>NC_090444.1:1656631776-1661631776 GCF_031143425.1 Pleurodeles waltl | reverse complement strand
AATATAATGTGGTGATCGCAGTATCTTGCATTGCCTCGTGTATGTCTCTACTAGAGACATGGAATAATGTGACATCATTACCATGATGTCATGGTGTTCTATGTTCCTGGAAAGACAGTTGTTTTCTCTGTGCCCCTTCTGTGAGGAGACATGTTTTTCCTCGGCTTCGTACATCAATAAATGAAGAAAATGCCACTTGAAGTCTCATGTGTAGCTTACTTCAGTGGGCCATTCTATTTCTACAGGACATCATTACAGGGGTGCTTTTGTGTAACCTGTGGCATGTTCGGATACGATTCCCAGAGGAACCTCAAAGAAATGTCGTCATTACAGTTCTTTAGATATTTTGGGCATGATTGGTGGGTGAGTTACTCCATTACAAACTTGATGGACATCCTGTCTGCCCTATTACACGTACCATAGGATATAATGCACTTGTAACAAGGCAGACAGCATATCTGCCACGTTTGTGGTGAAGTAACCCATTTGCCAAACTCTAAATCAGGGCCTCTATGGGTTGTAGTTCTATCTTGTTCCAGTGCTGATGACATTGTGAGACTGAGTGAATCTTACTGAGTTGTTGTTTATGTAACAATTTATTGAAAATGTGCTTTTATTGGGTATCTTCCCCTCAGTGACAAGGCAAACCTCAGAGAAAGTGACCCTGGTCACAGTGCTTAACAATACAAGATCACAATATTGTTGTAAGAAAAAAATAAACTTCAGTGTGCTTTGCCAGTCTAAATCAAAAGATTGCAAAGATTACAATTTAATAAGAAAAGTAATACACAAATCTACTAAATAAAAGTAACCCAAATATATTTATAGTGATATAAATAAGTGACATTCTAATTTAATGGAAAATCATGAATAATATAAAACTTCCATAGCAAAAATATACATTGTCTAAAATCAAAGCTAACCACTTAAAATAAATAAAACCATAACATAAATAAGGGAGTAACCACATTACCTTAGTTCTACATGGAAAACACAGTTTGGCAAAATAGTTAAAACTGACGCTCATGAAAATAATGGGACAAATATGAGCTTAATAAACAAGGTGAAACCTTATATGATTGCCAAATTATTCATATTTCAGAAACTAAAACGTTTATTATGAATCTGCTTGAAAATGCCTATGTACAGACTCTCCAACCACCATTACAAATTAGAAGGTAATTGTTTAATTCATTTTGTACAGTGTTCATGGCCAGTCTAGTATCACTGGCTTCTGTCAGACCAGACTGCTAGAGGAAGAGATGCATTGAAAGTTAAAGCCATGTAATTTGTAAGGAGACCATATGGGGCAGATTTACTAAAAGCTTACACAACGCAATGTAAAAGACAAATTACTGTGCTGCTTGTCGTGAAAGGGAGTAAACTGAACAGTGACATATTTACAAAGAGAAGGCGCACTTCTGCTCTGTCTTAGTGCTGGCACATTTGTAGCTGCCTAGCTCCAATGCACGTACCCTTCCATCGTATCCCAAGTATGCCTGAGTTGTGGTCATAATTGTTTTTGCGTGGAAAGGAATACCTTTCTGCAAAAAACAGCACAGAGGCATATTCCTGTGTGTGTGCTGCAGAATGCAGCTGTAGTAAAATTAGTTCCACCCATTTAATCCACCCAGATTTTTCATCTATTGATTTTCCGTTTTTTGGACTTTTACTGTGGGTGAGTCTCACTACTTGAGCCTCACTCACGCTAACTCCATGGTAATAGTAATGCACATGTTTACTGCCAGTGGCCGCCTTTTAAGAAATGGTCACTGTGATGCAGTTAGGGTACGAGACACTAGCCTGGTTGAATGTGAAGACATGTGCACATGTTTGCAGGCTGTGTGTGTGAGCAGTCCAGCACTCCGGTAATTAAGAACAGGTAGCCTGGTGTAGAGGGGACTCTACAAGAGTGTAGGGATAGATGTTGACCTGGGTCACGCCTTATAATATCAGTGAGCACTCATAGGTAGGGTCAGAATGGCTTACTAATTTATATGTGGTATCACTCTATTATACACAAAGTGGGAAATCTGCCTTATATTGCAGTTTCACTCCCCTTAGGCGTACACAGTCCATTGTGGTATCAAACTGTGGTGAAACATGTCCACCAAATTTGAATATACAAGTCTCAGGAACCTATATATAAACCTTGTGAGCTGTCCAAAACTGTCATATTTCTCTGGTTCAGCTCAGCATCAGATTCCAGGCCTTTTGTCACTCTGCTGGAACAATATAATTACTCTGCTGCCAAGCAGAGGGAGCAAAAGCCTATCCACACAAAATGAGTAATTAACCATACTTTACTCAGCTCCTAAGGAGGAATGGGTGGAGAGGAAATCCTGTATCTGATAATTAGCTGTTAAATGTACCAGGGTTGGGACTGCTTAGGCACTCTGAAGAATGGATGAAAATCAGAAAGCTGGAGCCAAAACATGAGGGGCTCCCCTTCGAAGCTTTAGAAGGAAAGTCCCTGGTAGTTTTGTCAGCCAGGGGTGGAGCAGACGCCCCTAGAGCAGATGCATGTATATAGAGTACTTGATGGTGCCATATTGGATTTCCCCAGCATGCTGTGCAGAAGGGTTGGTGTAGGGACTGAGGGGTGATGTATAATCCCAGGATTGGCCAGGGTCACCTGGCACCTAGGACTTTTCACCCCACGTAAAAACTCTTGCACAAGAGAGAGACAGAGACAGGAAGTTGGACCCTGGAATTGGGCAACACAGTTGGAAGGGTAAGCCCCCTGATGCCTTAATGGACTAAGCAGCTGACCCCAGGACCAGTGGGTCTCTCTAGGACTAGCTAGGGGAAGCCTGGACTACTGTGCTCCAGCAGGCGAAGAGCTTTGAAGACCATGCAAAAGAGAAAAGCTGGCATAGGGAGCCAGTGAAACCTGCTCTCTGCAATGTGTGCCCCATTGGAGGCCCGGAGACCTTCAGAAAAAGACTCCATATGGCTAGGACTCACCACCAGGGGCAAAATGATCCTAGGATCAGCCAAATTGGCCCAAAAGGGCCTGAAGTATCCAAGGGGGAAGGATTTGAGCCTTGACCCCTGACTCGAGCAAAGGAGTGGGTGGTGCTTCCATAGCAAGTTTGGAAAATACCCCAGGGTGAGACAGTGCCCAAGGGTCGGCTTCATCAATAATTAATGACCCAGGAATGTGCATGCACAGGCTCCCCTCACCAGAGCCCTGCGAAGCCAGGAGACCCCATCCCACAGGCAGCCATATTCTAGAAGTAGGCCAGGGACCCCATTCCTGGTCCCGGAATAATAAAGGAAGGGTCCCAGGACCCTCCCTGGGATCCGAAGATCAGCCTGTTCCAGATTGGGATCTGGGACCCCATGCCCAGCTCTCGATAAGAGGAAAAGAAGGAGGCATGCCATCTCAACTCCTCTAGGGACTGTGGGCTTGCTCCCACTCTCTGTACGTGTGTCTAGGGGAGTGGTGTGGCTCCTGAAGAACCAACCCCCTGCCCTCATGGTGCAGACAGGGAGAATACAGGTGCTGGCTCCTGTGCCGGCAATAAGCAGTGCTGGCTGGGTGAGGAGCTGGCTGAGGCAGCCGTGAGTGGGCTCCTTGGGCTTCCCAAAACTTAAGGAGCATCTAGGTTGACACGGATACCCAAGATCTGAAACAAAGGAAAAGAGAGCGCATGTTGAAATAAACAAAGCATCCGAGGTGCTAATAATCAAAGCGTTTGGGATGCTAAAAATAGTCCCTCTTCTTGAAGGGAGTGACCTATAGTGCCCCGTGGTGCTTAATTTGCAGACAATTTGCTCCCTTGTGGTGGTCCTAAGAAGGCAGGGGCACCATCCACGCATCAAAAGAGGACTGTGGGGGCTGTGGGAATAGCAGCAGCCCCCCAGAAGCGACTTTCAGCAGTAATTGCAAAGCATTCCAGGGGCTGGAACTTTTGTTCTACAGCCCGGAAGTGTAAGGACCTCTTGTGGTTGGTCCATGGTTGCATGTTGTGACTCAAAGTGGTCCAAGAAAGACACAGACCTCTGTTATGTTGATTTTAAAATGCCTTATTTACACATGTATTGCTGATAGTTATGATGGAATGTAGAACATGGTTACTGACTTCAGTGATCAAATGATGATTTGTAATGTGGTGATTGGTCTTTTAATTTGGTGACCCCCCTTGACAAAGCCAATAAGCCTGTTTTATTTAAAATGATACATTCCTAGACTATATAATGTGCTATCCGGTACAGGTGGGGTGGCACTTTGACTTTGGGGGTCACAACCCATTCGGGTTCAAATGTGATGTCATAATGTCACAGAAGGTATTTACACCTCCTTTACAAATTTGTAAATTACTTAATAGTATTTTGCAGTTTTTCTGCAATACATGTACTTTTCATTTTTCAAAGGAAAGGCACGGACAGGACAATCATTTACCATGGGGGTGATTTTAACCTTGGCGGACGGCGGAGGCCGTCCGCCAAGGTACCGCCGTGAAATGACCGCACCGCGGTCAAAAGACCGCGGCGGCCATTTAAACATTTCCGCTGGGCCGGGGGGCGCTCTCCGAAAGAGCGCCCGCCGGCCCAGCAGAAATGCCCCTGCAACGAGGACGCCGGCTCAGAATTGAGCCGGCGTAGTTGCAGGGGTGCGACGGGTGCAGTTGCACCCGTCGCGTATTTCAGTGTCTGCAAAGCAGACACTGAAATACTTTGCAGGGCCCTCTTACGGGGGCCCCTGCAGTGCCCATGCCATTGGCATGGGCACTGCAGGGGCCCCCAGGGGCCCCGCGGCACCCCCTACTGCCATCCTGTTCATGGCGGGTTTCCCGCCATGAACAGGATGGCGGTAGGGGGTGTCTGAATCCCCTCCGCCGCCATGGAGGATTCAATGGGGCAGCGGTAAACCGGCGGGAGACCGCCGGTTTACCCTTTCTGACCGCGGCTGAATCGCCGCGGTCAGAATGCCCTCGGGAGCACCGCCAGCCTGTTGGCGGTGCTCCCGTGGTCGGTGACCCTGGCGGTCACCGGCCACCAGGGTCAGAATGACCCCCTAAGTCTTTATGAGTGCCAGTGTGTCAATATCAGGGCAGTGCACGCTCTACGGGCGACTGGAATGCAAAAACCCAGCATTTATGAGATGACGTAATTCATGCATTATGTTGATATGCATAACCTTTTGCATTTGAGAGTTTAATCCTGAAGACTTATATTCAAGGTGCTTGTAAATACTGTTCATATGTAATGTATTGCTGCAGGCTTTCAGAGTGTGTCAGGGTGTTGTCCCTTTCCAGGGCCTTCTAGAAGCTTTCACTGCAGCTTGACTGGGTGTGGTTTGTGGGCTGGGCCAGACTCTATATAAGGGAGCCAGCCGAGCTCCACGTGCTCACTATTCAGAGGTCCCGGTGCAGAGCAGCAGCAATTTCCTGAGCTCCTGTTCCGGAGGCCTACCTTGATCTTCCAGGCCTTTGCCCTTCCTTGTGTTGGTGATTCTTGATCAGGGCGGTAAGACGGAGGTCGGGCTGGGCCCCCGATCCCGTTTTCGAAGGCATTCGAGTTTTCGGGCCTAGTTTTTCATGTTGAAAGATTTTTTCTTGTGCGTGTGAATGTGCTTGTGGTTTCTGGCATTTACATGTTGATATTCGAATCAGCAAGAAGTGCGATTCATTCCGTGCATTTAACTCTTGATACTCATTGTGCGCTGCTATTTCTTGGCATTTACATGGTGGCATTCGAATCGACAAGATGCACGATTCATTCCTTGCATTAAAACTTTGACAATCGTGGTGTGCGACCATTACTTGGCTTTTACATGGTGGTACTCGAATCGGCAAGACGCGCAATTCATTCCTGCATTTAAAACTGATGCTTTAGATCGCTTGCAGAGTACTCAATCATTTCATGGCATTTACATATCCTTGTTGAAATCAGCAGTGTGCGCGATTCATTTCCCGCATTTAAAACTAGGTTTTAAAATTCAAGATGTTACATTATATGTGCATATTAAGCCCTTCATACAATTCCTATTGTGTTCCAGGAAATGTTCAGATTACTTTTATCCTCATGTAAAAAGACCATGGGGTAATTTTGACCCTGGCAGTACGAGACCGCCAGGGCTAAAATGACGGAAGCACTGCCAACAGGCTGGCGGTGCTTCCTTGGGGATTACGCCACGGTCGCACCGCTGGGGCCCGCACAATGGCCCCGGCGGTAGTAATCCACCACGGCAGCGCTGTTTGAACCGCCAAGAAAAGGATGGTGGCATGGGGAGTCGCAGGCATGGGCAGTGCAGGGGCCATGGGCAGTGCAGGGGCCCCCTGACACGCCCCATGCGGCTTTTCACTGTCTGCTGTGCAGACAGTGAAAAGCGCGACAGGTGCAACCTGTCGCACAGCCGCAACACCGTCGGCTCCATTTGGAGCTGGCTCCATGTTGCGGCCCACATCCCCGCTGGGCCGGCGGGCGGAAACTCGGTTTCCGCCGGCCCAGCGGGGATGTCCAAATGGGCACCGCGTGAGTGCGGCTGCATTGGCGGCCGCCCAGCGGTCACAACCCCATGTTTGTTCTGAAAACATAATTCTGGAAGTTTCTTATAATCCTAGACAATGTGTGACATTTCATGAAAAGTTTCATTGAGAAGTTGTATTAATCATTCTTGATTCCTTCCCAGGTACCCAGACGTCTTGAGGCCTAGTTATTAGTCCTTTCTTAAGTTATCCATGGTTACAGTATGACAGTGCTTAGAATCATAGTCTAGTGAAAATCAATGTGATATAATCTTGATATTGTGTGGTTTAACCTTTTTGCTTCCTACAGGTCTAATACCCTTTCCCCCCGCTTGGACTCTATCAGGCTCTGTGATTTTATCTATCGGAGGCTTGGATCTGTCTAATGGTGGATATGTTGGGAACGTGCGCAGACCCCGAGGATTTGGTCTCCCTGACACAGTGAATGGTAATTACTAGCCTGCATCACCTCCTCAAAGTAGGCGTTGGACTGCTATGCTTCGCCACTCTGCAAGAGTTAAGAGCTACAATAGGGTGTTTGGTTCCCAGTGAGGGGATGATTGTGGACCTATTACTTTCACAGACTTCACATCCTGAACAACTAATAACCAGATTTCCTTGCAGCAGCGCACATGGAAAAGAGAAAGTAAAAAGAAGAAACAAAGATATTTCTCTTCACTATGCCTCTCTTGGGTACAACAGTTGGTGCAAACCAAGTTTACTGTCTTTGGTAAATCTTAGTTTGCGTACACATACATGGGTGGATGCATGGGAATGCTCATGCTCCAGCCATGTAACGCCTACCTGACGCAGTGTAATGCAATGCACTGCAAGGCACTGTGTTGCATTTCTTTTTTTTTTGCAATGCCACACAAAGGGACACAAATCGGCCTTTAAGTGGCTTTGTAAATCTCAACTAGCATTTTGTGTCAAGGCTGTGTCAAAAGATTGGTGCAACCACAATGTAAAATGTTAGTAAATCTGGGCCACAGTGTTTGAGTCTGATTAAGAGGCCTCAAAATATAGCAGAGATATCAGGAGTGGTCATAAAAGCAAAGAAACTCACGATTTCTGCAAAAGCTGAAAGAGTTTCCAACTTCCAATAATAATTCGATTAACTAACTGCCAAAGGGAATGATATTTTGGAAGTCATATGAGATACGATGTAGCTAGTAACTCAGAAATAATGAAGTAGAAATGGTATTATTCATAAGTAGATTTCATTTAAAGGCAAGAAATATTTGACAGTAAAGTTCTTCTGAAGTTATTCCATTTTTTTAAATGAGTGCATCCAAAGTGAAGCAAAATTTAAAGCAAAGCACAACTAATGTGAAATAAAACTTGGAAGATGAGAGCACCAAAAGGAAGGCAGTACAGAGCCTCAATCAAAGGTTAGTGCATACAACTATTGCATCTCACTTGCACCACGCAACGTGGTGCAAGCACGACCCAACTTAAAATAGAGATTCATGAAGCCACACAAGGCTGCTTTGCGTGGTCCAGAGTGGCTCCATAAATCTGGAGTAAAGCAACGCAGCCCAAATTGCATTCCCAGATTTACTACAAGTGGTAGACTTGGGAATGCTCCATAAAGATACGCCACTGCAAGGGAGGCATAACAACGACAAATATCTTTATTTCTCCTCATTATTTCCTCCTTTTATGTGTGCTGAACACATAAAAAGAGGACTATGCATTTCATGATTATTGTTGTGTAGCGAGGTGTTGGAAATGGCCTTTCTGCAGGGTTATCTCCAGACTTTTTGCCTTCCTCCTTCTCTTTTTCTGACCTCATTTTTGCTGGCTTTAGGACTCTGCTCACTTTACCACTGCTAATCAGGGTTAAAGTGCATATGCTCTGTCCTTAAAACATGGTGGCATTGGCTCATACTCAATTGGACTATTTAATTGACTTATAAGTCCCTAGTAGAATGCACTATATGTGCCCAGGGCCTGTAGATTAAATGCTACTAGTGGGCCTGCAGCACTGGTTGTGCCACCCACTTAAGTAGCTCCTTAACCTTGTCTCAGGCCTACCATTGCAAGGCCTGTGTGTGCAGTCTCACTGCCAATTCCACTTGGCATTTAAAAGTACTTGCCAAGCCTAAAACTCCCCTTTTTCTACACACGAGACACCCCTAAGGTATGCCCTCGGTAACCCATAGGGCAGGGTACGTGTCGGCAAAAGGCAGGACATGTACCTGTGTATTTTACATATCTTATAGTGTGAAACTCCTAAATTTGTCTTTACCCTGCTGTGAGGCCTGCTTCCTTCATAGGCTAACATTGGGGCTGCCCTCATACATTGTTTGAGTGGTAGCTGCTGATCTGAAAGGAGTAGGAAGGCCATATTTAGTATGGCCAGAATGGTGATACAAAATCCTACTGACTGGTGAAGTTGGATTTTATATAACTATTTTAGAAATGCTACTTTTAGAAAGTGAGCATTTCTCTACACTTAAGTCCTTCTGTGCCTTCCAATCCACGTCTGGCTAGGTTTAGTTGACAGCTCTCTTGTGCATTCACTCAGACACGCCTCAAACACAGGATACTCAGCCTCACTTGCATACATCTGCATTTTGAATGGGTCTTCCTGGGCAGGGAGGGTTGGGGGCTTGACACTTACATGTCAAAGGACAGTAGCCTGCCCTCACACAAAGGATTGCTACACCTTCTACTGGGACCCTGGCAGACAAGATGGAACTGAAAGGGGACTTCTGAGCCCCTCTTTGAAGTCTCCCCCACTTCAAAGGCACATTTGGGTATTCAAGCAGGGTCTCTAACCCTACCAACTTAGACACTTCCTGGGGTAGACACTCTACCTCACAGACACTTCTGGACAAGAAACCTGCTGGTGAAGAATCCTCGAACCTGACCTGCTAAGAGGAACTGCCTGGCTGACCAAAGGACTCACTGGGACTGCTTTTCTGTCAAGGATTGCTGCCTTGCTGTTGCCCTGCTGCCTTGCTGCTCCCTGGCTGTGCTGAGAAGTGCTCTCCCCGGGCTTGGATAGAGCATGCCTCCTGTTCCCTGAAGTCTCAGGACCAAAAAGACTTCACTCCTGCAACTGGGCTCCTTGTGCGGTGAAAATTCGATGCACAGCGTGCTAAAAACAATGCACTGCCTGCCCCACGGTGAGAAATTCATTGCATGCCGAACCGGAATGACGCAGTGCGACTTCACAAGGAGAAGATCGACGCAGCACCTGTGTTGCCACCGGAACTTCGACGCACGGCCCACCGGATCAACATACAGCCGACTCGGGACAACGCTGCCTGACTTCCAGGGAGGAATCGACGCAGAGCCTGCCGTGAGGGAGAAATTTCCACGCAACGCCTACTGGATCGACGCAGGGCTTGTTACTTCTCTCTGCAAGCCCAGGATTCCACGCACAGTCCCGGGGGCACCAGAGAACCCTGGAACCCAAAGAGGAACCAAGTCGGTGTGCCGGAAATCGACGCATAGCCTTCCCCTGCGTGAAAAATAATGATGCAAGTCAATGTGCGAAGGGGCGAAACCGACGCACACCTCCCCGTTTTCCACGCATCGCCTCCTCTGCGTTTCCTTGTGGAGATTTTGAACGCAAACCAGGTACTTTGTGCTTGCAAGAGACCTTTATTGTTTTTAAGAGACATTCATTTGTTTTGCAAAGACTTAAGACACTTTATATCACTTTTCAGTGATACCTCAATATATACTTATTGCATTTTAATCGCTTTGACCTGCATCTTATCAGGTAAATATTATATATTTTTCTAAACACTGTTTGGTGTATTTTTGTGGTGCTTTATGGTGTTATTGTATGATTTATTGCACAAATAATTTACACATGGCCTTCTAAGTTAAGCCTGACTGCTCAGTGCCAAGCTACCAGAGGGTTGGCACAGGATAATTTGGATTGTGTGTGACGTACCCTGACTAGAGTGAGGGTTCTTGCTTGGACAGTGGGTAACCTGACTGCCAACCAAAGACCACATTTCTAACTGGAGGTCTCCCTTTTTGCACAAAAACAATCCTGCATGGTGCAAGGGTGCCTGCATTGGTGCTGGGCAGCCCATTGTGTGCCAGCGCTGGGGAAAGGATAGGAATGCAGCATATTGCAATAACTGCGGCACATCCCTGCCTTTTCCCTGTAATGCAGTGCAGTGCAGCAAGGTGACTTGCTATATTACCATGTCTTGTGACCTGAGAGCCCCTCCTTTAAAAGACCCTGCTATATGGAGATAAACCAAGACGGAGCCAGATAAAGATAGATACAGACCAACAAATATAAGGGAAAAATAGAGGCCAAAAGATGTGGACAGAGATAGAAACAGAGAGAGTTAGAGACAGAGAAAGATAGTGAGAGTGGGAAAGCAGACTGAGATAGAAACAGACAAAGATAAGGACCAATAGGTAAAGCCAGATCTAGAAAGAGACAGTCAGAGACAAACAGATAGCTAGAGATAGAGGCAGATAAAGACAGCCTGAGAAATATAAATAGCTAAAGAGATGTGGACATAGGCATATCTAGGTACAGACTGGAAGAAACAGAGAGAGAGATAGAAACATATAGAAACAGCTATAGATACAGACAGTAGATAGTGAGAAATAGAGAGGTGGAGACTGAGAGAGACTTCACCAAACAGAGAAATACACAGCTAGAAAGAGATAGAGACATATAGAGAGAGATGGCCAGAAAGAGATAGAGGCAGTGACAATTAGAGGCATATATATAGAGACAATGGCAGCAGCAGATAGAGAGACATACATTGACACAGTGATAGACACAGTTAAATAGAGATAAGGAAACATATTTAATGGGACATAAAGCTAGAGATAGATATAGACAGAGAAAGTGATGGAGAAAGATAAGTATAGATAAAGTCAGACAGAAAGATAAAGACAGATAGAGAGGCCGACAGATAAGAGGGTGGAGACAGGTAGTGTCAAACAGAGATACTGTCAAACCGAGACAGAGATAAATACAGACAGAGACAGACAGAGAGATAGATGTCTAGAGACATATATACAGAGACAAATAGAGACCAATAAACAGAAAGAGCTGTAGACATGAAGAAATAGAGGCAGAGACTGATAGAAACAGTGGCACATAAAGGCAAATATACTGAGAATGAAAGAGATAGGCAGGTCCGTATAGAGACAGGAAGAGACAGACATACAGAGAAGTTTAGATAGGTACAGATATGGAAACATGTTCAGACAGAGAGAGTTGACTAGAGATAGGAAAAGATAGATACATTTAGAGCGAGAGCAGATACATTGAGGCAGGTAAAGACACATACAGAGTGTTAAAGACAGAGAGAGAAATGTAGAAACATAAACAGTTAATTTGAGATAGTGACAAATGCACAAAGATACATAAAGGCACACATAGATAGAAACTGCTATATAGTGAAAGGTAAAGACAGAGATAGAGACTGATAGGTACAGGCTAATACAGACATAAAGAAATAGAGACAGATGGTGACAGATAGGGCTCGAAACATGTACTGCTAGAGATGGATAGAGAAACTGACAGAGACAGATTGATAGAGACACACATAGATAGAGAATAATAGGGACAAGCTGAGAAAGTGAGGGAGATAGATACGGACCAATATATAGAAATAAATACAGATAGAGAGAGGTGGTTTAAGATATAGATGGACATAGAGCCAGAGACAGAGGTACATAGAGGCAACTAGCTATAGATCAGTGTATAGCTATAGAGAAAGAGGCCAGTAGACAGACAGAGAAGGACAAAGGCAGATAGATAAATACATTTGGATAGAGGCAGATTTATAGGGGTAGATAGAGGTAGAGAGAGAGAGACAGACAGACAGAGATAGAAGCTGGTAGAGGTAGATATAGACTGAGAGATCGCAAAATGAATAGAGTAAAATAAGCATATAAGATGGAGCCAGACAGCCAGATAGAGGCACAGAGATACAGATATAGAAACAGACAGAAAGATAGAGACACAGATAGGTAGCTTGAGACAAAGGCAGATGGTGACAGAGACAGATAGATATAGAAAGAGTCATACAGAAATAGAGACAGTGTAGATAGATAGATAGATAGATAGATAGATAGATAGATAGATAGATAGATAGATAGATAGATAGATAGGTAGATTGATAGACTGATAGACTGACAGGCATGCATATAGTTAATGTATCACATGGTCAAATGCATTCTACATGCCGTCCACTCAATACTACATCATACTCGCATTCCTTTAGGCAGTCCAGAAGCCTGGATATTGTGGAACATTGCCCCTCAGAAACTGTGAGAGAATATCTCTTTTGCGTGGTCATCCATATTTTTTGCTGAATTGTATTGCTGATTTATAAACTGCCTGCTGTCCAGTGCCGTATGTTTGTTCTCTGGCCCGTGAAACACTGAAAACATATTAAAAAAATGGCTAATCTCTGAGTGGCATATTCAACTATTCTATAAGGCTGTAGTATATTGTATGGCCAAGGCATGAAAAGATAAATGTCACTTGTAGACTGAGGCAGTTATTATGACATCCGCTGGAGTAAAAAGGGAAAACCTTGCTTCTGGTCTGCCATTATTGTCTCATTGCTGCAGTGTAAAACATGCAGTAGGACCTGCTAAATATTTTTGGCAGGTAAAGACATCCATTTTAAATATCAGTAAATCATCCTAGTCTGGACCTCGTAGCCCAGAAGGTATGGTGCATGGCATTTACAAGTAGAACATGTAACATATGTATGCCACCATGCCTCTACAGTATCAAGACCTCAAAAGCAATTTTCACTGTGGCAAGTCCAAATGTCCTATGTAGAACACAAGAGTATAGATTAAAATACTAATGCTGTCTCTTGGAAATAGGACCAGCTAAAAAAAAAAAGCCTATTTTTAGCAGTTAATTAAAATCCAATTCAATGACAAATAATAATTTTTAAAGGAAAAGTGTTAGAAATGGGGTTTCTGGTTGGCTAGGGTATGCACCTCAGCCAGGCAGAACCTACCCACTCTAGTCAGGGCAAGGGAATTACACGTCTAAGATAACCCCTGCTCACCCCCTTGGTAGCTTGGCACGAGCAGTCAGGTCTATCCCAGAGGCAATGTGTAAAGCGTTCGCACAACACACACAACACACGTGACGCAAAATGTACACCACAAAGTAAACACAACACTGAGCTATGTAAAAATAATCTGTATTGCACAAAACATAATTAGACCAACATTACACGTAAGTAATACCCTAGCAGTTGTCAGAATGTTACACAGGTTACTAATACTCTGCAAGAATACGCAGTTGTCACATTAGAACACGTAAGTACTCAGGATTCTGCAACATAAGCAGTAGTCAGGGATTACAATAAGAGTTATATGCCCTTGTCATGAATAACCCCTAAGCACCCATAAAAGGAACATTAGAAAACAGATCACAAGTCATAAAAATACATATCAGCTTGTCATGCTCATAAAAGAAACATCAGCATATAAATGTAATGTCATTAAAGCATTTAGGAACATATAAACCCCCCCTAAGGTTCATACTAGGCTCACTGAATCAATATTCCCTAAAAGGTATCTGGTTGTGATGAAGAGGCACTCCCAGTGCCTAGAAGAAGAACAATGGGGCCCCCGGCGCTCCTATGCGCAAAATGGGGGCCTCTGATATCCCTTTGAGGAGAAGAGGGCGGCATGCACCTCCTCTATTCCATTGACGGGACCCTCTGGGGACCATGATTATTGGGGGCCTCCCTAGGCCTCCACCGGCCCTCACAAGGGGGGCCCAAGTCAGGGAAATCCTCAGAGGAAGGAGGGGGTGCCACGCACCCCCTCTGGGTTTAAAACGGTCCCCTCCCGGGACCCGCAAACTCCTGGGGTCTCCCCGGGCCTCTGCCGGCCCTCACACGGGGGGAGACCTCTGAAAAAGGCCACTGGCCCACGAGGGGGCCAACCAGGGAGCTGGCGGCACGGGTGAGCCTCCGATGAGGCTACCGCCTGGTCCGCAAAGCAAAGGAGAGTCCTCCGGGACTCCCACAGACGAGGGAGAGGTGTCCTCCTCTCCTTCCAGCTCCCGATGAGGTCCTGGCCCAAGGCAGGGCCTGCCAGTGCCCCGGGGTGCTCCACGGAGCGGTCCTCGCCCCGGGGGCACCAATAGGAGCACGCTTGCTCTGGATGAAAACAAGAAGGTTTTCTTCGTGTCCTGGGGGCACCAGTAAGCGCGCTACACTCACGCTTTAACAAAACAACCTCCCCAGGCTGCGGCGGTGATCCGGGCAAAAGAGAGCGCTTCACAAAGCGCGAGGGCACTTCCCCAAGCCCGGGCTGCAGCGGTGATTCCTGCAGACAAAGAAGGTGCCCCGAAGTGCACCTGGGCACCAAAGAGCGCTCTCTCAGCGCTAAGAATTAAGCTGAAGGGATCGTTGCAGGCCAACACAAGGGGTGCAGAGGGTGGCAGTTCCTTCTAGTGACCAGGCAGGTCACAGGTCAGCACAGCAGCAGCAATCCAAGGTGGTTTCCTGGTGAGTCCATTCATCAGCGTTCTGTGTCCAGTTTCATGTCCCAAGAGTGTTCAAATTGTGGGGAAAATTCCCCTGTACTTATACTGGGTTTACAGTGTGTTTTACAATGGCCAGGAGAGAGGGTTCCAACCATTTACAACTGGTTCTGGGAGTGCCCTTTCTTTCCTCCAGCACAGGCTCCAAACATCAGTGGGGGGTAAACAACCCTATTGTGTGAGGCCAGGGCACAGCCTTTACAAATGCAGGTGTGCCCCGCCTCACCCTTCTCTCAGCCCAGGAAGGCTTTACAACATGTAGATGCACCTCTGTGTCACCTCCACCCTCCCTGTGTTCAGGCTGTCTGAGAAGTATGCACAAAGCCCCAACCGGCAGCCTGCCCAGACGTGGATTGGAGGCAAGCTGCAAAACACCAAAGTCATAAGCACAGATAAATGCAAACTTTCTAGAAGTGGCGTTTCTGTGATAGTAATAAAAAATACACCTACACCAGTAAGCAGCATTTCTTACCCCTGTCACAACCATGCCAAACATGCCTACGCTACCTCTCATAAATCAGGCAATACCCCTTACACATAAGGCAGGGCATTTCCAATGCAATTCTATGAGGAAGCAGCACTCACAGCAGTGAGACACCAAGTTAGGCTGTTTGTCACTACCAGGACAGGCCACGCAACATGGCACATGTCCGTCCTTCTACATACATGGCACCCTGCCCAAAGGGCTAGCTAGGGCATACATTAGGGGTGACTTACATGAAGTAAAAGGGGAGTTCTGGCCCTGGCAAGTAAATTTAGATGCCAGGTCCGTGTGGCAGAAAAATGCGCTCACCGGCCCTGCGCTATCAGGCCTTAGATAGGTTTGACAGGCTACTTCAGTGGGTGCCGCAAGCAGCGCTGCAGGCCCACTAGTAGCATTTAATTTACAGGCCCTGGGTATAAGGATACCACTTTACAAGGGACTTATAGGTAAATTAAATATGCCAATTAGGTATAATCCAATCATACCAATTTTGTAAGGGGGAGCACATGCACTTTAGCACTGGTTAGTAGTGAAAAAGTGCTTAGAGTCAAAACGTCAGCCAACAAAGGTCAGAAAAATAAGGAGGCAAAAAGCAAAAAGTCTGGGGAATGACCCTGTAAAAGGGCCAGCTCCAACAAAAAGTGACTTTTAGAAAAGTACCCGTTAGCTGCCTGAATTGCAGAAGGCTAATCAGCATTACCCTGTGCCAACTCCCACCCTGTGCTCCACCCAGGATGAGTTGTGAAAGAAATGTGAAACTCATCCCAGGAGCACAAAATAGGCTAACCTGAATTGGCAGTGATGACTCAATTGAGCTTGATAGATTATGCAGGGTGGGGCTGTGTCCTTCTGGTTGACATCACAGTGTCAAATCCTGCAAGACAGATCTGCTGAAGCACATGTATGTAAATGTTTTATACCCTTCAAAAGAAACAAACAGGATGCCAGGGCAATTCTTGTGTATCCCACCTCTGGTTGTTAAAGGACCCTACTTTTTTCCTAGAAGACTTTTGCCTGTGGGTTTATTTGTGGGTACAATACTTGCTTCAAACTGGATTTTAGTGTTAGATGTGGGAGGACACTATAATTACCATAGTACACTCCCTGCACACACTCTCAGCCTCTGAGCCCAAGTTTAGTGTAGCCGAGGGCCTTTGCCATCTTGGATTTTCCCTGACACATTACGTTTTGGGCCTGTTTGTAGTAACGCAAACAGGAAACTACTGCAAATATAGGTTCTCGCAACATTTAGTCCATTTGTTAGAGAGGAGTGTCTTGGGGTGTCCCTCAAGCACGGGCTGGTGTACCCTACAAAACTGAACCCTTACCATGCCTTCCTCAGAACACTGCTGTATTTGGCATCTGTGACCTGTGAAAAAGACCCCTTCCACTTGAGATCCAATGACAGAAAGATCTCCAAGTATCATAAGTCAGATCCCCAGAGTGGCTCATGGAACATGAAAAAGCTGAAGAGGAGATTCCTGTGAAAAATCCTAGCTGACCTGTGACAACTGGACCTAGACTGGACTTTGCTGTTGCCCTCCACCTGAAACTCTGACAGTCTTTAAATGCTGTCTGGGGTCTTGGGGTCATTAGAAGTGTTTGTCTGTGGTTGTGTGGGCACAAATTGAAGTCTTGGAACTTTTTCAAACCTTTTGCTCCAGATCTTCAAAGAAGCAACTACGGAAAGCATCTGACATGCAGTTCTATGCCATCGGATTTAATTTGAGGATGTTTTGATTTTACATTATAAGTGCCACTCTGTGAAGGAGTCACTATCGGCATTTGTGTCACACGGATAAGAGTTTTTTTTTCTCAGAATGATGACAAAGTCCCTTTTCAGATTGGGATTTATAAATGTCAGTACTACCAGGGACTAGTGAGGCCGGGACGATCAACTTGGTGCATTCGAATCATGGCACATCGCGGTTGGCCTCAAAGCACCCTTAGGTCTTGATCTACCCTGACCATAGACTACTACTGGTACTTTGCACTTTTTGGTAATATTTTCACTTAGATTTTAAAAAAATGAATACCCCTGTTCCCCTTATTGGATTTTCCTCACGTTGGTGTCATTTTTTTATTTTTTTCTTTGTTTGAATGAGATGTTCATTGTGTTGTGTTTCTGACTTTTTAACTCTTATGGTATTTCTAAATGCTTTATGCATTTTTGTTTATGTTATGCCTGTCTACTCTGTGCCATGGCTATCAGGGTTTTAGCTCAGGTGTTCAATCAATCAAACATTTAAAGAGCGTGACAAATCACCTGTGACGTCTTGAGATACTGGAGTTGTTTGGTATGATCATTCAAACATCTAGGTCTTAAGTTCTCTTCTAAATCACTGGAGTGACAGTGTGGTCATGAGGTGCAGGGAGAGGTTGTTCCAAGCTTGGCTGCCAGGTTGGAAAAGGAGCGTCCTCCACTGTTGGTTAAACGGATCGGTGGGGTTTCTGCAAGGGTGAGGGAAGCTGATCAGAGGTGTCTGGTCGGTTGGTGGAAGGTCATACTTTCATTGATGTATGCTGGTCCTTCATTGTGCAGGGCCTTGTAGCTGTGGGTCATCATCTTGAACTCGCATCTCTTCTGAATCAGGAGCAAGTGTAGTTTCTTGGGATGGAGTGTGATAGGGGTCCTTCTGGGGAGTTTCACTATCAGTCTTGCCACTGAGTTCTGTATTGTCTGGAGCCTCTTCAGGAGGCGTACTGTGATTCATATGTAGAGCGTGTTTCCACAGTCCAGTCTGCTGGTGATGAGGGCTTGCACGATGGTCCTTCTGGTGTTTGCTGGGAGCCACCTAAGATCTTCCAGAGCATGAAAAGGGTATTGAAGCAGGTGGATTAGAATGCATTGACTTGTTTCTTCATGGATAGCTTGCTATCAAGTATGATGCCAAGGTTGCAGGCATGGTCTGTTGGGGTGGGGGTGTTCCAAGCTCTGCAGGCCACCATGTGTCAGTCCATAGTGAGGTGTTGTTACCAAAGATGAGGACTTATGTGTTTTTGGTGTTGAGTTTGAGACCTTCATGCAGTCCCCTATGCTCATCATGCATCTGTGGAAGTTAGCTTGTAGTGGATCCTATTTAGTTTTAATAGGAATCAGGAGTTCAGCTTAGCTTTCTGGCTTGCATGCTTGTGCCCCCCGTCACCTAGTGACTTTTAACCTACTTAGCTTGCTCTGTTTTAGCCTATTTATTAATTATTTCTTTTAAAATGTCTGCATTGTTTTTAGTTAGTGAAATGTTTTGATTTTAGGTTATCAGTGCCACTCTGTGAAGGCGTCACTATCAGCGTCAAAGTTAAGTTAGATACGTAGGTATTAACATCGTGTCCCTTTCCCACTAACGTGTGACAGGAACATAATGTACTTTTGGAGGGAATTGTTTATATAATTGCTGCCCCAAGCATGTCTCCTTTTCTATTGTTTGGGAACATACCTGCGCAGGGGTCCTACAAGATCTGTATAAATACATCTCACGCAGACTAGGTTATCAGATGGATTCCTACCATATGCCATCACCGCCATCTATGCTGTACATCACCTTGATGCAGACCCAGTCTTCGTGTCACCACAAAGTCTGATCTAGAGCCTCATTCCAAAGTAACAACAGTCGGGGTGCATTTCATGGACCTGGTACTAGCAGATTAGGTTTAACACAGCTAGCTCTTGTTAGGTTAGAGATTAGGTTCTCCGTGCTAGGGTTTTAGGGATTTTACATTTCATGTTTATTGGAAGATGGTGGGGGTTTTTGTATTCCCGACTTTCATCTTTACAATTCTGCTTTTTGCATTGTTTATTATCCTAATCATTGTAGCTCATGCATTTTACATTAGTTTGCAGTCTTTTTGATAAACCAATTGAAAACTTTCTTGCATCTCCTTTATTGCCTGTGTGTGACTGAGACTTATTACTAACGTGAGAAAAGGATCGCTTCTGTTCCACCACGGCTCCCCTGAGATGTCACATTCTAATGTCCATGTGTAAAGGCTGCCAGAAATCACCTTTTACTGTTTGGGTTTCTAGTGAGGTACTGCTTGTGAGCCTAGGGAGACGGGCCGACAGTTGCAACTTGTTGTAGGATTGGCCTAGTTACCTACAAACAAAAGTGTTGTCATCCCTAAACTAGCAGTCTCGCTTAGGAGCGAGAGTCCAACTACGACAAGCTTTTGTGGTGTAGGGATTTTCAGACAGTGAGAGGATGAGCTGTGTGTCCTCAGCGTAGGAAATGATGTTGAGACTGTGTCCTGACGATGACGGCCAGGAGGGCTGTGTAGGTGTTGAAGAGGGTCAGCCTGAGGGACAATCCTTGGGGAACTCCACAGATGATCTTCTTGGGCTCTGAGATGAAGGGTGGGAGACAGGTCTTGTGGGTTCTGCCGGTAAGGTATGAGGTGATCCATTTGAATCCCGATGTGGTAGAGTCTGTTGATAGGATGTGGTGGAAGATGGTGTAATCACGGTGGACAAGTCAAGGAGGATGAGTGTTCCTGCTTCCCCACAGTGCAGGAGGGCTCTAATGTAATCTGTGGCTGCAATCAGGGCTGTCTCTCTGCTGTGGTTAGCCCGAAATTCAGGTTGGGAGGGGTCCAGGAGGTTGTGGTCTTCTATGTATTGGGTGAGTTGCTGATTGACAGCTTTCTCAAGGACTTTTGCTGGATAGGATAGCAGTGAGATGGGCAGGTAGTTCTTCAGTTCGGCTGGGCCGGCTCATGTTTTTTACAGTAGGGCTCTCACCTCAGCATGTTTCCAGAAGGAAGCCGCGGCAATGGAGGTATTCAGGACCTTCCTGAGCTCATTGCCAATTGTCTTAATTCCGAGGTTGAAGCTCTGGTGGGAGCAAGGGTCAGTGGGTGCTCCCGAGGTCACAGAGTTCATGATGGAGATAGTGTTTTGCGTGGTGAGGAGTTCCCAGTGGGTGAGAATTTGTTTATGTTTGTGTGTGTCTGTCAGCAGTGGAGGGTTGGTGTTTAAAGTTTTAGTAGATGGCAGAGATCTTTTCATAGAAGAAGTCTGCAAGGTTGTTGCACAGTTCTTGGGAAGGAGAGATGACGTTCTTGGTGGCTGTGGAATTGGTGAACTCCTTCACGATGGCGAAGAGGTTTTGGCTTTGGTTTGTGCTGGCTTTGATGCTATCTGATAGTGTGTTCTTCTTGTTTTCTTTCAAGTTATCAGCAGTTGCATTTGGTGTGGTGCAGTTCCTTGGTGAACCAGCCTGCTCTTTTGCTTTGTACTTTGACCTTGGCTGTCTTGGTGAGGACAATGGCGTTGGCCCATTCTGTGATCCACTGGGGAAGCTCTTTGCTGCTTGTTCAGGGTTGTATGTAGAGTATGGGAAGTGGGAGCAGAGAGTGACATTCCATTGGTCTCCTGATACTATTTTCCAGTTTCTTTGCATGGAATTGGGGAGGCCCGGTGACGGGTTAGGTGGATCCTGAGATGGTGAAGGGTGTTCTGTGGTGGTTGGATCAGGTGAGCGGTGTGTTGTGAATGTACCTGACTCTGTCGCTGGAGGTGGAGATGGGATTCAGCATGTGTCCTGTGATGTGTGTAGAGTCCGGGATGAGCTGCTTGGTGCCAATGTTGCTCATGTTTTTTTTATTAGGTCAGTGGAGTTGCATCGCTGGGTTTGGCGAGGTGGAAGTTAGGCTACCCTAGGAATATGTAGTGCTTGGAGTCGATTGTTTGTGGGCCGATGGGTTTCGGTATGGCGTTGCAGAACCTGGGGCATGGTCCTGGTGGTCTGTAGGCAAGGGTGCCTCTGATGGTGCTTTTTACTTCTGTGTGGATTTGGAAGTTGCAGTGTTTCATTACTGGTGTCAAGTCGTCAGGGGTTGTTGTGCAGCAGATGGTGTCCCTGTAGATGATGGCGATTCTGCCTCTGTGCTTGTTGGTCCGGTCCTGGCGTGTTCTCTTGTAACCTTCAGGGAAGGTGGTGGCGATATCTGGTGCAAAGGTGGGGTTGAGCCAGGATTCTGTGAGGAAGATGACGTCCGGGGTGAGGTAAGTGATCGTGTCCCAGACCTCAGTGGCATGTTTAACTAGTGATCCTGCATTGAGTAGGATGCACTGGAGTTGTGTTGTGGTGGTCTCGGTTAAAGTGTCAGGTGCGGCCTCATTTGCGGTGTTGCTGGTGTCATTGTTTGCTTTGGTACTGAAGGTGAGGTGGCAGTGTCAGCAGGAGAACGGTTCTCTGGTGGTACGGGAGGATGTTCTTAATTACTGAAGCGTTTCACTGAACCTAACAAGATAGTGACTTTATTAATTGCGGTGGACACCAATCCACCCCAACTACTAAATCACTTTCTCACATAGGCCATGAAGCAGGGCTTCTGGGTCAAACCGATATGCTTCTAAAGCAGGATAATCAGTGTCTGCACGAAATGGAGTTGAGTCAGGATGTCTTTGCCTAACAAAACAGGCAGAACAAGTTGCTCCTGGCTTCTCGCTCCTGACAGCTCATCACCCAGTTTTGGGTTCCTGGAAATGAAACCACCTTCATTAATATCTTCTTAGACAAAACCTTTGAGTACATGTTGAAAACAAAAACAAGTTTCAGGAAGAAGCAGTAATAAATAGACCAAGGACACGGGGCAAGAACACTTTGTCACCAGCCAATGAAATACAGCTCTCATGTGCATATGTAAAATATTTTCCCTAAACTAACAAGGACATTACATAATGGCTGTTATGTTAGGAAAACAGAAATGAAGCTAACATTCCAAGAAAGCCAATGACTAAGGGGATGAACCATTCCCACGTTCTCGCTGTAGCTTAGGAGGCTGGCCTGGCTTTTAACAGGCAGTCAGAATAATCAATGGCTAAGAAGTCTGACCCAAAGTCTTTTGTAAGTCTGGCCTTGAGACAGTTTTAGCTGTCTAATCATCAGACCTGTTGTTTTTCCCAAAACATTGACACATATTATAAATACTACGATGTGCTTTTGGGCAGTGAGCTTCATCCATTGGACTCTTAAATTGTCATTTACAGTTTACGCTTGCATGCAGCATACTGAATAGGGCAATGTGTCAGCCCCTTTAATTTATTATCTCTCTTCACTTGGAGTGACTGCACAGCGTCTGTGTAGATTGTTCACAACCGCCTTAAATAGCTCCCGTCCCTTCAGTGACAAGGCTGGTTCAAACAGTGTTTTATTTCATTTATTTTTTCTTCAACTTTAAATGCTGGCTATTTATTTTGACTGCACTTCGGGTGTGCAGTTAGAGAGAGATTTATTTTCTGTCTCCTTTTTAATGTTGATATAATAAAACGTGTGACACTTTAACATTAGAGATGCTTGCAGTTTAAGTGCTTGATTTGATGATGGTTTAGTCTTGTCTAAATCGCAAATATTAATAATATTTCTACAATGCATGGCACGACTGAATGTGTGTTATTAAAAACAAACATCACTAGCAAAGGAGCACACCAGTTATTGTTGTATAAGTTTTAAAAATGTATTGTCAGCCTATAGCAGCTACGGCTATGTGGCTGCATGTTTTTTTCCGTTTTATTCTGTAGCACATGTGTGCATTAAAAAACTAACCAATTAGGACTAACAAAGGCAAGACCATTGTCTTTGCCTATGTTTATTTCGCCATATAGGGGGTCATTCTGACCCTGGCGGTCGCCAGGGCCACGAATGACGGAAGCACCGCCAACAGCCTGGCAATGCTTCCTAGCCCATTCTCACTGCGGCGGTAAAGCCGCGGTCAGAAAACCGGGGCAGGCGGTTTCCCGCCGATTTTGCCCCGTCTGGGCTAATCCGCCATGGCAGCGCTGCAAGCAGCGCTGCCATGGGGATTCTGACCCCCTTCCCGTCAGCCTGTTTCTGGCGGTTGTCACCGCCAGGAAGAGGCTGGCGGGAACGGGTGTCTTGGGGCCCCTGGGGGCCCCTGCACTGCCCATGCCACTGGCGTGGGCAGTGCAGGGGCCCCCTAACAGGGCCCCGGCCGGCTTTTCACTGTCTGCCTAGCAGACAGTGAAAAGCGCGACGGGTGCAACTGCACCCGTCGCACGGCTGCAACACCGCCGGCTCCATTCGGAGCCGGCTTCTGTGTTGCAGCCCTCCTTCCCGCTAGGCCGGCGGGCGCTAACATAGTTAGCGCCCGCAGGCCCAGCGGGAAGGTCAGAATGCCGGCAGCGGTCTTCTGACCGCGTAGCGGCCAAATGACAGTTCCCGCTTGGCGGGCGGCGACAGCTGCCCGCCAGAGTCAGAATGACCACCATAGTGTTATATACATTATGTATTATTATATATATTTGTTGCGAAAATATGCGGCTTAAGCTGTTTCTAGGGAAGACCTACAAAAGCAAAACTGCTCAAGATTAATGGGTAGAAGATAATGTCGCTGCAAATATGTAAAATGCAATATATGTGTGCATTGTTATATAATTGTAAATTCAAACATATCAATCCCTGCTTGATCTTGTATCATTTCCTAGCGGCCCCGTCTATTAATGTATATCACACTGCTAGTCTCCAACAAGGTTTGTGCTAAATAACTACTAGTTCACACACATACAATCACCTAAGTGGTTAGGATATGAGTGACATGTTGGGTCACCTGATGGCTCATCAATTCCTTCTGATAATCTCAAATCACGTTTCTGTTCATATAATTTATGTTTTTCGTTTTAGTCCCTCTGGTTTTGGGAAACACTATGGAGTACAGAGAACGTTAGGTCACTGGTGAACCAGGTCTTGCACTGGTTTTAGGAAACAAACAGTTTGAAGCTTGCCCCATCAGGGATTATCCATGCCAGAAGAGTGAGAAAGGGAAGTCAATTTCATAACACCCCCAAACACTGACTGATATCCTCACTGTAATTTCCCAAAGCACAGTTATATCCTCAATCTACCCCGCCACAACACAGAGGCATATCCTCATGCCGAATGTGTGGCAGCTCGTTAGGCATGATTCCATTGTAGTACACTTCTTGCTTATGAGTATCTGAGAAGAGCAGGGATACAACACATTCAAGGCTGATGCAAGGAACTTCATACTTAAAGAAATGGTGCATGATCCCAGCGACAGTAACGGATGCCCACTGGAATTACAGATGTCGCCTTTTCACCTCTGAAAATTTGTTGGAACTAGTTGAATGAAAGCATATATTGTTATTGCTCTGTAAACCATGGTGGTTAGGAATTGGTCCTTAATATCTGGCTAGATAGTAGCAAAATTTGGTGATTGTATGTCAGAATATGGTAGCCAGAAATCATCTGACATCAATGAGGGGGCCCGAGGAGAGAGAGACTCGCTCTAGTCTCTCCGCGGGTCTGTTCGGGACGGCAGGAAGTGGCACGGGTGTGCCAGGATTGGTGGACAGGTAAGTGGGGGTGGGTTTAGGTTTTAGGATAAAAGGGGGTGGAGAGGTGGGGTCGGCCTCTTTCCGGGCCGACCATAGAGGGAGGAAGGTGCTTGACCACCCACCCGCCCTGCAGAGAAGGAAGGCAGTGGGGAAAAGGTTTTTTTTTTTAGGGGAAGGGCGAGATTAAGCAGGTCAAGGAAAGGGTTGACGTCAGTTAGGACAGGTGAGGTTCACAAGGGTTGGCAGGAAATGGGGGATGGGGGAGAGCCAGATGCGGGCTTGTCCCCCCTTCCAAGGGGAAAAATGAGGTGAAGGATCAGAATGGGGGGGTGGAATGTTTACAAACAAGGAGGGCATGAAAGGAGTAGGGGAGTGTCTAGGGGAGGAGATTTGAAGAGAGCCATTGGAAGAGAAGGAAGGGCGTAAGGAATCTTTTAAGTTAAAGTTGGGCAAGGGGGTTTTCATACAGTTCAAGTTATTGATGTTTATGTTAAATCCTGTCCTAAATAAATGACCTTTTACACTAAACATGAGTGTCAATGTATGTGTGTCCCGATATCACATCGTAAATAGCGCTTACAAAAATATCAGCCATTGGCTGTAGGTTTACTAATATGAACTCAACTGGGGCAGATTTATGCAAACGGTATTTAGCATACAATATGTATGCCAGGTGATATTATGACCACTACATCCAGGTATCGCAAAATGGAGCTCACTTGTTTTGAGCCTCCAATCACTTGACCAATACAATTTATGCAGCAACATTTTCACCCAAGTGTGCAAATATGACGTTTACAATAAGCCGGCTGGCTCTTGCAAAACTTGATGCAAATCTTTTTTTTAACTCGAGTTATTTTCGCACTGGTCGAATTGTACAAGCATTTAATCCAAGCCGTTGTACACTGGTGCACCTTTGTATTATCTAGTGCCAATGTTTAATCCCATTGGTCCCCAGTGCTCTAACTCTAGCCTAAATGTGGCATTATTACCACGGAATAACATGTCTGCAAACTGCTGCAATCATACAGCACAAAGTGGGACGCCTAGTACAAATGCAGAAGAAATGTTACTTTTACACATCTAAAGCTTGTTCTAAAGCGATCTGGCAAGATAGCAAATGTGCTAATAGCCATTAATTCTTCAGTTTGGTGTGTTTCTTCTCTGCCTTCAAAACTATTTTTTCTACAATTTTACCAGGTGCATAATTTTACCGAATATGGGTGGACATGTCTTGAGTAATAGTTAATTAAAAGGATATGATAGATTTCGGTGATGCAAACACTGTAGACTTTGGCTCGGCCAGTGTGTGTCTGTTTTATGTATAATTAATAGATTTATTTTAGATGGCCGAGTTTTAAAAAAATCAATGTAAGACAAATAGCACCCTTGGGTGGGTATGAGTGAACATCAGAGAGATTTTCATTGGCATTGTATTTTTTTTATATAAATGAGTGGCATATACGAGTTTGTGCATGTCGTCCATGAGCCAAGATCAACTTCAATTGTCAACAGTGATCTAACATTTCTCAGAATATGTTTGCCCAAGGATATTCGCTACATGTGGTTCGCATTGTGTTTCCCATGGAGTTCTCAGCAATCGAAGCATTTTGCAGATAAGAGGTTGGCATCTAATTTTATCAAGTTTCAGAACTTGCCACCGAGACTACTGTGTTATTAAGTCCCATTGAGCACTGCTAACTTTGTGATGTCACATGTACCACTTGTGTGAGACTCTGACGTCGACATATTGTATACATTTAATGATCTAACTTCCCGTTTTTTGTTAAATGTGATTAGGCTGTGCAAAACGGAGTGTGAACCATACTAACATTTTGGAAATTGACTGATTAGTTGCTGCTATTAATATTCAGTGTAAAAGGCAGCTTCAGTCATCCAGCTGCTCTGACACTGCTGGCTTTCGGTGCACTTAGCCGCTTACTGCCATCTTTCAGCATGGTTGGTGGCTTCCTGTTATCTGGGGCCGGGCTACACCTGGCTTCCTGCATGCCCGTGGCCTCCTCTGGTCTGCCACTTGGGCTGCTGAAGAATTTTATTGCTACCGGTGGCTTCCTGTGATGCTGATCCTGGCTTTCAGGGCACATTGAGAACTTCCTGTACTCTGCTGCTGCACCACTGCTGGATCTCAGCATAACCAGCAGCATCTTGTATCCACTGCTGGATTTTAGCAAGCCCGCTGCTTCCTGTTGTCCGCTGCAGGGCTGCTACTGGATTTTAGTGCTCCTGGCAACTTCCTGTGATCTACTGCTTGAGCTGCTGCTGAAAAGCAAGGATAGTAAGGGGTATATTTATACTCTGTTTGCGCCGGAATTGCGTTGTTTTTTTTTACGCAAATCCGACGCAAAGCTAACTCCATATTTATACTTTGGCGTTAGACCCGTCTAGCGCCAAAGATCTTGGAGTTTGCGTCATTTTTTAGCGTGGACACCTACCTTGCGTTAATGATATGCAAGGTAGGCGTTCCCGTCTAAAAAATGACTCCAAGGCATGTGCGCCTTATTTAAACTCCCGTGCAAAAATGGCGCATGGGAGTGGGCGGGTCAAAAAAAATGACGTCCAGCCGCTTTTGCGTAATTTTTTAGCGCCTGGTCAGGGCAGGCGTTAAGGGACCTGTGGGCTCGGAAGGAGCCCAGAGGTGCCCTCCCATGCCCCCAGGGACACCCCCTGACACCCTTGCCCACCCCAGGAGGACACCCAAGGATGGAGGGACCCATCCCAGGGAACTTAAGGTAAGTTCAGGTAAGTCATTTTATTTGTATTTTTTTGTGGCATAGGGGGGCCTGATTTGTGCCCCCCTACATGCCACTATGCCCAATGGCCATGCCCAGGGGGCATAAATCCCCTGGGCATGGCCATTGGGCAAGGGGGCATGACTCCTGTCTTTTCTAAGACAGGAGTCATGTCAATGGAGGGTGGGAGTCAAAAAGAATAGCGCAACTCGGGTTGAGGCAGATTTTTTGCCTCAGACCGACTTGCCCCATTTTTTGACGCCCAAGCTCCATTTTCCCCTACGCCTGCGCTGCCTGGTGTGGGTCATTTTTTTTTACGCACACCAGTCAGCTCCGCTGGCTAACGTCATTCCATAAATAAGGCGCCCGCATGGCGCTTTGGAATGGCGTTAGCCGGCGTTAACATTTTTGACGCACAACTGCGTTGGCGCAGTTGTGTGTCAAAAAGTATAAATATGGCCCTAAGTATGGTTTGTAGCTAAAGATGTCTGCCAGACCTATTGGCTTTGATAAAGCTCATGGGCATAGTTTTGCTTGTGTTTATTGCTACGTAACATAATTGCATATAGACATACATTTCTATTTATGAAAGCTTGACTGATGTCCATAGCAGTGCCGGCTGATAGCAGGGAAAAGTGGTGGGGCAGCACAGGGACAATAATAAAAAAAAGGAAAGAAAACTTACCTGCCTCACACCGCCTCGCCATCTCTGTGTTCTCAGACTTCAGCTGCCAATGCACAGGCTTCCGGACTCCCCTGCGGCTATGCAGATGCTGCTGTCATGCTGGTATTACCCAGCATGACAGCAGTGCCAGCATTGGACGGGGCGGCTTGGTTTTGTGCTCCAACAGGGAGTGGGAGCTTGTGCCTGCTATTCTCTGTTCAGCAAACCTGGAGATATCTAA
The DNA here is from genome assembly GCF_031143425.1 of Pleurodeles waltl. Lineage (NCBI taxonomy): Eukaryota > Metazoa > Chordata > Amphibia > Caudata > Salamandridae > Pleurodeles > Pleurodeles waltl. Next base: position 1,661,603,327 of record NC_090444.1, on the reverse strand, counting down.
GCCCTAAGACACCCGGCCAAACCTACATATGCACTTGCAGTGCCCTGGTCCACCCACTCCTTCTGCTGCTGTAGAGGGATGGCCATGCCTTCAAGACTTGGCTCTGGCTTGGGCTACGTCAAGTAAAATAAAATGATAATAAAGCAGTTTTATTGATTGCTTTGTTATCATTTTAGTTAACAAATATTTAGGTCCTGGCTCCAGCGGTGGGACGGCACTCCTCTGCCGTAATGGAGGAGCTGCAGCTGGTCGATAAGATCTTCAAATGCAACATCCTTCCACTTGTTTCTGCTATTTGCCTTTTTAAGACCAGGGCTGTTGGTTCAGAAATTAGTTTCAGGCCACATATTCGGCAGCAAAGTAACTGCTATGTGCCTTTAGGAATGGTCATATTTATGTCAATGAGGTACAGCAACTGCTTGTGTCATGATCTTGGGGGACCAGAGAAGGCAGAATGATGTTATCAAATAGCCATAACATTCTTTGCAATGAGTTAGTACAATCCTCTCTGTTTATGTAATAAGTATGGAAAGTTGGCTTCAACATAGCTTACATAGCCTGTCCAAACATGTTTGAAAAACTTAAGTTGTTGCTGCTGGTGCACTTAGCAGAAACCCCTCTGCTAAATAATTACTAGTACTTGTGCTCTGACCCCTAAATAGATGAAAGCTTGTCTAACCCCAATTAGCATATTTGATTTTCAAGTATAGTCACAGTAATATTACCTAGATAATCTACCTTTGGTATAAATGTTAAGTGTAATATGTGGATGGATTGAAGTATGAATGTGCACCACCCACATGAGTTGTTCTCAAGATATACCACTGAAGCCCTGAAGTGCTATGAGCAAAACTGCAGACATACACTAAATTAGTTTTTGCATTTTTAGGTCTACACTTGTTAGCCAGGTTATCTATTGATAGTGCCTTGAAGCCCCCTTAGCAGTGGGTGCATAATGTGGAAAAGTGGGACAAGCACAACCTGCGATCAACTTGGCTAATACATTGGGCTGTAGTGCTCCTCTTTTTAAAGGTGGAGTGCATGTGGCAAATCTGCTGTTCACCAAACCTTAAGTTCTTCCTATGGTTGATGTAAGCCATTACCCAAAAATTACCCAAACTGGATAGGACTCATGTTTATGGGGTCAGGCAGTTGCCGATGTCCCTTTTACACAACACCCTGAGACCACCCCACCACCCGCAATACCCCTACAATATTGTTGAAACCATCAGAACAAAACAAGTTGGGTGAGGGGTCAAAAGATCCCCACCCGCATTTTCACATATATACAAAAAAAAACATTTAATTCAGTTATGCAAATAACCCACAGTTTTACTTAATTGTTAACAGAGATAAATTCCAAGCCTTAGCAAAGATGTCAATAGACGGGGGTTTCCTATCCATATCTAAAAAAAAAATCTGTGTACCCTTCAAAATAATAACCTGATGAGAGAGATCATGACTAGTAGCAGAGTGTCTTCCTCCTAGGACCATTTATCCAGTAAATATGGATATGGGTGGATCCCATCCACTGATCTCCCCTACTGAGATGTTCCTGTGCAGGAGGCCCATCTGCTTGATTGGATACCTACCTCTGACACCTCTATACCCAACTGTGCTAACTAGTGCCTAATGTGCCTGCATGGGTGATTGCCAGGTGAGGACCACGTGTAAGCAACGGCCCCCAACCCTCCACCCCCAGGAAACTCTTGGCTTGCTTCCAGCACCTCCTGGAGGATCCTGTGACCATGATGCTACTTTTGACTTAAAAGATGCCTTAGATAAACCAAACTGTCTCACCAATCACGACCTCACCCACCACAGGCCAGCATAGTTCACCTACTATCTGTCGTCCCCCCACACGGGAGGTAATGGACCAACCAGGTCAACAAATCCTCAAGAAACAGTTTATTACCAAATTTAGACAAATGGGCACCATTCAGCAAGAAAAAGCGATCGCCCCTGATACAACCATGAGCTATAGATGACAACCAAGCTGACCTGAACACCTTTCCAATCTTATTGTTCACCCGCTTCACCAAGTCATTGAGGGCCTTGACCAACTTACCACCTATCCAGGCCAACCTGGGAACCATGTGTGACCATGCCAAAACCGTGTCAGAATCCTCGCTAACCAGCCCATCTCCAAGATAATGAGCTCAAACAAGTCTTTGTATCCACTTTCAGTCAGATAATTGAAGCTGAGCTGCACAGTAGCAATCCCTGGGCATGTAAAGTTTGCTCAATGCAGTCCTCAGGTTAGCGAGGCGCAGACCCTCTTGGCTACAGAAAGTCAACCAGTATCCTGCTGCCTCAGCTCTAGCTGCATAGCCACCTGCAACATAAAATTCCTCTGTCCGTCTCACATATGAGTGGCCCAGAATCTGTAAACCTATCCACTCCTGCATGGACAGGAGGTGCCAAAAAATCCAGAAGTCATAGTCTTCACGCCGGCCACCTGCGTCAACAGGGAAATTGAAAAAAGGGGGTAGAAGAACATATTAGCAAAAAAGCAGCTACAACAACTTCAATCTTACATAGTGCTTGTAACAGTTCATCTTGCATCTGCCGATCCTTTGTACTGTGGGAGCTGCCAGCCCCATCCTCACTCTAGCAGTGGTGGACTCAATACTAAAGGAGTGCAAGCCATACTCACAAGGATCAAAACCCACCACCCTCAGGACACTGGCCAACACCTTCCAGAACTGAAACATAGTGAGTGATGTACTGTCTGCATGTACCAACGGGGGTCCTTCAGGCCCCTGGGTACGGTGAGCCAAGAAAACCTCCAGGTTCTCCAATGGGCAGCGTTCCTTACTTGGGGCCCTATGAAGCAGAATGTGCTCGCCTCTTCCCATCTGGTCTGTCTTTTAACAGCGATCGTTATTGCTAGGGAACCATTCCGAACAACGAATGTCTGCATATTGCAGACCCCCATAAATATCCCTCTTGTTCTTAGCCACCCACTTACCTACTCTGCAAGCCTGAAAAAATGTCAGGGTAAAGGCCGCTGTGAAAAGATGGACCTCATATTGCAATGTACAAATGCCCCCCAGGCTAGACATGATAACAGCCAGCCGGACCTTATCTATGGGGCACCGAGCATCCGGCCTAGCCCCCTTAAAATGTTGCCAACCCTTTAATGACCTCTGAACCAGGAAGCCCTTTGTCCCATCGGTGTGCCCCAGCATCTTTGCAAAGAAAGATATTGCATCGATGTGACACATCACATGTGAGACTTCTCACCCCTCAATGACCCAAGAAATGTGAGGACTGCCTTGGAAGTGAACCAATCCTTTCATCCCCCGCTCACCTGAAATTTGCAGCACCTGATGAGCAACCCCTCGTAGGCACGTCTCGTCTTGGGAGCTAAACTCGCTTCCATGAGGTTTGGTAAACTGGGGCACCATGCTGCCACAGTTGTTCCGGAAATGGTGTGGGGAACTCTGCTGTTCCTGGGTGATGGTACCTGAAGGCCTGCATCATAAAACAAGACAAAGCATCTGCTGCATTGTTCATCACACCTGTGACATGTTTTGTGTTAAAGATTCACACATTCAGAGTTAAGCACACAAACACAATCTCTTTCACTAAGTGAAGGATCATTGTGCACCTGGCCGCCTGTTGAATGATGCATTCCACTACAGACCTGTTGTCGGACCAAAACACCAAGGACTGGTTGTAAAATTATTCTGGCCAGACCGTGAGGGCCACCAGAATGGGGAAAAGCTCAGGAATGCTAAAATTGGACATGCAACCAGACTCCACCCACTCCCCCAGCCACCACTGAGCACACTAATTGGGACCAAGAATGACATTGAATCCTGCACTGTCTGCTGCATCCGTAAATAGCTCTATCTCCTTATTGGTCCTGGCATCGCTAGGCCACGTTACTGTCCAGTAGAAGTCCCACAGAAAATTCTCCGGTATCCTCATATCCTGGAGAACCACTGATGATAACCTAGTATGGTGGTGTTCCGCTTTCAAGCCAGACAAGGCTTGAGCAATTGATCTGGAGAATGATCGGCCAATGGGGATGTTGCACAAAGTGCCCAACCTCTACCTGTAATCGATGCAGCATCACCTTCTTAGACCCCAAACAGTCTTTCAGGGCCTGGGAAAAGGTGGTAACGTTCTGGCTTGGGAGCCTGGATTCCCCTGCCACTGAGTCTAACTCAATATGAAGGAATTCAAAAGTTGTAGCTGGCCACAGGTCTTGCCTTGCGCCAGGGCACCCCAAAGATCCCCATAAGCTCTTGAAATGACTGCAATGCCCTCAAACACTCTCCCATACTAGGAGCACCCAAAAACAGGAAATCATCCAAATAATGCAATGCCCACTGTTGCCCAGACTTCTGCTCTGTCTAAAGACCCATTCCAGGGAAGAGCTGAAAGTTTTGAAATATGCACAAGGCACAGAGCACCCCATGGGCATGCATTTGTTGAAGTAAAAGGAGCCCTCAAACTGAAAACCTAGCAGGTGGAAGTCTTCCGGGTGCACAGGAAGCAGTTGGAAAGCGGACTCAATAACTGACTTTGCTATCAGTGCTCCAGGCCCCAAGTCTTCCAGCATCCTGATTGCCCGATCAAGTGAAGCGTACTTGAGAGAGCATAAGGCCCCATCTATTGCTTCTTACACCGACTCTCACTTAGGTGCAGAAAAGGTTGTGTATCAGTCTATACTACCCCAGCTCTTTCTTAGTTTTTACCCCCAAGGAGGAGCATAGATAATTCTCAAATGGGTCAACTGTGAAGAGGCCTGCAATCCTCCCCAGGTTCTTCACCTTGAGAATTTTAGCCCTGGCAGTTCTACGATTGAACCTGAGAGACCTCAGATTTTTGCAGTATGCAACACCTTGATACCCCTCTGCTGGGATCCTGAAGCCTTCCTTAAAACCCTTGTACAGCACCTATGCTGTTATGGGGTTGGTATATTCAACCAAGACACCCCTGCCTGCCAATTAATTGCAGAGGGTGCATTCATCATAAGGATGTAGCCATCCTGAATTTTAGTACAATCTATCATTAGTGTTCCTGAAGCATTTTAACTTGGAGTGGGATGGAAAGCCACAGAAGAAACATCAATGCTTAAATATGCATGTCCATGGGGTCTGGTGCAGGTTCTTCTGTTGAAATCCCAACTTAAGCCCTAATTCCCTCCCCACTGGGCTGCTGCTGCTCGACCCCACCTTAAAAGGCTGACTAGCTGGGGCTTCCAAGCCCTGCAGCTTCATTAAGTGAAACCAGGTGTTTATGTCTATCTGATCCCCTGCTAGCGTGGGCCTAATGGCCTTAATTCTTAGAAACTCCTTATCATAATCTCTCCATGGCCTACCGCCAAACTCATCATGCGCTCACACTGTTATGGGAGCAGTTCAATTACCTACCTATGTTTTGAGAAATGTTCAACTGTGATAGCTTGAAAAATCTTGAACTCTTTCACCCAGTTTGTAGGAAAGTGACTCTTCTGACATGGTTACCCCCACTTTTTGCCTGGTGCCTGGTGCAATATCGATTAAAAGTGCACTGGATATCTGCTAAACAGGTCCCCAGTGCCAGATCTATTTCTCCCAAAACTGCACAGTTGTTTTTGTAATTGGCAAACCCTTTAGTTGTCACTGTAAGTCCCTATTAAATGGTACCCTTGGTCCCTAGGGCATGGAGCACTAAAGATGGCCATGAGAGCTGCAGCACAGACTGTGCCAACCTCATGGACTCTCTCACCAACTGCACACGGTGCCATTGCAGACTGCATGTCTTGGTGCAGAGATACAATGAAAACGTTACATAGGCCACAACCTGTGTGCCATGTCCCCTAACACTGCATGCTATATATGTAAGTCACCCCTCTGGCAGGCCTTACAGCCCTAAGGCAAGGTGCATTATATTACATGTGTGAGCACAGCTGCATAAGCCACTATGCCCTTGTTATGTCTTTGTCGATTCTCAGACATAGGAAGTGACCAGTGAAGCCATTTTAAGTAAATGTACTGGACACTGGTCATTATAAATTCCCCAGCTACATGATGGCTTCACTTAAAATAGGAATGTTTGGTATCAAATATCTCATATTAATAAACCCTCACTGAATCCAGTGATGGATTTATTAATACATGCACACAAAGGACACCTTGGAGGTGCTGCCTGAAAACCTACCAACCTCTAGTGTAGTCACTGACTGGTGCTAAACTAGTGCAGCCACCTTAGACAGTGTTCTGGCCCCCTGAGGTGGGGCTCACAACAAAGACCTGCTCTGGGCGGAGGTGATAACACCTTGTCCAGGAAGGATGGACATTCCAGGGCGGGGAGCTTCAAAGGCCTTGCCGCCTTTGAAATGTGACCCAGGCCTCTTCAAATGATAGAGAAGGCTGACCCCTAGTTCCTGACCCCACTTTTGGTGGCAGGACTGGCAGGAAAATTTGTTAAATTAGGAGGAGTGCCCCCTTCATGCCTGTCCCACCCCTAAGGTGGACAAGCTGAAGTGGACACTAAGGGGGTCATTATGACCCTGGCGGAAGGCTGGCGGTCTTTTTTTGTGTATTATGACCATGGCGGTTACCGCCATGATCATCCGCCGGTTCTCCATTCCGCCCGCTGGGCTGGGGACCAGGGTCTCCAGCCCGGCGGTCGTCACTATACCGCCGGCGGTATTTTGACCCGGCAACCGCCATGGATTTCATGCGGTTTAAAACCGCCATGAAATCCATGGCGGTAAGCACTATCAGTGCCAGGGAACTCCTTCCCTGGCACTGATAGGGGTCTCCCCCACCCCCCCACTCCACCCTGACTCCCTCCCCTACCCCCCAACCACCCCTGCCACCCCCCAAAGGTGGCAGGACCCCTCTCCCCACCCCGACCCCCAACATAACATCACTCATACACACACGACACGCACGCAGGCACCACCAACACACATACAGGCACACACACCGACATACATGCCAACATCCACACAAACAGACACGCACACCCACATTCAAACATACACGCACACATCCATACAGACATACCTACAGACATACACGCACTCATTCCCAAACACACAACACCCAGCAAGCATACACGCACTCACACCCCCCCTCTACATACACACACGCACACCCCCATGCACGCACACAACACACAACACCCCCCCACCCCCCTCCCCTCACGGACGATCGACTTACCTGGTCCGACGATCCTCTGGGAGGGGACGGGAGCCATGGGGGCTGCTCCGCCGACACCACACCGCCAACAGAACACCGCCACGCCGAATCACAGGACGTGATTCGCTGGGCTTTGTTCTGTTGGCGTGGCGGTGGAGGTGGAGCAACCTCCACTTCCCCGCCGCCCGCCAGTATGGCTGTTGGCGGCTCTCCGTCCGTAAAAGGACGGAGAGCTGCCAACGGTCATAATAGGCTGAGCGGCAAACCGCCACCACTGGCGGTATTCTGCATGGCGGTCCCTCTGCAGTCTTGGAAAAAGACCGCCGAGGTCAAAATGACCCCCTAAATGTTAAATTCCTCCATCTTGTTTGGAAGGAATTAGGCCAATAGGGTTAGAGCCATGCCCACTTCTCAAAGGAAGTGGTCATAAGAAGGGTGTAGTCACCCTGAAGGTGAGTAGCCCATTGACTACCACTGGCACCCCTGCAACGCACCTAAATTCAGGATTTAGGAAAATGGAGTCAGTGGTCAAAATGGAGTCAGTGGTTAAATACAGATAGCATTACAATACTACAGACACGCACCAGCAGAGAAGACTGCAGACACCAACTGACTTGGCCCCAGCCCTACCGATCTGTCCTCAGCCTTCAACAATTCTGCATCAAAAGACGACCAGTCCTGCAGCCCAGCGACCTCCAAAGCCCTGGGAGGACTGCCTGCCTTTGACAATGGCCAAGATCTCCTGTGGACAGTGGACTTGTCCAGAAGAAACCAACTTTAAAGAAAAAAAAACTCTGCCCTGAGGAACCACAAAACCTCACCTGGACCTACCTCTGCACCTGACCTCCACGGCTCGAGTCAGACAGGGCCACCAGTCCTGTGAAGGTTCCACTGTGATTCTGAGCCTGAGTCTTCTGTGTGTTGAACCCCGTTGGACTCTGCCTCGAAGCCTACAGCCTTAATCCGAGTACTCCACCTGACTGCGGCCACCCTGTAAGCAGGTTTCTGACATGAAAGGACACCCCTCCATCTTCAGCCCCTGGACCTTGGAGAGCTGGCCAGATGGTGTCCCTGAGACCTTCAACATCCAAAATGACCTGGGAAGCTCTGGCTTTTCTTCATTCAGCCATCTCGCCCAACCCTGTAGCCTTTTTCCAAAACCAACCTTCTTTACTGACTTGCATTGGGCATCCGATCCTGTGTTGGCACTCTGTACCTGGCCACCCCTGTGCCTCAGAAGGTGTACGTTTGGTGCTGCCTGTGGCCCCCGAGTGCTTGCCTCAACCCCAGGAGATCAACCCTGGACAACACTTTACTGACTTGTGAGCAGCGCATCATTGATAACCCACATTCTCTGTTGGTTACATTGGGCGCCCAAAGCTGTATTGGCACTCTGCACCCAGCTGCCCCTCTGCCACTGAGGGTGTAAGTTTGGTGCTGCGTTCTGGCCCCTCCCGTACTTACCTCAACCCCAGGAGATCAACCCCTGATACCGCTTTAATCACCTATGAGCAGCGCATCTTCATTTACCCCCAGTCTCCATGGGTTAACATTAGGCACCCAATCCTGAATCTGATCTCTGCACCCGGCCTCCCCTGTGCCGCTGCGGGTGCTCTCTTGGTGTTGATTTGAACCTTCCTTTTTGTTGACCTAAACCCTGAAGCCTCTATTTGCAAGTTGAGTACTTACCTGCAAAACTGCATTCTTGTTTTCCTACATAGGTTAACATTGAAAACTCTCAAAATCACACTGTGTCGATTTTTGAAACTGAAAAGTATTTTTTTATTTAAAAACTGCTTACCTTATAATGAAATTCTTTGGTTCAAAGCAAATATAAAAGCAAATGTTATTTTCCTAATTTGGTCTCGGATTTATTCTTTGAGTGTGTGTCTCATTTATTTCCTCAATGAGTAGAACAAAGGCTTAAAATGACTCGTTGATAAGCCTAACTGCTCGGCTACAATACCACAAATAGATCATTAGATATACCTATTTCTGCCTCAGCAAACTTTTGAGGATTCACTGAACTCTCTGCACTGTGTACTTCTTTTTAGTGCACCATATAGAGATCCACCTTCCTATACAGTTTGCGAGTGTCTCCGCTACCCTCTTTCTGTATGGCCCATGACAACATCCCCTAGAATGAGAGCACTCCTTGCACCACGTGCACCTATCGGCAGTCAACTCACACATGTCAGCATAACTCCTCTTCCAAATGTTTTCCTTCATCTCAGTTGGGATGTGTCTGCCCAGCTGGTCATGCTCAGAACAAACATCTCCCAGCCCTCTGCTTGGCAATGATGCCCTCGTACCTGTACCCACTGTCTCTTAAACTGGGGGTACAGCCCTCCCCCTCTACTAGCACTTTGGGAGGGGGCACACAGCTGGCCACTGAGGTATCAGCATTAGCCATCCCCTGTGCTGCCTGTAGTGCATGAGCGACGTGGGATGGCCCCCTGGACCCTTTTGCAGGGGAAATGCTCACCTATGCCTGAGCGCCTAACCCTCCCAAACCATCAAAGTGTGACACCAACCTCCCAGCCCTCTCAAAGTTATCACTGTCAGTCACACTGGCCAAAGCACCACCCATCATAGAAGAAGACAGCGGATGGCCAGGGCAGGACACGTGCTATCCCCCAACTATGGTGGGGTCGTGTTTACTGCAGGTGTAACCCCAATTGCCATGCAATTATTCTCATTCTGGATGATGCTACTCCTCAGTGCTGGAACTGTCACTGTTGAGACTCCCCCTTGAGCAACAACATTGCTGGTTGCTGGCAGAGGAGGGCCTCCTCCTCAGTGGATCCCTAACTTCTACATCCCCTCCAAGCAGCTCCCTACCTTCTACCCCACTTCTTGACAGGGGGAAAGGCCGGTCTGAGTGCCCCCCTTGTTCACCTGGCCCTCTCTGCCGTAGCCATCAGCTCACTGGCCTGGCCCCCCAGACCTGCAGGCGTAAAAGGGCCAGAATCTCATCCATGGCATTCATTCTGCACATCAATGCCTCCAAATCAACCTCCAACTATGTTTGCTTGGCACCCCGTCTTGCGGCACCCTTGGCATCCTGTTTCTCGGCTTAAGAACAACCACACAAGAACTCTGTCCACCAAGCTTCTGCTACAGGCTGTAGCATCCAATTACCCTAATAGCACACAGAAACACCTGAGTCAACCTGAGCCTATGTCTAAGACTGCATGTAACACTAAGCACACCCAGATCAATACAAGAAATCCCTGACTGTAGGGCCCTGTGCTGAAATTAGAGCAAGCAAAAAACATGCAGCCCAATCCCGAATTCTTTGGTTCACAAGCCACCAAATGAGCCCCCTAGCACCCATAGGTATGGGGGGCTGCTGCGCTGTGAAATGCTAACCAAAACCACCCAATGGTCGAACTGTATTGCTCTTATCACCCCCTAAAAAGGGGGCCTTCAGAATGAGCTGCTCCACAAAAGAGGGAGCACTAGCAACCTTGATACCCTACACAGCAAATCAAACACAAGATGGCCAGAGTCCAAATCCAAATCACTGCATATGAATTATGCTTGAAGTCAAAATAAATGCCCCAGCCCCCTTTTGAGCCCCTTCACCTCCACCCGCAGCCATCAGCGCACCACCAAAGCCACCACCGAGTGCAACCTCGGGTCAGGCAAGATACACTTAAGCCCGTGTGGCTCCCGGCGGCACAAGTTGTGACTGCAGTTGCAGAGTTTGCAGCGGAGAGTGCTGACATCAAGAGCCCTTCCTCCAACCGGCAACAAAAGAAAACAAAAGACACAAGAAAACAAAATTCCAAGTGGAAAACAAAATTCCAGGCAGGCTTGAGGGGGCAGCGTGGTGTCCTTTGGTCGACCGTTCAGTGGTACAGCAAATTGGAAAAGAAACCTGCTTGCTGCCTCACGCCACCTTTTATGGGCAGGGAGGTGACGTAGCCTTGATGACCCTAGAAGCACTTTGTGCTTCTGCGGTTGCGTGCGTTTGTTCCAATCCTGCCGTGCCTTGTCTGAGGGTCGCAACAGCTCATGTCATGCCTCTGTGTTGTGCCACAGATGGCCGCCATATGCTCGGCTCCCCTGAGTTGGGGGAGACTTTGTATTTGGAGCTGCTTTGCAAATGCCATCAATCCTACATAGATTGATCAGAGTTCATCCCAGTTGTATGGTATAAGTATTGTACCATAAGAGTGGTATAGCTCCCCTACAGGCACACAACTATAGTGAAGACTCTTGTGAATTCAGGGTCAGCAACACTTCATGTGTACAATAGGAAATAATTAGCCGTGGGCTCACAAAAGGAAAAATATATCTTTTCTAGGGAGTGGACCAAGGTTATGTCATATCACTGTCCATTCATTATGCCTGGGTCCTTGAGTAGCATTGCCCAGCCTACCTATTTTTTTTAGGTCTCGCCTAGGCAGCGCATGTGCTGTATCTACTCTGTGGGCTTACAGCTGCCCCCTTCCTTTTAAATTGTTGCTTTAAGTGTCCTTCACAAAGGCTTGCTTCTCTGTGGTCAATGTGGGTTATGTGTCCCTCCTTTTTTGTGTCGACCCCTCCCATGGAACATACCCCTATTACATGTAGGCTTGCTCTTTTGTGCATGTAGGTTTGTGTAAGCTCACTATTTTTTAATTTGGTTTCAGTCCATGTTTTCAAAATGTTAGCTTTTCTTCACTTAAAAAGTTTATTGCTACTGGTAATTAACTTACTTCTATCGGCATTCTAGATTTGTCATTTTGTTTATGTTTTACTCTATCATCATGTACTTAAATTGTTTTTTTTATTAGACACAGAGAGACCCAATGCCGAGACTCTAATCCCCTTCCCCAGTTCCAAAGTTGGCAGCTCTCGATGTTACTCCACATCCTTTCTCCATATTTTTCTGGTTGAGTGTGTTTAGGTTGGCTAGGATCAGCTGCTAAAAGTGAACAGAACTGGTGCTATTTAATTAAATTGTTGCCAAAGGTGGCCAGTATTTCAGAATTTTGTAATTCAAATATAACGGTCCCTTTATAATAGAATATAAAACATGGTCCAATCTAATTTAGAATGCAATTGGTTACTGTAACCCATACTACATTCTTCAGTTATTTTGCTTAATAAAAATAGAAGCTTAGCTTGATTTTTATTATGATATCTGGCAAGGTAAAATAGTGTGTTTGTATTTTTCGGAAATGTAGTTTTATCGTGACAAATTGAAAATACCATTATTCAAATATGGGCGTCATGTTCACATGCACTGAGTATATCGTGGCCTTCCAGCAGGGTTCTGTGACATTTCCTTTTGACGTTAGGCTCATGTTTGTGACTCACCGTTATGGTGCTATTGGTTCTGGTCTGGCCGTAGCTCCTTGAGTGGTGTTTACAGTCCTCTTGTTGGTGCCTGCAGTATGATGGAGGCAGGTGGAAGCCAACAGTGGCAGGAATCCCTGGCATATCATGTGTTTTTTGTGCAGCTGAGGGACAAGGTGGGAACTGGTGGTCCAATAGGACCCTGATCGAAACCTGCTGCTCACTTTGGGCTGCGATCTGTATGTGTGAAAGTGCGGTGGGCTGCATTGTGTGAGTTTGAAGGGGCTCACTGGTGAAGAGCTTGAGCTCTGTTGCTACCAGGTGAGTGCCGACATCTGACAGATGGAGTTTTGTTCCAGTAAATTATGCCATTGTCTTGTTAAAACTTACCATGGTTAAAAAGAATGCAATAAAGCGCCCTCATGAGGCCAAAGGACTCTAGACAATGCAATAAAGCGCCCTCATGAGGCCAAAGGAATCTAGACACTTTCATTTTAGTAAACAAAAAACATGTTGAATTCCTTTTTAACACTTGTCAAGTTCCACTCCTGTCCCATCATCAAGATCTTCTTGCAAAGAAAAAGAGAGCAAAAGAAGGTCTTGGGGAGCACCCTGATTGCCCCTCTTGGACCTCTCCTGGAGCTTGCTCTTCAACTCTGATGTGCTGCTCTCTCAGGCTTGCTATGTGCGGCTGCATTTGAGTCATGGCCCTTGTTCACTCTTTGCAGCTAGGTATTTGCCATTGAATAACACGTCTTTCTTCATAGTGTTACTGTGAGGTGCCTCCATCCCTGTTGCTTGACTTGATTAACTCCTCAGTGCTGCCACCTTTCCTTCTGCATGCACTTTGTCTCCATCTTATCAGTCTCATTCATCACCAGCACACATGGCTGCCTATTCCCTCATAAACATTGTGTCATATTTTGCCTTCTGTCTGCCTGCCAGTGGGGCATTGATCTGTAATGACCTTCCCACAAGCACCCTCAATGCCACTGTTTAGCGTGTGCTATACCACCGGGTTGATGGAAGCTAGAGAAATAAACTGTGTTATGTTTTTATTCTGTTCTGTTTGGGTTATAATAAATCTTACATATGTTAAAAATTACAAACTGTGGGCCCAATTCACAAAGATAAACTTAGACTAAAAGTCTAAGTTTAGACCAAAAGCCTAAGTTTAGACCTAAAGTCTAACTTTAGACTTGTGGTCTAAGTTCAGACCAAAAGTCTAAACTTAGACCAAAAGTCTAACTTTATTACTTACTTAGATTTTTGGTCTCCGCATGGGATAACTCCTGGTGGCCTGCCAATCTCGGATCCGCTCCGACTCCCACCAACCATGCATGCAACCTATTATTCATCCTGGACTCCTCACTACCCATGAAACAGCAAGTCAACGCCATCTCCTCCTCCTGCTACAACGCCCTCTGCATGCTCAGAAAGATCCCCAAATGGATCCCCACAGAAACAAGAAGAACAGTCACCCAAGCCCTCGTATGCAGCCAACTGGACTACGGCAATGCCCTCTACGCAGGAACCATGGACAAACTCCATAAAAGGCTGCAACGCATCCAAAACACCTCTGCCCGCCTCATCCTTGACATCCCCTGCCACTGCCACATCACAGGCCACCTGAGAGACCTGCACTGGCTCTCCGTCAACAGAAGAATCACCTTCAAACTCCTCACCCACGCTCACAAAGCACAACACAACAACGGACCAGAATACCTCAACAGACAGCTCTCCTTCTACTCCCTGACCCGACAGCTCTGATCTGCCGACCTCGCCTTCTCAACCATCCCACGCATCCACAGAACTACAACTTGCAGCAGATCATTCTCGCACCTCGCCGCCTAGACATGGAACACTCTTCCCACCCACCTGCATCAGACCAAGGACCTCCTTTACAAATTCCTTGAGGACTGGTCTAAGTTTACCTTTGTGAACTGGGCCCATAATCTGTAACCCACGAAAATGCGTTTATTTTCAGATTGTTTTTGTGATACAACACGGATGTATTGCTGCTTGTAAAGCAAAGTATTTCTCATCTGTGTAGTAAACAACCCACTAGTATTTTCTGCTCCATGATCGGGTGTGTTATTGAGAGTGTGATATCTTGATGTCTGTATCTTCGCTTCCATACCGAAGAGCTCTAATTTGGGGTGTTAAGCTAATACACATCCTGCTTGTCTCACAGATACGACCTGACCAGTTAGGCTGCACGTCCTTCCGAGCCTGCTTTGCACCACTTACAATAAAGGTAATCTTTTCTGTGAGGGGGTCTAGCAAGGGGGCGGCCTGGGTCATAGGAGCAGTGCCCTTAGAATTGTCAGCCATCCTTTTCACTTACTATTTTGACAGCCACATTACTATTGCCCTGATCCATTAAACTTAGACTGCTGCAGTTCCTCTGACTCTTGATGACCATATCCTCTATATTGCCAGCCTTGTCCCTTTCTGAGACATAACTTTATCTCCTTGTTAGCCTGCCTTTATATCTGGACTCTTTCCTACTCCTACAAGTAACTGCACTTACAGATTATCAGGCCCCACTTCTCAAAACCAATGTATTATTGAAAGCCTTCAGTCTCTCACGCTACCTTGATTCTTCAAGGCCCTCTGATATTTGTTTATTGAAAAATCAACTCACCTCCTTTGTCTGCTTGTTTGTCAGCACTTTCTGTGTGCTGGTAGTTACCTGTGGGGGGTACTGGAAGAAAGAAACATGAGGTGGAATCACGACTAGGCAGCCCATGTATTCTGCTACCACAGCACTCTGCTGCATCTGTAGCAGGCTCCTAAGAAAACCTTTAGGGTCTATTTACTTTTTGCTTTGCAAATTAATCACTGCTTTAAGTGCTGTGGTTTTCAAAAACTATCCTTCATTTGGGCTAAACATTAGAACCTTTGTTATACAGCCTTAATCCCTAACCAAAGCAAATCATATATATTTCTTTGTTCATTACAAGTGAACATACATACTAAAACAGTAATGAATACTTCGCTCAACATACCTGATAAGGCTCCAATAGAAAATGTGAATATTTAAGAATCATAATGTTGATCATTAACATGAGAATGAATCACTAGGCCTAAAATCTGTCATTGCTTGAACGCTTAAA
Organism: Pleurodeles waltl; assembly: GCF_031143425.1. NCBI lineage: Eukaryota > Metazoa > Chordata > Amphibia > Caudata > Salamandridae > Pleurodeles > Pleurodeles waltl. The sequence continues at coordinate 1,661,587,774 of NC_090444.1, read as the reverse complement.
AGCATGCTCTGAACTCTGTCTAACCTGTGCTCCTTGACTTTCAAAACTTGCTAGGCTGGCACAATTGTTTGTTTGAAATGTTTCTTCTATAACCTCATCTTGACTTATGAAGTGACACAACTTTCTTTAAAACAGTAGAACCAGTATTACTTACACTCTTACCTACCTACTTAACTGCTTTGGAATGCGCTGATTTGTATTTAGAAATTAACTTTTTGCTTAAGTTGAAACATAACATCATATGGATGATGTGAAACGAGTGGGTGTTGTACTCATGCATGTAAAATTGTTCTTACAGAAGAAGGAAACCATGGGGGAAAGGAAGCACATGTATCCGATCCTCACCATCCAACAAGACGATGCATTGTGTACTGTTGCTACATCTCAAGAAGTCACTACTTTGTTAACAATTGTATCAAACAAATTATTTATAAAAGGTGTCCTAGGGAAAGAGCAGAAAGAACCCCAGAAGGCAAACCTGAGAAATGAGAATCGAGAGCAGGAGCTATAGATGACCGATGATTGACTGAGAAGAGACCACTGTGACTGACCTCTAATTCTTGCTACTGCTGCTGTTGGAGCTGAGATGATAGGTAATTATTGAGCATTAGCCAAATGTTATAGAGGGTGTTAGGTGATGTTTTAGAGAGACCATACAGAGCGTCTTCATTTGAGGGAGTAAGATCAAGCTTACAAAGGCTTGTCAGAACTCTCTAGTTGCTGAGCTGTTAGATGCAATAGGGTTATTCATTCTGCTGCAGAGATTGTATTGGGTCTTAGAGAGTTAATAATTTGTTTCAGAATAGCATGATAGTTGTAAGCACATGGGGTAGATCACTGCGAGAAACCCCAGACTAAGAAGACAGAATTATTCAGAAGTACTACAGTTGTGGGGTGAAGACTAATAGAGTAGGGACAGATTCAGGACACTCTTCATGTGTGTTTCTGAAACTTGAAGTTTTTATCAATACAAATTATATAAATTCTTTAATAAATATTTTGGAAACTATTAAAAACTCTCCTTATTGACTCTAAAAGAACGAAATTGTCAATTAAGTGATTGTTTTTGCAGCTTAAGAAATTCTTCAGCCACTCTCAGATAAAGTTCCATACTGAGGATCTAGTTAAATTAAGTAAGGGGGATGTTGCAGCCAGCAGGAATTTCTAATAGTAGAGGGACAGTTGAGTGCTAGGGAGAAATAATTAAGTCGCAAAAGATTAAAAAGACCTTAAGAGATAGAATAGAATTATTTTTGAAGCCTGATTTCAGTGAGCAGATGAAGAAATGGTCAATGGTGGTCACAAGTGGCAGTTGCCGAATCAAAGAAGACTGTCAAAGGATGTGAGTATCAATAGGGCTGTTGTGTCAATGAGTATAGAAATCTTTGAGTGATTGTTTGTTTTAATAAGAAAAGAGGTTATCGGAATAAGAAATATTCTAAGATCCTGGGATAGATAAGATAAATAATAGATTTTTTTGTCTGCTGAGGTTTAGTGTAAATCGTGAGACATAGTTGATTATGCAAACTTAGAGAATCATTGTCTTTTGTGTGGATGTACTAACAGGAATTGGTGATTGGGGAACATGATGCGCAAAGGTGACTCAGCACTAATTCCCAAAGGTAAGCTCCTTTTTTAAAAAGAGTCTTACACAGATAGATTAAGATTTAGTAAACTTGGTATATTTTGATGGTTTTCTGTTGAGAATGAAGAAAGCAAAACACAGGAAGAACAAAAAGTAAATACCAACACTGATTCAGGGTACAATATATTCGAGGAAATGTTATCAATCCGTCCTCCTTCATATGTTGAATCCTCTGTAGGAAGTGATGGAAATAGTTTGACAAATGCAACTGCTCCTGTAGATCCTGCAGTTTCGCAGCTTACTAGCCAAACGCATACACTGATGCCTGTAAATACACCAGTTGTAGTGGAACAGCTGATACCATCACCAGTAAGAATAGCCCAACCGATTACTCCAATTCTTTTTCTTTTTTACCTTCTCAATTTTTGTATTTATTTCATGATTTGGAACTCCATTGAGGTCCACATAAACAATGCAACTCATAAAACACAATATATACTCAATTAATAAAATCTACATGAAAATCTATAAACTAAAATGCATCCAAATCACAGCCCATCAAATTTATATTACAGTGCCTTTGCCATACAGTACTTCAATATATAAAATACATAAGTCCATTTGAATAAATACCTTCTATAAAGTGCATCCAAATCACAGTCCCTCTAACTTGAGTTACAGTACATTTCCTATAAAATGCATCATAATATACAATATATTAATCTATTTGAATAAATACTTTCTTTTAATAATCCGCCAATAGGTAATAAAATCAATATAAATTTAGAAATGTCTTAAAAAACTTTAAAATCCTGAAACAGAATATTTCATTTGGTGGGTTAAATTTTGCTTCCAGAGCCTCACCTGCTGAATGTAAATTAAAATTCAGATACAGAGGTTTCAGACATTGTTTCCTCAATAAAACTAGAGAGGGAAAAACAAATAACACATGCTTAAGATCCTGCACCCCCACCTGACACAAATCACAATTGTTAGAAGAACCATCCCATTTAGAAGTTAAATCTTTTAGAGGCAGCAAGTTCACTATCATCAGAACACAGAAACGCCTCACCCCTTGTGGTAAGTTCTAAAATAGGTAAGGCTGAGGTTGTTTTTACACATTATAGCCTCTTGTAGACTCTTTTTAACTAAAGGAGGTGGTAAGGCCGAGATGAGATCGGAGTCAAGCTCTAGCGTTTGCAGGGCATGATTATAATTTCTAAAAAACTGAGATTTCTCTCTTAGCGTACCAAAAACGTCTTTGTACGTAAGATGTCTTAGAGAAAATTCATCACATTGGAATAGGCAAAATGCCCTTCGAACCACCGTAGCTAAACCCTGTACAAAGATGCTCTTAAAACCAAATTCAAGCCTTAAAGCTGCAATAGATGCGTTGGTATTACAGGGAACCAAGCATCTTAAAATGTGCCCTTCTAATTTATCTAAAAACTTCCAGTTTGATATCTCCATACAATCTATTGCGTACAAAAGAGTGGCCAGAATCTTTGCTTGGTAAACTATCACTAGATAAATAAAATGCTGCCAACCAACTGCCTTATAAAAAGCTGTTAGACCTTGTGCCTGGGAAAGGGTCTTACTGACATTATTACTTATATGTTCCTAGTCACTGAGTGAACAGGACATAATTGTCTCCAAAATGTAATACGCCTTTACCCACTAAAGCTTATGTTGGCCCACAAACCAAGAAAAGTTTATTTTCTTATGAGATTTCTTTCTTGGAAAACAAACTACTTGAGATTTCAGAGCATTAACGGATTGCTCCACAGCCTGTCGTCAAGCAACCCTTGACACAGTGAGCTATAATTAGTACTACTGCTCAAATGAGTTCTTCCCAGTTGAGCTCTCCATCCAAAGTGTCAGTTGGATAGGTTACGGTTACTCCGATTACTGGACCAGTGTCACAGCAAACAGGACCTATACAGGTTACAGTAACTGTAGAGACACAGCAGGCTTTAAGCGGTAATCTAGAGAACAGGTTTATCCCAACCTCATTGAATTAGCAAATTATGGTTTGGACACCACCACAAATTGTTGTTACACTAGGAGAGGGAACTCGATTTGTCTTTACGACACAACGTAAACAGTCAGAGGAAGTAATGAGGGAAGAATGGGTTTAAGAATGGATACAGGAAGTCATTAGAAAGTGCAGAAATACAGAAGAAGCAGAGAAACAGAGCAGTAGCACCAGGGTTGTCAGTGCTAAGTCAAATTGAGAACCCAAAAAACGAGAGATCAATTAACATTCCTGTTAAAGGTAGAATTGGAAGAAATCTTGGGAGGGTGTTTAAACATTGAGCATTTTGAACAATACCAATAAGAATAATTGGTTTATTTGTGTAAATGAATTACCAGAAGAGCAGCAGAGGTACATGACCAGTTAACAGAACAAGCAAATAAATATGATACAAAGATCCAAAGAGGTCACACACTCTTGGAGAATATAGTTTCTTTCAATGTATTCGAAATACAAACAAAAAAGTAAAGCTTGACAGATGTGTTTCAGCTTTGCTCCTTTCTCAATGTCAAGTCAACCGGCTTGATTTTGCCACTTAAATACTTCATTACATTTCATTGGGCCATAGAAAAGTGTCATCAACATGATGAATGCACTGACGTATCTCAAAATCAATAGCTTGTAGTCAAATCATAGCAGCCATATTAAAGTTACAATGATATATTGCAAAATAACATTTATATTTCATCCCTTTTCAAAATAGTGTAATTGTTGCTGATATAATGTAAATTATTAGCCAGTTTATGAATTTACACAGACTGCTGTAAGTTCTTTGATCGCCAGCTTCAAAAAAGTAAAAGTAAATCAAAGTTATGCCCTAGGGGGACACATTGCCTAGCGCGCGCGCTAAAGATTTTATTGGGCAACATTATTTCGAATGAGCAAACTATTAAAAGAGCTCCACTTGAATACCACTTATCAATGAACTTGGCAAACGTGGGATCTCTGGCTCCACCTTTGTGTGATTGGTTACTTGATCTCACATGTGAATAAAAATGTAAAGCACTGAATGGGCGTTGCTACTGCCCAATCAGAATTATAAGTGTAAGTAGCCATTACAGTAATATGTAATCAGCCTCCTCAGCTGCTAATGCCAAATTCAATATATAATAAAGCCCTGCCTGGGTAAATCCTTCTTACCTAATATTCGTCATCAAACAAAAGAGTAAACCTTGACAATGTCCCAAGGCCTACAATACCCGCATGAGTTAACTAATGTACGTTCATAATTCCTCATCACTCTTAAGTCCTCTGGGCATTCTCATCTGCAGTTCAATGATATATCACAATTCCAACTGCCAAAGTTTGTGAATTCTATTTTCTCCCCTTTCGTCCAGGCAGACCTATGCAGAAAAATCGAAGTAAACTAGTATTGCAGCCATGGTCGGTTTGAAAATGCCTGGCCACTGGATACGTCATGTCCATGTTATTGATAGCGCGCATGTGCTTTAATATCCTCTTCTTGGCTGCATGTATAGTACTTCCCATGTATTTGCTATCACATGGTCAAATAAGGCAATATACTGCATGACTAGAATTACAGTTTAGTAGTTTGGTAATGGGTTTCCTCCCCTGTTTGCCTGGCACATCATAGTCTCTAATTTTACTGTTTTGTTTGCAAGCTTTACAATGCAAATAGGGAAATGATTCTGTGAATTATCACTTTTCTTGTCTATATATTGGCTACAGAGCAACAGGTCCTTCATCGAAATATTCCTCCTGTAGGTCACCAGTGGGGATTAGTTCTATCACCTGATCCGTCAGTAAAATCTTCCAGTTCCCTATCAAAATGTCATAAAAGGACACTGAGTCTGTTGAAAACCATGTAATCAATATAAACATGTCCTCCTTCCTTTCCCTACTGTCAGGACAATGTATGAGTAACTGCTGTCTCTCTGTGGAATGTGCCCTCTCAGGCGCCTGGCTAAACACCTTATTGGAATACCCCCTTGGCCTGAACCTCATTAAGGCATTCTTTTCTGCTCCTACATATTGTTTTGGCGAGGAGCAGCTGCGCTTAATGCACAACAGCTCCCCATAAGGTATACTCTTGATCAGACTGCGGGGGTGCTGGCTCTTGGCATGTAAAATGGAATTGCCTACTGTTGGCTTTCTATACGGTGTAGTACTTAACTGGTGACCCTACACATAATCCAGTGAATCTAGGAAGGCTACTGAGGTCTTGTTGATATGGCTGGTGAAATGGAGATTAAGGGTGATATTGTTCAATTTCTCAATGTATTTCTCGGCTGCTTCCAAGGTGCCCCTCCATACTATGAAAATTTCATTGATATAGCACACTCAGGGGGCAACACTATCCACCTGTAGGTCATTCTCCTCAGGCCATGTTCTTCTCTCACCAGCCCACAAACAAATTTGAGTAGCTGGGGCGAAGTATGTGCCCATGGCTGTTCCCTGAATTTGTTGGTACAATTGTCCTTCAAAGCAACAAATGTTGTGGTTTAAGCGAAAAGCAACCAGGTCCCAGATTATCATATTATGCTTATAATATTTGAGTGGTCGGCTCCTTAGAAGGATTCCACTGCCATCAAACCCTGTTCATGAAAGATACATGTATATAAGCTGGTTATATCCAGAGTTATTAGACAGAAGTTATCCTCCCATTGGATCCCCTCTATGATTCTTATGGAATCTGTTGTGTCTAACATATGAGCTCAAATCCTTCACAAAGGAAAACAGAAAAGTCAACAAAAGTTGAAGCATGTTCCAGGAGGCTCCCCTTAGATTATACTATCGGACGCCCTGGTGGGACCTCTGCATTCTTATGCACCTTTGGTAGGTGATAGAATGTCGGGATACACGGATGTTCAACTCTGAAAAATTCATACTCTTCATAGTCCAGAGTTCCCCAATCCCTCTAGCTTTCCAAAAGGTTGTAAAACTCGTGGATTCTCTCTTAACAGTGTTCCCTCATAATAGGCTGATAGCATGCCCTATCCTTAAGTTGTTTGGGAGCCTTCTTGATAGATTGTTCCTTTGTTTATAGAACAATGTTCCCCAATTTATCCAACAATTTGATTACCAATGTTGTATCATTTTAAAGATCCAATAATGCTAGCCATTGCTCTTTCATTAGATTAAAATTGGATTGATCATGATGATACCTCTTCTGCATTCTAAATGTATCTACTTCTTTCATTACTGCCTCATGGAGTCATGAAGGGTCTAGGGGATGAACCGTGGTTTCACCTTGAAATTACTTTTCCCAATGCTTTGCACAATTCCTGCTTTCTCTACAATGCGTAAGGCCCCATCTAATATACCATCTTTAACTCTGGGTGCCATTTCCTACAATTCTTGTATCATACATAATGCCTGTAAATCTTCCCCTGTAAGAATATCAGTGGGTTGGGGATTGCTAGTATCACTGGGGAAATCCCTATGGGTATGCAGCAAGTGGATTTTCTTCAGCTTCAGTTTTCTAATGTACTGATACAAGTCAACCCATGTCTGTGTATAATCTAAAGAAGATGAGGGACATAAAGTTCGGCCTAAGCATAGAACTTTAACTTAAGTCTTTGTCAGTATCCTTTCCATGAGGTTTATTACTGTGAGGTTAAATGTGTTTACTTACTGTAGGCCCCCCCTTGTTCCACACTGCTCTAGGTGGGAAAGATTGTGTTGTACCCTTTCCTCTCTTCATGTTTTTTCTGCCCCCAAATCTGGAGGGCGTGCCAATTGGGGGGTCATTTGTAATGTTTCTCGTGCCAGATGATGCGCCTGAGGAACATTTATACCTCTGCTGGTGCTAGGTTGTGGCATTCCATCACTATTGTCCCCCCCTGATTGGTGTGTTCTCATTCTGAGTCCGAGGTGTCTTTGGTGGTAACAACATCCCGGTTCTTTGTTTGTTGCAACTGTTTCCTGGGTATCTCAAACTTCTTTGCAAAGGTCAAAACTTGACCAGATTCATATTCCTGATGATCTCTCACAAATATATTCTGTTTGCATTGCTTTATCTTGTTCTGACAGGCAATCAATCTAGTTTTTATCTGTTGATGTAACGTTTCTATTGTAGCTGTATCAGGGTCCTGTGCAATAAAACTCTAACATGTCTATGGCGCTAACAGCATTCAGGTTCTTTGTTGCAACTGTTTTCTGGGTATCTCAAACTTCTTTGCAAAGGTCGAAACTCGACTGGATTCATAATCTTGCTGGTCCCTCGCAAATGTATTCTGTTTGTGCTCTTTTATCTTATTCTCATAGCCAATCAATCTAGTTTTCATTGGTTGACGTAATGGTTCCACTGCAGCTGTATCATGGTCCTGTGCAATAAAATAAATAAGATAGACATTTCAAAAAGTGTGCCCCTTCATAGAAGCTGTAGGGTGCAGCTAGTTGAAAATATGCCTTTGCCAGAGTTGCGAGTACATCTTACCGAACTGGTGAGATGTGGATGCAAAAGGAATGATGTGGAAAAATATAAAATTAAGTGGGCATAAAAGTAGGAAAAGAAAAGGAAACAAGCGGAGGAAGCTGAGGAGAAAAATAAAAATAAAGAACAATAAGAAGAGAAAGAGACCACTGCCCCAAATCCTTTGAGAGAAGCACCAAGTGGGACATATGTCCATGTGCCATGGAGCAGCAGTGATATTTTGCCATTTACTAACAATTTCCCGCAAATGAGAGACAGTCCAATGCAATGGTATAACCAGGTTGAAAGGCTTGTGAAACTGTCAAAGGTCTTGTCAGTTGATTTAGACACTTTCTTTGATGTAGTGGTGCCCAGTGATTTGTGAGCTGAGTGCCATGCAACGGTGCAATGGCCAACCTCATAGACTCAGAGGCACCATCTCCTCAAGAGATGACAAAGTACAATGAAGAAACTGAATTTTTGAAGAGGAGGAGTCCGCCCAAAGACGTGAATTATTTGAAATTAAATAGAATGCAGCAAGAAGTTAAGGAAACTGTGCATGAATTTTATGAATTGTTGATGAAAGCATTTCAGCAGCATACAGGACAGACGCATTCTAATCCTGGAGATATGGGTTCCTTTATTGCAACATTTGTGCTTAGTTTACGACCTGAAATTTGTCAGCATATGCAGCAGAATGTCATCTGTTGGCAGACAAAATTGTCGGATGACATTTTGAAATATGCGCAGTATTGTAGTGATGAACAGGAAATAAAGCAGTGAACAATTAAAGAGAAATTCATGCTAGCTCAAACTAAATTAGCACAGTGAGGGTTCTAGAATTCTACAGGTGTTAAAAATGTGACAGCCATTCAGGGGATGAGAGGGGAGATGCAGACAGAAATTGAGGCACTATCAGGAAGAGGAGTCCTATAGATTCCGGAACAGGTGTTGATATTGTGGCGCTAGAGAAAACAACTGCCTGTCAGGTGTTCAATAAGGTGGGGCATTGGAAATGTGAATATAGATGTAATCCTGATAAGAATCATGGTAATCAACTGAAGAGGTGAATCAGGTCCAATAATCAATTGTCCCTATAAGACAAATTCAAGCTCCTATGGAGAATCAAACTCAAATAATACCAATGTGCCGCAACCCTCTGTGATTCAGCCTAATGTGAACGGACCCTGATTTAATTCAAATCAACTACCTTGAATGTCACAAAATGTAACACAAAATCCTGCAATAATATCACAATTTCCGATGTTTGAGGAAAATGAAGGACTGGATCTTGGCTTGTCACAATGAAGGTGTCTGAGAGGGGAGACAGATTGCATGCTTGGTGCAATCTTAGCGGTAGACCAGAGTGGATGCTATTTAGATGGAAATGTAAATTAGCACTCAGTGGTGTTTTTAATAGAAACAGAGGCTACCCATTCCACTGTGAGTACAGCGGAAGTACTGGACCTACCCCTCAAAGGGAAGAATAATACAGGTGGTAGGCATTGCAAATACACTGGTCACAAATCCAATTTCAGAAGTCCCGATAAGAATAGGATCTTTGAGAAACAAACATCATTTTCAAGTACGTGATTCAGGGCCTGTTATCCTGTGATGAAGGGATCTATTGTGCAAGTTAAACTGCATCATCAATTGTGCTCCGGATGGAGTCATTTTTCAGATTCATGATAATGAGGAAAATGTGGGAATCAGACCAGGTTTGAGAGAAACTGTAAAGTTATTTCTGATGTTGGTATTAAATCATTTGCCCAAGAAGCTGAAGGCAGAAGAGAAGGCATCTGTTAGAGACGTTAGCGGTTCAGACTTTGGATTAATAAAAGGAGTTGAGCCAGTGCAAGTTAAAGTTAAGCCAAATGCAGTTTATCTTATAACGCCTTCATGTATCTACTTCTTTCATTACTGCCTCATGGAGTCATGAAGGGTCTAGGGGATGAACCGTGGTTTCACCTTGAAATTACTTTTCCCAATGCTTTGCACAATTCCTGCTTTCTCTACAATGCGTAAGGCCCCATCTAATATACCATCTTTAACTCTGGGTGCCATTTCCTACAATTCTTGTATCATACATAATGCCTGTAAATCTTCCCCTGTAAGAATATCAGTGGGTTGGGGATTGCTAGTATCACTGGGGAAATCCCTATGGGTATGCAGCAAGTGGATTTTCTTCAGCTTCAGTTTTCTAATGTACTGATACAAGTCAACCCATGTCTGTGTATAATCTAAAGAAGATGAGGGACATAAAGTTCGGCCTAAGCATAGAACTTTAACTTAAGTCTTTGTCAGTATCCTTTCCATGAGGTTTATTACTGTGAGGTTAAATGTGTTTACTTACTGTAGGCCCCCCCTTGTTCCACACTGCTCTAGGTGGGAAAGATTGTGTTGTACCCTTTCCTCTCTTCATGTTTTTTCTGCCCCCAAATCTGGAGGGCGTGCCAATTGGGGGGTCATTTGTAATGTTTCTCGTGCCAGATGATGCGCCTGAGGAACATTTATACCTCTGCTGGTGCTAGGTTGTGGCATTCCACCACTATTGTCCCCCCCTGATTGGTGTGTTCTCATTCTGAGTCCGAGGTGTCTTTGGTGCTAACAACATCCCGGTTCTTTGTTTGTTGCAACTGTTTCCTGGGTATCTCAAACTTCTTTGCAAAGGTCAAAACTCGACCAGATTCATAATCCTGATGATCCCTCACAAATATATTCTGTTTGCATTGCTTTATCTTGTTCTGACAGGCAATCAATCTAGTTTTTATCTGTTGATGTAACGTTTCTATTGTAGCTGTATCAGGGTCCTGTGCAATAAAACTCTAACATGTCTATGGCGCTAACAGCATTCAGGTTCTTTGTTGCAACTGTTTTTGGGTATCTCAAACTTCTTTGCAAAGGTCGAATCTCGACTGGATTCATAATCTTGCTGGTCCCTCGCAAATGTATTCTGTTTGTGCTCTTTTATCTTATTCTCATAGCCAATCAATCTAGTTTTCATTGGTTGACGTAATGGTTCCACTGCAGCTGTATCATGGTCCTGTGCAATAAAATAAATAAGATAGACATTTCAAAAAGTGTGCCCCTTCATAGAAGCTGTAGGGTGCAGCTAGTTGAAAATATGCCTTTGCCAGAGTTGCGAGTACATCTTACCGAACTGGTGAGATGTGGATGCAAAAGGAATGATGTGGAAAAATATAAAATTAAGTGGGCATAAAAGTAGGAAAAGAAAAGGAAACAAGCGGAGGAAGCTGAGGAGAAAAATAAAAATAAAGAACAATAAGAAGAGAAAGAGACCACTACCCCAAATCCTTTGAGAGAAGCACCAAGTGGGACATATGTCCATGTGCCATGGAGCAGCAGTGATATTTTGCCATTTACTAACAATTTCCCGCAAATGAGAGACAGTCCAATGCAATGGTATAACCAGGTTGAAAGGCTTGTGAAACTGTCAAAGGTCTTGTCAGTTGATTTGGACACTTTCTTTGATGTAGTGGTGCCCAGTGATTTGTGAGTTGATTGCCATGCAACGGTGCAATGGCCAACCTCATAGACTCAGAGGCACCATCTCCTCAAGAGATGACAAAGTACAATGAAGAAACTGAATTTTTGAAGAGGAGGAGTCCGCCCAAAGACGTGAATTATTTGAAATTAAATAGAATGCAGCAAGAAGTTAAGGAAACTGTGCATGAATTTTATGAATTGTTGATGAAAGCATTTCAGCAGCATACAGGACAGACGCATTCTAATCCTGGAGATATGGGTTCCTTTATTGCAACATTTGTGCTTAGTTTACGACCTGAAATTTGTCAGCATATGCAGCAGAATGTCATCTGTTGGCAGACAAAATTGTCGGATGACATTTTGAAATATGCGCAGTATTGTAGTGATGAACAGGAAATAAAGCAGTGAACAATTAAAGAGAAATTCATGCTAGCTCAAACTAAATTAGCACAGTGAGGGTTCTAGAATTCTACAGGTGTTAAAAATGTGACAGCCATTCAGGGGATGAGAGGGGAGATGCAGACAGAAATTGAGGCACTATCAGGAAGAGGAGTCCTATAGATTCCGGAACAGGTGTTGATATTGTGGCGCTAGAGAAAACAACTGCCTAGCAGGTGTTCAATAAGGTGGGGCATTGGAAATGTGAATATAGATGTAATCCTGATAAGAATCATGGTAATCAACTGAAGAGGTGAATCAGGTCCAACAATCAATTGTCCCTATAAGACAAATTCAAGCTCCTATGGAGAATCAAACTCAAATAATACCAATGTGCCGCAACCCTCTGTGATTCAGCCTAATGTGAACGGACCCTGATTTAATTCAAATCAACTACCTTGAATGTCACAAAATGTAACACAAAATCCTGCAATAATATCACAATTTCCGATGTTTGAGGAAAATGAAGGACTGGATCTTGGCTTGTCACAATGAAGGTGTCTGAGAGGGGAGACAGATTGCATGCTTGGTGCAATCTTAGCGGTAGACCAGAGTGGATGCTATTTAGATGGAAATGTAAATTAGCACTCAGTGGTGTTTTTAATAGACACAGAGGCTACCCATTCCACTGTGAGTACAGCGGAAGTACTGGACCTACCCCTCAAAGGGAAGAATAATACAGGTGGTAGGCATTGCAAATACACTGGTCACAAATCCAATTTCAGAAGTCCCGATAAGAATAGGATCTTTGAGAAACAAACATTATTTTCAAGTACGTGATTCAGGGCCTGTTATCCTGTGATGAAGGGATCTATTGTGCAAGTTAAACTGCATCATCAATTGTGCTCCGGATGGAGTCATTTTATAGATTCATGATAATGAGGAAAATGTGGGAATCAGACCAGGTTTGAGAGAAACTGTAAAGTTATTTCTGATGTTGGTATTAAATCATTTGCCCAAGAAGCTGAAGGCAGAAGAGAAGGCATCTGTTAGAGACGTTAGCGGTTCAGACTTTGGATTAATAAAAGGAGTTGAGCCAGTGCAAGTTAAAGTTAAGCCAAATGCAGTTTATCTTATAACGCCTTCATGTATCTACTTCTTTCATTACTGCCTCATGGAGTCATGAAGGGTCTAGGGGATGAACCGTGGTTTCACCTTGAAATTACCTTTCCCAATGCTTTGCACAATTCCTGCTTTCTCTACAATGCGTAAGGCCCCATCTAATATACCATCTTTAACTCTGGGTGCCATTTCCTACAATTCTTGTATCATACATAATGCCTGTAAATCTTCCCCTGTAAGAATATCAGTGGGTTGGGAATGGCTAGTATCACTGGGGAAATCCCTATGGGTATGCAGCAAGTGGATTTTCTTCAGCTTCAGTTTTCTAATGTACTGATACAAGTCAACCCATGTCTGTGTATAATCTAAAGAAGATGAGGGACATAAAGTTCGGCCTAAGCATAGAACTTTAACTTAAGTCTTTGTCAGTATCCTTTCCATGAGGTTTATTACTGTGAGGTTAAATGTGTTTACTTACTGTAGGCCCCCCCTTGTTCCACACTGCTCTAGGTGGGAAAGATTGTGTTGTACCCTTTCCTCTCTTCATGTTTTTTCTGCCCCCAAATCTGGAGGGCGTGCCAATTGGGGGGTCATTTGTAATGTTTCTCGTGCCAGATGATGCGCCTGAGGAACATTTATACCTCTGCTGGTGCTAGGTTGTGGCATTCCACCACTATTGTGCCCCCCTGATTGGTGTGTTCTCATTCTGAGTCCGAGGTGTCTTTGGTGCTAACAACATCCCGGTTCTTTGTTTGTTGCAACTGTTTCCTGGGTATCTCAAACTTCTTTGCAAAGGTCAAAACTCGACCAGATTCATAATCCTGATGATCCCTCACAAATATATTCTGTTTGCATTGCTTTATCTTGTTCTGACAGGCAATCAATCTAGTTTTTATCTGTTGATGTAACGTTTCTATTGTAGCTGTATCAGGGTCCTGTGCAATAAAACTCTAACATGTCTATGGCGCTAACAGCATTCAGGTTCTTTGTTGCAACTGTTTTCTGGGTATCACAAACTTCTTTGCAAAGGTCGAATCTCGACTGGATTCATAATCTTGCTGGTCCCTCGCAAATGTATTCTGTTTGTGCTCTTTTATCTTATTCTCATAGCCAATCAATCTAGTTTTCATTGGTTGACGTAATGGTTCCACTGCAGCTGTATCATGGTCCTGTGCAATAAAATAAATAAGATAGACATTTCAAAAAGTGTGCCCTTCATAGAAGCTGTAGGGTGCAGCTAGTTGAAAATATGCCTTTGCCAGAGTTGCGAGTACATCTTACCGAACTGGTGAGATGTGGATGCAAAAGGAATGATGTGGAAAAATATAAAATTAAGTGGGCATAAAAGTAGGAAAAGAAAAGGAAACAAGCGGAGGAAGCTGAGGAGAAAAATAAAAATAAAGAACAATAAGAAGAGAAAGAGACCACTACCCCAAATCCTTTGAGAGAAGCACCAAGTGGGACATATGTCCATGTGCCATGGAGCAGCAGTGATATTTTGCCATTTACTAACAATTTCCCGCAAATGAGAGACAGTCCAATGCAATGGTATAACCAGGTTGAAAGGCTTGTGAAACTGTCAAAGGTCTTGTCAGTTGATTTAGACACTTTCTTTGATGTAGTGGTGCCCAGTGATTTGTGAGTTGATTGCCATGCAACGGTGCAATGGCCAACCTCATAGACTCAGAGGCACCATCTCCTCAAGAGATGACAAAGTACAATGAAGAAACTGAATTTTTGAAGAGGAGGCGTCCGCCCAAAGACGTGAATTATTTGAAATTAAATAGAATGCAGCAAGAAGTTAAGGAAACTGTGCATGAATTTTATGAATTGTTGATGAAAGCATTTCAGCAGCATACAGGACAGACGCATTCTAATCCTGGAGATATGGGTTCCTTTATTGCAACATTTGTGCTTAGTTTACGACCTGAAATTTGTCAGCATATGCAGCAGAATGTCATCTGTTGGCAGACAAAATTGTCGGATGACATTTTGAAATATGCGCAGTATTGTAGTGATGAACAGGAAATAAAGCAGTGAACAATTAAAGAGAAATTCATGCTAGCTCAAACTAAATTAGCACAGTGAGGGTTCTAGAATTCTACAGGTGTTAAAAATGTGACAGCCATTCAGGGGATGAGAGGGGAGATGCAGACAGAAATTGAGGCACTATCAGGAAGAGGAGTCCTATAGATTCCGGAACAGGTGTTGATATTGTGGCGCTAGAGAAAACAACTGCCTAGCAGGTGTTCAATAAGGTGGGGCATTGGAAATGTGAATATAGATGTAATCCTGATAAGAATCATGGTAATCAACTGAAGAGGTGAATCAGGTCCAACAATCAATTGTCCCTATAAGACAAATTCAAGCTCCTATGGAGAATCAAACTCAAATAATACCAATGTGCCGCAACCCTCTGTGATTCAGCCTAATGTGAACGGACCCTGATTTAATTCAAATCAACTACCTTGAATGTCACAAAATGTAACACAAAATCCTGCAATAATATCACAATTTCCGATGTTTGAGGAAAATGAAGGACTGGATCTTGGCTTGTCACAATGAAGGTGTCTGAGAGGGGAGACAGATTGCATGCTTGGTGCAATCTTAGCGGTAGACCAGAGTGGATGCTATTTAGATGGAAATGTAAATTAGCACTCAGTGGTGTTTTTAATAGACACAGAGGCTACCCATTCCACTGTGAGTACAGCGGAAGTACTGGACCTACCCCTCAAAGGGAAGAATAATACAGGTGGTAGGCATTGCAAATACACTGGTCACAAATCCAATTTCAGAAGTCCCGATAAGAATAGGATCTTTGAGAAACAAACATTATTTTCAAGTACGTGATTCAGGGCCTGTTATCCTGTGATGAAGGGATCTATTGTGCAAGTTAAACTGCATCATCAATTGTGCTCCGGATGGAGTCATTTTATAGATTCATGATAATGAGGAAAATGTGGGAATCAGACCAGGTTTGAGAGAAACTGTAAAGTTATTTCTGATGTTGGTATTAAATCATTTGCCCAAGAAGCTGAAGGCAGAAGAGAAGGCATCTGTTAGAGACGTTAGCGGTTCAGACTTTGGATTAATAAAAGGAGTTGAGCCAGTGCAAGTTAAAGTTAAGCCAAATGCAGTTTATCTTATAACGCCTTCATGTATCTACTTCTTTCATTACTGCCTCATGGAGTCATGAAGGGTCTAGGGGATGAACCGTGGTTTCACCTTGAAATTACCTTTCCCAATGCTTTGCACAATTCCTGCTTTCTCTACAATGCGTAAGGCCCCATCTAATATACCATCTTTAACTCTGGGTGCCATTTCCTACAATTCTTGTATCATACATAATGCCTGTAAATCTTCCCCTGTAAGAATATCAGTGGGTTGGGAATGGCTAGTATCACTGGGGAAATCCCTATGGGTATGCAGCAAGTGGATTTTCTTCAGCTTCAGTTTTCTAATGTACTGATACAAGTCAACCCATGTCTGTGTATAATCTAAAGAAGATGAGGGACATAAAGTTCGGCCTAAGCATAGAACTTTAACTTAAGTCTTTGTCAGTATCCTTTCCATGAGGTTTATTACTGTGAGGTTAAATGTGTTTACTTACTGTAGGCCCCCCCTTGTTCCACACTGCTCTAGGTGGGAAAGATTGTGTTGTACCCTTTCCTCTCTTCATGTTTTTTCTGCCCCCAAATCTGGAGGGCGTGCCAATTGGGGGGTCATTTGTAATGTTTCTCGTGCCAGATGATGCGCCTGAGGAACATTTATACCTCTGCTGGTGCTAGGTTGTGGCATTCCACCACTATTGTGCCCCCCTGATTGGTGTGTTCTCATTCTGAGTCCGAGGTGTCTTTGGTGCTAACAACATCCCGGTTCTTTGTTTGTTGCAACTGTTTCCTGGGTATCTCAAACTTCTTTGCAAAGGTCAAAACTCGACCAGATTCATAATCCTGATGATCCCTCACAAATATATTCTGTTTGCATTGCTTTATCTTGTTCTGGCAGGCAATCAATCTAGTTTTTATCTGTTGATGTAACGTTTCTATTGTAGCTGTATCAGGGTCCTGTGCAATAAAACTCTAACATGTCTATGGCGCTAACAGCATTCAGGTTCTTTGTTGCAACTGTTTTTGGGTATCTCAAACTTCTTTGCAAAGGTCGAATCTCGACTGGATTCATAATCTTGCTGGTCCCTCGCAAATGTATTCTGTTTGTGCTCTTTTATCTTATTCTCATAGGCAATCAATCTAGTTTTCATTGGTTGACGTAATGGTTCCACTGCAGCTGTATCATGGTCCTGTGCAATAAAATAAATAAGATAGACATTTCAAAAAGTGTGCCCCTTCATAGAAGCTGTAGGGTGCAGCTAGTTGAAAATATGCATTTGCCAGAGTTGCGAGTACATCTTACCGAACTGGTGAGATGTGGATGCAAAAGGAATGATGTGGAAAAATATAAAATTAAGTGGGCATAAAAGTAGGAAAAGAAAAGGAAACAAGCGGAGGAAGCTGAGGAGAAAAATAAAAATAAAGAACAATAAGAAGAGAAAGAGACCACTACCCCAAATCCTTTGAGAGAAGCACCAAGTGGGACATATGTCCATGTGCCATGGAGCAGCAGTGATATTTTGCCATTTACTAACAATTTCCCGCAAATGAAAGACAGTCCAATGCAATGGTATAACCAGGTTGAAAGGCTTGTGAAACTGCCAAAGGTCTTGTCAGTTGATTTAGACACTTTCTTTGATGTAGTGGTGCCCAGTGATTTGTGAGTTGATTGCCATGCAACGGTGCAATGGCCAACCTCATAGACTCAGAGGCACCATCTCCTCAAGAGATGACAAAGTACAATGAAGAAACTGAATTTTTGAAGAGGAGGAGTCCGCCCAAAGACGTGAATTATTTGAAATTAGATAGAATGCAGCAAGAAGTTAAGGAAACTGTGCATGAATTTTATGAATTGTTGATGAAAGCATTTCAGCAGCATACAGGACAGACGCATTCTAATCCTGGAGATATGGGTTCCTTTATTGCAACATTTGTGCTTAGTTTACGACCTGAAATTTGTCAGCATATGCAGCAGAATGTCATCTGTTGGCAGACAAAATTGTCTGATGACATTTTGAAATATGCGCAGTATTGTAGTGATGAACAGGAAATAAAGCAGTGAACAATTAAAGAGAAATTCATGCTAGCTCAAACTAAATTAGCACAGTGAGGGTTCTAGAATTCTACAGGTGTTAAAAATGTGACAGCCATTCAGGGGATGAGAGGGGAGATGCAGACAGAAATTGAGGCACTATCAGGAAGAGGAGTCCTATAGATTCCGGAACAGGTGTTGATATTGTGGCGCTAGAGAAAACAACTGCCTGTCAGGTGTTCAATAAGGTGGGGCATTGGAAATGTGAATATAGATGTAATCCTGATAAGAATCATGGTAATCAACTGAAGAGGTGAATCCGGTCCAACAATCAATTGTACCTATAAGACAAATTCAAGCTCCTATGGAGAATCAAATTCAAATAATACCCATGTGCCGCAACCCTCTGTGATTCAGCCTAATGTGAACGGACCCTGATTTCATTCAAATCAACTACCTTGAATGTCACAAAATGTAACACAAAATCCTGCAATAATATCACAATTTCCGATGTTTGAGGAAAATGAAGGACTGGATCTTGGCTTGTCACAATGAAGGTGTCTGAGAGGGGAGACAGATTGCATGCTTGGTGCAATCTTAGCGGTAGACCAGAGTGGATGCTATTTAGATGTAAATGTAAATTAGCACTCAGTGGTGTTTTTAATAGACACAGAGGCTACCCATTCCACTGTGAGTACAGCGGAAGTACTGGACCTACCCCTCAAAGGGAAGAATAATACAGGTGGTAGGCATTGCAAATACACTGGTCCCAAATCCAATTTCAGAAGTCCTGATAAGAATAGGATATTTCAGAAACAAACATCATTTTCAAGTACGTGATTCAGGGCCTGTTATCCTGTGAGGAAGGGATCTATTGTGCAAGTTAAACTGCATCATCAATTGTGCTCCGGATGGAGTCATTTTTCAGATTCATGATAATGAGGAAAATGTGGGAATCAGACCAGGTTTGAGAGAAACTGTAAAGTTATTTCTGATGTTGGTATTACATCATTTGCCCAAGAAGCTGAAGGCAGAGGTGAAGGCATCTGTTAGAGACGTTAGCGGTTCAGACTTTGGATTAATAAAAGGAGTTGAGCCAGTGCAAGTAAAAGTTAAGCCAAATGCAGTTTATCTTATAATGCCTTCTTATCAGATGACACCAGAAACAATAGGAAGAATTACACCCCTGATAAATGAGAAGTTGAAGAAGGGAATATTAAAAGAACTGACTTGGAGTCCATGCAACTCACCAATTATGGGATTGCTTAAACCAAATGGCAAAAACAGAATAGAAAAATCAATGAAATTGTAATCACATGTTGCCCTGTGGTACTAAATCTAGCCACCATATTTTACCAGATACCTTGTACAGCTGAACTGTGCACCATGATTGACCTCTATAATGCTTTCTTCTCTACACCTTTACATTAAGACAGACGATTCCTATTTTCCTTCATGTTCCAAGAGAAGGTAATCATGTGATGCTGAATCCCATAGGAGTATACTAACAGTCCATTGCTTTTGAATCAGATTTTAAAGAAAAAATGTGAACCTCTGAAATTGCCATTGTAGGAAAGTCCTCCTTTTTGCCCTGGTCACCCCCACACTTTTTGGACAGGTACTGGTGATTACTGACTCTTGGCTGTGCCCTGGGTAATGCTTACCAATCCCAGGCCCAGTGCTCTGTGTAAAGGGGATATGCAAATTAGGCTAATAATAATTGGCTAAGTTAACCTACCTATAAGTCCCTAGTATATGGTAGGGCATGTAGGTTTAGGGACCACAGCATATGTAGTGCACCACTAGGTGCACTGCTGAAGTGCCCAGTGTAATTTTAAAGGCAGGACTGCCTTGCTGGCTGCTTTTAAATTAAAGTTATATGCAAATTCGACTTTGGAATTAAAAGTAGTTCCAAAGTCTTAAACTACCTTATTTTTACATAAGGTGTGCCCTATGTGCCCCTAGACCTGGGTGCCATGTAACTATAAGTAGGGACCTTATAAAAATAGTTTTATAAGCCCTGGTGAGGTAAAAACAGCCAAATTTGTTTTTCCCTCATTGTAGTGAATGGCCTAAATAGGCTAGAATGCGGAGACTTTATTTTAATTTTAAAAGTCCCCTTAAGTAATGGATACCAAGAGTTTGGTATCAAATTAATTGTTATAATAAATTCCACAACGTCCAGTTGTGGGATTTAATATAACTTGTTCAGGTAAAGAGTTTTAAACTTTACCTGAAAAGTTGCCAATTTCAGCCCTGTATTGTTTTTGCTGTGTGCTCTGATTGGCCAGCCTCTGGCAGCCTGGACAGGCTGCCTTGAGAGGTGTGAAGTGGCCTGGCTTCACACAAAGAGATGTGCCTGTGGGAGGGAATTTCCCCTCAGCAGATGGTGAGGCAGGAAGGGGGAGGGCTGCCAAACTGGTCTTCAAAGGCAGAGAAGGACATTTGGAGCAACTCAGCAACACCCCCACATCCTGCAACCCCATACGACTAGGTGCCCCCTTGATTAGATTAGGAGAGGGCAGGAGAGGGGTGTGTTTATGATTTTTTGCCACACCAGTAGGTGGGCTCAACCAGATGTAACCTCCAAAAATCAGATTCAGCCATGATGGATTTTTGAAGAATGTTGCCTCCTGGGACTGATTTTTGCCACACTTCCCAGGAAGTGGTCATCACAGGGGGAAGGACCCTGCACCTGATTGGAGAATCAGGACCCTCCTGTTTTTCACCCAGGTGCAAGGATAAAACTGGCAGACCTGCAGCCACACCTCAGTTCCCTACCACATCCAACAAGGAAGAACCAAATGAGAAGAAGGACTGCCCTGCTGGACCCCTGGCCTGCACCTGCACTCAGAAGGACTGCACCAGCTGCACACTTGGGCTTCACCACAAGAAGGACCTAAGAGAGAAAAAGTGGGCAAGGGAAGAGAAAAGAGATGGTGGCAGCGACAGAGAAGCTGAGGTGTCCATGGGTGGGGTTTTTTGCCCCAGATTACCCAAGGGGGTGGTTCCTGCCTATGTAGTGGGGGATGACATAGATAAGTGGCTGGGGGCCTCTGAGAGGGCCCTCCAGATGAGGAGAGTCAAGCCTCAGTACTGGGGTTCATTCTTTGGGAGTTGGTCCCCAACTCTGGGAGGGATAGGCTCCTAACCTTGAGGGGGGAGGAGGCAGATTCATACCCCAGTATGAAGAGATGCTTGACTAAAAAGTTTTATCTGATCCCAGAGCAGTATAGGCTCAAGTTTAGGGACACCCAAAAGACAAGCACCCAGTCCTGGGTGGACTTTGTGGACATCTCAGTAAAAGCACTAGAGGGCTGGATACAGGACAACAAGGTAAGTACCTTTGACGGGCTGTACAATTTGATTATGAGGGAGCACCTTCTAACCAATGTGTCCAAGAGAATCTCAGCCAGTATCTAGTTGACTCTAAGTTGACCAACCCCAGAGAGCTGGGGGAGGCAGCAGATGACTGGTTAAGAACTAGGGTTAACCAGAAACCCCCAGGGGGTGATCAGAAAAAGGGAGGACATGGTTCTTCTCAGGGGAAGAACCAAGGGAAAGATGATAAAAAGCCCAAGGAGTCCTCACAAGAGTCCCCAAAACCTTATCAGGGTGGGGAAGCCCTGAGACATTCCACTTCTAAGGGGAAAGGGTATCAGGGGAAGAATTATGATCCTGTTAAAGCAGGAACGTTTCAGGAGCTTGCTAAGGCCGGCAAGTGATTTGAGTGTCATCAACCTGGACACAAAAGAGGATATGCTATCTGCTCCAAGAACCCCCCCACTGGTGGGCAATCCCAGGGGATTGCTAGTGTAGGGTTGGGGGTGGAAGTTGGCCCAGGGCTGGGATCAGGGTACACAGAGGTCACCTTAGTATCCGTGGGTGGGGTGGACATTGCAACTATGGCCACCATACCTACCAGCATGGAGAGGTTTAGTCAGAGGCCTAAAGTCAATGAGACTAAGGTGGAAGCTCTGAGAGATACAGGAGCCAGTGTGACAATGGTCACAGAGAAGCTGGTTTCTCCAGAACAGGTCTTACCTGGTGTCTTCCACCGAGTAACATATGCAGATAGCAGAACCAAACTCCATCCCATGGCCATGGTGAGCCTAGAATGGGGAGGTGTGACTGGCCCTAAGAAGGTAGCTGTAGCTCCTGCCCTCCCAGTAGAGTGTCTGCTGGGAAATGATCTTGAAGCATCTGAATGGTCAGAGGTGGAGAGAAGGGTCCATTCACAGAAGCGGGACCTCCCTGAATGGGTGTGGGCTGTGACCAGGTCACAGGAGCACAACAGGGAAGTGCTGGACACTTGGACCCTGGAACAATGGGCCAACCCTCCAAGAAGAAGAGAAAGGGCACGGGGTCTGGCTTGCCAGCCCCTACAAGTACAGAGGATCAGGAGGAATCCAAACCTGAGGGGGAGGATCTGACCTCTGAGGGAGGGCCACTTCCCCTGCAAGCTCTGCCTGACTTGGCAGAACTGCAAGGGGCAGGTGTGCCCACCAGAGAAGAGTTGTGCCAGGGACAAAGAGAGTGTCCCACTCTTGAGGGCCTAAGGCAGACTGCTGCCAGGCAAGAACAAGGGGATACCAGTGGGACCCACAAGGTTTACTGGGAGGATAGGGTTCTCTACACCGAGGCAAGGGATCCCAAACCAGAGGCAACCAGGAGAGTAGTGGTCCCCCAGAAGTATAGAGGATTCCTCCTTACTTTAAGCTATGATATTCCCTTAGCTTGACATTTGGGACAGACCAAGACCTGAAACAGGCTGGTCAACCATTTTTATTGGCCCCAAATGTCAGAAAAAGTCAAGGAGTTTTTCAGCTCCTGTGTCACCTGCCAAGCCAGTGGCAAGGCAGGGGCAAGCCAAAGGCTCCCTTGACTCCACTGCCAGTGGTTGGGACTCCCTTTGAGAGGGTGGGGATTGACATTGTTGGTCCCCTAGACCCACCAACTACCTCAGGCAACAGGTACATTTTGGTGGTTGTGGACCATGCCACCAGGTACCCTGAGGCAATACCCCTCCGGACAGTCACTGCTCCCACAGTGGCTAGGGCCCTACTTGGTGTGTTCACCAGAGTAGGATTCCCAAAGGAGGTGGTCTCAGATAGGGGCACAAATTTTATGTCTGCCTATCTGAAAGCCATGTGGGATGAGTGTGGTGTTACTTATAAGTTCACCACCCCCTATCATACACAGACCAATGGTCTGGTGGAAAGATTTAGTAAGACCCTGAAGGGCATGATCATGGGTTTGTCTGACAAACTCAGGAGGAGATGGGATGTTCTCCTCCCATGCCTGCTGTTTGCCTACAGAGAGATGTCACAGAAGGGGGTTGGATTCAGCCCCTTTGAGCTACTGTTTGGACACCCTGTAAGAGGCCCATTGTGCTTGGTGAGAGAGTCTTGGGGGAAGCCTCTCAAAGAGTCCAAGGAGAATGTGCTAGATTATGTGCTGGGCCTGCGGTCACGCATGGCTGAGTACATGAAGAAGACAAGCAGAAACCTGGAGGCAAGCCAAGAGCTACAGAAGCTCTGGCATGATCAGAAGGCTACCATGCCTGAGTATCACCCAGGACAGCTGGTGTGGGTTTTGGAACCCATGGCTCCTAGGGCACTTCAGGCCAAAAGGACTGGGCCCTATCCAATTGTGGAGAAAAAGGGTGAGGTCACCTACTTGGAGGACCTTGGCACCCCCAGGAATCCTCATAGGATCCTGCATGTTAACAGGTTGAAACCCCACCAGGACAGGGCAGATATGACCATGCTGAAGATCCCTGATGAAGGAAAGGAGGAGGAGAGTGAACCTCTGCCAGACCTCCGGTCCTCAAATGAGCAAGATGGGTCAGTGGAGGGAGTGGTACTCTCTCCCAAGTTGACAGACCAGCAACAGAAAGACTGCAGACAAGTTTTGGAGCAGTTTGCTAGTCTGTTCTCCCTGACCCCTGGAGTCACCAATTGGTGTGTCCATGACATTGACACTGGTGACAGCTTACCTGTCAAGAACAAGTTGTACAGGCTGTCTGACCAGGTCAAGGCCATCATCAAAGCTGAAGTGGCTAAGATGTTGGAGCTCAACGTAATTGAGCCCTCTGACAGTCCTTGGTCCATTCCAGTGGTACTGGTGCCCAAACCTAATCCCCAAGGGGGGAAGAAGGAATTGAGATTCTGTGTGGACTACAGAGGTCTAAATGCAGTCACTATGACTGATGCACACCCCATACCTAGAGCTGATGAGCTCATTGATAGGTTGGGGGCTGCCAAATTCCTGAGCACCTTTGATCTGACTTCGGGATACTGGCAGATTGCCTTAAGTCCAGGAGCTAAGGAGAGGTCAGCATTTCCCACACCAGAGGGCCACTTTCAGTTCAAGGTGATGCCCTTTGGCCTGAAAAATGCTCCTGCCACCTTCCAACGGTTGGTGAATAGAGTCCTGTCTGGGTTGGAATCTTTCAGTGCAGCTTATCTGGATGATATAGCTGTATTTAGTTCCACCTGGGAGGACCACCTGGTCTACCTGAAGGAAGTGCTTCAGGCCCTGCTTCAGGCAGGCCTGACTATCAAGGCAAGCAAGTGCCAGATAGGGCAAAGCTCAGTTGTGTACCTGGGCCACCTTGTTGGTGGAGGCCATGTACAACCTTTCCAGCCCAAGATACAGACTATCCTGGATTGGGAGGATCCTAAAACCCAGACTCAGGTCAAGGCCTTTCTTGGCCTGACTGGGTACTACAGAAGGTTTGTTCCGAATTATGGGACCATAGTGGCCCCTCTGACTGAGCTTACCTCCAAAAAACAGCCCAAGAAGGTCATTTGGACCCCAGAGTGTCAGAAAGTTTTTGACACCCTAAAACAGGCTATGTGTTCAGCACCAGTGTTACTGGCCCCTGACTATAGCAAGGAGTTTATAGTGCAAACAGATGCTTCAGAGGAGGGGATTGGGACAGTGTTAGCACAAGTTAATGAAGAGGGCCAAGATCAACCAGTTGCCTTCAGCAGCAGGCGACTACTTCCCAGAGAGAAAAGATGGAGTTCCATTGAGAGGAGCAGCGTTTGCTGTGGTCTGGTCCCTGACGAAGTTGAGGCCATACTTGTTTGGCACTCACTTCCGTGTACAAACTGACCACAGACCTCTCAGATGGTTGATGCAAATGAGGGGGGAGAACCCAAAACTGTTAAGGTGGTCCATTTCCCTACAGGGGATGGACTTCACAGTGGAGCACAGACCTGGGACTGCCCATGCCAATTCAGATTGCCTTTCCAGGTTTTTCCACTTAGCTGATGAGGACTAACAGGGTGTAGGTTAGTACCCATCACCTTTCTTTTGGGGGGGGCAGTGCAGGAAAGTCCTCCTTTTTGCCCTGGTCACCCCCACACTTTTTGGACAGGTACTGGTGGTTACTGACTCTTGGCTGTGCCCTGGGTACTGCTTACCAGCCCCAGGGCCAGTGCTCTGTGTAAAGTGGATATGCAAATTAGGCTAATTATAATTGGCTAAGTTAACCTACCTATAAGTCCCTAGTATATGGTAGGGCATGTAGGTTTAGGGACCACAGCATAGGTAGTGCACCCATAGGTTCACTGCTGAGGTGCCCAGTGTCATTTTAAAGGCAGGCCTGCCTTGCTGGCTGCTTTTAAATTAAAGTTATATGCAAATTCGACTTTGGAATTAAAAGTAGTTCCAAAGTCTTAAACTACCTTATTTTTACATATAAGTCACCCCTAAGGTGTGCCCTATGTGCCCCTAGGGCTGGGTGCCATGTAACTATAAGCAGGGACCTTATATAAATAGTTTTATAAGACCTGGTGAGGTAAAAACAGCCAAATTAGTTTTTCCCTCATTGTAGTGAATGGCCTCCATAGGCTAGAATAGGGAGACTTTATTTTAATTTTAAATGTCCCCTTAAGTAATGGATACCAAGAGTTTTGTATCAAATTAATTGTTATCATAAATCCCACAACTTCCAGTTGTTGGATTTAATATAACTTGTTCAGGTAAAGAGTTTTAAACTTTACCTGAAAAGTTGCCAATTTCAGCCCTGCATTGTTTTTGCTGCTGCGCTCTGATTGGCCAGCCTCTGGCAGCCTGGCCAGGCTGTCTTGATGAGGTGTGAAGTGGCCTGGCTTCACACAAAGAGATGTGCCTGTGGGAGGGAATTTCCCCTCAACAGATGGTGAGGCAGGAAGGGGGAGGGCTGCCAAACAGGTCTTCAAAGGCAGGGAAGGACATTTGGAGCAACCCAGCAACACCCCCACATCCTGCAACCCCAGACAACTAGGTGCCCCCTTGATTAGATTAGGGCAGGAGAGGGGTGTGTTTATGATTTTTAGCCACACCAGTGGGTGGGCTCAGCCAGATGTAACCTCCAAAAATCAGATTCAATCATGATGGATTTTTTAAGAATGTTGCCTCCTGGGATTGATTGTTGCCACACTTCCCAGGAAGTGGTCATAACAGGGGGAAGACTCTGAACCTGATTGGAGAATCAGGACCCCCCTGTTTTTCACCCAGGAGCAAGGATAAAACTGGCAGACCTGCACCCACACCTCAGTTCCCTACCACATCCAACAAGGAAGAACCAAATGAGAAGAAGGACTGCCCTGCTGGACCCCTGTCCTGCACCTAGAACTTGCACTCAGAAGGACTGCACCAGCTGCACACTTGGGCTTCACCACAAGAAGGACTTTGCCTGGCTTCAACTGGTTCAAGGAGGGACTCCCTGTTTGCTACAGGTGAAAAGTTGTTAACCAGAGTCCCCTGCACCAACTCCTGAAGAAATCAACCAGATGGCCACTGCCCAGTAGCCAAAAAGGAGTTTGCGCCAGGTGCATTCTTGGAGTTGTAGTCCACACCCCCAAGGATCATCTCAGAACTTCTGAACCCTTGGGGTGAGCTGTGGACCCCAAAAGAACCTTAAAAGAACATATGGGAGAAGACCCAGAAGTTTGGAGAACTTTTGAAAAAAAAGCTCCATCGAGGGACCGACCCGCCGTGGCAACTCTAGCTGGCTTGCCTCAACCGCAACCCGGCCTGATTTGCAGGTTCGTCCTGGTAAAGAAAATATCCATAAAAGAGACTAAGTCCGAAGGTAAAAAGTTGATCGGGACCTCCCAGCCACGCATCCAAGAAGGACTCCAAGGACGTTGGATCAAGATCCAGGTTTACCACGGTCAAAGGATTTTCACCTTGAAAAAACAACTAAGTTTGAAGGTAAAATCTCCACCGAGGGCTCCCGCGACGCGTATCCGGAGAAGAGTTCCAGGAGGTCGGATTGGACTGGCAGGTTCGTCCCGCTGAAGAAAATCTTCAGAAAAGAGATCGAAGGTAAACTTTTGACCGAGGCCTCCCACGAGCTGTAGCCGAGCAGGGCTCCATCGCGGTCGGCCTTAAACTTTGACTTTGCACCGGTCGAGGTGTAACCAGATGACCCAATTGGCGCTTTTTGTTTCTACGTGCTAAAAAACAATAATTCTTTACAAATTCACATCTCCAGTTCCCCTTATCCGATTTTATTCGTTTTTGTGTCATTTTAAAGATAAAAATATAATCTATGTTTATGAATTGGTTTTGGATTTTTAAACTGTTTCCTGTGTTTTATTTAATTACTGTTTTGTGATATTTGAATGCTTTACATTCTGTCTCCTAAGTTAAGCCTTGACGCTCATTGCCAAGCTACCAAGGGTTGAGCTGGGTTTAATTTACTGAGACCTAACTGGACCTAAGTGGAGGTTGGTGGCCTATTGCTAAATGTAGGTACCTACCTGCCCTTACCAATAACCCATTTTCCAACAGCCATGTAACTCAGTCTTAATTCAGTACATTGATGAAATACTGATCACATCTAGAACTGAAGAAAAATGTCAGGAAGACTCCATAGCATTTCTAAGCCATCTAGTTGAAACAAAAACTACTATATTTTCAGAAAGAAGTACAATATTTGGGGGACTTAATTGAGAAAGGAACAAGAAAACTGTCCAAAGACAGGATCAAAATGATATTGAAAATAAATACCCAGAGAAAACAGAAAAAGCGGTCAGCAAGTCTCTTGGAATGGTTGGCTATTGTAGACAGTGGATACCAAACTTTTCCTTTGTGGCAAAACCTTTATTGAAAAATACTCATAAGGATATTACTGGTCCGATTCCACAGGACAACAAATGCATTAAGGCATTCCTAGAACTGAGAGAATGTCTCTATGATGCACCTGCATTGGGAATGCCAAAGTATACTAAAGAGTTTGTCCTGTTTTGCAGTGAGAGGGAAGGGTGCTCTCTCTCAGTTTTAATCCGAATTCACAGAAATTACAAAAGACCAATTGCATACTTCTCTGTGACTCTTGATCCTGTAGTGTCCACTTTGCCTGAATGTCTGAAAGTGGTAGCAGTGAGTGCAAGTCTTGAAATATGCGAAAACATTGTGATGGTATTTCCCTTAACTGTTATGGTCCCCCATTCAGTTGAGGTGTCACTAATGAAAACTAAAACCCAGCACCTCACAACTTCACGACTTACTAAATATGAACAACAAATATTTTCTGAAAGCAATGTGATCATAAAAAGATGTCATGTTTTGAATCCCAGTACACTCTTGCTAATACCTGAAGAAAGTGAATCTGATCATTATGAACATGATTGCCTTGATCTCATGGATTTGTGCACCAAACCCAAACAAGACAAAGGATGAGCCTTTGATTAATCCAGATTATGAATTCTTGGTGGATGGCTCATGTTTAAGAACAACTGAGGGAAGATTGAGAGCAGCATATGCAGGCTGTACTATACAAGAAGTAGTGGAAGCATCTTGGTTACAAGGAATCACACCTCCACAAATTGCAGAATTGATTGCTCTTACTAGAGCTTGTAAGGGAACTAATAAAGTAAGAGTGATATTTTTTACAGACAGTCTATAAGGGTTTGGTGTCATCCATGACTATGGGCAATTGTGGTCATAGCGAGGTTTCATGACCTCCGCTGAAACACCTATTAGAAATAGGCAACAGGCGAAAGATCTATTGAAAGCTTTACAAGAACCTAATGAAATAGCTGTTGAGCACAAACAAGTGACTGTAGCTGTGTCGCAATTGGCAACAAGTATGCTGATGAAGTGGTATGTTACTGTGGGATTGGGATAAATTGAGATGAATACAAGAGAATGCACCAATTAAGGAGAAGCAAGGATGGATCAAGGCAAGATGTGGAATTGATGACAATAATGTGACAATAATGTGTGGGTTTCATTAGAAGGACAACCGATATTACTAGATAATTTACTGATTCCAATGACACAACATCTACTTGGTCAGGCACATTTGGGTAGGAATGCCATGATTAGAGCATTCAAGCAGTACTGGTACAACCCATGATTCAGAACAGATGCATTGAATGTCAGATTCAGAACAGATGCATTGAATGTCAACAAATGAATTTGGGCAAAAGAACACCTGTTAAATTGAGTCATGTAGGCAAATCAGGAGGGCCTTCAACATGATGCGGATGGATTTAGTTGAAATTCCACCTTCTAATGCCACTGAATGTTGCACAAGAAGAAATCTGTGGTCAGAATCAGCAGAAAGAAAATTGGGGTGAAGAAACTGTAACAGGTGAAGTGGTCCAATTGCCGGACATCTCACAGAGCAGAGATACCCATGATGTACAAACTGTAATTGTCAGAAGTCAAGGTTCAGAAAGAAACGCAGAAGTACCAAGAGAACTTGAGAACCCAGGAGAAGGTACAATTTCCAGTAGTAGTCATAATAATGAAATGACTGTAATTGAAATCTGGCAGAGGAGTGCCAAAAAGAAACAAAGGTTGAGTGTGGATAATCATCTACCACCACTGGAAACAATCAAATAAGAAGAATCAAGTGGTGATAGTAAAACAGAAAAATCATCAGACACACTCAGGAGGTCAAAAAGAGCACGAGTACCTTGTTGAAGATATTCATCACCTGAACGGACATACTATCTAGGACAAATGCTGACCATACCAATCCATGACATAATTGAATGGAGCACAGAACAGCTTGAACCCCCTTGAAATGAAAATAAACTACACAAAGAAAGAGAGACATTTAAGAAGAAACTTACCTAGAGCCAAGATTAAGACTATAACATTTATGGATAGCAACTGAAAAGAAAACTGAGTATGTTTAGGGGACTGTAAAAAAAGGAAATTTTTGTTCTGTCTCTTATAGCTGTTACTAACAGATTACTTTGGTAGTACATCTGATTGTAAAGAAATGAGAACTCGAACTTGAACCAGAGTTAAGATATTCTTAGGGACACTCTAGGGACACTCTAAGGAGTGTCCCTAAGAATATCTTAACTCTGGTTCAAGTTCGAGTTCTCATTTCTTTACAATCAGATGTACTACCAAAGTAATCTGTTAGTAACAGCTATAAGAGACAGAACAAAAATTTCCTTTTTTTACAGTCCCCTAAACATACTCAGTTTTCTTTTCACTACCAGTGTTAGTAGCAGTGTTAGTAGCAATTTTCCTAGTGATCCATTCTACACCAAAAAACAAGAAAACAAATAGGGGTGGGCGGTGAACATCACTCCGCTTGCGCAGTTTACAGAGGTTTTCCCACTCTGCACTCTGCTTAGAGCACAGAGTTCCCAAAAACTCTGCATAGCGGAGCAGAGTATTTCCCTTGCTCGCACTTGCCAACATTGAGTTGGTGAGAGCAAGCGAGGAAAATCTTACTCCAGACCACCTCCCGGCGAGATTTCTCAACGCGGGCAGTCGCGGATGGTCACGACCGCTCGCTTTGAGAAACCCTTGTTTCGCATTGAGGAAGCTGCAGCTCGAGTAGAAAATCTACTTGAGTGGCAGAAAAGAAGCAGTGCCCTATTGCTCTGCGCGGGGTGCCATTCACACAGATTTTTCAGTGAGGGCCAAACACCTGGTGCTAAAAATCATCAGGAACAGTGCGACCTAATGCTCTCCCCCGCTTGTGGAACTCCACGCAATGCGGCAAACTCTGCCTAGGCCTGGAAACAAT
Organism: Pleurodeles waltl; assembly: GCF_031143425.1. NCBI lineage: Eukaryota > Metazoa > Chordata > Amphibia > Caudata > Salamandridae > Pleurodeles > Pleurodeles waltl. Next base: position 1,661,556,627 of record NC_090444.1, on the reverse strand, counting down.
GGGCCAGATTTAAGGGAAAATGACGGTGCTCGATGCTGCGCCAAATTTAGCATTGTCGTGCACCGTCATTTTCACAACGCAGGGATACACCGTATTAAATAGAATACGGCGCACCCCTATGTTGCCCCCTGTGCCGGCTCTGAATTTGCTGCCGTGCGCAAATGCAGCAACCCTTGCACCATTGTGCAAGGATGGCTGCGTTGATGGAGAGATTGTTTTTGTGCTGGAAGGAACACCTTCGTGCACAAAACAATCTTAAATGGTGATTTTCTGTTTCTATGTGTGCTGCAGAATGCAACGCACATAGAAAGTGCAAAAAATTAGGAGAAATGAAAGCATTTCTCCCTGTCGTGCCATGCTAACGCCACCCGTGGGGTGGGGTTAGATTTTGGCGCTGCCTCAGGTTTATGAAAAATCTTAAACCTGGGGCAGCGTCAAAATGCAATGGGTGTTGCTATGGCACGCCCACAGCAACACCCATTGCACGCCCCTTCCATGCAAAGTGCTGCATGTGAAGGGGCTGTATGTACAAGGTGGCATTAAACCACAAAAAGTGGCTTAACGCCACATTATCAATACGGTGAAGTGCATAGCGCCACCAGAGCGTCAGTAAACGTGACGCTCTGGTGGCGCTAGGGGCTTTTAAATATGCCTCAATATCTTTAATAAAAAATGCAACATGTCCTCCTACAATAGACGAAGACAGACTGAAAACATCCTTTGTAGACTATATGAAAGATGATTATGCGATTAATGCTTGTTCAAGATCAGTACAAGAATACACTAGCGCTTTAGATGTTAAGGATTGTTATGTCTGCTCACACATGCCTTCTTCAGCAGATGAACAAGTTGCATATCATCACACACCACTCACTTATGCTACTTCTTGCAGTATATTGCTTAGCCCAGTTTATAGATTGCGACATTTTGAATAGTATGTTTCAAATAGTATAATTCAAATGTTCCTTTGATGAAAGATATGAATTTACACCCAAAAGCTAAAGGAATGGAGACAGCTTGGCACTATTTTAGACCTTAATTTCCTATAAACACTGTTAAGGCGCATGAGAGAAATTTAACATGCAAAATAAATAGACAAAAGAAAGTTGTTATTCAAATGTTAGAAGAAAGGAATGAAATGCTTACAAAGGCTGAAAAATAACAAAAATGATGTACAGCAGAAGGCGTGGAAAAGATAAGAAAATAAATGCTGTTAACGGATGACTGTACCTAAATTAAGGCTGGATGAGAGAATGATTGGAAAGATGAATGATGAATACAAGAGAAAAAAACATTAGTGGGAAATAGTAAGTGTGAACACACTTTTTAATTATCAGGAGGTGAATGGCAAATCTTGTAAGAGGATGATGATCCTACTATACCAGAAGTGTATTTTGTTTGTGGAAAGAATGATTACTTCAAATTGCCTGCATTTTGGGAGGGAATGTATTATTTAGGACTAATATTTCCCAAAGTGTATCATTTGGATTCTTTAGATGCACTAACAATGACAAGAGGCATTAAGAGATATACAAGAAGTGTGAATGAGGAAACACAAATGGTGGGAGATATTTTTGGAGCCATTATTCCAGATATAGGTTTGGTATTGAATGATGAGAAGATAAGAACATTGTCCACAGTTGTGGACAGATTAGGAAAAAGTACATCTGGGGCTATATTTTAAGCTAAAAATGTCAGAGTCTGTAAAATGTTAAGAATTGAAAATTGCTGTAGTTATATCCCTGATGAAAGTAAGCAGATAGAAGCATATGCAGGAAATATTACTGATTTGAAACTAGATTTAAAACATTTGGAGACTCCAACTATACCTGAAAGTATATCTAAAGGGTTAGCAAAGGCAGGAGCATGGATAAAAGACTTTGGAGGTGGAATAAATAGTTATATACCAATACCTATTATAGTAGTGATAATATGTATTATTGCATTTTATTGCTTCTATGCAATAATACGATTACTAATGAAGAAACACATAGAAAACAAATTGAAAAGAAGAACTGAAAAGGACGTAGAAACGAGTGAAAGAGTCATAGAGAAATATAAGAAAAGAAAAAGAAACAACTAAAATGAAAAAGGCAAGAATCTGAAATAATTGAAGAATAATTTTGAAGTAGGTTTATGATGGTTTCAAACCATCATGAGAGAATTGATAAGGCTACAATAGAAAATTAGAAAATGTAAGACTCATAAAACTGATCATTAAAAGATGTAATATCTTGGCCTAAAGTCTGTCTTTGCTTGAATGTTTAAAAGCATGCTCTGAACTCTGTTTAAATCGTGCGGCATGACTTGCAAAACTTGCTACACTGGCACAATATGTTTTTAAATGTTTCATCTATAACCTCTTCTTGACATGTGAAATGACACAACTTTCCTTAAAACTATAGAACCAGTATTACAGTCTTACCCACCTACAAAGCTGCTTTGGGATGCGCTGACGTATATTTAGTAATTAACTTTTTGCTTAAGTGGAATCATTAACATTACATGAATGATGTGAAATGAGTGGGTGTTATACTTATGCATGTAAAATTATTCTTACAGAAGAAGGAACCCTTGTGAGAAAAGAAGCACATGTATCCGATCCTCGCTGTCCAACAAGACAATGCATTGTCTACTGTTGATACATCTCAAGAAGTTATTTATTACTTTGTTAACAATTGTATCAATTGAATTAATTATAAAAAGTTTCCTAGTTGCAAGCTGTTAGATACTACAGAGCTATTTATTCTGCTGCAGAGATTATATAGGGTCTTACGGATACCACAGATACCATTTATTTCAAGATGATTGATTCAGGTGCATGACATCTCATAAATAAAGTGGCCACGTACATTTCAACAAAAATAATGTTCTTTTATAGTCCTGGCAACTCTCACTTCATTCTTAATGCTGCCACTCAATATATATAAAAAATGTCTCTTTAATGCCGGGAATATAAATGGTGTCTGTGATGATATGACAATATTTAAGCAATATTATGTGATTGCACTACGGAATAAAGATTATGATAGCAGTATTGGTGCATTATGGGAGTTGAAGTCCTGACAAAGTCATGTGACCTGCATGGATTTAAAAGCACCCGTGTACGATACAACTGCTCCCCTGTGAATAAAGCATTGTCACCAAAATGCATCAGGATTATGAGGATGCAGCCACTTTTCATGAAATAAATGTGTGGTGTTTACCAGGACTTGAGCTTCTGCATTTCGTGCTTTTGTGGATTTGTTTAATGGGATTCCATCTCTCCATATTTTAAAGCCGACCTGCAGGTTTGGGGACCCCCATGAATGGAGGTTGCAGAGTGGACATTAATTAGGGGGCATGACCCACTTGCCTCCGTACTAGACAAAGGAATTAACCTAATATTAAAGGATACAGAGAAAGGGTGCAGAGAGAGGGATTTACCTCTTCTTCACTGTTCTGCAATCCCTGCATTAAAGAGACATTTTATATAATTTGAGTGGCAGCATTTAGAATAAGGTGAGAGTTGCCAGGACTATAAAAGAACATTAATTTTATTGAAACACACGTGGGGACTTTATTTATGAGATGTCATGCACCTGAATCATCAGGAAAGAAATAATGTCTGTGGTGATATGATACTATGTAAACAGTATTATGTGACTGCACCACGAATGAAGATTGTGATAGCAGTATGGGTGCATTATGGGAGTTGAAGTACTGACAAAGTCACGTGACGTATGGATTTAAAAGCACCTGTGTACAGTGCAACTGCTCTCCTGTGAACAATGAATTGTTGCAGAAATGTGTCAGGATTCTGATCATGCTGTCACTCTTTATGAAATAATTGTGTGGTGTTTACCAGGACTTGAGCTTCAGCATTTTGTGCTTTTGTGGATTTGTTTAATGGGATTCTCCGTCCCTGTATTTTTTAAGTCACGCTGTAGGGTTGGGGTTCCCCGTGGAGTGAGGTTGCAGAGTGGACATTAATAAGGGGGCATGACCCAATTGCCTCTGTACTACACAAAGGAATTAACCTAATATTAAAGGGTACGGAGGTGTGAAAGGGTGAAGAGAGGGGGATTTACCTCTCCTTCACTGTTCTGGATTCCCAGGATGAAATAGACTTTTTATATATTTTGTGTGGCAGCAATAGGAATGAAACGAGAGTTGCCAGCACTAAAGAACATTAATTTTATTGAAATGCACCTGGCCACTTTATTTGTGAGATTTTATGCACCTTCATCAACATGAAAGAAATGGTAACTGTGATGATATAATGCTATTTAAGCTTTATTATGTGATTGCACCACAGAATGAAGATTGTGATAGCAGAATGAATGCATTATGGGAGTTGAAGTACTGACAAAGTCGCATGACATGTGTGGATTTAAAAGGAAAAAGAACAGATGATGGATGGAATGCTCAACAATGCACACATTCACCCCCAGACACAAAGATCTGGGTTCAATCCATCATTTCTTTGCCTACCACACCATCCCAGGTTGGAGCCAGTCATATGCAAATCAGTCTTGACCCTGCTTCCCATGGGAACATTCCAGCCTGAACTGCCAAGCCAGGTCCTCCCTGGAATGGAAACAAGCCTCCTGGGACTGGTTTTGGGGTATCACCCCTCTTCAGCCAGGCTAGCTTCAATCCAGTGGCGCACTGAGCACAGGACCCATGTCTGGGGATACCCTTCCCACTTAGGGCGACAAAAGAAAAAAGAAAACAGATGGTGGACGGAATGCTGAACAATGTATGTATTTAAAAGCACCTGTGTAGAATGCAACTGCTCCCCTGAGAACAGCTTCAGGGTTATGATCATGTAGCCACTTTTCATGAAATAAATGGAGGTGTTTACCAGGACTTGGGCTTTAGCATTTCGTTCTTTTGTGGATTTGTTCAATGAATTCTCCCTCCCCATTTTTTGAAGCCGTCCTGTGGGGTTGGGGGCCACCGTGAGTGGAGGTTGCAGAGTGGATATATGAAAATATATATATGTAGAAATATATATATAAATATAAATATATATATATATATATATTTTTGTTCTTCAGTTTTAGCCTTCTTTCCGTGGTTGTCAGAATATCTTTATTAGATACCATATTACGCTTTATATCCACCACTGCATGTGAACATCTTCTGCTTGTAGAATAGAGGTGGTTGGATGAGTGAGGAGGCGGATGCCAACGGATAGCAAAGAGTTGGATTTATAAAATATGTAATGAGGTGGGACGAATACCTTCAGGAGTTTGTAGTAGGAGGTTCCTAGGTTGATTGAAAGACCAATGCTCACTCAAACAGAAGCAAAGTAAGAGCTCCATGCTTACATAATAGGCACACTAGTCTGGTCAGCCCTCTGGGCCCAGCCCTTTGGACAGCCCACTAAAAGTAAGTGGAAAGGCACTCAAGAAGTGAGCGAAGCTTTACCGTATAAAGTAATTCGCTGATTAATGAGGAAATTTGGTTATAAATGAAAATACAAAAATAAGTAGAAGTAGCAAACACATGGTCCCCATTATGACTGTGGATGAGTAGTTATTCTAGGAAACAACATTCAAAGGTATGTCACTATCATAACACATATTCCCACTACACAATTTCACACCACGCCACACAATTCCATGCCACACAATTCCACAGCAAACAATTCCAATGCAATACATCTCTCCTTTGCACTTCCATCAACCCTGTCAACTCTTCCCCACACACCGACTGCCCCACTAATATTCCCTTCACACTGCCACTACCCCCTCTCATCTCGCAATCTCACTGCCCCCTCTCATCCCTCCATCATAATTCCTATCTCCTCCCTATACTGCCTGCTCACACATCCTAAGCGCAGTTTCATTCCCATTCCTTTTCAAGGTTTCCGTGCCTCAAACCCACGCTCTTCTCCTCTTCTTAGGGTGTCTTCTATGTTCACAGGTCCTCCCTCTTTAGGCATCTGTTGCCTGCTCTCCCCTTCTTTCTCTCTTTCTCACACACTCTGCTTCTCTGTCTCGACGACAATCGCCACTTCCTGCACAAACTACCTATCCCTGTCTATCTTCCTTTCTGTCTATTCTGTGCAGTTCTCACCACTATCCCCATGCCACATAATTTCACTACACAAATACATTCCACGACACACAATTCCACCCTACACAATTCCACAACTAACAATTCCAATACAACCCACATAATTCCACTCCACACCACACACACATCCACTACACTCTCAACCAAAACACATAGGTGAGAGACATTGTCATTTATAACGCCAATAGCTCGAATTCTCCCAAATGAGAGACCCATTGCATTGCAAATACTTGGGTTTTTTGCAGTGGATAGTGTAATCATAGCAATGCATAGCTTTTTTCTGCATTGCAGAGTCTGGGGACAGGTCATACGAAAACGAAATTCCCTCTTAAAGCCATCATTCGTTTGTGCTTGGTGCATACCATTTAGGAGCCAGGCTGGATAACTGGTGAATTATAGAAAGATGCATGTTTAAAAAACACCTCCTCCTCATATGTGCTTTTTGTTCGTGGCATATTGTGAATTACCGCAAGAGCCACCCCTGTTCGTCTGGTCTTTATATGTATGCTGTAAGCTAAGGTTGCCATTATAAATGCATATATTTTTGCCTCTGTGGCTATACAGTCCTTGGTACCATGGATATCCAATCACTGCTACATATACGATTAGGCACATCGATGCTCATTCGACCCTCAGATCAAAGACTTTTACTGATCATAACACTACAGTAAACAGTGAAAAAAAGTTCCCGTTTACTAAGATTTGTGGTTACAATATTTTTCTTTACATATGTTTTCACATTTTACAAAGGAGAGTGCAATAAATGAAAGCTTTAGTCTTAATCGCGTGCTTATTGCCAACAATGGGTAGCTAAACCACTACTAAGAGTTAGTGGTGACATCAAAGAAAATGAAAGAATATTTCCAATCTTCGATGTATCCTGACCCTAGAAATTACAGACGAAAAACAAATTTAAAGATATGATAATTAATCCTGACAGATAAGCGTTTTTCTTTTTACAAAAGAGGAAAATACCGACGACCTAATTTGACTCTTAACATCTGTCTACGCGTTAAGTACGTTAGATTTAGATTTATTTTGAATTTCTCATATAATTGATTAAGTCACATTACTCATATTCTGTTGTTGAAACATGATGTGGGAAAGAGTCAGCAATTACACTGTGGTTCACCCTCACGCGGCATGTACGGAACACGTCTCTGTTTTGCTTCCACATTGATGTGTGGTACACTGACACATGGGGTGACACTAGGTTGACCACCACTCATTGAAGCAAATTCTGGACAGGACTGTAAAAGATTCAGGACAAAGGGTCAAAATTCAGGACAGAGGGTCAAAATTCAGGACAAAAATCCAAGAACAAATATCAGTTTTAGAGACACACAGGAGAGGCCATGCCTCACTATGTTGTCAGTGCATTTATTTACTGTTTTTAACATAGCACTATTTATTCACTGTGGTCTTTTGTGATTGTCTCCTGCACTATTTATTCACTGTGGTTTTTTTCTAATTGCCTCCTGGTATGCTACATTCAGGTGTCACATTACGTCCTTGTTCAGTAGGGTAGGCCAAGCACCAAGGCTATTACCCCTACCCAAATCTACCCACTCTTTCTTTAAGAGAAAGTAACAGCAACATTTTGATTATGTTTCTGAACATTTAGAAACCCCTGGCAAACAGTTTGGGAAACATTAAGGTAATGAACCTTATGCTAGTTTAAACAAATTGAACAAAAACATCTGGCTCACCCTAACCGCTCATGGACTTTCAACATAAAAAAAAATTAAAGATTCAGGGCAGATGGTGTGGGCGACAGTCTCACACCTAGCACCAGAATAGCGTCATTTTTGTTACGCTAATCCGGCGCAAACCTAACACCATATTTATACTTTGACGCTAGACCCATCTAATGTCAAAATATCCTAGTGTGTGCCATTTTCTGGATGCGTGAAACCGCCTTGCGTCAATGATATGCAAGGTAGGCGTTCCCGTCCCAAAAATTACAAACACCAGGGGCGCTATATGTATCCAACCGCGCAAAAATGGCAGACGTCTGGTAGGCGGAACCGGAAAATGACGCAAATCCCAATTTGCGCCACATTGTAACGCCTGGGTCAGGGCAGGCTTTAAAATGGGGCAAACACACCACTACTTAAGGTAAGCTCACAAAAGCAACATCATTGCTCAAAAAGGAAGACATGGAGGTGCTACTCATGCAGTATGCACGAAGACGCAGAGCACAGGAGCAACAGCAGCAGCTACCACCACACCAAAATAGACCCCAAAGGCAACTCAGAAGGCAGGTGAAGATATTCAGGACCAGGAAAACCCTTCAGGGCCACAGGGAACATGACATCATCCAGAGGTACAGGCTAAACTGGCAAGCCATACAGCAGCTGCTGCGCCACATTGAGCCACAGTTGACAGCCAGCTTGCAGACACCCCATATCATTCCACCAGAGACCAAGCTGCTAGCTGTCCTGCACATGTAGGCAAGTGGTTCTTTTCAAACCACTGGTGCCCTGGTTGCCGGGATCTCACAGCACTCATTCTGTGCCTTCCTTCCCAAGGTACTTGAGGCCATCATCTCCCTCACACCCCACCACATCAGCTTCCCCAACACACAACAGAAGCAGCAGGAGACCAAACAGGGGTTTTATCAAATTCATGGCTTCCTGCACATGCTTGGTGCCATTGACTGCACACATGTCCGGATTGTGCCACCTGCTGCAACCGAGCACCTATACCGCAACTGGAAGCACACACACTCCATCAATGTGCAGGCCATTGTGGATCACCGTGGATTGTTCATCAACATCATGGCAAAGTATCCTGGGAGTGTACATGATTCATTCATCTTCTGCCCCAGCACCATCAATCGGCACTTCCAGGATAGACGATATGGCAACCCTGTAGGACACCCAACACATACACCACTACATTGACACGTGGCCAGGAAGCCACTGAGGAGTGAAACTGGTAGTCATGTTTGATATCCTGACCCAATGGGATACAAACCTATGGGCAAATGACAGATGCAAATAACAAGAGATGCCACTCTAGGGCCACACGGGACCAATTTAAAACCACACAGTGACAATGACATGGCCTTAACTGGCAGTACAACTTGGAAGATGAACCTTTCAATATCACATCAATAACACTCAATCCCACACCCTTCCAAGCAATACGTCCTGTGTAAGGGGTGTGTAATGTGTGTTGCTGCAGGTCAAACAACATGACACACATAGCATGATGACGCTCACTCTAATGAAGGTGACATGGAATTATTGAGGCAGTATACCTACATCTCACATCACTCCTGGGGTGATATTGCCAGCTAGCAATAAGGAAGTGGACAGTGCTTTGAAAAAAAAGTGGATGTGACACTAATGCAAAGTGCACACTGCTACACAAACGGATTGAGACAATTCCCCATATACATAACAGATGTACAGGCAGATGAAACTTCCTACACTAAACCCTTCACCCCCACAACCAAGTTAGCCAGCTTACCCGAGCAAGTTCAGTAGTGTAGGTGCACAGTTGCACATGAGCCAACTCGGTGAGGGAACAAAAATAGGTTTGCATAGAACTTGTCACACATGGGATAATTGTGCATTGTCAATTGTGAACACTTCAGTGCTGCCAACTTATAGAGATGTGTTGTGCATTGTCACCTAGTCAAATCAAAGGGCCTCACGGTTGCATTTCACCTGCAATTACATATGTTGAATTGGATGGGATGTTCAGGCCATATAGTGCAAACATGTTACCACCACAGTGGAATTGATTGTGTGTGTGTGGAAGTATCATGTCACCTCCAGTGAAGACACATGGACACTTCTTTCACATTACATAATGCATGGGAGATACACACTGAACAGCAAGTTTCTAAATATACCACAGATATCATGTCAGTCAGCCAAACACCAGTTTTGCTAGTCAGACAACCCAATGCAGAAAGAACATCACAGAAGCCTAGGATCCCACACAATACCACAACCACAGATGAGTCACAGACGACACAAGATAACAACTGCCATGCAAAGTGACAATCACGGTGCAACCATCAACAAAATACTTACCCTCGTTTTCTCCTTCAGCTGATCGGGGTTACGGGATCCAGCCATGGATCATGAACTCGAATGCCAACCCAAGCACAGCAGCAGAGCGTGCCTATAAAGAGGCATATCATAGGACATGCACCATAGTTGAGCGGACTTTTGGCATCCTGAAGTCCAGATTTAGGTGCCTGGACATCACCAGAGGCAGCCTCCTGTGTTCCCTGGAAATGGTCTGCAAGATCATTTTGACCTGTGCCATCCTGCATAACATTTGTGTGAGGAGGAACATTCCCCTCTATGAACCGGATCAACAAAGAGGAGGAGGAGGAGGAGGATGCTGTCCGGGAAAATGAGGGGGAACATCCTAACACAGCTGCAGGATTGCGTTGCAGACAACAGATTGTAGAAAGCTTCTTCTAACTATAGTCACAATCACCACTTTGTTATCATATGCAATTAAACACATCAATTCATCACTCACATGATATCTAGGAATCATAATCAGAGTTTTGCCTCATGGAGCATTGCAGAAATACAAATGTGCATACTGCAAAAGCCACATCACATTTGGTGGGTATGAATGTACATCAAACATCACACACAGTGTTAATGACATTTATCCTGTCTATTTCACATTTGAAGGGCAATATCAGAGGACCCCAGCTATGAGACACATCCTTGTTGCCAACATGGTCCATTGCAGCTTATGACACCCAACTAAGACACCATCAATCATAAGGTAAAAAAGTGCATCATACATGAGGGAGTGGATGTGCAATTGCATTGGTAACAGGAATGTATGACCAGACCCTTGACAGCAATAAGTGTTACATCAGCTGTCTCAGCACGGAGCAGGTGTGACAAGAAGTGCATCAAACCTGAAAAAGGATAGCACAAGTGGCCCAGGTATGACAAGCATTGCTCACAAGACATGCCCTCCGCAGTCCATCCCAGGTAATAAGTCCTGCCACTGCCATGTTTTAAGTCTCTACCCACCCTTCTCTAGGGGGCGCTGTAAATGGACTATCTGTACCCTGAGAGTCTTCATCTACACTCACCCAGACTCCTGTGTTCTTCCCTCTTCAGTATGGCATGCCATAGTCATAGTTCATCAGTCTGCATGGACTTCAGGTCCGATAATGCACTGCCTGGTAGTCGGTAAGACCTGTGATCAGGTGTCCATTGCTTCCCATGTGAAAGGTCCAGTTGGCCCTTTGAAATTTATTCTCAACTCCAGGACTTGTGAGAGACTGAAGCTGCACTCATCTGTTAGCACTTCCATGCCAACCAGCCATTTGAACCTGCCCTGCCCTTGCTGCTGCCTGGAACTGCTTAGAAGCTGTCATTTTCTGAATCTCCTTGTTGTGCATTGGCATAAAAATCACTTGTGTACCAGAGCCCTTGGGGGATTGTATAACAGTTCAGACCTCAGGAGAAACTGTTCTTTGTCCCCACAGTGTTGTTCCTGCTTGTCCCAGTCACAGTCTCCTCCCTGTGTATTTGCCTTGTTCATGTTTGTTTCTGAAAGAGCCTGCATCCTGTTAGCCAGACTGGTTCCAGTCTTTGCGTTAACCATAGAGGTTCCCTGTGGCTACATTTGTCTCATAGTTGATTTCCGTGCCCTCTGTTTACTCCTGGGGTATTGTGTCTGGTAGGTCTATGATGAACCCTCAAATGTAAAGTATGGTTTAATCATTTTAGTTATCGTATTCTGTTCTAGGACATGTATTCAAATGGCCTAATCCAGCCCCCATCCCTTGTCTGGTTTTGCATGTATTCATTAGTGCCAAACAGTGACAGTGTACTATGGCCGTATGTCTGGATTTGGCACTGTGCCTCCAGCACAACAAACAAGGGTTGCTAATCTGTATGTAAGGACAAAACATGTTTGTGCCCTGACGGTCCAGACACAGATTCACTTCTGCTGCCACCTTTTGATGGGGCTTGTATGGTGACTAGCTGTGGGATTAATCAGCACAGAGGCACTGATGTTCCCTGTTGCAGTGGGAATTTTAGAGCCCACCCTGTGTACAAATGTTGTGATGAAACCTGCCTGTTTCCTATTACTGTTCCATAACGTATTTGAGCACACCAAAGATGCTCTGTCATCAGCCTTCTAAAAGTTCTGCTGTGCCATAGCTGGACTATCCCCATGTGTGCTGTTAGTTGATCTTTGGCTTTTGGTTAAGTCTGCTTTGAAGGATACTCTTTTAATTCAAGGGTTGGCTCCACCGACTCATGACTAGATCTGAACGTAACTGGGACAACATGGAGGCCAATATTGACACAGGGTACACATGGCCACACACTTGAACTGGACACCTTTTGTGCTATGAACCACTGGAAATATGTGAACACATGCAGCATGGTCTGCTGGTCCTCCACGGCCACAGGAGAAACATAGGCCATTTGCATGACTCAAACTGTGGTGTACATAACAATTTTAGGATTGGATTTGAGACTCTGTGTCACAAACACTGTACCTACCTAGCATGTTCAAATGCCTGACTCCTGGGTAATATACACACAAGTGACCATGAAGTGATATTCAACATTTCATTACATGTGAGGAGTAACATATCTGACATAGCCATTATCAACCATCCTCGATCTTTTCTATGTATAGTTAGTCATGGGAATTGTTTTGCCCCAATGTCAAGCAAGTACACACAGCATAAGACACAACAGATATTACAAACACATATCATGACTGATGTACCTCAATGAATGGCATCTGATGGTCATACACATTTATAACACATTCATACATGCACAGTACTCCAAGTTTTTTTCATCACGTTCCCACAGAGGCGCAACAATAACTTGAACAGACAATTCACACACATAAACACACAGGCCATGAGTCTATTTGTTTAGAAGCGGAGCCTTGCTATCCTCTATTGATGCAACACCTGCTCAAACTAGAAAATTTCTATTTTATTTCCAAAGTTTGTTTTGCTGTTGCGTCAGTTGAGAGAGCTAATCCTGCACATCAACATGAGTATTATGGACAACAGTAGTATGGTCTGCCACATATGCCCAAACATTTAACACACACTGCATGTCACACCATCCCATCTTTGTACAGTTATAGGCTGCATGCATGTTAAAAATATTACGCATATGCATTAAAAAATGACGCTCACACACACTATACATCAATTGGTCCCTAGCGTTAATTCCACCACCGCACTCCAGGAATACGTTTATCCATTAAAAATGTATTGATCCTTGAATGCAGGGGAATTTTCAGGCATATGCGTAAAAAAATATTGATGCAAACCTCGTAAGCGTCATAAAATTACACGCAATACAAAACACGGCCCGCAATTGAGACAGGAAGTGATGTAATAGGATATCCTGTTTGCAGAAATGGTACAGTGGGTGTACTTTCTCTTTCACTTTGCAGTCTGTGATTATTCTAGACTGTGTGGCTTTGTCTTGACTTGTCTCTTTGAATATTGTGAATTTTTCTCCTGTGTGCTATTCATATTGTATTTTGGTGTTTTGTAAGTGTCTGTGCTATTCTGTGTCAGTGTTTTTTTTGTCATTTATCCCCTTCTGTGCCCAGGACGTAATGGTTCCGTCCTGAGGCACAGTGCTCGTGTGCCCAGGATGTAACCATTACGTCCTAGGCACAGAGCCCAGAGGGAGCTCTAGCGCTCCCTATGTGGGGTTCCCTCCCACCCCCCCAAGGCAGGGATGGAAGGGGAAGCCCTTCCTCTTCCACCCCCGATCCCCCCACCCTCCCCGTGACTTCAGCGCACGATCGCATGCTGATTGTCACAAGGCCTCCTCCCATCGTGCTGGAAGCTCAGCTTGCAGTGCGATCGGAAGGGAAATGCTTTGCATTTCCCTCCCAATCACGTGGAGGAGGCAGGAGAGGCTTCAAAGGGAAGGAAAGGAATTTCCTTCCCTTTGAAGTCTCTCTCAGCCTATTAGCAGCCGGATTTCAATCAATCCGGCTGCTAAAACGCCCACTAGACACCAGGGATTTAGTTTTCAAAAGGAAACAGGCATGAGGGGAGCAACCCCTTGGGCAAGGGTCGCTCCCGGGGGGCATTTTTTTTTAAGGCCTTTTCTGCCCCCCCTTGCGCCAATGTCAACGTCACGCAAGGGGAGCGACCCCATAGGCAAGGGTCGCTCCCTGGGGGGTGGGGGGCAAATTTATTTTAGGCCATTTCTGCCCCCCTGGGGACAGATCAGCCTATTGTTATTAGGCCGGGGGGGCAGAAACCTCTAGGCACCAGGACAAATTTCTTTTAGTGTTTTGTTTTTGTTTGTTTGTTTTTTTAGAGATGGGGAGCGACCCATTAGGCAGCGGTCGGTCCCATGGGGGGCAAATGGTATATAGACCATTTCTGCCCCCCTTGGGCACAAAAAATAGTAAAAATGGGGTATGTCCCAGTAAAATGTCAAAATTGTATTGAAAAATTGGGTTTTCCAATTCAAGTCTGCCTGTTCCTGAAAGCTGGGAAGATGGTGATCTTGCCACCGCAAACCCTTTGTTGATGCCATTTTCAGGGAAAATACCACGAGCTGCCTTCTGCAGCCCTTTTTCCCATTTAAAAAAAAAGAAAAATGTCACTGTATTTTGGGTAATTTCTTGGTCTCCTTCAGGGGAACCCACAAAGTCTGGGTACCTCTAGAATCCCTAGGATGTTAGAAAAAAAGGACACAAATTTGGCGTGGGTAGCTTATGGGAACAAAAAGTTATGAGGGCCTAAGCGCGAACTGCCCCAAATAGCCAAAAAAAGGCTTGGCACAGGAGAGGGAAAAGGCCTGGCAGCGAAGGGGTTATTGTAATTAGATTTGTCTTTGTACTGTTGGGAGTCTGTTTGTGGGTATTGTTGGGCTGTCTGTGGGTTAGTTAAGTTTCCTTTTCCTACCTCCTTTCCCTGTTTTTCCGGCTTTACCTTTTTCTCTCCTTATTTCGTTGAGATGTTGGGAGGGCCAGGTCTGGGGCGAATGGGTGAGGAGGAGCTAGGGGCATTTGTGTGGCTGGTGTGCCACTCCCTCCCGCTGATGTTGGAGGTTGGTGGCCGGGTGATAGAGGGTTAGCACATGGAGGCAAGAAGGCTCAGGTGGGCAAAGGTGCTGTTCCACCTGCGGCGCACATTCAACAGCCAGCTCAACGACCACCAGCTGAAGTATCGCTGGGCTGACCTGGTGGCCCGAGAGCAGGACCTGCTGGACCATCTGGGTGTGGTGTTTGGTGGCCCTGTTGGTGAGTACAAAATTGACTAACAGTACAGTACAATGCTCTGGAGTGACAGTAGCAGATTTTGTGACATGCTGCAAGCAATGTTTGTGGACATGTGGAATGCAAGTTAAACGAACTGTGGCCCTGATACAATGTTTGCTACACATTACCGTCATTTGTTGATGCAAAAGCTGCGCAAACTTACAAAAGACAATTTATTTAGTGCTGCTTTTGCATCAATAGATGATGGTAATGCGGCACAAACAAAATTATGAATCAGGGCCTGTGAGAGTGCCAAGAATGGGATGTATTTCATCTGGTAATACATGGAACCAATGTAGTCCCCAGTTTTTTTTAACCATGTCCGAACAGTATTCATGGCCATACGTACCAAGCTCTTCCTAACCTCCATTATTATTTTAGGCCCATATTTCTACTTTGTTTGTGGTGCATTTGCGTTATTTCTGGACGCAAAAGTATAGCACACTTTCTACAATCAAATTTATTTTGCTAATTTCCATAGCTGTAGTGTAAACAAATAATGCAAATTCAACACAAAAAAAAGACACACCTGGACCTAAGTTCGCTGTTTCTGTGTGTTTACTTCTGGACAGTTATCTTTCACATGGCCAAACCCAAATGTGCCAGGATGCTACCAGATTGCAGTAGCACAAAACAGGTTCATCTTCTGGCTTTTCAGAGTAGGCGTTTAAATCCTATCATTGAGTAGCAGGGCCCAACAACATTTTAGGCTTTGGCGCAATTACTGGTACTGAGCTAGCGCAGTTACCATCTGTGTCACTTTAGTGACAAACTATTTTGTAAAGTGAATGGGTCATCATGGGATCCCTGCTCTTTGTGAATGCATGGTCACAAACTATTTTTTAGCATGATGTTGTGCATGGGACCACTGACTGCTTCCTTTATACTATTTTAGTGACGAAATAGGGTGTTATTTTAGTTTTGGTACACCCCTGCTGATATAGAGCAGCATTTGTTCACACGTTAACTTCTCAGTATGAAGGCTGTCACAGACATGGTGGTATGCTAAGATCAGCAGGCCAGCATTCCTGTGAGTGCCGCCATTCCAAAGGTGCTTTCAAATAGAGACCTACCTCATCATGATTGCAGAAGTAGGACATTTGCTAACCCATGTTTTTATTAGCAGACAGTGTCAGTTCATTTGTACTACCACTGATCACCCAACTTGGCAATTCTAAATTGCTGATTCGGGCAAAGTGTGATTTACAATATCTGATATAGGTACACAGGGCCCAGAGTAACACATTTCAGGTGCAATGACTACACCTGTGCCCATGCATTCTGTCAAGGATAATCAACCAAGACACTGTCAGCATACATCTTTTTGTTGTTTTGAATCAGAAAAGTGGCCAATCCATGTTTAGCATAACATTGTCATCAAGTAACACACAGGATCCCTGCCATCATGTTGTCAAGGGGGCATATACAGCTCAGGTTACACAGCCAATGTGGCATATGTAACTGTTAGATATGGGGTTTTTGGTTGGCAGTCAGGTACCCCCTCTGTCCAAGCAAGAACCCTCACTCTAGTCAGGGTAAGTCACACACAATCCAAATGATCCTGTGCCCACCCTCTGGTAGCTTGGTACGAGCAGTCAGGCTTAACTTAGAAGGCAATGTGTAAAGTATTTGTGCAATAAATCATACAATAACACAATATAGCACCACAAAAATACACCACACAGTGTTTAGAAAAATTTATAATATTTATCTGGATATCTGTAGGTCAAAACGATAAAAGATGCAATATGAAATTGTAGGGATATCACTGAAAAGTGATATAAAGTGTCTTAAGTCTTTAAAAAGTAAACAAAGTCTCTTTCAAGCACAAAGTACCTGGTTTAAAGTGGAAAATCTCCGCAAAGGGCCGCAGAGGAGGAGATACGTCGAAAAAATGGTGTGTGCGTCGGTTTCGCCCCTTCACACACGGACTTGCGTCGTTATTTTTCCCGTGGGGAAGTCGTGCCTCGTTTTCCGGCGCGCGGACATTCTCCTTCTGTGGTTCGCTGGATTACCAGATGTCCCGGGGTCTGTGCGTGGAATCCTAGGCTTGTTTTCCGGCTGCGTGTCATTCCGGTGAGCTGTGCGTGGAATCTTCTCCCTCGCGTCAGGCGTTGCGTTGATTTCCTCTCTGAAGTCGGGCGGCGTTGTCCAGGCGAGGCCATGCGTCGAAGTTCCGGTCGCACCGCAGGCGTCACGTCAAGCGGCGTCTTTCCGGATCGCCGTGCGGTGAATTTTTCACCGCGGAGCAAGCTGTGCGTCGAATTTTTCAGCGCACAAGGCGTCCAGTTGAAAAAGAGAAGTCTTTTTGGTCCTGAGACTTCAGGGAACAGGAGGCAATCTCTATCCAAGCCCTTGGAGAGCACTTCAGCAGCAAGGCAAGAGTTCAGCAAGGCAGCAGGGCAACAGCAAGGCAGCAGTCCTTTGTAGAAAGCAGTCCGGTGAGTCCTTTTGGGAGCCAGGCATTTCTTCTTGGCAGGATGCAGGTTCTGGTTCAGGTTTCTTCTCCAGCAAGTGTCTGAGGTGGTAGGGCAGAGGCCCTGTTTTATACCCAAATGTGCCTTTGAAGTGGGGGAGACTTCAAAGAGTGCTTTTAAATGCCAAGTCGAGGTGACAGTGAAACTGCACACACAGGCCTTGCAATGGCAGGCCTGAGACAAGGTAAAGGTGCTACTTAAGTGGGTGGCACACTAGTAGCATTTAATCTACAGGCCCTAGGCACATATAGTGCACATTACTAGGGACTTATAAGTAAATTAAATAGTCCAATCAGGTATGATCCAAGGTTACCATGTTTTAAGGGAGAGAGCATATGCACTTTAGCACTGGTTAGCAGTGGTAAAGTGCGCAGAGTCTAAAAGCCAGCAAAAACAGTGTCCAAAAAGTGGAGGGAGGTAGGCAAAAAGTTAGGGGTGACCACCCTAAGGCTCTCAGGTCTAACAGTAACCCACATACAACACTGGCACACCTATTATGGACCATTGAAAGCACAATAATTCTTGAACGCAAATCAACCCACATGAGCATCACACAGTTACTCATTGTCCCTTGTTGCACAAGCCACAATATCTGAGTCACTGGTATTGCAGTGCAATAGGAATGTGGCATTGCATGTGTCTCCCAATTACAAATGATAAAATGGATTACCGTCTGGAATGAATTAAGCACAAAATTGAGTATTCATGTTTGGCACCACATGATTGTTTGGGCCAGTGCATGTGTGCATATGAGTGGATATCACTCACTGGAGTGACAGTATCAATGCATGTTTGCAGTGGTATCTGTTGGGGTGTCTACATGCCTAATGCGCAGCTCTATCATATAAAATGTCACAATCAGTGATTTGTTGTTCCAACTTTTGTACAGTGAGCAGACTTTGAGCACATATCACCCTTCCATGTTTGACAGGTGGACCAGCCCCCTACACAATAGGTGAAGTGGCTCGATTTGGGGACCCAGAAGTATCCAGTAAGTGTTTATATGTTTCTCCTGTTTTGTGTTTGCAGCTGTTGTGTGATTGACTCCTGTGTGCTGGACTCACTGCAAGATAAGATGTGCTGGCACATGATCTGATATGTGACTTGACTGCAGGTTGACATATTGTTCCATTGAAGAGTTAGACATTCAGCGGCGGAGAGTCATATTTTAGGAGACCGAAGGAGGCTGGGCTGGGCCCCCCCCTCTGAGCCCTAAGGTACGCCATTAGGCCATCTAGTGCTGGATATTATTTCCAAAATCTTCCTTTTTACATTGTTTTGCAGATCCATCTTACAATGGGGAAGCGCAAGGCGAAAGGCAGCCCTGCATTGGGCTCTGTCAAATCCAAATACCCAAAACCAACAAGGCTGTGTTACCCCATACTAATTGTGTTGCTAAGGAAATCGACGACCTGATTGAAGAGGTGGAACAGATCTTAAACAATAAGGAGATAGTTCGACAGAAGGAGCCAAAAACTGGCACTCTCATTCCGTTCCTATAATTGAAACCGCATACCGCTCTCAATTCGCAAACTGCCACCCCTCCTTATCAGATGTCAACCTCCCAAGGCTCTACTAAAGTCATCAGTTCTCCTACTCTCTCTGCATCTCATCTCGAATCTGAAGCATTAAAAGCCAATGCAATGAATTTTACAATTCCTTGCTTTAACCGCTTTTTCCCCCTGGCCCCCCAAGATCTGGATAATCTGCGACTAACTCCCATGATTTTGCCACACACGGAGGGTGCTCCCCTGCAAGACGACTTGCTAGCACTGGTGTCTAGCCTCAAGAACGAAGTAGGCGAGTTGAAATCCTTACTGCTTGAAATTTCCACCCTTCTTAAAAGCAAACATCTCCCCCCTACTCGCGAGCTTAAGCCAAACCCTGTGTCAATCAAACATCCGTTTGCAAAAGGCGCTTCGACAATTCGGCCCCTGCCACTGCCAGCAAGTGCAGCAGGCCCTATGGAAAGGCAGTGTCTCCACAGCCGGCATGGGCCCCTTTCCGAAAATAACACTTCTCTTCCTTCTAATGTTCTTCTCAAATGGGACACCACAAAGGCTTTTTGTCAGAACTCATATCTAACTAATAACAACTATATATATATGTGTGTAATGTCCCATCTTTGTCTCCAAAGTCACGGGACAAAGACAAAGCCTCACTTGGTAACAAGGTCTCACATTGGTTGAGACACGTCAGAGGTTGTGGTTCAATAATTCATGATGATATTCTATCCGCCGAGCGAGTAAATGGCTTACCGGGTAGCTGGGACTACATAAAACTTAATTTTAAGAATCCCCACTTGACAATAGGTCTTTTAGATATGGAAGCACGTAACACAAATAGAAAGTCTTCTGCTATCTTTCTTAGTGATAGCCGCCCTTTTGCCAACCACATGTAGCTGAATCCTTTTCCCAGAGCAGCCAATTTGGCTCCGAGCTGTTCTGCAGACTATCAAGTTTCCAGGTCACTAGGCTATCAGGCTTCCAAAGGCATACCATCTAACCCAGCTCCCACGACTAGCGCCGGTCCCGCTTTTAGTGGCCAAACAGCATGCGAACTGGATTTCCAGGAGGCCACCTCTGATATTGATTGACTATGGCCCTCATTCTGACCTTGGCGGGCGGCGGAGGCCGCCCGCCAAAGTCCCGCCGTCAGATTACCGTTCCGCGGTCGAAAGACCGCGGCGGTAATTCTGACTTTCCCGCTGGGCTGGCGGGCGGTCGCCTTCAGACCGCCCGCCAGCCCAGCGGGAAAGAGGCTTCCACGATGAAGCCGGCTCGGAATCGAGCCGGCGGAGTGGAAGCTGTGCGACGGGTGCAGTTGCACCCGTCGCGTATTTCACTGTCTGCGCAGCAGACAGTGAAATACATGTAGGGGCCCTCTTACGTGGCCCCTGCAATGCCCATGCCAGTGGCATGGGCACTGCAGGGGCCCCCAGGGGCCCCGCGACCCCCCCTACCGCCATCCGGATCCCAGCAGTCGGACCGCCGGGATCTGGATGGCGGTAGGGGGGGTCGGAATCCCCGCGGCGGTGCAGCAAGCTGCGCCGCCGTGGAGGATTCAATGGGGCGGCGGTACACTGGCGGGAGCCTGCCAGTGGTGCCGGTCCGACCGCGGCTTTAATGCCGCGGTCGGAATCCCCATTGGAGCACCGCCGGCCTGTCGGCGGTGCTCCCGCGGTCCTCCGCCCTGGCGGTCAAAGACCGCCAGGGTCAGAATGAGGGCCTATGTCTTTCCAACTCTTATATTTCCATTTCCAGCCCAGACACACCGGCTACAGGTCCTCTACTTAATCTACCTAGTCCAGCTGCTGTGCCATCCGGTGGAACATACTGACAGCCATCCCTCAGATGACATTCTTAGGAAACTAAGCTGTTCCACCGCTCAGGCAACAGCAAAACTTCTGTCCTGGAATGTGGCTGGCATCAATGGCAAACTTGCTGACACTGAGTGAGGGGCATATGTCGGAAATTTTAATGTCTGTATGTTCCAGGAAACTTGGGCAACACATTGCACATATACACAGGGGTTTAGCTCCTTTTTTAAACCAGCTAAGCCATCTTTAGCAGGTAGGGCAGTAGGGGGCTTATGTACCTGGGTACAATCCACAGAGGTGGGAGGAACTAAGGAGGTATATGTAGATTCCCCTGATATTTTGGCCATTGCTATCCAACCAATCTCTGGCTCCCCTGTTCTTTGCATAAATATCTACAGTAGGCCGGTCCTTCCAATCATCGTTCAACCATTATTGAGCTATTGAATACTTTAATCACGGACCTCCGTTTAAAATATCACATCTTAATAGCAGGGGATTTTAATGTTCAACTCAAACTTAATTCAGACCCCATAGAGGTCATGCAGCCTGAAGATAACACATGGAATATTCCCCCCCATCCCATACAACAAAACTCATATAAACCTTGTGTTAGGGCTATGCAGATAATAGACCTTATTATACTCCATGGTCTCCGTCTTGGTTATGGCCGCTTTCCAGCTGATACTCCTGCCAGACCAACCTTTTTCAGTGGCTCATACAGTAACAAATTGGATTATATTCTTTTTGATTTAAGAGTTTGGCACCACATATTAGATGTGAAAGTGGGCAATCCGTATACCAGTGACCACGCCCCTCTCCAGATTACGTAAAAGAGACCTCTTTTAGCAGGAGCTGCATTTTCTTCTGCTCCTTCTGGTGACATGGAGCTGTCTAGCAATAGGCGCACGGTAAGATGGAACTCCTTTCAGAGATCGAATACGCTTCAAGATAAACTGTGTGTTTTAATTTCTACCCACCAGCTATTCGACGATAGTCTTATATTTGCCCCATCCGAAGTCACGTCCTTACACCTGGACCTCTTCGCAATCCTGAAAGAGCTGTTTTCTAAATGTGTTAGGCCATTGTCTAACTTTTGTGCCCAACCTCGCAGCAAATGGTTCAACAAGAGATGTAGAGAGGCAACAAATACCCTGGTCAATGTGTTAAGGACAAAAGACAGACTAGGAATCATTAATGCCAGGCACCATTATGTCTCTATATGTAACAAGAGTAAACATGAGTATGAAGAGGGGCTTTGGAGTGAACTATCTGAGGCAGCTGGGGTCCATGACTCCAAACGGTTCTGGCTTCTGGTCTCTCGTAGCGACCAGAACTGAGCACCTTATCTGGAGTCCCATATTACTCCCGATGCCTGGCTCTCCCACTTTAAGGAACTGTATGGCTTCCCATTGGCCTGTGATGCACCAAGTCTGGGAGAGCTGACGGCTCCTTATTTGTCTATGTCCCCCTTGCCTCCTTTCACATTGAATGAAACTGTGCTGGACATTACTGCACAAAAAGCAGCGAAGGCCCCAGGGTCGGATGGGATCCCTTCTGATATGTTTAACGCGGACCAGAACATCTGGAGTCCGTATATTAACAGGCTTTCCAATGCCATTTTGACTACTAGATCCTACCCTGACTCCTGGAAAGAGGCAATTATCGTGCCCATCTACAAGAAAGGAGAGAGGAATTTCCCGGGAAACTATACTGTAGACCTATCAGCCTCCTCGATAATCTTCAAAAAATATTTTGTTACCAACTGTTGAGTAGGCTGAAGAAATGGATAGTGGAAAATCAAATCCTAAGCCACCTCCAAGTGGGCTTCAGGGAAAAAGTTAGTACAATAGACCAGATTTTCCGTTTTATTTCTAATAAATGGAAAATTGTTGATGTGGACCAAGGCCATTTATTCATAGCATTTGTCGACCTAAAATCAGCTTTTGATTTAGTACCCCGCTACAAACTGAGGGAGGTCTTGACCAAACTGGGAGTCCCCTGCCCTATTTTAAATATCATTCGAGATCTCTATACTGGAAATCATGCCAGAATTAGATGGGGTCGGCAAGGTGAATTAACTGAAGAATTTCCTACCGCTCGTGGTGTGAGACAAGGCTGTGTACTCGCCCCTACCTTATTCCTTTTATTTATAAATGCATGCATTCCCTATCTTATGGAGCGTTCCAACGATGCCCCCAAAATAGGAGGGCAGAAGATTCTTTGCCTCCTATTTGCCGACAACACCTTGCTGATATCCCAAACAGCCACAGGCCTTTCAATCCTGCTTTCGCGGTTCATGGATTTTTGTAATGACCATGGCCTCGAAATCAATCGACTTAAAACCAAATGCATGGTGTTTGGGGACAAAAAAGGCAGGATGTGGCGACCTATTTACTTAGAGGGTGCTGCGCTGGAAAGAGTTGGTGATTTTGAGTACCTAGGTCTGAAACTAGAAGACTCACACAAGTGGCATTCCCATCTTCAGAAAGCAAACCTCCGCCTCTGCCGACGAGTGGCATTGTAAGATTTGCAGCTAGATCTCCTAGATTTGCCATGACGCCCGCTATTGAAATCCACAAATCGCAAGCAAGGGGGGGGGGGGGCCCTCTATGGAGCTGAACTGTGGGGCCATTGCAACTTAGATGATTTGACAAGGGTGGAAAACTCTTTCTTAAGGTCGTTGTTAAGAGTTCCCCCTAGCACCCCAATGCTTCCTATTCAAATGGATCTAAATGTGCCTCCCATTAGCCAGATCGCTGCTCTTAGGCCTCTGTTGTACTGGATTCGCCTATGGACACTAGATTCCCTTATTCCTTAGAGATGCGGGCTAGTTAACCTGATGGCGAATGGCACTAGTCTAAAAATCAAGTGGTGTGCGTACATAGAACGGACCCTGGTACTACTTGGTTTGGGGTCATATTGGAAGGATCCATCATCTATCCCAAAAAATGCATCACAGACCCTGAAGGATGCATTTTGGCTCAATGTCCAACTTACACAACTGTCTGCAGTCTTCTCATCATCTATGACTGGCAGCTTTCTAAAAGTCAAATGCCACTATGAATCCGAGCAATATATGGACACAGTACTCTCTCCACGGGCACGTGCATTGTATATCAGATTTAGGATAGGTTCTCTTCCCTTGCGCATCTTAACACACAAATGGATCAATACTAGCTGTACCTCTAAGATGTGCCCGATGGGCTGTGCCAGGGAAGAATCCATAACCCATTTCCTCTTCCAATGTCCTGCATACTACAAGCAGAGGGCTCGTTGGGTTATTCCATTATGTAGGAAAATGGGCTTTAGGAATTGTCTACTGGCTCTGAGAGTTCTTAAATCGGATCCATCTGTTTTAGTGGCTTGTTGTCTGGCAAAATATTTATATTCCATTTGGCACTGCAGATTGAACACGCTCAAAAAAATAGGGGAAAATCCAACAATAGATGTTGGGAGTGGCCATTGACGAACTCACTTATGAATTTCAATGTATGCATTTACTAATTTTATCACTTTTTTATTGTCTAACAAATTTTTCCATGTTCATATATTTTTATACCTTTTTAGGAATGTTTTATCCTTATTTTAGTTACTGTATTTAGTTAGGCACTTTTGCATGATCCCATAATATGGCAAACAATTTTAGAGGGAAAATGTTTATGTTTAAAAGTCTTTTAACGTAATTTAACATTTTACTTTTGAGGTTTATATATGAGCTTGTTGTCTTGTAAATTATGAATTTGTGATTTGCGGTGTGCTTTTATGGTATTCATTTGTACCGAAATAAAGCTAACGAACGAACGATATAATAACGTTTTATGTACTCCTTTACAGTATGTGCCTTATGCTTGGGGATCAGGGCCTTTGCATGAGTGTACAGTGTCAATTTTGTATTTGAATTTGTGTTCCATCCTGCATCCAAATCCCATTCTTGACATGGTTATTCCCACTTCCAAATGAGCTGTCACATTGGCAGCTACAACAAAGCTACTTCTCTATGCATCTGCCATCCATTGCACCCACCAGTCAAGGTAACTATAGTTCCCAATGTGTTGTAAAGGTTGGTGTGATTTTAAATCTGTCATCGTTTGAGTCCTGTTTTGGAATCTTGGGCACTGTGGGACGTCTGCCTGCAGCCTGATGTTCATGTGAACCCTGATAAGCTGAGTGATGTCATAATCTTATGAAGTTCAGAATACATAACTCACACCTATGATTTCTTACATTGTACTCACAGGTTACGTAATTGTCCGTACACTCCTACACATCCATTCCTGCTGAATGGTGTGTGATTAAAGTTTAGAGTTAGATGTCACATACATAATGATTGTCTTGAAAGGAATGTGGGCCACATTGAGTTTCATCTTGTACATACTTTGGACCTGACATATTCAGTTCTACACAGCATTATACTGTTTGTGATCTTTTAACTTCAGGAATAAGCCTACGGAAGCACAGATGATGATAAAACTAGACCCTTTTTCATAGTTATCAGCCCACATTCTTCCTACACTGTTGTATTGACATTCTGTGGCCATTGACATGTTACATGCATCACAAATCTCCTACACAGTTGATGTGTCACATTACACAGAGACAAAGTGGTTGTGCAAATGCTATTTATTTTAAAGTGCTGTAGTGCAATATTGAAATAGTCCAGGATTGTAAGTAAATTAGTGTGACACCTTCTCTTGTGACACAACACAAGTGGAATGGTGAGGGACTTGTCATTGGGCATGCTGTGGTGAAGTGTCATTCAGTGCAGAGGAACATGCATCGCCAATGAGGTAGTGAGGGACAATTGCAATGCATAGTGGTAAGGTACACAGTGGGCTGGAGAACAGTGCATGTTACCAACTGTAGCAAGACTAGCATGTTAACAAGCACAGGACATAGGAAATCAGTCCCCATGTGGCATGGAGTGGTGCTACCGGGTACTCCTACAGGTGAAGGTGATCTGTTCCAGTTCACTGCAGTGCACTGCAGACTGGAGGTGGGAGTCCAGCACCGCAGGAGGCCCTGGACCAGATAGACGAGATTATGGCAGCCGTCATCTTAGAGGAGATCGTCACAGGAATTCAAGGACAGGAAGCTCAGACTACCAGGAAACAACACAGATGCAGGGTAAGTTACATGGGGTAAAAATGCCTAAATGTTAACTGCAAGCAGGGGGCGGAACATACCTACAACACAATGCATGTCAGCCATGGAAATCAGGCAATGGAAAGGGCAAAGGGGCATGGGACGGGTGCATGGGCTGTGCAGGGGAAACCAGGGGCACAGCACAATACAAAACCAACAACCTTTGCATTGGTGTACTCTGCCATGCCAAGGCTGTTGGAAAGGCAAAGCCAGTCCAGAAGGGGAAAGTCCTCTTTTTTTTGCCTGATCACCCCCACTCTTTTTGGATAGGTACTGGTGGTTACTGACTCTTGGCTGTGCCCTGGGTACTGCTTACCAGTCCCAGGGCCAGTGCTCTGTGTAAAATGGATATGCAAATTAGGCTAATTATAATTGGCTAAGTTAACCTACCTATAAGTCCCTAGTATATGGTAGGGCATGTAGGTTTAGGGACCACAGCATAGGTGGTGCACACCTAGGTGCACTGCTGAGGTGCCCAGTGTCATTTTAAAAGCAAGCCTGCCTTGCTGGCTGCTTTTAAATTAAAGTTATATGCAAATTCGACTTTGGAATTAAAGGTACTTCCAAAGTCTTAAACTACCTTATTTTTACATATAAGTCACCCCTAAGGTGTGCCCTATGTGCCCCTAGGGCTGGGTGCCATGTAACTATAAGCAGGGACTTTATAAAAATAGATTTATAAGCCCTGGTGAGGTAAAAACAGCCACATTTGTTTTTCCCTCATTGAAGTAAATGGCCTTCATAGGCTAGAATGGGCAGACTTTATTTTAAATTTTAAAGTCTCCTTAAATGTTACATACCAAGAATTTGGTATCAAATTAATTGTTGTAATAAATCCCACAACTTCCAGTTGTTGGATTTAATATAACTTGTTCAGGTAAAAAGTTTAGACATTACCTAAAAAGTTGCCAATTTCAGCTCTGCATTGTTTTTGCTGCTGTGCTCTGATTGGCCAGCCTGCAGCAGCTTCTGCCAGGCTACCTTGATGAGGTGTGAAGTGGCCTGACTTCACACAAAGGAATGTGCTTGGGGGAGAGAAATCTCCCCTCAGCAGATGGTGAGGCAGGAAGGGGGAGGGCGGCCAAACTGGTCTTCAAAGGCAGAGAATGACATTTGGAGCACCCAGCAACACCCCCACATCCTGCAACCCCAGACAATTAGGTGCCCCCTTAATTAGATTAGGAGAGGGCAGGAGAGGGGTGTGTTTATGATTTTTAGCCACACCAGTGGGTGGGCTCAGCCAGATCTATCCTCCAAAAATCAGATTCATCCATTTTGGATTTTTAGAGACTGTTGCCTTCTGGGATGGATTTTTGCCACACTTCCCAGGAAGTGGTCATTACAGAGGGACGACCCTGTCCCTGATTGGAGAACCAGGACCCCCCTGCTTTTCACCCAGGAGCAAGGATAAAAGTGGCAGACCTGCACCCACACCTCAGATCCCCACCAAATTTCAAGAAGAAGGAACTACAAGGAGAAGAAGGACTGCCCTGCTGGACCCCTGGCCTGCACCTGGACCCTGCACTCAGAAAGACTGCACCAGCTGCACACTTGGGCTTCACCACAAGAAGGACTTTGCCTGGCTTCAACTGGTTCAAGGAGGGACTCCCTGTTTGCTACAGGTGAAAAATTGCTATCCAGAGTCCCCTGCACCAACTCCTGAAAAAGTGACCAGCTGACCACTGTCCAGTGGCCAAAAAGGAGTTTGCGCCAGGTGCATTCTGGGAGTAGAAGTCCGCACTTCCCAAGGACCATCATAGAACTTCTGGACCCTTGGGGTGAGCTGTGGACCCCAAAAGAACCTTAAAAGAACATCTGGGTGAAGCCCCAGAAGTTTGGAAAAGATTGGAGAATTTTTGAAAAAAAGCTCCATAAAGTGACCGACCCGACGCGGAAATTCTAGCCGGCTTGCCTCAACCGCGACCTGGCCTGACTTCGTGGTTCGTCCCGGTAAAGAAAAACATCCAAAAAAGAGACTAAGTCCGAAGGTAAAAAGTTGACCGGGACCTCCCAGCCATCGTATCCGAGAAGGGCTCCACGGACGTCGGATCAAGATCCAGGTTTACCCCGGTCGAAGAATTTTCATCTCGAAAAAACGACTAAGTCCGAAGGTAAAAATCACCACAGAGGAAACCGACTTCGCGTATCCGGACAAGGGCTCCAGGAGGTCGGATTCAACTGGCAGGTTCGTCCCGGGGAAGAAAAACATCAAAAAAGAGACTAAGGCCCTCATTCTGACCTTGGCGGGCGGCGGAGGCCGCCCGCCAAAGTCCCGCCGTCAGGTTACCGTTCCGCGGTCGAAAGACCGCGGCGGTAATTCTGACTTTCCCGCTGGGCTGGCGGGCGGTCGCCTTCAGACCGCCAGCCAGCCCAGCGGGAAAGAGGCTTCCACGATGAAGCCGGCTCGGAATCGAGCCGGCGGAGTGGAAGCTGTGCGACGGGTGCAGTTGCACCCGTCGCGTATTTCACTGTCTGCGCAGCAGACAGTGAAATACATGTAGGGGCCCTCTTACGGGGGCCCCTGCAATGCCCATGCCAGTGGCATGGGCACTGCAGGGGCCCCCAGGGGCCCCGCGACCCCCCCTACCGCCATCCGGATCTCGGCGGTCCGACCGCCGGGATCTGGATGGCGGTAGGGGGGGTCGGAATCCCCGCGGCGGTGCAGCAAGCTGCGCCGCCGCAGAGGATTCAATGGGGCCGCGGTACACTGGCGGGACCCCGCCAGTGGTGCCGGTCCGACCGCGGCTTTACCGCCGCGGTCGGAATCCCCATTGGAGCACCGCCGGCCTGTCGGCGGTGCTCCCGCGGTCCTCCGCCCTGGCGGTCAAAGACCGCCAGGGTCAGAATGACCACCTAAGTCAGAAGGTAACTTTTTAACCGAGGCCTCCCGCGACTTGTAGCCGAGCAGGGCTCCATCGCGGTCGGCCTGAAACTTTGACTTTGCCCCGGTCCTGGTGCAACCAGATGACCCGATTGGCGCTTTTTGTTTCTAAGCGCTAGAAAATAATAATACTTTAAAAATTCATATCTCCGGTTCCCCTGAACCGATTTTATTCGTTTTTGTGTCATTTTAAAGATAAAAATATAAACTATTTTTATAAATTGGTTTTGGATTTTTAAACTGTTTCCTGTGTTTTATTTAATTACTGTTTTGTGATATTTGAATGCTTCACACTCTGTCTCCTAAGTTAAGCCTTGACGCTCGTTGCCAAGCTACCAAGGGTTGAGCTGGGATTAAGTTACTGAGACCTAACTGTACCTAATTGGAGGTTAGTGGCTTTTTGCTAGGTGTAGGTACCTACCTGCCCTTACCAATAACCCATTTTCCAACAGTAGGGTAGAACGTAAAACTGTGCTGCTGTCACAGGACAGCTGGTATTGTCACAACATGAACTAGGGCTCAATTCCCAGTCTCAGGCCATTTCCACAAGTGGCATTTACCATTGACAACAGTTGCCACTACCACCTGTGCTGTGTGTGCTGGTCAAGTAGCAAATGGCAGTTAAGTGGCCATGGATCAAACACACCCAAAATAGAGGGTTCAGGATGACGACGTTATTAATCCCCTGTAATTCCTAACAAAGTGTAAATCCTGTCAAATGCTCATGTCTATAGGCGCAATAAACATCATGTATTGTTACTTACATTATGAAGTACACAGCAGTAATGTCATACCCGTGCTGCCCATTCCAGAGTCCACCCCGTGCCTGTGTTATAATATCTGTAATGCCACCTTGCAACATCTCAACTGTCATACTGCTAAAACAACAACATTGAGGGGAGGACATATGTGTCTAGCTAGTGAAACACACGTGCACAGCCATAAGAGGAAATGGAACACTGCCAGGCCCATCAGTGCAATCCAATGTAGCACACATTCACAAACATCAACATGACACACTACCAATGCTGACACCTGCATTGTGCCATGCCAGTGCTAAACATAGTTTGTGCTTGGTCTCAGCAACGTATAGGTGTATGTGAAATATCAGAGACTGGGTCAGTCCCCTATTGTTAAGTGTAGTGCAGGTGGCATCAGAACACCCAAAGCCATTGCAAGGCCTCACCATGCTAATGGAAGTACAGGGAGGGGTGAATAGGACAAGAAGGTGACAACACACAATTTGGACAGAACCGACACCTAGAGGATGTGACGCAGACAATTCCCCAAACTGCCCACACTACATGTGACATGCAGGTGGGGCATAGGCCTGTGAGAATGCTAATATTAATGACAGGAACAATAACAGGAACAAAGATTACAATGTTCCACTAATAGGAAGTCAGTGATGTGACATTACAACTGCCACAACACAGACAAACTAATTGTACAATATCTCATTGCAGAGGATGATGGCTCTCCTGTGGATATGCCTATCCAGGACTTCCCTGATGACATGGATGACGTGCTGACAATCATAAGCCAGCAAACCCTCCACGATGTCCTTGGAACCCTCCAGACCCCACCTTCAGTCGCAAGGAGGAGCACAGATGTAGCAGCCACCACAGAGGACCCACCCACCACCCCAATAGTATGACCTGCCAGCTCCAACCCAGCTGAGGACTGTGCTGACATTGGTACCACCTTTGAGAGGAGAGTAGTGGGAGTACAGTGGGAGCTGGCCAAGGAGGTGCGGTGGGGATGCAAAATATGGCAGCCAGCATTGAGGGGATGCTCACGTGCATGATGTCATCTGCAGAACAGTCAGCAGCCATGCAAGTGCAACCATCCCTACTGCAAGGACTACAACAGTGTGTGAGGGATTTCACCACAGCAGTTAGGGAGTTGCCACAACACCTGGCATCCCAAACATTTCACTGCATGCACAGCTGCAATCATGACCCCCTCAGGGCTGACCTGGCTGCCTTCCACAGCGATGTAGCTGCTATACTCAAGAACCAGCAGCTCCTCCTTGCTGCAGTAATGCCCTTAATAGTCCCACAGTTGGCAGCTACCGGGAATTCTGAGTCCGCTTCTTCAAACACTGAAGTGTATGTTGCCCCTTCAAACCCACCACCACCAAGGGCAGAGAAGACGACACACACATCAGAAGATGAAGACATGGAACAGATCACCTTCACCCGTAGGAGTACCCGGTAGCACCAGTCCATGCCACATGGGGACTGATTTCCTATGTCCTGTGCTTGTTAACATGCCAGTCTTGCTACAGTTGGTAACATGCATTGTTCTCCAGCACAGTGTTTACCTTACCACTATGCACTGCAATTGTCTGTCACTACCTCATTGGCAATTCATGTTCCTCTGCTCTAGATTCTTGAGGCCTAGTTATAGTGAAGCCTTAGGCCATTCATGATTTCAGCATAAGTGTTAATTTGAAACAAAACTTATTGAAAGTCATTGTGATTAATCTTGCAATTGTGTTGTTCAACTCTTGCTTCCACAGGTCTCCTTCCCCGCTGTTCCCAACCCAAAACCCATTCCCCCACTTGGCCACTCTTTAACTCTGTGCCATATAACTAGTGGAGTTTGGAGCTGCCAAGAGGTGGACATGTTGGGAACATAAGCAAGCCCGAGGATCTGGTCTCCTTGACAGAATAGTGAGCCCATGAATTTTTAATCCTCCTGGTTTACACTAGGTTCTCAATATGGCCACATTGGATGAGTTAGTTAAAGTTATCACGCAGCTCCAATTGGAGGTGGTAGCATCTAAAGACATAGCAACCAGTTTAGCTGAGAGAGTGAGTCAGTTACAAGACCGAGTAGAAAAGAAGGAACAAGGTCCTCTGGGTGCAGGTGGGTTTGGTACTCCTCCTCAAAGTTCAGGAGGTAATCCTCCAACTAACATTTCCCTCAACGTTCCCTCAGCCACTCCTCTGGCTCCTCCAGAATGGTTTTCAGGTGATCCTCTGAAAACGGAATCCTTTTTGACTCAAGTAGAATTGCATTTTACCTGTCGTCCACACACTTTCCCTGACGCCCAATCCAGAGTGGCCTTCCTGTTATCTTACCTGACTGAAGACGCAGCCACTTGGGCAGTTCCTCTTATGTGTAAAGACAGTCCCCTGCTTTACAATTGGAGAAACTTTGTCCGTGAATTTGAAAGAGTGTTTGATCGAAGAACAGTGACTCTATCAGCAGACCGAGAACTGTTAGAATTGCGACAAGGCAAGAAAGATTTAGTTTCCTACTTGACTAGTTTTAATTGGTTGATAGCAGAGACATCCTGGCCTGAAGAAAAGCAAGCAGCCTGTTCTACCAACCACTCAGAGAAGAGCTAAAAGACATTCTTGCCCAGAGCGATCCTCAACCTACAGATTGTCAAGATCTGATAAACCTTGATTTGAGAATAGACCATCGTCTTGCAGAACGACAAGGAACACGCAAAAAGACTGAGAAATATTCCTGGTGTGTTCACAAACGTAGAGAATCAAGAACGCCGAAAGAGAGTACTCATGAACCAATGGAAATTGGAACTATCAGACGGCCTTTGACAAAAGATGAAAAAGACCTACATAGAAAGAACTGACAAAGTCTTTACTGTGGGTGCAAGGGCCACTTCGCCAAAGAGTGTCCAATAAAACCGAAGAGCAAACAAGGTCCAATCAAGAAAATTGCAGCAAATGCACAAACCGAGCAGGAAAACTAGATCACCCAAGATGTAAAGAAGTGTTGCTTTTGGGTGTCACCATGGACCCTTCACATTCAAGGCATCTTAAGTTAGACATCGAAGTACAAGTAAAAAAGAAGAAATATCTTAAGAAATCCTTAGTGGATTCTGGGGCTGCTGGTAACTTATGGATGCACAATTGGTTCGAACATGGGGGATCCCATGCACCAAGAAGAAAACCCCAGAAATCATACAAGCCTTAGATGGAAAACTTTTAACTGGAGGCACAGTGACTCTGCAGACTGCCCCCTTGTCGGTGACCTGTAATGGGGGAGATCAGAATATAAAACATGAAGAGAAAATCATCTTTGACGTCATCCATGCTCCTCAGTATGGAATCATTCTTGGACTGCCATGGTTAAGTTATCATAACCCTGAAATCAACTGGTCAGAACAGAAAATCGTATTCTCCTCCATCTTGTGTAATGGAAAATGTTTCTAGATATCAAGAGTCACAAAACCTTGCAAAGCTCGCATAGCAACCACTGCTGAAAAAGATGTAAAGCTGCCCTGGCAGTACTCATCCTATCTAGATGTTTTTGATGAAAGAGAAGCAGAAACCTTGCCACCTCACAGATCATATGACTGCTAAATTGATCTAACTCCTGGTGCTATACTCCCTAGTTGTCGTGTGTACGCCTTGTCAGAAAACAAAAATCAACACCTAAGAAAATACTTAGATCAATTTCTAGCTAATGGCTTTATTTGTCCTTCCAAGTCTCCTGCAGCGTCTCCTCTTTTTTTTGTCCCCAAGGCTAATGGGGATCTTCTAACTTGCATAGACTATAGAGGTTTGAACAAAATCACAGTCAAGAACAAGTACCCATTACCTCTGATTCGGGTCTTGTTGGATCAAGTTAAAAAAGCAAAAATCCACACTAAGTTAGACTTAAGAGGTGCTTACCATTTAGTCAGAATGAGAGAAGGCGATGAATGGAAAACTGCTTTTAAAACCTGATATGGTCTGTTTGAATACACAGTCATACCCTTTGGACTTTGTAATGCTCCAGCAGCATTTCAATTCTTTCTGAGTGATTTCCTTAGAGAGTATCTAGATCTATTTCCAATAGTCTACATCGACGATATCTTAATCTATTCAGACAATGAAGTCAAACATGTACAACATATCAAGAAGATTCTCACAGCCCTTCGAAAGCATAATCTGTATTACAAATTAACCAAATGTGAATACCATGTTACCACCGTCGAGTTCTTAGGAGTCATCCTTACCCCTCAAGGTATGATCATGGCAGAAAGAAAAGTACAAGCAGTAGCTGATTGGCCCACTCCAATGAATGTTCGAGATGTTCAGTGCTTCCTAGGTTTTGCAAACGTCTATTGCAGGTTCATAGATCATTTCTCTCAGACAGTGGCCCCAATCACCAAGTTGTTGAGAAATAAAGAACCATTTGTATGGTCCCCTGAAGCTGACAGAGCCTTTTCAACCTTAAGGAAGCTTTCTCCACTGCCCCAGTCTTGACTCATCCAGACGTTGAGCATCCATTCATAGTGGAAGCAGATGCTTCAGATGTGGCCATTGGTGCAGTGTTATCACAATGCAGTAAAGATACTGGTCAACTACATCCTGTAGCCTACATGTCTCGAAAGCTGAACGAAGCAGAACAAAATTATGTTATTGCTGAGAAAGAGCTTCTGGCAATCAGTGATGCCTTCAAAGAGTGGAGACACCATTTGTTAGGCGCCAAATACACTATCACAGTATATATAGATCACCACAATCCCCGGTTCATGAGTTCAGCTAGACTTTTGACTCCTCGGCAACTCCGATTGATGCTGTTTTTTGCTGAGTTTGATTTTGTGGTAACCTTCCGCCCTGGAAAGGATAATCGCAAAGCGGATGCTTTGTCCCGTCAAGATTCTACTATGTTACCCGCGATTCAGTCTCCTAGGTCTATCATTGCTCCAGACAAAGTTCTTTGCATCATAAAAACCGAAGACTTTTTGATGAAATCCGTAATTCCTTCACAATTGAGAAATGGCAAAAATGGACTCAAGCAGATCCCAAAAGGTCAATGAAACAAGGACTACCTTTCCATGATGCCCGTTTATTTGTTCCAACTACCAAGTTGCGTAAGTTGGTATTTCATTGGTTGCATGTTATACTTACGGCAGGTCATCCAGGTATTCCTAAAACTCTTGAATTAGTTCAACGCTACTTTTGGTGGCCTACTTTGATAAAAGACGTCAAATAGATGGTAGCTAACTGTGAAGTTTGTGCTCGCATCAAGTCAAGTCATTCAAAGCCAAAAGGTTTGTTACATCCTCTCCCAACTCCACTTCGACCTTGGGAGCACATCTCATTAGACTTTATTACTGGTCTACCCATTGTTCAACATCACTCAGTAATCCGTGTGGTGGTAGATAGTCTCACTAAATATGCACATTTCATTGCTTGCAAGAAATTGCCCACCTCTAGTGAACTGGCAAGAATCCTTTTAAATCGAGTGGTCCGATATCACGGATTACCTAAAGTGATTCGCTCTGATCGAGGATCACAATTTGCCTCTAACTTCTGGAAAACGTGGTGCAAAACACTTCAAATCACTTCTACACTGTGTACTAGTCATCATCCTCAAATGGATGGCCAAACTGAGCGATTAAATCAGACATTGAAACAATACCTATGTGCTTATGCTGAGAAAGCACTTCATTCTTGGACATCAATGCTTTGGTTAACTCGTGTCATACTTCTATTGGTGTCACCCCCTTTTTTGGTCTCTTTGGCTATCATCCTGCTACCCTGCCAATCACGATTCCACAAGAAAGTACACTTACACCAGCCATGTCAGAGACGATTCAACAACTCCATCAAACCCAGAAACAAATCCAGCAACACTAGATAAAGCTAAACAAACTTATAAAAAGCACTATGACAAGAAACATTGTGAAGGACCCCAATATAAGCCAGGTGATAGAGTGTGGCTTTCCATGCGTCATATTGACTTCAAGAAAAAGCATATGTTTAATTCCAAGTTCATAGTTCCTTACACGATTCTTCAACAAATCAATCCAGTGACCTATAAACTGCAGTTACCAAGGTCACTACGTATTCATCCAGTATTTCATACTTCACTCCTGAAAAGAGCTGTCCAAAAAGTCCGCTTCCAACCAGCTCCAGTTCGAGTACAGGGAGAATTGGAATACGAAGTTAAACAGGTGCTGGATTCAAAATTTAGAGGTTGTAATCTCTGGTATTTAATATCTTGGAAAGGTTACAGCCCTGAAAGCAACTAATGGGTCTCCACATCTGACATTCATGCTCCACGACCAGTGAGGCGTTTTCATCGCCTGCATCCAGACAAACCATGCCCTAAAGTGCGTTTGGGAGGGGGAGTACTGTCAACATCAGGACAGTACGCGCTCTACGGGCGACGTAAATGCAAAAACCCAGTCCTTATGCAAAGGCATATTTCATGCATTATGTTTCTATGCAGTATGTTAACCTTTTGCATTGCAGAGCTTCTACCTTGAAAAGTCATTAATGCTGTTTGTAATTCATTGTTCATTTGCAAGGCTAGTTTGCAGGACTACAGGGTGTGGTCCTTTATTCTAAGACTTTCTAGAAATCTTTCTTGCAGCATGGTTGGGTGTGGCTCGTGGGCAGGGCTTGGCTCTAAATAAGGGAACCAGCCCAGCTCCACGTGCTCACTATTCAGAGGTCCTGGTGCAGAGCAAAAGCATTTTCCAGAGCTCCTGTCCAGGAGGCCTATCCAGTAATTTCCAGGCCTGCCCTCGTTTATTTGGTGATCTTCAAGCAGAGCGGTAAGGCGGAGGTTGGGTTAGGCCCCCGACTCCGTTTTCCAGCGACACTCGAGTTTTGGGCCTAAACTTGAAATCGCATGTGCGATTATTTTCATGGCATTTGTATTGTGAATTCCGAATCGGCAACAGTGTGCGTGATTCATTCCAGGCATTTACTTCTTGGCATTCAGATCGGCAGTGTGCGAGATCATTTCATGGCATTTGTATTGTGAATCCAGAATCGGCAACAGTGTGCACGATTCATTCCAGGTATTTACTTCTTGGCATTCAGATCCGCAGTGTGCGCGATCATTTCATGGCATTTGTATCGTGAATTCCGAATCAGCAACAGTGTGCGTGATTCATTCCAGGCATTTACTTCTTGGCATTCAGACCGGCAGTGTGTGCGATCATTTCATGGCATTTGTATTCTGAATTATAAATTGGCAACATTGTGCGCGATTCTTTCCCGGCATTTAACTCTTGAATCATAGAGCGGCAGTGTGCGCGATCGTTTCATTGCATTTGAATCTAGATGTTTGAATCAGCAACAGAGTGCACAGTTCATTCCTGGTGTTTAACTTTTGAAATACAGATCGGCGGAGTGCGCAATCATTTCTAGGCATTGAAACCTAGATGTGCAGTTTGATTAAGGTGCATAATATTCCCTGAGCATTTGAGTCTTGAAATTCTTAATCAGAGAGTGACGTAGCAGTGTTATTCATGGTACTTGTACAGTTCATTCATGCAGAGAAAAAAAACATGTGCTCTTTGATTCTTGCTACAATGCAGAGATTATTCTAATAAGTATTTTGGAGAGAGTTTATTGTTCAAAATATAATATGTTAATTCTGGAATGTTCATGAGAAAATCTTACATAACCTTTCTTGTTTTCCAGGTACCTAGATTCTTGAGGCCTAGTTATAGTGAAGCCTTAGGCCATTCATGTTTTTAGCAGAAGTGTTAATTTGAAACAAAATTTATACAAAGTCATTGTGATTAATCTTGCACTTGTGTTGTTTAACTCTTGCTACCACAGGTCTCCTTCCCCACTGTTCCCAACCCAAAATCCATTCCCCCACTTGGCCACTCTTTAACTCTTTGCTGTATAACTAGTGCAGTTTGGAGCTGCCAAGGGGTGGACATGTTGGGAACATACGCAAGCCCCGAGCATCTGGTCTCCTTGACACGATGACAGATTTAAAATCACACCAACCTTTACAACCCATTGGGAACCATAGTTACCTTGACTGGTGGGTGCAATGGATGGCAGATGCATAGAGAAGTAGCTTTGTTGTAGCTGCCAATGTGACAGCTCATTTGGAAGTGGGAATAGCCATGTCAACAATGGGATTTGGATGCAGGATGGAACACAAATTCAAATACAAAACTGACACTGTACACTCATGCAAAGGCCCTGATCCCCACATATACTGTAAATGAGTACATAAAACTTTATTATATCAATATGAAAGGAAACTCGAACTATGGGAAACACCTAAACTAACCTAACCTATCCTAACTATACATTACCCACAACTGGCCCTAACTGCCCTAAGCTAAACTTACTTACCACATGTAACTAAACACTCTAAACAACCCCCCACCCCTCTTATGTGACGGGACACGTGTAGGACAACATATACTAACCTAAACACATACTAACTTATCCTAAACAAATATATATATATATATATATTTTTTTTCTCTCTCTCTCTATATATATATATATATATGTATATATATATATTTTTTTTCTATACATATAAACCCTAACATCATCCCCCACCCACCCACAAACAAACATGTAATAATATAACACCCTCCACCCCAACCCACTGATCCTAACTAAACTAAAAGCCTACTGTAACCTAATACTAAGCCCCCTAAACCCACTTAAGAAAAGAACGTGAAAGAGGAGGGAGGGGATGGAATTATGGGTGAGGATCAACAAGTCACAAATTAGCCCTCCTCAGGATCTTCTTAATCCCCCGCAGTCTCCTGCTATTGCGGGCCACCTCCTGCTGCAGCCAGTCCATCCGGCGCAACATACGTTGCATGTCACATTGTAGTGTCCTGAATTCGGTCATGTCCAACACTGCAGCTGGGGTCGTCTGGGTAGCAATTGTTGAGTCTGGTGCTGGTGCTGTTTTCCGTGGTTGGAAGGGGAGGTGCAGAAGGTGCTGCTTGTGGGCCTTGGACTGACGAGGTTGAGGAACCTGTTGGAGTGGCTGTCATCCCTGGGGCCACTGTGGTCTGAGCTGTGGTGTGGTGGCAGTTGTGGGTAATGCTGGCCCCCCCTTGGCTAAATGCCCTCAATGCCCCTATGGCTCTCTCATGACGATATCTCCTTGCCATATTACGGAACCCAGCCTCCAGATCGAGTATGTGGCGGTACCGCACTGCCCATCTCTGAAATTCCTGTATGTCCTGGGCATTCATGTTGGCAGATGTAGAAATAGAGACATGCAAACATTAGTGCCATCATTGTGTGATACATGTACAGATGACATTCTAACACTTCATGACAAATAGCACATGCCGTCCCAATCACAGTACAGATGATAGAATGTCCCTGAGGAATGACATGCCAACGCAGCCTACCCATCAACTATCTAACAGCACAGCAATACATTACAAGGTGTGTACTTCATTAAATGATCTGTGCATATTTGTACTGCTACTGGTCACATAACAAATGCTGCAAGTACTGAACATGTGCCAGGCCGACTAATCACTATCTTCTGGATCAAATTCAAGGCACACAAGACCTGTGATTTGTATATGGAACTGCCAGGACAGTATGCAGTTGGTAATCATGAGGGGGCATTGTAGTTTGGAACACATGAATGCCTGAATTACATGTCTGTCATCTACACTGTGACCATCACACCTAGATACACATATTTTCTGCCCCTAACCCTGTGCCTCGGGGGTGGACATGCAACACATACTTTCAAACATCAAGGACAACCACAAAGCTTTGGACAGCTGCACATGGGTTTAGTCAGTCCACCACAGGAAAGGAGTCCTGCCAACTAGGACTGAGTCAACCATTGGACAATCACATCTACATTCATTTTTCTATTTGCGGACAATTGTCAACATCATTAGATCTCACTGACACATTTCCAAAATCAAGCACATTGATGCAAGCACCCATTTGGCCTTGACCTGCATGCACGGCTATGACATTTCACTCAAGTGCCACGTAAATGGAGTACAACATGTGGAGCTAGACACTGAGGGACAGTTACCCATTCAGTCCTAGATGTTCATTACTTAACAGGGATGCGCAAGTCTGTGTGTAAACCTGATGCATCACTGTTCTGTGTGAATTAGGGTATGACTTGCTGAATACATTATGACACTGGCCACCTCCAACTCAATGTTTGGCATACATGTAGGAAGAAATCACCTTGATCGCCTGCCCATGCCTATTGCGCAGCACTCGACTCCCAATATATGACTCTCCGCCGCTGAATATCTAACTCTTCCATGGAACAATATGTCAACCTCCAGTCAAGTCACATAGCAGCTCACGTGCCAGCACATCTTATCTTGCAATGAGTCCAACACAGGAGTCTATCACACAACAGCTGCAAACACAACACAGGGCAAACATATTAACACTTACTGGATACGTCTGGGTCCGCAAACCGAGCCACTTCACCTATTGTGTAGGGGGCTGGTCCACCTGTAAAACATGGAAGGGTGATATGTGCTCAATGTCTGCTCACTGTACAAAAGTTGGAACAACAAATCACTGTGTGTGACATTTTATATGATAGAGCTGCACACCAGGCATGTAGACACCCCAACAGACATACCACTGAAAACATGCACTGACACTGTCACTAAAGTGAGTGATAGACACACATATGCACACATGCACTGGCCCTAAACATCATGTGGTGCCAAACACGAATACTCAATTTTGTGCTTAAGTCATTCCAGAGGGTACTCCATTTCATCATTTGTAATTGGGAGAGACATGCAATGCCACATTCCTGGTGCACTGCAATACCAGTGACTCAGGTATTGTGGCTTGTGCATCAAGGGACAATGAGTAACTGTGTGATGCTCATGTGAGTTGATTTGCGTTCATGAAAGGACACAAGAATTGAGAACCCACTTAGGTCATTTTTATAAAATTGTTCTGAAAATGCTTTCATTCAATATGCATTCAATATGGCCCCTATTTAGAACGCTGTAATTCAGATTTTAAGATTACTCCTAGGACTCCCGTATCCCAAACCCAGATTGTCTACAATTTAAACCGATGAGTAACCTGAAACCTTGAAAACGCCCTAGGTGAATACACCACAAGGGGCGAAACACGTGTCGGCTGTTCCTGCTTGTTTCTTCATGTTATCTTTAGAACAATTTCTAAGCTCGGAATCAATAAACAGATTTGAGTAATACATCAGACCTTGATGGACTATTGCCTTCTTGTGACTTGTATTTTCAGAACAATTTTATAAAAATGACATAAGTGGTTAATCAATTCTTGTGTTCTTTGAGGACTATTTGCCTTGGGGAAAACTGGTCCAAACCCCCATTTGATTACCCACTGTCCAAATTCATAATTCTGGGCAACTGTTAAGG
The DNA here is from genome assembly GCF_031143425.1 of Pleurodeles waltl. Classification (NCBI taxonomy): domain Eukaryota; kingdom Metazoa; phylum Chordata; class Amphibia; order Caudata; family Salamandridae; genus Pleurodeles; species Pleurodeles waltl. The sequence goes on along the minus strand of NC_090444.1, from coordinate 1,661,515,351 downwards.
AAGGGAGTATTGGACCTTGACCTTGATTGCTTGTGCCTGATTTGCGTTCATGAATTATTGTGCTTTCAGTGGTCCATAATAGGTGTGCCAGTGTTGTTCGTAGGTTACATAAGTCACATTGGCAGTGTACCCTGAACCGTATATGCCCCCTATGACAATATGATGGCAGCGATCCTGTGTGTTACTTGATGACAATGTTACGCTAAACATGGATTGGATACTTTTCTGATTCAAACAACAAAAAGATGTGTGTTGACAGTGTCTTAGTTGATCATCCTTGACAGAATGCATGGGCACAGGTGTAGTCATTGCACCTGAAATGTGTTACTCTGGGCCCTGTGTACATATATCAGGTATTGTAAATCAGACTTTGCCCGAATCAGCAACTTAGAATTGCCAGGTTGGGTGATCAGTGGTAGTACAACCGAACTGACACTGTCTGCTAATAAAAACATGGGTTAGCAAATGTCCTAATTCTGCAATCATGATGAGGTAGGTCTCTATTTTAAAGCACCTTGGGAATGGCGGCACTCACAGGAATGCTGGTCTGCTGATCTTAGCAGACCACCATGTCTGTGACAGCCTTCATACTGAGAAGTTAACATTTGTACAAATGCTACACTATATCAGCAGGTGTGTACCAAAAGTAAACTAACCTATGTTGTCACTAAAATAGTATAATAGAAGCAGTCAGTGGTCCCTTGCACAACATCATGCTCAAAAATAGTTTGTGACCATGCATTCACAATGAGCAGGGATCCCATGATGACCCATTCACTTTACAAAATAGTTTGTCACTAAAGTGACACAGATGGTAACTGCACTAGCTCAGTACCAGCAATTGCGCCCAAGCCTAAAATGTTGTTGGGCCCTGCTCAATGATAGGATTTAAACGCCTACTCGAAAAACCACGAGATGAACCTGTTTTGTGCTACTGCAACCTGGTAGCATCCTTGCCCATTTGGGCTTGGCCATGTGAGAGATTATCTGTCTAGGCATAAACACAGAAACAGTGAACTTAGGGCCAGATGTGTCATTTCTTTGTGTTGCATTTGCTTCATTTGTTTACGCTACAGCTATGGAAATGAGCAAAATAAATTTAATTGTAGCAAGTGTGCTATACTTTTGCATTCAGAAATAACACAAATGCACCACAAACAAAGTAGAAATATGGGCCTAAGATAATAGCGGAGGTTATGAAGACCTTGGTATATATGGCCATGAATACTGTTCGGACATGGTTCCACAAAACTGGGGACTACATTGTTTCCATGTATTACCATGTGAAATACATCCCATTCCTGGTACACTCACAGGCCCTGATTCATAATTTTGTTTTTGCCGCATTACCATCATCTATTGCCGCAAAAGCGGCATTAAATTACAAAATAAATTTGTCTTTTGTAAGTTTGCGCAGCTTTTGCATCAACAAATGTTGCAAAAAGTGTATAAATCAGGGCCACAGTTTGTTCAACTTGCATTCCACATGTCCACAAACATTGCATGCAGCATGTCACAACATCTGCTACTGTCACTCCAGGGCATTGTACTGTACACATTAGTCAATTGTGTACTCACCATCAGGGCCACCAATCACCACACCCAGATGGTCCAGCAGGTCCAGCTCTCGGGCCACCAGGTCAGCCCAGCGATGCTTCAGCTGGTGGTCGTTGCACTGGCTGTTGAATACGCACCGCAGGTGGAACAGCACCTTCGCCCACCAGAGCCTTCTTGCCTTCGTGTGATACCCCTGTAACACACGGCCCTCGGCCTCCAACATCCGGGGGAAGAAGTGGCACACCACCACACAAATGCTCCTAGCTCCTCTGCCCCCATTCACCCCAAACGTGACCTTACCAACATCTCAACAAAATTAGGAAAGAAAAGGGCAAAGAGGGAAAAACAGGGAAAGGAGGTAGGAAAAGGAAACTTAACTAACCCACAGACAGCCCAACAACACCCCAAATATTAATACCCACAAACAGACTCCCGACAGTACAAAAACAAATCGAATTACAATAAATGACAAAAAGACACTTACACAGGATACCACAGATACTTACAAAACACCAAAATACAATATCAATAGCACACAGGAGACAAATTCACAATATGCACAGAGACAAGTCAAGATACAGCCACACAGTCTAGAATAATCATAGACTGCAATGTGAAAGTGAAAGAACACCCACTGTACCATTTCTGCAAACAAGATATCCTAGTACATCACTTCCTGTCTCAATTGTGGCCCGTTTTTTTTATAGTGTGTACATTTATGATGCTTACGGGGTTTGCGTCAATATTTTTGGACACATATGCCTGAAAATTCCCACGCAATCAAGGATCAATACATTTTAAATGGATAACCGCATTCCCGGGGTGCGTTGGTGGAATTACTGCTAGGGACCAATTGATGTATAATGTGTGAGAGCATCATTTTTTAACGCACATGTGTAATATTTAGATGCATATGCGTCTTTTTGTATGCATTTGCATAAAAAAATCTGTCTTAACCTTTGTTTGAGTGATTTTTCAATTTTTAACATGCATGCAGCCTATAACTATACAAAGATAGGATGGTATGACCTGCGGTGTGTGTTCTAGTGTTTGTGCACACGTGGCAGACCATACTACTGCGGCCCATAATACTCATGTTGTTGTGCAGGATTAGCTCTCTTAACTGACACAACACAAACTTTGAAAATAAAATTGAAGTTTTCTAGTTTGAGCAATTGTATCAATAGAGGACAGCAAGGCTACGCTACTAAACAAATAGACTCATGGCACTAAAGCACTCGACTGGATCTCATTATTTCTTTCAGGCAGAACCCAGAGAGTCCGCCTTCCACCATTCCTATCAGAAGCCTCCAGAATCATCTGTGGCGTCCCCCAAGGCTCGTCACTCAGCCCCACGCTCTTCAACGTGTACATGGCCCCACTCGCCAACATCGCACGAACCTACCACATCAACATAATTTCCTACGCAGACAACACTAAGCTAATCCTCTCCCTCACGAAAGACCCTACAGCTGCAAAAAAACACCTCCACAACGGACTTCAAGCCATCGCCACCTCAAATTAAACACAGACAAGACAGAGATCCTCATCTTCGGAGCCAACCCCTCAGCATGGAACGACTCCTGGTGGCACACCTCCCTAGGATCCGCACCATCTCCCACCACCCACGCACGTAACCTGGGATTCATCTTGGATTCCACACTCAGCATGACTCAGCAGGTCAACGCCATCTCCTCTTCTTGCTACAACACCCTCCGCAAAATCTTCAAGTGGATTCCTGTCGAAACCAGGAAAACTGTCACCCACGCCCTGGTCAGCAGCCGATTGGACTACGGAAACACCCTATATGCAGGAACAACAACCAAACTCCAAACAAAGCTGGAAAGAATCCAGAACGCATCAGCCCAACTCATTCTTGATGTCCCACACCGCAACCACATCACCCCCCACCTCAGAGACTTACACTGGCTACCAATACCAAAGAAGATCACCTTCAAACTCCTCATCCACGCACACTAGGCCCTGCACAACACAGGCCCAGCCTACCTCAACGACAGACTCACCTTCCACACCCTCACCCGCAACCTCGGCTCCTCCAGCCTTGCCCTCGCCTCCTTCACCCGCATCCGCCGCACCACCGCCGGAGGAAGATCCTTCTCCCACCTGGCCGCCAAGATCTGGAACTCCCTACCACTCCACAGCTAGTCACCATGCAACCCCCATCAAAAGGTGGCGGCAGAAGAGAATTTGTGTCTGGACCGTCAGGGCACAAACATGTTTTGTCCTTACATACACATTAGCAACCCTTGTTTGCTGTGCTGGAGGCACAGTACCAAATCCATGCATACAGACATTGCACACTGTCACTGTTTGGCACTAATGAATACTTGCAAAACCAGACATGGGATGGGGGCTGGATTAGGCCATTTGAATACATGTCCAGGAACAGAATCTGATAAGTAAACTGATTAAACTATACTATACATATGAGGATTCATCGTAGACCTACCAGACACAATACCCCAGGAGGAAACAGAGGGCATGGGAAGCAACTATGAGACAAATGTAGCCACAGGGAACCTCTATGGTTAAAACAAAGACTGGAACCAGTCTGGCTAACAGGATGCAGGCTCTGTCAGGAACAAACATGAACAAGGCAAATACACAGTGAGCAGACTCTGACTGGGACAAGCAGGAACAACACTGTGGGAAAAAGAACAGTTTCTGCTGTGGTCTGCACTGTTACACAATCCCCCAAGGGCTCTGGGACACAAGTGATTTGTACGCCAATGCACAACAAGGCAATTAAAAAAATGGCAGCTTCTAAGCAGTTCCAGGCAGCAGAAAGGGCAGGACAGGATCAAATGGCTGGTCTGCACAGAAGTGCTCGCAGGTGTGTGCAGCTTCAGTCTCTCACAAGTACTGGAGTTGAGAATCAAGTTCAAAGGGCCAACTGGACCTTTCACATGGGAAGCAATGGACAACTGATTACAGGTCTGACCGACTACCAAGCAGTGCATTATCGGACCTGAAGTCCATGCAGACTGATGAACTATGACTATGACTATGGCATGCCATACTAAAGAGGGAAGCACACAGGAGTCAGAATGGGAGTCTGGGTGAGTGTAGATGAAGATTCTCAGGGTACAGATAGTCCATTTGCAGTGCCCCCTCGAGAAGGGTGGTGAGAGACTTAAAACATGGCAGTGGCAGAACTTATTACCTGGGACGGACTGCATGTTTTCTTAGCAATGCTTGTCATACCTAGGGCACTTGTGCTATCCATTTTGAGGTTTGATGCACTTCTTATCACACATGCTCCTTGCAAACCCTGCTGTCAAGGGTCTGGTCATACATTCCTGTTACCAATGTAATTGCACATCCACTGCCTCATGTATGATGCACTTTTTACCTTATGATTGATGGTGTCTTAGTTGGGAGTCATATGCTGCACTGGGCCATGTTGGCAACATGGATGTGTCTCATAGCTGTGGTCCTCTGATATTACTCTTCAAATGTGAAATAGACAGGATATATGTCATTTACATTGTGTGTGATGTTTGCTGTACATTCATACCCATCAAATGTGATGTGGCTTTTGCAGTATGCAAATTTGTATTTCTGCAATTCTCCATGAGGCAAAACTCTGAGTATGATTCATAGAGATCATTTGATGCATACATAATTACCCGGAGCATGATTGAGTGATGAACTGAGGTGTTTAATTCCATATGATAACAAAGTGGTAATGGTGACTATAGTTACAAGAAATTTTGTACAATCTGTTGTCTGTGACACAATCCTGCAGCTGTGTTTGGATGTTCCCCCTCATTTTCCCAGACAACATCCTCCCCCTCCTCCTCTTCAGGCATTTGTTGATCCAGTTCATAGAGGGCAATGTTCCTCCTCACACAAATGTTGTGCAGGATGGCACAGGCCAAAATGATCTTGCAGACCATTTCAGCGGAATATAGGAGGCTGCCTCCGGTGATGTCCAGGCACCCTATTCTGGACTTCGCTCAACTATGGTGCATGTCATACGATGTGCCTCATTATAGGCACGCTCTGCTGCTGTGCTTGGGTTTGCAAATGGGGTCATGATCCATGGCTGGATCCCCTAACCCTGATCAGCTGAAAAAGAAAATGAGGGTAAGTATTTTGTTGTTGGTTGCACCGTGATTGTCACTTTGCATGGCAGTTGTTATCTTGTGTCGTCTGTGACTCATCTGTGTTTGTGGTATTGTTTGGGATCCTAGGCTTCTGTGATGTTCTTTCTACATTGGGTTGTTTGACTAGCAAAACTGGTGCTTGGCTGATTGACATGATATCTGTGGTATATTTAGAAACTTGCTGTTCAGTGTGTATCTCCCATGCGTTATGTAATGAGAAAGAAGTGTCCGAGTACCTTCACTGGAGGTGACATGATACTTCCACACACACAATAGATTCCACTGTGGTGGTAAAATGATTGCACTATATGGCCTGAACATCCCATCCAATTCGACATATGTAATTGCAGGTGAAATGCAACAGTGAGGCACTTTTATTTGGCTAGGTGACAATGCACAACACATCTCCATACATTGGCAGCACTGAAGTGTTCACAATTGACAATGCACAATTATCCCATGTGTGACAAGTTCTATGCAAACCTGTTTTTGTTCCCTCACCGAGTTGGCTCATGTGCAACCGTGCACCTATACTACTGAACTTGCTCCGGGTAAGCTGGCTAACTTGGTTGTGGAGTGAAGGTTTTAGCATAGGAAGGTCCATCTGCCTGTACATCTGTTATGTATATGGGGAATTGTCTCAATCTGTATGTGTAGCAGTGTGCACTTAGCATTAGTGTCACATCCACATATTTTCAGAGCGCAGTCCACTTCCTTATTGCTAGCTGGCTATGTCACCCCAGGAGTGATGTGAGATGTTGGTACTGCCTCAATAATTCCATGTCACTTTCATTGGAGTAGGCTTCATCATGCTATGTGTCTCATGGTGATTTGACCTGGAGCAACACAGATTACACACCCCTTACACAGGACGCATTGCTTGGAAGTGTGTGGGATTGACTGTAGCCTTATGTGATATTGAAAAATTAATCTTCCAAGTTGTACTGCAGGTTAAGGCCATGTCATTGTCACTGTGTGGTTTGAAATTGGTCCTGTGTGGCTCTAGAGTGGCATCTATTGTTATTTGCATCCATCATTTGTCCATAGATGTGTATCCCATTGGGTCAGGATGTCAAACATGTTTCACACCTCAGTGTCAATGTAGTGGTGTGTGTGTTGGGTGTCCTACGGGGTTGCTGTGCTGTGTGTAAATTACTAGGTTTCTGTACTTCCCAACAAGTAGGCCATTGCCATATCGTCCATCCTGGAAGTGCCGATTGATGGTGCTTTGGCGGAATATGAATGAATCATGTACACTTCCAGGATACTTTGCCATGATGTTGGTGAACAATCCACGGTGATCCACAATGGCCTGCACATTGACGGAGTGTGTGTGCTTCCTGTTGCAGTATAGTTGCTCAGTTGCAGCTGGTGGCACAATCCGGACATGTGTGCAGTCAATGGCACCAACCACGTGCGGGAAGCCTTTAATTTGATAAAACCCCTGTTTGGTCTCCTGCTGCTTCTGCTGTGTGTTGGGGAAGCTGGTGTGGCAGGGTGTGAAGGAGATGATGGCATCAAGTAACTTGGGAAGGAAGGCAGAAAATGAAGGTTGTGAGATCCCGGCAACCAGGGCACCAGAGGTTTGAAAAGAGCCACTTGCCAACATGGGCAGGACAGCTAGCAGCTTGGTCTCCGGTGGAATGATGTGGGGTGTCTGCAATCTGGCTGCCAACTGTGGCTCAATGTGGCGGAGCAGCTGCTGTATTGCTTGCCAGTTTAGTCTGTACCTCTGGATGATGTCATGTTCCCTGAAGGGTTGTCCTGGTCCTGAATATCCTTTCCTGCCTTCTGTGTTGCCTTTGGGGTCCATGTTGGTGTGGTGGTAGCTGCTGCTGTTGCTCCTGTGCTCTGTGTCTTCGAGCATGCTGCATGAGTAGCACCTCCATGTCTTCCTTTTTGAGTAATGATGTTGCCTGTGTGAGTTTTCCTCAAGTAGTGGTGTGTTTGCCCCATTTTAACGCCTGCCCTGACCCAGGTGTTAAAATTTGGTGCAAATCAGGATTTGCGTCATTTTCCGGCTCCGCCTACCAGACGTGCGCCATTTTTGCGCGGTTGGATAAATATGGCGCACAGGTGTTTAAGTCGTTTTTTGGATGGTAACGCCTACCTTGCATCTCATTGATGCAAGGCGGTTTCACACATCCAGAAAATGGCGCACACTAGGATATTCTGACGTTAGACGGGTCTAGCGTCAAAATATAAATATGGTGTTAAGTTTTCGCCAGATTTGTGTAAAAAGCAAATGATAATCCAGCGCAAAGAGAGTATAAATATGGGCCTTAATGTTTACTTTTCTTTCTCTGACTGCAAAGTGAGAGGATTTATGCGACAAACATGCTGCATACTGGGGTTAGGAAAGAGTTTTTTCTATCACATGACAATATCTAAATAAACTTCAGAATATATCAGAATTAGGAGTACAAAATGAAGCACATTTTTGTTAATCCTGAACTCTGCTGGAAACAAATACCTTTATATGATTAAAACAAATCGTTGTATTAAGTGATGCAATTTCCACACATCATTGTCTGTACACAATATAGTTTGATTAGAAAAATTGCATGTCTGTGCAAATGTAATTATCATTTCAATCAAAAATGTGTTTTCTGTAATGACAGTGTGTTATCACACTATGGGGGTCATTACAACATTGGCGGTAAAAGCCGCATACCGCCGTGCAGAAGACCGCCAACACACCGCCGCGGAATTCCGCCACGGTCATTATGACCCAAAGCCCGGAATCCGCCAAAATCTGGACACACCACACAAGTCCGCCACACCAAAGGTCAGTGATAAACTGGCGATAACAAATCCTCCACCGTCACGCCAACAGGAATACGCCCACACTATCACGACCCACAAATCCACGCGGCGGTCTTTCACCCGCGGTATTCCATTGGCGGTACACACCGCCGCGCTCAAAATACACACACATATACAAAACACATCCACATTGGACAATTCAAAATACACACACCTGATACACATACACACACCACTCCCACACACCCAATACAATATAAAACACACACCCACATCACCCACAAACCCTTACGACCAGAATTGCGACAGGAGGCCAGAGAGAGACATCATCAGAAAGAACAATAGCATCCACAGGCACTCAACACCATCACCCACATAGCATCCACGCACCTCACACAACACACCTCTAAAATCACCCCACACATCACAACAAACACCACCTCACACATCACCCACACCACCCCATGGCATGACAAAGACACCCCAGGTGGAGGAAATCATCCGGGGAGAGCCACAGCTATTCGGATCACAAGTGCAGCACACCTCCATAGCTAGGAAGATGGAGCTATGGCGAAGAATCGTGGACAGGGTCAACGCAGTGTGACAGAACCCAAGAAATAGGGATGACATCAGGAAGAGGTGGAACGAAAAGATGGGAGGACATTCGCCGCTGGAGCAAGAAGATGGCGGAGGCCCAGCTGGGGATGGCCTCCCAACGTGGTAGGGGTGACCATTGCACCATGACCCCCCTGATGTTCAGGATCCTGGCGGTGGCCTATCCGGAGTTGGATGAGCCTTTGAGGGCATCACAGCAGCCACAAGGGGGTGAGTACACTGTCATTCTGCTGATTCAGCGCACATTTTAGGTGTCTGGGTGGGGGAGGTGGGCTGTGGGTTCCCCTAGGCCAGGGCGAGTTTGGTAGTTAAGTTCCCTACTTCAGGCAGGCCCTGTGGCAGCCCACCACATCTGTGTACAGTGCTAACTACACCTAGTCAAGCTCCTGTGACATCCTGTGACATCCTTGTGTGCAGAAATCTGCCATAGCCTTGTAAGCCATGTCCCAGGGATTGAATAGTGCACCCCAAGTGCGCGGCGTAGTGCAGGGGGCTTCTGTGTCTGTCGTGTCCGCCAACTGGAGTGGTATTGCACACACTGAATATGTCTTTCTTCTGTCTCCCCCCCCCCACTTTTTGTGGTCTCCGTGTACTTGTGTGCATTAGCATCATCAGGCAGAGGAGCAGTGGCACTGGAGCAGGAGGGAGCTGCATCCCACATGGCCCTGTAGTGCGAGACTACAGACTCCGAATTCACCAGTGCGATGGAGGCCGAGGGGAGCTCCACGGCGGGGACAGGAGCTGACACCAGCGAGATGGACTCATCCTCTGATGGGAGCTCCCTTGCGGTGGAGGTCCCATCTGTGCCCCCGCATCTACAGGTACAGTCGCCACCCCCCCTACCAGCACCACCCTCCCAGCAGCCCCTCAGCCTTTGCCCCGTGCCCGCTGACCCAGGAGGGTGCGCATTACCTTCACCCCAGGCACCTCAGGCCCTGCCCCTGTCACCCCTGCTGCCCTCAGTGAGGAGGCGATTGACCTCCTCAGGTCCCTCACTGTTGAGCAGTCTACCATTTTGAATGCCATCCAGGGTGTAGAGAGGCAGTTGCAACAAACCAATGCATTCCTGGAGGGCATTCACTCTGGTCAGGCAGCCCTTCAGCAAGCTTTTCAAACTCTGGCCTCAACATTGATGGCAGCCATTGTCCCTGTCTCTAGCCTCTGCCCTCCAACTTCCTCCACCCAGACCGACACCCCTGTACCTCAGCCTATCCCAAGTACACCATCAGATCAGCATGCACACACCTCAACACACAAGGGAAGCTCTGGCAAACATAAGCACCACACATCCCACAGGCACTCACGCAAGCATCACACACATGTAGACACACCAACATCCACTGCCTCCACTGTGTCCCCCTCCTCCTCATCTCCCTCCTCCCTCCCAGTCTCGTCTACACTCACACCTGCATACACTACATCCTCAGCCACTACGTCCATCACCAGCACACCCACCACCACACCCCACTCACGTGCACTCACAACCCCCACTACCATTCACACATACCCTGTGTCCTCTCCCAGTGTGTCTGTGAGGCCACCTCCCAAGGCACACAAACACAGCCACACACCCACCCAACAGCCATCCACCTCACGACAGCCTCCAGCCCATGCACCTTCACCCAAAGTCACCAAACGTACACTGCCTACAACCACTACCTCTTCCTCCACTCCCAAACCCCCTCCAGCTACCCATTCCAGTGTTCCTAAGAAACTTTTCCTGTCCAGCCTTGACCTCTTTCCCTCACCTCCCCCACCCCGTCAGTCTCCTAGGGCCCCACTCTTCAGGTTCCAACCTAGCACCTCAGCCACAACATCAGGGGGACCAGTGGTGCCAGTAGTCACCGGATTATGGAGTGCACCAGGCAGCAGGGCAGGCAGTGTGGCAAGGAGCCAGAGCACGCACATTCGCCCACCTGTCAAGCATAAAAAGTTGGTCAGTGCCCGGCGGGAGAGGGGAAAGAAACCAGCCACCAAACCCGCTCCCAGGGGTCCAGTCGGGAGTGTGGAGACAGCTGCGACACCATCCAAGGGGGGAAAGGGGCACAGTAAAAGCGGCAAGTCTGGGAAGATCAGCATGGCGGACAAGACCGCCAGCAGCCCCGCTGCTCAGGAAGCGACCGCCAGCAGCAGCACTGCTGCCACGGACAGGACCGCCAGCAGCCCCACTGCCCAGGAAGTGACCGCCAGCAACAGCCCCGCTGCCACAGACAGGACCGCCAGCAGCCCCGTTGCCCAGGAAGTGACCGCCAGCAACAGCCTCGCTGCCACGGACAGGACCGCCAGCAGCCCCGCTGCCCAGGAAGCGACCGCCAGCAGCAGTCCCGCAGCCACAGACAGGACCGCCAACAGCAGCCCCGCAGACAGGACTGCCAACAGCCCCGCTGCCCAGGAATCGACCGCCAACAGCAGCCCCGCAGCCACAGACAGGACCACCAACAGCTCCGCTGCCCAGGAAGCGACCACCAGCAGCAGCCCCGCTGCCCAGGAAGCAACCGCCAGCAGCAGCCCCGCAGCCACAAACAGGACCGCCAGTAGCCCGCTGCCCAGGAAGCGACTGCCAGCAGCAGCCCCGCAGCCACAGACAGGACCGCCAGCAGCCCCACTGCCCAGGAAGCGACCGCCAGCAGCAGCCACACTGCCACAGTCAGGACCACCAGCAGCCCAGCTGCCCAGGAAGCGACAGCCAGCAACAGCCCCGCTGCCACAGACAGGACCGCCAGCAGCTGAACCGCTTCCCAGGACACCACCGCCAGCAGCCCCGCAGGGCAGAACAAGACCGCCAGCAGCTGAACGGCTGCCCAGGACACCGCCGCCACAAGCAGCGCTGCCGAGGACACCGCCACAAGCACCGGTGCCCGGACACCGCCGCCGCCAAGGACACCGCCACAAGCACCGCTGCCCAGGACACCGCCGCCACAAGCAGCGCTGCCAAGGACACCGCCACAAGCACCACTGCCCAGGACACCGCCGCCAGCAGCCCCGCAGACCAGTTAGTGCAAATTATTCCAACGCTACTGAGTCCCCCACGGGCAGCATGAAGTACTCTGGGCACAAGGCCCCCTCCAGAACCAGTGGAGAGATACATCCACTACCTCTGTCCTTGGCAGGATGAAGCACTCTGGGCATAAGGCCCCCTCCAGAACCAGTGGAGACTGTTATCCACTTGAGAGACTGTGGCTTTGCACTCCCCAGGATTGAACAGTGGGCAAACCACCCACTGTCGAGACTTGAGAGACTGTGGCTTTGCACTCCCCAGGATACGTCAATGGGCATGGAGCCCCCTCGTGGATCTGGCGTTGTGTGCTGAACCGGCTGAGATGCCCCCCTTCCCTTCCCCCTGAGGTGCCTGTTTTATTTCTATCTGATGCCCCTGCAGTGTTCTCTCCATTTTGATTGGGTATTGAGTGTTGGCCTCGCCCATGCCTTTTGGGCCCAGTGGTCCACGGACTATGATGGTGGAATCACTTGGACTTGTGTTCTTGGTGTATATAATTGTTCATAGTGTAAATGTGTATAAATGTAAATATTTTTGATTACTGTATTTTAATATATTACAATCATTCAACTCATTTCCTTTTGTCCTTGCATTCTCCCAGGGGGGGCTTGGGGGGTGTAACTGTGATGGATCAACATGTACTTGCGTGTGTGTTGCAGTGGGTGAGGGTGGGGGTTTTGCGTGTTGCGTGTGTGGGTCACTGTTTTTTCCGTCCCCTGTGTCGTAGGTGCAGTACTCACCGTGGTCTTCGCCGGCGGTGTTCGTGTTCCTGGTAGAGGAGCAGGAAGATAAAGGCTGGCAGAATTTGGAGCTCCGGTTCCATGGAGTCCTGGTTCCTCGTGGGGTGTGTAGAGGTCAGTGTTGTCCCTTCCAAGTTCTGTTTCCGGCGTGTTTTTGTTTGCGGTGAATCCGCCCCGGAAAAGGTGGCGGATTGGTGGGTTGTAATTCTGTGGGCGGTACATTGTCCTCTGCCTGTCACGGTGTTTGTTTGTACCGCCGTAGCGGTCGGAGTGTTAAAGTGGCTGTCTATGTTGGCGGTTTCCGCGTCGGTCGTGATTCCATTTTTTTAACCGCCGGCCTGTTGGCGGTTTTACCGCCGCTTTAACACTGACCGCCAGGGTTGTAATGACCGCCTATGTATACTCCACTCCACGCTGCTGTGCACCACTCCACACCACTGCAACCTACTCTGTATCACACCACTTTACACCACTCCATGCCACTGCACTGCTCTCTTCTCCATTCTGAACCACTCCACATTTTGCCACAGCACTCTATGCCACTTCACACTATGCCTCTCTACTCAACTCTGTACCACTCTACTCTATGCCAATGCACTTTACGCCTCTCTACACCACTGCACTCTGCTCCTCTACACGACATACCACTCCAGTCTAGGCAACACCAATCTAGTCCACACAACTCCACTCTAAGCCACTCTGCAACACTGCACTATACGCCACTGCACTGTAAGCTAATACACTCTATGCTAGTGCACTTTACTCTGTAACACTCAACTCTGTGCCCCTGCACTCCACATCAATACACTGTACGTCACTTTAATCTACTCTGCATCTCTGCACTCTATGCCACGGCACTCTACACCACTTTATTTTATGCCATCACACTCTATGCCACTCTATGCAACTCCATTCTACCCTGCACCTCTCCACTCTAAGCCACTTCACTCTACTGTGAAACAATCTACTTTACGCCACTGCACTCTGTGCCACTGCATTCTATGCCACTGCACTCTACCCTGCACCGCTCCACTCTAGGCAACTGCACTCTACTCTGAAACATTCTATTCCACACCACTGCACTCTATGCCACTCTGACCACTGCACTCCAGTTCAATGCACTCTACACCACTGCACACTGACACTTTACTGTGCAACACCTGCTGCCATATACTCTATACCAGTCTACTCTGTACTACTATATTCTGCACCAATACTCTCTATTCTACTGCACTCTCTGCCACTCCACTCTGCCCCATTCTACTCTATGCCACTGCACTCTACGCCAGTGCACTCTAAACAACTGCACTGTATGCCACTGCCCTTTACTCTGCACCACTGTACTCTATGCCACTGCTCTCTGTGTCACTCTACTCCACTCTACATCACTGCACTGACACTCTACTCTGCAACATTGCACCACTGTACTGTACACCAGTCTACTCTGTATTACTGCATTCTACGCCACTGCACTCTATGCCACTGCACTCTATGCCACTCTACTCTGCATCATGCCACTCTACGCAACTGCACTCTACAGCACTATACTGTACTCTGCACTGCACCACTCTACACTACGCCACTGCACTCTCTGCCCCGCAGGTCTACTCTGCACTCTATGCCACTGCACCATTCTACATCACTGCACTCTTTGCCACTGTATTGTATGCCACTCTACTCCACTGCACTCTATGCTACTCTACTCTGTCCCACGCCACTCCATGCCACTGCACTCTAAACCACTGCACTCTACGCCAATGCACTCTAAACAACTGCACTGTATTCTGCGCCTCTGGGCTCTACTCCACTGCTCCTATGCCACTCTACTCCATTCCACACCACTATGGCACTAACTTTTAGCCATGCTGAACAGCAGTCACTCTAGTGTATAACATGGCTAAAGCTCATTGGCAAATCCAATAACTCTTACGTAAACAAGACCTATTGGCTTTGCCAATGTGTGTTAGTACTATGAGGTACTGAGGTCCCTGAAAGAACTGTGAATGTGTAAGTCCTTATTTTAAACATGCATTCAACGCCTCACCAGGGTTAGGCAGCGCTATATAAATACAATTACATCAAAATATAGCCTGCTGCAAAATGCACAAATACAGTTTGGTTAAATAAAAAAAAGTGTTTCTCAAATACAGATTTGTATAATATACAGTTTATACCTAGTACTAACATTTTTTTATAACACTCCATTAAAACCACACACTCCACAGCTCACCTTGGAACACCATTACAGTACCTCTCTAAAAGAAAATATCTTTGCCATCAGAAAGCTTCAAGTGACTCCTTTTATTACAGTCAATTCAGTTTTTCAAGCCCCTTTGCATTTGCAGATTTACCAGTTAACCACATTTGCATTTCTTTAGGGAGGGAGACACCCTGGCAAGAAGGCCTTTTCTTATCTGTCTGCCCCTCCCTCTCTCAGAGCACAGGAGACTCCCTGCCTTTCAATCCAGCTGGGGTAACTGATCTGCCTGTAATTTTGCCCTGCCTCTGTTTTCCTGTAGGTGAAAGGCTGAAATTACGGACAAATGCTGTCTGTTAAGACTTTCATCATGGACAACCGACGGCAGGGTGAAATTACAGACAGTCTGTGAAATGTACGGACTGGTGGTCACCCTAGGTGACACAGTGACTACTGGAATCAAAAGAGAGGCGAGGAACAATTAATATGAGCCAAATGGTGTTAGCAAGTAATCTATATTGAGCTCACGTCTTGCTATTTATCCCTTCCACTATGCAGTTTCCCTTTTCTCATGTTCCTCTCTGTATCATGTAAAAGGCCACAGTAGTGAAAAAATGCAATATTAGTATTACCTCAAATTTCAGAACCAGGGTGGAATAAGAGCAATGTCCTCATGGTTGGCCTGACTTTTCAGATTTGACCCGGTCTAGATAGCGCCGGATGGCACTTTATGCTTCTAAGCTCTACAACTATGTTTACACTTTAAAATTCATGTCTTGACTTCTAGTTATTGGATTTTTGTTGTTTTGGTCTTGTTTTATTCTTAAACATATAATCTATTTTTCTAAACTGATCCGGAGTCTTTTTGTGGTGGTTTCACTCTGTTACTGTTTGAAAAGTTGCATAAATACTTTACACATTGCCTCTTAAGCTAAGCCTCCCTGCACTGTGCCAAGAGGACTAAAGGAATCAAAAGAGAGGCGATGAACAATTAATATGAATGTCACAGTGAATAGTCCTTCTCCAAATGGTATTAGCAAGTAATCTATATTGACCTCACGTCTTGTCATTTATCCCTTCGTCTACGCAGTTTCCCTTTTCTATTTTTCCTCTTGCGCTTGTTTAGGAGGCCACAGTAGTGAAAAAGTGCAATATTAGTATTACCACAAATTTCAGAACCAGGGTGGAATAAGAGCAATGCACTTATACCACATTCTACAGCACAGTAATATCATAACTCTTTATTCTATCAATAGCTGTCTGTAATTCCACACAAATAACTGACCTAAAACATGGGCTTTTTTTACTGAAAGATGTTCCACATTTATCAACATAAATTGTAATTGTATTTCTATGGCGCTTACTACCCCAGCAGAGGCATTGAAGTTCTAGCAGGCTAGCCCAGACCCCAAGGTTAGCCGTTAGTTCAGTGGTTATTGCACTTAGTCACGTGTGCTCAAGAAAAACATTGCATGCATTTACTTCAGTTACTTTGTGATAGATTATATTAATACCAGTTAGGTGTGATAATTAGTAGGGACTATGGGGTTTCAGGTGAGTGGTTAGTGAGATAGATACCCGGGCGGAGATTAGGTATGGCTAAGTCAAATGCTAAAACCTCATTGTTAGACCTGACAGCTTTACAGCGGTCTTTCCCCAAAGGTTTTTGCCTGCTTGCCGAATATTTGGCTGATTTATTTTTGTTGGCCTTAGGAGTCTGAGCACTTCTCAACTGCTGACCAATGCTAAAGTGCATGTGCTCGCTCTCATAAACATGGTTTGATTGGTACTTCCACAATTGGCATACTTAATTTACTTATAAGTGCACTACAAGTGCCAAGGGCCTGTAAATTAAGTGTTACTAGTGGGACTGAAGCACTGCTTGTGCCACCCACTCAAGTAGCCCTTAAACCTGTCTCAGGCCTGCCATTGCAGAGCCTGTATGTGCAGTTTACACTGCCATGGCGACTCAGCATTTAAAACGTCTTGCCAAGGCTTAAACTCCCCTTTCATCACATATGGGTCACCACTTCAAATGGCCCTAGGTAACCCCTGGGGCAGGGAGCTATGTAAGTAAAAGGCAAGACATATACTTTTAAGTTTTACATATCCTGGCAGTGAAAACTCCCAAATTTGTTTCTCACTACGGTGAGGCCTACCCCTCGCATAGGTTAACGTTGGGAATTCATTATTACATTTAATAAGCTGTAATTCCTAAGGAGTAGATGTGTTACATTGAGTACCTATGGAATTGCAAATAGGAAATCAGAAAGTCAGATTTACTGTCAAAATTTGGAGAATGTCACTGGGCTCACTGTTCCACTGGATTCAAGTTAGCCTGGCTGTTGAAGAGTGATACCCTGAAACCAGTCCCAGGATACTTGTTCCCAGTCCAGGGAGGACCTGGCCAGGCAGTTTGGGCTGGACTGTTCCCATGGAGAACAGGGTCAAGACTGATTTGCATATGGCTGGGTCCAAACTGGGGTGGCATGGAGAGCAAAAGAATTGATGGATTAAACCCAGATCTGTGACTGGGGGTGAATGTTTGATTGGTTCCACATTCTGTCCATCATTTTGTTTGTTTGCTTTTGTTGCCATAAGTACGCCGGGTATACCCAGACGTGGGTCCCAGACTCACTCTGCCACTGTATTCAAGGTAGCCTGGCTGATGAAGGGTGATACCCTGAAACCGGTCCCAGGATGCTTGTTTCCGGTCCAGGGAGGACCTGTCCTGGCAGTTTGGGCTGGACTGTTCCCATGGGGAACAGGGTCAAGACTGATTTGCATATGACTGGGTCCAAACTGGGGTGGCATGGTGAGCAAAGGAATTGATGGATTAAACCCAGATCTGTGACTGGGGGTGAATGTTTGATTGGTTTCGCATTCCGTCCATCCTTTGTGTTTGTTTGCTTTTGTCGCCATAAGTGCGCCGGGTATGCCCAGACGTGGGTCCCGGGCTCACTGTGCCACTGGATTCGAGCTCGCCTGGCTGATGAAGGGTTGACGGGTGGGTTGACAGCTGGGCTTGTGCGTTCCTTCTAAGCAGCCACAGACAAAGGGAGCTTAGGTGTGACTGATGGGCCATCCTATGGTAAGATGGGAAGGCGGAGCTGGGCACACCCTCACACTTATACTTGAGTGAATAAGCAGTGCGCTGTCACTACACAAAGGGCAGCATGCCACCCCGGTAGTGAGTCTAGAGCCAGGGCAAGAAGAAAAGACCTCTTTGCACTTCAAAGACCCCTCTTTGAAGTTACTCCCACTTCAAAAACATGTGTGTATATGTACTGGATATCTGACCCTATCAACTCAGTACATAACACTACCTGTGAAGAACTCTACCAGGAGGAAGGATTGCTGTGCTGCTACAGGAATTGCCACTTTGGACAGCTGCTCTAGAAAAATTGTTGTTCTGCTGTGCTGCCCTGCTGCCTGCTGCCCTCTGCCGTGCTGAGAACAGACTGAATCCATCTCACTTGAACCCAGAGTGACTCGAATGGCATGTTGGCTTGCCCCCTGTTCTAAGTCTCAGGGATGTCAAAGACTTCTCATCATCCTGAAACAGCACCTGGACTTTGCTTGCTGCAAGTCTTGCCCTGCCAAGTGGTGCCAATCCACTCCTGGGCCCATGGAAAGGGGTGTAAAGTGCTGCAACTGCCAGAACCTGCGCATCAATACAATTACGCCAATCGGAACCGGTGTATCTCCCTCAAAGCCGATGCCTTGTGGCTGGCACGACATTTGCACACACCGCATAGCCGACTGCACTGCACATTGAAACCAGTTTCAGATGCATATCCGCTTTTGTGCAGCTCAGAACCTACACATTGTCCACATCCAAACGATCGGCGATGATGCATCGCCTCCTCTGCTCTTCGCATCTCACCTTCAACCTCAACACATCCAAAACCCAGGCACTCTGTCAGCGGGCCTAGGCTGGTCCCTGCATCTGACCCAAGCTCCATTACGGTCAGCCTGACTTTTCAGATTTGACCCGGTCTAGTGCAACCAGGTACCCCGGATGGCGCTATATGTTTCAAAGCACTACAACTAAGTTTACTCTTAAAAAATTAATATCTTGCCTTATAGTTTTGGAATGTTGTTGTTTTCGCCTTGTTTTGTTCATAAACATATAGGGGTTCATTACAACCCTGGCGGTCTGTGTTAAAGCGGTGGGAAAACCGCCAACAGGCCGGCGGTAAAAAAAATTTAATCACGACCGTGGCGGAAACCGCCAACATAGGCTGCCACTTTAACACTCCGACCACCACGGCGGTACAAACAAACACCGCGGCGGTAACCGCCAACAGACAGGCGGAAGACAAGGTTCCGCCCACTGTATTACAACAGTCCAATCCGCCACCTTTTCCAGGGCGGATCCACCGCGGACAAAAACACGGTGGAAACAGGACTTGGAAGGGAAAACGCTCACCTCGACACACCCCACGAGGAACCAGGATGCCATGGAACCCGAGCTCCAGATACTCCCAGCCTTTATCTTCCTGCTCCTCTACCAGATACAACAAAGACGGCGGCGAAGACCACGGTGAGTACTGCACCTACGACACAGGGGAGGGGCGAGGGAAAAAAGAGTGACACACACACGCAACACACAACACGCAACACTCCCACCCTCACCCACTACAACACACACACAAGTACATGTTGATACATTACATTTACAACCCCCAAACCCCCCCCTGGAAGAATACAAGGACAAAAGTAAATGAGTTGAACGTTTGTAATCTATTCAAATACAGTAATCAAAAATATATATATATATATATATATTTACACTATAAACAAATATATACACGAAGAATACAAGTCCAAGGTATTCCACCATCATAGTCCGTGGACCACTCGGCCCAAAATGCATGGGCGAGGCCCACACTCAATACCCAATCAAAACGGAGAGAACACTGCTGGGGCATCAGCTAGAAATACAACAGGCACCTCAGGGGGAAGGAAAGGGGGGGCACCTCAGCCGGATGAGTGAACAACGCCAGATCCACGAGGGGGCTCCATGTCCACTGCTGCATACTGGGGAGTGCAAAGCCACAGTCTCTCAAGTCTCTCCAGTGGGTGGGTTGCCCACTGCTGCATCCTGGGGAGTGCAAAGCCACAGTCTCTCAAGTCTCTCCAGTGGGTGGTTTGCCCACTGCTTTATCCTGGGGAGTGCAAAGCCACAGTCACTCAAGTAGATGCCTTACTCCACTGGTTCTGGAGGGGGCTTTGTGCCCAGAGTGCTTCATCCTGCCAAGGACAGAAGTAGTGGATGCCTTACTCCACTGGTTCTGGAGGGGGCTGTGTGCCCAGAGTGCTTCATCCTGCAAAGGACAGAGGTAGTGGATGTAAATCTCCACTGGTTCTTGAGGGGGCTTTGTGCCCAGAGTGCTTCATCCTGCCAAGGACAGAGGTAGTAGATGCCTTACTCCACTGGTTCTGGAGGGGGCCTTGTGCCTAGAGTGGCATCGGAAGATTTGGCGCTCATTGGCCTGCGGTGCTGGTGGTGGCGGTGTCCTGTTCAGCGGTGCTTGTGGCGGCGGTGTCCTGTTCAGCGGTGCTTGTGGCGGCGGTGCCCTGTTCAGCGGTGCTTGTGGTGGCGGTGTCCTGTTCAGCGGAGCCTGTGGCGGCGGTGGCCTTGGCAGACGTGCTTGTGGCGGCGGTGTCCTGTTCAGGGGTGCTGGTGGCAGCGATGTCCTTGGCAGCGGTGCTGGTGGTGGCGGTGTCCTGTTCAGCGGTGCTTGTGGCAGCGGTGTCCTTGGCAGCGGTGCTTGTGGCGGCGGTGTCCTGTTCAGCGGTGCTGGTGGCGGCGGTGTCCTTGGCAGCGGTGCTTGTGGCGGCGGTGTCCTGTTCAGCGGTGCTGGTGGCGGTCTTGTCCGCCGTGCAGGTTTTCGCAGACTTGCCTGTTTTTCTGTGCCCCTTCCCCACCTTGGATGGTGGCGCAGCTGTCTTCACACTCCCAACTGTACCCCTGGGAGAGGCTTTGGTGGTAGATGTTTTGCCTCTCTCCCGCAGGGCACTGGCCAACTTTTTGTGCTTTTGAGGTGGGGGACTGTCCGTGGTCTGGCTCTTTGGCACACTGGCTGCCCTGTTGCCTGGCACACTCCAGGAGCCAGTGACTACCGGCACCAATATTCCCGCAGATGTTGTGGCTGAGGTGCTGGGTTGGGACCTGGAAAGGCGGGCCCTAGGAGACTGAAAGGGTGGGGGAGGTGAGGGGAAGAGGTCAAGGTTGGACAGGAAAGGTTTTTTGGACACACTGGGACGGGTAGATGGAGGGGGTTTGGGAGTGGAGGAAGAGGTAGTGGTTGTAGGAGGAACGTTTGCTGACTTTGGGTGAAGGTGCATGGGCTGGAGGCTGTCGTGAGGTGGATGGCTGTGGGGTGTGGTGGTGGGTGTGCTGGTGATGGGGGTAGTGGCTGAAGATGTAGTGATGCAGGTGTGAGTGGAGACGAGACTGGGAGGGAGGAGGGAGACGAGGAGGAGGGGGACACAGTGGAGGCAGTGGCTGTTGGTATGTCTGCATGTGTATGATGCTTGCGTGAGTTCCTGTGGGATGTGTGGTGCCTATGTTTGCCTGAGCTTCCCTTGTGTTTTGACGTGTGTGCTTGCTGGTCTGATGGTGTGCTTGGGATAGGCTGAGGTACAGGGGTTTGGGTCTGGGTGGAGGAAGTTGGAGGGGGGAGGCTAGAGACAGGGACAATGGCTGCCATCAGTGCTGAGGCCAGAGTCTGAAAAGCTCGCTGTTGGGCTGCCTGACCAGAATGAATGCCCTCCAGGTATGCATTGGTCTGTTGCAACTGCCTCTCTACACCCTGGATGACATTCAAAATGGCCAACAGTGAGGAACCTGGGGAGGTCAATGGCCTCCTCACTGAGGGCAGCAGGGCTGACTGGGGCAGGGGCTGAGGTGCCTGGGGCGAAGGAGATGCCCACCCTCCTGGGTGATCGGCCACGGGGGACACTCTGAGGGGCTGCTGGGAGGGCGGTGCTGGTAGGGGAGGTGCCGGGTGTACCTGTTGATGCGGGGGGCACAGAGGGGCCCGCCACAGCAAGGGAGCTCCCACCAGAGGAGGAGTCCGTCTCGCTGGTCTCAGCTCCTGTCCCCGCCGTGGAGCTCCCCTCGCCCTCCATCCCACTGGTGGCTTCTGACTTCATTGTGTCGCCCTCCAGGGCCATGTGGGTTGCAGCTCTCTCCTGCTCCGGTGGCACTGCTCCTCCGCCTGATGATGCTAATGCACACAAGAACACAGAGACCACAAAAAGGGGGGGGGAGACAGAAGAAAGACATGTTGAGTGCACCCAATACCGCTACCGTTGGCGGACACTACAGACACAGAAGCCCCCTGCACTACGCCGTGCACTTAGAGTTCCCTAATTAATCACAGGGACATGGGTTACAAGGTCTATGCCCGATTGCTGCACACATGGAAGTCACAGGAGCCTGACTAGGTGTAGTTGGCTCTGAACACAGGTGGGGTGGGGTGTCACAGGGCATGCCTTAAGAGGGGACCTTGCCTACTAAACTCGCCCTGGCCTTGGGGAACCCACAGCCCACCTCCTCCACCCAGACACCTACAATGCGCACTGAATCAGCAGAATGAGAGTGTACTCACCCCCTTGTGGCTGCTGAGATGCCCTCAAGCGCCCATCCAACTCCGGATACGCCACCGCCAGGATCCGGAACATCAGGGGGGTCATGGTTTGACGGGCACCCCTCCCACATTGGGAGGCCATCCCCAGCTGGGCCTCTGCCGTCTTCTTGCTCCAGCGGCGAATGTCTGTCCATCTTTTCCAGCAGTGGATGCTCCGTCTGTGGTGGACCCCCAGGGTCTGGACTTCCTTGGCGATGGCATGCCAAATATCCTTCTTCTGGTGGGCACTGACCTACAGGAATAGTACAGGGGAAAAGGAGAAGATATAACCATCCGCACCGTCACAGTCATTGGCCCGCATCACTACCCTTGCCATGACGCACATGCACTCACTGTTGTATCATGCACGCCTCATTCTCCCCCGCTATCTTTCATCAACACAACTCCAAACAGGCATTGCCCATACAGCATGCTCACAGTGTACTCACCTGTTTGTCTGGAGAACCGTAGAGTAGCGTGTACTGGGGGAGGACCCCATCCACTAGTTTCTCCAACTCCTCCGTGCTGAAGGCAGGGGCCCTTTCCCCAGACACACGAGCCATTGTCTCTTCCAGAATGAGGTCACAGCAGCACTTGCAGTGTAGGTCCTCTCCTGTCGAAGATCAGGTTTCAAGTGATTGAACAGAGAGAAAATGGCGGTGACGTCCACGGCGGTGCGTACCGTCACCGCCGGCGTACATCGTCATTGGCTCCTGGGACCCATGGGTCCAATGTTAACCAATGCAGGATTGTTCCGCGGTCTTCAACCGCCTACCGCGACGGTGTACAACGCCAGCGCAGTTACCTCATATCCCCTTGTCCCACATTACAGGTCAGGCAGCCGCCATTTCAGGGGGCCACATGGCATTAATTTTGACTGCGTCAAACATATCCAGGCCTTGCTTAAACACTAATACAGCCATACGTCAATTTCCAAACATTTTCCTATTAAGTTGTGTTTACGTACCTCTGTATTGGCTGACCCTCTGATCGATGTTCTCATCCATAGAGCACGTACGCTGGGGCAGGTGAGGAAATGGCGGCATCCTCCGGTGTACAGACCGCTGGTGGACCTGTCGACAATGGAGGAGCGACATGTAATTGTCACCTACAGACTTGTAGCACAATCCTGGAACTGTGTGCCCAGTTGGAGCCAGACCTGATGTCAGCTATCTGCCATCCCACAGGAATCCCCCCTCTAGTGCAGGTGCTGTCAGTACTCCATTTCCTAGCAAGTGGGTATTTTCAAACAACAGTGGCCATTGCATCAGGGATGTCCCAGCCTATGTTCTCCAACGTGTTGTCCAGAGTGTTGTCTGTCCTGCTGAAACACATGCGCAGCAACATCGTTTTCCCTCAGGTGGAGGATTTGCCTACAGTGAAAGGTGACTTCTATGCCCTGGGACATATCCCCAACATCATAGGTGCCATTGATGGGACACATGTGGCCTTGGTACCCCCATGCAGGAGTGAACAGGTGTACAAAAACCGGAAGAGTTACCATTCTATGAATGTGCAGATTGTGTGTTTGGCCGACCAGTACATCTCCCATGTAAATGCCAAGTTTCCTGGCTCAGTGCATGATGCTTACATTCTGCGGAATAGCAGCATCCCTTATGTGATGGGGCAACTCCAGAGGCACCGTCTGTGGCTATTAGGTGAGAACATGGACCCAATACAGTGTGACTAGGTGTCTGGGTATGTCCCTAAGAGTTAGTGTGTGTCTAACAGTTGTCCCTCGACATTTGCAGGTGACTCTGGTTACCCCAACCTGTCATGGCTACTGACCCCAGTGAGGAATCCCAGGACAAGGGCAGAGGAACGCTACAATGAGGCCCATGGGCAAACTAGGAGGATTATAGAGATGAAGGCCAGGTTTAGGTGCCTTCATATGACAGGTGGTTCCCTATTCTACTCACCAAAGAAGGTGTGCTAGATCATTGTGACCTGCTGTATGCTTCACAACTTGGCTTTGCGATGACAGGTGCCTTTTCTGCAGGAGGATGGTCCAGATGGAGGTGTTGTGGCAGCTGTGGAGCCTGTGGACAGTGAAGACGAGGAAGCAGAAGAAGAGGACATAGACAGGAACATGAACATAGTGATCCAACAATACTTCCAGTGAGACACAGGTAAGAAGATAACACTGCCTGCTACATCTGATTTAATTGTTCTACCTCTCATCTGTCTGACATTTTCACCCAGTGTATGGACACTGAGTTGTCACTTTCCCTTTCGATTTCACAGATGTGGGTCCCACTGTGTGACCTCTGCTTTGTTTCTGCATGGACTAGAGCTGTGTGACATAGGTATGTTGACATTACATTGGATATAGCATTTTTCCATGGTCATTGCAAAAGCACATTTTCGAAAGCACAGACTGACTCCAGATTGTTTTATGATTTAAAGGTGTTTATTTAAGTGCCAAATAGTGGAGGTGGTTGTAAAATGGTCAGGGGTGATGGTGAGGAATGCCCATGGCAGAGGCCAGTCTATTAGTCTCACAGGTGCATTGTCCAAAGGGGCATAGGAAGTGGAGCTAGGGAAGTTTAAGTATGGACAGGGTGACAAAGTGGGACAGAAGGATGACAATCAGGGTGGTCTCATTTCTTGGCGGGGGTCTTGGCATTGTTCTCTGTCTTTGTCCTGGATCTCAGGGACCGCTTGCGGGGTGGTTCTCCATCTGCAGGGGGTGGGGTGCCGATATTGTGGTCCTGTGGCGGTGCCTCCTGTCCACTAGCGCCGGCAGAGGTGGTGGGCAGTTCATCGTCCAGGTTAGTGTCAGGGGCCCCTTGTTGTTCCACAGTGTCCCTCCTGGTGTTGACGAGTTCCTTCAGCACCCCTACAATGGTGCCCAGGGTGGAATTGATGGATTTGAGTTCCTCCCTGAACCCCAAATACTGTTCCTCCTGCAGCCTCTGG
Source organism: Pleurodeles waltl (assembly GCF_031143425.1). Lineage (NCBI taxonomy): Eukaryota > Metazoa > Chordata > Amphibia > Caudata > Salamandridae > Pleurodeles > Pleurodeles waltl. The sequence goes on along the minus strand of NC_090444.1, from coordinate 1,661,489,789 downwards.
GTCTCCTGAAGCTTGGCCAGTACTGTTGCCATCATCTCCTGGGAATGGTGGTAGGCTCCCATGATGTTGGAGAGGGCCTCGTGGAGAGTGGGTTCCCTGGGCCTGTCCTCCCCCTGTCGCACAGCAGCCCTCCCAGTTCCCCTGTGTTCTTGGGCCTCTGTCCTCTGAACCGTGTGCCCACTGCCACTGCCCCCAGGTCCCTGGTGTTGTTCGGGTGGTGGGTTAGCCTGGGTTCCCTGTAGTGGTGGACACACTGCTGCTTGTCGTGTCCTGGGGACAGAGGTATGGGCCCGCTGGGTGGGTGCTGTGCTGGTGTTTCCAGAGAGGGGAAGCTCTATAGTGGCCTGTGCCAGTGTGAGGGGAACCGACTGTCCCGAGGTCCCAGATGGGCCGGGCTGTTCATCTAGATCCAGTTGGACAGAGCTGCTGTCATCACTGTGGGCCTCTTCTGTGGGGGGGAATGGACATGTCTGGACCCTCCTGTCCGGTGACGTTGGGTAGGGGTCCTGCAGGTGTGTAAAGGTATGATTATTGCATCTGTCTGTGCCATGGTGTGCAATGGTTGGGTGACCCTGTACCCCAGTGCTTGCATTCTTGTGTGGGACCTTCTGTAATGGTTTAGGGGGGGTGTATGGGTATGTGCAGTGGCCATGCTTTGGTGATGGGTGTCCATGCTTTGGTGCTACATGCAGGGCTTGGGTTTGGGATGTGTGGTTTGTGATAGTGGGACATGTGTGAGGAGTTGGAGTGAAGGGGGTGAGGGCGAGTGTGGGGGTAGGTGATATCATGCAGGTAGGGTGGGGGATATGGTAGTTTAAGGTTTGACTTACCAGAGTCCATTCCTCCAGCTATTCCTGCGAGGCCCTCAGGATGCAGTATAGCCAAGACCTGCTCCTCCCATGTAGTAAGTTCTGGGGGAGGAGGTGGGGGTCCGCCGCCAGTCTTCTGAACCGCAATCTGGTGTCTTGAGACCACAAAACACACCTTCCCTCATAGGTCGTTCCACCTCTTCCTGATGTCATCCCTAGTTCTTGGATGCTGTCCAACTGCGTTGACCCTGTCCACGATTCTTTGCCATAGCTCCATCTTCCAAGCTATGGTGGTGTGCTGCACCTGTGATCCGAATAGCTGTGGCTCTACCCGAATGATTTCCTCCACCATGACCCTGAGCTCCTCCTCAGAGAACCTGGGGTGTCTTTGCGGTGTCATGGGGTGGTGTGGGTGATGTGTGGGGTGGGGTGTGTTGTGATGTGTGGGGTGATATTTAGAGGTGTGTTGTGTGAGGTGTGTGGATGTTGTGTGAGTGATGGTGTTGAGTGCCTGTAGATGCTAGTGTTGTTTCTGGTGGTATCTCTCTCTGGCCTTCTGTCGCAATTGTTGTTGTAGGAGTTTGTGGGTGATATGGGTGTGTGTTTTATATTGTATTGGGTGTGTGGGAGTGGTGTGTGTATGTGTATCAGGTGTGTATATTTCGATTTGTCCAATGTGGTTGTGTTTTGTAAATGTGTGTGTATTTTGAGCGCAACGCTGTGTACCGCCAATGGAATACCACGGTTGAAAGACCGCTGCGTGGATTCGTGGTTCGTGATAGTGTGGGCGTATTCCTGTTGGCGTGACGGTGGAGGTTTTGTTATCGCCAGTTTATCACTGACCTTTGGTGTGGTGGACTTGTGTGGGGTTTAGATTTTGGCGGCGTCCGAGCTGTGGGTCATAATGGCTGTGGCGGAATTCCGCAGCCGCGGCGGTGTGTTGGCGGTCTTCTGCGCGGCGGTAAGCGGTTTTTACCGCCAATGTTGTAATGACCCCCATAATCTATTTTTCTAAACTGGTGTGGAGTCTTTTTGTGGTGTTTTCACTGTGTTACTGTATGAAGTGTTGTATGGAACCTTTACACATTGCCTCTTAAGTTAAGCCTGCCTGCTCAGTGCCAAGCTACCAGAGGGTGAGCACAGGATAAAATATGATTTGTATCTGACTTACCCAGACTAGGACTGTGGCGCCTGCTTGGAGAGGGTGCATAACTCTGCCAACCAGAAACCCAATTTTTAACACTCACCTCTTGACTGTGGCTCCCTGTGGATGTAAGTTTTTCTTCTAGAGCCTGATTCACCAAATATTTTGCAGATCAGCACATCAAATATCAATTTGATGCTCAAAAGTGTATTTGGGTCTGGTGGAATTTTACTCTATCAAAGCCCATTTGCACATGTGCAAATTGTTCTGCAATCTCAAATTTAACTTTTGATGTGAGCTTGTGGGTGTTCCTGGCTCATCCTACTTGAACAGGTAGGTTAACACTAGCTTACCCCTACATTTGCTACCAGTCAAACATCTGTGAAACACTTGCTGATGGACTCCTGTCAAGGATGTTATGTCGTCACAAGAGCACAATAAATAGAAGGAGCTTGAGAACGGTTGGCCTGTCTCAGGGCACAGGACACGCCTATCTCTCTTAGAGGTAGGGCAGTGTATTTGTTTATTTAATTTATTTATGCAGTTGTATATAATGCAAACTTAGCTCAAGTACATTAGAGCACCTTACAAGAAAACATGGATACCATAATCATGTGCATTATCCAAATAAACAACAAGCAATTAGCATTATACTAGGGCAGTCAAGTTATCTGAGACAAATATTTAACAAATAGATGAGGCATTGTAGGAGGCAGGCCTGGTTTGTATTGGTACCTAAGGTACTTACACCTTATACCAGGTCCAGTTATCCCTTATTAGTGAAATGTAGGCAGTGTTCTAGCAGGGGTAGCTATAGCAGAGCAGCCTAGGCTAAACTAGGAGGCATGCAAAGCTCCTGCAATACCACTATAGTTACATAGTACATAAACACATTAAAAGACAATACTCAGGGTTACCACAAATAAAGGTACTTTATTTTAGTGACATAAGGCCACAAGGCCAAAAATATCCTAGAGGCAACACTCCTTCTGGAGGTAAATATTATATACAATATATACACTAGTAACCAACATCAGGTAAGTAAACAGTCATAGAATAGTGCAAACAGTAGAAAATACAATTGATTGCAATGGGCCTAGGGGCAACACAAACCATATACTAAAATGGTGGCATGCAAATGTTGAATTCCTCCCTAGGCAAGTGTAATGTATAGAGGGGCGCTGGGAGTGTAGGAAAACACCAAGGGTAAGTAAAGTACCTAACCCCAGATACCAGGAAAGCAGGAGTAAAGTACAGCAAGTTTACTCAGGACACACTACAAGTTGTGGTAAAGGATTATGCAAGAATCGAGCAAACTGCAAGCAACAAATGATGGATCCCTGGACCTGAAGACCTGTGGAGAGAGGAGACCAAGTCCAGAAGTTGAAGAAGAGTCCAGGAAGGACAGGAGACCCGGCCAACCTAGAAAAAGGTGCAAAAGTGGATTCTCTGGTTACAAGAAAAGTACAGAAATGCACCAAAGAAGATAGCTGCAGGTTCCTGCTTGGTGCAAGAGACGTCCCACCTCGAGTTGTTGGATGCAAGCTGTTTGTGTCGCTGGATTCCGCCAACAACTCTTGGTTTAAGCAAGTACGCAGTTTGCATCAAAGAGGAGCTGCCTGGACCCAGGAGGGATCTGGGGGTCTCAACTTGGACTGAGGAGACAGAGGGGGCTCTCAGCACTTCAGAGAGCCCCCAGAAGACCAGACAGCACCCACAGGAGTCCCAAAACACGGGGACAAAGGAGATGCAAAGTGCGGTCATCGCAGCACTACACTGGAGGGTACCACGCCGCCAGAGAACAACTCAGAGAGCTGTGCATTGCAGGACGGAGTGCTGGGGACCTGGGCTAAGCTGTGCATGAAGAACTTTTGGAAGAAGTGCACAGAAGCCAAAGGAGCGGCAGGAGACGCGGTGCACGGGGTTCTGTTGCAGCACGGGGAGGCAAGCTCTTACCTCCACCAAATTTGGACAGCTGGACCTTTGGACAGTCTGGGTCACTTTGGTCCACAACCTCTGTTCCAGGGAGCATGCTCGTCATCAGGAGAGGAGTCCCACAGTACTGGTTGTAGTCGCAGAAGGGTGCCTGCTGAAGCAGGGAAGTGACTCCGTCACTCCATGGGAGAGTTCAGAGCGTGCACACCTTGGAAACTGTTGCAAATCCTGGCTGGAGCTGAAATTGCAGGTCACAGGAGTCGTCCTGGATACTTTGTTGCAGTTACAGCAGTTCCTGGAGCAGTCTGCGGTTGAAGCAGAAGATGCAGAGGAGTCCTGGAGGAATCTAGCAAACTGAATCTGAGGAAATACCCAGAGGAGAGACCCTAAATAGCCCTGAGAGGGGGAATTACTACCTACCCAGGAGGGGTTTCTGACGTCACCTGCTGGCACTGGCCAGTCAGAGGTCTCCAGACGGTCCCCACACCTTGGAATCCAAGATGGCTAATGCCAGGGACACTCTGGAGGAGCTCTGGGCACCACCCCTTTCGTTTGTGCCCTTCAAATCATTTCCAGAGGCTCTGGGAGGATACCCCTTCCATGCCTGTAACACCTATTTCCAATGGGAGAGGGTGTAACACCTCTCTCCTAAAGGAAATGCACTGTTCTGCCTTCCTGGGATTGAGCTACTCAATCCCCAGGGGGGCAGAAACCTGTTAGTGAGGTGGCAGCAGCTGGGGCTGCAGTGGAAACCTAAGAGAGCTGGTTTGGCAGCACTGGGGGTCTATGGTGGAGCCCCCAGGGTGCATGGGATTGGCTCCCCAATACCGGATTTGGATTGGGGGGGTCAATTCCATGATCTTAGACACCTCACATGACCATATTCGGAGTTACCATTGTGAAGCTACTTATACATATTGACATATATGTAGTGCACGCTTATAATGGTATTCCCGCACTCATGAAGTCCAGGGCATTGGCCCTGGATGATGTGGGGGCACCTTTGCTAGTGCAAGGGTTCCCTCACACAAAGTAACTTTGCACCCAGCCTTCAGTAAATGAAGGTTAGACATATAGGTGACTTATAAGTTACTTAGTGCAGTGAAAAATGGCTATGAAATAGTGTGTGCACTATTTCACTCAGGCTACAGTGGCAGTCCTGAAGAAAGATTTCTATGAGCTCCTCATGGGTGACAAAAGAAATGCTGCAGCCCATAAGAATCTCCTGGAACCCCAAAGCCCTGGGTACCTAGGTACCATATACTAGGGACCTATGAAGGGGGTCCAGTTTGCCAATCAGAATTGGAATATGGAGTCACTAAACTGTAGTGACAGATTTGTTAAATAGAGAGAGCATAAGCACTGGAGTTCTGGTTAGCAGAACTTCAGTGACACAGTTTAGCATACTGACAACACATGTAGGCCATAAACTATGAGCACTGGGGTCCTGGCTCACAGGATCCCAGTGAGACAGGCAAAAGACACTGACAAGCAGGCAGAAATTGGGGTTAACATGCCAAGAAAGATGGTACTTTCAAACAGCTTTCAAAGGGTTAATCAAAATGTCTTAGTAAGAGAATGATTTTTAGGTTTTTTTCATAGGTGGCGAAACGCATAATGTGAAGAGGAGGAGGAAGAGAGTTCCATACCTTTGCTGCACTTCCAAGTTCATATACCTTTGCAGAATAGCCTGCTTCATATAACATTCTCCCTGGAAATCAGGATGGTCCCTAAAAAGGATTCACCACTGTTTAATTCTCGATGAGCACCAAAAATTGAATTTAATTTGCCATATAGGAGGATAGAAGCTGTGGGTAGCTATGCGGATGATGTAGGCTAACTTGAATTGAGCTCTTGCTTTCATAATCAGCAATTACAGTTACCAGGACAGGACTGATATGATCAGAGTTCTTGTGAAGTGTGCAGCAGAAGTTAGTACTGCTCTGAATTGCACCAGGTGATTTTTTTTTTATCCCACTCAAATTGAATTTGTAAATAATCTTACTTGGTGTCACAGCCCCCTCTTGTGCCCTCTGTACAGAGGGCCTGGGGCACAGGGCTCATGTATTTCCCTGTGCTACGTCATTGCCTCCTGAGACACCAGGCTAAACATCACCCAGGCCCTATAGTCCTACTACACTTAGTCCCATATTTATACTTTTTTAGTGCCACATTTACGTTGTTTTTTGACGCAAAATCAGTGAAAACTTACAAAATACAATTGTATTGTATTTTGTAAGTTTGCACCAATTTTGCGTCAAAAAATGACGCAAATGCGGCTCTGAAAAGGTATAAATATGGGCCTAAATCTCTTGGTAGGCCCCTTCCCAGAGCACAGGAACCCATTACAACATTCTGGTATGGCTGTTCAAATTTTATTTTGGTTTGTACACTTGTGAGGAATAGACAATTCTTTCCTGTTTATTGGTTCCAACTTCCATGACCTATTGACTCCACCTGCTCATGTTAATTGATTCCACTTGCTTCTGTTTATTGGTTCCAACTGCCATGACCTATTGACTTCACCTGGTAATGTTAATTGATTGCACCTGTTTGCATCAAAGGTCACCATTTGACTGATAGGTGTTCTCTCCCAGCACCTGCTGTAACATTCTTGTCTCCCATGTGAGCCACGTGCCTTTCAGGAGTCACCCACACCCACACAGTATTTAAACCGCACCTGAAACTCAAGTTAGTGCTTGGGCTCATTCCTTTCATGAGCAAGCATCATCCCTGCACTGACCTCCTGAGTCAACCAGATTCCTCCAGTGTTCTAGTCTTCCTCAGCCCAAGCCTCCCTGCAGCACCTGGGCCATCAAAGCTTCTGGGATCTTCGCTTCCAGTGTGGCGATTCCTCTTCAGCTCACTGGATTACAGCTACAAAGACTTCCTACAGATTCCAGTTTAAAGTAGGAAAGACAAGGCTAAGTTCTTGATCAAAGGGTAGTGCGTGCTAATGCTTAGATGAAGCCTATTTATACGACAGAGTTCCGAGTAGAGAAAGCTCACTTTATGGAAATAGGACACTACCTTTATTTTAATAACCTTAGTGCTCTAAACTCCTTTACAGAGTGGGCGCTCAGGGCTTGAATATATCAGAACTGAAATCTACCCAGCAGTAATTCTTGACAAATTGTTGTAATAAGAATGAGAGAGGACTTATTTGAGCGGACTATGGGCCTGATTCTAAGCTTGGCGGGCGGCAGGAGCCGCCCGCCAAGCGGGAACCGCCAGAAGACCTTACCGCGGTCAAAAGACCGCGGCGGTCATTCTGGGTTTCCCACTGGGCTGGCGGGCAACCGCCAAATGTCCGCCCGCCAGCCCAGTGGGAAACACCCTTCCCACGAGGAAGCCGGCTCCGAATGGAGCCGGCGGAGTGGGAAGGTGCGACGGGTGCAGTTGCACCCGTCGCGAATTTCAGTGTCTGCAAAGGCCCAGGGGCCCAGGGGCCCCACGACACCCCATACCGCCATCCTGTTCCTGGCGGGCGACCCGCCAGGAACAGGATGGCGGTATGGGGTGTCAGAATCCCCATGGCGGCGCAGCAAGCTGCGCCGCCATGGCGGATTCCCATGGGCAGCGGAAAGTCGGCGGTACACCGCCGGCTTTCCGCTTCTGCCCGCGGCTGTACCGCCGCGGTCAGAATGCCCGGCGGAGCACCGCCAGCCTGTTGGCGGTGCTACCGCCGACCCCGGCGCCAGGGACAGAATGACCCCCTATATGTGTATACAAACTTGTACAGAGAAAGGAATGCAAAATTCTTCTTTGGAGTGCCATAAAATCCAGCCTTAAATCTTGATTTGTACCTGCTTTCAGGCAGTACTTGTGGTGAAGCCTGTGAGTGCGGCCATTCCTAAATGGGTCACAAATTGTGACCTGCCTCATGAATATTTATGAGGCAGGTCTCTTGCGACCCATTTGTTAATCAAAAACAGTGTTAACTACACTGTTGAACATAGTAGTTTGCAATTTCCTAATAGAGAATTGCAAAAATTAGCTATTAGGAAATTGCAAACGTTAAGCTACATTCATGTAGCCCATAATCTTTATATGCTGAAAACTGCTGGTAAACTATTCTTCTTGTTATTTCCAGAGCACTACATGCAGACCAAGACAAAAGGTCCAGGAAGTGCAGAACATTTTACGTAGTGTCGTGTGGCAGGAGAGCGGGACCGGTGCCGCAAGTCTATTTCTTCTTATATTGTCCCAACCCCTTTTCCCCTCTAGGGCAGTGTATGAAGTAAGGGTTTAGGGATCCTTGATCGTGAACTGCCCTCCAGGAGGATAAAAGGTCCAGCAATGCCTCTGGGGTTGGAACCAGGTGAGTGCATTACACTTGGATCTTGGTATTCCAGCAGGCATTGATGATAGAACTGCAAGGCAGGTAGTAGAACTGGAGCTCTCTAAATAATGAATGCAAGTACCTCAATTTTGGAGATCATAATGAAACACTGCAGGAATGTGGATGAAGCACTGAGATCAGCTGGTCTGATGTCTGAAGAAGTGGACCCTCAAGAGCTGCTGCTGCCTTCTATTCAGAAGTCTCAAAGGCAAACAGAGAGCTCCAGGCCAAATGTGGTGTTTACACACAATCATACCCAAGACCTGGAATCACAGACAAGATAAGGAACTAGAGTAAATCTGGCTGGCTTGCAAGCAGAGAGTTCCAGACTGGGTATGGTTTCAAACTGAGCCGCAACCTAGAGCCACATTTTCAAGAGCATGATAGCTATTCCTTTAAAGTTTAAATGCAGTAACATCACATTGGCACCCTAGCATGCAACATCAGTGCCATAAAAGCACATACAATCCATATACTGATGGCTGCACACATATTGTAAGCAGATGATCTATGTGCATCAAGCAGGCACACAGCCTACAAACCATAAACAATGTATAATATACAGTGCAATGCAATAATCAGTCACACGTTTCACAGTACCCAGGGCAACATTTGCACCACATCAATTGCAAAGACTGTGAAGCAGTTAAACTTTGTAGTTAGACACCAAGATTACGTACAACTCTTATATAGTTGATTGTAACTATCCCACTCAAGGAATATCAGCCTCTTGTCAGCAATAGGTGTCAGAGTTCAAGTAAAACCTTCAACCCAGATCTGAGAAAGCAGGCAACTGTTATTTGAAGATGCTTTTTGTTAGAAATGGGGTCTCTGGTTGGCAGTCAGTCTGCACTCCGTCTAAGCAGGGACCCTCACTCTAGTAAGGGCAATAGAGAAACAGGCTTAGATGACCCCTGCTTACCCCCTTTGGTAGCTTGGCACAAGAAGTCAGGCTTATGTCAGAAGCACTGTGTAAAGTATTTGTACCAACACATGCTGTAATACAGTGAAAACACTAGAAAATAGACACCACACCAGTTTAGGAAACTAGGTAATATGTATCTAAATCAAACAAGACAAAAATGAAAAAAATCGAATATACATAATTCAAAATGTGAATTTTCAAAAGAATAAGGGGGTCATTCTGACCCTGGCGGTCCATGACCGCAATGGCGGAGGGCGGCGGAAGCACCGCCAACAGGCTGGCGGTGCTTCCTGGGCTATTCTGACCGCAGCGGTAAAGCCGCGGTCAGAAAAGGGGAACCGGCGGTTTCCCGCCGGTTTTCCCCTGGCCCAGGGAATCCGCCATGGCGGCGCTGCTTGCAGCACCGCCATGGGGATTCCGACCCCATTCCCGCCAGCCTGTTTCTGGCGGTGTCCACCGCCAGAACCAGGATGGTGGGAACGGGTGCCGTGGGGCCCCTGGGGGCCCCTGCACTGCCCATGCCACTGGCATGGGAAGTGCAGGGGCCCCCTAACAGGGCCCCACAAAGATTTTCACTGTCTGCTTTGCAGACAATGAAAATCACGATGGGTGCCACTGCACCCGTCGCACCACCGCAACTCCGCCGGCTCCATTCCGAGCCGGCTTCCTCGTTGCAGGGGCTTTCCCGCTGGGCCGGCGGGCGGCCTTTTGGCGGTCGCCCGCCGGCCCAGCGGGAAAGTTGGAATGACCGCCGTGGTCTTTTGACCGCGGTGCGGTCATTCGGTGGTAACCGCATGGCGGGCGGCGACCTCCGCCCGCCGCGGTCAGAATGACCGCCTAAGAGTCTTACTCTATAGAAAACAATGGAAATGTTGATTTTACACAAAGTACCTGGTTTGCCTCAAACATAAAGCAGCACAGGCGAGTGTGCATCTGAAAAGTCAAAGATGCATTGGTTCCTTACTCGCAAGTGAGGCTGTGCATCATTTTCTTCTCCAGTCAGGTCCCCTCTTTTCCGGATGGGGCACCCCAGATCCACTCAGGTTCACAATGACTATGATGCCCAGCGACGATGCGTGAGAAATACCGTCGCACGGTGTTAAAAAAACGCACTGAGTGGGGATTGCATCGTTATCAGCAGCTGCAAGTGAGTGTTGCGTCATTTCTCCAGCCGCAATGCGTTGATCTCCCAGCTGCAATGCAGGTGAAGCATCGAATTGAGCCCCGAAGCGGGTGGCGCATCATTTATCAGCTGCGTTGCAGACAGTGCATCGAAAAAATTCTCCGCATGGTGTTCTGTGTGTGGATTTCAGTCCATGTTCTGCCAACTTCACCTTTCAAGGGCTCAGGGACTGGATAGGGCACCACTTGGCAGGGCAGGAGTCTCAGCAGAGAGTCCAGGTGCTGGCAGAGGACGTTTTTGATGGCTCTGAGACTTCAAAACAGGAGGAAAGCTCAGTTCAAGTTAATGGAGATTTTTCTTCAAGCAGGAATGCACAACAAAGTCCAGTATTTATCTCCTTTCACAGGCGGAAGCAGCAACTGCAGGATAGCCCAACACATCACAGTCACAGGCAGGGGAAGCACTTCTCCTTAGCTCTTTAGTTCTTCTCCTTGACAGAGGTTCCTCTTGAATCCATAAGTGATCTAAAAGTCTGGGGTTTTGGGTCCAATAGTTATACCCCTTTCTGCCTTTGAAGTAGGCAAACTTCAAAGGAAATTCTCTGTTGTTTCTGGACCCCTTCTTGCCCAGGCCAGGCCCCAGACACACCCCAGGGGATTGGAGATTACATTGTGTGAGGGCAGGCACAGCCAATTCAGGTGTAAGTGACCACTCCTCTCTCCACTCCAACTGGCTCATCAGGATATGCAGGCTACACACCTGTCACTGTCTAGAAGAGATTCACAAACAGCCCAACTGTCAGTGTGACCCAGACCGGCAATCCACAAACAGGCAGAGTCACAGAATGGTTAAAGCAAGAAAATACCTACTTTCTAAAAGTGTCATTTTCAAATTAACAATCTAAAAACCAACTTCAACAGAAGAGTGATGCTGTAGTGCAAAGGCCTACTTTTTTCACCCCTACTTCAGCTCATCAGAAAACAATGTAGTGAGAGGCATATTTATGAGAGGCTTGCACTGCAGTTGCGTCACTTTTAGTGACACAGCGGCAGTGAAAGCCTCTTATCCATATCTATAAGGCCACACAAAGCAACTTCGCATGGCTTTGAATGGTCTCATAGATATCGAGTAATGCAAGGCAGCGCAAATCACTGTGTTGCCTTACTCTGCACCAGGGAGGCAGTCCATGTATGTTGTGGTGGGTTTACCCACGCAACACCCATGGATTTTGACGCATCCCCTGATTTACAAGATCCTGTAAACCTGGGGATGTGCCAAAACCTTATGCCTTCCAAGGGGAGGTGCAATGAGGAGAAATATCATCATTTCTCTTCATTTTATCCTCTTTCTTTGTGTACTGCAGTCTGCAGCACACATAGAAAGAGGAAAATGCCTCCCGGGATTGTTTTTGTGCAGGAATGTGCCCTTTATGCACAAAAACAATCTTGCCAACACAGCAGACACCCTTGCACCATGGTGCATGGGTACCTGCGTTGGGGCTAGACAGCCAAAATGGCATCAGCGCAGTTGGAAGGGACAGGAATGCACATCACATAAATATGATGCATTTCTGAATTTTTTTTAGGCACAGGGTAGCTTGCTGTACTGCCATGCACCAAATTCTTTTATGATTTTGGCCCTGCGTTTATAGCTAAGTAGATATTCTGGTTACTCTGCTTTCTGGAAAACCACAAGACAACACTATTTTTTGTGAACATGCATGCCCTGCAAAAGATGTAGCAAATCTGTAATTTGGAGGCTTGACAATGTGCATTGTTTCCCTATCTCGTTTGTAAAAATGCATCTGGGATGCTACAGTCATGGACACTGCTTATATGAAACCTGTAAACAACCTGCAGCCTGCAGTCAGTGCATTGGCATCGCACAGGAGCACCCAAAGCAAGATCTGCTTGGCTACACACAACCTCCTACAGCTTTGCCCAAGCTGTACCTGTGGCAATATGTCCAATTTGCATTTTGCACAGGTTAATTTTATTGTATTTGTGCCAAACCGAATTGCAAACTCAAAATATTGTAATGGATAGTTTAATTACAATGCTCCATTGGATCAGCTCTAAGTCAGATCAACATTGTTGTCTGTCTCTATGGAGCATGGGTTAATGTTAATTAGTACCTGTATAGTGAGCAATCTGTCATTAAAATATGATGAGATAAATCTGCAATTGACTCCTGTGCTAAATGAGTATCTCTAAAACTGATACTTGATCAGTGTGTTAACGCGTCAGTCCTTATTTTGTCCTTTATTGTTTAATTTATAAGGGGACCCGTTAGAGGCTGCGATAGACCTTTTGACTATGCTTAGAGTGATTCCACCATAAGTCCCAAATTCAATGCAAATATACCATCGTAATCAATAAACATCAACAAATATATCTCAGGACTCAATAATCTTCACGGACAATGACCCATTTGGCCATGAATAACCACTCCTTTAGTAAAAGTTAGAATGTTTATTTCCCTAGATTAACAATGCTAACACCACGTAAATTAGTTTCAAAACCAAATAGTAAACACACACAAAAAGCACTGGTTAACCGAATCTTCTAAAGAATATCAAGTTAGCTAAAACATTAACTATTAGGCATTCAAGAATCACAGTACAAATAAATAGCAAGAATAACTGCACAATAGACATGACATACATTTAGATTTCAGCAAATAAACATCAACTCTTTGTTAATAACATTTTGTTGGCATTTCTGGGACTCCCTAACTAACCTGATTAGAATAGCATGTTTGGACTTCATGCAAAACAATATAGTCAAAGTTAATTAAAAAAAACATCTTTCTATAGCTCTAACAAAATAGCGGTTGGCACACAGAAACAAAGAATAAAGGGGCTCATTCTGAGGGCCACCCGCCAGCCCAGCGGGAAACCCCTCCCCACGAGTAAGCCGGCTCCGAATGGAGCTGGCGGAGTGGGTATGTGCGTATGTGCGTATGTGGGTATGTGCGACGGGTGCAGTGGCACCCGTCGCGTATTTCAGTGTCTACAAAGCAGACACTGAAATACAAAGTGGGGCCCTCTTACGGGGGCCCCTGCAGTGCCCATGCCATTGGCATGGGCACTGCAGGGGCCCCACGACACCCCTCACCGCCATCCTGTTCCTGGTGGTCGGAGCCGCCAGGAACAGGATGGCGGTGAGGGGGTCGGAATCCCCCATGGCGGCGCAGCAAGCTGCGCCGCCATGGGGGATTCCCAGGGCAGCGGGAAACCGGCGGGAGACCGCCGGTTTTCCTTGTCTGACCGCGGCCAAACCACTGCGGTCAGAATGCCCTGCGGGGCACCGCCAGCCTGTTGGCGGTGCTCCCGCATGCCCGGCCCCAGCGGTCCTTGACCGCCGGGGTCGGAATGACCCCCAAAATCTGCAACCAAGTCAATAACATTTTTTTTTACCTCTCCTCAGTATGGCAAGCTGCAATTCTCTTCATCAGTTGGACATCCGTCTGGTCAATTTCAGCAAAAGAACAATGAAAGGGGAATGGTTCAGACACAAGGGACTCTAAGCCATCTGATCCCTTTGAGAAGCAATCTCCAAGGAACAGCATTCATCATTTGCCATTAAGCTATAGAGTTAAAGTTTTAGAAATAAAGTAATCAGGAACTGCTCAGCTCCTCCAAAAGAACCTCAATGGGGAATATCAAAATAGAAAAGGGGCAGTTGGGCTCAGTTAAAATCTCCTAAAGAACTTTCCACGTTGCAATTGGTTAGAAAATCGTTCATTAACAGTCAATCCAATAGGAATTAAACCCCAAATCCAAGATATAACTAAACTGTCTTTCACATGTCAATGATTGGCTTCTCTTCTCCTGTTCCCATCGTCCGACTCATCAGGTAACATTCTTGTAACAATCTGAACTCCAGTCAGTGCATCCATCGTTGGTTCTTGGGAACATCGCTGTCTCACGCATCAAACTCTACAAAGTTTCAACTTATACTACAAGACATTCTAGCAAGCAGTTCTCATGAGAAAGTTAAAGACAGCTGCTAAACGTTTGGTCAACACAATATGAACAATAAATGCATCAGTTTTTCTGGACATACATTCCCACAAATCTATTCAGACATTGCAGCTTCATATGAGGCTGTGCAGACTAGGCCTAAACCTCGCTAACTTAAGGCCTACTATTAATAAGCAAATACATAACATAAAATCATTTATATAACATACTATTACATTTTCTACACACATTCACGTTGAATAATGATTATTATGTATTCACTAAAAGCATAACATATTCATGGCGGCCACTCAAGTGGGTACATTTTCCAAGTCGAACATTATCTTCTCTATTAGCCTAATTCTATGCAAATCCTTAACTCATAATATATGTAATTCACTAGTAATAAATTCAGCGTTCAGAAGTACATGCATTATCTTGTAAACAAAGATAATATGGCATTACATTGAACAAGCAAAGAGTTGGAAATACTGAAAGCGGTGGGCAGTGTAATTTAGGTGAAGGGTACTGTAATAAAAGCATGCCAAGTAAAGTGATCAGAGACCACTGCAACCCTGTGAGGCTATGGCTGGCTTCCCCCACCCACCCTGCTCCTTCATTTGATTTGACACTGGATCTGAGTCTAATAACTCAAATTTACAGCTGCTGCTGCTTAGTCAGCAAGAGACTGTGGTGCAAACATTATGATCAGATCGTATGATCACAGACTGTTTTCCGCAGAACAGCAGTTCATGCTTCAAAGTAAATTGCCATTTCACACACGGCCATGTTTACATCAATGATATTTGCTTTGAGAGCTCAGCTTAGTATTGCCTGCACATAAATGCACACATTTCATTAGAAATTACAGTATAGAAAATTGTTTGTACTTTGTGGAAACATAGGCAGTCGAGCCATAAGACAGGTGAAGTGACCAGTGAGCATTCAAGCGACTAGATGACTAGGTGTAGCCTTTTATAACTTGTTAATTATATATATATATATATATATATATATATATATATATATATATATATAAATATATATGTAAATTGGTATTGGTACCCCTGGACGCAGTTTTCAAGGAGGTAGTTTTTATCAGTCCTTGACCTGACTCATCAATAGTACAGGACTGCCATATGAACTCAGACCCTGGCATTTAATGACATTTCCTATGGGTACCTCCCAGGCGCTCATTGGTGGACACCTCGCAGCGTTATGGCTGAACATATTACCATTCCGATGGGCTTGCCCCTTGCTGCTCACTTGTGGCGTCCTCAGAGCACACAACATGGCTGGTTGCATAAGACTGTCCATGCCCCTTTTGGGTGGACTTCTCAGAGCATATATTGCAACTGGTTGTAAGTAGCCAATCCTGTGGATTGTTCCTTTACCCTCCTGGGCATATTCTTTTTCTGGCCACATTATGCCTATTCCTATAGGTTTCTCCTTAACTGTAATATCAAACAATAGGTATTCCTTGTAAGATTGTGTATCTCATGTCCTACCCCTCACTTCTCTTCACTTCTTTTGCATGCATACGTCAGCGACAAAAACAGATAGGAGCACAACACTGGGCCCCAGGCACTCCATCTGAACTACCCATCAAGGCTTTTTCCTCCATAGCACTCCTATGGAGTGAACAGAATGCCCTCCATCAACAAAAGGCCTTCAGCCAAAGGTAACATGCGCTATATGAATACAATTACAATACAATTCACACATGCATAGAACTGGACAATTTTCCCAAATGAAACAAAACGTCCTTCCTCCTGCCCAGTACTGACCCTACCACTGCACATTTTAGGCTTCACTTAAGAAGAAAAATATTTCTACACATACACTTAAAAATAAAATACATTTTTAATTTCACTGACCTTAATTTCAGTTGCTTCTTTTCATTGACTGTCAAGGAGCAGAGATGTGTGGTTACTCCATGTGGGGCGTGTGTAGCATTGCAGGCAAAGGGATCCATTTGTTCATTTAACGTTCATCACTCTTGCGCTCTTCTGAATTTGAATTTGTAAGTCCTGAATGGATGCCAGTCCATGCCACTAATGTCACATCACTGCAAGAGGCCCTAGTCCCAGCTTCATCTGTTAGTACCAGACTGCCAATAGTAGTAGAGTACTCATGCTGTGCTGCTTACATTTTTCATTGCTGGCTACTGCTGCCAACCATCCAGGTGCAGTGAATGCTGTTACTGTTTTCACTGTGCTGCAGACCAGTATTCGATTGATCTGTGCTCACTCTCATCCCATGCATCTCATGAATTTAGGTTAGTGCACTGCTGCATTCAGGGGCAGATAGATTTACCATTCTTTCATGCAACACAACGCAGCATGACAACTTGCTGTACTGTGCTGCATGAAAGGGGGAAGGCAGGAATGTGCCATATACCTCAGGAAATGGTGCATTCCTACTTTCTGCCTGTGCTTGAGCACAATCTGCTGCCTAGCACCAACACAGGAACCCTTGTGCCATGGTGCAAGGGTGCCTGCATTGCAGGCAGTATTGTTTTGGAGCAGGAATGGACACCTTCTTGCACAAAAACAATCCTCCCATGTTTTTTTCTCTTTTGCAGAATGCGGCACACTTAGAAAGTGGGAACAACAGGAGATATAAATATATTTCTCCTTTTTGCACATCCTCTGGTCAGGTGTAAATCTGGGAATGCGCCAAAATCCATTGGCAGATGCGTTCCTATGGCAGAGTAACAACACAAGGCAACGACGTGCCCTGCCTTGCATTACTCTGGATTTGCCAAGCAAGGAAGGGCCACACAAGGTGGGCTTGCAAAGCTTGGTAAATCTAACTTAGGCCTAGCATTGCCCCTGTGAAACTATTTGTGACAATGCAGTACCTTGATAAATCTGTCCCTCATTCACCAAAGGTAATCGTTTGTCTCAAGACAAGTATACAGGACAAAATCATGCTGAACTTTGATCCATTGTAGTCCGAAAACTATGTGATGTTTGTGATGTATGGTTACTTGAGAGTATTGATAGTGAGCCTCATGGCCAACAGTAAATGTGGCCTTCCATTACAAGTTTCATTAGCTCCTGTGCCAAACATATGAGGGCCACATTATGTCTCATTTACAACTGTGTTTGCTACCCAACCTGTAGATAATAAGGTCCAATCTTCTTGCTAGCATTTCTATCTTTGGTATCTTGGCATACCACTTGTGCTGTCAAAGTATTCCCAACCTTTGTAAAAATCTTCACAGCATTGTAAAAACTCATGTAGTAACAACAAACAATGCATCCCCCATGTAAAGGGTTTAAATTCAAATACTTTAGACACTTAGGGGGTCATTCTGACCCTGGCGGTCCATGACCGCCATGGCGGAGGGCGGCGGAAGCACCGCCAACAGGCTGGCGGTGCTTCCTGGGCTATTACCGCCGCGGTCAGAAAAGGGGAACTGCCGGTTTCCCGCCGGTTTTCCCCTGGCCCAGGGAATCCGCCATTGCGGTGCTGCTTGCAGCACTGCCATGGGGATTCCGACCCCCTTCCCGCCAGCCTGTTTCTGGCGGTGTCCACCGCCAGAACCAGGATGGCGGGAACGGGTGCCGTGGGGCCCCACAAAGATTTTCACTGTCTGCTTTGCAGACAGAGAAAATCGTGACGGGTGACACTGCACCCGTCGCACCCCTGCAACTCCGCCGGCTCCATTCGGAGCCGGCTTCCTCGTTGCAGGGGATTTCCCGCTGGGCCGGCGGATGGCCTTTTGGCGGTCGCCTGCCGGCCCAGCGGGAAAGTTGGAATGACCACCGCGGTATTTTGACCGCGGTGCGGTCATTCGGCGGTAACCGCATGGCGGGCGGCGACCGCCGCCCGCCGCGGTCAGAATGACCGCCTTAAACTTCAAACACTAGAGGTGCAGCCTGCTGTGACCACAAGACAACTAACGTTCTGAGTACTGCAGGCATTTCACAATGGTAGTTTAGTACCCTGAATTACTAATACTGTTAAGTTAGTTAATTCTGGGATGCAGAATAATTGTAATACTCTGAGACTCCTAAAATGGGTTTGTGATTCCATACTTCTTCGGTATCTGGATGGGGTGTATTGTGGGCATCCCTTTTAAGTACCTAATGGTATGTGATGTGTGAATATTTTGCAATCATAATCTAGTTACAGAACATTGAACATTTACAGACTCTAAAAATGGCAAGCGCCCCCTTAGCATCCCTTCCCCAATGAGAATGTTAAAACAAGGTTGTTGGAGTGGACTGCTGCCAACTCTCAAAAAAACTTTAAAAAGTAATATTTTTACAAAAATCAGTACCATTTTCTTTGAGAAAAATGGGCTGCATAAAACAAAAATAATGTTATTTAAAGACGATCACAGACATGGGGCCCTATTATGAGCTTGGTGGATGGGAAAGCCGGTCCACCAAACTCCCAAAAGTGCGAACGCAGCCTATGTGGCGACCTTCCCGCCAGTGAAACCTGAATTTCCGCCCACTTGCCTAGCTTGGAACAGGCTACAGCATTCTCTCCGGCTCATAATCGAGCTTGCGGCAATGGTGACACCTGCAGGGTGCACCAGCACCCTCACAATGTTCACTGTCTGCAAAGCCAGGGGGGCCACTGCACCCGTTCTCCGCCAACCTTTTCATGGTGATGCTACCACCATGAAACCCCTGGTAGAGAAGGGGGTCATAATCTGAGATCCTGGAGGAGCTGGCGGTTTCCTGGCAGCCCGACCGCCAGAGTTGTAATGTGATGGTCCGTCTGCCGCATTGGCGGTGGTCCAGACCGCCACCACGAGTGTGGCGGTCTTGAGACCGTCACACTCGTCATCGGGCCCATGGTGTTGTGCTGACCCTAGAAGGACACTATCCCAATCATAGTGAGTCTCAGTTTGTGATCTACCTCAATAATTGACATTTTCTGACATTACAAGCCCCTTATGGGAACAAATTACATAATAACAACAGTTACTAACACAGGTAAATATATATTTCATAAACCACCTATACATCAAATAACTGCCTCACATCTTAGGAACATTTCACATTTCTTCACGGAAAATGATGTGTTTTCTGAAAGAAGAAACACTGGGAACTAAAATATAACAGTGTGTATTCCTAAAACTCCAAGAACCAAACATACTGGTAAATTACACTGACACTCCTAAAAAGAAAAGCGGTTGTACCCACCTGTATTAATTCATGATCACTCCTGCAAAGCACAGAGGTGAAGTTTATATTCTAACACATCATCGTACATGTTGTTATAATAAAGAAAAATTTGAAACGTTATTTAAATTGTACGTCATTTGTAAATTTAATCAAGATAGAGTGCATTCCACTGCTGAACGTATTAGTGGTGGGTGTAACTGATGTAATTCTCTCTAGCATAATTACTCGTAACAATTGCCAAATGACTCATAATCAAGTGTAATTATGTGAGAAATGCAATCCAGCATTTAGAGATATTTTCACAATCAAAATGGGCCCAAAGGTACATTTGGCGCTAAGAAAATAGCACTAAGTGCTATGGGAAACAAACAGCAGTAGCCAGCAGGTGCTCGCTCCCTAGTAGTTCATTGTTTCTGTGTTCCTGAGGGAGGAGTTTTGCTACAAATTACTTTTAATGACTCAAGCTGGCATAATCACATGGTTTCTGTAACTTTGCATCAAAAGAATAATACATAATTACTGAAATGTTGCCATGGCCTAGAATAAATGTTTTATATCCCAGGTCATAGAGGGAGCTTCAGAAAGTAAAGAGTGCTCATCAAGTCATGTTTACTTTCTGTTCTTGACATTGTCTATGCAGCGACTTAAGCTAGGGCCTGCAAAGGCATTGCCTGGGGCCACAAGGGGCAAGCCAGGGGTTGCAAGTGTGGCCCCCGGGATCCCCCAAATGACGGTACATAGGTTGGATCATATGATTCTAAACTGGACGCAAAATGCTGTATGTCAGATGTGACCAGTTTTTGAGATCACTATTTAGAACATCTTGCCCCTGGTGTAAGAAGTGTAGGAGCCATTTTAATGGCCTGACTCACAGACATAGTAGGATTTTTCATCTGCAGGGAACTTGCTTTCAGGATACCCTGTTGAGAAGATAAGAATGTCTTTGAACAAGAGGGAGTCATTTTTTCATGAGATAATTTGAATAAAACAGATTTTGGTGGAACTAGCTATGGAGAATTAAAACTGATTTGGTTCTTGGAAATATTTTTGAATCATTGAAGCTGCAGTAACTTTCACATAGAGCCAGAGACTGTTTTGTCATATCAGCTACTCAATCTGCTTGGTGCAGCAGCTTCTGGAAGCCCCTTTTTCGAATGGAGGTTACCACATCAGTGGCATGTCCCTGATAGTTTGAGTCTAGTAATATTATTGCTATATTAAAAGTATTGTTTAGTCCTTGTTATCAAAATCTCTTCAGAGTGGATTCTGTTTAAGAAAAAAGTCTTAAACATTTTAATACATATCATTAAGGGCCTCATTACGACTTTGGTGGTGTTCCATCAAGACTGCAGTGGTGGCAGCTGCCATATTACAGTCCACACCATGAAGACCACCAAAACCATCCAAAATACTAAAACTGCCAGGACACTGGTGGGTGGGAAAGAGGTGGTTCCACCGCCAGCACCATCAGACCCACAAAAATCAGCCTACGAGATTACCATCCAGAAATCACCACAGCGTTACTACCATGGCGCAAAACCATTGGCTGTGCGATCGCCATGGTCAGAAACCGTCACTGACAAAACGCAGCACTACATTGGACAGTTTGAATATCACACACCTGACACACATCAGCACACCTGACACATCTACGCACACCACTATATAACACACCCTCACACAACCCACAAACCTGTGCAACAAAAACCACAATACAGAGAATAGAGAGCAGGCACATACACAGAGAGAGCACCCTAACACTATAGGCACACACACATCACACGCAACACATACCAGGTAAACCAACACAATACACACATAACTAGCACACACATTTCACGACAACTGCCCATCCCTCACAACGCACCACCCACACCCTATCAAACACCTAACACTGCACCCTTCCATACACAATTCAGTGGGCAGCCATCCATGCATAAGGGACGACATCAGGAAGAGGTGGAACGCCCTACAGGGGAAGGTGTGTTCCATTGCATCGTGACACCAGATAGCAGTGCACAAAACTGGCGGTAGGCTCCCACCTCCTCCCCCACAGTTCACATCTTGGGAGGAGAATGTCTTGGAGATACTGCATCTGGAGTGCCTGACTGGAATACCTGGGGGAATGGAGTCTGGTAAGTACCCACAACACCTGTGTCACTCAATTGACTAGTCCTGCATGCTTCCTCACCACCCAAATACCCCCTAATTCATTGATTGTTCCCCTCCACCTACCAGCCAATCTCCCAATGGCCCTCTCCTGCATGCCACCACCCCACACATTCCTACTACCCACACAGCCCTTGGCAAGGGAACATATACCACAGCCGAATCCTATCACTGTGACTCCCACAATACACCAAACCATTTATGCGTAAACCTGCAATGTGCACATCACATCATATTTCATGCATGTATGAGTATTGTACTGCCTACCCCAACTAGATTGTATGACAGAGGACCATTACATGGCAATGACAGCAATGCAATGGCACACCACAATGGCAACCATGGCTAAACACAGCTACTGCTCAGTGACAATTCCAAATGGACAAATATCCATATCCCTAAGCCTGTATTGGACTGACCATGGTTTGGAAAGTAAGATGCCAGACTTTATGCACATGCACAATAACCACAGATAGGAATATGACCCTGCATATCCATTTACTGTCATCCTAATGGGAGATCATGGTGCAATGTGCAGCCTAATTGTGTGACAACTACTAAGTCTGAATACTCACTGGGTACCACAGTCTAATAGTCATGTCAAGCATCAGATAGCAATAGAACCATCAGTAGTGCCATATGTACCAATCGTTGATGACAGCATCTAACATGGAGTATGGTACTCCTGTCACAGACTTGTATGTACTACCAAGCACAGATGTGCAACACCTGTCATTGTCATTACAGGGAATCATGGTGAGCCACTGTCTGCATCTCACAAAGAGGGAACCAAACACACTTACTCAACTATACTCTGTGCCACACAGGTAACCCTGTCATTGCCACCATGGAGAGGATAACAGACACTGACAGCCCTCCTCGGGATGAAGGCCCCAGTGAGGACAACACACCTGGATGTCTGGACAGTTACAACCTACATGGCCCATCTGGAGCACTTGGTCAGTCAATGACTCCCAGCCTCACCCTGTCCACATCAACTCCCCACCCCTGGTGCTGTGACATTACAGCCCAGCGAGTGCTCCCAAACCTGTGTCACAAGGACCGTTCAATCTATTGTGTGCCCCACAGTACAGGGACCTGAGCTGGACCTTGAAACTCCAGACACCGATGGACCTGCAACACTGGGAGTGGGCACACTGTGAAAGGAACCCAGGTACCTAGGGGCAGGGGGTGTGGGAGGGATGCTGTGGGCCAGAGAATGGGGCACCCAAGGGACTCTACTGACCAGGATACCATCTCCCAAGTCCTGGGAGCATACCAAAATTCCTAGGACTGGATGGGTCAGATCATCACCATGTTGGGGGGAAAATCAAAGGCTGCAGAGGGAATACCACCAGGAGGTCATGCATCAGTGGCAGGGACACAATGCCACCATGACCTTCATAGCAGGAGTGCTGAGGGATATGACCAGCACCCTGCATGCTTTAGCCACCCACCCACAGGCCCCTTCCACTAGCAACGTGACATCTGCCCCCTCTACATCAGTGGCACCCAGTGGAATTGGAAGCCCTGCCAGGGAAGCCCCAAACCTCAGTGACCACTCCCTCTGTAGCTGAAGAACTACTCCGCAAATATAGACGGCCATCCAGACATCCGGGTGGAGCAGATGCCAAGACCAAACCCACTGCCAGGAAGTGAACCTCTCCTGAGTTGTCACCCTTGTGTGCCACTGATATACCCTGTTGACTGGACTGAGACAGAACTCCATTTTCCCATAGTACAAGGACACTGGACCTGTGTGACCCAAAGTTGTAGCTGTTACTCTGATCTATCTGTCTAACATGACTCCACTCATCACCTGTGTAGTGTACTTCACATTCATTTTACATGTCACAAAACTGAAAAGCACAATAAATCACTTTTCATCCCAACTACTGTAAATGTGCATTTAATGGTCCAAAAGCATTTGCTGCTCTACACACGTGTGGTCTGGTAAAGCCCCCCTGGTTCGAACTAGCAGTGTAATGGCCTTCAGACGGATGCTCCCTCAGCAGGACACACATGACAACAGTATGTACATTGAAAGATGTCAGACAGTGATTTTGAAGTACACAGTAACACCAGCCCAAAGTAAGCTGTGTCTTCTGCAAATAGAGCAAGACAGAGAGTAACACTAGGATGGAAGGCAAGATTACACAGTAATCACATATACAGATAATGTACTGCATAACCTTAGTTGTATGTCTCCCATTCATAGCCACCCAGATTGGACCTATACCAGGCTCTGGCCCTTCACATAATCCCTTTAACAGGCTATCTGTCATATACCCCTCTCAGAACTTTACACAATCACCATTGACTACTGACAATATCTACCTCAAGCCTTAGGTAGCAGACCCTCAGATGATTTACACATCCAGTGGAAGGGAGGAGATGGGAGTAGCAGTTTGCAGGTAATCCAGATCTAAACAGGTCAATCCATTTGCAAAGAGTTGGAATCAGTTGTCACAATACATGTTAGATGTAAACCACTAATACTGTACACCTTACATCATAACTGTCTGTTTCCACCACTCTCACATAGGTAGTGGACATCATTACACTATCACATATGCCAAAGGTCAGGAGGTGTAATGTCAGCTATCCACGTTTAATTGTACACAGAAAATACTTGAAAAGGGCCACCCCACATACCTGTATGTCTCTGGAACTACTGATTGATGAGCTCTGTTCTAAATCCAGCTGCTCCTTCTTCCTCAGGGTCTTCATAACTTTCCATGTCCCCATGTGTGGCCACACATACAGCTGCCTCACCGTCATCAGCTAGCAATGGTATCCGATGCCTCAGGGCTAGATTGTGGAGCATGCAGCAAGCCCGATGATTTGGCAAACCTTGTGCGGGGAGTAGAGGAGAGCACCTTCAGACAGGTCCAGGCACCTGAATCTTACCTTCAGGAGGCCAAAGGTGTGTTAGATGACATGGTTGGTCTCATATAGGCCTTATTGAAATGGATTTCCCCTGGCGTGTCTGGGTACCTCACACGTGTCAACAGCCAAGAAATGTTTGGTTAGCCAGAGTCACCTGTGAACACAATGGTAGGACTGATCAAATTGAAGGTTCAGTAAGTGGGCAGATAGTGATGAAAAGTCACATTACATAGTAACACATCACAATGATTGCTTACCAACCAGCCAGGCGCTCTCTGTGTGTAGTAGTACTACCATACATTGCTGTTCCTCAAAATGTAGGAGTCATGCACTGAACCCGGAAACTTGGCTGTCACTTCGGAGATGTACTGGTCTGCAAGACACACCACCTGCACGTTGATAGAGAGGTAGTTGTTCCTGTTACTATACACCTGTTTATTGACAGTAGGAGGGACCAGGGATACATGGGTGCCATCAATCGCCCCTAACACATGTGGAATCTGTCCCATCTGATAAACGTCCGCCTCTCATGTAGCTGTCCAGATGTTTCAAGAAAGCACACAATACTTCCCTCCGCACCAGACTGGACATGAGCTGAGACATCCCTGCTAAGGTGACAGTATTCTGGAAAGACCCTGTGGCCAGGAAATGTAGCACTGACAATACTTGAATTATGGGAGGTATGCAATAGGGATTGCGATTGCCTGGCATCAGATCTGGCTCCAACTGTCTACATTGATCTATGATGGTCTGGTGATTCAGACGATAGGGCTGGATGACATGGCTGTCCTCCATGGTTGCCCGGTCTACCAGTGGACGGTACACTGGTGGATGTTTCATGACCCTCATGACAGGATATTTATGTGTAGAGGAGAGAATGTACAATAGGTCATGCAGTAGGCAAACGTCAGCAGCACATGGAATAGTAGCATACATCCAGCATGTGTAGGGGTTGTGTAGCAGTGCTGACACAAACAATACAGACCACAGAAATGCACATAATACACCGTCATAGCAGCAAATTGGCAGAAATGTGAGTCGGATTGGACATATGACATATATTAATCAGGAAAAGTGTGGGCGACTGGGCATTCCTGCACTGATCCCACATTTGTAACAATATAAATGTATTGTTATCTGACTTCTTTATATCTCAGAGTAGCTACACAAAAATTTCCATATGTATTTATGCGCCTGACCTACTGTTCTGGAAAGTTGGAAGTGACCTAAGTCCGCCGGTGGAGATCATCATGGCGGTCCCAACCGCTGTGCAAATTGTCATAAGTGAACATTGCCGCCTACAGGAGACTGCGGCCAATGACGATGATCGCTGGCGATGACAGTCCTGTACGTGGTGGCCATAACCGCCCTTTTCTTCAGTCTTGTTCACATGACTCCTGACACTTGCTAGCAAGACCTCCACTACGTGAGCTGCTGTGTACTGCCTCTGGCCATCATGCCACGTCCTGCAGGTGATAGGGCCCCTGCCTTCACACAGGAAGAGATGGAAAAGCTGGTGGAGGAGGTCCTACCCTGAATGGACAGCTATGTGGGGCATCAGAGGAACAGGAGAGTCCAATGCCCCTGCCATGTATGTTTGATGATGTGTGTGATGGTGAGTCGGCTATGTGCACAGTTGTCGGAGTAGATGCATGCATGTGGTATACCGTACAGACATGTGAGCTGAAAATATGGATATGTGTGCTCACTTGCTGTAACAATAGTGTAGTGTCAAATACTGTTGGTATGGGGCATGTGTAGATGGCTTTCTCTTTTTGTCTTTGTCATCCATGCAGGTGACTGCCCATAAGAAAAACGTCATCTGGCGTGCCATCGCCAAGCAAGTGTGGACCCTGGGGGTCCACAGCTGGCGGAGCACCCATTGTCGAAAGTGATGGGAGGACCTGAGACGCTGGGCCCGGTAGTCCACGGAGGCCCAGCTGGTGATGTCTGCCCAGCGAGGGAGGGGTTCCCATTGGACCCTGCCACCCCTAATGGGCCTCATTTTGATGGTGTCCTACCCTGAGGTTCATGGGCATTCGAGGGCAGCACAGCAGCCACAAGGGGGTAGGTACTGACTGTTTCCTCATACGTGGCTCTGGTTGTATGGTGGTTGATGTCTCACAGTAGCTTCTGTGACATTGTAGTAGGTGATGAATGTTTGTAGACAAGTGGGAATCAGTTGGTACCATCTTGACATTGTAGGAGATGTGGATCTGGCATCATGGTTATCTATGTGTAAGTTTTGGACTCCTGTAACAAGACATCATTCTGACTGCATGTGGAAATGCTCATATGTCAATGCTACATGTGTTACACAATCGTGACATTCCTATGGATGTGAGCTGGTGTTTCACCATACCCATTGACTCTAACCTGGTCCCTCCATCTGCATATGAGCGTTAGTGGCTCCAAGGTGTCTGACCACTCCCACCTGTGCTGATCACCTGTTGTGTGAACTGGGAAACACTATTTTTTGGTACAGGATCAATACATAACTAGTACTGGTTCAGGTACTGGCTACATGTGAGGTTGCCATCTCAATTCCAACACAAATTTGGCCTGTGTATGTCAGAACATATCTGTGCTTGTTGCTGTACGCGCAATATCCTTTCATCACCATTAAATGGTGTATGTGAAGGATGCAACTATAGGACATTCTTCTTTGAGTGTCAGATTTGTATATTTAGACTCATTGTGCTCTTCCATGTGATTTGCATATGGGCATGTCTTCTCTGTCCCAGTGGGTTGGTTCTAGAGGAGGAAAGTTCTTTGGCAGAGTTTGGCTTTTACAATATGCTGTGTTAATTCGATGTAAGGCAATGCCCTACCAAATCCTTAGCTACCTGGGTAATATGCTGCCTACATCATGTCTCAATGGTTACTTGGGGTCACAACATATGAAGTGGGACATTATTTGCTACCAGTCAGCTATTGCTGTCCAGTCTGCTGAGGATTATGTATAGCATTACGTATGTGATCATGATATAACGGTATATTTGTACCACTATTGCTTCAGCAGGTATTTGTTGTAATGGGAAATGTTGTATATGCACTGGCAGCGGTGTATGTCCATGTGTACGTCATGTTCACATGTCATTTCGGTGTCCAATATATGTAGCCTGGAGTGAGGTACATGGACTCACTACTCAGGTATGGTGTGATTGATGTTGATTTAATCATGTTGTGAAGTTCTGGAACTGGAACTGCATGTCAGGTGGAATGGTAATTGACCTATGATGTCAATTCTGGGTGTCTGAAGTATAATTGTTGTGAGGCAGCACCAGGTAATTGCCAATGGATGTATCATATGATCTTTGTAGCCCATTGTAGCTGCAACTGCATTTATGCAGTAATGGGGTGTATCTTTGTTTTGTGTCGGCAGATGTCCCTCTGTGAATGTCATGCCATGCATGTACTCCAGACTTGTATTCTACTCATCATTTGTCACCTGTATGGAAGTCCCACTTATTCTGGCTTCACCAGTTCAGTTACATATGTTACCACATATGTATAGGGGGTCAGCCAGCCATGTGACATGTATGGCAGGTACTGTGTGATCTGTGAATAGGGTAGTCTACACCTTAAAGGCACATTACTCATTGAGAAGGACTGGTCAGGTGTTATCTCAGGACATGCATGATGTGTTGTAATCAGTCTCCTGCTCCTCCAATAGGGGATAGTAGTATGGAGAGATATGATCTTGAATTTGCTTGATAGTCCTACCTCATTTTACACGTGTTCTATAGGAATACTCCAGTTGTGCAAAATTACTTGGAATCAGATGTTGGTGTTAGGGTTGACATTAAGGGGTGGATAGTTGTATGATGTAGTGACATGATGTAGGATTGCCTAGCCTGGAGATGTTTACCTACAGTTGTGAATGTTTAAATGTGTGTATGTGAGGAATATGATATCCCATTCTCTCCCTCTCTGTCTCTCCCTCCCTCTCTCTATTTGTGTTCATCAACATCGGCAGGCGAAGGAGATGGGGCACAGGCAAGTGGGAATGCTGATGGCCACGGGATCCAGAGTGTTGTGACAAGCGACAGCGAGGGACCCAGTGGCGCGGAGTGCGAGGGGAGTGTCATGGGGGGAGACTGGATCTTCTGCATCATCATCTTCAGAATCCTCTTCCAGTGGACACTCCCTGTTAGTGGCGGACCCATCTTGGACCACCCCAGCACCATCTTTGTCTGCCACCCCCAATACTACCACTGCCCTCCCTGTAGCACCCCACCCAGTTGTCCGTGCTTGCTCACCCAGGAAGTGGGTGTCTCCTTCACTGCAGGCACCTCTGCCCCTGCCCCCAGTCAGCCCTGCTGCCCTCAGTGAGGAGGCTATTGACCTCCTGAGGTCAATCTCTGTGGATCAGTAGACCATTGTGAATACCATCCAGGGACTGGCAGCTCAGATACAACAGAGCTGTGCGTTCTTGGAGGGCATTCATGTTGCACTGGCTGGCATACAGAGATCCTTTCAGGTTCTGGCCTCCGCACTGACAGCAGCCAGTCACCCTTTGTCTTCCGTCCTCCCTCCATCTTCCTCTTCCAAATCTCACACCCCTCGTCCCCATGCCAGCCAGAGCACACAGACAGACAAGCATGAATCCACCTCAACATCCAAGGGTTCCGCAGACAAACACAAGCACCACAAGACCCACCACCAGCATGCACACAAACACCCAACTGCAGACACACCAACAGCCACTACCTGCACAGACTCCCCCACCACCCTTCACAGACACTACACCTAACACACCTGCAACACCACAGCCACATTCACCTAGACAGCCACAACAGCTATTCTACCCACAGTCAGCACAATAGCAGACCCTCATACATTCACCCTAGTCACCACATCTGCAGACACCACAACCACAGACACACCCACATGCAGCACATCCACCATACCTGCAGTCACCACCACAACAGACAGTCACCCATCCAGCATGGCATCTACCAGCACCTCCCCCCCTCCTCCCAAGACACATAAACACCCACATTCACCCACCCAACAGACACCAAGCATACACATGCATTCCTCGCACACACATGCACCCAAAACATCCACCAAGACACCTTCTACAAATGCTCCCTCTCCCTCCACTCACAAACTCTTTTGCCATGACCATCCCTGTGTGTCTAAGAAGTCTTTCCTCTCGAAGTTGAACCTTTTCCCTACTCCTCTCCCACTCCATGTGACCCCCAAAAGATCAGTTTCACCTCTCCACATCCACCCCTGTCCCCCAAGCCCTCCCCTGCCCCCTGCTACTACCCATGCCTCTCCCCTTTCAAAGAAGTCAACCCCTCCAGCGTGTTTCAAATCCTCCCCGAAGCCACGTCCAAAGACCCCCAAGCCCAAAGACCCTCCTCCCAAACCAAAAACCAAACCCACCCCATCCCTGAGGTGCCTGCCTGCTCCCCTGATGCCCATAACAGTGGAGGTTGATTTTGCATTCAGGAGTCAAGTAGGGGCACTCTTAAATGCCATCTGTGCATTGTGCACGTTCTTGATCGGACTGGCCCAAGGACAATATTTATTTGTAAATAGTTATTTATCTATATTTGAATAACGTTTTTATAAACATACATCTGGGACAGCCAGTATTTGGTCCCAAAGTGACCTCTTTGTCTTGCCTTTCATTCCTCATGGCTGTCATGGTCTTACCTGCTTTCATTTGTGTCTGAGGGTGTTTGGTGTGTTGTGGTTGTGCTACCAGTGGTGTCTGGGCTGCTTGTGTGTACTTTGCATTTGTCCTGCTATGATGGTTGGCTACGGTGTGTTGGGCATGCATGTGTTTAAGACATTCATTTATGGTGATATTGTGTGTTTTGTTGGTGTTGGTATTTGTAATTTGGTTTGTAGTGTGCCCTTGTGTGGTTGTACTTTGTTTGTGCGTGTGTGTTGTGATTGGTATGTCCGAACCGCAGTGTGATGTGTTTGCGTGTTGTAATGGAAGGCTCGTTGTATAGCTGTGTGATTGTGTGCGTTGGTACAATGATGTTGTTACGTTGTTTTTGTATGTATTTTCAGGGGGCGGGGTGTTGTGGACCATTGGCGGTGCATATGAGGTGTTGTGGTTATTGTGCAGTTGCCTACTTAGCTGGTATTGTGTATTGTTATCTTTGATAGTGCAGGCGTTGTGTGTGCACGGCTTGGTGTGTGTTTTGGGAGTGTGTGTTGGCCGAGTTGTGTATACTGAGTCTGTACGTGTGTGTATGAGGCTGTGTGTGAGTGTGCATGTCAGTGTAGGATTATGTGTATGCGTCAATATCGCCAACCGTACCAGATGTGTATGTTGTGTGTGCATTGCATTATGCAACATTGACAGGTAAGTGTTTATACTTACAGTTGGTGTCGTTGTTGCTGGCTCTAGAGTCGTTGGGCAAGCAGGAGCAGCGGGAAGATGTCTAATTGAGGTTCCATGGCGGCTCCGAACGGGTATTGCTTCCTGAAGGTGAGTGTCTCCTTTTATTCTGTTTGTTTCTGCCAGGGATTCCATGGTGGTGTGACCGCAGCAGATTTCTTGGTGGTGTGCAACTTCGTAATCTGTCCGGAGGAAACATGGTCTCCGCTGGCCTGACGGTGCCTCCTGCCGTCCATGGTGGCCTAACCGCACGGGCGGTGGTGCCACTGATTTCGCTGTATTATGTAGTGTTGACTGCCAGGGTCATAATTTGGCAGTCTTCTAACCCAGCCTGTTGGCAGTATGACCGCTAACATAGCGGTCTTGGAATTGCCAAACTCATAATGACCCCCTAAGACTTAAATGTTTTAACACATCATATTCAGCTGTCTTCACAAATGTTCTGACAAATGTCCTGGCAAGTGAGACACGTCTTCTATATTGGACTATAAATTACTGTTAATCCCACAATATATGTGTGAGGCTTCTGTATTTGCTGAGAAGTAAAAGGAGTATTTTGTATACCATTATTTGTTAAGGTCTATGGACCTAATTGAAAAAGGTGTTTGTCCTCCCATTGCCCATCTGCAAAGAAAGTGACATCACTGTATTTCCCATCATCCCACTGTGCCTTCTGCTGCCTCCAGCAACATCACCTCCTCACAAGACCTTTGCAAACATAATTCTTATGTAACAAAATCACCTCCATACACAGCATCACTCAATCAGACACCGTCACTAGTGGGGCTCCATCTGACTCTTGCCCCCTCCTCGCTTTCACCAAAGAACTCCTACTAATCAGAGAAGCACTAACAGCACCTGCATGACCAAAGTCACTAAGAGGATGAAAGCCAACTGCCTTGTGCTCAATACTGACAAGACAGAAGTAGTGACCTTCAGCAAGAACACCTCACCGTTGGACTCCAACTGGTGGCCGGCCCATCTTGGGCCCACATCCAAAACTCACACCAGGAACTTCCAAATACACATCAACAGCACACTGGACATGACTGCACAAGTTAACGCTGTCACTGCACCCTGCTTCCACACCCAGAAGATGCTGAGGAATATCTTCAAATGGCTCCCACGCAACAATAGAAAAACTGTAACTCATGCCTTAGTAACCAGCAAGTTAGACTAAGGGAACTTCCTTTGATCCTGGAACATCAAACAACTCACTAGAAGACTACAAACCTTCTAGAACTGAGCAGTCAGACTCATCCTCAACCTCCCACACAGAACACACATCACACCACACCTCAGGAAACCACACTGGATCCTGATACACAAGCATGTCCAATTCAAACTCCTCAATAACACATTTAACTCTCTACACAACTGAGGCCCCACCTATCTGAACAGTCACATCTCTTCCACCAACCATCCAGACACCTCCAATCCACAGGACTTGTACTCACACATATCCCACGTATATATACAGAACCAGATCAGGAGGACAGGTGTTCTTTTATATCACTCTAAAAGTTTGGAATGACATCCCACTCCACACCTGAGCATTCTCTTTTCTTGTTGAATACTATAAGCATCTGAAGATCTGGCTTTACAAATAACCACCCTACCGTAGTCAGGGCTAGGCACACATCTGCTTAGTGCTAGGATACCCTTGCGGCTGATAGTGCACTTTACAAATACACATAACATAACACCTAAGTGACTAAAGTGTGCCTGTACTTACATTTATGAGAGCAAATTTATGTCAGTGATTGACGAAATAGGAACTTGCAGTAGTAAACTAATTTACTTACTTA
Organism: Pleurodeles waltl; assembly: GCF_031143425.1. Taxonomy (NCBI): domain Eukaryota; kingdom Metazoa; phylum Chordata; class Amphibia; order Caudata; family Salamandridae; genus Pleurodeles; species Pleurodeles waltl. The sequence continues at coordinate 1,661,457,161 of NC_090444.1, read as the reverse complement.
AAAACAATTACACCAATATCACATAATTTTAGATGCAAGTAAATAGGCACACGGGCTTACTTGAAGAGCGTTCAAGGGTGTGGACACCTGTATAGAGTGGGGAAGATCTGCAAAAACAGCATTTTTTTAAAATGTACCCAAAAACCTTTCAGGAGTAGTTTCCAAAACTGAAAATGGTCCAAGAGTGACGTCTTTCAAGGGCAGATGTAAATCTGGTTTAAAAATGGAAAACAGAAATTTGTAGGTAAATGTCAGGAAAGGGTTGTCCAAGGTGGGAAATATTTGCCCTGTGGAGCAAATACATTATCTAATAATGTAAATGCATCATGCAAAGATTTAATAATTTACAAGCGTAAATGTTTACAATGATGAATATCCATGTTGCTGCATCAGGTTGCTGCATCAAGTTTAGTTTAACAACATTCGTCCTTAAATTCTTCATTAATTCCAAGGAAGTTGAACATTTGCTTCAAATATATGAGTAACCCAACAGGTGCGTATTTCAGATTGCGTACTTAATGGGCGTAAACCAGCTGGGTTATAACTATATAATTGCCTCGAATCCCCTGACACAGAAGAGACAGCACGCGTTTTTTCCGCAGGTACAAAACCGGGAAAAAAAGCGTCGAAAAGTGTTAGAAAAGAATGAATAATTGTGTGAGGAAGGAGAAACAAAGCATTAGGACCCTTGTTATAAAATGGCATGAGCAGTATCCCAGGGAGGGGGAAATAATCTAGCCAATTCTGAGTTCCTGCAGAGAATTACTCGAAAATCCCAGGGTCTGCATGCCAGCCCCTTTTGTTGCTCCATATTTGGTACTGGAATACCGGTCTCAGTATCCCCACCCTAAATAACAGGCGACTCACAATGAGGCCCCAGGACAACTAAATACTGACACAAAAAATATTGCCTCTATTACTACATGAGTTCCGTCGTGCATATGCGGAGAAAAAGTTATATTTGAGGGACCACAGACAAATAATTAAGGGGTTCAGTAATACCTTTGGGGAAATAATGGAAATAATGTCAAGGAAGTGAAGACAAGTTAAAACTAGAAGGCGAATAAGGAAAATTTGTGACCCAATCAAAAAATAATGAGCAGAAAAAAAGCCAGCAAGGAGGCTTTCCCTCAATACAAGATGAAACTTTACAGGGTGGGTGGTGATTCTTGACGAATGAATACAAGGTGGATTTAAGTGATCCACATTTTAAAAAGCTGCCAAAAACTTGCTTGGACTTTAGAGTGAAATTGCAAAGCTTAATGCAGGTTCAGCCCACAAACGTGCTTTTGTTAGTATTCGAAGAAATGATAAGCCACCTTTATGATCCATTACTTGGATGCGCCTGAAGTCATGGGAATATGTTAAAAAGGGTGACGCAACTCTTTTATTAAATACTGACTGCAATACAAAAGATAGACATCTATAATAGAAAAACAGCTCAATTATTTCAGTCATTAATTGGGAAAGAGGAATACAGTTTTCGCATGGGCACAATGTACACAGCTGCGTGAAGTACTGCAATGCACGGTGTGACCGAATCTTATACTCCTTTGGGAGTAAGTACACTAGGCGCAGAAGCAGAGTTCCACATGGTCCAGTGGCATTCTCTGTGGGGAGAAACGACGGGAATGGCCTTGTGGTAAAAGGAAATATAATACTATTTCTCAGCTTTATAAAGAACCCAAAGCAGCAGTGGTCATCTATGATTCTCGACATGGATACGCCATGAGATCACCCTAGTTCGCCATTTCTACAGCATAAGAGGTAATTCAAATAAAAGTAAACAGGACAATAGGGTGATTCTGTGTTTTGCATGATATACTTCTGGTTTACTGGAATTCCTCCTCCACCCCCCCCCCCCCCCCGACAGTACATATGAAATTTAAAAAGAAGTGATTGAGCGGAAGTTACTCATGTCACACTAAGCAATTTATCTCATACATAAAACATTTGATGGTAACTGTGAGGAGTTGATATGTGTTAGGTTATCGGGGTCCACTGACGTGAAATGCAGGGTTCATGTCAGGTGTGCTGAGAATCTGCAAAACTCAAACAATCTGATCCACACGTGTAAAGTGGTTCCTCTGAGGAATCCCTGGCCCACGCTTTGTAGCTTGGCAAAAGCAGTGCTTTCTTCCTCAGAGAAAACACACGTGGTATATGCGAAGTAACTTGCCAATACAACATTACAGTCATGCACTGAAAAATATAAGTGGTCCGAAGCAGGGGCCAGATGTACTAAGACGTGAAATACGTTTTGTACATTACGAATGACTACTTTGCAACTGTAAGCTTTGTTTTCGTCGCGAAATTGCAGTGTTTGCAACCACAGAAGGTTAGTAGATCTGGCAAAAGCTTTTCCACATAATAGAATGGGTTCCATGACTCCCACCGAATCACAGTTTGAAAGGGGTGTGAAAAAGCTGCTCTTTCCAAATTGCAATTTGATATTGAATGCATCAATCGTTTGCAACTTCAAATGTCAGTCTCACACCACTACCAATTGGCAACTTCTCAAAAAGACAGAAACTGATTCAAAAAGGGGAAGCTCTCCCAAGGAATCAGAGTGACAGACATTACGTGGGTAGAGGTAGTGATCCAGAGGAACATTGCCTGCTCCCCCTAGAGTTTTTCAAAATGGAAAACCTTTTCCTTAAAGCAGCACTGGTTTCTTTGAGAGGTATAAGCTCTTTAAAACACATATATTTTAGATTGCACAGGTATGTGCTCTTTTGTCCCTTGCAAGCCACCATCCTCTGGTTACAGCCAAATTGTGAACTGCATAATCTGCATAATGAATATTATTTACTTAAGTCATACTGTGAGCCCTGCAATTCATTATTTTGTGAACCAAGCTAACAGTACATAGGTTGGTTGCAAAATCCAAATCCATTTGCAAAATCAGTGCAACCATTTTTTGCGAATAGAATAATAGTACATCCAGCACCAGCTGGTTAAATAAGACATAGAGCCTGATTTAGATCCAGGCAGAACTACCATCATCCCTCCATGGCGGAGTTTACAACTACTCCGCCAAGCTGACGGAATCCCACCTGCCTTATTTAGATGTGTGCTGTCTGAATCTCCATCCGTGTCAATAGAGTGTTTTCCGAATCGTAAGCTGCTCACGGTTGCCGATGCGGTGGACTCTTCTGCTGGGAAATAGGTGACTATTTAGATTTCACAGTTGTGCTGGCATTGTTCTAGTGGTGAATTTCACCTGCATACCACTCTATAAAACACACTCTATGTCAGACTATGATCCTTTTTCTCATTAATTTTCTTGTAGGTTACGAATTGTATTTATTTTTTCGTTTTGATAATGGAAGGCAGGAGATATTCCTATTTCTCAGAGGGAGAATTGTCAGTCATGGTGGATGAAATTATTATAGTAGAACCACAATTGTTTGCAGCCCAAGTACAAAATACAATCATAGCTCAGAAAAGGCAAATGTGGCCCAGAATAGTTGACAGGTGGAATGACTTGCAATGGAGAGTGCGTTCCCTGGCTTCACAGCATCACCAGGTGGGCCAGGGGACTAGTGGTGGTTCTCCTAACCACCCCCTTATATGTTTTTCCCAAGGAGGAGAATATCTTGCAGATCCTACATCCTGAAGGCTTTTCAGGAATCCCTAGTGGAGTGGAGGCTGGTAGGTTAAACTTTTGAATGTGTCACTAAACCTAAATGTCGTTTTTGCTTTTCATTAAGATGTTGCTACTGTGTTTCACACTTTTATTAAACATATAAAGACATATATACATTTATTAAAATATTTTTAGAATTTTTTTAGCATTATTGTTGTATCTCCTTTTTTGCTAATGGTCAATACATGTTGGCAATATGTGTGTTTTCCTTCATGGATTATGTGGTGTTTTTGCCTTGTTTGTTTAGTTGAATGCATTTTGTCGTAGTTAAGATAGCAGGATCCAATCTCCCTTGAATTCCACATGAAGTTATAGTACTTGTAAGTTTGTTTTCACCTAATAACATATTTCATATATGTGTTGTTAGACTTAGCATCATTGACATGGTCTTCTCTAACATTTTGCCTCTACTTCCCAGGTTGCCTCTGTGTGCTGGACTCTGTTTTTGCTGTTTTTGTTTGCTCTGGACACTTTACCACTGCTGACCAGTACTAAAGTGTAAGTGTTCCTTGTATAAATGTGTACATTGGCTTATCCATGATTGGCATATTTGATTTACTAGTAAGCCCCTAGTAAAGTGCACTAGCGGGGCACAGGGCCTGTAAATCAAATGCTACTAGTGGGCCTGCAGCACAGTTGTGCCACCCACATTAGTAGCCCTGTAACATGGCTCAGACCTGCCACTGCGGTGCCTGTGAGTGCAGTTTTAAATTGCCAGGTCGACTTCGCAAGTGTACCCACTTGCCAGGCCTAAAACTTTCCTTTTTATACATGTAAGGTACCCCTAAGGTAGGCCCTAGGTAGCCCCATGGGCAGGATGCAGTGTATGTTAAAGGTGGGACATTTACTTATGTGTTTTACGTGTACTGACTGTAAAATACTGCCAAATTCAGTTTTCACTGTTGCAATGCCTATCTCTCTCACAGGTTAAAATAGGGGCTGCCTTTAAATATTATTAAATCCCAGATTTCGTTTGGGGGCAGCTAGACATGTGGAGATTGGGGTCTCTGAACTCACAATTTAAAAATACATCTTTTAATGAAGTTGGTTTTGTGCGTTTGAAAATGCCACTTTTAGAAAGTAGGCATTTTCTTGCTTAAACCATTCTGTCACTCTGCTTGTTTGTGTATTCCCTGTCTGGGTCAGTTTGACAGTTGGGCTGTTTACACTTCTCCTCTAGACAGTGACACAAAGGGAGCTGGGGTGTAGCCTGCATATCCTGGTGGGCCATTTGGGCTGAGGAGTGGGGACGAGTGGTCACTTACACCTGAAAGGGCTGTGCCTGTCCTCACAGAATGCAGTCTCCAACCCCTGGTGTGTGTCTGGGGGGTGGCCTAGGCAAGGCAGGATTTTGAAAACAACAGAGACTTCTCTTTGAATTAGGCCTACTTTAAAGGCAGACAAGGGTATAAGAAGAGCATCCAAAACCCCTGAAAATCAGATTACTTCTGGAACCAAGAGGAACCTCTGCCAAGGAGAAGAGCTGGAGAAGCTGGAGGAGGAGTACTGAACCCTTGCCTCTTACTGTGCTTTGCTGGGCTGGCCTGCAGTATCTGCTTCTTCCTGAGAGAGGACAAAGACTGACATTTGTGTGACTTCCGACTGGTGAAGAATCTCCAAGGGCTTGAAACTGAGCTTGCCTCCTGTTGTTGAGGTCTCAGCAACAGCAAAGACTTCTCTCTGCCAGTACTTGGGCTTTCTGCTGAGAGTCCTGCCTGCCAAGTGGTGCCCTAACCTGTCTCTGGGCCCTTGAAAGGTGCAGCTAGTGGAAAAGAACAGAAATCCATGAAAAGACCATTGAGCGGGGAAAATTTCAATGCTCCACCCGCCTCGCAGCTAACATCGACGCTCCACCCACATTGCGGCTGAAAGATTGACACAACACGGTCGGGGAAACAACGCACCACACCCACAGTGGCTGCTGTTGACAATGCAAGCCACCAAACAGCGTGGTTTCTTGTGGGTGGATTTCGACGCAACATCCCTGGGAGCAGAAAGTCAGCGCAAAGCCTGCCCGGAACCGAGGTGCCCATCCGGATCGACGCATCGCTCCTTTGCGGGATAGAAGAAATTATGCCCACTGACCCGACCAGAGGACGAATGATGTACGTTCTCACTTGCAAGTGAGAAATCAATGCATCACTGGCCTTTTCCAACACACACTCGCAGGTGCGGCTTTATTTTGACGCTACCCAGGTACTTTTGTACACTAACAACATTCTCACTGTTTTCTAAACGATTTAGGACTCTTCTGCTTTTTAAATTCATAACTTGACTTTTGTATGTTGGGTTGTTGTTGTTTTGGTCTTGTTTTGTCTAGATAAACATTATCTATTTTTTTAACCTGTGTTGTGTCATTTTGTAGTATTTTAACTGAGTTACTGTGTGTGTTGATACAAATACTTTATACCTTGCTTCTGAAGTTAGGCCTGCCTGCTCGTGCCAAGCCGCAAAGGGGGTAAGCGGGTGTTAACTGAGGGTGATTCTCCTTTCCCCTGGCTAGAGTGAGGGTCCGTGCTTGACTGCCATCCAAAGACTCCATTTCTAACATATGTTTAATATTGTAAATGTCTCTTCATCTTCACTGCATATATTTTACCAGGTATGTTCAAGTTACAATTTTACAAGTGTTGTTAATGTGTAATTGAAATGATTACAACTACAATGATGCCTTGTTTTTCATTAGTGAAAATAATATTGCAATGTGATGTTGGTTATTCTTTCTTTTCTTTCATATATGCACGTGTTAAAGTGTTATATATTTATCAATCACTATTTTATGCTGTGTATTAAAATGTCATTATTTTGTTACATTTTATATGTTGTCATCTTCTTGTTAATACATTGAATTGAATTGAGTTGGAGTATGTTGACGTAAAAAAAATCATACATGTATGGTTATGCTGAATATAAACTGTACTTATAATAAATGTACTTTGCAATGTTTATGTGATGACTAATGCTATTTAAAACAACTTAGGACCTGATTTGGATATTGACAGACAGATTACTCCGTCACAATGGTGAAAGATATCCCATCCTCCGAAATCTAAAACCCATTGAATATAAAGGGATTTAGATTTTGGCGGAAGGGATATCCGTCACCGTTGTGACAGAGTAACCTGTCTGCTAATATGTAAATCAGGCTCTAAGATGTTTAAAAGTCAGAAATTTAGCCCTCTAGGCCTTGGAATGGGTTATTTCACATTTCTCCTCTCTACTGTGATGTTCTGAATGTTTGGTACTTTCTTTTTTCAGGATATCTCTTTACCTGCTTTTTTGAAGTATTTATGTGTGTAATTTAACCCCTTCTGTGCCGCGGATGTAGTGGTTACGTCCTGCGGCACAGTGCTGCTGTGCCGAGGACGTAACCACTACGTCCTCGGCACATAGCCCAGAGGGAGCGCTCTCGCTCCCTCTGTGTGCTTCCCCCCACCCCCCAAAGTCAGGGATGGAAGGGGAAGCCCTTCCCCTTCCACCCCGCCCCCCCCGCCCCCCATAATGACGTCAGCGCGCGATCGCGCGCTGACTTCATTATGGGGATATCGCCGCACAGGAAGCCATTTGCTTCCTGTGCGGCGTGGAGTGAAGAGGTGAGTTCCTCTTCCCGGTGAGTGGGGGGTTTGGTCTAAAGAGGCACCGGGGGAAAGGAAAGGCTTTTCCTTTTCCCCGGTGTCTCTTTGAGCATTCCTGCTGCCCGATCGCATTGCGATCGGGCAGCAGGAATGCCCACTAGACACCAGGGATTTCTTTTTTTTTGTTTACTTTCCTGTTTCTTGTTGGCGGGGAGCGGCCCCTTGGGCAAGGGTCGCTCCCCTTTGGGGGGCAATTAGTTACGGCCATTTCTGCCCCCCTTGGGGGCAGATTGGCTACTTTTTAGCCAGATCTGCCCCCAAGGGCGGCAGAAAACACTAGATCACCAGGGATTTATATTTTTATGTGCATTTATGTGTGGGTGGGTGCCCCCTTGGGCAAGGGGCGCCCCCCCCAAGGGGGCAGAGAACTGTTGGCCTTTTCTGCCCCCCTTGGGGGCAAATCGGCCTACTTTTTTTAGGTCCATCTGCCCCCAAGGGGGGCAGAAGCCACTTAGGCACCAGGGATTGTGTGTGTAGTGGATGGGGGGGGCGCCCCCTTGGGCAAGGGTCGCTCCCCTTTGGGGGGCATGTCTTTTAGGGCCATTTCTGCCCCCCTTGAGGGCAGATCAGCCTATTATTTTTAGGCTGATCTGCCCCAAGGGGGGCAGAAACCACTAGAACGCCAGGGATTTTTTTTAATGTGTTTATTTTTGTGGGGGGGCGTCTTCTTGGGCACGGGGCGCCCCCCCAAGGGGGGAATTGACCTGTTGGCCATTTCTGCCCCCCTTGGGGGCAGATGGGCCTATTTTTGTAGGGCCACCTGCCCCCAAGGGGGGCAGAAGTCACTTAGACACCAGGGATAGTGTGTGTGTGTGTTAGTGGATGGGGGGGGGCCCTTGGGCAAGGGTCGCCCCCCACTTTGGGGGCACATGTACCCAGGCCATTTCTGCACCCCTTGGAGACAGATCAGCCTAATATTTTTTTGGCTGGTCTGCCCCCAAGGTGGGCAGAAACCACTAGAACACAAGGGTTTTTTTTAAATTTGTTTTTTTTTGGGGGGGGGCGTCCCCTTGGTCACGGGGCGCCCCCCCAAGGGGGGCATTGACCTGTTGGCCATTTCTACACCCCCTGGGGGCAGATGGGCCTATTTTGTTAGGCCCACCTGCCCCCAAGGGGGGCAGAAGCCAATTAGACACTAGGGATAGTGTGTGTGTGTGTTAGTGGATGGGGGGGGGGCCTTGGGCAAGGGTCGCCCCCCACTTTGGGGGCACATGTACCCAGGCCATTTCTGCACCCCTTGGAGACAGATCAGCCTATTATTTTTTGGCTGGTCTGCCCCCAAGGGGGGCAGAAACCACTAGAACGCCAGGGTTTTTTTTTTATTTGTTTTTTTTGTGGGGGGCGTCCCCTTGGTCACGGGGCGCCCCCCTAAGGGGGGCATTGACCTGTTGGCCATTTCTACACCCCCTGGGGGCAGATGGGCCTATTTTGTTAGGCCCACCTGCCCCCAAGGGGGGCAGAAGACCCCTAGACACCAGGGATAGTGTGTGTGTGTGTGTGTTAGTGGATGGGGGGGGCCTTGGGCAAGGGTCGCCCCCCACTTTGGGGGCACATGTACCCAGGCCATTTCTGCACCCCTTGGAGACAGATCAGCCTATTATTTGTAGGCTGGTCTGCCCCCAAGGGGGGCAGAAACCACTAGAACGCCAGGGATTTTATTTTATTTGTTTATTTTTGTGGGGGGGCGTCCCCTTGGTCACGGGGCGCCCCCCCAAGGGGGGCATTGACCTGTTGGCCATTTCTACACCCCCTAGGGGCAGATGGGCCTATTTTGTTAGGCCCACCTGCCCCCAAGGGGGGCAGAAGCCACTTAGACACCAGGGATAGTGTGTGTGTGTGTGTGTGTGTTAGTGGATGGGGGGGGGGGCCTTGGGCAAGGGTCGGCCCCCACTTTGGGGGCACATGTACCCAGGCCATTTCTGCACCCTTGGAGACAGATCAGCCTATTATTTTTAGGCTGGTCTGCCCCCAAAGGGGGCAGAAACCACTAGAACGCCAGGGATTTTTTTTTTTTTTTTGTGGGGCGGCGTCCCCTTGGTCACGGGGCGCCCCCCCCAAGGGGGGCATTGACCTGTTGGTCATTTCTACACCCCCTGGGGGCAGATGGGCCTATTTTGTTAGGCCCACCTGCCCCCAAGGGGGGCAGAAGCCACTTAGACACCAGGGATAGTGTGTGTGTGTGTGTGTGTGTGTGTGTTAGTGGATGGGGGGGGCCTTGGGCAAGGGTCGCCCCCCACTTTGGGGGCACATGTACCCAGGCCATTTCTGCACCCTTTGGAGACAGATCAGCCTATTATTTTTAGGCTGGTCTGCCCCCAAGGGGGGCAGAAACCACTATAACGCCAGGGATTTTTTTTTATTTGTTTATTTTTGTGGGGGGGCGTCCCCTTGGTCACGGGGCGCCCCCCCAAGGGGGGCATTGACCTGTTGGCCATTTCTACACCCCCTGTGGGCAGATGGGCCTATTTTGTTAGGCCCACCTGCCCCCAAGGGGGGCAGAAGCCACTTAGACACCAGGGATAGTGTGTGTGTGTTAGTGGATGGGGGGGGCCTTGGGCAAGGGTCGCCCCCCACTTTGGGGGCACATGTACCCAGGCCATTTCTGCACCCCTTGGAGACAGATCAGCCTATTATATTTAGGCTGGTCTGCCCCCAAGGGGGGCAGAAACCACTAGAACGCCAGGTTTTTTTTTTTTTTTTTTTGTGGGGGGGCGTCCCCTTGGTCACAGGGCGCCCCCCCAAGGGGGGCATTGACCTGTTGGCCATTTCTACACCCCCTGGGGGCAGATGGGCCTATTTTGTTAGGCCCACCTGCCCCCAAGGGGGGCAGAAGCCACTTAGACACCAGGGATAGTGTGTGTGTGTGTGTGTGTTAGTGGATGGGGGGGGGCCTTGGGCAAGGGTCGGCCCCCACTTTGGGGGCACATGTACCCAGGCCATTTCTGCACCCCTTGGAGACAGATCAGCCTATTATTTTTAGGCTGGTCTGCCCCCAAGGGGGGCAGAAACCACTAGAACGCCAGGGATTTTTTTTAAAAAAAATTTTTTGTGGGGGGGGCGTCCCCTTGGTCACGGGGCGCCCCCCCAAGGGGGGCATTGACCTGCTGGCCATTTCTACACCCCCTGGGGGCAGATGGGCCTATTTTGTTAGGCCCACCTGCCCCCAAGGGGGGCAGAAGCCACTTAGACACCAGGGATAGTGTGTGTGTGTGTGTGTGTGTGTGTTAGTGGATAGGGGGGGGGCCTTGGGCAAGGATCGCCCCCCACTTAGGGGGCACATGTACCCAGGCCATTTCTGCACCCCTTGGAGACAGATCAGCCTATTATTTTTAGGCTGGTCTGCCCCCAAGGGGGGCAGAAACCACTAGAACGCCAGGGATCTTTTTGTATTTGTTTATTTATGTGGGGAGGCGTCCCCTTGGTCACGGGGCGCCCCCCCCAAGGGGGGCATTGACCTGTTGGCCATTTCTACACCCCCTGGGGGCAGATGGGCCTATTTTCTTAGGCCCACCTGCCCCCAAGGGGGGTAGAAGCCACTTAGGCACCAGTGATAGTGTTGTGTGTGTTTTTTTGTTTTTTTGTTTGTTTGAGGGCTGTCCCCTTTGGCAAGGGTCGCTCTCCATGGGGACACACTACTAAAGGTAGTTTCTGGCTTCCTTGGGGCAGACAGGCCTATTGTTTTAGTAGGCCCATCTGCCCCTATGGCAGAATCCACTTAGGCACCAATTTCTAAATGTTTGATGGTGGGGTGTTTGTCAACTGAAGAAGTCTTTGCATTTGTGATAAAAAATGTTTTCCTCCTTTTTGTTCTAGTTCAAAGCTTTTGCTTTATTTGCTGTGGCTCCTTGCGGTTTTGGCGGTGGTTGACCTGCAGTTTGCACAGTTACATGTTTTAGGTAAGTAAAAACAATTTACTCCAAAGGAGTATTGTTGCCATGCATGAATGACATGTTTGTAGGGGGTGTACTAAATGCAGGATTGTGTGTGAAATTGTCCTTAGGTTTGTGCACAATGATATTTGTTTTGGCTTATTTCTAATTTGCTTTTCTTTCTTTATTTTTAGTGGGATATCATTGGTGATTGCTGTGTAGTTGCTGGTGAATCAAGCTTTTTTAGGCAAGTGAGCGGTATAGTTTTTGAGTTTATAACTCTTACTAACAAAGCTACACTTTGTTACTTGTCTTACACAGTGCTGGTTGTTGGTGGTGAATTTGTCTCATGGCTAGCCGCAGGATGACCGCTCAGCAGGTGGTTGGTATGCTTTTTGAGTCACAGTCTGATCATGACTATGAGACGGACTCTGCATCTGAGGCAGAGGAGGAAGTCAGAGATTCTGGCAGTGATATTTCTGTTGGAGGGGAATCTTCTGATGATGAAGCCACACTCAGTGCAGATGAAGGGCCTGTTTTAGAGGAGGACATTGATGTGCCAATAGTGCAGCAACCTGGGGCCGAAAGGTTTCCCGTTATAAGACCTGATGTCTGGGTTGCCCCAAACATGGAGCAGCCAGAGTTGCCTGCCTTTAATGGTCTCCCGGGGTGTAACGCCAATACAGAGAACTTTATGCCTATCAATTTCTTTGAGTTATTCATGGATGATATGTTTTTGGAAGAGATTGTTGAGCAGACTAATTTGTATGCGGAGCAGCATTTGAGGGACAACGCTGCTAGACTTAGGCCACACTCTAGAACTGCCCAGTGGATTCCCACAAATTTGGAGGAGTTAAAAAAGTTTTTGGGTTTGACTTTTTTGATGGGGTTGATAAGGAAGCCGTCACTGGCTTCTTATTGGTCTACTAGTCCCTTGATGGCAACAGCTATATTTCCAGCGACCATGAGTAGTAATCGGTATTTGCTTCTTCTTAGGATGCTGCATTTTGTTGACAATGCATTAGCCTTGCCACGAGATCACCCAGATTCTGACCGTCTTTTTAAGATTAGGCCTGTCCTTGATCATTTTGTAGATCGGTTTTCAGAGGTCTATGTTCCAGGCAAAGAGTTAAGTGTGGACGAGTCTTTGGTCCTCCTCAAGGGTCGTTTGGTTTTTAGGCAGTACATTCCTAGTAAAAGGGCACGATATGGAATTAAATTGTATATGCTGTCGGAAAGTAGGACAGGATATGTGTATAGTTTCCATGTGTACACTGGTAGGGATTCCAATATTGACCCCCCTGGTTGTCCTCCCACTTTTGGAGTTACTGAGAAAATTGTGTGGGATCTTGGTAGACGACTGTTCAATAAAGGTCACCATTTGTATGTAGATAACTTCTACACTGGTGTGCAATTGTTCAAGGAATTGTTTAGAGTGGACACAGTTGCTTGTGGCACAATCCGTTCTAACCGGAAAGGCTATCCAAGGGAGCTTGTCTGTAAAAAACTTGAGAGAGGACAGTGCTGTGCCTTGCGGAACGAGGAGCTGCTAGCTTTGAAATTTTCAGACAAGAGGGATGTCTACATGCTAAGTACCATCCATGATGAGAGTACTTCCCCTGTGACTGTTTGGGGCCAGGTTGCTGAAGTGCGCAAACCTGTGTGCATTTTAGATTATAATAAGCACATGGGAGGTGTAGATAGAGTTGACCAGAGGTTGGAACCTTATACTGCTATTCGTAAGTCTTACGTTTGGTATAAGAAGTTAGCACTTCACCTCTTCCACTTAGCAACCTTCAATGCTTTTATTGTGTTTAGGGATAGGTCTCCAGAGTCAAAGATGACATTTGTGAAATTTCAGGAGTCAGTGATAGAGAGCCTTATTGTGGTGGAACAGGCCAGAGTTCCTAGAGAAGCAGTGGTGGAGGATGTGGCTAGATTGAAAGATCGCCACTTTGCTGAGCACATTACTCCCACACCCAAAAAAGACTTTCCAGCTAAGAAATGTAGAGTGTGTTTTCGAAGAGGTATCTGGAGGGAGACTCGAATGTACTGCCCAGATTGTCCTTCAAAGCCTGGGCTGTGACAAAGCCTGGTGCTTGTTTTAAGAATTACCACACCCAGAAGAATTTCTGGGAACAACCATGAGTGTAAACTCATGTCTGTTTTGTATTTTCATGTGTTTAGTTTCATGGTTAGCATTTCTGTCATGTTCTTAGTTAGAGCTTTTGTGTTTGTAGTTTTGTAATTCTTTCTACTTAGTTAGGGGTTCCTCTGTTAAACAAACAAAAAAAAAATGATGCCATTGTGTGTGGAGTGGGGCTTGGCTGAGAGTGTACATATTGACTTGCTGTTGGCTACTGCAACACACTGCCAGCCAAACACCAGTCCACACACTCCCATCAGCTGGTGTGATTGTTGTATCAGGCATGTGGGCGTATATGTAAGTGATGGGCCCTTGAGTGGCGCTGTCTGTCGATGTGAGTGTTGTAATGTGCTGGGCCCGTGGCTGGAGGTGTGGATGGCCTTGTGTGTGTCATGTATGAAAGTTGTGTGAATGGACTGTAAAGCGGTTGGTGCCTTGTCGCGACTTTACAGCTCACGAGCTGTGAGTCATTGGTTCAGTTTTTTGCCTTTCAGTTACTAACAGTGCATTTCATTTTTGTGAAAGCTCTTGTTAGTAAAATTTGATCCACTGAACCATCACTCACCCTCGTGCCAAATCCAACCAGTATGTGTGGTAAAAATGACAAAACCTGCTCCGCTGTAATCAGGCGTCGCAGCACACCTGTGACACGCTAGGTGCCTCAGGTGGGACCCCGATGATGAAGCATGCCACCAACTTGGTTGGTGGGTGAGGGGTCTTTTTCACATAACCTAAGTGTGTTTCTTTTCAAAATGTTTGTGTTTGGCATATCACGGACGTATGTGGGCACATCAAAACGATATATTACAAAACTACCTGTGTTTGGGGGGGAGACGGCACCTATGTTTTTGGTCCTGTGTGCGGCCTTCATCTAGGGAAACCTACCAAACCCAGACATTTTTTTAAACTAGACACCCCAAGGAGTCCAGGGAGGTGTGGCTTGCGTGGATCCCCCAACATTTTCTTACCCAGACTCCTCTGTAAACCTCAAAATGTGCTTAAAAAAGCATATTTTCCTTACTTTTCTTCGTAGGATCACCACTCCAGCACAAAATTCCTACTCCCCAGTGTTCCCCTCAGTCTCCCAAGTAAAATGACACCTCACTTATGTGGGTCCCCAAAGCAGAGTCAGTCTAAAGATGTATAAAAGAATATGTCCTTATAAACTTGCTGTGCTATCCCCTCTATCTCTACAAGTTTTGGGCCTTATTCTGTTGCAGGCACCTGGCCCACCCACACAAGTGAGGTATCATTTATATCGGGAGACTTGGGGGACCGCTGGGTGGAAGGAAATTTGTGGCTCCACTCAGATTCCAGAACTTTCTGTCACCGAAATGTGTGGAAAATGTGTTTTTTTAGACAGAATTTGAGGTTTGCAAAGGATTCTGGGTAACAGAACCTGGTCAGAGCCCCGCAAGTCACCCCAGCTTGGATTCCCCTAGGTCTCTAGTTTTCAAAAATGCACAGGTTTGGTAGGTTTCCCTAGGTGCCGGCTGAGCTAGAGGGCAAAATCTACAGGTAGGCACTGTTTTCAATGAAAAAATGTGATGTGTCCACGTTGCGTTTTGGGGTGTCTCCTGTCGCGGGCGCTAGGCCTACCCACACAAGTGAGGTATCATTTTTATCGGGAGGTGTGGAGGAACGCTGGGTGGAAGGAAATTTGTGGCTCCACTCAGATTCCAGAACTTTCTGTCACCGAAATGTGTGGAAAGTGCATTTTTTTAGACAGAATTTGAGGTTTGCAAAGGATTCTGGGTAACAGAACCTGGTCCGAGCCACACAAGTCACCCCATCTTGGATTACCCTAGGTCTCTAGTTTTCAGAAATGCACAGGTTTGGTAGGTTTCCCTAGGTGGCGGCTGAGCTACAGGCAAAAATCTACAGGTAGGCACTTTGCAAAAAACACCTCTGTTTTCCTTCACAAATTTGGATGTGTCCACGTTGCGCTTTGGGGCGTTTCCTGTCGCGGGCGCTAGTCCTACCCACACAAGTGAGGTATCATTTTTATCGGGAGACGTGGGGGAACGCTGGGTTGAAGGAAATTCGTGGCTCCTCTCAGATTCCAGAACTTTCTGCCACAGAAATGTGAGGAACATGTGTTTTTTTAGCCAAATTTTGAGTTTTGCAAAGGATTCTGGGTAACAGAACCTGGTCCGAGGCACACAAGTCACCCCATGTTGGATTCCCCTAGGTCTCTAGTTTGCAGAAATGCACAGGTTTGGTAGGTTTCCCTAGGTGGCGGCTGCGCTACAAGCCAAAATCTACAGGTAGGCACTTTGCAAAAAACACCTCTGTTTTCCTTCACAAATTTGGATGTGTCCACGTTGCACTTTGGGGCGTTTCCTGTCGCGGGCGCTAGGCCTACCCACACAAGTGAGGTATCATTTTTATCGGGAGACGTGGGGGAACGCTGGGTGGACGGAAATTCGTGGCTCCTCCAGATTCCAGAACTTTCTGCCACAGAAATGTGAGGAACATGTTTTTTTTTTAGCCAAATTTTGAGTTTTGCAAAGGATTCTGGGTAACACAACCTGGTCCGAGCCACACAAGTCACCCCATCTTGGATTACCCTAGGTCTCTAGTTTTCAGAAATGCACAGGTTTGGTAGGTTTCCCTAGGTGTCGGCTGAGCTACAAGCCAAAATCTACAGGTAGGCACTTTGCAAAAAACACCTCTGTTTTCCTTCACAAATTTGGATGTGTCCACGTTGCGCTTTGGGGCGTTTCCTGTAGCGGGCGCTAGGCCTACCCACACAAGTGAGGTATAATTTTTATCGGGAGACATGGCGGAACGCTGGGTGGACGGAAATTTGTGGCTCCTCTCAGATTCCAGAACTTTCTGCAACAGAAATGTTAGGAACATGTGTTTTTGTAGCCAAATTTTGAGGTTTGCAAAGGATTCTGGGTAACAGAACCTGGTCCGAGCCACACAAGTCACCCCATCTTGGATTCCCCTAGGTCTCTAGTTTCCAGAACAGCACAGGTTTGGTAGGTTTCCCTAGGTGGCGGCTGAGCTACAGGCCAAAATCTACAGGTAGGCACTTTGCAAAAAACACCTCTGTTTTCCATCAAAAATTTGGCTGTGTCTACGTTGCGCTTTGGGGCGTTTCCTGTCGCGGGCGCTAGGCCTACCCACACAAGTGAGGTATCATTTTTATCGGGAGATGTGGGGGAACGCTGGGTGGAAGGAAATTCGTGGCTCCTCTCAGATTCCAGAACTTTCTGCCACAGAAATGTGAGGAACATGTGTTTTTTTAGCCAAATTTTGAGTTTTGCAAAGGATTCTGGGTAACAGAACCTGGTCCGAGCCACACAAGTCACCCCATCTTGGATTCCCCTAGGTCTCTAGTTTTCAGAAATGCACAGGTTTGGTAGGTTTCCCTAGGTGGCGGCTGAGCTACAAGCCAAAATCTACAGGTAGGCACTTTGCAAAAAACACCTCTGTTTTCCTTCACAAATTTGGATGTGTCCACGTTGCGCTTTGGGGCGTTTCCTGTCGCGGGCGCTAGGCCTACCCACACAAGTGAGGTATCATTTTTATCGGGAGACGTGGGGGAATGCTGGGTGGAAGGAAATTCGTGGCTCCTCTCAGATTCCAGAACTTTCTGCCACAGAAATGTGAGGAACATGTGTTTTTTTAGCCAAATTCTGAGTTTTGCAAAGGATTCTGGGTAACAGAACCTGGTCCGAGCCACACAAGTCACCCCATCTTGGATTCCCCTAGGTCTCTAGTTTTCAGAAATGCACATCTTTGGTAGGTTTCCCTAGGTGGCGGCTGAGCTACAGGCCAAAATCTACAGGTAGGCACTTTGCAAAAAACACCTCTTTTTTCCTTCAAAAATTTGGCTGTGTCCACGTTGCGCTTTGGGGCATTTCCTGTCACGGGCGCTAGGCCTTCCCACACAACTGAGGTATCATTTTTATCGGGAGACGTGGGGGAACGCTGGGTGGAAGGAAATTCGTGGCTCCTCTCAGATTTCAGAACTTTCTGCCACAGAAATGTAAGGGACATGTGTTTTTTTAGCCAAATTTTGAGGTTTGCAAATGATGCTGGGTAACAGAACCTGGTCCGAGCCACACAAGTCACCCCGTGTTGGATTCCCCTAGGTCTCTAGTTTTTAGAAATGCACAGGTTTGGTAGGTTTCCCTAGGTGGCGGCTGAGCTACAAGCCAAAATCTACAGGTAGGCACTTTGCTAAAAACACCTCTGTTTTCCTTCACAAATTTGGATGTATCCACGTTGCACTTTGGGGCGTTGTCTGTCGCGGGCGCTAGGCCTACCCACACAAGTGAGGTATCATTTTTATCGGGAGACGTGGGGGAACGCTGGGTGGAAGGAAATTTGTGGCTCCTCTAAGATTCCAGAACTTTCTGCCACAGAAATGTTAGGAACATGTGTTTTTTTAGCCAAATTTTGAGGTTTGCAAAGGATTCTGGGTAACAGAACCTGGTCCGAGCCACACAAGTCACCCCATCTTGGATTCCCCTAGGTCTCTAGTTTTTAGAAATGCACAGGTTTGGTAGGTTTCCCTAGGTGGCGGCTGAGCTACAAGCCAAAAACTACAAGTAGGCACTTTGCAAAAAACACCTCTGTTTTCCTTCAAAAATTTGGCTGTGTCTACGTTGCACTTTGGGGCGATCCTGTCGCGGGCGCTAGGCCTACCCACACAAGTGAGGTATCATTTTTATCGGGAGACGTGGGGGAACGCTGGGTGGAAGGAAATTTGTGGCTCCTCTCAGATTCCAGAACTTTCTGCCACAGAAATATGAGGAACATGTGTTTTTTTAGCCAAATTTTGAGGTTTGCAAAGGATTCTGGGTAACAGAACCTGGTCCGAGCCACACAAGTCACCCCATCTTGGATTCCCCTAGGTCTCTAGTTTTCAGAAATGCACAGGTTTGGTAGATTTCCCTAGGTGGCGGCTGAGCTACAAGCCAAAATCTACAGGTAGGCACTTTGCAAAAAACACCTCTGTTTTCTGTGATGTGTCCATGTTGTGTTTTGGGGCATATACTGTCGCGGGCGCTAGGCCTACCCACACAAGTGAGGTATCATTTTTATCGGGAGACTTGGGGGAACATAGAATAGCAAAACAAGTGTTATTGCCCCTTGTCTTTCTCTACATTTTTTCCTTCCAAATGTAAGACAGTGTGTAAAAAAGACATCTATTTGAGAAATGCCCTGTAATTCACATGCTAGTATGGGCACCCCGGAATTCAGAGATGTGCAAATAACCACTGCTTCTCAACACCTTATCTTGTGCCCATTTTGGAAATACAAAGGTTTTCTTGATAGCTATTTTTTACTCTTTATATTTCAGCAAATGAATTGCTGTATACCCGGCATAGATTGAAAACCCACTGCAGGGTGCAGGTCATTTATTGGCTCTGGGTACCTAGAGTTCTTTATGAACCTATAAGCCCTATATATCCCCGCAACCAGAAGAGTCCAGCAGATGTAACGGTATATTGCTTTAGAAAATCTGACATTGCTGGAAAAAGTTACAGAGTAAAACGTAGAGAAAAATTGATGTTTTTTTCACCTCAATTTCAATATTTTTCTTTTTCAGTTGTTATTTTCTGTAGGAAACCCTTGTAGGATCTACACAAATTACCCCTTGCTGAATTCAGATTTTTGTCTACTTTTCAAAAATGTTGGGGTTTCTGGGATCCAGCATTGGTTTCATGCCCATTTCTGTCACTGACTGGAAGGAGGCTGAAAGCACAAAAAATCGTAAAAATGGGGTATGTCCCAGTAAAATGCCAAAATTGTGTTGAAAAATTGGGTTTTCTGATTCAAGTCTGCCTGTTCCTGAAAGCTGGGAAGCTGGTGATTTTATCACCGCAAACCCTTTGTTGATGCCCTTTTCAGGAAAAAAACCACAAGCCTTCTTCTGCAGCCCATTTTTCCCATTTTTTTGAAAAAAACGAAATTTTCACTGTTTTTTGGCTAATTTCTTGGCCTCCTTCTGGGGAACCCACAAAGTCTGGGTACCTCTAGAATCCCTAGGATGTTGGAAAAAAAGGACGCAAATTTGGCGTGGGTAGCTTATGTGAACAAAAAGTTATGAGGGCCTAAGCGCGAACTGCTCCAAATAGCCAAAAAAAGGCTCGGCACAGGAGGGGGAAAAGGCCTGGCAGCGAAGGGGTTAAACTGTTTGTGTAACTTATCATCATAGCACTGAATGGTATAATCATTCTATTAATTATCTTTTTCCCTTTAGGTTGCTTCATTTGTAGTTTCAAACTCATTTGAAGTACAATCCAGACTTTTACAATTTGTTTTTTTATAACTCATATTAAGTTCAACACCCAGAGTATGTGGACAACCATCTGCCACTGAAAACACCTCCGCTCCAGATCAGGAAGTAGCCTTCAGTGAGGACACCCCTTCTGCAAGTCCAGATGATGAGGAGCTGCATGGTCTATCTAGTCCGACTGAGTAGATAGCTCCAGTGAATCTTACTCAACCCACCTACACAATCCTGCTATCCAGATTATGCTCTCTCTCCCAAAACTGTATTTCATCCCACAATTGGCATACTGGTGCCCCCATGTAAGCCCCTATTATATGGTACCCAGGTACCCAGAGCACTGGGGTTCCAGGGGATCCCCATGGGCTGCAGCAGTTATTCTGCCACCCATAGGGAGCCCAGGCAAAGGGGTCTGCAAGCCTGCCATTGCAGTCTGCATGAACCGGGTGCATGTACCCGTTTTCACAATAGGTCACTGCACCAGATCACCATAAGTCACCCTTTGGTATGCCCTCTCAACACAGAGGGCAGGGTGCAAGTACCTGTGTGTGGGGGCACCCCTGCACTAGCAGGGGTGCCCCCAGAAACTCCAGATCCATTTTCCTGGACTTTTTGATTGAGAGGATTCTATTTTACGCATGTACTGGACATAGGTCAATAGTAATGGTAACTCCGAATCTAGGCATGTTTGGTATCAAACATGTTGGAATCATACCCCAATACTTTTGCAAGAATTAGTTGTATGATTCCATGCACTCTGGGGGCTCCATAGAGGACCCCAAGCATTGCTCCTACACGCAGCCCAAACAGACAGGTTTCTGCCCTCCTGTTGTTTTAGCAGCTCAAGCACAAAAAGGCAAAACAAAGGATTTCCTTTGGGAGAGTGGTGTTACATCCTCTCCCTCTGGAAACAGGTGTTACTGGACTTGGTAGAGATAGCCTTCCCAAGTCACTGGTATGCTTTGAAAGGCACATTTGGAGCTCTCTGTGCATAAACCAGTCTACACCAGTTCAGGGACCTCCAGTCCCTGCTCTGGCACAAAACTGGAGAATGGAAAGGGAAGTAACCACTCCCCTCTCCATCACCACCCCAGGGGTGGCGCCCAGAGCTTCTCCAGAGAATATACTTCGGAACAACGCATGCTGGATTCACGCATGCCTGAACAACGTGGTCAGAACAACAACCGCGTTGTTACCACTAATGCCTTTACCACGAATGTCTTAACAATGATGTTTTGTTGTAAGGGCATGCCTGGTAAAGGCAGGCATGGAACGGCATGCATGGTACCAGCATGCGACCCCCTGACACCCAACCCTGCCCCTAAAACTACCCGCGACCCCCCACCCCACCCTCTAAACCTAAAGCTACCCGACACCCCACCTCTGCCCCTTAAACTTATGCTACCCCAACTAAAACTACCTCAACCCCCTACCACTAAAACCTAAAACTACCCCAACCCCCCACCCCTGCCCCTAAAAACTAAAATTACTCCAACCCCCCTGTGCCCACCCCCACCCCACCCCTACCACACCATTACTGTGACCCCCAACCCCGCATCTAAAACCTAAAACTACCCCGATCCCCCACCCCTGCCCCCAAAACATAACACTACGCCAACCCCTCACCCCACCCCTAAAACTACTGCGACCCCCCACCCCACCCCTAAAACCACCCCTCACCCCCACCCCGCCCTTAAAACTAAAGCTACCCCAACCCCCAACCTCTGCCACTAAAACTACCCTGACCCCCTCACCCCGTCCCTAAAACCTAAAACTACCTAACTCCCCACCCCACCCCGCCCCTAAAAACTAAAATGACCCCAACCCCCACCCGCCACTAAAACTACCCCAACCCCTCACCCCACACCTAAAACTACCCCAACCCCCACCCTGCCCCTAAAACTACCACGATCCCCCACCCCACCACTAAAACCTAAAACTACCCTGATCCCCCACCCCACCCCTAAAACCTAAAACTACCCCCACCCCACCCCTTTTAGGGTATTTAGGGTCTCTATTTTGGGTGGTTCCTCAGATTCAGCTTGCAAGATTCCAGCAGGATTCCTCTGCAACCTCCACTTTGGCTTCTGACCAAAGAAACAGCATCTGGACTCTCCAATACCCGACAAGCTGCAACAAAGACGAAGACTTCACATGCAACATTGTTTCCACTGCTCCTTCCAGCCTCTGCAACATTTCCTCAGTCATGAATCCTCTGATGACAGCCCATTCTTCAGTCTACACAAGAAAGAAGAAGGAATCTCTCTTGGAGTGAAGGAGTTACTCCCCTGCATCTGCAGGCACCAACAGTAACAACGACTGGCTGCGTGGATCCCCTCTCCTGCTGAGCTGCCTGGATCCTGCATCACAGATTGTAGTCAGAAGTGGTCCGGGCAGTACTTTCTACCCGCTGTCCAACTTGGGTAGAGGTAAACCCTTGCCTTCCCACGCAGGACAGTACCCCTGTGCACCGCCACTTTTGCAGCTGCCAAGGCTTTTTGGTACTTCTTCCAAGGGGTCTTCAGACATCATGTAGCTCCAGCCCCCAGTACTCCTTCCTGTGAAGCACAGCTCCCTGAGCGGCCCTCCTGCAGCGTGGGACTCCTTTTTGCAGTGCTGCATGGGCTCCATTTACAACTTCTGTGTCCCTGTCCTGTGGGACTCCGGTGAGTGCTGCCTGTGTTTCTGTGGGCTCTCTGCAATGCGGAGGGCCTCCTCTGACTCCCCCTCTTGGGTTGAGCCCTCTTGGGCCTTGCTGGTACCCGTCAGCACCGCTTTATGCCAACCATGAGTTTTGCCTGTGCCAAGGCATGTTGGTGGAATCCGAACACGCAATCCCAACTGCAATCTTCCTTCCGGCATGGGACATCACCTGCATCCTCCAGGAACGCGACTCCGACTCCTGGGCTACAGTGCTGACTTTCCTTCCTCACCGTCGACCAACTCCTGCATCCTCAGCTTGGTGGGTTGTGGCTCCTGCCCCCACTGGACTCTGCTGTGTCTTCTGGACTTGGTCCCCTCTTTCCACCGGTCTTTCTCTTCAGGAATCCACCATTGGCTTATTGCAGTCACCTCTGGATTTTGCAGTTCTCTTCTTTTCTTCTAAGTGGGTGTTTTGGGGAAATTCTAGTGATTTAATCCTGCTTTCCTGGTCGATGGGGGGTGTTGCAGTACCTACCTTTATGCTTCTTTCCTGGTGCCCCCAGCAACCATCTACACACTCCACTTTCCTAGCTGGGGGCCCAACTCTCAACATTCCATTTTCTTAGTATATGGTTTGTGCTCCCCCTAGGGCCACTATCCTCTATTGTGTTTTACATTGTTTGCACTGTTTTCAAACTATCCTTATGCCGATTTCTGACAAGTACTGTATATATCTAAGGGAGCATTGCCTCTGTAGTATTTTTGATGATGTGTTACCATAATAAAGCACCTTTATTTTTGTAACAGTGAGTGTATTCTTTCTTGTGTGTAAGTGCTGTGTGACTAAAGTGGTATTGCATGAGCTTTGCATGTCTCCTAGATAAGCTTTGGCTGCTCATCCACAGCTACCCCTAGAGAGACTGTCTTCTAGACACTGCCTACACTATACTAAAAGGGGATACCTGGAACTGGTATAAGGTGTAAGTACCTTAGTTACCCACCACCCACCAGGCCAGCTTCCAACATTGATGGTGCAGTGGTGGGATAAGCACTTCCAATTGCCTTATCACTCTGTCACCTTGTACTTTCCACAGGAAAGACCACTCCTTACTTGGAGGTGAACCTAGTACCTCGTGTCAGGGATCTAGTCTCTGGGTTTGGGTATGCTAGGGGTCCTTGCGCAAAACTTCTTAGTAGAGACTAGATGTTAGGGAGGTTAGGCACACCCTACACCACTCTCACACATACCATGTCTGCAACTAGGCACACCTCTGAGGCCATGGATTCTCCTTATGAGAACCTGGCCTTCAAGGTATTGAAAGGGATGTGTGCTGAAAGGAACCTACACATGGGGAGGAATCCTAATAAGAGCCTGCTCCTGGGCCTCCTCCTCCAGGATGACCAGAAACAAGCTGGTGACCAGGAGGAGGAGGAGGAAGGAATAGATTGTAGCCCCTCAGAGATAGAAAAAATCATTTTAGATCTGGGGGGGGGGGGATGAACAGGATACCTCAGAGGGTCACAAGGTTTCTAGCAGACCTACTAGCATAGATGGAAGCACTGTAAGAAGTGGGAAGGGAATCCATACTGGTAGGGCTCTCTTAACACCCAGAGGGCTATTGGAAAGGATCAGTAAGCCAAGGGACAGATCCTCCTCTGCCCATTCCCATGTCACCTCAGTGTCTGAGGGGACCAACTGCTCAAATCCAGAGAGAGACTTTCCAGACAGGGAGCTCTGGAAACTGAGACTGGAAGAGGTCAGGGTGAGGCTGCAGCACCAACAGCTAGCCTTAGATAGGGAGGCCTTAGCAGTTGAGAGGGAAAGGCAGGTGTTGGGGCTAACACCCCATGATGGCAGCAACTCAGGTTTAAGGGAGCACAAGGTCAAAGAGAACTCTTCTAACTCTAGAAACCTGCACAACATTGTTCCCTCCTACAAGGTAGGGGATGATATTTATGAGTGGTTTGCTGCACCTGGTAGGGGTCCACTTGCTCTTGTGAAGGAGGGTTGGGAGCAACCCATCAAATCCCCAAACAAGATATTGTGGACCATGTACTTGGCCTCAGACAAAGGATGGCTGAATACATCAAAAAGGAAACCAAAAACCTTCTGGCCAGCCAAGAACTGCAAAAGCAATGGCATGACCAGAAGGCTGTTGTGACTGTTTACCAGCCAACTGTAAAAAGAACAAGGGATGAACGGTTTGCTGAACAATGTCAAACATTCACCCTCAGTACAGAGATCTGCGCCTAAATCCATCATTTTTTTGCTACCCATGCCATTCCAGTTTGAAGGATAATACCCTGAAATCGCTCCCAGGATGCTTGTTTCTGGTCCAGGGAGGACCTGGCCTGGCAGTTCGGGCTGGACTGTTTTCATGGGGAATATGGTCAAGACTGATTTGCATATGACTGGGTCCAAACTGGGGTGGCATAGTGAGCAAAAGAATTGATGGATTAAACCCAGATCTGTGACTGGGGGTGAATGTTTGATTGGTTCCACGTTCCGTCCATCATTTGTGTTTGTTTGTTTACCAGCCAGGGCAAAAGTGTGGGTCCTAGAGCCTGTGGCTCCCAGGGCACTCCAGGACAAGTAGAGTGCTCCTCACACTGTAGTGGAGAAGAAGTGTGAGGTCACCTATTTAGTTGACCTTGGTACTCCTACAAGCAGGCACAGGGTGCCTCATGTTAGCCGCCTAAAACCCTACTATGACAGGGTTGACTTAACCCTGCTCACGACAACTGATCAGGGACAGGAAGAAGAGAGTGACCCTCTCCCTGATCTCTTCTCAAATTCTGCAGCTGATGGCTCAGTTGAGGGAGTAGTCCTTGTTGACTGACTCTCTGACTCCCAGAAACAAGACTGCAGAAACCTCCTAGAGCAGTTCTTTGAACTGTTTTCCCTTACACCTGGTCAGACCACATGGTGTGAACACACCATTGACACAAGGAACAGTTTGTCTGTAAAGAGTAAAATCTACAGACATCCTGACCATGTAAGGGACTGCATTAAAGCTGAAGTGCAAAAGATGCTAGATCTAGGAGTGATTGAGCACTCCGGCAGTCCCTGGGCTAGCCCAGTGGTCTTAGTCCCAAAACCACACTCTCAAAATGGGAAAAGAGAGATGAGGTTTTGTGTTGATCACAGAGGGCTCAACACTGTGGCAGAAACGGATGCTCATCCCATTCCTAGGGCAGATGAGCTCATAAATACACTGGCACTTTTGAGCTTACTGCTGGCTACTGGCAGATTAAGTTATCAGAAGAGGCTAAACCTAAAACTGCATTTTCTGTCATTGGAGGGCACTACCAATTCACAGTAATACCTTTTGGTTTGAAAAATGCACCTGCCACTTTTCAGAGGCTGCGGAACATAGTCCTCCAAGTTTTGGAAGTCTATAGTGCAAAATATCTAAATGATATAGCTGTTTTAGCTCCTCCTGGGAGGATCACCTGGGCCACCTCTGGAATGTTTTGGATGCTCTGCAGAAAGCAGGCCTCACTATCAAGGCTTCAAAGTGCCAAATACGGCTAGGCAAAGTGGTTTAACTGGGACACCTACCCGGTAGGTGGAGAACAGATTCAGACACTACAGGGGAAAATCCAAACTATTTTGAATTGGCTCCCCCTACCACACAAATCCAGGTAATAGCCTTCTTGGGCCTCACTGGGTACTACAGGAGTTTCATTAAGAACTACAGCTCCATTGTAGTCCCTCTTAATGACCTCACATCCAAGAAGATGCCTAAAAAGTTATTATGGACAGCCAGCTGTCAAAAAGCTTTTGAAGAACTCAAACAGGCCATGTGCTCTGCACCTGTTCTAAAAAGCCCAAACTACTCCAAAAAGTTAATAGTACAAACTGATGCTTCAGGCACCTGTTCTAAAAAGCCCAAACTACTCCAAGAAGTTAATAGTACAAACTGATGCTTCAGAGGTAGGAGTTGGGGCAGTTCTCTCTCAACTCAATACAGAGGGCCAGGCCTACGCTGTAGTTTTTAATAGCAGAAGGTTGACCCCCAGAGAAAAGCGTTGGTCAGCCATAAAGTGGGAGGCCTTTGTTGTGGTCTGGGCCCTGAAGAAGTTGAGACCACACCTATTTGGTACTCACTTAATTTTTCAGACAGACCACAAACCTCTCTTATTGCTAAAAACAAATGAAGGGAGAAAACCCCAAATTGTTAAGGTGGTCCATTTCCCTACAGGGAATGGACAATACAGTGGAACATAGACCTGGGAGTAACCACTCCAATGCAGATGGACTCTCCAGATATTTCCACTTAGACAATAAAGACTTATCTGGGCAATGTTAGCCTTCTTGTCCCTTCTTTTGGGGGGTTGTGTAGGGAAGTGCCCTCTTTCCTGGCATGGTTCCCCCCTGTTCTGCCTGATGTCAGTGTGTTCACTGGGATCCTGCTAACCAGATTATGTTCTCGATCCCAGAACTCTGCATTTCATCCCACAATTGGCATACTGGTGCCCCCATGTAAGCCCCTCGTCTATGGTACCAAAGGTACCCAGAGCATTGGGGTACCAGGGGATCCCTATGGGCTGCAGCAAGTATTCTGACACCCATAGGGAGCCAATGCAAAGGGTTCTGCAGCAAAGGAAAGAAAAGACAAGCAGAGGTCAATAGAAAATAAAGCAAACAGGGCAGTGCAGGAAAACAGACGAGTAATGGAGAGAAAAGAGCAAAGAAGAGAGAAGACAAGCAGGGGTCAATAGCAGATAGGACAGACAGGGGACAGAGCAGCAAAGCAGATGAGTAATCCGAGAGAGAAGAGGAGCTGAAAGAAAAGATAAGCAGAGGTCAGTAGCAAATAAGGCAGATGGGGGTGAAGCAGAAAAACAGATGAGCAAGGAACAGACTGTGGGAGGAACTGGACAGGTGACCTGTCGCAAGGGGAGCTGGTGGGAGGATCTGCTCAATGGGGTCGCGCTGCAGTCTCCAATAAGTAGGCCCTGGGCAAGGGGGGGGGGTGCTAGGTGGTGGGAGGCAGGAGGGAGGAAAA
This sequence comes from Pleurodeles waltl, assembly GCF_031143425.1. NCBI lineage: Eukaryota > Metazoa > Chordata > Amphibia > Caudata > Salamandridae > Pleurodeles > Pleurodeles waltl. Next base: position 1,661,429,954 of record NC_090444.1, on the reverse strand, counting down.
GGCAGGAAGCGGGCGGGGAGCGCGCAGCAAAGCAAACAGACGAACAAAGAAGAGAAAAGACAAGCAAAATGGATAAACAAAGGAGAGAAAAGACATGCAGAGGTAAATAGCAAATAAGGCAAACAAGTGGCAAAACAGATGAGTAACGGAGAGAAAGAGCAAAGGAGAGAGAAGACAAGAAAAGGTTAATAGCAGATAGGGCAGACAAGGGGAATAGCAGCAAAACAGACAAGTAATTGGAGAGCAAAGAGGAACAGAGCGCAAAGACAAGCAGAGATCAGTAGCAAAAAGGCCAAACAGTGGGTGAAGCAGCAAAACAGATGAGCAAGGAGCGGACTGCGGGAGGAAATGGACAGGTTTCCTGTCATAGGTGGAGCTTGCATTGGGATCTGCTCAATGGGTTTGTGCTGCAGCCTCCATTAAGTAGGTCCTGGGGGGAGGGAGGGGTGCTGGTTGGCAGGAGGGAAGAACAGGCGGGAAGTGTGCGGGAAGCAGGTGGGAAGCATGCAGCAAAGCAAACAGCAAAACAGATGAGCAAAGTAAAGAAAAACAAGCAAAACAGATGAGCACAGGAGAGAAAAGACAAGCAGATGTTAATGGCAAACAAGGCATGCAGGGGGTAAAGCAGCAAAACAGATGAGTAACGGAGAGAAAAGAACAAAGGAGAGAGAAGACAAGCAGAGGTCAATATCAAATAGGGCAGACGGGGGTCAAAGCAGCTAAACTGCTGAGTAATTGAAGGGAGAATAGGAGCAGAGAGAAAAGACAAGCAAGTGTCAGTAACAAATGAGGCAGAAAAGGGGTGAATCAGCAAAACAGACTAGTAAAGAGCTGACTGCAGGAAAGACTGGATAGGAGACCTGTCTCGAGGGGAGCTGGTGTGAGGACCTGTTTGTAGATGAGGACATCAAGTAAAAAATAGTGACCAGCAAGGGGGAAGAGAAATTGTTATTCTGAAAATATAGTTATTTTATAAAGCCTCTATGGATGTATGTGTTTGAAAATGGAAATGGTTGCTTGTTTATAGTATGCAGTTTAATAGTATGTCATTTTTGCTCACTTACACAGCCACACAGCCACTCGTACACTCAGGTACACTCCCAGAAAAGCACTTACATACATATAGCCAGACAGTGACTGATACACTCAGAAACACATCAATAACAGCATTCACACATCCATTTACGTACCTATAGCTCCAGTTACAGGCACTCCCAGACCCATATAGTCACTGTCACACTCATTCACACACCTATACAGCCATTTGTATACCTAGCACGCAGACAGTTAGGTAAACAGGCACTTGCACAAGCATACACCTAGTAATACACCCAGGTACCTATACAAACAACCACTTATATACCTATTTATAAAACAAAGCAGTCACTTACACACCCATACATACCTTGACAGAGGCAATTGCATATCCCTTTACACACCCGCAAAGCAGTTATGTATGCACCACTAAAAGAGACAGTAGTACATACAGTTACACACCCAAACACTCAGTAACACAGTCAGACACCAATCCATAGAGGCACTTACATTCCCATTTACACACCCATACAGTCACTAACACAGCCACTCAAATACCCTTACAGCTACTTACACATCCAGTGACACGACCGCAAAGGCACTGATATAGTCATTAACACCCACTCAACCACTCGCACCCCCAATCACCCATCTGTACAGCAACTTACATACCCATTTACACACCTATACTTTTTACTTTGACTGGGGCTGGGAGGAACTGGCAGATTTTTACTCTGTGGTCTTTCGCAGAGTTATAGAAACTGTGTGAGATTCCACAGAGTTCCGCCCACAACTGCATACAAGTCCTTAGGTGCATTATTTTTTGAAGCACCTGACAAAGGGAATCTGAAAAGAATGGTGCTGTCAGGCACCCACCTTAAGTGGCCCCATTTGTAGGGGACACTTTGCTCTCCCCTTGTTCCCCGCCTTACCCGCTTTTTGTCTTCTGCTGCTGGCTCTCACATGCACGCCTGCCTATCTAATCATCTTTCCAATCATGTACCCTTCCCAAACAAAATGTAGTGATACTTCAGCAGCCAACAAGGCATCCGAGACAGGCACAAAATGAAGAAACCGTCTTCATCAAATTCATATATTTATAACTATTGTATAATGCGTAATACTAACCAACCCGCCTCAAGGCAGTCCAGAACTAATATCCCTGCATTAAATGCACAGATATTTCTAATGAGAGCGTAATCCTTCAATAGACATGTCTCTCCCTTTAAAGCACTGCTTAGTATATAACAGTAAAGGACAGAGGCGGGGCAGGGCAGACATGGCAGTAGCACATGGAGTCAATGGTGATTGAGATATGGGGGGCACTTCCCTAAATGGTATACATGCATCAGTGGACAGTGTACTGTTCTTTCATTTTAGTTTGAGCTGAGGGAAGGGAGCAGTCTCTCAGGTCTGGGTCTGGGTCCTAACATGGAGACTACAGTATGGTGCATAATCTTTCATGCCTTGGACAAGGCAAGTGTGAAAGTCCTTCACTAGGGGGATAGGGAGGGACTTTTACCCCCCCCCATCACCTACCATATTTTGCTGGCATTGACATTTTGCCCAGTGGTGCTGCTCAGACTGGAATGGGAAGGTTTTCTTACAAGCATTGGCACTTGATTGAAATTGTGGGTGTGTGGGTAAATGGCTTTATTATTCCTCTGTGCACAAATGTTCAATGTAATCAAATACAAGTGTAAATGTGTGAAAAATAAACATAATGTTGACATACACCATACTGTATTGTCTCTAACTTTCCACCCACCTCCACACACCCCGGAGACAGATAGAATCAAAAAGAAAGTAAACACAGATTTTTTTTTTAAACTGCGTGATTACAAGCAGCAGTATGTGCTCAGTTTATCGTAAGTGCCAGATTGGCAGAGATGTTCCAAGGGGATAATTGTGAGCCTGTTTCAGGTTACAGTGTCGTGTAGGCTCTCATTATCTTAATGAGACTACTGGATTTGGGTGGCAGAATCACTTGCACTGTGGGAGTCTGAGTTTGAACCCACTACAGGTGACACCTGTCGGCCTAATCTCGGTTTTGCTCCGTCTTACTAGCAGTGCCTCATCTCCACCCAAGAGCAGGGATGATTGGGCAGCTGAGCGTATGACACGATCGACTCCTCAGAGAAATCGTGGTCACTAAGATAGCATCTGTTTCTCTCAGTTACATTAGTCTCACATATAAAAGGACAATCAGAGGCAGAATAGAATTCAATAAGATTTTATTGAAATAACTGCATCTTACATACGAAAGCATGTACTGCAATGACTAGGACGATGAAGTATGACAGGATTAAAATTGTGACAAGAAGAGTAAAGCATAAAAATAACGCTACCATATTGTCACCAGAGTCATTAAAATAGTTCCTACCTAGGCTATGTTAGAGCACAGCATGTTAAGCTCTAATTCTGCCCTTCAGGTTCCCCTGGGAAGACGTGCTCACTGTGCCACTAGATTCAAGCTAGCCTGGGTGATGAAAGATGATACCCTGAAACCGGTCCCAGGGTTCTTGTTTCTGGTCTGGCATTGGTGGATGGGCTCTTCCCCCCTCTGCCTGCTGGTGCAGGCTCCTTCCTCTTCTCTGGAGGTGGTGCAGGCTCCTTCCCCTTTTTTGCAGCAGGTGCAGGCTCCTTCCCCTTTTTTGCAGCTGGTACAGGCTCCTTCCCCTTTTTTGCAGCTGGTGCAGGCTCCTTCCCCTTTTTTGCAGGTGGTGCAGGCTCCTTCCCCTTCTTTGTAGCTGGTGCAGGCTCCTTCCCCTTCAGTATTGTTGGCCTGGAATCCTTTCCACCACAAGTAGGTGCTGCTACCACTGGGCCCATGAAACGTTTGGCTGAGGTCAATCTGGGAAAGGAAAAGCTTTTTAGGGATGTTGGGGGGGAGGAGTAATGGGAGTGGAGGATGAGGGAGTGGTTGTTGGAGGTGTTTGTCTGCTGGATTTTGGGTGCAGGTGCATTGGCTGTATGCTGTTGTGAGGTGGATGGCTGTTGTGTGTTTGAGTGCTTGCGTTTGCGTACTTTAGGAGGGGGGACAGACACGGTGGAAGAGGATACAGGTAACATGTGCATGAATGTTGTGGAGGTGTCTGCCAGTTAGGTGTGTGTTCTGCTAGGTGTGGTAATGATGGTGGTAGTGGATATTGCTATAGTGCATGAGGGTGTGAGTGTGGACGTAACTGGGTGGGAGGTGGAGGAAGGGGAGAGAGAGACAGTGGAAATAGTGGACGTTGTTGTGTCTGCAAATGAATGTTGTTTGTGTGAATGTCTGTGGGATGAAGTGTGGTGCTTGTGTTTGTCTGTGACACTCTTGTGTGTTGTCTTGTGTGCATGCTCGTCTGGCTTTGTGCTTGGAATGGGTTGGGGTTGAGGAGAATGGGACTGGGAAGTGGAAGTTGGAGAGGGGACGGTTGAAACAGGGACAATGGCTGCCATTAGAGAGGAGGCCAGAGCCTGAATCGATCTCTGTTGGGCTGCCAATCCACTGTGAATGCCCTCCGGGAATGCATTAGATTGCTGCAACTGGGCTGCCAGCCCCTGGATGGCATTATGGATCTCAGGAGTTCAATCACCTCCTCACTCAGGGCAGCTGGGCTCACTGGGGCAGGGCCTGAGGTGCCTGGAGCGAAGGAGATGCCCACCCTCCCGGGTGAGCGGGCACGGGTAACTTGCTGAGTGGCTACTGGGAGAGCATGCTGGTACGTTGGTGGCAGCTGGGGTGGTCACAGAGGTTTCCATCACCACCACCAGAGAGCTCACATCGGAGGAGGTATCAGAGTCTGTATTGTGCCCTCCAGTCTCCGCCGTGGTTCTCCCCTCGCCCTCCATCCCACTGGTGCCCTCGGCGTCGGTGGACTCTGCCTCCAGTGTCCTGTGGGATGCAGCTCCCTCTGTCGCCGGTGCCTCTGCTCCTCTGCCAGAAGATGCTAATGCACACATGGACAGGATGACAAAACAAGAAAGGGGAGGGGAGAGACAAAGGATACACTGGCAGTCAATGACGGCACTAACACCACCGTTGGCGTACACAGCATCCTCACACACAGGGAACAGCCCTACGCACTATGCTTTGCCCTACCAGTGTAATGGCTACTCAACAAGGAATGAGGAGGGGTACACACCGCCAACTGCAGCCCTGACCAGTAGTGAATAGTAACAAGCTTGGTAAGCAATATTTCATAATCAAACCCTTAGCCACCAGAGGAACTACGCTGCTATGTCTGGCCTGGCCTAGGGGCACCCAATGACACACAACCACAACCCGGATACCACCCCTCCAGCTGTGAGTTTCAATGGTAGCCACTGGACTCACCCCTTGTGGCTTCTGTGATGCCCACAAGCGCCCATCCAGCTCAGGGTAGGCTACCACCAGTATGCGGGCCATCAGGGGGGTCAGGGTCTGACGGGCACCCCTTCCTCATTGGGAGGCCATCCCCAGCTGGGCCTCCGCGGTCTTCCGTGCCCAGCATCTCAGGTCCTCCTACCGTTTGTGACAGTGGGTGCTCTGCCTGCCATAGACCCCTAGGGTCCGCACGTGCTTGGCAATGGCAACCCATATTCCCTTCTTTTCATGGGCGCTGACCTGCAGAGGCAATACAGAAAGGAGAACACCATTAGACAAACAGTCCAGCCAGTAACACAAATTGCCCACCATACCTGTTTCTATCACCATTGGCACACACATAGCCCAGCACACAACATGTACACCGTAAAGAGGACATCCACCCACTCCCCTTACACAAGGCCTTCACACACACAACTCCGTGCATTCATGCCACATGCCTCATGCCCACAGTGTACTAACCTATTTGTCTGGAGGCCCATGCAGCAGTCTGTACTGGGGTAGGACCCAATCCACCAGTCGCTCCAACCCCTCAGAAGTGAAGGCTGGGGCCATGGTAGACTCTAGACACGGGTCACAGCAGCACATGCAGTGTAGGTCCTCTCCTATGGAAGGTCAGTAAACAAGTGAGGAATCTGATAGAAAATGGCGGTCATGTCCGCGGCGGTGCATACCGTCACCGCCGGCGTAGATCACCATTGCCCACTGTACCCTATAGGGACCAACTCTAACATATGAGGAATTGCATTGCGGTTCAGGACTGCCTACCACCACAGCGCACAGTCTCAGTGGCATTACCTCACTTCCACCTGTCCCTCGACACAGGACAGTCGGGTGCCATTTCAGGGGGGGTGAACAGGCCTATGGATTAATGCTGCATCACAGGATAAATAGGCACATACTTCACAAATTACACTGTCCCCTAACATGTTTGCACATTGCGGACAGCTGTTGTGGCTCCATTGTTCAGTTTGTGACATCCTTCTCACTCTTTTTTTCCTTAGATACCTTTGCTGTGGATGAATAGGAGATGGAGTCATACCCCCGTGTACAGACCCCTGGTGGACCTGGCTACACTGGAAGACAGACACATAATACTTACCTATAGACTGGACAGGACCACAATCACAGAGCTGTGTGCCCAATTGGAGCTTGACATGATATCTGCTATTCGTCACCCCACTGGTATCCCCCCTTTTGTGCAAGTGCTATCAGTTCTCCATTTCCTGGCAACTGGTTCTTTCCAAGTGACAGTGGGCTTGGAAGCAGGAATGTCACAGCCAATGTTCTCAAATGTGCTAACAAGAGTGTTGTCTGCCCTGATAAAACACATGTGAAGCTACATTGTATTCCCCAAGGTTGAGGATTTGGCCACTGTAAAGGTTGGATTCTATTCAATCGGACATATCCCCAATATAATTGGTGCAATTGACGGAACACATATTGGGGGTCATTCTGAACCCGGCGGTCAGAGACCGCCGGGGCCAGGGTCGGCGGGAGCACCGCCGACAGACCGGCGGTGCCCCGCAGGGCATTCTGACCGCGGCGGTTCGGCCGCGGTCAGATTCGGGAAACCGGCGGTCTCCCGCCGGTTTCCCGCTGCCCAGCAGAATCCTCCATGGCGGCGGAGCGCGCTCCGCCGCCATGGGGATTCTGACACCCCCTACCGCCATCCTGTTCCTGGCGGGACTCCCGCCAGGAACAGGATGGCGGTAGGGGGTGCCGTGGGGCCCCTGCAGTGCCCATGCCAATGGCATGGGCACTGCAGGGGCCCCCTGTAAGAGGGCCCCACAAAGTATTTCAGTGTCTGCTATGCAGACACTGAAATACGCGACGGGTGCCACTGCACCCGTCGCACCTTCCCACTACGCCGGCTCAATTCTGAGCCGGCGTCCTCGTGGGAAGGCTGATTTGCCCTGGGCTGGCGGGCGGCCTTTTGGCGGCCGCCCGCCAGCCCAGGGCAAATCCCAAAATACCCTCAGCGGTCTTTTGACCGCTGAGCGTATTTTGGTGGGGGAACTTCGGCGGGCGGCCTCCGCCGCCCGCCGAAGTTAGAATCACCCCCATTGTGTTTGTCCCCCCTGCAAGAATGAACCGGTGTTCAGGAATCAGAAGAGTTTCCACTCCAATAATGTGCAGATGGTGTGCCTGGCGGACCAGTACATCCCCCACGTCAATGCTAAGTATCCTGAGTCGGTACATGATACCCTTGTCCTGAGGAATAGCAGCATCCCAAATGAGATGTCCCAACTACAGAGGCACAGGGTGTGGCTAATAGGTGAGCCCTGGTTCCCACCCAGTATATGTTGGTGTGTGCCTATGGTGTGGGCCATATAGGATAGTGTGTGGCTAAATGTTGTCTCTCAATATTTGCTGGTGACTCTGGTTACCCAAACCTATCATGGCTGCTGACCCCTGTGAGGAATGCCAGGACAAGGGCAGAACAACATTATAGTGAGGCACATAGGCGAACTAGAAGGATCATTAAACGGACCTTTGGCATCCTGAAGGCCAGGTTCCCGTGCCTCCATCTAACAGGTGGATCCCTGTGCCTCACCCAAGAAGGTCTGCCGGATAGTAGTGGCATGCTGCATGTTGCACAACCTGGCCCTCAGATGACATGGATCTTTTCTGCAGGAGGAGGAGACTGGAGATGCCCCTGTGGCAGCAGTGGACCCTGAGGACAGTGAGGATGAGGAGGCAGAGGATGAGGATGTGGACAACAGAACATTGGTGATACGTCAGTACTTCCAATGACACACAGGTGAGACAGTACAACTTTACATTTCTATGACTTTGGTTGTATTCTGTATGACATTGGCATGCTGGCATTTCACACTTCTTTGCCCCTAACTGTTACCTCTGGATACTCATTTTGAAGATGTTGGTGATCAACTGTTAGCTACAGGTCATTAATTCTATGCTCATTCTATATGCAGTTCATTTGCAATGGTTGCAGCTGTTTCAATCAATACATATTTGAAATACATGAAATACTCTAAGTAAATTTTTATCCAAGGGTGTTTATTGTAGTGCTAATATATAGAGGGGAAGTGCAATGGGATGGGGTGATGATGGCGGAAAGTGTAGGGTATTGTTCCAGTCCGTTTGTAGCACAGGTGCATTGTCCATGGGGACAGAGGACGGGGAGCAATCGCAGTTCAAGCTGGACAAGGTGACTGATAGGGACACAAAGGAGACAATTAGGAGAGTCTCATTTCCTGGCAGTGGTCTTGGCAAGTGTCTCTGGCTTCTGTCTGCTTCACAGGGAATGTTTGTGGGGTGGTTCACCTTCTGCAGGGGGAGGGGTGCTGGTGACATGTTGGTCCTGTGGCAGGGCCTCCTGGCCACTAGCGGCAGTGGAAGTGGAGGGCTGTTCAGATGACTGGCTAGTGGCAGGGGCCCGCTGGTGTGACATTGCCTCCCTCATAATGTTGCCCAGGTCTGCCAGCACCCCTGCTATGGAGATCAGGGTGTTGTTGATGGCCTGCAAGTCCTCCCTGATCCCCTGATACTGTCCCTCCTGCAGCCACCTGTTCTCCTGCACGTTGTCTAGGATCTGGCCCATCGTGTCCTGGGAATGTTGGTAGGCTCCCAGGGTCTCGGAGAGTGCCTCCTGGAGAGTCAGTCCCTGCTCCTGTCCTCCCCCTGGTGCACAGCAGTCCACCCAGTGTCCCTGTTGACCTGTGCCTCTGTCCCATGAACGGTGTGCCCACTGCCACTGACCCCAGGTCCCTGATTGTCTTGTGTGCAAGGTGTGGCCTGGGGACACCTGTACAGGTGGGCACACTGCTGATTGACATGTCCTGGGGACAAAGGTTTGGGGAGTTGCTGTCATCACTGTGGTCTCTTCTGTTGGGAGACTGGATAGTGATGGCACCTCCTCTCCAGTGAAATTGGCTTGGGTACCTGTGGGGATGCAAATGATGTATTACGCTTCATGCGTATGGCATTTGTACATCCATGGCTTCCCCTCTATGGTTGGTGTTGCCCTGCCAGCTTTTACTTGTGTATGTAGGTGTATGGTGGGATTGTTACTTTCCCTATGCTGTGCATGCTTTAGTGATGAGTGTCCATGCAGGGCTGTGAGGGGTGTCCATGCATTGGTACAGCATGCAGGGCATGGCATTGGGATTAGTGTGATATGATGGTGGAGTATGTGGGATGGAGTGGAGTGATGAGAGTCTGGGTGAGGGTTTGTGATGGCATGCAGGTATGGGGGGTGACAATTGTTGAAAGTTGACCTGCCAGAGTCCAGTCCGCCTCTAACTCCGGCCAGGCCCTCAGGATGCAGTATTGGCAGTACCTGCTCCTCCCATGCTGTGAGTTGTGGGGGAGGAGGTGGGGGTCCACCGCCAGTCCTCTGTATAGAGAGCTGGTGTCTTGCTGCTATGGAACGTTCCTTCCCCCGAAGGCTGTTCCACCTCTTCCTGATGTCGTCCCTTGTTCTGGGGTGCTGTCCCACACTGTTGACCCTGTCCACGATTCTCCATCATAGCTCCATCTTCCTTACTATTGATATCTGCTGCACCTGTGCTCCAAATAGCTGTGACTCTGCATTGACAATTTCCTCCACCATCACCCTTAACTCCTCAGTGAAACAGGGGTGCCTTTGTGGTGCCATGTGTGTTATGTGCTGTGTTGGTGAGGGTGTGTTAGGTAATATGTTGGGGTGTGTAATGTGGAGTGGGTGAGGGGTTTATGGGTGTGAGTGGTGTGTTGGTCTAGTTGTCGCAGTGGTCTTGCTGTCAGTCTTGTGCCAATGATTTGTATTCGTAAGGGGTCGTGGGTACTGTTGGTGTGTGATTTATAGTGGTGTGGGTATGGTGTGTATATGAGTGTCAGATGTGTGTTGTTTGAATTGGCCAATGTGGTGTAGTTTTGTCTGTGGGTGTCCATTGTGAGCGCGGCGGTATGTACCGCCAATGGTTTACCATCGTTGAATGTCCGCCATGGTGATTCGTGGGTCATAATGTGATTGGCGTTGTGTTGGCGCAACGGTGTAGGTTGTGGGACTGCCACTTTATCACTGACCTTTGGTCTGTCGGATTTGTGTTTGTGGCTGTATTCTGTCGGACTGGGGTGGGCGTGTCATAATGTGGTGAACAGATATCCGCCACCGCGGTGGTAAGTTGCCGGCCCTCAGGGTGGCAGTAAGCTGGATTTACCGCCAGTGTCATAATGTGGGCCTATGTGTTTCTAAATTTAAAAAGTCCTAGTGCCCCAGACACTTTACCTCGTGGGCGCTCCAAACTTTATTTGACTCTGAACTGAAGGACATTATGTTTGTATTCTTGAGAAGTTTTTGTATTAAAAACACAGAAATACTTTGAGCACACAATCTTGACATTCGAATTTCAAATTGAACATTGTTCTAGACATTCTTCGGAGTGTCAAAATATTCTAGTATTCAATGGAATTTATATCGGCTCTCAAGCCTTCTTTATGATGAAGCCTGTAGGTGATATTGTTGTAAATAACGGTTTAAACACCATGTTAGAAATGGGCTCTTTGGATGGCAGTCAGGTTACCCCCTGTCCCAGCAAGAACCCGCACTCTAGTGAGGGTAAAGGAGAATCATACTCAGTTAACCCCCGCTCACCTCCTTGGTAGCATGAGCAATGTGTAAAGTATTTGTACCAGCACACACAGTAATACAGTGAACCACTACAATATCACACAACACATGTTTAGAAACATAGGTAATGTTTATCTAAACAAAACAAGACCAAAACAACAAAAATCCAACATACACAAGTCAAGATATGCATTTTCAAAAGAATAAGGCCCTCATTATGAACTCGGCGGGTTCGGCACTGGCGGTCAACAAAAGACTGCCAGCGTGCAGAACCCCCCATGGCCACATAAAGAATATTCAGCTGGGCCGGCGAGCAGAAACAGTGTTTTCGCCTGCCAGCCCAGCTTGCGGCAATGTAGCAGTGTGGTGAGTGAAGCAGCATCCGTCGCGCATTTCACTGCCCGTAAATTGGGCAGTGAAATTCGCAACGGGGCTGTGCATGAGGGCCCCCAGGGGGGCTCTGAGATACCCATTCCGCCAGCCTGTTGCTTTCAGCGCTGTCCTGTCAGATATGTAACTCCGCCACCGCTAGGCTACCTGGTGGCGGTAGCCTGGCGGTGGCAGAGTTACAAAAATGGTGGTTCTGCCACGTATATTATATGGTGGTCTGGACTGCCATGCCGGTGGCAGTAATTACCACCACCGCCGGCATGGCTGCCCAGACCGCCATGTTAATAATAATAATGAGGGCCTAAGAGTTTTAATCCTTAAAAACAATGAGAATGCTGTTGTTACTCAAAAAGTTCATGGTTATTGTAAAAAATAAAGCTGCAAGGGCGCAAGTGAGGCCATGCATCGTTTCCTTCTCCAGTCGGGTCGGCAATGTGTTGTTTTTCTCCCTCGCAAGAGAGCGATGTGTAAATTTCCGGACGGGGCACCTTGGATCCACGCAGAGTCGGGTTGACTTCGACACCCAGGGAGAATGCATGGAATATTCGGTTGCACGGTATCAGAAAACCGTGCTGCATGGGGTTTGCATATTTATCGGCCTCCAAAAGCAGGTGTTGCGCATCATTTCTCCAGCTGCAATGCTTTGACCTCCCAGCCGTGATGCAGGTGGAGCGTCGATTTCAGCCGCAAAGTCAGCGGCGTGTTGTTTATCAGCCACGCTGTGGAAGGTGCGTCACAAAGTTTCCCACAAGGCATTCTGTGCGTGGATTTTCAGTACTTGTCTGCCAACTTCACCTTTCAAGGGTCTAGGAACTGGATAGGGCACCACTTGGCAGGTCAGGAGTCTTGGCAGAGAGTCCAGGTGCTGGCAGGGGAAGTCTTAGATGGCCCTGAGACTTCAACAACAGGAGGCAAACTCAGTTCAAGCCCTTGGAGATTCTCCACAAGCAGGAAAGATCAGTCTTCATCCCGTTTCACAGGCAGAAGCAGCAACTGCAGAAGAGCCAGACAAAGAACAGTCACAGGCAGGGGCAGCACTTCTCCTCAGCTCGTCTGCTCTTCTCCTTGGCAGAGGTTCCTCTTGATTCCAGAAGTGATTTAATTTTCAGGGGTTTTGGGTCCACTACTTCTACCACTTTTGCCTTTGAATTAGGAGAACTTCAAAGGAAAGTCTCTCTTGTTTGTACGATCCTGCCTTGGCCGGGCCTCAGACACACACCCAGGTGTTGGAGACTGCATTGTGTGAGGGCAGGCACAGCCCTTTCAGGTGTGAGTGACCACTCTTCCCCTCCCTCCAAGAACAGATAGCTTATCAGGATATGCAGGCTACACCCCAGATTCCTTTGTGTCACTGTCTAGAGGAGAGGTGCAAATAGCCCAGCTGTCAAACTGACCGAGGCAGGGAATCCACAAACAGTCAGAGCCACAGAATACTTTAAGCAAGAAAATGCCTACTTTCTAAAAGTGGCATTTTGAAACACACAATCCAATAACAAACTTTACTAAAATATGTATTCTTATATTGTGAGGTCAGAGACCCTAAACTCCAGATTTCTATCTGCTCCCTAAGGGAATCTACACTTTAATAATATTTAAAGGCAGCCTCCATGTTAACCTATGAGAGAGATAGGCCTTGCACAGTGAAACCGAATTTGGCAGTATTTCACTGTCAGGACATATAAAACACGAGTATATGTCCTACCTTAAACATACACTGCACCCTGCCCATGGGGTTACCTAGGGCCTACCATAGGGGTGCCTTACATGTATAAAAAGGATAGGTTTAGACCTGGCAAGTGGGTACACTTGCCAAGTCGAATTGGCAATTTAAAACTGCACACACAGACACTGTAGTGGTAGGTCAGAGCCATGCTTACAGCGCTACTCACGTGGGTGGCACAACCAGTGCTGCAGGCCCACTAGTAGCATTTGATTTACAGGCCCTGGGCACCTCTAGTGCACTGTACTAAGGACTTATTAGTAAACAAAATAAGCAAGTCATGAAAAGGCAACTACACATACATAGGAACACTTGCACTTTAACACTGGATAGCAGTGGTAAACTGCCCAGAGTAACAAAAACAGCAAAAACAGAGTCCAGCACACATCAACAACATGGGGAAGAGAGGCAAAAAGGTAGGAGAGACTAGGCCAAGGATGCCAAGTCTAGCACACCATATGCTTGGAATTGTTACTAAACTACTCTTCTTCTTGTTTCTAGTGCACCACACCTGCATCCACACACAAAGACCCAGAGAGTGCAGATCCTGCTGTGCAGTGTTGCAAGGCAGCAGAGCAAATAATTGTAATTCAAGTCTGCTTTCTTCGAGTTTTATCTCAAATCCAATTCCCCTCAGAGGCAGTGTATGATTAAAGGGTTGTGGGTCCTTGATCATTGACTTCCCTCCAGAGGATACAAAATCCAGCAATATCTCAACGATCAGAATCCGGTGAGTGTGTGGCATGGAAAAACACAAAATGTGGAAACAAATTGAAAATAAAAAGTGATGTTTAAAATCAACTGGAAAAGGAGAAGGAGCAAGCCACATTGAAAGTGAGAGATCTTATAAGAGAACATCTAGTTTGACAAGGAAACAGAAACAAATTGAAATAAATATGAAAGTGAATGTTTAGAAGTAGGGTAATACAGAATTTGGTACGAAACATAAAGCAGTATGAGAGGAGAAGGACAGTACTGAAGCAAAAACATATTGAGAGTGTGGTTGATAAAGCATTTTCCCTGCACAGTAAACTATTTCTCCTATTTCTCTTAATACTAAACAGAAAGAGAACACTGGACAAACCAGTGTAGAGTATGAAGAAAAGAAATAAAAAAAAGTCTTATTAATAAAAGTAATTTCTGCAAAATATTTAAGCAAGAATGGAAACATGTCTAGTACTGAGGCTTTCTTTAATGAAGAAAGCTACTTACACGATAACACAGTGCATGTAGTTGAAACAACTGACCAATATTTTGAGGTAAAAGTTGGCACTCCCATTTCAAAGCAGAAGATGGGTCCTAGAAATGTAGAGGAAGAGATATCTGAAGCTGTTCAAGGAAGGCGTAGACAGGCCCCTGCTTATAAGTGGGACAGCAGTAGTATTTCTGGTGTTCACCAGGAATCAATTGATATCTTAAGAAATAGTCTGTGTCAATGTCCAGATAGAAGTGTGAAGTGGAAAATTGCAACGTTGCAAGAGCTAGATCCATACAAAGTCATGAAATATTCTAATTTGGAAAGACACTCATTGGCATGTCTATCCAGGAAAGTATGCACCAGAACTTTTCATCATTTTTAGAATGTTGGTTGCTCACCATTCAAAAATGCAAAATTTAGTAAGAAGACTTTACTTTTAAAACGTCCTACATTATGTTTACGAGAAATGCACTTTTGTACGGTACAGTGTCAGAGGTTGAAAGTTTTTGTGAAGCTATTCAGTTACAGTTTTTTCATCCTCATGGGGAGTGTGGAAAATTAGTACTGATAACTTTGTATGAAAAATAGCAAAGTTTAATGCAGTTTCTACAGAGAAACCAAACTTCGTATTTGTTGTCGGTGCACTCACTACAAAGGACACATTTGAAATGTTGATGTGTCTTGAAAACTTAACAGGAAAACAGAGAAAAGTGGCTTGAATTTCCAGTGTATTTATTTGTGGAGGTACGTTTTGATTTGTCGACATACCAGATCGTGTGTAAGTATTGCTATGACAAAATAGAGGACCAAAATGCTTGCCAGAGCAGTACACAAGTTAGAGCTGGTTGAAATTCCAGAGGAATGTATGATTAGTGCCCTGTGCAAATAGCTACAGCTGGGTATAGGTTGTATTCCATTTGTTATTTGAAAGTGATTTGTCCGGACGGTCATATGCTGCTAACGATTTTCTTAAGAAAGGAGTTAATGTGCAAAGTATGTCTGGAAAAATCCTTATAGAAAAAATTCATAGATGAGAAGCTGAAGTACAATTTGATAAATTTGATGGCCAATGTGGGATTAATGAATACTGGTATCGTCATCATGGTGAGCTCAAGTGTATGTTGTGAAACTTAGGTACACCAGCTTGGCTTGTAACACTGAGTTGTGCAGAGTGTAAATGGGATTGTTTATTTTGGAACTTTATTCATCCTTTTACATTATAAAGATCACAGGCAGTACATATGATCTCAAATGGTACATGTATGAGATAGCATCTCTTAAGTATATAATAAATGTGATGAAGCATCAGCAGGTGAGCATTCTCATTGTTTGATGTCAGGAGAATTGAAAAAACAGCTCTCTGCATAAGAGTACATGAGATATCAACAACATTGGCGCACAGATCTGGTAGCATATAATAGGCTCTGGAGGAACAATCCCAGAGAGCAACATAGAGTAGTATCTTATATAACAGTGGTCTCTCTAGTCTGACTCGGGTGATTACCACATGTCTCGGGTCGAGATGTGAAGTCTGCACTCCACAAGTGGGGACTGTCCTACAGTATGCTTTACCCAACCAGTCTGCAAGTACATTTTGATGACAAAGATTGTCTCTTTGATGCCCCAGGAGAAGTCTTGACCTTCTGCAAGCAATCCAAAAAGGAAAAATCACCTGGGTGCAGCGCTGTACCCACCTTCTCTCCTTCAGATCTCCAAGCATCCCCAAATGCTGACCTGTTTCCACCAGACTGAAAACAGCCACCACCACTCTGCATACTCTCTTGTGAAAAACTGCTACACGTTGACACTAAGGGACATCTTTATAATGCCCTAGCCTCCTTGCGCCACATTAACGTCATTATTTTTTATGTTAATGTGGCCTAATGAGGCTGAAATCCCTGCGCCGTATTTACAGGGTGGGGCAATGCATGCATTGCGCCACTCTGTAACCCTTTGCATTACATTATGCCTTCATCAGGCATAATGTATGTAAAGGGGGCATTCCCCGATTAGGGGAGGTGGAAAAATGACGTAAGGAAATCTATGAGATTTCCTTGCGCCATTTTTTATGGCACTTTTAACGCCTGCTCAAGAGCAGGCATTAAAAGGAGGCCTCCATTCTTTAGAATGGGGCCCTATGTACTCTGCAGGAGTATCACCAATATTTTGGCGGTACTCCTGCAGAGTACATCAAAAGCGTCATGAGAAATTACGCTATTGCCCCCTACCCTGGGCCATGGTGCGCCATATTTTAAATATGACGCACACACGGTGGCGGTAGGGGGGTGCTGAGGGGTGCAGAGAAAGTGGCGTTGCACTGTGTGCAGCTCCACTTTCCATAGATCTGCCCCTAAGACTGAAATGCGGTGCCACACATAGCTCTCCAATGAACTCACCCCCACTTTGTTCATCGCATTGGGACCCTGCTGCTATGCTTCACAAATGTACATCATTGGGTTTCAGATGCCATAGTGCTGTTCACCTCTCTTGGTGTGTACCGCATATTTGTGATTTCTTCTTTTGTCTATTATGTTTGTTCTTTTTTTTGTTAACCCCTTAGCTGCTGGGCCTTTTCCCCCCCAGTGCTGAGCCCTTTTTTGGCTATTTGGGGTAGTTCGCGCTTAGGCCTTCATAAGTGAAGTTAGTGACAGGAATGGGTGTGAAACCAATGCTGGATCCCGGAATGCTAAACATTTCTGAAAACTTGACAAAATTCTGAATTCAGCAAGGGGTCATTTGTGTAGATCCTACAAGGTTTTCCTACAGAAAATAACAGCTGAAATAAAAAAATATTGATATTGAGCTGAAAACAACAGCCATTTTTGCTTTATGTTTTACTCTGTAACTTTTTCCTGTGATGTCAGATTTCCAAAAGCAATATACCGTTTTGTCTGCTGGACTCTTCTGGTTGCGGGGATATAAAGGGCTTGTAGGTTCATCAAGAACCCTAGGTACCCAGAGCCAATAAATGAGCTGCACCCTGCAGTTGGTTTTCATTCTATACTGGGTATACAGCAATTCATTTGCTGAAATATGAAGAGTGAAAAATAGGTATCAAGAAAAACTTTGCATTTCCAAAATGGGCTCAAGATAAGGTTTTGAGGAGCAGTAGTTATTTGCACATCTCTGAATTCCGGGGTGCCCATACTAGCATGTGAATTGCAGGGCATTTCTCAAATAGACGTCTTTTTTACACACTCTCTTATATTTGGAAGGAAAAAATGTAGAGAAAGATAAGGGGCAACAACACTTGTTTTGCTATTCTATGTTCCCCCAAGTCTCCCGATAAAAATGATACCTCACTTGTGTGGGTAGGCCTAGCGCCTGCAACAGGAAATGCCCCAAAACACAACGTGGACACATCCAATTTTTTTGACAGAAAACAGAGCAGTTTTTTGCAAAGTGCCTACCTGTAGATTTTGGCCTCTAGCTCAGCCGGCACCTAGGGAAACCTACCAACCCTATGCATTTTTTAAAACTAGAGACCTAGGGGAATCCAAGATGGGGTGACTTGTGGGGCTCTGACAAGGTTCTGTTACCCAGAATCCTTTGCAAACCTCAAAACGTGGCTAAAAAAACACGTTTTCCTCTCATTTCGGTGACAGAAAGTTCTGGAATCTGAGAGGAGCCACAAATTTCCTTCCACCCAGTGTTCCCCCAAGTCTCCCGATAAAAATGATACCTCACTTGTGTGGGTAGGCCTAGTGCCCGCGACAGGAAATGCCCCAAAACGCAACGTGGACACATCCCATTTTTTGACAGAAAACACAGCTGTTTTTTCCAAAGTGCCTACCTGTAGATTTGGCCTCTAGCTCAGCCGGCACATAGGGAAACCTACCAAACCTGTGCATTTTTAAAAACTAGAGACCTAGGGGAATCCAAGATGGGGTGACTTGTGGGGCTCTGACCAGGTTCTGTTATCCAGAATCCTTTGCAAACCTCAAAAAGTGGCTAAAAAAACAAGTTTTCCTCACATTTCGGTGACAGAAAGTTCTGGAATCTGAGAGGAGCCACAAATTTCCTTCCACCCAGCGTTCCCCAAAGTCTCCCGATAAAAATTATACCTCACTTGTGTGGGTAGGCCTAGCGCCCGCGACAGGAAATGCCCCAAAACACAACGTGGACACATCACATTTTTTGACAGAATACAGAGATGTTTTTTGCAAAGTGCCTACCTGTAGATTTTGGCCTCTAGCTCAGCCGGCACATAGGGAAACCTACCAAACCTGTGCATTTTTGAAAACTAGAGACCTAGGGGAATCCAAGATGGGGTGACTTGTGGGGCTCTGACCAGGTTCTGTTACTCAGAATCCTTTGCAAACCTCAAAAAGTGGCTAAAAAAACAAGTTGTACTCACATTTTGGTGACAGAAAGTTCTGGAATCTGAGAGGAGCCACAAATTTCCTTCTACCCAGCATTCCCCCAAGTCTCCCGATATAAATGATACCTCACTTGTGTGGGTAGGCCTAGCGCCGGCGACAGGAAATGCCCCAAAACACAACGTGGACACATCAAATATTTTCATAGAAAACAGTGCCTACCTGTGGATTTTGGCCTCTAGCTCAGCCGGCACCTGGGGAATCCTAGCAAACCAGCACATTTTTGAAAACTAGAAACCCAGGGGAATCCAAGATGAGGTGACTTGTGGGGCTCTGACCAGGTTCTGTTACCCAGAATCCTTTGCAAACCTCAAAATGTGGCTAAAATAACACGTTTTCCTCACATTTCGGTGACAGAAAGTTCTGGAATCTGAGAGGAGCCACAAATTTCCTTCCACCCAGTGTTCCCCCAAGTCTCACGATAAATATGATACCTCACTTGTGTGGGTAGGCCTGGTGCCCGCGACAGGAATAGATCACACAACGGTCAATGTTGGTCCTTACGTGAGGCAGCTGTTGACCCTGGGGTGATCCATTCCTGATGCAGGCACTAGGTGTAGGCACTCAAGTGGGGTAGTGTTTTTATCAGGACAGGTGAGGAGTCACTGGGTGGTAGGAATTTTGTGGATCCCAGCACATTCCTGTAGTTTATGTGACAGAAATGCGAGAAAAATAGAGTTTTTATTCAACTTTTCAGCTTTGCAGGGTATTCTGGGTAAGAAAACATTGGGGAATCCACACAAGTCACACCTCTGTGGACTCCCCCCCCGAATGTCTAGTTTCCAGAAATGTTTGGGTTTAGTGTGTTTCTCTATATGTCTGCCGAATCCAGGACCAAAAACACAGGTGCCTGCCTTACAAAACCAGTTTGTTTTGCCATAGATAATTTTGATGTCTCCACAATACGATTTGGGTGGTGGAATTTGGGGCTGAACTACATTGGGGAGCTCCCAAGAGAGCACTCTCTCTCTCTCTGCTTGCCGCCGCATTCACCTGCTCTCTGGGTTGGGCTAACCCACTATTACCCAGTTGCACAAACAGCTTGCGAAGGGACAGGAGGACTGTCCTCATCACCTCCCTCATAATGTACTGAAAGAGGAGTTATCGAATGGGACTCCTCCGACTTAAAAATCACTCCCAGAGTCTGCGCCATTGTCCTATCCCTCAGATGCTGTCTCAGCATCTGATATCGCAGTCTCTGATCCTATGTCAGAGCGGTCCTCTATAACCCGAGTGCAGGCAGCAGTCATCCATCAAGATGCCATCTCTGCTATTGGCTAAACTGTTGCTCTAAAACACTAGCCTACGTAGACAGTCACAAAATCGATGGTGTGTGTGAGATACGTGCAACAGTAGAGGCCACCTTACCTGCGCTTCTTCCCTCAATCAACACATTCTTTCAAGACACTCAAAAAACACCTTGGGGGTGATTCTCACCCTGGCGGGTGGCAGAGGCCGCCCGCCAGAGTTCCCCCCTCCAAAATACCGCTCCGCGGTCGAAAGACCGCTGAGGGTATTTTGGCTTTTGCACTGGGCTGGCGGGCGACCGCCAAAAGGCCGCCCGCCAGCCCAGTGCAAACCACCCTTCCCACGAGGATGGCGGCTCAGAATTGAGCCGGCGGAGTGGGAAGGTGCGACGGGTGCAGTGGCACCCGTCGCGTATTTCAGTGTCTGCAAAGCAGACACTGAAATACAAAGTGGGGCCCTCTTACGGGGGCCCCTGCAGTGCCCATGCCATTGGCATGGGCACTGCAGGGGCCCCCAGGGGCCCCACGACAACCCATACCGCCATCCTGTTCCTGGCGGGAGAACCGCCAGGAACAGGATGGCGGTATGGGCTGTCAGAATCCCCATGGAGGATTCTAATGGGCAGCGGAAAACCGGCGGGAGACTGCCGGTTTTCCGCATCTGACCGTGGCCAAACCGCCGCGGTCAGAATGCCCTGCGGGGCACCGCCAGCCTGTTGGCGGTGCTCCCGCCAACCCTGGCCCCGGCGGTCCATGACCGCCGGGGTCAGAATGACCCCCCTTGTCACATACCATTCGTCACAGTCTTTAGCACCTCCTGCGCCCAGTCCAACAATCATTATTGGTGCTCCCACTCCCTCCTCCTAGGATTCCCTTATTACCACCCAGCAAAAGTGCCCTTCATCTCTCCATAGCCGCCCTCCACCCCGCACATACATTTCATTGGTATTATAGCGCAGGTAATGGCTGACTTTACTAATGTACTCAGCTATTTACATAAAATACAGATTTGCTCTTTGCAGTAGGCATATAAACCTTCTGCGCTTCTTTATGGCACTAAAACTGCCACTAGACAAGTCTGACCCTTTTCCCCCCAGGGAAACCACACACATATTGACAAAAGTGATATATATATGACAGCCTCCTCCCTCTCGATGACCCAACAAATCAACGCTCTCACCTCCTCATGCTTCAACACACTCCGTATACTGAAAAAAACATTCAAATGGATCCCTACAGAGACCAGAAAAACTGTCACTCACGCGCTCATCAGCAGCAGACTTGATTACGGAAACGCCCTCTACGCCGGCACCACTCTAAAACTCAAGCGCAAACTACACGCATCCAGAACTCAGCAGCACGACTCATCCTCGACCTCCCCGGACACGAACAAATCTCTCCACACCTCAAATCCCTCCACTGGCTCCCCATTGACAAAAGGATCACCTTCAAGATCCTCATCCTCGCACACAAATCACTCCACAACACAGGCCCTGCCTACCTCAACGAGAGTCACCTTCCACACCCCTACACGAAACCTCCGCTCAGCTGACCTCTCTCTCGCCTCTGTCCCCCGCATCAAACACACCACCACCGGGGGCAGATCCTTCTCCTACCTTGCACCCAAAACCTGGAACGCCCTCCCAACCCACCTTCGCAAGACCCAAACCCTACTTCTTTTCAGGAAGGGCCTCAAAACCTGGCTTTTCGAACAGTGAACCTCCCAGCCCCTTTCCCTTCCCCCGCGCCTTGAGACCCTCACAGGTGAGTAGCGCGCTTTATAAATCTCTTTGATTGATTGATATATATAGATCTATCTATATATATATATATATATATATATCTACATAGATATATCTATAGATATATCCATGTACATAGATATATCTATATATATATATATAGATCTACATATAGTTCTATTTTTTTTTAGTTGTTGTATGGTTCCTTGGGGGCCACAATGGCCCCCAGGGAAACCCTACAACATCTAAAAAAAAAATATTGCCCCCACAGGGGGTCACCCTGCCCACGGGCGACCCCCTGTCTTTTTATTTTATTCATTTTATTTTATTTTTTAAATAAAATTTCCCCTGGGGGGGCGTGATCGCGCTTCCCCTCCCCCCCCCCAGGGGGCACCTACCTTTTTTTTAAATATAAAATATGCTCCCGGGGGGGGCGGCCCGTTTTCTGAGGGAGCCGACCCCCCCAAGTGAAATCCCTGGTGTCTAGTGGTGTTTCCTGGCCCCCGATCGCAGCACAGCTTCAGTTTCAGTTTCAGAAGGCCTCGTAAGAAAGGGGAGAGTCTCCCCTTTCTTACGAGGCCTTTTGAAAGTTTTCCTGGCCCCCCGATCGCAGCTGTGCTGCGATCGGGGGGCCAGGAAACCTGAAAGGGTTTCCTGGCCCCCGATCGCAGCACAGCTGCAACCGGGGGCCAGGAAACACTTTCAGGAAGGCCTCGTAAGAAAGGGGAGACTCTCCTCTTTTTTATGAGGCCTTCCCGAACGTGGGGAAGGCCGTTTTCCCCATCGAAGCAGGAAGCGGCTGCAAGGCTGCTTCCTGCTTTGATGGGGAAAACACCTTTGTAACGTCAGCGCGCCTCACAGCACGCTGACGTCACAAAGGGGTGGGTGGGGGGCAGGGGGGAGACACGGAAGCTTCCGTGTCTCCCGGGGAATAAAAAAAATCCTCGGGTGCGACGCACCCGAGGATTTATTAATACCCTTCATGGAGTCGGCCACTGGTCGTGACCCGCACCAGGGAGGGAGTGTGGGCGTCGGCCAGTGGCCGACGCCCGCACTAAAAAGGTTAATGTTGATGTGTATTGGTAGTCCTTTGTCCATGGTGGGTGTGGGATTTCAAACTGTTTATTGTTTGAGGAGATCCTTTTTTTTCTTGGCGCCAACAGAACACGATATGTTACAGATGCATGATTTTGCACATCTCTACACCATGCTAGATGATGGCACTTGAGGGCCGTAGCTCTATGGTTGAGCTTACATTTATGTCATGGAGCATTAAAGGCATCAACAACCCACGCAAGTGTAAGCAGAAGTTACTGTACCTTAAGAGCCATGGCGTTAAAGTTGCATTTCTGCAAGAGACTCTCGTGCCAACCGTAGAGCTGTGTCTTGGCCACGATAGTTGAGAAGCTGTGCTGTGATGGGCCGCAGAGGAGCACTAGGAGCATGTCGAGGGCCAAGAGAGCAGTGGGCATGTTCCACTGCAAATGTGGATGTAAAATTTGGACGTCCAAATAGGTCTGACAAAAGGTGATCGACAAAACGGCCCATGCAATCAGTGCCTGTGGATTCTGCAACTCCCAGGATGCGCACGTTGTTGCGGCAGGACCGGGTCTCAAGGTCCCTGTACTTTATGACAATAGACTTAAAGATTGTTTCAATCTTCTCAAGGTGTTTCTTCATCGAGCCTGAGTCATCCTCCAGGGTTGGGATGCATTCCTCTGCACCATCCAAGTGCACATTGTGGTGATCTAGGCGCTCTCACATGTGGTCAATGCAGGAAGTAAGAGTATCAAACCTGGCGTCAATGGTGCAAAACCCCATACGGAGCTATACCTTGATTGTTGTCATGTCTGGGGCAGGCTCCCAGTCAGTGGCACCGGCTGTCTCCCCACCATGCCTGTGGGGGGGGGGGTCTAGTCAATCTGTTTCTCTGGTGCACTCAAACAGCAGTTTGTGCTGTTTAGGATCTCAACTCCCCATAGTCACGTAAGCATTGGGGTGCTGTGTCGATCAGTGGAGGAAACACAGCCAGTGAATAAAGGCAAGGCACCGTGGTGACCGATGCACTACCCAGAAGTGCCAGTGATGGTGGTTGTGTCTGGGGCAGTGTCCGAGGAGAGCAATTAGAAAAGTGCAACAAGGTGACCCAAGAAATGGTTTCAGGCCCAGGAGACGAAGTAAAGGCTGTCTCCTGGGAACTTTCACCCCTACACAGGGAATCATAGGCAGCGCTGAGCCAGGCCAGGCCAACCTCGTGTGGTGCACCAAGCGCGGAGGCCAATCATTGGCAAGTGGGGCAGCAGACCAGTGGAGTAATCAAGCGAAAAGGCGGCAGTGGTGCACACAGTAAGGTCATTATAAATCTAAAAAATAATTCAAAAGCATATATGTCCAGGGCCATCAGGCTAGAATGTGGCAAGATGAGCTGGGGAAGGAAGGCAGAATGGGGGAGCAGGGCAGAGATTTCAAACCCCAAATCAGCTGTGTGGCTACAGTGGCAGAGCACCAAGCAAGGCCAGTTCAGGGAGGCTCACAGGCCCCACTGTCAGAAGCAGCAGATCAGGCAAAGCAGGCCACTCAGAAGTGACTGTCCCAAAGTTAGCTGTAACTGAGGCTCACCAGACATGAAGATCACTGCAGGGCAGCTTGGGCTTTTGTAGGTCTTGCAATTCAAGTGGAGATCTGTGAAGGCTGTGAGTCTGCAGCTAGACCATCACCACCACAGAACCGGATATACAGTGAGGCTCTCCATGGCACCAGTAGCAGATGGGGGCAGCTCCACAGAAATGTGTGTAGATGGGTGGGGAGGCACAGACAGCCCACATGGCCTTGATAGCCCGTAGCCTCAGGCTCGCCCGTTGTCCCTGTCTCACTGTGGGTCCTCCAAGGCAGGGCTGGGCTGCATAGTAGTTGGCGGAGAGCAGCGACACCTCCATTGCCCTGTCATCAGCGACAAGCACCCCATAGTGGTGCCCGGCGGTCCCCCAGCTTACGTCCCCAGCAGGACGGTAACAGGTGTGGCAAGGGTCTGCTCCCACATCTAGTGAGGGATTCAGGTGACACAGCTTCACTGCTGTGCAGCCATCCTGGCCGCCAATGTGGCCACGTCCCCATGCATGGGATGATTTAAACAGGTTTTTGAGAGAAGCAAACTCCAACATTAAAAGCATCAAACTGAAGAGACCAGGAGAACTTTCCTCTTTGGATTCTGCAAATGTTTGCAGCTACTTTTACCACTGATTTTGAACTCCGTATGTCCTTCTACAGCAAAATACTTCTTGGAGAAGTCAATGATTTATTTTGGTGAAAAAAGCACCAAGCAAGAGGAGCTATTCATATTCATATGCTGTTGTGGAGAAAAGATGCACCTACATTTGGAACAGACACAGATGAGTCTGTACTTCCTTTCATGGAACAGCATGTTACATGTAGCATACCAAACAACACTGAAGAAAAAAGCATAGAGCATCAAGTACAGCACTTCCAATCTCACAGATAAGGAAACTACTGTCAGTGGAAATACAGAGCAAAAGGAAATTTTACACAAAATGTCGTTTTGGATTTCCAAGATCTGTTATTTCAAAATTTCAAGATCTGTTATTTCAGTGACATTTACGTTCACCCAAAAACACCTACAACCCTAGAAGAACAGAGGTTCCAAAATATATTAATTACTACAATCCTGTCATTTCGAAAATGCGGAATGCCAATATGGATATTCATTTTGTGGCAGACAACTCTATAGCTGTTGCTCAATATGTTACTTCATACATAGCAAAATCTGAGAAGACGGAGATAAAAGATGTATGGGAAGAGAACTCTGCTTAAAAGTCTTTAAAAAAGGTATTGTCCAGCTTCAGTTTGAAGATGCATTCACACAGATAAATCGAATCCTACGAATGCTGTGATCGGTTGAGTTCAGCTAGTTTATGTTGGACCTGGCCCTTTTTACAGGGTCATCCCCAAACTTGTTTCCTCCTTTTTCCTATTTTTCCTGACCTGTTTTTGTTGACTTTGGATCTCTGAGCACTTTACCACTGCTAGCCAGCGCTAAAGTGCATATGGTCTCTTTGTAAATTGTACTCTTAATTGGTTTATCCATGATTGGCGTATTTGATTTACATGCAAGTCCCTAGTCAAGTGCACTAGAGGTGCCCAGGGCCTGTAAATCAAATGCTACTAGTGGGCCTGCAGCACTGGTTGTGCCACCCACATGAGTAGCCCTGTGATCATGTCTCAGACCTGCCACTGCAGTGTCTGTGTGTGGAGTTTTAAACCGTAAATTTGACTTGGCAAGTGTACCCACTTGCCAGGCCTAGCCCTTCCCTTTTCCTGCATGTAAGACACCCCTAAGGTAGGCCCTAGGCAGACCCATGGGCAGGGTGCAGTTTATGGTTAAGGTAGGACAATTACTAATGTGTTTTATATGTCCCGACAGTGAAATACTGCCAAATGTGTTTTTCACTGTTGCAAGGCCTATCTCTCTCATAGGTTAACCTGTGGGCTGCCTTTAAACATGATTAAAGCATAGCTTCCCTTTGGGAGTAGTTTGACATGTGGAGTTTGGGACCTCGGAACTCACAATTAAAAAATACATATTTTAGTAAAGTTGGTTTTGAGATTGTGTCTTTGAAAATGCCACTTTTAGAAAGTAGGCATTTTTCTTGCTTGAACCATTTTTGTGACTCTGCCTGTTTGTGGATTCCCTGTCTGGGTTAATTTGACAGTTTGGCTGTTTGCACCTCTCTCCAGACAGTGACACATAAGGGGCTTGGGTGTAGCCTGCATATTCTGATGAGCCATCTGTGCTAGGAGGGAGGGGAGGAGTGGTCACTCACACCTGAAAGGGCTGTGCCTGCCCTCACACAATGCAGACTCCAACCCCCTGGTGTGTGTCTGAGGCCTTGCCTGGGCAAGGCAGGATTTCACAATTAAGTGAGACTTTCCTTTGAAGTAAGCCTACTTCAAAGGCCAAAATAGTTATAAGAAGAGCACCCAAAACCACAGACTTTAGACACTTCTTGGGAAGACACTATACCTCACAGACACCTCATTGAGAAGAAACTTGTAACCATAACCTGCATCCTGCCAAGAAGAACTGCTGGCTGTCCAAAGGACTCACCTGGCTGCTTTCTGTGAAGGACTGCTGCCTTGCTGTTGCCCTGCTGCCTTGCTGCTCTCTGGCTGAAGTGAAGAAGTGCTCTCCAAGGGCTTGGATACAGCGTGCCTCCTGTTCCCTGAAGTCTCAGGACCAAAAAGACTTCATGTCTTCAAGAAAGACTCCTTGTGCAGCGAAATTCGACGTACAGCCTGCCAGAAATGATGCACAGCCTGCACCACAGTGAAAATTTCACTGCACGCTGAACTGGAACAACGCAGCCCGACTTCGCAGTGAGAAGATCGACACAGCAGAAATTTGATGCAAGGCCCACTGGATCGATGCATAGCCGAGCCAGAACTACTCAGGCCGACTTCCAGAGAGGAATCGATGCAGAGCCTGCCGTGCGGTAGAAAATGTGACCCAACGCCCACCCGATCGACACAGCTCCTGTGACTTTGTCATGCCAGCACAGGAAATCCATGCACAGTCCCCAGGGCATCCGAGAACCCTGCAACTCATAGAGGATCCACTCCGAGCACCGGAAATCGATGCACCACCATCCCTGCGTGAAAACTAAATGACTCATTGCCGTGTGCCGCCAGTGAAATCGACACACACACCTTCCACGCTTCTCCTCCTCTGCAGACCTTTGCAGAGATTTTTCACGCAAACCAAGTACTTTGTGCTTGAAAGAGACTTTGTTTGCTTTTAAAAGACTTAAGACAGTTTATATCACTTTTCAGTGATATCTCTACATTTACTTATTGCTTCTTTGATCATTTTGACCTGCATTAATCCAGATAAATATTATATTTTTTTCTAAACACTGTGTGGTGTATTTTTGTGGTGCTATATTGTGTTATTGTATGATTTATTGCACACATACTTTACACATTGCCTTCTAAGTTAAGCCTGACTGCTCAGTGCCAAGCTACCAGAGGGTGGGCACAGGATAATTTGGATTATGTGTGACTTACCCTGACTAGAGTGAGGGCCCTTGCTTGGACAGGGGGTAACCTGACTGCCAACCAAGGACCCCATTTCTAACAGTTTATATACTAGTCAAGATGAGTCTAGGCGTTCCATTAACTCAAAACAGAATTTTTAAGTATTTTCCAGAAATTCATATCTTGCCAAATTGAGAAAGACAGAACAGATATTGATAAAAAAAAAACATATTGGACACTTACTACCCAAAAAGGAGTGTGTACCTTGAATATGTTTGTCTTTATGAAGTACTCTAGTAGTACGCATATAGAAACAAGATGACAGAAAATGTAGATGAATTAAAAATTTGCAGTAGTCAGTTGCAATGGGTGTTTGCTGAGAAATAGCAAAGGCAGTCTTATTAACCATAGAAAACTGAGTTACCAGGCTGCTGAAAGAAGGTAGTTTTGCTATTTGGCACTTTTGCAGCTGTTTAAACCTTAGCGTTCTGAATCAGGATTACTAGGAGAGTTTGACAGCTATGAAGATTATTCCAATGCTGTAAAGGATGGTATTTAGTGCTCAGTATTTTCTAACTACTTAAAAATGTTGAATGATAAAATTGAACAGGAAGATACAATTGCTGCTGAGTTAGCTATGGAGAGTTCACAAAGCAGCCAAAGTTCAGGTCCTCAAAGTCAGGAGCCACTTCGTCAACCTATAATTGAAAATGAGGCTGCTACTGCAATGAATGAGGTGGGAACTGCAAATGGAGCAAGCAAGACAGGAAACAATTGATTTGGCACATTTAGCTGGACAACTGGATGATGAGCAAATTGAAATATGTATGGAAGTAAAAGCCAGAAATGAGCAAGGATTGCTTCATGACAACAGTGTACATGCCCAACATGTAGGCCTATAATGTTGTATGTAAGTGGTCAAGCTAGTGCTGATAAACATTTCTTAATTCAAGTTCTTACTGCTTCCCTTCAGAAGACTGCAGACTGTAATTTATCATGTCTGGTTATAGCACCAACTGTATTAGCTGCACACAATATCAAAGATATTACTTTACATCAACTCTCAATGCTGCCTGTGGCACATAATAACAAACTGCAATACCAAAAGATATGTGGTGTAACTTGTCATGAAGTGTCAAGAGTGTTAGAAAAGTTAAAGCTTTTAATCATTGATGAGGTGAGTATGATCTCAAACTTAATGCTTGCCTTTGTACATTTGAAAATGCAATAGGGTTTGAAAATGGATTATGCTGTTGTATTGAAAGAAAAACATTTGATAGTTTTTGCTGATCTACTGCAACTTACACCTGTGAAAGGTTAGCGTGTATTAAAAACATTGCTCCATGATTAAACTAGGAATTCATTGGTAAGAATTGAAAATGTGAATATTTGGTTACATTTTGAATACAAAGAATTAATTAGGAATATGCAACAAGCATGGGCCATTCAAATATGGAAATATTTTGAAAGAGATTAGAGTATGTGTTCTTTCAAAATAGGGAAGAGATGTTCTATAAAATCAAATTCTTAAAAAACTGTTTCCAACAACGAAGACAGCAGCAGAACTAATATTCAATTTGATACAAGAAGGTAAACATATTGTGTACATAATGCCTACATTGGAAGCGTGTCCCTCTTTCAACAAGGAATTACTGGAATTGAAGAAAGAAGAACGTTTGCAACTTAAGGCATAGATAAAATGGAATATCAGGATGTCACTGTATTTCTAACTGAAAAGTTACAGGTTAAACTGGATCCATTAGAAAAATCTCACAAACTGCAAGATTGGAGAAATGTTTAAGTCTGTGCAAAAATTGTAGGGTGATTTTGTGTCAAAATTTAAATGTTGAGGAAGGTTTGATCAGTGGTGCTATTGGTAAAGTTGCTGGTTTTATCATTTTCCTAAAAGGAATGAGGTGGAATACCATGTGATTAAATTTGATCAGATTGACAACACAAAGCAGATTGGAAAGCCTATTGCACATTTTTTGCTTGTGAAAGAATTATATGGTAGACAGGAACATATGCTGTTACTATTCATAAATCACAAGGTTTAAGCTTATATGCAGCATTTCTTAACCTCTTCTCTGCCAGGCCTTTTCACCCTCAGGTGCCAGGCCTTTTTTTGGCTTTTTGGGGAAGGGCGCGCTTCGGTCCTCATAACTCTTTGTCCACCTAAGCTACCCATGATAAATTTGTGTAATTTTTTTCCGACATCCTAGGGATTCTAGAGGTACCCAGACTTTGTGGGTTCCCCTGAAGGAGATCAAGAAATTAGCCAAAATACAGTGAAAATTTGTTTTGTTTTTTTTAAATGGGAAAAAAGGGCTGCAGAAGAAGGCTTGTGTTTTTTTCCCTGAAAATGGCATCAACAAAGTGTTTGTGGTGCTAAAATCACCAGCTTCCCAGCTTTCAGGAACAGGCAGACTTGAATCAGAAAACTCAATTTTTCAACACAATTTCGACATTTTACTGGGACATACCCCATTTTTATGATTTTTTGTGCGTGCTTTCAGCCTCCTTCCAGTCAGTGACAGAAATGGGTGTGAAACCAATGCTGGATCCCAGAAACCTAAACATTTCTGAAAAGTAGACAACATTCTGAATTCAGCAATGGGTAATTTGTGTAGATCCAACAAGGGTTTCCTACAGAAAATAACAACTGAAATAAAAAAATATTGAAATTGAGGTAAAAAACAGCAATTTTTCTCTACGTTTTACTTTTGTAACTTTTTCCCGCAAAGTCAGATTTCTGAAAGCCATATACCGTTATGTCTGCTGGACTTTTCTGGTTGTGGGGATATATAGGGCTTGTAGGTCCATCAAGAACCCTAGGTACCCAGAGTCAATAAATGAGCTGCACCTTGCAGTGGGTTTTCATTCTATACCGGTATACAGCAATTCATTTGCTGAACTATAGAGAGTGAAAAATAGGTATCAAGAAAACCTTTGTATTTCCAAAATGGGCACAAGAGAAGGTGTTGAGAAGCAGTGGTTATTTGCACATCTCTGAATTCTGGGGTGCCCATACTAGCATGTGAATTACAGGGCATTTCTCAAACAGACGTCTTTTTTACACACTGTGTTATATTTGGAAGGAAAAAATGTAGAGAAAGACAAGGGGCAATAACACTTGTTTTGCTATTCTCTGTTCCCCCAAGTCTCCCGATAAAAATTGTACCTCACTTGTGTGGGTAGGCCTAGCGCCCGCGACAGAAAATGCCCCAAAACACAACGTGAACACATCACATTTTCTCAAAGAAAACAGAGGTGTTTTTTGCAAAGTGCCTACCTGTGGATTTTGGCCTCTAGCTCATACCAAACCTGTGCATTTTTTAATACTAGAGACGTAGGGGAATCCAAGATGGGGTGACTTGTGGGGTTCCCACCTGGTTCTGTTACCCAAAATCCTTTGCAAACCTCAAAATATGGCTAAAAAAACACTTTTTCATCACATTTCGGTGATAGAAAGTTCTGGAATTTAATTGGAGCCACACATTTCCTTCCACCCAGCATTCCTCCAAGTCTCCCAATAAAAATGGTACCTCACTTGTGTGGGTAGTCCTAGTGCCCACGACAGGAAATGTCCCAAAATACAACGTGGACACATCACATTTGTCCAATGAAAACAAATGTGTTCTTTGCAAAGTGCCTAGCTGTGGATTTTGGCCTCTAGCTCAGCCAGCACCTTGGGAAACCTAGCAAACCTGTACATTTTGGGAAAATAGGCACCAGGGGAAGCCAGGATAGGATAACTTGTGGTGCTCTCACCTGGTTCTGTTACCTAGAATCCTTAGCCAACCTCAACATGTGGCAAAAAAAAAATGTTTACTCACATTTTGACACTGCAAAGTTCTGGAATATGAGGGGAGCCACAAACTTCCTTCTACCCAGCATTCCCCCAGGTCTCCTGATAAAAATGGTACCTCACTTGTGTGGGTAGGCCTAGTGCCTGCGACACGAAGTGCCCCGAAACACTATGTTAACACCTCAAAATTATCAAATACAAAACTACCTCTTTTTGTGGCGTGGGGAGGCCACCTGCATTTTTTATCCTGGGCTCAGCAGCCAGCTAGGGAAACCTACTAAACACAGACATTTCTGAAAACTAGACATCCGAGGAGTCCCAGGAGATGTGACTTGCATGGATCCCCCAGTGTTTTCTTACCCAGAATCCTCAGTAAACCTCAAATATAGCTACAAAATATCATTTTTCCCACATTTCTGTGAGATCATCGCACTGGTACAAATTTCCTACCACCCAACATTCTCCTCAGACTCCCGATAAAAATAATACCTCACTTGTGTAGGTGGGCCAAGTGCCCGTGACAGGGAAGAGCCAAAAACATGTAGAAATTGAAGGAGAACCAAAGCGGGTCCAAAAAGGCAGCTTTTATTGGTATAGACGCGACAATGCTGGGTGGTAGGAATTTTGTGGATTCCTGCAGATTTTGGAAGGTTCCATCACAAAAATGTGGGGAAAATGTGCAATTTCAAGCAAAATTGAAGGTTTGCAGGGCATTGTGGGTAAGAAAATGGTGCGGGGTGCATGTGAAGCACACCACCCTGGACTCACCCAGACGTTTAGTTTTCAGATGTGTCTAGGTCTCGTAGATTTTTCTACATGGCAGCATCCCGAAGTCCAAAAAGTGCAGTCATCAGATGTCACTGAGGGAGTAGATAGGCAAGCGATTCCCCTTCCATCCGTGCTCCCATTCGTCCCTCAGGGGGAGCGTTAGCGTCTCATTTTGAGTTTGGTGGATGGGAAAGCCCATCTGCAAAACCCCGACAGGGTGGCCGCCACCGTAGTAGTGATCACCCTGCTGGACCTATTAGGAGTTTCCCGCTAGGCTGACGGGAGAAAACCTTGGTTTCTGCCCGCTAGCCGAGCAGGAAACAGGCATCAGCATTGTTTCCGGCTCAAAATCAAGCTGGTGGCAATGCTGTGGCCTGCAGGATTCACCAGCACCCTTATAATGTTCATGTTCACTGTCTGCATTGCAGATGCTGCGCCTTGAGGTCCTGCATTGTCATCGAGGATTTAATCGATGACGGCAGTCTGGAGTTGTGGAGGCGATGTGGCGGTTCTGTAGAGCTGTGAGGCTGCAATGCTAGAACCTGCGTTGTCATCAAGGCTGCCTTTAATGCAAGTTTTGCAATATAAGGGTCTGCATCAGTGAAGCTTCACACTGCAACGATTCTATGCTGTGAGGTTGATGCAGTGTCCTTTTGCTAAAAGAATCCTTTCAACACAGACGATGCATTGATTCTTCTTCGGTTTGCCCCTCTCAGCATAAGAGATGCGTCAGTTTTACTGGATCCACAGATGGCTGACAGAGCACCTTCAGGCCCACTTCTCAGGGTCCACGACTGGGGTGGCAAGGTGGGACTCACAGACGGCAGAGTCCAGGTGCTGGGTTCGAGGTTGGTGGTGCCTTCTGTCCCCAATACTCTAGTCTGGATGCCAGCCAACTAGCCCTCTGATATCCTAGGTTCAACAGATACAGGTCAGTCCTTCTCACAGAGGCAGGAGTGCAGTAGACAGCAGGTCAGCACAGCAGGGCAGCAGTCCTTCAGAGCAGCATTTCAGCAGAGTGACAGTCCTTTCAGCAGCCCAGCAGTCCTTCTTTTTGGCAGAGTATGTACAGTTCGAAAAGTGTACTGAAGAGTTGGTGTCTGAGGTTCAATAATTATGCCTGGACCTTCCTTTGTAGTTGGACAAGCTACTATAGGTTTCCCTTTGAAGTACCCAGGAATCCTGCCTTCCCTGTGCTGACTTCAGATTCACACAAGGGGGGTATGGAGATCCTTATGTTGAGGTAGATACAATCTATTCAAGTGTAAGTAGGGCTAATCCCAGCTCCACCCTCCCATCCTTGCAGTGATGCTCCATCCAGGCACACCTAAGCTCTTTGTTGTATGTGGCTGTTTAGAAGTAATACAAAAAACTCAACTGTCAGCTACACCCAGTTATATGACCCAGAGACACACTGAAGGTTCTAAGGGGCATATTTATAGCCCTGTAGCACCACCTTGCACCACATTGTCGTCATTTATTTTGACGTCAATGTGGCACAATGAGGCCATAATCCCCATGCCGTATGTACAGAGTGGCGCAATGCATGCACCAGGCATAATTTATGCAAAAGGAGCCTTCGCCCATTAGGAGAGCCAGTAAAATGGTGCATGGAAATCTATGAGATTTTCTTATGCCATTTATTAAGGTACTTTTAACGCCTGCTTGAGAGCAGGCGTTAAATGGGGGCTTCCATTCTTTAGAATGGGCCCCTGTGTACTCTGCAGGAGTACCGCCAATATTTTGGTGCTACTCCTGCAGAGTACATCAATAGCGTCATAAAAAATGACACTACCGACCCCTACCCTGCACCATAGTGCACTGTAATTTAAATATGGTGCACACATGGCGGTGGAAGGGTGCCAAGGGGTGCAGGGAAAGTGGTGCTGCCCTCGGTGCAGCGCCACTTTCCATAAATCTGCCCCTAATTGGCTGAGGCAGGAAAATAAAACACACAAAAGATGATGGGAGACAGCTTGCAATACGTCTAAATACTGGCAATAGCTCAGGGCAGGATTCCAACTTATTGTTCTATTGCTCACAATCCCATTTCAGTTAGGACCAAGTCATATGCAAATCAGTCTTGACCTTGCTCCCCATGTTAACATTCCAGCCCGAACTGCCTGCCAGGTCCTCCTTGAACCAGAACAGAAGCAACCCATTGATTTTGGTCTAGTTATGGGATCATCAGCTGGGTGTATATTGGTTCTAGAGACACAGTGAGCACTGGACTCATGTCTGGGCATACCGATGCCACTTAGGACAGTACATGAATCAAAAAGGTGATGGGTTTCTGCTTTTTAATTCTAAAACTGCTCTTAAATGTTTATTTTGTTTGTATCTTTTGTTTAATCTTTTCCTTCGTCATGCCCTTCGTTTTGTTTATTCCTACGTGAATCACCTTTTTAATATTTACATGCTGTCACACATATCTATTAACACAACAGTCTATCAAATTCTGCCTTGATATAAATTTGCAGCATTTTTATTGCCATGGACACACTGAGCACATAGTTGACATAAATAATTTTGGTTGTGCGCTTAGGATGTAACTGTGGCCTAATCTGCATTTATTTTCTTTTGCCTTTTTTATTCGTGTTTCCCTTCTTCACAACCTTGAGAAAGCTCTTGGGCATAAACACCTGAGTGGTGTGTTGTCTGATCTTTCTATAGTCTTGTTTTACCAACTCTATAATATTTATGGTAAATTAAATACTACTTTCCCTGAAAAAAGAACTTTTAGGCGTGATTTGTTCTCAAGTGAATTAAAAATCACAAACAATGGACCCTAGACATGAAGAAAGATTTTAAAGCCTCGGTGGACTCCCATGACTCCTCCTGAACATACTTTAACACTTTTTTCAGTTAAAAAAACAGGTATATTAATATACCTGGAAAACTATACTAGGGACATTTTTCCAGCCCTGTTATTTGACCACCCGTGCCTCAGCTTCCTATTCCCCAGAACTGTCCATAGCGTACAATTCTGCAAAGTGGGAGGGGCAACCGAATGTTCAAAATCACATTTTTTTGTTTTTCGTCAATTGTTTTAACCTTTCACCTTAGAGAAAGCCCTCACCCAACACTGCCAGCAAACCTGGTAGTAATCCGTTCCCTTTCTCACCCTGGAAGGGGTGGGAATCATCAATCATTTCCCAGCCTGGGGTGGGTCAGGT
The DNA here is from genome assembly GCF_031143425.1 of Pleurodeles waltl. Lineage (NCBI taxonomy): Eukaryota > Metazoa > Chordata > Amphibia > Caudata > Salamandridae > Pleurodeles > Pleurodeles waltl. The sequence continues at coordinate 1,661,394,517 of NC_090444.1, read as the reverse complement.
TTCAGCTCGTGAGTCCCCACAAATGTATATGTTCATGGGAATTTGCCAACTTACAAAACTAAATAGACCTTGATCCACTTAGTTACCATCCTTTGAATAGGATATACTACTGTATACTTCACCAGTGAGAAAGAAAATTGTGAATTCCTATCAGACAAATGGAGCTATTTCCTCTAATCATGTCTAACCTTTGTTTGTCTCCACCAAAACAAATCTACATAGCACTTCTCAACACTAAGGGGCTAATTCACAAAATGTTTTTTTAGTACATTTAGAACTACTACAATGGTACTACTAAATTACTAAAGTACTACAAAATGCTGTTCACAAACTTACAAGTGTAAATCTCCACCTTCACTTCTCCAATGTTTTCTATGGGGAGTTGCTCACACATGTCATTTTATTACGTAGTAAGATGGGAGGAACCAGGTTAGTGGCTCGAAAAGAGGCATACTACTTAATGGGAGGGGTGTAGGGAGAAGTAAGGAGGGGTTTATTGAGAGATAGGGAGAGGTTTAGGGAGTGACATGCACCATCTCGTAACAGAGCAGGCCCATTGCTATTGACAAACAGCACTTCTAAAGTTACTACAGCTAAAAAGGGATTCTAAATGTTACAAATTGGGTTATTGGTTGAGAGAGGTAAGAGCCCCAGTCGAGTAATGAACACAGTCCATTTCAGGCTGAACCACAAAAGTCATAACATAAACCTGTGCTCAACCCTCTGGCAGCTTGGCACAAGAGCTGTCAGGCTTAACTTAGAGGCAATGGGGCATATTTACAAGCCCCTAGCGCCTCCCTGCGTCACATTAGCATAATTTTTGTTTATGCTAATGTGGCGTTAGGAAGGCTTTTTTGCCACGCTGTATTTATGAAGTGCTGCAATGCTTGCATTGCGCCACTTTGCACACCCTTGCACCACAATATGTCTGCGCCAGGAATAATGTATCGAAGGGAGCATTATGGCACTAGGAGGCCAGAAAAAATGGATCAGTGAGATCTACAAGACTTCACTGCACCATTTTTGGCATCATACATTTTTAACGCTTGTTCAAAGCAGGCATGAAAATGACACAGCCATTGAAACCTATGGGCCTGCTTGCACTTTGCTGCTCTAGGCTCAACATTTTTTATGCTAGTGTAGCAAAGCACCACAAATAGCGTAAAAAATGCTGTGGCGTCATTGGCCTAACTACCGCCATGGTGTACTGTATAGTAAATACGGCACACCCATGGCATTGTTCGGTGGGGCAGGGACGATGCAAGAAAACTGGTGCATCAACACTGATGCACCAGTTTCTTGTAAATATGCCCAATGTGAAAAGTATTTAGGCAGCACTCAAACAGTAATAAAGAGAAAAAAACACCACAAGCAAAATTCCAAACCAATTTAGAAAAAAATTGTTAATCTTTTATTAAATAGAATGACAACCAAACAACAGACATCCAATAAGTAGAATGTGAGATATGAATTTTTAATGTTTTCAGTAGAAATAGTGCCAAGAAGCAGAAAGCGCCAGTTTCAGTTATTTGGTCACACTGGACTGGACCAAAGTCAAATGTGAAGGGAGAACACTATGGAATGTCATTTGGATACAGGGACCAGGTTCATCACAGTGCAAAGTTTACCTTCTAACTTAGTCTAGCTTCACGCAAGAAGCATTAGTCAACAAGGTTGTCAATGGTCAGACTGTTAGCTGGATCTGAGAGGGGCTCATAAATTGCGGGTTGCGGAAGTTTCAGGACTCCTTTGAATAACATCCATTGTCATTGCTCCAGGATCTGTTATGTAACTGAAGTACCTCTAAAGTTGATGATCCAGTGTGGATGCAAACAGACCTATGCAATTCAGACCGCATCTCTGCATAACAGCTTTGAAGACTTGTGGATTCTGTTTAAATGCACTGGAGTTCTGTAGCTAAGTGCCAATTGTCTATATTGTTCTCACTCCCTTACAGGTATTCCTTTGTGACTGCCACCTGGTTCTCCATGCAGAAGTTAAAACATCTGTTGGTCAGTTCTCTCAGCAGCTTTCATCTGGCCCCTCTTAGGTGGTGTATGTACTGGACCACAGTGATGTCCATCTTCAGTAGTATGCAACATTAAACTTACTTTCTGGTTCAATATTTTACCACTATGAACTGAAGTTACCAGAAGTTCTCGACAGTTGATCTGCTACCAAAATTCTTCTTATCACTGTCCTATGGTAGATAAGTCTCCATGTCTGGCTCCCCTCCTGATCTGCTGGCATCCAAACCAATAATTAGGTCAAGGGTGATCCAAAGATTGCTCTCCCATTCCGTGCCTCCACACTGTTAAGTCACCCTTGTAATTTTTTCTCTGGCTTCGTCATATAGGGGAATCTGTCCCAAGTAAGGGGTGCGCTGAATTCAGATGATGCAAAGCACTATAGCAAAATGGGCTTGGGAAAATGGCCTTTATGGAAGATGCTAAAAAACCTACTAGCCTATATAACTGGTAGAGCAAAATTTTGGTCATTAGCAGGGATCACCTTGGCTCATGCCTGATCTGTGATGTCATCTTTAGTGGCAGCCTGAGAGCTGACTAATCAGAGTTTATCTCAATCCCCAGACAGGTCCTTGTCCAATTGGGTGTTAAGTAAGACTTGGTCCTGTTGATGGTCAAACCCAGGCCTTGCAGCTGAGAGACTGCATATAAAGCTGTTGCAATAGGCCGGTTGGTGGCTGATACATCAAGCTAATGTCATGATAGATGATTATCACAACCCCATGCTTGCAGGAACTCAACTTCTGGCCTGAGCACTTTCATGAACCACCAGGGTTCGGCTGATTGGCAGAAGGGGTGAGTTTTAAATTTGTAGACTTGCTTGGTCCAGATTAATTGCAGAAATATGGCATTAAGTGAAAAGTTACGGATTACCAGTTAAGTGTAATTCAGAACTAGGTGCACCACCCAATTCCCCTGTTTTATTATATCTATTTAAGTAGCAGTACACCACCTATTGGATTCCTTGAGGTTTATCACAGGCCTTTTTTCTGTGTCCTTTTTCTACATTAGAAAGAGGTTTCATATGAAACTTCCTAAGTAGCTCATCTAGTGGGATATGACTCTTTTCTCTTCCAGCACCTCTACTCACATTTGTTCGCTGCATCATATGTTGAAAACATTACTGGCTATGGGTTCTGCCTTTGCTTCAATGAACCCTAAAATTCTATGCGAAAGCCCATGATCATCTTGAGCAACCAGGCATATGATGTTAATTTTCACCACTTGTGCATAAACTCAGCTAATCTTCCCCTACTATAGCGAAGAGAAGAGATAGATAGAAGGGAAGCGATAGATAAGACTTACCAGACTTACCAGAGTATTCAATAGAGGAACTGCAGGTCCTTCTAAAGGAACTTCTCAAGCCATGGACTCTATCGAGACCATGGTGCAAGGGTATCGGTGTTGTTGGCACAATTGTTTTTGTGCAGGAAGGGGGACTTCACTATCACAGAGGCATTTTCCTTGTTCTAGGAAAAAACTAGGAGAAAGGTAACATTTCTCCTTATCACCCCTGCTTTGGGGAGGCGTAAGGTTTTGGCATAGCCCCAGATTTACTCTGTGTTGTAAATCTGGGGCAGTGTCAGAATCCATTGGTGTTGAGTGGGAACACCCACAGCAACTCCCATGGCTTGCCTACTTGACGCATTGTGAGGCAATGCAGAGCCTTGCTCTGCATTGCCTGACACCATATCTACAAGACCATGTAAAGCAACACAGGGTGAATTTGCATGAACTTTCTCAAAAGTGTAAATTACTCAAAAGAGTATAGCCTCCATGCCTATCTGTTTGGTTGGGAAATGAAAGTTACACTTTTGGAGTAAATTTACACTTGGATTTTGTGAATTGTCAAAAAAATAGTAAAATTATTCAAAAGTGTAAATTACATTTCTAAATCAGGCTTCAAGCATGTAATGTTGAATCAATTTTAGCTTGAGGTTACCCCTGCTGGCTAGGGTGTGACTATGTTTCTGTAGCTTGATGTGAGAGTCTAAAATATAACCAAGAGATTGTCGCGTAGGTTCTCATTCAGGTAATGAGGCTACAGGATTTGGGCAGTCAGATCGCCTAGGTTGTGGGTACTGAGTACAATTCCACACCAGGTGACACCTGTCGGCCTAATCTGGGGTTCCCGGCTAACTAGCAGTGCCCCATCTCTGACCGAGATGAATGTGGCAACCAGGCTCATGACAAGATAGACTCCCCAGGGAATCGTGGGACGTCCGATCTCATCCCTTTCTCTCCAGTGCCAAGATCTCACTCAGGAAAAGACAACGGAGGCAGAATATATTTCAATAAGCATTTAATAAAATATCTGCATCTTAGATAAAAGCAGGTGCATAGTAATAACAAGGATAATAAAAGACAATAGGCGCAGGCATGTGAGTAAAAGTGTAAAACACAGAAACAATCCCACCATGCTGTCTAAACAAGGGAGTGGATCTATAACCCCTCACCTATGTTAAGTATGAGCACAGCATACTAAATCTAATCTGCCCTTCCGGTATCCCCCTGGGAGAACATTATCCATCATACTTGAAGAAGAGGCCTGAAGTCTAAAAATACATCGTCCCCATCTGGATCAGGGCTCGGTCATCTAAGCAGGTAGCTGTGGTGAAGCTTACAGCAATCAGTATACAGTCAAGGTCATCTGGCTGGAATCGCCCTCTAACGTGTCTGGGACGAAGGGGTGTTTTGTAATAAAACAGCTAACATTTTAAGAAATGGTCCCCACATATGAGTGTGTGTGTTTCTGTGAATGATGGAGACACAGCATACCATGTTTGTTGGCAACCCTATCTTACTGTAGCCTTGGAAAAAGCACAAAGTGAGCTACATGTCCTACTAAGAACATGATGCTTTCCTAGGTGAAAGACCAATTAGATAGGGAAAATAAAACAACACTGCAAATTTAGCTATTGCTAGAAAAATAAAGCAATGCTGAATAAAATGTAATTGGGTTAAAGTGCACAGCGGCAGGCCTAGTTAGCTAAAACAACGTGTTAAGAACATGGCTAAAGTAGCTATACCACAAGATTTGGCATTAGCAGTAATGAATGGAAAGTAACCAAGGAGGGTGATAGTGTAAATCCAGCCTTCAATCTAGAAATGGTTGGGCTGAGATTAAATCAGGAGAAGCTCAATCTTATATGGATTAAATGTGAGGTGATGAGCAGACACTGAGGGGGTGATTCTGACCCCGGCGGTTCAGTACCGACGGGGTCAGGGTCGGCGGGAGCACCGCCAACAGCCTGGCGGTGCCCCGCAGAGCATTCTGACCGCGGCGGTTTGGCCGCGGTCAGAAAGGGAAAACCGGCGGTCTCCCGCCGGTTTTCCGCTGCCCTGGGAATCCCCCATGGCGGCGCAGCTTGCTGCGCCGCCATGGGGGATTCTGACACCCCCTACCGCCATCCTGTTCCTGGCGGTTCGCCCGCCAGGAACAGGATGGCGGTAGGGGGTGCCGCGGGGCCCCTGGGGGCCCCTGCCGTGCCCATGCCAATGGCATGGGCACAGCAGGGGCCCCCGTAAGAGGGCCCCACTGGGTATTTCAGTGTCTGCCTAGCAGACACTGAAATACGCGACGGGTGCAAACTGCACCCGTCACACATGCCCACTCCGCCGGCTCCATTCGGAGCCGGCTTCCTCGTGGGGAGGGGTTTCCCGCTGGGCTGGCTGGTGGCCTTCTGGCGGTCGCCCGCCAGCCCAGCGGGAAAGCCAGAATGGCCTCCGCGGTCTTTCGACCGCGGAGCGGCCATATGGCGGTTCCCTCCAGGCAGGCGGCGCCCGCCGCCCGCTGGGGTCAAAATGACCCCCTGAGTCTGGATATTAACAAGTGTTGCAGTAACTAAAGTGAGCTCTTTGAGGGAGGTGACCTTTAGTTAGAACTGGGTATCACCCACATATTACTGGTAGCAGATCCCAGATTGATGAATGAATTCTCCATTGGATTCAGATCGAATAAAAAAGTGTTGCGGCTAGCACAGAACCCTAATGAAATCCTTGAAATATGTGCATGAAGCAGAAGAAGGAATCATTAATTTTGATGATTTGTGTTCTGTTCATTAGGTATGACTGATAAAGTGAGTGTACAACTATATCACTGAATCCCATGTCTTCATTCAAAGAGAGAATGAGAGTAATATGATGTGCAGTTTCAAAAGCTGCTGGAAAGTTAAGTAGGATTAGGACAACGACTCACCATTGGCAAGAATGTGCAGGGCATCATTAATAATTTGAAGGAGAGCAGTTTTGACACTGTACCCTGCCGATAAATGAGACTGAAAGTGCTTAGCAAGGCATGTGACCTTTGAGATAAAGAATTAGTGTAATTCTTCATATTTCCTTTAAGAAATGTCTAGAGACAGGAGACACTGGTTTGGTAAATTAATTCACAACACTGAAGAGCTTTTAGGCCCCTTATTACCTGATTTGAATTTAATGGAAAAAGATTTGGCTTTAAAGATATGTTTTTCTAAGACAATCTGGCAGCAGAAAGACGTTCCATATTAATTATGAATGCTTTGGCACACAAGGATCATTCTGTTATTCTGAGAATTTTTCTTATCATGCAGGTTCTTGTTGCACCTTGACGCTAGTTTCTTACATTTGAGTCTTTTTTCTTTTAGAGGAATAGACTGATTTATAATTTCAGGAAGAACTACATTAAACTGTCAGTGGTCCCATTCACATCATATTCATGTGGTGTGGGAAGGGAGCGAGATACAGTGTAAAATTAGAGGCAAGGTGGGTAGCTTGAATGTTACCCATATTTTGTATTATTCTTTTCTGACACTCAGGGTGAATCCCAACATGATAGAACTCAGAATAAACAATGAGAAGGGGATCTGTTAAGGATCTGAAGAATCCACGAAAATACAATCATTAACAGAGATGGATTGGTCTTTAGCAATGATAACTTCCAAAGCTGCCCCTTTAATGTGTGTAGAGTACAATCAGTGTTGAGTTAGATCATTTTCCAGCAGAAAGTTAGAAAGAAAGGAAAGTGCGCTATCTTTAAGGGATCCCTAGTGGATGGTAAAGTCATCAACATATATGTGGTCCTTTTTGGACAGTGTGAGGTGAGAGGTCACAAGTTCTCTGAAGTTTTCAATGAAGGCATGCATCTTATCACAAGGGTTGTCATTTATATGAATTATGGTTATTATGGGTGTTATGGAGTTGAAATTAATTATCTTAGTAAGTGGGGTGGGAGACAGAGGCCAAGGCTCAGCACTGTATGGAGTTACTCTGGATCAAGGCCACTCCACCTCTGATCTTACATTCTTTGTCTATACTTAAAATGGAGTAATCAGAGGTAGCAAAAGATCAATAATTGCTTGCTTAGCATTATTGTACAAAGCTTTAGTCATCATCATCACAATTAGAGCAATATTTATACTCTGTTTGCACAGTTTTTATGCTAATTCAGCACAATCTTAACTCCATATTATATTTTGACACTAGACCCGTCTAGCGTTAAAATATTGGAGTTAAAGCCATTTGTTTGATGTGTGAACCTACCTTGCGTCAATGAGATGCAAGGTAGGCGTTCCCATCCATAAAATGACTCTAAGGCCCTAGCGCCTTATTTATCCTCCTGTGCAAAAATGGTGCACGGGTGTGCCATTATTTAACACCTGGTCTGGGCAGGCGTTAGGGGACCTATGGTCAAACACCATGGAAAGAGCCCCAGGAATACCCCCACCCACACCAGAGGGACACTTAGGGGATGGGGGACCTCATCCCAGGTAAGTATAGGTAAGTAGAGGTAAGTACTTTAGTAAATATTTAAAGTGCCATTGGCGGGCCTGAAATGGGCCGCTATACATGGCACTGGGTGCAATGGGCATGCCCAGGGGACCCTTGCTAGGCTGGTTAGAGTAATCTTTTTTTTTTACTGTAGCCAGCCTAACGTAATTTTTTGGTGCAAAACACCATACCGCCACGCCCACCCGGCTAACGTAATTTTTTTTGTTTACGCTAGCTCACCCTTTGCGCCGGGTTGCACAATTCCATTAATATGATGCCCGGCTGATGTCCTGGAATGGCACAAGCCGGTGTTATACTTTTTGGCGCAAAACTGCGCAAATGCAGTTTTGCGTCAAAAAGTATAAATATGGTCCTTTGATTTAAGTCAGTTAAGATACCGGCAATGTCAATGTGGTGTCTGACAGGAGAACATCAACTGTGGAGATGGAATCTTAAGGTGAAGGAGGAAATGACCTTTCAAGAAGGCGTATCAAGCGAGCTCTCAATCAGCTTTAGCCGTTCACATTTTCTTTCAGGGAGGCATCCATGAGAGTGTCAAACGTGGGGAGGGATGCGTGTAAACATCAAAGATATGCTGTTGGTCAGGAGTCATGATGGTATACACGGACAGAAAAAAGTAAACAGCAATAAAGTGTATTAAGTAAATATGGGGGTTATTCTAACTTTGGAGGAGTGTTAATCCGTCCCAAAAGTGACGGTAAAGTGACGGATATACCACCAGCCGTATTACGAGTTCCATAGGATATAATGGACTCGTAATACGTCTGGTGGTAAATCCGTCACTTTTCCGTCACTTTTGGGACGGATTAACACCTCCTCCAAAGTTAGAATAACTCCCTATATATATTAACTCATACATATAATAATGTACACTTCAACTTTAAAACCTTTTTTTAATTGCCACATAGTATCATAACAAGGCAGCAATCTATATTTTTGTTGTTAAGTACAATTGAATTTTCATTTTTTTTGTTTTTTTCATAGTTATATATTTGAAAAATATATGATGTTGCCCTTCAGGAGCAATTTGCATGTCTCAAACATGTGTTGGCCTGTTTTTTTCTATTTTAAAATAATGAATAAACTAAAATAAAGAGAAAACATTAAAATAATGTTATCGTTTATGTACTTCAAATAATCTTTTGGACTATAGGTATTATAGAGATGTGGATGGCTGGGCAAACATAGCAATGCGATGCATTCCAATGATCTAAAGTTTTGATTTTGCCTAGAAGGAAGTAGAGTTTTATTGTGAGCTAGCATTAACCTATGTTTAAAACTCTTGGAAGCCTTTTTGGAAAAGTTAGGTGGGTATAAAATCTTGTCTGAATTAAGGTTCACTTTGACTGAATGATTCTCGATCTTGAAGGAGAATTATGTGAGGGACGCTAAACAGAGAAAAGAGCGGGCTGGCTATCTTCAAAAAGTAAAAATAGAATAGTTATTGTTTTATGGACTTAAAATAAATGTACATTTTAGTACTAGTTATAATAGGAAATTGGGCACATTGATGCTAGAAATTGTAAATTGCAGTCCAGGATGCTGTTGAGCAGGATTTATAGTCAAAATAGGAGCAACAATATATAGCCAGCACCAATGACGACCATCAGGAGGCAGCTTTTTATAGTGGAGTAGGGCTACTTAAAAATAGTAAGATTGAATTGGTTATTGCCCCATGGGGTAATTCTTGAAGTCTCAGTTTTAGTACTGATAGAAGGCTGACCACTTTAAACGTGGTCACAGACCATTAGAACCCAGGAAGTGGCCAGGCAAGATTCACAGGGCATTAAAAGGCGATAGCCACAACTTTGTGTATGGGTATTTGTATATATCCACCATATACAAATTATAAAGAAACAATGAGTATTTTTTCATGAAGAGGTTGAGTTTATATCACAAATCACTCTTGTGACAGTAGAGGAAGGACCAAGAGTGAATCACCTGCAAAGAAGGATAATTAGTAATTAGGCTTCAAAATGGGTCCTGTGCACAATATATCCACATCCACCAACAAATAAGAATAACTGGACTTCAAATGGCCCCAGAAAAAAACATCCATTTAGGAGGTAGTCCACAAATTCCACTACAAGCCACTTACCAGTCAGGGTGCCAAGCAGAGAGTACACGCCCATCCACCTCAGGGCCACACCAAGAGGGACACAAGTGTGCAGAACAACCACCCTTCTGCGACCAACAGGCCAGTATCCTCCAGTGATGATACCAGCACCTATTCCTCCAAAAGCAGAGCATCTGTCAATAGTGTCATACCAACTACACCACAATTTGAAGAAAGGATCGTCCCCAATAACTGAGCCGCATCTCCCAGAGGATGATCCACATCCAAAGATGGGGTTGCACTCCCTGGTGATAAAGTAGCTTCATCTAACAACTCTTCAGCATCACCAACACTGAGTGTAGAAGCCATGCCCCATATTCCCAGACATAAAGCAGCTACAGACAGGGTATTAGGGCTACACAAGGGGCGCAGCCAGCCAGATCAGATCTAGAGAGGTCTCAGACAAGGTAGATCCAACACAGCAGCACCCCACACAGACGCAGGGTATCAGCTGACCAACACCAAAACCAGGAGAAATATCAATTCAGCAGGCAATCCAGAGGAGCAGAACAACAGATCATAGGGAAAGACAATAGATCATTAGACAGCAACAGAAGGTACAGGAAGGGGAAAACCTCTAGCCGCTGGAGGAGTGCACAATGGAGCTTCTTGGGTAGTGTCATCTTGAGGACTTTCTGGATCATCCCATCCTTTGCAAGACTCAGAATAGCTATTTTTTCTTCTCTAGCAATTTACCAAGCTATCAGAATTGCCACATACAGTGTCACCAAATGGTTCCATGTCATCAAGACACATCTGTTACTGTCAAAAGCTCCCATTTAACAAATCAGTGAATTTTGGAAGTTGTAGTTCTGACTCAGTGCAATTAAAAAATAAGATTACAGCATACAAAAACAATGATTTGTAAAAGGAAATCCCAGAATTGGAAACAACTTTATACTTCAGTGACATGGTACCATCCAGTAATCCAATAATTATGGTGATTATACATTGCCCCAATTCATCATGTACCACTAGGGTGTGAATATCACCCCACTCCCCTCAGCCCCCCTCACGCCAAGTTGTCTACCTTTTCTTTGCCTGCTTGGGTATGTTCAGTCCAGGAGGTAGGCCTCATTCTGGAATCATTTTATCCAGCTTTTAAGACAATACCATTTTAGAGATAATGACAATTTAATTTATGGTTGATATCCTTCTCTTAATTCCAGTTCACAGTGGGAAGTGGTGAAGACAATGAGTCTTGTGTGGTAATCTGGCTGTCAGAAAATTTAGCCTGTTACTGGTAGATTCCAAGAAACTGAATTGAACTTACCTCAACTGAAAAGATAGAAAGGACAGTTTGGTGCAAAACTGGTTATTGGACAGAACATCTGTAAACACACTCTATTGCCATTGAGTTCAGTACCAGAAACCGGTAACGCCCTGAAGGATTCCAGTAGCTTCTTTTAGGTGGGCTCATTGCTCTTGAGGTTCTGAACTTTTGGGCTGTGGGTTTTTGAGAATAGTTTAAGTCTTGCGTGCCTCAAATCCAGAAGGAGTGCCTGAGGATTACGCCAATTAAGACAGTGAGTTTGGCACACAGAGCTGGACCAAAACAGGAACACCACATGGGTATCCCTTGCATAAGTCTGAAGTACTTGTGGGATTAGCCTTCTAACACATTGTAATGAGTATGGTTTATGATTCTGTGTCTTTCTCCTTTTTCCACAGGCCCCTATTCTTTGTACCCAGCCTCTCCCTCCTGTCTCAAACCCACTCCCCTAAAAGCTCTCTTTATTGTATTCATTTATATTTATTATATTGAAACCATTACTAAATAAAGATGGTCATAAAATGTAGCCAGTGGCACAGAGCTTCCAACAGCAGAAACTGGTGTTCATACAACCACTGATGTAACAATAGCCCCTGCAGCCCCCGTGGTATAGTAGGAGAGGGACCCTAGTTCCAGGGGGGGCCCTCAGCACATTAAACTGTGCACGGGCAGCGAGCCACTGTCTGAATGCTCTTGACAGATTCGAGGGTGGGCCTCGATGTACTGTGCCGGGGAAGCCCCTTAGGTTTCATTACACCACTGCATTCAACAAATGATTCGGGCACCGAAATATAGTAGTACACAGAGTATAAGGTTTGTAATTTAGCCTAGTCCTAAACCATTTACATTGTTTGTGTATCTCACAGTGACTGACTCATTTGCTCCCCCTAACCTTCAATTACTTTCCCCTTCTTATGTCACTCAATGCTAGATACAAATACAACAAAAATATTTTTTAAAGAATATTGTTGTTACTATGGGGGTCATTCCAACCCTGGCGGTCGGTGATAAGCGGCGGCCAACCCGCCAACTGGCAGGCGGTCCAAAAAAAGGAATTCTGACCCTGGCGGGAACCGCCAACACAGCCCGCCACTTTAACACTCCGACCACCACGGCGGGACAGACAAACAGCGCGGCGGTCACCGCCAACAGGCAGGCGGCAGACAATGTACCGCCCACCCTATCACAACTCACCAATCCGCCACCTTTTCCGGGGCGGGAGCCCCGCCGATAAAAACACGGCGGAAACAGACTACGAACGGGAAAACGCTCACCTATACACACTCCACGAGGAAGGAGGACAGCATGGAACCCGAATTAAACATCCTACCAGCTATTGTCTACCTGCTCATCTACCAGGAGTATGAACGCCGGCGCAGACGACAACGGTGAGTACTGCACCTATGACACAGGGGAGGGGGGAGGAGGAAAGCTTACGGGCACACACATGCGCCATACACCCACCCCCCCACCACAAATACCTACACCCCAATGCAGAGCAACAAGTCAGAGTGACACCCCCCAAACCCATCGGAATAATGCAAAGACACAATTAAAATGATCTATAAAATATATGTATAAATAGCTCCATTGAAGGTATGGGAAATATGCTATATGAAAGATACAAAATAAGGAATGAACATAGTAAAAAATATATACATAGGCAATAAGTTCTGCACATTCCGTCAAAGTCCCATAGTCCGTGGGCCAATGTGCACAAACACATGGGCAAAGCCCACACAGGAGACCAGATACCATTGGAGAGAACACTGCTGGGGCATCAGATGATAAAACTACAGGCACCTCAGGGGGAAGGGAAGGGGGGGGGCACCTCAGCCACATGAGTCCACGACGCCAGATCCACGAGGGGCCTCCATGCCCACTGTCCCATCCTGGGGAGTGCAAAGCCACAGTCTCACAAGTCTCTACAGTGGGTGGCTTGCCCACTGTGCCATCCTGGGGAGTGCAAAGCCACAGTCTCTCAAGTCTCTACAGTGGGTGGGTTGCCCACTGTTCCATCCTGGGAAGTGCCAAGCCACAGTCCATCAGATGGATTACCGACTCCACTGAGGAGGCATGGTGCCCATAGTGCTTCGTGAAGCCCTGCTCGACACAGAACCGGCACTGTCAATGGGCCAGCGGTGCTTGAGATGAAGGGCCCAGCGGAGCGGTGCTTGAGATGAAGGGCCCAGCGGAGTGGTGCTTGACAGGAAGGGCCCAGCGGAGCGGTGCTTGACAGGAAGGGCCCAGCGGAGCGGTGCTTGAGATGAAGGGCCCAGCGGAGCGGTGCAGAGACGGCGGGCCCAGCGGAGCGGTGCTTGAGATGAAGGGCCCAGCGGAGCGGTGCAGAGACGGCGGGACCCAGCGGAGCGGTGCTTGACAGGAAGGGCCCAGCGGAGCGGTGCTTGAGATGAAGGGCCCAGCGGAGCGGTGCTTGAGATGAAGGGCCCAGCGGAGCGGTGCATGACAGGAAGGGCCCAGCGGAGCGATGCAGAGACGGCGGGGCCCAGCGCAGTGGTGCTTGACAGGAAGGGCCCAGTGGAGCGGTGCTTGAGATGAAGGGCCCAGCGGAGCGGTGCTTAAGATGAAGGGCCCAGCGGAGCGGTGCATGACAGGAAGGGCCCAGCGGAGCGGTGCAGAGACGGCGGGGCCCAGCGGAGCAGTGCTTGACAGGAAGGGCCCAGCGTAGCGGTGCTTGACAGGAAGGGCCCAGCGGAGCGGTGCTTGAGATGAAGGGCCCAGCGGAGTGGTGCTTGACAGGAAGGGCCCAGCGGAGCGGTGCTTGACAGGAAGGGCCCAGCGGAGCGGTGCTTGAGATGAAGGGCCCAGCGGAGCGGTGCAGAGACGGCGGGCCCAGCGGAGCGGTGCTTGAGATGAAGGGCCCAGCGGAGCGGTGCAGAGACGGCGGGACCCAGCGGAGCGGTGCTTGACAGGAAGGGCCCAGCGGAGCGGTGCTTGAGATGAAGGGCCCAGCGGAGCGGTGCTTGAGATGAAGGGCCCAGCGGAGCGGTGCATGACAGGAAGGGCCCAGCGGAGCGATGCAGAGACGGCGGGGCCCAGCGCAGTGGTGCTTGACAGGAAGGGCCCAGTGGAGCGGTGCTTGAGATGAAGGGCCCAGCGGAGCGGTGCTTAAGATGAAGGGCCCAGCGGAGCGGTGCATGACAGGAAGGGCCCAGCGGAGCGGTGCAGAGACGGCGGGGCCCAGCGGAGCAGTGCTTGACAGGAAGGGCCCAGCGTAGCGGTGCTTGACAGGAAGGGCCCAGCGGAGAGGTGCTTGAGATGAAGGGCCCAGCGGAGCGGTGCATGACAGGAAGGGCCCAGCGGAGCGGTGCAGAGACGGCGGGGCCCAGTGGAGCGGTGCTTGAGATGAAGGGCCCAGCGTAGCGGTGCTTGACAGGAAGGGCCCAGCGGAGAGGTGCTTGAGATGAAGGGCCCAGCGGAGCGGTGCTTGAGATGAAGGGCCCAGCGGAGCGGTGCTTGACAGGAAGGGCCCAGCGGAGCGGTGCTTGACAGGAAGGGCCCAGCGGAGCGGTGCTTGAGATGAAGGGCCCAGTGGAGCGGTGCTTGACAGGAAGGGCCCAGCGGAGCGGTGCTTGACAGGAAGGGCCCAGCGGAGTGGTGCAGAGACGGCGGGGCCCAGCGGAGCGGTGCTTGACCGGAAGGGCCCAGCGGAGCGGTGCTTGAGATGAAGGGCCCAGCGGAGCGGTTCTTGTCCCAGCGGGCCCCTGTTCAGCGGTTCTTGTCCCGGCGGGCCCCTGTTCAGCGGTGCTCCTCCCGGCGGGCCCCTGTTCAGCGGTTCTTGTCCCGGCGGGCCCCTGTTCAGCAGTGCTCCTCCCGGCGGGCCCCTCTTCAGCGGTTCTTGTCACGGCGGGCCCCTGTTCAGCGGTGCTCCTCCCGGCGGGCCCCTGTTGAGCGGTTCTTGTCCCGGCGGGCCCCTGTTCAGCGGTTCATGTCCCGGCGGGCCCCTGTTCAGCAGTTCTTGTCCCGGCGGGCCCATGTTCAGCGGTTCTTGTCCCGGCGGGGCCCTGTTCAGCGGTGCTCCTCCCGGCAGGCCCCTGTTCAGCGGTGCTTCTCCCGGCGGGCCCCTGTTAAGCGGTGCTCCTCCAGGCGGGGCCCTGTTCAGCGGTGCTTGTCCTGTGTTTCTAGGGAGCCAGACCTGGCCAAGACTTCCCGCTCAGTCGCCATCCGACCTTGCGGTCGCGGGCCCTCCTGTGATGGAGTCCTGGGCCCGTGGGTGTCGTCCGTCACAACCGGAATGGGGCTGGTGGGGCCCTCCTGGGCAGCTCGCCTGCTGCCTGACTTCTCCGCCCTGCTGCCCTTGCCCTCCTTCGCTGAAGCTCTGTGGCCCTTGCCTCCCTTGGATGATGTGGCAGGTGACGGGGCAAGGCTACTGTCCTTGGTGGCAGCCGTCTCAGTCTTGTCGCGCCGGGCCTTTTTTTTTTTGTCCTCTTCCCAGGGGGTGGGCTGGCTGTCCCCTTGCTGCTGGCCGATGTTCCTGCCCTAGGAGCTGGTGGACTCCAATAGCCCTGCACTATGGTCACAGTAGATGCAGGGCTGATAGTGGCTGAGGTGCTTTTTTTACTCTTACCAGATGGAGGGGGTGGGTCAGTGATTGGAACGAGCTCAAGGTTGGAAAGGAAAACCACTTGGGAAGGACAGGGACGGGTAGGTGTAGTGGGTATGGGAGTGGAGGAAGAGGATGTGGTTGTAGGAGAGTCAAATGTGCTGTCTTTGGGTGCAGGTGCTTGTGACGGAGGCTGTCGTGAGGTGGATGGCTGTTGGGTGGGTGGCTGCCTGCGTTTGTGTGCTTTGGAAGAGGGGGTGACAGACACACTGGGAGAGGACACAGGGGACGTGTAAATGGCAGTGGGGGTGGTGACTGCATGTGTGCGGACTGTAATGGAGGGTGTGCTGGTGATGGAAGTACTGGCTGATGGTGGTGTGCATGCAGGTGTGAGTGGAGACGTCACAGGGAGGGAGGAGGGAGATGAGGAGGTGGGGGACACAGAGGTGGTAGTGACTGTTGGCATGTCTGCATCTGGATGTTGCTTGGGTGAATGCTTGTGGGATCTGTGGTGCTTATGTCTGCATGAGCTGCCCTTGGGTGTAGAGGTGTGAGCAGGCTGGTCTGATGGTGTGGATGGGATAGGCAGAGGAACAGGAGACTGGGACTGGGTGGAGGGAGTCAGAAGAGGGAGGCTGGAGACAGGGACAATGGCTGCCGTCAGTGCTGAGGCCAGAGCGTTGAACGATCGCTGATGGGCAGCCTGACCCGAATGAATGCCATCCAGGTATGCATTGCTCCGATGCACCTCCCTTTCTACACCCTGGATGGCATTCAAAAGGGTAGACTGCCCAACAATGAGTGTCCTGAGGAGGTCAATGACCTCCTCACTGAGGGCAGCAGGGGTAACTGGGGCAGGGCCAGAGGTGCCTGGGGCGAAGGAGATGCCTGCCTTCCTGGGCGAGCGGGGACGGAGCGAAGGCTGAGGGGCTGCTGGGAGGGCGGGGCTGGTGCGCTGGGTGGCGGCTGTACCTGTTGTGGCGGTGGGCCCGGATGTTGCCGCCACCGCTAGGGAGCTCCCTTCCGAGGACGTGTCGGTGTCGCTGACGTCTCCACGGGTCCCCGTTGTGGATCTCCACTCGCCCTCCGTCTCACTGGTGTACTCGGAGTCTGTTGTATGGCCCTCCAGGGCCATGTGAGATGCAGCTCCCTCGTGCGCCGATGCCACTTCTCCTCCGCCTGATGATGCTAATGCACACATGAACAGGAAGACAAAGAAAATGGGGGGTGGGGATAAATGAAGACAGGTTGAGTGCATGCATTGGCAACACCATTGTCGGAGAGGACAGACACAGAAGCCCCCTGCACTAGGCCGCGCAATCGGGGTACACTACTCAGTTATTGTGACTAGGCCTACAGGTCTATGGACGACAAATGCACACATGGGTGAGGCCGGACCATGGATAGCTGTACTTGGCACCCTACAGAGGTGGGGGGTGGGGGCACAGGGCCGTGTCTAACGGAGGGGCCTAGCCTACAGAATGCGCCCTGGCCTGGAGATAGCCACAGCCCTCCTCCCCCACCCAGACACCTTCACTGCGCGCAAAGATAGCAGAATGTGCTGATACTCACCCCCTTGTGTCTGCTGTGATGTCCTCACGCGCCCATCCAAATCGGGGTAGGCCACTGCCAGGATCCGGGACATCAGGGGGGGTCAATTGGCGGCTGGCACCCCTCCTACGTTGGGAGGCCATCCCCAGCAGAGACTCAGCGGTCTTTCTGGTCTCGCGGCGGATGTCCTCCCACCTCTGTCGTGCCCCATCTGTGGTGGACCCTCAGGGCCCGTACGTCCTTGGCGATGGCACGCCAAATGTCGATCTTCTGATGGGCGCTGACCTATGTGACATGTACAGGGTGGTAAAGAAAATCGCATCAGTTTTCTGCCTGGTCAATGTGAGTGGCCCCCCCCTCCCCAACCTTGCCATGTGGCACATGCTCTCATCTTTCGTGTGTTGCACTCCTCATTCGCTCCCCTCCCCACCATCTTACATACACCCCACTCAACACAGGCATAGCCCATTCAACGTGCACCCTGTGTACTAACCTGTTGGTCTGGAGGACCGTAGAGTAGCGCATACTGGGGGAGGACCCCATCAACAAGTTTCTCCAATTCTTCGGAAGTGAAGGCAGGGGCCCTTTCCCCAGTCGCAGCAGCCATTGTATCTCCCAGACCGAGGTCACAGCAGCACTTGCAGTATAGGTCCTCTCCTGTGGATGATCAGGTCTCGAGTGATTAATCAGATAGAAAATGGCGGTCACGCCCACGGCAGTGCGTACCGCGACCGCCGGCGCACATCGTCATTGGCTCCTGAGACCCATAGGGTTCAATGTTAACCAATGCTGCTTTGCGCCGCGGTCTTCAACCGCCTACCGCCACGGTGTGCCACGCCAGCGCAGTGACCTCACATCCCACTGTCACACTTCACAGGTCAGGCAGCCGCCATTTCAAGGGCCCACATGGCATAATTTCTACTGCGTCACACAGGCCTAGGCCTTGCATTGCCACTCATACAAGCCTTTCAATGCATACCGATTCGTGTACTGTGCAAGCTGTGTGAACGAACCTGTGGGTTGCTTGACTCTGTGCTCCATGTTGTCCTTCCTAGGCACCGTCCGCTGGGACTTGCGAGGAGAAGGATGAATCCTCCCGTGCACCGACCGCTGGTGGACCTGTCGACAATGGAAGAACGACATATCATACTTACATACAGTCTTGACAGAGCAACTATACATGAACTATGTGCCCAGCTGGAGCCAGACCTGATGTCCCCCATCCGCCAACCCACAGGGATTCCCCCTCTGGTGCAGGTTCTGTCAGTACTCCATTTTTTGGCAAGTGGGTCTTTTCAGACAACAGTGGCCATATCATCTGGGATGTCTCAGCCTATGTTTTCTAAGGTTTTGTCCAGAGTGTTGTCTGCCCTGATGAAATACATGCGGAGCTACATTATTTTCCCTGAGGTGGGCGAATTGGCTACAGTGAAGGGTGATTTCTATGCCCTTGGACATATCCCCAACATCATTGGTGCCATTCATGGGACCCATGTGGCTTTGGTTCCCCCCAAAGAAAGTGAGCAGGTGTACAGAAACAGAAAAAGTTATCATTCGATGAATGTCCAGGTGGTCTGTTTGGCTGACCAGTACATCTCCCATGTAAATGCCAAGTTCCCTGGGTCAGTGCATGACGCGTATGTCATGCGAAATAGCAGCATCCCTTATGTGATGGAACAGCTACAGAGACACCGTGTGTGGCTAATTGGTGACTCTGGCTACCCCAACCTGTCGTGGCTACTGACCCCAGTGAGGAATCCCCGGACCAGGGCAGAGGAACGGTACAATGAGGCCCATGGGCGAACTAGGAGGATCATAGAAAGGACCTTCGGGGTCCTGAAGGCCAGGTTTAGGTGCCTGCATATGACACGGGGATCCCTAATGTACTCACCAAAGAAGGTGTGCCATATCATCGTGGCCTGCTGTATGCTTCACAATCTTGCTTTGCGACGCCAGGTGCCTTTTCTGCAGGAGGATGGTCCAGATGGTGGTGTTGTAGCAGCTGTGGAGCCTGTGGAGAGTGAAGAGGAGGAAGACAACGGGGATGACACGGACAACAGGGATACAGTCATACAACAATATTTTCAGTAGCACACAGGTAAGAATCACCAACGCCATTTTACATTTACTTAAGGCCTCATGCGTCTCCACTGTCTGTGTTTCCCCCCAGATCCTGTTAACTGATTTGTGACTTTCCCTTCCCTTTTCAGAGCTGTATGACCCACTGCCTGACTTCATCTTTGTTTGCCCATGGACTAAAGCTTATTGAAATTGGTATGTTGTCATCACAAAGTAACTGGACATTATTGCACCGTTATGTGTAATACATTTGTTAAGAATACAAGCAGACTCCTGTTATTTTAAGTGCAATAAGTGATTTATTTTAAGTGTTACATATAGGTACATGATTGTAAAACGGTGATGGGTGGGGGTGGAGTAATGTCCATGGCAGAGTCCAGTTCTCAGTCGCACAGGTGCATTGTCCATATGCCTGGGGAAGGATGGAGCAGGGGCAGTTCAAGGTTGGACAGGGTGACAATGTGGGACAGTGGGATGACATCAGGGGGTATCTTAGGCTGGCGGGGGTCTTGCAATCCTACTCTGTCTTCTTGTGAGATCTCAGGTTCCGCTTGCTGGGTGGTTCTTCTTCTGCAGGAGGTGGGGTTCTGGTGGCCTGTCGTTGTGTGGGGGCCTCCTGTCCACTAGCGCCGGCAGAGGTGGTAGGCTGTTCCTGGCCTGGGCTAGTGACAGGGGCCCTTTGGGGTGCCACATGGTCCCGCAATGTGGTGACGATCTGGGTAAGGGCCACGACGATGGTCCCCATTGCGGAACCGATGTTCCTCAGTTCCTCCCTGAACCCCATGTACCGTTCCTCCTGCAATGCCTGGATCTCCTGGAACCAGGCCAGTACCGTCACCATCGTCTCCTGGGAGCGGTGGTATGCTCCCATGATGGAGGAGAGGGCCTCTTGGAGAGTCGGTTCCCCGGGCCTGTCCCCCCCCTGTCGCACAGCAGCCCTCCCAGTTCCCCTGTGTTCCTGGGCCTCTGTCCCCTGGACGGTGTGCCCACTACCACTGCCCCCAGGTCCCTGTTGTTGTTGGGGTGGTGGGTCAACCTGGGTGCCCTGTAGTGGTGGACACACCACTGATTGACGTGTCCTGGAGACAGAGGCATGGGCCCGCTGGGTGGGAGCTGTGCTGGTGTTCCCAGAGGGGGTTGGGTCTGGTGTAGCCTGTGGCTGACTGTCCAGAGGTCCCCGATGGGCCGGGCTGGTCATCTGGCTCCAGGGAGACAGAGCTGCTGTCATAGCTGGGGGCCTGTTCTGGGGGTGGGATGGACATCTCTGGACCCTCCGTGGCGGTGTGGTGGCGTTCGGGTTCTGCAGGGGTGTAAAGGTATGGTTATTGCTTCTGTGTGTGGCATTTCGTGTGATGGGTGGGTGTCCATGTACCCAAGTGCAGGCATTCCCTTGTGGGGGCTTTTGTGAGGGTGGCTTGTGGGGGTGATGTGTGTGTGCAGTGGGCATGCTTTGGTGATGGGTGTCCATGCTTTGTGGTCGCATGCAGGGCTTGGTGTTGGGATGGGTGGGTTGTGATGGTGAGCCTTTTGCTAGGAGTTGGTGTGATGGGGTGGGGGTGAGCGTGGGGGTATGATTTGGCATGCAGGTGGGGTGGGGGTGGGAAGCAGTAGTTAAGATTTGACTTACCAGAGTCCCATCCTCCGCCTACTCCTGGGAGGCCCTCAGGATGCAGGATGTGCAAGACTTCCTCCTCCCATGCGGTAAATTCTGGGGGAGTAGGTGGGGGTCCGCCGCCAGTCTTCTGCACTGCAATGTTGTGCCTTGATACCATGGAACGCACCTTCCCCCGTAGGTCGTTCCATCTCTTCCTTATGTCATCCCGATTGCGTGGATGCTGTCCCACCGCGTTGACCCTGTCCACTATCCTTTGCCATAGCTCCATCTTCCTGGCAATTGTGGTGTGCTGCACCTGTGCCCCGAAGAGCTGGGGCTCTACACGGACTATTTCCTCCACCATGACCCTGAGTTCGGAGTCACTGAACCTGGGGTGTCTTTGGGGTGCCATGGGGTGGTGTGGATGAGGTGTGGGGTGGCGTTTGTGGTGATGAGTGTGGTGCGTGTGGTGGTGTGTGGTGTTTGGTGCGTGGATTCTGTGTGGGTGATGGTGTTGTGTGCCTCTGTGTTGTGGGATTGTCTATTCTGTGCTCTGTCTCTAGCCTTCGTCAATAATTTCGGGTCGTAGGGGTTTGTGGGTGATGTGGGTGTGTGTTTTATATTGTGTTGGGTGTGTGGGAGTGGTGTTAGTATGTGTATCAGGTGTGCGTGTTTCAAACTGACCAATGTGGCTGAGTTTTCTATGTGTGTGTGTATTTTGACCGCGGCGGTGTGTACCGCCAATGGAATACCGCGTTTGAAAGACCGCCGCGTGGATTTGTGGGTCGGAATGGTATGGGCGTATTTCTGTTGGCGTGACGGTGGAGGTTTGCTCATCGCCATTTTTTCGCTGACCTTTGGTGTGGCGGACTTTTGTGGATGTCGGGTTTTTGGCGGTTTGCCAGTTGCGGGTCTTCTGACCGTGGCGGTTTACCGCGGCGGTGTTATGGCGGTCTTCTGACCGGCGGTAAGCGCCTTTTACCGCCGAGGTCAGAATGACCGCCTATGAGTGTTAGCATTTCTCTTGTACCAGAATCAACTTGAATGATTGGAGGGGGAATCATTTAAAATATCAGAATATCTGATGTAGCATGCTCAGAGCCAGCTATATCATCACAAATCCTCCAACGGATAAGCTACAATATTAGGAATCAACACTTTCTAAAATATTCATTTTCTAGTGGGGTTACTTAACATTGTAATCAAAAATGCAAATACACTGGGCTTACACAGCTTGCACATATATACTTTGAAAATTATTATAGAGAAAACATATTCATATTTAAATTCAAGCTGTTAGACCTGACAGCCTTAGGGTGGTCACCCCCAACCTTCTGTCTGCCTTCCCCCACTTTTTGGACACTGTTTTTGCAGGTTTTTGGACTCTGCACACTATACCACTGCTAACCAGTTCTAAAGTGCACATGCTCTCTCCCTTAAAACATGTTGACATTGGTTTATACCCAATTGGTGTATTTAATCTACTTGAAGACCCCAGTAAAGTGCCATACATGTGCCCAGGGCCTGTAGATTAAATGCTACTATTGGGCCTGCAGCACTGATTGTGCCACCCACATAAGCACACATTAACCATGCCTCAGGCCTGCCATTGCAAGGCCTGTGTGTGCAGTTTCACTGCTACTTCGACTTGACATTTAAAAGTACTGGCCAAGCCATAAACTCCCCTTTTTATACATATTAGTCACCCCTAAGGTATGCCCTAGGTAACCCATAGGGCGGCATGCTATGTAGATAAAAGGCAGGACATGTACCATACATTACACGTAAGTAATACCCTGCTACCTTAGTAGTTGTCAGAATGTTACACAAGTTACTAATACTCTGCAAGAATACGCAGTTGTCACATTAGAACACGTAAGTACTCAGGATTCTGCAACATAAGCAGTAGTCAGGAATTACAATGAGAGTTATATGCACTTGTCATGAATAACCCCTAAATACCCATAAAAGGAACCTTAGAAAACAGATCACAAGTCTTAAGAATACATATCAGCTTGTCACGCTCATAAAAGAAACATCAGAACATATATGTAATGTTATGAAAGCAGGTAAGGTCTATACTAGGCTCTTGGAGCCCATATTCCCTAAAAAGTACCTGGTTGTGATGAAGAGGCACTCCCAGTGCCTAGAAGATGGACAATGGGGCCCGCGGCGCTACTGTGCGCAAAATGGGGGCCTCTGCGGTCTCTTGGGAGAGAGGGGTGGTCTGCACCCCCTCCACAATGAAAAGAATGTGCCCCTCTGGGGACCCGTGATCCTTGGGGGGCCCCCGGCCTCTAATGGCCCTCTCCAAAGTGGGGGCCCAAAGCGCCAAAGATTAGAGCAGTAGGGGTGATCACGCCCCTAGCGCAGTGACCGGGGGAAAGGGAACTCCCTTTCTTCCCCACGTCCTGCTTGGGAATAGGCAGCCGCCCTCGTCCACGGTGCGGCTGCCTAAAAGGCAAGAAAAAGGTGCAGAAACCAGAGCATCCCGCTCCAACTGCAGAGACCGGGGAAGGGGCGCTCCTGGCGCCTTCCCCGAGTCCTGCTTTGAGGTTCTTGGAAGCTCGGACCCCTCCGGGAGCCCGAGGAGACACTCGCCCGCACCCGATGTGGTGCACGAGTGTTGGAAGCTGTTCCCGGGCCGCCAGGACGCTTCCGAGGAAAGGGGAGGTGGCTGGTGCCCCGGGGGCCTTCCTGGGAGTGGACCGTGCCCCAGGGGCGCCGACAGGAGCACGCTTGCTCCGGTTGGTTTTAACTCGTGCCCCGGGGGCACTTAGATTAGCGCGGACCTTGCACAAAGGAAAGTTCAAAAGCCCGGGCTGCAGCGGTGATTCAGGAAATAAAATAAAGCGCTTTTCCCAAGCGCTAAAGCAAATCTTCAGCAAGGGAAGAGAGAGCGCATGTCCCAAGCGCTAAGGCCAGATCACAGCCTGGGCTGCGGCAGTGACTTTTCCTCAGCAACGAAGAGAGCACTTTTCCAAAGCGCTTCGGCCAAATCTGGAGGGATGGTTGCAGTGGTCAGGGGCCACAGCACCCTGCCTCTGGGAGCAAGCAAGACAAGAAGGAGCTCAGGGCTGGTGGGCCCAGCTACAGGCCAGCACAAGGGGTGCAGATGGTGGCAGTTCCTCCTAGTGACCAGGCAGGTCACAGGTCAGCACAGCAACAGCAGTCCAAGGTGGTTTCCTGGTGAGTCCATTCATCAGCGTTCTGTGTCCAGTTTCAAGTTTCAAGAATGTTCAAATTGTGGGGAAAATTCCCCTGTACTTATATTTGGTTTACAGTGTGTTTTTCAATGGTAGGGAGAGGAGGTTCCAGCCAGTTACAACTGGTTCTGGGAGTACCCCAACTATCCTTTCAGCACAGGCTCCAAACATCAGTGGGGGAGTTAACAACCCTATTGTGTGAGGCCAGGGCACAACCTTTACAAATGCTCAGCCCAGGAAGGCTTTACAATATGTAGATGCACCTCTGTGACACCTCCACCCTCCCTGTGTTCAGGCTGTCTGAGAAGTATTCACAAAGCCCCAACTGTCAGTCTGCCCAGACGTGGATTGGAGGCAAGCTGCAAAACACCAAAGTCAGAAGCACAGATAAATGTGCACTTTCTAGAAGTGGCATTTCTGTGATAGTAATAAACAAATACACCTACACCAGTAAGCAGCATTTCTCACCACTATCACAACCATACCAAACATGCCTACACTACCCCTCATAAATCCGACAATAGCCCTTACACATAAGGCAGGGCATTTACAATGCAATCCTATGAGGAGGCAGCATTCACAGCAGTGAGACACCAAGTTAGGCTGTTTGTCATGTAGAAAAAGGGGAGTTCTGGGCCTGGCAAGTAAATTTAGATGCCAGGTCCCTGTGTCAGGAAACTGCGCACACAGGCTCTGCGCTAGGTTTGACAGTCTACTTCAGTGGGTGGCGCAAGCAGCGCTGCAGGCCCACTAGTAGCATTTCATTTACAGGCCCTAGGTATAGGTATACCACTTTACAAGGGACTTAATGGTAAATTAAATATGCCAATTAGGTATAATCCAATCATACCAATTTTGTAAGGGAGAGCACACACACTTTAGCACTGATTAGCAGTGAAAAAGTGCACAGAGTCAAAACGTCAGCCAACAAAGGTCAGAAAAATAAGGAGGCAAAAAGCAAAAAGTCTGGGGAATGACCCTGCAATAGATCCAGGTCCAACATTCCGATAGTGTAAAACTCCTAAATTCGTTTTTAGACTGCTGTGAGGCCTGCTTCTTTCATAGGCTAACATTAGGGCTACCCTCATATACTGTTTGAGTGGTAGATACTGATCTGAAAGGAGTAACAAGTTCATATTTAGTATGGCCAGAATGGTAATACAAAGTCCTGCTGACTGGTGAAGTTGGATTTAATATTACTATTTTAGAAATGCCACTTTTAGAAAGTGAGCATTTCTCTGCACTTAAATTAAATCCTTCTGTGCCTTACAATTCACGTCTGGCTAGGTTTAGTTGACAGCTCCCTTGTGCATTCACTCAGACAACCCCAAACACAGGAGGCTCAGTCACACTTGCACACATCTGCATATTGAATGGGTCTTCCTGGGCTGGGAGGGTGGAGGGCCTGACACTTACATGTCAAAGGACATGTCAAAGGACAGTAGCCTACCCTCACACAAAGGACTGCCACACCACCTACTGGGACCCTGGCAGGCAGGATGGAACTGAAAGGGGACCCTGTGCACTTCTAAGCCACTCTTTGAAGTCTCCCCCACTTCAAAGGCACATTTGGGTATTTATGCAGGGTCTCTCACCCTACTAACCCAGACACTTCTGGAAAAAATACCACTGGAGAAGAAACCCTGAACCAGAACCTACATCCTGCCAAGAGGAACTGCCTGGCTGCCCAAAGGACTCACCTGACTGCAAAGGACTGCTGCCCTGCTGTTGCCCTGCTGCCTTGCTGTCCTGTGGCTCTCCTGAGAAGTGCTCTCCAAGGGCTTAGATTGAGCTTGCCTTCTGTTCCCTGAAGTCTCAGGGCGAAAAAGACTTCATTCCTGCAAAAGAACTTCTTGTGCGACAAACATCGACGCCCACCCTGCAAGAAATGACGCACAGCCTGTATTGTGGTGAGAAAATCACTGCACGCCAAACTGGATCGACGCAGCCCGACTTCCTGAAGAGGAGAACAACGCAGCACCAGCGTTGCGACCGGAAATTCGCTGCACGGCCCACTGGATCGACGCAAAGCCGAACTGGAATAACGCAACCTGACTTCCTGAGAGAAGAATCGACGCATCGCCCACTGGATCGACGCAGCCTGTGACTTCGTCCTGCACACCCAGGATTTCAATGCATTGTCCCTGGGGTGTCTGAAAATCCCACAGCCCTAAGAGGATCCCAGACTACACGCTGGAAATCGACGCAAATCCTGCCCTGTGTGAAAACTCAACAACGCATTGTCTGTGTGCACCGAAAAAATGAACGCACACCTCCCTGTTTTCCATGCAACTTCTCTTCTGCGGTCCCTTGCAGAGAATTTGAACGCAAACCAGGTACTTTGTGCTTGCAAGATACATTTATTGCTTTTGAAAGACTAAAGACTTCTTTTATCATTTCCTACAGTGATAATTCAAAGTGTTCTTATCAAATCCTAATTGTTTTGACCTGCATTTAACCAGATAAATATTATATATTTTTCTAAACACTGTGTGGTATATTTTTGTGGTGTTATACTGTGTTATTGCATGATTTATTGCACAAATACCTTACACATTGCCTTCTAAGTTAAGCCTGTCTGCTCAGTGCCAAGCTACCAGAGGTTGGATACAGGATAATTTGGATTGTGTGTGACTTACCCTGACTAGAGCGGGGGTCCTTGCTTGGGCAGGGGGTAACCTGACTGCCAACCAAAGACCCCATTTCTAACACAAGCCCTTTTATAAATATGATAGGCAATTACAGGCTGAATCTATTCTTGACACAAAATCACAACCATGAAAACAGTTTAGCATCAGTCTAGACTAATGATATGTAATGCTAAGGCCAATTCACAAAGCACTTTACACACCCCAGAATGTTTAAGGGGCACATAAAAGCAAGCATAATTTCCAGACCCTGATCCTCAAAAACATAGGGGCATATTGAGGAGCCCCTAACCTCACCAGAACGTCTCTTTTTGTGACGCTCTGGTGGCGTTAAGCACTGCTCCATATTTACAAGGCGGTGTAACACCACTTTATTGTGGCGTTCTGCCTCCATGTAAATATAGGTCCCTCTGATGCAGTTTACTGCATCAGAGGGGCGTGCAATGGATGTTGCAATGGGCGTTCCAGTGCAGCACCCACTTCTTTTGATGCTGCCTCAGATTTATAAGTCGTTGTAAACCTGAGGCAGCGACAAAAACTAATGCCACCCCAGGGGTGGCATTAGCATGGCAAAGCGAGGAGGAATGCTTTTATTCCTCCTCGTTTATTGCTCTTTTTATGTGTACTGTAGAATGCAGCACACATAGAAGAAGCAAAATGCCATGAACGATTGTATACGTGCAGGAAAGGACACCTTCCTGCACGTAAACAATAATTCAAAATTATGCTTTGGTACTTCTATGTGTGCTGCATTTTGCATCACGCCTAGAAGTGCCAAGTCACCATTATAGATTGTTTATGTGCAGGAAAGGACATTGAGTACCCTCAGCTGTAGCTGTTCCATGCAGCATGTCCGATGGACCGCCTGAAGAGACTCAGGGGGTCATTCTGACCCTGGCGGCCGGTGACCGCCAGGGTCACCGACCACGAGAGCACCGCCAACAGGCTGGTGGTGCTCCCGAGGGCATTCTGACCGCGGCGGTTCAGCCGCGGTCAGAAAGGGTAAACCGGCGGTCTCCCGCCGGTTTACCACTGCCCTACAGAATCCTCCATGGCTGCGGAGCGCGCTCCGCAGCCATGGGGATTCTGACACCCCCTACCGCCATCCTGTTCCTGGCGGGTCTCCCGCCAGGAACAGGATGGCGGTAGGGGGTGCTGCGGGGCCCCTGGGGGCCCCTGCAGTGCCCATGCCTATGGCATGGGCACTGCAGGGGCCCCCGTAAGAGGGCCCCGCAAAGTATTTCAGTGTCTGCAAAGCAGACACTGAAATACGCGACGGGTGCAACTGCACCCGTCGCACCCCTGCAACTACGCCGGCTCAATTCTGAGCCAGCGTCCTCGTTGCAGGGGTATTTCCTCTGGGCCGGCGGGTGCTCTTTTGGAGAGCGCCCGCCGGCCCAGAGGAAATGTCTGAATGGCCGCTGCGGTCTTCTGACCGCGGTGCGGTCATTTGGCGGCGGTACCTTGGCGATAATCAGGCCCTCAGTGATTGTTTTATTGTTTACATTTTCTCTCCCAAAGGTTGGACTTGGTTGTTTGTTCTTCAATAATGTTTGGAAAGGAGGTAGTGTCCTGCCTGACACATTCTAGTGTCTCCACCAGCCACTCTGCTGAGAGCTGGCTTCCACAATCACCCCACACCCATCCATTACAGGCTTCACCAGTCAGGTGACCCTGCCAATAGAAGGGGGCCGGCCGCATGTGCCGTGGGCCAGTTATACAAACCCACTATGCTGTGTTAGTGTCACCTTAATTAGTAACATGAGGGCCTACGGCCCCCAAAACTACAATTAGGTGCCGGTGGAGGGGAGCAAGAAAAGGCGCTTATCATCTATGATGCTCACTTTCTTGTAAATGTGCCCCCATGTAAAATGGAAAGATCGCCAGTTTGTGGAAAGTTGGAGCAAAGGCTTTCGATATCAATGGTTACTTGTAGATTAAGTGTATTATCAAAAGAGTAACCTCTGATTTCATGACAGTCGTACTATCCTTGATGAAAGAACGTATCTGGGGTAAATATTGTTTTATTAAAAAAAAGTTTACATATTCTGCAAGGGGCTTTGAAATAGAATCGCACCCGGCCAAAATTGGTCTTCATGGATTTGTAACCTTAGAGACCGAAACGTCCACTTTATCTCCACATCAGTCTCTATGAATTACCCACAAGGTCTGTAATCTCAATTTGGAGTCACTACAATACCACTGTGTGGTTGTTGTACTCTGAACTAGGTCACTTTTTCCAACAATTAATTAATTCGTTCCGCGCTCTAGTTTGTGTATCTTTACTAATGTGCCCCTCTAAATATACTCAATATGATTGCAACTGCACTATAGAAACCAACATGGAAATTTTAATAATTATTCAGCTGTTTGTCAATGCTGTATCTACGTCACTAAATATACTATTAGATGTATTTCAATTGACACACATGAGTTTAATTAAGTTTTCCTCATTTTGAATTTATTTTCGTTCATTAGTATCATTAGGGTCTAGATCTCATTGATCAACCAAAAAGTAACTGAAAAAATTGAATGAAGATTGTTTCATAAACATGCTATGCATATTGTGAACCCACATCCCGTGGAAAGACTGGGGGCCATATTTATACTCCGGTTGCGCCGAATGTGCGTCAAAAATTTTGACGCACATTCAGCGCAAACGATGCCCCATATTTATACCCTGACGCCCGATGCGGCGCACAAGGGGAATGGCGCTATGTGCGTGAGTTTTTGGAAGCGGCACCCCGCCCTGCGTTAATGACATGCAGGGTAGGCGTTCCCGTCCAAAAACCCACGCATACAGCGGTGCGTCGTATTTATGCTTCCGGCCAAAAATGTCTCCCGGGCCGTAGGCGGCGCAAAAAAATGACGCAAAGCACGAATAGCGTTAAATTTTAACGCCTGGGTCAGGGCAGGCGTTAAAATGGGGCAAACACACCTGTACTTAAGCAGAACACACAGAACAAACAACAGAGCAGCAGAGCAGCAACAGGGAGCTATGGAGGTGCTTTTTCTTCAACGTGCACGTAGACGCAGAGCCCTGCAGCAACAACAGCAGCTACAACAACAACAGCAGGGACCCCAAAGACAGCGCAGAAGGCAGGACAGGATATTCCGCCCAAGAACAACCCTGCATGGCCTCAGGGAACGGGACATCATCCAGAGGTACCGGTTGAACTGGCAGGCCATTCAGCAGCTGCTGGCAAATATCGAACAACAGTTGGCCCCCACTTTAGTGACACCCCGCACTATCCCAACTGAAACAAAGCTGCTTGCCGTACTACACCTGCTGGCAAGTGGCTCCTTTCAGACAACTGGTGCCCTGGTTGGTGGAATATCCCAACCATCATTCTCTGCATTCCTGCCTAAAGTCCTGGATGCCATCATTCGCCTGACACCACGCCATATCTGCTTCCCTAACACACTGCAGAAGCAGCAGGAAATTAAACAGGGGTTCTACGCCATCAGTGGCTTCCCGCACGTCCTTGGTGCAATCGACTGCACACACGTACGCCTTGTGCCACCTGCTGATTCAGAACACCTCTACCGCAACAGGAAGCACACACATTCAATCAACGTGCAGGCCATAGTCGATCACCAAGGACTGATCACCAACATCGTGGCCAAATATCCTGGGAGTGTACATGACGCATTCATCTTCCGTCACTCCACCATCAACCAACACTTCCAGGATGGACGCTATGGCAATGGACTACTTGTTGGTAAGGACAAAAAACAAACCCATACACACACCGCACACAAACCCTCTAGGACAAACAACACATACACCACAATAGCAACACCTAGCCAGGAACACACTGAGGTACTCACATCACTAGCCATGTGTCAGAAGTCAACATTTAACCTGTCACACATTGGAATTTAATCCACAGCCTAATGTGAAGACATCAATGAGTGTGGTTGGCCAAATGTCACTTTACAGATTGGAAGTCTCAAAATAACCTGTACACTAATACAATGCATAAGTCAAAAGGTATGGGATGGCCTGGGCTCATACACATGAAGGTGTCAAATACACTTTCACGTTTTAACTCGGCATGGAACTAACATCACACCCCCAGTGAGGACACACAGACAACTGTATCACTAGTCACAATGCTAGGGAGGGAACACTCTACTGCAACAACAAAAACAGTCCTTCTGACAAACGGTTAGCCAACAAACACTTGCTCAGCCAAGGGAAAATATATAAAAGCAAAGTTTTCAATAACAACCATAGGTTGGAACATTAGTACACAAAAGAGTCACAGACAACACAAGACAACTACAGCCATCAAAGATCCGTACAACACTGCCTCCTACATCTAATTCAATCCATTCTCTTTCTCTTTCAGCTGATCAGGGGTATGGCATCCAGCCTTGGGTGATGACACCATTCGGGAACCCAATCACTGCTGCAGAGCGGGCATACAATGACGCCCACAAGAGGACCCGCAGCATTGTGGAGAGGACCTTTGGGATCCTAAAGTCTAGGTTCCGCTGCCTTGACATCACTGGCGGGAGCCTACTCTATTCCCCAGAGATGGTGTGCAAAATCATCCTCACTTGTGCCATATTGCACAATATATGTGTCCAGAGGAACATTCCCCTCCTTGAACTGGACCCAGGCATGCCTGAGGATGACGAAGAGGAGGATGCTGGGCCGCAACAGGAGGGGGGACAACCCAACACGGCAGCAGGACAGCGTAGGCGCCAGCAGCTTGTAAATAATTTTTTTGCTTAATGTATAATAATCACCTGTATTACACTATTGTAAATAAACACAGATATCAAACACCACATCATGCTTTGGTCCATGCATTACTGAGCACCTTTACTTATAAAATGCTGACGAAGAATGTGGTCTCCTTGACCAACAATGCCATAACAATCATCACAACAAAAAAGAACATTTCAATTGTATGCACAGAGGGTAGGATGTGACATGATACATTGCCATACACAGAGGCCCACATGAGTACAAATGTGGCAAATCCACATGCTACATCAAAACACCTGAGACAGTCTTGCACCCAGACAAAAAAAGTAGATCATGTGAAAGTCACATCACATGTGGTCAGAGACAGGGTGGGACCATCCATGTGTACGTCACCATGTCATCAATGGCTTCTCTCCAGTGGGTGATATGAGCAAAACACAATTGGGACAACATTAGCTGCCACTAACTCAGGAGGAGACCTGGATGTCACAGTGACAACATACACCCAGACAGGTGATAGTGGATCCACATACCAACACACATGTACACATATGTCATACAATCAACCAAATTATTGAAAGTAGACCATCACAGTCGGGTCCCAGTTTGAACCTAGCAGGAAGAATGTGACATGCCACTTAACCAGTTAATGCAGAAAGGGACACAGACACCCACTAAAGAATATTCCCCAGAACATCAGGAACGCTCAGAGTCTTCCAAACATAGTCATTGGGAAATGGTAGGCATGTCAGCTCAAAATCATCATTACTGCAAACTTCTAATGGGCTAATGAGATGAATGAATGGTCAACAGTCATACATACCATATGGCCTTACATTAGCCTGCTGCTGCAGGTTTCCCATAAAATATTAAGCCAAGCCATGGATACTGTAACTAATCAGGATGGTCAAATCCTAGGGTGCTGGGGGCCTAAGTCCACTTCTACGGTCCCACAAACATACACAAATCCTGTACTTGTGAGCCAAACACATGCATAAGGTACATGTGTGGCCTACATGTCAAGAGTAGAACACAAAGCACAAACACAAAATGAGGCTAGGACATGGTTAGCCCCATAATAACTGTAAGTGACCATTGCACTCCCTGTTAGGACTCCAGATAAAAGCATCACCATCATAAGTGTGGACCAAATTTGGAGAAGGAATACATCATGGTATCCCATCCATCATTTCCAAACAGCCATCAGCAATTGCCACAAATATGTTGACAAATATGGAAAAGACATTATGTAACGTATCCACACCATTACTGTGTGAATGCCTGCCATACATACAACAATGGACATGTGGCATATCCAAACACAAATGTGTATCACATTGCCCCGTTTGACCCTGACAAATCACCTTCCCCAAGTTAAAAACATGAAGACGTAACAAAAAGATTTGATCATAATTCTACGCATACAGCATGGGTGTCATATTTTGGTCACGTACATGAGTGCACAGAATGCAGAGTCAAATCTGAATGTATACAAAAATTTCACAGATTTAGACAGCAAAATATAAGTTACATCATATTTCAGATTTGACTCAGCAGCATGTGCATTCCTGTACGTTTCAAAAATATGACGCCCATCATGTATGCGTCGGAAAAAATGACGCAACATGCACATATTTTCGTACATCTCGTACAGTAAATGAATATTAATATTTGTAGGAGGCTGGACTGGCTTGTAGTGAGTACCAAGGGGTACTTGCACCTTGCACCAGGCCCAGTTATCCCTTATTAGTGTATAGGGTGTCTAGCAGCTTAGGCTGATAGATAATGTTAGCTTAGCAGAGCAGCTTAGGCTGAACTAGGAGACGTGTGAAGCTACTACAGTACCACTTAGTGTCATATGCACAATATCATAAGAAAACACAATACACAGTTATACTAAAAATAAAGGTACTTTATTTTTATGACAATATGCCAAAGTATCTTAGAGTGTACCCTCAGTGAGAGGATAGGAAATATACACAAGATATATATACACAATAGCAAAAATATGCAGTATCGTCTTAGAAAACAGTGCAAACAATGTATAGTTACAATAGGATGCAATGGGGAAACATAGGAATAGGGGCAACACAAACCATATACTCCAGAAGTGGAATGCGAACCACGAATGGACCCCAAACCTATTTGACCTTGTAGAGGGTCGCTGGGACTATTAGAAAATAGTGAGAGTTAGAAAAATAACCCTCCCCAAGACCCTGAAAAGTGAGTGCAAAGTGCACCAAAGTTCCCCTAAGGACAAAATAGTCGTGTTAGAGGGAGAATGCAAGGAAAACACAAATCAGCAATGCAACAACGATGGATTCCTGTCTGAAGGTACCTGTGGAGCAAGGGGACCAAGTCCAAAAGTCACAAGCAGCTCGGAGATGGGCAGATGCCCAAGAAATGCCAGCGGTTGGTGCAAAGAAGCTCTTACTAGGCTGAAGAACTGTGAATACTGCAGGAACGACAAGGGCTAGAGACTTCCCCTTTGGAGGATGGATCCCCCACGCCTTGGAGAGTCGTGCAGAAGTGTTTTCCCGCCGGATGGACGCCAACAAGCCTTGCTACACGCAAATCGTGCGTTTGGCGTTTTTGGACGCTGCTGGGGCCCAGGAGGGACCAGGAGGTCGCAAATTGGACCTGCAGAGAGAAGGGACGTCGAGCAAGACAAAGAGCCCTCACTGAAGCAGGTAGCACCCGGAGAAGAAACAGGCACTACGAGGATGCGTGAAACGGTGCTCGCCGAAGTTGCACAAAGGAGTCCCATGTCGCCGGAGACCAACTTAGAAAGTCGTGCAATGCAGGTTAGAGTGCCGTGGACCCAGGCTTGGCTGTGCACACAGGATTTCCGCCGGAAGTGCACAGGGGCCGGAGAAGCTTGCAAAGTCACGGTTCCCAGCAATGCAGCCCAGCGAGGTGAGGCAAGGACTTACCTCCACCAAACTTGGGCTGAAGAGTCACTGGACTGTGGGGGTCACTTGGACGGTGTCGCTGGATTCGAGGGACCTCGCTCGTCGTGCTGAGAGGAGACCCAAGGGACCGGAGATGCAGCTTTTTGGTGCCTGCGGTTGCAGGGGGAAGATTCCGTCGACCCACGGGAGATTTCTTCGGAGCTTCTGGTGCAGAGAGGAGGCAGACTACCCCCACAGCATGCACAAGCAGGAAAACAGTCGAGAAGGCGGAAGGATCAGCGTTACAGAGTTGCAGTAGTCGTCTTTGCTACTATGTTGCAGGTTTGCAGGCTTCCAGCGCGGTCAGCGGTCGATTCCTTATCAGAAGGTGAAGAGGGAGATGCAGAGGAACTCGGCTGAGCTCATGCATTCGTTATCTAAAGTTTCCCCAGAGACAGAGACCCTAAATAGCCAGAAAAGAGGGTTTGGCTACCTAGGAGAGAGGAAAGGCTACTAACACCTGAAGGAGCCTATCACAAGGAGTCTCTGACGTCACCTGGTGGCACTGGCCACTCAGAGCAGTCCAGTGTGCCAGCAGCACCTCTGTTTCCAAGATGGCAGAGGTCTGGAGCACACTGGAGGAGCTCTGGACACCTCCCAGGGGAGGTGCAGGTCAGGGGAGTGGTCACTCCCCTTTCCTTTGTCCAGTTTCGCGCCAGAGCAGGGGCTAAGGGGTCCCTGAACCGGTGTAGACTGGCTTATGCAGAATTGGGCACATCTGTGCCCAACAAAGCATTTCCAGAGGCTGGGGGAGGCTACTCCTCCCCTGCCTTCACACCATTTTCCAAAGGGAGAGGGTATCACACCCTCTCTCAGAGGAAGTTCTTTGTTCTGCCATCCTGGGCCAGGCCTGGCTGGACCCCAGGAGGGCAGCTGCCTGTCTGAGGGGTTGGCAGCAGCAGCAGCTGCAGTGAAACCCCAGGAAGGGCAGTTTGGCAGTACCAGGGTCTGTGCTACAGACCACAGGGATCATGGGATTGTGCCAACTATGCCAGGATGGTATAGAGGGGGCAATTCCATGATCATAGACATGTTACATGGCCATATTCGGAGTTACCATGGTGAAGCTACATATAGGTAGTGACCTATATGTAGTGCATGCGTGTAATGGTGTCCCCGCACTCACAAAGTTCAGTGAATTGGCTCTGAACAATGTGGGGGCACCTTGGCTAGTGCCAGGGTGCCCTCACACTAAGTAACTTTGCACCTAACCTTTACCAGGTAAAGGTTAGACATATAGGTGACTTATAAGTTACTTAAGTGCAGTGTAAAATGGCTGTGAAATAACGTGGACGTTATTTCACTCAGGCTGCAGTGGCAGGCCTGTGTAAGAATTGTCAGAGCTCCCTATGGGTGGCAAAAGAAATGCTGCAGCCCATAGGGATCTCCTGGAACCCCAATACCGTGGGTACCTCAGTACCATATACTAGGGAATTATAAGGGTGTTCCAGTAAGCCAATGTAAATTGGTAAAAATGGTCACTAGCCTGTTAGTGACAATTTAAAAGTAATGAGAGAGCATAACCACTGAGGTTCTGGTTAGCAGAGCCTCAGTGAGACAGTTAGGCACCACACAGGGAACATATACATGCACACCTATGAGCACTGGGGCCCTGTGTGACAGGGTCCCAGTGACACATACATATAGGCCACAAACCTATGAGCACTGGGGTCCTGACTAGCAGGATCCCAGTGACACATAACAACCATACTGAAAACATGGTGTTTTCACTATAAGCACTGAGGCCTGGCTATCAGGATCCCAGTGAGACAGTGAAAACAGTGACAAACACCCTGACATACACTCACAAACAGGCCAAAAGTGGGGGTAACAAGGCTAGAAAGAGGCTACCTTCTCACAATATTCATATCATATTTTTTCACTCAGCAGCATTAGCACTCCTGTAGGTGGATAAAATATGACGCCCATCATGTATGCGTCGGAAAAAATGACGCAACATGCACATATTTTCGGACATCTCGTACAGTAAATGAATATTAATCTTCATATCATATTTTTTCACTCAGCAGCATTAGCACTCCTGTAGGTGGATAAAATATGACGCCCATCATGTATGCGTCGGAAAAAATGACGCAACATGCACATATTTTCGGACATCTCGTACAGTAAATGAATATTAATATTCATATCATATTTTTTCACTCAGCAGCATTAGCACTCCTGTAGGTGGATAAAATATGACGCCCATCATGTATGCGTCGGAAAAAATTACGCAACATGCACATATTTTTGGACATCTCGTACAGTAAATAAATATTAATATTCATATCATATTTTTACACTCAGCAGCATGTGCAATATTATGCGTCATAAAAAATGACGCGAAATTATGTATGCGTGAAAATACGACGCAAACCGCGATTAAAAAACGGCGGCCATTTTATGCAGGAAGTGATGTAATAGGATATCCTGTTTGCCAAATCTGTATTGGAAGTTGACTTTCACTTTCACTTTTCAGTCTCAGATTTTTCTAGACTGTGTGGTTCAGTGAAGAGTGTTGTCCTGTGAATTACTGCTTTGTTGTCCTGTGTAGCTTGTCTTTTGTACTTTGTTCAGTCTAATATTGTTGTGTATCATTGTCTCAGTCTGTTAAGTCTAGTTTTGTCCATTCCTGTATTTGTTTGTATTGTCTGTGGGAGTCTGTTGTGGCTAGGGTAGTTATTGGGGTTAGTTGGGCTATTTTCTCCTTTTCTTAACTTCACACCTCTACCTTTCCCCATTTCCTACTTTATTTTTTCTGTTAGTCATCAGTCATAATGTCAGGGAGGCCTCGCCTGTCCAGGATGGGCGAAGATGAATTGGGGGGATTTATCTGGCTAGTGTGCCATTTCCTCCCGCTGATGCTGGAGGCTGGGGGCCGTGTGATACAGGGGTATCACACGGAGGCCCGGAAAATTCGCTGGGAGAAGGTGCGCCATCACATGGTCCGGGTCCATGGGACCATGCGGAATGTCCATCAGTTGAAACACCGCTGGGCCGATCTGATCACGAGGGAACAGGACCTGCTGGACCACCTGGGAGTCAGGATTGGTGGCCCTGTTGGTGAGTAGCAATCAATTACATGGACATGATAGTAATCTGTGTGTGAACATGTGATGAATGTTACCCAATCTGCTAGATAAGGAGCTGCCTATGTGTAATGCTAGGGAAACCTAGGCCCTTGTCAATATATATTGATATCCCCAAATTGGCTACACTTTTTCTCCCTCAAACAGCAGAAACTTAATACATATATCTGTATTTGGCAGGTGTGGCCCATCTCTGCGTGATGCAATGATGCAAATGCTGCCTTACTAATGTTTACATATGTGCCCTAATGTGTACGTGTTGCACAATGTGTATGAAGACCTATGCTAGCAGTCAGATGGCTCAGTTGTTCTACACATACCAGATGGCTGTAGCTGTATGTAATGTAGTGTAGCATTTGTGTCAGACAAGCAACACGTTAATGGCTCTATTTGTACTCTACATGTCATAATGGGCAATGTGTAAGTCATGTCGAAACAACATACCTACATATGTAGACCCCATCGCTCGAAATCTGATTTGAATCCCATGATGATGATATACATGTGTGTTTTATACACGTCACATGAAGTCAGATATGTTTTCCACAGATATGTCACATGTGTGTGTGGTTGCTGTGTGTTGAACATGTCCACATAGGCTGTTTGACTGTGAGTGGTCATGCAGTCCTCATGGAACAAGTGTCTGGATGTCTCTCTGGAATGCACATGCTGAGATGTTTGGATAACAATATTGGCGGGGCATAATTATTGTGAGTAAACTTGGACGACACCTGACTGTCCTGGCCACTGCATGTGTGTAGTAGGGTGTGTAACTGTAGCAGGAGAATCATCCAATGTTAATGTTGA
Organism: Pleurodeles waltl; assembly: GCF_031143425.1. NCBI lineage: Eukaryota > Metazoa > Chordata > Amphibia > Caudata > Salamandridae > Pleurodeles > Pleurodeles waltl. The sequence goes on along the minus strand of NC_090444.1, from coordinate 1,661,356,123 downwards.
ATACAAACTCATCCATGCAGTATGAGCATGTGTGAAAGTGTATCATTACCATGTCATATTCTCACAGTCTCATTGTAACAGAATTATTTTGTCAGTCCACCCAGTCTGAGTACATTCTTCCTGTCATGCTTTACAGGTGGACCAGAGCCTTACACCGTGGGAGAGGTGGCACACTTCGACGACCCCGATACCTACAGTGAGTGTTGCCTGAGTGCTATTTGATATATTTATTTGCCAATGACGCAAAATGGACTACTGTGTGTTCAAGAGAAATCATGATGTGATGCGCTGGCCGTTCATTGCCATTGTCGTGTTAGTGTGATATCAAATTGGACTTATGTTTCTGTTAAGCAACACCTAGCCATCTCTGAGATTGAGGGGCTGTAGGACATTACAGTTGGGCCGCAATGGGGAATGGGATGAGTTACTTAGAATACACTGGTCAAAGTAAGACTTGGTCGGGGACTTGACATGAACTGAGTCTGCATATCAGACTGACATTCTCCCATATAGCTTAGGCACATGGCTGTGATGAAAAGTGCATCTTCCTAGTTGAGGATGGACTGTGCACACTGTAGGTTGGATCTTCCGGGGGCATGTACTTACACAAGCTGAACTAGGAGTGTGTGTGACTTGAGTGCAATGGCCTATGTGTTCTGTTGAATCATGAGAATGGGTGTTCCACCTCCTCTGTGTGTGTAGTCAAACATGCCTCACTGATAGTATGTCATGTTGGCAAAAGTCATATCATTGTGACATGTGTGGTCCATGGATGTCACAATGTTTGCCTAAGTCCAACGTGTTGCTAGCCATTCATAGGTCTTGTGTGTGAAGGCACATACTTGGTGAACGTTCAATACACTCCTGGGTGTGCATTTCACATGGGATTGGTGGTTGTTCTTCCCACACCACCCTCAACGACTGGGATGTTAATGTGAAACAGGCTACCTTGGACTGTAGCAACCAGTATCTCACACTTACTTGACACCTTTTGTGTCGTGAGTCAGAACCTAGGGCCAGATGTGCCAAACTGTGTACAAGTTGATAAACTCATAATTATTGTGTGTGAGTTGCAAACATCTGTTTCCTATTCCGAAATGTATTAGGTGATCATGAAAATATATGGGAGATTTTATTCCTAATCCTAAATATGAAGGCTTTTTCCAGTCCTATTTGCAACTGACAGTGGTATGCAAGTCCATTTGCAATGGAGTTTGTGGTTGCTAAGTGAGTCGCAGTTATCATCCACTTTAAGTGGATGGTAACCCACTTGCTAGCAGTAAGGGGTCCCCATTGTAACCCATCACCTTTCCGAGTGTACCAAAATAATCCTGTACAAAACAGGCAGTGGTCCTTGGGACCACTGCGGCCCGTATTCATAATTTTTTTGCACCACATTTGCCCAGCTTTTTGACGCCAAAACGGCGCAAACTTACAAATTACAATTGGAATTTGCAATTTTGCGCGGCTTTTGCGTCAACAAGTGACGCAAATGCGGCGCAACAACAAATATAAATACGGGCCTAAGTGCCTTAAATTATTCAATATTGAAATTGTCGTAATTTATTTCTAAGTGCTGCTCATTTCCCGTTGAGGTAAACGGCCTACACTTGGGGAACATGTTCTGCGTTATTTCCAAGCGGTCACGGACATGGAGGTCTGCTGTTCCCAGCAGGCCTCCATCCCCGTGAGTGCCCATAGTTGCAAAGGTGGAGCAACTTGCAACCCACATCATTGATGTAAATGAGGTGGCTCTTAGCAACCCCATAGCAACTCACAGACGGTGTCAGATACCCCATTCTGCATTGCAGATTGTTCGTCCCATTTCCCATCTTCCTACATCTGGTCCCTAGTGTAGACATTGGGTTATAGCCCATTGGTTCAATCTTAGCACACAACCAATTCCAGATGGCTTAGAGTGAGGAGTGTGATAGTTATCACATATAGTGACATATGTAGTGAAGTAAGTATGCGGAAGAGGTGCAGCCATGATGTACAAAACCGTAGGGATGATTAGGATGAGTAGTGTAGGGTGATGTCATCCATCATGTAGAGACCTGGATATTCTAGGTGTGATATGCCCTTATGTATGCATGCTTCACATGTACTTCCTCTGAGCCCTTCTGTGAACTATGTTGTGACAATTGCTGCAACCTATACATTTCTAGTAATGTACAAATAACCCATTGTGCTATCCCACCCAATGCAAAGCCAAAGGTAAATATCTGCCTTTTCTCTTCACAGCTGCTAACATGAGGGCGGCCGATCGCATCCATTTTGAGCGGCGTGCCATCTGTTACAGGCACATCCTGCAGGTGCAGTCTGGGTATCGGCGGATGGGCCGCAGGTATCACTCCGAAAGGGCCTCCGGGGCGTGGTGGGCCACACCACAGCCTCCAACAAGTGTGCCACCTACAGCCACCAACGACACAGCCACCAGGTCTGGCCCAGTGGTCCCATCTACTTCGGCTGCCATGGACCCGCCGCATGCAGCACGACCTGGACCCAGCCGTGTGCTGGCAGCAGGACAGTCACATGTCCCACCAACAGCTGCCACTAGCTCGACCTCTGCTGGCACACAAACCCTCCCCACAGACCCTCCCGTGGACCCTGCAGCCTTCCAGGCATTGTCCCAGAAAGTGGACAAACTTTTGAGGAAGGTGGACAACCTGACTGATGACATGAACTATGTAAAGACCCGGGTCCGCGACATCAGGCGCACACTAAGGAGTGCAAACGTCTAGTTCGTTTGCCCTCTTAAACTTTTATCCCTCCCCTCTCACCTCTTTCCTTTTTTTCTCCTGTTAGTTGGGCTTTGGGGATTAGTATTAGGATTAGGATAGGTATGTAGCTTAGTTAGTGTTAGGGAAGAGGGTGGGGGGTCCTTGTTATTTTTCTCAAATATTTGTGTGTGGGTGGGTGGGTGGGGGGCAATGTTGGGATTCATGTTTAATAAAACAAAAAAACAAAAAAAATGTAAAACAAAAAAAAAAAAAAAATTATCTGCTTGTTTAGGATAGTGTAGTATGTGTGTAGGTTAGTATGTTTTGTCCTGCATGTGTCCTGTCTCATAATGGTGGGTGGGGGGTTGATGTTTAGATCGTTTCGTTACATGTGTAGAGTAAGTTTAGCTTAGGTTAGATAGGGACAGTTGTGGGTTATTAGTAGTCAGGTTAGATTAGTGTAGGTGTACCTTTCCCTTAGTTGCCTCTTGTAGTACTAGATATAAATAAATATTTTGTTAACCCTTTACTTGATGCGTTAGGTGCTACTTTATCATGGCCTTGACATCCATGTTGCAGAATGATTTAGTGTGACATTTGTGTCCTATGCTCAGCATCCCCTGGGAATGGATGTTTAACATCCCATCTACCCGTGTGCTCACTTGTTAAGTATCCTCAAATTGGGAGACTCCCCATTGGTAGTGTGCATTGTACACCAAGCTTTTGTTATGATATGTGTCCAACTTCACAAAGAGTGCTTCATTACATGTCAATGTGGGTTAATTGTTAGGTCGGACAGCAGTGTGAAGCTCAGGGAGATCTTTGTAGATGAGGAGTTGTTCACACTCATGTATTGCTGCTTTCATTGCTGAGCTACATCATGTGTGTACTGAAGCAGCATGAATTTCCTTCATGGAAGCCTACTCTGTAAGGGAAGTTAATGCAGTGTGATTTGTACACGATTCATTACATTAAGCGGCATCCATTCTTATTTAAGTCTTGCATGGAGCCTACATTTCCCAGACACCATTTGCTCTCTGGAATAGCGATAGATGGTGCATCATTCTGACCAACACAGCATGATTGTGTGTGCTTAGTTCCTTCCTCAGTTATTTCCCTCAGTATGGTAGGGCTATGATGCAATCCTGGCCAATGCACAGATGGATCTGAATATATGACATCAGGACAGTAGTATAGAGATTCAACAGGGTTGCCACACAGCCACTTTGGAGTTAGGTACTGCACAGTTGAAGTGTGAAATGACACAGAGACACAATAGGTGAGCAAGTGCGATTTATTTACAGGTGTTGTAGTGCAAATTGTCCATTCAACATTTTGGCAGAGTCCGTTCTGGGGCATCATTTCTTGGTGAGCCTATAGAAGGTGTCAGTGCAGAGGGACAGGATTACCAAATTGTAGGAGAGAGACATTCACTGGCAATGTGGACAAGTCAAACAGTGGATTGCCAAACAGTCATTGAGTGTAGGTGTTCAGAAACTGGGCTTTGACTAAACGCAGGACCTTGGTCAGAGTAGGCCATGGTGCAGGGACTAGGGCTTCCGGGTACTCCTCCGTGTGAAGGTTATCTGTTCCACGTCTTCTTCTTCTGATGTGTGTGTTGCCTCCTCTGTCCTTGTTGTTGTTGGTTGTGAAGGGGCAACACACACCTCAGTGTTAGAAGACATGGAGGCAGACATCCCGGGGCTAGTCCCTGTGGACTTAGGAAGGGCAATACTGCAGCAAGGAGGGCCTGCTGGTTTCTCAGAATGGCAGCCACATCCCGATGGTAGGCAGCCAGGTCAGCCCTGAGGGGTTCGATGTTGCATTCGTGCACCCGTTGACTGGCTTGCATTCTTAGTTGTTCCGTCAACTGGATGACAGCTGTGGCGATTTGCTTTTGAGTTTCTACAAGTTCCTGCATGTGCGATGTTAGTGCTTGCATCACAGCTGTCTGATCAGCAGGAGGGATCATGCACGAACGCACCCTCTCAAGGCTGGCTGCCATAGTTTGCATCCCCACCCGCACCTCCTTGGCCAGCTCCCGCTGGACCCCAACGACGGTTCTTTCAAAGCTGGTTCCAGTGTCGTCGGAGTCCTCAGCTGTGTTGGAGCTGGCAGGTATTACATTTGGGGTGGCAGGTGGGTCTACTGGGGTGGCTGCTTCTTCTGGGCTCCTCCTTGGGACTGAAGGTGGGGTTTGGAGGCTTCCTAAGACCATGTTGAGGGTTTGTGGGGAGAGGTTGATGGGGTCGTCATCGATGTCATCAGGGAAATCAGGGTCAGGCATATCGGCAGGAGATCCATGTTCCTCTGCAATGAAACAGGGTACAATTAGTGTGTCTGTGTTGTAACAAGTTTGCAAACAGTTACAGGCGTTTGGATGCCTTATCTTTGGTGTCTGTTTTTTTCTGGGTATCTGCTGTCCTTCATATGGGCATTGTTGTAGGCCTATGGCCCACCTGTGTGTCACATGTGTGATGTGGAGCTACCAGACTTGTCTGCCTAATTGCCGCTAGGTGTTGCTTTGTAACATTTTGTGAATAGACATCTTTGTGTCCACTAGTCCCTCCGTGATTAACTATTCTTATGTAGAGACATTTTCGAGGGTGTGTTCTCATTATCCGACCTGAGCTGACTTGCTTACGAGGCAGCAGGATAGCTAATGGTGTGATGGACTGAGTCTGACCCACTTTTAATTGACTCTGTCACCCTGATTCTTTCATTTTGCTCTAGCTAACTAGCATTGGCTCATGTCTCCCACAGCAAAGGAATGATTATACATCCGAGCGCATGACATCTTTGGAACTTTTCAGGGAAGTTGTGGTCACTCAGATCCCAACATCTTCACTCTTTTCCAGTATGAACTCATACACAAAAGTCAAAGACAGTATTTGTTTCATATGATGATCTCTTTGAACAACTGACTTGTCTATATTTAGGTGTGAGCCACAATAACCCAAATACTTCTACATGGTAGACTTGAAATAGTCAGCAGGAGAGTAAGACATTGGTCGAAAGCTATCATGGTGCCTAACAGTTTGTACTCTCCCTCTGCTTGTTCTATTTATAGCACAGCATGTTAAGCTTCTAGCCTGCCTGTCTGAATCACTGGGGAGACTTCATCCGTCATATCTGAGCAATGGCCTGTGATCTGGTTTTGCATCTGCAGCAAGGCAGGCAGCGTCTGGTGTTTCTCTGTTTGGAGACTCCCTCTTGTGTGTCTTGGGACAAGGAAGTGATTTTATAAGTCATAAGTCATGGTGATGAGATAGTTTCCCTACGCAGGAATGGCAAATCAGAACCCCTACCCCATCTATCCGCAAAGTACCAGACTGTATCCTTGACTGGGGCACAGAGTGTATCTGTTCTGGCACACTCCAGTGCAGATGTAGGCAAAACAGTGTGATTGGACTTATTAACAACACCCTAGGACTGGCTATTTGGTATATTTCCTGATAGGAAGGCCAATGAGAAGCATGTAGTGCAAAGTGCTCAGAGGCTCTTAGATGTGAGCATATGCGTAAGAGTACATTCAGGGTAAGGTGCAGAAAGGCCTACAGCCTGAGGCTAATGCGCAAAGTATACATTACACTTGCCAGAATACACATTGACTGACTGTGGGTGTTGTGAGTGCCCTGCCAACACACTTGCCTCTCAGGACCTGCCCCATTCACTTTTGATTCACATTGCATGCAGTGTACATGTTCCGTGCCATTTCCTATGCATGTTCATGTTTGGATGTGGTGTGGATGTAAACATTGTTGATGTTTGAAGATGAAGGTGGGTCATGTGTGTTTGATTGTATAAGCCTGTTTATCGTATGAAGGTCCGATTTGTTTGTCAGACTTTGCAGGTGTGTTTGAGTGACCAGTTGCCTATGTCTCCTCCTCAGGTGTTGTCTGAGCAGTATGACATTAGTGATGTAGCCTTGTTATCCAGGCATGTGAGGGACCCTGACGTATGCAGCATGTGTGTGTGGTTGGTGCTGTGTGGGTCCTATTGCTGTTTACTTTGGCTTATGTATGTGTCAGGTATGGACATTGGGCATTTGAGTGTACTGGTGCGTTTGTATTTTTACACTGACTTGTTGCGGATGTCAATGTCACCCCCTAATTTGTGTATGTATATTCCATGGGGAGGTTGCTGCCATTTGGTACTGTAGCTGCACAGAGATGAGAGGCGTTATTGTAAGGTGTTGTGGCAGTTACATTGCAGTTGTTGCTTTGCCTACTGGGTTACTGATAGGGACCTAGTTGCTGTAGGATAGATTTTACAAAACAAGTGCCTGGATGTGAGTTTGCTGTAGTGGCCTTCCTACCTGTCGCTGCTTTCCCTTGGCTCTATTGTTGTACTTACAGGATGTCCCCATGGGGCTGTACTTGTTGCTGTGTTTGGTGGTGCCCCAGCTTCAGTGTGTGCTAGGCATGCCCCCCTACTGTGCTCCTTTACCCATGCCACTCTATGTATATGCTGACTTACATGCATTGTGTAGTAGGTATTCCCCCCCTGGTTGCAGTTAACATTAGTGCATTATAATTCCCCATGCGACTTACCCTGCATGTGCATTGTGTCTTGGTAGTCTGCACTGTCCTGCCCTTGAATCCCTGTGACGATCTCCTCGGGGATGGCGGCTGCAACCATCTCCTCCATGTGGTCCAGGGCCTCCTGTTGTGCTGGACTCCCACCTCCAGTCTGCATTGCTGCCTTCCTGTTCCTGGCCATTTTCTCTTTGGTCCTGCGTTTACAGTCATGCCAGCGTTTCTTACACTCAGTGACTGTGCGGCGTTCTTCAGCCACACTGTTGATCTTGTCCACTATTTGCTTCCATATGGCCTCTCTCCTACTGAGTGGCAATTTGGATGTAATGAAAAGTTGGTGCTGGTGTTCCGTCACCTCTCTCACCAGGATTTCCTGCTCCTCTTCACTGAAGCGACACTTTCTTTTCTTTTTTTGGTTATCCTGGTTTGTTTGTGGGACCTCTTGGCTGGTTCCTGGTCTGCTGTCATCATCCTGGGCTCTGTTGTGTCCACTGGGATCCATGTTGGCTCTCTGGTAACACTGCAGTTTTCGCGCTAGAATTTGACGCAATTGCGTGAGAAAAACCAGCGCTTTCACGATTGCGCTGTCGTAAATCGGCCCACGGTGATGTGCGTCGCCTTTACGTGGTTTTTCCTTACGACTTGACGCCGCTGTGTGCGTCACAATATCCTGACGCCCACCTGTTGGTTGCGCCGCCGTACGTCAAAGTATAAATTTGACGCCCGCACGGCGCATCCAAATGGCGTTAGACGGCGCAAAATTTTTTGACGCAAAACTGCGTTAGCGCAGTTTTGCGTCAAAAAGTATAAATATGGGCCTGGGTTGCTCTAGTGCGTTTATACAGCATGATGGCTTAGCCACATTCACAAGTTCAAGGCTGGACTAAGAGTGTTTCCGTGAGGAGCACCCCCAATAGTATGAAGAATACACATAAACATGCAGATTTGGGGGGATTCACTGACTAATCTCTTGACAGTTTGGCCCATATTTGTACTTGTTTAAAGCCGCATTTGTGCCGCTTTTTGACGCAAAAGCAGTGCAAATTTACAAAATACAATTGTATTTTGTAAGTTTGCGCTGCTTTTGCATAAAAAAATTACGCAAATGCGGTGCTAAAAAAGTTTAAATATGGGCCTTAGGCCTTCATTACAGCCCTGGCGGTCGGTGTTAAAGCAGCGGTAATACCAGCAACAGGCTGGCGGTAAAAAAAATTGGATTTGGGTGGTAACAGCCGCTGTGTTGGAGACTTCGGTCTCCAGCCTGGCGGCCGTCACATTCCCACCCTCAGGATTACCACCCGGCCTACCACCATGGTTTTCGTGGTTTTTGAACGGCCATGAAAACCAAGGCGGTAGGCACTATCAGTGCCAGGGAAAACATTCCCTGGCACTGATACGGGTCTCCCCCGCCCTTCAACCCCTCCCCAGAGTCCTCCCCCACCCACTCCTGCCCCCCAGCACATATACACACCCACATGCGCACCCATATACACACATGCACATGCGCATATCCACCTCCACCCACGCATGCACACATACAAAACCACACACTACAACACACACCAACATACCTTGTCACACAAATGCATCCACAACACACAACACTCACAATCACTTATTCACGCATGCATCCAACGCGACTCACACCTGCATGCACGCATCTCAAAACATACCACCCCACATACACACAACACCCCCCACCCCCCTCTCCGGTCGGAGAACCCTACTTACCTGCTTGCAGGGGGTCCTCCGGCTGGAGACGGTCCGCAGCACTGCTGTCAGCAGCAGCGTCTGCCAGCAAAACACCGCCAGGCTGTATCATTGCTCATTATACAGTCAGCAGTGTTTTGCCGGTGTGTCGGTGCTGTTGTGAGCAGCACCGCCTTACCGCCGTCCACCGCCATGACCATCGGCGGTGTTCCGCCACATTTCTGTCGGAATACCCTCCGCGGTCATAATACGCGTTGCCAGCTGGTAGCCACGGCGGCGGTATGTTGGTGGCCGTCGCCGTGGCGGTAGGCAGTCAATATCGCCAATCTTGTAATGAGGGCCTTAGTGTTTACTCTGGAAATACTTCTGCTCCTGCCAAATGCAGAAATAACAGATTTTCCAGGGTGAGAAAGGGGATTTTTATGTGGGTATATGGGATGAGGGTTTCGACTGGACATAATATTGTCTCTGTAGAGAAAGTAAAAAAAGTTACTAGTACTTATGTTATTGTCAACACCAGGACAGTGCGCGCTCTACAGGCATCTAGAATGCAAAAACCCAACACTCGCAAGATAAAGTAATTTATGCATTGTGATGATATGTTATTGTTTAACCTTTTGCATTGCAGAATTCCATCCAAAAGATTCATTTTTAAGGTGCTTATAAATACTGTACATTTACAATGTATTGCTGCAGACATTCAGAGTGTGGTAGGGTGTGGTCCCTTTCCAGGGCCTTCTGGAGACTTTCCCTGCAACATGCCTGGGCGTGGTTCTAGGCTGGGCCAAGACTCTATAAAAGAGAGTCAGCCCAACTTCCAGTGCTCACTATTCAGAGGTCCCGGTGCAGAGCAGCAGCTTCTTCCTGAGCTCCTGTCCCAGCGGCCTATTTGGATTTTCCAGTCTTCTGCACTCATCTCTCATTGGTGATCCCTGTTTCCAGGCGGTAAGACGGTGTTTGGACATTTCCCAACACCGTAATTGAGAATCTTCATATTCTTGATTTTAATTCTTAAATGAATAACAGATTACTTGTGCTCAGCCATTTTTTGACATTTGTATGGTGGTTTGCAAATAGGGAGGGCACGCAATTTATTCCATAAAGATTTGACTTCGTTATTACATTACTGTTCATTGCGCGCTGATATTTCTTGACATTTACATGATGTTTTACGAGTTGGCAAGACGTGCAACTCGTTGCATGAGCATTTAACTTTGTTGTTCATTGCGCGCTACCTTTTCTTGACATTTACATGGTGGCATTCGAATCGGCGAAACGCGCGATTCACTTCTCGTGTGTAATTCATGCTGTTCATTGTGCGCTACCATTTTCGGGCATTTACATGGTGGCACTCGAATCGGCAACACGCGCGATTCTTTGAGTGTTTTTTCATGTTATTCATTGTGCGCTACCATTTCTTGGCTTTTGTATGGTGGCATTTGAATCGGCAAGACGCACAATTCTTTCCTTGTGTATAAATAATGTAAGTTACTGTGCGCTACCATTCTAAGACATTTTCTTGGTAGCATTTCAAGTTGACACGTAGCGTGATTTATTCCTTGAATCTACGTTGTGTGATTTCATGGTGCACAAACCTTTATGGTGTTTAATACTCATATAAAAATCTGCAATGTGCGCAATTTACTTCCCAATGTTTTTTCTGAGATGAACACAACAATACCAGAGTTCTAGATGTAATGCTGTGTGTTCCTGATATGTATTCCTAAAAGGAGATTCATATGGTTGTTTAGAAATTGCTCAGAGTGTTTCCTGATTCTCATGCTAAAGAAAATATTTGAATCTGAAAGTCCTATTTAACTTTTCATGTTTCCTCCTCAGGTATTCGGTCATCTAAAGCCTAGTCAGTTTTAGGATTATTCTAGGGTTGTTCATGTTTTTCGGAAAAGACGAAGCTTAGAGTTGTAGCATGGTACTGATTTCATGAGATGTAATTTTGATGTTGTGTTTTAACCTTTGCTTCCTACAGGTCTCCTTCCCAGCTGTTCCCGTCCTAATCCCCTTTTCCCCACTTGGACTCTCTTAGACTCTGTGATAAATCTAATCAGAGTATTGGAGCTGTCTTGTGGTGGAAGTGTTGGGAACGTGCACGGACCCTGAGGATCTGGTGACTCTGTGGAGTTTCATGTCATCGAGCAATCAAGCAAAACACAATTTCGTGATTCACAACAGCAAATCCCTACAAAGCTGAAAATCTGGAATACATTTCTGAAATGTTGTCTCGGCTCACAGTGAACTGGGTCAATAGCATTTAATCCGCCCGTTTATCTGATTTCACTCTCTTATTAATTGAAATAAAAAAATGTGTGTATTGGTTACTGTTTTCCTGCAGAGTTTGGTAGAAGTGTTCTGCTTGTATCCACGGCTACAAGGAGAGGGTTGAGTCCAAACAAGGAGAGGGTTGAGTCCATTATGAAAGTGAGGTTAGTGGTAAGCAAGAGTGAAAACTCTGCGTGAGGACATTTTGCAGGAGCATTTGACCACAGTTAAGAGAAGACCGTAGGCCAACAATCTAGAGCCATGCTTAGCTGCATAGGTGGCCGTCTGCTTCCAGCATCATATTATAGTAGATTAAGAAGATTTGTGGCATGGGTGGCACAAAACAAACTCAAGAGCTCCCTTTGCATATGTGTTGTCTATATTTCTTCATTAGGCAGCCCCATTTATTGTCACTACAACGTCCAGTCTAGAGCAGCCCCACAGTACCCATCCTAATTCATCCACACCCTTCCAATTTTTATGATTTCATCACACATGCTTTGAGATCTCCTTCTGTAAAACCCTTGCCAAATCCTTTATTCAGGCACCATTTTAGTCCCTCTGACAAGCCTTTTAACCCCAGTTCCACCGTCTTATGAGTCTTCAGTTTCCCTTCCTGGACCTCAGACTATTCTCTAAGTGCTCTGATTACCTTTATATTGGATCAGCTGTTAGGGCTCCCTGTTAGGACTATCCCATCCTTTCTGCCAGCCCTCTACCATTCACATGGCCATCAAATTTTCAGTCAACTGCAGGAATGCTTTCATATTTTCCCTCTACAGGTGACCATCAGGATTCATAGTGCAAATATGTTAGACCTGACAGCCATAGGGTGGTCATCCCCCAACTTTTTGCTTGCCTCCCTCCACTTTTCTGACACTGTTTTTGCTGGTTTTAGGACTCTGCGCACTTTACCACTGCTCAATCCAACGGGCTTGTTGAGAGATTCAACAAGACCTTGAAGGGCATGATCACGGGCCTGACTGAGGCAATGGGGGATAAGTGGGACATCCTCTTGCCATGCCTTCTCTTTGCTTATTGAGAGATACCCTAGAAGGAGGGAACGTTCAGTCCCTTTGAGCTTCTTTATGGGTATCCTGTCAGGGGACCCCTGAGCATTGTCAAAGAGGGGTGGGAAAAAGCTCCCAACATCCCCACCCCAGGATGTGGTCAGCTACATGTTGGCCCTCCCCAACCAGATGCACTGCTTCTGGATAAAGGCCAAGAGCAACCTGGAGGCCAGTCAACAGGTTATGAAATGCTGGTAAGGGCCAGAAGACCACCCTGGTGGAGTTTCAGACTAGAGACAAAGTATGGGTTATGGAGCCAGTAGAGAGAAGAGCTCTCCAGGATTGCTGGACTGGCCCATATGAGAAGTACGATAAAGGGGAGGCCACTTACTTAGTGGACCTCGAGTCCCATAGGAACCCCCTAAGGGTGCTCCATGTGAATAGACTGAAGCTTCATTTGGAAAGGGGAAAGGTCTGAAGTCAACATACTTATGGTGACAGATGAGGGTGTGGAGGAGGAGAGTGAATCTCTCCCAGACCTCCTCTCTGCATAGGAGCATGATGGGTCAGTGGAGGGTGTAATCCCTGTGACTCCTTGACCCTGGACCAGCGAGGTGACTGTTACCAGTTACTGGAACAGTAGCCCTCTCAGTTTCCTCTCACCCCTCGACTCACACACCTGTGTGTCCATGACATTGACACAGGAGACAGTCCCCCTGTAAAGAATAAAATGCACAAGTTGACAGGCAAGGTGAAGGCCAGTATCAATGATAAAGTTGCCAAGATGCTGACTCTAGGGGTAATTGAGACATCCAGCAGTCCCTGGTCCAGCCCTGTGGTGCTGGTGCCAAAGGCTGCCCCACCAGGTGCCAAGCCAGAACTTCAGTCCTGTGTGGATTACCAGGGTCTCAATTCCATCACTATGACTGACGCTCATCCCATCCCCTAAACTGATGAGGTCATTGGCAAACTAGGGGCTGCCAAATTCCTCAGCATTTTTGATTTGACATCAGGGTACTGGAAGATCGCCTTGCCTGAGGGGGCTAAAGAGAGATCTGCATTTTCAACACCTGAGGGCCATTATCAGTTTTGGGTAATGCCTTTGGCTTGAAAAATGCTCCCGCTACCTTCCCACGGTTGGTTAATGGGGTCCTAGCTGGTAAGGATGCATTCTGCGCTGCCTATCTAGATGACATTGCCATTTACAGTGCCAGCTGGAGGTACACCTGCTCCACCTCCAAGAGGCACTCCAGGCCCTGCAACAGGCAGGCCTGACAATCAAGGCCAGTAAATGTCAGATTGGGAAGGGTTCCGTGGTGTAAGTGGGACACCTACTAGGTGGTGGCAAAGTTTGAGACATTCACAGCCTGGCAACCACCTAGAAACCAAACCGAAGTGAGAGTCTTCTTAGGCCTCACTGGTTACTACCGCAGATTCGTTAGGGGTTATGGCACCAAGGTGGCCCCGTTAACTGAGCTGACTTCTAAAAAGCAGCCTAGGTTGGTGATCTGGACAGAGGCTTGCCAGAAAGCCTTTGATTCTCTCAAGAAAGCCATGTGCACAGCACCCGTGTTCAAGGCCCCTGATTACTTTAAGGAGTTCATTGTTCAGACAGACGCTTCAGAGCATGGCATAGGAGGGGTCTTAGCACAGCTGAATGAGGAGGGCCTAGACCAACCAGTAGCCTTCATTAGTAGAAGGTTATTACCATGGGAACAGAGGTGGAGTGCCACTGAAAGTGAAGCATTTGCTGTGGTCTGGGCACTGAAGAAGCTGAGACCATACCTGTTTGGGACACACCTCCGGGTTCACACAGACCACAGACCCCTGAAATGGCTCATGCAAATGAGGGGTAAAAATCCTAAACTCTTGAGATGGTCCATCTCCATACAGGGAATGGACTTTACGATGGAGCATAGCTCAGGGACTGACCACACCAATGCTGATGGTCTCTCCAGATTCTTTTGCCTTAGTGATGAGAGCTCCCAGGGGGGTGGGTAGCTCTCCCCACTTTCAGCTGGGGGATAGACATGTTAGACCTGACATCATTAGGGGGGTCATCCCCTAACATTTGCCTACCTCCATCTACTTTTCTGATATTGTTTTTGCTGGTTTTAGGACTCTGCACACCTTACCACTGTTAACTAGTGCTAAAGTGCAGATCTCTCTCCCTTAAACATGTTAGCATTGGTTCATACCCAATTGGCATATTTGATTTACTTGGAAGTCCCTATTAAAGTGCCCGACATGTGCCTGGGGCCTGTAAATTAAATGCTACTAGTGGGCTTGCAGCACTGATTGTGCAACCCACATAAGTAGCCCCTTAACCATGTCTCAGACCTGCCATTACAAGGCCTGTGTGTACGGTTTCACTGCCACTTTGACTTGGAATTTAAAAGGACTTGCCAAGCCTTAAAACTCCCCTTTTTCTATATATAAGTCACCCCTAAGGTAGGCCCTAGGTAACCCACAGGGCAGGGTGCTATGTAGGTAAAAGCCAGGACATGTATATGTGTGTTTTATGTGTCCTGATAGTGAAAAACTCCTAACTTCATTTTCCACTACTGTGAGGCCTGCTCCTTTCATAGACTAGCATTAGGATTGCCCTCATGGACCTTTGGAGTGGTAGAGTCTGAGCTGAAAGGGGTAACCAGGTTATAGTTAGTATGGCCAGAATGGTAATAGAAAATCCTACTTATTGGTGAGGTTGCATTTTATATTTCTATTTAGAAATGCCACTTTTAGACCGTGAGCATTTCGCTGCACTTAAAAGTATCTGTGCCTTACAGCCTGTCTCCAATCAACGTCTGGTCTGTGCTGGTTAACAGCTCCATTGTGCATTTCACCCAGACAACCACAAGCACAGGACACTCAGTCACATCTGCATTCATCTGCATACTGAATGGGTCTTCCTGGCCTTGAAGGATGGAGAGTCTGCCACTTACATTTCAAAGGCCAGTGGCCTGCCCTCACACAAAGGATTGATAACCCCTCCTCCTCCCACAAGAACCCTGGAAGACAGGACTGGGCTGAAAGGGGAACTTGTGCACTTCAAACCCACTTTTTGAAGTGTCCCCTACTTCAAAGGCATGTTTGGTTATGTAAACTGGGTCTCTGACCCCACCAACTCAGACACTTCTGAACCTGACCCAGAACTCTGTCAGAAGACCTGCCTGGCTGCCCAAAGAATGCTCTGGATTGCTTTTCTCAGAAGGACTGCTGCCCTGCTGTTGCCCTGCTGCCCTGCTGGCCTTTGACTGTGTTGGAAGGACTCTGCCTCACCCCAAAAGTGCTCTCCCAGGGCTTGGATTGAGCTTGCCTCCTGATCTGAAGTCTCAGGGAAAGCAAAGACTTCAAGTACTAGCTTTTTGGTAGTACCTGATGACTCTGGAACACTTTCAGTGATGCCAGCCATTGCTGCAGCCTGCTCCTGGTCCCCGGCCTGCAACGCAAGTCCGACTACCGCAACTCTGCTGTCACTCAGTGTCATCGCAACACTGTGAAGTCCACACATCACATCCTGACGGACCGGAACCAGCGACCCTGCCGGGTCACAAAGAATTGATGCATAGCGGACACCGCCGCATCATCTCCCCCTGCATCCGGATGGAACCGACGTCTCACCTCCACCTGCTTTGCAGCACCGAACTGACCCCTCTCTCCTCGGAAGATACCGCACCAACTTCAGAGACATCTGTTCCGACTCTGTGCAACGTCCTTGTACTTCGTTTTCAAAAGATAATGTACCTTGGTATCCTTGTGACTGGCACCGGTTGTGTAGGATTGTTGGGAGTGACTCCGTCAACGACGCTGTGATAGCCCCAGTTGGAGCTATTGTGTTTTCTAGGCGCTTTAGTTGGATTTAATCTTTAAAAATTCATAACTTTGCTTGGGTACATGGGATTTTCATTGTTTCAACAGTATTTTATTCAGGTAAATATTTTCTCTTTTTCTAAACCTGTGTTGTGTCTTCTTACGGTGTTTTCACTGTGTTATTGTATAAAGTTCTACACAAATACTGTACACATTGCCTTCTAAGTTAATCCTGACTGCTCAGTGCCAAGCTACCGGAGGGTGGGCACAGGATCATTTGAATTGTGTTATGACTTACGCTGACTAGGATTGTGGTTCCCTTCTTGGACAAAGGTGTATACCTCTGCCAACTAGACACCCCATTTCTAACAACATACCACCCCAGCAAAAATATCTTCTGCCACCAGCTAGCAGTTCTTAGACCCTTTCGAGAATCTGATTGCCTTTCCCAGAACTCTCACCACTGACCTGCAGATCATAACCGTACCTGCCTTTTACCTTCCTCTACTGACACTAAGAACCATTGACCCATCATGTTGACTGTTAGTGCCACAGAACATCTCATCTGGTGATCTGGTGTAAAGGCTCAGGACCCGCAGCAGCTCACTGATCACTTTTACTAATCCTCAGAGCCCAAAAGCCAGCAACACCCTCCCTCGGAAGCCATGCCCCCGTTTGCAGTCATAATAGCGCATCTAGTCTCTCTGACTGTCTGCTTGGTTTTACAGCCCCTCACAGGCCATCAGAAATTGTCAGACCTTTCTGCAAGTACCAAGGTCAGTCCTGCCAACTTTACCCCAAAGCCCATCTGCTACCTCTCCACAAATGATGATTGCACCTCTGTCGATATTGGAGCTCATCATCCCGTACTGTAGTATGTTAACTGGATCTCAAACCTTCACCAGTCTTCAGAAACCCACCTTTTGTTAGCACTCGAAGCCCCCATGTAGGTGCTCAGACTGCCTCTTCCCCCTTAACTCTCAGCACCACCTCTTTTGGCTTTCTGAACCTGCTAGCTGACTCGCAGAAACTTTCTCTTGGCTTGCTTTGAACTGTATTGGTCTGGCTCCCAAAGCACTTAAGATACCACTTAGGTCACCCTTGATTCCCTGTGCTTATCTTGACATTCAAACCTAACTCATCCCTGTCTCCGAAGACCCTAGCCTCCTTGCGTCTGTGCACTCAAAGACGATTGAACCCCTGTATTAAACCATGTATATCACAGAACCCCTAAACTGTGTAGCCAACCTCACTATTGGTTAATGAATTCTTCTTCAGGCCTTATGTTTCTTTATATTTGCCCTGAAAGCCCCTTGTTGAGGTGCTTGGTTGGCCTTAGAGCCCTTTCAACCTTTTCTTCATCTTTAAAAGCCTCCTATTGATGAACAAATTCCCCTGTAATTCAAAAATGACACATACTAATCTATCATTTCTGGCACTCAGAACTTCTTTGCTGCCTTTCCTAACACTTCTGCGCCATACCATCCTCCACCAACATTCAACTTGCCCTTAGAACTTTACAGACTACTTTTCTTGTGCTTAGGCTTTCACTTCAGGCCTCACTGCTAAGAAAGCTGGTGATCTGAGCCCACCAATAGGTGGCTTCCCTGAACTACTCTTCCAGTTGCCCTTTGTTGAGCCTCACAACTCCTTGACTTCAATTTTTAGCCCTTGACCATGTTTTGCTACTTTAGCCCTTAAGGTTTCTTTAAACTTTTCTGCCATACTTCATAGATTAGAGCTATTTTCAATCTTTTTGCCATGTTCCAGTCCTTCCGCTCCAATCCCCCCTCATATCACTGTGGCAGCTATGGGCAGGTCCTAATACATGGAACCTAAAATTACACCCCCCCTTTCTTCAACGTGGTCCTCTTCTTTGTACTTCTGGTTCTTCTGTGTCCCCTGGTTGTGTTCCCCATCCTCCTATTGCAAATTGTTCTGGCTCTACTGGTCCATCTCTTCACTTTGTTCACCCCTGCCCCAGTTATCTTGGTTCTGGTCTCCTGGCTGTGGTCCTCTGTGTTCCTGTCTTTCCTGCCCCCATTCTTTCCTGGCTGCATTCCTTTCTTGTCCTGGTCTTTTGTGTTCTTGTCCTTTCTGGTTCTCTTGGGACTCACCCCTCTGGCCCTTCTAACTCTATTTCTTGTTCCCTGGACCTGAACCATCCTGGCCCTGGCCCTCAAGGTGCCTTTGGTCTTGGTCCCTCTGGTTTTCCTAATTTTTGACCTATTAATATTTGCCTCCTTAGCCTACTGACCATGGTCCTCTAGCTACTCACCTTCCTAGTCCTCCTCAATCAGGTCATGATATTCCTGGCACTGGGTCTCTTAGTCTTCCTGTTTATTGGCAACCTGGTTCTGCACCAACCGGTCCTGGTTCTTATTTTTCACCCTATTGTCCCCTGGCCATTGTGGTTCTAGACCTCCTTGTCCTCTGTTTCCTTCTCACTCTGATACTCAATTGAGATAAAGTATCTTTAGGCCAGCTATTCACTAGGTAGCATCCTTCCATGTTGTTTTGTGGAAGGCAGCAGAGGTGTTGAAATATCCTCTAGCTACACTAACGTTGAGGTCTAACATCTTGACAGAGCACTTATAGCTGTCCACTGCTGTGTCAGAGCCTTTGTTGCTATCTGAGGCATTGCTAGATCCTGTAAAGGCAGGTAGGGACAAGCCCACATTAACCCCCGCCATCAACTGCTTGACAGCCAGGAGGCAAAGGCCTGAAGCTGGATACCTGGTATTTTTGTTGGTTTGGATGGGACTGGAAAATGTTGTGGTACAAGCATCTTCATGCACCAAACATAATCCTGGAGCTTTCTCTGCAGCCCCAACAGATGGGAGTCAAAGTATCAGGAGACTGTAGGCAGCTGAGAAGTTAGACCTTCAGTGACTGAATGAGACACCCCTTGGAGAGGTTTAAGGTAAATAGATTGACAGCCAGATCTTTGAGCCGTCAGTCTGCAGCCCGAGGCTGTAGACAAGTATAGACGTTTTGAAGTATTTCAAGAGATTTCAGCTTCTGCTAGTGCCATATCATCCAACCATTCCAGCAAAAAAAATTCTGATGCTTTGCCAGTACGAAGGCATGAGCCAGAGTAGGAATAAGCAAGACCAGCGGCCCTCCTTCTCTTCCTCCCTGGTGCCACCTGGAAACCTGCATTAGCTTCCCTTTGAAGGAGCATGTGCAACCAGTTGGAGGATGGGTGCCCTCTTTCTGACAGGCCTAGAAGGGCACAAACTCAGATCAGTGAGTCCTGAAGATTACATAAAAGGGGTATGCCCTACCCTTTCCACAGGCTCCTCCACAGATTCCCCTCAGTACCTTCAGTCAGAAGATCATCTGCGGATCCTGCAGAAGGAGGTAGCAGCCTGGATGGTTCTTCTTCTATTATGTCTCTCAGCTTCCTGTTTCTTCATAGTCACGCATGCATGCTGGCACATGAGGACCCTCCACTGGTGCCTTCGTTGGCAGTGGCTCCAGCACAAGAAAGAGCTGTCAGATTCCAACATGACCTCATAAGACACTACGTGGGACTTGGACAGGTGGTTATTGGAGCAGCCCCTGTCTCAAACAATGTCCTTTCACCTTCCTCTGATCAGAGGTCTCTGGTTGCCAGAGGAGCAGATGTCCCATTACAACCTGCTCAAATGACAGGCAGTTATTCGAGCCCTGGAAAAATGTCTCCCTTCCCATTGTGATCAGTCTCTCCAGATCTTGAGAGACAATAGGATTGTGATGTGGTATAGCAATAAGGAAGGATGAGTGAGACCTTACCTTCTCTGTTGAGAAGTACTGAAGCTCAGGACATTGTATCACCAGCATGGGATTTGGTTAATCGCCAACTATATACCCGACTACCTAAACACCAAGGCAACAGTCTCAGTCAGTCTCACCTTGATGACCACAATTGGTGTCTCCATCTGGCAGCAGTTCAGACCATCTTTGCCCTATAGCGCACCCCTCAAGCTGATCTTCCCCCAGTTGAAGAAATAAACATTATGCACAGTTCTTTGTCCTCCAGTATACATTACAGGAAACTTTGGGTGACACATTTCGGTTGCAGTTTTTGCTTCTGTACCCATTTTTTCCATATCCTTCATTCCATGTGAAGAAGCCCATGTGAGGAGGATTCGGCAGGATTGTCCCAAACCACTTTTATCCCCCTAGACTGGCTGAGAAGATTGTGGTCTGAAGCCCTACCTTTGTCCACTGCTCTGTCTACCTCTCAGGCCACACCTCCTCTCCCAGCTGGAGGGACATGTACTGTAACCTAATCTCCAGAGTGTTCACCTATTCTTGGTGATTAAGCAGGGATACCCAAGCCTCTTCCAGTTTCCACTACATGGATTTCGATATTACCTTGCAAGCTCATCACCCCTTCACAAAGCCAGACTATTCTGGAATATGCAATGGGTTTGTCTGGTGTAACAGAACGTAGACCCCTTGGGGGCAGCATAGTCCCATTGAAGGAAAGACTGCCTAAGCCCTCTGTTTTCCTTAATCACTAGCCCAGCAAGATTATGCAGTGGGCACTGTCAGTGGAAACATTGGAGCCCTGTCGCCATTTCTTTGCCTTCCAGATCAGACCTCCCTCTTCATATCCCAGATTGTAATCAGATTCTTAAAATGTCTGACCTATATGATTTCACCAACACCCTTTGAAATGTCCCAGTGTGATCAAAATCTTATTTGATGTTCTTAATTGGCATTCCTTTTGACGCTCTTTTTATTGTTAGATGCAACTGTTGCCCTCCAAGTCTGTTGTTCTTATGACCATTAGTTCACTGAGGTGCATCAGTGAACTGCGGGCACTACATTTCACCTTCTTCTTTTTAGATAAATTGTTCCCTCAAAATAAAGAGATTTTCCTTCCAAAAGTTGTAACTCCTGTCTACCTGAGACATTCTATCACCTTTCCTACCTTTTACCCTCCACCCCAACCCCACTAAGGATGCAAGGTTACATTGGTTTGACCTCCAGAGGACGGTCAGTTATTATATTGACAGTAGGACAGAGATAAGGTCTTGAGACTAGCTTTTAGTGAGGTTTGCAGGCAGCATGCCAAGAAGGGCAAAACAATCCATAAATAGAGCACATCAGGCTGGATTATCTTGAGTATCAAAATGTGCTATGCTATTGCCAAAAAGGAATTATGCAACGGGATATGCGCTAATTCCACCAGAGTGAACTCCCTGAGAAACTGAGACGCATTGTATTGATCGCTAATCCTCAGACCCAAATTACAGAGATGCGTAGACTTGCAAGCCCCTTGGCTGGGTCTCACATCCAGTCTGCACTCAGGCCCGTCCTTCAACAATACATCCATTGACATCTGTCAGCTATGTCCCGCAGTGCTGTCAGGGCACAGAGTCCATCCCACCTTTTCTGCCGGCCCTGTATCTCTTCATCTGTCCCTCATATCTCTGGTCCAGCCTTCAGACATCCAGGCCCTCACAGGCCTTCAGCTGTCAACAGAGATCTTGTGTCAGTCAGATTCACTGCATCCTACTTCCTCCCTGCAGCCCCTTGCTAGTGGTCACATCCCCTGTCAGTCTGCGACTATTCCATAGAATAATCCTCCTCCTCCACTTACTGGGCAGCCAAGTGCTGCATTAAGCACCTCTTGTGTGAACCCAGCCTACTCTCAAGTTTGTTCTTGCTCTTACGACGTACTCACGCAGCAATCACCCCCTAATGGCAGTGCTTAGTTTGACCCAGTGGTTGCCGCTTGCCGGTGGAGGGCACCAGCACTCGCTTGGGACCGGCATTTATTTCACCTCACCAGATATCTCTTGCAAGAGAGGGAAAATCACACAAACGGAAAGGAGGAATTAAAAAAGCAGGACAAACTTCACCAAGGGACAAAGAAAGAACCTGTAAGAATATTGGGGGTCATTACGACCCTGGTGGTCGGAGACCGCCAGGGCTAAAGTGGCGTCCGTACCGCCAACAGGCTGGCGGTACGGAGACCCATATTATGACCGCGTCGCACCGCCGGGGCCGGCGGTTTCCCGCCGTTTTAGCCCTGGGGATTATGACTTCCCTACCGCCAGCCTGTTTCTGGTGGTTTGCACCGCCAGGAAGAGGCTGGCGGTAAGGGGAGTCCTGGGGCCCCTGGGGGCCCCTGCACTGCCCATGCCACTGGCATGGGCAGTGCAGGGGCCCCCTAACAGGGCCCTGTGCAGCTTTTCACTGTCTGCATAGCAGACAGTGAAAAGCGCGACGGGTGCTACTGCACCCGTCGCACGGCCGCAACACCGCCGGCTCCATTAGGAGCCGGCTCCTATGTTGCGGCCGCATCCCCGCTGGGCCGGCGGGCGTAAACTAGGTTTGCGCCTGCCGGCCCAGCGGGGATGTTGTAATGGGGACCGCGGGAGTGCGGCCACATTGGCGGCCGCACGGCGGTTACAGCTACCGCCGCCCGCCAATGTTGTAATGACCCCCATTATGTGGTAGGTAGTGTTTGGCAGCGGTTTAAAGTTACCTGAGGAGAAGTCAGGACTACTGAGTCTTGACAATGGCTGAGCCGGCATTTAATAGCGCCGGCTGGGCTTCTGAGCAGCGCTTTGGGCACCGGCACTCATTATTCTACAAAGTAAGCATTACCTATGGCCCTATACTAATTGTTCCTAGGCGCTCATTCCCAGATGCCTCTCTCAGTGCCAACTACCCAGTTGCTCGTGTTACCTGTCCCCAGTCTCTCGCTCTCTCTGCACCAGAAATGCCAAAATGTCTATGACTCAGTCCCAAATCACCCTTATAAAAGTGTCCCTTCATCTCTGGCCCAGATACCGCCAGTAAGACTGTGCTCCCTGTTTTGTGTTGCTTACCTGTTGTTGCTTTGTTGCCACGTTTCAAGTCTAAATCAAGCAGAATTACCCTTGAAGAGAAGCCCAAAACAAACTCACATCCCACTATATAGGATACTCAGTAATTAGCCCAGCCCACAAAAACTCATGAACAGGTTAAAAGAGCCCATTAAAAGAGCTCATAAACAGGTAAAAAGCATATTAAACATGTATTAAACATATTAATTATTCTTTACAGTACTTAATTATTCTTTGCAGTACTTTGTTGAATGATGCAGACAGCCAAAACACATTTATTGTAGAACAAAAATGTATGTCATAGACTGAGGCTCCTGAAGCATACGGCAATTCGTAGCCACTGACACGTGAATTGGCCCCAAAGCAGCGGTTTACTGCCAATGGTTCCGCATGTCCTAGTTCAATGTTATACTAATATAAATGTATTTACTCCAAATGTATTTTACTATGTTTTTATCAGTGACCAACGTGTGCTTTTATTGTTGGAGACACTTTTACAGATGCTCCTACTTTCAAATGTGTTACACACTTTCCTGCATATCTATTCTAAGCTAGCCACCATATTGCCATTGCCTGAAGTCACGTTTTATTTAGTGATGTTCCCCTCTTTAAAGAGCTCATCCTATTTATCCGGTTGTCTATCTAATAATACATAACTCTGCTACATAGCTAGAAGCTACATAAATAGTGAAGATTTCAGATACGTATGCTGCCGCCGGCCAAATAGCGCAGATTATGTATTGTTTGGTCAGCATCTGAATATATACAAATTTGGGACTGCTTGTCTGGCAACCGGTTAACTAACCATTTCGTTTACATAATGGAACACCCAACCACAAAAGGATTCTTCCTGACAAATGTTACAGTTCGTAAATGATACTGTTTGTCCTTTAAGCAAGGGGAGTCCAACGTAGATCTAATAGGGATAGTTCTGTGCCAGTTTTTATTTTTAGAATACCTGCACGTGCTAAATTTACATACAATTAACCTCAATGTAACTTATTTTCATAGCCAACAGGTATATTGAGTTGTTGGAATGGCTGTGGCCCTCCTGGGCTTAAGCTGGACTCCCTGGCTATCAGCAAATGTGATTTGTGACATATACTAATACAATGCCAGTGGCAGATTTATGGAAAGTGGCACTGCACCTAGTGCAGCGTCACTTTTCTAGTGCCCATTAGCGCCTCCAAATGCCACCATGTGTTTGCCGTATTTAAAATACGGCACACCATGACGGTAGTCAAGGGTACTAGTGTCATAATTTTTTACACTAATCCGGCGGTTTGTAGGATTAGTGTAAAAATGTTGAGGCTAATCCTGCAAAGCACATGGAAGCCCATTGAAAACAATGGGAGCCTCCCTTTAAAAGTGCAGATAAAAATGATGCAAAGAAATCTCTTAGATATCTTTGTGCCAGTTTGTCAGCCCCCCCAGCATTGGAACACCCCCTTACATACATTAGGCCTGGTGCAAGCATAATGTGGCGCAAGGGGTAAGAAAGTGGCGCAATGCAAGCATTGCGCCACTTTGTAAATATGGCGCAGCATTTTTGGTCTTCAACACCACATTAGCGTCAGAAAAATTACTCTAATGTGGCATTGGAATGGCACTAGCCCCTCTTAAATCTGGGCCTACGTTTTCTGAGAAGAGTACTTGCAGTGTAATTCATGAGCTTACTTCAGGGTGGACAGTCTATCAGTCTTCTTCGGCATATTTAGTTCATTCGGTCTCATTGGTGCAGATTATTTAGCAAAGTAATGGCTAAATAATATGGGGCAGCAAGCATCCATGATTTACCCCTGGTACCTAAGAATTTGAAGAAAATGTCAAAAACATGGGAATTTGGCAAACACGGAGCAATTGTAAATAATTCTCCCAAGAGAAAATCGTAATGCTGTGATTAAATAAAGCTTGTGCCAGGGAGCCAGGTATGTGAAAGGTCTGAAATAACATCACCTGGGTGGAACTAGACAGTAGATAGGAAGCATGCACTGAAATTATTTCTTGAGTTCAGGCCAGCAAACTAAGTACACTGTTTGCCAAGAGCACACTGAATAGGCTTCTTAATTATAACAATGCAAGCTTTAACAGGTGAGCGCTGGCATGAGTTATGTTGCAGACTAGGTCTTCTTGTTCATCTTTCCTGGATGGGTGGTTCACATGAGAAACAAAATGGTTTATTTGAATATTATTTTTGTCAGTGAGCCATTTTAATAAAGAAGAGATATGTACCTAGAGGAATGCCATGGGACCATGGGAACCATATGTCTCCACTGAAGTGAGTGGAATCCAAGCATTTGCTGATTAATGCTACAGGAGTTGCATGTTTATTTGCAAACCATGCACTGATCGCTTGGTGGCAGTGCAAGACAGCAATGCACTCATTTAATATTAGCCGGATGGTTTGCCAGTTGGAGGAGTTTCCATTTCAAGCTTGCTCTGACCTGATTTCTGATTGTTTCTATTTCCTCTCTTATTATTGCTAATCATATTTTCAGATCAGGATATCAGTGTATGTTTGCCGAATAGGGTCAAGTCAGACATGTCAGGAGGTTTTTGCGGGGCCGCTTTCACAAACATTTTGCAGGGCCTTGGTTTCTGATCGAAGAAGTAACTCTCAAGTAAGAAAACGTACAATGGTAAAAGAGAAAGCACAATGCGTTGCTGTGTAAACTGCATCAAAGGGACAAGTGAGGCCTGCTTTTTCATTTTTGTAGGGCCCCAAAAAATGCAGGGCCCTCCATATCTCAAACTGCACATTTGCAAAAAGACCAAACCAATGAATATTAATTAGGTGGGCTGCGATTTGCGACCTGCTACATGTCTTCATCTATCATTTTTTATTAAGGAAATTGGAATTTTACTAGAGAAGAGGTAGAGGAAAAATGAATAGTCGTGGGTATAGTAGCCTGTGTAGTGTCAACGGAGGGTTGGGCATACGTTGTCAATGGCTGAGTCTTAGTGGATTGAAAGAATAAAGTCTTGGTGTGGGTTATAATGGCAAATCGTCTTAAACCCAGACTTTGAAATTTTAAATCAGAGAACCATATTTCAACTCAGTACCGGCACGACATCCAGCTTTGAGTCAGGCCTAGGGACATTCCCTTTACCCCACTCTGAACCTTCTCAACCTGGACTTTCCTTTTTGACCTGGATCCCGCACTGCAATAACTCAGAATTAATGAACTCAAATTGGGCAGAGACTCCGGTTCGGTTCATTGATTATTGTTTAAATGCATAGTGATCCTCACATTAATTTCAAAGCCCAGAGGTAAGATCCTTAACCAGTCAAACGCTCACATTATATCTGACCCCACGTTGTCCCAATGTTGGTGGTGCCTAATTACAATGTTTTGGGATTTTCACTGAATTGTAAGGGGGTACTTTTTAAAATTGATTTTCACTGATGATACATTTTACTATGTTTGGGTTTCCACTGATTTTTAATGTAACATTTTATTATTCATTTTCATTCCTGACATTTATCATTATTTTTTTTTAAATTTGATTTTCAGGCAGCAGCTTTAAGCACTGTGTTTTTCTGCTATCGACATTTTTCAATATTTTTGGTTGTTCATTAGTTTTGAGTGTAGCTTATTTGTCCATACGGTCGTTATTTACTGACATAAAATATACACACTACAGGGGGGAAATAAAACTCATTCAACTGAATAATAATCATAATGAATACACGAAGGTCATGGTTCGCATGCTCGTTCGTTCTGCTTCAGGTCAGACCAGCACAGCTGAATTATTTATGAACTGCATGAATACAGTGTAAATTCTACCAAAAAATCCTCGATGGGCTGTATTCATCAAGTTTAGAGTGAGAAAGATGGGGTCAAACAGTTGCTATCTTTGGTATGGCAGTTAAAGGGCAATGAACAGTAAGCCACTTTGATCACGTGATTACTAACAGGGCTAGTGAATGGTATTATCAATTTACTACCCCAATAGTATAACTGCTTAAGCCAGTTCACATGCTCCATTGCTCTTCGTGACAATTTGCTTCTTTTTACGGATCCAAAGGCATCAGTGTTTATCATGCAAGCTTAATAAAAGCAGTGGCCCTGGAACAATTTTCAGCATGGGGGTGCTGACATTATTGTTGCATCATGTAAGTTATAGCGATTATGAAATATCCAAGCGTTACTCAAAAAACAAGTGCAGCAAATGTGCCTCACCAATTCAGCAGAACAAAGGAACGCCTATGTCCAGACTTAATTGCTTCTTGAAAGTCAGCTCTGTCAAGGGGACCAAAATGGTGACATATCCCTTGACAAATCTCTTGCAATACCGAGTGTGGCCTAAGAAGGCTCTCAGTTCCGTCTGGGTCTTGGAGAGTTCCCAAGCCAGAATGGTCTAAATTTTGGCCTGGAGGCACTGCACTTTGCCACCTCCCACTTGGTGACCCAAGTAGACCACTGAACGCTGCCCTATCTGGCCCTTACGGGCCTTGATAGTGAATCCTGCCTTCAGCAGAGCCTGAAACACTTCCATAAGGTGGTACAGGTGGCCCTCCCAACTGGAGCTGAAGACCACAATGTTGTCTAGGTAGGCAGCACTGAAGGTCTCCAACTCAGCCAGGACCTGGATGACAAACATCTTGAAGGTGGCAGTCGCGTTCTACCCGAAGGGCATGACCCGAAATGGAAGTGCCCTTCTGGTGTAGAGAATGCAGACCTCCCTTTACCCCCCGCGGTCCAGGCAATTGGCCAGTACCCAGAAGTTAAGCCAAATGTGCGAAGGAACTTGGCAGCTCTAAGCCGATCTTTGAGCTCATCAGCTTGGGGGATGGTGGTGTGCATAAGTCTTGACAACCACAGTCAGCCCATGGTAGTCCACACAGAACCTAATTTCAGGGATGACACCTAGAGAGGCAGTCTTAGGAACCAACACCACTGGGATGACCCAATGGCTATTTGAAGGCTCAATCACCCCCTAACCCAATGACCCCTAACACCCCTTAATTCTAGCCCTCACTTTGCCAGACAAACTGTAAATGTTGTTTTTCACATTTGTGCTTTCACCAGTGTCAATATCATGGGTGTACCATGTAGTGAGTCCTGGGAAGTGAGAAGAGAGAGACAAACTGCCCCAACACCTGGTGACAGTCTCTCTATTGACCTAGAAGTAGTGTAGGGGAGAGACTGACACCCTCTTCTGATCCATCCTTCTTTTCGGATAATAGGAGGTTGGGGAGATGTTCACTTTCCTCCTCCACCCCAACATTAGTTACCAGGAGAGTGGTAATTCAACACCTCTTGAAGTGGTACTTGAGGCGATTCACATACAGGACCCTAAAGGGGTTTCTAGGAGACTTGAGGCCCACCAAGTAGGTGACATAACTCTTGCTCTCCTTTACCTCACAGGGCCCAGACCAGCGGTCTTGCAGAGCACGGGGCTCTACGGACCCCATTACCCACATTTTTTGGCCAGGCTGAAACTCAATCAGAGTGGCATTCTGGTTGTACCAGTTTCATGTCCTCCTGGCTACCGTCCAAATTCTCCTGAGCGGGTTTCTGGAAATGGGCTGTTTGGTTGCAAAGGGTTAGCATGTAGCTGGCCACATCCTCGGAAACTCTCCTGGAAGCTTGCTCCCAACCCTCGTTCACTAAACAGAGAATCTCTCTCACAGAGCGCCCACACAGAAGTTTTATAGGGGCTGAAATCAACCCCTTCTTCTGTGGTACCTCCCTATATGCAAACAAAAAGGCATGGCCAGAGGATGTCCCACTTACACCTCAGGGGTTCATGTAGACCCATAATCATGCAATTAAGGGTTCGATTGAACATATCAACCAACCCATTGGTTTTGAGGATGATAAGGTGTTGTGAGGTTATTTTAGCATTTAAACATACACATCATTTTAGTTCTGGACCTCTGTCCTTTCACCTATTTACATGTCATTTTCATTGCTCTTTTTATTCTAGTAAAGCTTAATTTTTAGTGGTGAGGTTTTATTATTTGTACCAGTTGGCCTTCCAGGCAGAATTTGTTATTCATTTGTCAGCACAACAATTTCATCCTGTGCCCAACCAAGGCTGCACACAATAGTTTACTGGGTATTGCCAGTGAACAGAGTACAATGTCTACTCTACATAGAAAAATAAATGTTGTCACATCAGGGTACTTCTTAGAACAACACAAGTTTTATTATAAAACACCACACTGCCCCCACCACATCAGCGGGTACATTTCAGCCAGCCAGCCGTATTATGCTGCACAATGTTGTCATAGTTTCTGCTGAAACTCTGAATCTTCTCTTCATCCAAATGGGAGGACTCTCAGTTGACCAACAGACCTCTTCTCTAACTATAGCACATGTATGGGGAGTGGGTTTCCTTTCCGGGACTAGACTGGCAGATTAGGGCTAACACTGCTATTGCTTTCATGTAGAAGCTTAGTAGTACTGGTAGGCATTTCAGATTCACTATTGAGACAGTATGGTGGGACTTTTCCTCTGTTTCACTTTTCTAGTCACCGCAGTAATAGTGTTGTGCTTCATTATCCTGATAATCACAATTTAGGTCTTTTTGCATAGAGTGCAGTTGCTTCAATAAAACACATTGAACCAAATGCTGCTTCTGTTTGTCTCTGCTTGTATGAGACGTGTCTCAGTGAGAGAAAGGTGTAAGATCTGTTCCACCATGAATTCCCTGAAGAGTTTTAGAGTATCATGAGATATGCTTCCACAAATCACCTTTACTCTTGGGTACTGATGAGGTGCTGATAGCTAGCTGAAAGGGTTAGGCCAACAGCTATCATATGGTGTGGGATCAGACTCAGTCCACCATGCTCAGTGGTGCTCCCACCCAAAATCCAGCAGTCTTGTTCCTATACCAAGAGACCTACAGCATGGTGCCACCAACGTTGGCTATGCATTAACGTTACTGTTCTCTCAAGTATCTCTGTCGCACTATGTGCTAAAGGCACCCTAATCACCTTATATGGAGATGGCTGTGGTATTAGTAAATATCCTCCTCCGCTATAGAGGTAGCACCTATTTGACACTGTAGGTTGTTCAAGCTTGAACTTTAAAAAAGGACCCCTCAGTTGGTGTTTCTATCTCTGAACAAATCTGTCTTAAACATGGCAGACCCTCAACGGGTCGTAATTTCAACAAAAATGAGACCCCCCTCACAAAGAAATAATGGCCTCACAGATGATGGCTTCAAAGATGAGGGAGGAGAAGTTATATTTGTTGTTGAGGCTCACGCAGCGTACAGAACTGACATTTTCTATTCTTGGGTCACTTTTCCAGCAGCAGATGGGAACAAACATAAATTCCACCACTACACACCAGCAACTGCACTGTCACAATTTAGACCTTGCGCATATTTAGAAATACCACTGTCTCATAAGAACAACGAAATTGGCTTGATGGCACCCTACCACACGTTCCACAGAATGCTAGATTGACTCCTTTAAGTAATGATGGTCCTACATGCTGTGGCAGCCGCTTGTCCTCGGGGGTGGAGGGGCGGGGAGTATTAAAAACATTTTTTTTAAACTTACCTCCATGTTGTCATAGAGTTTCCACGGAGGTTCAGTTTCTCCCTTCGTCCTCCTCAGATTCCAAGAACACAAGGCTTCCAGTCTCACCTCCAATCAAGACGCTGCTGACAACAGCATTGTGACTGGTCGGAGCGCTCTGCTTCAGCACAGTGCACAGGGAGTAGGGCCCTGTGCACTTTCTCCTCCAGGCTGTTTAATACAGCCGGGTGGAGAGATGCAAAGTGTGCATGACTGTTTGGCCGGCCGACCACGGCCACTTATGTGCACTCACCACTCTGCCTCCAGCCCTGCCCCTCCTCCAGCCCACCCTAATATGGCTCTCTGAGGAAAAATAAAATGATAATAACACTATGTTATTATCATTTTCTTTTTCCCTCTCATCCACTGCATAGAGCTTTAGCGGAGGAGCCACCACTGCCTATATGGCTAGAATTGGCTACCTATACACCACACCCTAATGCAGGTACAATGGCGGTAGCAGAATGCGCTGCCTATAACACTAATTTAGTAGAAATATATAGATGTTTAATACAATTCTGAATGCAGTCTTTACACACTGCCCCAGCAAGGGCTGCTCCAGCGCAACCACATGTGGCTACAGCAGGCATTCATCCTGCTACTGTGCATTCAATTATTAGTAAGGTACCCACCAAACATGAAGAAATTCTGTTTTATTTAGCACAAAAAAAAGTACTTTAGAGGCAATGTTCCCCCTTACAGTACGGCAAGATAAACATTGAATTCTCACAATGTGGTTGAAATTTCGGTTGGTTCCATCAGCGCCACTTGGGGTGCAATGTTTGCTGCACTTTACACTACGGCTCATGGTGTACCAAAACTTGAAAATTTTCTGGAAGTGTTAAAGCAGATTCAAAGTGAATGTGGCACTACCCCCGGCCTAGACTTAGGGGTGCAATTAATGGGCAATTTTGCCACAATATGCTCAATAATATTAAGCCCTACCATGCAGGGGATGGTTAGGAGCCGTCCTCAGCCACGGTGCTAGTGTGTGTCAGAAAGGTCCCAGCTATCCTTACACACAAGCCAGGAAATCCCTCTGGTGCCTGCACCAGAGGGATTCCCTGCTGCTAACAACAGCCTTGGGAGGTGGGGAACAGCTTCTTGAGCTCCCCAATGCTGTATTTTGGTTTCAAAGAAATAACGATCAGCGCGCATGGTAAGCTGACATAATTTCTCTGAAAATGAAAGTGAAATGAGCTGATCAGCTCATTTCACTCTGTCTGCATCGGTGCTTGTGGGTCTATCTCAGCCCCAGAGCACCAATCCAGATGGGAGAGGTATCCTTGGAAAGAGGAGAATTTCTCCTTTTCAATGGTACCCCTCCCAAGACAGGGACACTAGGGAGGGGGAGTGGTCCCTTGGGCAAGGTCTTTTGCTCCCCCTATATTTTCTTGTCACAATTAAATTTTTCTGCTCCCTCCAGAGGGCAGATGGAGGCAATAGACCCTGATCTGCCCCCTGAGGGAAGGAAAACCCACTAGGGACCTGGGATTTGTTTTTCAAACTTTGGGGTTGGAGGATGCCCAAAATGGGCTTACCAATGCCCCCCACCCACCTCAAATATGTAAACAGTCTTTCTGTCCCTCCTGAGTTGCCGATGGGGCCAGTAGCCCCCGATCTGCCCTCCAGGGGGCAGAAAGCCCACTAGACACCAGAGAGTTGTTTTCAAACTTTGGGTTGGGAGCTACCTAAAATGGCTTTACTAGTGCCTCTCATCCACCCCAAATTTGTAAACAGTCTTTCTACCCACCCTGGGGGACAGATGGGGGCAATAGCCCACAATGTGTTCCCCCTCCCCAGGGGGAGAGCAAAAAGCCCACTAGGCACAGGATTTTCTTTTCAAACTTTGGGGTGGGTGAGTCAAAATTGGCTAGCCAACCTGACCTAAACATGTAAACAGTCTTTCTGCCCCCCAGGGAGATGGATGGGGATTATTATCCCCAATCTGCCCCCCCGGGGGGGCAGAAAGCCCACCAGGGAATATTTTTTTTTTTTTAAAAGAGGGATGGGGGCATGCCCATGCCCCCACCGCAAATAAATGAGGACAACGTCTTTTTGCCCTACTTGGGGGCAGATGGGGTAATTACCCATGGGCATGGCTATGCACCCCACCCCTACTGAAGGGGGCAACAGTCTTTCAGCCATCCCCCGCGGCCTAAAGCATCTCATCCCAATGTCAAACAGGAGGACATTTGATTCTTTTGGGTTTTGATTTTCCAAATGGATCAAGAGAGCTTGGCTAACTCCCAAATTCATCCTACTTGCAATGGTGAACGGCTGCA
This sequence comes from Pleurodeles waltl, assembly GCF_031143425.1. NCBI lineage: Eukaryota > Metazoa > Chordata > Amphibia > Caudata > Salamandridae > Pleurodeles > Pleurodeles waltl. The sequence goes on along the minus strand of NC_090444.1, from coordinate 1,661,323,400 downwards.
CTTTTTGGACTTGGGTATGCTGTCATTTGGAAAAACCTACCAGACCAGACACCTCTGAAAACGAAACATCTGGGGGAGTCCAGGGTGGTGTGCTTCACATGCCATTTTCTTTCCCACAATGCTCTGCAAACCTCTAACTTTGCTGGAAATCATGCATTTTCCCTACATTTCTGTGATGGAAAGTTCCAGAATCTGCAAAATCCCTACCACGCAGTGTTCCCCCCATCTGTACTGATAAACAAATCTGCCCACTTGTGTGGGTGCCGAAAACAGAGTCAGCCTAACAACGAATGAGAAAAATCTTCCCTTTTGGACCCACTTTGGTTCCCTACTTTGGTTCCCTCCTCTAGTTCCACACATTTGTGGCCCTTCCCTGTCACAGGAACTTGGCCCACCTGCACAAGTGAGGTATAATTTTTAACGGGAGGCTCAGGGGAATGCTGGGTGGTAGGAAATATATGCCATTGAGGTGATCCCACACAAAAATGTGAAGACAATTTGATTTTTTAGCTACGTTTGAGGTTTGCAGAGCATTCTGGGTAAGAAAACGGGGGATCCACGCAAGCTACACACCCCTGGACTCCCTCATGGTCTAGTTTTCAGAAATGTCTGGGTTTGTTAGAATTTCCTAGATGGCTGCTGAGCACGGGACCAAAGACACAAATGCTCCTCTTGCAAAAACAGGTAATTTTGTGATAAATCATTCTGATGTGTCCACAATATGTTTTGGCCCCTTCCCTGGCACTAGGCCTATCCACACAAGTGAGGTACCATTTTTAACAGGAGACTTGAAGGAATTCTGGGTGGAAGGATGTTTGTGACTCCCCTCAGATTCCAGAACTTCCTATTACAGGAATTTGAGAAAAATGTGTCATTTTAGACAAATTCTGAGTTTTGTAAGGTTTTCTGGGTAACAGAACTTGGTGAAAGCCACACGTCAACCCACCCTGGATTCCCATGGGTGTCTAGTTTAAAAAAATGCAGAAGTTTGTTAGGTTTCCCTAAATGACGGCTGAGCTAGGGCTAAAAATCCACAGCTGGGCACATTGCAAAAAAAGTGTCAGTTTTGAATGGAAAAATGTGATGGGTCCACGTTGCATTTTCAGCCATTTCTAGTTGCGGGCACTAGGCCTACACACACAAGTGAGGTAATATTTTTATCAGGAGACTTGCGGAAATGCTGAGTGAAAGGAAGCTTGCGGCTCACCTCTGAATTACTGAACTGTCCATCACAGAAATGTGAAGAAAATGTGATTTATTTTAGACAACGTTTGAGGTTTGCCAGAGATTCTGGGTAACAGAACCTGGTGAGAGTCCGACTTCATCTTGTCTAGTTTTAAAAAGTGTACAGGTTTGCTAGGTTTCTTTATGTGCTGGCTGAGCTAGGGCCCAAAATCAACAGCTAGACACATTGCAAAAAAAGGGTCAGTTTTGGAGTTTCTGCTGTGTTTTTGGCTGTTTTGTGTTGTGGGCACTAGGCTTACCCATACAACTGAGGTACTATTTTTACCTGGAGACTAGGGGGAATGCTGGGAGGAAGGAATGGTGGGTGGAAAGAAGTTTTGGCTCCCCTCAGCTTCCAGAACTTTCCTTCACAGAAATGTGAGGAAAATGTAAGTTTTTTGGACAAATGTTGAGGTTTGCAAGAGATTCTGGGTAACAGATCCTGGTGAGAGCCCCACAAGTCACCCCATCCTGGATTCTCATAGGTGTTAAGTTTTCAAAAATGTTCAGGTATGCTGGGTTTCCCAAGGTACTGGCTGAGCCAGAGCCCAAAATCAATAACTAGGCACATTGCAAAAAAAGGGTCAGTTTGCAGTGGAAAAGTGTACGGTGTCCATATTGCGTTTTGGTTCATTTTTACTGGGAGACATGGGGTAATAGAGAATACTAGAACAAATGTTATTACCAATTGTCTTTCTCTTTACTTGTGCCTTCCAAATGTAAGACAGTGTGTAGGAAAGAAGTCATTTTGTGAACTTCCCTCTAACTCACATGCTAGAATTGGTACCCCCAGATTCAGAGATTTGCAGATAACCAGTAGTTCTAAACTCCATATCTTGTACCCGATTTGAAAATACATAGGTTTACTTGATACCTTTTTTCTCTCTTGATTTTTTCCCAAATGAATTGCTGTATTTCTGGTATACAATGAAAAGCCACTGCAAGGTGCAGCTCAGTTATTGACTCTGGGTAGCATGGGTTCTTGGAGAACCTACAAGCCCTGTGTATCCCAGCACCCAGAAGGGTCAATCGAACATAACAGTATATTGCTTTTAAAAGTCTGCCATACTTCGAAAAAGTTACAGATGAAAATCTTTTCAGCTCAATTTCAATATATTTTTTATTTCAAGTGTTACTTTCTATAAAAAAACCTTAAAGGATCTACACAAATTACCCTTTGCAGAATTCAGAATTTTGTCTACTTTTTAAAAATGTGTAGCTTTTCAGGATCCACCATTGATTTCATGTCTATTTCTGTCTGTTGGAAATGGCCTCTCAGCAGGGTCACCCCCAAACTTTTTGCCTTCCTCTTCTCTTTTTCAGACCTCATTTTTTGCTGGCTTTAGGACTCTGCGCACTTTACCACTGCTAAATCAGTACTAAAGTGCATATGCTCTCTACCTAAAAACATTGTAACATTGGTTCATACCCAATTGGAATATTTGATCTACTTGTAAGTCCCTAGTAAAGTGCACTACACGTGCCCAGGGTCTGTAATGAATGAATGGATGAATAATTTATTGTACAGATAAAAAAATCCAATACAGTTCAAACAAAAAAGAAGAACAATCAGTAATACATTCGCAATCGAATGTTAAAATCCATACTAAAACACTCCATAATTTAAATGCACATACCACAATAAGAAACATTCCTACATAATAACATAAAACAATCACTAAACATAAGGCCGGACTACCAGAGCCCAGAACCCCACATGATGCATGATAAACAGAGGGGCTCACAGTACTCAAAGCCCTAAAGTGCTTTAGTGCGTTTAATGATCATTAAGTTAGATACCAATGAGGATTGCAGCCCAAGGTGCAACATTGAAGCTCAGCAACCTGGCGAATTACTACGAGCCAAAGAGTCAAGAGTGGGAGAAGATTACAAACATAATTATCAACTGCTTGCAGTGCCCCTAAATGTTGTTTGGACAATTTTAATAAATTTGGTCAGTAATATGTTCAGCATTAAATACTCAGGATCCAGGGACTTAATAATGGTCTGTCAAAAGGAGCAAATCCCCAGTTCCTTCCACTTACTCCAAAGCAGAGATCTACATTCCTTAAGTAGAGCTGGACACAAACAGACCACATGTTCAATTGTTTCTTCTGTGTTACCACAACCCCTGCACATCACCCCATCTCCAGGAGTTAACCGCCATAAGGGTAAATGTTTCAAAAAACCACAATCGCCCATCCTTAAGGCCACAAAGGCCTCTTTCAAACGAAACACATAAGAATAAGAGAAATAGCTAGATGGAGTGTCTGGCTTAAAGGAATTGATCCGACCAGGCATGCTTACGTTTAACAAGGAGGTAGCAATCCGAATGGTACGAGTGTAAATGTATGATATTTTTAACACCCAGATTAAACAAGGAATGGGGAGTTACTCACCCAGAGGTCAACGGCTTCCAATCCCCATTTACATTCAACCAAAAAATGGAAATGTGACCCCTTTTTTTTCGACGCACTGATTTCTTGCCACAGAACTGCCTCCAAGGTACCTTCCTTGGCGCGACGCAGCTTATGACAAAGCTTCAGGAATGCGCCAGCACTGACTGCCAGCTGATCCAGAAGCCCAAATGGCAACCACACCTGTACGGGGGAAGCGAGATGCGATACATGGAAAACTCTCTTATAGATCTTATTAACCAGCCTATTTAATAAACAAGAGCCTTTACCCAACAAAATTTCCTGACCATAACACAATGAGGGGATAATCTTTGCTCTCATCACTTCCATTAGAGGGAGAGGGTTCGGCCCCTTTAGAACTTTGAATAATTTAGAAAAGGCTACCTGTAATGCCACAGCTTTAAGTTCAATCTCCTTCTTATGCTTGCACCCCTAAAAATGTATAAGATAGGTCTGAAACGGGCTTACTACTCTTGTAATACCAACTGGGTCCCAAATGCTTTTTTGTTCCGAAGGAGACAACTTTAGTTTTGAGCAAATTGACTTCTAATTGCTTCAAAGGAGTATAAGATGCAAGTTGGTTAAGCAGTCGTTGAAGGACAATCTTAGTATAACTGAACAGTGCAAGATCATCAGCATAAAGCAAGGGGCTAAGCCTAAAACCACCAATCTTTGGGGGATGAGAATGAACAGCGTCAAGAGACAATGACAAATCTGAAATAAACAGATTAAAAAGTAGGGGTGCAAGCACACAACCCTGTTTCACACAACAATCAGTGAAAATATTTCTGGAAAGAGAGCACCCATCACCTAATTTAATACGGATCCAAGTATCCATATGTAGTTCCATAATGGCACCCAGGAGAACTGAAGGAATTCCCCAGTTTTGTAGTTTGGCCCACAGGGCATTTCTAGGGATCCAGTCAAGTGCTGCCTTGAAATCAACAAAACAGCAATGCAGCTTAAAGCCTGAGAGAATCGCTGTGTCGATCAAAATATAAAGGGCTAATAAGTTTGTCGATATGCCGGAAGCAGCAGAGAACCCTGTTTGAACAATTGGGATTAGTCCCTTCGATTGAGCCCAGGCACGAAGATCTTGTAGAAGAAGTCTGGCATAAAACGTGGCCTCATTGTCAAGCAGGGCTATCATCCTAAAATTAGCAGGGTCCGACCTTGAACCACTTTATATAGCGGATGAAGAATGGCACCACGCCAGGGTTCAGGAATTCTTGAGGTCAGAAGGCAGTACTCAAACAGATGCGTAAGATGAACTGCCCAATAGGAGGAATCCTGTTTGAATAGCATCTGTGGGAGGCCATTGGGACCTGGGGCTCCATCTCGCTTTGCCCTGGAGGTGATACGAGGGAGACATGATTGAAAAGGAGACTTCTCTCCATGAGGGAGAAATGCAAACCAAGGGGAAAGGGAGCAAGACTTGACCAGAGTAGCAGTGGTGCAATAAGCTCCCTTGTTCAATAATTTCCCATCCTGTTCACTTGCTGAGAAATGACTAATCAAATAAGATGTCCAAACTCCTTCAGAAATATTAACAGTGCCAATACCCTTGATTACTTTGAAGGTTATTAAAAAGGGACCAAATGTTTTTAGAATTTGGATCCTTACTCGTACTTACAAGTTTAGCCCAAAACTGCTTGAGATGAGTCTGATGGTCATCATAAATAGCCTTCCTATAGTCTTTCCTCAGTTCCTTATATCTAATTCATAGCCACTCATAATCATGGCTCTTCCTAATTGCCTTTGCTAATCTGTTACACGCTTTCTTTAATATCCTAGTTTCACTCGAGATAGTAAGGGGCTGGAATGAGGTGCAATTACAAGGGGGTTGAAGAAACCTTGACCATAGGAAGGAAGAAAATGTATCCCATAACTTAATTGGGGACATACAGCCAGATCCTTCAGAGTCGAAAAAATTAACATATTCAACTAATACTGTGCAGAAAATAGAAAAGTTCAATTTTATACGTTTTGGTGACTTGGAACAAACACTGCCACCCACAGCCTGCATGAAAATGAAAACTAGATTTTATAGTTACAATTTGGGGACAGTGATCACTCTCACTCCGGGAGGAAATTAAAAACTTTTCAATACGGGAAACAATTTGATGTTGCAATAGTATAGTCCAACTAGGAGTGGGATCCTCCGTCCAATCTTGTCCAGCAAGGAGGGGCATCATCATGTGAACGACCATTCAGAACTTTGAAGCTCATGCTATTTAAATGCATTACTACGTACTCTGCCAACGGACAGTGCGGGCAACCCTGGGGCCTCAGTTATTCCGGGACTAACAGGGGGTTACAAAGATCAGGACCTTCAAGTGCTTCTACAGTGTCCTGAAACAGGTTCATATTAAAATCACCAGTTATAAGATAATCAGCACATGTCATCCCAAGCCAATGGCAAAATACACCCTTTTAGATTAACAGTGACATAGGTGGGCAACCCACCCTTAGCACAGCAAATCTTACTCTTTCTATGAGCGGGTTTCCATATTTCTAAATACCAACCAACGGGCAACTGATCTCAGCCCAAGTTTCCTGAAGGGTGATTACATCATAGCTGTTTAAAAAAGATATAAGTGAGCAGAGTCAAATTTATGCACAACCCCATTAATATTCCACAAACATAGGGATAAACATCCAAACATTGATACTAATCCCCAGACCCGTGGAAGTTATTGGGGGTGCCCAAACAAAAGAGCAGAGGGCAACCAATCCCAATTGGTTACCTGCTGGGAGCTGGAAACCATGCTGATAGTGCCATTGATGGTAGAGGTGCTGCCCAGAGCACTTTTCAAAATTCAAAAAGGCTTCGGTGCTATAGGAAGCCATTAAGCTTTGTGTAGGAAAGTCCTTTTTTTTTGCCTGATCACCCCCACTCTTTCTGGATAGGTACTGGTGGTTACTGACTCTTGGCTGTGCCCTGGGTACTGCTTACCAGTCCCAGGGCCAGTGCTCTGTGTAAAATGGATATGCAAATTAGGCTAATTATAATTGGCTAAGTTAACCTACCTATAAGTCCCTAGTATATGGTAGGGCATGTAGGTTTAGGGACCACAGCATAGGTGGTGCACACCTAGGTGCATTGCTGAGGTGCCCAGTGTCATTTTAAAAGCAAGCCTGCCTTGCTGGCTGCTTTTAAATTAAAGTTATATGCAAATTCGACTTTGGAATTAAAGGTACTTCCAAAGTTTTAAACTACCTTATTTTTACATATAAGTCACCCCTAAGGTGTGCCCTATGTGCCCCTAGGGCTGGGTGCCATGTAACTATAAGCAGGGACTTTATAAAAATAGATTTATAAGCCCTGGTGAGGTAAAAACAGCCAAATTCGTTTTTCCCTCATTGAAGTCAATGGCCTTCATAGGCTAGAATGGGCAGACTTTATTTAAAATTTTAAAGTCTCCTTAAATGTTACATACCAAGAATTTGGTATCAAATTGATTGTTATAATAAATCCCACAACTTCCAGTTGTTGGATTTAATATAACTAGTGCAGGTAAAAAGTTTAGACTTTACCTAAAAAGTTGCCAATTTCAGCTCTGCATTGTTTTTGCTGCTGTGCTCTGATTGGCCAGCCTGCAGCAGCTTCTGCCAGGCCACTTTTATGAGGTGTGAAGTGGCCTGGCTTTACACAAAGGAATGTGCTTGGGGGAGAGAATCTCCCCTCAGCAGATGGGGAAGCAGGAAGGGGGAGGGCTGCCAAACTGGTCTTCAAAGGCAGAGAAGGACATCTGGAGCAACCAGCAACACCCCCACATCCTGCAACCCCAGACAGCTAGGTGCCCCCTTGATTAGATTAGGAGAGGGCAGGAGAGGGGTGTGTTTATGATTTTTAGCCACACCAGTGGGTGGGCTCAGCCAGATCTCTCCTCTAAAAATCAGATTCATCCATTTTGGATTTTTAGAGACTATTGCCTTCTGGGATGGATTTGTGCCACACTTCCCAGGAAGTGGTCATCACAGGGGGACGACCCTGTCCCTGATTGGAGGACCAGGGCCCCCCTGCTTTTCACCCAGGAGCAAGGATAAAACTGGCAGACCTGCACCCACGCCTCAGATCCCCACCAAATTTCAAGAAGAAAGAACTACAAGGAGAAGAAGGACTGCCCTGCTGGACCCCTGGCCTGCACCTGGACCCTGCACTCAGAAAGACTGCACCAGCTGCACACTTGGGCTTCACCACAAGAAGGACTTTGCCTGGCTTCCACTGGTTCAAGGAGGGACTCCCTGTTTGCTACAGGTGAAAAATTGCTAACCAGAGTCCCCTGCACCAACTCCTGAAAAAGTGACCAGCTGACCACTGCCCAGTGGCCAAAAAGGAGTTTGCGCCAGGTGCACTCTGGGAGTTGAAGTCCGCACTTCCCAAGGACCATCACAGAACTTCTGGACCCTTGGGGTGAGCTGTGGACCCCAAAAGAACCTTAAAAGAACATCTGGGTGAAGCCCCAGAAGTTTGGAAAAGATTGGAGAAATTTTAGAAAAAAGCTCCATAAAGTGACCGACTCGACGCGGAAATTCTAGCCGGCTTGCCTCAACCGCGACCCGGCCTGACTTCGTGGTTCGTCCCGGTCAAGAAAAACATCCGAAAAAAAGACTAAGTCCGAACGTAAAAAGTTGACCGGGACCTTCCAGCCATCGTATCCGAGAAGGGCTCCACGGACGTCGGATCAAGATCCAGGTTTACCCCGGTCGAAGGATTTTCATCTCGAAAAAACGACTAAGTCCGAAGGTAAAAATCACCACCGAGGAAACCGACTTCGCGTATCCGGACAAGGGCTCCAGGAGGTCGGATCCAACTGGCAGGTTCGTCCCGGGGAAGAAAAACATCAAAAAAGAGACTAAGTCAGAAGGTAACTTTTTAACCGAGGCCTCCCGCGACTTGTAGCCGAGCAGGGCTCCATCGCGGTCGGCCTGAAATTTGACTTTGCCCCGGTCCTGGTGCAACCAGATGACCCGATTGGCGCTTTTTGTTTCTAAGCGCTAGAAAATAATAATACTTTAAAAATTCATATCTCCGGTTCCCCTGAACCGATTTTAATCGTTTTTGTGTCATTTTAAAGATAAAAATATAAGCTATTTTTATAAATTGGTTTTGGATTTTTAAACTGTTTCCTGTGTTTTATTTAATTACTGTTTTGTGATATTTGAATGCTTTACACTTTGTCTCCTAAGTTAAGCCTTGACGCTCGATGCCAAGCTACCAAGGGTAGAGCTGGGATTAATTTACTGAGACCTAACTGTACTTTTGTGGAGGTTTGTGGCTTGTTGCTAGGTGTAGGTACCTACCTGCCCTACCAATAACCCATTTTCCAACATAATTGGAAGCAGCGACGGGATCCTGTACTTGTGTTCAATATCACGTTACAGTTTTAGATAAAACAAATTAAAAATCCTTTAAATTGTCCTAGTGCAAAAATTGTTTTAAATTTTTAATTTTAATTTTTTTTTTAAAAATTAATTTGGATTAATTTCAATTATTGAATTTTTGTAATTTTTCTAAATTCCTGTTTCCAATTTTTGCAAAAAGTTTTTTGTTGACACAAAACTAGGGAACCATGGAGCTTGATCTGGCTAGCCTACCTACATTGACAGTAGTCCAGCTTAGGGGGTTGTGTGTTGAGAGAGGGTTGCCTGCAACCACTAATCTCAGGAAGGAAATCCTAATTAAATCCCTGACAGCATGGGCTGAGGCCCAAGAGGTAGAGACAGAGGAAGCTCCAGAGGAGGAAGAAAAAGAGGAAGATGCTAACTCTAACCATTCAGGGGAGGGAAGGCATCAGACCCCAAGTGAGGAAGAGGAGGAACGGTTCTCACTGGACACAGACACTAGGGGCAGACCCAAAGCTAGTGATAGGAAGAGGGTCCTTTCAGGAGGAGAGAACCCATCCATCAGGGAGAGAGAGCTGGAAGCCCAGCTAGCCTACATAGCTTTGGAGGCAGAGAAGCTTGCCCTAGAAAAAAAGAAGTGGGCAAGCAAAGAAAAAAAAGATGGAAGCAGCGAGAAAGAAACTGAGGTGTCCCTGGGTGGGGGTTTTGCCCCCAGATTACCCAAAGGGGTGGTTCCTGCCTATGTAGAGGGGGATGACATTGATAAGTGGCTGGGGGCCTTTGAGAGGGCCCTCCAGATGAGGAAAGTCAAGCCTCAGTACTGGGGTTCACTCCTTTGGGAGTTAGTTCCCAACTCTGGGAGGGATAGGCTCCTAACCATGAGTGGGGAGGATGCAGACTCATACCCCAGTATGAAGAGATGCTTGACTAAAAAGTTTGGTCTAACCCCAGAGCAGTATAGGCTTAAGTTTAGGGACACCCAAAAGACAAGCACCCAGTCCTGGGTGGACTTTGTGGACATTTCAGTGAAAGCACTGGAGGGCTGGATACAGGGCAACAGGGTAAGTACCTTTGAGGGGCTGTACAATTTGATTATGAGGGAGCACCTTCTAACTAATTGTGTCCAAGAGAGGCTCCGCCAGTATCTAGTAGACTCTAGGTTGACCAACCCCAGAGAGCTGGGGGAGGCAGCAGATGACTGGTTAAGAACTAGAGTTAACCAGAGACCCCCAGGGGGTGATCAGAAAAAGGGAGGACATGGTTCTTCTCAGGGGAAGAACCAGGGGAAAGATGACAAAAAACCCAAAGAGTCCTCACAAGAGTCCCCAAAAACTTCTCAGGGAGGGGGAGCCCCGAGCCAATTCACTTCTAAAGGGAAAGGGTATCAGGGAAAGAATTTTGATCCTGCTAAAGCAGGAAGGTTTCAGGAGCTTGCTAAGGCCGGCAAGTGTTTTGACTGTTTTCAGCCAGGACATAAAAGAGGAGATGCTATCTGCACCAAGAAGCCCCCCACTGGTGGGCAATCCCAGGGGATTGCTAGTGTAGGGTTGGGGGTGGAAGTTGGCCCAGGGGTGGAATCAGGGTACACTGAAGTCACCTTAGTATCCGTGGGTGGGGTGGACATTGCAACTATGGCCACCTTACCTCCCATCATGCAGAGGTATAGGCAGAGGCCTAAAGTCAATGGGACTGAAGTGGAAGCTCTGAGAGATACAGGAGCCAGTGTGACAATGGTCACAGAAAAGCTGGTTTCTCCAGAGCAGGTCTTACCTGGTGTCTTCCACCAGGTGACTTATGCAGATAGCAGAACCAAACTCCATCCCATGGCTATGGTGAGTCTGGAATGGGGAGGTGTGACTGGCCCTAAAAAAGTAGCTGTAGCTCCTGCCCTCCCAGTAGAGTGTCTACTGGGAAATGATCTTGAAGCATCTGAATGGTCAGAAGTGGAGAGAAGGGTCCATGCAAAGATGCTGGATCTCCCTGAATGGGTGTGTGCTGTGACCAGGTCACAGGCAGCACAACAGGGAAATGCTGGATACTTGGACCCTGGAACAATGGGCCAAGCCTCCAAGAAGAAGAGAAAGGGCACTGGGTCTGGCTTGCCAGCCCCAACAAGTACAGAGGGTCAGGAAGAATCCAACCCTGAGGGGGAGGATCTGAACTCTGAAGGAGGGACACCTTCCCTGCAAACTCTGCCTGACTTGGCAGAACTGCAAGGGGCAGGTGGGCCCACCAGAGAAGATTTGTGCCAGGGACAAAGAGAGTGTCCCACTCTTGAGGGCCTGAGGCAGACTGCTGCCAGGCAAGAACAAGGGGATACCAGTGGTACCCACAAGGTTTACTGGGAGGATGGAGTTCTCTACACTGAGGCTAGGACCCTCAAAGAAGGGGCTACTAGGAGAGTAGTGGTCCCCCAAAAGTATAGAGAATTCCTCCTTACCTTAAGCCATGATATCCCCTTAGCTGGTCATTTGGGACAGACCAAGACCTGGAACAGGCTGGTCAACCATTTTTTTTGGCCAGAAATGTCCGAAAAAGTCAAGGAGTTTTGCAGCTCCTGTGTCACCTGTCAAGCCAGTGGCAAGACAGGAGGCAAGCCAAAGGCTCCCTTAATTCCACTGCCAGTGGTTGGGACTCCCTTTGAGAGGGTGGGGATTGACATTGTTGGTCCCCTAGACCCACCAACTGCTTCAGGTAACAGGTACATTGTGGTGGTAGTGGACCATGCCACCAGGTACCCTGAGGCAATACCCCTCCGGACAATCACTGCACCCACAGTGGCTAGGGCCCTACTTGGTGTGTTCACCAGAGTGGGATTCCCAAAGGAGGTGGTCTCAGATAGGGGCACAAACTTTATGTCAGCCTATCTGAAAGCCATGTGGGAGGAGTGTGGTGTTACTTATAAGTTCAGCACACCCTACCATCCACAGACCAATGGTCTAGTGGAAAGATTCAATAAGACCCTGAAGGGCATGATCATGGGTTTGTCTGACAAACTCAGGAGGAGATGGGATGTCCTCCTCCCATGCCTGCTGTTTGCCTACAGGGAAGTGCCACAGAAGGGGGTTGGATTCAGCCCCTTTGAGTTACTGTTTGGGCACCCTGTAAGAGGCCCATTGTGCTTGGTGAGAGAGTCTTGGGAAAAGCCTCTCAAGGAAGCCAAGGAGAATGTGCTGGATTATGTACTAGGCCTGCGGTCTCGCATGGCTGAGTATATGAAGAAGGCAAGCAGGAACCTGGAGGCCAGTCAGGAGCTCATGAAGCTCTGGCATGATCAAAAGGCTACCATGCCTGAGTATCACCCAGGACAGCTGGTGTGGGTTTTGGAGCCCATGGCTCCTAGGGCACTACAGGCCAAATGGACTGGGCCCTATCCAATCCTAGAGAAAAAAGGTGAGGTCACCTACTTGGTGGACCTTGGCACCCCCAGGAATCCTCACAGGATCCTGCATGTTAATAGGATGAAACCCCACCAGGACAGGGCAGACATGACCATGCTGATGGTCACTGATGAAGGGAAGGAGGAGGAGGGTGAACCTCTGCCAGACCTCCTGTCCTCAAAGGAAAAAGATGGGTCAGTGGAGGGAGTGGTACTCTCTCCCAAACTGACAGATCAGCAACAACAAGACTGTAAGCAAGTCTTGGGACAGTTTGCTAGTCTGTTCTCCCTGACCCCTGGACTCACCAATTGGTGTGTCCATGATGTTGACACTGGTGACAGCTTGCCTGTCAAGAACAAGCTGTACAGGCTGTCTGACCAGGTCAAGGCCAACATCAAAGCTGAAGTGGCTAAGATGTTGGATCTGAAGGTAATTGAGCACTCTGATAGTCCTTGGTCCAGTCCAGTGGTACTGGTGCCAAAAGCTAGTCCCCAAGGTGGGAAGAAAGAATTAAGATTCTGTGTGGACTACAGAGGTCTAAATGCAGTCACTAGGACTGATGCTCACCCCATACCTAGAGCTGATGAGCTCATTGACAGGTTGGGGGCTGCCAAATTCCTGAGCACATTTGATCTGACCTCAGGATATTGGCAGATTGCCTTAAGTCCAAGAGCCAAGGAGAGGTCAGCATTTTCCACACCAGAGGGCCACTTTCAGTTCAAGGTGATGCCCTTTGGGATGAAAAATGCTCCTGCCACCTTCCAACGGTTGGTGAATAGAGTCCTATCTGGGTTGGAATCTTTTAGTGCAGCTTATCTAGATGATATAGCTGTATTTAGTTCCACCTGGAGGGACCACCTGGTCCACCTGAAGGAAGTGCTTCAGGCCCTGCTTCAAGCAGGCCTGACTATCAAGGCAAGCAAGTGCCAGATAGGGCAAAGTTCTGTTGTGTACCTGGGCCACCTTGTTGGTGGAGGCCATGTACAACCTCTCCAGCCCAAGATCCAGACTATCCTGGATTGGGAGGCTCCAAAAACCCAGACTCAGGTCAGGGCCTTTCTTGGCCTGACTGGGTATTACAGGAGGTTTGTTCAGAATTTTGGGACCATAGTGGCCCCTCTGACTGAGCTTACCTCCAAGAAACAACCCAAGAAGGTCATTTGGACCCCAGAGTGTCAAAAAGCTTTTGACACCCTAAAACAGGCTATGTGTTCAGCACCAGTGTTACTGGCCCCTGACTATAGCAAAGAGTTTGTAGTGCAAACAGATGCTTCAGAGGAAGGGATTGGGGCAGTGTTAGCACAAGTTAATGAAGAGGGCCATGATCACCCAGTTGCCTTCATCAGCAGGCGACTACTCCCCAGAGAGAAGAAATGGAGTGCCATTGAGAGGGAGGCCTTTGCTGTGGTTTGGTCCCTGAAGAAGTTGAGGCCTTACTTGTTTGGCACTCACTTCCGTGTACAAACTGACCACAGACCTCTCAGATGGTTGATGCAGATGAGGGGGGAGAACCCAAAACTGTTAAGGTGGTCCATTTCCCTACAGGGGATGGACTTCACAGTGGAGCACAGACCTGGGACTGCTCATGCCAATGCAGATGGCCTTTCCAGGTTTTTCCACTTAGCTGATGAGGACTACCAGGGTGTAGGTTAGTACCCATCACCTTTCATCTGGGGGGGGGCAGTGTAGGAAAGTCCTTTTTTTTTGCCTGATCACCCCCACTCTTTCTGGATAGGTACTGGTGGTTACTGACTCTTGGCTGTGCCCTGGGTACTGCTTACCAGTCCCAGGGCCAGTGCTCTGTGTAAAATGGATATGCAAATTAGGCTAATTATAATTGGCTAAGTTAACCTACCTATAAGTCCCTAGTATATGGTAGGGCATGTAGGTTTAGGGACCACAGCATAGGTGGTGCACACCTAGGTGCATTGCTGAGGTGCCCAGTGTCATTTTAAAAGCAAGCCTGCCTTGCTGGCTGCTTTTAAATTAAAGTTATATGCAAATTCGACTTTGGAATTAAAGGTACTTCCAAAGTTTTAAACTACCTTATTTTTACATATAAGTCACCCCTAAGGTGTGCCCTATGTGCCCCTAGGGCTGGGTGCCATGTAACTATAAGCAGGGACTTTATAAAAATAGATTTATAAGCCCTGGTGAGGTAAAAACAGCCAAATTCGTTTTTCCCTCATTGAAGTCAATGGCCTTCATAGGCTAGAATGGGCAGACTTTATTTAAAATTTTAAAGTCTCCTTAAATGTTACATACCAAGAATTTGGTATCAAATTGATTGTTATAATAAATCCCACAACTTCCAGTTGTTGGATTTAATATAACTAGTGCAGGTAAAAAGTTTAGACTTTACCTAAAAAGTTGCCAATTTCAGCTCTGCATTGTTTTTGCTGCTGTGCTCTGATTGGCCAGCCTGCAGCAGCTTCTGCCAGGCCACTTTTATGAGGTGTGAAGTGGCCTGGCTTTACACAAAGGAATGTGCTTGGGGGAGAGAATCTCCCCTCAGCAGATGGGGAAGCAGGAAGGGGGAGGGCTGCCAAACTGGTCTTCAAAGGCAGAGAAGGACATCTGGAGCAACCAGCAACACCCCCACATCCTGCAACCCCAGACAGCTAGGTGCCCCCTTGATTAGATTAGGAGAGGGCAGGAGAGGGGTGTGTTTATGATTTTTAGCCACACCAGTGGGTGGGCTCAGCCAGATCTCTCCTCTAAAAATCAGATTCATCCATTTTGGATTTTTAGAGACTATTGCCTTCTGGGATGGATTTGTGCCACACTTCCCAGGAAGTGGTCATCACAGGGGGACGACCCTGTCCCTGATTGGAGGACCAGGGCCCCCCTGCTTTTCACCCAGGAGCAAGGATAAAACTGGCAGACCTGCACCCACGCCTCAGATCCCCACCAAATTTCAAGAAGAAAGAACTACAAGGAGAAGAAGGACTGCCCTGCTGGACCCCTGGCCTGCACCTGGACCCTGCACTCAGAAAGACTGCACCAGCTGCACACTTGGGCTTCACCACAAGAAGGACTTTGCCTGGCTTCCACTGGTTCAAGGAGGGACTCCCTGTTTGCTACAGGTGAAAAATTGCTAACCAGAGTCCCCTGCACCAACTCCTGAAAAAGTGACCAGCTGACCACTGCCCAGTGGCCAAAAAGGAGTTTGCGCCAGGTGCACTCTGGGAGTTGAAGTCCGCACTTCCCAAGGACCATCACAGAACTTCTGGACCCTTGGGGTGAGCTGTGGACCCCAAAAGAACCTTAAAAGAACATCTGGGTGAAGCCCCAGAAGTTTGGAAAAGATTGGAGAAATTTTAGAAAAAAGCTCCATAAAGTGACCGACTCGACGCGGAAATTCTAGCCGGCTTGCCTCAACCGCGACCCGGCCTGACTTCGTGGTTCGTCCCGGTCAAGAAAAACATCCGAAAAAAAGACTAAGTCCGAACGTAAAAAGTTGACCGGGACCTTCCAGCCATCGTATCCGAGAAGGGCTCCACGGACGTCGGATCAAGATCCAGGTTTACCCCGGTCGAAGGATTTTCATCTCGAAAAAACGACTAAGTCCGAAGGTAAAAATCACCACCGAGGAAACCGACTTCGCGTATCCGGACAAGGGCTCCAGGAGGTCGGATCCAACTGGCAGGTTCGTCCCGGGGAAGAAAAACATCAAAAAAGAGACTAAGTCAGAAGGTAACTTTTTAACCGAGGCCTCCCGCGACTTGTAGCCGAGCAGGGCTCCATCGCGGTCGGCCTGAAATTTGACTTTGCCCCGGTCCTGGTGCAACCAGATGACCCGATTGGCGCTTTTTGTTTCTAAGCGCTAGAAAATAATAATACTTTAAAAATTCATATCTCCGGTTCCCCTGAACCGATTTTAATCGTTTTTGTGTCATTTTAAAGATAAAAATATAAGCTATTTTTATAAATTGGTTTTGGATTTTTAAACTGTTTCCTGTGTTTTATTTAATTACTGTTTTGTGATATTTGAATGCTTTACACTTTGTCTCCTAAGTTAAGCCTTGACGCTCGATGCCAAGCTACCAAGGGTAGAGCTGGGATTAATTTACTGAGACCTAACTGTACTTTTGTGGAGGTTTGTGGCTTGTTGCTAGGTGTAGGTACCTACCTGCCCTACCAATAACCCATTTTCCAACACTTTGGGATTTAGATAACAGCACGGGATAGCTCGACTCATTGTAAGGAACAATTATAATACCCCAAGAGTGGAATATGTCTTTGTTGGCAAGAATGGACTGAGCTATTGAGGAGGAGATTAATGAGACCAGGGTAGATTCCCCAGTTTGAGTCCCCTTGAATCAATAAATTCAATAGAGGCAATGTCCTTGGAACCAATTTTGCTCAGTTCCAAGAAGGCCTTGAAGAGTCCTAAGATGTTTCCCCTGTTCAAAATATCGTAAGGGCCTCTTGAATGATATTCTGGTATAAACACAAGTTTAGTGGTTGTACACTCCAATGAGGCCACTGAGGGACACAAAAAAGACCTGGGCTGTAGCTGTTCCACTGTGTTGAATGGGCTCAGAGGGACCCCTAGCCCCGGGGCCAGGGTGTCAATAGGAGAAGTTTGGTGGCTTGATGGCAGGATTAAAGACTGGCTACAGTTACTATCAGAAGGCAACTCATAAGAAATAGAGGGATCGGAGCCCGAAACCTCGCCATTGGTAATTAAATGGGCTGCTTTGGGGTTTAACAGAGTAACTGCAGTATGGACGGATACTCCAGCCCCCCAGCGTGAGACAGCAGGCTCAGACACACTGCCAATTTTGTCTTCCTCAGCAGGAATCAAAGGCTCCTTGGGGGGAAATTCAGTTTCCTGCTGAATAGTACCGCCCAAAGGGCCCTGCATACACTCACTGGATGGTAAAGAACCATCCCGTATGGCCCGTCAGAGGGTTACTCAGCGAAGTCACATTAGGGACCTCCTGCGACTGCAGCGGCTGCTGTGCCTCAAGTTGAACCGACAGTTGAGCATTATTTGGGGACCCTTGGAGAGGTAGGCTCCGCCTTTTGTTCCGTTATTTCCGCAGCCTTATTTTTCTCTCTTACTCAATGGGTGCTGAACTACACGATCAGCTCCTGGAGACGATGGATGTGTTCAATCAGGTTATGTTGCAATGCAAGAATAATGTGAGAGAACAGGCTTTATAGGATTGATTCTAGGCAGAAAGGAGTTCTTATGAACACAGTTGGCTGAAATGTCATGCCCTGAGAGTCCGGTGACAACTGGCCTGGCAGGGGGGGGAGGGGGGCAGGGTGATTGTTACACTCTTTGTTGGAAAAAATTGTCATCCAATGTTTTTAGTTTAGTTGGTTTCCGGGCCAAATCAGAATGAGACCTTGGATTCAGCAGGGGCACCGGAGGCACAGGAGCTGCAGAGAAGCTCTTAATCTCAGATAGAACGAAACACAGAAAGGTAGGCAGAGATGAAATCTTTCAATAATTCATAGGGGGGCAATACTGCAATCCTGTAGGCGATCTTGGCAACTGTCAACCTGCCCATCCTGCTGATAAGAAGTTGCTGGGGAAGCAGCTAAAGAAGTCACCCACTATCTGGCGTCAAAGGAATGGTCACTTGAGATAATGATTGGAGAGAGCTCATAATTCAATGGAATCGCAGTCGGCCAGCCCTCCTGTGATGTTAAATGGCTCACTTCATCTTGAGAAGCTGACTGAGGAAAGGAAAAGACCCCGGCCTCAGGGGAGATTGATGAGCACTGAGATTTCACAAAGATACCTGGTGAAGCAGGACGATGACTTAGCGCAGCTGTTGTCAGAGATCCAAGCACTGCAGATGGGGCATCCATAACTACAGACTCCGAGGTTTCACCCAGACCTGACGCCTGCTTGATATCCTCACCATTCGCCTTAGATTCCAGATTAAGGTGGTCATTCCGACCTCGGCGGTCTTTTCTCCAGACCGCCGAGGCCGGGGGAGACAGAATTGCCGGCGGTATTCATGCCTCCCTATTCCGACATTTCCGCTGGGCCAACGGACGGTAACAGCGTTACCGTCCGCTGGCCCAGCGGAAATGGCACATCAACATTGCCGCCGGCTCGTAATAGAGCCGGCGACAATGTTGATGTGCAGCGGGTGCAGTAGCACCCGTCACACATTTCACTGCCCGAAATTCGGGCAGTGAAATGCGCGATGGGGCTATGCCTGGGGGCCCCTGCACTGCCCATGCCAAGTGCATGGGCAGTGCAGGGGCCCCCAGGGGCACCCCCAGTCCCCTTGCCGCCAGCCTTTCAATGGCGGTGTTTACCGCCACGGACAGGCTGGCGGTCGGGGACTCATAATCCCCAGGGCAGCGGTGCTTGCACCGCTGCCCTGGGGATTATGCCCGCCAGGCGGAAGCCTGGCGGGAAAGTGGAGGGGCCGGCGGTATGACCGTGGCTTTTCCGCCACGGTCAGAATTGCTGGCGGAACACCGCCAGCCTGTTGGCGGTGTTACCGCCAACATACCGCCGCCCGCCAGAGTCGGAATGACCCCCTAAGTTTCTTCTTAAAGTAGGCCAAAAGAGAGGACTCACAAGATTTCAAAGAGCAGAAGTGTGACAGATTAGTGGCAGGGAGGTGAGAGTTCAAAACTGCTGAGTTGAACGGATCAACAAACAATGAAGAAGAATCCACTGTGATTGAATTAGGGGAAAGAGGGTAAGTCCATCCTTTGGAAGCCGGTGACAAATGCGAAGTGACATTGCACACAACATCACCGCGGCAGCATTTCTTATGTTTTTAAGGGTTGAGATGTTCCTTTCTTACTTTTCCAGACCTCATAGCATAAACAATTCCCCCACTCCTTCCTTCAAATTTGAGGAGATTTAGGCCAGAAAGTAATATAAATCAATGTGGGTAGATTCCTTAAGATAACACTTTGGGGCTCTTGTATAATGATGTCAGAATGCTGCTTGAAAACTTGAAGGAGAGAAAAGAGCAGTAAAAACCAAGTTTAAAGTGAGGGGGCAGGATGATGCAAGGCAGCTCAGCCTTGACAAGGTGCACTAGCCTAACAACAGCTGCCTCTGCCAGAGACTGGTTACCTGCAGCCTAAGCTACCGTCCACCACTACCCTCACTTAGCCCTGCTTGCAGTGCCGCTGATCACTTGCCTTAAGCCCAAATTAGGGCTTCTGCCCGTCGCGCTAATTGGTCCTGAGAGGATCATCTAGCGCCAAGCCAGAGCGCTCAGTGTCAGTAATCTTTAGCCCAGGGTGCGAGTTCAAGCGCTCGACTGCGCCAAACACGGGATCAACCAGGAGCAATGGTCACACGGCCCCGCGACGGGCCCTCTGTCGCTACTAGAATGGCCAAAACTACCAGAGACTGCCAAGGCCTGCCCAGAACCAGAACCAGAAAATGAGCAGAAACAGTCCAAAACTTGGCCAGGGGGCAAAGGGCCGGAGCCGAGGGCCAGAGGAGCAAAGTTAAAGCACATAGCCTGCTCGCTCGCTTGAACAACAAACTGACCGGATCCCAAAAAAATGAGCAGAAACAGTCCAGAGCCTGGCCAGGGGGCCGAGGGGCCGGGGGCCGGAGGACCAAAGTCATGGCCCCTTGCTCGCTCGCCTGAACACCGCGGCCCGCAGTAGTGCGATCGCTGCTGCCGCTCTACTCCGTGACTCCTCCCCCCTCTGAGCTCACCCCCTCACGGTGTCCGCTCACAGTGTCCTGCATCTGCTTCGCTTCCACTATCTGTAAACAACAAATGTGGATCATGCCAGAGGTAAAGGGCCTGTAGATTGATTACTACTAGTGGGCCTGCAGCACTGGTTGTGCCAACCACATAAGTAGCCCTTAACCGTGTCTAAGGCCTACCATTGCAAGGCCTGTGTGTGCTATTTCACTGCCACATTGACTTGGCATTTAAAAGCAATTGCCACACCTTAAACTCCCTTTTTTCTACATATGTCACCCATAGGGTAGGCCCTAGGTAACCCATAGGGCAGGGTTCCGTGTAGGTAAAGGGCAGGACATGTACCTGTGTGCTTTATATGTCCTGGTAGTGGAAAACTCTTAAATTTGTTTTCCACTGCTGAGAGGCCTGCTCCTTTAATAGGCTAACATTAGGGCTACCCTCATATGCTGTTTGAGTGGTAGATTCTGATCAGAAAGTGGTCAACAGTTTATTTTTAGTATGGCCAGAATGGTTAGACAAAATCCTGCTTTTTAGTGAAGTTGGATTTTATATTACTATTTTAGAAATGCTACTTTTAGAAAGTGAGCATTTCTCTGCACTTAATATTCTTCTGTGCCTTACAGCCTGTCTCCAATCCAAGTCTGGGCTGGGCTGGTTGGCAGCTCCCTTGTGCATTTCACCCAGACACCAGAAACACAGGATGCTCAGTCACACCTGCACACATCTGCATATTGAATGGGTCTTCCTGGGCTGGAAGGGTGGAGGGCCTTACACTTACGTTTCAAAGGACAGTGGCCTGCCCCAACACAATGGACTGCCGAACCCCCTGCTGGGACCCTGGCGGACAGAGTTGTACTGAAAGGGGACCTTGTGCACTTCAAAATCACTCTTTGAAGTGTCCCCCCTTCAAAGGCATGTTTGGGTATATAAACTGAGTCCCTGACCCTACCAACTTCGACACTTCCTGGGACAGACACTCTGAACCAGATCCTGCAACCTGCCAGGAGGAGCTGCCTGGCTGCCCCAAGGACTCACCTAGACTGCTGTGAAGGACTGCTGCATTGCTGTTGCCCTGCTACCTAGCTGGCCTCTGGCGCTGCTAGGAGGTGCTCTCCAAGGGCTTGGATTGAGCTTGCCTCCTGTTTTCTGAAGTCTGAAGGCCAAAACGTATTTATCTCTACAAAGGAACTCCTTCTGCTGTGAAAATTGACGCACAGCCTGCCGGAATCGACACACAGCCTGCTTAGCAGTGAAGGAATCAACGCATTGCCGAACTGGAACGATGCAGCCCGGCTCCCTGCGCGGAGATCGACGCAGTGCCAGCATTGCGACTGGAACTTCAACACACAGCCCACTGGATCGACGCATCGCCGAGCCAGAACAGCGCAGCCTGACTTCTTGTGGGAGGAATCGCTGCAGTGCCTGCCATGTGTCAGAAAATCCCACGCATCAATCCATCAGATCCACGGAACACCTGTGACTTCATCCTGCATGCCCAGGATTTCCATGCATCATTCCTGTGCGTCAAAAGACCCTGCATCACGAATAGGATTCAAGCCCGTGCGCCAGAACTCGACGCAAAGTCCTTGCCGCGTGGAAAATAATCGACACATCATCTGTGTGCGCTCGGAAATCCGACCCACACCCTTAGTTTTCCTTGCATATCTTCCTCTGTGGTCTCCGTGCATGTAATTTGGACGCATACTAGGTACTTTGTTCTTGCAAGAGATACTTGTTGCTTTTTAAAGGCTAAAGACTCTTCTTATCATTACGGAAGTGATATTTCAACTTGTGATTGTCAAATCGTGATTGTTTTGACCTTAATTTATTCAGATAAATATCTCATATTTTTCAAAAACTGTGTGGTGTATTTTTGTGGTGTTTTCACTGTGTTATTGCACGATTATTGCACAAATACTTTACACATTGCCTTCTAAATGAAGCCTGACTGCTTAGTGCCAAGCCACCAGAGGGTGGGCACAGAATAATTTTGGATTGTGTGTGACTTACCCTGACGAGGATTGTGGTCCCTACTTGGACAAGGCTGTATACCTCTGCCAACTAGAGAACCCATTTCTATCACTGTCACTAACTAGAAGGAGGTTGAAAGCCCTTTTCCAAAACAACAAAAATGTACCTGTGTTTTGGCTAATTTGTAGGTCACCTCCAGAGAAATCCACAAATCCTGGGTACCTTTAGAATTCTCAGGATGTTGGAAAAAACGGACGCAAATTTGGCATAGATAGCTTATGTGGACAAAAAGTTATGGGAGGCCTAAGCACCATCTACCCCAAATAGCCAAAAAAAGACTTAGCACAGGGGTGGGAATAAGCTAAGCAGCAAAGGGGTTAAGTAATCTTAAAGGGAAAGCAGTAGCATTAGAAGGAGGTCAGCAGCTTTGGAATGTTCCTCCACAGGATCAAGAACGTGAGCTGCCGAAGATAATTGCCGAGACCTATGCTAGTATAAGTCAGGGTAGTCTGGGAGCCAAACCATGTAAACCACAACTACAAGGTAACTCCAATGAAGATTTTACCAAGCAAGCCACAGAGGGTTCAAAGATGCTGGCTAAACAGAAACAAAATAAAGACAGTATAAAACGAAGAGCAGAATCTCTGCGTTCGGAGAGCTCTGAGAAATGCTATAATTTGAGAAATAAGGACGCCTTAAAAACTCACAATAGATACCAATATAATGATACACGCCAATCTTGTTACTTTCATGACTCACCAAATAAACACAGTGAGAGAGCAGGGTGTTCAGAACAATGAAACGAGTACATGAAAACGAGAAAAGATTCACAATGCTCATCTGAAGTTCCCATAAAAAAGGAAGAGAAACTTCCTCAACAGAAACCCCATTTCAAAAAGAAAAAGGTGATAGCAATTTCAGCGAAAAATGCCACACATAATGAGAAGTTTGCTGAAGAACAGGATGTGGGTAATGACTCTGCTAGACAGTGCGGTAGAGGTCACCATAGTTTGCCGAAATCTTCAAGAGTTTCTGAATGTGACAGCAACTAATGACTTTTAAGAAGTCGAAACTGCGGACAGGTGCGTTTCCCCCCCACTGAGTTTACAAAGCGAAAATACAATAAGAGGAAGACAGAGTGCATAATTAAACTAACATTTTGGCGAAGATTAACATTGAATTATGAAATCGTCTTGGCAGAAAAAGGCTGGTCACCTCAATTTGTCCGTAAACTCCCACGAGGGGAAAATGTTATCATGCCATCTTTCTCGGTCCTTGTTCTTGAAAAATTAAGAAAAGCTTGCACCGTAGATGGGACATTGGCACAAGCTTCAGCGCTGTAACCCAGTCACGTAGGATGAGAGAAAGACTCCCTCTACCATATGATACCTATTAGATCCACACCACAGCCTCAACTACAGTACCCCAGTAGGCAGGAGGCAAAAGCACCAGTGAGAGAAATACACACATAACTTAAGTAATAAGGTGTAATGGAAATCTGCATATCACCAATCAACAACCCTTTGTTCCCGGTAGCTAAACCGAAACATTCATATAGAATAGTCTTAGATTACAGGTACATAAACAGTCACTCAAGCACATTTGCCATACAAAATGCACACAGCACTTGTTAACCATATAGTGCACAAAAATGCAAAACAACTTTGGACATTTACAGCATTTTGCTGTGCCAGAATTTAGCACTTGAAAGTTGGGATCTAAGCACCTTCAGCAAGCTCTGATCTCAAAGAAAATTTGGTTGATTACCCCAGGGTATGAAAACAGTCCTGGATTGTTCTCAGCATGTGTAACCATCAATATTGCACTATATTGGCCCTGAGGCGCTGTCTTAAGTAGATGATATCTACCTTACATATGACAACCTGATTACAAAACTGAAATGTGTGGACCGCTTTGTTGTGGGATTTGCTGAATTAGAATACAACTTTTTTTTCAAGAAAACAAAAAATACCTTTCTCAGTGTTCTGTTACTGGGATACGAGCTATCAGATGAAGGAAACAGCCTGCCACGCTACTTTCCAGAAAAGTGCGCAGTTACAAGCACCAGATACCACAATCATTGTTGGACTTTTTTAATTTTGGCAGAACATACATTCCAGATTATGCTCAACACAAAAAAAATTCTATGATTTGATACGTCCAGACTTTTCAAGTAGTTGAACATAGAGGCCTCCTTAGAGCATTGCAGCAAGACTTGCTTGAAACAAAACTTTTACACACATGTGATAACAAAATAGACTTGGTCATCAGATTAATTGCTGGTGCCATTGGATTCACCTACGTAATATTCAATGAAGGTGATTCTGTCTTAATGCATTCCAGTCACATTTTGTATTCCACCACTGAACAACACTTTGCTCCCACTGACAAAATTCTGATTGCTGTACAGATGGCTGTCACAAAAGACAGATGTCTGGCCCAGGGGAAAAACATCATTTTTGTGACCCCAATACCAGTCCTAGAGGCTGTTACAAAAGCCAGGGTTCCAAATGCAAAAGCACTACATCCACGTTGGATCCAATGGGCAAAGTCTCTGATGGCCACTAATGTTGATTATATTGTTAATTAAAAACTTCACACCCATGAATTCCTTCAATATGAACTTAAATACACAATACCTACAAACATTTTGCCTCTTGATCAGTATCAAATGATAATACACATTGATGATTCAGCGCAACCAGTAGTAGGCACTAAACTACAATACTCTGCCAGTTGCGCAGCTGTGTGCATTTCCATGAGGGCTGGTAAATTCCACCCTCAGTACACATACACAAACACACACACTAGGGGACTGCACTGCACAACTGGCAGAACTTAACTCTCTAATAATGACACTGGAACATATGGATCCTGGACTTCTGACACTTAGATTTGTGCTACTGCATCCATTCCTTTAATGATTATCTGCATCATTGGTGCGAAAATGGGTTCAGAGATTTAAAACACCATCAAACAGATTCCTGTGGGTGAAGGTAGCAGCTAAATGAAATGCTACCAAATGCCCATGCATACATTGGGCTGTAGGAGCCACAGCTTCTGTTGCTGTGATTACTCATTCTTTATGAGGTTCGATGATGAAACACTGGCTGCTGTGAAAACTTCAGCTGATGAAATATTCTTATCATCTAAGTGCCCACAACGTTGCATGCACAACAATAACAGGAGTGGGTGATCGTGTGATCCCCAACCAAGACCAAAGATTAGATCTTATAAAAGCAGCGCATGAGAGGGTTGCTTCTGCCTATCGGGGTGTGGCGGCTACTATTTCCTTACTCCAAAAATGCTACTGATGGCCAATGTGTCTCTTTTGTTGTGACATCTGCCATCAAATAAGAGAGTCCACCATCAAGTGCCCATCGCAGCCACCCCTCCTAATTTCTGATCTCCCTACCTTCCAGAGTGAAACTTGGTTGTGGACCGGAAAAACTCAGGCCCATATTTATACTTTTTGACGCAAACCAGCGCCGGTGCTAGTTTGCGTCAAACCATGTACCCCCGGCTAACGCCATTCCTACGCACCAGGAGGGTGCCTTATTTAAGGATTGATTTCAGCCGGTGCTGCGGGCTTGTCAGAGTAAAAAAAAAATGACTCAAACAAAGCAGTGCTGGCGTAGGCGAAAATGGGGGTTGTGCGTCAAAAAAAAAGGTGCAAGTCAGGTTTGAGTAAAAAATCATGGCTCAAACCGGACTTGCGCCATTTTTTGACGCACAAGCCCCATTGAAATGACTGCTGTCTTAGCAAAGACAGGAGTCAGGCCCCCTTGCCCAATGGCCATGCCCAGGGGACATATGTCCCCTGGGCATGGTCATTGGGAACAGTGGCATGTAGGGGGGCCCAAATTAGGCCCCCCTATGCCACTTTAAAAAAATAAAAAAATGAAACTTACCCCAACTTACTTGTACCTACCTGGGATGGGTCCCCCCATCCATGGGTGTCCTCCAGGGGTGGGCAAGGGTGGCAGGGGGTGTCCCTGGGGGCAGGGAAGGGCACCTCTGGACTGCTTCCATGGTCAGAAACCATGGAAGTGAGCCCTCACCCAGGCGTTAAAAAACGGTGCACATCAGGCTGTACGCTATTTTTTAAGGCCTGCCCCCTCCTCTGTGTCAAAATGAGTATTAATAAGGCACACAGGCCTTAAAGTCATTTTTTGGAAGGGAACGCCTACTTTGCATGTCATTAACGCAAGGCGGTTTCCCGCATCCAAAAAATGACGCACACAGAGGATTTTTGACGTCCGCGGGGTCGGGCGCCATAGTATAACTATGGAGCAAGGTTTGCGTTGAATGTGCATCAAAATATTTGACGCAGATTCGGTGCAAACAGAGCATAAATATGCCCCTGAGACTTAAAGCAATACTTATCTGCGAGAGTACTAGTTACGGGTCATAGTTACTTAACCACTTGTATGGAGTCCAGAGAGCACTTAATAATCTGCTGAGAAGGTCTTTAGGAGGGAGTACCACATATGAGGTACTGTTCGGCATACCTATGTATGTCCTGGATCTTGGCAGCTCTGGCGCAGTGTTGGCAGACACACATTTTGACATAAATGAACGTCACTGTCTTGCAGGAATTCTAACAATTCCGTGATGAAAACTTATGTGCATGTGCCGCCACCTTGCGAATGGGGGATTTACCAACAACACTGACTATCTGGATTCCAAAGGTTGGGGATCTTGTGCAAGAAAAGATTGTTGTAAAAATGGAATTTGGTCCTTCATATCGTGCACCGGTTCCAATCCTGGGAATACACAGTACAGAACTGTCATACTACCACTGCTGCCTGGTTCTAAAGAAAACCGCTTTATTTTAGTTGACAATGTCAAGTTAAACATGTGGCCAGTCCTACACAGTAGACCACAAGGACTCCTGGATAGTTCCCAAACCTCTTTCATCTCTACAAATTTTAGGCAACAGAGATGACACTTCCTTGAGCTTGGAAAGGGTGGAAAATGAACTTACTTACTACATCTATTACATAAAATGTCCAAAGTCCTGAGCTATATTTCTCAAATTCAACAGAAATGGATGGAATGGTTTACCACAAACCACCAAAGGACACATCTGTCACTTCTACCTCTCCAATAATGGCTCCACTGTTTGCAGGAACTGCTTCTGGCTATTTTGCTAATATCAGAACTCCTTTTCAGATTCTTCAGCGTCTTCTGCAGAACCTGTTTCAAAAACACATAAGCTATTCAATTGGCTGAAAACTGTCTAATCCCCCATGGAGTTGTCTGTGGATTTGATTAACTTTGCTTGCCTTCTTCTTTGGATTTGTTTTGTCATAATTTTCTTTTTGCTGATACATGGTCATTATCTTCCTGAAAACTCTGCCGTTGAACTGGTGGGTGAGGTATTGAATCCTTACCTGTCTTCACATAAGGCCTGAAGAGACATGTCCCTAGTGAACATTCCTGCTGGGATTGTTTGCGATAAAGTACCATTCAAAATCTTCAAGCCTATGAAACTGATTCAAATTCTATATGTATTCAAAGTTTCTATGAATTATATAATAACACCAAAGGTTGTTTCTGATGACTGGGATGTAAAAACTGTTGAGTCTATGGTTTCTGAGCTTGAATATTAGACTGTGTTTGAAAGTGAAGATGTTTATCAAACAACAGCAAATTTTGTGGAAATGTTCTGTTACCATCATTACTGACATCATTTTATAAATAAAGCCAGCACCCCAAGAACTGTTTATAGTTTTACATAATGAGGAGATTGTCCCACTCCCCCAGTGGGGAGTTCTAAAACATATATAGAAAAGTTTGCATATGTTACTGGTCATGATGTCAAATATGCTGAGTCTTACTATTCTAAATTGCCACTGATTAAATTGTGGAACATTTTGTTAAAAGACACCAAATTAATTTATTCTGATTCCTTTGTTTCCCAGTTGGCTATAGAAGGCTATGAATATTAGTTGAAGTCAATTGACTTAAAGAATGCGTGGGGAACTAGAAATTGGCAAATACAGGTAAGGGAAGCTTTGGCTAGAACATGCCTTATTCTGTTGCAAATTATATTTTTTTAATGAAACTGTACAGCAAACAAGTTGGTTAGGCCTGGCAAAAATTAAGGAATTGAATGCGCCCATTATTCCGTCACCAGCTAAGGTTGACAAATGGCCAAAGATGTTAAATGTCACTGAAGAACAGCTCAACAGGTTGATCCAAAATGGAACATTTAATTCAACACTTTCAGGTCCCAATGTGTGGTTATTGTGGCCAGTGGACACAAATGGTTGTCATGCGTGTTTTGTAAACTCTACAAGGGGGTTTTAGAGTGAGCCGACCTGACCCTCGTTACATCTCACAACAACACTCATGGTGATGGTATCAGCATCACATCTAGTGTGGGCAAACAATGTCAAAAATAGTTTCCACACAATAGGATTTGCACACAAGATGCGACTACTATCTCTCTTGTACTATCCAAACTGGAGTATGCCAATGGCCTCTACCATGGATCATCTCTATCTATTATGAGAAAACGACGACGTATTCAGAACTCTGCTGCCAGGCTACTATTACATGTAAAGCCACAAGCCCACATCACCCCTGCCTTGAGAGCACTACACTGGTTAACTCTTGCCAGAAGATCCACCTTCAAGCGGCTTTGTATCAGCCACAAAGCTATACGTGGAACAGGACCACTTATTATCAGAAATAAAATATTCAAATACATTCAACAAAGAAACCTCCGCTCAAGATTGGCACCCCACCTTAGAACACCACCATACAAGAAAAAGACTATAGGTGGTACATCCTTCTCCGTTCAAGCAGCCAAACTGTCAAATTCATTACCTCCAAATATAAGCTCCACAGATAACTTTCTTGTCTTCAGAAGACTACTCAAGAGTTGTCTGTTTCCTTCATAACCACCATATTCAAACAACAATGGAATGCATATGCCTGTGTTGATAAATATTTTTAATATGATTATGTGTATATTCTAGATATGTATAGTTCTTTAGGAAATATGTATCGCGACTATGTCTTAACAATAAATTACACACATACTCTTTAAACCTGTTTAACAAATGTATATTTACTCATGATTAAATATGTATATGTATATGAATGTGAGTGTGTCTCTCTCTCTATATATATATATATAATATATGTATATGTGTGTATGTGTGTGTCTGTATGCAAATATATGTGTATGTTATTATATGCTTAACATGTTCATAGGTCATTGCATAGCCCCTAGATAAGTTGATATATTAGATACTTATGAATCCCTGCTCTCGTTTTTATATCACACTGATCAAATGTTTTATTATCATAAGCATTTAACTATTCAAAAATTGAGAAAAAAGTAAATGTTAGAAAAGTACACTTATTAATTAACTTCAAATATTACAAATCTTGAAAGTCTGTGTTTATACAATACTGCTTTTCTTCTCATATTATTACACCCATTATTATATTCCTTGAACATATATTCACTTACAATGTATGTACATATCTATGTATTTATTACTCTAGTCGTACTGTACTACAGAAAAAAATCTATAACTAAATTCAAATTGTAAATAAGTAAAGTAAAAAAATATGAGTAATAATGAATAAATTAAATAAAAATTATTAAAAAAAGTATGTATAAATAAAATTATAAATTAATAAAAATAATATACATGTACTCCCTTGTAAGCTTTACTTTGTCTACCCATCACCATGTCATGTCTCTATCAATCTACCCACTCTGACTCATCCCAAACCCATTCTACTACTTTCATCTCCAAAAATAACCCTGCCTAAGTTCTTCCCTCCTCTTCCACATCTAGCTCACCCTCAGCTCACCTCAGTTTACTACTGTGATCTCCCAAACAACCCTACTAAATTCTCCCTCATATATCTCACCCTTGACTCATCCAAAACCCCTCCTGCTACTATGATCTCCCTAACCCTTTCCAAAGACTCTTCCCTCCTCCATCTCTCCTTTACTCATCCCTCATCCTATTACTATAAACTCACAATTAACACTCAATTAACACTTCTGAATTCTTCACTCCTCTATCCCTCCATTACTCTAGTCAGTCCAACTAAAACTCACATATCCTCTGCTCAAATTAACTCATAATAATACTAAAACTGTATTCATATTTCCATGTACTAATCCACCACTAATTTCTTTTAGGTTCTGGAGTAGCGTGCTACTCGCTGAAAAGCGATTCAACGCCTCATCAGGGATAGTAAGCTCTATATAAATACTATCACAATACAATCACAATAGTTGAAATCTTCCACGTTAACAGCTGTTAAAGAACACCTTTGTCTCCTGTCAGAAAAAAACAGACTTAGAAGACTTTCTGTTAGGCCCCAGAAAACCATGCACAAAGCACTTCTTATATGTAATATATAATGACATTTGGAAACTATCCCAAATCAAAGCTGCTGCCTGTTTGAGGCAGGTAGATCAGGAAAACTTGCAGAAAGCCTTAGCCGTTGTAGATAATGGTATAACATTTTGTCCAACCGCATATACATACGTAACAACATTGTTCATCTACAATTGACATCATATAAAACGATTTGCCATTTTTATACCATGGACAGATCAACTTACGTCCATCATGCAGATAGGTTGGATGTTACAAGTTCTGAAAAATGGTCACGTGCCCTGGCAAAATGTTAGCTCCAGGGAAATATTTGCCGCATTTAACAAGGCAAAAGCAACATGTAATGGCTAAGAAAGAAGCAACTTATATTGTGCTCAACATAAAAAAATTAGAAAAGTTGACTTTTACTGTGGCGCAAATACCATCTGCAGTTTGGTTAGTACACTGGGTTATTAATCTGCCTATTTCGACACTTTAATTTACCTCCTGTTTAAAACACATTCCTACAGGCAGATTTGAGAAGCTAGGAGATAGTTACGTCCATGATGTGTGTGAGCTACCCTTTATGCACAAATGCTTCAATGGCATGAAGGAGGTCTTTCTTAACCGAAGTGGATGTGCAACTTGTGTGAGTCATTCATTGATTTGCAAACAACTGTCTTTGCACAAAGCTTGTAATGCTTTAGCAGCGAATTTAGCTTGTGAGCTGAAGGGTGTTCCTGTCTCTTTGATTTGTCTGGTGTTCCAGGTGCTCTCAAATGGAAGTTATGTGATGCTGAATAAAGAAAGCTGTTGTGGGATGCGAGGTGGAATTGCCTACATACTTTTGGTCTCCCAAACTGTGACTTGTTGCGGGAATGTGCTTTTTACCCCCATGTGAGAGATGAAAAAGCAGAAATGTGCTACTCTGAATGTAAATTTTGACAAGCTGAGCAGATTGAAGGCTCTTTTGTTTAAAAAACATGTGGAACTCACATCTGCCTGTGAGAGCTATGCTCTCTAAGTGGTGAGGTAGTGAGGTAATCTGCTGAGATACAGTCCCTTTTAAATACCAACTTTCCAAAGCATTTCAGTGAACTAATATTTTGCATTTTTAATGAGTCAAACACCACTGGGATTGCATATTTCTTTAAGGCTGTCAGTTCTGGTTCTGTCAGTGCCTTCTCTTCTATCATTGGCATAATAGCTTCCGCCTCACACTCCATTTATTAGTGTTTTTGTGGGATTCTGAAGTAAATCCATAAGAAAAATACCAATTCAAAAAAGTATAACACTTGTTTATTTGTTCAAGTCCGGAATAATGAAAAACCCCAGCCGCTCCTGCTCAGCTCCTTCTTTAACTGCTTCCAATTCCCACATTCCAGGCAGTACCGTTCTAAGAGCAGGGAGAGCAGGAAGATACCATTTCACATAACATAAATAAACGAAGCGTAAAGGGACAAGATATAATTACCTGAACCTTGAATTACAATTTGCATACATAAATGTTTCCCCAACAAACAGAATACCACACCATCTTTCCCCTTCAAACAAATAACTATAAACATATATACATAATATTATTTTGACATTCCTATTGAGATTCCCAAATAACTATTAATATATACACATTATTTTATTTTGACAATTCTATTGAGATTCCATACACGTCCATTATCCAATTTAACCGCTCCTTTATAGACTTTAATAATTTTAAAGACTCTACTAAAGTGAGACTGCCCTCCACCAGTTCTCCCTGGCAATTTGACTTTAACTAACTCCCCTACCCCAAAATGCATCTCCTTTACAGATTTTCTCGCATCATACACAAGTTTTCTTTTCTCCTGACAGGACAAATGCTTACTCCTTGCTGAAACTTTCCTGCCCTCATAATTGAGATGTTCCTTGGTATAATTTTTAACCCACAGTGGATTTATCACAGTGTGAGGTATACGTTTCCTGAACATGATGAACGGAGATTGACCAGTGCTAGTGTGAGGGGTGAACCTATATTCCTCAACCTTCTTCTTCACCATATACTCCCAATCACAATTTAAATGATTAGCTAACTGGATAGTCTCTTTTAATGTTCTGTTGAAGCGTTCTACCATGCCATTGGTTTCTGGATGATATAATGCACTCTTTTTGTGTAAAATGCCTTTTCCTCAAGAACTCACACATAAGTTTGGATGTGAATTGAACTCCATTATCGGTCAAAATAGACTTAGAATTACCCTCTCTACTAAATACTTCAGTGAGGAATTCTAAAACAGTCAAAGAAGACACCTCAGAGACAATCTTGACTTCCGGCCATCTAGATAACTCATCCATGAGGACCACCACATACTTCGAATGAGATTTATAATTCAAAGGCCCCAAAATGTCAATAGATACAGAATCCCACACCTCATGGGGAATTTTTTTGAGTATCATGGGTTGAGTTCTGACTTTCAACGATTTATCTGCAACATTACACTCCACACAATCTCGCACCCTTCTCTCGATAGATAAATCCATCCCTGGCCACCAATACACTCCCCTAAGTCTTTCTTTAGTTTTGCAGATCCCATGATGACCACTGTGAGCAAGATCCATAATACGTTCACGCAAATTGCACGGCGGGATCAACCTTTCCCCTCTTAACACAATTCCATTTTCAATGGACAATTCATGCCAAATCTTACCAAAACCATCACCTATACTCTCACTTTTATCTAAAACCTTACCAACAGAAAGTAAATCTCTCACACGGGAAATTTCAACATCATCATCCACTCCTTGTTTCCATTCTTCCTCAGTAACACATCCATCCGTTACAGCACATACTTTCACCTCCTCATCTACCCACCAGGAACTTTCAGAGTCATCTTCTCCCACTCATTTATTTCTGAGTCTGGATAAACAGTCTGCAGCTTTATTCTCACAACCTGGCACATACTTTACAACGAAAAAATAATCCTGTAGGCCAACAATCCATTTTCAAATACGACCTGAAACATTATCCAAACCCTTCTTCTCAAAAATCTCACGTAGTGGTTTGTGATCAGTGCACACCTCAAATTTAGTTCCCCACAGAAATTGTTTGAATTTCTTTATAGCCCAAAAAATTGCCAAAGCCTCTTTTTCAATGGTAGAATATTTATACTCCGCTCCACGTAAACTCCTTGACGCAAAAGCAATGGTTTTGTTCTCATCACCACTAAGTTGTTTCAAAACGCAACCTAACCCTTTCTCAGATGCATCCGTATTGATAGAGCACAGAAGGCCAGGTTGGAAACTATTTAAGGATTGCGCCGATGACAAGCTCTCTTTCAAGTCGTCAAATTCCCTTTGACATTCAGAGTCGCACATGAATACAGATCGACTTTTAAGTAAGTTTCTGATAGCACAAGTTCTTTTAGCTAGATCAGGAATGAACCTAGAATAATATTCCACCATTCCCAAGAACGTCTGCACATCAGACTTACTTTCAGGTACAGTAAGCTTGATAATAGATTTCACTAGATCATCTTTCGGCTTTACACCTTCTGCAGTAATCATGTGTCCAAGGTAAGAGATTTCATTTTTTTTAAACTTACACTTATCCCCTTTAAGAGTTATACCTTTGTTCTGGAAAATGTTGAGCACACTCTTCACAGATGTTCTGTGTTGTTCAAGAGTACTTAAGAATATGAGAACATCATCTTGAAAAAATTTCACGAAAGGCAACTCACCAAGAAGCTCATTCATGAGTCTTTGGAAGACCGAAGCCGCAGAACATAGACCAAACGGCATCCGGTTGAATTTATAAACACCAAAAGGAGTAATAAAGGAAGTCAACACTTTAGATTCTTCACAAAGCTGAACCTGGTGATAAGCCGAGCTGAGATCCAAAGTAGTGAAAAATCTAGCATTACCTAACGAACTTATCATTTCAGTTATGTTGGGTAAGGGAAACCTGTCTTCAACTACTGCCTTATTTAAATTGCGCAAGTCCACACACAATCTTATGTCTCCATTGGCCTTAGAGGCAACCACAATGGGTGCAATCCATTCCGCAGCCTCAACTTTTTCAATGATACTTTCTGATTTTAATCTCTGAAGTTCCTTTCTTACATTGTCCCTTACACTAAAGGGTATACTTCTAACTTTGCACATTACAGGTATTGCTCCTTTCTTAAGTACAATGCAATGCTTGTAGCCATTAACACACCCAATTTTGTTGGAAAATACCTCAGGAAATTCATTCTTGAGATCTTCACCCTCCATACATACCTTCTGCACTTGAACTTGAGGGTTAGCATTAGGATTCAATATAATATTAAGTAATTTTTGATGAGGCCATCCCAAAATCTTGTCACCCACAACAGGAATATATATTTTTCCTTCAATTACGTTTCCCTTGAACGTGATCTTAGCCTCAAAGTACCCTCTTAACTCAATAGGTTTCCGACCATAA
The DNA here is from genome assembly GCF_031143425.1 of Pleurodeles waltl. Classification (NCBI taxonomy): domain Eukaryota; kingdom Metazoa; phylum Chordata; class Amphibia; order Caudata; family Salamandridae; genus Pleurodeles; species Pleurodeles waltl. Next base: position 1,661,288,603 of record NC_090444.1, on the reverse strand, counting down.
CTAAACGGCATAACATCCGGAGGGAGAAGAGTCACATTGTTGACAAAGTATTTCAAATAATCTGACTCCGAAATCAGGGTTTACTTTGCGCCTGAATCCATCATCATGGAAACCTTGATCCCATTTACATCAACCTCATCAATGGGATAATCACAATTTACCCTGGCAATACAATTTACATCATTAACAACCTGTAACACAAACGACTTCTCTTCCTCTTCATCACTGCAGGCATACTCAATTTCATTCACTTTCACCACTTTCTTCTCACTTGACTTGCAACATCTAGCAAAATGCCCTCTTTTACCACATTTTTTACATAACATGTTAATTGCTAGACAATCCTTGCTATTGGCTAAGTGTGATGAAGAATTACACCTATAGCATAACAGTTTCGATTTGAGTGATCCAGTCGGTTTCTTTGTTGCCACCTTGGTTTCAACTAACTGGATATCCCTCAAGGCATTTTTAGATTTTCTTAAGTTTTCCATGCAAAGCTCAGAATGTTCAATTTGTTTTGCCACCATTATAACTTCATCCAAATTTGGATCACCTTTGGACCACAAGGCTTCTCTAATCTTGTCGCTCTTACATTCCAGCATAAATTGGTCCCTAATGCGCTCCTCCAAAGTGTCACCAAATTTACATTGGGCAGCCAATTTACGCAAAGCAGTCACAAAATCCTCCACTGTCTCAGTTACACTTTGCTTACATTTACCAAAGTAGTACCTTTGTAAGATAATGGACACTTTAGGGAGATAATGTCTATCCAACCTGAACAAAGTTAATTCAAACTCATTCAAATTTGTGTCGCCTTCCGCTCCATCTGGTGAATCAATTACCTGTAAATTCTCCAAAATCTCCTGACCTTCTGCACCCAGACAATGTTGGAGAATAGAAGTTTTCCGGTCTGCAGATAAATTGCTGCCACAAACTCGAATGTATGTAAGAAAAACCTTTTTCCATTTACTCCATAGTATAGGTGGATCACCAGGTAAAGACAAGAAAAAGGGGGACGGTGCTATATTCTGCATTCTCTCAGATATACTCTTACTTAAATGCAACCCTTTGAAATGTAAAACTGCCTTAAATGTTAATACGCGTGGGTTCGTATCCCATCCTCGTCGCCAAAATGAAGTAAATCCATAAGAAAAATAACAATTCAAAAAAGTAAAACACTTGTTTATTTGTTCAAGTCCGGAATAATGAAAGACCCCAGCCGCTCCTGCTCAGCTCCTTCTTTAACTGCCTCCAATTCCCACATTCCAGGCAGTACCGTTCTAAGAGCAGGGAGAGCAGGAAGATACCATTTCACATAACATAAATAAACGAAGCGTAAAGGGACAAGATATAATTACCTGATCCTTGAATTACAATTTGCATACATAAATGTTTCCCCAACAAACAGAATACCACAGATTCCCTGTTACTTTCGCATTAATTAGCAACATTTTGCTTTTGCTGCTTTTTATTTGCACTGGCTTCCCCATCTCAACAAGGAGGGCTGATCGCACTTCCACCACCTCAACTGTGTCATGAATGCATGATGCAGTACTTTAACGCAACACTCTTGCAAGAACTGAAGTCCAACTGGTCTTTGTCATTTAGAATGGTTCTGAATTACATGCAACCTATTTGTGATGCTTATTCGAACATGCACTGGAAGTGTTTCTTTCCATGCAGCAAGTACATTCTTTGGCCGCAGGTCTGTTGATGTTCTCAATGAAGGTTCATCATCAGACATGCACATTGAGACTGTGATTGCTAAAAGAAGCTTCTTATGAGCCTCCTCTTGGGGATCACATGGCTTCTGGTGCTACAACACCTGGCACTGAACAGGATGCTGCTGCCTCGGCTGAAGCTATTGCTGAGGTGAAGGAACATGAGTGCTCCATCACTTTCCTTGTCAATTAACTGGTTAATCTATCACCTGCCAAAGTGGTGACTTTCCTGGATTCAATAACAATTGATGACTACCATTTTTTTTAAAGGATCATGATTATTGTAGATGACAGTCTGCCTTAATTGGTATCAAAGTTTTTGTGAAATCATAAATTGACCTTTTAATTTGGCTCAACTTGTTCTTGTCTGCTTGTCAACATGGCCATTTTAATCTCTTTTTGTATATTTTAGCTTGCTCTTAGTATTTAATGGGGAATGGTGATTTTAGTATTAGGGTTTATTGTAGACTTTTTCACTTCTGAACAGACAATGGGGAGGGTGTTGTGAGGTTATTTTATCATTTACATGGGCACATCATTTTAGTTCTGGGCCTGTGCCCTTTCACTTAGTTACATGTCATTTTTATTCCTCTTATTTTAGCAAAGCTTTGTTTTAGTGGTATTGTTTTATTATTTTTATTAGTTGCCCTTCTATGCAGAACTTGTTATTCATTTATTTACACAATATTTTCATCCTGTACTCAATCCAAGGCTGCACAAGATAGTTTGCTGGACATTGCCGGTAAAAAGAGTACAATGTCTGCCCAACACAGAAAACTATGTGTTGTCACACCTGGGCAGTTCTTAGAACACCACACTGCCCCCACCACATCAGAGGGGACATTCCAACCAGCTAGCCATCTTATGTGGGAAGATTCCCTGCAGATCAACCTGGTTACTGACTCACAAAACGGGACTGTGTTCCCCTTCCTATTTGTGAGTCGCAGCGCCATGCAGGATTGCTTTGTGACTGCGAACGTGGTCGCAAAGCAATCACAGTTACCACCAGTGTCACCTGGGACCCCTTCCCCTTTGTGAATGGCCTTGAAAACATTTTTTCAGAGCAGGCAGTGGACCTAAGGACCACTGCCTGCTCTGAAAAAATGACACTGACACGTTTAATTTTTTTCATTTTGTAATGCATCTCGTTTTCCTTTAAGGAAAACGGGCTGCATTACAAAAAAAAATGCTTTATTTAAAAGCAGTCACAGACATGGTGGTCTGCTGTCTCCAGCAGGCCACCATCCCATTGAGTGCTGCGACTCGCAAGGGGGTCTCAAATTGCGACCCACCTCATTAATATTAATGAGGTGGGCCTTTGTGACCCCCTTGCGACTCACAGATGGTGTCAGGGACATCATCCTACATCCTGCATTGCGACTCGCAATATGTGAGTCGCAATGCAGGATTTTCCTACATCTGGCCATAGATGACACCTGACAGTGGCCATGCTGCATCTCTCAGAGCCTCCACCCTCCGCCCACTGATGGTGACCCACTGACTCTACTTCCTAGTATTGTCAAGCATGTGGGTTTTCTGCACCATCTCTTTTTCACCCTGGGAGACTAGGGTAACAGCTCCACACCGTCCACCAAACAATCTGGGACCATCCCCTCCCTGAGCGCTACACTAGCCATCCCCAGTTACTGCCCACTGGTTGGGGTCTGTGTCTGATTGAAGACTTCTCTATCAGGGAACCACTTCTTCTCAGCAGGGAGATGGCAGCCCTGGCCCACCGAACTAGTTTGAGGCCCTTTAGAGCTTTTTTCTTCTGGTGAGGACCGTGCCCTGCCATGTGGTGATGCCCCCAGATATCTTCTTACGGACCCTGGTGCTGACCGAGCGGTCCACCTCCTAAACAGGTTCCCTGGGATCAGAGAGCATACTGTCAACAAGGTGTTGGTGCAGACCTGGAAAACAAAGACTGAACATGTGCTCTTTTGTAATCAAGTTATACAGCACCTGTTAATCTTTTACCTCACTACCCATTACCCAACTATCCAGTGTCTTGCAAAAGGAATCGACACAATCCACCCAGGTCTGTTGGGATAGCCTCTGACTGTCCCTGAACTTATTTCTGTACTTTTCTGGGATCAGACCATACTTCTTAATTAGGGCCTATTTCATGGGGGGACACCTCATCCTGTCACTTCCTTCGATGGCCAGTAGAGTGTTCTTCGCCTAACTAGGAATGTGCCTTCAAAGAATAGTTCTGCAGTCCTCCTCAGGGACCTTGTGCATTTGTAGAGAAATCTCATGTGCCTCAAACCATTTGTCAATGTCATCTCCCACCACAAAGTCAGATACCAAATCCTTGAGTATGTGGACGCTCCAGAGGACACTGCAGAATTACTGCCACTACTTGATTATACTTGCATAGCCTGTATGTCCAGTTGATTTAGGCTCCTCTCATGAGCTAACTGCTCCAGAGTAATCTTCTCCTCCATGGCCAGTTTCTTTTGCTCTATTTCCATAGTCAGCCTTTCCCCCTCTAAGACTCACTCCTTCTCCAATTTGAGCTTTGCCAGCATCAATCTCAATTTAATCTCCTCCCTCCTGTTTTCTAGCTCCACTGGGGACAGGCCTCTGGATGACACACAGCTCCCCACCCGGGATGGTATCTCCAATCCTGGAAGAATGTTGTCCCTATCCTCCTCAGGCAGCAGCCCAAGACCTCCTATGGGCCCTGGCCAAATCATTCTCCTCATCCAGCTCCTCCTCTTCCTCTTTCTCCTCTGGGTCTACATTCAATGCAGCACGTGCTTCTGACCAAGCTCTCAGTGTCTTTTGCAGCTCCAACTTCCTGGTTGAGCTTTTTACCGGAAGCCAAAAGTCCTTAAAGAAATCTCTGAGCCTGGGACACATCGTACCCCTCAAATTTGTCCAGTTCAAAATCCATTTTTGCAGGTGTGTATGTAGAACCATCAATCATAGAAATGTTTTTAGGGAAAAGCAAAAATGCCAATAAGGGATAATAGAAAAATTAAAAATCTGGAAGGATTGACTCGTATTGGTGTTAGATGTGGATTGTAGTGTATACCAAATTACTGTAAGGTACTGCACAAACACAAGTCCTATCCTCACCACTGATCACCAATGTCAGAAACAGGGTCTCTAGTTAGCAGAGGTATGCACCCTGTCCAAGTAGGGACCACCACTCTAGTCAGTTTAAGTCAGATACACACCCTAAATTAATATGTACCCTCTGGGAGCTTGGCACAGAGCAGGTAGGCTTAAGAGGCAATGTGTAAAGCATTTGTGCATCACTTACTACAGTAAAACAATGGAAACACACAAAAGCTCCACACCAATTTACACAAATAAATCTTAATTTAATTAACAAAATAAGATGAAAACAACAAAATTCTAACAAGTAGAAGTCAAGATATGAATTTTTAAAGAATATGTGTAAATGTAGTGTTTAGAAGCTTAAAGCACCAAGCGGGGCTATCTGGTCACGCTAGACTAGAGTAAATCCAAAAGTTCAGGCTGACTGCAATGGAACGCGGGCCGGCTACAGGGACCAACCTTGCTGAAAGAGTACCTTGTATGGCGGGTTGTGCTGATTTCAAAGATCCGATGCGAGGAGGAGGAAGGCTGATGCAAAGGCGATGTATCAGTTTTGATCTGCACAGTAAAGGATGCATCATCATCAAGCTGTGCAGTCATTGATGCAATGTCCTTGAGGTGCAGCATCGATGAAGGTGATGTGTGGTTGAGCCGCGCAGCCAGCGATGCGAAGGTGATTAAACAGGGCTCGTGGTGATGGGTCACTCTGGAGCCTACGAGTTGGTGATGCAAAGTACCTGTCCTCAGCGGCAGCAGGAAAGCATCGGGAGGGATGCAGCAGTTATGATGGGGGCAGTGATGGTGATGCGTGGATTTTCGAAAACTTAGCTGCAGAACCCACTTCCAAGGGTCCTGACTCGCTTGACACCACTTGGCAGTGTAGGACTAACAGGCGACAGAGTCCAGGTGCTGTTAGAGTGTTGCAGGCAGTCTTCGATGTCCCTGAGACTGCAGAAGAACAGGAGTCAAGCCAGCAAGCTGTTTGAGTCACTTGGTTCCGGGGATGTAAATATTCAGGTCCAATCCTTCTCACTACCAGGCAAGGAAGGCAGCAGGCAGCAGGACAGGCACAGCAAAGCAGGAGTCCAGCAGAGTCCAGCAGAATGACAGCCCTTTCAGCAGCACAGCAATCCTTCTTCCTGACAGAATGTCCTCAGGTCCAGAAGTGCACTTGTTTAATGGGGTTTAGGGTCCAGTGCTTATTCCCAATTGTGCCTTTGAAGTGGGGAGACTTCACAGAGAGGCCCTTGAAGTACATAAAGTCCCTACCCTTCCTTCCCTGGCTCCAGACACACTACAGGGGATTATGCAGCTCTTCTTGTGGGGACAGTCACAGCCCTATTCAGGTGCAAGTGTCTGCTCCTCCCTCTCATTCAGTCTAGGAACACCCATCAGCCTGGTGATAGGCCATCAGTATGTGAATGACACACCTCAATTCCTTTTGTATGTCACTGTCTAGAGGGAAGGCACCAGACCTCTGCTGTCACCCACCCCGGTGTGTATCCAGAGACAGGAAGAAGCAAAGAATGGTTAAAGAAAATGCCAACTTTCTAAAAGTGGCATTTTCAGACTTGCAGCTTAAAATTCAACCTGACCATAAGTTGTGATATTAAAGTGTGAGTCCAGGGACTCCAAACTTGAATTATCTATCTTGTCCCAATTGGAAATACACTTATAAAATGTAATAATGTAGTCCCAGTGTTAACCTACAGGACAGATAGCCTTTCAGTAGTGAAAAACAAATGTATGTTTTTCACTACCTGGACATGCACAACTTAGAAGTAAATCTCCAACTTTTTTTTAACAGAAACACAAGGAGAAAGACCAACAAGGAAGGCGGTATTGCCAGGATACTCCTAGTAAGTCAAAGAATTGGTATGCACGAAGTGGGGCCAACAAGGAAGCATCGAAGAATCAGGAAGGTGTGGGTTCAATAGCAAAGCGAGCAGGAAGCCAAGCATCACCTTCTTGCTCAGACACGGTTTTAAACTGTGTCAGGTCTATGCTAACTGCTGACTCACATGCGAGCCCGTGATCTTGTGAGACCTACGCAGGACCTCGGCACACATGGAAGTACTACTCAGATGGTCCTTCTTTCAGGATTACCTCTGGCTCGCGCACCATGTATAAGCAGGTCGGGCAACTCATGACAGCGCTCATGTGCATTGACATCACATTGCATTACTCGACATTTGTTTCCCTCCTCCGAGCACTTCCATGTACAAAACCAACTGCCAGGGGAGTTACCACACATAACATTCCAGCTGACAACAATCTAAATAAAAGCAGTTCCTGCGACATAGGATAGATGATTCAGGATTCTCTCTTACATGTTACCCGCACACAAGGGAGTAGCAAGAAAAATAAAACACCCCTCACTTTGAATCATATATGACTGAATGATCAAGCATAGCGAGTGATCCTGACAGTTTCTTTGACAAGACGTACAAATGATTCAAAGCGAAGCATTCACACACAATTTTAAAAAATTCAAAGAAAAGCAGCTGCATATTTACTAGCCATCTTGCTTTTTTTCTTTTTGTCTTTCTTTTTTCATTCATTCTTTTCTGTCTTCTTCCCTTTGAGTCATCATTATTTTTCGTTCTCTATTTTTCATGCACTCTTTCTTTTGATCTTTCTTCTCTTTATGTGAATCCTCCACTCCTTTGCATTACCATTTTCATTCCTTATTTCATTTTATCCTTTTTTTGCTGGCTCTCTTTCTTGCTATCTCTGACCTTCTTCATATTAATATTTCATTTTCTTTGCATCTTTCTTCTCTGCTTGCCATTCATTTTCAGTTCTTTTAGCTTCCCGGTATGATCTCACTGCTCCTTATTCTCCCTTGTTTTCCTTATTCCTTCCTTTCTTTACTTATTTCCATCTTTTTCTTCTTTCCTTTCTTTGCCCTTCTTCTCTGTTTCTTTCCTTTCTTCATTTACATCTCGTTCATACTTCCATATTTTTTACTTGTGTTATTATTGCATTATTTTTTCCTGCTTTCCTTCTTTCCCTTCTTCCTATTACCTTATTTTCTTTGTTCCTTCCGTTTTTTCCTTAGTACATCCCTTTTTCTTTCTCCTTCCCATCTTTGTATTCTTTTTTGTCCCTTGTTCCTTTTTACTAATCCTGTTTCCTTTCTTCCTGGCCATCATATGTTCTTATTTGCATTCTAATTTATTTTCGTCTTACTCTTTCTGTCAGCCTATTAGTCTCCTGCTTATTTTTTCTTTCTCATTGTGATCATTTCTGTTTCTGTCATGAGGATGGCTCCTTTGTCACCCCTTTACCTCCACCCGCAACTTTGTTATGACATCGTCTTCGTTCCTGCCGCATTTACTACCTTCTGTCTTGTGACCTGCAAGTGATGAAGCAGAAAATGAAGGTTTTGATTTATTAACGCATAAACGTAGTGCTGACATAATCGTGTGTGACATTAACCGAATTAATAAAGATTGTACGGGGACAAAATGTGCCCTCAGAGTAGTTTGTCATCATTTATATGCGTGCTTTATATAACGTGGTGTATTAGAATTGCACTAATCCGACATAATCATAAACATGTGCTACGATTTGCTTATTTGAAATGCCTTAGCTTAGCATTACTTTAGCGGAGGCTTTGGCCTAGTTGCCTGGTCTCACGGTTTAAATGTTCGTATTTTTCCACTGTGCTATTAAACGTGTATTTCTGCTTGAAGCTGTACTTTTCCACAGAGACTGTTCACATGCTTATCTTAAAGTTGGTGCCAGCATGGCATATTTTCTCCTTAATTCAAGGTCGGCTTGCAGGTGCGGACAATGGAGGCTCTGAGAGTAAGCTAATGGAGAAACAATGTTGCAACTTGCGTACCCATCTCCAAGGATAATGTATGCTTAAGTAAAAGCTTGAGAACTGATGTTTTTGATTGGTCAATTTGAAGCTAACCTATGAACCCACCAATGGAGACCCTACAGGACTTGAACTGTTGTCTATAAAAACCAGGTGCACGAGAGGGAAGCTCTCTCTCTATCTTCGGACATCCCGCCATTTTGACTTCGTAGCTACTATGACCCATTTTGCTGCGACGCCATTTTGAGAGACTTTGATGCTTTCTCTAGTCGAGAGAAAGAGACTTTAATGATTCTTGCCCTAGAGACTTTAACTTTGATTTGTCCCTTTGCATGAAGTAGTAGTTTTACCTTGCCGCCGTGAGGCAATTGCCCCGTTCACCCCTGCCCCTTTGCCCGGTCCCATGCTGATCGAGAAACGGTACCTGTGAGACGAAGACTTCATTGATTGCTGATTGGAATTGGTAATTATGAAAGGAAATTGTAAAATTGCATTGTGTTTCTTTTAGGTAACCAACTGCTGATTTTGGTAAGAGCCCTAGCTAGGAGTTTTCTAAATTAATGTTACCAAATTGTTTTTGCATGAAGTCCCACATGCAGATGCTAATTTGAGGTTAGACGAGGATTCCATACGTCGCACGATGCAATTTGAGATCTTGTTATGCTGACTAAATGTACGCAATTAGCCCATTAGAGATTATCGTATTAGTGCTTTGCATTGCCACTATCGAATGCCTTGTGATTCAAATGCTACATAGATTACACTTGTTTCGACGTTATGGACAGCTATTAATGTTCATTTATGTTTATCATTTGGTGTTGAGACACATTTATATTGTGCTAGCTTTGTTAATATAGGGAAATAAATTCATTAACTTTGCAATAAACTGGTGTGGTTATTCCTGGCTGAAAGGTCAGGGTTCGCCGAAATGTATTCTGGACTAATAGTTAAGTGTTATGTTGTTCAAGGTGTTGCTTATGTTCGTTATTGATTATCGATTTGATGTGATTGATCGATCAAGAGTACAGAGAGTTCCCACTAAGTCAAAAGATTCATCGGCCTAAAGAGCGTCCAAACGTAGGTAAATTTGTTACCACGTTCCGCTCTATCAGTAGATGGTAGCAGAGGACGGTTTCGTCTTTTGGGACCCTGTACTATTAAAGTGCATGGTGTTGAATTAACGATTACGCATTTTGAGACCCCATTCGAGAAGTTGAATTAGATTTTTCTTGGATAAAACGATTGACAAGATGATGATGGGCTAGGCCCACCGCGACTTTCCCGGGATCTCGGAGCTTGCGAATGGAAAGAACGGAGATGTGGAAACAGCGCTGGCAGTACTAGTGATGGTATGAGTGAAGTTAGGGTTTTGCGCTTGCACAGCTTATTACCGCAGGGTGTGTGAAAAGGTTGCGAGGATTTTCTTTTAAGGATAGCGGAGGTGCGACTCCGAGTGTAGAAGTAGTGAAGTCGTCGAACTTCATAGAAATAACGGAGGTGCGGCTCCGAGTGTGAGAGTAGGGAAGTCGTCGAACTTCATGTGCGTCTGGCGCTTTGTGCATAAAAAGGTCCACGTGGTTGTTGTTGTTGAGACGGGCCCTGCGAGGTCAAGAGACTCCGGAGTATGTTGATCCATGTTGTGGTTTGGACGGTTTAGTAGGTTGATCGGGCGTGGTCAACGAGTGGGTACGTGTGTTAGGGAGTGATAGGAACTTCGACTTCGGGCTTTGACAAGATTCTAAGTGCACTAGAACAGATCATTGACAAGTTGAGAGTAGGTCTGCGGGTCAGATTTGCTTGCGAATGTGGGGACTGAGAAAGACGAAATAGCGGCCGAGGCTGGTGAAAGAGATCGAATAGTGGCCGAGGTTAGTGAAAAGTCCCTAAGGTCCTGAAGCGATTACGTTACCCTTCCTGTAGTAAACCGACAGATCTGTTTTTAGTTTTGGTAGCTCGCGATACATGCAAAAAGTTGTTACGAGAGGAGCTGAGTGAAGGAGGACTAGCCGCGAGGCTTTGTCAGCCGCAGTGTGTGTGAGTGTGACGTCACTAAGAGCCGCGCTGGGATAGGTTGGTTGGAGAGAAGGGTCGCGCACGGATTGGACGCAGTCCGTGGCACTCGATTGGAAGGGGAAAGGCAGGTGAAGAGTATTCCGGGAATTAAAGTCACCTATTGATTACAAATTTTGTGGAATAATAGAGAACCTATTGATTATAAACTTTGTGAATTAAAAGACGAAAAAAATGAAATTCCTTAAAGCATTCAGGAGCGCGATGAAGGGAGAGTCATACATTAAAGCGAGCGTAGGAGAGGAAACGCCGCCCGAGGGTACACCAGCTTACATTGTAATGGAGGAAAAAGGGGTAGCTCCGTGCCTTTGGCTAAAACAATGGCACAAGTGGACAGAGAAACATGGGAGCGTAGCATTCCCGATACATGGGACATTCAATATAAGGGTCCTAGAGAATTTGAGATTCACGATGTATGACATGAAGGTGCCTCCAAGGCCAGCTCAGTTTGAGGCTCTAGCAATCTGGGAACTCATGGCTAGACAGCAACAGAAAAACAAGTTTGAAACAAGGATGAGGAAGGTAGAAAAGACACTAGCGGATGCTAGGTGGGATAATGCGCAGAAGGTGTGGAGGTCAGATGTATTGCAGGGAATAAAATTGTTCCCCGCAATTACTAAAGATGAAGAGGAGACAGGTAAGAAAGCTACCTGTAAGACAGACAGGAAATGTTCCAAGGATAGAGAGAACGAGGAAAAGTTGAGAAGAGAAGAGGAGTTAGAGGATGAGGAGTTGATAATGCAATTGCTGAACGACCGTCCACCACCTTATGCGGAAAATGGACAAGGTCCAAATACCAGTTCTGCCCCTCCGGCATCGGTACAGGACAGTGAAAAGCAGAATCCAGGAGCACCATCGGGATCTAAGGATCCGAGTTTACTGCTCACCCCACAGGTACCGCAGATTAGGAGAATGTATCCGGATGTGCCCGTGTTGAAACCAGCAGAAAATTATCAGCCGCAGATGCCAGGGTACTACAGCAGTGATAACAGTGGAGGAATGATTCTAGATCCGACCGTAAGGGGCGTACAGAATGGTTACAACCCAACAATGGCACAAACTGAATCAACTCAGTTTATGATGCCTCAAAAGCAGATGCAGGGAGGAAATGTTCATGCTCAAATGACGGGGAGTCAGATGGGCATGCCGGCAATGATGACCCATAATATGGGGATGAACATGCCTCAGAATATGGGAAATGGACAAAATCCAGATGCGATATCACTGCCCATTACTGTAGGTCCAGTGGTACCTCTGTATAGTCAGCCTAACTTAGGCATGGGCAGTCAGGGACCAATGCTGCAGAATGGGACAGAAAGAAGGTGCATAGAAAACACTCCAGGGATAACTCCGATAGCGACTCAGCCAACTGGGTCTGGGTCCCTGATGGAATTTAGTCCCATATGTGCTCAGTCAACACTGGTGAGGTCGAGCCCCCCACTGATAATACCATTAACATCGAACACTGAAAAGTTGCCGCAACCATCGATGGCAGTCGATGTGAATGCCACACTGATGGGGGTAAATGCGCAACAGCTGACACAGTGGTTCAACAGTCTAAATTCCACACAAAATTCAGACAGTGGGAAAGGAGACGATTACTTGAGCAGGATGAGGCTGAACATGGAAGCACAAGAATTGGTGGAAGGGAATATGGGTGTGAACAGGTTAGAATCCTACACAGAAGAGGAGTTGAGGTATCTATGTCCAAAGATCACGAAAGAGGTAAACAAGGTACATAAAAGTTTGCAGGAAGTAGCAGACAGGAACGGGATTGACATAGGCAAGACGAAACACTTGAGCAGGAGCTATAGGTTGGATTTTGGGACCACAGATTTTGAACACATGAGATCAGCAGGCATGAAGGCACACCTTAGAGAATTGTTGCAAAGTGCCCAAGTGTGGAGGTGCTTAGACAAGTGGGAAAGCAGATGGGTAAAGAGGAAGGATAAGAGGAGGGACAGTGCCACAGAGCACAATGAGAAAGGACCGCAGAGTAGTGATACAGTAACTATGTTACCAATGAGGGAGACAGCAGGGGGAAAATTAGTACATGTACCATGGCACAGGAGTGATATTCAGTCTTTTACGAATGATTTTCCCAAACTGAGGGAGAAGCCGATCGAATGGTATCAACAGACTGATAGGTTTGTGAAGCTTGCCAAATGTCTCTGGGAAGACCTGAACACTTTATTTGAGATTGTGGTTCCGGCAGATTTGTGGGAGGATTGCAAAAGAGCTGTAGGTTGGCCGACAAGTGAACCAGAGAGAGACAGAGAGACGGGTGCACCATCACCTATGGTGATGTGTCTGTACTATAAGGTGATTGAGCATTTGAAGACAAAGGTTGCCGCGAAAAATGTGGATTGGCAGAAAATTGATCGAACTGCCCAAGAGGCTAAAGAGTCGATTCATAGTTACTATGAGAGGTTGTTGAAGGCGTTCAAGAATTACAGTGGCACGGAAGCAATCGAGGCGAAGGATATGCTTCATTTTGTGTTCAGATTTGTGGAAGGGCTGAGACCAGAGATAAGTCAGATGATAAAATCGCATTTGATCTGCTGGCAGTCGAAACCGATTGATGAAGTCTTGACTTATGCGAAATACTGTAGCGACGAAATTGAGGTGAAACAGAAAAGGCTGAAAGAGAAGGTGATGATGATGCAGCTTAAGGCGGCTCAGACAGGCTTGCAAGGGTTGCCAGGGATGCAAGGGTTCCAACAGCAGGTACCGCAACAGCAGCCGCAGTTGCCGGGAAACATGGTGTTTCAGCAACAGCAGCCGCAGTTGCAAGGAAACATGGCGTTTCAGCCACAGGGCAGAGGCAGAGGTAGAGGAGGTTTTGTGAATAATGGTCCGGATTTGAACACTGTTGTGACGGGTGTGCAGGCAATGAAGAAGGTGATGCCGTGTCACGCGTGCGGAAACGTAGGTCATTGGAAACGCGAGTGCCCGATGGTGGTGCAGGAAGGCGCAGGTGCAGGTGTAGGTGTTGGTCAGCAAAACAATGATGTCAATGCATTTCAGACAATGAGAGGACCGAAAGTGAGAGGTCTAAACCCAAATTTTCAGACCATAAACCAATTGCAGGGATTACAACCTATGCAGCCGCAGCAGATGCAGATGCCCCGTGTGCAGATGGCGCAAATGCAGCCGATGCAACAGCAGTTACCTATGGTACCTAATCAGCAAATGCAAATACCTTTGGCACCAATGAGTCAGCAGCAAGTGATGGTTCCTCCACAGGTAACGGGTCAGGTAATGAGCACAAACGGCACAGTACAACAGTTCCCATTACACAGTGAGAGTGGAATAAACAATGTATGGGAGAGTGAAAGCTCAGAAGAGGAAGGAGATTGTGTGCTTGCGGCATCCCTAGAAGTTGATCAAAAGGGTCCGTACGTAGAAGGAAAAGTAATGGGTCATCGCGTCTCATTCCTGGTTGACACGGGAGCCACACGTTCAACTGTTAAGAGCAGTGAAGTACCAAATTTGCCACTCTCAGGGAGGACAGTTCAAGTGGTGGGAGTAGCAAACAGGCATCTGACGAACCCAATAACAGATCCGATACCAGTCAACATTGGTAACTATCAAGGGGTACATCAGTTTGTGGTGTGTGACTCAAGCCCGATAGCACTGTTAGGAAGAGACCTATTGTGTAAATTGGGTTGCTCGATCATGTGTTCAAACGAAGGAATAACAATAGAGACGAGCAATGATGGGGAAGACGAGGACAGTGTAGAGGGGGATGAGATAGAAACAGTTGACGAAGAGTATCCTCTGATTTGTCTTTTACCAATGATAACTGAAGAAGATATCCCAGCAGAATTACGAGAAACAGTCGGAAAGGAAGTGTGGGACAGGACAGGGAAAGAGGTGGGATTGATGAAAGGAGTGGAACCAGTAAAAGTGATGGTAAAGCCCAATGCGATCTTTCCCCAGACCCCACAATACCACATGCCACAAGATACCCTCATGAAAGTTGCCCAACTTATTGACGAATTCGTAAAGCAGGGAGTACTAAAAGAAGTATTAAGCAGCCCATGTAATTCACCGATAATGGGACTAATAAAGCCAAGTGGGAAAGTCCGACTTGTACAGGACTTGAGAAAAATAAATGACATCATAATAAAGTGCTGCCCTGTCGTACCGAATCCAGCTGTGATAATGTTTCAGATCCCTTGCGAAGCTGAGTGGTTCTCAGTCATCGATTTGTCACAAGCATTCTTTTCTGTGCCTCTTCATGAGGACAGCCAATTTCTCTTTTGTTTCAAATCCTAGACAGAGTATACAGTTGATGTCGAATTCCTCAAGGGTTCTCTGAGTCACCGTCGATATTCAATCAGGTTCTAAAGAAAGACTTGGAAGAGTTAGAGTTGCCATTCGAGTCAACCCTAGTACAGTACATTGATGACTTACTGGTTGCATCAAAGACAGAAAGTGGCTGCACAGCCGATACCATTGCTCTGTTGAACCATTTGGGAGGGAATGGACACAAGGTGTCTCCTTCCAAACTGCAGTTCTGTCAGAAGAAAGTGAAATACTTGGGTCACCAAATAGAAAAAGGGTCACGGAAAATAATGAAGGAAAGAATTACCAGTGTACTTCAAATGAGTCCACCAAAGACAAGGAAGGAGGTGAGGAAGTTTTTGGGAATGGTGGGATACTGTCGCCAGTGGATCCCCAACTTCTCGTCTCTAGCGAAGCCTTTGCTGAAATTGACCCAGAAGGACGCCTTGGATCAGATCGAACTGAAAGGGGATGAGATGGATGCTTTTGTGGAATTAAAGGAATGCATGTGCAGGGCTCCAGCTTTAGGTATGCCTGACTATACGAAGCCTTTCACATTGTTCTGCCATGAACGTGATGCATGTTCTTTGTCTGTCTTGACACAAGCCCATGGTGGCGTAAACAGACCAGTAGCGTATTTTTCAGCTACTTTGGATCCGGTTGCAGCAGCACTCCCAGGGTGTTTGCGCGCCGTAGCAGCAGTTGGTATCAGCCTCACTCAGAGTGAAGGAATAGTGATGGGACACCCAGTAACAGCCATGGTCCCTCACTCAGTTGAGATACTTTTGACCCGCTCCCGAACGCAGCACATGACTGGAGCAAGACTCACAAGATATGAAACGACTATTCTGGGCTCACCGAATGTGCAGCTGAAAAGGTGCACCACGTTGAATCCAGCTACCTTGCTTCCTGGAGAAAATGCTGAAATTGAGAACGCTGAAGACGTCGAGCATGACTGCCTTCAGGTGACTGAATTTTGCACAAAACCCCGACCGGATATCAAGGATACAAAACTTGATGAAAATGACCAAATTCTTTTTGTTGATGGTTCATGTCTAAGAGATGGGGTGGGAATTTTGAAAGCAGGATATGCTGTATGTACTGTGACAGGGGTCTTGGAAGCGGGATGGCTCCAAGGAGTCTATTCTGCGCAAGTAGCAGAACTTGTAGCCCTTACTAGAGCATGTCAATTGTCTGCATTGATGAAAGTCACCATTTACACTGATAGCCAATACGGGTTTGGGATTGTGCATGACTTTGGACAACTATGGTCACAGAGAGGTTTCCTGACTTCTTCAGGATCCCCAGTGAAAAATGGGGAGAGAATAAGGGAGTTGTTACATGCCATTCAAGTGCCAGCTGAAGTTGCAGTGGTAAAGTGCAGTGCTCACACGAAGGGTCAGGACTATGTGTCTCTGGGAAACGCCTATGCAGATCAAGTCGCAAGATTTTGTGCCTTGAACTGTATATTGTTAAGGGATGATTGGAATACAATAAGTGAACCGGAACTCGAACCAGCTGAAGCATTTGCCTTGAAGGTCGTAGATACAATAGAAGAACTAAAAGCACTACAAAGTAATGTCAGGGAGGATGAAAGAGATTCCTGGATTAAATCACAATGTATAAAGAGACAAGACGAGCTATGGGTTTCACATGAGGGAAAATTTGTTCTGCCAAATGGTCTCTTATCACAGCTTGCGCGGTTCTATCATGGGCAAGCTCACCTAGGGAGAGATGCCATGATAAGATTGTTCAAAACTGATTGGTTTAACCCCAGATTTCGTCAAGCTGCAGAAGCAGTTTGCCATCGATGTGTCACTTGCCAACAGATGAACCCAGGAAAGGGGACGGTTGTGAACGCGAGTCACATTGGTAGGGCAAGCGGTCCTTTTAGTCGTATGCAGATGGACTTCATTGAGATGCCTGTGCATGGAGGTTTAAGATATGTGTTGGTGATTGTGTGCATTTTTAGTCATTGGATTGAGGCATACCCCACACGTAGAAATGACAGTCTTACAGTTGCCAAGCTATTATTGAGGGAGTTAATACCACGTTTCGGATTCCCGATCTCTTTAGAATCAGATAGGGGAAGTCACTTCAATAACGAGGTGATGAAGTTACTTTGCGAAGCACTGAACATTGAGCAAAAGCTGCACTGTAGCTATCGCCCTGAAGCATCAGGATTGGTGGAGCAGATGAATGGTACGCTGAAGTCGAGAATGGCAAAAATATGTGCATCAACAAATTTGAAATGGCCTGACGCATTGCCCTTAGTGCTAATGTCAATGAGAAACACTCCGGATAGAAAAACTGGATTGTCTCCGCACGAAATTCTCATGGGCAGGGCTATGAGACTTCCTGCAGTTCCCGCAAACATGCTTTTGAATATTACAGATGATATGGTGTTAGACTACTGCAAAGGTTTGGCTGACGTGGTTCGCTCTTTCTCTCACCAGGTGGAGGCGACCACCTTGCCACCAATCCAAGGTCCAGGACACGCACTGAAAGCAGGTGACTGGGTCGTGATAAAGAAGCACGTAAGGAAGTCGTGTCTGGAACCCCGTTGGAAAGGCCCTTTCCAAGTGATCCTGACAACAACTACCGCTGTGAAGTGTGCGGGGGTTCCCAACTGGATTCACGCCAGTCATACAAAGAAGGTGCTGTGTCCCACAGATGAGGAAGTTGAAGCGCTGAAACTACCAGTGCCTGATAAAACAGTGTCGAGTGCTGGGACAGAACAAAAGCGAACTGAAAGCGAACAAGCAACAGCAGGAGAAAAGGAGATATTATTGGAGAACGAAGAGTCCGACTCACTTGGGGAAGGCCAAGGAGAAAGTTCAGACAGCGACGACGAAGCTGCAGGTGACAAAGAGCCTGAAGCAGCTGAGGGTAGCAAAAAGCCTGAAGCAGCTGAAGGTGACAAGGAGCCTGAAGCAGCTGAAAGTGATACAGAGCCTGAAGAAAGTAACGGTGACGAAGGGCTCGAAGAGAGTGAGAAGGCAGGAGAGCCTGAGCAGAAGGGGGCTTTTTCAGAAACAGACGATACAGAAAAAGAAAAGGAAAACGTGACTGATTCCCCTGAAGGTGGGGACAAAGAAGAGCAGAACGAAAAAGCTCAAACCTCTACAGAAAAGATCGCAGGTCCATCAAATGGACACGGTGTAAAAAGAAGATTAAGTATCTCACCGATAAAAGAAAAGGGTAAAGAAGGTTTGAACGAAGGAGGAAGGCCGAAAGTGAAAGAGAAAAGAAAGGAAGTGGCTGTCGTGGAACAATCGTCAAGTGAAGAAAAAGACTTGGCGAAGGAGGAGAGTGCCAGCGAAGCAGAATCGAAAAGAGAAGCAAAATTGAAAAGGAAAAGGATACCAAACAGAAGGTATTCCGGTCCTGAATGGGCATATGCAGTAAACGATGATTGAACTGATGAGTTTGTATCTCTAAGCATCGAGAACGAAGAAGAAGAAGAGATACCAATAGAAAAGAAAAGTTTCATAGACTCTGTTGATTGAAACGGTAGTAAATGGCATTGCTTGCTGCAATCTAACGTGAGACAAACAACCAGCCGAGACATTGCTAAACCGAATTGAGACAAATGCTGCTAACCGATAAGTGACTGGCCTTTTGAAGAAGACGGTGTGAACATTGTGCTCGTTCAAGCTTTGTAACTGAATTGCTAAGTAGTTTCATTTATAAGTGCTTCTAGCTTTCTGATTCTATACAGATCATGCCTGGGTACGCTATGCAGAATAATAGAAAGAAATATTGTAAATACGTGTGTATAGGCTTGGTACTAACATGTGTACTAATAATAATGGCAATTGTGTTTGGAATGCATGGGAAAGGTGAGAAGGAAACTATTGCTACTTCTACTATTGTTCCTGTTACTGTCACTGAACTAACACCATTGAAAAGACTAGCAATGGATGAGAGGCTCTTGCATGATAAGAAAGAGCTTTCGTATAACGTTTTCTATCGCTTACTAACAGAGTATGTTGAGCCTATGGATGCGAAAGATTGTTATGTGTGTACCCAGATACCGACATCAGTAAAGGAAGGGGTGACTTATCACCACATGCCTCTTACATATGGGATTACGTGTAGTATAGTAATGTCTAGGTTTTATGATCAATCTAACATACAGTATTTTTTCTCAAATTATGATGTTACCTTTGCTTATGTTCCTATAATAGCGCAGCTAAGCGAGACTACAAAATATTGGGATTACAAAATTATGAGGGACTTTTTCGAGCCAATGCAACCTTTTGAGACGGCTCATGCTCATAGGGAGAACCTTACTTGCTCCGTCTCTGTTGTAGAAATAAGCTTTTTAGATCGCACAGATGATATAAGGGCTCAAATGAAGGCGAAATTAGAAAAAGAACTGCATAAGAGGACTTCAGTAGATAATTATGACTTTGCTGCTATAAAGACACAAGGGAAAATTGCTTTAGATGCTTGGCATGTAGGGAAGTTTTGTATATATCGAGGTGAATCTTACTATGATAATATTTTTGTAGGAGCGAGTGAATGCAAACATACGTTTATCTTTAAGGCCAAATGGACATTCATGATGGATGGACTTGACCCTGTCATTCCAGGGGTGTATTACATTTGTGGGCATAATGCCTATTATCGTCTTCCAAAGGGATGGTGGGGAAGATGTTATTTGGGTATAGTGTTTCCAAAGGTTTATCAACTAGATGACATATCGATGATTGAAAAGACACCTGGATCCCATCGTATCCAGAAAAGAGAGACCACAGCTGCTGTGGTAGGTGATATATTTGGAGCCATGATTCCTTCATTGGGAGTTGTGCTGAATTCCATCAAGATACGAAAGTTGTCTACTATAGTGGATAACATGTTGACAAAGTTTTCAGGTGCTATAATCCTGATGGATGCTGAACTTGCAGCGGAAAGAGCTATGACTCTTCAAAATAGGCTTGCTTTAGACATTCTTTTAGCAAAGGATGGAGGCGTTTGCAAAATGATTGGTGCACGTCACTGCTGCACCTATATACCTGATAATAGTGTGAAGATTAAAACTATGCTTGCTAATCTAACAAAAGAAAGTGCAGATTTGAAAGAACTGAAAGAACCAGGAGTGTGGGAAAAGGTTGGAAAGGGACTTGCTTCAGTGGGACATTGGATTGGGGGAATATGGAATGGAATATTATTGAAAATAATAGAAGGAATATTAATAATAATAATTTGTGTATTTGGAATTTGGGGAATAAAAAGGGGAATAATAATGATTATGGAAAGAATTAAAAGAAGAAAGGAGGAGAAAATAATGAAAAGAATGGCAGAAGAATACAAAGCGCAAACTAGGGGAACTAAAAGGAAAAGGGAGCTGACAGAATTTTAATGGGATAAAATTTGTGGGCTAAATTTGTGTGATGACAAGTAGTCATCAGAGGAGGGATTGATGAAGCAGAAAATGAAGGTTTTGATTTATTAACGCATAAACGTAGTGCTGACATAATCGTGTGTGACATTAACCGAATTAATAAAGATTGTACGGGGACAAAATGTGCCCTCAGAGTAGTTTGTCATCATTTATATGCGTGCTTTATATAACGTGGTGTATTAGAATTGCACTAATCCGACATAATCATAAACATGTGCTACGATTTGCTTATTTGAAATGCCTTAGCTTAGCATTACTTTAGCGGAGGCTTTGGCCTAGTTGCCTGGTCTCACGGTTTAAATGTTCGTATTTTTCCACTGTGCTATTAAACGTGTATTTCTGCTTGAAGCTGTACTTTTCCACAGAGACTGTTCACATGCTTATCTTAAAGTTGGTGCCAGCATGGCATATTTTCTCCTTAATTCAAGGTCGGCTTGTAGGTGCGGACAATGGAGGCTCTGAGAGTAAGCTAATGGAGAAACAATGTTGCAACTTGCGTACCCATCTCCAAGGATAATGTATGCTTAAGTAAAAGCTTGAGAACTGACGTTTTTGATTGGTCAATTTGAAGCTAACCTATGAACCCACCAATGGAGACCCTACAGGACTTGAACTGTTGTCTATAAAAACCAGGTGCACGAGAGGGAAGCTCTCTCTCTATCTTCGGACATCCCGCCATTTTGACTTCGTAGCTACTATGACCCATTTTGCTGCGACGCCATTTTGAGAGACTTTGATGCTTTCTCTAGTCGAGAGAAAGAGACTTTAATGATTCTTGCCCTAGAGACTTTAACTTTGATTTGTCCCTTTGCATGAAGTAGTAGTTTTACCTTGCCGCCGTGAGGCAATTGCCCCGTTCACCCCTGCCCCTTTGCCCGGTCCCATGCTGATCGAGAAACGGTACCTGTGAGACGAAGACTTCATTGATTGCTGATTGGAATTGGTAATTATGAAAGGAAATTGTAAAATTGCATTGTGTTTCTTTTAGGTAACCAACTGCTGATTTTGGTAAGAGCCCTAGCTAGGAGTTTTCTAAATTAATGTTACCAAATTGTTTTTGCATGAAGTCCCACATGCTGATGCTAATTTGAGGTTAGACGAGGATTCCATACGTCGCACGATGCAATTTGAGATCTTGTTATGCTGACTAAATGTACGCAATTAGCCCATTACAGATTATCGTATTAGTGCTTTGCATTGCCACTATCGAATGCCTTGTGATTCAAATGCTACATAGATTACACTTGTTTCGACATTATGGACAGCTATTAATGTTCATTTATGTTTATCATTTGGTGTTGAGACACATTTATATCGTGCTAGCTTTGTTAATATAGGGAAATAAATTCATTAACTTTGCAATAAACTGGTGTGGTTATTCCTGGCTGAAAGGTCAGGGTTCGCCGAAATGTATTCTGGACTAATAGTTAAGTGTTATGTTGTTCAAGGTGTTGCTTATGTTCGTTATTGATTATCGATTTGATGTGATTGATCGATCAAGAGTACAGAGAGTTCCCACTAAGTCAAAAGATTCATCGGCCTAAAGAGCGTCCAAACGTAGGTAAATTTGTTACCACGTTCCGCTCTATCACAAGTCACAGAAAAAAGGCGACAATAAGCCATGAAGAACAAATTATTCTGACCCCCGATGCAGCTGGTAAAGCGGATGTTTCACTACGCCCTTACCCGTGCATTGTCATAAGCCATGACACCGCGCCAAACTACCATGTCAATGTAGACACTGATGGTCATTAAAATGTATTCTCATTAACTTCCGAACGTTTGCAGTTATGCACCTGTGGGTGTGTATAGTTCACTGGTTTGAGGCTTCATGGGGAAATGTAGGGCTATTTTTAGGAAGGCCTTAGCGCCACATCAGTGTCATTTTTATTACGCTAATGTGGCGTTAGGTGGGCAAAAACGCAGCACCATATTTACAAATTGGCGCAATGCATGCATTGCGCCATTTTGTAAACCCTTGTGCCACATTATATCTGCAATAGGCATAATGTATGCATGGGGGGCATTCTGGTGTTAGGAGGCCCAGACAAATGGCACAGTGGAATCTATGAGATTCTACTGCGCCATTCTTAGCGTCATTTTTCATAAATATGCCCCTTAGGCCCATATTTATACTCTGTTTGTGCCGAATTAGAGTAATTTTTTTACACTAATTCAGTGCAAACCTAACTCCATATTTATACTTAGGCACTAGACACGTCTAGCGCCAAAGTTATGGAGTTAATGTCACTTCCTGGACATGAAAACCTACCTTGAGTCAATGAGATGCAAGGTAGGCGTTCCCGTCCAGAAAATGACGGTATGGCCCTTGCGTCATATTTATCCCCGTGCTAAAATCTAGCACAGGGGCGTGGGGGCTTTAAATAATGGTGCTAAGCTTGCTTAGCATCATTATTTAACGCCTGGGTCAGGCCAGGCGTTAGGGGACTTGTGGGCCTTTTTCCATGGTCAGAGAACATGGAAAGAGCCCACAGGTGCCCTTCCCTGGCCCCAGGGACACCCTCACCCACCCCCACCCTCACCAGGAACACACCTAAGGATGGGGGACCCCATCCCAGGTAGATAGACGTGAGTATTTGTTTTGTTTTTCGAAGTGCCCTGGGGGGGCCTAACTTGGGCCCCTCTACATGGCACTGTGCCAAATGGCCATATCCAGGAGACTGACATGGCCATTGGGCTGGGGGGCATGACTCCTGTCTTAACTGAGGCAGGAGTCATGTCCATGGGGTTTTAATGTCAAAAAATCACGCTAGTATGGGCAGAGGCATTTTTTTTGCTTGTGCCCGTACTAGCATCATCCTCTGATGCTAAACCCCCTGTTCCCCCTACGCCTCCCACACATGGCTAGCGTCCTTTTCCATGACGCTAACTGAGCCTTACTGCCGGCTAGAGTCATACCATGAATATGACACCCGGACGGTGTCATCTTATGGCACTAGCCAACGGTAAACTTTTTGACGCTGAAGTGCATTAGCGCAGTTCAGCATCAAAAAGTATAAATATGGGCCTCAGTTCATTATACTTCAGATAAAATTTCTTCTATGCATGTTATGAGCTCTGTATGCATTCTTTCTACATATCTGCTTTTGTGGAATTGATGTTTTACAATGATGTTGTGCAATGTATAAAATTCGGATCACAACTTTTATTTGGGAATTTGGCCCTATATGTTTGTAGCTATCTGCCAATACCCTGCTGTAAGGCCAGGCCAGTTTGTTGAAAGGCCCATGTATGTAGTGGTTTGCGTGAAATGTATTAGAGAGATTACTTCTTTTCGCAGTTTAAGGTTAGTGGACTATTTGAAACTTTCTGTCAGGACAACTCTTATTCAGAGAGTGGAGGGCTGCAGCAACAGAGAAGGGGGACAGCCAAGACGGTGGAGGGGTTTGCCCAGTGGAGTACGGTAAATTGAGGGACACGGTGTGGCAAGAGCTTCTAATGCATGCCCTACTGTACTTTGACATGCAAGAGATCATGATCTAACTGTCACTTTCTTTAACCTGAGTTACATTGCTCTGGTGAAAGTAATCAGAAGCTGGTTTGGGTCCTGGCATGTCTTTTATATTCAGAGGTTTCCTTCTAGTGCCATGAATCTGAAATTATTCATAAGCTTTCAATTCATCAAACGTCTAAGGACAATTTTTTCAAGGCAGCATTTCAGAAGACAGCAGAATCTGTTTAAGTTGTATTCAATTTCCTTATTTCTCTGAATCATGTGTTTTGCTGAGCTTTAACATCAGCACCAGCTAGGAAGTGATTAATGGGTTCTTCCGGGGTCACCCTTCTTGACCTTTGCATTGCCCTTTTAAAAGTGTTTCGGTTCCACAGTAAATATGCATCTAAGGAAGGATTTTAGAGATTTGTGTGTAGCAAAGATTATAATACATACATAAATCCGAGGCGTGTCCAAAAGGAAACTCGAGGTTTTATCTGATATGGCAGGCTTCGCGGTCCCTTCCCATCCAGAGTTAAGAAACATTCCTCTTTCGAGAAGGAATTGATTGGGGTTTGTTTTGGACAAGGGATTATTACATCTTCTCTTCCCACCACTGCTGCCACCATTATGCTTCCAGCCTTCCAAGCATTTATGAATTCAATATCTTGTGAAACAGCACATTGAAGTGATGTCAGTGGTTCCTGGCAAGCAACCTGAGCCCCAAGGCCAACAGATAGCTCAAGACATTTCAGTTATGAAGAAAGCTGCAAGCTGCTTATGAAAATAGGAAAGGGGAACCAGCAAGCTTTAAATCATGTTTGGAGCTAAACATGCTCTCTGGGTAATGATGATAGACCGGGCTGGGTTGGAAAGAACATTTCTACTGGAGTCAGGATACAGGCCTTTTGGCCCCATCACTCAACAATTTATTTTCTAACATCCCCAGGCTAAAACAGCTCTCCGAAGAGTTACTTTTCTGTCAATAAAGAGCATAGAACTTACTCTTTCCAAAGTGGTATTTTTAAGCTTCTTTCCTTTTCAAATTGAGGGAGCTGGGAAAGCGGTGAAAGGTTTCAATGAGTGATTTTGTGTTGAAAAATAAATAGTAACAAGCAATGACAAAGCCGCATTTCTGGTTTTTATTATTGTGAAAATCTTTTGTCTTCCATATGAAATATTTTATGTACATTGTTTTGTAATGTTAGAGTTGAGAAGTGGACCAGTGCTTCTATCCCAGGTTGCCCGCTGCAATCTTAGCTCAGTAGGTTAATGCACCAAATGCAGAGAAATGTTTGCAACCTGCACATCACAGATATTAATCCCAGCAGGAACAACTCAGCTTTTCATCCTGGTTAGTTTGATAATATGATCACCAGTGAAGTCAGTATTAATAAAATGTGATTCCACAGAACCACAATATACTTGTGGTGTGTGCTTTATATAAATTGTCAGTCTTTCTCATGTCTGTGACAGTGAGTCAATGTTCATGTCCTAAGTCCTGGTGACAGGCATAAATCCACCCAAGGGCTACTCAATAGTTCTTACTTGAAAATACACCACATGACTAATATTGGTGTGGATTAAATGTTGAGATTTCATGACCAGCCAATTTCCATCAAAGGCTGAGGGGATTGGATTAAGTCAGTCATATTGTTGCGTAGGTTCTCATTATCCTAATAAGACTACTGGATTTGGGCGGCAGAATCACCTGTACTGCGTGGGACTGAGTCTGGACCTGTCGGCCTAATCTGTGTTTTCTTCCGGCCAACTAGCAGTGCCTCATCTCCACCCAAGAGCAGGGATGATTGGGCAACCGGGTGCATAACACAAATGACTTGTCAGGGAAATCGTGGTCACTCAGATCTCATCTGTTTCTCTCAGTTACATTAGTCTCACATATGCAAGGACAATCAGAGGCAGGGTATAGTTCAACAAGGTTTTTATTGAAGTAACTGCATCTTAGATAATAAAGCATGTATTGCAATAACTAGGATGATGAAGCATGACAGGATTCAAATTGTGACAAGGAGAATAAAACACACAAAAAACGCTACCATATTGTCACTAAGATCGTTAAGGGCAGTTCCTACCTAGGCTATGTTAGAGCTCAGCATGTTAATCTCTAATTCCGCCCTTCAGGTTCCCTCATACCTGAGCAAGAGGCCTGTAGCCTACATAAGAAGCTGCAGTTAAGCACTCAGCAATCAGCATACAGTCGTAGTCATCGTGCTGGAATCTCCCTCTCACATACACAGGTCAAAGAAGAGTTTTTATAAAGAAACAGCTAATGTTCCAAGAAAGGATCCCCACGTAAGAGTGTGTATGTTTCTGTGAACATTGGAGACAAAGTGTACCACTTTTGCCGGCAACCTATCTTACCGCAGCCATGAGAAAAGCACAGAGTGAAAGAAATGTCTTGTTTAAGAACGCAGTGCTGACCTCGGTGAAGTACAGCCAGATAGAGAAAATAAAACAAGACCGCAAATGTGGCTATTTGTGAAAATAATATAACAAAGCTAGAATAAAACATATCTAGGTTAAAGTGCACAGTGGCAGGCCTAGTTTGCTTAAATAACATGTCTAAAACTATAGCTAAAATGACTACACAACAATGTGTAAGGTGTTGTACCTCATTTTCAAGGCTCCAGCACATCCTAGCTGAAGGTCACAGCACTAGATCCAGATTCCTAGCTGGAAGGTCTTCCCACAGTGTGGTGAGGATCCAGAGCTGAAAATAGTATTTGATGGAAGACAAATACATATTACAGCCTGTATTCCCAAAAACGAACCCACTATTTGCAGTAATGACCTAGACAGAATAACAAAAATGCAACGAACCCCGAGAGATGCATTCCCCACACTGCTTGAACAATGACACCACATGGAGAGCTTAAGCAATAATATCGCCTTGCTGCTTTGTTTGCTTCTCTCAACTGAGCTCTGTTTTCACCAATGGTTCTATGGGTCTTTAATGCCAGGACACTCAGGCCCTCATTACGAGTTAGGTGGGTGGAAAAGGCTGCCTGCCAAACTCCTGCCGTCAGGTCACCCCCAGTGTGGTGCCCTTCCCACAGCCCCTGTTACGACTTTCCATCTGGGTTAGCAGGCGGAAACAGAGTTTCCACCCGCTGGCCCAGTGGGAAACAGCCCACAACATTAACGTTGGCTCGTAATCAAGCCTGTGGCAATGTTGCAGTGTGTAGGATGCAACAGCACCCGTCGCACTTTTCACTGTCTGCTAAGCAGATAGTGAAAAGCACGTTGGGGCAGTCCATGTCCATGTTGGCCCCATGTACTGCCCATACCAAGTTCATGGGCAGTGCAGGGGCCCTCCTGCTCCCCGTCTCCACCAGCTTTTACATGGTGGTGCTAGCGGAGAGGGAGGTTGTACTGCCCAGGGCAGCACTACATGCAGCGATGCCCTGGCGGATTAGGACCGCCAGCACCGCCAGTCCCTCCAGTTGGGGGAAACTGGCAGTGCTGGTGGTCTGACCATGGCCGAACCACCACAGTCATAATGTAGCGGTCTGACCACCACCAAAGCGGTCGTTCGACCACTTTGTTTGTGATCAGACCGCCACCTCAAGTCTGGCGGTCCTAGGACTGCCAGACCTGTAATGAGGACCTCAGTTTTAAATAGCTGCGCACATTACAATTATTAATTAGTTAATCAATCCATTCAAACATTCATTCATTTAACTGCTGGAGAGGTATTAGAAAAGTTTCTCTATATTCATATGAGGCTCCATCCTACCTCAAGTGTGAGAAGAGCATCTGGCGAACAGGAGGACAGGTGCTGGGGCTGTGCAGAGAAAGGAGAGTTGGGGATAGGTAGCAGGCTGCCCATGGGACCTGGCCACTGCCACATGCGGACTCATCAGACTTGATCATCAAATATGACTTAGTGATACTAAAGCAGGGAGCCCATGCAACCTTAGACAACAGGACTGATTCTGGAAGCAATATTAGGGAATGAACATAGTATGCTGAAGTAATGCTGCCCCTAAATATATACATTTCTCTGTATGTGAATGAAACATTTCTGTTCATTGATTATCTTCAGTGAGCACAACTGAGTGATGAGATCGGTCAGTGTGCATACCTGCCAGGTAAAACAAAAATCTCACAAGTGAGGTGGGGTGGGGCCTAGGAGGGGGTGAGGCCTTGTGCAGAGAATTATCTAAGAGGCACTTCTGTCCACCTCCTCCAGAAGAAGAAAAAAACAGATTACTGAGGTTGGAGCAGATGACCTAGGGTGTTTTTAAACTCCTTTATAGACATCAGCCGTTGAAAGCCTCCAAAAACAGGCTCGAAATCCACTCTTTACAGTGGCTTTCAGCTCGTTTCCCCTGCCGCGATGTGATATCAGCTCCTCATGATGACTGTGTGAAGGGAAACACTATTGTGTGTCACACAGTGGCACAACGTGAGTTGGCAGGTCTGCCTGTGGGAGAGAGCACAGAGAGCAAGATCTGACCTTTTAGAAAAATGGAGTTCTAGTCAATGCCTGAACAATTGAAAGAAAAACAGTGGAACAAAAATCATATGCTACATTTTAAAACAGAACAGTACAAAACTCCACAGGTTTCAGAGATGTTTCAGAAGGGGAGATCAAGAAAGGAACTAATTCTTGAAGATCTGCACAATGCCCAGCAGCAATTACTCCTGTGCAGCAGACAGTCAATTAACGAGCCCATCAAAAGCACCCTCTGCTCTGCATGATTTTTTAATTTTTATTTACGTTATTTATTTCTGGAGCATAGTGCTCTGCCCAGGGGCAACGCAGAACATTTGTCGGACCCGTGTCTTCGCAGGATACAGTAGAGCAGGTAGGCACATTTAAATTAGTAGAGATTTGCCGCATCTCTGCCATCAGCCTATGATCGCACCTGCTCATTCTTTTCTTCGGCCACTGGGTTAATCTTACAGGTCCACTCTGCACCAATGAAACACTAGCAAGATGTCAGCATTTGAAGCAATGCCCAGACTCGTAATGTCATAATATTATATGATTCCAATAGTGTGCCTGCTTTCCCTGATGATATCTGTGCTGTCAGATGTATTTAATCCATGAATTTGACGCCCTTCTCTTTTTATGGAGGAGACAAAGCTTCGCTCTTGCCCTGCCATTAATATTAGTCTACGTGAATAAATCACAATTTTTGCTCTCTCATTGGAAGTCACACTTATGGTCCAATCACAAGAAAACAGCAGTTGCTTTTAGTCCTGGCTTCTCTGTGTGCCAAAATGCCAGCCCCCCATAGTTTGAGTTCGGTCCAAATCTAAGCTTGACATTTTTCGAACTTGCTGATTGCAACATAGGCAGCTCCTATGTTTTTGACGTTTACAACAACCTTCTTTGTTCTACAGTTAATTAACTCTCCTTCAGAGCTAAAGTCAAGGAAAGTGTATTGATACCGGGTTTACTGTATATATCCAAACTGGGAAAAACCATATATATATATCTATATATATATATTTATATAGAGATATATATGTATATAATATTGAAAACAGCATCAGCTCCAAAAATATTGTTTAAATAAATGAAAAACGGATTAAACCAATAATCTTAGAACTAATAATTACAATATACTCCATACATCAATCAAACACCAACAATACATTTTAAAATGTGACACTTACTACTTGAACTCAAAATAAAATATTATAAATTATACTTAAAGCATATGTACTAACTAAACAACTAAAATGAATATGCAACGATTTTTAACAATTAAAACTATTACAAGTAATATAAAGCTAGTAAACTGACATAAAATAATGTAGACTTATAATAAATAATCCTAATACATAGAAATACATATAACAGTTAAAAATAATCCTTAATTAGCATTCACCGAACAAAGTAGCAAACAAATTCAAGCAGAATACAAAGTAATCAATAACATTAAGCATAAAACAAAGTAACCAATAGAACATTTAAACTATTTAAATAAATACCATAAAAGGAGTAGAAAAATTACCTAACCCTTGAGGCAAAAATATTACACCTACACCAAATCAACAGTATTGCAATTCCAGGAACTACCCTGCAAAAAACTGACCATCTACATCCAACTTAAGTAAAATCAACCCATTAACTAAAAACGTACCCAAACTTTTTGCCTCACGTATAACTTAAAGTAAACCACTAAAATAAATATTTGTCTTTAGATCTTCAAACTGTAGCTGCCATTACAACATTATAAAGGAGAATACTGGCCTGCTCAGCAGAAACACTAGGGGGCGAATTTAATATTATTTCCAATAAGGAAACTGGCTGTGCTGTGTTGCTTGAAAGGGAGATTAACAGGCAGGATTATTTTTGAACAGGAAGAGTCACCTTTCCACACACAAAACAGAATCCTGAAAGGCATATTTCTCTTTCCACGGATGGGCCTCAGAACGCAGTACACATGGAAAGGGGAAGTACCAATGAGGTATCTCTGTTGGGTAGGTGCACCATTTGGCACAAACTGAAGTTCACAAGTTTTTGTAAATCTGGGTTTGCATAAAAATAAAAGGTTGGAAGCATGTTCCCATGTAACACATGCCTGACGATAAGTAAGGCAAGGGCAGCACTATGAGCTGTGTTGCATTATTTTACATTTATCACACCATGCAGAGCTATGGAAAGTGGTTGTGCGTCGCTTTGTAATTGTAAAGAATGATTTTGCATCAAGGGAGCTCCACAAAAGTGATGCAAATCTGATAGAAAATCATAGTATTTCTGGGCCTAACTTCCCAAACAATAAACTAGGCAGACACCCTGAAAATGTACGAAAATATATTTAAAGGTTAAAGAACTTGAAGCCTCTAAATGTTTAAAGTAAAACTAACAACCAAACACCCCTAATATTAGTCAAGCTATTGTTTTAAACATTAAAATAAAACAAACTATATCCAGCAGAAAAAGAAGCACTACTCAATCCACATATCTAAACAAAACCCAAATGAGGATGATGGAAGGCACTTTTAAATCACGTCTGCCACTATTCATTCAAGTGTGCACTATACATGGTTTATATCACAATAGGAACATATCCCTAACTTATACTCCCCTTTCCAAGAAGCAAAGTGCTACTTATTACGAACTACTAAACTAAATAAAAATTAGAACAAACAACTAAAATTCAGAAAAAATCATAATAGACTTTGAGCAAGCAATGATGCAAATTTCAAAATCTACCCCCAAATAGCCACACAAGGCTGCCTACCATTTTAACCAAAGCATTTGAATGCATCTCCAAAAATCAGCACGAAATGTAAACTAGGCAACCAATATCCAATTTTCAATTAAATAAAAAATGTACTAGCCCGAGCATATATACCAGTCACAGAAGTAGCTAACCACTACAACCTCCTCACATCATCCACTACCAAACCCAAAAGCAAAAATTAAGTAATTTAACCCCTTAGCTTAACCTTTTTTCTACATAAGCTATGCACGCCAAATTTGCATCCTTTTTTCCCAACATCCTGGGGATTCCAAAGGTACCCAGGGTTTGTGAATTCCTCCTGCGGGGAATGCAAAATGAGGTAAGATACAGCTAAGATGTGTTTTTGGGGGGTAAAAATGGGAAAAAATTGCTGCAGAAGAAAGCATCTGTTTTTCCCCTGCAAATGGCATCAACAAAGGGCTTATAGTGCTAAAATCACCATCTTCCCATCTTTCAGGAACAGGCAGACTTGAAACAGAAAACCAAAATGTTCAACCTTTTTGGCATTTTACTGGGACATAGCCCATTTTTACTGGTTTTGTGATTTCAGCCTTCTTCCAGTTAGTGACAGAAATGGGTGTGAAACCAATGGATCCCAGACAGCTAAACATTTCTGAAAAGTACACAAAATTCTGAATTCAGCAGGGGGTCATTTGTGTAGATCCTTCAAGGGTTTCCTATAGAAACTGACAGTTGAAATTAAAATTATTGAAATTGAGTTAAAAAAACAGCCATTTCTGTCTACATTTTCATCTAGAACTTTTTCCAGCTATGGCAGATTTTCAAAAGCAATATACTTTTATTCCCACTGGACACTTCTGGTTGTGGGGATATATAGTGCTTCTAGGTCAACGAAGAACCCAATGTACCCAGACCCAATAAATGAGCCGAACTTTGCAATGGGTTTTCATTGTGTACTGGGTATACAGGAATTAGGGGGACATTATGACCCGGGCAGTCACCAGACCCACAGGGTCACGGTCGCGGTCAGACCACCGCCAAAGTGGCGGTCCGACTGCGACATCATGACCGTGGCGGAGCCACTACTGTCAAACCACCAACTGCGCCAGGATGCTGCCAGCCTGCAGCCTAGCGGTCTCAGGGGTTGCAATCCACCAGGCCAGAGCTGCAAGAAGTGCTGCCCTGTGGATTACGAGTCCCCATCCACCAGCCTGTCCGTGGCGGTAAACACCACCATGGAAAGGCTGGTGGTATGAGGATCTTGGGAAGCTCCTGGGGGCCCCTGCACTGCCCATGCACTTGGAATGGGCAGTGCAGGGGCCCCAATGAACAGCTCTATCGCGCATTTCACTGCTCGAATTACAGGCAGTGGATTGCGCGGCGGGTGCTGCTGCACCCACTGCATCACCACATTGCCGCCAGCTCCATTAGGAGCCGACTGCAATGTTTAGGCCCTGTTCCACGCTAGGGAAGCCATAATAGGGCCAACGAGGTTCAGGCCGCACAGACAGCCTGATGGCGGGATGGCACTGTCATAATGAGGGCCTTAATTTGGTAAACTATAAAGAATGAAAAATAGGCAACAAGGAAACCTATAAATTTCTTAAATCGGCACAAGATATGGAGTTTAGAAGCAGTGGTTATTTGCACATTTCTGTCCCCATACTAGCGTGTGTATCACAGGGCATTTCTATGGAAGGCGAAAGTTCAGAGAAGGACAATTGGTACAAACATTTGTTCTGCTATTCTGTGTTCCCCAAGTCTCTCACTAAAAATGGTACCTCACATTTGTGGGTAGGCACAGTGCACATTTCGGTAATAGAAAGCTCTGTAATCTGAAGGGAGCCACAACATTCCTTCACAGCAGCAATCCCCCAGGTCCCCCGATAAGAATGTTACCTCACTTGTGTGGGGAGGCCAAGAGCCTGCAACAGGGAAGGTGCGAAAATGTTTTGTGGCGATAATGATAACTAAGGTGAGAGTACTTATTAGTCCTGGGATGGGGAGCCATTTAGGGAAAACTGAAAAGTAGACATCAAATAGAGTCCAAGGAGGTATCACATTTGAGGAGTTCCCAAAGTTTGTTTTTCGCCAGAATGCCCTGCAAAGGTAAACATGAAAAAAGCACTATTTTTCCTTGCATTTCTGTGCCATGAACTAAAAGACTATGCATGGATCCACAAACTGCTTAAAAGAAAGCACCGGAGGCCTGAAGGATTTTTAAAACCCCTCCCTGGTGTTGGCCAGTGGTCGTGACCCGCACCAGGGTAACACACGCACCAATAGAGTTAATGGACTATTTTGACAACACTTCGTTTGGATTATGCACCGTTCTGGTCACAGGAGCCAACTCAAGATTTCAATACCATGGTGGAACTGCCAACAAGCCAAAACTAACAATGCAGTGGAAGGATGGCGCAAGGTCTTCCAAGCCACATTAGCACAAAATTGTCCTGCAGTTCTGAGAAAACACTAAAAAATAACAAAACTACCAAGAAATTAGACTAGAGTAATTAAACCTAAAATATCCAAACAGGCTAAAGAAATGTACCAACTGTTACAATGCAAATTAAATCCCTTTATAAATAACAAAGGCCTATGCTACTTACAAAACGTAGCCAGAACAGTACTATAAACTACCTAAAAATCCAACTTAAATAAATATCCAACAAAAACCAGCAAAAATATAATATATTTATTAGAAATATTATTTACATAAGTTTTAGTAATCAGTCTAACTTCCAAATAAGATGGCATATAATAGAATGCAATATAACCCTAAGTAAATAAAATAACACACAATAACACATCCCCAAAAATCTGAAGCAACAAACATAATATAAACAAGCATTTACAATGCAACGGGTCTCGCGTTTGCTCATGTTAGAGCTGATCGCGTTGTAAACTCCTAACCTGACTTTTCACCTATCGGGCAAAAGTGCATTTATGTACACAACCCGAAAAAGTGAAATTAACTAAGTAAAGCGCTCGACTTCTGCCAAGCGAGATCACGCTCATAAATTAGAGAAAAAGAAGTCCACGAGCCCGATGGAAAACAGCGAGCCTCGCATGTTTTCTGTAATTGGTCGCTGCGCTCGAGGAGGGCTAGCCACCGGAAAAGGCATGACGCATGCTTGCCTTCGACTAATGAAAGCAAGCAGATTTTATTAGGCAAGCCCACGAACCAATAAAAATCACTGATGTGAAGTTGACAGGGCTCCGAGCCCTTTTCTAAATACAAAAGCGTCTCTCTGCGATACGCATGCGCGAGCGCATGCAACGCAGGCTCGACCCTAAAAATAGATGCAATATACAACATTTAATTTAAAATGACAGCATAATAAAAAAAAACATAAAGAGCAAACACTTCCAAACCAAGAAAACAATTTTAAATTATCTTCTGGTTCTGTAGCTGATATCAGTGTTCCATCTCCAATCCACCAAAAATCAAATCCACAAAATAGAGAAAGGGTAACTCAAAAATGCAAAAATAAAATACCCAAAAAGTAAATACACAAAATGAGTTCACCATCTTAGGAAACCATAAAAACTGTTTTAAAAAAAAGAAAACGCTAAAAATAAATGGAAATTAAAAAGTAATGTTGTCTGAAAGATATCCAAAATAATGTCCTTTGAAAATAAACAAACCCAAGAATAGGAAAAGACTTCCACCTTTAAAAGAAAACAACATGGCCCCCATGAGATAATATACACCCCAAAATCAGAACACACAATAACAAAACAAATGCATTCACAAACGATACTAGCATTATTAAAATCACTAATTGAACAAATTATAGTCCACATAGTATACAAAGACAGATCTCAAATTACTATGTAACAACAAAACACAACTGAACATCAACATACACAACCACAGGAAACCAATGCACTATTCTTCACTAACAACCCCTACCTACAAGCCCCTACACTGAAAATATCAAATATATACTTAAAAGTAGTATTCGCTTTTCCATAGCCCAACACCAGGGGAACCGAGTCCGACAGGAAACAAAATCACCTAAAAAGATATCAATAGAGTAAGAGGAAAATAAGACTATGGGCCTGATTACAATCTTGGCAGGTGGGGTTACTCCATCACAAAAGTGACGGACAGCCCATCCGCGTATTACGATCCCATTTTATCTGATGAAGATTGTAATACGTCGGACAGAATATCCGTCACGTTTGTGACAGAGTATTCCATCTGCCAAGAACATAATCAGGTTCTATGTTGTAATATAAATGGATGAAAAGGTATTAAACATAATAAAAATATAATATGTATACGTTTGAAAATGTTTGTAAAATGTTTAAAAGCGTAAAAAATGTGAAAATACTTTTCTAAAATATGTTAAATATTAATATACTATCAGTATAACAAATGAACAGTACTAAATGATGTATGCATTTAAAAAGTGTATATTATGAAATAGTTTTATAAATAGTTTTTAAAAAAACATATCTGTTAAAAAATATAAAGTGTGTGAAATAGCATGCAACAATGTGAACTATATATAAAAGTCACATGAAATATTGCATTACAACATATATTACATCAAAAAATAAATATGTAAAATGTATTGTACTATAAAAGTTTGTGATACAATGTATTTTCCTATTTGTAAATAAAAATATATGTAAAAAATAAATTGCATACTATACATACTGCATTGTATGGGGTTTAATAATTTAAGAATGTATAAATAAAATATATGTTAAACAATACCAGTGTATAATTTATATATCAAAACACAAAAACACTTCAAACCAACAAACACTACAAAACTGACCATAGCTCAAAAACCTATTTATATAACTCGCCCTACTCTACACTATAGTATTTATTGAGTTATACCTTAAAATGTCAAAACATAGCACACTCACTACAAAAAAAATATTTATGGGATGGGATTGAAAACGCAAAAGGTAATATGCTACTCTCACAGCAAATAGAACTACACTAGAGAAAGTGTTGAACAATTGAAGGGCCACATTTACTATTTCACTCTTACCATTTTCTGAAAGGTATTTAACACTGAAGGGGTCATAATAAGTATTCCACTCTCCAATCTAAACCACTTTCGGTAAGGTGCTGTACAATGAAGGAGACAGATTTACAATTCCCACTCCAATGTAAACAATTTGGGGAAAATTTGGACATTAAAGGGGTCAAAGTTACTATTCCCACTCCAATCTAAAGCACTTTGGGGGATGTGTTGTACACTGAAATGGTCTAATTTACTATTTTTACTCCTTTCTTAGCCATTTTGAGCAATGTGTTAGACACTGAAACATGCACAATTACTCTTCACGCTCTAATCTAAACTGCTTTGGGGAAGGTGTTGGACACCAAAGGGGTCACATTTAACATTCCCACTTCAATCTAAACTACTTTGGGGAATGTGTTGGGCATAGGAGGGGTCATATTTGCTATTCCCACTCCACTCTAAACCACTTTGGATAAATGATGAACATTACAATTATCAGATGTATTATTCACACTTTAATCCATGCCACTTTGAAAAAATGTTGGACATAAAACAAATCAGATTAATGGGTTTTATTACTGAATGTTTATCAAATTATATGAGTATGTTTCTAATGTCAGTTATACTCTTAATGACAGCCCCCTGTTTTAATCTCTGAGTTAAGCTCTGAGGATACTTATTACTTAGGGCCTCATTATGAGTTTGTCAGTCTTAGGACTGCCATGTTGGCAGTGGTGGTCATACCACCAACAGGCTGGAAGAGAAGACCGCCAAATTATGACCAATGGCAGGATTCCTAACAGAATACAGCCAATGCACCACCACCACTGCTGTCAGACCACAATGGACGATGGAAGGTACCTGCAGGCCAAAGGACACCCTGTTACCGCTGGACAGATTAAGTGGCAGCACACTGCCAACGTGCCGTGGTTGCACCACCACTGAAACCCAGGCGGAAACGAACTGCGTAAAAGGAGACACTCACGTTCAGGAAGCCATGTGCGTCTGTAGCTTCCATGGAACCAGAACTACATGTCATCCTGCTGCTCCTCCTCTCAGAAGGACAACGGAATCTTCGCCGGTGAGGACAACAGCAACCGTAACTACACACACTTACCTGTAACTGTTGTATATCGCATACACACAAAATACACTATCGGGAAGGGGGTGTGTGGATGACAACCACATGCTACTACACAGTGACACGCACACTCACATACAGACACACACACACCAACACATATACAGTACACACACTACGGCCAACACACACACATGTCAAAAACACGCACCCACAGAAAGACAGCACAGGCCCAGTTACACACAATAACACACAACACAACAACACATCACAACAACATCACTACCATACCATTGTCAATACGTTGGCAAACACTTACTATAGACGCTATCCAGGGACACATCACACATACAATGCAACCTGCAACGGACATGCAATGAACACACACAACCATACAACTGACCAATCGATCAACACATCACACACAGCACATCGTAACTATCATACCATACACTAAACATGCACACTGTCAAAACACACCAAGCCAACCAACACAGCAACAAACACATGTAAACACCAACACCACTCAATAGCATGACAACAAAATGTGTCGAACAGACACATGCCCATTATACAACACACACACTATCACTGTGGGACAAAAGCATAGGACACAACCTCACATACTGCCCAATCAATACAGGTAGCACAAGCACCACACACACACACACACACACACACACACAAATACTGACACACAACCAACGTCAGCCAGGAGCAACTACATACTAGGAAAAGAAAAGAATGACAAAAGGGTAACCACTAAACCAACAGCAGGTGTGTGGTAAATATATTATAAATTCTGAATTTGGAAAATCACAGGCCGTAGGCCAGTCCTGTATTTACAGTCTTGAATGCACACAGTGCACATATGTGTGCCCCAAAGTTGACTCCTGACTGCCACATAACCTCCACAGGTAGGGGCGTCTCACGGATTATCAGGGGTGGTTTCAGAGGGGAAGGTTTGGACTTAGGTTTGTCAGGGGGGGGGCCTTTGGGGTGTGGCTTGGGAGGGCGGGTTTAGGTTTAGGCTTAGAGTAGGGTTAGCTGTTTTTGGGATGGGTAGACGTCTTGGCAAAGGGAGGGACATGGGTACTTGCAGAGGGGTCAGGGAAGGCCTTGGAGATGGAAGGGATGGACTTGGGAAGGTAAGCAAAATGCTAGGGTTCTCACTGGGGGAGAGTAGTAGGGAATAGGGAAGACTCTGAAAGGAAGGCTTTTTTTGACACAAGGGGACGGTCATAGAAAAAGGCTTTGGGTGTGGAGGGAGAGGTAGTGGTTGTAAGAGGTGTTGGTGTGGGTGTCCTAGGTGCATGTTTGTGTGAGGTATGCTTGAGGGTACTGGGTGTCTGTTGGATGAGTGAGTGAGGGCGTTTACGTGTCTTGGGCTGAGGGGGGTGGAGGTGCTGGGGATGCCATGGTGGGTGGGAGGGTGACTGTCCATTGGGGTGGTGACTGCAGGTATGGTGGATGTGCTGCATGTAGGAGTGTCAGTGGTTGTAGTGTCTGTGGGTTGTGGTGACTGCTGTGGATGTTTGAGGGCCTGTTGTGGTGCTATCTCTGGTTAGGATTGGTGTAGTGGCTGGATCTGTGAATGTTGATGTGGTATCTGCAGGTGTGTCAGGTGTGCTGTCTGTGATGCTGGAGGTAGTGGGGGTGTCAGGCCAGGTTGTGACTGTTGCTGTGTGTTCATCTGAATGTTGCTTGTGTGCATGCTGGTAATGTGTCTTGTGGTGCCTTTGTCTGTCTGACCTCCCCTTGGATGTTGAGGTGGATGCCTGTCTGTTTGTGTGCTTTAAGCTGGGACTGGGAAGAGGGGGTTGGGAATGGGAAGAGGAAGGCAGAGGGGGGACAGTAGACAAAGAGTGACTGGCTGCTGTCAGTGCTGAGACCAGAAGCTGAAAGGATCTCTGTAGGACCATGTGAAGTGCAAGTGAACATGTATATAGGAGCAGGAAAAACTTCCACTCCATAAACGTCCAAGTGGTCTGTTTGGCTGACCTCTACATTTCACAAGTTTGTGCAAGGAATCCAGGATCAGTCCAAGATTCCTTCATCATGCGGAACAGCAATATCCCACTTCGGAACTATGCGCGGAGCACAGAGTAAGCAAAACTCTGTGAACTCCACCAGCAGAGTAGAATTTTTCACCCACCCCTATTAATCATGTTCAGCGGTTCAGGCTGTAGTCATGTTCAAAACTTCCTGTGGGAAATTGCATGGGGCAAACGTGCTTTGGTACCCACCCATTTCCTCAGCTCCGGCTGGTGGAATTACCCTGAAACTTTCCAGACAGTAGCTGAAGTGAGTGGCAAACTAGTTTTGAAACTTTCATGAAAATTTGTCAAACGGTAGCAAATTTATTTCTAAAACAAAAAATGCTTTTCCTGTGGAAAATATGTCAGAACTATATCTACTGCCAACTGCCAGTAGGTTATAAATATACATATATATATATATATATATATATATATATATATATATATATATATATATATATTCAATGAAAAAAACTAAAGTTGCAGGGACATTATAGTTCGATTGATGTTTTACCAATACAAATCCAAAGAAGTTCAGCAGATATAGTTAGTTATACTCATGTTAAGAAACTATAACTCGTTAACCAAAGTTACTTTGCAACACAAGTTATAGGTTCATCAGATAGGTATAAGAATGAAAGAATGATAAGAATGATAAGTATAAGCATGACGGCGGGCAGAGGAAAAGATGAAAACTCCAATTTCAGCAAACAGTAGCAGTATGACAGCTCCCGCTTGCTGAAAGTAAAGAGTTTGCTTTTTCTAGGCAGAACCTGTCAGCTCTAACAGCGCAAAAGCAAACCGCTACATGGGAGGTAGCAGGAGCAGGCACTGGGGGTGGAGGTCCCCAGGGCCATAAATGGCTCCAGAAGGGGGGCCCTCAGCAACCCTTCTTATATTGTATTTGCCCGAGGGAAGTAGCTGTCCCTGAGGCACATATATTACATGCATTTGCTGTGGGGGGTGGCGGTCCCCAGGGTGCCGGGAGCCGCATGGGCCCCCCTTTTAGGTTTATAAGCATTTGCCCTGTGGAGGTGGCAGTCCCCAGGGCAAAGGGGGCATGTGGGCCCCTGCATACATTCAAAAGCATTTTCTCCAGGTAGGTAACAGTTCCCAGGGCATGAGTGTGTCCCCCCACATGCATGACAATTAATTGCCCCAGGGAGATGGCAGTCCCCGGGGTGTGAGGGTGCCACACGGATCCTCATACATGACAATTCATTGCACCGGGGAGGTGGCGGTCCCCCCACATGCATGACAATTTATCGTCCCTGGGGTGTAGGGGTGCTGCATGGTCACCCCCCTGCATACATGACAATTCACTGCTCCAGGGAGGTGGCAGTCCCTTGGTAGCAGGGTTGCCGCATGGGCCCATCACATTTGGTTACAAGCATTTGCCCTAGGGAGACTGCTGCTCCCGTGGCGCATGGGCCCCTCTGCATATCTTTAGAAGCATTGACCCCGGGAAGGTGGTGGTCCCTAAAGGATGAGGATGAGGGGACTATGCAAGCTCCCCTGTACATGACACTTCATTGCCCTGAGGAAGTGGTGGTCCCCAGGATACAGGGGCTGCCATGTGGGCCCCCCTGCATGCATTACAATTCACTGCCCAGGGGAGGTGTCAGTCTCTGGGGTGTAGGGGGTGCTGCATGCCCCCCCCCATTACATGGCAATTCACTGCCATGGGGAGGTGGTGCTCCGTGGGGTTTAGGGGTGTGATGCGGGCCCCCCTGCATACATAACAATTTTCTACCCCGGGGAGGAGGTGGTCCCTGAGGCGCGGAGGTGATGGGCATGCCCCCACTTACATGACATTTCATGGCCCCGAGGAGGTGACAGTCCCTGAGGCCCGGGAGGAGTACAGAGTACCCCCCTATTATTATAATTTTATCTTTTCCCGTGGAGGTGGTGGTCCCCCGGCAGGTGGTGGATTTTTTTAAATCGTGGAGAAATCTGTGATTCCAGCTGTGGATTTCTCTGTTATTTTTTTTTAATGCTTTTTAGCCTTGGGGGGTCACACAGGACCCCTAAACCAAGGCTAGAGAGGGTAGGGTAAATATACCCTGCCCCTTTTTCTTTATTTTTAACCTTTTGTTGGGATCTCAGCTGAAGCCGAGTTCCAAAATGGCTGCCAACATTTCTTGTTTGAAGTGTTGGCAGCCAATCTCAGCAGGAGAACTCCATGGATCCGCTGCTTTATATATACCAATTTATTTTCCTTTTATTATCTCAAAACTACTGAACGGATTTACACCAAATTAAAAAATGGGTGATCTGCGGACCGAAAGTTATCTTTTTGCCAAATTTTGTGTAGTTCCAGCCTGGCTGCAGTCTAAAGAGTCTATGGGAAATAACATGAGAAACACACTTTTTTTTACCCTTGGCCCTCGCTTGACAGATCATCCCAAAACTTTCCATGAACAAGATCTTGGGCACATTTTTTTGGGAAAACTTTTTGAAGATTCGTCAAACAGTACCAAAGATATAGGCAAGTCAAAAAATGCTTTTTCAATGGAAACTAGGTACTAATTATAACTACCTACTGGAGACCACCAGCAGGTACTTTATATATGTGTATATATATATATATATATATATATTTATATATATATATATATATATATATAAAACCTACTGGCAGTTGCCTGTAGGTATTTATAGTTAGGCCCATTTTTTCCATAGGCAGGACGTTTTTTGTTTTGGCAATATCTTTTTATCTTTAGCACCATTTGATGTTTGATAAATCTTCACGAAATTTTCAAAACATACTTTGGTCAGTTCAACTGCCATCTTGAAAATTTTGGGATGATCTGTCAAGCGGGGGCCAAGAAAAAGAGGGGGGTTACTCACTATGACGAAGTGGTGTCTGGGACACAACATTTTTCTCTTTGACAATTCCAACTATGAACAACAACTGGGAATCCATGATGGGGACCTGCTTTGCCCCCAACTTTGCAAATCTGCATATGGGCTGGTGGGAGGATCAGGCCCTCAAGAACCCCACCTTAGATTTGTGGCAAGATAACATAGCATTAAGGCTGTGTGATACATAGATGACATTTTTGGGGATTTGGAGAGGGGATGTACGAAGTGTGGAGAACTGTGTGTAAAAAATAAATGAAAATGCCCTTGACTGGTTGTTCACT
Organism: Pleurodeles waltl; assembly: GCF_031143425.1. Classification (NCBI taxonomy): domain Eukaryota; kingdom Metazoa; phylum Chordata; class Amphibia; order Caudata; family Salamandridae; genus Pleurodeles; species Pleurodeles waltl. Next base: position 1,661,246,316 of record NC_090444.1, on the reverse strand, counting down.
AGTCAGCTGAGTGATAAGGAGATTGACTTTTTGGATGTTACGGTGTGTGGGTAATGAGAAACTTGAAAATTCACTAAATAGAAAATTGAGTGCGAGCAATAGCATTGCGCGTGCATTTAGCTCCCATGCTTTAACCCTTATTGAATGCATACCTTATGGAGAACTTTTAAGAACTAAATGTAATTGTAGCACACATGAAAATTATAGAAAAGAGAAACAAGGGGTGTTCTAAAAACTAAAAATGCAGGGATGCAAAAGGAAAGTATTGGAAAATGCGGGAGTGAAACATGAAAATGTGTAATTTGAAGCCTCAACTAAGATAGTGAAAGATACTACACAACAAAGATGTATCACTACATATAGTAAGGTACATCATAAAGTCAGAACCAAACTTAATAAACCTTGGAAGCTCTTAAGAAATAATCCAGTAGTACGAACAGATCTCCCTCGTAGACCAATGCTGACTTTCTGCAGAGGAAAATCTATTAGAGATTATCTAATGAGGAGTGATGAGAGAAAAGGAGGGAAGAAATGTGTTTTTCAAAGGTTAAAGGATTCCCCAAGGGCACTAAATGTACAGCATGCATGAATGAAGAGCATGCCAAGAATGTCTCCTCGAAAGGCAAGATTGTACACCAGATATGTGGCCCATTTGATTGTAAAAGTGATCATGTAGTATACCCAACAATTTATGTGGGAAGTACCACACCAGAGGCACACAAGAGCATTTTACAACATATAAGAGCAGTTCAGAACAAAGATGCTACATATGCTGTGGCTAGGCACACTAATGAAGTTCACAAAGGGAGATTGGAAGAGCTAAAATATTCTGTCATAGATCGTGTGAAAAAAGACATAAAGGGCGGGAAAAGAGAAAAAGCCCTAAGCATTATGGAATCAAAATATATTGTGGTGTTTGATAATAAGGAACCAGTAGGAATGAATTCAGGGGAAGAACTACATTAAGCAGTTTTTCTCTAAACAGAGGGTGTGGGTCTGTTTTAGAACTACATTTTCAGTTATGAGATTTAAATTTTGATTTTACTCTTTGTCTTTGGGCCTCTATTTAATGAATTTGCCTTTGAACTTGATATCCCTTTGTTTTGTAAACTGTTGGAAGTGGTAATTTGGTTTCTCTTATTGTAATTTTATTCTCTTTATTCCTTTTTCTACCAAATGGAGGAAGTTAATTTTTGGAAGATGCAAATGAACTATGATATCTTTAGCCCACTTGGGGTTAATGAATATGTTTGGAGTCTGGAAGTGGTAATGGGTTATTAAACCAATTGCAGGTTACACTCACGTAGATTTTATTTCGATGTCATCTTACATTCCAGACAGTCTGCTTTGTAGATTGGTGCCTATTTAGCATCAAAGTATTTTATTTGTATCTATTCGAGGATCTTTATTATTCTGCATCACGTTGGCTTATTAATTTGTGTTGCTACTTTAGTAACCTATCACTCTCATTATATATACTTTCAGTGCAATATTTATGGTTGCATCCATATTGTATTGATGTAATGTAATTTACGAGTGCTGAATTATTTGAGAAGTATTGCTCCATTAGTGGATTTATAGCGTCTTGTATACCGATTACCATTCTGCTTAAAATGTGAAAGAATGAGCAAAACATTGAATTGTACACAGGGGATTGGTGTAGTTGATCACATCGTTGGGTTAAAGGTCAAGGCAAGGTGGTGCCTCACTAGTTGACAAAGGTACTTTGTGCCGAAACACGTCTTGTTTACCACTTCAATTAAATTGGATTCACCGAGATCCTCGAACGTTGTCCTTCTTCATATGTAATAATGTCAGACGCAAATGGTCCCCAGAGGGGAAGTGTCATCCTTGAATTCCACAGCCACTCTTTCATTCTACAGGAACCCCTTTTACAAGGACATTCTTTAAAGATTATATAAAATGTTATTAATTTCAGAGCAAGAATGTCATAATATCATAATAACAAAGGTGCTCCAATATAGTGACGGATTCAGTGCAGGGTGACAAGGTGCAATAAGTGCGCTGGAGCTATACATAAATATGCATGTGACTGGAACAAATGATGTGCTCTGATAGGATATCTGTCCTTTAGAAATCTCCATCCACATTACAAACTTTAAAAGAACCACCAGGATTACCTGACCCGGTCATTCCTGATCTTCTTGAGGACTCTGAGCAGAAGTGGTATGGGCGGAAAGGCATACAGGAGCCCTGAACTTCACTCTCGACAAAAAGCGTCGCCAAGCGAGTGCTGCCTTGGAAACTCCAACCCGCAATACTGCTAACATTGTGCTTTCTCTTCGGAGGTAAACAGATCTAACCAAGGCTCTCCCCACTGCTTAAAGAGCCCTTGTGGTACCTCTGGAAGGAGATGTCACACATGATCTGCTAGGCATCGACAATTTGTCTGCCGTGATGTTCGGAGAACCTGCCAGGTGTTAAACCACCAGGGTTATGCCCTGCTGTTCCTGTCATGTCCAGAGACTCCAGTCCTCTTGACAAAGGATCCACAACCCCATATCACCCTGCTTGTTGCAGTACCACATTGTGGTGGTGTTGTCTGTGAACATCTGTACTAGCCTCCCTTTGACAACTGGAAGAAATGCCTTCAATGCTAGCCGGATCGCTAGGTGTTCCAGTAAGTTGATGTGGAGTCCGGATTCCACCAGAGTCCAGAGACCTCTGATCTCCACCTCTCACAAATGGTCGCCCCATCCCAGAAGTGACACATCTGTTACCACTGTGAAATCTGGTAGGGGAAGGGAGAGAAGTCTGCCTCTGACCCAATTGTGCTTCTTTAACCACCACTGAAGACCTTTTACAGTTCCCTCCGAGATCTGAACCATGTCATTGGATTTCCTTGATGCTGTGCCCACTAGAACTTCAGGTCCCACTGCAGAGCCCCCATATGCCATCAGGTATGTTTTACTAACAGGATGCAGGAGGCCATGAGGCCCCGCAGCCTCAGAGTCTGTCTCTGGAAATCCAGGATAGAGGTTGAATTATCGGAATCATAACCTGAATATCCTAGGCTTGCTTCTCAGGAGGATAAGCATGAAACTGCACTGTGTCCAGAATGGCTCAGATGAATGGAAGCTTCTGAGTAGGAGTCAGGTGTGACTTTGGCATGATTGTAGTGAACCCCAGCGAGGCTCACTGGAGCCTGAAGGTGGGTGATGACAGCCTGGGGCAAGGGTGCCTTCAACAGCCCGTCATCGAAGTAGGGGAAGACTGAAACCCCTAACCTGTGCAGTTGAGCTGTGACCACCACCATCATTTTGGTGAACACCCGAGGGGTGCAGGTGAATACGAAGGGGAGCACAGTAAACTGAAAGTGCTCGTGGCCCACCCTGAACTGCAAGTAATGCCTGTGGGAAAGCAAGATGAGGATGTGGAAGTACGCATCCTGCAAGCCCAACACCACCATACAGTTTCCTTGGACTAGGGCAGACAAGACCTTAGCTAGGGTAAGCATTTAGAATTTCTCCTTTTTGAAGAAGAGATTGATGTCCTGTAAATCCAGAATAGGGCGAAGACCCTTGTTCTTTTTGGGTATCAGAAAGTAGCGGGAATAACAACCACTATCTACTTCTGATACCGTGACCCTTTCTATGGTTCCCTTGGCCAAGAGAGCTGCAACTTCCTCGCGGTGCAAAGTTAAGTGATCCTCCATGAGCTGTTCTTTTGAGGGAGGCACTGGGGAGGGAAAATGGGAAGGGGAGGAAATAGCCCTTCTGTATGATCTGCAAGACCCATTTGTCCGATGTTATGGACCAACAGTGAGGGAGATGATATTGAATCCTCTCTCTAACTAGACATACAGGGTCTTGCAGAATCACGATCGGAGGGCTTGGACGATGTAGAGGTAGGGGGACGATTTCTGGCTAGACCCTCTGGGTCTGAAGGCACCATAACTGCGTCCCTGCACAAGCTTGGCACAGGATGGTGGCTAGCCTGTGGGTGGTGTGGTGCCACGCCCCATTGGTGGCCTTGAAAGAGGCGAAAGACAGACAGATGGCCAAGGGTCGCCGATAGGCCCAAGGACTTGGGCATTGCCCGGAAGTCCTCAAAGTGCTCCAGCCCGACGATGCCTTTTCGCCAAATAGGCGAGACCCATCGAAGGGCATGTCCATAAGGTGTGCCTATACATCCACCGAAAAGCCAGATGTACATAGCCGGGCATGACATCGAAGGGCCACTGTTGATAAAAGCGCCCTACCCAGCGAGTCAGAAAGTTTACAAACCACACCTTAAAGTAAACCTTGCTGCATCTCTCCCATCCTTAATTGCTTGCTAGAGATTGGCCCGTGCATCCTCCGGGACATGAGGCAGCACCTGCACCACCGTATCCTACAAAGTGTGGCAAAAATGGCCCAATAGGCATGAAGTGTTTACCAACCTCCATGCAAGGCTGTTGGAAGAAAAGATTTTCTCCCAAGCTGATCCAGCCTCTTGGATTCCCTATCTGGAGGTGCAGAAGGGAGGTGCCATGGAAAGTGGATGCTTGGACTACCAGGCTCTCCAGGGTGGGGTGTTCTGGGAGGAAACTAGGGTTGCCCGGTGCCAGGCGATGGCGTCGGCTGATTGTCCTGTTTACAGGTGCCCCTATGCTGGGTTTGGACCATGTCCCCAGCAGGACATCAGTGAGGGCTTCATTAAAGGGCAACATTGGTTTTGATGTAGAAGCCCCTCCTCTGTAAGGAGGTTAGTCCTGACCGGCACTGAGAGCAGTTCGAGGTCAAGGACCTCCGCTGCCCTAGGCACCATCATTGCATATGATGCACCTCATCTCATCTGGAGAGGTGACCTGTCCACTGGCCTCTCCTAGTTCCTCATGCCAGTCCAGGGGTTCCATATGTGTTTTTAGAGAGTCCAAAGACACCTCCCATTCCTCACAGTGCCTGGCTGTTGGAGTAAATGGTCAGAAAAATATATGGCACTAGCATCATGTGACACCATTTCGGCACCGGATCATCGTTGATAAGAATGGCACTCGCGCCACCAGTGCCGCTAGGATTGTTGACATTGGTAGCGGCTCCAGAGAAGGTCGACTGTGTGAAGCTGGTGCTGTTCCAGAATGGGATCCACGAGGCTTCATCGAACCCACCGGCGTGGAACCACATTGGGCCTCTGCTGACCCTATGGGGCCCAGAGGTGCTCTGACGGGGCCGACCCCCTCAAACACAAAGGGCTTGGCCTCATAAAACTCCTTTTATTGAGCAGGGTTGCTCTGGTTTCCAGAAAAGGAAGGAAGGTGCAGAGTTGTCCCTGGCAACAGTTTCGCTGAACTGTGCCTGGAATGTCGATGTTCCTGAGTCACCTCGTCGACCAAGGTGAAGTCAAAGTCCACTTGGACTTCTTCTTCTTCTTGTGCTTCTTCCCCGAATAACTGGAGGACCTCGAGTGACATGATGAGGACTTGGGGCTTCTGGAGAGGTCCTGCAACTGTTTCTTAGACCGTGACCTCTGAGGAGTCGTGCCGGATGATGTTGCCTGTTAGACCACCATCAGCTTCAGGGACCGCTCCCTCAAAGCTTTCAGAGCCATGGCCTGACAGTCCGAGCACGACTTTGAGTCGTGGTCATGCTCAAGACACCAAAGGCATACTTGGTAGGGATCCATCACCAACATGGTGCGATGGCAGGCGCCACGCAGCTTCTATCCCGTCTTCCTTGAGGTCATCCTCACACAGATGAAAAAATTCTTGACAAAAAGGTCAAAAAAGGCCTGTCAAAAAAAAAAGAAGGGTAGCTCTGTTCCGGATCTGCCCTCAACTGGCGCTGAAGGAAAAGAACTGAGGTACGGATGCCTGGTTGGTGTGTCTTTATAGATGACCGTGACATCACAGATGGCTTCAACGATGCCAGGCTGATCCAAACAATGCCACCCGACGGCACGCACTCGGGTATTGCTCAGCAAAAACTCAGGATTCCAAGCTGATGCCTGGAAAGGTAAGGAATCGCATATAGATAGATATATATATATATATATATATATACACACCCACACACACACACATATATATGTATATATATACAGTATATATATATATAGATAGATATAGATATATATGGAAACCTTCCTCTCTATCATATTCCAGGTGCCAGCCCACTTCCAGTACTACGTACAATACTTATGTAAATGCTGTGCTGTGGCATAAGATTAATGCGTTTTGGCTAACAAGTAGCCCTATTCATGATAGTGAGTGCCATTTTGAGTCCTTCTTTTAAACATACCACATAATACCAAATACATAAACATAAAAGAAAAACTGATATCTCATAACAGTATTCTCACATGCCCATCTGTTGCCAATTACAATATTTATAATTACATACAAGCATCAGAACATAATCAATATTATTGTACCCTCAGTAACCCCTATGTCCTGAATATGCAGGTTCACAATTATTATTGCATTTTTTTATATTTTAAATTTATCCTTCAGTGTCAACTGGACAATTTATTCTCAATCACTTGCAACGTCATGTCAGATCTCATGAAGAGTTATTTTCTAATAAACATAAAAATCAATAAACACCTGATCCAGTAAACCAATCAAGCCCAAATGAGCCAAATAGAGTTCATCAACTGAAATCACAATAATCCGATATTGTTGAAGGTTGCATACAGCGTATGTAGTTGGACAAAAGGGAAATTTAAATGGAAATTATCATCTTTAATGCAATATTTTTCATACAATATTATTGTGGCCTTCCAGAAAGACATGAGAACTGAAAACAAGAAATAAAGATGAAATCAATTTATAATAAGACTGGTTCACAAATTTATCACTACATCTGAGAGTGAAAAAAAGAACACATATTTTATGTATGTACATATAACTCTTCATCCCCATTCAAACCAATTGGTTCCATGGTTTTGAATTCTAAAATGTATATGCTTTGTAACTTCCTGAGGGCCTTTTCCGATCGTACGTGGAATCCCATTGATTACACTGTATTGTAATAGGGGTTTTATTACCCTCATTGATGGATCAGAAAGGCCTGGCAATACGATAAGTATTGTCATGGTGTTCAATTTCTATTAGATGTTGAAAAGTTATTTTATTGATATGAAACTCCATGCTCCTAATGTACATCTTTTGGCAAGGACAATACATAAACTGCAGAATCATCTCTACAAGTATAGTGTCTTTTAAGCACCTTCCCATTTCCTATTATTGAGTCTACAAGTACTTTAATGTTTTGACCATGCCTGCAAGCTTTGCACTTGGTACATTTAAAAAAACCTGATCCATTTGAAGCCTACTACCTGCCATTGGCACCTTCAGGTCACCATGTACTAATTTGCCCTTATCAAACTTACCATAACATCTCTCATTTGAGAGCTAACTATAGGTTTCTTTTAAATAAATATCCATTGACCACAGCACAAATTTTCCCCTTTAGTCCGAGGTTTTTATAACACAACACAACTTTCTCATACTCCATGTTGTGTTTGAGTCTTCTTTCCTTCCTGTGTTTGTTACTCATATTCAACCTTTTCAACTCAATGACACATTCGAGAAAAAGATCAATACTAGGTAATTATGGAATAAACTTTGATTGATGTTTAAAGAAACTGCCAGATTCTTCATTATCCTCTAAAACCAGTTCAGTGATCCCTCTGTGATCATCATAGACATCTGTCATTAATTCAGGATGTTTTTTCTAAATCTAATAGAGTACCCAACACCCTTAGGGCCAGATGTAGGAAACAGTTTGCAATTCACAAAACCCGTTTTGCGAGTTGCAATTAGGAATGGGAGTCCCCTTCCTAATTGCGAGATGCAGTGCAATGCAGGATTGCTTTTTGACTGCGAACGCGATCACAAACCAATCGCAGTTAGCACCCATTTCAAATTGGTGCTAACCCATTCGCAAAAGGGAAGAGGTCCCCATGGGACCCCTTCCCCTTTGTGAATGGCATTAAAAACATTTTCCAGAGCAGGCAGTGGTCCTATGGACCACTGCCTGCTCTGGAAAAATGAAACAAAAACATTTCATTTTTTTGTTTTGTAATGAATCTCGTTTTTCTTTAAGGAAAACGGGCTGCATTACAAAAAAAAAAAACTGCTTTATTTAAAAGCAGTCACAAACATGGTGGTCTGCTGTCTCCAGCAGGCCAGCATCCCTGTGAGTGCCACGAGTCTCAAGGGGGTCGCAAATTGCGACCCACCTCATGAATATTCATGAGGTGGGCATTTGCGACCCCCTTGCGAGTCACAAACAGTGTCAGGGACACTGTTGTGCATCAGGTTTTGCGAGTCGCTCTGACTCGCAATTTGCGAGTCGCAAAACCCAGCTTACCTACATCTGGCCCTTAATGCCCTCAATTTTGAGATTACTGGGTTGTGTAGATATCTGTCCATTTTGAAGTACACTATCCTTAGTCTTTTTTATTTCCTAATATTTCATCAGTTTAATTTTACATACATATTTTTATACATCTACCCTAGTTTGGCAATAATCAAATTGAGGCCCATGTTTATACTTTTTTGCGCCCCTTTTGCATCACTTTTTGATTAAAAAATGACGCAAATGCAGCGCTAAAAAAGTATAAATATGGACCTAATTGTTTGGGCCATAGGACAGGCCAAAAGACAGAATTTGTAACTCAGCATTGGATAATTGTTCTATAGTTACATTTATTATCACTTTCTCCACCCCTTCTCTAAGGCAATGCTATCTCTTGCTGTTCCTTGTCCTTTGCTCTAAGTTCTCTTCCTTTTCTTGGCTTCCTATTTTTTTCATCCCTCCTGCAGTGCCGCCATATTTTTGGTTTAATGTTGGGCCTTTTTTCCTACACTGTTTGACCCTTCTGTCCAAGTGCAAAAAACTAAACTCACCCTGTAAACTTGTTGGCCCAATAATAACTCTTGTGGAGCCCTCATTATCCATTTCACAGCTCACATCTGAGCTTAAATCAATTACACTGTCTTGTCTGGTTCATAGACATTCCGACAGATGCTGTTTACACAAAATGTCAAGCTTTTTTGAAAAAGTTAATACCTGTTCCAGCTCATAATCCCTTCAATCTCTCTCTCTTTGGAATGTCTGTGCTTTTTTAAGTTTGTTGGTTTCTTCTCATTTAGTCATGCGTTCTCTCAGTCCTAATTTAAATTTCATCACGCGCCACTGTTGTTGTATTTGTCAATTTCATCATTCACTTTATTAATTTGTTTAAGTAAAAAGTCTCTATCACTTTCAGCATATTTCACCAATTAATCCATCATTCTCAAAGACGCAAGAGTACTTCTTTTGACCTATTCCTTCCACTTTAGTGGGTTTGGTTTTCATAGATTGGCGCAATCATATTTCCTAACTCTCTCAGTACTCTGCCTACTTCAATGTACCAACAATCAAAAAGCGTGAGCCCTTAGATTATCATAATCCAGACCCTCAACCACGTATTCCACCCTGAATGGTGAATGTGATCACCATGGAATGATTTCATGGGTAACATCATCACAGGGTCTTCCATTCACCTAAGTGTCCCGTTATTCAAGTGAATGTTTACCTCCTGCCAGGAGGGCAGTTGTCTCAATGAGAAGAGGTAAAAAGGTGCATCCAAAATTACCTTTAACCCTCCAAATACATTTATTCCAACCAACAGAATGGGATGGGGTAAGATTAAAAGTAGATGTGATGTTGTGAGCACAAGTAATGAATCCTACACATCTGAATACCTGGTCAGCATGTTTCAGCCTATAAGGGCCACCTAGGGTCCAGGGCTTTCATCATGATGTATTCACAAACCGATTACCTGCAACTTTCAAGTAATCACCATGAAAATTGTAACACAAAGGTCACGTGGCAACCCTAGGGATGTGGTAGGAGCACGACAACGGACCAGACAAGGCAGGAGGAAGGGATAAGCACTTGCACATGGAAAAAGGAGGGTAGGAGGCAAGGGGGCAGGGCTAGAGCAACAAGTTGACCATGGAGGGTGACGATATGGCCACTGGAAATACAACACACCATAGAGGGCAACAGTGAGACTATAATGGTATACAAACAAGCAACATAGGGAAGGAGGGAGGGGCTCAGGGACAGTAAGCTGTCCACACAGGACAGGTGAGCGGGATCTGACAGCACAGAAGGCCATGCATGGCAAACGGGAGGGTTAGTAGCAGCACAACTGCCATGGTGGGCAAGAGGGAGGGGCAGGGACATGCACAAAGGACAATGGAGGTCAGAAGGGTTGGTTAGGGCTGGACACAGACAAGAGAGGACAGAGGAAGGGCCTTCAGAGCACATGTGGTAGGAAGGAGGAGCAGTTGCAGCACAACAGAGCATGGAGGGTAGAAGGGAGTGGAAGCAAAATGGGCCATGGAGGACAGGAGGGAGGTAATAGGGGCATGGAACTTAGACATGCAGGGTGGGGGTGGCAGGGACAGGTGGCAGTAATCTGACCATGCTAGGCTGGGGCAGTGGTAGCTCAACACAACACTTACAGTGGATAGGATGGGTAGTGACAGGTCATGGAACATTGTGGGCAAAAAGGAGGAAAGAGGGGCACTGACACATTAATCAAAAGGCAGGGGGAGGTGGGTAGGTTGGTAGGGGCAGGAAGCTAAACACAGAGGCTAAGTAGGAGGGCAATGATGGTGCATAGAATTGGGCAATGGAGGGCAGGAGGAGTGGGCAAGTACATCAAGCTAAATGGAGGGCAGTGGCAGCACATCAGACCATGCAGGGCAGGAAGGAGGGGGCTGGTGCATGGACTCAGACAACAGAGGGGAGGGGAGGAGGTGGTGGTGCACCAAGTTAACTGTTCAGGGCATGTGGGAAGGGCAGCGGCAAAACAATGGCCACACTGGGTTGTAATGAGTGTGCAGGGAAATGGACTTGTACAATGGATGGCAAGGGGGTGCAGGAGCAGCAAGCTAAGGTGGGGCAGCACACTGCCAGGACAGGTACTGTGTCCAAAAAAACCCTCCACTACCACCATGCATTGCGATAGGCATTTTACTAAACATTAAAAAAACATGTTACAGGGATGTTATAGTTAGGTTCAGATTTTACATGCACAAAACCATATGAATTCAGCAGTTTTAGTTTTTTCAAGTAAGTATAGCTCGTGCCCTAAGTTGACTGTAACTTGGGCCCTCGACATGCATTGCTAATTACCCCAGATATTCCTTCACATCTTCTATGACATCACTGATAATATCACTGTAACATTTGCTGTAAAATTATTGATGAGAATACTGTGCATGGTGAGGGCTCAAGTTATTGGCACCTTAAGGCATGAGTTATAGTTACTTGAAATAACTCTAACAATAACAGCTGAATTCAAATGGTTCTGTGCATTTAAAATCTGAACCTTACAATAATGTCCCTGTAACCTTTGCTTTTTATTGAAAGAAAAATATATATTTATATAACATTTGTCAGCTTCGATCCTTCCTTAGGAGCAGCACAAAGCTCATTGGGTCCGCTTCCTGACACTGCCAACTCTGAATGTTATTATAGCACAGAGTATAGGAGTGGTCAGGTGGTGGGTAACGGTATTGGGATGAGAACAGCTAGGAGGGAAAACTGAAGAGAAAAATACACTTCCACACTGGTATATACAATAGATGGACTGTTTAGCACAGGAGTTATACTTATTGTCACTCCATAATGAAATCAAATGCTAACTTCATAAACAACAGTCGCATAGTGAGAGTTTCTTATGTGAAATTATTGTGGAACAAATGAATATTCCTGGCCTGAATGAGTGTTGTCTGATGTAAGCCAAGTTGATATTGCTGTGTCCTCCAATTAGATCCAAGAGCTCTTGAGAGCCAGATCTTCTCACTTATTGACAAAGTCATTCTTTGTATTTGTACTGTGAGGCAATGTGATTCAGTGATCAGATCTGATATACTAAATTCTAATAGAGATAAGTGTTAACAATCCAGAGGTTGGGTCTGGTCTCCTGTCATTGGATTGGCACTATCCCTGTTACCAATTCGAAAATACAATTTAAGTCAATGTCATAATTCCAACTCTTTCGGTGCAATGTAATTGAGGACGATAGCTGTGTTGTCTCATAGTGTTCTAGTAAAACTAATGTTGTGTCCAGCCACGGAAAACAGAGCTCAGCTCTTTAGACAGAAGATTGACTACATGATCATGTCTCTGGACTATATCCAGTCATCCCCAATTTCTTGATGGTGACATTAAATAAAGAAGACAATATGGTCACACAATTTAGAAAAGTGTTGTGGAGCATTCGGGAAGCTTTTATAAAGTCCTTTGATATCTAACAGCCTCTTTTTGACTGGATGGCTCTGCAGAACATAGCAATCCAGACAGCAACAACTGTGAATAATCATCTAGATGGATAAAAGTAGAAATGACTGCGCGGGTATAACTAAGAACTGTAGTAGCAAAGACATTCAACATTTGTTGATAAAAGAATAGACATGCACAGTTGTGTTATCATAATGTTTGCATAAGAAATGTGGTAACTGTACGAGGAAATCCCCACTATAGTGCTTTTGGAAAAAGACTCCTTGAAGATTTTGCACCAAAACAAATTTTGCCCTTATAGCGGTAGATTTCAATGATAGGAATGAATCAATTCCCCCCTATTCAAGATACAGTGAAACTTGGGACATCCCTGAACCAGAAGCTCTGTCTCCTTAAGACCATGAACACATCAGTCTTCCATTTAGATGCTCCAGATCAGACCAAGCTTGATGGATCACCATGAAACTTTCCATGCAGAACTTGGCAAAGTGGGTCACTTTTGAACATTTTGTGAAGATTTGTCAAACGACGCCAAAGTTATTAGCAATACAAAAACTGCTTTGTCAATGGGAAAAGTTGGTTCCAACTATAACTACCTAGTGGGGTCTCCCACACTTATTTTAATAAATCTCCCAGGTGGGCCAGGTCCCGGGGGCATGTTTAAAATAAAGGAGGGGGCAGACGGGCCCCCTCCTGGGCTTTGTTTCAATACTATGCGGGGGCTGTGCTGCACCCTCACCCCAGGTACCACCACCTCCCCGTGGCAAAATGAGTAAACTATATAAAGGGAGGTACTGTGGACCCCACAGGTCCCAGTGACTGCCACATGCACAGGGCTAATACTTTATTATATCCGGGGACCGCCACCTACCCGGGGTTATTTATTTAAATTAAGGGAGGGCCAAATGGCCCATCCACAGCCTTGAGTACCACCAACTCCAACAATGTTGGAAGGGGGACGTATATATATATATATATATATATATATATATATATATATATATATATATATATATATTCACTGAAACAAACTCATATTATAGGGACATTATAGTTAGGAAATAGGACTAAAAAAACATAGAAATTCACTAAAAAGGTTACAGGGACATTATGTCGTAATAAGGAACCCCGACAAAGGAAGCAACATTGTCCTGTGGCCAGTGGTACTGCAAAAACATGAGCATATAAACAGCAGAAAAGCCAGGAACGCTATGCAAAATGCAGCCATTCTGACATGTTGGAAACAAAAGCACAGCTCAAGTTGGCGCTGATGGAGTGGCAAGATATGGGGCTGCTCAGCTAGGATAAATACAATTCTTTATGCAATGATTACCCAAGGACACCAATTATGTGCTTGATCCCTAAGATTCACAAAGACCCATTGACACTGCCTAGGAGGCCAATAATATCAGCAATATCGGATCTATTTGAAAATGTTTTCAAGTATATTGATTATTTCTTGCAGGATTTTGTCAGGAGCCTCCTGCCTTTTGTTAAGGACACTGGAGACTTCTCAAACTCAATTTATGATATGCCATGGGATTGGAATTGCCTACTAATGTTGCTTGATGTTCAGAGCGGTTGAACATTTTTTGAAGAGCAGCCTCCATAAACTGTATAAACATACACATATGCTATTAGAAATTATTAGGTGGTGCTTGGAGCACAATTATTTTCTATTTGACAATCAACTGTTCCATCAATTGCCTGGCACAGTGATGGGCATCTGTTTCCAGCTATGCATGTATTTATATGGGCTGGTGGGAGGAACAGGTGCTCGGTGTATGTCACAAAACAGCATGGGAAAAACATATTGTTGTCTGGCTCCACTTTGCCAATAATTTATTTGTGTTGTGGAGAGGGTATATTCAGAATGCAACTAATTTTGTTGATGATATTAATAGAAATTGACTGAATCTACATTTTATGTATCAAATCAGCACTTCCAAGGTGCATGCTTTGGACTTACAGGTCTTCAGTAGGGATAACAAACTTGAGACTAAGTTATATACAAAAGTGACTGCTGGTAATACCACATTGCATGCCTCCAGCTTCCATCCCCAACACTTAAAAGTGAGAATTCCATATGAGAAAATACTATGCTCAAGGAGTAATTGTAGAATCAACACAGACGCCATAGTATGCCAGAGTGAAATGGTCAGCAGATTCAAAGAGAAAGGATACATTTCAGACCTGTTAAAAAAACACAAGTGGTGGTAAACAAAAAGAGCAGCGACACCATTCTCTTCCCTAGAAAAAGTGAGCAAACAAGAGAAGGCACAGATTAGATTGATTAGGATGTACAGCAATGTGCTCATTAGTACAGAAGAAATGGCACATCATACGTTCTAATCCTGTTATTGGCCTACTAATTTTGAGGAACCCTCTGATGATGTATCGCATTGCTTATTCAGTGAGGGATGCCCTGATTAGGAATAGCCCTGAAGTAACCGCACCAAAGAATTGGCTGACTTCTAAGAAGGGTTTTTTCAAATGTGCTAAATGTAGAGCGTGTTCAATTGGATTAAATTGTTCTGAATATCAAACCCCTCTACATGTAAAACTCCAGAAAATCATGGGCACTTTTAATTGCACGACTGATTTTGCAGGTCAAGTACTGACGTAGCTAAAATCTGCGGTGCATATGAAGTACTGTATAACAAGTCCAAAAGCTCACTCTCCAACATATGCAGACAGTTATTAATGTGGACCAGACATATCCAGTGGTGAAACACTCTTCAGAATTTCACAACAGTGATGTGAATCATATTAAATAGTCTGCTATAGACTCTGTGCCACCAAACAGATGAGGTGGGGATTGAGTAACAGTCTTGAGGATGTTAGAAAGCCGATAAATCTTCAACTTAGATTCTAGTTTTCTGAATGGGCTTAATGCAGCTGAAGAGCTACACACATATTTGTAGAGGAAGAATGTGTTATGTGTAGTTGACTTTGCTGTCTCTCAAATTTTGTTCATGTGAGATGAATTTGCATCTAATGAAATGCTATTGGTCTGTTTGAAAACTATTATGCTTAAGAATAAGCTTTCTATTCACCAGGTGTAACAAACTGAATGATCATGGGGAAACCATAATGTGCAGAGTATGCCAGTGCATGTATACCCACAGGGGGTTAAATTAATCATTTAATCCAATGTACTTGTCAATTAGGAATATATGCCCATTTAGGCTAAATTTTATGAGGGTATTGTTTTTAGAAAATGTAAAGCTACATGAGGAATAGCTGACAAAGAATTTTACAAGTTAACTCATTCGGTTGTAACGGGCGTTTTGATATACAATAATTTATGCTTAAACCAGAGTACAATGCAACAAGAAATATTTTTTTCAGTTAATGCTTTTTCTTCTTTTATTTGAGAACTTTATTGATCCGTGGAGGAAATGATTGGGATTTTGTTTTGATTATCATGTGTTTTCACGTTTAAGGGTGTAATTAATTTATAGCGGAAGAGGGCAAAGTGTGTGGGTTTCTGCAGTCAGTTTCCATGATGACATAACAGCACAATCACTGTGTGATCAAAACCATTGGTGGTGGCTGAAATGCGTTACAGCATAGTTGTACATGGCAAAATAAAAATGTAATTGTCCAATATATATATATATTTTTTATATAACCTACTGGCGGTCACAAGTAGGTAGTTATAGTTAGGACCTAGTTTCCTAGAAAAAGCATTTTTGTTTTCTTGTTTTGCAGATAACTTTGGCACCAGTTGACCAATCTTCACGAAATTTTCAAAACTAATATGACAGTTGGTTCAGCTGCTCTCTTGAAAGTTTCACAGTGATCTCTCAAGCGGGGGCCGAGAAAAATGGGGGCCCCAAAACGCATTTTCCCTATTCATTTTTCCATAGGGTCTTTAAACACACCTACAGCCCGAACTGCTAAAAGGATTTACAATAAATTTGGCAAGAAGCTAGATCTTGGTGTGCATATCGTGCGTTTTGTTATTTGGGGTAGATCATTTCAGTAGTTTTGGAGTTATTAAAGGTTAAAAAATATAGGTATCCAAGGACGTGGAGGCTCCACGGATCTCGGAGATCTCATGCTGAGATCTGATTGGCTGCCAACACTTCAACCAGGAAGTGTTAGCAGCCACTTTGGGACTCAGCTTCAGCTGAGTCCCAAAGAAATGCCAAAAAAAAGAAAGGAGACAGGGTAATAATACCCTAACCCCTAGCCTTGGTGCTGCGGTCCCCCCTGGGACCCCACCAAGGCAAAAAAGTTTTTTTTTTAAACGTTCAGCAAAATTCCCTACAAATTAAAAAAATAAATGGAGGGGGAGCAGAGGGACCCCCTCTCCAAGGGCTTATTAAAGAAAGCCCCCGGGGACCACCACTTTCCCAGGGCCGAACTTACATTATGGTGGGGGCCTTGCTGACCCCCCAGACACTGGGGACCACCACCTCCCTGGGGGCTATACAATTAAAAAAGCAATAGGGAGCAGCGCTAATCTCCCAGATGCTGGGGACCACCACCTCCTTTGGACAAATACAACACCATTGTGGGAGGGCTGCATGGACACCCCATGCCCTGGGGACCACCACTTCCCCAGGTCCTTTTCAATTTTTTTAAAAAGGGAGGGGCCCGACCCCCTTCCTGAGTCATATACGTCCCCAGGGACCACCACCTCCCTGGGGCCGGTCTGTGCATAACAAAGGGGGGCACGTGGCCCCCCTCCTGGAGCCATATAAGGCCCTGGGGACTGCCGTCTCCCTGGGCTAGCTCCTGCTATCTCCCAAGGTGCTCACTCTCAGGAAACTGCTATTTTCTTGGTGGGAGCTGTGACTTCCCCAGGGCTTAACTTACATTATGGTGGGGGCCGTGCCGACCCCCCCAGGCCTTGGGGACCACCACCTCCCTGGGGGCTATACAATTAAAAAAGTAATAGAAAGCAGCACTTATCTCCCAGATTCTGGGGACCACCACCTCCTTTGGGCAAACACAACACCATTGTGGGAGGGCTGAATGGACACCCCATGCCCTGGGGACCATCACTTCCCCAGGGCCTTTTCAATTTTTTAAAAAGGGAGGGGCCCCCCAACCTCCTTCCTGCATCACATACGGCCCCAGGGACCACCACTTCCCTGGGGCCGGTCTGTGCATAACAAAGGGGGGGCACATGGCCCTCCTCCTGGAGCCATATAAGGCCCTGGGGACTGCCATCTCCCTGGGCTAGCTCCTGCTACCTCCCAAGGTGCTCACCCTCAGGAGACAGCTGTTTTCTTGGTGGGAGCTGTGACAGCTCCCGCTGAGCAAAAGCAAACACTCCGCTTTCAACAATTGGGAGCTGTCAAAATGCTCCTCAGCAGAGTTTTTATCGCTTTCCCTGCCTGCAGACATGTGGGCACGGAAAGAAAGAAAAGTATTGCCCCTGCACACTTTTCTAGCAGCTCCCTGCATTCAGGAGCATTACCACCTCCCGCAGGAGGTGGAGAGCTGGCTGGAACAGCAGGGGCCTTGAGGCTCCCCCTGCGGTTCATGAAGAAATTGAAAATAAAAAACATTTTGAGGTGCAACTGCAGAGAAAACACACTTTGGTGTTTTCTCTGCAGTTGCACCTCGAAATGTTATTTGAGGAAAATGCTTGAGGAACAATTACATTGGCAAAACTACAGACACACACAGGCATTGGAGACCCTTTAGCAGCTGTAGTGCAGGAGATGCAATATAAATTTTTCCAACGAGGTAGCAATTCCTAATTATCCAGTTGAAAGTACTCGAGTTGGGTAGACATGCTGCGCAAAACCGTGGCCTTTTCTTGGATAAAAATGCAGGGCAGGATTGATTCTGGCATGATGCTTATTTCACATAACTTGAACCTCAATGGGAAGCACTTACAGATATAAAAGAAAGCAGGTGCCCAAGTTGAAGTTCCACTTCTGTAAAGACCTAATCATCCTAATTTCTTGCGCATGGTCAAGGCAAAGCAAGCTTTTTTCTTCCCTATTTCCATCTTCATACGTTATCTATAAACCTTGGTGGAGGTGTTTCCATCCTTGCTTATTTTTTGAGTGCAATATCTCATGTAGTGACTGGATGAATGGATTCTTTTTTGTCATCTGCAGCTGAGACCATTTTAATAACTACAAGTGTGAAAAATGGCCTAGAAGCTCCAAACTTTTGGCCCCAACCCATATGCATTAGTGGTATGCAGCATCTTCCTGCCATTTTCCCAGGTTGACGGAGAGCTTTCTAAAAAAGATCTCCCCAAGCGCATTTCCTGCCAATTTTGGAGATGTGCTCTTGATGCTCAGGAATATGGTCACATTTTCACAAAACAACATATATATATTTGCTCTCAAAAGCAAATGTTATAGGGATGTTAGAGTTAAGAAATAGAATTAAAAAAACTTTAGATACCTTTTAAATGCGCTAAAAACCCCATAGGTTACTATAACTATAACCTTTGCCCTAAGGTAACTATAACTCACCCCCGTCATGAACAGTTTTCTCATCAAAACTTTTACAGCAAATGTTGCAGTGATGCTATCAATGATGTCATAGAAGATGTTATGAGTGATGCAATTTGTGGGGTAGTCAACAGTGCATGGCAATTGCGCCTCCCCTCCCCAGGCCAATATCAGCCCCAGAGACCCTATCTGCTTACTAAAGGGGGAGGGGTGTCTAGCCAAGAAAGGGTGGGTGTCCTGGCATCCACCCAGGGCACCCTCTACAGCCTCGATAGGGGCCATGGGGGGAGCCCCAAGGTCCCATGACCACAGTTGGCTCCCCTATCCAGTGGGAGCCAGCATTGCTCCCACCAACAGGAAGAACCTAAAAATGATTCTTTCAACGGGTGGGAGCAACATTCAGATCTGTTTCATATCACTTTGGGCAGGGAAACAGATCTGAAGTCTGCTCCCTGCTGGCTGGAACATTTTTAAAGCTCCTGCCAGCAGGGGGCGGACTTGGCATTAGCTCTTCCCGCCCTTTGGAAGTTGCGGCGGGGCCCTGGGAATGGGATCCCTGAGGCCAAAATCAGCCTGGGGGCCACATGTACCTCCTCCCCAAATGCATATATAAATTCTCCCAAGACCTGGCACACCCAGGTTTTGGGACCTGACTTTTTCTCAGACCCCATTTGACTGATCGCCCCGAAACGTTCCAGACAGCAGCTAAACTGACTGGCACACTAGTTGTGGACATTTCCATGAGGATAAGTCAAACAGCACCTAATGGAAATGTCCCCTTTTGCAGGGTTATCCCCAAACTTGTTCCCTTCCTCCTCCAGTTTTTCTGACCTTCTCTTTGTTGGCTTTAGGGATCTGTGCACTTTACCACTGCTAATTAGTGCTAAAGTCCATGTGCTCTCTCCCTTAAAACATGGTATGTTTGGCGTACACCTGTTTGGCATATTTAATTTAGTTGCAAGGCCTTTGTAGAGTGCTATACTATATACACAGGTCCTGTAAATTAAATGCTACTAGTGGGCCTGCAGCACTGATTGTGCCACCCACACAAGTATCCTTTCAAACCTGCCCCAGGCCTGCCACTGCAGAGCCTGCATGTGCAGTTTACTGCCCCAATGAACTGGTATTTCAAACTACTTGCCAAGGCCTAAATGTTCCTCTTACTACACCTAAGCCACCCCTAAGGTAGGCCCTAGGTAGCACTCTGAGGAGGTGCTGTGTATGTAAAAGGTAGGACATTTACTTTTATGTTTTACATGTCTTAGTAGTGTCTAACAGCCTATTTCATTTTTCACTACTGTGAGTGCTGCGCCTCTTATAGGTTAGCATTGGGAATTCCCTTAAATATTTTAAGTGGTAATTTCTGATCTGAAATGAGTAGTGTGGGCATGTTTCTTATGTTCGAAATGGAAGTGAAACATCCTGCTTACTGGTGTGGTTGGATTTTACATTACTATTTTAAAAATGCCACTTTTAGAAAGTGGGCATTTCTCTCTGCTTATAACTTTACTGTCCTGCAACCTGTCTCAAATCCTCATCTAGGGCAGAGTGACAGTTACGCTCCACAACAGACAGCCACAACATAGGAGTGGCTGGGTTTGACAGGAGAAGCATCTGCATCCATCTGCATACTGATATTCATCCAGAGCTTGGAGAGGGGGTGGTTGTTAACACCTTACATGTCAATAGGTTGCATCCTGCCCTCACACAATTGGCTGATTTACCCCCTACTGATGTCTTGAGCCAGGGCTGGGTTGAAAGGGATTGTGTTACACTTGAAAGGAATCCTTTGAAGTCACCCCTTGACCAAAGACATTTTTGAGTATCGGTACAGAAGCTCTGACCCCTTGTTTGGAGAGGACATTTGGAACTGAGACTGAACCTCTCTCAGAAGGACTGCTGAGCTCTCAAGAACAGTTTTGGTGCAGGCTCACCTGCCTTTGTGCTAAAGAGGCGGGCCCTATCCCTGAGGGCCACTTGTACCGTGCTGGAGCCTTCTCCCAGCGACGCTCCAGAGGAATGAGTGCCCAAGGTAGGAGGAGGTGCCAACATACTGAGGAAGATTCAGAGGAGTCACAGAGACCGCCTCCAACCTACAGGAATTGTGGGGGCCCTAATTTCCCTCGCAGGTACTCGGGCCTTTGTCAATTCGTCAAAGATTAACCCTGCATCACGGGAGGGACCAAGAGAGGTCCTCCCACTATCACTTGGGACGTGTGAGACCCTGGCATGCATTCCCGTGGGGAAATTGTTTCATACTGTTGATTTCTGGTGGGGTGAACCCTCAACGAAGACCCTACACCATCAGTAAAAACCTTGTGGGTACAAGAGCCAGCAGCCAAGGAGTTAAAGCATTTAGCTGAATGGAAGCACAGGTCTGCCTGTGTCCTTGAACGTTTGCCATTATCACTGTGTTCATGAGGGTATTGGTATGTACAGGGTGATATCAGGGGATCCAGGTGGACCCAAGGCCCCACTACGGCATCTCCTGGGTTTATGTAACCATGCCTTTCATTTTGGATACCTGCAGGATAAGGAGTAACTTTACAATGATGATATGAGATGCACAATGATTACAGTTCATATGCTTTGCTGCTACATTCCAATCTGGATATTATTAGGTCTATCAATTTGTCTTCCATTGTCAGGATGTTGCATATTATATCATGACTTACACAATATGCACAGTACTTATGATTTATGACATTTCTAATCTTATGATATGTACACAATTTAAAACATATTTTTCATATAATCCTGTGTGGAGTCTTATTTGTGGTGCATTTATTGTGTCACTCATATAAATGTGTTGTGCAAATGCTTTACACATTTCCTCTGGACATAAGCCTGTGCCAAGCTACCATGGGGTGAGCACAGGTTATCTTTGGTGTGTAACGTACTTGCCCTGACTAGAATAGTGGGTTCTGCTAGGCTTGGTGCATACCCTAGCCAACCAGAAACCCAATTTCTAACAGCGACAAAGTAATTAGCAAAACAAAACTAGCTCCGAACTATAACCACCTGGTGGCAATCGCCAATAGGTAATACATTTACTGCTGAAGATGTCATACTGCGAACCTTTAAGTCACAGAGAACACCCTAATACATAGAAGGAAGATTTTGAAGGATGTGTGTTTTGAAATCGTTCACCGTTGACATAAATGTGCATTGTACGGCCGGTGCATTACTGCTCGAGACCAGCAGAATCTTGCCATGAATGTGGTGTATCTATTTACAAATGGATTCTGCCAGACTATACCTAAAGAAACTGCATAATTAGTTCTTAGAGAGAAATATTCTACCAAGCAGGGCAACATCAAAGGGAAGTATGTAAACATGGAATTTCTATGGATTCTCACTTGGGAGGGCGAAAATGTAACTGTGCTGTTTTCAATCTGTTCTACTATTACACATGATCTCATGAGTTGAAAAGGTTTGAAGAGTTTGCTTCCAAACATAACTATTTAACGCCTTACTACTGTCAAGAAAGCATTGGCACATTCATGAGTTTGGGTCAAGTTCATCGAAATTATCTTGCAATGAAAATGCCTACATTCTATAATAAGGCATGTACTTTATGCGCATGCCTCTTTGTACAATGTTAATAGAATGTATCTGAAAGAAAAATATATTTAAAAAGGAAGACAAAACTATGGGAAGCCGTTCATGTCAAAATTACAGCTCCCCATATTGGACACCTCCTGAAATGCATAGCCTGCTGCAAAATTAATACTACACACACCAGAATGAATGTACTATGTGTCAAAATAATTATGAAACCTGGCAGAGTGAATCTGAATTGAACCAAAACAAATATGAAACCTGGCAGAATGAATATGCTACTTAGTGATTAATATGAATAACACACACACCAAATTGAATAAGAAATATACTGAAATATATATAAATCATACTGAAATTAATATGGCCCTCACTGTAAACAATAAAGCAATCACTGAAACGAATACAATATTCACCAAAAGAAATGGGGCATTTCTTGAAATGATTGACTTATGCCAAGAGAAATATGACATGCAGAGAAATTATTATGGCTGATTGAAAATAATATAAAGTATGGAAATGAATATATTATATTCTGAAAAGAAAACAATGCACATTAACACTAATACAAAGTACATTGAAATTAACATTAAACATGTTGCAATGAATTTGAATTGTGTTGAAATGAATATTACCGAGATGGCAATGAATATGAGACACACAGAAATGAATAGGAGATGTTTAAAAATGAATATGGCTTGTGTTGAAATTAATGCAAGCACATTGAATTGAAGTTGACATGTCTTCAAATAACTATGACCACAGCTGAAATTCCCATGAGTTTTGTTAAAATGAATATGGCACGCCTTGAAATTAATATGACACATATTCAAACTAATATGATGCATATTCAAATTATTATGATATATGTTAAAATTGATACGTTGCATCTTAAAATTAATATGACAAGTGTTAATATGAATATGACATCCATTGAAAGAAACTTAACATTGATTGAAAAGAATATAACACATGTTAAAATGAATATGACCTACGTCGAAATGAATATGACCCTCATTGAAATGAATTTGACATGTTTTAAAATTAATACGAATAACGTTAAAATGATCATGACATTTATCACAATGAATATGGCTTGCATTGAAAGTGAGATGATATACACTGACATGATTACGATATATGTTGCAATGGATATGATTCATGTTAAAATTAAATGTGTTAATATGAATGAAGCATCCATTGAAAGAAATATGACAGATGCTAAGATGAATATGACATGCATTGAAACAAATATGAGCTCCACCTAAATGAATTTCAAATGTCTTAAACTGAATATGACCAACGCTGAAATTAAAATGAAACTTGCCAAAATGAATATGTTGTGCTTTGAAATTGATATGATACACAGCAAATGAAATACTGCATATATTGAAATTAATATGACCTATGTTGAAATGGATATGACCCGTGTTAAAATTATTATGACAGGTGTTAAGGTGAATATTATATCCATTGAAATGAATGACATTCATAGAAAGGAATATGACACATGTTAAGATGAATATGAGCCACTTTGAAATTAATATGACACCTGATGAAATGAATATGGCCCTGTTGGAAAATGGGTTATTGGTAAGGGCAGGTAGGTACCTACACCTAGCAACAAGCCACCAACCTCCACTTAGGTACAGTTAGGTCTCAATAAATTAATCCCAGCTCAACCCTTGGTAGCTTGGCAACGAGCGTCAAGGCTTAATTTAGGAGACAAAGTGTAAAGCATTCAAATATCACAGAACAGTAATTAAATAAAACACAGGAAACAGTTTAAAAATCCAAAACCAATTTATAAAAATAGTTTATATTTTTATCTTTAAAATGACACCAAAACGAATAAAATCGGATAAAGGGAACCGGAGATATGAATTTTTAAAGAATTATTACTTTTCTAGCGCTTAGAAACAAAAAGCGCCAATCGGGTCATCTGGTTGCACCAGGACCGGGGCAAAGTCAAACTTTCAGGCCGACCGCGATGGAGCCCTGCTCGGCTACAGGTCGCGGGAGGCCTCGGTCAAAAAGTTACCTTCTGACTTAGTCTCTTTTTCGGAGATTTTTCTTTACCGGGACGAACCACCAAATCAGGCCGGGTCGCGGTTGAGGCAAGCCGGCTAGAATTTCCGTGGCGGGTCGGTCCCTCTATGGAGCTTTTTTTCAAAAATTCTCAAATCTTCTCCAAACTTCTGGGGCTTCACCCAGATGTCCTTTTAAGGTTCTTTTGGGGTCCACAGCTTACCCCAAGGGTCCAGAAGTTCTGTGATGGTCCTTGGGGGGTGCGGACTTCAACTCCCAGAATGCACCTGGCGCAAACTCCTTTCTGGCCACTGGACAGTGGTCAGCTGGTCACTTTTCAGGAGTTGGTGCAGGGGGACTCTGGATAGCAATTTTTCACCTGTAGCAAACAGGGAGTCCCTCCTTGAACCAGTTGAAGCCAGGCAAAGTCCTTCTTGTGGTGAAGCCCAAGTGTGCAGCTGGTGCAGTCCTTCTGAGTGCAGGTTCCAGGTGCAGGCCAGGGGTCCAGCAGGGCAGTCCTTCATCTTCTTTAGTTCCTTTCTTGTTGAATTCTGGAGGGGATCTGAGGTGTGGGTGCAGGTCTGCCAGTTTTATCCTTGCTCCTGGGTGAAAAGCAGGGGGGTCCTGGTCCTCCAATCAGGTACAGGGTCGTCCCCCTGTGATGACCACTTCCTGGGAAGTGTGGCAAAAATCCATCCCAAAAGGCAACAGTCTCTAAAAATCCAACATGGCTGAATCTGATTTTTGGAGGTTACATCTGGCTGAGCCCACCCACTGGTGTGGCTAAAAATCATAAACACACCCCTCTCCTGCCCTCTCCTAATCTAATCAAGGGGGCACCTAGCTGTCTGGGGTTGCAGGATGTGAGGGTGTTGCTGGTTGCTCCAAATGTCCTTCTCTGCCTTTGAAGACCAGTTTGGCAGCCCTCCCCCTTCCTGCCTCACCATCTGCTGAGGGGAGATTCTCTCCCCCAAGCACATTCCTTTGTGTGAAGCCAGGCCACTTCACACCTCATCAAGGCAGCTCTGCAAAGCTGCTGCAGGCTGGCCAATCAGAGCACAGCAGCAAAAACAATGCAGGGCTGAAATTGGCAACTTTTTAGGTAAAGTCTATAACTCTTTACCTGAACAAGTTATATTAAATTCAACAACTGGAAGTTGTGGGATTTATTACAACAATTAATTTGATACCAAATTCTTGGTATGCAACCTTTAAGGAGACTTTAAAATTTAAAATACATTCTCCCCATTCTAGCCTATGAAGGCCATTTACTTCAATGAGGGAAAAACGAATTTGGCTGTTTTTACCTCACCAGGGTTTATAAATCTATTTTTATAAAGTCCCCGCTTATAGTTACATGGCACCCAGCCCTAGGGGCACATAGGGCACACCTTAGGGGTGACTTATATGTAAAAATAAGGTAGTTTAAGACTTTGGAAGTACTTTTAATTCCAAAGTCGAATTTGCATATAACTTTAATTTAAAAGCAGCCAGCAAGGCAGGCCTGCCTTTAAAATGACACTGGGCACCTTAGCAGTGAACCTAGGTGTGCACCACCTATGCTGTGGTCCCTAAACCTACATGCCCTACCATATACTAGGGACTTATAGGTAGGTTAACTTAGCCAATTATAATTAGCCTAATTTGCATATCCATTTTACACAGAGCACAGGCCCTGGGACTGGTTAGCAGTACCCAGGGCACCATCAGAGTCAGGAAAACACCAGCATAAAGTGGAAAATGGGGGCAAAAAGTTAGGGGGCCTCTGCAATCAGCCCTGTTTTCTCACACAGCCCCCCCCCCAGCCCACACGCCCAGGAGACTCAGCCCAACCCTGGGAGAGTCTTCCTGGCTTGTTAGGCGAGGAAGACAGTGAAGAAAACTGGCTGTTCCTTTGCAGGGCCTACTCTGCCTTACATCCTCCTGTCATGGTCACTCCCTCTGGGTAGTGAAGCCATCCCAACAGTGAAAGGACCCATCTCAAACTGAAACTTCCCTCTAGGGGGGTCTTCCTCCTCTCTCTCTGCCAACTTGGGTAGTGAGGTGCCCACCTCCCCTACTCCTAACTTTGCTAGGGCAACACCTAGCTTACCCAAAGAAGTCACCCAACACTTGAGCAACCCCACCATGACCAACAGGGTCAGGGGGCCTACTTTGCTATTGGCCCTGGGGTCTGTCTCCCAGGCCAAGTACAGTGCTGCCAGGAAGGCTAGCACCCAGCAGAGGCTACTGACAGCTGTCAGTACCCAGAACCACACCCTAAGCTCTCCACTGACAGGTGGCTGAGCTGCTTTAGGGGCAACTTTGGGGTCCTGGCACCCCTCTTGCTGTCTAGAGTGGGGGGCTACCACCTCCTGTGGCAGACACCCTCCTTCCACTCTCCCTTCTGTCAGTGCAGGGGCGACACCCTGCATCTGGACAGCTGCCTGACTACTCAGGACTTCCTTGGGGTCAGGGGAGGCCTCACCAGTGCCAACTCTGGGATCCCCCCCTACTGGGGCAGAAGGCCTTTGGCTCCCTGGAACTCTCTTTAAGAGTGGCCTACCCTTCCTTTTCTTCTTTCCTTTTCTTGGGGACCCCTGTCTCCTAACTGTAGGGACTGACTCCCCAGGACTTTGGGTTGGGGGGGGCGCCCTGGGCGACCACCCCATGTGGGACCAGACCCACCTCTGGGAGGTCATTGCCCAGGATACAATCTAAGGGGAGGTCAGCACTGACTACCACCCTAATCCAGTCAAGGATACCCTCCCTCTCTAGGGGCACTATGGCTACAGGTTTGGTGGTGACCTCCCCTGTGGCTATCCTGACTTTCCTTGTCTCTCCTGGGACATACATGTCTGGGGTCACTAACCGGTCACTCACTATAGTGTGACTGGCACAGTTGTCTCTCAGGCCAGTGGTAGGGATCCCATTCACCTGAATGGGGTGGAAGTGCCTACTTCCACCCTCAGGGATCACCAGTTTACCATCTGGTCCTGTCTCCCAGCTCAGTGCTAGGAGGACTTCATCATCTGAGGAGTCCTCCTCCATGGCTACACTGGACAGCCCAGTGCTAACCACCTTCTTTGGACAGGCTGCATCTCCTCTGAAGTGACCTGTCTGCTGACAGTCAAAGCAAGCCCTACTGTCCAAAAGCTTTTTTAATTCTGGGTCTCCCTGTCTCTGCTTGTCAGAGTGGGAGTGGGATTTACTCTCCTCCTTCTTGGGGTTCTGGGGTACAGAGGGAGTCTGTGTGGTGGGCTTACCACCTCCCTCCTTAGGTTTTTGGGAAACTGACCCCCCCTTCTTGGAGTCTCCCCCCTGGGACTTGACAACCACCCTGGTTCTCAACCACTCATCAGCTGCCTCCCCTAGCTCTCTAGGGTTGGTCTGCTTAGAGTCCACTAGATGCTGGCGTAACCTTTCTTGGGTACAATTGGTCAAGATGTGCTCTTTCATGATCAGATTGTATAACCCCTCATAAGTGTTTACTTTGTTACCAATAATCCAGCCCTCTAGTGCCTTTAGTGAGGTGTCTACAAAGTCAACCCAAGACTGGGTACTGACCTTCTGGGTGTCCCTGAACTTGAGCCTATACTGCTCTGGGGTCAGACCAAACTTTTTAGTCAAGCAACCCTTCATTCATGGGGTACGAATCTGCCTCCTTCCCACTTAAGGTCAGAAGCCTATCCCTCCCTGAGTTGAGAACTAACTCCCAAAGATGTGAACCCCAGTACTGAGGCTTGACTCTCCTCATCTGGAGGGCCCTCTCAAAGGCCCCCAGCATCTTATCTATGTCATCCCCCTCTACATAAGCAGGAACCACCCCCTTGGGTAATCTGGGGCAAACTCCCCCACCCATGGACACCTCAGCTTCTTTATCGCTGCCTCCATCTCTTTTCTCTTTGTATGCCCACTTTTTCTTTTCTAGGGCCAGCTTGTCTGCTTCCAAAGCTATGTATGCTAGCTGGGCCTCCAGCTCTCTTTCTCTGATGGATGGGTTCTCTCCTCCTGAAAGGACCCCCTTCCCACCACTAGCTTTGGGTCTGCCCCTAGTGACTGTATTTACTGAGGACCGTTCTTCCTCATCCTCACTTAGGCTCAGATGCCTTCCCTCCCCTGAGTGGTTAGAGCTAGCATCCTCCCCTACTTCTCCCTCCTCTGGAGCTTCCTCTGAGTCTACCTCTTGGGCCTCAGCCCATGCTGTCAGGGATTTGATCAGGATTTGCTTCCTGAGATCAGTGGTTGCAGGCAACCCTCTTTCAATACACAACCCCCTAAGCTGGACTACTGTCAGTGTGGGTAGGCTAGCCAGATCAAGCTCCATGGTTCCCTAGTTTTGTGTCAACAAAAACTTTTTGCAAAAATTGGAAATAAGAATTTAGAAAAATTACAAAAATTCAATAATTGAAATTAATCCAAATTAATAATTAAAAAATTTTTTTGCACTAGGACAATTTAAAGGATTTTTAATTTGGTTTACCTAAAACTGTAACGTGATATTGAACACAAGTACAGGATCCCGTCGCTGCTTCCAAAAATGTTGGAAAATGGGTTATTGGTAAGGGCAGGTAGGTACCTACACCTAGCAACAAGCCACCAACCTCCACTTAGGTACAGTTAGGTCTCAATAAATTAATCCCAGCTCAACCCTTGGTAGCTTGGCAACGAGCGTCAAGGCTTAACTTAGGAGACAAAGTGTAAAGCATTCAAATATCACAGAACAGTAATTAAATAAAACACAGGAAACAGTTTAAAAATCCAAAACCAATTTATAAAAATAGTTTATATTTTTATCTTTAAAATGACACCAAAACGAATAAAATCGGATAAAGGGAACCGGAGATATGAATTTTTAAAAAATTATTACTTTTCTAGCGCTTAGAAACAAAAAGCGCCAATCGGGTCATCTGGTTGCACCAGGACCGGGGCAAAGTCAAACTTTCAGGCCGACCGCGATGGAGCCCTGCTCGGCTACAGGTCGCGGGAGGCCTCGGTCAAAAAGTTACCTTCTGACTTAGTCTCTTTTTCAGAGATTTTTCTTTACCGGGATGAACCACCAAATCAGGCCGGATCGCGGTTGAGGCAAGCCGGCTAGAACTTCCGCGGCGGGTCGGTCCCTCTATGGAGCTTTTTTCCAAAAATTCTCAAATCTTCTCCAAACTTCTGGGGCTTCACCCAGATGTCCTTTTAAGGTTCTTTTGGGGTCCACAGCTTACCCCAAGGGTCCAGAAGTTCTGTGATGGTCCTTGAGGGGTGCAGACTTCAACTCCCAGAATGCACCTGGCGCAAACTCCTTTCTGGCCACTGGACAGTGGTCAGCTGGTCACTTTTCAGGAGTTGGTGCAGGGGGACTCTGGATAGCAATTTTTCACCTGTAGCAAACAGGGAGTCCCTCCTTGAACCAGTTGAAGCCAGGCAAAGTCCTTCTTGTGGTGAAGCCCAAGTGTGCAGCTGGTGCAGTCCTTCTGAGTGCAGGTTCCAGGTGCAGGCCAGGGGTCCAGCAGGGCAGTCCTTCTTCTTCTTTAGTTCCTTTCTTGATGAATTCTGGAGGGGATCTGAGGTGTGGGTGCAGGTCTGCCAGTTTTATCCTTGCTACTGGGTGAAAAGCAGGGGGGTCCTGGTCCTCCAATCAGGTACAGGGTCGTCCCCCTGTGATGACCACTTCCTGGGAAGTGTGGCAAAAATCCATCCCAAAAGGCAACAGTCTCTAAAAATCCAACATGGCTGAATCTGATTTTTGGAGGTTACATCTGGCTGAGCCCACCCACTGGTGTGGCTAAAAATCATAAACACACCCATCTCCTGCCCTCTCCTAATCTAATCAAGGGGGCACCTAGCTGTCTGGGGTTGCAGGATGTGAGGGTGTTGCTGGTTGCTCCAAATGTCCTTCTCTGCCTTTGAAGACCAGTTTGGCAGCCCTCCCCCTTCCTGCCTCACCATCTGCTGAGGGGAGATTCTCTCCCCCAAGCACATTCCTTTGTGTGAAGCCAGGTCACTTCACACCTCATCAAGGCAGCTCTGCAAAGCTGCTGCAGGCTGGCCAATCAGAGCACAGCAGCAAAAACAATGCAGGGCTGAAATTGGCAACTTTTTAGGTAAAGTCTATAACTCTTTACCTGAACAAGTTATATTAAATCCAACAACTGGAAGTTGTGGGATTTATTACAACAATGAATTTGATACCAAATTCTTGGTATGCAACCTTTAAGGAGACTTTAAAATGTAAAATACATTCTCCCCATTCTAGCCTATGAAGGCCATTTACTTCAATGAGGGAAAAACGAATTTGGCTGTTTTTACCTCACCAGGGTTTATAAATCTATTTTTATAAAGTCCCCGCTTATAGTTACATGGCACCCAGCCCTAGGGGCACATAGGGCACACCTTAGGGGTGACTTATATGTAAAAATAAGGTAGTTTAAGACTTTGGAAGTACTTTTAATTCCAAAGTCGAATTTGCATATAACTTTAATTTAAAAGCAGCCAGCAAGGCAGGCCTGCCTTTAAAATGACACTGGGCACCTCAGCAGTGCACCTAGGTGTGCACCACCTATGCTGTGGTCCCTAAACCTACATGCCCTACCATATACTAGGGACTTATAGGTAGGTTAACTTAGCCAATTATAATTAGCCTAATTTGCATATCCATTTTACACAGAGCACAGGCCCTGGGACTGGTTAGCAGTACCCAGGGCACCATCAGAGTCAGGAAAACACCAGCATAAAGTGGAAAATGGGGGCAAAAAGTTAGGGGGCCTCTGCAATCAGCCCTGTTTTCTCACAGGCCCACATCAAAAGTTATATGACATTCTGTAACATGAATATCACACTTGAAAATGAAACTGTGAGATAAATGTAACATGCATTGAAATGAATTAGGCAAATATTGAATTTAACACAAGCCATGTTTAAAGGAATATGTCACCTGTTTAAATGAATAAGGCTTGCTCTGAACTTATGTGGATTTACTTTAAAATTAATATTACATATTGAAATTAATGTTACATATTCTCAAAGGGTCGCATTACGAGTTTGGCTGTTTGTGCACCACCATGGCGGCGGTGTGACCGCCATCTGCTTGGCAGTCAGACCACAGTATTACGATGCTGGCAGTCCCATAGGGAAAGACTGCAGCAGTACCGCCAGCACCACCAGGCAGCGCAGACCAACGCGTTGGCGAGGCAGGCCAAAAAGGCCGATGGAGCTGGTGTTTCGGATGGAAACATTATGATGTTGCCTACCGCCAGCGTGACCGTGGCAGTCCAACCACCACATCCCAGCAGGTGGAAACATAAAGCATAAAGGAAGCAACTCACCTGCAGGCAGTGTTACATGACCTGTGCCGCATGGAGCCCATCCCACACACGTCCTGCCGCAGGTGCTCTTCATCGATGGACCCACACAGCACCCACATTGCAACACAAAGGAAGGTCAATGGGATGCACAATAGGTTGTGAAACGAATATCCAAAGCTCACAATGCAAACAATACCTACATAATAGTGATGGCGACATCAGAAGCATTCATGGACACATTTTACTTTGCACATACCCCTAAAACAGCATTTGCATAGGAACTGACCCTTCATGTATCTCAGGGACAAACAATATTTGAGCCAAGTGATATGCCTAGCTGCCAAATGTGTAAGTGCAAGTCAAGAAAGCACATACAACGGCAACAGCATGGTCCAGACATCTAGATGATGTAGCTGTAAGGTGCACACATCAAAGTGGACACATGGTCAGTCCAATCCAATGGAAGCTACCACAATTTAACACCCTCCATGTTTGGACAAACAAAACTCTAGCTCCCGCACATGAGACGAAAGTACAATCTATATCAGGGGACAAATCTACACCATACATGCTGACATTGGCCAACACATGATGAAATACTTACCCTAGCAAGCATAACACAATGCAATGACACCCCAATTGGATCAACACCCACATATCCATACAGTGAACATCTACCCTTGTCTTGGGTGACCAACACTTCCCACAAAGTCAGATATTAAAAAACAACAGCAAATGTGGTGGATGTGTCTGTGGGTGTTGTGGTGGTGTCTGGGGGTATGGTGACTGAGGTGTGTGCTGCTGTGGGTTGTGAGCTGTTGTAAGAGGCTGGCCTGGCTTGTAGCGTGTACCTTAGGTACTTACACCTTATACCAGGTCCAGTTATCCCTTATTAGTGAAATGTAGTAGTGTTCTAGCAGCTTAGGCTGATAGAGGTAGCTGTAGCAGAGCAGCCTAGGCTGAACTAGGAGACATGCAAAGCTCCTGCAATATCACATATAGTTACACAGTACTTATACACAATAAAAGACAATACTCAGTGTTACTAAAAATAAAGGTACTTTATTTTAGTGACACAAGACCAAAATGATCTCAGAGGCAATACTCCTTCTGGAGGTAAGCATTATACACAATATATACACTGGACACCAACATCAGGTAAGTAAATAGTCATAGGATAGTACAAACAATAGAAAATACCATAGAATGCAAAAGGAAGAAATAGGCCTTGGGGCAAAACAAACCATATGCTAAGAAAGTGGAATGCGAATCACGAATTCCCCCCTGGGAAAGTGTAGTGTGTAGAGGGGCACTGGGAGTGTAAGAAAACCACAAAGGTTGGTAAAATACCCCATCCCAGAGCCTAGGAAAGTAGAAGTAAAGTACTGCAAGTTTCTTTAGGACACACTAAAAGTCATGAATAGAGTTATTGCAAGAACCAAGCAAGACATCAAGCAACAAATGGTGGATTCCTGGACCTGAAGACCTGTAAAGAGAGAAGACCAAGTCCAGAAGTCGCAGAAGATTCCAGGAAGGACAGGAGCCCCTGCGAACCTAGAGGATGGTGCAAAAGAGGATTCTCCAGTTGGAAGAAGTCTGCAGAAGAGTACGAAAGAAGATGGCTGTGGGTTCCTGCATGATGCAAAGGATGTCCCACGTGGAGATGTTGGATGCAGGTGAGTTGTAGCGCTGAATTAGTCCAACAAGCCTTGGTTCAAGCAATGTCACGGATTGTGTCAAAATGGCGCTGTCTGGACCCAGAAGGGACCTGGGGGCCTCAACTCAGACTGAGTAAGGCAGAGGGAGCTCCCAACACTGGAGGGAGCCCACAGATGACCAGGCAGCACCCACGGAGGTACCAGGACACGGGGACAAAGAAGGTGCAAATTCCGGTTGCTGCAGCACTACAAAAGAAGGTCCCACGCCACCAGAGAACAACTCAGTGAGTTGAGCATCACAGGATAGAGTTCTGGGGACCTGGGCCAGGCTGTTGCATGAAGGATTCTTGCATATAGTGCACAGAGGCCTCAGGAGGTGAAGATGACGTGGTGCACAGGGGTACTGTCGCAAATGGGCAAGGCAAGCTCTTACCTCCTCCAAATTTGGACAGCTGAACCTTAGGACAGTCTGTGTCGAAGGGGTCCACCACCTGTGTTCCAAGGAGCGCGCTCCTCATCGGGAGAGTAGTCCCAGAGAACCTGTTGTCATCTTAGAAGGTGCCTGCTGGAGCAGGGAAGTGACTCTGTCACTCCACAGGAGAGTTCTTCGGTCCTTCTGGTGCAGGGTGAAGACAGGGACTCCCCAGAGTGCACACCATGGAAACTGTTGCAGTTGCTGGCTGGAGCTGAAGTTGTAGAGTCGCAGTAGTCTTTCTGGATACTTTGTTGCAGTTACAGTGGTTCCTGGAGCGGTCTGCGGTTGACCCGAGGTCAGAGGATGAAGCAGGAGTTGCAGAGGATTCCTGGTGGAAACATGCAAGCCAAATCTGAAGAGGAACCAACAGGAGAGACCCTAAGTAGCCCTGAGAGGGGGATTGGCTACCTACCCAGGTGTGCACCTATCAGGAGGGGTCTCTGACATCACCTGTTGGCACAGGCCACTCAGAGATCTCCAGAGTGTCCCCACACCTTGGAAAACAAGATGGCTAACGCAAGGGACACAATGCAGGAGCTCTGGGCACCACCCCTGGAGTGGTGATTGACAGGGAAGTGGTCACTCCCCTTCCCTTTGTCCAGTTTCATGCCAGAGCAGGGACAGGGGGTCCCTGAACCGGTGTAGGCTGGCATATGCAAGGAGGGCACCATCTGTGCCCTGTAAAGCATTTCCAGAGGCTCTGGAAGGTTACCCCTCCCAAACTTATACCACCTATTTCCAAAGGAAGAGGGCGTAACACCCTCCTCCCAAAGGAAATGCTCTGTTCTGCCTTCCTGGGACTGGGCTTCCCAGACCCCAGGAGGGCAGAACCCTGTCTGTGAGGTGGCAGCAGGTGTAGCTGCAGTGCAAGCCTCAGAGAGCTGGTTTGGCAGTACTGGGGGTCCACGATGGAGCCCACAGTATGCATGGGATTGCCCCCCCAATACCATATTTGGAATGGGGGGACAATTCCATGATCCTAGACACCTTACATGGCCATATTCGGAGATACCATTGTGAAGCTACATATAGGTATTGACCTATATGTAGTGCACGTGTGTAATGGTGGTCCCGCACTCACAAAGTCTGGGGATTTGGCCCTGGACTGCATGGGGGCACCTTTGCTAGTGCAAGCGTGCCCTCACACTTAGTAACTTTGTACCTAGCCCTTCAGTAAATGAAGGGCTAGACGTATAGGTGACTGATAAGTTACTTAAGTGCATTGAAAATGGCTGTGAAATGGTGTGTGCACTATTTTATTCAGGCTGCGATGGCAGTCCTGTGAAATGGTTTGTCTGAGCTCCTTATGGGTGGCAAAATAAATGCTGCTGCCCATAAGGATCTCCTGGAACCCCACTGCCCTGGGTACCTAGGTAGCATATACTAGGGACTTATAAGGGGGGGTCCAGTGTGCCAATTGGAATTGGCATATGAAGTCACTAAACTATAGTGACTAATTTGGAAGCAGAAAGAGCATAAGCACTGAAGATCTGGTTAGCAGAACTTTAGTGACAGAGTTAAGCACTAATGACAACACACACAGTAGGCTGTGAGCACTGGGGTCCTGGCTAGCAGGATCCCAGTGAGACAGTAAAAACAAACGGATATACACTCACAAACAAGCCAAAAGTGGGGGTAACCATGCTACAATGAGGCTACTTTCTCACAGGTGTTGTCTGGGTGTATGGTGGGTGTGATGGATGTGTCACTGGGTGTTGTTGTGGTGTCTGTGGGAATGGTGGATGTGGTGTGTGGGTCGGTGGGAGTGTCTGTTGAAATGGTGTCTGATGTGGTGTCTGTGGGTGAATGTTGAGTGCCTGCATGCCGGTATACCAGGTAGAGTTTGTGTCGCTGTGTGCTGCTTGTGTGTGCTGAGGTTGGTGCATGCAGATGTGTCTGTGTGCTTAGGACAAGTAGGGGAATAGGGAATTGGATAGGGAAGAGAGAGGATGTGGGAGGGAGGATTGGGGATAGATTGCTGTCATCAACGAGGAGGCCAGAGCCTGAAAAGATTTCTGTAGGCCAGACACCATCGAAATCATGAACACCATCCACTCCGGCTCTCCATATGACCCCTGCACTCACCACATCCTCAACAAAGCAAGCTCCGTCATTGCACCCAAACTACGGAAGATCATCAACAGCTCCTTCGAGTCTGCCACCTTCCCAGAGAGCTGGAAACACGCCAAGATCAACGCCCTCCTCAAAAACCCAAGGTGGACCGAAAGGACCTCAAGAACTTCCGGCCTATCGCCCTGCTCCCCTTCCTGGTAAAATTCATAGAGAATGCTGTCAACAGACAACTAACCGGCTTCCTCGAGGAAAACTGCACCCTGGACCCTTCCCAATCCGGATTCCGCAGCAACCACAGTACCGAAATCGCCCTCATCGCCACCACTGACATCAGAACCATACTGGACAAAGGCGAACCCGCAGCCCTCATCCTCCTGGACCTCTCGGCCACATTCAACACCATCTGCCACCACACCCTAGGCTCACGCCTCATCAATGCAGGAATGCGCAACAGAGCCCTGGACTGGGTCACCTCCTTTCTGACCGGCAGAACCCAGACAGTCCACCTCCCCCCATTCCGCTCCAAGGCCACCAAAATCATCAGCGCTGTACCCCAGGATTCATCCCTCAGCCAGACCCTCTTC
Source organism: Pleurodeles waltl (assembly GCF_031143425.1). Classification (NCBI taxonomy): domain Eukaryota; kingdom Metazoa; phylum Chordata; class Amphibia; order Caudata; family Salamandridae; genus Pleurodeles; species Pleurodeles waltl. The sequence continues at coordinate 1,661,209,981 of NC_090444.1, read as the reverse complement.
AACATCTACATGGCCATGCTTGCTAACATCACCCGATCCCACACCTCAACATCATCTCATATGCCGACACACCCAGCTGATCTTATCCCTCACCAAGGACTCCACCAAGACCAACCTCCACGAAGGAATGAAGGCCATTGCCGAATGGATGCCTCAAACTCAATTCCGACAAGACAGAAGTCCTCATCTTCATCTCCACCCCCTCTGCATGGGATGACTCCTGGTGGCCTGCCGCTCTCGGAGCCGCTCCGACTCCCACCGACAACGCACGCAACCTAGGATTCATCTTGGACTCCCCATTATCCATGACCCAACAAGTCAACTCCATCTCCTCCTCCTGCTTCAACACCCTCTGCATGCTCCGAAAGATCTACAAATGGATACCCACTGGGACCAGAAGAACAGCTACCCAAGCCCTCGTAAGCAGCAAACTGGACTACGGCAATGCCCTCTACACAGGAACCACGGGCAAACTCCAGAAGAGGCTGCAGTGCATCCAGAACGCCTCTGCACACCTCATCTTGGACATCCCCGCCACTGCCACATCACAGACCACCTGAGAAACCTGCACTGGCTCCCAGTCAACAAAAGAATCACCTTCAAACTTCTCACCCACGCCCACAAAGCACTGCAAAACACCGGACCAGAATACCTCAACAGACGGCTCTCCTTCTACACCCCGACCCGGCATCTCCGCTCCACCGACCTCGCCCTCGAAAGCAGCATCCCACGCATCCACAGAACTACAACCAGCGGTAGATCATTCTTGCACCTTCCCCCAAAACGTGGAACACTCTTCCAACCCACCTGTGCCAGACCAAAGACCTCCTTACCTTCAGGAAACTTCTCAAGACCTGGCTGTTTGAGCAGTAGGAATACTCCCCCTTTCTCTTCCCCCCTCCTCAGTGCCTTGAGACCCTCACGGGTGAGTAGTGTGCTTTACAAATTACTGATTGATTGATTGATTGACATGTCACTATGAATGTCTTCCAGGAAACCATTTGTCTGAAGTTTGCTTACCAACCCCTGGATGGTATTCACAATGGCAGTCTGCCCCACAGAAGGCTATTGACCTCCTGATACTCCTCAGGAGGTCAATAGCCTTCTCACTCAGGGCAGCAGGAGTAACAGGGGCTGGCACTGAGGTACCTAGGGCAAAGGAGACGCCCACCCTCTTAGGTGAGTGGGCATGGCCAACTGGGTGGGGAGCAAAGAGGAAGGGTGGTGCTAGTACTGGGGTTAGCAGACAAGGATGGTACAGGAACAGGTCCTGATGGGTCCCCCACCACTAGGGAGTGTCCACTGGAGGTAGAATCTAAAGATGACGAGGTTGATCCTGTGGCGTAGGTGGCACTCCCCTCACCTTCCAGGCCACTGGGTCCTTCCGGGTCGGTGGTGTCATGACTGGAGGTACCGTGGCCAGATGCTTCCCCACTTGGTTTCGCCCTGTGTCCTTCACTTGCCTGGGATGATGCTCCAAATACAAAGGGCAAAAGGGTCTCCATATGTTCCTGATCACACCTGAACAAAAGCTGTGATTTACAAACAGTACCATGATGTCAAGTAGGCCCCAACAACAAACTACTTCAAGGTGGCTCCTACATGAATCATACATATGCATGTATGTCATATGAACTGTCAACTGTTGCCCACAGAAAAATCAGGTCTCAGATCTCCAATTGCATGGGTGAAGTTGTGCAATCATAATAACCATTGAACAAGTAGAAGACCATATCACCTTCAATGCTTTGCCTCATGGAGCATGCCTGTTACCTGTTGTCTTACAATAGTAGGCCAACGCCAAGTTAATTCTAACAGATCCCACACAAGGTCATGCAAACATCTATTTGTCACATACTCAATAACACAACAATAAGAAATGATGCTCCAAATCCTGCCATGTTGCTGACAGCAGTACAGTATCCTGAAGAAGGTGACTTGGAAATGCTCACGTCACACTGGAAACATGTCAACAATGCACACTTCACCATGTGTAAATTGTCCTAATTGAGTCATGGAGGTAGTACTAATGTTTCTCAGATACACTACATAGTTGGCATGGAAATGTACACTGTAGACAAAATGAGCAAATTGACAGGGAGATATGTTGCTAAAATATATAACACAAAGAAACAGCTAGCCCCCGGAAAATCACCACTACTATTTGGCACCCCTTGCAATGACAAACTCTGATTGCATCAGTAGAAGCCATTAGTTCTGTGCATATTGGAGAAGCCCAGGGATTTACAAGAACTTGTAGAAGGCCCTGGACATGTTGCCCAATGGGAAGCTATATCGCTGTCTCCATTTTGGTCCTGCAAACCCAGATGTCCGTGGATGAATGGTTCTACCCAACCACATGTGATTCCAACAAAACTGTAAGACACTCCATGATGTGTGCCAACAGTGAGGCAACAAATCTTTCCCATTTAATATGTGCAGTGCACTTTGCCACTTGATGCCACATCAATGGAATGGAAATGGGCATTGTGTGTAAAAGCTCTAGTCCTACATATCATATCTCTCATTGCTACTGAGGTTGTACATGCCAAATGACATGCAATGATGGGTGAGAGTATGTGTGAACCAACAATCAATGGTGACACACTCCTGTATGTGGCACCACATAAAATGTAGCCCCATTGCATATGTCCAGTTCCAAAGACAGTTTGGCATGCAACTATATGTGAGGGAATACAGAAAACTTCCTGTGAACACAGGTAGACGAAGCATGAAACAGCAGTGTACACATTTTGTTAAAAGAGAATGGGGCATATGCTAACATGACAGCACAAGGAATTTTGGCAACAATGAAGCAGGGACATAAATCATGTCAATGGACATTCCCCACTTACCAAGGGGAAGTTTTGATTTGTAGCTGTACCCAAAGAACAATGTATGCTCTGTCACATGTATGATGCCACCTTCACATGTCAGACAGTAGTGAGGCACCAGCACTCATCACACACTGAAAAAAAGTGGCTTCTTGGGAGCAGATGCCAATTTACTCACTTAACCAGACACATGGCTGAGGACAGTGATCCATCACTTCTTTTTCTTTGGACTGTAACACTGAGGAGTAGTGGTCTGTTATGTAGAATTTAGACCCACTACAAAAACAAACCTTCCTTGATTGATCACTGTACAAAGCAATGTGTTGTCCTCGGAGAGCACTTGTTTTGTGGATTGTACTCAGTTGTGATCTAGGTCCCTGGGCTACTAGGCGAGGCACATCAATATGCACCAAATTACATATCTACACAAACAGTTACTCATCTTGTGTGTCACACATGGTCCATCCCCAGTCATCAGGAGGAGATGTCAGAACCTAACACATTAACTTGGCTGTGTGACAGGCAGTAATATGTCCTGTACTCATTGTAGCTGAGGTGCTCTCTGCAAATGCCCATCAAGGTCTGGGTATGCTACTGCCAGAATGCGGGCCCCTAGGGGGATCATGCTTTGAGGTGTGCCCACCCACGTTGGGAGGACAGCCCTATCTGAATCTCTGAGATCTTCTGGCCCAGCACCTCAAGTCCTTCCACCTCTTGCAAAAGTGGGCACTTTGCCGGCTATGGAACCCCAGGGTCCGCATCTCCTGGGCGATGGCTCTTTAAATCTCCTTCTTTTGATGGGTGTTTACCTATATGGATGCAAGAGACAAATCAAGTGATTACAAACACAAGTTTTTGCTCAAATGGTTGTGTCACACACGTCAGAAACACCAAGCATAAAATGGGCAATTTGTCAACACACCACGAGTGTGAAGTACATGCCAATAAGTACAGGGACATGACTACACACTTTTGGATTCATCTGCAGACTAACCCACTACCCTGCTCAAGGCCTACAATGTCTGAGCAAGCCTAAAGACGTCAGGTATTCGATGCCCCAGCAACATGTACTGTGATGTGAGCCACAATGAAATACCACACAACAATGTGGTTTCTGAAGGGTAAACTCGTTAGGCCTGACTGGACAAACACATTTACACTCTGCAAAACAGTCCTTACAGGCAACTATCATAGTACAGACTTCACCCTTACACTTGAGTGACAATGAAAGGGCTGGCATGGTGGGAACGGAAAGTATCTTCCCTGTGCATGTGTGGACATGTAGCCTAGCAAATGCAGACTCATGTCACTTCAGAGTAGGTTTCGGTGGTATGTACCTATACCACAAAACACTCCTTTAAACATATATTTCTAACCTACAAAGAGAACAACTCAGCGAGTTGAGCATCACAGGATGGAGTGCTGGGGACCTGGGCCAGACTGTGCACGAAGGAATTCTGCAAATAGTGCACAGAGGCCTCAGGAAATGAAGAAGACGCAGTACACAGGGGTACCATCACTCTCAGGGAAGGTCCTACCTCCTCCAAATTGCGTCAGCAGGACCTCAGGACAGCCTATGTCGATGGGGTCCAACCTCTGTGTCCTTAGGAGCACACTCGTCGCTGTGAGAGGAGTCCAAGTGTACCGGTCGTCGTCCTGGAAGGTGCCTGCGTGAGCAGGGGAGTGACTCTGTCATCCCACTGGAGATTTCTTTGGTCCTTCTTGTGCAGGATGAAGACAGGGAGTTGCCCAGAGCGTGCACATCGTGGAAATTGTTGCAGTTGCTGGCTGGAGCTGAAGTTGCAGAAGAAAAGTATCCCTTCAGGATACTTTGTTGCTGTTACAGCGGTTCCTGGAGCAGGCTGCGGTTGATCCAAAGTCAGAGGGTGAAGTAGTAGTTGCGTAGGATTGCTGAAGAAAACCTGCAAGCAGAATATAAAGAGAACCAAGAGGAGAGATCATAAATAGCCCTGAGAGGGGGATTGGCTACCTCATCAGGTAAGGACCCAACAGGAGGGGTCTCTGACGTCACCTGCTGGCACTGGATACTCAGAGCCCTCCAGAGTGCCCCCACACCTTGCAAAGCAAGATGGCTGAAGTCTGGGACACAATGGAGGAGCTCTGGGCACCACCCCTGGGGTGATGATGGACAGGGTAGTGGTCACTCCTTTTCCTTTGTCCAGTTTCACGCCAGAGCAGGGGACAAGGGGTCCCTGAACCGGTGTAGACTGGTTTATGCAAGGAGGGCACCATCTGTGCCCTTTAAAATTTTTCCAGAGGCTGGGGGAGGATACCCCTCCCCAGCCTGTAACACCTATTTCAAAAGGGAGAGGGTGTAATGCCATGCTCCCAGAGGAAATGCTTTGTTCTGCCTTCCTGGGACTGAACTGCTCAGACCACAGGAGGGCAGAACCCTGTCTGTGAGGTGGCAGCAGCTGTAGCTGCAGTGCAAGCCTCAGGGAGCTGGTTTGGCAGTACTGAGGGTCCATGCTGGAACCCCCAGGATGCATGGAATTGGCTCCCCAATACCAGATTTGGAATGGGGGGACAATTCCATGATCTTAGACATGTAATATGGCCATATTTGGAGTTACCATTGTGAAGCTACATGTAGGTATTGACCTATATGTAGTGCAACCGTGTAATGGCGTCCCTGCACTCACAAAGTCCTGGGAAATGGCCCTGAACTATGTGGGGGCATCTTTGCTGGTGCAAGGGTTCTCTCACACTTAGTAACTTTGCACCTAACCTTCAGCAAGTAAGTGTTTGACATATTGGTGACTTATAAGTTACTTAAGTGCAGTGAAAATGGCTGTGAAATAGTGTGTGCACTATTTCACGCAGGCTGCAATGGCTGGCCTGTGCAAGAGTTTGTCTGAGCTCCCAATGGGTGGCAAAAGAAATGCTTCAGCCCATATGGATCTCCTGGAACCCCAATGCCCTGGGTACCTAGGTACCATATACTAGGGACTTATTTGGGGGGTGCAGTGTGCCAATTGAAATTGGTAAATGAAGTCACTAGCCTACAGTGACAAATTTAAAAGCAGAGAGAGCATAAGAACTGAGGTTCTGGTTAGCAGAGCCTCAGTGGCACAGTCAAGCACTATATAGACACACACATTAGGACATAAACTATGAGCACTGGGGTCCTGACCAGCAGGATCCAAGTGAGACAGGCAAAAACATACTGACATAAAGGTAAAAATGGGGGTAACATGCCAAGGAAGATGGTACATTCCTACAGCAGTATTTCATTATAAGGACATGTGAAATACCCCAGTATATGTCATACCTTTTAAATACACTGCACCCTGCCCATGGGGCTTCCTTGGGCCTACCTTAGGGGTACCTTACATGTAGTAAAAGGGAAGCTTTGGGCCTGGCAAGTGGGTGCACTTGCCAGGTTGAAATGGCAGTGTAAAACTGCACACACCAACACTGCAGTAGCAGGTCTGAAACATGTTGACAGGGCTATTCATGTGGGTGGCACAATCAGTGCTGCAGGCCCAATAGTAGCATTTGATTTACAGGTCCTGGGCACACATGTTGCACTATACTAGGGACTTACGGGTAAAGCAACTATGCCAATCATGGATAAACCAATCATCAGGTCAATTTAGACAGAGAGCACTTGCACTTTAGCACTTGTCAGCAGTGGTAAAGTGCTCAGGGTCCAAAAGCCGGCAAAAACGAAATCCAGCACTTAGTCGAAAACATATATTTATTTTAGTTAATTAATTTGTGTTCATACCATATCCTTTGAGAATATGTAATATTAATTTCAATATGTAATGTTAATTTTAAAGCAAATCAACATCGATTCAAGGCAAGCCATATTTAAACAGTGAGCATTTTAATTTGCACATAGCTTGTGTTTATTTTGATATGTGCTTTATTCATTTCAAAGCATGCTATATTTATCTCATATAGTTTCATATCAATTTCAATAACTGTCATATTAATTTTAATGAATGTCATATTCATTTTGATATGGGTCATATCAACTTCATCAGATATATTCATTTGAAAATGGTTCATATAAATCTTAACGTGTCATACTGCTATAAATGAATGGCATATTCGTGTCAGTGGATGCCATATTCATCTTAACACCTGACATTATAATTTTAATATGGGTCATATCCATTTCAACATAGGTCAAATACATTTCAATATATGCAATATTCATGTTGCTGTGTATCATATTGATTTCAAAGCATAACATTCATTTTGACAAGTTTCATTTTAGTGTCAGCATTGGTCATATTCAGTTTAAGGCATGTTGAATTCATTTCAAAAGGGCTCATAAACATTTCATGTCATATTCATCTTAGCATGTGTCATATTCCTTTCAATAGATGTCTCATTCATATTAACGCATGATATTGATTTTACCATGACTCATACCAATTGCAACACATATTATAATCATGTCAATGTGTATCATATTTCTTTCAATGCAAACCATATTCATTTTGTTATAAATGTAATGTTCATTGCACATTATATTCCATACAGAATAATGCATTTTCATTTCAGTACATTATATTCATATGAAGCTGTCATATTCATTCCAATGTGTCATATTCCTCTTGGCATATGTCAGTCATTTCAAGAAATGTCTCATTCTTTTTGACAAATATTGTATGTGTTTTAGTGATTGATTTATTATCTACAGTGAGGCCCATATTTATTTCAGTATGATTGATATATATTTCAGTATGTCTCTTATTCAATTCTGAGTGTGAGTTATTCAAAATAATCACTGAGTAACATATTCACTTTGCCTGGTTTCATATTTGTTTTGGTTCAAGTCAGATTCACTCTGCCAGGTATCATATTTATTTTGACATATAGTACATTCATTCTTGTTTATGTCATATTCATTTTGCAACACGCTATGCATTCCAGGAGGTGTCCTATATAGGGAGCTGTAATTTTGACATGAAGGGCTTCCCATACAAAACAGAGAGCATTACGGAATAATAATTATATTCTAGAAAGACGTGAGCTTAAAGGAAACATAACACCAAAGAATGTATGTGTAACTCTGATTTTCTTAGTAGAAGGAAAAATGCTTTGAAAATGTTTAAATCATTTTGCTACCCAGGAAATGGAACTGCGTGCACGCTATGTTTTAATGCCATATGCAACTGGGATTGTCTGCCCTGCGTCCATGCTGAATAGGGCCCAGGTCACAAATATACCACATTTACTTTTGTAGTTTCACTTCTGTTCTTTAAGTAAATTTCGAATTTGGTTGGAATTCACAAAATGTGGACATGAGTGTTTTCCTATTTTTTAGTACGTTTTTGATTTTCTGTAATGTACAAAACCTCTAGGATTACTTCTGGTAAGTGATAAAAGTTGCAGCTTTCAAGAAGTACTCACATTCAAGTTATGTTATGTCATGTTATGTTAGGTTATATTATGTGTACTTGTAAAACACACTATCACCTATGAGGGTATCCTGGTGTTACGCAGGTGTGTGTGCGCCTAACCCTGTCTATGGTAGGCTGGTTAATTTAAAAGCCAGGTCTTCAGCTTCTTGTAAAGAAGGCTATGACTTGGAGTGGGAGGTTCTATGTTTCAGAAGCAATGCAAGTGAAAACTTATCTTACTGATCTGATTCTGTGTAAGCGTGTTGATTATTATTCTGAGGGTCCTGGTATGGGTTCTGAGGGTGGTCCAAGTTGAGCCAGCCACCAGTTGGAGTCCCATGATGAGGCGTTCATGCTAATAATCACTACTTCTGTCTTGTTGATGTTGTGCTTCAGTGTTTGTAGAGTTAAGTTCTATGGTGTTTGGGAAATGGGTTATTGGTAAGGGCAGGTAGGTACCTACACTTAACAAGAGGCCACTAACCACCACTTAGGTCCAGTTAGGTCTCAATAAATTGAAACCCAGCCCAACCCTTGGTAGCTTGGCAACGAGCGACAATGCTTAACTTAGGAGACATGTGTAAAGCATTTAAAAATCAAAAAACAGTAATAACTAAAAATCCATCACCAATTTATAAATATGGATTATATTTGTATCTTTAAAATGACACCAAACCAATTAAAATCGGATAAGGGGAACCAGAGTTATGAATTTTTAAAGAATTACTGTTTTCTAGTGCATAGAAATGAAAAGCGACAATCTGGTCATCTGGTCGCACCACGGCCAGGGAAAAGTCAAAGTTTAAGGCTGATGGATGGATGGCCCTACACAGCTACAGCAAGTGGGAGGCCTCGGTCAAAAGTTTACCTTCAGACATAGTGGTTTTCTTGAAGATTTTTTTCAGCAGGATCAAGTCGCCAGTCTAATCCGACCTCCTGGAACTCTTCCTCGGATACATGTTGCAGGAGCCCTCGGTGGAGATTTTTGCCTTCGGACTTAGTCATTTTTTCAAGATGAAAATCCTTTGACTGGGGCAAACCTGGGTCACGGTTGAGGCAAGATGGCTAGAGTTGCTACGGCGGGTTGGTCCCTTTATGGATCTTTTTTCCAAAAGTTCTCCAAACTTCTGGATCTTCTCCCAGATGTTCTTTTAAGGTTCTTTTGAGGTCCACAGCTCACCCCAAGGTTCCAGAAGCTCTGAGATGCTCCTTGAGGGTGTGGATTACAACTCCCAGAATGCACCTGGCACAAACTCCAAAATGGCCACTGGATACTGGTCAGCTGGTCAGTTTCTTCAGGAGTTGGTGCAGGGGACTCTGGTTAGCAAATTTTCACCTGTAGCAAACAGGGAGTCCCTCATTTAACCAGTTGAAGCCAGGCAAAGTCCTTCATGTGGTGAAGCCCAAGTGTGCACCTGGTGCAGTCCTCCAGAGTGCAGTGTCCAGGTGCAGGTCAGGGGTCCAGCAGGGCAGTCCTTCTTCTCCTGTAGTTCTTCCTTGTTGGAACCTGGTAGGGATCTGGGGTGTGGGTGCAGCCAGCTGTGCCAGTTTTATCCTTACTCCTGGGTGAAAAACAGGGTTGTCCTGGTTCTCCAATCAGGCGCAGGGTCCTTCTCCCTGTGATGACCACTTCCTGGGAAGGGTGACAAGAAAATCAATCCCAGGGAGCAACATTCCTCAAAAATCCATCATGGCTGTAAATTATTTTTGGAGGTTACATCTGGCTGAACCCACCCACTGGTGTGGCTAACAATCTTAAACCCACCATTCTCCTGCCCTCTCCTAATCTAATCAGGGGGGCACCTAAATGCCTGGATTTGCAGGATGTGAGGGAGGTGCTAGGCTACTACATGTGTCCTTCCCTGCCTTTGAAGACCAGTTTGGCAGCCCTCCCCCTTCCTGCTTTTCCATCTGCTGTGGGAAGTACTCCTCCCCCAGGCACATCTCTTTGTGTTCAGCCCAGGTTACCCACACCTCATCAAGGCAGCCTGGCCAGGCTGCCAGATGCTGGCCAATCAGAGCAGAGCACTACAGGGCTGAAGTTGGCAACTTTTTAGGTAGAGTTTAAAATCTTTACCTGTACAAGTTATATTAAATCCAACAATTGTAAGTTGTGTGATTATAACAATTAATTTGATACCAAACTTAAGATATCTGACACTTAAGGGGACTTTATAAATTAAAATAAATACTCCCCGTTCTAGCCTGTGGAGGCCATTCACTACAATGAGGGAAAAACAAATTTGGCTGTTTTACCTCACCAGGGCTTATACAACTATTTTATAAGGTCCTTGCTTATGATTACATGGCACCCAACCCTAGGGGCACATAGGGTACACCTTAGGGGTGACATATGTAAAACATAATGCAGTTTAAGTCTTTGGAACTACTTTTAATTCCAAAGTCGAATGTGCATGTAACTTTCATTTATAGGCAGTCAGCAAGGCAGGCCTGCATTTAAAATGACACTTGGCACCTCAGCAGTGCACCTATGGGTGCACCACCTATGCTGGGGTCCCTAAACCTACGTGCCCTACCATATACTAGGGGCTTATAGGTAGCTTGACTTAGCCAATTATAATTAGCCTAATTTGTATACATATTTCATACAAAGCGCAGGCCCTGGGACTGGTTAGCAGAACCCAGGGCGCCATCAGAGTCAGGAAACCACCAGCTCAAAGTGAAAAATGGGGGCAAAAACTCAGGAGGGCTCTGCAATCAGCACTATTTTCTCACATTTGGTGTCAGTGTTGAGATAAATTCATTAACATTTAAAGGTGCATAAATGCTGAGGAGAAAAAAAAGGTGTTTGCACTTTCTATTGATTTCCTCTTTCACCACATTAAAAATATTTTCTTTATGAAGAAAACGCCTTTCACTATGCTTCCACAAATTTCAGTGCTGTTTCCTCCTCATTCCCATCCTAGATAATGATTTACTCCTGCCTTTGACAAAAGTAAATCACTGACCACATCCAAGATGAGAATGTGTCTTGAAAAACTTTTCAAATGACCACCAGCAGTGTTTTGGGTGTTTACCAAGTTCACAAAGTATCCCCAGCTAAGAATGCATTTTCCCTGCCATGTTAGCAGATTTGGCCTACGTTATATTACACCATTAAAATGATATAGTACATGTCAGTAAATTGTAGTACGAGTGTAAGTTAATTCACATTTTGTAATTTCAAAATATAAGTTTGTACATATACCACAATCAAGTTGCACCATTAAATGCCACTTGGCACTGTGATGCTTTGAATGATGCTAATATAGGTTTTGGATATTGCTTTTTAGGCTGTCAATAGACAAAGGTGGGGGCATAACACTGCTCACTGAACCCACCACAGTTGAGATTAAGAAGGATGTGCTCACCAGCTTTTTCCCAGGGCACCTGTCAATGTAAGGATGTCAGGGTTACTTGGCAATTAGGAATGCATTGATTATGGGGATAGAGCACTTATAATTCAGCAGTCATACTGTGGGTATCCAGAATCCCAGGGGTTCCTTAACCTATTGTAAGGAGCTTGCATCACTTTGCTTTTTTGCCACTAACTGAACTGAACTGTTAATCATGCAATTTACTCTGTGATTTCGAAAGCAAAGTCTTCATCACTCCAATAACAATGACTACAGCCAATGGAAATACCTTTCTATCAGTTTGGTAAACAGTCATAATTGTTTTGCTCAATCTGGTGATGCCTCATAGGGTCATAGTAAAATAGACATAGGTGCAGAAGCTTGCTTGTGAATATAGTACTGGCCAACATACTAACTGACCCAGGGGGTTCTCAGTACATCAAAGAAAATGGGAGCAGAACTTCAATAGTCCTTGATGCTGCTCAGATCACTAAGGTAAAACTATCCCCACTCTTAATTGCTATACCGTACATTTCAGGTTGCAAGTGCCCTTTTGAGTTCTTCTCGTATCCTAAGATGACCCCCTGGAACAGCTATACTGGGGGATAGTGCTACGCGGCCTTCGGGCAGTTTTAAGCGCTATATAAGCTATTATTATAACATAGGAGTCATTGTAGACCAGGCAAAATATGTCTTTCCATAAAAATAGGTGGTCTCATTCTATAATTTTTCCCCTACCTTTCTTCTCTTATTAAATGTATTTAAAGATACTGTTACAATAGCCCAACTCAAGCAAAGATTGATTTGCGTCTTCTCTTCAAATTGATATAAACAAAGGAAGTATTCTGCTACTCTTTACCATCCACCTGATATTCTCCCATTCCTTATATTATAATTATTCATGGCATCCTGCTACTGTGCTCCTTCTCGCACTGGTGTTTCCTCCCTCAGTATGCTGCTCCTGCTGGCCTCTCAGAGAGCAGGATGCAAGCACCTTGCTTAGTAGCAGTTATAAAGAAGCTGATGAAAGCAAGGTGAGATCTGTAGCATCTTTGGGGGGGGGGAGATAAAGAAGGACATTGTGGGCCATATTTATACTTTTTGACGCAAAACTGCGCTAACGCAGTTTTGCGTCAAAAAAATTAGCGCCGGCTAACGCCATTCTGAAGCGCCATGCGGGCGCCGTATTTAATCAATGACGTTAGCCGGCGTTAGCCGCCGGCGCTGCCTGGTGTGCGTGGAGAAAAAACGACGTACACCAGGCAGCGCCGGCGTAGGGGGATATGGGGCTTGGGCGTCAAGAAATGGGGCAAGTCAGGTTGAGGCAATTTTTTCGCCTCAACCCGATTTGCACCATTTTTTTTCACTCCCAACCCCCATAGAAATGACTCCTGTCTTAGCAAAGACAGGAGTCATGCCCCCTTGCCCAATGGCCATGCCCAGGGGACTTCTGTCCCCTGGGCATGGTCATCGGGCATAGTGGCATGTAGGGGGGCACAAATCAGGCCCCCCTATGCCACAATTTTTTTTTTTTAAAAACACTTACCTGAACTTACCTTAATGTCCCTGGGATGGGTCCCTCCAGCCTTGGGTGGGCAAGGGTGACAGGGGGTGTCCCTGGGGGCATGGGAGGGCACCTCTGGGCTCCTTCCGAGCCCACAGGTCCCTTAACGCCTGCCTTTTGCAGGCGCTAAAAAACGGCGCAAAAGCGGGCGTATGTCATGTTTTTTGACCCGCCCACTCCCGGGCGTGAATTTTGCCCGGGAGTATAAATCCGACGCACATGCCTCGGAGTCGATTTTTTAGACGGGAACGCCTACCTTGCATATAATTAACGCAAAGTAGGTGTCCACGCTAAAAAATTACGCTAACTCCATGGACTTTGGCGCTAGACGCGTCTAACGCCAAAGTATAAATATGGAGTTCGTTTTGCGTCGAAATTGCGTCAAAAAAACAACGCAATTCCGGGGCAAACGGAGTATAAATATGCCCCTGTATCTCCCATAATACTTCTTTAAGTGCAAAGGTGCAAAGATAGAATGCTTCACAATAACTCACCCAGCTTATATCTGACCATGTGCACCCCAGTGCGGCTGCACCAGGTGACTTGGTTTCAGTCAACTCTTCAGAGAACACTGGGAAACTTTTTCATAATTTTTTATATTTTATAATTACATATTCTATGGATATATAGTACATGGATTATTTCCTGGTTTCTATTGGTGACATTTTTTTCTTTCACCACAACTTTTGAACCTCTTATCTAGTCTTCATTGCTGGAATGTTTTGATTACATTTTAATCTGTTTGCATTGACTTGATATGGACATTTACATTCTTCATTTCATTGACAGTATTGTTGTTTGGTTGGTATAAAACACCTCAAGCATTCTGTCAGAGGTTTTTCTTGCTTTGCAGTAAAGGATAATTAAGCTCACTGAAACATAATTAAACCTTGCGGTCCTGGTTGGGCATTGTGAAAACTCAGTCACAAAGGAGGACTCAGACCTATCTCCTACCTGTCAAACAAAAGGGTGTCTTGGTAAATTATGGGGTAATGGTACTTATGATTTTCAATGTTTTTTATACCTCATCACCTTTGTTCCGTCAATTTCCATTAGTGCGCTGACTTCTTCAATATCGGATTTGCCAACCATTCCCTTGTTTTTGCCAAATTGAGGGATACAGAGGATCCTCCAATGAGTTAAGACCAGAATATTAAGTTCCAACTACTCAATTATCTGATGCCAGAACTAAGGTTTCATTTTACTGAAACAGAACCGATCATGCATACTAATTTTCACTATCCCATGGCTCCACTCATTCACGTGTGGGGGGTTATGATCTACTTATTTTGACAAATAACATGTCTGTGTAATCAACATTAAGTAAAATAAAAATGTAGCTTCATTCTGAGACAACTGCTCATCTTCCCTTAGGTATACACAAAGTAGAACTACAGTAGTGCTTATCTCGATTTCCTGATAAATGGTGACTGATATAATTTTACGTACTGCATTCCAGAACGTTTTTATAACTAGACACTTTACAAACCTATGTTCATCATCAGTGCTGGATGCTCTTTGTGGGCTTCTGATCATTCTGCTATCTTACTTGGGGTCCAATAGGCACTGTGCAAGGTAAAATTATGGTTACTTTTGAGGGTAACTAGACTCACAATCGAATAAACTTGGTTAGGAGATACTTGCCATAACTACTTTTGGGCTTTATTCGGCAAATATCCATCCTATGCTTGATAGGTCTCTGGCCTCTTCTTATCTCCCACTTCACTTAAATATTAAATTCAATTTTCCTATATCTTTTTTTTTATCAGCTATGTATGAAGATCTTTATCAAAGGCAACAGGGTTGCTCTTTTCCTATCTTTGCACTGCATACCATGATGTAGGTTGTATATACTTAAATGTGGACAAGTTACTGGTGGTCTTGGTAGATAGGCAGACCCATTATTTCAAGCTGTCCTCCCATAATAAATTACCCCAGTAAATAAAATAAGTATTTCTGAGAGGATGACTCAATACATCTTTTAACCAAGCTGGAGTACATGTGACCCCTTCCAAATGTGCCAAGTCACTATAATATCGGATGCCACACCAAGTACTAAACTTGGAGCATCATGTTGCTTCTGCCTCCTAGATCTTAAGCCTTATTCTTTTAAAGTACTTAGAAGATCCATACTTATACAAAAAACTTTCCTTGACCTTATGTCACTGGGTTGTTGCATGAAACATGCATCCTCTGGTGTATATAGGTGCAGCCTAAACCATTTAAGTGGAAAGGCCCCGTAATACAATTGCATGTCAGGAAGTTGTAGATTACCCTTGTTTTAACATGCATCTTAACTTTTTCCAGGCAAATCTAGTATACTTGGAAGCGTGGACAAAGCTTTTGATACTGCTCTGGAACTTTTGAAGGTCTAGTGCTACAGAATTTCACAGAATATCATTAAATGTGAATGTAATTGTGGGAAGGATGCAGATTGTTTACAAAAGTAAGTGTCCAATATATGAATATGGGAGATATTGGCTTTTTGTATAGTTTATTTTACCATCCTTCAACACCTATGATAGATTGTAAGTTTGGAATCTGATCTATATTGTGAAGATATCAATCCCCAGATAACTGTCTATTGGTCTCATAGACTATTGAGTTGTCTAAATTCCATACATTCCATATAACAGAACAAATGTTATTCATACTTTCCCTTTCTCATCCAAACTGTTCTTCACAAAAGCAGGGGCCCCTCAAGGCTCAATCATCACACCCATGCCTTTCAACATCTACATAAAGTCATGACTGGCAATGATGATTGAATTTCAGCTCACATGCAACAACTATGCAGATGACACACAAATACTCCTTAAACTGGAATGCCCAAAAGACATTGGAAACTCACAAATCTTCAGTTACCTCTGAGTCGTTCATCAGTGGATGACATGGAGCCATCTCAAACTAAGGCCCATATTTATACTTTTTTAGCACTGCATTTGCGTCATTTTTTACGCAAAAGCGGCGACAAACTTACAAAATACCATTGTATTTTGTACATTTGCGCCGCTTTTGTGTTAAAAAGTGGCGCAAATGCGGCGCTAAAAAAGTATAAATATGGGCCTAAATGCTTTCAAAATGCAATTACTCACATGAAGCAGTTGGAAGAATGATGACCCACTCTGCACCTGGCCTAAAGATCTGGGACCACCTCCTAAAGTATCTACGGAAATAAGATCCCTTGGAATTATTATGGACTCCAAGTTCACAATGAATGTCCAAGCGGACAAATTAGCAAGATCACACTCATCACCATGACTCTGCAACACATCTTTTCCCACCTGGGATCTCCACACAAGATCAAGGCTACTATCTGTTTTGTACTTTCTAAACTGGATTTTGCCAAAGGCCTCTACCATGCATCACCCCTAACTACTATGGAAGGCTGCAACTGATTCAGAACTCCTACATGTAAAACCACAAGCCCACATCTTGAGGGCCCTTCATTGGTTACCAGTTGCCAGAAAATCCACAGTCAAGCTGCTTTCTATCCCCCTCAAAGCAATACATGAAAAAGGACTGCTTTTCACCAGGAACAGAATTACCGTATGCATTAAAAAAAGACACCTCCGCTCAAGATTGGCTCGTCATCTCAAAACCCCACCATACAAAAAAAAGACAACAGATGGTACATCTTTCTCTGTTCAAGTGGCCCAACTATGAATTAATTACCCCCAAATATAAGATCCATGGATAACTATCTTATCTTCAGAAGACTACCTAAGAGTTGGCTCCTACATACTCAAACAGCAATGTATTGCATATCCCTGTGTATGTAAACATTTATAATTGATTATATGTATATATCTTGATATGCGTATTTTTTTCTTAAAATATATAAATAACTTTTATATAGGAAGTACCATCCATGTGGCTAAGAAAAGAATATTGGAGCATATGAGGGCCATTAAGAATGATGACAAATCATATCCAGTAGCGAGACGCTCTAAACAATACCATGAGCAGAACACTAATAAATTAAAATTTGTTGTTCTAGACAGGGTTGTTTTAAGCGTGAGAAGAGGGAACAGAACGCTGGAATTGAGGAAATTAGAATCTCGTCTAATTATTGGTCTTAATACTATTGAGCCACCAGGATTAAATAAGGATGAGGAATTAGTCATTCATTTCATAAGTCAATAGCTATTTCTAGAGTGATAATAGGCTGAAGAGTCAGTCGCTGTTTTCAATGATGTACATGCTGTATATAATTGTGGTTTTTATATTTTGTCTAAACTGAATTTTTATATAATGTGTTTTTTGTTTTTTTAGGTGGATGGGATAAAGTAACGAGGATGGGCTTTGAGAAGCAAATGAGCTACTATATCATGTTTAACTCTTCACGAGAGATGTAGCGATTGAAATAAGTGTGAGATAGCCCACTTGGGTTTTTGAAAGTTATAGTAGTTGTATAGATTACATTATATTTCACATATGTGTGAAAAAATATAGATAGGACAAATGTTTTTAAATTAGGTATCAGAAATTCACTGGGAAAATATATACACCCACTGGGGATGAAAAAGTAAACAAATATAATATATTATTATTTATGTTATTCTTTGGAAGTGTATTGGGTGATTTAATATTGCAGCATATGAAAGATTTTTGAGTGGAAAGGAAGCCGTGAAATGTAGAAAATATAAGAAAAATAATTAGAAATATAGGAAACAATTGAAATAAGTGTTAGAAACGTGCTTAAAAAAACATGTTAAAAGATGGCCGCATGATTGGATATACAAAAAGTAGGTTGTGAGGCCCGTCATTTATTTTGTTGGCTTTTTGTTATCTATGTGTGTAAATAAAAAGAAATGAAAGTATGGACAATGTAATACCCGTGAACAAGGGAACAATGGTTCCCAAAACGCGTCGGGTGGATGTTTATCTTTAGCCATATTGATTAAACTGGAGTTTCCAAAACAGCTGTGATCGAGGCATTTTCCTTTGGATAACAGGGACAGTGTTGATATATATATATAGATAGTGTTGGATTAATGTATAGTAAAAACATAGAATTTGACTGAAAAACCAAAGGTTACAGGGATGTTATAGTTAGGAAATAGAATTTAAACAACATTGAAATTCACTGAAAAAAACAAAAGTTACAGGGAAGTGATAGTTAGGTTCTGAATTCACTTGCACAAAACCATAGGAGTTCAGCAGTTATAGTTACAGTTATTTAAATTGCTATAACTCACGTCTGAAGGTAACTATAACTCACACTCTCACCATGCACTGCTAATTACCCCAGATATTATAGCACTCGTGACTATAACGTCAATAAAAATATCAATGAAACATTTTATATAAGTTGTTTGATTGGATGCTTATGAGTCTATGTTTTATTTATCTACCACAATCGGCAAATATTATCTTAACAATTTATCTACAAGCATTTCACTATTGAAATATTGAGAAAAGGATAAAAAATAATGTCATAAAAGTATACAAATAAATTACCTTCAAATACTTGAAAGTCTGTGTTTATACAATACAACTTTAAATGTCAATATATTATCTTCCTTATACATATATTCCCTTTCTATGTAATCATGTATCTATGTATTTTTTACTTTAGTCCTACTGTACAAAAGAAAAACAAAAATTCTCTCCAATGCACTACTCTGTCTCACCCTATACCTCTCTCAATTTAACCTCTATCTCCACTCTCTGACTCATCCCAAACCTCAGTCTAGTACTATGATCTCCAAAATAACCCTTCTTAGACTCTTCCCTTCTCTATCCCTCCTAGCTCACCCCAAATCTCAGTTTATTACTGTAATCTTCCAAACAACCCTACTAAATTCTCCCTCATGTATCTCTCCTTTGACTCATCCCAAACCTCATTTTACTACTATGATCTAGGGGTGGCGGTGAGTTTTTTGACACTTCACGCTCCCCTTGGAGCACAGAGTTTGCCCAAAAACTCCGCTAACCCCGCCAGCAGAGCGAAGCTCACCACGTGCACACTGCAGCCCAGTTATGGGCCACACGGCGCAAGCGCAGACAGTCTGTGCTTATGCTGTATAGTCCATAACTGAGCTGCAGTGTGCACTCTCAGCCGGACTGACGATAGTGTGGCAGCATGGAGCTGCTGCTGGCACCAGCTCCGATCTTCCAGGCCTCCCTCCACCAGCAACCCAGGTGGCTGGCCACGAGGACCCAGGTGAGTCATCATTTTTAATGTTGTTGTTCATGCACACTTGTGCACAAGAGGACTGAAATGGCAGCTCTTGCTGCGAAAGCTGTTGTTTCAGGCCTCTTGTGCTCCGGCCTGCCCAGGACTCTTGTGCACCAGCCTGAATTCAGGCCAGGGCCGTAGGCAGGGAAAGAAAGCGGCTGTTTCAGACATCTTGTGCACTGGGACAGGCTGGTGCACAAGAGTCCTGAAACTGAAGCTTTCACTGCCCACAGCCCTCTCCTGAATGCACCCGATCTCGGAAGCGCTAAGCAGGGTCGGACCTGGCTAATCAGGCCCGACCCTGCTTGGCACTTCCAAACTCGGGCGCAATCAGAAGAGGGTGCCACTCCGCGGCTCACAGAATGCTGTCTCCACGGAATTCCACAGAGTTTTATATCAAGTCTGCAGAATTCCGCAGAGTGGAACTCCATGAACTCCACCCAGGCCTACTATGATCTCCCTAATCTCTTTCTAGGGACTCTTTCCTCCACCATCTGTTCTTTACTCAGCTCAAACTTCATTTTACTACTATATTCTTCCAATTAACACTTTCTTGATTCTTCCCTCTTCTATCCCTCCATTATTCTATTAAGTGCAAGAGACTCACATGTCCACCTCTCAAATTGACTCATATTTCCCTGTACTATTCCACCACTAATCCTTTGTGTTCCGAAATACCGTGCTACTCACAGAAAAGGGCTACAATGCCTTGCCAGCGGTAGTATGTGCTATGTAAATACAATTACAATTACAATAATGATCTCAGTTTTATCATACTTGATGCATAAACGGAAAAGGTTCCATATGAAATAGCAATTTATTCAAATCTCCGAACTGACTCCTCTGGCTGTGTTGCATAAATTAACAAATCATCTGCATAGAGAGCCCTGCACCTTGAAAGGGATTATGATCTATGCTTAATTGCAGGGTAAGCTCCATAAATAGCTAAAAAATGATATGCGAAAATAGACCTCCCTGTTGAGTTATAGTAACTCTGTGTGCCAGGAGGTTATTTCCAAAATTCTAGCTGTTGGGATAAAGTAAAATTCTTTTTGAAGGGCCCAAAGACATTTCCAACACACTTATTCAAAGGTACCTGTGATTCTGATGTTGCTGTTTATGGCATATGGTGAATTTTCTTCTCTGTATATGTAAGTGCTTGTGTTAATGAGAAGTGAGTAATCTGTAATGATTATTTGTAGAGTGTTATTTGTGATGTTATCTTGGATGTCTGCTAGGATGTTTGTCTTTTTTGAGTGGTAGTGGAAAGACAAATGCTTTAAAAAGTTGTCATTTGTGCTCAGAGACTTAGGTGCAAGCTGCTCACCTTAGCTCCCTTCTTACTGGGGAATCCCTTCATCCATGGAAGTATATGTTCTGCGTTCACCTACTGCATCAACCCACATATCTTTGCTCTCAAACCTGGGACTTCAACATCTTTAATATTACAATTAATTTATATCATGGTATAATACATATGATTCGACAATCTCTGTATAAAAAGCAATCTCTAGTTTCTTCATTACAGGCAATTTGTAACGCACTGAGTCACCCATCATAAAGAAAATGGCAATTTCGCTGAAGTGTTATAACTTGCTACAGTTAAGTCCAAAAGTCATAATGCATGCTGCCGAGCCAGTAGATGAGTGAAGAGGTAGGGTATAGAGCACAATTAAAGCAGCAGTTACTGAACGGAAATAAAACATGGCTTTTTTTCTTCTGCTCAGTTTATTCTAGCTGCACAGTGAAAAGTAGAAAGGAAATATGTATAGCAACTTGTTTATTTTTTGCATACCTTAATTATTTATAGAATCACTGGTATATTTTTGCATTTTTCTACACATGCCAAGGTACTGAGCCTTTTTTAGGAATAACCTAACTTGTAACAAACTGATTTTAATATCTTTTTGCAACAAATATCTAACAGTTTTAGAGGTGTTCAATTTTGCACTATTGATTCCATTTTTATTGTTCATGCTTGTAAACATGCTCTCTCTTTCATATGAAAGAGTTATGCACCAAGGTCTTAAGTGGTGTGTGGGAAAGGTGATGATTGGACCATGTATTATGAGGAATAAAGTATCCCATGCCATACATGATAAGGCTATTGCAAGTCACCTTGGAGTTCCATTAGCCTTATGAAGGATATCTGCCTTTGGCCTTATTCTCTATGGTCATGGAACTCCACAGTGACCTCCAATACCCTTATGATGTGTGGTACTTTATCCCAAGTATAATGTGACAGCAGTATCCATGTAAAAGTGGGGAATTGCATGTTTGATAATATGCCACTCACCCCCATTCTCTAGTCTGCTGCTCGTCCAAGCCACCTGTGCAGCTGTATTCCATGTATGTCTTTACTATTTGGATCCTCTGTAGGTCATTCTGAAAACAGGGGCACAGTGTCTGGGCTTGTGTCTGTAGTTTTGACTTTTTCTCTGTGTGGATGATGCAGCTGAGTAATTCTGCAGGCTTATATTGAGACATTTACTTTTAGCGAGGACCTTTTTAGTAACAATTGCAAATATATTCATTATAAATGACACCAGTGTTCATTTTGACATCTTCCTTTTATTCCTGAGAATATGTAACTGTCACCGGTTGTCATCAGGCTTCATGTAGAGGGCCATGTTGCTTTCATTCAACTGTAGGCAGTGAAACACAATTTCTGCAGTTTTGCATGTTTATTCTTGACTTCCTAGACACAATGGCCTATTGATAGTCTTGCCAAATCAGTGATCGGGTTCGTGCTCCATTCTTGCCACAAGGGCTTCCAGCTCATGAAATTTAAATTGTGACTTTCTCATTCTCAACCACACCTCTCCACTCCTCTTCTTGTGGGACTGCAGAAAGCCATAGACGACACATCTATTTTCTGTTTTCCTTGAAACTTCGCTTTTGACGCCCTCCCCAGTCATCAGGTGTTTCTATTACTTCTTTTGTGATGCCACTCTGTAACATACGCGGGACACATTTAGTGCATGATTGCACTTATTATGTAGTAATTAGTGTACAATAATCTCTAGGGTAATGTTAAAACACTACTGTACATATTATTGCTTTAGCACAGTATAAATGTGTGGTAGAGCACTGTATTTCTTGGCTTTTGGCTTACAGGAAGTCATTGTTTTTGCTTGCCTTAACTGCCTGGGCATTTTATGCCTGATTGCTTTTGTTTAATTCCTTTTAACGTTTTTACTTTTTTACATTCCTGGATTTTTACATGTGACGTTATACATCCTTAGGCTTCTTAAGGTTGTGATTTTTTACATCCTTGTTATTTTTACATCCATAGTTTTTGTATTTAATTTTATATATACACCTTTGCACATTATTGGACTTTTTTTTACATCTTTGATGTTTTTGTATTCTTTGGTTTTCACATCTTGGTTATTTTTTCAACTTTGCTTTGCCATTCTTGACGTTTAAATCTATATTTCTTTACATTCATTGACTCGTGTTTACTTATTTGACTTTTTACATCCTAGGGTTTTTTCATTGTTTGTTTTTTATGGCAGCTCAATGCTTTAACTCTAACTTGTATAAAGGACATCCCTACTTGTATGAACCAGAGCATGAAACAAGAAAACAGAGAGCACACAGGGGCCACTGTTGCAATGTAAAGCTAAACTAGAAGCAGACAATATGCCTGGACATCCTGAACACAGTAGCTACATTCTGTAGACTGTCAAACAGGTTAAAGATATGTGGGTTGTGGCCACAGCAATTTTGATAAGGAGAAACAACTTGATAGATTGGTTATTTCTATGAAAAGTTACGCTTAGGGAATTAGATACACAGCATTAATTATTGCCCTTCATCACTTTTATGAACAAGTTCTAAAGAAAGACGTGCAATTCATAGAATACAGCAAGTTTAGACACCTATTGCGTCCCACTCCCCAAAAGACACAGTGCACACTCTCGGTTGGATCATCGTTACCTATTCTGTATCAGAAATAGACCATGTAAAAATAAGTAGGGCATTTTTATTTGTTGGACCACCTGTGCTCACCTCTGGGCTACCTACAAGGGTGAGATTGTTCGGGGGAATCTAATGGGAGTGAGGAAGGTGCCCATGACAGAGTATGGACCACTTTTGCAAGGGCCCATGGTGATGTGAGTGCTAAAGGATGTTCAGCACCACAGCATTTTGTGATTATACCTTTGCAATAATGCAAAGTGGGCTTTGTCTATCACTTTCATAAAAACTTTTTTGCAGTTTTATGTTGTGTGAACTCGCCCAGAAAGTATTAGACTGATTTTACATGAGCAAGAGTTCAATTAGACAATGGCACATCCATGTTTGTAGGCACAGGGAGTTAAAGGGCCTGACTTAGAGTTTGGCAGAGGGGGTTACTCTGTCACAAACATGACGGATATCCTGTCCGCTCTATTAAAATTCCATTATAGCCTATGGTACTTATCATACGGCGGATAGGATTTATTTCACGTTTGCGATGGAGTAACTCCTCCACCAAACTCTAAATCAGCCCCTGTTAGACCTGACAGCCTTAAGGTGGTCATCCTCCAACTTTTTGCCTGCCTCCCTCCATTTTTCTGATATCATTTTTGCTGGTTTTAGGACTCTATGCACTTTACCACTGCTGACCAGCGCTAAAGTACTCGTACTCTCTCCCCTAAACATGGTAACATTGGCTCCTACCGAATTGGCATAATTAATTTACCTATAAGTCCCTAGTAAAGTGCAGTAGGTGTGCCCAGTGCCTGTAAATGAAATGTTACTAGTGGGCCTGCATCACTGATTGTGCTACCCACATACGTAGTCCCTTAACCATGTCTCAAGCCTGCCATTGCAAGGCCTGTGTGTGCAGTTTCACTGCCTGTACGACTTGGCATTCAAAATTAATTGCCAAGCCTTGAATCCCCCTTTTATTACATATACTTCACACCTAAGGTAGGCCTTAGGTGATCCATAGGGCATGGTGCTATGTAAGTAAAAGGCAGGGAATGTACTTGTAAGTTTTACATGTCCTGGTAGTGAATAACACATAAGGTAATTTTTCACTATGGTGTAGCCTGCTCCTCTCATAGGCCAGCATTAGAAATCCCCTTACATACTTTTAAGTGGTAATTTCCGACCTGAAGGGAATAACATTGTCATGTGTGGTCCGGTTGGAATGGTAGTGAGGAATCCTACTTACTGGTGACATTGGATTTATCATTACTATTTCAGAAATGCAACTTTTAGAAAGTAAGCATTTCTCTGCACTTACTGCTCTCTGTACCTTACAGCCTGTCTCCAATCCACATCTGGTCTGTGCTGGTTGGCAGCTGCCCTTTTGTATTTCACCCACACACAATCTGCATTCATCTGCATACTGATTGGTCTTCCTGGGCAGGAAGGGTGGAGGGGCTCTCACACTTCAAAGACTAGTGGTCTAACCTCACACAAAGGGCTGCTAACCCCACACAGATCTCCTGGGAGAAAGGACTGAGTTAAAAGGGGAACTGTCACACTTTAAAACCACTCTTTGAAGTCTCCTCACTTCTGGGTCTGTGACCCTTTCAAATCAGACATTCTGGACCTGCAACTGGACTCTGTCAGAAGGACTGCAGTGCTGTCCAAAGGACTTATCTGGACTGCTTTTCTGGAAGAAGCTCTCCTGCTTGTTGCCCTGCTGCCTGTTACTCCCTGACTCTGCTGGAAGGACTTTGCCTTCCCCCACCAGTGTTCTCCAAAGACATGGATTGAGCTTGCCTCCTGTTAAGAAGTCTCAGGGCCATCAAAGGCTTCACCTGAGAGAAAATTCACTGCGCTGAAAAAATCGATGCAACGCCTGCAAAATTGATGCAACACCTTCAGAATCGATGCACCACCTCTACTGCAGCTCATAAACTGCTGCAGCAGCTACCAAATCGATGCAGCACCTGTTTCATCATCGCAGTGCGTTTGGATTTTCCACGCATCATCCCTGTGTGTCCACCGCTGTACGGAACCCAGGCTGCACGTCCGGAAATAAATGCATCACCTTGCTCGTGAGGAAAGAATCAACACATCACCTCTGCTGTGCTGTAAAAATTGACACATCACTTTACTTTCCAACGCATCACCTCCTCTTAGGCCCTCTACGTTGTTATTTTTGACGCATCTCAGGTACTTTGTGCTAAAAAAATACATCTATTGATTCATATGGATTAAGACTTACTTAAACCTCTAAAAAGTGATATCTTGACTTGTACATATTAGATTCTTGTTGTTTTGGTCTTATATTATTTAGATAAATATTATCTATTTTTCTAAACTGGTGTGGACTACTTTTTGTGGTGTTTTATCTGTATTACTGTATGAGTTATTGCACAAATACTTGACACATTGCCTTCTAAGATAAGCCTGCCTGCTCTGCACCAAGCTACCGAAGGATGAGCACAAGATAATTTAGGTTTTGTTATGCCTTACCCTGACTAGGATTGTGGTCCCTACTTTGACAGGGTGCATATCTCTGTCAACTGGAGATTTGATTTCTAAAAGGTTCTAAGTCATTTGCCCAGAATCACAGGATTTTGAGCTGATGCCGAAACTCACAATGAAGTGCAAATGTTCCATTACACATGTGAAAGCATTTAGCCAAGATATTAAGTACATTTGTATTGCTCTTCTTCTCAGGAATTTGTTGCATTTGTCAAAGGGGAGATCATGGGTTTATCAAAGCTTATCAAAAGAAGAGTCTAAATCTAGGAAAATCCATGAACTAGACGTGTGACTTTTGATGAGGTGTAGGTAGAGGAGTAGGGGTCGCCTTCTCTTTGACCAAAGACACAAGTAAATAAGTAGGTGATGCCACAAGAGAAGGAGACTTGTGCGGAAAGTGGTCCTAGATTTATGTGCCAGTATGGGGTTTGGGCCCACAATTTATTGGGATTGTCACCTTTCGTTCAAACAAAGCTCAGACAGAGCTAAATATATTAAAATATCTTCAACCTCGAATATACAATTTGTTCCAGTGGATCTGTTTAAACCAAATCTGTTTCGGTCCAGCCCAGACAAGCAAAGTACCTAAACAGGATACAAGGGATGACAGGTCAGACTTTCGTAGACACCATCCAGATGGGGAGTAGTATCAGTGAGTTCAAGCATTTGTAGGTTGGAGCTTGCTGTGGGTAAACATTGGTTCAAGAAATAGTTTAAGGTTTCTTACAAAAGTTAAATGAAAATCTTAGAAATAATATGATACCTCTGATTTCTTGTCAAAGGCATACAATGATCATTGCCAAATCAAATAGATCTGGCATTTTAGTTTGCAAACCTTTTAAGTGGACGAGAGGGGAAATGTCTGTACCTCTGGAGAAGGACGCTCTATTGCTCTCATACTGTGGGTGTCCGGCTGGCAGGCAGTGGTGCTGTTATAGCACGGTGTTCCATTTACGTATTTTGTTCATAGAATGAGCTCAGAGAGTAAAGATAAAAAAGCTTGACTATTTCCTTCTATTGATGTTAAACA
The DNA here is from genome assembly GCF_031143425.1 of Pleurodeles waltl. Classification (NCBI taxonomy): domain Eukaryota; kingdom Metazoa; phylum Chordata; class Amphibia; order Caudata; family Salamandridae; genus Pleurodeles; species Pleurodeles waltl. Next base: position 1,661,183,200 of record NC_090444.1, on the reverse strand, counting down.
CAATGAGCTTACTTTGTCATCTAATTGACCTCTATTATCTAAAAAATAATTTGGTATTTTCTAATGGCACTGTACAGTTCAGAAATACCTCAATACTCAGTACTAACTCTGTGCACACTTATGGACCAGTACAGATCTGGCCTTACTCACAATGCAGGGTCGTGATCACATGCTACTGGCCCAAGATTCTACGACACTTGGTAACAACCAAATCATTTTACCCAACCTCACATATTGCTAGCTCAATATCAGACAGTGTTTGTCTTTGATCATAATATGATGACCAGGTTTAAACTTACAACTTTGTACTCAGGATTCTGTGAAATATAATGATCATCATTTCAGGAAGGGACTACTAAATGGTGGATACCTCTCCATCACATAGTGCAGGTGAAGATCTAAATGTGCTGGTGTCCATGCGAGCCAGTGGCAGCCAGTGATCTTTGAAAGTCATGATACCTTCTCTAATTGCAAAATCTGAAAAAGTAGTATCAGTAGTGTATTTAAACGCAGATTTTCACATACTTATCTAAAAGGGAAAGGCTCCTATAGGGCACCTATGAAACACCCTGTGTTAGAAATGGGGTCTTTGGTTGGCAGCCAGGTTACCCCCTGTTCCAGCAAGGACCCTCACTCTAGTCAGGGTAAGTCACACACAATCTAAATTATCCTGTGACCACCCTCTGGTAGCCTGGCACTGAGCAGTCAGGCTTAACTTAGAAGACAATATGCAAAGTATTTGTGCAATAAATCATACAACAACACGATATCGCACCACAAAAATACACCACACAGTGTTTAGAAAAATATATAATATTTATCTGAATATTTGCAGGTCAAAACGATCAAAGATGCAATAAGTAAATGTAGAGATATCAATGAAAAGTGATATAAAGTGTTTTAAGTCTTTGAGAAACAAGTAAATGTCCTTTCAAAACAATAAAAGTTCCTTGCAAGCACAAAGTACCTGGTTCACGTTAAAAATCTCCGCAAGAGACCGCAGAGGAGGTGATGCATGGAAGACGGAGAGGTGTGCGTCTGTTTTGCCCCTTCGCACACGGACTTGCGTAAGGAATCCTGGGCTTGCGGAGCGAAGTCACAAGCGCTGGTCAATCCAGTGGGCGTTGTGTGGAAATTTCTCCTGCACGGCAAGGGCTGTGTCGATTTCTCTCTGAAAGTCGGGTTGCGTCGTCCCGGGTCGTCTGTGCGTCGATCCGGTGGGCCGTGGGCCGAAGTTCTGGTCGCAACGCAGGCGCTGCATCGATCTTCTCCTTGCGAAGTCGTGCTGCGTCATCCCGGTTCAGCGTGCAGTGAATTTCTCACCATGGGGCAGGCTGTACGTCATTTTTAGCAGGCTGTGTGTCAAATTTTTGGCCACAAGGGGTCCAGTTGCAGGAGTGAAGTCTTTTTGGTCTTGAGACTTCAGGAAAGAGGAGGCAAGCTCTATCCAAGCCCATGGAGAGCACTTCCCAGCACAGCCAGGGAGCAGCAAGGCAGCAGGGCAACAGCAAGGCAGCAGTCCTTGTCAGAAAAGCAGTCCCAGTGAGTCCTTTGTGCAGCCAGGCAGTTCCTCTTGGGAGCTTTGGTTCAGGGATTCTTCACCAGCAGGTTTCTTGTCCAGAAGTGTCTGTGAGGTAGAGTATCTACCCCAAAGAAATGTCTAAAGTCTGTGGTTTTGGATCCTCTTATACCCATTTTGGCCTTTGAAGTAGGCTTACTTCAAAGGAATGTCTCACTTGATTGTGAAATCCTGCCTTGCCCAGGCAAGGCCTCAGACACACACCTGGGGGTTGGAGTCTGCATTGTGTGAGGGCAGGCACAGCCCTTTCAGGTGCGAGTGACCACTCCTCCTCTCCCTCCTAGCACAGATGGCTCATTGGAATATGCAGGCTACACCCCAGCTCCCTTTGTGTCACTGTATGGAGAGAGGTGCAAACAGCCCAACTGTCAAACTAACCCATACAGGCAATCTACAAACAGGCGGAGTCACAAAAATGGTTCAAGCAAGAAAATGCTCACTTTCTAAAAGTGTCATTTTCAAATACACAATCTTAAAACCAACTTTGCTAAAATATGTATTTTTAAATTGTGAGTCTTGAGAGCTCCCAAACTCCACATGTCTATCTGCTCCCAAAGGGAAGCTACGCTTTGATCATGTTTAAAGGCAGTCCCAGGTTAACCTATGAGAAAGATAGGCTTTGCAACAGTGAAAAACGAATTTGGCAGTATTTCACTGTCAGGACATATAAAACACAATTTTAAATGACCTACCTTAACCGTACACCGCAACCTGCCCATGGGGCTACCTAGGGCCTACCTTAGGGGTGTCTTATATGTAGGAAAGGGAAGGGTTAGGCCTGGCAAGTAGGGACACTTGCCAAGTCAAATTTCCAGTTTAAAAACTGCACACACAGACACTGCAGTGGCAGGTCTGAGACATGATTACAGTGCTACGTATGTGGGTGGCACAATCAGTGCTGCAGGCCCACTAGTAGCATTTGATTTACAGGCCCTGGGCACCTCTAGTGCACTTTACTAGGTACTTGCTAGTAAATCAAATATGCTAATCATGGATAAACTAAATAACAGTACAATTTACACAGAGAGCATATGCACTTTAGCACTGGTTAGCAGTGGTAAAGTGCCCAGAGTTCAAAAGCCAACAAAAACAGGTCAGGAAAAATAGGAGGAAGGAGGCAAAAAGTTTGGGGATGACCCTTCAAAAAGGGCCAGGTCCAACATGACCCACCACCAGCCTAAAGCCAGAGGAGAACAATCACGATCCTGATGTACTTCCCTGATTGAGGCGATAGAACAAGGACCCAGGCCCACAACAGCAGGGGCATGTTCCAGTTCTACACTTTCCTGACTCCAATTGGATCCCTCTGTCCATACTCTCAGGGTCCACTAAGCAAACCCATGGGAACCTTTCTCCTCACCTGCGGACGCCATCTGTGCAGCACCTAACCTTACTTTGCTCACAGATGTGCCCCAGGGGCCGGATAGTACCACCAGGGCCAACACAGTGGTGTTGCCCACTCCACCCCAGGATGTAACTCTTGTCCCCCCCCAGGGATAACTCTGTCCACCAGGACAGCAAGCCACAGTGGCTACTGACAGCTGTCAGGGATGAGAGCCAGGCCCCAGGCCTCTCAAAGCTCTCTAACCACTGTGACTGTGGAGAGTGGGGGGCGGTAGCCCCAAGTGCTGGGCACCCTTTGACTACTCTCCCTTCCCCAAGGTCAGGGATGACAGCCTGACCCTGGTCCTCCCCTCTGGGACTCTGTACCCTCCCTCCTGGAGTGGCACCCCCAGAGTCCAACATTGTCAGGGTGCTTATAGAAGCAGCCCTGTACAATTCTTCCACAAGTGCAGGGGTGTTAACCTGCAACTGGTCTTCCCCTATGGGGCTCTGTACCCTCCTTCCTACAGCGGCACCCCCAGAGTCCACAATTGTCAGGGTGCCTATAGAAGCAGTCCTGCACAATTCTTCCACCAGTGCAGAGGTGTTAAACTGCAACTGGTCTTCCAACCTGGGGTCTGTACATTTAGGTTGGATTGGGCCAGGGGTGAGGCTTCTCTCCCCCTGCCCTCCCTTCTGGGGTCTGGCACCCCCCAACTAAGAGTGGCCCCCCAGAAGACAGCATGGTAGGGGCACTGTTAGCCGTAGCCCCTTCCTCCAGGTCAGGGGGGGACACCCTGAACCTGGCCTTCCAGTCCAGGGTTTGTACCCTCAGGCTGCACCACTGCCTGGCAAACAAGGACTTTCTGGGGGGCACACCTACCCCCACCAGTTCAGAGTTTACCCTCTAAACCTGGTCCATCAACCCAGAGTCACCACCCTGAGGCTGAACAATTGCCGGCACACCAGGACTTCTTGGGGGGCACACTGATTCCCCGCCAGGCCAGAGTTTAACCCATGAACCTGGTCATCCAACCCAGAATCATCACCCTGAGTTTGAACTACTGCCCGGCATTCCAGGACTTCCTGGGGGACACACTCACCCCCCACAAGGGACACACCATCCCCAAGGGACACACAAGAGTCGGGTTGGTGCCGGTCTCCTGACCTCTGCCCATCTGGCAGAATCTGGATCCCCCCAAACCAGAAATGGTCTCACCTAGGTCATTCCTTGGGGGCTCTGCTCTCAGAGCTGACCCCTGACCCTCCAGGTCCTCCACTGGAGTCCGCAGCCCCCTCTCAACCCTCTGTCTGGACTTCTGCACCCCCTCACTAGGAGTGTTACTGCCAGACACCAGAACTGGTGGGATGCTAGCTACAGTCACCCCCAAGTTCTTCTGACACTGTGGGGTCTCCCCCAAAAAGTGGCCCTACCACACAGGCTAGGCTCCTCTCCTGGAGTTCCCTCATGGAACCCTCCAGGACCTGGGACCGGATCTCGGGCACCCTGGACCTCAGCCCATGCCCATTCCCTCTCCTCTGAGACTGGACATGGGGCACCTCACCCATCCCACTACACTGGGACCTACCTGGGATACTGCAATCCTTTCCCACCTCACCTGGTCGGGAAATACCTAGACCACTCCTTCAGGAGCACCCCCAAATTCCTGTTCAGACTCTCTGGTACTTACCCAGAAGTCTGCCTCCATTGTAAGCTCCCTGGGGTCAGAGAACTCAAACTCCACCTGGTGTTGGCGTAGCTCTGGAAAATAAGGACTAGACATATGCTCTCCAGCAATTACATCACTCAGCCCCTCACATGTATTAACCAAAGTACCCATCACCCAACCATCCAGTGACTCAGCCTTGAAAAAGCACTACACATCACCCTCTTGAGACTGGTGAGACAGTATCTGATTGTCCCTGACACTCAACCCACAGTCTTCTGTGATGTCTCCACACTTCATACCTAGGACATCCACCTGGGGGGGACCCTTTTCCTTGTCACTCTCCTCTAGAGCCAGTAAAGTGTCCCACCCTTCAGGAGGAATATGCCTCCCTGTGCCAGTTCCCCAAACCTCCTTAGGGACTCTGTGCATAACGGCTACTACCTCATACTCCTGAACCTCCTGGTGTGTGTGAACTCTCTCCTTCAAGTAGGGCACCACATCTCTGGGCATGTGCACTTCTTCAGCAGTACTGGATACAAGATGTTTGCTGCCACCATCTGAACTGGACTCAGCCCTTTAGGCTTCCAGTTTCAGCTCTTCACAGCTCAGCTCCTGAGCTGCAAACAAGGTTTTTCTTTCTGCTAAAGCTTTCTCAGCCTCAGCTCTTCCCTCTTCTGTAGATAGTTGAGCTAGCTGTAGCTTTAGGATCCAACCAAGCTCATCATCTCTCACTGGTTCCCTTTCCTCCTCTGAGTAGTCCCTCCTCCTCATAACCCTCCTCAGGGCTATTACTCCTTTGGTTCTTTGCTGCCTGTTCCTCTGCCAATTGTGCTTCCCCCAGGCTACAAAGATATCCAGCAGTTCCATCTTAGTGGATCTCCTTGACATAGCCAGTCCCCTTTCTCTGCAAAGCGTCCTCAGCTCAGCCTTGGTGAGGGATTCAACAGGGACAAGGTTTGACTCATCGTAGTCTTCTGTGAAGCTTGGATCCATTCCCAATCTGTTAAGGTATCAAGGGCAAAAACACAAAAACAAAGTCCAAAAATATCAAGAAGTTATCCAGGAGGACATCAGAGAACCAAAAGCAAAAGATGAAAAATCAAGCTGACCTTCAGCTGTGGGTAGGTAGTGAAATACTTAGCTACTGTATGTCACTGCACAAACACAATTCCTATCCTCACAGCTGATGTGTTGGTTGGAAGTCAGGTTACCCCCTGTCCAAGCAAGGACCCTCACTCTAGTCAGGGTAAGTCACACACAATCCAAATTATCCTGTGCTCACCCTCTGGTAGCTTGGCACTGAGCAGTCAGGCTTAACTTAGAAGGCAATGTGCAAAGTATTTGTGCAATAAATCATACAATTACACAATATCGCACCACAAAAATACACCACACAGTGTTTAGAAAAATATATAACATTTCTCTGGAAATTTGCAGGTCAAAACGATCAAAGATGCAATAAGTAAATGTAGAGATATCACTGAAAAGTGATATAAAGTGTCTTAAGTCTTTGAGAAACAAGTAAATGTCCTTTAAAAACTATAAAAGTTCCTTGCAAGCACAAAGTACCTGGTTCATGTTAAAAATCTCTGCAAGGGACCGCAGAGGAGGTGATGCGTGGAAGACGGAGAGGTGTGCGTCTGTTTCGCCCCTTCACCCACGGACTTGCGTCATTATTTTCCAAGCAGGGGAAGGCTGTGTGTCGATTTCCGGTGCACAAACTTGGTTCCTCTTTGGGTTGTGGGGGTTTCTGGTGCCCCCGGGACTGTGCGTTGAATCCTGGGCTTGCGGAGCGAAGTCACAAGCTCTGGACGATCCAGTGGGCATTGCGTGGAAATTTCTCCCACACGGCAGTCGCTGAGTCGATTCCTCTCTGAAAGTCAGGCTGCGTTGTCCTGGGTCGGCTGTGCGTCGATCCGGTGGGCCGTGCGTCGAAGTTCCGGTCACAACGCAGGCGCTGCATCAATCTTCTCCTTGATTCCCCTTCTCCTTTCAGGTGCGAGTGAGCACTCCTCCCCTCCCTCCTAGCACAGATGGATCATTGGAATATGCAGGCTACACCCCAGCCCCCTTTGTGTCACTGTATGGAGAGAGGTGCAAACAGCCCAACTGTCAAACTAACCTATACAGGCAATCTACAAACAGGCAGAGTCACAAAAATGGTTCAAGCAAGAAAATGCTCACTTTCTAAAAGTGGCATTTTCAAACACACTATCTTAAAACCAACTTTACTAAAAGATGTATTTTTAAATTGTGAGTCTTGAAAGCTCTCAAACTCCACATGTCTCTCTGCTCCCAAAGGGAAGCTACACTTTAATCATGTTTAAAGACAGTCCCAGGTTAACCTATGAGAAAGATAGGCCTTGCAACAGTGAAAAACGAATTTGGCAGTATTTCACTGTCAGGACATATAAAACACAATATTATATGTCCTACCTTAACCATACACTGCACCCTGCCCATGGGGCTGCCTAGGGCCTACCTTAGGGGTGTCTTATAGGTAGGAAACGGAAGGGTTAGGCCTGGCAGGTAGGAACACTTGCCAAGTCGAATTTACAGTTTAAAAACTGCACACACAGACACTGCAGTGACAGGTCTGAGACATGATTACAGTGCTACGTATGTGGGTGGAACAATCAGTGCTGCAGGCCCATTAGTAGCATTTGATTTACAGGCCCTGGGCACCTCTAGTGCACTTTACTAGGACTTACCAGTAAATCAAATATGCCAATCATGGATAAACTAATTAACAGTACAGTATTCACACAGAGAGCATATGCACTTTAGCACTGGTTAGCAGTGGTAAAGTGCTCAGAATTCAAAATCCAACAAAAACAGGTCAGGAAAAATAGAAGGAAGGAGGCAAAAAGTTTGGGGATGACCCTGCAAAAAGGGCCAGGTCCAACACCCTGGTACTCTCATGGAGTGCCAACTAAATATGACCCTCCCCAGAAATGCTTAGGCCCATCCGGCCTAGGGATAGGACAAATAACTAATTTGCCTTGGTTAGCTCTGAAATCCCAAGAATTGAAAATATGCCAGAGCCCATACTTTGTTCAGTGAGGGCACCATCAAACCATGGATGCCCAGAAAAAGCCAACAATTACGATCACTTTGCTTTGGGTGGCACCAACATGCTAAGAGGCAATGTAATCAAGCCAGGGGCAGCATTTGTGCCCTGTGACACCTTGTCATTGATTGCCTCAAAGTATCAGCATTTATCACATATTTACCATTGGGGGCTAAATGCTAAGAATTACTGTCCACATGTCAGGGCAGTATTTTGTCCAGTGAGGGCACTATCGAAAATAAATTATTAGAATATCTGCAAATATGCCAGGATCCGGGTACCACATTTGCTTACATATCACACACACACACACCCCTTATGCAGTCTAACATGCATGTGCTCACATTAGGTCACACACATACAGTGGCGGCCCGTCCTTTAGGGCGGAGAGGCCACGCCCCCCCACCTTTTGCCCCTCATGAAGAGTGTCTGTCAGGCTGAACAAAGGCCAGCCTGACAGACACTCTTCATTTTCAGCTCAGACAGCCAGGAGTGAGCCATGCGTGATTTGCGCAGACTCCTGGCTGCCTGAGCTGAACTTTGCTGGGCTGAGGAGGTCACAGCTCCTATGGGCGTGATCTCCTCGGCTCAGCAAAGGTGCCTCGAGGACCCCCCCCCCCCCCAGGAGACGAGGAAAGCGTCACCCACTGACTTCAACCTGGGCGCTTCAGGTTTAAGCCCTGAAGCTCCAAGGGCGAGTGTCAATCAGTGAGACTTCGTCACAGAGTGGGGTGGGGTCAGCAGTCTCACTGACCCCATCCTACTCTGTGATGAGGCTGGGACTGCTGCCTTCCCTCATTGACTGACCTAAGGTCAGCCAATGAGGGAAGGCAGCAGTCCCAACCCTCCTGGGACCTGGAGGCTGAAAGCAAGTGTGTGTGTGTGTGTGTGTGTGTGTGAATATTTGGTGCGCGGGTGCATGTTTGAGTGTTATGAGTGTTGTTCTGGATGTGCGTGGTGCGTGCGTGTGTGTGTGAAAGAATGAATGTGTGTGTGTGATCTTTTAAAATTAATGTTTGGTGCATGCGTGCATGTTTGAATGTTATGAGTGTTAATGGATGTGCGTGCGTGCGTGTGTGAAAGAATGAGTGTGTGTCGTGTTTTAAAATGAATGTTTGGTGCGTGCGTGCATGTTTGAATGGTATGAGTGTTGTTAATGGATGTGCGTGCGTGTCTGTGTGTGAAAGAATGAGTGTGTGTGTGTGCTTCCCGCCCGCCCCCTCCATCCTAAAGCTGCCGGCCGCCACTGCACACATATCCATGCGCTCCCACAATATATATGAGATCATTTTTTACTTACTCTTACCCTCTACAGTTCCTTTTCCGCTTGCACAACTGGTGCTCCATGAGGGCAGGCCCTCATCTCTATCCTGGACAAAGCGGCCGTGGCAAGGAGGCTTCAGAGACCAACCGAGCAACAAACGAAAACCTGAACCTGTGCAGTCCATACACCAACATTCGGTCCATATTACTGCTCTAATTAAGTTCAAAGTTACGTTTTATGCTGCAGGTCAGCTTCTTGCTTTTTCACCCCACACCATCACGTGACAAGTTTGGAAAGGGCGGGTGAGAGGGCTATTGCCATGTAGCCCCGGGCATTCTAGGTCTGAAGTTTAAGGTCCCTGGGGCTACTTTTATCAGTGACTTTGCAAAGCGTCGCCAATTGGCCCGCAGCAAGGAGTAGCAGGATCCTGAGGACAGGCCCGTGACTTTACCAGCTATGGGAAATCTGTGTGATGGCTGGTACAGGAGCCTCTCTCACTAGCACCATCTATCATTCAGATTCACTTTTGCAGACTGCTTTCGTTAGTGATGAAAACAGGAATAGAAAGTATTCATTTTTCCCAAGATTCGTCCTGTGCCCCTCTGTCACTTCCGGTCCATCAAGGCTTTTGCTGATGGAAGCCATTGGTGCTGCCTTGGCCCTGGGTTCAACTATGTTATCCATGACATTTGCAAGTTAAAAAATATGTCTACAACATCCTACATTCTAGAACATCTTACTCTTACAGCTGTGACCTTTCGCAGTGGTAATTATGGAGCTGCCTTTGTTAAACCAGGATGATGGTGAAAGTGCTAAGATGTGTTCAGTGAAACCTATAACTGACAGCATCTCAGAAACATGATAAATAGTTATGAATACAGGAGACGATGGATCAGCCGATTTGTGTAACTTTTATATTTGGGATAATGGACATCAATTTCCACTTATTGGGCCACACTGGAAAGAAACACTCAGGCCCTCATTCAGAGACCATAAACCAATGTGTGGCAATACCTCGAGTCTGGTAATTGCATTACTGCAACTGGTAATCGTGACATTAACGTGAATATGTAAATGAATGAGAAATAACGTTCAAAATCATCTGTTTTTCATAGGATGTTCTGCATTTCTTTTTTCATTAGAGCTGCCCTCTCAATACTGATTAAGCCTAAAAATTGAGTCTCCTGTAAATCAATAGGACATGCAACGTGGTACTTTCATCTTACCACATGCAGAAATACCATAGGCTTTTTTTTCTGGTGACGGGTTCATCAGATCAGACATGAATGGGTTATTCCCTGAAAAATGCCCTGTAATTCAGGCCTGCTATGAAGATATCAGTGCAGAAATATCCGATCGACTTCTGCCTTCCACGGTGTATAAAGTGGACCACCGAAACAATTCTGCATCCATGAAGTTCCGATATCCGCTGTCTCTATAATTCTGTCTTCAAAATTGCATCTTTATTTTCACCAACCTCGTACTGTGGCCCTCATTGGTAATAAAAATTATCAACTAGTGCTTTACTGGCGCTGATGGCTGGGTTTTCCCGTACAAACAAAAGGCATAGTAAATGCATGGAAAACCACTTTCCGCACATTGAGGAAGCTTTCCTACACTTCAAACCTACTCTAAATGAAGGCCAAAGAGGGTCGATTCAGTTCAGAGAAATTAACTTGAGGCACGCATCCATTATCTTCAAAATCACAAGTTTTTCGGGAAGAGAAACCATCAGCCTTTCACATTAAACCTCGATGGATAATTAGTGATAACAACACATGTAGAACAGTAAGACATTTGTGTTAAAAACAGCTTTGTTTATAGACACGTGTCACATAAGAATTACATAAATTACTGTGCGAAGCATGAGGACTCAGTTTGTTATTCTTCAAAACATAATTCGTCATACTGTAAAACTGCTTTATAATGTGCTTGCACGAGTAGATAGTAATGTTCACAGATATATTGCTATTAGTCATTCACACGCCGAAAAACAACGAAAACTCTATGATTCATTTGAAATTATGTGAGTTATTAATGCGTCTCAAATCATCAACACTGGATGAAAACTGACCACCTGCTGAAAAACCACTGGATAATGTGCAATGTCTTGGGTAGCACAGGTGATTAATTGAAGGCAATTAAATAAAGAACAATAGAGGAATAATTGTGACATGGGATGAATAAGTGCTAAATAATGTGGAACTGCTTGTGGATTACATGCAATTAATCACAGTTTAATCAAATTATTAAAAGCCGATGAATAATGATCGCACAAACCGAAGAACCACTGTACGTTGAGTGCATTTTTCGATGAATCACGCGTTAATTACATTTGAAAAATGGCCTGTTTGCATAAGATCTACCGTCATTAATTAATGCTTAATTTCGTAGATATTGTTTTTGATTAAATACAGTATAATGATGAAATCATTCAGGCCGCTTTACCCAGCTCTTTAATATTTCCAATGAGGCAATCTACTTTTCCTGATTCGCAATGATTCCGACTACTTAGCAAATTCTGAACCATGCTAGGTAAAACTGATAATTATTCGCGCATGCATGAGGTCGATGAATTCAGATTTTACAACGTCACCAGTAGGTGATCCAAGTGATGATAAAGGTATGCATAGTAAAGTGCCGGTCAGCTCGAGAGACCGACCCCCAAACCCAAGTGGAAACCAGTTACCACACAATCATGCCCAATATTAACCTCATTAACACTTTAGGACAGATAAATCATTATATTGGTTGCTAATACTGGTTGCTATTTGAGACCAGTATTTTTAAGACCAGTAATGAATCTTGCAAACACAACTATGTGCTAGGTTGGTTCCTAAAATTCTCAGTTCGAGAGGGCTGCAATTTAAACCACCTCATTAATGTTCATGAGGTAGGTCGCAAGTTGAGACTCACTCCGACTGAAGGTGGCCTGCAAGACTCAGCAAACCAGCACGTCTGTGACTTTACCTAAATAAAGAAACTTTTCATAAAGATGCTTGTTTTTTTTTTTAACGAAAACAGGTCTGCTTTTAAAATGTAAAAAAATAAATATTTAAAGGTATTATGAGAATTGGCAGTGCCCACTGGACCACTACCTACTCCTTCGGAAATGTTTCCCACAATTCTGAAAGGGGAAGGGGACAAAAGGGGGCCCCTTCCCGAATGAATTACCACCCCATCCTGCGGGGTAAGTAACTTTTCTATGATTTGCAATTAGAAATACAGTCACCAATCATTGACTATCCTGTTGCAATGCCATTTTAGGAGTCTGCAGTATTCACTGACTCCTAAAATTAAATTGATCATAGGAAAACCCTTTTAAGCAGCTGCAAACTCTTATTTAGAGAATGTGTGATGGTAAAATGTTAGGACAACTGGCTCAATGTTCTTTCACTCGTCCAGAGACCTACCTATACATCAATATGCTTTTTGTAGTCAATGAGAATATTCACTGTTTAGAAATTCCTTGAACAAGAGGGATATCCGTTTCTTCTGTAATTGAGGGTTAACCTCTGGACAAGAGTATTCAATAGATCAACTACCACATTGTAGAATTATCTCACTTTTTTCTAACAATCTTCATTATGCTGAGACCTATCTTCTGCACCACAGTCCTAACGAGGTTAGCGTTTCCTCCACTTGACAAAGGCAGCTTGTTGCCAGTCCTAATTGTGTTTTTAAATTCCTCTCCCAAGTGAAGGTACAAAGGATGGTACAACAGGCTCCACCTTCCAGCACACTTCTGATCTACCAATTTAATGCCATCCAATCAAAGCTTTGAAGTAAAAATAGAACTCAGTGTAATGAATGTTTCTGTTCCTTGATTACATGAGAAAATATGAACCGCTCACCCTATATCAATCAAGGAAACTCAACAAGCTTCATCTCACGTGGCTTAGTTGGGTTTTTAGTTGAAAGGAGCCCTGCTCATGTAAGGAACACAATCCTTGTCAGGTGAAATACAAAAGTAATTAAATAAACCTGTGTTCACCCTCTGGTAGCTTTGTATAAAAGCAGTCAGGCTTAACTTAGAGTCAATGTGTAAAGTAATGATGCAACACTCAAACTGTAATAAAGTTAAATAACAACACAAGAAAAATCCCTAACACATTTAGAAAAATAGAGTACATTTCAATACATAAAATGACTCCATAAGAACAAAAACACAATAAGTAGCACCAGAGTTATGAATGTTTGAAAGTTTTAAATGAAAATAGTGCCAAGAAGCACAAAGCACCAATTGAGGTTATCTGGTCTTGCTGGACCAGGTCAAAATCAAAAGTTGAGGCCACCTGCGATGGAGCACAGGCCATATATAGAGGCTAGGTTCCTTCCGATGGAAAGTTTACCTTCTAACTCAGTCCAGTTCTATAGTTCCAAGTGTGGAGGCTTAGTCAGAAATTCATACTGTCTGGGGACGACGTGGAGATAATTGTTTGTACAAAGAACTTGTCACTGGTCAGAACCTCTTGTTGGCAGAAACATGTGGTGGTCATTGCTGATGCGAAGAACACCATATGGGTGAAGTCTGGAGTCTGTAGCCGGGGAGGTTTTATCAGCAGTCAGATGCAGAACCCACATTGGCTGTGGTGAAGTTGGCTTACATTCGCTAGGAGACTGGACCACTACAGTTATTTTCAACACAAAGAGCATGGAACCTCTATATTTTGCCCTAGAGTCCAGTTCTTGAAGTGTTTGGACACCAGCCAGTGATTCAGGATCTCATGGAGCACCTTTTACATGTCTGGACTCACTCCAAAAGAGGCCAGTAGCAGGGTCCAGGCATGTCCAGTTGGTGCTGGTCATATGGGCAGTTGCAGGGAAAGCCTGAGGAAGCTTGTTGTGTCCCTGTAGCTCAAACAGAAGGTCAACCTACTGACCCGTGGAGTACCTTCTGTGGTCCTGAGTTTGAAGAAAGCAGGTCCAATCTACCTTAAGGATACAGACAGCAGGACAGTCCTTTTTCTGATTCTTCACAGGTCGAGGCATGTCTAAGGAGAGGTGAGTGGGATTCACTGCTATGCCCAGTGCCAGACTCTGGGTGGAGGGCAATCCTTTGTCCACTCCCTAGAGCAGTTCTGGCCAAATCTCCTCTCACTAGGTTTGTTGCCAGCCTTACTAGAGAGACAAAAGGGAGGCAGGCATATGTGCAAGCTTTATCTGCTAGTGACAAAGTACGTATCATTTGAATCTCAGCGAGGGGGTGGGTGCACTCTCAGGCCATCCTATCAGGGAAAAAAATTCCCTTCCCTACATCTGGATTCCTTTATCCACTGCCTGGGAGGAATATACATCTCACTATAGGGGAGTTATTATGGGCAGGTGACAACTGGACACTGTCAGGAAAGCCTTTTACTTTTAGGCAGGAAAATGACAACTTTTTAGAAGTGTGATTTTCAAAATAGTAATATAAAATCTGACTTTATCACCAATTTGGGTTTTAATTACCTTTACAATGAGTTCTTAAGTCATGTCTCTAGTTAGTCCCAAAATGGATATAGCACTTATTAAATGTAACAGTTTAAACCAGAGTTCTCCATTAGAGAACCAGCCTTGCCACCGTGAAAAACAAGTTTGGAGATTATTCACTGCTAGGACAAGTAAACCATTAAATATGCATATCCTACCTTTAAAGACAATGCAACCTGCCCTTTGGGATTTTTGAGCCCACCTTAGGGGTGAGTCATAAGTATTAAAAATCAAGGTTTTAGGTGGGGCAAAGGGTTTATTTTGCAAGGTCAAAATGGGAGTTTAAAACTGCACACTCAGGCTTCAAAGCAAGGTCAGGAGGCATGCTTTACAGAACCACTGTAGTGGGTGGAACAATGAGTGCTGCAGTCCACTAGTAACATTTAATTTAGGAAAATAACACACAAAAGTTGGTAATTTTCAACACACTCTCTCTGGCAGGTATATTGGTACAGCTGTAGTAGTGTTTTGGGGTTTATATTTTTGTGGAAAAAGATAATGGTGAATAGTTGTTTTTATGTGAGATCCAATAAACACATGCTGATTTAATGATTGCAGTTGAAACAAGTTTTATACAAAATATAGAAGTATGTTTATTAACATGATTTAACTGTGCCACATCATTACATGAAATTCCATCTTGGAACTGGATTAAATAGATGGTGTTGTGATGCTCCTGTATTTACCCTCCACTCCCTCATCTGGTTCCCCTGCATTTTTTCTCTCCCCACAGCTCTGCAGAACAAAGACAAGTTGGTGTAATTGTCCTACTGTGCCCTGAATGAACTTTTTAGTCTTCCTAACCGAAACACTTTTTGTAAGGCCCTTCAGCTGTAGCAACATTGCTAAGTCTGTTTTTTTTCATTAGTGTAAAGGTTCATTATCTGAATATTTCATGTTAGTTTGAGTATCTCCGAGTTGCAATAACATGGAAGATGCTGAATGTTTAGGAACAAGTGGAATAGTGTTTATGAACTCAGATAGTGAAGTAGACTATTCTGATTTGCCAAGAAAGTTGTTACTTGCAAAGATGCCATGATGAGTTTGCTGTTTTACAATTTTTTTATGCAGGAGTCGTGTAAAGGAACCCCTTCATTTTGGGTGTGAAAGAGAAACTTTTTTTTGCGTTAGGAATGCTGCTCTCTTTTCTAATTTTTGAAGATCACTTGGGACTTGAATTATTTTATTGGAATACAACTCTAACAAACCTGTGATCTAGAATTCAATTATTGAGTGGTCTGAATAATATATTTTGCTACTCTGCTGAATTGAAGATCAGGTGGGTGCCTTTTTGTGCATGATCAACGTGGAGCTGAACCACCTGAGGTAAATTCGGGGGGACTCTGAAATTTGGAGTATCCTAAATATTGGAGGGTTGAGTTCTGCTTCCACACAGTGATACATAGGCACTGCCTTGGCTCGTAATTTGACCTCTCATTATATCCGACCTAGTGCCGGTCTCTGTACGGTCAGTATAGCCTTCTGCTTTGCAAATACACTTACTGCAACCCCTCGATTTCTGTAAGCTTTTGTTATTCTCTGACTGCCCTTACTCTCCATCCCTTCCCAGGAGTGAGTTGTCCATCTTATTTTCGAATGTTTAATTAGAAGGGGGTAACATTCAATTGAACAGGCCGCCCGGATTTGCCGGGTCGGTCCTGATTTTCCACCAGCTGCCCTGGCAGATTTCAGCAAATTTGCCTCGTGACCCAGTTTTTAGAGAGGGTCGACTGCAAATAGAGGGAGACATATCTGTATCTGTCCCAAAGCAGGGCTAGTTAGATAATGTTATAAGAAAGCAATTTAAATAAGAGGTGTGATACTGGGTTTTAAATTGCATTTTATGTATTTTCTTAGTACTATTCTGTAATTCTGTGTTGATGAGCACTGTCATTCTGTGGCGCTGGAATAATTATAATTGGCAGTCCTCCTTCTATTTTTGGGAATTTTCCGGTTCTTGGATTTTAAAATGGCATTAAAGAGTCACTCCTTTCTGGCATCAGTGACACATTTTGCAATGAGAACATTATACTGCGTTGATGGTCTCCGTTTGTAATCTAATTAATCCCTGTTGAAATACTCATTACACCGTCATTTAAAACCGGTATGGTGTACCGCAAGTTTAAATCGCATTATTTGATCGTGTGGTGTTTTCATTCCCCAATGAGAGGATAACGTGAGAGCGTGATATTCAAACATAGCCACATTTTCCAAACATTATGCAGTTTTGGTGCAGTTCTCTCGATTGCACCTACAGGATACACACTGTAGGTATTTCCCACTCTCAGCGCTAGGGACAGGCAGCACTCGACAGGCAGCACTCTCGGCGCTAGGGACAGGCAGCACTCTCGGCGCTAGGGACAGGCAGCTCTCTCAGCGCTAGGGACAGGCAGCGTGCTCATGCAGTCAAAAGAGGTTACGAGCTTTGTAAAGCGACGAAAACCAGTTTCGGAACTCTACGTACTTTAATTCAGTAGCACACCCACACGCTGCTGTTACGTACATCAAAAAAGTGAGGAAGAGTTACAGAAGAAATTTGCAATTATTTTCGAAATAGCTTAAAGCTTTGGCTTCTCAGATGCCTGACCGGTTAGGTTGGAGAAGCAGGGCGATGATTCTTTTAAAAAATCGTTAGCCGTTAACACAGCTAGCACCACCTAGAGCGACAGTGAACATAATTTTATTGTATATGATTATTTCTTCAAAAAGCCCACAAATGTGCTCTTTCTGTGAGTCGTGTTTAGAAATTTCCCGAAGTACAAAAGCACACCCACAGCTTCAAACGTTGCAGTTTTTTTAAGGGGCACTTTTTGACCTGAGACGCAAGGACGGCTGGGGGCAGGTGTGCAGCGATCACCGGTGCGCTGGAGGCGGCATTGTCAACACTCTCAACCGCCATCTAAGATCTGGGCAACTGGAAACGCGGCGCCACGCCATCAACTTCCGACAGCTACACGTGGAATAGAGGGAAATGTGCGAAGAAACTGCAGTTTAACTACCCCCAGTTATCCGCGTTGTCCCCACTATTCGAATCCCAATACATTGCAAAATGTATTAGATTTAAACGAAGTGTTTTTGTTTTTTGCCCCTTTGATGCCTCGCATGACTTAATTCAGGACCAACTGAAGTCAATTTTATTAATATTCTAAATTTTTGGTCAGTGACAAAGTATAAATACAAATATTGATGACATATACTACAGTTTGCTCTAGATTATATCCTGTGTGTCAACAGGGGACACACACCAAACGCTATTCATTTGAAACGAATACATTTTTCATGAGGGCACTGCGTTCATTTCAAAATAACTAGAGAATCAGGTTTGGCTTTCAGATTGAGAGTAGAGATGTACGGGTAAAGGCATTCATGAAGAAAAAGAGAACAAACAAGCATTTGCAATGCAGTGGGTCTTGCGTTTGCTCGAGTTAGAGCTATTAGCCTTGTAAATTCCCAACTGGACTTTTCTTGCCACATAAATCGAAAATGAAAAGTTAAACAGTTGACATAAGCAAGCCAGTTCAAAGCGCCCGGCCGCCATGAGCATGAGCATGAGCACAAAAGAGGGACACAAAAGGAAAAAAAAGTTCATTCGCAGTCAAATGTATCAGCAATTATCCATGTAACAGGGTCGATGGCCAAGGCGGTAACAACACTGCCCCAAGGAGGGACAAATGTAAAGCATTTACCAGTGTTAACAAAGGATTTTTGAAAGGCAAGCCCATGAGCGAGTGATAGTGATGGGCATGCAATGGGTGTGGTTAAAAGCTTGCGCTTGCGTCCTTGACCTAAAAACAGCAACTTTACTAGGGGTGAAGTAATGAAGCTGAAAAAGGAGGAAAAGGTTTAAAAAGTGCCTGCACAACAGTGCAGCATAAAAACCCAATGCATTTATTGCATGCTGCCCAACAATCAACAGCAAGCAGCAAGCATAGTGTCTGCTACCTGGCAGCAGCCATTCAAATTCCAGCCTCGAACGGACAACAACATGCAGCTCAACAGGGAGCAAATCTTCCCACAACAGCTCATCCCCCAAGAACCCAGTTGGTGAAAACATTATCTTGAATAATCATTTGCAATGCGTACCCTTGTCATCTCCGACCTCTGAGTCCTCAGCCTTTCAAACTTTGGATCTCCAAAATGAAAACCCTGAAACAATTCCAGAAGTCAGAAGCCAAAATTCCCTGTCTCTTCTGCAATATCAAACAGAAAATGAATAAGACTAAGGAAACTAAAAAAGAAACTTGGAAAAAGTCACAAAAGCCCAACAGCCGAGGTCAGCTCATGCAAAATTGTACCCAATATTTAATGTCAAATAAAAGGACAGCGATGAAATTAAGCTGAAATGCCCACACATTACTGAATTGAGGGGATTACCCTCAAAGGACAATAAACCATTGTTGGACCTGGCCCTTTTACAGGGTCATTCCCCAGACTTTTCGGCTCTTGCCTCCTTATTTTTCTGAAGTTTGTTGGCTGACGTGATGACTGAGCACTTTTTCACTGCTAACCAGTGCTAAAGTGCATGTGCTCTCTCTTGTAAAATTGGTATGCTTGGCTTATGCCTAATTGGTATATTTACTTTACCTATAAGTCCCTTGTAAAGTGGTATCCCTATACCCATGACCTGTAAAATAAATGGTACTAGTGGGCTTGCAACGCTGCTTGCACCACCCACTGAAGTAGCCTTTCAAACCTATCTCAGGCCTTTTAGCGCAGGGCCTGTGTACGCAGTTTTCTGCCACAGGGACCTGGCATCTAAATTTACTTGCCAGGCCCAGAACTCCTGTTTTACTACATGTAAGTCACCCCTAAGGTACGCCCTAGCTAGCCCTATGGGCAGGGTGCCACATATGTAGAAGGCAGGACATGTGCCAGGTTGCGTGGCCTGTCCTGGTAGTGACAAACAGCCTAACTTGGTGTTTCACTGCTGTGAGTGCTGCATTCTCATAGGATTGCATTAGAAATGCCCTGCCTTATGTGTAAGGGGTATTGTCTGATTTATGAGGGGCAGTGTAGGCATGTTTGTTATGGTTGTAATGGTGGTACGAAATGCTGCTTACTGGTGTAGCTGTATTTTTTATTACTATTACAGAAATGACACTTCTAAAAAGTGAGCATTTCTCTGTGCTTATGACTCTGGTGTTTTGCAGCTTGACTCCAATCCACGTCTGGGCAGACTAACAGTTGGGGCTTTGTGCATACTTTTCAGACAGCCTGTACACAGAGAGGGTAGAGGTGTCACAGAGGTGCATCTACATATTGTATGGTCTTCCTGGGCTGCGAGTAGAGAGAGGCGGGGTACACGTGCATTTGTAAAGGCTGTGCCTTGGCCTCGCACAATAGGGTCGTTTACCCTCGACTGCTGTTTGGAGCCTGTGCTGGAGGAGAGAAAGGGTACTCCCAGAACCAGTTGTAACTGGTCGAAACCCCCTCTCCTCCTCATTGTCAAAGACATTGTAAACTGAGTATAATGTACAGGGGAATTTTCCCCACAATTTGGACATTCTTGAATCTTGAAGAGACTTACCTGAAACTGGACATTGGAGGCTGCTGAGAGGACTCACCAGGACCCACCTTGGACTGCTGCTGCTGTGCTGACCTTTGATCTGTCTGGTCACTAGGAGGAACTGCCACCATCTGCAAACCTTGTGCTGGCCTGTAGCTGGGTCTGCCAGCCCTGTGCTCCTTTTTCACGCTTGTCCCCAGGGGCAGGGTGCCGTGGCTCCTGACCCCTGCAATCATCTTCTGCACGGGGGTGCTTCATCTCTTGTTGGGTCACTATAGCGCTGAGTGGACTGCCTCCTGGATTGCTCTAGTGCCTTGTGAGCACTCTCGTTGGGGTCCCCTCACTTTGCGCTTGGAAATGCGTCGCTGGGGGAATCACCGCCGCAGCCCGGGTGCTGCAGCATCACTGCCTCAGCCTGAGTGTACTTTTAATTGTCGGAGCGCGTTGCACTCTATCCAGTGCCCCCAGGGCACCAGAAGCAGGAAAAGAGGAGTGAGCACGCTCCAGCCATGCCCCCGAAGTGCGAAGCGCGCTTACAGATGCACCCCCGGGACACCAGCAGGCCCCGTCCTCAGTGCCTGCTCATCAGAAATGCAGAGGATTGGAGGAAAGTGGCTTCTGTACCATGTCGGGTGCGGCCGCCCTCCAGAGCTGATGGAAAGCCTCATCGGAGGCCCCTACTCACACTTACCATTGTTTTGACAGCCGCACCGAGGACACGGGCAGCTGTCTACAAGGCGCAAGGCCCAGGGAGCAGAAAGAGAGTTCCTTTCCCCCCGGCCACTTCCTTAGGGGCGTGATCGCTCCAGTAACTTAACATTGGGCATTTTCTTTGGTGGCCCCCCTTGGTGGTAGGGCCAGTAGAGGCCCGGAGGGCACCCCCAGAGATCGCGGGCCCCCTGAGAGAGGGTGCCGCCCCCCCTCTCCCCCATAAGCCAAACGTGGCCCTCGTTGAGCGCATAGGAGCTCCGGGGTCCCCATATCGATCTTCCAGGCAGTAGGAGTGACTTGTTCTACAAGAACCAGGTACTTTGGGGGACACTGGGAGGGTGGGATGCTCCAGGGTTATTTTCCTAAGGATAGATGTTCTTCATGTCTTGCCATATGTAATAATGTTCCTTTTATGGGCATGTATATAGTTTCTATGACAGGTGCATTTATTTACTGTGAATCCTGACTACTGCTTATGTTGCAGAATCCTGAGTACTTACGTGTTCTAATGTGACAACTGCTTATTCTTGCAGAGTATTAGTAACTTGTGTAACATTCTAACAACTGCTAAGGTAGCAGGGTATTACTGACGTGTAATATTTGGTCTAATTATGTTTTGTGCAATACAGTTTATTTTTACACAGCTCAGTGTTGTGTTTACTTTGTGGTGTACATATTGCGTCACGTGTGTTGTGTGTGTTGTGCAAAGGCTTTACACATTGCCTCCGGGTTAGGCCTGACTGCTCGTGCCAAGCTACCAAGGGAGTGAGCAGGGGTTATCTTGGACGTTTAACTCCCTTGCACTGACAAGAGTGGGTGGGTTCTGCCTGGCTTAGGTGCATACCCTAGCCAACCAGAAACCCCATTTCTAACAACCATCTACGCAGTGAAGCCATTCCAGAATCTCAGACAAGAAAATTGATCGCACAGAAACTTTGATCACCCACAAAAGCCAGTCTAATGCTCCACCAAACCACGCCCCTATCAGATCCCCTATCTGATCACAAAGAAAATAGTCTTGTGGCAGTTTTCCCTGATAAAAGCTACCAACGATCATCTTTGGCATCTACATTCGTAAAAAACATCCAAGGAGCTCTATTAACACTAGATTCCTCTGCATCGCCTACTCGCCTTTCCCAAATTGTATCCCAGCATTCTATTTCACAGTCCAAAGAAGTATCTAAAGTTCCTTCAGTGCCTTCCACTAGCAAAATACCAAGAATTACAATCTTCCAACCAGAATACATATCAATCAGAAGGGCTGACATACTGAACAGAAACAACATCATAAAATTGCCAGCCACCCCCAAGGATTTCAGCCATCTCACTTCTAGCCATATTTGATCCATTGTGTTTAGAACATGTATCGATGCATCAGAATATGATGCTACGATAAATAATTGTGCCTCCAATGAGATAGCAAATACATAATACCTAGACACACATATTTTGAAGACTGGGGGACCGCAGCGGAAGAAACACTGGAATGATATCCTGCTCTCCTACTTGACACTCTCTGAAAAAACATGATAACAAATAAATCTCAGCAATAAGTCAGTCTGCATGTGCCAGAAATGCAATTGGCCCTGAACAGATAATCTTCCTTAGTAACTCTTCAATTATGATTACGAGTGACCACAAGCAAAGACAGTTCTGCAGAATGACCAAAACGTTCATGAAGGGCAGGTAAGAGACCGGCTGACTAGATGGAACATTGATCACAGGGCATAAGAAATGACTTACCAAGGTATCTCCACCAACTACTTACGAACAAACCACCGTAGTCTCCTTCTTGTCCTGGAATGTTGGAGGGCTCAGTGAAACGATGCAAGATGCTGAGGCAAATTCTTTTGTAAGTCTTACAAGGTACTCTGTTTAAAGGGAACTTGCTTGGAGACGATGCCGCTAATGCCAGACATTATTGAATACAATATGCCAGCAGAGAGAATAAACGAAAGGGGTGATGCACATGTTAAATGATCTGCATAACAATGAACACAAATTTCAAAATTAAAAACATCATGACCGAAAATCCTTTGTTGTTAGTCATCCTAACCATAAACTGGATAGTGGCCTTGCTCAGGCTTGCTCTTAATTAAGTTGCATATAAATCTCTCTACTACGTATGAGAGATGAAATAGTAGTAACATGATCACTAGTCTTACAGAATTGAAAGTTACATTCACCGATTGCTACTGGATCCTAACAGGAGCCTTCAATTCAAACTTAACATCAACAATTACGGGAGGAAAGCAATACCACTGTGAAAACATGCTCTGGGAGATTCCCTTGCGAGAGATAATTTAGCACCCTTCACTCCGATTTGTGTGTAAAAGGCCGCTTTATTTGAAACAGGTGCACTCACAGTGTTTTATCCCTTGGCCTTTGCCTTACAAAACTAAATCCTCACTATACATAAACTCTCCTGTCAACCGCTTCCCCCTCCCCAAAACCCCCTCCCCCCTCCCTTTTCCCTCTTTATACTTGCAGCTCATTAGTCCAGTCCTCCTTATCTCCCGCTCCTGTTTTATCTGTCTAGTACCTTACTAGTCAGGTGCTATCGTCTTGAGCGTGCAAGTCACCAGCCCCTAAATGTCCATCTTATCTTCGTAGCCCTGCTACTGTCCATCCTCTTCCAATCTGTGTTTGTCTTGTCCTATTTTCGCCCCGCCCATTCCCCTCTGTCATGTGCCCGTTCTCGATCTCCGCCTGCACCTGTTCCAAGCGACAATACATCAAAAACCCCCATGCCCGTGCACCCTTTTCAAACAAAGCAAACCCCAAAATAACATTTTCGCAGCCAAAAACCCCGCCAAAAAAACAAAAAACAAAAAAAATACCTTCTGTCCCCAAACCACACCTCAATCTGGGAGGGAGGGTGGGGAAAAAGCCTGCCGCACTGGCAAACTACCACCAACAAAATGGTGGCCCAACAAAATGTCAGTGCCCATTTATAAGGTAGCCCCGGCTACCAAAGCACCAAGCCCAAAAACAGCCCAAACACAGCCCAAAACGGCGCGAATGGGCTATCCCACTCTCGCAAACTTTCCGGGGGGGAGACTGCCAAATATGGCGCTCCCCCCAAAACCACCTTGCGAGAGATAATTTAGCACCCTTCACTCCAATTTGTGTGTAAAAGGCCGCTTTATTGGAAACAGGTGCACTCACAGTGTTTTATCCCTTGGCCTTTGCCTTACAAAACTAAATCCTCACTATACATAAACTCTCCTGTCAACCGCTCCCCCGTCCCCTAAGCCCCCCTCCCCCCTCCCTTTTCCCTCTTTATACTTGCAGCTCATTAGTCCAGTCCTCCTTATCTCCCGCTCCTGTTTTATCTGTCTAGTACCTTACTAGTCAGGTGCTATCGTCTTGAGCGTGCAAGTCACCAGCCCCTAAATGTCCATCTTCTCTTCGTAGCCCTGCTACTGTCCATCCTCTTCCAATCTGTGTTTGTCTTGTTCTATTTTTGCCCCGCCCGTTCCCCTCTGTCATGTGCCCGTTCTCGGTCTCCGCCACCTAAAAAGAAGAGGATCCGGCCCGCAGAGACGTCCTCTCCTTTTCTGCCCCCCCAGCGTCTAAAGTCACTTCCTGCGCGTCTGCCTAGGATTCTTTAAACATTGCTCGAAGAGCTTCCTTTAATTGGAGCAGGTACAGTTCCATGCCCATAAAGGACAGGTGTACTCCATCGCCCCTGAAAAATTCCTTCTCCTCAAATCTGATATCTGAATGCTCCAGATATTCCAAACCTTGCTCCGCACAAAAGGTCCGCATTTCCTTGTTAATCTTCTTCCTCGCTTTCTCTATGGCCCGGGTTTCCTCGCCCCTCTCCAAACTAATCGAGGAACAAACGCTGTCCAAATGACATGGCACCCATGCCACTGTTGTCGCACCATGACTAAATCCCTCTTCATGTCCTTCAAAATGTCTAGTCCAGTCCGTTTTACCAAGTCATTCTCACCCAAATGAATTATCAATACATCTGGGCACGGACCCCTCCCCTTTAACCTTTCCAAAGTCCCCACTAACTCCTGCCAACACATTCCTCCTTTTCCTTCCCACCGTACCCTATACCGCACCCTATCTAACCCCATTTGGTCCCCAAGGTAGTTGACTGCGCTTGCTTCGCCGCCCACTTCACAAATGAGTGTCCAACGAGCCAAATTGACAAGAACTGCACAGCCGGCCATGGAACCGAACCTGCATCAAGAAGAAAAATTGTTACTGACTCTATCCCTGACTCCATTATCGCACATACCTCCTATATGCATCTGACTTCCATCTCCCCAGTTCTAAAACTGCCGCCTTCCGCCACCCACGCCGACCTGCTTCTGTCGCCATGCCAATCCTAAATGAATGTGTGACATATTGCGCCGAGTTTAAACCTAGGTATCGCAAGCAGGCCCTCAAAACTGACATTAACTGGTAAGCTGACACCGGCTCACCGCTCACGTGACGAAAAACCAAGCCCTCTTTGACCGTCAGATTTCTTTGCCATTTTATAGCTAAGCACATCGGGCATTAATACCCCTTGGGGTAAGCCCGCAAAAATACTTGCCTCCCTTTCCCTTGCTGATCGGTCTTTGACCATACCAATGATATTGCCACCCCTCTAGGGGAGAGATAAACGTCCTGCCAGAAAACCCCAACCCAGTCTGCGGAACCCAATAGCACTGACACCCTGAACGCTCCAAAAAACATCCAAGACATCAATGTCTTGAACAACGCACATTCGGCTGAACTCTTACAAACCGCATCCGCCGCCTGCAAAGGCTTCTCTAATAACTCTAAGGTAATGGGCTGTCTCTTCTTAGTCCGGTTCCCTTGTTCCCTGGCCCAACCCTCCAAAATGCGCTGCCCCAATTCCCCTGCCGACGGAGCATAACCCCACAACACCTTACCCATAAAAGCCACACCAGCCAACTTCCCTGCCATTGATACTCCGGACAGTCCTAAATCCACCATGTCCATGATGAAATTAACCACATCATCTACCCGCTCCTGCTGCTGTCGCCGCCGCCGCGCCCCCGACTCCAGAAAAGCCCGCCAAGCCCGTACATACGTGCGTTGCGTCAACGGGGCCAAGGAATTCACCACCAATCGCAGAATCCTCTGCTGCCTATACTCCAGAGCGCCACCGGCATCGCCGTCCTGCTCACCCGCTCGTCCACAACCAACCCACGGAATCTCTCCCACTGCGAACGAGATAACGCATCCGCTATGTCATTGTTCACTCCCGGCACGTGTTTTGCCCTGAAATAGATGTCGCGGCGCAAACATTCTAAAACAAAAACACGAAGGAGCTGAAGGACCTGCGGATCTCTAGCCGATTGCCGGTTGACCACCTGTACCACTGCCATGTTATCCACCCTGAAAAGCACTGTTTTGTGCTGAAGATAATGTCCCCAAACACATACTGCTACCACTAATGGAAATAACTCCAGAAAAGCGATGCTCCTCCCACCCGAGCGCCATGCCTCCGGCCACTGTTCTGCACAATACTTACCCTGCCAGTAAATACCAAAGCCCGACGCACCCGCCGCGTCCGAAAATATCTGCACGTCCCAATCGCACAGCGGCCATGCTTGAATTGGAATGCCGTTGAACGACTCCAAGAAAACACACCACATACGCAGGTCCTCTTTTTACCTTGCGCTGAGCCGTACGTGATGGTGCGGCATGGTGTCCCCGACAAAGCCATACCAAGCCTCCTGCAAAATGTCCTACCCTCCCATACCACCCGGCACGCAAAATTCAAATGGCCCAACAACACTTGAATTTTCCTCACTGTCGCCTTCTGTTTCATCACCACGAGTCTCACCATTTCCAACATGGCCCTCTTTTTTTCCTCAGGCAACCGTGCCACCATAGCCACTGTATCAAGCTCGATTCCCAAAAATGATAAGGCTGTGCAGGGCCCCACCGTCTTTTCGGGGGCCAGGGGCACTCCCAGGTCCCCCATGATGCACTGAAATTTTTGCAATGCCACCTTACAGGACTCGGACTCCTTCGGCCCTGCAAAGAAAAAATCGTCCAAATAATGCATCACCGCCCTATGGCCCGTGGCCGTCACAAAAACCCACTGCAGAAAAGTGCTGAAGCATTCAAACAGTGCACATGAACTCAAACACCCCATGGGCAGAGCCTTGTCAACATACCAGTTGCCTTGAAATTGGATGCCCAGCAACTCAAAATCCCGCGGGTGAACCGGTAACAGCCGAAAGGCTGATTTAATATCAGTTTTTGCCATGAGGGTGCCCGGACCCAATTCCTCCACCAATGCCATTGCCACGTCCACTGAGGCATACGACACCTTAGTAAATTCCTCCGGAATGAAATCATTCACCGATGACCCTTCCGGCCATGACAAATGGTGAATCAACCTATACTGACCCGGTTCCTTTTTTGGCACTACCCCAATAGGCGACACAATCAGATTATCCAAAGGCCAATCTGCAAAAGGGCCTGCCATTCTTCCTTCCGCCACCTCCTTGCCAAGTTTGAGCCGCACCAGCTCCTCCTTGCCACTTATCGACCGCAAATTGTCCGCCCATCGACGCTGCCGCGGACCTTGGTATCCCAGCTCGAACCCGTCCAAAAAACCGCGCAACAGCAATTGTCCCTGACTCTCGTTACCGTAAAGACCCACCCAGAAAGCCAACTTGTCAATTTTAATTGGCGTAATAGCTTTTTCCCAACACTGGCCCTTTCTGTTTGGACTGACCCTGATTTGCACTGGCACCACCCCCCCCTGTCGCTGACGGCTGTCTCACGCCAGCTCCTCCGTAACAGTTGGTAAGGGGATGCCTCCCCGCACACTTGGAGCACTCATGCCTGAACTTACAGTACTCCCCCGTGCATAACCCTTTGTTAAAGTCCCAGCATGCCCCGGGCTTCTTCCCCGAACCCGCAGCCCCGGACGCTCCTCTGTCTCCAGTGTTGCTGTTAAGATTGGCCCCACCCTGGGTGGGGCGATCCCGAAAGGGCCGATAAGTAATTGGTAAGCCACTGGCTGTGAAAATTGTTTTCCTGAATTTTGCGGGACCCATCGTATGTTGCCACAAGTCCGCGTCTATTTCGCCCCATTGGGCTTCTTCAGCCGCGGCCATACGCGCCCGAAACTCCTCATCATACTGGGCCCACGCATAACCACCGTAGTTCAAGTAAGCCTTGCGTATCACGTCCATATATTTTAGCAGCGCCACTGAACGCTCCGGGAATCGCTCACAATAAACGCTCGCGAATATAAGAAACGCCGCTGTCCAATTCTCGATCGTGACTGGTACTCTAGGCCTCTTGGCCAATTCAAATTCCTCCTCCTTCGAACCTTCTTTCGCCCGAACCTCTCGGTGTAACAACTTTAAGATCTCAACGTACTCCCCTTTCCATATTTTTTCCTTTGTCGCCTGCATGAGATGGGCCCAGAGAGGCTTCGCCGTCCCCATATACGGCAACCTCTTACATTTTCCCCCAACTTTTCCCACCCCATGCTCCGACCCTTTTTTGTCAGTCTCCTCCCGTTCTTTACCTACCTGCTCCTTCCCGTCTTCCGTGGTGACCCCCACATCTATTACATAGACACCCTTTCGCAGCCGCTCCCCTGTACTCGCATCCGTCCCCGCCGCCACCCCTATTGATTTTAATGCTTTTTGCTCATTACCTGTTTGCAGCAATGGCATGCGTTCCACCTCCTTCTGTCTGGATCCCTTCCTCGCCTTCGCCTCCGACACCTGTAACATCTCACAACAAGAATTAGACTCCCCCCCCGTCGCCCACCAGGCCTCCTCATCAGGAATCTCTCCCTCTTCCACGCTATCCTCGTCATAATCCAGCTGTACATCCCTCCCACTGTCCTCCATGTCACACCCCTCCACCCTTGTCCCCCATCGTGCCTTCTTCACCAAATCCTCTACCGGCGCCGCCGCAAAATACGGTCGCCGCGAAGCCGCTAAGCCCCCTTTTCGGTGCGCCGCAAGGCCAGGCCGCTCCCCCTTACTCACCAAATTCCTGGAGGGCGCAACACCCAATCCAGGCTGGCGTTTTTGTCCTAGGACCTTGGCCTGTACCGCAGAACCTCCACGCCGAGAGTTGATCCAGCCAGCCGCGCTGGGCCCCGCCTTCTCTTCTTCCCAGGGCTCAGAGCCCACCCATGGCTCCCCTGGGTCCCCCTCATCACTACTGCTCTTCTCCCCCGCAAGATTTCCAAGGTGTTGGTCAGCAGGAACCCTTCCTCTGACCCCACCCCCTCTGACTTGCCCCTGTTGGCCCTTCCTCTCGTAGGCTCCACCCTGTCCGCACTGCCTGATCTTGACCCCGCCTGCCCTTTCCTTTCACTCCTGACCCCCCGTAGGTCCGAAGAGGCGGCCGCACCTTAAGGGTAATGCCATCCTCCTCCACCTCCTGGCTGTCCTCCTCCTCCTCCTCCTGTCCCTCATCCTCACTCCATTCCCACTGAAATCCCCATCCACCTTCCTGCTCCAGCCCCCACCTGCCACCTGTCTTTTGTTCCCTTGGGTCATCTTCCCCCTGCCCTCCTGGTAATCCCCTTGCACCCCCACTCCTCCCCCCCCTGCTCTTACCTCTTCCCACTTCCTCCCCCTTTGCACTGCACCCCCAGCCTCCTCCCTACCCTGTCCCTCTAAAATGCTTCCCGCCTCTGTCCCCATGTGCTCCGACCGCGCCCCTGAAACAGGATTCGCTCCCCCTGCCCCTCTCGGGGTATCCCCGTGTGGTTCTCCTTCCCTCCCTGCCTTCTTAAATCGGCCCGACCTCTCGGGGAGGCCACCACGTGTTTGCCGCGCCCCAATTGGGCGCGGCTCCATTGCCACCGATTCACCGGCCCTGTAGACTGGGGGCGGATCGATCCCGATGCCGCCCCCAACTCCACCATTCGATGCCTTTGCTTGCGGCCGCGCCCCCAAGGAGATAACCACTCGGCGGGCAGGCGCGCCTGCCTTTCCTGCCCGCCCCTTTCCCACCCCGAGCCCCCTTACCTGCGTGGCCCGCCTGCTCCCGCGTGGGGGGGAGCATGCCGCAACCGCGGCCGCCACCCCTCTCGCCGCTTGACGCGCTGGGCGCTCGTGGCGAGCACCGACCTCCACCAGCAAGTCCAGCCAGCCCGCCTCTTCCAGCAACTGCAGCGCTTGGTGGACGCGAGGATCCATCGCCGCAGGTAAACTAACTGTCGTCTGCCCAGCTTCTTTAAAATGAAAAACTACTTTACTGTTTTTTTTTTTTTTTTACTTTAATGCCTGCCTCCCAAAAGCTAAACCGGCCGATACCCTGCCACTAAACAAAACGCTTGCCGCACTGGCAAGAAACAGGAAAAAACCTGCACCCACGAAAAAGCCTGCCGCACTGGCAAACTACCACCAACAAAATGGTGGCCCAACAAAATGTCCGTGCCCATTTATAAGGTAGCCCCGGCTACCAAAGCACCAAGCCCAAAAACAGCCCAAACAGAGCCCAAAACGGCGCGAATGGGCTATCCCACTCTCGCAAACTTTCCGGGGGGGAGACTGCCAAATATGGCGCTCCCCCCCAAAACCACCTTCTAAGAATAAAGCTGCAAAAGAAAGGACACCATGGGAGGGAATAATTTTTATCATTCGTCAACAGCAGGAGCATGGGTGCCTTAAATAACTGGTTTGATACCGATCGACCAATGTCTCCTATGCACTCCAAGTCAACCCGCTGGGCAATTCTAAGCTCCACTTTCACATCTATTCAGATATTTGGTGTCAATTTACCCTTTGCCATCTTCAAATGCTACTAGAGCAGCCACTTTCCACAAGTCTTTTCTGTAAAACTCTAATCTCAAACTAGAAAACGTACGCACAATAGGCCGAAGTAAAGACCACAACACAATGAAGAAAGTACGCTGGGATT
The DNA here is from genome assembly GCF_031143425.1 of Pleurodeles waltl. NCBI lineage: Eukaryota > Metazoa > Chordata > Amphibia > Caudata > Salamandridae > Pleurodeles > Pleurodeles waltl. The sequence goes on along the minus strand of NC_090444.1, from coordinate 1,661,152,720 downwards.
CCATTTTAAAGCCGAGAAACGATACGATAACTGGACGTCAGATTTTACATCCGCAAACCTTCCACCAGTTTCATACATCATAATAGCATGGGAACAGCTACAGGAATCACTGCTGGAAAACATAAGACCAAAGGTGAGCACAGAAGCAAAATATACAGTAACTGTCAATCCGGTGGTTCACTAAACGGCCTTTCTAAATAAAGAATTAAGATTTTTAACAAAAGACCGTGTAAATGTCGCTCAAGCACAAATTGTCAAAAATTTGCACAGTGAGTATAAGAGAGCCATTTTGAAAGCCAAAAAGACGCAAGTCTATAAAGACAGCCTTGACCTTTTCACTGCCTCCTCACATCAAAACCAAAGCAAAGTCTGATACACAATCAACTGGAAGAGCAACACGCACTGGCAAAGCCAACAGTCTCACCTACAAAGTCATTGCCTTTGTCAAAGTCATAATATACAGCAGCTCGGCTGCTGTGCAGCACGGATGAACGTTATGAAAAATGCACTGTACTGCATTACCTCCAGTGCTTAATTTGAGCCGGTGGTTTCCGGTGGAGGGGCCCACCACTTATTTATGGGGGCTGGCACTTAGTTCTGCACATCAGATATTTCCCAAGACCAACAGAGGGCTAAACAAACAAAACAAAAGACGGAAGAAATGAAATACAGTAAATCCATTACCAAGGGAGAAACATATAAGAGTGAAATAACCGGACAGGAAGTTGCTGCCAGTGAATTAAACAAGCCTGAGATAGATTCAGGACCCTTGCTATTCGTGCTCTCACATTTTACAGCGCCAACCACGGGTGTCTGAGCAGCACTTTAGTCACACATAGGGGGTCATTACGACCCTGGCGGTTGGCGGAGAAGTGGTGGTTTTACCGCCAACAGGCTGGCGGTAAAAAATTTGGAATTATGACCATGGCAGTTACCGCCATGGTCATCCGCCACTTCTCCGATGAGACCGCCATGGCGGAGACGACCGCTGGGCTGGAGACTTGGGTCTCCAGCCCGGCGGCCGTCACAAGACCGCCAGCGGTATTATGACCCGGCTTACCGCCAAGGTGTTCATGGGGTTTGGAACTGACATGAAATCCATGGCGGTAAGCATTATCAGTGCCAGGGAATTCCTTCCCTGGCACTGATAGGGGTCTCCACCACCCCCACCCCCTCCCCCGAGTCCGTCCCCAACACCCCCCACCCCCCTGTCAACCCCCAAAGGTGGCAGGACCCCCCCTCCCCACCCCTACCCCGACATCACAACACAGACACACACCCAACACGCATGCAGGCACCACCAACACACATTCCAGCATACACACGAACAAACATGCCAACAGACACACACACAGTCATACACGCACACCCTCATTCAGACATACACGCACACATCCATACAGACATACATACAGACAGACACGCACACATTTCCATTCACACTACACCCCTGCATGCATACACGCACTCACACACCCCCTCTACATACTCACACGCACACCCCCATGCACCCACACATCACACAACCCCCCCCACCCCCCTCCCCTAACGGACAATCAACTTACCTTGTCCGGTGATCTTCCGGGAGGGGACGGGATCCAGGGGGGCTGCTCCGCCGCCACCACACCATCAACAGAACACCGCCACGCCAAATCATAGAACGTGATTCGGTGGGCGGTGTTCTGTTGACGTAGCGGTGGAGGTGGAGCAACCTCCACTTCCCCGCCGCCCGCCAGTATGGCTGCTGGCGGCTCTCTGTCCGGAAAAGGACGGAGGGCTGCCAGCAGTCATAATACGCAGAGCGGAAAACTGCCACCACTGGCGGTCTTCAGCACTGCGGTCCCTCAGCGGTCTTGTGAAAAGACCGCCGAGGTCGAAATGACCCCCTTAGTATGTTACAAATAAAGCACTGATTATGTTACCATGAAAAAAGCACTATGACGTGTCAGCACTGGCTGGATTATACCACATTTCGTCTGTGTCTTTCAGCCATGCTGCTGTACAACATGGTTGAAAGACATCGACAAAGTCAATAGCTCTTGCAAAGGCAAGAGCTATTGACTTTGCCAATGCTTGTTTTTCTTTTAACTTCATGTCACTTTGCATTCTGGTGTTTGTATTTTGACGTCTTCCTATTTGGAATGGAAACGCGGGGTTACAGTTACTGAAACATCTAACAAGCCAGGATAAACTTAACAGCTGTGGAAGACTAGATTGTTTCTCTGACAACAAAACACACTAATTAAAGTAGGCTGTTATTAGAGGCTGTGCAGTTATTCCTGCCAGAAAAGTTTTGCGATGTTCACAATTTATGCCCATCGTGAAGGATGCACAGTTTCATTTTGCCCAAGTAAAGTTATTTTCCACATTGCGAAATTCGATTCACACAACGAAATAACTTTCATTCTCATGATACCCACAAAAATCAGACAACGTGCATTTTTAGGGTCGAGTCTGCGTTTGCATGCACTTGCGCATGCGTATCGCAGCGAGACGCTTTTGTATTTAGATAAGGGCTCGTAGCCCTGTCAACTTCACATCAGTGTTTTTTATTGGTTCGTGGGCTTGACTAATAAAATCTGCTTGCTTTCATTAGTCAAAGGCAAGCATACATCATTCCTTTTCCGGTGGCTAGCCCTCCTCGAGCGCAGCGACCAAGTACAGAAAACATGCGAGGCTCGCTGTTTTCCATCAGGCTCGTGGACTTCTTTTTCTCTAATTTACGAGCGCGATCTCGCTTGGCAGAAGTCGAGCGCTTTATATTGTTAATTTCACTTATTCGGGTTGTGTACATAAATACACTTTTGCCCGATAGGTGAAAAGTCGGGTTAGGAGTTTACAACGCGATCAGCTCTAACATGAGCAAACGCGAGACCCGTTGCATTGTAAATGCTTGTTGTCTTTGTATTACTGCCTCCAACGGCTAGAGTATGAAATGTGTTCTTTGAAAGTTTGCATTTTTAGAGCTTTTCCATTCACAATGACTTTGCCCGGGTAAACAATACCATTCTGTTAGTCCTCCGAAGAAAAAATATGTGCAAATGTGACAAAGGGAAATATTGCCTAACATTCGTGAAGGCAACAACAAGATAAAAAAATAAAAGCCAAAACAAACGACACAGACCATCTTCAAACATCAATGTGCGACATTTGACTTCTTAGCAAAGCACACTTTGAATGCCTTTATCTAGTATCCTGTGCATCAATGGAATCAATGTATGCAGGCTTTATTTACACTACACACTCAGGAGCGCGCAAGAGATAGAGGCGGCATTGCTAGCTATTTTGAACGGTAGCATCACCACCATTAAGTGAGGCAGTGGTTCTATTCCTGCCCTTTCTAATACAAACTAATGCATTCTGGGAGTTGTAGTCTTTATTCTGTTCAGAAACTGAGCTGGGCTAAAGTCCCGGACTGGAAAAGGTGGTCCAGTGGTAGGGTGTCATATAATCACATCCCAAAATGCCATGCTGGTGCCTCTGCCCGGCAATTCCTGCAGAAGGTGTAGTTTAATTCTTTAGAGCTCCAGTAAGTGTAACCCGGCACCTGTGCTGCCGTTCTTGTCCTCAGGGTAAGTTGGGCCACAACAACTGCTGCCTCCAGCTCTTTTCCTGTGTCAGGAACTCTGACAGGTCAGTGAGAGAGCTGCTTCTTCTAAATTTAAACCCTCTGCCCCGTCTCTGTGTATGTCATATTTTTCTCCACTCATTTTGCCCCCACCATCTCCCTTGCCATCCTGGAGGACCGGACTCACTAGAGACAGAAGCCAGGAGGGCACCATTATAAGCTCCGGATAAACTGGGGAAGGGGGGTCTCCATCCAGGGCAGAAGAAAATTAAGGAGGGAACAGAAAGAGGGGAACAAGTGGAAGAGTAGGGCCGAAAACACCATCCGGTGGAGGCATGGAGCGTAACCAACGGCCACAAGAGCTCCATAGATGATGGATCATTTCAAAGGAAACAGAAGGAACAAGGAGAATGGCGGGTGGGGTGGGGGTAAGGACATGGGAAAATGACGAATACATTTTTTTTAAAACGTGCGCAATGGCGCTGTGTAAAACCATGAATTCGCCAAGGAGCGCTAGGATAAACAAAAGAAGTAAACTGGTAGTCATGCAAAGCACTCAATTACTGCCCAGTGAGATTGTGCTGTGTAGGAAATAAAATAAAAAAAGTAGTCCAGAAACCATGCAGAAATCGTGGAGCCTCATATGTTTTCAGTAGTTGGCTGGTGTGCTCGAGGAGGGCTAAACGCCAGAAAAGGCATGACATGTGCATGCGTTTCACAAATGAAATAACTTAAAAGGCAAGCCCACAAACCAACAAAACTGATGGGCATGTGGTGGGCGTGGTTAAAAGCCTACAGAGAGATTACAACAGGCTAGAGCGCTTACGTGCTTGACTCTAAAAATGGAGCCATGCACGTTGACTTTGTCATAATAGAGCTGTAACGTATGTTGTTAGATATATTTGCTATTTGTATTGAATTATAGGAATGTTTGCAAATAAACATATTTATTGGATGAAAAATAATCATAAATGTAGTTAATAAATATTGTTTATGGCATATAGAGGTAAATGCTAAAAGTTGTATGTTATTTTCCAGCAAATTTCATGGATCGTTTACACATAAAATGATACTCAATGGATCCCAAATAAAACTGGATTTGTTTCAACATGAAGGAGTCTTATACAACACCCTTTTATTTTAACTTCTCTGCATATTTATGTTTTTTGATGCACCCGTCAATGTGAAATGTACATAGGTGCTATATAAACCTCTGAACTCACTCACTCATTCAACCTGCCTATCCTTTATTTAAAATGTTTTATACAGCTGGAAACAAATTATATCCTCTATGTATCAAACAATATTTTGAGCTATTTATCTGCTATGTTCAGATTCCAGATAAGATCTTCAATTCAAATTATTTGCTTTTTAACCCTTAAGCACTCATACATGCACACATTCCTACCTTCAATGCTGCTATGCTTTCTTACCACCATATTAGTGGTTGATTTGTGTTATAACCCTCCAATGCGCCTTTCAGACTTAGGGCCTCATTATGAGTTTGGCTGTCAGACCGACAGATTGCCATGGTGGCAGCTGCCAAAAGATTGCCATGTTGGCAATCTCACAGACTGCTGTATTATGAGTCACACAGCTAGGCTGGCTAAAAGACAGCCAAAAACCCGAGACCACCTGGACTCAGGAGGGTGGGAAATGGGCAGTCCAACCACCTGAACCGCCAGCCCGTCAACCTACACCAAACCTATTACAAGTCGAAAATCAGCATGGGGTCATGCCATGGCGCTCTTCCAATGGTGATGCGAACCGCAGTGGTCCGCAGTCCCCACAGTAATACACTACACCACATTGGTGAGTTTTGAAAACCACACAGCTGACACACATTCACACACTTGACACACCTACAAATTACATAATAAAACATACTCCTTCACACCCCACAATCCTTTGTGTCTACAAGGTCCCACACAGAAGACAGAGCGCCATTTAAAAATACAATACCACAGAATAGGCACCCCTCTATCTTTCACTGGGCACACTTCCCACACCCTCACAACACCCCCACCACACATATTAGCACCCCTACAACAAGTTTGCTCCCCGTCAGCCCCTCATTACACAGCACCCAATTTTTATTATTTCTATTGTTCCTTGTTTCCCACCACCATGTCACCACAGAAACATCCCTGTTTCACTAATGACGAGTTAAGAGCCATGGTGGATGGAATCATTAGAGTAGAGCCACATTTATTTAGAGTCCAAGTCCAGGAAACTACAATTGCAAGGTAAATGGAAATGTGGCAAAGAATAGTCGACAGAGTGAATTCTGTAGCAAGTTGGCTTTAAATGGAAATTGTCTGTTCACCAAATACCAGCTTTAAACTGTTGATGACAGGTGTGCCTGTCACATTAGGGAAAACTGCTAAGCCTATGTGTATATGGCCCTAAACAAATGTCACTTTAAACTGTTGGAGCTACATGTCATAATACAACCTGTAACATTCAGTTTCTCACTTCAGCAGGTCTACCTGCCACTGGGATTATTGAGATCACTCCAGAGACTGCTACTCCTCCCCACCCCCAATTTAAGCCCTCAATGAGGATAGCATCCCTGGACATGTGGAGGTTGAGGATGGCTCTGGTCCATCTGGGGAACTGGGAAAGATGACACCTGTCAGCCTCACCCTGCCCACATCAACTCCTTCCAGCCCTGTTGCATCAATATCACAGGCAACCTGTCGCCCCAAATCTGTGTCCCGAGGACAGTTACAACTAAATTGTGCCCCCCAGTCCAGGTATTGGAGTCACAACAAGACACCCCTGACAATGAAGGACCTGGAACCAGTGGTAGGTGGCAATCTGTGCCAAGGGCACAGGCATGTGAGAGGAAAGTGAGTGGTAGGGATGCTGTGGGCCAGCAGCATGAGGCTGCTAGGGATATTTCTGGCCAGGACACGATAACCCAAGTTGTGGGAGCTTACAAACAATCCCAAGGCGGGATAGTCCGGGTACTTACCATACTCGAGGAGATCCAGAAGCTTGAGAGGGACAGCCACCAGGAAATTATGTAACAGTGGGAAGCCCACAATACCCACACGGCACCCCTAACAGGGGTGCTAAGAGATGTCAACACCCCCTTGAGCAGAGATCTTCAACAACACCAGACCCCTTTCATAGGGCAACTGACACCAGCCCCCTTCTAAATCTGTGGCAGCCAGTGGAAGGGAGGCCCTGCCAGGGGAAGGACCTGCCTCACACACCCTTGCGTCTGTAGCTGAAGAACCCCCTGCAAGTGGGGGCATCCACCCAAACATCCAGGAGGTGCAGATGGCAACACCACACCCACTGCCAGGAAGTGAGCTCTTTCTGATGGAAGCCCTGTGCGGGCCACAGATTCACTCTATTGACTGTTCTTTAATCACTTTCCATTTTCCATGATAGTAGGACATTGGACTTTGGACTTCAAATGTTGTGGCAGCTAATCTAATGATTACTTCCACCATGACTGACCCCTTCACTGTTTGACATTTCTTTTTTTCTTCATTTTCACCCTCATGTCCTGTGCACTTGTGAACAAACAAAACAAATGCACATAAAATGTGTACTAGTCATTTTTTATCATTGTGAGATGTTCACTGTGAAATTCATGTCAAGCAAATGAGGGACTCATAAGATGTTAATGTAAGGAGGGATATGACAAAGGTAGTGTCATGCTGAGGATCACTACCAACACAATGACACACGTGAGACTCATACAAAACATTTTATTTACACTGTGCATTACATAGGCTGCCAAAAGCTCTGGACTGTCATAGTCAAGAATGACAAAGCATTTTTGCTTCTGGCTAGATATCTCAAAGTACAGTCCCCCTGAACACAGAAGAAAGGGCTATGTCAGACCCAGTTCAGTAGAATAGGCTAACAGATTGGTGGATTTTGTCACCACACTGACCCTTATCACGTACCAAAACCATGTCGACCAACTTAAAATACCCTATGACACAGTCAGTGGACAGTATAACATTCCCTACTCAGAGAGGTCCATCCTCTTAGAATGGTCAGCCATCTATTGAAATGTTACACACCTATGTCAGTGTTGTGGCATAGGAACTGTGTCCTGCAATGAGGTAACACATTGACAGCTATATTGAGGTCATACAGCATCCTTGCCAACCCAATATGAAGGTAGAGGAAATGGTTTGCACAGGATGAAATGTGAGAATTACAAATTGTGAAGGTAGAAGAAATGGTTTGCACAGGATGACATGTGACAACGACACATGATCATACACATGAGACCATTGGACCAACATACTTATTGTGTATTTCAGATATCAGCCCTCCCACCGCCCAGGCAGCCTGGACATGGGACTCATGCACCCCAAATCTACAAAAAACGTGACCTGGATCAGCCCATGTCCACTTCACATGTCAAACCAGCAACAGCCACCTGCCAATGACACTCCTTTAAAATGCCCACATGAGGATGGCATGGTGAAGAGACCTACAAGGAAAAAGTGATAAACAAAGACTTTAGGCCGTTAACAGCAACCATGAGACAGTAAACTCTTCTCAAGATACTGTAATTTCCCTGACAATGCAATATGAGTGCCCCAAAGATAGGAGATCCTCTAGAGAGTCACATCTTCAAGTCGGATGTAGCCAGCAAACCTTGGCTGTATGATGCATAGCATCAGATGCCCTATCTCATGGTGACAGAGATACCCTCCTCCACAAAACCTGACACCTAAAGTATCCCATGCAGTCACAGAAATCACAAAACATCACATACTTGCACTCAAGTGAAGTACTGACTGATGAGATCAGCCTGCATGTCTCCACCCTCATCCTCATCACTGCCATCTTTACTTGGCATTTTAGGATTCTCAACCGTGGCACTGCCAGCTCCCCCTCCTCAGGGATGTATGGGATGTTTCTCCTCAGGGCAAAATTGTCTTGCCTATGCTGTGGAATCTTGCCTTTAGGAGCCCAAAAACCCACTCCACGACATGCCCTGTCCTTCCATGTGCCTCATTGAAGTGAACTTCCCCTGGCGTGGTTGGGTTCCTCACTGGTGTCAACAACCAGGGACAGTTTAGGTATGCATAGTCCCCTGTAGGGGAAAGTGACATGTGTGCAACCATGAGTCCAGACCATCCTCTCACTGGCAGCAGACATAGCATACAAACACACATTACATATGTGACCTACCAACCAGCCAGGCCCTCTCTAGGGCACAGTCATGTCATCAGCTGGGGAATTGCACTGTCCTGCATGATGAGTCAATAATACAATATTGGTAAATAGTATAGAGTACTATAGGGTATAACACCTTGAGACCCTAACAGGTGAGTAGCTGTGATTTACAAACACTGATTGATTGATTAATTGATTGAGGAAAAATACAGATATGTACAACTCAATGAAAATCTTAATTAATCACTGGAAATTATTTATGTTACTTATAGCACCAATGCTTTTTTATAAACAGATTTATTTTTGTCACACTTTGTCCCGCTCCTCCTCTTGAAAAACATAAAAAGACATAACATATAATATTCAATTATGTGATGCTAAAACACATATATACAAAACATCAAAAGACTGCCACATTATGTGCAACTAACTTCCAACTGTGCCTGTGAGTCAGTGCCCAAGAACATGGATTTCCCGTGGGCGAGGGGGTGGTGACTGTAGCGCCAAATATGGTGTATTATGTGCTGGACAACTAAACAATATGATAACTGAAAAGGTTGACGTACATGACAGGACAAGGCAAGCACCCAAGATTCGGCCGGACAACTAAACAATATGATAACTGAAAAGGTTGACCTACATGACAGGACAAGGCAAGCACCCAAGATTCGGCCAGACAACATATTAACAATTGTGACACATCAAAAATGTTAATAGCAATGTATGCCTCGAAATAGGCGGCTGCCTGACCTTCTCCACTGGACATTAGGAACCACCTGTGAACGCTGGGAGAAGTCGTCATGGCGGTAGGCGTATGCTACCGTGGTGCACACTGCCATTGCATAACATTGCTGCCTGTGGCGATCTTGGGCCATTGGCAGTGTCTGCCGGTGCTGACTGTTGCGTACGTAGTGGACGTGACTGTCATCTCCTGCTGATTCTCTCACTCGACTCTTGACACTGCTGCCTGCAAGACCTCCACGCTTATGAAGGAGGTTCTACCCTTGTTTGGACAGCTCTGTGGTCAACTTATCTTAGCTTTAGTTAGGCCAGGCTTAGGCCCAGCATGTCAGATTGTGCCCTCAATGCCCTGTAGGTGCTGTCAGCGTGCATCAATTTTAGAGTCAATGGGCATGTACCTATGTCAAGTGGCAGGTTTGGGGTCCTGAGGCAATGTGGTGAGTGTGCAATGAGTGTTCCCTGACTAAACTTGCATGGGATGCACGTCGCTAGGTGAGGTGTCATGACAGTCATCCCCATGCAAATCGTGCCAGATGATGTAGAAAGTATGGTGACATGTGGTTACATGATAGCAGGAGGGGTGAATGCATGTTGTATTGGTCGGTTGCTCGCTATATGAGGACTTACAGTGTTTGCACATTGATCTCTGGCCACATCTGACCTTGTGGAACTGCTGTTCTGAGCCAGATAATAACTCACTATGCCTCTCAACTCTGCACATAGACACCCATTGGTAATTGGCTCTGGGTAACATGATGTTCAGGGATGCATGTGATTTGTTAGACATGATGCATTGTTTAGTTCTGTCTGCTCAGCCTGCAAAGAATGGGCATTGTCAATTGTTACTCACTGCAAAAATTTAAATCTGGGCTGATATAGATTCCCTCTTACACTGCATGTGTGACACTGTGCCCACACCATGTGATGCTGCCAAATCATGTCTCAATGCCAATATGCAGCTTTTTGAGCCTATGTCCACTGATTACAATGGAAATTACATTGTGGGCATAGTGTTGATCTGTGACTAATGTGCCCATATCAACTCTGACAATGTGTGTCACATATTCTTGACAGGTCCCTTGATCTCACAGCCCTGTTGTCTCTTTCATCCAGCTCTGATGTGTCCTGTGCAGGCTTGTTTCCTTTTGGAGATTGCAGAACTGCTGAAAGGGTTTTGTGTACACACATGTATGGAAGTTCGTATATCAGTGTTGATGTGTCAGACAGATTCACGCCCCCTGAAGTAGCATGTGCCTGCATCTGTATTTGCACATATTCACACAAGGACAGGCTTGCTTCTTTGTGTGCTATACATGTCACTCCTTTCAATTGAACCAAGCACAATTGGTCTATCTGTAGGCTGGCTGTGAACTGTAGAGACTGTATGCAGCTGGTAACAATCAGAGGTAATGGATGTTTCTGTGCATTGTTAGCTGTGAGGTGTACCTGTAACTTGCCACTTGCTGTGATGCATTCCTTTGTGTTCCAAGTCAATGTCATGTGGTTAGCTAATGTCCCAAAAATACACTGTTTTCCTACCTGGTCAATACAGGGCCTGATCTGGGAGATGTGTAGGGCACCCTATTAGGGAGTGTTTTCAGTCATATCCATGTGTCCAAAGGCTGCTATTTGCCACAGGTGGACAGGATGGGCAAGACTGGATGTTATTAGCTAAGTGCACTGACATTGTATGTGACTCAGCCATTTTGTATGGTATTTGGGACTTGTGGACATAAGATCTTGTCTTGTCTATTGCATTCATGCAGGCCAACTCCCATCAGAAGAAGGATATCTGGTGAGCCATCACCAAGAAGGTGCGGACCCTCCGGGTCCACAGCCGGGGGGAGCGCCCACTGTCAGAAGAGGTGGGAGGACCGGAGACACTGGGCCCAGTAGACCACAGAGGCCCAGCTAGGGCTGTGCTCCCAACAAGGATGGGGTGCCCGTCGGACCATGACCCCCCTAAATGGCCTGCATTTTGTACAGTGGCCTACCTGGCCTTGGATGGGCATTTGAGGGCATTTGAGGGCAACACAGCAGCCAATGCAACTACATTATTGACCCTTTATTGACCCTTTACCAGGTGATTGAGTGAGGAACAGAATGCTCCCCCTGACAATGTGGGACATGTCATGTGTCACAGATCATCTGTGATCTCGTTGGTGTAGACAGGCCATGTGTTCCCAGCTGCGGTGCTCAACCTTTTGGGTCTGGGACCTGGGACTGAACTGTGGGGACCCCTGAGTCCAATTGCACAGCAGGGAACACACATGACTGATTTTAGTGTTCAATTATTCTGATTTAAGTACCCTGGTGGATGCTAGTTTCCACCAACAGATCATTCCTCCCAAATGTCACAGTACAAAGGTGGGTAGGATATGGCTCACTGTCCTCTGCCGTGTATCTGGGGAGATGTCTAGATTGAAATCATTAAGCCACGGGCAAGTTATCTCCATTGTATGTTGGTTGCTGATGTCTCACTGTTGTCTGTGATGAATGGGTGGCAACCATACATGTGACATGACTTACATGGCAAAATCTTGACAGCTGTAGCAAGGTACTTTCCCTTGGTAAGTGGGGAATGTGCTTTGTCATGGATGATGTCTCAAAGGTGTGGGAAACATACCTTTTGCATACCTGTGTGCAAGTGCTCCATTTCCACCAGGACACATATGTATGCATTAGATGTAAGCTTGTGCTATCCATGCAGTTATGCAAATGGCATGATGTCTGAAATCACTCACATGTATGTCCATGGGGTCCTGTTGTCGGTATGATATGTCTGCAGTAGTTGTCCATTCACTGTGATGCCCCAGACAGGGCTGTGTCAGCATCACAGGTAGTCAGACAGGTACATTTATGCCTCATGGTGTGTACTTTGTCATGTGTTACATACTTTAGCTATGATGGACATGACAGGTAGGGCCAGGGTGTTGAACCACTTCATCATCTATTGTAACCTTGATGGTGCATGTTGTTGTAAGTGCTCAACACCTGTATGTTGTTCGGAAAATGTGCCCCGACTGTTGTAATGCATCATGGAATGAACTGCAGTGATGTCTACATTTTGTGTGTTTGGGGTCAGGGATTCTTCCACAAGCAGATGCCATACTTGTCGTGTCTGATCTGTAGGTAGTGATGTTGGCTCTCATTGTACAACAATTTGGTGTCCTCCTGTTAGTGATTGCAAGGTCTGTCTCCCTCCTTTCAGCACAGTAAAGTTGTCAACTACAAACACACTAAGAAGTTGACATGGAAATAGGTGTGAGACATTTGAGGGTGAAATCCGGGGCCTTACAGTGCCATTCTTGTGTGTAATCTGGAGACATTTCTCCATGACGTTTTTGACCTGACTTCGTTGTTGTCCCTTGCAACACCACATGTGGGACACGTCTGCACGACCTTGCTGCTACCTCCTTGACTCAATTACGGCAGGTGTTACTTGTAGAGCAGAATGTTTTGGGATGTGTCCATAGTGACATGCATGTATCCAGGTCATGTAATGAAGGAATAGCATGTTGGTACCAATGTGTTCTGCCTTTCCCTAGCAACATCTGTTTTTGTTGATACATGATACCAGTGCAAGGTAGGTTTGTGCATAGGAGTGGGTCTGTGTAATCTGTAGCATATCCTGCAATGGTATCCAATTGTGCTGTGCTGCATGTGGACCAGGTTTGGGGTAGAGCAGTCACCTAGTTGTGGTATGGTTAGTGTGGTAGCTAGACTTCTTCCCTGCTATTGTAGTCATCTGTGACCAAGATTTGCTCATGCGTTACCCTTGTAAATCAAGGTGGAATGTATAGTTTTGTGTTAGCACATGATGTTGCCACTTTGCTGTCAACTCATGCCGGGAGCCATTTGACATGATGGTGTGGGTTGTCTTTCAGAGTTGTGATTGATGTGTTATCATGTGCATATAATGACCCTACTTCACATTCTTTTGGCAGCATCAGCACCAGCAAGTGAAGGAGACAGGGCAGCGCTGAGAGGGGAAGCATCTGGCTACGGGACCTCCAGTCATGATACCACAGACCCAGAGGGATCCAGTGGCCTGGAGGGTGAGGGGAATGCCACGGGGGCGACCGACCATTCATCAACATCATCAGATTCCTCCTCCAGTGGCCACTTCCTAATGGTGGTGGATCCATTTGGGACCACCACAGTACCATCTTTGTCCACCAAACCCTTTCTATCACAGCCTTCCCTGTTGCTCCCCGCTCAGTTGGTCCTGCCCGCTCACCCAAGAGGGTGGGCGTCACCTTTGCTGGAGGCACCTCGGCCCCAGGCCCAGTTATCCCTGCTGCCCTCAGTGAGGAGGCTATTGACCTCCTAAGGTCGATCTTGTGGATCAGTCCACCATAGTGAATGCCATCCAGGGACTGGTGACACAACCCCAGAAGACTAATGTTTTCCTGGAGGGCATTCACAGTGCAATGGCTGGCCTACAGAGATCTTTTCAGGCTCTGGCCTCCACACTGACGAGAGCCAGTCACACCTTGTCTACTGTCCCCCCTTCACCTTCCTCTTCCAAGTCCAAATCCCTCCTTCCTCGATCCAGCCAAAGCACACAGACAGACTTGCATGCATCCACCTCAACACACAAGGGAAGCACAGAGAAACACAAGCACCACAAGATACATCAGCAGCACGCACACAAACAACATCCACCTGCAGACACAGCAACAGTCACAAACTGTTTTGACACCCCCTCATCCCCAGCATAACACACAACACCTAGCACACTTACAGACACCACGTCAACAGTTACTGATCTAGCTATCCCACCCATCCTGGCTGCAGACACCACCTCAGCAGACCCTCAGACATCCACCCCTGTCACCACACATGCAGACACCACAACCACAGACACACCTACAAGCAGCACATCCACCATACCTGCAGTCACCACCGAAACAGACAATAGGCAACCTGTAGCACCTCCACCCTCTCAGCCTAAGACACATAAACACCCTCACTCACCTACCCAACAGACAGCCACCACAAACAAGCACACCTCCCACAAATCCACACCCAAGACAAAAACACCTACACGTCAGACAACCACTCCCTCAACCTCCAAATCCAAACCCTTTTCTGATGACCATCCCCATGTGTCTAAACATCTTTTCTTTTGTGAGCTTGACCTTACCCCTGTTTGCCCCACCCCATGACACCCCAAAATGACATTGCCCTCCCAGAGGCCATCCCTTCCACCTCCATGGCCTCCCTGCCCCACTGAAAGCGTGCCCCTCCCCCTGCCAAGACAAAGCCTATCCCTACCAAGAAGGTTCCCCCCTCCCAAGCCAAAACCCAAACCCACCTCTCCCAAGCCCAAACCAAATCCCCTTCCACACCCCTGATAATCCCTGAGGTACCTGACTGCCCCATTGATGCCCCACCCGTGGAGATTACATGGCAGTCAGGAGTTGAGTTGGGGCCCAATATTGCACCTTGCAGGCTACAAACTTTGGGCTGGCCTCTGGCCTAGGACTATAACTCCTTTAATGGTCCTATTTATTGTTAAAGCCAACCAGCTGTTGTTTTTTTGGTTATACCTTTGTCCTGCATTTTGTTCCCTAGGTTTCTGTTTCCTAGGCTTACATTGGTTTCTGTAGTTGTTTGTGTTTACGCTGCTTGCTGCTCCATGTTGCATTCATTTGCAGTTTGTGAGTTTGTGCAGTGCTTTTGTTCTCCAATGTAAGGGTGTGTGTTGAGTGATTGGTATGTGTATGTAGCTGAAATGTTGGTGTCATGCTATTGTGTTGTGTTTGTAGTGATTTATTTTTGTGATGTGCGATGTGGGCATGCATGATATGTGAATTGTCCCCTGATATGGCTATTGTCTACATGTGGTGTTTGTGTTCTTGTGTTCTGTCAGTGCAGACATTGAGTGTGTTGAGTTGTGGTAGTTTGCATTGCAATTGTGTGTGCATGTGTCTATTTAGGTGTGTGTCCCTCTGAGCTGGTGTTGTAGGGGTTTGACCCACAGAGTGTGAGTTTTTTGTGCTTTGTTGCCTTGCCCTTCACCCATTGTGTGACTGTAAATGATTGATATTGGTTGTCCTATTGGTGGGGATGGGCAGGAGCCTCACCCCACCAGCAGCAGCACCACCACCACCACTGAGCAGCCAACACCGGCGGCGGACAGTATGTAATCCTGCCTCCATGGGCTGCTGTGCGGCCTGCTCCATGAAAATCCAGTGGCTATGACACCCACCTGAGAGACTGTGACCTTGCACTCTCCAGGATAAGGAGCACAGGACACAACGCCCCCTCCAGAACCAGTGGGGAAGACACCCACCTAACCCAGACTCCCCAGGATCAAGAGCAAAGGGCACAATGCCCCCCCCCAGAACCACTGGGGAAGACACCCACCTAACCCAGACTCCCCAAGATCAAGAACACAGGGCACGATCCCCCCTCCAGAACCAGTGGGTAAGACACCCACTTAACCCAGACTCCCCAGGACCAAGAGCACAGGGCACGATGCCCCCCTCAGAACCAGTGGGCAAGTCACCCACTCGAGAGACTATGGCCTTGCACTCCCCAGGATCAAGCACAGGGCAGGTCGCCCCCTTCAGAGCAAGTGGGCAAGTCACCAATTCAAGAGACTGTGGCCTTGCACTCCCCAGGACCAAGCACAAGGCATGTTGCCCCCTCCAGAGCAAGTGGGCAAGTCACCCACTCGAGAGACTGTGGCCTGGCACTCCCCAGGACCAAGCACAGGGCATGTTGCCCACTCCAGAACCAGTGGTGTTTTTCCATCTCCTGGCTATGGTCATAATTTGGTGGTAAATACCGCCGGCCTGTTGGAGGTATTACCACCACTTTAACACCAACCGCCAGGGTTGTATTGAGGGCCTATGTGTACAGGGATTACCAACACAACCTGTGCCTGGATTGGTGATACAGCACAGTTTTGCTAGATGTGATTAAGACATGTTGACCAGATGTACCATAATACAATTGGAAAAGGCCCGAACTGTGCTGGGAAGTTCTGTAGTGTAGAGTGTAACGACAAAAAATTATATTCCTCAGTATACCTGTCCTGCCTATATGTTTGCATATGTCGCGTTTGATATTCTATTATTACTTTTATTTTAGTTTTTGTGGATTTCCGTTCCGATTACAGATCCTACGCTGCTCATATGGAGCGTACTCTCCGGGTGCGGATGATCCGCACTCAGGCATAGAATCCAGTGACGGGCCAGAACCCAATGAGAATCAACAGGAAGTGACACAGAGGATATGTCAGGCAGGAAGTCCATGACAGGAAGTTGCAGGCAGCCATTTTCTTGTAATTCTGAGCCACTCTCTGCTACAGACAGAATCCCCTGCCATCCTGCCCCTCTGTCCACCCTTACTGCCCCTAACATGGCTGATGGTGTTTAGGAGAGGGCACCCCCCTTCAGTGAGAGGGAATTGGACATCTTAGCTGGGGGGTGCTAGACAACTACCTTCAGCTTTATGAGGGCCCTGAGGAGCAGCTAAACAATGCAGCACATGCCAGGATTAGGGAGCAGATTGTGCAGTGCAGTGGGTGTATACCTCCAGAGAGCCAGGCCACGCCGCAAGCACAGGACCTGTAATGTTGGGCACGACGAGTCAGGCCCTGGAACTGTTGTGACAGTCCTCACAGCCCCATGTGCACCGGCCCTGCCTCATCCCACTGTACAGGAGGGTCTTTAGTGCAGCCTTTCCAATCCTCCATGTTCAGCTGGAGGATTTGGAGCAACAGAGATCTGGTGAGTGCATTGCCTGCATACTGTGTCTGGTAGCATGGTATGAGTGGTGACAGAGCTGTACAAACATGCATCACATCATCATGTACAGAATCTGGGCATTTGCTGCAGCAGTCATTAGACCAATACCCCATGGGATCACATTGGAAGCTCTGACGAAAGTGCTGGACACTACAGGGGGAATAGCCATCACCCATGCATTTGTGTGAAGAAATTCAATGCCTACTCCATGACTGGTGAAGCAGGGGCCTTATCACTGCAAATTACAGAAGGATGGTCCAGACACTGTCCAGTGTGAGGTCAAGTAGTTACAATTTCTTGTGTTGGATGCTGTGACATCCATATGTGTGCCTCTCAGTCATACCCATGGGATCACATTGGAAGCACTGGTCAGAGTGCATTCTGGGACACTGTAGAGTGTGAGGTTAAGTGGTTACAATTTCTTGTGTCTGGTGCTGTGACATGCATGCCTTTGTTGTTTGTGCCATCAGTGTTAAGTATACTTTCTTATATCTTGGAGTAATGGCTGACTTTGGAACACTTGTCTCACACAAAATGGTTCCTGAATTTCTAAGGTTGAACTAAAGCACCTGTCTTTACAACAGTGGCTCGTTTGTTTCATGTAACATCTAGCTAGCTGAGCTAACTTTGCACACGTGCCAACTGGTGTGCAGCACCAACAGTCCGTCTTGAACTGCCAAATGCCAAGGCTCATATGCCATTGAAGGTTTTCCACACTATGGATTGCACACATGTGCAATTGGTTTCTGTAGCAGAAACAGCACATCTGTTCTGGAATAGAAAACATGCATGCTCTATCAATGTCCAATCATTTATGGACCATCTGTGGAAGTTCACGAATGTGCTGGCTAAGGATCCGAAAGTGCTCATGATGCCAACATCTTCCGGGAGAGTATTATTAGTGAGCGCTTCTAGAATGGCCGATATAGGAATGGCCTACTTGTTGGTAAGTAAATCTGAAGTACGGAACATCCCAACAAACATGTTAAAACATATGATATAATAGCCATCCCTCTGTCTGTTGATGGAATATTGGGCCTATGCGAGAAAGATGTGCCTCATACTTGAACCAAGCATTGTGGTGCATGTGTGATGCAAACAAGATATTTTTGGACATGCCAAGCCTGTTTGTTGTTTTGTACTAAATCTGGGGTCATGCAAAATAATGACAAATGCGGTGTTGTATTACTTTTTGTAAAGTGGGTGCTCCATGGGCTTTGTGTGGGTGTATCCATGCAACTTCCATGGTTGATGATGCATGTTACGTATAGCAAACATGGAACAACTAGGAATGCGTCAAATAAATAAGCCTTCCCAGGTAATATGTAAGAAGGATAGATGACATAAGTTGTCCAAATCACTTCCGCTTCCTACATGTGATCCATCCTCTGGCACACATAGATAAAGGAACATGCCTCCAAAGAATGTATATGTGTTGGAAGGTGCCTCTTCCTGCGCTAAAATAATCATGCATGCAACACAGGCGTCCTTGCACCATCGTGCAAGGGTGCCTGTGTTTCAGCTAGGCAGAGAATTATGTGCCACTGCATGCTGAAAGTACAGGACTGTGCCATATGTTTTAGATACTCTGCATTCCTGCCCTTTCTCAGTGATGCAGTGCAGCTCAGCAAGATCACTTGCTGTGCTGCACTGTTGCACTTTGTCAAATCTCTGTCCCCCTGTGTCAGGTGCACATAGTGGGAACTATTTACAGCAATGAGTTCACAATGATTTCCCATTCTGTCATACCATCACTAATCCTGTAATGGCAGTAGCAAAAGAACATCTGTGTATAGTATTGTCTCATTTCAAACTGTCTGAATGGACTGAACCACATCATCTTCACTGGTTAACAAATAAAGATAATGATCATGTGGTACACAAGACAATTTAATATAAATATAAAGTGCTCATGGTGTCTAAGTGTGGGATGAGAGTTTCTTCAATGGTATACCATGCCTCAGTATCAGGTAAACTTTAAAAAATAAATGACTGTTTCGACTAATCCTATGTTCATAAGTAAGCATGTCACACATGGCTGAAGGCTTGTATGTTGACCATAGTTCTTGGAACAGCTCTTGAAGAACTACTTATAAATTCCATTATCTCATTCAAATAAAGTGTAATTAAAGTGTAAGCCACAGTCATGTGTAAAAGCTAATTTAGTGTACCAATGTGAGAGTCCACATGATGAAACACACACATGTCTCTGCCATACTGACAGTCTAGGTATACACAAATACATATGTATCAAGCCACATTGACATATGTAACTAATGTGACACTTCACCAATGTATTTTGTAACTAGCCAAATTCCCAGCATACGAAGCCTTTTATGTTCAACTTTTATATTTAAGACAATGCTGTCAAACATGTCACACTAGTAACTAACTTAGAAAGGAATGCAGCCAGGCAAGGCATCCCAGTGTACCCAGCATCCCAATCTCTACATGCTCAAGCCACATCAATCATGACAGAATCAAGGCATGAAAATACAGATTACTCTACAAGGTAGAATCATATACTTACATGATTAAAAATAAAGTATTGTATCCTGGTCTGTAGTAGAAAGGTACCTGTTTCTACATAAGTGTGTCTTAAATAATAATGGCCCATATTGCCATACCTATGTGTCCATCTAAGTTCAGCATTACATGTCTGACAACAAGCATTAGCTTAAGGCTGACAACAAAATGTATAAATAATCATGTTAAGTGTTGCAAAAAAAAACATGTCTGCAGACATTAGCAACATTGAAGTGAACAAATCAAAGTCTGGTTCCAAATCATGCATCAAAGCAACTACCTTCAGAAATAACAAGATGACATATGTATGTATAAGTGTCAAACAGGTTGTCCCTGTCCAAACCCACCTATTGCTGAATATATGATACAAAATTGGATCACTACTTTATGTCTTTGCAAATGTGGTGAGTGCACAGAACATAGAGTTGCCCACAGCAGAAATACCAATCACAGTAATCTACTGCCTCCACATGAAAGTGAGCATGTGGAAGTGTCCGAAGTATCAGGACATGGACAACATTAGCATTGACATAGATAACTGGTAGAGACATTTCACAAACCATTGACAACTGTATTTATAACCCATGAAGTTCCATACTTTAAGAAATATCTATGGCTAGGAAGTATACAAAACTCACATGTGCAGGTATGTCTCTGTAACAATGTGCACAATAACTAACATCTTTTTTCACTTTCAGCTGACCAAGGTTATGGTCTACAGCCGTGGATCATGACTCCATTCCCTAATCCCCAGATGGAGGCTGAAAAAAGCTACAACCAGGAACTGACCAGGACTCGCAACATTGCGCAATGCATGTTCAGCATTTGGAAATCCAGGTTTAGGTCCATGAATATTTCTACCCACTGTGATGTGCAAGATCATCTTGGTATTTTCCATATTACATAACATTTGTGTCTGGACAAATGTGTCCTGGGACTTTGATCCAGAGGAGAGTGAACCAATGGAGGAGGAGGAAGGGGACAATGTTGGAGACCTCCAACATGCGATTGCAGGACGGCTGCAACCATTTTGTCCAATTTCTTCTTCTAATCATTTGCCTCAATGGGCGAATTGTCTGACAAAATCTTCAATGTTAAACATGAAAATAAATGTTTGAACTCATCCTTTGTGTTGTCTGTAAGTCACAGTCAATGTAAACATCAATGGAATCATATTTTCTCAACTAGGAGTGAGTGTAAACATGAATCAATCATGTCAGATCCATTAAGCAGCATGGGCCATAGCTCCAAATATTCATTCAACCAACACAGCAATACAATATGATGGAGTATAGCGCATGTAAGGGACAAGTCAGGCTTTCCACATATCCACATACCAATGCTTCTCGTGTTCTTCAGCATAGTGCTGCACAGCTAGCAGTCTTGCTGTGTTCTGCAGCTCCAAAGTGTGCTTATTAAGGTAGTCAGTGACCGCTGCAAAACTAATCACCCAAAATGTACATAACTGTGATAAACCAGTCAGTGTAGTGTGTTTTCCCAATGTGGTACCATGTAGAATAGCTACACCTTGCTGAAGCAAATGTTGTAGCACATACCTTCGCAGATCATGATTGTCATTTGTCATGGGCAAGGGCAAGTATGATGTGTATCAGTAAAAATGTTGCTTGTACAGGATGCATACATGCATGTCCGTGGATCTGCACATGTAAGTCAATTCCTGGCCACATTGTCATATACACCACTTCAGGCCACATGTATCAAAATACACGTTACACAGGCATTACACAGCAATGTGATGAGGCTCAAAGTCATGCAACACGGCAATATGAGCACATGATGTTGCAATGTAAGTAATTTCCCTCAGAAATATGACAATGGAGATTTTTTTGCAAACATCTGAAAACATGAGCAGTACGCCAAGAGTGTGAAAAGGCACACAAAACTGTATATGTACACACACTAACTCTTTGAACATGGTGTGATGTAGGTATTTGGATATGAACTTACATCTGCATGGCAAGAGTAGTTTACCTGTGACCTGAGTACATGGTTTAGGAGATCACAAATCTTGTATCATACCAAAGAGGAAATGTGAGATGAGTGTGTGTCATTACATATGCATGCATCAGGGATGCAGTCTCCTCGGTCCAGGAGGGCCACACAAAGACCTGCCCTCAGAGTAGATGTACTGCTACTAACTGTGAAAGGAGTAAGACAGAGATCATGTGGGTTTGGTAGCATCATGCTAATTGAACATCAGTAGTAATTTAACATCGGTTGCTGTTTGTCACACTCACCCCTGCCCAACATCATGTTGTTAGAAATATGTGTGCATAATAACACCATGTGCAGAACACATCTGGCTGTGCAAGACATACACAATAGGAAGGTTCTAATGTTGAACAGTGTGCACATGTTGAGAGTGTGTGTGCTACAAGAGTATTCACCTTCAGACCCTTTAGCACAGTTTAAAGGGAGTGTAGTTCCACACAGTGTGCAATGACTGAGTGTGTGTGCTGCACGTCATGATGTTTGTATCCATCCTACTTATGTGGATCACAGTATAGTTTTCATAATGTCCTGTGACTGCAAACAGAAGGGCATATAATGAGCATGGTCACACAGTGCAGAACAGATAATCTCCCTATGCACCAGCTATGTGTGAAAGCAAATTGCAAGTAATGTTCTGTATCTAACTTACTTCAAAACATTCAAGCCTTTACCCCTGTGCTGGTGCTGTTTTGGCTGCCCAGGCCCAATGCAGGCACACTTGCACCATGGGCAAGGATGCAACTATGGCATGCAGGAATGTATTTGAGTTTAAATGTGCATCTTTCTGGTAACTCATATCTCCTGTGAGCCATATTTGTCCATCTATGTGTGCTGCTGAACACAGGACACATAAAAAATGAATTGATGAGAAGAATTTAAGATGTAACTCTGTGGAATGTCACTCCTGGTAAGGTAGTACTGAAGCAGTTTCAGGTTTACCTGTTGTCATATGTTTGAAAATCCATATATAGCCATCAGATGAGAACCTATCTCTGGTGCAGAGTAAGGCAATGCAGTGATTTGCAGTATATTGTGTCACTCATGATTAATGACACTTGTCTAGGCTTATGAAGCTGAATTTGTTAGGCTCAAATAATAGACAGATTTACAAATCATATTTACCATGGAGCATTGTACAAGTGCCACACATATCGGTTCAAACATATAGCCTTGAGTGCAGACTTGCCTAGACCATCACATTTCATGATGGATCTTACCTAGCTTTGTGTGCAAATACAAGACAGCCTGACAATCATATGCAAGATATTGGCATTACACCATATCTTTTTTAATATTTTAATATTCCAGTACATCTGTAAGCTGGGTGGCACATGCACTGTAGAATAAGGGATCCAGCCTGCCTCTGTGCTTATCTATGTGTGTGTGTTGCATCTGTAACACATCTTATGGCAGGAATCCTGACAGACTGACTGAATCAAGATATTGAACAGAATAGGGAATACAATATCATTGCACATAGGCATAGTAATTCAAAATATATGACATACGTTCGGCTTCACCGCAGCTACGTACATCAACCCAAGCCTACCACAAATCACAAAAGGAAGATAAACTTGTAAATGTCTCTATATATTACAATATTTACTTGTTTTCCATCACAATAAATTGTCACTCAATATGTCACAACTAAGATGGGAAATGTCACACATAAGCACACTATGACCACTGAAAAGTCACACACCAGCAAATATTAAACATGTCTGGTAAACAAGCTGATCCAATGAAAGTGTGCCTAATATGTGTTTTTCTGCATTGCACAATCCTCTACAGTGGATCCCACGCATTGACCCAGTTGTGCAACACATTGCACCAGTTGCGCTGGTCATAAGCTGCACATCTGCACCAATGCTTGGAAAAAATGCATATGTTCTAATGCTCTGTGCGTTCAACATGCAATGGCAATTTCAGTACCGATGCATCCTAAAAAAATATGCATTTGTTGAAAACAGGAGGAATACATCTAGGAAGTGACACAATGGGGGTCATTCTGACCCCGGCGGTCATGGACCGCCGGGGCCAGGGTTGGCGGGAGCACCGCCAACAGGCTGGCGGTGCCCCGCAGGGCATTCTGACCGCGGTGGTTTGGCCGCGGTCAGATGTGGAAAACCGGCGGTCTCCCGCCGGTTTTCCGCTGCCCAAATGAATCCTCCATGGCGGCGCAGCTCGCTGCGCCGCCATGGAGGATTCTGACACCCCATACCGCCATCCTGTTCCTGGCGGTTCGCCCGCCAGGAACAGGATGGCGGTATGGGGTGTTGTGGGGCCCCTGGGGGCCCCTGCAGTGCCCATGCCAATGGCATGGGCACTGCAGGGGCCCCCGTAAGAGGGCCCCACAAAGTATTTCAGTGTCTGCTTTGCAGACACTGAAATACGCGACGGGTGCAACAGCACCCGTCGCACCTTCCCACTCCGCCGGCTCAATTCTGAGCCGGCGTCCTCGTGGGAAGGTTGATTTCCACTGGGCTGGCGGGCGGCCTTTTGGCGGTCGCCCGCCAGCCCAGTGGAAATCCCAGAATCACCGCAGCGGTCTGATGACCGTGGTGCGGTGTTCTGGCGGGGGTACTTTGGCGGGCGGCCTCCGCCGCCCGCCAAGGTAAGAATCAGGCCCAATGGGTTTGGCAGACTGCAAACTAGGAAGGGTGAAGTTACTTTCACTTTCTTTTACTCTCTGTTAGTTTGTGCTGGGTGCTGGAGGTGTTTTGAGAGTGTTTGTGCGGTTGCAGAGTTTTGTCAGTGTGCGCTCTGTCCCTCCCTTGTGTCTCTGTCATACCTTTTTGTCCTTTTTCTTTGTTTTGTCTACATATTTATCACTGTCTTGTTGGGAGTTTGTCTTTTTGATGTTTAATCTGTTGAAGTAGTTATAATTGTCAGGGGGAGTTTAGTTAGGCTTAGTGTGTTTGGGAGGGACAGGGACTTGTCTGGGAGGGGGAAGTACTTTTCGGAGGACTGATCTGACTTATCATCCATTACCTGCCCAGTATGCTGATGGCTGGGGGTAGGGTGAGCCAGGTCTACCCTGCCAAGAATAAGAAGGATTGGTGAGAGCGTGTGTGGTGGCACCACCAGCAGACATTTAAGGTTGTTTGATCCACCGCCCACATCAAACATAGATGGACTCATGTGGTTGCATGGGCGGCTGATGTCATCGACCTCCTTGGACTGGAGAATGACGGACCCGTGGGTAGGTGTGTATGTTCCTTCTGCATTTTGTGATGTAGCTTTATCAGTAATGGCAAACATAAACATAGACTGTACATGGCCAATTGCTCCATTCCCATACCGTGGCACAAGGGGCTGTTCAATGGTTAATGGATGGTAGTAGTAAATGAAAATGCATGGAATTATGAGCATTTCCTTCAGTAACATACATGAATGACCAGGGGATACTTCCAAATTGCCAGAACCCCAACTGTTGAAGGCTAAGCAGGAGAACTATGTCCTAATCCCATTTATGTGAAATCCTCAACGTGTGTTGTATTGTGCTGCTCATGTACACAGATTTATATGCCTTATGAAAATATACATGTGCAGAACTGTGTGTTTTTCTGGACAACACGAAAGCACTATACCTGATGACAAGCCATGCATCCTTGTACAAAGTTGGAACGTACAAAGATTTAACACTAGTCAGCACTCTGTGCACCATTGCCAGTAAACCCGTTTATGACTTTTGCGATATTACATAAAGTGTATGCCTGTCCTTTTCCATGATAACAACAATTAGTTAATCCAAGTGTCAATAGTTTTATCCATGTGTCATGGTACAATGGAGTCTTACATGATGCTGGCCAGCATTACTAAATACATCACATGCCTCAGACAAGCTTCAGGCATGTGATGATGGGTACATCTGAACTTCATCATCCAGCCAACTCAGGCCTGTAATTGGACTAGCTGCATCCAATAATCTGATCATATTTATATATGCATGTCTAAGCTGTTGTGTAAATCTGAAATACTGGGATAGCACAGTTTGTAAGATATTAACTGTAAGCATACATGAAAGCATTATTTACAATGCAATGTCCAAAATCATGTCTTCTAAGTGGACATCTACCATTTACATGTGGCGAGGTGCACTCCTTCCAGGACCCCAATACTACCAGTAAGTGTTATAAGCATGTGTGCAGTATTTTGGTATCTGTGTTTGATCTATGTGAAATGTCACATTGTGATGTGTGGTGGGAGCTAACACTCACCTACTATTAGCTGTCAATGTGTGACACAGAACCTGCTCACAGATTCATTTTGAATGATCAAGGAGCTATTTCATAGTGAATGTAGGGTGTATGTAAGCAGGCCCACTGGATCTAAGTGTCTTTACATTTGTGTTTATGTTTGCACATATATAGTCATGTGGCTTTGGGCGCAGTGATAGTCATGTGGCTTTGGGCACAGTGATAATCATCTGGTGCAGACTCTGCATGTATTCGACACAAAAACATAGGGGGTCATTCCGACTCCCACCGGCGGCGGTAACCGCCAGCCCGGCGGGAGCCGCCGAATGACCGCACCGCGGTTAAATGACCGCGGCGCCCATTCTGGCTTTCCCGCTGGGCTGGCGGGCGACCGAGGAAGCCGGCTCCGAATGGAGCCGGCGGAGTTGAAGGCGTGCGACGGGTGCAGTGGCACCCGTCGCGATTTTCAGTGTCTGCTTTGCAGACACTGAAAATCAATGTGGGGCCCTGTTAGGGGGCCCCTGCAGTGCCCATGCCATTGGGCGGCGGCGATAACAACCGCCAACAGACGTGCGGTCCGAGCCAAATAATGAACCAACTGAAACAGAGGCATCCTGAAAACCACTCACCGCCAGCAGAGGAGTGACGACAACGACGGCAGAGCCCGCCCACAGGCCGATGGAAAGGCCCTACCCGCCCATCAAATAATGAAGCATTAGACCGTTGTCAGTTCCGGGGCGGGAACCACTGCCACGCAAAGCCAGGTGGAAACGAACCAAATATAAGGAATACTCACTGGAGACCCACACAACAGGCTGAAGCAGACATGAGAGAGAGTTGCAGATCATGCCAGCCCTGCTTCTTGCCATATACCTCCACGACCGAGACCGCCAACGAAGACAACGACGGTAAGTACCGCAACCTACGAAACAAGGGAAGAAAGGGCAAAGTTACATACCCACCCAATCCACCCACCCTGCAACGCTCCCACAACCCTTTACAGCAGCACAAGGCATACACCCCACAGCAAGAGGTACTTACCCGACACAAGCAAATCCAACTTGCCCAAAGTATGTACATGTGCCCCACACCCACAAACAATGAAACGAGAGACCACGGCTCCAGAGTGTGCCTCTAACAACACAGGCCACACATTAACCATTATTATGCTCACTGAGCAACAGAAGTGCATAGAAGGCCAATGGCCAGTCCATAGTAAAATAAGTCCAATGGGCCACAATGGCCCCAACTTGACTACAAGCGCTACAGTACTCGACCTCATAGGGGCAACAATTGGGCATCCAGGCACCTCAGGGTACAGGGGCATGGGTGGTTG
This sequence comes from Pleurodeles waltl, assembly GCF_031143425.1. Taxonomy (NCBI): domain Eukaryota; kingdom Metazoa; phylum Chordata; class Amphibia; order Caudata; family Salamandridae; genus Pleurodeles; species Pleurodeles waltl. Next base: position 1,661,125,417 of record NC_090444.1, on the reverse strand, counting down.
GTGAGGATTTACGACTGGGGTGGGGCTTAGATTTTGGTTTGGCAGGTGGAGGGGTTTGGTTTTGCCCTTGGAAGGTGGGGGAGTGGGCTTGGGCAGATGGATCTGGTTCAGCACGGGGCTTCTTCCTCTCTGGGGAAGGGGCACAGGAATGGGAAGGGCATACAGGGGTGGACTGTGACGTGGGAGGAGTGGACAGGGCGAGGAGGTGAGCACGTTCAGGGACGAGACGGGGTGGGCCAGTGGGTTGGAATAGGTCAACACGGGAGAGGAAAAGTCTTTTAGGTGCAATTGGGGTGGACCTGGAGAAAGGCGTGGGAGTTGAGGTAGAGGGAGTGGTCGTGACAGGTGTAGGTATGCGTGATGTGGGTGCATGTGACTGGACAGTATGCTGAGATGTGGTGGATGTATGATGTGTGTGTGTTTTGGTGCGTTTGAGTGTCTTGGGAGGTGGGGGGGTGGACACAGTGGGAGAAGAAAGGCTTCCAGTGTAAATGGATGTTGTCTGGGTGTCTGCAGGTCTGGTGAATGTGCTGCATGTGTCAGTCAATGTCATTGTGCTGAGTGTAGGTGTGGTGTCTGGGGTGCATGGATAGATGTGTGCTATTGTGGTGACTGCAGGAACAGGGTCAGCAACATTGAATGAGGATGCAGTGCTTGTGGGAGAGCATGTACAGGGTACAGACAGGGAGGCGGAAGAGGTGGGCACACTGGGGGAAGTGTATGTTGGTGTGTGTGCATGTGTATGTTGGCTGTGTGTATGCTTGTGGTGGGAGGTGTGGTGCGTGTGTTTTGAAGTGTGCTTCTTGTGTGTTGAGGTGTGTGCCTGCATCTCAGAATGTGTGCTTTGGACGGGTGAAGGGAGTGGGGTGTTGGAAGGGGTAGAGGTGGTTGGAGGGGGGACAGAATGACCAGGGACACTAGCTGCCGTCCAAGAGGAGGCCAGAGCCTGAAAAGATCTCTGTAGGCCAGACACAGCACCGTGAATGCCATCCAGATAGGCATTGGTCTGCAGCACCTCTGATCCTAGCCCCTGAATGGCATTGACGATGGTTGTCTGCCGTACAGAGATGGTTCTCAGGCGGTCAATAGCCTCCTCTGTGAGGGCAGAAGGGCTGACTGGGGCAGAGGATGAGGTGCCTAGGGCAAAGGAGACGCCCACCCTTCTGGGTGAGCAGGCACAGGCAACTCAGTGGGGAGCAACTGGGAGGGCGGTGATGGTATGGGGGTTGGCGGAAGATGACACCGTAGGGGTGGGCCCACTAGGGTCCGCCACTGCCAGGGAGCTCCCATCGGAGGAGGTATCGGAGTCACTACCTCCAGTGGTACTTGCCTCCCCCATGGTACTCCCCTCACCCTCCAACCCACTGTTCCCCTTGGCGTCAGACAACTCTGCCTCCGAGGATCCGTGGGCCGCTGCATCCCCACTCGCCGGTGCCTCAGCTCCCTCGCCAGATGTACACAGACAACACAAGAGAACAGGGATGGGGTGACAAAACAGGAGAGAAATTGTAAATAGCTGAATGGAGGTACATTAGTGGTTCACACATACACCCACCCAGAAAACCCTCCAGCAGGCAGCACCTATCACTATACACATGGCTATGCCCCTGACCAGTGGCCAGAACCCTGTTCTACAGCCATTCCCCAACTAACTTAAGGACCTGACGTATTGCAGACCTGACCCAAACACATCTACTCCCCATGGAGGCCATTCTGTAGATCGACATCAGTCGTAGTCACTGCCACTAGTCAGCATAAATACCAATGCACCCACACACATCTATCAATGGGGCAAAATATGGTATGTGTACTCACCCCCTTGTGACTGCTGTGCAGCCTTGAAGCGCCCATCCAGGTCCGGGTACGCCACCGACTGGATGCGTTGCATGAGGGGGGTCAGTGCCCGACGGGCACCCCTTTCCCTTTGGGAGGACTTCCCCAGCCAGATCTTCCTCGCCCAGTGCCATAGGTCCTCCCACCTCTTCCTGCAGAGAGTGCTCTGACGGTTGTAGAGCCCCCAGGGTCCGCACTTCCTTGGCGATGGCATGCCAAAGTCCCCTCTTCTGGTGGGTGCTTACCTATAAGGGACAAACAAATACATAAAACTGAGGTCAGACACTGGCCAATCATATACAGCTGGCTATACATCCACTATGAGATGGACAATTCAAACCGCCTAACAGCATACACACACGCAGCATGTCAGGAACCCTGGACCACAGAGTGTCACAAGTGCGCACATGTATGTCCCACCACTACACACATCCATGCCTCTCAATCCTCCTACTTACCTGTACCTCTGGACGACCGTAGAGCTTGGCGTACAGGGGCAGGACCCCATGCACGAGCTTCTCCAATTCCTCGTTGGTGAAGGCCGGGGCCCTTTCCCCTGCAACACATGCCATTTCCATGACCAGAGGCAGGACACAGCAGTACACTCAGTGGAGTACCTGCATGCACGAGATGAGGGAGTCAAGTGCAGTTGGGGTGACGAGTTTGCGTACGCACCATGGCGGTGTGCACCGTCACCGCCGGCAGTGATCATAATACGCTAAGACTCCCCATTGGCAACCATGTTAAACAATTAATTTGCACACCACCTCACACTATTACATCAACTCCTAGCGGTATGAGGTCACTCCCATCACAACACTTCTGGATTACAGGGGACAGACATTTTGGCCTTAACTAGGCAGTTTGAAAACTTTCATCAACACAATGCAGCTCCTATTGTCCCATAAACACCCCTAGGCATATACAAATATACATTACCTCACCTGACCAGCCCTGATATCTCATTGTGGCCATGGTAGTGTAATGTCACACACACTATGCATTAGTGTTGTCGACAATCATGCCAGCAGTGCTGAATGAGAAACAATGTGTGCAGATGTATGTGTGTTCTTGACATGTGTTTTCAACTCCTCCTAGGTACCGACCCTTGTGATGCGAAGGGCCCCATCGGTGTACAGACCACTTGTAGATTTGCGGACCATGGTGGAGCGTCAGATCATTATCAATTACCGACTCAGTCGTGCAACTATTCTTGAACTTTGTGCATTACTGGATCCAGCACTGAGTCCGGCAAATCGTAATCATCATGCCATCCCTACTGAAGTGCAGGTGCTCTCTGCACTCCATTTCCTGGCCACAGGCTCATTTCAAGTTACAGTGGGCATGGGTGCAGGTTTTTCACAGCCAATGTTTAGCATTATACTGTCAACATTCCTGAATGCATTTGTACGACACCTGCAGTCCTATGTACGGTTTCCCCAAAGTGCTGACCTCCCTGCCATTAAGTCAGACTTCTATGCCTTAGCCAACATACCCCATGTGATAGGTGCCATCGATGGCACCCACATAGCTATCATCCCCCCAAGAGTCAGTGAACAGGTGTACAGAAACCGGAAGAACTTTCATTCCATGAACATTCAATTGGTGTGTACTGCAGACCAGTAAATCTCACATGTGAATGCCATGTTCCCTGGTTTAGTCTACGATTCGTTTGTACTGAGGAACAGTAGTGTGCCACACAAGATGGAACAACTACAAGAGGACAGAGGGTGGATCATAGGTAGGTGTTTCTGACACGTATTGCCACAAAGCAGACAGCCAGGCTGTCTGCCTCTGAAGGCTGTCAATGAAAGTCCTGTTTTGCACTTTTTTCTAGGTGATTCTGGCTATCCCAACTTGCGTTGGCTCCTGACACCAGTGAGAAATTGTGGAACAGATGCAGAGAGGATTTAGAATGAGGTCCATGGACGTACTATGAGGATGATAGAGTGCACAATAGGTCTCCTGAAGGCTAGATTTTGTTGCCTACATATCTCTGGCGGTTCCCTGGCCTATGGCCCTAAAAGGGTGTGTAGAATAGTGGTGGCCTGCTGCATGCCGCACAACGTGGCTGTGAGAAATTCTATCCCCCTCTTGGAGGAGGAGGGTGCTGTGTATCCAGGCCAGCTTCCTCAGAGAGGGGATGAGAGTGATGGTGATGATGAGGAGGGGGAAATACTAGGACCCAACTGATACAACTCTACTTCCAGTAACTTTGTGGGACAATTGGATGAGATTGCTGTGTGTGCATCATACTGTCAGTGTGCCTTGTCATCTAGGGGGGTGTTGGGTCAATACTCATTGACACTGTGAACAGGTCTGCATATGACAGATTACAATATAGTCTAGAAGGTCAACACATCTGTAGGCACAACAATCTGTAAGGCGTGTGGTGCATTTACTGCTACTCAGATAGGAATAAAAGATTTATCATACATTTGCAGCCATACTTCACTTTATTTAGACTTAATGACAGGGGACATTGTAACTGGTGAAAAGGTTTTATTTGGTGTAGTTATTAAATTGTGCAGATTACAGTGATGGGAGTGGGCTACTGGTGGTTATACAATATGACAACATGGTTGCAGCATTGTTGGCTGTAGTGGTAGGTCCGGCCATGCTTACAAGAGTTTGTTGTATTTTTCACACGGTTTGGTGATTGATTCAGTGGGACACTTGGAGGACAGTTTTTGGCAGAGTCACTTCTTTGAGGGGGCCTTGTTCTTGGCAGGTGTTCCTGTGCCATATCTGGGCCTGAGGGTCCATTTGGTCACCTGGTGTTGGCCGGTACAGGTTGAGATGGATGTCCCATGTGTGTCCTGAGAGGGTGGTACATGTGCAGTTGCTGCTGATGCTGTTGTTGTCCGGTCTGTATCCTGGCCTGTAGCAGGGGCTTCCTGGTGTGTGTGGGCCTCAGGCTGTGTTGGGACAAGCTGCAGCAGCGCATCTGCTATGCTGGCCATTGTGGCATTGTGCAGTTTGCACTGCTCCATGGCCTCTTGGTGGTGTGCTAGTTGCATCCTTTGACTCTGCTCCAGGGCGGATACTATCTGGGCCAATCTGTCCTGGGTATGGTGATATGCTCCCAGGACCTCAGAGATCACGTCATGGGCTGCAGCATCCATCCTGTGGCCTCCCCCCTGGACCACTGATGCCCTCCTACTGGGCCCTAGCCCCCTGTGCCTGTGTCCCCTGCACAGGTCTGGTGGTACCACTTGTACTGGGGCCATCGTCTTTGTGCCTGTTGGTAGGGGGTGACTGTGGCCTCTGTACTTGTGTTCCACCAGTCTGTGGCCTGGATACACAGGTGTGGGGACAGTTGCCATGGGCTGATGTTGTTGGCTGGGTGGCAGGGGTGTCAGTGTTATCCTGGGTGGGGATGCTGGATGGTGACAGTCCAGGACTGTGTGAGGGGCCAGGGTGATCGTCAGTGTCCAGGGTTCCATCCCCAGTGTCCTGGGAGGTGCCTCTGTCTCCCTGTGGGGCACTGCCATTCCTTGTCCTGTCCATCAGGGTGGCATGGGTGGTGGTACCTGTTGGGAGGAATGGACATGTCTGTTACATTAGCATGATCGGATGGGGTGCACAGGCCTGGGAGGTTTTGTGCAGGTTTTCACACTTTGGGGCCACGCAGGATGCTTTCTTGAGGTTAGCATTGCTTTTTGCTTAGGATGTGGAGGTGCATTGTGGGTGCTATAGGCCTTTGTGATTCCTTGCAGGGGTGGGTGGCTGTGCACAGGGGGAGGGATGTTGGCCTGTTAGTGGGTTTGTGGGCATGCACAGGGACTGGATTAAGTGATTGTGGCCTGGGTGGGGTTGTGGTACCTGAATCCATTCCTCCAGTGAGTCCAGTGAGTCCCACAGGATGTAGGATGGCCAGTACCTTTTCCTCCCAGTCAGTGTAGACGGGTGGTGTTGGCGGAGGTCCTCCCTCAGTCTTCTGGACTGCAATGTGGTACCTGGATGCCATGGACGGACCTTCCCACGCAGGTAATTCCATCTCTTGCGGATGTCATCCCTGGTGCGTGGATGGTGTCCCACTGCATTAACCCTGTTGACTATTGTCTGCCGTAGCTCCATCTTCCTGGCGATGGATGTGTGCTGGACCTGTGCCCCGAAAAGATGTGGCTCGACCTTCAGTATCTTGTCCACCATGGTCCTTAGCTCCCTTTCTGTGAAGCGTAGGTGTTTGGGGGGTGCCATGGTGAGTGTTGTGAATGGTGTCTTGTGTAGATCTAGGTGAGAGTGCTCTTGTGTGGTTGGGTGTAAGTATTATGGATTGTGGCATTTGGTGTCTGCTTCTGGAGTTCTCTGTATTAGTTGGCCTACTTTTGTTGCAAAGGATTGTGGAGTGTGTCTGTGAGTGTTTTATAGTGTTGTGGTTGTGTGTCAGGTGTGTGGGATTCAAACTTACCAATGTATGCATTTCTTACTGTTGGGTCCACTGGCCGCACGTGGTGGTCTGCACCGCCAATGGCCGTTCGACTTCCACTGACTGCTGCGGTAATTTGTGCTTCATTATTCGAAGGGTGGGGTGTTTGAGTGCTCAGCGGTGGCGGGGTGGGAGGTCCAGCATTTCCGCCATCAAGGTCTTGGCGGTGACTGGTGGCAGGGAGATTTTTGTCGGATTCAGATTTTTGCATCATTATATGGCTGGTTTCTGTTCATCGCCAATGGTGGTCTTCTGTTCAGCGTCGCCACGGTGGTCGATGGTGTTTACCCCCGTGTTCTTTATGAGGGCCTTAGTGTAGGATAGATAGTTGTAGTCTTGTTAAATAGATTTGTTGTTAGTAAAACATTTAATACTTTCACAACATCATATTGCATCATTGTGAGTTTTTAACAATGAGTATGTTGAGTTGAGTACATGATGTAGCTATTGCCCTGCAGTCATTAACGGCAGATGTTGTTTTATGAGAGACCTATGGTCAACAGTTAGTGTATCTCACGGTTGAATCACTTAAGGACTATTTGACATTCTAAATGCATTGTAAGTGGTCATCTTAGTGTGATTTGACACACAGTCCAACACTGATAGTCACCTGCTGTAGCACTGTGTGTGAAATGTATGCAACATGTATAGTGTGGATGGTTTAGATTACAGATTCTGGGCTATGCTGGGACACACACTGATGACTGCCACTAACAAGAACATCCTTGAATCATTGTGTTGTTAAGATGGTTACAAATCATGAATGTGTCCCCCATCTGCCTAGGTAACCTCAATCCTCTTTAGCATTGAGTACTTGCGCTACATGCATGTATCTTTGTGCAACTACTTGCAATGTATGAAAACCATAAGTCTCCTATTTCCCCTTACCCTGGGGAAGGCATTTCTTTGTCTGTGGTCAGGCTCCTAATCAGTTATATGTATGCTGCATATTGTACAATTAATGTCATGTGTGGTTACACTCACACTCAATACATGTGAGGTCTCTCAGGGGCAGAGGAACACATTTATCTTATGTATCCCATTGGACCTTTTAACAGCATTTATCATTTGCAACTGGACCCCAAAAATAAGCGGTTGGACTTACCTTCTACATCCTTGTGCACATCCTTGTGCAGCAGAGGTATGATGCTCATTCAGGAGGAGTCTGGACATGGGTATCTGCATATCATCATTGCAAACATAATTTCTTTCGGGTCATTCACTGTAAGCATTGAAGCTATCATATGTGTTTGATCATTTTGTTATGTTCATTGAGTTCACCATATGTGGATGAGTGAAACAGTGTTATTGGCTCACATGCATCAAATGCCCCATTTTGAACAGGGAGTCATTTGTGTGTTTAGTAAGGGCTAAGACATTCTGAAAAATGCAATGGCAGTGGATGTACATGATGTGTGGGCATATACAACAAGAGCAGGTGAAAGTGACTTTAGCTCAGTCTCTTTGAGAGGCTAAGAATTTGGCTTTGCGTGTACACATAATCAATGGTATAAGTAGTCATTTGTTGAACAGATATACAACACTCAGCATTGTTACATTGTTTGAGGTAACAACACCAAAAATGATATTGAGCAAAGGATATCCAGACAGAGGCCATTTTGGAGATATGCCATGCGATATATAGAGGTAATGAGAATTTCAGTGAGGAGATACAAATTGACATTAGGGAAGGTAGACCACTTCACAAGTCTGTAGAGGATAAGATTAACAGGTGTCAAACAAACAGTAGGAGTTCTGGGTAACAAAAGAGGTGTTGTGATGATAGACACAGGACCACTGGGGTGCAAGAGGCACAGACAAATGTTACCTGGCAGTTTTTCAACAGAAATTGGAGAAGTCCACATCTTCCTCCTTTGATGGGTGTTGTGCCTCACCTGAAGTTGGTGGTGTTTGTGTGTGAGGCATGTGAGGCAAACACACATCATGGACTGAAGATGTGTCTCCCATGTCCCAGACAGCATTTGTCTGTGCCAGCAAGGAAGTCAGCACAACGCTGACCAGGATAAGAGGCTTCTCAGCGATGCAACAACGTCTCTATGGAGGATATACATTGTTGCTATGTAGGAGTCCAACTTGCGCTCCATAGATGCCAGGATGTTAATGATGGTCCCCAGGTGGGTGGCAACCTCACTGGTTTCAGATGTTGAAGCCTGTTATTCTTGCTTCTACCTCATGACACCAGCAATGTCAGCTGAGGACTCACCAATACTACGGAGGCAAGTGTAGGTGACTTTTATAGCCTCAGATGTATCCTTATTGGTACTGAGGTACCTACAGACTCCTTCTAGGGTGCCTGCTATGATCTCCATCCCCTCCTGCATCTCAACAACCATCTTCTGCTGGACTCTTACCACTCAATGCTGGACTACAACTTGGGGTGATTGGAGTCCACAGCTTGACTTGAACTGGCAGATGGGGCATTTTCTATGGGTGGTGGTACCTCTGGAGACTCTGCAATTCTGGCAACCCTTGCCATGTCTGGAAAGGAGATTCTATGGAATCCAGGAGTTGCTGGAAGGTTTCGCCATCCATGGGGGGCAGGATGTCATTACCAAACGGTTGGTCATCCAGGGCAGGCTGCTGGACCGAAGGTGTTGTTTGTCCATCTGCAATTCAAATTTTATGTTTTTATGATGACCTAGGATAGATGTTGCCAATAGCACTGTTGCTGAGAGGCAGATTTTATTATCATTCACTTTATGTTACAAATAGATGCGCTGAACATGTGCTACAAAGAGTAAATGAAGCAAAGTTGCACTATTTCGTTTTCCAAATGTCAGTATCTGTACATTGTCCACACAACCACTGTGTGACAAGGGGGCCATTGTTGTGTCATTGCACACATTGCAAGACAGTTATGCAGCTTGCTGGCCTGTCCTGTCTGAAAGTGAGAGCGCATGTAAGTGGCCTGTTTAGCATGTTGCTGGACTTATTTTCATATCATGACTATGGAGGTCATTATGAACACGGCGGGAAACTCTGCCGTGGTTATGCTGGTGGTCTTTTCACAGACCACCAGCCCCCTTGAGACACGGCCGGCCATAAAATGGACATTCTGCTGGGCCGGGACATTGCCGACGGCTCCACATGTAGCCGTCATCAATGCTGCTGTGCGGCGGGTGCAGCAGCACCCGTCGCGCAGATCACTGCCCGTAAATCGGGCAGTGACCTGCGCGACGGGGCACTGTACGGTGGCCCCTGCACTACTCATGCCAAGTGCATGGGCAGTGCAAGGGCCCCCAGGGGGGCTCCGGAGCACCCCTTCCACCAGTCTTTCCCTGGCGGGGGAACCAGGGTTCTTTATCTGCAGTGCGGCGCTGCTTGCAGCCCTGTCGGATAGCGAAATCCGACATCGTCAGGCTGCCTGTCGGCAGAAGCCTGGCAGTGGCGGAGGGCTGCCTGTGGCTTTCTTCCCACGTTGTTTACATGGCGGTCCAGACCGCCATGCCGGTAGCGGTAATTTCCACCAACGCCGTCATGTTCATAATGAGGTCCTATATGACTTGTAAGGTTCACTTATTGAGACTACTACTGAGGACATTGCACCATGCGACAAGGGTGTCTGCATTCCCTCGAGCTATTACTTAGCCACAGCTCCTGACAAAGTGATGTTAGTTTGGTCATCTATTAGTTTGGTCCATCTTTCTGCCTTTCACACAGAACACTGTGCCAACTGCCTCGCAGTGCTGTATAACATGCAATTTGTACATTCATGTGGCCAAGGGCTCATACCTGACACACATCCACGCAACTCTACATAGCAAGCAGCCTTGCTACACTGAAGGAATGAGTTAGAGCTTGGACTTACTTATTTGTGTGTACTCTTGTGTTTTCCTAGCACACACAGTCATCTCAAGAGTCCAGACCAACAGGTACTGTGAACTGTATGTGAAGGGGGGTGAGCACCATCACACTTTTAAAAATACAACCACTGAAGCTCACCACATTTTGTCATTACCCAAGTTGGCCTATTGTAGAGTAACAGAGATCTCTTCACTCAGCCCTGCGTACCTGAACATGACTACTCTGTCAAAGATCATTTGGGCCCAGGGCCAGGATTTACTCTCAGACATTGATGACACTTAGATCATACATTGACTCTCAGGAGACACAAGGACAACCTACATTAGTTACAATATGCAATTGCTCAACATGCTTACCTGTATGTCAGAGGAATTTCTCTTGCTGAACCTCATAAGAGAGTAGTGATGATAATCTGTAACATGCACATACCCTGGTTTCCCACACGACTAGGCCCAAACACCTCACCCTCCATCTCGAAAACCTGCCCATCACCCTGGCCACCTGACTCATCCTGTCACTTTACAAGTTCATGCTTAACATCCTTCTGCTTTGCAATTTGCAGCATTTTAAGATTTTTCTGCTTATGCCTCCCTCCTGATACCTGCTGCACCTTCTTGCAGGCCCACAACATTCCAAGTGTAGAGCAGTAATGCCCTGTTCTACACCATCCCTTCACTGCTACTTTACAAGTGCCATACTATCAAACCAAACAGTGAATGACTGTCATTCAGGCTACCTTTCGGTACAAATATCACTGTTCTCCTTCTTGAGATCCAATGACTCACCATTCAGAGCCACTGCCAGTTCAATGTGCTCAGCCACACCTACATAGCACTGCACTACCAGGGACACAGCAAGCTCACACAACATCTATGCCTCTGAAAAACACTCATGGACCTCTGGTGTGCTTTACTTGCATTCTCCCTCACCCCTAATATTCATTTGTACATGACAGGAGGTAGAGTGGTCTCTGCCATGACAGGCAACCCCGTTGAGATCTGATTCAGCACATCAGGACACCTTTGAGCAATGTGGTTTCATTGTAGTGACGTTACTCATGGCTCTTCACATGATCCTACTTCAAGATACTCCACATACTCAAACTCTGGATCCCCTCTCAAGTAAACATTTGATCCTATGACAATCTCATTCCACAAGTTCACAATCCACTTTTGGCTATGTAGCCCCAAGACAAATACATTTATATCATGGTGCAAGGGGGCCTAAATTGGCACAGTATGGTTGGGCAGGTTTCTCATGTCCATGCATGATGTGCAGCTCACGTCCAGGTTTTTTGCTTTATGTTGTGGAACTTGAAGTCTTGGTCACTCATGTTAAGCATTGACCCACAAGTTGCAGTATTCAAAGGACAACCTGGACTGGAACAGCACATCACCCATGAACATGAGAAATGTGGCTGGGATGGACTTGACTGGACAAAGTGTTACTGGGCAAAAAGCAAACATTTATGTGATGTATGGGTTGACATGGTAGACCTTCCTGCCCTTTCCCTTGCACAAAGCACAGCAAACTGTGTTGCTTGACTGCACTACTTGACATGTTTAACCATATTGTTTATTGATGACACTTAACTTGTGGATCATCCTGGTCCTTAACTGCAACACTGTCCTGACCACAACTCCTGCCACCAACTCACTTGGGATACCACCTGCTCCTCAAAGGGGTCCAACTCCTCCTGACCCTCTGGTCCTCCTCTGGTCCACATAGCTACCCTCAGGTTCTGCCAGTTTTCCCTTGGTCCTGCCCTTATAGCCATGCCACTTTGTTCAGTTTTGACACTGTCCTTTTAGCTTGGCCAACACTGTTGATCTTATCCACTATTGACTGGCAAATGTCTTCCTTCTTCCCTAATGACAATTTGGATGTGACAAAGAGGAAATGTTTGTTTTTTGCCACCTAAGCTATTACTATTTAGTTCTCCTCCTCACTGAAACTGCTCTTCCTCTTCATTCATCTATGGTCTGCTGTCTGGTCATCTTGGCTTGGGTTGGGATTGTTGCCCTCCTGACTTGCATATACTGTTGCCTCCATTTTCTGCATTTGCTGTGGTTTGCTGGTCAGATTTTTTGAATGCGCAATTTGTTTGATGCATCCCGTGCAGCAACACACTCCTAAATGTATCAATACTGATTTGTGGCACTTCCAAGTGCTTTACGACATGCAAATCACCTTTGTTTTATGCCGGGGGTCAGTTGTCTTATGCCACATTGCATAATTTTTTTGAAGCATCAAAACATTTATCACAGCTTCAAACCTTACAGTATGGTGTGCCTTTACATGGATATGGAGCATCCATATTGCAAGCAAATGGGGCAATGAAGTGCATGTTGTTTTGAGGCAACACTGCTGCAGCACAGTACTGCGTCACTTCTTAGAAATCTGTCCCGCAGTTTTTAATTAACACAATGGGAACATTTTCTGCCACCACCATTGGGAAGTTCAAAAACATACATGAGAAATTTTGCATATTTTTCAGGACACTGCCCCTTAGGCCCGAGTTCATATTATTATAAGCTTACCCTTCCCCAGCAAAGAAAAACATGTTGATCCACACTAAATTGATGTATTGAGACTCTTTTATATCCCAACTGACCTTACAAGGTTATTAATATGGGAAGGACAACATTGATTTGATGTTGATTTGTGGAACACATCATTGACAAGTATAGGGTATTGATGCTTTGTTTAGAGCCTGTCTCATCCGTAGACAAATGATTTTCCTGAACAAAACAGTGCAACAGGCAACTTGCATGAGTCTGGCTCAAATTAGGGAAATTAACACACCAAGCATTCCCTCCATTTGACAATTGGCAACAATTTGCAAACTTCATGAAAGAACAGTTAAATGACATGTCTGAATATTGTACACATAGGCCCTCATTGTGATCCTGGTGGTAAATCCCGCTTTCCGCCACGCTGACGGCCGCTAACTTACCACCGCGTCTGCGGATATACGTTCATATTATTATGATACACACATACCAAGCCGACAGAATTCAGCCACAGACACAAATCCGCCAGACCAAAGGTCAGTGATAAGCTGCTGGTATCAAAACCCACACCGTTACGGCAACAGAACAATGCCCACCACATTATAACCCACGAGTCACAACGGCGGACATTCAATGGCAGTAAACCATTGGTGGTACATACCGCCGCGCTCAGAATGGACACCCACAGACAAAACAACACTACATTGGACAATTCAAACAACACACACCTGACACCCATACACACACCACACACACACACACACCACTATTAAACACCCACCCACAACCCTTTACGAATACCCATCATTGGCACAAGACTGACACCAAGACCACTGACACAAACACATACACACACCACATACACCCATACATCCCTCACGCACCCCACTTCACACACCCCAACACATTACCCAACACACCCTCACCAACACATATCACATAAGACCCATGACACCATAAAGGCACCCCCGTTTCACTGAGGAGGAGTTAAGGGTCATGGTGGAGGAAATCGTCAGGGTAGAGCCACAGCTGTTTGGAGCACAGTTCCAACAAATATCTATTGCCAGGAAGATGGAGCTATGGCAAAGAATCGTGGCCAGGGTCAACGGCATGGGACAGCACTCAAGAACAAGGGACGACATGAGGAAGAGGTGGAACAACCTACGGGGGAACGTACGTTCCATAGAAATACTGCATCCTGAGGGCCTGGCCGGAGTCGGGGGAGGATTGGACTCTGGTAAGTCAACTTTCAACAATTAACACCACCATAACTGCTTGCCATCACACCACCTCAACCTCACTCCCATCACTCCACTACATCCCACACACCCCACCATCACATCTCACTAATTCCAATGCCAAGCCCTGCATGCAGACCCAATGCATGGACACCTCTCACAGCCTTGCATGGACACTTATCACGAAAGCATGCACTGCATGGAGAACTAACAATCCCACCATACACTAACATACACAAGTAAAAGCTGGCAGGGCAACAACAACCATAGAGGGGAAGCCAGGGATGTACAATATATCATACACATTAATCATAACACATTATTTACATCCCCACAGGTACCCCAGTCACTGTCACAGGAGAGGAGGTGCCAGCGCTATGCAGTCCCCCAGCTGAAGAGGCCCACAGTGATGACAGTAACTCTGGACTTCAGGATCTGGATGATCTACCTGGCCCATCAAGGACCACTGGACAGCTGGTTACCCAAGCCCTGTCACACAAACCACAGAGCCTCCCCCATCAGTAAATAACACCACAGCACCCACCCAGCATCCCAAACCTCTCTCCCCAGGACACGTCAATCAGCAGTGTGCCCACCTGTACTGGGACTCCAGGCCACAACTTGCACACAAAATAATCAGGGACCTGGGGTCAGTGGCAGTGGGCACATGGTTCAGGGGACAGAGTCACAGGCCAAAAGGGGCACTGGGAGGACTGCTGTGTGCCAGGGGTAGGACAGGCCTAGGGAACCGACTCTCCAGGAGAAACTCTCTCCGATATCCTGGGAGCCTATCAACATCCCCAGGACACGATGGGCCAGATCCTAGACAATGTGCAGGAGAACAGGCGGCTGCAGGAGGGACAGTACCAGAGGATCAGGGAGGACTTGCAGGCCATCAACAACATCCTGATCTCCATAGCATGGGTGCTGGCAGACATGGCCAACATTATGAGGGAGGCAGTTTCACACCAGCGGGCCCCTGCCACTAGCCTGTCATCTAAACAGCCTTCCACTTCTGCTGCCACTAGTGGCCAGGAGGCCGCGCCACAGGGCTCACAGGCCACCAGAGCCCCTCCCCATGCAGATTGTTAACCACCCCGCAAACATTCCCTGCGATCCAGACAGGAGCCAGAGACACTTGCCAAGACCCGACCAGGAAATGAGACTCTCCTGATTGTCCCTCTTGTGTCCCACTCAGTCACCCTGTCCACCTTGAACTGCCATTGCTCCCCTTTCTATGTCCCCTTGGACAATGCACCTGTGCTACAAACAGACTAGAACAATACCCTGGACTTTCCTCCATCATCACCCCATCCCTTTGTACTTTCCCCTATATATATTAGCACTTCAATAAACACCCTTTGAAAAAAATGATTTTGAGCATTTCATGTATTTCAAATATTTATTGCTTGAAACAGGTACAAATATTGCACATAAACTGTACATAGAATGAGCATAGAATTATTGACCAGTAGTTGGCTGTTGTGATCACAACAGGAGTATTTGCCAAATCACCAACATCTGCAAAATAAACAGCCAGAGGTAACAGTAAGTGGGCATAGAAGTGGTAAATGCGAGAATGCCAATGCCACATAGAATACAACAAAAGTAATTGAAATGTAAAGTTACAGTGTCTCACCTGTGTGTCATTGGAAGTACTGACGGATTACAGATGTTCTGTTGTCCTCATCCTCATCCTCTTCCTCCTCATCCTCACTGTCCACAGGGTCCACTGCTGCCACAGGGGCATCTCCAGTCTCCTAGAAAAGGGACATGCCATCTGAGTGCCAGGTTGTGCAACATGCAGCATGCCACTGCTGTCTGGCAGACCTTCTTGGGTGAGTAGCACAGGGATCCACCTGTTAGATGGAGGAACCGGAATCTGGCCTACAGGAGGCCAAAGATTCTCTCTATTATCCTTCTGGTTCACCCATGTGCCTCATTATAACGTTCATCTGCCCTTGTCCTGGCATTCCTCATAGGGGTCAGCAGCCATGATAGGTTTGGGTAACCAGAGTCACCTGAAAATATTGAGGGACAACATTTAGGCACACACTATCCTATTTGGCCAACACCATAGCCATATACCAACATATAGTGGGTGGGAACCAGGGCTCACCTGTTAGCCACACCCTGTTCCTCTGAAGTTTGGACATCACATTTGGGATGCTGCTATTCCTCAGGACAAAGGCATCATGCTCCGATCCAGGATACTTAGCATTGACGTGGGAGATATACTGGTCCACCAAGCACACCATCTGCACACTCATAGAGTGGAAACTCTTACGATTCCTGAACACCTGTTCATTCTGGCGGGGGGGAACAAATGCAATATGTGTTTCGTCAATTGCCCCCATTATATTGGGGATATGTCCCATTGAATAAAACCCTGCCTTCACAGTGGCCAGATCTTCAACCTGAGGGAGTGCAATAGCTGCACATGTGTTTTATCAGGGCAGACAACACTCTTGTCAGCACTATTAAAAACATTGGCTGTGCCATTCCTGCTGCCAAGCCCACTGTCACGTCGAAAGAACCAGTTGCCAGGAAATGGGGAACTGATAGCACTTGCACAAGAGGGGGATCCCAGTGGGATGACGGATAGCAAATATTAGGTCAGGCTCCAATTGGGCACCTAGCTCTGTGAATGTGGCCCTGTCCAGTCTATAGGTGAGTATTATGTGCCTGTCCTCCAGTTTAGCCAAGTCCACCAGGGGTCTGTACACGGGGGTATGTCTCCATCTCCTATTCATTCGCAGCGGTAGGAATCTAAGGGACAAAAGAGTGAGTAGGCTGGCAGAAACTGAACAATGGAGCCACAACAGTAGTCTGCAATCTGTAAACATGTAATGGGTCAGTGTGATTTGTCCAGTATGTGCCTTTTTCTCCTGTGATGCAGCATTATTTCATAGGCCTGCACCCTCCTCGAATGGAGTCCGCCTGTCCTGTGTGGAGGGACAGGTGGAAGTGAGGTAATGCCGCTGATGTTGTACGCCATGGCGGGAGGCAGTAGAGAACCCCTGTGCAATTAATCATTGGTTAAAATTGGGCCCTATGGGGTACAGTGGCCAATGGTGATCTACACCGGCGGTGACGGAATGCACCACCGCGGACGTGACAGCCATTTTCTATCTGATTCTTCACTTGTGTCCTGACCTTCCCTAGGAGAGGACCTACACTGCATGTGCTGCTGTGATCTGTGTCTGGAACCTACCAAGCCCGTGTGACTGGGGAAGGGGCCCCAGCCTTCACTTCTGAGGAGTTGGAGAGACTGGTGGATGGGGTCCTACCCCAATACGGACTGCTGAATGGGCCTCCAGACCAACAGGTGAGTACATTGTGGGCGCTATGCATGTGGCATGAATGCATGGAGGTGTGTGTGAAGGCATCGTGTAAGGTGGGAGGGATGTCCTCCTGGATGGGTACACATTGAGTGTTGGGCCATGTGTGCGCCAATAGTGATGGAAACGATTATGGTGGGCCATTTGTGTTACTGGCTGGACTGTTTGTCTAATGGTGTTTTCCTGTCTGTATTGCCTCTGCAGGTCAGCACCCATCAAAAGAAGGGTATATGGCGTGCTATTGTCAAGGAGGTGTGGAGCCTGGGGTTCTATGGCAGGCGGAGCACCCGCTATCGCAAACAATGGGTGGACCTGAGACGCTGGGCACCGAAGAATGCGAAGGCCCAGCTGGGGATGGCCTCCCAATGAGGAAGGGGTGCCCATCGAACCCTGACCCCCCTGATGGCCCACATACTGGCAGTGGCCTATCCGGATGAGCGCTTGAGGGCTTCACAGCAGCGACAAGAGGGTGAGTAAAGTGGCCATCATTGAAGGAAACAGCTGGAGGGGTGGTATCCGGGTGGTGGGTGTGTGTCAGTGTGTGCCCCTAGGCCAGGCCAGACATAACAGCATAGGTCTTCTGGTGGCTAAGGGTCTGAAGAGGAAATACTGCCTACCTAGCTTGTAAGCATCCACTGCTGGTTAGGGCTGCGTGGGTCCCAGGTGTGCTGCAATTGGCAGTGTGTACTCCTCCTCATGCCTTGGTGGCTAGCAATATCACTGGTAGTGCAATGCATAGTGCGTAGGTCTGTACCCTGTGTGTGAGGGTGCTGTGTATGCCAACTGTGGTGTTGGTGCAGTCATTGACTCAGTGTATCCTTTGTCTCTCTCCCCCCTTTCTTGTTTTGTCATCCTGTCCTTATGTGCATTAACATCATCTGGCGAAGGAGCAGAGGCACCGGTGATGGAGGGAGCTGCATCCCACAGGACCTAGGAGACAGAGTCCACCGATGCTGACGGCACTAGCAGGAGGGAGGGCGAGGGGAGCACCATTACGGAGACTGGAGGGGACAATACAGACTCTGATACCTCCTCTGATGGGAGCTCCC
The DNA here is from genome assembly GCF_031143425.1 of Pleurodeles waltl. Lineage (NCBI taxonomy): Eukaryota > Metazoa > Chordata > Amphibia > Caudata > Salamandridae > Pleurodeles > Pleurodeles waltl. The sequence continues at coordinate 1,661,107,186 of NC_090444.1, read as the reverse complement.
TGGTGGTGGCGGACACCTCTGTGACCACCCCAGCTACAGGTACAGCTGCCACCCCAGTACTAGCACCGCCCTCCCAGCAGCCCCTCAGCGAGGGTGGGCATCTCCTTCGCCCCAGTCACCTCAGGACGTGCCCCAGTCAGCTCTGCTGCCCTGAGTGAGGAGGCTTTTGACCTCCTGAGATCCATCTCTGTAGGGCAATCAACCATTGTGAATGCCATCCAGGGGTTGGCAGCCCAGATGTAACAATCTAATGCGTTCCTTGAGGGCATTTACACTGGATTGGCGGCCCAACAGAAATCAATCCAGGCTCTGGCCTCCTCTCTGATGACAGCCATTGTCCCTGTTTCAACCGTCCCCCCTCCAACTACCACTTCCCAGTTCCATTCTCCTCAACCCCAACCCATCCCAAGCACACAGGCAGACGAGCATGCACACAAGACAACACTCACAGGCAAACACAAGCACCACACTTCATCCTATAGGAACTCACACAAACACTGCAGACACAACAACATCCTTTATTTCCACTGCCCCCCTCCTCCTCCACCTCCCACCCAGTTACGTCCACACTCACACCTGCATGCACTGCATCATCATCCACTACCTGCATCATCAACACACCAAGCAGAACACACACCTCACTGGCAGACACCTCCACAACATCCATGCACACGTCCCCTGTGTCCTCTCCCACTGTGTCTGTCCCCCCTCCTAAAGTACACAAATGCAAGCACTCAGACACCCAACTGCCATCAACCTCAGAACAGCATGCAACCCATGCACCTGCACCCAAATCCAGCAAACAAACACCTCCATCAACCACTCCCTCATCCTCCACTCCCATTTCTTCTCCCTCTTCCCACCCCCAATGTCCCTAAAAAGCTTTTCCTTTCGCCACTGACCTCTTCCCTACCTCTCCCTCCCACGTCCTGCATGTATGGCCAGGGTATCAAGAACCCAGCCAAGCACCTCATCCAAACAGTCCACGTGCCCAGTTCCATCAGCACCTACTCATGGTGGAAAGGATTTCAGGCCACAAATACTGAAAGGGAAAGAGCCTGCTCCAGCCACCAGAAAGGGGAAGGAGTCTGCACCAACCAGCAGAAAGGGGAAGGAGTTTGCACTAGCGAGCAGAAAGGGGAAGGAGCCTGCACCAGCCAGCAGAAAGGGGAAAGAGGCTGCACCATCCATCAGAAAGAGGAAGGAGCCGGCACCAGCCAGGAAAAAGGGGAAGGAGCCTGCACCAGCAGCTGTCACAGATCCCCCACCGCCAGCCATGGTTGAGCAGCCATCAGTAAGTGCAGGGGCTGAGCAGGAACCTCCCACTACCACCACCATCACAGTGCAGCCATCAGAGGGTGCAGGAGCTGAGCAGGAGACTCCCAGTACCACCAGCACCACAGTGCAGCCATTGGAGGTTGCAGGGGCTGAGCAGGAGCCTCCCACTACCACCACCACCACAGTGCAGCCATTGGAGAGTGCAGGGGCTGAGCAGGAGCCTCCCACTACCACAACTACAGTGCAACCATCATAGGGTGCAGGGGCTGAGCAGGAGCCTCCCACTACCACCACCACAGTGAAGTCATCACCGCCGGCGGAAGTCATATGATCCAGCCTCCATGGGCTGCTGTGCGGCCTGCCCCCACCAGAACCAGTAGGCAAGTCACCCACCCGAGACACTGTTGGCTTGTACTACCAGGACCAAGCACAGGGCATGTTGCCCCCTCCAGAACCAGTGGGCAAGTCACCCACCTGAGAGACTGTGGCCTTGCATTCCCCAGGACCAAACACAGGGCATGTTTCCCCCTCCAGAACCAGTGGGCAAGTCACCCACCCGAGAGACTGTGGCCTGGCACTCCCCAGGACCAAGCACAAGCACAAGGCATGTTGCCCCCTCTAGCACCAGTGGTCTTGTTTCTGCATCCGACTGAGGTGTCCCCCCTCCCCCTGAGGTGCCCGCCTATTTGCCAACTGACGTCCCTGCAGTGTTCTCTCCGTATTGGTGCAGGGAACGAGTGAGGCCTTGGACTTTACCCTGTGGCCATGTGGCCCCTGTGAACTGAGGACTGGACAGTGTCCCTTTTTTGTACATTTGTACATATCTGATGCATTGCCAAATCAAAGTATGACTTTTGCTGTTGATCTTATTACAATGACTTTAGTCAATTCCTGTTGTACTTGCATTATCCAGCCGATTTACGGAGATAAATAGTTTTTCTTGTGTATCTGGTTGTGTGTATGGGGTGTGTATGGCATGTGTGTGGTGCGTGTGTGTGTCACTGCCATTTTCCTCCCACCCTTTCTTGTGTGCTAGGTGGCTGTACTCACCGTCGTCATCTTTGCCGGCATTGGTGTTCATGGTGGAGCATAATGTAGAAGATCATCGGGAAGACTTGAAGTTCTGGTTTCATGGCGGCGTGGTTCTTCTCTGTGTCTCCATTAGTGAGTCCTTTCACTTCTGTGCTCTGTTTCCGCCAGGCTTTTGATGGCGTTGGTACCGCTATCAAAACCAGAAAAGGTGACGGTTTGGCATGTCATAATATGGTGGGCAGAACTTTGTCTTCCGTCTGGCTGTAGGCAGCTACTGCCGCGGTGACTGTTTTTTCTGTCCTGGCTGTCAGTGCGGAACATTGGCTGTCTTTCGGAGATATCACCTCCCTGGTCATAATTTTGCGGTACTTACCACCAGCCTGTTGGCGGTATTACTGCCACTTTACCACCGACCACCAGGGTCTTAATGAGGGCCATAATTCTTCAATTTAAGATTCAGGCAGGTAGTTAGTATGGCCAGTCGACACTAATGGTTGTCATGCAAATTTTAAAACTTTGCTATGGGTTTAAAGTTAGCAGATCAGACCCCCAGTACTTGCATTCATAACATTCAGCGGTAGTTACCACATATAGTATAGGGAAATTGTGCCATCAATGATTACAACATTTCATGTTAGCTTCAGTTAAGGAACACTTATCTCCTTTCTGATGACATGGATTTATAAGACTTCTTGTTAGGTCCTAGATCACCACATCCAAAATGCTTCCTATGTGCCATATATAATGAGATTTAGTCAATTTCACAGCAAGACACTGCTGAACGATTAAGACTGATTGAAAGGGAAAATTTAGAAAAAGCATTGGCTGTTGTGGACAATGGTGTGACTATCCTGTCAACTCTCATTTATTCTTTGGATAACATTGTGTTATCTGCATTCAATATCATACAACATGACATGTCTTTATTACAAAATAGACAGAGCCAGCTGAGATCGATTATGCAATTGAGTTGGACTTTCCAGTGTGTACCATGGAAGTATCTGAACACAACAGATTTGTCTCTGTCATATAATTTAACACATATACAGAGACTGATGGTGAATAAAGATGCAACTTATACCATGTTGAATATTAAGCTTTTAGAAACATTACCTTTTTCAGTAGCTGAAACAGCCATTCCTTACTGTGTAAAGAGGTGACATTGCATGGCCCATGCAATGCGTCCATGGCCAACCTGGCTTGTTATCTGAAAGGCACACCAGTCCCCTTGGTTCACCCAGTGTTCCTATTATTTGCAAATGGGAGTTATTTGGTTCTGAACGACCAAGGTTGCTGTGGGATGAAACCAGGTGTCCCCTTTATGGTGACAGTCTCCAGGGTCGTGACCTGCTATAACAGTGTGTTAGAATTACTGTATGGCCTTCCATCCCTATTTTTAATGTGAACTTTGATAAGCTGAGCCGACTGAAAGCCTTATTGTTTCAGAAGGATGTTTCTTTAACATCTGTCCGAGAGACTTTTGATCTCAAAGTTCCAAGGTCTTTCTCTGAAGTCCAATCACTATTGTGCACTAACTTGCTGCAGCATTTTGGTGAACTTGGTCACCGAATATATAATACATCAAATGCTTTAGGAGTGGTACACTTTTTTAAGGTGTTTGGGTCTGACTTTGTGAGCATGTTCCAGACTGTCTTCAGAGTGATGCAGTCTTTTCCGCACACTTTGGTTTCAAGTGTTTTTGGAGGAATAGCGATTGTATGATTCCTGGTCATTGCTATTTTGGTTCTTTTTGTGTAGCTCTACAATGGATGTTCCACCTCAAGGCCAAATGGTGATGAATCTGCCACACATCCTGCTGTGTTGTGAACTCATACAAAAAGAACATCATGACACAACTCATGATGCAGTATTTTGGAGTGTTTTTGCTCCAGGAATTGAATGTGAGCTGGTCTTTGTACTTTAGACCTGTGTAGTTACAATGTGCGCAGCCCATGTATTGCTGTCTGCTGTGCCCTTTCGAGTGTGCACCTGACTTGTGTCTGGCTGCGCAATTGGTACAATCTGTGGATATGAATCTGCTTGTGAGTTTGTTGAGGACCCGCCTTCACTGCTGTCCCAGGAGGCTACCATTGCTGCTGAATGCATACTTTGAGGCATCACTTCTGGTTCATGTGGATGCTTTGGCTCTTGAATTCCTGGGACCTGGCTCTAATATTGCGGTTACACCATTGGCTGTTTCAGCTTCCGCATTTGCTGAGGTGGCTGGATTTGACCATGTTTGTTCATTGGAACTAGCTTCTCAGGCCAAGGTGGATCTATTGCATCTGTGGTTGCCGGTTCTTTCTTGGATCACATTGACTTTGGACATGGAAATATGTTAAAAACCTCCTAGTCTTTTGATTTGGCTAGTTCTTTTTAATAAATTAGTTTTTATTCATCTTATTGGCTTTTTAATTGCCATATTTTAACATGGCTTTTATTTGCGTTTATTATTATTCATATATTTAATAGTCACATCTTACACTAGCTTTTATGCTTTTTTATCTTAGTTTGAGCGTAGTCTCCCATTGCCAAGAGCAGGTGTGTTAACGCAGAATAAGAGTGATAATGTACTGAGAAATCATTGTACATGCAGCTTGTTTCCTGTAAGCATTGCTGCCATTCTATGTGTACACTCTGTCTAAGACTAGGCAAACAGAACATGATGCTGTAGTATTGTAATATGTTCTGCACCTCTGACACAGCGCAACTTGAACTGTGCTTGTAGTATGAAAACTGCCTCTGCGCTACATTCAACAGAGGAGCACTTCTGCTAGGATTGTCCTGGAAAGCTGTGCACTAAGGCCACAATGCAGCCTTGCTGACTTTGACCTCTACCCTGCAATATGGTAGCCTGCACTATACCAGACTGGTTTCCTGGCTTCCCATTTGATCTTACCCAGGTATGGGGGGGTTAGGCTATCCCAATTTATCTGGCAGGTTGTTATTCCACTATACTCTTGATAGTATAGTTAGTAACAGATAGGAGTTTACCAACACATTAACATTGTCATGGTTAAACTGTTTATCTTTGTTAGAAATGGGGTCTTTGGTTGACAGCCAGGTTATCCCCTGTTCAAACAAGGACCCTCACTCTAGTCAGGGTAAACCCCTGCTTACCCCCTTGGTAGCTTGGCAGAGCAGTAGGCTTAACTTCAGAGTACTAGATGTAAAGTATTTGTACCAACACACACAGTAACTTGATGAAAACACTGCAAAATGACACAACACATGTTTAGAAAAATAGGAAATATTTATCTAAACAAAACAAGACCAAAACGACAAAAATCTGACATACACAAGTCAAGTTATGAATTTTTAAAGATTAAACTCAAAAATAGCGCTTAGAAACAAAAATGCTTCGATGAGGTGTTAACATGGTGTCGTGACGGAGTCGTTCCCAACAAGCCGACACCAGCGGCGCCGGACACGGAGTCGCATAGACCCCCAAGTACAGTACCTTTGGTGAAGAGTGAAAACAAGTCGATGCGCGAAGTCGGGGGATCGCGGCGTCGGTGCGAAACATTGAATCCGCGCACTTCGAGCGACGTCGGTCACGACGTGGTGCAGCGACTTCCACGGAGTCGCGGACTTCAGCGGGGCTGCAGCGGCATCGGGCCTGCGAAGAGCGTCGCGTTCCAGCGAAGGTCATGGCATTGGGTGCAGGCAGCATCACCGGATTCAGCAGCGGGGTTGTTCCGAAGTCGTCCGAAGTCGATTTCCTTGGAGTTCCACCAGATTTCCTTTCAAGGGCCCAGGGACTGGATAGTGCACCACTTGTCAGAGCAGGAGTCTCTCCAGAGACTCCAGGTGCTGGCAGAGATAAGTCTTTGCTGTCCCTGAGACTTCAAACAACAGGAGGCAAGCTCTAAATCAAGCCCTTGGAGATTTCTTCACAAGATGGAATGAACCTCTTCCTCTGGCAGAAGCAGCAACTGCAGGATAGCTCCACAAAGCACAGTCACAGGCAGGGCAGCACTTCTCCTCAGCTCTTCAGCTCTTCTCCAGGCAGAGGTTCCTCTTGTTTCCAGAAGTGTTCTAAAGTCTGTGGTTTTTGGGTGCCCTTCTTATACCCAGTTTCTCCTTTGAAGTAGGCCTACTTCAAAGTAAAGTCTCTTTGGAATGTGAAATCCTGCCTTGCCCAGGCCAGGCCCCAGACACTCACCAGGGGGTTGGAGACTGCATTGTGTGAGGGCAGGCACAGCCCTTTCAGGTGCGAGTGACCACTCCTCCCCTCCCTCCTTGAACAGATGGCTCATCATGATATGCAGGCTACACCCCAGCTCCCTTTGTGTCACTGTCTAGTGTGAGGTGCAACCATCCGAACTGTCAAACTGACCCAGACAGGGAATCCACAAACAGGCAGAGTCACAGAAATGGTAAAAGCAAGAAAATGTTCACTTTCTAAAAGTGGCATTTTCAAAGGCACAATCTTAAAATCAACCTTACTAAAAGATGTATTTTTAAATTGTGAGCTCAGAGACCCCAAACTCCACATGTCCATCCGCTCCCAAAAGGAATCTACACTTTAATCAGATTTAAAGGTAGCCCCCATGTTAACCTATGAGAGGGACAGGCCTTGCAACAGTGAAAAACGAATTTAGCAATAGTTCACTGTCAGGACATATAAAACACATTACTACATGTCCTACCTTAACCATACACTGCACCCTGCCCTTGGGGCTACCTTGGGCCTACCTTAGGGGTGTCTGACATGTAAGAAAAGGGACGGTTTAGGCCTCGCAAGTGGTTACACTTGCCAAGTCGAATTTACAGGTAAAACTGCACACACAGACACTGCAATGGCAGGTCTGAGTCATGATTACAGAGCTACTTATGTGGGTGGCTCAACCAGTGCTGCAGGCCCACTAGTAGCATTTGATTTACAGGCCCTGGCACCTCTAGTGCACTTTACTAGGGACTTACTAGTAAATCAAATATGCCAATCATGGATAAACCAATCACATACACATTTTGTAAAGGAGCACTTGCACTTTAGCACTGGTTAGCAGTGGTAAAGTGCCCAGAGTAACAAAAACAGCAAAATCAGAGTCCAGCACACATCAACAACCTGGTGTACAGAGGCAAAGGTTAAGGGAGACCACGCCAAGGATGAAAAGTCTAACAATCTTTTTCACCATTTTCGTAATGCTAGTTACCATGTTTTGTCTCATTTGCCTAATATTCAAAGCTCATGTTTCTTATGCAAGAATACCATTGTGGAAATGAATGTTCAAAAAAACATTTTCACAGCTTTCTTGTGTCTCATCTTGGGTATCCATTGTTGCAATTAAAGGGTAGATCTGTTTCCACTATTTCCTTGGGAATCTGAGCAGTCATGTTTAAGTTTGCAGATACCATCTGGTACCTGGTATGTTTAGAGGCTCAGGTGGGATATTGTGAGGTAGCTAGGAACTGAGTCACCATTTCCTGATGGTAATGCAGACTGAGTCCCTATAAGCTGATGTTTATTTTGACCAGAAATACAGTCCTGCTGATTCGTATGAACCTTGTAGCAGAGGCCTGGCCATTATGGGCCTTATTACGACTTAGGCGGTACTGAAGCCACTGCAGCCAACAGACCACCAGTGCTGGTGGTTGGGTGGCTGCCATATTATGAGTCCTTGGAGGGCTTCTGCCCATTTCTGGGTGGAAGTCCGACTCTGAAGTGGTGGTTGAAACGTAATACGGCTTAGCATAGTCCTGCTGACCACCAGGACTCCTCAACAAAGAAGGTCAGTGGGTGTCTGGAAGGGGGGTGTCTGTGTATACGTGTGTGCATATCTGTGGAGGGGGGTGGTGAATGCCTACGTGTATGCTAGTGAATGTGAATATGTGTGTGAGTGTATGTGCGCATGTATGGGGGTGTCTGAGGGCATGTTTACGAGTGACTGGGGGTGTCTGTGTGCATGTTTGCGAGTGAGTAGGGGTGTCTGTGGATGTATGTATATGCAGAGGGGTGTGTATGTGAATGCATGCGTGCGTAAAGGGGTGGGGGAGTATTTGTGGGTTTGTGGACGGGTGGGGGGATCTGTGCATGTGGGTGCCGGTGACAGGAAAGGAGATTCTTGTCGCCGGGTGCATACCCACCAGGGTGTTCATGGCAGGGTGACTGTCAGAGAAAGCCTAGCGGTTTGCACCCCTGTAATCCGGCCGGCAGGCTGAGGCCTGCCACCGGGTTGGAGGTGCTCACTGCTGGCTGCGGCGGTGCAAGCGCACCAGCAGGCGAGCCGGTGTTGTGGAGGCTTGGTGTCTGCCAAGTCCCACAACCCGTGATGTGGTGGTCCTTACCTTGTAATGAGGCCCTATGTGTTTTGTAATTTTTCCTGCAGACTGTTATGTGCGTATACTATGTTCCTTGAAGTCTTGCAGTACATTTTGGACTTCAGTTCAAGTAATGTTTGGGGGATGACTGTGCTCTTTAACATTAGCAACAATTTAATTCTGAGAAGTAGGCATTTTTTTGTCCTAGCCATTTGTGCCTTTTCCTAGTATATTGATTGACCTGGCTGTGAATGGCTCTGCTGTTGGCACTTGTGTATTGCTCCCAGTGATACAAAAGGGGATTAGGTGTGGGCAGGATGGTTGGGGCAGGGCTGTACCCAACCCCACTTACATTTTAAAGGGCTTTCCCTTCTGCATACACAAATGAACCGGACACCAGTCTTTTCTCACCTCAGACTTCTCAGATTCTTGACATGGGAAGGGAAGAACTTTCCAGACGCAGATGTGGGGGTAGTATAGGGAATCCCCCTGTTTCAAATCTGGCACCAGGTATGAATATTATATCTCCAGAGCCATTCTTCAGTACACTCCTGTGGCCATTACAGAAGAAAGACTAGAAATACTGCCTTGTTCCCCGAAAGTCTAGCCATCTGCTTGAGGCCTGCCTTGTTCTTTAGAGGCTGCCCTTCTGCTTGAGGCCTGCCTTGCTTTCTGAGAAGGAAGAATGCACCTGCTTATTTTATCCCAGACTACCTGAGTGACTCCAATAATAACTTGGGGTCAGTTGGATGACCTTATGTCTGAGCTTCAGGGACACAGAAAGCTTCAGAGGCTTCCCTATAACTGTCCAGATGATCTGCTGCATTTGAGCTGCCTAGTTCTGCAGCTGGGCCTACTTGAGCCCTACTGGCCACTGCTGGAGTGAGTTCTGGATCTCCAAGAGGTGTCTCCCTATGTCCTGGACACTTGGCTGGCATCAGTTGAAATTCTCCTGTGAAAAAAGGTGAACTCCTGAAGTTTTTGGTCTGTTTGTGGTAGAACTGTGATGCTTGCAACACCTGCCAACGCAAAGCTCTGATGAACTCGACTCATCATGCTACAACAACCACTTGCATCAACCAGAAGAAACAGATCTGCAGTTAGCTCTACAGCAAGGAGAGCCCGGCCTTCCCTTTGTGCTACAGCGGCGACCATCTGCAAAGCTCTCCCTGCTCCTTATGTCCTTCTCCCCACAAATGGAATTCTTCAAGCTGAACTTTGACAAGATACATTTTCAGTGGTTCTAACCTGGTTCCTATATCTGGCCCACTCTCCATTGCAGAGCATGTGACTTCCCCCCAGTCTAGAACGACCAGATGACCACGAGTGGCACTTCCTGCTTTTAGGAGCTATATCTACTTAAAACTTTGAAAGTAAATATCTCCTGTTCTACTGATTAGATTTCTCTCATTCTAGTATGATTTTAACTAAATAATTTAATTCATTTTACTCCATGTTTCTAAATTGGTTTGGAATTTTTCTTCTGTTGCATTTTCACTTCATTACTATTTGTGTACTGCATAAATACTTGGCACTCTGCCTCTAAGTTAAGCCTGACTACTAAACTGCAGTCCCTTATTTTGTTTCTCAAGATTCAAGTGTCTAACTCAAAGCCATTCATAGATGTGCAATATTTGCACTGAAGCAAAATTGCTCGAAGCAGAGGTTCTGCCTCAGTGCTTGAGGATGACAACTTTTGAATGATAGTAAGCCATTTCCATTGGTGTGTTTATCATAAACAGTGGTTTCTAGCTGTCCATTTTATGCACACATTGTTAGATCAAGGAAAGGTAGGGAGGTATTAGGCATACTGGATGTAAACATCAGGAATGTTTGCGTAGAATAAATCCATTCCATGAATATCTTAGTAGATGATTGGAATATTTAAATATTCGGGCGGGAAATTGTTTAGTTCCATTTAGTGTGGTGAAGTATATCTTTTATGACCCTCAGTGTTTTGTCCTGTGGAAAACCTTGTATGTAATAACACCTACAAGAATTTTAGTGTCTGGTTCAAAAGGATGTTTTCTATCAAGTTTAGAACTTCATTTGTGTCCTCTGGAAATTAGGGCATCTTCTCAATATTGAGTTTTAGGAAGAAGTTACAGAATTGTGAGAGAGGCTCAAAACAGATCCAATACTACAAACAACTAGACAGCCGGGGGATGGCCTTCATGAGTTTTTAGTAGAGTGTAAAAGTAAGGAATTTTTGGATTGTTGCTACACAGAAAATCCCCTTCATTTTTGGGGATCCAATTAATCTCAATTGCCTCATTCACCAAGCAAGTTATTTCCCACTGCAAAGTAGGGGTGGGATCAGTAGTGAGCACCTGATAATTCCCCTGTTGTGATAAAAGACAGACATTCGGTTTCATAACTTTGTTTTGTTTGGAGGACTATGGTGCTATTCTTTTAAGTTGGCTTACTGATTTAGTTGGTATCGGATTTTAGGGCATTCAATGCTAGACTTTCTTCTAATCAAGTTATAGATGGCATTCATCTCACTGTAGTCTCAATATCCTGGAAAACAGCCTGCTCAAAAGTCAGGACATCTTGTGGTAGTTGCATGCTTTGAGGTACAAAAAGTGAATTGTATCCTAACACCTAAAGATTCCTTGTTTAGTGTCCCTTGAGTATCATTCTCCAGAAGACTCAGCTAAACTGCACTTCTGGTGGAATTTGTCATTTGAATTAGTGGGAAGAAAGCATGACCCTTTATTCAAGGTATCTATTTTGCGGGTAGTAAGTACAATGTCAGTGAGATTCACAATTACGTAATTTGCTTACTTTTTCCTGATAGGAATTCTTTTGTCATGATCTGGGTGACCTTAGCAACACAAAAGGATTATGGACGGAGTGCAGAACAATGCAAACACTCAGCCCCAGTCACAAATCTGAGTTAAATCCATTATTCTTTTGCTCACCATGCCACCCCAGTTTGGACCCAGCCATATGCAAATCAGTCCTGACCCTGTTCTTCATGGGAACAGTCCAGCCCAAACTGGCAGGCCAGGTCCTCCCTGGACCGGAAACAAGCCACCTGGGACCGGTTTCAGAGTATCACCCTTCATCAGCCAGCCTAACTTGAATCCAGTAGGACAGTGAGCTCGGGAACCACATCTGGGCATACCCTCCCCACTTAGGGCAAATTTAGCAACACAAAAGGATGAGGGACGGAGTGCTAAACAATGCAAACACTCACTCACACTCACAGATTTGGGTTAGCCTGTCTGCCAAGCCTGTCCATGGAGGTCCTGGCTTGGCAGTTCAGGCTGGTCTGCTCCCATAGAGAGCAGGGTCAAGACTGATTTGCATATTGCTGGGACCGAACTGGGGTGACATGGCAGGCAAAATAACAATGGGTTACACCCAGATCTGTGACTTGGGGTGGGTGTTTGAAATGTTTCAACACTCAGTCCATCATTTTATTTTGTGATGTTGCCTTGTGCACCCTAGGTGGCTGGGGTATGCCCAGACTTTAATCCCTTCATTGCTGCACCACTGGATTCAAGCTAGCCTGGCTGATGAAGGGTGATACCATGAAGCCGGTTCCAGGGTGCTTGAATCCTGTCCAGGGAGGACATGGCTTGGCAGTTCAGGCTGGACTGCTCCCATAGGGAGCAGGGTCGAGACTGATTTGCATATGGCTAGGTTCGAACTGGGGTGACATGGCAGGCAAAATAAGAATGTATTAAACCCAGATCTGTGACTGGGTGTGGGTGTTTGAAAAGTTTCAACACTCCGTCCATCATTTTATTTTGTGATGTTGCCATAATCTGGTGATCCTCTGGTTGGGGTCTTCCAACTAGACGTTTCACCCTCCTTGTTTTCCCCTACTCCTTCCATGACATGGCCCTAAAAAAGGATGCGGTTCACTGGGTAAGGAAAATAATGCAGAAGTAGATACATCCCCGAAACAACTAAAGTCATGTTCAATTTGAGCTGATGGTGGAAAAATGTGGGGAATGCACTGATTAAATTATTGTTTCCTTCTCCTTGCTTTTATCATCTCCATTACAGTGGTGACTGCCACTGAACGGGGGTAGTGGGGCAAGGATGGAAAAACATTTTTTTTTTAAAACACTTATCTGTTGAGGCCTGAGACTCCTTCATCTCCTCTGTCCTCCTTCTCGTCCAGAAGCACACAGGCATCCAGACCCCCTCAGCCAATCACAACGCTGCTGTCAGCAGCATGACAGCAGCCTCATGATTGGTGTGAGCACCCTGCTTCAACGCTCACAGAGGGAGTGGCACCCTCTGCACTTTCTCCTCACGGGTGGAGAAATGAAAAGTATGCATGTCTGTTTAGCCGGCCGTGTTGGGCCGGCCAAACAGACATGCACACTTAAGGTGCACAAACCACTCCTTGCTCCAGCACCCTCCAGCCCCGCCCTATCCTGCTGCTGCAGCTAAAAATACAATTATAATAAAGATCCGTTATTATCATTTTATTTTTCCTCTGCTCAAAGCAGCTGGGCGATGCTCCTCTGCCTTAGCGGAGGAGCTGCTCCTATCAATTACCCTCATCACCTGAAAACCTGGAAGACTAGCTGTTTTTTCTAGGTTGGTTGTAGTTCTTGTTATTAGTAGTTTTTATATTTTGTTGGGCTACATAATTATCAGTGATGCAAGAGTACAGTTTCCCACCAGAACTTCTTTATATTGTTTTGCAACTTACTTTGATTGGGTAAGAAATTGTTTGAAATCTGCAACCTCTTTTTTGATTTTTTTCATTTTTTTGTATGAACCAACCAGTACTTGTGCCTTTAGTATATTTTCGTTGGTTATGATTAGGCCCCTAACATGAAGATGGCACTGAAATATTAGATGAGAATTGCATCATGTGTGGTTTTTATCTGTTTTCCTAAGTTCAGACAAGGTTTTTCATCTGTCAATCTATGTGAGTGTTTGTGCAATTGACGTATCCCCTGGTAGAGGAAGTGCTGATAAAATTGACTATGCAGTGTCATTGGTGAATGATTAACCTTGTTTGTCAGAGATTGTCTTGATCAATGGGTTTAGGTACCAACATAGGATTTTCTTAAAAGGATATATTAGGTCTATCACTTATGTTGAACAATGAAAATCAGCAAACATCTGCAGCTATTAAAGTGTTCTGAAATCTGAACACACAGAGAAGAGGAGAGAGGAAGCTGTTAGCCACACATCTTATAACACACTACACATGAAGATTAATGAACTACCTGTTTTCCACCTGGTCAAGCGATTCCTCTGATTTTGAAGTAACTCCCTTACCCACACCTGTGCCAGGCTTCATGATAGGTCATGCTTCTTACCTATTGTAAATGTGTGTGTGTATAAGGGTGTAGCTCAATCAACTCTTAGGAGCTCTTGATATTATCTTGACTTCTGAATCAATGAACTGGAAGTTAACACTGTCTAAGTAGCATGAATAATACTACTCAGCACTCTGTGTGTATTGGTAACTTCAGTACTTTGATAACCGCATGATATTGATTAGTATCCATCATTCATTCTCATTTTGAGAAACTATAAATTGTCTGTATTCAATCCTTTATTGTCTCCTTGTTATAAATCCAATTTGATTATAGCCAAAGAAAACATCAATAAAAAAAACAATGCATTTAGGTTTTTTGGAACTTCTTCAGAGCTAATAAGTCTGTGTCATTATTAAAGTCTCGAAGAGGTATCCATCATGGTGCCTACATATCCAAGTATAAAACCTTTTACCAAGTTGATACCTTATTGGTTGATACCATTTTTTTGTAGTTAAGTAGTTAACAGGTGGTCTTCATGCTCCAAGTATAGCAAATAAACAATCAATTCAATGCTGTTGAAAGCCGCAGAATACCAGATGGTAGCTAGGACTAGGGAAAATTCTTATTTCACTGGAGTAATCTGAGTAAGTTCGGTAACTGCGCATTACTTTTGTTGCATGAAATTACCAAAATTACACAATTGCGTCCGCTTGAGTAATTAAAAGTAATTTGGGGCAAAATCCTACTTGCACAAAATGAATGATCTGAGAGACAGCAAGCATCTGCTGGCTACTGCTTTTCATGTCCTGTAGAATTTGGTGCTATTTTCAAAGCGCAACATGCATAAACATACCCATTTTAGATGCAAGGGTGCATTTTGCATGAAGAAAATAGTGCTAAATGCTGGATTCCTCTTCTCATGTAATTAAGTATAATTATTAGCATTTTTGCAGTAATTATGAGTCATTTCGCTAGAGAAAATATGCTAATTATGCCCATCCCTAGTGGTACTGATAGGTGGTGTTCATACATATTAGATTAGGTTCTGACAGAAAAGTATCATCCTTGTACCTAGAATGGACAGTTCCCTGATGGCTGAAGCCCTCCAGTTGGACTGAGAACAGTGCTGTTGCATTCCACCTCCTTAAACAAGATTGAATTGATTGCCTTTTTGTTATACTTCTGGAAATTAGAATGAATGGTAGATACTGAACAATATAATGTGATCATCAATGTACCGAAGTTAGCTTTTCATATAGAATGCTGGGTAGTTTTATTCAGTTTAGGGTCAGGTATTAATTCCCGACAGGGGGTTTGTGGTGGATGTCACCTCTTATGTGTGCACCGGTTATTTTTCTCATGTGGATTTAATTGTAATGTAATGATAGTAGGGGACAATCATAGGTGCAGTTATTGTTGCTTTTCCCAAGTCATTTATTGTAAATCATTTGTACTCTCTAAGTAGGATAACCAATCATTTTGATTTATTTTTGGGTTCCCTTGACATAATTAGGAACATAGCATATTATGAGATGGTCTTGGGGTATTTTTCACCCTATCATCTCTTTTTCATGTGTCAACATGTTTCGGCTGCTGTCATTCACCCAAACTGGGTTGACATCATTCTGCAGGACTGTTAAATAAGTATCTCATCCGTTGTATTACGTCAGCCATTAGACAATAGTCAAGGAGTGTTAGTTACACACTGCACATGCAAAAATATTTACAGTTATTTTGGGAAAAACACTGGAAATCTTTCTGTAGGAGACGAAGAAAATATGCATACATCAGTAGAAATCTTTAGAAACAAAAGAGCAGCTGAAACATGTGTCAACATGTTTTGGCTGCTGTCATTCACTCAAACTTGGTCAATGTCATTCTTCAGGACTGTTAGATAAGTCACTCATCCATTGAATTACACCAGTCATTAGACAATAGTCAGGGGGAGTAAATTACACATTCTACATACTCAAATGTGTACGGTTATGTTGAAAAAAACACTTGAAATGTTTCTGTAGGAGAAGAATAAAATCTGCATACATTAGGAGATATTTACAGAACAAATTACATTTTCTCAAACTGTACTGTCACAAAAAATAAATAAAAGTGTATTAGGTAAAAGCATAATAGTGAGATACAACAAAAGATGATGCATTGCACACAGAAGTCAGAAACACAGAGATGGTGGATGCAGTCAAGCCTAAGAAAAGTCAAAGTCACTCTTACCGAATGGTTAGAAAAAAAGACCTTATCCTGGGGTTACCACAGGAGAATTGCTCTGTAATCACGCACAGGGTGGAGAGGTAAACAACAGTCGGCATGTAATCAATGTACTCTCTCTTTTCAATTCTGTGCCAGCTCCTTATTGAATAATGAAAAGCACTGGTACCCATAATTGTATGGTATATTAAGAAATCCTGATTTTTACCTAATAAACAACAAACAGACACTAACCTATACTAACTAAACTAATTCTAAAAGAATTCTTTGAAATACTGGAACCCCAAAAAGTAACTTAAAATAATTCTTCCCTGAGCCGGAGAGCAGGAACGAGGAACCACTACCACACGGAAACTTGAACAATTCAAAATGAGAAAGATATATTTAAAAAATCAAGAATGCAATATATAAAATTGCCTCTAAATAAACATAAAAAAACAGTTGATAGATAGCAATGAAAAAAACAATGACTTGTTTGTCTTTACTTTTGTATAAAAAATAAAATATGAAAAGGTTACAAGTTTTATTTCTAAAATACTATTCAAAATAATCCTATTAATCTATAGTACTTATTAATATATAAAAAAAGAAAGCTAATACTATGAAATGTTTGTTATAATGTATACTCTTTTACAAGAATATTATGTAAAAAATAAAGGCCCTCATTCTGACCTTGGCGGGCGGCGGAGGCCGCCCGCCAAAGTCCCGCCGTCAGCTTACCGTTCCGCGGTCGAAAGACCGCGGCGGTAATTCTGACTTTCCCGCTGGGCTGGCGGGCGGTCGCCTTCAGGCCGCCCGCCAGCCCAGCGGGAAAGAGGCTTCCACGATGAAGCCGGCTCGGAATCGAGCCGGCGGAGTGGAAGCTGTGCGACGGGTGCAGTTGCACCCGTCGCGTATTTCACTGTCTGCGCAGCAGACAGTGAAATACATTTAGGGGCCCTCTTACGGGGGCCCCGCGTCCCCCCCTACCGCCATCCGGATCCCGGCGGTCGGACCGCCGGGATCTGGATGGCGGTAGGGGGGGTCGGAATCCCCTCGGCGGCGCAGCAAGCTGCGCCGCCGTGGAGGATTCAATGGGGCGGCGGTACACTGGTCCCGCGGTCCTCCGCCCTGGCGGTCTTTGACCGCCAGGGTCAGAATGACCGCCAAAGTGTTTAAAACATTTCAATATGTGAAAAATGAAAACATATATGTTGAAAAATTGATATGTGTAAAAATATAAATGCGTATCACAATTATAAAATGATATGCCAAAATGTTTGTCTCTGATTAAAATCTAGAAAAAAAATTATGAACTATATGTGAAAATATACAAGTTGAAACATTGAAAAGATTTTCACAACATAATGAAATGTATTTTTTAAAAGGTGATAGTATGCAAAAAATAAAACGTATATGACCAAACCAATGTGTAATGATTTAAACTTGAATTTATTTCTAAATACAGCATTTTTGGAATTCACAGTTTTTAAATACAGGAGGTGTGTATTTATCAACTAGAGAATATCACAGCATAAACACAAAAAAATTCTAAAAAAAAAGCAGACTACCTTTTTCCACTCCATTCTAGGTCAGATTGGAGAAAACTTTGAACTTTGAGGGGTATCAATTTATAAATCACATCCCAGCCTAATCCACCTTGAGCAAAGTGTTGGACTGAGATGCATGTAGATTAACTATTCCCACCCCAATCTAACCAACATTAAGTCACAATGGAAAAAGTGTTGGACTTTAAGGGGTTTAGAATCGCTATTCACACTGTAATTTATACAACAATAAAAAGTTTGATGAATTAGAGTATATACTTAATATTTTACAACCACTGTAATGACATAACCAAAAAAGTTACAAATTTAGAGAAAATGCAAACCCTAATTATTCAATGAAACTGAAATATCAACAAAAAACTAAACAAAAAGCAATATAATAACAATAAAAATTTAAAGTATATTTACTAATATTTAAAGTTAACTTTTATACAAAATATTCTTACATATAATTAGAACTATTGCAATTCTATGTCTAAATATTATTTTAAACAGCATTTTAATTATTAGCAATACAATAGTTTTAAAGGTAAATATGTATTTAATCTAAAAAAGTTGTACATGCAAATATATTGGAAACAAACTTTAAAATATACAACAATGGCCTACACTCATTAATAACAATCAATAAATAAAGCAAACAAACCATTTTGTATTAAGAAAAATGATAAACATAATTCAATAGTAACCACTAGAAACACTAAGCAACATTTAAAATATTTTAAAGTTAACATCTAATCATACATTAAATTTAAAAAAAGAAATAGACTAAAAAATAACTTAAACAATATATATTCTTATAGTAAAACGTGTTTATTTGTCAATAAATAAAACAAATAGAAATTAATTATGAATAATGTATAAACAAGTACAAATTAAATTACAATGTTAAAACCTCACCAAATTTAAGGAGCATGAACTAGTGCAAAAATAAACATTTAAAAATAGAGATATAAAGGCAATAAAAAAGCCACAAATAAAACAAAATAAACAAATAGTAAAATTTCTTAAAAACATTCACTTTAATAACACTACCAACCCTCCTCCCTTATAAAACTAAAAGTCCCTCCTAAAACATTTTGCGAATGTACATAGCAAAAAAGTTGAAAACAATAAGTAAAACATATAACCATACTTTAAAAATACATCAACATTATATATGATGATATTAAAACAATGGTATCAAAAAAACCTAAAAAGTCATATACTGACTGAAATGATGATATTTTTGCAATCATAACAATAGAAAAAATATTTAAAAAATGATATGCTGACCAGTAATACTTAAAATGACTATGGGCCTGATTGCGACCTTTGCGGAGGGCATTACTCTGTCCCAAATGTGACAGATATCTCGTCTGCTGTGTTACAAGTTCCATAGGATATAATGGAACTTGTAAAACGGTGTGCAGGATATCTGTCACCTTTGGGACGAAGTAATCCCTTCTGCCAAGGTCACAATCAGGCCCTATATCGTTGATAATAGCAATGTAATGCAACAATATTATTAATATATAATGATATTTTTTCAGCGATATTTTGGTAAAAAGCCTTTTTCTACGTTGGCAATACAATGCCCTGCTTTCTAATCGCTCTTGTTATATCTGTCTAATGGTAAATTGTCAGCTGGTGAATCTGATATTTGCCAGGCCCTTGCTGCTCCATATTGGCATCCACAGGATGTGCTGTAGATTGGCCATTAAATAGTTGGGCATAGGACATAGACTTATATGGATGTCTGTTAAAAGGTTCAATTAGTGACACAGATCCTGATCGATGTATTGGATATAAAAGCTAGCTATGATGTATCTGACTGCAACACAGCAGATCAGAATATAGCTGAAAGTATCTTTTATGATTGGGTCTCAGTTCCGCATATTTGTTTCTTGTGCCCACAATTGTTGACATTCCTTTTGCCTCATCTTGGATTTAAATAGATTAATTTTGGGCATGACCTTTCCAAACTTTACAAGAGTTTGGCAAATGACCTGCACTTATCCATAACTGTTCTGAAATATCCAGAGTTGTCAGTCAGTCACGGCAACTTTGCTGTTACTAGCAGTCACTCATCGCTCATTTACTCTGCTAATACCAAAAATAGTGGTTAATGTAGTAAGTTAACTTTGAAGGCTATTTCAGTTAGTAATGCCGGAGCCAAACGGCGACCTTAGATATGCCCCCTAAATGAGCTGTAATAACACCACATGCAGTGATGCTCTGTTTACTTGGCCTTTGGATGCAGGGCTGTGTGCTTTCATATTAGCCCTTGCTTGAACCTAACGTAGTAGGTTGGTGCTTCCCACACAATAACATTGAAAGAATGAACACATCAGTGGCAGAGCCTACTGAGAATTGCTTAATTGAAATTGTTCCCACATTGGAAATTGCACGTGCGTAATGCCTTACAGAGTACAGAATAGAAAACGCACTTTAAGGTCAGCCAAAACTGTAACACAGTGCGTTCTTTCGCCATGAACTTTTAGCAAGCAATTTACGTGGCGTGGGCTACGCCAAGCTGCACTGGAAACCGCTTGCTTGGTAACAATTGTACGTGTCTAGTTGATTTATTAACTTTTATTTTGCTTCTTAAAGTGGTCTGTATGTAGTGCTTCACACAGCGCATCTGATGTTTCTAAGTGCTGCAAATATTTGTAGGGTTTGACATGCTTCTTTTAAAGCGCAGAATCTAAAAGGTTGGTACAACTGAAAAATATATTGTTGTTGCTATTGTTTTGATATATAGTTCCCGAAACTATACATCTGATCCTGCATACTATTTAAATAGCATAATCCATACATACATAAACCATACATTACATTGGCAGAAAAGAAGGAATATGGAATCATCAATTATATTCACCACCCGTTATTTTACTAGTATATTGAAAAATATATACTTCAGTAGCTCTCGACAATAAAAAAGTTCACTTTGTATCTAAATATATCTCCATATGTAATAAAATCGAATTTATTAGACTATAAAGTTCAATGTGAGTTAGGATACCCCACTCCATTAAAGTACCCGACTCCATTAGATAAAATAGCTTCAGTCAGTATACTGTCAATTATTTATGATTCGTATTATATTTTTCCTTTAGTGCTACACATCAAAGAGGTTTCAAGAATTGCTTGCTTCTAGCATAAACAAAAATTAGTAAAGTTTTTTAAGATGGCAATTATGCAACACGGTTGCCATCTTAAAAGTATAAGAAACAACTTTCAACGATGGCTGGGTCTGCCTTTGGTTTTTAAAACGCTAGTGTATTTTTTAAAATATCCAGCATTGGCAAGGCAGTAGCAGTGCCCACCTTGAAGCGAAGAGTTGCGGCAGAAAAGGGGAGGTGGGAGAGGGAAAGGAAGGAACTGAAAATTGGAAAGAGAGGGCTCCGTGAGGCGCAGGAACGTATTGCAGGATAAAACCAAAAGTATCATCAGTCCTGCCATCTTGCGCCTGGCGTACTGCAGTGCACTCTAGCACCTACCTATGTGTCCTCTGAAGTTAGAGACCCTGGAAGCGATGGAAAGATCGTGACACACAGAGCAGAGGATTGAGCACGACACACTCCCATGGAGTGCAAAATAGGAGAAGAAAAATAGTAGCCAATCAAATGCAGGAATAAAGAATAAAACTTCCAGTGCTGGACAAACACAAGAATAGGGAGAAAAGACATCTAATCAATAGAGCCACTTGAGATAGTCAAGATAGCTATCCCATCATTAGAAAAAAGCTGGCCTAAAGCACACTCCATGTAGCAATACATACAGTGCTGTGTGCGACCGCCAGGTGAACCTACTAGTAACAAGATGACAAAAACAAATGAAAAATATCCAGGTAAACCAAAAGTACCCATACATTTTATGCCATCAGATGGTGTTGGTATAGATTCTCCAGGAAAAGTGGGATTGATAAAAGCAATTATAGTAGGTTTAAAGTAAGAGACAGAACTGTTGTAAAGGTGGAACCTGCCAGGTGTGGAAACATTCACCAGCAAGAAGCACTAAGATATGCAGAAGTGGTTTAGTCTAAAAATGTGTCAATTGTCAGCGCTTTAAAATGCAAAGAGGTGTAAGGCACGTTGATTCTTAATGACTGATTCATAATGGCTGCCTGGCCTGGGAGTACCTCATCCCTTCAGGCCTTGTATTTGGAATGCTTTTTTTATTTTTCTAAGTGACGCACTGAAACGTGACATGCTGGGATGTCATACACAAGATGTCTTTATCTACATGCATTACCAAGGCAGCCTTCACAATTTTGAAGTGCGCATCAACTTCATCTGTGTCTTGGCAAACATTAACCACAAACACAATGTACAATGTTGCTTTGTAATCCTCATTGACTCTGTCCTCCAAGAGATTTGTGGTGGCATGAACACAGCAGCTAATGTTTCACAAATCCCCTCCAAACGAATTAAATAATCATCAGGACGTTGTCAAAGTTGTGGTTAGTAAGACATTTTCTGTCTCTGGGTGTTGTTTAGAACATTGGGTAAGAAATATAGCCTTTTAAAATTAAATGAAGTGGCAAAATCTTTTCCTATTTCTGAAGAGCAGACTTGGAATTCCCCATAGAAACTGAGGGCCATATTTACTAGAAATGACGCATTGCTGCGTTGCGTCAGCGATAAGTCAAAATCACATCAGTACGCCAGAATCCTAAGCCATGGATGCATCGTATTTACAAAACAGCGCACTATTGTGTAAGGGACCTGGCTGCATTGTAAAAAATGATGCTTCCCTGTGCACCATTTAGTAGCAAAATCTGATGCTACTGTTGCAAAAGTGACTCAGTCTAACTTGTGGCATGGAAAGTGACGAAATCGGCCCTGCATCACTTTTGAGTGCGGAAAAAAGTACTACAAATAATGCTTCATAGAAAAAATGGCACACTTCACCGACGGCAGCCATAGACCAGGCAGCAGGCAGGAGCAGCAGAGACAACAACCCCAGCACCAGCCAGGATGTCCAGCCAGAGACACAGGGGAAGAAGAAAAGCACTCGTAACTTCAGTGATGAGGAGAATGACATCTTGAACACAGAGGTGACAGAGCACCAACATCAGCTTTTTGACACCTCTGGATTCACACTAGGCAAGAAAGAGGCCATTTGGCAGTCAGTGTGGGACAAACAAAGGAGACTGTTACCGATTGCAAGAAGCGCGGGCACGATTATAGACACCAGACAAAGGAGAAACTGGCTAAGAACATGAGGGCAGCAATGCAGACTAGAGGAGGGAGCCCCAAGAGGAGCTAGATGCCTGGAAGGAGCAAATGGCAGTTGTCATCCCAGACGAGTTGGTGGCTGGAATCCCTAGACAAGAGAGCACACCACATGAGGAACTACCAAACACACAGGGTAAATATCAACAAGGGACGATAGGGACAAAAAATTTCATGTTGTGCAGATCAGCGAGCTATATCCCAGTGCTCCACTGCACTGTCTGCAGGGCATACGGCAGAAATCTGGATTATGTCCCATCAAATGCAACTGAAATGTGAATCACACTACTCAGTAATATGTTGTACAGCTCAATGAGGTTCCTTCACATGTATCCATAACATGTGTGAAGTGCAGCGCCAGTCCAGCCCAACCTGTGTATTCTCGCATGTATATTGCAATGCACAGCACAAGTCACCAAAACTACAAGTAATACAATACAAAGTCAAAAACATGGATGCCAAGTCACAAGCTAAATGGTGTAGGGCAGCAATGCAGGTCACCTTGCTGGTATGACCTGTGCCATATGGAAAGAGGAGGAGTGGCCGAAACCAACAATATGACACACATTCTTGTCCTTTCCTCCTGCGCTGATTAACACTGGGCTGCAGAGGGCCAGAAGCAAGCACCCTGGCATCCATGTTGCAAGGATGCCTGCATCACAGACAAGATTGTCCCTGTGCAGGAAGGGACACTGTTCTGCACAAAAACAATCCTGCAAGCTTTGTCCTCTACTTATGTGTGTGGCAGAATGCACCACACATAGAAAATGTAACTCAACTAGGATAATAAAAGATGCCATTTCTTGTTATGGCTCCCCTGGGTAGGTGTAGCACTTTTTGCATCACTTTGGGCACAGAATCTTGGAAATCAGGAATTGCAACTAGACCCATTTGTGTTGCATGTGAAAACTAACCCCAATGCCCATGCTATTTCCCCCTGACCCAGAGTAAGGCAACACAGTGAGTCGTGTTGCTTTGCCTCACTCCACATCTCCAAGCCCAGGAATAGATATGCAAAGTAACGTCTAATGGCCTTGTTGAAAAGTGTCTGCAGTTTGCACCTCTGCTGTGTCACAAAAAGTGATGTAGCAGCAGTGGAAGCTGCATCAACGTATGCCCCATGGATTGGAATTACATATCATACATGGACACCTGACCCCTATACAACTTAATGTTAACAATAAATACCACCTTTCACTATGAGACCACTGTGTCTTGCATGGGCACAAAAACATTAATATGAATTGTTACAGAAATCAAAGGCATGTGCTTGTGAAAGGAGAATCAGCCCACCTGAGATAGTGGTCAGGTGTGATGTGTGAAGTATAAACATGTAGGAACATACCAAGAGCCTTTTGTACATTGACTGGCATGACAATACATAGCATACCGCTGCCCTAATGTGCATGATGAGACCACACAGGTGTCAGCTGCCATGTTAGGGACCACTTTAACTTATGCCATGTACTAAATCTGACTGGGTTAAGGTAAATGCAAGTCATGCATATCAGAGGACCATGGGTGTTGAAACCAAAGATGATCTGTTTCCCAGGTGGGCCCATGGTTGTGCAGTGCATTGTATGTCATGGCTGAGTAGGTGGACCTGCTGCTGTGCCTGAATGAGGAGACATTGCGTAAAAAGGATGTCAGAACTAATACATGTTTGTCAAGGTAACCTAACCAATACACATGCATCACGGTGCCTAACAGTGCCACACCTGTGTTGCAGCTGGAAAGAAATGAGAAAGAAGAGCCCATTGGGTTTGGGGTACAACATGTTACATGTCATGTGGTCCTGGGGGAATAGATAGCATCTGGCAGGAAGGAGTCTGAAGGGAAATTGTATCACCTTGCCACATATTTCTCAGTTGGAGGATGTGAAATATGAATCTGTCAGAGGACATGTTAAAATAGACTGCCAATACAAAGGGTAGGAGTCAGTGATGGCTGGAGACTGAGATGAATGCTATCAGTCATGTTGTCAAACTAGGGTGATACATGTGGCCATTTCCAGCAATACTACCATGTGGGATACAGCTTGAACCATAGCCCATAATAACAGCCAGACATGTAAGTACATTGGACATGATCACTCATAGGTACATGAGAGTCAATGTTTGATCTCGGTCACATCACTGTGTGATAGTAAATTGTGTCCCAAGGCCTAAATGAGTAGTGGCATGGGAGGCCTGTAGGTGTACAACTGAGCTGCTCAGAGTTGCAGGATGTGTCACCCTATGCAGATACTCTAATCTGGCAAGTATCAACTGTAGTGAGTGTAAGTGCTACCTAGTGTGACATTGACCAGAGCCTCAGATTTAGTACATAGTGCCCACTGTCCACAATGATGGACCCAAAAGTGTAATCAAGCTTTACAAATGATGAGACAGAAATAGGAACTACATCGGAAGTACATGCCTCGCACATTCCTGTAGTATATCAAGTTCTTTTATGTGTGTAGTATTGTGCAGGATAAGTGTAACAAAGTCAACAAAGAACACAAATAAATTCATGATGTACATGGTAGACAGCACAACAAGGCAGAGTCACGTAGCGTATAGTGTGCAACCCAGAAGGTAGAATCAAAACAAAAGCATGAGCAGAGCCACATCACATGCACAGGAGCAGTGGGATGAATACTGGCACAGGGAATATAACCACCCTGGGGATTAGGTGGAATCTGAACACTAGTGGGGTCGACATATCAAAACAGAGTCACTTTAGGCATCATGTCAACCAATTCAAATTACCTTAACATATGTTGACACATTCTCTTTACCTATGTCCAGGATTTGTATGCCTAGTGTTCTGTGTAACAGTGTTGCCATATGTGTCATGAGTCTAAAAGTCTGTCTGGGTCCACAGTGGTTGATAATGCAGAGATACTACCGTTAAAAAGGTAAGTACACTACAACTTGGACTCAACGACTCCATGTAACAGACATCCTATACAAAAATGTTGTTTTGAAAGCTAAACATTACCAAGTCAGATTATAAAATAGTTTAAACATAACAAAATCTCACTAAGGACATCCTTAACATTGCTGTCTCATTGCAGAGGGTCTAGCTACACCTCCTGAGCAGCTGCCCGTTCCATATGATGATCTGGCTGAGCATGCCAGACTCCCCACCCTTGATCAAGATACCCTCCGGGAAATCCTGGGCTCCATTGATACAGTGTCTCCAGGTGCGGGAAGGGCCAACAGACTTGTGGGTATCCAGAGGATCAACACAGCACACAACAAATGCCATCTGCCACTCACACCCCCACCCTTGGACTATGAGGACCCCCAAGTTGAATTCCAACATCAAGCCATAGTAGTCCAGTGGGAGATGCTACATGCTGTGTGGGTGTGGATGGAGACCATGGGGGGCACCCTAGAGGCAGTCCATAGGTGCCTCAGCCAACTAAGGACACCTTGTTTGCTATATGAGATACCTACACTCCACTCTGTAGACTTCAACAGTCCCTGGCTGATATTGCTGCTGTCATGAGGCAGAGGCATGAACAACTGCTCTGCCAAAGTGGCACTAGTAAGATTGCCATCCAGCTGGGGGCTATGCACAAGATCCTGGAGTCCATGGAGCTGAAGCAGGGCACATACCTCACCACTTTGGATACCTACCACCATGACCTTGGTGCATTGCTGGCAAACCAGCAGCCTCTTCTCAATGCAGTGGTTGTTGGCACAGAGAACTGCTGTTGCAGATTGGAGATCCATGTCTTCTGCCCCTGATGTGTGTGTGTCTCCTTTGCTGTCACCTTCAGCACCTTCAACAACACCCTCATGTGAAGAACCACATTCATCAGATGAGAAAGATGTGGACTTCACCTCTTTCCAACGTAAAACTGCCCAGTAGCAGTTTTCTGTGCCAAAATGACCTGTTCCTCCTTTGTCCACTGCTGATGACTTTGCCAATAAACATCACTACTGGTGATGTCTTCCATTTGCTGTCCCATCTGTTGAGCTCACTCATTTGTGGACTGTAAATGTGGCCTATCTTCCCTATTAGCAATTTGTTTATTTTGCTCATCAATGAAACACCCCTCCACTCCACAAGGCACACGCAGTGGTTTACCCATGGTCTCTGTTTGGACATTCAGTGGCAATTAAAACTGTGTGGGGTTGCTGCTGTAAGAACTCTGCCTGTGATCCGACACAATTTGCAAATGTAAATAAATGCACTGAGTCAAATCTGTGTGTTGTATGTCTGTAGGAGTATGTACTAAATAGAACACAGTAGAATGTGTGGGGAAAAACAGAGCATACTCCTGAAAGGGACACGTGGCTAATGGTGTCATGGATAAACCCTCACAGGCTGGAGGAAATAGATCATGTGAACCCTATGTGTATGTAGACTAGCATATAGTCACCCAAGGACCCAAGCATGAAGTGCAACATGGAAAATGTAGTCAATGTTCAGGGCAAATTAAGGGGCTCACTATAACATCAGAAGGCTGGCAGAATTCCAGCTACGGTCATGGTGGTGGACAGCGGTAAGGTGGCGCGGATGACACATGATACGGTCTAGCGGTGTTCCGCTGGCGGACGCTGCCGCTGGCATCAGTGCCGCGTCCTGTCTCCTGCTGGAGGACCCCCTGCGAGCAGGTAAGTTGGGTGCTCCGACAGGAGAGGGGGGTGGGGGTGTTGTGTGTCTGTGTGTGGGTGTTTGTGTCTGCGTGCATGCATGCGTGGATGTTGTGATGTGTGAATGCGTGTGTGCATGTATGTATGTCAGTGTGTGTGGGTGTGGGTGTGCATGGATGTATGCATGTGTGGGTGAATGTGGGTATGCGTGTGTGTATGCGTGTGTTTTTCCTTGTGTGTATGTGTGTTTATATTGAGGGGATAGGGAGTGAGTGAGAGGGGGAGGGGGGCAGGGAAGACCCCTATCAGTGCCAGGGAAGAAATTCCCTGGCACTGATAGTGCCTACTGCCATGGTTTACGTGGTGGTACAAAAGCCACGGAAACCATGGCAGTGGGTGGGGTCATATTGCTGTGGGTGGCCTAGTGACAGCTGCCGGGCTGGAGACTGTAGTCTCCAGCCCAGTGGTAGTTACTGCCGTGGCAGTCGGTGTGTAACATTGGCAGTTTGGCTTTTGCCAAACCGCCAATGTCCTAATATGGCGGTATGTACCGCCAGCCTGTTGGCGGTACTACTGCCACTATTACACCGACCGCCACGGTCCTAATGAGGGCCTATGTTTCCTCACTTTATTGCCCTGTGTGTGTATGTCATGCCACATTCATTGGAGGTGTGGTGATATAAACAATTGGCAACTGCTGTTGTCGAGAAACGTTGGTTTGTATCACTGGTGCTACTTCCATTGCTCCATTCCTCATTAAAGGATATGCCATGGAGTGCACAGTATCTGGCCTCTTGATCAGCAGAGGCATTGCCTAATGAGATGGAATCCCTTGACTTTTGGTGTGCCCGCTGATTTTACAACTGCAATTTTCATTGGCAACTGTATTGATAGACTCGGTCACCATTTCAGATAGGTGATCCAGAAGAGGTGATAAAACCTTGAGGGACCATAACTGTCCAAATTCATGAACAACACCAAATCTATATTGACTATCTGTGAAAATGGTTACTTTAAGCTGTTCATAAACAGAGCATATTCTAGTAAGAGCCACCAGTTCAGCTACTTGGGCCAAAAAGACTCCTTGAAGCAATGAAGCTTCAATCCTCAGATTGTGCAAACTGCTAACCAGTTCTCAGACTTCCATCATTGTCTCTTAAACAGGATCCATCAACAAACATGATAAAGTCATTTTCATCTAAGGGAACATCTTGAATATCAGGTTTTGGTTTGGTGCATTGTTCAGTCACATTGAGACAGTCATGTTCCACTTCATCTTGATCATTAACATTTTCAATATTACTGAGCATAAGCATTGCTGGATTCAACACTGTGCAATGCTTAATATTCACATTTGCTGACCCAAGGATCAACTGCTCATAACGGGTCAAACGGGCATTAGTCAAATGTTGCATCTTTGTTTGTTGGGTCCAAAAGGACCTCTATGGAGTGGGGCACAAATACGTTCAGAGGATTACCCATAACAATGCTTTCACACTGGGAGATACTGACACCCCTGACTGCTTTTAAACAGCTGGGCAAAGCAGCAGCTGCAGGGCCCAGTGTGGCAGAAAAAGAAGGCATTGGTCTGTTGACTCCTCTATGTAGCTGCGTCAAAACACAAAAACATAAAGTACACAACCATCACATTCACAACAACACAATGCAAAACATTTATTGCAGTCAGGCATTTCTGCACACGTTTTCTCCCAGCTCAGAGAAGTCTTTCATGCATGTGTCATCAAATGATACCGGATCAGACACTTCTTTGTGTGTCAATTTCAACAATGGCTTTGACAAAAATGAAAATTTAAGATCCACTGGTGGAAGTAGGCGACCATCCCCAGAAGCATTCTGACTTCTCTATGTGTTACAGGTGGATTAATTTGCACGATTGCTGAGATTCTCTCTTGGGTTACCTTTCTTGCACTGTTCTCTATGTGATGTCCTAAGTACTTCACCTCTCTCTGACAGTACTACAGTTCTGCGGGGGACACTTTATGGTCATTTTCACCCAAATGGTTCAATAAGGCAATAGTAGCTCTCCTACAGGCTTCACATGTGTTTAATGCAGCCATCAAATCATCTATGTACTAAACTAGGACTAAATGAAATGGTATGTTCAGGGACTCTAACTTCTTTTTTAATATCTGATTAAAAATGGGTGGTGATTCTGTATAACCCTGTGGAGTATGACACCAGGAATATACACTTCTAGCAAATTTGAATGTGAACAAAAACTGACTCTCTTCAAGGAGCAGAATGGAAAAGAATGCCTGGCACAAGTCAATGAAAGAGAAGCACTCCGCTTCACAAGAAATCTGAAACAAAATCACTGCAGTATTTGGTACCACTGGACAACAGGGAACGACAATTTTGTTCACCTTTCTCAAATCCTGGAGTATATGATATTTTCCATTGGGCTTCCACAGACCTAAAACAGGGGAATTACAGGGACTTCCCATGATCTCTCTCAGGACACCTTACTCCACACAATTTTCAATTACTGGTGTAATGTCAGCAATTACTTCTCGATCCGTATTGTAGGGTGGTATCTTTGGAAACACTGCATTCGGCTTTACTGTGATTTTAACTAGCTCAACTCCTCTGATTAATCCTATATCATTCCCTGAAAAATTCCAAAACTCTCACGATAGCTGTCTCCTGTAACTCTTCGGGCACATCTTTAACTGCCACCTTTGGGAGCAATGAAATGAGAGGATGCATTTCACCAATTTTACTGCATGCTTCATTATCACTATTTTCCTGAATTGCTATACCATTATGGCTGCAACTAATGTAACAATTTAATTTGGATAACTGGTCACATCCTAATAAACTCACATGACTCGCAAACCACAAATTGGTGCAAATCTTAAAATTACACAGTTTTAACTGGGATGTGCTCTGTAATCTGGTTGGATAATGGTCGATTTGCTATTCCTACCATATGTATTTTCTTTCCTGACAAGGGTACATTTGGCACTTCTGCGATTCTGACAGAGGAACGTGTTGCTCCAGTGTCAACCAAGAATGAAACATCATGTCCCATAACATTTGCATTTTCTTATGGACCACGCTGATCCACCTCTAAGGATGCAGCCAGTACACATCCTTCCTTAGCTGAATTGACATTGTTATATGTTTCAGGGACTTCATCACCAGTGAAATCAATTGACAGGTATTGTGTGATTGACTGAATCACATTTGTTCTCTGATTCATGTTTTGCTGAGGATCCACCACTTGCTGCTGTTCAATTTGTGCTTGAGGAACCTGCATTTGCTGAGGGACTAGAATCTGTAGGGGGGCATGCATCTGTTGTAATCCAGTAGGAACAGTGGACTCTTTGAATTTGACTATTGTCCACAGTCTGTGCAACACCACCATTCTGCACTAAATTATTTACGTTATTGTACAGACACTCCCAGTTCCAGTGCCCGAAACTTCCGCAAGCATGACATGGGCTCAGCTCTTCATTGACTGAACATCAACCACATTACCACTCTGGTCTATCCGAACACCATATTCTCTACTTCTAAACTGAAGCTTGCTGTTAACCTGCTGTTGCATACTTTGCATCCCACTAGTGTTCACCATCAATGGCAGACTCTGTGTTCCTGTCTGGGCAGATTTAATTTGCATCACTATCACTTTCTCCTTTAAGTTTTTCTGCTTCAATTCAATGTCATCACTATAGTACCTAGCATAATGCAGCACTCCATCAATCGTGTTTTTTTGCCAGCAAATCAAATGATTCTGAATAATGCTGCTAATTTCAGATGGCAATCCTTGCATGAATCTGAACATAAAATGACTCATATCTTTCAGCTCAATAACTTCAGCCCCACTATGCTGTTTGAATGCTTGCAACAGTCTCTCATAATAGCCATGAATTGATCACTTCGTGTCCTGTGCCGTCCTGTCAATCTCTTGCCAATCAACATCTTTTGGGGAAAATGTTATTGTTCAGGAACTCAGTCACTTTATAGTATCCTTTCATCACCTCTTCAGATGGCTCACCTATTACTGGATCTCTAGGCAGTTCATGAGTTGGCCAATCTACATTCCACTTACACACAACCAATAAATTGACTGGTGTTCAAG
Organism: Pleurodeles waltl; assembly: GCF_031143425.1. Taxonomy (NCBI): domain Eukaryota; kingdom Metazoa; phylum Chordata; class Amphibia; order Caudata; family Salamandridae; genus Pleurodeles; species Pleurodeles waltl. The sequence continues at coordinate 1,661,075,692 of NC_090444.1, read as the reverse complement.
CCTACCCACAAGCATTTTGAAAGTTTCACAAACCTCTCTGTTTGCTTGTACACTCTTGGTTTTTCCCTCAAGCTCAGGTACTCATTTGTGAAGGACAACATGTCACTTCTTCTCCAAGGGACACATATATATATATATATATATATATATATATATATATATATATATATGCCCTCCACCTGGAATCACTTTCATTGGTAGCATTTTCATACTCTCATCAGCTTTATTTGGTCCAGCCGGAGGCAAATTCTGCTTTGCTTTCTTCTAACCTCTTTTATTTGCCCATCTGCATTCCCATTTGGATAATGCTCCCAAGTTCAAATGTTTAGAATGAATTCTTTAATGTGCATTCTCATGACAGGTGATCTCATATTTGCACTGTCTTTGGAAATAAATCCCAATCTATAACTCCATTTTAAAGGCTTTGATTTCTCTAAATCCATATCATTCCTTTCAGGCAATTCTATTATTTTCCTGTAGGCCTGTTCTGCATGATTTGTGACATCTTTGCACATGAAACGCAATTCTTCTTCACTGTACATATCCAATCTGTCCAGCTCATGTGTTCCCTCAATTAATTCATTTAATTCTAATTTTAATCTGGGTACATTCACTGTCCTGTCTCTTTTTAGGGACTCTTCTGTTCTGTCACTAATGTTTACTGTACCTGTTGCTCCACTCAAGCTGTTTAACCACTCAGTGAATCGTTGTGCTGAAAATCCTTGCTGATGTTGTTTCCCTATGTCAGGTTTCGCAGTGTATTATCTCTTATCTCTTCTGGTAAGGATATGTGTGTAACTGGGGTTCCTGGAGGACATCTCACATCTATTATTGGACCTGTTCGATCTAACATCTAATTGGGATCTGTAATCCGCATGGGGGTCAAAGCTGGAACAGACATAGCTAATCTTTCCATTTACGAATTAGTTGAATACACTGATTTTTGTGTATTGTATGGTAAAACTCCTGCAGACACAGGATTTTGGGTCTAGAGGCTACTCCCAGTATTTCCTGTAGAATACAGTGGGACAACTGGACCCATGATTACGGGGTCTGTAAATGATTCAGACTTTTCTGCTTTTGCAAAACCATCATCCCTGCAATTTGTACTGTAAGTCTGTCCTGATTGATTCAGGACAATAGTTGGGGTTGTCGATACTGGAGAATACATGGGCATTGTCTGTTTCTGATTGAAATTTGACACAGGAGCTATCACATTGGGTGTTGATTACGTTGGAAGCATTTTTGTACTTGGCATTACTTGATTCACAACTGGGCTTGTAATTTGCTGTGCTGTGTCAACAACATGAACTGCTAGATAGATTGTGGGTACCTGCATCACTGAACTGACAGTTGTACTTGGAATTACCTGAACTGTACTGTGTGAAACTGAAGCTGTGGACACACTCGGGCCTACATTCTGAATAACTCCATCAACTGTATGATATGGTGCGGGACGATTCATTAAAAGCTGATTTATGAACTCGTCTTCTGAGTCACTGTCATGAGCAGCTGTCATTTTACTCTCATTTTCTATCTGCTCTGTCTTTTCTGTCTGCTTCTTTTTCATTTTATGTTTTGTACTACCATTCCTTTCTTCTGTAATGGCTGGAAACTTTCTTACCCTATCTAACTTTTATATTCTCAATATTTTCTGTTCCTCATCCCATCTATCTTCTGCTAATGCCTTCTCTGCTCTCCTTATTCTGTTTTGAAATTTACTGTTTCTTTTTGTCTCGCAACAAGCTCCCAAATAGCAAGGGCTTCAAATTGTGCTAGTCTACCAGAAGGCTTTAATCTGCACAATACTCATCTCAAATTTTCTAAAATTCTCAAATTAAAGGTTCCATAACATGGAAAACCAATAAACCCTCTTTCTCGGTAATCTTGCACCACTGTTTAACCAAAATGCATGTTGAAACTCCCCTTCCTTCTGCCACTTCGTATGCGATGTTCCTTCCGGTGCTGTCTGCTCTCCCTCCCTGACTTGAATAAACACATCTCCTCTTAGCGCACTTCTTAAAGCTTTGGAAAAAATCCTTTTTGCAGTAATTTCAATCAATAATACAAACTTCAATGAAACTAAGAAATAAAATCAATCCCATAATTCTTTCTGCAAGATGTTCACAACCAATGGCAGTGTAGTACTGCTCACCAATAGCTTTTCACTAACCGACCAATCTCAGCACGGCACAACTGACGTCACACTCAATTCACTCAGCAGCTGCAAGTCGCTTTGCAAGTGTCTCTGACACAAGTCACACATTCACTAACACAGAATATTGCAAGCACTTGAAAAAACAAAAAACCTGTCTACTCACTACGGGTAGGACTCTAACGCTTTGAAAGCTGTACAGCTTATACATCTGACTGTTGCTTTCGCACTTACACAAATAAGACTTGACCAGCAAATCTCACTCTTGTTCATACGGATCCTCCACTTGCACTGAGGATTCACCTAATTCCTCACACCAAACAACACACAGTCACTCAAGGAAACTACTAGTATTGTCAATGGTGCCTCATGACCAAGACCTCACTGCACACAATAAATTAACCAAGGGTCTCCATACACTTGTGTGTTACCCCAGGGTCCTATGCCATGACAGACCCATCAACAACAACAACCACAGACATTTTTTTGCACAAAGTGCCACAATCACTTTGAGTAGGACGACTCCACAAGCTCCTCACAAAATCACACTTCATCGCAATTTTAGCAAAAGCATTGCAAGCGCAAAACCCTACTCTTACATATACCGTAACACTTGTAATACAACGCTGAGACTTCAACAACCTCTCAAAGTAACTACAGAACAACTCTACTACCAACATTGTCACCCTTAACACTCCTAAAATGAACGTTTTCCCTGCTCATGAGACTGAATCGTCCTCTGCTACCAGCTTCTGCTAGAGCGATTTCCCCTCACCCTTCGCAGGGTTTGAAAAATGCTTCCTTTTTTTCTCAGGTTGATGGATCTTTTAGCTCGTGGATAGTGTGGTAACCATTCACAATCAATTCAAGCCCAAACAACACATGTGAACACCATGACCCAGGTGGCCATGAAAGAAAACTCCAATCAATAAAATTTTCAAAGCTTTATTTTATAACCACAAAGCCAAAGTCACACATATTGTGCGCAAAATCAGATTGTAATAATAAATGACCACAATACGCTAACCAAATCTACGAAACAAGTTTAATCTATTCAACATCAACAACATTTGACATTCAAGAAGAATAATGCATATTAATAAAGCAATCACTTGTGAAAAGGAGACATGTTTTAGCTCAGACATTGAATTCATTAGTCAAGACAATTTGCACAGATTCAGAATTTAGGAATTGGGACATAGGATCTCCTTACCAATAACCAAATCAGGACAAGCATGTGTGGGAGTAGACTAACACATGTGGGCAAAAGTCAAAAGAAAAGACTTTGAAGAATTTGGAAAAAAAAGGAACCTGGGATATGTTAAACTAGCTAAAACACAAGAGACAGAAAAGCAGATCAGAGATAAATAACATTTGCATTAGACTATGGCCCTCATTACAATCCTGGTGGTATCATGACTGCCTGACCAGTGGTGGCAGTGCTACCACAAACAGGCTGGCGTTCAAAACTGCCACATTATGAGTGTGGCGGGTTAACCTCTGCCAACCCGACACATCCCCACACAGACCACCAGGGCAGTTGGACCTGCTGGAGATGAGCATCCACGACCCGACGGTCCAATGAAGACCGCCAGCGGTAGTAGGAGTCGGCTTTCCACCAGGGTTTCCACGGCGGTATCACTGCCACGAAAACCCTGGCAGAAAGGCTAAGGGTGACAGGGAATTTCTTCCCTGTCACTGGCAGATTGCTCCCCCACCCCCCAGTAAGCACAATACCCCCACACACATACATACAAACATCCTTACACACACGTATACACACATTCATCCATACTTACATTCACACTCACAGACATACACCCACTTACACACGCACACACAACACCCCCCACCTTCCCACCTCTCTCCCCTTTAGGATGCCTGACTTACCTTATCCGGAAAGGCGGTTGTCCAGCAGGGAACGGGCGCTTCCACCGTCAACAGCGCCCCAACATCAGAATACCGCCAGGCCGTAATACAGGTCGTAATATGGGTGGTGGAGTCGTTCTGGCAAGGACGGTGGTGGAACCGCCCAGGCACCTCCGACTGCCAGCACAACTACTGCAGGATTTCCGCCCAAAATGTGGCAGACATCCTGCAGTACCTGTAATATGGTGGGCAGAAGACTGCCAGCACTGACGGTCTTCTGGCGCCGCGGCTTTGGAGCTATAAAAAAGATGGTTAAAGTCATAATGAGGGCCTCTATCTTACCCAGCTTCAGTATTCAATTCAGAATTGTCAGCAAAGCATGTTGATCATCAGCAAAGTCCATTAGAAGCACCATCAGGGGTAAAAGTGTGTAACATGGGCTGTACATGGAAAATCAGGAACAGCCAAGGGAACAAGTTAACAGAAGAAGATTCTAAAGGGGACTGCCACTGAAACTTACAAGTCCTTCCCTGTTTAGAAATACTCAACAAGTTTGATTGGTCCATTCTATAAGTCCACATTATGCAAAAGGGGCAATATCCAATCAGTCCCTTAGCAAAAATCAAGTTTGCAACATCAGAGCAGTTTCATGCATTTGGTCTGGTGTCATCTACTGTTGCTGTGTGACTCCAGTAAATTTAGCAACTTGTACATTACCTGTTGCAATCCACGTTCCTTCTCATGTCAGCAGACAATTTTCACAGTTCTCATGTGAATGGACAGTTAAACAATGGTACTGCTTTACTTTTCAGTTCTCAGGTTCTAAGGTAACAATATCAAGGTCACTCTAAAACTAAACTTACACACTGCAATAGGACTCTTTACTAATCATGTGAAACAATGTAGCAGAAAAATTCATTTTCGAAAAAAAAACAAATTGACATTTTATGCTGCTGCAAATATGAAACTTCGGGCCTAGTTATGCTAACACAAGAAATACAATGCATTAATATCATCATTAATAAATCAGATATAACATGCACATTTATGAATTCAACATTAATAATATATCATCAAAATATGCAAAAGCATTGTTAAGGCATTACAGTAAGTGTGACAGAGATGTGGATTTATTTTTCTGCACACTTGTAACTCTATACTAAGTGATCATAAATCATTATAATCACATTAATTTCTACAAATAATATTTAATTCTACTGATTAAAATATTTCAACATTGTTAAATCATGTTAGTGTTTTGTCAGTTCTGGTAAGCACATTACAACCCTGGCGGTCGGTGATAAAGCGGCGGTAATACCTCTAACAGGTCGGCAGTCAAAAAAATTGAATTACGACCATGGCAGAAACCGCCAACACAGACAGTCACTTTAACACACTGACCGCCACAGTGGTAGAAACAAACACCGCAGCGGTAACCGCCAACAGACAGGTGGATGACAATGTACCGCCCACACTATTACAAGGCACCAATCCGCCGGCTTTTCTGGGGCAGTACCAACGCCATCAAAAGCATGGCGGAAACAGTCTTTGGAAGGGAAACCACTCCCCTCTCGACACCCAACGAGGAACTAGGACGCCATGGATCCTGAACTACAGGTGTTACCAATGTTGGTGTATCTTTTCATCTACCAAGAGTATGAAGGACAGCAGCGACGACCACGGTGAGTACTGCACCTATAACACAGGGGAGGAGGGAAAAGAGAGTGACACACACATGCAACACCCCCATCCCCCAACCACAACAACACACACACACATATCTAATCACATCACAGATACACCCCTTCAACCCCTGGAAGAACGCAAGGACCAAGCAAAATTAGTTTAACTAGTGTAATATTCGAACAATCAGATAGCCCAAGAGAACAGTAAATATTCAGTATATAAAAATATTTACAGCAAGTACACAAGTCCGTACACTGTCCAATGAAAAGTCTGTGTACCAGTGGTCCCAAAAAGCATGGGCGAAGCCCACACATGACACCTGCCTCAAAAAGGAGAGAACACTGTAGGGGCATCAGGTCGATAAAAAACAGCGGCACCTCAGGGGGAAGGAGAGGGGGGCACCTCAGCTGGATGATGGGACGGCGCCAGTGTTCCTCGAGGGGGCTCCATGCCCACTGCTTGGTCCTAGGGAGTGCAAAGCCACAGTCTCTCAAGTCTCTCAAGTGGTGGTTTGCCCACTGCTTGCTCTTGGGGAGTACAAAGCCACAGTCTCTCAAGTCTCTCAAGTGGGTGGTTTGCCCACTGCTTGCTCTTGGGGAGTACAAAGCCACAGTCTCTCAAGTCTCTCAAGTGGGTGGTTTGCCCACTGCTTGCTCCTGGGGAGCACAAAGCCACAGTCTCTCAAGTGGGTGGTTTGCCCACTGCTTGGTCCTGGGGAGTGCAAAGCCACAGTCTCTCAAGTCTCTCAGGTGGGGGGGGTGCCCACTACTTGCTCCTGGGGAGTATAAAGCCACAGTCTCTCAAGTGGGTGGTTTGCCCACTGCTTGCTCCTGGGGAGTGCAAAGCCACAGTCTCTCAAGTCTCTCAAGTGGGTGGTTTGCCCACTGCTTGCTCCTGGGGAGTACAAATCCACAGTCTCTCAAGGCGATGGTTTGCCCACTGCTTGCTCCTGGGGGGTGCAAAGCCACAGGCTTTCAAGTCGGTGACATGTTCCCCTGGTTCTGGAGGGGGCTTGATGCCCAGAGTGCTTCATACTGCCAAGGACTGTGTTAGTGGATGCTTTTCTCCACTGGTTCTGGAGGGGGCTTGGTGCCCAGAGTGCTTCTTCCTGCCAAGGACTGTGTTAGTGGATGCTTTTCTCCACGGGTCCTGGATGGGGCTTGGTGCCCAGAGTGCTTCATCCTGCCAAGGAATGTGTTGGTGGATGCTTTTCTCCACTGGTTCTGGAGGGGGCTTGGTGCCCAGTGATGCTGCACTTTGGGTGTGGCAGTTCCCATTCCCTCACCTGGGTGTCTGAGACACGAAATTTTCAGGGAACAGGTAGCATGATACTCCTTGGAGGCAGAGCCACACTCCACCTTGTGGCGACTTAGGCTGCAAACTGCTGGTGGTGGTGCCTCATGTAGTGTGTGCAGGGTCCAGGACGTCTCCTGCAGTCTCGGACGGCTGCCCACTGGGGATGCTGCTGATGTCCGCTGTAGTCGCACTGACTGGGCACGTCGCAGGGCAGGTGGTGGTGGCTGAGCGGTGTCTGCGGCGGAGATGCTGGCGGTGCTGCCTGTGTTGCAGGTGTCTGTAGTAGTGGAGGGAGACACCAGGCCGTCTCCTGCAATGGCTGCCATCAGTGCTGAGGCCAGAGCCTGAAATGCTCTCGGTTGGGCCGCCACACCAGAATGAATGCCCTCCAGGTATGCATTTGTTTGTTGCAAATGCCACTCGACACCCTGGATGGCATTCAAAATGGCTGACTGCCCAACAGTGAGGGATCTCAGGAGGTCAATAGCCTCCTCACTGAGGGCAGCAGGGCTGACTGGGGCAGGGCCTGAGGTGCCTGGGGCGAAGGAGATGCCCACCCTCCTGGGTGAGCGGGCACTAGAAACATGCTGAGGGGCTGCTGGGAGGGCGGTGCTGGTAGGGGGGTGGCAGCTGTACCTGTTGTTCAGAGGTGCCCACCACCGCAAGGGAGTTCCATCAGAGGAGGAGTCGCTGTCGCTGGTGCCCCCTCCTGTCCCCGTCGTGGAGCTCCCCTCGCCCTCTGTCCCACTGGTGCATTCAGACTCCGTACATTCACCCTCCTGGGCCATGTGGGATGCAGCTCCCTCCGTCTCTGGTGCCTCTGCACCTCCGCAAGATGATACTAATGCACACAAGGACAGGGTGACAAAACAAAAAGGGGGGAAAGACAGAGGAGACACATGGTCAATGCCAGCAACACCACGACCGTTGGTGGACACAACACAGAGGGAGCAGCCCTATGCACTCAGCCATGCACTAGCAGTTAGTACGAAAAACACCTGCCCATGGGGGACTATGCCTAACCCCATTTGCTGCACACCTGGAACCCACAGGAGGCTGACTACTTGTAGATGGCCACTACCACTATTGGGGTTGGAGTGCCACAGAGCCTGCCTAACAAGGGACCTACCCCACCAAGTTCGCCCTGGCCTAGGGGAACCCACAGCCCACATTCCCCACCCAGACATCTCGTAAAGTGCGCTGAGTCAGCTGAATGAGACTGTACTCACACCCTTGTGGCTGCTGTGATGCCCTCAAGCGCCCCTCCATCTCCGAATATGCCACCGCCAGGATCCGGAACATCAGGGGGTCATGGTGCGACGGGCACCCCTTCCACGTTGGGAGGCCATCCCCACCTGGGCCTCCACTGTCTTCTTGCTCTAGCGGCGCAGGTCCTCCCATCTCTTGGGGCAGTGGGTGCTCCGTCTATGTAGACCCCCAGGGTCCGCACTTCCTTGGCGATGGCACACCAAATACCCTTCTTCTGGTGGGCGTTGACCTAGAGGAAAGGTAAAGGATGAAAGGAAATTACTCTCCAGTCCGGTTCATCATACTCATTGCCCACCACGTCCCACCCATGCCCTGACACACATAGACTCACCATCCTCTCATGCAGGCCTCAGCCCCCCCCAAATGTATCTTCCATCCACACCACTCCATACATTCATGTCCCACGCATCATCCTCACTGTGTACTCACCTGTTTGTCTGGAGAACCGTAGAGTAGCTTGTACTGGGGGAGGATCCCATCCACCAGTCTCTCCAACTCCTCCAAAGAGAAGGCAGGGGCCCTTTCCCCAGACAATCGAGCCATTGTCACTTCCAGACACAGGTCACAGCAGCACTTGCAGTGTAGGTCCTCTCCTGTTGAAGGTCAGTTATCAAGTGAGTGAACAGATAGAAAATGGCGGTCACGTCTGCGGCGGTGCGTACCATCACCGCCGGCGTACATCATTAATGGCTCCTGGAGCCCATAGGGCCCAATGATAACCAATGCTGAATTGCGCAGCGGTCTTTGACCGCCTACCGCGATGCTGCACGACGCTAGCGCAGTTACCTCATTTCCCCTTGTCCCTCCTTACAGGTCCGGCAGCCGCCATTTCAGGGTGGCACATGGATGGCACCTAACTGCGTCACAGCACATTTGGGCAAAAATACGGACAGACAACCCCACACACGGATTTACTCACATTACTGAAAAAACACTTGTGAAACCTATGTGGTACATGACCCTCTGATCACCATTCTCCTCCATAGGGCACATCTGCTGGGGCAGATGATGAGATGGCGTCATCCTCCGGTATATAGACCCCTGGTGGACCTTTCGACAATGGGAGACAGACACATCATTATCACTTACAGGCTTGATCGTGCCACAATCCAAGAAATGTGTGCCCAATTGGATCCAGACCTGATGTCAGCTATCCGCCATCCCACAGGTATCCCCCCTCTAGTGCAGGTCCTGTCAGTGCTCCATTTCCTGGCAAGTGGTTCCTTTCAAACAACAGTGGACATGGCATCAGGGATGTCTCAGCCAATGTTCTCTAACGTGTTGACCAGAGTTTTATCTGCCCTGCTGAAACACATGCACAACTACATTGTTTTCCCCCAGGTGGAGGATTTGGCCACAGTGAAAGCTGACTTCTATGCCCTGGGACATATCCCCAACATCATTGGTGCCATTCATTGTACACATGTGGCATTTGTCCCCCCCCGCAGGAATGAACAGGTGTACAGAAATCGAAAAAGCTACCATTCAATGAATGTGCAGATGGTGTGTTTGGCAGACCAGTAATTCTCTCATGTGAATGCCAAGTATCCTGGCTCTGTGCATGACGCTTACATTTTGAGGAATAGCAGCATCCCTTATGTGATGGGCTAACTCCAGAGGCACCGGGTGTGGCTAATAGGTGAGAGCAAGGTCCCCACAGGGGATAGGTGTCTGGGTATGGGGTAGTCCCTAAGGGTTGGTGTGTGTCTAACAGATATCCATAAACATTTGCAGGTGACTCTGGTTACCCCAGCCTCTCATGGCTACTGACCCCAGTGAGGAATGCCAGGATAAGAGCAGAGGAACGCTACAATGAGGCACATGGGTGAACTAGGCGTATTATTGAGCGGACTTTCGGCCTCCTGAAGGCCAGATTCTGGTGCCTCCATCTAACGGGTGGTTCCCTATACTACTCACCGAAGAAGGTGTGCCAGATCATCGTGGCATGCTGTATGTTGCACAACCTGGCTTTGCAACGCCAGGTGCCTTATCGGCACGAGGATGGGCCTGATGATGGTCTTGTGGAAGCTGTGGAGCCTGTGGACAGTGAGGAAGAGGAGGCAGAGGAAGAAGATATTGACAACCGAAACAACACCATCATGCAGTACTTCCAGTGAGACAGTAAGATACTGGCACTGCTCATCTCATATCTGACTACTGTAGGACATTGTATAAGTCAGTCTTTTAACCTCTGTGCATGGACCCTGACAGTTCACTTTGGCTTTCCTTTTCACAGATCTGGGTACCTCATTCTGCCTTCTGCTATGTTTACTGCTGCCCAACAACTGTCATACATTGGTATGTGGAAATGAACATTTACATTGATATTTGTCGAAGAAGTTGTAATAATACATTTGTGAAAGTACAGACTGACTCCAGATTGTTTTGTGATTCAAGGGTGTTTATTTCAGTGCTAATAAGTCCAGGGGGATGTGCAATGGGCTGGGGGTGATGGTGGAGGAATGTCCAGGATAGAGTCCAGTCTATTTGTATCACAGGTGCATTGTCAAAGGGGGTGTGACAATCAGGAAAGTCCTATTTCCTGGTGGGGGACTTGGCAATGTTCTCTATCTTGTGCCTGGATCGCAGGGACAGTTTGTGGGGTGGTTCTCCTTCTGCAGGGGTGGGGTGCTGGTGGTCCAGTTGGTCCTGTGGCGGGACCTCCTGTCCACTAGCACGGACATGGAAGGCTGTTCATCGTTCGGGCTGGTGTCAAGGGCCCGGTGGTATACCACTGTCTCCCTCATGGTGTTGGCCATGTCTGCCCGCACCCTTGCAATGGTGAACAGGGTGGTGTTAATGGACTTCAAGTCCTCCCTCATCCCCATGTACTGTTCCTCTTGCAGCCGCTGGATCTCCTGAAACTTGGCCAGTACCGTGCCCATGGTCTCCTGGGAATGATGGTATGTTCCCATGATGTTTCGGAGTGCCTCGTGGAGAGTGGGTTCGCTGGGCCTGTCCTCCCCCTGTCGCACAGCAGCCCTCCCAGCTTCCCTGTTATCCTGTGCCTCTGTCCCCTGAACCGTGTGCCCACTGCCACTGACCCCAGGTCCCTGATCGTCCTGTGTTAGTGGGGTTGCCTAGGGTCCCTGTAGTGGTGGACACACTGCTGATTGACGTGTCCTGGGGGCAGTGTCATGGGTCCGCTGAGTGGGTGCTGTGGTGGTGTTTCCTGAGGGAGGAGGTTCAGTGGTGGTTTGGGACTGTGGCAGGGGAACCAACTGTCCAGAGGTCCCTGATGGGACGGGCTGGTCCTCTTGATCCAGGCGTGCTGAGCTGCTGTCGTCACTGTGGGCCTCTTCTGTGGGGGGACTGGATATGGCTGGCACCTCCTGTCTGGTGATGTTGTGTAGGTGTCCTGTTGGGGTGTAAATGCATTGTTATTGTATCTCTGTGTGCCATCTTGTGCAATGGGTGTGCTTCCCTCTACTACTGTGCTTGCAATATCGCCTTGGCCCTTGTGTGAGTGGTGATTGTGTGCCCTGGGTGAGTCTCTCCCTTGGACATGCTTTAGTGATGGGTGTCCATGTAGGTCTGTGATGGGTGTCCATGCATTGTTGTCACATGCAGGGCTTGGTATTGGGATGTGTGGGTTGTGATACTGGGGTATATGTGAGGTGTTGGGGTGGTGGGTGTGAGGGTAGGGGTTGGGGTTTGTGATGGCATGCAGGTAGGCTGGGGGGATATAATAGTAGAGATATGACTTACCAGAGTCCAGTCCTCCTGCTACTCCTGCAAGGCCCTCAGAATGCATGATTGCCAAGACTTGCTCCTTCCATGTTGTTAGTTGTGGGGGAGGACGTAGGGGTCCACCGCCAGTCCTCTGTAAGGCTACCTGGTGTCTGGATATCACGGAACGTACCTTCCCCCGTAGGTCGTTCCACTTCTTCCTGATGTCATCCCGTGTTCTTGGATGCTGTCCCACTGCATTGACCCTGTCGACAATTCTCCGCCATAACTCCATCTTCCTTGCAATGGATGTCTGCTGCACCTGTGATCCGAATAGCTGTGGCTCTACCCGGATGATTTCCTCCACCATGACCCTCAGCTCCTCCTCAGAAAACCTGGGGTGTCTTTGAGATGCCATGATGTGATGTGAGTGATGTGAGGTGATGGTTGATGCGATGTGTGGGGTGATGTTTTGGGGTGTGTGGTGTTTTGTGAGTGGATGGTGTATGAGTGATGGTGTTGTGTGCCTCTGGATGCTGGTGTGGTCTTTGCTTTTCTCTCTCTCTGCTTCTTCCAAAAATGTCATTCTAAGGGGTTGTGGGTAATGTGGGTGTGTGTTTTATGGTGGTGTGAGTGTGTGGGCGTGGTGTGTCTATGTGTATCAGGTGTGTTTATTTTGGATTTTCCAATGTGGTTGTGTTTTGTAAATGTGTCTGTATTTTGAGCGCGGCGGTGAGAACATGAATCATTTGCTACTTGTTGCTGACGTCTGGTACACTAAAAGCTTTGCTAAAATTTATGCTCCAACAGTCCCTCCTCCTGATGGCAAACTATGCCGTCACAAAGAGCACCCTCTCATTTAACTGAGACAACTCAAAATCTTGTGGTCTGGTAGCCTAATGGCCTTGGTCTACTAAACTCTCAATTCTCTTCAGGATTAGCTTTTAAATTTGAATTATTTGTTACTCGTTGCTGACGTCTGGTGCACTAAAAGCATTACTAAAATTTACGTTCCAACAATTCCTTGATCCATATGATGTCACTGAGCGCTTCCTCGCAGGAATATTGCCTGTGGAAGCTGCCAGAATCTGAGGAATCCCTGGGTTTCCATGAATTGCAGTAAGTGGACAGCATTTGAAGGAGAAAAATCACAGGGACACCTCAGTGTCATGGGCTCTCAAGGCAGAATGGTAATCACAAGGACTATATTCTGCACCAGCAGAAAGCAAACCATTCACACAACTTAAGGATCATTGATTTTTATCCCTGGGGGCAGTAGTGTGGGGTGTGAGATGGTCCTTCCCAGGTGGGGGAGGGTATGGAGATGGAATGCTACAGAAGATGCGCAGGTAGAGGTCATCCTCCCCTGATCATCAGTCAATCCCGGTGGCTCTTTCTTTTCCACTATTGTTGCAAGGGTTTTTGTGGTGCTGGCAGTGTTATGTCATAGTAAAGTACTTTTACTGCACAACAATCACTTGTAGGGATCTGTTGGTGTTGGTAAACCTCAAAGGAGTGAATCTAGCATGTAGAACAGTTACAACTTAGTTCCTAAAATGGGTAAATTCAAGGGGGAATCTAGGGATAATAGGAAACCAGATGTGCAGAGAAGCAAAGCACAAGAGTTGTATTTCTTGAATTGAATACCAATAAACTGAGGTCTGAGGAGGTAACAAACCACAGATTTGAAATATTAGCATTTTATAACAGGGTGATGTACGAAGAATAGGAATACATCACATACAAACAAACATAAGTACCCAAATCCCAATACAAACATTTTAGGCTAGAGATAGTTGTAAACCAATGTAAGTGGTGAAAGGCTTAATACATGACATGTTAAAAAAAGACAGACTGTGGGTTCAATAGAAAAGGCAGGTCATATTTAGGACAAACATTGTTAAGTTAGCTGTGCTGAAACACACAAGAGGCCCAAGCCACATTAGAATGAGAGTTTTTCTTTAAAGCTGCACCAACTGTTGCTTTCAAAATGTTCACTTAGCATGAACAGGGTGGAACAAAAAGGGTGTATCCTTCCTTAGCACATGGGTCCTAAAAACCACAAGTCATTCATATCGTGGTAAAGGGAACTGTGTAAGGGTCAGATAAGTATTTGCAAGGCAGGATTACCACGAGCAGCACGCAACATATAGGTGGTCAATACAACCCTAGCGGACGGTGTTAAAGTGGCGGTAAGACCGCCAACAGGCCGGCGGGAAAAAATTTGGAATTATGACTGTGGCGGACACAGCCAACAAAGACAGCCACTTTAACACTCCGACCGCCACGGCGGTACAAACAAACAGCGCGGCGGTCACCGGCAACAGACAGGCGGAGGACAATGTACCGCCCACACTATTATGACAGGCCAATCCGCCACCTTTTCCGGGGCGGATACACCGCGGATAAAAACATGGCGGAAACAGGAATTTCGAAGGCAAAACGCTCACCTCATCACACTCCACGAGGAAGGAGGACACCATGGACCCGGAACTCCAAATCCTACCTGCAATAGTCTTCCTGCTCCTGTACCAGGAGCACCAACGCCGGCGGCGAAGACCTCGGTGAGTACTGCACCTACGACACAGGGGAGGGGGAGGGAAAAAACAGGGACACACACATGCAACACCCCCACCCCCACCCTTACCCACTACAACACACACACTAATACATATCTATACATTACAGTTACACCCCCCAATCCCCCTGGAAGAATGCAAAGACAAAAGGAAATGAGTGGAACCATTGTAATATATCAAAATTCAGTAAGCAAAAATATGCATATATACACTGTTAACAAAATATACACCAAGATTAGTAGTCCAGGTATTGCACCATTCATAGTCCGTGGACCACTGGGCCCAAAATGCATGGGCGAGGCCCACACACGATACCGGATCAAAACAGAGAGAACACTGCAGGGGCATCAGATAGAAATACAACAGGCACCTCAGGGTGAAGGGAAGGGGGGGCACCTCAGCCGGATGAGTGCACGACGCCAGATCCACGAGGGGGCTCCACGCCCATTGATGTATCCTGGGGAGTGCAAAGCCACAGTCTCTCAAGTCACTACAGTGGGTGGTTTGCCCGCTGTTCCATCCTGGGGAGTGCAAAGCCACAGTCCCTCAAGTCTATACAGTGGGTGGTTTGCCCACTGTTCCATCCTGTGGAGTGCAAAGCCACAGTCTCTCAAGTCTATACAGTGGGTGGGTTGCCCACTGTTCCATCCTGGGGAGTGCAAAGCCACATTCTCTCAAGTCTATACAGTGGGTGTTTTGCCCACTGTTCCATCCTGGGGAGTGCAAAGCCACAGTCTCTCAAGTCTCTACAGTGGGTGGTTTGCCCACTGTTCCATCCTGGGGAGTGCAAAGCCACAGTCTCTCAAGTCTATACAGTGGGTGGGTTGCCCACTGTTCCATCCTGGGGAGTGCAAAGCCACAGTCTCTCAAGTCTCTACAGTGGGTGGGTTGCCCACTGTTCCACCCTGGGGAGTGCAAAGCCACAGTCTCTTAAGTCTATACAGTGGGTGGTTTGCCCACTGCTGCATCCTGGGGAGTGCAAAGCCACAGTCTCTCAAGTCTCTACAGTGGGTGGGTTGACCACTGCTTTATCCTGGGGAGTGCAAAGCCACAGTCTCACAAGTGGATGACAGTCTCAACTGGTTCTGAAGGGGGACTGGTGCCCAGAGTGCTTCATCCTGCCAAGGACCGAGGTAGTGGATGCCTGTCTCCACTGGTTCTGGAGGGGGACTGGTGACCAGAGTACTTCATTCTGCCAAGGACTGAGGTAGTGGATACATGTCTCCACTGGTTCTGGAGGGGGACTGGTGCCCAGAGTGCTTCATCCTGTTAAGGACAGAGGTAGTGGATGTGATAATCCACTGGTTCTGGAGGGGGACTGGTGCCCACAGTGCTTCATTCTGTTAAGGACAGAGGTAGTGGATGCATGTCTCCACTGGTTCTGGAGGGGGACTGGTGCCCGGAGTGCTTCATCCTGCCAAGGACTGGGGTAGTGGATGCATGTCTCCACTGGTTCTGGAGGGGGACTGGTGCCCAGAGTGCTTCATCCTGTTAAGGACAGAGGTAGTGGATGTGATAATCCACTGGTTCTGGAGGGGGACTGGTGCCCACAGTGCTTCATCCTGTTAAGGAAAGAGGTAGTGGATGCATGTCTCCACTGGTTCTGGAGGGGGACTGGTGCCCAGAGTGCTTCATCCTGCCAAGGTCTGAGGTAGTGGATGCATGTCTCCACTGGTTCTGGAAGGGGACTGGTGCCCAGAGTGCTACATCCTGCCAAGGACTGAGGTAGTGGATGCATGTCTCCACTGGTTCTGGAGGGGGACTGGTGCCCAGAGTGGTTCATCCTGTTAAGGACAGAGGTAGTGGATGTGATAATCCACCGGTTCTAGAGGGGGAACGGTGCCCAGAGTGCTTCATCCTGTTAAGGACAGAGGTAGTGGATGCATGTCTCCACTGGTTCTGGAGGGGGACTGGTGCCCAGGGTGCATCACTCACCCTGTGACGGTCCCAGTTGCGTCAGTGCCCCTGCCGCTCATGGGCTAGCAGTGCTTGAGTTGGCGGTCCTTGCCCTGTTCAGCGGTGTTTGCCCTGTGCAGCGGTGCTTGAGTTGGCGGTCCTTGCCCTGTTCAGCGGTGCTTGAGTTGGCGGTCCTTGCCCTGTGCAGCGGTGCTTGAGTTGGCGGTCCTTGCCCTGTTCAGCGGTGCTTGAGTTGGCGGTCCTTGCCCTGTTCAGCGGTGCTTGAGTTGGCGGTCCTTGCCCTGTTAAGCGGTGCTTCCCCTGTGCAGCGGTGCTTGAGTTGGTGGTCCTTGCCCTGTTCAGCGGTGCTTGAGTTGCCGGTCCTTGCCCTGTTCAGCGGTGCTCGAGTTGGCGGTCCTTGCCCTGTGCAGCGGTGCTTGAGTTGGCGGTCCTTCATTGCCCAGCTGGGCTGGGGCAAACGGTCCTTCATTGGTCAGCTGGGCTGTGGCTGGCGGGGCCCTCCTGGGCAGCTGGGCTGTGGCTGGCGGGCCCTCCTGGGCAGCGACGATAGGGCTGGCAGGGCCCTGCTGGGCAGCGACGATGGGGCTGGCAGGGCCCTCCTGGGCAGCAGCGACGATGGGACTGGCGTGGCCCTCTTGGGCAGCGACGATGGGGCTGGCTGGGCCCTCCTGGGCAGCGACGATGGGGCTGGTGGGGCCCTCCTGGGCAGTGAGGATAGGGCTGGCGGGGCCCTCCTGGGCAGCGACGATGGGGCTGGCGGGTCGCTCCTGGGCAGCAGCGACGAAGGAGCTGGCTGGGCCCTCCTGGGCAGCAGCGACGATGGGGCTGGCGGGGCCCTCCTGGGCAGTGGGGATGATGGCAGTCTTCTCCGCCGTGCTGCTCCTCCCAGACTTGCTGAGTTTCTTGTGGCCCTTCACCACCTTGGGAGGAGTCACAGCTGAGCCCACACTCCCACCGGGACCCCTGGGAGCGGCTTGGGTGGCTGGAGTCTTCCCCCTCTCCCGCCGGGCACTGGCCAACTTCTGGTGCTTCACGGGGGGGACTGGCTGTGCTGTGGCTCCGTGCCACACTGGGTGTCCTGGTGGCTGGTGCACTCCACATACCTGTGACAACAGGCACCACTGGTCCCGGAGATGTTGTGGCTGAGGTGCTAGTTCGGGACCTATGAGTCGGACGGGGGTGTTGGGCAATAGGTTAAGGGTAGACAGGAAAAGTTGTTTGGACACATTGGGACGGGTAGCTGGAGGGGGTTTGGGAGTGGAGGAAGAGGTGGTGGTTGTAGGAGGTGTATGTTTTGTGGCTTTGGGTGCAGGTGGATGGCTGTTGGGTGGGTGTGTGCCTGCGTTTGTGAATCTTGGGAGGGGGCGTCACAGACACACTGGCAGAGGACACAGGGGACGTGTGAATGGTAGTGGGGTGGTGACTGCACGTGAGCGGGGTGTGCTGGTGGGTGTGCTGGTGCGGGATATAGTGGCTGTAGAGGTAGAGCATGCAGGTGTGAGTGTAGACGAGACTGGGAGAGAGGAGGGAGATGACGAGGAGGGGGACACAGTGGAGGCAGTGGATGTTGGTGTGTCTGTATGTGTGTGATGCTTGCGTGAGTGCCTGTGGGATGTGTGGTGCTTATGTTTGCCTGAGCTTCCCTTGTGTGGTGAGGTGTGTGCAGGCTGGTCTGATGGTGTGCTTGGGATAGGCAGAGGTACAGGGGATTGGGTCTGGGTGGAGGAAGTTGGAGGGGGGAGGCTAGACACAGGGACAATGGCTGCCATCAGTGCCGAGGCCAGAGTTTGAAAGGATCGGTGAAGGGCCGCCTGAGCAGAATGAATGCCCTCCAGGAATGCATTAGTTTGTTGCAACTTCCTTTCTACACCCTGGATAGCATTCAAAATGGTAGACTGCCCAACAGTGAGTGACCTGAGGAGGTCAATGGCCTCCTCACTGAGGGCAGCAGGGGTGGCAGGGGCTGAGGTGCCTGGGGCGAAGGTGATGCCCACCCTCCTGGGTGAGTGGGCACGGGGCGAAGGCTGAGGGGCTGCTGGGAGGACAGTGCTGGTAGTGGGGGTGGCAGCTGTACCTGTAGAAGTGGGGGGCACAGATGTTGCCGCCACCACAAGGGAGCTCCCATCGGAGGACGAGTCTGTGTCGCTGGTTTCAGCTCCTGTCCCCGCCGTGGTGCTCCCCTCGCCCTCCGTCCCACTGGTGTATTCTGAGTCCGTAGTGTGGTCCTCCATGGCCATGTGGGATGCAGCTCCCTCGTGCTCCGGTGCCACTGCTCCTCCGCCTGATGATGCTAATGCACACAAGAACAGGGAGACCACAAAAAAGGGGGGGGGAAGACAGAAGAAAGACATGTTGAGTGCATGGATTACCGCTACCATTGGCGGACAAGACAGACACAGAAGCCCCCTGCACTACGTCGCGCTGTTGGGCTCTACAGTGCAATTCCTGGGAAATGGCCTACAAGGCTATGGACGACATATGCACACATAGATGACTCAGGGGCATGAATAGCTGTACTTGGCACTCTACAGAGGTGGGGTTGGGGGCACAGGGACATGCCTTACGGAGGGGCCTAGGCTACGGAATTCGCCCTGGCCTAGGGAAACCCACAGCCCTCCTCCCCCACCCAGACACCTCCATTGCGCCCAAAGTCAGCTGAATGAGAGTGTACTCACCCCCTTGTGTCTGCTGTGATGCCCTCAAGTGCCCAGCCAACTCAGGGTAGGCCACCGCCAGGATCCTGAACATCAGGGGGATCATGGTTCGACGGGCACCCCTCCCACGTTGGGAGGCCATCCCCAGCTGAGCCTCCGCCGTATTCTTGCTCCAGCGGCGAATGTCCTCCCATCTTTTACAGCAGTGGGTGCTCCGTCTGTGGTGGACCCCCAGGGACCGGACGTACTTGGCGATGGCACGCCAAATATCCTTCTTCTGGTGGGCGCTGACCTACATGAAATGTATAGGGGAAGAAGAGAAGTCATTACCAACTGCGCCATCAAAGTGAGTGGCCCCCATCCCTACCCTTGCCATGTGGCACATGCACCCACCGTCTTTCATGCATGCAGCACTCTGCCCCCTTCCTTCTTACAACCAGCCCTCTACACACAGGCATAGCCCATACAACATGCTCCCTGAGTACTTACCTGTTGGTTTGGAGGACCGTAGAGTAGCGTGTAATGGGGGAGGACCCCATCAACGAGCTTCTCCAACTCCTCCGCAGTGAAGGCAGGGGCCCTTTCCCCAGACGCATTAGCCATTGTCTCTTCCAGACCGAGGTCACAGCGGCACTTGCAGTGTAGGTCCTCTCCTGTCGAAGATAAGGTATCGACTGATTCAACAGATAGAAAATGGCGGTCACGTCCGCGGCGGTGCGTACCATCACCGCCGGCGTACATCGTCATTGGCTCCTGGGACCCATAGGGTCCAATGTTAACCAATTCAGAATTGCGCCGCGGTCTCAGACCGCATACCGCGACGGTGTACAACGCCAGCGCAATTACCTCACATCCCATTGTCCCACTTTAGAGGTCAGGCAGCCGCCATTTCAGGGGCCCACATGGCCTAATTTCCAACTGCGTCACACATACCTAGGCCTAATCTCAACACACATACAGGCCACATTTTGGGTATGAATGGTGTTCTGTGTAGACTGTGGGTACATACCTCTGAGTTGTTTGACTCTGTGGTCGCTGTTGTCCTTCATAGGCACCATCCGCTGGGACATGTGAGGAGATGGCGGAATGCTCCGGTGTACCGACCGCTGGTGGACCTGTCGACAGTGGAGGAAAGAAATTTGATTATCACCTACAGGTTTGACCGTGCCACATTCCAGGAATTGTGTACCCAGTTGGAGCCAGACCTGAGGTCAGCAATCTGCCATCCCACAGGAATCCCCCCTCAAGTGCAGGTGCTATCAGTGCTCCATTTCCTTGCTAGTGGGTCTTTTCAGACAACTGTGGCCATGACATCAGGGATGTTTTCCAACGTATTGTCCAGAGTTTTGTCTGCGCTGCTGAAACACATGCAGAGCTACATCGTTTTCCCTCAGGTGGAGGATTTGCCTACAGTGAAAGGTGACTTCTATGCCCTTGGACATATCCCCAACATCATAGGTGCCATTGATGGGACCCATGTGGCTTTGGTCCCCCCCCACAGGAGTGAACAGGTGTACAGGAACCAGAAGAGTTATCATTCCATGAATGTACAGATGGTATGTTTGGCCGACCAGTACATCTCCCATATGAATGCCATGTTCTCTGGCTCAGTGCATGACGCCTACATCCTGCGGAATAGCAGCATCCCTTATGTGATGGGTCAACTCCAGAGGCACCGTGTATGGCTATTAGGTGATTCTGGTTACCCCAACCTGTCATGGCTACTGACCCCAGTGAGGAATCCCAGGACAAGGGGAGAGGAACGCTACAATGAGGCCCATGGTCGAACTAGGAGGGTGATCGAGCAGACCTTCGGGCTCCTGAAGGCCAGGTTCAGGTGTCTGCATATGACAGGTGGATCCCTATTCTACTCACCAAAGAAGGTGTGCCAGATCATCGTGACCTGCTGTATGCTTCACAACTTGGCTTTGAGACGCTAGGTGCCTTTTCTGCAGGAGGATGGTCCAGATGGCGGTGTTGTGGCAGCTGTGGAGCCTGTGGACAGTGATGAGGAGGAAGCAGAGGAAGAAGACATGCAGAACAGGGACTCAGTCATCCAGCAATATTTCCAGTGAAACACAGGTGAGAATACATTCCTGCCTACTACATGTACTTTAACACTTCTACCTCTATACTGTCTGTCGATTTCACCCAGTGTATGGTCACTGAGTTGTTACTTTCCCTTACGGTTTCACAGGTGTGGGACCCAACGTGTGTCATCTGCTTAGATTCCTCATGGACTAGAGCTGTGTGACATAGGTATGTTGACATTACTATTTCATGAACATTTTGTCACTTTAATTGCAAATACACTATTTCGAAATCACAGACAGACTCCAGATCTTTTGTTGCTTTAGGTGTGTTTATTTAAATACAAAATATTGGAGGGGGAAGTTAAATGGTGAGGGGTGATGGCGGAGGAGTGTCCATGGCAGAGTCCAGTCTATTAGTCTCACAGGTGCATTGCCCATATGGGCATAGGAAGTGGAGCTGGGGCAGTTTCAATATGGACAGGGTGACAAAGTGGGACAGTGGGATGACAATCAGGGTGGTCTCATTTCTTGGCGGGGGTCTTGGCATCGTGCTCTGTCTTGTTCCTGGATCTCAGGGACTGTTTGCGGGGTGGTTTTCCGTCTGTAGGGGGTAGGGTGCTGGTGTGGTGGTCCTGTGGCGGTGCCTCCTGTCCACTAGCGCCGGCGGAGGTGGTGGGCAGTTCATCGTCCATGCAAGTGTCAGGGGCCCCTTGTAGTGCCACAGTGTCCCTCCTGGTGTTGAGTAGTTCCTTCAGCACCCCTACGATGGTGCCCAGGGTGGAGCTGATGGTTCTGAGTTCCTCCCTGAACCCCAAATCATGTTCCTCCTGCATCCGCTGGGTCTCCTGAAACTTGGCCAGTACCGTTGCCATCGTCTCCTGGGAGTGGTGGTAGGCTCCCATGATGGAGGAGAGGGCCTTGTGGAGAGTGGGTTCCCTTGGCCTGTCTGCCCCCTGTCGCACAGCAGCCCTCCCAGTTCCCCTGTGTTCCTGGGCCTCCGTCCCCTGGACCGTGTGCCCACTGCCACTGCCCCCAGGTCCCTATTGTTGTTGGGGTGGTGGGTTATCCTTGGTTCCCTGTAGTGGTGGACACACAGCTGATTGACGTGTCCTGGGGACGGAGGTATGGGCCAGCTGGGTGGGTGCTGTGCTGGTGTTTCCAGAGGGGGGAAGGTCTGTGGTGGCCTGTGCCTGTGTGAGGGGAACCGACTGTCCCGAGGCACACGATGGTCCGGGCTGGTCATTTAAATCCAGGGGGACCGAGGTGCTGTCATCACTGTGGGCCTCTTCTGTGGGTGGAGTGGACATGTCTGGACCCTCCTGTCTGGTGACGTTGGCTAGTGGTCCTGCGGGGGTGTAAAGGCATGAATATTGCATCTGTGTGTGTCATGGTGTGCAATGGGTGGGTGACCGTGTACCCCAGTGTTGGCATTCCTGTGTGGGAGCTTGTGTGATGATGGTTTAGGGGGGTGTATGGGTATGTGCAGTGGCCATGCTTTAGTGATGGGTGTCCATGCGTTGTTGTTGCATGCAGGGCTTGATGTTGGGATGTGTGGTTTGTGATAGCGGTACATTTGTGAGGAGTTGGAGTGATAGGGGTGGGGGCGAGGGTGGGGGTATGTGATAGCATGCAGGTAGGGTGGGAGATGTAATAGTTAAGATTTGACTTACCAGAGTCCATTCCTCCACCGACTCCTGCGAGGCCCTCAGGATGCAGAATCGCCAAGACCTGCTCCTCCCATGTTGTTAGTTGTGGGGGAGGAGGTTGGGGTCCGCCGCCAATCCGCTGAACCGCCTGGTGGTGTCTTGAGAACACAGAACGCACCTTCCCCCGTAGGTCGTTCCACCTCTTCCTGATGTCCTCCCGATTTCTTGGGTGTTGTCCCACTGCGTTGACCCTGTCGACTATTCTTTGCCATAGCTCCATCTTCCTTGCAATTGAGGTGTGCTGCACCTGTGATCCAAACAGCTGTGGCTCTACCCGGACGATTTCCTCTGCCATGACCCTGAGCTCCTCCTCCGAGAACCTGGGGTGTCTTTGCCGTGCCATGGGGTGGTGTGGGTGATGTGTAGGGTGGTGTGTGTGGTGATAAGTGTGGTGATATGTAGTGGTGTGATGTGTGAGGTGCGTGGAAGTTTTGTGGGTGATGGTGTTGTGTGCCTGTGGATGCTAGTTTGTTGATGGTGGTGTCTCTCTCTGGCCTTCTCTCTGTAATTGTGGTCGTAGGGGTTTGTGGGTGATGTGGGTGGGTGTTTTATATTGTATTGGGTGTGTGGGAGTGGTGTGTGTATGTGTATCAGGTGTGTGTATTTCTAATTGTCCAATGTAGTTGTGTTTTGTAAGACTGTGTGTATTTTGAGCGCAGGAGTGTGTTCCGCTAATGGAATACCGCGGTTGAAAGACCACCGCGTGGATTCGTGTGTCGTGCTAGTGTGGGCGTATTTCTGTTGGCGTGACGGTGGAGGATTTGTTTTCGCCAGTTTATCACTGACCTTTGGTGTGGCGGACTTGTGTGGGTGTCTGAATTTTGTCGGATTCCGAGATGTGGGTCATAATAGCTGTGGCGGAATTCCGCGGCCGCGGCAGTGTGTTGGCGGTCTTCTGCACGGCGGTAAGCGGCTTTTACTGTCAATGTTGTAATGACCCCCATAATCTCTTGTTGTGCAGAAAGATAGATATGGTGAATGACGTCAGTGTAACTTACCCACCCATGAGGCCAACAAGTGCAAGTGCTTCTTTCCAGAGGCACCTCATGATCTTATCTGTACTGCTTGTAGTTGCTTACGTCAATGCTGAACTCTTGACCACAGTTTTTTGTGGTTTTTACAGTATAAATGCTACTGGTGTTTGAACCAGAACTTTGAATTTCAGTCATGGCCTCTATGTTGAGAATGCCTGTTGTTCCCAGCTGAAAATCGATTAAACCTATATTATTGTGTCAAATTGATCTGTCTTATTTTATTAACAGATTTCCCTCTAACAAGGGAGCCAAGGGAGGTTCTTCATTTGGGAGGAGATATGGCTAATTATTTACCGTTCGGTAAGGCTGTCACCAGAGACACTCTCTCAACTCTGTTCACCATTGTCAATGCCTCCCTCACTTCAGTCATCTTTCCTGAAGCACTCAAGACAGACCAGTGCTTCCACTCCTGAGAATACCCATAGTAGACCCTGGTTACCGTCCCAACTACCAGCCCATTATTCAACTACAATTTATTAGCATTATCATAAAATGCAGTTTATGAATAATTCGTGATCACATCAATGCCAACATTTGTCTCCTAGACTATCAATGCTATTTCAGATTATGCCACAGAACTGAGGCAGCTACATTACAAATCATAGGCAATGCCCTCCTGATCATAGATATGTAACCCCTACTTCCTGAAATTGCTAGAACTTTCAGCTACCTTTGACTTTGTTCATAAGTCCCCCATATCTACATAGTGAAGGCTTTAATGTAATTTACTGTGAACATCCTTCATTAGTTCTCCTTTTCTGCAACCTACACCTGTTAATTCAAATGGGAAAATCCAGGTACCAGAAGACCCCTATTGCATGCAGAGTTCCCAGGGTTCCATTTTGCTTCCCTTCATCTTCAACAACTACATGGAACTCTAATCATCATTCACAGTATCAAACTTCACCAATATACAGACAACATACAGCTCTGCTTGAAAGTTTTGTTATTTGATTATGATCCTTTAATTTTACTAACATATTGTTTCTTTAGACAATTTATATGCCCTGAGCATAGTATTTTACTATATGTTGGTATTGTTTTTGCTTGTCACATTACTACTGTAATGCTAATTATATCCACTGAATAAATCTAACACTTTGCAACAAACAAGTGAGTGTCTTTGGTGGAATTCTTTGCAGTGGAGATCCTGAATAATTTTTTCCTCCTGCTGATCATGCATATAGACCTTCTTTATAGAACCGAAGTATTTACAAAGTTATACCTCTTTAAGAAACACTACTTCAAGATGAATTAACAATCCACCTCCTCTCTCCTCCAATCAAAGAGGGCCTGTTTCTTTCCTTTTGTCACTGTACAGTACTCTGCTGCACTTTGGCTAGGTTTTACAAGCATACACATCACACTGTCTCCAGATGAGCCGAAGTGTTACCAAAAATTCCCAAATAAATAGCAACAAATCCAGGTTTAAAACACCCAAGGAGGAACCTATCGGAATGGAATAAATTTTATTGTGTAATAGTCACCACAAATGTCAAGGGGAGGGGTGGATGGGGGAGGGTCAGGGATGAGGCGGAATAAAAACACACATAATAAAATTTTAAAAAACGTACTTCTTACTGTCACCGCCGTCTCCTTCTGCCTCGCTCATCACTCCTATTCTCCTGGTGTCCCAGCATTCACGGGGACACCAGCACATGCTCCCCAGCAATCCTGGCACTGCTTTCATGCTAAAGCTAGCATGAAAGCAGCATCAGGATTTGTCTGAGCGGCTTGGACTGCCGTTCAGACACAACCCTGGGGTCTGTGCAGTAGCTCCAGCCAGGCTGTTCAACACAGCCAGGCTGGAGAAACCTAAGTGCACATGTGTGTTTGGCCGTCCTGAGACAGCAAAACACACATGTGCACTTAGGTGCACAATCTCCTCTCGTCCCCCATCCCTCTACCCCTTCCTGTGGTCCATTCCCGACCCTCCCTGAACATGCTGTTGGTTGAGCTAAGAGCTGAAAGATAAAACAATAATTAAATATTGTTTTATTTTTCAGCTCCTGGCTTAGCCAGGGGGCAACGCTTGTTGCCATTGCGAAGCAGCTGCCCCGACAGGTCACCTCAGGATGCTTGGACCTATAATCCTAAACAAGGATCCTAAACAAGGATATTCCAATAAACCTTTTGACACTTCCCATTCTTGAGTTGAGCACCCACAAATCTGAAGTCAGCAGTAGGAGGACAACATTTAAAGAGTCTTAGTTTGGAGCCCTTAGATCAGGCCAATGTTTGAACAATGTTGTTTTTGCCTGCCTCATCCAACAACGTGCCACTGTTGCAATTACCATAACTAATACACAAAATAAGTCTTTATTTTCTGCAAGCTAAATTTCAGCCTGCTAGTGGCCTCTCCTGGTTGGTCAGTCTGAACAGGATTAGCCAGGCTGCTTTGATGAGGTGATAAACGGCCTGCACTGAGCAGAGGTTAGCTGATGGAGAGAGGTTGGCAGATGCTGAGGCCAAGCCAGGAAGGGGGCTGGGCAAATCAAACTAGGCTTCATAGGAAGCAGGACAGAAAAGAAAGCGAGCCAGGCCTGCCCTCTCACCCGGTACCCCACAGATAGATAGCAGTCCCAGGAAAGGGATTGACAGCTGCCCAGAGGGAGAATGTCAATGGAAGTGAGTCACATCAGTTGGTTGGTTTAGCCACGCCTTGCTCCTCTGGAGGAAAATTGTCCATCTTGGAATTATAAAGTGCAGTGCTTTATGGGACAAGAAAATACCCCACTGTGGAGGAAGCTGTTATACTTTTGGGTGGCACCCTGCAGCTCATTGGACAAGGATGATCCCCTGCTTGTCCCCCAAGATGATTGAATAAAAGTGGCTGATCTGCATTGCAACTCAGATTGGCTGCATGAAACCAAAAGAAGAAGGACTGCCCTGCTGGAACCATGGTCTACAACCCCAAACACTGCACACTTAAGTACTGCTCATGTTGCATACAGGGACAACAGCCCTAAGGATTTTGCCTCGCTTCAAAAAGGACTCAGGAGTGGACTCCTTGAAAGCAACAGGTTAACAGAGCTTGCCTGCACCAACAGTCTAAAAAAAAAACAGATTAGAGTGCATCAAGTGGACTTTTAAGGATTTGGCCATGTGAATTTTGGGAATTGTGGTCCTCAACTTCCAACCAACATCTCAGAGCTTCTAGACCCTCAGATATGTGTTTTGGACACTTTGAACCCTCAAGAGGAACTTTGGAGAAGCTTGGAGCAACGTTTGCAAAAAGCTCATAAGTGGACCGACTTGCAGTCATGAGTCAAGCTGACTACCTTAAATCGTGATCCATCCAGGATTTCAAGTTTGTCCCACTGACAGCTCCAGAGCTCCAGACTTCCAGGATTTGACCAGGGTCTTGTGAAAAAGTAGTCCAATGATGTTGCATCAAAATCAGCTTGCTGAGGAGGACCGCACGACGTTGAGAGAGAAAAGCTCCAGAAACGTTTCTAAGTGCGAAGGTAAAATTTTGACCGAGGCCTCCCGCTCAGTGTGTCTGTGCAGGGCTCCATCGCCGTCGGCCTGAAACTTTGATTTTGTCTGGGTCAAGCACGACCAGATGGCCTCAGTTGGTTCTATTGATTTCCAAGCACTAGAAATCACAATTTTTTATTTAATCTTTAAAAATTCATAACTCTTGTTCGCTATATTGGATTTTTGTTGTTTTGGTGTCATTTTAATAATAAACATTTTCCCTATTATTATAAATTGGTGTGAGATTTTTATTGTGTGTTGTGTCTTACTTATTTACTGTATTAGTGTATTTAAATGCTTTACATACCTGTCTCGTCAGTTAAGCTTGCCTGCTCGTTGCCAAGCTACCAGGGTTTGAGCCAGGGGCTGATGTTTTGAGTCCTTGACTGGGCCTAACATTGTCTGGTGGCATTATTGCTAGTGGTAGATGCATACTTACCTCTACTAATAACCAGCCTCCAACATAATTGGTGTTCAGCGGTGTGGATGTAGACTTATGTTTGAACTACACCATACAGTAAAGTGAGTTAGGATCAGTAAAAATCCACCAAATTGACGGAAAGCAAACCTTTTGATGTTGGATTTTTTTTAACATGGGCTAATGCTGATTTTTAATCCATTCTTTTGATTTTTCTAAATTTGTTCTATTTATGATTGTGAATCTTGTGTTACCCAAGACCATGGATACCATGGAGCTTGATCTGGCTAAACTCAACACACTCAAAGTGGCTGAGCTCAGGGTTCAGTGTAGATCTAGGGGGTTACCTAGTAGTAAGAAAATCAGGAAGGCTGAGTTGATTAGGGCCCTAGAGGCCTGGGCACAGGCAGCTCCAGAGAATGATGAGGAGATAGAAGTTAACCCCTAAAACAATCTCCACCAGGAGGAGGAAGATGACACCCTGTCCACAACTTCCAGTACTAGATTTGTGCTCCCAGCTAGGGGATAGAGGGAAGGCTCTCCCAATGGGAACCAAAACTGCCTCTTGAAGAGAGAGCGCTTCAGGCTCATTTGAAAGCCTTTGCTATAGAAAATGAGAAGCTAGAGCTGGAATAGAAGAGGTGGGTAAGGGAAGAAAAGAGAAAAAATGGTGGAAGCGGCAATGAAGAAAGTCCTGAGATACGCTAGGGGAATCACGTTAATTCCAGGCTTCCCAAGAGAATACTTCCCATGTACACTGAGGGGGATGATATTGACAAATGTTTTGCTGCATTTGAGATGAAAGAGGTCTACTCTCAGTAGTAGGGTTCACTCCTGTAACTCCTGTGAAAACTGATTACGATGGCTATGGGAAAATGCTCCTGACCCTGCAGGGGGGTGAAGCGAAACCTTACACCCACATTTAGCAATTCTTAGTCAAGAAATTTGGTCTGACCCCAGAAAAGTACAGGGAAAAGTGCTGAGACACCCAGAAGGTGAACACAAAGTCCTGGGTGGACTTTGTAGACATCTCAGTGAAGGTATTAGATGGCTGGATTAAGGGTAACCAAATGAGTAACTATGAGGTGCTGTAAAATGTAATTCTCAAAGGGCACATCCTCATTGTGTGTAAGAGAATTTACACCAGTATCTAATGGGCACAAAGTTTTCTGGTCAAAGGGAACAGGGGAGACTGCTGCTGAGTAGGTAAGACCCAGATTTCTAATCAATATGAGGGAAGTGACCAAAAGAAAGGACAACAGTTCACCTCCCAGTGGAAGGCCCAGGGGAAGGAAGGCCAAAAACAGAAAGAGTCTTCACAAGACCCACAAAAACCTGCACCAGAAGGTGGGACCTCATGCCATGCCACTTTCAAGAAGAAGGGGTATTTAGGGAAGACGTTTGATCTTTCAAAGGGAGGAAAGTTTTGTGACCTACGGAAGGCAGGTCAGTGTTCTGACTGTTACCTGCCAGGACATGCTGTTTGTAGAAAGACGCCATCTACTGGTGGGCAGTCCACCGGGTATTGCTGGTGTAAGTGTGGTGTGGAAATTGTCTAGGAGATGGGTGAGGGGTTAACAGAGGCAACCTTAATATCCCTGGGTGGGCTGGAAATTGCACCCCTGTCCCCATTGCCTCCCAGCATGGAGAGGTACAGGCAGAGGCCACAAATCAATTGAACTGAGGTTGAGACTCTGAGATACAAGAGCCAGTGTGACTTTAGTCAGAGATAAGCAGGTTTCTCCAGAGCAAATCATACTTGGTGTGTACCACCAGGTAACCTTTGCACACAGCAGAGCCAAACTACATTCCATGACAATGGTGAATTTGGAATGGGGAGGTGTGACCAGCCCTAAGCAGGTAGCTGTGTCTCCTGCACTCCCAGTGGAGTTTCTACTCCGGTTTCTACTAGGAAATGATCTTAAAGCTTCTGACTGGTTAGGGGTGGAGCGAATGGTCTGTGCAAGGATGCTGCATCTTCCTGAGTGGGTATGTGCTGTGACCAGGTCACAGGCTGCTCAGCAGGGAAAGTATGGATACTTGAACCCTGGAGAAATTGGACAAGTATCCAATGACAAGAGAAAGAGCACTGGGTCTGGTGAGCTAACCCAAAAAACTCAAGAGGCGAAGGAGGATCTGACCTCTGAGGGTGATAATCGACTCCTGCAATATCTCTCTGACATGGCAGAATTGACAGGAGCTGGTGGACCCACCAGAGAAGAGTAGTGCCACACTCGTGAGAGCTTAAGGCAGGCTCTCTCTAGGCAAGAAGAGGGTGTTGTTAGTGGATCCTATAAAGTTTACTGGGATGAAGGAGTCCTATACACTGAGGCCAGAGACCTCTAGGAGGGAACCACCAGTAGGATGCTGGCACCTCAAAAGTATGGAGAATTCCTCCTCACTTTGAGCCATGACACCCCCTTGGAAGGTCACTTGGGTCAGCAGAATAAGACTTGGAACTGGTTGGTGAAACATTTCTAATGACCCTGCATTTTTGCCAAAGTGAAGGAGTTTTGTAGCTCCTGTGCCACCTGTCAGGCCAGTGGGAAGGCATGGAACCAAACCAAAGGCTCCCCTGATACCACTTCCAGTGGATGGGACTCCCTTTGAGAGGGTTGGGGTAGACATTGTTGGTCCCCTAGACCACCAACTGCATCAGGGAACAAGCATATCTTGGTGGTAGTGGATCATACCACAAGATATTCTGAAGCATTTTCCCTAAGAACAGTCACTGCATCTGCAGTGGCTAGGGCCCTACTTAGTGTGTTCACCTGAGTGGGTTTCCCAAAGGAGGTTGTTTCAGATAGGGGCATGAATTAGTGTCCAGCTATCTTAAGGCGATGTGGGAATAATGTGGTGTTACCTACATGTTCAGCACCGAATATCATCCCCAGACTAATGGTCCGGTGGAAAGGTTCAATAAGACTCTGAATGGCATGATCAGTGTTTTGTCAAACAAACTCAGGAGGAGATGGGATGTTCTCCTACCATACCTACTGTTTGCCTACAGGGAGGTTCCACAAAAAAGGGTTGGATTTAGTCCCTTTGAATTGTTCTTTGCTTTGGGGACCCCCTAAGAGGCCCATAGTGCCTGATGAGAGAGTCTTGGGAAAAGCCTGTCAAGGAAGCCAAGGACAATGTGCTGGACTATGTATTAGGCCTGAGATCTCGCATGGCAGAGTACGTGTACAAAGCAAGCAAGAACTTGGAGGCCAGCTAAGAGCTTATGAAGCTCTGGAATGACCAGAAGTCTATTATGCCTAAGTACAAACCAGGACAATTAATGTGGGAGGTTGGAGCCTGTGGCTCCTAGTGCCCTCCAGGACAAGTGGACTTGGTGGAGTTACCTATCTGGTTGACCTTAACACACCCAGGAACCCTCAAAGGATCCTGTATGTCAATAGTTTGAAACCCCACCAAGACATGGCAGACATGACCATGCTGATGGTCACAGATGAAGGCGGAGAAGAGGAAACTGAACCACTGCTACACTTTTCCTGCACAACATGCAAGATGTGTCAGTGGAGGGAGATTTACTCTCTCCCAAATGTACAGACCAACTGCACAGAGACTGTAAACAGGGGCAGTTTGCTGGTCTTTTTTCTGTGACCCCTGTACTCACCACTTGGTGTGTCCATAACATTGACACTGGTAATAGCCTACCTG
Source organism: Pleurodeles waltl (assembly GCF_031143425.1). Lineage (NCBI taxonomy): Eukaryota > Metazoa > Chordata > Amphibia > Caudata > Salamandridae > Pleurodeles > Pleurodeles waltl. The sequence goes on along the minus strand of NC_090444.1, from coordinate 1,661,044,261 downwards.
TCAAAAGCAAGTTGTACAGGTTGTCTGGCCAGGTCAGAACCAGTATCAAAACTGAGGTAGCTAAGATGCTGGAAATGGGGTATTTGAGCCTTCTGACAGTCGATGGGCCAGTCCAGTGGTGCTGGCATGCAAACCTAATCTCCAGGGGGAAAATAAAGAGTTGAAGTTCTGTGTGGAGTACAAAGGACTTAATGCAGTCACAAATACTGATGCTCACCCTCTACCTAGAGCTGATGAGCTCATTGACAGGATAGGGGCTGCTACATTCCTGAGTACATTTGATTTGACTTCAGGCTTTTAGCGTATTGCCCTAAGTAACGGAGCAAAGGAGAGGTCAGAATTCTCCACACCAGAGGGATATCACCAGTTAAAAGTAATGCTGTTTGGCCTAAAGAATGCCCCTGTCTCCTTCCAAATAAGGCCCTGTATGGACTGGAGCAGTTCATTGCAGCTTCTCTGAATGATATAGCTGTGTACAATTCCACTTGCGAGGATCTCCTGACCCACCGAAGGAAGTGCTTCAGGCCCTGCAGCAAGCAGGCCTGACTGTTAAAGCCAGTAAGTGTCAAATAGGGCAGAGTTCAGTTGTGTTCCTGGGTCACTTTGTAGGTGGAGGCCATGTATAACCTCTCCAGGCTAAAATCCAAACAATATTGGATAGGACTGTTCCTACAACCCAGACACAGGTCAGGACCTTCCTTGTGCTGACTGGGTATTATAGAGGATTTATTCAGAACCATGGAACCACTGTGGCTCTCCTGACAGAATTTGCTTTTAAAAAGAGGCTAAAGAGAGTCATGTGGACTCCAGCACAACAGAAGGCCTTTGACACTCTGAGAGAAGCTATATGTTCAGCACCAGTATTGCTAGCCCCTGATTACACAAAGGAATTTGCAGTTCAGACAGATGCTTCAGACCATGGAACGGGGGGCAATGTTGACACGGGTAAATGAAGAGGGCCTTGATAAGCCAGTTGTCTTCATTATCAGGCGACTACTCCTCAGAGAACAAAGATAGAGTGCTATTGAGAGGAAAGCCTTTGTTGTGGTTTGGTCCATGAAAAAGCTGAGCACATACTTCTTTGGTACTCACTTTTGTGTGCAAACTGACCACATACCCCTCAGGTGGCTCATGCAAACAAGGGGGAAGAATCTTAAATTGTTAAGGTGGCCCATTTCCCTACAAGGGATGGACCTCATAGTGGAACATAGACCTGGGGTGGTCCATGCTAATGCAGATGGACTTTCCAGGTTTTTCTACTTAGCTGATGAGGACTACCAGGTTGTAGGTTAGTTACCCATCACCTTTCTTTTGAGAGGGGGCCATGTGAGAAAGTCATCATTTTAGCATGTTCACCCCAATATTTCTGACTGATACTGGTGATAACTGACCTGACTATGCCCTGGGCGCTGCTAAATAGGTAGTAGGACCAGAAAAGGAATTTGCAGATGTCCAGCGGGGGAGTGTCAATGGAAGTGAGCCACACCAGTAGGTTGGTTTAGCCCGGCCTTGCTCCTCTGGAGGAAAATCATCTATCTTGGAATTGTAAAGTGCAGTGCTTTATGGGATAAGAAAAGGCCACACTTTGGAGGAAGCTGTCATGCTTTTGGGTGGCACCCTGCAGCTCATTGGACAAGGGTGACCCCTTGCTTATCTCCCAAGATGATTGAATAAAAGTGTCTGATCTGCATTGTAACTCAGGTCTGCTGCCTGAAACCAAAAGAAGAAGGACTGCCCTGCTGGAACCCTGGTCTACAACCCCAAGGATGGCACACAGAAGTACTACTCCTGTTGCACATTGGAACACCAGCCCTAAGGACTTAGGCGGTCGCCGCCCGCCAAGCGGTTCCCGCCGAAAGACCGCACCGCGGTCAAAAGACCGCGGCGGTCATTCCGGCTTTCCCGCTGGGCCGGCGGGCGACCGCCAGAAGACCGCCGGCCGGGCCAGCGGGACAGCCCCTTCAACAATAAGGCCGGCTCGGAATGGAGCCGGCGGAGTTGAAGAGGTGCGACGGGTGCAGTGGCACCCGTCGCGATTTTCACTGTCTGCTAAGCAGACAGTGAAAATCTTTGTGGGGCCCTGTTAGGGGGCCCCTGCACTGCCCATGCCAGTGGCATGGGCAGTGCAGGGGCCCCCAGGGGTCCCACGGCACCCGTTCCCGCCATCCTGATTCCGGCGGTGGACACCGCCAGAAACAGGCTGGCAGTAAGGGGGTCGGAATCCCCATGGCGGTGCTGCAAGCAGCGCCGCCATGGTGGGTTCCCTGGGCCAGCGGGAAACCGCCGGCTCCCCTTTTCCGACCGTGGCTTTACCGCCTCGGTCAGAATCGCCCAGGAAGCACCGCCAGCCTGTTGGCGGTGCTTCCGCCGCACTCCGCCATGGCGGTCATGGACCGCCAAGGTCAGAATGACCCCCTTAGTCTTGCTTCAAAAAGGACTCAGGAGTGGACTCCCTGAAAGCAACAGGTTAACAGAGCTTTCCTGCACCAACCGTCACAAAAGTTCCCAGCTTGTGGTGTGTCCAGTGGACTTTTAAGGATTTGGCTAGGTGCATTCTGGGAATCATGGTCCTAAATTTCCAAAGACCATCTCTGAGCTTCTAGACCCTTGGCTGTGTGTTTTGGACACTTTGAAACTTCAAGAGGGACTTCAGGAATAAGCTGCAGAAGTTGGAGCAACTTCTGGAAAAAGCTCCATAAGTGGACAGACTCACTATCATAAGTCAAGCTGACTACCTTAAGCGCCACCCAGCCAGGATTTCAGGTTTGTCCTGATGAAAGCTCCAGAGCTCCAAACTTCCAGGATATGGCTGGGGTCTCATACAAAAGCTTTCAGATGACGTTTCATCGAAATCAGCTTTCTGACAACGACCACACAGCGCAGAGAGAGAAAAGCTCCAGAAAAGTTTCCAAGTGGTAAAGTTTTGACCGAGGCCTCCCACTCAGTATATCCAAGCAGGGCTCTATTGGGGTTGTCATCAAACTTTCACTTTGTCCTGGTCAAGTGCGACCTGATGTCCCCTGTCGGTGCTATTGATTTGAGCACATTTTTTAATTAAATAAAAAAAAAATCATAACTCCAGTTCCCTACATTGGATTTTTCTTGTTTTGGTGCCACTTTTAAGATGCAAAATATTACCTAATTTTATAACTTGGTGTGGGATTTTTAGTGTGTGTTGTGTCTTACTTATTGACTGTATTGGTGTATTTAAATGCTTTACATACCTATCTCCTAAGTTAAGCCTGCCTTCTTGTTGCCAAGCTACTAGGGGTTGAGCCACGGGATGATGATGTGAGACCTTGACTGGACCTAGCATTGTCTGGAGGCATTATTGGTAGTGGTAGATGCGTTCTTATCTCTAATGCTAACCAGCCTCCAACAGTCTTTCTAAACAATTGGACAAATTTACTCATTATTTGTTTAACCTCAAGCACAAACTCTTAGATTGGTTTGAGTAGAAAAAGAAAGGAATTAATGGTTAATCAAATTAAAGTAGAACTTGATGTTAGATTGCTTGTATATACATCAAAGAAAACTTTATGAAAGGAAAAATGTGTAGAAATTATCAAAATGACTGACAGATCTACATATGTGGGCAAAACACCTGGTCCATTCTTACACCATAGAGGACAATGCTTCCACACACGTTTCTGGAATATTTATATATTCCTTAACTCTAAAACTGACCTGCTACTGAAACTTCTAATCATGTAAAAATAAAGATTATGGCAAAAATCTGTGGAAAAAATGTAAATCTATCTTTTACAAACCTAGCCATAGTGTTTATCCCACAAACTAAATTTCTAAATTCGCAGAAATGCATTAACTCTGTGAAATGTTAAGAAAAGGTTTCTTTTTGATTGACCGTGGCAGAGTTAAAACGCCTTGGTTACCCTTAATAAATATTCTTGAATGCCCTGTGATTGTATATTTCTAGGGAAAGGTAATGGATGCAGATAGTGGTGCGCCGATAGGACAATAAGGCTTCTTCCTTCATAGGAATTTGACTGCTACCCAGTTGTGGCTCGCATGGGCTACTGTGGGAGGGGTGGCATGCCAGGGGTGGAATTAATGACATTTAAAAAAACAAAAAATCTTACCTCCGTGCCACACGCCACTGGTCCTGCGTCGTCTCCGGGCCAGATGGCACAGGCTCCCAGCCTGCCCTACCGCCAATCTGATGCTGCTCAGAGCAATGTCTGGATTGGCCCAGCTAGGGCGCTCCCAGGCAGACTGGGAGCCAGTGCAGGCTCTCTCCAGACCAGTAACTGCGTTGCTGGGCTGGAGACAGCCACTGAGCGTGTGTGTTTGGTCTGCCCGAGACGGCCCGCCAAACACATATGCGCACCTAGGAGAGTGCACAGTGCACTCTCCTCTGCTAGTCTTGCCCAATGCCCCACCCGTTTCACAAGGAATATTATCCTTTCCTTGTGAAAGGATTTGCCGCGGTGACTGCTGGGTTTGGGGGGGGGGCAACGCTCTTCTGCCATAGCAGAGGAGTTGCCACTGCTGCTACCAGACTAATACTTTAAACATAGATATGCCCACGTGTTCCCTCTTATTCTCCTCACAATGACCCTGATCCCATTGCTGGGTTATAAATAGAGATGACAAACTGAAAACAAAAGATGTGACTCCTACAGATCATGTAAATGCTACATAGCTTTAGAAAAGTACGATGACATAATTCATTGCTGAGAAAAAAGAAAATTACTCTTTCCCTGATGTTTATTTTCCTATCATGCAGAACTGGCGCATGGTCCACTCGCAAATGAGAAACACAAAGTCCACTTTTTTTTTAACAAAAAAAGATCCTTTTGCAAGTTTATTTGTTCTATTGATTAGGTGCTAAAATAAATGTCGTCAACACTTTTATAATATGTTTCTTGTAACCTTGATTGCAGAGTGACGTTTTCTCAGCTTTCCAGCTATCAAAAATTCAATAAATGTGCAAAAACGTCCAATGCTTAAGCTTGTTGCTAAATCACTTGCTCAGCTTGCAGTCGGTTTGTTTCAGAATAAGCCTTCAGCAGAACTTTAGTTTACTCGTCATTGGGCAGGAAAAAAAACAAATCATTCAAAGTGCATGCTGCATACTTAAAAAAGAGTAAAGGTGGGCTCTGAAAAATGTGCACGAAAGGTTGCAAATTCAATTGTGTATTTCGTGGAAAAGGAAAAATACCTTGAAAATATCAATGGATCTGCCCGTTGGTTCATGCCATCAATCCATTTTGTTGCAATGAGAAAAATCACACGTTTTCAGGTACCGTGGGGACGGGAAGATGTGTGAAAGAGATGTGTTCTTCCACTAAATAGCACGGGATTGTTTCTTTTACATGGTATTGCCCCACATTTTTGCCTTCACTACCCTAACTTTTGCTGAACCCCTTTTCGTTGGCATCAGGGCTGTGCAGACTTTTCTCCTGCTAACTAGTGGTAACATGCTTGTACTCTCCCTTCCAAACATGGTAAAACGTGTATACACCTAATTGTCACATTTATTTTACTTTTAGGCCTTTATTGTACTACATGTCCCCAGAGCATATCAATTAAATGGTGGCCCTGTAAAACATCTGAGGTCTTCATTCCAGCCTGTCTGTTCTGTTTTAAAACTGCTATGTCGACTTGCTAACTAAACCTTTTACCAGGCCTAAACCTTATTTTTTAATACTTTAAGCCACCCCTAAGGTAGGCCCTAAAGACTCATAGGGTAAGGTGCATGGTATTTACGTAGGACGTGTGTACTTCAGTTTTGTTTATTGGAGCAAGCCTAACTCCCCAATAAGCTAACCCATGGTTACAATGCTACATTTAATAAATGATAACTTCACTTTTGGGACAGCTAGAGAAATACTTCTCCTACTCATTTGAAATGTAATTCTAAATCCCCTTTATTGGCAAACTGAGATTTAAAATTGCTATTCTCAAAATGACACTTTTAGAAAGTTATTATTTTGCTGCCTAAACCAAATGTGCCTTTCTGCCAGTGTCCAGGGTTACCTGACTGTTAAGGACTCTTCAGACAGGGGACAAAAAAACCCTGGGTGTGGTGAAAGGTGCTTCTCCTAAACCAGAAATTCTGAGGAGGGATCCATGTTGAGGCCCTGCTCCAGGAGAGAGAACAGATAACTTAAAAAATAGGAGAGGGAGTACACTCCCTCTACTTTAACCAAAAAAAGACAAATAAGTATCCGCTGCCTTAAGCAGAAGTTTTTCTCATTCAAAATACACTGCCAATATAGGAAAATCTAAGAATTATTTTTTCATTTGTTAGAGCCTCCCCCACTCTAGTTGTGGTGTGCTTCATCAGTGGGTCTTATTCTGGTCCCTAAAAACTAAAATGAGCTTAACTGTATTTCAGGGAGCACTTTGAATATTTTCACAGCTGGGTTACTTAAGAAAATAAAACCACCTCAAACCAACTGCTGATGAATGCACAGTCAACACAAGGGTCCGACCATGGACTGGGACCTCAGCAACCCATTGGATCCAGCCTACAGACCAACCACGTTTGAAAACTGGACTAAGTTAGAAGATAAACTTTCCACCAGGAGGAACATAGTCCTTGGTTGTCAGCTTTGACTTTTGACTTTTACTCAGCCCAGCATGATCAGGTAACCAAGATTGCCACTTTGTGCTTTAGGTGCTATTTCTACTGAAAAAGTTAGAAATTCATATATCCAGTTCTACTCATTGTATTTTTGTTGATTTGGTGTAATTCTTTTAATCACAATTGTGCCTATTGTTCTAAATTGGTTAGGGATTTTTCTTGTATCGTGTTTTCATTTTTTTTTACTGTTTGTGTGATTTAAGTTAAGCACAGCTGCTTTTGTGCCAAGCTACCAGAGGGTTCAGCACAGGTTTATTTTGTGACTTTTGTGGTTCACCCTTACAAGAGCTGTTCATTTCTCGAATGGGGCTCTTACCCCTCTCAACTAATAACCCATTTCCTTACAGTCTCTATTAAGGCCTTATCTATGAGTTTCCTAGTTTTTAGCGCAGCAATACCAGAAGACTGGAATCTTTGTATCTCTGATTCCAGTTCATATGTCAGCTAGTCAGCACTTTGACAATGTCAAAGCCAGTTCCACTTACCCAGGTTCACAGGCCTTTGCAGATGTGATGATTGCCAGCCTATGCCCCTTGTAGCCAGACCCCAGCCTGCCATCAATCAACAGCGAGGCTCAGGAATTGCTGCAATGGAAGGGGGGTTGGGATGAGAAAGAAGAGAAGTCTTTTGGACTTCTATCCAGCTTTCAGATCTGGAATTTGGGCCTCTAGAGGACATGGAGTCAGGGAGAGAGCTGAGAGTGGATCTGCACACCACCTCAACTGTGGGGACCTTGGAAAGCTCTTCAAAATAATATCACTGAAACACAAATGCAAACAGTTACCACTGTTGTGCTCGTGAACCTAGTATATCTATAACCTGTACCATCAAACCTGCTGTACTCTGGGCCTATAAGCACACATGTGCATTAGGTATCTTCTTTTCTATATGAGAGAGCCTTAAACAATTTCAAAAGTCAAGAAGGCATTCTCAGTTTTCTTGGTGGATGGTCCTCAGTTGCCTTGCCACCAAATTCCTCTGTAAATCACCAACAGTCTGAGGCCTCATTTAGTAATATAAAGACTATTTACCCAAGATTCCTATTGCTACTTCACAATTCTCTGTTAGGGTAAACACAGTCTTGACTATGGTTTAATGGACTAACCTTTTGGCAAGATTTGTAGAAGTGCTGTTGCTTGTAGGAGCTCTGTTGTGGTAATACTTCTTACCGCCACTATACTAACTTGTTCTTTCTTTTCAGGTGCTGGGTCGAGTGCTGAGTAGGATCAGACACAGATCAGAGTCAGAAGCTGGGAGGCGCCGGAGTCGCTAGGGGAAGAAGCTGGTGTACCTCTTGAGGTAAATGCAGATCTCATTGGTTTGGGAGTTCCTTTCTCTCTGGAAATAGTAAGCCACTCACGGCCATTAGCCGTGGGCTCAGCATTTATAAAGTAGCACCAAAGATAACTGCTGTTTCTGAAATCACAGAGATTTCAGGAAGGGCATGGCAGAGCATGACACCTTGAGCAATGCCTGAGATGGAGGCCTTTCCAAACCCAAGTTCAATGGGTGGCCCTAGGGGAGAATAGACTTGAGGAATGGGATATTCATTTGACATGTGTGCTATTGTGAAGGCCCAGTGTTAGACATGGCATCCTTGGTGTGGTCTCCCATATCATTTTGCCTCTGCTTCCCAGGTTGTTGACTGTGTGCTGGACTCTGTTTTTGCTATTTGTTTACTGGGGGCACTTTAGCACTGCTGACCAATGCTAAAGTGCAAGTGCTCTTGTGTAAAGGGTGTGTGTAATTGGATTTTCCATGATTGCCATATTTGATTTACTAGTAATTCCCTAGCAAAGTGCACTAGAGGTGCCCAGGGTCTGTAAGTCAAAGGCTACTAGTGGGCATGCAGCTCTGGTTGTGCCACCCACGTTAGTAGCCCTGTAAACATGGCTCAGACCTGCCAGTGCAGTGTCTGTGTGTGCAGTTCTAAACTGCCAATTCGACTTGGCAAGTGTACCCACTTGTCAGGCCTAAACCTTCCCTTTTTATACATGTAAGGCACCCCTAAGTTAGGCCATAGGTAGCCCCATGGGCAAGGTGCAGTGTATGTCAAAGGTGGGACAAAAACTGATGTGTTTCACATGTCCTAAGAGTGAAATACTGCCAAATTCGGTTTTCACTGTTGCAAGGCATATCTCGCTCATAGGTAAGGACAGTTTCTCTTTGAGCGCAAATAGAAATGTGGAGTTTGGGGTCTCTGAAGTCCCAATTTAAAAATACATGTGTTAGTGAAGTTGGTTTTTAGATTGCTAGTTTGAAAATGCCACTTTTAGAAAGTGGGCATTCTCTTGCTTTAACTATTCTGTGACTCTGCCTGTTTGTGGATTCCCTGTCTGGGTCAGAATGACATTTGGGCTGTTTGTGAATCTCCTCTAGGCAGTGACATAATGGGAGTTGGGGTGTAGCATGCATATCCTGATGAACCATCTGGGCTAGAGTGGAGGGAGGAGTGGTCACTTACACCTGAATGGGCTGTGCCTGCCCTCACACAATGCAGTCTCCAACCCCCTGGTGTGTGTCTGGGGCCTGACCTAGGCAAGGCAGGATCTTGTGAACAACAGAGACTTTCCTTTGAAGTTTGCCTACTTTAAAGGCAGAAAGGGGTATAAGTAGTGGTCCCAAAACCCCAGACTTTAAATCACTTCAAGAGGGACCTCTACCAAGGAGAAGAGCTGAAGAGATGAGGAGAAATGCTGCCCCTGCCTGTGACTGTGCTATCCTGCAGTTGCTGCTTCTGTCTGTGAAAGGGGACAAAGAGTAGACTTTGTTGTGCATGCCTGATTGAGAAGAATCTCCAAGGGCTTGGACTGAGCTTGCCTCCTGTTTTGAAGTCTCAGGGCAATCAAAGACTTCCTCTGCCAGCACCTGGACTCTCTGCTGAGACTCCTGTCCTGCCAAGTGGTACCCCATCCAGTCCCTGGGCCCTTGAAAGGTGAACTTGGCAGAACAAGGACTGAAATCCATGCACAGAACACCTTGTGAGGAAATGTTTAATGCACCATCTGCGACACGGCTGATAAATGACGTGCCACCTGCTTTGCGGCTGAAACCAATGCCCACCTGCATTGCAGCAGAGAAAACGATGCATTGCAGCTGAAGAAACAACGCAACACCCGCTTTCGGCTGCTGAAAATGATGCAAACCCCATGCAGTTCGGTTTTCTAACAACGTGTGACTGGATTTCTCACGCATTGTCGCTGGGCATCATATTCAGCGCGAACTTGAGCGGATCAGAGTTGCCCCGTCCAGAAATCAATGCATCGCTCTCTTGCGAGGGAGAAAAATTATGCATCGCCTACCCGACTGGAGACGCACGGCGTCACCTGCGAGTAAGGAATTGGTGCATCACAGACTTCCTATGCACGCTCGCCTGTCCGGCTTTATTTTTGACGCAAAACAGATACTTTGTGTAAAATCAACATTTCCATTGTTTTCTATGGAGTAAGATTCTTATTCTTTTAAAAATTAATATCTTGACTTGTGTATGTTGAATTTTGTCATTTTGGATTTGTTTAATTTAGATAAATATTGCCTATTTTTCTAAACTGGTGTGGTGTCCATTTTATAGTGTTTTCACTGTATTACTGTGTGTGTTGGTACAAATACTTTACACATTGCTTCTGGGAAAAGACTTTCCACTCGTGCCAAGCCACCAAGGGGGTGAGTGGGGGTTAACCAGGTGTGTTTCTCCTTTGTCCTGACTAGAGTGAGGGTCCTTGCTTGGACAGGATGTAAGCTGACTTCCAACAAAAGACCCCATTTCTAACACCCAGTAAATAGGAAACGCGTGTTGGCCCTGGGGAATTACAGGTAACCTGTAACCACGGGGATGACAGGAATGACAGGTAACCAGTGGTCGCAGGGGATGACAAGTATTCATGGGGAATATATAATGATAGGTGAGTGGAAGGTAACCATTGGGATTACAGATGGCTATGGGGGATTAATGGGAAACACATGGGGAGGGCAGCCTGCCCATGCAAGGCGGTGCACAACACGCACCAAAACCCACCAACCATTAGTTTTGCCACATGAATGCCACATATTAAGTTACACTAGACAATAAATCAAGTCCTTTTCTGTTGTTTTTTTGCCAATTCAAGGGACAAACACTGATATTTTTCACCTCCTCAGACCATGTTGAATATGTCAGTAGTTGGCCCGTTTAGGTCTAGGGCTAAGGGAAGGGGGTGCAGTAGGTGAGGCAGATCATGGTGGGAATAGGGTAGACGGGTGGAGCATTTTCTGCTCCCCCTTGGTGAACTCTTTTACTGGCCACAATATCTACTCCCTACATTGATTTCAGTGGGTGTCGATTTAATTTACCTGTAGTGATCCAGAGGGTTATCCCACCCTGAGTTAATGTTCCAGATTCCATACTGCCACTTGTAATGAGAGTCTAAGTGTAGCCTGGGGACAGTGATCCCCCAGCTCATCCATGAATCCCGAGTCAGCTTTGTCCAAAGCTGCAGCTCACTCATCCACCTTTGGATTTTCACCTGCCTGCTTTGGCTTGTGTGACCCATTGGAGATGCTGGTGCACCTGCTGGATTCAGAAAAAGTGTTCAACTGGGTGGAGTGGCCATTCCTCTTCCGGATCCTCTCCCACATGGGACTGGGTGAAAACTTCATCAGTAAACTTTGTCCATTATATCATTTCCCAATGGCATAGGTGTCCGGTGGAGGCTTCTTTCGAACCCTTAATAGAGTTACTCACCAGGGATGCCCACTGTGCCCACTGCTTTTCCTCCTTACAATAAAGCCTTTGGTGGCCGGCATCCATAGGGTGCGGGAGAAGAATCTCCACTAAATGGGAGTGGTTAAGGCGTGGTCTATGTTGATGACATCCTGCTTCTCTTATGCTACCCATTGTCTTCCACAGCCACAGTGAAGTCCATCATAGTGGGCTTCTCTGCCCTCTCAGAATACAAAGTTAACTGTTCCAAAAGCAAGGCCCTCCCTTTACTAGATCTACCAACTGTGCAGGGATCCATCAAGACAAAGTGGTGACAATGCTAATGAGCCCGCATATCTAAAAATAGTTAAAAGTAATAATAATCTAAGAACCTAGTAATGCAGGTACAAGCCTGGTACAAATCACCCTGTCATGAAGGGCGAAGACAGTGTCCGGCCTGGAAAGTCAGGTCGGAAGACCAATGTTTATTGGGTACCAACGCATAGTGCTAATAGTGTTAAACTAGTCCAATAAGTCCACTAGTCATACAACAATGCTTCATCAGAATGTTGGTTTTATTCTCCAGATGAGTGTGGGCGAGTAAGACAATGTTCTCACAAATCAGCAGCCAACACATGTTTCGTCCCTTGGACTGTTACAAGGCTGGAGCTTCTAATGGCAAGTAACAAGGGAAGGAACCTGAACAACAGGTAACATAGTGGTCAAAAAGTTGCTGAAGTGATAGGAAAGGGCATTCCCAAATGTTATGTTATGTAGCTATCAAGCTGTGAGAGATGCAAAAACCTTGTAAGTAAAGGTGGCCGTATTGAGAAGATAACTCCGTGTACAGTGAATATGTTGGATATGGCATCAACTCCATGACGTCTCTGTCCCTATAGCTGAGGCGCAGATATCAATTGAAAAGTACCCTATTTCAGGGAATTTGCTTGGTAAGGCGTCAATCTCAATGTTGTCTATGTTCAGATAGCTGAGGTGAAACAAGGTACATGTCACATAATCCTAGTATTTTGATGAAGTCAGATACAAGTAAAATGTACAAATTATGGCAAAGACCATGATAAGCTGTGACCAAAAGTTGGACTATCGACCTAGTTATACTAGCCTGAATGCATCCACGGTCACCACATTACATGGGACCTGGAGGGTCTGCGGTACTTAGGTGTCCGTATCAATAGGTGGCTTTCTCAGATGGTGGAGGACAATGTCATTCACTTGATTGAACCATCCAAGCAGGATTTTCTGAAGTGGTCACACCTTATCCTGTTGCCATGGGAAAGATTCCAAATGGTGAAAATGACTGTGGCAGACCAGTTTAACTATCTCTTTGGTGTGCTGCCCCACAGAATCCCAAAACCACTTCTGGCATGCATTGAGACTGACATAAGATCCTATATGTCTGGAGTAGATGTAAGCCCAGAATACAACTGAACTGCTTCGGGGTGGATACTGTAGATGGCGGACTGAGGCTGCCGCGCATGGCCTCCAATACCCTGGCCTTCCATCTCTCCAAGCTCATTCATCACCTGCACCCTGGTAGTGAGAACCCATTCTGGGCACACCTACAGCGACACCTCCTCAACTCACAGCCCGGTGTTACCTGCCCTACCTCTTCACTGCTGACCTGACAAGTACCTCAAACCCAATATTGGTTGTGATGGTGGCAGAATGGAGAGACGCCCATAAATGTGTGGGTATCTCACCCTTTCTACAACATAAGGCTTTTTATGGCACAGTGTGGCTCTTTATATACTCAGGCAACCCTCTCACTGAGTACCCTGGTGTGACCATTTTATACAGTGAATTGATCATCTCTTTGATGGTGGGAGGCTCAAATCCTTCCTAACCCTCCGAGCTGAATGTGGGCCCCGGGCTATTAACATTTGGTGTTATCGCTAATTGATTCATTGTCTCATTCGCTCCTGATCCTAATGGCCATTGATGGCAACCACCTTTGAGGAAGGCCTGCACCCTGGAAGCCTGGGTGTCTGTTTTCCTTGATCATAAGTAAGTCCTCTTGGAGTCCCGTCCTGAAACTCTTAAATTTCAAGATCCTGAACAACTGGTATTGGTCCCTGTGAAATCCTAAAAGGGTGAAGCTCCTTTCCATTGACCTCTGCTGGAGGTGCAGTGTGGACCACTGTGACCTGTTCCATATCCTGTGGTCCTTCCTGACTCTTTCAGCCTTCTGGGAACAGGTGTGGAACTTACTCATACATTATGGACATACGCAGATCTTGCCCTCTCCTGAGCTTGCCATTGTTCATGAGATTTCAGATCTCCCCAACATGATGTTGCATGAGCATAGATAGTTTGCTACCTCACTGACCAAGACTAAGCTGTGCATTCTCTGCCATTTGCAAGAATCTACAATGCCATACTGAATAGCAGCTTGAACTACCCCAAGTAGCTTGCTATAAATGGGTCATATACAACCCAACAGCAAGCTACCAATGTTAGATCCAACCCGATGGCACTCTCTTTCAGTCGAACCCTGAGAGACTACTGGCTACCTCCACGGCCGAGGCACAGCGTGCAATTTAGGTTGGCTACAGACTCATTGCCACTGTCTTCTGTCAGAAAACCTTTGGCTCTTCCTGTATGACACTGCTATACCCTTTGCTCCCCCCCATCGATGTAACCTGCCCCCCCAGTGCTCTATAATTATACTTTATTGAGGTGGGGCGGACCTGACCCGTTGTTATGGCATGCTTCGTTTATTGGGGGGACATTTTGCTATCTATAGGATTTGGTTGTTGCTCGTTTGTTGTATGCCTCCTAGAATGTATATAGAGCCCAGGACATTCTGTATAGTGCTACCACCCATGCATCCTTATAAGACTGTTTTGTTAATTTCATAGCTAAATAAAGGATTACTGCAAAAAAGAGAGTCTTGGTGTAATAAAAAATTACAGGCCTGATTTAGAGTTGGGCGGATATCCGATCTGCTGTATTCCCATCCCATTACATCCTATAGGAATCATAATACAGCGGAATTGATGTCTGTCACACTTGTGACGGAGTAACCAGTCTGCCAAACTCTAAATCAAGTCCTATGTCTTTGAATTGAGAATTGATGCCCATAAGGAACAGGGTGTCATGATTAAAAGAAACCTTCCAGTAGAATAATGAGAATCAATATTACGGAATCAATACATTTCTCGCTGCTGTCATCACAATGCTCAGGCTGCCTTCATTGGTAGTGACCATCCACTGAGTCCCTCAATTACCTGTGGTAGCCTTCTTTTTCCTCAGCCTACAATTCTCTGGATCTAGCTTTCAGTCTCCTCAGTAACTTGCTTTCTCCTCTTGACAGCCTGTCACTCGTGTTGTCTCTTATTTGTCTCTTTTTTATTCCACCCTTTGGATTTGGCTCTCTTGCATGCAGTAAAATTCTATAGGTTACACTTCAGATCGATTCCTCCCTGTGGAGCTGTGCCTCCATGGTCTCTGGCTGTAAGTCCTTCTACATTTTTAGGACTGGACTGTCCCCTTCATCATAACGAGGTGTGTACACCTGCTTTGAGTGCCCAACTGAATGTAAAACTAGTATCCTGACTTTCTGTTTGGCCATGGAGTCTTGCTAAGGCCTAGGTCTGTCCCGGATAATGTGAGGCTCAGAAACTTCTTCATGATCTAGAGATGCTCAGCAAGTGTGCCCTCAGTTTTGGCATAGAAATACTGTTCATGCCAGCTGTGCAACATATAAAGTGGCAGTAGCAAAAAAAATTCTATCATTTGATTTTTATTAATTTTCAACAGAATAAATTTAAGCTGTAAACATAAAAACACTGGCCAATGCCCACATTCCCGGTATCAGTCTCCCATGCATCAAATGTAGGGCATTGGTCCCTGTGCATTCGCAAGGATTATCTAATATAGTGCTACAAGATGAACAGCTCAGGAATGCCAGCACTACTATCAATATATATACCAACCTAGGAATGTTCTTTGAGAAAGCCGGGATGCGCAGTATTGCTTCCATGAGTTCCTCGAGGCAAAGCACTCTCCAGAAGCTTGGGCATGGTTTAAATAAACAAGTCATAACCAAGATGGCTGCCAAGACTTTCATTCATCCCGTGAGATACCAGCAGATCCTGTGGTAAGTTCTCAAACATCGTGTGAGATGTATTTTCAATTGTGGCCACTTGCTGGGGGTTCAAAAAGATTATGTAGGCATGACAAATAATGAGGAATACACCAGGGCCCCAAAACACAAAGTTAAACCTAGACCAAAAGTTTATGTTTAGACCTAAAGTATAAGTTTAGACCTAAAGTCAAACTTTACTTGTAGTAAAGTTAGACATTTGGTCTAAGTTTTGACTTTTGGTCTGAGTTTAGACCAAAAGTATAAATCTAGACCAAAAGTCCACTTTACTATGAGCAAGTTAGACCTTAGGTCGAAACTTGGACTTCAGGTCTAAGCTTAAACGTTTAGTCTAAATTTACCGGGCCAACACATAATGCCCATTCAAATGTCATAAAACAATGTGAGGCTGCAAAAAAATGTCTGTGACACGTAAATAGTAAACTTTTACTGGAAACAACAGTTTGAGTAAATACAAGAAAAAATACTGATGATGTGCTTTAAGATGCCAGTGCATGGGTCGGAGGGAAGGTTTTTCTAATATGTATTGTAAGCCTGCTTAACCTGTTTAGAGGGGTGTAGAATCATGTCAGTATTCAACTAAGAGGACATGTAAAACTCATAAGTACATGACCAACCTTTTAATTATGCAGCACCGTGCCCTCTGAGCTACCTATGGCCTAACTTAGGGAGGGTCATATGTGTAATAAAAGTGGAGATTAAGGCTTGGCAAGGGTGTTTAAATGCCAAATCAACATGGCAGTGCCATATTGCATTGAGGATGCAATGGCAGGCCTGGGACACGGTTCAGAGGGCTACTTACGTGGGTGGCGCATTAAGTGCTGCAGGCCCACAGGTAGCATTTAATTTACAGACACTGGGCACATCTAGTTGCCTTTACTTGGGACTTTTAAGTACATTAAATATACCAATTGGTATAGCCAATTTTAACATTTTTAGGGAAAAAGTACAAGCATATTGGTGTTAGTTAACAGTGGTAAAGTCCACAGAATCCAAAGGCCAACTAAAACAAATTCAGCAAAATGTAGGAAGAGGAAGGACTGTAATTAGTTTAGATCTTTTTACATTTCAATGTGTCCTCATTTTTACTATTCTTTGAAAAATCCAAATCCTTACATTACAATCCTTTTACTTGTTAATGTGCTGGGATAGTTCCAGAGTAGTGGCATGCTGAACAATTTAGAATAAATGCTGTCTTTATTTTTGACTGTCTTACCTTTCTCATCATGCCAAATGCTGAAATGCCTATCAGTGCCTAAAAAACCTTGGACTTGATTCAGTTTTCATTCCTTTGATGTATTTTTTGTTCTTTTTTGTCCAAATCATTTCTTTATCTTCTTCTGTTGAACATGGGTATTATTTTTGCTGACCCACACAACAGTTCAATTTAATTTGTGAATTAATTCGTGTTTGTGATAGAATGGATGTATTCAATCTGGATTTTGGATTTGGTGTTATATAGTTTAAAGTATTCAAGCAGCAACAAAATAAAATGTATAGTTCACTTGGACAGGACACAGTTCTATGGAAAATGCATAGTTAGCAAAGTGATCACATTCTCAAGGGCATCCTTCATGCAGCCATTAGCCAGAGAAGGTGCATTTATTGTTGATTATGTGACTGAGATAAAAGCTATTTTTCTTCATATGATCTCCTTTCATAAAATTTGATTCGATTTTAAATTTATTTGAAATGCAAGAGAAAAAGATCTATAAAAATATTTTTTGCAAAGTGATAGCACTTTCTGTCTGATGGCATCATTACCATCTTACTAGCGCCTATTGTATAGAACAGCAGTTCTTAACCTCTTGACTTCTGTGGACCCCTAACGAATCACATCTGGAAGCCAGGGACCACGCCTTTGTGACAAAGTAACCCCATCTGCCAAACTCTAAATCAGGCCCTTTGTCTTTTTTGTGCCTCCTGGATGCTTTTTTGCTAGCACATTTCAGAATTTCAATTCAGTCCACTAGCCATCCATACTACATTCCCTGCTCTGCATTTGTGCTTCTTGCACAAAACAGGTTAAGAATACCTCTTTAAATTGTAACCTCCATATTCAAATTCCCTCACATTTAAGGTGGGATTCCAATTTTCTATTTGTGCATATGTATATTATTTATTATTAAGTGAATATTTAATTTTCTAATCATTTTCGGCCTCCCTGGAGAAGATGTAACAGACCCCCAGAGGTCTGCGGAACCCAGGGTAAAAACCATTGGTCTAGATAAGGTCACCCAAGCCCAGATCATGGGTTAATGCTTTTGTAGTCACTACTTCCAAGTCATTCATCCTGGGATTCTTAGACATAGGTGAAGAGGAAAATAATTGTAAAACCTGTCTATACTTATCAGAACCTGGCGAGGTTCAAAGGGACACCCTTGCTGGCTTGCGTTTTAAGCCACAAAACTAACATCAAACTACAGCTATCCAGGTAGAAGGCAATACTGTACTAATGCTCAACAGTGGCATCATATTCCTGCTTGTCCTGCTTGATCACTCTATTATATTCCATGTGGCTGATGATATCACTGCACCAACATCGCTCACATCAACATGGAATCTGAGGGGATGGTCTACAATATCATAATACTCTTGAAGAAAAGACAGCACTGTGTACACTTTCAGGTGCTTTCACAACTAGACACTACTATAAACCTACTTATTCTTCACAAGACTAAAAACATGCCTTGTTTCCAGGTTACCTGTCTGCACGCTACTTCAACATGAACCCACAAAGTTGAAATTAATTCTTTAAGGAGAAGAAACAATCATAATAGAGTCTGGCCTTCCTTCTCTACAACTAAAATGTTTATTCTGTACACTCACCTGTTGTGAAAATTGTTTGGCTTCATCATTGATTCACTTGTCAACTTTATTTATTAGAAAGAAAGCACTGACAGCTGTACTGCAAAACTGCACAAAATCAAACAATACAATCTACAGGACAATTGCTTGTGTTCCTCTCCAGTGACGGTGACCATGCCCTGCTCACTGCTCAGTTATGCGGCTCCCTAGCCACCTGGAAATACATTTCCATAATGTGTACTGCATGAATCGCAATATAATTTACAACACCATTTCCAACAAAAAAGCTGCCATACCTAGGTATTGTAAAAGAAAAGGGCCAATATCAATCAACAAAGAAGAACAAATGTGCCAATGCTGGCCAATATGTGTGGAAGCGTAAATGAATTATCGCTCCCATCATTTAATTATGAAAGGTCATGAATGCTCAATCAATTATTCACATCAGATTGTCAGACACAAAAAGACACACAAGCATTATGCAAAACCAAAATCAGATAATTTGAAACTATCAAAGGCGTTGTTCTTGACAACAATCATATACAAATAGTGATACAAAAGAATATGTTGTATCCAGGTTCTGACAATTTTTGGGGGAAATAAGTTTTTTCAGCTCCTAATTATAGAGCTCAGCCCAGAGGCGCACAGTCTGAGTGTTACATGTAGCCAATGCAGGGATGATGTACAATACAAAGCTTTATTTGCACTTGTCCCTGTCTGACCATGCCACTTTAGATGCACTCTCTGGATGCTCTATGTGGTCGACTCATTTTGAACCCACACAACTAAAGGGGTCTCCTCAGGACACAGAACACTTGGATGACACTAAAAAGATAAAGGAAAATAACACCCTCAACACTTCATGTAATGTAGTGTCTATTGACCACCCTCTAGTGAACCCATTCTACAAAATTTCTGACACGAAAAGAAAGAGGCACGTCCTGCTGAAACTTCTTCAAAATAGATGGAAGTCTTTTGTCAAGAATGATGCGGTGGCAATGGAATTGCAACAAATTATTCTAAAAGGAAAAAAGAAACCAGTCCGGCAAAATTGGGGCAGATATGGCACCCTGGAATGACTCTCTATGCTAGGCAAACCAGACAGCAAGCACTAATCAAAACATCTTCCCTGACAACAAGTAATAAAATCACCAATGTTCCAATATCTTGAAAAACGAACTCTGCACTCATATAAACAGGACCCACTGGTTGAACGGGAGCCTTACAAACAATGTATCTTCAGTGATATAAACGAAGCTTGAAACAAGGTGGAATTACTTGTGTTGCACCATTATCGTAAGAGAAATAACAAGCATTTGCAATGCACGGGTCTTGCATTTGTTCAACTTAGAGCTATTAGCTGTGTAAAGTCCTAACCGGACTTTTGCTGCCAGATAAATTGTAAATAAAAAAGTAATATAGTTTTACATAACCAAGCTGATTAAAACCACCATGCATTGAGCATGAGCGTGAAGGAGCACACAAAAAGAAACAGAAGCTCGCTCGCAGTCAAACATATCCGCAGTTATGCAATCATCCATGTAACAGGGTCGATGTAATGCAAAGTGCTCAACTACTGCCCAGTGAGATCACGCTGCGTAGGAAATAAAAATAAAAAGTCCAGAAGCCATGCGGAAAACATGGAGCCTCGTATATTTTCAGTAGTTCACCGGTGCTCTCCAGGAGGGTTAAACACCAGAAAAGGCATGACATATGCATGCCTTTCTCAAATGAAATCAAGTGATTTTTAAAAGGCACGCCCACAAACCAATGAAACGGATGGGCGTTCGGTGGGCGTGGTCAATGGGTCATGCATTTGTTCAACTTAGAGCTACTAGCATTGTACAAGTCCTAACCGGATTTTTCTTTCCACATAAATTGAAAATGAAAAGTAATACAATTTTACATGAGCAAGCCAATTTAAAGCTCCACGCCATGAGCATGAACGCGAAGGAGCACACAAAAGGAAATAGCAGTTCGATTGCAGTCGAACGTATCAGCAGTTATGCAATTATCCATGTAACAGGGTCGATGTCATACAGCACTTGACTACTGCCCAGCGAGATCACACCGCGTAGGAAATAAAAACAAAAAGTAGTCCAGAAGCCATGCAGAAAACATGGAGCCTCATATGTTTTCAGGAGTTTACTAGTACTCTTGAGGGGGGCTAAACACCGGAAAATGCATCACGTATGCATATCTTTCACAAATGAAATCAAGCAATTTTTAAAAGGCAAACCCTCAAACCAATGAAACTGATGGGCATGTGGTGGGTGTGGTTATAAGCCCACGGAGAGATTCCAACAGGGGCCAGAGCGCTTGCGGCCTCAACCTCAAAAATTAGTTCTTACTATGCAACATGTGGGACGTGGCACAAGTGGTCTTTTTATTTTAAAATGTCATTTCTTTGCTTGTGTATGTTGGATGTTTGTAATTTTGGTCTTGTTTGATTTAGATGAATATTGGCTAGTTTTCTTAAGTGGTCTGGAGTTCTTTTGTGCCAAGCTAACGAAGGGGGGAGAAGAGTTTATCTGAGCTGTGTATCTCCCTTACCATGACTAGAGTGAAGGTCCCTACTTTACTTGGACAGTGTGTAAACTGACTGCTAACTAGAGACCCCATTTCTAACATACGTAACACTGAGCATTGTTGTACATAGCTTTATTTGCAATTGTCCCGGTCAGACCATCCTGCTTTAGATGCACTTTCTGGATGCTCTATGTGGTCTATGCGTTTTGAACCCACACAACTAAAGGGTTCTCCTCAGGACAACGATACAGAATTTAACTATATTCAATTGATATATCTTTTAACATTCACCTTTGGCAAAGGGCTTGAATTTCAAAGACTAATATAATTCTCATTAAACTATGTTTTCAATGTTAATGTCTGTGGATCACAAATATCACAAAGATTCAACATGATTATCTCAAAAACTCTTATTACAAGTGGCCTCTCATTTCCGACAGGACTGGTTTGCAGCAGTTAATGGCCTAATGGGAATTGAGAGTTTTTTTACTTTCATCTGGAGTTTCAACAGCCGAAAGCAAGCTCTGGAAGAAATTCCAGTCGAAAATGAGGAAATATCAGGGAAACAGGACCCGGCATTATCGATTCGCTTGTAGTTCCACATTTCTTAGTGGCCCCTCGGGATCCAATTTGTACTGGGCTGGATTTTCCCCACCCCTGGAGTTGCCAATATCCCCGTTATCTGTAACTACAGGAATGGGGAAAATCCAGCCCATTTCCTAGGCAGTTGTAATGAGAGGCAAAGGCTGTGGAATGCATAGCTTACATAGTATTTTCTCTACGATGACCTGACATCATCCCAAACATTCCCCTAATTTCCTCATTCCCATGCAATCAATTTCCTAACGTTGTTAGTTGTTGTGATTTATCATATTGCCATTATAATTGCACTGTCCTGTCATCAGCTCTCATAGCTGGTGGTGTGCATAATGCGCACAACAGAAAAACATCACAGGCTCTTTTAGCAGCAGACACATACCTCATTATCTTATATCCTGGGAAAAGAAACAATGGGTTGGTCCTATAGCTTCAGAATATATGATTCATTCAATTAACAGGAAAACAACGCTAACATAAAATGGACAGATTATTTAAATGAGGCAGACTCTTCAGAGGTGAACAAGGTGTAAACCAAAGATAGGATGAATAATACTGTACAAGCTAGCACTGGCCAAGCTAATAGTTCCGGCAATTTCCATGCTGAAAGAGCTACCTACTTCATTAGTGATTTTGTGTGGGGATGAAGAGGATGGAGAGAAAATAATAAATAGCTGGATGGGCTAGTAAGTCTGTTGAAGGAAAGGTGAGTACATATAAAGCAGTAATCACTAAAGCAGATAAGTGACGGAGGCTGTTCTACTTTTATTGATGCACAGTTGCCTCTAGTGTTGATAAATTACATGACAGCCTTGTAGCCACACAATCCAAATGAAGAGAGCCCTTCACTGACAGGCAATATGGATGTGTTCTATGCAATCTCACCAATAACCCCCACCTCCATACTGAATGTTTAAAAATATATTCTGGCAAACAATAGCATAGAATATATCATCCTTTATAGAAAATGAAATGTATCTGCAGCACATGTACTTTTAGGAAATACAGACATTTATTGGAAACGCACTACTTTATGTGATGGTTCATCTTCCCGCATAATTTCCCACCAATTACTTAAAACGCACATTGCTAAACCTGGAACTCTGTGGTTTAAAGGGTTTGATGTATTATTACCAAGTGAAATGTGAACTGGATTCATCCGCACAGCCATCACAAAGCTTCAAGTTACCCCGTTCCATGCAGGAGTGCCTCACTCAGGTTTTAGTTTTGCATGCTAGGACAGTAATATTGTGTGATGTAATGTATTGCAGCTCGCGCTACATTGTGATGTTACTAGTTCACAATTAAATGCTCCCCGTGTTTGCAGTTCAAACAGCAAGCACGGATTCCAGCTGAGATTTAAGTTCATGCAGGAATCCAAGCTGGCTGGTCGCTGTTCGTTGTAGGTGAACTATTGGACTTCAAGAAACAACTCAATATACAATTCTGCCTGGAAGTCACTTACTACAGGGACTTGTACTACTGACTATTCCATTATAAAACCCAGACTACAAGTCCCAAAATTCAAAACAAAAACCTGAACTGAATGACATTCACTCATGGATCTAGGAAACTTGAGAGCTTTTTTATTATCCTGTCATGTGTTGTACACTCACATCCCAAGTATCTATGCAGCACTGAAGTAAAGCAGTAAGCGAAAGCATTTATAAAAACACAATAATTATGTGAGAAGTTGGATTATTGTTTGTGGGAGGTGGAAGTCCCACTCAGGCAATAACCACCTAACTCATTAAATCACCCTGTACTTAACACTCTGGTAGCTTGGCACAAAAGCAGTCAGGCTTAACTTAAATGCAATGAGTAAAAAGTGAAAACACAGCACAAGAAAAAATCCAAAACAAGCTCCAAGAATAGAGCAAATTGTATCAACAATCTAATCAGTAGATACGGAGATATTAAGTTTTAAGGTTTTTAGTGAAAATAACTAATAAAATATCTGGGTACGATTCCCAAAGGTAAAAGTAGAGCAAAAGTCTAATATTAGACCAGAAGTCCAAGTTTAGACCTAAAGTCTAACTTTACTCATAGTAAAGTAAAAGTTGAGGTTTAAGTTTAGGCCAAAAGTCTAAATTTACTACAAGTAAAGTTAGACTTTAGGTCTAAACTTAGACTTTTGGTCTAAACTTAGACTTTTGGTTTAAGATTACCTTCGTGAATCGGGCCCCCAATGCACCACTTGCGGTCATCCGGTCGTGCTCGACCAGGGGAAAAAATATGCTCAGGCCGACTGTAGGTGAGCATGAGTCAGGTACAGGGACCAGGTTAGTCCTGCTTAAGAGTTACCTTTAATGTCCGGGGTGAAGGGTTCAGTTCGCATTGGAGGAGACAACAAGGAGGAGGCTGAGTGTCACAGACAGTCATCGATGTAACGCAAAGAGCATGTCAGGCATTGCAGACAATCATTGCTGTAGCACGAAGAGCTGGTCAAGCGTCACAGGCAGTGGTTGCTGTAGGTCTGCATTGGCAGTCATTGCAGACTATTGTTGCTGTAGCGCAAAGTGTGGGCCTTGCTTCGCTGGTCACTGCTGGCAGACACTGTCAACACAAAGAATATGTCTCATCTGAGCTTCATGTGGGCAGTCGTTGCAGGCACCTGAATCTTGGCATGAGCGGGTCTTTTGTGCTGCTGGTGAGTCCAAACTTCAGGATTTTTATCTTTTCTTCAGGAAGAGTACATTCTGAGGCAAGGCTAGGGTCAGGACTTGGGAGCAACTATTTGGAATCAGGAACTCCCTCTAGCAGAGGCCAGCAGGGCTCAGGCAGTTCCAGTTGCAGGTCCAGGTGTGTCCAGTTACAGCAGGTCAGCTGGTCTGAGGGAGGCCTCTGGAGCGTGTTATGTCAGTGTAGCTCAGACAGGTCAGAAAACTAACCCTTAGAGTCACTTAGGTTAGCCAGGGATGAAAGTAAGCATATCCAGTCTTCCTTTTCAAACAGCAAGGCATTCCTCAAGCAGTAGGACAGTCCTCTTGCAGCAGGACTGTCCTTCTTCTTAAATGTCCACTGGCCCAAAAGTGCTCTGGTGAGTAGCTCTGGAGGTCCAAAATATATACCTGGTGATAGCATTTGTGTGTGGGGGACATCCTGCCCTATCCCCACATCTGGTTCAGGAAGCTTCTTCACTTCCCCTGTCAAGGCTCCAAGAAGTCTGATATGACAAAAGATAGGGCAGGCCTGGTGTCAGATTCCTTTGTGTGTGCAGGAGGAAAAGCCCTTTAAAATGCTAGTGGGGCTGGGTACAGCCCCTCCCAGACCTGTTGCCAGGGTGTTCCGTCCTGTCCACACCTATTTCCCTTTGTATTAATGTCTGAAAGCAATACACAAACCCCAACAACAGAGCCATTCACAGTCATGTGACCCAGGACACTGGCTGAAGGCACAATACTTTAGGACAAGAAAAATGGCAACTTTCTAAAAGTGGCATTTTCAGGATCCTGACTTCAAATCTGACTTTACCAACAAAGAGGGTTTTAAATTAGAATTCATTTGAGTGTGAACAGTATGGCCCCCATTATAACTTTGGCGGTAACTACCACATACCGCCACGGCGATGGCCGCCAACATCGTTGTGGCTACCAGCCGTCCACGCTTATTATGACCGTCGACAGTATTCTGCCAGAAGGCTGGCGGAATACCTCCGACGGTCATGGCAGTGGACGGTGGTAAGGTGGCGCTGCTGACAGCATCACCGCCACGCCAGCAAAACAGCACTGACCGTATCATGAGCAATGATACAGCCTGGCGGTGTTTTGCTGGCCGACGCTGCTGCTGACAGCAGCGCTGCGTCCCGTCTCCAGCCATGGGACCCTCTGTAAGCTGGTAAGTCGGGTTCTCCAACAGGAGAGAGGGGTGAGGCATACGTGTGTGGGGGTGTTGTGTGGGTGTGTGTGTGTTTGGTTTGGTATGCGTGGAAGCGGGTGTGAGTCGCGTTGTATGAGTGCGTGAATGACTGAATGTGAGTGTTCGTGTATGTTGTGTGTTGTGAATGCGTGTGTGTGACAAAGTATGTTGGTGTGTGTTGCAGTGTGTAGGTATATATGTGTGCATGCGTGGGTGGATGCGGGTATGCGTCTGTGCATATGTGTACATGGGTGCGCATGTGGGTGTGTAAATGTGCGGGGCTCAGGAGAGTGAGGAGGAAGGTGAGAGAGGACTCTGGGGAGGGGGCAGGGGAGACCCCTATCAGTGCCAGGGAAAGCATTCCCTGGCACTGATAGTGTCTACCTCCATGGTTTTTGTGGTGGTAAGATTGGCACAAAAACCATGGCGGTAGGCCGGGTCCTTATCCCAAGGGTGGGATTGTGACGGCCGCTGGGCTGGAGACTGAAGTCTCCAGCCCAGCGGCCGTTACCCCCCTGGGAGTCCGTGTGTGAAAGTGGCTGTCTGTGTTGGCGGTTACCGGCAGGGTCATAATCCCTTTTTTTTTACCGCCGGCCTGTTGGCGGTATTACCGCTGCTTTAACACCAACTGCCAGGGTCATAATGAGGGCCAATATCTCTATCTGCTCCCATTTCAAAGTTATTACTTATTAAATGTAATAAGGTAACCTATTGACAGTCAATGGCAGAGATAGGCCCTACAACAGTGAAAAACAACTTTAGGAGATTTTCACTGCCACAGCATGTAAAACGTAAGCACATATGTTGTACTTTTTATACATGATGTATCTTGCCCTATGAGTCTTTAGGGCCTACTGTAGGCAGTGTCTTATAAGTATTAAAAAGAAAGCTTTGGCTTTGGGAAAAGGTGTATTTTGCTATGCCAAAATCGCCATTTAAAATTGCACTACAGGCTGCAGTGGCCGGACGGAGACATATTGTCTGAGTGCTTCAGGCTGATTAGCAACAAGGCCTTGGGTACATGTAATACCATTTAATAGAAATGTACAAGTAAATTACATGTACCAATTAAGTATAGGACAATTTTGCCATGTTTGGAGAGGGGAGAGCACATGCACTTTAGCACTGGTTAGCAGTGTAAAGTGCACAGAGTCCTAAAGCCAACAAAAACAAATTCAGCAAACAGGAGGGGTAAAGGAAAAGTGTTTGAGTGAATATTACACCACGGTTATCAGATCTAACAAACCTGTACTCTGAGTCAAAGTCTCAAGTAAGAATAGGTATCACTGGACCAAAAGCAAACTGTCCCTCAACAGCAAAGATGTTAAGCTAGGCTACATACTGTTACCACTGATGTTTAACCTATACACAAATTAATTTATACAGAGATACTAGCAGCCTCCCAAAACATATGAAAAATGGACAACACCTGGACTTGCATGCTCTTATTTTCTGAGGACTTCATTCTTCTGATGAGGACATCTCATTATAAACCTCTTGAAATCGAGATTCGGGATCTGGGCACAACAAACAGCAAAGTTGCTACTTACATCTTTAACCACGGGAAATGAGCAATTCAATGTAGACTGTGTCTAACTCACTGATTTGGACTCCACCACAGTGCCACTCTAGTCAGAGCACAAGCCCCCACAAAAGCTACCATAGGATACTCAGTAATGTGCATCCACCAGTCTTTCAAACTGAGGTACAGGGTAAAATAGAAGAATTGATATCCTCCGGACCCAAAATTTCGCTGCAGGAATTGAATTGTCAGCAACAGGTATCTGAGGAAAATCGGCCTCCCCAATCCTCAACAGCTATAGCTCTGGGGGGAAAATCTGTGTCCATTGAACACAGAGCCGTAACTGCTCAACTGCGCTTTGTCGGGAAGAGAAAATTCAGCCAAATAAACCATCTTACTGACAGCACTAAATACAAAAGGCAACCTCATGACCTACCTACACAGAGAACTTGCTCATCTACATCTAGAAGACCTCATGTACCCATCATCTCCCACAAAAATCAGTAGAAAGTGCTAAAACAGCACAGAAGCAACAAATACCATCAACATTTGTCCAAGGTAAGGGTTTGCCATTACAAAAAAAAAAAGATTTGCCTGGCCTAAAGCTCTGACACAAAAACAGCCATATCCCTGAGCTCAAACATCAGATTGTTCAGAAAAGGAATATTCTTTCTGGTACTTAGTGATACTCTCCCTCTCAACAATCTCTTAGTCAGAAGATTTCAAGACAAAAACCTTCATTTCCAAGCTGTGGCTATTGCCCCAAATCCTTCATGCTGCAATGCAGAAGCCCCCAAACAATTCATAAAAGGACAATAAGGCCTTTAAAACTATCACCAGGACAGAGACAAATGAAAACTACACTAATGTTCCTTCTAACATTGGAAAACAAAAAATATAATTGCATGAATAGGCCTAGTGGAAGCCTCTAGACTTTGCAGAAACAAACAGAATTGAACTAGAAGCAGCAACAAGTGAACATTTCAGACTTGTGCATAGGTGTGTGCAAGCATCAGGTCATCCTGCATCCCCTGAAGAGGTAAAAGGGTGAAATGATAAATGAAACTCAAAGTGATAAATAATTTCTAATGACTATCTAAACCACTCACAATCCATTCTTGCCACATACTCCTATCCACCTACTCCTATTCTCCCAAACTCAGTCTTATCAATTCCCCAAATACTTGTACCTCCCACCTCTCCCTAACCTTCCCTCCTTTTTGCACCTTTTAACTCTAATTCCCCCCATTTATATTTTCTGTCACAAATGGCTAATGACTGAAACTGTAAAATTAATAAATAAATGAAAGCATGGCAGGACAATGCACTGACACATAGGAAACAGTTCTTTGGCCTTAGGGTATATAGTTAAGCCATATGTACCTTGTAAGTTACATGCAGATGTGTCTTACAATGTAGAGTGTAAAAAATGGATGTGAACACCTTCCTTTATTGACCGCAAAATGTGCTACCTGCTTGGAAATTACAAATGGCATGAACGCATTTTTTGCCTGAATCAATATTGGTATTGGTATGGAGTAAGTATGACCTTACATGCTGTTACAACACAATTGGTTGTTTGGTGTTCCTATTCTTAATATCACAGTGATTTAACCACTCCACAGTATTAGTTTCATTGAGAGATTGGAGGAAATGTGAGAAATGTGTAGTAATTCAAGTACCACATACTGTTCATTTTTTACATAGACTAACTAGCAATTATGGGGTGCTAACAAAGTTCATGAATAGGCTGATGATCATGAGGGAGCATTGTTACTGCATATTATTCCTCAGGTGTTAGCACAACAACTAACTCCAGTGATAATTCCATGCAGTAATATTATTGCCACCCGTGCAGAAATGTTACTGACTCATCTCCTGGATTTATGCAGGACAGTGTTATGGAAACAGTCACCTATCAAAATCATCTAACATTCTTCTTCACTAACTTTGTGTTGTAATTAAAGATGGATCCTTTGTAGATATATGATGTAGGTTTATTCAGCTTAGTTACAGGTAACACCCCACCAGGAGCAGTAACCTTGTTGCTCAACCAACTCTCATTAACTGACCATTCACACCAACCAGGCACTCATCAATCAATCAATCAATGCATTTATAGAGCACGCTACTCACCCGAGAGGGTCTCAAAGTGCTAGGGAGGTTGGGGTGGGTTACTGCTGCTCAAAAAGCCATGTCTTGAGGCGCTTCCTGAAGGCGAGATGTTCCTGGGTAGTTCTTAGGTGTGCGGGGAGAGAGTTCCATGCTTTGGCTGCCAGGTAGGTGAATGATCTTCCTCCTGCGGTGGTTCTGCGGATACGTGGGACGGTGGCGAGGCTGGCTGAGCGAAGCTGACAGGTGGGCGTGTAGAAGGAGAGGCGGCTGTTGAGGTATTCGGGCCCATGTTGTGGAGAGCTTTGTGTGCTGGGTGAGGAGCCTGAAGGTGATCCTCTTGTTGACGGGGAGCCAGTGCAGGTGTTTCAGGTGGGTGGATATGTGGCTGTGGCAAGGGATGTCGAGGATGAGGCGTGCGGAGGCGTTCTGTATGCGTTGAAGACGTTTCTGTAGCTTTGCGGTGGTCCCTGCGTATAGGGTGTTTCCGTAGTCCAGACGGCTTGTGATGATGGCATGGGTAACTGTCTTTCTGGTTTCGGCGGGGATCCATCTGAAGATTTTTTGGAGCATGTGTAGGGTGTTGAAGCATGATGATGAGACGGCGTTGACTTGCTTGGTCATAGTGAGGAGGGGGTCCAGGATGAATCCGAGGTTGCGTGCGTGGTCTGAGGGGGTTGGTGCGGTGCCCAGAGCCGTGGGCCACCAGGAGTCGTCCCAGGCAGAAGGGGATTGTCCGAGGATGAGGACCTCCATCTTGTCTGAGTTCAGCTTTAGGCGGCTGAGCTTCATCCATTCCATGACGTCTTTCATTCCTTCCTGTAGGTTGATTTTGGCGGTGTTAGGGTCTTTGGTGAGGGAGAGTATCAGCTGGGTGTCGTCGGTGTAGGAGATGATGTTGATGTTGTGCTTGCATGCGATGTTGGCGAGGGGGCTCATGTAGATATTGAAGAGGGTTGGGCTGAGCGAGGAACCTTGGGGTACGCCGCAGATGATCTCGGTGGGTTCTGAGCGGAAGGGAGGGAGGTGGACTCTCTGGGTTCTGTCGGAGAGGAACGAGATGATACAGTCAAGGGCCTGTCCTAGGATTCCAGTGGTGCGGAGGCGGGTTATTAGGGTGCGATGGGACACGGTGTCGAAGGCAGCCGAGAGGTCCAGGAGGATGAGGTTGGTTGTTTCCCTGTTGTCCATCAGAGTTCTGATGTCGTCGGTGACTGCGATGAGCGTGGTTTCTGTGCTGTGGTTGGCCCGAAATCCTGATTGGGAAGGGTCGAGCGAGCTGTTAGCTTCAAGAAAATTGGTCAGCTGCTTGTTGACGGTATTCTCGATGACCTTGGCCGGGAAGGGGAGAAGAAAGATGGGGCGGAAGTTCTTCAGGTCATTGGGGTCAGCTGTGGGTTTTTTCAGGAGGGCGTTGACTTCCCCGTGTTTCCAGCTCTCTGGGAAGGTGGCAGATGAGAACGAGCTATTGATGATGCTCCGGAGATAGGGGGCGATGACGGAGTCGGCTTTGTTGAAGATGTGATGGGGGCACGGGTCCAAGGGGGAGCCGGAGTGGATGGTGTTCATGGGGATTCTGGTCTCCTCAGAGCTGATGGGGGTCCAGGCGTTGAGTGTAGTGGTGGGGGCTGTTGGTTCGGTGGTGGGCGGCGGGGTCTGGGGTCCGAAGCTGTCGTGTAGGTCTGCGATCTTTCAGTGGAAGAACATAGCGAGGGAGTTGCAGAGTTCTTGTGAGGGTGTGATGACGTTGGAGCTGGCGCTGGGGTTGGAGAGCTCTTTGACGATGTTGAAGAGTCCTTTGCTGTTGTGGGTGTTGTTGTCTAGTCACTCTTTGAATGATGTCCTTTTGGTGGAGCGAATCAGCTGGTGGTGTTCACGGGTGGCGATCTTGAGGGCTGTCATGTTTTCTGTGGTGCGTTCTCTGCGGCTGGTTTTTTCGAGAGTACGGCAGGATTTCTTGGATTCTTTGAGGGCGTCCGTGAACCACAGGGGTTTCCTGATGCTGGTCCCACTTGGGTGGCTTTTAAGAGGTGCAAGGTTTTCGGCACAGTTGGTGATCCACTGTGTGAGGCTGAGGGCTGCGTTGTTGGCGTCAGTGGTGATGGCTGGTGGGTTTTGGTTCAGTGTTGAGAGGAGCTGCTCTGTGGAGATTTTGCTCCAGTGTCTGCGGGGGATTTGTTGTGTGCGATGGTGGTGGATCTCCCGTTTGAAGGTGAAGTGGACGCATCTGTGGTCGGTCCAGTGTAGTTCAGAGGAGTGGCTGAAGGATATGTGGTTGCTGGCGGAGAAGATGGGGTTGTAACATCAACATTCCGTGACCTCACACACACACACACACTGGCTGAGCAACAGGGAACTGGTAACTAAGGAGAGAATGCATAGCAACAATTCAACTGACAACACATCTCCTCTCCAGAAAACAAATGATGCAAATAACATTGTCCTTTAACATAAGGACCAATAGATGGTAGTACAAATTCAGACTGAACAAAGAAGTGAATAAAAAAGGCTAAAGATGGAAATAAATGATAAACAATCCTAAAATATCAGGCACAGTAATAATCACATATGGCAATTCAATTACACTCACCCTCTTCTGCACATGCTATCACAAGGAGGTGCAACATACTCAGCAACATAACACCACACTGCTCCTTTCTGCAACACACTATAACAAGGTGTGCGATTACTCATTAAACCAACACCACACATCAATGCAACACTAGGGCACATGACCCTGCAATGCAACATTAGGGAACGCAACCCTACAACACTAGGGTCCACAACCCTGCAACGCAACACTAGGGTCCACAACCCTGCAATGCAACTTTTGTATACTCAATCCTGCAACGCAACACTAGGGTACACGACTCTTCACCCCACTCTAGGGTACTCAACCCTGCAACGCAACACTAGGGTACACGACCCTGCAACACTAGAGTACATGCACCTGCAAAGCAGCGTTAGGGTACACAACCCTGCAACACAACGTTAGGGTACTCAACCGTGCAACACTAGGGTACTCAGCCCTGCAACCCGACACTAGGGTCCATAACCCTGCAAAGCAGCACTAAGATACTCAACCCTGCAATGCAAAATTGATATACTCAACCCTGCAATGCAACATTAGGGTACACTACTCTGCACTGCACACTAGGGTACTCAAACGTGCAACGCAATACTATGGTACACAACCTTGCAACACTAGGGTACACGGTCCTGCAGAGCAACATTCGGGTAAACGACCCTGCAACACAACATTAGGGTACACAATCCTACAATGCAACACTAGGGTACACAACCCTGCAACACTAGGGTACACGGCCCTGCAACACAACATTAGGGTACATGACCCTGCAACGCAACCTTACGCCATGAACGTGCAATGCACCACTAGGGTACTTGACTCTGCAACTCGACATTAATTCAAATTAAAGCATTCAGACAAATAGTGTGCATTCTAATAATTTACACATGTATCAAATCCACTTAGGCTACAGATTCAGCATGGCAAAGATGGCCATACTCTCAGACAGTAAAATCAGCATGGCCACACTTATACTAGCATACTGAGAATTCTAAAAATATACACATGCAGCTGATCCAGAATTGCACTAAACAAAATATACTTAGAGAGAAAATTAAATCACGGTAGCAAATTAAGAACAGCACACAGAGATAAACTGGCATGACATTATAAACACATTATAGATGGTACAGAATGATGTCCAGCAGTTACAATTAATGTCCCCAACGAGCGACCTCTCACTCGAAACCTCTCTCCATTCTTTAACGCTTGAACGCTTATAGTCTCTCAGGAACACTTACAGCTTTTCCAATGGGTGGATCACCTTTCATGTGGAAAATTTGCAGACAAGTTTGTACTGTGCCATAGGGTAGCTTTCACTGAACACTCAGCTGTATATTTGTACGTACGCTGAAAACAAATGAAAATTTTTAGGTAAGAAATTCCTCACTGTTAAGTTTGCTGCTAATCAATTCTAACAGACACAAAGTCCCAAGGTGTGTCCATCACTGCGTACTCCTTTCTCATGGAACAGTGACTAGACAGTAGCCGCTGCTGCAAACCTTGATGAACTGATGACAGGTACTTTGTTATAGTATTAAAAGTACACCTTATAGGCAACAGTAACACATTGAAAACATCCCAGTAGAGGAAGGTGGCCACAGATGTGTTGTGTCATTTTCCAAAGTAAATTTAAGGTTGTCTTGCCAAAGTGGTGCACAACAGCATGAGCTCTCACCGTATTGGGGTTAAATCCTCCCAAAACACACCATTGCTGTGATGTTTTATCAAATGCTGGAGCCATGCTGGTCAGTGCTGGTATATACTTACAGTGTATGCCAATAAAGCTGCAATTAAGTTTCTCAAGTGGCTGATGCTGGTTAACTTCACATCAGAAATGTTGCATTCTTTGTTAATCTATGCTGCCGGTCCACACCCCACTAGCATGTCTTGCCAAAGCGATGAAATGGATATATGACAACTGCAACCATGTTGACACCAAAGTCGCAATAAATTAGCACACAATGTTAAAATTTAGCAAGTCAAATGCCCAAGACTTCGCTTAACTGCAGGCTGTCTGATGAGAAAGACACTGGTGGGGTTTTCAGGGTGTTTTCTTCACTTCAGGCTTAAATTTCCTTTTCTCTTAATTCTTCTGTAGATTCAGTTTCTCTTCAATTTCCTCCCAAGCATAGATTTTTTCTCCTGTCATCACCGTTGTTGTAATTAATAAAGATGGATCTTTTGTGGATTATACAATGTAGGTTTATTCAGCTTAGGTACAAGTAAAGCCCCACCAGGAGCAGCATCCTTGCTGCTTAGCCCACTCTCACTAACTGACCATTCATACCAACCAGGCACTCATCAATATTTCATGAGCTCACACACACACACTGGCTGAGCAACAGAGAACTGGTAACTAAGGAGAGATTGCATAACAACAATTCCAGTCACAACACATTGGTCTTCAAAATGTTAAACTTTCTTGAAGAAAATGTAATTTCCTCTGAGGCTGTGCTTTCTCAAATGTTCTGACTAATAAGTGAACATTATAACTCCACAACGTGGGGTTCTTTTCTCACTCTCAAGCAACAAAGAGATTTGTTTATATTTATGATTATTTGTTTGTTGTGTACAACCTTCCCATCACCATCAAATTAATCTGCTTGTCCTTAGCTGATATTCCATACAGGGGAGGTAGCTCCTTTCTGGGCTATTCTTCATGATAAATATTCATAATCCTGTTTCCTCTTATACAACATACTCCTCCATGCTGCTATACATGTTGAATTGCTGGCATTGTGGCAGAAAAGCATGTTGTATTCTTCATTATAAATAAATGAGGTCTTAGCAAAGTGTATTCAGGCGATCCCTTTAGAGTGATAATAATATTGTGATATCTCAAGTCACAAACTTCCTTTAAAAATCTCTGAGAACTAAGGGCCAGATGTATCAAGGGTTTTTGCATTTGCAAATGGTGCGAATGCCCGTTTGCGAATGCAAAAAGCCAGTTCAGAATGTATGAAAGACATTCTGAAAGCAATTTTAAGGAATCGCTAAAATAGTGATTCCTTAAAATTGCGACCCTGTGTAGAGAGTCGCAAATTGCGACTCTCTAAATACGAAATCGCAAATAAGGATTCCTTATTTGCGATTTCTTAGCACATGTATGAAGCCATTCCTAAATGCGATTTGGGCATTTAGGAATCATTATTTACCACCAGGTTGAACCTGGTGGTAACCATGTGCCAAATTAAAAAATACATTTTAAATGCATTTTTAAAACGTACATGTAAAGCTCACATGCCCTTTTGGCATGTGTGCACCTTACATGTCCCCAAAAATAATTTTGGGGTGCAGCAGAGGGGTTTTGCATTTAAAAAAATTGTGATTTCTGGTTAAAAAACCACAATTTTGGAAATGCAAAAAATTTGCAGATATGGCCCAACAGGCCCATAGGTGCGAATGGGGCCGGTATCGCAATTTGCAATTCGGTAATAGCATTTGCGATTTTTAAGAACTCGCTATTACCGATTCGCAAATGTGATACATGGCATTTTGCGAGTCTGAAATAGCGATTTCTTAAAAATCGATATTTCCGAATTGCAAAAGACCTCCATGATACATCTGGCCCTAAATTCCTAATGACAGTAACCTTCCCTTCTAAACTCAAGACCTCCTCAATCAGACCACTCATGAGAAGACGGAGAACCCATCAAACCTTTCCAAATAACCTTCAATTTCCAATGTTGTGCTCCAATAAAAAGTAAACAAAGGAGTGAAATTCTTTTCAAAACAGCGATTCCAACAAGTGACTATTAGAGAACCATATCCCAGAATGATCTGACCCAAGCAGCTAGAATCCCTGCTTTCGACCTCAAGGGAAGTAAGAAACCTTTAAGCAAGAAAGTAGAAAAAACTCGAGTGAAAAGGAACTCTTACCTCACATTGAGCCTTCAAGTGAATCAATCAAGAGATTGATAGAACATAAAATTGGCTCAAAAACCCTCACTAAGTGTTCATTTATTCGTCAATATTGGGTGATGGCCAAGATTAAAAAATATATGCCACAGGAGTGAGGTAGAGATAATGCTCAACCACTCACTAAAACATAAAGGGGAGAGGAAGTCAGGAACTGCCAGACATCCCTCAAAATAAGGTCGACATGTTTCGCGTCTCTTTGGTCCAAAAGGATCCACTGACGCTTCTTCAGGACCTAATATGCTTGTAAACTTCTCCAATAAAATACAAAATAGACTCCTATCAATCTCTCCTCTCTTTCTTCTGACCCAAATCTGGGTTCTGTGGCATCATCGAGAAAAGATCTCCGGCAAAGAGCACCCCTTCAGGGGGTGCCCGTCAGACATTGCAGCGCCAGTCTGACGTGGAGGCTGTCCGATGATGAAGCATGACACCCAATAGGGTGTGTGAGTACTCTTGCTCCTATAATTAGGACTCCCTAGTGTTCTCCCTATCTTTTTGTTCCCTTTTTGGAACAGTGTATTTCATTTATACAGTAATGTTCACTGGAGGGCATACCCTGGACCATTAATCCTCCAAACCCCTTATATTTTTGGAGCATGACAATACCACAACACATAATACACATTGGCAGGAACGTACCCAATGCAGTTATCCTAAACATTGACACTGTCACTTTTTTCAATTGCAGCTGATCAAGGCTATGGGATACAGCAATGGGTAATGATCCCATATGCTAACCCCAGACAGAGCTGGAAAAAGCATATAATCAGACACCTATAGGGACATGTAATGTGTGGAGTGGAACTTTGGCCTGCTCAAGGGCAGGTTCTGCTGCTTGGATGTTTCTGGGTGTTATAAATGGGGTCTTTGGTTGGCAGTCAGGTTACCCCCTTTCCAAGCTAGGACCCACACTCTAGTCAGGGTAAGTCACACACAATCCAAATTATCCTG
The DNA here is from genome assembly GCF_031143425.1 of Pleurodeles waltl. Lineage (NCBI taxonomy): Eukaryota > Metazoa > Chordata > Amphibia > Caudata > Salamandridae > Pleurodeles > Pleurodeles waltl. The sequence continues at coordinate 1,661,007,959 of NC_090444.1, read as the reverse complement.
TGCCCACCCTCTGGCAGCTGGGCACTGAGCAGTCAGGCTTAACTTAGAAGGCAATGTGTAAAGTATTTGTGCAATAAATCATGCAATAGCACTGTATAGCACCACAAACAATACACCACACAGTGTTTAGAAATATTTATATAATATTTATCTGATAAGATGCAGGTCAAAACAATAAAAATGCAATAAGTGGATGTTGAGATATCACTGTAAAAGTGATATAAAGTGCCTTTAGTCTTTTAAAAACAATAAATGTCTCTTTCAAGCACAAAGCACCTGGTTGGGTTTCAAACCTCTGCAAAAACCGCAGAGGAGGAGATGCGTGGAAACAAAGGGGCTGTGAGTGAACATGTCTAACGCACGGCAGGCGCTGTGTTGATTCCTCTCTGGAAGTCGGGCTGTGTCATTCTGACCTGGCTATGTGTCGATCTAGTGGGCCTTGCGTCGAATTTATGGTCGCTACTCTAATGCTGCGTCAATCTTCTCGTTGCGAAGTCGGGCTGCATTGTTCCTGTTTGGCGTGCGGTGAATTTTTCACCACGGTGCAGGCTGTGCGTCATTTCTGGCAGGCTGTGTGGCAATTTTTGCCGCACAAGGAGTCCTTCTTGTTGAGATGAAGTCTTTTTGGTCCTGAGACTTCAGGGAATAGGAGGCAAGCTCTATCCAAGCCCTTGGAGAGCACTTCTCACCACAGCCAGAGATCAGCAAGGCAGCAGGGCAACAGCAAGGCAGCAGTCCTAGACAGAATGCAGCTGGTGAGCCCTTTGGGCAGCCAGGCAGTTCTTCTTGGCAGGATGCAAGTTCTGGTTCAGGTTCTCTTCTCCAAGAAGTGTCTTTAAGGTAAAGTCTACCTCAGAAGTGTCTGAGTTGGTAGGGGCAGAGCCCCTGTTTAAATACCCAAATGTGCCTTTGAAGTGGGGGAGACTTCAAAGAGTGGCTTAGAAGTGCACAAGGTCCCCTTTCAGTTCAATCCTGTCTGCCAGGGTCTCAGTAGGGGGTGTGGCAGTCCTTCGTGTGAGGGAAGGCTACTGTCATTTGACATGCAAGTGTCAGGCCCTCCACCCTCCCAGCGCAGGATGACCCATTCAAAATGCATATGTATGCAAGTGAGGCTGAGAATCCTGTGTTTGGGGTGTGTCTGAGTGAATGCACAAGGAAGCTGTCAACTAAACCCAGCCAGACGTGGATGGTAAGGCACAGAAGGACTTAAGTGCAGAGAAACATTTACTTATTAAAAGTGGCATTTCTAAAATAGTAATATTAAATCCAACTTCACCAGTCAGCAGGATTTTGTATCACCATTCTGCCCATTCTAAATATGACCTTCCTACTCCTTTACGATCAGCAGCTACCACTCAACCAGTATATGAGGGTAGCCCCAATGTTAGCCCATGAAAGGAGCAGGCCTCACAGCAGTGTAAAAACAAATTTAGGAGTTTTTACACTATCAGGACATGTAAACTACACGTGTACATGTCCTGCCTTTTGCCTACACAGCACCCTGCCCTATGGGTTACCTAGGGCATACCTTAGGGATGACTTATATGTAGAAAAAGGGTAGTTTTATGCTTGGCAAGAACTTTTAAATGCTAAGTTGAATTGGTAGTGAAACTGCACACACTGGCCTTACAATGGCAGGCCTGAGACAAGATTAAGGTGGGCACAATTAGTGCTGCAGGCTTACGAGTAGCATTTAATTTACAGGCCCTGGGCACATATAGTGCACTTTACTAGGGTCTTATAGGTAAATTAAATAATCCAATTGGGTATGGTCCAATGTTTTCATGTTTAAAGGGAGAGAGCATATGCACTTTAGCACTGGTTAGCAGTGGTAAAGTGTGCAGAGTCTTAAAACCAGCAAAAACAGTATCTAAAAAGTGGAGGGAGGGAGGCAGGCAAAAAGTTAGGGGTGACCACCTTAAGACTGTTAGGTCTAACACTGGGGGCAATTGGTTTGTTCCCCTGGTCTGTAAAATGATAGTGATAGTGGTGTGTGCCATACTGCACAACATCTGTATGTGCATAAATGTCCCCTAGGAGGGGGATCAACCACGGAAAGACCTGAAGGGGGGAGAGAAGGAGGAGGTAGTTGAGCATGGAGACATTCAGAACTCTACTGCAGGCACTCTCAGATGCACACACATCATCCAAAAATGTTTTCACATATATCACGTCTGTGAATGTGTCACTAAATCAAGTGTGATAGTGCTTTCATGCCATAATAAATAATCAAAACCATAATTTCTCTTTGTGTTTCTGTCAGAATTCTAGAAAACAACAACTCACCCACATCTTGGAAATTATAAGAAGACCACAACAGTTGTCAATTAGGTTTGAATGCAAACATTATCCTCAAAGTTCCAAACACAATGCGCTGATCTTTGTAAAGTGCTGTGTGTGATGTGTGCATTGCCTGTTGAACAATCATGTTGTACTCAAAACACACATATCAGACAAATATGTGTACAAATATGACAAAATCAGACAAATGTAGCTGCCAAAGTGATGATTTAGGTACAAATGTGATGCATTTGTATGAAAAGTGACACCATCTCTGTAATCCTGGTGCTTGAGTCAAAATATGATATGTCACTTTAGTATGAAAATATTAGTCATAAACCGAGGCAAAAGATTAGTGTGAGAAAGTTGACTCATCAATGGCAAATGGACTCTTCTTACTGGTGCAAATAGCCACATTCATGGCATTCACACTCACATGTATGACAAATATTAAGTTGATTGCAGAAGACAGTACAACTGTATGTGTAGTACAATATCAATCAAATCTGAAATAAACTGGTGTGTATGCAAAACAATATAGCACGTCTCATACTGTTGGCAAAGTGTATGAGTCAATCAGAACACATAATATATAGTATATGAATGTGGGGCCTTATCTATCATGAATATTTACTAATTTCACGCCTACTTTCTATGCAGCTGACAAAGGATGTTGTCGTCAGCTGTGGTTGATGAATCCTTGCAGGGATTAATGTTGATGTGCAGGAAGTGCCACCTTCCTTCAAATAAACAATCATTAATTTCACTTTCCTTTTCCTATGTGTGCTGTAGAAAGCAGCACACATCAAAAGAGGAAAAATTGGGAGAAATAATGTAATTTCTCCCCATTGTGCCAGTTTGATGCCACTCCTGAGGTGGAGTTGGAATCTGATGCATTCCCAGCCTTGTAAATCTGGAATCAGTTTCCATTGGATTCCATGGATGTTGTGTGGGAACACCCACAACAATACCCATGGAACGGGCCTTTCATGCAGTGTTATGCGTAACGGGGTCCATATTTACAAAGCCATGATAAGACAAGCAAGTGGCTTGGAGTGGCCTTGTAAATATGGTTTGGCACACTGCACCACCAGAGCATAAAAAATATGACACTCTGGTGGCACAGTGTGCCACTAGTGCCTCCTAAATGAGGCCCATATTGTCAGTGGGGTCATATATGTCAGTGCACAAATGCCATGCCCCTACAACGCATTCCGGTCAAAAATGAAGCATGTCACAGAGGCTTCCAAATACTGGGCTGTCATGTGCCCACCCTGACCAGTTGCCCTATCATGCATAGTAAACACTTTCTCTGTTAGCACCTCGGTGCACATGTTCACAGATATGCTGTGAGTTTACTGAGGAAGTGTGCACTCTTCCATTTCTTGGCCTGGCACAAAGATATTTGCTAACTTGTGCTGCCCTGGGGTACATGCTTTTTCAGGAGCTGTCCTATTTTGTGACATTCCAGTTGATTATGTCTCATGTAAACGAGACCTGATGTATGTAACTCTGTACATTGGTCTGACATGTGGAATGTCATACATCTGAACACATCTCACATATGTTTGTGTCTAAATTGCAAAAACTGAGCTTTGGGGTTGCACAGGACATGTATGGTCAATGTCTATAACTATGCATCACTGACATATACTGATGTACATTAAATGAAGGAACAAGGATGGCTAATTTGTGATGTAAATAGCGTAGTCATGTACATGTGAAGAAAAGGGTGAGGCACAGGTATTGCTGGCTGAGTGTGGTCTGTGAGTAATTTAGGTGTAGAGTGTCATGAAAGTCTGCTACTCTTGTGAAATATTGTTGTAGTGAGTCATTTCAAATGGTTCAACAATGTGCCCACCAGAAGTATGTATTGTTACATCATATATGTATACATGTCAGCCTGCCTTATCAATGTGTATTACTGAGGCATATCAAATGGGCCATTTTAGTTGTTCCAACCAGAAGGGTTACATAGCCAATTGCAATTCATGTGTAATGTGCAATATGTGACCACAGTGTATGTGTTCTACAATCACAGTGCAATGTCTCATGTTAAGTATTGTAGGTGGATCCGAGCCTTTCACTGCTAGAGAGGTTGAGCTCTTCAGTGACCCGGATGCTACCAGTGACTGTCATCCTAAATGTATGTTGTGTAGTGCAAGGGTTGTGTGTGATATTGGCTGCTTCGTTCAATGCCATGTTCAATGTGGATCTATTCTAATTCAAAATCCATATGTTGCTTACAAATCTGGACAGAAAGGTAGAGGTTGTGTTTTGGATGTGCAGTTGCCTCTAACCAATGTCAAGGAAGATATGATTGCTATCACCGAGGGGCGTCATGTTTGCTCCTATGACCAAAGAGCAATGACCACAGTGCCAAAACCTGTGAAAATATGTGGTAGCGGATTCATAGGTGAACATGGCAGGGAATGGTATACCATTTCAAAAGCACAGATATGCTGTTTTTGCTCACAGTGCAATCTATGTCCGATGTTTATGGCTATCCCACACAGGTGGGGGATTCATCACACAGTAATTACAGTAGGACTGTGGCCCTTATTATGACATCGGTGGTAAGTACTGCTTACCGCCATGCTGACTGCCGCCAACATACCGATGCCGCAGCGGATTACGGCTACCCATATTATGACACACACATAGCAATCCGTCACTTTACAGCCACACACACAAGTCCGCCAGCCCAAAGGTCAGTGATAAACTAGCGGTATCAAAACCCACACTGTTACGCCAACAGAACTATGCCTACAGCATTATGACCCACGAATCACCGCGGCGGACACTCAATGGCGCTAAACCATTGGGGGTACATACCGCTGCGCTCAAAATACACACACACATACAAAACAACACTACATTGGACAATTTGAATAACACACACCTGACACCCAACACACCACACCCACACACCGACACCACTATAAAACACACACACACATTACCCACAACCCTTTACGACTACAAACAAGTGCCACCAGAGAGATAGCAAGACCACAGACAAGACCACAGACACACACCACCATCACCTATACACCATTCAAGCACCTTACATCACACACCCCAACACATCACCCCACACACCCTCACCCACACCATTCACACTACACCCATGGCACCACAACGACGGGGGATCCCAGTGGGATGACGGATAGCAGATATCTGGTCAGGCTCCAATTGGGCACAAAGCTCTGTGATTGTGGCCCTGTCCAGTCTATAGGTTAGGATATTGTGCCTGTCCTCCATTGTTGCCAAGTCCACCAGAGGCCTGCACACAGGGGGGATGTCTCCATCTCCAATTCATCCACAGTGATTGCAATCTAGGGGGCAAACGGTGAGCAGCTGGTCAGTATTCTATATTTCCAAACACTGCACTGCATTGCATGTTGTGACTGTAACAGTATATTGTTCGATAGGCCCAAATGGTGTCTATGTGTAGTGTGACGCAGTTAGGTGCCATGGCCTGCCTCCCTCCGAAAAAGGCATCCGCCTGTACTGTCTGGAGGGACACGTGGAAATGAGGTAATTCCGCTGATGTGAGCTATTGCAGGAGGCGGTCAAGAACCCCCATGCAACTCCTCATCGGATACCATTGGGCCCTATGGGTTACAGTGGCCAATGGTGATGTAAACCGACGGTGATGGTACGCACCGCCGCAAACGTGACCACCTTTTTCTATCTGTTCACTTGCTTGCTACCTGACTTTCAACAGGAGAGGACCTACACTGCAAGTGCTGCTGTGACCTTTGTCTGGAACCGACCACGGCTCGTGTCACTGGGGAAAGGGCCACTGCCTTCACCGCGGCGGAGTTGGAGAGACTGGTGGATGGGATCCTACCCCAGTACCAAATGCTGTATGGGCCTCCAGACCAACAGGTGAGTACACTGTGAGCACAATGCATGGGGCATGAATGCATGGAGTGCTGTGTGTGAGGGCCTCGTGTAGGGGGGGTTGGTGGAAGGGCCCTGGGCAGCGTGCTGCATGTATGGTGGGCAATGTCTGTGCGTAAGGGGATGTGAGGGCTATTGTGGGCCATGAGTGTAACAGGCAGGATGGTCTGACTGATACCTTTTCATATGTGTATTTCTCTGCAGGTCAGCGCCCATCGAAAAAAAGGGTATATGGCGTGCCATCGCCAAGGACGTGTGGACCCTATGGGTCCCCCCGGGGAAAGCGCCACAGCCTTCACTTCGAAGGAGAGACTAGTGGATGGGGTCCTACCCCAGTACAGACTGCTGTATGGGCCTCCAGACCAACAGGTGAGTACACTGTGGGCACAATACAGGTGGCATGAATGCATTGAGATGTGTGTTAAGGCATTGTGTGAGGGGGTTCATTTGTTATTGGTGTACATGATGTGAGCTGGGCTATGTATGTGCCAATGGCGATGGAAAGGGGTATGGTGGGCCATGTGTGTGACTGCCTGGACTGTTTGTCTAATGGTGTTCTCCTGTCTGTATTGCCTCTGCAGATCAGCGCCTATCAAAAGAAGGGTGTATGGTGTGCCATCACCAAGGAGGTGCGGACCCTCGGGGTCTATGGCAGGCGAAGCACCCACTGTCACAAACAGTGGGAGGACCTGAGACGCTGGGCCTGGGAGATGGCAGAGGCCCAGCTGGGGATGGCCTCCCAATGAGGAAGAGGTGCCCGTCGAACCCATATCCCCCTGATGGCACTCATACTGGTGGTGGCCTATCCGGAGCTGGATGGGCGCTTGGGGGCATCACATCAGCCACAAATGGGTGAGTACAGTGCCCCAATTTACTACTTGCGTGTGGTGGAGTGGTATCTGGGTGGGGGATGTGGGCCAGTGGGTGCCCCTAGGCCAGGCCGAACATTGCAGGGTAGGGCCCATGTTGGCATCAACTACTGTGCCGGGGTCTGTGGGTCTCAGGTATGCTGCAATTGGCGTTAGGTATCCCTGTCCATGGGCTGGTGACTAGCATTGTGACTGTGCATTGCTTAGTGCGTAGAGCTGTTCCCTGTGTTTGTGTTGTGTACGCCAACGGTGGTGTTGTTGCCACCATTGGCCCAGGGTATCCTTAGTCTCTCTCTCCCTTTTTGTTTTTTCACCCTGTCCTCATGTGCATTAGCATCATCTGGCGGAGGAGCGGAGACACCGGCGACGGGGAGAGCGGCATCCCACAGGGCCCAGGAGGCCGAATCCACTGACGGTGAGGGCACCAGTGAGACGGAGGGCGAGGGGAGCACCACGGCGGAGACTGGAGGGTACAGTTCTGACAGTGATACCTACTCCTCCGATGGAAGCTCCCTGGTGGTGGCAGACACCTCTGTGCCAACCCCAACTACAGGTACAGCCGCCACCTCCGTACCAGCACCGCCCTCCTAGCAGCCCCTCAGCGTGTTTCCCGTGCCCGCTCACCCAGGACGGTGGGCATCTCCTTCGCCCAAGGCACCTCAGGCCTTGCCCAGTTAGCCCTGCTACACTGAGTGAGAAGGCTATTGACCTCCTGCGATCCATCTATGTTGGACAGTCAACCATTGTGAATGCCATCTAGGGGCTGGCAGCCCATGTGCAACAAACAAATGCATTCCTGAAGGGCATTCATTCTGGCAGGGCGGTCCAACAGAGATCAGTCAAGGCTCTGCCCTCTTACCTGATGGCAGCCATTGTCCCTGTTTCTAGCCTCCCCCCTCCAATTTCCTCTACCCAACCCCATTCCCCTCAACCCCAAACTATCCCAAGCATACAGGCAGACCAGCATGCACACAAGACAACATACAGGATTGGTTCAGGCAAACACAGGCCCCACACATCATCCCACAGGCACTCACACAAACACCATCCAGATGCAGAAATACCAACATCCACTGCCTCCACTGTGTCCCCCTCCTCCTTGTCATCCACCTCCCTCCCAGTAGCGTCTACATTCACACATGCATGCAATACATCCTCATCCACTACCACTATCACGCCTATCACTACACGCCCCTCACTGGCAGTCACCACCCCACATCCATGCACACGACCCCAGTGTCCTCTCCCACTGTGTCTGTGCCCCCTCCTTCCAAAGTAGACATATGCAAGCACTCAGACACCCAACAGCCATCCACCTCACAACAGCATCCAGCCCATGCACCTGCACCCAAACACAGCAGACAGACACCTCCTACAACCACTTACTCTTCCACCACACCCAAACCCTCACCCTCTATCTGTCCCAATGTCCCTAAGAAGCTTTTCCTCTCCACTGTTGACCTCTTCCCTATCACTACACCCCCATCCTTCACGTCAGGCCAGGATGGTCAGAACCCAGGTGAGCACCTCAGCTACCCCATCCACAGCCACAGTAGTGTCGAAAGCTACTGCAGGTGGGAGAGAATCCCAGGCACCAGGCAGCAACACTGAAATGGTGCCTGCACTAGGTGCATCAAGGAAGAGCAAGGAGGCACCACCAGCTGTGACAGGGAAGGGCAAGAGGCACCACCTGCTGCGACAGTGAAGGGCAAGGAGGCACCACACAGCAGCATCTAAGAAGGGCAAGGAGACACCACCATTTGCAGGAGGGAAGAGCAAGGGGCAATCCCCGGCTGCTGACAGGAAGGGCAAGGGGCCTGCACCAGCAGACATTCAGGACAGGAGGCCTGTAGCTGGGACTCATTCGGAGCCCCTACCACCAACCATGGTGGCTCAGCCATCTGAGGCTGTAAGGGAAGGGCTGGAGCCTCCCCCCCACCACTGCCAGCACTGCCACCAGCACTGCCGCCAACACCGCCACCAGCACCGCCATCAGCACCACTGCCAGCAGCAGCAGCCCCAGTAGGCAGCCGTCCAAGGCTGCAGGGGATGGGCTGGAGCCTCCCCCCACCACTGCCAGCACCGCCACCAGCACCACTGCCAGGACCGACACCAGCCCCGCCACTGCCACACTGAGCAGCCGTCACCGCCGGCGGACAGTGTGTAGTCCTGCCTCCATGGACTGTTGTGCGTCCTGGTCCCTGCAAATCCTGTGGGTCTGACACCCAGGTGAGAGACTGTGACCTTGCACTCCCAAGATCTGCATCATAGGGCACAATGCACCCTCGAGAACCAGTGGAAGAAGCCATCCACTCACCCCATCCTTCCCAGGATGAAGCACACTGGGCACAATGCCCTCTCCAGAACCAGTGGAGAAGCCATCCACTCACCCCATCCTTCCCAGGATAAAGCACACTGGGCACTATGCCCCCCTCCAGAACCAGTGGAAGAAGCCATCCACTCACCCCATCCTTACCATGATGAAGCACACTGGGCACTATGCCCCCTCCAGAACCAGTGGAAGAAGCCATTCACTCACCCAATCCTTCCCAGTAAGAAGCACACTGGGCCCAATGCCCCCTCCAGAACCAGTGGAGAAGCCATCCACTAGAGAGATTGTGGCCTTGCACTCCCCAGGAACAAGCCGTGGGCAAACCACCTGTTGGACCTGGCCCTTTTACAGGGTCATTCCCCAGACTTTTTGCCTTTTGCCTCCTTATTTTTCTGGCCTTTGCTGGCTGACGTTATGACTCTGAGCACTTTTTTCACTGCTAACCAGTGCTAAAGTACATGTGCTCTCCCATGTAAAATTGGTATGATTGTCTTCTACGTAATTGTCATATTTAATTTACCTATATGTCCCTTGTAAGTTAAATTCTACTTGTGGGCCTGCAGCGCTGCTTGCCCCACCCACTGAAGTAGCCTTTCAAACCTATCTCAGGCTTGCTAGTGCAGGGCCTGAGTGCGCAGTTTTCTGCCACAGGGACCTGACATCTAAATTTACTTGCCATGCCCAGAACTCCCCTTTTACTACATGTAAGTCACTCCTAAGGTACTCCCTAGCTAGCCCTATGGGCAGGGTGCCATGTATGTAGAAGGCAGGACATGTGTCGAGACAGGCCACTCACCTGAAAAGCAGGATATCTGCAGGGGCGATGGTATGCCGACCTCCTGGAACACCTCTATGCACTTCCTAGTGGACACAGAAACCTCAGCAGGTGTCCCAAAAGGAAAGAGGAAGTGGAAGAGAAAGAGACAAAACACTGCCAAGTCTTGCCGGTCCAGCCAGGCACCCTGTATCTTCGGGGGGCAGGTAGTTGTTGACAGAGTGATAGTAGAGTTAGTGCACTCAACTTCTTTGAAACTAAGGGGGTAATTTTGACCTTGGCGGACGGCGGAGGCCGTCCGCCAAGGTACCGCCGCTGAATGACCGCACCGCGGTCAAAAGACCGCGGCGGCCATTCAGACATTTCCTCTGGGCCGGCGGGCGCTCTCCAAAAGAGCGCCCGCCGGCCCAGAGGAAATGCCCCTGCAACGAGGACGCCGGCTCAGAATTGAGCCGGCGTAGTTGCAGGGGTGCGACGGGTGCAGTTGCACCCGTCGCGTATTTCAGTGTCTGCTTAGCAGACACTGAAATACTTTGAGGAGGCCCTCTTACGGGGGCCCCTGCAGTGCCCATGCCATGGGCACTGCAGGGGCCCCCAGGGGCCCCGCGGCACCCCCTACCGCCATCCTGTTCCTGGCGGGAGACCCGCCAGGAACAGGATGGTGGTAGGGGGTGTCAGAATCCCCATGGCTGCGGAGCGCGCTCCGCAGCCATGGAGGATTCACAAGGGCAGTGGTAAACCGGCGGGAGACCGCCGGTTTACCTTTTCTGGCCGCGGCTGAACCGCCGCGGTCAGAATGCCCTCGGGAGCACCGCCAGCCTGTTGGCGGTGCTCCCGTGGTCGGTGACCCTGGCGGTCACCGGCCGCCAGGGTCAGAATGACCCCCTAAATCTCTCTTTCTGATATGGGCACGGGAGCGGTAGAAGAACACAAGGATGCTCCAGCACTTTTCTTGGATAATAATAACTGTTGGCAGAATTACTAACACTGCATTACCAAAAACCCAAATTGAATACCATAACAATAAGTACTGCGACACTAGGGCTGGCGTCACAGAGATTCACTGTTGCACACTACAGTTAGAACTGTGGTTGCACTTATCATGCACAAGAAAGACAAACAAGGACATTCATTATATCACATATAACTTTCCTGCATGCATAGGGTTAAACTAAAAGGAACAAAAACAATCCAAGAAATACAAATGTCCACTCTGGGTTCAAACAGTTAGGGTGCAACATTTTGGTTTGGTTTCACTCAGTGTGTGAAAAGCCCTTCAAAAAGCAAATACCTCAAACTTGAAACACAGGCATGAATGACACAATTTAAATCCAAGAGTTATGCTGTTAGAGAACGAAAAGTCATGTAAATGCCTTTTTTAAATTGCACTGTCACGTTTTGTAGTACTTGAGCTCAAGCAGATTTCCTGAATCACATTTAGACAAGTAACTACAATAATAATGTAGAATGTTCAGAAATGCATGTTTCTCTTCAAGATAAGCACTCTGCCAAAATACGAGGTCTGAAATACACCAGCTGTTCTAGGAAAGCGCGGCACTCAAAGAACAAACTCCCTGGAGAATACTAGTCAGTTCTTTCCGGTGTGCTGGAGGAATGCCTGGTGTCAGCTGGTACAGGAACGAAGAAAAGAATTGCCTCAAAAGTCCTGAATACGACGATGACAGCAGGGGCTGCCCTGCCAAGTCAGATGCTGAGATCAGGAAGCAAAACAAAGCAATCAGGGAGGCATGCTTCACTCTGCTATTTATAGCCAATCTGGAAAGCAGTTGAGTTTCCACATGTGGATGGGTCACCACACCCAATTAGAAGCAGATGCCTACACCATACCCAATTAGAAGCACATGTCTACACCTTCTCACATGATCAAACAAGCATTGGTAAAACAAGCATTGATAAAAACCAATTGTGTAACACAGCACATTATGTTTACTTAAAAGCATGAAAGTTTAACCAAGAACAGAGATATGATTTAACCCTAATCCCCGGGGATGCGGACAGAACACATGAGGCACCTTGGGGATTCCTGACAACATGTGCCAGATTGCTTGGCCTGTCCTGGTAGTGACAAACAGCCTAACTTGGTGTCTCACTACTGTGAGTGCTGCCTTCTCACAGATTACATTAGAAATGCCCTGCCTTAGGTGTAAGGGGTATTGTCTGATTTATGAGGGGTAATGTAGGCATGTTTGGCATGGTTGTGATAGTGATAAGAAATGCTGCTTACTGGTGTAGGTGTATTTTTTATTACTATTAAAGAAATGCCACTTCTAGAAAGTGCGCATTTATCTGTGCTTATGACTTTGGTGTTTTGCAGCTTGCCTCCAATCCACGTCTAGTCAGACTGACAGTTGGGGCTTTGTGCATACTTTTCAGACAGCCTGTACACAGTAAGGGTGGAGGTGTCACAGAGGTGTATCTACATATTGTATAGCCTTCCTGGACTGAGAGAAGGGAGAGGTGGGGCACACCTGCCTTTGTAAAAGCTGTGCCCTCGCCTCGCACAATAGGGTCATTTACTCCCCACTGATGTTTGGAGCCTGTGATGGAGGAGGGAAAGGGCACTCCCAGAACCAGTTGTAACTGGTTGGAACGCCCTCTCCTCCCCTTTGTAAAACACACTGTAAACTGAGTAGAAGTACAGGGGAATTTTCCCCACAATTTAGACATTCTTTGGACATTCTTGAACCTTGAAGAAGCTTACCTGAAGCTGGACGCTGCTGAATGGACTCACCAGGACCCACCATGGACTGCAGCTGCTGTGCTGACCTGTGACCTGCCTGGTCACTAGGAGGAACTGCCACTACTTGCATCCACTTGTGCGCTGGCCTGTAGCTGGGTTCGCCAGCCCTGTGCCCCTTCTTAATTTTTGTCTCCAGAAGCAGGGTGCTGTGGCCCCTGACCCCTGTAACTTACTTCAGCACCAGGAGTGATGCTTTGATGGTTTAGCGCTGGGAGAGCACTCCTGTGTGCCCTGTGCGCTTTTGAAGTGTTTCCTGGCTGTCCAAAATCACCACCGCAGCCCGGGATCCAAATGGTGCCTTTCACGCTCTGTGAAGCGTGTTGTGGTTGTGAAAAACGATCACCGCCGCTGCCCGGGCATAGCGCTTTGAAGCTGTCTGTGGAGCGCTCCTACGCGCTCTTCTGAAAACGATCACCTCCGTGACCCAGGGTCGTCTGCACTCGTAAGCGCTCCTCATTTCCAAAGAAGATTACCGCCGCAGCCTGGACATCCCTCATAATGAGCCCGTTGCTTTGCGCCCCAATCAGTGCCCCCGGGGCATGAGGAAGAGGAAATCGGAGCCCTTGTGCTCCTTTCGGTGCCCCCGGGGTAAGGTTCACGTTAAGGAGCGCCCCCAGGGCACCACTGAGAGCCTTCACTGAAGCCCAAGTCACCACCACGGCCTGGTAGGAGTTCGCGCACCAGACTCGGGTGCGCATGGGGCCAGAAGCCAGTGCAGCGCTGGGCTCTGACGAGCTTGTGGCATGCACCATCTCCTTTCTCTCTTGACCAAAGGGGATTCCAGCCTCAGGAGGTTCGTTCACCCACGAGGTGGTTCGTCTTTGTGCACCACGCAGGGCACGGGGAGCGGAAGGAGAGTTCCTTTCTCCCCAGCCGCTGCCTCAGGGGCGCAATCACCCCTGTTACTTAACCTTGTGGTTGTTTGGCCTTGCCTGCCCCCCACCTTTGTCGCAGGATGTGCAAAGGCCAAGGGAGGTCCCCACAGAGATTGCGGGCCCCAGGAGGAGCCCATTTTCTGCAACCGAGAGGGTGCAGGCCACCCCTCTATTCCAGGAGCACCACGTGGCCCCTGCTTCGCGCATAGGAGTGCCAGGGGCCCCCATGATCATCTTCTAGGCACTAGTAGTGCCTTTTCTTCATAAAACCAGGTACTTTTGGGGACATATTTGCTCTGTGATCCTAGTATGGACCTTTGGGGGGCTTATATGTCACCTACCTGCTTTTATGACGCTAAATATGTGTGCTGGTGTTCCTTTTATGGGCATGGTATGCTGATATATATTTTATGGCTTGTGATATGTTCTCTAATATTCCTTTTATGGATATTTACGAGGTATTCATGACAAGTACATAGATTTCTTTACTGTAGTTCCTGACTACTGCTTATGTTGCAGAATCCTGAGTACATACGTTTTCTAATGTGACAACTGCTTATTCTTGCGGAGTATTAGTAACTTGTGTGAAGTTCTGACAACTGCTAAGGTAGCAGGGTATTACTGACGTGTAATGTTGGTCTAATTATGTTTTGTGCAATAGAGTTTATTTTTACATAGCTCAGTGTTGTGTTTACTTTGTGGTGTACATTTTGCATCACGTGTGTTGTATGTGTTGTGTAAATGCTTTACACATTGCCTCCGGGTTAGGCCTGACTGCTCGTGCCAAGCTACCAAGGGGGTGAGCAGGGGTTATCTTGGACGTGTAACTCCTTTGCCCTGACTAGAGTGGGTGGGTTCTGCCTGGCTTAGGTGCATACCCTAGCCAACCAGAAATCCCATTTTCTAACACCACCCACTTGAGAGATTGTGGCCTTACACTTCTCTGTACCAAGTAGTCGGCAAACCACCCACTTGAGAGACTGTGGCCTTGCACTCCCCAGGAACAAGCAGTGGGCAAAACACCCACTTGAGAGACTGTGGCCTTGCACTCCCCAGGACATCGCACAGGGCATGTAGCCCCCTCCAGGACCAGTGGTGTTGTACCATCTTCCGGCTGACTTGCCCCCCCATTCCCCATCCCCCATCCCCCTGAGGTGCCTGTGTATTTTCGAGCTGATGCCCCTGCAGTGTTCTCTCCGTTTTATTGCAGGAGTGAGGTGGGGCCTTGGCCTACGTGTTGTGGCCCTGTGGCCCACGGACATTGAGGACTGGGCAGTGTCAATATGTATCTACATTTGTATTTTGATATTCATGTTATTTTATTGTATTACACTCACTTTCTTCAAATCATTTTGTTCTTGCATTATTCCTGATGGGTATGGGGTGAATATGTAATGTTAGTGCATCTGGTTGTGTGTATGATGTTGGGGGTGAGGGTGTTGTGTGTTGCGTTTGTGTGTCACTCTCTTTTTCCTCCCCCCTTTCTTGTGTGCTAGGTGGCAGTACTCACAGTGGTCATCTTCGCCGGCGCTGATGTCCATAATGCAGCAAAAGGTAGAGGAGCATCAGAAATATGTGCAGCTGGGGCTCCATGGCATCGTAGTTGTTCCCTGAGTCTCCACATGTGAGTCCTTTGGCTTCTGTGCAGTGTTTCCTCCATGCTTTTGATGTTGTTGCTACCGCCCCAGAAAAGGTGGTGGATAGGCCGGTCGTAATAGTGTTGGCGGTACATTGTCTTCCGCCTGGCTGTTGGCGGTTACTGCCGTTGTTCTTGTTGATACCGCTGTGGCGGTCAATGTGTTAAAGTGGCTGTCTGTCTGAGCAGGTTCCGCTGTGGTCATAATTCCATTTTCGTTACCGCTGGCCTGTTGGAGGTATTACCGTCGCTTTATCACCGAATGAGGGCTTATGTGCCTTAATTACAGGGTCACAACAATTCATGCAGGATGGCATCATGTAGTTTGCCAAATATGTTCCTGCTGTGTGTGCCACAGGACCCTCACAAAAAGTGACGTTCTTCCGGGACTTGTGAATGAAGCCTCTAGGTCTAACAGGACAGATGTCAACATTCCATACTTAGTAATGCAGTTGAAGTGCCTACTCATGTTGTGTGATGCCCCATACTCTATGTTGGATAGATCACCATTACTATCCCCTGTCATTTTCATAGATATGGCAATGTGTGTTGGACCAGAGGAATGTCTGTACAGCATAGTCAAACGACAAGCCAATACCCAAACCATCTTTAGCTAGTGCTGGCCATGAGAGTCTCCAAAATGTACCTCAAACAGGATCCTACTTTAGACAGCATTAGCTATTGACATCCCAACATCCCTGTGCAGATGAGATGTACAGCATGCATGATCACACACATCAAAGGGTTGTGATGAGTGCTGGTGTGCAGCAAGGTTATATGAATATCTGACACATATGTACAGGCAATAGTCTGCGCAGTGGGACACATGCAGTTACATTGGGAGTAGGTAAAAAGTCAACAAGCCCATCATGCACTTACAGTAGTTCATATAGGAGTTGTTTCATACATCTCTGTGATGGGAGTGAGCGAGCCACCCTCCATTCTTACAGTTGATACCTGGTCATGTAAATTATATGTAGCAATGTGTCCAGATATGTGTCTTTGCCATATCAAACACCCAATCTTGTGACGCAATACATGTAATTTTCTGATATTGCTCATCTTACTTTGGCTAATGCCAATGGAATCAAGGGCATTGCAGGATGCAGAAGAGACACTGATGAGCATTACAATATGAAGTGTGTACCATACCATGGTCATGAAACAGCATTGTTCCTAAGCTTACTCAATGTTGACATGGTCATCCCTAGATGTTCCAAGATGGTGCATTTATATTACACAACATTTGTTTAGCGTTGGTGCTTGGACCATAGTGATATTGGAGATGATAAATATTAGGCAGATGTAGGATCACTTTGACCTTTGAGATATATTTGGGATATGAAAAGTGCAACATGTGGTGTTTAAAGATATGATTAACATATCATGGTTAATGTTCATTTTCAAATTTACCCTTTGTATGACATGTTTTATTTATGATTAAATAGAGAACATGACCCAGGGCAGAATAGACAGCACCAGATCTGGGATGATAGGTACTGGCACAGAAAGTCCATAAGGTCTATTGCAGAGTGGCCGAAACCTTCAAGAAGAAGAAAACATCTGGGACCTGGTGAGCATTTGCACAAGCGGCACCAACTCTGGACAGGCCTACCATCAGCAAGGCTTGGGGAGCAGACAAGGGTAGGTCTGTAGGACCAGGACCATCCACCTTTACAGGCAGCCACACACAAAGACATGCCTTCCAATCTTCCACCCCAGGACTCTCTGCAGGATTTGAACAGGATATGCGTCAGGAGATTTCCTACTTCAGATGTCACGTAGGAGGCCTGGAGCACAAAATGGACAACATGCTCATCCTGCTAAGGGGGATCAAGCAGGCAGTCCAAAGACCCTAGGAGGCAAGATGGGCCACGGGGACCCTTTCTTCCCTTCCCCTTGTACATAGTCGTTTTTATTGTGTTTTCTATACAGCTTAGTTTGGGTTAGTTAGTGTTTTATAGGATAGGGTTAGTAGTATGTATTTTTAGTAGGGGTGGGTACATTTCTAGGGGTTTGTTTTTATTAGGAGATTTAGTGGATGTGGGTTCATGTGTAAGTTTTGTGTTTCTAAAAAAATCTATAACAAAAAAATAAATCATTTAAAAAAATACATATTTGTTTAGGTCTAAATGTGTAGTTAGTTGATATAAAGCTGTAGTTCCTGTTGTCTTTGTCGGCAGTTGTCTTAAGGTAGTTGTAGTTAGTATTAGTATAAGGTAGTATAGGTTAAGCTAGTTAGCTTTTGTAGGTTAGGTAGTGTTAGTTACAGATATTTAAGGTTTTATTAAATTTTGTTGTTTGCTACATACAAGTCTCCATCATGATTTACTTTGTAGGAGTTACAATGTCTGCTCAGGTAATGTGAGGTACATGCCTTGGTCTCTGCTAGCATTGTTTGACAACATGTATGATTAGGTGATTTGCCTATGGACAGGTACCTGTCAGGTTGGCCATAGAATCACATGAGCTATCTACAAACATCAATGAGCAGTGTACGTGACAATCTGTATGTGAATGGATACACAGCCCAACACAGGTATTCACATACAGTTGCTCTGTGTAGGTAAGTGGTGGCACATGCATTGGTGGGATGTTGTTGTTTTTTCACTCACCCTAATACAAGGATTTTAACTCACACAATGATGACTGCCCCTTACACACTCACACTTGCATCATTTGCTTGTCACAGCAATGTTGTTTGGATGTTACTACTTAGGCCAGCCACCTGTTGTGTGAGTTACATCAGCTTTAGCAATGACTGCATGATACCTCTTGCACTTCACGCTTGAGAACTTCAGTAACTGCTTGCTAGTCAACATACATATCATATTCAGCAAATATGTTTCACTCTGTCTGTGTGGCTTTGTCCATTGCTCTAAGCCACACATGTCCCTTTGGCAAGTAGTCAGTGTATTTGAATCACATAATGCACCATTTTCAAATTAGTCCTGCTTCAAATACACATACAACACACAGGTTGTAATTAGTGCTTTTATTTTCATGTGAAAAATAATATGATGTTCCGAGGAACAATTCATAAGACAACAACCCCAACAGATGTTTCAAGCCAGTGGATATCCAGACAGAGTCCATGGGGAAAACATGTCATGGGACATGTGTAGGAGAGGAGTGTTTCAGTAAGGAGGAGGACCACATTGCCATTAGAGTAGACTGGCCACAATATCAGTCCACAAATGTGTAAGGCCAACAGAGGTAGAGTCAAACTGAGGACAGTGTCAGTTAATTTGACACTGGCATGTTCTTAAGCACAGGACAAAGGAGAAGGTGGGTATGTGCCACAGATAAATGCTACTGGGCACTTCTTTGGGTGAAAGATTTAAAGTCCACATCTTCTTCCTCTGATGTATGTGGTGTCTCCTGTGACAAGGGTGTTGTAGGTGTAGAAGTAAAGGGAGGCAGACACTCATCAGGGGCTGAAGATGTGGATCCCGTGTCCAAGGCAGTTTTCATCTGTGGCAACACATAAGGCAGCACAGCAGCAAGGAGTATCTGCTGGTTTTGCAACACAGCAGCAATGTCACTGTGGTAGGCACCCATGGTGGCAATGAGGGAATCCTGCTTCTGCTCCATGGACTCTAAGATGTTTCGGATTGCCTGCTGCTGGTTGACATCCTCACTGGCATTTGCTTATGCCTCTACCTCATGACACCAGCGATGTCAGCCAGGGACTGCTGGAGGTCACAGAGCGGAGAGTAGGTGTCTCGTATGGCGAGGAGTTGTCTTTATTTGGACTGAGGCACTTCTGGACTGCTTCTAGGGTGCCCGCCATGCTGTCCATCCCCACCCACACTTGATCTGCCAGCTCCCGCTGTACTCCTGCCGCAGTCTGTTGAAATGTTAGTTGTGGGTCCTGGGAGCCAGGGCTCTGGGTAGGCTGGCAGGTGATGCCATGTTGGACGTTGCGCGGATCATCTGGAGACACCGCAATACTGTTAAGCCTCCCCGCGACTGGAGGTGGTGCCTGGATGGCACCCAGGATTTGCTGGAGGGTGTTTGGGTTAATGATTTGCAGCCCGTCATCCCCATCATCTGTAAAGTCCAGGACTGTCAGCTGGCCAGGAGGTATGGGTTCATCCTCTGTAATGAGATAGAGAAATGTTATGTTAATGGTGATCTCTATTAGATTTTAACATGCGTAAC
Source organism: Pleurodeles waltl (assembly GCF_031143425.1). Classification (NCBI taxonomy): domain Eukaryota; kingdom Metazoa; phylum Chordata; class Amphibia; order Caudata; family Salamandridae; genus Pleurodeles; species Pleurodeles waltl. The sequence continues at coordinate 1,660,988,358 of NC_090444.1, read as the reverse complement.
AAGATTGACAGTCGAGGTTTCAGAATCAGCACTCTCAGTTCAACTGTGATGTGTAGTACACCTGTTAGGCATGTGTATTGATGCAAAATTTCACAGCATTTCCATTACAGATGGCAGTATCTCTGCATTGTTCTAACAAGGACTGTGTGCCTACTCTTAGGGGATAGGACCTGTACTACTGGGTAGATGACAATCATTGACATTCCTTCCATTTCATCACACTCAAAGTTGTTTGTCTGCAGAGTGTCACACATCATGTGAATCAGACCTACCACATTGTATGTGTACATGCCTCCTCTGATTAGCCACTTTTGGGTCCTGGTACACAGCTTAGTGCCACACAGTGATGCTTCCCAGATCATACATTCATTTTCACATGCCTACGACACATGACTTATGCGTGACCATATTCAATGGTGCTATATGTTGCTTTGGTATTGAAAGCTAAGGATCAGGCATCAGCCCTCATGGTAGTAGTGCTGTAAATAGTGGCAAGTCTCTATATATGATTCCCCCATCACTAGGCCCACCCACTTCAGCCTGGGTGCTTCCATGACTCCAGTCATTTGTGATGGCTAAGTGGTTCTTCGTATACCTTGGCAGGTCCCTGTTTGACATCCTCCAACTTATACATGTGGCACCTAGAGACAATGTTGCATCAGACTCCCTTCTGGCGGGTTCTTCATCTTTCCTCAGGTCCACATGACATGTAGTTGTAGTCCCCCAATGGGCTGTTCTCTACCATCCCTCCCCAGGTGTAACACAAGTGTTGCACAGTCAATCCCAGCAGGGCATGTATATTTATGAGGCTACATTGCAGGACACATGTCCATTCTCACTTCCCCAGTATGTACAGTCTCCCTATTTGGACCAAATGGCAGTTTGACATACACAGTCACCACCTACAATCCACAGCAGTAGCAATGGCCCACTAGGCCCCCACATCATTAGTCTATACACACACATGGGGCCTCCTTTTCAAGGCCCTGGCAGCAGACTCTGCTTCCAGACTGTCATTTTTTTTATGCTCTGGTGGTGCGGTCTGCTGGACCATATTTAAAAAGCCAAGCAAAGCCATCTTCCGTGGCTTTTCATGGCCTTCTAAATATGGCCATCTTCCATGCATGACTCTGTGCAAAAGGGGCATTCCATGGATGTTGCTGTGGGTGTTCCCATGCAATACCCTCAACCCTCATGAAATCTGATGCATTCCCAGATTTACAAGGCTTGGAATGCACCAGATTCCTACACCATATAAAGGATGGCGTCAAAGTGGTGCAACAAGGAGAAAGAACATTATTTCTCCCAGTTTTTTTCCTCTTTTTATGTGAGCTGCATTTTGCAGCACACATAGAAAGAGGAAAGCGCATAAATGATTGTTTAGGACAAGGAAGGTCTCCCTTCCTGCACATAAACAGTCATCCCTGCAAGACAGGCAACCTTGCACCATGGCGCAAGGGTGCCTGTGTTGGTGCTAGGCAGCAGTTTGTGCACCAGCAAAGAGGAAAGTACAGGGATGCATTGTATTTCTGTGAATACAACGCATCCTAGCACTTTTGAAATAACGCAGAGTGGCGCAGCAAGCATAGCTGCCTGCACCTTACGACATTACCTTGTTGCTACATTGCCTATCTCTGCAACTTACCATGTGGTTCTTGTTGTTCATCATAGGCCACAGTGTCTTGTCCTGGGACTCCTGTCACCAATTCCTCAGGGATGACGGCTACCACCATCTCCTCCAAATCATCCAGCTTCTACTCGGGCGCCGGACTTCCACCTCGGGTCTGCAATGCTGCCTTACGGTGGCAAGTCAGTTTCTCCTTTTTCCTGTGCTTGCAATTATGCCAGCCCTTCTTATAATCGATCACTGCCCTCTTGACTTCTTGCGGCAGCGATTCATCATTTCTTGTAAACGAGGCCCTGTGTTTCTCAATTTATAAGTTTATGTGTGAGTGTCGACCTGTGTGAGGACTTGTCAGGTGCTAGTGTGCAAAGGAACCTATATGATATTTCAAATGATATATACTATTACTTGGAGTAGCCTGCTGTCCACACCATTTAGCATCCTTATATACTTCACCACACATGCGTAATTGTGCCTCCAATCCTTTAGGGAGCATACTTAGCAGAGCACCTCATGGGTGACTTAAGGCCACTTCTGCTTTATGAACTACCCGCAACACCGTTCACTGAACAGAAGTTAAAAAAACAGAACTGTCCCAAGGTGACCCTCACAGCCTTAACCAGTTCATCTTCTTCATAAGTATTCCTAAGTGATTTTTTTTTTTGCTTTGGCGTCCATTCATCAATTTCTCTTCCTGACACTCCACTCTCTCAACTCTTACACATTTTTAGAAAAAAGTTCAAATTGCACTCAACATCCCGTGCCCCATTTGAGAAGACTGATCTGGGCACAGGGCCCCAGGGAACACATGTCCAGTAGCCCATTCATCACTTTATTGCAGGCAAGTAACTAAATACCAACATTAGCCTTGAAAAACAAATTACAAAGAGATGACTTATTCGTTACTGTGGACTGGGCAGTGCATTCAACTCTAATAAATCTCCCGAGATGGCAGAGCAAAGAGTGGTAATTGCATTTTAATCGGTTGGGCCACAGTTCAGAGGCAACCCTCACAGGAGTGGTTGCGTCAATGCCGGTCGGAGTGGTGCGAGGACAACTAAATTGGATGGGTGGTCCTCTCACTGTGAACTCTCGAAGTGTTTCTGCAAGACAATGAGCATGTGTAATGTATTCCTGTAAGCAAATTGAACCTCCTAAAGTTTGGCACAGTTGCGCAGATGCAAAGGTTTTGCAAAACAATCAAACAATAACAGAAGAACAGCACAAGTGAAACTTCAAATCTGCGAGTTGTAGAGATAGAAGAACGTGGTTTATTTTTTTCGCATACCTCTTTGCAAAAAACAACATAATATGGGCACATTCCAAAATATACTTTGCATTTGCAAATCTGCACCAATCGCTTTAATATTAAGTTCATGCAAGTACGTAAATATATTTGTATCTATTTTAGCACCGACCTAAAACATGGGTTGTCTGCCGACCGTTCGTCACTAGTTTCTAAAATAAGCATTGGCAAAAACAATAGGCATGCATTCTCGTACGTGAAAGCACATCTTCATTGATTGGCTAGTTTAATGTATATGTTTATGTGGACGGACGAGTAATGGCAGGCTTTCATGAGTGTTTACTCACAGTAGCAGGTACTCAATCACGCTAGTAATATGTTCTTTAAATACTACTGGCAAATGTAAGGTTTTCCAAGGCCCGGCTTTTGTGCTGGTGGCGCCCAATGCGGCAACCTTTTTTGGTGCCCACACCCATGACCTCCTTCTCCACGAATCCCCTCATTTCCACTCTCTAACAGTGCACCTAATCTGTCCATAGCCTCTTTTTGACACACATTGCATTTCTCTATAGCACTACTCATTGTTCACTCACGCAATCAGTTCTGGTACTCGTTCTTTGCAACAGGCACGTTAACCCTCCACGCTATTGTTAAGCTGAGTCAAAGCTGCCACTCGACAAAACTCCAATCTTTCACCAGTAGGAATATTAATCACCAGAGCTATCTTGACATTTTTATTGTTCCACGAAAACTGCTGGACACACAAGGAAATTCACTGCTTTTAAACCAATAGTTATTTTTGAAGGAGGCGCTGCCCACCAAAGTCAGGGTCAGGTGCGGTTGCACTGGCCCTAAGGGCGGCCCTAAGGTTTGCACTTCTATAACATTGACACTTTTTGTCAGCACAATGGTATTTAGTTCATCAGTCTTCGTGGCGCAATATTTCATTAAGTAAGCCTGAACCCAGCACCCCATCTTCAAGACCCTGGTACGAATGGAGGGGCAACTGTTCACACTCGCACTACTTGCCATCAGTGATGAATTTTCAGGAATAATTGCTGCTTCTTGCTTGCTCTTTCGTACCCCTGGCACTGCTCTTGCCCGCCCCGGTTTCAATGATCATGAAAGCAGCGACAGTAATTTAAATTAAACGCAGTTTATAAGTCCCATTTACTTTTGTGGTGTTCGTCCTTGCCTTTCGCCTAGGTACACATCAGCAAATAATCAGTGGCTAATAAGCTTATGTTGGTAAAGGGTGGCAGTCCTATTACGTCACTGGGCTCAAAGAGTGTGAGCTGGTACTACTTTAGTGAACCCATATGTAAAGTGCAGGTATGCTTTTTAAGTGTTTGATAATGTTAGCATGCATAACAGGCATTGATGCTATCTTAACAGTATGTGTTTGTGCATTGAATGATATCAAACATAGGCTTCACTTAGCATAAGTGTGCTATGCCTGAAAACAGGGTCATAGAATTAATGAGAGGTTTTTTTAATTTATTTTGTGCAATTTAACAGTGTCTGTGTGTTCAAAATTGCTGTGTGTCTTCTTTTTTCACATTGTTTCAACTAAAAATGCAGCTTACATGTTTTTGCTGAAAGTTAGAGGTGTTACTGGTGCAGGATTTATGCAACCTGACCTTGAGAAGTTCTGTGCTATTAGTCTTCAAGAATAGCAAATGGGCAATGCTTCCACGCCTCCCAATTCTTTCAATAAGGGTATTATTTTTAGTTTGGTGTTGCAAACACTGGTTCCATGGAGTAAATTCCCCACGCAGGGTTGGCTCCTCCATAATAGCGGAGGAGTATCGCCCCCCTGCTCAGAGTCAGTCAGTAAAAACTAAAATGATAATAAAACATTTTTATTCTCATTTTATTTTCGACTGACTGAGCCAATAGAATCTAGGGCCGGGTGGAGTCGGTCCCTGGCAGGGAGGAGGAGTGGTACTCCTCCCCCCTGCTCAGAGTCAGTCAGTGAAAACTAAAATGATAATAAAACATTTTTATTATCATTTTATTTTCGACTGACTGAGCCAATAGAATCTAGGGCCGGGTGGAGTCGGGCCATGGCAGGGAGTAGGAGTGGTAGACACTGTAACTGCGCGTGTTGGTTTGGCCAGCCGTCATAGGATGGCCAAACAGGCCTGCAAACTTGTTTCTCCAACCCAGCTTTGTTACACAGCTGGGTGGAGAAAAAGCACAGTTTCCCTGTACCTGAGTGAGTGTCAGACCAGCCCACTCAGACCAAGCCTGGTGCTGCTCTCATGCTTGGTATAGCATGAGAGCAGGCTTTGGATTGGTTGGGGGAGCCTGTGCTTGTGGCCCATGCCTGGAGAAGAGGCGCACCAAGGCAGCCAGCAGCAGCAGGTAAGTCTTTAAAAAAATTATTAGCCCTCTAAACCCCCCCCCCCTCCCTGCCCCACCACTTTCAATTGCCGGCTGATGCCACTGCCACAACGGCTTCATAGACTTGATAAAGGGAAAATGCGTTGGGGGAAGAGAGAGAGAGATGTTGTTGGGAGGAATGCAGTGAGGCAGGGACTCAATTTATTTTTTTCTGGTCGGTACATTTGGAGAGGTATCACATGGATCTGTAATAAACGTCTGCGTGACAATGTAAAGCCACAAAGTGGATAGAGCGTTTGGAGTGTGCAGTGAGCAATGTTTGGGGTGTAGCTTTTTTCACCCTAATAATATTTACTATGCCTGAAATATTCATCATCATGATAGGGATTCTAAGACACATGACTGGCTAAAAGATAGAACATAATAAATGCTAATTATTATTGTTGGACCTGGCTTTTTGACAGGGACATCCCCAAACTTTTTGCCTCCTTCCTCCTATTTTTTCTGACCTGTTGTTGTTGGCTTTTGACCTCTGGGCACTTTACCACTGCTAACCAGTGCTAAAGTGCATATGCTCTCTGGGTAAATTGTACTACTGATTGGTTTATCCATGATTGACTATTTAATTTACTTGTAAGTCCCTGGTAGAGTGCACTACATGTGCCTAGGGCAGGTAGATTAAATGCTACTAGTGGGCCTGCAGCACTGGTTGTGCCACCCACCTCAGTAGCCCCTTAACCCTGTCTCAGGCCTGCCATTGCAAGGCCTGTGTGTGCAGTTTCACTGCCACTTCGACTTGGCATTTAAAAGTACTTGCCAAGCCTAGAACTCCCCTTTTACTACATATAAGTCATCCCTAATGTGTGCCCTAGGTAACCCCTAGAGCAGGGTGCGGTGTAGGTAAAAGGCAGGACATGTACCTGTGTAGTTATATGTCCTGGTAGTGTGAAACTCCTAAATTCGTTTTTACACTACTGTGAGGCCTGCTCCTTTCATAGGCTAACATTGGGGCTGCCCTCATACACTGTTGAAGTGGCAGCTGCTGATCTGAAAGGAGCAGGAAGGTCATATTTAGTATGGCCAGAATGGTAATACAAAATCCTGCTGACTGGTGAAGTCGGATTTAATATTACTATTCTAGAAATGCCACTTTTAGAAAGTGAGCATTTCTTTGCACTAAAATCTTGTTGTGCCCTTCAATCCACGTCTGGCTAGGTTTAGTTGACAGCTCCTTGTGCATTCACTCAGACACACCCCCAACACAGGGTACTCAGCCTCACTTGCATACATCTGCATTTTGAATGGGTCTTCCTGGGCTGGGAGGGTGGAGGGCCTGCCCTCACACAAAGGACTGCCACACCCCCTACTGGGACTCTGGCAGACAGGATTGAGCTGAAAGGGAACTTGGTGCATTTCTTAGAGACTCTTTGAAGTCACCCCCACTTCAAAGGCACAACTTAGTATAAAACAGGGCCTCTGCCCTACCTCATCAGACACTTGCTGGAGAAGAAACCTGAACCAGAAACTACATCCTGCCAAGAAGAACTGCCTGGCTGCTCAAAGGACTCACCTGTCTGCTTTTCTACAAAGGACTGCTGCCTTGCTGTTGGCCTGCTGCCTTGCTGAACTCTTGCCTGGCTGTAAAAGTGCTCTCCAAGGGCTTGGATAGAGCTTGCCTCCTGTTCCCTGAAGTCTCAGGACCAAAAAGACTTCACTCTTCCTCTTGGACGCTCCGTGCGCGAACTTTTCGATGCACAGCTTGTTCCGCGGCAAGAAAAACGCCGCACACCGACGCTGATCAACACGACGCCTTCGGGACGACCGAAACTTTGACGCACGGCCTCGCAAGGACAACGCCGCCCGACTTCCCGGGAGAAATCGACGCGACGCCTGCCGTGAGATCAAAACTTTGACGCACGGCCTCGCAAGGACAACGCCACCCGACCCCGCAGGAGAAATCGACGCGACGCCTGCCGTGAGATCAAAACTTTGACGCACGGCCTCGCAAGGACAATGCCGCCCGACTCCGCAGGAGAGATCGACGCGACGCCTGCCGTGAGATCAAAACTTTGACGCACGGCCTCGCAAGGACAACGCCGCCCGACTCCGCAGGAGAAATCGACGCGACGCCTGCCGTGAGATCGAAACTTCGACGCGCAGCCCCGCAGAACGACGCCCAGCCGGAAAACAAGCAGGAAAATCCACGCACAGACCCGGGACATCTGGTAATCCCCACGATCCACAGAAAGAGACTGTCCGCGCGCCGGAAAACGACGCCCGACTTCACCGCGTGGAAAATAACGACGCAAGTCCGTGTGTGCTGGGGAGAAATCGACGCACACACCCTTTTTCCACGCACCTCTTCCTTTGTGGCCCTCTGAGGAGATTTTCCACCAGAAACCAGGTACTTTGTGTTTGAAAGAGACTCTGTTTACTTTCTAAAGACTTAAGACACTTTATATCACTTTTCAGTGATATCTTTACAAATTCATGTTGCAACTTTGATTGTTTTGACCTGAAGATACCCAGATAAATATTATATATTTTTCTAAATACTGTGTGGTGTATTTTTGTGGTGTTATGCTATGGTGTCGTATGATTTATTGCACAAATGCTTTACACATTGCCTTCTAAGTTAAGCCTGACTGCTCGTGCCAAGCTACCGGAGGGTGAGCACAGGCTGATTTTGGATTGTGTGTGACTTACCCTGACTAGAGTGAGGGTTCTTGCTTGGACAGAGGGCAACCTAACTGCCAACCAAAAACCCCATTTCTAACATTGGTGATCAGCGGTGAGGATAGGACTTGTGTTTGTGCAGTGACATACAGTAGCTAAGTATTTCACTACCTACCCACAGTTGAAGGTCAACTTGATTTTTCATCTTTTTTGGCTCTTGGTTCTCTGATGTCCTCCTGGATATACTATTGATATTTTGGACTTTGGATTTTGGTTTTTGCTGATAAGATCTTATCAAAATGGGATTGTGTACCTACTCATTCTTTGTTTGTACTGACCACCTCACTAAGGCTGACCTAAGGAAGCTTTGCAGACAATGGGGCCTTCCTGTAGCAAGGAGATCTACTAAAGCGGAGATGCTCCATCACTACATAGTCTGGGGGGAGGAAAGATGGGCAGAGAGAGAGGCAGCAAGAAACCAAATGACTAAGTACCCCTCAGATGAGGAGGAGGACTACGCACATGAGGAGGAAGACTACTCAGATGAGGAGGAAGACTACTCAGAGTTGGACAGTGACCCAGAAATAGATGAATGGCTCCGAAGTCAAAGGCGACAGGAGCAACAATTAGAGGAGTATCTTGCAGAGGTTGAGGCAAAAAGACTCTTAGCCCTGGAAGAAGAAAAGATTGCAGCTCAAGAGCTGAGCTGTAAAGAACTGAAACTGGAGGCCGGAAGGGCTGAGTCCAGTTCAGATGGTGGCAGCAAAAATCTTGCATCTAGTACTGCTGAAGAAGGGCACAAGCCCAGAGATGTGGTGCCCAACTTGAAGAAGGGAGTTGACACACCCCAGGCAGTTCAAGGGTATGAGGTAGTTCCCGTTATGCACAGGGTCCCTGAGAAGGATTGGGGAACTGGCACAGGGAGTCATATTCCTACTGGGGGGAGGGACACTTTACTGACTCTAGCAGAGAGTGACAGAGAAAAGGGTTCCCCCCTGGTGGACGTCCTGGATATAGAGTGTAGAGACATCCCAGAAGAGTTTGGGTTGAGTGTCAGGGACAGACAGATACTGTCTTACCAGTCTCAGGAGGGTGAAGTAGAGTGCTTTTCCAAGGTTGAGTTACTGGGTGGTTGGGTGAAGGGTACTGTGGTTAATACATGTGAAGGGCAGAGTGATGTAATTGCTGGAGAGCATACGTCTGGTCCTTATTTTCCAGAGCTACGCCAACACCAGGTGGAGTGTGAGTTCTCTGACCCCAGGGAACTTACAATGGAGGCAGACTTCTGGGTGAGTACCAGAGAGTCTGAAGAGGCAGTTGGGGGTGCTCCTGAAGGGAGTGGTCTAGGTGGTTCCCAACCGAGTGTGGTGGGAGAGGATTGTAGTGTCCCAGGTAGGTCCCAGGTCCTAGAGGGTTCCATGAGGGAACACCAGGAGGGAAGCATAGCCTGTACCGTAGGGCCACCTTTTGAGGGAAGCCCCGCAGTGTCAGAAGAACTTGGGGGGGTGACTGTAGCCAGCATCCCAACAGTTCTGGTGTCTGGCAGTACCCCTCCTAGGGAGGGGGTGCAGAAGTCCAGACATAGGGTTGAGAGGGGGTTGCAGACCCCAGTGGAGGACCTTGAGAGTCAGGGGACAGCTCTGAGAGCAGAGCCCCCCAGGAATGACCCAGGTGAAACCGTTTCTGGTTTGGGGGAAACCCAGACTCTGCCGGATGGGCAGAGGTCGGGAGACCTGCGCCAACCAGACTCTTGTGTGGCCCTTGGGGACGGTGTGTCCCTTGTGGGGGGTGAGAGTGCCCCCCAGGAAGTCCTGGCATGCCAGGCAAAGATTCAACCTCAGGGTGGTGACTCTGGGTTGGATACCCAGGTTCAGAGGTTAAACTCTGACCTGGTGGGAGGTAGATGTGCCTCCCAAGAAGTCCTGCTGTACCAGGCAATTGTCCAACCTCAGGGTGTTGACTCTGGATTGGATGACCAGGTTCAGAGGTTAAACTCTGACCTGGTGGGGGGTAGGTGTGCCCCCCAGAAAGTCCTGGCGTGCCAGGCAATTGCCCAACCTCAGGGTGGTGACCCTGGGTTGGGGAACCAGGCTCAGAGGTTAAACTCTGACCTGGTGGGAGGTAGGTGTGCCTCCCTGGAAGTCCTGGCCTGCCAGGCAATGGTTCAACCTCAGGGTGGTGACTCTGGGTTGGCTAACCAGGTTCAGGGGATAAGCTCTGACCTGTTGGGGGGTAGGCGTGCCCCCCAGAAAGTCCTGGTGTACCAGGCAGTGGTCCAACCTCAGAGTGCTGACTCTGGGTTGGATAACCGGGTCCAGAGGTTAAACTCTGACCTGGTGGGGGGTAGGTGTGCCCCCCAGAAAGTCCTGGCGTGCCAGGCAATTGTTCAACCTCAGAGTGCTGACTCTGGGTTGGATAACCGGGTTCAGAGGTTAAACTCTGACCTGGTGGGGGGTAGGTGTGCCCCCCAGAAAGTCCTGGCGTGCCAGGCAATTGTTCAACCTCAGGGTGGTGACTCTGGGTTGGATACCCAGGTTCAGAGGTTAAACTCTGACCTGGTGGGAGGTAGGTGTGCCTCCCAAGAAGCCCTGCGGTGCCAGGCAATTGTCCAACCTCAGGGTGTTGACTCTGGGTTGGATGACCAGGTTCAGAGGTTAAACTCTGACCTGGTGGGGGGTAGGTGTGCCCCCCAGAAAGTCCTGGTGTGCCAGGAAATTGCCCAACCTCAGGGTGGTGACCCTGGGTTGGGGAACCAGGCTCAGAGGTTAAACTCTGACCTGGTGGGAGGTAGGTGTGCCTCCCAGAAAGTCCTGGTGCGCCAGGCAATTGTTCAACTTCAGGGTGGTGACTCTGAGTTGAATGGCCCAGTTCAGAGGTTAAACTCTGACCTGGTGGAGGGTCAGTGTGCCCTCCAGGAAGTCCTGGTGTGCCAGCCAATTGTTCAACTTCAGGGTGGTGACTCTGAGTTGAATGGTCAGGTGCAGAGGTTAAACTCTGACCTGGTGGAGGGTCAGTGTGCCCTCCAGGAAGTCCTGGCGTGCCAGGCAATTGTTCAACTTCAGGGTGGTGACTCTGAGTTGAATGGGCAGGTGCAAAGGTTAAACTCTGACCTGGTGGGGGGTAGGTGTGCCTCCCAGGAAGTCCTGGTTTGCCAGGCAGTGATCCAGTCTGAGGGTACAGACCCTGGGCTGGAAGACCAGGTTCAGGGTGTGTCCCCGGACCTGGAGGGAGGGGCTACTGATAACAGTGCCCCTACCATGTTGTCTTCTGAGGAGGCCACTCCTAGTTGGAGGGTGCTGGACCCCAGAAGGGAGGGCAGGGGGAGGGAAGCCTCACCCCGGGCCCTAGTCCAACCTGAAGGTACAGGCCCCAGGTTGGAGGGCCAGTTGCAGGTTAACAGCCCTGCACTGGTGGAGGAATGGTACCGGGTGACTTCTGTAAGCACCCTGACCATGTTGGACTCTGGGGGTACCGCTCCAGGAGGGAGGGTACAAAGCCCCAGAGGGGAGGACCAGGTTCAGGCTGTCATCCCTGACCTGGTGGAAGGGAGAGTGGTTAAAGGGTGCCCAGCACCTGGGGCTACCGCCCCCCACTCTCCACAGCCACAGTGGTTGGAGAGCTTTGAGAGGCCTGGGGCCTGGCTCTCATCCCTGGCAGCTGTCAGAAATCACTGTGGCTTGCTGTCCGGGTGGACAGAGTTATCCCTGGGGAGGGGACAAGTGTCACACCCCAGGGGTAGAGTGGGCAACACCACTGTGTTGGTCATGGTGGTACTATCCTGCTCCTGGGATACATCTGTGAGCAAAGTAAGGGTAGGTGCTGCACAGATGGGATCCGCAGGTAAGGAGAAAGGTTCCCCATGGGTTGGCTTAGTGGGCCCTGAGAGTATGGACAGAGTGATCCAATTGGAGTCAGGAAGGCGAAGAACTGGAGCATGCCCCTGCTGTTGTGGGCCTGGGTCCTTGTTCTGTCGCCTCAAACAGGGAAGTACATCAGGATAGTGATTGTTCTCCCCGGGCTTTAGGCTGGTAGGGGGTCATGTTGGACCTGGCTTTTTGACAGGGACATCCCCAAACTTTTTGCCTCCTTCCTCCTATTTTTTCTGACCTGTTGTTGTTGGCTTTTGACCTCTGGGCACTTTACCACTGCTAACCAGTGCTAAAGTGCATATGCTCTCTGGGTAAATTGTACTACTGATTGGTTTATCCATGATTGACTATTTAATTTACTTGTAAGTCCCTGGTAGAGTGCACTACATGTGCCTAGGGCAGGTAGATTAAATGCTACTAGTGGGCCTGCAGCACTGGTTGTGCCACCCACCTCAGTAGCCCCTTAACCCTGTCTCAGGCCTGCCATTGCAAGGCCTGTGTGTGCAGTTTCACTGCCACTTCGACTTGGCATTTAAAAGTACTTGCCAAGCCTAGAACTCCCCTTTTACTACATATAAGTCATCCCTAATGTGTGCCCTAGGTAACCCCTAGAGCAGGGTGCGGTGTAGGTAAAAGGCAGGACATGTACCTGTGTAGTTATATGTCCTGGTAGTGTGAAACTCCTAAATTCGTTTTTACACTACTGTGAGGCCTGCTCCTTTCATAGGCTAACATTGGGGCTGCCCTCATACACTGTTGAAGTGGCAGCTGCTGATCTGAAAGGAGCAGGAAGGTCATATTTAGTATGGCCAGAATGGTAATACAAAATCCTGCTGACTGGTGAAGTCGGATTTAATATTACTATTCTAGAAATGCCACTTTTAGAAAGTGAGCATTTCTTTGCACTAAAATCTTGTTGTGCCCTTCAATCCACGTCTGGCTAGGTTTAGTTGACAGCTCCTTGTGCATTCACTCAGACACACCCCCAACACAGGGTACTCAGCCTCACTTGCATACATCTGCATTTTGAATGGGTCTTCCTGGGCTGGGAGGGTGGAGGGCCTGCCCTCACACAAAGGACTGCCACACCCCCTACTGGGACTCTGGCAGACAGGATTGAGCTGAAAGGGAACTTGGTGCATTTCTTAGAGACTCTTTGAAGTCACCCCCACTTCAAAGGCACAACTTAGTATAAAACAGGGCCTCTGCCCTACCTCATCAGACACTTGCTGGAGAAGAAACCTGAACCAGAAACTACATCCTGCCAAGAAGAACTGCCTGGCTGCTCAAAGGACTCACCTGTCTGCTTTTCTACAAAGGACTGCTGCCTTGCTGTTGGCCTGCTGCCTTGCTGAACTCTTGCCTGGCTGTAAAAGTGCTCTCCAAGGGCTTGGATAGAGCTTGCCTCCTGTTCCCTGAAGTCTCAGGACCAAAAAGACTTCACTCTTCCTCTTGGACGCTCCGTGCGCCGAACTTTTCGACGCACAGCTTGTTCCGCGGCAAGAAAAACGCCGCACACCGACGCTGATCAACGCGACGCCTTCGGGACGACTGAAACTTTGACGCACGGCCTCGCAAGGACAACGCCGCCCGACTTCCCGGGAGAAATCGACGCGACGCCTGCCGTGAGATCAAAACTTTGACGCACGGGCTCGCAAGGACAACGCCGCCCGACCCCGCAGGAGAAATCGACGCGACGCCTGCCGTGAGATCAAAACTTTGACGCACGGCCTCGCAAGGACAACGCCGCCCGACTCCGCAGGAGAAATCGACGCGACGCCTGCCGTGAGATCGAAACTTCGACGCGCAGCCCCGCAGAACGACGCCCAGCCGGAAAACAAGCAGGAAAATCCACGCACAGACCCGGGACATCTGGTAATCCCCGCGATCCACAGAAAGAGACTGTCCGCGCGCCGGAAAACGACGCCCGACTTCCCCGCGTGGAAAATAACGACGCAAGTCCGTGTGTGCTGGGGAGAAATCGACGCACACACCCTTTTTCCCCGCACCTCTTCCTTTGTGGCCCTCTGAGGAGATTTTCCACCAGAAACCAGGTACTTTGTGTTTGAAAGAGACTCTGTTTACTTTCTAAAGACTTAAGACACTTTATATCACTTTTCAGTGATATCTTTACAAATTCATATTGCAACTTTGATCGTTTTGACCTGAAGATACCCAGATAAATATTATATATTTTTCTAAATACTGTGTGGTGTATTTTTGTGGTGTTATGCTATGGTGTCGTATGATTTATTGCACAAATGCTTTACACATTGCCTTCTAAGTTAAGCCTGACTGCTCGTGCCAAGCTACCGGAGGGTGAGCACAGGCTGATTTTGGATTGTGTGTGACTTACCCTGACTAGAGTGAGGGTTCTTGCTTGGACAGAGGGCAACCTAACTGCCAACCAAAAACCCCATTTCTAACAATTATAAATTCCAAATTGCATCTGTGCATTGATTCTGGACGTTAAGGACAAAGCCCATATCTTTTACCTTTAGGAGCAAGATAATCTATTACAGGTGTTTCAGATTCCACGCATCCTTTCTCTTCTGTAAGTAAAAGTCAGAGGTAAAGGTGTTCAACACTTGTTTATTTTTCTTTTTTCTCTCCATAGTTTGCGGTCTCCTTTGAGGGTCAGGGATAGATACCCAAAAATGACTCTCAAATAAATCTTGTGGTTCTTTCTACATGGTGCACACCTTAGATCAAAGAATCGAAGGTTCCCTGAGAGTCTGGAATTCCGAAATTCAGTTACACAGTAGCCAAATCAAAGATGTCGAAGGTATTTTAAAGTCCTCCACAGGAGCAAGAAATGCAGCCCTTTATCCAACTGGGTTTTCCTAAGCTTAACAGGTACAAAGGATAATTGGCAGATAAAGTAGATATTCACAAGAACGTATGGGCAGCCCTTACTGCAAAGCTATTATGAATTAAGAGGATTTCCATAACTAAGGAGGGGAATTCACATGTGTTAGGGGGACAGGCCCAGTCTATGCTACTGAAGGTTGTTATTTCTGGATTGTTATAGAAGCCACAGATAGTACAGGACCCACAGGCATCTCCAGTGTAGTATGGTCCTTACAAGTATATTGAAGTTGTATTACCTCAGGCTGAAGACATGAGCAAGTCTTGCGTGTTCCAAGAAGGACTTCACATACAGTAAGTGTCATAGATATGGTCAGCGTTAGTCACACACATTCTACTTCCTTAATGATATGTTAAGAGAAATATTAGAGTTGCTGCCAGGTCAGACAGTATGTGCTACATTAACATCGGATTGGTTCCGAGGTGACTGGCAGAGCTCAAACATTACCTGATATATTGAGAGTATTAAACAATGATTATGGCCCTCATTACAACATTTGCGGTGAAAGCCGCTTACCGCAGTGCAGAAGACCGCCAACACACCGCAGCGGAATTCCGCCACAGCTATTATGACCCACAGCACGGAATCCGCCAAAATTCAGACACCCACACAAGTCTGCCACACCAAAGGTCAGTGATAAACTGGCGAAAAAACAAAACCTCCACCGTCACGCCATCAGAAATACGCCCACACTATCACGACACACAAATCCACGCGACGGTCTTTCAACTGCGGTATTCCATTGGTGGTACACACCGCCGGGCTCAAAATACACACACATTTACAAAACACAACCACATTGGACAATACAAAATACACACACCTGATACACATACACACACCACTCTCACACACCCATTACAATATAAAACACACACCCACATCACTCACAAACCCCTACGACCACAATTACCGAGAGAAGGCCAGAGAGAGACACCACAAACAACTACCAAGCATCCACAGGCACACAATACCATCACCCACAGAACTTCCACGCACCTCACACAACACACCACTAAATATCACCCCACTTATCACTATACACACCACCCCACACATCACCCACACCACCCCATGGCACGGCAAAGACATCCCAGGTTCTCTGAGGAGGAGCTCAGGGTCATGGTGGAGGAAATCGTCCGGGTAAAGCCACAGCTATTCGTATTACAGGTGCAGCACACCTCCATAGCTAGGAAGATGGAGCTATGGCGAAGAATAGTGGACAGGGTTAACGCACTGGGACAGCACCCAAGAAATAGGGATGACATCAGGAAGAGGTGGAAGAACCTACAGGGGAAGGTGCGTTCCGTGGTCACAAGACACCACCTTGCGGTTCAGCGGACTGGCGGCGGACCCGCACCTCCACCCCCACAACTAACAACATGGGAGGAGCAGGTCTTGCCGATTCTGCATCCTGAGGGCCTCGCAGGAGTAGATGGAGGAATGGACTCTGGTAAGTCAAAGCTTTACTATTACATCCCCCACCCTACCTGCATGCCATCACATACCCCCACCCTCACCCTCACCCCCATCACTCCTACTCCTCACAAATGTCCCACTATCAAAACCCACCCAATTCAACACCAAGCCCTGCATGCAACAACAAAGCATGGACACCCATCACCAAAGCATGGCCACTGCACATACCCATACACCGCCCTAAACCGCCATCGCACAAGGTCCCACACAGGAATGCAAGCACTGGGGTACATGGACACCCACCTATTGCACACCATGTCACACACAGATGTAATAAACATCCTTTGATACCCCTGCAGGACCCCTACCCAACGTCACTGGACAGGAGGGTCCACACATGTCCATGCCATCAACAGAAGAGGTCCACAGTGATGACAGCAGCTCTGTCCAACTGGATCTAGATGACCAGCCCGGCCCATTGGGGACCTCGAGACAGTCGGTTCCCCTCACACAGTCACACGCCACTACAGACCTTCCCCCCTCTGGAAACACCAGCACAGCACCCACCCAGCGGGCCCATAGCTCTGCCCCCAGGACACGTCAATCAGCAGTGTGTCCACCACTACAGGGAACCCAGGCTAACCCACCACCCCAACAACAGGGACCTGGGGGCAGTGGTAGAGGGCACACGGTCCAGGGGACGGAGGCCCAGGAACACAGGGGAACTGGGAGGGCTGCTGTGCGACAGGGGGAGGACAGGCCAAGGGAACCCACTCTCCACAAGGCCCTCTCCTCCCAGGAGATGATGGCAACGGTACTGGCCAAGTTTCTGGAGACCCAGCGCCTGCAGGAGGAACAGTATTTGGGCTTCAGGGAGAAACTCAGAGCCATCAATTCCACCCTGGGCACCATCGTAGGAGTGCTGAAGGAAGTACTCAACACCAGGAGGGACACTGTGGCACAACAAGGGGCCCCTGACACTAGCATGGATGATGAACTGCCTACAACCTCCACCGGCACTAGTGGACAGGAGGCACCGCCACATGACCACCACACCAGCACTCCACCCCCTGCAGAGGGAGAACCACCCCGCAAACGGTCCCTGAGATCCAGGACAAAGACAGAGAACAATGCCAAGACCACCGCCAAGAAATGAGACCACCCTGACTGTCAGCTTACTGTCCCACTTTTTTTTCACCCTGTCCATCCTCAAACTGCCCCAGCTCCACTTCCTATGCCCATTTGGGCAATGCACCTGTGAGACTAATAGACTGGACTCTGCCATGGATATTCCTCCACCTTCACCCCTAGCCATTTTACAACCCCCTCCAATATTGAGCACTTAAATAAACACCCTTGAAGCACAAAACAATCTGGAGTCAGTCTGTGATTTCGAAATAGTGTATTAGCAATTACAGTGGCAAAATGCTCTTTCAATTGTAATGTCGACATACCTATGTCACACAGCTCTAGTCCATGAGGAAACAAAGCAGATGTCACACTGTGGGACACACATCTGTGAAATCGTAAGGTAAAGTGACAACTCAGTGACCATACACTGGGTGAAAACGACAGACAGTAGAGAGGTAGTAGTGTTAAAGTACATGTAGTAGGCAGGTTTGTATTCTTACCTGTGTCTCACTGGAAATATTGCAGGACCACCGAGTTCCTGTTGTCCATGTACTCTTCTTCTGCTTCCTCGTCTTCACTGTCCACAGGCTCCACAGCTGCAACAACACCGCCATCTGGACCATCCTCCTGCAGAAAAGGCACCTGTCGTCGCAAAGCTAAGTTGTGAAGCATACAGCAGGTCACGATGATCTGGCACACCTTCTTTGGGGAGTAGAATAGGGATCCACCTGTCATATGGAGCACCTGAACCTGGCCTTCAGGAGGCCGAAGGTCCGCTCTATTATCCGCCGTGTTCGCCCATGGACCTCATTGTAGCGTTCCTCTGCCCTTGTCCTGAGATTCCTCACTGGGGTCAGTAGCCATGACAGGTTGGGGTAATCAGAGTCACCTGCAAATGGCGAGGGACAACTGTTAGACACACACTAACCTGTAGGGATAACCCCAGAACCAGATAACCATTCCCACTGTCTTGCTTCCAGGTGCTCACCTAATAGCCACACACGGTGCCTCTGGAGTTGACCCATCACATAATGGATGCTGCTATTCCGCAGGATGTAGTTGTCATGCACTGAGCCAGGGAACTTGGAATTCACATGGGAGATGTACTGGTCTGCCAAACACACCATCTGCACATTCATGGAATTATAACTCTTCCGATTTCTGTACACCTGTTCACTCCTGCGGGGGGTACCAAAGCCACATGTGTCCCATCAATGGCACCTATGATGTTGGGGATATGTCCCAGGGCATAGAAATCACCTTTCACTGTAGGCAAATCCTCCACCTGAGGGAAAACGATGTAGCTCCGCATGTGTTTCAGCAGGGCAGACAACACTCTGGACAACACGTTGGAGAACATAGGCTGGGACATCCCTGATGCTATGGCCACTGTTGTTTGAAATGACCCACTTGCAAGGAAATGGAGTACTGACAGCACCTGCACTTGAGGGGGGATTCTTGTGGGATGGCGGATAGCTGACATCAGGTCTGGCTCCAGCTGGACACACAGGGGCATATTTATACTCCGTTTGCGCCAAAATTGCGTCGTTTTTTTTTACGCAATTTCGACGCGAAACTAACTCCATATTTATACTTTGGCGTTAGATGCGTCTAGCGCCAAAGTCCATGGAGTTAGCGTCATTTTTTAGCGTGGACACCTACTTTGCGTTAATTATATGCAAGGTAGGCGTTCCCGTCTAAAAAATCGACTCCGAGGCATGTGCGTGGGATTTATACTCCCGGGCAAAAATCACGCCCGGGAGTGGGCGGGTCAAAAAAAATGACGGGGCATATTTATACTCCGTTTGCTCCGAAATTGCATCGTTTTTTTTTACGCAAAACTAACTCCATATTTATACTTTGGCGTTAGACGCGTCTAGCGCCAAAGTCCATGGAGTTAGCATCATTTTTTAGCGTGGACACCTACTTTGCGTTAATTATATGCAAGGTAGGCGTTCCCGTCTAAAAAATCGACTCCGAGGCATGTGCGTGGGATTTATACTCCCGGGCAAAAATCACACCCGGGAGTGGGCGGGTCAAAAAAAATGACGTACTGCCGCTTTTGCGCCGTTTTTTAGCGCCTGCAAAAGGCAGGCGTTAAGGGACCTGTGGGCTCTGAAGGAGCCCACAGGTGCCCCCCCATGCCCCCAGGGACACCCCCTGTCACCCATGCCCACCCCAGGAGGACACCCATGGCTGGAGGGACCCATCCCAGGGACATTAAGGTAAGTTCAGGTAAGTGTTTTTTTTTTTTTTTTTGTGGCATAGGGGGGCCTGATTTGTGCCCCCCTACATGCCACTATGCCCAATGACCATGCCCAGGGGACAGAAGTCCCCTGGGCATGGCCATTGGGCAAGGGGGCATGACTCCTGTCTTTGCTAAGACAGGAGTCATTTCTATGGGGGTTGGGAGTGAAAAAAAATGGCGCAAATCGGGTTGAGGCTAAAAAATTGCCTCAACCTGACTTGCCCCATTTCTTGACGCCCAAGCTCCATATCCCCCTACGCCGGCGCTGCCTGGTGTACGTCGTTTTTTTTAACGCACACCAGACGGCGCCGGCGGCTAATGCCGGCTAACGTCATTCAATAAATACGGCGCCCGCATGGCGCTTCAGAATGGCGTTAGCCGGCGCTAATTTTTTTGACGCAAAACTGCGTTGGCGCAGTTTTGCGTCAAAAAGTATAAATATGGGCCACAGTTCCTGGATTGTGGCACGGTCAAGCCTGTAGGTGATGATCACATGTCTTTCCTCCATTGTCGACAGGCCCACCAGCGGTCTTTACACCGGAGGATGCCGCCATGTCCTCACATGTCCCAGCGGACGGTGCCTATGAAGGACAACAGCGAGCACGGAGTCAAACAACTCAGAGGTACGTACCCACAGCTTACACAGAACACGAATCATAATCCGAAAATTGGCCTGTATGTGTGTTGAGGCTAGGTCTAGGTATGTGTGATGCAGTTAAAAATTAAGCCATGTGGGCCCCTGAAATGGCGGCTGCCTGACCTGTAAAGTGGGACAATGGATTGTGAGGTAACTGCGCTGGCGTTGTACACCGTCGCGGTAGGCGGTCAAAGACCTTGGCGCAATGCTGCATTGGTTAACATTGGACCCTTTGGGTCCCAGGAGCCAATGACGATGTACGCCGGCGGTGATGGTACGCACCACCGTGGACGTGACCGCCATTTCCTATCTGTTCAATCACTCGATACCTGATCTTCGACAGGAGAGGACCTACACTGCAAGTGCTGCTGTGACCTCAGTCTGGAAGAGACAATGGCTCGTGTGTCTGGGGAAAGGGCCCCTGCCTTCACATCTGAGGAGTTGGAGAAACTCCTGGATGGGGTCCTCCCCCAGTACACGGTACTCTACGGTCCTCCTGACAAACAGGTAAATACACTGGGAGCATGCTGTATGGGCTATGCCTGTGTGGAGTGGGGTGGATGTAAGATGGGGGGGGAGATTGAGGCGTGCATGAAACGACAGTGAGTGCATGTGCATCATGGCAAGGGTAGGGATGGGGGCCAATGACTGTGACGGTGCATTTGGTAATAACTTTTCTTTTCCCCCTGTACAAATCATGTAGGTCAGCGCTCACCAGAAAAAAGATATTTGGCGTGCCATCGCCAAGGACTTCCGGACCCTGGGGGTCTACCACAGACGGAGCACCCACTGCCGTAAGAGATGGGAGGACATTGGCTGCTGGAGCAAGAAGACGGCGGAGGCCCAGCTGGGGATGGCCTCCCAAGGTGGGAGGGGTGCCCGTTGCACCATGACCCCCCTGATGTACAGGATCCTGGCAGTGGCTTACCTGGAGTTGGATGGGCGCTTGGGGGCATCACAGCAACCACAAGGGGGTGAGTACACTCTCATTCTGCTGATTTTGCACGCAGTGGAGGTGTCTGGGTGGGGGAGGTGGGCTGTGGGTTTCCCTAGGCCAGGGAGAGTTTAGAAGGCAAGGTCCCCTTGTTCTGGCAGACCCTGTGGCACCCCACCCCACCTTTGTACAGTGCCAAGTACACCTAGTCAGGCTCCTGTGTCATCCATGTGTGCAGATGTCGTCCATAGCCTTGTAGGCCATGTCCTAGGGATTGAACAGTGGAGCTTAAGTGCGCGGCATAGTGCAGGGGCCTTCTGTGTCTGTCGTGTCCGCCAACGGTAGCGGTAATGCATGCACTCAACATGTCTTTCTTCTGTCGTCTCCCCCCTTTTTGTTGTCTCCCTGTTCTTGTGTGCATTAGCATCATCAGGCGGAGCAGCAGTGGCACCGGAGCAGGAGGGAGCTGCATCCCACATGGCCCTGGAAGGCGAGACAACGGACTCAGAGTTCACCAGTGTGACGGAGGGCGAGGGGAGCTCCACGGCGGGGACAGGAGCTGACACCATTGACACGGACACGTCCTCTGATGGGAGCTCCCTTGTGGTGGCAGCAACATCTGTGCCCCCCGCATCTGCAGGTACAGCTGCCACCCCCCTACCAGCACTGCCCTCCCAGCAGCCCCTCAGCTTTTGCCACGTGCCCGCTCACTCAGGAGGGTGGGCATCTCCTTCGCCCCAGTCACCCCTGCTGCCCTCAGTGAGGAGGCCATTCACCTCCTCAGGTCCCTCACTATTGGCTAGTCTACCGTTTTGAATGCCTTCCAGGGTGTAGAAAGGCAGTTGCAACAAACAAATGCATTCCTGGAGGGCATTCGTTCTGGTCAGGCGGCCCTTCAGCGAGCTTTTCAGACTCTGGCCTCAGCACTGATGGCAGCCATTGTCCCTGTGTCTAGCCTCCCCCCTCCAACTTCCTCCACCCAGACCCAATCCCTTCTACCTCAGCCTATCCCAAGCACACCTTCAGACCAGCATGCACACACGTCAACACACAAGGGAAGCTCAGGCAAACATAAGCACCATACATCCCACAGACACTCACGCAAGCATCACACACATGCAGACACACCAACATCCACTGCCTCCACTGTGTCCCCCTCCTCCTCGTCTCAGTCCTCCCTCCCAGTCTCGTCTACACTCACACCTGCATGCACTACATCTACAGCCACTACTGCCATCACCAGCACACACACCACCACACCCCGCTCACGTGCAGTCACCACACCAACTGCCATTCACACATCCCCTGTGTCCTCTCCTAGTGTGTCTGTGACGCCACCTACCAAGATACACAAACACAGGCACGCACCCACCCAACAGCCATCCACCTCACAACAGCCTCCAGCGCATGCACCTTCACCCAAAGTCACCAAACGGACACCTCCTACAACCACAACCTCTTCCTCCACTCCCAAACTCCCTCCAGCTACCTGTCCCAGTGTTTCCAAAAAGCTTTTCCTGTCCAACCTTGACCTCTTTCCCACACCTCCCCCACCCCGTCCGTCTCCTAGGGCCCAACTCTCCAGGTCCCAACCTAACACCTCAGCCACAACATCTCAGGTACCAGTGGTGCCTGTAGTCACCGGAATCTGGAGTGCACCGGACACCAGGGCAGCCAGTGTGGCACAGAGCCACAGCACGGACAGTCCCCCACCTGTGAAGCATCAAAAGTTGGCCAGTGCCTGGCGGGAGAGGGGGAAGACTCCAGCCACCAAAGCCGCTCCCAGGGGTACAGGTGGGAGTGTGGAGTCAGCTGCGACACCTTCCAAGGTGGGGAAGGGCCACAAGAAAGTCAGCAGGTCTGGGAAGAGCAGCATGGCGGAGAAGTCCGCCATCATCCCCGCTGCCCAGGAGGCCACCGCCGTCTTCCCCGCTGCCCAGGAGGCCACCGCCTCCAGCCCCGCTGCCCAGGAGGCCACCGCCATCATCCCCGCTGCCCAGGAGGCCACCGCCATCATCCCCGCTGCCCAGGAGGCCACCGCCAGCACCTGCCCTGCTGCCCAAGAGGCCAAAACCACCAGCCCCGCTGGGCCAGACAGGACCGCCAGCACCAGCCCCGCTGGGCCAGACAGGACCGCCAGCACCAGCCCCGCTGGGCCAGAGAGGACCACCAGCACCAGCCCCGCTGGGCCAGAGAGGACCGCCAGCACCAACCCCGCTGGGCCAGAAGAGGACCACCAGTACCAGCCCAGCTGGGCCAGAGAGGACCGCCAGCACCAGCCCCGCTGGGCCAGACAGGACCGCCAGCACCAGCCCCGCTGGGCCATGATGGACCACCAGCACCAGCCCTGCTGGGCCATGAAGGACCGCCAGCAGCAGCCCCGCTGGGCCATGAAGGACCGCCAGCAACTGAGTCACTGCAAAGGACCCCGCCACAACAAGCACCGCTGAACAGGTCACCACCGCAACAAGCACAGCTGAACAGGTCACTGACGCCACAAGCACCGCTGAACAGGGCACCGCTGAACAGGGCACCACCGCCACAAGCACCGGTGAACACGGCACCGCCGCCACAAGCACCGCTGAACAGGGCACCGCCGCAACAAGCACCACTGAACAGGGCACCACCGCCACATGCACCGCTGGCCCATGAGCGCCAAGGGCACTGACGCTACTGAGTCCGTCACGAGCAGGATGAAGCACTCTGGGCACCAAGCCCCCTCCAGAACCAGTGGTGAGATACATCCACTACTTCAGTCCTTGGCAGGATGAAGCACTCTGGGCACAAAGCCCCCTCCAGAACCAGTGGAGACTGTTATCCACTTGAGAGACTGTGGCTTTGCACCCCCCAGGATGCAGCAGTGGGCAACCCACCCACTGTAGAGACTTGACAGACTGTGGCTTTGCACTCCCCAGGATGCAGCAGTGGGCAACCCACCCACTGTAGAGAATTGAGAGACTGTGGCTTTGCACTCCCCAGGATAAAGCAGTGGGCAAACCACCCACTGGAGAGACTTGAGAGACTGTGGCTTTGCACTCCCCAGGATAAAGCAGTGGGCAACCCACCCACTGTAGAGACTTGAGAGACTGTGGCTTTGCACTCCCTAGGATTGAACAGTGGGCAAAACACCCACTGTAGAGACTTGAGAGACTGTGGCTTTGCACTCCCCAGGATTGAACAGTGGGCATGTGGCCCCCTCGTGGATTTGTGCGTCGTGCACTCAACCGGCTGAGGTGCCCCCCTCTTTCCCTCCGCCTGAGTTGCCTGTTTTATTGCTATCTGATGCCCCTGCAGTGTTCTCTCTGTCGTGGTCGGGGATCTTGTGTGGGCCTCGCCCATACCGTGTGGGGCCAGTGTTCCACAGACGTCAATGGAGCACTACCTGGACTACCATTCTTTGTGTATATTTTGTTTATAGTGTATATATGTATACTTTTGTGTACTACATTTTAATATATTACAATGGTTACACTCATTTTCTTTGGTCTTTGCATTCTTCCGCGGGGATTGGGGGTGTAACTATAATGTATCATGTTGTATTTGTGTGTTTATTGTCCTGGGTGAGGGTGGGGGTGGGGGTGTTGCGTGTGTGTGTCCCTGTTTTCTCCCTCCCCCCTCCCCTGTGTCATAGGTGCAGTACTCACCGTGGTCTTCGCCGCCGGCGTTCGTGCTCCTGGTAGAGGAGCAAGAAGAAAAGGGCTGGCAGGATCTGCAGCTCTGGTTCCATGGCATCCTGGTCCCTCGTGGGGTGTGTAGAGGTGAGCGTTTTTCCTTCGAAGTCCTGTTTCCACTGTGTTTTTGTCCATGGTGAATCCGCCCCGGAAAAGGTGACGGATTGGTAGGTTGTGATACTGTGGGCGGTACTTTGTCCTCCGCCTGTCTGTTGGCGGTGTTTGTTTGTACCGCTGTGGCGGTCGGAGTGTTAAAGTGGCTGTCTTTGCTGGTGGTTTCCACCACGGTCGTAATTCAATTTTTTTTACCGCCGGCCTGTTGGTGGTCTTACCGCCGCTTTAACACCGTCCCCCACGATTGTAATGACCACCTATGTGTCTTCCTATTGACTTGGTTCCTAATCCTCAACAATGTCAGCTTGTCGAATCATATGCACTACGTCATACCTCACTACACATGGTATTCCTTGAATATTGGTAGTACCTGTTGTAATTAAGCAGATACATGAAGAGCATGGTACTTCTCCGGTAGTAGATACTTAGGGGCATATTTATACTCCGTCTTCCCCGATTGTGTGTCAAAAATTTTGACGCACAATCAGCGCAAACGTTGACCCGTATTTAAACTTTGACGCCCGAGCCCGCTGAGGACAAAGTTCCGCCGTGTGCATCATTTTTTGGATGCGGCAACCCGCCTTGCGTTAATTATATGCAAGGTAGGCGATCCCGTCCAAAAAATGGCTTAAGCGGCCGTGCGTCGTATTTATGCTTTCTGGCAAAAATGAAGCATGGCCGAGAGGCGGGGCCAGAAAATGACGCACAGCCTGATTTGCATCAAAAATTAACGCCTGGGTCAGGGCAGGCGTTAAAATGGGGCAAACACACCTGTATTTAATCAGAACACACAGAACAAACAGCAGAGCAGCAGAGCAGCAACAGGGAGCCATGGAGGTGATCCTAATTCAGCGTGCACGCAGACGCAGAGCCCAGCAGCAACAACAGCAGCTACAACAACACCCACAGGGACCCCAAAGGCAGCTCAGAAGGCAGGAGAGGATATTCCGCCCCAGAACCACCCTGCAGGGCCTCAGGGAACACAACATCATCCAGAGGTACCGGTTGAACTGGCAGGCCATTCAGCAGCTGCTGTGCAACATTGAACCGCAGTTGGCCCCCACTTTGGTGACACCCCGCACCATCCCAACAGAAACCAAGCTGATTGCCGTACTTCATATGCTGGCAAGTGGCTCTTTCCAAACAACTGGTGCCCTGGTGGGCGGAATATCACAACCATCATTCTCCGCCTTTTTGCCCAAAGTACTGGATGCCATTATTCGACTGACATCCCGCCACATCTGCTTCCCTAACGCACTGCAGAAGCAGCAGGAAACAAAACAGGGGTTCTACCTCATCAGTGGCTTCCCACACGTCCTTGGTGCAATCAACTGCACACATGTACGCCTTGTGCCACCTGCTGCAACTGAACACGTCTACCGCAACAGGAAGCACACACATTCCATCAACGTGCAGGCCATAGTCGATCACCAGGGATTGACCACCAACATCGTGGCTAAATATCCTGGGAGTGTCCATGACTCATTCATCTTCCGTCACTGCACCATCAATGAACACTTCCAGGATAGACGGTATGGCAATGGACTACTTGTTGGTAAGTACAAAAACCTACTTATATACACACTGCACAGCAACCCTCTAGGACACACAACACATACACCACAACAGCAACATGTGAACAGGAACATACTGAGGTCGTGACATCGCTAGCCATGTTTCTTAGCTCACCATTGAACCTGTCACACATCGGAAATTACTGTACAGCCTAATGTTAGGACGTCAAAGATCACAACGTGTGGAGTGGGTTGCCCAAATGTCACCTTGGAAAATGTAAGTGTCCCAATGACCTTTACATTAATCCATTGACTAAGTCTAAAGGTATGGGATGTCCAGGGTACATTGATATGAACGTGTTAACAACACTGTCAATTTTAACTGTGCATGGAACTACCATCTCACCCCTAGTGAAGACACACGGACACCTGTATCACAAGTCACAATGCTAGGGAGGGCACACTGTACTGCAAATCCCAAAACATACTGCTGACAAATGGTTAGCAGACAAACACTCGTTCAGCCAAGGAAACAACACAATGCAGATGGTATATCCTACAAGCATAGGATGCCACATTATTACACAAAAAAGTTACAGACAACACAACTCCTGCCATGAAAGGTCTTTTCAATAGTGCCAGCTACATCAACATGATCCCAATTATTTTCTCTTGCAGATGATCAGGGGTATGGCATCCAGCCATGGATTATGACACCATTTGGCAACCCAAGTACTGCTGCAGAGCGTGCCTACAACGACGCCCATAGGAGAACACGCAGCATTGTCAAGAGGATCTTCGGCATCCTCAAGTCAAGGTTCCGCTGCCTCGACATCACTGGTGGTAGCCTCCTATATTCCCTGGAGATGGTCTGTAGGATCATCCTAACATGTGCAATATTGCACAACATTTGCATCAAAAGAAACATTCCCCTCCTGGAACCAGAGCCACACATGCCTGAAGAGGAGGAAGAGGAGGATGCTGGCCTGCAACAGGAGGGGGAACTACAGAACACGGCCGCTGGTATACGCAGGCGGCAACAGATCGTCAATAATTTCTTTTGAATATGATCACCTTCACCTTCACCACTTTAGTTAACGAATTTAAATAAACACCTATTCTAATCACCATATCATGGTCTGGCTATTCCTTTTTGCACACCTTCATCTCTACTTATCAGAATAAGAGTGTTGCCTCATGGAGCATTGCTGAGATACTGAGTAGGACACAGAACATCCCAGAGCTAATGTGATGCCTAACATACAATGGTCACATACACACACACTCTTAATAACATATATAATGTACATTTCTCCTTTGAAGGCCAATAGCAGAGGACCACAACTATTTCACACATACATGTTGAAATCAAGGTCCGACGCAGCATATGGCACACAACTAAGACACCATCACTCAATAAGGGGAAAACAAGCCTCATACATGAGGCAGTTAATGTGCTTTGGCATCAGTAACAGGAATGCCTGACCAGACTCTTGACAGCAGTCCAAGTCCAACTGCATCCAATATTTGCAAGGAAAATCTGTGACCAGAGTCCCATAGAAGCAGAACAGAGACAGCACAAGTGCCACACATATGAGCAGCATTGCACACATGACATTCCATGTACATGTCAGCCCATTTCCTATCTCCTGACACACGTATGCACCTGGTCACAACCCACCTGTCGGAAGAGGTCCCTGGAATACTAAGATGTGTACCCTGATATTCCCTCCTCTACACACACAGACCAACATTAGCAAACCAGTGTGCTACACCCTTTCTTATGGTATGCCATTGTCATAGAACATCTGACTGCAAGGACGTCAGGTAAATTTATACACTGTCTTCTAGTTTCAAAGCCCTGTTAGCACATGTAGCTTGCTTCCCGTGTGAAAATGTCTGTTGGCCCTTAGAATGCAAGTCTCACCTACAGGACTGGTGAGAAACAGATGCAGCCCACACCTGTGATCACCTCCATGCACACCACCCATTTCAACAAGCACTGCCCCTGCTGATGCCTGGAACAGCATAGGAGTTGCCATTATGTCAAATACACCGTTAAGCATTGATACTAATTAAGCCATGTAACACAGCCACTGGGTTCATTTGTCACCTTCAAAAACACAGGACATACACAGTTTTACATGTCAACTGTCTAGTTTGTCCTCCAAACAGTCTTAGTCAGACCACTGATTATGTAACTTGTCAAGTAGCTGGATCTTGAATCACCTTGCATTCTGTCAGCCTGACTGGCAACTGTCTGTGCGTCACACTAAAGTATCCCTGTGTCTACATATGTACCACACTTCCGTTAGCAAACCTCTCATTCATCAGGGGGTATTGGCCATGGGCTTCTTCAATGCATACACAAATACATTGTATAGCATCATCTGCTTTTTAACTGTATTATTTGAGTTACATCCTCTTGGAAAAGCAAAATTCATGGCCCATCCCTTGTCTGGGTTGCATTTATGCATGAATGACAAAGTGTGACAGTGTCCCAGGGCCGTAGGCAGGGATTGGGTACGGGGCTTACAGCACAACCAGCAACCTCTGATAATGTCCATGAATAATACACAAATGTCAGGACCATGACAGTTCACACACAGAATCACAGTGCGCACAACATAGTGATGGGCCGTGTGTGGTGAATAGCTGCGCGAATAATCAGCACAGAGGCTATGATGTTCCCAGATGCAGTGGGAAGTGCAGAGGCCAACCTGTGTACAAATGTTGTAATGACACCTGCCGGAACATGACACCTGAGACATTATCTCACTCAGCACACCAAGGTTGCCCTCTTGACTGTCTCATTACACGTCTTTAGTGACAGGCTGGGACCATCCACATGTTGGTTCACATGTCCACATCCACTTTACTCACATTGATCAACCAAGGATACTCAGTAGATACAGGAATAGCTGCCTCTGACTCATGATGAGTCCTGGACCGAACTGTGACAAATTACACCCCACAAAATATACAGGATCATCATTGGACCACACACATGAACAAGACACCTATGTGCAATTGATCACTGGAAATAAGTGGACACCTGCTGTCTTGTATGCTGGTCCACCACAGCCACTTGATAGTTGGGGCTCACTTCTATGGCCTCAAACTGTGGTGTCATCATACATTTGAGATTCACCCTTGACTGTCTGTGCAAACAACATGGTGCCCACTTCCTCAATGCATGTGTATGACTCACTGTGGGATTCACCAAGTAGTGCCCAGGAAGCTCTTACCAATACTGTAGGACATAGGATGTAGAAAATGTGTACCATTGACATGAACAAGCATCTGCCATCCATCTGGTGCATGCTATGTCACATGTGGTGTCTACGTGACCCTAAAACTTGGAAGTCCACTTTACGGGTGTTGTTACATGTATGACTAACACATACCCTCGTTCATTTCCAATATGACTTGCATCTAAGGACTGGACACATGGACGTCACATTCATACAAGCATATGTACAAATATGCTTCATGTGATACACACACACTTGGTCAACAAATACATTTATTGCCAAAGCACACAATTTGAGCCGAAGGCATTTAGGTATTGTACATATGTGTGTCACATTGCTATCCTCTCCTTATGCCAAACATGCACAATTTGTGCAACACATATATGTAGGCCACACTTATGACCAACTATTGCGTCAGCCAACCGTAAAAATACTGTGAAGGGAGTAGCCGATCATGGTCCACTGCAGTATGATGTCACACATGTGAACATACACCATCAACACCATACTGTCTTCAATCAGCCTATCTCTGATGTGTCCCTAAGGTAACATAACCAAAAAACATGTAAAAATGCCCAAAACCACTTAATGCACTGTAATTTTGACATCCCTAGCGTTATGCGTAATTTTTTGTTTACCAAAACTGTATTTGCGTCATTTTGTTTTACGCACAGGAGTGAAATTCAGTCCGCATCCAGATATTTGTACAGTCCATGTACTATTATGTGGATGCGGGTTAATTTTCACTTCTGTGTGTCAAAAAAATGACGCAAAAACAGTTTTGGTAAACAAAAAATGACGCATAACGCGAAGTGGTGTAATAGGATATCCTGCTTACAGATCATGTACAGTGGGTGTACTTTCACTTTCACTTTGCAGTCTATGATCCTTCTAGACTTTGTGGCTGTGTAGAGTGTGTTGTCCTGAGATTGTGTGCTATTTCTGTCCTGTGTGCTATCTGTATTGTCAATTTGTGAAATAAAAATTGTAGCTGTATACTGTACTACTGTGTTTTGTCTACATTTGTCCATTTATCTTGTGTTTTTGTTGTTTGTGGGAGTCTGTTGTGGGTAGTGTTAGTTTGGGGATAGTTGGGCTCTTTTAGTGTTTAGGTTTACTTTTTATCTGTCTTTGTACCCCTACTTTCCCCCTTTTCCCCTTTCTATTTCTTTTACCCCTATTCCCTTTCACTTCCAAGTATGTCTGGTAGGCCACGTTTTGCAGGATGGGGGAAGAGGAGTTGGTGGGGTTCATCTGGCTTGTGACACATTTCTTGCCGCTCATGATCCAGGCAGTGGGCAGGGTGATACAGGGGTGTCCAACAGAGGCGCGCAGAATCCGGTGGGGAAAGGTGCTGCATCACCTGCAACGTGTGTATGCCAGCCAGAGGAGTGACCACCAGCTGAAGCACCGGTGGGCTGACCTCATCACCAGGGAGCAGGATCTCTTGGACCACCTGGGAATCATGATTGGTGGCACTGTTGGTGAGTACGAATCATGTTAATATGCACGATTAAATGCTCTGTAGTGACATGAGGGGATTAGTACAATGTCTGCCAGCTAACTTGCTGACTGTGTGTAATGCTGGGGAAATATAAAGGCATCATTGATGCACTATGGCAAGGATCACAATTGCTAGCTGTCAGGTAGCACGTGCTCAGCAAACTTACAGGTTACTTTTCCATGAAGGAATTTGGTGCGGCCTTTTTGTCAGAAAAGCAAACAAAATAGGAGCCAATCATGTTTATATAGGGTACTATAAACAGAGAAGTACAGATGTACCAACATTTAGGCCAACTTTGTTGACGCAATTGCTAGAATGACTTTAGAATCACTACATGATGCAGAAAATGAGTGCTGGCTTCACGTCAATTGATAATAGCAAAGTGGCTCAGACATATGTCTCATGTGAGTCTGGTGAGTGTGGAAGGAAAGCGTTCACGGAAGTACTATGAATGTGTGGGATTATTGTGTTCCTTGATCTTTTTGGATACATGTCAGTTCTGGATTTGAAAACATCGTGAAAAGGTGTAAGATGCCCTCAGCTAACATCTTAGAATGTTTGTTGGAGTTAGTTGTGCCACAATCCAAATATGGGTGGCAGTCCAAGTGTATGCAAATGGCTTCACATCTCCATGGTTGGTGCAAATCACCATGGCTGGGCCACATCAATTGAATAAACTGTAACAACAGGATGGCTTACAAAAGTCCCTGCCCCTCCCTCTGTACATTGGACCTATGTGTAATAAATGTGTCATGGCCACAAGGCATGTTTGACTGGTAGTGCAGTCCTCAAGTAACCAGGCTTTGGATGTCTCTCTTGGATGCACATGATGAGACGATTACACTCCATATTTTTTACTGCTCACCAATTACGGGGCATATTTGCAACCACATGATAGTTATGGCCAATGTATGTGTGCAGATATGTGTGTAGCTGTCACAGGAGACCCATGCTATGTACAAGTTGATCGTGATATATCAGATGCAGTACCATCATGACTGAATGGCTGCCATTTCCTTATTCAGCCTACACATTGTATATGTTTATGAAATTGTTGCGCTGTGCACAGATTTTGAGCACTTTTCTTCCTTCCATACCTTACAGGTGGTCCGGCACCCTACACTGTGTTTGAGGACCCCGACCACTCCAGTAAGTGTTGATATGTCTGTTATGTGTTGTGTTTGCTGGTTATGGACTCGTGTGAGTAGGACGCATAGCAAGGTGTGATGCGTTTGGCAAGCTTTTCTCTTGTTCCATGAGTGGGAATTCAGTTTCTCACATGTTTTGAGTTTACCAATGCATATCCAATGGTATCATGTAGGGATTGTAGGCCATTCCTGTAGGCCCCACTGTGAGTACAGGGGTTAGTCATGTGGATGACACTTGTATCACCAAGAGTCGCACTTGAAGTCAGCCCCGATTTAGTCAGCCTGTCAGGCCCACATTTTCTAAGATTGGTACAGCAAATTGCTTTCCCATAGACATCTGCTTCCCTATTTACCTACGTAATTTTGAGACAGTAGGTAGAACCTCCTAGCAGCATGTACTTCCACATGTAGTGCTACAAGTATGTGGAACTTGAGTGCAATGGCCTAGGTGTGCATGCAATTCATGATCATGGGTGTTCTAGTAACTCTGTGTCTGATGTAAGTCAGGCCTCACTGGAAGTATATGTTGTGTACCAAGTTCTGCATTTCCTGACATGTCTGACCCTATGAGTGCTCTAGGGTTTGCTGACTCCTAATTGTAGATAGACCTTACCTGTGGTGTGTCTGTAGAGACAAACATGTGTGGAGTTTTCTATACACTCCTCGGTGTACATGTTGTTGGAAAATTATAGTTGTTTATCCACCCCCCCCTCAAACACGGGCTTGGGTTTGTGAATGGGGTACCTAGTACTGATGCTACCAGTATGTTACACATACATGTGAATAAGTGACGGTTTGGTTGCAACCTAGTATACACACTCAGGTTTGGCACTTGGTACTATACTGGCAAGTCCAGTTACAACTTGCAGACCATGTGGCTTTAGTTTTGCTTTCCGTACACTGACATTTGTAGCCCAGGTCTTGGCAGAGGATATGCAGCATGATTCTTAGCTGATAACTGGCAGAACTCAGATTGCAAGTCAAAGCCAGTTGTTACCCATCTCGTAGGTTATGGATGTGCTATGTGTGATGTGATCTTTGTAGTCTGGCCTGCCATGTACTTCCTCAGGGACATTCAATGATCTGTATTGTGATATGAGCTGTTACAAGTACAGTAGATGTAATGTCTGATAAACTTGCTGTGCCATTTCACACAATGCAGTTACTAATGTAGAATATTTGCATTTGTCTTCACAGCTGCTAACATGACTCCAGACCAGGCCCGTGAATTTCA
Source organism: Pleurodeles waltl (assembly GCF_031143425.1). Taxonomy (NCBI): domain Eukaryota; kingdom Metazoa; phylum Chordata; class Amphibia; order Caudata; family Salamandridae; genus Pleurodeles; species Pleurodeles waltl. Next base: position 1,660,954,920 of record NC_090444.1, on the reverse strand, counting down.
GCACTGGGCCATGCGATATCAGCACATCCTGCTGGTGGAGTCGGGGTTCGGGAGGATGGGCCGGCGATATCGGCATGAACGGGCCTCCGGGGCATGGAGAGCCTTCCCACAGGGTGGGCCTACTTTGCCCACCACAGCCACCACCAGCACAACCACCAATTCGAGCCAGGTGGCCCCACCCACAGCTGCCACTGTTGGTCCGACATCTGCTGGACTTCCAGGCCCCAGCATTGCCACCGGTGCAGGACAGCCCACTAGGCCTGGCACCACACCCACACAGACCTCCTCCATCGGTACCCAGACTGCCACTGCTCCATCTGTTGACCCTGCAGCCTTCAACCAAATGGATCGTAAGATGGACAAAGTGCTGTGCAAGTTGAGCCACCTGAGCCGGGATGTGCGGCACATTAACCGGCGTGTTAAGTCCATTAAGAGGACCCTCCGGAGGGCCAACCTCTAGACTTTTTGCTATGGACATGATTCCCTCCCCTCCCTCCTCTTTCCTTGTTCTTATAGTTAGTGGGCTTAGGGGGCTTATTGTTAGGTTAGTATAGGCTGTTAGTTTAGTTAGTGTTAGTGGGTGGGGGGTCCTGCTTGTTTCTATTTTTACTTATTATATGTGTGGGTGGGTGGATGGGGGGCTATGTTGGGGTTCTTGTGTGTTTTAAAAATAAAAAAAAATCCCCCCCCCCAAAAAAAAATTCCCAAACAATAACAAAAAAAAATATATTTGTATAGGATAGTATAGTATGTGTTTAGGTTAGTATGTGTTGTCCTCCATGTGTCCCGTATCATAAGGGTGGGTGGGGGTAGATGTTTAGAATGTTTCGTTACATGTGATAAGTAAGTGTAGCTTAGGTTAGTTAGGGACAGTTGTGGGTAATGAGTAGTCAGGGTAGATTAGGGTAGGTAAGATTTTTCCCTCAGTTTCCTCATCTGTGATTAGCATTTAATAAATATTTGGTTAACCAACTGTGTTGAATGGTACGTGGGTTTGGATTCAGTGTACATCAATTTTGTACTATAACATCTGTGTCCTATGCTACAAACAAATACCAACTGAGCTGTACGATTGCCAGCTAGCCCAGGGCTACCTTGCAAAGTGTCGACCCTTCGTTGCAACCACCAAACACAGTTAATATGGATCCCAATGTGTTTCTGTTGATAAGTGTGTTTTCAAAGTTACAAACAGTGCTTCCAGACTTGGTATTGGGGAAACAGTTTTAGGTCTGACTGCAGTGTGATGATCATGCACACCCTTATAAGATGAGTTCTCATTGGCAATCTTGTATTCTTGTCTTCATGACCCTCATACATCATTTGTGACACAGTTCGGCATGATTACCTTTTTGTATGTTAATTCAGACACCTTCATTTATGCAGTTTTTTTAGTGTTTACTTAGATTAGTGTGGCATGTTTATTGTGTTATTTTTGCATGTTTACAACATTTTGAGGCCACTATTTGATGACTTAGTTATCCCCTGAGGAAGCATTCTTCTGTCCAACACAGCATGGTGGTGTATGGTTTCTCACTTCATCAGATTTGTCCCTCAGGATGGGCAGAGTACGATGCAATCATGGGCACTGTGCAGAATTCTCTGACTACATATTATCAGGACGGTTGTATTGACAAGCTACGTAATTTGACAGTAGGCACATTTCAGTTACCTACTTCACAGCTGATATGTCACATTACCCAGAGACAGATTTGTTGTGTAAGTGCTATTTATTGAAATGTGCTGTAGTGCTATCTGTACATTGTCCATGATTGTGAGTCCATTATAGTGACATCTTACATTGTGATCCAACACAAGGGGTTACGTAAATGCTTTTGACATGCTGGGGTTGATGTTTCAGACAGTGCAGAGGGACAGGATTTGGCAACGAGTAGGAGAGAGACAATCACTGGGCTGGGTGACAAGATATACAGTGGTTTGCAGAACAGTGCTCGAGTAAAGTTGTTGCAAGACTGGCAAGTTACAATGCGCAGGACCTTGGTAAATGTGGGCCCTGTGGCAGGGACTAGTGCTTCCGGGTCATTTTCCTTGTGAATGTGATCTGTTCCATGTCTTCTTCTTCTGATGTGTGTGTTGCCTGCTTTGTCCTTGTTGTTGTTGGTTGTGAAGGGGCAACACACACCTCAGTGTTAGAAGACGTGGAGTCAGACATCCCGGCCGCTGCTCCCTGTGAAGGTCTTAAGGGCAGTACTGCAGCAAGGAGGGTCTGCTGGTTCTTCACGATGGTAGGCAATCAGGTCGGCCCTCAGGGAGTCATGATTGCATTCGTGCATGCAGTGGAAGGTTCGGGGTACGAGGTGTTGTGGCAACTCCCTTACTGCAGTGGTGAATTCCTTGACAGTTTCTTGTAGTCCTTGCAGTATGGATGTTAGGGCTTGCATAACTGCTGCCTGATTTGCAGATGACATCATGCACGAACGCATCCCCTCAAGGCTGGCTGCCATAGTTTGCATCCCCACCCGCACCTCCTTGGCCAGCTCCCGCTGTACTCCAACTGCAGTTCTCTCAAAGCTGGTGCCAGTGTCGTCTGAGTCCTCGGCTGTATTGGAGCTGGCAGGTCTTACAATTGGGGTGGTGGGTGGATCCTCTGCAATGGCTGCTTGTTCTGTGCTCCTCCTTGTGACTGAAGGTGGGGTCTGGAGGGTGTCAAGGACCTTTTGGATAGTCTCCTGGGGAATGTTTATCAGCTCGTCATCCATGTCATCAGGGAAATCTGGGACAGGCATGTTGGCAGGAGATCCATCTTCCTCTGCAATGAAACAGGGTACAATTAGTGTGTCTGTGTTGTGGCAATTTTGATGTCACGTGCCTGCCTTTTGATGGATTCACTTTGTGATCTTGTTTTGTGTTAATTTCTCCAGTCCTTCAGATGGGCATTCTTCCAGGGCTATGGCCCACCTGTGTGTCACATGTATGTTATTGAGTTATCATACTTGTCAGCCTCATTGCCTCTAGGTGTTGGTTTATGCCATATAGAGAACTGCCACCTTCTTTTCCTACTCAAGCCTCCGTCTACATCCATTCTCATGGTGAGACCTTTCACTGGCTGTGGGTGTACTGATGGCCCTGGCAGAACACTTAACAATCTGGACCTGCCCCAATCTCTGATCTTTCACATCCACTTAAATGTAATTGACATGTGGCATATCCTATGCATGGCAATGTTATGATCCGATATGGATGTTGACATTGGTAATGTGTCCAGCTGATGTTGAGGAATGTGTGTTACATTGGATTGCCCTGATAATCGTATCAGTGTCCTATTTCCTCCTCTGACTGTGCAGGTGTATTTCAGTGACCAGTTACATGTGTCCCCCCTCAATGCTGTTGTCTGATCAGTATGACATTTGGGATGTTGCCTTGTTACCCAGGCACAGGATGGACCCTGACATATGCAGCATGGGAGTGTCCTTAGTGCTGTGTAGCTCCTATTGTTGTTTTACATTGGCTGATGTTTGCGACAACTATGGGCATTGACATTTGAGAGTACTGGGGCCTTTGTCTTGTTTCTGGGGATTGTTGCAGTTGTCATCCTCACCCCCTAATTTAGGTGTGTATGATCCATGGGGAGGTTACTGCCATTGGCTACTTGAGCTGCAGACAGAGCAGAGGTGGTAGTGGCAACTGTTGTCGCAGTTACATTCCAGTTGTCGGTATGGCTAGAGGTTGTTAAGAGGGCCCTAGTTAATGTAGGGGGTATGGTGGCTGACGTGTGCCGGGATGTCAGTTTGACGTTGTGGCCTTCCCTCCTGGCGTGGCTTTCCCTTTGCTCCATCGTTGGCATGACAGCATGCCCCCATGGGACTGTTGTTGGTGTTGTGTAATGGTGTGCCCCAGGTCTTCTCAGAACGGGCCATGCGCCCATGCCGTACCCCTTTACCCATGCCACTCCATGTATTAGATGACTTCCATGCATTTAGTGGTCGGTATCACCCCCGCTCACAGTTGACATTAGTGCATTTTAATTCCCCATGCGACTTACCCTGCATGTGCGTTGTCTCCTGGTAGTCTGCGCTGTCCTGTCCTTGAATCCCTGTGACGATCTCCTCAGGGATGACGGCTGCGACCATCTCCTCCATGTGGTCCAGGGCCTCCTGGTGTGCTGGATTCCCCCCTCCAGTCTGCAGTGCTGCCTTCCTGTTCCTGGCCATCTTTTCCTTGGTCCTGCGCTTGCAGTCATGCCAGCGTTTCTTGCACTCGATGACTGTTCTGCGTACTTCAGCCACACTGTTAATCTTGTTGACAATTTGTTGCCATATAGCCTCTCTCCTACTGATTGCCAACTTTGAGGTGACAAACAGTTGGTGCTGGTGTTCCGTCACCTCTTTCACCAGAATTTCCTGCTCCTCTGCACTAAAGCAACACTTTCTTTTCTTCTTAAAAGTGTCCTGGTTCTTGTGTGGTCATCTGGCTGGTTCCTGGTCTGCTGTCATCTTCCTGGGGTCTGTAGTGGCATCTGGGAACCATTTAGGCTCTCCTCTGGTGAAATGGCAGTGTTCGCTATTGCGTAAAAAAAAAAAACGGCGCATATCCGGTTTGCGGGGTCGTAAATCGACCCACAGTCTTTTCCGCCGCATTAACGTTGTTTTGCTTTACGACTTGACGCTGCGGTGTGCGTCAAAAATAATGACTCCCACCTGTGGTTTGTGCCGGCGTGCGTCAAAGTATAAATATGACGCCCGCACGGCGCACCAAAATGGCGTTAGCCAGCGGTAATATTTTTTACGCAAAACTACGCTGGTGCAGTTTTGCGTCAAAAAGTATAAATATGGGCCATAGTACTTCTACCAGCAACCACTGGACTTTCTAAAGTAGGTCCTTCATCCTTACCTCCATTCTCATTTCTCCTGTCTGTGTCTCATATGCCTGGCAACAAATCGAGTCTTAGTGGCATTTTCATCTGTAGTATTTCTACTGTGTCATTTGTACCAGTGGTTGTCTGTGGGCACAACAGCATTTATTTCAAAGGACGAAAACTTATGACCGCCTCCCACAATATCCTGGGCCCTTACTGCATGTGCTTTAGTTTATAGAACACTGGTAGACAGCAGATCAGTCCTTCTTTTGTTTCTACAAACGCCCACAGGAATAGAAGGACAACCAATGAAGTGATACTTCACTATTTAGTTTATTTGCAGTCTTCTTCTGATTCCACAATCAACTAAATAAAATAAAGTGCTGCCCTGCATTCCATACAGATATTGAAGCAGCTCTCCACACAGACTGATTATGCTGCAGTTGCCACAGACGTTTGTGGAAAATAGGTTCATAGTAGAATATGGACTTGACCCTTTCTGTAGGGTCACATCCAAATGTTTTGACTTCCCCCTTCTATTTTTTTCTGAATTCGTTTTCGTTGGCCTTAGTACCCTGCACTTTACCACTGCCAACCAGTGCTAAAATGCTTGTGCGTTGTCTCTAAAACATGTTAAAATTGGCTTTTTTCTGATTGGCATATTTAATTTACTTATAAAACCATTGTTGTGTGGTAGACCATATACCCCGGGCCTGTGAATCAAATGCTGCCAGTGGCCCTGCATCACTCATTGTGCCACCCATTTAAGTAGCCCCTTAAACCATGTCGTACACCTGCCACTCCAGCCTGAATGCAGCTTAAAACAGTAAAATGGACTTGGCAATATTAGCCTCTTGCCAAGCCATCACCTCCCCATTTTTGTATATAGATCACCCCTAAGGTAGACTCTAGGTAGTCCACAGGGCAGGATAAATTGTAATTAAAAGGTTCAACACATACATTTAAGTTTTAGATATCCTGGTAGTAAAAATCTCCTAAATTAGTTTTTCACTTATGTGAGGCACACTTGTAACATAGAAGAACATTGGGTTGCCTTATTACATTGAATAAGGATTAACTTTTGACTGAGGACAGGTCAGCATTTCGAGTCTAGCATCTCTGAAATTGTAAATGAAAATCCTCTTTGATGGTAAAGTCAGATTTTAAACTACAATTTTGAAAATACTACCTTTAGAAAGTTGTCATTTTCCTGCCCTCTGCTATTTGGTGCCTGCAGCCCGTCCTAGGTCACATGACTGAGTGTAGTTGGCAGTTGGACTTTGTGAATTCCTCTCAGACACTCAGACAATAGAGGGACTAGGTGTGTCTGAATGAGCTATTTGCTGGCAGGTTGGGGGCGGGGGGGAGATTTGGCACAGCTTCACTTGCAATTAAATATGATGTCCTCTGCCTTCACACAAAGTACTTGGAGCCAGGGTAGGAGATTCAGGACAATCCAAGAACTTTTAAGAGAAAACTCTGGAAACTTCTCCTACTTCAAAGAAGGCACCAGGTATAAAAATAGGAGCCTGTGACCCACTCTTCAGTTCACTTTCTTGGCCTGCAAAGGTCTATCAGAGGACTGCCTGCTGCTGTTGCCCAGTGTGTCCTCCACAAGACTGCTTAGCTGCACCTGGAAAGACTGCTTTGCTGCCTGGAGTCTGCCTTGAGCCCTCGGATGCAAAAACAACGAGGTGATGGATGGAATGCTTAAATTAATCTCAGCCACTGGAAATCTGCAACTTTGTCCAGGGGCTCCCCGGCAATGATACTCCCTCCGCGCACACCGCCTGCAGCCTTGCCCTGCTGAACTTTACCTTCTCAGTACTTTTTCTTCAAAATTACTCCTAAGCCCGAAGGTAAGCCCCAACCAGGCCTGTTGGAAAGTGGATCATTAGTAAGGGCAGGTAAGCACCTTCATTTAGTAATAGGCCACAATCTCACATTAGGTCTAGTCAAGGTCTCAGTAAATTAGTCCTTGCTCAACCCTTGGTAGGTTGACAGACAAGCAGTTAGGTTTAATTTAGGAGACAGGTGAGTAAAGCATTTAATATCAACAAAGCAGTAAATAAGTAAAACACAACACACAATAAAAATCCAACACCAATATTTACATCTTGAAAATGACACCAAAACAACAAACTCCGAAGTAGGGAAGCAAAGATATGAGTTTTTAAATATTAAATGCAAAAATATGCTTTCTAGTGCTTAAAAGCAAAAAGTGCTGCCCACGAACATCTGGTTGCACTTGACCCAGGGCAAAGTCAAAGTTTGAGGCTGACCACGATGGAGCCCAAGTTGGATACACTGAATGGTTGGCTTCGTCAGAATTTTACCTTCGGACTTAGGCCCTCAATATGAACACGCGGTTTTCACCGCTGTGTTCAGGCCGGCGGTCGTTCTACTGACCGCCAGCCCCTTGGGACCCCACCGGCCGTATAATGAACATTCTGCTGGGCCAGCAGGTGGAAACATTGTTTTTGCCCGCCGGCCCAGCAGAATGCCTGGCCGGGACATTGCCGGCGGCTCCACATGGAGCTGCCATCAATGCCTGTGTGCGGAGGGTACAGCTGCACCCGTCGTGCCGATCACTGCCCGTAAATCAGGCAGTGACCTATGCGATGGGGCACTGAACAGGGGCCCCTGCACTGCCCATGCCAGATAGTTTATTTGTTTCAGCCCAGGCACCTTGACACCTCATTAAGGTAGCTTGGCTCAAGCTGCCAGGGGCTTACCAATCAGGAAAGGGCTCTACAGGTCGGAGTTTGGTAACTTCAACAAAAGGTTCTAAAACTCTTTTCCTGTACTAGTTATTCTAAATCTAACATTGGCAAGTTGTCGGATTTATTCTAACTAATCATTTGATATCAAACATTACATATGTAGCTCTTTCCCAGAGGACATTAGACTTTATTATTTTTAAATAAAGTCTCCCAATGTTAGCGTATGGAGCTAATGTACTACAATGGGGAAAAACGAATTTGGCAGTTTTTTTCCTCACCATGGCTTATAAAACATCTTTTCCAATTTTTAACCACTAGGAAAGGAGTCGGGCGGGCTGGCAACACAGGGAGGCAAAGGTCCTTCCACCAGTTGGAAACATATGGCCCAAAAGAAATACTTTCAGTCTTCTCTCCGTTTTATTTAGGTTGGCTGTTCTCCATCCAATCAAAGACAGCACACATACATTCAGTGAAAGAAGTTGCAACAGAGGCAGGTGGACCCTCTAAGGCAAAGAGCAGCTGAGTGTCATCGGCATATGAGGTGCTTTTGCAACCAAACAGCATAACTACAGAAGCCAAGGGGGCCATAACGGCATTACAAAGAGTCAGGCTAAGTAAGGAGCCCTGCAGGACCCCTTGGTTAACTACCTTGACATCTGAGGGAAAAGGAGCAAGCCAAACTGATTGTCCTCTGGCGGTCAAGAATAACTTGCACAATCCCATACAGAAACCCACACACCCAAGATAGAAAGACAGTGCAGGGGGATAGAGTGTGGGATGGTGTCAAAGCCAGGAGACAGATTGAGAAGGATCAAGGCCATGATTTTCCCTGAATCCAATGACCATTTAATGTGGTCAGATATTTCCAAAACTGCAGATTCCATACTATGATGGGTATGAAAGCCAGATTGACTGGGATGTGATAGTTTACCTTCCTCAGGATACTCGCTGAGCTTTGACTATCTTTTCCAGCATCCTTGTAAAGGGAGGAAGAAGTGAGGTGGGCTGTAATTAGAACAAATGATAGGGTCCAATGCAGGCTTCTTTAGCAGAGGACCACTTTGGCAAGTTTCCAGGCAGCAAGCACAACCCCGAAGAAAGGAATAGATTGAAAATGGAGTTGATCGCTTGGTTAATAACTCCCCACCAAGCAGCACTGGGGGTCAGGCATTAGGGGGAGATTCCCAATTTACATTTCATGATGGCATCCATGGACTGTTCCAAGGAAATGGGCCTGAACTGAATAAATTCATAGCTGAGACTGTCCTGATCAGAATGACAGACAGGAGAGGGAGTCTTCGAGAAGGCAGGCAATGATTTCTGAATGTCAGAAATGTTAGTTTCAAAGAAGGTTTCCAGCTCATTGCAAAATTCTTAGGAAGGAACAAAAGCTCTTTGGCAGTATCGCAGAGAAATGAAGGATTTAATGACCTAGAAAATGGAACAGGAACTCTGCAGAATTATTTTTCTCAGTGCAAAAAACAGCTCTGGGCCTGTTTGAGAGAAATGGGATCGGCTCTGAAAGCAGATTTATAGACAGCTTTACCATTTGAGGAATAATCCTTGCTTCAGATGTGCTCACGCCTACAATATGATTTACATTCCTCAGCCCAGGGTGAAGTAAACCAAGGGGCACAAGATCTGCCCTTTCTCTTCTTCCGCTCCTGAGAAGGAGCTAACGTCTTTGCTGCCTCCAGAAGCCAGGCGTCGATCGCCTTTACATTTAGATTGACATCATCGGTCGAACAGGAGCAGACACTGGCAAGGAGGTCCACCCAGTCTGAAGATTTCACCTTCTTACACGCCTTAACAAGAGCAACAAAACCATTAAAGGCTGTCTTCCCATGTTTTAGGACTGATCACTGAGGAGGGCCTAAATTGAGATATCTTTTTGATAACTGGTACAATCAGAGGAAAAAAGGGTTATTCTTCTATTAGAATATTCTGTCCCAAGAATAAAATGTTCTTAATTAAACAGGAAGTAACAGAAAGAGGAACAATGAAAAGTTACATCAGAACGTTCAATGACTGGTCCATAAAGGAACCTCCAGGATGAAAGACTTCCAGTGAGCCTGGATCGGGTGCAGCAGACAGCATTTCCTACTCAAAGACATCATCAGTACTAAACAAGATCACTGGGTCCACATCAATGAACACCCGTTTTGAATCAAACAGTGGAGTTTCAGTAAAGCTGTGCAAATTTATTACCCTCAATTGAGCTCCCAGCAGTCTAGTGTCTTGAATGGCCTTATAGCCCACATAGTGGGCTATACCAGACATTAAAGGCACATTCAGAATGTTCTAATAAATAAAACAAAGGCTTCATAAAGATTGAAATCCCCTCAGGCTTCGTGAGACCTTTGTGAGTCAAATATTGAAGGTCCGGGCTTGAAGCAGACATTAGAAGCCCAGAGCACTACATTATCTTCAATGGAGCTCTCAACATTCCAATGTTCATTACATTAAATGACTGCAATTTTTAATTTCAAGTTCTATTTAAAAGCACACAATTAATTGTTTTTTAATAAATCAGAATGTTGCAGAGTCAACTATAAATCCTTCTAGGAAAACACTGCTCTTGATTAATATTCATCCAGAAAACATGGAGGATATGAATCAATTCTGTACTGTAAGTTATCTCAGGGTTGATTAGTTAAATAGAGCTGTGTAAAATGTACTTTTACATCTGCATCAAAATATTAATTTGAAGAAGTTGTAGGAGGCTGGCCTGGCTGCCAGTGGGTACCAGTGGTACTTACACCTTATACCAGGTCCAGTCATCCCTCATTAGTAGAGTGTAGTAGTGTTCTAGCAGCTTAGGCGGATAGAGGTAGCTATAGCAGAGCAGCCAAGGCTGAACTAGGAGACATGCAAAGCTCCTGCAATACCACTATATCATATAGGTACCATATCATAAGAAAGACAATACTCAGAGTTACTAAAAACTGAGGTACTTTATTTTAGTGACAATGTGCCAAAAATATCTCACAGGACATACTCCCTTGGGAGGTAAGTAACATACACAAAATATACACAAATAACCAACCCCGGATGAAGGTGCAAAATGACTGCCTCCGGCTGGAAGAAGATGCTGGTTTTGCACCAACAAAATGAGGTAGGAGGTTCTGCTTTGTGCAGAAGATGTCCCACGGCGTGCTGGTGGTTTCAGAGTGGTTTCCTCAGCAAAATACAGCACACAAGCCTTGCTTCCTGAAAGAGTCACAGTTGAAGAAAAAGGGTGCTGCCCAGGCCCAGGAAGGACCAGGATGTCACCACTCAGGAGGGGAGACAGAGGGGGCCCTCAGCAAAGTAGAAAGCCCACTGGAAGCAGGGAAGCACCTGCAGTAGTCCTCAAACACGGGTTCAAGAAGAATGAATGCGGCAGTCGTCTCAACACTGCAAGGAGAGGTCCCACGACACCGGAGGTCAACTCAGGGAGCTGAACATCACAGGACGGAGTGCTGGGGACCTAGGCTCAGCTGTGCATGCAGGATTTCATGGAAATGTGCACAGAAGCGCTTGTAGCTGCAGATCACATGGTGCCAGGATTACTGTCTGGGGAAGGGAGGCAAGTACTTACCTCCTCCAAATTCGGACAGTTGGACCACTGGACAGTCGGGGTCACTTGGGGCCACCACCTGTGTTCCAGGGGCCACGCTCATCAGGATGAGAGGGGACTTAGAGTACCATTGAGGCTGTAGTTTGGTGCCTTCTGGAGCGGGGAAGACTCCGTCAACCCACAGGAGATTTCTTTGCGGCTTCCAGTGCAAGGTGAAGGCAGGCAGTCCCCAGAGCATGCACCAACAGTCGAGAAAGCTGGCAGGATTAGGCGCTACAATGTCATTGGTAGTCCTCTGGCTACTTTGTTGCAGTTTTGCAGGCGTCCTGGAGCAGTCAGCGGTCGATCCTTGGCAGAAGTCGAAGAGAGAAGTGCAGAGGAGTCCTGGTGGATTCTTGTAAGTCATAATCTGAAGAGAAGCCCACAGGAGACACCCTAAATAGCCCTGAGAGCTACCTACCCAGGTATGCACCTATCAGGAGAGGTCTCTGATGTCACCTGGTTGCACTGGCCGCTCAGAGGCCTCCAGAGTGTCCCCACACCTCTGAAAACAAGATGGCAGAGGTCTGAGACACACACACTTTAGGAGCTTTGGGCACCACCCCTGGGGTGGTGATGGACATGGGAGTGGTCACTCCCCTTTCCTTTGTCCAGTTTTGTGCCAGAGCAGGGACTCGGGTTCCCAAACCGGTGTAAACTGGATTATGCAAGGAGGGCACCATCTGTGCCCTTCAAAGCATTTCCAGAGGCTGTGGGAGGCTACCCCTCCCCAGCCTGTAACACCTATTTCCAAAGTGAGAGTGTATAACACCCTGCTCTCAGAGGAAATGCTTTGTTCTGCCTTCCTGGGACTGGGCTGTCCAGACCCCAGGAGGGCAGAACCCTGTCTGTGAGGTGGCAACAGCTGTAGCTGCAGTGCAAACCTCAGAGAGCTGGTTTGGCAGTACTGGGGGTCCATAGTGGAGCTCCCAGGGTGCCTGGAATTGGCTCCCAATACCAGATTTGAAATTAAGAGACAATTTCATGATCTTAGTCATGTTACATGGCCATATTCGGAGTTAACATTGTGAAGCAACATGTAGGTATTGACCTATATGTATTGCACACGTTTAATGGTGTCCCCGCACTCACAAAGTCTGGGGAAATGGCCCTGAACTATGTGGGGAAACCTTTACTAGTGCAAGGGTGCCCTCACACTTAGTAACTTTGCACCTAACTTTCAGCAAGTGAAGGTTAGACATATAGGTGACTCATAAGTTATACTTATAAGTTACTTAAGTGCAGTGAAAATGGCTGTGAAATACCGTGTGCATTATTTTCCGCAGGCTGCAATGGCAGTCCTGTGTAAGGGTTTGTCTGAGCTCCCTATGGGTGGCCAAAGAAATGCTGCAGCCCATATGGATCTCCTGGAACCCCAATGCCCTGGGTACCTAGGTACCATATACTAGGGACTTATAAGGGGGGTCCAGTATGCCAATTAGAATTGGTAAATGTAGTCACTAGCCTATGGTGACAAATGTAAGGGCTGAGAGAGCATGAGCACTGAGGTTCTGATTAGCAGAGCCTCAGTGACACAGTTAGGCACTATACAGGCATACACATATGCCACAAACAATGAGCACTGCGGTCCTGGCTAGCAGGATCCCAGTAAGACAGGCAAAAACTTACTGACATACATGTGAAAGTTGGGGGTAACATGCCAAGAAAGATGGCACTTTCCTACAGAAGTGAGCAAACAAAATCGCAACATCACAAAATAAAATGATGGGTGGAGTGCTGAAACTTTTCAAACACTCACTCCAGTCACAGATCTGGGTTTAATCCATTGTTATTGTGCTTGCCATATCACCCCAGTTAGGACCCAGCCATATGCAAATCAGTCTTGACCCTGCTCCCCAGGGGAACAGACCAGCCCGAACTGCCAAGCCACATCCTCCCTGGACCAGAAACAAGCATCCTGGGACTGGTTTTGGGGTATCACCCCTCATCAGCCAGGCTCGCTTGAATCCAGTGGCTCAACAAACAAGGGACCCACATCTGGGCATACCCAGAATCGTACCTGGGTAAAGTTTATGCCAGTAGATGGATTTTAGGACTGGGAAGAATCTGCTGATACAATGGAATTTTGGTAGTAATTTAGTCCTAGCAATGGGAACATATATAAATGTGTTAAATTAAATTTGCCATTATGGTGACAACGTTTCCCAAAGACCTCCATGTTACATGGAGGTATGGGGAAGGGATCTTTTTCGATTAGGTTCAATGGGAGATAAAATAAAACAACTTTGGTGTTCTACTTCTATGCCTTGTCAATTTTCTGAGAAAATTTAGGGCTGTACAGAGTTCAATGAGTTCGCCTGTGGATTTCTGTGCATCCCTATCTATCTGGTATTCTATAAACATGTTAGCAATACATCCACACTGTTCATATTTCTGACTTATATAAAGATACGTGTAAGTCGAGTGACTACTTTAGAAAACACTTTCTTTCCATTCCACTTAATATTTCCAGGTGTAATGGTTTTCCGTTTATAATTTGGTAATTTATACCAGGCAGTCTGCCCATATAAATCTAAAATTCCCGGGTGTTCAGGCTCATAGGGAAACAATCCACAGCAATCAAATATTTAGCTAATTATACTGTCACATGAATCTCCCTGAAAACATTCAGAGGACAATCAAGTACCTGATAAAGTATTTAAGTACTGCCGCTGTGTTTTGTGTTTGATCATGTTTTTGCTTTCTTTTTCAAGAGGAGCTAATTACTTTAGATTAGCTTGGCAGGACATGAAAAGAAAATGTTGTTTCGTTTTGCAGATTAACATCCTTTCATCCACCACTGAGGACTATTTGCCAAATTTGACACAGTGGAAAAGTACGAAAATGATTGTGAATTGTTCTCCTTGTTGAATGCTTCTGTTTATAGTGCCCATATGTTTGTCATAATAGTGCTTCAATATTTAAAAGCATCAACTCCACCACCAAATCCTTAGCAGATCAAATATTTCGGAAATAGTAATATAATAGCGGATTGAGAAAGACAGTCGTAAATTATGTATGGCATCAGTAATGGTGATGTCTGATCAAAAATTAAACCTTTTCAGGTACTTACTACACTGTCATACCTAGACATATGAAAGTCATATCAGATGATTGGTGGAAGAAATATTTGTACCTGAATGGTAATCCATAAAAAAAGCATTAATATTTGTTTCCAAGCTCCACTTGTGTACTTTTGTGTTTTTTGAGCATAAGGGAAAACTTGTCATATGCCAGTTTAGATGTATATTACCTACTGACAGTGGCCACTAGGTAGTTATAGTAAGGCCTGCTTTTGAAGAGAAAAAGGTTTTTAGTTTGCTAATAACTTTGGCCCCATTTGACCAATCATCACAAGAACTTTGAAAAAAAGGTTCATCCACCTCAGCTCCTTCCTGGAAAGTTTTGGGATGATCCAGCAGGGGACAAGAAAAAAGGAGGGTCTGAAAACTTAAAACACCCATTCAGTTTTAATAGACTTCTTTAAAACATGCTACAGGAAATACCGCTGAACAGAACTACACCAAATTCGGAAATAGGTTAGATGTTGGTCCGCAGATTGTGCTTTTTGTGATTTGGTGTAAATCTTTTCAGTAATTTTTGAGAAATTAGAAGTTAAAATAATTGTATATTTTGGCAGTTGGGCTCACAGGAGTCTCGATAGACTATCGCAGGAGTGCCAATTTAAAATTAGAGCATTCTGATTGGCCTAGAGAGCTTTATTTCCCTCGTTCCTTTGAGAGTCAGACTTCTCTCTGATTGGCTGCCAGCAACATGAGAACAATTTCACTGGTATCCATTACAGGACTCAGGAACTCAGCTATGAAAGAAAATAATATAAGGGTGGATGGTAGGGATACCTTGACCTCCTAGGCCCCATGGCCTGGGCAGGGGGCTATGTGCCCCCATGCCCCTGCAAAATGTAGCCAGGCCCTGGGGGATGGGATGCAGGGGCCGAAAACGGCCAGCGGAGGGGGTCCATGTGCCCCCAAGTAAATGAAGCTGGGACTCAGGGGGATGTGGTCCCTTGGGCCAAAATCAGCCCAGGGATGGGGGCCATGTGCCCCTCCCCTAATAAATGATGCTGGGCTCTGGGGCATGAGGTCCTTTGGCTGAAATCGGCCCAGGAGGGGGGCTGCACATTACCTCCCCCTGGAAAATGTAACTGGGTCACAGGGGGTTACCTTGGTCAAAATCATACTGAGATGTGGGCCATATGCCCCCCTGCCCCCAAAATAAATGATGCAGGGCCCCGGGGCATGGGGTCCGTGGTCCCAAAATCATCCCAGGGAGGGGAGTCAGGTGCTACCACCTAATAATAACACTGGACCCCAGGAATGGGTCCCGGGACATAAATCGGCTCAGGGAGGGGAGCTGCACGCCCCCATCCCCTAATAAAATATTCTGGGGCATGGGGGTGGGATTGCAGGGCCAAAATCAGTCTGGGTATGGTGGCTGCCTGCCCCTTTTCCCCAACAAAATGTGTCTGGGTACCGGGGAATGGGGTCTCCGGGACCAAAATTGGCCTGGGAAATGGGGGCTGCATGCCCCAACCCCTAATAAAGGAAGCTGGCCCCCATAAGATGGGCCCCCATGGACAAATTCAGCCCAGAAAGGGGGGGCTGCATGCCCCCGCCCCTTAATAATGATGCCAGGGACGAGGGGATAGGGTCCCCTGGGTTGAAATCAGCATGGGTAGGGGGTTCTCTTATTGACTTAAAAGAGAGGCCCTGGGTCACGGGGCACCAGGGCCTGTCATGGCTTGAAGAGGGGGCCACTTAGCCCCTTCCCCTTTATTGAAGTAAGTAGCCCTATGGAATGGACTGCCCAGGGCCAGACCATGTTGGCATCTTCCCACTGCACACGGCTGAAAGCCGTGATCAGTCGGGGGTTGGCTGCAGAGGCTGGTAATAGGAGAAGGGTTGGAGTTATGTATTTTAATTAAACATTACTTTACATGAAAAAACCCTAACAATTCACTGTAAAAACCAAAGGTTGAAGTAACGATATAGCTAGGTGAATTTGTCTGTGGCAACACAGATATTGCAGCACTAACCATAATTTGAGCCCCCAACATGCACTGCTTATGACCTCACATATGACATCACTCATGATATGTTCTATGACATAATTTATGATATCAGTGATGACAACTCAAACGGCATCATTGATGACATCGCCCAAGATTTGTTTTTCCTTGCTAACTGTAACTGCTGGATTTCTGTGTTTTTTTACTTCAAAACGTTAATGTTGTCACTGACAAATTCACCTAACTATAAAGCTACTTTATCCTTTGTTTGTTTCATTGACCATCCATATGTATGTATGTATATATATATATATATGTGTATATTATATCTTTGGCACGTTTGACAAATCTTTGGGGTGATCCACCAAGCGGGAGCCAAGTAAAAAGGGGGGGGGTAAAAAAAACTGTGTTTCCCTTGTTAATTCCTATGGGGTCTTTAGACACACCTACAGATCAACTGCTGAACGGAATTACACCAAATTTGGCAGGAAGCTAGATCTTGGTGTGCTAATTGTGCTTTTTGTGATTTGGTGTAAATCAGTTCTGTATATCTGGAATTTTATAAGGTTAAAAATTTCGATATATAGAGATGAGGAGGATCCACTGATTCAGATCTGCTGTGGATCCATGGATCCTCCATGGATGCGGATCCGTTGCGGATCCATGGGTCCAGGGGAAAAGCAAGGCCTGCAATGTCTGAGGGAAGGAAAAGAAGAGTGAAAAACACATAAGGGGTCAGGATACAGGTATCCTTAAGGACCCCTCATGGGCAAAAAATTACCAATTTTTTGGGGCTGATCCACAGATCTGAGGATCTAGCTGATCCAACTTGGATTTGGGTGCACACAGGAGGGTTGGCCGACTGGCCTGGCTCTGGTTATATTTACTAGTGAGTGTGCTAAAAAAACAGAAATTCACTGAAAAAAACAAAGGTTACTGGGACGTTACAGTAAGGTTCTGAATGTACTTGCACAAAACCATAGATATTCAGCAGTTATGGTGGGGGTGCGAGGTATAGGTACCTTAGGGCACAAGTTATATTTAGTTGAGTCTATTGTTCTTGAATGCGCCAGTGCTCTTCAATATGTTATGTGATTGCATGTAAGATACTACACTCCTATAGAGAATGAGGTATTTTCATGTTTTCAGTCATGTTATGGAACTTTGGGTTATCAAGATTTGCTCTGCTTTACTGTAACATCGCTGTATATTCTTGTCCCAAGTACTTTACCGTACTATCAGCTATCTGAAATGGTATGTGATTGAATGTGAATTGCTTCAATATTTTCTATTGACGATGAACGATAATGGTGACTATAATGGAGCGTAATTACTGCAGAAGTTAGCGGTCTATCTTTTTGAAATGGTGGTGTCAGGATAGAAAGACTTCCGTTTTAAAAGAGACTCTGTACATGTAAAAATCTGTGGCTAGTTGAGGACTCTGGCAGAAATGCATCGCCATTTCTTGCACTCTTTATTGTCTAAAAATCTAAGTAAAATTTGCTGCATTCAAAACTTGTCGGTGCTGCCTGCATGATCTGCTGCCTCTAGTTATGATTATAGTTGGGGGAATGACGTGGATGAGCTCCATATTTATATTTAATGTAAAAAAACAAAGATTAAAGGGGTGTTATATTTAGGTTCTGAATTTACTCGTGCAAAACATTCGAAATTCAGCAGTTATATTTATAGTTATTTTAAGTTACTATAACTCATGCCCTAAGGTAACTATAACTCATGCCTTGAAGGCCCCCATGGTCCCAGCTGGCACACCGTCTCCTGCAGGAGCTATCATTGCTGTCAAAGAGAGTGACCTGCTTTAGCAGCTCCCACTGTGTGAAAGCAATGTTTCCTCTGTCTCCCTGCCTGTATCTCCATGGGCAGGGAGACAGAGGAAATCTCTGCTCGCAGCGAGGGAGAGCTCTTTGACAGCTCTCCCTCGCTGCGAGCAGAGTGTTTGCTGTGGCTTGGTGAAAGCTGTAAAGCTGCAGCCAAGCCACAGTAAACAGCTATGTCCCAGGGGTGGGGACACCGGGACACAGCAGGAGCTGGCCCTTTGAGGTGGCAGTCCCCAGGTCCATCAGTGGCTCCTCAAGAGGGGCCATGCGGCACCCCCCAACTAAAAGAGCCTCAGAGAGGTGGTGGTCCCTGGGGCTGTGGGGATCCAAAATTGACCCCTTTTCTTTTTTTAATCTTTGCCCTGGGGAGGTGGTGGTCCCTGGAGCTTCGGGGGGGGGACATGCCCCCCCAAACACAATTACATCAAAGCCCCGGGGAGGTGGTGGTCCCTGGAGCGGGAGGGGGCAGCACGGCCCCCGCACCCCATTACATCAATAACCACGGGAGGCGGCGGTCCCCAGAGCTGCAGGGCGGGCGTACCCCCTGCACAAGATTACATGAATGCCCCAGGGAGGTGGTGATCCCAAGGGCTGACGGGGGAGCCCTTGCAGTCTCCCCCACACAATTACAAAAATGCCCCAGGGAGGTGGTGGTCCCCAGGGTTGCAGGGCGCCAACATACCCCCAACACACAATGACTGTAAAGTCCCAGTGA
Source organism: Pleurodeles waltl (assembly GCF_031143425.1). NCBI lineage: Eukaryota > Metazoa > Chordata > Amphibia > Caudata > Salamandridae > Pleurodeles > Pleurodeles waltl. Next base: position 1,660,936,204 of record NC_090444.1, on the reverse strand, counting down.
GGTGGCAGTCGTCAGGGCTGTGGGGGGGGTGACCGCTCCCTGCATTTAATAACGTTTTAGCCCAGTGGAGATGGCGGTCCTTAGGACTGTGCGGAGGGGGCACCCCGCATCAAAATAGCAATTCCCTCAGGACTTGGCCCACCTGGGCCCACCTTAATAAAAAACAAGCGCTTCATGGATCTGCTGCGTATAGTTGTGGAATTCTTTTTTTTCAAATGCTTTTTTGCTCTGGGGCATCACTCTGGGACCCCAACACCAGAGCTAAAGGGTCAGGGTGCCCCTTTCCTTTTTTCACTCCTTTTGTTTTTTGAGGGACTTGGCTGAAGCTGAGTCCCAAGACGGCTGCCAACACTTCCTGATTGAAGTTTTGACAGCCAATCAGAACTGTGCAGCTCCATGCACCAGCTCTAATTCCCAGCGAAGTCGTTGTGAGGAGTTTGTGACCTCAGATATACAAATTTGTTTTCCCTTGAATTTCTCAAAAACTACTAAACCGATTTACACCAAATAAGCGAAAGCACAATCTCTTTGCCAAAAGCTAGCCTTCTGCCAAATTTGGTGTAATTCCATCCAGTGTTTCGGACTGTGTTTGTGTTCAAAGGACACAAGGGAATTAACATGGGAAATGCAACTTTTTTGTCCCCCCCCCTTTATCTCTGCCACGCTTGACAGATTACCCCATAACTTTCCGAGCTAAACAAAAATCACAGGGGCATTTTTTGGGGAAAGTTACTTTGCACTAGAAAAAAGGTAGAAATTTGCTAAAAAAACAAAGGTTACAGGGATATCACAGTTAGGTTCTGAATTTACTTGTACAAAACCATAGAAATTCAGCAGTTATAACGAGAACTCTTTCTTGTAACTATAACTCACACCCTAAGGTAACCATATTATCTACTGTCACCAGCAGATAGTTATTTCCATAGACAACAATTTTTTTCATTTTGCTATAACTATGCCGCCATTTGATAAATCTTCACAAAATTCTTAAAACTAGTTTTTGACTCACTTCAGCTGCTGTCAAGAAAGTTCTGGTGTGATTCGTCAAGTGGGGGCAGAGAAAAAGGAGGGATTCCAAAATTAATTTTCTCCATGAAATTTTCTGTAGGGATTTTGAACACAACTGCAGTCCGAACCACTGACCATAATTACCCTAAATTTGTCAGAAAGCTAGATCTTGGTCCAAAAGGATTGCTTTTTGTTATTTGGTGGATATCTGTTGAGTAGTTATTGAGTTATTAAAACAAAAAAGTATTTATAGAAATTTAGGGACGCGGGTCCATCATGGAGTGGATGCACGCACCACCAGCAATGCTGTGATTGGCTGACCGCAACCCGAATATTGCGTTTTGGAGGCCATGTTTGATGTCATGGCACTATCCTGGTGCCATGACAAACAAGAAAAAAGTAATATAAGGTGTCAGGGCAGATGTACCTTGATCCCATGGGTGTGATGGGGGGTCCCAGAGGGACCCCTGGTGGACAAGAAGTTGCCCAAAAATGTTTTTTCCCTCTTGTGTGGATCTGTGTATCCATCACAACACTCAGAGCTGACCTCTGTGTGAATTTGTGATGGATCTGTGGATACAGCCCTAATGGAAAAAATACAAACACTCACAGACCCACTTATACACTCTTATTCCCCCACACTACCACTCAAACACCAAATTACACACCAATACAGCCACTCATGAACTAAATTCCGGTTCCGCACCAGCACCAGCACTCGCACATCCATAGACATATCCACACAGCCACTCACACAGCCACTTACACACTGAGTCACACATTCACACACACACTCATTCTCCCATACAGCTACTGACACATCAAATCACACATCACTACAGCAACTCACACACACACTCACAGGCCCATACAGCTACCCATTCATAGACCATACACCCACACACACTGGTACACCCATGTAGACACTCACACACTCTCTCACAGACCCAAACAGCCATTCACCAACCCACTGCCTTAAATGTGTTGTTATTTTAAATAAGTGTTTTTGGTTGGGAGTGAATTTACGAATCCATTGCGGAATGTGTTGCTGTTTTGTATTGAAACTGTCCTTTTGTTTTGGGAATTCGTGATGGATCAGCGGATCTGAGTGACATATTAATAAAGGGATTTAAAAAAAACATGATCCAGTGTCTGGTGTCAATGGTTGTTATTACACATAGAAGAGAATGTAGTCTTTCAAGTTATTTAGGAACACCGTTTTGCTGTCATTTGTGAAATGGACTCCGTCTTTTCGATATATTCTGTCCATACCGAAGAACAAGTTATTGTTGTATAAAGAGCCCACATTGTGGTCTCTGAGGAATACGCCCTGATTTTCACTATTTTAGGCAAAATTCAGGTGATCACTGCCACTTCTGTCTTTGGCAAATATTGTAGAACACCAAGGCAGTATGTGGGAAAAGTGTCATTAATTTAGCAAAGGCATCCTTCATTAGGATTTCCCGTCCTACACCAGTAATTATGCTTAGGTCATTGCCTTTATACTGCACAATCATGAGGTCTGGATGTTGGTGATCCGCAAAGCATTCAACCAAAGGTCGAAATTCATGCCACTTTAACCCTCTCTGGCCAACCCCAAGTAATTTCTACATTACCTAAACCTAGATGCCTGTCTATGCCACTCTTTCTAGAACTCTCTCTGGCTCAAAACTCAAAAGTACAGGTCACAATCCACACTGGCCATTTTGGAGGCAAACAGGACTAGCACACAGGGGGAGGCTCAAGCTGAATGAGGCAACTTTAAAGATGAAAGACAGTTCAAATGGAGGCCAGCACCTAAAATATAAGAGAACATATTTGATTGGATGGTGGAGATATGTTGGTAAGTAACATTAGGTACTGACTTGAAAAAAAAAGTAAGTAACTGTGAAAAATAAAAAAAAGTTATAGTGTTTGCCATGTGATTGGAATTGTAAACAGTCAACCACACCTGTTACAGTTTCATTTGAAGCTAGTATGCTGCTCATAGAAAGTCTTGTGAACTTTTCACTTAGTGCTAGTAGAGTGTTCCAAATGTGGTTTCTTTGGAAATGGAGCTAAAACAGAATGTCGGAATGGAACGCAAACGACTGTACTATAAAAATTAAAAGCAGATTGTTGTACAAACATTGTTTAATAGGTCTATGTGTGGATCCATCCAAAAACACTACTGAATAGGACTTCTTTATAGGAGACTGAGAAAGGGTTAAAATACTGATCATTTAGAAGTTGCATAACAAAAATAAAGGATGAAAGGAAGATCATGAATTGCCAACTACAGGAATCACAGTGAAAGCATAGTGGGAAGGTGTAGTAAAGTGCCCATGTTGGCATAGTTACCCCCTACTGTTTGCCTTCTATTGATGCTAACTTTGACTGAGAGTGTGCTGGTATCCTGCTAACCAGGCCCCAACACCAGTGTTCTTTCCCAAAATCTGTATCACAATTGGCACAGTTAAGTCCCTAGTAAAAGGTACCCATGGTACCAAGGGCCCTGTGGCCAGGGAAGGTCCCCATGGGCTGCAGCATGTATTATGCCACCCTGGGGGACCCCTCACCAAGCACATGCACACTGCCTTTTCAGCTTTTGTGTGTTGGTGGGGAGAAAAAGGCAAAGTTGACATGGCACCCCTCTCATGGTGCCATGCCCACAAACCACTGCCTGTGGCATAGGTAAGTCACCCCTCTAGTAGGCCTTACAGCCCTAGGGCAGGGTGCAGTATGCCCAGGTGAGGGCATAGTTGCATGAGCAATATGCCCATAAGGTGTATAAGTCCATTCTTAGACAATGTAAGTGCAGTGTAACCAAATTGAGTATATGGTCTGGGAGTTTGTCATTACAAACTCCACGGATCCATAATGGCTTCAATGAATACTGGGAAGTTTGGTATCAAACCTCTCAGCACAATAAACCCACACTGCTGCCAGTGTGAGATTTATTGAAAAATGCATCAAGAGGGGTTCTTAGAGATGCTTCCCTTCATGTTAGCCAAACCTTTAGTGCAGGACTGACCAGTCTGTGCCAGCCTGCGACTCCCAGACAAGTTTCTGACCCCATTAGGTGAGAGCCTTTGTGCTCTCGGTAACCGGAAATAAAGCCTGTCCTGGGAAGAGGTGCATCACACCTCCCCCCTTAAGGAACTGTAACACCTAGTGGTGAGTCTCAAAGGCTCAGGCCTCTTGTTACAGTGCCCCAGGGCACTCCAGCTAGTGGAGATGCCCACCCCCCGGATAAAGCCCCACTTTTGGCAGCAAGTTCAGTGGGAAAGTTAGGGAAAACAGGGAGGAGTGACCAGTGCAGCTAGGACCACCCCTAAGGTGTCCATAGCTGAAGTGACCACCTCTTTGGAAAATCCTCCATCTTGGTTTGGAGGACAAGGATCAATAGAGTTAGGTCTGTGTCCCCCTCCCCAAAGGGAGTGGACACTGGAAAGGTGTAGTCACCCTCAGGGACAGTAGCCATTGACTACTGCCCTCTGATCCCCTGCAACACTCCTAAATCCAAGATTTAAGGGCTCCCCTGAACCCAAGTTGTCAGATTCCTAGCAACCTCACAAGAAGAAAGAAGGACTGCTAAGCTGAACCCCCAGCAGAGTAGAAGGAAGACGAAAACTGCAAAAGAAGGCGATGCGTTCTGCGGGTCCAGTGACCTCTGCCAAGAGGACTGCCTGCACCACAGAGGACCAAAAACTCCTGTGGACAGTGGCCCCGTCCAAGAAGAAACACACAAGGACTCCGAAGCTTCCCTGGATCCACAAGTCCTGACCACTCTTCACCTGACACCAACGGCACGTGTCCTGGTGGCCCAACTGACTAGAGAGGATCCTAAGGTGATTCTGAGCAAGTGCCCACCCTGGGTTGACATCTCCTGTCCTCCACAATGCAGTGTGAATCCAGAGGATTCCCCCCGACCGTGACATCAACGGACGAAGATACCCAACGCCAAAAGGTGCACTGCATCTGCAGCCCCCTGGCCTTGGGAAACCCAACCTCCGGTGCAGCAGTGCAGGCGGCCCTCCTACTTATCCAGGTTGTGGGTCCCCTGCTAGGAAAGCATTGAGAGCCCGATGCTGTGTTTGCATCCTGCACTCGGCGGCCCCTGCGCTGCTGAGGGTGTGTCTTTGGTGCTCACCTGTGCCCCCCCCCCAGTGCTCCTCTAAACCCTCCAGGCCTGCCCGCCGAAGACACGGGTACTTACCTGCAGTCAGACCTGACTCAGAGTGCCCCCAGTCTCCATAGGAACCCATTGTAAAACTGGCAGCCACTTTGACCTCTGTACCCGACCGTCCCCATGTTGCTGGTGGTGGGTGTTTGGGGTGAACTTGACCCCCGACCGAAGTACATCCTAACCCCCAGAGACTGGAACTGTAAGTCTGGAAGTTAACTCTAAAACTGTACTTTCTTTTCATCCCCCTGGAACTGCTTCCATAAATACACTGTATCCACTTTTGAAATAGATATTCTCTGTTTTCTTAAAAACCATTCAACTTGCTAAAGAGAAACGATGTTACATTGCTATCTATGTTGAATTACCTGCAACAATACTTAATTTCAAACTGAATCTTGTAGTTATAAAAATACATTAAAAAAATATTTTTTTTTTACATAAAACCATTGGTCTTAGTGTGTGTATCTCATTTATTGCCTGTGTGTGTACAACAAATGCTTTGCACTACCCTCTAATAAGCCTAACTGCTCGGCCACACTACCGCAAAAGAGAACATTATTATTACCTACTTTAGTCTCTGTTAAGCCTCTGAGGAACCCATGGACTCTGGGCACACTATATCTCATTTTGATATATTATATACAGAGCCAGTGTCCTACAGAAGGGTAGCAATTATTCATATTTTAGTGCTGAGAGTGGAAGACCATTGCTATAGTTCTGACTGAAGATTTGCACTAAAAAGAGATACTGATATTTAGAGAAGAGAGAGAACAGCAGTTGGAGAACAGGAAATAGATTTTACTTGTATGTGAATTAGGGTGTACTGTAAAAAACTATGGGGCCCTGGCGCACCAGAGCATCACTTTTTTTTGATGCTCCAGTGACACAGTGTACCGGCCCATATTTTCAAGGTCATGCAAAGTCACCATGTGTGAATTTTCATGGCATTGTAAATATGGCCCCCTTTCACGCATTACTCTGTGTGAAAGGGGCATTCAATGGGTGTTGCTGTGAGTATTCCCACACAACATCAATGGAACCTGATGCATTCCCAGATTTAAAAGGTTACGACTGCGTCATATTCCTATGCCACCCCAAGGGTGGTGTAAAAATGGCGCAACAAGGAAAATTATCTTTGTTTTTCTCTGTTTCTTCCTCTTTCTATGTGAGTTGCATTCTGCAGCACACGTAGAAGGAGGAAAACACCATTAATGATTGTTTATTTGCAGGAAGGTGTCCCTTCCTGCACATAAAGTATAATTCCCACAACAGAGGCACCCTTGCATTATGGTGATGAAAAGTCTCTAACAAAAACATTGGACAGCTTCAGTGGGAAGATACTTTCGCACAGGGAAATTAGATCCTATAAATGCTGTGATCGGTTGAGTTCTGCCAATTTTTATTTTAAATCAAGAGGAATTGTTTGGGTGAGTCTAGGCCTAGCATCAAAGTGAAACATAGTTTTTAAATATTTTCCAGAATTTCAATATCTTGCCAAATTTGACCCTGTGGGTACAGAAATTGTAAAGGCAAACATGTTGGACACCTACTGTCCAAAAATGAGTGTACATCTCGAAACTGTTTGTCTTTATAAAATAGTCCAAAACTACACACATAGAAAAACATGCGACAGAAAATGTAGATGAAGGTAAATTTGCAGTAGTTGGTTGTAATAGTTGTTTGGTACAAAACAACAAATACAATCTAATTAACCGTAGAAAACCGAGTTGCCAGACTGCTAAGAAAAGAGAATCTTTCTATTTAGCACTTTTGCAGCTGTTTAGACTTTTCTGAATCAGAATTACTAAGAAGGTTTGACTGATATGAAGATTCCTTCAATGGCGCAAAGGATAGCATTGAGGGTTCAGTATTTCCAAATTACTTGAAAATGTTAAATGATGAAATTGAACAGGAAGAAGCGATTGCTGCTGAGGTAGCTAAGGTGAGTTCACAAAGCAACAAAATTTAAAGTCCTGAAAGTAAGAGCCACAAAAAAACGAATATACTATTTCAATGAATGCAATGGAGAGAGACTGTAATGGAACAAGCAAGACAGGAAACAATTTTGGCAGAGTTAGTTGAACAACTAAATAATAGAAACATGGAAATATATATGGAGGTTAAAGTGACAGTTGAGCATGGATTACTTCATGAAAAGAAAGAGTGTGCATGCTCAACATGTAAGCCTATACTGTTGGATGTCAGAGGTGAAGCTGGTACTGGTAAAAGTTACTTAACACAAGTTCTCAGTGCTTTCCTACAGAAGACAGCAGCCTGTAATTTGTCATGTGTAGTCACAGTATCCAATGGGTTAGATGCACACAATATCAAAGTTATCATCTTACATCGATTTTTTATGCTTCATGTGAAACATAATGACAAACTGGAATACCAAAAGTTATCCAGTGAAGCAAGCCATGAAGTGTCAAGAGTGTTAGAAAACTGGAATACCAAAAGTTATCCAGTGAAGCTAGCCATGAAGTGTCAAGAGTGTTAGAAAAGTTAATCATTGATGAGGTAAGCCTTGTCTCAAACTTAATACTCGCCTTTGAACATTTAAGAATGCAACAGATTCTGAGAACAGATTACAATGTCCTATTCAGAAGGAACACATTTGATAGTTTTTGGAGAGCTACTGCAACTTATACATGTGAAAGGACTGCCTGTATTTACAAACACTACTCCATGATGAAACTAGGAATTCTTCAGGAAGCTATGGAAATGTGAATATTTGGTCACATCGCAAATATAAAGAATTATTTCAGAGTATGCAATTAGCCATTGAATGTGGAAATATTGTGAAAGATATTAGAGTTGGTATTCTTTCAAAAGAGGGAAGGCCTATTCTAGAAAGTCATCTTCCTTACAAAACTGTTTCCAGCAACGAAGGCAGCTACATGACTAATGTTCACTTACATACAAGAAGGTGAATCGATTGTGGGCCTAATTCCTACATTGGAAGAGTATGTCTCTTTCAACAAAGAATTGCTAGAATTGGAGATAGAAGAAAGTTTGCAACTTAAGGCAATAGACAAAATGGATCACCAGAGTGTCATTATATTTCTAAATGAAACATTACAAGCAAAACTGGATTCATTAAAAAAAATCTGTTTCTCAAACTGCAGGATAGGAAAAATGTTTAAGTCTTTGCAAAAGCTATAGAGTGAGTTTACATCTAAATTTAAATGTTGAGGAAGGCTTGGCCAATGATGCTATGGGTACAGTTGTTGATGTTATTAGTTTTCATAATAGGAATGAAGTGGAATACCTAGTGATTAAACTTGATCAGATTGACAGCGCAAAGCAGATTGGAAGGTCTATTGCAAGTTTGTTGCTTGTGAAAGACGTATATGTTAGATTTAAACAGTTTCCAGTTTCTGTAGCATATGCTGTTACTGTTCATGAATCATTAAATCACAAGGTCTAAGATTAGATGCAGCATTTATTATTAATATTATTACCATCTTTTAAGAAGGTATTGCATATGTTGCTTTGTCTCGAGATGGGACATTGTCTGGTTTGTATCTAGTTCAATTTGATAAGACCAGAGTAAACGCAGATTCCAGTTGTGTTATAGAATACAACTGATTAAGAAGTGTTTATGCTCCTCACTTAGGACAGTATCCAGTTTATGAGAAATGCTCCATCTGTCTGAAAAAGAATATTTCAAAGTAGTATAGTGAGGTGTTGCAAAGAAGGAAATGAAAGACATGAAGTTGTTAAGAGTTTTTTTTTTTTAAATGGTGTAGATATTGTAGGTTATCAATTGTCAAACACCTCTGGTATAAACTGCTATGTTAACATTGTGGTTCAAATTTTGTTTGCATTACCTCGTGTGGTAGAAGCTATTGAAGAGAGACAGGAAAGATATTGTGTTCTACATTGTGTACTTTGTTGAACCGTCTGCGTACAGAAAGAACAAAATTACATTAAGCATTAGTAATTCGAGACACTGTGGATCGTTTTGGTGGATCTGTCCAATTTACTTAAAATACTCAAGAGGATGCACAGGAGTTTTCAATGGTGATATTCGGTGTTTTAGAAGAAGAAGAAATACCTGTAAATGAAGTTTTTGGACTTATTTATTCTTGGCACCATGGTTGTGAAGATTGCTCATACACATGCACTACACAAATAGAATGGGAACATTTTATTTATTTAAAATTGCCAGATTGAGAAAGTGTTAGTTTTGACTCTTTAGTGAAAAAAGGTACTCAAAACAATGTATGTCCCAATTGTCAAAGACATTTTATGTCAACTTTACATGTTGCAAGAAGCGGGAAGTATTTTATTTTAATGCTACAATGATTAAGAGCAGATGGTACTAAATTACATAATGAGATTACCAAATTCCTATCTTTTGTTTCTGGAGCCAAAGTTCTAAGGAGGATTACAGCTGAAAAAGTGGAATAATGTAATTATTGTAGATGCATTAGGAGGATTCATTACATCATGCAGCCTACCAAGGGTGATGTCTTTCTGAGTCTTGGCTTTTACTGATGAACCTTGTCTATCTAGTAGCAGTTCTAATGCTTAACTTGTCATTTTCAGCATAAGTTACTTATGATTGGTAGAAAAGTATAGGTAAAAATATGTTTTTGAAAATTGTAGCATGTGTAATGCTCTGTGTTCCTTATTTGCAGTGGCATATTGTACACATTTGGGGTTTTCTTTATATGGTCTACACAACCATTCCCCCCCCTGTTCCAGGATGATTATACCGTACATCATTTATCTTGTACAAGTATAAGAGCTGAGAACAGTACAAAATGAAAATGGAATTCTTATAGTAACATTATATTACAGCAAAGCAAATGTGTAGTGATTTATTGGTGCTATGAAGTTATACATTGTCAAAAATCGTTCATTTATTATACAATTTGATAAATTCTGATATTAATCAACGTTTGTTTTTTTCTTTTTATACAGATGAATGGCACCATCTATTGCAGTAATGTTGTTAACAAATTAATTATTTTAGTGTTGTTCTACTGCTTTATATAGTGAGGGTTTTCCAGAATACAATTAAAGAAAAAACACAGTCACCTAATTACACAGTCAGAGAGCAACTTACACTCCTATACAGCCACTCGTACACCCACTCACACAGTTAAACAGACATACACCCAATTACACACCCACAGACATATATACATTCACTCTATCACACCCATACATTACTGACACAGATACTTACACACCCACACGCCCTCTCAAACGCCCACTCACATTCCCATACACTCAGTGACACAGCTATTTGTAGATGGAGTCACTTAATCACACACACTCATATCCCCATACAGATACTCACACATAAACTCTCACACCCACACAGGTACGTACACAGCCACTTATAGACCCATACAGACACTTTCACATCTAGTGACACACCTACACAAACACTCACACATCTACTTATGCAAACACAAATATACTTACAAACCCACTCACACAGCCATACAGCCACTCACTCACCCACTCACACATCCACAGAGATATTCAAAAAATCACTCAGACACCACACATATATTTACACACACACTCACACATCGATATTGCCACTCACTCACACACCCACTCATACACCCACACAGCCACTCGCACACCCACATAGACCCTTACACACCCACTCACACATTTATACACCAACTCACAAACCCATTAACACACTTACATGTACACCTAGTGACACACTCAGATACCCACTAACACACCCACTGACACACCCATTCACATACTCACACCTTTACACACATACACACACAAACACACAACCACACAGGCACTCACACACCCATTCACACACCCATATACTGACTCTCATACCACTCACACACCTATACAGATTCACATAGCCACTCAGTCTCAAACCCAATTAGACACCCACAGAGACATTTACATCCCCACTAACACATGCATACGGACACGCACACAAGTACTGACATGCCCACAGAACCACTGACTTATGCCCCCATAGATTCCTTCTCACAGACAATCACTTTCACATTCACAGACTCAGTCACACACAAAGTGGCTCAATGACGTACACCCCTACCAGATATTTGCATCTCCACTAACACAACCATATTGTCACTCACATAGGTACTGTCACAGGAAACACTGACACTTATATGGCAATTCACATTCACTCACACACCCATTTACACGCACAGACATGTACTCACATAGACTCATGAAGACACTTACACACTCATTCACATATCCACACAAGCACTTCACACCCACTAAAGACCCTTACAGCTACGTACATACCCAGAGAGCCACTTTCACAAGCACTAATACACCCATACATCCACTGACATACTCATGTGCGCACCAATACAGTCACTTGCACATTCATTTCCATTTCAGTACTTTAGATGAATTTGCAAAACATGTACTAGACTCTTCTTTAATACTTTTTAGGTTCATTCCCCTTGGTGAATATTAAACTACTTTTACTTATGCAGGGTGTGACATACAAATACTCACAAACATTTAAACACACAATTGCACAAAAACATAGAACATGTAGTTAGCTCTTTGTTTGACCAGATGAGGTGGTTCTAACAGAAACCTTTTTTAAATGATTTTTTGTATCAATTTTATATAATTTGTCTTTAGGAACAAAAATTAACAAGTTAGTAAAAGAAGAATGGGAAGGCAATTTGGAGTAAGCAACTTGCTTCAGTCTGTCAAAAGCATGTGAGGTTGAAGGGGAGGAAACAAAAATTAACAGTTTCACTGTTTGTTCACTGTGTCCATGTAGGCAGCCACAGAAGACATGTTTAGGCACAGGCATGTAGCATTTTCCGCAGTGAGTCACCAACTCACTCAGCCTCTTCGAAAAAGTTGTAATAGCTATCACCTGTAACTATAACTCGTGCCCTAAGGTAATTATAACTCATGCCCCCGCCATGCACAGTTTTTTCTTCAATAATTTGACCGCTAATGTTTCATTGATGTTTTTATTGACATTATAAAAGTTTGAGTGCTGTAATATCTGGGGTAATTATCAGTGCATGGCAAGGGCACGAGTTATAGTTACCTTAGTGTGCAAGTTATAGTTACTCAAAATAACTCTAACTATGACTGCAAAATTTCCACGGTTTTGTGTGAGTAAAGTCAGAATCTAACTATAATGTCCCCTGTAACCTTCATTTTTTTTGTTAATTTCTATTTTTTTATTCTATAACATCCCTGTAACTTTAGTTTTTTTCAGTGAATTGCTATGTTTTTCTTAATGTAATTTTAATTACTATATGTTAATACAAACACCACCATGCACAGCCTTCAGCTATGTGCAGCATGGGTTGGCTGCAGGGCCTGGCCTACATCCAACCCCTATAACCACCCAACCCAGCATGGAGCACAGCCTTTGGTTGTGTGTGATGGAGGTTGGATACAGGGCCCGTCTTTCTGTGTTTAGGAATAGGGGGGAGAGGGTGTATCTGGGTGTGAGAGTGGGTATGACAGTGACTAGGTCCGAGAGTTGGTATGAGAGGGTCTATGTGGGTGTTAGAGTGGGTCTGAGAGTAGGTGTGAGAGGGAGCCTCTGGGTGTGAGAGTGGTTGTGAGAGAGTCTATGTGAGTGGGTCTGTGAGTAGGTGCGTGATTGTCTGAATGGGTCTGTGTGTGGGTTCATGAGTTTCTAAGTGAATCCGTGAGTTAGTGCATGAGTCTCTGAGTGTGTCTCTGAGTGGGTGCATGTGTTTGAGTGGGTCTGTGAATGAGTGTTTGAGTCTCCAAGTTGGTCTGTGAGTGAGTGCATCAGTCTCTGACTGGGTCTGTGAGTGGGTGCATGAGTCTGTGAGTAGATCTGTGAGTGGCAGTGTGAATCTGTTAGTGGATGCATGAGTGTCTACATGGGTCTGTGAGTGGGTGTATGAGTGCCTGAGTAGGTCTATGAGTGGGTACATGATTCCCTGAGTCGATCTGTGAAATGAGTGCCTGAGTATCTGAGTGGGTCTGTGAGAGAGTGCATGAGTTTCTGAATGGGTGTGTGAGCATGAGTGGGTCTATGAGTGGGTGCATGAATGTATGAGAGAGTCTGTGACTGGGTGCCTGGATGTCTGACTGGATCTGTGCGTGGGTGCTTAAGTGTCTAAGTGGGTCTGTGTGTGAATACATGGGTATCTGAGTGAGTCTGTGAGTGGGTGCATGAGTGTCTGAGTGTGTCTGTGAGTGGGTGTTTATGTGTCTGTTCGGGTGTGTCAGGAGCTGTGTGAGTGACTCGGCCACAAAGGGATCTCACCTGTCCTTTTATCCAACAAAAGTCCACAGCTTTGCACAAAATATCTACCCAAGTGCAGCTCTTTCAGCCTCCTTGGGGAAATGTTCAGTATATTCTACACTACAGCTGTGTAATGGATCACAAGGACAAGTCAGCTGGTGTGCATTTGGCAATGTGAATGTTCCTCATGTGTCTTTCTCTAGAGTTCTGTGATAACATGAATCCTCCTATAGAGAGGCCAATGAGACTACAAAGACATAAATTTCCACAAAATCAGGTTCCTTCCTGTTATCCATTTGATATAAGTTGTCCATCATCCTGGCATAATGCTTGAAGACCTTTGCACAGTACTGAGGTGAACGGGGTGGGCCAAGTGGGCGCAGCCTCCAGGTGATTTGCATATTTGCATACTTGTAGCATTTTAAAGGAAAAACCATGGACTCTGCTCTCACCAGGAGAGGACAAGAAGTAATCCACTTGTCATAGTCGCACACAAATTGCACTCCAATATAGCAGTGATGCATTCACCTCCACAAAGCATTTTATATTGTGATAGGGGACTGTGCGGCCCCACCTTTTCTAGCTGATCTCGACCCCAGGGACCCCATCCCCTTGGGCCCAACCTTCATTCAATAGGGGAGGGGGCCGCGCTGCCTCCTCCCCTGGCCTATTTCAGCCCCAGAGACCCCATCCCCTAGGGCCTAACCTTAAAATATATTTTACTATTGGGGAAGGGGGCCACATGGCCACCTCCCCAGGCTGCTTTCAGCCCCGGGGACCCCATCACCCTGACTTAACATATTCTTTGGGAGGAGGGGCCAAATGGCTCCCCTCCCTGGGCCGATCTCAGCCCGGGGGACCCCATACCCTGGGGCACAACCATGTCACCTGGGGGCCCCCAGGGACCCCGGGCAACACCGTTGGGGACCGCGGGGGAGCCAGAATGCCCCTGCGGTCCCAGCTTGCTGTCTGCCTCCTGGGGGAGCCAGCGTTGCTTTCACGGACAAGGAGCTGCTAAACATGCAGCTTTCTGTTGAGAGAGCAATCCTTTTGTCTGTTTCCCTGCCTGCATCTCTGCGGGCATAGGTAGAGTATGTTTGTCTTGCTAATAACTTTGCAGCTGTTTCTCACAATACACTAAGAAACTCACAAAATAGCTCACAGCAGATTCTAATCATGCTATAAAGAATAAAGAGGAAAATAAAACCAAGCCTACCAATGAAAGGGGTAGATTCAAAAGAGACTCTCATTCATGAAGCCACAATCCCTTATTTGCCAAATCAATTATTGCTGAAGGTTTCATGTCCCAGACCTAGACAATACAGTAACTGTAAGCGTCACCTGTTGCTCTCACGACCTTATTCACAATCAGTGATTTCTTTGTTTCTAGAACACATGCCCATTCTACCTCCCAACCAACTACTACCTTGCCAGATTTACTCTGCTTTGCTCTTAGATATCAAAACCACCTCAGCAACTAAACTCCACTGAGCATTCAAATGCCCACAATTTGACCTAAAGCAAAATAAACCCATTCAGAACTGTAATGCTGCCCTAGTCAGCACTCAATTCAAAGCGTCTGCATGCCCAAGCCCAATAAAAACTATGGAGGTCACTATGACATTGGTGGTAAATCCAGCTTACTGCCACGCTGAGGGCCGCCAACTTTCCGTGGCGGTGGCAGATATCCGTTCACCATATTATGACACACACAAACCAATCTGACAGAAATCAGCCACATACACAAATCCGCCAGTCCAAAGGTCAGTGATAAAGTGGCGGTATCAAAACCCACACCGTTATGCCAACAAAACAACTCCCACCTCATAATGACCCACAAAACAACTCCACATTGGACAATTCAAACAACACACACTTGACACCCAGACACACACCACACCCACACACCCACACCACTATAAAACATACACACACAGTACCCACAACCCTTTATGATTACAAATCATTGCCATCTGACAGACACCAAGACCACTGAGACAACGAGAGCCACTCACGCACTTGACATCATACACCCCATCACATAACCTAACACACCCTCACCAACTCACCTCAAATAACACCCATGGCATCACAAAGACACCCCCGTTTCAACTCTCTACTAATATCACCCCCCTACCTACATGCCATCACATACCATTACATTCACTCCCATCGCTCCACTACATCCCACACACACTCCACCTACACATCCCACTAATCCCAATGCCAAGCCCTACATGCTGTACCTATGCATGGACACCCCTCACAGCCCTGCATGGACACCCATCACTAAAGCATGCACAGCATAGAGAACTAACAATCCCAACATACACTAACATACAAAGGTGACAGCTGGCAGGGCAAAACCAACCATAGAGGGGAAGCCAGGGATGTAAAATATCACATCCACATCACCCATAACACATCATTTACATCCCCACAGATACCCAGGCCAATTTCACTGGAGAGGAGGTGCCAGCACTATCAAGTCTCTCAACTGAAGTGATGACAGTAACTCTGGACTTCAGAATCTGGACGACCTACCGGCCCATCAGGGATCACTGGACAGTCGGTTGCCCAAGCCCAGTCACAGGCCACCACAGAGCCTCCCCCCTTCAGGAAACACCACCACAGCACCCACCCAACATACCCACACGTCTGTCCCCAGGACACGTCAATCAGCAGTGTGTCCACCTGTACAGGGACCCCAGGCCACACCTCGCACACAAGACAATCAGGGACCTGGGGTCAGTGGCAGTGGGCACACCGTTCAGGGGACAGAGGCACAGGCCAACAGGGACACTGGGAGGACTGCTGTGCGCCAGGGGGAGGACAGGCCCAGGGAACTGACTCTCCAGGAGGCACTCTCAG
This sequence comes from Pleurodeles waltl, assembly GCF_031143425.1. Classification (NCBI taxonomy): domain Eukaryota; kingdom Metazoa; phylum Chordata; class Amphibia; order Caudata; family Salamandridae; genus Pleurodeles; species Pleurodeles waltl. The sequence goes on along the minus strand of NC_090444.1, from coordinate 1,660,919,924 downwards.
AGATCCTGGGAGCATACCAACATTCCCAGGACACGATGGGCCAGATCCTTAACAATGTGCAGGAGAACAGGTGGCTGCAGGAGGGACAGTATCAGGGGATCAGGGAGGACTTGCAGGCCATCAATAACACCCTGATCTCCATAACAGGGGTGCTGGCAGACATGGCTAACATTATGAGGGAGGCAGTCTCACACCAACGGGCTCCTGCCGGTAGCCAGTCATCTGAACAGCCATCCACTTCTGCTGCTGCTAGTGGCCAGGAGGCCCCGCACAGGACTCACAGGTCACCAGCACCCCTTCCCCTGCAGAAGGTGAACCATCCTGCAAACGTTCCCTGTGATCCAGACAGAAACCAGAGACACTTGCCAAGACCACCGCCAGGAAATTAGACTCTCCTGATTGTCCCCCTTGTGTCCCACTCAGTCATCCTGTCCTCCTTAAACTGCCATTGCTCCCCTTCCTATGTCCCCTTGGACCATGCACCAATGCACAATATTGGGTGTTTCTCCCATTGCATAAAACTCGGCCCTCATAGTGGCCAAATCTTCAACCTGGGGAATGCAACATAGCTGCACATGCGTTTTTATCAGGGCAGACAACACTCTTGTTAGCACAACTGAGAACATTGTCTGTGACATTCCTGCTGCCAAGCCCACTGTCACTTAGAAAGAACCAATTGCCAGGAAATGGAGTACTGATAGCACTTCAGTGTAGCCAAGTCCACCAGGGGTCTGTAAACAGGGGTATGTCTCCATCTCCTATTCATCCGCAGCGGTAGGAATCTATGGGACAAAAGTGTGAGGAGTCTGTCACAAACTGAACAATGGAGTCACAACAGTAGTTTGCAATCTGTGAACATGTAATGGGTCAGTGTGATTTTTCCAGTATGTGCCTATTCTTCTTGTGATGCAGCATTATTCCATAGGGCACCCCCCTGAAATGGCGTCTGCCTGTCCTGTGTGAAGGGACAGGTGGAAGTGAGGTAATTCCGCTGACGTTGTGCACCGTGGCGGGAAGCGGTCAGGAACCGTCGTGCAACTCTTCATTGGTTTAATATTGGGCCCTATGGGTTACAGTGGCCAATGGTGATCTATGCCGGCATTGACGGTATGCACCGCCATGGACGTGACCGGCATTTTGTATCATATTCCTTACTTGTTACCTGCCCTTCCATAGGAGAAGACCTACACTGCATGTGCTGCTGTGACCTGAGTCTGGAATCTACCAGCTTGCAATCTGTGAATATGTAATGGGTCCGTGTGATTTTTCCAGTATGTGCCTATTCCTCCTGTGATGCAGCATTATTCCAAAGGGCACCCCACCCTGAAATGGCATCTGCCTGTCCTGTGTGGAGGGACAGGTGGAAGTGAGGTAATTCCGCTGACGTTGTGTGCCGTGGCGGGAGGCGGTCGGGAACCACCGTGCAACTCTTCATTGGTTTAATATTGGGCCCTATGAGTTACAGTGGCAAATGGTGATCTACGCCAGCGGGGACGGTATGCACGCCACTGACGTGACTGGCATTTTCTATCATATTCCTCACTTGTTACCTGCCCTTCCAAAGGAGAGGACCTACGCTGCATGTGCTGCTGTTAACTGCGTCTGGAACCTACCATGGCCCGTGTGACCGGGGAAAGGGCCCCAGCCTTCACTTCAAAGGAGTTAGAGAGACCAGTGGATGGGGTCCTACCCCAGTACAGACTGCTGTATGGGCCTCCAGACTAACAGGTGAGTACACTGTGGGCACGATGCATGTTGCATGAATGCATGGAGATGTGTGTGAAGGCATTGTGAAAGGGGGATTATCTGTTGGTGGTGTACATGATGTGAGCTGGGCTATGTATGTGCCAATGGTGATGGAAAGGGGTATGGTGGGTCATGTGTGTTACTGGCTGGACTATTTGTCTAATGGTGTTCTCCTGTCTGTATTGCCTCTGCAGGTCAGCGCCCATCAAAAGAAGGGTATATGGTGTGCCATCACCAAGGAGGTGCAGACCCTCGGGGTCTATGGCAGGCGGAGAACCCACAGTTGAAAACGGTGGGAGGAAGTGAGATGCTGGGCACGGAAGACCACGGAGGCCCAGCTGGGGATGGCCTCCCCACGAGGAAGGGGTGCCTGTCGAACACTGACCCCCCTGATGGCCCGCGTACTGATGATGGCCTATCCTGAGCTGGATGGGTGCTTGATGGCAAAACAGCAGACACAAGGGGGTGAGTGCAATGGCTATCATTACAGCTTACTCCTGGTGGGGTGATATCCGGGTGGTGGTTGTGTGTCCTTGCGTGCCCCTAGGCCAGGCTACACATAGCAGCATAGGTCATCTGGTGGCTAAGATTTTGAATTGAAAATACTGCTTACCTAGCTTGTTAGTATTCACTTCTGGGCAGGGCTGTGTGGGTCCCAGGTGTGCTGCAGTTGGTGGTGTGTGCCTCTCCTCATTCCTTGGTGACTAGCCATTGCACTGGTAGTGCAATGCATAGTGCGTAGGCATGTTCCCTGTGTGTGAGGGTGCTGTGTACGCCAAAGGTGGTGTTGGTGCAATCACTATCCCAGTGTATCCTTTGTTTCTCTCCCCTCCTTTCTTGTTTTGTCATCCTGTCCTTAGGTGCATTAGCATCATCTGGTGTAGGAACAGAGGCACCGGTGACAGAGGGAGCTGCATCCCACAGCACCCTGGAGGCAGAGTCCACCGACCATGAGGGAACCAGTGGGAGAGAGGGCGAGGGGAGCACCATAGCAGAGACTGGAGGGGACAACACCGACCCTGATACCTCCTCTGATGGTTGCTCCCTGGTGGTGGCAGAAACCTCTGTGACCACCCTGGCTTCAGGTATAGCCGCCACTCCCCGTACCAGCACCGCCCTGCCAGTACTTCCTCAGCGATTTGCCTGTGCCTACTCACCCAGGAGGTTGGGCATCTTCTTTGCCCCAGGCACTTCAGGCCCTGTTCCAGTCAGCCCTTCTGCCCTGAGAGAGGAGGCTATTGACCTCCTAAGATCCATCTCTGTAGGGCAGTCAACCATTGTGAAAGCCATCCAGGGGCTGGCAGCCCAGATGCAGCAATGCAATGCATTCCTGGAGGGATTGGCGGCCAAAATTAGATTGATTCAGGCTCTGGCCTCCTCTCTGATGGCAGCATTTGACCTTGTTTCTACCGTCTTCCCTCCAACTTCCACTTCCCAGTCCTATTCTCCTCAATCCCAACCCATCCCAAGCACACATACAGACGAGCATGCACACAAGACAACACCCAAGAGTGGCACAGGCAAACACAAGCACCACACTTCATCCCACAGGCACTCACACACACACCATTCAGTTGCAGACACAACAACATCCATGGTCTCCACTGTCTCCCCTCCTCCTCCACCTCCCACCCAGTTACGTCCACACTCACACCTGCATGCACTACATCAATATACACTACCAGCATCATCACCACACCAAGCAGAACACACACCTCGCTGGCAGACACCTCCACAACTTCCATGCACGCGTCCCCTGTGTCCTTTCCCACCGTGTCTGTCTCCCCCTCCTGAAGGACACAAACGCAAGCACTCAGACACCCAACAGCCATCCACCTCACAACAGCATACAGCCCATGCACCTGCACCGAAATCCAGCAGACATACACCTCCGACGACCACTCCCTCATCCTCCACTCCCATTACTCCTCCATCCTCCCACCCCAACGTCCCTAAAAAGCTTTTCCTTGCCCAACTTGACCTTTTCCCTACCCCCCCATCCTGCACGTAATGGCAAGATAGCAGGAACACAACCCAGAACCTCAGTCAAACAGTCCACGGGGACAGTGGTAGCACCACCTACTTGTGGTGGTAGGGATTCCAGAACAACAACCCACAGGTGAAGGAGGCAGCACAACCTGGGATGAAAGGGAAGAGTCCGGCACCAGCTGTGAGGAAGGGGAAGGAGCCTGCACCAGCTGGGAAGAAGGGGAAGGAGCCTGCACCAGCTGGGAAGAAGGGGAAGGAGGATGCACCACCAGGCAGAGGGGGGAAGAGCCCATCCACCGCTGCCAGGAAGAGTAAGGGATCCCCAACCCATGACCAGGAGGAGAAGGGGCACTCTACGCCAGCGGAAGCTGTCAGCCAAACACCGCCACCACCAGCAGCTGTCACAGGGCCCCCACCGGCAGCTGTGGATGTGCTGCCATCACAGGGCACAGGGGCTGTCGAGGAGCCTCCCCCAACCACCACCAGCATGCAGCCATCAGAGAGTGCAGGGGCTGTCGAGGAGCCTGCACCAACCACCACCAGCATGCAGCCATCACTGCCAGTGGACGCCATGTAGTCCACCCTCCAGGGTCTACTGTGCGGGCTACCCCATCCAGAACCAGTGGGGAAGACACCCACTCGAGAGACTGTGGCCTTGCACTCCCCAGGACAAAGAGCACAGGGCATGTTGCCCCCTCCAGAAACAGTGGGCAAGACACCCACTCGAGAGACTGTGGCTTTGCACTCCCCAGGACAAAGAGCACAGGGCATGTTGCCCCCTTCAGAACCAGTGGGCAAGACACCCACTCAAGAGACTGTGGCCGTGCACTCCCCAGGACAAGGAGCACAGGCATGTTGGCCCCTCCAGAAACAGTGGGCAAGACACCCACTCGAGAGACTGTGGCCTTGCACCTCCCAGGACAAACAGCACAGGGCATGTTGCCCCCTCCAGAACCAGTGGGCTTGTTCCTGCATCCGGCTGAGGTGCCTCCCCCCCACACCCCCTTGAGGTGCCTGCTTATTTGACAACTGATGCCCCTGCAGTGTTCTATCGGGAAGTGGGCAGGATTTGAGTTTGGCCTTGGACTGTGCCCTGTGGCCATGTGGGCCCTTTGAACCTTGGACTGGGCAGTGTCCCTTTTTGATAAAAGTGTACATATCTGTTTAATGGCCAAATCGGATTATTAATTTTGATGCTGAACTGATTCGAATCACTTTCGGCAATTCATGTTGTCCTTGCATTATTATGCAGATTTTCAGAGTCAATTTTTTTTGTAATGCACCTGGTTGTGTCTATGGTGTGTGTGTGTGTCGGGTGTGTGTTGTGCGTGTGTGTGTCACTGTCGTTTTCCTCCCACCCTCCCTTGTGTGCTACGCGGCTGTAGTCACGGTCATTGTCTTCACCGGCGTTGGTGTTCCAGGTGGAGCATAACATAGAAGATCATCGGGAAAACTTGCAGTTCGGGTTCCATGGTGGTGTTGTTCTTCCCTGTGTCTCCAATGGTGAGTCCTTTCACTTTTGTGCTCTGTTTCCGCCAGAATTTTGTTGTCGTTGGTACAGCCCCGAAAAACGTGGCGGCTTGCAGGGTCATTATATGGTGGGTGGAACTTTGGCTTCTGCCTGGCTGTAGGCGGCTCCCGCCGTGGTGACTGCTGTTTCCGCCCTGGCGGTCGGTGTGGTACATTGGCTGTCTATTGGAGATAGCACCGCCATGGTCATAATTTGGAGGTAGTTATTGTCAGAGTCACCAGATCCTCTGGGTCTGCGCACGTTCCCAACACGTCCACCACTGAACAGCTCCAAGACTCTGATAGATAAATCACAGAGGCTAAGAGAGTTCAAGAGGGGAAGAAGGGATTAGGAAGGTAAACAGCTGGGAAGGAGACCTGTAGTAAGAAAAAGGTTAGAACACACAATATGAAAATTATATCTCCTGAAATCAATACTAGACTATGATTCTAAGCATAGTCATTCTGAAAACATGAACAATCTAAGAATTAAGTTTAAAATGACTAAGTTTCAAGATGGCCGGATACCTGCAAGGGAATCAAGATGGATTAAATGGAAACTTTCTTATTCAAGTACTTTACTTCACATGAGAATCAGAAAAACATTCTGACTAAATTTTAAACCAGTCATATAAATCCTTTTTTGAGAATGCATACTAGGACCATACAATATTGCATCTAGAAACTCTGATCTTCTGTGTACTCTTAAAATGTTTCAACACAAATTGCCATATTGTAGATATATATATATATATATATATATATATATATATATATATATATATATATTTATATATATATATATGGTAAACACCATAAAAGGATTGTGCACTATGAATAACACAATATGGATTCAGGAAAATAAATCACATAATTTGTCAACTCGAATATTACATGATAAATATCTTAGAATACTGGCACACAATAAACAACATGAATTAAACTCGAGGAGAGAATCGTGCGTCTTGCCGATTCGAATGTCACCATGTAAAATGCCAAGAAATGGTAGTACGCAACGAATATCAAAGTCAAAACATCATTAAACGAATCGGGCGTCTTGCCGATTCGTAAACCACGATGTAAATGCCAAGAAATAACAGCTCACAATGAATAACAAGATCAAAGTAGAATGAAACGAATCGCGCATCTTTTGCCGATTCTTAAGCCACCATGTAAATGTCAAGAAATGGTAGCGCGCAATGAACAACAAAGTTAAAACACCATAAAACGAATCGCGCGTCTTGCCGATTCTTAAGCCAGCATGCAAATGTCAAGAAATGGTAGCGTGCAATAAATAACAAGATTAAATTATCATGATACGAATCGCGCATCTTGCCGATTCGCAAGTCACCCTGCAAATGACAAAAACACTAAAGCGCATATTTCACACGCGCAAAGTACTCTGTCAAATCATAAAAGAATTAGGCCCAAGAACATGAGAGTTCTCGATAACGGTGTCGGGAGGCCAGCCCAATCACCTTCTTATCGCCCAGAACAAGGATCTCCAAATGAAGAATGAAAGTCAGATGTCTGGAAGATCAAATAGGCCACCGGGACAGGAGCTCAGGAAGTAGCTACTGCTCTGCACCAGGACCTCTGAATAGTGAGCACTTGGAGCTGAGCTGGCTCCTTTTTATAGAGTCTTGGCCCAGCCCACAACCACACCCAGGCATGTTGCAGGGAAAGTCTCTAGAAGGCCCTGGAAAGGGACCACACCCTAACACACTCTGAAAGCCTGCAGCAATACATTGCAAATGAACAGTAATTTGTAAGCACATGAAAAATAAGTCTTCAGGATTGAACTCTGCAATGCAAAAGGTTAAACAACAACATATCAGCACAATGCATAAATTAAGTTGTTTTGAGAGTGCTGGGTTTTTGCATTCTAGTCGCCAATAGAGTGCGCACTGCCCTGGTGTTGACAGTTACCTCCAGCCTATTAGCGGTATTACGGCCACTTTATCACCCACCGCCAGGGTCGTAATGAGGGCCTTTTTCTTGCTGCATTACGTTGCATGACTTTATAGTAAATTTGCTCTTTGGTTTCTATAACACCCACAACTGATTTATGTGCACCCTTCTACAATATATCCCTTTTCCCCAGTTCCCTCTACTGATGCATCTCATTGTAATTTCTTCTTATTCATTAATATCTTTCTTTTCAAAATATTTAGAAAAGAAATTATGAAAGAACAAGTGTGAGAGAATTTGTGTTTCAAAGATGGATCTTGTATTTTACTGGTTGCAATGTAAGGTTCCTATTATTGTCTCCATGCTCTCTCTTTTTCAGAATTGTATTTGTTATTGAGATCATATATCTATATACACAAATTAATGTATTACATGTAAAAAACAAAGTCTCCATTTTGCAAAATGATGATTGACTTTAATTTGAAGCATGACTGTCACCATGCTTCAACCACATCCATATTATAAGTTGACATGCAGTTTAATGTCACAACCACACTATTTTGAATGAGTATGAAGTAAGCTAGTGATTGGTTGTTACTTGTTTAAGCCATTGAAGACTGCGTGATTTTGTTCTTGAAGAGGTGATACTTGTCATGTTTAAGGCAGGCTGGGAATTCATCTTGATTAATGGAGATGTTGAGATCTAGGCAGGAACAAGATGAGATCCAAAGTCCTTGGCCAGGACAGCTGTAATTGGATCAGAAAAATGGCCTTAGGGCAGTGGTTCCCAACTTGTGGGCCGGGGACCTCTGGGGGTCCGCGAAGCCTCCTCAGGGGGTCCACGACTGGTTAGAAAATTAAATAATATTAATAGATTAGGTCCCCAGCTTTCTCTAATGACTCAGTAGGGGGTCCCCTGTTTCCAATAATGATTCAGTGGGGGTCCCCGAGTTCCAGTAATGATAAAGCCCACAGAAGTCAAAAGGCTGGGAACCACTGCCTTAGGGTTTTGTTTGTAAATGGCATTCATTCTATCTCAGATAAATATCTCCTTGAAGATAGAGCACTTACTCAGAATGTATGGTGGGTAATGAAAGCATAATTTACATATATTACACTTTGGTTTAAGATAAGAAAGCAAACTTCTCAAATGTGGTATCAGGTTATTTGGCAGTTTAGACTAGTGGAACATTGTTGGCCTCTTTAACAAAGTCAAATAGTTTTCGGGCAGGATGTTGTTCGACAGAGATTTAGAATCAAAAATGTGATGCTAATAATTATTCCTGTCGAAACAGATGTTTGGGATCCATATAGAGGGGCTTTGAAGACACATTCACATTCACATTCCAAAGTCCCAAGTAATAGTTTTTCTGCACAAGAAATGCCAGGGGGCTTGCTTCTAGATGTTTGTATAACACCACTTGTGCTGCTCGAATACAAAGGTCAATATGTTTGGTGTTGTGGTGCAACATCCTATATCTTTTGAATTACCCAGCGTTTGAGTAAGAGTAAAGATGATGAAAAAGAAAATTTCGAAATGGTGTGACCAATCCACAGGAACTGGACCATCAAAAGTAAACATTGTCTTCTTTGTAAGTCACGAGATTGAGAATGACACCATTCTCTTGAGTGGACACTTTGCAATATTGTAGAGGGTCATTGTTGTAGTTGAAGCCAGAGAACTGGGAGGCTGTTGAGTTATTAGAATTACCTACATGAACTTTGGGGTAGCTAATGAAAACATTGTTTGGGAAGGGTCAAAGTGTGTCAGTCGTTTTCTCCACAGAGTGCTCAACAAAGGTGAGGTTTTCGGTAAAGGGAAGATAAATTAGTTTGAATTTGAAAGGTGCAGGCTCATCGATTTAGGGTTAAGGAGTAGGCATTGAAAATTGGGGCAGGGATCCATTTGGAGATGTCTGCCATAAATAAGTGAGGAGGAGGCCCTGATGTGTTGGGGAAGTCATTTCAGGAATATATGGCTACATAGGAGAATTATATACCACCCCTTCTTCTTCTATGGATGCGTGGTATGTGTGTAAGTGAGAGTGATGCTGAGCAAAGTTGTCTGGTGGGTTGGGCGAAGTGAAGCCGGTGATTGAGTTATGAGGGGTCTGTGTTTTGTAGTGACTTGAATGCATTTGTGAGAAGTTTGAACTGGTAGCATTTCTGGATGGGGAGCCAGTGGAGTCCTCTGAGGAGTGATGTGGTGTAGGTTCAGAGGAGGAGGTTGAGAACAAGTGTGGTGGTGGCGTTTTGGACATGTTGAAGTCTGTGAAGAAGATGGTTGGGATGCAGTTGTTGAGTGCGTTGTAGTAGTCTAATTTGCTAGTGATTAGGGCATGCATGATGGTATGTCTGGTGTCCAGTGAGAGACACTTGAAGATTTTACACAACATGTGGAGGATATGAAGCATGAGGAGGTGACAATTTGACAAAGTTGGCCTGGGACTACACAGTGAGGTTGGTGTCCAGGATGAGGCCTAGGTTCCTAACATGGTTGGTTGGCGTGTGTGTGGGTTTCAGTTCAGTGGGCCACCAAGTGGAGTCCTAAGGTGAACTATTATTCTTAAAGATCAGCACTTCAGTTGTGTCGGTGTTCAGCTGAGGCAATTGCCTTTCATCCAATTGGCCACCCTGGCCACGCATTGTTTGAAGTTTGTCTTGGTGATGACGGTGTTGTCTGAAAAGGAAAAATGATCTGGATGTCGACAGCATAGGAGATGATGTTGATTCCATGGGATCTGATGATGTTAGCCAGAGGAGACAAGTACATGTTGAAAAGTGTGGGGCTGAGTAATGATCCCCGTGGGACTCCGCAGATGAGGTCTTTGGGTTCTGATGTGAAAGGAGAGGGAGGAAGTTATCAATTTCAGTGCTGGTCCTTGTATTCCCGCATTGTGTAGTCAAAAACTGCAGAAAGGTTGAGGGGGATGAGGGCACCAGTCTTTCCATTGTTGAGGATGGTGCTTAAGTCATCTTTGGCAGTGATGAGCGCTGTTTCAGTGAAATGAGTGCTTCGGAATCCAGATTGAAAGTCGTCCAGGAGTTTTTGGTGTTCTAGATGATAAGAGAGGTGTCTGCTGATGATCTTCTAAATGACTTTGGCTGGGAAGAGGAGCAGCAAGATGGGTTGGTAGTTGTTGAGTACTTTGGGGTTGGGTGAAGGTTTTGTGAGGAGAACAGTGACTTTGGCATGTTTTCAGCTAGCTGGGAAGGTGACTGTTCTGAAGTAGGTGTTGATGATGGAAGCGAGTTCAGTGCTGATTGCGGCTCATCCAAGATTGTAGATAGAGTGGGTAAGGAGTCAGTGGGCACGCCTGAATAGACTGCCTGGAGGTAATTGTCTTGTCATTTTCAGTACATTGTAAGCATCTAAGACTATAATTGGTCACTTTGTTAAAGGCAGAGGAACGAACAGGAGATATAGTGAGATTCCATTGTATAACCTTTCTCATGATGTTCAGAAATAGAAAAGGCGAGTGTCTGTTGCCTTTGAGAAGGGGAATGAGACCGGGTATAGAACAGTGATAGAGTACTGTGGTTTTCTGGAAAAATCATGATGACTGTGTTAAACCAAAAGGGTTTTGTTTGAAATAGTTAAGGTGGGTATTCAAAAGGACTGGAGGAGGCTTAAAGTAAGACCTCAGAGAGGAATTGACTGGTTCAGCTTCATAGCCACCCAAGGAACCTCTGTGATTCTCTTTCTACAAGAAGTAAGAGTGTCTAGGCAGGTTGGGACTCTCTGTTCCTATGTTGTGCTTGAGATTACTCAACAAAAAGCTGGAGTTAGAACCAGAAGGTGTAGGTGTTTTCTATTTGTTGTTTGGACAGTGTAAAAGTCTGTGAATTGAGGCTTTGGTCACATAGAAGGTATGTGGATAAATGTTTATATTCAGAGTGAAGGGCATCTAATTTGTTAGCTAGATCATAGAAGTAAATTAGAGAAGTGTGTGAGATGGAAGAGCACGGCTGTTGGAGTCAGTATAAAGATAATTCCATTTGCAAACGACAGGGCATATGAAGGGGCATGAGTGGTTCTTTATATAAATTGAGAAGCTTTGAAGCTTTATTGGAAGTATTAAACAGGGATGCCTTCTCTCATAACTTTTATTTGCTCCTTTGATTGAACCCTTGGCAGCCATGTTGCAAGGGAAATTCTTGGCCCAATGAGACACCCAGAGTGCTTTATGCTGTCGACTTAGTTTTATACCTCACTCCTATACAGATAACCTTGGGGAAGGCAATAATCTTTACAGCTAATCATACCTCAGTTTCAGGCTGTAGATTTAGTAATCCACTAAAACAGAACTACTTCAAGTTCAAGATAAGATATTTTATCAATGGAGAAGTGACTGTCCTAATTGATCAGAGAGAGCTGTGTGAATTAAAATAAGTGCCTCTCCTTTAAAATTGGGATGTGGACTACCATTGTCAATTGTGGAGAATATTAATCTTCTCAAGATGTCAGGTCTCCCACCTTTCCTTTTCCTGGTTCAGGCTATACAAGCGTACATGACAAGGACATGTTTCCCCTAATTGAATGCAATTGAATAAAAGATTTCCTTGGGAGTGAACAGTGAAACTCCAATGTCCATTAGAAGATGGGAACTGGTATGTTTCTGTAGGACATGGCAGCTATTTAGGAAGTATGGACAACTTCCTTGTGGCATAGGTATGTAACTCTTTGGGATAATCGTGTCCCCCAGAACCAATTATGACTAATGCAAGTAAACTTTGGACTGAAAGTATAGAGTGTCTGAAACTATTGACACATAATAAAACTTAAGATCTTTGCCAAAGAGGCTATTTTTTTTTAAATATCTGCAACTGCCCAGCTGGTGGTGAAGCATGAAAAGGACTGGGGGAAACTGCAGGATTAAACAGGATACTCCTTGAAATAAGATCTAGGGGCTATATCTCCCATAAGTATATCTCATTTATTGGACCACATTTGCCTTGTTATGATGAGTTTGCAGGGAAAATGGCATGAACAAGCTGTACTACAGATAACTTTAGATGGGTAGGAATGGCTCAGTATTTTTGTAGGTATCGACTCTACTAGACCCCGGAAAGAATTCAGAAGGCTTTTTCACAATCCACTATTAGGTTCCGTAGATACCATGGTTTTGAAGGGGATTGGGAGCATATATTTTTAGACTGCTTAAGGCTGGCATGATTTTTGTCATTGATCTGTTTACATTTTAAATTAGCATCTGGAGAATGAGCCCAAATTATCTCCAATATAAAGTTGACACCATTTGGAATTGTGCTAGAGATTGTGGAGGGGCACAAGGTAGGATGCTACAATGGTATTATGGTTTACCGCTGCTCAGTCTGCAGAACTCTGATAGTTTGACACTGAAATTACAAATATTATGCTAGATTTTTAGAATGGAGAATGATAATGAGTGGTGTGCTGCTTGAGAAATAATTGACTATCTAAGGTTCAAATAGGAAAGAAAATGGAGCATACTCAGTCCTTTTACTGGAAAATGTTATAGTAAAATAGCCAGGGAATAATTTCCTATAATTTTCCGAGGCAAATCTGTATTCTAAATTATGTATAACACCTGCACTCTTCATAATTTCTGTAAATTGCAACTTAACTTATCTGAAGGCATGACAGGAGGTTTGCTTAGTAAAACTTGTCCATAGATTTCACTCAGGAGATTTATTTATAGTATTTGAACTATTTAAAATGATACACTATTGTTTCTTTGTATTCTATTCTTTTCTATTTCTAAACATATAAAGCAGAATAATTTATCTTCAGTTACCTTGGAGCTGAAAGGTCCGTGATTAAGTTATGACATCCAGAGCACAGCAGAACAGAGTAATTAGAGAGGGAAAACCCAGGTTTTTTAATAGTTTACTAAACTTCAATAATGTTGTTTCCTTTCGCAGATCCAAGGACACCCATTCCACTGCTGCCTGCTGAGAAAAATCTCCTTCCCAGGATTACTCTTCGAAATATGTGAACATTCAGTAAGAAGGCCTTCTAAAAACACTGTATTCCTATTGGAATATAGAGCTTTAGTTAAGGGCCTTCACCTGTCATAATAAAGTGCAGTATGTATCAGCCATGAATAATTAAACATAATCCTTTGTCTAACTGGGAGCCAGTGCAATTTTAGCAAAATTGTTGAAATAGACTCATGTTTCCTAATTTTTCAGGATCAGTCTGGCTGCTGCAATTCAGAGCATTTGTAGTTTATTTGCAGATTTTGCTAGTAGTTCCAAATATACAGACTCAATAATCCAGCCTTGCTGCTATATATTCATAATCTGTATTCTTTGTTGTATGAAGCAGCAAAATGGTTTCCTCCCAATTAATCAGCCCAGATTTTCTGCTTTTTGATGACCCGATTTTTGGACCTTTACCTTGGGTGAGTTTCACAACTCGAGTCTCACCCATGGTAATCACATGGCAACTGGACTACCCATGTTTAATGCCAGCATCAGCCTTTTAAGATAAGGCTGCTGCAACACAGCTAGGGTAAAGGTTATTGGGTTGATTACACGTGAACATGCATGACCAAGAGCAAGGGTGGGCCTAAGCCTGCTCAGCCCATGCAGGCTTTTAGTGTTCTAGATGCATCTGATCTAGAACGAGAAGGTTTCCTAGAGCAGTCTGGAGCAGTCCGTGGTGAGAGGTGGTGGCATTATGGTTGAGTTAGGTGGTGGTCCTGATATCAGATGACCAGCATTAGATATCTGTTGTGGTGGACAGCATGAGAATGGCATGTCTGCCTCTTGTTACCGATGATTAGGCAAGAATACCCATGAGTGATAGTTAATTTTTCCGTGTAGTTTCAGCTGACTTCGGTGTCTGTAGAGAGACTGGTATGCCCATTTAATCTTCCCTGATTTTTTGCTTTTTGAACACCCTGTTTTAAGAACTTTAATACAGGTGAGCCTCACTACTTACGTCTCACCCACGATAATCAAATGGTAATTGGACTGCGCACATCTACCTTTTAAGATAAAGGCACTGTGACACAGCTTGGGAAAAGGGCACAGAGCTAGTTCACAAGAACATGTGTGCACACGCATGTGCACAAGTGAAGGCTGCGGATGTGAGACTATTGTTTGTGTGCATCCCAGTTATTTTTCATAGATAGACATTGACTGGGGTAATTCTTACAATATTAGTGGGCTGTTAGACTTTTCATCCATGGCGTGGTCTCCCTTAACTTTTTGCCTCTGTTCCCCAGGTTGTTGATGTGTGCTGGACTCTGATTTTACTGTTTTTGTAACTCTGGGCACTTTACCACTGCTAACCAGTGCTGAAGTGCAAGTGCTCCTTTACAAAATGTGTATGTAATTGGCTTATCCATGATTGGCATATTTGATTTATTAGTAAGTCCCTAGTACAGTGCACTAGAGGTGCCCAGGGCCTGTAAATCAAATGCTGCTAGTGGGCCTGCAGCACTGGTTGTGCCACCCACATGAGTAGCTCTGTAATCATGTCTCAGACCTGCCACTGCAGTGTCTGTGTGTGCAGGTTTAACTGTAAATTCGAATTGGCAAGTGTACCCACTTGCCAGGCCTAAACCTTCCCTTTTCATACATGTCAAACACCCCTAAGGTAGGCCCTAGGTAGCCCCAAGGGCAGGGTGCAATGTCTGGTTAAGGTAGGACATATAGTAATGTGGTTTATATGTCCTGACAGTGAAATATTGCTAAATTCGTTTTTCACTGTTGCGAAGCCTGTCCCTCTCATAATTTAACATAGGGGCTACCTTTAAATCTGATTAAAGTGCAGATTCCGTTTGGGAGCAGATGGACATGTGGAGTTTGGGGCCTCTGAGCTCACAATTTAAAAATACATCTTTTAGTAAAGTTGATTTTAAGATTGTGTGTTTGAAAATGCCACTTTTAGAAAGTGGGCATTTTCTTGCTTATACCATTTCTGTGACTCTGCCTGTCTTGGTCAGTTTGACAGTTGGGCTGGTTGCACCTCACACTAGACAGTGACACAAAGGGAGCTGGGGTGTAGCCTGCATATCCTGATGAGCCATCTGTGCTAGGTGGGAGGGGAGGAGTGGTCACTCACACCTGAAAGGGCAGTGCCTGTCCTCACACAATGTAGTCTCCAACTCCCTGGTGAGTGTCTGGGGCCTGGCTTGGGCAAGGCAGGATTTCACATTCAAAAGAGACTTTACTTTGAAGTAGGCCTACTTCAAAGGAGAAATTGGGTATAAGAAGGGCACCCAAAACCACAGACTTTAGATCAATTCTGGATTTCCAGAGGAACCTCTGCCTGGAGAAGAGCTGAAGAGCTGAGGAGAAGTGCTGCCCTGCCTGTGACTGTGCTTTGTGGCGCCGTGCGTGGAAAAGATTGATGCAACTCTGATCTGCGGCTGAAGAAACAACACGCCGCCGGCTCGGCAGCTGAGAAACGATGCTCGCAGGAAACGCGACAGAAGAATCGACGCACGGAGCAGGAGAAAAGATGCGCAGCATCACTGACGGAGGCTGGGAGATCACAACCCGCGCTGCGGGGTTTTCGGATCATCGTGTGGCTGGATTTCCGACTCAAGTAGCGCTGTGCATGGAAAAACAACGCAAGGCCTGCCCAGACCCGCGAGTACTGACCGGAATGACACATCACTCTCCTGCGGAGAGAAGAAATGACGTGCCCGACCCTGCGAAAGGAAAAACAATACACTGTCCCGCTCGTGAGTGGAATCAACGCCTCGCAAGCCCTTTTTTGACGCACACTCGCCCGTGCGGGGTTATTTTTGATGCGCACCAGGTACATCTTCGCGCTAGCAGCGCTAGTGTGTGTTTAAAACTACTTAAAGACTCTTTTTGCATTTTTATTGATGACTTGTCTATTGTGGATTTTTGTCGCTTTGGTCTTATTTTGTTTATATAAATATTTCCTATTTTTCTAAACTGGTGTTGTGTCATTTTGTAGTGTTTTCATTAAGTTACTGTGTGTGTTGGTACAAATACTTTACACCTAGCACTCTGAAGTTAAGCCTACTGCTCTGCCAAGCTACCAAGGGGGTAAGCAGGGGTTAGCTGAGGGTGATTCTCTGATTCCCTTTTACCCTGACTAGAGTGAAGGTCCTTGCTTGAACAGGGGGTAACCTGACTGTCAACCAAGACCCCATTTCTAACAGTGATGATCAGCGGTTGGGATTTGGACTTATATTTGTACTTGATATACAGTGATTAAGTGTACACTACTATTTTGAGTGCAGACCACTACGTGATCACATACTACTTGTTAGGTGATCTTTAGATTTTTTCTCTTTGGGACTGTTTTTTGTTCTACTTCCATTGTTTCGCTGAGTCCTTGACTGACTTTCTTTGGAACTTCATTTGGGAACTTGTTTTTCTGCCTTTGGAACTTTGCACTTGTTTTTGAATCTTCATCATGTACCAAGCTGGAGATGCATCAGTTGGATCTGACTTTGACCTTGAGAAATTGGAGAGTTATACCAAAGCTCAGTTGAAGCAGTTCTGTAAAAGTTTTGACTGTCCCATTAAGAGCTCATCCAGGAAGGAGGAGCTGCAAAAGGTGCTGAGGGCCTGGGTGACAGCCAAGAGCACTGAAGGGTACACAGAGGATGAGGGAGATGAGGAGGAGGAGGAAGAGTGTTCCGTACACAATGGTATTGTGGGTGGGCCTGTTATGTCCGGGGAGAAGGTCTCCAGGGCAGGTAGCAGTGTCTCATCTAAGGGTCTGACACCTGAAGAGTTACAGGACAGACAGGCAGAAAGGGAGTACCAATTGGAGCAGAGAAGGCTAGCCCTTGAGGAGAGGAAGTTAGCGATGGCTCATGAGCATAGCTTGAGAGAGATGGATCATAGAAGCCAGTCCGGTAGAGATGGTGGCAGCAACCCTACAGTGCAGCCTGAGAGGAGGGTGCACATTTCTAAAGACCTTGTGAAAGATTACAAAAGGGAGGATGACATATACTTGTGGTTCAAGGGGTATGAATCTGCTCTCCACATGAATCTGGTCCCTGAAGCTCATTGTGGGGCGGGTTTGTGGAAGCACTTTGAGGTAGAGGGGAGGGATACACTGACAGCCATAGGTGATGATCAGAATCTCACCTAGTCTAACATGAAGGATGCCTTGCTTACAAGGTATGGTCTTAACCTTAGCAGTACAAGGATAAGTTTAGGTCCTACAAGAAGAAGGAATCCCAAACATGGTTAGAATGTGTTGATTCTTATTGCAGGTCACTGGATGGTTGGGTGAAGGGCAGTAAGGTAACTACGTATGAGGGGCTTTACAATCTGATTGCTTGGGAGCACTTGTACAGTTTATGTTTTCTAGAGCTGCGCCAGCACCTGATTGACAGCAAGCTGACTGACCCCATGAAGCTTGCGCAGGAAGCGGACCGTTGGGAGAGCACCAGGGTCCAGAAGAGGTATGGGGGAGACCACGGCAAGGGTGGGCAGAGTCCCTCTCAGAAAATAGGGGGGTTAAGGGTAAACAGGGCGAGTTCTCTAAAGGGCCCCAAACTGATTCCCAGGGTAAGGATTCCTAACCCCTCAGTGAAAAGAAGCCATGGTTCTCCAAAGGGAAGCCAGTGGCTGGTGGTCGCCCACGTAAGTGCTATACATGTGACCAGGTGGGTCATGTGAGGGGGGACCCCAAATGCCCCAAAAGTACACCATCACCAACTGGTGCGCCGTCCCAGGGTTTGGCCAGTGTAGCACTTGGGGAGGAGTTGGTTTCAGGTAGGTGGGAACCAGCTGAGATGACCCTTGTCTCACTAGGGGACAGTGAGATGGTCCAGAGAACCCTGGTGTCTGAAAACACTAAGAAGTACAGGCAGTGGGTGACCATTAATGGACAGAGGGTGGAGGCTCTGAGAGACACAGGAGCCAGTGTGACTACAGTGAGGAGTCAGCTGGTGTCTGAAGAGCAGATGGATCCCCGGGTACTTCACCAAGTAGTTGCAGTGGACAACTCAGAGCACCTGTGCAGAGTGGCACAGGTTCCCTTTGAATGGGGGGTCTCAGGTTCCTTGAAGGTAGCTGTGAGTCCAACCATGCCTGTTGATTATTTGATAGGCAATGATCTGGAGGATTCCCCTTGGAAGGAGGTGGAACACACAGGTCTCACTTGGAGATGTTGGGTCTGCCTGGGTGGGTATGCATATCCACCCGGTCAATGGCAGCCTGTCAGGGTAATCAAGAGTCCCTTGAGCCTGAAACAGTGGCCCAGGGGACCGCCAAGAAGAGGAAGGGCAGGGGGCGCGGGAAAGCGTCCCCAGAAGTTCCCACAGTCTGGGAGGAGGTGGAGCCTGAGGGTGATGCCACAGAGCCTACAGGGGAACAGGTGGCTGAACTGTGGGAGGTCCCTGAGCTGTCGCAGTGGCAGCAGGAATGGGGGCCCACCAGGGAAGCATTCTGTGCAGCACAGAAGTCCTGCCCTACTTTGGAGGGTTTGCGGCAGCAGGCTGCAGACCAGGTGGCTGGCAAGGAGCCAGGATCACACCTGATATATTGGGAGGATGACCTCCTGTATAGCGAGCCTAAGGTTCCTGGGCTTGGGTCAGCCCGTGTGCTGGTGGTACCCCAGTGCTTCAGGGCCTTCCAACTGGGGTTGGCTCATGATGTGCCTTTAGCTGGACATTTGGGGCAGGACAAGACCTTTGAGAGGCTTGTCACCCACTTTTACTGGCCCCTAATGCGCAGGCACTCAGATGCACATTGCAGGTCTTGTCAGACTTTTCAGGCAAGTGCAAAGAGTGGGAGGAAATGTAAGGCTCCCCTGCAGCCTTTCCCTGTTGTCAGTACTCTCTTTGGGAGGGTAGGCATTGACATTGTAGGTCCTCTGGATCCCAAGACAGCCATGGGCAACAGGTTTATCCTGGCCTTGGTGGACCACGCCACCCGGTACCCAGAAGCCATTCCTTTGAGATCAATCACTTCCCCTGTGGTGGGTCGTGCATTGATGGGGGTTTTTATCCACATGGGGTTCCCCAAGGAAGTGGTATCTGATAGGGGTACCAACTTCATATCCACGTATATGAAGTCTCTGTGGAAGGAGTGTCGGGTAACCTACAAGCTCACCACCCCTTACCAACCCCAAAGTAATGGTCCGGATGAGAGATTTAACCGCACCTTAAAAGGCATG
This sequence comes from Pleurodeles waltl, assembly GCF_031143425.1. NCBI lineage: Eukaryota > Metazoa > Chordata > Amphibia > Caudata > Salamandridae > Pleurodeles > Pleurodeles waltl. The sequence goes on along the minus strand of NC_090444.1, from coordinate 1,660,900,660 downwards.
ATCATGGGCCTGTAAGAGCCCTTGAGGCGGAAGTGGGACGTCCTCTTGCCATGCCTTTTGTTCACCTACAGGAAGGTGCCTCAAAAGGGACTTGGGTTTAGCCCCTTTGAGCTGATTATGGCCACCCTGTAAGGGGACCTTTGAGTCTGGTTCAGGAAGCTTTGGAGAAAGCTCCTTGTAAACCTCCCCCCCAGGATGTATTCAGTTACATGCTGGCTCTAAGAAACCCGACTGCCCTCTTCAGGAGTCTCGCTCAGGAGAACCTGGAAGCAAGCCAGGAGGACATGAAACGCTGGTATGACCAGAATGCTACTCTGGTCGAGTTTGAACCTGGACAAAAAGTGTGGATGATGGCACCAGTGGAGCCTAGGGCACTCCAGGATAAGTGGACTGGGCCATTTGAGGTGGTGGAGTGAAAGAGCGAAGTCACCTACCTGGTGGACTTGCGGTCTCCAAGGAACCCTTTAAGGGTCCTGCATGTAAACCGCCTCAAACCTCACTTTGAGCGGACTGAACTGACCATGCTCCTTGCGACAGATGATGGGGTAAATGAGGAGAGTGAGCCTCTTCCTGACCTCCTGTCGTCAGGAGAAAAAGATGGGCCAGTGGAGGGAGTGATCCTCTCCCCATCCCTGACTGAGGAGCAGCAAGGTGACTGTCGCCACGTGTTGGGAAAGTTTTCCTCACTATTTTCCTTGATCCCAGGAGTCACACACTTGTGCACACATGATTTGGACACTTGGGACAGTACACCCATTAAACAGAAGGTTTACAGGGTGACTGACAGGGTCAGGGCATGCATTAAGGATGAGGTATCCAAAATGCTTACCCTAGGGGTCATTGAGCACTCCAGCAGTCCTTGGGCCAGCCCAGTGGTATTGGTCCCAAAGGTTGCTGCCCCTGGTGCCACTCCAGAATTCATGTTCTGTGTGGACTACCGGGGACTCAATGCGGTCAGCAAGACTGACGCACACCCCATCCCCCGAGCTGATGAGCTCATTGACCGGTTGGGAGCTGCCAAGTACCTCAGTGCATTTGATTTCACATCTGGGTACTGGCAGATTGCCTTAACTGAGGGGGCCAAGGAGAGGTCAGCATTCTCTACACCATATGGCCACTTCCAATTTAAAGTGATGCCATTTGGGATGAAGAATGCCCCTGCCATCTTTCAGAGGTTGGTCAACCAGGTATTGGCTGAGCTGGATGAGTTCAGTGCTGCATACCTGGATGACATTGCTGTCTTTAGTTCCACATGGGAGGAACACCTGCAACACCTATGGAGAGTGTTAGCGGCCCTGCAGAAGGCAGGCCTCACTATTAAGGCGAGCAAGAGCCAAATAGGGCAGGGTTCTGTGGTGTACTTAGGGCACCAGGTGGGGAGTGGCCAGGTGGCACCCCTACAGCCTAAGATTGACACGATTCTGGCTTGGGAGCCTCCCAAGACCCAGACTGAAGTGAGAGCCTTTTTAGGTCTCACAGGATACTACAGGAGGTTTGGTAAGGGATATGGTACCATTGTTACCCCCTTAACTGAGTTGACTTCTAAGAAGCAACCCAGGAAAGTGATCTGGACAGAGGCTTGCCAGAACGCTTTTGATGCCCTGAAGGCTGCCATGCGCACAGCACTTGTGCTGAAGGCACCTGACTACTCCAAGGAGTTTGCTGTGCAAACAGATGCCTCAGAGCATGGTATTGGAGCTGTACTCTCACAGCTGAATGAAGAGGGCCTAGATCAACCTGTAGCCCTCATTAGAAGGAGGTTACTACCCTGGGAACGTAGGTGGAGTGCCATAGAACGTGAAGCGTTTGCTGTGGTTTGGGCTCTGAAGAAGCTAAGACCCTACTTGTTTGGGACTCACTTCCGAGTTCAGACCGCCCACAGGCTCCTCAGATGGTTAATGCAGATGAGGGATGAGAATCCAAAACTGTTGAGGTGGTCCATTTCCCTACAGGTGATGTACTTTATGGTGGAACACCGTCCTGGTACAGAGCACGCCAATGCTGATGGTCTGTCCAGGTTCTTCCGCCTTAGTGATGAGAACTCCCATGAGGTTAGGTAGTTGCTCCCCACTTTCAGCTGGAGGGACAAGTGTTAGACTTTACATCCTTGGCGTGGTCTCCCTTAACTTTTTGCCTCTGTTCCCCAGGTTGTTGATGTGTGCTGGGCTCTGATTTTACTGTTTATGTTACTGTGGGCACTTTACCACTGCTAACCAGTGCTAACGTGCAAGTGCTCCTTTACAAAATGTGTATGTAATTGGCTTATCCATGATTGGCATATTTGATTTATTAGTAAGTCCCTAGTACAGTGCCCTGGAGATGCCCAGGGCCTGTAAATCAAATGCTGCTAGTGGGCCTGCAGCACTGGTTGTGCCACCCACATGATTAGCTATGTAATCATGTCTCAGATCAGATCTGCCACTGCAGTGTCTGTGTGTGCAGTTTTAACTGTAAATTCGACTTGGCAAGTGTACCCACTTGCCAGGCCTAAACCTAACCTTTTCTTCCATGTCAGATACCCCTAAGATAGGCCCTAAGTAGCCCCAAGGGCAGGGTGCAGTGTATGGTTAAGGTAGGACATATAGTAATGTGGTTTATATGTCCTGACAGTGAAATATTGCTCCATTTGTTTTTCACTGTTGCAAGGCCTGTCCCTCTCATAGGTTAACATGGGGGCTACCTTTAAATCTGATTAAAGTGTAGATTCCCTTTGGGAGCAGATGGACATGTGGAGTTTGGGGTCTCTGAGCTCACAATTTAAAAATACATCTTTAAGTAAAGTTGATTTTAAGATTGTGTGTTCGAAAATACCACTTTTAGAAAGTGGGCATTTTCTTGCTTAGACCATTTCTGTGACTCTGCCTGTTTGTGGATTCCCTGTCTGGGTCAGCTTGACAGTTGGGCTGGTTACACCTCACACTAGACAGTGACACAAAGGGAGTGGGGGTGTAGCCTGCATATCCTGATGAGCCATCTGTGCTAGGAGGGTATTGGAGGAGTGGTCACTCACACCTGAAAGGGCTGTGCCTGCCCTCACACAATGCAGTCTCCAACCCCCTGGTGAGTGTCTAGGGCCTGGCTTGGGCAAGGCAGGATTTCACATTCATATTTTTTTATTTTTTATTTTTTTATTTTTTTTATTTTATTTTAATATGTCAGAGGGAGGGGGTTACATGAGAAAAAAAAGAAGAAGACATAATATATCCGTGCGAAGAAAGTAAAGTAAACAAAACAACGGGAGAAAGAAGACCTTTAAAAAAAAACCTCAGTTATATATATCACATATCGAAACAATTAGCATTTTTTTTTTTTTTTTTTTAAACTGTGTCTTGGTATTCCAACCATCTAGTCAGTGGTGCCCACATTCGTTCTCCTCTATGTCTCTTCTTATGACCCTTTAACTTATAAAGACTTAATTCAGTATTATAGATGGTAAGTAATCTAGAGCGCCAATTCTCAAACGTGGGGGGTTCTTTTTTGAGCCAATCTGTAGCAATACATAAGCGGTATGTTGCCATGGACAAAAATAAAAATCGCCTTATTTTATACAGTGCAGGTTCCGTACTTTCAGGTGAGTCCATGACTCCTAATACTACCAGCATAACAGTAACCTGAATATTGCAATGCGTGATCTTCTTAAGGAATACCTCTATCTCATTTAATATTCCCTGCAACATTGGGCATACAAAGAACATATGCATTATCTCAGCTTCAACTTCCCCACATCGATTGCAGCTTCCAGAGGATATCCCCCACTTTTTCAGTTTTGCTGGAGTATAATATAAGTCCATCAGTGTTTTGTAATGCTGGGTTTTCAAATTAGCTGATAGAAATGTTGTCTCAGCCATGGCTAAGGATTGGTCCACCCACTCTCCAGCCACCCCAAATCGTGCAATCCATCTCTCATTCTGTTGTGCCATATCATCTACTTGTAGCTCTGTTAGTAACTTATATAACTTGCCAATCTTTGCCCCATTTTTAACAGCCTCAACTACCGGGATCTCCGACAACTGTACTGTAACACACTTCTGAGACTGTAAAAAATTTCGTATTTGCAAAAATTTTAAAAAATGGGTCTTAGGTAAGCCAAATTGAGACTGCAGATCCGTAAATGATTTATAACCGGATTTACAATACAAGTCTCCGACTTTATTTATTCCCCTAGAACGCCAAAAATCTAGTATGGGATCCCTAAAGATATGATTTGGGATAGCTGAAAATTTCACTGGTGTATAAGCCGTAATCTTTCCCAGTCCCATACTCTGTGTTATCTGAGCCCAAACCTTGAAGGCGGACAAAAAAGGCTTAAATCTTACTTTTTTAAAGTAACTTGGTTCCTCAAATTTTGATAACCAACCACTTGCCTCCCCACCCGCCATCATAGTATAAATAGGGGTTGGTTTTACTTCTTCATTACCCTTAAAACTTCCCCTTATAAGTTCATCCATATGTTGAAGGCAACAGGCGTAGTAATACAGTGTAAAATTAGGGACTGACCACCCGCCTCGATCTTTGGGAAGTGTCATATACTTCATTGCCCTTCTCGTTTTAGCATACCCCCATAAAAAATTATTCCCCATCTTTTCCAATCTTTTAAGCCATTTTTTATCAACCTCAAGGGGAATAGCCCGAAATAAATATAGGATTTTTGGCAGAACCATCATTTTCAATACATTGCAGCGACCCTCTAGCGATAAGTGCAAATTATGCATTCGGTCTAAATCCCTCTTTATTCTATTTAATAATGGGATAAAATTAATTTCCACCAACCGATTAACCACTGATGTAATCTTCACCACCAAATACACTGCTTCAGATACCAATCGTCTATCTACTAGTGAAACGTGCCCAGAACATACTATTTGTGTTTTATCTGAGTTCAGCTTATATCCAGAGTATTTTCCGAACTCTCTTGCCTCTATTTCTATTGCCCTAATAGCTTCCTCCGTGTTGCTTGTCACTATAGCTACATCATCAGCATATGCAAACACCTTATATGTTTCTCCATGATATAATAGAGGTTGAATATTTTTGCATTCTTCTAATCTCAGCAAGAAAGAATCAATATATAGAGCAAAGAGCAAGGGGGAACATGGACACCCTTGTCTAGTCCCCCTAGAGATTAAGATAGTATCTGATTCCAAACCAGCAATGCAAATTCTAGCTTTTGGGGCTACATATAAAGTTTTTATGGCTGTAATATATCCACTCCCTATACCTTTCCAGCGCATGACTTCCCATAGAAACTTCCACGATACACGATCAAATGCCTTCTCGGCATCCAAAAGTAATAATCCTAAATTTGTTTGATATAGTTCTGCAAGATCAAACATGGCTATTATTCTTCTTATATGATCTATTGTATCTCTACCCGGAATCTACTGGCCAAAATCTTTGCATAAATCTTTCCATCTACGTTTAACAAAGATATGGGTCTGTATGAACTGGGGAACTCTGTTGATTTATCCTTTTTTTTTAGCACTATAATACTTGCACATTCCCACGATAAGGGTGCCTGACCTGCCTGCGCTATACAAAAAATGCTATGCATATCCTTTTTAATGTCTATCAGGAAGGTCTTGTAAAATTCAAGTGGTATTGCATCCGGTCCAGCAGCTTTCCCTGTTGCCAGGGAGCTTACTGCCTCAATTATCTCATCAATACGAATTGGTGCATCTAATGTAATTTGTTCCTCAGAAGAGAGCCTTGTACTCTTTAATCCCCCCAGAAATTCACTAACCTTTTTTTGTAGCTGTTCAGAATACACTATATCTTCACTATACAGCTCCTGATAGTAACCCTTAAAAACCTCTAGAATTCCTTCTAACTCTGTATGTTTCCGCCCATTACCATCAATTATATTCAAAACATTCTGTTTAACTGCCTTTTGTCTGACCCGTCTAGCTAAGACTTTTCCTGTGGATTCACCATATTCATAACACTCCAATCGGTGACTTTGATAGACGGCTGCCACTGTTTTATTCAAGTAAGCATTTATTTTAGCCTTAAGAATCACCATTTGGGTCTGAGTGAGAGTAATGTCTTCTCTACTAGTAATTTTACTAGCTAATTCCCTCTCTTTTGTTATTAATCTTTCTTGAAGTTCTACAATTTCCTTCCCCCTAATTTTCTGTATTCCCAAACTATAACTAAGAGTTTCACCTCTCATTGCAGCTTTAAATGAATCCCATACCATCCCCGGATCTGCCGTATTCCTATTGATATCAAAAAAGTGGTGAATCCACTCTTTCATATGGGATATATATCCTGGGTCAACCAACAATTTCCTATCAAATGTCCATACACGACGCGAATTAGATGGTCCCTTAATTGTTATGGACAATATTAATGGATTATGATCTGATAAAAATCTGGGTTTGCATTCTATTTCAGCCCCATGGATTAAGTTTTGTGATACGAAAAAATAATCCAACCTTACCAATTTAGCATGTGGGAACGAGTAATAGGTATACCCTGGATCTACAGTTTTAATATTTTCCCAGACATCTCTCAACCCATGTTCCCTTACTAACCTCCTTAGAGCTTTCCATACTTTAGGCTTTCGTCCCTGATATAAACTCTGGGTGTCCATGCTCCTGCTACCTACCTCTAAATGAATATTTAAGTTGCCACAAATAATTATTGGTAAGGGCCATCCAACTAGTTCCATATTCAACGTATCCAGAGGCTCAGCCTCGTCCAAAACTGATCCATATATAGTGCAGAGGGTAAATTTAAATGTATTCACAGATAATTCTAAGAGAGCCCACCGCCCATCGTTACTTGCTCGAGATCTACAAACTTGTACATTGTTATTTCTAGCAAGTATCGTCACCCCACGTGTCGAAACCTCCTGTCTGGTACAAACAAGGGGCGTCAACCCAAGCTCTCGTATGAGCTCTCGCTTACTCCATGCAATGTGTGTTTCCTGCAAGCAATATAAATCTGATTTAATTAATTTAAGACCAGCTGCCACTCTTTTCCTTTTCTGGGGGCTATTTAGACCGCAAATATTCAGTGTACAAATCCTTAATCTATTTGCCATATCACTCAGTTTGATGTACCAAACTCACGTCAATACTTTCTCCCTTAAAGAAACCAACTTGTTGATATTGAATCCTATACATCCTCTTCTTTTGATATGTCTTCTTTAAATTGTTCTGAACATTTCTACCTATATTAGTGCCCCCCCCACTCCCCACCACCCCTCTCCCCCCTCTCCCCCCTCTCCCATCCTCCCACCCCTTATACCCCAACCCTGCTACCAACCACCCCCCCCACCCCCCTACACCCCTTACCCCTACCCTTACACCCAATTTATGGAGAGTATGGGATCTCACTGTCCCTAATGATGGTAAAGCTTCCGCTCCGACCGTCCCTACCCAGTGCATGATTTTCTTTTTCTTTTTTTTTCTTTTACCTTTTCTCCCTTTCTTTGTCTTTATCTCTCTCTATCTAACCCTGTTTCAGCCAAAACAATATCTTACCCCCGGCTCGACTTCTCAGGGCTTAACTCCTAACCCTCCCTACTTTACCCCCACCCCTATGTCCCAATCCAGAAAATCTATCTTAGGGAACCGGACCGTTAAGTCCACCCAAAAAAGCCCTTGCTTTCTCCTCTGTCGTGAAGAAGTAAGTCCTATTTTCCATTACTACTTTCAGTTTAAAAAAACCTGTGCCCCCTTACTTTGAAGTGGCTGAATTAACTGCCGGATCCTCCACCTTTTTTCAACAGTAATATGGCAATAGTCTGGTCTCACAAAAAACTCACATCCCTTAGCCTTACTTCTAGCATTGGGTCGAGCTCGGTCGTATATAGCCTGTCTTGCCTGATAATTAAGCAAAGAGATTAATATTGCTCTAGGTCTACCACTTCCTCCTTCTGAGTTTGGTCCTATTTTACTAAAAGGAAATCGATGGGCTCTTTGAACCTCTTTGTCCCAGTCCCACTGGTGTAAGTCCGGAAATGCTTCCTTAAGAAGTGCGACCATAAAGCTATGTATATCTGATCCTTCAAGTCCTTCTGGTACACCCAGGACGCGCAGATTATTCCTCCTCATTCTGTCCTCTAAATCTGTCAATTTCCACTGAGTGTCCTCAAGTTGTTTCTCCACCATTTCTCGAGATGACTAGCGAGCTCCAGCCTCATCCTCCAGACGCGAGATCCGGGTCTCTGCTTCTTCCATCCGTGTAGTAAACTCTGAACATGTCTTAGCTACTCGACGAATTTGGATTTGCATCTTGCGGCAAGCCATTTGAGTCCTACGGCTCTCTAATTTAGATTCCTCTCGATGTTCCATAATGCTTTGATATATGGTTTCCAGTGACACAGGATTAGGCTGTTTTTCACCATTATCAAATAGAGTTAAATCATCCTTGGAATACTCCCACTGAAGCCCCTGAAGACCCTTAGTGTCCAATGGGTTAGTGGAGTGCTTATTAGGTCCTACTTGCTCACTTCTCTTCCTCTGTTTTTTCCTGACAGTGGCACTCCTGCCACTCTCCTGTAATTCCTTTCCCAGTGCCAAAGAGGACACCTCAGATTCGAATTCAGAAGAAGTTTTATCCCCCTCCAAATCCAGCTGCTCGTTGCTTGACCAACTTGAATGATCTGATAGTGAGAAAAATTTGTCTCCTTGTATTGTCTCATTATCGCGTAATCCCACTGGCCTCCGCTCCACCTGTAATAATGACCTAGCGCCTTGTGCGCCCTCCCTCTGCTCCCTCTGCTCCATCTGACTCCCGGTAGCTTGTTTTTGTAAAGTTGCCACATCTTCAGCATCACTCTGCCCACCTTTATGCGGGGGGGGCACATCTATAGCCGTCATCTCTTCGTTTACTAGAGGATCAGCCTCCTCCACAGCGGCGGGGGGGTATCTATGCCCCCCACCAGTATGTCCTTCCCTTTCTCAAAATACCTGTCCAGTGAAGCACTCTTGTTTTTGGAGACAACCTTCTCACCTAAGCCTTGTTTTATATCCGTACCCCCCCCCTGCCGTGCCGACAGGCTTACTCTTACCGGCTTGCCTCGTCCAGATAGAGTCACATTTTTCACTCCCTTAGGTGGCATTTTTACCTTGTTTTTTTGCTTTTTAATGCAAAATGCGTTATTATAATATACGCCCAGTGTCAAATACTTGTAATACAATAAAGAAACTCTGACCGTTTTTTGAGTCCACGTCGAAAATTGCCCCCAATTGGGACCCGTGAGCACAGACCTGTAGTTGTCTTCAGGTAGGAGCAGGAGCAGTCCAGACCGCATCCCGGGAAAACACTTTGCAATCCTTTTGGCCTCCGTCAGCAAATCCTCGTAGTTTTACTTCTCCCAGGAAGAAAAAAAAAAAAAAGGCCCCGCAGAAACCAAGAGCCAAGTAGCCTTGAACAATCCTCACATGAGAAGCAGTCCTTCAAAAAGCAATGTCACCCGCAATATTTCCCCTGTGCCGCCCCTCCTAAGAGTCCTGGGGCAGTCATCCCCAAGAAAAAAGGGAGCAGGTGAAGCAACGCGAGTCGGCACAATGTTGCTAAAATGCCGCTACATTGTTTTCCTCTAAGCGCGACTGTCGAAGGAAGCTCCGACCCGCGGGAGAGCTGCTGCAACACTGGGAGGTTTCCTTGGTCGGAGGATAACGGAGAGCAAGATGGCGGCCGCGTAACGCAGGATTTCACATTCAAAAGAGACTTTACTTTGAAGTAGGCCTACTTCAAAGGAGAAATAGGGTATAAGAAGGGCACCCAAAACCACAGACTTTAGATCAATTCTGGACTTCCAGAGAAACCTCTGCCTGGAGAAGAGCTGAAGAGAAGTGCTGCCCTGCCTGTGACTGTGCTTTTTGGGGCTATCCTGCATTTGCTGCGTCTGCCAGAGTAAGAGGGCAAAGACTGGACTTTGTGTGCCTTCTATCTTGTGAAGAAATCTCCAAGGGCTTGATTTAGAGCTTGTCTCCTGTTGTTTGAAGTCTCAGGGACAGCAAAGACTTCTCTCTGCCAGCACCTGGAGTCTCTGGAGAGACTCCTACTCTGCCCTGTGGTGCCCATCCAGTTCCTGGGACCCTGAAAGGAGAAGCTGGCCGCATAAAGACAAGGAAACCCACGCACAGAGCACCGTGCGGGGAAAAAATTGACGCGACTCTGATCTGCGGCTGAAGAAATGATGCGCCGCCGGCTCCGCAGCTGAGAAACGATGCTCGCAGGAAACGCGACCGAAGAATCAACGCATGGAGCAGGAGAAACAACGCGCAGCATCGCTGACGGAGGCTGGGAGATCACAACCCGCGCTGTGGGGTTTTCGGATCATCGTGCAGCTGGATTTACGACTCAAGTACCGCTGTGCGTGGAAAAACAACGCAAAGCCTGCCCGGACCTGAGAGTGCTGACCGGATCGACGCATCGCTCTCCTGCAGAGAGAAGAAACGACGCACCCGACCTGGCAAAAGGAGAAATGACGCACAGTCCCGCTCGTGAGTGGAATCAACGCCTCGCAAGCCCTTTTTTTGAAGCACACTCGCCCGTGCGGGGTTATTTTTGACGCACACCAGGTACATTTTCATGATAGCAGCGCTAGTGTGTGTTTAAAACTACTTAAAGACTCTTTTTGCATTTTTATTGATAACTTGACTTGCGTATTGTGGATTTTTGTCGTTTTGGTCTTGTTTTGTTTAGATAAATATTTCTTTACACCTAGCACTCTGAAGTTAAGCCTACTGCTCTGCCAAGCTACCAAGGGGGTAAGCAGGTGTTAGCTGAGGCTGATTCTCTTTTACCCTGACTAGAGTGAGGGTCCTTGCTTGAACAGGGGTAACCTGACTGTCAACCAAAGACCCAATTTCTAACAAGGGCACTCAACGAAAAGGTCAATAACATTTTCTGGATTATCTGCACTGTCTCTGTATTACCCCCATAGGAGGTAATCTGCCTTAAATTGCAATTTTGCTATTGTGAGGCCTTCAAAGTCCAGTAAGGTATCAAACTGAACTGTGGTGAAACATGTTCACCAAGTTTGAATATGCAGGTTCCAAGAACCTACATGTACACCTTTTGGGTTGTCCAGAATTGGCAAACTTCTCTGGCTCAGCTCAGGATCAGATTTAGGGCTTTTTGGCATCCTGCTGGGCCAGGTTAATTACTCTGCTCCCCAGCAGAGGGAACACATGTTTTCCTACACAAAAGGATCAGTTAACAGTCCTGGATAGGGCTGAGGAGGATAATTTGCATCTTGAAATTGTCTGCCACACTGTCCCAGGGCTCCTGAACAAAGTAGGAAGCTCAGACATCTGGAGCTAACATAGGAAAGGGCTGTTTTTGGAGGTTTTGGAGGGAAAATCCCTGGCAGTGTCAGCTAGGAGTGGAGCTGAGAACCCAGTGAAGCTGTGCACAGAGTTCACTTGACTGGACCATCTTGGATTGTCCCAGCATGCTGTGCAGGATGTTTCAGAGTGTGGTGGAGCACCCTAGGATTAGACTAATGTGCCTAGATCTAGAATGTTCCATTCCCACTCAAAAACTCTTGCACTAGGGAGAGACAGAGAGATGGACAGTGGAATTGGCCCATAGCAACACCATGGGCAGCTTGAAGGACAAGCCCCCTAATGCCCTAATTGACTAAGGACTCCATCTGCAGCTGATCCTAGGACCAGTGGGTCATTCCAGGGCCAGTAAGGCTGACACCCTTACACCCTTTAAGGTCCAGTTGGGGGAAGACCTGGACTTTAGTGCCCCATCACGAAGAGATGAGTACCAGAGATCAAGTAAAGGAGAAAAGCTAGAGCAGGGAGCCAACAAAACTAGCTTCCTCAAAGTGTGCCACATTAGATGCATGGAGACCTGTTAAAGATGCTCCACGTGACCAGGGTTTGACATAAAGAGCAAATGAGGCCAGAATCAAGCAAATTGGCTCAATGGGGCCTGAGGTCTCTAAGGGGAAAGGATTTGACCTTTGACCCCGCCTACAGCACAAGCTACAGAGCATGTGAGGCTTAGATGCAAGTCCAGAAGAAATCCTCAGGGTGGGTCAGTGTCAGGGGGACAGTGCAAACGTCTTCATGCTATAAATAATATATGACCCATGGGGGAGCATGCATGGTCCACCTTCCCCAGAGCTCAGCAAGACTTGGGGATCCCATGACTGGCATATCAAGAAATCAGCATCGGGATCCAATTCTCAGGCATAAAAGCAAAGATAGGGTCCTAGGACTACATCCTTGAGACCCAAAGACTGGCGTTTTCCAGACTGGGGCATTGGACCCCATCCCCAGGACCCCGGCAAAGAAACAGGAAGGGGGAGCACCGTTGAGCCACCTACAATGGCAGTGGACTTTCCCATGCTCCCCATGTCTGGAAGGAGCGAGGCAACCACTGCAAGGTAAGCACCTTGCCTGCACAGAGTGGGTAGGGAGAATGCAGTTACCAGCTTCCACGCTGGCAGACAATAGAACTGGCCGGGCGGGGAGCTGACTGGGCAGCACAGGAGTGGGTTCTCCCTGCCCCCCCCACAAAAATGTACATCAAGGTGTCCCGGGTGAGACCATGCACCCCCAACAGAGCCAAAAAGGAAAAAAGAAAAAAAAGAAGCAGGGTGAGAAAACTGCACAACAAAAAAATGTGTCCGGGAATGCCTCATAATTCCCTGCAGGGCTTCAACGGCCCACTTATCTTCCTTGTGGTGGCAGGAGCAGCACAAATGTATTGTTGAAGAGTTGTGGGAGGCAACAGGAGATACAGCAGCCCCCTCAAAGGAAATATGAAAAGTGACCACAAGTTTGCAGTGTCCAGAAATCCATGACCCCCAGGTTTTTCATCAACGTTTCAAGCACTCCTAAAGTTGGAACAGTTGTTCTACAGCCTGATTGTGCAGGGACCTCTTGTGGTTGGTCTTATGGTTGAATGTTATGTTGGCTAAAGTGGTTCAAGAAAGACAGGTATGTTTTGATGTTTGACAATTCTTTATTTGAAAACTTTTTGAAAACAGTGTTTCTCATAAATATTGCAGTGCTAATAATGATTGCATGTAAAAAATGAATTTCAGTAATAGGCAGATGGTTTTCAACAGGTGATTCTTGATATTTTAAACTGATAACCCTGATTGAGTCAAAAGGCCTACTTTATTTAAAGGTACACACTCCGATAATATAAGGTGATATCTGGTAGAGGTGGAGGTACTGTGATTTTTGGGTGTCATGACCCATTGGGGGTAAAATGTGAGTTCAGAATGCCATTACAGGAATTTCCACCATCCTTAGCTATATATTTGTAAGTTACTGCATAGTATTAGTAATGTGTGTGTAATAAATGTACTTTTTCATTATCAAAGAAAAAGCATAGGCCAGACAAGCATTTATTGAGTGTTATTATTGCGTGCCAGAGAATAGCGATTAATAACCCCTCTGAGTAGGCCTTGGACTGCTCTGCTTCACTACACTGAGGGAGTCATGCACTATAATGAGGTGCTTAGTTTTCAGTGGGGGGTAATTATGACCCTATTATGTTTGCAGACCTCACATCCTGCACAACTAATAATCAATCAATCGTTCAATCAATCACGGTCTTGTATAGCACACTACTCACCAGTAGTTTCTTGAGGCGCTGAGGAGCGACCCCACAGATCAGTCAAAGAGCCATGTCTTTAGGTCCTTCCTTAACTGAGGCAGCGATGATGACTGTTTGAGGTGCGGTAGTAAGGTAGTATTTTCATACCTGGCAGCTTTTTGCTGCCAGGTATGAAAATGATCTTCCTCCAGCCAAGGACTTCTTTATTCAGGGTACATTGGCAAGTGACTATTGGGATCAGTGGAGGGGTCTGGGAGGGGAGTACCACTTGATGTGGTTGTGTGTATGAGGAGTTTGAAGTTGATCCTCTTCTCGACAGTGAACCAGTGGAGTTTCTTCAGGTGTTCTGTGATGTGTTCTTGGCGGGGGAGGTCTAGGACGAGTCAGGCAGAGGCATTCTGGATCTGTTGTAACTTGTTCAGGTTTTTCTTGGGGTTTCCACATAGAGGGCGTTGCTGTAGTCAAGTCTGCTTGTGATGAGGGCGTGTGTCATGGTTTTCTGGCAGTCAGTTGGTATCCATCTGACAATATTTGAATGGAGTCAGAGGGTGTGGAAGCAGGTGGAGGCAAAGGAGTTGACCTGCCTGATCATGGTGTGCGTTGAGTCGAGGATAACACCGAGGTTGCGTGCGTGGTCGTATGGGTGGGGGGGGGGGTTGCCGAGTGTTGAGAGCCACCAGGAGTCATCCCAGGCTGACAGTGAGGGTCCCAGGACAAGGATCTCAGTTTTATCTGAGGTCAGATTGAGGCAGTTTTCCCTCATCCAGGTGGCTACTGTTTCCATCCCATCTCTGAAATTCTTCCTGGCTGTTGATGGGTTCTCAGTCAGGGACAGGATCAGTTGGGTGTCTTTGGTATTGGAGATTATATTTATCCCGTATTTTCTGACGATGAGGGAGAGTGGGGTCATGTAGATATTGAACAGAGTGGGACTCAGCAACGATCCTTGGGATACTCCGTAGCCGATGTTGGTGGGTTCTGACTGGTGAGGGGGGAGCCTGACATTCTGTGTTCTTCCTGTCAGGAAGGAGGGAATCCATTGAAGAGCCTTGCCTTGTATCCCTACTATGTGGAGTCTTGCACATAGTGTGCGGTGGGATACTCTATCGAAGGCAGCTGAGCGGTCAAGTAGGATGAGGGCTGCTGTCTGTCCTTGATTGGGGAGGGAGTGAATATCATCTGTGGCTGCTAGCAGGGCAGTTTTGGTGCTGTGGTTGGTTCTGAATCCTGATTGGGAGACGTCCAGGATGTTGTTGTCCTCAATGTGTTGTCGTAACTGTGTTGATTGCCTTCTCAGTGACTTTAGATGTGACTGTAGTTCTTGAGGTTGGTCGGGTCGGCTGTGGGTTTCTTTAGAACAGGGCAAATCTTGGCGTGCTTCCAGTCTTTGGGGTAGGTTGCTGCATCTAGGGAGAAGTTGATGGTTTTGCAGAGTTCTGGCACACTCACGGCACTAGCCTTGGTGAAATTGTAGTGTGGGCAGGGGTCTGTCGGGACTTCAGAATGGATGCTGCTCATGGTGGAGAGGGTGTTGTCCATTGTGAAGGGGGTCCAGGTGTGAAGGAGTCGAAGGGTTTTGCTGACCCTGGCAGGGGTGTAGTTGGTGGGGTCAACGAGTGTTGGGGTCTGAAACTGTAGTAATTGTCCTCGATTTTCCTGTGAAAGAAGAGCACATCTCCTGAGATGGAGGGATGTCGGTGGTCTCGGCTTGTGGTTTGGCGAATTCTTTGATGACGTGGAAAAGTTCTTTAGTGTTGTGAGAGGTGGAGTTGATGCGGTCCTGCAGGACATCCTTCCTGGTAGATCTGATCAGGCTGTGATGGGATCTTGTGACATCTTCTCCATTTCTTCTCCAGCTTACTGCATGAGTTCTTTGATTCCTGGAGAGCGAGGGTGAACTAGCGTGCTTTTTTTGAGGAGTGTTTCCCTGTAGTCGTTCAGAGAGGGGCCAGGGTGTTGGCACAGTTGGTGATCAATTTGCGGAGGATCTGGGCTGAGGTGTTGACGTCTGTTGTGTCGGGGGAGGAGAGTTGCTGAGGGTACTGGTGAGTTGCTCCTCTGATATCTGGTTCCATTTTCTGTAGGCGGGCGTGTTGCGTGGGAGTGTGCTGTGGGCGTGGAGATGGAAAAATGGATGCTGTGGTGGTCGGTCCAGTGTAGCGGGTTCGAGTCGCTGATGGTGACGTTGCTTCTTGTGAAGAAAATGGGGTAGAGAGTGTGTCTGGCGGTGTGCGTTGGGGAGGTAACCAGTACCTTGAGCCCAATTGCATCCAGGTTTCCCAGTAGTGTTGCGGTGTTGTGTGTGCTTTGATTGTTTAAATGAAATTTGAGGTCGCCTAAGAGAAGATAGTTGCTGGAGGTGAGAGCGTGGGGGCTATGAGGTCGATGATGGTGTCGCCGAACACTGGTCGTGGTCCGTGTGTTCTGTATATGAGGGTGCTGTGGGTGGTGGTCATTGGGATGGTGTACACTTGGAAGTGCAGGTGCTCCATGATGGGGGTTTATCGGCAGTTGGAGGGTAGTCTTGTGGGTGATGGCTATGCCGCCTCCTGGTCTGGAAGGACAGTCCTTGCGTTGGAGCTTGTAGTCTCTGGGGATGGCAATGGCGATGTCAGGACTCGATGTTGTGTTAGTCCATGTCTCAGTGAAGAAAGCGATGTCCGGGCGGGTAATGTCTATCAGGTCCCAAATCTCCACTGCGTGTTTGTGCAGGGAGCGAACATTAAGGAGGATGCATTTGAGGTGGTCCGAAGATGGTTCTGGTGTTGTGAGGCTTGTCGTTTGGCATTTGGAGAAAACGAGGAGGCAATGGCGGCAGGAGAAGGGTCCATGAGTGTCCTTGGAGGAGGCAGAATGACAGTTGCTCTGTCATTCAGGGTGCAGGGTGTGGAGGGTCTTAGTGTCATATCGATGGAAGGTGCAAGATCCAGGGTCCATGGCACTGGGCGCAGACAAGGTGCGGACAAGGCACAGATGGATGGAGATGGGCTTGCCTTTGGCACCCCTTTGGCGTGCCATGGGCACGGCTGCGCTGCGGCCACCCTCAAGAAGAGGAGGGGGGATTGGTCAGCTGGGAGATGGGAGGGTGGAAAGCGCTATGAGGGCAGGGGACAGGGCTGTGGAGCAGCAGTTTTCTTAAAGATGGTGAAAAGATAAATAATCTGTTTCAGCACACAAATAAAAAAAAAAAACATAAATTTTTATCACCAATTGTATCTGGTCTTCTAATCTCAGACCTATGAAAAATGTGATCCCTAGATTTTCAACACTATGGATGGGGGAAAATTCTTTCGAATTTCAGTTTTCCCTCCATTTAGTTTACGTTAGCTTTGCGCCACTTTCCATATATTTATGTAAGTTTGCAGCCCGTAGGCTGGTGCCACTGTTGACTGCAAATACAAATTGAGTGTCTTCAGCATTTGTTTATCAAGCCAACAGCCTAATCAATAAGAAATGTGAGCAGTATTGTGTGGAGCAAGAGTGAATGGAGTAATAAGGTGTTGTGAGTGAAGAGTCTTGATGAGGCAAGATAACAATGGAGAAAGTAGTAGATCAAACGCAGAATGGTGATAGGAAAGAATTGAATAGTATGGAGGTTGAAGGTTGTAAGAAGTTGGGTTATTAGTTGAGTTGGATAAGTACTCACGTAAATTAATGATCACAATCCTTGTCAGAGTGACCCACTAAAGTCACTAAATAAACCTAAGCTCAACCTCTTGGTAGGTGTGGCACAGAGCAAACAGGCTTAACTTTGAGGCAATGTGTAAAGTATGTATGCAGTACTAAAACAGTAATAAAGTTGAGGTGCACAACACAAACGTTTCCGGAACAAATTAGAAAAATAGAGTAAAATGTAATAAACAAATTGACATCACAATGAACAAAATCCTGTAAGGGGAAAAGGAAGTATGATTTTAACGTTTTTAGTGGAAATAGCAACAAGAAGCACAAAGTAAGAATGATAGACAATGATCAAGGTAGACTGGGACCTGGGCGTAATTTGAAGCTGACCACAATGGAGTGCAGGTCAGATGTATTAACCAGTTTTGTCCTGGTCATTGACGTTACCTGCTAATTTTAGTCCTTTAAGTCCCATTCCACCACAGTAGTACACTTCAAGAGCCACCCAGACCTCAGGGGTTACATGTAGAGACTAACGGGGTGTCTGGTAGAATCCAGTCTAGGTCCAGTTGCCACGTATTAGCTGGGCAGTTGTTGAACAGGCCTCTTGGCGCTTGTTGTATCCTTGTAGCATGAACAGGTCAGCCTTATGACCCTTGGTGTCTACTTATTTGCCCTGAGAACAAGAGAGAGAGCATGTGTACTCCTCCAGGTTGCAGACAGCAGCTTCAGTCCTCTACTGACCTTCCTCCCGTCCAGAAGTGGTCTGAAGTAGATGTAAACATTAATGCCTCACTATAGCTAATGGATAGGAATGACCCCTAATGATATACTAACTAATGTGATAAAGGTTCCCGGGCCTAACCCTACCCTCTTTAGGCATTTTGGATATGGCTGTAATTTTCAGACTCACTAAAATAGGGCTCTGAGGGCTAGGTGTGTGCATGGAGAGTGTAATGAGGTGGTCTTAGTGCCATGCCACATCTTACACTAAAGATTTATTAAATTTAATATTGTATCCAAATACTTTCCTATGGAACTGTCAATGCTGCAACAGTAAAATTGTTTTTAAGGCCTTATCCCTTCAAGGACATGTTTAACATTAAAGTTGTGAATGCTCTACTTTTAAATACTATGCCTTCTGTCTTATGGGCAAGAAGGCCTACATAGGGGTGACTTATTTATATTGTAAAGAAAAGTTTAAGCCTGTGAAAAGGGTATATTTTCACAGGTTAGATTTGTAGTTTTTAAACTTCACAGCAGGCTACAATTGCAGGTATACTGCCACTGGAATAGATGGCACAATGAGTGCTGCATTCCGCAGGTAATATTTAATTTACAGGACCCTAAGTACACTTGGTACCATATATTAAGGGCCTAAATGCAAATTAAATCAACTAATCAGGTTTATACCAAGTTTATCATGTTGAAAGGAGGAGCAGGAGCATGTTAACAGTGAGTACCAAGAGGTGAAGTGCATAGAGTTCTATAGCCAGAAAATGTGAGGTTCATTAAAAAGGCATAAAAATTCATCTTGACCCAGGAGAAAGGCCACATTCAAACTGATGAGATGAGTTTAGCGTAGATTGTGAAATTTTGAAAAGTAATGGGGGAGCAGCAAAGGCAGGGATGGAAACAGCATGAGAAGGAAGGAGGAGAGTTATATGACTTGCAGTGAGAGAGAGAAATGAGGACAGGAAGGAATGCACAAAGGTTTCAGAAGGTGGGGAGACTAAGGGCCTGATTTAGATCCCTGCAGAGGGGGTACTTTGTCGTAATGGTGACGGATATCCCATCCCCTGAAATCTAACTACTATAGAAAACAGTGGTATTAAGATTTCAGCAGACTGGATATCTGTCACTGTTGTGATGGAGTAATCCCTCCACCAAGACCTAAATCAGGCCCTAAGAGAGGATTTTAGGACGTTTGGTACAATGGACAGAGTATGATTAGACCTGGAAGTGGCAGGACATTTGGAGGGTGCTTTAAAATGTGATAGTGAAGAGAGGTAAGAGGGGTTGGGACCATAGAAGTAAGACAGATCAGGTGTTTGGACATACAAGCAGAATAGTAGGTAGCAGAAAATGGAGAGATGTGAGAAGAAGTAGTGGAGAAGTTAAAATAGATGTGGTGAGAAATACGAAATGTAGAAGGAGAAGGTGGGGAAGGCAGGATTCTTGGAGGCTGGGTCACAGAGTGATAAGAGGAATGAAGCATATGAAGATGGAAAGATGGAATGGCAGAAGAGGTGGGGAGTGAGTGAGTGAGTGAGGCTGGGACTTAAAAGAGAGAAGTTAAGTTGAAGAGATAGAAGAGGTACAGAAGGATAAAGGCATGAAAGAATTAAGAATATTATTGAAGAAGAAGTGAAAAAAGAAAAGGCTATAGCTTGAAGACCCCGGGGAGCTGAGCATTAGGTACAGAGCGTGAGTGTCTCTTTGAGGAAAGTGTGACTACAAGGACACCCCCCCTCCCGGAGGAGCTGTGATATGAGAATTCAAATACTACTGAGTATCAATGACGGACACCATAAGCAATAGGTATTATTTTATGACACCACTTTAGTAAGGTGAACTGCACCATATCACAGAACATGTATTATTTATGCTTTCATTAGAGGTAGTCAAATAAGGAGTGGCACCAGGGAGTCCACCTTGGTCCTGAGGAGGAGCCTAGGGGTAAGGTTCTGAAACATGTAGACTAGGAAGTCAGGTACATTACATCCCTCACCTCTGCAGCCCTTTTTTAATCATACTGTCTCTGAGAGGTCGATTAAATCATTGGAATTACTAGGAGACAGGATTTTTTAACTCACCCAAGACCCCACCACTCCTATCCCTCCAGTGATTCACTTTGACAAGACTATATCAGTGCTCCCATGTATCTCGTAGGTCGAAGCACGCCCCACTCTGTAGCGGAACGTGAAGAAACCCAATGATGAAGCATGCCACCAAGGGGTAACCCTGGTGGGTGAGGGTTTTTCTAACAGGAAAATCATTTTTCCTATCCATCCTGTGGTAGTTCTTTTAGCTGGGCCTCTTTCGTAATGTTATATAGTTTCAAGCTCACACCATGATTTTTCTTTTGTTGAAGACAGAAACACAGCAGTAAGCATTGGACTTGGGGATAGGGTGCTCAAATCCTTGTGGTTGTATGCAATTTTAGAGATACAAAAGGCATGGAGGCTTTCAAAAAAGTATTAGATCATAATGCCACATCATGGAAGAAGAAGATGAAATAGGTTTTCAGAATCCCTTTGCTGGTACAATGGTATTGTTCAAAGTTGAGATCTTCTAGATGCTCATAAACCTATGCTTTAGAAAGGTTGTCTTTGTCTTTCACATCATGTCTTTGTGGGCTGTGATTGAGTACATTGGCACTGTGCAATCTAGAGATTGCACTTTCATATGTTGGGCATCAAATGGGTAAGTTTTTTATCAAATGTAACTCTCTCTTAGTTTTACCATCTACTATCTACTATTTGGAAACTCCCCACACCCTGCTTCGGCGGCATTGGTTTTAGGTATTCAAGGGGGTCGCTTAAAACCACCAAAATTTGCAACCAACCTTAGGTTTTGGCTAAAGATTGCCTATTTTTACACCACGTGGGTGAGTGGTCTGCAGAATAACAAACAGAGCAATTTAAAGATGGTATATAGTAGGGAAAGATACAGCCATAAATACAACAAAATCTCATTGCTTTTACCAACAATTCTTATTAGAATTTATTTTCTGTCACACATTGACCCACCCCTTGTCATGAGAACATAAAAAGGGTTTTGCATCTAGTACAAAACACAACATTTTACTCAGTAAATGTCACATATCACAAAACATTGCAATTCTTTGTGATATGTGACATTTAGGCCCTCATTACAACCCTGGCGGTCGGTGTTAAAGCATCGATAATACCGCCAACAGTCCGGCAGAAAACAAAAATGGAATCATGACCATGGCGGAAACCGCCACCATAGACAGCCACTTTAACACTCCGACCGCCACAGCGGTAGAAACAAACACTGCGGCGGTAACCGCCAACAGACAGGCGGAACACAAGGTTCCACCCACTGTATTACAACACGCCTATCCGCCACCTTTTCCGGGGCGGTACCAATTCTATCAAAAGCACGGCGGAAACGGAACTACAGGTCCTGCCCATGCTGGTCTACCTCCTCTTGTGTCAGGAGCAGGAAAGACACCGGTGCCGACCACAGTGAGTTCTGCATCTAGCACACAGGGGCGGGGGGGAGGGAAAAGAGAGTGACACACACACAACATCCTGTTAGTGGATGTGATTCTCCACTGGATCTGGATGGGGCTTTGTGCCCAGAGTTCTTCATCCTGCCAAGGACTGAGGTAGTGGATGTGAATCTCCACTGGTTCTGGAGGGGGCTTTGTGCCCAGAGTGCTTCATCCTGCCAAAGACTGTGTTAGTGGATGTATTTCTCCACTGGTTCTGGAGGAGGCTTTGTGCCCAGAGTGCTTCACATGCAGTGTGGCAGGTCCCATTCCCTCACCTGGGTGTGTGTGCCACAAGATTGCCTAAGAACAGGTAGCATGATACTCCATGGAGGCAGAGACACACTCCACCCTGCTGCGACTTCACCTGCCACTTATAGGTACAAACAGTGCTGGGAGTCATGCCTCATGAACGCTGGGCAGGGTCCAGGACGTCTCCTGCAGCCTCGGACGGCTGCCCACTGGGGATGATTGCCCTGTCAGCTGTGGTGGCACTGTCTGAGCACGTCGAGGGGCTGGTGGCGGGGCTTGCGGTGGTGTCTGTGGCGGAGGTGCTGGCGGTGGTGCATGTGTCTGCACCTGTTAAGGGACACAGCAGGACGTCTCCTGCAGCCTTGGATGGCTGCCCACTGGGGATGATGCTGGGGACTGTTGCTGAGGCAGCAGACGTTCAGGTGGCGGTGCTGATGGCAGTGCTGGTGGCGGTGCAGGTGGCGGTGTCCACCGCTGTACAGGTTGATGTTGTGGTTGACGGAAGGGGTGACTCTGGTCCCTCATCCAGAGCCACTGTGCCCTGTCCTGACCTGCTCTTCAGCTTGTGTCCCTTCCCCACCTTTGATGTCGCTGCTGATGCCTTGCCACTGTCCCCTTTTGGCTTGGAGGAGCCCTTGCTTGCTGGTAGGTGCGGCTTCTCCCTCTGGCATGTGGACACCTTCTTCACCTTGACAGGTGGTGGAATGGCCTGCTCCTTGGCCTCGCTAGGTGGCACACTGGCAGCCCTGATGGGTGGCGCCCACGATGAGAGCGGAGTTGCTGGGACCACTGTGCTTGAGGATTTTCTAGCTGAGGTGCTGGGCTGGGAGCTGGACAGCCTGGCCTTAGGGGAAGGACGGGGGAGGTGTAGGGAAGTGGTCAAAGTTTGCGAGGAAGAATTTCTTAGAGACACTGGGACGGGAAGATGGAGGGGGTTTGGGAGTGGAGGAAGAGGTAGTGGTTGTAGGAGGTGTACGTTTGCTGAATTTGGGTGAAGGTGCATGGGCTGGAGGCTGTTGTGAGGTGGATGGCTGTTGGTTGGGTGTGTGCCTGAATTTGTGTAGTTTGGGAGGAGGGGTCACAGACACACTGGGAGAGGACACAGGGGATGTGTGAATGGTAGAGGGGCTGGTGATTGCACGTGAGCGGTGTGTGGTGATGGGCATGCTGGTGATGGAGGTAGTGGCTGAGGATGTAGTGCATGCAGGTGTGAGTGGAGATGAGACAGGGAGGGAGGAGGAGGACATAGAGAAGGGGGACACAGTGGAAGCAGTGGATGTTGGTGTGTCTCCATGGGGATGGTGCTTGTGTGAGTGCCGGTGGGATGTGTGGTGCTTATGTTTGCCATGTCCACTCTTGTGTGTTGCTGAGTGTGCATGCTGGTCTGTTGGTGTGCTTGGGATAGCCTGAGGTACAAGGGATTGGGTCTTGGTGGAGGAAGTTGGAGGGGGGAGGCTGTATACAAGGACAATGGCTGCCATCAGTGCTGAGGCCAGAGCCTGAAATGCTCTCTGTTGGGCCGCCTGCCCAGAATGAATGCCCTCCAGGTATGCATTTGTTTGCTGCAAATGCCTCTCTACACCCTGGATGGCATTCAAAATGGTAGATTGCCCAACAGTGAGGCATCTCAGGAGGTCAATAGCCTCCTCACTGAGGGCAGCAGGGCTGACTGGGCAGGGCCTGAGGTGCCTGGGGCGAAGGAGATGCTCACCCTCCCTGGTGAGCGGGCACGGGAAAAATGCTGAGGGGCTGCTGGGAGGGCGGTGCTGGTGGGGGGGGTGGCGGCTGTACCTGTTGATGCGGTGGGCACAGAGGTGCCCACCACCGCAAGGGAGCTCCCATCAGAGAAGGAGTCGCTGTCCCTGGCGTATGCTCCTGTCCCCGTCGTGGAGCTCCCCTCGCCCTCCATCCCACTGGTGCCTTCAGACTCTGTTACTTCACCCTCCAGGGCCATGTGGGTTACAGCTCCCACCTGCTCTGGTGCCACTGCTCCTCTGCCAGATGATGCTAATTCACACAAGAACAGGGTGACAAAACAAAAAGGGGGAGACAGAAGAGACACATTATCAATGCATGCAACACCACTACTGTTGGCGGACACAACACACAGGGAGAAGCTCTATGCACTAAACCATGTACCAACAGTGCAGGGGAAAAGCACATACCCAAGGGGGACACTGTCTAGACCCATTTCATGCACAGCTGGAACTCATGGGAGCCTGACAAGGTGTAGAGGTCAAATACCACCTTTGGGGTTGGAGTGGGAATGAGCCTGCAAATCAATGGATCTACCTTTGCGAATCTGCCCTGGCCTAGGGGAACCCACAGACCACCACCCCACCCAGACACCTCGTCAAGCACGCAGAGTCAGCTGAATGAGAGTGTACTCACCCCCTTGTGGCTGCTGTGATGCCCTCAAGCGCCCATCCAACTCCGGATATGCCACCGCCAGGATCTAGTACATCAGGGGGGTCATGGTGCGACGGGCACCCCTTTCACGTTGGGAGGCCATCCCCAGCTGGGCCTCCGCCATCTTCTTGCTCCAGCGGCGCAGGTTCTCCCATCTTTTCCAGCAGTGGGTGCTTCGTCTATGGTAGACCCCCAGGGTCCGCACTCCCTTGGCGATTGCACACCAAATACCCTTCTTCTGGTGGGTGCTGACCTAGAGGAAAAGTGAAGTTGGAATGGATGTTACTTTCCCGTACAGTTCTTCTCACACATTGCCCACAAGCCTCCCACCCTGGCCCAGACACACACCATCCTCACATGCTGGCCTGTCCCCCCCCCTCTTCCATCCACAACACTCCACACAATCATGTGCCATCCACCATGCTCAGAGTGTACTCATCTGTTTGTCTAGAGGACCGTACAGTTGTGTGTACTGGGGAGGACCCCCTCCACCAGTTTCTCCAACTTCTCCGAAGTGAAGGCAGGGGCCCTTTCCCCAGACACTGTAGCCATTGTCGCTTCCAGACACAGGTCACAGCAGCACTTGCAGTGTAGGTCCTCTCCTGTTGAAGCTCAGGTATCAAGTGAGGGAACAGATAGAAAATGGCGGTCACTTCCGCGTTGGTGCGTACCATCACCACTGGCGTACATCGTCATTGGCTCCTGGAACCCATAGAGCCCAATGATAACCAATGCTGAATTGCGCTGCGGTCTTCGACGGCCTACCACAACGGTGTACAACGCCAGCGCAGTTACCTCATTTCCCCTTTTCCCACCTTACAGGTCAGGCAGCTGCCATTTCAGTGGCCCGCATGGCAGGCCAAATAACTGCGTCACACCTATTTAGGCCAGGAATACGTACAGACAAAGGCACATAGAGAAAATGAACGTTTTTGCTATTCAGCCTTGTGATACCTAAGTGTTGTATGACCCTCTGCTCACCGTTCTCCTCCATAGGGCACATCCGTTGGGGCAGGTGATGAGATTGCGGCATCCTCCGGTGTACAGACCCCTGGTGGACCTGTCGACAATGGAAGACAGACACATCATTATCACTTACAGACTTGATCGTGCAACAATCCAGGAACTGTGTGCCCAGTTGGAGCCTGACCTGATGTCAGCTATCCGCCATCCCACAGGAATACCCCCTCTAGTGCAGGTCCTGTCTACACTCCATTTCCTGGCCAGTGGGTCTTTTCAAACAACAGTAGCCATGGCATCAGGGATGTCCCAGCCAATGTTCTGTAACGTGTTGTCCAGAGTGTTGTCTGCCCTGCTGAAACACATGCACAGCTATATCGTTTTCCCTCAAGTGGAGGATTTGCTCACAGTGAAAGGTGACTTCTATGCCCTGGGACATATCCCCAACATCATTGGTGCCATTGATGGTACACATGTGGCAGGTGCCATTGATAGTACACATGTGGCACTTGTCCCCCCCGCAGAAATAAACAGGTGTACAGAAACTGAAAAAGGTACCATTCAATGAATGTGCAGATGGTGTGTTTGGCAGACCAGTACATCTCCCATGTGAATGCCAAGTATCCTTGCTCAGTGCATGACGCTTACATTGTGAGGAATAGCAGCATCCCTTATGTGATGGGGCAACTCCAGAGGCACCGTGTGTGGCTAATAGGTGAGCCTAAAGTCCAAACACAGTTTCATTTGCAGTCTGGGTATGGGAGATTCACTAATGTTTGGAGTATGTCTAACAGTTGTCCCTCAATATTTGCAGGTGACTCTGGTTACCCCAACCTGTCATGGCTACTGAACCCAGTGAGGAATCCCAGGACAAGGGCAGAGGAACGCTACAATGATGCACATGGGCGAACTAGGAAGATAATAGAGCACACCTTCAGCCTCCTGAAGATTCATGTGCCTCCATCTGACAGGTGGCTCCCTATACTACTCCCCGAAGAAGGTGTGGCAGATTATTGTGGCCTGTTGTATGTTGCACAAACTGGCTTTGCGATGGCAGGTGCCTTTTCTGCAGGAGGATGGACCTGATGCTGGTCTTGTGGCAGCTGTGGAGCCTGTGGACAGTGAAGAAGAGGAGGCAGAAGAAGAAGATGTAGACAACCTAAACAACATCATCATGCAATACTTCCAGTGAGACACAGGTAAGAAGATGGAACTGCTTCCCACATCTCATACTATTGTAAGACCTAGCAAAAGTCTGCATTTTTACCTCTGTGTATGGACCCTGACTTGTCACTTTGGCTTTCCATTTCACAGATCTGGGTCCCAATTTGTGCCCTCTGCTATGTTTACTCCTGGCCTACAGCTGTGTAACATTGATATGTGAACAAGTACATTAACATTGCTATATTCCAGAGATTTTGCAATTACACATTTGTGAAAGCACAGACTGACTCCAGATTGTTGGGTGATTCAAGGGTGTTTATTTTTGTGCTAACAAGTGGAGGGGGTGTGAAATGGGCTCGGTGATGGTGGAGGAATGTTCATGGCAGAGTCCAGTCTCTTGGTCTCACAGGTGCATTGTCCAATGGGGAATAGGAAGGGGAGCATTGGCAGTTTAAGGTGGACAGGGTGACAAAGTGGGACAGAAGGGTGACATTCAGGAGGGTCCTATTTCCTGGTGGGGGTCTTGGCAATGTTCTTTGTCTTGTTCGTGGATCTCAGGGACCGTTTGCAGGGAGGTTCTCCTTCTGCAGGGGGTGGGTGCTGCTGGCCTCTTGGTCCTGTGGTGATGCCTCCTGTCCACTAGCACCGGCGGAGGTGGAGGGCTGTTCATCGTTCAGGCTAGTGTCAGGGCCCCTTTGGTGTGCCACTGTGTCCCTCATGGTGTTGACAAGGTCTGCCAGCACCCCTGCAATGGTGACCAGGGTGGTGTTAATGGACTTCAATTCCTCCCTGATCCCCAGGTAGTGTTCCTCCTGCAGCCGCTGGGTCTCCTGAAACTTGGCTAGTACCGTGTCCATGGTCTCCTGGGAATGGTGGTAAGCTCCCATGATGTTGGAGAGTGCCTCGTGGAGAGTGGGTTCCCTGGGCCTGTTCTCCCCCTGTCGCACAGCAGTCCTCCCAGCTTCCCTGTTATCCTGTACCTCTGTCCCCTGAACCGTGTGCCCACTGCCACTGACCCCAGGTCCCTGGTTGGTGGGTTTGCCTGGATTCCCTGTAGTGGTGGACACACTCCTGATTGACGTGTCCTGGGGACAGAGGGATGGGCCCGCTGTGTGGGTGCTGTGGCGGTGTTTCCTGAGGCTGAGGTTCAGTAGTGTTTTGGGACTGTGTCAGGGGAATCGACTGTCCCGAGGTCCCTGATGGGCCGGGCTGGTCATCTTGATCCAGGCGTGCAGAGCTGCTGTCATCACTGTGGGCCTCTTCTGTGGGGGGACTGGATATGTCTGGCACCTCCTGTCCGGTGACGTTGGGTATGGGTCCTGTTGGGGTGTAAATGCATAGTTTTAGTATCTGTGTGTGCCATCTTGTCCATTGGGTGAGGTACCCTCTGCTCCTGTGCTTGCATCATTGTGTTTGGCCTTTTGTGATAGTTGGCTTGGGGCCTGTGTGGGTATCTGTACTGGACATTCTTTGGTGACAGTGGTCCATGCATGGGTGTTGCATGCAGGGCCTTGGTATTGAGATATGTGGGTTGTGATAGTGGGACATATGTGAGATGATGGAGTGATGGGGGTAAGGGTGGGGGTATGTGTTGGCATGCAGGTGGGATGTCAGGATATGGCAGTAAAGATTTGACTTACCAGAGTCCAGTCCTCCTGCTATTCCTGCGAGGCCCTCAGGATGCAGTATTGCCAAGACTTGCTCCTCCCATGTTGTTAGTTGTGGGGGAAGAGGTGGGGGTCCACCGCCAGTCCTCTATACAGCAATCTGGTGTCTTGAAACCACGGAACGCACCTTCCCCCGCAGGTCGTTCCACCTCTTCCTGATGTCATCCTGTGTTCTTGGATGCTGACCCAGTGCGTTGACCCTGTTGACGATTCTCCGCCATAGCTCCATCTTCCTCACACTGGAGATGTGCTGCACCTGTGATCCGAAAAGCTGTGGCTCTACCCGAATGATTTCCACCATGACCCTGAGCTCCTCCTCTGAAAACCTGGGGTGTCTTTGTGGTGCCATGATGTGGTGTGGGTGATGTGTGAGGTGGTGTCTGTTGTGATGTGTGGGGGGATGTGTTTGTGTGTGTTGTTTGAGACGCGTGGATGTTGTATAAGTGATGGTGTTGTGTGTCTGTGGATGCTAGTGTTGTGTTTGCTAATCTCTCTCTCTGGCCTTCTTCCAAATTTTACGTTGTAAGGGTTTGTGGGTAATGTGGGTGTTTGTTTTATAGTGGTGTGAGTGTGTGGGTGTGGTGTGTGTATGTGTATCAGGTGTGTGTATTTCGAATTGTCCAATGTGGTTGTGTTTTGTAAATGTGTGTATTTTGAGCGCAGCGGTGTGTACCGCCAATGGATTACCGCGGTTGAAAGAATGCGCGTTGATTCGTGGGTCATGATAGTGTGGGTGTATTCCTGTTGGCGTGACAGTGTGGGTTTTGCTATCACCAGTTTATCACTGACCTTTAGTGTTGCGGACTTGTGTGGGTGTCTGTATTGTGGCGGATTCAGAGATGTGGGTCATAATACTAGTAGCGGAATTCCGCTGCCGCAACAGTATGTTGGCGGTCTTCAGAACGGCAGAAAGTGGGATTTACCTCCAGGGTTGTAATGAGGGCCTTAATGTGTAAAATGTTGTGTTTTGTGCAACATGCAAGAATATGCGAGAAATAAATTTAAATAAGAATTGTTGGTAAAAGCAATGAGATTTTGTCCGTTGACTGATTCAGATTTTCACTGATTCTGTAATTATATGTATATCTTTCCCTACTATATACCATCTTTACA
Source organism: Pleurodeles waltl (assembly GCF_031143425.1). Taxonomy (NCBI): domain Eukaryota; kingdom Metazoa; phylum Chordata; class Amphibia; order Caudata; family Salamandridae; genus Pleurodeles; species Pleurodeles waltl. The sequence continues at coordinate 1,660,871,689 of NC_090444.1, read as the reverse complement.
TTGCTGTTGTTTCTTAGCCTATGTTTAGTGGGGTTACAAGGGCTTTTATCTAATTTGGGTAACCTAATAACAATTAGAGGGAGAGATGACACATAAAGAAAGTCTGTGTCCGATTCAGAGATTATTTTGATCAAATGCTGGAGTCTCCTTACATTGCTAAATTTGCTATATAATTGGTTTTGTGAATGTTGAATACAAATAGAAGTTATTAGCCAATACTAAGTTGTAATAATAATGGTTTTATTCTTATTACTCTTACCTGCTGGGGTACATGGAAGCTATAAATTAATTTCTGACCCCTTAAAGAATGGGCAAGATTAATATATTCATGGATGACATAATGTTGTCAACATAATGCTGTGCCTTCTGTGAAAACAACTTGTGTTTGTGTCTATATGTTTTTAAGGTTGTTCCACTATAACAAAAAATGATAGCCCATTGGCATTGCTATATATGCACATAAACACTTTGGAAGATTATTGAAGTGTTATCCTGAAGAAGGTGGTTATAATATTTTAAGCCACTGAAACATGTTGATCGTTGTTCTTGGACTCACTGCCAACAGATGACAGTTGGAGCAGTCATAAACCAAAAACAGAATAGAATGATTAAGGACGTTTAATTGTCTGTTGTATTAAGATGACACATATGTATTTAAGAATGCATATACATGTTGAGGATTGTTTTTAATGTTTGCATTAGTTTTATATAAGTTATAAATATCCTAAATGATCATACCGGAAAGGAGTGCCAACGGTTAGGACCGGGAGTGGTGTAGTCCTGATACAAACTTTGGTGCTCCCTGACTGGATCTGTCACTGCTATTCAAGTTCAATAATCAACGCTGGAACATTCTCATAAGAATGCCAAAGGTACTATTTGGTTGATGGAAGTAGCTTTTGATAAATAAAAAAGTTGCATTTATTTTTGTTTATATTTCTGTCACTGATAAATTTGTGTTGCTCTTATCATGTGGGAGAATATGTGTTATGTCTTCAAGAAGGTGGTGATAATTTGCAATAACCACCAAAATGCATTGTCGCTTTGATGGGCTGAATCTGCATAATGGGTGATGTGACAAAATGAAGATCTGCATATAAAGTTGCAGAACTTTGAATACAAAGTACAGTCCATGAACGGATCAGCAAAGACAAAATTTTACATATTTGTAATGTCTTGTGTGTTTCTCTCTTGTGTTTGCTTTTAGCCATTCAGTACTTGGTTGTAATTATAGTTTGTTTTGCACTGTGGGTGGTTGGAAGTTTTTAATTGTCCTTGAGTAAATGATAGCGGTATAAAGTCACATTTTTGTACTATTGTGAATTTGGAATCCTGTTATAAAATTGAAAGAGGGAGTGGTGTTGTTCTTATGCACCATTGAAATTCAATGGTGTTATCTACACTGAAGTGGTAAAACTTGTATCTTTGTGAATGTGTGATGAGTAACATCCATTCCATTCTTTCCCATTTGATCTTCACTAGCTCTAGGGCAGTATGTTGCAGTTCGCTCCGCTCATTAACAGTGTGTAATAGCACTCAATATCACGTTGTAAACAGTTTCTCCCTCTGAGTTACAAGATTCATCCAAATGGAAGGGACTGGCTATTAGGCAATTTCATCCTCATAACAGTTGCTTCTGGTGACAAAATCACTGGCACTCTTGTGTGCGGCATGCTTCACCACAGCAGTTTCCCTTGGAAATTGCAAGATTTGAGACGTACAATCCATTCTTGTTGGGGTTACCAGCAGAGATTATGAAACATAGCTGCAACCATCACTGGCTGAAATTGTGCACAACTCTAAACCCATACTGGCTGTTACTGGCCGCACCGGACGTCGCCTTCATCACTGAGACCTGGATGAACGCCTCCTCGGCCCCCGACATCGCCATAGCCATCCCCGACGGCTACAAAATTTCCAGGAGAGACCGCACCAACCAAGTAGGTGGAGGTATCGCCATCGTCTTCAAGGACTCCATCAACGTCACCACCTCCACCGAAGACACCCCCCTCGCCGCCGAACACCTGCACTTCCAGATCCACACCGACCCCAGGACCACCCTCAGAGGAACTTTCATCTACCGACCCCCTGGACCACGCACCCTCTTCAGCGACTCTATCACTGACTTCATCTCCCCACACGCCCTTGCCTCGCCGGACTACATCCTCCTCGGTGACCTCAACTTCCACCTGGAACAGAACAACGACCCCAACACCACCGCCCTGCTGGACAACCTCGCCAACCTCTGTCTCAAGCAACTGGTGAACACCGCCACCCACATCGCCGGACACACGCTCAACCCCATCTTCTCCGCCAGCAACCACGTATCCTTCAGCCACTCCTCCGCTATACACTGGACCGACCACAGATGTGTCCAATTCACCTTCCAACGCGAGACTCGCCACATCCGCACACAACCCATCCCACGCCGACAGTGGAACAAAATCCCAGAGGAACAGCTTCTCTCCACTCTCAGCGACAACCAACCCACCTTCTCCTCCGACCCCATCAACGCAGCCCTCAGCCTCACGAATTGGATCACCAACTGCGCAGACAACCTCGCCCCCCTCAGACACCTCCCAAGACAGACCAACACCAAAAAACGTCTCTGGTTCACTGACACCCTTAAGGAATAAAAAAAAAACTGCCGCACCCTCGAGAAAGTCTGGCGCAAGGACCACACCGCAGATAACATGACTGCCCTCAAGAACGCTACCCGCAAACACCACCAACTGATCCGCGCCGCCAAAAGAAATTCCTTCACAGACAGACTGGACAAAAACAGCCACAACAGAAGAGAACTCTTCAACATCGTCAAAGAGCTCTCCAACCCTAACGCCAACGCCAACGCCATCACGCCCTCACAAGACCTCTGCAACTCCCTCGCCACCTTCTTCCATCGTAAGATCACCGACCTACACGACAGCTTCGGACACCAGACCCAGCCAACCACCACAGAACCTACAACCCCAACAATCACCCTCAACGCCTGGACTCACATCAACACGGAAGAGACCAAAGCCACCGTGAACTCCATCCACTCCGGTGCCCCATCGGACCCCTGCCCACACTTCATCTTCAACAAAGCCGACGACATCATCGCCCCGCACCTCCAGACCATCATCAACAGCTCGTTCTCTTCTGCTACCTTCCCCTAGAGATGGAAACACGCTGAAGTCAACGCCCTACTGAAGAAACCTACGGCAGACCCAAGCGACCTGAAGAACTTCCGCCCCATCTCGCTCCTCCCCTTCCCGGCCAAAGTCATAGAGAAGACCATCAACAAGCAACTTACCAACTTCCTTGAAGACAACAACCTACTCGACCCCTCTCAGTCCGGATTCCGAGCCAATCACAGCACAGAAACCGCCCTCATCTCAGTCACAGACGACATCAGCACCCTCATGGACAACGGAGAAACAGTCGCCCTCATCCTCCTCGACCTCTCGGCTGCCTTCGACACCGTCTGCCACCGCACCCTAATAACCCGCCTCCGCTCCATCGGGATCCAAGTACAGGCTCTGGACTGGATCACCTCCTTCCTCTCCCACCGATCCCAAAGAGTATACCTCCCACCTTTCCGCTCAGACCCGACCGAGATCATCTGCGGCGTCCCTCAAGGCTCCTCGCTAACCCCGACTCTCTTCAATGTCTACATGAGCCCCCTCGCCGACATCGTACGCAAACACAGAATCATCATCACCTCCTACGCCGACAACACTCAGCTGATACTTTCCCTCACCAAGGACCCCACCAGCGCCAAGACCAACCTGCAAGATGGAATGAAAGACGTCGCAGATTGGATGAAACTCAGCCGTCTGAAACTAAACTCAGACAAAACGGAAGTCCTCATCCTCGGAAACACTCCGACCGCCTGGGATGACTCCTGGTGGCCCACGGCCCTTGGCACCGCACCAACCCCCTCAGACCAGGAACCACCGCTAAACTCCAGAAACGTCTGCAGCGAATTCAAAATGCCTCCGCCCGCCTCATCCTCGACATACCCCGCAACAGCCACATCTCCGCCCACCTGAGACACCTACACTGGCTTCCCGTCAGCAAAAGGATCACCTTCCAGCTCCTCACCCACGCACACAAAGCCCTCCACAACAAGGGACCCGAATACCTCAACCGCTGCCTCAGTTTCTACACACCCACCCGTCATCTTCGCTCCGCCAACCTCGCTCTCGCCGCCGTCCCTCGCATCCGCCGCACCACGGCAGGTGGGAGGTCCTTCTCCTACCTGGCGGCCAAGACATGGAACTCCCTCCCCACCATCCTCAGGACCACCCAGGACCACTCCGCATTCCGGAGACGACTCAAGACCTGGCTCTTCGAGCAGCAGTAACCCCTTCCCCTGAGCGCCTTGAGACCCGCACGGGTGAGAAGCGCGCTTTATAAATGTTTATGATTATGATTATGATTAGTGTAAATGGTCACTTGTGAGCCTTCCAAAATGCAGCACGCTCTCGTAAAGACAATCAACTGGGCTACTTGCACGGACATTACATAGCACAAGTAGGACACTTGCACTAATCCTCTCAGCATACATGCTGCATAAGCAGCTATTAAAATACCATGTAGGTCTCTCAAGCAAGAGCCATCAACATAAAAGGTAATGGTAAGATTAAGAAAGGGGTACATCCAGAATGTCAGGTCTTGGTTTTCTGCGAAAACTATGTAACACTCACACAGTCATGATCGAATTCACCCTCATCATCATCCTCAGGGGTTGGCAAGAGGGAAGCTAGGTTTACTATGTTACTTCTCCAAATGGAAACATTTTCCACTGCCATAATGATTCTCTCATAGCTGGTTAAGAAGCTGGCCATAAAATATTGTGTTCAGTTATGGCTCATAAGAATGTGGATGGAGTGGGATACCATGACAATTAGGAGGTAACCCATCACTATCCTCTCCATTTGCTGAATGCTAAGGCTCACAGCTGACACCACTTTGAGACAACCCGGCAACACTACTGCCACCGGGTCAAGAGTAGCTAAGAAGAACCCAATGGGCTACTTATTCTATCCATGGGCTTGTATTAGTACTGATAGCGCACACCTATTTCTTTGGTGATAAAGGAACATACATTCTTTTGTAGAGTCTAGCATTCCAAGAATGGCTGCACTACAAAGTAGAATTGTTAGCCCCTGGAAGGCTTCCATGCTTTCATCATCCCTTTACACTGGGTCATTGACTTCAGTGTGTGCAGCCTCCATAAAGACTTCACCACAAGGGAAAAGTTTGCAACCAACTGTCAGCAGTAGCTAAACATGCCCAGAAACATTTGTACTTCTCTCTGTGTGGTTGGGAGCTTCATCTTAACAACTGTTTCTCTGCATTCATGGGACACACATCTCACTCCCTTTCCTTTCTAATGTCCCAGGTTCAGGACTTCCCTTTAAAGATTTTATAATTTCTCAGGAGAGTCCATCTGTCCATTCTCAGCCAAATGGTTGAGCGACGCAATGGTGTTTTGTTTGCAAGCTTCCTTGGTCATCAATGCAATCAAAAGATTGTCATTATGCTGAATTATGGTGAAGCAACATGGTACTTACAGAGACTTTAGTTTCTTTTCTAAGTATCTGATTGAAATAGGATGGACTTTTGGTGTGCCATAGTGGAGCGCAACACCTCACAAGGGTCTTCTCTTGGAACTGGAACATGAAAAGAAACTGCCTCTCTTCGTGTAACAGAACTGAGAAAAAGGCTTTGCAGAGGTGATTGACTGTGAAACACTCTGCACCTGGGGGAATTCAGAACAGAAATACAGCAGGGTTTGGTCCCAAGGGATAGTTGCAATTACAATTTGGTTAATCTTTTGGAGGTCTTGAATGATACTCCACTTATTGTTTGAGTTCTGTAAGACCATGATCAGTGAGTTAGATGGACTCTTGATAAATTCCCTCAAAATGCCTTGTTCTATCATACTCACAATTACAGGAGTGACCTCTGTGATGGCTTCTGAAGTCATTTTATAGGGGTGGAGGGTAGTCTTAATGGGTTTGGCACTTTAAATCATCCAGTTCCTCTCCTGATAAATGCCAGGCATCCTCTCTAACAATCTCTCTCAAATTAAGTGGCAAGTCCACCTTTGCAATGAGTGGGTATAACCTGACAACAGGCTCTGGTGACTGTAGTTTAAATTTGGCATCAGCTGCTTGGGTTCCAATACTGACCCCATCCAGCATGCAACAGATGGTGCAGGTGAGTTTACAGAGGAGGTCTCAGCCCAATAAATTTAAAGGACTAGAATCACTAACAGATGTCATTCTCTGATGTCTCCTAATTTTACTGGAAAAGGGACAGTAATTTGCCTACAACTTTGACTTCCTTTACTGAGAGGGGTAGATTAGGAACCCCAACCGTCTTGACCGTTGAACATGTGGCTCTTGTGTCTATTAGGAAAGATATGGGATGCCTGTTAACCTCTTTGTGATCCACTTCTAGAAGTGTACCAAGTATGCACTCCTCCTTCCCTCTCAGGCACTGTCATTGATCCTGGTTGAAATCTGTGGAAGTCCTGAACATCATGGAGACTGGGGCACATTGCATCTTCATCTGATTTTATGGTACTCTGTGCTCCAATTGGGGATGTGGAATCTCTCCTTGCATCTGCATTGGATTGAAGGAATTCAGCAGCACACCAGATTTAGGGACTTTTAGGGCTTACAAAGGGGGTCTGGATATTGGGGGAAGTTCTTCCTGCTCTACTGGACTCTCAACTCGGGGATCAGTCATGACTCGATCTGTACTATAGCAGCATTCCCAGTTCCAATGCCCCACCTTGTTACAAATGTGACAAGGAGTAGCCTTCTTTGGTGGACCTATGCTGCTTCCTGTCATTTACCTTGCTCTCTTCCTATTCCAGGGATGATCCAACTGTAGGTCATGGAGACTTCTTGCACTGTCATTCCATAACTTAGGTCTATCTCAGATCCTTGGAGCAGAACTATAAGTCCCTTTGCCCCCCATCATTCTGTGCCAACTGTGTTTCGCCTATCATATTCTTCTCCTTAAGGCCCTTCCATTTTGCCTCCAACATGCTACTGCAGTATTTTGCACAATGCAAGATTCCGTCAATCAGTTTGCTCAGCCAGCAAAGGATGACTTGGATGATTTGATTGCTAATTTTGGGTCTCAGTACTTGTAGGAGATGAGAAACCCTCCCATGTTATCTCCCGGCAGAGAGCAGATCGCTCATCCCACTGTGCTCCCAGAACAGCTGCATCAATCTCTCAAATAAGCATGTATCGACTCTTTCGACTTTTGAGAGGTTTGGAAAATCTTCGGTCAATTTATCTCCTTTTTGGGTAACCCTTGTTTTAAGGTGGAACCTTTGTCTTTAGGTGTTTTTTAACCTCATCATATTTACTTTTGACTATAGATGAAGGGGCATTAGATCCTGCCAGCCCTGGAGGGTGTTGTGTTGAACGATCAAGTACCCTCTTACACTCTGCCCACAGGTCCTTTGGGACCGCCACCTCAAATAATACATTCAAGTCTTCACACAGAACTTTGGAGATGGTCACAATCTGTCCCATCTAGGTGTACCACTTAACAGGATTCTCTCTGAGTCTGGAAAGGGAGTTTGGAAAAGATCTGATCATGACCATAGGATGTGTACTTAAGCTCCTCACTGTTCTTTTCACAAAAGATGCTTCTTTACTGCTCCTACGGCTTCTCCCTCTTCTCTCTTTGGCTTTATGTTGACTTTATCCTTCCTGGACCTCATTTCCCTAAACTTCTCTGTCTCACACCATTCCCTAATTTCCTCAGCAGTGCAGTTTTCTAGGCATCATTTATAGCCTAATGATATTGACACGATTCGAGGCAGGGATTAAAAAAAGTGTATTACCATCATCCTTCACAAACTGTGTAAGGCTCATTCCCATGCATGTGGGTCGCTGAGACCTGAGACAGTATCAAGTACGATCAGCCTTTGAAATGAAGAGACACTGTTTCTAATCATTGATGTCTTATTGGTGTGATGTGGACATGACAAAGACAGCTTCCACTAGGTTTGTTCTGATAGAGTGTCAATACTGGCTTAATGGGTGGTTCTTCCATGTGTCCCCATCTGTCCACTCCCATATTGAGTGTGGGTGGTACACCTTGTTGAACCCTCCTTGGGCCGCCTGCCATAGAGCCAAATGTGTTCTGGCCTCCCTCATGTGGCCTGTAGGCATAAGGAAACTGCCCTGTCTCTCCTTACTGCTCTCTCCTTGCACCCATGAGATTCTGGGTGACCGCAGTTCTCTTATATACAGAAACTCTTCCCAACCATTGTTGAAAGCCTAAGAGGATCTTTGGTGGAGCAGCAGCCCCCTAAAATATTTTTTGCGAGTTTTCCCCTATGGAAAGAGAATCCATCAGTTAGGAAAGCTGCTCAGAGTCAGAGTTGTAGAAGATGTTACTTGATGTGATGTTTGTTATAGTGAAAATCTAGTGATTGGAGGCATTTAAAAACAGTGATGAATGTTACAGTGAACGTCCGGTAACTGTGGGCATTTTGAGTCTTTCATCCTTGTCACAGTGAATTCTACTCATAATTCTAAAGACATTTGACTGTAGGCTGTAATAACATTTGAGGAAGGATGCACCTTGGACACTTGCTGAACTATGTGAATTAGGCATTTGGTGAAAGACATCTGTTATAGCTCATTCATGGACGACTGTATTACGGATCTTCCAGAGACTGTTTATCCACAGTAGCAGGTGTCTTGAATGATAATCAGCAACTAAGAAGCAGGCCTGCACTTTTCTCAAACTGGTGTTAGCTGTTATAATTTAAGCTTTCCTAGAAAATCCAATACAAAGTCGATTTACTCTTTGGAACTAGAAACGTGCCTGGTTCAATTAGGTAGGTGATCCAAGTTGCTAGTGAGGAATTGCAGTCGAGTCACTAGCTTGGCCAAGTTCAAGCGTTTGATATTAGCAGGTTCTTTCTAGCAGAAGGGTCACTGTGGCCAACATGGTGCTGGTGAGGTTTGTCAACTTGTATTGAATGCTGTTGTTCCAGAGTTTTATCCTTTTTTTCCAGAGGGCATTCAATGTAGGGTGCTTTTCCTCAGTCCCAGGCTTGAGTGCTGAGTCCTCCAGGTAGGACCTCTGTTTAAAGTTATACTGTGTTGTGTATGAATTTCTATAACTTCGGGTGGTCGATAAGAGAGGTTTTGTCGTCTCTCCATCTGAATCTCTTCCCTGATGTCAAGTCCTTGGCTCCAGGCTGCTGCACCTGGATTAGAATGGTGAGTTGTTTCATTCTGCTCCCACATGAGTATTCTGATGTTGGCGGGCGAAGACTCTTAAAATATGTTTCAAAGATTTTTCAAGAAAGGTAACAGCATGGTGGAGCAGTGTTATCTTAAGGATTTTACTAGTCCCGGGCAAGACAAATGGTAGGCCCCCTGTTCTGAACAACACTGAAATTTACTATGCATTTCCTGCTAATTGAAGCCTGCATAGTCCCAAAACTATTCCCAATTCTATCTAAAATGTTCGGAAACTAGGCCACACAAAAATGATTACATTTCCAGGGACCACACAAATTCATAAGATGGCACAGGGGAGAGAGAGAAACAGAGCAACAGGTACAGCCAGACAGGGAGCTGCAGGTTGGCAATAGAGGTCAATCAGACAGAATGTCCACTTTCCGAGGGGGCCCTTAGAAGGTGGGGGCTCTGGGCAATTGCACACTTTGCTCATTCTTTAAAATGTTTCTGCGGAGGAGACAGTCTAGCATCTACACTTGGGCCGCTGGCGGGCACTGACGTTGTGCCTGTCGCTGTGTTTCAATAAATTTTGGGCCATAGGATATTTGGGGTATTTTCATAATCAGACTTGTACAAACATGTCGTAAATTTCTTCTGAGGGAGAAGAGGCCACTAGCTTAAAACGGCTAATGTTCGAGAGTACTTGAATCATGACAAGTTTGAGAAATGTTTCTGCCACCAAAGGTGATTATCTAAGATGAGAACACCTCTGAAATGACTACCATTAGCAGTAGCCTCCAGGCATTTGCAGTTCCACTTAGGATACAAATGATAACGATAACTATTTGTAATGACTACTGTGTAGGCATGTTTCTATAACCGTGACTTAACCTTAGATGAAAGAAAGCGAGTTAGTAGACTTAATGGCCTGTGTAATCCCATTTGTTGTGTGCCTGGGTCACGGACTGCAAAATTCCAGATGCTTACACTGTACTTCTCTTTCAACCGTGTTAGAAAGTGCTTGCTCTATTTATTTGAAATGTGTTTATTATGCATTTGGTAGTGTTGTGTTCGGTGGTCTGTGTTTCCTGTTCTACAATAATAACAATACTACAAATTCTACTGCTGCTACTACTACTAATAATAATAAAATTAATAATATAAATAATAATGTTCATACCATAAATTCAAAATAATAAGACATAGTTACACAAAATGTCTGCAGTTGACTGATGAAAACAGTGGGCCATTTTAATTACAAATAGTTACATGGATTTCGTAAGTTAATTTTGGGAGTGCCTGTAGGGACACCCCAGTACTGGATAGGAGCCTAAAGTGTGCATGGGGTAGAATGTGCCTTTGGTCACATGATTTACCTGTGGTTCAAGGGAGAAAGTAGAGTTCGTTCCCGCCTTAGGTTCCGGCACAAGGGTTAGTGATAGACTGCGTTCTGGGCCAGAGTGTGTGGGTCCATATTTGATCCACATTCCACGTGTGAGACTTCCAGTTTGACATGAGTTAAAGTTGTGGTACATTGTGCAGCACACCTAGGAAGAGCAAAATGCCATTAATGATTGTATATGTGCAGAAAATGACACCTTTCTGCACAATCATTCCCTGCAACACTATGGTGCAAGGGTGCATGCGTTGGCGCTAGGCAGCTAATTTTAGCATCAGTGGTAGGGAAAACACAGGGGTGTGCCATATTGTACTAAATACAGTGCATTCCTGCGTTTCTGAAGTGATGCAGTGTGGCACTGCCAAATGTGGCACTGAGTTGCGCCATTTCTTAGTAAATGAGGCCCATAATATTTTGAATAATAAAGGCATTTAGCCTCAAAAGTAGAGCAAATGCATACAATCACGAGTGTTTGGGATTGGAATACTTAACATAATAAATATTTGAAGCCATATTGCACTCATTTTTAAAGTACAGATGGAGAAACGTTTATAGAAATTTTCATGAATTTTAAACAATTCTGTTTATGCAATCCTGTTTACTTATCATCTGATTTCAAACGTTTATGCATTTAATAATGCTGCATACCAGACACAGTTTATAAGGTTTGCTTTAAACTTAAAAATCCCTATTTATTTACACTGCTACACTTCGGTGATGTGTCCCAAATGCTGTTTTAAGAGTTGCCTGGAAGTAAACTATGTAGAAATGTATTCCCACATGAATGATCACGCCAGCCCTTTGGATAGCTTATTGCATAGTCATATCTGGCGTCTCATGCCTCGCTGTGTCATGTATTAGAATATTCCTCAGTTGTTTTATTAAATCAGTCAAAGGTCTCAGCTGAGGTGTGTGATACTTGCAAACTGTTCAGGTAGGTAGAGTGCTTTTTTTACCTTCTAACGTGAGGGCTCAATAACAAATTTTGGCCTTTCTTCTGCTTAATCTCTACCTTAATGCTGACACAAGACTTGAAAACTCACCACAACAAACCATGACACTTTCCCTGAAATGTCCCTGGATTTGCTGTCCATCGGCCGAGGTCCCTTATTTGCAGTTCTCCACCTCTAGTGGCAATGTGTGGGAGAAATAGGCGGGAATTGCCACTGATTTTACCTGAGGTCTGTTTGATTGGTGGAGGTGGCTTCATAATGCACAAGGCAAAGTCGCTGAACAACGCACACTTTTAGCAGTTTGCCAGCACACGTTGCTGAGGAGCCAGTCGTCCTGTGAGTCCTGACATTCTAATGCACTGTAGTTGGCAGATTACACGTAATATATTGGGAGTCCAATTTTGGAAGAGACTTCAGTCCCAACCATGGCTATTGCAAACATAATTTTCATAGAGCAGAGTGAAGAGCGATCATTCACAACGGACAAAGTGATCACCAGCTAATCTGGTACTCCTGCTTACTGTTCAGGCGTGTTGGCCTGGGCCCTCTCTGCAAGGTTACTCCAAACATTTGCCTTCCTTTGCTGAACCCATTTTTAGGCTCTTAGAACGCTGTGCACTTTACTCCTGCTAACCACAGATAAAGAGCTTGGTGGGTCTACACACAGACCACGAGTTAGAATATTTTTTTGGAACATAAATGCATAGGTATAACAATACCCAATGTGTTAGGGAAATTGGAAGTGAGGTTATTGGGTATCAAACAATGAGAACAAAGTATCCTTGGTGGTACATGCACACACAATTCTAATTATAATGAGGCTTGCAGTTTATTATTAATTAATACTTGATAGCTCTGGATTAGGTCAAAAACTACTAAAGCTTTATAATCACATCACTCATTAATATACCCACTAAGTTAAAACTGAGGATACGTGTAAATATTTACTTATAGGTACTAGCTAATTTAAGAGTAGATATATTAAGTAGGAACAACAATATAAATATTGTCTGTTTTGAAAGAAATGTACGCATTCAACAGTTTCGGTTACACCAACTATTCTAATAACATGTTCATGTATGTAGCAGATTAAGACCCTCATTACAACCCTGGCTGTAAATCCCACTTACCACCGTGCAGAAGACCGCCAACAAACCGCTGCAGCTGCCGAATTCCGCTACAGGTATTACGACCCACAGCCCGAAATCCGCCACAATACAGACACACACACAAGTCCGCCACACCAAAGGTCAGTGATAAACTGGCGATAACAAAACCGACACCGTCACGCCAACAGGAATATGCCCACAGTATCACGACCCACGAATCAATGCGGCGGTCATTCAACCACTGTAATCCATTGGTGGTACACACCGCCACGCTCAAAATACACACACATAAACAAAACACAACCACATTGGCCAATTCAAAATACACACACCTGATACACGTACACACACCACACCGACACAACCAATCCAATATAAAGCACACACCCACATCACCCACAAACACTTACTACCAGAATTTTGAAACCACGCCAGAGAGATGCACTACCTAAAACAACACCAGCATCCACAGACACACAACACCATCACTTACACAACATCCACGGACCTCAAACAACACACACCAACACACCCCCTCACACATCACAACAGACACCACCTCACACATCACCCACACCACAGTATGGCACCTCAATGACACCCCAGGTTCTCTGAGGAGGAGCTCAGGGTCATGGTGGAGGAAATCGTCCGGGTAGAGCCACAGCTATTCGGAGCACAGGTGCAGCAGACCTCCAATGCAAGGAAGATGGAGCTATGGCGCAGAATTGTCGACAGGGTCAACACAGTGGGACAGCATCCAAGAACTAGGGATGACATCAGAAAGAGGTGGAACGACCTACGGGGGAAGGTGCGTTCCGTGGTCTCCAGACACCAGATTGCTGTACAGAGGACTGGTGGTGGACCCCCACCTCCTCCCCCACAACTAACAACTTGGGAGGAGCAAGTCTTGGCAGTAATGCATCCTGAGGGCCTCACAGGAGTAGCAGGAGGACTGGACTCTGGTAAGGCAAATCTTTACTACCTTATCCCTCACCCCACCTTCATGCCATCACATACTCCCACCCTCACACCCATCACCCCAACAACCCACAGATACCCCACCAACACAACCCACACATCCCAAAACCAAACCCTGCATATGACACCAATGCATGGACACCCATCACCCAAGCATGTCGACTACAGAGACTCACTCATGCCCCAAAATCACCAATCACACAAGGACCAAGCCAATAATGCAAGCACTGGAGTAGAGGGTCAACCACCCATTGCACACAATGGCACACACAGATACAATAATTATGCATTTACATCCCAACAGGACCCCTACCCAACCGGACAGGAGGTGCCAGACATATCCAGTCCCCCCACAGAAGAGGCCCACAGTGATGAAAGCAGCTCTGCACAACTGGATCAAGATGACCAGCCTGGCCCATCTGGGACCTCGGGACAGTCGGTTCCCCTGACACTGTCACAAGCCACCACAGAGCCTCCCCCCTGAGGAAACACCAGCACAGCACCCACCCAGCGGGCCCATCCCTCTGTCCCCAGGACACGTCAATCAGCAGTGTGTCCACCACTACGGGGAACCCAGGCAAACCCACCAACCCAAGAAAATCAGGGACCTGGAGGCAGTGGCAGTGGGCACACGGTTCAGGGGACAGAGGCACAGGATAACAGGGAAACTGGGAGGACTGCTGTGCGACAGGGGGAGAACAGGCCCAGGGAACCCACTCTCCACGAGGCACTCTCCAACATCATGGGAGCTTACCATCATTCCCAGGAGACAATGGCAATGGTACTGGCCAAGTTTCAGGAGACCCAGCGGCTGCAGGAGGAACACTATCTTAGGATCAGGGAGGACTTGAAGTCCATTAACACCACCCTGGTCACCATTGCAGGGGTGCCTACAGACCTTTTCAACACCAGAAGGGACACAGTGGCACAACAAGGGGCCCCTGACACTAGCCTGGACGTTGAACAGCCCTCCACCTCCGCCGGCGCTAGTAGACAGGAGGCACCGCCACAGGAACAACAGGACACCAGCACCCCACCCCCTGCAGATGGAGCACCACCCTGCAAGCGGTCGCCGAGATCAAGGAACAAGGCAGAGAACATTGCCAAGACCCCACCAGGAAATGAGACCCCCCCTGAATGTCATCCTTCTATCCCACTATGTCACCCTGTCCATCCTTAAACTGCCATTGCTCCACTTCCTATGCCCCTTTGGACAATGCATCTGTGAAACATATAGACTGGACTCTGCCATGGACATTCCTCCACCATCCCCCAAGCCCATTTTACAACCCCCTCCACTTATTTGGACAGGAATAAACACACTTCAATCACAAAACAATCTGGAGTCAGCCTGTGCTTTCAGAAATGTGTAATTGCAATAACCAAGGAATATAGCAATGTCAATTTACTTGTTCACATACCAATGTAACACAGCTGTAGGCCAGCAGTAAACATAGCAGAGGGCACAAAGTGGGACCCAAATCTGTGAAATGGAAAGTCAAAGTGACAAGTCAAGGTCCATACACTAAATGAAAATGGCACACTCATGCTAGTTCCAACAATGGAATGAGATGTGGGAAGCAGTGGCATCTTCTTACCTGTGTCTCACTGGAAGTATTACATGATGATGTTGTTTTGGTTGTTGATATCCTCTTCTTCTTCCTCCTCTTCTTCACTGTCCACAGGCTCCACAGCTGCCACAAGACCACCATCTGGCCCATCTTCCTGCAGAAAAGGCACCTGGCATCGCAAAGCCAGGTTGTGCAGCACACATCAGGCCACAATTATCTGGCACACCTTCTTCGGTGAGTAATATAGGTAGCCACCTGTCAGATGGAGGCACCGGAATCTAGCCTTCAGGAGGCCGAAGGTGCATTCGATCACCCTCCTAGTTCACCCATGTGCCTCATTGTGGCGTTCCTCTGCCCTTGTCCTGGGATTCCTCACTGGGGTCAGTAGCCATGACAGGTTGGGGTGACCAGAGTCACCTGCAAATGTCGAGGGACAACTATCAGACACACACTAACCCTTAGGGACAGCCCCATACCCAGAAACCAATGTTAACTGTATTGGGACCTTGCCCTCACCAATTAGCCACACACAGTGCCTCTGGAGTTGGTCCATCACAATAATGGATACTGCTATTCCTCAAAATGTAAGCGTCATGCACAGAGCCAGAATACTTGGCATTAACATGGGAGATGTACTGGTCTGCCAAACACACCATCTGCACATTCATAGAATGGTAGCTCTTCCGGTTTCTGTACACCTATTCATTTCTGCGAGGGGGGTACAAAGTCCACATGTGTACCATCAATGGACCCAATGATGTTGGGGATATGTCCCAGGGCATAGAAGTCACCTTTCACTGTGGACAAATCCTCCACCTGAGGGAAAACGATGTAACTGCGCATGCGTTTCAGCAGGGCAGACAACACTCTGGACAACACGTTAGAGAACATTGGCTGGGACATCCCTGATGCCATGGCCACTGTTGTTTGAAAAGACCCACTGGCCAGGAAATGGAGGGGGATTCCTGTGGGATGGCGGATAGCTGACATCAGGTCCGGCTCCAACTGGGCACACAGTTCCTGGATTGTTGCACGATCAAGTCTGTATGTGACCAGGATGTGCCTCTCTTCCATTGTCGACAGGTCCACCATTGGTCTGTACACCGGAAGATGCCGCCATCTGATCACCTGCCCCAGCGGACGTGCCCTATGGAGGAGAACAGGGAGCAGAGAGTCATCCAACACAGAAGTATCACAATGTCTTATTTTCAGAAAAGTTATTAAACCGCAATGTGCCCGTATCTGTCTATATTCCCGGAATAGATAGGTGTGACACAGTTAACATCCATCCCGTGTGGCCTTCTGAAATGGCAGCTGCCTGACCTGTAAGGTGGGAAAAGGGGATATGAGGTAACTGCGCTGGCGTTCTACACCATCGCGGTGGGCGGTCGAAGACCTCAGCTCAATTCAGCATTGGTTAACATTGGGCCCTATGGGTCCCAGGAGCCAATACTGATGTACGCCGGCGGTGACGGTACGCTCCTCCGCAGGCGTGACCGCCATTTTGTGTTTGTTCACTTACTTGATACCTGACCTTCAACAGGAGAGGACCTACACTGCAAGTGCTGCTGTGACCTCAGTCTGGAAGCGACGATGGCTCATGTGTCTGGGGAAAGGGCCCCTGCCTTCACTTCGGAGGAGTTGGAGAAACTAGTGGATGGGGTCATCCCCCAGTACACGCAACTGTACGGTCCTCCAGAAAAACAGGTGAGTACACTGTGAGCATGCTGCATGGGCAATGCCTGTTTTGAGTGGTGTGGATGGAAGATACAGGGGGGGCTGAGGCCTGCATGTGTGGATGGGCAGTGTATGTGCGTCAGGGTAAGGGTGGGAACTGGGGGGCAATGAGTATGATGGTCCGGACGTGTAAGTAATTTCCTTTTCCCCCTGTACCATTCCTCTAGGTCAGCACCCACCAGAAGAAGGGTATTTGGCGTGCCATCGCCAAGGACGTCCAGACCCTGGGGGTCTACCACAGACGGAGCACCCACTGCCGTAAAAGATGGGAGGACCTGCGACGCTGGAACAAGAAGACGGCGGAGGCCCAGGTGGGGATGGCCTCCCAACGTGAGAGGGGTTCCTGTCGCACCATGACCCCCCTGATGTTCCAGATCCTTGCGGTGGCCTATCCGGGTTGGATGGGTGCCTAAGGGCATCACAGCAGCCACAAGGGGGTGAGTACACTCTCATTCAGCTGACTCTGCACGCATTACGAGGTGTCTGGGTGGGGGAGGTGGGCAGTGGGTTCCCCTAGGCCAGGGCGAAGTTGGTAGGCAAGGTCCCTTGTGAGGCAGGCTATGTGGCACCCCAACCCCACCAGTGGTAAGAGCCATCTACACCTAGTCAGGCTCCTGTGACTTCCAGGTGTCCAGCAATTGGTCTTAGGCCTCGTACCCCATGGTCAGCTGAAATTTCTAGGAACTGTTAGTGCATGGCGTAGTGCAGAGGGCTGCTCCATGTGTGTTGTGTCCGCCAACGATAGTGGTGTTGCATGCACTGAACATGTCTTTCTTCTGTCTTTCCCCCCCTTTTTGTGGTCTCCCTGTTCTTGTGTGCAATAGCATCATCAGGCGGAGGAGCATTGGCACCAGAGCAGGAGGGAGCTGCAACCCACTTGGCCCTGGAGGGCGAAACAATGGAGTCTGAAGCCATCAGTGGGACGGAGGGTGAGGAGAACTCCACGGCTGAGACAGGAGCAGACAGCAGTGACAGCGACTCCTTCTCTGATGGGAGCTCCCTTGAGGTGGCGGGCACCTCTGTGCCCACCGCATCAACAGGTACAGCCGCCACCCCTCTACCAGCACCGCCCTCCAAGCAGCCCCACAGTGTGTGTCCCGTGCCCACTCACCCAGGAGGGTGGGCATTTCCTTTGCCCCAGACACCTCAGGCCCTGCCCCAGTCAGCCCTGCTGCCCTCAGTGAGGAGGCTATTGACCTCCTGAGATCCCTCACTGTTGGACAATCTACCATTGTGAATTCCATCCATGGTGTAGAGAGGCATTTGCAACAAACTAATGCATACCTGGAGGGCATTCATTCTGGGCAGGCAGCCCAACAGAGAGCATTTCAGGCTTAGGCCTCAGCACTGATGGCAGCCTTTGTCCCTGTGTCCAGCCTCCACCCTCCAACTTCCTCCACCCAAACCCAATCCCCTGTACCTCAGCCTATCCCAAACACAACATCAGACCAGCATGCACACTCATCAACACACAAGAGTGGCTCAGGCAAACATAAGCACCACACATCCCACAGGCACTCACACAAGCACCATCCCCATGCAGACACAGCAACATCCAATGCCTCCACTGTGTCCCCCTCCTCTACGTCTTCCTCCTCCCTCCCTGTCTCGTATCCACTCACACCTGCATGTACTATATCCTCAGCCACTGCCTCCATCACCAGCACGCCCATCACCACACACGGCTCACGTGCACTCACCACCCCCACTACCATGCACACATCCCCAGTGTCCTCTCCCAGTGTGTCTGTGAGCCCTCCTACCAAAGTACACAAACGCAGGCACACACCCACCCAACAGCCATCCACCTCACAACAGCCTCCGGCCCATGCACCTTCACCCAAATTTTGGAAATCTAGTGCCAATGCAGGCACGCTTCTACATTGCATACAGGATTGTTTTTGTGCAGCAAGGAGCACCTTCTTGCACAAACATATTTCCAAAAGGCATATTCCTCTATTTATGTGTGCTGCAGAATGTAGCACAACAAGAAAGAGAAAGTAACAAGGAGAAATAAAGATATTTCTCCTTGTTACTCCTCCCCTGGAAAGACGTAATTTTTTGGCACATTCCCAGGTTTACCAGTTCTGGTAAATCTGGGAATGCATCATGATCAATGGGAGTTACATGGGAACACCCGAATAATGCCCATGGAATGCCTTCCCAAGGCAGAGCAAGACACTGCATCGATGCGGTCTGTGTTGCTTTACTCCAGATTTATGGAGCCACTCAGGGCAAAGCAAATTGGCCTTGCTCAGCTTCATAAATCCTATAAGGGATTTGCCTCACACATGTACTGCATTGAATGGTACAAATGCAATGAAAACTGTCTCATAAATATGCTCTGAACTGCCTGTGGAATATTCATGTGTTAGTCCTATCAGCCTTGGGATGGTCTTTCCCCAAATGTTTTGATTTCCTCCTCAATTTTTGCTGATCTAGTTTTTACTGGCCTTAGGACTCTGTGCACTTTACCACTGCTAACCAGTGGTAAAGTAAATGTGCTCACTTCTTAAAACATGGTAAAATTGTATCATCCCCAATTGGCATAATTCATTTACTTAAAAGTCCCTAGTAAGGTGGCACTAAATGTACCAAGGGTCTGCAAATTAAATGCTGCAAGTGAGCCTGCAGCACGTATTGTTCCACTCACTTAAGGAGCCCTTATTACATGTCTCAGGCCTGCCAGTAGTTTTAAATTGTAATGTCAACATGGCAAAAAATTATTTTGCCAGACGCAAACCTTAATTTCTAATACATATAAGGCACCCTAGGGTGGGCCCAGGCAGCCCACAGAGCAGGGTGCAGTATATTTAAAAAGTTGAACATGTACCTCTAAGCTTTACATATCCTAGTGGGGGAACACTCTTAAATTTGTGTTTCAATACTACAAGGCCTTCCTCTCCCATAGGATAATATTGGAGTTACCTTATCACATTTTTAGGGGGTCATTCTGACCTCGGCGGTAAAAGGCTCTTACCGCCGGTCAGAAGACCGCCATTCTACCGCAGCGGCCGCGGTAAACCGCCACGGTCATTCTGACCCACAACTGCCAAGCCGCCAAAAACCCGACATCAACGGAAGGCCGCCTCATCAGCGGGCAGCGATAAACTGGAGATGACCAAACCTCCACCGCCACGCCAACACAAACACGCCCATGCCATTACGACCCACGAATCCACGCGGCGGTCATTCAACCGCGGTATTCCATTGGCGGTACACACCGCCGCGGTCAAAATACACACCCAGTTCCAAAACACAGCCACATTGGACAATTTGAAATACACACACCTGATACACATACAAACACCACTCCCACACATCCAAGCAACTATAAAACACACACCCACATCACCCACAAACCCCCACTAGTAGGAAATCGGAGAGAAGGCGATAGAGAGAGAGAGAGAGAGAGCACAGCAATCGAAAACCCCAACACACACAGGAACCCAACATCATCAACCACACCACATCTACGCACACATCACCACACACCACCACTCACATCACCACAAACACCACCCCACACCTCATCCACACCACCCCATGGCACCCCAAAGACACCCCAGGTTTTCGGACCAAGAACTCAGGGTCATGGTGGAGGAAATAATAAGGGTAGAGACCCAGCTCTTCGGCACACAGGTGCAACACACCACAATAGCCAGGAAGGCGGAGCTATGGCAAAGGATCGTCGACAGGGTCAACGCTGTGAGACAGCATCCCAGAAACCGGGAAGACATCCGAAAGCGCTGGAACGACCTACGGGGGAAGGTACGGTCGATGGTCTCAAGACACAACATCGCTGTGCAGAAGACTGGCGGCGGACCACCACCCACTCCTCCCGAATTCACAGCATGGGAGCAAGAGGTCTTGAACATCCTGCATCCTGCGGGCCTCGCTGGAGTAGGCGGAGGAATGGACTCTGGTAAGTCTAGTCTCAACTACTCCCCCCCCCAACCACCAGCATGCCAACCCACACCCCCACCCTCACCCCCAAACCCCCAGCACACATCCTCCCTGCCAATGTCTCACCAGCACAACCCACCCAACCCAAAACCAAACCCTGAATGCCAACACAAACCATGGACACCCATCACCTATGCATGACCACTGCACATACCCATCCCCCCCACAAACCACCCTCACAACTCCTGCCACAAGGGAATGCCAGCACTGGGGGACAAGGGCACCCACAAATCGCACGCCATGGAACACACAGAAGCAATAACCATACTCTTTTACCCCTGCAGGGCCCAAACGCCAACACACCGGCCAGGAGGGTCCAGATATGTCCATCCCACCCCCAGAACAGGCCCCTAGTGAGGACAGCAGCTCTGTTGACCTGGAACCTGATGACCAGCCCGGACCATCGGGGAACTCTGGACAGTCGGTTCCCCACACACAGACACAGGCCACAGCAGACCTAACCCCCTCTGGGAATATCAGCACAGCTCCCACCCAGCGGGCCCATGTCTCTGTCTCCAGGACAGGTCAATCAGCGGTGTGTCCGCCACTACAGGGCACCCAGGCTGACCCAACACCCCAACAACAACAGGGACCTGGGGGCAGTGGTAGTGGGCACACCGTCCAGGGGACAGAGGCCCGGGGAAACAGGGCAACTGGGAGGGCTGCAGTGCGACAGGGGGGGAGGACAGGCCCAGGGAACCGACTCTCCAAGAGGCCCTCACCACCATCATGGGAGCATACCACCGCTCCCAGGAGACGATGGCGACGGTACTGGCCAGGTTCCAGGAGATCCAGGCACAGCAGGAGGAACGGTACATGGGGTACAGAGAGGAGCTCAGGAACATCGTCCTGGCCCTGAACCTAATAGTCACCACATTGCGGGACCATGTGGCACCCCAAAGGGCCCCTGTCACCAGCCTGGACCAGGAACAGCCTACCACCTCCGCCGGCGCTAGTGGACAGGAGGCCCCCACACAACGACAGGCCACCAGAACCCCACCTCCTGCTGAAGATCAACCACCCCGCAAGAGGAACCTGAGATCACAAAGGAAGACAGAGTAGGATGCCAAGACCCCCGCCAGCATAAGATACCCCCGGATGTCATTCCACTGTCCCACATCGTCACCCTGTCCAACCTTGAACTGCCCCTGCTCCATCCTTCCACAGGCATATGGACAATGCACCTGTGCGACCGAGAACTGGACTCTGCCATGGACATCACTCCACCCCCACCCATCACCGTTTTACTATCATGGACCTATATGTAGCACTTTAAATAAATCACTAATTGCACTTAAAACACTCAGGAGTCTGCTTGTATTCTTAACAAATGTATTACACATAACGGTTCAACAATGTTCAGTTACATTGAGATGACAACATACCAATGTCAATGTGCTTTACTCCATGGGCGAACAAACCAGAAGTCAAGCAGTGGGTCATACAGCTCTGAAAAGGGAAGGGAAAGTCACAATTCAGTTGAAAGGAACTGGGGGGGAAACACAGAAAGTAGAGATGCAGGAGGCCAGAAGTAAATGTAAAATGGCGTGGGGATTCTTACCTGGGTGCTACTGAAAATACTGTTGTATGACTGTGTCCCTGTTGTCCGTGTCGTCCCCGTCGTCTTCCTCCTCTTCACTCTCCACAGGCTCCACAGCTGCTACAACACCACCATCTGGACCATCCTCCTGCAGGAAACGCACCTGGCGTCGCAATGCAAGATTGTGAAGCATACAGCAGGCCACGATGATCTGGCACACCTTCTTTGGTGAGTACATTAGGGATCCCCCTGTCATATGCAGGCACCTAAACCTGGCCTTCAGGAGGCCGAAGGTCCTTTCTATGATCCTCCTAGATCGCCCTTGGGCCTCATTGTAGCGTTCCTCTGCCCTGGTCCGGGGATTCCTCACTGGGGTCAGTAGCCACGGCAGGTTGGGGTAGCCAGAGTCACCTATTAGCCACACACGTTGTCTCTGTAGCTGTTCCATCACATAGGGGATGCTGCTATTTCGCATAACATACGCGTCATGCACTGACCCAGGGAACTTGGCATTTACATGGGAGATGTACTGGTCAGCCAAACAAACCACCTGCACATTCATTGAATGGTAACTTTTCCTGTTTCTGTACACCTGCTCATCGTCTTTTGGGGGTACTAAGGCCACATGGGTCCCATCAATGGCACCAATGATGTTGGGGATATGTCCAAGGGCATAGAAGTCACCCTTCACAGTGGCCAAATCACCCTCCTCAGGGAAAATAATGTAGCTCCGCATGTATTTCGTCAGGGCAGACAACACTCTGGACAAAATCTTAGAAAACATAGGCTGAGACATCCCTGGTGACATGGCCACTGTTGTCTGAAAAGACCCACTTGCCAAAAAATGGAGGACTGACAGAACCTGCACCAGAGGGGGAATTCCTGTGGGTTGGCGGATGGGGGACATCAGTGCTGGCTCCAGCTGGGCACACAATTCATGTATAGTGGCTCGGTCAAGTCGGTATCGAAGTATTATATGACGTTCCTCCATTGTCGACAGGTCCACCAGCGGTCGGTACACGGGAGGATTCATCCTTCTCCTCGCAAGTCCCAGCGGACGGTGCCTAGGAAGGACAACATGGACCACAGAGTCAAGCAACCCACAGGTACGTAACTACAGCTTGCACAGTACACGATTCTCAATGCATTGAATGGCTTGTATGAGTGGCAATGCAAGGCCTGTGTGACGCAGTAGAAATTAAGCCATTTGGGCCCTTGAAATGGCGGCTGCCTGAACTGAGAAGTGTGACAGTGGGATGTGAGGTCAATGCGCTGCCGTGACACACCGTGGCGGTAGGCGGTCGAAGACCGCGGCGCCAAGCCGCATTGGTTAACATCGAACCCTATGGGTTTCATGAACCAATGACTAGGTGCGCCGGCGGTCGCGGAACGCACCGCGGCGGTACACACCGCCGCGGGCGTGACCGCCATTTTCTATCTGGTTAATCACTCGAGACCTGATCATCCACAGGAGAGGACCTATACTGCAAGTGCTGCTGTGAACTCGGTCTGGAAGAGACAATGGCTGCTGCGACTGGGGAAAGGGCCCCTGCCTTCACTACAGAAGAGTTGGAGAAACTTGTGGATGGGGTCCTGCCCCAGTATGCGCGACTCTACGGTCCTCCAGACCAACAGGTAAGTACACTGTGTGCACGTTGAATGGGCTATGCCTGTGTTGAGTGGGGTGGATATTAGATGGTGGGGTGGGGAGACAATGACGAGTGCAAGGCACGACAGATGAGAGCATGTGCCACATGGCAAGGTTGGGGAGGGGGGGCCAATCGCATCTATCATGCATCTATCATGCGGAAAATTTATGATATTTCAAATTCCACCCTGTACATGTCAAATAGGTCAGCGCCCATCAGAAAGTCGACATTTGGTGTGCCATCGCCAAGGAAGTCCGGAACCTGGGGGTCCACAACAGACGGGGCACCCACTGCCGCAAGAGGTGGGATGACATCCGCCGCGGGACCAGGAAGACCGCCGAGTCACTGCTGGGGATGGCCTCCCAACCTAGGAGGGGTGCCAGTCGTACCCTGACCCCCCTGATGTCCCGGATCCTGGCGGTGGCCTACCCCGATTTTGGATGGGCGCGTGAGGACATCACAGCAGACACAAGGGGGTGAGTACCAGCACATTCAGCTATCTTTACGCGCAGTGGAGGTGCCTGGGTGGGGGAAGAGGGCTGTGGGTGACATTAGGCCAGGGCGCTTTCTGTAGTGTAGTCCTCTCCTTTAGCCATGTCCCTGTGCCCCCGCCCCCCACCTCTGTAGGGTGTCAAGTACAGCTATCCATGGTCCTGCATCACCCATGTGCGCGTTTGTTGTCCCTAGACCTGTTAGCCTAGTCACAAGTACTGAGTAGTGTACCCCGATTGCGCGGCTTAGTGCATGAGGCTCCTGTGTCTGTCCTCTCCGCCAACGGTGTTGACAATGCATGCACTCAACCTGTTTTTATTTCTCCCCCCACCCTTTTTCTTTATCTTCTTGTGCATGTGTGCATTAGCATCATCAGGCGGAGGAGAATTGGCACGGGAGCACGAGGGAGGTGCAACTCACAAGGCCCCGGTGGGCCATGGCACAGACACCGAGGCCACCAGTGATACGGAGGGCGAGGGGAGCTTCACAACGGGGAGCCGTGGTGACACCAGCGACACCGACACGTCCTCGGATGGGAGCTCCCTAGCGGTGGCGGCAACATCCGTGCCCCCCGCCTCTACAGGTACAGCCGCCACCCAGCGTACCAGCTCCGCCCTCCCAGCAGCCCCTCAGCCTTCGCTCCGTGCCCGCTCGCCCAAGAAGGCGGGCGTCTCCTTTGCCCCAGGCACCTCAGGCCCTGCCCCTGTTACCCCTGCTGCTCGGTCAGCAGCAAGGGGACAGCCAGCCCCCCCCTGGAAAGAGGACCCGTAAAGTAAGGGGCCGCCGCGAGAAGACTGACACGGCTGCCCCCAAGGACCAAAGTTCTGCCACTTCACCTGCCACACTTCCAGGGGAGGCAAGGCCCAGAGAGCCACATTGAAGGAGGGCAAGGGCAGCAGGACGGAGAAGTCAGCCAGCAGGAGCGCGGACCAGGAGGGCCCCACAAGCCCCATCCCGGGTGTGAGGGAGGACACCCAAGGGCCCAGGAAACCGTCACCGAAGGGTCCAGCAACTGCACGGTCGGAGGGCGACTGAGCAGGGAGTCGAGGCCAGGTCTGACTCCCTTGACTTACAGAACAAGCACCGCTGAAGAGGGCCCCGCCGTCCAGAAAGGCACCGCTGAACAGGGCCCCGCCGTCCAGAAAGGCACCGCTGAACAGGGCCCCGCCGTCCAGAAAGGCACCGCTGAACAGGGCCCCGCCGTGCAGAAAGGCACCGCTGAACAGGGCCCGCCGTCCAGAAAGGCACCGCTGAACAGGGCCCCGCCGTCCAGAAAGGCACCGCTGAACAGGGCCCCGCCGTCCAGAAAGGCACCGCTGAACAGGGCCCCGCCGTCCAGAAAGGCACCGCTGAACAGGGCCCCGCCGTGCAGAAAGGCACCGCTGAACAGGGCCCCGCCGTCCAGAAGGGCACCGCTGAACAGGGCCCCGCCGTCCAGAAAGGCACCGCTGAACAGGGCCCCGCCGTGCAGAAAGGCACCGCTGAACAGGGCCCCGCCGCCCAGAAAGGCACCGCTGAACAGGGCCCCGCCGTCCAGAAAGGCACCGCTGAACAGGGCCCCGCCGTCCAGAAAGGCACCGCTGAACAGGGCCCCGCTGGGAGGAGCACCGCTGAACAGGGCACCGCCGGGAGGAGCACCTCTGAACAGGGGCCCTTCATCTCAAGCACCGCTCCGCTGGGCACCGCCGTCTCAAGCACCGCTCCGCTGGGCCCTTCATCTCAAGCACCACTCCGCTGGGCCCTTCCTGTCAAGCACCGCTCCGCTGGGCCCCGCCGTCTCAAGCACTGCTCCGCTGGGCCCTTCCTGTCAAGCACCGCTCCGCTGGGCCCTTCCTGTCAAGCACCGCTCCGCTGGGCCCCGCCGTCTCAAGCACCGCTCCGCTGGGCCCTTCCTGTCAAGCACCGCTCCGCTGGGCCCTGCCGTCTCAAGCACCGCTCCGCTGGGCCCTTCCTGTCAAGCACCGCTCCGCTGGGCCCTTCCTGTCAAGCACCGCTCCGCTGGGCCCCGCCGTCTCAAGCACCGCTCCGCTGGGCCCTTCATCTCAAGCACCGCTCCGCTGGGCCCTTCCTGTCAAGCTCCGCTCCGCTGGGCCCTTCCTGTCAAGCACCGCTCCGCTGGGCCCCGCCGTCTCAAGCACCGCTCCGCTGGGCCCTTCCTGTCAAGCACCGCTCCGCTGGGCCCCGCCGTCTCAAGCACCGCTCCGCTGGGCGCCGCCGTCTCAAGCACCGCTCCGCTGGGCCCTTCATCTCAAGCACCGCTCCGCAGGGCCCCGCCGTCTCAAGCACCGCTGGCCCAATGACAGTGCCGGTTCTGTGTTGTGCTACTGTTCACGCTGCACTCAGGCCACCCTGCCTCCTCCATTGCCTGTGGAGACTGTTATCCACTTGATAGACTGTGGTTTTGCACTCCCCAGGATATGCCAGTGGGCAAGCCACCCACTGTAGAGACTTGAGAGACTGTGGCTTTGCACTCCCCAGGATATGACAGTGGGCAAGCCACCCACTGTAGAGACTTGAGAGACTGTGCCTTTGCACTCCCCAGGATATGACAGTGGGCAAGCCACCCACTGTAGAGACTTGAGAGACTGAGGCTTTGCACTCCCCAGGATTGAACAGTGGGCATGGTGGCCCCTTCTTGGATCTGGCGTCGTGGACTCATGTGGCTGTGGTGCCCCCCCTTCCGTTCCCCCTGAGGTGCCTGTAGTTTTATCATCTGATGCCCCTGCAGTGTTCTCTCCAACGGACTCAGGTCTCCTGTGTGGGCTTTGCCCATGTGTTGATACACTTTGGCCCACGGACAGTTGAAATTTCAGTGACTGTGCTGGACTTATTGCCTCTATTTATCGGTTACGCAATGTTTAAACTTGAATTTTTTTTGATTCATTTTCCTATTTTACCATGACTTCAATGAACCTATTTTATACATAAATTTAGTTTCTCACTTTAATTATATCTTTTCATTATTCCGGGGGGTTTGGGTGGGGTCACTTTGACTTGGTGCTCTGCATTGGTGTGTAGATTGTTGGGGGGTGGGTGTATTGCGTATGTGTGTGCCCGTAACCCTTCCTCCTCCTCCCCTCCCCTGTGTCGTAGGTGCGGTACTCACCGTTGTCGTCTGCGCCGGAGTTCGTACTCGTGGTAGATGAGCAGGTAGACGAGAGCAGGTAGGATGTTCAATTCGGGCTCCATGCTGTCCTCCGTCCTCGTGGAGTGTATAGAGGTGAGCGTTTTCCCGTTCGTAGTCTGTTTCCGCCGTGTTTTTATCGGCGGTGCTCCCGCCCCGGAAAAGGTGGCGGATTGGTGAGTTGTGATAGGGTGGGCGGTACATTGTCTGCCGCCTGCCTGTTGGCGGTGACCGCCGCGCTGTTTGTGTGTCCCGCCGTAGCGGTCGGAGTGTTAAAGTGGCGGGCTCTGTTGGCGGTTCCCACCAGGGTCAGAATTCCATTTTTTGGACCGCCAGCCTGTTGGCGGGTTGGCCGCCGCTTTATCACCGACCGCCAGGGTCAGAATGACCCCCTCAATAAGCTGTAATTTCCAAATGGGAACAGGCAACCAGTTCATATTGGTGTCATTAGAAATGTAATGAAAATGCCTCTCTTATGGTAAGGTAGGATTTTTAATTATAATTTTTAAAATACCACTTTTAGAACAGTGGGATTTATCTGCCTTCCCCATTTAGTGCCTGCAGTCTGTCTCTGGGTCACATGACTGGGTGTAGCTGACAGATGGGCTTTGTGTATTCCTCCTAGATAGCCACACACCATAGACAGCTTAGGTGTGCCTTGAAGGACCAACAGTGGCAGGAAATGGGAGGCGGAGTCAGGCATAGCCATACTTCCACTTGAAAAGGACGTGTCCTGCCACCACACAGAGTGCTGCATAACCCCTGTAATTAATCTGGAGACGGGACTGGGAAGGCAGGAAGCTTATGGGCTGCAAAGCGAAATGTCTGGAAGCTTCTCCCACTTCAAAGGAGGTCCCAGGTATAAATATTACACCCCAGATGCCAACTCTTCAGTAAACATCTGGACGTGTGGATACTCTGCTAGAAGAACTGCTGTTCTGCTGAAACCACTGTTACTTGGCTGGACTGCTGCTTTGAAGGACTGCTGCTCTGCTTCACTGACCTTTTGCGCTCTGCCCTCATGCCTGAGTGAGAAGGACTAAACCTGCTTCTGTTGAGTCCAGGACCCTAGATTGACTGCAAGGACTAATTGACTGGCCTCCTGACTAGAACCTCAGAGACAGAAAGAAACCCTGAACCCAGCCCTTGGACTCCCCCATCTCGGAGTCTTACCCTGCCAAGTGGTGCCAACCCAGTCCGGAAACTTTGGAAGTGGGGCTAAACGTGCTCTTCCAGCCCATCGGTGGACCAAGCAGAACTGATGCATCTCCTCTGCTGTGCGATGCACTGCTGAGCAGAACCGATCACCTCTTTTGTAATGGCTCTCTCAGGACAAGGACTCTGCATCAATCTTGCAGCTTCTCATCTGAACTGCTGTCTGTGCAAAGCTCTCTGGATGCAGGCCATTGCATTGCAAATCTCTTGTGGAGGGCATCCTCAGTCACTTTGCAGGACCTCGCATCACAGCACCTTGGAACTGATGCATCACCCCAGCTGGGTGACACATCCTCAGAGTGGGACCTTGCAACACTCAACAACCAGGAAATAAGGTTCTCTGTTCAGCAGGCCTACCTGGGTCCCTGTAGCTGACCCACACTTCATCACGGTTGACTGAATCTGTGGCTGTGGCTGTGTTCTGGTCTGGAGCGACCAAATATTTACTGTTGGCACCCTCCACATTTTGGTGCTACTCTCACTAGACTCTTCAAAACCGCATATCTTCAGTTCTACTGATTGGAATTCTTTTGTTTTGGCTCTTCTTTATTAAAAATTACTCTATTCTTCCAAGCTGATATAGGGGGATGTTGCTCCCCACACAAATGTTGTGCAGGATGGCACAAGACAATATGATCTTGCAGACCATTTCTGGGGTAGATGGAGGCTGCCTCCTGTGATGTCCAGGCACCTAAATCTGGACTTCAGGAGGCCAAAGGTCCTTTCTACAATGGGGCGTGGCCTCTGATATGCCTCATTATAGGCACGCTCTGCTGCAGTGCTTGGTTTGGGGAATGGGGTCATGATCCATGGCTGGATCCCGTTACCCTGGTCAGCTGAAATAAAATGGGAGTAAGTTAATTGTTAGTGCTTGCACCAGGAATGTCATGTAGCATGGCAGTTGATATCTTGTGTTGTCTGTGACTCATATGTGTTTGTGGTATTGTGTGAGATCCTGAACTTCTGTGAGGTTTTTTCTGCAGTGGGTTGTTTGACCTGACAACTTGTGTTTGGCTCATTGACCTAGTATCTATGATTTTGTTTCGAAACTGCTGGTCAGTATGTATGTGCCATGCGTTGTGTAGTGAGCAACATGTTTTAGTGTGCTTTCACGAGAGGGCACATGATACGTCCACACACACAATAGATTCCAATGTGGTGGTAACATGGTTGCACTACATGGCCAGAACATCCCATCCATTTAGACATATGTCATTGCAGATGAAAATGCAATATTGAGGCCCTTTGATTAGGCTTGGTAACAATGCACAACACATCTCCATAAGTTGGCAGCACTGAGGTGTTCAGTATTGACTGTGCACAATTGTCCCATGTGTGACTTGGTTCTATGCAAACATTTGCTGTTCCCTCTGCAGTGGCTCATGTGCAACCGTGCACTTACACTACCAAACTTGCTCCAGGTAACCTGGCTAACTTCCTTGTGGAGGTGGATGAATCTGTGCAGGAAGGGACATCTCCCTGTACATCTTTTATTTTGATGGACAATTGGCTCTTTCAGTGTGTGCAGCAGTGTGCAGTTTGCATTAGTGGCACATCAATATGTGTTCATAGCACAGTCCACTTCCTCATTGCTACCTGGCAATGGCACCCCAGGAGTGATGTGTGATGTTGGGACTGCCTTAGTATTTCCGTCTCACCTACATGTGAGTCTGCATCATCATGCTATGTGTCTCATGGTGTTAGACCTGCAGCAACACAAATTGCACACCCCTTCCAAGGTACATATCGATTAGAAAGGTGTCGGATTGACTATGTGGCCTAATATAATAGTAAATGATTCATCTTCCAAGTTGTATTTCCAGGGCAGGCCATATCATTGTCGCTGTGTGCTTTGACATTGGTTCCTTGTAGTTCTAGAGTGGCAGCTAATGTTATTGGCAGTCGTCATTTGTCAATAGGTGTGTATCCTATTGTTTCAGGGTGTATAACATAACTACCTGTGTCACACCTCAGTGTCTTTCTTCCCACGTGTCAATGTAGTGGTGTATGTATTGTGTGTCCTACAGGGTTGCTGTGCCGTTTGTATATTGATAGATTTATGGACTTACCGACAAAATGGCCATTGCCATATCATCCATCCTGGAAGTGGTGATTGATTGTGCTGTGGTAAAAGATGAAGGAATCATGTACACTCCCAGGATGTTGGTAAACAATCCCTGGTGGTCCTCTATGGCCTGCGTATTTATGGAGTGGGTGTGCTTTCTATTCTGGTATAGATGCTCTGATGCTGCAGGTGGTATAATCTGGACAAGGGTGCAGTCAATTGTACCAAGCACATGCGGGAAGTCATGTATTTGATAAAAAACCCTGTTTGATCTCCTGATGCTTCTGCTGGGTCTTGGGGAAGCTGATGTGGCGGGGTCTGAGGGAGATGATGGCATCTAAGACCTTGGGAAGGAAGAAGAATGAGGGCTGTGATACCCCAGCGACCAGGGCATACGTTGTTTGGAAGGAGCCACTTGCGCTTAGTCACCGGTGGTATATTGTGTGGTGTCTGGAGGCTGGCTGTTATATGTGGCTCAATTTGGCTCATCAGCTGCCGGATGGCTTGCCAGTTGAGTCTATACCTCTGTATGATGTCCTGTTCCCTGAGGCCCTGGAGGGTCGTCCTGGTCCTGAAGACCCTCTCCTGTCTTCTGTGTTGCCTTTGGGGGCCACGTTGGGGTGGTGTGGCTGCTGTTGTTGGTCCTGTGCTCTGTGTCGTCTGGCATGCTGCATCAGTAGCACCTCCATGTTGTCCTTATTGAGTAATGATAGTGCTTGTGTGTGTTTTCCTTAAGTAGTGGTGTGTTTGCCTCATTTTAACTCCTGCCCTGACCCAGGCGTTAAAATTTGAAGCGAATCCCTCTCAGCGTCATTTTTCGGGTCCACCTCCCACCCATGCGTCATTTTTGCCCTGTTGGATAAATATGGCGCTAAGGTGTTTGAGTCATTTTTTGGACGGGAACGCCTACCTTGGATCTAATTGACGCAAGGTGGTTTCACGCACCCTTAAAATGATGCAAACTCCATATTTTTTATGTTAGACGGCTCTAGCATCAAAATATAAATTTGGAGTTAAGTTTGCGCTGGATTTGCATTAAAAAAATGATGCAAATCCGGCGCAAACAGACTATAAATATGGGCCCTGGACATAATTGTATTTTGTAACTTTGAGCCGCTTTTGCGTCAAAAATGTATGCAAGTGCGGTGCAAAAAAAGTATAAATATGAGCCTTAGTGTGGTTTAGGCGGGCATCACTAAGCAAAAGAGAGTGGCACAGCAAAACTTGAAGGGGCCCCCCTGCACAGTACCTGAAGGGGACCTCCTCCCCCCTGGACCCAGTCAGGGGCCTGCTGCCCGTGCACAGTGTACGGTGCTGAGGAGGCCCCCTGGAGCTCGCCCTCTCCCCCTCCCTCACCCTCCTTCACACCACAGGGCCTTCGGGGGCCTTTGTTACGCCACTGGCGAGAGACAGAAACTCCAGGAACATTTATATTCTTTGAAAGAAGCATTCAACCAATGCAGATCGCGATGCATTTTAGCAACCTGAAGTCTACCGTACATGTAATTGATTCTATAGTGCGATTTAGTACTCTGACGGGTCTTGCAAACACTTTCCGGCGACTGGCACACTACTGCTGAATATGTGAGAATATGAGCCTGTGCAAACTAACTCATATTCACTAACCATGGCGAGAACCGGTGGATTATTCGATGGGAGCAGACATTTTGACACCAAATCTTTGAACAAACTTGGTAAAGAGGCATTACATACTGTAGGGCCGCAGTGGACCACTCACAGGGGCAGACATCTTAAAGGAATTTAAAAACGTTGTAGTAAATGAACTGCTTGAAAGATCTTAAATATTCACGGAATGATTTATTTCACACCTTCATGATGGATGGGAAGATCACATGCCGTCGTGAAAAAATACTGCTACTGGCGTTTGGTTTCAATACTTCCTTCCGACAATAAGTCTCTTAAGTCATGCAAGAATACTCGCAGACATATACTGTATGGGCCACAGTGTGCCCACGGGTTCAGCCAGCTGTGCCTAGATGTTTCCTTGAACTGTTGGGTAAGTTTCAGATTAAGTCACTTCCCTTTTCTTTAAAGGAAAATATATAGGTTTTCAATTGCTCAACTTGAAAACCTTTAGGGAATGTAGTCTTGTTAACTTTCATCGGCCAATTTATGGGTAATTTCCAGATTGAAGTCTTTAGGAAGGAATCTGTCCCAGGTCTCTCTGTATCACGTGCAATGATGCTCTGTGAAAACTAAGAGAAAGGGGTCGAGGGAGTCCCAGCGGGCATTAAAAGTATGTAAGATTGCCACCTATTCTCCCGCGCTCTTGCTCTGAACATTTCCCCAGCAGACATATAACTGTACTGAAAGCAATTA
Source organism: Pleurodeles waltl (assembly GCF_031143425.1). NCBI lineage: Eukaryota > Metazoa > Chordata > Amphibia > Caudata > Salamandridae > Pleurodeles > Pleurodeles waltl. The sequence continues at coordinate 1,660,838,333 of NC_090444.1, read as the reverse complement.
CCTTCAGATTGTTAGGGAATGTGAAATACATAATGATCATACAGCTTGGTAGGTAATTATTTTCAGAGTCTTGTATGTGACCTTGCAGTGGGAGACCCAGGCAAGGGGTGTTTGATGTAGGGATTTGGGTTTCACAGTGATCTAAGCTGCCCGTGTAAACTGTTGTACCTAACTCGACAATTCCCAACGGAGCCTTTTCAATCTGGCTACTTAATTAGAAAAAAATTTATATTATCAAAACTCTCTGTTCCATACAGGATTTATACATAATATGTCTAGTTTTTGGAATTTAAGATGTGTATGACTGGAATAAAAATATGTTTTTTTTAAATTAATCTATACAGTATATTTTTAACAGTGTTTACTTCAGGGCATCCCCAAATGCTTGCAATTACCTCGCGTGGATACTGTCATAAAAGCAGGAATCCCGGTCACCATTGGTCTCCAACACCTAAAAAACATGAAGTCGTCGTTCCTTATTCTACACTACGTTTAGCTCATCTCCTCTTTCCCACACTGTCTCTGTTCCCTATGGTCATGGCTAAATTTAAGTGAAGTTGAAGTGTTTCTTGTGGCACTATAATTGTCAAACAAATTGATCATTAAAAAAAGGAGAACCCCTCGCTGGACAGCTGAGTCCTGTGTGTAGGACTAGAGCCACAGTGCATAGATTTGTTCATAGTTTGGGAGATTGGAGTGTGGGCAAAAACACTGACTAACTAGTGGGAATGAAAAGACTGCTTTATTGAAACAGGTGCACAAAGACAACTAATTACTGGTCAAACTACCGTACAAAACTACCACCTCACTAACAAGAAGTAAACTAAGCAATGCACCACCACCACCCAAACTGTCCTATCCACCATAACCTATAACCCCAGTATTTTATTGAATATGCAACTCCTTTCAAGCTTGACAACTTTAGTCTACTCCTCTATCTTAAAACTGCAGGTATTTACCCCAAACTTCTTAACCTTAAACTTCTTGCCTACCTTCCCTTTTCCCCTTGTTTCCCGATGGCAACACCACTCCAAGTTATGTAACCTCCTGGAAACCTTTCCCGGCCACCGCCATACAGGAAAAGGTAGGCCACTAGCTTTTACTGCCCCATCTTCAACAGCTTCCTCTGTACCCTTACCTTAGTTTCTGGCATTCAAAATCCATGCCACTGCTTGTTTCAACTCCAACAGGTACAGCACCATTCCTATTCTCGATAGATGCACACGGTCACTTTTGAAAAATTTCATACGGTCGTACTGGATATATGAGTAACAAATGCATCTGAATCCCAGCTCCCTGTTGAGGTTCTTATGTGCTCTGTCCACTGCTTCTGGCTTCACAGCACCCCTCTACTTCCTGTGAGGTACAAACCCATTCCAAAGTACAAAACAACCAGACCGGTGAACTTTCAATGGCCTTAAATTGTGCTTCATGGCCTGTACCAAAACCACAGTCTTCTCCACAACAAGGTTGTTCTCCCCCACATGTAAAACCAGCACATCCAGGCACCTGCCCCCAATCATCATGCTATTTAGATAAGGGATAAGCTCTCTCCACTTCATGCCACTCTTTCCCTTACAAGTGATTGAAAACAGTTTTGTCAAAACCCAAATTGGGCCCAGCTCTCCTCTAAGCCACCTGAGGTTCAGCCCATTTGACAAAGGAATGTCTTACAACCCAGAGAGACACCTCTTCCACTGACGGCCTGTAACTGAACCTGCAACAAACACGACTGTAAATATTCATAAAGAAAAAAGCCCCTACACCTGCTGTTCCCCCAGCATGGGCACATATTTCTGAAAACAATCCGAAGACATCTTCCTAGCCGCATGATGGCCCAGCTGTGACTGCCCGCTTCCATAGTGGCTCCTATCTGAAACAAATGCATTCTGAATTCAAGGGAGGGGGGCAAATCTGCAAGTACTTCACGCAAGACAGAAAGTAGTTAGAATGTGGAAACTTTAATCCCCGATTGCCACTGGAAAGCCTCCCACCGAGGTTGATGCTCTGCACCATCCATCTGTCCCCAAGCCACTGGACACAAATCTGACCCCAGGATCACCTGCAGAATTACATTCCTCCTAACAGCCCTCTGGTCAGTTTTGTAGCTGTACAACCTCACTACCAGCTTGTCCTCTGACCTAGAGACATCCTCCCACCGCACTCCGCAGTTGTCCTTATGCCCCAGCTTTTCAGATACCTGAAAGAACATCAAGGTGGAGAAAATGTAAATCTCTTCTTTCCCATGGCACACCTAGGGCAGGCGGCCGAGATCTCGGATGAAAAGCTCCTAGGTAAGGGGACACTTGGGTCGCTCTAGGCAATCTTGCTTCTGCACCATCACTCGAGCTTCCTATGCCCCGATTCCCCAGGTGAGGGGGCGCATCCCCCACAACAGTTTGCACATGCAACCAATGTCTTCCAGCTTCCTTTCTATTGTTTCACACAAAAGCTCTTTCTTCATTAAATTAAGTATAATCTGGTTCTAAGTGGCCACATCCTCTGTTCTGCTGCACCCTGGTGGCCTACTGTGTGCCCCCATTGACAAAAAGTCCAGCCAAGTCTGCCTGCACAACCTTCTAGTTGATTCAGGTAGGGAGCATAAAACCAACTGTACCAGCCTTTGTTGCCTACTGACCACAGCTCCAATGGAAAGAAAGCCCTGCATCTGTCCACATCCTTGGCCATCCCACAGATCTCTTCCACTGAAAACTAGACAGAGCCTCTGCGATGTTATTCTTCATGCTGGGAAGATGTAGCTTCTTGAAAGAGGTGCTATGCCGTAGGCAACCCAAAACGAACACTAGCAACAGCCTTAAGACCTGCGGACCACTGACAGTCTGACTGTCTGTTTTCTATCTGTATTACAACCATGTTGTTAACCCAGAAGAGCATGTTCCAATGCACCAGCTGTTTTCCTCACAGTGTAATAGTCACCACAAGGGGAAGAATTCCAAAAATGCAAGGCTTCTGCCACCAGCTTTCCTATGCTGCAGCCACTCCTCCACTCACCAGCAGCCTTGCCAAAACAGGCCGAAACCCAAACCACCAGCTGCATCAGAAAACATTTGTACATCCCAGTCTAGGCCATCCTGTCTGGCCAGCAGAATACTGTTGAAAAAGATCAAGAAGTAAGTCCACATTATGAGGTCCTCTTTGACCCCAACAGATAAGCACACATGATGGTGCTGTAGCTTTCCCCCTGCGAGAGCCAGAGTCAATCTCCTAAAGAAAGTCCTCCCAGTCCTGACCACCCAGCAAACAAAATTGAGGTGACCCAAAGGACTTGTATTTCCCTCCCCTTCACCTTTTCTTTGGCCAACATAGCTACAAACATCATCTGCATGGCCTCCTTTTTGTCTTGAGGCAGTCTCACCGCAATTGTGCTCTCTTGCCCATCTCCTCACCTGGGGGCCTTCATATCCCAAACGAAACCCCTGTCTGAACCCTTCTCTCAACATTACTGCCTCTTGTGTTCGATCCTAAAAGGCCAACCAGTATTCCAGTCTGTCCAATCTAATTGGCATATGGGCCTTTATCTCTAGGTCTTTGCACTCCCCTGCCTCCCCTGTTGCTGAACTGATGCTCCTGCTGCTTTTAGTTCTGAACATTTGGGCGCTTCTGCCTTTGCCCTGCGTTCTAACCTTGGTACCCGGAGCGCCGCCGAATCAGCATATGAGCGTGTTTACCTGCACACTTAGAGCACTCATGCCTAGATTTGCAGTATTCCCGGGTACACATTCCCTTCTTGAAGTCCCTGCAAGCCCCTTTTGAACCTTTTGGTTGCGTTGGAGATTGTCCTGCCCCGCCCTCAGGTAGGGTGCCCCTAAAGGGGCTGATCAATGTATAATGCCGCCCACTTTGCCTCTGGGTCACAAGCCATTATCACCCTAAATTCTTCATTATGTTGAGCCCAAGCATAACCCCCAAAAGTCAGTTGGGGCTTGCAAATTTTTCAATGTAATTAACCATGACCACGTCCCTACGTTCCCCTCCGACACCTACATCCAGGGCCCACACTCAACTGTCCTTGTAATCCTGCCTATCCTCACTAAACGGGACAGCATCCCCAATGGGGGCCACTGTCTCGACCTGGCCCCTTTCCATGAAGTGGGTATTATGTCCCCCGCTCTGACTCTGCATCCTCCTCCCCACTCCATTCCACTGTGGCTGCCTCAATCGCCGAAACTGGTGCTTGGTGTGCTGCTTCATCGTGCTCTTTGTTCCTCGCCCTGTCCTGCCCAATGCTGTGTGCCCTGCCTACATGGTTCCTCCAGGGGCCACTATCTGTCCACTGCTCCTGTAGTGCCTGCAGGGTTCTCTGGAGCTAATTTCAACGGCTTAGCAATGGGTCCTCATCTAAGCATGCAGACTCCTCTCAGGGGCCCTCTGCTGCCCCTACCTGTAGGGTCCCTTTATTTACAGGTGCCCAGAAAAAACCACTTAATTTAACTGCCCTATCCCTCCCCTCTCTCACTCTCATTTTACTGTGCCCGTTTATGTGGGGGCAGTAGTGTTGTGTCTGACTCTCTGTTTGTAAATGGGCCAGATTCCAAAAATTGTCTGGCCCAGTTAACTTGTTGTGTGGTCAATTCTATGGCCCTCCCCTGCTCCCCTTGTCTTTACTAGGCCTGTACACATGCCTGGGACGTGGATGGGCTGACGCAGAGTCCAGCGAGGGAGGCACCTCTGCCTGTGATGTGGTCTCCTCCCTCGTTGCTGCCGTCTTAGGTTTGCCATCCCTTGCAACACAGATGCAGTTACAGGAGGTAACTCTAACAATAACTGGTGAAGTTCTATTGTTTTGTGCATTTAAAATGTGACCTTACCTATAACATCCCTGTAACCTTTGGTTTTTCTATTTTGCTTTAAATTCTATTTCCAAACTATAATGTCACTGTAACTTTTGATTGTCTCAGTGAATTCATATTTTTTTAACATGTAATAATTTTCATTACTGTACATTAATTCAACCACCTCTGCACCTTCAACCGTTTGTGGCTGCAGTTGCCCACACGGCCTGGCCTGTGGCAAGGCCCTGAGGCCCTGAGGCCAACCCTGCTGCGCACGGGCAAAGGCTGTTCACAGTGCAAGCACCTTGCACTGTGAACAGCCTTTGCCCGTGCGCAGCAGAGGTTGCCCCAAATACCTGGCCTGCAGAGCTAAGGGGTCAGGGTGTTCGTATCATGGTCCCTTTTCTTTATTCTTTACCTTTTTCTGGGACTTGGCTGAAGCCGAGTCCCAACTTGGCTAACAACACTTCAACGGCTTCCTTGTTGAAGTGTTGTCAGCCAATCAGATCTCAGCATGAGATCAGGAGGAGTCCTAAATCCTTTGCATCCCTATATATACACATTTATTTTCCCCTTAATTTTTCAAAAATAACTTAACAAATTTACACCTGGATCGACCTTTTTGCCAAATTTGGTGTAATTCCATCCAGTAATTTCAGCGCTATCGCTGTTTAAAATCCCTATGGAAAAATGAATGGGGAAAACGTGTTTTGGGACCCCACCCTTTTTCTCATCCCCCCTGGGCGGATAATCCCCAAACTTTCCAGACAGCAGCTGACGTGACTGGCAAATTATTTTGGAAAGTTTCATGAAGATTTGGCAACTGGCGGCAAAGATATAGGCAAGTAGAAAAACACTTTTTATATAGAAACTAGATCCTAACTATAACTACATAGTTAGTGGTGACTGCCACTAGGTAATATAAATATATACATATATTTTGTTTTTGGGGTGGGGGTTTGGGGTGGGTAAGAGTAGAGAGTTGTGAGGGTATTTTAGGATTTAGGGATGGATAAGGGTATTGGGGTGCCAGGGTTTTTAATGGTTTAAGGTGGGTAGAGGTATAAGGTGCCAAAGGTATTTTAGGGTTGGGTAGCGACATTTGGTAGTAAGGGAATTTTCAGGGTTTGGGGTTCTTAGGGGTATAGGATGGTAAAGGATTTTTCAGGGCTTGGGGTGGGTAGGGGTATTGGGTGGTAAGGCTATTTTTAGGGTTTAGGTGTGGATGGGGCATAGGATTGTAAGGGGACGTTTAGGGTTTAGGGGTGGGTAAGTGTATAGGGTGGTAAGGGTATTTGTAGGGTACAGGAGTGGGTATGGGCATTAGGTTGCAAGGGTTTAGGGATGGGTAGGGATATAGGGTGGTAGGGTATTTTTAGGGTTTAGGATTGGGCAGGGACATAGAGCAGTAAGGGAACTTAGGCCCATATTTATACTTTTTTAGCGCCGCATTTGCATCATTTTTTGATGCAAAAGCGGCGCAAACTTACAAAATACAATTGTATTTTGTAAGTTTGCTCTGTTTTTGCTTCAAAAAGCGGCGCAAATGCGGCGCTAAAAAAGTATAAATATGGGTGTTAGTGTTTAGGGGTCGGTAAGAGCATAGGTTGTAAGAGTATTTTTAGGGCTAAGGGGTATGTAAATAGTTTCACTCCCCTTCAACCTGCCCCAAGTGAGGCAATGGCACACTTCCAGAGTGCTAGTGCTTTTTTATTTCAAATGGAGCAAAAGCTTAATGCATTTTGGCTATACAACAGCTTTCCTCATGATAGTGGACGCGATGTTGAGTTTCTTTCTATAGCACATCAAGTGATTTGTTGCCCACAGTGAAAGTAGAAAAAATACTTCAACAGCCTAAAACATTTCATTGTTTTTGCAAGTTTATTATGGTCTGGACTACATGTCAAATAGATTCATAATATTTTGGTGGAACACTTGCAACTATAATGCTTATCTTGAGTATCTAATTAAACCAAACATCACAAATAATGCTCCAGTGGGCCACATATGTCAGTTTGTTCAGAATCTTAAAATTAATCCCAAATGGATTACAATCCATGATAACAATTTGTTGGTATATTAAATCACAAATAATAATAATAAGAGTTAAGCTCATGTCAGCTATGAGTTTCAACTATGCATGTGTACCAACAAGTCTTGTTTTTACTAATCAAATTATAACTTTAATAAGTAGCACTTTTCTGCTTGCTCTACTATTGCCCCTTGTATTAAATGTAAATCAGAAAATTTCTTGATCAGCCAATAGTATGATGTTTGTGACTTTGTTGGGCAAAATGCTATTAAATAAAAACCTGTGAACATAGATTTTATTGTGAGCAAAATATTAGCGTCTCAGTTTGTTTTTGTATATGTACATGTCATTTCTCACCACCATTAAACTCATTGGGTTCCTTAGTGTTAAAGTCTAAGGTATATTGACTCTCAAGTATTCAAAGGATTCTCTCTCTGTCACCTCCTCTTGCAATAGGGCAAAACCATTGATGACACTACATTCTAAATTGGTCCTGTCACCTTCAAGCATCTCCCAGAAATGCCAGGCTATTGGGTATGCATTATCCTTATTGTCTATTGCTCTTACATGTTGCCTTATTCTTATATATACTGGTAGTTTAGAACTCCCAATGTATTTTTCTTACATGGACAACTTAACATATCTATCATATTATTATCTCTACAATCAGTGTTGGTGTGTGGGCTGTATAGTGTCTTCCTGTTTTTGTCATGTCGGTATACTTTGCACTTAGTGCACTTAAAGAAACAACTTTCCTTTTTTTTAGCTAACAACTAGTTTCATCTGCCTTAAATTCACTGTTTACCAGCCTATCTCTCATTGAGGTTTGTTTTTTAGATGTCATAGACAGTCCCTTGCTAAGTTCACTGCCTATCACTGGATCATTGTGACTGTAGAATGTTTGTTATTGCCTCAGGCTCCTTAGCATATGTAGTTATAAACCTCAATACGTTACTGTCGGTGATTGATTAATTCCATGTTTTTGGCAGTCGAAAATAATATAACCTGCGGTTTCTTGGTGTTATCTCTACTGACAGTTTGTACAAATGTTTCTTCTTTGTAGCCACTTTCTCTGAATCTATCTAAAATGTAATTCTTGGATTTTAAATAGTATAGGGCCTGATTTAGATCTTGGCAGAGTTGGTCCTGCCATCATTTTTCAATTGGATAACCTGTCCAGTGACTAGGCAGTCCACCCGCTTGATTTAGATACTAGTGAACCCATCAATGAAAGTCCATTGCCGAACCGCCATCACCACCACAATTTTACCATGGCCTTGAGGGAGCCATAGGCAAAAGCGTCTGCTGGCGGGACATTGCCAGTTCACAATCGCCTACCCACCAATGTTAGTGTGGCCGCTAAACCCTAAACCTCCACACCTGAGTTGGTGGAATCCAAGGCATATAAGTTGGTGGAATCAAAGGCATATAAGGTTGAAACTTACCTTTTTCTACTTCTCACTTCCTTTGCCACCATAAACTAAATCGTACAAGTCCTACCTTTTCTGAAGCTCCTAGACTACAATGAAAATCAACCTCATGGTTGCCAGAACCGAAGGTAAGTGACTGTTTTTATGTTAACATTGGGATTGTCTATTTACCTTACCTTTGAAGTTATGCATTAAAAAAAATACTGGAAAGCAATAGGACAATAATGTCCAATGCATATGTGTGTGATAGTTGAAGAAATTTACACACCTCTATATTTTATTTACATTTACCAACTTGGACACCTACACAAAAAAGTCACATTATTCCCAAATTCAAAATGCGTCCCTACAGATGTGTTTAACCATTTTCCCTAAACTACCAAATCGGATACATATACGTTGCACATTATTGGAACAACATAAATCTAATAAAATGTAGTAATTGCACTACACAATACAACAAGTCGGTTTGCAAGAAATGTAAATTCAATGTCACCTTTAAACTTAAAACATTTCATGTATGTATGAATGTCACATTTCCCCTTGTCTAGTGCATTTTCTGGTAATCATTTGATTTCACTTAACTCAAAAGTGTTTTTATGTGTGATGCATACATGTTATTATTAACATGTATCCCTTTTATATAAACACACCTGCATTCACAAGATGCACAAATATAAACATGTTTAATTTTGGTGTAAGTGTACATTATCATGATGAATGCTTGCACCAAAATTAACATGTCAATTCCAAATGTTCTTCACTAATATATGCACTACACAAATGTGTTAAAAATAAAACCTGCTTTGGTCAATGTCATAAGTGAAATTAAGTTAATGTAACTCACATTTGAATAAACACAATTGTCATCAATCAATTAGTATTAAATAAAAAATAATGCCAAATTTTGTGAAAGGAAATGATAATTTATTAACAAATGAGATACTTCTCTGATAATCAATGTAGACAACAAAAATAATGATTTCCCACAATTTGGGTTTCTGGCCCAGAACCTGCCCCCTGATGACACTGCCAAGGGACAACGTCCTCAGTAAGGGACATCTAGTGGGTAGAGCAAGCACCTCAATGATCCTTCTTGGGATGGGTGGGTTTTGGTTTCTTAGCAGTTAGAGACATGTAAGCAGTAAAAGCAGGTAGAGGAGAGGGGGTTGGAGGGGTGGGAGAGGATCGGGTTTGGGAAGTAGAGCGTGCTGGGGTGGGTGTTGTGTGTGTCTGTTTTGCAGAAGCATGTGGGTCTGGTGTATGCGGTGTTTGGGTGTGTTTCTACGAATGTGTCTAGTGTTAGAGTTTGTGCATTTGTGTTTGGTGGGTAGGGTGTGTGCTTTTCTGTAAGCGTGTTTGTTGGGCTGAGTATACTATTGAGGTGGTTGGTGTGGTTGTGGTGGGAACAGGGGTGGGGGGAGGTGCCTTGATTATTGAGACCCCAGTCCTTTTAGAGGGGTGGGTTTGGCAAACTGGGGGGAGCAAGAGGGACGGTGAAGATGGGACTCTAGGTGGCGAACAAGGATGCATATGGAACAGGTCCTGTAGTGTCCACCACCACTAGGGACTAGCTGCTTGTGGAGGCCTCTGAAGAAGATGTCGAGTTGGGTGTGTTTCTTTGAAGGTGTATGGTGATTGGGTGAGTGTGCATTTGTGTTTGGTGGATGGGGTGTGTGTTTTCTGTCATTGTGTGTGTTTGGATGAATGTGCTGTTAAGGTGGTTGGCGTGGTTGTGGTGCGTGCATCTGTATGTGTTGTAGATGAATCTGTGCCTGGTGTATGTTTGGATCTGTGTGGTTTTGTAGGTATTCTGCATACTGGTGATTGTGAGCGTGTGGGTTTGGTGGGGGTTGTTTTGCATCTAGGTGTGTATGTGTTTGGATGAGTGTGATGTTGAGGTGGATGGTGTGGTTGTGGTGCTTGTGGGGGTGCTGGTGGTTGTGGGTGTGGTGGTTGTGGGTTTGGTGGTGGTGCTTGTGGGTGTGGTGGTTGTAGTGGTGCCTTTGGGTGTAGTGTCAGTAGTGTGTGTATGTTGAATGGGTGTCTGTTTGTGTTTCTTGGTGTGTTTGTATTTATTTGTGGTTGTGCTGCTTGTGTCTGTTGGAGTGGGTGTGTGCAAAGAAGTGAGTGTGCTTGGGGTTGGGGTGAGGAAGAGACCAGAGTAGGGGCACAAGGTTGGGCCGGTTGGGGACTGCGGTCAGTGCAGGAGCTATCTTCGCTAGCGATCTCTGCATGCCAGACATTGAACTATGAATGGTATCCAGGAATGCAACCACCTGTTGGGAACTAAGCCTCTAGATGCCATTTATGATTGATGTCTGGCTTACAGAGATGCTGTGTAAGAGGTCAATAGCCTCTGCGCTGAGTGTCGCCGAGGGGTGGGGGGGGCGGAGGTGCCTGCAGCAATGAGACCTCACCCCTTTTAGGGGGGCTGGATTTGGCCACCTGGGTGGAGTAAGAGAGAGGTTGGAGATGGGAATCTGGGAGGAAGACAAGGATGCAGATGAAACAGGTCCTGTAGGGTCCCCCTCCACTAGAGAAATGTCACTTGTGTATTCCTCTGAAGAAGATATTGAGCTGGTGGCCATCATGCCAGTCCCCTCACCCTCCATGCCAATGTGTCCATTGGTATCCAATGTCTCTCTACCTGACACACATTGACCAGCAGATACTCAACCTTTATGGCCAATGTCTCCTCCGCCTGCTCATGAAGATGCTGAAAAGAGATATACAACATTTTCATTATTGCTGTGCAGATAAAAATGATCACAAGGTTATTTAACAAAACAGTTTCCAATTTTAATGTTGCACCTGATTCAAAGCCATAAAACTTATACTTCTACTTTACCATTACCTCATGCATATCTAGAACATATTATGTAGACATTTGCTCACAGTTAAGAAAATTACCATCATTACTCTTATTTCATTTAGATCATCTGGTACAGATTGTTTTATTTTAATAGTAAACTCATGTCGCAAAAATATCTTGCAAGAAAGCTTTATATTATGTACACTGTGCATTTGCAAAAGTCCCTTTGCTTCAACCTTAATTTACCATCTGGACATAATAAAGAACACAAAAATGCTGTTTTGGGTATGGGTTGCTCTCTCATCAATGTGCACTAATTCCTGTCTGTTTCAAATAATAACGCATTCTTACTAAATTCATGTTTGTTGAAACAGACTGGCTTACATGAACATTTGTGAAGGAGTAAGGCTTCATACCAATCTGCAACTGTTAACATGAACTGATTTGAATTTTGCAGTGAAAACATATTAATGAAATGTTTTGCTAAATAATGTTGCCATTGTTCTCATATTCCTAGTCATGTTGAATGAGATGGTCAATATTGTTGGTCATTACACTAACTCACCAATGGGAAGTTTGGAACATCTATTGTATCATAAGTGCACTGTATTCTATGTCACCTGTAATAGGGCCAATACAACCTCCTAACAATTGTGATGGAGCATCACACCTGACACAATCATAAATTGTGGCCTGTTTGGTACAACTGTTCCTCAAAATATAGTCAAATTTCAGGTACCTCTTTTTTCTTAGGCAGGCATGTCTGTCTGCTCAAAACAGTCCTTTGGCAGTGATAAGGAATCTAGTGGCAACATTTACCGCAAATCAATACACAAAACACATCATGAAACACCTTGTGCAAAACTTACATCTTCCAGAACTCTCTTTGTGCATTACATGTGTGTTATTGCTGTAACAAAAAAAGGTTAACTGACAATAAGAACACAAAAAATAACTTACCCCCTTGATGCTGCAGTTGGGCTCTTAACTGCCCATCAAGGTGTGGGTAGTCCACCCCAAGTATGTATACCATTAGGGGGATCGGGGTGTGGCGCATGCACTTCCCATATTGGGAGAACTGGTCGAGTTTAACTTCAGATGACTTTCAAGTCCAGCTTCAAAGGTCCTCCTACCTCTTATGGCAGTGAGTGAAGTGCTGCTTGACCTCCAGGGTCCTCACCTTCTTGGCAATGACTTTCCATACCACCTTCTTCTGGCGTTGACCTGTATGGATATGAAAAAAGAAAGAAAAAAATTTGTTGTGGGGTTTTGTTTGTATTGCTGTAACACATTTTTAAAAAATCTATCATAAGCATTTCTAAAAAGTTAGTAAAGAATATTTTCTGAAATGTATAGTTTCCAAGAAAAAAATAATTTGTTGTGACCTGTTGAGTACCCTCATCACTTTTCATGTCCTCATTTTACAAATTCTAGGCCACATAAATCATGTAAGCCAGGGGTCTGAAACATTTTCTATAATAAGAGCTACTTCTGATCAGTACAAACCATTGTGAGCCACTGAAGTTTAAACAACTTGCACTTTGTTAGCATATACACCCAGGCCCAGCTTCATTGGCTAAATGCCTAAGGTTTTTAGGGGCAGATACTATGGTTAGAAACACATACTATCATTAAGGGCAGAATGGAAGTGCTGCATGTGTGTCCGTGGGAGCACAGTTTTTAGTGTTGTATAAACATGTTTTTGTAGGAATGAGACTGGAATTGGTGACTTAGAGCCTGTGCCACATGTACTTACAGCACAGGATATACCGTTACCCATTTGTGGCACCCATGCATACATAATACATACAGATACTCATTATTCTGAAAATAGGATAAGTTTGAAGTACAAAAAATATTCAGGCAAGTTCACATTGTTTTCCTAAACTTTACATTTCACTCAATTCGACATATGACTACATTTTTCACTCATACTTATGACACAGTGTCTACTGGCCACTGGAAGCAAGGGGCATGCAGTTTGGAAATTGAAAATTTTGATTTGTGTGCAAATTGAAATGAAAAGTAACCTTATTCATCCAGATAACGTTTCATTTCAATTTATGGACATTTCAAAACTGTGTTAAACATTATTTTGTTCCCAACCAAAGTATTGAGTTGACTATACTCCAAACACAACACTTCACTCAGGAACTTAAAGGGACAATTTAGCTAGTGTTTAAAAAAAAACAAGTCAGTTATACATACATTTTCCATTCAAACATGTACCTGTTCCTCTGGGTTCATATATAGCTAGCTGTACAGGGACAGGACCTCTGTGGTCAGCAGTTTCAACTTCTCAGCTGAGAAGTTAAGGGCCCTATTACCTGCTTTTCCTGGCACTGTAGCACCCAGAGGAAGGTAAGGGCAGGAAAAGTGGAGGAGGTATTGTTGGATGTAGTGTTAGGAGCAAGTGAGCTTTTTTCGTTACACCGTGTACATGTACACGAAGTACGTAATCACCATTGGAGATAGACACAGCCATTGGCTTTCATACGTTGCCGTCTCACATGTTAGCCTATAGCAGTGTCCGTCATAGAGTTTTACACCCACTACGTGGTCAACTTCTGCAGATGGCCATCCGATTGCAAATGTTCTGATGGCAAGGTCATGCAGCTGCCATTTTAGAATGTGAACAATTGTATTTTTTAATGTTAAGTGTGCCACCACCGCTCAAAATTGTGGCTAGTTTGTTTACATATGAAAAATGTGTACATCACTGTTTTGTGATGAAATTGAAAAGTTATAATGTAATGCGTTACTGTTTTTAAATGTGACAGTGAGGCAGTTTATTTATACTTCCGTTGACAGATTTTTATACAAAAACAAAGAAAGGATGCGTAAATAATACATTTAAAATGTATTATTTACACATTAAAAAATATCAGACATGTAAAAATTATAATTCTAAGTTACAATTCACTAAGAAATGATGTGTACATATATATCACAAAAACTTATGGATTTTTGCAGACATGAGTGTTGATTATCAAAGCATTGTTTGCCCATTTAAGGTGATATTTCTCTTTTTTCTTCAATGCGGACATATGAACTGGGAGGGAGGTAAAAGACTGCAGCTTCAAGTGTTTAGACCATTTCCAGACCGTGCCACTATGGATGAAAGGGATATTACCAAAGATATAGTTACACTCATATAGAGAAGTTGCCAATAACATCTTGACGTATGTACCACTATCATCTTTATTTGGCATTTCAACAACCTCACCCAGTAGCTCATCATTGTCTCCATCCTCTGCAATGTATGGAATGCTCTGTCACAGGACTACTTTGTACAACATGCAGCAGGCCATGGTGAAGTTGCACACTATATCGGATAAGTACACAAGGGCTCCACCAGTTTGATCCAGACAGTGAAATCTGGCCTTTAGGAGCCCAAAAGCCCACTTCAGTGGCCTCTGTGTACCTCCATGGGTCTCATTGAAACAGACTTCCCCTGCCATTGTATGATTCCTCAGTAGTGCTAACAACCATGGTCAGTTAGGATAAGCTGAGTCTCCTATATGAAATAAAAAATAAATTATACTGAGCAAAAATATCTAATCCCATTGTGCATTCTCAAACTGGAAATTAAGCAGATAATCATATTGACAAATTGTACATATCAACAAGCCACGCCCTCTCATGTCCAAGTTGTGACATTTGCAGGGGTATGCTGCTGTTCTGTAGTACAAAGGAATCATGCTGACCCTGGGAAAAGGGCACACATGCTTGATATGTACAAATCAGGTAAGCAGACAAATTGCACATTGAGAAATGGAAGTTCTGATTGCGGTAGACCTGTTCCCTGGCATGTGGTGGAAGTAAGGCAATATGAGTGATATTAATTGCTCCAGCCACATGTGGTATGCCACTCAAAGCATACAAATATCCCTTTGCATCTGCAAAATCCTAATTTCATGGAAACTGGATGAAGCTGTTGATGTGTTCATCACTGAAGAAAGTATTTCTTGTAGCACACCACTTAAAGTTGGCTGTCACATGCCACCAGATACTGCCACAGTCTGTTGGAATGATCTTGTGGTCACACAATTGTGTACTGCCATGATTTTGAATATTGGTGTTATTGATGTGGGATTCATGTTGTGGGGCAGGACGTCTGGCTTCAGCTGATGACATGAATCAATAATAGTTCGCCTATTGAATATGTTTTATATGATTATATCCCTTTATTTCATGGTGTCAAGGTCTGGAACTGTAAAAAGAAATGACACAGACTATTTTGTTTATTCATGTGTTCTAATTTTATTTTCATGTGACACTCTTTTCTTAATTACTAATGTATGAAATTAATACATTACGATTTGTGGTGTTTGTTATGTTTTTCTTTTTTAAACATGGGAGAACATTACCTGAATATATATGTTTTGGGCTAAAAAATGTTTTGATTATTTGCATTTTAAAAATAATAATGTAAGGAAGAAATAAAAATTGAATACCACAAGAAATACACCAGTCATTGACTTTGTGTTTTTGAATTTAGTTTACAAACACAAATAAACTGATACATGATTAAAACTAAATAACAAGTGGAAAACCAAAAAAAGAGTCAATCATGGTGTATATAACTATATTTTAGAGGCAGAATTGTTTTAAGTCCAAAGTACAAAATACAACTGGCATCTAATAGGTAAATGTATCCAGAATCTAGTCCACAGAGTGAATGGTAGTCACACACTGGAGGAAGTTAGGTTCATCATCTCTTACTGGTGGTGGTGGATGTCTTGCCATCCTCTCCTGGTGGTCCAGATGACCGTCCCCTCCTGGGGGGGGTGGGAAGTTCCACAATTGCAGGGAATGAGGTGGTTGCAGGTGTTTCCGCTTGTTGCAAGGCCTCCCTTTCTGTTGCTGAGTCAGGTGTAGTAGGCCCAGATGTTGTAGGGCCACAGAAAGGGGTAGCTGTTTCTGGGAAAGCCATGCATATATGATGGTAAGTGGATAAGTGTCAAATAACACTCCAATCAGGGGGCTCAATCTTGAATTTACAGTCTGCAGCTCTACATTTTGCTTCCTCTGCAACTGCTCAATGTCCCTGAGCTCTGTAAGGACCTAGCCCATCATGTTGTGGGACTGATATTGTGATTCCAAGGGTTGTTCAATGGTGGTCTGGGTGACAATGAACCAAGTGGCCTCACTTTGCTGGCCCACATATTTCCTCCCAAATACCCTACCTCACTACCCTGTGCCTGTGAGTCAGTGTGCCCCATTCCACTGGGCCCTGGCTGAACTGGAGGTGGTGGTGGTGGTGTTGGCTCAACTGAAGCCAGGACTGAGGGGCACAAAATTGGGGTGATGTTCCTTTGGATACGTGAAGTGGAGGTGTCCATTGATTGAAGCATTGTAACAGCTTGGGTGCGAGGTGTAGGTGTGTGCTGAGTGAGACTCACTAGAGCGGTCTGCCCAAACCCACCAGATGGACCAGGCTGCTCTACATCAACCGAACTTGCAAAAGTGGAGTCCTCATTGAAGACTCGATCCTGGTCTGCATTGGAGGTATCCTCAGTGGCAGATGATTGTCCATGTACTCTGGGTGTAGGACCTTATATGAATTACAAGAAAACAAATATTAAAAGTCAGAATTATGCATCAAATGTGTTTTGAGCTACAAATGAAGCAAACTATAATTAATAAGTTATTATTTATAATACGTTTAGAGCTTTCAGTGTTTTTCTGTTAATTATACATACATTATAAATCACACACATGCAAACTTGAAAAAATGCATGCAAAGAGATGTCCTGAAAAGAAAAATATTATTAGGAATGAGAAGTGAACTATCCCACGGCCTAGCAGGCTCAAATTCAGACTATCACAGAACTTATTAGTATTAATTGAATTGATCATCATATGAATGTTGCTAAGTAAATTAATTATCATTACTACTTATATTCTGCATACAACATAACATGCCATACAATCTTTAGGTCAACATACTTTGAGTTGTGAAACCAATTACACCACTTCAATGAAATGACAAGAAAGTGTCCACATACAAAATACATGGAATAATCCATTTTGTATTCGTTGCACAAAATGTGATTTGAGAAATTGCTGATATTTTGGTATATGTGCATACATGGAAGAAAAGAGAGAATGACAAACATCACTTTGTAAACCTATTTTCGATGATTAAAAATAAGGCATCATGATAGTTGTAGTCCTTTCAATTTGACACTGCCAACACTTGGAAAATTGTAAGTTGAACATTCCTATTAAAATATATGCATTGAAGATGTACACACAATTAAATAAATTATGACATGTGAAAGCTGTGAAATTGTTAAAAAAAACTTACAAGCACCATATTCATGGTATAATGGATGGGGTTTAAAATCTGTGATCTTAACTACATCAAAATACATTTAAACAAACAATCAAATACAAGAAATGATCAATGACGAACAACACATATATTGACCACACATATTTCCCCGTATTAAGAGGAATAATGTTGGCACTATAGTGTAATAATTTGATGACAACAACAGATTTGTGGTTTTTAAAATCGTACCTATATGTTTTACAAAGGTGGAAAACAACATGGCTAACATAAGAGCAACAACGACATTTATGTTTAGTGAGGCACACATTATTCTACCTTACCAGTCTCTACTCCATGAGGGATTCCTGCCAAGTCTTCAGGATATAGGATCTGCAAGACCTTCACCTCCCAGGGAAAAAGTTGTAATGGCAGCTGGAAGAACCATCACCAGTCCTCTGGGACTCCAGATGATGCTTGGAGGCCAGGGAATACACTCTTCCCCGTAGGTTGTTCCACTGCTTCCTAATTTCCTCCTGCGTGTTCAGGTTGTTTGATACAGCATTCACTCTGTCAACTATTCTGGCCCACACTTGCCTTTTCTGAGATATGGTTGTATTTTGTAATTGGGCTCCAAACAATTGTGACTCTACTCTAAAGATTTCATCCACCATGACTGACAATTCTCCCTCTAGATAATGTCAATTTATCCTCCCTGCAATTATGAGTAACTAAAAATGAATGAAATAGTGGCCCGCAAGATGAGGTAAACATTTTTAAATGAGACAATTGAAAAAAGAACAGAGGAAGTAAAAAAATAAAATAACCTCACTTCTGAAAGTCAAATCCAGCAGCAGAATGGTGTTCTGCAGTGGAATGGCAAAGGAACATGGTCTAAGTTGGAGTGTGTGGTTTGCAGGTGTTCACATTTTACCAATATTCATCAGATTTTTGCTTCTGGCATCCATCCAATAGCCACAGCCATAGTACAATGTTCTGCAATAAACTCCCACCATCATAAATTCCACCGCTAGAACAACACCAACATGATTGTTAAATCTAAAAATGCTTTGTGCAAACCCCCCACCCTAACTGTGACAGAGTGCCATTAGCCAGCATTGGAGTCCACCATGTTGGCAGTGGTAGACCGCTTACACAGTGGACTCCACTCTGTCAACACGGACAGAGGTTCAGGCACTGTAATCTGAATACAGCATTTGGAATTCCATCAGCTTGACAGAGTACTTGAAACCGCTGTCGTGGCGGGAGGATGAAACTCCAGTCAAGATCTAAGTTAGGCCCTAAGTTCTGTACTAAAATGAGCTCTCTGGGTGTTACTTACTTTGACATTCAAAAACAGCACTGTCTCATTGGTGATCGTGCTAGAGAAGTTGAGGCTCAAAACATTTTGATTCATGACATGATAAAAATTTCTCAGCGTTAGATTTTGGGCCTTTCCATATCAGAACTCAGTCATGAATAAATCTCAAGCAAATAATATTGAGGCTAGACGACTGTTCCATACTCCTGCCATAGATCACCTGTTCCACCCACCAGCCCATATGTAAATTTGCATGACTGGGGGCCAAACAGGTGCCAATGGCAGTCCCTTGTTTCTGGCAATACCAGTCAGTTTTAAACATAAAAAGATTTTCACATAAACAAAACTCAGTAATTTCCAAAATCATTTATATGTGGTTGCAAAACGTCAAAGGGAAGGATGTTAAGTAGTGTCTAATAGCTCTCAATCCATCTGCATGACTAATCTGGTATATAATGAGGAGACATGCATTGTCATTAGCAGGTAATCTTTTTCTCATGCGATGTCAAAGATGTGTCATAAGAAATCTGTTGTGTCCTGCATATGAGAGTAGACTTTGTACATATGAGGTCAGAAGCACTGCATAATGAGGGTGTGAGTTATAGTTAGTTTAGGGCATGAGTTATAGTTACTTGAGATAACTATAACTAGTGAATTTCAGTGGCTTTGTTTGTGTTAAATGGTATGCTTTGACTGACATTTTCACCTAACTATAACATTACTTTAACCTTTTGTTTTTAAGCATATTTTTTATGCAAAGTAACATATTATAACTGTGCCTAATTATTTCGTCACTTTAACCTTTGTTTTTTTCAGTGAAAGTTTATTTTTTAAAGTAAAGTAAGATGTCCATCACCTGTAGCAAGGACTGGCATATGATACAGATTTGTGGCAGGAAGGTTGCATCCTATGCGGGCAAGACAACCATGTTTATCTTGCTTGAAACTTTTAACAATGCCAAAAACAGATTGGATGGGACTTCATGGCAAAAACATCCTTTCTCATTAAGATCTGACTGGATATAACTGCATGCCTTGTTTCACTAGAGGATTCTTATTTCCAAAAAAGTTACTAATCCCGAAGGTAAATCCATGGTCCCGCCTGAAGCTTTGAATCTTTCTGCCCAACAAAGTGACCTCACCGGCTACATATTCCTGAATTGTCCCACTCTGAGCTGTTGGCTTGAAGTTCAATGGTTTCAGGAGGAGCTCAACAGTAATATCTCTGACGTCAAGGGACTATGCCAGCCACACCCTTGGAGCTTGCCCAGCTGGAACATGTTGACTTCAACTTCAGAGATTATACAAAAAGCTCACATCTTTTCCCTGATTGATGCAGCTGAGGTTTGCTCTATTGTTGTCTGGCTGAAGTGCTCCTAAAACTTGGTCAACCACAAAAGTGACTTTCAGTTGGAACATTCATTTTTCTTGCTGCTTTAAGCTTTAAAACTTTAACAAAATGTGATCTCCAGTTCTCCGAGTTTGATTTTGATGATCCTGGTGTCTTTTTAATCATCACTCTTGCCTCTTTCTCAAATTCATTTGAAGTTTCATTTTGTTGTTTCTGACTTTTACAAATGCAGAGTTACAGGTGCCATCCCTAACCGGCTAACTTTTGACTAAGACTAGCAAACTGGGTTATGTGAGGAATCAAATTAATTGTGGAATTTAATGCAACCTGATGCCCAGGTCAAATTTAGTGGCACTATTAAAGGGAGTCAACTTTTAGAAAGTCCAGATAGCCACTTGAGGGGTTAGCCAACATGAGAAGCTTCCTTTGATGGGCCGCCTGGCCCAACACCATTAAGCAGAATGCCTTTTGTTCCCACTGACAGCTTGGAGACTGGGCTAGAGAGGGAAAACTCACCCCCAAACCAGTTTTACCATGGGCGTGTTGTCCTCAGGTAGCCACACTTCTAGGATGGACTACCTGTGTTCTTCACGACCAAGACAGGTTGTGCCATCATGGCAGGGGAAGTAATGTGGCATTCTGGTATAGCCAGATGCTACTCATCACAAGAACTGGGATAAATATGGCACCGCTGACACGTTGACTTTCTGTACTCGCTGGACTTGGAAGAAGAAGAAGACCATGTTGTACCCATTGGACGTGCACAAAAAAAGACTGAGATGTCAAAGCAACGGCAACTGCTGTTCTTTGGGGTAGTAGAGTTTGGACTCTGTTCTGAATGCCTGGCTAGGGGAAAAGCTAATTCCTGGGCCCTGTCTGAAATAGTCAGTTGAATGGCCCCCAAGAATGGCACTGGGGACATCAAAGCTGGCCCAAGGCGCACCTCTGGTAACCACTACAGATGTTTTGCCACTATTGGGCACCGGGCACCCCAAAGGACATTTCAACGATAGCCAAAAGGTGCACCTATGTCTGCTGGACTTGTGAGTGTTGGTTGTGACTGGACTCGTCACCCAAGAGGGACAACTGTCACCACCAAAGATTTGCATCAGGACCGCTATGTTGCAAAAGCACAAGGTCTGCATCAGCAGCCCCCCTGCAAAGAGGACTTTGTTTAATTCCTAGATTCATAGACAGAGTCACCCCCACTCACCTGTGGACTGAGAATTCGACCGGACTTCACGCTCATCGACCACACAGCACCAGGAGCATCCTTGAGCCCGCATTCCTCAGCATTAGTACTACTCCCTTGTGGTCTATAGTGGTTATCCTGTCAAGTTTGGATCTTGCTCTAAAAATGCTATGGTAGGCAGGTAACTGTCCAAAGTATCCTTTCTGGTCCCCTTTACCTCTGCCCTGTCAGATTTGGTCAATCAACTTGAACCAGAACCTTTGAATTAACTTTTACAAGCTTTGCGAACGTTTCCAAACTTTTTGTTGGCCAATGCTTCTTTGGGGTTGATATAAAAGTTATTTATTACTTCTAAAATCTGTATCTCTGGAACACACCAGTGAACTTTGATGACTGAGGTCTCTAAAAATGTATAAACATCGGCTCTTTTAAAAAAAAAATTGTCATGTTACTTTTGTGTTGTGTGACTTTCTTATTCTGTTGCTTGGGGTTGCTAAATGATTTACACATTGTTCCTTTGTTAAGCCTTACTGCTCAAAGCCACAGCTACCCAAGGTTGAGCTTAAGGTTGAGTAAACATACCTGACTGGGCCCAAGACGGTATTTGTGAATGTACTTCATGGAAGGGCTTCCCAGCCATACCATATAGAACATCCAAATCCTCACATTGGTGCCTAGAGGTGGAATCCAGATCTTGTGTTTTGCTGTACCAGACAACTAATTGTTGGTAACTGACCAAAGAAGTCTTTGCCAGGTCTAGAAGTAAAAGTTTGGCCAAGTTCTTTTAAAGACACCTACTTCCAAGAAGGAAAAGTCCACGGTGTCGCAAAAAGTTTACTTGCTGCTACAAAAAGACTTCAAGGAGGGAGGGCAGAGGAATAGACTTGGCCACTTTGCCTACTTTGAAAGAAATGAGTTGAGGTCTTTGAGCAAATGTAGAAAAGTCCTTCCAGGAGTCTAAGCTAAGAAGCACAACCTGGAAAAGCCTTCAAAGCCCAGGAAGATGCAAGGAAAGCACAGGCCTTGAAGGGGGATGATATTACCCCTGAGAGTGGGAATGAGCATGACAATGTGAATCCATTCACAGAAAAGGACCAGGAGAGTGTGGTCCCCACAAGTTGTTCAAGGCCTGACTCCCTTTCAGTAAATCGTGATAGATAGGGCACCACTTGGCAGTGCAGGAGTCTCACCAGAGAGTCCAGGTGTTGGCAGAGGAAGTCTTTGATGGCCCTGAGACTTCAAAACAAGAGGCATCCTCAGTCCATGCCCTTGGAGATTCTTACAAGTAGGAACATACCACAAATTCCAGTCTTTGTCCTCTTTCAGGCAGAAGCAGCGACTACAGGCCAACCCAGCAAAGTATAGTCAAAGGCAAAGGGACAGTACACCTCCTCCGGCTCTTCAGCTCTTCTCCTTGGCAGAGGTTCCTTTTTATTCCAGAAGTGATCTAAAAATCTGGGGTTTCGGGTCCACTACTTATACCCCTTTCTACCTTTGAAGTAGACAAACTTCAAATGAAAGTCTCTTTTGTTCATAAGGTACTGCCTTGCCAGGCCTGGCTCTAGACACACACCAGGGGGTTGGAGACTGCATTGTGTAAGGGCAGGCACAGTCTTTTTAGCTGTAAGTGACCACTCATCCCTCCACTCTAGTTCAGATAGCTCATCAGGATATGCAACCTACACCCCAGCTGCCTCTGTGTCATTGTCTAGAGGGGATTCACAAACAGCCCAACTGTCAGTCTGGCCCAGACAGGGAATAAACAAGCAGGCAGAGTCACAGAATGGTTTAAGCAAGAAAATACACACTTTCTTACTTTTCTTAAACTCACATAAAGGTGCACGCATTGTGCTCTTTGACCAAACACCTAAGGAGTACAGGAAAAAGTTTAGGAGCACACAATTGGGAGCAATACAATAATGGGTTGATTTTGTAGATATCTCTGTGAAGTCACTGGGTAGGTGGATTAAAGGTAACAAGGTTGATACCTATGAATGTAGGAGGCTGGCTCAGTATGTGAGGTATACCTATAGATGAGGCACCCTGTACTGATTCCAGACGACCCTTAGTGATAGTATAGGCAGCTCTAGATGACCAGAGCTTTCATATGGGTAGCAATGGAGAGCAGCTAAGGCTTATCCAGGAGGGTGTAATGGGGTTGCAAATATCACACAGGTCAGTCAATGATGCACACACAGGAAAGAAAGAACCACACCAGTGTTAGAAAAATATGTAACATTTATTGTACTGCACACTCTAGAACTAACTTTGGTATATCTGCAAACCGGAGATATGAACATACAAAAATATACTTAGAAATAGGGAACTAAAGGCATAAAATAACATGGACCCGTATGTGGGCCAAACTACATAATACAAAAAATGGAATACAAAGGTCACTCCCGAACTCCCACTATAACCCAAGAACCCTTAGGGCTAGGGAAGTAATAAAACCACAAAGGTAAGTTGGTAGGATTCCCCAGGCACCCGTGTACTTTGGTTAGTGCCCATAGGCTAACATAGGGAAATCACGGTTTAAGTTTTTGTATTTTAGGGAACTTCCCAGAGAACCACGTGGAAACCCCTTAGGGACAATGGAGGGT
The DNA here is from genome assembly GCF_031143425.1 of Pleurodeles waltl. Classification (NCBI taxonomy): domain Eukaryota; kingdom Metazoa; phylum Chordata; class Amphibia; order Caudata; family Salamandridae; genus Pleurodeles; species Pleurodeles waltl. Next base: position 1,660,814,520 of record NC_090444.1, on the reverse strand, counting down.
TGGATAGTGCCCCCACCTGGGGATGCCCTGATTGGTGGAGTACCTGCACCAGGGAGCCCAGGTGCACAAGGGTGAAGTCGTGTCAGAACCTCCTGTTGAAGTCAATGGGGACCTCAGTGGTCAGCTGCTGTTGTGACCCATGTACCAGGTCGGTGGAACACAGGCATGGCTTCTTGAAAAAAAGGACCGAAGGAAAGAGGGGACAGAGTCCAGACTACTTGGAGGTTCCCAGGTGGTGCAAGAGGGCAATGCCCACCTCTCTTGGAGTTGCTTCCCGGCTGGACAGTGGACAAAGAAGTGCAGCTGTAGAGTCCAGGCGATGCAGGTAGATTCCAGGAGTCATCCACATGCTGTCCCATGCCAGTCGTCGAGTTGCAGAGGGGTCAGTGGTCAGTGGGACCACTAACAAGCCTTGGCAAATGCAGGGAAGAGTTGCACAGAATTTGCAGGATTTGTGGGGACCAGCAAGGTCCAGGTGACCCAAACTTGGCAGGTAGGTCAGGGTCAGCACTCAGCATGCCGGAGAGCCAGGAGGAATTGATGGAGCCCCCAGCAGGACCCTCTGGCAGCAGGCACAGGGAGCCACAGCAAGAGGGATACCCATGTTGCAGGAGATGCAGAGAGGATGTTGTTCTTGGATCTGAAGAGTGTTGGAGGCTAGGGCTTCTTGGAGCTAGGAGGTCTTCAGACTAAAGAGCTAACAAGCCTTGGCAATGACAAGCAGATGTGGTGCACAAGGGTTCCAGTCAAGCAGCTCCAGTGAGGGACCACAGGCTTCCCAGTTGCAAGAAAGATAGAAAAGATGTCTGGAGAGCCAGAGAAACACCACCTGTGTTGTTGAAGAGTCCATGGAACAGCAGAACCCACAAGACGGTCATCGTCACTGAGGCACCCCACCCCAGCACAGAGACACCTATTTCTAAAGAAGAGGTGGTCACACCTCTATCTTACAGGAAACCCTTTGTTCTTCCTTCCCCTGCCCGAGCAAAGCTCAGCAACAGGAGGACATAACAGTGTCTAGGGTCGGCAGCAGCACAGGCTGGCATGCAGACCCTGCAAGGCTGTACAGGCAAAGTTTGGAAGATCCCCAAGGGATCCCCCAGAGTACATGGTATCATGCATCTAGCACTAGAATTGGTGTAGTTGCATGCTTCCAACACATTTGATCCTAAACCTGCCTATGTTCGGTGAAGCCATTATGTAGATAGACAACTCCTGTTGACTAGTGTCCACTACATACCTTAAGATGGCTTCCTCACACTTACAAAGCACAGGAAATTGAGTCAGGGGTTTGTAGGGGCACCTCTGCTCATGGAGGGGTACCCTCACACTTAGAACAAAGCACCCTGCCCTTGGGCTGAAGGACCAAAGGACCTACCTTAGGGGCCAGAGTGCATTGACCATGATATGAGGCAAACCTTATATCTGGAGTGAAAGGTACATGCACCATTTCACACAGGCTGCAATAGCAGTCCTAGAGAATTAGGGAGGGTTGTGATCCCAGGCATTGCCACTCCTATTTTATCGGGTAAGGTCTGCTTTTCAGTTAATCCTAAGAAATTGGAGACCGCCAACCCATTAAAATATAATAGATTAAGAATGGAAGGACCAGGTGTGGCTCCTCCGCAAGGGCGGGGGAGTGTTGCACCGCACCAGCAGCAGCAGCTGCAAGCCTTTTACCAAAAAAAGATGATAAACTATGTTTATTATTGTTTTTTAGTAAATGGGGCAGGCCACAGGCTGTGACAAGCACTGAGGGGGAGTGCACAGCACTCCCTCTCCCTCATTGTGCATGTATGTTTGGTCGGCTGTCCAGGGCCGGCCAAACACACATGCGCAGTAGGCTCTCTCCAGCCCCGCACTGTGTTGCTGAGCTGGAGAGAGCAGGAACAGGCTCCCAGTCTGCCTGGTAGCACCCTGGCTGGGCGCTCCCAGCCAATCCCAGCGCTGCTCTGATCAGCGTCAGGATTGGCCATAGGGCAGGCTGAGAGCCTGTGCCTGCAGCCTACCTGCAGCAGAGGAGCAGGGAGGTGGTGACGGCAGAGGCAAGGACACAGGTAAAAAAAAAAATTCATTAATCCCATGCACACACCACACCGCCACAATTTAGCACAGCAAGCTGTCCCTGGTAAGAACATCACTGATATATATCACATGCGTAGACAAAGGGTTAACCCAAAGTAATACGAAGCAATGGCAGGCCTGTAGTCACAGTTTGCATGAGCCCCCATGTGTGGTAAAATACATGCTGCAGCCCAAGGGGGAACACTTGTGTACCAATGCCCTGGGTACCTACATACCATGTAGTAGGGACTTACACAGCTGCACCAGTATGCCAATTGTGGGATGTAAAAGTTACCATACATCTAAATTTAGGGGAGGGAGCACTTACACTGGGGTCCTGGTTAGCAAGATCCCAGTGTACTACAGTCTAAACATACTGACACCAGCAAAAATGTGGGGGCAACTATGCCAGAAAGATGCTACTTTCTTACAATGAGGTCCTGTACAATTTAGTGGTTAAAGAGAACATCTTGACAAACTGTTCCTCAGAGAAATTACACCAGCACTGGGTAGATTCTAAGCTATGTAGCTCTAGAGAGCTGGGGAAGATAGATGATTAGTGGGTATGCACTAGGGTGTTTAAGACATCCTTGGGTGGTGAACAAAAAAAAGGAGGACAGGCCTCCCCTTCAGGGGAAGGATGGGGAAGATGTGAAAAGTCTGAAAAGCCCAAAGAGTCCCCAAACGAAGGACAATGTGGTGGGGGGAGCACAGAGCCACATTCCAAAGTAAGGGGAGGGGGTTATCAGGGAAAGAATTCTGACCCTTCAAACGCTGGGGTGTTCTTTGTCTGTAGAGAGCCATGACACAAGATGGGTGATGCAGCATGCACCGAAAAGTCACCCAAAGGTGACACTCGCAAGGGGATTGGCAGTGCAGGCAGGGGGATGGAAGTAATCCCTGTGAGAGGGAACAGTGAAGCCACATTAATTAGGTGAGAAGATGCAACCTTTGGCCCACTGGTCTGCCAGTACTTTAAGTACAGGGAGTGGCCATAAAATCAAGGGGGTGGATGTTCAGGCCTTGAGGGATATTGGTGCCAGCATAACCATGGTAATTGTCAAGCTGATTTCCCCAAGCCAGATCTTACCAGATGAAGTGCACACGATAGTCAAGTCTGACAATGTCACAAAGTCATATCTCATAGCTGTGGTAGACTTTAAATGGGGAGCGTTTACTGGCCATAAGGAAGTAGCTGTAACCTCTGCCATCCCAGTGAAGTGTCTGTTGGGCAATGAACTTGAAACTTCTGCCTCAGCAGAGGTTGGGAGAAGGTCTCATGCAGCAATGCTGGGTCTCCCTGAGTGGGTTTGTGTCTCTACTAGAGCATAGAAAGCCTTGGGGGAAAGTACAAGGACTGCGGATCCTGAAACAGTGGACCGAGTCCCCAGTGACAGGAGAAAGGACAGGAAGCCTAGGAAGGCTTTGCAAAAAGTCTTCAGAACCAGGAGCAGCCCAAACCTCAGGGGGAGGGACTGGTATTTGAAGAGGAGGGTGCTGCCTTGAGAGACTTGCTTGACTTGCCACAACTTCAAGGGGAAGGTGTTCCCTCCAGAAAAGACCTCAGATTGTGACCAAAGACTTCTACCACTGTTGAGGGCCTGAGACAGTTAGCTGTCAGATAGAAAGAAGGAGATGGCATTGGCAATCATAAGGTATTCTGTGAGGAGGGAATCAGTACAGTGAGGCAAGAGATCCCAAACCAGGGGCAACCAGGAAAGTGGTGGCCCCCTAACAGTACGAGAGCTCCTCATTAAACTAGCCCATGATATCCACTTGGCTGGACATCTGGGGCATACCAAAACCTGGGACAGGTTGGTTAGCCATGCCTATTGGTCCCAGGTGTCAGAAAAAGAAAAGTAAAGGAGTTCTGCTGCTCCTGTGTGACCTGCCAGGCCGGTGGCAAGGCAGGTAGCAAAATAAAGGCCCCCATGATAGCATTCCCAGTATTGGGGATTCCGTTTGAAAGGGTGGGGATTGACATTGTTGGTCCCCTAGACTCACCTACTGCCTTAGGGCATAGGTTCATGCTAGTGGTAGTAGACTATGCCTCTAGATATCCCGAAGCCATACCTATGAGAACAATTACTGCCCCTGCAGTAGCTAGAATCATCCTTAGTATTTTTACTAGAGTCAGGTTTCCTAAGGTGGTCATTTCAGATAGAGACACAAATGTCATGCTTGCCTATCTGAAAGCAATGTGGGATGAGTGTGGGGTGACTTATAAGGTCACTACGCCTTATCACACACAAAGAAATGGCCTTGTTCAAAGGTTCAGCAAGACCCTGAAAGGCATCATTATGTCTGCCTCTCTGAAAGCAATGTGGTATGAGTGAGAGGTGACTTATAAGGTCACTACACCTTATCAAACACAAGGAAATGGCCTTGTTTAAAGGTTCAACAAGACCCTGAAAGTCATGCTTATGGGTTTACCACAGAAACTCAGGAGGAGATGGGAAATTCTTTTCCCATGCCTGTTGTTTGCCTACAGAGGGAGGATCCTTAGAAGGCAATACGCTTTAGTTATTTTGAACTGCTCTTTGGACACCCTGTCCGGGGTCCTTTACGTTTGGTGGGAGAAGGTTGGGAGGGACTTCAAAGGAGCCTAAACAGGACATCCTATATTATGCATTAGGCCTTTGCTCCAGATTGGAACCCTCACATGGTGATAAATGTGAATAGGCTAAATTGCATCATGACAGGGCAGATATGACCATGCTTATGGTGACAGATGGTGGGAAAGAGGAAAAAAGTGACCCTCTCCTAGACCTGCTGTTTTCCAATGTCAAATATGGCTCAGGGGAAAGAGTAACATTCTCTTCCACTTTGACAGATCAGCAGCAGACAGACTGTCCTAACTTGCTTAGACCGTTTGCTGTATTGTTTGCCTTGAACCCAGGCTTTACAACATGGTGTATCCATGATGTGGACCCATGTGACAGTCGACCTGTCAAGAGTAAGATGTAAAGACTGTCAGATCAGGTCCAAACTAGCATTGATGCAGAGGTTGCTAAAATGCTCGTGTTAGGGGTGACTGAGCTCTCAAATAGTCCATGGGCAGTCCAGTTGTTCTTGTGCCCAAAGCCAATATCTGAATGCAGTCACAAAGACTGATGCTTACCCCATGCCAAGAGCTGAAGAGCTCATAGACAGGTTGAGGGCTGCAAAATATCTGAGTACCTTTGACCTGAGTACCTTCAGGTTATTGGCAGATAGCCGTCACACCACGCGCCAAGGAGAGGTCTACCTTTTTAACCCCAGAAGGCCACTTTGAGTTCAGAGTGATGCCCGTTGGGTTGAAAAATACACCTACCATCTTCCAGAGGTTGGTGAACAGAGTTCTTTCAGGTCTGGAAAGTTCCAGTGCAGCATGTCGGGATGACATTGCTGTTTTCACTCCTACTCAAGGAAGCATTTCAAGCCCTTTAACAGATGGAACTGACTATCAAGGCAAGCAAGTGCTCAATAGGGCAAGATTCTGTAGTGTACCTGCGTCACAAAGAAGGAGAAGATCATAAACAACCTCTCCAGCCCAAGATCTAGACTATTCTGACCTGGGAAGCTCCAAAGACACAGAGTCAGGTCAGAGCCTTTCAAGGTCTGACTGGGTAATATAGAACATTTGTGAAAGGTATGGTACCATAGTGGCACCTTTGAGAATATTAATCTCTAAGCCAAGGAAAGTAACTTGGACTGACTCCTGTGGAAAGGCCTTTGACACCTTGAAGGGAGTTCTGTGCTCAGCACGTGTCCTGAAGGCACCTGACTTCACAAAAGAGTTTGCTATCCAAAATGATGCTTCAAAACATGGGATTGGGGCAGTTCTGTCACAGGTGAATGACCAGGGTTAAGATCAACCAATCTCCTTTATTAGCAGGTGATTCCTCCCCAAAGAGCGGCATTGGAGTGCCATTGAGAGTGAAGACTCTCTGGTTTGGTCCCTAAAGAAACTAACCTTCCTGCTTGGGGCTCACTTCAAAGTTCAAACTGACCACAGACTTCTCAGGAGGCTGATGCAGATGAAATAAGAGAATCCCAAACTGGTGAGGTGGTCCACCTCCCAACATCATATAGACCTTACATTGGAGCAGAGACCTATGACTGGCCATGCCAATGCAGAGGGCTTTTCCAGATACTTCCACTTAGATGATGAGAACCACCAGGAAAGGGGTTAAGTTGCTCATCACGTTTTGAAAAGAATCAAGAGGGAGGAGTGGGAACAATTCAGGGATAGGTTCACTCAGCTTCCCAGACAGAACCACAACAAATCAAGGAGAGTGAAACAACACCATTCTGAAGATCAAAATCTGTTATAAAAATATGTTGTGACCCTCAACAGCTAGTTTCCATCAGTGATATGAGACTTCCCACTGATGTACTAGTGGCCATAGCATCATCATTGGGTCTTATCTCCACCAGGGCGAAGAGTTTATCTGATGTAGAGACATTGTGGGATCTGTGAAAAGTGTGCATTGAGATACAATTAACTATTAACACTGAGTAGTGTCTGTTTTATTCAAACATGGATATGGGTAGGATTGAAAGAAAGTATGATGTGCTAGGGATAGGTTAACTATCCTTCACATCTAAAAAAGTAGCAATGTTTTAGCCTGCTTGCGCCTACAAAGTTTGTCAGCTTTCTTCAGGACCACAATGTTTCAGATTCCATTGGTACCAAATGACTTTTTGCTGCTACCAGATGCGAGGCACCCTTAAGGACAATGGGGAGATAGCCAAAAAGTGCATCCATGTCTGGTGGACCCGTAAGTGTTTGGTTGTGACTGGATTCGTCGCCCACGAGGGGCACCAAAGATTTGCACCGTGACCATTGTGTTGCAAAAGCGCAAGGGCTACATCGGCAGCCCTTGGAACTCTGCAAAGAGGAATTTGAGGGACCCCAAAATCCATGGACAGAGCTGCCCCAACTCACCTGTGGATGGATGACTCAACCAGACTTCACCCTTTTCGACCACATAGCACCGTGAGCATCCTTGAGCATCTTTGAGCTTACATTCCTCAGCAGCAGGACCACTCCTTCGTCATCTATGGTTGCTCTAAAAATGTTATGATAGCCAAGCAACTGTCCAAAGTATCCTTTCCTGTCGAATTTAGTCACCCAACTTGTGCCAGAACTGTCAAACTAACTTTTACAAACTTTTCAAAAGTTTCCAAACTTTTTGATGGCCATTGATTGTTTGCTGTTGGTATACAAGTTATTTATTACTTCTTAAATCTGTATCTTTGGAACCCTCTGGTTGATTTGATGATTAAGGTCTCTATAAATTTCTAAACATCTGCTCTATTTTTTTTAAATCAGTCTCTTGTTTCTTTTGTGTTGTGTGACCTTCTTATTCTGTTGTTTGGTGCTGTTAAATGTTTTCCACATTGTTCCTTTGATAAGCCTAAATGCTAGCAGCCACAGCTGCCTAGGGTGAGCTTAAAGTAGAGTGAACGTACCTGACTGGACTCAAGTTAGTATTTGTAAGTGTACTGCATGGTATGGCTTCCCAGCTATACCATATAGTACACCCAAATCCTCACACCTGCTTCTTGTGCTCCAACTACCAGGGATTGAGCAGAGATTCTCTAGGCACTCTGTTTTAACTTAACCTTCCCAGTGTAATTCCCACATTCCTAACAATCTCTTTATATTTACAGTGACAATTATTTCTTAAACAGTTTGAAGTTAACATGCTGGTGCTAAATACATCATCTAAAGAAATCAATAACTCAATAAATATGTCAAAAGCTTCATTGACTAGAGATTGCAAAGAAGACACATTCATGGATAAGTATAACGTTTAGAGACTTAGGTACAAGTACAATACACTGGTTGTTTATGACAGGGGCCACTGGTAAGTGGGGAGCAAACACAGGGGTAGGGAAGAAAAAGGTCTGCCAAAGGACAGCTTGCAAATTAAAAAACACAAGCAACAACTTTCTCTCAAATCTATGCTTCATTAGTCTCTTGGCTGTATAAATAGAAACATTGCAAACACCCTCTTAATATGTGTTGTGTGGTGGAGGTGGAGGCAAGCCATGTGTCTACCTCATACCCCTGGATTTGGTCACTTCTTTGAATGTTGTTCTTGGCTGCATGCTGCAGCTTTTAGAGATAATCACCATTAATCTTTTTTGCAGGTTGCTGCCTCCCTTTAGTTACAATGCTGGGAGTACCCTTGCTGCTTGCCACAAAATTGCTTGTCATCATTTTGAATGTTTGTGTTTCATTAGCCTATAATATATTTCCCTTTGTCTTGGAAGATAATCAACAGTGCAGAGGGTTACCTCCTCATTTACTTAAGTCACAACAACTGTTTCTGGAATTTAAAATTGGCCTTGGAAGGAGATTAGTGGTAAGAGTGAGAACTGTGCTGTGTTCAAAGTCAGGACTGATCAATCTTTTTCATTTGGAGTGAATCAAAGCAACAAGCTTAAGACTCGTATTTGCATGCGTAGGGTATTGGTCTAGCTTGACCCACAAAGCATCTGTCTAGCTGGAGAGGTTTATAAAATGGGTCTCTAGTTGGCAGAGGAATGCACAGTGTCCAAGTAGGCACCACAATCCTAGTCAGGGTAAGTCAGATACACAACCTAAATCAACCTGTGCTCCCCCTCTGGTAGCTTGGCATAGAGCAGTCAGGCTTAACTTAAGAGGTATTGTGCAAAGTATTTTTGCACCACTTAAATAACAGTAACACAGTGAAAACAGCACAAAAGAAATCCACCACAGTTCGGAAAATAAAGAATGCTTTTATGAGTAAAACAAGACCAACAAAAAAATCCAATAAGTAGAACTTGAGATATGACTTTTTAAAGAATAAACTGCAATGGAGTGCTTAGAAACCAAAGATTGCTTACAGGTTGCTTAAGGTTGTGCTGGACCAGCTTAAATCCAAAGTTCAGGCTGACTGTAATGAAAGGCAGGCTGGCTACAGGACCCATGAAGGGCCTGCTGAAAAAGTACCTTGGATGGAGGCTTGCGTTGATGGCGAGGAGGCGATGTGAAGACGATACATTGGTTCCAATCTGCTCAGCCAGGGAATGATTCTTCATCGAGCAGCACAGTCGCCGATGTGATGTCCTCAGGTTGCAACTTCTAATCATTTACACTGAAGGTTTTGTGTTGTCATTGAGCTGCACAGCTGGTGATGCAAAGGTAATGCTCAGGGGCTTGTGGTAATGCGTCAGTCCTGAGCCACGCAGTCAGCATTGCAACATCCTCAGCAGCAGCAGCAATGCGTCAGTTGAGGATGAATGAAGTGGTTCCGATTGAAGGAAATGCCAGGGATGCATCACTTTTTTGTCAACAAACAGCTGCCAAACCCACTTTCATGGCCCAGAACTGGATTGGCACCTCTTGGTAAAGCAGGACTCACAGTTGGCAGAGTCCAGCAGCTGACGCAAGGTTAAAGGAAGTCTTTGATGGCCCTGAGACTTCAAAACAGGAGGCACGCCCTTGGAGTCACTTAGGTGCTTGAAGGATGTATAAAGGCAAACGCAGTCCTTCTCACTCCCAGACAAGAGGCAGCAGGCAGTAGGCTAACACAGCAAAGCAGTTCAGCAGAGTGGCAGTCCTTCCTGGCAGCACACCAGTCCTTCTTCTTAGCAGAATGTTCTCAGATCCAGACGTATACTACCGTAATGGGGTTTAGGGTCCAGTACGTATACCAAGTTGGGTCTTTGATGTGGGGGAAACTTCAAAAAGGGGCCTTTGAAGTGCACAAGCTCCCTGACCTTCCTTCCTTGGCTCTAGACACTCTAAAGAGATTATGCAGCTCTTTGTGTGGGGACAGGCACAGCCCTATTCAGGTGCAAGTGTTAGCTCCTCCCTCCTAATCTAGTTCAGGAAGGCCCATCAGCCTGGTGATGGGCCATCAGGATGTGAGTGTCACACCCCAACTTCCTTTGTGTGTGACTGTCTAGAGGGAATGCACAAAGCCCAGCTGTCACCCATTCCAGAGATGTATTCAGAGGCACAGAATAGTTAAAGTAAGAAAATACCAATTTTCTAAAAGTGGAATTTCCAGACTTACAATTTAAAATCTAACTTTGCCATAAATTGTGATTTTAAATTGTGAGTCCAGAGACACCAAACTCAAACTTTCTATATTTCCCAAGTGGAAAGCACACTTTAAGTCTGTGTAAACCTATGGGAGAGATAGGCCGAACACTAGTGAAAAATGAATTAAATAGTTTTTCACTACCAGGACATGTTAAACTTAGACGTACATGTCCAGCTTTTTAAATACACTGCACCCTGCCCTTAGGGCTAGCTAGGGCCTACTTTAGGGGTGGCATACATGTACTAAAAAGGAAGGTTTGGGCCTGGCACATGGGTGCCCTTGCATGATCGAAATGGCAGTTTGAAACTGCACACAGGCTCTGCAGTGGCAGGCTGAGACATGTTAAGTGCTACTGTAGTGGGTGGGGCAATCAGTGCTGTAGGCCCACTAGTACCATTTGATTTACAGGCCCTGGGCACATATAGTGTACTTTACTAGGGTCTTACAAATATATTAAATGTGCCAATTGGGGATAAGCCAATTTCACCATGTTTAGAGTACAGAGCACCTGAACATTACTTCTGGTTAGCTGTGGTACAGTGCACAGATTCCTAAAGCCAAAAAAAATGAAATCAGCACAGCAAGAGGTCAGAAGCCAAGGATGCCATGTCTAACAGAGATCACAAGCTTTTGGCAGATTTCGGTTTTATGAATGAACCTCAGAACTTAAGCAACTGCTTGAAATGGGCTCTCACTGACAAGACTACTTTTGCTACTATTACATCAATTCAGCACCAGTATGATAAAACTAACCTCTTTCAGGTCATAGGTTGAACCCTACACACATTTGGCTCTTGTCACCATGTGGATTACTTCAACAACTGGTATGCCAATTGCTTAGTGTAACTATGGTGCAGTATTTTTAATTCCATCACTGCATAGCTTCGGCTCATGTCACCACCTTAATTACAGTCCCTCTCATTATTTTACTCATTTGTTAAAAATCTATAGTACTCTACTGAACCAGCTGAAATGTGTTAGTGGCATATACATATATTCCTGCATTGCTGGATTGCTGCTCTATTGCCCCCTACCTGAGTCAGAGGGATTGGACCTGCACCTGAACCCAGGGCTCCCAGAGTGACTCCAAACCTAGCCTGCTGCCCTTCTATTAGGAGCTACATGGATATTACAGGCTTCCAACCACCTGAATCAGCACCCAAATTCAGCAAGAGCAAACCCCAGACCCTAAATGGTGCTCCTTAGGTCCTGGACCCTTGGTGTGGCCTCAGTGGAGCTGAATTGAAGAATGAAATGGGTTGTTGGTGCCAAAATCTTGTTGCTTCCGTCTCCCGCAAGTGTGAAGTTCTGTCAATCTGACTCTTCGCGTATAGCATTGACTGCTTGTCGGTGTGCCACCTCGAAGCTCCAGCCTGACCGTTCGTGTTGAAAGTCTTTGCACTGGACTGTGAAGGTAACTTTTCAGCAGGACTAATCTGGTCCCTGCATACGACCCCTACTCCATCGTGGTCAGCCTGAATTTGTGATTTTCTCCTGGTCTCGTATGACAAGATAGCTGCAAGTTGCGCTTTGGGCTTGTTGATGCTATTTTCCCTTAAATCTTTAAAGTTGCATAGTTTGAGTTCTACTGATTGGATTTTTACTGTTTTGATCTTGATTTTTTATTTCATTGTGCTCTATTTTTCTAAAATGATGTGGGATTTCTCCTTTGTTGTGTTTTCACTCCATTACTGTTTGAAGTGCTGCATAAATACTTTGCATATTGCCTCTAAGTTAAGCCTGACCGATGTGTGCCAGGCTACCAGAGGGTTGAGCTCAGGTTAATTTGGGGTTTGGTTTTGCCTCTCCCTGACAAGGACTGTGGCTGCTACTTTGGTAGGTTTTCACCCCCTCAACCGGTAACCCAATTTCTCCCAAGTAGACAGTGGTCCAACAGGCCAGTGCCTACTCTTGAAAAATAAACATCACACTTTTCATTTTTTTTGTTTAAACGCATTCCATTTTCATTTATGGAAACCGGGCTGCATTTAAAGAGAATTTTTTTTTATTTGAAAGCCATCACAGACATTATAGTCTGCTGACTCCAGAATGCCACCATTCCTGTGATGGCTGCGATTACTAGTTGGTCACAATTTGCAACCTGCCTCATTAATATTCATGAAGTAGTTTGAATTGACCCAGTATGAATCACTAATTTGCAAACTGACCTATTGGTACATAGGTCACTTCCCAAATTACCACAATGGACACACATTCAGGCCACTATTTTGTGACCAGTTGTACGTTTATCAGGCCCCATAGGACCGTACTACTGGCAGTTTGCACAACACAAGAATAATTTAAATATAGCTTAAACTAGATCTTAAAATCAATCAGTCAGTGGAGTGGTTAATTCAGACAGGATTTAAAGCAGGACACAAACCCATATTCAGAAATTTGGCGTTATTAAATAATAAATATGGTGAAAGGAGATAATGAATTGAAGGCAAGCTGATCTGGCAGAAGCAGGGAAAACTACTGCCATAAACCACTGCACATTAAACAAGCCTTTGCATTGCAACGGGTCTCGCATTACGTTGAGTTAGAGCTATTAGCGTTATGAACTCCTAACCGTACATTTCTTGTGGATTAAATGAAAAAAAAAAAAAACGAGCGTGATTGTGCTCTGTAAAACACAGCGCGATCTCGCCACGAAATAAAGAGAAAAAGTGTCCTGAAACTGTCCTGAAACCATACAGTAAACATTGAGCCTTGTATGTTTCCAGTAGTTTACCGGTGCTCTCGAGGAGGGCTAAACACCGGAAAAGGCATGACGAATGAAAGCAAGCCCACGAACCAATGAAAGTGACTGACATAACATGGGCGTGGTTAAAATCCCCCTAAAGAGAGATCAGAAGAGGGACAAAGCACTTTGCGCTCACCACCAAAAAGTCACCCATGTAGGCCAAGCGCAGCCTTTAAAATCACGTGGATTTCACACCTGTTTGAAAGGTCAGCTGTGTGAACGGTTTTATTTTATTTGGCAGGGTTCTGTTTTGCAAAATGAGAAACAAAATAGAACAATGTAACTCCTCCACATTTCAGAACCCTGATGGCAAGCATATTCACATTAAAACATCTTTCAGTTGACTCTGCCTCCATATTATTTGCTTATTGTATCACATTGAGTTACTTATGTATCGGAGCCAGAAAGAAAGAAAAAATGGTTCCATAAACTACAAAGGTGGGAAAAAGTCTGTTCAGTTTCTCTGTTTCTGGTTGTGGCAGATGGAACTGGGCACTCATTTTATCACTTCGTGTATGGTGTCAGCCGTGCACTTGAGACTTAAAGAGCTCTTTTGTCCAGAGAGACAGATTTTTAGCCTTTGCTGGCAGGAAGCCTTTCCTAACTGGGAAGCCCTCGTCCTCTTCTCTACATCCGGGGAAAAGCGAGCATTAAAAACACTCTAACTGAGTTCTTCTCACCGAAAACTTATTACAACGCTGGCCTGTTTCCAAGGTGCCTCCGGGCATTTCAGTTGACATGCTTCTTGTACACTTATTAATTTTAGTGCTGGAAAACAAGACAGAGCCAGACGAGCTGACATGGCCACCGTGTCTCATTAAGACAAGTTAAGGAGAATAAACAGGATCCTTTCGGTCATGTTACTGTAAACCTATGATATTCTTTAATGGCCGTATCTTGGCATGCTTACCAATTAGTGGTCACACTTTTCTGGTGCCATTTAGTATTGATTGCTCCTTTGGATGCCTGCATATTTGTAACTATGTACTTTTTTCAACAGGCAGCTCTTAGAAGAAATTAGCACTGGGGTGGTCTATGAGTTAGGCCACTGGTTCCCAACCTTTTGAATTCTGTGGACCCCCACTTTATCATTGCTGGAACCCAGGGACCCCCACTACTGAATCATTATTGGAATCCGTGCCCTCCCCGCCTCCCACCCCCTGCCCCACTGAGTCATTACTGAAAGCTGGGGGCCTAGTCTGGTAATATTATTTAATTTTCTAAGCAGTCGCAGACCCATTGAATAGACTTTGCTGACCCCCAGGGGTCGCTGGACCACAGGATGAGAATCAATGAGTTAGGCCCTTTGGAAAAGTAATTTACGATTGCAAAGTTTGTTAGTTTTGTAGTACACAAAATGTGAAAATTTAGTTAAATTTAGCATTATGCAATTTTGTGCTAATTCCTGCTTGTACAAAACTGGATCCAATCGAAAATGCCTCATCAAGAGATATATTCTGCTCAAACCAGTCTCCTTCAGATGTCTTGCATGACTTTTACAGGTGGTATATATACTCAAGTGAAATTTTCAGGCAAGATATCGGCAAGCCACATTTCGCCCCAGCTTAGTTTTCACTGAAATAAATTGCAGTGTAGTGATCCTGATAGGAACCATTATGGTGGAAAACACTTTTGCGACAATTATTGAGCTAAGACCAAAATAATTTACACAGAGGGATGTAACACACAAAGTACTGCACTCTATCCCTGCCCTTGGTATGGAACCTTAACCAGTCGTGTAGCTTCAGGGTGTGTTTGGGGTGTTACACTCCCCTAATAAATGTAATTTCTGATTCATAATTGGGACATGCACTTTCAGTCAGGTATGGTTACCTACCTGTCGGATTTCACCAGCAATTTTGACCAACACACATACAAACACACACACACTCACCCTCGGTTTTAAAAGTCTTCAACAATTTGGTTAGTTTACAGAATATTGCGTTTTCACCTCACTTAATACACCTATAATCCGCATTTCTCTCCATATCTTCTGCCCCTTAATCCCCTCTCATGCTACCTGCTTGTCATGTAATGCATTTATGTACAGTATATGCCTGTGTGGTTGTTGGAAAATCAGCACCCCCCCCCCCCCCCCCCCAAAATCCTACATTAGGAATAAGTACAGAGAACTATAAGTAGCTTGTCACAAAAGTCACTGATCAGGATTGTTATCAAATTATTTTTTTTAGACTCCATCTTCCCACAAAAGAATTAAACTCCTCATTACATAAATTTGAGATCAGCAAGACTAGTACACGTGGTCTATACACCATGTCTTGCCGAAAGGTATGCAAGTTGAGCTAAAATGTCAACGGGTGGGAACACAAACACAATACTCCCATATTGGCAACATATGAATGTGATCTCAAACTGGCACCAAATGTTATATTCACATTCATTCAGCAGTCTTACAACCATGAAGGTTTCTTGGAATTTAGATGGAGCATTCACAACAATGTCCGAAAGAGAGCCTACGTGGCATAGAAAAGAGAGGTTGTCAGTAACTTTAGCCATTTTAAAGGAGTCGAGATTAGGCAAGATTATACCAAACTCTTGGGGCCAGCATTGAGAAGGCTCTGCCACTCCATCTTCATCTCTTATAACACAATACTTTCAAAGGCACTGGATCTCGTGGCACAGGAGACTACCAGGGATACACTTGGGGAGCTTCCTGGGATTTGACAGTAAAAGTTTCAGTGAACAATACATAATGGTGTTGTACAATGTGAAAGGACACTCATGTAGTAACAGTGATGCAATTGAGAACTTAAAAGCGTTTGTGGGCAAGGTGCAATGTGTGCACCATATTAAAAGTGGGAGGGGGCACATAGCCCCTCGTCTTGGCTGACTTCAGCCCTGGCGACCACATGCCCGGGGGACGGGATGTAGTACCTCACACTGCAATCTGTCTGCTGCGGTCTAGAGTACCTTCAGTGAGCCCAGGAAACGTGATCAAGGTACAACTAAACAATACCCTACCTTTGTCAGCAGTTTTCAAGCTTTAGATTATTTTATTTTGCACTGTTAGCTAGGAAAAGCAGGCAGAAGAGATCCCAGTGGTTAGGCAATATTGTTTGAAATTGGCATCCGATTTCAATTCAGAGGTTTTTAAGTACTGAAACAGTTTGTAGATGGTCTCCAGGACCGGAGAGCTAGAATATTGGGCTCAAGGGATATTGCTACCATCTATGAAGCTATTGAAGATCCCGATTTATATATAGCAATACGTGACGAAGGTGTTCTTGTTGCAAAAAGCACTTGCTTTCTATAAGTATTGCAGTACGTGTTTGGAACATAGCTGAAAATGAAACCTCTCTCAGCAGCATAATATCATTAGTCTATTACCGGTATAACGCCATTGGTAATACCACACGAATCTTCTCCTTCACCTGGATTACAGGTTCACCCAAATCGTATGTTAGTTACTGCTTTTTTTGTCTGATTTTATGTGCCTTCCCACTACCTAATTCTCACTCCTTCAAAGAATAATCCATTTCTTTCTAGCGATTGCTCACACAACCATTTCATCTCTTATGTCCATCACATAAGACAATTCTCCTCTCTGGACAGCTCAAAACCGTGGGGCCATTTTAGCACAATAATGTTTTCACCGTTGATCTCCTAACTTTCACTTTTGCATCGCCTGAAAATGTGCTCACCTCTAGATAGCACTCAAACAAAAATCTAATTAACATCATCAAACTTTACTTTGTCTGGTCTGGCTTCGGCAAGGAGGTCTTGAATGAAAGTTGTTAATGACATTATTGACTATTGTAATTTCTGTCTGTAATTAGTGGCTCCCAAAGTGTAGACTTTGTTTACAAAGTACGCATATATGACTCTGCATATTAACAAACAATTAATTGTAGATCTCAACAGACTTTCTTGATAGATGGATACTTAAATTAAGAAATACGATTGTGGCTTTACTGTAATAAAGAAATAGGAAATGTACCCTGAATGTGTAATCCACTTGAAATAGAAACAATTTTTATGTGATTGTCTTGTCTGATGCTTCCTTTTCTTTTCTTTACACATAAATGCACTTTGAATGAAGATTTTTGCGTTGTTGCGTTAATTATGAAGTACAAGAAATACTCTGTGTAAATTGTGTCTTGCCTTGAAGAAAGAACATAATATTCCAGTCACAGTACTCGAGTTGGCAGTGGAAGTAGTAAGGGAAATCTAAACATAGTCTCTTTTTGTTAAAGATTTATACTGTCACAAAAGATTAAAAGGGATACGTTTTGATATTTTGCCATCATTTATTCTTTTTCTGATTATCTGAGATTGCAATGCTGGGGTTGGAGCATTGCACTCCGGATGCCGTTCTTGCCGGTCGAATGTTGATCCCTCCAGTCCTACACTGATAGATACGGTAAAGAAACATTACAGCATCTTTATGGCTTGTCCCAGGGGTTTAGGGAAAATAAGAACCGTTTTTATTTATTTGAGGCCCGTTGTATTCTTTTTGATGGCTGATAGTCGAGGCATAGTTGTAATGAATTATCTGGTCTTTTATTTTGTTTGGTTTTTGTGGAGGTGCTGCATTGATACCGGGCCCCAATCAAATGTCAATGTGCATTTTTTGTGCTTTGTTAATAAATTGTTTACTTGCCATGTAGACTCTAAGCCACAATTGCTTTCTTTTTGCAATTTTAGTAGGACCAGTTAGGCAATGTTATTTATTATTTATTCACATTTCGAGTACAAGGGCCTTGCTCTTGGCATTATAATGTTAATCTGCTGTTGATGTTTTGACTCTAAGGTGGTGGTGGTGGGACTCGTGAGGCTTTCCCTACATTTATCCCACACATTTATCCCACACATTCTGGCCGCTTTTCTACTGTTTGCACAATGGCTGTGGAAGTGTTCTATGTTGAAATCCTGGGGCTAGTTCAGTGTAATTCCTTTTAAATTCCGTTCTGTTTCCTTAACCTATTTCCTCCTGTGTTCTTTGTTTATTTTCCTGTCTTTTCCCTCTTATTACTGTGGCAGCAACCTCTTCCTTAACCCTCTTTTGTTTTTTTATCTCCGTATCCTTACTTCCTTTTACTTATTCAGTGCCGTTTGGATCTTTCCTAGTCATTACTTCCCATTTTTCAAATTTTTATTGCATTACACTTTTGACAATTTGAAATTTTAAAATATAGGAATAAACCTTTAAAATTCTTTATGAATTATTTTGTTTTCACATGTGCAAGTACTGTGGTTGGTAGTGATATTACTAAATAAGAGCCTTTTTCCTAGGGCCAACTCAGAACGAGGACAAGGATGGCCAGGCTCAGAATGAGGGGGACCAGGTAGTGGCTGTTGAAGCCTGTATTCAGTCAAATTCCTTTCTTAATGAAAACTACTGCATTTATTAACCTGAATGAGTTATTTATTCATTAACCCTAATGCTGATACCCACCTTTTCCTAACTCCCTTATTCTTGTGTCTCTGCTTCTTGGCCACGTAATGGGAAGAAGATAAAGTGGTCCACCCATTTGTGTCACATCCTGTCTCTGCACATACCACACTTTTCCAGTGACTTCTTTTTAGGTTTATCCCTATGCCAACATGTGCACCAGTCTTTCTTTTACCTTCCATTAACCAGCGCATCTATTGATAGCCAGTCCTAAGCCCAGCCCAAACCATACCCTAAACACAACCTTTCCTAACACCAACACACTCCCTAACCTAAGATCAATGTTTTCTTGATGACAATGAATTAAGGAGAGGGTGTTGTGTGGAGGTAGAGGAAAGGCAGGACCACATTAATTATTGTTGGAAGTGTTTTTATGTGCCTGTCAACAGTAGTCTGAAAATCATGAAGGTAAGCTACCTCAGCTAATTATGTCGGATGCAAATCCCCATAAATTTTGTGTTAAAACCCCACTAGAGATTCAGAATTATATAATTTCAGAAGGCTTAGACAACTAGGACTGTTGTGCGACTGCGTTTCCACATAGTTGCAGGGAGAACAACAAATAAAGCATTTTTTCTTGCATTAGTCCAGCCTGCTGCTCCCACTAGAGATCAGTCCCAGAAAGAAGACCTACGGCAAAAGGCCCAGTGGAAGTTAACCACTCTGATCCACCTCACACAAATCAAAGCTACTGAAGTGACCTTCCATTAATTGGGGTCCTGCAGGAGCAGGCATCAGTGGGAGAAGCTCCAACAATCTGACAGACAGCCAAGCCACACCCTCCACATCTCACAGCAGTGATTTACATCCATACCCCTGGGGAGCCTCCTCCATAAAGTACTCATGGATCTATATACTCTAAGGAAAGAACAAGAGGACATGGAAAAAATAGTGAATGCTTTACAGGGATGATTTTATTAGATAAGTGGTCGGCTCTGTTGTGGATGGTGTGGGAGGGTTGATTTGGAAAAGGGAAGGTTATTTTGCATTTTGTAAGGAAATGGGGAGGAGTTGGACGTGTTGTGGGTGGTGTGGGAGGACCTGCCATGCACAATCTCACTGTCTTAAGTTTTAGGTGTAGCATTAAAAACAGATATTCAAGCCTTGAGGAAGTCCCAGGCGTATAGCCACAGAGTTGAAGCTATTAAAAACCAGAAGTTGCTACATACCAAAAATAATATATAATTTGTAATGGACTGTTAACAAATCAGAGGGTGCTACATACTCAAAGGTATATGCAAATTGGAACTCTATGTATATGAAATAAATATAGAAAGTTTCAGAGCTTAATGTGTGAAAAAATAAGTCCCAGGGCTCCTGTCAGAAGGCCGCAGCAGCTTGCACCACCCATTGCCTCTGTGAGCACCGCCAATGACAGAACCAACAAAACTACTAATATTCACACCCAACAATTTCAGGCCGCCAAAGCTATAAGCATAGCTTGGGGCAAGTAGTAGTCATGTATATGGAATTAATAAACCACAGTTGTTGTGCTCATCTCCAATTTGGACAAACAGTGCCAACGCGTGGCATACTGTCATAAAGGCCATTGCTTACAATTAAGTGCCAGTGCAGGGCACCGGAAACCTCTGGCTTAAACCAAGCACTTTATACATTACCTTTAATGGATCTTCATCTTCTGGAATGAGTCAATAAAATATTATTTTGTTTACTTATGAATGCAACCAAAGCTAATAAGAATAAATGCTGTTTGATTACTATTTGCAGCAATACTTGAGTGCTTGGGACACTTCTCCATATCATACATAAACAATCAATGCAATGCTTCTGTCTTCACCGCATGAGAAAGAATAACTAGGCATGACAGGCATCTTGTTCTTTCAGGAAATGGCAGTGCCAGTTGCAGACTTAAAGGCTGTTGTTCATTTAAAATCATGTGGTTGACCCTAATGTTGAATTAGATTTCTTTGTTTGTCATTACCCAGTCACCAAGACAAAATAAGTGTGCCGGTAATTGTCTGTGCCTAGCACACTGAATAAATTATCACTTTATTGTTTATTTACATCTATTGGCACGCCAAATACAATACTAAAGAGTTATGTTATATTGCTACAGTAGGCATTGGGTTGTTCTACTTTTTTGTCCTGCATATACAGTTCGTCTTCGCATTCAGGGACATAGGGGGTCATTCTAACTCTGGCGGGCGGCGGAGGCCGCCCACCAGAGTTCCCCCCTCCAGAATACCGCACCGCGGTCAGAATACCGCTGCGGTTATTCTGTGTTTCCCGCTGGGCTGGCGGGCGACCGCGAGAAGGCCGCCCGCCAGCCCAGCGGGAAACCCCCTTCCCACGAGGAAGCCGGCTCCGAATGGAGCCGGCGGAGTGGGAAGGTGCGACGGGTGCAGTTGCACCCGTCGCGAATTTCAGTGTCTGCTGAGCAGACACTGAAATTCTTTGTGGGGCCCTCTTACGGGGGCCCCACGACACCCCATACCGCCATCCTGTTCCTGGCGGGCGAACCGCCAGGAACAGGATGGCGGTATGGGGTGTCTGAATCCCCATGGCGGCGCAGCAAGCTGCGCCGCCATGGAGGATTCAGCAGGGCAGCGGAAAACCGGCAGGAGACCGCCGGATTTCCTGTTCTGACCGCGGCCAAACCGCCGCGGTCAGATTGCCCTGCGGGGCACCGCCAGCCTGTTGGCGGTGCTCCCGCCGACCCTGGCCAGAATGACCCCCATAATTTGGAGGGCAGTCACTGAACACACTTGAGATGTATGAGAAATTACCCTCATCCACTGTTGTGTCTTGTGGAGCCTAATCATTTTAGGGATGAAACGTTTATTCATTTTCATCATCATGAGTCTCTCCATATTCAAAGGAGACAGACTAAGCCTTCTTAAAATACATTCTGAGAATACACTGGCTAAAGGAATGCTAGATGTTTGATAACCAGTCAACTGAGTTGAGGTTACAGTATTTTCTCATGCCAATAGATCAATATGTCTTGATCTACTGTGAATGTTGTTGGTCATCCAAGTGCTCTAGTCACATTTTCTTTATTGTGATGTTTGACATTTGTGACTCCTGAGTTTCCTTCTGAGTTTGTAGGGCCTGTGATGACTAAAAAACAACCCACCACAGAGGATGCTACTACTGTTTGTTCTGTACCAGAAAATGTGACTTGTAATGGTCATTGATTAACCAGTTGCTGGCATTTCTGTTCAGACATGCTTCTGGAGCCACCAGTGTGTCTTAAGAGGTTGATGAAGAGAGTACCTGCTGTAAAAGCTGCAATTTGTTTCATAGTCAGCCACCTTCATGACCCGCCAGCTTTTACAAATGGAGCCATTCACTGCTGAAAAAGGAAAGAAAACAGACAAACTACGTTTATACCACAGATCAAGTAAAGTAGCACAAATGCACTTTTCGGAGGTCAGGATCTATAGTTGCAGCCTAGTGTTTGTAAATAGGCAAATGATCAAGCAGCTGACCAAACTAACTGCTTTCACATTAACATTTGTAAATGTCCCTTCCGCCTTACACAAATGGGTCTGAACAAGTGTGCCTTAATGGGATGGGTTTTCTTATAGTATAATCTTCCCTTCTGACTTCCTGTGTCACATTTTAAGGGGGATGATTATCTTAATCAGGCACTCTGCTAGCTTTGGCAGTAGCATCTCCTCTTTGCTATGCTATGCCACACTTGCTATGCTCAAATAGTATTGCAGCCCCGGCCGGAATCTCCTCTGTGCAGGCTTTTGCTGGGACACTATTAGCATGGTGAATGATACTCAAGTACCTCTGGACTTTAAAGGAGTGGCTGAAATTAGAACAGAGCCTCAAACAGGTGACCAGTAAGTTGTGTACTATTTCCTTTTTTTTCGGGAAAAACAGCACAATTATGATGATATGCTTATCAGAGCACTGACGTATTCTCAATCTTCCACGGAATTAAAAATATTACTATTACTACCTTTGTTCGTGGTTATAAATCCATTTCTGAGACTCCTGGACTTTTTCAGGAATGTGCTGAGTGTGCTTTCTTCACGGCGAACATAGCAACTTTTGCATGCTGACAAATGCCTTTAAAATTATCAGTACTGATTGCACTGAAAGAGAGCTTTCCTTTAACTGTCTTGAAGGAATCTGAGGCCCGAATTTACTGAACCTTCATGCAACATAACACATCAAGGCAACTTGCTGCCTTGCATTGAGTTTTGTGAAAGTGAAAGAGCAGATATTGATCATATTTACTGAGGTATGGTGCACTTCTTCGCTCTTATTACAAAAGCACTCTTGTAGCAGACTAGCTCCAATTCATGTACATTTTTGTCAAAGAGCCTGTGTTGTGGTGAGGAGAATTTTTGTGAAGCAAGGAATACCTTTCTGCAGAAAAAGTATCCTTAGATGCGCATTCATCTTTGTATGTGTGCTACAGAAGGCAAATTTAAATATTTCTCCTTGTTACATCAAGGTGAGGTATGCACATGATTTTAGCACAAACCCAGGTTTACTGAGATAAGTGAATATAGGTTTGCATCAAAATACATTTGTGCATGCATGGGAACACCCATTTCTCACCCATGTATGCCTCCTCGACACAAGGTAACACAAGGCTGTGCAAGGCTCTGCACTGCGTTACTGTGTGGATGCAAAGTGACCCAAAGCCACGCAAATACTGATTTGTGTACCTTTGTAAATGTAAATTAAGGCCTTGCGTTGACTTAAGTGATGAAAGGACAATGCACCTGCTTAGTAAATCTGGCCCTCAATGTGCATTGATGCACATGTAGTCTGTAACATGACAACTGCTCCACATGTCTGTATTGAAATGTGTGCACTGCACAGCAGCCTCCTTCATTACTTTAGCAAATAATCCCAGCACGTCACAGTGCATGCGGGTTAGAAATGGGGTCTCTAGTTGGCAGTGATTCGTACCTTGCCAAGTAGGGACCTTCACTCTAGTCAGGGTAAGGAAGTCGCACAGCTGAGATGACCCCTGCTCACCCTCTTGGTACTTTGTCACAAGTAGTCAGGCTTATCTCAGAGGCAATGTGTAAAGTATTTGTACACACCCACAGTGAAAACACCACAAAAGTACTCCACACCAATTTAGAGAAATAGCCACTATTTATCTGAGTAAAACAAGACCAAAATAACAAAAATTCAACATACACAAGCAAAGATATGACTTTTTACATTTTAAATCTCAGCAAACACTTAGAAACACATTAGCTCCAACTAGGACTATCACGACGTCTTGACGGAGTCATTCCCAACAGTCCAATTCCACTCAGAGTGTTGGCAGGTCATGAAGTCACACGGACCCCAAGTACAGTACCTTTGGAAAATGATGAAACAAAGATGTTGCATGGAGTCTGGGAAGTGAGGCGTCGCTGTTGTGGGTGCGGCATTGGTTTCTTACTGCTACGGGGAGGTAAGGCATCAGTTCTTTAATGCTAGACAGGGGAGGTGAGGCGTTGGTTCTTTACAGTTGCAGGGAAGGGAATGTGGCATAGGTAGCAAGGCATTGTTTCCTTATCATCTGGATGGGTCGTTTAATCCACCAGGTCAAGACACGAGGATTCAACTTTGTGGTGTTGTGATCACACCACAGGGCAATGGTGCTGCAGTGGAGTTGGAGCCTGGTGTCATGGACGTC
Organism: Pleurodeles waltl; assembly: GCF_031143425.1. Taxonomy (NCBI): domain Eukaryota; kingdom Metazoa; phylum Chordata; class Amphibia; order Caudata; family Salamandridae; genus Pleurodeles; species Pleurodeles waltl. Next base: position 1,660,790,608 of record NC_090444.1, on the reverse strand, counting down.
AGTGACATGGCACTCAGGACTCAGGACTCATAGGACTTTGGCGGCACTGTGGCAGCATCAGGCCTGCGGCGTCGCTCACTGACTTTGTAATCAGCAGGGACCATGGCTCCATTGCAAGCAATAGGATGGGGCCAGACAGCGGTTCTGAAGTCACGCTGGAGCCAATGTACTTGATTTCTTCTTGGTTGCACTAGAACTCAGTCCCAAGGGCGCAGGGACTAGATTTGGTGCAACCTGGCAAGTCAGGACTTCTCAGCAAGAGAGCCCAGGTGCTTGCAAATGACACCTTTGATGTCCCTGAGACTTCCTAACAGGAGGCAAGCTCAGTCCTAGCTCTTGGAGAACCTTTGGAAGCAGGATGTAGAAAGCAAAGTCCATTACTTTCACTCCCAGGACAGAAGCAGCAAGCAGCAGGCCAGCACAGCAAAGCAACAGGTACAGTGGCAGTACCTCCTACAACAACTAGCTCTTCTTCCTGTCAGGATGTCCTCAGTCCAGAAGGATTCTAACTTTGTGGGGTCAGAGGTCCAGTACTTGCACCTATTTCTGCCTTTGAAGTAGGAAAACTTCAGGAAAAGTATGTGAACAACACCCTGCCCTTCCTCTCCTGGCCCCAGACACACTCCAGGGGATTGGATACTGCTTTGTGTAAGGACAGGCACAGCCCTATTCAAGTACAAGTGTCAGCTCCTCTCACCACTCTAGCTCAGGAAGCCCCATCAGCATTTGCAAGGCACATCTCAGCTCCCTTTGTATGACTGTCTAGAATGAATTCACAAAAACAAAAAAACCAACTGTCATCCTGAACCAGATGTGTATTTCACAGCCAGGCAGAGGCAAAGAATGATTAAGCAAGAAAATTACCACTTTCTAAATGTGGCATTATGAAACTTACAATTTGAAAACCAACTTCACCAAAAGATGTATTTTGAAATTGTGATTTCAGAGACCCCAAACTCCACATCTCTATTTGCTCCCAATGAGAAATTACACTTAAAAGATATTTCAAGGCAATCCCCATGTTACTCTATGGGAGATATAGTCCTTGCAATAGTGAAAAACAAATTTAAGAGTATTTCACTATCAGGATATCTAAAATACACCAGTACATGTCCTACCTTTTAAATGCACTGCATCCTTTCCATGGGGCTGCGTTGGGCCTACTTTAGGGGTGACATACATGTAGTAAAAGGGAAGGTTTGGGCTTGGCAAGTTGGTGCACTTGCCAGGCAAAAATGGCAGTTTAAAACTGCCCACCCAGGCACTGAAGTGGCGGGCCTGAGACATGTTTTCAGGACTACTCATGTGGAAGCACAATCAGTGCTCTAGGTCTACTAGTAGCATTTGATTTGCAGGCCCTTGGCAAACCATGGTGCACCATACTAGGGACTTACTAGCAAATTAAATATGCCAATCATGGATAAACCAACCACCAATACATTTAAGACAGAGGTCACTTGCACTTTAGCACTGGCCAGCAGTGGTAAAGTGCCCAGAGTCCTGAAGCCAGCAAAAATGAAATTCAGCACAGGATCAAAATAGGAGGTCAGAAGCCAAGAAGACAAGGAAAACCCTGTTAAAAGGGCAATTTCCAACAACCTGGCATAGTGATAGTTAAAAAGCAGGTATAGCTTGGAATCTTTCATTTGGACATTTGGACCTCATGAATTCCAGAATTCATTCTCTCATTCCACCAAAGAAAAAGGGATGATGTCAATCAGGATTTTGTGAAGATGGAAACAGGTTCTGGTGGTATAGAAGGAGGTTAAATAGAGGGGAGGTGCACTTCACAAGTGCCACTCTTAAAGTGAAGAATCACTGGCTGTTCTTCTTCCTCTCTATCAACTTGGCTTTCTGGAAAATGCATTTTCCTTGCCTCATTTGGAAGGACTTGGGGGTCAACTCCATGTCTCCTTCACCTGAAGGGGACATGGAGAAGATGGGGGAGTGGGCTTTCTTTTCCTTGGAGGATATGATGAAGACAACATGTTCAGTTGTGGAGAGGGCACAACATCCTGCTGTGCAGCAAGCCTGCTGTGCTCCATCCTTAGGAATATTAGTTATACTAAACTATTATTCCTATTGAAATACCTAAGAAGATTCAGTTTGTTGAGGCACTTCCATTTCAGACTAGGGGGCCTCAGTCATGAATACAGTGAATGCAGCACTGAGTGGTTGAAACAGGGACGATACTGAGATCTTTCTGCCCAGACAACGGGGCATTGAGTAATCCAGCTTGTAAACCACTGGGAAAAAGTGTGAGGTCTTGATGCCCGTGCTGTTCCTACTGGTGGTGAAAGACCTGTCCTCAATAGCCACTTTCTCAGCAGGAGTTTGCTTCTTTAGCAGCATCTTTTTCACTCTTCTTGCTTAGCAGAAGCACTTAGTAGAGTTGTTTCTGGACGGCATTGTTCGCTAATTCACAGACTTGTCTCTCCCTTTTGGGTCCAAGAGACCACCGTGATAGCAAGAGAGAAGAAAACTGGGAAAATCAATTACATTATTTTGCTTTTAATAGTTATAGTTGATATAATGAGTCTGACGTAATGTCATTACAACAGAACAGACAACGTCCTGTGTTATAGAGAAAGCGATAATACATGTGCGGTTCCCTCCAAGGTCATGGGGCCCCTATGAAAGCAAGGAGATGATGGTAAAGAATTAAATCATTTAATTAATAATATTAACCATGGCCCAGAACGACTAATCAACATGGTACAGTATTATAAAATTGGAAAAATATGTGGTGTCCATCCAGGGCGCAAGCGACCCTATGAGAACAAGTGGAAAACATCTGGCAAAAATAAATGAAATTACTTCAAATCAATAACCAAGGACTAGTTCAGCCCAGACTCCTACAATTCAACCAGGTACCCTGAAAGTGGCTAGCAAACCTAGGCCCTTATTTATACTTTTTTAGCGCCGCATTTGTGTCATTTTTTGACGCAAAAGCGGCGCAAACTTATCAATTACAATTGTATTTTGTAAGTTTGAGCCTCTTTTGCATCAAAAATCTGCGCAAATACGGCGCAAAAAAAGTATAAATGTTGGCCCTAGAGAGTGCAGGCAGGCAGTGTAGTCTGCTTTCAGAGCAGATGTGCCTTTCCTTAAAGACCAATGGATTACTAAGAGTCTGAGGCAGCCATAAAGGTCTCTGAGGCAATCCTTCAATGGAAGCAAATCAATTTAAAATACGCTTCAATACAAAATCTGCAACATATTTAAAGCCTGAAGGCCCTAAATAGTCACTCCTGGTGACAGGGTCACCAGAAACAAAACCCTTTGTCAAATGGCCCAGCAGGGCAGAGTGATCTGATTTTAAACACACTGCTCAACCTCTTAGACAATATGTTAATGGCTGAGAAAATGTGTACCGTTTTCAGAAGTTCTTTTGATAACAGCGACAGGGAGTATGCTCAACTCTGCCCAATTTGTCCCCGGAAGGGCCAGTACTCTTGGGACTGCAATGTGGGAGAGGATTGGCCCGGGAACCCTCTGGGACTTGCAGCAGCAGCACAAGTAGGGCTCTCCAGGCAGAAGTTGTATGTGCACTGTCTCACCACCACCCATGCTTGGGTTAGCACAGTGGAAGATGAAGCCCTTTCCCGGCACCAGTGGTGAAGTGCCAGGCCATCAGGAAGGCGAAGCACGACATGGTACAACACATTGTGATTTGGTTGCAAAGAGTATGTTATTGCATTGCGCTACTTAAAATCATCACTGTTAGTCCATTTGATACAATATTTTACCAAATAAAACTAAATGATGAACATTTATGTTCCACCTTAATTATATGTTTAGATTCTTCATACTTAGACCTGGTTGAACTAAGTTGCAACTCCCATTTTCATATCTGTGGTTTACTGTATTCATTGTTTTGGTTTCCACATTCCTAAAATATGTGCAAATATATGTGCAAATATATCAGGATACTGTCCCCCTAAACAACAATCCATGTTCGCTGCAAAAATAATACACATAAATATGTATAGTTCTCACCTTAGTCTTTAATCTCAAGAGTTCTATTAAAATGATTATTTATGCTCATTCATTGAATATACTGTACACTCCATGTTGTCAAACGTATTAAAGACATTCAGTTTGCCCCAAGAACAGATTCTGTAATTATTAATCAATATTTATTTGAAATTTGTCCATGATAAAACCCTCCAACTTCAGATCTAACTTATCATACCTATTTTAATTTGTAGACACTCACTAGCAATCCAGGTATGGCAGCACAACTTCACGATACGCACATCCTGTATCGCTGCAGCGCCATCTTGGATCACCCTATTAAAGCCAACAAAAAGCCGACCAGACATAACTCTACAAGGTGCCAACCAGAAGTAAAACCAACCTCTTCTGCTTCGGGCAGGACGTGACAGGTGTTTATGCTAGTAAATTGTAACCTAAGCAACAATATCAAAACACTATATTTAAAGAGTGCTGATAATTATTTTGTATTCTTAGTGATCTAAAAACATGTCATTTAGGGAATGTAGGCCAACCAAGTAACATTCATCCTTAAAAATGGGTTTTTAATTTATAGTATCTAAATCCTCCAAGGTCCGTTCCTCTTATGTTATAAGGTATCATTTGACCTAGATAACTTCTTTCCGATCATTCAAATTCATTACTATCCTTAGTAGTGGTTGAACTTGATTCATATTTAACTTTTTTATGGCGTCCTTGTATTGGTACAGTTTCAAACAGCTCCCTTAGTTCCATTTTACGTTCAAATCTAAGCAAGCCTCTTTTCATTTCAAGGACCTCTAGATTTGTGATGGGAGAGAAATTGAATCCATTTTAAATAAACCTAACTTTCCTTCATTTAACCACCTTAGGCCCAAATTTAAGAAAAGTAGCGCTGCATCCAATGCAGCGCCACTGTTCTTGTGTCCTTTAGCGCCCCCCTACCGCCAACATGTGTGCGCTGTATTTAATATATGGCACACCATGACGCATGGTACGGGCAATAACATCAACATTTTGCACTCTATTGATGTAATGTGCAGGATTAGAGCCAAAATGTTGGTGCTTATCCTGCAGAGTACATAGGAGCCCATTCAAAGCAATGGTAGGCCCCCTTTTAAAGCTGGCTCTGTGCAGGTGTTAAAAATAGCAGATCAAAATGGCTCAGTGGAATCTCCTAGGAATGCCCCCATTGCATATATTATGCCTGGCCAGGCATAATGTGGCACAAGGTGTTACAAAGTGGTGCAGTGCATGGGGTGCAGTATTTGCTGCACTCTATATTACCGCACACGGTACACCAACACTCGTGAATCTTCTGGAAGTATTGAAACATATTCAAGATGAATATGGGGCTGCCATGGACCTAGACTTGGGGATGCTATTAATGGGGAACTTTGCCACAGTGTCCTCAATCTTATTAAGTAACATTAAATGCAAAGCAGTAGCTCTGGCAGTCCCCATGCCACTCCAGAATATTCCAATATAGGATCAGGAGTGTGAGCTGCCAAATATTATTGCCGAGACCTATTCTAGTATAGGTTTGGACAGATTGAGTAAGCCACAACTACAAGAATAATCCAAAAAAGATTGTACCAAGCAAGCAAAGGAGGGGTCTAAAAAATGCTGAGACAAAAAGAATACAGGTAATATAAACAGAGATGAGAATCTAGGTATCTGGAGAACTCTGATAAACAATTCATCTTAAGAAATAGAAATAGTTTGAAAACTCCCAATAGATTTCATATGCTGATACACGCCAACTGCATTCCTTTCAGGAAGTGAAAGAGGTGGGTTTTCTGGACAACAAAACCATTATGTGAAACAAAGAAAAGATTAACAACGCTCAGCTGAAACTTCCAAAAAAATGGAAGAGAAACCTCCCCAACAGAAACAACAATTTAAAAAAAAGTTGGCAGCTGTTTCGACCCGAAATACCACACATGTTGAGGTTTAATGAAGAGCAGGAAGTGGGCACTGTCTCTGCTAGACAGCACAGCAGAGGTCACAATAGTTTGCCAGTATCTTCAAGTGCTTCTAGATGCGACAGCAACTAACGACTATATAGAAGTCGAAACTGCAAATAAGCTCATCTCCCCTCAATAGAGTTTACAAATTGAAATTGCAACTCGAAGGAAACATTGAGCGCACAATTAAAGTAATAGTCTTGGAAAAATTGAACAACACAATGATATCCTATTGGCAGAAACAGATTGGCCACCAGAATTTGCTCACAATCTTCCACTCGTGGAGAAGTTATGCTTTCTTCCGCGAAAGGGGAAGCTTATGCAGTAGACTGGGCACTAGCACACGCCTGTGCGCTGTATCGCCATCATGTCAGGTGGGATAGATACTCTCCATACCACAAAATACCTATTAGATCACAACCACAGCCCCAACCTCAATATCCCATAAAACATGAGGATAAAGCACCTATGAGAGAAATGCTCACACAACTTGAGTACCACGGTGTGATTGAGCCCTGTGTCTCACTGATGAACAACTCTCTGTAGATGATATCTACCTTACAGATGATGACCTCTTAGAACATTTAAGATGAGGATCCCACATTGTTCTGGGATTTTCTGAAAGAGGCTATAAATTATATTTTAAGAAAACTAAAATAGCGTTTCTCAGTGTCCTGTTTTTGGGATACAAATTATCTGTAAATATGGCGCTGCGAATTTGGCTTCGTTGGGCCACATTAGAGTCATAAAAAATGACGCTAATGTGGCGTAAGGAGGTGCTAGGCCCTCTTTAATCTGGGGCTTAGAATTGATGCTTTTTGCTCCTCTGTCTTGCTTAGAGCTCTCATTCTTACTCCATTTGTCTCTCTGTTTTCTTCTTCTTGCCCGCTTATTGCTTTTCCTTTTCCGCTCTGTCCTTTGTTCTTCACCTGACCTTTTTTTCCCTCGGGAAGTGACCCTCATTCTATAAGTCACATTCTCTTCAACTCGCCTAAAACACAGTACTCTTTGTTTCTTCATCAGTTCACTGTTTGTGGGCCCTTCTGAATCTGAAATGCTAATAATAACTTCAATACTAGATGAAGTACTAGAATTAGTTGTTTTAACTATAACCTTTTGGCTCTTAAGACCTTTTATCTGGCAGTATCAAATTTCTTAACATACATATTTGCATTCTCAGCTTGGTAGTCTCGCTCATCTCTTTAGAATGTTGATATTTTTCTTTTCCTAACTTTCTCTTCATATTTTGACATTCCATCTTGCAGTATATCAGAATTCTTCTGTATATTATCAGGACAGTCTGTGTTAGCTATCTCTTTTTCGTGCCCTCAGTCTCTTTATTCAGCTCCACTTTTTTAGATTTCTGCTTCGTCTATTAGTATCTCTATAAGATCTCTACATGTCTCATTGAGTTTCCTCCCCCACCTTTCTCCTATTTCCTCATCTAAATCTTGTACACTGGAAAAGGTGTTTATCCCATGGCATCTTGGAATATAGTTAGTTTCTAAATACTTGTTGAGAGTCATAGTAGCCCACGACTTCAATGAATTACATTTCTGTAAATTTTCAAGTTTGATGCACAGTTCATTTAAACCCTTAGGTTGTACTAAGCTTTTTGAATTAAAGAACCATCATCTTTGAGAATGCAAAGCACCTGCTAGTTCCTCTTCCTTATTTAAATGTTTAGATATCATTCACTGAATATTGTAAGCAGCCGTCTTATCTATATAAACAATTAGTAGTACAAGGAATATGGGGTACTAGAATATATATGTGGCACTGAAGCATCCAGATGACAAGTCCTCTATTATGTTTTCAACAACAGGTATGCATGCCTTTTTATGCCACAACAACAACATTTTTGACTAAATAAAAATGCATAAGAAGTTGTGTTTGTTTGGATTCAAGTGATTAGTAGTAAATAAGATTGTGGCACAATGTAATGGATCACTGTGTATTCATGGACTGACTGATGAGCTGGGTTTAATAACTGTATAACCAGCAATTGATTTGCACAAATGTTGGAGAAAACCTCATTTTTAACTATACAATTTGATTGAGGGTGCTGCTGAATCCCTCTGACCTTTCTTTTATGTGCACTCATCAGTAGGCTGTGATGCGATATAGAGGGCATCCCTGTTGTTATTTCCCCCTCCCACATTATATATGTGTTTTTTTATTGATACGTAGCATTTAGTTTTGTGTGTACTGAACAGCTTTTTCTTTTCAAATTTGAAAGCACTGACTGAAAAGTGATTTATTAATTGTTGTTTGTAGTGTTTGTAGTGTTGCTGAGTTCTGAGTATCTAGCACACAGCACCACTCTGAGAAATCTTGGGACTGATCTATCCTTCTGTTTAGAAAGTTGAGTTATAAAATGGGATGCATAGTACCCCCTTTTTAGGTGCACAGTGTGTGCGCTGTGTGCACTAGTGGCAAAATACCCCAGCGGTTACAAATGAGGCACACTAAATCAGTGCCTTCTGACCTCCACTGCACACTCAACCCAGATTCCTCATGTCATGTCATTGCACTGTAATTTCTTGACAATTCTGATTTGAGCAAGTGCACAAATGGAGGTCCACTCATAGATGACTTGAGAAAACTTTGTAGCCTCCAGTGCCAACATCCCAATGGCTATCTATGCCACCAAAAACAAAAGGGTGGGGGGCAAAAGGTTAAGTAACTAGTCACCAAATGTTGGCCCTAAACAAATATTTTCCCAGACTTCAAAACAAAAAAATACTGGTTAGGTTACTTAAGTAACTGGAAACAATGGTCCAAATTTCCTACACTCTCAGTTTTAATTTTATTTTATTTCATGGATGGAGCAGAAACCAGGAATGCATCCAAAACCAATGCATTCTTATGTTGAGCAGACATGAGGCTGTTGATATTGAGGAGCTCTAGATATTGAGGTAAGTTGGAGATGTTCTATGGATTCATTCAGGGGGGCTAGGTGGAAAGCAGAGGGTACTGGGTCCCAACTGTGGGGGGTGGAGGTTGTTGCCTCTGATGTCCTGAGATCCACCCTAGCATGACTTTGCAAACTGGGCCAAATATAGCCACTTCTGCAATTGACTTTTAGTGATATCAATTGTGAGCAGTCACAGGCCTCTCAGGGAGGTAGTGTTGGAGAAGATGAGTTCAGAAACCAGCCACCAATCAACAATTCACTAAAAGAGTGTCCAGCTCAGTACCTATATTTACAAGAAATGTACTCTATTGTAGCCGTAAAGCCCACTGCGAAAGGCTATATCAGTTGTTAATGGCCATGAACCCAAGTTTTAGGCCAAAGCCACAGGCAAGGCCCTACGACCAGAGAAAGGGTCTTTAAAAACCAGTACAGTCCAAGGCAGAAGGGCTACATGGCTTTTAGAACATTCCACCCACTGAAGTTAGAATGTTATACATTAAGATGGGAAAGCAGGAAGATAAAGATTGAAATGTTGGAGCAGAAGGCTTACACCAGCCAATAGAAAATCCGAAACTACTTCATTGTCTTCAATGGAGCTCTCAACAACTCCAGTGTTCTAATACACACTATAACAAACACAACACTACACACTACCATCAACAGAAAACAATTAATGGACTCTGGTCAAAATTCAGAACAGGCTGTCCTTCCTCCCTGCACTCTCCCTTGTGTAGACTTTTTCCTGGGTATGGGTGGTGCCCCCCTTTGTGTGAAATGCAGTAGTAGCTTGACTGTAGCTCAGGTATAGATTAGTCACTCCCAAATATGTGTACACACAGTCTCAGTTTAAGTTCTCACCTAAATGAGGTGAAAGTAGTCCATCATGATGGACTTTCCAGTCAGCCTTTAAGCATGCCCACACACTCTCTCATGATGAGGTGGCATGCTGCCCCACAGCTCTTCTTCTCCTTAGTCTCGAGTGCACCTGTGCCAAGCACTTTGGTGGCAGGACTGGAGGGAAAAAGCAGCCCTGGTTTGGCACAGTCCTGACAAGCCTGCTGTGAGTGTCTCTGGCTATTGGGTCTTGGCGCTGGGCCTTAAGTAGAATCACCAGGTCCTTACTGGGGCCCTAAATGAGTCAGGTGATATTTTATCAAATATAAACTTCTCAGGTTGGTCACAACTTTGTTAGCCACAGCTCTGAATTCACTGGGTACAACAGGTAGTTGCAGCCCCTTTATAGACTGATCTTGCAGGGCTGTCACTGCCACACACAGGCTGATCTCCTCTGGCAGTTAAAGCCAGTCACACCACTTGAAAGTTGGGGTCATATACAGACCAGTCTAGCTTGCAGTCAGAGCATCACATAGGCCAAGCCAGACACACAATCACAGCTCCGACCGGGCCTCAGAGATTTCAGTCATGGAGTCATGGTTCCTGTCAGGAGCCGGCATGAAGAGACTGCAGGTCTGCTGATGCTTTGGTACAACAGAGCACTTTCCTATCAAACCTCTCTTCAGGGCATTCCAATGGCACCAGTGATGCACTTCACCTCACTGATTCCTAGGCAGGCACTCCTCCTGAAGTGCTGGCAAAATATCATGCCTATTCTAGAAGCATTACATTGGCATCCTATTAAGAAATGAGCCTTTTTTTTAAAATAATTGCTTATTGGGCATAAATAAATGTACTCTGATCCTCCACATTTCGTTGCCTCACAATTCCAATGGCATTAGCCCACATTCATGTTGAGGTCAAACTTGCTGTCTTAGTTACAACTCCCTAAAGTAAAAACTGCCCTTGTGGTGACTGGATGTTCGTGGTTATTGCTGCAGAAGCCTGGAATTCCGCTACTTATAATTAACGCAGGAATCATCTCTGCTACTTCTATTCTATTCTATTCTATTCAGTAAATTATAAAGCTCAGTTTACAAATTCTAGTTGTTTTACCTCAGTAAAGCTTCATTGTCTGAAAGCTTTACAAATAAATATTAACATAAAATGAAGCCAAATCATAATTTGTGGAAAGCAGGTGTTTCTAATAAACATTGAGTTGTAATGTTATGTATATCTGCTGAGCACTTTATCACCTGTGGGGGTATCCTGGCATTGAGCAAGTGTGTGTGCCTAGCCTTGCCAAGGGTGAGGTGAGTATTCAAAAAGCCAGGATTCCAGCTCCTTGGGGGACTCAAGAAGGGATGAGGAGGCTCTAATGTGAAGTGGAGTTTGTTCCATGCTTTAGGAGCAATATAAGGGAAGGTCCTTTTTCCGGACTTGATTCTGTGGATGACTGAAATGTATGCAAGTAGGGAGCAGATATGCTTGAATGATTAAAGAAAGGAGATGTGGCTGCTCAGGTAGGTTGGGTTCATGTTGTGTAGCCCTTTGAATGTATGTCATTTTAACTCAGTGGGGTTGTCTATCGGGAGCCAGTGTATTTCTCTGAGGTGAGATGTGATCTGTGTTCAGCATGGAGGTCAAGGATGGGTCTGACTGCTGAGTACTGGATTGTTTGCAGCCTTCTGGTAAGTTATTTGATGATAGAGAGTGCCCTATAGTACAACTTTCTGTTGATGAGGTCGTGCATGACCGTTTTTCTGGTGCTTCTTGGTAGCTACTTGAGGATGTTCCTCTCCATCTTTAGGGAGCCAGAAACAGGAGGCAGTGACACGGATGACTTGAGTAGTCATGTCCAGTGTGCTGTCAATGAAGATTCCAATGTTCCTGGTTTGGTGGCTGAGGATTGGTATGGGTCCCAGTTCAGCTGGCCACAAAGTGTAGTCCCATGACGAGGTGTTTTTCCAAAGATCACTACGTTCGTCTTGTGGCTGTTGAGCTTGAAAAAGTTGGCCTTCATCCTGATGGTGACTTTGATAATACAGACAATTAATTTGTTCTTGGTGTTGGGGGTCTTGTCTGAGAGGGAAGGAATGAGCTGCATGTCATCAGTGTAGGCGAGGATAGTCTGAGGGTTTGCAGATGAGTTTGTGGGCTTCTAAGCAGTATGATGCTAGGTTGACAGTCTGTGTTCTGTCCATCAAAAAAGAGTAGATCTTCAGAAAATGTGTCCTTGGATGCCCATCTCATGCAGGTGTCTGATCTGGAAGGGGTGTGAGATGGGTTGAGAGCTTCAGAGAGGTCCAGGAGGATGAGGGCTGCCATTTCTCCTGTGTACAGTATCATGCAGATGTTGTCTTTGGCAGTGAAAAGTAATTTTTTCCGTACTGTGGCTGATCATGATGCCATTCTGTGTGGATTGAGGAGATGTTGGTTGATGAAGTGTTCGGTGATGTGTAGGAGATTTGGTGGGTACATATAATATGTACTAAGGCTTTCACTTTATTATAGATTTCTATGTATTTATGATAGCATCATTCAATTGGTTGTTTAGTTCTTACATGTGCATTGGAACCTAGGTTGCTTTGGGTACTGGTCAGGTTCTAGAGTGTTGCAGGAAGGTCCATTGCTGGCACTATGGATCGGTCGGTGGCTGAGGCGTCCGTGGGTCCATCTCAATAAAGATTTTTCACGTTCTACTCTACATCAGCTCCAGTGTTCCTACTTTGAAGTGCTCGCTTTGTGTGCTGTTTTGTACTATGGGCACCTCATTTATGGTATCAGGAGTGGGATTATTTTGTTCCAGCGTAACCCTGGACCCACCGGCAATGCTGTGTACTATGACAACGTTGGAGAGCCGGTAGTTCCAGTTGTGCCTAATTCTGTTGTACTTACAATTCAACTTGGAGTTCGGTACTGGAAACACTATTGGTGAACTTTGAAGTGAAAAGTGATTTCTATTCGACATCTTCTGCGGTCAGTTACTGGTTACCTGGTTAGCTTATGAACGCAGCATTCTATCACGCAGCCCAATGTCGGAGAACAGCTAATAGCATCTTTGTTGTCACGCTACATCCTTGATGTTGGATCGGTACGTTCCTCGGAGCAGCGTTTGGGAATGTAAAACGCCTATGAAAAGCATCTTCGCTGCTCTTCGCAGCCATGATGGCGGATTGACACGTTTGTAAACTTGCGATGTCATCGGTTAGCGTAAGTGAATTTCAATGCAACCAGAAAAACATGAGGAACACGGCTGGCTCCGCCTAACGCTTATTTGGCACACTTAAGCGGTTTTACTCTACCTGATCTTTGGGTAACTTTTATTTCTTGAGAATTCAGCAGACAGCTGCGTCTTTACAAGGAACTTTCACGTTGACAAGTTTCTTATTTTCTTTTGCAGCAGGGCAGGCTGGCAACAGAGTTTCGTCATATCTTGCTTTATTATTGTTGTTCTTGGTTCTTGATACATATATATATATATATATATATATATATATATATATATATATATATATATATATATATATATATATATATATATATATATATATATATATATATATATATAAAACTCTAAAATGGCTACAAGTTAAAATGTCGTTCAGCCTCCCCTTTTCTTCAGAAAGCAGGGAAACCGGAGATAAAATGATCTGAGTGGTTTCACATTTTGGAGAACTATCTCACTGCATTTGATAACAATGAGCATTCGCAAGTTAGAAAAAATGGCACTTGTGTTTAATCATTTAGGGATTGCAGGACAACGTGTGCTTGACAATTTGCCACCTATTCTGGCACCCCAGGGGGAGAATGTTACTTGGAATGTTTATTTAGAAAGACTATAGCGAATGAAAAAACAATACTTGGATGACTCAAGTGTTTTCTAAAAAGGTTTAACTTTTCCATGTGTAAACAATCTGCTGATGAAACAGTAGAAGAATATATGGCTACTCTACATGTGTTGGCTGCTAAGTGTTATTTTGGGAACAATGTTGATACATACATTCTGACCAATTTGTATTTTATTGCTTTTCTAAAAAGGTGCAAGAACGTTTATTGACTTGTCACAATCACACTTTAGCGGAAACTATTGACATTGCTAAAAACATTGAGACATCTATTGTTACTTCTAAAGTATCATTAGGTCATGCAGAGCAGCCAACTGTCAGTTGCGTCTTGGAAGAGGATATGATTTGTGCTATTAATAGCAAATCACAAAAGCCTAAGAAGGGACCACAAGTCCAAGGCGCTAAGATTTGTTTTCGATGTGGTTCTTGCAATTACATTGGCAACAATTCTTCTTGTCCAGTTGTGGCATTTTCACTGATCACAAGCCTCTAGTATTCCTTTTAAGTGGAAATGGTTTGGGAAAAACGTCTGCTAGTGTGTGCAAGGGGGAAAAAACATTTGTGTTTATTGTTTATCACGCATGCCATTACCTCATTCAGATAGCGACAGTATAGATCAGGACAATGAAAGTGTAGTAGGGCTTGTTGATGCCATTTCAGCTTGTGATGGTATAATTACAGAGAATGATTGGAAAGTAGCCATGGGTAACAATGAGGTGTTTCTACAAGTACTCCACTTCATCAAGACTGGTTGGCCTTCTGAGAAAAATTTTACAGGAGACCAAAAGCTTTGGACAAATAGCCATGGAAATGACATGAAGGCAGCACACATACAAAGAGGAAACATCAAGCAGAAATAAAACTATTTCTCCTTGTTATGCCTGCCTTGGGGAGACATACGATTTTGATGCATTCCCAAGTTTACAAGTCCTTGTAAATCTGAGAATGCATCAAATCGCATGGGTGTTGCATGGCAAACCCCAACTGAATGCCCATGGATCCCCCGTGACGCAGAGTAAGGCAACGCAGTGACTTGCACTGCTTTGCCTTACTCCATATCTATGATGCCATGAAAAACCAAGCAAAGTGGCTTTGTGTGACCTCATAGATATGGCTCTGCAGTCTGCGCCACAGAGGGTAAAAGAAAGTGATGCTTCAGAGGTGCACAGGGCTTGTAAATATGCCCCCTGCTGTTTTTTTAGGCTCAAGGGGGGCCAGGGTGTTGGTGCATGCAATGATTCTGCTGTTGAATTTCTTGATGGCTTCCAGAAATGTGTTGGTATGCTCAAATGGTGCATGGAGGTGGTAGATTTCCAGTCCTCCACTAGAATATTTTTCCAGCTACATTGCGCATGGCTGTGGTGGTGGTTCTGACCTGGTGTCAGATGGGGATGCTGAAACTCATGACGGTATGGTTAGACCAGGTCATTGGTGTTGACTGTGATATTTCTTGAGGAGAAAATTAGATCCAAGAGGTGTACAGAGGTACAGAGGTGTGGGTGAGATGAGCTTGGTGAGGCCAGTTTTACTGAGGTTTTCTTGAAGGGCAGTTAAGTACAGTCTTCCATGTGAAAGTTCAGGTCTCTGATGAGAAGGAAAGTGCTGGTGTCAATGATAAGGAGTGTAACAAAATCTGTGATGTTGCTGATGAAGGTGGCTCGAGGTCTTGATGGTCTTTGTATATGGATTCTTTGCAGGCTGAAGAGTGATGAGTTGTTTCAGGGACCTAGTTGACATATCTGTGAAGGTAGTGCTGATGATGGTGTCCTGATATGGTCCATATGATAGTGACTCCATCTCCAGCTTGTAATGACTGCCCTACCTAGTGATCTTGTAGCCAGTGAGGATGGCTGTGCCGATGTCTGGTGTTTAGTTCAACCTTTTTTCTGTTAGGAAGAACAGGTGTAGGCCGGAGAATGTAGCAATCTCCTGATTTCCGTTGCATGTTTGACAAGTGAACAGATGTTAAGGTGCATGCATTGGAGTGTGTGGTGCTGTGTTGGGGTTGCTGGTCTGTGTTAGTGTGAGAGAGGGTTGTTTTAGGTGCTGACTGTGCTAGAGGTGGTAGTGTTAGTGAGTGCAGCACAACATGCAGAAGGAGCAAAAAAACTCTACTTCTATGTTGTGTGGGGTGGTGAGGCAGTTGCGTGACGAGAGGCGAAGAAGTATAGCAAGGTATTGGTGGGTGAGGGGAGAACCAGGATACCTGGCAAAAGGCACAGTCCAGGTGCAGATAGATGCATATGGGCCTGCTTTTGGCGTGCCTTTAGCGGTCCAGCGCAGCAGCCACGCTGCAACCTACTTTAAGTAGGGTCTGACATGGGGGAGGTGTGCAGGGGGTGAGAGAGGACCTGCAGGCTGGCACTGGAGGCAGAGAAAGGAGTATGGAAAGCAGGAGAGCTAGAACAGTTACAGGTAAACGGGTGAGCAGTGGATCTGGAAGGGCCTCATCTGGTCGTGGGACCAGGAAAAAGTAAAGCCTAGTAGGGATAGGGCAGGGCACCTACTGAAATTGTGTGTAGACCCCTGACATTTTCCCAGAAAATGTGTGTAAATCCAAGGAATTTCGACACATTTGAGTGAAAGGTGGGTCAGCCAGCTATATAGCTAGTATATTTAAAGAATACATTGTCTACCAGTTTTTGAGAGTGGTTAATACAGTCCTAGGGAAAGAGATTCCAACCCTCATTGCCTCAGTGCTTTGTAAAGCACTGGGGTCAAAACTGAAGAACAGAGCAAGATTAGGGCCCTCATTACAACCCTAGCGGTCGGTGATAAAGTGGTGGTAATACTGCCAACAGGCTGGCGGAAACTACCTCCAAATTATGACCATGGCAGTGATATCTCCGAAAGACAGCCAACGTACCACACCGACCGCCAGGGCGGAAGCAAGTCACCACGGCGGTAGCCACCTGTAGCCAGACGGAAGACAAAGTACCGCCCACCATATTTTGACCCTTCAATCCGCCACCTTTTCTGGGGCAGTACCAAAGCCATCAAAGGTTGGCGGAATCAGAGCACAAAAGTCAAAGGACTCACCATTGCAGAGCCACGCTGTCATAGAACCAGAACTGCAAGTTTTCCCGATGATCTTCTATGTCATGCTCCACCTGGAACACCAAAGCCGGTGAAGACGACAATGGTGAGTACAGACGCCTAGCACACAAGAGAGGGTGGAGGAAAATTAGAGTGACACGCACACGCACAACACACACCCCACACACACACACCATACACACAACCAGCTGCACAAGAAAATCAATTTGTCCCCAATAATTGGCAGAATAATGCAAGGACAACAGGAATTGACTAAAGTGATTGTAATAAGATCAACATCAAAATTAATAAGTCGATGTGTCAATGCAACAGATATGTACAAATGTGCAAAAAAAGGACACTGCCCAGTCTATAGTTCACAGGGCCCACATGGCTACAAGGCAAAGTCCAAGGCCCCACTCGAATCCTGCCCCAATACGGAGAGAACACTGCAGAGGCATCAGTTGGAAAATAAGCAGGCACCTCAGGGAGGGGGCACCTCAGCCGGATGCAGAAACAAGCCCACTGGCTCTCAAGTGGGTGAATACCCCACTCCTTCTGGAGGGGGCAACATGCCCTGTGCTTGGTCCTGAGGAGTGCAAGGCCACAGTCTCTCGAGTGGGTGACTTACCCACTGGTTCTGGTAGGGGCAGGCCGCACAGCAGCCCATGGAGGCTGGACTACATGGCGTCTGCCGGCAGTGACGGCTGTACTGTGGTGGTGGTTGTGGGAGGCTCCTTCTCAGCACTTGCACCCTCCAATAATTGCATTGTTCTGGTGGCTGTGGGAGGCTCCTGCTCAGCCCCTGCACCCTCCGATGGCTGCACTGTGGTGGTGGTTGTGGGAGGCTCTTGCTCAGCCCCGGCACTTGCTGACGGCTGCACAACCATTGCTGGCGGTGGGAGCTCCCTCTGTCGCCGGTGCCTCTGCTCGTCTGCCAGATGATGCTAATGCTCATAAGGACAGGATGACAAAACAAGAAAGGGGGAAGAGAGACAAAGGATACACTGGGTCAATGACTGCACCAACACCACCGTTGGAGTACACAGCACCCTCACACACAGAGAACAGGCCTACGCACTATGAATTGCACTACCAGTGAAAAGGATACTTAACAAGGAATGAGGAGGAGTACACACCACCAACTGCAGCACACCTGGAACTCACGCAGCCCTGACCACTATTGAATGCTAACAAGATAGGTAAGCAGTATTTCCCCTTCAGACCCTGAGCCACCAGAGGATCTACGCTGCTTTGTCTGACCTGGCCTAGGGGCACCTACTGACACACAACCACCACCCGGATACCACCCCTCCAGCCGTGAGCTTCAATGATGGCCACTGTACTCATCCCTTTGTGGCTGCTGTGATGCCCTCAAGAGCTCTTCCAGCTCAGGATAGGCCACCACCAATATGCGGGCCATCAGGGGGGTCAGGGATCGACGTGCACCCCTTCCTCGTTGCGAGGCCATCCCCAGCTGGGCCTCCGCAGTCTTCCGTGCCCAGCATCTCAGGTCCTTCCACCGTTTGCGACAGTGGGTGTTCTGCCTGCTATAGAATCCCAGGGTCCGCACCTCCTTGACGATGGTACGCCATATACCCTTCTTTTGATGGGCGCTGACCTGCAGAGGCAATACAGACAGGAGAACACCATTAGACAAACAGTCCAGCCAGTAACACAAATGGTCCACCATACCCGTTTCCATCACCATTTGCACACATATAGCCCAGCACACAACGTGTACACCGCCAAGAGGACATCCACCCACACCCCTTACATGATGCCTTCACACACAATTCCATGCATTCCATGTATTCATACCACATGCATCGTGCAGTGTACTCACCTGTTCGTCTTGGGGCCCATACAGCAGTCTGTACTGGGGTAGGACCCCATCCACCAGTTACTCCAACTCCTCAGAGGTGAAAGCTGGGGCCCTTTCCCCGGTCACATGGGCCATGGTAGGTTCCAGACACTTGTCACAGCAGCACATGCAGTGTAGGTCCTCTCCTATGGAAGGTCAGGAAACAAGTGATGAATATGATAGAAAATGGCGGTCATGTCCACGGCGGTGCATACTGTCACCGCCGGCGTAGATTACCAATGGCCCTGTACCCCATAGGGCCCAATTATAACCAATGAGGAGTTGCACGGCGGTTCACAACTGCCTACCGCCATGGCACACAAAGTCAGCGGCATTACCTCACTTCCACCTGTCCCTCCACACAGGACAGGCGGACGCGATTTCAGGGGGAGGGGCAACAGGCCTATGGATTAATGCTGCATCACAGGATAAATAGGCACATACTTGACAAATTACACTGTCCCCTAACATGTTTGCACATTGCGGACTGCTGTTGAGGCACCATTGTTCAGTTTGCGACAAGCTCCTCAGTCTTTTGTCCCTTAGATACCTACCACTGCGGATGAATAGAAGATGAAGACATACCCCCGTGTACAGATCCCTGGTGGTCTTGCCTACACTGGTGGACAGGCACATACTACTCACCTATAGACTGGAGGGGCCACAATCACAGAGCTGTGTGCCAACTTCGAGTCTGACCTGATATCTGCTATCCGTCAGCCCACTGGGATCTCCCTTCTTGTGCAAGTGCTATTAGTTCTCCATTTCCTGGCAACTGGTTCTTTCCAAGTGACAGTGGGCTTGGCAGCACGAATGTCACAGCCAATGTTCTCAATAGTGCTGACAAGAGTGTTGTCTGCCCTAATAAAACACATGTGCAGCTACATTGCATTCCCCCAGGTTGAGGTTTTGGCCACTGTGAAGGCCGGATTCTATGCAATGGGACACATCCCCAATATAATTGGTGCTCTTGACGGTACACATATTGCATTTGTCCCCCCCCACCAAAATGAACAGGTGTTCAGGAATCATATGAGTTTCCACTCCATGAATGTGTAGATGGTGTGCTTGGCGGACCAGTACATCTCCCACGTCAATACTAAATATCCTGGGTCAGTGTATAATGCCTTTGTCCTGAGGAATAGCAGCATCCCAAATGTGATGTCCCAACTACAGAGGCACAGGGTGTGGCTAATAGGTGAGCCCTGGTTCCCACCCAGTATATGTTGGTGTATGCCTATGGTGTCGGCCATATAGGATAGTGTGTGGCTAAATGTTGTCCCTCAATATTTGCAGGTGACTGTGGTTACCCAAACCTAACATGGCTGCTGACCCCTGTGAGGAATGCCAGGACAAAGGCAGAAGAACGTTATACTAAGGCACCTGGGCAAACCAGAAGGATCATTGAAAGGACCTTTGGCCTCCTGAAGGCCAGGTTCCGGATCACCCATTTGACAGGTGGATCCCTGTGCTACTCACCCAAGAAGGTGTGCCAGATAGTAGTGGCATGCTTCATGTTGCACAACCTGGCCCTCAGACGCCATGGACCTTTTCTGCAGGAGGAGGGGGCTGGAGATGTCGCTGTGGCAGCAGTGGACCCTGTGGACAGTGAGGATGAGGAGGCAGAGGATGAGGATGTGGACAACAGAATATATGTGACCTGTCAGTACTTCTAATGACACACAGGTGAGACAATGCAACTTTACATTTAAATGACTTTGGTTGTATTCTGTGTGGCATTGTCATGCTGGTATTTCCCACTTCTTTTCCCACTTACTGTTACCTCTGGATATTCATTTTGCAGATGTTGGTGATTTGACAAATGCTCCTGGTGTGATCACAACAGCCACAGCCAACTACAGGTCATTAATTCTATACTCATTATATGTACAATTCATTTGCAATGGTTGTAGCTGTTTCAATCAATACATATTTGAAATACATGACATACTCAAGTCGATTTTTATCAAAGGGTGTTTATTGTAGCGATAATATAAAGAGTGGAAAGTGCAATGGGAAGGGGTGATGATGGAGGAAACTCCAGGGTATTGTTCCAGTCTGTCCAAGGGGACATAGGAAGGGGAGCAATGGCAGTTCAAGGTGGACAAGGTGACTGAGTGGGACACAAGGGGACCAATCAGGTGAGTTTAATTTCCTGGCGGTGGTCTTGGCAAGTGTCTCTGGCTTCTGTCTGGAACGTTTGCGGGGTGGTTAACCTTCTGCAGGGAGAGGGGTGCTGGTGCCCTGTTGGTCCTGTGGCAGGGCCTTCTGGCCACTAGCGGAAGTGGATAGCTGTTCAGATGACTGGCTAGTGGCAGGGTCCCACTGGTGTGACACTGCCTCCCTCATAATGTTGGCCATGTCTGCTAGTACCCCTGCTATGGAGATCAGGGTGTTGTTGATGGCTTGCAAGTCCTCCCTGATTCCCTGATACTGTCCCTCCTGCAGCCACCTGTTCTCCTGCACGTTGTCTAGGATCTGGCCCATCGTGTCCTGGGAATGTTGATAGGCTCCCCGGATCTCGGAGAGCGCCTCCTGGAGAGTCGGTTCCCTGCTCCTGTCCTCCCCCTGGCGCACAGCAGCCCTCTCAGTGTCCCTGGTGGCCTGTGCCTCTGTCCTCTGAACGCTGTGCCCACTGCCACTGACCCCAGGTCCCTGATTGTCTTGTGTGTGAGGTGTAGCCTGGGGTCCCTGTACAGGTGGACATACTGCTGATTGACATGTCCTGGGGACAGAGGTTTGGTGACACTGGGTGGGTGCTGTGATGTTGGATCCTGATGGGGGAGGCTCTCCGGTTTGTCTGTGACTGGGCTTGGGTGACCGGCTGTCCAGTGGTCCCTGATAGGCCAGGTAGATCATCCAGATCCTGAAGACCAGAATTACTGTCACCACTGTAGGCCTCTTCTGTTGGGGGACTGGATAGTGATGGCACCTCCTCTCCAGTGACATTGGCAGGGGTACCTGTGGGGATGTAAATGATGTATTATGCTTCATGTGTATGACATATTGTACATCCCTGGCTTCCCCTCTATGGTTGGTGTTGCCCTGACAGCTTTTACTTGTGTATGTTGGTATATGGTGGGATTGTTAGTTTCCCTATGCTGTGAATGCTTTAGTGATGAGTATCCATGTAGGGCTGTGAGGGGTGTCCATGCATTGGTACAGCATGCAGGGCTTGGCATTGGGATTAGTGTGATGTGATGGTGGAGTGTGTGGTATGGAGTGGAGTGATGGGAGTGGATGTGATGGCATGGCATGCAGGTATGGAAGGGTGATAATTGTTGAAAGTTGACTTACCAGAGTCCAGACCTCCGACTCCGGCCTGGCCCTCAGGATGCAGTATTGCCAAGACTTGCTCCTCCCATGCTGGGAGTTGTGGGGGAGGAGTTGGGGGTCCACAGCCAGTCCTCTGTATAGCGAGCTGGTGTCTTACTGCTATGGAAAGTACCTTCCCCATAGGTCTTTCCACCTCTTCCTGATGTCGTCCCTTGTTCTTGGGTGCTGTCCCACGGCTTTGACTCTGTCCACGATTCTTCACCATCGCTCCATCTTCCTGGCTATTGATATTTTCTGCACCTGTGCTCCAAATAGCTGTGGCTCTACCCTGACTATTTCCTCAACCATGATCCTTAGCTCCTCCTCAGTGAAACGGGGGTGCCTTTGTGGTGCCATGGGTGTGGTGTGATGTGTATTGGTGAGGGTGTGTTGGGTATTTTGGTGGGGTGTGTGATGTGGAGTGCGTGAGGAGTGTATGGGTGTGAGTGGTGTGTGGCTCTAGTTGTCACAGTGGTCTAGTGTCAGTCTGGTGGCTATGGTTTGTATTCGTAAGGAGTTGTAGGTAATGTGGGTGTGTGTTTTATAATGGTGTGGGTGTGGTGTGTGTATGGGCGTCAGGTGTGTGTTGTTTGAATTGTCCAATGTGGTGTTGTTTTATCTGTGGGTATCCATTGTGAGCTCGGCGGTATGTACCACCAATGGTTTACCGCCGTTGAATGTCCGCTCTGGTGATTCGTGGGTCATAATGTGATGGGTGTTGTTCTGTTGGCATAACAGTGTGGGTTTTGGGACTGCCACTTTAGCACTGACCTTTGGTCTGGCAGATTTGTGTATGTAGCTGTATTCTGTCAGATTGGTGTGTGTGTGTCATAATATGGTGAATGGATATCTGCCACTGCGGCGGAAAGTGTGCAGCCGTCAGCGTATCGTTAAGCGGGATTTACCACCAGTGTCATAATGAGGGCCTATATCAACAGCGGAATAACAGTGACATTCCAAATGTCCCATTATATTAGCAAGAATGTGTGAAATACCTCCTATGGCAAGGCAAAATGTTATCCTTAAACACTGTATACCAATCTTTAGTGGAGGAAGTGCCACCTGCTGCACCTGGGAAGCTCAATGTGCGATTCTTCTTCCAGTATCACTGTGGTCAAAGGTATGTACTTGCACCTGGGTTGCCTCCTGTTCTTCCTCCTCAGCTGCTGCTGACAAAGTAAAAAGAAGTAGGATTTCCTCAAGCAGTGACCCCATGCAAAGTACCCTCCCCCTTGCTGCAAACACTTGAAAACTATAATGTGTCTGAAGCAGTCAAAGGGAGCATCTCTCTATTTTTTGGTGTAACAATGCAACATAAGGCATATTATTCTCAAAGCAGGGTGACCCAGATCATTAAAATGTGGCAAGCAGAATTACAAAAGTATTGAAAATTCTGTAAAATCTGCACTTCTTCAAATTCAATATTTGCAAGATATTAAGTGGCATATTTACAAGCCACTTGGGCCACGTTAGCCCCACCATAGCGTCATTTTTTTGATGCTAAGGCAGAGCTAAGGTGGCTCTTCTGCCTCGCCGTATTTACAAAGTGGTGTAATGCTTGCATTGCGCCACTTTGCAACCCCTTGCACCCCATAATACCTGCATCAGGCATAATGTATGCAAGGGGGGTATTCCAGCGCAGGGAGGCCTGAAAAAATGGCTTAGTGAAATTTACAACATTTCACTCCGCCATTCAGAGCAGGAGTTAAAATGGCGCACCTATTATATTCAATGGGCCTCCCTGTTCTTTGCTGCACTAGCGTCAAATGTATGACGCTAGTGTAGCTAAGCACCACAATAGCGTCAAACATTTTTACGCTACTGTGCTTACGACCGCCATGGTGCACCGTATTGTAAACTGGGCACAACCATGGTGTTGTTAGGTGCTCGCCCACGGCCCGTGAGAAAAGGGACGCATCATCTATGATGTGCCACTTTTTTGTAAATATGCCTCTAAAGGTGCTCGGAAAGGGAAACTAAAATTTGCTGCCAACATTAACAGCCTTCTTTTCACACCTATAGCATGGGTCAGGAGAACGTTTGGGAGAGAAAAAGGTGAACAATGAGTGTTTAAAATAGAGCAACCTACATCCGAATAAAGAGAATCGACCTTTATAGTTAAGTTTGGCTTCAACCACCACTTCACTTCAAAGACATCCCCTTTTTTTCAAACACTTTACATCACTTTTCTGCCCAAATGTGGACAAACCTTCAACACCCATAGACTGAATTGGAACAAAATGTTCAGATCAAACTCACGATTCCCATCACATTACCTCAAAAATTATAATTCTAAATGAAGATACTAGTGTATTCGATAATAGGGAATAGCTGCAATTTACCCTCTGCGTGCAACTAAGGAGCCCCACTATGTCTTTCAATACGACTCTCAAAATCATCCAAATTGCGACTATAATTTACTGTAAAACCTGCAGCTTTGGTTTTTTTCATGAGACCTTTTTTTTTACTTTAATGTTTTTATTTATAAGTAAAAGCAATGAAATATAACATATGTTAACACGTGTAAGAGTTTTGTTGTTGGTTAAAATATGTAATAATATGCGAACAATAAGTCAATATTAGAATGAAACGCTAATGAAGTACCAAAAAGCTGTTCCGCTCACATGGCATAAAAGAAAGACAAGAAAAATGATAAAAGAGAAAGAAAGTAAAGAAAGAAAAGACAAGGTTGTGAAAATAATTAGTTCCTCAGGTAATAATAAGGCTCCTCATGTAGTCAGCACGTTTATACCGACCATTCCAAACTATTGTCCTGTTTTAAAGTGGTTTTAACATTAGTGTGACATGGGGAGGAAGGGATTGCTAAATTTGCTTGCTTTTAGGATTGCTGCTAATATTTGGGGGATGGATTGTTGAATCTGTGTGCTTTTAAAATTGCTGCTAACATTTTATCTAAGTTGCTATTCGAGACGCTTGTCTCTCTTCTACATTTTTCACTTTGTGTTTTTTGTGGGACTTGTGACTTCTCTGGGGGCATAATTACAGATGTTTTGTATCGGAGCGGAGCCATTATCTTGTCATCATTTTTAGGGTCGAGCCTGCGTTGCCTGCACTTGCGCATACGCTTGCGCATGCGTTTCGCTAAGCGAGACGCTTTAGTAATTAAAAAGGGCTCAGAGCCCTGTCCACGACACGTCAGTGTCTGCCATTGGCTTGTGGGTTTGCCTGTTACAATGTGCTTGATTTCATTAGTGGAAGGCATGCACATGTCATGCCTTTTCCGGTGGATAGCTCTCATCGAGCTCATCGACCAAAACAGAAAACATGCAAGGCTCGCTGTTTTCTGTCCGGCTCGCGGACTACTTTTTCTCTATTTTCCCAGCGTGATCTCGCCTGGCAGAAGTCGAGCGCTTTACATAATATCTGTCCTGTTACACAGATAATGGCACTTTTTCGGGTTACGTACATAAATGCACTTTTGCCGATAGGTTTCATTACCAGTGAAAAGTCGGGTTAGGAGCTTAGAATGCTATCAGCTCTAACACGAGCAAACACGAGACCCGTTGCATTGCAAATGCTTGTTGTTTTGTTGTGTCTAGTGTCAGTAGACGTGGCACCAATCACCTTACGTAAGGAGACCCGTGTCATGGACGCACAGCAAAGGCGTGTCAAAAGCAATCCCGTCTGCACATGTCCCTGGCTGGACTGAACTCTGCACCAGGAACCCTGGTCCTCTTACCCCCAAACTTACACCATGTTGGGGTGTGGCCGAGCACGATGGCCACCTAGACGTGCCTGGCATAATCTCTCAGCCCAGATGATATAATCCTACAAAATCTTGACACCCCTGGTATTTTTGGAGGTGGCATCTGTAATATTTGCACTCTGGGAGGGATTTCTGAACCCGAGTTGGTCTTTCTACGACTTCGGGGCGTACCGTGTGGCCCTTCCCGATGCAGTAGTAGGGCCCAATCCTAGGACAGGGACTGGAGCGACATGCTTTCAGTGGACTCTGGAGTGTGCTGAGGCCTCTTCAGGGTGGACTTGGGAGACCCGGACCTGCACTGCGGAGGAGTAGGCTGGTGGTTCCCAAGCCCAGGTAGGTGGTGGTGACTTGCAGTGCAAGCCGCGGCATGGCTGATGCACTCTATAGGCCCCTTGATGAGGTTGCTTCATTGCTGAGGCCATGCCGACAGATACGCAATGGCCTTGGAGGGGCTGACCAGCCTGCTTGCAGCACACTAAGGACAAATGCGCTGCCTAGCGTGGTCATGTGGGCCACACCATGAAGATGAGGTGATCCAGGTGAGCCGGCCAGAGGGGAACGAGTCGAGTTGAGCAGGGCCCCTAGAACCGGGCTCTCGGAGAGCACTGCAGTAGTTGGGTGAACCCCCCTTTGCCTGCCTGACTAAATCAGTGGCCTTTTAGGACTTGATTGCTGGTTGTGCGGAGGACCCCAGGGGCTCACCTAAAACATTTACAGAAGGGGCTCACCTAAAACATTTACAAAAGGGGCCCCTTAGCCAGAGGTATACTGGTGACTGAAGCCCCAGCGTCACCCAGGAAGATAAGAACGCCCACCTCCTTGTGGACTGGCAGACATATTACTGTGGAGACGGAGGCCCAGGGTGGCCCTGAATGTAAGCTGCTGAACAGAGATGCATTTCTGGGCAGAGGGGACAGTTAAGGTTTGCTCTCACTTCCCTGGGCATAGGGAACAATAAAGTTTTGATTTCATTCCCCTGGAGGAAAGTCTGCTCCTTCCCTTATTCGTGTCCTCTATCCCAGGGAGAAAGTTATCCATTTCAGGGAGCCTCACTAACCTGCTGGTGACGGAGAACTGGGGGGCTGGCCACAAGGATAGCTGGTAGTTTGGACAGATCTTGGAAGGCTCCTGGGACTGCATTGTTGGCACCTGAATAATCCTGAGGTTGCACAATGGGGAAAGACAGGCAAACTAAGGGGACCCAGGCCAGCAAGATAATGCAATATGCGGTCACTGGACATGGGCTGCCATACCTGTCCCTTGAATCATCTCCGACCCTGGACCTAAGAAACCCTGGACTTGGATCTGCTGAAATACTGCATGCCATTAAGGGGTCCTGTGTGGTGCTCGAAACAACAATGGTCATGGACATTAACCATGTGTGCCTTGACCTCTGGAAAGTGGTAGAAAGGGAAACCACAACTGAAACCGAGGTGGCCACACTTCGAGACGCAGTCCGAGTGCTTCAAACTTCAGTGGGGGACTTAAAGAGAGGTGCAACCCAGCTTGATGAGTGCCTGGAGGATGCTGAGGGTCGTTCCAGGTAGTACAATCTCAGATTCTTAGGATTTCCTGAATGAGCAGAGGGGCCCTCAGTGGAAGTGTTTTTAGAGGACTGGATTACAGCAGCAATGCCTGTCATCTGGCTTTCTAAATTCCTTCACCACAGAAAGGGCGCATAGATCCTTGGGCCGTGAGCCGAGACCGAGATCCCGGCCTATGGCAATCATCACAGGGCTGTTTAACTAGCATGACAGCAACGTTGTTCTTCAATATGCCCAAAACACATGGCATCCCACAATATGAGGGTGGGGCCATTCAACTTTTCCCAGACTACACCAGAAAAGACCAGGACCTTCCCAAGAGCTATTTGTCCATCAAATTGAGGAATCAGGGCATCACATCAAATATAGCCTTATCTTTCCAGCTCGCCTGAGAGTTCAACATGGTCAAAAGGTCTTGTTCTTTGAATCTCCACAAGATGCCTCTGACTGGTTAGACTTCCTGGGACTAGGGGGAGACAAACTCTTTAGTGAGTGGCAAGAACCTCAGCAGCGGAACACACAGCGGTCCAATTGCAACAGAAAGTCCTCCTCGCAGCCCCGTAGTGTCCCTCAGAAGCACACAACTGAGTGCTTCCTTGTAATGGAACATTGGACACTGCGGCTAGAAGGAAGCTAGCTGGAAACAGAGAACTTGTATGCTCCACTGAGCTCCCTGACTGACCCCCCTGACACTGGGGGCTCTCAGTGATGAGGGTCCTGAGGATACTGATTGGTGGTATCAAACAAGGCCAGGTATACAAGTAATGGGGGGTGGCGTGGAATGAAGGTGGCACCCGCACATAGACCCTGGAACAGAAAGCCAACAACAACATTGTACGCACTGTTGAATCCTTGATGGGGCTTCTTTCTTCCCAGTTGGGAAGGGTCTGTGGCCCAGGTCTCCACGAATTGATGAGTTCCCATATTTGACTCATGATGAGCAGGGAGCTTGAGTCTCAGTCAGTCTAACACATAGGTATACTCAGGGTTTGTCTGTGTGAGCACTAGGTTTTCTTTAGGGGTAGTAATTTGGGGCAGGGTTTACAACCCTTCTGTTAGACAGTTTCTCAGGAGAGGGCTTGTGGCATCTGCCCAAAAATGGATGGAAACTGAGGATGTTTTATGTACGGTGGTTTGTCACTGCGCTTACTGTTTTTGTTTCTCGAGTAGAAATGTTCCAGAAGGTTCTGTTTGTTGACTTTCACTATATGTTGGAGTTGTCATGTTGTGGGCTATGGGGGGGGCTACTGGGGGGGGAGAGTTACAACGACAATGACAGTGGGCGACGTTATGTGCCAGGGGTGGGTAACGAAGTTTATGTCAAATGACTAATGTGAACTCTGGGTCCCAAAGCAAGATTATAACTTGGAATGTGAGAGGCCTCAACAATTCACTGAAGCTTAGTAGGGTCACAACATACCTCAAACGATACGGTGTGCCCATAGCATTTCTGCAGGAAACTCATACCTGGGGTGACTGTCTTAAATCCTTCAGAAACTGTGACGGGGAAGCTTTTTTGCCACTTCTTATTCTGGTTGTGCTAGAGGGACATTGATTTGGGTGGCCCTGGAGGTCCGGAAGGGTGCTACACAATCTTGCATGGAAGGTTGATGCCCACGATCTCTGTTTCATTATGTCTATGCACTCAGCGTGGATGATAGGGTCTTTCTAGGGACAGTGATTAGGGCCATGGAGATGTCTTTGACATCCTAAATAATGCTAGCTGGAGATCTCAACTGTGTGTTGGATGGTAACCTGGATAGATGCCCCCACAAGATGGATGCCTAGCCCTGCTTTCTAGCTTCGGTACACCGAACACTACATAACCTGGGCTTACTGGATATATGGAGAAATCAGCATCCCCACATTCCTACATACATTTGCTATTCTCCAGCCACTAACACACACCTTAGCCTAGACAATTTTTTCCTTCAAGGGACTTCCACACATAGGGTCCAACATATTCAATATTTAGCTCGCTACAAGTCTGATCATTCACCACTCCTATTGACTTACTCTCTTCATAGACAGCCACTCAAAACACCATTATGGCGGCTAAACTTAGAATGCCTTGCTGATACAGTATTTCGGAACACGCTAGATACTACCTTATCTCATTATTTAGAAGAAAATTGGGGAAAGGCAAGTAATCAGACTGTAGAATGGGATGCTTTGAAGTTGGTTGTTAGGAGGGTGTGTCTGGCCATCTCCGTTGGAGTGTGATGCACTCTTGAATGTGACTAACAAAACAGGAGTCTGAATTGGAGCTTTTGGAATCAAAGCTTCCCACCAACCCCACTATTAAAGTTGTTTGGGATAGGCAAAAACTGACAATTTGCAACTTTTTGGGACCAACTGGATAAATACTCCAAAAATAAGGCCAGGTGACGATGGTATATTGAGGGGGGCAGGCTGATTAAATCAGAGATGGCTCCACAACCTATCCTTTTGATTCATGATCATACTGGACACAAATTATACACGCAACAGGCCATAAAGGAGGTGTTCATTGGTCACATCCATAGAATATATATACAACCATGGTTGCCAGAGGGGAAGGACGATCTGTCTGCATACTTGAATTTGCTCCTGCTGCCTTCATTGTCACCAGCAGAACAAGAAATACTAGGGCCAGAATCAGCAAACAGGACCTTACAGAGGCACTGCAGTCTCTGAAAATTGCAAAAGCCACGGGAGGGGATGGGCTCCCGGTGGGATTTTATAAGGCTTTCCCATCTCTTTTACTTGAGAAACTGGTTGAGGTATATGCTGAGGCATATACGAGGCGGGAGTTATCTCAATCAATGGGGGAAGCCTTAATTTCACTGATACCAAAACTGGGCAGAGTTCTATTGGAACCAGGGTCCTAACTATCTATCTCAATGATTGATGTGGACTGAAAACTCCTTAGTCACATGTTGGCCACTTGTCTCCTTCCGTATCTTCCCTGCTTGGTCATTGAGAACCAGTCAGAATTTATCCCTGGAAGGAATACCTTGCGTAATATAGATCATCTGGCACATGTGATGCTGGAGCCGCAGGTCCTGAACTGATGTTATGCTCTGGCCTTCCTAGACTTAGAACAAGCTTTCAACTCCCTTAATTGGGAATATGTCTGGGGAGTGCTGGAGAAGTCTGGATTGGGGTCCTCCTATGTAACCTGAGTTAAATTGCTTTATACACAACCCCAAGCAAGAGTTTGAACAGCTTGTTATGTCTCAGATTAATTTAATTTACAACACGGCACAAGACAGGGATTGCCCGTCACCCCAGATTTTTGCTATAACAATAGAACTGTTGGCCCATAGACTCAGACAGACCCTTTGAGGATGGGGTATAACAGTACATAACTTGGTACACATAATTTCATTGTACACCAAAGATGCATTGGTTTACCTAAGACGACCCAATATCTTGGCTACATTCCTGTTAAACATTATGCAAGAATTCTGGGAGCTCTCAGGGCTTCAGGTAAACATCTCTAAATCAGTTTTATTTTCACTTGGGCGCATGGCTACCCTCGACCAAACTCCCTTGGAAATTAGACAAGGTACGTTATTTGGTTATCCATATCACCCAGCAAAAAGAGGCATTTCATGACCTTAATGTGCGACAGATCCTTAAGGGCTTAAAACTCTCTATCCAGTCATCCAACACCCTTCCCTTGTCCTTGATGGGAAGGATTGCCCTTTTAAAAGTGGTGGTTCTACCCCGATGTTGATATATCATGCAGGGCTCCTTCCATGAGATTACCCGGGTGACTTTCAGAGAACTAGACCGACTGGCGGTGGACCTCTTATGGCAGGGCAAGAGAAGCAGAGTGAGCTTCTCCACCCTTCAATGGGAATGAGAAAAGGGGGGTGTTAGAAATGGGGTCTTTTGTTGACAGTCAGGTTACCCCCTGTTCAAGCAAGGACCCTCAGTCTAGTCAGGGTAAAAGAGAATCACCCTCAGCTAACCCCTGCTTACCTCCTTGGTAGCTTGGCAGAGCAGTAGGCTTAACTTCAGAGTGCTAGGTGTAAAGTATTTGTACCAACACACACAGTAACGCAATGAAAACACTACAAAATGACACAACACCAGTTTAGAAACATAGGAAATATTTATCTAAACAAAACAAGACCAAAACGACAAAAATCCGACATACACAAGTCAAGTGATGAATTTTTAAAGATTAAACTAAAAAATAGCGCTTAGAAACAAAAATGCTTCAATGAGATGTTAAAATGGCGACGTGACAGAGTCGTTCCCAACAAGCAGACACCAGCGGCACTGGACACAGAGTCGTGTAGATCCCCAAGTACAATACCTTTGGTGAAGAGTGAAAACAAGCCAATGCGCGAAGTCGGGGATCGCGGCGTCTGTGCGAAACATTGAATCCGTGCACTTCGAGCGGTGTCGGTCACGACGTGGTGCGGCGACTTCCACGGAGTCATGGACTTCAGCGGGGCTGCAGCGGCGTCGGGCCTGCGAAGAGCGTCGTGTTCCAGCTAAGGTCACAGCGTCGGGTGCAGGCGGCGTCACCGGATTCAGCAGCGGCGTCGGTCCGGAGTCGTCCGAAATCGATTTCCTTGGATTTCCACCAGCTTTCCTTTCAGGGGCCCGGGGACTGGATAGGGCACCACTTGTCAGAGCAGGAGTATCTCCAGAGACTCCAGGTGCTGGCAGAGAGAAGTCTTTGCTGTCCCTGAGACTTCAAACAACAGGAGGCAAGCTCTAAATCAAGCCCTTGGAGATTTCTTCACAAGATGGAAGGCACACAAAGTCCAGTGTTTGCCCTCTTACTCTGGCAGAAGCAGCACTGCAGGAAAGCTCCACAAAGCACAGTCACAGGCAGGGCAGCACTTCTTCCTCAGCTATCAGCTCTTCTCCAGGCAGAGGTTCCACTTGGTTCCAGAAGTGTTTGTCAAGTCTGTAGATTTGGGTGTCCTTCTTATACCCATTTTAGTCTTTGAAGTCACCTTTCTTCAAAGAGGACTCACACCTACTTGTGAAATCCTGCCTTGCCCAGGCAAGGCCTCAGACACACACCAGGGGGTTGGAGTCTGCATTGTCAGAGGCAGGGCAGGCATAGTCCTTTCAGAGGAGAGTGACCACTCCACCCCTCCCTCCTAGCAGAGATGGCTACTCAGGAAATGCAAGTTACATCCCAGCTCCCTTTGTGTCACTGTCTAGTGTGAGGTGAGAACAACCCAACTGTCAAACTGACCCAGACAGGGAATCCACAAACAAGGCAGAGTCACAGAATGGTTTAAGCAAGAAAATGCTCACTTTATAAAAGTGGCATTTTCAAACGCACAATCTCAAAATCAACTTTACAAAAAGATGTATTTTTAAATTGTGAGTTCAGGGACCCCAAACTCCACATGTCCATCTACTCTCTAGGGGAATCTACGCTTTAATCATATTTAAAGGTAGCCCCCATATTATCCTATGAGAGATACAGGCCTTGCAACAATGAAAAACGAAGTTGGCAGTATTTCACTGTCAGGACATATAAACCACATTACTATATGTCCTACCTTATCCATACACTGCACCCTGCCCTTGGGGCTACCTAGGGCCTACCTTAGGGGTGCCTTACATGTAAGAAAAGGGAAGGTTTAGGACTGGCAAGTGTGTATACTTGCCAAATCGAATTTACAGTGTAAAAATACACACACAGACACTGCAGTGGCAGGTCTGAGACATGATTACAGGGTTACTTGTGTGGGTGGCACAACCAGTGCTGCAGGCCCACTGGTAACATTTGATTTACAGGGCCTGGGCACCTCTAGTGCACTTTACTGGGGACTTAACAGTAAAACAAATATGCCAATCATGGAGAACCAATTACGTACACATTTTAAACAGGAGCACTTGCACTTTAGCACTGGTTAGCAGTAGTAAAGTGCCCAGAGTAACAAAAACAGTAAAATCAGAGTCCAGCACACATCAACAACCTGGGGAACAGAGGCAAAAAGTTAAGGGAGACCATGCCAAGGATGAAAAGTCTAACAGGGGGATTAGAGGTGCCGAATTTTGAAATGTACTACCTAGCAGCACATCTTCAATACTCAATCCACTGGTTGGAATGGGAACATAATTGGGAGTAAACGTTACTTGAAGGATCACACAAGGGATGCAAATTAGGTGAACTCCTCATGCAGGATAATAGGATACCTAACACGAATCCTCAGATTGCCTGCCTTATGGGGAGAATATGGGAGAGGGCAGGTTAAAGAGTGCTTAGGAGAGCTCCTTCTGCTCATTGATGGTTCCTTAATACCCAGGGGCTGGGAAAAGATGCTCATGGGGGTGTGGAAAACAGTGGAGGATGCCAGCTTTACACTAATCGGCTATAATTGTATACACATGACCTACCTTACTCCTCAACACCTCCATACAATATATCCCCATACAGACCAGAAATGGCCTAGGTGTTCCGCAGAACCAGACGATTTCATACACATGACATGGCACTGTCCTCCCATAGTTAATTACACAATGGAGATTCTGGCCCAAATGCATAGTGCCACTGATTGGGAGCTTCCATGAACGATTGAGAAATGCCAATTTGGTCTCCTCCCATTTAACCTACAGAAAAAACGTAGTAGGCGTTTTGCCCTCTTAGGTCTAATAGTTGTGAAACCTTGTATAACTATCCATTGGTTGAGCCCCCAGGACCCAACAAGGGAAACCTGGGAGAGAGACATGGTGGAGTGGGCAGGGGCGTAAGAAAAAATATGAGGTGAACGAGGACAGATAGCGAGGGTCAGGATGTCTTGTTAGCATGGGCCGAGATGACTTGAACCTTGTTGGAATTTGGAAGGATGCAAGAAGGTGGAACACCTGTACTGCATACTGCAGATGATTTAGGCACCATGGCGGGGGAGGAAAGACCCCAGGCCCAAACCTATAGGTCACCACTGATATAATGCTGTACATAAAGGTGGTCATTATGACATTGGCGGTGACTGTTAAAGTGGCGGTAATACCGCCAACAGGCTGGTGGTAAGTACCACCAAATTATGACCATGGCGGTGATACCTCCCTTAGACACCCAATGTACCACACCAACTGCCAGGGCGTTAACACCACTGACCACGGCGGTAGCCATCAACAGCCAGGCGGAAGACAAGGTACCGCCCACCCTATTATGACATAGCAAACCGCCAGGATTTCTGGGGCAGTACCAACGCCATCAAAAGCCTGGCAGAAACATAACACAGAAAACAAAAGACTCACCAACAAATACACAGAGGACTCCACTGCCGCCATGGAACCGGAACTTCAAGTCTTCCCGATGCTCTTCTACGCCATGGCCCTCCTGGAACACCATCGCTGATGAAGACGACGACGGTGAGTACAGCCACCTAGCACACAAGGGAGGGAGGGAGGAATAGGATAGTGACACACACACACGCACAACACACACCATTCACACACACACCAACCAGCTGCAGAGTTAAACCAATGTCACAGGACACACGTTAAAATGAAACAAGGACCACCATGATAATCAACAAACACTGTAATTTGATGCCAACAGCCACCATATTGTCCATTCAAATACAAATGCTGGCGACAATGTCCAGAATGGGCCAATGGCCAGTCCAAAATACAAAAGTGCCATATGGCTACAGGGCACAGTCCAAGGCCCAACTTTACTCCTGATACAATCCGGAATCCACTGTTCAGGGGCATCATGTTGGAAATGGGCAGGCACCTCAGGGGAAAGAGTGAAGGGGGAAGAGGGGAGCGCTGGGGGCAACCTCAGTTGAAGTGAGGAACTTGCCCACTGGTTCTGGTGGGAGCTTCATGCCCATTTGACTTTGGTGGAGAGCGCAATGCCACAGTCTCTGAAGTGGGGAACTTGCCCACTGGTTCTGGAGGGGGCACCATGCCCATTTGTCTTTGGTGAGGAGTGCAAGGCCACAGTCTCTGAAGTGGGGAACTTGCCCACTGGTTCTGAATCTGGCTCCTTGCCTATTTGTCTTTGGTGGGGAGTGCAAGGCCACAGTCTCTAAAGTGGGGAACTTGCCCACTGGTTCGGGGAGACTCCATGCCCATTTGTCTTTGGTGGGGAGTTCAAGGCTACAGTCCCTGAAGTGTGGAACTTGCCCACTGGTTCTGGAGGAGCCTCCTTGTACAACGGTCCCTGGAGGGTGGCCTACATGCCCTCAGATGGAGGTGAGGGCTGCTCTGCCTGTGCTGGATGTGAGGGCTCCTGTGACTCAACTGGAGGTGAGGGCTGTTGTGCCTGTACTGGAGGTGAGTGCTCCTGTGCCTCAGCTGGAGGTGAGGTTTGCTGTGCCTCTGCTGGAGGTGGGGTTCCTTGCCCTCTGCTGGAGGTGAGGACTGCTGTGCCTGTGCTGGAGATGGGAGCTCCTGTACCTCAGCTGAAGGTGAGGGCTGCTGTGCCTGTGCTGGAGGTGAGGGCTCCCGTGCCTCAGCTGGAAGTGAGGGCTGCTGTGCTTCTGCTGGAGGTGGGGGCTCCTTGCCCTCTGCTGGAGGTGAGGACTGCTGTTCCTGTGCTGGAGGTGAGGGATCCTGTGCCTCAACTGGAGGTGAGGGCTGCTGTGCCTGTGCTGGGGGCTCCTTGATCTCTGCCGGTGGTGTGGGCCTCTTGCCTTTCATTGGTGGTTGAGTGGGCCTCTTGCCTGTCATTGGTGGTTGAGTGGGAACCTTCCCTTTCATTGGTGGTTGAGTGGGTCTCTTGCCTTTCATTGGTGGTTGAGTGGGAACCTTCCCTTTCATTGGTGGCTGAGTGGGAACCTTCCCTTCCATTGGTGGTTGAGTGGGAGCCTTCCCTTTCTTTGCTGGTGGAGGGGGATCCATGTGTCCCCTCTTGTGACAGGTTCCCTTGACCTTTGACATGTCACTTGTGTCTTTTCCTCCAGGACTAGGAGTTGTCTCCACTGTCCCCGTATCCTGTCCTTTGCTTTTCACCACCCTAGTCCTCCCTTTCTGAGCCGGAGGTGTGCCCTCAGTAGGAGCAGCAGCCGTCACACTCTGAGGCCCCTTTGTTCCAGCAGCTGGTGATTTCATGGGAGCAGTGGCAGACTGTTTGGCTGAGGTGCTGGGCTGGGTCATTGGGACCCTGCTCTTACGGGCAGGTTGGGGGGGTGGAGGTGGAGGGAAGAGGTCAAGTTGGGCAAAGAAAAGTTTCTTAGGGACATTGGGGTGGGATGTGGGAAGAGGGATGGGAGTGGAGGTTGAGGGAGTGGTTGTCGGAGGTGTACTTCTGCTGGACTTGGGTGCAGGTGCATGGACAATGTGCGTGTGTGCGATGGATGGCTGTTGGGTGTCTGAGTGCCTGCGTTTGTTTCTCTTGGGGGGCAGATAGGGTAGGAGAGGCCAAAGGGGACGCCTGGATGGATGTTGTGGAGGGGTCTGCAAGTAAGGTGTGTGTGCTGCTTGATGTGGTGATGGTGGTAGTGGCTGTTCAATCAATCAATCAATCAATCAGTTTATTTATAAAGCGCACTACTCACCCGTTAGGGTCTCAAGTCGCTGGGATGGGGGGAGGAGCTACTGGTCGAAAAGCCATGTTTTGAGGAGTTATCTGAACGTCAAGAGGTCCTGGGTCTGGCGTAACTGGAGTGGTAGCGAGTTCCAGGTCTTGGTGGCGAGGTGTGAGAAGGATCTTCCTCCGGCAGTGGTGCGTCGGACACGGGGGACAGTGGCTAGGGCGAGGCTGGCGGAGCGGAGATGCCGTGCAGGGGTGTGGAAGGTGAGTCTGTTGTTGAGGAAGGTGGGTCCTGTTTTGTAGAGGGCTTTGTGAGCGTGGGTCAGGAGCTTGAAGGTGATCCTCTTTGGTATGGGTAGCCAGTGCAGTTCTTTGAGGTGGGGGGAGATGGGATTGCAGCGAGGTACGTCAAGGATGAGGCGTGCGGCTGTATTCTGGATTCGTTGTAGCTTTGATTGCAGTTTGTCTGTTGTTCCGGCATAGAGGGCGTTGCCGCAGTCCAGTCTACTGCTGACCAGGGCGTGGGTGACGGTCTTTCTGGTCTTGACGGGGATCCACTTGATGATTTTACGGAGCATGCGGAGAGTGTTGTAGCAGGAAGAGGAGATCGCGTTGACCTGTTGAGTCATGCTGAGAGTGGGGTCCAAGATGAAGCCTAGGTTGCGAGTGTGGGTGGTGGGCGAGGGTGAGGTGCCTAAAGTTTTGGGCTACCAGGAGTCATTCCAAGCTGACGGGTTGGGGCCGAAAATGAGGACCTCAGTTTTGTCGGTGTTGAGCTTGAGGCGGCTTGATTCCATCCAGTTGTAAATGGCGAGATGTCCGTTGTGGAGGTTGTTTTTAGCGGTAGTAGAGTCGTTCGTGAGGGAGAGGATCAGCTGGGTGTCATCTGCGTATGATATTATGTTGATGTGGTGTGTTCGTGCGATGTTGACGAGAGGGGCCAGGTAGACATTGAAGAGCGTAGGGCTGAGTGAGGAACCCGGGGGATGCCACAGATGATTCTAGAGGCTTCTGACTGGAATGGTGGAAGGCGGACTCTCTGGGTTCTGCCCGGTAAGAAATTATGAGATCCAGTTGAGGGCTTTGTCATGGATTCTGGTGTTGTAGAGACATGTATGTAGGGTGTGATGGCATACCGTGTCAAAAGCAGCGGAGAGGTCCAGCAGGATGAGTGCTGCAGTTTCACCTTTATCAAGCATGATTCTTATGTCGTCCGTAGCAGCGATGAGTGCGGTCTCGGTGCTGTGATTTTTTCTGAATCCCGATTGGGAGGTGTCGAGAGCATTGATGTTTTCTAGGAAACAAGAGAGTTGGGCGTTGACGACTTTTTCGATGACTTTGGCCGGGAAAGGGAGGACTGAGATCGGTCGATAGTTTTTCGGGTCATCCGGGTCTGCCTTGGGCTTCTTCAGTAGTGCGTTGACTTCTGCATGTTTCCAGATTTCTGGGAAGGTGGCTGATTTGAAGGAGCTTTTGATGGTTCTGCAGAGGTGGGGAGCAATGCTGCTGCTTGCTTTGTTGAAAATGTGGTGGGGGCAGGGGTCCGCTGTGGTTCCGGAGTAGATGGAGGCCATGGTGTGTGCAATGTCATCTTTGTTGGCGAGGGTCCATGTGTGAAGGAGGTTGGTGTTGCTCGGGGGTCCTGTGTCAGGGCGTCCGGCTTGAGGGTGTCAGTGGTCAGATTGGGTTTGAAGCTGTTGTGGATTTCTTCTATCTTGCGGTGGAAATGGGTGGGGAGGTGGTTGCAGAACTCTTGCGTAGGGGGGTTCGTTGGAGCAGTTCTTGTGGTTGGAGAGGTCTCTGACGATGCTGAAGAGTTCTTTGCTCTTGTGGGCGTTGCTATCTATGCATTTTTTGAAATGGGTCCTTTTAGTGGTACGGATTGGCTGGTGATGCTTGCGGATGGGCTTCTGGAGTGCGATGTGGTTGTGTTTGCTGGGATCCAGGCACCGGGCCTTCTCTCTTTTTCAGCATTCTTGTTTGGAGATTTGTAAATCAGGTGTGAACCAGTTGGGTTTGGTGCTGTGCAGGGAGTTTGAGGGTTTTTTGAGCGGTGCAAGGGTGTTGGCACAGTCTGCTAACCAGCGGAGCAGGTTGGTAGCGTCTTTGTCAGGGTGTGAGGTTGTAGGTGGCGTGGTCTGGGCAAGGGTGGAGATCAGTTCTTCTGTTGAGATTTTGCTCCAGTTGCGTTGGGGTGGTTGTGTGCAGTGGTGGTGAGTAGCTGGTTTCTGATAGGAGAAGTGGAGGCATTGGTGGTCTGTCCAGCTGAGCTCAGTGGTGTGGCTGACGGAGAAGTGGCTGTTGGCAGCGAAGATGGGGTCGAGAGTGTGACCTGCGGTGTGAGTGGGCGAGGTGACGAGTTGTTTGAATCCAAGGTTGGCGAGGTTGTCCAGTAGGTGGTTAGTGTTGATGTCGTTGTTGTTATCAAGATGGAAGTTCAGCTCGCCGAGGAGGATGTAATCTGCTGAGGTGAGGGCCTGGGTGCTGACGATGTCGGTGATGGAGTTGCAGAATTGGGCTCGGGGGCCCGGAGGTCTGTAGATCAGTGTTCCTTTGAGGGTGGTGTTGGCATTGACATGGATGTTGAAGTGAAGGTATTCAGCGGAGTTTATTGTGTCGTGGGTGCTGGTGGAGACTTTGATGGTGCTTTTGTGGACTATGGCGATTCCCCCGCTTGGCTTATTGGTGCGGTCTCGCCTGGTGATCTTGTAGCCTTCAGGGATGACAATGGCAAAGTCCGGTTCAGAGGCCGAATTTGTCCAGGTTTCGGTGAGGAAGGCAATGTCCGGTGATAAAGTAGTCAGCAGGTCCCAAAGTTCGATAGTGTGTTTGTGGATGGAGCGAGTGTTGAGTAGGATGCAGTTGAGGCAGTTGTTGGCGGGTCTGTTGTTGCTTTTTAGGGTGCAGGAGAAATGCCAGGCTTGGTAGGCGAAGGGTCCTTTGGTGGTCCTGGGGGAGGACTGGAAACAGGTGGGGGTGCGTCCAGGGTTCAGGGCGTGGAGGTTTCTGGCGGAGTAGGGGTGTCTGGTGGTGTGGGGAGGGCGAGGACCAGGGGGACTGGTGCTGGGCGGGGTCCAGGCGTGGATGGGCGCAGACGGGCTTGCCTCTGGCGCGCCTCTGTGCAGCGACCGCCATTAAGAAGGGAGGAGAGAGGGAGGAGCAGCTGGGAGGCGGGAGGGGAACAGCGAATGGGGGTGTGTGGGGGGGCAAGGCCGCAGGGAGGCAGTCGCGGGATGCGGGAAGACTGAGGAAGGCAGAATAAAGTGAAAAAGGCAGAAATACGGCACAATAAGAAAAGCAAGTGAAAAAAGTCACAATAACCTAGAAATACAGCACAGTAAGAAAAACAAGTGAAAAAGTCACAGTAACCTAGAAATACGGCACAATAGGAAAAATTAGTGAAGAAAGTAACAATAACCTAGAAAACAGAGCGCAAGTCTAGGGACGCTTACCTGCAGCCCACTAGACACCAGGGATGAGCCTCGAGCACGCAAACCGCAGCGTGGGACAATGAACACGGGCACAGCAAGGTGGTGCTGCGAGCGTGGGGGAGCGAGCTCCTACCAAAAGTAGGTCGGAGGTCACTCACCCGCGTCGCGCAGCGACCGCCATTAAGAAGGGAGGAGAGAGGGAGGAGCAGCTGGGAGGCAGGAGGGGAATAGCGAATGGGGGTGTGTGGGGGGCGGGCCACAGGGAGGCAGCGGCGGGAAGCGGGAAGACTAAGGAGCGCACAAGAAGGCAGAATAAAGCGAAAAAGGCAAAAATAAGGCAGAAAAGAGGATGAAAAAAGTCACAATAACCTAGAAATACGGCACAATAAGAAAAATGAGTGAAAAAGTCACAGTAACCTAGAAATACGCCACAATAAGAAAAACGAGTGAAAAAGTCACGGTAACCTAGAAATACGGCACAATAGGAAAAACGAGTGAAGAATGTAACAATAACCTAGAAAACAGAGCGCAAGTCTAGGGACGCTTACCTGCAGCCCACTAGACACCGGGGATGAGCCTCGAACACGCGAACAGCAGCGTGGGCGGGGGACAGGGAACACAGGCTCAGCAAGGTGGTGCTGCGAGCGTGGGGGAGCGAGCTCCTGCCAAAAGTAGGTCGGAGGTCACTCCCTCCGGGGTAGTGATGTAGTACATGCAGGTGTGAGTGCGGATGTTACTATGAGGGAGGTGGAGGAGGGGGAGACAGTGGAGGCAGCTGTCTGTTTGTGTGAGTTCTTGTGGTATGAAGTGTGCTGCCTCTGTTTGACTCTGCTACTCTTGTGTGATGTTTTGTGTGCATGCTTGTCTGTATCTGTGCCTGGGATGGGTTGGGGTTGAGGAGACTGGAACTGGGAAGTGGTAGTTGAGGGGGGAAGGTAGGAACAGGGACACTGGCTGCCATCAGAAAGGAGGCCAGAGCCTGAAATGATCTCTGTAGGGCTGCCAACCCACTGTGGATGCACTCTAGGTATGCAATGCATTGCTGCATCTGGGATGCCAACCCCTGGATGGCATTCACAATGGTTGACTGCCCTACAGAATGGATCTCAGGAGGTCAATAGCCTCCTCACTGAGGGCAGCAGGGCTCATGGGAGCAGGGCCTGAGGTGCCTGTGGGGAAGGAGATGCCCAC
This sequence comes from Pleurodeles waltl, assembly GCF_031143425.1. Lineage (NCBI taxonomy): Eukaryota > Metazoa > Chordata > Amphibia > Caudata > Salamandridae > Pleurodeles > Pleurodeles waltl. The sequence continues at coordinate 1,660,749,508 of NC_090444.1, read as the reverse complement.
CCTCCTGGGTAAGCGGGCATGGGCAACTTGGTGGGGGGCTACTCGGAGGGCGGTGCTGGTACGGGGTGGTGGCTGTACCTGCAGCTGGGGTGGTTCCAGAGGCATCGCCATCACCAGGGAGCTTCCATCGGAGAAGGAATCAGAGTCAATGTTGTCACCTCCTGTCTCCGCCGTGGTGCTCCCCTCACCCTCCATCCCACTGTACCCTCAACGTCGGCAGACTCTGCCTCCTGGGTCCTGTGCGATACAGCTCCTTCAGTCACCGGTGCCCCTGCTCTTCCGCCAGATGATTCTAATGCACACATGGACAGGATGACAGAAGAAAATAGGGGCGAGGAGAGAGAAAGGGAGCAGTGGGTCAATTACAGCACCAACACCACAGTTGGCATACACATTTCCATCATACACAGGGATCAGGATTGAGCACTATGCATCGCACTGGCATTCCATTGGGTAGGTGCCACAGCAAGATGAGAGCCAACCACCATCAACTGCACCCTTCCTGAGACCCACTAAGCCTTGTCTGACATTGAATGCAACCTAGCTAGCTTACTAGATTTTGCTACACACCCATTTACCTTGAGCTGGATCACACAGCAATGGCTGAGCTGGCATTAAGGGGCACCCACTAACTGAAACCCATCACCAGGATCCCATCCCACCCAACAATAATTGTTGTCAAGCTCACTGTACTCACCCCCTTGTGGCTGCTGTGCTGCCCTCAAGCGCCCATCCGCCTCTGGGTAGGCTTCCGCCAGTATGCAGGCCATCAGGGGGGTCAGGCTCCGACAGGCACCCCACCCTCGTTGGGCGGCCATCCCCAGCTGGGCCTCTGTGGTCTTCCTGGCCAAGCCTCCAAGGTCCTCCCACCTTTTTCTACAGTGGGTGCTCCGCCTGCTATAGACCCCCAGGGTCCGCACATCCTTGGCGATGGCACGCCACAATCCCTTCTTCTGATGGGCACTGACCTGCAGAGGTAATACAGACAGGACAACACCATTAACCATACAATCCAGCCTGTCACACATATGGCCCACAAATACAATTTCCATCTCCATGGCACACACACCACCTGGAGCCCTGCATGTACAGTACCACGAGCCATACCCTACAACCAAATGACACACTGCTAGCACACACATCTCCATGAACCTTGTGACATGTATCGTACCCATGGTGTACTCACCTGTTGGTCTGGAGGCCCATACAGCTGTCCATACAGGGGTCAGACCCCATCCATCAGGCGTTCTAACTCCTGCGAAGTGAAGGCAGGGGCTCCTTACCCGGTCACGTGGGCCATGGCAGGATCCAGACACAGGTCACAGCAGCACATGCAGTGGAGGTGTTGTCCTGTGGAAAATCAGGAATCAAGTGAGGTTTTAGACAGAAAATGGCAGTCACGTCCATGGTGGTGTACACCATCACTGCCGGCGGTGATCCATATTGGACACTGTACTCCATAGAGCCCCATTTTAGTCAATTGGGGATAGCACGATGGTGAAAGACCACCTTCCGCCATGATGCCCAACGCCCTCACTTCCACCTGTCCATACTTGCAGGACAGGCGGTCGCCATTTTATGGCGGTGGACAACATACAGAAATCAGAAACTGCGTCATTGCTGTCAATTGCACATACATTACCATTCACATTGTCCAATTACATTTATGCTTTATGTACACTAAGGTGGTTGTTCCATTGTTCAATTTGTGACACCCTACTGACTCTTAGATACCTACCACTCCACAGGAATAGGAGGAGGAGACAAGACCCCGTGTACAGACCCCTCGTGGACTTGGCTACACTGGAGGACAGGCACATTATACTCACCTAGACTGGTCAGGGGCACAATCACAGAGCTGTGTGCACAATTGGAGCCTGATGTGATATCAGCTATCCGTTATCCCACTGGTGTTCCCCCTCTTGTGCAAATTCTATCAGTGCTTCATTTCCTGGCAACTGGACAGTGACAGTGGGCTGGGCAGCAGGAATGTCACAGCCAATGTTCTCAATCGAGCTAGCAAGGGTTTTGTCTGCCTTGGTCAAACACATGTGCAGCTACATCACTTTCCCCCAAGTTGAAGATTTGGCCACTGTGAAGGCTGGATTCTTTGCAATGGGACATATACCAAATATTATTGGGGCGATTGACAGAACACATATTGCATTTGTCCCCGGCCTAATGAACAGGTGTTCAGGAGTAGGAAGAGTTTCCACTCACTCAATGTGCAAATGGTGTGCCTGGCTGACCAGTATATGTCCCACGTCAATGTCAAGTATCCTGGGTCTGTGCATGATGCCTTCATCCTGAGGAATAGCAGCCTCCCAAATGTGTTGGCACAACTACAGAGGCACAGGTGTGACTAATAGGTGAGCCAGAGTCCCCCATCCAATGTATGTCAGTGTATGCCAGGATGTGTCATCCCCCATACCATTGTGTAAAGCTAATGTTTGTCCCTCAATACTTGCAGGTGACTCCGGCTACCCAAACCTATTGTGGCTCCTGACCCCTGTGAGGAATCCCAGGACAGGGGCTGAGAATCTGTATAATGATGCACATGGGCGAACCAGGCTGATCATAGAGTGTACCTTTGGCCTCCTGAAAGCCAGGTTCAGATGCCTCCATCTGACAGGTGGATCCCTGTGCTACTCCCCTGAGAAGGTTTGCCTGATAGTTGTAGCATGCTGCATGTTGCACAACCTGGCCCTAAGATCACATGTGCCTTATCTGCAGGAGGAGGAGATTGGAAATGCCACTGTGGAAGCAGTGGACCCTGAGGACTGTGAGGATGAGGAGGCAGAGGATGATGATGTGGACAACAGAACATCAGTTATAGAGCAGTACTTCCAATGACACACAGGTGAGACAGTGGAACTGACCATTCCTCTGATTAGTCATGTTTTCAGTGTGGCTGTAGCAGGATGAAATTTACTTCTTTTGCTTCCCAACTGACTGTCACCTATACCTTCTCATTTTGCTGATGTGATGACTACAGACAGCTACAGCTCATTATTTGTATGATATCATAGAGTTCGGGTAATTTGAACAAGATGTAACTGTTACCATAATTGCACATTTTCATCACATAAAGCACTATCACTCAAGTTGTGTTCAAGGGTGTTTATTTAGTGAAATGTATTGACAGAATAGTGTAATGGAATGGGGTGATGGTAGAGGTCAGTCCAGGGTATTGGTCCAGTTTATTTGTAGCACAGGTCCAGTGTCCAAGGGGCCACAGGAAGGGGAGCAAAGGCAGTTCTAAGTGGACAAGGGGGACATTCCGGAGGGTCTCATTTCCTGGCAGTGGTCTTGGTCTTGGTACCTATCTGAGTCACAGGGGACATTTGTGGGGTGGTTCACCTTCTGCAGGGGAAGGGGTGCTGGTGGACTGTGGGTCATGTGGCAGGGCCTCCTGTCCATGGTGGTGTTGAGGGCCTGCAAATCTAACCTGATCTCCTGATGGTGTACCTCCTGCAGCATCTGGTTATCCTACATGATATCAAGAATCTGGCCCATCCTGACCTGGGATTGTTGGTAAGCCCCCAGGACATTAGTGAGTGCCTCCAGGATAGTCGGTTCCCTGAGTTTGTCCTCCCCCTGGCACACAGCTGTCCCCCTGTGCCTGTGTCCCCTGAATGGTGTGCCCACCGTCAGTGACCACAGGACCCTGATTGTCTTGGCTGTGAGGTGTGGATGGGTGTCCCTGTACAGGTGGGCACACTGCTGATTGACGTGTCCTGGGGAGAGAGGTGTGGGAATATTGGGTGGGTGTTGTGGTGTTGGATACTGAGGGGAGAGGCTCTGTGGTGGACTGGGAGTGGGCTGGGGTGGATGACAGACCAGTGGTCCCTGGTGGGCCAGGAAGTTCATCCAGATCCAGATGTCCGGAGTTACTGTCATCACTGGGGGCATCTTCAGTTGGGGGACTGGATAGCTGTGGCACCTCCTCACCTCTGGGATTAGCTGGGGCACCTGCGGGGATGTAAGTGATGTATTATGCATCATTTCTGTGACATATTCTACAGCCCTACCTTCCCCTATAGCATTGCTGTTGCCACCATTGTTTGTGTATGGTGATGGCTTGTGGGATTGTTAGTTCTCCATGCTGTGCATGCATAGGTGGTGGGTGTACATGCAGGGCTGGGAGGGCTGTGCATGCTGTGGGTAGGGCATGTGGGGCTTGGCATTGGAGTTAGTCAGATTTTTAGGTGCACTGTGTGGGATGTAGTGGGGTGTTGGGAGTCAGAGTGAGGGGTTGAGGGGGTGAGATGGCATGCAGGTATAGGGGGTGATAGGTCATAAATTTTGACTCACCAGTGTCCAGTCCTTCGGCTACTCCAGTGAGTCTCTCAGGATGCAATATTGCCAAGACTTGCTCCTCCCATGCTGTCAGCTGTGGGGGTCCACTGCTAGTTCTCTGGATGACGAGATGGTGCCTTGCTGCCATGGAACATACCTTCCCCCGTAGGTCGTTCCACTTCTTCCTGATGCCGTCCCTTGTTCTTGGATGTTGTCCCATGGCGTTCACCCAGTCCACAATTCTCTGCATAGCTCCATCTTCCTTTCTATGGATATTTGCTATACCTGTGCTCCAAACAGCTCTGGCTCTACCTTGACTATTTCCTCCACCATGACCCGCATCTCCTCATCTGTGAAACGGGGGTGCCTTTGTGGGGTCATGGGTGTTGTGTATTGCGTGTTGTGCAGTAGGTGTTGAATGATGTGGTGGGGTATGGGGTACGAAACTGATGGCTTGGTGTTTGTGGTATGTGTAGTTGTGTCTGTGATGAGCATGTCTGTCTCATGGCTATTTTTCACGTTCGTAAAGGGTTGTGGGTAATATGGGTGTGTGTTTTATAGTACTGTGGGTGGGTGGGTGTGGTGTGTGTATTAGTGTCAGGTATGAGTTTTTGGCATTGACCAATGTTGTGTTGTATTGCTTTTGGGTGGCCATTCTGACCGTGCCGGAGTGTACCGCCAATGGTTTAACGTCGTTGAATGTCCGCCGTGGTGATTTGTGGGTCATAATGTGGAGGGCGTTGTTCTGTTGGCGTGACGGTGTGGGTGTTCGTACTGACACTTTACCATTTACCTTTGATCTGGTGGAATTGTGTTTGTAGCAGTATTCTGTCAGTTCAGTGTGTGCGTTGCATAATATGGCAAACAGAAGTTTGCCTCTGCAATGGTATGTTGGCGCCCGTCACCGCAGCAATGAGCGGGATTTACCGTCAGTGTCATAATGAGGGTCATAGTAACCTGTATGCAATGCCAATGATGAATATACTTTTGCTTATATGTGTCTCTTACCTGTATGTTTGGGAGGAAGATAATAGGGGGGGAAACGGGTACCATTGATTGTTTTTGTGTAATAGAAACCTAGTTGGGAGATATACTTTATTCACACAAAGATGCGACTTTATTGACAATTAGTGTTGTCATACTATGTAAAGAACAAACACGCATGTTGAACTTATGTATCCTCCTTTATTGCTAATAAAATTTAATAAAATGTTTTTAAAAAAGTACGCCAGGCTGGGTTTAATGTTGGTGAGAAACAAAAGTAAGCACCCGCCCTGCACTATACTGTATATGACTTCCAGTTATCCTACCTTGTACAGGTTTGCTCTAGAAGTAATTTTGTATTTAATTCCAGCCCTAAGTCCTGACACATAAATGACATTGCTATCTGCCCAGCACACTTAGGCCCTCATTACAACCCTGGCGGTCGGCGGAGAAGCGGCGGTCTTACCGCCAACAGGCTGGCAGTAAAAATTTTGGAATTATGACCATGGTGTTTACCGCCATGGTCATCCGCCACATCTCTGATCCGACCGCCAGGGCGGAGAGGACTGCTGGGCTGGAGACCTGGGTCTCCAGCCCTGCGGTCATCACAATACCGCCGGCGGTATCGTGACCCGGCTGACCGCCATGGATTTCATGGGGTTTGGAACCGCCATGAAATCCATGGCGATGAGCACTATCAGTGCCAGGGGATTCCTTCCCTGGCACTGATAGGGGTCTCCCCCACCCCGAGTCCTTTCCCTACACCCCCCACCACCCCTGCCACCCCCAAAGGTGGCAGGCCCCCCCTCCCCACCCCTACCCCCAACATTACATTACACATTCACACCCGACACGCATGCAGGCACCACCAACACACATACCCGCCCACACACCAACATACATGCCAACAGCCACACACACATTCAGACATACACGCACACATCCATACAGACATACATACAGACAGACATGCACTCAGTTCCAAACACACAACACCCCCGCATGCATACACGCACTCACCCCCCCTCTACATACACACACGCACACCCCCATGCACCCACATATCACACAACACCCCCCCACCCCCCTCCCCTAATGGACGATCAACTTACCTGGTCTGTTGATCCTCCGGGAGGGGACAGGATCCATGGGGCAGCGCCGCCGCCAGCACCCCGTCAACAGAACACCGCCACGCCGAATCACAGGACGTGATTCGGTGGGCGGTGTTCTGTTGAGGGGCGGTGGAGGTGGAGCTACCTCCACTTCCCCGCCGTCCGCCAGTATGGCTGCTGGCGGCTCTCCGTCCGGAAAAGGACGGAGGGCTGCCAGCGGTCATAATGCACCGAGTGGAAAACCGCCTGCACTGGCGGTCTTCAGCACGGTGGTCCCTCAGCGGTCTTGTAACAAGACCGCCGAGGTTGTAATGACCACCTTAGACCTGAACTCAGCGCATTCTGATAATTCACTTACTTGCCTTCTTTGAAATACGAGGTCCGTAGTAAAGCATAGTCACAAATTTGTAGACCCACTAAAATTTCAGAAATCAGACATCACTTTTCTCACTGAAACCTGGGCTAATGCTGCCTCTGTTACTGATTTCAATATAGCCATTCCTGACGAATATGAGGTGACTACAGTTGACAGAGAAAATAAGCGAGGAGGAGGGATTGCAATTGTCTATGGTAAGCATCTCAATGTTACTTTTAAGCCACCCTCTTCTCTAAGCTGTGAAGCCATTATGTTACATGTTATGGCCAACAGTGTTCTGGTCTACTGCTTGCTTGTCATAAGGGAAAATTATACTCAAGCTCTATTGAACCTTCTTGAATCATGTTTAACCCTCCCAAACTTCATGATTTTGGGGGACTTTAACAGTCATTTAGAGCTTTTAGAAGATAATGACACAAAGGAGCTCATTACAACCTTGGCGGTAAATGCCGCTTACCGCCGTGCTGACGGCTGCCAACATATTGTGACCGCAGCGCTATTCCGCTACAGGTATTATGACACACACAGTGAAATCTGCCACTATACAGACACCCACACAAGTCCGCCAGACCAAAAGTCAGTGATAAACTGGCAATACAAAAATCCACACCGTTATGCCAGCAGGAATACGCCCACAGTATCACGACCCACGAATCACTGCAGCGGTGTTTCAACTGCAGTAAACCATTGGCGGTACACACCACTGCGCTCAAAATACACACACCCTAACAAAACTCCACCACATTGGAAAATTCAAACTACACACACCTGACACACATACACACACCACACCCACACATTCACACCACTATAAAACACACACCTACATTACCCACAACCCTTTATGATCCAAACATTTTGCCAAGTGAGAGAGAGAGAAGCCAGGAGCACCCACTCAATCAGAGCCACAAAACACCCTCACCCATACACCATCCACGCACCTCACACCCCAACACAGCACCCCACACACCCGCACACATATCACCCACACCACATCCATGGCACCCCAAAGACACCCCAGGTTTTCAGAGGAGGAGCTAAGGGTCGTGTTGGAGAAAATCATCTGGGTAGAGCCACAGCTATTCGGATCACAGGTGCAGCAGACGTCCATTGCTAGGAAGATGGAGCTATGGCGGAGAATCGTGGACAGGGTCAACGCTGTGGGACAGCATCCAAGAATAAGGGATGACATCAGGAAGAGGTGGAACGACTTGTGGGGAAAGGTGCGTTCCGTGGTTGCAAGACACCAGGTAGCAGTACAGAGGACTGGCGGTGGACCACCACCTCCTCCCCCACAACTTACAACATGGGAGGAGCAAGTCTTGTCAATATTGCATCCTGAGGGCCTCGCAGGAGTAGCAGGAGGACTGGACTCTGGTAAGTCAAATCTTTACTACTATATCCCCCACCCTACCTGCATGCCATCACAAACTCCTACCCCTACCCTCACCCCCATCACTCCACCATCTCACATATACTCCACTATCACAACCCACCCATCCCAATACCAAGCCCTGCATGCAACACCAATCCATGGACCCCCATCACAGACCTGCATGGACACCCATCACCACAGCATCCACACTAGTGACAAACCCTTAGCCAAACCAAGCACAACTCACACAAGCTAAAGCTGCCTTGGGAATACCAACCATAGTGAGGAACATACTTATGCACAAGATGGCACACGCAGAAAAATTAACACTGCCTTTGCATCCCCTACTCAACGTCACCGGAGAGGAGTTGCCAGCAACATCCAGTGCCCTCCAAGAAGAGGCCCACAGTGATGACAGCAGCTCTGCACGCCTGGATCAGGATGACCAACCTGGCCCATCAGGGACCTCCGGACAGTCAGTTACCCTGCCACAGTCCCAACCCACCACAAAGCCTCCCCCCTCAGGAAACACCAGCACAGAACCCACCCAGCAGGCCCATGCCACTGTCCCCAGGACACGTCAATCAGCAGTGTGTCCACCACTACAGGGACCCCACAAACCCAGGACAATCAGGGAACTGGGGTCAGTGGCAGTGGGCACGCAGCTCAGGAGACAGAGGCACAGGACAACAGGGAAGCTAAGAGGACTGCTGTGCGACAGGGGGAGGACAGGCCCACGGAACCGACTCTCCAGGAGGCACTCACCAACATCCTGGGAGCATACCACCATTCCCAGGAGACCATGGGCCTGATACTGTACAAGTTGCAGGAGACCCAGGTATGACCTAAAATGCATCTACACCATCCTGGTCACCATTGCAGGGCTGCTGGCTGACATGGGCAAGACCATGAGGGAGGAAGTGTCACAACAAAGGGCCCCTGAAACTAGCCACACCGAAGAACAGCCCTCCATCTCCGCCAGCGCTAGTGGACAGGAGGCCCACCACAGGACCAACAGGCCACTAGCACCCCACCCCCTGCAGAAGGAGAACCACCCCACAAACGGTCCCTGCGATCCAGGCAGAAGCCAGAGAACATTGCCAAGACCCCGCCATGAAATATGACTCTCCTGATTGTCACCCTTCTGTCCCACTCTGTCACCCTGTCCAACTTGAAGTGCCATTGCTCCACTTTCTATGATCCCTTGAACAATGCACCTGTGATACAAATAGACTGGACTCTACCCTGGATTTTCTTCCACCATCACCCCAGCCCATTGCACATCCCCCTCTACTTATGAGCACTTAAATAAACACCATTGGAAAAAATACAAATCTGGAGTCTGGCAAATGATTCAAATATGTATTAGTACAACATTATCAAAGTATAGCAAGTCATATGTACAGTTACATTTTCATTGGAATGACCTTTAGTGGGCAGCAGTAAACACACCAGGAGCCAGAGTGGGCCACAGAGATTAGAAAATAGAGATGCCAAAGGGTTCAGTAAGTGGCCATAGACATAGGGAAATTGCGCTGCCATGTACAATGTCCAACAGAAAACTGAAATGTACAGTGCAGTTACAGTGTTTTACCTGTGTGTCACTGGAGGTACTGCTGTATTATATTACTTCTGTTGTCCATATCTTCTTCCTCTGCCTCCTCTTCCTCACTGTCTACAGGCTCCACCGCTGCCACAAGACCATCTCCAGGCTCACCCCCCTGCAGAAAAGGCACCTGGCATTTCAAGGCCAGGTTGTGCAACATGCAACATGCAACAATAATCTGGCACACCTTCTTGGGTGTGTAGTACAGGGAACCACCTGTCAGATGGAGGCACCTGAACCTGTGCTTCAGGAGGCCGAAGGTTCTTTTAATTATCTGCCTTGTTCGCCCATGTGCCTCATTGTAACTTCCTCTGCCCTTGTCCTGGCATTCCTCAATGGGGTCAGTAGCCATGAGAGGTTGGGGTAACCAGAGTCACCTGCAAATATTGAGGGACAACTGTTAGGCACACACTAACCCTTAGGGACAACTCCATACCCAGACACCTACTTATACTGGTTGGGGACCTTGGGCTCACCTATTAGCCACAGCCAGTGCCTCTGGAGTTGGCCCATCACATATGGGATGCTGCTATTCCTCAAGATAAAGGCGTAATGCACAGAGCCAGGATACTTGGCATTCACATGGGAGATGTACTGGTCCACCAAACACACCATCTGCACATTCATAGAATGATAGATTTTCTACTCCTGAAAACTTGTTCATTTCTCCAGGGGGGAGGGGGACAAATGCCACATGTGTACCATCAATGGCACCTATGAGGTTGGGGATATGTCCCAGGGCATAAAAATCAGCTTTCACTGTGGCCAAATGCTCCACCTGGGGGAATACGATGTAGCTGCACATGTGTTTCTGCGGGGCTGACAACTCTCTGGTCAACACGTTGGAGAACATTGGCTGAGACATCCCTGAAGCCATGGCCACTGTAGTTTGGAAGGAACCACTTGCCAGGAAATGGAGCACTGACAGGACCTGCACTAGAGGGGGGATACCTGTGGGCTGGCGGATAGCTGATATCAGGTCTGGCTCCAATTGGGCACACAGTTCTTGGATTGCGGCACGATCAAGTCTGTATGTTATGATAATGTGTCTGTCCTCCATTGTCGCAAAGTCCACCAGGGGGCTGTACACCGGAGGATGTCGCCATCTCATATTCAGCCTCAGCGGTTGGAGCCTGTGGAAGAAAACGGTGATCAGTGGGTCATATTCACACATCTATTGCACTAATGATGCATTTTTTCCTTTACAGAACCAGTATGTGAATCCGAAAATCAGTTGCTGTGCCAATGTCTGCTGTGATGCAGTTAGGTGCCATGCCTTGTGCCCACTTGAAATGGTGGCTGCCTGACCTGTGAGGAGGGACAAGTGGAAATGAGGTGCTGGTGTTGTGCGCTGTTGCGGTAGGCGGTCGAAGACCGCTGTGCAACTTCACATTGGTTATCATTGGCCCCTATGGGTTCCAGGAGCCAATGACGATGTATGCCGGCGGTGACGGTACGCACCGCCGCGGACGTGACCGCCATTTTCTATCTGTTCGCTCACTTGCTACCTGACCTTCAACAAGAGAGGACCTACACTGCAAGTGCTGCTGCAACCTGTGTCTGGAAGCGACAATGGCTCATGTGTCTGGGGCAAGGGCCCCTGCCTTCACTGTGGAGGAGTTGGAGAAACTGGTAGATGGGGTCCTACCCTAGTACACGTTACTCTACCGTCCTCCTGACAACCAGGTGAGCACACTGTCAGCAGGATGCGTGGGCCATGAATGTAGGGATTGCTGTGTGTGTAAGCCATATGTAGGGGGGCAGAGGCATCCTGGCCAGAGTGCTGCATGTATGGTGGTTAATGTATGTGTGTCAGGGGATGGGAGGGATCTGGTGGGCCATGAGTGTGACGGTCCGGACAGTTGACTACTTCCTTTTTCTGCTGTATTTTCCATGCAGGTCAGCGCCCACCAGAAAAAGGGTATTTGGTATGCCATCGCCAAGGAGTTGTGGACCCTGGGGGTCTTTGACAGGCAGAGCACCCACTGCCGCAAACGGTGGAAGGACCTACGCCGCTGGGCAAAGATGCGGAGGCCCAGCTGGGGATGGGCTCCCAACGAGGAAGGGGTGCCCGTTGCACCATGACACCCCTGATGTTCAGCGTCCTAGCAGTGGCCTATCTGGAGTTGGATGGACACTTGAAGGCATCACAGCAGCCACAAGGGGGTGAGTACAGATTATGAATCCTGAATTTGTGCGCGTTAAGGGTTACCCGGGTGGGGGATGTGGGCTGTGGGTGCCCCTGGGCCAATGCGAAGAAGGCAGGGTAGGTCCCTTGTTGGGCAGGCTCTGAGCACTCCTACCCCAATGGTGTTAGTGGGCATCTACTACTGCGCAGGGTCCTATGGGTTTCAGGTGTGCGGCTGATTGGCAGTTGGCATTGTACCCCTTGTGTTGGTGCATCTTAGTAACTGGTAGTGCATGGCCTAGTGCATAGGGCTGCTCCCTGTGTGTTGTGTACGCCAACGGTGGTGGTGTTGCTGGCATTGACCAAGTGTATCCTCTGTCTCCCCCACCCCTTTTTTGTTTTGTCACCCTGTCCTTGTGTGCATTAGCATCATCTGGCAGAGGAGCAGAGGCACTGGCGACGGAGGGAGCTGCATCCCATATGGGCCTGGAGGCCGAATCCACCGACGGTGAGGGCACCAGTAGGATGGAGGGCGAGAGGAGCACCACGACGGGGAAAGGAGGGGGCACCACAGACAGCGACTCCTCCTTCGATGGATGCTCTCTGGCAGTGGCGGACAACTCTGTGCCCACCCCAACAACAGGTACAGCGGCCACCCCCCCTACCAGCACCACCCTCCCAGCAGCCCCTCAGCATGTTTCCCGTGCCCGCTCACCCAGGAGGGTGGGCATCTCCTTCGCCCCAGGCACCTCAGGCCCTGCCCCAGTCAGCCCTGCTACCCTCAGTGAGGAGGCCATTGACCTCCTGAGATCCATCACTATTGAGCAGTCAACCATTCTGAATGCCATCCAGGGTGTCGAGAGGCATTTGCAACAAACAAATGCATACCTGGAGGGCATTCACTCTGGCGTGGTGGACCAACAGAGAGCATTTCAGGCTCTGGCCTCCTCACTGATGGCAGCCCTTGTCCCTGTCTCTAGCCTCCCCCCTCCAACTTCCTCTACCCAGTCCCAATCCCCTCAACCCCAGCCTATCCCAAGCACACCTTCAGACCAGCATTCACCCAAATCACCACACAAAAGTGGCTCAGGCAAACACAAGCACCACACTTCATCTCACAGGCACTCACTCAAGCACCATAAGAAAAGGCTCACTTTCTAAAAGTGGCATTTTCAAACACACAATCTTAAAATCAACTTTACTAAAAGATGTATTTTTAAGTTGTGAGCTCTGAGACCCCAAACTCCATATATCTATCCACTCCCAAAGGGAATCTAAACTTTAATCATATTTAAAGGTAGCCCCCATGTTAACCTATGAGAGGGACAGGCCTTGCAACAGTGAAAAACTTAATTTAGCAATATTTCACTGTCAGGACATATAAAACACATTACTATATGTCCTACCTTAACCATACACTGCACCCTGCCCTTGGGGATACCTAGGGCCTACCTTAGGGGTACCGTACATGTAAGAAAAGGGAAGGTTTAGGCCTGGCTAGTGGGTACACTTGCAAAGTCAAATTTACAGTTAAAATTGCACACACAGACACTGCAATGGCAGGTCTGAGACATGATTACAGAGCTACTTATGTGGGTGGCACAACCAGTGCTGCAGGCCCACCAGTAGCATTTGATTTACAGGCCCTGATACCTCCAGTGCACTTTACTAGGGACTTACTAGTAAATCAAATATGCCAAACATGGATAAGCCAATTACATACACATTTTGTAAAGGAGCACTTGCACTTTAGCACTGGTTAGCAGTGGTAAAGTGCCCAGAGTAACAAAAACAGCAAAATCAGAGTCCAGCACACATCAACAACCTGGGGAACAGAGGCAAATATTTAAGGGAGACCACGCCAAGGATGAAAAGTCTAACAAGGTGCATTAATAGTAGAAACAAACAACATCATAGAATGGTTACTTAAACATATAAATAATTATGAAATACAGTGGATCCATTCGTAAAAACAACACACCAACCTTAGCATGTAGGTCATGAAGGATAAGAAAGTGCAACAACTACAACATACAGAATGTAACTGTTAGCTTCATTTGTCTGCATTAAGTTGGTATGTGGCACTCAGGAAGTGCTGGTGACAAATGGAATTATAATAATCCCTGAATAATGTAAATGTTATGAAATGTAGTGCAACTGTACGCCTATGACAGACAAGGGGCTAATGGGAAAAATTGAAAAAAAAAAAAATATATGTAAGTAAAATCGAAAACCAAGAAAAAAATATGAAAAAAACGAAAATATTTTTATTATTATTAAACTGATATTATACAATTCAATAAAATAAAGGTTGTAAAAAAATAGAAGAAAAGGATAAACATTTTATAAAATAGATTGCAATTCTGATGCAGGGGACTAGCATGAAATACCCCAGGGATCTGGGAGGCAAGGGGTGGTGGATGTGAAAAATGTAAAAAACGTATTTAAATATAAAAAACTGCTCATACGCTACATTTAGTAATAAACATAATTGATCTACTAAGCCTGAATAAACAACACACAAAAAAGGCACCAGCCACAAGCCCAAACACAACCAGCAAGGAGGCATGGCCACCAACACATGCAGGACTAAAGCACACTGGCTGCCTACACTGAATGGCCGCCAGCCACATTGTCTAACAACAACCAGCAAGGAGGCATGGCCATCACAGCAAAGAAGAACACATGCAGGCCTAAAGCACACTGGCTGCCTACACAAAATGGCCACCAGTCACATAGTCAAACAACAGTAAGCAAAGAGGCATGGCCACCACAACAAAGAAGATCACATGCAGGCCTAAAGCAAACTGGCTGCCTACACAAAATGGCCACCAGCCACATGGTCAAGCAACAACCAGCAAGGAGGCATGGCCATCACAACAAAGAAGAACACATGCAGGCCTAAAGGAAGCACACAGGCTGCCTACACGAAATGGCGGCAAGCCACATGGTCAAACAACAACCTGCAAGGAGGCATGGCCACCACAAAAAAGAAGAAAACATGCAAGCCCAAAGCACACTGGCTGCCTACACAAAATGGTGGCAAGCCACATGGTCAAACAACAATGAGGAAGGAGGCATGGCCACCACAACAAAGAAGAACACGTGCAAGCCTAAATCACACTGGCTGCCTACACAAAATGACCACCAACCACATAGTCAAACAACAACCAGCAAGGAGGCATGGCCCCCACAACAAAGAAGAACACATGCAGGCCTAAAGAAAGCACACTGGTTGCCTACACAAAATGGCCGTCAGCCACATGGTCATACAGCAGCCAGCAAGGAGACATGGCCACCACAACAAAGAAGAACACATGCAGGCCTAAAGTAAGCACACTGGCTGCCTACACAAAATGGCCACCAGCCACATGGTCAAACAGCAGCCAGCAAGGAGGCATGGCCACCACAACAAAGAAGAACACACGCAGGCTTAAAGAAAGCACACTGGCTGCCTACACAAAATAGTCCCTAGCCACATGGTCAAACAACATCCAGCAAGGAGGCATGGCCACCAAAACAAAGAAAAACATATGCAGGATTCCTGGTTGTCTAAACAAAATAGCCACCAGCCACATCAAACGACAAGCAGGATGAATAGAAAACATGGTGGCCTATGACAAACACTCTCAGGCACTGACCAGACAAAGAAGGCATTGGTACAGGAGAAAATAGAAAAAAACAGCATTAAGTCAGTGTTAGTAATTCCAAAAACTTAAATTAAGGGGGATACAAAATTTTACAACAACAACACACATCATACAAAGGCATCTAGTAGTTATATAACCCCCCATACACTGTTTGCAGAAAAAAACAATGAAATACCATCAAACAACATTTTGTTATCTTAAATCCAATGCCATTCATGGTGTCTCAGTTCAACAGACACCACAAAGAGTTGTTTTTCATCATGCAACCATGACTATGACCAGTACTGGGTCTACAGTTGGAAGCTTATTACATGAGCAGGCTCAGCTACTTTATATTAACATTCAATTTAATGAACATTGCAAATTTACAAATCAGATCAGAGCAAATGTAGTGCACTGTTTAACATTTTTCCTTTGTAAAACAAAAATTTCATGTAAAATAACTGGGCACAAATGCAGGCCACCCACCAATATAAATTTAAAAAAATGAATAAAAGTACAGATAAATCCTGGGGCATGCCCCTATCAAACTAACAAGTTGTACAGAACCCTTACGCAGGTGTTTTTAACTTACTTGTAAGGCCCAAATACAACTGTCCTTAAATCCAATGATATATCCAGGAGACAAAAAAAGTGATCCTTCCAGCTTGAAATCCAAGTGAAAAGTGGCCAGGAGATGGACAAAGCAGAGGGAGGAGCATGCTGGACAGGAATAGGAAGTTGGAGTCGCTGTTGCACTTCCAGTTGTTGGGGAAAAAAATTGTACCATCGCACAGCAATATCAACGTGTACGGTCATTTAGAGAACATTTTTCACTCAAAGTTGTAGATTTTAGCTGCTTCAGCTTTGCCAGGTTGCATCTGCAGTCGGTCAGCTCACTCGCCTACGTCAGAAAAGATGCACCGGAAGTCTCTAACGTGGCGCCCAGTGGCGTAGCGTGGGTTGTCAGCACCCGGGGCAAGGCAAGTAATTTGCGCCCCCTAACCCGTGGATTTTAGCACTCGCGAGTGCGAGCGCGCCCCCCCCCCAGATGTTGCGCCCGGTGCGGCCGGCCCCCCCTGCACCCCCCCACGCTACGCCACTGGTGGCGCCAACTCTCGCGAGCATAAAAAAATCTTATTTGTGATCGTGAAAGAGAGGAAGTCTTTCGCCTTACAGCTCGCCTACGTGAAATGACAGAAAGCATGGGCCAATGGGGGGAAATCAGAAAAATACTCCACTAAGTTGCGGAGTGCAGAGTCTATCGGGAACTCTGCGTTTTCCACGGAACCCAGAGTTGCCAAATTCCGCAAACTCCGCCAGCAGAGCAGAGTTTTTAGCTCAGCCCTAACGCTGACGACACCCAGATAAAGTTTTCAGTCTCTTCAAACCATTAAAAAGTATCTAAAAAATGTAATACCTGCATGAGGAATATTGTGAACTGGATGCAGAAAAACTGTCTAAAACTTAACTCTGAGAAAACTGAGGTGTTGCTTTTTGCTATCAATACCTCCTTCTGGAATACCTCATGGTGGCTGTCCAATTTAGGCTCACTTCCATTGCAGGTCCAAAAAGCAAGAAACTTGGGGGTCATCTTTGACTCCAAGCTGGTCTTTAAAGATCATGTAAATCAGGTAACTTCCTCTTGGTTCTTTACACTAAAAGTCTTGAAGAATGTTCTTCTTTTTCTTCCCTTAGAGGTGCGAAAAACAATAATTTTAGCCTCGGTAATTTCGAGGCTAGATTACTGTAATGCTCTGAATGTAGGCTGTCAGCAGCGCCTATTAAAAAACTATAAACACTTCAAAATGTTGCAGCTCGGGTGTTGTTAGAGCTCCCTAAATTTAACTCTGTCTCACTGAGTATCTTGAACCTGCATTGGCTACCAGTCGGAGAGCGGATTAAATTCAAGGACCTCTGCTGGACCCATAAATCACTGCACAAGTTTGGCCTTCTTTCCTTTCAAAAGATTTTCAAATGGTATATACCCTCACGTAATCTATGTTCTGCCACTGCTTATAGGGAAGTTGCCCCTAGAATTAGAAAGGCCCAGTAGGGAAGAAGAAGTTTCTCCCATAAAACATGTATATGGTGGAATGCATTGCCTGACCTCTTAAGGTCGCAGTTCAATGTGTAAGTTTCAGGACACAATTAAAAACCTGACTTTGTTTTCTGGCCACTAACTGGGTCCTAGTTGCCTTTAGGTTCAGAATACAGGATTGACTCTAACGCTAAGATGCCATTCCTTGCTACTCGTGTGCTTTAAAAGAATATTACCATAACATAACAATAAGGGACGGCTTATACAATATTAGTGATTATATCACAATATGTATTAAATATCTAATTGGTAAACACATGTAATCTTGAGACTAGTGCAAAAAACTATAAACTGAAATAAGGCGACTACTTTGTTAAGGACACAGAAGCATTATTAACAGCATTGTAAAAGAAACAAGTGGTAACTTGTAACCACAATATATCACAATATATCACGACTAATTGCAGGAAATTGAAATTATGTCCGTTCAGCCTGTGGTTATGATATTCTGAATTCCACCAATACTGGATGTTAATATTATCTGCAGTCTTCTAGATCTAAAGGTGATAACCTGTAAGCCAGATGTTTAAGTAAAATCCACTGTTTGAGCATTCATCCTGTTGTAAAACCAACCTATATGTACCTCAGTCAAAAACAGTTTATCCAGTGAATAAGGTATAGAAACATTAGTAATAACTTCAATTTTTTTCTGAACTTGTATCCAAAAATTAACAATTTGTGGGCACAAGAAAAACATATGCTTATACATACCCACGTGATAGTTAAAACATCAACAATTGTCGTGTTTTGTAAGCCTAGCTTTAAGAAGAAAAACTGGAGTATAAATCACCCCATTGCAGAAAAAGAAAAGTGTTTGCGTTAAAGATGCAGAACGATCTATGCTATGCATCTTTCCCCAAATTCTACCCCAAATTATGTCAGGACATGCACATTGCAGATCAAATTCCCATAGAACCTCTATTTTAGATTTACCTTTGACTTTAATAGGTAATCTAATTCATTTGTTTGTTACAGCTGCTTGTGATTGAGTGGTGTTAAAAAATGAATTACCAATATAAAGAGCAGTATTAGGGATGGAATTGGTGACTCTGTGTTATTCTTGTAATTCTTTCCTGTTGAGTCTCTAGAAATGCGAATGAGATTTGGTGTCCCCTAGCACAATTTTTTAACACAGGCGGTCTCGAGCAGTCATGGTTAGAGGGCTGCTTCTCGAGATTTGTTGCAGCTCGAGTAGATTTTCTACTTCTGCTCCAGCAAAATCAGTTCAAACGGCTGTATGTTCTTATACCTCGTAACTTTGTACTGATTTTTCAGTCCTGCTTGCGCTACTGGCACTAAATTGCAGCATGAGCAGCTTGACATGCACATTTCCACCTGTTGGCATCTCACAGCGTTTTTATGTAACCCTGTGGAATTCCGCGGACTGAAACTCAACAAGTTCCCCCCCCCTTATCAGTATTAACATCAGTGGAGGTACACTAGGTTTGGATGGTGTTTGTCAACTCAGTTTATTGCATAAACATAGTATTTGGTAGGTTACATAAAAGGAGAGAGTCGAAAAAGTAATAATGGGAGAATTCTGTAGTAATTGCGTGATGACAAAAAATGTCTTCTTCCATCTTTTACTCAGTTATAAGCAAATTTAACTGTCTAGGAAAAGAACATCTGAATCAGAGAAAAATACTCGGAAATCAGTCCTCAAACACCGAGTTCTGTAGTTACTCCCCATTCTGAGGATAGAAAGTTGTAATGGGGAGATAATACCACGCCTGGTACCATCCTTACAGTATTTTAAAATCCATGCGCAGTGTTCTGGCATCAGTTTTCACGCGTCTTCTAATAAGGCTCTAATTAATTGTTTAAAGCATGAGTGTCCCTGCAGCATCTTCTGACACAAAACTTTAACATATAGTAATTCTCTACTATAAATTTAAAAACGAGCATTAATTGGGGTCTGGAAGGAGACATAGGCTCAAAACTTGAAATCAGTTATAGAGTCGCACTTTTTCAAACACAGATATCAAAATCTGCTACTACAGAGCTTTCCTTTATAAATGCCGGATTAACACCAGCCATGCCCAATAAATGCAAAAACCAATAAAAAGGCTTCCTAGAAAAGCTATTAGTAGAATTTCTGCTGCCATCCTCCGACTACCTGGGGGCATTTGAACATCACACAGACCACATTTCCAATGTTTGGCAGGAGATGCAGGCGCAGGAAGAGGAAAGCTGTAGATCTGACACGTTGATCAGGCCATGGAAAGAAGCGTGACAACAGTTCCCTCTGAGTGCACAGCTCACCCTCAAGAAAGCAGAACTTGGCAACTGCTAGGGGGAGCCTGCCAAGGGCAGATGAAACAAAAATGTGTTTCTTGAGCAGGCATATTCAAGACTCCCATATTGTCTGTAAGATTTATCGTTCATTTGTATAATAGCCATTCTCAGCCGTTGAGCGCAATTTTTCAGGTCTGTTCTCTGTGCATAGTTAGAAACGATGGGGCTTTGGTGCTCTACAGGATGGCAATATGAGATAGTCGCCGATGGCGTCACCGGAAGTGCTTAATTTGTAAAGAATTAGGTGCTGGGCCCCAAAGTTTTGCTCAGAAGGCAGAATCTGTTGCTGTCAAAGGTTGAGGCACTGAATAGCAAGGCTGCATAAATCTAGTTATACCTTATGCCTCTTTAATCCACCACCAGACACTCCCCGCCTCTTTATCTCACTTTAAAAGGTTTTTTGATCCCCGTTTTCTACTTTTGTCACAGTCTTTCGTCTTTCTTCTTTTCCCCTTTTGTGTTTTTCTCTCTCTAGCCTTGGCTCAAAATCTGTTGTGAAAAAAAAGTACAGAGTCCAAAAATTGAGTGCAGTTGGGCCCCAGCTGCAACCCCAGATTCAAATTAAGCACTGGTCACCAGCAGCTCGACATCAGATATTCCCTGCGAGTCAGTGGCATAACAAAACTTGCACTGCTGGGGTTGGGGGGCCTTTCTTACGCCGCTGCTGCAAGTAGTAAATTCTGCTCTCATGCAGCATAGGAGAGGGCAAAAAACGCATGCTCTCACAGTATTTACCTTGGTAGAGGTGCATCCCCACAGCAGTAACCTTAGTTGTAAGAATGTACAGTGTCCTATATAGTGCTAAAAGTACTAAGGGGCAGATTTATGGAAAGTGGCACTGCACCGAGTGTAGCGCCACTTTCCCTGCACCCATTAGCACGCCCCTACCGCCACCATGTGTGTGGCGTATTTAAAATATGGCCCACCAAGGCGCAGGGTAGGTGGCAATATCGTAATTTTCATGACGCTATTGATGTACTCTGCAGGAGTAGCGCCAAAATATTGATTCTACTCCTGCAGAGTACATACAGCCCCTTGAGCAGGCATTAAAAGTGTTGTAAAAAATGGTGCAAGGAAATCTCATAGATTTCCTTACTCCATTTTTCCGGCTCCCCTGATGGGGGAACATCCCCTTTGCATACCTTATGCCTGGTGCAGGCATAATGAAGCGCAAAGCGTTAGAGTGGAGCAATGCATGCAAATAAGGTGCGGGGATTTAGGCCTCGTTGGGCCACATTAACGTAAAAAACAATGATGTTAATGTGCCGCAAGGTGGTGCTAGGGCATTTTACATGTTAGACTTTTCATCCTTGGTGTCGTCTCCCTTAACATTTTGCCTCTGTTTCCCAGGTTGTTGATGTGTGCTGGACTCTGTTTTTGATCTTTTTGTTACTCTAGGCACTTTACCACCACTAACCAGTGCTAAAGTGCAAGTGCTTCTATACAAAATGTGTATGTAATTGGTTCATCCATGATTGGCATGTTTGATTTATTAGTAAGTCCCTAGTACAGTGCACTGGAGGTGCCCAGAGTCTGTAAATCAAATGCTACTAGTGGGCCTGCAGCACTGGTTGTCCCACCCACATAAGTAGCTCTGTAAACATGGCTCAGATCCTCCACTGCAGTATCTGTGTGTGCAGTTTTAAACTGTAAATTCGACTTGGCAAGTGTACCCACCTGCCAGGCCTAAACCTTCCCTTTTCTTACATGTAAGGCACCCCTAAGGTAGGCCCTAGGTAGCCCCAAGTGCAGGGTGCAGAGTATGGTTAAAGTAGGACGTTATGTCCTAACAGTGAAATACTGCTAAATTTGTTTTTCACTGTTGCAAGGCCCGTCCCTCTCATGGGCTAACATAGGGGCTACTTAAATATGATTAAAGTGTAGATTCCCTTTGGGATGGACATGTGGCGTTTGGGGTCTCTGAGCTCAAAATTTAAAAATACATCTTTAAGTAAAGTTGATTTCAAGATCGTGTGTTTGAAAATGCCACTTTTAGAAATTGAGCATTTTCTTGCTTAAACCATTTCTGTGACTCTGCCTGTTTGTGGATTCCCTGTCTGGGTCAGTTTGACAGTTGGGCTGGTTGCACCTCTCACTAGACATTGACACAAAGGGAGCTGGGGTGTAGCCTGCATATCCTAATGAGCCATCTGTGCTAGGAGGGAGGGGAGGAGTAGTCACTCACACCTGAGAGGGCTGTGCCTGCCCTCACACAATGCAGTCTCCAACCCCCTGGTGTGTGTCTGGGGCCTGGCCTGGGCAAGGCAGGATTTCACAAACAAGAGAGACTTTTCTTTGAAGTAAGCCTACTTCAAAGGGCAAAATGGGTATAACAAGGGCACCCAAAACCACAGACTTGAGAACACTTCTGGAAACCAAGAGAAACCTCTGCCTGGAGAAGAGCTGAAGAGCTGAGGAAGATGAGCTGCCCTGCCTGTGACTGTGCTTTGTGGAGCTATCCTGCAGTTTCTGCTTCTGCCTGTGCTAGAGGACAAAGACTGGACTTTGTGTTGCCTTCCTTCTTGTGAAGATCTCCAAGGGCTTGATTTAGAGCTTACCTCCTCTTGTTGGAAGTCTCAGGGATAGCAAAGACTTCTCTCTGCCAGCACCTTGAGCCTCTGGAGAGGCTCCTACTCTGCCAAGTGGTGCTCATCCCGTTCCTGGGGCCCTGAGAAGAGAAGCTGGCTGGAAATCCATGCACAGACCGCCGTGCGGGGAAAAGATCGATGCAACTCAGATATGTGACTGAAAAATCGACGCACTGCCGGCTTCCTGGCTGAAAATCAATGCTTGCTTGCAATGAGACCGAAAGATCAACGCCCCTGGCTGGAGAAACGACACACAGCATCGCTGATGGAGACGGTGAAATCGCAACCACCTATGTGTGATTTTTCGGACCATCGTGCAGCTGAATTTCTAATGCAAACACCACTGGGTGTGCAAAAACCACACAAGGCCTGCCCGAACCCAAGAGTGCGGACCGAATCAACACATCGCTCTCCTGCAGAGAGAGGAAACAACGCACGCCGACCCAAAAAAAGGAGAAACAACGCAAGGTCTCGCTCGTGAGTGAAATCGACGCATCGCAAGCCCTGTTTGATGCACACTCGTTCATGTAGCGTTATTTTTGACGCACCCAAGGTACATTGTCACTGTTGGTTTTTCTCATCATCCTCACACTAACACATTATAACTTTCTTTTTTTGGATCAGAAACTTACATATACATAGTAATCAATTTACCAAAAATGTAGCACACCTGAACACCAAAATTTGCACTCTTTGAATGGATGCAAACGTCCTGTTTTTTTAGAATTCACAAACATTGGCTTTAGTAGGCTAGGAAAGCTGTACCAGTCTTGGAATTCAAGGAGTACTGGCAGTTAAATACCAAAAAGGTGATGGGAGTAATGCTTACAAAAATTCCAACCTTTGGCAAACCTTTGCGGTAGCAGTACTAATCTACTGTTTTTTGCCACTGTGCCACTCATTGGTTTAGCGTTTAAGTGTGCAAAATTAATAGTTTCCTCAGAGGCAAGAATAGGACCAGCTTCACTTGGCTGGCAACATATGTTCAATTTTTCTTTTTTGTACAGTATGCAGTTTTTTGTAGAATATGCAGACACCATTCATTGTTTAATCAGTGCATCATTATAGAAAACCCATAATTTTTTGTTCAAGTTCAAAATAAAGGTGCTCCAACAAAAAAACAGCTCAGTGAATAGTGACATAAGTCAGTAAAGTGTTATCTACATAATATAGTATGCTAGGCGGCTGATACTAGATACCACTTTCACAACAAGAATCAAAGTTAGAGTACAATGTGTACATTGTTTCCATCAATATCAGTCCACTAATGATATAGTTGACGATTTTGACACCAAGCTTAGGTGCTTGCTGTTATATGATGGGATTTGCCACAGCTCTGAATAGTGGCCCAATTTTCACCATACTCGTGACTGTGGATCTCAATATCAATTTTTTTATAGTGCCCAATACATAAATCAGGCAATTGTGCTTATGTGGTTGCTACCATGCTGGTCCTGATGATGACACTTTAACATTTGCTTTGGGTCGAAACATTGACTATATAAAAATTGCTTCACATTAACTCAATATGATATAGTAATAAACTAGCCATTACAACATGTCCCTCCCTAATGTACCAACTAGAGGTTCTAAATCTTGTCTAACCTCAGATGCAAATGACTCATGAAGCCCTAACAAAGCCTTATTTACATTTGAGAGCCAATGCAAGAAATCATGGAGGTTGCAAGGCTGGGTGGCCTTTCCACACTACTGCTCACAGAATTAGCCACTTACTACTACAGCCTGACTAATTGTTTTCCTAGTAAACAGACTAAAGTCCATTCTCGATGTTTGCTGTTCCTAGGAAAATTAGTAATTTCTTCATGCAAAGTGGCGATGACCATGCTTGATGAATCATTCAACGTGTCTTCCAACTTGCCGCTCTGCAGTGCCAGATATAAAATTAGCCCTGACACAAGTGTGACACATAATGGTTAATGAAACAGCATACACCCCCTCTGAAAGCACTGGAACTGGTCTCTGTCACACATTGACGTTTTGTGTGACCTCGATGACGTCCGCATATCTTAGATGACTAAAATCCACAGTGAACTACCATCTACAAGGCCTCACAGATACTCCAACAATGTTTACACTCAACAAACACCTGCATATCTTGGCAAACACCTGCTGTGGGAAGTACCTTGTGCACTACTATGGTGGACCTGCACAAGTGGGACTATGTAGGGTAACACAAATGGGCCAATAACATTATGATACAATGGTGACAGATGTCCCACATGTGTAACACCCCATGGAGTGGTAGCATTAGGTATTGCCAAACCTCCATACCCACCAATAAAACACAAAAGAGTACTTTAGTGTGGGCAAACATAGTATATAATTCACCAATCTAAATTGTGCCCAACTTTTCCTTCAGAAATAATGATAGACAAAATGGCACAGAGTGGTACAAGAGCTAAGGCATGTTGCTGCCCCTGACAAAATGACTCAACTTCTTTTTGTTAGTGAAATTAAGACTTCCAGAGGTGGAATAGATAAAGGATTATTTACATGTAAATCTGATCAGTGAACACCATATCAGTAGCCTTTCCAACCCAATGGTTAAACATAACTGTATAGGCATAAGCTGATGACCAATGCATAATGTAGCATTAGACAAAATAGAACATATTCAAAAGAATGCAATTTTTACAACTGAAAATTATCAATTGAATCTCATTTGTGAAAAATCCTAATGTAAGTACTATGTGCACAAAAAAGTAAAGTTATGACGTGAAAGGTTATGGTGGAGCTTTGATTGCTGCTAGGTTATCTCATAAGGAGCTGCAAGCCTCAAAACCTGTTAGGGTGGGAGTGTCACCTGCAAGGTAACATAAATGTACCATCCCTGTCTTCACTAACCCAGCTACATGATATATAATATGCTGACACTTTTCTTGACATATTTTACACTACAATCATGTGAGCATGCTGTGGCCTAGGTGATCCTGTACATTGTGAGACTCAGAGCCTAACTGTAGCCTGGAGGGGTACACCAAGTGTACCCTGGAGCTGACATCATACTATTGCCTGTCATCTGGAACATATACATTAAGTGGTGGTGTCAGCATACCATATGTTTTTTAAATTGATAGTGTTAGTAGAAGTATGGGCATTTGTCATTCTTAGGGCAGTTGTGATGCTTATTGACCCCACTCAGGTAAAGTTCCACTTGAATGTAGTGTTCAAACCATCCACTGACATCCAGAGTCATGATATGTGTGTGTATGGTGTTGCTAGTAGGGCTACAGGTTACATGTGAGCGGATGACAGCTCAGGCTAGTGAGATCCATTATGGATGGCCCCTGGTACAACATAGCAGAGCTTGAAGGTTGTGGATTAGCTTTCACAAGCAGGGAGGCTCTTGTCAAGTAGGAAGTGGACTGATAGCTAACAGTGCCACGTACACATTTTTAGCACTTGGAGAGAAAAAACTTTCTTTGTTATGAGCCCACCGAACCGGGAAAACTACACACAGGTAGGGACATTGCCAGCCAAGAACACAGTATAAGGTGATAACACCAGCATTGTGTTTTTGATCTCTGGTGGTGAAAATATCAGTGATGACACTGTGCTGATCACTATTTAGAATTACAGAAAGTGTTAGCAGGCTCATGAGGCTTTATCTTATTTGTTCTTTCTGAATCTGTTTTGCAAGTTATCTCTGTAACAAACAGCACTACCATCATTAATGGTAGCAGACAAGGGAGGTGAATCAGAAGATTTTCCTGTTAAATACTATGCATGCATTGTGATTTACCTCTTCAATTAAAGAGAATCAGCACATCAGTGGGCAATTCAAATAGATAAAAAAGAAAGAGGAGCCTAAACATTACAGATTATAGTGATTATATAACAGTGGTCTTGAGTCTTTTCAGTTATAAAGGGAATCTTTCAAAGAGTTAATTCTCCAGAAAGTACACCTAATAAACACACACTACAATCATTTATTAGTGTGCCCACTTTGGCACAAATCAGGCCTGGCTTATATGTAACGTGTATGTATTACCAAGAAAGCCCTGCCACACCCAAGCCAGAGCCTACATGCTTGATCGTGTTGCTGTAGTAGGTGCTCCAGTTGTACTCCCAAATCACTACCTGCTGAGAAGAGCCTCACCAGAAACATAAACTGCATATGCTACACAGAGTTGGAATGCACAAAGAAGAGAATCTCCCTCAGATTAGTTCCAGGCTTTTGTTTTGGGACTCCACATCCCATGTCTGGAAAATTACTATATAAGTCCAGCTTCTTCATTCACCAAAAGAGGGCATATTTCACTGAGTACACAAATGTATCCTGAGATCCAGTACTGGTGTTTTTGTTTGCGCAGCCAGTCCCCCAGAGTTGAGGGATCACCACCTGAAGCAGCAATATCAGAGAGACATTTGAGCTGTTTATGTGCTGTGAGAGCTAAGCAACGCCATGGCTCCTATTGGGTGACAAATGCCACAAAGTAAAATCTCAGCTGCTGTGCTCACTAGTGTTAGGGTAATCTCATAAACTGCAAACTGCTGTGGGCACTGTAAATGGAGTAGACCCAAGTTTGATGTGGATCTCCTGGCCTCCCCCACCTAACCTCAAGGCAATGTTTTATCCTACAAGAGGTTCAGCAGCTGCTGTAATGACTCACTCAAGTGTTCTGCAGCTTAAAGCTACCACAACCTGAAAATCTGTAGATGTAATTAACAAACAAATCAGTGCAAACAGCATCAAGCAGTGCACATGCGTGGATGGCCATTTGAGTTGATTTGGCTGCTGCTAAAGTAGAAAATCTATTTGAGCTGCAGCAAATCTACTTGAGAAGCAGCCCTCTGACTATGACTGCTTGCGGCCGCCAGTGTTAGAAAAACACACTAGGAGAGGTCAAATCTTGATCGCGCTGTCAGTTCCCATTTCTGAAACTTCGCAGGAAAAAAAATCTGCACACAGTCATTGGTAAAAATTACATGAGTAATGCAGAATTGCCAAATTTCACAAACTCAGCCACACCTAGTGATATGATAATTTTTCCTTCCACCGCTAGTGGTCTTTTTTTAGAAATTGGGTTACTGGTTGATGGGTTGTGAGCCCTGGTCAAGCTGCAATCAAAATCCTTGTCAGGGTAAGGAACAACCAATCTCCAAATTAACCTGTGCTTACCCGCTTTTTATTTTGGCACAGAGCAGTCAAGCTTAACCTAGAAGCAATGTGTGAAGTATTTGTGCAACACTTCAAATAGTAAAACAGTGAAAACACCACACATAAAGATACCACACCAGGTTACAAAACTAGAACAAACTTTATTTAAAAAAAAGTCCAAAATGACAAAATTCTGATCTGCAGAACTGGAGTTTTGAATTGATAAAAAATGAACTGTAAAATAGTGCCTTCACGCTGAAAGCACCAACTGCACACAATCTAGTCTTGCTCGACTGGGTCAAAGTCAAAAGTTCCAGCCGACTGTGATGAAGTGCGGGTCAGATACAGTCCCAGATTACTCCCACTGACAGTTTACTTTTTCAAGTTTTGTGCCAAGAGTCCCATTGCATTGGAGAGGCTCACATGGAGCAAGGAGAGTGTTGTTGCGGAGCAGTTGGTGGGGTTTAAGGAGCAGGCCAGACATCGTGGATAGGTCGGCTGGTGGTTTGTGTTGACAATCCTCCAGGGGCAATCACTACTTGCTGTGCAAAGAGACAAAGAGCCCAAAAGCTTCATTTAACAGCCAGCTGAGACACACCAAGGGTCCAGGACCTGAAGGACGCCACCTGGGGGGTCAGAAACTTTCTGAAGCGGGGTCCAGAAGTTGGTGGGGAGCCTTTTATGTCCCTGAGGCTCACATCAGGAGGCCAGCAGACAAGTCCCTTACGTCTTTCTGGGGCCCTAGGTTCAAGATGGGTTGCAGGTCCAGTTCTTTCTCTCCAGCCAAGAGGGTAGCAGGCAGCAGGTCAGCACAGCAGGGCAGTCACTCCCTCAGAGTAGTAGTCCAGCAGAGTGGCAGTCCTTCAGCAACATAGTAGTCCTTCTTCCTGGCAGAGTATTCACCGGTCCAGAAGTCTATTGAATAGTTGGTGTCTGAAGTCCATATTTTATATCCTGGTACCCTGGTCCTGGAAGGTCTGAGGCATGTTTACAGGGTTACGTAAGTGGGAGGCATAATCAGTGCTGCAGGTCCACTAGTAGAATTTAATTTACATTCCTTTGGTACATGGTGTACCACTTTACTTGGGAGTTATAAGTAAATTAAACATGCCAGTTGGGTATAGGCCTATACTACCATGTTTAGAGGAGAGAGCATATGCACTTTACCAGTTGATAGCAGTGGTATAGTGGTCAGGTGTAACAGGCTGTGCTTCTCCATTCTAAACCTACCCAAAAGGACACAGCTGTGCATGCAAATCTGATTTTTTGAACACAGATGTCAGACAACCTAAGTTTACATTACTTACTTACTCACTGCATCACAAATCAGGCTTTTCATGTTGTTCCTAATCAGGTGAGGCACAGGGGACCATATCAACCAACATCTATTACACTGCAAACAGCCTACTTGATGCTTACACAAAGTAAAGAAAGCAGATGTGCTTTTTCTGTTTGAACTCTAGGACCAGGAGTTGCATTAACTACCACCAGTCCTCAGAATTGTGAAAGATATACAGTCCAATACCTTCACTACTGTTCCCTAAATTGGAGTGGTAATTGTAAATCTAGCCCCTCTAAAGTCTGACACTTCCGGTAATGTGGGTTATTACAGAGTGGGACTACTAAATTAAAGTTCTCTGAACACTTTCCTTTGTTTGGTCAATGTAATGAATGCAAAGTGTAGTACTTTTGTCACAGTTTTTAAAATTGTAATTACATTAATTATTTTTAGTATTGTTGTTTAACCTTTATTTGTTCAATATTTTGTAGTTTTAAATGTTTCAATTATTATCAATAAACATTTCTAAGTTGACATAATTTATTAATATGTATTTTCCTAATTTAAGTAATTGTTATATATTTGACTATATGGTTTTGAAATGTATTTTTGTTAATGTTAATATTTGTGTAGCATTTCATTTGTTCAAATTAGTTAAATAATCTATCTATCTATCTATCTATCTATCTATCTATCTATCTATCTATCTATCTATTATTTTCAAATTTACTTTAAAGTATTAGAGAAATCTATTTTTTGAATGTTGATGTTAATAGTTATACTAGCTGAGATATTTTTGTTTGTTATGTATCTGTTTTATAATTTACATCTTAAGTTACTGTTAATAAGCAATAAATGGTGAAAAGTCGAAATGCGCACACAAAGTGTGAAGAGCGAGGAGCGTTGAGCTTACAGAGAGAAGTTTTGCTGTCAGGACTGCAAGGGGCTCCACAGGCCGCACAGGGCTGTGTAGGGCAGTGAGAGGAGGTGCCGCGGCCCCGCCTGCAGCTTTGGGGGCGTACCCTGGAGCTTTTGCTGGTCGATGGAGTTTTCACGTGAATCAATGCTTTGTGACTGGCAGGTGAAGCAGCAGCAATGAAAGCATATGAAGAGAGCCTGCCCCCACAGTTCTGTCCGTCTCCAGTGTCAGCCACCTATTTGAGCCGTCCCACCACCCTGATCCTGCATCTGTTTTGGCTCCAGTTGGCTCAAGTCATAACGCCCGATGGTCGATTAACGAAGTGATATCAGGCTGGTGGGCACCCTAATGACTGGAGTCCAGGTATGACCAGTGGGACTGGAGTGAGAGCATTAATTGGCAAGCAGTAAGCAAGCCAAGATAAGGTCCTAGGACCACAGCCCGCAGTCAGCAGGCACGGAGGCAGCTGGTTTTAGGCTGTTGCGGCTTGTGCCTCGCTGGGCTGCATTCTTGCTCTGTCCCACTCTACTCATTCAACCCACAGAGTTGCAATTGCTGTGTAACCCACGACCTCCCCCCAGAGTCATCCAGCATAGCCCCCAACAGCAGAGCAATGTGCTAAGTGCTGACCTGCATGATATAACCTCTACTCTCCCCACCAGAGGCCAACTACCCCAAGAAGGGGCTCCATTAGTGCATCTTGAAAGCCCACAAGGGGATTTAACTCAAAACGCAAATCAAGAGGAGCAACCTTCACAATGCCCAATTAACCTGGGAAGGGCCTAGACTCAAAGCAGTATGCCTGTAGTGTGTCAAATTTGGGGCCCGGTAATCACTCCCAGTCACCAGCTCTTTTATCACCATGAGATCTGGCAAGGTATGTAGTAGTGTTAAACCCGTAAATAAATGTGGGGCTTAGGAGAAGGTATAATTAAAAAGTCTGTGAAGCTTCATTAAATCCAACCACACCAAAAGCTTCCTGTAACATCGGGCCCCCACCAGCTATCACTTCACAGCCACTCAAGACAAGTGGCCACAGGATGGCAAAAATAACAGACTTCCTGAAATCCCCTACAGAAACAAGTCCTTCGTTCAGGGCAATGACCCCCACTTGGATTCACTCTCCATCTGCATGTACGAGCAACAAAGCTGTCATCAACCAAAATTTACTTTTGGCCAAAGTGCAGGTACAAATATAATTTATCCAGTAATCTTCCTCCACTGTAGTCAGGTCACCGCCAAGCACCTGGGGAGAAACTTCTAGCCCCCTGGTGATTTCCCTCATTTCACCGGGCATACCTTTGATAATGCCCCACTAGAAGGGACGCCAGAGGATTCCTCAGTATGGCAGGATCACTTACTGATCCTTTCTGATGAGCCTCATGTCTGGGCTGAAGCATGATTATAATGCTCTGCTTTCTCCCATTAGACTGCCCCAGGGTAATCAAACCACTCGGATCAAAAACAGGCCCCTGGCAGGTCCTTCAAGGTGAGACAAACAGTGCATAACCTTGGTTCCTTTCATATCCAATCTAGTGGTCCAGAAGCCCCAATTTCCGCCTTTAAACCATTCAAATAAAAATAAAAAAAATACATCCTCTTCAAATTCCACATAGGCGCACTTATTGGACACAATGGTGGTAATTTCCTCAGCTCTATCATTTCATTCAGAAAAACCTGATATCTAGGTTGACCTAGTAAATGTCCAAACCTTCTATGTTTTAGGCATTGACAACAACTGTAGGCCACAAACGCCCTGATCAGGAGGGTTCAAGAAGTTCCAGCCACATCTTACCACTTGTGTCAATGTGCTACAACTATACCTCCTCAAAACAATTCCAACCATCCTAATGGAAGCTAAACGTCCACCTTCAGCTAATACTGCACAAACCATTCATTCATTGTTAGATTTTCCCTCCCATAACTCACCTAAGTAAGAACGTGACACCCAACAGTTATCAAGTTTGCAGGGAGACATGTAGAAGGCATCAGCAACTAAGCTTTGCCGCAAGGATATCTCAGCTAGTCTTGAAGAAGTAACACCATCCATTAATGAAATAAGCACTGCAGAACAATCTTCAAACCAGCTCTCAAAGGAGGTCCCCTAACTTTCTGAACACTCCAACTTGATAAAAGGATCCATCACGACAAAACCAAAGAACCTCCCTGACAAAAAGAGAGTGCAAACGCCTTAGTAAAGCCAGGAACAACAAGAGCAAATTGACTGTAATTCAAAGTTCTCTCCATTTTAGTCAATCCAATGAAGAACCTCGCAATCAGCAGTCCCCAATGGAGATCTAGCGCCATAAAGGGACAGTCCCCTCTTGTACTCTATTTTTACAAAAGAAGGGGATCCACAAAAACACCCAGCTGACCGTGCCTAGTCATCACGGCCAGAACATGATGGACACTGCAACACAAGAGAATGACAACTCAGTAGTGACGTCCGAAAAAACAGGCACCATAGTTAAAGCTACAACATCACCACACATCAGCGGAAATGTACCTCCACCAATAATTAGTGATCCTCCAACAATCTCCACAGTATCTAACTGCAACTGGACAAGCCAAGCACCTTCACCCCTCCCAAGGTCACTTGGTCTCAAAATTACTCAGTTGGCAAGCTTTTGTCATCTTAGCCCAAATATAAGGGGCACTGCAACACAAGAGAAAGACAATTTAGAGGTTCTGTTAGAAAAAGCGGTCACCACAGTTAAAGTGATTAATACACCACATATTCGGCAAATGGACACTTCACCAATACCCAGGGAGCTCTCCCCTCCAACAATTACCACAGTTACAACCTGCGACCGGTCGAGACAAGTATCTCTACTACTTCCAAGGCCAGATGGATTCTCCCATTTTACTATCTCGAAAGTTGTGATCTGCCCACCAGTAATGGAGCAGTCACACCTGAAGACTCATCTGAAAGAAGGATACATGCCCTTAGTATAATCCAGTCATCAGTATTGGTCATGTCAAGAACCCTTCTTCTGGTTATTGGCCCTTTGACCTAGGGTGGAGGGCATCATCACAGTCCGAAGAAGACAAAGCTGACATTGACTTAGGAAATGTGAACCGGTTCCACCATGTAATTCTAGAGGGCCTCAATATGTACTAAATAGGAGTGCCATTTTAAAATTGGTAACACTCCCCATAATCTCAAACACCTGCAAACACATCATAGAGAAGGAGCTGAATTCAAGCCTAACATGTCCATTCCAGGCAGCAAAATAACGGTTGTCACTTGGGTTAATCCAACAATAGCAACCCAAGTATGACAAAACAGGGAGAGTTCTCTAAATTAGGCACTGAAATAAGAAGTTCTATCCAAACCCCCCTTATTACCCCACAGAGATCATCACCAAAAGGTCCAACACCAATAAGCAGTGTATTAAGGGGCGCAATAAGCCATACAGATAAAATCATCAACACGCTTCAAACTCTAAGCATTCAGCAAGTCAACACCTACAGAGCATCAGCCTACATGAGACACATTTCTCTGCACCAACAGTGGACTCTCCCCCAGGGGTCATGTGGAAGGTAATACCTCAAAAACCAGAGGGTTCTCCATATGAACATCATTCTTTAAAATTGTGCTCCTGGAATGTGAATGGTCTCAGCAATAAGGTGGGCGTGAATGATTTTACAGCTTATCTTCAAAATATTGACATCCTGCTCCTGCAGGAAACTTGGTCGCAAATGCTGACACCACTTATTCCATCTCGAAGCAACTAAACCAAACCGGGCAGGAAGAACCATGGGAGGTCTCTCTATATACATTAAAACCCACCTCAAATTGACCCCAGAATACATCGAATTGGGTCTAACTTGGGCTCAATGTGTTAAACTCTCAGCTCCTCATACAACACAAACTGACTTCAGCCTCCTGGTCTGTAAGTTATACATCCACCCTGGTCACAAGAGTAAAGCTAGAAAAATAGAGTTCCTGATTGTGCTACTTACATTTCTTCAATGTACCTTTCCACAAGTACACCTGGTACTGTCAGGAGATTTTAATATAAACTTGCTGTAAAACAGTCCTCCACCTCCCATGAGTGTCAACCATACTGGAGAAAAACACAACCAACAGTAATTTCAACCTATACAAGAACTGACCAACCTGGAAACAAATTAAAAGGCCACCATCCCCAGGACCCAGGCTTGCAGCTTTCACCAGGCTATCACACAAAATAAAATGCAATCCTGGGCTACACTGGCAGATGCAGAGCTATATTCAATGATCACCTACTATGGCATAACAGCCAGTGTAGAGAGCGACAAGCATGTGGAGCTATTGCCATGCCCTCCAAAAGCCCCTTGGGTGAACAACCTGCTAAACCCACCCCGGGCCTCTAACCTAAAGCATCTTACATGGGTCGGACCTACGGTGGAGACAATGATGAACTTTGTAAGAATGCACACATCATTGGCACAATCTAGCTGCATACAGCTGTCTAGGCTGGTTCACGTCCTGGGAGGCACTGGCCACTGCTCTCATCACAAAATTTTCTTCATATCTCATACCAAGCTTAAATGATGCTCAGCCTGGGGCAGCTTGGTTCACTACAACATTACTTTTGAAAAAAAGAGAGCTCAACAGGGAGACCCGAAGACTCTTGAAATCAGACCCACAGATTAGCCAAGACACAAGGAAGACATTGACATCCTTGAGGTTAGTTTATAGAAAGGCCATCTGGTCAGCCAAACCATCTCACCAGACAAAGGGGGTTATTACAACTTTGGAGGAGGTGTTAATCCGTCCCAAAAGTGACGGTAAAATGACGGATATACCACCAGCCGTATTACGAGTCCATTATATCCTATGGAACTCGTAATACGGCTGGTGGTAAATCCGTCACTTTACCGTCACTTTTGGGACGGATTAACACCTCCTCCAAAGTTGTAATAACCCCCAAAGTATGGCTAAAGTGCCATCACACAAGCAAACTGAAGAACAGAAAATTATTCTGGGCTGGAATTAACAAACTCGCTAACGGGAGCTATCACCACCACAATGCTGGGACTATTAAGGTTGATTGGATAGCACATATCACAGCTGTATATTCCCTGGCCTCCTCTGACTCTTCCACCAGGAATGCCTAAACAGAGGCACTACCACCAAATCAATCTGTTGGCTCGTGGCTGATGAGTGACATGTCCGGTTCACCCTTAGACTTCGCTCTGAAGGGACACCAGGCCCGAATAGTCTTCCAAACACCTTGTTTAAGCACAACCAACAATTCTGTGATGCATACCTTACTCCACTGTTTAATCATGCCTTTCTCTTTAACTCCATTACAACATCCTGGTGAGGCAGTATACTCCATCCTATTTTGAAATCAGGTTTGAAGACTGATCCAGCAAATTATAGATTGAGTCCCCTAATTGATGTTCAAGCTAAGGTGTGTGCCTCTAACCTCTTAGACAACCTGAAAGTCTGGGTCTGTTCTGCACACATCATCCTGAAAATGCAGATGGATTTTAGGGCAGGCATGAGTATGACTACCAACCTTGTTGCACTCAGTCTTCTCACTGAAAAGACTATGGTCAAAAGCTCAAAAGTTTATGCCTGCTTTGCAGTCCTGAAAACAGATTTTGACAGGGTACAGAGGGATTGTTTATGGGTCAAAATGGACAGCTGCCGAGTACCACCAAAATGTCTGGACTCAGTCTGTATGCAGGTACATGGGTCCAAGTTAAAATCAGTAATGGCCACAGAACCACCCACAAGATTGCCAACCATACAAGCCTAAAGCAGGGGTGCGTACTAGGACCCCTGCTTATTTAAAATTTACATAGCTGATCTCAACAGTTACCTATTAGAATTGGCATGCAACCCTCCTAATCTAGCGGATGAACCACTTAGATGTCTTCAATATGCCGACAATATTGTCTTCCTAAGCCAAACCCTGATAGGTCTTCAGCGTTCAATTGACACCCTGGTACAGTCTGGGTCTGGAATTAAATCATGATAAAACAAAAGTATTATGTTTTTCAGAAAACTTCAGGAGCAGCCACCCTAGCGGAAAGTCACCAGAAAACCTTTAGAACTCAAAACCAAGGAAAAGCCCTTGCTAACAAACTGTGGCTTGTGTTTAATATACTTTGAAAAAAGATCAGAAGTACATCACAGTACCAACTGCAGCAGGTTTTAAGGGCAAAGTTACTTTCCATTTCTCACGTATGGTTCCGAATTGCTAGAGAGAAGTGATGCAACAACATTAAATCAGCTACAATCGACCCTGTTCAAATGGATCTTCCAGCTCCCGAAATATATCTCTCAATCACAGGTGAGAATGGAGTTTGGTCTGATCGATCAAATTCCGGCAAGGTTGGGCGCCGTTATCAAACTGTGTTGGAAGCTTAGAGCAGCCCCACAAGCTTCACTTGCCACTTTGTGTTGGTTGGAAATGCAGAGGCAGCCTAACCACAAAAAAATGTGGCTAATGGTTCTTCAACAGGCTTTAAGTACCCTAAGACTAGAAAAGGCCTGTAAATCAAATCTAGATTTTACTACCTTTAAAATGATTACTACTAAGGCAGTAAAACTGCAATCTTGGGCCACAGTCAAGGTGGAATTTGCCCAGAAAAGGCACGCATGGACAGTTCTGCACTCCTATATTTTTTGGATCCCTCAATCCTACTGAGAACTCAAATTTCAGCGCCCACCGAACACTCACTACTGCTGTTTCATATGGGTGCCTTTCCATCAAAAGACCTTAGAAGCAGTCCTGGCCAGATCTTCAATGTCTTCTATGTGGCCACAGCTAAGAAAGCTTACTTCATTTTTTATGTATTTGCCAAGCCATCCTACATTTTAGACAGAAACTGCTACAACCAGCTTTGAAGGCTCTTCAGGTTAAGTACTGCCACCCTGCAGTGATGGCCCTCTTCAATAGTCACAGCATCCAGCTCTTTTACGAGGCCACCAGGCTCCTGCTCCGAGTAAAAAGACTGTTATCAAAGTCAGCCACAAGCTCTAAAAAAAAATTGATAATTGTCTGTAGCTAGTAAAATCCTCAACCGCGTTATAAGTATCATGAGCCTCACAGAGCAAATCTTAAATGTAATTAATTGATTTTATACTTGGTTTACAGCCACCCACACTTTTGTATTTTTCATAGACGTCTTAACGAGGACATTGGTGTTATTTTATTTTACGCAATTTGGTATATTTTAACACTGCTTGTGTACATTGTGATGATTTTTATGCATCAGCAATAAACAAATTACTTACTTCCTGTAATAAATAGATTTGAATTAAATACACTTAAAATAATTCATTATTGTTTTTATATTTTTAAAAAATATACATGTATTTATTTATATATTTCTCATAACTTATAGAAATATATTTTAAATTATATCACTTTTTACTAATTTAATATTTTAAATAAATTAGCTATATATTGATATTTACTAAAAACATCTGTATTCTTACCTTTTTTGATGATTTTCTCTTCCACAACATTTTTGACATAATAATGTCATATTTTACATTGCAAGTAAATAAACACAATATTTTAGTAAACAACATGTTTGACACAATATTTATGTCACTTGATATTATTGTTCTCGTTTTACTATCATATAGCTGTTGTCTCACCTATTGTATTTTTTTGAAATATAGAATTTGTGTGTCATTGTAAAAAAAATATTCTGTTGATATTATTACCATCCTTCTGGAAGGCAAGAACATAATTGCATATGTTTTTTTTTTGTAAGATGTTAATATGTATTGTTTGACAGAAACAGAAATGCCTCTTTTAGGAAAAAGTGGACATGCTATGCATTTTAAGGATCCCAGTAATAGTATTCCTTATTGGCTTTTCACTGGGTAGCCCAGCATGCCAGTGGTACAGGAAAGCAGTAGCAGAATTAGGAATGTTTGCATTGTCTAGCCTCAGTGATTAATTTGAGCTGGTGGTTGAAGGTGGGGCCCACGAGCACTCATTTTAGGAGCCCAGCACTTATTTTAGTAGTACTAGAATAGAACTACCAAGGTACTACAAAATGATATTCACACACCTACAAGCTTAAATCTCTACCTCCACATCTCCTGACTTTTACATATGGAGATCTTCACACAAATAAGTTTACTACATAGTAGTAAAGATGGGAGGGAAGGGGGAGAGGCTGGAAAAGGGGGCCTACTCA
This sequence comes from Pleurodeles waltl, assembly GCF_031143425.1. Taxonomy (NCBI): domain Eukaryota; kingdom Metazoa; phylum Chordata; class Amphibia; order Caudata; family Salamandridae; genus Pleurodeles; species Pleurodeles waltl. Next base: position 1,660,711,535 of record NC_090444.1, on the reverse strand, counting down.
ATACTAAATGGGAGCGATTTAGAGAGGAGTAAGGATGGGCAAAGGGAGAGTTCAGTAGGAGTTTGAGGAAGGACATGCACACACCCACAAAACAGTAAGCTCTTTGTATTTCGCAAACTGCACATTAAAATCTAGTATAGCCAAAAATGGACCCAAAACAGCAGTAAGTTACTCCATGTGCAGTGAGTTAAGCCTCACATGGCCAACTACTGGTACTGAAGGGTGGGCAGAATTCACAGAGTTTCACTCAGCAGACGTCCTCAGAGTTACATGAAAACTCTGCAAGATTTTGCAGAGTTCATCAAATGGGCGAAGATTGGCACGTCTCACTGCTCATACTGAATTTCAGAACCGAAAGCGCGTTCAATGCTGAAAAATCAGTGCAAACCACACCACACAGCATGCCAGAGGGCACTGCTGCTTGAGCTGATTTTGCTGCCACATAAGTAGATTTTCTACTCAAGCGGCAGCTTTCTCAACGCGTACGGTCGTGACCATCCACTGTGAGAAAGTCTTGTTGGGTGCCCTTCTTGCACCCACAAATCAAGCTAGGAGACACCATTTCTCACACACCAACTTACCGTTAGTGAGCGGCGTGAGAGAAAATACTCCACCATGCGGAGATTGGCGGAATTTAGCTAGATCTGCATTTTACCAGCATAATGTGGAGTGGCCAAAATTCTGCCAACTCCACTGGTGGAGAAAAATTTATAGCTCACTCCTACTGGTACTGCAACACCCTCCTATAGGAAATAATGGAAGAAGGGACTTAAAATTAAACCTCATAGTAATGAATGTTAAAAGAATTTAAATTATTTCAAATAGAAGTATAAATAAATGTAATTTAATATTACAATATCTAAAAACAAAACGTCTTTAACTAAAAAATATTTCAACAACTTTTTTGAATTTATAATTAGTGTAACATTCATTTTTATTAAAATATAACTAAATCACTTTTAAGTTAATCCTTTAAATAACTTTAATAATCACAATGCATAATACAAAATGTTTTTCTAACCTTCGGTGGGGACTTATTTTTCAATATAAAATTCAGTTTTTATTTAATCCAGTTGATTTAAATTAATTTGTCTAGAGGGGGGTTGAAATTGCCTCAATTACCAGAATACCCATCATTTTCACATTCTGTATATATTTACTTTTCAGCTCAGTGTTTATAATTGTTAGGATCATCTTACTCATCGTATTCAGGCAATGGGAAAGAAGAGAAGGAGACTGAACACTGAAGAAAAATATATTGAATTTAAGAGCATTATTATGAAGACAAAAAATGGTAGCACAGCCAAGCATCCTTCTGTGATCTCCTGGCATGGTCTGGCTATTAGATATTTAAAGCTATTCCGTCAATGTACAGACTTGGACTTGGGAAGAGTCTCTTGCATCGAGAGTGCCACTGGAGAGTTATGTTTTGGTGTTCCTGATAGTTATTGCTCCCAGTCGCTGCTCTCTGCGCAGGGAATGGGAGGGACGGCACGCAGGGTGATAAACATTAAATTAAAAAAAAAGCGTTCCCCAATGCCCCGCCTCTTTAACAACAAAACGTTTTGTTGCTAAAGGTTTGCAGGGGCTGCGTCTGGCAGAGGGGTGACGCTCCTCCACCATAGCGGAGGAGCTGTTGCTGATTGCTCCTTTTCAACCTCACGTCTGTGTACCTCTTACCAGAATGGGAGAGTAGCATTGCTTATGCAGTGCTTCACTTTTCTGCTTTTACTGTTCTTGACAATACACACACAATTTTACTCACTCCACCACTGTCAGCTTTATCGGAATACTGAATGGCCTTGCAAAAGACTACACACCCTTCAGCATATTGTTAATCTTCACTAAGACCTACAGAAATCCGTATAAGAAGGCATCTATGTCTTAGTGGCATCTACACTGCAGATATCAACAGTGCTAGAGCTCTGAACAGATGCACTTGCTGCTGCAACCCCATGCTCTCTCCTGTCTATGTTATGTTTCTTATTTTTGTAGGCCACAACATTTACTTAGATTCTTGGCTTCATAAATAATTCAGTATAACTCCACAAGACAAAACAGGCAGGTAATGCCACAATCAATCCTTAAAAAAAACTGGTTCTTTAGTTTCTTGCAACATGGATGGAGGTGAGGAACAGTCCCTTGGGCACAGTTGAGACACCACCTTGACATGTACCATCGCCAGACTCTTCCTACTAGAATTTGATCTAAACTGGAATCACCTAGTGATGCAATCCCTTCCACTCCTACCCCCTACCCCTTGGAGGCATACATCCAGAGACAGTTCTCGTTCTAGGTGTTTTCTGACTCGCTCCATTGATAAACTTGAGATTCCACCTCTGCCGAATTCGTATGGGCATTTTCACATTCCTCCATTCATGTTTTCTAACTTTTTCACCAATCTCTTCTATATTTTATTCCTTTTTTGCCTTAATATTGTGTAGCATTTTAACTATATTTGGTATGGACCTTTAAGGTCTTTATCTTTTAACTGTGTTGCTGTTTGATTTTGCTGTACACACATATTTCCAAGGACTCCTTTTCTGACCTTGCTGCCAAAGATGAGCAAAGCAACCCTGTTTTTCTATGGGGTAAAGCCATTTATAATAGTTACAGAAAGTTAATGGTTAAGCATGTAAACAGTCATTTTTGGATACCCCACCCACGGCAACACTCTCCACAGAATTGAGATAACTCCTCTCTTTCCTTGTGAATATTTATAAAGAGAAAATTAAAGAAATGTGGAAAAGGGTCACATACATTCTTATTCACAAACTTTCTAAATCACCCTAAAATCCAAATGTAATTGAGTAGCGGAAAAGTGGCTGTAATGACAAAGAGGCAGATTTATCAATATCTCATGCAGCGCAGCAAGCCACCTTGCTGCGCTGCGTGAAAAGGCAGGAATGCTCCGTATTTAACATGATACGCACATTCCTGTCCTTTCCTTGTGCTGATGCACACTGTGCCTCCTTGCGCCAATGCTGGCAGCCCTCCTGCACATAAACAATCCTCAGAGGCATCTGCAGCACACTTGGGAGGAGGACACAACAAGGGGAAATAAATAAATGTCTCCTTGTTGTGCCTTCCCTGGGAAGATGTAGCATTTTGATGCATCTGGGAATGCACCAAAATCCATGGGTGAATGTGTGGGAACACCCATTGTCCACCCATGTTTTGCCTCCCTGGGACAGAGTCACACAAGGCACCAATTTGCGCTACCTTGTGTTACTCCAGATTTATCAAGCCACTCAGGGCACAAGGTGGCCTTGCGTGGCTTGATAAATCTGACTTTGTTGTTCCGTCGCCCTTGCACTACTTTGCATGGCGCAAGGGCGACTCAACACAATGATAAGTAAGCTCCAAAATCTTTGAATCAATTTCCTTGGCTGCTTTCTTATAGTGAGTTGACCATTTATTTCAAGCTAGCATGGAGTAGTTGCTGCAAATAATCTAGCCGTGCGGGATAGCAGTTGCCAGTTTCGCTTTTTCTGAAGCAAGGGTGAATAGTTTTCTATTAGAGACATTTAAAATAATGAAGTGAATGATTCATATTTAAGGTGGGGGGCATTGGCTACTTCATTAAGTAATTTAATTTATATTTATTTTTTAATTTCCTAATTTACTGTTCAAGAAAGGGTACAGAACTGAAGAGTAGTAATATCAATTAAGTAGTAACACTAGAACTTTGCACTATTACTAGATGGATGAAAAAACAAGAAGGCAGGTGGAGGAGACATTACATCAATTAATACAGTCGTTGTTATAGTTGTTGAACTAAAAAAAAAAAAAAGGAAATTATAGGGCATGCAATTAAGAAGGGGTGACACAATAGCCGCCAATTGATTGCATGCCTGTATTTATTTTATTTTGCATATTTATTCAGCAGTAAAATTATATTGAAATATAATGAATATGTGGTCACATGACAAAGCGAGGGCAAAGAAAAAATCTAGAGCCCTATTTGCTAAACCATTTCCACAGATATGTCACTAAGGTGTGCAAACATTTGAATTGATCATAAAGTGTATATTTTTTTGTAATAGCAGTGTGTATGAATATGTATTTAAAGCATGAACCATGGCCGGCTTAAGCGGTGGTGGTGCCCTGTGCGACAGTCTTTTTAAGCGCCCCACCACCACCCCATGAATACCTCCTCGGATTCCCTGACTACCACCCTGCAAAAGTGCCCCTCATCTCTCCACAACCCATCTCACATACATTTCATTTGTTTTAAAGCACTTGTAAAGTCTGACTTTACTAATCCAATCAGCTATCCATATAAGACATGGTTCTGTTATTTGCAGCAGGCATATTAACCCTCTGCATTACTTTATATCAAGTCCTTAATCACAAGAGTTATCTTGGCATTTTAATGCTTCCTGAATGCTGAACACACAAGGAACGTTTTAGCAGATGCTTTTAAATAGCAAGTTTCGTAAGGTATTGCTAAACACAGGACCCCCTGAGGTCCGTGGCCCCAACCCATCCAAGTCAGCGTCCAGTGCGGCGGCACCAGTCGCACCGCCCTAAAGCCGGCCCTGCATGGAACTCAAAGCTACTTACACATATGTGTTCTGTGTGAATAGACTTTTTTATGAGTATATAATAACTTTTGCTGTTCCAAAATGCGGTGAAACTCTCAGATTTATTCAGAAATAGAATTCAGTAAAGTAGTTCTCCAACAAGGAGAGGGCAGTAAGAGTTCCAGGACATGAATACCCTGAAAGTTTGTGCAAGCCTGCAAACAAGCACGGCTGTGAGTGTTAAGAAACCTTGGGGCATAGTTTCAAGCCCCATGCGCCGCCGGTGTATCACTTTTTGTGATGCACCAGCGGCGCATAGGGCAGGCCCATATCTGCACTTTGTGTGGCTTTTCATGGCCTTGTAGATATAGTGTAAGGCAACGCAACACAAGTCATACAAGTCACTTGCTGCACTGCCCTGCGTCGCAGAGTTTGTAAATATGCCCCTTGTCTCTAATTATTCTCATCCTGGACAGATTTGGAAAAGTATTCTAACAAGGGCAGCAGTAAATCGCTTTAAAGGGACTGAATTGGAAAGAAACACCCATAAAATTGGTTTGGTGCATGGGCAAAGGAATCAAAAACAGGAAAATGTCATGGAGAAACAAAGAAAGAAAGTGATATTTCACTAAAGCATAGCTGTTTTTGCATTTACAATTGTACTCTACCTACACTTAAGGATGTTCAAATTGCATTGCATGACCGAGAATGGAAAATCACATTTTTCCAGGGATCCTGCAAGAAATTTGTGACTGTTGCATTCTTTTGGGAGCACTATTGGCAGCCTTTGCAAATGCAAGAGATTTGAATATTTACACTCTAGCCTACGTGTAAACCTACGAGCGTAGATTTAGAAATCTGTTTCAGAATTGGTCCTTCTTTACGTGCAACATTCTTGCAGTTTGGAGTAGTCCATAAATAGAAGCACAAAGAAGAATACATTGACAGGCTGTGAAACAACAAAGTTTTCCATGGGCGAATTCTGGATTTTGGTCATGTAAGCCCTATATCCTCAGAGTTTATCCTTGTCTTTTGTATGTTGTCATACTGAATACTGCAGTGGAGTTTTGCGTTGTCCAAGTAAATAGAAACAAACTGTGAAAAAGCCAATAGGTCTGGCTTTAATGGACTGATACATGCTTTCCAGTGTTTGTGACAATTAACACACTAAGGGGCATATTTAATACATAATCGTGCAGCACAACAAGTCATTTTGTTGCACTGCAAGATAGGGAAAAGGCAGGAATGTCCCATACTTAACATTGTACTGCACATTTCTGTCTTTTCTCTGTGTTGGCGCACCATGTGCTGCCCAGCGCCAATGCAGGCACCCTTGCATCATGGTACAAGGGTTTCTACATTGTAAGCAGGATTCCTTTTGTGCAGGAAGATGCACCTTCCTGCACAAAAAGAATCCTCAGAGTCATTTTCCTCTCTATGTATGCTACAGAATGAAGCACTCATAGAAAGAGTAAGTAACAAGGAGAAATAAAGATATTTATTTGGGGATTAGTAGGATTTTGATGAATTCCCAGGTCTACCAGTAATGGTTAATCTGGGAATGTGCCAAAATGCATGGGTGGATGTGTGGGAACACCCACACTCCACTCATCGAACGCCTTTGCTGTGGTGCGTAACTCTAGATATAGATTGGTGGCCTTACCTGGCTTGATGAATCTAACTTAAGTATTGTGTTGCTCTTGCACCCCATTACGTGGCGCAAGAGCGATGCAACTCATTGATAAATATGCCCCTATAGCCACAATTATTAACAGAGGCAATGCGTGTTTACTCATAGAAATGAATCATGCCTTGCCGGAAACTAGTCCAAAACTGTTCTGACATTGCTCGTTTTTCCAAAGAAGAAGGTACGATGACCCCATTGCTAACAATGCTTTTGGTATATTACTGCTCCATTTTAATGTGTTGACACTTTTGAGCTCTCTAACACTATTACTCCTGCTCAGTATAGAAGCAGCTGTTTACCTTTGACAAATCGCTGCAGCTCGCTAGTAACTGAAGTGTTCTAAAGTGTTTTCTTAAGGGATGGAACTGACAGGGGTAGTATTTCACAGCATGTATAGTGTAGCATCTACTTTCACTAAGGGACTGGTCCACATAATTGGAACACCTATCACATATTTCTGCAGTATAGAACTAGAGTGTCATTGCAAAAAGTACTATTTTATGAATGTGTTACTATCTCGTTGGATTGCAAGAGCAGTTTCTAATATATTTTTGGTAAACAGCCTGCAATTATTGTTTGAAAACACAGATGTGCCTCGTGCCTTAAGAGAAACTGGTCATGTCATGCTTTATGGTTGGATAGTTATGATGTCTTAAAACACTCTCAGTAAGCTAGTTTCGGAATGTTCTTTAATATCTACTATTTTTATACATATACGTCAGTACAAAATAAGAACTACAAATGTTTCCAGGATAGTGATATTTTTCAAAAAGGCTTTAACAATATGGGTCCCTGTCACATGTATTACTACCAATAAGATTTGCCATTTGATTGACACTGGCAAAAAACAAGACATATTTTGTGTTATGCATCAATTTTTGAAGTGTGTAATCAACAGTATTTAGCAGAAAGTCACACCCTAAATAAGCATGGCTGCTTTGTAGGTCTCAGCTACAGTCTGTTGGCCAGACTACTATTCATAGAGTGGGCATTTGGTCGGCCCCTTGGTCATGTTTGTATAGCTTTGCTGTCTATCTCAGTTGTCTCCTCTTCAGTAAGTGGCTTTCCTTATTATTCTTGTCTTTGTCCCGCCAATAAGCATTTTGACATCACAGTTCTGATTGGTTAACTTGTATCCATCCAATCCTGATGTTGCTTACAATCAGGAAACAACTTTTTTCTCTTTGTGCACTCAATAGGAATACATGTTTTTTTTTACACTCTCTTATTTTCCTTTTTAACTCTGCCTCTATCTCCCCAGCTAATCCATTGCTTCCCTCGTCCCTCTCCATTCTGCTTATTTTGAAAACAAATCTAAACTCCTTAACCCCTGTTCCTCCATTGCTTATCATCCCTTCCGTCACCCTTTTCCCACTTCAGTTTTTGCAAGTGTTTTTTGTGCATAGGGCAGTATCAGTAAGCATCCATTATAAAATGTTTTTTGCTTCCTTCAAAATAGCCCACAATTGAACATGCCCACACACGCACAGCGGGCACCTATAAATATGTTTTTGTTGTTTGAACAAACATATTGGTGGTGGCTTCCACAGACTCACGTGCATTTACTGTGGCCATATTTGAATTTTTGTTTCCAAATCTTACAAATGCATTCAACGATGGTAGCCATGGAGCCATGCACATTCATGGCAGACATCTTTTAATGCATTTGTGATATTTAAACATACCCATTCCAAGATGGCCACCATGGATGGGGGCCCGCCACAGCAGATATCCAACAAAGAAATGCATTCGTAAAACCAATGCTGCTGCTGGGACCTATTGGCTTTTCCAGTGCTTGTGATTGTAGCTTCACAAGCTCAGCTTGGGCTACGAAGATGCAGATGCTAGTGGACAAGCGCTAAGAGAAAAACTTATTTTCATATGTACAGTTCTGCTGTAATAGGGCAATTCTGCCTCATGCAATGACTGGCTCAATGTACTTGTAGAAAGTACAAATGTTTTGCTTGTTACAAAGATGGTGCACGTACAAAACTAGAAAAATGCTGTTCATTTGCTAAAGAGTAGGTATTGTTTCAGCAATGTTTATTTGATTGGGGGTCATGCTATTCCAGCCTACTTTAGGTTTATGATCTGTATGGATATTGGTTACATGCTGTGGTGGATCCTATTTCGTTTTATTGGGAATCAGGAGATAGCTTAGCCTTCTGGCTTCCAGGCCTGTGCCCTCGTCACCTAATGACTTTTAAACTAATACTTAGCATGCTCTTTTTTTAGTACATTTACTTAATTATTTCTTCTAAGATGGCTGCCATGTTTATAGTTAGGAAGATGTTTTGATTTCATGTTATCAGTGCCATTCTGTGAGGACGTCACTATCAGCACCAAAGACAAGTGATAAACCTAGGTATTCACATAATGTTCTTTCCCACTTACGTGTGACAGAAACATAATGTACTTTTGGATGGAATTGTTTATGTAATTCCCGCCCCAAGCATGCCTTCTTACCTATTGTTTCGAAACATACCTGCTTCAGGGGTCCCACAAGATCTGTATAAATACATCTCACGTAAACAAGGTTATCAGAGGAATTCCTACCAGATTCCATCAACGCTATCTATGCTACACATCACCTTGATGCAGACCCAGCCTTCGTGTCCCCACGGAGTCTGACCTATAGATCCCATTCCAAGGTAACGAGGGTTGTGGGGCCCTTCTCATGGACATGGTACTGGCAGAGTAGGTTTATCACACCTAGCTCTCATTAGGTTAGAAATTAGGTTCATCATGCTAGGGCATTAGGGCCCATTTCACATCTCATGGTATTGTAAGATGGTGGGGGTCTTTATATTCATGACTCTCATTTTCACAGTTCTGTTTCTTACATTGTTCATTATCCTAATCATTGCAGCCCATGCAATTTACAGTAGGTTGCAGTATTCTTAATAAAACCTACTGAAAACTTCACTGCATCTCCTTCTTTGCATGTGTGTGATTGAGACTTGTTGCTCATGTGATAAAAGGGTAATCTCCATTTAACCATGACTCCCCTAAGATGCCGCACTCTTGAGTCCATGTGTAAAGGCTGCCACAAATCACCTTTTACTATTTGGGTTTTGGTGTGGTACTGCTTTTCAGCCGGGAGGGTTGGCTGACAGTTGTGACTTGTTGTAGGATTGGCCTAGTCGCCTAAAAACATCCCTAAACCAGCAGTCTTGTCTAGAGAAAAAGTCCAATAACAACATGGTGTCACCAACAATAGTGTTTTGGCACTAATTTACTAATGCCCTGAGTATCTCTGTCCCACACACAACATGTACCCTAAGTACCACTATACAGAGACGTCTGTGGTTTTTAGGATAATCCTCCTCAGCTGAACAGGGAGCACCTAACTAGGCTTTAGGTTGTGCGAGCTCGAACTCTTAAGAGGACTTTCTCTCCATTTGGTGTTCCATCTCTTTGCCCATTTCCTAATATGGCGTATACCATAGACATTCCTGAGAAAGTCAGACATGCATTACCACTCCATCTAATAGTGCATTGTTTGTCAGATGTGGGCGGGGATGTTACATTCATTGTAGAAACTCATAAAGCTTACCAAACAGAAACATTCTATACCTGGGTCACCTTTCCTAAGGAAGACCCTAGAACATAAACATAAACATTCTACACATAGAGAGTTGCAAACGTACCACAGCTGTACCAAGAATACCAATATCCTGAAATACTGATTACTTATCAAGAACATCAGAACTTGTTTAATGGTGCCCTACCACATATAATACAACCAGTGAGATAAGGTCCTTAAGGCAATGATGGACAAACACGTCCAAAGTTTGCCACATATACACTTCACCCCAGTGTACAAAATATGCTGGCAGCTGATCTGTGCAATCTTTACAATGAGTTAGTAACACTATATAGATGACTTGTTCATTTCGTAATGTGAACTCTGAACACTACACCAGTACGTCCAGCACCACCAGTACCTGCTGGATATTAATTGGCCACCGCTGGTATAAACCCACAAACAGTAAATTCTATCACGGGCAAAGTGCACACGGAATGAAAGAAAATCCTGTTCTGGATAGCCCAGAAAATGAATCAGCTTGAAGCTGTGTTTCCCCATACAGGACCACAGGAAAAACATAGAATTCTCACAATGTGCTTGCCATTCAGAATGGTTCCCACAGTGGATGACTGAGCCACATGGGGTACAGTCTTCATTATGACTTATACTACCACACATGGTACCCCAACACTTGCCAATTTACCAGAAGTGTAAAAATCTAATTCAGAATGAACACAGGGCTGCTCCAGCCCCAGCCCCAGATTTGGGGATGAAACTGACGCGTAACTTTAACACAGTCTCCTCAATAATGTTCAGTAATGCTAAAAGGGAAGCGGTAGCACTGGCTATGCGCCAACAGCTCAGAGAGATTCCACACTTGGAACAGGAGAAACAGCTACTGAAAATAATTTCCGATATCTATGCTAGTATGGGACAGGATAGTTTGGGAGCCAAGCCAAAAAAGCCAGAATACAGAGTACCACCCTTAAGGAACGTACCAAACAAGCACAGGAGGGTTCTAAAAAGCGCTGGGACAAACAAAACCAAATTAAAGACAGGCGAAGTCAGAGAGCAGATTCTCCACACCTGGAAAACTCCAAAAGGAGATATAATCTCAGAAATAGAGAAAATGTAAAAACTCCTGACAGATATACTGATTCACGCCCATCTAGTTCCTTTCAGGACGCACTGGATAGACGTAGCAAGAGAGTGGGCCGGTCAGAGCAACGTCTTGTTTACATGAAACAGAAGAAAGACGTACCGCAGTCTTCAGACAAAAAAGAGGACAAGCCCCACAACAAAAGCCAGTGTTTAAAAAGATAAAGGTGGCAGCACTTTAATAAGAAATGCCAATAAACTTAAGAACATTGCTGAAGAACAAGACATGGGCGGTCACACTGCTGGACAGCGCGGCAAAAGTCAAATATGTCACCAGAGTCTGAAAGATCATCTGGATGCTACAGCAACTAGCATTTGTTTTGCAGTTTAGACTGATGATGGGGGCGTTCTCCCACCCTATAGGGTTTTATGATTTAAATATTCAAATTGAGGGAGACATAGAGCTCACCATTAGTGTAATATTTTTGGATGAACTTAGTTGTGATATTCTATTGGCCGAAAGAGATCAGCCACCTGAGCACGTACGTAAGCTACCACATGCGGAAGATATCATTTTGCCTTCTTTCTCTGATCTTGTTCCAGAGGTAGTGAAACAAGCCTTCGCTGTCAACTGGGCTTTAGCGCAGGCACCTGCGCTATACTGCAACCATGTAGGTTGGGATAAGGATTCTCCTCATCATGTAATACCGATCCTCATCCATCCATCCTCAGCCCCAATATCCTGTTAAACACGAAACCAAAGCTCCAGTGAGGGAGATCCTCATTCTGCTGAAGTACCAGGGAGTAATTGAGCCCTGTGACTCTGCAATGAATAACACGCTATTTCCCGCTGCAAAACCTGACCATTCTTATTGAAATAGTCTTAGATTACAGACTCTTAAACAGTCATACATGCAAATACGCAATACAAAATTCATTCAGCATGGAACTAATGAACAACATAGTGCGTAAAAAATACAAAACAACCTTGGATATCTTCAAAGGTTTTTTCTGCCAAAACGTAGCACATGAAAGTCAGGAACTGAGTGAATTCTTATTAGGCTCACAAAACACTTCTGTAGTTTACCCGAAGGCTACAAAAAAAGCCCAGGGTTGTTCGCAGCCCGTGTAACATCAATATTGCATGATATTGTTCCTGAGGCATTGTGGATGACATCTATTTCACGGATGACTACCTCAACATTCATCTTGCCAGGGTAGATCAGACTGTGCTGGGATTCGCAGCCGTTGGTTACAAATTTAATTTTCGAAAAACTAAAATGGCCTTTCTCTGTGTATTATTTCTGGAATACGAGCTATCAAAGGAGGGCAAGAGTCTGGCCCTGCACATTTTAGAAAAATGTGCTTAACTCTAGTCACCAAATACTATCAATAAACTACAGTCTTCACTTGGTTTCTTCAACTTTGGCAGAACACACATTCCTGACTATGCACAACGCATCAAGCCACTCTATGACTTAATATGCCCGGATTTCTCTAGCAGACACTGGACAGCGGAACACACATGCATCCTTAGAGGATTGCAACAGGACATACTAGAAGCAAAACACGCACACACCAGTGACAACAAAAGAAATTTGTTCATCAAAATAATTGCTGGTGCCATTGGTTTCACTTATGTCACCTTTAACGAAGGCGCCACGGTGCCCAAAGCATATAAATCACATTTATATTCCAATGCAGAACAGCGCTTTGCACCCACAGAAACAATTCTAACAGAAGTGCAGATGGCTGTCATCAAGGTGAGGCCACTTGCCCAAGGGAAAACGCATTATTGTTGTTACCCCGGTGCCAGCCTTAGAAGCCGTCACCAAAGCTAGCGTTCCTAACGCTAAAGCATTGCATCCATTCTGGATTCAGTGGGCAACCTTCCTGACTGCCACCGATGTTGATCCAAAACTTCAAATACAAGAATTTCCCCAATACGAACAGGAGTATCCCGCACCTCTTGATATCTTGCCTCTTGACAGGTACCATACTGTCATTCACACTGATGGTTCTGCACAACCAGCTGTAGGTACCAAACATCAGTACTCAGCCGCTTACGCAGCTATGAGTGGAGTGATGAAGGATGGTATATCCCACTCTCATAATACCTACACATAGACCCTGGGGACTGCACAGCTCAGCTGGCTGAACTTAAAGCACTTATCCAAGCACTGCAACATACAGATCCAGGACAACTCACATTGATTGTTTGTGATTCGTACTACTGTGTCCAGTCTTACAATGATTATCTTAATCATTGACGATTGAATGGATTCAGGGACTCAATGAGGAACACCATAAATCACAGAACTCTGTGGGGGAGGGTAGCTGAACTTAAGGATAAACTACCTAATGCTCATGTAGTCCATACACTGGGCCACCAACATGTAGGAGTACAAATTATTGGCAACACTTTGGCTGATGAAGTGGCCAAATCCGCAGTAGCTACGGCTTCTGTTGCTGCAGTGACTCGTTCCCAGATGAGACTGGATAGTGACATTTTTGTTTTTGTGAAAGCTTTGACTGAAGGCAAGCCTCTCCCAAAAGCATACTATACAAAATAGTCATACCATATCAGAGCACAGAATGTTGCCTTTGCAACAATTCCTGGGGTTGGAGATCGAGTGATCCCCAACCAAGACCAAAGATTAGATTTAATCAAAGCAACACATGAAGTTGCCGACTCTCCACATTCTGGTGTAGCGGCCACAATAACACTCTTACAGAAATGCTTCTGGTGGCCGGGTCTGTACAAACAGACCAAGCAACATGTTCTTTGTTGTGACTTTGCCAGCAAACAAAGGGTTCAAACATCAATCACTCACCGCAGACATCCCTTTTTTGTGCCAATAGGCCACTACAATGTGTGTACCTGGACCATTATGGTCCCCTTCAACCTGATGGTGTATGCAAATACATTTTAGTCCCTGTAGATTCTTGTTCTAGATTCATATGTATGTGGCCTTAGCGGTCAGCAACTGATGCTCGAACTGTTATAAAAGACTTGCTGATCTTTATAGGTACATATGTGGTTGCAACATTCCGTTTGGACCAGGGCCTTGCCTTTGCCTCCAAGGCAGTCAGGGACACCAAGAGGATGATGGGTGTTGAACTCCATTCCTCCTCACTCTACCATCCTGAGGGTAATTCAGTTGTGGAGAGGAGTAACCGTGATCTAAAGCAGTCCTTAACAGCTAGAGTACTAGGTTCTGGCCGCAGTTGGTTTCATCACCCATATGGTGTCCAGAGAGCACTGAATAATCTGCCAAGACGGTCCTTGGGAGGACGCACTCCTTAAGAGCTTCTCTTTGGGATACCTATGTATATCCCAGATCTAGATGGCCCTGGTTTGGTGGCAGCAGACACATCTTTTGGCATAAATGAACGTCTCACTGTCTTACAGGAGCTTCAGCAATTTTGTGATGATAATTCATCCTCCTGTGCTGCCACCCTAGGAATAAGGGATTTGTCAACAACTTCTACAGGCTGGATACCAAAAGTTGGAGATCTGTTTTGAGAAGATTGGTGTGAAGGGGGAATTCGGCCCACCCTACAGAGCACTGGTCCAAGTCATGGGAAATCAAGGTACCAGAACTGGGATCCTCCCACCGCTGCCAAGTTCCAAAGCAAACAGATTTGTCTCCATTGACAACTTCAAACTACACCATGTGGCAGATCCTGCACAGTAGACCCCGAGGTCCCTTGGGTAGGTCCCGGTCACCTCTCTCTACCCAACAGGACATACCTCTTCAAAGAAGAAACAACAACTCTTCTGACTATACCAGCATGTACAATTATGCTACAAATGCTTTCCCAAGCATGGGGAGGGATGAAAAGGAGCTTTTGCTAATTCCTGATACCACTTCACCGACAACAACTGTCCAAGATGTGGCTGTCTTCTACTCCAACTCAACACAAAGAGATGACATTGTTTACTATGAATGTCCACACGAAGTGGATTCATCCTCCAGTAATGCACAGGCTCCTGTGTTTACAGAAAGTGCTTCTGTTTATTTCATCAACCTTGATGACTTTTCTTCAACTTCATCAGCACCTGCAAGTGACACTGTTTTAAAGACATTTAAGCTGTACAAATGGCTTAAAAATAACTATTTAATTTATCCATGGAATTATCTGTGGATTTTTCTGACATTGTTTGCCTTTCAATTGTGGATTGGTTGTATGACTATTTTCTTTCTCCTTATAAATGGTCATTATCTTCCTGAACGCTCTTCTGTCGAGCCTGTGGATAAAGTTTTAACTCCATATCTTTCCTCACATAACGTCTGAAGAGACTTGTCCATTGTGAACATTTCAACAGTACCAATTCCTGATGGGACTGTGTGGGATAAAGTTCCATTTGTTATATACAGGCCTAGTGAGGTCTTTCAAATTCCATACATTTTCATAATGTCAATGACTGATGTAATGACACCTGGTGTTCTTTCTGGTGACTGGGATGTTTAGACAGTTGATTCCATGCTTACTGAATTGGAGGATTTGAAAGTGATGAGGTGTGCACTAACACAAAACATTATGGGGAGATGTTCTGTTATAATAATTGGGGACATTACTACCAGCACCGAGCAACTAAACACAGATCAGTATTTAATTACACACAGTGGGAACACTTTTTAACTCCACCTGTGTCGAGCCCAAGGCATTATTCAGATAAATTCACATCTTTTTTTGGGCATGACATTACGAATGCAGAATCATACTATTTCAAGTTACCACCTTCTAAAATTAGGAAGATCTGGTCAACAAACACAAAATTAATCTATTCAGATTCTCTTGTTTTCCGAATTACAGTTGAAGAATACGAATACTGGAAGAACACTATTGATGTAAAAAGTGTATGGGTAGCACAAGATTGGCAAATTCGGGGTAGGGAAGCCTTATTTAGAGCGTGCCTTATTCATGTCCAAATTATCTTTTTAAACAATACAATTCAACAGACATCCTGTCTAGAGTTAGCAAAAATAAAGAAGATCAATGCGGCCAGTATCCCCACACCAGCAAAATTCTCCTTCCTGAAAGTCACAGAGGAAGAATTAGAGGCAAAGGTTCTGGCTGGTACCTATAATTCTTCACTTTCTAGTCCCGGCAGGTGGTTATTGTGGCCAATAGATACAAATGAGTTTCAGGCGCGTTTTGTTAATTCCTCAGGGGGTTTCAAGATTAGGCGGCCGGACCCTAGCTTTGTCTCTGGTCAACACTCAGGTATAGTTACTACATACAGTGTCGGTAAACTGTGCCAACAATGCTTGCAGACTAACACTTTAGCAGCAGTTAAAGAACATCTTAATACACTATCTGAAGACATAGACTTGCAAGATTTATTGTTAGGTCCCAGAAAGCCTCGCTCTAAAAGATTCATCTATCCAATATGCAGTAAGATCTGGAAGCTTTCTCAAATGGAAGCAGCTGTGTGTTTAAGGCAGATAGCTAAGGAAAATTTGGAAAAGGCTTTAGCTGTTGTCGATAATGGCATGAACAGCCTGTCCAAAAGAATATTTTCTCTTAATAACATAGTGTTGTCTGTGATAGACTGGTTTGCTGCTTTTAATTTATCCGGAGAACAACAGACAATGGCTAAAAGGTAAGCGAGTTTCACCATACTTCATATCGAAAAGATTGAAAAGTTGCCTTTCACGGTTGCAGAAAGTCCCTCGACAGTATGGCTCGTACATGGCATTATGAATCTGCCAATTTCTACCTTTCATTTTTCAAAATTCTTGAAAAATCTTGCTGTGGGCAGATACGGGCGGCTAGGCAATAGTTATGTTAAAGAAGAATGGGAATCCTCCTTTGAATATAAATGTCTGACCGGCGAAACAGAGGTCTTTCTCAGACAGTGGAAGCGAATGTGAGACTACTGTTAGTCATTCAGTGATCTGCAAACAGGTGTCCCTTTACTGCCTTTGCAATGCGGAGATCGTAAACGTGGCCTTTTTTCTGAAGGGTACTCCCATCCCTTTGATTCATCCACCATTTCATATACTTTGGAATAGAAGTTATGTGGTCCTGAATGAACAAAGCTGTTGCGGTATGAGACCAGGACTTTCCTACACAATTTCAGTCTCTAGGATTGTAACTTGTTGAGGACATGTTCTATTCACCCCGCACAAGAGATAAGGGTAGCAGAAATTTGGCCTCAAATTGATTCTACTAATGTGAATTACGACAAGCGGATCAGGCTAAAGGTGCTACTGTTCCAGGCACAAGTTGTGTTGACATCAGGTAGAGAGATGTATGCTCTACAGATAGCAAGAGTTACAATCCCTATTAAATACCAGCTTCCCCAAGCACTTTGGGGAGTTGGTATCCCGAATATTCAATGCTTCAAGCACTACAGGGATTGTACACTTCTTTAAGGCTGTTGGGTCTGGATTTGTGTCTATCTTCCAGCCTGTCTTCAAAGTCATTCCTTCAGCCATCCATTCACTCTTTTCATGTGTGTTTGGAAGCTTTCCTGTGATTTTGGCATTGATCGGCGGGATACTGCTGCTGTTGTGCCTGATACGCAGTGGTTGTGTCTTCCTAGCTAAGCAGAGTAATGGAGCTACTACCACCAGCCCAACTGTGCCGTGATCACATGGTGCAGTTCTTTGGTTCTCCATTGCTGGAAGAATTGGAGCATAACTGGTCACTGTCATTCGGACCAGTCTTATGGTGTGTGCCACCAGTCTTTCATTGTACCTGGTGGATCTTCGAACATCTAACTTCAGTGTGTCTTGCTGTTCCGCCAGTGCCTGTGGACCAAGAACTGCTGATGTTCCCGACAAGGGTTCATTCATGGCCGTGCCCTGTGAGGCTGATTCGCAAGGCCACTTACGAGACGCCCTTGGTGGATTATCTGGCTCCTTTAGGCACTTTGGATGTTGCTGCCTTCGTGGGTGATTCTGTGCTTGAGGCTGCTGCGCACTACTGCGCCATCGATCCATCTGCCAATCCTGTCATCGATCTGACATCTGATGATGTGTCTTTTTTCCTGGATGCTCTTCCTTTGGATAGCTTCAAAGGCATTCCTCAAGATAATGACTACTGTTAAATTAATGTAACCAATGGCTTATTCTAAAGTTTCAAAGTTTTGCCATCATTTCCTTTAACTTTGGCCTGCTGTCCTTGTCATGGTCAACATTTTGTCTGTTCATATGTTTTAGCTATTTTTAACAAGTTTTAAATACAATTTTAGTTATATTTTAATCTTAGCATGTTTACGGCCAGAGCATTTTACTTGGGTTCATTCACATTCTCTGGCATCATCATTATGGCTTCATACTTGTTCCGGCAATGGGGATGGTGTAGTGGATCCTATTTGGTTTTATTGGGAATCAGGAGATGGCTTAGTCCTTCTGGCTTGCGGGCCTGTACCCCCGTCACCTCGTCACTTTTAACCTACTTAGGGGGTCATTCTGACCTCGGCGGTAAAAGGCACTTACCGCCGGTCAGAAGACCGCCATTCTACCGCCGCGGCCGCGGTAACCCGCCACGGTCATTCCGACCCACAACTGCCAAGCCGCCAAAAACCCGACATCCACGGAAGGCCGCCTCATCAGCGGGCAGCGATAAACTGGAGATGACCAAACCTTCACCGCCACGCCAACACAAACACGCCCATGCCATTCCGACCCACGAATCCACGCGGCGGTCATTCAACCGCGGTATTCCATTGGCGGTACACACCGCCGCGGTCAAAATACACACCCAGCTCCAAAACCCAGCCACATTGGACAATTTGAAATACACACACCTGATAAACATACAAACACCACCCCCACACATCCAAGCAACTATAAAACACACACCCACATCACCCACAAACCCCCACTAGTTGGAAATCGGAGAGAAGGCGAGAGAGAGAGAGAGAGAGAGAGAGAGAGAGAGAGAGAGAGAGAGAACAGCAATCGAAAACCCCAACACACACAGGAACCCAACATCATCAACCACACCACATCTACGCACACATCACCACACACCACCACTCACATCACCACAAACACCACACCACACCTCATCCACACCACCCCATGGCACCCCAAAGACACTCGAGGTTTTCGGACCAAGAACTCCGGGTCATGGTGGAGGAAATCATAAGGGTAGAGCCCCAGCACTTCGGCACACAGGTGCAACACACCACAATAGCCAGGAAGGCGGAGCTATGGCAGAGGATCGTCGACAGGGTCAACGCTGTGGGACAGCATCCCAGAAACCGGGAAGACATCAGAAAGCGATGGAACGACCTACGGGGGAAGGTACGGTTGATGGTCTCCAGACACAACATCGCTGTGCAGAGGACTGGCGGCGGACCACCACCCACCCCTCCCGAATTCACAGCATGGGAGCAAGAGGTCCTTAACATCCTGCATCCTGCGGGCCTCACTGGAGTAGGCGGAGGAATGGACTCTGGTAAGTCTAGTCTCAACTACTCCCCCCCCCAACCACCAGCATGCCAACCCACACCCCCACCCTCACCCCCAACCCCCAGCACACATCCTCCCTGCCAATGTCTCACCAGCACAACCCACCCAACCCAAAACCAAACCCTGGATGCCAACACTAACCATGGACAACCATCACCTATGCATGACCACTGCACATACCCATACCCCCCACAAACCACCCTCACAACTCCTGCCACAAGGGAATGCCAGCACTGGGGGACAAGGGCACCCACAAATCGCACGCCATGGAACACACAGAAGCAATAACCATACTCTTTCACCCCTGCAGGGCCCGAACGCCAACACACCGGCCAGGAGGGTCCAGATATGTCCATCCCACCCCCAGAACAGGCCCGCAGTGAGGACAGCAGCTCTGTCGACCTGGAACCTGACGACCAGCCCGGACCATCGGGGACCTCTGGACAGTCGGTTCCCCACACACAGACACAGGCCACAGCAGACCTAACCCCCTCTGGGAATATCAGCACAGCTCCCACCCAGCGGGCCCATGCCTCTGTCTCCAGGACAGGTCAATCAGCGGTGTGTCCGCCACTACAGGGAACCCAGGCTGACCCAACACCCCAACAACAACAGGGACCTGGGGGCAGTGGTAGTGGGCACACCGTCCAGGGGACAGAGGCCCGGGGAAACAGGGCAACTGGGAGGGCTGCAGTGCGACAGGGGGGGGAGGACAGGCCCAGGGAACCGACTCTCCAAGAGGCCCTCACCACCATCATGGGAGCATACCACGGCTCCCAGGAGACGATGGCGACGGTACTGGCCAGGTTCCAGGAGATCCAGGCACAGCAGGAGGAACGGTACATGGGGTACAGAGAGGAGCTCAGGAACATCGTCCAGGCCCTGAACCTGATAGTCACCACATTGCGGGACCATGTGGCACCCCAAAGGGCCCCTGTCACCAGCCCGGACCAGGAACAGCCTACCACCTCCGCCGGCGCTAGTGGACAGGAGGCCTCCACACAACGACGGGCCACCAGAACCCCACCTCCTGCTGAAGATCAACCACCCCGCAAGAGGAGCCTGAGATCACAAAGGAAGACAGAGTAGGATGCCAAGACCCCCGCCAGCCTAAGATCCCCCCGCATGTCATTCCACTGTCCCACATCGTCACCCTGTCCAACCTTGAACTGCCCCTGCTCCATCCTTCCACAGGCATATGGACAATGCACCTGTGCGACCGAGAACTGTACTCTGCCATGGACATCACTCTACCCCCACCCATCACCGTTTTACTATCATGGACCTATATGTAGCACTTTAAATAAATCACTAATTGCACTTAAAACACTCAGGAGTCTGCTTGTATTCTTAACAAATGTATTACACATAACGGTTCAAAATTGTTCAGTTACATTGTGATGACAACATACCAATGTCAATGTGCTTTACGCTTTACGCCGAACAAACCAGAAGTCACGCAGTGGGTCATACAGCTCTGAAAAGCCAAGAGAAAGTCACAATTCAGTTGAAAGGAACTGGGGGGAAACACAGAAGGTAGAGATGCAGGAGGCCAGAAGTAAATGTAAAATGGCGTGGGGGATTCTTACCTGGGTGCTACTGAAAATACTGTTGAATGACTATGTCCCTGTTGTCCGTGTCGTCCCCATCGTCTTCCTCCTCTTCACTCTCCACAGGCTCCACAGCTGCCACAACACCACCATCTGGACCATCCTCCTGCAGAAAAGGCACCTGGCGTCGCAATGCAAGATTGTGAAGCATACAGCAGGCCACGATGATCTGGCACACCTTCTTGGGTGAGTACATTAGGGATCCCCCTGTCATATGCAGGCACCTAAACCTGGCCTTCAGGAGGCCGAAGGTCCTTTCTATGATCCTCCTAGATCACCCATGGGCCTCATTGTACCGTTCCTCTGCCCTGGTCCGGGGATTCCTCACTGGGGTCAGTAGCCAAGGCAGGTTGGGGTAACCAGAGTCACCTATTAGCCACACACGGTGTCCTGTAGCTGTTCCATCACATAAGGGATGCTGCTATTTCGCATAACATACGCGTCATGCACTGACCCAGGGAACTTGGCATTCACATGGGAGATGTACTGGTCAGCCAAACAGACCACCTGGACATTCATCGAATGGTAACTTTTCCTGTTTCTGTACACCTGCTCGTCGTCTTTTGGGGGTACTAAGGCCACATGGGTCCCATCAATGGCACCAATGATGTTGGGGATATGTCCAAGGGCATAGAAGTCAGCCTTCACAGTTGCCAAATCACCCTCCTCAGGGAAAATAATGTAGCTCTGCATGTATTTCGTCAGGGCAGACAACACTCTGGACAAAGTCTTAGAAAACATAGGCTGAGACATCCCTGATGACATGGCCACTGTTGTCTGAAAAGACCCACTTGCCAAAAAATGGAGGATTGACAGAACCTGCACCAGAGGGGGAATTCCTGTGGGTTGGCGGATGGGGGACATCAGTGCTGGCTCCAGCTGGGCACACAGTTCATGTATAGTGGCTCGGTCAAGTCGGTAGCGAAGTATTATATGACGTTCCTCCATTGTCGACAGGTCCACCAGCGGTCGGTACACGGGAGGATTCATCCTTCTCCTCGCAAGTCCCAGCGGACGGTGCCTAGGAAGGACAACATGGAGTACAGAGTCAAGCAACCCACAGGTACGTAACTACAGCTTGCACAGTACACGATTCTCAATGCATTGAATGGCTTGTATGAGTGGCAATGCAAGGCCTAGGCCTGTGTGACGCAGTAGTAAATAAGCCCTGTGGGCCCTTGTAATGGCGGCTGCCTGACCTGTGAAGTGTGACAGTGGGATGTGAGGTCAATGCACTGGCGTGACACACCGTGGCGGTAGGCGGTCGAAGACTGCGGCGCAAAGCCGCATTGGTTAACATCGAACCCTATGGGTTTCACGAACCAATGACTAGCTGCGCTGGCGGTCGCGGAATGCACCGCGGCGGTACGCGCCGCCGCGGCCGTGACCGCCATTTTCTATCTGGTTAATCACTCGAGACCTGATCATCCACAGGAGAGGACCTATACTGCAAGTGCTGCTGTGACCTCGGTCTGGGAGATACAATGGCTGCTGCGACTGGGGAAAGGGCCCCTGCCTTCACTACAGAAGAGTTGGAGAAACTTGTGGATGGGGTCCTGCCCCAGTATGCGCGACTCTACGGTCCTCCAGACCAACCTGGTAAGTACACTGTGTGCACGTTGAATGGGCTATGCCTGGGTTGTGTATGGTGGATGTGAGATGGTGGGGTGGGGAGACAATGACGAGTGCAAGGCACGACAGATGAGAGGATGTGCCACATGGCAAGGTTGGGGAGGGGGGGCCAATCGCATCTATCATGCGGAAATTTGATGATATTTCAATTCCCACCCTGTACATGTCAAATAGGTCAGCGCCCATCAGAAAGTCGACATTTGGCGTGCCATCGCCAAGGAAGTCCGGGCCCTGGGGGTCCACAACAGACGGGGCACCCACTGCCGCAAGAGGTGGGAGGACATCCACCGCGGGACCAGGAAGACCACTGAGTCACTGCTGGGGATGGCCTCCCAACCTAGGAGGGGTGCCAGTCGTACCCTGACCCCCCTGATGTCCCGGATCCTGGCGGTGGCCTACCCCGATTTGGATGGGAGCGTGATGACATCACAGCAGACACAAGGGGGTGAGTACCAGCACATTCAGCTATCTTTACGCGCAGTGGAGGTGCCTGGGTGGGGGAAGAGGGCTGTGGCTGACATTAGGCCAGGGCGCTTTCTGTAGTGTAGTCCTCTGCTTTAGCCATGTCCCTGTGCCCCCGCCTCCACCTCTGTAGGGTGACAAGTACAGCTATCCATGGGCCTGCATCACCCATGTGCGCGTTTGTTGTCCCTAGACCTGTTGGCCTAGTCACAAGTACGGAGTAGTGTACCCCGATTGCGCGGCTTAGTGCATGAGGCTCTTGTGTCTGTCCTCTCCGCCAACGGTGTTGACAATGCATGCACTCAAACAGTTTTTATGTCTCCCCCCACCCTTTTTCTTTATCTTCTTGTGCATGTGTGCATTAGCATCATCAGGCGGAGGAGAATTGGCACCGGAGCACGAGGGAGCTGCAACTCACCAGGCCCCGGTGGGCCATGGCACAGACACCGAGGCCACCAGTGATACGGAGGGCGAGGGGAGCTTCACAACGGGGAGCCGTGGTGACACCAGTGACACCGACACGTCCTCGGATGGGAGCTCCCTAGCGGTGGCGGCAACATCCGTGCCCCCGCCTCTACAGGTACAGCCGCCACCCCACGCACCAGCTCTGCCCTCCCAGCAGCCTCTCAGCCTTCGCTCCGTGCCCGCTCGCCCAAGAAGGCGGGCGTCTCCTTCGCCCCAGGCACCTCAGGCCCTGCCCCTGTTACCCCTGCTGCCCTCAGTGAGGAGGTCATTGACCTCCTACAGACCATCATTGTTGGGCAGTCTACCCTTTTGAATGCCATCCAGGGGGTAGAGAGGGAGGTGCATCGTAGCAATGCATACCTGGAGGGCATTCATTCGGGTCAGGCTGCCCATCAACGATCGTTCAATGCTCTGGCCTCAGCACTGACGGCAGCCATTGTCCCTGTTTCCAGCCTCCCGCTTCTAACTGCCTCCAGCCTGTCTCTGTCTCCTGTTCCTCTGCCTATCCCATCCACACCATCAGACCAGCCTGCACACACCTCAACACCCAAGGGCAGCTCATCCAGACATAAGCACCACAGATCACACAAACATTCACCCAAGCAACACCCAAATGCAGACATGCCAACAGCCACAACCACCTCTGTGTCCCCCACCTCCTCGTCTCCCTCCTCCCTCCCTGTGACGTCTCTACTCACACCTGCATCCACACCACCAACAGCCAGTATTTCCATCACCAGCACACCCTCCAGTCCAGTCCGCACACGTGCAGTCACCACCCCCACTGCCATTTACACGTCCCCTGTGTCCTCTCCCACTGTGTCTGTCACCCCCTCTTCCAAGACACACAAACGCAGGCAGCCACCCACCCAACAGCCAAGCACCTCACGACAGCCTCCAGCCCATGCACCTTCACCCAAGGACAGCACACCTGACTCTCCTACAACCACCTCCTCTTCTTCCACTCCCATAACCACTACACCTACCCTTTACCCTGGTCCTAAAAAACTTTACCTCTCCACTCTTGACCTCTTTCCCTCCCCTGACCCCCCCCTCCATCTGCTAAGAGTCCCAGGAGCGCCTCAGCCACCACCAGCCCGGCTTCAAGGGTCACCGTAGTGCATGGCTTTTGGAGTCCCCCCTTTGCCAGCAGTGATACATCGGTCAGCAGCAAGGGGACAGCCAGCCCCCCCCCCCAGAAAGTGGACCCGTAAAGTAAGGGGCCGCCGCGGGACGACTGACACGGCTGCCCCCAAGGACCAAAGTTCTGCCACTTCACCTGCCACAACATCCAGGGGAGGCAAGGGCCCGAGAGCCAGATCGAAGGAGGGCAAGGGCAGCAGGGCGGAGAAGTCAGCCAGCAGGAGCATGGACCAGGAGGGCCCCACAAGCCCCATCCCGGGTGTGAGGGAGGACACCCAAGGGCCCAGCACACCGTCACCGAAGGGTCCAGCAAATGCACGGTCGGAGGGCGACTGAGCAGGGAGTCGTGGCCAGGTCTGACTCCCTTGACTTACAGAACAAGCACCGCTGAACAGGGCCCCGCCGTCCAGAAAGGCACCGCTGAACAGGGCCCCGCCGTGCAGAAAGGCACCGCTGAACAGGGCCCCGCCGTCCAGAAAGGCACCGCTGAACAGGGCCCCGCCATCCAGAAAGGCACCGCTGAACAGGGCCCCGCCGTGCAGAAAGGCACCGCTGAATAGGGCCCCGCCGTGCAGAAAGGCACCGCTGAACAGGGCCCCGCCGTCCAGAAAGGCACCGCTGAACAGGGCCCCGCCGTGCAGAAAGGCACCGCTGAACAGGGCCCCGCCGTCCAGAAAGGCACCGCTGAACAGGGCCCCGCCGTCCAGAAAGGCACCGCTGAACAGGGCCCCGCCGTGCAGAAAGGCACCGCTGAACAGGGCCCTGCCGTGAAGAAAGGCACCGCTGAACAGGGCCAGCCGTGCAGAAAGGCACCGCTGAACAGGGCCCCGCCGGGAGGAGCACCGCTGAACAGGGGCCCTTCCTGCAAGCCCCGCTCCGCTGGGCCCCGCCGTCTCAAGCACCGCTCCGCTGGGCCCTTCCTGTCAAGCACCGCTCCGCTGGGCCCCGCCGTCTCAAGCACTGTTCCGCTGGGCCCTTCCTGTCAAGCACCGCTCCGCTGGGCCCTTCCTGTCAAGCACCGCTCCACTGGGCCCCGCCGTCTCAAGCACCGCTCCTCTGGGCCCTTCCTGTCAAGCACCGCTTCGCTGGGCCCTTCCTGTCAAGCACCGCTCCGCTGGGCCCCGCCGTCTCAAGCACCGCTCTGCTGGGCCCTTCTTGTCAAGCACCGCTCCGCTGGGCCCTTCCTGTCAAGCACCGCTCCGCTGGGCCCTTCCTGTCAAGCACCGCTCCGCTGGGCCCCGCCGTCTCAAGCACCGCTCCGCTGGGCCCTTCCTGTCAAGCACCGCTCCGCTGGGCCCTTCCTGTCAAGCACCGCTCCGCTGGGCCCTTCCTGTCAAGCACCGCTCCGCTGGGCCCTTCCTGTCAAGCACCGCTCCGCTGGGCCCCGCCGTCTCAAGCACCACTCCGCTGGGTCCCGCCGTCTCAAGCACCGCTGGCCCATTGACAGTGCCGGTTCTGTGTCGTGCTAATGTTCACGCTGCACTCGGGCCACCCTGCCTCCTCCATTGCCTGTGGAGACTGTTATCCACTTGATGGACTGTGGCTTTGCACTCCCCAGGATATGACAGTGGGCAAGCCACCCACTTGTGAGACTTGAGAGACTGTGGCTTTGCACTCCCCAGGATTGAACAGTGGGCATTGTGGCCCCTTCTTGGATCTGGCGTCGTGGACTCATGTGGCTGTGGTGCCCCCCTTCCCTTCCCCCTGAGGTGCCTGTAGTTTTATCATCTGATGCCCCTGCAGTGTTCTCTCCAACGGACTCAGGTCTCCTGTGTGGGCTTTGCCCATGTGTTGATACACTTTGGCCCACGGACATTTGCAATTTCAGTGACTGTGCGGGACTTTTTGCCTCTATTTATCGGTTACGCAATGTTTACACTTGGATTTTTTTATTTCTTTTTCCTATTTTACCATGAATTCAATGAACCTATTTTTTACATAAATGTTGTTTCTCACTTTAATCTTATCTTTTCGTTATTCCGGGGGGTTTGGGTGGGGTCACTTTGACTTGGTGCTCTGCATTGGTGTGTAGATATTTGGGGGGTGGGTGTATCGCGTATGTGTGTGCACGTAACCTTTCCTCCTCCCCCTTCCCCTGTGTTGTAGGTGCAGTACTCACCGTTGTCGTCTGCGACGGAGTTCGTACTCGTGGTAGATGAGCAGGTAGACGAGAGCAGGTAGGATGTTCAATTCGGACTCCATGCTGTCCTCCGTCCTCGTGGAGTGTATAGAGGTGAGCGTTTTCCCGTTCGTAGTCTGTTTCCGCCGTGTTTTTATCGGCGGAGCTCCCGCCCCGGAAAAGGTGGCGGGTTGGTGAGTTGTGATAGGGTGGGCGGTACATTGTCTGCCGCCTGCCTGTTGGCGGTGACCACCGCGCTGTTTGTCTGTCCCGCCGTGGCGGTCGGAGTGTTAAAGTGGCGGGCTGTGTTGGCGGTTCCCGCCAGGGTCAGAATTCCATTTTTTGGACCGCCAGACTGTTGGCGGATTGGCCGCCGCTTTATCACCGACCGCCAGGGTCAGAATGACCCCCTTAGTCTTCTCTGTTTTAGCACATTTATTTAATTATTTATTTCAAGCTGTCTGCTATATTTATAGTTTGGAAGATGTTTTGATTTCACGTCATCAGTGCCACTCTGTGAAGATGTCACTATCAGCGTCAAAGACAAGTGAAATGCATAGGTATTCACATCATGTTCTTTGCCACTTACATGTGACAGAAACATAATGTACTTTTGGAGGGAATTGTTTATGTAGTTGCCGCCCCAAGCATGCCTTCTTATCAACTGTTTGGGAACATACCTTAGTCAGGGGTCCTACAAGATCTGTATAAATACATCTCACGCGGACAAGGTTATCCGAGGGATTCCTACCAGATGCTATCAACGCTATTTATGCTACACGTTGCCTTGATGCAGACCCAGCCTTCGTGTCCCCACTGAGTCTGAACGAGGATTGGGGGGCACTTCTAATGGGCATGGTACTGACAGATTAGGTTTATCACACCTAGCACTCTTTAGGTTAGAGATTAGTTTCATCATGTTAGGGTATTAGGGCCTATTTCACAATTCATGTTATTACAAGATGTTGGGGGTCTTTATATTCATGACTCTCCTTTTTACAATTTTGTTTCTTGCATTATTCAGTATCCTAATTATCGCAGCCCATGCAATTTACAGTAGATTACAGACTTGTTAATAAAACCTATTAAAAGCTTTACTGCATCTCCTTCATTGCCTGTGTGTGACTGAGACTTATTGCTCATGTGAGAAAAGGGTAATCTCCATTTAACTATGACTCCCCTGAGATGCCGCACTCTTTAGTCCATGAGTAAAGGCTGCCACAAATCACCTTTTAATATATGGGTTTTGGTGAGGTACTGTCTGTGACCCGGGAGGGTTGGGCCCACAGATGTGACTTGTAGTAGGATTGGCCTAGTCCCTGCAAACAAAAATGCTGTCATCCCAAAACCAGCAGTCTTGCCTAGAGACCAACCATGACAATGCTGACCTGCAGATGTTGTTAAAAGGTTTTCTGCACTGTAAGTTATAATTTTAGACATTTTGCTGTGGCTGTTCAAAAGGACAATATCACAAAGTATGCTTATTCAGAGGACTACTGAATGAATTTTGTATTAGTAATCGTGCGCCAATTTGTAATTGGGGCACTGAAGGAGCTTTAATATGACCTTATTAAAAAAAAGCTTTCAGGTTTCACTTGAGCTGTAGGCAACTGAATCACTGATTAGAACAGTATTCGATTCATTTCTTTTTTACATGATTGGCATAGATTTACAAATGTATTTATTTAGTTATATGTTTTGCTTGTATTGTGTTGCAGTAATTGCAATTTGTTTGGAAAGTGTATAATATACTATCAAGTACAGGCAGAATAATTGGCATACTGTTGATGTATAGTAATGTGTTTAATGACATCAGGTCAAAGATCACATACTTCCACTTATTTTGACCTTAATTCCAGGTGAAAACAGTTGTAATGTCACTGTGACTATCTCTTTAGGTGTCTCTTTAGTTACACAGACACCATGCAGATATGTTAATTAGTGATGATGGTCTTTCAGTCACATTTCTTGTCTGGGCAATTTTAAAGTGAAGGTACAAGTCATTTTCTTGGTGTGTGGGAAATAAAATGATAGATGGGTATCATTATTTATGTCAGCATTAAATATTGTCTACTTTACGTCATTTCAACCGAATAAAATACATCTCGAAAACAATGTGCATCATCGATTTGCTGTTAATTTTTGAGGTCTTGCTTTCTTGCCCCATTGGAATAGGGAAATTGTAACGTTCTGTATATTTCTAAGAAGCTTTGATGGAAGTGCATATTTCTTACTTGATGTGGACATGGGTCTTCAGCATTAAATAGGAATTGTACGGTATGACTCAAGGTCTGTCTTTCGCTTTGCTGTCAGTTCTGTGTCTTTATCCTCCAGAAGCTCGAGATCTTTGTTGATAAGTTAAATATTTTGCATCGTCCATGCAGACAGTTGAACTTACAAGGGCATTTTGAAAATGTCTTTCAGCCGTATTGTATTTCAAAAGATTAACATTTGAATGATGAGGGACACATTTATTATGCTTCATGTCCTAATCAAGGCCCCAGCGCCTTGAGACCCTCACGGGTGAGTAGCGCGCTCTACAAATTTTTTGATTGATTGATTGAATCAATACTTTCTTAGAACTTGAGAAGTGATAACATCATCTATGTATCAATTTGTGTTTTAATATGAAGTGCACCTAAGATATTATTATTATGGGAGCTTGCACAATCCCCTTTCTAAAATCTATTGTTATGGTTTCGGAAAATATCCATGACAAGACCTAAGGTTTGAAATCTGCAGACCCTCAAGCAGTCCAAACTTTGAGCCTCATTTACGAGGTCTCTGCGCCACAAGAACATCACTTTTAGCCACACTCCGGTGGCGCTGTGCCCTGCTCCATATTTACAAGGCAGTGTTAAGTCACTTTCATGGCTTAGCACCACCTTGTAAATATGGGCTGCCCCACGCAGCTTCTGTTGCACCCATTGCTTTTTGATGCTCCCCCAGATTTACAAGAAGTCGTAAACCTGAGGCAGCGCCAAAAACTAATGCCTCCCGGGGGGGGGGGGTCTTAGAGTGGCGCAACAAGGAGAATTACTTTTATTTCTCCTAATTCTTTGCTCTTTCTATATGTGCTGCTTTCTGCAGCACACATAGAAGGAGCAAATTGCCATTAATGATTTTTTGGGTGCAGGAAGGTGTCCTTTCCTGCACACAAACAATACCCCACACAACGCAGGCATCCTTGCACCATGGTGCAAGGGTGCTTGCATTGGTGCTAGGCAGTAGATTTAGTGCAATGAAAATACAGCACATTCCTGCGTTTTGGAAATAACACAACTCGGCGCAGCAATCTTGCTTGCGGCACTGCGCTGCACCATTTCCTAATAAATGAGGCCCTTAGTCAGCATACCAACATGAGATAGAAAACTCAGTGAACTCTAACCAAAGACCACCTTAGCAAAACATGAACATGGTGGGTTCTGGGTACAACCAGTCCTATGAGACTCACCATAGTACTTGTCATTAGGGTTTAAACTTTCTTTCACCATGAATAGACACACTCATGAAAATACGTTGATGGTTTTTATTAAAATCAAAATCCAATCCTAGTGCATATAATATGTGTAACAATAAAAACAGACAGAATACTGGTAACAATAGCAGCTAGTAAAGAGAATATTAAGAAAAGCTGCACCATTACAATGGTGTTATAGATTTTCCCTGCATTTTCTTTCATCATCCTTGCCTCTAACTAAGCTATTTTAGCTCTAAAAGGAGCACATGTGATTTTCTTGCCATTCACCACATACCTTAGCAAACCAACTGAGTTACTGTTACTTGTAAAGACTGTTGCCCTTCTCTTAACAGCTGTGGAGTCCCTTGAAAAGTCAATAAGGCTTGTTTTGGCAGCTTAGTGTGCTTGTGTTAGACTTGTCATCCTTGGTGTGGTTCCTCTCTAACTTTTTGCCTTTAGAACTCCTTTTTTGCTGACTTAGTTGTGTTTAGCTTAGAACTCTGCACACTTTACCACTGCTAACCAGTGCAAAGTGTTTGTGTTCTCTATTAAAACATGTTAGATTCGCTTACACCCAATTGTCATATTTAATTTACTTGCAAGTCCCTAGTAAAGTAGCACTACCTGTGCCCAGGGCCTATAAATGAAATGCTACTAGTAGGCCTACAACACTGATTGTGCCACCCACTTAAGTGGCACCTTAAACATTTCAGCCCTGCTCAAAGGCACAGCTGGTTATAAATACTGGACCTCAGAAATCAACTCTTCAGTGCACGTCTAGAACTGTGGATACTCTGCCAGGAAGAAGGACTGCTGTGCTGCTGAAAGAACTGCCACTCTGCTGGACTGCTGATTTGAAGGTTTGCTTCCCTGCTGTGCTACCCTGCTGCCTGCCACCCTCTTGCTTGGGCGAAAAGGCCTGGACCTGCATCTCTTTAACACAGAATCCAGAGTGACTCCAAGGGCTAGTTGTTTTGCCTAATTGGCTGGCCTCCTGATTTGAAGCATTATGGACACAACAGGCTTCCAACATCCTTGTACCTGCACCTAGGCTCTGCCATCTATGAGTCTACCCTGCCAAGTTGTGCCACCTCAGTCCTAGTCCCTTGAAATGGGCTTAAGGTGCTCTGACATCATCTGTGGATCAAGTAGAACTGGGACATCTCCTCTGCTGTGCAGCACAACCCCGAGCAGAATTGATACATCTGCCCTGTCCGCCGCTTTGTGCTTTTTGGTGCTATTTTTACCAAAAGACTGGGAAAAAACATAACTTTCTAACCTGTACCATGTAGCTCTTTGATGGCAGTTTATAGCTCACTGAGCTACATTATGATTGTAACTTATGAAATGCACAGTAACAAAAAGATCTCTGTGACAACGGCATTATCCCACTGAACAGGGCACATAAAATACTGTTCTGCGATCTTCATAGCAGATGTTCTTTGCAGCAGGCATTTTAACCCTCTGCACTACCTTGGATGAGTCACATCTGCCACTAGACAAAATTCCTATGTCTCCCCAACAGGTACATTAATCACCAGAATTATCTTGGCACTCTTCAGTGCTTTTAAAACTGCTGCACTGCTACAAACCCGTCCCTCCCATAACAAAAGCAGCCTCCATCCTTCCAGCCTTCCGGAGAAATGCCCAAAGCATGGGACAGCCAGTCAGGCCTTGACCAATGGCATTATCCAATTATGTCAGAAAGTAGGCTTTTGGAATTCTCCAGCAAACATCCATCTTCTCCACCAATCAAGATCAACAATGTCCCTTTGGACTACACCATTAAATTACTTCAGAGGTGGGAAATAACATTTGACAATTATTGCAACTAAACTGTGTTAATTAATGTCTCTAGTTGAAATAGTCTGTAATAAAGAACAAGATGTTAGCTTCAAACAGAAAGTCCAAAGCACCAGTCAAAATTAACAGCCCATCCCTAAATTAATATATTGCAATACTGGTGAACTCGCCATAGATGTCTTGCTCCACTCCATCCAGCAGCAGCCATGTGTGGTGAATGATATGTATATTGAAAGCCAGTCAAATAAACAGTAATACCTGAATTCAGAATACGCTTGCAACACTTAGGGAAACACTTGGTCACACATGCTCAATATGGTTAGGTGGGTAACTGACTAGGACAGCTCTGTTAACTTCCAGTATTTGTCATTTGCAATTCCAGAATCGTGTTGAGGTTACACCCACATAATGGGACCTATTAACAAACTGCATTTTGTAGTACATTTAGTAGTACGATAATAGTACTATTTATGGACTGCAAAATGCTATTTCCAAACCTACAAGTGGAGGTCTGGACCTCAAACCCAAGTTATGACAACCAAAAAGGACTCAAAGAAACTAGTAAATGCACTCCAGCTGAAACCTGGAGTAGGTCCAGCATCACACCTGGCCAACCACTGGTAAAGCAACAGTCTCCCACACAAAATAACACCCATAGGAAACACTGTTTAGCTACATTGATTTATTTTGACTGCTAGAAATATATGTATCTATCTGAAATTAAACTTTATGTTATCTTCCAAATGTATAAAAATATTATTTTATTTTAAAATACTTCATTAACCTTTTTAGTATAAAAATAAATGTAACTAAAGTGTAAACAAATAATTACATTAATTCAAGTTATCTTGTTACAGGACCTTAATTCATTTTACCACATAAATAAATATAAGCATTTTACTTTAGATATTTTCTAATAATAAAGCTTTACGGTAAATCTCTATGTGTGAAAAAATGAAAGTAGTACCTTTAGATCAGTAGATTAGGCTCCACTCTCTGGTTTTCAGTGTCAGTTCTCTACTCATACAGAGATCCAAAAATCTATGACTGTAAACCTCATCTGAGTGGCAGGATACTGCAGGATTTAAGGATTTACTACAGGATTAGGGGATAAACAAATGATAAAATCCACATCCAGAAAATGGCTGGGTGCTTGGCTTTTCTCTCTCTGTTGAAGAGATGAAGGTTCTGCTTGAGCTCTGCTCTGTGCCTGCTCTGATGAACCCTCTGCAAGGGCTCAAATGTTCACCAGTGTTCCTGACACTCCATGTAGGATTACAGTTACACCTGATATCAAGAATATCTTCCTGGAGGAGGCGTGGCTGGATGGTCAAAGATGGTATCAGCATTTCTGTGAGGCTCCGCTCCAAATCTCACTCTTCCAACATTAGCCAGAGAAGCCTGCAGTCCCTGGAGCCTGAGGAACCACATTTCTATCCAAGAGCATACCATGGCTTGAGAGGTTTGGGTTGGATGATAGTGACAGCCGTGGGAGCGAGTACCACTGAGCCAAGAGAGGTGACAAGGGGCAGAGAGGTTGCACCCCTCCCCAACCCCTAATTCTCAGTGTGCAACAACATGAGGGAGACCACCTAACTTCAGCAGCTATCCTGGCGACTATACGTGAGTTCAGAGAGGCACTGAAGGGTAAAATTCAAGGACTGGCAACTGAGGTTTACCTCTTTCGCCATGATCTGCAAAAAGCGACTGACCTGATGACAGAGGCAGAGACTCAGATCTCTGTTATGTTCTGTTATGTAATGTTTTGTCAATTTATATGGGGCAGTTTATCACCTGTGAGGGTATCAGGGTGCTGGAGGAGGAATGTAGGCCAGGCAGTGCTTCTAGATGAACAGTCTATGGTGGAGGATGAGGTGCGCTCCCTGAAAAGTGACTTTGCATAGCTTCAGGAGTTGACAATACAGTTGGGAAGGAGAGAGGAGGGCACAGTTTGGAGATCATGGTGAAACAACTTGAGACGTGTGGGGGAACTGGAAGACCACAAGGGGTCGAGACCCGAGCAATTCTTTACGACGTGGATTAGATCTTGGGTACCCAACAAAGAATTGTCTGCCTGCTTTGTCATAGAGAGGAGGCACTGATTCCTTGATTTCCGTCCTCCACCCAGGGCCCACTGGGGCCAGTTATCCTTAGAGTGCTTAATTATGTGGACAGAGATGCAGTCCTCATGGCAACATGTGCTCAAAACACAGTTCTCCAGGACTCTGCAAAAATTATGGCCTTTTCAGACTACACATTGAGGGTCCAGCAAGAGAAGTGGGAAACAGGGAACACTCAGAGCAATGCAGATCGTATATATGATCCCCTTTCCCGTCTAATTAAAGGTGATACTTCAGGAGAAGACATACTTCTATGACCTAGTGCTAGGCCACTTTAGGGTTGTCATTGCTGATTTTGTTTTCAATCCTGTTCCTAACAGACAAGAATAAAGGTTATAGTTTGATTAGGTGTGAGTTTAAATTTCTCGTCCCACATACTGTTACATCCTGCTCAACTCATCCATACATTTCTCTCACATAGGGCACCATTGAAACCATCCAAATAGCTCCTCCTGTTTCTTGGAGTTGTAGCCTACATCACAACTTCTGTTGTGGTGTGACGAGGAACCCTGTAATGAACCATGCCACCTTAATGTGGGTTTAGAGTTTTTTATCTTAAAAAAGGAAACTTTTTCCACTTGTCAGAAACATTAGCTATCAGCTGAAATTGTAAAAGGTGATTCCAATTTTTCAGAACCGGGTATATTGTGGTGTGTATATGAATGTTTATCTCAACATATTGTTGTGAAGCCTCTAAAAAGATGTTGCCATGGGTTTTGCTAAAGTTAATTAAAAATCCAGTTGCAGAAATGTTAATCAATATTCCAGAAAGGCTTTCTTTGTTTGCTGCCTTATTTTTGCAAAATATTCGTAGACTAGGAATGCTCAATACTGTAGCCATCACTGCTATTATGACCTGTCAAACAAGGAGAATTAATTTAGAGCTTAAAAAATGGTCTCTGTGTTAATTTGATTTAGTTTACATGGCTAGTATATTCATGTTGGACCAGAACCAGTGGTCTGACCAATCAGACTGCCAGATTCTCAAAACAACATTCCACTGGATCTACAATGTCTTTTCGCTTCCCACCATTTTGAAGTCAGCTATTTGGAGACAGTCCAACGTCATCCTACTATCCCAATCTGACTTTTATAGGTGTACATAAAAGGATTATTTTCATGTGTTCCTGCCAAATACTTCTTCTATTTTTTGGCTCATATGTTATCCAAAAGCAATTACCACAGTAAACAATAATAAACTACTTCAGAAAAGTCATCAATCATCTTAACTGATTATGGAGTTTTTCTATGGTAGCAGCCCGGAAAATGCAATATTTATATACTCCTCTTCTAGCCATGTGAAGAGTAAAAAACACTTTCTAGCGTGCAGGACTGGCAATAATATTTGCGCTATATTAGCTACTAAATATATTTTATATAAAATCCCATGGGAAAAAAGAAGCAGTTAAGGTGTACACCCAATTCACAAAAGTTTTCCTATGAGTAGTTAGTTATGTCTTACTCCTGCCTAGGTTGTGAAAAAGGAGGTCTGACTCACAAAGCATTTTCTACGAGCATCTTCCATGAGACATTCATGCATAATCACAGTGAGAAAGTTGTGCCTTGGAAATTTCGGACTACTTTATGCATAAGCCTGGAGCAGGAGACACCTACTCACAGGAAGTGCTTTGTGAATGTGGTTGAACATTTAGGTGAAAGACACACTACGAATGGATTAAGACACACTTACACAAAATAATCTATCAATCTGACTCGATATTCAGATGTAATTCGCACCTAACCCTGATTTAGAATTACTCGTAGAAACAGTCTCATGAATCAAGCGCCACTATTTTTTAATTCATGTGAACTGGTTATTTGGAGTCCAAGGATTATGATTACAATTTAAATTTGCTAATTATAGTGCCATATTTGCTAAGGGCTTGCGCTTAGGTAAAGTCACGCAAGGTGACTCAAAACGGACTGTACTGCACTGTACAACATATGTACATTGTGTGGGATTTTTAGGAATGTGTCTACTCATAGGATTTTGTACTGGAATGCTTCCAGTACAAATTCTATAGCATTCACACCTCTGCACCATGGAGTATGGCACTAGACAACCTGTTTGTGTGCCAGCCAATGGGTATTGAGCAGCATCATGCTATTCTTAATCTAAATATGGCTCTATTCTGTTTTTCACCCTTGACCAATGTAACAAAATATAATAAATGTGCACTGAAAAACATTGTCTTACATGTATTAACATAGGCAGCACATTAATTACCATAGATAAGACTAGTGGTTGGCATAATTTACAGAGTTTCAGTCCACTGAATTCCTTAGAGATACAGAAAAACTCTGCATGATTCCGTATAGTTCCACCAAAGGCCAGACATATATATGCTGTACTGCTTGCACTGCAATTTAGCGCCAGTAGCGCGAACAGCACTGAAAAATCAGCACAAATGGCACCATGCTTTGCATAAGAGCATGCAGCCATTTGAGTTGATTTTGCTGCCTCTAGTGTAGAAAATATACTCAAGCAGCAGCAAATCAACTCAAGAAGTTGTCCTATGACCTCTACTGCCCACATTAGAAAATGGCGCTAGGGGAAACCCAATCATGCTCGCGCCCACTTGCGCTCAAATTTGTTGAGTCTCGCTGGAAAAAATTCCACCACGCAGCGATTGGCGAAATTTGGCCGGAACTCAGCATTACAACAGTAACGTGGAGTGGCCAAAATCCACCAATTCCGCAAATAAAATGATACATTCCGCCCAACCCTAGATACAACTGGCCCTAAACAGGAATATTTTGTTTGGCAGACACTACTAAACACCAAGGATTAGGTCATGGGCTTTATTTATTTTTGTTTGAGGGACAGCCCCTTGGACAAAGGTCGCTCCCCTGTGAGGGACAATACTTTTGGCTGTTTCTGCCCCCCTTGGGGGCATATCGGCCTCTTTGAGTGAGACCGATCTGCCGCTAAGGGGGTCAGAAACCACTAAACACCATGGATAATGTTATGGGGAATATTTTTGTTTGTTTGGGGGGGTGACCACTTGGGCAAGGATCGCTCCCTTTTGGGGGGCAACAATTTTGGCTGTTTCTGCCCCCTTTGGGGGCAGATCAGACTCTTGGAGTGAGGCCCATCTGCCCCCAAGGGGGGCAGAAACCACTAGACACCAGGAATATGGACATTATGGCCCTCATTATGACATTGGCGGTAAATGCCGCTTACTGCTGTGCTGACAGCCAGCAACTTACCGCTGCGCTGGCGAATATCCGCCACATACACAAATCCGCCAGACCAAAGGTCAGTCATAAACTGGCGTTCTCAAAATCCACAGCGTTACGTGAACAGAACAATGCCCATCACATTATGACCCACGAATCACCACAGTGGACAATCAATGGCTGTAAAACATTGGCGGTACATACCACTGCGCTCACAATGGACACCCACAGACAAAACAACACCACATTGGACAATTGAAACAACACACACCTGACACCCATACACACACCTCACCCAACCACCCACACCACTATAAAACACACACCCAGAGTACCCACAGCCCTTTATGAATACAAATCATTGCTCGCTATACAGAGGACTGGCGGTGGACCTCCACCTCCTCCCCCACAACTCACAGCATGGGAGGATCAGGCATTAGCAATACTGCATCCTGAGGGCCTGTCTGGAGTTGGAGGAGGACTGGACACTGGTAAGTCAACTTTTAACAATGATCACCCCCCATACCTGCATGCCATCCCACACCCTCACCCTACACACTCCACCATCACATCACACTAATCCCAATGCCAAGCCCTGCATGCTGTACCAATGCATGGACACCCCTCACAGCCCTGCATGGACACTCATCACTAAAGCATGCACAGCAAAGGGAAACTAACATAACCACAATACACCAACATACACAAGCAAAAGCTGTCAGGGAAACAACAACAATGGAGGGGAATCTAGAGAAGTACAAATGTCAGACACCTGAAGCATAATAGATCATTTACATCCCCACAGGTACCCCAAACAATGTCACTGGAGAGGAGGTGCCATCACTATCCCTTCACCCAAGAGAATAGGCCCACAGTGATGACAGTAACTCTGGACTTCTGGATCTGGATGATGTACCTGGCCCATCAGGGACCACTGGACAGTCGGTCACCCAAGCCCAGTCACAGACCACCACAGAGCCTCCCCCTTCAGTAACCAACACCATAGCACCCATCCAGCGTACCCACACCTCTGTCCCCAGGACACGTTAATCAGCAGTTTGCTCACCTGTACAGGGACCCCAGGCCACACCTCACACACAAGACAATCAGGGACCTGGGGTCAGTGGCAGTGGGCACACTGTTCAGGAGATAGAGGCACAGGCCAACAGGTACACTGGGAGGACTGCTGTGCACCAGGGGGAGGACAGGAGCAGGGAACCGACTCTCCAGGAGGCACTCTCCGTGATCCTGGGAGCCTCCCAACATTCCCAGGACACGATGGGCCAGATCCTAGACAACGTGCAGGAGAACAGGCGGCTGCAAGAGGGACAGTATCAGGAGATCAGGGTGGACTTGCAGGCCATTAACATCACCCTGATCTCCATAACAGGGGTGTTGACAGACATGGCCAACATTATGAGGGAGGCAGTGTCACACCAGCAGGCCCCTACCACTAGCCAGTCATCTTAACAGCCCTCCACTTCCGCTTCCGCTAGTGGCCAGGAGGCCCCGCCACAGGACCAACAGGCCAACAGCACCCCTCCCCCTGCATAAGGTGAACCACCCCGCAAATGTTCCCTGTGAACCAGACAGAAGCCAGAGACGCTTGCTAAGACCACCGCCAGGAAATGAGACTCTCCTGATTGTCCCCCTTGTGTCCCACTCAGTCACCTTGTCCACCTTGAACTGTCATTGTCCCCTTCCTATGTCCCCATGGACAATGCACCTGTGCTACAAACAGACTGGAACAATACCCTGGACTTTCCTCCATCATCACCCCATTCCATTGCACTTTCCCCTCTATGGCGGTCATTACACCATTGGCGGTAAAAGCCGCTTACCGCCGTGCAGAAGACCGCCAGCACACCGCCGCGGAAATCCGCAACAGCAATTATGACTCACAGCACGAATCCGCCAAAATCCAGACACCCTCACAAGTCCGCCACACCAAAGGTCAGTGATAAACTGGCGAAAACAAAACCTCCACTGTCACGCCAACAGAAATACGCCCACACTATCACGACACACGAATCCACGCGGCAGTCTTTCAACCGCGGTATTCCATTGGCAGTACACACCGCCGCGCTCAAAATACACACACTCTTACAAAACAAAGCCACATTGGACAAATCGAAATACACACACCTGATATACATACACACACCACTCCCACACACCCAAAACAATATAAAACACACACCCACATCACCCACAAACCCATACAACCACAATTACTGAGAGAAGGCCAGAGAGAGACACCACCATCAACAATACTAGCATCCACAGGCACACAACACAATCACCCACATAACTTCTACGCACCTCACACTACACACCACTACATATCAGCACACTTTTCACCCCACACACCACCCCACACATCACCTACACCAACCCATGGCACGGCAAAGACACCCCAGGTTCTCTGCTGAGGAGCTCAGGGTCATGGTGGAGGAAATCGTCCAGGAAGAGCCACAGCTATTCGGATCACAGGTGCAGCACACCTCAATTGCAAGGAAGATGGAACTATGGCGAAGAATAGTGGACAGGGTCAATGCAAGAAATCGGGAGGACATCAGGAAGAGGTGGAACGACCTACAGGGGAAGGTGCTTTCAGTGGTCTCAAGACACCACCTTGCGCTTCAGCGGACTGGCGGCGGACCCCCACCTCCTCCCCCACAACTAACAACAGGGGAGGAGCAGGTCTTGGCGATTCTCCATCCTGAGGGCCTCGCAGGAGTAGGTGGAGGAATGGACTCTGGTAAGTCAAATCTTAACTATTACATCCCCCACCCTACCTGCATGCCAGCACATACCCCCACCCTCACCCTCACCCCATCACTCTAACTCCTCACAAATGTCCCAACATCACAAACCACACATCCTAACTCCAAGCCCTGAATGCAACAACAAATCATGGACACCCATCACTAAAGCATGCCCACTGCACATACCCATACACCCCCCCTAAACCATCATCACAAGGTCCTACACAGGAATGCAAGCACTGGGGAACACGGTCACCAACCCATTGCACACCATGGCACACACAGGTGTAATAAACATCCTTTTATACCCCTGCAGGACCCCTACCCAACGTCACCGGACAGGAGGGTCCACACATGTCCACACTACCAACAGAAGAGGCCCACAGTGATGACAGCACCTCTGTCCAACTGGATCTAGATGACCAGCCTGGCCCATCGGGGACCTCGGGACAGTCGGTTCCCCTCACACAGTCACAGGCCACAACAGAGCTTCCCCCCTCTGGAAACACCAGCACAGCACCCACCAAGCGGGCCCATACCTCCGTCCCCAGGACACGTCAATCAGCAGTGTGTCCACCACTACAGGGAACCCAGGCTAACCCAACACCCCAACAACAACAGGGACCTGGGGGCAGTGGTAGTGGGCACACGGTCCAGGGGACGGAGGCCCAGGAACACAGGGGAAATGGGAGGGCTGCTGTGCGACAGGGGGCGGACAGGCACAGGGAACCCACTCTCCACGAGGCCCTCTCCAACATCATGGGAGCCTACCACCACTCCCAGGAGATGATGGCAACGGTACTGGCCAAGTTTCAGGAGACCCAGCGCCTGCAGGAGGAACACTATTTGGGCTTCAGGGAGGAACTCAGAACCATAAGTTCCACCCTGGGCACCATTGTAGGGGTGCTGAAGGAAGTACTCAACACCAGGAGGGACACTGTGACACTACAAGGGGCCCCTGACACTAGCCTGGACGATGAACTGCCCCCCACCTCCGCCGGCGCTAGTGGACAGGAGGCACCGCCACAGGACCACAGGACCACCACACCAGCACCCCACCCCCTGCAGAGGGAGAACCACCTCGCAAACGGTCCCTGAGATCCAGGACAAAGACAGAGAACAATGCCAAGACCCCTGCCAAGAAATGAGACCACCCTGATTGTCATCCTACTGTCCCACTTTGTCACCCTGTCCATCCCTAAACTGCCCCAGCTCCACTTCCTATGCCCATTTCGGCAATGCCCCTGTGAGACTAATAGACTGTACTCTGCCATGGACATTCCTCCGCCATCACCCCTCACCATTTTGCTACCCCCTCCAATATTGAGCACTAAAATAAACGCCCTTAAAGCACAAAACAATCTGGAGTCAGTCTGTGATTTTGGAATACTGTATTAGCAATTACTGTGGCAAAAAGCTCTTTCATTTGTAATGTCAACATACCTATGTCACACAGCTGTAGTCCATGAGGAATCAAAGCAGATGTCACACATTGGGACCCACATCTGTGAAATCGTAAGGGAAAGTGACAACTCAGTGACCATACACTGGGTGAAAACGACAGACAGTAGAGAGGTAGTAGTGTTTAAGTACATATAGTAGGTAGGTTTGTATTCTTACCTAGGTTTCAATGGAAATATTGCTGGATCACTGAGTCCCTGTTGTCCATGTCTTCTTCCTCTGCTTCCTCGTCTTCACTGTCCACAGGCTCCACAGCTGCCACAACACCACCATCTGGACCATCCTCCTGCAGAAAAGGCACCTGTTGTCACAAAGCCAAGTTGTGAAGCATACAGCAGGCCACGATGATCTGGCACACCTTCTTTGGTGAGTAGAATAGGGATCCACCTGTCATATGGAGGCTCCGGTACCTGGCCTTCAGGAGGCTGAAGGTCCGTTCGATCACCCTCCTAGTTCGCCCATGGGCCTCAGTGTAGCGTTCCTTTGCCCTTGTCCTGGGATTCCTCACTGGGGTCAGTAGCCATGACAAGTTGTGGTAACCAGTCACCTGCAAATGGCGAGGGACAACTGTTAGACACACACTAACCTGTAGGGATATCCCCAGACCCAGATAACCATTCCCACTGTCTTCCTTCCAGGTGCTCACCTAATAGCCACACACGGTGCCTCTGGAGTTGACCCATCACATAAGGGATGCTGCTATTCCGCAAGATGTAAG
Organism: Pleurodeles waltl; assembly: GCF_031143425.1. Classification (NCBI taxonomy): domain Eukaryota; kingdom Metazoa; phylum Chordata; class Amphibia; order Caudata; family Salamandridae; genus Pleurodeles; species Pleurodeles waltl. The sequence continues at coordinate 1,660,669,319 of NC_090444.1, read as the reverse complement.
CGTCATGCACTGAGCCAGGGAACTTGGCATTCACATGGGAGATGTACTGGTCGGCCAAACATACCATCTGTACATTCATCGAATGATAACTCTTCCGGTTTCTGTACACCTGTTCACTCCTGTGGGGGGGGACCAAAGCCACATGTGTCCCATCAATGGCACATATGATGTTGGGGATATGTCCCAGGGCATAGAAGTCACCTTTCACTGTAGGCAAATTCTCCACCTGAGGGAAAACGATGTAGCTCCGCATGTGTTTCAGCAGGGCAGACAACACTCTGGACAACACGTTGGAAAACATAGGCTGGGACATCCCTGATGCTATGGCCACTGTAGTTTTAAATGACCCACTTGCAAGGAAATGGAGCACTGACAGCACCTGCACTTGAGGGGGGATTCCTGTGGGATGGAGGATAGCTGACATCAGGTCTTGCTCCAGCTGGGTACACAGTTCCTGGATTGTGGCACGGTCAAGCCTGTAGGTGATGATCACATGTCTTTCCTCCATTGTCGACAGGTCCACCAACGGTCGGTACACCGGAGGATGCCGCCATCTCCTAACATGTCCCAGCGGACGGTGCCTATGAAGGACAACAGCGAGCACAGAGTCAAACAACTCAGAGGTACGTACCCACAGCTTACACAGAACACGATTCCTAATCCAAAAAGTGGCCTGTATGTGTGTTGAGTCTAGGCCTAGGTATGTGTGACGCATTTCAAAATGAAGCCATGTAGGCCCCTGAAATGGCAGCTGCCTGACCTGTAAAGTGGGACAATGGGATGTGAGGTAACTGCGCTGGCGTTGTACACTGTCGCGGTTGGCGGTCGAAGACCGCAGTGCAATTCTGCATTGGTTAACATTGAACCCTATTGTTCCTAGGAGCCAATGACGATGTACGATGGAGGTGACAGTACGCACCGCCGCGGACGTGACCGCCATTTTCTATCTGTTGAATCACTCGATACCTGATCTTCTACAGGAGAGGACCTACACTGCAAGTGCTGCTGTGACCTCGGTCTGGAAGAGACAATGGTTCGAGTGTCTGGGGAAAGGGCCCCTGCCTTCACATCAGAGGAGTTGGAGAAGCTCGTGGATGGGGTCCTCCCCCAGTACACGCTACTCTACAGTCCTCCAGACACACAGGTAAGTACACTGGGAGCATGCAATATGGGCTATGCCTGTGTGGCGAGGGGTGGATGTAAGAAGGAAGGGGGGAGAGTGCGGCGTGCATGAAACAATGGTGAGTGCATGTGCCACATGCCAAGGGTAGGGATGGGGGCCAATGACTGTGACGGTGCAGTCGGTAATAAGTTTCTCTTCCCCCTGTACAAATCATGTAGGTCAGCGCCCACCAGAAAAAATATATTTGGCGTGCCATCACCAAGGACTTCCGGACCCTGGGGGTCTACCACAGAAGGAGTACCCACTGCCATAAAAGATGGGAGAACATTCGCCCCTGGAGCAAGAAGACGGCGGAGGCTCAGCTGGAGATGGCCTCCCAATGTGGGAGGGGTGCCCGTCGCACCATGACCCCTTTGATGTTCAGGATCCTGGCAGTGGCATACCTGGAGTTGGATGGGTGCTTGAGGGCATCACAGCAGCCACAAGGGGGTGAGTACACTCTCATCCTGCTGATTTTGCGCGCAGTGGAGGGGTCTAGGTGGGGGAGGTGGGCTATGGGTTTCCCTAGGCCAGGGCGAGTTTAGTAGGCAAGGTCCCTCCGTAAGACAGCCCATGTGGCACCCCACCCCACCTCTGTAGAGTGCCAAGTACACCTAGTCATGCCCCTGTGTCGTCTATGTGTGCAGATGTCGTCCATAGCCTAGTAGGACATTTCCCAGGGATTGAACAGTGGAGCCCAAGAGCGCGGCGTAGTGCAGGGAGTTTCTGTGTCTGTCGTGTCTGCCAACAGTAGCGGTAATGCATGCACTGAACATGTCTTTCTTCTGTCGTCCCCCAGTTTTTTTGGTCTCCCTGTTCTTGTGTGCATTAGCATCATCAGGCGGCGGAGCAGTGGCACCGGAGCACGAGGGAGCTGCATCCCACATGGCCCTGGAGGGCGACACTACGGAGTCTGAATTCACCAGTGGGACGGAGGGTGAGGGGAGCTCCATGGCAGGGACAGGAGCTGAGACCAGCAACACGGACTCGTCCTCTGATTGGAGCTCCCTTGTGGTGGCAGCAACATCTGTGCCCCGCCTCTACAGGTACAGCCACCACCCCCCCTTCCAGCACCAGTAGGGTGACAGATAGCAGATATCAGGTCAGGCTCCAATTGGGCACACAGCTCTGTGATTGTGGCCCTGTCCAGTCGATAGGTGAATATTATGTGTCTGTCCTCCAGTGTAGCCAAGACTACCAGGGGTCTGTACATGGGGGTTTGTCTCCATCTCCTATTCATCCACAGCGGTATGTATCTAAGGGACACAAGAGTGAGTTGGCTGTCACAAACTGAACAATGGAGCCACAACAGAAGTCTGCAGTGTAATTTGTGAAGTATGTGCCCATTTATCCTGTGACGCAACATTAATCGATAGGCCTGTTCACCTCTCCTGAAAAGGCGTCCGCCTGTCCTGTGTGGAGGGACAGGTGGAAGTAAGGTAATGTCGCTGACGTGCACCGTGGTGGTAGGCGGTCGTGAACCGCTGTGCAATTCCTCATTTGTTATTATTGGGCCCTATGGGGTACAGTGGCCAATGGTGATCTATGCCTGCGATGACGGTATGCACCGCCTCAGACGTGACCGCCATTTCCTATCAGATTCCCCACTTGTTTCCTGACCTTCCATAGGAGAGGACCTTCACTGCATGTGCTGCTGTGACCTGTGTCTGGAACCTACCATGGCCAGTGTGACCGGGGAAAGGGCCCCAGCCTTCACTTCTGAGGAGTTGGAGCGACTGGTGAATGGGGTCCTACCCCAGTACGGATTGCTGTATGGGCCTCCAAACCATCAGGGGAGTACACTGTGGGCACGATGCATGTGGTATGAATGCATGGAGTTGTGTGTGAAGGCATTGTGTAAGGGGGGTGGGTGGATGTTCTCTTGGCGGTGTACATGTTGTGGGGTAGGATATGTGTGTGCCAATGACGATGCAAACAGGTATGGTGGGCCATTTGTGTGACAGGCTGGACTGTTTGTCTAATGGTGTTCTCCTGTCTGCATTGCCTCTGTAGGTCTGCACCCATCAAAAGAAGGGAATATGGTGTGCCATCGCCAAGGATGTGCGGACCCTGTGGTCTATGGCAGGCAGAGCACCCACTGTCACAAACAGTGGGAATACCTGAGACGCTGGGTACGAAAGACCGTGGAGGTCCAGCAGGGGATGGCCTCCCAACAAGGAAGGGGTGCCCGTCAGACCCTGAGCCCCCTGATGGCCCGCATACTGGTGGTGACCTATCCTGAGCTGGATGGGCGCTTGAGGGCATCATAGCAGCCACAAGAGGGTGAGTACAGTGGCTATCAATACAACTTACGGCTGGAGGGGTGGCGTCCGGGTGGTGTTTGTGTGTCAGTGGGTGCCCCTAGGCCAGGCCAGACATCGCAGCGCAGGTCCTTTGGTGGCTAAGGGTTTGAATGTGAAATACTGCTCACCTAACTTCACTCCTGGTCAGGGCTGTGTGGGTCCCAGGTGTGCTGCAGTTGGTGGTGTGTGTCCCTCCTCATTCCTTGGTGACTCGCCATTTCACTGGTAGTGCCATGCATAGTGTGTAGGCCTGTTCCCTGTGTGTAAGGGTGCAGTGTACGCCAATGGTGGTGTTGGTGCAGGCATTGACCATGTGTATCCTTTGTCTCTCTCCCCCCTTTCTTGTTTTGTCATCCTGTCCTTATGTGCATTAGCATCATCTGCCAGAATAGCAGAGACACCGGCAACAGAGGGTGCTGCATCCCACAGGACTGGAGGCAGAGTCCATTGACGCTGAGGGCACCAGTGGAACGGAGGGCGAGGGGAGCACCACAGCGGAGACTGCAGGGGACAATACAGACTCTGATACCTCTTCTGATGGGAGCTCCCTGGTGGTGGCAGACACCTCTGTAACCACCCCAGCTACAGGTACTGCCACCCCCGTAACAGCACCGCCCTCCCAGTAGCCCCTCAGTGAGTTGCCTCTGTCTGCTCACGCAAGAGGGTGGGCATCTCCTTTGCCCCAAGCACCTCACGCCATGCCCCTGTGAGCCCTACTGCCCTCAGTGAGGAGGCTATTGACCTCCTGAGATCCATCTCTTTAGGGCAAACAACCATTGTGAATGCCATCCAGGGGCTGGCAGCCCAGATGCAGCAATCAAATGCATTCCTGGAGGGCATTCACAGTGGATTGGCGGCACAACAGAGATTGATTCAGGCTCTGGCCTCCTCTCTGAATGCAGCCATTGTCCCTGTTTCAACCATCCCCCCTCCAACTTCCACTTCCCAGTCCCATTCTTCTCTACCCCAACCCATCCCAAGCACACAGCCAGATGAGCATGCACACAAGACAACACCCAAGAGTGTCACAGGCAAACACAAGCACCACACTTCATCCCACAGGCACTCACACAAACACCATTCAGTTGCAGCACGACAACATCCAATATCTCCACTGTCTTCCCCCTCCTCCTCCACCTCACCTCCCACCCAGTTATGTCCACACTCACACCTGCATGCACTACATCAATATGCACTACCAGCATCAAGAACACACACCTCACTGGCAGACACTTCCACAATATCCATGCACGCGTCCCCTGTGTCCTCTCCCACTGGGTCTGTCCCCCCCTCCTAAAGTACACAAACTCAAGCACTCAGACACCCAACAATCATCCACCTCACAACAGCATACAGCCCAAGCACCTGCACCCAAATCCAGCAGACAAACACCTCCAACAACCACTTCCTCATCCTCCACTCCCATTACTCCTCCCTCTTCCTGTCCCAACTTCCCTAAAAAGCTTTTCCTTTCCCAGATTGACCTCTTCCCTACCCCTCCCCCTCCATCCTGCACGTATGGGCAGGGTAGCAAGGACCCAGCCAAGCACCACAGCCAAACATTCCACGATCCCAGTGGTAGCACCAACTGTCCTGAAGGGGAAGGAGCCTGCACCAGCTGGTAAGAAGAAGAAGGAGGCTGTACCAGCTGCAAAGAAGGGGAAGGAGCCTGCACCAGATGCAAAGAAGGGAAAGGAGCGTGCACCAGCTGCAAAGAAGGGGAAGGAGCCTGCACCAGCAGGCAGAGTGGGAAGAGCCCATCCACCAGTGCCAGGAAGCATAAGGGATACCCAACCCCAGAGCAGGAGGACAGGAGGTAATCTACTCCAGCGGAAGCTGCCAGCCAAACACCGTCACCAACACCAGCTGTCACAGGGCCCCCACTGCCAGCCGTGGTTGTGCAGCCATCAGAGAGTGCAAGGGCTGAACAGGAGTCTCCCACAACTACCACCACAGTGCAGCCATCAGAGGGTGCAGGGGATGAGCAGGAGCTTCCCACTATCACTACGACAGTGCAGCCATCAGAGGGTGCAAGAGCTTCCCACAACCACCACAACAGTGCACCGATTACCGCCGGCCGACACCATATAGTCCAGCCTCCAAGGGCTGCTGTACCGCCTGCCCCCACAAGAAGCAGTGGGCAAGACACTCACTCTAGAGAGTGTTGCCTAGCACTCCCCAGGACAGAGCAATGGGCATGTTGCCCCCTCCAGAACCAGTGGGGAAGACACCCACTTGAGTGACTGTGGCCTTGCACTCCCCAGAACAAAGAGCACAGGGCATTTTCCCCCATCCAGAACCAGTGGGCAAGTCACCCGCATGAGAGACTGTGGCCTTGCACTCCCCAGGACAAAGGGCACAGGGCATGTTGCCTCCTCCAGAACCAGTGGGGAAGACACCCACTTGAGAGACTATGGCCTTGCACTTCCCAGGACAAAGAGCAATGGGCATGTTGCCCCCTCCAGAAACAGTGGGCTTGTTGCCGCATCAGGCTAAGGTGCGCTCCTCACCCTGAGGTGCCTGCATATTTGTCAAATGATGCCCCTGGAGTGTTCTCTCCAGATTGGTGCAGGATTTGAGTGGGGCCTTGGACTGTGCCCTGTGGCCATGTGGGCCCTGTGAACTATGAACTAGCAGTGTCCCTTTTTTATACATGTGTACAGATCTGTTTAATGTGTAAATCGTATTTTTAATTTTATTGTTGGACTGATTACAATCATTTTCTTAAATTCCTGTTGCCTTTGCTTTATTCTGCAGATTTTCATGGTCAAATTGTTTTTGTAAGGCACATGGTTGTGTGTATGGTGTGTGTGTGTGTCGGGTGTGTGTGGTGCGAGTGTGTGTCACTCTCGTTTTCCTCCCACCCTCCCTTGTATGCTAGGTGGCTGTACTCACCATTGTCGTCTTCGCCGGTGTTGGTATTCCAGGTGGAGCATAACATAGAATATCATCGGAAAGACTTGCAGTTCTGGTTCCATGGCGGCATGGTTCTTTCCTGTGTCTCCAATGGTGAGTCCTTTCTCTTCTGTGCTCTGTTTCCACCAGGCTTTTGATGGCATTGGTACCGACCCGGAAAAGGTAACGGCTTCGTGAGTCAAAATATGGTGGGCGGTACTTTGTCTTCCGCCGAGCTGCAGGCGGGTCCCCCATGGTGACTTTTGTTTCCACCCTGGCGGTCGGTGTGGTACATTGGCTGTCTATTGGAGATATCACCGCCATGGTCATAATTTGGCGGTAATTACTGCCAGTCTGTTGGTGGTATTACTGCCACTTTATTATCGCCCAACAGGGTCGTAATGAGGGCCTATGTTTGTTTGTTTGGGGAGCGGCCCCTTGGGCAAGGGTCTTTCCCCCTTGGGGGGCATTAATTTTGACCACGTCTCCCTTGGGGGCAGACCAGCCATTCTTTTAGGCCCTTCTGTCCCCCAGGGGTGCAGAAAACCACTAGACACCAAGGTAAATGTCTAAGAGGGTCATTATGACCCCAGCGGTCAGTGATAATGTGGCGGTATACCAACATTCCTTTATGATCACAAATGCAAATATTGCGCCAGTCAACAAACACCCCGGCACCAAACATTTAGGCCCTCATTATAAGATCGGTGTTAAAAACCGCCTACCGCCGCGGCGATGGCAGCCAAAAGACCATTCCCGCGGCTACCAGCCGTCCACCAAATTATGACCACAGACGGATTTCCGCCCTTCTTGTGGCGATGGCCATAAGGTGGCGCTGCTACCACCAGCAGCGCCACACCAGTAGACTGCCGCCAGCCATATTCTGAGAAATAATACGGCCTGGTGGTGTTCTACTGGCAGGTGCTGCTGGTGGTAGCAGCACCCCATCCCGTCTTCTGACGGAAGACCCCCTGGATCCAGGTAAGTCGGGTCTCTGACAGGGGAGGCAGTGGGGGGTGTTGTGTGTGTGTGTGAGGGGAGTGTGCCTGTATGTGTGTGTGTGAATGCGGGTGTGTGTTGAGTGTTGGTTGCGTGTGTGCATGTATGGAAGTGTGAGTGAATTTATTTTCGAAATCGGAATGCGTGTCTGCATGTATGTTTGGAAGTGTGTGTAGATGTGTGTGTGATTGAATGTATGCATGCGTGTATGTATGTGTGAATGAGTGTGTGTATGCATGTGTGTGTGTGTGTGTGTGCATGAAGGGGGCGTGGATGTAGGGGAGTGGGGGATTTGGAGAGGTAGAGGGCGTGGGGGGTCTTTGGAGAGGTGGGGGACCCCTATCAGTGACAGGGAAGGAATTCCTTGTCACTGATAGGGCCTACCGCCGTGGTTTTCATAGCGTTACGAACGCCACGAAAACCATGGCGGTAGGCAGGGTCATAATTCCACAGGCAGCACAATGCCGGCCGCCGGGCTGGAGATGAATATCTCGATCCCGGCGGCTGCTACCGCCATGACGATCGAAGGGGTACATTGGCAGGTTGGCTTCAGCCAACCCACCAATGTCTTATGTGGCCGTAAGTACCGCCAGCCTGTTGGCGGTACTGCCGCCACAATATTGCCAACCGTCGGGGTCATAATGACCCCCAATGTTTTATTTCTCCTTTTTGTTGTAGTTCAAAGATTTTCATTCTGTTGCTGTTGGTCCTGATTGTGGTTTTGGAAGTGGTAGAACTGCAGTTTGCATAGTTGCATGTGTTTGGTAAGAAAACCTTTTTTGTACTATTTACTCCAAATGATTATCGTTGCCATGCATGAATAATTTTTTTGTGAATGGTGTAATAATAGCAGCATATTTAGCTTATGGTTTATTGTGTTTGAAATTCTCCTTAGATTTATGTACAATGTGAACTGTGTTGTCTTATGTGTAATTTTATTTTATTTTTATTTTTGGGTTGGATATGGTTGGTGCTTGCTGTGTCTTTGCAGAGTAGGTGCTGGTGTGTCTATTTATAAAGTGGTGATAGATCAGTCTAGCTCCACTTTTCTGGAGTTAGCATAATTTTTTAGGAGCGCTGCTATACCTTGCGTCATTTATCAACAATGATATGCAAGGTAGGAGTTCCCTCCTTAAACATTACGCTAGCCCACTAGTGCTATATTTATGAGCCATTGGAAAAATTATGCACGCCTAGGATCGCCTACAAAAAATGATGCTAACTCTGGTTGGCATCAAAATGTTAATGCTTGGTCAGATCAGCCATTAAAATGACGCACAGACACATGTACATAAGGAAAACCCACAGAGGAACTCTGGCAAGCAACTGGACAACATGGATCCGGTACTGCTACAGCTTGGCACCCGGAGACGATGAAAGTGACAATGCCAAGGGCCACCAGCACCACCGTAGCACCCTCAACCACCACAACAGCAGCCACAAAGGCAATGCAGAAGGAGGAAGAAAATGTTTTGTCAACGCACATCTATCCTTGGCCTCCCAGAATAAGGTGTCATCAGACTCCACCGTCTCAAGCGGGAGCCCATTGTACAACTGCTCCACCACATTGCTTCCGACGTAAAGGTAAGAGTGCAAAGTCTGACAACCATACCACCCATGGCCAAGCTCCTGGCTGTGCTCCACATGCTAGCATCTGGCTCAATCCAGACCACTGCAGCACATGTGGGTGGTATCTCCCAACCATCCTTTTCTGCCTTCCTCCCTATGGTACTGGACACCCTCATCCGTCTCACTCACCATCACATCCTGTTCCCCAAAACACAGCACCTGCAGTAGGAGACAATACAAGGATTCTACCAAATTGCTGGGTTTCAGCATGTGCTGGGTGCAATGGACTGCACACATGTCCAACTTGTCCCTCCTGCTGCAATGGAACACCTCTTCAGGAACAGGAAACACAAACTATACTAATGTGAAGGTCATTGTGGACCATTGCAGGATATTCACTAACATCCTTGCCAAATAAACGGGCAGCTTCTCTGATGCCTACATCTTCTGGCAATCAATAGTAAGGGGTATTAACACAATCTGAATACACTTATAGTGCATGTGACAATGAATGGTTAATGAAGCTCTGTGTGAGTGCTCATGTCAAACAAACATAAGTGGGAGGACAGCTGAGACAATCCTATACATACCTTTGCCAGCCAATATGTGGAGGTGACTTAGACACTAGACAAGTGCTGTGGCTGGTGTTGAGAGATGTGTGGCGTCAGTAATGTCATATTGCAAACAATGCCAATGGTATGGCACATATTGCTTAGCCTGTGGAAGAAGCAATAGTTTGCACACAAGTATAAGCTATGATGTGCATGAAGGATGGGACAGTGAGGATAAGGAGACTGTGGCAGCAACATACACCTAGAAGTCTACCTCACATAGTCTGGTTTCAATGTCTGTGAATGATCACACAGTCAAATACTCACTGTACCAAAAACACATTGGAGACATGTGAGTGCAGACACATATTCACACATATTGTGCAAGACAGTAAATACCCAAGTCACATTTCCATTAACTACATTTGTGTGCGTGGCCTGCACAAACAAGTGTGACTGATGCAAGTGGCAACTGACACCATCTGTACCCTGGGTCTGCAGACATGACCCTGTTCCACTACCTACCAATGATCTAACAATGCATAAGAGGACGAAATGTCACAATATAAACATAGTCGTGCTAATTCTGAGTAAATGATAACACAAGTCCAACACAACCAACCTGTAAGTCCCTAGTACATAATAGGGCAAGGCTGATAGCAACAACCTGTAAGCCCCTAGTACATAATAGGCCAATGCTGACAGAAATAACCTGTTAGTCCCTAGTACATAATAGGACAAGGCTGAAGCAACATCCTGTAAGTCCCCAGTACATAATGGGGCAGGGGACTTCAGGTGTGCAGTTGAAGTTCTTGATGTGACTGTGCACTGCAGTGCAAATATCTCACTTGAGGATGAAAGACCTTATCACACAAAATTCCCAGAGTAGGCTTCATTCACTCTGTACATAGTCAGGGGCCTGTGGGCTGTGTGAACAGTGAACTGTGCTGAGGGGGCCACCTTGATCTCAGGCCCACATCAGCACCAATGAGGCTGTTGGGCATTGACAATGCCACTGATGCAATGATGAGTCACCTGCCATCCCTGCATTACAGCAGCCCTGCCATGCAGCTTGTGTTGTAAAAGGGAAGTGCTTTCAAAACTCTGTGGTGAGTAATTGTGCAGTCAAAGTGTATGTTTAAACAAAATGTACACTACAGTAATGCCCAGATGTCCCTCCTAGGAGAGCAGGCTTGGTGTAGTCTGTTTCATTGTGCATGGACATATGAAAACAGGCAGCATATGGCATGCTGTCTGATAATAAACACCTCCTAACTGTTCACTACTGTACATATGTATCTACATAGCGAGATATGTTAACATTGCTATGAGTAAAGTGGTTTGCTACAATGGTGCCCATTTACCCATAAATGTTTCAAACATTTGTAGAAGTTACATCCCTAAACACACCACTGTAGTAGGCATTACTGATCACACACGAATAACACATTCCTCTGACTACCATTTCACATGAATACCAAGCATGACACATGTCACTCCAATATATCCAGAAATTTGCATGCATGGGAAACTGGATTTTGCACATGTTGCATTACATCATGATGTCAGGCCCTTTGTACACACCATACATTGTCACACACATTCACGTACATAGGTCTGTGTCATCGTATCATATACCAGTCTAAAGCACCAGCATCCCCAGGTATACTGTTGTCAAGGTTAACATGTACATGAACATGTTTCACACATGGGCCAGCTATCAGAACCTGTGTGGTGAAACAAACAGTGGAAATGTATAAACTGTGATGTGTAAGACCAGCAATGCAAGTTTCCTCACATACTCACAGTACACACATTTTGCACATGTGGATACATGCATGTGGGAAATTGTATCAAACACATGTACACTCAATATCACTCCTCCCATGCGTCTCACAGACTAACGTACATAAAGAAACACATTTCACCATGTGCGAAAAAAATCAATTCATGTGGTCATTTTCAGCAAACGCGTATTTAAAAAATGACGCCTCGCACCTGTACATCAAAATTCATACATTCTGCCCTGTCTGACATCTTAAAAAAATACACGCAGGGCCGCCATATATAAAAAAAATGATGCATAACATCAAAACATGACACATCCACCCGGAAAGTGATGCAATTGAACTTCCTTGATGGACACATGAAAAACTGAAGTTACTTTCACTTTTCCTTTACAGTCTTTTTGTCTATGCTTGGGAGAGGTTGTATGGTGCAGGTGCGAGGAGTGGTGATTTGTGAGTCTTTTGTGCTGTCTGCGGACTGTGTTGTGTCCTTGAAGTGTATTTTTAATGTTTCTTGTCATTTTGTCCTGTAATTTGCTGTGTATTGTTGGGTGTTTGTTTTGCAGCCCCCGATACTACCTGTAAGTGTCACCCTGTATATTTAATGTGTAGTGCAAAGGTTGTGTGTGATATCTGATGTGTTCAATGGCATGTAAAATTAGCATCTGTGACTATTTGGACGTCTTCATTCATCCTTGGATATTGACAGCATGTCTTGCTGTCATGTAGAGGATGTAGAGTACAACAAAGAGATGCACTGGTGGCATTGTGTGCTGCAACAACCTTGTGATTGTTGGAATAGGTATATCTGCAGACAAACCTGCAACAATCTTGTGATTGTTGGAATAGGTGTATCAGCAGACAAACACAGTGCTGACAGTCAAGACGTGCCTGAAGTGCTGATTTAACAACATGTATGTACGGTGCCAATATGTTGGTCACAGTACACTAGCCAGCTCTGTGTGTCACACATAGTACACAGTAACTCAGAACATGTCATAAATATGGACCATGTGAATAGGTGACTAAGAGGCTCATCATTGTGCCCTTGCACTGCCAGTGCTTCACTTAGTGCAAGTGGCTTCTAAGTAAGAACTTCTGATAGTCAGGACAAAGATCATCATACCACATCTGAACACTGAATTTGATTTGCACACACGTGTTCTTTAAACCCCATACTCTATGTGTGATGTGGCAACATAGACAACCCATGTCATCGTCATAGATCTTGACACGTGCGTATGACATGAAGAATCTCCACACAATGTTCTCATATGGCATGTATTAAGTTAAGGTCCTGAGAATGTCCAATGATGTAATGCAAACAGCTCCACACAATGAGCAGTATCACCCAGTCCTGTTGCTAGATCACTGTGCAGATAAGCTGTGGGGCATGCATGCATCCACACATGAGGTGATACTGCTGAATTTTGTTGTGCAACACGCTGATCTAAAATTATTGACACATATACAGGCACTGGGCAGCATAGTGTGACAAATCAAGTTGCATTAAGACTATGCTTTTTGTCATGGCACAGCCCATCATGTAGTGAGCTGAGTGGAAATTGGAGAGGATCCATATATCTCTGAGTCACACATGTAGGTAATCCACCCTACATTCTCACATACAATACATGTCATATGTAGATTCAGAGTAGCAGTGTGTCCAGACATCTGTCCTTGCCTGATCACCCACATAGGGGCTTCCTTGCAAGGCCATTGCGCTATCATTGCATCCCTTTTTATATGGGAAACAGAGACACATCAGTGGTGAAAGACCTTGTGGAGAAGCACCATAGTTTTTGAGTCCACATATAGGTTGCAGGCATTGTTCTGATGAGTGTGGTAAATTTCTATGGATTTATGTAACTGATGTGCAGAGGGACATTCATGAGCTATCCAGCATGTTCAGTATGACGGACCATTGTGAAAATACTGGTGTATCGGATGAGCATGGTGAGTGTTTACCCTGGTCCTTAGGAGAAGTTACAAGCTTATGCACTGGTAGTGGGCAACATAGGTTAGTTTTGACACCTTGGACATGAAGAATGTGTAGACGATGGTTGTGATGCAGATGTGTAATGACCTTGGCCTTCAGGATGGTATTGTGAGTTATTTTGGCCAACGTGTGTCATGTGAAGATGCGGTTCCTTTTGCATGCTTGCTCTTCCTCTGCCTAATGCACATTTCAATAACATGCTCCCTTCATGTTTCATCAGCCCAGCACATGAATGCAGCACATAAGGGGTCCTTTAAAAAACAAAAAGAACTCTACAGGCGTAAATAAAGTGCTACAGTTCTAACGTGCAAGTCAAATTAAAGTGCATATAATACATACAAACCCTGAATGCAGCAGTATATAGCTCAGCAGAAAATGAATTCTATGCACCATGATCATTTTATGTGGGTCTTGCGATTGTTCTTTGCTATAAAAAAAACAACAGGAGGCGGCGTATCTGGTGTTTAAAATGTGTAATTTATTTTCTAGCCTCACTGACCACCAGTGCAGGGGCCAGTAGCACCAGTGCCAGCACAGACGCAGCAGTGGATGAAGGGGGAGTCTCAGCCGTGGCAGTGGCAGTGGCAGGAGGTGGTAAGTCATATTACTTGCTTATTGACAATTAACAATATAGTCAATGCAAGAGTATACTCACTCGTCAACTCCCTGCTTTAGGAGCTACAGCAGGACTTAAGTATTAATGACCTCTTCGATCTGCAACTCAGCAGACTAAGGTTCATAAAATGAACTTTAACTATGATGCGTTTTTGAAAATTGAAAGAAGGATGGATGAAAGGGTATACAGATGAAACAATGCCTACCCAGGTGGGTGAAAGGGTATGGGTAAAAGGATGCCTGCCTGGATGGGTGAATGGAATCCTCGGGTGGGTTGGATTCCTTGGATGGGTAAATGGGTGAAAGGATGCATGGGTGGGTATTGGGTAAATGGATGTTGGTGAAAGGTTCATTGAGAGCCATATTTGGAATTTGGATGGTTTTACATGACAAAGGACCTGATGAGTGAATGTAAAGCTTAAATGGTGTGTATCAAAGCCAAGGGTGAAGAATAAGAGTACTAGAAGAACAAATTTGCAATGATGAATAAATAAATGCTTGGAATGAAGAAACAAAGGAGGTCTTCTGGAGAAGGGTGTTCTTCTCACCTACTTTACTTGCTTGGAAGGGTGTTTATCAAAGGTTTGATTGAAAGGGTCGGGTGGTATTTCTGACTATTGCCTTCACTCACAGTAATTTTTAAGCAAGGCAGATGTTTTTTATATGTGTGCCGGGGAGCAAAACTCACTTTGATTACTATTGTTGCATTACTCATTTTAATGTATTTAATGCTGTTCAGGTGCTGCTCAATGTATTGCTGAGATATATTGTGGCTAGGGCAATATCAGCAACATTTTGAGAATCATATCATCCAGTTAAATGCCACTCTAAGTTTATGGAGCAGGAGATGGACACATTCAAGATAAGTTTGTTGTCTTGTTAATATACTTTAATGTGTTCAACACTTTTTTGTACTAAGGCACTTTACTAGCCTCTATTCTGCCATGCCCCTTTTCTACAGATGATATTGTATGGAATTGCTTTTTGCATTGTATCATTCCAGCACTTTATTTCTCTTGGACTGTTGTTATGCTTTTTGCATGCATGGAATGGCCCAAGATGATTATTGATGTATGTCTTTTACATATACCCAACATTGCCAAGTATTCTTTAATGTTCTGCCTTTCTTGTATCTGCTAAATAAAAAATAAAAAAAAGAACGTTACTGGCACATCTGTGCTGTTGATAAGGCCTACCAGTGGATGGGCTGCCATTACAACCGAGAGAAAGCATTGGGGTCCTGGCGAGCAATTCCACATGGAGGGCCACCAAAAGAGCATGAGACCACCAGCCACACAGCAGGTAGCTCAAAGAAAAAGGACAGGAGTGGCTCTGCAGGTTCAGCACCATCAACCTCTAAAAGCCCAACTGCAGTACCATCACGTCCTCAGCCAGGAGCTCCAATCATGGCAAAGACATTTGAACAGGAAATTAGCTAGCATATGCTAGGCATCACGTTGAGGCTTGATAAGTTGGAGGCAAGGCAGCAGAAAATGTAGCACACGCTCTGCTACATCAAAAGTAAACTTTCAAGGCACTGATGTTTTACCCCTCCTGCTTTCCTCACCTTCCCTTCCCCATGTTTTAAAGGTTTTTGTATACTAGGGGTCTTAAATTGTTAGGCTTAATTTAGTTAGCATAGGGTAGGTTAGTTTTAGGACATAGTTTCAGAACTGACTAATTTGTATGCTGAACTGTAATTGAGGGACAACAGTGCAAGACCATAGACCCACTCTAGAGCTACTCAGTGGACTCCCACAAATCTGGATGAATTGAAAAAGTCTTGTTTTTAACTTTTTTGATGGTCCTGATAAGGAAGCTGCCACTGTCTTCATTTAGTCTACTAGTCCTTTGATGGCAACAGCTATATGTCCTGCAACCAGAAGTTGAAATCGGTATTTGCTTCTTTTTCGGATGCTGCATTTGATTGATAATGATTTAGCTTTGCCACAAGATCACCCTGATTGTGACCGTCTTTTTAAGATTCAGCCTGTCCTTGATCACTTTGTAGATCGGTTTCCAGAGATCTATGTTCCAGGGAAAGAAATAGTTATGGAGAAGTTTTTGATCCTGTTCAAGGGCCATTTGGGTTTTTAGGCAGTACATTCCTATCAAGAGGGCACGTTATAGAATTAAGATATGTATGCTGTCTGAGAGTAGTACAGGATGTCTATAATTTCTGGGTCTACACAGGTAGGGATTCCACTATTGACCCACTTGGTTGTCCATCCACTTTTGGAGTTAGTGAGAAAATTGTGTGGGAAATTGGTAGATGACTGTTTATCGAAAGTCATGATTTGAACCTAGATTATTGGTGTGCAATTGTTCAGGAAATTGTTCAAAGAGGATACTGTTGCTTGTGACACAGTCCGCTCAAACCGCAAAGGTTATCCAAGGAAGCTTGTGTGTAAAAAACCTGAGAGGGGACAGTGCAGTGTCTTGCGGAATGATGAACTGCTAGCTGTGAAATTTGCAGACTGGAGGGATGACTACATGCTGACTACCATCCATGATAAAAGTACTTCACCTGTGACTGTTTGGGGTCATGTTGCTGATGAGCGCAAACCTGTGTGCATTTTAGACTACAATAAGCACATGCATGGTGTAGATAGAGTAGACTAGATGTTGGAACCTTATACTGCTGTTCGTTTGGTATAGGAAGCTGGCTATCCATCTGTTCCGCTTAGCAACCTTCAAGGCTTTTGTTGTATTCAAGGATTGTTCTCCAGAGTCAAAGATGACATTTGTTAAGTTTACGAGTCTGTGATAGGTAGCCTTGTTGTAGTGGAAGAGGCAAGAGTTCCTTAATAAGCAGTGGTGAAAGATGCGGCTAGATTGAAAGGTTGCCACTTTCCTGAACACATTTCTCCCACAGTCAAAAAAATCTTTCCTGCTAAGAAATGTAGAGTCTGTGCCCGAAGAGGTATCCAGAAGGAGAGTCATATGTACCGCCCCAATTGTCCTTCTAAGCCTGGGCTGTGCATGCCCACATGTTTTAAATTGTACAATATACGAGGGAGTTTTTGGTTGCAACCGTGAGCGTAAAAGTAAACTGAGAATGGCCTTCTTCATTTTATATTTTTTGTTCAGTTTTCACAGATGGCATTAGTGTGATGCATTTAGTTGGAGCTGTTGTGTTTGTAGTTATAGTTTAGTATCTACTACCAATTGGTTTGTGGTTTTTTTTGTGTAACAAATGTGCTGGGGGTGTGCATGGACTGGTGTTTGGCTGATGGTGTGCTTGGACTGGCACTTGGCTGGCAGTGTGAGTGGACTGGCATTTGACTGGTGGTGTGCGTGGAGTGGTGCTTGGCTGGCAGTGTGCGTGGAGTGCACCTGGCTGGAAGTGTGTGAGAATTGGTGCTTGACTGGCAGTGTCTGTGAGCTGGCACTTGGCTGGCAGTACAAACAGTACCTTGCTGCTTGTCACTACAACACACTGCTAGCCAAACGCTAGTCCACACACGCCATTAACTGGTGTAATTCCCATGTCAGGCATGTGGGTGTATGAATGTAATGGGCCCTTGAATGGTGCTGTATGTTGATGTGAGTGTTGTAATGTGCTGGGCCTGCAGTGGCAGCGTGGATGGTCTTGTGTGTGTCATGTATGGAAGGTGTGCAAATGGACTGTAAAGTGGTTGGTGCCTTCACGCAGCTTTACAGCTCACGAGCTGTGAATCATTGGTTCCGTTTTTTTGATCTTTCAATTATTAACTGTTTCAATTTTGTGAAATCTCTTGCTAATAAAATTTGATCTAATGAACCATCACTCACCCTCATGCTAAATCCAACCAGTACGTTTGTACTTGATGAATACAATGTTGTGCAGTAATAATGGTCTTTTCTGTCTTTCTATGCCAGTGTGTACCTTGTCTCTACATTGTCTCTTGTGGCTGCTGTAATGTGCTGGGCCCTCGGCTAGTAGTGTGAATGATCTTGTATGTGTCACGTATGAAAGGAGTGTGAATGTCCTGTAAAGCAGATGGTGCCTCATTGTGGCTTTACAGCTCACGACCTGCGAGTCATTTTTTAAGTTTTTGGGCTATTCAGTTATTAAGAGTGTTTCATTTTTGTGAAATTTCTGGTTAATAAAATTTTACCTATTGATCCATCATTCATCCTTGTGCCAAATCTAACAGTATGACTATTTTCAAGAAAAAATACTGCTCTGCTGTAATCAGGCATCAAAGTACACCCCTGTCATGCTAGCTGTCTCGGGTGGGACCCCAATGATGAAGCATGCCACCAACTAGGTTAGAGGGTGAGGGGACTTTTTAACAAAACCAGAGGGTGCTTTTTTCAAAAGTTGAGTGTTTGGGACATCACAGCAGTAAGAGACTTTGTGTGTGCTCTCTTCTTGTCTGGGGAGACTCTTCCAACTCTAGATACGTTCAAAAACTAGACACCCGGAGGAATAAAAGGTGTTGTGCCTTTGTGGATCCCAGCAAGTTTCTTACCCACAATACCCCGCGAACTTCAAAATGTGACTAAAATCACACATTTTCCTTGCATTTCTCTGCCATATTCTTCCAGTAACAAAAATAAACCAGAAACATCCTACCACCCAGCATTCCCCCTGATCTCCTGATAAAACTGCTACCTCACTTGTATGGGGGGCCACACCAGAGAAGGGCCCAAAACACAACATGGACACATCAAAATTATTTATTACAAAATAGCCTATTTTTCCACAGGGGCATATGCGTTTTTGGTCCTGGGCTTGGTGGTCATCTAGAGAAACCTACCAACCCCAGAAATTTTTGAAAAATAGATACCCACGGGAGTCTAGGGTGGTGTAGCTTATGTAGGTCCCCAACATTTTCTTACCCAAATCCCCTGCAAACCTGAAATTTAGCAAAAAAAGTCGCATTTTACTCACATTTCTGTGTGGGATCAGCACGCCGACACAAGTTTCTACCACTCAGCACCCCCCTCGGCCTCCCAATAAAAATGATACCTTAATTGTGTGGGCGGTTCAAGTGCCTGTGACGTGGAAGGGCCAAAAATGTGTAGAGATTGAAGGGATATCACAGCGAGTTGATAAGCACCATTTTTTATACGCTTTTAGTTTGACTCTGCTTTGGGCACTTATACAAGTGAGGGACAGTTTAAGACAGTTGCTGGTAGTTAAATTAAGCATTCATTTTGGGGATCAAGTCTCTATCTCTGTACTCCATCGCCTTGAACACTCTCCTCTCTCTTTCCAAATCTAGCTTAAAATTATTTTCCTGAAGTTTGAATGAAAAAATACATTCTCACCAAAGAAAAAATATTGTTTATTTTGCATTAATAATCATTAAAAGTGATATATATGAAAACTATTAACATTAACTAATTTAGATCTTAATAAAATTATAGATAGGAGTTTATATATATAATATTATTACTACATTATTTTTTCAAATTCAGAATAGGGTATCTGAATAATTTATATAGTAAATAATAATTTTTAACCGTAAATGATATTTATTAATAATTGTACATATTTTAAATATTTTAAATATTTTAATTTAATTTAACAATATTTTCTGTGGTGTTGTATTTGGATTCCCTATCTCCATTATTTTCTATGCGAGAGTGCTTCAGGACCAGTAGTTGGCTCTGTTTGGTTCAGGACTTACTATTGTTTATCTTGTACATTTGGATTTTGTGAATAGCCTAACATACTAAACTCACTCAAAAGCCTAAAATATTCAAAACAGTAGGTTACCTTTGTGAATCAGCACATATGTGTTTTAAGAAGGATTGGATTGAGAGCTGTTTACACAAAAAAAAATTCTCTGTACAGTAGCATTGCACGTGTTTGCGATTTAGAATTCGTTCAATCCTACATTGCTTTAGCTACCATACAGGATGCACCTTCCGAAGTGCAGCAATGCATCGCTAGAGGTTGCTTAGTAAGCATTTCTTCGATGAGTTGCTCCGTGGCCATGAAGCACTTCACACCTAATGTAAGCAAAATATTCTATGAAATTTACTCACTTTGGTAGGGATAAAGAAATGTAAAGTTTGCAGTGCCTAAATTATACTTAAGTATTTGTGCAGTGTCACCCTATTTTCACATGCTTCAACGTGCGAGATGCCTTTATGCTTGCCTTCGTTTAGGAAAATGGGTGAATTTCAGTTTTTAAGCATACTATGGCCCAGATTTAGGAGGGCCTAGCTCCATTCCAATGCCACATCAGCAGCATTCTTTTGACGCTAATGTGGCGTTGGAAGGCCAAAAACATAGCGCGATATTTACAAAGTAGCGCAATGCTTGCCTTGCGCCATTTTGTAGCCTTTTGCGCCACATTATGCCTGTGCCAGGCATACAGTATGCAAGGGGGGCGTTCCAGTCCTGGGGGGGGGTCAACAAAATTTGCTAAGAAATCTAAGAGATTTCCTTGTGTCATTTTTATCGGCATTTTTAACGCCTGCTAATGGAAGGCCTTAAAGGGAGGCTCACATCGTTTTCAATGGGCTTCTGGGTGCTTTGTAGGATCAGCATCAACATTTTTTACGCTAATCTTGCAAAGCGTCAGACTAACGTCAAAAATTAAACCTGACTACTGCCATGGTGCACCGTATTTTAAATCCGGCGCACACATGGTGGCATTAGGGGGGAGCTAAGGGGCACAAGAAAAGTGGGGCACTTTGTGCAGTGCCTCTTTCATAAATATGCCCCTATGTTTTTCCCGTTAATATTTTAATGTGTCATTTATATTCCTTTCAACAGAGATTTTGAAAAAGAGTACTGGCTGGTACATTTTCCCACAGCTTGGCAACAGCCTGCGTCAGATACATTTAGGGTAGGTTTTATACTCTTCTAATTGTGGAAACAACATTAGCATTTGCTTGTGAATGGGTACCCTCTAATACTTTGAGTT
This sequence comes from Pleurodeles waltl, assembly GCF_031143425.1. Classification (NCBI taxonomy): domain Eukaryota; kingdom Metazoa; phylum Chordata; class Amphibia; order Caudata; family Salamandridae; genus Pleurodeles; species Pleurodeles waltl. The sequence goes on along the minus strand of NC_090444.1, from coordinate 1,660,648,570 downwards.
GGTATGCCCAATATGACTTTCAAACCACCTCCAGCCGGGTTCAATACTCCGCATCCAAAGGGAGAATATTCTCCAGAGACAGATGATTGTTGCACGTGGACTAATGCCGCGGTACGGCAGAAGGACCCTCTGCCTGCTTACAATTTTTTTGGACGTGTATTCCTTGGGCTCATACAAATTTTACAGTCAGCCAAGGTAGTGTTGTCCCGCTGTAGTCCTGATGAGGCCCATACTGAAGGGGACGAAATGCGTAGACACTTTGGGGATCTCGGCGAGGTTGGGTATAAAGTGTATTTGACCCTCCAGAATAATACCACACATTGCAAGGAACCCCAAGAAGAAATTGATAGGTGTCCAGCATTTGTGGGTACAGGTATCCACAAACATCGCATTTAAGTGGATTTCGACCATAAGTAATCTTTGTAACCACCACCTCTTGTTGAGGAAATTGATTTGGGACAGTTTCCAGATGACGTTTCGCTCTTCCATAATTTCTCATTATGCATTCTTATTATGTATTGTCGAATTGTTGATGTCTTGTGACTTGCAGTTTTTGTGTTATGTTTTGATTAATTGGGACATCCAGTTATTTATGATTGAATTTTTAGTTTGCTCTTTCTCCGTCCTACATCAAAAATGTTCAAATACATTTTGTAAAGAAATTATTCTCAAAGAGAGTATTAATCACTCTTTTTTGTCAGAAATAGGATAATTATTCCCAGCCTATTGACCAATCTGTTTTATTCCTTGTGTTCTTACCCAGGTCAGGTAGGGTTATTGGGTAAACCTCTTCTTTTCTTAGAACATGCCTCACCAGGCAGGAACTATTTTTGATTCTACAGGGAATTAAAAGAAAAGAGTATGTATATATAGATCATAATAATTACCACCACAGTTTTGATATTTAACAGAGTCTTGCTAATAGGTGTGTGTGAAATTATGCAAATTATCTGGAAGGTTGGGCATGCTATGCAAAACATTCAGGAAAATTATATGAGTGTAAATCCAGAATTCAGCTCTCTATTTTAGTATGAATTCCATTCTTGTGTCTATTTTGAACATAAGGATAGAGTTGATGCTAAAAAATAGGGAATAAAACATCAATTTGTATTATCTTATGTTACTGGAATTTCTAGAGCGCACAGCCACCAAATGGTCTTTTGGCGCTAGGTAACTGTCTTAGCACGACATAACTGTCTCAGTACTACTAATTTAATAGGCTTGCTTAAAAAGCCAAGTCTTCAACATTTGTCTGAACTTTCCATAGTTAGAGATGGTCCTAAGTTCCAGAGGCAGGGAGTTCCAGACACGGATTTTCTAGGAGTTGACTGAAAACCTGACTCCACCAGTCCCATTCCTCTTGAATTGAGGGACTACCAAATAATGTAGATGAGTAGATCTAAGATCCCTTGTGGGGGAGTACTTATGGATGCAAGATATGATAAAAGCTGGACCATTCATGTGCAGAGACTTGATGATAGTGCATCAAGTTTTATGCATGTATCTCCATGCCATAGGGAGCCAGTGAAGCTCTCTTCTCAATTCAGATATATTTGACAGTATTTAGGAAGTTGGTAGATCAGCATAGCAGTCTGTATTTTGAAGCAGCTGGAACTTCTGCATAAGATGGTTAGGAAATCTCAGGTAAAAGGAATTGGCATAGTCAATTTTTGAGAATACTAATGCAATTAAAACTTAAACCAAAGCATCAATAGTGAGAAATGTCTTTGTCTTCTCAATTCTTAAATCACAGAACCAATCTGCTGGTTTAAAGATGGTTCCTCATCAATAATAAAGCTAAGACTTTCTATCAAAATCTTAGGAGATGGGGGAGAACCCATCTCCTAGGGCCAGAAGGAGGGACTCCAGAGGTTGAACTTATTTTTGATGACTACTATCTCTGTTTTATCACAGTTTAGTTTTAGATGCTTGCTGTTTATTCAGTCCCGGATGAACAGCATGGTATCTTGGAAGTGCACCTTAGAATTAGTAGAGTTATCAATTGTAAATAGGAGTTGCAAGTCATCAGCATAATTAAAAATACTGACTTTCATATTTTTGAGTGAGTGAATCAAAGGAAGGATGTAAAGATTAAACAGATGAGGGGAGAGAGAAGAACCTTGTGGCACCCCACAATTCAGACACTCGTCAGGTGAATTAAAGGGGGAAGTCTAACTCATTGAGATCTGTCCTTTAAAAAGGACACAATCCAATTGAGATCTGCATTCTGCCACTCTGCAGCGTTGACATGGTCAGACAAAAGAGTGTGGCTGATCATGAAAAAGGCCACTGACAGACCAAGGAGTACTAGGACTTGAATGTTACCTCTACCCACCTCCTTACCCACGTTGTCAACTACTGAGAGGATCGCAGCTTCTGTTGAGTGCGCAGGCTGGAAGCCTGCTTGGCAAGGATCAAGGTAGTCTGAAGCCTCTATAAATTAACAGAGGTGACGAGCTACATGTGGCTCAAGTCGTTTTCCCAAATAAGGGAGAAGGGAAATTGGATGATAATTTTTCAGATGGAGGGGAAATTCGCCTGCTTTCCTTTGTAAAGGAACCACAATTGCCTTTTTAAAGAAAATAGGAACTATGCCTTGATTGAGAGGCTGATTAAGAAGAGATAGTGCCAGATCCGGGAAGTGGGTAAATACCTTTTTTAAACCATCTGGTGGGCAGATATCATTGGGTGGCCCTGATTTGTCCTTCATCAGAAGGTTCATAAGGGTAGCCACCTACATTAAAAAACGGTGGGGCAACATTTTGGACCCACTTATAGGAACTGTGAGAAACAAGCACAGGATGTGAATTTATCACACTGCCTACAAGTGAGTATAAAAGCAGTTTTAGCAAAAAATAAAATAGCCAACTTACCCACTACTTCATCCTCATGTTCCTCTACTGTCCTGCTGCAGTCTGAGGCTAAAAGGCAAAGAGGAGTCTCACAGCCACACCCCTAACGAATCCTGATACTTCTCTCATGCTCCTGCTAATATTACCCAGCATGAGAGAAGCACCAGGATTGGCTCAAGTGAGCTACCTGGAGGCTCATTTAGGCACTAGGTGTCTGTGCCTGATCTTCACCCAGATGTCTAAGACAACTCAAGTTGGAGAGGTTTAAAATGTGCCTGTCAGGCTGGCCGTCACATGGCAACCAGCCAAAGTGATGTGCACTTCACACTTGCGTGTCAACCACTCCTCCCTGCTGCTGCTACTCAGCAGAAATAGCTTCACCCTGCCCTGATGCTCAAATTGGCGTGGTGGAAAATACAATGGTAATAAATGACCTTTATTATCATTTTATTTTTTCAACACTCCAGCAGTTTGTTTAGTGAGGTGACGCTACGCCGCCCTAATGGAAGAACTACTGCTATTTGTATTGTTCCCGTACTCCCATGCAATAATTTTGTTGTTGCATATTAATGTGAAATAGTGTAATTATGTCATTTTAGGAATTTTGTGTAACAAGCATTATGCAAAATTCCATACATTATGTGAATTATGATGGTGTTTGCCCATGTCTACTTATTACAAGTGTGTATCCCTAAAAGTTTAGCCATGTTTACTTGTAGTATAGTTTCTGCTTCCTGTCATTTCCTTCTAGGAGCCTATCTGATATGAGTGACTAAGGGCCAGATGTAGCAAACTTTTGCGAGTCGCAAATGGCCCGAATCGCAATTTGCGACCCCGCAAAATCGGAAATGGGATGTAAAAACCCCATTCCTGAATCGCAAATTGCGACGCGAGCCATTACCGACTCGCACAAATTGCGACCCCATTTTGCGACCCGCAAATAGGAAGTTGCAATTTGCGAGTCGCAAACCATATGAAATAGCCACTCGCAAATTGCGACTAGTCGCAAAAAGCCCATTTTGCACTTCCAATTTACCACTAACTCAGAGCAGGTGGTAACCTTAACCAAAGTATAAAAGGGGACCCAGAAGGCCCCTGGGTCACTCAAGATGGCGGAGATATATGTGATAGCAAGGAGGAGGAGAGCCCCCGCCGCACAGGAGATGAGGAGGAGGAGCCAGAGACAGGAGAAGATATACAGAACCAGACAGACACTTTTCCAACAAACAGAGGAGGAGATATATGATAAATACAGACTCAGCAGTGCAGCAATATTAGAACTAATAGATCTACTCAATCCGCTGCTTCAACGCCAGACTGTGTGCAGCAGCGCCATCCCCACACATGTGCAAGTGCTATGCTCACTGCACCTCTTGGCCTGGGGTAGCTATCAGGCTGTCATTGCTGTGGCAGGTGGGGTATCTCAAAGTGCACTCTCACGGTTCTTCAGAGCATTCCTAGATGCCATACTCACAAACATGTACCTACCCAGGAATGAGGCAGAAATCAACAGCACCAAGTTGGAATTCTAGAGGATTGCCAACTTCCCGCATGTAATAGGGTGTGTAGACGGGACACATATACAAATATGCCCTCCTGCAAATCTGGAATATCTGTTCTGCAACTGGAAGTGTACCCACTCACTGAACATCCAGGTGGTATGTGACGCCCATTATGTTATTACTAACGGTTGCCAAATTTCCAGGGAGTACACATGACTCCTACATTTTCAGGCACAGTGGGATACACCAACGCCTAGAACGTGGGGAGTTTGGAGACGGATACCTCCTAGGTATAGCTGAATACACCTTGCAGACATACACACAGGTCAATGTGGAACCCATCTATGTCCAGCTAACATTGTTCATTTTGTGCCAAACAGGTGACAGTGCATATGCACTACGACCATGGATACTTACCCCGTACTTGACACCCAGCAATGAGACTGAGAGGCGATACAACAGTGCACATAGGAGGACCCGAAATGTTATAGAGAGGACCTTTGGACTGTTGAAGGCAAGATTCAGATGCCTCCACAGAAGTGTAAATGCCCTCCAGTATGCCCCAATACCAGCATTCAAGTTCGTTGGCGCATGCGCTATACTGAACAACATTGCCACCAGACGTGGGCTACATCTCACCCCTGCAGACCCAGATTCGGAGGATGACGAGCAAGAGCTACCACTTCGCCATCATGGGGATAGAAGCATTGCAAATCAAGGCAGACAGAGACAGGACCACATTGCAAACCAATACTTTGGAAGGTACGTGGTAACTGTCACCACACACACGAATGTCACACACAAAGAGCCCAGGTGTGAAGTGGAACAAACAAGAACTTTAATGATGTGAACCAATAAACTATTTAAATTAACTATTGATCAGGGGCTGTAAAAGTCCACCTGCTATGAGGACACATTAACCTCATGTGCCTCCATTGTTTGTCAGTGCGTAGCTCACACCCTACGCCTGGGACGCCCAGCATGGCTGGTGCCTGGAGCGTCTGCAGTTCCCTGCCGTGCACTTCCACTACGCAATACCCTGGTGTCTGTGGCAGATGCACTACTTATAGTAGAGCCCTCCTCACTGTCTTGTGGCGTGTCTGCCGCGCCCCTAGCCACCTGTCGTGCCTCCATCATGTCCACTGCAGTGGATTAGCTGCCGGTCACGGCGCCTTGCACCCTCTCTCTCAGTGACAAGTTCAGCCACTAGGTGTCTGATTGAGAGCGCAAGGTCACCTACATTGCTGTTCAGGTGTTGTAGCTCTGTGTGGACCTGTTGCAGCCCTGTTGTTTGATTCCTTTCCATTCGCCGCATGGCCCCTGAAATCAGTCTCATTTGCCTTGTCAGCAGGCGCTGACCATGGATGAGTGCAGCCTCGGCAGTGGAAATGGAGGCGTCCCCTACTTCTCCCTGTGACACTGTAGGGACAAGGACATGTCGCCTGCGACACGGTGGTGGATCTGTGTCCTGTATGCTGGCACTGTGGCTGGGACTGGGTGCTGCCTCTATCTTCACTATGGCCACTGGTGCATCTGGAGGGGACTGTTGTTGGGTGGTGCAGGTCCCTGTGGTGGCTGCTCCTGGGTCCTGTGCTGCCTGGTGGCTGAACTCTGGCCCCTGGACGGTGTGGCTGGAGGTGGTGTCTTGTGGGAGACCTGTGGGACACAGGGAACACACTGTCAGTATCTACAATCTGTTGTATGCTTCCTAATAAACTGTTGCCTATCAGCTGCCTACTTGACTACATTGCCCATAATGCACCATTCTGGTGGTTGCTACTCTGAAATGGAGCTATTTTGGTTGTGCATGCTGCTGTGTACTAGGTGGGTGGGGGTATGGCAGATATGGGTGTATATGCATATTTCATGGTACTCAGTGATTGATGGTCCTGACGCTGATGTGTCCAGCTCCCCTATTCCAGACACTGCCTCTGGCTCCAGGGTCTCTTCCACTCTTTCCTCCAAGGGTGTGGGTGGTGGTATGGTAGATGGTCCTCCTCCAGTGCCCCTCGTCTCCCAGAGGCGCTCTGCCACCCTCTCCTTGGTCTGGGAGCGCAGGTCATACCACCTTTTTTTAAGTTCATCAATGTTCCTGTGGCTCACACCCATTGAATTCACTTTGTCTTGGATTTCAGTCCATATCCTCCTTTTCTCCAGCTCTGGCACACTGAGGGCTGCTCTCCCAAAGAGTTGATCATGGTGCTGGCAGCATTCATCCGTCAGCACCTCCAGTTCTTTTTCAGAAAATTTGATCTTTCTCTTTCTGGCTGATTCCTCCATTTCTGCTGCTGTTCCTCCTGTTGGCTGTTCAGCAGTTGTAAATGGGTGTGGTCCTCCCTCCTCCCAGTTGTATTAGTCAACTTCCTGGCTGTGATGTCATCATCAAGAGCCAGGAAGTGTTTCCCAGAGTGCTCTGCTGCACCTGCATGCAATTTGCGGCACAGTCGCAATTTGCGACACCCACTCGCAATTTGCGTGTTCGTTTTTAGCGAGGTCGCAAAAAGTGACCTCGCCATCAGCGAACAGCGGACTCGCAATCTGTGGTGCGACTTCATTTGCAAGTCGCAAAATGAAGTCGCTTTTTCTTGTTGGATACCATTTCGCAATTGTTTGCTACCTACATCTGGCCCTAAATGTAATGGACTCACAAAATGGATTGGAAGCAGCGTAAACATTTGTGCAATTCCTTGCAAAGGCAGATGACCTGAGAAAGGCAGAAAAGACCAGGAGGAACTTTCCCAGCTGTTGGAGAAAACTGGCACTGTCATTTTATCTACCCTTTTGGATTGGTAGAAGATGCAGAGCTTTGACCAGTTAGGGCACAACCAAGGAAAGGAAGAGAACCAGGGTCATCCCATTTGGAGCTTTTTGTTCTTTGGCACCTGCAGAAAAAGGGTATGCAAAATGGCATAGAACACCAACACCAAATTGATAGAGGTGCATGTAATGAAGGAAGATGTACTCCAAGAGTAGTTTTAAATAGTACAATACAAATATTCTAAAGGATAAAGATCTTGTGTGCAGATTCTTTCTCTTCAATTCCTTGGATTCACCTTTGTCCAATCTTTGATATAGTAATCCAATATGCAGAAATGTAATGGGAGTAGATTCTGTGAGGTATTTTCAGCAAAGGAGCCAGTGTTTCCTTGCACAGTTCCAACTTGTTAAAGCAGAGAAATAAAGTAGTAATAATTTGTAGAAATCCTTCTATATGTTGAGATGCTCTCCTTCCTTTTCTGCCTGCTGCCAGTGTAAAGGAAGATGTACTCAAGGAGTAGGTTTAAGTAGGTTAAGTAGGAGCACCCCAGCCATGGTAAAGTAAGCACAACAGCAATGAAGCAAAGAGGTAATTACAGATGGAATATAATTCCACTAGAACTTTTCTACACTGTCCTATTTATAACATAACACTTTCAGACTATGCAAAAACAAGCCTTAATGATGCGCATAAACCTATATTCAAGATACCACAGTGCAGTAAAAGCCAAAAGATTATCACATGACATTTCCACCTGTAATTTTCATGAAAATTACAGGTATTGCATGGTTTACCATTGGGTGTTCATTTGTGCAGATAAACTTGTTATGGAGGAGGTGCCTCAAGTAAAAATCTTAGGTACGTCACTGCTTGCTTGGCTTTTCACAATGAGGTAACACTAAATCATGTTTAGCGTCAAAGAAATACAGCATTATTAGCATGTGCTAGACATTATCAATACATAGTAAATGTTATATTTTTGCAATTCATTCAAGGCATCACTGTCAATTTTCATGCAGACTTTTTTATGAAATTCTTGGTATGTTTGTTGCCTCATAACTATAAAAGCATGGGGATGCCATCACAAGTTGATCACAAATCATGCATCCCTAATCATGTTAGCCCACAGACACTATTTGTCAGCGCACCCACGCAACTCTGGGAAATACTGAAGCTCATGAGAAGGATGCAGCTTGTGTCTGACATAGCTACTAAACCCACACAACAAATGCTCAATCTAAAGTCAATGCCTGCGAGAGTCTTGGTTCTGGGGTAGGGAGACCATGGGAGAGTCAGACATCTGTTTTGCTACACAGACTTGTGAAATACAATTGTAATCGCCTTTTCTGCATAATCACAGAGGATCTGTTTGCCTTCTTCTGGATCCTATTTTTATTGTGCTCTTGCCATATAAATGAATGTTGTATGTGGGCTCCAATGTTTATTTACACCACCTAAATATACGACAAAATAAATGTCTGCCAGATACACCACGGTTATCTAGCTGCACTGCAGTTTATAAGCACAGCAATAACATACAGAGAAGAAAGGGACAGTGCCTTTACATTTGGGAAAACCCACATTTTATTAAAGGGTGCGTTGTAAGCCCAAAGCACTCAGTGGTTGATATATAGTACAGGAGCACACTAAATATTTGGAATATTATACTTTTGCAATGACTACATGTTCAAAAGCTGTTTTCACTATATAGGTTGAGCTACTTTGCCACAAACCAGCCTAAATAAAAGTAGAACCCTTAATTTCTACACTCAACAGGGAAATTGCTATCAAAATGATTGAAAATTATTTCTGCTTAGGTTTTGAAACCTAATTTCGCTGTGGAAGTAGATTTGCAATACACTTAGTGGAAAAGTAACTTTATAAAAATGTACTTTGTGATGCCTGTGCCCAACTCAGGATTAGAACCAGTTTTGACTCTCATCTCAACTCCTCAGGCACAATACACATTACTGGCTGGAGTTAACCACCCACCCTGCTGTCCAGAGATAAATAGTTTGGCCTCTTGCCCAGGAAGACAGAGATGTTATCAAAAACTATCCACGTAACAGAGATTAGACTTTTGGGCGATGTATAGGAACACTTGACAGAACAAAGGACAGCCTTCACTCTATCTCTTTTGACTTGGAGATGCTAGTTATGGCTAACAGGGTCTGCTTCAATTCATTCTCAGAGTCCAATCACAGCAGGGAGCAAGACCAGTTCTTGGTCCTGACAGAGGAAGGAAACCTCATCCAAATAGAAAACGTTCTAACAGAAGAAGGGGTATGTTATTTTTCATTTCTGACTTTTGTGATTTTTTACAACAAAGCACAGACGAAGTACTGCAAAAGGAGATTTGCACTTTGTGAGAAAGTAGACAAGGTTTAGTAGAAACAAATCACCAATGACAGAAATGCACAGGATAAGACTGGCACCTCTGCATAATCCCTTCAGAACATTTCTGGACCTGGTAAAAGTATACCTAAACGTGGGAGGGGATTCTGCAAGAATAAAGACTCAAGCACAATTGACTCCTGCTGTCTGCTTGGGACTGGAAAGCAGAAGACTCCTGACTCTAGGAAGTCTCGGGTTACCATTGAGGATTAGACTCTGCAGGAGCCCTGGCTGGAGAGAGACATAGGGGGTCATTCTGACCCTGGCGGCCGGTGACCGCCAGGGTCACCGACCACGGGAGAACCGCCAACAGGCTGGCGGTGCTCCCAAGGGCATTCTGACCGCGGTGGTTCAGCCGCGGCCAGAAAGGGTAAACCGGCGGTCTCCCGCCGGTTTACCACTGCCCTACAGAATCCTCCATGGTGGCGGAGCGCGCTCCGCCGCCATGGGCATTCTGACACCCCCTACCGCCATCCTGTTCCTGGCGGGTCTCCCGCCAGGAACAGGATGGCGGTAGGGGGTGCCGCGGGGCCCCTGGGGGCCCCTGCAGTGCCCATGCCAATGGCATGGGCACTGCAGGGGCCCCCGTAAGAGGGCCCCACAAAGTATTTCAGTGTCTGCAATGCAGACACTGAAATACGCGACGGGTGCAAACTGCACCCGTCGCACATACCCACTCCGCCGGCTCCATTCGGAGCCGGCTTCCTCGTGGGGAGGGGTTTCCCGCTGGGCTGGCGGGCGGCCTCCTGGCGGTCGCCCGCCAGCCCAGCGGGAAAGCCTGAATGGCCTCCGCGGTCTTTCGACCGCGGAGCGGCCATATGGCGGTTCGCGCGAGGCGGGCGGCTACCGCCGCCCGCCTCTGTCGGAATCACCCCCATAGTCCCAATAAGATGACCTGAGAAAGGCAGGAAAGATCAGGATGAACTTTCCCAGCAGTTGGAGAAAACTGGCACTGACATTTTGTCTTTCCCTTTTGGATTGGCAGAAGATGGAGAGGTGTGACCAGGGAGGGCACACCTAAGGAAAGAAAGAAAACCAGGGTCATCTCATTTGTAGCATTATGCTCATAACGGCCTTGCAGAAAAAGTATCTGGGCTCATGGACCCCTGCCCGATTACAGTTTTTAGCCTTGAACCACACAGGGAAAAAGTTTGCATTGGGTTGAGATGTCAAATGCATCCCAGGGGTGAAAAAAACTCAGCTAGAACTTTGCCCGCTTGGAGTGCTTGGCACCAAAACCACTGGCTTCAACAGGAGCTAGATGATGCAGAATCTGACTTTGATGGACCCTCACCAGATTCAGGCTTGGACTTTTGCACCAGAAGATTGTGACTTTCAAAAGTAGATTCCGTCAGAAGGTAAAACCTTTGACTGGACCCTCCCACTTGGTGCTTCCATCCACAAAGTTATTGCTATTAGCCTGAAACTGCACCAAGGTCATAGTGAACCTGATATTTTATTTCTCAATGGTGTTATAATTTTTCATGTGTCTCTTTCCCTTAAAACTTTAAAAACTTATATCTCTGGTTCCTCTTATTTGATGTTCAACATTTTGGCGTCTTTTTGATTATTACATGTTCTCTATTTGTTTCATATTGGTTTGAACATTTACTTGTTCTTTTTGTCATAACTGTAAAATTGTTGGTACTACTTGAATTTAACACTCACTTCTTTGCCTGTTCCATAATTACAGAATTCACTGAAAGGTACCTTGAGACCCAGCCAAAGTGTATGTATTCAGATGATAAGGATCCCCATTCTCAAATTAATAACGTTCTGACAAGTATGAAATCCTTTCAACAATACACAACACAAAAGACAACATAAAATAACACTCAACTATTTTACAGATTCAATTTACCCTGCTATTTTCCTTAGTATACCAACTGGGATTGACCATATTATCTTATTACAAGAAGGAGTGCATCCAAATAGGACCATCCAGAGAAAACAACAATGCCTCTATGTAGGAGGCTGGCCTGGCTTTTAGTGGGTACCAGAGGTACTTACACCTTGTGCCAGGTCCAGTTATCCCTTATTAGTGTAGAAGAGGTGTTTCTAGCAGCTTAGGCTGATAGAAGGTAGCTATGGCAAAGCAGCTTAGGCTGAACTAGGAGACATGTAAAGCTCCTACTATACCACTGGTGTCTTATGCACAATATCATAAGAAAACACAATACACAGATATACTAAAAATAAAGGTACTTTATTTTTATGACAATATGCCAGAAGTATCTCAGTGAGTACCCGCAGTATGAGGATAAGTTATATACACAAGATATATGCACACAAACCAAAATTATGCAGATAATAGCAAAAGGAAGTAATGCAAGCAATGTAAAGTCACAGTAGATTGCAATAGGAGCACATAGGTATGGGGCAACACAAACCATATACTCCAAAAGTGGAATGCGACCCACGAACGAACCCCAAACCTATGTGAGCTTGTACAGGGTCACTGGGACTGTAAGAAAACAGTGAGGGTTAGAAAAATAGCCCACCCCAAGACCCTGAAAGGTAGGTGTAAAGTGCACCTACTACCCCCAGAGAGCACAGAAGTCGTAATAGGGGGATTCTGCAGGAAGAACAAACACCAGCAATGCAACAACAGTGGATTTCCAGACCTGAGTACAGGAAAGACAAGGGGACCAAGTCCAATAGTTGCAACAGTGTTGAGAGTGGGCAGGAGCACAGGAAATGCCAGCTGAGGGTGCAAAAAAGCTGCCACCTGTTGGAAGAAGCTTAGTGTTCTGCAAGAACGAAGAGGACTATGAACTTCCCCTTTGGAGGATGGATGTCCCACGTCATGAAGAAGCTTGCAGAGGTGTTCCCATGCAGAAATGCCGCAAACAAGCCTTGCTAGCTGCAAGGGTTGCGGTTAGGGTTTTTGGATGCTGCTGTGGCCCAGGAGGGACCAGGATGTCGCCACTTAGATGAGGAGACAGAGGGGGCATCCAGCAAGTCAGGGAGCCCTCACAAAAGCAGGCAGCACCTGCAGAAGTACCTGAACAGGCACTTAGAACAAAAGTGAACCAGAGTCCACCCCAAGTCACAAAAGGGAATCCCCACGATGCCGGAGGACAACTCAGAAGGTTGTGCACTGCAGGTTAGAGTGTTGGGGACCCAGGCTTGGCTGTGCACGAAGGAAATCCTGGAAGAGTGCACAGGAGCCGGAGCAGCTGCAAATCACGCGGTACCCAGCAATGCAGTCTAGCGTGGGGAGGCAGGGACTTACCTGCACCAAACTTGGACTGAAGAGTCACTGGACTGTGGGAGTCACTTGGACAGAGTTGCTGAGTTCTTGGGACCAGGCTCGTTGTGCTGAGAGGAGACCCAGAGGACCAGTGATGCAGTCTTTTGTTGCCTGTGGTTGCAGGGGAAGATTCCGTCGACCCACGGGAGATTTCATCAGAGCTCCTGGTGCAGAGAGAAGGCAGGCTACACCAGAGCATACACCACCTGGAAACAGTCGGGAAATCTGGCAGGATGAGGCGATACAAGGTTGCTAGTAGTCGTCTTGCTACTTTGTTGCGGTTTTGCAGGTGTCCTGAGCAGACAGCGGTCGATCCTTTGGCAGAAGGTGAAGAGGGAGATGCAGAGGAACTCTGGTGAGCTCTTGCATTCGTTATCTGGTGAGATCCCCAAAGCAGAGACCCTAAATAGCCAGAAAAGGAGGTTTGGCTACCTAGGAAGGAGGATTGGCTACCAAGAGAGATAAGAGCCTATCAGAAGGAGCCTCTGACGTCACCTGCTGGCACTGGCCACTCAGAGCAGTCCAGTGTGCCACAAACACCTCTGTTTCCAAGATGGCAGAGGTCTGGGACACACTGGAGGAGCTCTGGGCACCTCGCCTGGGAGGTGCAGGTCAGGGGAGTGGTCACTCCCCTTTACTTTGTCCAGTTTCACACCAGAGCAGGGCTGGGGGATCCCTGAACCGGTGTAGACGGGCTTATGCAGAGATGGGCACCATCTGTGCCCATCAAAGCATTTCCAGAGGCTGGGGAAGGCTACTCCTCCCCAGCCTTCACACCTATTTCCAAAGGGAGAGGGTGTTACACCCTCTCTCAGAGGAAGTCCTTTGTTCTGCCTTCCTGGGCCAGGGTTGCCTGGACCCCTGGAGGGCAGAAACCTGTCTGAGGGGTTGGCAACAGCGGCAGCTTCAGTGGAGACCGCCGAAAGGAAATTTGGCAGTACCCAGGTTCTGTGCTCGAGACCCGGGGGATCATGGAATTGTCCCCCCAATGCCAGAATGGCAATGGGGTGACAACTCCATGATCTTAGACATGTTACATAGCCATGTTCGGAGTTACCATTGTGACGCTGTACATAGGTAGTGACCTATGTACAGTGCACGCGTGTAATGGTGTCCCAGCACTCACAAAGTCCGGGGGAATTTACCCTGAACGATGTGGGGGCACCTTGGCTAGTGCCAGGCTGCCCTCACACTAAGTAACTTTGCACCCAACCTTCACCAGGTGAAGATTAAACATATAGGTGACTTATAAGTTACTTAAGTGTAGTGGTAAATGGCTGTGAAATAACGTGGACGTTATTTCACTCAGGCTGCACTGGCAGGCCTGTGTAAGAATTGTCAGAGCTCCCTATGGGTGGCAAAAGAAATGCTGCAGCCCATAGGGATCTCCTGGAACACCAATACCCTGGGTACCTCAGTACCATATACTAGGGAATTATATGGGTGTACCAGTATGCCAATGTGAATTGGTAAATTTAGTCACTATCCTGTTAGTGACAAATTTGGAAAGCAGAGAGAGCATAACCACTGAGGCTCTGGTTAGCAGAGCCTCAGTGAGACAGTTAGGCATCACACAGGGAACACATACAGGGCACATACTTATGAGCACTGGGGCCCTGCCTGGTAGGGTCCCAGTGACACATGGACTAAAACAACATATATACAATGAAATATGGGGGTAACATGCCAGGCAAGATGGTACATTCCTACACTCTATCTATTAGTATGAGCACAAGTTTTGATAAGGCCCATTGATATTATTGCGTGCTCCACCCCTTACCACATATAAATACTGCTGAGTTATGCAAGTGTATGTGGTAAGTGTCTACATACACTGAATCCCCAGCCTCACAGGTGCACAACTATAGTGGCCTGCTCTCCCTAACCCACTGGTACTACTAGTTCAAAACCAGGTCTGCCACTCACGTTTGAGTACAGAGATGACCAAGCAGTCACTTCCAACAACACAAGATCAACACAAGAGCCTGCAGCTCCAAATACTACATAAACTCACATGTAAAATGTGTTTGCTTGCTTCATGTTGTTTTAAAAAGCACTATTCACAGGCAAGAGATTCATTGGCACTAGGAGATAGATTCCTTGATGAAACAAAGTGTCGCTGTGGAAGTGGCGCTGTCAAGAAGAGCTGCTAATATTGCCCAACATCCGGATTCATTTTATCTTCCTGATGTGGATGAAAGCCATAGGGAGCGTAAAAGCAATCATCTAAGGGTTGCACATAGATGTCTGCAGCATATGCAATGACCCACTCGCCTGTCTTACAAACTGAGCACCACACAACCATACTAACAAAGTATTCCTCATCTAGTTTGTCATTTCAGTTCCTTGACAGGCTCATCATTTGTGTGGGCATTTCTACAGAAAACAAACAAAACAAATCTTTTTCCAAAAGGTACAGACACATCCACATTCTCTCTTCCATCTATATCCTTTGTTTTTAACTTTAATTTTTTACATTTCCAATGAATGGTAATGAATTGTAACACATTGCCTATAGGCATAGGAATGATCATCATTAGATATGACACAGTATTGATAAGAATGAAGAAAAGATTCCTTATTCACAAAACAATAAGAAATGGCCAATAAGACTTTCAATTTGGTATGTTTTTGAAGTAAAAAAAGAATCCAGGTGTAACGGTGGCACTAGCGTGGGGGCAATCTTTGCTTATTTTATCATAGTGGATCATGCTTTTCAGCCAGGCAGAATCTGTGGGACAGTGTTCACTACCCCAGTGGAGTGCCAGTTCTCATTTTGTGGATAGGAGTGCAATGGAAGTGAATCTATGGAAGGACTTGGAGACATTGTGACTATATCCCAGAAGCGCCACTGGTGGGGGCGGGGGGTGTAATTCTGACATCTCTCATAGAGGAAAATAGGCAAAATAGGGTGGTCCAACATTGTCCTTTAAGTAGGCATGTCCAGGTCAGGTGTGAAAAGTAATCTCCCAGGGCATGGTAATTGGGGCATTGAGACAAGCATATGGGATTGAATAGTGCTAAGTCCTTGGGAGTGGTGTACACCTGATCTAGGAATTTAAAACAAAGAAGTTCATGTTTATGTTTGTGATTGATAGATATAAGTTTCATTTGAGAACAGCATTAAGGTCTAACTTTGGCAGGGAGTGGGTATCCCAAATCAGCTGCCCAGGCTACCCTATTGCACTTGGAAGAATCAGGTCTCATGGCCAAGTAAGACTGATATAGCTGAGAGACTAGGCGTCCACCATCAGTGTCGGAAATGATAAGTGTCAATGGTGGAAAGTTATCTGGAGTTAAGGGATACGGAGATAATTGGGACACAAAGTGTTGTGAAATCATTATGGGACAAAATGATCCATATAAGAGACGTTTTGAAAATGAGTTTTTGTCAGCATGTGTGAGGACATGGCCATCTGTGAAGACATCTCCCAATGTGTGTAGGTCATGCCATTGTATGGTGCATTGGACTAGCTTCTCGTGTGTGAGAGAAAGCCAGGAGTTCTCAGTCAGGGGCAGAGCTGGTGAATAAAGGACGCCTCCTCCTAGCACATGACTAAGTTCCCACCACATCTAGCAGGTGGTCAGTAGAGTTTGTATATCAGAAGAGTCCATGGGGATGCCCTTCGGTAGTATAGAGGATAGCTGCAGGTCACAAGGCTGATCCCCCTCTGGTTTGAAATGAGTGTCCTGGCCCTGGACTGTACCGTTGCAATCTCGGCTAGGTAAGCTGTGATCTCTGTCATGGTACCTGATGCTCAGGAAACTGCCAGCTGCATTCCAGACCACCTACATATGGGACCTGCAGCATCAGTTGAACCAGACAGTAATCTGACAGAGTGTGGCAAGTGTCTCACATCCATTGTCCAGAGCATGGCATTTGGAGAAAGGAGTCAACAGTCAAGTCTTGTTTCCACACCATGGGGCAAGGAATAAAAGGTATAATCAGAGGAGGAAGGGGGATGGGTGAGCCAAATGTGGTAAAAGGGACAGGTGTCAGCAATTTTGCGGAGGACCTCCTGGGTGTGTGTTTTACTGCTTGCTTGTGTGGTGGTGGAATCTACCAAAGAGTTCTGTACCATGTTGAAGTCCCCACCCATTATGATGAGGTCCACCTCTGACCAGCCTATATGCAAGTATATGTCATGAAAAAACTTGGATGTATCCATATTTTGGGCATAGACACTGCTCAACAAAGCGCATATGTCAGTCAAGATGCCAGTCAATATAATATAGCTACTGTTTGGGTCGATGAAGCTGGCAGTGAGGGAAAAGGGGATACTTTTATATGTGAGGATGCATGTCTATGAGCTGTAACAAGAAAAGTAACTGTGCCCTCCCAAAGGGGATGCAAGGTGTGGGAATCTCTGAGTGGAAGGTGAGTTTCCTGGAGAAAAGCTATCTTGACCCCACGACGGGATAGATAAGAGAGGACTTTTTTTCCCGTTCTTGGATTATTAAAGTTGTGGATATTCCAGGTTAGAAGGGCTATTTCCACCACCCTATCCCGTTGTCACGTGGTGCCATTTAAAGTAATAGTATGTGGAAGATTGCGCCATGTCAGAAGAAAATGCAGTAGGTACCCATCAGTCAATGAAAAACAAACAGAACAAAAATGCACAAATGGTAAATTCCCTCCCTCCACCCACACAAGATGATGAAACTTCCAGTGACTCCAAAGAACAAATAGCACAAAACTAAATATCCCCATATACATCATTACAGTATACACCTCTGGGGGAGGCAACGTTTGGGTCGGCATGGTCTGCAAGAATGGATAATACCCAAAAACAGAGGCTAGAATCGCAGGTACAATACAACTAGTGTGAGCATTATAAAAAGTGTTCCAGTTCTCGTAGGGATTGAATGCAATGTTAGCACTTAGGTGGTGTGCCTTTGATGAGTCTGTCAATGATCAGCATATACACAGGTGAGGCTAGTATCAGACAGGGAAAGACTATGCATCAGGGGCTGGGGAGTGAGAGCACTCCAGAATATTCCACCTGGAAGAAGAGCTTTTCACTGCATACTGTTTGCAAAAGTCAGCCACTTCTATCTAGGTACAAAAAAAGGGAGGTTTCCCTTTGACTTCAATTCATAACTATGCAGGGTAGACCATGGCATATTCAAAGCCAAGAGGGCGCAGTGAGTTTTTTGCATCATCATACTTACGGCACACCTCCTGGACAGTGGACAGTGATGGAGAAATCAGGAAATAATGAAAAGGAAGAACCTTGGTACTATAGAGGGCCATTTTCATGCGCAAGCCTGAGTGCAGTGTCTCTATCCATATAATTAAGCAGACATGAGATGATTGGCGGTCTCAGGCCTAGTGATCGATGTGCATTCTCCATATTGAATGTAAATGTTAAACTGGTGTGGTCAAAAAGATCTGTAAGTAGTTGTTCAAGAAATGTGTCTGGATGCCCCATATTTGAGGATTCCACAATGCCCAATATTACCCCTATGATCTATGCGACTGGTGAGGGTGTCAAAACGAGCATCCATGGAGCATCCATGCTGAGGCTGCTTGCAGTTCAGCCATTATGGTTGCAGTACCACTCACGGATTGAGAGCTTGTATCTCTGTCCAGGGGCTCATCTGTATCTGAGTGCGAACTCTGGCGCCAAGTAGGTTTAGAGTGCTCAAAGAGCAGCTTGTATTATTTTGGGTCTCTTTGACCCATCATGAGGGATAGGTATTGGGTATGTACAAGTTCTAACACTTTGGTAGAAAGAATTGGTGCCACTGTAACAGCAGGTTGTGGGGGGAATTGCTGAGTAGCCCCAGACCAATGGCGTGGCTCTCAGAGCCATGTATTCACTACTGGGGGTGTTGCTCATCTCACCAGCACGAGAGACTGGACTGTCGGCAGGGAGGGGCTGGGCACACTGCTGAGGTGTGTGGCAGAATCTGACATGAATGTCGAGAGATCCCACTACCCCTTACAGGGTCCCATTAGTGATCGATAGATGTGGCAATGTCACACAGAGGCATTAAATGACTCTTATGGAGCAGCGTCAGGGATATTCACCACCTCCTCCACCCCACTCCAGCACAGCCTACATAAGATGATCAAGATGTATTGCCACCCAACGAGGTATGACATGCCTTATGAGTAGGAGTAGAATGTGGGAAACAGCAACAGCATGGTTGTTGTGATGAACTGTCATGCAATTCAAAGGTTGTTGGTTGCAGGTGTTGGCAGAGGCCATTGTGGCACTGAAAGGGCACAGTAGTGATGTTTGGGGGTAGAGGCCCCAGTGGGTAATAATAACATATATTCAGGCACAGCATTGTGGGAGTGTCACAGCAATATGGTGGTGCCGGGTAGAGGTAGGCCACAGTGAAATAGAGAATGTGGGCTGTGTCACGCAGCAAAATTGTGGCTCAGAGCAGCAGTGGGTGGTCATGGATGGGTGTCTGCTCCGTCACTCCCAGCACTTCTATCAGAGGGGCTCCCCACACTGCGGGCAGACTCACTTATTGGATACCCTTCTATGCTGTCAGTGGGGTATGATGTTTGGCAGCAGCACCCGGGTGGGAGCCTTTGAGGATGGCAGAAGGCATGGTGAGGAAGGGAGCTGGACGGCCCAAACAGGCCGCTGGAGGGTCTGCCCGCTCTCATGCAGGATGAGAGGAGAGACCTGCAGCACTGGTGAGACTCAATAGTCTCGGCCTCAGGCTTGCCCACTGCCCCTGTCACTGGGCGGGCCTCTGAGACAGTGACGGGCTGTGCAGGCCTCTATCAGGAAGTAGGGGTTAGCAGAGGGGTTCGGCTGCAAGTGAGCCTCCAATTGGGATCATCTAATCTGGGCATTTAGCAGGCCATAGCTGCTGGAGCTCCACAGTCATTCAGTCAGTCAGTCATCTTGGTCGCAGTTTACCTGCGTGTTTAGAGATGTACACTCGTGGATATACTTTTTAAAGGCTTCCAACAGTGTGGAGACCGATCTGGTATTGAGCATGAATTATTTGACGATGGAGTCATTCATCTCAGAGTGGAAAACCGAGTCATGTGTTGCATCGCTAGTGAATTGCCAGCTAAGGTCTAGGCTTCCGTCATATGATATCTGAAGCACCAGTTTGACTGGGGAGTGTTCTGACAACTTGCGTGGTAGGTGTGTCATGTCAGTGATTCACTGGGTCTTGGGGTGTTGAGTGGAAGGTATATTAAGAATCAGAGAGATGTTGCTGTCAACAGGCGTCATGTAATGCATAGGTGTCTGTAACGTCATGGAGAACCTTCTGAGCTTAGGTTACTATGTATTCTCATGCAGGTGGAGTAGTTAGAAAGTTTTTGCACCATATTGAAGTCTCCACTCATGAGGTTAATGTCTCCAACCGTTCCATATGAGTGCAGATATCATGGTAGAACCTGGGTGCGTTCACACTCTGGGCATAAATGTTGATTAGTAAAGCTTTGTTGTCAGCCAGGACAAGATAATGTTGTGGCCCTCCATGTCTGAAAAGCTGGATGTGGGAGTGAAAGGGACACTTCTATGGACAAGTATGCACATACTCCGTGACTAGGTGTAGCATGAAAAGAATTGGTGTGCCCCCAGGAGGATGCAACTGTGTATGAGTCTTGGGGTAAGAGGTGTGTCTCCTGAACAAATGCTATTTTGACTCTGTAACGGGAGGGGGATGTAAGCACATATTTCCCTTTGCGTGGGTTATTAAGGTCACGTATATATTCCATGTACGTAGGTTGAAGTCTGCCACCTTTGCTCGTCTAGTCAGTGACATCATTGGGTACTTGAGTACGTCAGTGGTCGTGCAACAGCAGAATCAAGTGCAATAAATCCTGAATGGGCAACAAAAACCATACATAGCAAATGTTTACTAACCAAGAAACCCCTTTCCCCACCCACACAAGTTGATAATACATCCAGTGAATTTAAATATCAAGCATAACAAAAACAATCAACCCATCATATGGCATTGCGGTATACATCTCAAGGGGGAGGCAACACCTCAGCAGGTCAGGCCCATATTATGCGTGATCCCTGAAAAACTATTGTGTTATCACAGATCACAGTACAGTAGGGAAGGACTATACACAGAATATAGCCAATTGGGGGGGCGGGGATGGCAACATGTAGAGGCCACTAGTAGAGAGTACAGTCAGTAGGAGGGTCATCTCTCAGCCCAAATGAAATTATTCAATAGTCAGGGCGGACATCATGGGAGGTGGTGAGTGTTCAGGGGTATCCACCTGGACTGTGAGGGGTTGGCAGCATGCTGTTTACAGAAGTCTGTGGGCTTGGCTGGGTTATCAAAGAAGTGTGGTTTCCTGTTGAACTCAATCCGTAGTCGCACAGGGTATAGTATGGCATACTTGCAGCCCAGTTTACGCAGAGAGCTCTTGACATCAGAGTATTTGTGCTGCGCCTCCTGAATGGTGATGGTAAAATCAGGGAAGAGAGAAAAAGTGGAGCCTTGATAATGTAATGAACCCCATTCATGGGCCAACCTGAGTTCAGTGTCTCTGTCCCTATAGTTAAGGAGGCAAGCAATGACTGGGAGTGGTGCATCTGCAGGAGGCTTAGGCTCAGAGGCCGGTCGGTGCACTCTACCACAAAGGTAGATGTAAATCTGTCTTGACCAAAAAGATCTGTAAGGAGTCACTCTTCGGGGGTGTCTGGGTGCTCCATGTCTGTGGGCTCTACAATGCCCATATTGTGGACATTATTCCAGTGTGAATGTGCTTTGAGGTCTTCGTTCTTGATAGCTACTGTCTTGAGAATGGGTTCCAGCTTGTCAAGGCATTTAACCACAGTCAACGTACCATCTTCTAGTCCAGAGATGTGTTCTTCTGCACCACCTCATCTAGTGGCCTGCCTGCCTAATTGCTCACCTATGCAATCAAGGCAGATTGTGATGGCATCAAAGCACACAGCGATAAAGCAGAAGCAAGCTTTAAGCTTAGCCTTAATAGCAGCAGTGCCAGTGGTGGGATCACAACCAGCGTCTCTGTCTGGAGGTTTATCTGTGTGAAATTGGGTAACTTGATGCCGGGGAGGTTTGGACTGCTCAACGAGCAACTTGCATTGTTTAGGGTCACCATGACACACCATGAGAGGCAGGGAGGAGGATAGCGGACCTCGTCGTTAGATAGTGATGTAGCACCTAGGGAGATATGAAGATCTGATGGAGTAATATGTCTGAGTCACACCTGGCCCAGGGTGCAGTAGCCGCACAGTGTAGTAGTACTAGTGCAGCCAAGTCATGCACCCATCGAAGTCCCTCAGCAGTCAACAGAGGTGCAACTCAAAGCTGGAAAGTAGGTGATGCTGATAGCTTTTCCAGTCCTTATAAATTACTTATACTTGGACACGCCGGAGGTCGGTGAACCTTTTGACCGGGTTGAGCTCTCCTCATCCAAAGAATTGTCGGATCCCTCAAATCAATAATCAATAATTATTTATTAATCTATAACCAATACTCTATTAGTAATCAATCAACAAATTAATTAAACAGAAAATCAGTGATTTGACACACCATGACCTTTCAGTCATGAATAACCACACCCGTTTATTAAAAGTTAATGAGTTTATTTCCCTATATTAACAAAGCTAACACAATGTAAGTAAGTCTCAAAATCAAATGATACACATATACGAACATTACTAGCTGTCCAGAGCGACGGAAGAAACGCAATCTATGCAAAATTTGGATTATAATACACTCAGCTATAGCAATGGTAATAAGAGTAACTGAATTTGACTAATTGCATACATTGGTCAGCATAACAAGATTTCAATTCAGCACGGTGCATCAAATGAATACCTCAACTAACCTCTGATTAGCATTGGCATGTGGGGCTTCATGCAAAAAAGGAATTTAATCAACACAAATTTAGAAAACTTCTAGTTTAGGCTCTGTCAAAATAAGCAGTTGGTACCTAAGAAGGAAAATACAATGAATAATACATTTATCCTTTCATAATTACCAAATACAATCAGCACTCAAGGTAAGTGTTCGTCCTTCAGGTACCGGTTCGATCAGCATGGGGCAGACTTCAAAGGGGCAAAGTTTAAGGCAAATGTTCCTTGGAACAGCAAGGAAATGGGGGGAACAAAAGTTATTATATGGGCAAGGCAAAGTAAAGTTAAAGTCTCAAGGGTGAGAATTCTTTAAAGTCTCTCTCTCTGATAGAGAAAAAGCATCAAAGTGTCATCAAAATGGCTTCTCGATCTGGCTTCAAATTGGCATCAAAGAAAAATGGCTGACTTCTCTTCGTCCGGTGGGATTAAATGAGAAACGTTCCAAATTCTTCAGGGTCTTCCATTGGAGGGTCCATGGGGTGGTTTCTTTTTAACCAATGAATAGTGTCCTTCTCTTAATGTTCACCTACTCGTAAGGTGTCCTTGGAGTTTTGGAACACAAGTAGCAACAAAGTTGCCAATTAATTCTGCATCAGTGTCCTCATTGTCTGCACCTGCAGAAACTGACCTTGCTTCAAAGGGGATGAAACTTGCCTAACACACAACTTTTGAGATAAGTGTATTAGTCATTCTTCTGGAAAAATACAGTTTTTAAAGGTTTAAAACACGTTGTTAATACAAGTGAAAAATACGCAGCTAAAATTGAGACCAGGCGACTAGGCCAAAGCCTCTGCTAAATTTAAGCTAAGCATATAACAGTTTAACGAGAAAATCATGATGCATTCATACTTTTGTCGATTTTCATGATTAATTAAGCTTGTTCATACTAATGGCGAACTACTTTGTGGGCACATTTTTCTACACACGTCATTTTTCTTTGCTAAGATCACATTGTCTTATAGGATTTTGTTACATGATATATGAATGTTTTTTAGTCTTTCTTTTTCTGCTTCATCAATGCTCAGTGGCAGCACAGCTGGTGCATTGTTTATAATAAATACAGTTGTGTTGTAGGCAGACAGGCCCAGCCAAGGGGTAAAGTGCAGCCGCAGCACAGGGTGAAGTGCTAAGATGCTTTGTTAGGGGAATGCAACATGTTGAGGAATCAGGGCACCTAAGCAGGGTTGTGTAATGAACCAAAAGAGGGGTGGTGGGCCAGTTTTCTAAAGCAGAGTATCCCCCGGAACCTCACAGGCCCAGAGGGTTAGTAGATGAGGCACTGTGTCACAGACATGCGGGAAGCATTGGGAGAAAAGGCACAGGCGGCATTGTTGTATTCGAGCAGGATGAAGCAGTGCGGGGTGCCAGGATGATTGCCCGCTACTTTGCGTGGATTCGGGTCACTCCCCTGGCGCCGTGGCAGTTGCATGCACTGGGGCACTTGCAGCAATAGGGTTGGAAACCACAAATCTCAAGAGGAGCTCCCAGCTGCATGGGATTCTCGTGGTGGGCCCCCGGCAGCATTTTCAGTTGGAGCAGAGGAAGGAGGAGGTGGGCCCTGCATTTGGCCTCTGGATAACATCTGTCACTGCAGGTAGTGGGATAGAGGCATGCAGCACCAGCGGGACTCTGTAGCCCCCACCTCAGGCTGTTCCGCAGGGCCTCAGAGGCAGCACTGAGTCTCTCCAGGGCTTTTCAGGTCAAGGAATTGCCTAGCGAGCCCGGGATCACCATCTGCACAATTTCACCTTCATGGCTGGAGTCCCACTATGTAGATGGGGTCGGATGCAGGTCTGACCATGATCTGTGCAGCAAATGGGTTGTAACTGCCGGAGCTTCACTGCCAGATGGCCATATTGGTCACTGGCATGGCCACGCCCACAGGACTCATTTCTAAAATTACATATTCATTTGGAGAATTGGTAACCTTGAGTCTTTACATTTTCTCTCTAAGAAATGTATTAGTGTGAAGGGATGTTCACACTTCTGTGGCACCAGCAGCACTTCCAACCGCTGTTACCTCTTTGTAAGTTCTCTTAGCAATAATGCAGACCTCGTTCCCTTGCTCATCGGCTGGTCTTAATTTGAGCTGGCAGTTTCCAGTGCTTGGCACTGGCACTTAATTCTCAAAACTGGCACTAATGACTGTTCACCACATGGTGACACAGTCTGTGTAATTTAAAGACAAGCACAACAACAGTGCTTAATAATTAATTATGAATACTACCAGCCAACCACATCATTCTTATATCTTTAGGTGGCCTGGACTTTGTAGGAGTTCAGTGTTAATAAGTACACTGGTACTTTCACTGGCAGTGCTGGAAGAGGCAATGGTTGGTGCAAGCTGCAGTGGCCTCCTGGAAAGGACCCTGGGACTAACTATTTTTATAAATTATATATATTTTTATATCTTACATATAATACAAGCACGGCCTGGCTGCAAAAACATCTCAAAGAAATTGTTGAAATGTGCACAATACCCAGCCCACAGTCATGCACTTGTTCCAGTAAAAACAACCTTTAGTAGTAAAACCATTGCATAACAGTTACAGTGCACTGATAATTGACGCAATGCAGACTTATGCTCCCATTTAATCCACGTCAATTTTTCTTTGTGTCCAACCATTCTGGATGTCTACTCATAAGAACTGGCTTCTCACTCCCTCCTCTGCTTCCATCTTGGGAGCCTGAAGTTGATCTTTTGGCGCGGATAAGTCCCTTTGCTCCTCTGGGGCAGCTGGAGTTCTGGCCTTTGTGAGCCTTTCCAAACTGTGCTGGGCCATGTGCCTCTCCAAACAAGATCAGGTGTTTAAAATGTGGGCACACATTGATGATTCAACTTGCAGCTGTGATTGTGTCAGCTCACGGATGAATACGGTTAGCTCACCATACAACCTCATATGCCATTGTGGCTCAGCGGGCAGTGCCCACATGCAGCATCGTTGCCTACCTACAGAATAGCTCACAGCTGTTGCCCACCCACACGATGGCATTTTATGCATACATTTCACTTTTAGGAATCACATGCTCATTTTTTAATCTTACAGGCGATTAGCATTGGCACACCATATAACAACAGACACCAGTTTGCCTCAAGAACAGACACCCACATGCAGCATAACCCCATACTTACACAACCTTGTCATGGCTATAACCCACCCAAGGGTGTTATGTAATGCACATATTGCACTTTAAGGGGCATATTTACAAGAAAGTGGTGCATCAGCTATTATGCGCCACTTTTCTTGCACACCCCACCCCCTAACGTCACCAGGGTAGTGCTGTATTTGCAATACGGCACACCAGGGCACACTTTCGCACAATAACATCAGACCTTTTGACAATATTGTGGTGCATTAGTTGACTAGCACCAAAAATTAAGGAGCTAGACCAGAAATGCATGGGGAGGCCCATTTGAAGCAATGGGAGCATCACTTTAACATTTGTCTTGGGCAGGGGTTAAAAATTACGGGAAAAATGGTGCAGTGAAATCTCATACATTTCACTGCACCATTTTTCTGGGCCTCCTAACAGGGGAATGACCCCCTTGCACACATTATGCCTGGCACAGGCATAATGTGGCTCAAGGGGTTACAAAGTGGCGCAATGTTTTCATTGTGTCACTTTGTAAATCTAGCGTGGGGGAAAGGCCTCCTAGATGCTGCCTTAGCATAAAAAAATTATGGAAGGGTGGCACAAGGAAACGCTAGGGCCTTGTAAATATGCCCCAATGTATCAAATGCTGTTACTGTGAACCATACAGGCACATAGCATTAAAGTACCACACAACTGCAGATGTCATTGCGTCTCATGTACCCATATGCAGCAAAGCCACCTACGTACTAAATAGCCTAATGGCTATATCCCCAAACCAAGGAGGCATTAAGGGGCATACTTAAGAGCCCCTAGTGCTACTGGAACATCACTTTTAGTGACACTCCGGCGGCGCTGTGCACTGCAACATATTTAAAAGGCAGTGTTAAGCCAATTTTTGTGGCTTAATGCCACCTCGTAAATAGGCCCCTTCACACGCAGCACTTTGTGTGGAAGGGGCGTGCAATGGGTGTTGCTGTGGGGGTGCCACAGCAACACCCATTGCATTTTGAAGCTGCCTCAGATTTACGAATTTTCGTAATCCTGAGGAAGTGCCAAAATCGAATGCTACCCCATTCTGCATCACACATAGAAAGAACAAAATGCCAGAAATTATTGTTTATGTGTGGGAAGATGTCCCTTCGTGCACATAAACAATCATTTCAAAATGACGCATTAGCACTTCTGTGTGTTCTGCATTCTGCAGCACACACAGAAGTGCCAAATCGCATTAGTGATTGTTTATGTGCAGGAAGGGACACCTACACGCACATAAACAATCAGACCCCTCATCCCAGTGCCTGTGTTGCACTAGGCAGCCCAATTTAGCTCCAATGCAAGGGGAAAGCCAGGGGTGAGTTGTATTGTAGTAAATACAGTGCATTGCTGTGTTTCTAAAGTGATGTAGTGCAGCGCTGCCAATTTTGCTTTTGGCAAATCTGGCCCCAAATACATATATTGCAGTTTTATGACTCACCTGCGCATATTGTGAGTCCTAAAAGCGTGCAGATGGCATTGTGCGTCACAAGACAGTGGCCCAAATCACCCAGTGCCTACGCAACACCTTCACAGCTGCTGTCCACACCAAGGGGGGCATTGAATACATACATTGTGATTTTATCTGAAGTAATGACGTCAAACTTGCACAATCAGTGTAACTCAAGCTTTGTAATGCTGTAAACTCCATAAAGATGGTTAAGACAATACTTGCTACTTTTATAAATCACATACTCATATTGCAAGTCCTAAATGTGACTAGCACTAGCCAAGCAGCTAAACAGGCCAGTTCATTATTTATTTCTCCGAGTTAAACATGTGTTCTCTGCTTTTTTCAACGAGGGGGCGTGAGCCAAAAGTAGACACTACTTTGGGCTCAGCTATGATGAACGAGACTGGTTAACACCTTCTGGGAAGGTGCTTACAGCCTTCAAAACATGACATTAATGCAAAAAAATCTTACAAAAAACAGTTTCTGAAGGTCTCTTGCCCTGCACTGTTAAAACAGCCTTCCCCAAATTGTTATTCTAAAATGGGCGAGCTACATCTGTGTTATTTGGAAACAGAAGATACTTGTAATTTTGATTTGCATCAAAATGTATCCTAAGGTTATGCCAACCGTCTGTGCAAACAATGTAGTTAAAAGGGATGCCATGTACATCAGCGTATTTAATGGTTCGATGACTCAGGCGTGAAGTAGCTTAGAACATGTGCACATTTTAAAGCCATTAGCTAATGGCACAGTACTTCAGGATAACACCGAAGATTGATGGCAGCTGAGGCCAACATTTAGACTGTGCTATATATAGTTATAGAACTTTAAATATGCTGTGTGCAGGAATAAATGGCTGATTTGATTACCATGGGGTTTGCATTTTGCTGTATTGTAAACCCTTAATCAGGGCATCGCTTTGAAAGTTGATTCAGAGGTTGGTCCGCCCAGTCTTTCTAACCCTGCACGACCCTTTACAATGGTGCAGTTAAACAATGGTACTTTTGTGGCTGATCAGCTTGCACACAATGGTTGACAAGGATTTGATTATGAAGATAACATAGGTATGGGCAGCAGCTACTTAGGCAACCCCTTCTGTAATACACATGGGCCCAGATTTAAGAGGATCTGGCACTTTCTTGCACCACATTAGCATAATTTTTTATGACGCTAATGTGGCCCAACGAGGCCAAATTAACTGCACCATATTTGTAACCCTTTGCGCCACATTATGCCTGCGCTAAGCATAATGCATGTAAGGGGGTGTCCCCTCATTAGGGGGACATCAAAAATGGCGCAGTAGAGTCTAAGAGATTCCACTGTGCCGTTTTCAGTGGCCTGTACAGAGCAGGCATTAAAAGAGGGCATACCATTGTCTTTAGTGGGTCCCTATGTGCTCTGCAGGATTAGCACCAATATTTTGGCACTAATCCTGCACAGTACATCAATAGCGTCAAAAATGTTGATGCTATTGCCCCTGCCCTGCGCTATGGTGTGCTGTATATTAAATACAGCACACACATGGTGGCGGTAGGGGGCGCTAATGGGTGCAAGAAAAGTGGTGCTGCATTGGATGCAGCACCATGTTTCTTAAATTTGGGCTGTAGTGTTGCCACAGATACACCACTTTTGTTATCTTAATAAGACACTCCCTTACTGGATGGGAGTGTGTAGGGAACCACTTTGCCTGTGCAGCCGTGCTGTATAATGCACTCTGACACAGGGTCCCCAAAGGCAGCCCTAGGGACCCCTAGACATGCCCCTGCAAGTGGATGCAGTTACTCACTGTACCCACCTACAGGGGGATTTCTCTCCCTCTCTAAATGTGACGTGAGTGCAATCTGCACAGTAAGAGAAGGTGCAGGTGCTTTAAGCCATTCAGCTGCTGCTCCATCTTTCACTAAAGTGCTGCTCCCAGATCAAGCATGACCTTGTGGTTGCCCTGGGGTTAGTGAAATGATGGTAATAGGGTGCACTGCTCTGGGCTGTGACAGGTACTCCGTGTAAAAGGTGTGCCACAATACAGACCTGGGCAGGTCACCTTTCCCATAATATGGTCCCAACCGTTATTTTTTAGGGTTGAGCCTGCGTAGCATGCGCTTGTGAGATGCTGTAGTAGTTAGAAAAGGGCTCAGAGCCCCACCCATGTCACGTCAATGTCTTTCATTGGTTAGTGGGCTTGCCTTTTTAAATCTGCTTGCTTTTGTTAGTGGAAGGCATGCATACGTCATGCCTTTTCTGGTGGTAAGCCCTCCTCGAGAGCAGCTACCAAGTACTGAAAACATACAAGGCTCTCTGTTTTCCATCCGGTTTGTAGACTACTTTTTCTCTTTTTTCGCAGCGCGATCTCACTTTTTTTCAGCTCGATCACACCCGTTTTTTTTCCATTTAATGAGGCAAGAAAAGTCCGGTTGGGAGTTTACAACTGCTACTAGCTCTAACTCAGAGAAATGCGAGACCCGTTGCATTGCAAATGCTTGTTTATAACAAGAAATAGACAAGTATTTTGACATGACTGCTCATTAGTCCAAAGGTATTACAGACCTAAATCTGGAGTAAGGCAGAGCTGCTCATAGAAAATGCGTTATGGCTCAGGCATGGACATTCAGGTATACAGAGGCACATGTTTTTAGTAGTAAATGTCGAAGGGACCGGAAGAGTGGTGGGAAAATGCAGGATAATTTCTTAAAAATGGGTGGGGTTAAGGGGAAAATTAAGGATGGTCTTGTGAGGGGTATACTAATACAGAACATGCAACAACAAAAGAGTAAGACTATTGTTATTCACAAAATACACTTTTGTGAATGGGCCTATGGGAAAAAGCCCTCATGGGCAATTAGAATGCTTTATTTCTTACATTTGCGGTATCACAGGATTACCACGGTTGAGCTGGTTTTTTTTGTAGCGCTTCTAAAAATTCCTATGGGAAATTGCATGGTAAAAAGAAGCTTTGGGACCCATCCTTTTCTCTGACCATATTTGACTGATCACCCCAAAACTTTTCAGAAAGGAACTGAGGTAAATGTACTTTTTTTTGGAAAGTTGTGAGAAGACTCTTCAAGCAATACCTAATTTACTAAAAGCTCTTCATATGAAAACTCTGAACTAACTATAACTACACAGTGTAAGTTTAAATGAACTGTTTTAAACAAAAAAATGCTGAAATGTACCGGTTTTAGCTATTTGAAATAACTATAACTCAAAACCCACAATGCACAATGTTGTTGTCAATGATGCCAGTTCAGTTGTCATCAGTAATGTTATCAATGATGACACAAAACATGTCATGAGTTGTACCATGTGTGTTCATAAGCAGTGCATGGTGAGGGAGCGAGTTATAGTTACTTGAAATAACTGTTACCATATCTAACTGTAATGTCACTTTAATCTTGATTTTTTTTTTAGTGAATTTCTAGGGTTTTTCCGATGTAAAGTAATATTTAATTACAATATAATACCAACCCCGGCCATGTGCGGTGTGGGGTTGGCAGCAGGGCCTGGCCTGTGGTCAGGCCCTTTGTTTGATCTTCCAGGTGCTGACAACATCCTGCCACACACTGCCTTTGGCCATGGGCACTGTGGTGTTTGCCACAGATTATGGCGTGAGGCGTGCTGCCAGGTCCTGCATCCAACCCACTGTGGGCAGCCAACCCCATGCTGCCCATTTCAACTTTTATTGCCACACGTAAAGCCAATCCCTTTCTGTGCCTTTCAACCATGTGTGGCGTGGGTTTGGGCTAAGGGCCTTGTTTGTGGCTAGGTCTTGCTCCCAACTCCCCTTCAGCATCTAACACCACCTCTTGGCACACCCTTTAGACTCTGGGTTGAGGCAGCCCCTGTGTTCCTATGGGAAAGTATAGAAAGTAAGACATGCTTTGACATGGAAAATAACTGTGAACTTCAAAATATTTCCATGCCTAAACATATTTTACTGCTTGACATTAATGAGTAAGTCATGTCAGAGCCTGTAGTAAGACACAATTACTCACAGCAAAAGCTTTGTGAAACAGACTTGGATATTAAGGTGTCTTTCATATCTACAAAAGGATTAAGTTAGGATTACTTATAGAGAAATTGTAGTGAATTGGGCCTATGTGGGTGTGCACAGCTCATTAGAATAGTGGATCAGCTCAATATCAAATACCACTGTGGGAAATCAGACTGTTAAACTACAGGGAGAAAGGTCCTATTCTTGGTATGACGTGTGACTGAGCTTTCACCAATCCCAAGCAATTTAAATCATAAAAGATACAATAATTCATGGCACCCTCGGTGGATTATCTCAGAAAGCAAGGTCTCCCTCAGAGCAAAGGATTTCTTACACATGTAGCAACATCAAAACAAAAATAGAGCTTCAAACTTATGTTCATACATTTTCTGAAATAAATCAGATTAAAACATTTTAATCTTTCCAATAACACAAAAATGAAGAATCAAATCTAGGGATCAGACAGTATACGAACAACAAAAGCCACTGCATGAAAACAATTGGAAAATGAAGTGGACGACTCACAGTGACTTGCAGATTAGCTAAAATTGGTGGTTCTTCCCCATCAAAGATTTTACCATCAGACTTAGAAACATTTCTTGAGGTATAAAATATTCTAAAGAGAAGAGATGGAAGCTGTAGACCAGAAGGGATCTGCAAGGTTGGGTATTTCAGTTATGCAGTTCCACTTCACAGAAAGTTCTGCAACTTATGTTTCTTAATTTTAAACTTCTGCAAACCTTCTGGGCAGGTCCTCAAACAAAAGGGCACATGTTCACAATGCAGGAGGGCTTCTAACTATCCCATTTTAAGCCTAGAAGAATATCTCCAGTTTTCAAATTATTCCATGTGACTTTCTCAACTACGTAAGCAGTTGAGAATCTTCGAAGGAGCAGGAATGAGTAATGTTCACTTTTAACACAACCATTGGCTTCCTTGAAGGCAGGCCACAGCCTTTTCTGATCCAAGCCCTTCTTAATTATTTAACTATAGAAGAGATGTTTCACAGGGCCAAGAAGAATTCACTGCAAGGCATGGACATTATGTCTAAGAGGGTCAGCAAGATGCTATGCCAATAGCTCCTGCAACAGCTTAGTAGCTTTCCAGACACAGAGATTCGAGCAGAAGGCAATTCTGCCAAGTCCCTTGTGAGGCAATCATTAATCCTTTAATGCAGCAAACAGGGAAGTCTCATACTTTTCAGTCAGCACTGCTGGGATTGGGCCCCACAGAGTAATTTATAGGATAAATCTAGTCTTTAATGGGGAATGACCCTGGAGTGAATTAAACTAAAATACTATGCTCCCCCCTTTCTCCTAGTGTAACAGTATGATCCAATGGATATGCTATCAGGAAAAAAGAAACACCATAACATCCTACCCTCCTGAACCTACCATTGGAAAAGATTTGTTTCCTTCTCTTGAAAACTTAAACTTTCCCTACAGCACCAATTAGGCATGACCTGCTACTCTCACTAAGGATAAAATAATCTCTATATGTACAAGGTGCTTTAGTAGCCAGCATGTTCCTTTGATGCCAGTAATCTGTGGATCGTTCACCAGCAAAAGTATATGTTTTCTCCCTGAGGTACTTTCTAGCAAATACAAACTAGAAACTCTGGGACATATTTTACCTCATTATTGAAGTTGTTTTATGGGCCTCATTTAATGCCCCAATGGACAGATTAGTGTGAATGTTGGACCTGGCCCTTTCTGCAGGGAAATCTCCAACCGTTTTGTCTTTTTGACCTCTAGCTTTGCTGAATTACATTTTTGTTTGCTCTAAGACTCTGGGCACTTTACCACTACTAACCAGTGCTACAGTACATGCGCTCTCTGCACCAACACATGGTAGCATTGGGTTATACACAATTAGCATATATAATTTACTTATAAGTTCCTAGTAAAGTGCACTATCTGTGTCCGGGTCTGTAAGTTAAATGCTACTGTTGGGCATGATGCACTGATTGAGCCACCCACTTCAATAGGCCTTTGAACGTGACTCCGGCCTGCTTTGCGGATCCCCATTGATGTTGATTTTAATTGGAAATTTGTAGTAAATATGCGCTCAACACAATTTCAAAGAGCCATGGATGCTGTTTTTTGATTTTCAAAAAAGTTGGGACATAAACCTGTAAAAGAGATGGTGCAAATGTCTTTCCATTGCGACATTTTGAGCAGGGGTCTGGCGTCATGCTGAATGCTCGAGCCTCCAGGTTGTGGAAAATAAGTTCTTAAGGAGGTTATTGGCAGTCCCGCAATCAACTTCAGTAGCATTCTGTCATGAAGAAGTGGGCTTGAGATGTATATCTGATTACATAAAGCTTCAACCTATGTTGTTATGGTTAAAAATTTGGTTAAAACCCGAAGCCCATTTATGTAGAACGGTGATCCAGGATTGTCTTTCACTATCTCGATCACTGGACATACCCTGGCTCAGATATGTCCAGAGTTTTTCCTTAAAACGGAAATACTGTCAAAGCGGGACATTAAAAGGGTAAAGGAAATGTATTGGAATCAAATATATGATTCAAAGCAAAATACAGGGACAGATAAAGATCAGGAGAAGATCCAGTTCCAGCAACTACATCCAAAGTTATATTTGTGCATTACTAATCTTGAACGACATAGGTTCCTACTTACCAGGTTACGTTTGAATTTAATACACCATCTGGTAGCATTTCCTATTGGCGGGACCTGGTTTAAGAGCCTTCCACCGTGTTGCTGTGATGGAAAAACATCTCAAAGCATGCTGCACTTTATACTCTTTTGCACTATCTACGACACCCCAAGAAAATGGTTTCTGCAGCCTATTTTTCTGTCTAAAAGCACTAGAACCAGCCGCCTTGCTTTTTTGCACTTTCATAATCTGGGTGACGTAGAGACGATACAGGCTGTGTTAAATTATATATATGCTGCTTTTAGAATTCGAAAGCTGTACTAATAATGTTATTTTGTTAATCTACTGCCAAGAATTTTGTATTTATGTATTTATTGTGTGTCTTTTATGGTTTTTATGAACCGAATAAAGTATTAAAAAAAGAAGAAAGACTCAGGCCTTCCATTGCAGAGCCTGTGTGTGCAGTTTTAAACTGCCATCTTGACCTGACAGACAAATTAACCCTCTTGAAATGCCAAAGCCTTTTTTTTCCTACTTATAAGTTGGACAGCCAAAAGGGCAAGATGCAGTGTATGTAAAAAATTGGACATGTACTTTTAAGGTAGTGAAAAACTCTTAAATTTGTTTTTCACTACGGCAAGGCCAGTCTCTCGCATAGGTTAACATTGGCATTGCCTTATTACATTTTATAAGTGTAATTTCCAATTGGGAAGAGATGGGACCCATCAGGATTGGTGTCTCTGGAATCACAATTTAAAATTGCAACTTATGGTGAAGTCTGACTTTAAATTGTATTTCTAATAATACTTTTTTTTTTTTTACTTTAACCGTTTAGTGCCTTCTGCCTTGCTCTGAATACACATCAGGGTAGGTGACAGCTGGACTTTGGACATTCCCTCCAGACAGCCCCACACAAAGGAAGCTTAGGAGTGACTGATTGGTCATCCACAACCTGATGGCCCATCCTATGCAGGGTGGGAGGGAGGAGCTGACACTTACACCTGAATTGACCGTGTCCTGATCACACACAAAGGGATTAAAGACCCTGCATTGTCACTCCAGCCAACTTGGAACCAGTGCAGGAGAGGAAGGGGCATCACTGCTCTTTAAAGCCACTGTCTAAAAGCTTCTCCTGCCCTACCTTCCAGAACAAGAGCACAGGAAGCATTGTCGCTCGCAACTGCACGGGTCCAGTCTGCCTGTCCATGACACCAGGCCAACTCTTTCCACCTATGAACCAGCAATGCTCTCCTTGCTCTTTCAAACTTCTTCCCTTCAAATGAGACTCTTGGTTTAGCTTAGAGAATGTAAAACTTCAATGGAACTTGCCTGGGACTGTGTCTGAACTGTGCTCCATTGCAGTTGGCCTGAACTTTTGGATTTGACCTAGTCTAGCATGCCCAGATAGCCCTGGTTGGTGCTTTTTGCTTTTAAGCACTACATTTCATCTTAATCTTTAAAAATTCATACCCCAATTTCTACTTATTGGGTTTTTGTTGTTTTGTGCTTTACTGTTTTAAGTGTTGCACAAATACTTTACACATCACCTCTTAAATGAAGCCTTCCTGCTCTCTGCCAGTCTATCAGAGGGTGAGCACAGGTTAATTTATGATGTGTATCTGACTTTCCCTGACTAGGATTATGGTTCCTGCTTGGACAGGGTGCATACCTCTGCCAAACAGAAAGCCAATTTCTATTTGTGAACAATACTAAGTCAGATAGAAATGCACCTGTAGCTTTATATACTCTTGAGCTATGCTTCAAGTGGACTATGGCGGTCATTCTGACCCTGGTGGTCTTTGACCGCCAGGGCGGAGGACCGCGGGAGCACCGCCGACAGGCCGGCGGTGCTCCAATGGGGATTCCGACCGCGGCGGTAAAGCCGCGGTCGGACCGGCACCACTGGCGGACTCCCGCCAGTGTACCGCCGCCCCATTGAATCCTCTACGGCGGCGCAGCTTGCTGCACCGCCGCGGGGATTCTGACCCCCCCTACTGCCATCCAGATCCCGGCGGTCCGACCGCCGGGATCCGGATGGCGGTAGGGGGGGTCATGGGGCCCCTGGGGGCCCCTGCAGTGCCCATGCCACTGGCATGGGCATTGCAGGGGCCCCCGTAAGAGGGCCCCTACATGTATTTCACTGTCTGCTGCGCAGACAGTGAAATACGCGACGGGTGCAACTGCACCCGTCGCACAGCTTCCACTCCGCCGGCTCGATTCCGAGCCAGCTTCATCGTGGAAGCCTCCTTCCCGCTGGGCTGGCGGGCGGTCTGAAGGCGACCGCCCGCCAGCCCAGCGGGAAAGTCAGAATTACCGCCGCGGTCTTTCGACCGCGGAACGGTAATCTGACGGCGGGACTTTGGCGGGCGGCCTCCGCCGCCCGCCAAGGTCAGAATGAGGGCCTATGTTTCCTAATTCAAACAGATAAACCCATATAGTTTAATCATTCTATTAATGTTTTTACCTAGACTGCAAATTTTGTTTTAGAGAATGTTACGATCAAAGGTTGCCACAAAATAACAAAAGACTGATATAAACTGTGCATTTAAAACTGTTTCTGCCACCTTGCTGCAGAACACATGCGCTTCTAAAAGCACAATACATCTTTGGTGCCATTGGGAAACATATTTTCTTTCACTCTGGCACCCATATCTGCTCTTTGTAAGACTGGGATTACACTGGATTTACCATTGTGTGAGGCATAGACACTTTGCATTATGTCATTAATAATGTTCTTTCTTTCTGCAGTTTCACACTCTCCGCCAGCATGCTACCTCAAAACTCTTCCGCTATACTCCCGAAATCCTGAATGAAAAGTAGAAATCGACTTTAAATTTGTAATTGTTCCCTCTTCTCTTTTTTTTCTTTAAAAAAAAGAACCCTCTCCATACTTTCAGTTCTCGGCTGGCCTTTTCTCTCAGACAACATCCCACGCTAAGCGACGTTTGCCTTCCTCTCAATAGTTATGGTACTGAAAATTGCCACACCAAATTTCAAAGGTTACAATCTCTCCTTTTAAAGTCATACCCTGCAAGCTAACAATATTTAATATCCTCTAGCCTGTCTAATAATCCCACCAGTAATTTACATGAATTGACATAGCCCCCACAAATAATATTACATAATCTCTTTCAATTTAATCTGCCACAAAAGATTGTAGCAAATGCATTAAATGGTTTCGTTGAGAACACATGACTACTCCCAATGAATACCAGTAACCAATTACTGACAATAACTTCTGGAATATCCACTAACCTTGGTTCCAGAGCAGCTTCAAGGCCTCGTCAGGGGTAGTAAGCGCTATATAAGTGCAATTATATTAACAATTTCATTAAATAGTATATTGTAACTGAGGACTTACTAGCACATCTCCGCCATTCCAGAGTTCAAGTATCAGATGCCCATTGAAAATACATGAGGGAAAGGCTCCCACCTTTAATCACAGAAGAGACATAAATGAGGGCTGGTGGATGCTTGCATGGGTGGACTACGTAATCTCCAGTACAGGGTGAACGTTTTGGGCACAATGTGACACTCAGGTCCAAGTATCAAATATAAAGGTTCTGATTGTGCCCAAAATTGAATTTCAGTAATGGAAATTGGATGATAGTAGACTGTAAACAGGAAAGTGTATTTGGGTGTGCCACATCTCATGGAACTGTGGTTCACAACAATGAAATCATGCAAGCTAGTAAGGATATAAACTCTTGAGCTGTGCTTCAAGTGGACTATGGCACTGATGTGGCACTGCTCAGAGTTCACACTGATGCATGTGTCAAAGGAAATACCAACTCAAAGACGGCCACAAGAAATTAGGCGGCTATTTGTGTATTGTTATTTTACATAGATATGCTGCAAGAGTGGGCTAAGTGTGATTAACACTCTAGGAAATGTGGGTGTCAAATCAGTTGTTTTGTTCTAGTGCAGCTCTTTGCTCTTATTCATTTTCACAATGCACAGGTCAAGTTTGTTGTGTCTGTTTTTTAAAAATCCTGCACGAAATGAATTTCAGGCCAAGTCACTAAAACCTGAGCGAATAAATAGAACTGGGGGGGTTGTGCTCCGATGAACAATGTTAGTCCCAAAACATTAGCTGAACATATTGATCCCCACCTATTTTCTCATCCTGCACACACTTTAGAACCCCTAGCCAGCATCACTGTCCTGCCACCGGATGGCTTTCCAGGTTGGCTGCCCCGGAAACTACACATAAAGCCAATCCTAAAACCCTAAAACAAAAGTGTAGAGTCTATTTTTAGTCCTAGCTCCATCAAACAATAATAAAAATGTTTCCTCAGGCCCCACAAGCTTAGTAAGACAAGAGGTGCAGGCTTGAATAGTGTGCCATGAGTATATAAATTCTGTAGAAGCAGAGGTGAATTGCGTCTTCTTTCGGTGAAATCCTCACGCTGCGGATTTACTCTTATGTTGGACTCTCTCGCCCCTGGTTGATGAACGGTTGTGTGTTTTTACTCCAGCGTACCTGTGTGTTTATTCCCAGTCATTTCAAGTGGTGCTTGTTCAGCATGTGTGAACCTTTTTGAAGCCTTTGTGGAATAATTATTGTGAACTAATTGGCATGGTTTAGACATTCTCAGTACTGAAAAAATACTACTGTAAACAAGTACAGTAAAGAATGCTAGTTATGATTAGTCAACCGGCTGAATTTCTATGTAGAGAATAAACATTTTCTTCGGACTTGGCAGAAAAGCCCGTTTGTTATTTTTTTTCCCATCATTCTGAAACTTTTCAAGGAGTCACTCGCAAAATACGTATTAATGGAGAGTAGGAAACAAACTAATTTTCATTGCTCAAATTAATTTAAGGATACTAGACATGATGTGTTACCATAAACACCAAGGCGTTCTGCACTTTAAAGCCCTTCACTGCTAGGCCTCCCCCCAGCCTTTTTTTGGCTATTTGGGATAGTTGGCGCTTACAACATCCTGTGTATTCTAAACGAACCCAGGGTTTGTGAATCCTGAGGATTCTAAACGTACCCAGGGTTTGTGAATTCCCCCGGAGGGGACTGAGAAATTAGGTTAAAAAAAGCAAAAGTTTGAGTTTTTTTCGGACAAATGGGATAAAAAGTGTTGCAGAAGAAGGCATCTGTTTTTCCCCTGCAAATGGCATCAATGAAGGGTTGCAGTGCTAAAAATCATCATCTTACCAGCTTTCAGGAACAAGCGGACTTGAAGCAGAAAACTATTAGCTAGATTTATAAGTCCCTATCGCCACCGCAGCGTCACTTTTAGTGACGCTCCAGTGGTGCTGTGCACTGCGCCGTATTTACAAGGTGATGTTAAGCTACTTTTTCTACTTTTTATGGCTTAACACCGCCTTGAAAATATGGCCCCTTCACACGCAGCACTTTGCGTGGAAGGGGCATGCAATGAGTGTTGCTTTGGGCGTGCCACAGCAACACCATTTGCATTTTGATGCTGCCCACGATTTATGGGTTTTCGTAAACCTGAGGCAGGACCAAAATCTAATGCCACCCCAGGGTGGCGTTTGCATGGCGCAACGAGGAAAAAAACTTTAATTTCTTCAAATTGTTTGCTCTTCTATGTGTGCTTCAGCACACATAGAAAGATCAAAAGACCATTAAAGATTGTTTTTGTGCAGGAAGGTGTTCCTTTGTGCATGAAAACAAATTCCCCAGCAGCGCAGCCATCCTTGCACCATGGTGCAAGGGTGGCTGAGTTGCTGAGCGGGAGTGCAAGAGGCAACATAGGGGTGCGTCCTATTCTATTAAATGCCACACATCCCAGGATTTTCAAAATTACGGAG
Organism: Pleurodeles waltl; assembly: GCF_031143425.1. Lineage (NCBI taxonomy): Eukaryota > Metazoa > Chordata > Amphibia > Caudata > Salamandridae > Pleurodeles > Pleurodeles waltl. The sequence goes on along the minus strand of NC_090444.1, from coordinate 1,660,609,002 downwards.
TGCAGTGCTGCCGAATTTGGTGCATCATCACGCTCCATCATTTTCTCGTAAATCTGGGCCTACATTTTTCAGCACATTTTTGGTATTTTACTGGGAGATAGCTTTTTTCTCCTATTTTTTTTGTGCTTTTAACCTGCGTCCAGTTAGTGGTGGAAATGGGTGTGAAACCAATGGTGGATCTTAGAAAGCTATATATTTCTAAAAAGTAGACAAACGTCTAAGTTCAGCAAGGGGTTATTTGTGTAGGTTCTTCAAGATTTCCCTATAGAAAGTTGAAATAAAAAAATATTGAAATTGAGTTGAAAAAAACCCAGCTATTTGTGTCTACATTTTCATCTGTAACTTCTTACTTTGGCAGATTTTCAAAAGCAATATACTGTTATGTCTGCTGGTTCCTTCTGCTTATGGGGATATAGGGCTTATTGGTTCACCAAGACCTCAAAGTATACAGAGCCAATAACTAAGCTGCACCTTGCAATGGCTTTTTATTGTGTACCGGGTATACAGAAATTAATTTGGTAAAATATAAAGAGTGGTTGTGTGCACATCTCTGAATTTTTGGGCACCCATACTAGCATGTGAATTAGAGGGCATTTCTCAAAATGACTTCCTTCTTACACACTGTCTTACTTTGGAAGACACAAATTCAGAAAAAGGCAATTGGTAATAATACTTGTTCTACTATTCTATGTTCCCCTAAGTCTCCCAATAAAAATGCTACCTCACTTGTGTGGGTAGACCAAGTGCCCATGCCAGGGAAGGGCTCCAAACATACTGTGGACACATCAACATTATCTATCACAAAACAACCTATTTTTACAAGGTGTGGCACCTGTGTTTTTGGTCCCAGGCTCAGCTGCCATCTAGGGAACCTACCAAACCCAGACATTCCTCAAAAACAGACATTCGGGAGATTCCAAAGAGGTATGGCTTGCATGGATCTCCCAACATTTTCTTACCCAGAATCCCCTACAAACCTCAAATTTCGCAAAGAAAACATATTTACCTCATATTTCTGTGTGGGCTCACCATGCCAGCACAGATTTCCTACCAGACAGCATTCCCCTCTGTCTCTTGATAAAAATGATACGTCACTAGTTTAGGTGGGCCAAGTGCCGGCGACATGGAAAGGTAAAAAATGTGTAGAAGTTGAGGGGGAACCAAAGCGGGTCCAAAGGGGCATTTTGTTTCATACATTTTTAGGCTGACTCTGCTTTGGGCACCCACACAAGTGAGGCAGAGTTTTTATCAATACCAATGGGGCAATGTTGGGTGGTAGGAATTTTGTGGATTCCTGTGGATTCCGGACGTTCCCATCACAGTAAAGTAGGAAAAATGTGTGATTTCAGGCAAAGTTAGAGGTTTGCAGGGAATTGTGGGTAGGAATATGGTGTGGGGTACATATGAAGCATATCAGCCTGGATTTCCCCAGATGTTTACTTTTCAGAAGTGTCTGAGTCTGGTAGGTTTTTCCAGGTGGCAGCATACCCAAGTCCAAAAAGTGCAGACGCTCACCATTGCAAGTGGAAGGACTTTGGGAGTTAGCCAAGCTGTCTTGGCCCTTATTTACAATCAAAACCCAAAATAGTCAACGTCCTCTTGGTTGCCATTGGGATGGGATGCTTTAGTCTGCAGAGCAAGGCAGAAAGACTGTTGCCGCCTTCAATTGAGGTGGGAGCATAACTGTGCCCATAGTGGTGGGCAGCAACTACCCCTCTATTTTTTTTAATTCTATGGTGTCTAGTGGGCTCTCTTCCGCCCCCCAGGTGCTAATCTGGGTTAATTGCCTCCATCTGCCCCCCAGAGACAGAAAGACTGTGCCCCCTTTATTTGTGGTAGGGGGATGTCCCTACTCATGGTGGAAAGCCCCCACCCCTGCTTTAAAAAAAAAATCCCTGGCATTTAGTGGACTTTTTACACCCTGGGGGTAGACTGGGGTAATTATCCTCTTGGAAAGACCTTGGATCCCATTTATATGGGGTGGGACATGGCCATGCCTATGGTGGGCAGCCACCACCCTTTCCTAAACAAAAAAAACAAAAAATCCCTGGTGCCTAGTGGACTTTCTGCCTCTGGGGAGGAGATCGGGGGCTATTACCCTCATCTGCCCCCCAGGGAGGGCAGAAATACATTGGTCCCCATTTATATGGAGTGGGAGCATGGCCATGCCCATGGTGGGCAGCCCTCACCCCGCTTTCATAAAAGAAATCCCCCTTAGGGGCTGATTGGGAGTAATAACCCTATCTTCCCTCCAGAAAGGGCAGAAAGGCTGTGTGTATCTTTTGGGGTGAGCGGAGGGCACTGCCATGCCCATTCTGGGTATCCCCCACCCTTTCCTATACAAAAAAAGAATCTCTGGTGCCTAGTGGGCTTCTTGCCCAAAAGACTGATTATGGCCATAAAATTAAGGGTGGAGCAAAAGTCCTTGCCCAGGGGCCGCTCCCCCCTCCCTGGTGTCTAGTGGGTGGACCCCTGCTTGGGGATCACCATTCTACAGCAATCCCCAAGCAGCAATCTACTAGGGAAGGGTAGATTGGATAGTGGAGATATTCCCCTTTCTTATGATAGCTCTCCCGTCTCTCTCTGTGCTGGGGGGCTGAGGTAGTCCCGTGAGCACTGAGGCACAGGAAGTAAAATGAGCTGATCGGCTCATTTCACTTTCGTTTTCACTGAAATGACATCAGTGCACCATTCATGCTGCTTGTTATTTCAGGGAAAACTAAAAATAGCCTCGGAAGCTGGGATAGCTCTTTCCCAGCTCCCCAAGCTGTTTTCAGAAAAATCAGCACAGGGATTTGATGGTCATGTGCAGAGGATGTAGCGATTATGTCCTCAGCACATGACCACCGTGCTCATGGGGTTTCTGGTTGGCTAGGGTATGCACCTCAGCCAGGAAGAACCTGCCCAATCTAGTCAGGGCAAGGGAGTTAAACGTCCAAGATAACCCCTGCTCACCCCCTTGGTAGCTTGGCACGAGCAGTCAGGCCTATCCCAGAGGCAATGTGTAAAGCGTTTGCACAATACACACACCACACGTGATGCAAAATGTACACCACAAAGTGAACACAACACAGAGCTCTGTAAAAATACACTGTATTGCACAAAACATAATTAGACCAACATTACACGTAAGTAATACCCTGCTACCTTAGCAGTTGTCAGATTGTTACACAAGTTACTAATACTCTGCAAGAATGTGCAGTTGTCACATTAGAACACGTACGTACTCAGGATTCTGCAACATAAGCAGTAGTCAGGAATTACAATGAGAGTTATATGCACTTGTCATGAACAATTCCTAAATACCCATAAAAGGAACATTAGAGAACATCTCACAAGTCATAAAAATACATATCGGCTAGACATGCCCATAAAAGGAACAGTAGCACATATATGTTACGTCATACAAGCAGGTAGGTAACTTATGAGTCCCCCATGGTCCATACCATGCTACTAAAGCAAAATATGTGCCCCACAGTACCTGTTTGATATGAAGAGGCACTCCCAGTGCCTAGAAGATGAACAATGGGGCCCCCGGCGCTCCTATGCGCAAAACGGGGGCCTCTGAGATCCTTTTGAGGAGAAGAGGGTGGCACGCACCTCCTCTATACCATTGACAGGCCCCTCTGGGGACCGTGATTACTGGGGGCCTCTCAAGGCCTCCACTGGCCCTCACGAGGGTGGCCCAATTCAGGGAAATCCTCAAGGGATGAGGGGGGTGCGCCACGCACCCCCTCTGGGTTGAAAACGGGCCCCTCCAGGGACCTGCAAACTCCTGGGGTCTCCCCGGGCCTCCACCGGCCCTCACACGGGGGGAGACCTCTAAAAAAATGCCCCTGGCCCACAAGGGGGGCCAACAATGGAGCTGGCGGTATGGGCGAGCTTCGGGTGAGGCTCCCACCTGGCCCACAATCAAAGGAGAGTCCTCCGGGACTCCAACAGGCGAGGGAGAGGCGTCCTCTTCTCCCTCCTGCTCTCGATGACGTCCTGGCCCAAAGTAGGGCCTGCCGGTGCCCGGGGGTGCTCCATGGAGCGGTCCTCACCCCAGGGGCACCAATAGGAGCACGCTTGCTCCAGAAGGTTTTCTTTGTGCCCCGGGGCACCAGGAAGCACGCTACACTCGCGCTTTCCCCGGGCTGCGGCGGTGATCCGGGCAATTAAGAGAGCACTTTAAAAAGCGCGAGGGCACTTCCCCAAGCCCGGGCTGCGGCAGTGATTCCAGCAGAAAAAGAAGGTGCCTCGGAGTGCACCTGGGCACCGAAGAGCGCTCTCTCAGCGATAAGAATTAAGCTGAAGGGATCGTTGCAGGGGTCAGGGTCACAGCACCCTGCCCCTGGGAACAAACAGAAACAGGAAGAAGCAAAGGGCTAGTGGGCCCAGCTACAGGCCAGCACAAGGGGTGCAGATGGTGGCAGTTCTTTCTAGTGACCAGGCAGGTCACAGGTCAGCACAGCAGCAGCAGTCCATGGTGGTTTCCTGGTGAGTCCATTCTCAGCGTTCTGTGTCCAGTTTCATGTCCCAAGAATGTTCAAATTGTGGGGAAAATTCCCTTGTACTTATACTGGGTTTACAGTGTGTTTTACAATGGTAGGGAGAGGAGGTTCCAGCCAGTTACAACTGGTTCTGGGAGTGCCCCCCTCTTTTTTCAGCACAGGCTCCAAACATCAGTGGGGGGTTAACAACCCTATTGTGTGAGGCCAGGGCACAGCCTTTACAAATGCAGGTGTGCCCCGCCTCCCCCTTCTCTCAGGCCAGGAAGGCTTTACAATATGTAGATGCACCTTTGTGACACCTCTACCCTCCCTGTGTTCAGGCTGTCTGAGAAGTATGCACAAAGCCCCAACTGTCAGTCTGCCCAGACATGGATTGGAGGCAAGCTGCAAAACACCAAAGTCATAAGCACAGATAAATGCGCACTTTCTAGAAGTGGCATTTCTGTGATAGTAATAAAAAATACACCTACACCAGTAAGCAGCATTTCTCACTACTATCACAACCATACCAAACATGCCTTCGCTACCCCTCATAAATCAGACAATACCCCTTACACATAAGGCAGGGCATTTCCAATGCAATCCTATGAGGAGGCAGCACTCACAGCAGTGAGACACCAAGTTAGGCTGTTTGTCATTACCAGGACAGGCCACGCAACATGGCACATGTCCTGCCTTCTACACACATGGAACCCTGCCCATAGCGCTAGCTAGGGCATACCTTAGGGGTGACTTACATGTAGTAAAAGGGGAGCTCTGGGCCTGGCAAGTAAATTTAGATGCCAGGTCCCTGTGGCAGGAAACTGTGCACACAGGCTCTGCGCTAGCAGGCCTTAGATAGGTTTGGACGGCTACTTCAGTGGGTGGCGCAAGCAGCGCTGCAGGCCCACTAGTAGCATTTTATTTACAGGCCCTGGGCATAGGGGTACCACTTTACAAGGGACTTATAGGTAAATTAAATATGCCAATTAGGTATAATCCAATCATACCAAATCTGTAAGGAAGAGCACATGCACTTTAGCACTGGTTAGCAGTGAAAAAGTGCTCAGAGTCAAAACGTCAGCCAACAAAGGTCAGAAAAATAAGGAGGCAAAAAGCAAAAAGTCTGGGGAGTGTCCCTGTTAAAGGGGCAGGTCCAACACAGACCATCAAAATAATGATGGTAAATAATACTAAAAATGATGAAGATAAAACAATAAAACTAATAATATTACTCATAATAGTTTACACCATATATGCTAAATAAATTAAATTGATGTTTTACATATAGGACAGCGTGTGCAAGTGTTTTTTCGCAAGAACGTTTTTCCAGAATATTTGGTATGTCAGAACCTTTTTTTGATGAAAGACAATTACCTAAAACTAAAGTGAAGAAATAGTTAAAAGTAAGGTATCTTTTGTTTCTGTTTACATAATCCTGAGCAATTAACATCTTGCTCCACCATCAATGACCTGACAAGGGTGCACAATATGTGAGCGCTTATCAATTTCTGGTACAAATAGTCATAAGTATTAATATTTTGATTCTGACTTTCTCATGTTTAAATATACCAACAACGCATGTGCCTGCCATGTTTATCTTGACCGTGTCTTTGCAAGGCCGGGAAACTAGAATACTTTTTTAAAGGGATTGATAGATTGAGTGGCTCATAACATGAATTCATGCTGCAAGTTTCACTTGAAAAAAATACCTCTTGTCTATACCTTTGCAAGTAGAGTGGGGGCGGGGGACTTCAACAGTACTGAAACAATAAAGCCAATAATAGTTTTGGCAGGTATTACTTGGTGAAATGTGCATGAGGGCTAAATGTAGAAGTTTAGGGTTGCGGAATACCAAGGCTGTCCACTTTTGATTCCACTTCATGCCCCTTTCATCCATGATACTACACTCCGTGCCCCTTTATCTCATTCTTGGAAGTTCATTTTCGCCCCTCCTTTGGCCTTTTGTCACTGTTGCACCATCTTCCTCTTCCTCTTTTTTCCTTATTTTCTACCTTTCTCCCTTCTGATATGGATCAAAGTCTGATGACCAAATATGAGCCACATTTCCCAAAAATGAGAGAGGATGGGCACCACCTGTAATCACCAGCTCAAATTGAGCATTGTATGGAATAGGGTGCAGTGGCTGAATTCAATCTTGTTCAGTGGCAGCTAGGACATTTGAAAGTGGTGGAGTGTACAAGTGGCGGGCTAGCCCAGTGAGTGAGCCTGACCATCAAAAGGGCTCATCCCCCCGAGAAAATTTTGAAAAAGGGAGTGGGAAATTGCTGATTTTCAAGCAAATTGGAGATAGCAAAAAGGTTAATAAAGCAATTGTGAAAGTGCAGCTATGACATAATTAAAGAGATTTCATATTATAATGACGTAGGTAGATGCTTACTCAGTATAACCAGAGCACCTCATAACAGATTTTGAGATAAGAATGCAGTGAGTCTGTGAATTAAGCATTACTGAGGCCTGTGGAAGGGGTACTGGTCTTCAAAGAGTATTGATCATGCCCGTTATGCTAATTCTATGTTGGACATGTGCAATCGTTTCTCTCCACATCTTGTCCATCTGCATATCTTATCTTCAACAGCATCCTTTCATTGACTCCTGAATGCACGTCCTTGCATCTCCTTCACTTTGCAACCCCCAAACACACAACGCACCAACTCACCTGTCAGCACTATATTTTCATTTATTTTTGCCTTCTCAATATTTTGGCAACTGTGTACCTCCTTCACACACATTTGCACAGAATCACAAACTGAAATAAATGACCATTACTCTGTTTGTTCAGCAGAGAGGCCAAGGATTGGATGACCAAGTATTCTGAACACCTTTCTTACTCACTGAGATGCATTGAGAGAAATTTGTACTGCTTTCAGCCCTTGTTCCAGACCTCTCAATGGTGGCCCGTTAAAAGCATCTGAAGGAGGCGTTTCAGTCCAATGTATGCACTGTACAAGAGAGATATGCCACCCTAAAAATACAGCAATACAACATCCTGGAAAAAGTGAGCACCCTTAAGGAATGCAAAATTAAGTAAAAGGTGAAATATAAACTGGAGCCAAATTACTGGCATTTTTAATAACTTTTGATCCGTTCGCTGATTATGGTGCAAATGCGGCAAATCCATAATTATGAAGAAAACCCGGTGCCAGCAAAACCATATAATTCCAGTAGCTCTAACTGCCACTAATGCATACAAGGGAGAGGCTTGAGCAATCAGTTCAATCTTTGGTCCCATCAGCAAAGCTTTTTTGAATCTCAAACACCCAATTACAGACCAAAGAGTACTTCTTACCTAGATTGGATGTGCCAGAGAGCTAGAGACTGGAAAGCACATTTTAGCCACAGAAAATAAAATGATTGAATTAAGGTAGACCCATAAACCAAGCGATTAAAAGATGCGCTCTGCCGCCTTCTTCTATGCAGATAGAAATTCAACTTTATAGTTCTCAGAACATAAACATGTATTTGGGAAAATACAAGTTAGTTATTGAGCTGAAATTAGGTGCTGAGAAGTAAAGCATGGCATGGGGGCACGTCATCCGGGCAACGCTTTACACGCCCTGCCCTTAATAAATGTGTGAGCTCCATTGTGATGAATTAAACCTAATAATAAAGAAACTAATAAATGAGCTCAGTGGATGAAATCGGTCACAGTAATTGTCTTATAAGTCACAGCCCCATCTAGAAATCTTGCAAACTAAGGCCCATATTTATACTTTATGGCTCAAAGCTGTGCTAATGCAGGATTGCGCCAAAAAGTATAGAGCTGGCTAGCGGCTTTCCTAGACACCGGCCGGGCACCATTATTATGGAATGGCACTAGCAGGACCTAAGGCCCTGTTAGTGTCCTTGGAAACGATGCTAACAGGGCCGAGGAGGCGTAGGTGGAACCAGGGCTTGTGCACCAAATTATGGCGCTACACTGTTTGGAGGCACAAAAATTGCCTCTAGGCAGTGTAGCGCCATTTTCTTGTGCACAAGCCCTACGGACATGGCTCCTGTCTTAGTAAAGAGAGAAGCCATGCCCACCACCCCAATGGCCATGCCCAGGGGACAAATATCACCTGGGCATGGCCATTGGGGCCAGCGCCATGCAGGGGGCCCCAAGTCAGTGCTCCCGAGCGGCATTGGACAGAAAAAAAAATACTCACCCGAAATTACCTTCGGATGGGTCCCACATCCATAGGTGACCTCCTGGTGTAGGTAGGGGTGGGTGGGGGTGTCCCTGGGGACAAGAAAAAGCACCTGTGGGCAATTTCCATGGTCTCAGACCATGGAAATCTGCCTACAGGTCCCCCAAAGCCTGCCCATACCCAGGCATTGAATAATGGCGCTAAGCAGGCTAAGCGCCATTATTTAAGGCCCTCCTCCTCTCGCGTGTGATATTTGCACAGGAGGGTAAATAAGACGCTAGGGCCTTTGAGACATATTTTGCCCAGGATCACATGCCTTGCATCTCACTGATGCAAGGTAGTTTTCCACAGGCAAAAAAATAAGTTAACTCCAATATTTTGGGGCTAGACATGTCTAGCGCCAAAATATAAATATGGAGTTAAGTTTGCGCCATATTTGCGTAAAAAAAAAAGTGATGCAAATCCAGCACAAATAGAGTATAAATATGCCCCCAATTTTCAAAATGTAAACATTTGGCCAAGAACTCCTGGTAGACATTATCCCTAGCATACACAGATTTTTCCTCATTGAAAGGAGATCAGTGGGCTGCACTCCAAGGAATTTATCTGAAAATGGCAGACTTTTTGAGACACAACTTTAAAAGATAATATTGGACACCGTCAGCATGTTTAAGGAGGGGCCTTCAAACCTTATGGACAGTTACATGTTCTCTCCAAAATTTGTAGTTCAATGTGTTTTCATTGTGTTAAATAAAAAAACGGGGGCTGCCTTTCAGGAACAGAGATAGGTTCTATAAGGGACGAGGAGTTCCACATGTTCCTCCTTCAAGCTAGGTAAAGTACAAAAATATATCTGACCGATTGCTTACAGCTCTCAAGTGCAAGTGCATTAACCCACTGATCTGTCTCATTCACTTTCAAACCTAGGCCCTTCAGATTACGCATAGATCTCTGCATGCAAAATGCCCTGTTTTTAAGTATTAACTTAATCTTTAGACTAACTATAACAGTCATCATCAGTCCTTCTCTGAGAAGACCACTTGTGACTCGTGCCTTTGCATTCTGGTGTGCCACAGGCATTCCGACCACCAGCTCTGCCTTCCAGTCCTTATTCAACCCCCCCAATCCCTAAGTCAATTTGGATGCTGTTCTCCTGCTGTTAACAGCATAAAAGCATCATGAGCATTGGCTTGGTCAGGGGCTGCCAGTGCTCCTTTGAACACTTGGGGGCTGTTGCAGCAATACCCTGGGCTCCCACATTGAACCAGTAATCGAGGGTTTACGTGCGCATGTCGGGCAGGGCAAAGCAAGGCACAGTCCAATCTGACATGCGTACTTCACCCCATGGAGGCCCAGCTGAACGTGGTGTGACTCAACAATTCATGCTACACCCCCCATAGGAAAGTGCCCTTATTGGCATTTTTATCCCCCCTCTTTTTGCCTGATACTGATGCCAACTTTGATTGAGAGTGTGCTGGGACCCTGCTAACCGGGCCCCAGCACCAGTGTTCTTTCCCAAAATCTGTACCTTTGTTTACACAATTGGCACACCCCGGCACACAGATAAGTCCCTTCTAAAATATACCCATGATACTAAGGGCCCTGGGGCCAGGGAAGGTCCCCAAGGGCTGCAGCATATATTATGCCGCCCTGGGGGACTCCTCACCAAGCACGTACACAGTGCCTTTCCAGCTTGCATGTGCTGGTGTGGAGAAAAAAGGCAGAGTCGACATGGCACCCCTCCCAGGGTGCCATGCCCACAAACCACTGCCCGTGGCATAGGTAAGTCACCCCTCTAGCAGGCCTTACAGCCCTAAGGCAGGGTGCACCATACCACAGGTGAGGGCATAGCTGCATGAGTAATATGTCCCTACAGTGTCTAAGTCAATTCTTAGACATTGTAAGTGCAGTGTAGCCATCCTGAGTATGTGGTCTGTGAGGTTGTCATTACAAACTCCACAGCTCCATAATGGCTTCACTGAATACTGGGAAGTATGGTATCAAACGTCTCAGCACAAAAAACCCACACTGATGCCAGTGTTGGATTTATTGAACAATGCACCCATAGGCCATCTTAGAGATGCCCCCTGTAATTTTCCCTATCATTTACTGCAGGACTGATTGGTCTGTGCCAGCCTGCCACTAAGAGACGAGTTTCTGGCCACATGGTGTGAGAGCCTTTGTGCTCTCATAGCCAGAAACAAAGCATGCACTGGGTGGAGGTGCCTAACACCTGCCCCTGCAGGAACTGCAACACACGACAGTGAGCCTCAAAGGCTCAGCCCTCTTCTTACAGTGCCCCAGGGCACCCCAGCTGTCGGAGTTGTATGTCCCCTGGACAAAGCCCCACTTTTGGCGGCAGGTCCGGCTGGAAAATTAGGGAAAGCAAGAAGGAGTAGCCACCCCAGATAGGACCACTCCTAAGGTATCCAGAGCTGAGGTGATCCCCTTCTTTCAGAATCCTCCATTTTAGTTTGGAGATCAAGGACCAATAGAGTTAGGTGTGTGTCCCCCTGCCCAAAGGGAGTGGACACAAGAAGGGTGCAGCCACCCTCAGGGTCAGTAGCCATTGGCTACTGCCCTTTGACCCTTGTAATGCCCCTAAATCCAGGATTTAATGGCTCCCCTGAACCTAAGTCATCAGATTCCTGGCGACCTCACAAGAAGAAAGAAGAAAGAGGAAGGACTGTGAAGCTGAAACCCCAGCAAGGAAGGAGGAAGACGAAAACTGAGTTGGCCCCAGTCTTACCGGCCTGTCTCCTGGTTTAAAAGGCCTACAAAAGGAGGCAACACATTCTGCAGGTCCAGCGACCTCTGCCAAGCTTCCAGAGGACTACCTGCATCAAAGCGGACCAAGAACTCCCGTGGACAGTGGCCCTGTCCAAGATGAAACTACATTTAAGGAGTCAAGAGCCTCCCCAGATCTGTGAGTCCTGAGCACTCTGCACCCGACGTCCACAGCCTATGTCCAGGTGGCCCAACCAGCTAGAGAGGATCCTCAGGCAATTCCAAGCAAGTGCCAACCCTGGGTTGACTTCTCCTGTCCCCTAAAACGACACCTGCAGTGTGAATCCAGAGGACCCTCTGACCGTAAATGTTCTGGGCGAAGATATAAAATGCCAAAAGGTACACTGCACCCGCAGCCTCCAGGCCTTGGAGAACCCGACCTCCAGTGCAGCAACATTCAGCAGACAGCCCTCCTTCTTGCCCAGCCTGTGGATTTCAGGAAACAACCCCTGGTCACAGCCTGCAGCATCTAAGTGACCCCTGGGGTTCCCTCCTAGGAAAGCATTGGGAGTTCTACAACATGTTTGCACCCTGCACCCGGCCGCCCCTGCGCCGCTGAGGGTGTGAGTTTGGTGCCTACTTGTGGCTCCCCCCGGTACTCCTCTAAACCCCCTAGGTCTGCCCTCAGAAGACACAAGCACTTACCTGCCAGCAGATCTGAAATCGAGTGCTCTCAGTCTCCATGGGAGCCCATGTTAAACTTGCCTCAACTTTGACCTCTGCACCCTGCTGGCCCCGGGTTGCTGGTGGTGGGTGTTTGGGGATAACTTGAACACCAACCAGTAGACTTCCTAGCCCCCGGAGACTGGAACTGTAAGTGTTGTACTTACCTGCAAAACATACTAACTTTTCTTCCCCCAAGAACTGTTCTGAAAATTGCAGTGTCAACTTTTAAAACAGATTATTGCTGTTTAGTTAAAAACTGTACAACTTAACAATTCCACACATATGTGAAATACTTATTAATTTATGTACTTACTTGGGACTTGAATCTTGTGGTTCTAGAAATAAATGAACAAAATATAATTTTTCTATATAAAAGCAATTGGTCTGGAGTTGTCATTGAATGTGTGTGCTTCTTCTACTGTCTGTGTGTGTACAACAATTGCTTTGCACTATCCTCTAATAAGCCTAACTGCTCGAACACACTACCACAAAAGAGAGCATTAGCATTATCTATTTTTCCCTCTGTTAAGCCTCTGGGGAACCCCTGGACTCTGAGTACAGTGTGTCTTATTTTGATATGGTATATACAGAGCCAGCTTCCTACACCCTGCCTTCCCATGTCCAACTCCATACATCTCCTTCACTCTCCTGCAAAGCTACAAACTTTGGCCGGATCATGCTGCACACTGTAGCTAATAAAAAATGGAATAATTCAAGTAGTAATAATTTAATAAGGGTCCCAGGGCAACATAAGTACAGGGGGAGAACACCTCTACACCCCAATAAAAAACACTGCTGACTTCGGTATTCCTCCAGCACTCAGAATGAGGAACTCTGGACGTGCTGCTCTTTCTAAAGAAATTCATAGGAGATTGTCAGGGATTGTATTAGTTACTGTGAGCCAGATGTACAAAGCCAGTTTGTATTTCTAAACGCTAAACGGTCTGAATTGCTGTTTCGGGCCATTAAGAAATGTAAAATGGGCTTTTTTGATGTACAAAGCCATTTAGGGAATCGCAAGTTGCAATTTGCGATCCTCTGAATAGGAAATCACAAAAAGGTATTACCAATTTGCAATTCTTATTCAGATGTACAGAGCATTTCCTAACTGTGAATTCGGCATTTAGGAAATACAAATACCATTGACTTCAAGTCAATGGTAGCCATGTGCAATTTTAAAAACACACCTCAAAATACTTTTTTCAATAGAAATAGAACCCACACATGCCCCTTGGGCATATGTGTGCCCTACATGTGCACCTCTATTTTTGGCGTGCATTTCAAGGGGTCTTTTTCCATGGCCATTCTTGGTTTAGCATTTTCCAAATAGCAATTTCCTGTTAGAAAATTGCTATTTGGAAAATGCCTATTGTCACAAATGGTGTGGGACTTCTTATTTGCAATTTCCTAATACTTTGTGGGAATCACTATTAGGAAATGGGTATCTTGGTACATAGCATTTTGCATTTCCTAAATAGCGACTTCTATGAAGTCACTATTTAGGGAATGCAAAATTGCATTTAAGTACATCTGGCCCTCTGTACCTCTAGTCTGGTTAGTAAAAACGAATGCGAGAACTGCAATGTACAACAGATAAGCATGTATTCCGTGGTTCTGCAATCACTCAGAAGTGCATATGCATGTGACAGATTCAGTCCTGCTCACATCACTTAGCTGCCAAGTATTTTTCCTGAAACAAATGGTGGTCTTGGGTCACTGGTGCCACTGGCCCTGAAGCAGTGTCATTCGGAAGTAAAAGCAATATAGATGTATCTGCATACAGAGGTATGTGGCTGGGAACGTGCTGCAGAGCGGGGGCACAGTAGCAACTACACTTTCCTCTTGATATTCATCATTTCCTATTTTAACTTGTTTTCACATGCTCCCTATTGACTATTCACATCACTGACATGTTGACCCACTACTCACCTCAAAGGAGCAGGTGCAACATGAAAGTGAAGGGAAGAATAAATATTTTCAGTGATGTTTAAATGGAGCATCGAGGAGGCCATGAGAAGTGAAAGACATCACTGAACAAATATTCTATCTGGATGTATGCTATTTAAATACCAGTACTGAAATAGAAACACTTTAAACTAGTGAATGTCTGGATGGATTCCACTACAGAATTGTGTTCTTTTAAAGTTTGAATTATTGCTTATTCAAAGTTTCCAGTGTATGAAATATAATAAGTAAGGAAAATGGAAATGCCTCTTGAATCGGGGCTTGAAATTCAGGTGTAATGTATAATTATGACAAGTTTAAGGCATATCTTCTCATTAAAAAAATCTGTTCATTCAACGCTGGTTTCAAAGCAACTTTGAAACAAAAATGTACAGATTAAGGGCCTGATTTAGGGGCATATTTATACTCTGTTTGCGCCGGAATTGCGTCCTTTTTTTTGACGCAATTCCGGCGCAAAACGAACTCCATATTTATATTTTGGCGTTAGACGCGTCTAGCGGCAAAGTCCATGGAGTTTGCGTCATTTTTTAGCGTGGACACCTACTTTGCGTTAATGACATGCAAGGTAGGCGTTCCCGTCTAAAAAATTGACTCCGAGGCATGTGCGCCGAATTTACACTCCCGGGCAAAATTCACGCCCGGGAGTGGGCGGGTCAAAAAAAATGACGTACGGCCGCTTTTGCGCCGTTTTTTAGCGCCTGGACAAGGCAGGCGTTAAGGGACCTGTGGGCTCTGAAGGAGCCCAGAGGTGCCCCCCCATGCCCCCAGGGACACCCCCTGTCACCCTTGCCCACCCCAGGAGGACACCCAAGGCTGGAGGGACCCATCCCAGGGACATTAAGGTAAGTTCAGGTAAGTATTTTTTTTATTTTTTTGGGTGGCATAGGGGGGCCTGATTTGCGCCCCCCTACATGCCACTATGCCCAATGACCATGCCCAGGGGACAGAAGTCCCCTCGGCATGGCCATTGGGCAAGGGGGCATGACTCCTGTCTTTGCTAAGACAGGAGTCATTTCTATGGGGGTTGGGAGTCGAAAAAAATGGCGCAAATCGGGTTGAGGCGAAAAATTTGCCTCAGCCTGACTTGCCCCATTTTTTGACGCCCAAGCTCCATATCCCCCTACGCCGGCGCTGCCTGGTGTACGTCGTTTTTTTTCACGCACACCAGGCAGCGCCGGCGGCTAACGCCGGCTAACGTCATAGATTAAATACGGCGCCCGCATGGCGCTTCAGAATGGCATTAGCCGGCGCTAATTTTTTTGACGCAAAACTGCGTTAGCGCAGTTTTGCGTCAAAAAGTATAAATATGGCCCTTAGAGTTTGGCGGAATGGGTTACTCCACCACAAATGTGATGGATATCACGTCCAGCGTGTTACAATTCCATTATAACCTATGGAACCTGTAATGCAGAGTGAAGGCTAACCATCATGTTTGTGATGGAGTAACCCCTCCATCAATCTCTAAATCAGACCCCTAGTGTCAATGTAGGGTAGTGGGATTTCCAACAATGGTCCACATGATTTAGTTAATGTTTCATTTTTAAGTTTATGCCATTTATGGAGAACATATTTAGATCTATACATGTTCTAAGGGTTTTAGTTCAGCGTTGTCGACCATTTGCTTCTTTCGCTCAGGAACATTCAGACATTGGCTTGACACATTTTCGATCACATCTGAGATAGGCCCACTGGAGTATTTTTGTTTGTGTGGGTCCACCAGTCTCCACTGTAATCACACATTTCATTCTGTAACTCATACATGAAAGACATACACAAAGCAATCTGTTTTAGATCTTGCTATAGACCGCTTTCCCTGTCTGTTGCCAGACCTAGGGTCCGATATAGAAGTCCGATATTGAATTGCATGTTTTATCCAATCATGATTTGCAATTCTTAAGAAATCACATTTTGGGATTTGGTAATTGAAATTCTTTATTATGTACATATTCCTATCAATGATTTATTCTGATTCACTTCCTAAAAATACTGAATTGCTAAAAAGCAATTCCTACTTTTTTGCAAATTGCAAATGTTACTCAGAAACGTACTGATATCATCACAATAAGGAAATACATTGTTGCAATGCCATTCTAAGGCACAGGGCCTTGCAGTGAGGACTTGTTCAGACCCCAAGTTACTTTTATTTTGAAAAAGAGCGACTCTGGAAGGGTAGACACAGGACTTTCCAAGAAAGCAGATGCATAAGTTCTCAGGTGATGGCATAGGTATACTGGTGATAACGCGTCCAAACCTTGATAATTAACTTACAAGGGGACTCGTTTTAGGCCAATGAATCTTTTGACCACGTTTGGGGACTTCCCAGAATGAGATATCTGTTTAGCATTTCAATCAATAGATCAATAACCTAATCAATATTCACAATAACTAATCAATTAAACTGATCAATAACTTTTAATAACAACTGAACACACCATGACCTTTCAGCCATGAATAACCACACACATCTAGTATGTTTTAGGATATTTATTCCCTATTTGTTACAATCTACTAGCATATTAATTAGTCTCAATATCAGTAAGCACATCAACAAAACTACGATATGGCAACTCGAATAAGACTTTATCAGAGCATAGATCATAAACATTAGAACAAAGCACAATGTCAACATGAATCAACTTTAGCAGAGTATCACTAGTACATTATTTCATCAAAGCAAAGATTCAGTCATTTGTCTATTTGCACCCGATATTTTTGAACTCCTTAACTAACCTCTAATTAGCATCAGCATGTTGGGCTTCATGCAAAACAATTTAGCAACATGAATTTGGAAAACATCTAGCTATGGCCTCTATCTAAAAAAGCAGTTGGTACGTAGAAAGAAAAGGCAAACAGACAATTACAATTCATCAGCAGATAATTACCCATCCAAAAGGGTCAGAATGCTGGATCAGTCTTCATCCTCAGGACATCAGGCGGTTCGCCATCAGCCAGGATAGAACAGGTAAGTCTCAGCAGGGCATAGCAAAAGGCTCTTCCCTCATAAGGAGGAGAAGTGCCTATCAGGCAAAGGGGTAAGGTGAGGATAGTTCAAAGTAAAAGACAAAGGGGGTCATTACGACCCTGGCGGTCGGAGACCGCAAGGGCTAAAGTGGCACCGTACCGCCAACAGGCTGGCGGTACGGAGACCCATATTATGACCGCAGTGGTAGTGCCGCAGTCGTACCGCCGGGGCCGGCGGTTTCCTGCCGTTTTAGCCCCGGCGGTGATAATCCGCCAGGGCAGCGCTGCAAGCAGTGCTGCCCTGGGGATTATGACTCCCCTACCGCCAGCCTGTTTCTGGCGGTTTGCACCGCCAGGAAGAGGCTGGGGGTAAGGGGAGTCCTGGGGCCCCTGGGGGCCCCTGCACTGCCCTTGCCACTGGCATGGGCAGTGCAGGGGCCTCCTAACAGGGCCCCGTGCAGCTTTTCACTGTCTGCATAGCAGACAGTGAAAAGCGCGACGGGTGCTACTGCACCCGTCGCACGGCCGCAACACCGCCGGCTCCATTAGGAGCCGGCTCCTATGTTGCGGCCGCATCCCCGCTTGGCCGGCGGGCGTAAACTAGGTTTGCGCCCGCCGGCCCAGCGGGGATGTTGTAATGGGGACCGCGGGAGTGCGGCCGCATTGGCGGCCGCATGGCGGTTACAGCTTGGCGGACGACGGTAGCCGCCCGCCAAGGTTGTAATGACCCCCAAAGTCTCTCAGAAAGGCAAGGCAGAGCAAAGAAATGGGTCGGTGTAATGTCCAGTAATGGCTGATTTCTCCTTGGGTCATATTTATAGTTATATATATTAAAGTTGTCGAACAAGTCTCTAATTTCCCATTGGACAATATTTGGTGCATCGTTATCTCTGTCCAATAATTTGTCACACACCTTACTAGAATTTTCATCTAAGACAGTTCTCATGCAGTTTATTGGCTCCTGTGATTGACGTCTTCAACGGGTAGAATGTCAGGTAAGAAAAGTTACAGGTGTCTCTCCAGTCAGTAGTTCCATTGTCTTCTCCTAGTTTAGGCCACCTTGCACCTGTTGCGAATTACACTGTTGCATTTGGCAAGAATGTCTCCTTGAGCAAGTCAGGGCTCCTGAGGAAGAATTTACTACAGCTACACACATATCTCTAGCTTCTGGAAAACTACAGCTTTGTGTCTATCAGGAAAATAGCACATTGCACTTTAGAAAAACACAGTTAATATGAGACCAGGAAGCTAGGCCCAGACCCTTGCTAACTAATGCCTAGTGATTAATTTAGCAAAACCTTAATACAAAACTCTAATTAGGATGCGCTAATACAAAACCATATATGAATACATTATTAATTCATTATTACTCGGTTCCATTTATCATCGTATACATCGGTGGCCACTCCCCGTGGGCACATTTCAAACACGTGCATTAGTATTACATTAATACATTTTATGCGGTTTCATTAGACATTATATTGCAAGGTTTTCATGTTAACATTGATTATAAAAGTCACGCTCCAACAATCCCTCCTCTGATGACTCTTGTCATCACACAAACCTTTCTTTCACAGTTTATTAATCTTCTGAATTCCCTCATCTCAATTTCTTCCCCCATTTTTGTTGCGTCTAATTTTTCTCGGAACAATTTCTCCCTTTTCTTTTCTTCCCTCCTCTGATTATTTTTCGCCCTTTTCAATTTAATTATTTTACTAATTTTGCATAACAACCATAGTCCAAATAAGCAAGCCAAAACAATCAACATTCCCTGTATTATTTTTGCTAATATCCCATGCCAAATATTACTAACCCAGCTTCCCACTTTAGCGAGTCCCTTTCCAACCTTTTCCCAAACTCCTGGTTCTTTCAGTTCCTTCAAATCTGCACTATCTCTTGTTAGGTTAGTAAACATACTTCTAATCTCATTACTATTGTCAGGTATGTAGGCACAACAGTGTCGCTCGTTAAGCATCTTACAGACTCCGCCATTTTTCGCTAAAAGAATGTCTAAAGCAAGCCTGTTTTGAAGAGTCATAGCCCTCTCCGCAGCAAGTTCAGGATCCATCAGGAGTATAGCTCCTGTAAAATTTGTCAGCATGTTATCCACAATAGTCGACAACTTTCGAATCTTCATCGAATTCAAGATAACTCCCACTGAAGGAATTATTGCTCCAAATATGTCTCCTACTTGTGGTTCTAAAAATTCTGGACCTATGTAATTTACTTTGCCACAGCAGTACGATTTTAGTATCAAAAGACCAATAATGACTAGTACACTAAGCATGAGCATTTTCGCTCAATTCCAGCAGCGTTTTCACCTCGAAATCACCATTTTCGTCCTGCACTCGTGGCTCCCATTTTATACACGGCAGCCATTTTAAAAGTTGCCCTCACATAGGCTTATAATACAGTCAGATTTGATTCCAAGGACACGTACACCTTGATTGACTTTTCTCTGACCTGGGCAAGCTGGAACCATTGCCTCAGGCCAAACCTGTTTGGTCAGTCCCTCTCCCAGTGGCCGAATCAGATAGCATCAAGGCACACCATGCCATAAAACCCTTATTATCGCTCACACACCCTGCCTAATCTTGCTCACACCTGTACCTGCTCTTTTCTTCTTCTTACCTTACGAGGGGGAGGTGCCCGTTTTTATTGGGGGTCCACACTTATCTGATGTAAAATACTAGGCCTTGCCAGGTAATTTATTATGAGTTGGGTGACATGAAATATGAGGTTTCATCATGACACTGTTTTTTCCTTTGTAGTGAAAACATGTGAATGACCAACCAAAATGTCAAGAATGTTTGCCTGAAGCTTAAAAAACTGTATATAAAGAAACCTGACTTTGCATTGAAACACAGTCTCCTGAGAACATACAAACCGTGCTGTTGTACTTCTAGGACGCTTGTTACTTGGCTGCAGCCAATAAATTCGATCTTTGACTTCACCTAGAAGACTCTGAGTTTCTGTGGTCTGAATCAGGAAAGTACCCGAGATCTTTGGGTGTACCCTGGCACCGCTGGGTTACCGGATCAGTACCGGTTCTGAAAAACCCAGTACCTCAGTTGGCGCCCAACGTGGGGCGATACCAGCGGTACCGGTCCAAGCCTGAGGTCCGTGGGGAGCTTCGTGTGAAAATTCTGGAGGAAGGCCACCACTTCATCGACCCTGCATGTTGACGTGGTCCGAAAGTCTTTGCTGCGAGGTTCCCCGCTTCCCAACGGCTACGAAGGACTGCTGCCCTGGCTATCGCCCTGATTTGGACCCTTGATGTTTGGTAGAGCGAAACGATAAGACGAGTCTTCTGGTGACGTCATCGATATTTTCAGTTAAGTATAAGTGGAGCGTCTCCCAGTCCTTAGTTGGACACTTGGTTTGGTCCTTAGTTGGACATTTGGTTTGGTATCCCTTCGGGATCACTTTGATTTGGAACTTGCAAGTACCAAAGCCGAAGGACTCGTGTATTCACGAGACTATCGTAAACGATAATCCTTTGAAGTTTGAAGCTAGACTAGTGAGCGAAGATGCCTGGTCTTAGCAGACTTGGAAATTTGTTTTGTCTTGGTTGTAAAAGGGACTCCCGGTTGGAGGACTCATGTCCGGTTCTTCCGATTGGAACTCCAACCTATGAACTATATGTGAAGCACGGAGTAGGCCCCATCACGTTTAATAAAGTATGGGTCCGCTATTCTTGGAAATAATTGAGAAAAGTTTTCTTTTTTTTTCTTGTAAATATGCCTTACAACTAGGATCTGCAAACGGTTCTGTAAGTAAATTGCGACGGCGCTATTTATGAAAAATGGCTAAAGCGCGCTGTATTGTGTGTACTGAGTGTTTTCTGTTTATATCTGAAATGAGCTCAATGTGTGTTTGTGGGTCTTCTTGATGTTTACAGTTTGTTAAGTAAAATGTTGGTTAATTAATATTAAGTGGAAACTTAGAAAAAATCCAGAAATGAACCATGTGATGTGCTAACATAGCTATATGTTGCTCTTTAATTTATAGAATGAGCAATTGTGCACATATACAAAGCTGCCGTTAAATGCTTAATAAATTAGAAAACACATTCAATAGATATAAATAGGGCCCAAAAAAAAACGAAATTATCTATTTTTGCAAAAAAAAAAAAAAAAACATTTACAGCATTTTTCTTATATGCATTGTATTAGATGTTCACAGGCAAACTTTTCAGCTGCAGTATATTTGATAGGAATGTTCAATTCAGCCAGCACTTTCCCAGTTAAACATGGGTGGAATTTTGCATAACCTTCCTTTTAAATGAAAGTGGCGCAAAAATGTGACGCATTTCAGGTTAGGCTTATGCGCTTAGGCTTGTGAGTTAATGTATCCCAAATAATAGGCAAGGGACGCAGCTTGCTTTTATATGTGGAATTATCACAAAAAAAGAATACAGGGAGTGCAGAATTATTAGGCAAGTTGTATTTTTGAGGATTAATTTTATTATTGAACAACAACCATGTTCTCAATGAACCCAAAAAACTCATTAATATCAAAGCTGAATATTTTTGGAAGTAGATTTTAGTTTGTTTTTAGTTTTAGCTATGTTAGGGGGATATCTGTGTGTGCAGGTGACTATTACTGTGCATAATTATTAGGCAACTTAACAAAAAAAAATATATACCCATTTCAATTATTTATTATTACCAGTGAAACCAATATAACATCTCAACATTCACAAATATACATTTCTGACATTCAAAAACAAAACAAAAAAAAATCAGTGACCAATATAGCCACCTTTCTTTGCAAGGACACTCAAAAGCCTGCCATCCATGGATTCTGTCAGTGTTTTGATCTGTTCACCATCAACATTGCGTGCAGCAGCAACCACAGCCTCCCAGACACTGTTCAGAGAGGTGTACTGTTTTCCCTCCTTGTAAATCTCACATTTGATGATGGACCACAGGTTCTCAATGGGGTTCAGATCAGGTGAACAAGGAGGCCATGTCATTAGATTTCCTTCTTTTATACCCTTTCTTGCCAGCCACGCTGTGGAGTACTTGGACGCGTGTGATGGAGCATTGTCCTGCATGAAAATCATGTTTTTCTTGAAGGATGCAGACTTCTTCCTGTACCACTGCTTGAAGAAGGTGTCTTCCAGGAACTGGCAGTAGGACTGGGAGTTGAGCTTGACTCCATCCTCAACCCGAAAAGGCCCCACAAGCTCATCTTTGATGATACCAGCCCAAACCAGTACTCCACCTCCACCTTGCTGGCGTCTGAGTCGGACTGGAGCTCTCTGCCCTTTACCAATCCAGCCACGGGCCCATCCATCTGGCCCATCAAGACTCACTCTCATTTCATCAGTCCATAAAACCTTAGAAAAATCAGTCTTGAGATATTTCTTGGCCCAGTCTTGACGTTTCAGCTTGTGTGTCTTGTTCAGTGGTGGTCGTCTTTCAGCCTTTCTTACCTTGGCCATGTCTCTGAGTATTGCACACCTTGTGCTTTTGGGCACTCCAGTGATGTTGCAGCTCTGAAATATGGCCAAACTGGTGGCAAGTGGCATCGTGGCAGCTGCACGCTTGACTTTTCTCAGTTCATGGGCAGTTATTTTGCGCCTTGGTTTTTCCACACGCTTCTTGCGACCCTGTTGACTATTTTGAATGTAACGCTTGATTGTTCGATGATCACGCTTCAGAAGCTTTGCAATTTTAAGAGTGCTGCATCCCTCTGCAAGATATCTCACTATTTTTGACTTTTCTGAGCCTGTCAAGTCCTTCTTTTGACCCATTTTGCCAAAGGAAAGGAAGTTGCCTAATAATTATGCACACCTGATATAGGGTGTTGATGTCATTAGACCACACCCCTTCTCATTACAGAGATGCACATCACCTAATATGCTTAATTGGTAGTAGGCTTTCGAGCCTATACAGCTTGGAGTAAGACAACATGCATAAAGAGGATGATGTGGTCAAAATACTCATTTGCCTAATAATTCTGCACTCCCTGTAATTGGTTTTTTTTTGTTTTTTTTTTAAAAGAAAATTATTAATTATGGAAAAATTATTTAAAAAATAAGTGCCTTTCAAAATCGTTTTTTAATATTTATAAAGCTTAATACCTATACTATGACCTCCTAACATTAAAATTTAATTTAAGTTATGTTGCACCGCTAAAATGACATTTGTATGTGCAATTTTCCCTTGGCGCAGGAGCAAACAAGCTCATTTCTATAAAGTATAAAGTTAATATTTTCAATGGCTGACTCAGGGATTGTGTAATAGACATTCTGGTAATGCATATTATGCAAGAAAATTGTAGGATATTGATTTTTTAATGCCTAAAATATCAAAGTCGATTTTGGGCAAAAGCACTGTTTAAACTGCATTTTCTTTCATTCAGAGTACTTTTTAAAGTGTCTCAGGCTTCAGTAAATGCATACATTTAGGTTTGATATATATTTGCAGGTTGTGCCTTCTTATGATTCAATGAGTCAATGTGCCAGTACAAAGGCTTGTTTTAATATCGAGGTTGAAGGTTCTAACTTCAGCTGGGCCTACTGAGACGTTCATTCATTCGAGGTTGATGAAATATGTACCATTGCATGGGATTGCAACAAGCATTTATTCTAACAACTGGTATGAGTGTTATTAAGGTTTATGAATTATTCACAGTAAATGTAGTTTAATAATCTGGAAATAGAGATACATTTTTTTAGCGCCTAAAAAGGAAAAACTATTTTTTTTAAAATAGAGTGAATTATTGCAGGTTAGAAGGAAAACAGGAAGGCCTACTGTCTTTGACAGATTCAGAGTGGCAGAAGCTAGGAGAGCTACAGAGGCTGGCTCAAGTCACGCTGCTGAGATGCTATCTTTAGTTTTCCCATAAACAATGGAGGAGGCTGTCATGTTGACACTTGTGACCTTTTAAATTAGGGCCTTGTCTCTGTGAAATGCAGAAAGACCCTACCGGCCTCTAAAAGTGGGATTTCTGGTTTCTCCAGAATAACATCAATACAATTAAAGAACTTAATTCCAAAGGGAAAATATAAAAAAAAGGGGTTTCTTCGAAAGTCCCAACATCATGTTAAATGCTCTGCAGAACTGATACATTTGTGTCTCCGCTCTAAAAAAATAAAATGATGCCTGCTAGTTGCTTTTATTTGACAGAAAACAAAGTGTTGCATTAAGTCTTAGACAGAAAATAAGATGCAGCCCTTTTCTAAAATTTTGAAGGCTACATGCCTTAATGAGAACGATTTGCCAAATTAAGACTTATTTTTCACAGTGGAAATTGTAGGTGCCAAATTAATATGGAGTGTCAGAGTAACAATTTTTACTTTTAGAAAGGTAAAACTAATGTTGCCTTGTTGTTGCGAAGTAACTGACAAGAGGGTAACAGTTAAGTAATGGACATTTATTTTCATGTATTTGGTCCTATCATGAATTGTTCTTGCTGGTCCTGTATGTTAGAAGAGAAACAGTAAAGTTATATTTGACAGCAGATTTCCATTGCCTGGTGATCTACTGTCAAATGGAGGGTAAGGATTTTAAACCTGACAAATTAAACAGGCCCAAATATTGGGTTTTGGGCTGCAGGTTTACAGTGCATAAAGTACATGACATGGTGTTGTGTGTCACTGCTTATTCACACATGCTATTGTTTTGTCTATGCTTTTTGTGCTTGATACACAGCAAGTATATCTGATGGCTTGATGTTTTGTGCGTTTTTATTATTTTTATTTGTTTTTTGCATGTTTGTTGCGGCTTTTGATACTATTACAAGCTCCCCTGTGTTGTGAGGGGATGGTCATGACGATGCCCATCGCTACGCAACAGTTGGTTGAACTTGTTCTGGTTACTAAATTCCACAGATAATGATATTTCATGCTGTGAACATAAGAGACAACACTTCACCAGTGCATGTCAATTTGGCTATAATGGTATTGAAGGAAAATAAAAAGAGATATACAGGATCAAAGTGTGTCACCTGCAGTTAGTCACGTTACTGCCCCTTCCCTTAAAGGAATAGGCAGCCCTACATTTATGTAGCCTTGATTGGACCTAAGGAAGAAATTATAGATCTGTGACTCAAGGTGGCCTAATTTCTATATTACATTAGTTAATGATGTTCTGTTTCCTAAGTAGCATATGGCTTTCGTTCCTTAAAAGAAAACCAGGTTTTCATTTTTTCCTGAAGAAGGAACTGAAACATTAGCTAGGAGTACCGTATATGGTGTAGTCGCCAACAGTAGAGTTAAAATTTGTGTAACTTTGGCCTTTGTGTATCACCCGTACTCTCGGTGTTGTGTCACATGCCTGACTATCACCCAAATAATTATTTTTGTTCTTCCTATAGATTTTTTCTTTTGTTACTTCCCCTGACCAATGTCGCATCATGCTTAGTTATTGAGATTTTAGCTATGTCCTAGTCCCATTTCTCTTTTTCGAATTCCTTTCACCAGTCAGCCCTTTTATTATTATTGATGTATTGTTCAGGTTCACATTTCCAGACTGCAGTGATGTACCAGGGACCCCCATGTTATGTATAATTCCCTTTGGTATGACCAGACTGGTTTTCAAGAATTTGCCTTAGGCCTGCTTCAATGTTTTCCAGCCTGACTGTCAGGGTAGCGATAGACTGGTTAACTGACTCAATATTATAGTAAGACAAGTTTTCCATTTCAATAGGAGATATCTTATCTTTACCTTTTTGAACATGACGAATTTTCAATGTCTATTTTAATTTGGTTTTCGGTTCCCTTCTGTTCCTGCTACTTTAATTTTTGGTGGGATCAGATGTGTCCTAATCATGCAAATATCAGGACCCTCTAGTTCTTGTCTTTTTGTTTGCACATTTGACTATTAGCCTGTGTATTGCATAGTGCACCTGATGCACAGTTTTTAAAGGAAGGTTTCTACATGTCCCTGATAATCGGTATCATGTGATTTCTCTATTGAGATGTTCTAAGGTAAGGAGGAACACCTAGACTTAATCATTGAGGAAAATATGTGTTTACCCCATTAGACAATGCCACTGTGTGGGGAAATCCATTCAGATAGAATTCTCATGTACCTATAGATGGCAGAGAATAATGGAGAGAACCCAATTAAAGATGCTAGAGACCCTGTTTTGCCCTTCTGCCTTTGTCTTTGTATTTTATGCCCATGGTGTATGGCTACTCCTTTGAAGATTGCAGACCACCTGCTTGCAGTCCCCTTGTTAAAAACCATGAACTGTTTTTTCACTAAATTGAAGGAAACTAACAACTGTGGCACATTTCCTACGTCACTAGATTCTGCGGGTATCAAGTGATAATAACCTGCAGGACATTGATTTAAGCCTAATTCCCATCAGTGACAGCTACAGATGAAAGACGGACGTCTTGGCCCTATAGTCTCAGCACCCAGAAAGTAGCAAAGCTGGACAGCGATCGCCAGCGCATGGTATCGTACTTGCTCCATCAGACGGCGTTGGACATCGCAGAGCCAAAGTTTCAGTGTAAAGGAGCTAAAGAGAAGGATTCCTGTTGTTGATGGCAGAGCTGTTTTGAGGTTTCATTTCTCTACCTGTCATGTGCTGGTGACCTCTGACAGTGTGCAATCCCTTGAGCCCCTTGGCCTGAGTTTTGGCCACACACCCCCTTTTCTTTGCTCCAACGGAAGAAGGGCAGTGCACCGGAGATTTCAAGTTTGGAAAAAGGCACTATATTGTGGTGCCCATGAAAGAGCAGCTTGAGCGTCCTCTGACACTAAATAATGAGTGTTGGAGTCTGAAAGTGCTGCTGAGCTTGAGCTATTTCCCAATTAATGGTGCTTGGGTCTGCACGAGATGATTTGTGCCCTTGATCAATGAAGAGCACATTGTTTGTAGTGTCTGCCACAGAGGAGAGACACTGGTGCATTGCTTTAAGACATTGAGACTTTCGAGTGAGCTGTGGGTGTTTGCCAGGAGGGCACTCCAACTAAGCAGTACTTTTCTCATGAAGAGGCCTGAATTGAGAGGCCCATGCAAAAGAAAACAACAAAAGAAAATTTGATGGACAATAGAAGCCTGCCAGAGAGGCTTTTTGAACGGACTCTGGGCATAGTTGGTTTCACAAGAGGTTTCCGTGTGATTGTATAGACTAGGTGTTAGGAGACTGATTGTTTTGCTGGCATTGTTTTAAAGTACTATTCTGTTTAGTAAAAGCAGAATAAAGTCCATTTTCTGTGGAAAGAGTACCCCCTTTTCACCTTAGAGCATTGATGAGAGTCACCACTGTTCCACCTGAACATACAAAAATTACTGAAATGCAGAGGAGCCCTAAAAATGTTACTAGATAATTTTAGGATTTGCTTTTTGGTTAGGGTTGTGAAAAATTATTATTTCATTTGCAATAGTGGTCACTACTTTCTCCCGTTGTCTATATGTTCTTAATAACGTGTTTTCTAGTGTCTTTTAAACATGACGTTGTCATTTATGGGTGGGATTGTTTTTCTCTACTCATTTAACTTCTGCACCCACTTCCCAACCTATGTCTTTTCCTACTATTGTTTCTTTGCACTCTTTTCACCCTTTTCCTGAACATGAGCAGGTTAGAAGATCAGAATTCGTAAGCAATTCTTTTGTACAGCTTCTGCATCAACACTAGTTAGTAGTGAACATCACTAATTGTTGGGTGTGTGATCTTATGCCACCTACTGCAGATAGAGGTATTCCTTATTTTGTCCTGCCATATGTGGCCTTTTGTGCTACTTCATGTTCGAGGAGACCTGTCCAGAGAGAGTTACCAAGTACTAGAATTTTGCTCCAGCAACATCTCCATGGCCTTATAAACATAGACCTGGACTCAGATTAGCATGAGAATAGGTTTATTGCCTATGTAAGGGCAAAAGGAGGGTTTGTGGTTCTAAAAATTCTGGACCCATGTAATTTACTTTGCCACAGCAGTACGATTTTAGTATCAAAAGACCAATAATGACTAGTACACTAAGCATGAGCATTTTCGCTCAATTCCAGCAGCGTTTTCACCTCGAAATCACCATTTTCGCCCTGCACTCGTGGCTCCCATTTTATACACGGCAGCCATTTTAAAAGTTGCCCTCACATAGGCTTATAATACAGTCAGATTTGATTCCAAGGACACGTACACCTTGATTGACTTTTCTCTGACCTGGGCAAGCTGGAACCATTGCCTCAGGCCAAACCTGTTTGGTCAGTCCCTCTCCCAGTGGCCGAATCAGATAGCATCAAGGCACACCATGCCATAAAACCCTTATTATCGCTCACACACCCTGCTTAATCTTGCTCACACCTGCACCTGCTCTTTTCTTCTTCTTACTTTACGAGGGGGAGGTGCCCGTTTTTATTGGGGGTCCACACTTATCTGATGTAAAATACTAGGCCTTGCCAGGTAATTTATTATGAGTTGGATGACATGAAATATGAGGTTTCATCATGACACTGTTTTTTCCTTTGTAGTGAAAACATGTGAATGACCAACCAAAATGTCAAGAATGTTTGCCTGAAGCTTAAAAAACTGTATATAAAGAAACCTGACTTTGCATTGAAACACAGTCTCCTGAGAACATACAAACCGTGCTGTTGTACTTCTAGGACGCTTGTTACTTGGCTGCAGCCAATAAATTCGATCTTTGACTTCACCTAGAAGACTCTGAGTTTCTGTGGTCTGAATCAGGAAAGTACCCGAGGTCTTTGGGTGTACCCTGGCACCGCTGGGTTACCGGATCAGTACCGGTTCTGAAAAACCCAGTACCTCATACTACACCAGCAGCAGTCTCTCTCCTTTGTCTAGTACGATGTAATTCAGACAATTTCGGAAACTTCTTCAAGTCCTCTAACTGATATATCTTTGGGAAAACTATCCTCAAATAACATGTCCCATACCATCCCTTTAGAAGACGGTAATAAGCATTAAGTCCACATATATGATAGATCCCAGGGATCGCTGGATCCTGTCCATTTAACATGAACGTCCACTTACTCTGAAACAAAAACACATGCTTACATTCACTTGTTCCCACAAACACATTATCATAATATGACTTTGGTCACGTTATGCAAATCTTGCCTATGTGTAGTGCATCTAAAGCTAATTTCCCTTGCTCCCTAATTGCACTATAGCTCTCACTATTTAGCAAAAGCTCGCTGCTGCAATCCTTTCTCCAATTTCCCCTTCAACGCCCTTCTTCTATCTTCCGTGTGATCTAAAAAGCTTTTCTCTACAGGTGTAAGCAAACATGTCAGATTATTGCAGTGTGCATAAGATGTACTAATTGCTAATGTCGCTTCAAAGAATCCATTAACTAGTTTTATGTTATAGTATTTCGCTACACTATTCAAATCCTCTATGATGGGCACATAAGAAAACACAAGATCACTGTTAGAATGAAAGTACTGAATCTCTTTCTGGTTATAGAATAGTGTTAGTAACCCACTACAGCTTATCCCATAAGTTAAAGGCAAACTATGGTAGGTAACTCCCTCTTGGACTGAAACAGGAATTTGTGTATACACATAACAATCTCTCGCATCCATAGTGTCAACATACTCAATCAGCAAGCGATAGAAAACATTAGTAGATAGTTCCCCTTTGACGTTAGTTCCCTCATGCAAATATCTTGTGTCCTGCTCGAAGCTCTTCCAAGCTGTTAGTGTAGCGGTCTCAGGAATTGTAGCATTGTTAGCTTCACTCTTATCCACCAAAGGCATTCCCACACAATCAGAACTATAATGAATATCACACATACAACACCCAAAGCAACACCCAAACATTTACAACGCCTACTTCCCCTATTATTATCTCTAGTGTTAGCCATGATCTGTAAAGAATCAGAAAGTAAAGTGCTATAATTGCAAACAACAACCAACTGAGGGTGGCAAAATCTTTTTTTCTTCTCTTTTTTTTCCAGCAAGTTAAAGCAAGCGAAAGTCTTTATGCAGCAATTATTTACAGCTTCCACATTCACTCCCAGGATCCTTGTCGTTTCCGGTTAGCTTCTTGTCAAAATCAGTTTTCAAGCGTCAGTTCAGGTTAACAGTGTAACATCCGGTAATTTATCAGTTCCTTTTCTCAGTTTTCTTTAACTCAATTTTTTCACATTAGCACAGTCTCTTTCTCTGGCCAGACTCATGTACCATAGTATTGACCTGGGACTTCTCAATGAAAACAGAATGCCAAGAACTCCTGTTGCCACTCTGTTGATTTTGCATATGCCCATTCAGGACCTGCGTACCTTCTGTTTGCTACTCTCTTTCTTTTCAACTTGCAATCACCTTGCAACTCTCCTTCACTCAGATCTTCTTTCCTTGTTGTATCAACTTCTTCCTCTATTGCATCATCAACAACCACTTTCCCTTTAGTCACTTGCGATCCTGGCCACTTATCTCCTTTCAGTGTCTCTCTGGTCTTTGATCTTTCTTGTGGCAGCTTGTTGCCCTCCTCTGACTCTATGGGGTTTTCTCTTGATGGACCTGCAATTTGCTCAGGAGGAGTCTGGACACTTTGACTCTCTTCCGCCTCAACTCCTTCGCCTTCTGGGTCTGTCAGGGGCTCTACTTCAATACCGCATCCGTCTGCATCTGGGAGAACCTCTCTCTGGGTCGGTCCTCCTGGTGCCTCAGTTGAGATAGGCCCACTGTCACCCCTCTGGGTCTCGTCTCTTATTGGAGTAACCAAGCCGTCCTCAATGGACTCTCCTTGTGTCTCAGTTCCCCTTTGATTACTCTCCGGCAAATGAGACTTCCTTTTCTTTAGCTGTTATTTTTGACAATTCAATTTCCTACTCAGTTGGACACGTCACCTTTTTCGCATGACTGGCATGGATCCAGTTTGGAATTCCCACACACTTCACAGCAGTAGTAGTTGTCAGTATTACTTGATATGGCCCGTTCCAAAGTGGCTCCAAACACAACTTCCTTACGTGTTTCTTGATGACAACCCAATCACCAGCTTTCAGATTGTGACCTGGATCATTTATCGGTGGCAGTGTGGTGGCTTCCGCCTGGTGAGAGAAAGAGCAGACCACGTCAGCCAGACCCTTGCAGTAGTCCAACACCATATCATCCGTGATATTCACAAGAGCATTTGCAGGCACTGCGGCAATCTCATAGCTCTGCCCATGAGAATTTCATGAGGAGACAGTCCTGTTTTCTTGTTGGGTGTGTTTCTCATTGACATTAGCACAAAGGGCAACGCATCAGGCCATTTCAAATTTGTAGCTGCACACATCTTTGCCATTCTCGACTTCAGGGTACCATTCATCTGCTCCACTAGTTCTGATGCTTCCGGGCGGTAACTACAATGTAACTTCTGTTCAATGTTCAATGCTGCACACAAGAGCTTAACCACCTCGTTGTTGAAGAGACTTACCCTATCTGATTCTAAAGAGATAGGAAACCCGAAACGTGTAATCAATTCCCTAACCAGCAGTTTTGCTACTGTGAGACTGTCATTTCTGCGTGTAGGGTAAGGTTCAATCCAGTGACTAAAGATACACACAATCACCAACACGTATCTCAGACCTCCACACACAGGCATCTCAATAAAATCCAATTGCATT
This sequence comes from Pleurodeles waltl, assembly GCF_031143425.1. Lineage (NCBI taxonomy): Eukaryota > Metazoa > Chordata > Amphibia > Caudata > Salamandridae > Pleurodeles > Pleurodeles waltl. Next base: position 1,660,577,466 of record NC_090444.1, on the reverse strand, counting down.
CTGCTAAATGGACCTCCTGCTCTCTCCATGTGGCTCAAATTCACCACTGTCCCTTTCCCCGCATTCATCTGCTGACAGATGATACACCTGTGACAAATCACTTCTGCGGCTTGTCTGAACTTCGGGTTAAACTAATCAATTTTGAACAACCTGATCATGGCATTTCTCCCAATATGTGCTTGCCCATGGTAAAACCTTGCAAACTGTGACAGGAGACTGTTCGGCAAAACCATTTTCACCTCATATGAAACCCACAAATCATCTAGTCTTTGTACACATTGCATCTTAACCCAAATGCGCTTCTCATCTCTGCTGGCACGTCCCTGCAACAATTTCAATTCCTCCAACGTGTCAACCACCCTTAAAGCGTAACCTGTGCATGTCTCATTTTCTGTTTCAGGTAACAATTCCCACTGATCCTTGAACGATATACAGTTCAATGCGCAAAATCTTGCGACTTGATCAGCATATCCATTTCCCATTAAAACAAAGTCTTGTGATTTCACATGAGCGCTGCATTTCACCACGGCAATTTCATGAGGTAAGTGAATCGCGTGCAACAACTCCTTAATTCTTTCCCCATTTTTCACTGGAGAACCAGAAGAGGTCAGGAAACTCTTCTGTGACCATAGTTGGCCAAAATCATGAACAATTCCAAATCCCTATCTGCTATCAGTATAGATAGTCACTTTCAATTGGGCAGCAGCATGGCAAGCTCCAGTAAGAGCAACCAACTCAGCCACTTGAGCGGAATACATTATTTCAAGCCAGGAAGCTTCCAGGATACCAGTGATTGCACACACAGCATATCCGGCTCTCAGCACTCCTACTGAGTCTTTCAAGCATGAGCCAACAACAATGATAATGTGGTCATTTTCCTCCAATTGGGTATCTTTAATATCAGGTCTCGGTTTGGTGCACATTTCGGTTACCTCAAGACAATCATGTTCTACATCATCAGCATCTTCAACTTCTGTATTTTAATTGGGAAGCAAAGTTGCCGGGTTCAGCACTGTACATCTTTTCAAATTTACTTTTGGTGACCCCAATATGATCGTTTCATATTTCGTCAGTCTTGCATTTGTCATGTGCTGCGTTTTGGTACGGGCTAACAAAATCTCAACTGAGTGTGGGACCATAACTGTTAAAGGATGTCCCATCACTATGCCTTCACACTGTGTGAGGCTTTGACCAACTGCTGCTACTGCACGCAGACAACCTGGTAAAGCTGCTGCAACTGGGTCCAAAGTAGCTGAAGAATATGCAACTGGTCGGTTTGCACCTCCATGGACCTGTGCCAGGACAGACAAAGAACATGCATCACGTTCATGACAAAACAGAACAAAAGGCTTTGTGTAATCAGGCATACCTAAAGCTGGAGCCCTGCACATACATTCCCTTAGCTCAATGAACGCCCTTATCTCTTTCTCAGATATATTTATGACATCTGGCCCATCCTTAACCTCCTTAACCTCCTTAACCTCCTTAACCGTCAGTCTTACCAATGGTTTGGAGATAATTGAGAAATTCGAGATCCACTTACGACAGTAGCCCCCCATTCCCAGAAACATCCTAACATCTCTCCGTGTCGTTAGGGGACTCATCTGCAATATGGCAGTCACTCTTTCGTTGGACATTTTCCTCAACTCTTTCTCAACTAGATGACCTAAGTATTTCACCTCTTTCTGACAATATTGCAGCTTCTTTGGGGACACCTTATGCCCATTCTTTCCCAAATGGTTTAGTAAGGCAATGGTATCATACTTGTAATCATCTCTTGTTTTAGATGCAATCAACAAGTCATCAATGTACTGCACTAGAGTCGATTGAAAAGGTAATCCCAATGACTCCAAATCTTTCTTCAATATCTGATTGAAGATGGAAGGTGATTCCGAAAACCCTTGGGGAATTCGACACCAACTGTGAACCTTGTCCAGGAATTTGAAACTGAAACTGAAGAGAAATTGGCTGTCCTCATGAAGAGACACAGAAAAGAATGCATGGGACAAATATAACAACTGAGAACCATTCTGCATCACATGGAACCTGGTACATGATCACAGCTGGATTTGGCACTACTGGCCAACACTTCACCACTATGTCATTGATTTTCCTCAAGTCCTGCACAGTTCGAACTTTCCCACAAGGCTTTCTCAATCCCATTGTAGGTGAATTACATGGGCTGCTCATCACTTCCTTCAGGACCCCTTGCTTCACAAAGTCTGCAATTATCTGTGTTACCTGTATAAAGACATCTTGTGCCATATGGTACTGTGGCACCTGGGGAAACACAGCATTTGGTTTCACACTGACCTTAACTGGTTGTACTCCTTTTATCAGTCCCACTTCCTTTCCTGTCAAATCCCATATTTTCTCCTTTACTGTCCCCTGCAAATCTGCTGGCAGATCAGTCACTGTGCACATTGGGAAGAAGCTTATCAGGGGGTACTCCTCATCTGTCGTCTCCAATTCAGGATCTGATATCTGACCGTCATCCCCTTCATCGTCACTGTTTGTCTGCACCTCAATCCCTTCATTGGAACAGGTGATAGAACACCTCGTCTTGCACAGTAAGGTGATCATTACAACCCTGGCGGACGGTGATAAAGCGGCGGTAAGACTGCCAACAGGCCGGCGGAAAATGTTTTGCTATTACGACCGTGGCGGAAACCACCAACAAAGACAGCCACTTTAACACTCCGACCGCCACGGCGGTACAAACAAACAGCTTGGCGGTCACCGCCAACAGACAGGCGGAGGACAATGTACCGCCCACAGTATCACAACAGGCCAATCCGCCACCTTTTCCGGGGCGGATTCACCGCAGATAAAAACACAGCGGAAACAGGAATACCGAAGGTAAAACGCTCACCTCTACACACCCCACGAGGAACGAGGACACCATGGATCCGGAACTCCAAATTCTTCCTGCAATAGTCTTCGTGCTCCTCTACCAGGAGCACGAACGCCGGCGGCGAAGACCACGGTGAGTACTGCACCTATGACACAGGGGAGGGGGAGGGAAAAAACAGGGACATACACATGCAACACCCCCACCCTCACCCACTACAACACACATACTAATGCATATCAATACATCACAGTTACACCCCCCAAACCCCCCGGAAGAATGCAAAGACAATAGAAAATGAGTGTAACCATTGTAATATATTAAAAGCAAGTGGGCAAAAATATATATATACACCATGTACAAAATATATGCCAAGCATAGTAGTCCAGGTAGTGCTCTAATAAAGTCCGTGGAACACTGGGACCACATGGTATGGGTGAGGCCCACACAAGATCCCTGACCATGACAAAGAGAACACTGCAGGGGCATCAGAGAGCAACTAAACAGGCACCTCAGGGGGAGGGAAAGGGGGGGCACCTCAGCCGCTTGAGTGCACGACGCCAAATCCACGAGGGGGCCACACTGTTCCATCCTGAGGAGTGCAAAGCCACAGTCTCACAAGTCTCTACAGTGGGTGGGTTGCCCACTGTTCAATCCTGGGGAGTGCAAAGCCACAGTCTCTCAAGTCTCTACAGTGGGTGGGTTGCCCACTGTTCAATCCTGGGTAGTGCAAAACCACATTCTCTCAAGTCTCTACAGTGGGTGGGTTGCCCACTGTTCAATCCTGGGGATTTCAAAGCCACAGTCTCTCAAGTGGATGACAGTCTCCACTGGTTCTGGAGGGGGCATGGTGCCCAGAGTGCTTCATCCTGCTAAGGACAGAGGTAGTGGATGCCTTTCTCCACTGGTTCTGGAGGAGGCTCTGTGCCCAGAGTGCTTCATCCTGCCAAGGACAGAGGTAGTGGATGTGATACTCCACTGGGTCTGGGCGGGGGCATGGTGCCCAGATTGCTTCCTCCTGCTAAGGACAGAGGTAGTGGATGTGATACTCCACTGGTTCTGGAGGGGGCATGGTGCCCAGAGGGCTTCATCTTGCTAAGGACAGAGGTAGTGGATGACAGTCTCCACTGGTTCTGGAGGGGGCATGGTGCCCAGAGTGCTTCATCCTGCTAAGGACAGAGGTAGTGGATGCCTTTCTCCACTGGTTCTGGAGGGGGCTGTGTGCCCAGGGTGCTTGAGACAGCGGTGCCCTGTTCAGCAGTGCTTGAGGCGGTGGTCTCCATTGCAGGGACTCAGCTGCTGGCAGTCCTTCATGGCCCAGCAGGGCTTTTGCTGGCGGTCCATATGGCCCAGTGGGGCTTTTGCTGGCGGTCCTTCATGGCCCAGTGGGACTTTTGCTGGCGGTCCTTCATGGTCCAGCGGGGCTTGTGCTGGCGGTCCTTCATGGCCCAGCGGGGCTTGTGCTGGCGGTGGCCTCCGGGGCAGCTGGGCCTGTGCTGGCGGTGGCCTCCTGGGCAGCTGGGCCTGTGCTGGCAGTGGCCTCCTGGGCAGGTGGGCCTGTGCTGGCGGTGACCTCCTGGGCAGGTGTACTGGTGCTGGCGGTCCTGTCCTGGGCAGGTGGGCTGGTGCTGGCTGTCCTGTCCTGGGCAGGTGGGCTGGTGCTGGTGGTCCTGTCCTGGGCAGCTGGGCTGGTGCTGGCGGTCCTGTCCTAGGCAGCTGGGCTGGTGCTGGAGGTGGCCTCCTGGGCAGCGGGGATGATGGCGGTCTTCTCCGCCGTGCTGCTCTTCCCAGACTTGCTGGGTTTCTTGTGGCCCTTCCCCACCTTGGAAGGTGTCACAGCTGACTCTGCACTCTCACTGGGACCCCTGAGAGCAGCTTTGGTGGCTGGAGTCTTCCCCCTCTCCCGCCGGGCATTGGCCAACTTCTGATGCTTCACAGGTGGGGGACTGTCTGTGCTGTGGCTCCGTGCCACACTGGCTGCCCTGGTGGCCGATGCACTCCAGATTCGGGTGACTACAGGCACCACTGTTCCCGGAGATGTTGTGACTGAGGTGCTAGTTCTGGACCTACGAGACGGGCGGGTGGGGGAGGTGTGGGAAAGAGGTCAAGGTTGGACAGGAAAAGTTTTTTTGACACACTGGGACGGGTAGCTGGAGGGGGTTTGGGAGTGGACGAAGAGGTGGTGGTTGTAGGAGGTGTTTGTTTGCTGACTTTGCGTGAAGGTGCATGCGCTGGAGGCTGTCGTGAGGTGGATGGCTGTTGGGTGGGTGTGTGCCTGCGTTTGTGTATCTTGGGAGGGGGCGTAACAGACACACTGGGAGGGACACAGGGGACGTGTGAATGGTAGTGGGGTTGGTGACTGCACGTGAGCGGGGTGTGGTGGTGGGTGTGCTGGAGAGGGACGTAGTGGCTGTAGAGGTAGTGCATGCAGGTGTGAGCGTAGACGAGACAGGGAGGGAGGAGGGAGACGAGGAGGAGGGGGACACAGTGGAGGCAGTGGATGTTGGTGTGTCTGCATGTGTGTGATGCTTGCGTGAGTGTCTGTGGGATGTGTGGTGCTTATGTTTGCCTGAGCTTCCCTTGTGTGTTGACGTGTGTGCATGCTGGTCTGTAGGTGTGCTTGGGATAGGCTGAGGTACAGGGGATTGGGACGGGGTGGAGGAAGTTTGAGGGGGGAGGCTAGACGCAGGGACAAAGGCTGCCATCAGTGCTGAGGCCAGAGTCTGAAAAGCTCGCTGAAAGGCCGCCTGACCAGAATGAATGCCCTTCAGGAATGCATTTGACTGTTGCAACTGCCTTTCTACACCCTGGATGGCATTCAAAATGGTAGACTGCCCAACAGTGAGGGACCTGAGGAGGTAAATGGCCTCCTCACTGAGGGCAGCAGGGGTGACTGGGGCAGGGCCTGAGGTGCCTGGGTCGAAGGTGATGCCCACCCTCCCGGGTGAGCAGGCATGGGGCGAAGGCTGAGGGGCTACTTGGAGGGCGGTGCTGGAAGAGGTGGTGGCGGCTGTACCTGTAGATGGGGGTGGCACAGATGTTGCCGCCACCACAAGGGAGCTCCCATCAGAGGACGAGTCCGTGTCACTGGTCTCAGCTCATGTCCCCGCCGTGGAGCTCCCCTCGCACTCCGTCCCACTGGTGAAGTCCCAGTCCATAGTGTGGCCCTCCATGGCCATGTGGGATGCAGCCCCCTGGTGCTCCGTTGCCACTGCTCCTCCACCTGATGATGCTAATGCACACAAGAACAGGGAGACCACAAAAAGGGGGGGACGACAGAAGAAAGACATGTTGAGTGCATGCATTACCGCTACCGTTGGCGGACACAACTGACACAGAAGCCCCCTGCACTACGCTGCGCTCTTGGGCTCTAGTGTTCAATTCCTGGGAAATGGCCTACAAGGATATGGATGACATCTGTACACAAAGATGACACAGGGGCATGACTAGGTGTACTTGGCACTCTACAGAGGTGGGGTGGGGTGCCACATGGCCTGCCTTACGGAGGGACCTTGCCTACGGAACTCGCCCTGGCCTAGGGAAACCCACAGCCCACTCCACTGCTCGCAAAGTCAGCAGAATGAGAGTGTACTCACCCCCTTGTTGCTGCTGCGATGCCCTCAAGCGCCCATCCAACTCCGGGTACGCAACCACCAGGATCCTGAACATGAGGGGGGTTATAGTGCGACGGGCACCCCTCCCACGTTGGGAGGCCATCCCCAGCTGAGCCTCCGCCGTCTTGTTGCTCCAGCGGAGAATGTCCTCCCATCTTTTCCGGCAGTGGGTGCTCCGTCTGTGGTAGACCCCCAGGGTCCGGACGTCCTTGGCGATGGCACGCCAAATATGTTTTTTCTGGTGGGCGCTGACCTACATGAAATGTACAGGGGGAAGAGTAAGTTATTACCAACTGCACCGTCAAAGTACCCTTGCCATGTGGCACATGCATTCACAGTCGATTCATACACGCTGCACTCTCCCCCCTTCCTTCTTACATCCAGCCCTCTCCACACAGGCATAGCCCATACGTCATGCTCCCTATGTACTTACCTGTTTGTCTGGAGGACCGTAGAGTAGCGTGTACTGGGGGAGGACCCCATCCAAGAGTTTCTCCAACTCCTCCGATGTGAAGGCAGGGGCCCTTTCCCCAGACACTTGAGCCATTGTCTCTTCCAGACCGAGGTCACAGCAGCACTTGCAGTGTAGGTCCTCTCCTGTCAAAGATCAGGTATCGAATGATTCAACAGATAGAAAATGGCGGTCACGTCCGCGGCGGTGCGTACCGTCACCGCCGGCGTACATCGTCATTGGCTCCTGGGACCCATAGGTTTTAATGTTAACCAATGCAGCATTGCGCTGTGGTCTTCGACCGCCTACCGCGACGGTGTACAAAGCCAGCGCAGTTACCTCACATCCCATTTTCCCACTTTAGAGGTCAGGCAACCGCCATTTCAGGGGCCCACAAGGCTTCATTTTCAACTGCGTCACACATACCTAGGCCTAGACTCAACACACATACAGGCCACTTTTTGTGTATGAATGGTGTGGTCTGTAAACTGTGGGTACGTACCTCTGAGCTGGTTGACTCTGTGCTCGCTGTTGTCCTTCATAGGCACCATCCGCTGGGACATGTGAGGAGATGGCGGCATCCTCCGGTGTACCGACCGTTGGTGGACCTGTCGACAATGGAGGAAAGACATGTGATTATCACATACAGGCTTGACCGTGCAACAATCCAGGAACTGTGTACCCAGTTGGAGCCAGACCTGATGTCAGCAATCCGCCATCCCACAGGAATCGCCCCTCAAGTGCAGGTGCTGTGTGCTTCACAACTTGGCTTTGAGACGACAGGTGCCTTTACTGCAGGAGGATGGTCCAGATGGCGGTGTTGTAGCAGCTGTAGAGCCTGTGGACAGTGAGGGCGAGGAACCAGAGGAAGAAGACATGAACAACAGGGGCTCAGTGATCCAGCAATATTTCCAGTGAGATACAGGTAAGAGTACAGACCTGCCTACTACATGTACTTATACACTACTGCCTCTCTACTGTGTGTCGTTTTTACCCAGTGTATGGTCACTGAGTTGTCACTTTCCCTTACGATTTCACAGATGTGGGTCCCACTGTGTGACATCTGCTTAGATTCCTCATGGACTAGAGCTGTGTGACATAGGTATGTTGACATTACAATTCAAAGTGCATTTTGTCACTGTAATTGCTAATACACTATTTCGAAATCACAGATTGTTTTGTGCTTTAAGTGTGTTTATTTAAGTGCTCAATACTGGAGGGGGTAGTAAAATGGTGAGGGATGATGGCGGAGGAATGTCCATGGTAAAGTCCAGTCTATTAGTCTCACAGGTGCATTGCCCATATGGGCATAGGAAGTGGAGCTGGGGCAATTTAAGTATGGACAGGGTGACAAAGTGGGACAGTAGGATGACAATCAGGGTGGTCTCATTTCTTGGCGGGGTCTTGGCATCGTGCTCTGTCTTGTTCCTGGATCTCAGGGACCGTTTGCGGGGTGGTTCTCCCTCTGCAGGGGTTGGGGTGCTGGTGTGGTGGTCCTGTGGCGGGGCGTCCTGTCCACTAGCGTCGGCGGAGGTGGTGGGCAGTTCATCATCCATGCTAGAGTCAGAGGCCCCTTGTAGGGCCACAGTGTCCTTCCTGGTGTTGAGTACTTCCTTCAGCACCCCTACGATGGTGCCCAGGGTGGAGCTGATGGTTCTGAGTTCCTCCCTGAAGCCCATATACTGTTCCTCCTGCAGGCGCTGGGTCTCTCCTGAAACTTGGCCAATACCGTTGCCATCGTCTCCTGGGAGTGGTGGTAGGCTCCCATGATGGAGGAGAGGGCCTCGTGGAGAGTTGGTTCCCTTGGCCTGTCCGCCCCCTGTCGCACAGCAGCCCTCCCAGTTCCCGTGCTCCTGTGCCTCCGTCCCCTGGACCGTGTGCCCACTGCCACTACCCCCAGGTCCCTGTTGTTGTTGGGGTGGTGGGTTAGCCTGGGTTCCCTGTAGTGGTGGACACACAGCAGATTGATGTGTCCTGGGGACGTAGGTATGGGCCCGCTGGGTGGGTACTGTGCTGGTGTTTCCAGAGGGGGGAAGCTCTGTAGTGGCCTGTGACTGTGTGATGGGAACCGACTGTCCAGAGGTCCCCGATGGGCCGGGCTGGTCATCTAGATCCAGTTGGACAGAGCTGCTGTCATCACTGTGGGACTCTTCTGTTGGTGTGGACATGTGTGGACCCTCCTGTCCGGTGACGTTGGGTATGGGTCCTGCAGGGGTATAAAAGGATGTTTTTTACATCTGTGTGTGGCATGGTGTGTTAGATCTGACATGCTTTAGGGTGGTCACCCCTAACTTTTTACCTGCTTCCCTCCACTTTTTGGACCTGTTTTTGCTGGCTCTTAGCCTCTGCGCACTTTACCACTGCTAACCAGTGCTAAAGTGCCTATGCTCTCTCCCTTTAAACATGGTAACTTTGGATCATAATCAATTGGACTATTTAATATACTTATAAATCCCTAGTAATGTGCACTGTATGTGCCTAGGGCCTGTAGATTAAATGCTACTAGTGGGCCTGCAGTACTGGTTGTGCCACCCACTCAAGTAGCCCCTTTACCTTGTCCCAGGCCTGCCATTGCAAGGCCTGTGTGTGCAGTTTCACTGCCACTTCGACTTGGCATTTAAAAGTACTTGCCAAGCCTCAAGCTCCCCTTTTTCTACACATAAGTCACCTCTAATGTGTGCCCTAGGTAACCCCTAGAGCAGGGTGCTGTGTGGGTAAAAGGCAGGACATGTACCTGTGTAGTTACATGTCCTGGTAGTGTAAAACTCCTAAATTTGTTTTTACACTACATGAGGCCGTGCTCCCTTCATAGGCTAACATTGGGGCTGCCCTCACACATTGTTGAAATAGCAGCTGCTGATCTGAAGGGAGTAGGAAGGTCATATTTAGTATGGCCAGAATGGTAATACAAAATCCTGCTGACTGGTGAAGTTGGATTTGATATTACTATTTTAGAAATGGCACTTTTAGAAAGTGAGCCTTTCTCTGAACTTAAATCTTTCTGTGCCTTACAATCCACGTCTGGCTAGGTTTAGTTGACAGCTCCTTGTGCATTCACTCAGACACACCCCAAACACAGGGTACTCAGCCTCACTTGCATACATCTGCATTTTGAATGGGTCTTCCTGGGCTGGGAGGGTGGAGGGCCTGCTCTGACACAAAGGACTGCCACATCCCCTACTGGGACCCTGGCATACAGGATTGAACTGAAAGGGGACCTGGTGCACTTCTAAGCCACTTTTTGAAGTCTCCCCCACTTCAAAGGTACATTTGGGTATAAAACAGGGCCTCTGCCCTACCACCTCAGACACTTGCTGGAGAAGAAACCTAACCCAGAAACTACATCCTGCCAAGAAGAACTGCCTGGCTGCTCAAAGGACTCACCTGTCTGCTTTCTACAAAGGACTGCTGCCTTGCTGTTGGCCTGCTGCCTTGCTGAACTCTTGTCTGGCTGTAAAGGTTCTCTCCAAGGGCTTGGATAGAGCTTGCCTCCTGTTCCCTGAAGTCTCAGGACCAAAAAGAATTCTCTTTTTCATTTGGACTCTTCGTGCGCCGGAAATTTTGATGCACAGCTTGCTGTGCGGAGAGAAAATCGCCACACAACGACGATGAGCGACGCGACGCCTTCAGGGCAGCCGGAACTTCGACGCAGGGCCTCGCAAGGACAACGCCGCCCGACTTCCAGAGGGGAAATCGACACGACGCCTGCCGTGAGAACAAAAATTCCACGCACAGCCTCCCGGAACGACGCACAGCCGGAAAACAAGCCGAAGAATCCACGCACAGACCCCGGGACATCTGGTAATCCCGCGAACCACAGAAAGAGACTGTCCGCGTGCCGGAAAACGATGCACGACTTCCCCGCGTGAAAAATAACGACGCAAGTCCTTGTGTGCAGGGGAGAAATCAACGCACACACCATTTTTCCACGTATCTCTTCTTCTGCGGCCCTTGGTGGAGATTTTCCACTTTAAACCAGATACTTTGTGCTTGATAGAGACTTTGTTTGCTTTTTTTAAAGACTTAAGACCCTTAATATCACTTTTCAGTGATATCTCTACAATTTCACATTCCATCTTTATTCGTTTTGATCTGCAATTATCCAGATAAATATTATATATTTTTCTAAACACTGTGTGGTGTATTTTTGTGGTGCTATATTGTGTTATTGTATGATTTATTGCACAAATACTTTACACATTGCCTTCTAAGTTAAGCCTCACTGCTCAGTGCAAAGCTACCAGAGGGTGGGCACAGGATAATTTGGATTGTGTGTGACTTACCCTGACTAGAGTGAGGGTTCTTGCTTGGACAGCGGGTAACCTGACTGCCAACCAAAAACCCAATTTCTAACATTGGTGATCAGTGGTGAGGATAGGACTTGTATTTGTGCAGTGACATACAGTAGCTAAGTATTTCACTACCTACCCACAGTTGAAGGTCAACTTGATTTTTATTTCTTTTTGCAAATTTGTTTTTCCTGATATTTTTCAAAAACTAAATCCTCACTCAACATGTCTCTGGCTGGGTCTCAAGTAGGAGATTTGGACCTAGCCCTTTTGGAGACATATACTGTCAAACAGCTAAAAGGGTTCTGCAGGGTGATGAGAGTACCCACCCAAGGGGCCTCCAAAATGGAGGACTTTCAAGTGGCGTTGAGGGCCTGGGCAGAAGCCCATTTAGAGGAAAGTGATGAGGAAGAGGAGCCAGAAAATGGCCTCTCAGAGGATTTATTGCCATCAGTGGGTAATGTTACCACTGCAATTGTGCCCCCTTCCAGACCAGGGAGCAGTGTCTCTGAGCAAAGCCTGACCGCAGAGGAAAGGAGAGAAGAAAGGGAGTTCCAATTGCAAATGGCAAAACTGAAAATTGAGGCGCAACAGGAGGAAAGGAAGGCTGAAAGAGCTGCCAAACAGGTGGAAGCTGAAAGAGCTGAAGCTGCAGCTGAGAGCTTTGGCTGAAAATAAACTATTGTTGGCTCATGAACTGAGTCTCAAGGAGCTGGAGATCAAGGCGAGACAGTCTGAATCCAGCAATAATGGTGGCAGCATACAGACAGGACCTGCTGGAGAAAAGAAGATTTGTATACCCAAAAATGTGGTGCCCAGTTTTGTGATGGGAGATGACATAGATAAATGGTTAGCTGCTTATGAAGTTGCACTTAGGGCTCTTGAGGTTCCTGATGGGCAATAGGGTACAGCTATGTGGGGTTATGTGCCGCCATTGGGGAGGGACACACTTCTCACATTGGATCAACCTGATCAAAACACATACCCACTTCAGAAAGCCACTTTACTTGCCAAATTTGGGCTGACCCCTGAGGGATACCGTCAGAGGTTCAAGGACAGCACCAAACAATCCACACAAACATGGGTAGATTTCTTTGACTTTTCCATTAAGGCACTGAATGGATGGGTGAGGTCAACATAATAGATGATTATAAAGGGGTATATGACTTGATTCTGAGAGAGCATATGCTCAATACTACTTTTACAGAGTTGTTCCAGCACTTGGTAGATAGTAAGCTGACTAATCCCAGGAAGCTTGCTGGGGAGGCGGACCTCTGGGTTAGCACCAGAGTGTCCAAAAAGGTACCTGGGGGGGACACCCACAAAGGTGGTCAGGGTTCCCAACAGAAGAAAGAGGGGGGAGATAAACTTACAGATAAGGAACTCTCAAAAGGCCCCCAAAAGAATTCCCAGGGATGGGGTGGCAAGCATTCTTTTTCCAGATTTGGGAAAAAGCCAGGGACATATGATAAATCAGGGAAATCCAACCCCAAATGCATGGAGTGTTACCAGTATGGTCACTATAAAGGCGACCCCCAGTGCTCAAAGAGGGCACCGTCCATTACCGGACAGACACCTGGGTTGACTAGGGTGGCGCTCGGGGGGAGATGGACCCAGATAGCTTTGGGGAGCAGGTAGAGATTTCCCTAGTATCCCTGGGAGGCTCTGGTTCCCTTTGAGTGGGGGGGGGTCTCTGGTACTCTGAAAGTAGCTGTGAGTCCTGCCATGCCTGTAGATTGTCTGTTAGGCAATGATCTTGAGCATACTGCTTGGAAAGAAGTAGAGCTCAGATCTCACCTGGAGATGTAAGGGTTACCTGAGTGGGTCTGCATGGCTACACGGTCCATGGCTGCCCGGGAAGGGAGTCAAGGGCACCTGGAGCCTGGAAAGATGGCCCAGACAGCTGCCAAGAGGAAGGGCAAGAGGCGCGGGAAACCCGCCTCCAATGTTCCCATGGTGGTGGAAGAGGCGGCCCCTGAGCCAACTGGGGAGGACATAGCAGACCTGGGTAACCTACCTGAACTTGCTGGCTGGCAAGTAGAGGGGGGGGGCAACCAGGGCAGCATTCTGCAAGGCGCAGAAGGAATGCCACACCCTTGAGGGTCTGAGGAAACAGGCCACAGCCCAAGCAGCAGGTGACGCCTCTGGCACTCACCATATTTACTGGGAGAATGATCTCATTTACAGTGAGCATAAGGTTCCAGGTCCTGGGGCACCCCGTGTGCTGGTGGTCCCCCAGTGTTACCGGAACTTCCTACTGGGCCTGGCTCACGACATCCCCCTGGCAGGACACCTGGGCTAAGACAAGACCTTTAACATGCTTGACACCCATTTTTATTGGCCCAGAATGAGGACAGCCTCAGATAACTTCTGCAGAGCTTGCCCCACCTGCCAGGCTAGTGGGAAGACAGGGAAACGGCTTAAAGCTCCCCTACTCCCACTCCCAGTCGTTGGCACCCCCCTTGAAAGGGTGGGCATCGACATTGTTGGTCCCTTGGGCCCCAAAACTGCCTTGGGCAACAGGTTTATCCTGGTTTTGGTAGACCATGCCAACCGCTATCCAGAGGCAATCCCTCTGAGAACAGTGACTGCTCAGGTGATGACCAGAGCCCTGTTGGGAATATTTACCCGTGTGGGATTCCCTTAGGAGGTCGTGTCTGACAGGGGCACAAACTTCATGTCTGCATAGATGAAGTCCATGTGGGATGAGTGTGGGGTGACCTACCGGTTTACCACCCCTTATCATCCTCAATCCAATGGGCTTGTTGAGAGATTCAACCAGACCCTGAAAGGCATGATTGGTGGCCTGACTGATGCCATGAGGCGTAAGTGGGACGTCCTCTTACCCTGCCTGTTGTTTGCTTACAGCGAGGTGCCCCAGAAAGGGGTGGGGTTCAGCCCCTTTGAGCTTCTCTATGGTCACCCTGTCAGGGGACCCCTAAGCATTGTTAAGGAGGGCTGGGAGAAAGCTCCCAAGTCACCGCCCCAGGATGTGGTCAGCTGCATGCTGGCCCTCCACAACCAAACCCAACGCTTCTGGAAGCAGGCCAGAGTAACCTCAATGCCAGTCAAGAGGTGATGAAGGAGTGGTATGACCAGAAGGCCACTCTAGTTGAGTTCTCACCTGGAGACAAAGTTTGGGTGATGGAGCCAGTAAAGCCCAGGGCTCTCCAGGACCGTTGGACTGGCCCCTTTGAGATCAAGGAGCATAAAGGGGAGGCCACTTACCTAGTGGACCTCAAGACCCCTAGGCACCCCCTAAGGGTCCTCCATCACAACCAGCTCAAACCTCACCTTGAGAGGTCTGAGGTCAGTATGCTCCTGGTCACAGATGAGGGCATGGAAGAGGAGAGTGAACCTCTCTCCGACCTCCTCGCTGTCAAAGAAGGGGATGGGTCAGTGGGGGGTGTCATTCTCTCTGACTCCCTGACTCTAACCCAGAGAGGTGACTGCTATGAGCTGTTAGAGCAGTTCTCCCCCCTGTTCTCCCTTACTCCTGGACTAACCCACCTCTGTGTTCATGACATTGACACAGGTGACAGACCCCCTGTGAAGAACAAAATTTACAGGTTGTCGGATAAGGTGAAGGCCAGCATCAAAGAGGAGGTCTCCAAGATGTTGACTTTAGGGGTTATTGAGAAATCCAGTAGTCCCTGGGCCAGCCCTGTGGTATTGGTTCCTAAGGCTACTGCACCTGGTGCGAAGCCAGAACTCCGGTTCTGTGTGGACTACCGGGGTCTACACTCAGTCACCCGGACTGATGCTCAACCCATCCCCCGAGCTGATGAGCTCGTTGACAGGCTAGGCGCTGCCAAGTTCCTGAGTACGCTTGATCTTACTTCAGGGTACTGGCAGATCGCCTGACTGAGGGGGCTAAAGAAAGATCAGCATTTTCCACCCCTGATGGCCATTCCCAATTCCAGGTGATGCCATTTGGGCTGAAAAATGCCCCCGCTACCTACCAACGGTTGGTTAACGGGGTCCTAGCTGGTAAAGATGCCTTCTGTGCAGCTTACCTGGACGACATAGCTGTCTACAGTTCCAGCTGGGAGGAACACCTGCTCCACCTCAAGGAGGTGCTTCAGGCTCTGCAACAGGCAGGCCTGACTATCAAGGCTAGTAAGTGCCAGATTGGGCAGGGTTCCGTGGTGTACTTGGGACACCTAGTAGGTGGTGGCAAGGTGCAGCCACTCCAGGCCAAGATTGAGACTATCAAGGCCTGGCAACCACCTAGAACACAGACCGAGGTGAGAGCCTATTTGGGCCTCACTGGATACTACTGCAGATTTGTCAAGGGTTATGGTACCATTGTATCCCCCTTGACAGAACTCACTTCCAAGAAACAACCTAGGTTGGTGAATTGGACAGAGGCTTGTCAGAAAGCCTTTGATTCTCTGAAGGAAGCCATGTGCACGGCCCCCGTGCTCATGGCCCCTGACTACTCCCAGGAATTTATAGTGCAGACAAACGCTTTAGAGCATGGCATAGGGGCTGTTCTAGCACAGCTAAATGAGGAGGGCTCAGACCAACCAGTAGTCTTTATTAGCAGAAGACTATTACCACGGGAACAAAGGTGGAGTGCTTTTGAGAGAGAAGCATTTGCTGTGGTCTGGGCACTGAAGAAGCTAAGACCCTACCTGTTTGGGACTCACTTCTGGGTTCAGACAGACCACAGGCCCCTCAGGTGGCTCATGCAGATGAGGGGTGAGAATCCAAAACTCTTGAGGTGGTCCATTTCCCTACAGGGGATGGACTTTACAGTGGAGCATCGCCCAGGGGTTGACCACGCCAACGCTGATGGTCTCTCCAGATACTTCCGCCTTAGCGATAAGAGCTCCCAGAAAGTCGGGTAGCTCTCCCCACTTTCAGCTGGGGGGGACACTTGTTAGACCTGACATGCTTTAAGGTGGGCACCCCTAACTTTTTGCCTGCCTCCCTCCACTTTTTGGACCTGTTTTTGCTGGCTCTTAGACTCTGCGCAGTTTACCACTGCTAACCAGTGCTAAAGTGCATATGCTCTCTCCCTCTAAACATGGTAACTTTGGATCATACTCAATTGGACTATTTAATATATTTATAAATCCCTAGTAATGTGCACTGTATGTGCCTAGGGCCTGTAGATTAAGGGGCATATTTATACTCTGTTTGCGCCGAATGTGCGTCAAACATTTTGACGCACAATCGGCGCAAAACCTGCCCCATATTTATACTTTGACGTCCGACCCCGCGGGTGTCAAAATTCCACCCTGTGCGTAATTTTTTGGAAGGGGGAACCAGCCTTGCGTTAATTATATGCAAGGTAGGCGTTCCCTTCCAAAAAATGACTTTAAGGCCTGTGCCCCATATTTATACTCTGACGTCATTTTGACGCACAGGAAGGGGTGGGCCTTAAAAAACGACGCACAGCCTGATGGGCGCCTTTTTTTAATCCTGAGTCAGGGCAGGCGTTAAGGGACCTGTGGGCTCGGAAGGAGCCCAGAGGTGCCCTCCCCTGCCCCCAGGGACACCCCCTGCCACCCTTGCCCACCCCAGGAGGACACCCAAGGATGGAGGGACCCATCCCAGGGAAGGAAAGGTAAGTTCGGGTAAGTATTTTTTTCAGATTTTTTTTGTGGCATAGGGGGGCCTGATTTGGGCCCCCCTACATGCCACTGTGCCCAATGACCATGCCCAGGGGCCATAAGTCCCCTGGGCATGGCCATTGGGCAAGGGGGCATGACTCTTGTCTTTGCTAAGACAGGAGTCATGTCAATGGAGGTTGGGCGTAAAAAAAAATGGCGCAAATCCGGTTTGAGGCCTGAATTTTGCCTCAGACCTGACCTGCCCCATTTTTTGACGCATAACCCCCATTTTCCCATACGCCGGCGCTGCCTGGTGTGAGTCATTTGTTTTTACGCACACCAGTCCGCAGCGCCGGCTAACGTCATTCCATAAATAAGGCGCCCGCATGGCGCGTTGGACTGGCGTTAGCCGGCGGTAAAATTTTTGATGCACAACTGCGTTGGCGCAGTTGTGCGTCAAGAAGTATAAATATGGGCCTAAATGCTACTAGTGGGCCTTCAGTACTGGTTGTGCCACCCACTCAAGTAGCCCCTTTACCTTGTCCCAGGCCTGCCATTGGAAGGCCTGTGTGTGCAGTTTCACTGCCACTTCGACTTGGCATTTAAAAGTACTTGCCAAGCCTCAAGCTCCCCTTTTTCTACACTTAAGTCACCTCTAATGTGTGCCCTAGGTAACCCCTAGAGCAGGGTGCTGTGTGGGTAAAAGGCAGGACATGTACCTGTGTAGTTACATGTCCTGTTAGTGTAAAACTCCTAAATTCGTTTTTACACTACTGTGAGGTCGTGCTCCCTTCATAGGCTAACATTGGGGCTGCCCTCACACATTGTTGAAATGGCAGCTGCTGATCTGAAGGGAGTAGGAATGTCATATTTAGTATGGCCAGAATTGTAATACAAAATCCTGCTGACTGGTGAAGTTGGATTTGATATTACTATTTTAGAAATGCCACTTTTAGAAAGTGAGCCTTTCTCTGAACTTAAATCTTTCTGTGCCTTACAATCCACGTCTGGCTAGGTTTAGTTGACAGCTCTTTGTGCATTCACTCAGACACACCCCAAACACAGGGTACTCAGCCTCACTTGCATACATCTGCATTTTGAATGGGTCTTCCTGGGCTGGGAGGGTGGAGGGCCTGCTCTGACACAAAGGACTGCCACACCCCCTACTGGGGCCCTGGCAGACAGGATTGAACTGAAAGGGGATCTGGTGCACTTCTAAGCCACTTTTTGAAGTCTCCCCCACTTCAAAGGCACATTTGGGTGTAAAACAGGGCCTCTGCCCTACCACCTCAGACACTTGCTGGAGAAGAAACCTGAACCAGAAACTACATCCTGCCAAGAAGAACTGCCTGGCTGCTCAAAGGACTCACCTGTCTGCTTTCTACAAAGGACTGCTGCCTTGCTGTTGGCCTGCTGCCTTGCTGAACTCTTGTCTGGCTGTAAAAGTGCTCTCCAAGGGCTTGGATAGAGCTTGCCTCCCGTTCCCTGAAGTCTCAGGACCAAAAAGACTTCTCTTTTTCATTTGGACTCTTCGTGCGCCGGAAATTTTGACGCACAGCTTGCTCTGCGGCGAGAAAATTGTCGCACACCGATGCTGATCGACGCGACGCCTTCGTGGCACCCGGAACTTAGACTCATGGCCTCGCAAGGACAACGCCGTCCGACTTCCAGAGGGGAAATCGACGTGACGCCTGCCGTGAGAACAAAAATTCCACGCACAGCCTCCGGGAATGACGCACAGCCAGAAAACAAGCCAAAGAATCCACGCACAGACCCCGGGACATCTGGTAATTCCGCGAACCACAGAAAGAGACTGTCCGCGTGCCGCAAAACGACGCACGACTTCCCCGTGTGAAAAATAACGACGCAAGTCCGTGTGTGCAGGGGAGAAATCGACGCACACACCATTTTTCCACGTATCTCTTCTTCTGCGGCCTTGGCGGAGATTTTCCACTTTAAACCAGATACTTTGTGCTTGATAGAGACTTTGTTTGCTTTTTTAAAAGACTTAAGACCCTTAATATCACTTTTCAGTGATATCTCTACAATTTCACATTCCATCATTATTCGTTTTGACCTGCAATTATCCAGATAAATATTATATATTTTTCTAAACACTGTGTGGTGTATTTTTGTGGTGCTATATTGTGTTATTGTATGATTTATTGCAAAAATACTTTGCACATTGCCTTCTAAGTTAAGCCTGACTGCTCAGTGCCAAGCTACCAGAGGGTGGGAACAGGATAATTTGGATTGTGTGTGACTTACCCTGACTACAGTGAGGGTTCTTTCTTGGACAGCGGGTAACCTGACTGCCAACCAAAAAAAACATTTCTAACATTGGTGATCAGTGGTGAGGATAGGACTTGTATTTGTGCAGTGACATACAGTAGCTAAGTATTTCACTACCTACCCACAGTTGAAGGTCAACTTGATTTTTATCTCTTTTTGCAAATTTGTTTTTCCTGACAATTTTCAAAAACTAAATCCTCACTCAACATGTCTCTGGCTGGGTCTCAAGTAGGAGATTTGGACCTAGCCCTTTTGCAGACATATACTGTCAAACAGCTAAAAGGGTTCTGCAGGGTGATGAGAGTACCCACCCAAGGGGCCTCCAAAAAGGAGGACTTTCAAGTGGCGTTGAGGGCCTGGGCAGAAGCCCATTTAGAGGAAAGTGATGAGGAAGAGGAGCCAGAAAATGGCCTCTCAGAGGATTTATTGCCATCAGTGGGTAATGTTACCTCTGCAATTGTGCCCCCTTCCAGACCAGGGAGCAGTGTCTCTGAGCAAAGCCTGACCGCAGAGGAAAGGAGAGAAGATAGGGAGTTCCAATTGCAAATGGCAAAACTGAAAATTGAGGCGCAACAGGAGGAAAGGAAGGCTGAAAGAGCAGCCAAACAGGTGGAAGCTGAAAGAGCTGAAGCTGCAGCTGAGAGAGCTTTGGCTGAAAAGAAACTATTGTTGTCTAATGAACTGAGTCTCAAGGAGCTGGAGATCAAGGCGAGACAGTCTGAATCCAGCAATAGTGGTGGCAGCATACAGACAGGACCTGCTGGAGAAAAGAAGGTTCGTATACCCAAAAATGTGGTGCCCAGTTTTGTGGTGGGAGATGACATAGATAAATGGTTAGCTGCTTATGAAGTTGCACTAAGGGCTCATGAGGTTCCTGAAGGGCAATAGGGTACTGCTATGTGGGGTTATGTGCCGCCATTGGGGAGGGACACACTTCTCACATTGGATCAACCTGATCAAAACACATACAAACTTCAGAAAGCCACTTTACTTGCCAAATTTCGGCTGACCCCTGAGGGATACCATCAGAGGTTCAGGGACAGCACCAAACAATCCACACAAACATGGGTAGATTTCTTTGACTTTTCCAGTAAGGCACTGAATGGATGGGTGCAGGCAACAAAGTAGATGATTATAAAGGGTTATATGACTTGATTCTGAGAGAGCATATACTCAATACTACTTTTACAGAGTTGCTCCAGCACTTGGTAGATAGTAAGCTGACTAATCCCAGGAAGCTTGCTGAGGAGGCGGACCTCTGGGTTAGCACCAGAGTGTCCAAAAAGGTACCTGGGGGGACACACCCACAAAGGTGGTCAGGGCTCCCAACAGAAGAAAGAGGGGGGAGATAAACTTACAGATAAGGAACTCTCAAAAGGCCCCCAAACGAATTCCCAGGGAGGGGGTGGCAAGCATTCTTTTTCCAGATTTGGGAAAAAGCCAGGGACATATGATAATTCAGGGAAATCCAACCCCAAATGCATGGAGTGTTACCAGTGTGGTCACTATAAAGGTGACCCCCAGTGCTCAAAGAGGGCACCGTCCACTACCGGCCAGACACCTGGGTTGACTAGTGTAGCGCTCGGGGGGATGGACCCAGATAGCTTTGGGGAGCAGGTAGAGATTTCCATAGTGTCACTGGGAGAAAGAGAAATGGTGCCCAAAGCCCACATGCCCCGAAATACTTCCAAGTACAGGCAGTGGGTCACCATTGATGGGCAGAAGGTGGAGGCTCTGCGTGACACAGGAGCCAGTATGACTACTATCAAGAGTCAGATGGTGTCAACAGAGCAGATAGTCCCTAATACATTCCACCAGGTCATACTCGCTGACAATCGTGAGAGTCATCTACCGTTGGCTCTGGTTCCCTTTGAGTGGGTGGGTCTCTGGTACTCTGAAAGTAGCTGTGAGTCCTGCCATGCCTGTAGATTGTCTGTTAGGCAATAATCTTGAGCATACTGCTTGGAAAGAAGTAGAGCTCAGATCTCACCTGGAGATGTTAGGGTTACCTGAGTGGGTCTCCATGACCACACGGTCCATGGCTGCCCGGGAAGAGAGTCAAGGGTGTCTGGAGCCTGGAAAGATGGCCCAGACAGCTGCCAAGAGGAAGGACAAGAGGCGCGGAACCTGCCTCCAATGTTCCCACGGTGGTGGAAGAGGCCCCTGAGGAGGAGGAGGCTCCTGAGCCAACTGGGGAGGACATAGCTGACCTGGGTAACCTACCTGAACTTGCTGGCTGGCAAGTAGAGGGGGGCCAAACAGGGCAGCATTCTGCAAGGCGCAGAAGGAATGCTCCACCCTTGAGGGTCTGAGGAAACAGGCCACAACCCAAGCAGCAGGTGACGCCTCTGGCACTCACCATATTTACTGGGAGAATGATCTCCTTTACAGTGAGCGTAAGGTTCCAGGTCCTGGGGCACCCCGTGTGCTGGTGGTCCCCCAGTGTTACCGGAACTTGCTACTGGGCCTGGCTCACGACATCCCCCTGGCAGGACACCTGGGCCAAGACAAGACCTTTAACAGGCTTGTAGGAAGTTGGCTCTGTATGTGCTATTTCAAAGTAAGGAATAGCATGCACAGAGTCCAAGGGTTCCCCTTAGAGGTAAAATAGTGGTAAAAATAGATAATACTAATGCTCTATTTTGTGGTAGTGTGGTCGAGCAGTAGGCTTATCCAAGGAGTAGTGTTAAGCATTTGTTGTACATACACATAGACAATAAATGAGGTACACACACTCAGAGACAAATCCAGCCAATAGGTTTTTATATAGAAAAATATCTTTTCTTAGTTTATTTTAAGAACCACAGGTTCAAATTCTACATGTAATATCTCATTCGAAAGGTATTGCAGGTAAGTACTTTAGGAACTTCAAATCATCAAAATTGCATGTATACTTTTCAAGTTATTCACAAATAGCTGTTTTAAAAGTGGACACAGTGCAATTTTCACAGTTCCTAGGGGAGGTAAGTATTTGTTAGGTTAACCAGGTAAGTAAGACACTTACAGGGCTTAGTTCTTGGTCCAAGGTAGCCCACCGTTGGGGGTTCAGAGCAACCCCAAAGTCACCACACCAGCAGCTCAGGGCCGGTCAGGTGCAGAGTTCAAAGTGGTGCCCAAAACACATAGGCTAGAATGGAGAGAAGGGGGTGCCCCGGTTCCGGTCTGCTTGCAGGTAAGTACCCGCGTCTTCGGAGGGCAGACCAGGGGGGTTTTGTAGGGCACCGGGGGGGACACAAGCCCACACAGAAATTTCACCCTCAGCAGCGCGGGGGCGGCCGGGTGCAGTGTAGAAACAAGCGTCGGGTTTGTAATGGAAGTCAATGGGAGATCAAGGGATCTCTTCAGCGCTGCAGGCAGGCAAGGGGGGGCTTCCTCGGGGAAACCTCCACTTGGACAAGGGAGAGGGACTCCTGGGGGTCACTTCTGCAGTGAAAGTCCGGTCCTTCAGGTCCTGGGGGCTGCGGGTGCAGGGTCTTTTCCAGGCGTCGGACTTAGGTTTCAGAGAGTCACGGTCAGGGGAAGCCTCGGGATTCCCTCTGCAGGCGGCGCTGTGGGGGCTGAGGGGGGACAGGTTTTGGTACTCACAGTCGTAGAGTAGTCCGGGGGTCCTCCCTGAGGTGTTGGTTCTCCACCAGCCGAGTCGGGGTCGCCGGGTGCAGTGTTGCAAGTCTCACGCTTCTTGCGGGTAGATTGCAGGGTTCTTTAAAGCTGCTCCTTTGGATAAAGTTGCAGTCTTTTTGGAGCAGGTCCGCTGTCCTCGGGAGTTTCTTGTCGTCGTCGAAGCAGGGCAGTCCTCCGAGGAGTCAGAGGTCGCTGGTCCCTTTGGAAGGCGTCGCTGGAGCAGAGTTCTTTGGAAGGCAGGAGACAGGCCGGTGAGTTTCTGGAGCCAAGGCAGTTGTTGTCTTCTGGTCTTCCTCTGCAGGGGTTTTCAGCTAGGCAGTCCTTCTTCTTGTTGTTGCAGGAATCTAATTTTCTAGGGTTCAGGGTAGCCCTTAAATACTAAATTTAAGGGCGTGTTTAGGTCTGGGGGGTTAGTAGCCAATGGCTACTAGCCCTGAGGGTGGGTACACCCTCTTTGTGCCTCCTCCCAAGGGGAGGGGGTCACAATCCTAACCCTATTGGGGGAATCCTCCATCTGCAAGATGGAGGATTTCTAAAAGTTAGAGTCACTTCAGCTCAGAACACCTTAGGGGCTGTCCTGACTGGCCAGTGACTCCTCCTTGTTGCTTTCTTTGTTCCCTCCAGCCTTGCCGCCAAAAGTGGGGGCCGTGGCCGGAGGGGGCGGGCAACTCCACTAAGCTGGAGTGCCCTGCTGGGCTGTGACAAAGGGGTGAGCCTTTGAGGCTCACCGCCAGGTGTTACAGCTCCTGCCTGGGGGAGGTGTTAGCATCTCCACCCAGTGCAGGCTTTGTTACTGGCCTCAGAGTGACAAAGGCACTCTCCCCATGGGGCCAGCAACATGTCTCTGGTGTGGCAGGCTGCTGGAACTAGTCAGCCTACACAGACAGTCGGTTAAGTTTCAGGGGGCACCTCTAAGGTGCCCTCTGTGGTGTATTTTACAATAAAATGTACACTGGCATCAGTGTGCATTTATTGTGCTGAGAAGTTTGATACCAAACTTCCCAGTTTTCAGTGTAGCCATTATGGTGCTGTGGAGTTCGTGTTTGACAGACTCCCAGACCATATACTCTTATGGCTACCCTGCACTTACAATGTCTAAGGTTTTGCTTAGACACTGTAGGGGTACCATGCTCATGCACTGGTACCCTCACCTATGGTATAGTGCACCCTGCCTTAGGGCTGTAAGGCCTGCTAGAGGGGTGTCTTACCTATACTGCATAGGCAGTGAGAGGCTGGCATGGCACCCTGAGGGGAGTGCCATGTCGACTTACTCGTTTTGTCCTCACTAGCACACACAAGCTGGCAAGCAGTGTGTCTGTGCTGAGTGAGAGGTCTCCAGGGTGGCATAAGACATGCTGCAGCCCTTAGAGACCTTCCTTGGCATCAGGGCCCTTGGTACTAGAAGTACCAGTTACAAGGGACTTATCTGGATGCCAGGGTCTGCCAATTGTGGATACAAAAGTACAGGTTAGGGAAAGAACACTGGTGCTGGGGCCTGGTTAGCAGGCCTCAGCACACTTTCAATTGTAAACATAGCATCAGCAAAGGCAAAAAGTCAGGGGGCAACCATGCCAAGGAGGCATTTCCTTACAAGGCTTGACACCCACTTTTATTGGCCCAGAATGAGGACAGCCTCAGATAACTTCTGCAGAGCTTGCCCCACCTGCCAGGCTAGTGGGAAGACAGTGAAACGGCTTAAAGCTCCATACTCCCTCTCCCAGTCGTTGGCACCCCCTTTGAAAGGGTGGGCATCGACATTGTTGGTCCCTTGGACCCCAAAACTGCCTTGGGCAACAGGTTTATCCTGGTTTTGGTGGACCATGCCACCCGCTATCCAGAGACAATCCCTCTGAGAATAGTGAATGCACCGGTGGTGACCAGAGCCCTGTTGGGAATATTTACCTGTGTGGGATTCCCTAAGGAGGTCGTGTCTGACAGGGGCACAAACTTCATGTCTGCATACATGAAGTCCATGTGGGATGAGTGTGGGGCGACCTACCGGTTTACCACCCCTTATCATCCTCAATCCAATGGGCTTGTTGAGAGATTCAACCAGACCCTGAAAGGCATGATTGGTGGCCTGACTGATGCCATGAGGCGTAAGTGGGACGTCCTCTTACCCTGCCTGTTGTTTGCTTACAGCGAGGTGCCCCAGAAAGGGGTGGGGTTCAGCCCCTTTGAGCTTCTCTATGGTCACCCTGTCAGGGGACCTCTAAGCATTGTTAAGGAGGGCTGGGAGAAAGCTCCCACGTCACCTCCCCAGGATGTGGTCAGCTACATGCTGGCCCTCCGCAACCAAACCCAACGCTTCTGGAAGCAGGCCCAGAGTAACCTCGAGGCCAGTCAAGAGGTGATAAAGGAGTGGTATGACCAGAAGGCCACTCTAGTTCAGTTCTCACCTGGGGACAAAGTTTGGGTGATGGAGCCAGTAGAGCCCAGGGCTCTCCAGGACCGCTGGACTGGCCCCTTTGAGATCAAGGAGCGTAAAGGGGAGGCCACTTACCTAGTGGACCTCAAGACCCCTAGGCACCCCCTAAGGGTCCTCCATCACAACCGGCTCAAACTTCACTTTGAGAGGTCTGAGGTCAGTATGCTCCTGGTCACAGATGAGGGCATGGAAGAGGAGAGTGAACCTCCCCCCGACCTCCTCGCTGTCAAAGAAGGGGATGGGTCAGTGGGGGGTGTCATTCTCTCTGACTCCCTGACTCTAACCCAGAGAGGGGACTGCTATGAGCCGTTAGAGCAGTTCTCCTCCCTGTTCTTCCTTACTCCTGGACTAACCCATCTCTGTGTTCATGACATTGACACAGGTGACAGTCCCCCTGTGAAGAACAAAATGTACAGGTTATCGGATAAGGTGAAGGCCAGCATCAAAGAGGAGGTCTCCAAGATGTTGACTTTAGGGGTTATTGAGAAATCCAGTAGTCCCTGGGCCAGCCCTGTGGTATTGGTTCCTAAGGCTGCTGCCCCAGGTGCGAAACCAGAACTCCGGTTCTGTGTGGACTACCGGGGTCTCAACTCAGTCACCCGGACTGATGCTCACCCCATCCCCCGAGCTGATGAGCTCGTTGACAGGCTAGGCATTGCCAAGTTCCTGAGTACGTTCGATCTTACTTCAGGGTACTGGCAGATCGGCCTGACTGAGGGGGCTAAAGAAAGATCAGCATTTTCCACCCCTGATGGCCATTACCAATTCCGGGTGATGCCATCTGGGCTGAAAAATGCCCCTGCTACCTTCCAACGGTTGGTTAACGGGGTCCTAGCTGGTAAAGATGCCTTCTGTGCAGCTTACCTGGACGACATAGCTGTCTACAGTTCCACCTGGGAGGAACACCTGCTCCACCTCAAGGAGGTGCTTCAGGCTCTTCAACAGGCAGGCCTGACTATCAAGGCTAGTAAGTGCCAGATTGGCCAGGGTTCTGTGGTGTACTTGGGACACCTAGTAGGTGGTGGAAAGGTGCAGCCACTCCAGGCCAAGATTGAGACTATCAAGGCCTGGCAACCACCTAGAACACAGACCGAGGTGAGAGCCTTTTTGGGCCTCACTGGATACTACCGCAGATTCGTCAAGGGTTATGGTACCATTGTATCCCCCTTGACAGACCTCACTTCCAAGAAACAACCTAGGTTGGTGAACTGGACAGAGGCTTGTCAGAAAGCCTTTGATTCTCTGAAGGAAGCCATGTGCACGGCCCCCGTGCTCAAGGCCCCTGACTACTCCCAGGAATTTATTGTGCAGACAGATGCTTCAGAGCATGGCATAGGGGCTGTTCTAGAACAGCTAAAAGAGTAGCTAAACCTGTAGTCTTTATTAGCAGAAGACTATTACCACTGGAACAAAGGTGGAGTGCTATTGAGAGAGTAGCATTTGCTGTGGTCTGGGCACTGAAGAAGCTAAGACCCTACCTGTTTGGGACTCACTTCCGGGTTCAGACAGACCACAGGCCCCTCAGGTGGCTCATGCAGATGAGGGGTGAGAATCCAAAACTCTTGAGGTGGTCCATTTCCCTACAGGGGATGGACTTTACGGCGGAGCATCGCCCAGGTGTTGACCACGCCAACGCTGATGGTCTCTCCAGATACTTCCGCCTTATCGATGAGAGCTCCCAGGAGGTCGGGTACCTCTCCCCACTTTCAGCTGGGGAGGACATATGTTAGACCTGACATGCTTCAGGGTGGTCACCCCTAACTTTTTGCCTGCCTCTCTCCACTTTTTGGACCTGTTTTTGCTGGCTCTTAGACTCTGCGCACTTTACCACTGCTGACCAGTGCTCAAGTGCATATGCTCTCTCCCTTTAAACATGGTAACTTTGGATCATACCCAATAGGACCATTTAATATACTTATAAGTCCCTAGTAATGTGCACTGTATGTGCCTAGGGCCTGTAGATTAAATGCTACTAGTGGGCCTGCAGTACTGGTTGTGCCACCCACTCAAGTAGCCCCTTTACCTTGTCCCAGGCCTGCCATTGAAAGGCCTGTGTGTACAGTTTCACTGCCACTTCGACTTGGCATTTAAAAGTACTTGCCAAGCCTCAAGCTCCCCTTTTTCTACACATAAGTCACCTCTAATGTGTGCCCTAGGTAACCCCTAGAGCAGGGTTCTGTGTGGGTAAAAGGCAGGACATGTACCTGTGTAGTTACATGTCCTGGTAGTGTAAAACTCCTAAATTCGTTTTTACACTACTGTGAGGCCTGCTCCCTTCATAGGCTAACATTGGGGCTGCCCTCACACATTGTTGAAATGGCAGCTGCTGAACTGAAGGGAGTAGGAAGGTCATATTTAGTATGGCCAGAATGGTAATACAAAATCCTGTTGACTGGTGAAATTGGATTTGATATTACTATTTTAGAAATGCCACTTTTAGAAAGTGACCATTTCTCTGCACTTAAATCTTTCTGTGCCTTACAATCCACGTCTGGCTAGGTTTAGTTGAGAGCTCCTTGTGCATTCACTCAGACACACCCCAAACACAGGGTACTCAGCCTCACTTGCATACATCTGCATTTTGAATGGGTCTTCCTGGGCTGGGAGGGTGGAGGGCCTGCTCTGACACAAAGGACTGCCACACCCCCTACTGGGACCCTGGCAGACAGGATTGAACTGAAAGGGGACCTGGTGCACTTCTAAGCCACTTTTTGAAGCCTCCCCCACTTCAAAGGCACATTTGGGTGTAAAACAGGGCCTCTGCCCTACCACCCAAGACACTTGCTGGAGAAGAAGCCTGAACCAGAAACTACATCCTGCCAAGAAGAACTGCCTGGCTGCTCAAAGGACTCACCTGTCTGCTTTCTACAAAGGACTGCTGCCTTGCTGTTGGCCTGCTGCCTTGCTGAACTCTTGTCTGGCTGTAAAAGTGCTCTCCAAGGGCTTGGATAGAGCTTGCCTCCTGTTCCCTGAAGTCTCAGGACCAAAAAGACTTCTCTTTTTCATTTGGATTCTTCGTGCGCCGAACATTTCGACGCACAGCTTGCTCTGCGGCGAGAAAATCGCCGCGCACCGACGCTGATCGACGCGACGCTTTCGGGGCGGCCGGAACCTTCGAAGCATGGCCTCGCAAGGACAACGTCGCCCGACTTCCAGAGGGGAAATCGACGCGGCGCCTGCTGTGAGAAAGAAATTTCCACGCACAGCCTCCAGGAACGATGCGCAGCAGGAAAACAAGCCGAAGAATCCACGCAGAGACCCCGGGACATCTGGTGATCCCGCGAACCACAGAAAGAGACTGTCCACGCGCTGGAAAATGACGCACGACTTCCCCACGTGAAAAATAACGACGCAAGTCCGTGTGTACAGGGGAGAAATCGACGCACACACCATTTTTCCACGTATCTCTTCTTCTGCGGCCCCTGGCAGAGATTTTCCACTTTAAACCAGGTACTTTGTGCTTGAAAGAGACTTTGTTTGCTTTTTAAAGACTTAAGACCCTTAATATCACTTTTCAGTGATATCTCTACAATTTCACATTGCATCTTTATTCGTTTTGACCTGCAATTATCCAGATAAATATTATATATTTTTCTAAACACTGTGTGGTGTATTTTTGTGGTGCTATATTGTGTTATTGTATGATTTATTGCACAAAAACTTTACACATTGCCTTCTAAGTTAAGCCTGACTGCTCAGTGCCAAGCTACCAGAGGGTGGGCACAGGATAATTTGGATTGTGTGTGACTTACCCTGACTAGAGTGAGGGTTCTTGCTTGGACAGCGGGTAACCTGACTGCCAACCAAAAACCCCATTTCTATCAGTGTGCAATGGGTGGGTGACCGTGTACCCCAGTGCTTTCATTCCTGAGTGGGACCTTGTGTGATGATGGTTTAGGGAGGTGTATGGGTATGTGCAGTGGGCATGCTTTAATGCTGGGTGTCCATGCTTTGTTGTTGCATGCAGGGCTTGGTGTTGGAATGGGTGGTTTGTGATGTTGGGACATATGTGAGGAGTTGGAGTGCTGGGGGTGAGGGTGAGGGTGGGGGTATGTGCTGGCATGCAGGTAGGGTGGGGGATGTAATAGTTAAGATTTGTCTTACCAGAGTCCATTCCTCCACCTACTCCTGCGAGGCCCTCAGGATGCAGAATCGCCAAGACCTGCTCCTCCCATGTTGTTAGTTGTGGGGGAGGAGGTGGGGGTCCGCAGCCAGTCCGCTGAACCGCAAGGTGGTGTCTTGAGACCACGGAATGCACCTTCCCCCTGTAGGTCGTTTCACCTCTTCCTGATGTCATCCCGATTTCTTGGGTGCTGTCCCACTGCGTTGACCCTGTCCACTATTCTTCGCCATAACTCCATCTTCCTTGCAATTGAGGTGTGCTGCACCTGTGATCCGAATAGCTGTGGCTCTACCTGGACAATTTCCTCCACTATGACCCTGAGCTCCTCCTCTGAGAACCTGGGGTGTCTTTGCCGTGCCGTGGGGTGGTGTCGGTGATGTGTGGGGTGGAGTTTGGGGTTATAAGTGTGCTGATATGTAGTGGGGTGCTGTGTGAGGTGCGTGGAAGTTCTGTGGGTGATGGTGTTGTGTGCCTGTGGATGCTGTTGTACTTGCTGGTGCTGTCTCTCTCTGGCTTTCATTCGTGATTTGTTGTCGTAAGGGTTTGTGGGTGATGTGGGTGTGTGTTTTATATTGTAATGGGTGTGTGGGAGTGGTGTGTGTATGTGTATCAGGTGTGTGTATTTCGATTTGTCCAATTTGACTCTGTTTTGTTAATGTGTGTGTATTTTGAGCGCGGCGTTGTGTACCGCCAATTGAATACCGCAGTTGAAAGACCGCCGCGTGGATTCGTGGGTCGTGATAGTGTTGGCGTATTTCTGTTGCCGTGACGGTGGAGGTTTTGTTTTCGCCAGTTTATCACTGACCTTTGGTGTGGCGGACTTGTGTGGGTGTCTAGATTTTGGCGGATTCAGAACTGTGGGTCATAATTGCTGTGGCGGAATTACGCGGCCGCGGCGGTGTGTTGGCTGTCTTCTGCACGGCGGTAAGCGGTTTTTACCACCAATGTTGTAATGAGGGCCTAAGTGTTTTCCCAGTAGGGACATGGGACTTGAGTCACAAACCACAAATCTGTGCAATCCCTGAAAAGTACCAATCTCAACCTGAACCGGATCTGTGATCGGGTTAGTCAAGAGCTGATTCGCTACTCCTACCACCTTTATTGACCGTCCCGAAAGGGGCAATTTCCGAACTTCTGCACTTCTGACTGTAGAGCGTGTAGCTCCTGTGTCAACCAAGAATGAGACTTTGTGACCCATCACTTTCCCTTGCATATAGGGCCCTCTCTGATCTACTTCTAGGGATGCAGCAAGTCTACACTCCTCACCATCTGAACTGTCATCCGACCATTCATTGTTTATTCCATTCTCACCACGCAATGGGAACTGTTGTACTGCATTGTTTTGACTCATTCCTTGACCTGTGACCTGTTGAGGAAGCATCACCTGTTGCTGTCCCATTGGGCTAAGGGCAACTGCATTTGCTGTCTAGGTACCACGGGAATCTGCTGTTGCACTTTCTGCATCTGCACTGGTTGTACACGTGGCATCTGCACTTGTTGCATGGGTTGAAGACCCTGCATCTGAACCATGTTATTCTGGAAGTTCGGATTTGGACCCCTTATTCTTGGTCCTTTAACATTTTGGAATGCATTGACATCATTGCTTTGTTGAACAACACCCTCCTGCACCATCATCAGGTACTCCCGCTTCCAGTGTCCGACGCCCCAGCAAGCATGATAAGGTAACACCTTCTTCAGCTCCCGGCACATCATTTTCAACCGCTAGGGTATTGATGTCTGGAACGCGGTTCACAAAACCTCCTCGACCTCTGCCTCTCACTTGCGTCTGAGACATCCTGTTTCCTTGCGGCTGTTGCATCATCTGTTGCAACCCATTTCCCTGCATCCCTGCTTGTGCTGCCTTAATTTGCATCACCATCACCTTCTCCTTCAACTTTCTCTGCTTCAACTCAATTTTGTCACTACAGTATTTCGCATACTGCAATACCTCATCAATCGGCTTCGCTTGCCAACAGATCAAATGATTCTTAATCATCTGGCTAATCTCTGGTCTCAATCCCTCAACAAACCTGAACACAAGGTGATTCATGTCCTTCGCCTCTATAACCTCTGTACCACTGTAATGTTTGAACGCTTTCAACAGCCTCTCATAGTAGGCATGTATCGACTCTTTGGCTTCCTGTGCCATTCGATCAGTCTTTTGCCAATAAATATTTTGCGGCGACACCTTCTGCTTCAAAAACTCAGTCACCTTATAGTAGTACCTCATTACATCAGGAGACGGTGCTCCAGTAGCTCTGTCCCTTGCCGGTTCCGCTGTCGGCCAATCAACACTTCTCTTGCATTCAATCCACAAATCGGCTGGAACTATATTCTCAAACAGGGTATTCAGGTCTCCCCAAAGACACTTCGCAAGCTTCACAAACCTATCTGTCTGCTGATACCACTCTATTGGCTTCTCCCTCAGCCGGGGGAAGTCATTTCTGAATGACAGAATGTCACCTCTAAACCATGGTACGTGCACAAGAACCCCTCCAGCTGTCTCTCTCATAGGTAGCATTTTTACTGTATCGGTATCAGGCACTGGTTTCGCCTGCTGCTGCTCCGAGCAGTCACTTTTCCTTTTATCTCTTTTCTTTGCCCATCTGCCCTCCCACTTCTCTAAAGCTCCCCAAAGTTGTGCACTCTGCAGTATTTCTTTAAGGTGTGCCTTCATCGCAGTGGACCTCATGTGATCAAAATCTTTAGGCTCAAAGTCTAACCTGTAACTCCTCTAGAGGTGTTTAGTATTATCTAGGTCTATGCCGTATTTATCTGTCAGATTCGCCAACCTCTGGTGCACTTTGCTCACTTCTCTGGTTATCTTTGGGCATAGATACCTCAACTCTGCTTCAGTGTACGACTCTAGTCTGTTCACTCCCATGCTTCCCTCAACTAGCTCGGCTGCTTCCATGCCCAACCTCACAAAATTCAGATATTCCTCTCTTTCCGACCGCTCTGCTGTCGCAGGAGTAGTCTGTGGTGAATTTAACTTGTCAAACCATTCATTCAGTTGTTGCGCTGTTAAACCCTGCAACAAGATATTTCCAGCCTGCATCATTGGTGTTTGCGGTACATTAGCACTTGAGATCTGCGGAGTCAGCAGTCCCAAACCTGAGTGTCTCATGGTATCTGGAGGAACCCCTATCGGACTGAAGTCTAACAGGGATCTAGATCTGTCTATTGTCTGTTCTACTAGAGTTATCCATTGAGGGCTCCCCACAAACCCTCCTCTTGTCATCTCTTGGGTCATTACTCCCTGATCGCATACACTACACTTCGCCTGTGCATACAATGGTACTGGTGGACCAACTGTAATAGGTAAGGATATAGCGGCTGGCGACTGCCTGCTTCCCAAAGCCTATGGAGCATTAGCCCCCATATTCTGATTCATTATCGGGGCTGTTGCGAACTGCGGTCCCGTGACTGAGGTGTAATTCGGAACCATCTGTTGCTGTGCCTGAGGCAGTAAAAGTGGAGTTGGCTCAATCTGCACTAACTTTGGTCTCGTATATGCCAGATCAGACGGCACCATCAAGCTCGTAGTTGTCTCTAATATTGGAACATAAGGGTAGAGCCTCTGAACTGGTGGCGGTTGCAACTGTGTCTGCGCCTCTGGAGTAGTAGACACACTGACACTATTCTGCTCCGGAACTGGCATCGCAACAGTGTTAACCTGTGCCGTATTTGTTGTTCTCTGGTTCTGCGTTGAATTTACAGGACCTGCACTAGTACTTGGTCTATTATCATCTAGGGCATATGGCGGTGGTCGATCATGTAGCAACTGATTAAGGAACTCATCATCATCTGAGTCATCTGCCTCTGCACAGGACTTCTTAGTCTCCTTTTCTTTGCTAGACCCCTTATCCGTTTTACAAGTGGCTTTTTTTCCTTGAGTTCCGGATTCATGAGTTATTGTCGGAAACATCCTAACTCCATCTATCATCTCCCTTATCTCCATAGTTGTTTTAGGCCAATGAATCTTTTCACCACGTTTGGGTACTTCCCAGAACAAGATATTTGTTTAGCTTACAATCAATAGATCAATAACCTAATCAATATTCACAATAACTAATCAATTAAACTAATCAATAACTTTTAATAAGAACTGAACACACCATGACCTTTCAGCCATGAATAACCACACAAATCTAGTAAGTTTTAGGATATTTATTCCCTATTTGCTACAATCTACTAGCATATTTATTAGTCTCAATATCAGTAAGCACATCAACAAAACTACGATATGGCAACTCGAATGAGACTTTATCAGAGCATAGATCATAAACATTAGAACAAAGCACGATGTCAACATGAATCAACTTTAGCAGAGTATCACTAGTACATTATTTCAACAAAGCAAAGATTCAGTCATTTGTCTATTTACACCCGATATTTGAGAACTCCTTAACTAACCTCTAATTAGCATCAGCATGTTGGGCTTCATGCAAAACAATTTAGCAACATGAATTTGGAAAACATCTATCTATGGCCTCTATGAAAAGAGCAGTTGGTACCTAGAAAGAAAAGGCAAACAGACAATTACAATTCATCAGCAGATAATTACCCGTGCCGGATCAGTCTTTGTCCTCAGGACATCAGTCGGTTCGCCATCAGCCAGGATAGAACAGGTAAGTCTCAGCAGGGCATAGCAAAAGGCTCTTCCCTCATAAGGAGGAGAAGTGCCTATCAGGCAAAGGGGTAAGGTGAGGATGGTTTAAAGTAAAAGACAAAGGGGGGCATTCTGACATCGGCGGTAAAAGGCGCTTACCGCCGGTCAGAAGACAGCCATAACACCGCCGCGGTAAACCGCCACGGTCATTCTGACCTGCAACTGGCCACACCAAAGGTCAGCGCAAAAATGGCGATGAACAAACCTCCACCGTCACGCCAACAGAAATACGCCCATACCATTCCGACCCACAAATCCACACGGCGGTCTTTCAAACGCGGTATTCCATTGGCGGTACACACCGCCGCGCTCAAATTACACACACACATAGAAAACTAAGCCACATTGGTCAGTTTGAAATACGCACACCTGATACACATACTAACACCACTCCCACACACCCAACACAATATAAAACACACACCCACATCACCCACAAGCCCCTACGATCTGAAATTATTGACGAAGGCTAGAGAGAGAGCACAGAATAGACTATCCCACAATACAGAGGCACACAACACCATCACCCACACAGAATCCACGCACCAAACACCACACACCACCACACGCACCACACTCATCACCACAAACGCCACCCCACACCTCAACCACAACACCCCATGGTACCCCAAAGACACCCCAGGTTCAGTGACGCTGAACTCAGGGTCATGGTGGAGGAAATAGTCCGTGTAGAGCCCCAGCTCTTCGGGGCACAGGTGCAGCACACCACAATTGCCAGGAAGATGGAGCTATGGCAAAGGGTAGTGGACAGGGTTAACGCGGTGGGACAGCATCCACGCAATTGGGAGGACATCAGGAAGAGATGGAACGACCTACGGGGGAAGGTGCGTTCCATGGTATCAAGGCACAACATTGCGATGCAGAAGACTGGCGGCGGACCCCCACCTACTCCCCCCGAATTTACCGCATGGGAGGAGGAAGTCTTGCACATCCTGCATCCTGAGGGCCTCGCAGGAGTAGGCGGAGGAATGGACTCTGG
Source organism: Pleurodeles waltl (assembly GCF_031143425.1). Lineage (NCBI taxonomy): Eukaryota > Metazoa > Chordata > Amphibia > Caudata > Salamandridae > Pleurodeles > Pleurodeles waltl. The sequence goes on along the minus strand of NC_090444.1, from coordinate 1,660,542,564 downwards.
TAAGTCAAATCTTCACTACTGCTTCCCACCCCCACCCCACCTGCATGCCAAATCATACCCCCACCCTCACCCCCACCCCCACCCCCATCACACCAACACCTAGCAAAAGGCTCACCATCACAACCCACCCATCCCAACACCAAGCCCTGCATGCGACCACAAAGCATGGACACCCATCACCAAAGCATGCCCACTGCACACACACATCACCCCCACAAGCCACCCTCACAAATGCCCCCACAAGGAAATGCCTGCACTTGGGTACACGGAGACCCACCCATCACACGAAATGCCACACACAGAAGCAATAACCATACCTTTATACCCCTGCAGGACCTGAACGCCACCACACCGCCACGGAGGGTCCAGAGATGTCCATCCCACCCCCAGAAGAGGCCCCCAGCGATGACAGCAGCTCTGTCTCCCTGGAGCCAGATGACCAGCCTGGCCCATCGGGGACCTCTGGACAGTCGGTTCCCCACAGACAGCCACAGGCTACACCAGACCCAACCCCCTCTGGGAACACCAGCACAGCTCCCACCCAGCGGGCCCATGCCTCTGTCTCCAGGACACGTAAATCAGCTGTGTGTCGACCACTACAGGGCACCCAGGTTGACCCACCACCCCAACAACAACAGGGACCTGGGGGCAGTGGTAGTGGGCACACCGTCCGGGGACAGAGGCCCAGGAACACAGGGGAACTGGGAGGGCTGCTGTGCGACAGGGGGGAGACAGGCCCGGGGAACCGACTCTCCAAGAGGACCTCTCCTCCATCATGGGAGCATACCACCGCTCCCAGGAGATGATGGCGACGGTACTGGCCCGGTTCCAGGAGATCCAGGCACTGCAGGAGGAACGGTACATGGGGTTCAGGGAGGAACTGAGGAACATCGGTTACACAATGGGGACCATCGTCGTGGCCCTTACCCAGATCGTCACCACATTGCGGGACCATGTAGCACCCCAAAGGGCCCCTGTCACTAGCCCAGGCCAGGAACAGCCTACCACCTCCGCCGGCGCTAGTGGACAGGAGGCCCCCACACAACGACAGGCCACCAGAACCCCACCTCCTGCAGAAGAAGAACCACCCCGCAAGCGGAACCTGAGATCTCACAAGAAGACAGAGTAGGATTGCAAGACCCCCGCCAGCCTAAGATACCCCCTGATGTCATCCCACTGTCCCACATTGTCACCCTGTCGAACCTTGAACTGCCCCTGCTCCATCCTTCCCCAGGCATATGGACAATGCACCTGTGCGATTGAGAACTGGACTCTGCTATGGACATTACTCCACCCCCACCCATCACCGTTTCCCAATCATTTACCTATATGTAGCACTTAAAATAAATCACTTATTGCACTTAAAATAACAGGAGTCTGCTTGTATTCTTAACAAATGTATTACACATAACGGTGCAATAATGTCCAGTTACTTTGTGATGACAACATACCAATTTCAATAATCTTTAGTCCATGGGCAAACAAAGCTGAAGTCAGGCAGTGGGTCATACAGCTCTGAAAAGGGAAGGGAAAGTCACAAATCAGTTAACAGGAACTGGGGGGAAACACAGACAGTGGAGACGCATGAGGCCTTAAGTAAATTTAAAATGGCGTGGCTGATTCTTACCTGTGTGCTACTGAAAATATTGTTGTATGACTGTATCCCTGTTGTCCGTGTCGCCCCCGTCGTCTTCCTCCTCTTCACTCTCCACAGGCTCCACAGCTGCTACAACACCACCATCTGGACCATCCTCCTGCAGAAAAGGCACCTGGCGTCGCAAAGCAAGATTGTGAAGCATACAGCAGGCCACGATGATCTGGCACACCTTCTTTGGTGAGTACATTAGGGATCCCCCTGTCATATGCAGGCACCTAAACCTGGCCTTCAGGACCCCGAAGGTCCTTTCTATGATCCTCCTAGTTCGCCCATGGGCCTCATTGTACCGTTCCTCTGCCCTGGTCCGGGGATTCCTCACTGGGGTCAGTGGCCACAACAGATTGGGGTAACCAGAGTCACCAATTAGCCACACACGGTGTCTCTGTAGCTGTTCCATCACATAAGGGATGCTGCTATTTCGCCTGACATACGCGTCATGCACTGACCCAGTGAACTTGGCATTTACATGGGAGATGTACTGGTCAGCCAAACAGACCACCTGGACATTCATCGAATGATAACTTTTTCTGTTTCTGTACACCTGCTCACTTTCTTTGGGGGGAACCAAAGCCACATGGGTCCCATCAATGGCACCAATGATGTTGGGGATATGTCCAAGGGCATAGAAATCACCCTTCACTGTAGCCAATTCGCCCACCTCAGGGAAAATAATGTAGCTCCGCATGTATTTCATCAGGGCAGACAACACTCTGGACAAAATCTTAGAAAACATAGGCTGAGACATCCCAGATGATATGGCCACTGTTGTCTGAAAAAACCCACTTGCCAAAAAATGGAGTACTGACAGAACCTGCACCAGAGGGGGAATCCCTGTGGGTTGGCGGATGGGGGACATCAGGTCTGGCTCCAGCTGGGCACATAGTTCATGTATAGTTGCTCTGTCAAGCCTGTATGTAAGTATGATATGTCGTTCTTCCATTGTCGACAGGTCCACCAGCGGTCGGTACACAGGAGGATTCATCCTTCTCCTCGCAAGTCCCAGCGGACGGTGCCTAGGAAGGACAACATGGAGCACAGAGTCAAGCAACCCACAGGTTCGTTCACACAGCTTGCACATTACACGAATCGTTATGCATTGAAAGGCTTGTATGAGTGGCAATGCAAGGCCTACGCCTGTGTGACGCAGTAGAAATCATGCCATGTGGGCCCTTGAAATGGCGGCTGCCTGACCTGTGAAGTGTGACAGTGGGATGTGAGGTCACTGCGCTGGTGTGGCACACCGTGGCGGTAGGCGGTCGAAGACCGCGGCGCAAAGCAGCATTGGTTAACATTGAACCCTATGGGTCTCAGGAGCCAATGACGATGTGCGCTGGTGGTCGCGGTACGCACCGCCGCGGGCGTGACCGCCATTTTCTATCTGATTAATCACTCGAGACCTGATCATCCACAGGAGAGGACCTATACTGCAAGTGCTGCTGTGACCTCGGTCTGGGAGATACAATGGCTGCTGCGACTGGGGAAAGGGCCCCTGCCTTCACTTCCGAAGAATTGGAGAGACTTGTTGATGGGGTCCTCCCCCAGTATGCTCTACTCTACGGTCCTCCAGACCAACAGGTTAGTACACAGGGTGCACGTTGAATGGGCTATGCCTGTGTTGAGTGGGGTGTATGTAAGATGGTGGGGAGGGGAGCGAATGAGGAGTGCAACGCACGAAAGATGAGAGCATGTGCCACATGGCAAGGTTGGGGAGGGGGGGGCCACTCACATTGACCAGGCAGAAAACTGATGCGATTTCCTTTACCACCCTGTACATGTCACATAGGTCAGCGCCCATCAGAAGATCGACATTTGGCGTGCCATCGCCAAGGACGTCCGGGCCCTGGGGGTCCACAACAGACGGGGCACCCACTGCCGAAAGAGGTGGGAGGACATCCGCCGCGGGACCAGAAAGACCGCTGAGTCTCTGCTGGGGATGGCCTCCCAACGTAGGAGGGGTGCCAGCCGGCAATTGACCCCCCTGATGTCCTGGATCCTGGCGGTGGCCTACCCCGATTTGGATGGGCGCGTGAGGACATCACAGCAGACACAAGGGGGTGAGTATCAGCACATTCTGCTATCTTTGCGCGCAGTGAAGGTGTCTAGGTGGGGGAGGAGGGCTGTGGCTATCTCCAGGCCAGGGCGCATTCTGTAGGCTAGGCCCCTCCGTTAGACACGGCCCTGTGCCCCCGCCCCCCACCTCTGTAGGGTGCCAAGTACAGCTATCCATGGTCCGGCCTCACCCATGTGTGCATTTGTCGTCCACAGACCTGTAGGACTAGTCACAATAACTGAGTAGTGTACCCCGATTGCGCGGCCTAGTTCAGGGGGCTTCTGTGTCTGTCCTCTCCGACAATGGTGTTGCCAATGCATGCACTCAACCTGTCTTCATTTCTCCCCCCCCCCCATTTTCTTTGTCTTCCTGTTCATGTGTGCATTAGCATCATCAGGCGGAGGAGAAGTGGCATCGGCGCACGAGGGAGCTGCATCTCACATGGCCCCGGAGGGCCATACAACAGACTCCGAGTACACCAGTGAGACGGAGGGCGAGTGGAGCTCCACAAAGGGGACCCGTGGAGACGTCAGCGACACCGACACGTCCTCGGAAGGGAGCTCCCTAGCGGTGGCGGCAACATCCGTGCCCACCGCCACAACAGGTACAGCCGCCACCCAGCGCACCAGCCCCGCCCTCCCAGCAGCCACTCAGCCTTCGCTCCGTGCCCGCTCGCCCAGGAAGGCGGGCATCTCCTTCGCCCCATGCACCTCAGGCCCTGCCCCAGTTACCCATGCTGCCCTCAGTGAGGAAGTCATTGACCTCCTCAGGACACTCATTGTTGGGCAGTCTACCCTTTTGAATGCCATCCAGGGTGTAGAAAGGGAGGTGCATCGGAGCAATGCATACCTGGAGGGCATTCATTCGGGTCAGGCTGCCCATCAGCGATCGTTCAACGCTCTGGCCTCAGCACTGATGGCAGCCATTGTCCCTGTCTCCAGCCTCCCTCTTCTGACTCCCTCCACCCAGTCCCAGTCTCCTGTTCCTCTGCCTATCCCATCCACACCATCAGACCAGCCTGCACACACCTCTACACCCAAGGGCAGCTCATCCAGACATAAGCATCACAGATCCCACAAGCATTCACCCAAGCAACATCCAGATGCAGACATGCCAACAGTCACTACCACCTCTGTGTCCCCCACCTCCTCATCTCCCTCCTCCCTCCCTGTGACATCTCCACTCACACCTGCATGCACACCACCATCAGCCAGTACTTCCATCACCAGCACATCCTCCATTACAGTCCGCACACGTGCAGTCACCACCCCCACTGCCATTTACACGTCCCCTGTGTCCTCTCCCAGTGTGTCTGTCACCCCCTCTTCCAAAGCACACAAACGCAGGCAGCCACCCACCCAACAGCCATCCACCTCACGACAGCCTCCGTCACAAGCACCTGCACCCAAAGACAGCACACTTGACTCTCCTACAACCACATCCTCTTCCTCCACTCCCATACCCACTACACCTACCCGTCCCTGTCCTTCCCAAGTCGTTTTCCTTTCCAACCTTGAGCTCGTTCCAATCACTGACCCACCCCCTCCATCTGGTAAGAGTAAAAAAAGCACCTCAGCCACCACCAGCCCTGCATCTACTGTGACCATAGTGCAGGGCTATTGGAGTCCACCAGCTCCTAGGGCAGGAACATCGGCCAGCAGCAAGGGGACAGCCAGCCCACCCCCTGGGAAGAGGACAAAAAAAAAAAGGCCTGGCGCGACAAGACTGAGACGGCTGCCACCAAGGACAGTAGCCTTGCCCCGTCACCTGCCACATCATCCAAGGGAGGCAAGGGCCACAGAGCTTCAGCGAAGGAGTGCAAGGGCAGCAGGGCGGAGAAGTCAGGCAGCAGGCGAGCTGCCCAGGAGGGCCCCACCAGCCCCATTCCGGTTGTGACGGACGACACCCACGGGCCCAGGACTCCATCACAGGAGGGCCCCGCGACCGCAAGTTCGGATGGCGAATGAGCGGGAAGTCTTGCCCAGGTCTGGCTCCCTAGACACACAGGACAAGCACAGCTGAACAGGGCCCTGCCGGGAGGAGCACCGCTGAGCAGGGCCCCGCCAGGAGGAGCACCGCTGAACAGGGGCCCGCCGGGAGGAGCACCGCTGAACAGGGCCCCGCCGGGAGGAGCACCGCTGAACAGGGGCCCACCGGGAGGAGCACCGCTGAACAGGGCCCTGCCGGGAGGAGCACCGCTGAACAGGGGCCCGCCGGGACAAGAACTGCTGAACAGGGGCCCACCGGGACAAGCACCGCTGAACAGGGCCCAGCCGGGAGGAGCACCGCTGAACAGGGCCCCGCCGGGACAAGAACCGCTGAACAGGGGCCCGCCGGGACAAGCACCGCTGAACAGGGCCCCGCCGGGAGGAGCACTGCTGAACAGGGGCCTGCCGGGAGGAGCACCGCTGAACAGGGCCCCACCGGGAGGAGCACCGCTGAACAGGGCCCCGCCGGGAGGAGCACCGCTAAACAGGGGCCCGCCGGGAGGAGCACCGCTGAACAGGGCTCCGCCGGGAGGAGCACCGCTGAACAGGGGCCCGCCAGGACAAGAACCGCTGAACAGGGGCCCGCCGGGACAAGCACCGCTGAACAGGGCCCCGCCGGGACAAGAATCGCTGAACAGGGGCCCGCCGGGACAAGAACAGCTGAACAGGGGCCCGCCGGGACAAGAATCGCTGAACAGGGGCCCGCCGGGACAAGCACCGCTGAACAGGGGCCCGCCGGGACAAGAACCGCTCCGCTGGGCCCTTCATCTCAAGCACCGCTCCGCTGGGCCCCGCCGTCTCTGCACCGCTCCGCTGGGCCCTTCATCTCAAGCGCCGCTCCTCTGGGCCCTTCATCTCAAGCACCGCTCCGTTGGGCCCCGCCGTCTCTGCACCGCTCCGCTGGGCCCCGCCATCTCTGCACCGCTCCGCTGGGCCCTTCATCTCAAGCACCGCTCCGCTGGGCCCTTCCTGTCAAGCACCGCTCCGCTGGGCCCCGCCGTCTCTGCACCGCTCCGCTGGGCCCTTCCTGTCAAGCACCGCTCCGCTGGGCCCCGCCGTCTCTGCACCGCTCCGATGGGCCCTTCATCTCAAGCACCGTTCCGCTGGGCCCCGCCATCTCTGCACCGCTCCGCTGGGCCCTTCCTGTGAAGCACCGCTCCGCTGGGCCCCGCCGTCTCTGCACCGCTTCGCTGGGCGCTTCATCTCAAGCACCGTTCCGCTGGGCCCCGCCGTCTCTGCACCGCTCCGCTGGGCCCTTCCTGTCAAGCACCGCTCCGCTGGGCCCCGCCGTCTCTGCACCGCTCCGCTGGGCCCTTCCTGTCAAGCACCGCTCCGCTGGGCCCCGCCGTCTCTGCACCGCTCCGCTGGGCCCTTCATCTCAAGCACCGTTCCGCTGGGCCCCGCCGTCTCTGCACCGCTCTGCTGGGCCCTTCCTGTCAAGCACCGCTCCGCTGGGCCCCGCCGTCTCTGCACCGCTCCGCTGGGCCCTTCCTGTCAAGCACCGCTCCGCTGGGCCCCGCCGTCTCAAGCACCGCTCCGCTGGGCCCTTCCTGTCAAGCACCGCTCCGCTGGGCCCCGCCGTCTCTGCACCGCTCCGCTGGGCCCTTCCTGTCAAGCACCGCTCCGCTGGGCCCCGCCGTCTCAAGCACCGCTCCGCTGGGCCCTTCCTGTCAAGCACCGCTCCGCTGGGCCCTTCATCTCAAGCAGCGCTCCGCTGGGGCCTTCATCTTAAGCACCGCTGGCCCATTGACAGTGCCGGTTCTGTGTCGAGCAGGGCTTCAGGAAGCACTCTGGGCACCATGCCTCCTCCATTAACAGTGGAGTCGGTAATCCATCTGATGGACTGTGGCTTGGCACTTCCCAGGATGGAACAGTGCGCAACCCACCCACTGTAGAGACTTGAGAGACTGTGGCTTTGCACTCCCCAGGATGGGACAGTGGGCAAGCCACCCACTGTAGAGACTTGAGAGACTGTGGCTTTGCACTCCCCAGGATGGGACAGTGGGCAAGCCACCCACTGTAGGGACTTGAGAGACTGTGGCTTTGCATTCCCCAGGATGGTACAGTGGGCAACCCACCCACTGTAGAGACTTGTGAGACTGTGGCTCTGCACTCCCCAGGATGGGACAGTGGGCATGGAGGCCCCTCGTGGATCTAGCGTCAAGGACTCATGTGGCTGAGGTGCCCCCCCTTCCCTTCCCCCTGAGGTGCCTGTAGTTTTATCATCTGATGCCGCAGCAGTGTTCTCTCTAATGGTATCTGGTCTCCTGTGTGGGCTTTGCCCATGTGTTTGTGCACATTGGCCCACGGACTATGGAACTTTGACGGAATGTGCAGGACTTATTGCCTATGTATATATTGTTGACTATGTTCATTCCTTATTTTTTTATCTTTTATATAGCATATTTCCCATACCTTTAATGGAGCTATTTATACATATATTTTATAGATCATTTTAATTGTGTCTTTGCATTATTCCGGCGGGTTTGGGTGGTGTCACTCTGACTTGTTGCTCGGGATTGGGGTGTAGGTATTTGTGGTGGGGGGGTGGGTGTATGGCGCATGTGTGTGCCCGTAAGCTTTCCTCCTCCCCCTCCCCTGTGTCGTAGGTGCAGTACTCACCGTTGTCGTCTGCGCCGGCGTTCATACTCCTGGTAGATGAGCAGGTAGACAATAGCTGGTAGGATGTTTAATTCGGGTTCCATGCTGTCCTCCTTCCTCGTGGAGTGTGTATAGGTGAGCGTTTTCCCGTTCGTAGTCTGTTTCCGCCGTGTTTTTATCGGCGGGGCTCCCGCCCCGGAAAAGGTGGCGGATTGGTGAGTTGTGATAGGGTGGGCGGTACATTGTCTGCCGCCTGCCTGTTGGCGGTGACCGCCGCGCTGTTTGTCTGTCCCGCTGTGGCGGTCGGAGTGTTAAAGTAGCGGGCTGTGTTGGCGGTTCCCGCCAGGGTCAGAATTCCTTTTTTTTGACCGCCTGCCTGTTGGCGGGTTGGCCGCCGCTTTATCACCGACCGCCAGGGTCAGAATGACCCCCAAAGTCTCTCAGAAAGGCAAGGGAGAGCAAAGTAATGGGTCGGTGGAATGTCCAGTAATGGCTGATTTCTCCTTGGGTCACGCCGTTATATTAAAGTTGTCGAACAAGTCTCTAATTTCCCATTGGACAATATTTGGTGCATCGTTATCTCTGTACAATAATTCGTGTCACACCTTAGTCGAATTTTCACCTAAGACAGTTCTCATGCAATTTATTGGCTCCTGTGATTGACGTCTTCAACGGGTAGAATGTCAGGTAAGAAAAGTTATACTTGTCGCTCCAGTCAGTAGTTCCATTGTCTTCTCCTAGTTTAGGCCACCTTGCACCTGTTGTGAATTACACTGTTGCATTTGGCAAGAATGTCTCCTTGAGCAAGTCAGGTTTCCTGAGGAAGAATTTACTACAGCTACACACATATCTCTAGCTTCTGGAAAAGTACAGCTTCGTGTCCTTCAGGAAAACTGCACATTGCATGTTAAGAAAACACAGTTAATATGAGACCAGGCAACTAGGCCCAGAGCCTGGCTAACTAAGGCCTGGTAATTAATTTAGGAAAACCGTAATACAAAACTCTAATTAGGATACGCTAATACAAAACCAAACATTAATACATTATTAATTCATTATTAGTCAGTTCCATTTATCATTGTATACATTGGTGGCCACTCCCCGTGGGCACATTTCAAACATGTGCATTAGTATTACATTAACACATTTTATGCGGTTTCATTAGACATTATATTGCAAGCTTTTCATGTTAACATTGATTATAAAAGTCACGCTCCAACACTGGCGGAGGAGGTTGTAGCTAACACTGGCCAGCCTTTTGGTAAGGGCTCCCTTACTGTGCCTAAGCAACAAAAATACGATTTGGAGTTGTATCCAAGAAAGGATCAATGCTTTCGGTGTAACAGCTCTCATTATTCCTGAAGTTCAGAAGCAATGGTACATCCTTTGCTCACAAATTAAGGAAAAGCTGGCCCGCATGAGTAAGGAAGCTGCTGGCCGTGGAGGGAGATCCTCTGCCCAGCCACCACCAACAGCAATAGGTAAAGCAATTCAAATCACCTTCAGTATTGGGGTTACATCTGGCCATCTGGTATAATGATACCTCAGAACCTCTTGAGACACACAGATTAGTTTGTTTTTAAGTAATCCACTATAAAAGTCAGAGCCTAAAATATGTTTATTATAAATGTAACTAAATTATATAGGAAAAGATAACATTTAATTTGTGTTCCTGTAACTGCTCAACCCATTAACATGTGGTATGTTTAATAAATTGTCATTGGACTACACTGGGATATGTAGTCCAATGACAGTCCCAGAGGTTTTAACAGTTCAGAAAATACAGATATAAGTATTGTTTTACAATACAATTACTTAACTACATTTAAAAACATAAATCTTTTGTATCATGATTCTGGAAAATCAAAGAAAATTAGTGCATCATAGACTGTAGAGGCTTACATTACAACACAAACTGTTACACGACATTCAAAATTGCATACAGATTACCTACACATATATTTTGTAAACAGAGCTAGAAGATAACATTACAGGGGAACATTATGCTCACAATGTGGAAGATGTAGCCAACCAGGAGTTTAATAACAATGATATGGTTCAAGAAATGGCGTTACACCAATAACAATACTGCCTGAAAAAGCATTGACTACAAGTAAAGACTCACTTAGATTTAGTAGAAATATTACTACATAACGTAGGACAATCTTTTTATTCAGAGACTCGGTAGTCAATGATATTTACCACTATTACCACAGTTTCCAACCTGATCTGCTTACACAGGAGCCACACCTGCTAGACCAAACTGTGTGAAAATTAAAAAATCTATGTTAGACCTTCAAACAAAATAATTGCATGCCATTAACATGCTTGCTAGAAATATGGATTAAGGCATGCCTGCTATGATGAATAGTATTGTCAATTTAATTGAAGCAATTACTCACTATGAGATTCCATTATTAAGGAGGCTCAGTGACAAAATAGAAGACATCAACACATTGGGGGTCATTCTGACCCTGGCGGTAAATACCGCCAGGGCGGAGGTTGGCGGTAGCACCGCCAACAGGCTGGCGGTGCACCGCCGGGCATTCTGACCGCGGCGGTACAGCCGCGGCCAGAAGCGGAAAGCCGGCGGTGTACCGCCGACTTTCCGCTGCCCATGGGAATCCGCCATGGCGGCGCAGCTTGCTGCGCCGCCATGGGGATTCTGACACCGCATACCGCCATCCTGTTCCTGGCGGTTCGCCCGCCAGGAACAGGATGGCGGTATGGGGTGCCGTGGGGATCTGGGGGCCCCTGCAGTGCCCATGCCAATGGCATGGGCACTGCAGGGGCCCCCGTAAGAGGGCCCCACAAAGAATTTCAGTGTCTGCTCTGCAGACACTGAAATTCGCGACGGGTGCAACTGCACCCGTCGCACCTTCCCACTCTGCCGGCTCCATTCTGAGCCGGCGTCCTCGTGGGAAGGGTGTTTCCCGCTGGGCTGGCGGGCGGACTTTCGGCGGTCGCCCGCCAGCCCAGTGGGAAACCCAGAATGACCGCTGCGGTCTTTTGACCGCGGTACGGTCTTCTGGCGGTTCCCGCTTGGCGGGCGGCTACCGCCGCCCGCCAAGCTTAGAATCACCCCCATTGTCTTTAGAATGGAACGTTTTAGAAAAAGTGTAGAATCGACAACTGCGATAGGGATACTTAATAGTCCCACCATAGATATCCAGCAAAAAAAGCCCCACTGTTGCAAAGATATAGGTACAACCTTTAGGGCAGATTACATCGTTTCTTGAATAACTGCAGACTATCCAAGCACATTCTAGTGGTATGGGTACTTCTGCTGTAGGGAGGGAGGTGGTTTCCAGCCATCGTATTACTTCTATCGCTAATAGAATAGAATCTAGGCATACACACAGTCAGACATCTCATTTACTAGTGGATATGTTGGCAATTGATCTAGAGAGTCTCACTCTAAGCAAACAAAGGAAGAAGAATAGATTGTGTGTTTTGTGAAATATGAAAATGAAATGTATTTTGTTACAGTAATGCACATTTAAATGTTGTCAAAAACAAAAGAATTACACAGTCCCTCTTTTCACTCTTCATATTTCCTGTGAAGAGGCATGCAAATGAAAACTACTTTTCTGCATTTTGACTGTGACTCCCTCATTACACATTGCATGGTTTATTTAAACCACACTTATTTTAGAAATGATTTGTGGTCATGTAACTGAGTTTCCTCCTTCCTGCTGCTCTGCTGGCATCTTGGGATGTGTTGGATGCAGGTGGTCATTCTCTTCAGTAGAGATGTGCTGCTCAGGCTGCATTGGAATTCCATTATATGTTGCTCAGTTATGCAGCGCAGCGCACACTGCCACCATCTTGCATGCCACTGGAGGTGACTACTGAAGGGCTCCCTCACTCTTGTGAAGGCAGTGAAACCTTGCCTTCAGCAGCCCAGAAGTACTGACCTCATCTGCCTGTGGACAATATCAAAACTGTGTTCACTCCTTGTATTTGCATTTCGGTATGTGGACACAATCCATGTGTTTAATGGATAAGCACTATCATCTAACACGGAAAAAATTGCAATTAAAACCACTCTTATTTTGTATGGACATATTGCATATAATTTGAAATGTAGAAATTGCTAATAGATAATTATCCTCAAGTCTTCTCTTTCAAGACCCTTGTATAGGGCACAGTGCCAAAATATGTAGGAGAATCTTTAAAGAGTGCTGCCCTGCCGACTCCTAACTCAGTAACGCTAGCAGGGCAAATTGGGACATGTGTCCCATCAACACAGCCTATAACCCGTGGGAAATGTGCTGCATGGAAAATATCTAATTCTGTTGGCTGCAAGTCTTGTGGTGGTCTGTGAGGGTATCATACAGTACATCTAGGAATGATTGGCAGCATAGCATTTAATAAAATTCAAAAACCATCCTGGGAAATAGCACTTCGGATAACGCCTCCCACTGTGACGCCATTCTTGTGATAGCTTTGGAGGCTAAAACGTGTAGGCATTAAAGTACCTGAGTGTGGGTCGGTATATCAACACTCCTGTCTGGGTTCCTGCATAACACAGGGTCTAACTCAGCTATTAAATCTAAAATTGCAGTGTTGCTGAGCATATACTTGCTATTTATCTCGTCCTCAGTCTTCTGAAACAAGGTCATACTGTCTCTGAAAATGCATTCCTGTCTTTGCCTACTGTGGTGATGTGAAGCAAACAGCCTCGTCTTCCTCGGCATAGCAGCCATTGTGGAAAAAATAGCAAAGTTTTCACCCCACTTATAGTTTGCACCTGATTACCACCTACTCCCATTTGATGCTTTTTGTGAGTGCAAAAACCTATTTTTGTGACTGTTTGCAATTAATGAATCAATAGTGTGTTCTAAATGAGGGACCACAGATTGGTAATAGGTAATCACAAAAGATAGTCACAAAAATAGTGAATCAGTAAGATTCACTTTGCAACACTATTTTTGAGAATGTAGTTGAAAACCACTTTGATACATTCCACACTCACCTTTTACAGGACGATAACCTATTTGCCACTGATTACTGAATAGTAAACCATATGTACATTTAGCCCCTGGTGTTTCCAATAAATAACATATAACTAGATAGGGCTTAGGGTCAGTTTCTTGCTCATAATTGGATGGCTTTGCTGTCTATCCAAAGTGCCTGCTCTTGATTTGATGGCTTTCATCTCTATTTGTGTGCTTGTTCTGCCCAGAAGAATTTCAGTCTCACTGTGTTCTAAATGGAGATGTTGTATCATTCCCCCTGTCCTGCTTCTCTTCCTTAATCATTTCTATGCATGTATATATATATTTTATTAGGGCCCATACCTGCAAAGTGCTACCAGGATGGTGTTACAATTTTGTTTTTACTTTTCTCACTCCTAGTTTACAGATTTAAAGTGGATGTTCCCCACGTTACAACAGTAAATTAGAAATGCCACAATGGCCAACATTGAGTCATGATACATGCGTGAATGCAGGCATCACAGCACATACCCAATGGCATTCGTTTTAGAATGGGATTTCTTTAATTAGAAACATCATTTAAAGTAGCTGAGCATGCAACCACGTGTGTGCCCATGTGTCATTGTAATGCACTAGCAGCCATTGTGGCATGCCAATGCTAAAAACCAATTGACAAATCCAATAATTCTGCTTTTGGAGATGAGAGATACTGGCTTTTCCAATGCTTGTTTTAATTGTCTTACAATGCAGCAGCTGTTTTTTCATTAATTTTGTCACCACCCGAGTAATGTTAGTTATATAATTCTGTCGGACACTGATGACTTTCTGGAAGTAGATAAACGGGGTACACGTTGGAGAATAAATACTTTCAGAAAATAAGATGCAGGTAGAGCTAAAAAAGTTTTACTTCTGTTGTGGTGATGTGACAGAAAAGAATGAGCGATAAAATGGAGTGAGACGGGAAGCAAGGGAGGGAATAAACGAGGCAAATAAGAGAACAAAAATAGGGATACAGGGAGGCAGAGATGGGGAGGAATGTAAAAAGATGTCGATTAAAAACAGAGAGAGATAGTATTAAAGCTGGAGCGAGAGAAGAGAAAAGCAGAACATGGTGAACGGGCTATACAAAAACAGAGAAAAAAGAAAGAACAAAAAGAAGGAAGAAAGGAAAATGGAATAACAGAACGAAAGAACTGAAGTAAAGGAGGTAGATCAGTGAAAAAAAAATCATAGGTGGATAAAAAAGGAACGGTCCACAGTAAAAGCCTTAAAATAACTGGGAATGCATTGTCCTAATACTTTGCATGATTAACATGCATAACTATGGACATTTTCCATGTGATTAAGTGCACTGATTGTTTTAGGGCTAATGCCAGTGCCTGGTCCGATTCATTCAGTCTAACATGGACTTATGCCGCATGACCTCATGTTATATATTTAGATGCTTCCCCATTGGAAGCCCAAACCTGTGATTGGGGGGAAGCGTCCCTGCAGGTGCGTCTGCGGGTCAATGAACTGCTGCCCGGGGCTGTCATGCAGCCATCACGGCGAAAGGTGCCAGATGGAAGGCCAGTGCTTAGCAGACGTGCAGGTGCCGGGCATCGCAGTACGTCATGCAGACGATGGGCATGGGATGCAGCTGGCACGTGTTTGTAGTTTTGTCAGAGTTTTGTAAGTAGTCTGGAGAATGCTCTCGGTCGCTTCTCCTTTCTTGACCCCATTTCTGAAGACATGTTCTGTAAGTTCCCGGAGCGAACATTCCAAACAATAATGGTGATTATGATCATGTGCATATCTTTAAAAGTACGTCATGAAAGTTGGGAGTGTTTAAAAACGCCCTACTTTCTTCCTAGAAATCTATTTTCTTGAAGTTATAAAACAAACCAAAATAGATTCATAGCAAACAAAGCTCGTTTTAGAAAAGTCCTGTATTTTACAACGGAAACAAGCAGGCAGTTTCATTAAATTAATACGAATATTTTCACCTCCAGATACATGTGACTTTGGAGGGCCACAGAGTAAGACTGTTATGGTTATAGCAGTCGACAAGAATTAGGGGCAAATGTCCTTTTCACATTGAAAGAAACAGCATTATATGCAAAGCATAAGCTAGGATGATTTCTCCCACTACACTTGGCGCAAATAGATGAAAACCATACTGCAGTAAACGCGAGCTAAAGACACCCCTACAGGACCCAGGCAATTCAGAGTTCCTCAGGCTCGGCAGTCTCTCCCCAGAGGGATATCCAGTGGTGCAGGCTAAAACCCCATCATTCAAAAAAACGAGTGTCGCCCCTGACAGCAGGTCACCACCCCGCTGTCACTCAAACAAAACTCTGGTGGTAGGCCAGGAGGCCCTGGAGACAGTCCAGAGGAAAGGTGCCACTAAGGCAGGGAGAGTAGCCAATGGCTGCACCGTAGAACTGGGCAGTCGTTAAAACAGAGAGCTGCGCACACACTTGCAAAGGTGGAGAAAAGAAATTAAATAAAGCAGAGACCTCCGTAAACCAGGCCAGAGTCATTAGAACGCATAATGGACAGTAGCAGCGGGAGAGAAGAGATACCTCTTTTTCAAAACCGAGACCCACAGCCACAAGATGACACAGTACCTAACGTTCACTAAAACGGAGTACAGAAAAACATACAGAAACTCTCAGTCGTTCAAATGAAAGCTCGCAACATTTCTGCCATACTAGGACTCTACTGTCAGAAAAACTCAACACCAAATACAATCGGCAGGACAGAGCCCTGCTGTCTTTAAAACCGTGGGCAGCAGGACAAGACCCTGCTACCACTGAAAGTGCGGGCCAGATACTAGCAGCAGGACAGAACCCTGCTGTCTTTAAAACCGTGGCTCATACACTAGCAGCAGGCTAGAACCCTGCTACCACTGAAAGTGCGGGCCAAATACCAGCAGCGGGACAGAACCCTGCTGTCTTTAAAACCGAATCTCCTATCCTAGCAAAAGGACAGAACACTGCTACTTTCGAAAGTGCGGGCCAAATACTAGCAGCAGGACAGAACACCGTGGCTCATACACTAGCAGCAGGCTAGAACCCTGCTATAATTGAAAGAGCGGGACAAATACTAGCAGCGGGACAGAACCCAGATGTCTTCAAAACTGTGGCTCATACACTAGCAGCAGGCTAGAACCCTGCTACCACTGAAAGTGCGGGCCAGGTACTAGCAGCAGGACAGTACCCTGCTGCCTTTACAGCCGAGACTCCTATCCTAGCAGCAGGACAGATCCTCTCTGTCATTAACACTATGGGTGAAGTACTAGCAGAAGAACATATCCCTGTCTCCATTAATACCGAGGGCTAAACGCTAGCGGCAGGACTGTAACTGAACTGATGATGTCGAACACTGAGTATAAGACAGACAGACACAGCTGTCATCAACAGTGGTATATTAGCCGTGGACGTACATGTGACTGAGTAGATCCCGTGTGGGTGGCTAGAATCGCAAATACATCCATCGCACCCGGGAAGACGGGTTCCTCATTTTGTATGAGGCCGCTGATATAAACCGTGCGTTTTGCTCATTTTATACAATATGTTGTAGGGGGCAACCACTCACTGGATATAGCCACTGCTCTGGAGTCTAGTGTGTATTCAAACGGATTCTCTGCTAGTGAGAAAATATATGTTCTTTTGTACACAAACGACATTGTTGTCCCTCCACGTTCCACTCAAGTTGGAAAATTGTTGGAAATTATAGAATACTTTTGACATCAGGGCACCGTCCTCTCTGGGTGTACCGTGTCACTGTTTTCATATGAAATAGTTTTCTGAGTTGTCCATCACCTATATACGTACAGAGGCGGGAGTATGCTAAGAAGCAGACTTGACATACAAGTGAATAATATGTCCGCATACAGCACTGGTTTACTAATTAGGGATTCAGAGGAATTTCATGTACACGTTGGAGCACGTGACTCATTTACCGTCATCCCCGTTCACCCCCGCCAAGTTTGGCAGTCTCAGAAGTTGGGCCCAATATGTTTCTTGTTAGAGAACTCCAAGGAACAATGCTACTATCAACAACCTGCACATAAAAACTTTAAAAAGGAAATATATATCTCTTTCGACTGCGTTGTAAATGTTATATAACAGCTGACCAACTGATTCATTTTAGCAGTGCTTGCCACTAAGGATTTTTTGTAAGATATACTCATTTAATTATTCAAATAGTTTCTAAAATCCTTTTTTATAAATCTAATTTATGAAGTAATGCAATTGGTAAATTGATTTAAAGTGTTTTATTACTTCAAACTGCTGATCTTAGTTGAGGTATAAGTCAAGAAATTTGAAATTAAATTGAGTTTAAAAAAGGTAAGCATCCAACGTGCACAATAGTTTACCAGCAGTTAACACTAAATAGTTAACCTCCCAGTGTGGTCCACGGACTTACATTCTTGCTGTCAGGCTGCAGAGTATGTATTAGAGACTTCATGCTTCCAAGATGTTAGTTCGTTTTAAACCTTATTATAGCCATCTGAAATGGCTGCCCCCTCCCCGTGTGAAAACTCTATCAAAGTTGCTCATACGCAGGGACGCACTACAAGGGTGGGGTCAATCCCGACGCTGCAAGTGACATCACTGACAACAAGTGAATCTGCTGTGTGTAAGATGGACTTTTGTTGTCGAGGCTAGTTAAAGCTATTATATAATCAGGTTGCCTCTGCTGCTTGGAAGTTGTAGAAGGCATGGAGGGAGGAGGGATGAAGAAGGGTGCGGGTGGTGAGGGCGGGAGGGGCGGTCAGGTGTTGCAGCGAGGGATAGCGGAGGTGGGATCAAAAGACACAGATCTCACCTCCCCCCTGGCTTGTCTGTTCCTAGCAGCTGCAGCAGTGAAAGACGCTAGGGACAGAATGAAACGGACTCCAGTGGCCTCTGGTCTACATGCCCTTAAAGATGCCTGGGCTGAATGTCCCTAAAGATCACCGGAATGTAGGACTCTCGGACGACCTTGAGTGGGCTCCATTCGCCGTGTTCATTCAGGAAGTGAGAAGTGTCTGTGACGGGCCAGCATGTGTTTTTTTACAAGCTGAGCAGGAGGGAGACACCACAGCACAAAAGGTATCCTGCTTAACATAGTTTTCCTTTTTAGGAAATAGAAACATGAACACTTGCAGTGAAGAGGCCCCGAATCAGCAGTGGAGCTGCCCGAAGCTTTTAATGATACTCGGTCCATTTGTCATTTGCCCTCTTTTCTAGATGGTCACTTTGCCTAACTACTACCGTAACATCAGGCTAATATTAATCTCTTTTCCTCTGGCTGCAGCTGCTATATCTCACTCACGTGCAGAGCACGGCAGCCACGAGGCCTAACGCATGACATAAAAAGTGTCCCTCCAACCCATAGTTTAGTAAGACATGGAACTCTGAACTGGTGCCCAGAGGGTCCCATACACCCCACGAGTCTCAGTGCCACGGCACCTGCTGCACTAATGATAGCTGAACCCCAGGTGCTACTGCTGGTATTCGCTCTAAATCTACAGATGAGAAAGAAATATCTGCCAACCACTAGAGGGAAGTGTTGTACTTTCTGCGGCTTCAGCGCATGAATATAAACTTCAGTATTCTCGTGAAATAATGGAACGAGTTAATCTGGATCCCCACGAGGAAAAAGTAAGGAGTCCAGAAATTTTGCTCTCTCGAATATTACATTACAGCAGTCTATTTATATGTTTTTGTAGTACATGATGTAATATTAAAACATTCTAACCATGTGCATCCCACATGCAGGCCTGAATGCAGCTGGTTGTGAGCCGTGGCTGATGTAATGTCAAGAAATTTCGTGTTATATTTAAAATGACACCTGTAAAAATAATCTTCAATTTGTAATTCAAATACTGTAATACTCAATTATAGGAACTGACAAGAAGTGTCCCAGTGGCCATGGAAAATAACATTCTTAAATCCGTCTAGGTTTTGATACATTTTTGAGCTGCTATGATGGCGAAGACCATGACCCTCCATTTTGAGGGGAACAAAGTGGAAGCCAGGAGTTGATGGAGCAGTACCTCATGCAATTTTTCCTTTTCACCCTGAATAAACACAATTGTACCCTGACTTTTTTAACACTCTGCATGCCAACAACACCTGACATCTGTGCACTATTGTTCTGATTTAATAGCTACTCTCGGGCAGTTTAAAATCACCATTCAATAGCTCAAGGATTTCCCAGTAGCAAACCGACACTGGACTAAAAGAGTCTCCGAGTAATTTGTCTTCCAAGGGATTTGCTGATAACAAACCCACTCCAGTGCTCTGAGACCAACCTTTCAACTGAATATACTTGTCTAGATAAGGTCCCCCCTGTTTTGTCCTTAAGTTCTTCCCAGTAAAGTTCTTCCCAGCTTCCTTAAAAACTCTATGCCAGCCTTCCTGATGGGCACTGCTAACACGTCATTTAGGCACTCCGGGGTGCCCGGCGAATCCCAAATGGGGGCATTTTGACTGTAGTAAGTAGCGTTCACTGTTGATCTTAACTGATACCAGCTCTTAGCGAGATCTCACAATACCTTCACTTTTACTTTTTTGAAGAATTTTGGATCTCCAAATTTATATAGAAAGTGATTTGCTGCCCCTTTCACAGTGCCTGTCATGGCCTTAAACATGGCACCAATTGCTGTAGAGTCCGGGGAGCCAAAGAGCAACTTCGAGTTTTTAAACTTAAATGCCCATGGATAGAAATGTAGATCTGGCAGCGTCAGGCCTCCATTCTCTCTTCTCCTGTGCAGCTTTTTCCAGGAAATTCTGGTGCCCTTATAAGCCCATACAAATGAATTTATAGCTTGCTGAATTTTATCTATGTACCCTTTATTCATTTGGAGTGGAATAGAGTTGTGCAAAAAATCTATTTTAGGCAGAATTACCATCTTAACCAGACTGACTCTTCCCAATATATTTAAAGGGAGATGTGCCTAGCTCTGCATTAATTTACTGCAGATTCCCAAAAGCTTTTTCTGGTTTCTCGCTGCAAGTTGTTCAATATCCTGTGTGATCGTTAGACCTAGGTATCTCATTTCACACTTTCCTTGCCTTGATTCTGCTAGTGCGCCCGGTCCTTAATACGTAAGCTTACAAGGGGACGCGTATAGGTCGATGAGCCTTTTGATTCACATGAAGAATCGTAGTTAGGATGTGACCAATGTTTCTCAATAATCAATACACAAGAATCAATAACCATTAGGCAAATCATAAATCAGCAGTTAATAAATCACACCATGACCCTTCAGTCATGAATAACCACAGCTCAATATACATTTAGTAATTTTTATTCCCTATTAGTTACAATGCTAAATCATGAGATTAATTTAAAACTTTATTCAATTCAGGATTACTTCATTAGTAACAACCAATAACACAATTTAATCAAAACTTGAGACAGAATACGATATAAAGCATTTGCACAAGTCAACATGTGAATCAAAGGTGAATACGTCAACATGAATAGCAGAGTTCAGCAAATCAGTCCGTCATTCATTTGTCACTATAGTTGCCAATGTCTAGAATAGGAATCTCACCTAACCCAGATTAGCATTAGCATGTAGGACTTCATGCGAAAACAATTTAAACACAAATTTGGAAAAAACATCTAGCTAAAAGGAAAACTATTAGACAGCGCAGTTGGTACCTAGAAAGAAAAGGCACAAAAGTAATTCAGTCACCTTGTCATAGCTACCTATCCATGGTATGAATCAGAAACAAAGTCAGAATTCGTCTTCAGGTCATCAGTCTATCAGCATCACATCAGGCTTTCAAGATCATGAGCCCAATGACAGAATCTCGAATCTCTTCGAATCTCTTAGTCTCTCTCCGGACATCTGCACCCTTCATTATATCAAAGTCACCCAGACTATCCCCCAATTACTGATTGGTCAATTAATCACATGGTTTTGCTTTACCCAATGATCCTTATATTTCAGATCTTTAAGTTCTAGCATTACACGGTTCCTATGTAGTTGATTGGCTCACTGTACGATGTCCTCATCATCCAGCTCGTCAGGTATTGAAAATGTTGCATCTTCTTCTCCAGTCAGTGTCTCTATTGTTCAAGTCCTGGAAAAGTACACTCTGAATGCTTTACACAGTCCTTGATACAAAATTTGATTCCCTCATCTCCTGTCCGTCGGTTCACGCATAGGATTTTAGCTGAGCAGATTTTATGAAACAACGAGCAGTTCATGGTCAGTTCAGCACATCAGCATTTTTACATTGAACGTTAACATTCGGCTTCTGCACAAGGCCTTGCAAAACTAGGCCACAACTTTGACTAAGTTAAACTCTACAATATAATGCAAAACATATGTTATATATCTCAGTATGACATATTACTACATTGTTATTATACATTTTCAATATTCCACATGTTTTAGTCATTTTTTGATATCATTTGTGAATTTTGATAGCCACTCTTTGAGGGCACATTTTCAAACGTGCAAATTATTTTTTGTACGTTAATCATTTTCATTATTCAAAACATATAAACATTCATTAATAATTTTTAATTAATACTTTTGCTCTAGCAATCCCTCCTCTGATGACTAAGGCGGTCATTCTGACCTCGGTGGTAAAAGGCTCTTACCGCCAGTCAGAAGACCGCCATTCTACCGCCGCGGGCGCGGTAAACCGCCACGGTCATTCTGACCCACAACAGCCAAACCGCCAAAAACCCGACATCCACAGAAGGCCGCCTCATCAGCGGTCAGCGGTCAGCGATAAACTGGAGATGACCAAACCTCCACCGTCACGCCAACACAAACACGCCCATGCCATTACGACCCACGAATCCACGCGGCGGTCTTTCAACCGCGGTATTCCATTGGCGGTACACACCGCCGTGGTCAAAATACACACCCAGCTCCAAAACACAGCCACATTGGGCAATTTGAAATACACACACCTGATACACATACACACAGCACTCCCACACATCCAATCAACTATAAAACACACACCCACATCACCCACAAACCCCCACTACTAGAAATTCGGAGAGAAGGCGAGAGAGAGAGAGAGAGAGAGAGCACAGCTATCGAAAAGCCCAACACACACAGGAACACAACATCATCACCCACACTACATCCACGCACAAAACACCACACACCACCACACACACCACACTCATCACCACAAACACCACCCCACACCACCCCATGGCACCCCAAAGACACCCCAGGTTCTCGGACAAAGAACTCAGGGTCATGGTGGAGGAAATAATTAGGGTAGAGCCCCAGCTATTCGGCACACAGGTGCAGCACACCACCATTGCCAGGAAGGCGGAGCTATGGCAAAGGATCGTCGACAGGGTCAACGCTGTGGGACAGCATCCCAGGAACCGGGAAGACATCCGAAAGCGCTGGAACGACCTACGGGGGAAGGTGCGGTCGATGGTGTCAAGACACAACATCGCTGTGCAGAAGACTGGCGGTGGACCCCCACCCCACCCGAATTCACAGCATGGGAGCAAGAGGTCTTGAACATCCTGCATCCTGAGGGCCTCGCTGAAGTAGGCGGAGGAATGGACTCTGGTAAGTCTAATCTCAACTACCTTACCCCCCCCAACCAGCAGCATGCCAACCCACACCCCCACCCTCACCCCCAACCCCCCCAGCACACATCCTCCCTGCCAATGTCTCACCAGCACAACCCACCCAACACAACACTGTTGGACTTTTGCTTATGCAGGGTCATCCCCAGATTTTTTTTTGCCTCCTGCCTCCTATTTTTTTCTGACATGTTGCTGTTGGCTTTTCAACTCTGAGCACTTTACCACTGCTAACCAGTGCTAAAGTGCATATGCTCTCCTGTTTAAATTGTATGTAGGTGGTTTATCCATGATTGGCATATTTGAATTACTAGTAAGTCCCTAGTAAAGTGCACTAGAGGTGCCAGGGCCTGTAAATCAAATGCTACTAGTGGGCCTGCAGCACTGGTTGTGCCACCCACATAAGTAGCTCTGTAATCATGTCTCAGACCTGCCACTGCAGTGTCTGTATGTGTATTTTTTACACTGTAAATTCGACTTGGCAAGTGTACCCACTTGCCAGGCCTAAACCTTCCCTTTCCTTACATGTAAGGCACCCCTAAGGTAGGCCCTAGGTAGCCCCAAGGGCAGGGTGCAGTGTATGGATAAGGTAGGACATATAGTAATGTGGTTTATATGTCCTGACAGTGAAATACTGCCAATTTCGTTTTCACTGTTGCAAGGTCTGTCTCTCTCTCATAGGATAATATGGGGGCTACCTTTAAATATGATTGAAGTGTAGATTCCCCTAGAGAGTAGATGGACATGTGGAGTTTGGGATCCCTGAACTCACAATTTAAAAATACATCTTTTAGTAAAGTTGATTTTAAGATTGTGCGTTTGGAAATGCCACTTTTAGAAAGTGAGCATTTTCTTGCTTAAACCATTCTGTGACTCTGCCTTGTTTGTGGATTCCCTGTCTGGGTCAGTTTGACAGTTGGGTTGTTTTTCACCTCACACCAGACAGTGACACAAAGGGAGCTGGGGTGTGATCTGCATTTCCTGATTAGCCATCTCTGCTAGGAGGGAGGGGTGGAGTGGTCACTCTCATCTGAAAGGACTGTGCCTGCCTCTGACAATGCTGTCTCCAGCCCCCTGGTGTGTGTCTGAGGCCTTGCCTGGGCAAGGCAGGGTTGCACAAGAAGGTGTGAGTCCCCTTTGAAGGAAGGTGACTTCAAAGACTAACATGGGTATAAGAAGGGCACCCAAACTTACAAACTTTAGAAACACTTCTGGAATCAAGGGGAACCTCTGCCTGGAGAAGAGCTGATCGCTGAGGAACAAGTGCTGCCCTGCCTGTGACTGTGCTTTGTGGAGCTTTCCTGCAGTGCTGCTTCTGCCAGAGTAAGAGGGCAAAGACTGGACTTTGTGTGCCTTCCATCTTGAAGAAGAAATCTCCAAGGGCTTGATGTAGAGCTTGCCTCCTGTTGTTGAAGTCTCAGGGATAGCAAAGACTTCTTCCTGCCAGCACCTGGAGTCTCTGGAGAGACCCCTACTCTGCTCTGTGGTGCCCTTCCAGTTCCTGGGACCCTGAAAGGAGAGGCTGGCAGCCTAAGGACAAAAATACACGCACCGAGCGCCGTGCGGAGAAAAGATCAACGCGAATCCGATCGCGGCTGAGAAAACCACGCGACGCCGGCTCCGCAGCTGAGAAACGACGCCGCAGGAAACGCGACCGGAGAATCGACGCCCGGAGCAGGAGAAACGACGCGCAGCATCGCTGACGAAGGCTGAGAGATCGCAACCTGCGCCGCAGGACTTTCGGACCGTCGCGTGGCTGGCTTTTTCGACGCGCATCGCCGTGCCGAGCTGTTTTCGACGCATATAACCGTGCAGGGTTATTTTCGACGCACACCACCCGTGCGGGGTTATTTTTGACGCAAACCAGGTACATTTACACGCTAGCAGCGCTAGTGTGTTGTTACAACTACCTAAAGACTCTTTTTATTTTAAACCTTTAAAAAATCATAACTTGACTTGTGTATGTTGGATTTTTGTCGTTTTGGTCTTGTTTTGTCTAGATAAATATTTCCTATTTTTCTAAACTGGTGTTGTGTCATTTTGTAGTGTTTTCATTAAGTTACTGTGTGTGTTGGTACAAATACTTTACGCCCAGCACTCTGAGGTTAAGCCTACTGCTCTGCCAAGCTACCAAGGGAGTAAGCAGGGGTTAGCTGAGGGTGATTCTCTTTTATCCTAACTAGAGTGAGGGTCCTTGCTTGAACAGGGGGTAACCTGACTGTCAACCAAAGACCCCATTTCTAACATTGGTGACCAGCGGTCGGGATTTGGACTTGTATTTGTACTTGACATACAGTAATTAAGTGTACACTACTGTTTTGATCTCAGACCACTACGTGACCACATACTACTTGTCTTGTGATTCTGCTTTTTGTTCTCTGGTGTCCTCCTGGAAGTATTGATAATATTTTTGGACTTTGGTTTTTGGTTGTGAAGCCTTTGCAGAATGGAAGTCAATTTCTGGCACCTATTTATGTATAAAAAGTGGCAGCTTAAAGCATTTTGCATGGAAAGGGGACTGGCTGTGAACAGGAAATCCAGAAGGGAGGATCTTGAGTCAGCCCTGTTTCAGTATGAATTGAAACGTTGTCAGGCAACACCACCAAATGAGTCTGAGGAGGATGACTACTCCGAAGAGGAGGAAACAGAAAGAGATGAGTGGCTCCTAGCTCGAATCCGGAGTCTGGAAGAGCTAGATGCAGAGCTTGAGAGGGCTGAGGAGGAGAGAGCCTTAGTCCTGGAAAAAGAAAGGATTGCAGCTCAAGAGCTGAGCTGTGAAGAGCTGAAGCTGGAGGCCATGAGGGCTGAGTCCAGTTCAGATGGTGGCAGCAAAAATCTTGTATCCAGTACTGCTGAAGAAGTGCACATGCCCAGAGATGTGGTGCCCTACTTGAAGGAGGGAGTTAACACACGCCAGGAGGTTCAGGGGTATGAGGTAGCTCCAGTGATGCACAGGGTCCCTGAGGTGGATTGGGGAACTGGCATGGGGAGTCATATTCCTACTGGTGGGAGGGACACTCTACTGACTCTAGGTGAGAGTGACAGGGAGAGGGGTTCCCCCCAGGTAGAAGTCCTGGTTATGGAGGGTGAAAACATCCCAGAAGAGTGTGGGTTGAGTGTCAGGGACAGTCAGGTACTGTCTCACCAGTCTCAGGAGGGTGATGTGGGGTGCTTTTTCAAAGCAGAGTCACTGGATGGTTGGGTGAAGGGTACTTTGGTTAATTCATGTGAGGGGCTGAGTGATGTAATTGCTGGAGAGCATATGTCTAGTCCTTATTTTCCAGAGCTATGCCAACACCAGGTGGAGTGTGAGTTCTCTGACCCCAGGGAGCTTACAATGGAGGCAGACTTCTGGGTGAGTACCAGAGAGTCTGAAGAGGCATTTGGGGGTGCTCCTGAGAGGAGTGGTCTAGGTAGTTCCCAACCAGGTGAGGTAGGGAAGGATTGTAGTGTCCCAGGTAGGTCCCAGTGTAGTGGGATGGGTGAGGGACCCCATGTCCAGTCTCAGAGGAGAGGGAATGGGGATGGGTTGAGGCCCAAGGTGCCCGAGATCCGGTCCCAGGTCCTGGAGGGTTCCCTGCGGGAACCCCAGGAGGGGAGCCTAGCCTGTACCATAGGGCCATCTGCTGAGGGAGACCCCACAGTGTCAGGAGAACTTGGGGGGGCGGCTGTAGCCAGCGTCCCACCAGTTCTGGTGTCTGGCAGTACCCCTCCTAGTGAGGGGTTGCAGAAGTCCAGACAGAGGGTTGAGAGGGGGTTGCGGACCCCAGTGGAGAACCTGGAGGGTCAGGGGTCAGCTCTGAGTGCAGAGCCCCCCAGGAATGACCTTGGTGAGACCATTTCTGGGCTGGGGGGAATCCAGACTCTGTCAGATGGGCAGAGGTCAGGAGACCTGCGCCAGCCAGACTCTTGTATGGCCCTTGGGGAAAGTGTTTCCCTTGTGGGGGGTAGGTGTGCCCCCCAGGAAGTCCTGGTGTGCCAGGCAATGGTTCAACCGCAGGGTGGTGACTCTGGGTTGAATGATCAGGTTCAGGGGGTAAACTCTGACCTGATGGGGGGTAAGTGTGCTCCCAAGGAAGTCCTGGTGTGCCAGGCAGTGGTTCAACCACAGGGTGGTGACCCTGGGTTGGATGACCAGGTTCAGAGGGTAAACTCTGACCTGGTAGGGGGTAGGTATGCCCCCCAGGAAGTCCTGGGTTGCCAGGCAGTGATCCAGTCTGTGGGTACAGACCCTGGATTGGGAGGCCAGGTTAAGGGTGTCCCCCCTGACCTGGAGGAAGGGGCTACTGCTAACAGTACCCCTACCATGTTGTCTTCTGGGGGGGCCGCTCCTAGTTGGGTGGTTCAGGACCCCAGAAGAGAGGGCAGGGGGAGGGAAGCCTCACCCCTGGCCCTGGTCCAACCTGAAGGTACAGACCCCAGGTTGGAGGATCAGTTGCAGGTTAACATCCCTGCACTGATGGAAGAATTGTGCAGGACTGCTTCTACAAGCACCCTGACAGTTTTGGACTCTGGGGGTGCCGCTTCTGCAGGGAGGGTACAGAGCCCCAGAGGGGAGGACCAGGGTCAGGTTGTCATCCCTGACCTGGTGGAAGAGAGAGTGGTCAAAGGGTGCCAGGCACCTGGGGCTACCACCCCCCACTCTCCACAGTCACAGTGGTTAGAGAGGCCTGAGGTCGGGCTCTCATCCCTGACAGTTGTCTGGGGCCACTGTGGCTTACTGTCCTGGTGGACAGAGTTGCCCCTGGGGGGGGGAGGACGAGAGTCACACCCCGGGGGTGGAGTGGGCAACACCACTGTGTTGGCCCTGGTGGTACTATCTGCCCATTGCAGTACATCTGTGAGCAAAGTAAAGTTAGGTGTTGCACAGATGGTGTCTGTAGATGTGGAGAAGGGTTCCCCATGGGTTAGCCTAGTGGGCCCTGAGAGTATGGACAGAGGGATCCAACTGGAGTCAGGAAGGCGTAGAACTGGAACATGCCCCTGCTGTTGTGGGCCTGGGTCCCTGTTCTATCGCCCCAATCAGGGAAGTACATCAAGGTATTGATTGTTCTCCCCTGGCTTTAGGCTGGTAGGGGGTCGTGTTGGACTTTTGCTTATGCAGGGTCATCCCCAGACTTTTTTTTGCCTCCTGCCTCCTATTTTTTTCTGACATGTTGCTGTTGGCTTTTCAACTCTGAGCACTTTACCACTGCTAACCAGTGCTAAAGTGCATATGCTCTCCTGTTTAAATTGTATGTAGGTGGTTTATCCATGATTGGCATATTTGAATTACTAGTAAGTCCCTAGTAAAGTGCACTAGAGGTGCCAGGGCCTGTAAATCAAATGCTACTAGTGGGCCTGCAGCACTGGTTGTGCCACCCACATAAGTAGCTCTGTAATCATGTCTCAGACCTGCCACTGCAGTGTCTGTATGTGTATTTTTTACACTGTAAATTCGACTTGGCAAGTGTACCCACTTGCCAGGCCTAAACCTTCCCTTTCCTTACATGTAAGGCACCCCTAAGGTAGGCCCTAGGTAGCCCCAAGGGCAGGGTGCAGTGTATGGATAAGGTAGGACATATAGTAATGTGGTTTATATGTCCTGACAGTGAAATACTGCCAATTTCGTTTTCACTGTTGCAAGGTCTGTCTCTCTCTCATAGGATAATATGGGGGCTACCTTTAAATATGATTGAAGTGTAGATTCCCCTAGAGAGTAGATGGACATGTGGAGTTTGGGATCCCTGAACTCACAATTTAAAAATACATCTTTTAGTAAAGTTGATTTTAAGATTGTGCGTTTGGAAATGCCACTTTTAGAAAGTGAGCATTTTCTTGCTTAAACCATTCTGTGACTCTGCCTTGTTTGTGGATTCCCTGTCTGGGTCAGTTTGACAGTTGGGTTGTTTTTCACCTCACACCAGACAGTGACACAAAGGGAGCTGGGGTGTGATCTGCATTTCCTGATTAGCCATCTCTGCTAGGAGGGAGGGGTGGAGTGGTCACTCTCATCTGAAAGGACTGTGCCTGCCTCTGACAATGCTGTCTCCAGCCCCCTGGTGTGTGTCTGAGGCCTTGCCTGGGCAAGGCAGGGTTGCACAAGAAGGTGTGAGTCCCCTTTGAAGGAAGGTGACTTCAAAGACTAACATGGGTATAAGAAGGGCACCCAAACTTACAAACTTTAGAAACACTTCTGGAATCAAGGGGAACCTCTGCCTGGAGAAGAGCTGATCGCTGAGGAACAAGTGCTGCCCTGCCTGTGACTGTGCTTTGTGGAGCTTTCCTGCAGTGCTGCTTCTGCCAGAGTAAGAGGGCAAAGACTGGACTTTGTGTGCCTTCCATCTTGAAGAAGAAATCTCCAAGGGCTTGATGTAGAGCTTGCCTCCTGTTGTTGAAGTCTCAGGGATAGCAAAGACTTCTTCCTGCCAGCACCTGGAGTCTCTGGAGAGACCCCTACTCTGCTCTGTGGTGCCCTTCCAGTTCCTGGGACCCTGAAAGGAGAGGCTGGCAGCCTAAGGACAAAAATACACGCACCGAGCGCCGTGCGGAGAAAAGATCAACGCGAATCCGATCGCGGCTGAGAAAACCACGCGACGCCGGCTCCGCAGCTGAGAAACGACGCCGCAGGAAACGCGACCGGAGAATCGACGCCCGGAGCAGGAGAAACGACGCGCAGCATCGCTGACGAAGGCTGAGAGATCGCAACCTGCGCCGCGGGACTTTCGGACCGTCGCGTGGCTGGCTTTTTCGACGCGCATCGCCGTGCCGAGCTGTTTTCGACGCATATAACCGTGCAGGGTTATTTTCGACGCACACCGCCCGTGCGGGGTTATTTTTGACGCAAACCAGGTACATTTACACGCTAGCAGCGCTAGTGTGTTGTTACAACTACCTAAAGACTCTTTTTATTTTAAACCTTTAAAAAATCATAACTTGACTTGTGTATGTTGGATTTTTGTCGTTTTGGTCTTGTTTTGTCTAGATAAATATTTCCTATTTTTCTAAACTGGTGTTGTGTCATTTTGTAGTGTTTTCATTAAGTTACTGTGTGTGTTGGTACAAATACTTTACGCCCAGCACTCTGAGGTTAAGCCTACTGCTCTGCCAAGCTACCAAGGGGGTAAGCAGGGGTTAGCTGAGGGTGATTCTCTTTTATCCTAACTAGAGTGAGGGTCCTTGCTTGAACAGGGGGTAACCTGACTGTCAACCAAAGACCCCATTTCTAACAAACACCAATCCCTGAATGCCAACACAAACCATGGACACCTATCACCTAAGCATGACCACTGCACATACCCATCCCCCCCCACAAACCACCCTCACAACTCCTCCCACAAGGGAATGCCAGCACTGGGGGACAAGGGCACCCACAAATCGCACGCCATGGCACACACAGAAGCAATAACCATACTCTTTTACCCCTGCAGGGCCCGAACGCCAACACACCGGCCAGGAGGGTCCAGATTTGTCCATCCCGCCCCCAGAACAGGCCCCCAGTGATGACAGCAGCTCTGTCGACCTAGAACCTGATGACCAGCCCGGACCATCGGGGACCTCTGGACAGTCTGTTCCCCACACACAGACACAGGCCACAGCAGACCCAACCCCCTCTGGGAATACCAGCACAGCTCCCACCCAGCGGGCCCATGCCTCTGTCTCCAGGACGCGTCAATCAGCGGTGTGTCCGCCACTACAGGGCACCCAGGCTGACCCACCACCCCAACAACAACAGGGACCTGGGGGCAGTGGTAGTGGGCACACCGTCCAGAGGACAGAGACCCGGGGAAACAGGGGAACTGGGAGGGCTGCTGTGCGAGAGGGGGTTGACCGGCCCAGGGAACCCACTCTCCAAGAGGCTCTCACCACCATCATGGGAGCATACCACCACTCCCAGGAGACGATGGCGACGGTACTGGCCAGGTTCCAGGAGATCCAGGCACAGCAGGAGGAACGGTGCATGGGGTTCCGAGACGAACTCAGGAACATCGGTTCCGCAATGGGGACCATCGTCCTGGCCCTCACCCAGATAGTCACCACATTGCGGGACCATGTGGCACCCCAAATGGTCCCTGTCACTAGCCCGGACCACGAACAGCCTACCACCTCCGCTGGTGCTAGTGGACAGGAGGCCCCCACACAACGACAGGCCACCAGAACCCCACCTCCTGCTGAAGATCAACCACCCCGCAAGCGGAACCTGAGATCACACAAGAAGACAGAGTAGGATGCCAAGACCCCCGCCAGCATAAGATACCCCCTGATGTCATCCCACTGTCCCACATTTTCACCCTGTCCAACCTTGAACTGCCCCTGCTCCATCCTTCCACAGGCATATGGACAATGCACCTGTGCGACTGAGAACTGGACTCTGCCATGGACATTACTCCACCCCCCCCCATCACCGTTTTACTATCATGGACCCATATGCAGCACTTAAAATAAATCACAATTGCACTTCAAAAATCTGGAGTCTGCTTGTATTCTTTACAAATGTATTACACATAACGGTGCAATAATGTTCAGTCACATTGTGATGACAACATACCAATGTCTATAAGCATTAGTCCATGGTCAAACAAAGCAGCAGTCACGCTGTGGGTCATACAGCTCTGAAAAGGGAAGGGAAAGTAAAAAATCAGTTAAAAGGAACTGGGGGGAAACACAGAAAGTACTGTAGAGATGCAGGAGGGCAGAAGTAAATGTAAAAAGGCGTGGGTGATTCTTACCTGTGTGCTACTGAAAATACTGTTGTATAACTGTGTCCCTGTTGTCCGTGTCGTCCCCGTCGTCTTCCTCCTCTTCACTCTCCACAGGCTCCACAGCTGCTACAACACCACCATCTGGACCATCCTCCTACAGGAAAGGCACCTGGCGTCGCAATGCAAGATTGTGAAGCATACAGCAGGCCACGATGATATGACACACCTTCTTTGGTGAGTACATTAGGGATCCACCTGTCATATGCAGGCACCTAAACCTGGCCTTCAGGACCCCGAAGGTCCGTTCTATAATCCTCCTAGTTCGCCCATGTGCCTCATTGTAGCGTTCCTCAGCCCTGGTCCTGGGATTCCTCACTGGGGTCAATAGCCAAGGCAGGTTGGGGTAACCAGAGTCACCTATTAGCCACACACGGTGTCTCTGTAGCTGTTCCATATCATAAGGGATGCTGCTATTTCGCATGACATACGCGTCATGCACTGATCCAGGGAACTTGGCATTTAGATGGGAGATGTACTGGTCAGCCAAACAGACCACCTGGACATTCATCGAATGGTAATTTTTTCTATTTCTGTACACCTGCTCATCGTCTTTTGGGGGTACTAAAGCCACATGGGTCCCATCAATGGCACCAATGATGTTGGGGATATGTCCAAGGGCATAGAAATCACCCTTCACAGTGGCCAAATCACCCTCCTCAGGGAAAACAATGTATCTCCGCATGTATTTCATCAGGGCAGACAACACTCTGGACAAAACCTTAGAAAACATAGGCTGAGACATCCCTGATGACATGGCCACTGTTGTCTGAAAAGACCCACTTGCCAAAAAATGGAGTACTGACAGAACCTGCACCAGAGGGGGAATCCCTGTGGGTTGGCGGATGGGGGCCATCAGGTCAGGCTCCAGCTGGGCATACAGTTCATGTATAGTGGCTCGATCAAGTCGGTATCGAAGTATAATATGTTGTTCTTCCATTGTCGACAGGTCCACCAGCGGTCAGTACACGGGAGGATTCATCCTTCTCCTCGCAAGTCCCAGCGGACGGTGCCTAGGAAGGACAACATGGAGCACAGAGTCAAGCAACCCACAGGTACGTTCACCCAGCTTGCACATTACACAAATCCCTATGCATTGAAAGGCTTGTATGAGTGGCAATGCAAGGCCTAGGCCTGTGTGACGCAGTAGCAATTAAGCCATGTGGGCCCTTGTAATGGCGGCTGCCTGACCTGAGAAGTGTGACAGTGGGATATGAGGTCAAAGCGCTGGCGTGGCAGACCGTGGCGGTAGGCGGTCAAAGACCGCAGTGCCAAGGCGCATTGGTTAACATTGAACCCTATGGGTCTCAGGAGCCAATGACGAGGTGCGCCATACCGCCGCGGGCGTGACCGCCATTTTCTATCTGCTTAACCACTCGAGACCTGACCATCCACAGGAGAGGACCTATACTGCAAGTGCTGCTGTGACCTCGGTCTGGAAGAGACAATGGCTGCTGCGACTGGGGAAAGGGCCCCTGCCTTCACTTCAGAAGAGTTGGAGAAACTTGTGGATGGGGTCCTGCCCCAGTATGCGCTACTCTACGGTCCTCCAGACCAACAGGTAAGTACACTGGGTGCACGTTGAATGGGCTATGCCTGGGTTGTGTATGGTGGATGTAAGATGGTGGGGTGGGGAGCGAATGAGGAGTGCAAGGCACGACAGATGAGAGCATGTGCCACATGGCAGGGTTGGGGTGGGGGGGGGGGGCAATCACATCTAACTTGCAGAAAAATGATGAAAATTCCTTTCCTACCCTGTACATGTCAAATAGGTCAGTGCCCATCAGAAAGTCGACATTTGGCGTGCCATCGCCAAGGAAGTCCGGGCCCTGGGGGTCCACAACAGACGGGGCACCCACTGCCGAAAGAGGTGGGAGGACATCTGCCGCGGGACCAGGAAGACCGCCGAGTCACTGCTAGGGATGGCCTCCCAACGTAGGAGGGGTGCCAGTCGTACCTTGACCGCCCTGATGTCCCGGATCCTGGCGGTGGCCTACCCCGATTTGGATGGGCGCGTGAGGACATCACAGCAGACACAAGGGGGTGAGTACCAGCACATTCTGCTATCTTTACACGCAGTGGAGGCGTCTGGATGGGGGAGGAGGGCTGTGGGTGACATTAGGCCAGGGCGCTTTCTGTAGTGTAGTCCCCTCCTTTAGGCATGGCCCTGTGCCCCCGCCCCCCACCTCTGTAGGGTGCCAAGTACAGCAATCCATGGTCCAGCATCACCCATGTGCGCATTTGTTGTCCATAGACCTGTTGGCCTAGTCACAAGTACTGAGTAGTGTACCCCGATTGCGCGGCGTAGTGCATGAGGCTCCTGTGTCTGTCCTCTCCGCCAACGGTGTTGACAATGCATGCACTCAACCTGTTTTTATTTCTCCCCCCACCCTTTTTCTTTATCTTCTTGTGCATGTGTGCATTAGCATCATCAGGCGGAGGAGAATTGGCATCGGAGCACGAGGGAGCTGCAACTCACAAGGCCCCGGTGGGCCATGCTACAGACACCGAGGTCACCAGTGATACAGAGGGCGAGGGGAGCACCACAACGGGGACCCGTGGTGACACCAGCGACACCGACACGTCCTCGGAAGGGAGCTCCCTAGCGGTGGTGGCAAAATCCGGGCCCCCCGCCTCTACACGTACAGCCGCCACCCAGCACACCAGCTCCGCCCTCCCAGCAGCCCCTCAGCCTTCGCTCCGTGCCCGCTCGCCCAAGAAGGCGGGCATCTCCTTCGCCCCAGGCACCTCAGGCCCTGCCCCTGTTACCCCTGCTGCCCTCAGTGAGGAGGTCATTGACCTCCTACAGACCATCATTGTTGGGCAGTCTACCCTTCTGAATGCCATCCAGGGGGTAGAGAGGGAGGTGCATCGGAGCAATGCATACCTGGAGGGCATTCATTCGGGTCAGGCTGCCCATCAACGATCGTTCAATGCTCTGGCCTCAGCACTGACGGCAGCCATTGTCCCTGTTTCCAGCCTCCCTCTTCTAACTGCCTCCACCCTGTCTCTGTCTCCTGTTCCTCAGCCTATCCCATCCACACCATCAGACCAGCCTGCACACACCTCAACACCCAAGGGCAGCTCATCCAGACATAAGCACCACAGATCACACAAGCATTCACCCAAGCAACACCCAGATGCAGACATGGCAACAGTCACTACCACCTCTGTGTCCCCCTCCTCCTCGTCTCCCTCCTCCCTCCCTGTGACGTCTCCACTCACACCTGCATGCACACCACCATCAGCCAGTACTTCCATCACCAGCACACCCTCCAGTACAGTCTGCACACGTGCAGTCACCACCCCCACTGCCATTTACACGTCCCCTGTGTCCTCTCCCACTGTGTCTGTCACCCCCTCTTCCAAGACACACAAACGCAGGCAGCCACCCACCCAACAGCCAACCACTTCACGACAGCCTACGTCACAAGCACCTGCACCCAAAGACAGCACACCTGACTCTCCTACAACCACATCCTCTTCCTCCACTCCCATACCCACTACACCTACCCTTTACATTGGTCCTAAAAAACTTTACCTCTCTAAACTTAACCTCTTTGCCCCACCTGACCCACCCCCTCCATCTGCTAAGAGTCCCAAGAGCACCTCAGCCACCACCAGCCCTGCTTCAAGTGCCACCATTGTGCACGGGTTTTGGAGTCCACCCTTTCCCAGCACTGATACATCGGCCAGCAGCAAGGGGACAGCCAGCCCCCCCCTGGAAAGAGGACCCGTAAAATCCGCGAGAAGACTGACACGGCTGCCCCCAAGGAGCAAAGTCCTGGGCCGTCACCTGCCACAACATCCAGGGGAGGCAAGGGCCAGAGAGCCTCATCGAAGGAGGGCAAGGGCAGCAGGGCGGAGAAGTCAGCCAGCAGGGGCGCGGACAAGGAGGGCCCCACAAGCCCCATCCCGGGTGTGAGGGAGGACACCCACGGGCCCAGGACTCCGTCAGCGAAGGGTCCAGAAAATGCACGGTCGGAGGGCGACTAAGCAGGGAGTCCTGGCCAGGTCTGGCTCCCTTGAATGACTGGACAAGCACCGCTGAAGAGGGCCCCGCCGTGCAGAAAGGCACCGCTGAAGAGGGCCCCGCCGTGAAGAAAGGCACCGCTGAAGAGGGCCCCGCCGTGAAGAAAGGCACCGCTGAAGAGGGCCCCGCCGTGCAGAAAGGCACCACTGAACAGGGCCCCGCCGTGAAGAAAGGCACCGCTGAAGAGGGCCCCGCCGTGAAGAAAGGTACCGCTGAAGAGGGCCCCGCCGTGAAGACAGGCACCGCTGAACAGGGCCCCGCCGTCTCAAGCACCGCTCCGCTGGGCCCCGCCGTCTCAAGCACCGCTCCGCTGGGCCCTTCCTGTCAAGCACCGCTCCGCTGGGCCCCGCCGTCTCAAGTACCGCTCCGCTGGGCCCTTCCTGTCAAGCACCGCTCCGCTGGGCCCTTCCTGTCAAGCACCGCTCCGCTGGGCCCGCCGTCTCAAGCACCGCTCCGCTGGGCCCTTCCTGTCAAGCACCGCTCCGCTGGGCCCTTCCTGTCAAGCACCGCTCCGCTGGGCCCCGCCGTCTCAAGCACCGCTCCGCTGGGCCCTTCCTGTCAAGCACCGCTCCGCTGGGCCCCGCCGTCTCAAGCACCGCTCCGCTGGGCCCTTCCTGTCAAGCACTGCTCCGCTGGGCCCCGCCGTCTCAAGCACCGCTCCGCTGGGCCCTTCCTGTCAAGCACCGCTCCGCTGGGCCCTTCCTGTCAAGCACCGCTCCGCTGAGCCCTTCCTGTCAAGCACCGCTCCGCTGGGCCCCGCCGTCTCAAGCACCGCTCCGCTGGGCCCTTCCTGTCAAACACCGCTCCGCTGGGCCCCGCCGTCTCAAGCACCGCTCTGCTGGGCCCTTCCTGTCATGCACCGCTGGCCCATTGACAGTGCCAGTTCTGTGTTGAGCTAGTGTTCACGCTGCACTCGGGGCACCCTGCCTCCTCCATGACGAGTGGAGTCTGTAATCCACCTGATGGACTGTGGCTTTGCACTCCCCAGGATGGGACAGTGGGCATGGTGGCCCCTTCGTGGTTCTGGCGTCGTGGACCCCTGTGGCTGAGGTGCCCCCCCTTCCCTTCCCCCTGAGGTGCCTGTAGTTTTGCCATCTGATGCCCCAGCAGTGTTCTCTCCAACGGACTCAGGTCTCCTGTGTGGGCTTTGCCCATGTGTTTGGTACACATTGGCCCACGGACTGTGGAAATTTGACACACTGAGCAGGACCTATTGACTTTGTACATAGCTTTCGCACTGTTCATGATTTTTGCTTTGATATTTCATTACGATAATTTTCCATGACTTCAATTAACCTAATTTTACATAAATTTAATTTAACATTTTATTATGTCTTTGCATTTTTTAGGGGGGGTTGGGGGAAGTCACTCAGTTGTTGCTCTGCATTGGTATGCTGATAGTTGGGGGGGGTGTATGTGTGTGCCCGTAACCTTTCGTCCTCCCCCCTCCCCTGTGTTGTAGGTGCAGTACTCACCGTCGTCTTCTGCGCCGGAGTTCGTACTCGTGGTAGATGAGCAGGTAGACAAGAGCTGGTAGGATGTTTAATTCGGGTTCCATGCTGTCCTCCGTCCTCGTGGAGTGTATAGAGGTGAGCGTTTTCCCGTTCGTAGTCTGTTTCCGCCGTGTTTTTATCGGCGGGGCTCCCGCCCCGGAAAAGGTGGCAGATTGGTGAGTTGTGATACTGTGGGCGGTACATTGTCTGCCGCCTGCCTGTTGGCGGTGACCGCCGCGCTGTTTGTCTGTCCCGCCGTGGCGGTCGGAGTGTTAAAGTGGCGGCCTGTGTTGGCGGTTCCCGCCAGGGTCAGAATTCCATTTTTTGGACCGCCAGCGGGTTGGCCGCCGCTTTATCACCGTCCGCCAGGGTCAGAATGACCCCCTAAATATGTCATCACTCTACTTTTTATTATCAATCATTTTTCACAACTCTTTCTCTTCAGCATTTTGTCTTCTTCTCAAATCTTCCCTATAGATTATTTCCCTGTTTTCGTCTTCCCTCTTCTGATTATTTTTAGACGTTTTCAATTTATTCTTTTGACACAATTTACATGAACCCCATAATCGTAATATGCAAGCAATCACAGTTAATATTCCCTGTATGAATTTTAATAATACCCCATTCCAAATGTTACTAAGCCAATTTCCCACTGCAACAAATCCTTTTCCAACCCTTTCCCAAACACCTGGTTCTTTCAATTCCTTCAAATCCTTACTTGGGTTAGTCAGATTAGTAAGTAAGGGCCAGATGTACTAAGCGTTTTGCATGGCGCAAACTGCGAAATTCGCAGTTTGCGCCATGCAAAACACGCATCGCGATGCACATTCCCATTTTGCGAGTCGGTACCGACTCGCAAAATGGGAATGTGACTCGCAAATAGGAAGGGGTGTTCCCTTCCAATTTGCGATTCGCACCGCGATGCAGAATTGCTTTGTAACCGCGAACGCGGTCGCAAAGCAATTTGCAGTTAGCACCCATGTCAAGTGGGTGCTAACTCATTCGCAAAAGGGAAGGGGTCCCCATGGGACCCCTTCCCCTTTGTGAATGGGGCAAAACATTTTTTTTCAGAGTAGGCAGTGGTCCAATGGACCACTGCCTAATCTGAAAAAATGAAACCAAATGGTTTCATTTTTCCTTTTGTATTGCAACTCGTTTTCTTTTAAGGAAAATGGTCTGCAAGAAAAAAAAAAAACTGCTTTATTAAAAAAGCAGTCACAGACATGGAGGTCTGCTGTCTCCAGCAGGCCACCATTCCTGTGAGTGCAGGGAATTGCAAGGGGGTCGCAAATTGAGTCCCACCTCATTAATATTAATGAGGTGGGTCTTTGGGACCCCCTTGCGATTTGCAGATGGTGTCATGGACACCATTCTGCATATGATTTTGCGACTTGAAAATTGCGAGTCGCTCCGACTTGCAATTTCCGAGTCGCAAAATCAAAACTACCTACATCTGGCCCTAAGGCCCATATTTATACTTTTTGACGCTAAACTGCGCTAACGCAGTTTAGCGTCAAAAAGTTTTGCGCCGGCTAACGCCATTCTGAAGCGCCATGCGGGCGCCGTATTTATTGAATGGCGTTAGCCGGCGCAAGCAGACCGGCGCTGCCTGGTGTGCGCGAGAAAAACCACGTACACCAGGCAGCGCCGGCGTAGGGGGAAAATGGCGCATGGGCGTCTTAAAATGGGGCAAGTCAGGTTACGTCGAAAAAATCGTCGTAACCCGACTTGCGCCATTTATTTTCGACGCCCATCCCCCATCAACATGACTCCTATCATTGTAAAGATAGGAGTCATGCCCCCTTGCCCAATGGCCATGCCCAGGGGACTTCTGTCCCCTGGGCATGGTCATTGGGCATAGTGGCATGTAGGGGGGCACAAATCAGGCCCCCCTATGCCAAAAAAAATTATTAAAAAAAAATAAAAAAATACTTACCTGAATGTCCCTGGGGTGGGTCCCTCCAGCCTTGGGTGTCCTCCTGGGGTGGGCAAGGGTGGCAGGGGGGGTCCCTGGGGGCAGGGGAGGGCACTCTGGGCTCATTTTGAGCCCACTTGTCCCTTAACGCCATGCCTGACCCAGGCGTTAAAAAGCGGCGCAAATGCGCCGTTTTTAGCCACGCCCACTCCCGGGCGTCTCTTTTGCCCGGGAGTATAAATACCACGTAAAGGCCTGGGAGTCATTTTTTAGACGGGAACGCCTCCCTTGCATATCATTAACGCAAGGAAGGGGTTCACGCTAAAAAATGACGCACATTCCGGGAACTTTGGCGCTATTCGCCTCTAACGCCATAGTATAAATATGGCGTTAGTTGGCGTTAGTTTAGCGTCGAATTTGCGTCGAAAAAAACGACGCAAATTCGGCGCAAACGGAGTATAAATACGGCCCTAAGTCTCTTATCTCCTTACTATTGTTAGGGATGTAAGAACAACAATGCCTAGAGTTAATCATTGTACAGACTCCGCCGTCCTTCGCTAGAAGGATGTCGAAAGCAAGGCGATTTTGAAGAGTCATAGCTCTGGTCACAGCCAATTCAGTATCTATCAGCAGTATTGCCCCTGTAAGATTTGTCAACATGTTATCCACAATAGTAGACAACTTTCGTATCTTGCTCGAGTTCAGGATGACTCCCAGTGAAGGAATCACCGCACCAAATATATCTCCCACCATTGCAGAGGAGGATTCACATAATCGCCAATCAAACATTCATATATTTACAGCACTTAGCATTCCTAACTTGGGTATTTAACTTAGCCATGATATGAAAAGAATCAGAAAGCAGAAGTAACTCTTACAAAGTGCAGCAAAAATCAAAAATAGGGAAAAATTATCTCTCGCAATTCAGTCTTGCATCCAGGAAACCTTTTTCCTTATCAAAATCATTAGCAGCTTTTCACATCTGGTTTTCAATGCCAAACCAGGTTATCAAAGTCTCTTCCAGTTTATTTTCAACAGCCTCTATTCTTAAGATATTTTTCAGATTGGTTCCACAATTCACTACCTTGTTCACCTTCAGGATACATCAAAATACTGACTCGGAACCTCTCTATCAAAACAAAAAGATATAAACTTGTGTTGCCATTCATTAGTAGTTGCATATGCCCCTTCAGGACCTGCGTATGGCTGACTTGCTATTCTCTTTCTTTTCAACTTTCGATCACCACTTAGTTCTCCTTTCTCTCAATTCTTCTTTTCTCGTAGTATCTACTTCTTCCTCTATTGTTTTATTTATGACCACTTCCTTTCTTTTCTCTACTTGCGACTCAGGCCAATTGACTCCTTTTCTCAATCCCTCTG
The DNA here is from genome assembly GCF_031143425.1 of Pleurodeles waltl. Taxonomy (NCBI): domain Eukaryota; kingdom Metazoa; phylum Chordata; class Amphibia; order Caudata; family Salamandridae; genus Pleurodeles; species Pleurodeles waltl. Next base: position 1,660,502,211 of record NC_090444.1, on the reverse strand, counting down.
TCAATATTCTTTTCAGAATTGGACTCTTCTCCTTCTCTTTCTCTATGGTGTTTTATCTTAATGGACCTGCAACAGGCTCAGGAGGAGTCGGATCACTTTGACTTTGTTCCGTCTCAACTCTTTCCCCTTCTTGGTCTGGCACTTGCTCTGCCTGCTTTTCAACACCATCTGCTTCTGCGAGAGCCCCTACTGAGCTAGGCTCTCCTGTTGTATCCATTTGTTAGACCTGACAGCCTTAGGGTGGTCACCGCTAACTTTTTGCCTGCCTCCCTCCACTTTTTGGACACTGTTTCTGCTGGTTTTTAGACTCTGCACACTTTACCACTGCTAACCAGTGCTAAAGTGCATATGCTCTCTCCCTTTAAACATGGTAACATTGGATCATACCCAATTGGACTATTTAATGTACTTATAAGTCCCTAATAGAAGGCACTGTATGTGCCCAGGGCTTGTAGATTAAATGCTACTAGTGGGCCTGCAGCACTGATTGTGCCACCCACTTAACTAGCCCCTTAACCTTGTCTCAGGCCTGCCATTGCAAGGCCTGTGTGTACAGTTTCACTGCCAAGTCGACTTGGCATTTAAAAGTACTTGCCAAGCCTAAAACTCGCCTTTTTCTACATAAAGGTCACCCCTAAGGTGTTCCCTAGGTAACCCCTAGGGCAGGGTGCTATGTAGGTAAAAGGCAGGACATGTACCTGTGTAGTTTACATGTCATGGTAGTGTAAAACACCTAAATTCGTTTTTACACTACTGTGAGGCCTGCTCCCTTCATAGGCTAACATTGGGGATGCCCCAATATTTTGTTGGACTGGTAGCTGCTGATCTGAAAGGAGTAGGAAGGTCATATTTAGTATGGCCAGAATGGTAATACAAAATCCTGCTGACTTGTGAAGTTGGATTTAATATTACTATTTTAGAAATGCCACTTTTAGAAAGTGAGCATTTCTCTGCACTTAAATCTTTCTGTGCCTTACAATCCACGTCTGGCTGGGTTTAGTTGACAGGTCCTTGTGCATTCACTCAGACACACCCCTAACACAGGATACTCAGCTTCACTTGCATACATCTGCATTTTGAATGGGGCTTCCTGGGCTGGGAGGGTGGAGGGCCTGCTCTCAAACAAAGGAGTGCCACACCCCCTACTGGGACCCTGGCAGACAGGAGTGAACTGAAAGGGGACCTGGTGCACTTCTAAGCCACTCTTTGAAGTCTCCCCCACTTCAAAGGCACATTTGGGTATAAAAACAGGGCCTCTGCCCTACCACCTCAGACACTTCCTGGAGAAGAAACATGTAACCAGAACCTACATCCTGCCAAGAAGAACTGCCTGGCTGCCCAAATGACTCACCTGACTGCTTCTGTGAAGGACTGCTGCCTTGCTGTTCCCTGGCTGTGGTGAAGAAGTGCTCACCAAGGGGTTGGATAGAGCTTGCCTCCTGTTCCTTCAAGTCTCAGGACCAAAAAGACTTCTCTCTTGCAACTGGACTCCTTGTGCGGCGAAAATTCGATGCACAGCTTGATAAAAATGAAACGCAGCCTGCCCTGCGGTGAAAAATTCACAGCATGCCAAACCGGGAAGATGCCACTCGACTTCGCAAGGAAAAAATCGACGCGGCGCCTGCGGTGCGACCGGAACTTCGACGCACGACCCACCAGATCGACGCACAGCCGACCTGGGACGACGCCACCCGACTTCCAGAGGGAAAATCGATGCAGCGCCTGCTGTGAGGGAGAAATTTCCCGCACCGCCCACTGGAACGATGCAGAGCTTGTCACAATCCCAGGATTCCACGCACAGACCCCGGGGCATCTGAAAACCCTGCAACCCGAAGAGGATCCACAACCGAGCGCCAGAAATCGACGCACAGCCGTCTCTGCGTGGAAACTGAACGACGCATCGACCGTGTGCGGCCCGATAAATCAACGCACACCCCTTTGTTTCCCCACTTCTCCTCCTCTGTGGCCCTTTGCAGAGATTTTTCACGCGAACCAGGTACTTTGTGCTTGAAAGAGACTTTGGGGGTGATTCTAACTTCGCCGCCCGCCGAAGTTCTCCCACCAAAATACCGCTCCGCGGTCCAAAGACCGCTGAGGGTATTTTGGGATTTGCCCTGGGCTGGCGGGCGGCCGCCAAAAGGCCGCCCGCCAGCCCAGGGCAAATCAACCTTCCCACGAGGACGCCGGCTCAGAATTGAGCCGGCATAGTGGGAAGGTGCGACGGGTGCAGTGGCACCCGTCGCGTATTTCAGTGTCTGCATAGCAGACACTGAAATACTTTGTGGGGCCCTCTTACGGGGGCCCGCGGCACCCCCTACCGCCATCCTGTTCCTGGCGGGAGACCCGCCAGGAACAGGATGGCGGTAGGGGGTGTTAGAATCCCCATGGCGGTCGCCATGGAGGATTCTGCAGGGCAGCGGGAAACCGGCGGGAGACCGCCGGTTTCCCGCATCTGACCGCGGCCGAACCGCCGCGGTCAGAATGCCCTGCGGGGCACCGCCGGTCTGTCGGCGGTGCTCCCGCCGACCCAGGCCCCGGTGGTCAGAGACCGCCGGGGTCAGAATGACCCCCTTTGTTTGCTTTTAAAAGACTTAAGACACTTTGGGGGTCATTACAACATTGGCGGTATAAGACGCTTACCGCCGTGCAGAAGACCGCCAACACACCGCCGCGGCCGCGGTAGACCGCCACAGCTATAATGACACACATCATGGAATCCGCCAAAATTCAGACACCCACACAACACCGCCACACCAAAGGTCAGCGATAAACTGGCGGAAACAAATCCTCCACCTCCACGCCAACAGAAACACGCCCATGCTATTACGACCCACAAATCCACCCGGCGGTCTTTCAACCGCGGTATTCCATTGGCGGTACACACCGCCGCGCTCAAAATACACACATATCTCCAAAACACCACCACATTGGACAATTACAAATACACACACCTGATACACATACACACACCACTCCCACACACCCAACACAATATAAAACACACACCCACATCACACACAAACCCCTAGCACCAGAAATTCTGAGAGAAGGCCAGAGAGACAGCACAGCTATTGACAACCCCATCACACAGAGGCACACAACACAACACCCACACAACATCCACGCACAAAACACCACATACCACTACACTCACCACACTCATCAAAACATACACCACCCCACACATCACACATAACACCCCAGGTCACGCCAAAGACACCCCAGCTTCTCCGAGGAGGAGCTCAGGGTCATGGTAGAGGAAATCGGCCGGGAAGAGCCACAGCTATTTGGCTCACAGGTACAGCACACATCAATAGCCAGGAAGATGGAGCAATGACGCAGAATAGTGGACAGGGTCAACGCAGTGGGACAGCACCCAAGAAATAGGGACGACATCAGGAAGAGGTGGAACGACCTATGGGGGAAGGTGCGTTCAACGGTCTCCAGGCACAACATCGCGGTGCAGCGGACTGGCGGCGGACCCCCACCTCCTCCCCCACAAATAACAACATGGGAGGAGCAAGTCCTGCATCCTGAGGGCCTCGGAGGAGTCGGTGGAGGATGGGACACTGGTAAGTCAAATCTTAACTATCACACCCCCACCCTACCTGCATGCTATCACACACACCCACCCTCACACCCTCCCCTATCACCCCAAATCCTCACCAATCTACACATGACACCAAGCACCCATCCCAACACCAAGCCCTGCATGACACAACTAAGCATGGGCACCCCTCACCAAAGCATGCCCACTGCACATACCCAGAACACCCCCCCAACCATCATCACACAAGCCCCCACACAGGAATCCATGCACTGGGGATTACGCACACCCAACCATTGCACACCATTACACACACAGATGCAATAATCATGTGCTTATACCCCTGCAGGAACCCGAAGGAACGTCACCACACCAGAGGGTCCAGACAACACCACTCCACCCCCAGAAGAGGCCCACAGTGACGACAGCAGCTCTGCCCCACTGGATCCTGATGACCAGCCGGGACCATCGTGGGCCTCAGGACAGTCGGTTCCCCTTGCCCAGCCACAGCCCAACACCGCGCTGCCACCCTCTGGTAACACCAGCACAGCACCCACCCAGCAGGCCCAAACCTCCCTACCCAGGACAGGTCAATCAGCGGTGTGTCCACCACTACAGGGCACCCAGGATAACCCACCACCCCAACAACAACAGGGACCTGGGGGCAGTGGTAGTGGGCACACGGTCCAGGGGACGGAGGCACAGGAACACAGGGGAACTGGGAGGGCTGCTGTGCGACAGGGGGCGGACAGGCCAAGGGAACCAACACTCCACGAGGCCCTATCCTCCATCATGGGAGCATACCACCACTCCCAGGAGACGATGGCCACGGTCCTGGACAAGTTGCAGGAGACCCTGCGTCTGCAGGACGAACTGTATTTGGGGTTCAGGGAGGAGCTCAGGACCATCAGCTCCGCCCTGGGCACCATCGTAGGGGTGCTGACGGACATTCAAAAGACCTTGAGGGACACCGTGGCACTCCAAGGGGCCCCTGACACTAGCCAGGACGACGAACTGCCCACCACCTCTGCCGGCGCTAGTGGACAAGACGCCCCGCCACAGGACCAACACACTAGCACCCCATCCCCTACAGACGGACAACCACCACGCAAGCGGTCCCTGAGATCCAGGAACAGGACAGAGCAAGATGGCAAGACCCCCGCCAGGAAATAAGACCACCCTGATTGTCCCCCCACTGTCCCACTTTGTCACCCTGTCCAGATTGGAACTGCCCCAGCTCCATTTCCAATGCCCAGATGGGCAGTGCACCTGTGAGACGAATAAACTGGACTCTGCCATGGACATTCCTCCACCATCACCCATCGCCATTTTACAACCTTCCCTGAATTTTTTTGCACTTAAATAAACACCCTTGAAAGCCAAAAAAATCTTGAGTCAGTCTATGATTTGGAACTTTGTATTATCAATTACAGTGTCATAATGGGTTACCCATTGTAAGGCTAACATACCAATTTCACACATCACAAGCCCTTGAAGGATGCAAGCAGTTGACACGTAGGTTACCACACTTGTGAAACTGAAATGGAAGGGTACAACTCAATTAACAAATAGTTAGTGAAATGTAGGTACAGGATAGAGGTAGACGTGTGAAAGTAAATGTAATTTTAAAGCAGAAAATGATCTCACCTGTGTGTCACTGGAAATATTACTGTATGACTGACTCCCTGTTGTCGTTTTCTTCATCCTCAGCTTCATCCTCATCACTGTCCACTGGCTCCACAGCTGCAACAACACCGTCATCTGGATCATCCTCCTGCAGAAAAGGCACCTGGCGTCGCAATGCCAAATTATGGAGCATGGAGCAGGCGATGATGATGTCGCACACCTTCTTCGGTGAGTAGAATAGGGATCCACCTGTCATATGGAGGCACCTGAACCTGGCCTTAAGAAGGCCGAAGGTGCGTTCGATTACCCTCCTAGTCCGCCCATGGGCATCATTGTACCGTTACTCTGCCCTGGTCCTGGGATTCCTCACTGGGGTCAATAGCCACGAAAGGTTGGGGTAACCAGAGTCCCCCAATAGCCATACACGGTGCCTCTGGAGTTGGTCCATCATATCAGGGATGCTGCTATTCCGCAGGATGTAGGCGTCATGCACAGAGCCAGGGAACATAGCATTTACCTGCGAGATGTACTGGTCTGCCAAACAGACCATCTGGACATTCATGGAATGATACCTCTTCCGGTTTCTGTACACCTGTTCACTACTGCGGGGGGGGACCAGAGCTACATGGGTCCCATCAATGGCACCTATGACGTTGGGGATATGTCCAAGGGCATAGAAGTCACCTTTCACTGTAGGCAAATCCTCCACCTCAGGGAAAATGATGTATCTCCTTACGTGTTTCAGCAGGGCAGACAACACTCTGGACAAAACGTTGGAAAACATAGGCTGGGACATCCCTGATGCCATGGCCACTGTTGTCTGAAATGACCAACTTGCAAGGAAATGGAGCACTGACAGCACCTGCACGTCAGGGGGGATTCCAGTCGGATGGCGGATTGGTGACATCAGGTCTGGCTCCAACTGGGTACATAGTTCCTGGATTGTGGCACGGTCAAACCGGTAGGTGACGATGATGTGTCTTTCTTCCATTGTCAACAGGTCCACCAGCGGTCGGTACACCGGAGGATTCCGCCATCTTCTCATATGTCCCAGCTGACGGTGCCTAAGAAGGACAACAGCGAAGAACGAGTCACTATTCCTCCAGGTATGTACCCACAGTTACACACAAGACTACACATGACAAAAAAGCCTTCCTGTATGTGTGTTGAGTAGAGGCCTAGCTATGTGTGATGCAGTAGTAAATGAAGCCAGGTGGGCCCCTGAAATGGTGGCTGCCTGACCTCTAAACTGGGACAATGGGATTGTGGGGTAACTGCGCTGGCGTTGCACATGGTCGCGGTAGGCGGTCGTAGACCGCTGCGCAATGCTGTATTGGTTAATATTGGACCCTATGGGTCCCAGGAGCCAATGAGCAGGTGCGCCGGCGGTGATGATGCGCACCGCCGCGGACGTCACCGCCGCGGACGTCACCGCCATTTTCTATCTGTTCAATCACTAGATACCTGACCTTCGACAGGAGAGGACCTACACTGCTAGTGCTGCTGTGACCTCGGTCTGGAAGCGACGATGGCTGCTGCGTCTGGGGAAAGGGCCCCTGCCTTCACTGCACAGGAGTTGGAGAAACTTGTGGATGGGGTCCTCCCCCCGTACACGCTACTCTACGGTCCTCCAGACCAACAGGTTAGTACCAAGGGAGCACGTTGTATGGGCTAGGCCTGGGTGGAGAGGGCTGGGTGGAAGAGGGAAGGGGGCAGAGTACATAGAACAGTCATGAATGGGAATGAATGGGCCACATGGCCAGAGTAGGGAGGGGGCCACTCACATTGACGGTGCAGTTGGTAATGACTCTTCCTCTTTCCTTGTGCATGTCATGTAGGTCAGCGCCCACCAGAAGAGGGACATTTGGCGTGCCATCGCCAAGGAGGTCTGGACCCTGGGGGCCCACCAGAGACGGGGCACCCACTGCCGTGAGAGATGGGAGGACATCCGCCACTGCAGCAAGAAGACGGCGGAGGCTCAGCTGGGGATGGCCTCCCAACTTGGGAGGGGTGCCCGTCGCACCATGACCCCCCTGATGTTCCGGATCCTGGTGGTGGCCTACCCGGAGTTGGATGGGCGCTTGAGGACATCACAGCAGACACAAGGGGGTGAGTACAACCTCATTCAGCGGAGTTTGTGTGCAGTATAGGTGTCTGGGTGGGGGAGGTGGGCTGTGGGTGTCCCTAGGCCAGGGCGAGTTAGGTAGGCAAGGCCCCTCCGTTATGTAGGCCATGTGGCACTCAACCCCACCTCAGCAGAGTGCCAAGTTGAGGTATAGTTGCCCCTGTGGCATCAATGTGCGCAGATTCCCACCATTGCCATATAGGCCATGTCCCAGAAATTTCATGTGCAGAGGTCAGGAGAACGGCGTAATACAGGGGGCTGCTGCGTCTGTCTTGTCCGCCAACGGTAGCGGTATGCCATGCACTAAAACTCTCGTTGTTCTGTCTCCCCCCCTTTTCCTGCTCTCCCTGTCCTTTTGTACATCAGCATCATCAGGCGGAGGTACAGTGGCACCGGAGCACGAGGGAGCTGCATCCCACATGGCCATGGAGGGCCACACCACAGACTCTGAATGCACCAGTGGGACGGAGGGCGAGGGGAGCTTCACGTCGGCCACCGGATCACAAACCAGCGACACAGACTCGTCCGCCGATGGGAGCTCCCCTGTGGTGGCGGCACCACCTGTGCGCCCCACTTCTACGGGTACAGCCGCCACCCCCCCTACCAGCACCGCCCTCCCAGCAGCCCCTCAGCCTTCGCCCGGTGCCCGCTCACCCAGGAGGGTGGGCATCACCTTTGCCCCAGGCACCTCAGGCCCTGCCCCAGTCACCCCTGCTGCCCTCAGTGAGGAGGCCATTGACCTCCTCAGGTCACTCACTGTTGGGCAGTCTACCATTGTGAATGCCATCCAGGGTGTAGAGAGGGAGTTGCAACACGGTAATGCATTCCTGGAGGGCATTCATTCTGGTCAGGCTGTCCTTCAGCGAACCCTGCAATCTCTGGCCTCAGCACTGATGGCAGCCATTGTCCCTGTGTCCAGCCTCCCCCCTCCAACTTTCTCCACCCAGACCCAATCTCCTGTACCCCAGCCCATCCCAAGCACACCTACAGACCAGCATGCACACAAGTCAACACACACAAGTAGCTCAAGCAAACATAGGTACCACACACACCACAGGCACTCACGCAAGCCTCACCCACATACAGACACAGCAACATCCACTGTCTCCACTGTGTCCCCCTCCTCCTCTTCTCCATCCTCCCTCCCAGTCTCGTCTACACACACACCTGCATGCACCACATCTACAGGCACTAGGACTCGCACCAGGACACACAGCACCACAAGCCGCTCACCTGCACTCACCACCTCCACTGCCATTTACACGTCCCCTGTGTCCTCTCCCAATGTGTCTGTGACGCCCCCTCCCAAAGTACCCAAACGCCGGCAATCACTCACCCAACATCCATCCACCTCACGACAGCCTCCAGTACCTGCACCTGCACCCAAAACACCTAAAGTGACACCTCCTACAACCACCTCCTCTTCCTCCACTCCCAGACCCCCTATAGCTACCCATCCCAGTGTTCGTCAGAAACTGTCCCTCTGTCAAATTGACCTTTTTGCCCCCCCCCCCCACTCATCAGTCCCGTCGTAGCGCCTCAGCCAAAAAGCCTCCAGTACCAGTGGTGTGTGTTCCAGGTTTTTGGAGTGCACCGTCCACCAGGGCAGGCAGTGGGACCCGGAGCCAAGGCAGTGGCAGCCCACCCCCTGTAAAGGCTCTGAAAATGGAGAGTGGACGACGGGACCATCTTAAGACTCCTGGTGGGACAACAAGTGACATGGGATCGGAAGCGATTGGTGAGTCAGCTGTAACTCCAACAAAGGTGTGGAAGGTCCAGAGGAAGTCTGCCCAGCCTGTTGTGAGTGTCACGGCGGAGAAGTGCGCCATCATACCCGGCGGTTCAGACACAACCGCCAGCACCGTCGTCACTGGTCCAGAGACCACCGCCAGTGTCACAGCCCAGGAGGGCCCAAGTATCGTCACTGGTCCAGAGACCACCGCCAGTGTCACAGCCCAGGAGGGCACAAGTATCGTCACTGGTCCAGAGACCACCGCCAGTGTCACAGCCCAGGAGGGCCCAAGTATCGTCACTGGTCCAGAGACCACCGCCAGAGTCACAGCCCAGGAGGGCACAAGTATCGTCACTGGTCCAGAGACCACCGCCAGTGTCACAGCCCAGGAGGGGCCAGGATGCCACAGCCCCGCTGGGCAATGATGGAACGTCATGCCACACACCAATGCCCATTGTAGAGATCGTCATGCTACACACCAATGTCCGTATCAGAACCGCCATGGCAAAGCACCGCTGAACAGGGCAAAGACCGCCATGGCAAAGCACCGATGAACAGGGCAAAGACCGCCATGGCAAAGCACCGCTGAACAGGGCAAAGACCGCCATGGCAAAGCACCGATGAACAGGGCAAAGACCGCCATGGCAAAGCACCGATGAACAGGGCAAAGACCGCCATGGCAAAGCACCGTTGAACAGGGCAAAGACCGCCATGGCAAAGCACTGCTGAACAGGGCAAAGACCGCCATGGCAAAGCACCGATGAACAGGGCAAAGACCGCCATGGCAAAGCACCGATGAACAGTCCTGAAACGCCATGGCAAAGCACCGCTGAGCAGGGCAAAGACCGCCATCGCAAAGCACCGATGAACAGGGCAAAGACCGCCATGGCAAAGCACCGCTGAACAGGGCAAAGACCGCCATGGCAAAGCACCGCTGAACAGGGCATGCACCGTCTAGGAATGAATGGACCGCCACATCAGGCATCCTTATCCCATGTGCAGCTGGGACAGTGACAGGACAGGTACTTTCACGTGGAGACTCATCCAGTCTGGGCACCAGTCCCCCTCCAGAACCAGTGGAGACCTGCATCTACTTGAGAGACTGTGGCTTTGCACTCCCCAGGATGGCACAGTGGGCAAACCACCCACTGTAGTGACTTGTGAGACTGTGGCTTTGCACTCCCCAGGATGGCACAGTGGGCAAACCACCCACTGTAGTGACTTGAGAGACTGTGGCTTTGCACTCCCCAGGATGGCACAGTGGGCAAACCACCCACTGTAGTGACTTGTGAGACTGTGGCTTTGCACTCCCCAGGATGGCACAGTGGGCAAACCACCCACTGTAGTGACTTGAGAGACTGTGGCTTTGCACTCCCCAGGATGGCACAGTGGGCAAACCACCCACTATAGTGACTTGAGAGACTGTGGCTTTGCACTCCCCAGGATGGCACAGTGGGCAAACCACCCACTGTAGTGACTTGTGAGACTGTGGCTTTGCACTCCCCAGGATACATCAATGGGCATGGAGCCCCGTCGTGGATCTGGCTGCGCATTCATCTGGCTGAGGTGCCCCCCTTCCCTTCCCCCTGAGGTGCCTGTAGTGTTTCTATCTGATGCCCCGGCAGTGTTCTCTCCGATTTTGGTCAGATATCTATTGTGGGCCTCGCCCATGCTTTTTTGGACTGTTGGTGCACGGACATTGTTGTGTACATATCTGCACTACTTCTCGGATTGTATGTGTAAATAAGAGTGATTTTGAGATATGTATATCTGTATATTTTTGTATGACATGTATATTGGCACATTACAATGTTTGCCCGATTTTCGCATTGTCTTTGCATTCTTCCGGGCGGATTGTGGGTTGTTACTATGATTTTTGTGACTGCATTGGTGTGTATGTTGTGATAGACGAGCATGGGGGTAGGGGTGCTTGGTGGGTGTCCCCCTAACTTTTGCCTCCCCCTCCCCGTGTCGTAGGTGCAGTACTCACCGGTATCTTCTGCGCCTACATAGCTGTTGGTCGTAAAGGAGTAGAAAAACGAGGGCAGGTAGGATTTGTAATTCGGGCTCCATGGTGTCCTCCTTCCTCGTGGGATGTGTTGAGGTGAGCGTTTTCCCATTGCAAAAGCTGTTTCCGCTGTGTTTTTATCCGCGGTGCGTCCGCCCCGGAAAAGGTGGCGGATTGGCGGGTTGTAATAGTGTGGGAGGTACATTGTCTCCCGCCTGTCTGCTGGCGGTAACCGCCGCGCTGCTTGTCTGTACCGCCGTGGCGGTCGGAGTGTTAAAGTGGCTGTCTTTGTTGGCGGTTTCCGCCAGGGTTATGATTCCCTTTTTTTGTCCGCCGGCCTGTTTGCGGTATTACCGCAGCTTTAACACCGTCCGCCAGGGTTGTAATGACCCCCTTTATATCACTTTTCAGTGGTATCCTTACATTTACTTATTGCATCTTTGATCGTTTTGACCTGCAAATATCCAGATGAATATTATATTTCTAAACACTGTGTGGTGTATTTTTGTGGTACTATATTGTGTTATTGTATGATTTATTGCACACATACTTTACACATTGCCTTCTAAGTTAAGCCTGACTGCTCAGTGCCAAGCTACCAGAGGATGGGCACAGGATAATTTGGATTGTGTGTGACTTACCCTGACTAGAGTGAGGTTCCTTGCTTGAACAGGGGGTAACCTGACTGCCAACCAAAGACCCCATTTCTAACATTGGTGATCAGCAGTGAGGATAGGACTTGTATTTGTGCAGTGACATACAGTAGCTAAGTATTTCACTACCTACCCACAGTTGAAGGTCAACTTGATTTTTATATTCTTTCTGCAAATTCGTTTTTCCTGCCAATTGTTTGACCAAAATCCTCACTCAACATGTCTCAGGCTGGGTCTCAAGCAGGAGATTTTGACGTAGCCCTGCTGGAGACATACACTGTCAAACAGCTAAAAGGATTCTGCAGGGATATGGGAGTACCCACCCAAGGTGCCTCCAGAAAGGAGGAATTTCAAAAGGCGCTGAGGGCCTGGGCAGAAGCCCATTCAGAGGAGGGTGCTGAGGAGGAGGAGCCAGAAGATGGCTCCCCAGAGGATTTATTGCCACCAGTGGATGTTACCACTGCAACTGTGCCCCCTGCAAAACCAGGGAGCAGTGTCTCTAATCGAAGCCTGACCGCAGAGGAAAGGAGAGAGGAGAGAGAGTTTCAGTTACAAATGGCAAGGCTAAAAATTGAGACTCAACAGGAGGAAAGGAGGGCAGAGAGAGAAGCCAAGCAAGCTGAGGCTGAAAGAGCAGCCAAACAGATTGAAGCTGAAAGAGCTGAAGCTGCAGCTGAGAGAGCCTTGGCTGAGAAGAAACTATTGTTGGCTCATGAACTGAGTCTCAAGGAGCTGGAGATCAATGCGAGACAGTCTGAGTCCAGCAGTAATGGTGGCAGCATACAGACAGGACCTTCTGGAGAATAGAAGGTTCGTATACCCAAACATGTGGTGCCCAGTTTTGTGGTGGGAGATGATATAGATAAGTGGCTAGCTGCTTATGAAGTTGCACTAGGGGCTTATGAAGTTCCTGAAGGGCAATGGGGTACAACTATGTGGAGTTATGTGCCAGCACTGGGGAGGGACACACTTCTCACACTGGATCCAAAGAATCAAAACACATACCCACTTCAGAAAGCCATTTTACTTGCCAAGTTTGGACTGTCCCCTGAGGGATACCATCAGAGGTTCAGGGCCAGCACCAAACAGTCCACACAAACATGGGTAGATTTATTTGACTTTTCCAGTAAGGCACTGAATGGATGGGTGCGGGGCAGCAAAGTAGATGATTACAAAGGGTTATATGACTTGATTCTGAGAGAGCATATGCTCAGTATTTCTTTTACAGAGTTGCGCCAGCACTTGGTAGATAGTAAGCTGACTGACCCCAGGAAGCTTGCTGAGGAGTTGGACCTCTGGGTTAGCACCAGAGTGTCCAAAAAGGCATCTGGGGGGGACTCCCACAAAGGTGGTCAGGGTTCCCAACAGAAGAAAGAGGGAGGAGAAAAACTTAAAGATAAGGAGTTTTCAAAAGCCCCCCAAAAGAATTCCCAAGGAGGGGGTGGATACCATTTCTCTTCTAGGTTTGCAAAGAAGCCAGGGTATTTTTATAAAGCATTAGGGAAGTTCATCCCCAAATACTCGAAGGGCAACTCCCAGTGCCTCAAGAGGGCACAGTCAACCACTGGACAGACACCTGGGTTGGCTAGTGTAGCGCTTGGGGGGAGACAGTCCCGGTTAGCTTTGGGGAGCAGGCAGAGTTTCCCTAGTGTCCCTGGGAGAAAGAGAGATGGTGCCTAAAGCCTACATGCCAGAAAAAGGGTGGAGGCTCTGCGTGACACAGGGGCCCCCGAGGAGGAGGAGGCCCCTGGGCCAACTGGGGAGTACATAGCTGGCCTGGGTAACCTACCTGAACTTGCTGGCTGGCAAGTAGAGGGTGGGCCATCCAGGGGGGAGTTCTGCAAGGCACAGAAGGAATGCCCAACCCTTGAAGGTCTGAGGCGACAGGCCACAGCCCAAGCAGCAGGTGAGGCCTCCGGCACTCACCATATTTACTGGGAGAATGATCTCCTTAACAGTGAGCCTTAGGTTCCAGGTCCTGGGGCAGCACGTGTGCTCGTGGTCCCCCAGTGTTACCGGGCCTTCCTACTGGGTCTGGCTCACGACATCCCCCTGGCAGGACACTTAGGCCAAGACAAGACCATTCACCGGCTTGTCACCCACTTCCATTGGCCCAAAATGAGGATAGCCTCAGATAATTTCTGCAGAGCTTGCCCCACCTGCCAGGCTAGTGGGAAGACAGGGAAACAGCTTAAGGCTCCCCTGCTCCCACTCCCTGTCATTGGCACCCCCTTTGAAAGGGTGGGCATCGACATTGTTGGTCCCTTGGACCCCAAAACTGCCTTGGGCAACAGGTTCATCCTGGTTTTGGTGGACCATGCCACCCGCTATCCAGAGGCAATCCCTCTGAGAACAGTGACTGCACCAGTGGTGAGCAGAGCCCTGTTGGGAATATTTTCCCAGGTTGTGTCTGACAGGGGCACAAACATCATGTCTGCGTACATGAAGTGCATGTGGGATGAGTGTGGGGTGACCTACCGGTTTACCACCCCTTATCATCCTCAATCCAATGGGCTTGTTGAGAGATTCAACAAGACCCTGAAGGGCATGATTAGTGGCCTGACTGAAGCCATGAGGCGTAAGTGGGACGTCCTCATACCATGCCTGTTGTTTGCTTACAGAGAGGTGCCCCAGAAAGGGGTGGGGTTCAGCCCCTTTGAGCTTCTCTATGGTCACCCTGTCAGGGGACCTCTAAGCATTGTTAAAGAGGGCTGGGAGAAAGCTCCCAAGACACCTCCTCAGGATGTGGTCAGCTACATGCTGGCCCTCCGCAACCAAACCCAATGCTTCTGGAAGCAGGCCAAGAGTAACCTTGAGGCCAGTCAATAGGTGATGAAGGAGTGGTATGACCGGAAGACCACTCTGGTTGAGTTCTCACCTGGAGACAAAGTTTAGGTGATGGAGCCAGTAGAGCCCAGGGCTCTCCAGGACCGCTGGACTGGCCCCTTTGAGATCAAGGAGCGTAAAGGGGAGGCCACTTACCTAGTGGACCTCAAGACCACTAGGCACCGCCTAAGGGTCCTCCATCACAATAGGCTCAAACCTCACTTTGAGAGGTCTGAGATCAGTATGCTCCTGGACACAGATGAGGGCATGGAAGAGGAGAATGAACCTCTCCCCGACCTCCTCTCTGCCAAAGAAGGTGATGGGTCAGTGGAGGGTGTCATTCTCTCTGACTCCCTGACTCTAAACCAGAGAGAAGACTGCTACAAGCTGTTGGAGCAGTTCTCTTCCCTGTTGTCCCTTACTCCTGGACTGACCCACTTATGTGTTCATGACATTGACACGGGTGACAGTCCCCCTGTGAAGACCAAAATTACAGGTTATTGGATAAGGTGAAGGCCAGCATCAAGGAGGAGGTCTCCAAGATGTTGACTTTAGGGGTTATTGAGAAATCCAGTAGTCCCTGGGCCAGCCCTGTGGTGCTGGTCCCTAAGGCTGCTGCCCCCGGTGCAAAGCCAGAACTCAGGTTCTGTGTGGACTACCGGCGTCTCAACTCAGTCACACGGACTGATGCTCACCCCATCCCCCGAGCTGATGAGCTCGTTGACAGACCAGGCGCTGCCAAGTTCCTGAGTACGTTTGACCTTACTTCAGGGTAATGGCAGATCGCCGTGACCGAGGGGGCTAAAGAGAGATCAGCATTTTCCACACCTGATGGCCATTACCAGTTCCGGGTGATGCCATTTGTGTTGAAAAATGCCCCCGCTACCTTCCAACGGTTGGTTAATGGGATCCTAGCTGGCAAGGATGCCTACTGTGCAGCCTACCTGGACAACATAGCTGTCTACAGTTCCAGCTGGGAGGAACACCTGCTCCACCTCAAGGAGGTGCTTCAGGCTCTGCAACAGGCAGGCCTGACCATCAAGGCTAGTAAGTGCCAGATTGGACAGGGTTCCTTGGTGTACTTGGGACACCTAGTAGGTGGTGGCAAGGTGCAGCCACTCCAGGCCAAGATTGAAACTATCAAGGACTGGCAACCACCTAGAACACAGACTGAGGTGACAGCCTTTTTAGGCCTCACTGGATACTACCGCAGATTCGTCAAGGGCTATGGTACCATTGTGTCACCCTTGGCAGAACTCACTTCCAAGAAACAACCTAGGTTGGTGAATTGGACAGAGGCTTGTCAGAAAGCCTTTGATTCTCTGAAGGAAGCCATGTGCACGGCCCCCGTGCTCAAGGCCCCTGACTACTCCCAGGAATTTATTGTGCAGACAGACGCTTCAGAAGCATGGCATAGGGACTGTTCTAGCACAGCTAAATGAGGAGGGCTCGGACCAACCAGTAGCCTTTATTAGCAGAAGGCTATTACCACGGGAACAAAGGTGGAGTGCTATTTAAAGAGAAGCATTTGCTGTGGTCTGGGCACTGAAGAAGCTGAGACCATACCTGTTTGGGACTCACTTCCGGGTTCAGACAAACCACAGGCCCCTCAGATGGCTCATGCAGATGAGGGGTGAGAATCCAAAACTCTTGAGGTGGTCCATTTCCCTACAGGGGATGGGCTTTACGGTGGAGCATCACCCGGGATCGACCACGCCAACGCTGAGGGTCTCTCCAGATACTTCTGCCTTAGCAATGAGAGCTTTCAGGAGGTTGAGTAGCTCTCCCCACATTCAGCTGGGGGAGACACATGTTAGACCTGACAGCCTTAGGGTGGTCACCCCTAACTTTTTGCCTGCCTCCCTCCACTTTTTGGACACGGTTTTTGCTAGTTTTTAGACTCTGCACACTTTACCACTGCTAACCAGTGCTAAAGTGCACATGCTCTTTCCCTTTAAACATGGTAACATTGGATCATACCCAATTGGACTGTTTAATTTACTTATAAGTCCCTAGTAGAAGGCACTGTATGTGCCCAGGGCTTGTAGATTAAATGCTACTAATGGGCCTGCAGCACTGATTGTGCCACCCACTTAACTAGCCCCTTAACATTGTCTCAGGCCTTCCATTGCAAGGCCTGTGTGTGCAGTTTCACTGCCAAATCGACTTGGAATTTAAAAGTACTTGCCAAGCCTAAAACCCCCCTTTTTCTACATATAAGTCACCCCTAAGGTGTGCCCTAGGTAACCCCTAGGGCAGGGTGCTGTGCAGGTAAAAGGAGGGACATGTACCTGTGTAGTTTACATGTCCTGGTAGTGTAAAACCCCTAAATTTGTTTTTACACTACTGTGAGGCCTGCTCCCTTCATAGGCTAACATTGGGGCTGCCCCCATACATTGTTGGAGTGGTAGCTGCTGATCTGAAAGGAGTAGGAAGGTCATATTTAGTATGGCCAGAATGGTAATACAAAATCCTGCTGACTGGTGAAGTTGGATTTAATATTACTATTTTAGAAATGCCACTTTTAGAAAGTGAGCATTTCTCTGCACTTAAATCTTTCTGTGCCTTACAATCCACATCTGGCAGGGTTTAGTTGACAGCTCCTTGTGCATTCACTCAGACACACCCCAAACACAGGATACTCAGTCTCACTTGCATACATCGGCATTTTGAATGGGTCTTCCTGTGCTGGGAGGGTGGAAGGCATGCTCTCACACAAAGGACTGCCACACCCCCTACTGGGACCCTGACAGACAGGATTGAACTGAAAGGGAACTTCTAAGCCACTCTTTGAAGTCTCCCCCACTTCAAAGGCACATTTGGGTATAAAAACAGGGCCTCTGCCCTACCACCTCAGACACTTCCTGGAGAAGAAACTTGTAACCAGAACCTGCATCTTGCCAAAAAGAACTGCCTAGTTGCTCAAAGGACTCACCTGACTGCTTTCTGTGAAGTACTGCTCCCTTCTGTTGCCCTGCTGCCTTGCTGTTCCCTGGCTGTGGTGAAGAAGTGCTCTCCAAGGGCTTGGATAGAGCTTGACTCCTGTTCCCTGAAGTCTCAGGACCAAAAAGACTTCTCTCTTGCAACTGGACTTCTTGTGCGGCGAACATTCGACACGCAGCTTGCCAAAAACGACGCACAGCCTGTCCCGCAGTGAAAAATTCACCGCAAGCCGAACCGGGATGATGCCGCTCGACTTCGCAAGGAAAATATCGACGCAGTGCCTGCGGTGTGACTGGAACTTCGACGCAAGCCCGCCAGATCGACGCACAGCCGACCTGGGACGAAGCTGCCTGACTTCCAGAGGGAAAATCAACGCAGCGCCTGCCGAGAGGGAGAAATTTCCCCGCACCGCCCACCGAAACGACGTAGAGCATGTCACAAGCCCAGGATTCCACGCACAGACCCCGGGGCATCTGAAAACCCCGCAACCCGAAGAGGATCCACGACCGAGCGCCGGAAATCGACGCACGGCCGTCCATACATGGAAACTAAACGACGCATCGAGTGTGTGCAGCACGAGAAATCGACGCACACCCCTTTGTTTCCCCACTTCTCCTCCTCTGCGGCCCTTTGCGGAGATTTTTCACGCGAACCAGGTACTTTTGTGCTTGAAAGAGACTTTGTTTGCTTTTAAAAAAGTTAAGACACTTTATATAACTTTTCAGTGGTATCCTTACATTTTCTTATTGCATCTTTGATCGTTTTGACCTGCAAATATCAAGATAAATATTATATATTTTTCTAAACACTGTGTGGTGTATTTTTGTGGTACTATATTGTGTTATTGAATTATTTATTGCACAAATACTCTACACATTGCCTTCTAAGTTAAGCCTGACTGCTCAGTGCCAAGCTACCAGAGGGTGGGCACAGGATAATTTGGATTGTGTGCGACTTACCCTGACTAGAGTGAGGGTCCTTGCTTGGACAGGGGGTAACCTGACTGCCAACCAAAGACCCCATTTCTAACACCATTAATATCGATTCTTCAGCACCCTCCCATAATTCTTCACTTTCGTCTCTTACAAGGGTAATATAACCATATTCCACAAGCTCTTGTTCGATTTCAGACTCTCTTTGTTCTTTTTCTGGTTCAGGTGTGGCAACCTGTTTCACCGTTGTTGGTGCTCTCAACAACGCTTCTTCATGATCCAGTGGACATGCCACTTTCTTCGTATGACTTGCGTGAATCCAGTTCGGGAGCCCTGCACACTCCACAGCTGTCGTAGTTGTTCGGACCACCTGGTAAGGCCCTCTCCAGCGTGGCTCTAAACATGTCTTGCGAACATGCTTTCGGACGACGACCCAGTCGCCGGCTCTCAGATTGTGCCATGGATCATGAATTGATGGCAGGGTAGTGGCCTCCACCTGCTGAGAAAAAGAGCGATGCCTATCAGCCAGACCTTTGCCGTAGTCCAACACCATATCATCTGTAATATTTACAAGTGCATTGGCTGGAACTGCTGGTAATCTCATTGCTTTGCCCATGGGATAGACCTGTCTTACTCTCAGGTGTATTTCTCATCGACATCAACACCAAAGGCAATGCATCTGGCCATTTCAGATTCTTACATCTAAGCAATTCTTGATTTCAAGGCACCATTCATCTGTTCCACTAGCCCTGATGCTTCAGGGCGATAGCTACAATGCAACTTCTGCTCAATGTTTAGTGCTGCACACAAGAGCTTAATCACCTTGTTGTTGAAGTGAGTTCAGCTATCTGAATCAAAAGAGATCGGAAACCCGAAACATGGTATCAACTCCCTAAGCAACAACTTTGCTTCTGTGAGACTATCATTTCTTCAGGTGGGGTATGCTTCAATACAATGACATAAAATGCACACAATCACCAACACGTACTTCAAACCTCCACATGCAGGAATCTCAATGAAATCCAATTGCATTCCTGCTCTTACAATGTGGCTCAAATTTACCACTGTCCCTTTCCCCACACTTAGTTGTTGACAAATTATACAGCGATGACATACTGTTTCTGCTGCCTGCCTAAACTTGGGATTGAACCAATCAATTTTGAACAAACAAACCATGACATTCCTCCCAATGTGTGCTTGACCATGGTAATGCCTGGCCATTTGTGACAACAAACTATTTGGCAGGACCATTTGACCTTCTTCAGAAACCCAGATCTCATCAGGTCTTCAAACACATTTTAATTTGGACCAAAGTCGTTTCTCTTCTTTGTCAACATTACTCTGTAAGGTTTTCATCTCTTCTAGAGTATCGATCACTCTCAGTGCAACAGTTGTACATGTATTCTCATCTTCCGACATCAGTTCCCACTTGTCTTTGAACGATATACATTTAATTGCGCAAAACCTTGCAACTTGATCTGCATATCAATTTACCAGTGATACATAATCCTGTGTTTTTAGATGTGCACTGCATTTTACCACAGCAATTTCTTCAGGCAACTGTATTGCATACAGCAGCTCCTTTATTCCATCGCCATTTCTTACTGGTGTACCAGTAGAGGTCAGGAAACCCCTTTAGAACACAACTGACCAAAATCATGAATAATTCCAAATCCATACTGGCTATCTGTGTAGATAGTGACTCTCAATCTAGCTGATACATGGCACGCTCTAGTAAGAGCTACCGATTCTGCTACGTGTGCCGAATATACACCTCGAAGCCAAGAAGCTTTGAATGCACCTGTAATTGTGCACACTGCATATCCTGCTCTCAATGTTCCTGTACCATCTCTGAGATATGAGCCATCAACAAAGACAATTTGGTCATTTTCTTCCAATCATGTATCTCTGATATCAGGTCTTGGTTTTGTGCACAACTCTGTTACCTCAAGACAATCATGCTCAATGTCTTCTTCTTTTTCAATTTCAACAGTATCACTTGGAAGTAATGTTGCCGGGTTCAGCACTGTACATCTTTTTTAATGTTACATTTGGAGCACCTAGAATGCTCGTCTCATACCTTGTCAGTCTGGCACCAGTCAAATACTGTGGTTTCGTCCTTGTCAGTAAAATCTCAACTGAGTGAAGTACCATTACCGTCAGAGGGTATCCCATCACTACTCCCTTGCATTAGGAAAGGCTTTGACCAACTGCGGCAACTGCACGCAAACAACCTGGTAAGAGCAGCAACTGGGTCCAAGGTAGCTGAAAAATAGGCTACTGGGTGATAAGCACCTCCATGGACCTGTGTCAAGACAGACAAAGAACAAGCATCATGTTCATGGCAAAACAATGTGAGTGGCTTTGTGTAATCAGGCATTCCCAACGCTGGAGCTCTGCACAAACTCTCAACTCAGTAAACGCTTTCATCTGATCCTGGTCTAGTGTAATAGGATCTGTAACATCCTTATGTGTCAGCTGCTGCAATGGTTTGGCAATCTCAGCAAAATTTGGAATCCACTGACGACAATAACCTACAATTCCCAGGAACATTCTGACATCTCTCAGCGAAGTCGGGGGACGTCTCTGTAATATAATTGTAATCCTTTCTCTGCAAATTCTCCTTGACCCTTTCTCAATTTGGTGTCCCAAATATTTCACTGATTTCTGGCAATACTGCAATGTCAAAGGTGACACCTTATGTCCAAACCTTCCTAAATGATTCAACAGGGCAAACGAGTCGTACTTACACTTGTCCCTCGTTTTGGATGCAATCAGTAAGTCATCGATATACTGCACCAGAGTCGATTGGTACGGTAGTTCCAATGACTCCAAATTATTTTTCAAAATCTGATTGAACAGAGACCGTGACTCCGTATACCCTTGGGGAAGCCTGCACCAGCTATAGACTCTGTCTAGGAATTTGAAACTATAGAGAAACTGACTATCCTTATGAAGAGGCACACTAAAGAAAGCTCGTGACAAATCAACCACTGTGAACCATTCTGCATCGCATGGAATCTGAAACATTATTACTGCTGGGTTTGGCACCACACAACAATACTTGACCACCATGTCATTCACCTTTTGCAAGTCCTGCACAATTCGCACTTTCCCACAAGGTTTCTTCAAGCCCATTATCAGTGAATTATATGGACTACTCAACACTTCTTTCAAAACCCCTTTTTTCAGAAAATCTCCAATCATCTGTGCCACTTTCATCAGAACATCTTGTGCTGTCGTGTAGGCTCTCATTATCCTAATGAGACTACTGGATTTTTGGGTGGCAGGATCGTTCACAGTGTGGGGGACTAAGTCTAACCCACGGCGAAGGACCCTTGTCACACCAAATCCGTGTTGAGCTCCGGCTAACTAGCAGTGCCTCATTTCTCCCAAAGGGAAGAGACAATTGGGCAGCCGAGCGCATGACATCTTATGGCTTCCCAGGGAAGTCGTGGTCACTCAGATCCCAACCAGTTCTCTCATACACAGTGTGGTCTCATATATAAATGACAAAGGCAGTTTGAGTTTTAAAGATTGGTTTAATAAAATGACAGCATTTTAGATAGCAAGGCGTGAGCCGCAATAACCAGAACCATACAACACAGTAGGATTGAAATAGTAACGAGGAGAGTGAAACATAAGAATAACCCTATCATAGTGCTACTCGATTGCGTTCTCTCTTCTAAGTTCTATTTTGAGCACAGCATGTTAAGCTCTAAGCCTGCCTTTCAGGTTCCCCCCGGAAGGACATCAACCCTCATACCTGAGCAAAGGCCTGTGATCTGGATCAGCATCTGCAACAGGGCAGTCAGCGTCTAGTTGTGGTTCCCTGGTCGGAATCTCCCTCTTACGTGTACCAGGACTAGGACGTGTTTTTATAATTAAAACGCTGGTGTTCTAAGAAACGTCCCTACGTAAGAATGTGTACTTTCTACGAACCCAAAGACTAAACTTGTACCACGTCTATTGGCAATGTACCAGACTGTATCCTTGACTGAAGCACAGAGCAAGCAAGAATGTATTGTTTGAGAACTCCGGTGCTGAAGTAAGCTAAACACTGTGATAGAAGAAAATAAAACAAGACCGTGAAACTGGTTATTGCAAAATAACAGTGCGAGGCTGAATAAAATGCATCTAGGGCAAAGTGCACAGAGGCCTAATGCTTTAAGCAAATGCGCAAAGGCTGTATTAAAAATGGCTACACTACAGTGCCATCATGTACTGTGGAAGCTGCAGGAACACTACATTCAGCTTTAAGGTGATCTTAATCAGCTCCACTCCCTTGATCAAGCCCACTTCTTTACCTGTCGGGTCCCACACATTTTCCTGCACTGTTCCCTGCAAGTCTGCATGTAATTCTTTCACAGTTAACATCAGGAAAAACTCAATCAACGGGTACCCTTCATTAGTTATTTCATTCTCAGTTTCAGGAGTTTGTTCTTCCTCATCATCACTATTTGTCTGAACCTCTATTCCAGCAGTTGAACAATTAATCGAACATTCGGTTTTGCACAATAAGTCCCTTCCCAATAGGGATACTGGACTTGAATCACAAACTACAAACTTATGCAGCACCTGGAAGTTGCCAATTTCAACCTGTACTGGATCTGTGATCGGATTTATCAACTATCTATTAACTACCCCTACAACCTGAACTGTTCTTCTTGAAAGAAGTAAGTTTGGAACTTCTGCACTTCTCACTGTAGAGTGTGTAGCTCCTGTGTCCACTAGAAATGAGACCCTATGACTCATAACCTTCCCTCTTACAAAGGGTCCTCGCTGATCTACCTCTAACATACATCGCTCCACATCCGAACTATCACTCATCCATTCACCATTTATTTCATTCTCACTATGTAATGGGAATTAGTGCACTGTGTCACTACTTCTGTCTTGTCTCTGACCTGTGACCTGCTGAGTAAGCATCATCTGTTGCTGTTCTATCGGGGCTTGAGGTATCTTCATTTGCTGTCTAGGTAATATAGGAACCTTCTGCTGCATTGGTTGCAACTGTGTCATTTGTGCACGAGGCATTTGCATCTGCTGCATGGGTTACAAATTCTGCACTTGATTCATGTTATTCTGAAAATTTGGATGAAGTCCTCTCATTCAAGGGACTTTCACATTTGAAATGTATTGACATCACCACTTTGCTGAACAGCACCATCCTGCACCATCATCGGACCCTCCCGCTTCCAGTGTAACACATTTCCGCAAAAATGACACAGTAACATCTTCATCCCTTGCACATCATTTTGAACCACTACAGTACTCAAATCCGGACCACAATTCATATGGACTCCACAACCCCTGCCTCTCATCTGAGGCTGAAACGTGACAGTTCCATGCTGTTGTGGTATCTGCTGATCAAACGTGCCTTGCGCTCCTGTCTAAGCTGCCTTAATCTGCATCACCATCGCTTTTTCCTTCCACTTCTTCTGCTTCAACTCAATCTCATCACTACAGTTATTCGTATACTGCAACACCTCATCAATTGGCTTTGCTTGCCAACAAATCAAATGACTCTTAATCATCTGACCTACTTCAGGTCTCAATCCTTCCACAAACCCGAACACAAAGTGCAACATGTCTTTCGGCTCGATCTCTTCCTTACCACTGTACTGCTTGAATGCCTTTAACAATCTCTCAAAGTATGTATGTACCTCCTGTACTGTCCTGTCAATTCTCTGCCAATCAATATTTTTAGGTGAGATTCTCATTGTCAGGAACTCAATCACCTTATAATAATGTTTAATCACTTCAGGTGATGGTGCACCTGTAACTCCATCTCTTTCTGGTTCACTTGTCGGCCAATCTACTGCTTACTTGCATTCAACCCACAAATCAGCTGGAGCCACTATCTCCAGCAGAGTATTCAAGTCTTCCCACAGACATTTCGAAAGCTTCACAAATCTATCTGTCTGCTGGTACCATTCAACTGGTTTTTCCCTCAGCTTTGGATAATCATTTGTGAAAGACAGAATATCACTCCTGTGCCAAGGAACATGAACAAACTGCCCTCCTGGAATTTCCCTCATTGGTAAAATTGTTACTGGATCCTTTTCTTTCTGAACACTTTCAGACCCTTCTTGTGAATCTTGTTTCCGTTTATCCTTCTTCTTTGCTCATCTGCCTATCAACTTTTCTAAATATGAGCACTCTGCAATAATTCATTGAGATGCGCTTTCATCACCGCTGATCTCATATGTTCAAAATCTTTAGCTCAAAATCTAACCTGCAGCTCTTTTTCAAGTGCTTTGTTTTCTCAATTTCTTTGTCATGTTTTTCTACCAAATCTGCCAACTTTTGGTGTATCTTTCCCACTTCTCTGGTAATTCTCGGACACCAGTATCTCAGCTCTTCTTCAGTATAGGATTCTAACCTAATTACTCCCATTGATCCCTCGACTAGTTCAGTTATTTCTGTAGCCAGCCTCACGCAATCAATCTGCTCTTCACCATTGGATGTATTCCGTGGGGTATTCAGACTATCTAACCACTCATTTAACTGCTATGCTGTCAATCCCTGTAATGAAACATTACTTGTGTTTGGCAATGGCACCTGATGTACCACTGCACCTGGAGTTTGCGGTGTCAAAAGTTTCAAGCTCTGACTTACACTATGGCCATTCACAGCATCTGGAAGTGCAACAAGTGGACTAAGGTCCATTAATGGGCTAGATCACTCAAATGTCTGTCCCAGAGACGAAACCACCTACACATGCTCTCTCACCCCTCTCCTCACGAGGCTCTGTGACATTTCGCCCTGCTCTCCCATGAGCGGCTTCTTCTGCGCATACAATGGTACAGCTGAACCAACAGTATTTGGCAACGATATCACATCTGGTGCAACTCTGACACCCGCATTTTGTGGAAGGGCTACTCCCATGCTCTGATTCATCACTGGTGTCACATCTGACTGTGTCCCTGTCATTGGTGTGAACTTCAGCAAACCCTGTGGCTGTGCCTGAGGCATCAACTTTGGAGTTGGTTCGGTCTGAACTAGCATCGGCCTCGGAACCACTTGCTCCATAGGAACCACTAAGTTCGAGGTTGTCTCAAGAATTGGTATCTCTGGATAAATTCTCTGTACTGTTGGTGGATGCATCTGCGCCTGGACTACCGAAGTAGTCACTGCATTAGGAGTACTCTGGACTACCCCTTGTACCTGTCCATTATCTGTTTGCACTGGTCCCGCTGTCCCCAACACTTGAGCAGGGGCAGTTGGAGCAGTACTAGTACTTGGACCCCCCATGCACCACATATGGTGGAGGTCGGCCCCTCAGCACCTTAGTAATAAGATCCTCAATATATGAATCTTCTTCTTCTATGTAAGCTTTTTTCTTCTTTTTACTCCCTGACGAACTCTTATCACTTTTACTAGTCTCCTATTTCCCTTCTGACTCATCTTCCTCTGTGATAGCAGAAAACAACTTAACATCCTGCACTGCCACGGTTCTCCACTTCTTCTGTTCCCAATCCCATCTCGCTTCTGCCAAAGTCTTCTCCACTTATTTTATTCTCCTCTGAAACTTTATCTCTTGTTGCTGTCTTGCTATCAGCGCCCAAACAGCTAAAGCCTCAAATTGTGCTGGTCTTGGAAGGGGCCTTGTATCATACGATAGCATCCGCAGCTGATCCCAAACTCTCAAAGTAAACGATCCATGCTCAGGGAACGCTAAAACTCCCTCTTTCTCTATCAATTTGCACCAAATACATGGTGCTCCACCTGGCTCCTCCATCACAATATAAGCCAGAGAACCCTCCGGTGGGGTAGGCTCCCCCACTGTCGTCTTAATGTAGGTATCACCCTTCATTTAAACGCCTTCAAAAACTTCATCTTCTCTATCTTTTGTGTATTTGAATCCAATCAGGAAATTACTTTCACTCCCAAGATTCCCTTCACCTGCGTCTTCAACCAATTGCCTCTCACGGACGGCTGCCAATCCGCTCGCGACTCTTCTCACTAACCAACCTATCCCAGCACAGCTCACTCAGACGTCACACTCATACACTGCGGCTGACAAAGTCTTGCGGCTTGTCCTCCTAAGCTCCAAATCACACAATACTAATGCAAATTATTGCAAGCACTAATCATAAACCAATAATCAAAAACAAATCTGCTGGTTTACTACAGGAAGGTAACACAGTCGCTTCACAGACCTTACAGATTTTCACTGATGTCCCTTTCGTTCATGCAGCTATTCCTCTTTCTCAGTCTCCCACATTCGCAAGCAAAATTCGACCCGAAGATTTTACTCTCAACTGATCAATGGGTCTGTCCTGGTGCACATAGGACTCGCCAGATCTCAGTCAAAGAATGTCTCTTACTCACTTAACTTACACACTGACTTGTTGACCACGCCCGATCAACCTACTAAACCAGACAGATTAGAACATATAACCAAGTGTCTCCTACACTTGGCAATATACTCCGGAGTCTTGTACCACACAGGGTCTGTACATCACCAACAACCACATGGACAATATTTGAGCACAAAGCGCCACACACATGTGAAGTTTGACAACTTCCCTACTCTCATACAGTGGAGTGCGCACACTCCTACTAAACTTCAACTGGAGTATGCAGACTCCACACTTCCCTCACATATGTCACAATTCACCTGCGATTTGCATAGTCACACTTATCATTAGAACGCCGAGAACATACCTAACTTCACTAGCGGGATCCAGGATCTGGGAAAGTCATTTCTTGGTTTAAGGGGACATCATTCTTGCTACAATTGCCATTACGAAAAACAAAAATCCATATTCACAATAATAATGATGAACAACTAACCCTAACTCAAACTACCACCATACATAACTATTGGTCACCACATAACCAGTTCTCCAAAGAAACCAACCATCAAGCTGCTACCAAAAACTGCTAGCGCGTCTGGTCCTTAATAAGTAAACTTACAAGGTGGTGCACATAGGTCGATAAACCTTTTGATTCATATGAAGTATCCTAGTTACGATGTGACCAATGTTTCTCAATAATTGATACACAAGAATCAATAACCATTAAGCAAATCATTAATCAGCAGTTAATAAATCACACCATGACCCTTCAGTCATGAATAACAACAACTCAATATACGTTTAGTAATTTCTATTCCCTATTAGTTACAATGCTAAATCATGAGATTAATTCAAAACTTTTTTCAAATCAAGATTACTTCATTAGTAACAGCCAATGACACAATCTAATACAAATTTGAGACAGAATACGTTATAAAGCAATTTCATAAGTCAACATGTGAAGCACAGGTGAATACGTCAATATGAGTAGCAAAGTTCAGCAAATCAGTCCGTCAATCATTTGTCACTATAGTTGTCAATGTCTAGAATAGGAACCTTACCTAACCCAGATTAGCATTAGCATATGGGTCTTCATGCGAAAACAATTAAACACAAATTTGGAAAAAACATCTAGCTAAAAGAAAAACTATTAGACAGCACAGTTGGTACCTAGAAAGAAGAGGCACATAAGTAATTCATTCACATTTTCATAGCTACCTATCCACTGTATGGATCAGCAACAAAGTCAGTCTTCGTCTTCAGGTCATCAATCGATAAGCGTTATATCAGGCTTTCAAGAGCATGAGCCCAATGATAGAATCTCAAATCTCTTAGTCTCTCTCCTGACATCTGCAACTAACATCTTCCTCTAACATCTGAACTCTCCCCTTCTGTCCCGTCATTATATAAAGGTCACCCAGACTATCCCCCAATTCCTGATTGGTGAATTAATCACATGATTTTCCTTTCCCAATGATCCTTAAACTCAAATCTATAAGTTCTAGTATTACACCGTTCCCATGTAGCTTGGTTCACTGTACGATGTCCTCATCATCAGGCTCGTCAGGTATCGAAAATGTTGCATCTTCTTCTCCAGTCACTGTCTCTATTGTTCGTGGCTTTGGGAAAGTACACTCTGAGTGCTTTACACAGTCCTTGATACAAAATGTGATTCCCTCATCTCCAGTCCGTCGGTTCACGCATAGGATTTTAGCTGAGCAGATTTTATGAAACAACAAGCAGTTCATGGTCAGTTCAGCACATCAGCATTTCTACATTGAACGTTAATCTTCGGCTTCTGCACGAGGCCTGGCAAAACTAGGCCACAACTTCGGCTAAGTTAAACTCTACAATAAAAGGCAAAACATATGTTATATATCTCAGTATGACATATTACTACATTGTTATTATAAATTTTCAATATTCCACATGTTTTAGTCACTTTTTAATATCATTAGTGAATTTTGGTAGCCACTCTTCGAGGGCACATTTTCAAAGGTGCAATTTATTTTTTCTAAGTTAATCATTTTCATTATTCAAAACACTTAAACATTAATTAATAATTTTTAATTAATATTTTTGCTCTAGCAATCCCTTCTCCTGATTCCAGGACAATATTTCTGTTTTCCCCACGTTCACATTATATCCGGACACTCTGCTGAAGCCCTCTGCTATTCCCAACAATGCAGGAAGTGCGGTTTGTAGGGCCGCAGTATACACCAGCAGGTTGTCCACATACATTGCTACCTTTTTCTCCTAACCATTGCACTGAAACTGTGAGATCCTGCCTTATTTTCCTGGTGAAGGGTTCTATATAAAAATCGAACAATAACAGAGACAGGGGGCAACCATGCCTGGTACCTCTAGTTATCACAAAGAGCTTTGTAAGATTCCCATTCACCAAAATCCTTGCTCAGGGAGCATGATATATCCGCTCGATAGCCCTACAAAATGTAACACCTAAATTGTAATGTCTCAAAAAAGTGCTCAAATACTCCTAATTAACCCTATCAAAGGCCTTCATTGCATCCAAAGTTATAATAGCTAGAGGGACTTCATGAGTAGTTGCCAAATCTATTGCCCCAACCAAGTTAAAGGTCAATTTATGTAAGAATCTATCTCTGATGAAGCCTTTCTGATCTGCATGTATCAAACCATTTACTACTTCATTTAATCTATCCGCCAATATTTTTGATATATAACTTATAATCACTGTTCATTAATGATGTAGGCCTATATAATTCGCACTTGACCTGACTCTTGCCTGGCTTCAAGATCAATGAAATGGTTGCCTCATTCCAAGAAGGCGATATAAGAGAGCCATTCCTGAAGATCTCCGGAATGCCATCTGGACCTGCTGCTTTCCCACCTTTACTTCCTTTTAGAGCTGCTTATCTTCCATAGGGAAATTGGTTAATTCAAAAAGAACTGCTCCTCTTGCATAGGACTGGGGAGTATGTCCTTCCCTTGCCAAGTTCGTACCTCTTCCTCCCCAACTGTCAACACCAGGACAGTGCGCGCTCTACGGGCATCTAGAATGCAAAAACCCAACACTTGCAAGATAAAGTAATTTATGCATTGTGATGATATGTTATTGTTTAACCTTTTGCATTGCAGAATTACATCCAAAAGATTCATTTTAAGGTGCTTATAAATACTGTACATTTACAATGTATTGCTGCAGACATTCAGAGTGTGTTAGGGTGTGGTCCCTTTCCAGGGCCTTCTGGAGACTTTCCCTGCAACATGCCTGGGCGTGGTTCTAGGCTGGGCCAAGACTCTATAAAAGAGAGTCAGACCAACTTCCAGTGCTCACTATTCAGAGGTCCCGGTGCAGAGCAGCAGCTTCTTCCTGAATTCCTGTCCCGGCGGCCTACTTGGATTTTCCAGTCTTCTGCACTCATCTCTCATTGGTGATCACTGCTTCCAGGCGGTAAGACGGTGTTTGGACATTTCCCAACACCGTAATTGAGAATCTTCATATTCTTGCTTTTAATTCTTAAATGAATAACAGATTATTTGTGTAATGCTATTTTTTGACATTTATATAGTGTTTTGCAAATAGGGAGGACGCGCAATTTATTCCATAAAGATTTGACTTCGTTATTACATTATTGTTCATTGCGCGCTGATATTTTTTGACATTTACATGATGTTTTACGAGTTGGCAAGACGTGCATGGACCCCGAGGATCTGGTGACTCTGACAGAATAGTGAGCCCACGAATTATTATCCTCCTGGTTTGTGTATGTTCTCAGCATGGCCACACTGGACGAGCTAGTCAAGGCTATCACCCAGCTCCAGTCAGAAGTGGTATCATCAAAGGATTTGACAAATAGTCTAGCTGAGAGAGTGAGTCAGTTACAGAATAAGGTTGAGAAGAAAGAACAAAGTCCCACAGGTGTGTCTTGGCCAGGTACTTCTTCTCAGACTTTTGGAGGTAGTCCGACTAACATTTCCCTCAATGTTCCTTCAGCCATTCCTTTAGCTCCCCCAGAACGCTTCTCATGTGATCGCTTGAAAGCGCAATCGTTTCTGGTTCAAGTGGAACTTCACTTCACCTGCAGACCACATACCTTCCCCGATGCCCAGTCTAAAGTAGCTTTCTTGTTGTCATATCTGTCTGGAGATGCAGCTTCCTGTACTATTCCTCTAGTGCGTAAAAATAGTCCCCTCTTGTACAACTGGAAAAATTTTGTTCGTGAATTTGAGAGAGTTTTCGATCGTAGAACTGTAACACAGTCAGCAGATCGTGAATTATTAGACTTACGCCAAGGGAATCAGGGCTTAGTGTCATATTTAGCCAACTTTAATCGGCTGGTCGCTGAGACATCCTGGCCTGAAGTAAAACAAGTGGCCTTGTTTTCCATATGACTCAAAGAGGAGCTAAAAGACATCTTAGCGCAAATCGACCCACAACCTGCAAACTGTCAAGATTTAATAAACCTTGTCTTGAGGCTTGATCATCGTTTAAATGAACGAAAAGGAACGCGTAAAAAGCCTGAAAAACATTCTTGGCATGCTCATAATAACAAAGACTCAAGAACTCCGAGAGAAAGAACGCCGGAACCGATGGAAATTGGAACCATCAGGAGACCTTTGACCAAAGACGAAAAGGACCTACGTAGAGAAAATGGGCAATGTCTCTATTGTGGGCGGAAAGGTCATTTCGCCAAAGATTGGCCAATCAAAACAAAGAGCAAGCGAGGCCCAGTTCAGAAAGTTGCAACCAATGCATCAGTCGAGATGGAAAATCTAAAGCACCCAAGTTGCAGAGAAGGGTTGCTCTTGGGTGTCACCGTGGATCCTTCACAATCCAAACATCTAAAATTGGGAATAAGAGTTCAGGTCAAGAAAAATACCTATTTCAAGAAGGCTCTAGTCGACTCTGGGGCCACCGGAAACTTTGTTGACGCCCAATTGGTTCGTGCATGGGGGATCTCATGTATTGAAAAGAAGACTCCAGAAACCATCCAGACAGTTGATGGAAAACTCTTGACTGGAGGTCCGATAACTCTTCAGACTGTCCCCTTGACAATAATTTGTGAAGGTAAAAATCAAAGAAAGAAACATAAAGAGGAACTCATCCTTGACGTGATCCATGCTCCCCAGTATGGGATCATCCTTGGCTTGCCATGGTTAACTCATCACAATCCAGAAATTAATTGGGCTGAACGAAAGATCATGTTCTCATCAGTGCTATGTAAAGAACATTGTCTCCAAAGGACTCAAGAATCGGAAGTTCACCATTCTTACATAGCTACCGCCGCAGAGAAAGAAGTTCAGTTGCCCAAACAGTATTCGGCTTATGAAGATGTATTTGATGAGAAGGAAGCAGAGAACTTACCTCCTCATAGATCTTATGACTGTCAAATTGATCTAGTCCCAGGGGGGATACTTCCCAACTGTCGTGTGTATGCCCTGTCAGAATTTGAAAATCAACATTTACGAAAATACTTGGATAAATTCTGAGAGAATGGTTTCATCCGCCCCTCTAAGTCTCCCACAGCTTCTCCTTTGTTTTTTGTTTCAAAAGCAAACAAAGAGCTTCGAACTTGTATCGACTATAGGGGCTTGAATAAAATCACCATCAAGAACAAATATCCTTTGCCTCTAATTCCGGTCTTACTGGAACAAGTAAAGAAAGCAAAAATCTACACGAAGCTTGATCTTCGAGGTGCTTAACATTTGATCAGAATGAGAGAGGGTGACGAATGGAAAACGGCATTCAAAACAAGATATGTCCTTTTTGAATACACGTCATGCCTTTTGGTCTGTGCAATGCTCCAGCAGCATTTCAATTTTTCTTAAATGACGTTCTTAGAGAGTACCTCGATATCTTTGCCATAGTTTACATTGATGACATTTTGATCTACTCAGACAATGAGAATGAACATGTTCAACATGTCAAGAAAATTTTGACAGCCCTTCGTAAACACCATTTATATTGCAAGCTAACCAAGTGCGAGTTTCATGTTACCACAGTTGAGTTTTTAGGGGTTATCCTTACCCCTCAAGGTATGGTGATGCCAGAAAGGAAAGTAAAAGCCATATCTGAATGGCCCATCCCAAAGACTGTTCGTGATGTACAATGTTTCCTGGGCTTTGCAAATTTTTACCGGAGGTTCATCAATCATTTCTCCCATACAGTAACTCCAATTACTAAGTTATTAAGAAAGAAAGAAAAATTTGTATGGTCCCCAGAAGCAGACCAAGCCTTTTCAACTTTGAAAGAGGCTTTCTCCACTGCCCCAGTCTTGACTCATCCAGATGTGGATCGACCTTTCATAGTGGAAGCTGATGCTTCAGATGTGACGATAGGAGCAGTCTTGTCACAACGAAACAAAGACACTGGTCAGCTTCATCCTGTAGCTTACATGTCTCGGAAGTTGAACGAAGCCGAACAGATCTATGTCATTGCTGAAAAAGAGCTTCTGGCGATTTGTGATGCCTTTAAAGAATGGAGACATCATTTATTGGGAGCTAAATATACTGTCACAGTATATACTGATCATCGCAATCTTCAATTCATGAGTTCTGCCAGACTTTGACTCCTATGCAATAACGCTGGATGCTGTTTTCTGCCGAGTTTGATTTTGTGGTAACCTTCCGGCCTGGTAAAGATAATCGCAAAGCTGACGCCTTGTCCCGCCAAGAGTCTACCACATTGCCTGCAGTTTAAACCTTCAGAGCTATCATTGCTCCTGACAAGGTTCTATGTATCATAAAAACAGAAGATTTCTTTGAAGACATCCGCAATTCATTCACTGTTGAAAAATGGCAGGCGTGGGCCCAAGCAGATCCGAAAAGATCAATCAAGTAAGGATTACCCTTTTACGATGCTCGTTTGTTCGTGCCCACTACCAAACTTCGCAAGATAGTGTTTCATTGGTTGCATGTTATACCTACAGCAGGTCACCCTGGTACTCCTAAAACTCTTGAATTAATCCAACGCTATTTTTGGTGGCCTACCTTAACAAAGGATGTAAAAACAATGGTAAACAACTGCGAAGTCTGTGCTCGCACTAAAACAAGTCATTCAAAACCGAAAGGGTTGTTACACCCACTCCCAACCCCAAGTCATCCGTGGGAACACATCTCTTTAGACTTTATTACAGGTTTGCCAGTGGTTCAACAGCATTCAGTAATTTTGGTGGTAGTAGATAGTCTCACGAAATATGGACATTTCATTGCCTGTAAGAAATTACCCACCTCTAGTGAACTGGCAACTATCTTACTGAATAGAGTGGTTCGTTATCATGGACTGCCAAAAGTGATCCTCTCCGATCGGGGATCGCAATTTGCCTCCAACTTCTGGAAGACATGGTGTAAAACACTCCAAGTGACATCTACCCTATCTACTAGCCACCATCCTCAAACAGATGGTCAAACGGAGAGACTAAATCAGACTTTGAAGCAATACCTACGTGCTTACGCTGAAAAAGCACTTAATTCATGGACATCAATGCTCTGGTTAGCTGAGTTAGCCTACAACAACTCCTTCCACACTTCTACTGGCGTTACACCCTTCTTTGGTTTGTTTGGCTATCATCCTGACACCTTGCCCATCACAATTCCTCAAGAAAGCTCTCTCACTCCAGCTGTGTCAGAAATCATTCAACATTTGCATCAAACTCAGAAATCGATTCAACAACATTTAGAAAAAGCCAAACAAAAATACAAAAAGCATTATGACAAGAAACATTGTGAGGGACCGCAGTATCAACCTGGTGACAAAGTGTGGCTTTCCACAAAACATATAGACTTCAAGACGAAGCACATGTTCAACCCCAAATTTATAGGTCCTTACACTGTTCTTCAGCAAATCAATCCTGTGACCTATAAACTACAACTGCCAAAATCATTACGGATTCATCCAGTGCTCCATACTTCCCTCTTAAAGAAGGCAGTCCAAAAGGTCCGCCCTCATCCAGCTCCTGTTCTAGTAGAGGGGGAAGAAGAATATGAAGTCAAGAAAGTGTTGGACTCTAAACTGAGAGGGCGTAATCTATGGTACTTAATCTCATGGAAAGGTTATGGCCCTGAAAGCAATTCATGGGTTTCCGCATCTGATGTTCATGCTCCAGTACTTGTGAGACGCTTTCATCGTCTCAATCCAGATAAACCAGGCCCTAGAGCGTGCCTGGGAGAGGGGAGTACTGTCAACACCAGGACAGTGCGAGCTCTACGGGCATCTAGAATGCAAAAACCCAACACTTGCAAGATAAAGTAATTTATGCATTGTGATGATATGTTATTGTTTAACCTTTTGCATTGCAGAATTCCATCCAAAAGATTCATTTTAAGGTGCTTATAAATACTGTACATTTACAATGTATTGCTGCAGACATTCAGAGTGTGTTAGGGTGTGGTCCCTTTCCAGGGCCTTCTGGAGACTTTCCCTGCAACATGCCTGGGCGTGGTTCTAGGCTGGGCCAAGACTCTATAAAAGAGAGTCAGCCCAACTTCCAGTGCTCACTATTCAGAGGTCCCGGTGCAGAGCAGCAGCTTTTTCCTGAATTCCTGTCCCGGCGGCCTATTTGGATTTTCCAGTCTTCTGCACTCATCTCTCATTGGTGATCACTGTTTCCAGGCGGTAAGACGGTGTTTGGACATTTCCCAACACCGTAATTGAGAATCTTCATATTCTTGCTTTTAATTCTTAAATGAATAACAGATTATTTGTGTACTGCCATTTTTTGACATTTGTATAGTGTTTTGCAAATAGGGAGGACACGCAATTTATTCCATAAAGATTTGACTTCGTTATTACATTATTGTTCATTGCGCGCTGATATTTCTTGACATTTACATGATGTTTTAAGAGTTGGCAAGACGTGCACGGACCCCGAGGATCTGGTGACTCTCACACCAACCTCTAACTCTTCTGTATAGAGTTGTGTGAAGAACTTCTGAAAAGCATTGTCTATACCCTCACTGCACATAGTCCTTTCTCCCGACTGGTCGAGCTCAATTTTTTTAATATGATTCCTCACTTGATCTCTCTTTTTCTTCCAGGCTAACAACTTCCTTGCACTTT
Organism: Pleurodeles waltl; assembly: GCF_031143425.1. Lineage (NCBI taxonomy): Eukaryota > Metazoa > Chordata > Amphibia > Caudata > Salamandridae > Pleurodeles > Pleurodeles waltl. The sequence goes on along the minus strand of NC_090444.1, from coordinate 1,660,466,473 downwards.
CTCCGTACTCAAAGTGAGCAAGCTCTTTCGCCTCCCATCTCTTTGTAGTCCTGGTTTGTAATACATCCTCACGTTGCTGCCACAGGTCACTCAGCTTATTGGTCAATTCCTTTGTTTCCTTGCCCTCTGTACTCATTGTTAGTAGATTCATACACCTTGCCATTTCCACTTCTAAGTGGCTTATTTCATCCCTATTTTGTTTATTTCTATAGCTGGCTAGGCTTGTGATTTTCTCTTGTATGACGATTTGAACATGTCCCATACCACAGACCCTAGATCAATCTTAAAAAACTTCTCTGCCTCTATACGTAGTTGGGATACAACCTCATTACCTAACAATAACTACCGATCTAGCGTCCATCCCCTTCTTCCTATATCCTGAAATAGCCTTATTTTTAGTACTACTGCCGCATGATCCGATAAATGAGGTGACAAGTATTCAATATCTTCTACTGAATCACACAACATCCAACTCACTAGAAAATAGTCTATCCATGAGGGGTGACCATATTTTTGATTATTATATGAAAAGCCCTGTTTCATACCTGCTGTCTGCCTCCATAGATCAAACAACCCAAGTCCCCTTATCATCCCCCTCAAATATGGCTGAGATTTTGGCGTAGCTACTGATCTACATTTCGTTGGTCTATCTAATTCTATTATCTAATACCACATTTGAGTCTCATGCCATTATAATTGGGTCAGGGGACTCCAAAAGCTGAGAAAATATCCTTCTGAGAGGCTCTATATCATTGCAATTAGGGCCACAGAACCCCACCAGCGTGATTTTCCTACCAGTTATCTGTAACCTAACTATAATCCATCTTCCTGCTGTATCTGACCTCACTCACAATATTACTGCATTGACCTGATGCTTAATCAGAATAGCCACACCCTTAGTATTAATGTTACACTCGGTGCAGAGACAATGTTGAACCTACTTTTGTGTCTTAAACAGCTTGATACATTCAACTCTGATTAGGTGAGTTTCTTGCAGGATTACTATTTGAGCAGGAGAGTCCCTCAAGTACTGTAGTATCCAGTCACTTCTCCCTTTAGTTCTCAGCCCATTAACATTCCATGACAAGATCTGAATTTTCCTACACCTGGCACCCTGTCCCCCACTGATATTATCCCTTTGTTACGGTTATTTTAAAGCTAGCTGAGGTGTATGATTTTTTTTTATTTTCCCCACATGCTCCCCACCCAGTGACCCCCTTCCCCCACCATCGTGACCCCCCTTCCCTTCCATTGGAGAACCCATTGGAGAAACCCCCCCCGTATACTGGACTGCAGTTAGTCCAATTTTAGAGCACCTTTGGGTTTCCCAGGTGTAACCATCCTTACGCAAACTAACCTTTTAATTTTTCTCAGCACCCCTGTTTTCGATGACCTCAGCAGCTCATCTGCTGCTTTAATATCTCATACATCAAATATCCTATTATTATACATTACACGGAGGGCAGTTGGGAACTTAAGTTATGCTGTTGCACCTAATTCTTTTAATTTTTCCATCTGTCTCCCTAGCTCCCACTGTTTGTTTACACTTACCCTGAACAATTCTGACCTAATCGCAAATGAGGAATCTTCTCCTCTTATAGTTTTCAGTATAAGAGCCTTTTTCAATATCTTTTCCTTCAACATGTATGTTTGAAAATTTAAGTGGATTTTTTGGGGGCTTTTTACTATTGTTTTTTTTTTTTAAAAAGGATCTCTATGGATCCTCTGAATATTGCTCTCAATTTCTTCAATACTTTCCTCCAACGAAAGTGATGATTTAATGAGAAAATGTTCTCAAATTACTTCTCCTTGAGCTATTTTCTAACTGCTCCAGTTTGTTTTGTAGGTCTTGCCTATTCCCATTCAGAAGTTGTATTTCTTCCTTATGTGACCTCAGTTCCTCCTTCATAGCTCCCACAGACTCTTCGAGAACCTGAGTTCTTACCATCAGGACGTCAGACTTCTTCTCCAGTGCCTCGCAGGCTTCTCTTATCTCCCCTTGGTTCATTTCAGAAGTCGCAAAGCTCCTTTTAACGTTGCTAGTAAGAGCAAGGATCATCCTCTCCATTGGAGTATTCAGAGCAGGAGTAGGAGTAGAATGGGGTATATCATCAGACAATTCTGTAACCTGGTCGGGGGCTGGTGACTCTAGAATACCTGGTACCCCTAGGATGGTTCCTTTAGGCAGAGGGTCTGCCTCACTACTCAGCTGTGAGGAAACAGACCCACCCGCTACCCGATTGTGTTCCTCTAGAGTACCTGATATTTCCTGGGGTGTTTACAAACTGCCCCCTACCTCACACTCTCCAGACCCCTTCTCACTCCCTATGCTCTGCATGCCAACAACTCCTGAAATCTGTGCACTATTGTTCTGATTTAATAGCTACTATCTATACTGCTACATGTTGACCACAGCTGTGAACAATACTTAATTGGAAGGGATTGTCATTGTTTCTAAAGTGGGTTGGGCGTTCACTCTTTGATACTCGTCAGGCACTTGCTTCCTCTCCATCCCATGCTTATGTAAGCAACCATGGAAAATCATTAGATTGCTTAGTTAGCTTTAATGTAGGTGCACTTGTTCAGCTATGCAAGTGGAAATGACGTTTTGCCTCTCATGAGTGACGTGAATTGTCATGGTCTTGTGTAGAGTTGTGTTTCAAAGAGAAACCCCCTGATTTGTGGAGGAAAAGCTACATCTCTAGAGTAGCTGCCTCTCCAGTCTGGGTACCCGCCAACAATTACTCCACACACGGTGCTATGTATTACACGTCTTTATTCTTTAGCGTCTAACCACAAACTCAACATTTCAAACCTTTATTCACTTCACCATGTTCTTAAACTTATGTCATCATTCTACGGATTCTTTCAGAATCCAAAAAGGTTCCATCATACATACTCAGAAGACACATCTCTCCCTCTATTAAATGAAAAATTAAAAATGTTTACAACAAGGAGCCTTATTGGTGCTTTGATGACTCGTCCGCATTGTGTCTTTTGAAACTGGGAATCAGTAATCAGAGTGTCCGTGATCTGCTTCAGTGATGTAGGAGCGATGGTAGTCTGGGATTCGCCAATTGTCCTTTCTGAGCCGGTCTCTACATTGGCATTAGGGACTGACAGGCGTTGAGCAACATGTTTGAAGTACGATGAATCTCATGTGATAAATGTTCCTGGACGTTGATATCCTTTATTTAAATCAAGGCAAAAGAAGACTTTTGCATTGTTTGTGTTATTATATCAGCAATGTGAGGACCTGGATGTTGTTCTCTTTCAATTGCATTGTTTGCTTGACACATATGTATATGGCTCCTTTATTGTCCTCTTTGGGCACTACCACTATGGGAGAAACCCATTGCATCAGATTAGTAGAACGCTCAATGATATCATGCCTAAGTAATGATGTGAGTTTCTTTTTAACAGCTCCTTGTAAATGAAATGCAATTCTTTTGGGTCTTTGAGCAACAGGACCAACATTCTCATTGATGATATGCAACTGTACTTTCATAGTCTTAAGTTTTCCTAACCCATGAAATAATAAAAGGAACTGACTTACTATTTTGTGATGAGCATTCATACAGTAGTTCACAGATATCAGTCCAATATCAGCAGCTGTGCTGAAACTGAGTAGACAGTCACTTGTTGCCATATCTTGAAGTACATGAATAGTCACTTGCACTTTTGTTTACTTGTGCGTCATAGTTGATTTGGATGTACCTTTACTTTTAAGAGGCATCAAAGCAGCCCATCCGTACACTTTTGTTTTTGATGGTGTCAGTTGTGGTGGCAGAGACAGTTCATTATATTTCACCTTAGGCATAGCATTTATCAATGCACTGATGTTGATGAAAAAAGGTATTGCACAAGCATTTATCTTGATCTTTCGGCAATGTTTGAATGACTTGTCTGCTTTCGCATGTTTCACATGCTTCGCATGTTGACTTTTCTTTGACTGGTCTTTCTCTTCACATGCGACCAGTCCAACATGTGTGCATTTCTCTGTGGTAAATATTGACATGGCACAGTCATATTCTTCACTTTCACTCAATACTGATACTGACAAACTTTTCAACGACGATTTAGATGATGATTGACTTTGTTTGGTGTCAATTTGTCTCAACTCATGTTGCCTCTTGGCCTTGTGGGCGCGTGTCCAATGTCGCTTCTGGACAGTTCGGTTGGTCATTTTGTCTTCTTCCTGTGACACACTTAGGGAATCATTTATAAGAATCTGAGGCATTGCCATTGACACATCAGATTTCTTGTGCTTCCCACACATCCCCTAACAATGCCATGGATGCGCTGTATTTACAATACAGAGCTCCATGGTGCATGTTTTCACAGATGCGTCAGAATTTATGACTCATCTGTTGGCACTAAACTCACACATTGCCAGAGTAGTGTCAATGAACTTGCGCAACTCCAGCCATGTGTTTCATGTCTTCCACATGAAAAAGCCCTGTATCAATTTTACGCCCTCTCTGAGCAGGAGATAACATTTTGATGCAGTGAAGTTGCAGAATGACACAGTGAAATGTAAATTTCACTGTGTCACTTCTGTGTGGCTTTTCTCATGGGAAAGCCTACCCTGCATCCATTTTACCTGGCATAGGTATAATGTGACAAGGGGGTTTACAAACTGATGCACTGGGCTTAGTGTGTCAGTGTGTAAAATATGGAGAAGTGTAGTGCACTTCTAGCGCCACAGCTGCGTCAAAAAATACTGATGCAGCAGTGGCACAGAGGAATTGTAAATGAGGCCCTTCATTTTTCTTTTGGCTTGCAAACCATCAAAAAATGGTTCTCTTTACCACTGCCTTTGCATATCAGTCCAATGGCAGAACATTTACCTTCATGTGGAAATGACAATCCACATCTGAAACACAACTTCTTTTTCCATGGAGACATCACCTTATGTCCTTCAGCTTTGTGTTTCTGCATATTTTTCATGTTCATGACTGACTCACTTTGCGCATCTCCAGCCTCCATGTCAGCAGCTTGTCAATCAGCATGATCTTCAGCTCTGGCAGCCATGAGAACTAGGTTCTGACTAAGGGCCTGATTTAGAACTCGGCGGACGGGTTTCTCTGTCACAACATGAAACGTTTATCCCATCCGCCAAAAACGAAATCCATTATATTCTCTGGGATTTCGATTTCGGCAGATGGAATATCTGTCACCATTGTCAGGGAGTAACCCATTGGTTGAGTTCTAAATAGGACCTTAAGAGTTTTTCTCAGCATTCGTCATCTGAATGAATCTGACAGACATCAGTCAATAACTTTGAGACGTGTTGCTTCTTCCTCATTAAAGTCATTGAATTTGCAGTGTTTTATGCACTTTTCTAGTCTATCAACAAATTATGGTTTCATCAACTTTTTGTCATTTTTAATTTGAAAATGTACCTTTCATAATCTACATTCGGCACTGGATTGTATTTGACATTCAAAGATTCTTTAATTTGACAGTACGTACTTCATCCATTTGCAGCATTTTATTTATGACTTCGTTTACACCATCACCAGCAACATTGTTGGGGTATTTTATAATCTTGTTTTATCTGTTTCTTCTAGTGCATGAATGAAATCATCAAGTGTCTCTATCCAAGCAGTCCATCCATCACCAATATTCTCCTTTTTGTCAATATTGAAGGGTGGTGGTGGTTTTAGATAGGTGGCAGAATTGTAACTGTTCACAGGATTGACTGACACTGCGGCTGGAGCTCTCTCTGGCTCCACCCGGTGAGCTTGGTGAATTGGTTTATGCACACCCTCTCTGAAGACTTGTGACATGCTGGCTTCTGGATCATCTTTAACAGTCTGTGGAGCTGTGGCCTCTTTCTTGGTCTTTATCAGAGCCCTTCACGTTATGGAGACTTCTGATGTTTTGGTGAACAGCGACGCAGCAGCTTTGGTGGTATGCAGCTTCAAGTATTGGAAAGCTCTGTAAGCATAGCCAATGTTATTCTTCTTGGATCTCCTTGCCAACTGCTGAAGTTGTGAAGCTTTTCTTTTCGAGGCTCAGGTAAGTGTAATTACTATGTGCTTCAATACCAATCATTCTATAAGCTAGCTCTTTTTTTTTAATGTGTTTTTGGCTGCCTTTAGTGTTATCACTCCATTCACAGTGTAGCGTTATATTGCGTACTAGCATAGTACCTTTCTGTATGGCCTTGATCATAGTTTTTTTTTACCAATGATGTGTAGACTTCGCAATGAAGCTGAGTTGCTCTTTGACTCCACATATGGCAACTGTCGATTCAGCTCTTCGAAGAAGGTACATGTGGCACACACAGGCAGTTTGCTTGGACCACGGAAAACTCTCTGGGAGAGCACTGTCGATCATCATGTTACTTATCCCCTATCTTGTTGCCAGCTGTAGCATCCTACCCAGTCTGGGTACCCCCAGTGACCACACCACACATGGAGCTATGTATTACACGTCTTTATTCTTCAGCATGTAACCGTGAACTCAACATTCAAAACCTTCATTCACTTCACCACATCCTAAAGCTTACTTCATCATTCTATGGAGTCTTTCAGGATCCAAAAAGCTTCCATCATATATACTCACAAGACATGGCATCAAGGAAAACACTGTCGGAATTTCCATCAATCTAACACCACCCAGTATTTTCTGCTAGATATGTCCCCTGCTACCTAATTGGTACTGGGATCATCAGACTGTTATGAAATGGCCACCCAATATGACAGGTTTTGATGGAACAACCCTTGCATGTTTTTAGTGAGGGCTTCTCATCACTAAGTCGCAAGTAAATCCACATGGTCGAGCTCTGCTACATATCCTACAGTTCCAGAGGCCAAAGGCTAGCATCTGTGGGCTCAAGCTTGTTGCAGGGTAAGTAGTTTCCCCAGACAGCTTCAATGTGAAGTAGACAGACATGACAAGGCCCTAAAGCCCTCATTTGGGATCTGATATCTCTATGGAGGATGAAGGGAGAAGGACCAGAGTTTAACCACCATGCAGCTTTTAGTGGTAACACAGTGGACCGGGCCAATTTAGACTCACTACTAGAAGTTTAGTGTGGCATTTCAACTTACATAAGAGACACGTCATCTTTGAGAAAAGATGAAAATCGCAACCTCTTCTCGTGGGCAGTGCTGGCACAAGGCATCTGCCATCACACATGCATCTGACCTTCAGCCGAATTACGACTTGAAGTTTGGTGTTAAAGGGATGCGCGAATAGGATAACTTCTTAATCTTTCCTTTAGTGTTATTGATGATGAATTGTTCTTAACGTATGAGTTTACTTGACCCAGATTTGGCTCACTATTGTGTTTGCCATTTAAAGATGACTCATGGCTTCTCTTGCGGCCTGTTAGCTTTAAGATGGGCACAAAGAATGAGGAGGTCTTTTGACTGCAGTCATTGATTTGATAAAATTAAAATAGGATCAGCCTGTAAGTCTTGTGGTTTTGCAAACAGTACTCTTTTAGAAGACTCTCTGTAAAACAGATTTGACCTTGTCTAGAGATTTAAAGATGTTCCGGTACATATTCCTGTGCTCATATTGTACATCTACTGATATCTTCTTGATGAAAGTGACGTACAATCACTAAATCACTAAATCACATAGCTATGTCGAAGGCACCTATTGCAGACTTGCTGCATTCATGTTTGAATCTTGGCCAGAAATTTAATGTTGGTCTCGAACATACACATATTGTTCATTAATGTGTTACCAAACATGTAGCGATCCACCTTGTCTAACATGGCACACATTGACATAAGGAATTACTTTAAGGCTACCTGATCAGAGCCACAGTTCATGCTGTTTATTGGGTCCATTTCCTTAGGAGTTTTTACACTATAGTCATGTTCTTTTTGTGGAAGCTATTGAGAGTCTATCAATGCCTCTACTTAGGTCCTACCGTGAGCAATTTTTGAAGCTGATAAGTTGATGAGCTAAATTAGTTGTCATCACTTTTAGTACATCTGCATTTTCCCCGCTTGTACAACCCCTCTACCCAACAGAAAATAACAGAGAAGCAGACGCTATACACACAGTATTAGAAAAATAGTGATTAAAATAATTGTTCCCCCCATTTTGAAAGACATTGATGGGATGCCCTCAAACATTAAAAGTTAATTTAAATTACAACCATGACACATGAAGAAAACATTAACATTGGCTTGCTTTCCATACAGCTATATCTTGAATATAACTAAAAGTCAATGATACAGAACATTCTTATTTAATAAATATATCTGTCAGTGGGTCTGCGGTTGGGAATAAAAGACAATGCAAATTTAACTGGTGTAATCCAATATTAGAGAATATAATGACTATTGAACATTGAAAAACATAAATTCACCATTATTTAGGGGAAGAAAGGACACAGATGGCACGCACACAAGATTGGAGACAAATGTGGAGACATGTATGTCTGAAACTGCATGGACACTTAACAAAGAGCCAAAATACACAATGTGTCTATATGGACATGTGACAGGGTGCAAGTCTGGGGCTGCAGTGGAAGTACCCCAGGGGCACTTCCCAGTTCCCCGAGACCATACAGGAGGAGGCAGGGCCGCAGGAGATAGGAGGACACCAAGAGGAGTCGGCGATCGAGGGCGTTAAAAACCCCATACGTCATAGTACATTGCGCTCAACAGAAGAGCGGAAGGACGATGACACCTGAAGTTGGAGGAAAGCGAGGCGAGGACGTATTCCTGGACACCCACAGACCGCAGAGACGGGACGAGGAGCAAGATGGCCGTATGGAGGATTGCTTCCCCGAAGGAGGGAGAGGACACTCAGAGACTGGCCACGTTCAGAGAGGAACGTGGCCATCTCAGGTACGAACCGCTCCTTAAATGGAGAACAGGGCAGTTGGGTGGCGGTACTAAAGAGAGGGAAGCTGGTGGAGAGAAGGAAAAACACGGGCAGGGGGCACAGTAGACCAATAAGCACCATCAGGGAAACAGCTTCTAAGAGAGTGGAAGGGAAGGATAAGCACGGGCATGGGGACGGGCACAATAGAAAGATAAAGAAAACAAAGGCTTTCAGGGAAAACAACGGAGAGAGAAAAGAAGGGGGGAAGAAAGAGAAACACGCTTTTATTAACAGAAAAGAAAAGGAAAGTAGAGAAACGAGACAGCAACAGAACCTACTACTGAGAGGGAAAAATTAAAAAGAACAAGAAACCAGAAGAGGAAAGAATACCGAGACAAAGCAGTGAGACAGGAGACAGAATAAAGAAAGTCTCAGGGAAAGATTAAAGAGAATAAGGAAAAGAAGTAGAATTTAAATGTACCTTCTAAATGGTCTCTTATCTTCTTCCTCCTCCACATAACCTCCTCTGATTCAATGAGATGACCACCTAAACCAGGGAGAAGAAGAAGAAAGTACCATTCAAGAACTACAACCCTGCTAAGAACTCATGACAATAATAAATTAAAGAAATAACCGTAACACCACTAACAAAAATAAGGAAATAAAGACTTTTAGAAACCCACCAATAAACTTGCAAGACCTCATTATTACTTAGCCTGTCACAGGACAATAATCAATAGAAGGGAAACTGTTAAAACAGAGGGTCCGATTCACAAAGATTTTCCTATGACAATTTTTCACACATCTGTTTTAGATGTGAATTATTCTTAAACGTTCTGTGAGTAAAGTTGCCTCACTGTGTTTGCCCTGTGTTTTTCAGGAATTCAATCAAAGACATTTGTAGAGCGCGCTACTCACCCGTGAGGGTCTCAAGGCGCTGGGGAGGGGGCACTGGGGGGGGGGACAGGGAGGGTCACTGGTCGAACAGCCAAGTCTTGAGGTTCTTTCTGAAGACCAGTAGGTCTTTGGTTTTGCGAAGGTCGGTGGGGAGGGAGTTCCAGGTTTTGGGGGCGAGGTAGGAGAAAGACCTGCCTCCTGTGGTGGTGTGCTGGATGCGAGGGACTGTGGCTAGGGCGAGGTCGGCTGATCGGAGGTTGCGTGTGGAAGTGTGGAAGTTTACTCTTTCATTGAGGTAGGTTGGGCCGGTGTTGTGGAGGGATTTGTGTGCTTGGATGAGGATCTTGAATGTGATTCTCTTGTCTATGGGGAGCCAGTGTAGGGATTTGAGGTGTGGTGAGATTCGTTTGTTTCGGGTGAGGCCAAGGACGAGGCGCGCAGTGTGGTGCCGGCGTAGAGGGCATTGCTGTAGTCCAGCCTGCTGCTGATGAGTGCGTGGGTGACTGTCTTTCCGGTTTCTGGGGGGATCCATTTGAAGGATTTTTTTAGGGTGCGGAGTGTGTGGAAGCAGGAGGAGGTTAGAGCATTGATTTGCTGTGTCATGGAGAGGGAGGGGTCGAGGATGATGCTGAGGTTGCGTGTGTGGGTTGCGGGGGTAGGTGCGGGGCCTACGGTGGTGGTCCACCAGGAGTAGTCCCATGTGGTTTTGTTGGTGCCAAAGATGATGACTTCGGTTTTGTTTGAGTTGACCTTGAGATGGTTAGTGGTCATCCAGTTGGCGGTGTCGAGGAGAGCGACGTGTAGGTTGGTTTTGGCGGTGGTGGGGTTGCGGGTGAGGGAGAGGATGAGTTGGCTGTCATCTACATATGAGAGGATGGTGATTCCGTGTGCTCGAAGAATGTTGGCTGGGGGATCATGTAGATGTTGAAGAGTGTGGGGCTGAGGGAGGACCCTTGGGGGACTCCGCAGGTGATCTTGGTAGTGTTGGAGTGGAAGGGCTGGAGGCTCTCTGGGTTCGGTCGGTGAGAAAGGAGGAGAGCCAGTCTAAGGCTTTGTGGAGGATTCCTATGTTGTGGAGGTGTGTGCGGAGTGTGTGGTGGCAGACGGTGTCAAAAGCTGCGGAGAGGTCTAGGAGGATGAGTGCGACGGTCTCGCCTTTGTCGACTTTGGTCCTGATATCATCAGTGCATGCGATGAGGGTGGTTTCTGTGCTGTGGTTCTTGCGGAACCCAGATTGTGAGGGGTCAAGAGTGTCGGTTGCTTCGAGGAAGTAGGATAGGCGAGTGTTGACTAATTTCTCTGCAACCTTGGCGGGGAACGGGAGGAGGGAGATGGGGCGGTAGTTGGAGAGGATCTCCGGGTCGGCTTGTTTTTTTTTTAGGAGAGCAGTAATTTCCGCGTGCTTCCAGGGGTCTGGGTAGGTGGCGGAGTCGAAAGAGGAGTTGATTATGTTGTAGGGTATGGGGGCGATGGTAGGGCTAGCTTTGTTGTAGATGCGGTGTGGACAGGGGTCGAGGGGGAACCGGAGTGGATGGAGTTCATGGTTTTTTCGGTTTCTTCGTGTGTGGTAGGGGTCCATGTGGATAGTGTGGTGGGGGGGTCTTGAGTGGGGGTTGAGTTGGGTGAGAGAGGGGTATGTGTGGTGGGTGTGTGATATGAAGCTGTTGTGGATGTCCAGGATTTTGTGGAGGAAGTGGTTGGAAAGGGCATCACATAGGGGCTGTGTGTGTGTGGGGTCTATGTTGCTGGCTTTGGGTTTCGCAAGTTCGTTGATCATGGTGAAGAGTTCTTTGCTGTTTTGGGAGTTGTTGTCAAGGTGTGTCTTGTAGTGATCTCTTTTGGCGGTGCGTATGAGTTGATGATGGGTGCGAATGTTGGTTTTGAGTGTGGAGAAGTTGGTTCAGGAGGGTTGTAGTCTCCATATTTTCTCAGCTTGGCGGCATTTGCGCTTGGAGTATTGGAGTTCAGGGGTGAACCATGGGGCGTTGTTAATGTTGCAGGTGGTGATGTGTTTTCTGAGGGGTGCTAGTGTGTCTGCGCAGGTAGTGATCCATTTCTAGAGGTTGTGTGCTCCTGCGTTGGGGTCGTTGGTGTGGGGGGGGTTTATGGGCCAGTTGGGAGTTTAGTAGTTCTGTGGGGATCTTGTCCCACATGCGGTAGGGTGTGGTGTGTTGATGGTAGTGTGTGGGGGTTTGGTGAAGGAGAAGTAGACGCATCAGTGGTCTGTCCAGAGGAGTTCGGTGGTGTGGGTGTAGGCTATGTGTTGGCTTGAGGTGAAGATTGCGTCCAGTGTGTGTCCTGCTGAGTGGGTGGGTGCGGTGACCAGTTGTTTGAGTTCGAGGTTGTTGAGGTTGTCTATGAGGGAGGTAGTGTTGTGATCTTGTGGGTTTTCTAAGTGAAAGTTGAAATCACTGAGGATGATGTAGTCTGTGGAGGTGAGGGCGTAAGGGCTGATGCTGTCGGCGATGGTGTCGCAGAAGGCGGGGCGTGGTCCGGGTGGTCTGTAGATTAGTGTACCTCTGAGGTTGGAGTTGTTGTTGATGTGGATGAGGAAGTGCATGTGTTCAGTGTTGTCGATAGTGTCTTGGGAGCTGGCGGTGACTTTGATGGTGTCTCTGTGTAGGATGGCGATGCCCCCGCCTGGCTTGTTTAGGCGGTCTTTGCGTTGGAGTTTGTATCCCTTGGGGGTGGCTATGGCTATGTCGGGTTCTGAGGAGACGTTGGTCCAGGTTTCGTGAGGAAGGGGATGTCAGGTGAGTTGTAGTGATGAGGTCCCAGAGTTCTATGGCATGTTTGTGAAGGGAGCGGAAGTTGAGTAGCAGGCAGTTCAGGTGGTTGTGGTGGGTGGCGTTGGTGTGGTGCGTGAGGGTGTTGTTGCGGGGTGTGTTCTGGTTGTGGGCTGGTGTGTTGCGGGGTTGGTTGGTGGGGGCAGGGTGGGTGAGTTTTGTGTTGGGGCGTTGTGTTTGTTGAGGGTGGGGTCGCTATGGTTGGTGTGTGGTGTGAGGGATGATGAGCAGGAGAAGTGGCAGGTGTAGCAGGTGAAGGGGCCATGAGTGTGTGTGGGGCTAGATGTGGTGCATGTGGGGCGGGGGCCTGGGTTGAGAGAGTGGAGGGTGAGGGGGGAGTAGGTGTGTCTGGGAGGGCCAGGGGTTCTGGCGCTGGGCGCGGTCCAGGCGCGGACGGGTGCAGACGGGCTTGCCCTTGGTGCGCCTTTGGCGCGCCAGCGGAGCGGCTGCGCCGCGGCTGCCATAACAGGAGGGGAGGGTGGGAGTGGCAGCTGGGAGGCGGGAGGGCCTGTCCAATGAGAGGGCTGGGGCCGCAGGGGACGGAGCGGCGGGAAAGGGAAAGAGAAAAACGGTGAGAAAAGGAGGGGGGAAGCGGGAGGGGCCGCATGGGATGCAGCGGCGGGAAAGGGAAAGAGAAAAACGGTGAGAAAAGGAGGGGGGAGGCAGGAGGGGCCGCAGGGGAAGCAGCAGCGGGGAAAGAAGCAAAGTGAGGACGGGAGAAAGGAGGTGGCGCGGAAGGCAGAGCGGGGAGCGACCTACCTGCAAGCAAGCAGGAATTAGGTGTGCTAATTCATGGAAAAACAGTTCTGGGAATTGCAAAGGTTTCCCCACTGAGAATGCAGATTTTAGAGCTGCAAATATGCAACTAATTGGAAAATAGGGCTGGACTCATATTCAAATATTGACATAATATGCCTATTCAATAAATTTGATTAATTCATGTATAATGCAGGTATAACTCATACCTAATTTAAAACACAACTTTTCACAGAAAAAATCTTTGTAATTGGCCCCACAAGTTTTATTGTTTTTTTTTTTTCCCAAATGATTACATTTTGCTTTCATGCCTAAACCAAATTTACATGACTTCTCCTTTGCAGCAAAGGTATTGTCTTCAACTGAACGTGAAACATTCACCCCTTAATGAAAAGGAGACCCGTGGAGCAAGCTTAGTGGGGTGTATCGTTCCCTCTCCCCGCATCAAGCATTTCAGAAGAAATCCAGAGATTAATGTTTTCCTTTGCTGTGCAGTACACCAAGGCATGCCATTTAAAAACTAAGGGGCATATTTATACTTGTTTTGCGCCGAATTTGCTTAAATTTTTTATACGCAAATTTGGTGCAAAACTCCATATTTATACTTTGGCGCAAGACCGGTCTAGCGCCAAATTTATGGACTTAATGTCATTTTTTGGATGTGGAAACCTACTTTGCATCAATGAGATGCAAAGTAGGGGCCAGATGTAGCAAAAATAAAAATTTTGCGACTCGCAGCCGGACTCGCAACGCTGTGTGCGAGTCTGCAGTTTGCGAGGTCGCTGTTTGCGAGTGTGCAAAAACGAAATCGCAATTAGCGAGTGGGTGTCGCAAATTGCGAATACCTTCAAAATTGCTTGAAGATGCAGCAGGACACTCCAGAAAGCATACCAGAACACTCTGGAAACACTTCCTGGCACATGATGATGACATCACAGCCAGGAAGTTAACAAATACACCTGGGAGGAGGGCTCAACAGTGAGCAGTGTCTCAGCCACTCACAGTAGGGTGCTGAGGAGTGGTAGGCACAGCACCATGGACGCAGCAGGGACCAGCCAGGCTGGCAGGAGGGGCAGGAGATCATAGATAACAGCCAGGACAGATTAATGTGGCACATGACTGGTTGGCATTTTCCTGCCCATGGACAATTTCAACTTGTATATAGTTTCTTCATGACATTAATAAAACAGTTATTTTTGTTCCACTTAACAAATGGTTAAAAGGTGAGTATGGTGGGAGTTGACACGTACCGTCCAAAATATTGCGTTGCAATGTGGTCCAGTCTCAGTCTGCCTTGATTAGCTAGACTCCTATCCCCATGATGGCGATGTGGTTGTTCTTGCTCTTCATCACCAGGATCTGGGTCTGCAGGGGTGATAGGTAGCCCACGTCGGGTGGCTATGTTGTGGAGGATGGCGCATGCGACCACAATTTTGAAAGCGGTAATGGGGGTGTATTGGAGGGCGCCTCCACTGCGGTGGAGGCATCTGAATCTTGCCTTCAGCAGTCCGAAGGTGCGCTCGATCAGGTTCCTGGTCCTCTTATGCGCACTGTTGTATTGCCTCTCTGATTCAGTTCTGGGTGTTAAAAACGGAGTCATGATCCAAGGCCTGAGAGCATATGCACTGTCACCTGTTGGGCACAAAAGTACACGGTTAGGAAGTCCAGATTGTCGTGCACAGTGACCTGTGTGTATGTCTGCAAGTGTCTGTGGCTCTACCTAGGAGGTAACCGTCTCCAAATTCCCCACGTTCCAGGCGTTGATGTATCCCACTATGCCTAAAAATGTATGAGTCATGGGTACTGCCAGGAAACTTAGCTACGATGTCCGTGATGACATAATGGGCATTACAAACAACCTGTATGTTGAGTGAGTGGGTACACTTCCTGTTGCGGAAAATGTGTTCCAGATTAGCAGGGGGGCATATTTGAATGTGTGTCCCATCTACACACCCTATGACATGAGGAAAGTGGGCAATGCGGTAAAAGTCCAGCTTGGTGCTGTTAATTTCTGCCTCATTCCTTGGTAAGTATATGAAGTGAGACATGTGCGTGACTAAGGCATCTAGGAATGCCCTGAGGAACCTTGACACTGCACTTTGGGATACCCCACCTGCCACGGCAATGACCCCCTGATAGCTCCCTGAGGCCAAGAGGTGCAGTGCGCATAGTACTTGCACATGCGGAGGGATGGCGCAGCAACGCAGAGTCTTGTGTTCTAGCTGTGGTTTCAGTAAATCTATTAATTCTAGGATGGCTGCGCTGCTAAGGCGGTATTTGTCATAGATCTCATCCTCAGTTTGCTGAAAAAGAGTCTGCCTGGTTCTATATATCTTCTCCTGTCTGTGGCCCCTCCTCCTCCTCTGCTGGGCTGCGTAGACTCTCCTCCTCACTGCTATCAGGTATATCTCCGCCATCTTGAGTAACCCAGATGCCTTCTGGGTCCCCTTTTATACTTTGGTAATGGTTACCACCTGCTCTGAGTTAGTGGTAAATGGGACATGCAAACTGGGCTTTTTGCGACTAGTCGCAATTTGCGAGTTGCAATTGCATAAGGTTTGCGACTCGCAAATTGCGACTTGCAATTTGCGGGTCGCAAAATGGGGTCGCACCGGATGCGACTCGCAAACGGGTCCCATCGCTTTTTGCGAGTCGGAAATGGGCTTTTTGCATCCCATTTCCGATTTTGCACTGTCGCAAATTGCGAATCGGCCCGTTTGCGAGTCGCAATCGTTTGCTACATCTGGCCCTAGGTGTTTCTGTGCAAAAAATGACTCTATTGCCTTAGCGCCATATTTATCTCCCGTGCTAAAATCACGCAAGGGGGAGGAAGGGTCAAATAATGGTCCAAAGCTTGCTTTGCACCATTATTCCACATCTGAGTCAGGGCAGGAGTTAGGGGACCTGTGGGCCTATTTCCATGGTGGAACATCATGGAATAAGCCCACAGGTACCCTTTCCAGGCCCCAGGGACACCTCCACCCACACCAGAGGGACAGTGGAGGATGGGGGACCCCATCCCAGGTAAGTATAGGTAAGCACATGTTAGTATTTTTTTTTAAGTGCCATTGGGGGCCCTGAAATGGGTCCTCGTACATGGCACTGGGTGCAATGGCCATGCCCAGGGGACCCTGGTCCCCTGTGCTGGCCATTGGCGTGGTGGGCATTACTCCTGTCTTTTTTAAGACAGGAGTCATGTGATATGGATGGTTTTGCATTAGAAAATGATGTTATGCTGGTTAGAGGCATTTTTTTCTTACTCTAACCTGACTAAAGTAATTTTTTGGTGCCAAACCCCCTTCTTCCATACCGCCAGCCCCACCCAGTTAACGTAATTCTTTTTACACTAGCCTCCCCTTTGCACCGGCTTGCACCATTTCATAAATATGGTGCCCAGCTGGTGCTCAGAAATGGTGAAAGCCGAATCTAAACTTTTTGGTGCAAAACTGTGTTAGTGCAGTTTTGCACCAAAAAGTATAAATCAGGGCCTAAGAGCCTCATTACGAGTTAGGCGGTCTTGGTACTGCCATGTTGTTGGAATCAGCGCCACAGCCTGGTCGGTCTGACTGACATATTACGGCACATATGGTTACATAGACAAAAGACTGCTGCGGTCCCGCAAGCACCGCCAGCACCGCCAGCACCGCCAGCCTCTCGCTTCACACATCAACGGCAGTCCCAGGCTACAGCAGCCTGTGGCTGGAGTCCAGTCCTTGTTTTCACCAGCAGTATTATGATGTGGTTCACCACCAAGCCGTCTGTGGAGAGAAGACCTCAATACTCAACCTGGCGGAAACAAGATAAAAAAGGTAAGTATTCACCTTATGTCCAGTTTCTACTCCTCTTCCCATCAAGTAGCCCCTCGTCAAGTTCCTCCTTTTGCTGCAGACACCTGTCCATTAAGAAAATCCATACCCTCAGGGTCAGCTCCTAAGGGAAGCCACTCGTGCATTTCGTCATTGGCACAATGGCTGTTGAC
Source organism: Pleurodeles waltl (assembly GCF_031143425.1). Taxonomy (NCBI): domain Eukaryota; kingdom Metazoa; phylum Chordata; class Amphibia; order Caudata; family Salamandridae; genus Pleurodeles; species Pleurodeles waltl. The sequence continues at coordinate 1,660,449,256 of NC_090444.1, read as the reverse complement.
CCATGCTGTTAGACAAGGTATGTTTTCCTTAGGTGAGATACATATATGCCTATTTTCAGAATTGCTTTGTGTACATATACACATGTATGCATGACACCCAGCTGATCCTCTCCCTCACCAAGGACCCCGCCACTGCCAAAACCAACCTTCCTCGAAAGAATGAAGGCCGTCGCCAACTGGATGGAGAACAGTCACCTAAAACTGAACTCGTAGAAGACAGAGGTCCTCATCCTCGGTCCTACCCCTTCCGCCTGGGATGACTCCTGGTGGCCGACCACACTGGAAGCGGCACCGACGCCCACCAACCACGCACACAACCTGGGCTTCATCCTAGACTCATCGCTCTCCATGACCCAACAAGTCAACGCCGTCTCATGCTCCTGCTTCAACACCCTCTGCATGCTCCACAAGATCTACAGGTGGATTCCCACTGAAACAAGAAGGACGGTCACCCAGGCCCTCGTCAGCAGCAGACTGGACTACGGCAATGCTTTCTACGCGGGAACCATGGCCAATCTCCAGAAAAGGCTGCAATGCATACAGAATGCCTCCACACGCTTCATCCTCGACATCCCCCGCTGCAGCCACATCACAGCTCACCTGAGAGACCTACACTGGATCCCCATCAACAAGAGGATCACCTTCAAGCTCCTCACCCACGCCTACAAAGCACTCCACAACACAGGACCAGCATACCTCAATGAACGACTTACCTTCTACACCCCAAACCGACAGCTCCGCTCCGCCGACCTCGCCCTCACCACCATTCCACGCATTCACAGGACAACAACCGGCAGCAGATCATTCTCCTACCTCACTGCCAAGACCTGGAATGCCCTCTCCATCCACTTACGGCAGACCAAGGACCTGCTGACCTTCAGGAGACACCTCAAGACCTGGCTGTTGCGAGCAGTAGCAGCTCCCCCCCTCTAGCGCCTTGAGATCCTCCCAGGTGAGAAGCGCGCTCTACAAAATGTACTGATTGATGGGTTGATTGATGTGTGTTTGCACTGTGGAACACTACCTACCAAAAAAAGTGAGTTTCCTAGCACAACGGTCTACCTCCCTGAAAAAACGCCACCACAAGACAGCAGATGCAACAGAAGCATTGTAATCAGTTGGGCAGAATACTGCTGGCTCAGTGGTTTTCTTGGGACAGCCACTGTGATAGTACAGCTGGGCTACCACCAAACTCCTAATCATGCCCTAAATTAGAAAGACTGACACTGTTGCTTTGGAAAATGTGTTCCCTGTGACAGAATGACATGCTTGTGAGCAACAGCTATGCATTGCATGGAGATGACCAAAAGGATTTCTAGAGGCTTGTAATTGTCTTCTGGTAGCTTCTAGCTGGTTCATTTATCATTTCTATGACTTCACTACAAGAGAAGACAAGTGAAAAATGTAGTATAAATCAATATACATGGATAGGTAGGTAGTAGTTGCAAGTGGTTATTTACAAAAGTATTGTCGAGCACAATACTGCTTTAAGTTCTTTAAGGCATCAAAAAAGGAATTTGTGTGTATCTCTGGAAGGATTGAATTCCATATTCTGGGTTCACTACTGAGAAAGGATTAGGAGCCTGCCCTCTGTTTTCTGAACCAAGAAGTTCTAGTAGTAAAGTTTGATTGCTTTCAGTTTAGGGGCTTGTAGACAGACTTGATTTTATGCAAGATTTAGGAGGTATTTTTGTCTACATGTGCTTGTTAGTTGCTTTGGTGGTGGTGATGGCTCCAGGATTCCAGGTCAAAAAAGTTAGACATTTTCCTTTGTTCTCAGTCACCTTGCATACCATGTGCTTGTCCACTATTTTGTGTGTGGGTTGTGGTAAAATGGCCCTCTCTGAAGGGGCACCCCAAATGTTTTGCCTTCCTCCTCTTCTTTTTCTGACCACATTTTGTTGGCTTTAGGACTCTAGACACGTTACCACTACTAAAGTGCATGTGTTCTTTCTCTCTAAAACATAGTAACATTGGCTCATACCCCATTGCCATTTTCATTTTCTTGTAAGTTCACAGTAAAGTGCACTACATGTACCCAGGGCCTGTAAATTAAATGCTACTAATGGGCCTGCAGCACTGATTGTGCCACCCACGTAAGTAGTCCCATAACCATGTGTTAGGCCTGCTATTGGAGAGACTGTGTGTGCAGTTTCATTGCCATTTCGACTTGGCATTTAAAATTGCTTACCACCACTTACTTACCACTTACAAATAGGCCACCCCCAAGGTAGGCTCTAAGTAGCCCAGAGGGCAGGATGCTATGTAAGTAAAAGGTAGGACATGTACCTTTATGTTTTACATTGAGAGCTGCTCCTCTCATAGGTTAGTATTGGGAATTATCTTATATACTTTTAAGTAGAAATTCCTGATCTTGAGGGAGTAGTGTTGCCATGTTTGGTATGTTTGGAATGGTAGTGAAAAATCCTGCTTACTGGTGCAGTTGGATTTGTAATTACTTTTTTAGAAATTCCACTTTTAGAAAGTGGGCATTTCTTTGTGCTTATAACTCTATGTGCTGTACAGCCTGTCTCCAATACACGTCTGGACTGGGCTGGGTGACACCTGCATCTGCATTCTGATGGGTCCTCCTGGTTCAGAAGGATGAGAGGGGTCAACGCTTACACTTCAAAGGGTAGTGCCCTAACCCCAAATAAAGGACTGATTACCCCCCACAGATGGCAGACAGGACTGGGCTGAAAGGGAACTGGTGCACTTCAAAACCACTCTTTGAAGTCTCTCCCACTTCAAAGGCACATTTGTGTATAAGTACTATGTCTCTGGCCCCATCAAATGAGTTACTTTTGGACCTACATCTGGGCTCTGTCAGAAGGACTGCAGTGCTGCTAAAAGGTCTCAACTGGACTACTTTTCTGGAAGGTCTGCTTTTCTGCTTGTTGCACTGCTGCTCCCTGACTCTGCTGGAAGGACACACCTTCCCACCACAAGTGATCACGAAGGGCTTGTTAGCTTGCCTCCAGGGTCCCAAGGCTCAGGGACATCTGCACCTGGTCTCTACAAGATGTGAGTCTGCCATGCCTTGAAAGAGGGCCAAAGGTGCTCTACCTCCTGTGGTGTTAATCAGAACTGCCGCAAAGGAACACAAACTCCCGCAAATACTCACCGCACAGCTGCTAACCTCACCGGACTCAATGTCAGACAGTGCCAAGCCCCGTAAAGGTTTGCCGGGGAGTTGTCAGCCCACCAGAAACGATGCACAGCGATGCCAAGCCCTGCAAAGGCTCATCACACAGCTCCCCAGGATGGATGCCAATCGTTACCAAGACCTGCAAAGCCTTGCTGAAAAGCTCCCCGGGATCAACGCAAAGTGATGCAAAGCCACGCAAAGTGTCACTCCTCAACTTATCAGAACTGACCCCAGACGACAAAAAGCCTTGCAAAGCAATGCCACGCAGACCACACACCAGAATTTGAGCTGTTGTGTTTAGAGGGCCCAAGTGGGTCCCCGTAGCCAGCCTGCATTCATCACGATTAGCCTGAACTGGTGACTTTGTCCCGGTCCAGCTCAACCAGATAATCACAGTTGGTGCTTTGCACTTCTATGCACTATTTTCCCCTTAAATCTTTAAAATTGCACATCTGGGGATCTATTGATTTGATTTTTGATGTTTTAATCTTGTCTTAATTATAAAATCACAATCTATTTTTCCAATCTGGTGTGGTGTTATTTTCTTATTATACCTATTGTGAACTATGTGTGCCCACCCTATTTTGTTTTTCAGCCCAGCTAACTAATGTGGGATTATGTTGGGCTGCTGAAGACTGTTTGAATAGGTTGCATTCACTGTAATCTTCCTTCCTAGACAGATGTGCCATGCCCCTGGAGTCGGCAAATGTTGTGCCCCCTCATTCTACACCTCTGTGTTGGATGTTCTACTCATTGTGTGTTCTTCAATAATGCAGAGTACTTTTGCTAGTTCACCAGTTTCACTCGAAGTAAAACATTTTGTTTGCTCTGATGTCTTTCCTGCTTATGCTTCTTAGAGCTACCACAATTATGGGAAAACCCATGTAACAATACTCAATAGCCAGATCTTTGTTAGACAAACAAACCCACAACAGACCCTTCCCATCTCTGAACCCCATGCAAACATTCACTACACCCTTCCACAACCGATAACACCAGCACCACCCACTACAGACAATCCCCCTTTCTGAACACAAAACTAAACTAAGATTACCCCATCCACAACTAATTCCTCAAATAAAATACACTTCCAGTCTCTCAATTCCCAAGCACCTTTTTTGAGGAGGACAATTGTGGTTGTGGTAGAAACAGGACTGGCTGCTGTTTGCGTGATGTGGCTTGGCCACCTTTGGTGGGTCTGATGTCTTGCTGCTACTTGCTGGGGGATCCAGGGATCTGCTGCTGCCATAGTCACCTCCTCCTCTCCATTCTAATCCCTAAACTGGCAGAAGGCCACTGCGATTTCCTGGAATTTCTCCAGGAGCAGCTGAGATGGTATTTCCTACTAGACCTTTATCCAGGGGTCTTCATACTCCTCCTCATTCTAATGGTGGGAACAGGGTAGTCTAAGGAAAGAATATAAGAATTTAAAAAGAAGACGTATTGTAGTACCCGAAAAAGTGCATTTGTATAGTACTTTACACAAAGTTGCTGGTTCTCCATGGACACTGCAATTATGTGGTTCTGTGAACCTTGAATTTTGTATTCATAATTGCTCTGTGGAGTACTGGCCATTATTTAATTAATTTATGACTACATGTATAATTAAAGAAAACATTTTTTGCTTAAAGGAATGAAAAAAGGTTAAAAAAAATTTGGCCCAGATGTACTTAGACTTTTCAGGGGGACTGAGTCACTTTTACAAAGCCGTTGAAAGCCTGATTTGTGTAACTTTGCATGGCATTGTAAAAAAAACTAAAACAAAATAACATAAGGCAGCTCTGTGGGTTGCCTTGTGTTTCTTTACTTCAGGCAGACGGTACATGGATAGAGCAGGGTGTTCCCATGCACCCACCCGTGCATTTTGAATGAAAGATTTGTAAACATGGGTTTGTGCCAAAATGGTACGCCTACCTGAGGCTGGCGTAACACGGAGACATGTCTATATTTCTTCCTATTACTTCCTCTTTGCATGTGTGCTGCATTCTGCAGCACCCATACAAGGAGGAATACGCCTCAAAGGATAGTTTTGTAGACAGGAATGTACCACTTCCTGCACAAAAATTATCTTGACCTTAACACAGGCACCCTCATACTAAGGGTGCCCTTGTTGGCGCTAGGCAATCCAAAGTACGCCTGCCCAAGGAGAGAACTGAATTGAGCCAGATCTTTGCAGTTCTGCTCTCTCCCTTTTACGCAACACTGCATAGTAACCTCCCTTACTGCGCTCCATTGTGTAAAATCTTAGTAAATTCAGTCCTTAACATGTGTGTATAAAAATGACAAAACTGCAACAATAAATTACCATAGAAGAATGGTTACTGAACAAAAGGGTCACCCAATATGCCACTGAGAACCATGAGTGAAACTAAACATTATGAATACCGCACTTTACAGTGGACTTATTTTCAATATGTAAGCAATTTTATGGGAGAATTAATATTACGGAATGTAAAAAATGCAAGACAAAAAGCATTACAAAAAGGAAAAGAAATCAGGTCAGAAAATCAGTTAATCACCACACAAGCACTAAGGATAATTGTTGCAAAATATAGGTTTTATTTTGCAATAGAAAATAAAAATTAACATAGTGCTCAATAAGCAATCACACAGTGCAGCAAAGTGGAAAATTAAATGAGTGTGTACAAAAACGCAAATGACTCAGGATTCAGAAGCTATCAAAAGAAGAATAAGGTCCAAGAGGCTAGGTGTGTACAAGCTGGCAGTATTTCAACTTCATCCAGAAGAAGCATGCCAGAATCAGGACTAATAGAGGTAAGCGCACCAGAAAGTCTTCCTTTTTCACTTCTCTAGCAAAATTAAGCATCTCTAAGACCCACCACAAGAGGAGCCCTGCATTCCCAAGCTGAAGAGCAAAAGCTCCAGATCTGGGAATGCTTAAAAATATCTTCAACTGTTCTTGGTGTCATGTTTTATAGACCCCAGGAACCCTAGGGTTAATTTATGGAAAGTATTGGCTATTGTTAAACCTGGAATCCTTGGCATGGTCTCCCCTGTCTATTTTGCCTCTTCTTCCCATGATCTGACTGTGTTCTGGACTCTGTTTTGTTACTCTGGGCACTTTCCCATTGCTGACCACTGCTAAAATGCAAGTGCACCCTATGTGAAATTGTATGTGTAATTGGCTTTTCCATAATTGCCATATTTGATTTACTAGTAAGTCCCTAATTAAGTGCATTAAAGGTTAGGGCCTGAACATCAAATGGTACTAGTGGGCCTGCAGCACTGATTGTGCCATCCACATGAGTAGCCCTGAAAACATGGCTCAAACCTGCCACTGCAGTGTCTGTGTGTGCAGTTTTTAAACTGCCAAATCGACATGGCAAGTCAAGTGTACTCACTTGCCAGGCCCAAACCTTCCCTTTTTATACATGTAAGGCACCCTTAGGGTAGGCCCCAGGTATCCTCATGGGCAGGGTGCAGTTCATGTTAAAGGTAGGACATGTACTGATGTATTTTATATGCCCTGACAGTGAAATTCTGACAAATTTGGTTTTCACTGTTGCAAGGCCTATCTCTCTCATAGGTTAACAGGGGGGCTGCCTTTCAATATACCTAAAGTTCAGTTTCCCTTTGAGAGCAGATAGAAATCTGGAGTTTGGGGTCTCTGAACTGACAATTTAAAAATACATCTTTAGTGATGGTACTTTTTAGATTGTTAGTTTGAAAATGACACTTTTAGAAAGTGGGCATTTGTCTTGCTTAAACCATTCTGTGAGTTTACCTGTTTGTGGATTCCTTGTCTGGGAGAGACTGACAATTGGACTGTTTGTGCATCTCCACTAGACAGTGACACAAAGGGTGCTGGGGTGTAACCTGCATATCTTTTTACAGTTTACAGTTTAATGGGCCATCTGGGCTTAATTGGAGTGGTCACTTACACCTGAGAGGGCTGCCCTCACACAAAGCTGTCTCCAACCCCCTGGTATGCATCTGGAGCCAGGCAAAGCAGGATCCTGTAAACAAAAGAGACATTTATTTGAAGTTGGGCAGCTTCAAAGGTGGAAAGGGGTATAAGTATTGAACCCAAAAGCCCAGACTTTAGATTACTTCAAGGATTCAAGAGGAACCTCTGCCAGAAGAAGAGATGAAGTGCTGCCCTGCTTGTGACTGTGCTTTGTTGGGCAGTTCTTCACTTGCTGCTTCTGCCTGTGAAAGGGGACACAGACTGGACTTTGTTGTGCATTCCTGCTTGAGAGGTATCTCCAAGGGCTTGGACTGAGCTTGCCTCTTGATTTTGAAGCCTCAGGGAAAGCAAAGGCTTCACCAACCAGTCTCTGAGTCTGCATGCTGTGGACTTTAGCTTGTCAGAGGGTGCCATTCCAGTTCCTGGGCCCCTGGGAGTGAATTTCAGGTGAAATCCTGCGAAACGATACCGATCGACTCCATGCGACTTTGCTAAGGATGCCATTGCACAAAACCAGTGATGCCGCCGGCACCTGGATCTGTGGAACTCGCCAAGGTGTGACGACCCCCACTGCCAATGTAGGCCAATGTAGGCCTGATGTAGCTGCAGCCGCTGACATCCACACAAACTCATGCATTGAGTGTCGTACACCCAATGTTCATGACACCCGACTCCGTTGCACCGCCTGTGACGTGATGGCGACATCGTGAGGTTGCCCAGCAGCATCTTGACTTTGCCAGACTTTGACTTTGCCAGAGGTGCCCAGGGACCTACTCCTTGCATCCGACACCACCTCACCTCCACAGTTCCGCAGCAAGGACCCAACACCTCTTCGTGACACCTTCACTCCTTCGCCCTGCAGCACGGGAACCAACGCTGCATCTGATCCAGCAACGCCTCGCTTCCCGACTCCAGGCACCGGCCAGTTTTCAACACATTTTGCTAAGTTACTGTACCTAGGTGTCCATGTGACTCCATAAATGGCACCAGTGTCATCAAATCGTGGGAAACGACTCTGTTACGATGCTGCTTTAACATTATTGCCTCTAGGCACTATTTTGGTGTTTTTAATTTCTAAAGTCATATTTTTATTTGTGTATGGTGGATTTTTATCATATTTGGTCTTGTTTTATTTAGATAAATATTTACTATTTTTCTAAACCTGCGTGGTGTGCATTTTGTAGTGTTTCACTGTATTTCTGTGTGTGTTGGTACACATACTTTACACATTACCTCTGGGTTAAGCCTTTCTGCTCATGCCCAGCTACCAAGGGGGTGAGCGGAGGTTAACCAGGTTCGTTCTCCTTTGCCCTGACTAGACTGAGGGTCCTTGCTTGGACAGGGGGCAACCTGACTGCCAACCAAAGACCCCATTTCTAACAGCTATGTTTGGTATTAGTTTGTGACAATGACAAGAACCCTGATGTCAAATACTGCCAAATGCCCCCACAGCACTTGAATTAAAAGTTGTCTTTGTAGGGCCTTGAGACTGCAGCATATCACTTCACCTGTGGTTGCATTTGAAAAAGGTGCAATAACCCATATCAGCAGATGCTGGGAAAGAGTACTGCAAGAGCATTTGTCTCTATTTACCATTGCCCTGTACCAGACATAGGGGATTTAAGGAGAACTGCAACCTCCCAGGAACTGGGGACTGCAGGTGAATTTCAGCTAGAAGTGTGACGGGTGGTTTCCATGAAACAAACGCTCACCCCCTTTTCATTTATGGGTTAAGAACAGTGTGAACCAAGCAACATCAGACATATTAGCTGCTCTCCCTTGAACTAAAAAAGCAGGGTCAGTTGTTTAGAGACAGTAGTCTACCCATTGCTTTATGAGGTCCTTCGTGACAACAGTATTCATTTTCTGCTGTTTGCTAAAGCTGTCCCTTTTTCAAATCTGCAACCCTTCAAATAATGAAATTTGTGAAGTGTAAAAAAGCTATGTCCAGTTCCAAGTCATTTGACTTCTCAACTTTTCCCACCTTTGCAAACCTCTATTAATGTAACAAATACATTGCTACACACAAGCTGTACCTGAGGACAATGAACAGAGCTGCACACTCATCTCCTTTGACACCCTCCAATAAGCTCCTTCCTCATCACTGAGACTACTAAACACATTCTAGCTTCCAGACTATTAGGGGCATATTTATACCCTGTCTGCGCCAAATGTGTGTCAAAAATGTTGACGCACATTCTGCACAAACCTTGCACCATATTTATACTATTACGCCCGACCCCGCAAATGCCAAAATTCCGCCGTGTGCATCATTTTCTGGATGCGGGAAACCACCTTGCATTAATGACATGCAAGGTAGGCGTTCCCGTCCAAAAAATGACTTAAACACCTGTGCACCATATTTATGTTACCGCGCAAAAATTCCGCACGGCCGGAAGGCGGAGTTGGAAAATGGCGCACAGCCCGATTTGCGACAAAAAATAATGCTTGGGTCAGGGCAGGTGTTAAAATGGGGCAAACACACCAGTACTTAAGGAAAACACACAGAAGCAACAGCAGAGCTCCAAAAGGAAGACATGGAGGTGCTTTTCATCCAGCATGCACGAAGACGCAGAGCACAGGACCAACACCAGCAGCTTCTACAACACCAGCAGGGACCCCAAAGGCAACGCAGAAGGTAGGAGAGGATATTCAGGACCAGGACAACCCTTCTGGGACTCCGGCAACAAGACATCATCCAGAGGTATGCACTCAACTGGCAAGCCATTCAGCAGCTGGCGCGCCACATTGAGCCACAGTTGGCACCAAGCTTGCAGACACCCCACATCATTCCACCAGAGACAAAGCTGCTGGCTGTCCTCCACATGTTGGCAAGTGGATTGTTTCAAACCACTGGTGCCCTGGTTGCCGGGATCTCACAGCCCTCATTCTCTGCCTTCCTACCCAAGGTATTGGAATCCATCATCTCCCTCACCCCTGCCACATCAGCTTCCCCAACACACAGCAGAAGCAGCGGGAGACCAAACAGGGCTTCTACCAAATCAACGGCTTCCCACAAGTGCTTGGTGCCATTGACTGCACACATGTACGCATTGTGCCACCTGCTGCAACCGAACATCTATACCGCAACAGGAAGCACACACAGTCCATCAATGTGCAGGCCATTGTCGATCACCGGGGATTGATCACCAACATGGTGGCAAAGTATCCTGGGAGTGTACATGATTCATTCATCTTCCACCACTGCACCATCAATCAACACTTCCAGGATGGACGATATGGAAATGGCCAACTTGTTGGTAAGTACAGAAACCTACTTATATACACACAGCACAGCAACCCTGTAGGACACAGAACACATACACCACTACATTGACAAGGGGCCAGGAAGACACTGAGGTTGTGACACTGCTAGTCATGTGTGATATCCTGACCCATTTGGATACACACCTATCGACAAATGACAGATCCAAATAACAACAGATGCCACTCTACAGACACAAGGGAACAAATTAAAACAACACAATGACAATGAAATGGCCTTAACTGGCAGTACAACTTGGAAGACGAATCTTTCAATATCACATCAATAATACTCAATCAAACACCCTTCAAAGTAATAAGTACTGTGTAAGGGGTGTGTAATGTGTTTCGCTGCAGGTCAAGCACACTGAGACACATAGCATGATGATGATGAGTCTAATGAATGTGACATGGAATCATTGAGGCACTACCAATATCTCACATCACTCCTGCTCTGACATTGCCCACTACCAATAAGCAAGTGGACTGTGCTAAGAACACATATTGATGTGACAATATTGAAAGTGCACATTGCTACACATACGGTTTGAGACAATTACACATATACAAAACAGATGTACAGGCATATGGACCTTCTGACACTCAAAACATCAACCTCACAACCAAGTTAGCCAGCTGAACTGTACCAGGTTCAGTAGTATAGGTACACATTTGAACAGGAGTCAACTCGGCAAGGGCAGAGAAATAGGTCTGCAGAGAACTTGTCACACATGGGATATTTGTGCATTGTCAATTGTCAACATGTCAGTGCTGACAAATTATGGAGATTTGTTGTACATTGTCACGTAGCCAAATCAAAGGTCCTCACTGATGTTTAATAAATTCTATTGCATATGTTAAATTGGATGGGATGTCCAGACCATATAGATGCAACCATGTTACCACCACTGTGGAATTGATTCTGTGTATGGAAGTATCATGTCACCCCCAGTTAAGACACATGAACACCTCTTTCACATGACATAATGCAAGGGAGTACACAATGTACTGCAAGTCTACAAAAATACTGCTGACATCCGGTCAATCAGCCAAACACCAGTTCAGATAATGAAACAACCCAATGCTGATGGTACAGCCTAGAAGCCTAGGATACCACACAATAACACAAACACAGATGAGTCACTGACAAAACAAGAGAACAACTGCCATGCATAGTGATAATCATGGTGCAAGAAACATAAAAATGTTCTCACTCATTTTCTCTTTCAGCTGATCAGGGGTATGGGATCCAACCATGGATCATGACCCCATTTGCAAACCCAAGCACAGCATCAGAGCGTGCCTATAATGAGGCACATTGGAAGACATGCACCATAGTTGAGAGGACTTTTAGCATCCTGAAGTCAAGACTCATGTGCATCGACATCACCGGAGGCAGCCTCCTATACTCACCAGAAATGGTGTGCAAGATCATTTTGACCTGTCCCATTCTGCACAACATTTGTGTAAGGAGGAACATTCCCCTCTATGAACCAGACTCACAAATGGCTGAAGAGAAGGAAGAGGAAGACGTTGTCCAACAACACAAGGGGGACTATCCAAACACAGCTGCAGGATTACGTCAGAGACAACACATTGTCCAAAACTTCTTTTAACCATAGTCACCATCACCACTGTCTTACCATATGTCATTAAACACCTATTCTAATCACTATATCATGGTCTGGGTAATCATTTTAGCATCACAGTATCCCTAAGATTCATAATCAGAGTGTAGCCTCATGGAGCATTGCAGAAATACATATTAGGATACTGAAAAATCCACATCACATTTGATGGGTATGAATGTACAGCCAACTTCACACACACTGCAAATGACATATATCCTGCCATTTCACATTTGAAGGGCAATATCAGAGGACCACAGCTATTTCACACATGCATGTTGGTAACATGGTTCATTGCAGCATATGGCACACAACTAAGACACCATCATTCAATAAGGAAAAAAATGCTTCATACATGAAGTAGTGGATGTTCTATTGCATTGGTAACAGGAATGTATGACCACACCCTTGACAGCAGTAAGTGTGACATCAGCTATCTTTGCAAGGAGTATGTGTGACAAGAAATCCATGTAAGCTGCAAATGGATAGCACAGGTGCCCCAGGTATGACTAGCATTGCTCACAAGACATCCCCTGCACATGCCATCCCAGGTCATAAGTCCTGCCACTGCCATGTTTTCTGTCTCTCCCCACCCTTATCTAGGGGGCCCTGGAAATGGACTATTTGTACACAGATAATCCTTCATCTACACACACAACCAGACTCACATTCTGACTCCAGTGTGCTTCGCTCTTTAGTATGGTATGCCATAGTCATTGTTCATCTGTCTGCATGGACTTCTGGTCAGATAATGCACTGCCTTGTAGTCTGTAGGACCTGTAATCACCTGTCCATTGCTTCCCATGTGAAAGGTACTATTGGCCCTTTGAACTTGATTCTCACCTACAGGACTTGTGAGAGACTGAAGCTGCACACACCTGTGAGCACCTCCATGCAGACCAGCCATTTTAACATGCACTGCCCATGCTGCTGCCTGGAACAGCATAGAAACTGCCATTATATGTATATCCCTGTTAAGCATTGCCGTATAAATCACTTGTGTAACACAGGCCTTGGGTTATTGTGTAACGTTGCAGCACACAGGACAAATACAGTTTACATTTTCCACAGTGTTGTTCCAGCTTTGACCAGTCTCAGTCTGCTCACTGTGTATTTGCCTTGTTCATTTTTGTTCCTGATTGACCCTGCATCCTGTTAGCCTAACTTGTTCCTGTCTTTGCGTTACCATAAAGGTTCCCTGTGGCAACATTTGTCTCATAGTTGCTTTCCATGTCCTCACTTTCCTCCTGGGGTATTGTGTCAGGTAGGTCTACAATGAATACTCAAATACATTGCATAGCGTAATCAGTTTACTTATTTTATCATGGGGTGGGACATGTCTTCAAATAGCCTAATCACGGCCCATCCCTTGTCTGGGTTTCATGTATGCATGAGTGACAAATAGTGACAGTGTACCATAGCTGTATGCATGGATTGGGTCTGGTGCCTCCAGCACAACAAACAACGTTAGATAATGTGCATGAAATGTCAACACATGTTTGTACCCTGACGGTCCACACACTGATTCACATCAGCCCCAACATATTGATGGGGCTTGCATGGTGAATTGCTGTGAGATTAATCAGCACAGAGGCACTGATGTTCCCGGCTGCAGTGGGAATTTTAGAGGCCACGCTGTGTACAAATGTTGTGAGGAAACCAGACGGTTTAAAATTACTGATCCATTAACTTTGTGAGCACACCAAGGTTGCCCTGTTATCAGTCTCATAAAACTTCTGCAGTGCCATAGTTGGACTATCCCCATGTGTGTTCTCAATTCTTCTTCGGCTTTCGTTCAATTCAGCTGTGAAGGATACTTTGTTAATGCAGGGAATGGCTTCACAGACTCATGACTAGACCTGCACGTAACTGTGACAACATGGACCCCAATAATGACACAGGCTACACATGAGCCCACACACTTGAACTGGACCCCTTTGTGCAATTAACCACTGGAAATATGTGAACACGTGCTGCTTGGGCTGCTGGTCCTCCACTGCCACAGGAGAAACATAGTTCATTTATATGACTCAAACTGTAGAGTGACATTACATTTGTGGATTGGTTTTGGGACTCAGTGTCACAAACATCGTACCCACATAGCATTTTCAAATGCCTGACTCATGGGTAGTATCGAAAGAAGGCTTAGGTGGTCATTCTGACCTCGGCGGTAAAAGGCGCCTACCGCCGGTCAGAAATCCTCCATAATTCCACCGCGGTCGCGGTAACCCGCCACGGTCATTCTGACCCGCAGCAGCCAAACCTCCGAAAATCCGACAGCCACAACAGACCGCCAGACCAGCGGTCGGCGGAAAAGTGGAGGTGACCAAACCTCCACCGTCACGCCAACAGAAATACGCCCATGCCATTACGACCCACGAATCCACGCGGCGGTCTTCAAACGCGGTTTTCCATTGGCGGTACACACCGCCGCGGTCAGAATACACACAAACGAACAAAACTCAGCCACATTGGACAATTTGAATTCCACACACCTGATACACATACACACACCACTCCCACACACACAATACAATATAAAACACACACCCACATCACCCACAAACCCCTTCGACCAAAATCCAAAAAGAAGCACTGAGAGACACAGCAGCGATCACAGAACACCATCACACAGAGGCACACTACACCATCACCCACACAATATCCACACACAAAACAACACACACCACCACACTCAACACACTTAACTACACATACTCCACCCCACACATCATACACACCACTCCATGGCACCCCAAAGACACCCCCGCTTCTCAGACGAAGAACTCAGGGTCATAGTGGAGGAAATCGTTCGGGTAGAGCCCCAGCTCTTCGGCACACAGATCCAATACACCAGCATTGCCCGGAGGACGGAGCTATGGCAGAGGATTGTCGACAGGGTCAACGCTGTGGGACAGCACCCCAGAAATCGGGAAGACATCAGGAAGCGATGGAACGACCTACGGGGGAAGGTGCGTTCCATGGTATCCAGGCACAACATCGCCGTGCAGAAGACTGGCGGAGGACCCCCACCTCAACCCCCACAATTTACAACATGGGAGGAGGAAGTCTTGAACATCCTGCATCCTGACGGCCTCGCAGGAGTCGGCGGAGGAATGGATTCTGGTAAGTTGAAGGTTCAATACTGCTTCCCCCCCACCTGCATGCCAAATCATACCCCAACCCTCACCCCCATCCTCGAACCCCACCCTCACCCCCACCCCCATCCTCACCCCCACCCTCACCCCCACCACCATCCTCACCCCCACCACCATCCTCACCCCCACCACCATCCTCACCCCCACCCCCAGCACACCTATTCCCTGCCAATGTCTCACCATCACAACCCACACATCCCAAAACCTAGGCCTGCATGCGTCCACTAAGCATGGACACCCATCACCAAAGCATGCCCAATGCATATACACATCCCCCCCTCAAGCCACCCTCACCAAAGCCCCCACACACGAATGCCAGCACTTGGGGACACGGGAACCCACAGATACACCCATATGCCACACATTGAAACTATAACCATACCTCTATACCCCTGCAGGACCCGACCGCCAACACACCGCCACGGAGGGCCCAGAATTCTCCACCCCCCCCACCCAAGAGGCCGTCAGCGATGACAGCAGCTCTGTCGACCTGGACACTGATGACCAGCCCGGACCATCGGGGACCTCTGGACAGTCGGTTCCCCTCACACAGGCACAGGCCACTACAGACCCAAACCCCTCTGGGAACACCAGCACAACTCCCACCCAGCGGGCCCATGCCTCTGTCTCCAGGGCGCGTCAATCTGCAGTGTGTCTACCACTACAGGGCACCCAGGATAACCCACCACCCCAACAACAACAGGGACCTGGGGGCAGTGGTAGTGGGCACACCGGCCAGGGGGCAGAGGCCCAGGGAAACAGGGCAACTCGGAGGGCAGCTGTGCGACAGGGGGGGGACGGGCCCAGGGAACCCACTCTCCACGAGGCCCTCACCACCATCATGGGAGCATACAACAGCTCCCAGGAGACGATGGCGACGGTACTGGCCCGGTTCCAGGAGATCCAGGTACTGCAGGAGGAACACTATCGGGGGTACAGGGAGGACATCAGAGCCCTCACCTCCACCCTGGTTACCATGGTAGGGCTGCTGCAGGAACTCATCAACACCAGGACGGACACTCAACAACAACAAAGGGCCCCTGCCACTAGCCTGGACCAAGAACAGCCAACCACCTCCGCCGGCGCTAGTGGACAGGAGGCCCCCGCACAACAGCAGCCCACCAGACCCCCACCTCCTGCAGGAGAAGAACCACCCCGCAAGAGGGCCCTGAGATCTCGCAAGAAGACAGAGTAGGATGTCAAGACCCCCGCCAGCAAAGGATACCACCTGATGTCATCCCACTGTCCCACATTGTCACCCTGTCCATCCTTGAACTGCCCATGCTCCATCTCTCCACAGGCCTATGGACAATGCACCTGTGTGACTGTTACTCTGGACTCTGCCATGGACATTCCTTCACCATAGCCCCCACCCACTTGAAACCACCCATCCCATTTTGAGCACTGAAATAAACACCTATTTTGCACAAAACTATCTGGAGTCTGGCTGTGATTTCTAAATATTGTAATTGACATGACAGTGCAAATATGTCCTTGTACATAGTGAAGTCAACAAACAGCTGCCACAAAGCTGTAGTCCATGGGGAAACGAAGCACAGGACTCGTAGTGGGGACCCCAGATCTGAAATAGGGAGGGAAAAGCCACAACTCAGTCATCATACACTGGGGCAAATAGACAGGCAGCAGAGATGCTGGAGAGTAGTTTACATTTACTAAATTATGTTTGAATTGTTACCTGTGTCCTATTGGAAGTACTGTGCAATGATTCTGTCCCTGTTGTCTGTTTCAGCCCCGTCGTCTTCCTCCTCTTCACTCTCCACAGGTTCCACAGCTGCCACAACACCACCATCTGGACCATCCTCCTGCAGGAAAGGCACCTGGCGGCGCAAAGCCAGGTTGTGAAGCATGCAGCAGGCCACGATGATGTGACACACCTTCTTAGGTGAGTACATTAGGGATCCACCTGTCATATGCAGGCACCGAAACCTGGCCTTTAGGAGGCCGAAGGTGCGTTCGATCACCCTCCTAGTACGCCATGGGCCTCATTGTACCGTTCCTCTGCCCTGGTCCGGGGATTCCTTACTGGGGTCAGTAGCCACGACAGGTTGGGGTACCCAGAGTCCCCCAATAGCCATACACGGTGTCTCTCTAGCTGTTCCATCACGTAAGGGATGCTGCTATTCCTTAGGATGTAGGCGTCATGCACTGACCCTGGGAATTTGGCATTTACATGCGAGATGTACTGGTCAGCCAAACACACCACCTGGATGTTCATGGAATGGTAACTTTTTCTGTTCCTGTACACCTGCTCCCTGTCTCTTGGGGGAACCAAAGCCACATGGGTCCCATCAATGGCACCAATGACGTTGGGAATATGTCCAAGGGCATAGAAATCACCCTTCACTGCAGCCAATTCGCCCACCTCTGGGAAAAGGATGTAGCTCCTCATGTATTTCATCAGGGCAGACAACACTCTGGATAACACCTTCGAAAACATGGGCTGAGACATCCCAGAAGCAATTCCCACTGTTGTCTGAAATGACCCACTTGCCAAGAAGTGGAGTACTGACAGGACCTGCACCAGAGGGGGAATCCCTGTGGGTTGGCGGATGGGGGACATCAGGTCGGGCTCCAGCTGGGCACACAGTTCATGTATAGTGGCACGGTCAAGCCGGTAGGTCAGGATAATGTGGCGTGCTTCCATTGTCGACAGGTCCACCAGCGGCCTGTACACAGGAGGATTCATCCGTCTCCTCGCCAAACCCAGCGGACGGTGCCTAGGAAGGACAACATGGAGCACACAGTCAAGCAACCCACAGGTACGTACTCACAGCTTGCACAGTAAACGATTCTCTATGCAGTGAATGGCGTGTCTGAGTGGCTATGCAAGGCCTAGGCCTGTGTGACGCAGTTGAAATTGAGCCATGTGGACCCTCGAAATGGCGGCTGCCTGACCTGTGAAGTGTGACAATGGGATGTGAGGTCAATGCGCTGGCGTGGCACACTGCGGCGGTCGGCGGTCGAAGACCGCGGCGCGAAGCCGCATTGGTTAACATTGAAGCCTATGGGTTTCAGGAGCCAATGGCGAAGGGCGCCGGCGGTGGCGGTACGCACCGCCGCGGTACGCACCGCCGCGGACATGACCGCCATTGTCTATCTACTTATTCACTTGCGACTTGAACTTTCACAGGAGAGGACCTATACTGCAAGTGTTGCTGTGACCTCGGTCTGGAAGGGACAATGGCTGCTGCGCCTGGGGAAAGGGCCCCTGCCTTCACTGGAGAAGAGTTGGAGAAACTTGTGGATGGGGTCCTCCCCCAGTATGCGCTACTCTACGGTCCTCCAGACCAACAAGTGAGTTTAATTCAATACGGATTTGGGGCCACTGGCTGGCTTGGGGGCCTGGCGGGGGGCCTGGCGGGGATGGGGGGCATGTTGGGCCTGGCGGGGGGCCTGGCCGGGATGGGGGGCATGTTGGGCCTGGCGGGGGGCCTGGCGGGGGGCCTGGCGGGGATGGGGGGCATGTTGGGCCTGGAGGGGGGCCTGGCGGGGGCCTGGCGGGGATGGGGGGCATGTTGGGCCTGGCGGGGGGGCCTGGCGGGGATGGGGGGCATGTTGGGCCTGGCGGGGGGCCTGGCGGGGGGCCTGGCGGGGATGGGGGGCATGTTGGGCCTGGCGGGGGGCCTGGCGGGGATGGGGGCATGTTGGGCCTGGCGGGGGGCCTGGCGGGGATGGGGGGCATGTTGGGCCTGGCGGGGGGGCCTGGCGGGGATGGGGGGCATGTTGGGCCTGGCGGGGGCCTGGCGGGGATGGGGGGCATGTTGGGCCTGGCGGGGGGCCTGGCGGGGATGGGGGGCATGTTGGGCCTGGCGGGGGGCCTGGCGGGGGGCCTGGCGGGGATGGGGGGCATGTTGGGCCTGGCGGGGGGGCCTGGCGGGGATGGGGGGCATGTTGGGCCTGGCGGGGGGCCTGGCGGGGATGGGGGGCATGTTGGGCCTGGCGGGGGGGCCTGGTGGGGATGGGGGGCATGTTGGGCCTGGCAGCGGGCCTGGCGGGGATGGGGGGCATGTTGGGCCTGGCGGGGGGCATGGCGGGGGGCCTGGCGGGGATGGGGGGCGTTGGGCCACTGGCAACGAAAATGCAGACAAACTTGAACGTGGTATTTCTCCCTCCCTGTACGTGTCACATAGGTCCGCGCCCATGAGAAGATCGGGATTTGGCGTGCCATCGCCAAGGAAGTCCGGACCCTGGGGGTCCACCATCGACGGGGCACCCACTGCCGCAAGAGGTGGGAGGACATCCGCTGCGGGACCAAGAAGACCGCCGAGTCTCTGCTGGGGATGGCCTCCCAACGTAGGCGGGGTGCCTGCCGTCAACTGACCCCCCTGGTGTTCCGGATCCTGGCGGTGGCCTACCCTGATTTGGATGGGCGCGTGAGGGCAGCACAGCAGACACAAGGGGGTGAGTACAAGCATAATCTACTCTGTTGTCGCGCAGTGGAGGTGTCTGGGTGGGGGAGGAGGGCTGTGGGTCCCCCTAGGCCAGGGCGATATCTGTAGGCTGGGCACCCCCGTAAACCCCTGTGTCCCCAGCCACCACCCTCAGTAGTGTGCCAGTACAGCCATCCCTGGGCAGTGTCATCCATGGGTGCAGTTGTCAACTCTAGGCGTGTAGGGCATGTTCCACGGAATGCGTAGCGGACCCCAAGTGCGCAACTTAGTGCAGGGGGCATCTGTGTCTGTCATGTCCGCTAACTGTACCGGTGATCCATGTACTCAAAATCTCTTTATTTCTCTCTCCCCCCCCCTTTTTGTTTGTCTTTCTGTGCTTGTGTGCATCAGCATCATCAGGCGGAGGAGAAGTGGCATCGGGGCAGGAGGGAGCTGCATCTCACATGGCCCAGGAGGGCCATGCCACAGAGTCTGACTGGACCAGTGAGACGGAGGGCGAGGGGAGCTCCACAACGGGGACGACTGGACCCTGCAGCGACACGGACACGTCCTCGGAAGGGAGCTCCCTTGCGGGGGTGGCACCATCCGTGCCCCCCGCCATTACAGGTACAGCCGCCACCCAGTGCACCATCTCCGCCCTCCCAGCAGCCCCTCAGCGTTCGCCCCGTGCCCGCTCTGCCAGGAAGCCGGGCATCTCCTTCGCCCCAGGCACCTCAGGCCCTGCCCCTGTTACCCCCGCTGCCCTCAGTGAGGAGGTCATTGACCTCCTCCGAACGCTCATTGTTGGGCAGACTACCCTTTTGAATGCCATCCAGGGGGTGGAGAGGGAGGTTCATCGCAGCAATGCGTACCTGGAGGGCATTCATTCGGGTCAGGCTGCCCATCAGCGATCGTTCTAGGCTCTGGCCTCAGCACTGACGGCAGCCATTGTCCCTGTCTCCTGCCTCCCTCTACTAACTCCCTCCTCCCAGTCTCCTGTTCCTCTGCCTGTCCCACCCACACCATCAGACCAGCCTGCACACACCTCAACACCCAAGAGCAGCTCATCCAAACATAAGCACCACAGATCACGCAGACATTCACACAAGCAACATTCCGATGCAGACATGCCAACAGTCACTACCACCTCTGTGACCCCCACCTCCTCGTCTCCCTCCTCCCTCCCTGTGACGTCTACACTCACACCTTCATTCACCTCACCATCAGCCAGTGTTTCCATCACCAGCACACCCTCCAGTAAAGTCCGCACACGTGCAGTCACCACCCCCACTGCCATTTACACGTCCCCTGTGTCCTCTCCCACTGTGTCTGTCACCCCCTCTTCCACACCACACAAACGCAGCCACCCACCCACCCAACAGCCATCCACCTCACAACAGCCTCCCACTCCTGCACCCAAAGACAGCAAACTTGTTTCGCCTACAACCACATCCTCTCCCTCCACTCCCATACCCACTGTACCTACCACTATCCATTGTCCCAAGAAAATCTATCTCTCTACTGCTACCTTCTTTCCTGACCCTGAGCCCCCCCCTCCTTCTCGTCGGGGTAAGAAGAGCACCTCAGCCACCACCAGCCCTGCAGCCCCCTTGACAAAGGTGCAGGGGTATTGGAGCCCACCAGCCCGCAGGTCTGGATCTTCGCCCAGCAGCAAGGGGACAGCCAGCCCACCCCCTGGGAAGAGGAGCAGAAGGCGGAAGGGCCGCCGCAGGAGCCCGGGTTCTATATCCCCCCAGGACACTAGCCAGCCACCGTCAACAGCCACAGCTCCAAAGGGAGGAAAGGGCCACAGACTCCCGACTAAGGAGGGCAAGGGCAGCAAGGCGGAGAAGTCAGGCAGCAGGCCTGCTGCCCATGGAGGACCCGTCACAGCTGCCCAGGAGGAGCCCACCACCCCCATAGCCGCTGCCCAGGGAGGAACCATCACAGCTGCCCAGGGAGAGCCCACCACCCCATAGCCGCTGCCCAGGGAGGACCCAGCCCAGCTGCCCAGGAGGGCCCCACCACCCACAGCCCAGGTGGGCATTGAAGGAGCACCATCCCCGCTGCCCAGGAGGGCACCACCAGGCAATGAGCAGTTGGCCATAGAATGGCCGCCGTCTCCAGCACCGCTCCGCTGGGGACCGCCGTCTCAAGAACCGCTGAACTGGGCCCTTCAAGGCAAGGACCGCTGAACTGGGCCCCGCCGTCTCCAGCACCGCTCCGCTGGGGACCGCCGTCTCAAGAACCGCTGAACTGGGCCCTTCAAGGCAAGGACCGCTGAACTGGGCCCTTCAAGGCAAGGACCGCTGAACTGGGCCCCGCCGTCTCCAGCACCGCTCCGCTGGGGACCGCCGTCTCAAGAACCGCTGAACTGGGCCCTTCAAGGCAAGGACCGCTGAACTGGGCCCCGCCGTCTCCAGCACCGCTCCGCTGGGGACCGCCGTCTCAAGAACCGCTGAACTGGGCCCTTCAAGGCAAGGACCACTGAACTGGGCCCCGCCATCTCCAGCACCGCTCCGCTGGGGACCGCCGTCTCAAGAACCGCTGAACTGGGCCCTTCAAGGCAAGGACCGCTGAACTGGGCCCTTCAAGGCAAGGACCGCTGAACTGGGCCCCGCCGTCTCCAGCACCGCTCCGCTGGGGACCGCCGTCTCAAGAACCGCTGAACTGGGCCCTTCAAGGCAAGGACCGCTGAACTGGGCCCCGCCGTCTCCAGCACCGCTCCGCTGGGGACCGCCGTCTCAAGAACCGCTGAACTGGGCCCTTCAAGGCAAGGACCGCTGAACTGGGCCCTTCAAGGCAAGAACCGCTGAACTGGGCCCTTCAAGGCAAGAACCGCTGAACTGGGCCCTTCCAGGCAGGAACCGCTGGCCCTTTGGCAGACGTGGCAGGGCAGGATCTGTCTCGGGCAGGGCTGCAGGATGTCCTCTGGCCAACATGCCTCCTCCAGTGGCAGTGGAGTATGTTATGGACTGTTTGGACTGTGGCATTGCACTCCCCAGGATGGCCCAGTGGGCAGGCCACCCACTGTACGGACTGTATGGACTGTGGCTTTGCACTCCCCAGGATGGCCCAGTGGGCAGGCCACCCACTGTATGGACTGTTTGGACTGTGGCTTTGCTCTCCCCAGGATGGCCCAGTGGGCAGGCCACCCACTGTATGGACTGAATGGACTGTGGCTTTGCTCTCCCCAGGATGGCCCAGTGGGCAGGCCACCCACTGTATGGACTGTATGGACTGTGGCTTTGCACTCCCCAGGATGGCCCAGTGGGCAGGCCACCCACTGTATGGACTGTTTGGACTGTGGCTTTGCTCTCCCCAGGATGGCCCAGTGGGCAGGCCACCCACTGTATGGACTGTATGGACTGTGGCTTTGCTCTCCCCAGGATGGCCCAGTGGGCAGGCCACCCACTGTATGGACTGTTTGGACTGTGGCTTTGCACTCCCCAGGATGGCCCAGTGGGCAGGCCACCCACTGTATGGACTGTATGGACTGTGGCTTTGCTCTCCCCAGGATGGCCCAGTGGGCAGGCCACCCACTGTATGGACTGTATGGACTGTGGCTTTGCTCTCCCCAGGATGGCCCAGTGGTCATGGACTCCCCTCGTGGATCTGGCGTCGTGTACTCAAGTGGCTGAGGTGCCCCCCCTTCCGTTCCCCCTGAGGTGCCTGTCCTTTTTTCTTTCTGATGCCCCTGCAGTGTTCTCTCCGTGGAGTTCTTGTCGTGGGACTGGGCCTTGCTCCTTTGCTCAGGACCCCTGTGGTCCACGGACAGTGGTTGGACTACATTTAGTAGATGTATATATTTTGTACATAGTTTATTTATTTATTTGGATTACTGCTGTCCATTTTTCAATATATCTGCCCGTTTAAGATCTCTTCTTTTGGTCTTTGCATTATTTCGGAGGGGGGGGTTTGTAGGTTGTGACAGTGATCTGTGGGAATGCATTGATGTGTGTGTTGTAGTGGGTGTGGGTGGGTGGGTGTGTGCCGGTAATCTTTTCCCTCCCCTGTGTCGTAGGTGCAGTACTCACCGATGTCTTCCGCGCCGCCGGCCGTGCTCCTGGTACAGGAGCAGGTATAAGAGTGCGGGGATGACCTGCAACTCGGGTTCCATACTGCCGGAATCTCGCGTGGAGTATGTGGAGGTGAGCGTTTTCCCGTTCGTAGTCTGTTTCCGCCGTGTTTTTATCGGCGGTGCTCCCGCCCCGGAAAAGGTGGCGGATTGGTGGGTCGTGATAGGGTGGGCGGTACATTGTCTGCCGCCTGGCTGTTGGCGGGGACCGCCGCGCTGTTTGTTTGTTCCGCTGTGGCGGGCGGAGTGTTAATGCGGCGGGCTGTGTTGGCGGTTCCCGCCAGGGTCAGAATTGCATATTTTGGACCGCCGGCCTGTTGGCGGGTTGGCCGCCGCTTTATCACCGACCGCCAGGGTCAGAAAGAGGGCCTTAGTCTTGGAACATTGCCATGATCAACCGTCCTCTATCTATCCTGTGCATGGTTTGTCATGTGAGATGCTTTTGTCCCAAAAATCTGGGAAGTTCACACAGCATTTGTTGCTACGTGTATGACAAACACATTTCCTTACTCATTTCCACACTGAATAGCATCTGATGGTTGTCCACATTGACAACACATGCATACAAGCACATTGATGAAAACACGTCTTGTGATGTTGACGCAGTAGGAAAACTAAAATTGTAATAGCCAATTCACACACATTGACACACAGGCAATGAGTTACTGTATTAAGTTGTGTAGCCTTGCTATCCTCTATTGACGCACAACCTGCTCAAACTGGGTAATACCAATTTGGATTCCAAAAGTTTGGGTATCTATTGCGTCTGTGAAGAGTGCAAATCCAGTACAACAACTACAGGATCATGGTCCACAGTAGTGTGATCTGCCACATGTGCCCATACACTGGAATTTACAATGTAGGTTCAAACAACCTATCACTGTATAGTTACAGTTGTCATGTACTATACAAATGTGAGAAATGACCCAAACCCAGTAAAAGACATAAATTTTGATGCATACGCATCAAAAAAGACGCACATGCGTCAAAAAACGCCACATACGCGCAGAAAAATGACGCTCACTGCCATGATACACCCATTGGCCCTGAGCTGTAATTCCCACACTGTACCCCATGAGATTGGTTAACAATGAAAAATAGTTAAAAATATGGATGCGGGGTAATTTCTAAGCATGTGCATAAAAAAAAATGACGCAGAGACTGTAAGCGTTATAATATTATAACGCATCATAATAAAAACACACCGCATTTGAGGCAGGAAGTGATGTAATAGGATATCCCCTTTACAGAATTGGAACAGTGGGTGTACTTTCACTTTCACTTTGCAGTCAGTGACTTTTCTTGACTGTGTGGCTGTGTTTGGACTTGTCTCTCTGTGAATATTGTGAATTTGTCGCCTGTGTGCTCTTTATATTGTCTTTTGGTGTTTTCTCAGTGTCTGTGGTATCCTGTGTAAGTATATTTTTGTCGTTTCTGGTGTCTAATTTTTTCTTTGTACTGTTGGAAGTCTGTTGTGGGTAGTGTTAGTTTGGGGATAGTTGGGCTGTTTTAGGGTTATTTACTTTTCATTTCCCTCTCCTCCTTTCCCTTCATTATCCTCTGTACCCCTTAATTCCTTTATTATTTGAAGCATGTTGGGTAGGCCACGTCTCAGTAGAATTGGTAAGGAGGAGAAGGGGGGATTCATTTTGCTGGTGTGCCACTTCCTCCCATTGATGATAGAAGCAGGTGGCAGGGTGACACTGGGGTATCACACAGAGGCAAGGAGGCTCCGGTGGTCAAAGGTCCTGTACGATCTGCAACGCGTATACAACACACCGCGCAACGACCACCAGCTAAAGCACCGCTGGGCTGACCTTGTTGCCAGGGAGCAAGACCTGCTGGACCACCTGGGGATTGTGATTGGTGGCCCTGTTGGTGAGTACAATTCAGAGTAATGTGCACATTTAAATTATCTGCAGTGACAGTAGCAGATTTGTTCAAATGCTGCAGTCAATGTATTTGGACATGTGGAATGCAAGTTAAACATACAGTGGCCGTGAGTTATACAATAATTGCTACACATTACCGTCATTTGTTGACGCAACAGCTGCACTGAGTTACAAAACCCAACTGGAGCCTGTAAATTAGTGCTGCCTTCAGGTCAATGGATGATGCAAATGAGGCTCTAACATATGTTTTAGGCATGGTCTGTGAGTGTACCAGGAAAGACATGCTTTTCATCCTGATATTTTCAAGAATTAATGTGTCCCCCAATTATTTTTGAGACATGTCTGAACTGGATTCTGACACCTTTGTACCAAGTTATTTCTAACCTCAGATAACATCTTAGGCTGATAGTTTGACTTGGTTGTGTCGCAATTAAATTAGGGATGGATGCCAAAAGTAATGCACACACGTTCATATCAAAATGTTAGGTGCTACTTTCCATAGCTGTGGCACATAAAATGAAGGAAATTATACAAATTGAGGGATAACAACTATACATGGCCCTCTGTTTATTGTACCTGTGTGTTTTACATTGGTCTTGGGCACAATAGCAGGAACACAGCTAATGCATTTGCCATCTGTGTTACTCTATAGCCATGAACTTCTCATAAGTTATGGGATCATCATGGGATACCTGATGTTGGGGAATGCATGGTCACAATGTATTACGTGCATGATGTTGTACAAGGGACCCCTGACCAATTCCATCATACATATGCAGTTCCCTAATACTTTGCTAGTTTTGTTTGGCACACCCCTGCTGATCTAGTGCAGCATATGTTTAATAACTAACTTCCCAGTATGGAGGCTATCACATACATGGGTGTATGCTAAGATCAGAAGACCAACATTCCTGTGACTGCTGCTATTCCAAAGGTACATAGAAATTGAAACCTACATCATCATGATTGACACAGTGGTACATTTGCTAAACCATGTGTTAATAATATGACAGTGTCAGTTTGCTGTATAGGCGCTGATCAACCAACTTGGCAAATGTAAGATGATGAATGTGGCTCACTGTCATTTCCAAAACCCATAATGGGTACACAGGGCAATGAGTGACACATTTCAGGTGCAATGACTACACCTGTGCCCATGCAGTCTGTCATGGATGACTACAATATACACTGTCAACATATATCTCATTGTTGTATCCAAATATTAAAACTGGTCAATCCATGGCTAGCCTGAAACTGTCACCAATTAATGCACAGGATCCCTATCATTATGGTGTCATAGGGGGCATATGTGGCTCAGGGTACACTGTTAATGTAGCATATGTAACCTATACACAACACAGGCCCTACATGTAAGGGATCATAGAAAGCATTATAAATCATGATCTTAAATCAACCCACAGGTGTGTCACACAGTAAATGATTGTCCCTTGATGCACAAGCCACAATACCTGAGTGACTGGTATTGGAGTGCTCCTGGAAAGTGGCTTCGCATGTCTCTCATTACTACAAATGAGAGAAATACACTCCATAAATGAGTCTGCAAACAATTGATGGAGCATGTTTGTCACCATATGATAGGGCCACTGCATGTGTGCAGATATGTGTGTATCACTCACTGGAGTGACCGGGTCGGTACATGTTTGCAGTGGTATGTCTGTTGCAGTATCATCATGCCTGAGAGGCTGGACTTTCAGATTTAATGTTACACACAGTAATTTTATTTGGAAGTGTTGTACAGTGCACAGACATTGAGCACATTTCTCCCTTCCGTGCTTTACAGGTGGACCTGCCTCTTATACAATCGGAGAATTGGCTTGATTTGCAGACCCAGACACATTCAGTAAGTGTTGATATTTCAGTTCTGTGTTGTGTTTGCAGCTGTTGTGTGATTGACTCCTGTGTGTTGGACACATAGCAAGGTATGATGTGCTGGTAAATGATCGGATATGTTACTTGAGTGGAGTATCACTTTTTTACCATCTTTGAGTTGGACAATCAGTAGCGTATAGTCATATTTTGGGATTGTAGAGCAGCCCTGTAGGCATGGCCATGTGAAGAGAGTGACATTTGTATTTGAAATTTTTATAAAGAACAATTCTCAGAGGCCCATATTCATGATTTAGTCGGCAAGTCAGACCCTGAATCTCACAGAATAGGGATGACAAAGTCTTACCCACAGATTTGAGCCTCCCTGTTCACTAATGAACATGTTCAACTGTATGTTTGACTTCCTAGCAGCATCTAGCTCCACATGTTGTGCTACGTGTATGTGGCACTTGAGTACAATGTCATAGGTGTGCATGCAGCTCATGGCCAGATGTGTGCTTGAATCTATCTGCTTGTTGTAAGACAGGTATTAGTGGTATTAAATGATGTTGACAATTGTCTGAATTTACAAACATAAATGTGGAAGGGAATGTCCAAGTTTTGGGTGTTTCCTAGTTGGACATCCTCCTTACCTGTGGTAGACTGCCCAAACCCATGTACAGCTGTCCAAAGCTTCCTGGGTGTCCTATATGTTTGAAAGTATTTGTTGCTTGTTCATTCCCCCCTGAGGCACAGGCTTAGGGTTATGAAATGTGTACCTAGGTGTGATGATCCAAGTTTAGTACACAGACATGTAAATCTGTAAATCACTTGTCCAAACCTAGGGTACCCACTCATGATTAGCAACTGCATTCCATCCTGGCAATTCCATTTACAAATCACAGATCTTGTGGCCCTTGATTGTCATCCAGAAGATAGTCAGTAGTTGGCCTGTCACGTGTGGAGGACATGCAGCATTTGTTACGTGCCAAATGGCACAATGATGCATAGGTTATTTAAGTTGTTACATATCTTATAGAGCATTTATGTGCTGTTGGGATGCGCTGGCTTGAACTTCCTCAGGGAGAATCTGTGATCTGTATGGTGAGATGGCCTGTTTCAGCTACATAAGATGTATTGGCTGATTTTCATCAGTAGCTATATCACACAATGAAGTACCTAATGTTTGGCTTTATCGTTTTTAACAGCAGCCAATATGAATGCCATCCAGATTCGTGAGTTTCAGCGTTGGGCAATGCGTTACCACCACATTCTGGATGTGGAGTCTGGGTTCCACCACATGGCTTGGCATTATCGCCATGAAAGAGCCTCAGGAGTGGATGGCATTTGCCAAGGGGGCCCTTCTGTGTCCACAACAGCCACCACCTCCAGCACCACCACTGCCACCCAGGTGGCACCAAGCATATCAGGCACCACTGCAGGACCATCGACCTCCACTGCTCCCGGACCACTGACAGCACCACCTGCACCTCCCCTACAAGCATGGCACTACCAACCGGACACACATCTACAACTGGCACACAGACCACCCCTGCTGCAGTCATTGACCCTGCAGATTTCAGACTGATGCAACTTGACATGCAAC
Organism: Pleurodeles waltl; assembly: GCF_031143425.1. NCBI lineage: Eukaryota > Metazoa > Chordata > Amphibia > Caudata > Salamandridae > Pleurodeles > Pleurodeles waltl. The sequence goes on along the minus strand of NC_090444.1, from coordinate 1,660,420,336 downwards.
ATATGTTGTGGAGAATGAACATGCTGCAGCAGGAGGTGTCACAAATTAATAAGAGGGTGCATGCCATCAAGAAGACCCTGCGGAGGGCGAACTTGTAACAATTATACCTTCTGCCATGAATCCCTCCCCCCTCTTCCATGGTTCTTTTAGGGGGCTTAGTGTTAGGTTAGAATAGGCTGTTAGTTTAGTTAGTAGTAGTGGGTTGTTTTTTTATTATGTGTGTGGGTGGGTGGGGGATGATGTTGGGGTTTTGGGGTTTTAAAAAATATATATATTTGTTTAGTTTAAGATAGTATGTGCTTAGGTTAGTATATGTTGTCCTCCATGTGTCCCGTTTTATAAGGGGGTTGTGGGGTTGATGTTTAGAGTGTTTAGTTAAATATGATAAGTTAGTTTAGCTTAGGTTAGTTAGGGCCAGTTGTGGGTAATGTGTAGTTAGGATAGGTAGGTTAGTAAAGGTGTTTACCCAGGTTTTATTATCCTTTTTTACTGTTAAATAAAAATTTAGATACTCCTTTACAGTATGTGTCAAATGCTTGGTGATCACGGCCTTGGCATGGGTGAACAGTGTCTCTTTAGTATTTGCATTTGTGTCCCATCCTGCAACCAAATCCCAATTGAGCTGTTACATTGGCAGCTACACCAGAGCTACTTTGCTAAGATTCTGCCATCCATTGCACCCACTACTCAAGGTTACTATGGATCTCAATGTGTTGTTAATTTTTGATGTATGTTTTCAATCTCACATACTTTGGGACCAGATTTGGTATTGACGACACTGTGTTACTTCTGCCTGATGTTCAAGTGAAGCCTTATAAGGTGAGTGGTGGTATGATCTCATATAGTATAGTATACATAACTCACACCTATCATTTGTTACATTGTTCAGCCAGGTTAATTATTAGTACGTACACTCATACATATCCATTCCTGCTATATGGTGGGTGTGAGGAAACATTTGGGTCAAATGTCACATACGTAAAGATTGTCTTGAAGAAAAATTTGAAATCTATCATTTTTGGCCTAGACATACCTCGAGGAAAACTTATTCTGTCCAACACAGCATTATACTCTATAGTTTCTATTTACCTCAGAATTAACCCTCAGGAAGGGAAGATGATGGTACAATCCAGGCCACAGTGCAAAGTTATCAGCCAATATTCTTTCAAGGCAGTTGTATTGACATTTTATGATCATTGACATGAGGAAAACATCACTGATCTCCCTCATGGTTGATGTGTCACATTACACAGAGACAAAGTGGTTGTGTAAGTGCTATTTATTATAAGGTGCTGTAGTGCTATATTTACATTGTCCATGATTGTGAGTCCATTAGTGTGACACCTTCCATTGTGATCCTACACAACTGCAAAAGGACATGTCATTGGACATGCTGGGGTGAAGTGTCAGACATTGAGAAGGGACATGATTAGCCAATGAGTTAGTGAGAGACAATCTCAGGGCAGAGTGGCAAGATAAACAGTGGGCTGGAGAACAGTGCTTGAGAGCAGCTGTTGCAAGACTGGCATGTTACAAAGCACAGGACCTTGGTTATAAGTGGCCAGGTGGCAGGGACTAGTGCTACTGGATACTCTTACGGGTGAAGGTGATCTGTTCCACGTCTTCATCTTCTGATGTGTGTGTTGTCTCCTCTGCCCTTGGTGGTGGTGGGTGTTAAGGGGCAACACACACCTCAGTGTTTGAAGACGTGGAGTCAGACATCCCGGTAGATGCCAACTGTGGGGCTATTAAGGGCAGTACTGCAGCAAGGAGGAACTTCTGGTTCTTAAGAATAGCAGCCACATCACTGTGGTAGGTAGCCAGGTCGGCCCTGAGGGGATCAATTTTGCATTTGTGCACGCGTTGAAAGGTTTGTTGATGGAGGTGTAGTGTTGACTCTCTTCCAGCTGTGCTGATTTCCTTCATACTTTTTTCAAGTTCTTACAAGATTGATGTTCGCCCTCGCATGGCTGCTGCCTGTTCTGCAGTTGACATCATGCACAAACGCACCCTCTCTAGGCTGGCTGTCATATTTTCCATCCCCACCCGCACCTCCTTGGCCAGGTCCCGCTGTACTCGAACTACAGTTCTCTCAAAGCTGGTGCCAGTGTCGTCAGAGTCCTCAGCTGGGTTGGAGCTGGCCGTTGGCACAATTGGGGTGGTGGGTGGGTCCTCTGTGATGGCTGCTGTATCTGTGCTCCTCCTTGAGACTGAAGGTGGGGTCTGGAGGGTTTCAAGGACATCTTGGAGGGTCTGCTGGCTGATGTTTGTCAGCTCATCATCCATGTCATCAGGGAAGTCCAGGACAGGCATATCCCCAGGAGAGCCATCATCCTCTGCAATGGGATATTATACAATTAATGTGTCTGTGTTGTTAGATTTGTAATGTGACATGCCTGCCTTCCTATTTGTTGCACATTGTGATATAGGTTCCTGTTCATTGTTCCTGTGTATAATATTAGCATTCTCCCAGGCCTATGCCCCACCTACATGTCACATGTAGTGTGGTCAGTTTGGGGACTTGTCTGCATCCCATCCTCTAGGTGTTGGTTCTGGCCAAATTGTATATTGCCACCTTCTTGTCCTACTCAACCCTCCGTCTACTTCCATTCTCATAGTGAGGTCTTGCACTGGCTGTGGGTGTTCTGATGGCACTTGCACCACACTTAACACGCTGGAAGTGAGCCAGTCTCAGATATTTCACATCCAGCTATATGTTGCTGAGACCTAACATAACTATGTATAGCATTGGCATGCAACACTACATATGTCAGCATTCGTAGAGTATAATGTTTATGTTGGGGAATGTTTGCTACATTGGGTTGCACTGATGGTCCTAGCAGTATTCCATTTCCTCTTCTGACTGTGAGGGTGAATTTCACTAGCCGGTGACATATGTCCTCCCCCTCATTGCTGTTGTCTGAGCAGTGTGACATTTGGGATGTTGTATGGTGTCATTGGAGCTATTGTGACCCAGGCACAGGGTGGACCCTGACAAATGCAGCATGGGTAAGACATTAGTGCTGTGTACCTCATAATGTTTATGACAATGGCTGATGTTTGTAGCAACTATGGACATTCACATTTGACAGGATTAGAACATTTGTATTGATTTCAGGGGATTGATAACATTGTCATCCTGAACCCTCTAGTTTGGGTGTGTTAGATCCATGGGGCCGTTACTGCCATTAGCTACTTGACCTGCACACACAGAGAGGTGGTAGTGGCAACTGTTGTCAGTGTTACATTCCACTTACAGATATGGCCTGAGACTGTTAATTGAGCCCTAGTTCATGTAGAGAGAATACCAGCTGTCGTGTGACAGCAGGCCAGTTTTATGTTGTACCCTACCCTCCTGGACTGGCTTTACCTTTCCAACATCCTTGGCATGGCAGCATACCCCCATGCAAAGGTTGTTGGTGTACTGTAGTACTGTGCCCCAGGTTTCCTCTGAACAGCCCATGCCCCCGTGCCCCTTTACCCATGCCACTCCCTGAATATCATGACTTACATGCGTTGTGTAGTAGGTATGTCCCCCCCTGCTTACAGTTAACATTTGTGCATTTTAATTCCCCATGCGACTTACCCTGCATCTGTGCTGTCTCCTGATAGTCTGCGCTGTCCTGCCCTTGAATCCCTGTGACGATCTCCTCAGGGATGATGGCTGCCACCATCTCCTCCATGTGGTGCAGGGCCTCCTGCGGTGCAGGACTCCCATCTCCAGTCTGCAGTGCTGCCTTCCTGTTCCTGCCCATCTTTTCCTTGGTCCTGCGCTTGCAGTCATGCCAGCATTTCCTGCACTCAATGACTGTTCTCCGTACTTCTGCCACACTGTTTATCTTGTCAACAATGTGTTGCCATATTGCCTCTCTCCTACTAATTGGCAACTTTGAGGTAACAAAAAGTTGGTGCTAGTGTTCCGTCACCTCTTTCACCAGAATTTTCTGCTCCTCTGCACTGAAGCAACACTTTCTTTTGTTCTTCTCCCTCTCCTGGGTCTTGTGTGGGTCCTCCTGGCTGGTTCCTCGTCTGTTGTCATCTTCCTGGGGTCTGTCCAAGCATCTGGGATCCATTTTGGCTCTCCTTAGCACATTTTGCAGTGTTTGCGCCACTTTTTGATGCTATTGCGTCACAAAAAGGTGCGTATCCGGTTTGCGACGTCGTAAACTGGCTCACAGTCATTTTCGCCGTGTTAACGCCGTTTTTCGTTACGACGTGATCCATTGGTTTGAGTAAAAAAAAATGACTCACACCTGTGGTTTGCGCCGCCGTGCATCAAAGCATAAATTTGATGCCTGAGTGCCGCAAATAAATGTCGTTAGGCGGCGGTAAAATATTTTACGCAAAACTGTGTTGGCGCAGTTTTGCATCAAAAAGTATAAATATGGCCCTTAAAACCCACTCTCCAACGTTATCAGTAGCTTTTTGAATATAGAAGATAAGACATTATCAGATATAATAAGAGAAGAACTGTAAGAAATTTAGGCGGTCATTTTGAACCTGGCGGGATTTCCCACCGTGTTCGGGCTGGCGGTCTTTCCATCGACCGCCATCCTCCTGGAAAACCCGCAGGCCGTATAATGTTTTCCCCGCCAGTCCGGCGGGTGGAGACAGTGTCTCCGCCAGGACACGGCCTCAACATTTAGGAGCCGCCGCCAATGTTGGTGTGCGGCAGGTGCAGCAGCACCCGTCGTGCATGTCACTGCCGGTAAATCGGGCAGTGACATGCGCGACGGGGCCTGCACGGGGGCCCCTGCACTGCCCATGCAAAGTGCATGGGCAGTGCAGGGGCACCCCCTCCGCCAGTCTTTTCGGCTGGTGGCATTTGAAACGTTATCAACAGGGTAGCGAAGCTACCTGGGTGGATGGTGTTTCCTGGCGGCGGGAGCATGGTGGTGGGTGATGACTGCCGCTGGTGGCCGTCATCCATTTCATAATGTGGCGGTTCGGCCCGCCATGTTCAAAATGACCGCCTTAGTTGTTAGTTAATGGGGTTGACTTCCCCCTTACATAGGAAACACAATGTTTGTCAGGGTGAAGCACTAAAATCACTAAATTACCCTGACCTCAGCCCCATTGTAGCTATGACACAGACCAAACATGCTTACCCTGGAGAAAATATTTAAAGTATTTATGCTTTACCAACACAATAATAAGACCAAAACTCAACACAATAAAAAATCCAAACAATTTTAGAACAATAGAGTTATTTTAAATAAATAAAATGACACCAAAATGACAAAAAACCAATAAGGACAACTGGAGAAATGAATGTTAAAGTTTAAGCTGAAAACAGCACCAAAAAGTATTAAAGTCCAGCAGTGGTCAACTGGCCACAGTAACTTAGGACATAGGCCTGGTTTGAGGCCAACCACAATGGAGCACTGGCTCTATCTCTATACAGATATCAGGTTTGCTTCAGTTTTTACCCTGGTACTCTAAAAAATGAAAGTCAAAAATCTTCAGTGTGGAAAGGCAGTAGGTTGTAGCTGAAGAGGGCTCCACAACATTATATAGTAGTTGCACCTGGTCCTAAAGAACCCATTTGTTTTAGGTGGGAAAGCTTAGAGCAGGTGAAAATTGAGCTTTGCTCCAAGAGAAAGTACCTCACTAGTCAGATCCATTTGGCACCTTTCTCCAGTCAAGATTTCTTCGTTTGCACGTAGTCACTTATTTGGAGCTCAGATTCCTCCAGTGGGGCAAGACTACTGTTTGTAGTTGAACGGACTCCACAAGGCCGGATACTGCCTCCACAAAGTCCCACTGAATTGGATTTGGTGTTACAGAAAAGCTCAGCCTTGGAACACTAAGGAACCACACTGTATCCCTGCTTTGGTTTGTGTGCATTAGGAAACAGACGGCTAAAAATATGGCCTATTGTTTGTGGAATTTTTCCTGCTGTTTCTATAATAACATGCATGCTTTTTGTGCCTTGCTAATCTATTTCAATGTGACTCACGTGGGTGCACTCGAACCGAACCATTGTTCTCCAGCATCTGCTAGTGACTTGCAGCCCTAGAAAGTACTCAGAGAGCCCACTCAATGGCATAACTTTTTTACATTGGGATACACTTAACACCAATGTTCTTTTCTTCCTTCTTCTGCAATATGAGGAATTTTGGGAATTTGATCATTGATGATCATTGGAAGGGGTGAGATTGATGAATTATCCTCTTTCTTCAACGTCTGCCAAATGTAGTTTCTCATCAGATTAGTTCCCCATTTTTAATCACATATAAAGTTTCTTTCATTTACTTTAAAGTAAAGACTTTGTAATGATTTTACAATTATCAATGTGTTAGGATGTGGTGGTATTTGGCTGCATCTTGAAAATCTATATGACTATATTTAACTTTTATGGGGTTAAGTTCCACTCCTATATATGCCTTAGGCATTTAGTACTTTTATATAGCCTGCTGAGTTTTTGTAGCCTTTTGGTGATTGAACAAAATTAAGAGTTAGTGCACCTCTACAGGCTTCCTCTTGTTGACTGTTTTTCAACAAGTCTATACAACCACTGTATACTGTACCCCCATGATTGAAAATGCCTGAACTGATCACACTTTAATAAACCCTAGGGGTACATGCAAAGCAAATCTGATTATTCTTTCTGAAGCTTCCAATCAATGAAAATAGGCAGATATTAATAATTCTCACATGCATTTGTGTGGAACCTAACTGTGCTATTTATTTTCCTCATATTTGCTATTTACACATAGAGGTCTCATGCATTTTTTGGTGTCAGATGTTAATATTTCACTTTTAAATACGCAGAACCATATTCATCGGAGAATAAGTACATGCCAGGAAAGGAGCAGGACCATCTAACATCATTCATTCAAGCCACCTACTTATCAACTGCGACCTACAGGATTACGCTTCATTCTGATTCCCCTGTCAACATTCCAATCATGCACAACACATCCACCCGCAACAACAACTCAACAAACACAACACCATTATTTAAGAAAAGGACGATGAACATAAAAGATGAAATAAAAATTGGTTACATACAGAATTCAGAATATACAGTAATCCTTTCTCTTCTCCCTCAAGATTCACTCGCCATAAACATATGCAAAATTACAGAGTATATGGTGATACATAGATTCATACTGCCACATAACCATTGAGATGACTAGGCAATTTCTTTTCTCTCACACCACAATGCAATCAGAAATCCTATCCTTCTTGGACCTTTTCAAATGACACCTTGACCCCACTATCAGGCACACCACCCCATCTCTCAACAACTACAGATCCCATTACATTCCACTATCCAACTTGGGGCTTATCACCACCCATCTTAAATCAATTCACACCTTCACCAACACAACTCTCTACATTGTTTGAAGTCCAATTACACTACATAGACTTATCTGACGTAAAACCATAAAGTCCAATTACACTACAGAGACTTATCGGACGTAAATCCATACTTTCCCATTGTCTAATTTAACAGCACTTCCTTAAACCATAAGAACCTTCAAAGTTTTCAACCACTGAGATACACCCTTCTTTACAAACCCTGCTTTTTTAACCACACATACTGTCCCACATTTATATTGGGCATTTTGTTATGTGTTATCTGTCTTCCCTTGGTTTGTATTTGATAAGATTCTACACTAATTCAAAGATCAATTTCCATTGTGAACATTAAATCATTCCCTACTATTAACCACCAGGGAAAGGTGTTAGAAGAAGGATTCTTCCCCCTTAAAAATTCAAATGGCATCATTCCAGACACACATCGGGGAGTAATTCTACAGGCAAACAACATTATTTGAGGAGACATCCCCCATGGTAAGCCAGACTTTAAAGCCAACTGAATAGCCTGATTTATGACAGCAAAATCATTCAAAAAGGCCACTGCCTTCTGGACTGTACAAGGCTACTCACACATGCTTGATTCCATAATTCCTTTTTCAGACATTGACTGTACAGTGTTATCAGACTGAAACTTCTAGAATGCCTTCCCTCAAAAAAACACCTTGAAGTAAATCTACTAATACATCAGTAGTAACATTAGCCCCCAATGTGTACCTCTGGCCACTTAGAAAAGTAATCAATTAATACTGTGGCATCGGCCTCTTTAGAAGGCAATGCAGAATACAGACCCATAAAGTCAATAGTTAACTTCTGTGGTGGCCTATCAGGCAATTCCACAGTTTCTAATGACACCACAGATGATTTAGCTATTTTGTCACTACCATTACATGCCATGCAGTTCCTCGCCCATTGATCCATGATCCATGCCTGGCCACCAAAATTGTTGTTTTTTCTTTTATTTCCTCCTAATGCTGGACATGCCTCCATGACCATCATAACCAAATTTTACAATAATTTCACACACCTTGTTGCGGGGTACAATTCTGTCACCCCTCAGAAAAATATAATTTCAATCAATTTATCATTCACTTTCCAAAATGCACCACTCTCTCCTCTTAATTGATGCTCAACATTATCCCTCCCAAAAATTAAAATATCACACTCCTTTCAATCCATGCATAGTCCTGGACATTTCACTTTGAGAGACAGGATAAGCACTGTCAAGACCAAAAAGCATCTGTAGGAGGCTGGCCTGGTTTGTAGTGGCTACCTATGGTACTTACACCTTATACCAGGTCCAGTTATCACTTATTAGTGAAATGTAGGCAGTGTCTAAAAGCGAGGCTCTCTAGAGGTAACTGTAGCTGATCAGCAAAGGCTTATCTAGGAGACATGCAAAGCTCATGCAATACCACTGTAGTCACACAGTACTCACACACATGAAAGAAAATACTCAGTGTTACAAAAAAAGGTACTTTATTTTGGTGAAACATATACCACAAATACAATAGAGACTATACTCCCTTAGGAGGTAAGTAATAACACACGTTATATAGACACTAGTATGCAGAAATAGGCATAAAAACTGTTAGAAAACAGTGCAATTAGTGAAAATCACAGTAGTTAGAAATGGTCCTAGAGGGAACATAAACAATATACTAAGAAAGTGGAATGCAAATGTTGTGTTCCCACCGAGCAAGTGTAGTGTGTAGAGGGTTGTTGGGAGTACTAGAAAACACCCAAGGTAAGTACTAAACCCACCACAGTGCCCAGGAAAACAGAAGTAGAACACAGTAACTTTCCCAGAACACACAGAATCATCATGAGAAAGACGTTTATACAAGATGCAGAAGAGACTGCAAGACACAAACAGTGGATTCCTGGACCAGAAGACCTGTGGAAGAAGGGGACCAGGTCCAAGAAGCACAGAAGAGTCCAGGGAGAACAGGAGCCCACAGAACTGCTGATGAAGAAGAACAGTCAGTACGGCAACCAAGAAGATGGGTTTGGGTTCCTGGTTGGTGCAAGTGATGGCCCACGCTGGATGGAGGGACCCTAAATAGCCCTGAAAAGGGAATTAGTCAGCTAAGCAGGTAAGCACCTATCAGGGGAGGGCTGTGATGTCACTTGCTGGCACTGACCACTCAGATGCTCCCAGAGTTCCCTGCTTACTTGGAATCCAAGATGTCAAACCCCAGGGACCCTCTAGAGGAGCTCTGAACATCACCCCTAGTGTGGTGATGGACGGGGAGTAGTCACTCCCCTTTCCTTTGTCCAGTATCACGCCACAGCAGGGACTGGGGGTGTAGACTGGTTTAATGCAAGGAGGGCACCAAATGTGCCCTTTAAAGCATTTCCAGTGGCTTGGGAAGGCTACCCCTCCCAAGTCTGTAGCACCTATTTTCAAAGGGAGACGGTGTACAACCCCTGTCCTAAAGGAAATCCTTTGTTCTGCCTTCCTGGGCACAAGCTTTTCAAGCAACAGGAGCGCAGAAACCTGTCTGAGAGGAGGCAGCAGCTGGGGCTGCCTGGAAAACCTCAGAAGGCTGGAATGGCAATACTAGGTGTCCTCTAAGGATCCCCCAGAGTCCATGGAATCATACAACCAACGCTTTCAAAAACCTAGGGGTATGATTCCAACATGTTTGATACCAAACATGCCTATGTTTGGAGTTACCATTATGTAGCTGGACATAGGTAGTGACCTATGTCTAGTAAACGCATAAAATAGCGTCCCCGCACTCACAAATTCTGGGAAAATTGTCCTGGAGTTCGTGGGGGCACCTCTGATAGTGCAGGGATGCCCTCACACACAGGTACTCTGCACTCTGCCCTCAGGGCTGGATGGCCTACTACAGGAGTGACTTATAAGTGACCTGGTGCAGTGTAAATGGCAGTGAAAGGATGGATGCACCTTGTCACGCAGGTTGTAATGGCAGTCCTGCAGAAGCCTTTGCATGGGCTCCCTATGGGTGGCAAAAGATATTCTGCAGCCCATAGGGATCCCCTGGAACCTCAATGCCCTGGGTACCTAAGTACCATATACTAGGGACTTATAAGGGGGCACCAGTATGCCAATTGTGGGTGAAATACTGGGTTACCAGTGTGCAACAACCAAATTTAGAGGACAAAGAGCATAATCCCTGGGGTCCTGGTTATCACAATTCCAGTGAACACAGTCAAGCACACTGACATCAGGCAGAAAAGGGGGGTAACCATTGCAAAAAGAGGATACTTTCCTACAGCATCTGCTTACATTGAAACATTCCTTCTACTCTTATGAATGCTGTACAGTGCCTTAATTCACCATCCAATTCAATCTGCGGATACTCTGAGAAATGTTGTTGTTTGTGAGCCCTGGTCAAGCAACAGCCACAATCTCTTGCAGGGGGAACCACAAAAAACCCACTTATTTAACCCGTGCTTAACCCTGCGTAGCTTGGCATGGATAGTAGTCAGGCTTAACTTAGAGACAAAGTGTAAAGTATTTATGCAGCACACAAACAGTAATAGTGTGAAAAAATCCCAAGCCATTTTAGGAAAATAGAGTAAATATTAATACATTATTTCACATTAAAAAAACAAAATCCAACCAGTAGAACTAGAGTTAAGAAGTTTCGAAAGTTAAGAGTCAAAAAAGCACCTAAAGCATACAAGCAGCAATGGTGGACATCTGGTCACATGAGACCGGGTCAAAGTCAAAATCTAAGACTGACCACGGTGGAGCACAGTTCGGACACAATAAGTGGACTGGACCCAGTCAGCTCTTACCTTCAGACTTAGAAACATTTTGAAGAGAAAATGACTGGGAAGGTGGAAGTTGCAAGACTGCAGGAGTGTTCAAGGAGGGACTGTCATCGTTGGACAGCCATGGAGCGAAGACGTGGTGACATTTTTTACCTTCTGACTAAGTTGTCGATATGGAAGTTGAAAATCTCCAGTGGAACGAAGCAGAAAGCTGTAGCCAAAGACAGTTCCACGAGGTCAGATACCCCTTTGGCAAACGACCACTGAAAATGTTATGCCCCTGTGGTTCTGAACAGGAGGTCAGCAAGCTAGCCCTTAGAGTCACTTCTGGTAATCCTGGGTACAGACATAGATGCTGTGCTCAACAGCATGGATGGCCTCAAAGCCAGCTCCAGGCAACAAAGCAGTCATTCAGGCACAGCAGCAGTCCAGGAATTTCCTGGCTCCCTGGTTGTGGCTCCAACCTGGCTACACTGACAATGCAGGGTCATTAGTCCTATTGTGAGAAAACAGAACAAAGACTATTCAGGTGCACGTGGGGCTGTGCTTAGCTATGCCCCCTTTCCTGTCAGTTGATGGCCCATTGAGGCTCTATTAATCCCACTATTGTGTGACTGTCTAGGAGGAATTCACAAAGTCCAACTGTTGGCTTCACCCATTCATGTAACCCAAGACAGGGTGCAAGCACAAAGTGCAAAGGACAGGCACATTTCTGAAACTTTCTAAAAGTGGCATTTCCAAAATAGTAATACTAAATCTGGCTTTACCATTAAAGAGGGTTTAACATTAAAAATCCATAGATACCAAATAGGACATATCCATCTCCTTTCATTTAGGAACTACAGTTCATTAAATGTAATAATTAATCACCAGTGTGATCCTTAAACGTATGTGTCCGACCTTTTAATTACACAGCACCCTGCCATATGAGCTACCTAGTGCCTACATTTCACTACCAGGACATGCAAAACGTAAAACCTACATGTTCCACCTTTTAATTACAGTGCACTCTGCTTTATGGGTTACCGAGGCCTGTCTTATGGATGACTTATATGTAATAAAAGGGGAGTTTGAGGCTTGCCTAGGTGTTTAAATGCCAAGTCAACATGGCAGTGTTACACTGCATTGAGACTGCAATGGCAGGCCTGGGACAAGTTTAAGAGGGCTACTTAGGTAGGTGGCATAATAAGTGATGTAGACCGACTACTAGCGTATGATGTACCACTCTACAAGGAACCTATAAGTAAACTCTCTATGGCAATTAGACATATGCCAATCAAACCATGTTTAGGGGAGTGAGCACCAGCACTTTAGCACTGATTAGCAGTGGTAATATGCACAGAGTTCCAAGGCCAGGAAGAGCAAAGATCCAGCAAAAATAGGAAGAGGAAGGCAAAAAGTTTGAGGGTAACCCTACAGACAGCCATTTCCACCATAAGCACTAGTAAGATCTGTTGTAAAAAAATAGTCGCATCACCATCCAACAAAATTAATTGTTGAAGATTTGGAGGTGTGAATGTATCCACCCAAATAACTTAATTCAGACATCTCAAGTCTATACTTAGGGCCTCATTACGACTTTGGCGGTCTTTTCGAAAGTCCACCACAGTGGCTGCTGACAAAAGACCACCATGTTGGCGGTATTCCGACCACCGTATTAAGAGTCAAACAGGCACAAATCTGATACCGCCAGGACACGGGCAGGCAGGAAAGAGGTGGTTCCACCACCAGCACCGCCAGCCCGACTACCTTCCACCCACCACATTATGAGCCACAAATCAACACAGCAGTTCTTCCCTGGCAGAAAAGCATTGGCAGTCCGAACCGCTGCGCTCAAAAACTCACCTCAAACAGAACACAACACCACATTGGACAGTTCGAATATCCCACACCTGAAACACATACACACACCAGACACACCTACTCACTGCACTATATAATGCACCCCCACACAGCCCACAGTTCTTTGTGACGAAAACTACACACAGAGACAGCGAGAACCCACAGACTTATCACTCAGCACTTATACAGCATAGGTACGTATACAGTTCACAGTCAGCACACTCCACACAACTGCACGATCAAAAGTATACACACATCACTACTGCACACAAACACCACAACCAAGCAGCACACACAACCAAACACCCCCACCCCACCAAGCCCCTACACTTCACCCTTACATGCACAACACCCACACCTACCCACAACACAACCACCATGTCCCATCAAAAACACCCACGCTTCACAGAGGATGAATTGAGGGTCATGGTTGATGAAATTGTCAGGGTAGAGCCAATACTGTTTGGAGCACAGGTACAGCAAACATCCATTGCCAGGAAAATGGAGTAATGGCACAGAATAGTCAACAGGGTCAACTCAGTGGGCACCCAGCCACGCACAAAGGAGGACATCAGGAAGAGATGGAGTGACTTACAGGGAAGGTGCATTCCTTGACATTGAGACACCAAATTGCTGTGCTGAAGACTGACTGTGGGCCCCCACGTCCTCCCCCAGAGTTCACATTGTGGGAGGAGAAGGTCTTGGACATCCTGCATCCAGAGGGCCTGACTGGAATACCCAGAGGACTGGACTCTGGTAAGTAACTAACACTCCCCTGGCACAAAAGCGTCTGGTCTAGCATGCCTTCTCACCACCCAATCACTCCCCAATTGACCCAATATTTCACTACACCCCCCACCCAATTACCTAATGCCACTCTTCTGCATGCCACACCATCACCCAGCCCCAATGCCCACACAGTCCCTGCCAAGTGCACTGATAGCACGGCCAATCACAATCACTAAGACTACCACAATGCACCTGCCTATCACCATCAAAACCTGCAATGTGCACATCACATCACATCTCTTGCATGTATGACTATTGCACCAACTACAACCAACAGAATACCTCGACTGAGGACCACTACATGGCAATAACAGCAATGCTATGGCACAACAAAGTGCCAAACAATGAAAAACACAGACACAACACTGTCACCAAACCTAAGGAGCACTTATCCAGATCAACAAGCCTGAAATGGACTGATCATGGGAATAAAGTAAGAAAGTATACTCCATGCACAACATGCACAGACAGGACAAGCAATCTTGCATACACATATACCCTCCTCCCAATTGGACACCATGCTGTAATGTACAGCCATATCCACTCTCAACTAGCAAGCCTGAATTGCCACCTGCTAACAGGGCATGCCTGTCATGTGAACCATCACACAGGAACAGAACGCACTCACCGAGCTAAAGTTGCCATGCCTGACTGACAACAACCCCTATGGAACATGGTACATTTGTCAAAATCCACTATCCAAAAACTGTGATATCAGTGCTGCACCTGCCATTGCTGTTGCTGGGAATCAGGTGAAGCCACTGTGTGCATCAGGCAATGATACAACCATTCACATCGCCACCATTTAACCCTCTCTCACTCTATCCACAGGTAACGCTGCCAGCGCCACCATGGAGAGAATACCAGAGACTGCCAGTCCTCCTCAGGATGAAGGCCCCAGTGAGGACAACACAGCTGGATCTCTGGACAGTGATGACCTACCAGGCCCATCTGGGACCCCTGGTCAGTCTACCACTGCCTGCCTCACCCTGTCCACATTAGGCCCCCCCACCACCCTGTGGCACCAACATCACAGCCAGCCCTTCGTCCTCAAACCTGTGTCCGAAGGACTGTTCAAACTATGGTGTGCCCCACAGTAAAGAGACCTGAGTCAACCCCTCACACCCTAGATAATGAAGGTCCTGCTGACACTGGGAGTGGGCACACCATGCCAGAGACACAGGCAAATGGGGGCAGGGGGCATGGGAGGGAACCTGTAGGGCAGAGGATGAGGCACCCAAGGCAGTCACCTGACCAGGAAGCCATCTCCCAAGTCTTGGGAGCATATCACCAATCCCAGGACAGGATGGGCCAGATCATTAACATACTGAGGGAAAACCAAAGGCTGCAGAGGGAATACTACCAGGAGGTCAATTAGCAGTGGCAGACCCACATTTCTGGAGTGCTCAGGGACATTAACACCACCCTTTGTGCACCCTCCACCCACCAGCAGGCCCCTTCTACTAGCCACATCACATCTGCGCCCTCTCTCCTGATTGTTATCCCTTGTGTGGCCCTGAGACACCCTGATGGCTGTTCAATTACATTTTACCATGGACCCTCGCCGTGTGCTACCTACAGCTGTGCCACCTTCTCTAATGATTTCATCCATCCTTGCCCACACTCATCACATGTTGGACAATTAATGCACAATAAACATAGTAGATCTCTGCAAATGCATATGTGTCTTTATTTGTACATGTACAAATGTTTGGTCAGCAAAATGATATGTGGGTTTGGCCCCCTAAACCAATAAGCAGTGTAATGGACAACAGAGGGGTGAATCCTCTGCAGGAGACACAGTACAACATACATGTCCAAGGGCAGATGTAAGGGAGTCACTAGTCCAGCCATGCACCAGAGTACATCGACTTATCCAACGTGCAAAAAGACCATGACAGAGACTTTCATCAGAATAGTAGGCATAGTGGTACACAAAGCACATATGCAATTCATAGTTGTTGTGCCCAGTGTGCATGCATTGGCAACTAAACAGGGCACAACAGATGTTACTTCTAAATCACCAGTCTCAGGAAATACATCACAAAACACTGTAGCTGGCATCTGTCATGGGCAAAACTCCATTCTGTAAACAGTTACCAAAGGCTAATTAACATGAATACCTCAAGCAATAGATATGATAGGCAATGATTCACAGTACACAGTTACTCACTGGAATGAAAAGAGAACAGGAGAATGCAGGACGCATAGCACAATACAGGCCTGTCCATAAGAGATGTAATACTTGCAAGTTGCATAGAGTACACATGTAAGAGATGAGACTTTTTAACTCTGCATGTTACATGCAGTCACCTATCACAACACACACATAGGTTTAGGACCACATTACACCACCACTGATGATCCAAATCTGGAGGACTATAAACACTAATCAATGTGGAAATACAACACTTGCATATACACACACAACATACCTGTATGTTACTGGAAGTACTGATTGAGGAACTCTGCCCCAGAGTCAGCTGCTTCTTCCTCTTCTGCCTCCTCATCACTTTCCATGTCTGCATCACCAGCCACTGGTCCTGCTTCCTCCTCCTCATCAGCTAGTAATGGTATCTGATGTCTCAGGGCTAGATTGTGGAGCATGCAGCAGGCAACTATGATCTGGCATACCTTTTGGGGACTGTAGGGGAGGGCACCTCCAGAGAGGGCACCTGAATCTGGCCTTCCCATGGCCTCATCCTGCCATGAGCAGGATACCTCACTGCTGGTGTCAACAGCCAGGGAAGGTTAGGATAGCCTGAGTCACACGTGTGCACAGAGGTGGGACCAGTTACAATACAGGTACAGACACAGGGAAGAATGTGATGGCAGGTGCTATAGCAGAAACACACATCCAAATGCATACATACCAATGAGCCAAGCCCTCTCTCTCTGCAGATGTGACATCATGTGGGATGCATTGCTGTTTCTCAGAATGTAGGAGGCATGCACAGATCCAGGAAACTTGGCTGCCACTTGGGTGATGTACTGGTCTGCCACACACACCACCTGAACATTGATGGAGTGTTAGTTTTTCCTGTTCCTAGACACCTGTCATTGGCACTGGGAGGGACCAAAGCTATATGGGTGCCATCTGTGGCCCCTATCATATGATGGTGAGGGATGTGTCCCATATCATAGAAGTCTACCTTCACGTAGGCCAAATCCACACTTTGAGGGAACCTGATGTAGCTGTCCAGGTATTTCAAGAAAGCACACAGTACATCCTTCAACACATGACGGAACATGGGCTGTAACATCCTGGCTGCCAAGCCCACTGTGTTCTGAAAGGAGCCTGTGGCAAGAACGTGTAGCACTGACAGGACTTGGACAGTGGGAGGGATGGCATAGTGATTACGTATGGCAGGCAGTAGATCAGGCTCCAACTGGATACATAGAACCATGATGGTCTGACGATTCAGAGAATAGGTCAGGGATGATAGGCCTGTCCTCCAGGGTTGCAAGGTCGACTAGCGGATCGTACAATGGTGCATGTCTCAATCTCCTCCTGACAGGGCATCTAGGATAGAGAAGAGAGGCTGTACAAAGTGATAAGCACTCTGCACATGTTAGCTGAACATGTCCTTATCACACACACCTAACACTGTAGACATGCCTCGCACTGCTGACACACACTATATTGCCAAGCTGAAGAAGCGTGGGCACATCCTTGTTGCACGTAGCTGGCACTGATCAATAGTTTGTGACACACATTACATGTGTAATATTCCATATGTGGTACACTAAGCTGTCCTGTACTAAGAATGTATGTAGTCATGCTATATAACCATATGGTTGCACCACCTATGAGGCTCTGAATATCTGGACATACACATCATCTGACAACCGCCCATATGATGTCACAGTGTCATTTATGTGACATGTATCAGCCTAATTATGATGGCACAACATAGGCCTGCTCCACATTCTGGTAAAAAAATGTGTATGGCACACTTATTTTGCTGCTGCAAGGCATGATATGTAAATAAAATGGCAGCCGCCTGACCTGCAACACAGGACAGATGGAAGTGATCTAAGTCTGCAGGGAAATGTCATCATGGTGGTAGGTGGTCACAACCGCCATGCAACTTCTCATTGGTTAACATTGCTGCCTATGGGCGACTGGGGCCAATGGCAATCACTGCTGGCGGTGACGGTCCTGTATGCGGTTGTCGTCACCACCATTTTCTGCAGCCTTGCTCACTCAACTCCTGACAAGCAAGACCTCCACGATTTGAGCTGCTCTGGGAGCCGTCATGCCACGTCCTGCAGGTGATAGGACCCCAGCTGTCAGCCAAGAAGAGCTGGGGAAGCTGGTGGAAGGAGTCTACCTCTGTATGTACAGCTGTATGGGGCACCAGAGGAGCAGGTGAGCCCAATTCCACAGTCATGTATGATAGGGGTGGGTGTAAGAGTGAATGGCGTAAGTGTACCGGTAAGGGATTACATGTATTGCAGTGGGCATGGAGTTAAGACATATGAACCGTCATGATGGGTATGTGTGGGCATTTGGTGAGTCTGATGTGTATAGTCCAATGCTGTTGGTATGGTGCCAGTCTACATGACTTTCTCCTTCCATCTGTGTCACACATGCAGGTAAACACCCATCAGAAGAAGGAGATATGATGTGCCATTGCCAAGCAAGTGTGGACCCTGGGGGTCCATAGACAGTGGAGTACCCGTTGTCGCAAGTGGTGGGAGGATCTGAGATACTGGGCCTGGAAGCCAGCGGAGGCGCAGCTGGGGATGTCCTCCCAACGAGGGAGGGGTTCCCGTCGGACCCTGAACCCCCAAATGGCCCACATTTTGGTGGTCGCCTACCATGAGGTGGATGGGCATTTGATGGCAGCACAGCAGCCACATGGGGGTGAGTATTGACTGTATCCTGGGACTTGGCTGGCCTTAAATGGGATTGGAAGCCTCAGTGCAGGCAAAGTGACATTGTCGTTTATGCTACATGTTTATCGACATTTGGTAATGTGTATTAGGCACACTGGCAGACTATCTTTAGTAGATATGTTTTCATGCTTTACTCTCAATGGATGTACATCTCACATTTCTATGCCTCTCCATGGCTGTAATGTTGAGATGCACTGAAGACATAGGCACTTGTCTGACTCCATCCTGGCCATACAATGGATGTGAGTGTTTGGATCACCCTGTCAACACCAGGACAGTGCACGCTCTACGGGCATCTAGAATGCAAAAAAACAACATTCGCAAGATAATGTTATTTATGCATTGTGATGATATGTTATTGTTTAACCTTTTGCATTGCAGAATTCCATCCAAAAGATTCATTTTTAAGGTGCTTATAAATACTGTACATTTGCAATGTATTGCTGCAGACATTCAGAGTGTGTTAGGGTGTGGTCCCTTTCCAGGGCCTTCTAGAGACTTTCCCTGCAACATGCCTGGGCGTGGTTCTAGGCTGGGCCAAGACTCTATAAAAGAGAGTCAGCCCAACTTCCAGTGCTCACTATTCAGAGGTCCCGGTGCAGAGCAGCAGCTTCTTCCTGATCTCCTGTCCAGGCGGCCTATTTGGATTTTCCAGTCTTCTGCACTCATCTCTCATTGGTGATCACTGTTTCCAGGCGGTAAGACGGTGTTCGGACATTTTTCCAACACCGTAATTGAGAATTTTCATATTCTTGATTTTAATTCTTAAATGAATAACAGATTACTTGTGCGCTGCCATTTTTTGACATTTGTATGGTGGTTTGCAAATAGGGAGGACGCGCAATTTATTCCATAAACATTTGACTTCGTTATTACATTGTTGTTCATTGCGCGCTGATATTTCTTGACATTTACATGATGTTTTACGAGTTGACAAGACGTGCAACTCGTTTCATGAGCATTTAATTTTGTTGTTCATTGCGCTCTACCATTTTCTGGCATTTACATGGTGGCATTCGAATCGGCAACACGCGCGATTCTTTCCTTGAGTGTTTTTTCATGTTATTCATAGTGCGCTACCATTTCTTGGCATTTGCATGGTGGCATTTGAATCGACAAGACGCGCAATTTTTTCCCTGAGTGCTTTTCATGTTGTTCATTGTGCGCTACCATTTCTTGGCATTTGTATGGTGGCATTTGAATCGGCAAGCGCGCAATTCTTTCCTCGTGTATAAATAATGTAAATTACTGTGCACTACCATTCTAAGACATTTTCTTGGTAGCATTTCAAGTTGACACGTCGCGTGATTTATTCCTTGAATCTACGTTGTGTGATTTCATGGTGCACAATCCTTTATGGTGTTTAACACTCATATAAAAATCTGCAATGTGCGCAATTCACTTTCTAATGTTTTTTCTGAGATGAACACAACAATACCAGAGTTCTAGATGTAATGCTGTGTGTTCCTGATATGTATTCTTAAAAGGAGATTCATATGGTTGTTTAGAAATTGCTCAGAGTGTTTCCTGATTCTCATGCTAAAGAAAGTACTTGAATCTGAAAGTCCTATTTAACTTTTCCTGTTTCCTCCTCAGGTATTCGGTCATCTAAAGCCTAGTCAGTTTTAGGACTATTCTAGGGTTGTTCATGTTTTGTTTTCGGAAAAGACGAAGCTTAGAGTTGTAGCATGGTACTGATTTCATGAGATGTAGTTTTGATGTTGTGTTTTAACCTTTGCTTCCTACAGGTCTCCTTCCCAGCTGTTCCCGTCCTAATCCCCTTTTCCCCACTTGGACTCTCTTAGACTTTGTGATAAATCTAATCAGAGTATTGGAGCTGTCTTGTGGTGGAAGTGTTGGGAACGTGCACAGACCCCGAGGATCTGGTGACTCTGACACACCCTAAGCATTGTGTATGACCAGTTCCATCCATCTATATTAGTGACTCTGAGGTGTCGGTCCACTACCATCTGTGTAGCCTACCTGTATATGCTACTGTGTGACTCTCCTTTTATCACTGGGACTGTGTACATCATGTACTGTATCTGATGTTGACAGCTTGTGGGGCTGGCAGTACAGTTCAACCACAGAAATGGCCCTTATGGGAAGGAGTATTGCCCAGATAGCTGACTAGGCATATATAGGTCATCTGCTGACTGTGTGGTATGTGTAGGTAGCCAAACTGGGATACTAAAACGTGTTGAATTTATGAGGCCTGATTGCACAGATCATGCATTCCTAGGAGCTATACCTAGGGGGATGTGGCCTTTGAACCTATGGGATAGTACTAGAGGTATTAAGTGCCCTGGAAAATTCCTTATTTGCCACCATGGTGTGTACATGGCATGTATGACAAAGCCCTAGCAATTCCTTTGTTGCAATGCTGAGTAACTGCCTACATCATGTTATCATGGATATTTTGGTGCACATCTGATAGACTGTGACTATTACAGCTTGACTTGGCCAATAGGTAGTGAACGATTAAGAGTGGTTTGGGTATTGCATGACACATGGGGGGTGATTCTGACCCCGGCGGTTCACTACCGCCGGGGCCAGGGTCGGCGGGAGCACCGCCAACAGGCTGGCGGTGCCCCGCAGGGCATTCTGACCGCAGCGGTTTGGCCGCGGTCAGAAAGGGAAAACCGGCGGTCTCACGCCGGTTTTCCGCTGCCCTGGGAATCCCCCATGGCGGCGCAGCTTGCTGCGCCGCCATGGGGGATTCTGGCAGCCCATACCGCCATCCTGTTCCTGGCGGTTCTCCCGCCAGGAACAGGATGGCGGTATGGGTTGTCGTGGGGCCCCTGGGGGCCCCTGCAGTGCCCATGCCAATGGCATGGGCACTGCAGGGTCCCCCGTAAGAGGGCCCCACATTGTATTTCAGTGTCTGCATTGCAGACACTGAAATACGCGACGGGTTCCACTGCACCCGTCGCACCTTCCCACTCCGCCGGCTCAATTCTGAGCCGGCGTCCTCAGGGGAAGGCTCTTTTGCACTGGGCTGGCGGGCGGCCTTTTGGCGGCCGCCCGCCTGCTCAGTGCAAAAGCCAGAATCACTGCAGCGGTCTTATGACCGCGGAGCGGTGTTCTGGAGGGGGGAACTCTGGCGGGCGGCCTCCGCCGCCCGTCAGGGTCAGAATGACCCCCATGGTGTGTTGATGTGATTCAATATTTGGATTCTGTCTCCTTAATCTGCCCTATGTGGTAGTGGGACATATAGTTGGTGTACAGCCACTGGTGGTTGTCCATGTGTGCTTAATGAATGCAAAAATTGCCCAACTGAGATCTGTGTTGTCTGGGCTCTGTGACAGATTTTGCCTTTTGTGGAATATTGTGTGTGAGGCTGGAGTAGTTATGGTGCATAGTCAAACTGGTGTACCTGCATGTGCATTGGAAGTGGTCCATGATGTGATATGTGTGTTTCAGTGACACATCTGTTGTGACACTGCACTCAGTGGACGTGCTTGGATGTGTTATTTGTGTTACATGGGCCATTGTAGATACATTTAGCAGTATGCTGAATAGTGATATATGTGTTGGTGTCAGCTGCACAGGCTCTGTGGCCAGCCATGTAATATAACAGGTAGGTGCAGTGCGGTCTGTGAGTGGAGTTGTATACACTGTGACTGACATGTTAGAGACCTGAACAGTGAACTGCTCTACCTCCATGTAGCTCCTCCAGTAAGTGCAGCCCATGTCTGTCGAACTCTGACCCGCCGGCCCTCGGCCTCTTTTTCTCTGTCTTCTCCCTTCATGCTTTTCTGCTTGCCCTTGCGCTTTCTGTGCTTTTTCTATCTGATTCCTCTTTTTTTTCTGTGCTTTTTACTCTCATTTTACATTTTCTTTTCTTCCGATTCTGATCTTTGTCTCTTTTCTCTTTCTCGCTTCCCTCTCTCTGCCACAGCTGCCACCGCTGCCCCACCCCCCTTATCATGCCGTTTTTCCCACTCCCGCTTCCGCCTCCCACCTGTCCTCTCCTCCCCATCTCCCTACTTAATGGTGGCCGCGACCAGCAGGCCCACCAAAGGCAAGCCTGTCTGCGTCCGTCCGCGACCAGCGCCAAGACCCCTGGACCTCCCACCCGCAACCTCTACATGCCAGCAGCACTACATGCACTCAGCTCAGAATGCAACAACTGCAAGCCCTCATCACCGGCCGACACCCACAGCTTCCTCCGCTGCCTCCAATCCTATAAAACCACCAAGACCTCCAACCTGGCACAACCCACCCGCAACAACACACCCACACTGAAGACCCTGAAATGCATCTTCCTCAACGCCTGCTCCCTCCACAAGCATGCCACCGAAATCTGGGACCTCCTTGATAGCACCACCCCGGACGTCGCATTCCTCACTGAAACCTGGACCAATACCACCTCTGTCCCAGACATTGCCATCGCCATTCCCCAAGGATACAAGATCAACCGGAAAGACCACCACAGCTGCCAGGGGGTAGGGGAGAATCGCCATCGTCCACAAGTCTAGCATCTGAGTACACATCCCAAAGATCCCACAAGTCCAAAGTTCACCCTCAGGGGAACCCTCATCTACCGCCCAAGCGGGTCCCACGCACCTTTCTCCGACTCCATCACAGACAATATCACCGCGCAAGGCAATGCAGCATCCATTGCAATGCAGCATCCAACTACATCCTGCTGGGAGACCTCAACTCCCACCTCGACAACCTACAAGACCCCAACACCACATCCCTCCTAGACAACCTCCACAGCATAGGGTTCCGACAGATCATGACAGAACGAACGCATTCAGCAGGACACACCCTGGACCTCGTCTTCACAACAGGAACCTCTGCCACCTTCAGCCACACCTCCGAACTTCCATGGACAGACCATCGCTGCATTAATTTCACCTTCAACACACCCACCATCATCAGACCCCAACACCACCCATCCTGTCAAAGCTGGGCAAAAATCACCGACGACTAGCTCAATGCCACCCTCGCCAACTCAGCCCCTCCACTGCACACAACGACGACCGAACATCACAGCCCGCACCTTGCACAAATGGACTGTGCCAACACCATAGCCCCCCTCAAAAAGAACAACAGCACCCACGCCAAGAAAGCCAGCCAGTTCAAAGCAGAACTCTGATAATCCAGACGCACATGTCAACACCTCAAGAAAATCTGGAGAAACACCAAATCTACAGAAGCCCAAATCAACTTCAGAGCCGCCACCACTGCACACCACCATCTCAGCAAAAGCACCAGAAAGAAAGCATTACTAGAAAGAATCTGCTCACAGGCACACAACAGCAAGGAACTCTTCAGCATCCTCAAGGTGTTCACCCAACCCAAGAATGAAGCAATGGACATCCCACCCTCACAAGATCTCTGCAACAAACTCAACACATACTTCCACCACAAAAACAAGACCATCTACGGCAAGTTCACCGAAAACAGCCTACGTGCAGAAACCCCCTCCACTTGAACATGACACCAAAAAACCAACAATCACCACCTCCCCACCCCCACAAACCAAGCCCGCAACCTCGGAATCATCCTGGACTCCAAACTCAAGATGGAACGCCAAATCAACTCAGTCACTTCCACCTGCTTCCGCACCCTCAGCCTCCTACGGAAGACATTCAAATGAATCCCCTCGAACACCAAAAGACCATCACACATGCCCTCATTACCAGCAGACTGGACTACGGCAATGCATTCTACACTGGAATCAACAAGAAACTCACCCGCAAACTACAGAACATCCAGAAAACTGCTGCCAGACTGGTTCTTGACCTACCCCAACACTTTCACATCTCCAAGCACCTGTGCACACTACACTGGCTCCCCATAGAGAAAATAACCATCTTCAGGATCCTCATCTATGTACACAAAGCCCTCCATGACACTGAACCAGCCTACCTGAATAGGTGACTCAATTTCCACATACCCCACAGGACCCTACGCTCAGCCCAGCTCTCTCTCGCCAAAGTACTCTGCATCAAAAAAACAAGAGCAGGGGGACGCTCATCCTCCTACCTCGCCACCACAGCTGGGAACGCCCTACCGCCCCACCGCAGACAGACTACACCCCTCCTCAACTTTACAAAAAAGCTGAAAACATGGCTATTTGAGGACATGTATATTTGAAGAACCACCGCACTGATGGACGCTCAATCCCCCCAGCTTCAGCGACTGGAGACCGTCACGGGTGAGTAGTTGCGCTTAACAAACGCTGGTTGATTGATTGATTGATTACAGAGGACATGGACTAATCTGGTGTTGTTACTGCAGAGGCCTTAAATGTTGTATATGGTCAGTTGCACACCCAATGGGTGAAATGGGTATGGAGAGGTAAGATGTGTATTCAGGCATACTATTGATACTGCATCCAGGCCATGCTGTGCCAGCTTGAAGGGCTTTGTTTGGCATCATGGGGATGACTCTAGTGTATTGATGTAGGTGTGAGGGTTGGCATACAGGTGTGGGTAGTAGTGACATGTAATAACCTGATGTAGTTAATGTGTATTGGCAAATGCCATTGACTAGCTATGATATGTACAGTCACAGATTAAAATGCTTAGCTGTGTCTATGGGAGGTATTTGTTGATCCTTTTCCCCCATCTGTCTCTCTCTCCCTCCCTCTCTCTCTCTCTTTGTGTGCATCAGCATCGTCTAGGGAAGGAGAAGGGGCACAGGCAAGTGGGGAAGCAGCAGCCTATGGGACCCAGGAAGCTGCCACCAGCAAGAGGGAGGGACCCAGTGGGACGGAGGGTGAGGGGAGTGCCACAGGGGAAACCAGATCTAACACCTCTTCTTCAGACTCCTCCTCCGTTGGTCACTCCCTGACGGTGGCCAACCCATCTGGGACCACCCCAGCACCATCTTTGTCTGCCACCCCCCTACTACCACCACCCTCCCCATGGCTCTCCACCAAGTTGCCTGTGCCCGCTCACCCAGGAGGGTGGGCATCTCCTTCACCGCAGGCATCTCTGCCCCTGCCCCAGTCAGCCCTGCTGCCCTTAGTGAGGATGGTATTGACCTCCTGAGGTCCATCTCTGTGGGTCAGTCTGCCATCATGAATGCCATCCATGGACTGCAGCTCAAGTCCAGCCTAGCAATGCGTTCCTGGATGGCACTCAGGTGCCATGTCTGGCCTACAGAGTCCATTTTAGGCTCTGGCCTCCACTCTGACAGAAGCCAGTCTTCCTTTGTCTCCCGTTTCCCCCTCCAACTACCTCTTCCCAATCCCAAACTCATCTCCCCATACCCTTCCAAAGCATGCATACACACAGGCATGCATCCACCTCAACAGACAAGGGTACCTCAGACAAACATAAGCACCACAAGACCCACCACCGGCATGCACACAAGCAACACCCACCTGCAGACACACCAACATCCACTCCATGCACTGACTCCCCCACTACACTTCCTTCACAGACTTCATAGACACTACACCAGACTCCCTTGCAGCCACCACACCATCAGTCACAGATCCAGCCACCAGTCCTATCTTACCTACAATCAGCACAATAGCAGTCCCTTAGACATCCACCCCAGTCACCACATCTGCAGCCAACACAACTACCGACAACCCCACATGCAGCACATGTACCATACTTCAGACACCACCCCAACACACAGTCACCCATCCATCACAGCATCTCCCAGCACCTCCTCCCCTCCTCCAAAGACACCTAAACGCTCGCACTCATCCACCAAACAGACACCCAGCACCCACAAGCATTCCACGCATGCACTTGCACCCAAGACACATCTCACAGCCACTCCCTCTCTCTCCACTCCCAAACCCTTTTGCCATGACTGCAATGTGTCTAAGAAACATTTCCTCTCAGATTTTTCCCTGTTCCCTACCCCTCTCCCACCCTATGATACCCCCAAGCGCTCTGTGTACCTTCCCAAGTCCAGCCATTCAACCTCCAAGTCCCCCCACCCCCAGTAGTGCTCAGGCCCCTTCCCCTGCCAAGAAGTCTGCCCCTCCCAAGCCCAGGCTCAAGGACCCCCTCCCAAGCTGAAGGACCCCCTTGATGCCCCTACACTGTGGAGGTCATTTTGCAGTCAAGAGTCAAGTAGGAGCACAGTAAAGTGTCATTAGTGCATTTGGCACTTTGAACTTTGGACTGGCCAATGGCCTCATTATTTTACATAGTTATTTTATATTTTCCATTCCGCATTTTGAATACATCTGGAACAACCTGGTTTTGGATTCAGTGGTAACATACTTGCCCTGCCTTTCTTTCTACATGGCTGTTTGGTGTTTGTGGGCTTTGGTTTGTGTGTGTGAGACGTGTGTGTGTGAGGGTTATGCTACCTGTTGTGCCTAGTCTGAAGGGGTGTGTGTGGCTCTGCCAATTGTCCGCTGTGATGTCTGTGTATTGTGTGTAGGATATGTTTGTTACATGCATATATGTATATAAATTGTGTATTGTTTGTTAGAGATGTATAATGGTGGTGTTGTGTGCCCTTGTGTGGTTGTTATGTGTGTGTCTGTGTGTGGTCGTGGCTATGTCATATGTGTTGTGTGTGATGTGGGCATAGTGTAAGATATGCTTTGTTGTATGGCAGTGTGATTGTGTTGATTGTTTGTGTGGTGTTGTTACGTGTTGTTGTAAGTATGCATTGTCATGTGGAGGTGTGCAGTAAGATTGCTTGTCTTAGCATTTCTGTAGTTGTGGTTCTGGTGTTGTTGAGTGACTCGGTTTTGTTGTGTATGATTGTGTTAGACAGTGCCGGTGCTGTGTGCGCATGGGTTGGTGTGTGCACGGCATATGTGTTTGCCGTGGTGTGTGCAGTACGGGTGTGCGAGTGTGTATGTTTGTGTTTGTGTGTGTGTTCGTATGGGTCTGTGGTTACATGTGTGTGTGACAATCACAAGTCATCCTGGTTGTGTATGTTGTATGTGTGTGGGTACTGATGCCTTTCCCTCCAGTGTCTGGTAGGTATGTCTACTTACGGTTGTTGTCTTCTTCAACGTCGGTGGTTCCGGAGTTGTTGTGCAAGCAGGAGAAGTAGGAAGACTTCCAGTTCAAGTTCCATGGTGGCTCCGGGCAGGTATGAGTTCCTGAAGGTGAGTGTTTCATTTCATAGAGTTGGTTTACTCCTACAACTCCAGCAGAAACCTTGGCGGTGTGCAGCCTCGTAATGTATCTGGCAGGAACATGGTCCCTGCCAGTCTGAAGGTGCCCACCACCGCCCCGATGGCCTGACTGCACGGTTGGTACTGGTGGTTGTTTGGCTGTGTTCTGTTGGGAACACCACCATGGTCATAATTTGGCAGTCTTCACCACAGGGCCGTCTGCGGTACAATGGCCACTGCCAATACGGCGATCCTGAGACCTGCATACTCACAATGGCCCACTTAGTCTTAGGTCCCCATTTGACTTAAGTGAAATTACAAATGGAGAAGCCCAATATGAAATTTAATTGGGTTCTGGTATGTCCTTGTCACATAGGTCATGAAGTATTTCTTCAATTTCTGTCTATAATTTAAAGGTGTATCCCTAAATTTTTGTATTACAGGAATTTTGTTTTTATGTTCTTCTGGTTTCCATTTATAGCTCTTTCGGAGCATGCAGAGGGTGTTGAAGGGGGAGGAGGAGATGGCGTTGATTTGCTGGGTCAGGGATAATAAGGAGTCCAAGATGAATCCTAGGTTGCATGCGTGGTCGGAGCGGCTCTGAGTGGCAGGCCGCCAGGAGTCATCCCATGCAGAGGGGGTGGAGCCAAAGATGAGGACTTCCATCTTGTCAGAATTGAGTTTGAGGCAGCTGCTCTTCATCCATTCGGTGATGGTCTTCATTCCTTCTTGGAGGTTCGTCTTGGGGAAGTCCTTGGTGAGGGAGAGGATCAGCTGGGTGTCGTTGGTGTATGAGATGATGTTGAGGTTGTGCTGCATGGCACTTTTATCCAGAAATTATGCTTGACATGTTATGTTTTACCTTTCAACATGATTAATTTATTGCTCTTCTTATATTGCAGGAGACTTTCCTGTTGTGATTGTTTTCATGTTTCATCTCAAGTTTTCGTTGTCGTTCCTGCGTTGACTCTTCTTCTTCGGATTGGACGTGCTCTCTTCTTCATGTGGTCTCTCCCCTCACCTACATCAACGTATTGTGGGTATGTTCCCCTCGTTTTCATTAATTATTTGCTTCATCTTCCTTTGTTAAGGTATTTGTAGCTTCTTTTTTATCCCTTCTTTTTTCTTTCTATTGCAGCTAATTACTTTTTTGATATGATTAATGTTTTGTCAATAGGCATAAATCTTTCTTTTTCATTAATTGAAATATTGTTTGAATGTAATTTACTCTTTGCTCTATTTCAATGGTTCTGACTTTGGTTTCATAGAATGTCAGAGGTTTGAATTATACGATAAAAATACAGAGAGTTTTAATGCACTTATCCAAACTTAATGCTCAAATAGTCTTTTTGCAATAAACTCATCTTTCTGAGATTGTGTCTATGAAATTACATAAAGGTTGGGTCGGAGACGTGTTCTTCTCACCTGCAATTGGAGAAAAGCATTGGGTTATTGTTCTGTGTCTCAAATCTCTGAATATTCAGCTTATTTCACAAGAAAAGGATGAAGAAGGTCGATGGTTGATAGTTAAGATGTGTATTGATAATACTCCAATGGTTTTCCTCAATGCATATGGTTCTAATTCACCTGATGTTCCATTCTGGTCCCCGATTTCCCCAAAACTCCTACAATACTCAGATGATAATCTAGTTTTAGCAAGTGATTGTAATCTCCCTGCAGATCCTTTTATAGATAGACATTCCTCATCTACTTATATTTGGAATAAATCACAAAAGACTTTTATGCATGCCATTCAATGGAGACATTTAACAGATGCTTGGAGATTATGCAACCCTACATTACAAAAGTACTCATACTTTTCTACAGTCATCACACGTAGCCACAAATTGATTATTTGTTTATTTCTCATAACCTAATTCAGTTTTTGTAGTCTGCTGATATAGGTTCCATTTTAATATCAGATCATGCACCAGTTTCTATTCAGTTAGATATTGTCCCTAAAACCCCACACTCAAAAAAGATGGGATTTAATAACTCCTTATTCTTAGATAACAATTTTACCTCTTTCTTCATCACTTACTCTCAGGAATTCTTTACCTTAAATCAGTCTGATGAAATGTCCTTTCACACAGTATGGGGCCCTCTAAAAGCACGTGCTAGAGTCTTTAGAATTAGTTTTGTATCTAAAATAAGACAACTTTCTCAAACTCCGTTTTAAACAATTTCTTGATTAAATCAAACGTCTAGAACACTCCTACTATACTTCACACACACAACACTCGTTGCAACAATGAATTAACACCAAGCTTCAGTTTAACAAGGTTTCTACTAAGAACGCAGCATCTTACTCAAAGCTAGCGCAAGATATTACGGAGGTCAAAATAAATTTGGGAAATTGTTGGCAAATTATTTAAAAATTAAACAGAATACATTTTTCATCGGGTCACTTACTGATGAAAAAGGTTTGGTTTACTATAGAGACTCTGATAGCTCTATTTAAAAAAAATTACAATAATTTATATATGCCGGAGTCTATTCCCTTGGACCAATCCCCACACCCTAAAGAATTGAGTTTTAATAACTCCTTACTCTCAGATAACAATTGTACTTCCTTCTTCATCACTTTCTATCAAGAATTTTCAACTTAAATGCCCTTTCACACAGTATGGAATGCTTTCAAACATCTGCTAGAGACTTTATAATTAGTTTTGTATATAAAAAAAGAAAACTTTCTCAAACACGTTCTAAACAATTTTTTGACACAATCAAACGTCTAGAACACTCCTACTATACTTCACAACCTACACTCATTGCAACAATTGATTTACGCCAAGCTTCAATTTAACAAGGTTCAACTGAGAATGCAGCACCTTATTTACTCAAAGCCAGTGCAAGATATTAAAGAGGTCACAATAAATCTGGGAAATTGTTGACAAATTATTTAAAAATTAAACAGAATAAATTATTCATTGAGTCACTTACTGATGAAAAAGGTTTGGTTAACTATAAAGACTCTGATATCTTGGCTTATTTACGCCGGAGTGTATTCCCTTCAACCAAGATATTGTCCACTATTTGTCATCTGTTCAGAAACAAGATTAATCCCATATAGATTTTTCACTCTTAGAATCTGAAATTTCACAAACAGTACTTTAACAAGCCTTACTTTTTCTTAAGAAGGATAAAGTTCCAGGTCCAGATGGCTTCACAGCGGAATTCTATCTACATTTTTCTTCATTGCTTCTTCCAAAGTTACTTAATCTCTTTCATTCCTTTTCTCTTGTGAATGCCTCATCAGGCTCTTTCCTAGATGCATTTATATATGTCTTATCTCAAAGGAAGGGAAGGATGTCAAACTTTGTAAACTTTATAGAGCCATCTTTATAGTCAATTTAGATTACACCATCTTTTCAAAAGCATTAGCCTTTAAAAGTACTTTTTCCATAATATTTATTAAAACACAGATTTTACCATTGTATTGGGCTTTTGGTAGATATTGCAAAGTTCTGGAATAATGTTTCTAATGTTTTAATAGCTGAACATAGCGTAGCATTATTAAATTTAATACAGCATCCCAGTGTTTCCTTATGGAACAGCCAGCCTTGCTACAATGAACTTTGCTTTTAGGTACTAGTGACCCTGAGAACATGTTTAACATTAACTTTCTACATGTCCTACTTTTAAATACCACACACCCTGCCATGTGGGCTATAGGGTCTACATATGGGTGACATCAATAGTTAAAAAAAATAGGTGTTGATCTGTCAAAAAGGTTTATTTTGACAGGTGAAACTGAAATTTTAACATTGTTATACCAAGCTTCAATACTATGACTGAAGCCATGTTTGCACTGCCACTGTAGTGCATGGCACAATAGGTGCTGCAGTCCACTAGTGGCATTTAATTTACACAGCCTGGGTAAACCCTGTACCATATACAAGGGACTTATAGTTAAGTTAAATATGTCAATTAGGACTATGGCAATTCACCCCTACTAAAAGAGGAGCACAAACACTCGGCTTCTAGTTAGCTGAGTTAAAGTGTACAGGATTCTCCAGCCAGCAGTACCGGAAAGAGCAAAAACCTGTAGGTAGAACATTAAAAATTATGATCAGTTGCTATGTGAAAGAACTGGGTGAAAGCTATTATGGGTTTTTAACCATGTAAGCAATTTTAAGATGTGATACTGTGCTAACCCTCTAATTATGGGATGGTGAGAATGCACAAGAGAGAGACGATCTAAGCACCTGAACCTTCATCTCAATTTGTGGACAAATTTTAAGGGAAAAAACAGAGGGTAATGACTAAATATCTCGACTCTATGTTCTTCTTTCTATCATGTTGAAAAAGATTAAGGGGGTCATTATGACCCTGGCGGAAGGCGGAGAACCGGCGGTAAGACCGCCAACAGGCTGGCGGTCTTACTTTGTGGAATTATGACCATGGCGGTTACCGCCATGGTCATCTGCCGGTTCCCCGTTCCGCCCGCTGGGCTGGAGACCTGGGTCTCCAGCCCGGCGGCCGTCACTAGACCGCCGGCGGTATTTGGACCCGGCTTACCGCCATGGATTTCCAGCAGTTTGAACCGCCATGAAATCCATGGCGGTAAGCACTATCAGTGCCTTGGAATTCCCTGGGGGCAGCTCTGCTGACACCACACCGCCAACAGAACACCGCCACGGCGAATCACAGGACGTGATTCGCTGGGCGGTGTTCTGTTGGCGTGGCAGTGGAGGTGGAGCAACCTCCACTTCCCCGCCTCCCGCCAGTATGGCTGTTGGCGGCTCTCCATCCGTAAAAGGACGGAGAGCTGCCAACGGTCATAATAGGCCGAGCGGCAAACCCCCACCACTGGCAGTCTTCCGCACGGCGGTCCCTCTGCGGTCTTCAAAAAAGACCGCTGAGGTCAAAATGACCCCCTAATTGCTGTAAATCTATGAAATAAGTAGCAAAAAACATCTGTTTGTTAGGCATTGATTAGGGGTATGCCAAGTTCTGTTTCCCTTCCCTTTCCTTTCCAAGAGTAGCTTTACTGGTATAGACTTTGTTCTTACCTCTTCTTTCCTCTGGGGTTTCACATTTTTTCAAAGGATGTTGTCCCAGTGACATAGTTTCAAACCCTCCCATTCCTTCTTGCTCACTGAGGTCCCAAAGACTTCCTAACCTCTCCTTCCTGGTGTGTCTAGGTAAAGGATGTAAAGAATAAGGATGCATTCCTGTGACATCTTCCATGATGAGGCTTTCAGGACCCGAGTATGGGCTTGCAAAAACTTTGACTTCCTGACCTCACTCCTCTACATCAGGTTTAACAGTGCCCCCAATGTAAGACCATGTCTTTGCTGTAGGTGGACAGTAACTAGCACTCCACTGGGGGTTACCAGCACCTTCATTGTGTGAGCCCTTTGTCCTTCCTTGATGGACTCTTAATAGATCTCTGTTGCTTTTTCACCTGTGTTTCCAGTCAGTGAGCCCCATTAGCACTCCTATGGTGGTTGAGCCTCACTTCCAATTGATGAGGCCTCTGGTGGCTTAGATGCACTCCATATAGCTAGATGCACTCCATATAGCTGAAATGGGTGGATCCTCTGTGGCTCCTGGGTGGTCCCCATATAGCAATCCTTTGGTGGTTTAACAGTATCTGCAATTTATGAGTCCTTTGTCTCTACTGGGTGAAGTACATACAGCACCCTTTTGGTGGTTTAACTTTGCCTCCAATGGGTGAGCTCTCTTTTGTTCTTAGATGGCCTCAGCACAAAACACCTTGGTGGTTAATAGCAATTCCAGTGGGTGGTCCCTCTGTTACTCCTATGTGTGCTTCCTATAACACCTACAGGTGGTTTAGCAGTGTCTTCAGTGGGTGGGCCCACCTCCAAAGGGGGGAACACTCATTTGCTCCTTGGTGGACTCAATGTAGCTGTCCCTTGGTGGTATAGAAAAAATTCAGACAGCCGGTGCTGTGGGGTGGACTCAATACAGCACTCCCCTGGGGATATACCAGCTCTTCCAATGCGTTATCACCTGTTGCCTCAGGTTAGGCTCCATATAATGTCCTTTTTGGCACAACAATTTGGACAATGGGTTGAGTCTTATGATGCTTCTGAGTAGACTCTATAACTCCTATTGGATCTGAATGAAGCACTTAAACAGCACATCCTACATTTAGTTCAATTAACTCTAAAGTTGATGAGTACCTGCATGCACAATGTCCTCCATGTTCACAATCTCCTCTACATCCCAAATATATGATCAAAGTTAGGTGCACCATGCTTTCACCTTGTTCTTCAAACCTCACACAGCTCACCCAACATGTACTTTGTAGGCTAAACTACAAACAGCAACCTTCGAACCATGTATTAAGAAGAGGATCCACAAACACAAGACAAATCATAGCATAATATGACCTCACTCGTGGCATGGAGCGCTATACAAATATTGTAATGATTCCACCCTGAAAAGCGCTATGGAAATCAGAATGCAATACAATCCCATTTCTTCTGACAACTAAGCAATCAATGTAAGGAAGTTATTTTTATGAATTGCTTCAACATAGGTGAGAGCAATTTAGTGTAATAATCATGAACAAAAGAACTGTTATTTGACTGAGACAGGGCATCTGCACTGCTTCACAGAACGATAAATAAATGAGGAGTGAGTCTGAACAGCTATGTATAGCAGGTCTTCACAGACTTAACTGCTGTTAACTGGACTTCAGAAAGCAAAACAGGTGTTCAAGAAAATTTATGCAGATAACAAAGTCTTCAAAAACAGTTTGATTGGTTTGTAGCCACAGTTCCAAGTGAACCTGTTCTAAGTAGAAGCTGATTGTTCCTGAAACTTCACATTACTACAGCTGGTGACTACCTTGAGACTATGAACATCAATTGAATTGAATGGAGTTCCAAAGAGGCTTCTTGGTGCTTAATTTTTAAATGCAGGGATATGTTAGGCTTAATACTTGATTTAATTGTTTCCCTACTTTCCATTCTACATTTGTAATGGAGAGTATTTTTTACTGCAGCATCTTACAGGTTTTTCTGGGTTTTTAAATTGTTTAACAACATTGTCATGCACCTTGAAACTGTTATGGAGCCATATTGTACCAGGACTATGGGCCAGATTCAGAGGCTGGCGCTCCGAAGACCCATGGCCTCCCGGTGGCTGTTGGACCACTGTGGTTGTGGTTGTGGTGGTCCGACTGTCACATACCGAGGTTGGAGGACAGACTCACCAACCTCCCTCCAACACTGCCAGGATTTCAGATCCCAATGGGCTGCTGGCGGTGCAGGTTGCACTCAGCCAGGGCGGCACTAAAGACAGCACCACCCTGCTGATTACAACCTTGTTCTCCGCTAGCCTTTTCATGGCAGTACCACAGGTACCCCCTACCCAGCACGCTCAAAATGTGCACTGTTTGCTGTGCAGACCTGGTGCCCCTGCATGCAGCAGCATTGCCGTCGGCTCTGTTGTGAGCCGGTGACAATGCTACCACCCCATTACCACTGGGCTGACTCCACTGGTCAGATCAGTGGGAAAGTCATAATGGGCCCGGCGATGAGGTCGACCACATGGCGGTGACCACCCCGTCAGGAGTTTGGCAGACAGGTGTTTCCATCAGCCATACTTTTGATCTGCCCCTAAGTTTGGTGTAAAGCATGGGTGCTTGCAAACATTTTCCCATGGGCCAAAAAGTTTGGTGATTGGTGTGATAGAGGGGCACATTGATGCCAGCAGGGTGGCAGTTTGGAGAGGGGGGTATGTGGGCAGCAGCAGGTTAGGTGGGCAGGTGGAGGGGAGGAAGGTAGGTAGAGGGAAAATGAAGCATTTATATCTAGCAGCTGAATTGCACAATATGAATCCAGAAAAACACACTTGACAAAATTGTTTGATTGTAAGCAATTGTTATATTTCACTTTCCCTTCTTTTACTTCATTATCACATTGAAAAGGACATAAAAATACGTAATTCCAGAATGGGCACTGTACAAAATCTTTTTTTGATTTGGTTTAATAAACCATTATGTTCATGTATAATAGCAACCAAGGCCAGCCAGAGGGTGCACATAACAATTGACCTGTCTTTCATTTCACTATTGGCATCATTGTCAGGGTGGGAGGAAGAATGAGTGTTTCAAAATTCATGTTTGAAAATGATCATTTTAAAGAAATACTACACTGATATCATTTGATGTACTAAAGTAAAATGGTTCTGCATTGTAATGAAGTACACTTTTTGAATTTTCATCACACTTTATCATATTTTTACATGTTTACTTCAAGTTGACTTAAGAAATGAAAGTATTCCGAAACTTAAGTGGTGCGGGACTCCAAAGTTACTTCCTTTCTTTGACGTCAATTAACCTTTAAATAAATGCTTTGCCCATTTATTTAACACCTCTTTAATATCAGTGAAAAGTCAAATAAACAGCACCCTAATGCTGCTGTTGACCAGGGGGCTAACCGTGAAGGACAGGAGGGCTGCATGTGGCCCCGGAGCCATACTTTGAGTATCACTGGTGTAGAGGAATGTTTTTTAAAACTACACACCTTAATTCTGCATTCATGTTTTTCAGCTTTGTGTTGAGTGGTTTCTACTTTACTAATAATAAAGTTATTTGGAGTGTGGATTTCCTATGCAGTTCTTTTGGAAAATATGAATTCGAGGTGGGTGTTAAAAAAATCCCCCCTTTGGCCAAAGGTAGGCATCTTCAGATAAGATTGAAAATCTACTTAAAATTTTTTATGTTTAGTATTGGTAATTATATTTTTATGTACAGGTAGTCTACATCACCAAACATTCCACTCTGCTAAAACCTTTGAAAGCAGATTGATAATTATTTCTTCAGTTTTTTTGCTAATTCTAGTTTGTAGACTACATACAAATGATTGTGCATCTCTCATTTTTTGAAAATGTTACTCTTGTTTAAAAATCCCATGAAATGGAAGAAGGTTGGATGAGATTTTAAAATAGCAGAAAAGAAAGAGTTGTGGCATTCCTCTACAGCATTATTAGTTTCTGCTCTTCCTTTTAAGCAGGGTGTGTAGCAGTTTTACCATTCACGTCTAAAATGTGTAGTTCTCGTGCAACCTGACATGCTTAGATATCTGATCCAGATATCTTAAAATCAATTTAGAAATGGTGGCAAAGTTTCTAAATAACAACTAAAATACTCACTCTGTATATTTGTATGTAGTGGTCACTCACTAGTTTGAGCGGTACAAAGGCTAACACAGGCAGTTTTTTTATTACAAATTGAAGCCCAATATCTGACGTGTAGTCTCCTGCTAAGGGTGTTTTTGAATTTTTCTCCAAATAGCCTGGGAAAAGTGAAAAAGCATCCTTGAATTGTTTTCTTTAGATAGACTTTGATTTTTTTAAACACATTTAATTAAAGGTTTTATCAGTGACAAAAAGTTAGACAGTAGTCACTTTCAAATTTGCTGCTGATATTGCATGCTAATATTACATTAGAATACATCAGCCTTCCTTCCTTCTGAGGTATCCAGCAAGGTGATTTCTTATCTCTAACATTTCACAACTCCCATATAGACTCCACCCCCACTCTCTCCCCGTGAGTCGAGTCCTAGTAAATGTCATGAAAATAAAGATGATACTGGGTTACTGATTCACGGTTGATAGTCTAGCGTGGGGTGTGGTGGTGGGCAAAATAGCATTCTGTCACTTCTCAACATGTCAAAGGGGAATGTGCTTAGATTCAGCCTTTTAGCTGCCTTTGAGTACCCCCATTTTGTGAGGGGAGTGGTATTGGTGAGTTCGCTAATGCTGATGAATGGTAGTGCCTCTCTCCGGTTCATTCAGTGTGTCCGTTAATGTCTCCCAGGCTTTTGCCATATCATTGGGTGTAATTCCCTCCGGGCTTCCCAGAGCAAGACCTCTCCCTCATAATCAGCCCAACGCTCAATTTCCCTATGCTACGTGGAGATTTGAGGGCCCACGAAGGTTTTCCAATTCCTTGTGAGTTCCTTCTTAGCTAGGACTTGGGTGTGGTCCTGGAACCTGCCCATAACTTGTGTTTCGGAAGTGTGTGGAAACCAATGGAGTATGCAATGGCCAACTGAACAGGGCACGTCTTTGTCTATGGTGTCGGCAACCCCTGCAATGACTCTTTCCCAGTAACCCATCAAGGTGGGACATTCCCATAGCATGTGTTTAAGAGTGGCCTCTACTAATTTGAATGACGGGCAGGCTGCGTCAGTGGTATGAAAATATTTATTGATATGTCTAGTGGTGAGATAAGCCCTATGAATAATGCAGTAATGGATCAACCTGAATCTAGCATTTCTGGAAATTTTAGGTGCCTGTATTTAATTCCAGTCTTTTTTCAGGTATTGGGATTTCCAAATCATCTTACCTCCGTGTTTTACATGTCTCAAGGGGTTGAATCATGTCTCCTCCGATTGCCATTTAGAGACAGGTAACCACTTTAATCTTCCCTCCTGATAGTACTATGTATTGACAGGGACTGTGAGAGAGGGGCTCCATTGCCCCTGTTCTCCAGTGATTGCAAAAAGGTTTTGTCACAGCTCTATGCAGTAGGAAATGTATCTGTGAAAGGTTAAACTCTGTCCAGAATTCCTCAAACTGGAGGGGTACACTGGTTTGGAATAAATCTCATACCTGTGTTACTCCCTCCACTCCACCTCTACCCACTTGCTTAATTGCTCCCAGTTGCCACCATGTCTCAGGGCCCTCAATAATCTGATAACTATGTCTGGGGAGTATGGGATGTATGTGTGTGTTTTTTGCAAACATCAGATCCAGCAATAGTTTATGACCTTAAACTCATGTGTATCAGATTCCGCTGGGTGGCAGAAGCGCCCTCATCAGACTGGTGAGCTCTGGTACAGATGGTGCAGATGGTCTAACATCTCGCTCTGGTGTCTGCCGGCCTGCCATTCACTGGGTGTGCCATTGGAGTTGTGCCGCCAGATAATAGGATTCACATTACAACCCACCATCTCCCTATGCACACTGCAGATTGGTGAGGGACACTCTCCTCCAGCCAGACCCCCACAGGAACCTTGTGGTCAGATACTCCAGGTCTCTAAACTTGGTTCGAGATGAAGGCAATCATTTTCAGCAACATTACCCTTCCCTCTAAAGACAGTCGGAGCATCTGCCAGAATTCCACGTTGGATCGCATTGATCGAATGGCAGAGCCAACATTCACATCTAAGAGGTCCTGCTTGTTGTGATAGATTTTGGCCCCTAAGTGCGTTAGACAGCGAGGCTCCCACATAAGCTCTCTTAATCCTTCAGGAGGGTGGCTATTCACATGCAGGGGGAACAGGCAGGATTTTTACCAATTAACTTGCAGGCCCAAATATGAGCCAAAGGTTTCTAACATAGCCCTGGCTCCCGCCAGATC
Organism: Pleurodeles waltl; assembly: GCF_031143425.1. NCBI lineage: Eukaryota > Metazoa > Chordata > Amphibia > Caudata > Salamandridae > Pleurodeles > Pleurodeles waltl. Next base: position 1,660,381,319 of record NC_090444.1, on the reverse strand, counting down.
TACAGATATATCTTTAAGGAAGTGTACTAGATCATCACATATAGAGCTATATGGTGGTGATGGTTGCATACTTGTATGCTCTGATAGCTGTTGCCCCTCTAGCCTGACAGGCCAGTGGGTCCATCGCTAGGACAAACAATGGTGATGACAAAGGAGAACCCTGCCTGGTTCCTCTGCTAACAACATAACTCTCAGAAATAGTGCATCCTCTGCGGACTCTGGCTGTGGGGTCGGTATATAGTAGGCGGGTCCATGTTAAAAAAACAGAGTAACAGCCCCATCTTGTTCACAACCTCATAGAGAAACTCCCATTCAAAGCTATCAAATGCCTTTTCTATGTTTACCACAAACACAGCTACTTGAGTGGCACCAACACAGTCAGTGTCTTTTACTGCTAGGAGATGGCAGATGTTGATTGCCGTGCTCTGGATAAGAATAAACCCCACTTGGTCAGGGTGTATTAGTCTAGGCAGCAGTGAGAGAAGCCTGGAGGCTACTGAGGATCTTAGAATAAAGGGTCAACACTGAAAGCAGCGTATATGATTTACAGTTCTTGGCTGGTTTACCAGGCTTTAGTGAAGGCACCACTAACGCCTCCCAGGTGGGAGTCAGCAGTAGTACTGTGGATTTAGTGTAATCATAGAGCTCCATGAGTTTGTGGGGCCAGTATGTCAGTGTAAGTGGCATAAAACTCCACTGGGAGTCCATTCATCCCCGGTGTCCTCCCACAGCCCAAACCTTTTATCATGGTGCGGAACTCTTGGATAGCAATGTCTGCCCAATTCTTCAGCCTCTTCCTGTGAAAGTGTCATCCGGGCAGCAGGTCTAGATATGCATGCAGCAGCTCTGTATTATGGCATGTGACACTCGCATATAGTCCAGTGTAATATTGTAAGAATTGATTGTTTATTTCTGTCTGCCTTTATAGCCACCTAAGACAGCAAGCTCCACAATAATAGTGCCCCTTCTTAACTGATTGGCAAGCCATGCCAGCAAGGAGCCTGTTCAGTCCCACTCAGCATGTGTTCATGACATGCATAGTTTATAATAAAAGCATCAGAGCCTCTCTATGAGGACTGTTACTTTGTTCTTGACTTCAGACAGGGTATACTGTAACTCAGGTTGTCCTGGTCATTCTCAATTCCAATTCAGCATCTGCTACTTCACTCAGAATAGTACCCCGAAACCCACCAATTCTGCTGTGCAGCATCCTCTAATTACTGTCTTGAAAGCATCCCACTCCAGCAGTGGGAAAAGGCAGTTCCCTGGTTAGCCTCGAAATACTGCCTGATAAGTTCTCTGATCGCTTCACATAATGGTTGGTCCCCTAATGACTCAGGTTTCAGTCTCCATGTTGGATTGCATGGGTGGGGTATTCTCTCCCTAACTGAAAAAAGCCCTGGGTTATTATCAGAGATTTTGCGAGCCAAATATTCTACTACATGGTTTAGAATGTGAACATCAGGGGAGCAGAGGAATGTGTTGAGGTGTGCGTATAACTCATGGAGGTGGGAGAAGAAGGAGTAGTTCCTTGTGTGCAAGTGTGTTTGCCACCACATGTCTAGAAGTCCACAAAGATCTTGACCATTGTAGTCACTGGGGAGTCCCGCAAAGGTGGCTGTGAGTTGTCAGTCAGGAGATCTGCAATACAATCAAAATCTTCCCCTATAATAATCGATTGGGTTAGATATGGGGAACAGTTGTGGTACTGTTATCCCATTGTAATGTGTAAGTATGAAGGTAAGTAGGTAGCGACTCACAGATTCCCCATTTAACAAAAAAAAGAAGTCTTCCCAACTCCCTTTCCCCAGGACAAGCAGGCAATGACACCCCATCCGAACAATCAGTCTGTGTCGTTCACAGGGAAGCCCACATACACCTCTAGAGTGGGAATATAGTGGTGTCCCTCTTCATGCTAAGGGTCTCCCCCACCCACTAGCAGGTAACAGAGTGTGTGTGGTGAGTTTCAGGGACAGCTCATCAGACAGAGGTTGCTCTTAAACCAAGGACCCCTCACTGCAAAATAGCATCATTAATCGTTTCTTATTACAATCAATACATTCATTTTAAATGATTCATTGGATGTTCCTGTGGTGACCGCTGGCATATCAATGCTCGAGACTCTGGAAGAGCTAGATCTCTGGTATGAGTCTTTAGCCCTGTCATTCTCTCTGACTAGCAGCGACACAGGGCTGGCCCTGTTGTTACTCATCGATGCAACCACTGCCATTACTCTCTGCTGCTCTTGTTGTACCTCGGTTCCTGAGGGAACTGTTCCACCATGGCAGCCTGTCTGCCATCGTGTTCTGGTTTTGCATGGGCAGCCCTCTGGGGAATGCTGGCCAAGGTCCAACTGGGAGGGAAGGCCAATCCAGTCCCAGACCTCTTCGGGGGTCCGGAAAAACTATGTCCCTCATTACAACCCTGGCGGTCGGTGTTAAAGCGGCGGCAATACCGCCAACAGGCCGGCGGTAAAAAGAAAGGGATCATGACCACGGCGGAAACCGCCAAAACATGCAGCCACTTTAACACTCCGACCGCCACAGCAGTAGCAACAAACACTGCGGCGGTCACCGCCAACAGACAGGCGGAAGACAAAGTACCGGCCACCCCATCACAACCTGCCAATCTGCCAGCTTTTCCAGGGCGGTACCAACGCCATCAAAAGCATGGTGGAAACAGTGTTTGGAAGGGTAAACACTCACCACTCGACACTCAATGAAGAACCAGGACGCCATGGAGCCCGAGTTACAGGTCCTGCCCATGATGGTCTTCCTCCTCATTCACCAATAATATGAAATACGGCAGCGACGACCACAGTGAGTACTGCACCTAGTACACAGGGGAGGGGGGATGAAAAAGGGAGTGATACACACACGCAACACCCCCACCCCCATCCTCACCCACAACACCATACACACAAACACATGCAGCAACAGTAAATTTACACCCTGTTACCCCCTGGAAGAACTCAAGGACAAAATGAATACAGTTAAATCAGTGTAATTTTAGAAATAGGCAGATATACGTAACAATAATTAAAACAGTATCTACAAAAATATACAATATGTACATAAGGCCGTTCATTGTCCCTTCCAAATGTCTGTGGGCCACTGGGCCAAAAATCATGGGCCAAGCCCACACTTGACTCCTGCCTCAATACGGAAAGAACACTGCAGGTGCATCAGGTCGAAAACACAGGCACCTCAGGGGGGCATGGGGAACACCTCAGCCGGGCGATGTTCTGGGGAGTGCAAGGCCACAGTCTCCCAAGTGGGTGGTTTGCCCACTGCTTGGTCCTTGGGAGTGCAAAGCCACAGTCTCTCAAGTGGATGGTTTGCCCACTGCTTGGTCCTGGGAAGTGCAAAGCCACAGTCTCTCTAGTGGGTGATTGGCCCACTGCTTGGTCCTGGGGAGTGCAAAGCCACAGTCTCTCTAGTGGATGCATATCTCCACTGGTTCTGGAGGGGGCCTTGTGCCCAGTGTGCTTCATCCTGCCAAGGTTAGGGTGAGTGGATGCCTTTCTCCACTGGTTCTGGAGGGGGCCTTGTGCCCAATCTGCTTCATCCTGCCAAGTATAGGGTGAGTGGATGCCTTTCCACACTGGTTCTGGAGGGGGCCTTGTGCTCAGTCTGCTTCATCCTGCCAAGGATAGGGTGAGTGGAGGCCTTTCTCCAATGGTTCTGGAGGGGGCCTTGTGCAGAGTGATGCAGCACCTGGGTTGTGACAGTTCACATTCCCTCACCTCAGTGTCTGAGGTACGGGATTTCCAGGGATCAGGTTGCATGATAGTCTATGGAAGCAGGGCTAGACTCCATACTGCGGTGCCTAAGGCTGCAAACTGGTGGTGTTGCTGATGCTGGTGGGGGTACTGCCAGTGGTAGTGGGAGGCTCCAGCCCGTCTCCTGCAACCTCGGACGGCTGCCCACTGGGGACGCTGGTGCTGACAGTAGTGGTGGCATCGGCAGTGCAGGTGGCGGTGCTTGCGGCGGGGCTGCTGGCAGGGCTGGCCGTGGTGCAGGTGCCGGTGCTGCCAGTGGTGGAGGTAGGCCCCAGTCCTTCTCCTGCAGCCTCAGATGGCTGCCCACTGCGGATGCTGCTGCTGACAGTAGTGGTGGCATCGCCGGTACAGCTGGTGGTACAGGGACCGGTGCTTGCGACGGAGCCTGCGGTGGGGTTGCTGGCGGTTCTGCCCGTGGTGCAGGTGGTGGGGCTGGCGGTTTTGCTGGTAGGCACCAGGCCTTCACCTGCAGCCTCCGACAGCGGAAGTGCCTTGACTTGGGTTTTCTGCCCCTTCCTCACCTTGGCAGATGTTGTTGCGACCTTGGCTCTGGCAGCTGGAGTTTTGGAGGAGGCCTTGCTGGGTGGGTCGTGCTCTTTGCCCTTGCTGCATGTCGTCCAATTCTTCTCCTTGGCAGGTGGCAGAATGGTTTGGTCCTTTGCAGGGGTTGGTGGCACACTGGGTGGCATGACGGATGTCCCCTTTGAGCCTCTGGGAGTTGGAGGTACCACCACGGATGCCGACTTGGTGGCTGAGGTGCTGGCCTGGGTTCGGGACACCCTGGCCCGAAGGGAAGGACGGGGGGTGGAGGGGTAGGGAAGAGGTCCATGTTTGCCAGGAAAAGCTTTTTAGACACACTGGGGTGGGAAGAGGGTGAGGGTTTGGGAGTGGAGGAAGAGGGAGTGGTGGAAGGAGGTGTCTTTCTGCTGAGTTTGGGTGAAGGTGCATGTGCTGGATGCTGTTGTGAGGTGGATGGCTGTTGGGTGGGTGGGTGCTTGCATTTGTGCACTTTGGGAGGAGGGGTCACAGACACACTGGAAGAGGACACAGGGGACGTGTGAATGGATAGGGTGATAGTGACTGCCAGTGAGGGGTGAGTAGTGATGGGCATGCTGGTGATGGAGGTAGTGGATGAGGATGTAGATCATGCAGGTGTGAGTGGAGATGCTACTGGGAGGGGATGGACAAGGAGGAGGAGGGGGACACAGTGGAGGCAGGGGATATTGGTGTGTCTGCATGGGTATGGTACTTGTGTGAGTGTCTGTGGGATGATGTTTGGTGCTTGTGTTTGCCTGAACCACTTCTGTATGTTGATTTGGGTGAATGCTGGTCTGAACGTGTGCTTGGGATAGGTTGGGGTTGGGAATTGGGACTGGGTAGAGGAAGTTGGAGGGAGGAAGCTAGACACAGGGACAAGGGCTGCCATCAGTGCGGAGCCCAGAGCCTGAAATGCTCTCTGTTGGGCTGCCACGCCAGAGTGAATGCCCTCCAGGTATGCATATGTTTGTTGCAAATGTCCTGCTACAACCTGGATGGCATTCAGTATGGTTGACCTCCCAACAGAGAGGGATCTCAGAAGGTCAATAGCCTCCTCACTGAGGGCAGCAGGGCTGACTGGTACAGGGCCTGAGGTGCCTGGGGTGAAGGAGATGCCCACCCTCCTGGGTGAGCCGGCATGGGAAACACGCTGAGGGGCTGCTGGGAGGGCAGTGCTGGTAGGGGGGGTGCCAGGAAGCTTCCATCGGAGGAGGAGTCGCTGTCTGTGGTCTCCCCTCCTGTCCCCGGCGTGGTGCTCCCCTCGCCCTCTGTCCCACTGGTACCCTCACTCTCGGTGGATTCGGCCTCCAGGCCCATGTGGGGTGCCTCTGCTCCTCCGCCAGATGATGCTAATGCACACAAGGACAGGGTGACAAAACAAAAAGGGGGGGGAGAGACAGAGGATACACTTGGTCAATGCCAGCAACACCACTACCGTTGGCCGACACAACACACAGGGAGCAGCCCTATGCACTAGGCCATGCCCAACCAGTTACTTAGATGGTCACCAGCACATGGGGTACAATGCCTAACGCCATCAGCTGCACACCAGAAACCCACAGGACCCTGCCCAGTAGTAGATGCCCACTAACACTATTGGGGCAGGAGTGCTTCAGAGCCTGCCCAACAAGGGACCTACCCTGCCATTTTCGCCCTGGCCTAGGGGCACCCATATTCCACATCCCCCACCCAGGTACCTCTTAATGGGTGCAAAGTCAGGAGTCAGTATCTGTACTCACCCCCTTGTGGCTGCTGTGATGCCTTCAAGCACCCATACAACTTCTGATAGGCCACCGCCAGGATGCGGAACATAAGGGGGATCATGGTGCGACAGGCACTCCATCCACGTTGGAAGGCAAGCCCCAGCTGGGCCTCCGCTGTTTTCTTTGCCCAGCGATGCAGGTCCTCCCACCTCTTGCGGCAGTGGGTGTACCGCCTGTCAAAGACCCCCAGGGTCCGCACCTCCTTGGCGATGGCACGCCAAATACCCTTCTTCTGGTGGGCACTGACCTGCAGGACAAAGAAAACAGAAAAGGGAATTAGTTAACCGTCTGGACTGTCACACTCATGGCCCACCATATCCCTCCCATCCCCTGACGCACATACATTGACCAGACATACATGCAGCACTCTGGCCAGGACACCTCTGCCCCCCCCCCCACATGTGGCTTACATACACAGCACTCCATACATTCATGGCCCACGCATCATGCTCACAGTGTACTGTTTGTCTGGAGGACCGTAGACTAAAGTGTACTGGGGAAGGACCCCATCCACCAGTTTCTCCAACTCCTTCGCAGTGAAGGCAGGGGCCCTTTCCCCAGACACTTGTGCCATTGTCGCTTCCAGACACAGGTCACAGCAGCACTTGCAGTGCAGGTCCTATCCTGTTGAAGGTCAGGTAGCAATTGAGTGGATAGATAGAAAATGGCAGTCACGTGGGCGGCGGTGCGTATCGTCACCGCCAGCGTACATCGGCATTGGCTGCTGGAACCTATATGGCCCAATGATAACCAATGTGAAGTTGCGCCGCGGTCTTCGACCGCCTACCGCGACGGCGCACAACACCAGCACAATTAACTAATTTCCACTCGTCCCTCCTCACAGGTCAGGCATCCGCCATTTCAGGGGGGCACAGGGCATGGCACCTAACTGCGTCACAGCACACACTGGCACAGCAACTGACAGTCGGGTTCAAAATTTGGTTCTGTAAAGTAAACAAGTCATCATTAGTGCAATAGATGTGGGAATAAGACCCTCTGTTCACTGTTCTCTTACATAGGCTTCAAACGCTGAGGCTGAATATGAGATGGCGGCATCCCCTGGTGTACAGATGCCTGGTGGACCTTGCGACAATGGAGGACAGACACATTATCATTACATACAGACTTGATCGGGCCACAATCCAAGAACTGTGTGCCCAATTGGAGCAAGACCTGATGTCAGCTATCCGCCAGCTCACAGATATCCCCCCTCTAGTGCATGTCCTGTCAGTGCTCCATTTCCTGGCAAGTGGTTCCAAACAACAGTGGCCATGGCATCAGGGATGTCTCAGCCAATGTTCTCAAACGTGTTGACCAGAGGATTTGGCAACAGTGAAAGCTGACTTTTATGCCCTGGGTCATATCCCCAACATAATTGGTGCCATTGATGGTACACATGTGGCATTTGTCCCCCCACCGAGAAATGAACAAGTTTTCAGGAATAGAAAAAGCTATCACTCTCTGAATGTGCAGATGGTGTGTTTGGCAGACCAGTACATCTCCCATGTGAATGCCAAATATCCTGGCTCTGTGCATGACACCTTTATCCTGAGGAATAGCAGCATCCCATATGTGATGGGCCAACTCCAGAGGCACCGAGTGTGGCTAATAGGTGAGCCCAAGGTCCCCATACAGTATGAGTAGGTGTCTGGGTATGGGGTTGTCCCTAAGGGTTAGTGTGTGTCTAACAGTTGTCCCTCAATATTTGCAGGGGACTCTGGTTACCCCAACCTCTCATGGCTACTGACCCCAGTGAGGAATGCAAGGACAAGGGCAGAGGAACGTTACAATGAGGCACATGGGCGTACAAGGAGGATTATTGAAAGGACCTTCGGCCTCCTGAAGGCCAGATTCCGGTGCCTCCATCTGACAGGTGTCTCCCTGTACTACTCACCCAAGAAGGTGTGCCAGATCATCGCTGCATGTTGCATGTTGCACAACCTGGCTTTGAGACGCCAGGTGCCTTTTCTGCAGGAGGATGTGCCTGGAGATGGTCTTGTGGCAGCGGTGGAGCCTGTGGACAGTGAGGAAGAGGAAGCAGAGGAAGAAGATGTTGACAACAGAATCAATATTATTCAGCAGTACTTCCAGTGACACATAGGTAAGACTCTGTAGGTTCACTTTACATTTCAGTTTTCTGTTGGACATTGTACATGGCAGCCTGATTTCCCTATGTGTATGGCCACTGAAATCACCCTTTGGCATCTCTATTTTCAGATCGGTGTGCCCCACTCTGGGTCCTGCTATGTGTACTGCTGCCCACCAAAGGTCATTCAAAAGTATATTTCACTGGACAATTGAGTTGCAATGCTTTGGTAATGTTGTACGAATACATTTGTGAATCATTTGACAGACTCCAGATTAGTATTTGTTCCAAGGGTGTTTATTTAAGTGCTCATAAGTAGGGGGGGATGTGCAATGGGCTGGGGTGATGGTGGAGAAAAGTCCATGGTAGAGTCCAGTCTCTTGGTATCACAGGTGAATTGTCAAAGGGGGCAGAGGAAGGGGAGTAATGGCAGTTCAAGGTGTCAGGGTGACAGAGTGGGACAGAAGGGTGACAATCAGGAGAGTCTTATTTCCTGTCCGGAGTCTTGGCAATGTTCTCTGGCTTCTGCCTGGATCGCAGGGACCGTTTGCGTGGTGGTTCTCCTTCTGCAGGGGGTGGGGTGCTTGTGTCCTGTTGGTCCTGTGGCCGGGCCGCCTGTCCACTAGTGCTGGCGGAGGTGGAAGGCTGTTCATCAGTTTGGCTAGTGTCAGGTGCCCGTTGTTGTGCCACTGCCTCCCTCATGGTATTGGCCATGTCAGCCAGCACCCCTTCAATGGTGACCAGGATGGTGTAGATGTTAGTTAGGTCATCCCTGATCCTCAGGTACAGTCCCTCCTGCAGCCACTGTGTCTCTTGCAACTTGGCCAGTATCTGGCCCATTGTCTCCTGGGAATGGTGGTATGCTCCCAGGATGTTTGAGAGTGCCTCGTGGAGAGTGGGTTCGCTGGGCCTGTCCTCCCCCTGTCGCACAGCAGTCCTCCCAGCTTCCCTGTTGTCCTGTGCCTCTGTCCCCTGAACTGTGTGCCCACTGCCACTGACCCCAGGTCCCTGATCGTCCTGTGTTTGTGGGGTTGCCTGGGGTCCCTGTAGTGGTGCTGATTGACGTGTCCTGGGGACAGTGGCATGGGCCCTCTGGGTGGTGCTGTGCTGGTGTTTCCTGAGGGGGGAGGCTCTGTGGTCGACTGGGACTGTTGCTGGGTACCCGACTGTCCAGAAGTCCCTGATGGGCCAGGTTGGTCATCCTGATCCAGGCGTGCAGTGCTGCTGTTGTCACTGTGGGCCTCTTCAGGGGGGGACTGGATGTAGCTGGCAACTCATCTCCGGTGACGTTGAGTGGGGGTCCTGTGAGGATGAAAATGCAGTGTTATTGTGTCTGCATGTGAGATCTTGTGCATGAGTGTGTTTCCCTGTATGGTTGTGATTTCCCTGTCAGCCTTTCCTTGTGTGAGTGGTAATTTTGTGGGCTGGGTGAGTCTCTCTACTGGGCATGCTGTGGTGATGGGTGTCCATGCAGGTCTGTGTTGGGGTTCCATGCTTTGGTGCTGCATGCAGGGCTTTTTATTAGGATGGGTGGGTTGTGATAGTGCGGTATAAGTGAGGTGGTGGAGTGATGGGGGTGAGGTTAGGGTTGGGTAGGCATGCAGGTAGGGGGGGAGGAAGTAGTAAAGATTAAGATTTGACTTACCAGAGTCCAGTCCTCCTGCTACACCTGCGAGGCCCTCAGGATGCATTATTGCCAAGACTTGCTCCTCCCACGTTGTTAGTTGTGGGGGAGGGGTGGGGGACCACTGCCAGTCCTCTGTATGGCTACCTGGTGTCTTGCAACCTCGGAATGCACATTCCCCTATAGGTTGTTCCACCTCTTCCTAATGTCATCACTTGTTCGTGGGTGCTGTCCCACGGCGTTGACCCTGTCCACGATTCTCTGCCATAGCTCCATCTTCCTTGCAATAGACGTCTGCTGCACCTGTGATCCGAATAGCTGTGGCTCTACCTGGATGATTTCCTCCACCATGACCCTTAGCTCCTCCTCAGAAAACCTGGGGTGTCTTTGGGGTGTCATGGATGTGTGTGTGATATGTGTGAGGATGTGTGTGGTGATTTGTGGAGTGATGTGTTGGGGTGTATGCTGTGAGGTGCGTGGATGGTGTATGGGTGATGGTGTTCTGTGGCTCTGATTCAGTGGGTGCTCCTGGCTTGTGTCTCTCTCTGTTTGCAATCTTTTTTTGTTGTTGAAAGGGTTGTGGGTACTGTGGGTGTGTGCTTTATAGCGGTGTGAGTGTGTGGGTGTGGTGTGTGTATGTGTCAGGTGTGTGTAGTTTGAATTGTCCAATGTGATGGTGTTTTGTAAATGTGTGTGTATTTTGAGCACGGCAGTATGTACCGCCAATGGTTTACCGCGATTGAAAGACCACTGCAGTGATTCGTGGGTCGTGATACTGTGGGCGTATTCCTGTTGGTGTAATGGTGTGGGTTTGGCCATCGCTAGTTTATCACTGACCTTTGGTCTGGCGGCCTTGTGTGGGTGTCTGTATTGTGGCAGATTTCTCAGTGTGGGTCATAATTCCTGTAGCGTAATACTGCCACGGTCACGGTATGTTGGCGGCCGTCAGCACGGCGGTAGATGACATTTACCGCCACGGTTGTAATGAAGGCCAATGTGCCCTCTTGAGTGACCACCTGCAGTCTGGCTGGGAATAACATAGCATAAAGGATGTTCATCTGACAGAGTTTTTTCCTTAGCATCTTATAAGGTAGTGTGCTGACTTTGTACTTCACAGGAGAATGCTGGAAAAATCTGGGCAGTGTTATTGTCAACCTTGAGGTCGCCCTTCTGCCTTGCTTGGCTAAGTGTGTGGTTGCAGCCCTTACAATAAAGCAGTCTGGCAACTACCAGGCATGATTGGCTTCCCAGGGCCAGAGGGCATGCCAGAACCCAGGGCACCCTTTCGAGGGCAAAAAGGAGGAGTGTCCCTCCAGTTCCACTATTTTGGAGGGCTCTAGGTATTCCTCCATGCTGGATCTCTTGACACACTCAGAGAGGACCACCACTCGTATATTGTTGCGTTGTGACCTATTTTCTGCATCTTCATCTCTCGTTTCAAGCAAGTGGATTTTCACCTCCAGAGTGGTCAAGTGCTCCGTTGTCGCAGTCAGTCCTCGGGATAGGTTATGCAGGTCTCTTTCCGCTGAGGTGACCCATTCTGCCAGGAGGTGGTGGTCATTGTGCAGTATCCACATATCACTTACTAGGGTATCTATCTATCTTAAGTGATTAAGTCAACGTGGAGCAGTGTCAAAATCCGTGGATGTTGCTTGCATTGCCTCCCAGGAGCAGAGTAAGGCAATGCAGTGACTTGTGCTGCTTTGTCTTACTCTGTATCCATGAGGCCATGCAAAGCCACATATGGTTGAGAGGCTTGTGCCGCTGGAGCATCAACAAAAGTGACGATCTGGTGGTGCAAGCGTCTCACAAATATACCCCCTTTGGTTTTTACTGACCCTCCGTAAGTGTGTGGCATATAATGAATACACGAACATGTATATGAATATCATACAAACACATTTGCAAATGACATGCATATATGTGCAGAATAAGTAATCTTTCATTGATTTTTTTGTATTAACCAAACAAAACAAAAAAAGTAAAACCAAAAAAATAATAGCCAAATAACAAACAGAAGTGAATAAAGAAGGCAACATAAATACATCTTAATTACATTCTTGCCCCAGCACATCCAGCTGTGCTACAAGAATGGCACAGAAATGTGAAGCATGCAGTGCTTAATTTGGGCCGGTGATTGAAGATAGGGCCCATTGGCACACTTTTTTGGGCACCAGGACATATTTTTGATTTCCACAATTTTACCCAGAGCAAGAGAGAGAAGGACAGAAAAGAGAGATAGAGAGGGAAAGACTGAGGGCCTGATTTAGAACTTGGCAGATGGGTTACACCGTCACAACGGCGATGGATAGCCCATCTGCCAAAATCTAAATCCCATTATATTCAATGGGATTTAGATTTCGGAGGACAAGATATTCGTCACCATTGTGACTGAGTAACCCGTCCCCCAAGTTCTAAATCATGCCCTGAGTTAGGGAAATATAGGAAAACAGGAACATAGACAGAAGGATGAAAAGGAACTTATAAAAGAAAAATAAAGGATCAAGGAATGTATGGTGGTGTATAAAAGGGGCACGAGGTGGAATCAGGATGAGATAGTCCTAGTATATTCACAAGTCTGTCCTTCAGTAGCACCTGCAGCTGATTCCAGCGAAAAACACTGAGGCGGTCATTCTGACCGCGGCGGTCGCCGCCCGCCAAGCGGTTCCCGCCGAAAGGCCGCTCCGCGGTCAAAAGACCGAGGCGGCCTTTCCGGCTTTCCCGCTGGGCCGGCGGGCGACCGCCAGAAGACGGCTTCAACAATGAAGCCGGCTCGGAATGGAGCCGGCGGAGTTGCAGGGGTGCGACGGGTGCAGTGGCACCGTCGCGATTTTCACTGTCTGCAAAGCAGACAGTGAAAATCTTTGTGGGGCCCTGTTAGGGGGCCCCACGGCACCCGTTCCCGCCATCCTGGTTCTGGCGGTGGACACCGCCAGAAACAGGCTGGCGGGAAGGCGGTCGGAATCCCTATGGCGGTGCTGCAAGCAGTGCCGCCATGGCGGATTCCCTGGGCCAGCGGGAAACCGGCGGGACACCGCCGGCTCCCCTTTTCTGACCGCGGCTTTACCGCCGCGGTCAGAATCGCCCAGGAAGCACCGCCAGCCTGTTGGCGGTGCTTCCGCCGCCCTCCGCCATGGCGGTCATGGACCGCCAGGGTCAGAATGACCCCCTGAGTCTCAGCACTTATTATTTTACAAATCGAGTACTGTAAATTTGAATAGCAAAGAGAACTATATTATAAAAAAACTGATTTTGAGCTTCCAAAGGTTTTCACTGCATACTTGATACAAACAAGGTATGGTGAAGCTCTTAAATGTGCAAGTAAACTTTTCACCTATTACCCTATATCTATCATTAGAACATTTGAATGTTGGCAGCTCCATTGAAAACAATGGAGTGCTCTGGGCTTTTACTGGACAGTAAAAGCCTGCAGCGCCAACATTCCAATCTTCTTTGTTCACAGCAGCAGCTGTGAACAAAGCCTCACGGAGCCTGAGGGGATTGTAATCCCCTCCAGTTCCGTGAAGCCTTTGTTTTATTTAGGAGAACATTCTGCCCTCTAATGGCAGAATGTTCTAATAGCCTTAGAACCCGCCATAGCGGGCTCTACCGCTATTAAAGGCCCTCTCCCTTGTTAAAGGCCCTCGCCTTCGGCTCAAGCCTTTAACGCAGGAGCGGGCCTTTAATAGCTGGTAGAGCCCGCTACAGCGGGTTCTAAGGCTATAATCTATACCTTCCTATGTAAAACCTTCTATTAATAACTATTGTTCTATCTAAACCCATCCCTATGTATCTGTCCCTCTTTCACTTTCTCATTTCTTGTTCCTTTCTGTCCTTTTCTCTGCCCCATTTTTTCCTGTCTCTCTCTTTCTGTCTAACCCCATCCCTGTCTATGTTTTCGTCTCTTTGTCACTCTTGGATGATGTCCCTGTTCTTTCTGTCTCTATCCCTTTGTCTGCTACCTTCTTTTCGCTGACCTTAGCTCTGACTGTCTTCCACCCTACTTCTCTTCCTCTCTCCCTGTATCTCTGTGTTTCAAACCCTCTTTGTCTCTGTTTGTCTTTCTGCCCTCCATTTCTCTGTTTCTCTCTTTATCCCTTTCAGTCCCAGTCCATCTTTCTGTTTCTGTCTCTCTGTCTGCACCTCCCTCTGTCACTGTCCCTTTCTCTGTCTGCCCCTCACTCTGTTTCTGCCCATGCTCCTCTCTGTGCATCTATTCTCTCTACTTACACCTGTCTCCCTTTCCCTCGCTCTTTGCCCCCTTCTCCTGCTCCCTTCTCTCTGCTTCTCCCATCATTGTTCCAGCATCTGAGGAGTAAAATGTGTTTTGTCTAACATCTCTTCTAGCATCTGCAGCGACTGTATTATCTGCCTTTTCCTAATCCTAGGCACACACATACACGTACACTTAAATCATACTGCACATGGAAAGAGTCAAAAACACATATTTAGGGCCCAATTCACCAAGATTTTCCTATGAATGTCTCTAGTAGTACTCCTGAATCCTAGTAGCAAGCCATGAATTAAAAAGAGAAATTCATAGGTAAGCAGTGTGTACTACAAGAGTTTGTCACTATAGCCTTAGAACCCGCCGTAGCGGGCTCCACCGGCTATTAAAGGCCCGCTCCCTGCATTAAATGCCCGAGCCGAAGGCGAGGGCATTTAACAACGGAGAGGGACTTTAATAGCTGGTAGAGCCCGCTACGGCGGGTTCTAAGGCTATTAGAACATTCTGCCACTCAGGGCAGAATGTTCTATCGACAAAAAAAAAAATTCACGGAGCCTGAGGTGATTAAAATCCCCTCGGGCTCCGTGAGGCTTTGTTCACAGCTGTTGCTGTGAACAAAGCGAACATTGGAATGTTGGCGCTGCGGGCTTTTACCGGCCAGTAAAAGCCCGCAGCACTCCATTGTTTTCAATGGAGCTCCCAGCATTCCAATGTTCTAATAACTCATAGACCAATCTTTGCGAATCTTGTCCATACTGTTCCTCAGTTGCACATCCCTAGTCCGTGCTTTGCACATTCCTTGTTTTTGCGAATCAAATCCGAGGTCTTCTTGGATTCTTGGCGTACTGAAAGTATTAAGGCCTACATGCTCTCACTTTTCACTGCGTTTTACGTTTTGTGCGTCATTTCTGTGATTTCTGTTGGTCTTTCGCAGCCCATGCGCACTCATGAAGAGAGTTTCCTGCAAGCCCTGCCCTCTCGGACAACTTTTCAAGCCCCGCATCATGTCCTCCCCCATTGATCACTTAGCAGTGACATAATTGCTCCTAAAGAAGACAAACCGAAAACTTAGTAGACACATTAGGTAGGCCAGGAAACGGGAAGCCTGTGGGAGGTGCACCAGTAATCATTTTTCATACGTTGTACAATTTGTATTTCTTAAAATCGTTCCAGATTTTACTTTGTGAAAAATACAAAAACAAACAATTACAAAGAGACCAATAGTTGACATAAGTACTCAGATTCGTCTGAAGGATTTTTTGTTTTCAAACTTTGTTTATAGTTTTTATTTGCTTACAAGAGAACAAGAAAAAAGAGCAAAACAGCATTACATGTCGGTAACATCAGAGGTACTACAATGTAATAGGGTCATCTACAGGATTTAATGACATTATTATCTTCTATCAAGCTTTACAGCGGGTCGTGCCCTACCAGTTACACACCCTGGGTTCAGTCTAGTCCTTTAGCATGTGCTAACACTGGGTTCGGTTCCCGGGGAATGTCACATCCAGTA
This sequence comes from Pleurodeles waltl, assembly GCF_031143425.1. Taxonomy (NCBI): domain Eukaryota; kingdom Metazoa; phylum Chordata; class Amphibia; order Caudata; family Salamandridae; genus Pleurodeles; species Pleurodeles waltl. The sequence goes on along the minus strand of NC_090444.1, from coordinate 1,660,365,787 downwards.
TCTATCATTCCACATTGTGTTGGTGGTATCAATCTCAATTATGAATAAAGCCATAAACAATAAACATACAACATAATCCCTAAGGAACAGCTCCCTGTGAAGGTGTGAGGTAGTGTTGATAGTGGGATGGGGGTTCCCAGTGGATGGAGCTGCTGACTCAGAGTCATATGGTCTCTGGCAGTGGGGGGGGGCATGAACCATTTAGGTGAGCCGCGGGATCAGCAGTTGCGTTCTGCATTGATCCTCGTCATAGCAGTATTCTACCATCCTATTCTACCCTTCCTCTTCTGTTGGCGCCCGCGTGGGCCGATATCTGCACAGTGCCCGCTGGTGTTGCCCCCTCCCCTGTGTTCCCTGCCCTTGGGGGTAAGGTGGGTCTGTGACCTGTCCCCCATGTCCTGTTCGCTCTCCCACTCCTGCAACTCCCATGTCTCCAACATTTGTGACCATAGGGGGGCGATGGGTAGCACACGCAGTCCGCATGCCTCCTCTCGTTTCAACGCACTCAGCTCTGCCCATGCCCATCTCTTTACATCTTCCTTCCATCCCATCAGGGTTGGGCCTATAGGGGACTTCCAGGTTATGGCTATTCTGCGTCTAGCCAAAACCAAGGCTAAATCCAATGATTTATTACCAACCTTCCCAGTGGCCAGTCTGGGAAATAGGCCAAACAGACACAGAGCAGGGCTCGGCATTAGGGGCCAGTTCACGACCCTCCCCAAAGTACTCAGGGTCTGGTTCCAAAACTGCTGCACCTTAGGGCATTCCCACGTCATGTGGTTAAAGTCTGGGTCCTCTGCATTACATCTGGGGCACCCCCTTGGTTCCCTGCTGTAGATTGTTCCAAGTCTATGTGGGGTTAGGTATGTTCTATGAACATAATTGTATTGAGTGTATTTGAACCGGGTGTTGTGGGACATCTTGTGGGAGGAGGCCAGTGCTTTCTGCCATACCGTGTCCGCTACCTCCCTTTCCAGCGTCATCTCTCATTTGGTTCTTAGCAGCTGCAATGCCTTCTAAATCATCTCGCTGAGGGGTCTATAGAGCCAGGTGACTAAATGAGTACCCTCTCCTATTGTCAGCAAGAGCTGGAAGAGTTTGTGGAAATCCGGCTCTGCGTTCACAGTATTCCATAGGCTCCTTACAGCACCTGTTAGCATTCTGTGGGTAAGAAACTGCCCTAGGTGTACTCCGGTCTCCACAGCAAAGTCTTCGAATGGGATTAATATGCCAGTCCAAAAGCAGTCCCCCAGTGACATCACTCCCGCTTCCTTCCAAGGCCGCATTTGTTATGTCGTTAGGAGTAGGCTGGGGTCCCAAAAGGTATGCCAGTCAAGGGAAGCTCTGGGGCATATGGCATCTTCACGCCTGTGAGCTTAAGGGTCCGGCGCCAACAGGCCAGAGCTGTTGTTAGGAGGACATTCTGGGCCAGAAGGGGAACCCTGGGGTCGAGCATCTTGACTAATAACAGGTCCTTGCTAATCCTCCCCTGGAATGTCTCTAGGTCTAGGCAGCTCCTGCCCACAAGCCATTATGTTATCCATTGCAGCTGACAAGCCAGGTAGTATAACTCGAAATCTGGCACCCTGAGCCCTCCTTCGTCAGGGGGCCGACAGAGTGTAGAGAGGGAGGTCCGCTGTCAGCCCCAGTCCCATAGGAGTTTCCTAAGAAGGGCATCCAAATTCCTGAACCAGCGGGTTGGTATGTTTAGTGAAAGATTAATAAAGAAGTATAATAGGCGGGTAGCATAATCATTTTGGATAATGACACTCATGCCATCATGGGGTGTCTGAGGGAGTCTGAGAACGTTACACAAGAACTCAGGGATATGTGTGCTTTTCCTAGGTTTCCATCACTAAGGTCTTGGAGGTCATGGAATATTTGTATCCCCAGATATCTGAATGTACAGGGAGACCAGGGGATGTCAGAGGGACAAGTGAGAGGGCATGCCACAGCCGCACGCAGTGGAAAGACACAGGTTTTTTTTTTCTATTCATTTTAAGGCCTGAGGGGCCTGCAAATTCCTCGAGGATGTTTAAAAACCATGGGATCCCAGTTGTGCCATCTCGCACATAAACTAAGAGGTCATCTGCATACAATGAGATAATGTGGTTAGAAGTGCCCCATTGCACTCCTCTGTCCCTTCCCTGCATGCGGAATTGAGCTGCTAAGGGTTCAATGGCTATAGCGAACAGCAAGGGGGAGAGGGGACAACCTTGTTTGGTTCAGCTGAATATTCTGTAGGCTTCTGATATGGTCCTACCTATCTTCACTCTTGCCATTGGGAAACTATATAATAGCTCCACCCACTTCACCCAGCATTCACGTAGTCCCATTATGATCATCACTGCCCTCAATAATTCCATCTCAGAGAGTCAAATGATTTCTCCAAGTCAATGGTGATAAGCGTAGCGTTGGGGTGTTGCATGTTGTGTGGGATTTGTAACAATGAGTACAGGTGCCTTAGGTTCAGGGACGTATTACGTGTGGGTATGAAACCATTTTGATCATCATGTATGAGGTGGGAAACGTGGGGGAGTAGTCGATTGGCCATGACTTTACTCCATACCTTGAAGTCACAGTTCAGCATGGATAATGGAGGGAAGTCGGTCACCAGGGCCTCTTTGGCCTTGATTTTGGGCAGGGGGATCACCAGCGCTTCCCTCGTTGTCGTCAGAAGGATGCCTTTTTCATACACCTCTGAGTATAGTTCAACCAGTTGGGGGTGCCAGGATCTCTGTGTATGTCTTATAGAATTCCATTGGGAGTCCATCTGTAACCGGAGCTTTGCCCGCTGCCAGTTGTTTAATGGCAGCTTAACCTCCTCTCATGTTATTGAATCACCCAGGGGGGGCCTGTCTGCCTGCTAGAGTTTTCGCAGTGGCAAGGTCTGCAAGTGGTGTCCCAACATCAATGGCAGTCCATCTACGGGCTGTCTATAAAGTGACTTAGCGTAGGTTTTAAATGCATCATTTATACCTTCCGGGGAATATATAAATATCCCGTCCGTGATCGGGATACCCACATTCCCAGGGCGAAACAACCAGGCTAGCATTCTACCGGATCTACCCTCCTCCTCATGGACTGAAACCAGGTATCTCTGGTAGCTATGGCAGCTCAGCTTTGCAAACGTCTAGTTATGTGCCTCACCCGCACGGGTTAGATGCTGTTGCGCCTTCTGGCTTACGCCTTGGTCATTACCTCTTTCATGTATTTCCCTCTCTAGGCGATCCAGATCTCTCTCTAGGGTTCATCGGATCCCTACTGATTGACCCATACAGTGTCCCCATGTCACTACTTTCAGGGTCTTCCATTCAGTACATCGGCCGTGGTGGATCACTTATTAGTGGTGATGTGTTCAATTAAGTAAGTAGGGAGTCTCTATAAGTCTTGTCTTCTAACGCCTGAGGCTGTAGTCTCCATGTAGGGACAGGGGGACTATCATTTACGCAGCTCCATGTAAGTAATAGTGGGCTATGGTCAGACAGGGTTCGCCCTAGGTATTCAGTGTGCATGATCTTGGGGCTGAGGGTCTTAGTGCACAGCACATGGTCTATTCTGGTATGTAGGCGGCGCAGGCCCGAATAATGTGAATAGTCTGTGTCTTGTGGGTGCTGAGTCCGTCCCTTTGCCGTCTTGTGGGCCACAGCCCCAGGTAATGGAGGGTGAGAGCCGTCTAGGTCTGTGTCTAAGGTACAGTTAAAGTAACCTTCCACCAGTAGTTGTCCCCCCGAGACCCTAGCTAATAAGCCCGAGAGGGTTTGTTAAAAATGGGATCTAGTCCTGGTTGGGTGCATAAATGCATTCCAGGGTAATATGTCTCCCATGTAACCTGCCCTCCACCAGTACATAACGGCCATCCTGATCAACGTTGGTGGATGTGACATCAAAGGGAACTCCAGCCCTCACCCATATCAGAGCGCCTTGTGCAAAAGCGGAGTATGTGGTTGCGTGTATCTGCCCCCTACATCTTCGTCACAGCCTTTAGACCTCCTGTGCGGTGATTTTCATTTCTTGGAGTAATGCTATGTGGGCCCCCTTCTTTTCAGGTACGCTAGAATCTTATAGTGCCTAGAAATGGTCCCCATACCTCAAATATTCCATGTTACTAGTTTGTATTCCACCATGGTGTTGCTTTAAGTTCAGCGTGCGATGCATGTCCATCCTTGTGGCCGTACTCCACTGGCTGCCACACCCATCTCCTGTACACCTGGAGCCTTATCAAAACATGAATGTGTGTTCTCATTGACGCTTTTGGTAAAATAGTAACAACAAAACCCAACACCCATTCACCCCGGCGATCCTGCAACTCACAATTGCCCACTTCGTGTGAACTGAACTTAACCATTGTAATAAGTCAATTAGAGATCTTGCCATCAACTGAACATTGGTCAAGAATCTGGGCGTATGCCTGGCCACCGCAGCCTAACAAGTAGGGTGTATACCCCATCTGGGGCCATGTGTGATGTCGATGAAGGTGAGTAATACGTTAACCCAATTCGTCTGCTGTTTGGGGGGTCACTATTGGGTTCTCGTCACATTGGTGTGAGTCCGAATCAGCAGAGAGTGCTCGCCTGTCAGAGTCCACCTGGCTGGAGTCGCCTGCCAGTTTGGTATCCCGGAATGATGCTGCTGTGTCCAGTGCCACCCATCTGTTCAGTTCGCTTTGTGCCGGGGTGGGACCAGGTCTCCGTTTAGGGTGGTATCTTGGCCTCTGAGACCCCCCGCACTTCCCTCTGGGCTTCCCCACAGTGTTCGTGGTAGTAACCGTTCCTGCTTTGTAGGTTTCCAGCCAAGTCCATTCTTCTTCCGGCGTTTGCTATGTCCTTCCAGTATTATCCGCAGTCTGGCTGGGAAGAGGAACGAGTACTGGATGCCCTCCTCCCTGAGCGCCCGCTTCACCGCTGCATATAAGGCCCTCTTGGACTGCACCTTAGCTGCAAAGTCTAGGAATAGAGTCACCATGCTGTTCTCCACCTTGTAAGGCACAGACTCTCTGGCACACTGCAACACTACATCCCTGTCCCGATAGTGTAACAGTTTGGCCACCACCGTCCGGGGGAGCGACCCGGTGCCAGAGGCCTTGATGGCACCCGATGTGCTCTCTCCAGTGCAAAAAAGGGAGTAAGTTGAGTGAGGGCTACCTCAGTTGTCATCCATTGCTCCAGGTAGGACACCATGTCAGGCCCCTCGGCGCCCTCATGGAGGCTGATAATTCGCACATTGTTCCTCTGGCTGCGGCGCTCCGCATCCCCTGCCTCACACTCCAGCCTATGGACCTGTTCGGTCAGTTGTGCCAGTTGGGCCTTGAGTTCCTGGTGTGACGGTTGTAAGTCTGTGAGCGTGGCCTCAGTGTCCCGGACTTTGTCGCCAATTTCAGGTGGTCTGCCCTCAATAAGCCAAATTCGACAGAGACCTGGCCTATCTTGTGCTGGAGAGTTGTTTTAGTATCCTTGATGGCCCCCAGAATCTTGTCTAGGGTGGCTTGTATTGGGCGAGGGACAGAGTCCAACTTGTCCAGTTGTGCCATCCTGCTCATTCGCTGCTGACCTCGCAATTGGGCTCTGCGTCTGCCCTTTGTAGTCATCCGCAATTCAAACAGGGAGTCTCTAGGAGGGGGACCCAGTATACTGGGCTCTCAGACGTCTTTCAGCCCCCTAGGCCTTTGGCTGCAGCCAGGGCACACAAGGCGCATAGGAGGGTGAAACATTCATACCGCTGGTAGTCCACCAGTAAGGGTTGCAGGCCAGACCGTGGCCCCAGCCATCAGTGAACCCCAATCAGCTGAAGGGGGCAGATGGCAGCGGTCAGGGCAATCACCAGCCGCCTCACTCACCAAATCCAGGAGGATTGCAACTGGCAACAGGTAGCACTTTAATTGGCAGCTATCTCCTATCTCCCTGCAGCAATGCAAGATGGGGTGCCCTGGGGGGCCACCGCCGTGACTGCTCACTCCATCCTGGTGGGAACTTCAAATGTGGCCCCCCACCCACCTCTGCTCAGCTCGCAGTCCACCTCGCACTATGGAATTCAGGTAGGTTGTCGCCCCGGCAGCAAGCCGTTCCTGGACCACCACCGCTGCTCTGCGGGGCACTCCTGTGTGCCAGGACACCCACAAGCTCTCAGCCGCGCAACATCCTGCGCCACTCGGCTAGCAGCCAGCGGTGACAGGAGGCAGTCCCATACGCCTCCCGATGCTGACAGCTTGGACCGTTGCTCCTCCTCAGGCTAGCGCACTGGTGACACTCAGAAGGGGGACAGGCCCATCTCCTCACCTCAGGTCACGGCCTCCCCTGGTGTAGCTCACTCTACGGGGCCATTCGCCGTGCCCCAGCTCCAGCCGATGTGCTCATTAGCTCAGGCCAGCTGGTTGCTCTCATTGTGCGTCTCCCGGGTCCCAGCTTTCGGGTCTCCGCCTCAGCGCCGCCATGCACGACCAGCGCACAGCTGCCCATGCGGTCCGGGGCTTCACAGTGACCCCTCTGACATTCAGTTAATCGCAGCCGAAGGTCCATTTCCCAGGGGCCCGGGACCAAACAAGGCATGCACGCCTTCTCCCCACCACCCCGTGGACGTCTCAGGGCATATTCCAGGCCCCGATGGGGTAGTTTTGTGGGAAATTCATTGGGCTGGCACAGAGCATTTGATTCAGGCGTCCGCCATGTTGGCCAGCCTGGCCACACCCCCGATTCGGCTCTAGGATAATATTCAATTAAGAATATGTGATTGCTTTTGGTGATCACCAACAGTCTAACAATACCATGCCTGCATTTTGCAAAGCTAGGGCACTAACATTATTTTTTATCAGATAAAATAAAAACACTGCTCCCATAGAGCAGATGTAAGGAATTTCATTATTTGAGGATAATAATTGAATTTCAAAACATCGTTCAATCTCTTTGGATCATTTTTGGTGTCTTCTACACATGGTGGTCATTTCCAACTTCCTGTCAGTTGGGTTTTATCGGACATGATATCAGAAGGCTTTCCCAAATGTGTGACACTCTAACGACCTTACTCAGAACTGATGTCTTCTGAAAAGAGAAAGAGTTTTTCCAGTCGACCATCGGATATACTCTTCTGGATGTTTTTGCACCACCATACGCAGTGTTGTCATAAATTATGTAATTTCAGGTGCTACAGTGATGTTGTCAATGATGTCATAGAGCATATGTCATGAGTGACATAATATGTGAGGTAATAAGCAGTGCATAGCCCTACTAGGCTTACCTTGCACCACCCACGGCCTGCATCCAGGCCCTGTGCCCAACATCCCAATACACTCAACATCATTGATGAGAACACTGTGCATGGCCAGGGTGAAAGTTATAGTTACTCCAGTTAACTATAACTGGTGATTTTTAGAGAATTTCTCAGTTTTAGGTCTGATATTAGCCAGGAACTTTTAATTTCACCACAAAAAGGTGTATAATATACTTACCTGAAGAGTCGTTCAGCCGCCTCTCATCCCCCATTGGTCTGTTGTATAATTCCCATTTTACTTCCGCCCACAACAGTATACAGTGGGTCAGGCTGCCTAAGCCTCTGGGTAACCTCAGTGTGAGTGACTGCATTTTTCTCTTTCACAAAGTGCACATCCTCACACAAGGAGTTCCTGTTAGCCCTGGCGTTGCCTGATGTGAAAACAGGATGCATTTTAAGTGAACACAGGGCACATTCCAGCTATATCAGTTCCTGTTTCCTTCCAATGCTGTTGTAAATTCCTCTGGAAGTGGAGAGCTGCTATTTCACGGCATACTCTATAATGTTCCTGGACTTGATTTCACCAATGGTTTATTGATAAACTTTGGATATAATGTTTAACTTGCAGCTCACTTGTAACAGTTTTGTTTAAAAATAGATGAGGTGTAATTCGGGTTTTAGTATCCAATATTTTATACTGTGAACCCTCTTTTCTTCCTTCTTTCTTTCCTTATTTCCTTTTTTCTTCTTTCTTTGTTGCCTTTTTTGTCTTTCCTTTCCTTTTGTACCCTATTTCCTTCTTTTCTTCCTTCTTTCCTTCGTTTTGCTTTCCTTTTTCTTTCCTTCCTTCCTTCCTTCCTTCCTTCTTTGTTTTCTTCTTTTTTGCCTTCTTTTTTCTTTTTGTCTTCTCTTTCTTTTGTGCCATCTTTTCTTTCATTCTTTCTTTCTCTTTCCTTCTTTTTCTTTTACTTCTTTCCATTTTTCCTTTCATTCCTTCAATCCTTCTTTCTTCGTTCTTTCTTTCTTTTTTCCTTATCTGTTCTCTTTTACCTTCTTTCATAATTTATTTCTGTTTTGTCTACTTTCATTGTTTTTGCTTATTTCTTTCTTTACCTTCTTCTTTCTTACCATCTTTCCTTCCATTCTTTTTTTACCTTCATTCCTTTTCTTTCCTTTCCTTTTTGCAACTTTATTTCTTGCCTTCTCTACTTCCCACTTTTCTTTCCATTCCTACTTTCTTTGTTTTTTTTCTTGTCTCCTTCTTACCTTTTTGCCTTCTTTCTTTCATTCAATCTTCTTTATGGTTTCTTTCCTCCTTTCTGCCTTCACACTTTTTTCTTTCTTTCCTTCCTTTTCTTTTTGCCTTCTTTCTTTGTTATTTTCTTTTGAATTATTTCCATATTTCTTTCCTTTCTTTTTTTCCTTCTCTTATTCCATCTTTATTTTCCTTTCTTTCTTTTCTACTGTTGCTTTTTCTTTCTTTATGTATTTCATTTGTTCTTCTTTCTATCTTTTTGCCTTCCTCCTTAATTTCTTTCCTTCTTTCTTTTCCCTTATTTGCTTTTATATCCTCCTTTTTCTTTTATGCTCTTCCTTTCTTCTTTCTTTCTGTTTTGCCTCATTTCTTGTTCTTTCCTTCTTCCTTCTGTTTGCCTTATTGCTTTTTGATTCTTCCTTCTTTTTGCCTTCTTTTCTTCCTTTTTGCCTTTGTCCCTTCCTCCCTTACTTTTTGCCTCCCTTCTTTCGTTTATCATCCTTCTTCCTTCCTTTTTTTCTGCTTTCTTTACTTTTTTCTTCCTTCCTTACTTTTTCCCCTTCTTTCATGCCTTCTTTCTCAAAGGCAAGTCTAGCAGACAAATCTAGCAGCCAATGCCAGACTGATGGCTTTCTTAGGGATGTGTTAGCCAAGACCTATTTATTTTACTAAAATTATGTATAACAAAGTTACTTAAAAGGGTTTTCAGACAGACTTCATCCATTAGTCTGTGTTGGTGTCATTCACATTTTACTTCCACCCACGCCAGCATGCTTTAATGGGCAATGTTAGCCCACACAAACCATTGACTGACTTCACAATGAGTCACGGCATGGTGCCCTTTCACAAGAAGCAAATTCACACACAAAGTTGTTCCCTTCAGTTCCGAGTGTACTATGGTAATGTTAATTTTTTTGAGAATGAAAAACACTTTTGCCTTTAGCCATTTTTTGGTTTTCGATTTAATATGTGAACAGCAGCTTCTCAAACAATAAAGTTTTGCAAAACACCATGCCAAAACAAAACAAGAAGTGCCAAAAGTCTGGCAACAAATGCTAGACATATTTACCTTGTCAATGCTTTTTTATTGTAAAGTGACATATATTAATCACATCTAACTATAACTTAATGTTTCATATCTATCTATCTATCTATCTTACCTCGTGGAGGTCACCACTAGGTAGTTATAGTTATGACCTAGTTTCCATAGGAAAAGTGTTTTTTGACTTGCCTATATCTTTGATGCCGGTTGATGAATCTTCATGAACTTTTCTAGAAAGGTTCAATGCTTACTTCACCTGCTGTGTAAAAAGTTTTGCAGTGACCGGTCGAGCAGAGGCTGAGAAAAAGGGGGGGTGCCAAAGCACATTTTTCTCATATTAATTTCCATAGGTATTTTGAACACGACTACACCTGGAACCGCCAGACAAATTTACACCAAATTTGCCAGAAAGCTAGCTCTTGGTCCAGAAATCACCCTTTTTGCGATTTTTTGTAAATCTGTTTTCCAGTTATTATATGAAAACCAAATTGGTATATGTATAGAGACATGGATCCTTTGCGACACCTGCACGGAACTTTGAGAACCCTCATGCCAAGAGAAGTGCTGTGATTGGTGGGCTGCAACCTGTGAAGAAAGTTGCAGCTGCCATTTTCTAAACTGGGACCAGGTCCCGTGTGAAGACGTTTGAGGCTAAATAGTAAAGAAGAGGTCAGAGTGGAGTACCCTGCCCCTTATGGGTTTTAAAGTGATGGAAATCAGATTTTTTTGCGTGCGTGGAGTCGCGACTCTGTTACGAGCTCAGCATGATGCTCCCATGTAACTCCATGACAGAATCACAAACCTTTATGAAAAAATTATATCTATACATTCATACACTCACACACTAATGCACACACACACACAGATCCACTCAGACACACATGCACCTACTCACAGATCCACTCAGACACTCGTGCAGCCACTCACAGACTACTCAGATACTCACACACGGACATTGATGCACCCACTCACAGATCCACTGAGACACTCACAATCCCGCTCACAGACTCATTCAGACACTCAAGCACACACTCACAGACCCTTTAGACACCCACACACCCATTCACAGACCCACTCAGACTCTCATACACCAACTCACAGACCCTCTCAGACTCTTACACACCCACTCACAAGACCCGCACAGACACTCATACACCCACTTACAGGCCCACTCAGTGACTCACACACCCACTCAGACACTCACACACTTACTCACAGACCCACTCAGCAACTCACACACCCATTCACAGACCCACGTAGACATTCACACAACCCACTCAGACTCACACACCCACTCACAGACCCACTCAGACTCTAATATACCCACTTACAGACCCACACAGACACCAATGCACCCACACACAGAGACACTCTCATACCCAGAGACACTCTCACACCTAATCTCACACCCAGACACTCTCACACCCACTCTCACATCTGCATAGACCGTCTCACACCCACTCTCACACCCAGACACACACTCTCACAGTCAGAGGTACCCTCTCACACCCACTCTCACTCTCATAACCAGACACACACTCTCACATCTATTCTCACACCCAGACAAACCTTCTCACACCCACTCTTAAACCCAGAGAGACCGACCCTGCGGCCAACCACTGCAGCACATGGCCAAAGGCCGTGCATGGTGGGGGGTATGGTGGTAATGGGGGATTGGTGCAGGGTCTGGACACAGACCAGGCCCTACAGCCAACCCCCCCACCATGCATGGCCAAAGGCCATGCATGGCAGTAGTTGGATTAATATATAGTAATTAAAATTACTTTATGATAAAAAACATAGAAATTTACTTTAAAAAACAAACGTTACAGGGACGTTATAGTTAGGTACTGAATTTACTCAGAAAAAAATAGAAATTCAGCAGTTATAGTTAAAGCTATTTCAAGTAACTAGAACTTGCACCCTAAGGTAACTATAACTCACACCCTCACCATGCACTGCTTATTACCCCAGATATTACAGCACTCATGGCACTTTTATAGCATCAATAAAAATATCAGTAAAACATTACCTGTCAAATTATTAAGGAAAAAACTGTGCATGGTGGGTGCATGAGTTATAGTCACCTTAGGGCATGAGTTATAGTTACTTGAAATACCTCTAACTAAAACTGCTGAATTTCTATGGTTTTGTGCAAGTAAATTCAGAACCTAACATTAACATCTAATACAGCTTTTTCTATTTCTTGTTTACATATAATTCAACCATGTTCTCTAAGTGAGCAATTGTCACCTAAGTGGGACACCTTATACATGCCAAACAATTATATGTGCAAATACAATTCTTCTTTGAAGTTGAGGCCATGCTGTCTCTTTGTTCTCAGCCTCATTATATAACTGGATTTTTTCTGTCTTAATATGCGTGTTCTATCGCCACCCCTTAAAGATTTAGGTACTGTGTCCACACCATAATACTTTAATATTTTCCAGGTTCACCCAGTATGTACATTGTTAATGTGTTTTGCTACTGCAATGGCGGTGGCATTATTCTCCACTGTTCTGATGTGTTCTAGAATTCTCTTTCTCAATGGACAAATGGTGCTACCCACATACTTCAGTCCACATTTACATTCTAATACATACACAGCATAGGTTGTTTCACAACAGATCCCTGGTTAATGCTAATTTTAGCTCCATTCCCATCGATGAAAACATTTTTTCCAATTGTGCAAGCCTTGCATTGAAAGCACTTTCTAAACCCTTTGTTCATCGCTTATAACCAAGATTTATCCTGCCTGTCCTCAAAATAACTGTGCACCAACATATCCCATATTTATGTACGCTATTGACACTGTAGACCTTAGACTGCCTCTTATATCTGGATCTTCTTTTAAAATGCGCCAATACTTGTGAAGAGTTTCTCCGATTGAACCGCTCTCCTTACTATATGTTGGAATCACTCTTAACTCTTGTGTCTTTGTCTTACTCTGGGTCTTGTCCCTCTGTTTGTTACTAATTAACATATCACTGCGATCAGACTGCCTTGCTCTTACAAAACCTCTCTGTATCTGACATCACTAGTAGCCCCTCGCTCAAAATCTATTCACAGTTATTTCACCATTCTTTTCAAAATTAGACCTCGTGGAACAATTTCTTCTTATTCTCAAAAGTTTTCCATATGGAATATTATTCACCATAAACTTGGGGTGGAAACTAAAGCCATGTAAAATGGAATTGATGGAAGTTTCTTTATGATATAATGTTTTCTGCAACTCTTTACTCTCCACATAGATTGTTACATCAAGGAAGTCCACTTTTTGCTTTCAATTATACAAGTAAATTTCAGACCTATGTGAATGGAATTTATTGCCTGTACCATTCCAAATGATGAATAATTCATCTATATATCTTGTCCAAAAAAACACTTTGTTGACATATTGTTGGTGGTGTTCCCCCCATGCCATCTCTTTCTCCCATCACCCCATTGTCAAATTTACAGGGTTGGGTTGTTATAGGGGTTGACCGCAGGGCCTTGCTCTGTGGTCAACTGCCGCCACGTACTGCTAAAGTCTGTGCACGGTGGTGGTTGGATTAACGTATAGTAATGAAAATTACTTTACAGTCAATATATATAGCTGCAGAGCGGTGTTTCAATCATGAGATGCATGCACTTGTAGCGGGTGCCAGCAGGGAAGGCTGACCATGCCTTGCTATATAATGTCCAGAACATACACAACAAAATTGCTGCACTTTAGGTATAGACACTTAGGCCCGTATTTATACTTTTTGACGCTAAACTGCGCTAACGCAGTTTAGCGTCAAAAATTTTTGCGCCGGCTAACACCATTCTGAAGCGCCATGCGGGCGCCGTATTTATTGAATGCCGTTAGCCGGCGCAAGCAGACCGGCGCTGCCTGGTGTGCGTGGAAAAAAACCACATACACCAGGCAGCGCCGGCGTAGGGAAAAATGGCGTTAGGGCGTCTTAAAAATGGAGCAAGTCAGGTTGACGCAAAAAAATCGTCTTAACCCGATTTGCGCCATTTTAAACGACGCCCAGACGCCATTTACATGACTCCTGTCTTAGTAAAGACAGGAGTCATGCCCCCTTGCCCAATGGCCATGCCCAGGGGACTTCTGTCCCCTGGGCATGGTCATTGGGCATTGTGGCATGTAGGGGGGCAAAAATCAGGCCCCCCTATGCCAAAAAAAAATAAAAATAAATAAAAAATGTATACTTACCTGAACTTACCTGAATGTCCCTGGGATGGGTCCCTCCATCCTTGGTTGTCCTCCTGGGGTGGGCAAGGGTGGCAGGGGGGGTCATTTTGAGCACACAGGTCCCTTAACGCCTGCCCTGACCCAGGCGTTAAAAAGTGGCGCAAATGCGGGGTTTTCTGCCCCGCCAACTCCCGGGCGTGATTTTTGCCCGGGAGTATTAATACGACGCATTTGCGTTGCAGTCATTTTTTTGGACGGGAACGCCTACCTTGCATCTCATTAACGCAAGGAAGGCGTTCACGCTAAAAAATGACGCTCTTTACTCATACTTTGGCGCTAGACGCGTCTAGCGCCAAAGTATAAATATGACGTTAGTTTTTGAGCCGAATTTGCGTCGAAAAAAACGACGCTAATTCGGCGCAAACGGAGTATAAATATGCCCCTTAAAACTTTTATTCTTGGGATCACAGCTCCAGCAATGGGGTTCGACCTTTGCTGTCTTTTTCACAGTGGTGAGCAACTCTTGTATCTCTATTATATACCAAAAAAGATCCCACTGACCTATGATAAGGCCTTCTGGGACATGTATTCAATTTCATTAAACAATAAAATCCAGAATACTTGAATACGTATCTATCTGCAGCACAAAAACAACAAATTATCACAGTATGGATTTGATTGTGCAAACAACTTTTGGTTAAGGTCATCTTTTGCTAGAAAAAAAGTATCAAATCTTATTGTGCAAAGAACACTGTCTGATCCCAATGGGCCTCAAATTCTATCAAATGTATTGTAGACTAGACTGAGTATTCCTTTTAAGTGAGCATCTAATGCTACTGATTGAAGGCTCAGAGGTTCAAAATGCATACAGTCATCATCATTTATCATCATTTAGATGCCTCTAAATAAACAATCAATAATTTTCCAAACACCTATGATGGAGGAAAACTCTAGAACATTTTCTTACTTCAAAGCTGGCACCAGTTATAAATAATAGACCCTCAGCCACAATTATTCAGGATACCGCTTCACCTTTGGAAGACTCATAAGGACAGCTGTGCTGCTCTGCAAGAAGGACTGATACTCTGTTGCTCTGTTGTGCTGCTGTCTGAGTGAAAGAATTGAACCTGCATCTTGCTCCCCGGCCCAAAATAGTGACTCCAAAGGCTAGTTAGCTGGTCTCGTGATCAGAACCTCAAGACATAAAAAGTTACAACTGGCTTGAATCCAACACTTGGGCTCATTCTGCTGTGGATCTTGCCCCCCCCACTAATTGGTGCCACCAAGCCGTGGACTCTTGGAAGTGGTCCTGAAGATGTTCTGCTAGCCCAGCTGTGGCCCTATGGTTGGAAATGATGCAGCGCATCCCATCTCCTTACAGCTCCACTTCAGAACCTATGCAACACAACTCACCTATGATGCCAGACCTTACATCGCAGCTCACAGCCTCCTGGGAACCGCTGGTGCGCAACCCATATTCTACACAGGACTTGCAATCACAATCTGCTCGCCGATGGGATGCTTGATTACATTACTGGACTTTGCAATTCCACCTCGCAGCTTCTCAGCACTGCACTGCATGACTCATCTTTCACAAAGGAACCTGCAACTAGGATATAAGGTACTTTGCTCAACTGGCCTAACTCCCTGTATCCAGCCCGCGCTCCATCATGGTCGGCTTGAACTTGTGACTTTGTCTGACTTGGTGCGATACAATAACTAGGCCTGTGTGAAATACTTTGTTCTGCTATCGGAATTCGGCAACTCCGCATTCAGCAGAAAAAGCAGAGTTACCAATAGACTCCGCACTCTGCAATGGAGTGGAGCTTTTCCTCGTTGGCGCGCCCTTGATGTCATTTCGTGTGCACAAGAAGCGGGACCAGAGACCTCCAGTCACTCATGAGTACAAACGAGATTTTGTACCCTCCCACGAGATTTAGCACTGTGACAGCGACTTCCGGCGCGTCTTTTGTGACATAGGACAGCGCAAGTGAGCACGATCGACTGCAACTGCATCCTGGCAGAGCTCAAGACACTAAAATCTCCTCAAAAAGACAACTTTGAGTGAAAAACCTTCTCTAATGGACTAAGGCCCATATTTAAACTTTTTGACGCAAAACTGCGCTAACGTAGTTTTGCGTCAAAAAAATTAGCGCCGGCTAACGCCATTCTGAAGCGCCATGCGGGCGCCGTATTTATTGAATGACGTTAGCTGGCGTTAGCCGCCGGCGCCATCTGGTGTGCGTTAAAAAAAACGACGTACACCAGGCAGCGCCGGCGTAGGGGGAAAATGGAGTATGGGCGTCCAAAAATGGTGCAACTCAGGCTGAGGCAAAAAAATCGCCTCAACCCGATTTGCGCCATTTTTTTTTCACTCCCAACCCCCATTGAAATGACTCCTGTCTTAGCAAAGACAGGAGTCATGCCCCCTTGCCCAATGGCCATGCCCAGGGGACTGATGTCCCCTGGGCATGGTCATTGGGCATAGTGGCATGTAGGGGGGCACAAATCAGGCCCCCCTATGCCACAATTTTTTTAAAAAAAAATACTTACCTGAACTTACCTTAATGTCCCTGGGGTGGGTCCCTCCATCCTTGGGTGTCCTCCTGGGGTGGGCAATGGTGGCAGGGGGTGTCCCTGGGGGCATGGGAGGGCACCTCTGGGCTCATTCTGAGCCCACAGGTCCCTTAACGCCTGCCCTGACCCAGGCGTTAAAATCCGGCGCTAATGCGGGTTTTTTAGACCCGCCCACTCCCGGGCGTCATTTTTGCCCGGGAGTATAAATACGACGCATATGCATCGGAGTCATTTTTTAAGACGGGAACGCCTACCTTACATATCATTAACGCAAGGAAGGTGTTCACGCAAAAAAAATGACGCAAACTCCATGGACTTTGGCGCTAGACGCGTCTAACGCCAAAGTATAAATATGGAGTTAGTTTTGCGTCGAATTTGCGTCGAAAAAAACGACGCAAATTCGGCGCAAACGGAGTATAAATATGCCCCTAATTGCGTTGATGTATGTGTTCGAGGAGTACTTTCTAAAAAACTTTTTTTCAACAACAGGAAGTGACCAAGAGACTCCAACTTCCTGTTCCTGTCCAACAGGCTCCTCCCAATGCTTTGTCCATCTCCTGGTCACTTTTCACTTGAATTTTGAGTTGTAAGGATCACTTTTTTGTCTCCTGGATGAATCTTTGCATTTAAGGACTTTGTTGTATTTGGGATTCCACAAGTAAGTTAAAAAAAATTGCATAAGGGTGTTGTACAACTTGTTTGTTTGATCGAGGACATGCACCAGAATTTATCTGTAGTTTTATTTGATTTGTCAAATTTATTTTGGTGGGTGGCTTGCATTGGGGGTCTATTTATAGTTTTACTTGTCATTTTCATCTGTAAAGGACAAATGTTTAATGGTTCATTACATGTCCTCCATGTTTTGTTTTGTAAATTTGCAATATTTATTTAATTCACTATGTTAGTCTAAAGTGGCCTAGTCTGCAAATGGAATAGGCCTTCCAGCTGTAGGCCCAGCTTTAGTCATGGGTGCATGATGAAACAACTGTTTGTGGTGTCTGTTGAACTGAAACACCCTGGATGGCATTGGATTAAATATAACAAAATGTTGTTTGGTGGTATTTCATGTTTTGTTCCTGTAAACAATGTATGGTGGGTATATATGATATATTTGATGCCTTTGTATGATGTGTGTTGTTGGTGTAAAATTTGTAGCCCCTTTAATGTTCATTTTTGGAATTACTGACTTAAGGTTGTTTTTTTCTCCTGTAACAATGCCTTCTTTGTCTGGCCAGTGCGTGAGAGTGTTTGTCATAGGTCACCATTTGTCTTTGTTCCCCATGCCATGTGGCCAGGGGCCCTTTTGTATGGTCAATTATAGTCTTATACCTATATGTGTTTTTGTTTTCTATTCATCCTGCTTGTTGTTTGACCATATGGCCATTTTGTGTAGCAGCCAGTAGCCCTGCATGTGTTTTTCTTTGCTGTGGTGGCCTTGCTTCCTTGCTGGTTGTTGCTGTTTGACTATGTGGCTGGTGGTCATTTTGTGTAGGCAGCCAGTGTGCTTTTAGTCCTGCATGTGTTCTTCTTTGTTGTGGTGGTCATGACTCCTTGCTGGTTGTTGCTGTTTGAGCATGTGTCTGGCGGCCATTTTGAGTAGGCAGCTAGTGTGCTTATAGGCCTGCATTTCTTTGTTGTGGTGGCCATGCCTCCTTGCTTGCTTGACCATGTGGCTGGTGGCCATTTTGTGTAGGCAGCCAGTGTGCTTTTAGGTCTGCATGTGTTCTTCTTTGTTGTGATGGCCATGCCTCCTTGCTGGTTGTTGCTGTCTGACCATGTGGCTGGTGGCTATTTTGTCTAGGCAGCCAGTGTGCTTTTAGACCTGCATGTGTTGTTCTTTGTTTTGGTGGCCATACCTCCTTGCTGATTGTTGATGTTTGACCATATGGCTGGCGGTCATTTTGTGTAGGCAACCAGCGTGCTTTTAGGCCTGCATTTCTTTGTTGCAATGGCCATGCCTCCTTGCTGGTTGTTGGTTGACCATGTGGTTGATGGCAATTTTTTGTAGGCAGCCACTGTGGTCATAGGCCTGCATGTGTTTTTCTTTGTTGTGGTGGCCATGCCTCCTTGCTGCTTGTTGCTGTCTGACTATGTGGCATGTGGCCATTTTGTGTGTTATGCTTAAGGCCTAGTAGGTCAACAATGCTTACTACTAAATGTACTGTATAAACACAGTTTTATATTTTATTATATACTTTTTTGCATTTTTCACCTGCACCACTCCTTGCCTTCCAAATCCGTGTGTTTTTTTTATAGTAGTCCCCCTCCCCTAGTATATCAGCAAATGTATTTTTTCAATTTGTATTCTTTTTTTAATAATTTGTTTCACAAACTTTAATTATTTTTTTTATTATAATAATAACAATACTACTAATATTAATGATATTATTATTAGTATTATTATTAGTATTATTAATAATAATATATAATACTAATAATTACTGATTACTTTCCTTATTTTTACATTTTTTTTATTGTTTTCTTGATTTTAGAATTGAAAAAAACAACATTTTTTTTAATTGTGTCATTTTTTTATTGTTTTTATTTTTGTCCATATTTCCTGTTAGCCCCATGTCTGTTATAAGTGTACAGCTGCATAACATTACATTATTCAAGAATTATTCCACTTGTCACCAGCACCTCCCTGAGTGCCACATGCCAACTTGATGCACATAAAGCTAACAGTAACATTCTGTATATTGTAGTTGTTGCTATTTCTTTTCCTTCCTGAGTGTACATGGTGGTGAAAGCTAGTGTTGGTGTGGTTTTACAAATGGATGGATACACTGTATTATTTAATAATTATTTATAATTTAAGTAACCACTAAATGATATTGTTTTGCAACAAAGCCACATTTCACTGATATCCTTCTTGCATGTTTACTTTTAGGTGCACAAAGAGAAAGAGATCTCACCCACAGTACTGCCAGAAAGAAGGCCTGTGCACGACGTGATGAATGACCACACTCACGATCACACGGACATCTTTACAGCTTGTGAAGCTAAGTGATACTGCCAACTGACAGCTTCAAGATGGCCCCAAAGAAAGGTGCTACCAAGAAAATGGCCATTGTTAAGAAGGAGCTTCCCACCACTGGCATGTTGCCTCAGATCTTTTTCAGGCAGAAAATGTCCCTGCCCCACATGCCTCTGGGGAGCAAGCTGGGAGTAGCACTCCCGCATCAGCAGCCCCACTCCAAACTAGGCTCAGGCCCATGGCTGGCACAGAGGCAGCCTCTCTAATCACTGCAACGCCAACAAGCAGTGACATTGAATTGGACTTATTTCTTTCTCAAAGTAGTACCCAATTGTTGCCGGAAAGTCAGCCCAGTGGACAACAGCCGCAGCAGCAATAGCAGTTCCTCCTGAAGTTGGAGCACATCAAGATCTTGAGCTTCATGCTGAGGAAGTCGAAGAAAGCACTCTTTCACAAGGTCCACTGTCTTTCACATCTCTGGCATTTTCTTCTTCAAGCTCCCCTCTGATAATCAAGACTCCACTTGGATGCCACCTCAGTCTGAGACATGCCTGGAGAGGCAAGGAGTGGAAGGGAAGGTTCCTGAAAGCCTTAGAGTTATGGATGAAGTAGAGGATGATGGTGACAAATCTGACGATGAGCCAGTCATCATGGATATTAGCCCAGCCCCAGTGGAGTCTGACAGTACCTCACCTTCTCAACCTGCTCCGAGGGATGTGGCACAGCTACCACCACCGCACTCCCCACCAGCTTCCTCAGTAGAGGTTAGCACTGCAGAGAGGCAAACCTCACTAAAACAACACCCACCTACCTCCACTTTTTTTACATTGGCAGTGGCATCAGTGTTAGAAAGTTGACCTCCGTGGGTTGGGACTTCTTTATGATTAGTGAAAAGGAGCCAAATATTGCGATATGCTCCATTTGCTCAGTGAGTGTTAGTCGGGTAAGCTTGGTACAAACTATCGTGCCGGAGGCCAAACAACCCATTTGAGAAAACACCATGCAATCTGATGGGAGGCGCACCTTAGTGGCCAAAAATCTGCAAGTGGTGTTGTTGAAGGTGGTGAAAGCAGGGAATCTAATCCAATGATGGTGGACGGTGAAGGTGAAGAAGAGGGTGACATTTTCATTACTCAAATCTGCCCTGTCCCCAGCAGTGCAGTAGTATAGTCGCCCACATCAACAACTTCGCAGTGGCACAAGAAGACTCAGAGGCAGGCCAAAACACCAAGTCAAGAACATATAGTGGCTGCCCTGCTAAGGCGCACATTGAGCTTACCACCACCTTCTGCTTTTAAGTCGCCTGCATCAGTGGCACCAGTAAAGAAAAAAATCCAGGCTACTACTACTGGCATGTTTAAGCAAGAGGGGCAGAACAAACTCAACCACCCAAGGCACGTTTGTAAAATGGGAAGCTGGCTAAAATGTTAGTGTTGGACCTCCTCTCTTTTTCTTTTGTGGAAGGAGTGGGTTTTTAAAACTTTGTGGTGGCCATCTGCCCAAAATGGAAGGTTCCCAGCCAGACCTATTTCAACAGAGTTGTTGTTCCAGTGCTACATCACAATGTGCTGGAATTGGTTGGACAAACGTTGCAGCAGAGCGCTGTCCACACAATCCACCTGACGAAAGACATGTGGACCAGTTGCAAAGCCACTGATTACATGTGCATCACTGCACCCTGGATCTCTTTTGTGGGGGTTAGAGAAATGATATCTGCAGGTGTTGACACTGCTGAAATTTTTAATGGTGCTCAGAAGCATGCAATGGTAGCTATGTTTGCCGTGGAGAAATCCTATACAGCTGCAAACATCTTTGATGACAACAAGGTGTTTGAATGGCTGCACCCCAGGGGGCTTTTGTTGCCATGGACAATGGCAGTAATATAGTTAATGCCATGTCAGATGGTGGCTATTTCTGGGTCCTGTGTTTGGTGCACTGCATAAACATCAGTGTACTGGACTTTCTCAAAAAAGAACCCTGAGTCAGCAACGTACTGTTCACATGCAGAAGAATCTGCACTCATTTTATTCCATTATTTTAAAGCCTGCAAGCTGCTTAGGATTATACAGCGTGATAATAGAATGCCAGTTAAAGCACTCATCTAGGAGGTGCCAACACATTGGAATTCAACTTATTACATGTTGCAATGTCTGTTTGAGCAGTACAGACCAATCAATGAATATGTCATGCAAAGAGGGGATGCAACTGTGCAAGGCATGATAATTGAGATGGACAATAGGGCCTGGTCAAATGCCTGACAGAGATGCTGCTTCCTTTTGAACTTTTTACAAGGGAAGCCAGCAAGGAGGACTGTACCACGGGCCAAGCTATCCCAATGTTGCATATGCTGTAGAAACAGCTAAAGGAGGTGTCTGAAACATATGCTGGTGTGGATGAAAAAACAGATGTGCAGGACTTGGTGGAGACCTTAATCCTTTAATACAAGCATTCAAAGAGACATTGTGTCACCCAAACATTACATCTGTGCCACAATTCTTGACCCACGATACAAACAATTACTGTCCATTTTCATTCATTTCTCAAACAGGGATGTTTCAACCTACAAGACGTGGATTGCTGAGCAAGCCAGCGACCTAGAAAAAGAACTGCAGAGAAGTAGAGGCCCACTCAGAGGCAGAAGTTCTGGGGTGCAGCCTACAATTTCCATAGAGCCTGTGGACAGTGTTGTTGGCTCACAGCTGCCAAAACCAACACCACCAACAACAACAGGAACAGGAGCATCAGCCCCAAAATCTGCATTTGATTGGTTTCTAAAGGCAGGGCTTGAGTCCACTGCATAGGCGAAGGCAAAACAGGTCAAGCAAGGTGGAGCACTAATGACTATTGAGAGGATGTTTCAGGCCTACCCGGATGACCCAATGGAGGTTTAGCTGGATCAAACCCCATTGGTATATTGGTATGGAGAATAGGCGTCAATGGGCGGTGCTCAGCAGGCTAGCAATAAAGTATCTGGCTTGCCCTATAACCAGTGTGTCTGCTGAGTGTGTGTTCAGTTCAGTTGGTGTGGTTGTTACAGTGAGAAGGACCAGTGTCTAACCCCAAAATGTTGAGAGATTGATCATGCTCATCAGCACTTTATATACCCGAATTACAGCATACCTGAAGTACAAAAGGAGGTGGATGAGTGTGATTGGTCAGACTCAGGTCCAGGTAGTGGGTTAGCTGACCTACTTCTGGGCGAATCACCTGGGCTTGAGGATGACCTCTTCTTCCCTGACTATTGAGATGACCTGGGTCACCATAGAACTGTCTTTTTTCTTCTATTGAGGAACTGCTTTGAGGAAAAAAAGGATATAGCTAGCTGAAGGAACTTTATTAATTGATATTGTTTGATTCTGTCTCAATGACTAATGAACCACAACTGTTTTAGGCACATGTATGGCTGGATTGGAGTTGGACCAGTGTGCAGTGACTAAGCTCCCCCCACTCTCAAAATCACTTCAAGGAGATTTGAGAGACAATGCCTTCCTTCATCCAGTGCCCATCCTTCCTTTTATCCTCTAGCAGGAATGCCCCAGATATTTGATTTACAACTTACTGGCCAATGTGTGTTTCGTTTCGTGAATTGAAGAGGATCAGCAATGTACCACCATGCTTGATTGGAACAGGTAAGTAATGCTATATGCACCAACAAATGTTATGAGGAATTCTTGTTTCAATGTTGAGATGGTCCATGTTACTCATGTCTAGTGGTGGCAGATAGTGAGAGTGGGTGTTTATTGTTTAACTATAATTATTATGCTTGATTGTGTTTGTGTCGTGATTGATTTACATAGTTGATGGTCTAATAATGGGTGATAATTTTTTCCTGAAGGTGATTTTGTTTCGTTCCCCTTTGACACTTAGCAAGATTTGTTTGCCGACGGTTTGACACTGCTTTGTTTTCTAGTTCACATTCATCAAACACCTGACCAGTCCATTTAGCTAACAAACACAAATTTAGTCTACACAAAAAAAAACTATTCAATGTTTCTCTTGTTGTTAAACACAGCTATGTGCTACTGGTCGCTCTATCTCAATTGGTATGGAGTTGGACATAATCTTTAATCAGAGTGTGGAGGATGATGGAAGGACTCAGAGCATGAATTGACAACTTAAACAACTTCCCCCCAACATTAATTATATTTACTATTTTGCAAACGTACGTGACAGAACATTTTTAGATATATAATAACTTGGGTCTCTCTGGCGTTGATGGAATGTAAAGTTAACTGTCATACATACTCATTTATTTATTCTATTCCTCCCACAACAGGCTGCTGTTCATTGCCCAGATGAATATTGTGTTTGTGCAGTGTTTGTCTTTTTGACACACTTTTCCCTCAATCCCTTTCCCATCCAATCATCATATCCCTAACCCTCTTCCCCTGGGCTGTGTGATTTTTTTAGGTGTTATTTAATTATTTACACCATTGATTAATCACACACTTAGTGGGGTGGATGTAGTGGAAGCAATGCAAACTCAGGGTGCAGGATCATTTTTTGAGTTCACTTAGGTGGAGTGGGACCTCGCTTCCTATGCCTTCACTGTTAGTGTGCTAGCATGCTACTACTACACCACCATGGCACATTTAAAAAACATGCAGCCCTCACTTCATCCTTCCAGGTAAGAGAACTATGGAGCACTGTTGTACTTTTAGTTTAGGAAATATAATAGGCAATGGCGAATCTACCCCCCCCCCCCACTCCTAATGGGTCAAATTTAGTTGCAGAATGCAATGCAGAGGCTAGGAGAGTAGTAGAATAAGGGTACCTAACCGTATAATTAATTGTTCTACACTATCCGCAGATTTTAAAACATGCTGCGCTAAAAGGCAGCAGTGTGAAGTAAAATACCCAAAAAAAGATTTAAGGCATAAATAACAATAAATAAATATTTATTGACCCCATCCCTAACAACAAGAATAGCAACCCACCCCTTCCACCCATAACTGGCCCATCCCTCTCTCCAGACAAATCTCTCTTTCCCCAACCCTGGTTAAAAAAAACTGATTGTCCAATTGGCCATGAATAGAAGAAAACAAAGTGTAAAAGTCCTAGTCCCAAAAACCCATTCCCATCCTCTCCACCCACAAGTGCTACCCACCAAAATAAAAGGTTAAAAAAGGGGCAGAAGTGGGCACTAATGGCTGGCAAGGAATTGTTTGAGGAGCACCTTCATGCCTTCCTGCCTGGCCTCTATTTGTGCCAGCCTTCTAAGGACGCAGCATTGGAAAGCGGTGTCCGGGGGGGCAGCAGTGATGGTATTGCGGCGGGCAGCTGCCTTGGGAATGCGGCACTGGTGTTGAGCATGGGCTGGAGGTGCTGGGGGCTTGTTGGTGCCCTGAGCATTGTCAGCAGCTGCTGCTGCCACCTTTTCCTTGAGGACCACCAGGTGCAGATATTCTGCCCTAATGGCCTCAAGCCTCTGCTGCCTCACCCGGGCTGCTATTTCCAGGCATGATTGAGGACCAGCAGGAATAGCTATTTCAAGAAAGAAAAAAGAGAAATTGTAAACAATGCTTTGAGCAAAACACTTGTTTAAAATCATGTAGTGGCACAGTAGCACTACAATTGCTGGTCCCCTCAGGCCATTCGATTTTGAAGTGATTAAAGTCACAGACGCATGGTTCAATTCCTCTCCTGCTGCGCTAAATTATTGGAAGCATGCTAACTCAGCTGGCGTCCTAGTCTTACTCGTTACTGTCTGCAGCTGGGGCAACTGTACTAGAAAATTATCTGTTTCCAATGGCCCTGCTCTTCTCCTAAACAAATGCCTTTCAATTGTACCCTGACTACAAGGCATATGAATACTAAGAATGATACACGCCACGTACTGTAATAAAATCAGTCATGCAGACATCCTGTCTGCCATAAGTAGACGGTGGGGAAAAAGCGATGTACTGCAGTACAGGAAATGGAGTAAGAAATGGAATACACATATATCTATCTATATATCAATATATATATATAGATCAACATATATATATATATATTGATATATAGATAGATATATATGTATATAGTATTTGGCATGTTCATCACAGACTATCTCATCCATGAAAGTGAAGGCACTTAATTAGTCCCACTTTACTCAATGTCCTCATCACCCTCCTCCACCACACTTTGTATTAATTACTTTTTTCCTAAAAAATACATTTGCTTTGCACTAAAGAAATGAATCTTAACTTACTCGACTGCAGGGTAAGTTAGAGGGAATTAGGCTGGGTAGGTGGAGTACTCACTTTACTGATCAATTCATCATCATCATGTGCCTAAGGTTTGGCTAGTAGCGTGAGTCACTGTGGTTGGCAAATGTTGTAAGGGAAAAATCGGAACAGAAGTAAATCCATTGTGGATGCCATAATGAATTATATTTATATATCATTTGGCTAGAATAATGTGGCGCAAGCAAAGAATGGATTTTAAAATCATATGGAAGGCTGGGACAGAACTTAAGACAGATTAAAGGAGTGAAGTACTAGGAAGTGACTAAGTGAGTGGGCACTGGGAGGGAAGGGAAACATGCCTTGTTTTTGCATTGCCATGCATTGAAAGCTATTTGACACATTAACTTAACTTAGGCAGACGCACATTGCACAGCCAACACTGCAGTGCCGATTCTGCTGAATTGAATCATGCAGCTGTTAGGTCATTATGGGTGGCACTGGTAAACGGCCATGGAGAGGGAGGGAAGTGATGGTTAATGGGTGCTGGGATACACATTATCTGCCTCGCTTGAAAATTACTGTGAGTCAAGGGAATAGTCAGAAATACCACCTAACACTTTGAATCAAACCTTTGAGCAAGTAAAGTAGGTGAGATGAATGCTCCTATCCAGAAGAGCTCCCTTGTTTCTTCATTACAAGCATTTATTTATTCATTATTACAAATTTGTTCTTCTAGTACTCTTATTCTTCACTCTTGGCTTTGATATACACCATTTAAGCTTTACATTCTCCCATCCAGTACTTTGTCATTTAAAACCACCCAAATTCCACACATGGCTCTCAACTAACCTTTCACCAATATCCATTTATCCAATTCTCACCCATGCATCCTTTCACCCATTCACCCAACCAAGAAATCCAACCCACACGATGATTCCATTCATCCATCTAGGCAGGCATCCTTTCACCAATACCCTTTCTCCCACCTGGACAGGCATCTTTTCTCCCATAAATCCTTTCATCCATCCTTCACCCACCCATACATCCTATCATTATCATCCGTCTATATGATTATTATGCACCCTTTCGCCCACACATCCTTTCACTCATATTATATTTTAGCCATCTTTTCTCCTTCCATCCTTCTTTCAATTTTCCAAAACACATCATAGTTAAAGTTCATCTTATGAACCTTAGTGTGCTGAGTTGCAAATAGTAGAGGTAATTAATACTTAACTCCTGCTGTATCTGCTAAAGCAGGGTGTTGATGAGTGAGTCAACAACACTAGTATACCCTTGCAGTGACTATATTACTAATTATCAATAAGCAAGCAATATGACTTACAACCGCCTGCCACTACAGCTGCCGAGACTCCTCCTTCATCTGCTGCTGCGTCTGTGCTGGGGCTGTCGCTGCTGGCTCCTGCACTGGTGGTCAGTGAGGCTAGAAAAAAAATTACACATCTTATACACCAGATACACCTCCCCTATTGTTTTTTTATATAGCAAAATACAATCGCAATACATCACTTTAGTTTGGTTATAGTCTTATCTTCTATCATAATATCAGGTGGGCATTTTGTTGGTTGGCAATTTTTTAAAAGCCAGGTATTCAAGGCAAACAACATTTTTTTGTAATGGAGGGGCAGAGCTAGCTATTGATGAATCTGAGTTTTTCAAGAGAAATAAAAGGGTGCTAGAGTTGGTGAATGAAAGACATATGGTCTTGGTTGGCTAATGCAATGAGGCCATCCTCCTCATACTTCCAACCATGGTGCACGGCCATTAACGGCTGGTATACTATAATAATACATACACAACATTGGAGGGTCCAAACAATCACATGACCATATTCAAAAACACTTTTTTTCTTGTTTTTTATT
The DNA here is from genome assembly GCF_031143425.1 of Pleurodeles waltl. NCBI lineage: Eukaryota > Metazoa > Chordata > Amphibia > Caudata > Salamandridae > Pleurodeles > Pleurodeles waltl. The sequence continues at coordinate 1,660,338,500 of NC_090444.1, read as the reverse complement.
GATTGAGCTTGAGCAAGAAAAAGAAAGCCTTTTCTAGAAACATGCGTAGAATACCTCACATGGACATGCAATATTCAGTACATTTGTTTGCTGAGCCTTACCATGAGTCCACCTGATATATAAGGGGAGAAGGAAAGCTCACTGACAAAGCAGGAGAAAATAAGCTACAGATGGACTAGTACAGGCAGACAGTTTGAAGTAAAGAAACTTGAAATATAGAAAATAAGTAAATGGGATAATGCAGCGATAAGAAGAATTTACGAAAGAGATAAATTAAAGAGGAGCTGGAAAAAAATTAGGATAGAGGTACAGTAACAAGGTAAACAAAATCCTAAATGTGGATCAGTAAAAGGGAAATACATTTTAATATTAATAACAACAAGAGAACTTATTGGGGCCAGCAGAGCCACCTGCCTTGGCACTGGTGGAGGGAGCACCTTCATCTCCTTCACCCGCCTGACCAGTCCTCTTCTTGTCCCTGGATGCTGGATGATAACGTGACTACACGAACTCCACCCAGGCCTACAAAAACCCAGAGTGCTTCTAGGAACTGGTTTAACATAAAATCTTTAAAATTGTATATCAACGGTTCTACTGATTGGATTTTTGTTGTGTTGTTCTCAAATAGTTTATTAACCCCTTCGCTGCCAGGCCTTTTCCCCCTCAGGTGCCAAGCCTTTTTTTGCCTATTTGGGGCAGTTCGCGCTTAGGCCCTCATAACTTTTTTGTCCACATAAGCTACCCACACCAAATTTGCGTCCTTTTTTTCCAACATCGTAGGGATTCTAGAGGAACCCAGACTTTGTGGGTTCCCCTGAAGAAGACCAAGATATTAGCCAAAATACAGTGAAAATTCAGTTTAAAAAAAAAAAAAGGGAAAAAAGGGCTGCAGAAGAAGGCTTGTGTTTTTTTCCCCTGAAAATGGCATCAACAAAGGGTTTGTGGTGCTACAATCACCGGCTTCCCAGCTTTCAGGAACAGGCAGACTTGAATCAGAAAACCACATTTTTCATCACAATTTTGACATTTTACTGGGACATACCCCATTTTTAATATTTGTTGTGCTTTCAGCCTCCTTCCAGTTAGTGACAGAAATGGGTGAGAAACCAATACTTTGTCCCAGAAAGCTAAACATTTCTGACAAGTAGACAAAATTCTGAATTCAGCAAGAGGTAATTTGTGTAGATCCTACAAGTGTTTCCTTCAGAAAATAACAGCTGAAATAAAAGAATATTGAAATTGAGGTGAAGAAAACAGCAATTTTTCTCCACGTTTTACTCTGTAACTTTTTCCTGCGATGTCAGATCTTTTAAAGCAATATACCGTTATGTCTGCTGGACTCTTCTGGTTTCTGGGATATATAGGGCTTGTAGGTTAATCAAGAACCCTAGGTCCCCAGAGCCAATAAATGAGCTGCACCTTTCAATGGGTTTTCATTCTACTGTATACCAGGTATACAGCAATTAATTTGCTGAAATATAAAAAGTGAAAAATAGGTATCAAGAAAACCTTTGTATTTCCAAAATGTGCACAAGATAAGGTGTTGAGAAGCAGTGGTTATTTGCACATCTCTGAATTCCGGGGTGCCCATACTACCATGTGAATTACAGGGCATTTCTCAAATAGACGTATTTTTTACACACTGTCTCACATTTGGAAGGAAAAAATGTAGAGAAAGACAAGGGGCAATAAGACTTGTTTTGCTATTCTGTGTTCCCCCAAGTCTCCTGATAAAAATGGTACTTCACTTGTGTGGTTAGGCCTACTGCTCACGAAAGGAAACACAAAATGGACACATCACATTTTTACATTGATTTCTGACATGTTTTTTGGAAAGTGCCTAGCTGTAGATTTTGGCCTCTAGCTCAGCCGGCACCTAGGGAAACCTACCAAACCTGCACATTTTTTAAAACTAGACACCTAGGAGAATCCAAGATGGGGTGACTTGTGGGGCTTTGACCAGGTGCTGTTACCCAGAATCCTTTGCAAACCTCAAAGTTTAGCGAAAAAAACACTTTTTCCTATAATTTCGGTGACAGAAAGTTCTGGAATCTGAGAGGAGCCACAAATTACCTTCCACCCAGCGTTTCCCCAAGTCTCCCGATAAAAATGGTACTCACTTATGTGGGTAGGGCTAGCACCCGCGAAATGAAATGCCCCAAAACACAACGTGGACACATCACATTTTCACAAAGAAAACAGAGCTGTTTTTTACAAAGTGCCTAGCTGTGGATTTTGGCCTCTAGCTCAGCCGGAACCTGGGGAAACCTAGCAAACCTGCAAATTTTTGAAAACTAGACACCTAGGGGACTCAAAGATGGGGTGACTTGTGGGGCTCTGACCAGGTTCTGTTACCCAGAATCCTTTGCAAACCTCAAAGTTTGGCCAAAAAAACACTTTTTCCTCTCATTTCGGTGACAGAAAGTTCTGGAATCTGAGAAGCCACAAATTTCCTTCCACCCAGCGAAGTGGTACCTCACTTGTGTGGGTAGGCCTAGCGCCCGCGAAAGGAAATGCCCCAAAACAGAGCGTGGACACATCACATTTTTTCACAAAGAAAACAGAGCTGTTTTTTACAAAGTGTCTAGCTGTGGATTTTGGCTTCTAGCACAGCCAGCACCTGGGGAAACCTAGCAAACCAGCGCATTTCTGAAAACTATACACCTAGGGGAATCCAAGATGGGGTGACTTGTGGGGCTCTCACGAGGTTCGGTTATCCAGAATCCTTTGCAAACCTCAGAATTTGGCCACAAAAACATTTTTTCCTCACATTTCGGTGACAGAAAGTTCTGGAATCTGAGAGGAGCCACAAATTTCCTTCCACTCAGCATTTCCCAAAGTCTCCCGATAAAAATGGTACCTCACTTGTGTGGGTAGGCCTAGCGCCTGTGAAAGGAAATGCCCCAAAACACAACGTGGACACATCCCATTTTCACAAAGAAAATAGAGCTGTTTTTTTACAAAGTGCCTAGCTGTGGATTTGGGCCTCTAGCTCAGCGGGCACCTAGGGAAACCTAGCAAACCTGCGGATTTTTTAAAACTAGAAACCTAGGGGAATCCAAGATGGGGTGACTTGTGCAGCTCTGACCAGGTTCTGTTATCCAGAATCTTTTGCAAGCTTCAAAACTTGGCCCAAAAACACACTTTTTCCTCTCATTTCGGTGACAGAATGTTCTGGAATCTGAGAGGAGCCACAAATTTCCATCCAGAGTTCCCCCACGTCTCCCGATAAAAATGGTTCTCACTTGTGTGGGTAGGCCTAGCGCCCGCGAAAGGAAATGCCCCCAAACACAACGTGGACACATCACATTTTCACAAAGAAAACAGAGCTGTTTTTTGCAAAGTGCCCAGCTGTGGATTTTGGCCTCTAGCTCAGCCGGCACCTAAGGAAACCTACCAGACCTGTGCATTTTTGAAAACTAGTCACTTAGGGGAATCCAAGATGGGGTGACTTGTGGGGCTCTCAACAGGTTCTGTAATCCAGAATCCTTTGAAAACCTCAAAATTAATTCACATTAACAACTCCACCCTCAGAGGTACACTAATTTACAGACCACCAGGACCACGCCCCGCCTTCTGCGACACCATCGCCGACAGCATCAGCTCGCACGCCCTCACCTCCACAGACTACATCCTCCTCGGTGATTTCAACTTTCACCTAGAAAACCTACAAGACCACAACTCTACTTCCCTCATAGACAACCTCACCAACCTCGTACTCAAACAACTGGTCACCGCACCCACCCACTCAGCAGGACACACGCTCGATGCAATTTTCACTGCAAGCCAACACATAGCCTACACCCACACCACCGAACTCCTCTGGACTGACCACCACTGCGTCCACTTCTCCTTCACCAAACCCCCCACACACTACCATCAACACACCACACCCTACCGCATGTGGGACAAGATCCCCACAGAACGACTAAACTCCTAACTGGCCCATAACCCCCCCTACGCCAACGACCCCAGCACAGGAGCACACAACCTCTCCAAATGGATCACCACCTGCGCAGACACACTAGCCCCACCCAAGAAAACACATCGCCACCCGCAACATCAAGAACGCCCCATGGTTCACCCCTGAACTCCAAGACTCCAAGCGCAAATGCCGCCAAGCCGGAAAAATATGGCGACTAGAACCTTCCACAACAAACATCTCCACCCTCAAAACCACCATTCACACCCATCACCAACTCATACGCACCGACAAAAGAGCTCACTACAAGACACGTCTTGACAACAACTCTCAAAACAGCAAAGAACTCTTCACGGTCATTAATGAACTTGCCAAACCCAAAGCCAGCAACATAGACCCCGCACACACACAGCCCCTATGTGACGCCCTTTCCAACCACTTCCTCCAAAAAATCCTGGACATCCACAACAGCTTCATATCACACACACCCACCACACACACCCCTCACTCACCCAACCCAACCCCCACTCTTGACCCCCCCACCACACTCTCCACCTGGACCCCCACCACACACGAAGAAACCGAAAAAACCATGAACTCCATCCACTCCGGAGCCCCCTCTGACCCCTGCCCACATCGCATCTACAACAAAGCCAGCCCAACCATCACCCCCATACTCTACAACATAATCAACTCCTCTTTCAACTCCGCCACCTAGCCAGACCCCTGGAAGCACGCAGAAATCATCGCTCTCCTAAAAAAAAAACAGCCGACCCGGAGATCCTCTCCAACTACCGCCCCATCTCCCTCCTCCCTTTCCCCGCCAAGGTTGTAGAGAAATTAGTCAACACCCGCCTATCCCACTTCCTCGAAGCAAACAACACTCTTGACCCCTCACAAACTGGGTTCCGCAAGAACCACAGCACGGAAACCGCCCTCATCGCATGCACGGACGACATCAGGACAAAAGTCGACAAAGGCGAGACCGTCGCACTCATCCTCCTAGACTTCTCCGCAGCCTTTGACACCGTCTGCCACCACACACCCTGCACACGCCTCCACAACATAGGAAGTCGCCACTAAGCCTTAGACTGGCTCACCTCCTTCCTCACCGACCGGACCCAGAGAGTCCGCCTTCCACCATTCCACTCCAACACTACCAACATCACCTGCGTAGTCCCCCAAGGGTCCCCCCTGAGCCCCACACTCTTCAACATATACATGATCCCCCCAGGCCAACATCCTCCGAGCACACGGAATCACTATTCTCTCCTATGCAGATGACACCCAACTCATCCTCTCCCTCACCCGCAACCCCACCACCGCCAAAACCAACCTACACGCTGCTCTCCTTGACACCGCCAAATGGATGACCGCTAACCACCTCAAACTCAACTCAAACAAAACCGAGATCATCATCTTCGGCCCCAACAAAACCACATGGGACGACTCCTGGTGGCCCACCGCCCTAGGCCCCGCACCCACCCCCGCAAACCACGCACGCAGCCTCGGCATAATCCTGGACCCCCCCCTCCATGACACAGCAAATCAATGCTCTAACCTCCTCCTGCTTCCACACACTCCGCACTCTAAAAAAATCCTTCAAATGGATTCCCCCAGAAACCAGGAAGACAGTCACCCACGCACTCATCAGCAGCAGACTGGACTACGGTAACGGCCTCTATGCCGGCACCACACTCAAACTCAAACACAAACTCCAGAGAATCCAGAACACACCCGCACGTCTCGTCCTTGGCCTCCCCCGCCACGAACGAATCTCACCACATCTCAAATCCCTTCACTGGCTCCCCATAGACAAGAGAATCACATTCAAGATCCTCATCCACGCACACAAATCCCTCCACAACACCAGCCAAACCTACCTCAACGAAAGAGTGAACTTCCACACTCCCACACGCAACCTCCGATCAGCCGACCTCGTCCTAGCCACAGTCCCCCGCATCCAATGCACCACCATAGGAGGCAGGTCCTTCTCCTACCTAGCCCCCAAAACCTGGAACTCCCTCCCCACTAACCTTTGCAAAACCAAAGACCTCCTGCTCTTCAGAAAGAACCCCACCCCCAGCGCCTTGAGACCCTCATGGGTGAGTAGCGCGCTCTACAACTTTTTTTGATTGATTGATTGATTGAAAATGTGGCCCAAAAAAAACTTTTTCCTCACATTTCGGTGACAGAAATTTCTGGAATCTGAGAGGAGCCACACATTTTCCCAGGGCTCCCATAACTCTCCCGATAAAAATGGTACCTCACTTGTGTGGGTAGGCCTAGTGCCCACGAAAGGAAATGCCCCAAACCATTATCTGGACACATCAAAATTATCAAATACAAAACTACGTGTTTTTTTTGGGCGGGGGACCTGCATTTTTGGTTGTGGGCTCAGCAGCCATATAGGGAAACCTACCAAACCCAAACATTTCTGAAAACTAGACACTCGAGGGAGTCCAGGAAGGTGTGACTTGCTTGGATCCCCCAGTGTTTTCTTACTGAGAATCCTCAGCAAACCTCAAATTTAGCTAAAAAAAATAATTTTTCCCACATTTCTGTGTGGGAACGCCGCCACCGGCACAAATTTCCTACCACCCAACGTTCTCCCGGTAAAAATGATACCTCACTTGTGTAGATGTGCCAAGTGCCTGTGACAGGAAAGAGCCAAAAACATGTCGAAATTGAGGGGGAACCAAAAAGGGTCCAAAAGGGCAGTTTGAAAAAAACAGTGCTGGGTGGTAGGAATTTTGTGGCTTCCTGAAGATTCTGGAAGGTTCCATCACATAAAATGTGGGAACAATGTGTGATTTCCAGTAAAGTTGGAGGTTTGCAGGGCATTGATGATGCGGGTGCATGTGAAGCACACCACCCTGGACTCACCCAGATGTTTAGTTTTCAGATGTGTCTAGGTCTTGTGCATTTTTCTACATGGCAGAGTCCCAAAGTCCAAAAAGTGCAGCCTTCACCATTCCTAGTGGGACAATTTTGAGAGTTAGACAAGCTCTCTTGGGCCAAATGTAAAACCAAAACCCAAAATAATCAAATGTCCTCTTGCTTGCTGTGGGATAAGATGTTTTAGTGTGTGGGGGAGAGCTGAAAGACTGTTACCCCCTTCAGTTGGGGTGGGGCATAACCATGCCCATACTGGTTGGTAGCCACCAACCCAATATATTATATATTTTTTAATTCCCTGGCATCTAGTAGGCTTTCTGTCCCCTCCCCCCCCCCCCCGGGGAGTGAATCCGGGGTAATTGCCCCATCTGCCCAACAGTGGGCAGAACAACTTTGGCCCCATTTATTTGGAGTGGTAGTATGGCCATACCCCCACCCTCTTTTTAAAAAAAAAGCTTCCCTGGCATCTGGTGGGCTTTCTGCAGAGACTTGCCAACTCATATCATATCATAAATGTAGAGAGGACAAAACATGCTAACAATGTAACTAAAATCATGTTCTCTTACTTTATAGGACATGTGGTCTAATGGCTAGGCTCTATTCCTGGCGTTGGTACTCGACCACAATATTATATGATTATAGGCAAATCTCTTTATTCCATTTTGACTGAAATAATAAACATGTATACATTTACAATATAATAGAAACATGTGGAATGCAAACAACTGTACACGTAATACTGTCTGACCAGCAAGATCTGTTCCTCTCAACTTCACACTCTGGTTTCTGTAATTTGCTCTTGACCAGAGTTTAAGCATGCCATACTTTCCTTATACAGAAGCTAATATTTGAGTTGCTTCTGTTGTTATAAAACTGTTCTCCATAAAGTGTTTTATTGCATAAGCTAATGTATGGGGTATAAGTGAATTGCAAGAATGAGTGAGGACCTGATTTAGATATTGGTGGAGGAGTTACTCCATCACAACGGTGACTGATATTCTGTCCACTGAAATCTAAATACCATAGGTTCCAATGGGATTAAGATTTCCACGGACGGGATATCCATCACCGTTGTTATGGAGTACCTCCTCCACCAATATCTAAATCATCCCTCAATGTTTCAAATGATTGAATGGGTAAGATTATGAATGAAAGAGTGGATTAGTCACTTAGTGCATTAATAAATGGATGGGCAATTGAATGATTGGGTGAATGGGTGAGTGGATGCATGGATGAATAAATGGGCAAGTGACTGCATGGATTGATGAATGTGTGAATGATTTAATTGAAGAATGCTAAATTGGTGAGTGCACAGATGATGAATAGGTGAATAAGTTGACTACTGAGTGCATGATGGATAAATGAATTGGAAATGTAGTTACAAACACACTGTTGCATTAATTCATCAATTTATCCAGCCACCCACTGTCCGGTATCCATTCCTCCATCAATGACAACACTCAACCATTCATCCATCCTTCTATTAATGTACACCAAAACCATCAATCTCAGCATCCATTCAAGTATTAATCCCTCGTCATGTAATATTCTGGTCATCAATATACTCACCCTGCACATGCATCTATTGATTATGCATGCAACCATTCATGAATCAGCTATCTGCCCACGTAAGCATGCATGACTGAATGCATGCAGTCTGTGATTGTAGAGTAGAGAGGCTTGCAGGTTCCTGAGGTTTCTTTTATTTTGTTCCTTTGGTAAAATTGTTATGCTTTGCAAGGCTGCACGCCTTACATACACATGCATTAAAACACACATAATATAGGTTTGAGGACACAGTAGTTTGAACATCACCCCCCTAACTTCCTCAAGTCTAAACTAGCTGAGGAACCTTAGTGTTTTTTATTTCCTTTCCATGTTCATCGAATATAAATAATTTCCTTTACCAGACATGTAAGCATAGCTGACATCTGGTACCATGTTATGTGTAACATATCACACCATCCCTGTCTTTTCAGACAATAGCATTCTAGAGTTTTGCGTTTACTATTACAAGTCCTTGACAATTCCCATATGCAAAGTGTTCTAGGTTGCAAATACAGGAGGGGATAAAAACTTTACACAGATACAAATGTGCTTGCGGTGGACTTGGCCTTCTCTGCAGGGTCACCTCCAAATGTTTTGCCTTCACTCTCCTTTTTTTTCGGAAATTGTTTTTTTGGCCATAGGATTCTGTGCACTTTACTAGTGCTAACCAATGCTAGTACTAGTGCTAACCAGTGCTGAAGTGCTTGTGCTCCCTCCCTATACCATGGTAAAATTGTCTTAGACGTTATTGCCATATTTAATTTACCTACAAATCCCAAGTAAAGGGGTATACCACATCCTGTACAGGGCCTGTACATTAAATGCTATTTGTGGGCCTGCAACTCTTAATGTGTCACCTGCTTAAGTAGCCTCCTAAAATATGCCCCAGGTCTGCCATTACAGCCTGACTGCAGTTTTAAACAGCCAATTTGACTCAGCACAATAACCCCTTTGCCAAGCCCTAAATTCCTCTTTTATGACATATAACACACTCCTAGGTAGCTCATAGGGCAGAGTGAGTTGTAATTAAAAGGTAGGAAATGTACTTTCGAGCTTTGCATATCCTGGTAGTGAAAAACTCCAAAATTATTTTTCACTACTGTGTGACCTACCTCTCCCAGGCGATAACTATATTTAACAAGTGGTAGCTTTTGATTGGAAGAAGGTAAGTGTTTCCTGTTTGGTGTCTGAGAATTCGTAATTTAAAATCCTCTTCAATGGTAAAGTTGGCGAAAGGACTCTCAGAGGACTGCCAGCTGCTCTGGCCTGCTGTATTTTTCAGAAGACTGCTTTGCTGCACCTAGATTGGCAGCTCTGCTGCCTGAAGCCTGCCTTGAACCCTCAGAGTCCTGCCCTGCTTCTTGAGACCTGTTCTACTGCTTGAACCCAGGACTTCTAGACTAACTTCATGGGCTTGTTGTATGGCCTCCTGATCAAAGCATCAGGGACAGAAAAAGCCTCAACCATTTTGAACACGCACCTTGACCCAGCCTGAGTGAGTCCTAACCTTCTAAGTGGTGCCTCCACAGCCATGGACCCTTGGAAGTGGTGCTGACGGTGCCCAGATAGCCAAAATCCAAAACGTATGACTTATAACTTTTGGATCACTAACAGAATATTGGAACCAAAAATATTGTATGAATAGAATATTGTGTCAAAAATATTGAGGACCAAAATATCAAGAAGGTAAGTGAAAATAAGTAAATATAGATTTACTATTCTTAACTCCACTTCTATGTACCTTGAAGATATAAATATATTGTCAAGGTACATACATGTGGTTATATACACTAACATTTTACTCATGGGAACTCACATTCACAATATTTTTGTTATTGATATTCTTGACACTATATTTTGTCCCACAATATTTTTGGTTCTGATATCCTGCCTAAACACTGAAAACGACTGGGAAAAAACTGCTTTGAGAACCAAGAGGAGACTGGGACAAACTTGCTATCTATTATCCCAATGTGCATCACCGGTCCTCTTTGGTTCACAAAAGCTCCCACTACATTCTTCTCCACAGCAGAAAATCCTGTTCAGTGGCCCTTTGCAGGAGTATCAGGCCTCATGAAGTTCTTGTTGGCTTCAGCCTCCAGTCTCATCCAAATGGAGCTCTTTGATGTCCAGAAACAAGACTAAGGGTCTCATTTATGGTTTATGGTTTTGAAAGTCTGATCACCCTGTGCCTCCCTCTTTGATAAATGAACTGGTTCTCAGGGGGCAGCTCAGAGACAATGCTGGAGAAATGCTGTTGTTTACCATACTCTGCCACTACCAAGGCGTTAAGCTGTTGTGCTACATTGGTGCTGCCTTACTCTTTAAATGCCTGTTTTTTTGGTATAGGAAGGACCTCAGTTCCTGCCGGTGGAAACAAAAAGAGAGACAACCTCCAGGACCATGGTTCTTCTTCACAGTCCCACCAGCACCTCTTCAGGTCCTCTCCATTCTGGGGAAGGTGACATCATATATTTATGTATCACCTATGCAGCATAGGTGATAGCTACATTCTAGCTTCTGCTCAGGTACCTGGGCTTGCTGCACTTTATTTTTAGATTCTGACCAGCATTATGGAGAATAAAAAGCCTCTTCCAATGGGGACTGGTATACATACTGCAAACAAATGCCCATTTAAGTCAAAGATCCATATATCTTGAATGAGAATTACAATTAACCAAAGATTAGAGTGTGATCCAATCAACATGTGAATGACAAAGCAATCAATGACTGACGTTGGTTGATTTTCTGTTGATGTATATGAATAGATGGTATAGGTTCTTGTAAACTATCTCTAGGCAGATGTAAATACTTGTATCAATTTAGGAGGCCAACTAGAAACAGTGAAAATGGCAAGAATTATATCTGTGAATATCACCAGGTGGCAAGTAGATCAAATAACATTGGATAACAACCTGGTGATATAAAAGACCATTTTTTGAAAGCCTGCAATATTTAATTAAGCTAGCATCCTCAGGTCTCAAGCCAATAACGGGGCTCATTTTCTACTTCTCTGCCTTTCACCATCCTTAAATATACCCTCATACAGGAATGACCCAGTGTGTCTAGTTAAAACAATGCTTATTGCTTACTTCTGGAATGATCATATGCTTTGGCATCATCAAACTTTTTTCTTTTCTCTCAAACTATTACCAACCAGTTACGCTAATAGCTCAATGCTTGTGGCCTCCAGATGAGGTCATCATTAACCTCTGGTGGATTTTGGCACATGTCATGCCTTTGAGGGTTCATCACCATGTTATCCAGCTCATTTCTTTATCACAAGCTTGTTTTTGATTCACCTATTTGCTTTTCCTATCAAATGTTACACAGTATAATAAACAGTATGTCAGAGTCACCAGATCCTCGGGGTCCGTGCACGTTCCCAACACTTCCACCACAAGACAGCTCCAATACTCTGATTAGATTTATCACAGAGTCTAAGAGAGTCCAAGTGGGTAGAAGGGGATTAGGACGGGAACAGCTGGGAAGGAGACCTGTAGGAAGCAAAAGGTTAAAACACAACATCAAAATTACATCTCATGAAATCAGTACCATGCTACAACTCTAAGCTTCGTCTTTTCCGAAAAACATGAACAACCCTAGCATAATCCTAACACTGACTAGGCTTTAGATGACCGAATACCTGAGGAGGAAACAGGAAAAGTTAAATAGGACTTTCAGATTCAAGTACTTTCTTTAGCATGAGAATCAGGAAACACTCTGAGCATTTTCTAACAAGCATATGAATCTCCTTTTAGGACTACATATCAGGAACACACAGAATTACCTCTAGAACTCTGGTATTGTGTTGTGTTCATCTCAGAAAAAACATTGGGAAGTAAATTGCGCACACTGCAGATTTTTATATGAGTATTAAACACCATAAAGGTTTGTGCACCATGAAATCACACAACGTAGATTCAAGGAATAAATCACGCGACGTGTCAACTTGAAATGCTACCAAGAAAATGTCTTAGAATGGTAGCGCAGAGTAACTTACATTATTTATACACGAGGAAAGAATTGCGCGTCTTGCCGATTCAAATGCCACCATTCAAAAACCAAGAAATAGTAGCGTACAATGAATAACATGAAAAAACACTCAAGGAAAGAATCGCGCATGTTGCCGATTCGAATGCCACCATGTGAATGCCAGAAAATGGTAGCGCACAATGAACAGCATGAATTACACACGAGAAGTGAATCGCGCGTTTCGCCGATTCGAATGCCACCATGTAAATGTCAAGAAAAGGTAGCGCGCAATGAACAACAAAGTTAAATGCTCATGAAACGAGTTGCACGTCTTGCCAACTCGTAAAACATCATGTAAATGTCAAGAAATATCAGCGAGCAATGAACAATAATGTAATAACGAAGTCAAATCTTTATGGAATAAATTGCGCGTCCTCCCTATTTGCAAACCACCATACAAATGTCAAAAAATGGCAGCGCACAAGTAATCTGTTATTCATTTAAGAATTAAAATCAAGAATATGAAGATTCTCAATTACGGTGTTGGGAAATGTCCAAACACCATCTTACCGCCTGGAAACAGTGATCACCAATGAGAGATGAGTGCAGAAGACTGGAAAATCCAAATAGGCCGCCGGGACAGGAGCTCAGGAAGAAGCTGCTGCTCCACACCGGGACCTCTGAATAGTGAGCACTGGAAGTTGGGCTGACTCTCTTTTATAGAGTCTTGGCCCAGCCCAGAACCACGCCCAGGCATGTTGCAGGGAAAGTCTCCAGAAGGCCCTGGAAAGGGACCACACCCTAACACACTCTGAATGTCTGCAGCAACACATTGTAAATGTACAGTATTTATAAACACCTTAAAAATGAATCTTTTGGATGGAATTCTGCAATGCAAAAGGTTAAACAATAACATATCATCACAATGCATAAATTACTTTATCTTGCGAGTGTTGGGTTTTTGCATTCTAGATGCCCGTAGAGCGCGCACTGTCCTGGTGTTGACACAGTATTTGTATTTGGAAACCTCATAGAATCATATTCCAAAATAAAGGTATTTAGCATTTCCTGTCAATTATTCGTAAAAAAAAGGGCTTGCATTAAATGTATTTATGGCGTAGTGCTAAGGAAACATTAATAAAGCACTGGAAAGTTGAGACCTCTGCTGAAGACAGTGAAGTCACGGAGGGCCAAAAGTTGCTGGTACAGACCCTCAGCACTAACATTCCAATGTTTGTCTTTCTGTTTCTTTCTTTTTAGTATTCTTTGTGCCAGATGTATGAAAACATTTTCCTGGTTGCAAACAGCCCATTGGGCCATTTGCGACCGGTAAAAAGCTTTTCCCCATGTAACAATCCTATTCTGTGAGTTGGTAACCTCTTACCAACTCGCAAAATAGGTTTGCGATTCGCTATTAGGAAGGGGTGTGCCGAGAGTGTCCCTTCCTTATAGCGAGTCGCAGGGGGGATGTAAGATTGTTTTGCGACTGTAAATCCAGTCACAAAAAAGTTGGTGGTAACGCATTCACAAATGGGAAGGGGTCCCCACAGGGAAACCCTTTGTGAATGGAAGCAAAAATATTTTTTTCAGAGCAGGTAGTGGTCCCACAGCCCACTGCCTACTCTGAAAAAGTGAAAAGAAAACGTTACATTTTTTGGTTTGAAATGCATCCTGTTTTCCTTCAATGAAAATGGGCTGCATTTTAAAAAAAACTGCTTTATTTAAAAAGCAGTCACAGACATGGTGGTCTTCTGTCCCAAGCAGGCCACCATCCCTGTGAGTGTGGCCATTACCAATGGGGTCACAAATTGTGACCTACCTCACGAATATCATTTGCTACCCCATTGGAAATCACAAATAGTGTTAAACGCACTGTTATTCATCTCAGTTTGTGATTTCCTAATAGCGGATCACTAAGATTCGCTATTAGGAAATCACAAAGCCAAACCTACATACATCTAGCCCTTTGCCCTCATTTGGTGTGTTGTGCATTTATATCTTTGTGCATTATTAACAATGTACACAATGAGGTTTTACACTTGGCTATGCACGTACACACTGATATAGTACTATTGCCTTTAAAACAAGTGTGTTGTCCTGTTCTTGTTAATTGTGTCTCAATTTTCGCCTAGCAGCCATGTTTTCTAGAATGGAGGCTTCCCCTGAACATTTCACTGTTCTTTATTTCTGCAACACACAGTCAAACAGAGTCATTTTTGTTTATTTCCATTGTCATTGATCATGCTGTTATTAATGTATCTTCCCTGGCTTCATCATCAAACTGTAACTTATTCTAGGGAACTTCAACTAGCTCACTGTAACCTATTCATTCATAATAGCTTGCTGTTGTTCATGTTTATAGTTTGTTTATATCATCTCTGGGTGGCATTAGCATAGAGTGGGGAGAATCAATATTCATGTAGTGGGATAGTGATTAGATTCTAAGGCAATATGATGCCTAATACATCTGTGCTCTGATTTGCTGAAAATGTAACACATTTGATCATACTACAAGGATTCTGTAGTCTTAGTCATTTCATATGCGAAAACAATGTTTATAAACCTTTGATTTTGGGGATGAATCAGAGAACTTTCCTGTGCTGCTAGGAATGCTGTTCCTTTCTCTTTTGATTTTGCTGCCCTCATTGGGCTTGGAACATTTTTGATTTTGCACTTCTCTGTAATGGTCTATTTTCTGAAGAGCCTTCATGTCAATTATTCTGTACCACACCATTTGAGTTTTGTAACCCTCTGGTCTAGAGCTCAGTAATTGAGTGAGAATTTTTACTTAATTTACTGTGTTTCTATTACTTTGATTGTGTTCAGATGTGTCTTACCTCAGGGATACATTGCCTCATGAAATTGAGGTCTTACTCCATCTCCGATTCATCAGATTGTGGGCCTTCTGTTAAGGTAAGGTTTTGGGATGTCAAATTTGCAGGTTCCCCCATTGTGAGATAGTCTAAGAGAATTACAGCCAGCCCTCTGTTTCAAGATATACCAGTCTTTATGGTCTTGCTTCCTGTTCCTCATTCTATGCCCTTGCTTACCACTCTATAGCTCAGTTAGAGGGCATTTCAGTGCCACTATTTCATTCAGCAGTAGGCAATAATGCAGCAGCGGCTGGTAACATTTGAAAGGGTGGTTGGTGGTAGTATGATTTTTATGTAGTGAGTAACGTGAGCGAACTTGATGAACAAACATGGGGTTCATGGCAGTTCATTGCCCTGAAACAAATTTGACAAATGATGCATTTTAAAGCAAATTATAATAAAGACTAGTGAGAGCCCAAGAATATTGACAATTGTGAAGTCTAGCCTTGAAAAATGTAAACACATTAAAATCTACTCCATGTCCTACTACATTAATATGTTCAACAGTTATTGAAGTGTGCAAATTGTACAGTGTGGCAACTTCAGGTCCTTTGAGGTGTGTGCTTGTGCGGTGTCTTGCAACCACATGCAGCAGTACCTTTGGGAGAAAATGCCATTACCAGGCTTGGGGAAGCACCCACAGCTGCTAGCTGCAATCAGTCATATAGAAATATGTGCAGACAGGGCTTTACGTGGAATGAAAATGTGAGTGTCTCTAAAATGGGCGGGTCTTCAACATGTAAACTAAATTTCTGCCATTCCCATAGTGTGCCACCCGATGGGTATTTTGGTTTCTCTCTGAGATTTCTGTTACTGCATCCAAATCTATAACACAACAATTGATATATACCTAAAACCTACCAGGAACATTGGCTTTGTCAATGCTTGTTTACTTCTAATGATAAATGAGTACCAACAATGATTTTGCTGTAAATAAGTAATATTGAACATAATTCATTTCTGAAATTGCGAGACTGGAAATGCAATATTATTGATGTTATACTTTTCATCCATGGCGTGGTCTCCCTAAACTTTTTGCCTCTGTTCCCCAGGTTGTTGATGTGTGCTGGACTCTGATTTTTCTGTTTTTGTTACTCTGGGTACTTTACCACTGCTGACCAGTGCTAAAGTGCAAGTTCCCCTTTACAAAATGTGTATGTGATTGGTTTATCCATGATTGGCATATTTGATTTACTAGTAAGTCCCTAGTAAAGTGCACTAGAGGTGCCAGGGCCTGTAAATCAAATGCTACTAGTGGGCCTGCAGCACTGGTTGTGCCACCTACATAAGTATCTCTGTAATCATGACTCAGACACTGCAATGGCAGGTCTGAGTCATGATTACAGAGCTACTTATATGGGTGGCAGTTTTACCTGTAAATTCGACTTGGCAAGTGTACCCACTTGCCAGGCCTAAACCTTCCCTTTTCTTACATGTCAGACACCCCTAAGGTAGGCCCTAGGTAGCCCCAAGGGCAGGGTGCAGTGTATGGTTAAGGTAGGACATATAGTAATGTGTTTTATATGTCCTGACAGTGAAATATTGCTAAATTCGTTTTTCACTGTTGCAAGGCCTGTCCCTCTCATAGGTTAACATGGGGGCTACCTTTAAATCTGATTAAAGTGTAGATTCCCTTTGGGAGCGGATGGACATGTGGAGTTTGGGGTCTCTGAGCTCACAATTTAAAAATGCATCTTTTAGTAAAGTTGATTTTATGATTGTGCGTTTGAAAATGCCACGTTTAGAAAGTGAGCATTTTCTTGCTTATACCATTTCTGTGACTCTGCCTGTTTGTGGATTCCCTGTCTGGGTATCAGTTTGATAGTTGGGCTGCTTGCACCTTACACTAGACAGTGACACAAAGGGAGCTGGGGTGTAGCCTGCATAGCCTGATGAGCCGAATGTGCTAGGAGGAGGGGAGGAGCGGTCACTCACACCTGAAAGGGCTGTGCCTGCCCTCACACAATGCAGTCTCTGACCCCCTGGTGAGTGTCTGGGGCCTGGCCTGGGCAAGGCAGGATTTCACAATCAAAAGAGACTTTACTTTGAAGTAGGCCTACTTCAAAGGAGAAATTGGGTATAAGAAGGGCACCCAAAACCACAGACTTTAGAACACTTCTGGAAACAAGAGGAACCTCTGCCTGGAGAAGAGATGAGGAGAAGTGCTGTCCTGCCTGTGACTGTGCTTTGTGGAGCTATCCTGCAGTTGCTGCTTCTGCCAGAGTAAGAGGGCAAAGACTGGACTTTGTGTGCCTCCCATCTTGTGAAGAAATCTCCAAGGGCTTGATTTAGAGCTTGCCTCCTGTTGTTTGAAGTCTCAGGGATAGCAAAGACTTCTCTCTGCCAGCACCTGGAGTCTCTGGAGAGACTCCTGCTTTGACAAGTGGTGCCCTATCCAGTCCCTGGGCCCTTGAAAGGAAAGCTGGTGTAAATCCAAGGAAATTGACTTCGGACGACTTCGGACCGACGCCGCTGCTGAATCCGGGGACGCCGCCTGCACTCGACGCCGTGACCTTCGCTGGAACGCGACGCTCTTCGCAGGCCCGACACCGCTGCAGCCCCGCTGAAGTCCGTGACTCCGTGGAAGTCGCCGCACCACGTCGTGACCGATGCCGCTCGAAGTGCGCGGATTCAACGTTTCGCACCGACGCCGCGATTCCCGACTTTGCGCATCCACTTGTTTTCACTCTTCACCAAAGGTACTGTACTTGGGGGTCTACGTGACTCCGTGTCCAGCGCCGCTGGTGTCGGCTTGTTGGGAACGACTCTGTCACAACGCCGTGTTAACACCTCATCGAAGCATTTTTGTTTCTGAGCAATATTTTTGAGTTTAATCTTCAAAAATTCATAACTTGACTTGTGTATGTCGGATTTTTGTCGTTTTGGTCTTGTTTTATTTAGATAAATATTTCCTATTTTTCTAAACTGGTGTTGTGTCATTTTGTAGTGTTTTCATTAAGTTACTGTGTGTGTTGGTACAAATACTTTACACCTAGCACTCTGAAGTTAAGCCTACTGCTCTGCCAAGCTACCAAGGGGGTAAGCAGGGGTTAGCTGAGGGTGATTCTCTTTTACCCTGACTTGAGTGAGGGTCCTTGCTTGAATGGGGGTAACCTGACTGTCAACCAAAGACCCCATTTCTAACAATTGAGGTCTGTGGAAGGAGTATTGGTCTACATAAATGTGCACTTTGTGTTAGACTTGTATGCCCTTTTTCTCTCCACATTTCGGCCATCTTCATTTCTTAAACCTCATCTCTTTCCTCTTCAACACTCTCTGTTCACTCTCTTGTGAATGCAGTTCCTCACACCTACTTAACTTCATCGCCCCAAACATACACTGCACTCACTCAAATGTAAGCACTTTATTTATTTTTATTTTTACCTTGTCAATATTTTTAATCTCAACTGGAATACATGACTATTAGTGAGAAACTAGAACTGTCTTCAACCTTAGCCCAAGAGCTCTCAATTACTGCCAGTCATAAATACCTGGCATGACTCTGTTCAAAATATGAACTGTACAAGAGTAATTTGAGGCACAGAAAATCATAAACTCCCCATACGATGGAAATAGCTAACACTCCTAGGGGATGCAAGAGTCAGTAAAACATGAGAAACAGAAACAGAAACTAAATCGCTGACATGCATTACTTTAATGTTTGTGTACCATTTATTGTTCGGAAATCAATCCGTGTTTTTGACATTAAAGCCATGTACATGAATATAGAGAGAAAACGTATGTCTTCTGTGACTTCTGATTACTTTTATGATATTCCCCAAAATCTTTCTGGTGACCGATCCAGCTCTCTTGAAGGATATAAAAGCTGCTTTAAAAACAGAAACATGTTGACTAATGGCAGCATGTCAAGCAAAGACCTGGATGAAAATTAGGTCCCCATTAATCCAAACTTGACATAATTCGAACAGTTTAACTAAGCCTGTCCTGGAAACGGACTATGTGCCAGAGACCCATTTCAATGTCAGTTTTCATGCCATATGACAGAGCCAGATCAAAAGAATTAAGCAACCACAAACATCAAGAATGCAATAGCCTATGTCTGTAACATCAAAACAGGTCCAGAGTAGGAAACATTCAAGAACCATTTTGCAAATCAGCCTAAATAAATCAGGACCTTAATAAGCATAAAATATGCACACATTGCCCTAATTGAGAGTTTGGCGGGCGGCGGCCATCTGACTGCCAGAGCAGCCAGATCACCGCCGGCCCGATTACAAGTTTCCCGCTGGTCCAGCGGGTGGAAACAGCATTTCCGCCCACCAGCCCAGCGGTAAACAGGGCCTTAACGTTGACACCTGCTTGTATTCGAGCCGACGGCAATGTGACGGTGCGGTGGGTGCAGCAGCACCCACTGCGCTTTCCGCTGCCCGTAATTCGGCCTCATAATGTGAGGTTTGCAAGGCATTCTGGGTAAAACCAAAAACCTGGTGAGAGACACACAAATCACCCCACCCTGATATTCCCTAGAAGGTCTAGTATTACAAAAAGTACATGTTTTCTATGTTTTCATAGGTGCTGGCTGAGTTATGAACAAATTAAAAAAGCACTGACATTGAACAAAAAGGGTTGGTTTACAATGGAAAAATGTAATGCATCATGCTGGACTTACCTCTTCCTGCAGTGTCAGACCCAGACTTTTTGCTTTACTCCTCTTATTTTGTGATGAACTTGGTTTTGCTGGTATTAAGACTCTGCACACTTTACCACTACTAACCAGTGCTAAAGTGCTTGACTGTCTCCTCTAAACATAATAATATTGGCTTATCCCCAATTGGAATATTTGTTTTACTTGTAAGTCCCCAGTAATGTGGCACTCCCTGTGCCTGAGGCCTGTAAGTTAAATGCTAGTAGTGGGTCCGCAGCACTGATTTCACAACCCACTTAGGTAGCCCTTTAACTATGTCTCCGGCCTGCCATTGCAGAGCCTATATGTACCATTGTAAACTGCCATTTCCATGTACATGTAATTTTAGATTTTGTGTGTCCTGGTAGTGAAGAACTCTTAGATTAATTTTTCACTATTGCAAGGCGTATCTCTCTCGTAGGATAACATTGGAGTTGAATTATTACATTTTATAAGTATAATTTCTAAATAGGAAGAGGTACCTGTTTCATATTTGGTGTCTCTGGAATCACAATTCAAAATCCTAACTTATGGTGATGTCAGTGTTTAAATTGCAATTCTGAAACTGCCACATTTAGATACTTGGGATTTTTTGCCTGCAATTTGTCTTTGGTCACATGGCTGGGTGTAGCTGGCAGTTCGGATTTGTGTATTCCTCCTAGACAGCCACACACAATGGGAGCTTAGGTGTGACTGGATGGGCCATCACTGGGAGCATGGGAGGGAGGAGCTGGACACAGCCTCACTTACACCTGAATAGGCTGTGTCCTATCCTCGTACAAAGGGCATAACAACCCTACATTGTCACTTCAGCCAACTTGGAAATAGGGCAGAGGAGACAAGGAATTTCTTTAACTTTAAGGACACTGTCTAAAAGCTTCTCCCACCTTTTCAGAACCATGGCATCACAAATCAGGATTGAAGGTACTTTTCTTCAGCAGACCTAACTGGATCCCTGTAGCCAGCATGCTTTACATCACGGTCGGCCTGAACTTGTGACTTGTGACTTTGTCCCAGTCACAAGTCACTTTGTCCCATTCCGGTGTGACCAGATATTCACCGTTGGTGCTTGACACCTTTTGGCACTATTTTTACCTAAACAATTTATATTTATTATCTCTGGTTCTACTGATCAGATTTTTCTATCTATGGTCTTGTTTTATTTATTAAATTAAAATGGATTCTTATAACCTGGTGTGGAATCCTTCATGTATGATGTTTTCTCTGTTTTACATGTTTGAAATGTTCCACAAATACTTTACACATTGCCTCTAATTTAAGTCTGGTGTTCTGTGTCAAGCTACCAGGGGGTGGAGCACAGGTTAATTTGTGGTTGGCTATGCCTTACCCTGACAAGGATTGTGGTTACTGCTTGGCCAGGGCTCACACCCCAGTCAACCAACAACCCAATTTCTTACACATCCGTGATGCATTTTGGTTTGTTTCTTGTCGCTGGCACTAGGTCTACCCACAAAAGTGAGGTACAATTTTTATTGGAAGACATGTGACAACATAGAAACGTAGAACATTTGTTATTACCAATTGGATTTCTCCGCTCTTGTGCCTTCCAAATGTAAGCCAGTGTGTATGAAAGAAGACATTTTAAAAATGCCTTCTGAATCACATATTAGTATGGGTACCCACAATTTCAGAGATGTACAAATAACCATTGCTGCTAATTGCCACATCTTGTGCCTATTTTAGAAATTCATAGATTTCCTTGATACCCATTTTTCACTCTGCATATTTCACCATATTAATTGGCCTATATTCGTTACACAATTAAAAACTATTGTACAATGCAGCTCAGTTGTTGGCTTTGGGTACCTTGAGTTCCTGGAAAATGTACACACCCTATTTATCCTCACAACAAGAAGTGTCTAGTTGACATAATGGTATATTGGTTTTGTAAAATTGTCCATTGTGATGAAAGTTACAAGTGTAATTATTTTTACAAATATCTGTTTTTATCTACTCATTTTCAATATTTCTTTATATCAAAAGTTAGTTTCTTTGGAAACAGGTGGATCTACACCTATGCCCCCTTATTGGATTTAAGATTTGGTCTACTTTTCAGAAATCTGCAGCTTTCCTTGAGTACCCAAGCGTTTTATTCTGGTTTCTCCCAGAAACTGAATGTAGGTTGAAAGTACCAAAATATCAAACAAAATGGGCTACCATGTTGAAAAATGCCAAAAGTGTGGTAAAAAAATAGATTTTTTTATCCAGTTTTGCATGTTTCTGAAAGCTGGTGAAAAAGGTGACTTTAACACAGCAAACCATTTGTTGATGCAATTTTTTGGAAAATAACAGATACTTTTATCCAGAGCACTTTTTCCTATTTTTCCCAAAAAACTCAAAATTTAGCAATATTCTGGTTATTTTCTTGGCCGCCTTCAGAGAATTCACAAATCCTGTGTACCTTGGATACCTTATGCTGAGAAACATTATGGAGCCCTAAGTGCAAATATTCCAAAAAGCCAAAAAAAGGCTCAGCATGGGAGGAACGGGGAGGGAGGGGACGATGGGAGGAAGCAGCAGTTAAGGGGTTAAGTAGAGAGCCTTTAACAACTGGCATAGCCCTGATGACGCAGAAAAAGAAGGTCCGATATATATTCATGTATACCGTGTAATCAATACATATAATGAAGTGTGATTTTAATAAAGAAATAATATACGAGGGAAATTGTGCCCTCAGGGTAGTTCGCCATCATTATAAACTAGCTTTATTAATCACGAAGTATTAAAAATGTAGTAATCCGTCATAATCGCAAATGTATGCCATGATTTCTTGTTTGAAAACTGTTTTGCTTAGCTTAAATTTAGTACAGGCTTTGGCCTAGTTGCTTGGTTTCAAATTCTAACTGCGTGATTTTTTTCCTTGAACTAATGAAACATATATTCTTGCTTGAAGTTGTATTTTTCCTGTAGAAACTGGCTGGTACACTTATCTCCAAGGTTTCGTGCTAGGCCGGTTACATCCCCTTTGATACAAGGTCAGTCTCTGCAGGTGCGGACAATGAAGGTGCAGATAGTAAAATAATTGGCAAACCATGATACAATTTGTGTTCCAAGGCTCCAAGGACAGTGTATGCATAAATGGGCGCTAGAAAAAGACAATTTTTGATTGGACAATTTGAAGCCAACCTATGAACCCTCCAATGGAAGACCCTAAAGAATTTGGAATGTTTCTTACTTAAACCCACCGGACAAAGAGAAGTCAGCCATTTTCCTCGATGCCAGTTTGAAGCCTGATGCCAGACTCCATTTTGGACGACACCCTGATGCCCTTTTCTCTATATGAGAGAAAGAGACTTTAAGAATTCTCACCCTAGAGACTTTAACTTTGATTTGCCCCCTATCTTGCCCATGCAGTAACTTTGCCCCATTCTCCTTGCCGTTGCAAGGAAGCTTGCCCTTAAACTTTGCCCCTTTGAAACTTGCCCCATGCTGATCAACCGGTACCTGAAGGACGAAGACTTTTCTTGAATGCTGATTGTATTTGGTAAATATGAAAGGATAAATGTATTATGCATTGTGTTTTTTTTTCCTTTTAGGTACCAACTGCTATTTTGATAGGGTCCTAGCTAGAAGTTTTCCAAATTTGTGTTGACTAAATTCGTTTTGCATGAAGTCCCACATGCCAATGCTAATTAGAGGTTAGTCGAGGTATTCATTCAATGTATCATGAAGAATTGAAATCTTGTTATGCTGACCGAATGTATGCAATTAGTCAAATACAGTTAGTCACATTGGTGATTTGCATTGCTATAACAGAGTGTATCATCATTCAGATTTTGCGTAGATTGCGTTTCTTCCGCCGTTATGGACAGCTAGTAATGTTCATATACATATATCAATTGGTTTTGAGACATATATATATCGTGCTAGCTTTGTTAATATAGGGAAATAAATTCACTAACTTCTAATAAACTGGTGTGGTTATTCATGACTGAAAGGTCATGGTGCGCCGAAATACCAACTGTTATTGATATCTGATGTGTTATATTGATCTATTAATTGAGTACTGACTACCGATTACAACAGTTATTGATTGTTGATCTGAGTGACTCGACTATTGAGGATGAGGAGAGCCCGACTCGGTTAAAAGATTCACCGACCTCCAACGTGTCCAGGTACAGGTAATTTATAAGGGCTGGACGCGTTATCAGTAGATGGTAGCAGAGGATGGTTTAGCCCTTTGGGACCCCATCCGAACAATAGACAGAGTCAGGTTAGAATTTTCTTTGATAAAACAAGTTGGAAAGATGATGATGCCCTAAGTCCCCAATGACTTTCCCGGGATCTCGGAGCTTGCGAATGAGGAACATGGAGGTATGAGAATGGTCACAGCATTTCTAGTGACGGTATGAGTGAAGTTAGGGTTTGGCGCTTGCACAGCTTATCGCCGCAGATTAATTGAGAAGTTTGTGAGGATTTAAGGGGTTAAAAGATATTAGAGGACTGTTCCTCCAAAGGTGTGAGAGTAGGGAAGTCGTCGAACTTCACGTGTGTGTAGCGCTTTGAGCAGAAAAATTGTCCACGTGGTTGTTGATGTTGAGACGGGCCCTGCGAGGTCAAGAGACTCCGGAGTATGTTGAAAAGTGTATGTGACACTTGTTTGATGTTGAGATCTGGTCGGTTTAATAGGTTGATCGGGCGTGGTCAACAAGTCGGTATGAATGTTGCAGAGTGAAAGAAAACTTCGACTTTGAGATTTGACGAATTCTAAAGTGCACTAGAATAGTTCATTGATCAGTTGAGAGTAAAGTTTGCGGGTCAAATTTTGCTTGCGAAAGTGGGAAACCGAGAAAGATGGAATAACTGCCGAGGCTAGTGAAAAATCCCTAAGGTTTCTGAAGCGATTGTATTACCTTTCCTGTAGTAAACCGACAGATCTGTTTTATTCTTTTGGTTAAGTGCTCGCGTTATATTGCAGAAATTAATTTATGAGTGAAGCCGAATGAAAAGAGGACAAGCCGCAGGACTTTGTCAGCCGCAGTGTGTGAGTGTGACGTCACTAGGAGGCGCGCTGGGATAGGTCGGTTGGTGAGAAGGGTCATGCACGGATTGGACGCAGTCCGTGAAGCGC
This sequence comes from Pleurodeles waltl, assembly GCF_031143425.1. NCBI lineage: Eukaryota > Metazoa > Chordata > Amphibia > Caudata > Salamandridae > Pleurodeles > Pleurodeles waltl. Next base: position 1,660,313,547 of record NC_090444.1, on the reverse strand, counting down.
AATCGGAAGGGGAAAGGCAAGCGAAGAGTATTCCGGGAATTAAAGTCACTTATTGATTACATATTTTAGAAAAACAAAAGACGGAAAGATGAAATTTTTCAAAGCATTTAAGAGTGCCATGAGGGGAGATGTTTATATTAAAGCAAATGTAGGAGAAGAAACACCGCCTGAGGGTACACCAGCTTACATCGTCATTGAAGAAAAGGGTGTAGCGCCATGTCTATGGTTAAAACAATGGTGCAAATTAACAGAGAAACATGGAAGTGTAGCGTTCCCTATCCACGGGTCGTTTAATTTAAGGGTTTTAGAAAATCTGAGATTTGCGCTATACGACATGAAAGTACCCCCAAGGCCAGCACAGTTTGAGGCATTAGCAATTTGGGAGCTAATAGCTAGAAACAAACAACAAAAGAAATTTGAGACAAGAATAAGAAAAGTAGAAAAGACACTAGCGGATGCTAGATGGGACAGCACACAAAAGGTTTGGAGATCAGACGTATTGCAGGGAATTAAATTGTTTCCAGCGATTGCCGAGGAAGCGGAGACGGAAGGAAGGAAAGCCACCTGTAAGACAAACAGGAGTCAGTCCAGAGAGGGAGAGAGCAATAGAAACTCGAAAAGGGGAGACGAGTCAGATGATGAGGAGTTCATTATACAATTGCTGAATGATCGCCCACCGCCATATGTGGAAAGCGAAAAAGGCTCAAGCATTAGTACTGCCCCTCCAGAACCAATACAGGGTAATGTAACACCAAATTTGAGAATATCTCAGAGGCCGAGCAGCTCTGACATGCCTTTCTCACCACGAATACCACGGATTCAGAGAATGTACCCAGACGTGCCAACATTGAAACCTGCTGATAACTATCAGCCACAGGTTCAAAGGCACTGTTGCGATGAGCATAATGTGGGAATGACTTCCGATTCAATGGCGCAAGGAGGACAAAACTATCAGAGACCGACATTGATTCAAGCTGAATCAACACAGTTCTCGATGCCCCAAAAGCAGACACAAGAAGTGCGAGTAGTAGAAAGCCAGTTAGGTATGCCAGCAATGATGAACCACAATGTGGGGATTAACATCCCACAGAATTCGGGGAACAGACAGAATCCAGATGCGATATCTCTACCTATCACTGTAGGTCCACCAGTACCACTGTACATACAGGCAAATTCAAGCACCAGCGACCAAGGGTTAATGATACAGAATGGGACAGGGAGGAGATGCATAGAAACCACTCCAGAGACAACTCCGATAGCGGCACTGCCAAATGGATCTGGGTCCTTGTCGGAATTTAGTCCAATTCCAATTTGTGCTCCGTCAACTGTGGTAAGGTCACATCCACCACTATTAGTACCGTTAACCTCACAGACTGAAACATTACAGAAACCGTCAATGGCAGTTGATGTAACTGCTACATTGATGGGACTGAACGCGCAACAGTTAACACAATGGTTCAACAGCCTGAACTCCCCACAGAGTACATCAAGTGGGAAGGGAGAAGAATACCTGAATAAAATAAGGTTTGGTATGGAGGCAGATGAACTGGTAGAGGGAACAATGGGTTTGAACAGATTAGAATCATACACAGAGGAAGAACTAAGATACATGTGCCCTAGGATTACAAGAGAAGTGAGCAACATACATAAGAAGTTACAAGAAATTGCAGACAGAAACGAGATCGATATAGGTAAGACCAAACACCTGAGCAGAAGTTACAGGTTAGACTTTGAGACAAAAGATTTTGAACACATGAGATCCGCAGGGATGAAAACACACCTTAAAGAGATACTGCAGAGTGCACAGGTTTGGAGATGTTTAGACAAGTGGGAAAGCAGGTGGGTTAAGAAAAAGGACAAAAAGAAAGAAAATACTTCAGAACGAAGTGAGAAAAAACAACAGAATGACGATCTGATAACCATGTTACCAATGAGAGAGACAGCAGGGGGAAAACTTGTACATGTACCATGGCACAGGTGCGATATTCAATCCTTTACGGATGACTTTCACAAATTAAGAGAGAAGCCGATTGAGTGTTATCAACAAACGGATAGATTTGTGAAACTCGCGAAGTGTCTCTGGGAAGACCTGAATACCTTATTTGAAATTGTGGTTCCGGCTGATTTGTGGGAAGATTGTAAAAGGGCTGTAGGTTGGCCAACGAGTGAACCAGAGAGAGATAGGGACACAGGTGCGCCATCACCTACGGTAATGAGTTTGTACCACAAGGTGATCGAGCACTTGAAAACCAAGGTTGCGTAGAAAAATGTGGATTGGCAGAGGATTGACAGAACAGCCCAAGAGGTTAAAGAGTCTATACATGCGTACTACGAGAGATTATTGAAGGCGTTTAAAAATTACAGTGGCATGGAAACGATTGAGCCAAAGGACATGCTCCATTTTGTGTTCAGGTTTGTGGAAGGGCTGAGATCCGAAATTAGCCAGATGATTAAATCGCATTTGATTTGTTGGCAGTCAAAGTCGATCGATGAAGTGTTGAATTATGCAAAATACTGCAGTGATGAGATTGAGACAAAGCAGAAAAGATTGAAGGAAAAGGTGATGGTGATGCAGCTCAGAGCAGCTCAGACAGGTTTACAAGGTTTGCAAGGTTTTCAACAACAGATGCCGCAGCAGTAGCAACAGGGAAATGCTATGTTTCAGCCACAGATGAGAGGCAGAGGCCGAGGAGGTTTTGTGAATAATGGTCCTGATTTGAATACCGTTATGATTCCAAATGGTATACAGGCAATGAAGAAGGTGATGCCATGTCACACGTGCGGAATTGTCGGGCATTGGAAACGGGAGTGCCCAATGATGGTGCAGGAAGGTGTAGGTCAGCAAAATAATGATGTCAATGCATTTCAGACTATGAGAGGACCGAAACTGAGAGGTCCGAACCCAAATTTTCAAAACAATATAAACCAGATGCAGGGTCTACAACTCATGCAAACGCAGCAGGTGCAAATGCCTCGTGTGCAAATGACACAATTGCAGCCAATGCAACAGCAGTTTCCTATGGTACCTAATCAGCAAATGCAAATACCCTTAGCACCAATGAATCAGCAGCAAGCAATGCTTCCTCAACAGGTCACGGGTCAGGGAATGAGTCAAAGTGACACAGTACACCAATTCCCACTACACAGTGAGAATGGAATAAACGATGCATGGGAGAATGAAAGTTCCGATGAGGAGGGAAATTGTGTGCTTGCAGCATCTTTGGAAGTTGATCAAAAGGGTCCATATGTGGAGGGAAGAGTTATGGGTCATCGCGTTTCATTCTTGGTTGACACAGGAGCTACACGTTCCACTGTTAGGAGCATTGAAGTGCCAAATTTGCCACTTTCAGGGAGAACAGTTCAAGTAGTGGGAGTAGCAAGCAGGTACCTGACGAACCCAATCACAGATCCAGTACAAGTCAGAATTGGTAACTATCAAGGGTCACATAATTTTGTGGTATGTGACTCAAGCCCGATATCACTGTTAGGGAGAGACCTATTGTGCAAATTGGGATGTTCGATTATGTGTTCGAACGATGGAATTAGAATTCAGACGAGCAGTGATGGGGAAGAAGAGGACAGTGTAGAAGAGGATGAGATGGAGACTGTCGATGAAGAGTATCCTCTGATTACCCTTTTTCCAATGATCACTGAAGCAGATATTCCAGCTGAGTTACAGGAAACAGTCGGAAAAGAAGTGTGGGATATGACAGGAAAAGAGGTGGGATTGGTGAAAGGAGTGGAACCAGTGAAAGTGACCGTAAAACCCAATGTAACCTTTCCCCAGACCCCACAATACCATATGGCCCAAGACACCCTCATGAAAGTCGCCCAACTCATTGATGAGTTTGTAAAGCAGGGAGTACTGAAAGAAGTGTTAAGCAGTCCATGTAATTCACCAATTATGGGACTAATAAAGCCAAGTGGAAAGGTCCGAAGTATGCAGGACTTGAGGAAAATAAATGCCCTCAGGGTAGTTCGCCATCATTATAAACGAGCTTTATTAATCACAAAGTATTAAAAATTTAGTAATCCGTCATAATCGCAAATGTATGCCATGATTTCTTGTTTGAAAACTGTTTTGCTTAGCTTAAATTTAGTACAGGCTTTGGCCTAGTTGCTTGGTTTCAAATTCTAACTGCGTGATTTTTTTCCTTGAACTAATGAAACATATATTCTTGCTTGAAGTTGTATTTTTCCAGTAGAAACTGGCTGGTACACTTATCTCCAAGGTTTCGTGCTAGGCCGGTTACATCCCCTTTGATACAAGGTCAGTCTCTGCAGGTGTGGACAATGAAGGTACAGATAGTAAAATAATTGGCAAACCATGATACAATTTGCGTTCCAAGGCTCCAAGGACAGTGTATGCATAAATGGGTGCTAGAAAAAGACAATTTTTGATTGGACAATTTGAAGCCAACCTATGAACCCTCCAATGGAAGACCCTACAGAATTTGGAATGTTTCTTACTTAAACCCACCGGACAAAGAGAAGTCAGCCATTTTCCTCGATGCCAGTTTGAAGCCTGATGCCAGACTCCATTTTGGACGACAACCTGATGCCCTTTTCTCTATCTGAGAGAAAGAGACTTTAAGAATTCTCACCCTAGAGACTTTAACTTTGATTTGCCCCCTATCTTGCCCATGCAGTAACTTTGCCCCATTCTCCTTGCCGTTGCAAGGAAGCTTGCCCTTAAACTTTGCCCCTTTGAAACTTGCCCCATGCTGATCAACCGGTACCTGAAGGACGAAGACTTTTCTTGAATGCTGTTGGACTTTTGCTTTTGCAGGGTCATCCCCAGACTTTTTTGCCTCCTGCCTCCTATATTTTTCTGACATGTTGCTGTTGGCTTTTCAACTCTGAGCACTTTACCACTGCTAACCAGTGCTAAAGTGCATATGCTCTCCTGTTTAAATTGTATGTAAGTGGTTTATCCATGATTGGCATATTTGATTTACTAGTAAGTCCCTAGTAAGGTGCACTAGAGGTGCCAGGGCCTGTAAATCAAATGCTACTAGTGGGCCTGCAGCACTGGTTGTGCCACCCACATAAGTAGCTCTGTAATCATGTCTCAGACCTGCCACTGCAGTGTCTGTGTGTGTATTTTTACACTGTAAATTCGACTTGGCAAGTGTACCCACTTGCCAGGCCTAAACCTTCCCTTTTCTTACATGTAAGGCACCCCTAAGGTAGGCCCTAGGTAGCCCCAAGGGCAGGGTGCAGTGTATGGATAAGGTAGGACATATAGTAATGTGGTTTATATGTCCTGACAGTGAAATACTGCCAATTTCGTTTTCACTGTTGCAAGGTCTGTCTCTCTCTCATAGGATAATATGGGGGCTACCTTTAAATATGATTAAAGTGTAGATTCCCCTAGAGAGTAGATGGACATGTGGAGTTTGGGATCCCTGAACTCACAATTTAAAAATACATCTTTTAGTAAAGTTGATTTTGAGATTGTGAGTTTGGAAATGCCACTTTTAGAAAGTGAGCATTTTCTTGCTTAAACCATTCTGTGACTCTGCCTTGTTTGTGGATTCCCTGTCTGGGTCAGTTTGACAGTTGGGTTGTTTTTCACCTCACACCAGACAGTGACACAAAGGGAGCTGGGGTGTGATCTGCATTTCCTGATTAGCCATCTCTGCTAGGAGGGAGGGGTGGAGTGGTCACTCTCATCTGAAAGGACTGTGCCTGCCTCTGACAATGCTGTCTCCAGCCCCCTGGTGTGTGTCTGAGGCCTTGCCTGGGCAAGGCAGGATTTCACAAGAAGGTGTGAGTCCCCTTTGAAGGAAGGTGACTTCAAAGACTAAAATGGGTATAAGAAGGGCACCCAAACTTACAAACTTTAGAAACACTTCTGGAATCAAGGGGAACCTCTGCCTGGAGAAGAGCTGATCGCTGAGGAACAAGTGCTGCCCTGCCTGTGACTGTGCTTTGTGGAGCTTTCCTGCAGTGCTGCTTCTGCCAGAGTAAGAGGGCAAAGACTGGACTTTGTGTGCCTTCCATCTTGAAGAAGAAATCTCCAAGGGCTTGATGTAGAGCTTGCCTCCTGTTGTTGAAGTCTCAGGGATAGCAAAGACTTCTTCCTGCCAGCACCTGGAGTCTCTGGAGAGACCCCTACTCTGCTCTGTGGTGCCCTTCCAGTTTCTGGGACCCTGAAAGGAGAGGCTGGCAGCCTAAGGACAAAAATACACGCACCGAGCGCCGTGCGGAGAAAAGATCGACGCGAATCCGATCGCGGCTGAGAAAACGACGCGACGCCGGCTCCGCAGCTGAGAAACGACGCCGCAGGAAACGCGACCGAAGAATCGACGCCCGGAGCAGGAGAAACGACGCGCAGCATCGCTGACGAAGGCTGAGAGATCGCAACCTGCGCCGCGGGACTTTCGGACCGTCGCAGGGCTGGCTTTTTCGACGCGCATCGCCGTGCCGAGTTGTTTTCGACGCATATAACCGTGCAGGGTTATTTTCGACGCACACCGCCCGTGCGGGGTTATTTTTGACGCAAACCAGGTACATTTACACGCTAGCAGCGCTAGTGTGTTGTTACAACTACCTAAAGACTCTTTTTATTTTAAACCTTTTAAAAATCATAACTTGACTAGTGTATGTTGGATTTTTGTCGTTTTGGTCTTGTTTTGTCTAGATAAATATTTCCTATTTTTCTAAACTGGTGTTGTGTCATTTTGTAGTGTTTTCATTAAGTTACTGTGTGTGTTGGTACAAATACTTTACGCCCAGCACTCTGAGGTTAAGCCTACTGCTCTGCCAAGCTACCAAGGGGGTAAGCAGGGGTTAGCTGAGGGTGATTCTCTTTTATCCTAACTAGAGTGAGGGTCCTTGCTTGAACAGGGGGTAACCTGACTGTCAACCAAAGACCCCATTTCTAACATTGGTGACCAGCGGTCGGGATTTGGACTTGTATTTGTACTTGACATACAGTAATTAAGTGTACACTACTGTTTTGATCTCAGACCACTACGTGACCACATACTACTTGTCTTGTGATTCTGCTTTTTGTTCTCTGATGTCCTCCTGGAAGTATTGATGATATTTTTGGACTTTGTTTTTTTGGTTGTGAAGCCTTTGCAGAATGGAAGTCAATTTCTGGCACCTATTTATGTATAAAAAGTGGCAGCTTAAAGCATTTTGCATGGAAAGGGGACTGGCTGTGAACAAGAAATCCAGAAGGGAGGATCTTGAGTCAGCCCTGTTTCAGTATGAATTGAAACGTTGTCAGGCAACACCACCAAATGAGTCTGAGGAGGATGACTACTCCGAAGAGGAGGGAACAGAAAGAGATGAGTGGCTCCTAGCTCGAATCCGGAGTCTGGAAGAGCTAGATGCAGAGCTTGAGAGGGCTGAGGAGCAGAGAGCCTTAGTCCTGGAAAAAGAAAGGATTGCAGCTCAAGAGCTGAGCTGTGAGGAGCTGAAGCTGGAGGCCATGAGGGCTGAATCCAGTTCAGATGGTGGCAGCAAAAATCTTGTATCCAGTGATGCTGCAGAAGTGCACATGCCCAGAGAGGTGGTGCCCTACTTGAAGGAGGGAGTTAACACACGCCAGGAGGTTCAGGGGTATGAGGTAGCTCCAGTGATGCACAGGGTCCCTGAGGTGGATTGGGGAACTGGCATGGGGAGGCATATTCCTACTGGTGGGAGGGACACTCTACTGACTCTAGGTGAGAGTGACCGGGAGAGGGGTTCCCCCCAAGTAGAAGTCCTGGTTATGGAGTGTGAAGACATCCCAGAAGAGTGTGGGTTGGGTGTCAGGGACAGTCAGGTACTGTCTCACCAGTCTCAGGAGGGTGATGTGGGGTGCTTTGTCAAAGCAGAGTCACTGGATGGTTGGGTGAAGGGTACTTTGGTTAATTCATGTGAGGGGCTGAGTGATGTAATTGCTGGAGAGCATATGTCTAGTCCTTATTTTCCAGAGCTATGCCAACACCAGGTGGAGTGTGAGTTCTCTGACCCCAGGGAGCTTACAATGGAGGCAGACTTCTGGGTGAGTACCAGAGAGTCTGAAGAGGCATTTGGGGGTGCTCCTGAGAGGAGTGGTCTAGGTAGTTCCCAACCAGGTGAGGTAGGGAAGGATTGTAGTGTCCCAGGTAGGTCCCAGTGTAGTGGGATGGGTGAGGGACCCCATGTCCAGTCTCAGAGGAGAGGGAATGGGGATGGGTTGAGGCCCAAGGTGCCCGAGATCCGGTCCCAGGTCCTGGAGGGTTCCCTGCGGGAACCCCAGGAGGGGAGCCTAGCCTGTACCATAGGGCCATCTGTTGAGGGAGACCCCACAGTGTCAGAAGAACTTGGGGGGGCCGCTGTAGCCAGCGTCCCACCAGTTCTGGTGTCTGGCAGTACCACTCCTAGCGAGGGGGTGCAGAAGTCCAGACAGAGGGTTGAGAGGGGGTTGCGGACCCCAGTGGAGAACCTGGAGGGTCAGGGGTCAGCTCTGAGAGCAGAGCCCCCCATGAATGACCTTGGTGAGACCATTTCTGGGTTGGGGGGAATCCAGACTCTGTCAGATGGGCAGAGGTCAGGAGACCTGCGCCAGCCAGACTCTTGTGTGGCCCTTCGGGACAGTGTGTCCCTTGAGGGGGGTAAGTGTGCCCCCCTGGAAGTCCTGGTGTGCCAGGCAATGGTTCAACCGCAGGGTGGTGACTCTGGGTTGAATGATCAGGTTCAGGGGGTAAACTCTGACCTGATGGGGGGTAAGTGTGCTCCCAAGGAAGTCCTGGTGTGCCAGGCAGTGGTTCAACCGCAGGGTGGTGACCCTGGGTTGGATGACCAGGTTCAGAGGGTAAACTCTGACCTGGTAGGGGGTAGGTATGCCCCCCAAGAAGTCCTGGTTTGCCAGGCAGTGATCCAGTCTGTGGGTACAGGCCCTGGATTGGGAGGCCAGGTTAAGGGTGTCCCCCCTGACCTGGAGGAAGGGGCTACTGCTAACAGTGCCCCTACCATGTTGTCTTCTGGGGGGGCCGCTCCTAGTTGGGTGGTTCAGGACCCCCGAAGAGAGGGCAGGGGGAGGGAAGCCTCACCCCTGGCCCTGGTCCAACCTGAAGGTACAGACCCCAGGTTGGAGGATCAGTTGCAGGTTAACATCCCTGCACTGATGGAAGAATTGTGCAGGACTGCTTCTACAAGCACCCTGACAGTTTTTTTCTCTGGGGGTGCCGCTTCTGCAGGGAGGGTACAGAGCCCCAGAGGGGAGGACCAGGGTCAGGTTAACATCCCTGACCTGGTGGAAGAGAGAGTGGTCAAAGGGTGCCAGGCACCTGGGGCTACCACCCCCCACTCTCCACAGTCACAGTGGTTAGAGAGGCCTGAGGTCGGGCTCTCATCCCTGACAGTTGTCTGGGGCCACTGTGGCTTGCTGTCCTGGTGGACAGAGTTGCCCCTGGGGGGGGGAGGACGAGAGTCACACCCCGGGGGTGGAGTGGGCAACACCATTGTGTTGGCCCTGGTGGTACTATCTGCCCATTGCAATACATCTGTGAGCAAAGTAAAGTTAGGTGTTGCACAGATGGTGTCTGTAGATGTGGAGAAGGGTTCCCCATGGGTTAGCTTAGTGGGCCCTGAGAGTATGGACAGAGGGATCCAACTGGAGTCAGGAAGGCGTAGAACTGGAACATGCCCCTGCTGTTGTGGGCCTGGGTCCCTGTTCTATCGCCCCAATCAGGGAAGTACATCAAGGTATTGATTGTTCTCCCCTGGCTTTAGGCTGGTAGGGGGTCGTGTTGGACTTTTGCTTTTGCAGGGTCATCCCCAGACTTTTTTGCCTCCTGCCTCCTATATTTTTCTGACATGTTGCTGTTGGCTTTTCAACTCTGAGCACTTTACCACTGCTAACCAGTGCTAAAGTGCATATGCTCTCCTGTTTAAATTGTATGTAAGTGGTTTATCCATGATTGGCATATTTGATTTACTAGTAAGTCCCTAGTAAGGTGCACTAGAGGTGCCAGGGCCTGTAAATCAAATGCTACTAGTGGGCCTGCAGCACTGGTTGTGCCACCCACATAAGTAGCTCTGTAATCATGTCTCAGACCTGCCACTGCAGTGTCTGTGTGTGTATTTTTACACTGTAAATTCGACTTGGCAAGTGTACCCACTTGCCAGGCCTAAACCTTCCCTTTTCTTACATGTAAGGCACCCCTAAGGTAGGCCCTAGGTAGCCCCAAGGGCAGGGTGCAGTGTATGGATAAGGTAGGACATATAGTAATGTGGTTTATATGTCCTGACAGTGAAATACTGCCAATTTCGTTTTCACTGTTGCAAGGTCTGTCTCTCTCTCATAGGATAATATGGGGGCTACCTTTAAATATGATTAAAGTGTAGATTCCCCTAGAGAGTAGATGGACATGTGGAGTTTGGGATCCCTGAACTCACAATTTAAAAATACATCTTTTAGTAAAGTTGATTTTGAGATTGTGAGTTTGGAAATGCCACTTTTAGAAAGTGAGCATTTTCTTGCTTAAACCATTCTGTGACTCTGCCTTGTTTGTGGATTCCCTGTCTGGGTCAGTTTGACAGTTGGGTTGTTTTTCACCTCACACCAGACAGTGACACAAAGGGAGCTGGGGTGTGATCTGCATTTCCTGATTAGCCATCTCTGCTAGGAGGGAGGGGTGGAGTGGTCACTCTCATCTGAAAGGACTGTGCCTGCCTCTGACAATGCTGTCTCCAGCCCCCTGGTGTGTGTCTGAGGCCTTGCCTGGGCAAGGCAGGATTTCACAAGAAGGTGTGAGTCCCCTTTGAAGGAAGGTGACTTCAAAGACTAAAATGGGTATAAGAAGGGCACCCAAACTTACAAACTTTAGAAACACTTCTGGAATCAAGGGGAACCTCTGCCTGGAGAAGAGCTGATCGCTGAGGAACAAGTGCTGCCCTGCCTGTGACTGTGCTTTGTGGAGCTTTCCTGCAGTGCTGCTTCTGCCAGAGTAAGAGGGCAAAGACTGGACTTTGTGTGCCTTCCATCTTGAAGAAGAAATCTCCAAGGGCTTGATGTAGAGCTTGCCTCCTGTTGTTGAAGTCTCAGGGATAGCAAAGACTTCTTCCTGCCAGCACCTGGAGTCTCTGGAGAGACCCCTACTCTGCTCTGTGGTGCCCTTCCAGTTTCTGGGACCCTGAAAGGAGAGGCTGGCAGCCTAAGGACAAAAATACACGCACCGAGCGCCGTGCGGAGAAAAGATCGACGCGAATCCGATCGCGGCTGAGAAAACGACGCGACGCCGGCTCCGCAGCTGAGAAACGACGCCGCAGGAAACGCGACCGAAGAATCGACGCCCGGAGCAGGAGAAACGACGCGCAGCATCGCTGACGAAGGCTGAGAGATCGCAACCTGCGCCGCGGGACTTTCGGACCGTCGCAGGGCTGGCTTTTTCGACGCGCATCGCCGTGCCGAGTTGTTTTCGACGCATATAACCGTGCAGGGTTATTTTCGACGCACACCGCCCGTGCGGGGTTATTTTTGACGCAAACCAGGTACATTTACACGCTAGCAGCGCTAGTGTGTTGTTACAACTACCTAAAGACTCTTTTTATTTTAAACCTTTTAAAAATCATAACTTGACTAGTGTATGTTGGATTTTTGTCGTTTTGGTCTTGTTTTGTCTAGATAAATATTTCCTATTTTTCTAAACTGGTGTTGTGTCATTTTGTAGTGTTTTCATTAAGTTACTGTGTGTGTTGGTACAAATACTTTACGCCCAGCACTCTGAGGTTAAGCCTACTGCTCTGCCAAGCTACCAAGGGGGTAAGCAGGGGTTAGCTGAGGGTGATTCTCTTTTATCCTAACTAGAGTGAGGGTCCTTGCTTGAACAGGGGGTAACCTGACTGTCAACCAAAGACCCCATTTCTAACAAATGCTGATTGTATTTGGTAAATATGAAAGGATAAATGTATTATGCATTGTGTTTTTTTTCCTTTTAGGTACCAACTGCTATTTTGATAGGGTCCTAGCTAGAAGTTTTCCAAATTTGTGTTGACTAAATTCGTTTTGCATGAAGTCCCACATGCCAATGCTAATTAAAGGTTAGTCGAGGTATTCATTCAATGTATCATGAAGAATTGAAATCTTGTTATGCTGACCGAATGTATGCAATTAGTCAAATACAGTTAACAGAGTGTATCATCATTCAGATTTTGCGTAGATTGCGTTTCTTCCGCCGTTATGGACAGCTAGTAATGTTCATATACATATATCAATTGGTTTTGAGACATATATATATCGTGCTAGCTTTGTTAATATAGGGAAATAAATTCACTAACTTCTAATAAACTGGTGTGGTTATTCATGACTGAAAGGTCATGGTGCGCCGAAATACCAACTGTTATTGATTTCTGATGTGTTATATTGATCTATTAATTGAGTACTGACTACGGATTACAACAGTTATTGATTATTGATCTGAGTGACTCGACTATTGAGGATGAGGAGAGCCCGACTCGGTTAAAAGATTCACCGACCTCCAACGTGTCCAGGTACAGGTAATTTATAAGGGCTGGACGCGTTATCAGCCCTCAGCACTGAGTTATAATGTTATAATATGACATCAATAAAGTTAATTACCATCCTGTATGGTATAGTAGGATTAACTCAGCCATTCAGAAGACTTAAAGGAAATCTGAAGTGCATGTTTATCAGCAGCTCAATTAAGACAGGTGAATAGTTGACATCAAGTGTGACAAAAATATATGAAGCCCCAGTACGTTTGCTGCAAGGTCGGTCTTCGCCCCCTCTCTGTATGACAAGGGAATGAACACACTGTATTGTGTGGTATTGTTAAAAAACTTGTAGGTCGTGCTTTTTACGTTGCAATTAGGAGCAGCTGTGCTCGTTCGCAGTCTTTCCCTATGAAAAACGGCGAGTTTGCTGGAGGTCAAAGGGAGAGCGTCTTTCAATCTGCACTGTTATTTCCTCCTCTCAGCTGACACAGCAGGAAGACCGCGGCCCCTAATGCGAGCCTTCATAATCTTGACATATATTACCCTGAAGAACTTTCCTTTTTTTTCACTTGCAAACTCAGTGGCTGTTCGCCCACGTTCAGCTATTTTAATTGCTCTAGTGTGTATTTGAGCAGGCTGAATGGGCAGGCTCTTAAAAAGTGCTGGTGTAGCAAACGATATGGAGTCAAAGGTCTTTTGGGGCTTGTGTCTGTGTGGTTAGCGGATTTTCTGGGAAGGGATGGGGCCAGAGTTGTATGCTGGAAATTGTGAGTATTTTAGCAGATTATGATTATTAGATGGTTAGGTTCAGTGTTCCAGGTACTGGGAAGAGCATTCAATAGTTTGTCACCTTTTCCCATAGAACTGTGGCTGCCCCTGGTGGAGATAGATGCCGGGGGTAGGCCGCCTAGCAGTTCAGATGAGAGGCTTCCTATTCGAGAAGGACAGTGGCCGGTGTGCTTATGGATGGCTCCCTTTTGAAACAGCTCAGATGAGCTACAAATTGGTGACATGGAATGTACCCATGCATTTTAGTCCATCATTGTTTTGAGGTCCATGTTCATTCTGGAGAGACAGCTGTCCTTGGTGAGTTGGCGGAGGTAGGGAACTGTTTTTTTATGTTCCTGCACCCTCTACCAAACTTGTAATTAAGTATATAGTAGCCAGGTTTCCCAGGTCCATGTGTGATGTGCTGCTCAAGTCCAGATTTTTTTTCCTTTAAATGCTGGGACGTGTAGTCCTATTTTATAATGGATCAAAAAAACTACAAGTCCCAGAATTCAAATAAAAACCAAGAACAGCACATCAGCCATGCACATGAAACTGGGAAACTTGGCAAATGGCTCTATGGTTGTCATGAAAGACCAAACAAGTCTGATTCCAGCTGTTGCTAATGTAATCAATAGGCCTGATTCACTAAAGATTTATCTTGCACTTGGTTTGACTCACACTTCTCTTGCTTCTCATTTACTCCTGGATTGCCATATCTTCTCATAGGGAAAAGATGTATTCCCTTAAACTATCCTCGGAGAGAAATGAAAGCTTGCGGGTGCCATTTTGATTAATGCACTTCTGACAGGAGAACGGATAGAAAGAACCATTTCATCATCTAATCCATCATTCTGCGCACGGATTGCAATCATGCGAGTGGCAAGTCGGTGTTTTCTTACTGCTACTGGAAAAGCAATATTATCTATATGTAACATTTAAAGCAGGACAAAAATTAAACCTTCTGGCGAGTTTTTGGGTAATGCCAACAGTAGCTCAGAAGTAAACATAGTGACTCCATTCTCAGAATATGCCCAGGGTTACATAGAAAACAGACTACCAAACTCCCAAAGTATTCTACACAGGGCAAACCTTCATTGACACAAGTAATCATTGTGGCAGCCGATCAACCTGTTCGCTCAAGGTAAATATCCCTAAGTAATTGCAGCAGCTCTAGACATTTTTGTTCCCTCAAATCAACGCGGTTTCCTGATGTTCCAAATGGAAAGGAAAAAAAATACGGAGAAAAGAAGGGCACGGAAATAATATAAATCGGTTCCAGTCTAGGGAGAGCGATTTAAGGGCAAGAGGAATACAAGGATTCCAGTCTCCAGTAACATTGATTAAATGCATTTAAGGAGATGACTGACAACCGGCTACTTTGTCTGAGGCACGCTGCAGAGGGGCAGCCTTTCCCCGTTTCACCTCAAATCGGAGGGCCAAACGATGAAGACATGGAAAGAATTACTGAAAATACCTGCAGCTCAGCACTATTAAATTCAGGTTCAAACCTCGTTCAAAACGACGTGTGCAGTGTGAAACATATTTATTTTTCCAAACTTGGATGTAGATATCTTGTTGCTTTAGTTTTTTATTGCTAACTTTTACATGAATTTGCATAAGCACCTGGCAGTATGGGTGCAGATGCGAAAGCTCAGTATTAATGTTCAAAGTAGCATTTATGACTTTAAATATGCATGTAAAGACCTTTGTACTTTCTTTTGGCAAAAATACTTAGCCATTAGCGTCTTGAGAAACAGAAAAGAAGCAACATAGAACAAGGGCAACCGGGAGACCATGAATGCAGTAGGCACACTTTAGGTCACACAGCAAAAAGTTAACTCCAGTACAATAAATTCGCCACTGGAGGCGGCTGTAGTTTATGCTGTAGACTACATGTACTATTGCAAAAATATATTGCAGGGTCTGGTATATAATGACCCCCAGGGAAGACAGAGGGGACGAGAAATCCCAGCAAACTGAACATTGGCTTGTGGAAAGGGATAAGGGCAGAACATGATCAAAGGAATGTGAGTTTCAATATGTCCCTGCAGCCTGCCAGGATTTTCAATTTTTCCATAGCCTCTCATCGAATTCTGGTCCTATAACTTTCCATTTTCTTCAGCTGTGGTGAATTCTTCTTGTGTTTTTTTTATATCTGCTAAAATTAGCAAGTGAGAAAGCTTAGGCAGCTAGGTTTTCTTAAAAACTATTGCAAGTAAGGATTCTCTTACTACATGCTAAAACTGCAAGGCTGAAGCTTAGCAACCATTCTGTGTAATAGCAGGAGATCAAGTAATGAAAGCCATCTTTTTGCCTCATCTCTCCATTTTGGTTTTCCTATGGATATCTGCTATTTTGACCTTTGCAGTTGCTGCAATCTACTGAAGAGGCCCAGTCACATATGTTATGTCTAAAGATAGACATTTCTATTTCCAAATTGGTTTAATTAGCTCTAGAGGGTGACAGCTGTCTCTAGGTAGGGGCAACTGCAGATATAGGAGTTAAAAGTGAATATATACGTCAGTCTTCCTGCCATCTAAAGCATAACGAGGAACTCTAAATCATATGATTTCATTGCAAGTACTACCACAAAACACATTTCATTTTCTATAAAATGTAATCTGCCATTTATTGTAAAATATTTGAGTGGAAATGCTACCAAGTAAATTAGCAGCATATATGGGGTGGATCCATAATATTGATGACAAAATTTGAATGGTACTTACAGTCAAAGTCATAATATTGTGGGTACTACCATATTGGAGTTTAGAATATCAGTGGTCAGTCTCTTGTTTTGTTTTTATTGTTCTAATAACCATCCTGAAGCTTCAAATATATACTAATTTAATATTGCGGTTTTTAATGTTGTCTTTAAGATTCTTATGCTAATGTTTACTTTAGTTTCTGGTTTTCCGTTTTTCATTTATCACCTTTATTTGGGGTGCTCTAAAAGTTTTTATTCAAACTTTATTACCTTTTATTTCAATTAAATATAAATTTATATTTGTATTCAGATTATAAAAAGTAATAAGGTCTTCTGGTAGTTAGCCTTTTAAATGAATATTTGAAAAACATGTTTTATTTATTAAAGCTATTCAATTATTTGGAATGTTGCATTTTGAGTTGGGATGTTTTAAAATATAGATTTTACATTTTTAAGGTAATACAGTTTTTGATATTGCTTTTGATTTTGTTTGTTCACTAATTACAATTCATTTATATGTTTATTTTATGTTTATTGTTGTTGGGTTTTATAGGGTTTGGATCCATAGTGGTTTAATAAATATATATATTATATTTCTTTGTGCAAATGTTGTGTTAAAATTGTGATTTGTTTATTATTTCTTTGAAAGAGAATGCTATTTTTGTTTAAGAAATTTCTTTCAAATATACATTAGTTTTAGTTTTCTATTTATAAAATAATTGTTTCAATGTTAATTTGTATAAATGTGATATTTATGTTTGAGAATGCAATGCGTGTTAACATAAAATTAAGTCAAATAATATTACATTCAATAAATTATTTTATGTGTATTTCCTTTACATAAATTATTTTTAAATAATTGTATTTTCTTTTTTAATACATTTCTAACTTTTTTTTATTTTTTTTATTTTTTTATACATATTTTCATTTATCATGGATTAGTTTGGAGTGTGAATAGAACATTTGATCCCATAGATACATATTTCTCCAATGTTGTTTATTGTGATTGGGAATAATTCATTTGCCCCAACCCAGTGTCGAACACTCCCCCTCCTTTTGTTTGGTTTGGAGTGGGAAGAGTACAGCTGCCAGACTATGACCCCCAGAGTACAACATTTTTTCCAATCTTGTTTAATTTGGAACAGGAAAAATAAATTGCACCCCCTTAATCCAAGGTTTCCCAATGTTACTTAATTTGGATTAAAAATAGCAAATCTACCCTTTCACCCCAAGTTCAGCAATTGCCCCAGTATTGTCTAATTTAGAGTGTGAATAGTAAATGTGACCTTCTGCAGAATCCAACACTAGCCACAGTGTAATTATCATGGAGTGGAAATCGTAAATGTTACCCCTTGCCTGTATTCAACTCTTTCCCAAATGTTGCTTAGTTTGGAGAGGGAAGAAAGTATCTGACCCTCAAAATATATATTTTCTACCCAGTGTTAGTTCGAGTGGAATTAGAATAGTAAATTTGATCCCACTATCTATATGTTTTTTTTCAAGTGTTGAGTGGTTTGGCGTTAGAATGCTGCCTCTCAACCCCCAAATAGATGCACTTTCCTAAATTGTATTTGAACTGGAGTTTAATCTGCAAATCTGACCAACTAACCCCAAAGATATGTTAATTTCCCAAAACTTAACATTTCTTAAAACTATTTTACATTTTTGCAGAATTTATGGGAATTATTTTATAGTTTTAAAATGTAAAAAAGACATTTATTTCTGAAGATATGCAATATTGTATTAATTGTCAGGTAAATGAATGTTCACAAAAATTATTTGTTTTTTTTAAATGATCCATGTTTGAAAGTGAAATGTTTTAATGAAAAAAGTTATATCATTTTTTGCTTATTTGTATTTTTCAATATGTATTTATAGGCATAATTACAAAATAAAGGAACTGTATTTGTGGATATCTATTTTATATATTTTTTGGAACTCTTTATAATTAAAATTAATTTTAATTATATAATTTAATATTTTAAAATTATGTTATCAATTTATTCTAAACTATATTTTATTTTTCGTTATTTGTGATAGTTCTAATGTTATTTTTATTGCTCAATGTTACTATAATATATATTTTTGTATGATATATTTTTAGCTTTAGATATTTTTGTGGGAAAATATTTTGGAATTAATATTTCCGATGTTTTAATTAAAAGTATAGGGTTTACAATATTTTGATCTGGATATCTTGATAGGTCAGTATTCAGGACTAAGGTCAGCTCAGCTGGAGTTCATTTGAGTGAGGTACAAGTTTCTTCCTGGATCACATTGAAGTCACACCTTGGAATTACCTGACTCTGTAGAGGTATTTTCAAAGGAAGGGCCACATCAAGACTAGGATGGAACAGAGAAGTTTCTCAGACTTTTCTAGTGGGACATCTGTTCCTGACTGCAACATATTGCACTTTTCCCCATTACAGAAAACTATTATTCAGTCAATTAATCATACTTTATTAGTCGCATTTCAGCAGCATAAAATCACATTATAAATAAAAAGTATCAATGAAAAACATGAGGTACTACAAGCATAAAAAGAAGACCATCTCTAAGATACATATTGTCATAAAAAAAAAAAAAGCAAACGGACCAGATATAGCAGCAATCAGCTATCAGCTGAGAATATTTTCTAAGGTTTATTACCTGCCAATTACAATTTGCAGAAGTGCAACACACTAGGGGAGAGTGCAGCTGTAGGAGAAATTGAAGTGCTGGCTTGCATTGTGAAAAATTCAGAGACTTAAGCAGTGGACACAACAACTATTTCCTAGGTATACAGTAAAAGGGACAAAAAACATAATATGGACAGTTGGCTGTACAGAACTATCGTCACATGGACGGGGTCTAGGTCTGCGTGGGAGTTACACTTGGGTGGGAACCCCACCATCAGAGGAATAGAGTTAAGTCTAAATCTGGTAAGAATGAAGCGATGCTGCCTGTTCTGAATAGCAGACAAATACGGTGTTGATGGTGCATTTGCTGGTACAACCAAAGAGATGGTTTATGCTGCTAAAAGCGAGCACATCACAGAAAGGTAGTCAGAAATATTACTGACTCTCCTTGATGTAGGGGAAATGCTGGTGAGTGCCTGAGAAGAGGCAGTGCACTGATTTGTTGAGGTCTGCTATACGTCAATAAACAGCATCAAAATTTTACGTGTTAAACCTTTACAAAAGACGTATCGAACGCCTACAGGATCGTTTGGTGTGGTTTGTGCATTTTGGACTTAAACATAGCTCCAAGCAATCCTTAAAGTGTGCTGGTTCCTCTTTTGTTAAGGTTTAAGGAGAAATATTACTGATTGCACAGTGTCAAAACTGAAATTGTTGATATTGTCAGAGCATAACAAAAATGCATTTAAAAAAATAATATTTTGAGCAATAATAGACAATACAGTATATGTGTAGCAACACAGGGCACTGTTACATGCACAGCCTTAATATAATAATGTGTTCGTATCATAGATATCTCACAATATAACATGGACACCCTTGAAATGGAGTACCACGAGCAATGCACATCATCAAATGAATAATATGTGTTTCACCAAATACTCTTGGAATGTTTCCTGCCACATTGAATAAGGAGTATTTTTATCACACACATCTAGGCACTCACATGATAACATAGATGAAGAGCAACCTGAACCGCCCTGGACACTTCTTGAAATAACTGCTAAAAATGTCAGCTGAACGTGCATGTACAGGATCACATTAAAAGGAAAAACACCCAATTAAACATTGTATAGCTCAAGGATATTTTGGGCCCAGATTTACTATGATTTTGTGTTAGGGCTGCATCAGTTTTTTATCACAACCCTAAAATGCAAAATCAGTTTTGACATTTAGTAAGCCATGCAAAGTCCACAATCCTGCCTTTAACACAGGCATTGTTATGTAAGAGTGCCTGTGTTGCCACTAGGCAGCATACAGTGTGCCAGCTCAAGGAGAGAGTAGAAATTGTCCATATCTTTGTAATATGGAGCATTTCTGCACTCCCCATTCACACAACACAGTAAATTATCTTGCTGCACTGCATACGTGAACTAATAGTATATATACCCCTGCAAGCATAAATACTCTTGAATGTGCAAGAACTAGTAGTAAAGCACAGTGCAAAAGGTTTTCACAACAGTGCAACTCTCCACAATGGAGCCTCATGGACAGGTGCTACAATAGATCCACTGAGCACAGGCAGACTGTTGTTCTGAGCCCTTTAACTGTGTCCACTCCCAAAGCCATTCCACTTCTACTTCTACTTCGCAGTTGTACTTCAGTTACACCAAGTAGGACATCACCATTTACACCACTGAAAAGAGACCAGCAGATGGATGGTAGAATACACTTCATAATACTCAGCACAGTAAAATTACATTCATGATTATGCAAGTCTACCTCATCAGTACTTCTGCCTCTTACCCAACTCTCATTTAACATTCCATCTTTTAAGATGCTGTTAGCAAGCCAAGGCAGGTGGCACACAACCTAATGATAAAAACTTCAAGTTGTAATGATACAAATATACATCACTACACTAAGGCTGTTTTCCTTCTGTTGGTAAATTAATTTTCGTTCGCATTAGGAGCCTGTGCACGTTTTTCACTGCTATCCAGCGGTAAAGTTGTGCTCTCTTTCTGCATCAGCGGTAGACTTGTGCTCTTTCTCCCTAAAACACGGTAGACTTGGCCTACACCTTATTGGTACATTTAATTTACTTGTAGGTCCCGAGTAATTGATACTACATGTACCCAGGCCCTATAGATTAGATGCTACAAGTGGATTTGCCCCACTCATTGTGCCACCCACTATGGTAGCCTTTTAAAATGTGTCTTCTTAGGTCTGCCAGTGCAGCCTGTAGTGTAGTTTTAATAACATTTTGCCAGGCCTTAACATTCCTTGTTTAATACATATGTTACTCCTTAGATGGGCCTTAAAGATTGAAAGGGAGGGTGCATTGTATAAAATAATTTAGGACATGAGTACCTTTTACAAATGTCCTGGTAGTGAAACATTCCTAAAGCCATTTTTCACTGCTGCGAGGTCTATCTCTTCCATTAACTAACACTGAGTTACTTGATTACATTCAGTACATTATATCTTTTGATAGGGAGCAGAGATAAATATGTTTTTTATATTCAAATGAATTGGTATTTAAAATCTTCTTTTATGGTGACATCAGATTTTAAGTCACAATTCAAAATGACACTTTTTGAAACTTGGCATTTTCTTGTCCTACCCATTTGTGCCTGCTGTCAGTGACCTGGGTCACATGACTGTGAATAGCTGTGTTGTTGTTCCTCCCAGATAATGAAACAAATAGGGTGTAGGTGTGGGCAAGATGGCCCATTCTGCCATAATGGGTGGGGCAGAGATGTACCTTGCCCAACTTACACTGATAAGGGCTTGCCTCCTGCACTCACAAACAGCTCTCACCCTTGTCTTTTGTTACCCCGGACCTCTTGGAGCCTTGAAAGAGGAGGGGATGACTTTCCAGAACCAGATGTTGAGGTAGCACAGGGCATCCCCCACTTCAAAGGCCATTGTAGACAATAGGGTCTGCAAACCCAAGAACCTGGTGCCTAACTTTGAAGTGGAGGATGACATAGAGAGGTGGTTCGAGGTATATGAAATAGTCTTAGAGATGCATAAGGTCCCTGAGGAGGAATGTGGAGTCAGTCACTAGAGGCACATACCCATTGAGGGGAGTGTTTCCTCATTATCCCTAATGAAGGGTGGCAGGATGAAGTACCAACTCATAAAGAAGCCCTTGTTAGGAAGTATGGTCTCAACCCTGAGCAGTGTAGATTGATGTTCAGGGAAAGTCATAAGTTGTCTCACCAATCTTGGGCATATTTTGTGGACTACTTTTTTAAGGCACTGGTTGGTTGGGTGAAGGGCAGTGAGGTAAACAAGGAGCTGTACTATCGGTTTTTAAGCGCACATGTTAAGTCATTGTTTTCCAGAGCTCCGTCAAACATTAATAGATAGAAAGCTCACTAGCCCAGTGAGCTTCCCAAGAAAGTAATCTCTGGATCAGCACTAGGGTTCATGAGAAGGTACCTGGGAGTAACACTGAGAAGCGTGGTTCAGGTTCTCCCTAACCCTTGCACGATCCTTACTGTGTGC
Source organism: Pleurodeles waltl (assembly GCF_031143425.1). Lineage (NCBI taxonomy): Eukaryota > Metazoa > Chordata > Amphibia > Caudata > Salamandridae > Pleurodeles > Pleurodeles waltl. The sequence goes on along the minus strand of NC_090444.1, from coordinate 1,660,291,503 downwards.
TGTCTCCAAATTACATTGGGAACTGACCCGAGCGGCTCACAGGCTGCTTCACTTTCCCCAGCTAAGCCCTGCCAATGAGTCAGCACCATGACTGGCCCCCTGCTGCTGGGTAAGAGCCACCAGCCCTCCAGCCATGTAAAGTGCTTTAAAGAAACAAACACACTATATCATCTTAGCACACCGGGACATCTAACAGGACGTCAACATGAACAGCAAGAAGGAAGTACTTGAGGGCAGAGAGGGGCTTTATGGATAGTGAAGAAAGAAAATATATTACTCATGTGGACTGAGCCCTCAAGAGATAATGCAGCACTTTCCTTCAATAATGTGATGAGTGCCAATAAATCTATAAATAAAAGCAGCCATTCTTAAGTAAGTTTACTTTTAAATGTTCGCCACTATCTCTGTATTTGCCTGATTTCTCCAAAGCAAAAGGTTAAAATTTGAAGCCATGGATCCCTTCCCATCAACAGACCAAGGCTGAAGACAGAGGGCAGATTTACCATTATGTGATGCAGCACAGAGCAAGAATGTATCAAATGTAAAATATTACAGTGCATTCCTGCCCTTTCCCAGAGCTGCTGCACAATGTGCTGCCTAGCGCCAACGCAGACACCTGCACCATGGTGCAAGGGTGCCTTAGTTGTAAGCAGGATTGTTTTTGTGCATGAAGGAGCACCTTCCTGGATGAAAACAAACCCCTGAAGCATTTGCTGCAGCACACAGAAAGAGAAAAAAACGAGGAGAAATAAACATATTTCTCCCAGTTATGCCTTATCTGGGAGGTATAGCAGTTTTGGGGCACATCCAGGTCTACCACTTATGGTAAATCTGGGAAAGCGGCAAAATTCACGCATCACTCATAGAACGCATCCCTGGGGCAGAGTAAGAAACACAGCGATTTGCGATATGTTGCGTTACTCAGGATTTATCGAGCCACTCAGGGCCACCCAAGTTGTCCATGCGATGTTTGATAAATCACACTCAAGGGTTGCGTTGAGTTGCGCTTGCACCCCACTGTGTGGTTCAAAAGAGATGCAACCCGTTCATAAATATGGCCCTGCCTTTTTTAGTTGCCTCGTAATCCTCGTTTGCTATTTTTAGGGCTAAAACAAAAACGTATTTCCTTCTCTCTGTCAGAACAGCGCCTAGAGGCAACCACTGCTGCACCGTGTGCTATATACATGTCTATTTTGGTTTTACCTTTAAAAAGAGTATTTTTTTAAGAAACATACAGGTCAACGCTACAGGTTTCACTAAACGTGAAAGGCCCTTGTTTCTTCAGAATATAGACACATTGCCAGAACTGCGCCTGAGTAACAAAGGATATTGCTCATTAGTTATAAAATGGACCTTTAGAATTTCTTCTTGCAAAGAGAATCAAGCAAACCAATGCCAGGACCGGCCAGTAGAGCGCCTGAAATTCAAACCTATCTGTGTCGCAAAAACTTGCATGCAAATGAATGGCACCAAAAGGCAGTAAGCACACTTCCCAGGGTTTCGCGGCTTGATGGATTGAATGATGGAAGCAAAACAAATGCTTTCCAGATTTGAACCCACACGGCTCACTCTGACTCACCGTCTCTAAACTCCGGCCAAACAGCTCAAAATAAATTGCAAAGTTGTGGTCGGTCTCCCGAGATCAATTATTGGGCCTGCAGGATAGGTAGCTGTACCGGAGGATTGGAGGGGGCGCGCTTGCGCTACATAAAAATCCGAGACCTCAAGGGGAGCTCGTGCAAGGGAGCATGCCAAACCCAAGCACTGCAACAAACTTCCGTCGAAGTGAAACTGGGCAGCTAACACGCGAGGTCAAAAGTTCTGTCCTGACATAAAGTGCAAAACTGCACATTTTGTGTTTTGCAAAATAGTGTTGGTATTGACTACTCCCAATAGGCTAAGATGAAAGAAAAAGGATGGAGCAACAGGAAAAAGTTGTTCTTTTTTTGTAGTTCGCGCGATACGTGACCCGTAGCTGGTACTGTCTGAAAAAATAACATTGTTCCCCCAAGAGCTGCTCGGGCCTTGAGCGCTATTTTGGTGAGAAAGGAATCGACAATCTGTCATACAAGTCTGGGTTAGGCCCATGCTCCCCGGAGGCCGAAGACCATGTGATGATGTCTTGAGGAAATTAACTGATGGTGCGATATGAGGGAAATTTCGTCGAGTTCAGAAATCAGTCAGGTTCTTGTTTCACAAAACATTCAGCTTTTATAATGGGAACCAGAAACGTGCAGGGCGCCAGGTGAGAGGATGTGTGTCATGCTCGGAATGTTTGAAAATCGGAGAACTCTTTTCTTGCAGTTCCGAGCTTCAAAAGTACAATGTGTTGTGTGTTTTTTTAAAACCCTGTAGAGCTGGCCATGCAACAAACGCTGTTTCATAGAAATGTAAACATCAGGTGCTATCATTACCTAACTCAGTGGTACTTGTATTATTTGGCACAGGAATGAGTCAGCCAGACTGGAGCATGGGAATTGGAGATTGTGGTCAAATGTCTACATGTACATTAACCTACTGCTTTATTTTACCAGGTGTATTGGAGGCCATCCATCCAAAAATGATGTGTGATATGGTCCAGGACACACGAGTCATAAGTAAAAGAAGAGACTGTGCACTATAAAAAATATTTTGCTAAATTACCAGGGAAGCACATTTTGAGTTGTGAGTTCTTATTTAAATTTATCTATCAAAATTGAGCCAAAACAATTAAAATATGATAAATATTTGCTTGACTGTTAATGGTAATAGAGATTTTTATTAACAAAAGAGAAAGAATGAGAGACCGAACAGGAAAATGAAACAGAATCGTAGGGTGAGAGAGTAGGGGATAATAGTTTTGTTAAATAAAAAAAAATGTCTTATAGTGCTAACACAGTAGTGGTTTGAAAAATTCAGATTGTGCCCCATATAAAAAAAGAATATGTGCAACTTAAACCCTAGAGAACTTGTATAAAGAAATTAGTAGCTCAGATATAAAGAGATAGATGCTCTGAAGCACACAAGAATATCCTGTCCTGATATTATAGCATGTGAACTTTCTAATAAGTAATGGACATACACAAAAAATCAGATAAAAATGATTTCGTCCGTTCTATTGTGAATAACAATATCCAGATGAGGTAGGCAAAAAAAGAGACACAAGAAGAGGATGCTCTTTTTTTCTAGAGATATGTGAAATTGGCGTGATTTGCTTTGGTGTTATTATGCAAATATTCAGAAATATTCAAATACATTGTGCCTAATTATGTGAAATGCAACGAGCATTTGTGACTGTACCTTAGTGTGAAATGAGCGTTTGCATCCATTTTGGACACAAAGACGTATTTGGTTAAAGAAAAATAGCAAATTAAACTCAAGCACTGCAAACAACAGCCACTCGTGCTCTAGTCATTCATGTTGTTTTCGTGCAGCATAATAGATTAATTTTAGGAATTCCGTGTAACAAGCATAACATAAAATTACTAAAATTATGGTTTAGCTGTAAAGTAATGGCAAAGTAATGACCTTTGACTAACTGGAATGAGAATTCATGAGAACTTGACATGAATTCCTGAGATTTTGACCTGAGTTTATGACTGCAAGAAGTTTGTTTAATTGTTGAGGCAGGTGAAAGAACCCCTTCTCAGCCAACAACCACACTTCTCAGGGTGAAGTCACAACACAAGCAACCCTAAATTAACCTGTGCTCAACCCTCGGGTAGCTTGGCACAGAGCAGTCGGGCTTAACTCAGAGGCAATGTGTAAAGTATTTGTGCAACCGTTCAAATAGTAACACAGTGCAAACACACCTCAAAAGGATCTCACAACAGATTTAGCAAAATAATGTAATTTGTAATAAATAGAACAAGACCCAAACACAAATCCAATTGGTAGATCTGAAGATATGCAATTTTTAATTTTAAGAAAAAATAGCTCCAAAAAGCTCAAAGCCTCACTTGCAGCTATCTGGTCATTAAAGACCGGGAGAAAGTCACAATTTCAGTTCCACCATGATGGAGCATGGGTTGGATACAAGGACCAGGTCAGTCAGGCTGAAAATGTACCTTCTCAGTCCAAATCAAAGAGAACCCATTTGTACTGGAGGGACCACGAGGGGTAGGAAAGCATTGTGGATGGTCTTTGATGTAATTTGAAGAGCAGGTCTGGTATCGCAGATGGATGTCACTGTAGCGCAAAGATCTTATTGCTATCACAAGCAGTTGGGCGATGCTTCATGATGGGCTTCTCCACGATGAGCCTCTCAGCGAGCTGTTGGTGCCGAAGCGTGAAGGTTCGGTCTGACTGAAGTTTGCATTGGCAGGCTGTATGAGTGACAGGATTGTGGCACCAGTGGGCCCGTTCGCACTCACAAAGACCCCAAAAAGTCAATGCGGCCTCTTTGAGACCACACCAAGGGTCCAGGCCCTGAGGGGCACCACTTGGGGGTCAAGGGCTCTTTCCAGCTGGATCTGGGTGCTGGTTCAGGTAGTTATGAGCCTGTTTCGTCCCTGTGGCTCTGAACAGGAGGCCAACAGACTAGCCTTTGGAGTCACTCTGGGAATCCTGGGTTCAGCAGATGCAAGTCCGGTCCTTCTTACCCAGGAAAGAGGGCAGAAGGCAGCAGGTCAGCACAGTATGACAGCAGCCCTTCAGAGCAGCAGTCAAGCACAGTGGCAGTTCTTGTAGCAGCACAGCCATCCTTCTTCCCGGCAAAGGACCTGATTACAACTTTGGCGGTCCTACCATGGCACAGCCAAAGCCACAGGGAGGACGTTATGGTGGTGACATCCCCCCTGAGTGTATTACAATGTTCCTGCCTGGTTGACTAGCGGGAACAGTGCTACAACCAGCAGGAACAGTGCTACAATAAGGAAGCCGAGACCAATATCATAGCACTCCAGCACCCTCAGAATGCCCACTGTCTGTAGAGCAGACAGTGCGCATTCCAATGGTTCTGGGCAGGGGGGCCTGCACTGCCCATGCCATGGGCAGAGCAGGGGCTCCCCTATGGCCCCCTGCACTGGCTTTCCACCAGCCTTTCCATGGCAGGGTCCCCGCCATGGAAAGGCTGGCAGAAAGTGGGGTTGTAATCAGCCAGGCAGCCGCCGTCGACCTATCAGGGACCAAGTTCCCGGTGAGGACAGCGGTCCCCTGGTGAGTCCACCCACCAGGGCTGTAATGTGGTGGTTGGACCACTACAGTTGCGGCAGTCCAACCCTCACTGCAAGGCTGGCCATCCTAGGGCCGCCAGCCTCATAATAAGGCCCAGAGTATCCACAGGCTCAGAAGTGAACTAAAGAGGTGATGTTAGAGGTCCAATACTTTTACCTGGCCCTCTTCCTCTGGAAGGTAGGAGAAGCTTCTAGAATTCCCTTGGAGGTCCTCAGGCATTCTGCCTCCCCTCCCTGGCTCCAGATTACCTACAGGGGGTATGCAGTCCTTTGTGTGGAGGCAGGACTCAGCCTATTCACTTGTAGGTGGGGTTGTGCCTAGCTCCTTTCTCAAATCCTACCCGTGATGACCCATCCAGGCACACCTATGCTCTCAATTGTGTGTGGCTGTCTAGGAGGAATACACAAAGCCCAACTGTCAGCTGCACCAAGTCATGTGCCCCAGGGTCAGACTATGGGCACAAAATGGCTAAGACAGTAAAAAGACAACTTTTTGAAAGTACCATTTTCAAAAGTGTAATTTAAAATCCAATTCCACCATAAGTTAGGGTTGCTCATTACAATTCCAAACACACCAAACACAAACTGGTTACTTGTTCCCCTATGGAAATTACAACTCATTAAATGCAATAAGGTAACTCCAATGTTATCCTACAGAGGTAGGCCTTGTAATTGTGAAAAACAAATTTGAGAGTTTTTCACTACCAGGACATGTAGTACTTGAAATTACATGGCCTAATATTAACTACATTGCACACCGCCCTGTGAGATGTTGAGGGGCTACCCTGGGGCTGAGTTATATGTATTACCAAGCACTGGTAAATGCATTAGGTTTCACCTATGAGATTAATATTAAGAGGTGTGAGAGTAGTGTATGAGTGCAGGAAGAATGGTGTGAGTGTTCTCTGTGCAGGGTGAGTGGTGCATGAATGAAGGTTGACAAGTGTCTGAGTGCATGGTGAATGTGCCTTAATGCATGGTGATTGATGTGTATACAGTTCAGAATGAGAATTGTGTGAGTGTACAGGGTGAGATATGTTACCCTGTACAAGGTAAGAGGTATGTGAGTATAGGGTGAGACATATTTCAATCATAGAAGTGCAGGATGAGCGGTTTGAGTTCACAGTGAGAGATGTAGGTGGAGGGTGAGAGAATGTGAGTGGTGGGTGAGAGGATTGCCAATGGTGTATGCGTGCAGAGTCAGCACTGTGTAAGTGATGGGCAAGCAGTATCTGACTGCCAACTCTATGTCAGTGTGACTGTGCAGAGTAAATGCTGTGTGTGTGTGCCGCGTGAGCAGTGTCTGAGAGTAGGTGAAAGGTATATAAGTGTTGGGCAGCAGCATACATTTTTATAGTACTTAATGCTAAATAAATAAATAAATAAATGATTCTGCAACAGTTGAATGTTCTTTTGCATTGTCCCTCTAGTTTAGAAAAAGGCATATGCTCCGACCAGTCATTGCAAAGATAATATTTACTTTGACCACTCAGACAGATTTATTGTGACCTAGGGAGGCTTGCCTGCAGACATTTAGCAAGGATATGCTCATTCCCTACTCGGATTTCACCGTTTAAGACATTTGTGGTGTCTTAAGACCCAATTTGGTTACCTTCACCACCAAGATGCTCTAAGCTGATATGAATAATATTGATCTGATGGGACTGCTTCGCAGCTCGTTTACAAATCGGACATTTGAAGCTATGAGTGCGTGTGACGTGTTGGTGGTGCATTTTTCTGTAGGGAAGGAAGCCCGTGTTTGAGTTGCGACAGAAGCAAGAATGGAATTAGGTCACCTTAGATTAGCTAAACGTGACAGACGTGATTATTGCAAATTAGTCAAGAGATATGGATAGCACGGGCTAAGCCATGCTATCTCACTGCTGTCAGTCAATTAATTGCACTGAGGAGTAAATGTCGAAATAAAAATAGGTTACAATAATAAAAAATAAAAAAAATGTGATCAAAAGCAACTATTGTGACAGAAAGAGAATTGCATCACTAGACGATTAGGTATTCAGATGCAAAAAAATACATTTCAAAACTTATTCCAGCCATAAGATCACACATGACATGCATTGCTTAAAGAATTAAAAATGACTTTGTCCTTGTGCAAAAATTCCAGCTGACAAGGAACAAACTCATGGATTGGACTGGCACCAGTTAGTGCAATGCCACCTGAATAAAATAGAAACTTGCTGTACAAGCAAGGATAGCAAATAACTTGGAGCCTTTGCGGAGGGCGGGGCTCAGGGCTGAAAGCGAGGCTTGGAGAATGATGCGTTCCAAGACTTGTGTAATAATAAATAAAAGTTACAGAAACAAGAAAACAAGGCACACACTGGAGAGAAAGCACACAAGAGCGCTGACCTTTTTCGGCAACAAGACATTCACAAGGAGAAAACATAAAGAGTGGGAGACAAACAAAACAAGCACAGCGCAAGGGCTGTGCAGCCAAAACATAAAACAAAAGTTCCCCAAAAGTAAATGTAAACAGTACTTGGGCCTCAGGACACTGATAAGAGCAAACACACAAGGAAGAACAGGAAATAGTTTGCTGCAGCCAATAGAACTAGAGAAAAAGTAAGCAGCAAGCACAGGAGCCAATGAAAATCAAGGGGGTGGGATGTACACCCATTTTAAGATATATATCAGCAATAGATTTCACAAGCACACCACAAGCGCTGTGCACACAAAACCTAAAAAGGAAGGTTTGGGCCCGCTAACAGGTTTAATTTGCCAAGTTGAAATGGCAGTTTAAAATTGCATAGACAGGCTGCAATGGCAGGCCTGAGACATGTTTAAAGGCCTACCTAGGTGAGTTGCACAATGAGTGCTGCAGGCCCATGTGTAGAGCTTAATTTACAGGCCCTTGGTACATGTAATACCACTTTACTAGGGATGTAAAGTAAATCTATTATGCCGATTGAGGGTACTCTAGTTCTACAATGTCTAAGCAATTTAGTACTGGTTAGCAGTGAAAAAGTGCACAGAGTCTAAAGGCCAGCATAAGCAAATTCAGAAAACAGTGGAGGGAAAAGGCAACAAGTTTGCCAGTGACCTTGCATGAGAAAGCCAGGTCCAACAATGATTATAGTTGAATTATCAGAATAGGTGATGCTCAGTAAGACCAACAAATAAGTTGCCCCTGAATAAGGAGGTGAGTTTCCACTTTCACTCTATGACCTGATTACAAATTGCATGGTACTGGGGTAACAATAAAGTTGCATGTGATTTTACTGTACTGTGAAATTGCAAGTTAAACCCCATGCAATGGGGAATTACCATGTAACTGTTTTTTGGGGACCTAACACCGTATGGAATAACACATACATTTACCATCTGCTTTTAGCTTCTAGCAAGTGGATGTCTTGGAGGGTGAGGAAGGGGTGCGGGAGCAGGGGAGAAAAAGGAAGGGGTTTTCCCACGTCTGAGAAGATGATGTGGAAATACAAACCATTTTGAACCAAGTGAATTGAAATTGCATGAGACAATTTCCCTCAACTGGCTTGAAATGGAGGACTATGTCTAGTTGTTGACATTAAAGCAGTGGCAGTACTGGCTCAGAGCATAGTTCTGCAAAGGGTAATGGTACATTGTGGAGGATCTTCTGTGCAAGTGACATCTTCTTGAGTCCAATGGTACTTGCTATGTAAACACATTTTCCAAACTTTCTGGCTTATACATCAGCATCTGTACTATGCACACTGTGACAGTGAAAAGTGTTTTCACTCTTTAACATTGATATTATGGATTCAGCTATTTTCACATGCGTTAGACGTCTTGAAGGTAACAATGAATTTTAAATGATACACAATTTTTATGCTGAATTATGTAACCTATTTAATATCTTAAAATCATACTCTACATATGGATTTGACATTGATTTCCCATTATAGAAAACATCTTAAAATGGCTATCAAAGCCTTTGTGTAAATTCAAATTGGTACAAGGTAATATCCAATAGTGATGGCAGGAATGATGATAATGGGCACTTCCAACATTTTTGAAGGAAGAAAATATAAACAGGAATAATGACAGTGCACTAGGCTAGTAATATTGGCAAAGTATAAAAGATAAAAAAACACTTCATTGGGGAAGTGAGGCAAACAATGCAAATAGTACATTATGCAGCATTCCAGGTTTATAAAAAGACCAAAACATTAAACGACTTGAATACTGGTAAATAGGAGGATTTGGGAATTTATATCAAGTGATTCTTGGTACATAGTACCAACTGCAAAGGACTTTCAAGCAGTAGCACTGACCAAAAGTTGACTGATTTAAACCCATCCAATCAGGAATCTCAGTCAATTTAAAGAAACATTTAAATGTTATTTCCCAGCAAAGGTAGGCATGTAACAGGTATGGACCGTCTCCTGGTGACTAGGAGCGAGTAAGACCAGTTCATACACAACTTGTAATTGGTACTGTTAGTCTTCACTTGGCAATAAGCAGGTAAACTGGCCCACGTGCCAAGCAATATTTATGGGCAGCCTTCACATGCCAGTAACAGGTATAGCCAACCTCTGCATACCCAGAAATAGTAATAACAATAACCAGCTTGCACCTTTCAGGCAACGGATATGGCCGGACTCGGGGCCATATTTATACTTTTGACGCACAACTGCGCTAACACAGTTTTGCGTAAAAAAAATTAGCGCCGGCTAACGCCATTCTGAAGCGCCATGCGGGCGCTGTATTTAATCAATGACGTTAGCCGGCGTTAGCCGCCGGCGCTGCCTGGTGTGTGTGGAAAAAAACGACGTACACCAGGCAGCGCCGGCGTAGGGGGATATGGAGCTTGGGCACCAAAAAATGGGGCAAGTCAGGCTGAGGCAAATTCTTCGCCTCAACCCGATTTGCGCCATTTTTTTCGACTTCCAACCCCCATAGAAATGACTCCTGTCTTAGCAAAGACAGGAGTCATGCCCCCTTGCCCAATGGCCATGCCCAGGGGACTTATGTCCCCTGGGCATGATCATTGGGCATAGTGGCATGTAGGGGGGCACAAATCAGGCCCCCCTATGCCACAAAAAAAAAAAGAAAATACTTACCGGAACTTACCTTAGTGTCCCTGGGATGGGTCCCTCCAGCCTTGGGTGTCCTCATGGGGTGGGCAAGGGTGACAGGGGGTGTCCCTGGGGGCATGGGAGGGCACCTCTGGGCTCCTTCCGAGCCCACAGGTCCCTTAACGCCTGCCTTGTCCAGGCGCTAAAAAACGGCACAAAAGCGGCCGTACGTCATTTTTTTTGACCTGCCCAATCCCGGGCGTGAATTTTGCCCGGGAGTGTAAATACGGCGCACATGCCTCGGAGTCCATTTTTTAGACGGGAACGCCTACCTTGCATATCATTAACACAAAGTAGGTGTCCACGCTAAAAAATGACGCAAACTCCATGGACTTTGGCGCTAGACGCGTCTAACGCCAAAGTATAAATATGGAGTTAGTTTTGCGTCGGAATTGCGTCAAAAAAAACGACGCAATTCTGGCGCAAACAGAGTATAAATATGCCCCTCAGTACTCCTAGAAACAGGAATGATCAACCTCCACCTGTCCAATTACAGGTAGTTCCAACCTTCAGATACCTTCCTCTAGTTATTAGCTGCTTCCACATCTCTAGCATCATATATAGTCACAGGCTCAGCAAGAGGTTTCAACAGTTTACACATGCACTCTGCAGTATCGACCCCCTATGTACATTTGTAATTTTGTAAAGTGTAAACAAAGGTTGTATCTGAGGCAGGATAGCGCTCTGTAGCGAAGAAACATAACAAATTACATGATGTTCAAATGGATAAACAGGAAGACTTATCATACAGTGAATTAGAAGCATTGGACGAAAACTAGCACAAATGACAATCAGTGTATGATAAAAATTTTCAATGATGAACTCAATAGTGATATGCTGAAATATCAGTTATGATTAGATTTACAAAACAGATAGTTCCAGAATGAGGAGAAAAACACAATTAGAAGAATATAGAAGTAATGAAAATTACCAGGACCAAAGATAGCAATGGAAAATAATATTTTCTGTAGTTTGTAAATGAAGGATAGCAATATTAGGTTTGCAGAGAAGAAAGTAGATAGTGATTTATGAAACACTCCCTGGGAAGGAGAGAATCAAGGTGCACTGTTTTAGAAAGCTGATGTTTTGTGAAGAAAAAATAAATGCAGAACTCCTTTAGGTACAGATTGTTCTTGATAAAGTCAGATTCTGGATAAGACAGTTTGATGACCCCAAATGAATGGGCTAGTGGGTGTCAGGCAAGTTTACTGATACTACTAGATTTGCTAGAGATTTATTGTAATACGTTGAGAGTCGGGATAATATAAAATAGTTTCTTGAATATGGCAAGTCTTGCAGTCATGTTGAGGGCTGCCTTCAGAGCAGCAAGATCATTTTCAGTGAAACAGTAAGATATAAGTTTCCTTAGTCAAACCTGAAGAGTACAAGGAACAAGACTACAGTTTCGACGTCTGGTTCAGTGATATAGAATGTGAATTGAGGACTAAGTCATATGGAAATGAGCAGTGCATATAGTTCATTTATGTTATCCTCTAGATTATATCTGCTTTTAAGTAATAAGCATAGGGATTTAGCACATCTACAATGGGAAGCTTACAATCAGAGAAGATCATGGGCTCACATCAGGCTTTGAAGGTTGTCTTATGAAATCAAGTGGGGACACCATGGTTAGTAAGCAGGTAAGACATTTGTTAAGTTTGTCCATACCAGGAGGGAGTTTGCCAGCAAACCTTGCACCCCTTGATTGCATTCTGCAGCCAAGCCCTTCCAGTGCCCAGCTGACAAGAATATTACACTTCTCCCTTTCACCAAAACCATAACTTTAACCAAAAAATATAAAGATAACAATAAAATATCACACCAATAGAATAAACTAAAATTCCATAAGCTCTTCTTGAAACACACTTGATATATATACAATGTATGACAGTTCCACAAAAAGAAAAGAGAATACATGACTTAGTACCTTTTCAACCAAATTATCTCTTTATGATCCTGACATTTCTTATCTCCCTGCAAAATACTCTAATTCACTCCTCTCCCTTCATTATTCTTCCCCCTTTCAAAACACACACCCACCCACCAACCACATAATCTCCAACCACACTTTCTTCCACCACCTCCAACTATTTCTTCTCTGATCCTTTAAATCGCAATGCATGGGATATGCGTCCTCTCATCAATTCAAAGAGAGACTTTCTGGTTACAGAATGGGGTATGGTGGGGTATGCTCAGATCAAGGTACTCACAGCATTTCTCCATTTCCCACCACTGCTTAACACAAGTTACAAACCTTCCTTCAGTGTCCTGTTCTATCTCTCCATAAAACCATTAGTTTGAAGCTAAGAAATAGGTGATTGTACACAGTCCACCCCTCACTTCCACATAAATCTATTCCTGTCCTTCGAAAGGAACTGCATTCCATTGTCAGACAGTAAGACCTCAGTTTCACCTTCTCTGCCAAACATCTCATTCAAAAAGTTGACCACAACCTTGGTGTCCACTCGATCAGTGAACTTGACTTCAGGTCACTGCGAAAAAGAGTCAACCACCATCATGACATAACTAGGTGACCCACCCAACACATGCAGTGAGCCTGTGATGGCAACCTTCTTATGCATCGATCTGGCTTGTCAGAAACCACTGGTGGGTTTTTTACTGTCCTACAAGACTTGTCACTCCATGCACATGGGACACATTCACATGTGTGGTACTCCACATCACAGTCCATTTTGGGACACCAGTACTCCACTCTGATTCACCTCTTGGTAGCACTCGTCCCAATACGCTCCTCATGTGCAAAATCAATAATCATCTTCCTCAATATAGAAGGCACCACCAACAACTCCCCCTTTACAAAATTCCATTAATCACAGACAACTCTACATTAACTTGGCAAAACAATTCTGCCACTTCAGAAACTCTTCCTTTCACAGGCCCAACCATCTGCCATACACCCTACAATGTCTTGCAATAGTTTATCATCACGTATAGCACACACCCATTCCTCACGTGAAAGCCTTCCCTATGTGATCATATTTGCTTGAGACACCATTGCTTCATACAGATTTTCTTCAGCACTTTCTTGCATATTGGATGCCAACTTAAACAAACAGTCACCCATAATGTTTTACATTCCTCTTACATGCTCCATACTAACATTGTATTCTAACATTCTCATATCCCACTGACTTATTCTGGCAGAAGGCCTGTCTGTTCCCCTACTGGAAAGAACATCCACAAAAGGTTGATGGTCTGTGTGAAACATCAACTCCATATCTCACACTAATTTCCAGAAATATTTGACACCCCACCAACAGGCCAAGGCGTCCTTCTCAATTGTTGAGTATTTGTTTTTCTGCTGTCCTCAATGCCCTGGATGCTAAAACAATGGTAACCTCACTGTCATCATACTGTATATCTGCAATAGCAGAACCCCCAATTCCACACAACTAGTATCAGTAATAAAGACGCTGGCCTTCTTGGTGTCAAGCTTTTAGTGTTGGGCAAATGCTATTTGTCGTTTCAACTCACTGAATTCCCTTTCACATTCACCACACCACACAAACTTCTTGTTCTTCATGAGCTTTCTCATATCTTTACGTCTGTCAGCAAACATGGGAATGAACCAGGAGTAATATTCAGCCAGCACTAGGAATGATCTCAGCTGATCTTTATTCAAGGGCGAGGGATCTATCTAGCACCCCAAATATTTCACTCCCATCACACCAATTCAACATTTTTCTTTCTTAATAGTCAACCCACTTTCCTGTAAAGTACATAAAACCACCTTCAGTGTCTGATCGTTCTCCTCCCTGTTCTTCCCAAACACAAGGATGTCATCCTAGAAATATGTCATATGGGGAATGCCTTTGAGTAAATGATGCATAACACAGTGAAACACAGTGGAGGCAGAAGTCAAGCAATATGGCATCCACTTGAATCTGTAAGCACCCTGCAACATAACAAAAGGAGTCACGGGTCTTAAATCCAGGTGCAGCGCAAACTGGTGATACACCAGTTTGACAGACACTAAGTGGAAAACATCTTTGTTCTCTTTATGGTGGCTAACATTTCTCCTATGTTGGGCAAGGGATGTTAGATAGCAGCATTTAGATCTTGCAAGTCCACACACAAGCGTAGTTCGCCATTCCTCTTTTTTGCTAGAACCACTAGCGTCAACCACTCTGATGCTTCTATCTCATCAATGATTCCTTCATCACATAACTTGTTCAGTTCTTGCCACAAAGTCTTTCTTATGACAAGTGGGACACTATGGGGCCTATGCACCTGTAGCTGAATCCCCTTCCTTCAATATTGTTCTGTGTATGAATCCTTTCAGGGGGCCTAACTTTTCAATGAACACCGAATAAATGCCTCTTCCAGAGACAAAGACAGTTCCTCAATTTTGGCTGCTTCTTATCATTCCCCAAAAACTTGTACAGGGTGATTAGGGTCTAATCCTATCATCAAATCCCTTTATTGAAGCCATCCCAAAAGACACAAACCCTCTTTGGCAAAGTAAACTGTGAAGGGTACCACCACCCCTTGAAATCCAAACTGGCTTCTATGAACCCGACCAGGTCAATGGGTTTATTGCAAAAAGCTACTAGTTTGACATCCAGGGATTGGAGCACAGGACTCTGAAACTCTGGTATAAAGGTGTACATAGTTTTTTCTTTCCACAATTCAATGTAAATAGCATCAATGCTAATTTGTATTTGTCTTCACCTTCCCCTTCTTCTTCGCCGGTTTTTCCTAAAGGTGGAACATATTTCAATATGTGCCTTCCTTTAGCCCCAAGGCAGTTGCTAAGCATTGCTAACATCCTAGGAGCCACAACAATGTCTTCACTAATGGCTTGAACATAAGCTTCAAAGTCATCTTTCTAATCCTCCCAGGTTATACCAGGTTTCCCCAGGGCAAAAAAATGTAGGGGCTGATAATCCATCCATGTCAGCCTTATGCTTATAAATCTGTGTATTTTCTATTTGTTTTTTTATTTCTCCTGTTTTTTTAATACTGCCTATTGTACAGGTTGCTAGGTAACTACTCTCACTGCTGCTGGAAGCACACACCAGGCCTTGCATTAGCACGCTCTTAGCATTCAAAATCACGCGCTTCCATCCGCGTGTGTCTTCAGTCACAAGACATCAGTAACCACACATGCTACCACAGAAAGCGCGTGCCAGGCATATCTTTAAAAAATAATCCTAGCGGCTTTCATTCAGCTAAAATCCAAGTAATTCCTTGTCACTTTCACCCATCCTGCAGCTACCGTCTGCCAATACACAGGTGTTTCCAACTGCACACCTTCACCTGCAGCCTTCCAATTTCCCTTTGGGCTCATGCTGCAGCCCTCATCCTGAAATGCACATGGCATCTGATGCTGGCTCTCTGTGTGACTTTCTCCCCAGTGATCCTGGGTTGAGGAATCCTTATCTGCAGTGAAATTAAGTGGTGGTGGACACCACCATTAGTAAGCAGGTAAGACTTTTATTAAGTGTGCCAATACCAGAAAGGGGCCTGCCCGTAACTGTTGCACCACTTGATTCCATTTGGTAACCAAGCCCCTCCAATGCTTTGCTGACAAAAATATTACACCTTGCTGTAAGGGTATAAGATCAGCAAACAATGTTTTCAGCAGGATATAGTTAAAGAGGTTATCCGGCCACCCATGAATGGAGATTTGTGATCATTTAAGCTAGAAGAGAAATGTTATCTGAGAAGGAAATCTTAAGATGAAACTAAATGTTATCAACATAGAGATCATAGGACGTACTTGATTTATTGAGAAGTGTACTAAGGTTGATTGATGAGGATAGATGAAAGGATGGAATCCTGAGGCAATCTTCAAAGGAGAGGGATAGAGTCTTCAAAGAAGCTCTAATACTTATGTACTTTTATGTACTAGTTGTGCAGAGGGTAAATGAAATCAATGTATGTATGTATGTATGTATGTATGCTTATGTATTTGTGTGGGATTTTTATAGCCCAAACCTAGTCAAAAGCCACCATAGCACTGTAAACTGTCAAAGACAAGCATAACATCTACAAATAATAGGAAAGGAAGCTGGATTGTAGACAATTAATGCATTATGATGTAATTTTCCTTAAACAGGTGAGTGTTCAACTCTTCCCTAAATAAGAGCGGCATTGGGGAGTTCCTGTTGGATACAGGGATGTTGTTCCAGATCCTGGGTAAGTAGATGGAAAAGGTCTGATGTCCTGTTTTTACTTTATGGTTTAATAATCTACAGAATGACTGACGATAATGAGACTCTCTGCAAGATAAGCAGGGACACTTGTAGTAATGGCTTTATAAATGACACAGCTGGTTTTAAAGATTGTAGTGAGGCTGGCAAGGGGAATCAATAGAGTTCCATCAGGATGGGAGTGATGTGATCATATTCCTTCAGGCCCTTGATGAGCTCTGCTGCAGCATGAAGGATGCTCCTAGCTGGTGCCGGTGTGTAGTCTGGGAAACTATAAAGTAGGGGTAGTATACTGTGTGTTCCCATTCCTGGTATGTCTGAGCTGGTGTCTGGACTGCTGAGAGTTAAATGCTGAGAATGAATGAAGTAATTCAATGTTTGTATGTGGACTTCAATAAAAACAAGGAGACAGGAACTATTGGACAGAGGATGAAACCATGATAAGGCCTACCTTCTTTTGCTGTAACCTAAGGGCTAAACATGAAATAAATAACATACCTCATACCAGAATGGCTCCATGCTTTTGTATGAAGACCCTGCCTTCCAATCTAAAAATGTTGTTAAGGACATGAGGCAACAATTTTGTGGCAGTTGAGACCCATTTCTGGCAGAGGAGGAGGCCTGTTGTGCTACACGTGATGTCCTTAAGACTGTAGAGTAGTCTGGGATTGCCATCAGTAGGGAATTTCCACATTTAGGTGGTCATTCCAACCTCGGCGGTAAAAGGCGCTTACCGCTTACCACAACAGGCAAACCGCCAAAATAAAGACATCCACAAAAGTCCGCCACACCAAAGGCCAGCGGGAAACTGGCGATGACCAAACCTCCACCGTCACGCCAACAGAAATATGCCCACACTATCACGACACACGAATCCACGCGGCGGTCTTTCAACCGCGGTATTCCATTGGCGGTACACACCGCCGCAGTCAAAATACACACACACACTTACAAAATACAACCACATTGGACAATTCAAAATGCACACACCTGAGACACATACACACACCACTCCCACACACCCAATTAAATATAAAACACACACCCACATCACCCACAAACCTCCACTCCTAGAGATTTGTGAACACGCACCGAGAAAAGACATCCGAGCACCCAGACGCCCAATTCACTGTCACCCAGCAATATTTGCACGCACTTCACACAACACAACAATACACATCACCACACTTAGCAGCACACAATCCACCCCACACATCACCCACACCACCCCATGGCACCGCAAAGACACCCCAGGTTCTCTGATGATGAACTCAGGGTCATGGTGGAGGAAATTGTATGAGTAGAGCCACAGCTGTTTGGGGCACAGGTGCAGCACACCACCATTGCCAGGAAGATGGAGCTATGGAGCAGAATAGTGGACAGGGTCAATGCTGTGGGACAGCACCCAAGAAATCGGGACGACCTCAGGAAGAGGTGGAACGACCTACGGGGGAAGGTGCGTTCCATGGTATCCAGGCACAACATCGCGGTGCAGAAGACTGGCGGCGGACCCCTACCTCCTCCCCCAGAATTTACAACATGGGAGGAGCAAGTCTTGAACATCCTGCATCCTGAGGGCCTCGCAGGAGTAGGCGGAGGAATGGACTCTGGTAAGGCAAATCTTAACTACTTCTCCCCCCCACCCCACCTGCATGTCAACTCATACCCCCACCCTCACCCTCACCCCCATCACATCCTACTCCTTGCAACTTTCTCACCATCACAACCCACCCATCCCAACACCTAGCCCTGCATGCGTCCACAAAGCATGGACACCCATCACCTAAGCATGCCCACTGCACATACACATACAACCCCCCCCCAACCACCGTCACAACAGCCCCCACAAAGGAATGCCAGCACTGGGATACACGGGCACCCACCCATTGCATGCTATGACACACACAGAAGCAATAACCATGCTTTTATACCCCTGCAGGACCCGAACGCCACGTCACCGCACAGGAGGGTCCACAAATGTCCCCTCCACCCCCAGAAGAGGCCCACAGTGAGGACCGCAGCTCTGTCTCCCTGGATCTAGATGACCAGCCCGGCCCATCGGGGACCTCGGGACAGTTGGTTCCCCTCACACAGCCACAGGCCACAGTAGACCTTCCCCCCTCTGGGAACACCAGCACAGCACCCACCCAGCGGGCACATACCTCTGTCCCCAGGACACGTCAATCAGCGGTGTGTCCACCACTACAGGGAACCCAGGCTAACTCACCACCCCAACAACAACAGGGACCTGGGGGCAGTGGTAGTGGGCACACGGTCCAGGGGACAGAGGCCAGGGGAAACAGGGGAACTGGGAGGGCTGCTCTGCGACAGGGGGGGGACAGGCCCAGGGAACCCACTCTCCACGAGGCCCTCTCCTCCATCATGGGAGCATACCACCGCTCCCAGGAGACGATGGCGATGGTCCTGGCTAGATTTCAGGAGATCCAGCTTCTGCAGGAGGAACAGTATATGGGGTTCAGGGAGGAACTAAGAAACATCAGTTCCGCCATGGGTACCATCGTAGTGGCCCTGAATGAGGTAGTCACGACATTGCGGAACACTGTGGCACCTCAAAGGGCCCCTGACACTAGCATGCACCAAGAACTGCCTACCACCTCCGCCGGCGCTAGTGGACTGGAGGCCCCGACACAAGACCAACAGGCCACCAGAACCCCACCCCCTGCAGAAGGAGAACCACCCCGCAAGCGGGCCCTGAGATCCACGAAGAAGACAGAGTAAGATGTCAAGACCCCTGACAGCAAAGGATACCGCCCTGATTGTCATCCCACTGTCTCACATTGTCACCCTGTCCAACCTTAAACTGCCCCTGCTCCACTTCCCACAGGCATTTGGACAATGCACCTGTGAAACTGATAGTCTGGACTCTGCCATGGACAATCCTCCACCATCACCCCTCACCGATTTGCAACCACCCATCCAATGTAGAGCACTTGAATAAAAACACTTATTGCACAAAACAATCTGGAGTCTGGCTGTGATTTAGAACAAATGTATTAGACATGACCGTGCCAAAATGTTCATTCACATTGTGATGGTAACAAACCGCTGTCACACAGATGTAGTCCATTGGGAAACAAAGCAGATGTCACGCTGTGGGGCCCACAGCTCTGAAAACGGAAGGGAAAGTCACAACACAGTTACCATACACTGGGGGAAAAAGTCAGACAGTAGAGAGGTAGGAGTCATTAAGTAAATGTAATATGCCGGTGTCTACTCTTACCTGTGTGTCACTGAAAATACTGCTGTATTACTGTGTTCCTGTTCTCTATGTCGTCCTCTTCGGCTTCCTCCTCTTCACTCTCCACAGGCTCCACAGGCTCCACAGCTGCTACAACACCGCCATCTGGACCATCCTCCTGCAGAAAAGGCACCTGGCGGCGCAAACCCAGGTTGTGAAGCATGCAGCAGGCCACGATGATCTGGCACACCTTCTTTGGTGAGTACATTAGGGATCCACCTGTCATATGGAGGCACCTGAACCTGGCCTTCAGGAGGCCAAAGGTTCACTCGATCACCCTCCTAGTCCGCCCATGGGCCTCATTGTACCGTTCCTCTGCCCTTGTCCTGGGATTCCTCACTGGGGTCAGTAGCCAGGACAGGTTGGGGTAACCAGAGTCCCCTAATAGCCACACCTGGTGCCTCTGGAGTTGACCCATCACATACGGGATGCTGCTATTCCGCAGGATGTAGGCGTCATGCACTGACCCAGGGAACTTGGCATTAACATGGGAGATGTACTGGTCAGCCAAACACACCATCTGTACATTCATCGAATGATAACTCTTCCGGTTCCTGTACACCTGTTCACTCCTGCTGGGGGGAACCAAAGCAACATGTGTCTCATCAATGGCACCTATGATGTTGGGGATATGTCCAAGGGCATAGAAGTCACCCTTCACTGTAGGCAAATCCCCCACCTCAGGGAAAACGATGTAGCTCCGCATGTGTTTCAGCAGGGCAGACAACACTCTGGACAACACCTTGAAAAACATAGGCTGGGACATCCCTGATGATATGGCCACTGTTGTTTGAAATTACCCACTTGCTAAGAAATGGAGTACTGACAGCACCTGCACTAGAGGGGGGATCCCTGTGGGTTGGCGGATGGGTGACATCAGGTCTGGCTCCAGCTGGGCACCAGTTCCTGTATAGTAGCTCGGTCAAGCCTGTATGTCAGTATGACATGTCGTTCCTCCATTGTCGACAGGTCCACCAGCGGTCTGTACACGGGAAGATTCCTCCATCTCCTCGCATGTCCCAGCAGACGGTGCCTATGAAGGACAACAGCGAGCACAGAGTCAAGCAACCCACACGTATGTAACCACAGCTTGCACATAGCACGATTCCCAATGCATTGAATGGTTTGTATGAGTGTTGGTGCATGGCCTAGGTATGTGTGACGCAGTTGGTAAATAGGCCATGTGGGCCCTTGAAGTGGCGGCTGCCTGACCTGTGAAGTGCGACAGTGGGATGTGAGGTCAATGCGCTGGCGTGGCACACCGCAGCGGTAGGCGGTCGAAGACCGCGGCGCTAAGCCGCATTGGTTAACATAGAACCCTATGGGTTTCAGGAGCCAATGACGATGTGCGCCGGCGGTCGCGGTACGCACCGCCGCAGACGTGACCGCCATTTTCTATCTGCTTAATCACTCGATACCTGATCTTCGACAGGAGAGGACCTACACTGCAAGTGCTGCTGTGACCTCGGTCTGGAAGAGACAATGGCTCATGCGACTGGGGAAAGAGTCCCTGCCTTCACTGCGGAGGAGTTGGAGAAACTTGTGGATGGGGTCCTCCCCCAGTATGCGCAACTCTACGGTCCTCCAGACCAACAGGTAAGTACACTGGGACCATGCTTAGTGGGCAATGCCTGGGTTGAGTCGGGTGGATGAAAGATGGTGGGGAGTGGAGCTATTGAGGAATGCATCAAACGACAGATGAGAGCATGTGCCACATGGCAAGGGTGGGGATGGGGGGCCACTCACATCGAGCATGCAGAAGGTGATGACAATTTTTCTCTCCCTGTACATGTCACATAGGTCAGCGCCCACCAGAAAGTCGCGATTTGGCGTGCCATCGCCAAGGACGTCCGGACCCTGGGGGTCCACAACAGACGGGGCACCCACTGCCGGAAGAGGTGGAGGACATCCGACGTGGGAGCAGGAAGACGGCGGAGGCTCTGCTGGGGATGGCCTCCCAACGTAGGAGGGGTGCCAGTCGTCAATTGACCCCCCTGATGTCCCGGATCCTGGTGGTGGCCTACCCCGATTTGGATGGGCACGTGAGGACATCACAGCAGACACAAGGGGGTGAGTACAAATACATTCTGCTGACTTTGCGTGCAGTGGAGGTGTCTGGGTGGGGGAGGAGGGCTGTGGGTATCCCTAGGCCAGGGTGATTTCTGTAGGCTAGGCCCCTCCATAAGGCATGGCCCTGTGCCCCCGCCCCCCACCTCTGTAGGGTGCCAAGTACAGGTATCCATGGCCCTGTGTCATCGATGTGTGCAGTTGTCGTCCATAGGCTTGTAGGCCATGTCCCACGGAGTGCGTAGTGGACCCCAAGTGCGCAGCGTAGTGCAGGGGGCTTCTGTGTCTGTCTTGTCCGCCAACGGTAGCGGTAATCCATGCACTCAACATGTCTTTATTTCTCCTCGCCCCCTTTTTTGTGGTCTTCCTGTTCATGTGTGCATTAGCATCATCAGGCGGAGGAGAAGTGGAATCGGAGCACGAGGGAGCTGCATCTCACATGGCCATGGCGGGCCATGCAACTGACTCGGATTTCACCAGTGAGACGGAGGGCGAGGGGAGCTCCACAACGGGGACTCGTGCTGATGTCAGTGACAGCGACTGGTCCTCTGAAGGGAGCTCCCTTGTGGTGGCGGCAACATCCGTGCCCCCCGCAACAACAGGTACAGCCGCCACCCAGCGCACCAGCACCGCCCTCCCAGCAGCCCCTCAGCGTTTGCCCCCTGCCCGCTCACCCAGGAAGGTGGGCACCTCCTTCGCACCAGGCACCTCAGGCCCTGCCCCTGTCACCCCTGCTGCCCTCAGTGAGGAGGTCATTGACCTCCTAAGGACCATCATTGTTGGGCAGTCTACCCTTTTGAATGCCATCCAGGGTGTACAAAGGGAGGTGCACCAGAGTAATGCATACCTGGAGGGCATTCATTCGGGTCATGCTGCCCATCAGCGATCGTTCAACGCTCTGGCCTCAGCACTGACGGCAGCAATTGTCCCTGTCTCTAGCCTCCCCCCTCCAACTTCCTCCACCCAGACCCAATCCCCTGTACCTCTGCCTATCCCAGACACACCATCAGACCAGCCTGCACACACCTCAACACCCAAGGGAAGCTCATCCAGACATAAGCACCACACATCACACAAGCATTCACACAAGCAACATCCACATGCAGACATACCAACACCCACTGCCTCCACTGTGGCCCCCTCCTCCTCGTCTCCCTCCTCCCTCCCTGTGACGTCTCCACTCACACTTGCATGCACAACATCTTCAGCCACTACGTCCATCACCAGCACACCCACCAGAACACTCCGCACACGTGCAGTCACCACCCCCACTACCATTTACACGTCCCCTGTGTCCTGTCCAAGTGTGTCTGTCACCCCCTCCTCCAAACTACACAAACGCAGGCAGCCACCCACCCAACAGCCATCCACCTCACGACAGCCTCCAGCCTAAGCACCTGCACCCAAAGACACCAGACTTCACACTCCTACAACCACATCCTGTTCCTCCACTCCCATACCCACTACACCTACCCGTCCCTCTCTTTTCAAATTGATTTTCCTTTCCAAACTTGACCTCTTTCCTACAACTCCCCCACCCCGTCCGACTCATAAGACTCCAATCAGCACCTCAGCCACCACAAAACCGGGACCAGTGAAGACTGTTGTCCATGGACTGTGGAGTCCCCCACCCTCAAGGGCATCCAGTTCAGCTAGGAGCCAAGGCACGGCCAGCCCACCACCGGAAAAGCATCCTAAGATTGCCAGTGCCCGGTGCGAGCGACCAAAGACCCCAGGGACCAAAATCCCTACATTGGCACCGTCAGGAAGTGAGGTGCCACCTGGCACACCGCCAAAAATGGGAAAGGGCCACAAGCGTGCAGGGAAGGGTGGGAAGGGCAGCACGCCGACAAGTCCGGCAGCAGTCCAGCTGGCCAGGAGGGCCCCACCAGCCCCATCCCAGGTGTGCAGGAGGACACACACAGGCCCGGTACTGCAGCCCAGGAGGGCCCCGCCAGCCACAGCCCAGCTGCCCAGGAGGGCCCCGCCAGCCACAGCCCAGCTGCACAGGAGGGCCCCGCCAGCCACAGCCCAGCTGGGCAATGAAGGACCGCCAGCCACAGCCCAGCTGGGCAATGAAGGACCGCCAGCCACAGCCCAGCTGGGCAATGAAGGACCGCCAACTCAAGCACCGCTGAACATGGCAAGGACCGCCAAGGCAAGCACCGCTGAACAGGGCAAGGACTGCCAAGGCAAGCACCGCTGAACAGGGCAAGGACCGCCAAGGCAAGCACCGCTGAACAGGGCAAGGACCGCTGAATAGGGCAAGGACCGCTGAACAGGGCAAGGACCGCCAAGGCAAGCACCGCTGAACAGGGCAAGGACCGCTGAACAGGGCAAGGACCACCAAGGCAAGCACCGCTGAACAGGGCAAGGACCGCCAAGGCAAGCACCGCTGAACAGGGCAAGCACCGCTGAACAGGGCAAGGACCGCTGAACTGGGCCCTTCATCTCAAGCACCGCTCCGCTGGGCCCTTCATCTCAAGCACCGCTGAACTGGGCCCTTCATCTCAAGCACCGCTGAACTGGGCCCTTCATCTCAAGCACCGCTCCGCTGGGCACCGCAGTCTCAAGCACCGCTGAACTGGGCCCTTCATCTCAAGCACCGCTCCGCTGGGCACCGCCGTCTCAAGCACCGCTGCACTGGGCCCTTCATGTCAAGCACCGCTGAACTGGGCCCTTCATCTCAAGCACCGCTCCGCTGGGCACCGCCGTCTCAAGCACCGCTGCACTGGGCCCTTCATGTCAAGCACCGCTGAACTGGGCCCTTCATCTCAAGCACCGCTCCGCTGGGCACCGCCGTCTCAAGCACCGCTGCACTGGGCCCTTCATCTCAAGCACCGCTGAACTGAGCCCTTCATCTCAAGCACCGCTCTGCTGGGCACCGCTGTCTTAAGCACCGCTGCACTGGGCCCTTCATCTCAAGCACAGCTCCGCTGGGCCCTTCATCTCAAGCACCGCTCCGCTGGGCACCACCGTCTCAAGCACCGCTGAACTGGGCCCTTCATCTCAAGCACCGCTCCGCTGGGCACCGCCGTCTCAAGCACCGCTGCACTGGGCCCTTCATCTTAAGCACCGCTCCGCTGGGCCCTTCATCTCAAGCACCGCTCCGCTGGGCACTGCCGTCTCAAAAACCGCTGCACTGGGCCCTTCATCTCAAGCACCGCTCCGCTGGGCCCTTCATCTCAAGCACCGCTCCGCTGGGCACCGCCGTCTCAAGCACCGCTGAACTGGGCCCTTCATCTCAAGCACCGCTTCGCTGGGCACCGCCGTCTCATGCACCGCTGCACTGGGCCCTTCATCTCAAGCACTGCTGAACTGGGCCCTTCATCTCAAGCACCGCTCCGCTGGGCACCGCCGTCTCAAGCACCGCTGAACTGGGCCCTTCATCTCAAGCACCCCTCCGCTGGGCACCGCCGTCTCAAGCACCGCTGCACTGGGCCCTTCATCTCAAGCACCGCTGGCCCATTGGCGGAAGGGGCAGGCCAGCATCTGTGTCGGGCATGGCTGCACGAAGCACTCTGGGCACTAGTCCCCCTCCAGTACCAGTGGAGACTGTTATCCACTTGAAAGACTGTGGCTTTGCACTCCCCAGGATTGAACAGTGGGCAAACCACCCACTGTAGAGACTTGAGAGACTGTGGCTTTGCACTCCCCAGGATGGCACAGTGGGCAACCCACCCACTGTAGAGACTTGAGAGACTGTGGCTTTGCACTCCCCAGGATATGGCAGTGGGCAAGCCACCCACTGTAGAGACTTGAGAGACTGTGGCTTTTCACTCCCCAGGATGGCACAGTGGCCATGGAGGCCCCTCGTGGATCTGGCGTCGTGGACTCATCAGGCTGAGGTGCCCCCCCTTCCCTTCCCCCTGAGGTGCCTGTAGTTTTCCTATCTGATGCCCCTGCAGTGTTCTCTCCGTTGGAGGCAGGTATCCTGTGTGGGCTTTGCCCATGTGTTTTGGCCCTGTGGCCCACGAACAATGGCTGATGGACATATCGGACTGGACAATTTATGTATATAAAGTTATAGATGTGTGATATATTTTATACTCAGTCTTACAATATAATTCTATATTTATAATCATTTCCTTTTGCCTTTGCATTCTTCCGGGGGGTTTGGGGGTGTCATTGTGATGTGTTGCTATGCATTGATGTGTGTGTTGTAGTGGTTGAGGGTGAGGGTGGGTGTGTCGCATATGTGTGTCCCCGTAATTTTTTGCCTCCCCCTCCCCTGTGTCGTAGGTGCAGTACTCACCGTTGTCTTCTGCGCCGGCGTTCGTGCTCCTGGTAGAGGAGCAGGAAGACAATGGCTGGTAGGATGTGTAGTTCGGGTTCCATGCTGTCCAGATTCCTCGTGGGGTGTATGGAGGTGAGCGTTTTCCATTTGAAATGTCTGTTTCCGCCGTGTTTTTATCGGCGGGGCTACCGCCCCGGAAAAGGTGGCGGATTGGTGGGTTGTGATAGGGTGGGCGGTACATTGTCTCCCGCCTGTCTGTTGGCGGTGACCGTCGCGCTGTTTGTTTGTCCCGCCGTGGCAGGCGGTGTGTTAAAGTGGCGGTCTCTGTTGGCGGTTTCCGCCAGGGTCGGAATTGCATTTTTTTTACCGCCAGCCTGTTGGCGGTTTGACCGCCGCTTTAACACCGACCGCCAGGGTTGGAATGACCCCCTTAGTCTCTCAGAGTTTTTCAGCAGAATAATGCGATTCACAGTATCAGAAGCTGTGAATATGTTAAGTAGGATAAATAAACGTGCAACCATGTCAGGGCAACAATTTTAATATTAACAGAGTAGTATGAGCTAATGCACGGAGCAATAGAGATCCACACATTTATCATATCTGCAAAAATATATGTGATACCATGTTCTTCACAAAACAGGATTGTAGTTTTCAGAGTTGAGTTGCTTGTAATGTTCACGTCCATCATTTGTTGTGTTGCAGAACAAAGTCTGAGTATTGCAATGCTGAGTTCCTATGATGTCATTAATGGAATGTTGGTGGTAACGAAGGGAAGGTTTCACTTGGAAGGAGAGAGAGAGAAAGATGAGCAGCTCAGGAGATAAAAGAGCAGCTGTAGAAAGGAATGGGAAAAGGCCAGGATTGCTCAGTGTATTACGTGATAGCTAGGTATAATCCTTTGTACAGTTAAGCGAGGGACAACGTTAAATGAGTTACGTGTGGTCTCTGTTTGACAAGATCTTCGACAGGTTCTAGCTCTAATGGAAACTAAAAAGAGTTTCTGTGAAATCAGCTCCTGTCTTCAATAATGAGAGCTCTGGATGAGAGGATGACCCTAAGTTAGGATTTACAAATGTGTGCAACACTGAAGAGCTGGACATGTATGTTTAGCTGGAGTGATTAAATAATGACATCCCAAGTGTGAGAGACTATGGCCCTCATTGTGACTTTGGTGGTCTTCACAGGAGACCGCCAAAGCTGCAGGCGCCAGAAGACCGCTAGTGTTGGTAGTCTTCCTCCCACCATATCACCGGTACTGCTGGATTTGCCCCACACCTTGGGCAGAAAACCAGCAGTAGTCATGCTGGTGAGTGGAGGCGCTTGACTTTCCACCACCGACCCTGCCCCACCAGTAGGACTTCACCAGCCGTATTATGGGCAATAATATGACCTGGCAGTGTCTTGCTGGCAGGGCACTGCCTGCGGTGGAAGCGCCCCATTCCGTTCCCTGCTGGACGACCTTCTCCCTGGACCAGGTAAGGTAATCATCTGACAGGGAGGAGGTGGGAGGGTGGCGAGTGTTGTTTGTGCTTGTATAAGTGTCTGAATGTGGAAGTGAGTGTGTGTCGGCATGTAAGTGTGTATGCGTGTGTGTATGTGAGCGTGAATGTTATGGTGAATGCATGTTTGTCTGTGTGCGAGTATGCATGTTTAGATGGGTGTGCACTGGGCCCTTCATGTCAAGCACCGCTGAACTGGGCCCTTCATCTCAAGCACCGCTCCGCTGGGCACCGCCGTCTCAAGCACCGCTGCACTGGGCCCTTCATGTCAAGCACCGCTGAACTGGGCCCTTCATCTCAAGCACCGCTCCGCTGGGCACCGCCGTCTCAAGCACCGCTGCACTGGGCCCTTCATCTCAAGCACCGCTGAACTGAGCCCTTCATCTCAAGCACCGCTCCGCTGGGCACCGCTGTCTTAAGCACCGCTGCACTGGGCCCTTCATCTCAAGCACAGCTCCGCTGGGCCCTTCATCTCAAGCACCGCTCCGCTGGGCACCACCGTCTCAAGCACCGCTGAACTGGGCCCTTCATCTCAAGCACCGCTCCGCTGGGCACCGCCGTCTCAAGCACCGCTGCACTGGGCCCTTCATCTTAAGCACCGCTCCGCTGGGCCCTTCATCTCAAGCACCGCTCCGCTGGGCACCGCCGTCTCAAAAACCGCTGCACTGGGCCCTTCATCTCAAGCACCGCTCCGCTGGGCCCTTCATCTCAAGCACCGCTCCGCTGGGCACCGCCGTCTCAAGCACCGCTGAACTGGGCCCTTCATCTCAAGCACCGCTCCGCTGGGCACCGCCGTCTCATGCACCGCTGCACTGGGCCCTTCATCTCAAGCACCGCTGAACTGGGCCCTTCATCTCAAGCACCGCTCCGCTGGGCACCGCCGTCTCAAGCACCGCTGAACTGGGCCCTTCATCTCAAGCACCCCTCCGCTGGGCACCGCCGTCTCAAGCACCGCTGCACTGGGCCCTTCATCTCAAGCACCGCTGGCCCATTGGCGGAAGGGGCAGGCCAGCATCTGTGTCGGGCATGGCTGCACGAAGCACTCTGGGCACTAGTCCCCCTCCAGTACCAGTGGAGACTGTTATCCACTTGAGAGACTGTGGCTTTGCACTCCCCAGGATTGAACAGTGGGCAAACCACCCACTGTAGAGACTTGAGAGACTGTGGCTTTGCACTCCCCAGGATGGCACAGTGGGCAACCCACCCACTGTAGAGACTTGAGAGACTGTGGCTTTGCACTCCCCAGGATATGGCAGTGGGCAAGCCACCCACTGTAGAGACTTGAGAGACTGTGGCTTTTCACTCCCCAGGATGGCACAGTGGCCATGGAGGCCCCTCGTGGATCTGGCGTCGTGGACTCATCAGGCTGAGGTGCCCCCCCTTCCCTTCCCCCTGAGGTGCCTGTAGTTTTCCTATCTGATGCCCCTGCAGTGTTCTCTCCGTTGGAGGCAGGTATCCTGTGTGGGCTTTGCCCATGTGTTTTGGCCCTGTGGCCCACGAACAATGGCTGATGGACATATCGGACTGGACAATTTATGTATATAAAGTTATAGATGTGTGATATATTTTATACTCAGTCTTACAATATAATTCTATATTTATAATCATTTCCTTTTGCCTTTGCATTCTTCCGGGGGGTTTGGGGGTGTCATTGTGATGTGTTGCTATGCATTGATGTGTGTGTTGTAGTGGTTGAGGGTGAGGGTGGGTGTGTCGCATATGTGTGTCCCCGTAATTTTTTGCCTCCCCTTCCCCTGTGTCGTAGGTGAAGTACTCACCGTTGTCTTCTGCGCCGGCGTTCGTGCTCCTGGTAGAGGAGCAGGAAGACAATGGCTGGTAGGATGTGTAGTTCGGGTTCCATGCTGTCCAGATTCCTCGTGGGGTGTATGGAGGTGAGCGTTTTCCGTTTGAAATGTCTGTTTCCGCCGTGTTTTTATCGGCGGGGCTACCGCCCCGGAAAAGGTGGCGGATTGGTGGGTTGTGATAGGGTGGGCGGTACATTGTCTCCCGCCTGTCTGTTGGCGGTGACCGTCGCGCTGTTTGTTTGTCCCGCCGTGGCAGGCGGTGTGTTAAAGTGGCGGTCTCTGTTGGCGGTTTCCGCCAGGGTCGGAATTGCATTTTTTTTACCGCCAGCCTGTTGGCGGTTTGACCGCCGCTTTAACACCGACCGCCAGGGTTGGAATGACCCCCTTAGTCTCTCAGAGTTTTTCAGCAGAATAATGCGATTCACAGTATCAGAAGCTGTGAATATGTTAAGTAGGATAAATAAACGTGCAACCATGTCAGGGCAACAATTTTAATATTAACAGAGTAGTATGAGCTAATGCACGGAGCAATAGAGATCCACACATTTATCATATCTGCACAAATATATGTGATACCATGTTCTTCACAAAACAGGATTGTAGTTTTCAGAGTTGAGTTGCTTGTAATGTTCACGTCCATCATTTGTTGTGTTGCAGAACAAAGTCTGAGTATTGCAATGCTGAGTTCCTATGATGTCATTAATGGAATGTTGGTGGTAACGAAGGGAAGGTTTCACTTGGAAGGAGAGAGAGAGAAAGATGAGCAGCTCAGGAGATAAAAGAGCAGCTGTAGAACGGAATGGGAAAAGGCCAGGATTGCTCAGTGTATTACGTGATAGCTAGGTATAATCCTTTGTACAGTTAAGCGAGGGACAACGTTAAATGAGTTACGTGTGGTCTCTGTTTGACAAGATCTTCGACAGGTTCTAGCTCTAATGGAAACTAAAAAGAGTTTCTGTGAAATCAGCTCCTGTCTTCAATAATGAGAGCTCTGGATGAGAGGATGACCCTAAGTTAGGATTTACAAATGTGTGCAACACTGAAGAGCTGGACATGTATGTTTAGCTGGAGTGATTAAATAATGACATCCCAAGTGTGAGAGACTATGGCCCTCATTGTGACTTTGGTGGTCTTCACAGGAGACCGCCAAAGCTGCAGGCACCAGAAGACCGCTAGTGTTGGTAGTCTTCCTCCCACCATATCACCGGTACTGCTGGATTTGCCCCACACCTTGGGCAGAAAACCAGCAGTAGTCATGCTGGTGAGTGGAGGCGCTTGACTTTCCACCACCGACCCTGCCCCACCAGTAGGACTTCACCAGCCGTATTATGGGCAATAATATGACCTGGCAGTGTCTTGCTGGCAGGGCACTGCCTGCGGTGGAAGCGCCCCATTCCGTTCCCTGCTGGACGACCTTCTCCCTGGACCAGGTAAGGTAATCATCTGACAGGGAGGAGGTGGGAGGGTGGCGAGTGTTGTTTGTGCTTGTATAAGTGTCTGAATGTGGAAGTGAGTGTGTGTCGGCATGTAAGTGTGTATGCGTGTGTGTATGTGAGCGTGAATGTTATGGTGAATGCATGTTTGTCTGTGTGCGAGTATGCATGTTTAGATGGGTGTGCACTGGGCCCTTCATGTCAAGCACCGCTGAACTGGGCCCTTCATCTCAAGCACCGCTCCGCTGGGCACCGCCGTCTCAAGCACCGCTGCACTGGGCCCTTCATGTCAAGCACCGCTGAACTGGGCCCTTCATCTCAAGCACCGCTCCGCTGGGCACCGCCGTCTCAAGCACCGCTGCACTGGGCCCTTCATCTCAAGCACCGCTGAACTGAGCCCTTCATCTCAAGCACCGCTCCGCTGGGCACCGCTGTCTTAAGCACCGCTGCACTGGGCCCTTCATCTCAAGCACAGCTCCGCTGGGCCCTTCATCTCAAGCACCGCTCCGCTGGGCACCACCGTCTCAAGCACCGCTGAACTGGGCCCTTCATCTCAAGCACCGCTCCGCTGGGCACCGCCGTCTCAAGCACCGCTGCACTGGGCCCTTCATCTTAAGCACCGCTCCGCTGGGCCCTTCATCTCAAGCACCGCTCCGCTGGGTACTGCCGTCTCAAAAACCGCTGCACTGGGCCCTTCATCTCAAGCACGCTCCGCTGGGCCCTTCATCTCAAGCACCGCTCCGCTGGGCACCGCCGTCTCAAGCACCGCTGAACTGGGCCCTTCATCTCAAGCACCGCTCCGCTGGGCACCGCCGTCTCATGCACCGCTGCACTGGGCCCTTCATCTCAAGCACCGCTGAACTGGGCCCTTCATATCAAGCACCGCTCCGCTGGGCACCGCCGTCTCAAGCACCGCTGAACTGGGCCCTTCATCTCAAGCACCCCTCCGCTGGGCACCGCCGTCTCAAGCACCGCTGCACTGGGCCCTTCATCTCAAGCACCGCTGGCCCATTGGCGGAAGGGGCAGGCCAGCATCTGTGTCGGGCATGGCTGCACGAAGCACTCTGGGCACTAGTCCCCCTCCAGTACCAGTGGAGACTGTTATCCACTTGAGAGACTGTGGCTTTGCACTCCCCAGGATTGAACAGTGGGCAAACCACCCACTGTAGAGACTTGAGAGACTGTGGCTTTGCACTCCCCAGGATGGCACAGTGGGCAACCCACCCACTGTAGAGACTTGAGAGACTGTGGCTTTGCACTCCCCAGGATATGGCAGTGGGCAAGCCACCCACTGTAGAGACTTGAGAGACTGTGGCTTTTCACTCCCCAGGATGGCACAGTGGCCATGGAGGCCCCTCGTGGATCTGGCGTCGTGGACTCATCAGGCTGAGGTGCCCCCCCTTCCCTTCCCCCTGAGGTGCCTGTAGTTTTCCTATCTGATGCCCCTGCAGTGTTCTCTCCGTTGGAGGCAGGTATCCTGTGTGGGCTTTGCCCATGTGTTTTGGCCCTGTGGCCCACGAACAATGGCTGATGGACATATCGGACTGGACAATTTATGTATATAAAGTTATAGATGTGTGATATATTTTATACTCAGTCTTACAATATAATTCTATATTTATAATCATTTCCTTTTGCCTTTGCATTCTTCCGGGGGGTTTGGGGGTGTCATTGTGATGTGTTGCTATGCATTGATGTGTGTGTTGTAGTGGTTGAGGGTGAGGGTGGGTGTGTCGCATATGTGTGTCCCCGTAATTTTTTGCCTCCCCCTCCCCTGTGTCGTAGGTGCAGTACTCACCGTTGTCTTCTGCGCCGGCGTTCGTGCTCCTCGTAGAGGAGCAGGAAGACAATGGCTGGTAGGATGTGTAGTTCGGGTTCCATGCTGTCCAGATTCCTCGTGGGGTGTATGGAGGTGAGCGTTTTCCGTTTGAAATGTCTGTTTCCGCCGTGTTTTTATCGGCGGGGCTACCGCCCCGGAAAAGGTGGCGGATTGGTGGGTTGTGATAGGGTGGGCGGTACATTGTCTCCCGCCTGTCTGTTGGCGGTGACCGTCGCGCTGTTTGTTTGTCCCGCCGTGGCAGGCGGTGTGTTAAAGTGGCGGTCTCTGTTGGCGGTTTCCGCCAGGGTCGGAATTGCATTTTTTTTACCGCCAGCCTGTTGGCGGTTTGACCGCCGCTTTAACACCGACCGCCAGGGTTGGAATGACCCCCTTAGTCTCTCAGAGTTTTTCAGCAGAATAATGCGATTCACAGTATCAGAAGCTGTGAATATGTTAAGTAGGATAAATAAACGTGCAACCATGTCAGGGCAACAATTTTAATATTAACAGAGTAGTATGAGCTAATGCACGGAGCAATAGAGATCCACACATTTATCATATCTGCACAAATATATGTGATACCATGTTCTTCACAAAACAGGATTGTAGTTTTCAGAGTTGAGTTGCTTGTAATGTTCACGTCCATCATTTGTTGTGTTGCAGAACAAAGTCTGAGTATTGCAATGCTGAGTTCCTATGATGTCATTAATGGAATGTTGGTGGTAACGAAGGGAAGGTTTCACTTGGAAGGAGAGAGAGAGAAAGATGAGCAGCTCAGGAGATAAAAGAGCAGCTGTAGAAAGGAATGGGAAAAGGCCAGGATTGCTCAGTGTATTACGTGATAGCTAGGTATAATCCTTTGTACAGTTAAGCGAGGGACAACGTTAAATGAGTTACGTGTGGTCTCTGTTTGACAAGATCTTCGACAGGTTCTAGCTCTAATGGAAACTAAAAAGAGTTTCTGTGAAATCAGCTCCTGTCTTCAATAATGAGAGCTCTGGATGAGAGGATGACCCTAAGTTAGGATTTACAAATGTGTGCAACACTGAAGAGCTGGACATGTATGTTTAGCTGGAGTGATTAAATAATGACATCCCAAGTGTGAGAGACTATGGCCCTCATTGTGACTTTGGTGGTCTTCACAGGAGACCGCCAAAGCTGCAGGCGCCAGAAGACCGCTAGTGTTGGTAGTCTTCCTCCCACCATATCACCGGTACTGCTGGATTTGCCCCACACCTTGGGCAGAAAACCAGCAGTAGTCATGCTGGTGAGTGGAGGCGCTTGACTTTCCACCACCGACCCTGCCCCACCAGTAGGACTTCACCAGCCGTATTATGGGCAATAATATGACCTGGCAGTGTCTTGCTGGCAGGGCACTGCCTGCGGTGGAAGCGCCCCATTCCGTTCCCTGCTGGACGACCTTCTCCCTGGACCAGGTAAGGTAATCATCTGACAGGGAGGAGGTGGGAGGGTGGCGAGTGTTGTTTGTGCTTGTATAAGTGTCTGAATGTGGAAGTGAGTGTGTGTCGGCATGTAAGTGTGTATGCGTGTGTGTATGTGAGCGTGAATGTTATGGTGAATGCATGTTTGTCTGTGTGCGAGTATGCATGTTTAGATGGGTGTGCACTGGGCCCTTCATGTCAAGCACCGCTGAACTGGGCCCTTCATCTCAAGCACCGCTCCGCTGGGCACCGCCGTCTCAAGCACCGCTGCACTGGGCCCTTCATGTCAAGCACCGCTGAACTGGGCCCTTCATCTCAAGCACCGCTCCGCTGGGCACCGCCGTCTCAAGCACCGCTGCACTGGGCCCTTCATCTCAAGCACCGCTGAACTGAGCCCTTCATCTCAAGCACCGCTCCGCTGGGCACCGCTGTCTTAAGCACCGCTGCACTGGGCCCTTCATCTCAAGCACAGCTCCGCTGGGCCCTTCATCTCAAGCACCGCTCCGCTGGGCACCACCGTCTCAAGCACCGCTGAACTGGGCCCTTCATCTCAAGCACCGCTCCAATGGGCACCGCCGTCTCAAGCACCGCTGCACTGGGCCCTTCATCTTAAGCACCGCTCCGCTGGGCCCTTCATCTCAAGCACCGCTCCGCTGGGCACCGCCGTCTCAAAAACCGCTGCACTGGGCCCTTCATCTCAAGCACCGCTCCGCTGGGCCCTTCATCTCAAGCACCGCTCCGCTGGGCACCGCCGTCTCAAGCACCGCTGAACTGGGCCCTTCATCTCAAGCACCGCTCCGCTGGGCACCGCCGTCTCATGCACCGCTGCACTGGGCCCTTCATCTCAAGCACCGCTGAACTGGGCCCTTCATCTCAAGCACCGCTCCGCTGGGCACCGCAGTCTCAAGCACCGCTGAACTGGGCCCTTCATCTCAAGCACCCCTCCGCTGGGCACCGCCGTCTCAAGCACCGCTGCACTGGGCCCTTCATCTCAAGCACCGCTGGCCCATTGGCGGAAGGGGCAGGCCAGCATCTGTGTCGGGCATGGCTGCACGAAGCACTCTGGGCACTAGTCCCCCTCCAGTACCAGTGGAGACTGTTATCCACTTGAGAGACTGTGGCTTTGCACTCCCCAGGATTGAACAGTGGGCAAACCACCCACTGTAGAGACTTGAGAGACTGTGGCTTTGCACTCCCCAGGATGGCACAGTGGGCAACCCACCCACTGTAGAGACTTGAGAGACTGTGGCTTTGCACTCCCCAGGATATGGCAGTGGGCAAGCCACCCACTGTAGAGACTTGAGAGACTGTGGCTTTTCACTCCCCAGGATGGCACAGTGGCCATGGAGGCCCCTCGTGGATCTGGCGTCGTGGACTCATCAGGCTGAGGTGCCCCCCCTTCCCTTCCCCCTGAGGTGCCTGTAGTTTTCCTATCTGATGCCCCTGCAGTGTTCTCTCCGTTGGAGGCAGGTATCCTGTGTGGGCTTTGCCCATGTGTTTTGGCCCTGTGGCCCACGAACAATGGCTGATGGTTATATCGGACTGGACAATTTATGTATATAAAGTTATAGATGTGTGATATATTTTATACTCAGTCTTACAATATAATTCTATATTTATAATCATTTCCTTTTGCCTTTGCATTCTTCCGGGGGGTTTGGGGGTGTCATTGTGATGTGTTGCTATGCATTGATGTGTGTGTTGTAGTGGTTGAGGGTGAGGGTGGGTGTGTCGCATATGTGTGTCCCCGTAATTTTTTGCCTCCCCCTCCCCTGTGTCGTAGGTGCAGTACTCACCGTTGTCTTCTGCGCCGGCGTTCGTGCTCCTGGTAGAGGAGCAGGAAGACAATGGCTGGTAGGATGTGTAGTTCGGGTTCCATGCTGTACAGATTCCTCGTGGGGTGTATGGAGGTGAGCGTTTTCCGTTTGAAATGTCTGTTTCCGCCGTGTTTTTATCGGCGGGGCTACCGCCCCGGAAAAGGTGGCGGATTGGTGGGTTGTGATAGGGTGGGCGGTACATTGTCTCCCGCCTGTCTGTTGGCGGTGACCGTCGCGCTGTTTGTTTGTCCCGCCGTGGCAGGCGGTGTGTTAAAGTGGCGGTCTCTGTTGGCGGTTTCCGCCAGGGTCGGAATTGCATTTTTTTTACCGCCAGCCTGTTGGCGGTTTGACCGCCGCTTTAACACCGACCGCCAGGGTTGGAATGACCCCCTTAGTCTCTCAGAGTTTTTCAGCAGAATAATGCGATTCACAGTATCAGAAGCTGTGAATATGTTAAGTAGGATAAATAAACGTGCAACCATGTCAGGGCAACAATTTTAATATTAACAGAGTAGTATGAGCTAATGCACGGAGCAATAGAGATCCACACATTTATCATATCTGCACAAATATATGTGATACCATGTTCTTCACAAAACAGGATTGTAGTTTTCAGAGTTGAGTTGCTTGTAATGTTCACGTCCATCATTTGTTGTGTTGCAGAACAAAGTCTGAGTATTGCAATGCTGAGTTCCTATGATGTCATTAATGGAATGTTGGTGGTAACGAAGGGAAGGTTTCACTTGGAAGGAGAGAGAGAGAAAGATGAGCAGCTCAGGAGATAAAAGAGCAGCTGTAGAACGGAATGGGAAAAGGCCAGGATTGCTCAGTGTATTACGTGATAGCTAGGTATAATCCTTTGTACAGTTAAGCGAGGGACAACGTTAAATGAGTTACGTGTGGTCTCTGTTTGACAAGATCTTCGACAGGTTCTAGCTCTAATGGAAACTAAAAAGAGTTTCTGTGAAATCAGCTCCTGTCTTCAATAATGAGAGCTCTGGATGAGAGGATGACCCTAAGTTAGGATTTACAAATGTGTGCAACACTGAAGAGCTGGACATGTATGTTTAGCTGGAGTGATTAAATAATGACATCCCAAGTGTGAGAGACTATGGCCCTCATTGTGACTTTGGTGGTCTTCACAGGAGACCGCCAAAGCTGCAGGCGCCAGAAGACCGCTAGTGTTGGTAGTCTTCCTCCCACCATATCACCGGTACTGCTGGATTTGCCCCACACCTTGGGCAGAAAACCAGCAGTAGTCATGCTGGTGAGTGGAGGCGCTTGACTTTCCACCACCGACCCTGCCCCACCAGTAGGACTTCACCAGCCGTATTATGGGCAATAATATGACCTGGCAGTGTCTTGCTGGCAGGGCACTGCCTGCGGTGGAAGCGCCCCATTCCGTTCCCTGCTGGACGACCTTCTCCCTGGACCAGGTAAGGTAATCATCTGACAGGGAGGAGGTGGGAGGGTGGCGAGTGTTGTTTGTGCTTGTATAAGTGTCTGAATGTGGAAGTGAGTGTGTGTCGGCATGTAAGTGTGTATGCGTGTGTGTATGTGAGCGTGAATGTTATGGTGAATGCATGTTTGTCTGTGTGCGAGTATGCATGTTTAGATGGGTGTGCACTGGGCCCTTCATGTCAAGCACCGCTGAACTGGGCCCTTCATCTCAAGCACCGCTCCGCTGGGCACCGCCGTCTCAAGCACCGCTGCACTGGGCCCTTCATGTCAAGCACCGCTGAACTGGGCCCTTCATCTCAAGCACCGCTCCGCTGGGCACCGCCGTCTCAAGCACCGCTGCACTGGGCCCTTCATCTCAAGCACCGCTGAACTGAGCCCTTCATCTCAAGCACCGCTCCGCTGGGCACCGCTGTCTTAAGCACCGCTGCACTGGGCCCTTCATCTCAAGCACAGCTCCGCTGGGCCCTTCATCTCAAGCACCGCTCAGCTGGGCACCACCGTCTCAAGCACCGCTGAACTGGGCCCTTCATCTCAAGCACCGCTCCGCTGGGCACCGCCGTCTCAAGCACCGCTGCACTGGGCCCTTCATCTTAAGCACCGCTCCGCTGGGCCCTTCATCTCAAGCACCGCTCCGCTGGGCACTGCCGTCTCAAAAACCGCTGCACTGGGCCCTTCATCTCAAGCACCGCTCCGCTGGGCCCTTCATCTCAAGCACCGCTCCGCTGGGCACCGCCGTCTCAAGCACCGCTGAACTGGGCCCTTCATCTCAAGCACCGCTCCGCTGGGCACCGCCGTCTCATGCACCGCTGCACTGGGCCCTTCATCTCAAGCACCGCTGAACTGGGCCCTTCATCTCAAGCACCGCTCCGCTGGGCACCGCAGTCTCAAGCACCGCTGAACTGGGCCCTTCATCTCAAGCACCCCTCCGCTGGGCACCGCCGTCTCAAGCACCGCTGCACTGGGCCCTTCATCTCAAGCACCGCTGGCCCATTGGCGGAAGGGGCAGGCCAGCATCTGTGTCGGGCATGGCTGCACGAAGCACTCTGGGCACTAGTCCCCCTCCAGTACCAGTGGAGACTGTTATCCACTTGAGAGACTGTGGCTTTGCACTCCCCAGGATTGAACAGTGGGCAAACCACCCACTGTAGAGACTTGAGAGACTGTGGCTTTGCACTCCCCAGGATGGCACAGTGGGCAACCCACCCACTGTAGAGACTTGAGAGACTGTGGCTTTGCACTCCCCAGGATATGGCAGTGGGCAAGCCACCCACTGTAGAGACTTGAGAGACTGTGGCTTTTCACTCCCCAGGATGGCACAGTGGCCATGGAGGCCCCTCGTGGATCTGGCGTCGTGGACTCATCAGGCTGAGGTGCCCCCCCTTCCCTTCCCCCTGAGGTGCCTGTAGTTTTCCTATCTGATGCCCCTGCAGTGTTCTCTCCGTTGGAGGCAGGTATCCTGTGTGGGCTTTGCCCATGTGTTTTGGCCCTGTGGCCCACGAACAATGGCTGATGGACATATCGGACTGGACAATTTATGTATATAAAGTTATAGATGTGTGATATATTTTATACTCAGTCTTACAATATAATTCTATATTTATAATCATTTCCTTTTGCCTTTGCATTCTTCCGGGGGGTTTGGGGGTGTCATTGTGATGTGTTGCTATGCATTGATGTGTGTGTTGTAGTGGTTGAGGGTGAGGGTGGGTGTGTCGCATATGTGTGTCCCCGTAATTTTTTGCCTCCCCCTCCCCTGTGTCGTAGGTGCAGTACTCACCGTTGTCTTCTGCGCCGGCGTTCGTGCTCCTGGTAGAGGAGCAGGAAGACAATGGCTGGTAGGATGTGTAGTTCGGGTTCCATGCTGTCCAGATTCCTCGTGGGGTGTATGGAGGTGAGCGTTTTCCGTTTGAAATGTCTGTTTCCGCCGTGTTTTTATCGGCGGGGCTACCGCCCCGGAAAAGGTGGCGGATTGGTGGGTTGTGATAGGGTGGGCGGTACATTGTCTCCCGCCTGTCTGTTGGCGGTGACCGTCGCGCTGTTTGTTTGTCCCGCCGTGGCAGGCGGTGTGTTAAAGTGGCGGTCTCTGTTGGCGGTTTCCGCCAGGGTCGGAATTGCATTTTTTTTACCGCCAGCCTGTTGGCGGTTTGACCGCCGCTTTAACACCGACCGCCAGGGTTGGAATGACCCCCTTAGTCTCTCAGAGTTTTTCAGCAGAATAATGCGATTCACAGTATCAGAAGCTGTGAATATGTTAAGTAGGATAAATAAACGTGCAACCATGTCAGGGCAACAATTTTAATATTAACAGAGTAGTATGAGCTAATGCACGGAGCAATAGAGATCCACACATTTATCATATCTGCACAAATATATGTGATACCATGTTCTTCACAAAACAGGATTGTAGTTTTCAGAGTTGAGTTGCTTGTAATGTTCACGTCCATCATTTGTTGTGTTGCAGAACAAAGTCTGAGTATTGCAATGCTGAGTTCCTATGATGTCATTAATGGAATGTTGGTGGTAACGAAGGGAAGGTTTCACTTGGAAGGAGAGAGAGAGAAAGATGAGCAGCTCAGGAGATAAAAGAGCAGCTGTAGAACGGAATGGGAAAAGGCCAGGATTGCTCAGTGTATTACGTGATAGCTAGGTATAATCCTTTGTACAGTTAAGCGAGGGACAACGTTAAATGAGTTACGTGTGGTCTCTGTTTGACAAGATCTTCGACAGGTTCTAGCTCTAATGGAAACTAAAAAGAGTTTCTGTGAAATCAGCTCCTGTCTTCAATAATGAGAGCTCTGGATGAGAGGATGATCCTAAGTTAGGATTTACAAATGTGTGCAACACTGAAGAGCTGGACATGTATGTTTAGCTGGAGTGATTAAATAATGACATCCCAAGTGTGAGAGACTATGGCCCTCATTGTGACTTTGGTGGTCTTCACAGGAGACCGCCAAAGCTGCAGGCGCCAGAAGACCGCTAGTGTTGGTAGTCTTCCTCCCACCATATCACCGGTACTGCTGGATTTGCCCCACACCTTGGGCAGAAAACCAGCAGTAGTCATGCTGGTGAGTGGAGGCGCTTGACTTTCCACCACCGACCCTGCCCCACCAGTAGGACTTCACCAGCCGTATTATGGGCAATAATATGACCTGGCAGTGTCTTGCTGGCAGGGCACTGCCTGCGGTGGAAGCGCCCCATTCCGTTCCCTGCTGGACGACCTTCTCCCTGGACCAGGTAAGGTAATCATCTGACAGGGAGGAGGTGGGAGGGTGGCGAGTGTTGTTTGTGCTTGTATAAGTGTCTGAATGTGGAAGTGAGTGTGTGTCGGCATGTAAGTGTGTATGCGTGTGTGTATGTGAGCGTGAATGTTATGGTGAATGCATGTTTGTCTGTGTGCGAGTATGCATGTTTAGATGGGTGTGCACTGGGCCCTTCATGTCAAGCACCACTGAACTGGGCCCTTCATCTCAAGCACCGCTCCGCTGGGCACCGCCGTCTCAAGCACCGCTGCACTGGGCCCTTCATGTCAAGCACCGCTGAACTGGGCCCTTCATCTCAAGCACCGCTCCGCTGGGCACCGCCGTCTCAAGCACCGCTGCACTGGGCCCTTCATCTCAAGCACCGCTGAACTGAGCCCTTCATCTCAAGCACCGCTCCGCTGGGCACCGCTGTCTTAAGCACCGCTGCACTGGGCCCTTCATCTCAAGCACAGCTCCGCTGGGCCCTTCATCTCAAGCACCGCTCCGCTGGGCACCACCGTCTCAAGCACCGCTGAACTGGGCCCTTCATCTCAAGCACCGCTCCGCTGGGCACCGCCGTCTCAAGCACCGCTGCACTGGGCCCTTCATCTTAAGCACCGCTCCGCTGGGCCCTTCATCTCAAGCACCGCTCCGCTGGGCACCGCCGTCTCAAAAACCGCTGCACTGGGCCCTTCATCTCAAGCACCGCTCCGCTGGGCCCTTCATCTCAAGCACCGCTCCGCTGGGCACCGCCGTCTCAAGCACCGCTGAACTGGGCCCTTCATCTCAAGCACCGCTCCGCTGGGCACCGCCGTCTCATGCACCGCTGCACTGGGCCCTTCATCTCAAGCACCGCTGAACTGGGCCCTTCATCTCAAGCACCGCTCCGCTGGGCACCGCCGTCTCAAGCACCGCTGAACTGGGCCCTTCATCTCAAGCACCCCTCCGCTGGGCACCGCCGTCTCAAGCACCGCTGCACTGGGCCCTTCATCTCAAGCACCGCTGGCCCATTGGCGGAAGGGGCAGGCCAGCATCTGTGTCGGGCATGGCTGCACGAAGCACTCTGGGCACTAGTCCCCCTCCAGTACCAGTGGAGACTGTTATCCACTTGAGAGACTGTGGCTTTGCACTCCCCAGGATTGAACAGTGGGCAAACCACCCACTGTAGAGACTTGAGAGACTGTGGCTTTGCACTCCCCAGGATGGCACAGTGGGCAACCCACCCACTGTAGAGACTTGAGAGACTGTGGCTTTGCACTCCCCAGGATATGGCAGTGGGCAAGCCACCCACTGTAGAGACTTGAGAGACTGTGGCTTTTCACTCCCCAGGATGGCACAGTGGCCATGGAGGCCCCTCGTGGATCTGGCGTCGTGGACTCATCAGGCTGAGGTGCCCCCCCTTCCCTTCCCCCTGAGGTGCCTGTAGTTTTCCTATCTGATGCCCCTGCAGTGTTCTCTCCGTTGGAGGCAGGTATCCTGTGTGGGCTTTGCCCATGTGTTTTGGCCCTGTGGCCCACGAACAATGGCTGATGGACATATCGGACTGGACAATTTATGTATATAAAGTTATAGATGTGTGATATATTTTATACTCAGTCTTACAATATAATTCTATATTTATAATCATTTCCTTTTGCCTTTGCATTCTTCCGGGGGGTTTGGGGGTGTCATTGTGATGTGTTGCTATGCATTGATGTGTGTGTTGTAGTGGTTGAGGGTGAGGGTGGGTGTGTCGCATATGTGTGTCCCCGTAATTTTTTGCCTCCCCCTCCCCTGTGTCGTAGGTGCAGTACTCACCGTTGTCTTCTGCGCCGGCGTTCGTGCTCCTGGTAGAGGAGCAGGAAGACAATGGCTGGTAGGATGTGTAGTTCGGGTTCCATGCTGTCCAGATTCCTCGTGGGGTGTATGGAGGTGAGCGTTTTCCGTTTGAAATGTCTGTTTCCGCCGTGTTTTTATCGGCGGGGCTACCGCCCCGGAAAAGGTGGCGGATTGGTGGGTTGTGATAGGGTGGGCGGTACATTGTCTCCCGCCTGTCTGTTGGCGGTGACCGTCGCGCTGTTTGTTTGTCCCGCCGTGGTAGGCGGTGTGTTAAAGTGGCGGTCTCTGTTGGCGGTTTCCGCCAGGGTCGGAATTGCATTTTTTTTACCGCCAGCCTGTTGGCGGTTTGACCGCCGCTTTAACACCGACCGCCAGGGTTGGAATGACCCCCTTAGTCTCTCAGAGTTTTTCAGCAGAATAATGCGATTCACAGTATCAGAAGCTGTGAATATGTTAAGTAGGATAAATAAACGTGCAACCATGTCAGGGCAACAATTTTAATATTAACAGAGTAGTATGAGCTAATGCACGGAGCAATAGAGATCCACACATTTATCATATCTGCACAAATATATGTGATAC
This sequence comes from Pleurodeles waltl, assembly GCF_031143425.1. NCBI lineage: Eukaryota > Metazoa > Chordata > Amphibia > Caudata > Salamandridae > Pleurodeles > Pleurodeles waltl. Next base: position 1,660,248,624 of record NC_090444.1, on the reverse strand, counting down.
CATGTTCTTCACAAAACAGGATTGTAGTTTTCAGAGTTGAGTTGCTTGTAATGTTCACGTCCATCATTTGTTGTGTTGCAGAACAAAGTCTGAGTATTGCAATGCTGAGTTCCTATGATGTCATTAATGGAATGTTGGTGGTAACGAAGGGAAGGTTTCACTTGGAAGGAGAGAGAGAGAAAGATGAGCAGCTCAGGAGATAAAAGAGCAGCTGTAGAACGGAATGGGAAAAGGCCAGGATTGCTCAGTGTATTACGTGATAGCTAGGTATAATCCTTTGTACAGTTAAGCGAGGGACAACGTTAAATGAGTTACGTGTGGTCTCTGTTTGACAAGATCTTCGACAGGTTCTAGCTCTAATGGAAACTAAAAAGAGTTTCTGTGAAATCAGCTCCTGTCTTCAATAATGAGAGCTCTGGATGAGAGGATGACCCTAAGTTAGGATTTACAAATGTGTGCAACACTGAAGAGCTGGACATGTATGTTTAGCTGGAGTGATTAAATAATGACATCCCAAGTGTGAGAGACTATGGCCCTCATTGTGACTTTGGTGGTCTTCACAGGAGACCGCCAAAGCTGCAGGCACCAGAAGACCGCTAGTGTTGGTAGTCTTCCTCCCACCATATCACCGGTACTGCTGGATTTGCCCCACACCTTGGGCAGAAAACCAGCAGTAGTCATGCTGGTGAGTGGAGGCGCTTGACTTTCCACCACCGACCCTGCCCCACCAGTAGGACTTCACCAGCCGTATTATGGGCAATAATATGACCTGGCAGTGTCTTGCTGGCAGGGCACTGCCTGCGGTGGAAGCGCCCCATTCCGTTCCCTGCTGGACGACCTTCTCCCTGGACCAGGTAAGGTAATCATCTGACAGGGAGGAGGTGGGAGGGTGGCGAGTGTTGTTTGTGCTTGTATAAGTGTCTGAATGTGGAAGTGAGTGTGTGTCGGCATGTAAGTGTGTATGCGTGTGTGTATGTGAGCGTGAATGTTATGGTGAATGCATGTTTGTCTGTGTGCGAGTATGCATGTTTAGATGGGTGTGCACTGGGCCCTTCATGTCAAGCACCGCTGAACTGGGCCCTTCATCTCAAGCACCGCTCCGCTGGGCACCGCCGTCTCAAGCACCGCTGCACTGGGCCCTTCATGTCAAGCACCGCTGAACTGGGCCCTTCATCTCAAGCACCGCTCCGCTGGGCACCGCCGTCTCAAGCACCGCTGCACTGGGCCCTTCATCTCAAGCACCGCTGAACTGAGCCCTTCATCTCAAGCACCGCTCCGCTGGGCACCGCTGTCTTAAGCACCGCTGCACTGGGCCCTTCATCTCAAGCACAGCTCCGCTGGGCCCTTCATCTCAAGCACCGCTCCGCTGGGCACCACCGTCTCAAGCACTGCTGAACTGGGCCCTTCATCTCAAGCACCGCTCCGCTGGGCACCGCCGTCTCAAGCACCGCTGCACTGGGCCCTTCATCTTAAGCACCGCTCCACTGGGCCCTTCATCTCAAGCACCGCTCCGCTGGGCACCGCCGTCTCAAAAACCGCTGCACTGGGCCCTTCATCTCAAGCACCGCTCCGCTGGGCCCTTCATCTCAAGCACCGCTCCGCTGGGCACCGCCGTCTCAAGCACCGCTGAACTGGGCCCTTCATCTCAAGCACCGCTCCGCTGGGCACCGCCGTCTCATGCACCGCTGCACTGGGCCCTTCATCTCAAGCACCGCTGAACTGGGCCCTTCATCTCAAGCACCGCTCCGCTGGGCACCGCCGTCTCAAGCACCGCTGAACTGGGCCCTTCATCTCAAGCACCCCTCCGCTGGGCACCGCCGTCTCAAGCACCGCTGCACTGGGCCCTTCATCTCAAGCACCGCTGGCCCATTGGCGGAAGGGGCAGGCCAGCATCTGTGTCGGGCATGGCTGCACGAAGCACTCTGGGCACTAGTCCCCCTCCAGTACCAGTGGAGACTGTTATCCACTTGAGAGACTGTGGCTTTGCACTCCCCAGGATTGAACAGTGGGCAAACCACCCACTGTAGAGACTTGAGAGACTGTGGCTTTGCACTCCCCAGGATGGCACAGTGGGCAACCCACCCACTGTAGAGACTTGAGAGACTGTGGCTTTGCACTCCCCAGGATATGGCAGTGGGCAAGCCACCCACTGTAGAGACTTGAGAGACTGTGGCTTTTCACTCCCCAGGATGGCACAGTGGCCATGGAGGCCCCTCGTGGATCTGGCGTCGTGGACTCATCAGGCTGAGGTGCCCCCCCTTCCCTTCCCCCTGAGGTGCCTGTAGTTTTCCTATCTGATGCCCCTGCAGTGTTCTCTCCGTTGGAGGCAGGTATCCTGTGTGGGCTTTGCCCATGTGTTTTGGCCCTGTGGCCCACGAACAATGGCTGATGGACATATCGGACTGGACAATTTATGTATATAAAGTTATAGATGTGTGATATATTTTATACTCAGTCTTACAATATAATTCTATATTTATAATCATTTCCTTTTGCCTTTGCATTCTTCCGGGGGGTTTGGGGGTGTCATTGTGATGTGTTGCTATGCATTGATGTGTGTGTTGTAGTGGTTGAGGGTGAGGGTGGGTGTGTCGCATATGTGTGTCCCCGTAATTTTTTGCCTCCCCCTCCCCTGTGTCGTAGGTGAAGTACTCACCGTTGTCTTCTGCGCCGGCGTTCGTGCTCCTGGTAGAGGAGCAGGAAGACAATGGCTGGTAGGATGTGTAGTTCGGGTTCCATGCTGTCCAGATTCCTCGTGGGGTGTATGGAGGTGAGCGTTTTCCGTTTGAAATGTCTGTTTCCGCCGTGTTTTTATCGGCGGGGCTACCGCCCCGGAAAAGGTGGCGGATTGGTGGGTTGTGATAGGGTGGGCGGTACATTGTCTCCCGCCTGTCTGTTGGCGGTGACCGTCGCGCTGTTTGTTTGTCCCGCCGTGGCAGGCGGTGTGTTAAAGTGGCGGTCTCTGTTGGCGGTTTCCGCCAGGGTCGGAATTGCATTTTTTTTACCGCCAGCCTGTTGGCGGTTTGACCGCCGCTTTAACACCGACCGCCAGGGTTGGAATGACCCCCTTAGTCTCTCAGAGTTTTTCAGCAGAATAATGCTATTCACAGTATCAGAAGCTGTGAATATGTTAAGTAGGATAAATAAACGTGCAACCATGTCAGGGCAACAATTTTAATATTAACAGAGTAGTATGAGCTAATGCACGGAGCAATAGAGATCCACACATTTATCATATCTGCACAAATATATGTGATACCATGTTCTTCACAAAACAGGATTGTAGTTTTCAGAGTTGAGTTGCTTGTAATGTTCACGTCCATCATTTGTTGTGTTGCAGAACAAAGTCTGAGTATTGCAATGCTGAGTTCCTATGATGTAATTAATGGAATGTTGGTGGTAACGAAGGGAAGGTTTCACTTGGAAGGAGAGAGAGAGAAAGATGAGCAGCTCAGGAGATAAAAGAGCAGCTGTAGAACGGAATGGGAAAAGGCCAGGATTGCTCAGTGTATTACGTGATAGCTAGGTATAATCCTTTGTACAGTTAAGCGAGGGACAACGTTAAATGAGTTACGTGTGGTCTCTGTTTGACAAGATCTTCGACAGGTTCTAGCTCTAATGGAAACTAAAAAGAGTTTCTGTGAAATCAGCTCCTGTCTTCAATAATGAGAGCTCTGGATGAGAGGATGACCCTAAGATAGGATTTACAAATGTGTGCAACACTGAAGAGCTGGACATGTATGTTTAGCTGGAGTGATTAAATAATGACATCCCAAGTGTGAGAGACTATGGCCCTCATTGTGACTTTGGTGGTCTTCACAGGAGACCGCCAAAGCTGCAGGCGCCAGAAGACCGCTAGTGTTGGTAGTCTTCCTCCCACCATATCACCGGTACTGCTGGATTTGCCCCACACCTTGGGCAGAAAACCAGCAGTAGTCATGCTGGTGAGTGGAGGCGCTTGACTTTCCACCACCGACCCTGCCCCACCAGTAGGACTTCACCAGCCGTATTATGGGCAATAATATGACCTGGCAGTGTCTTGCTGGCAGGGCACTGCCTGCGGTGGAAGCGCCCCATTCCGTTCCCTGCTGGACGACCTTCTCCCTGGACCAGGTAAGGTAATCATCTGACAGGGAGGAGGTGGGAGGGTGGCGAGTGTTGTTTGTGCTTGTATAAGTGTCTGAATGTGGAAGTGAGTGTGTGTCGGCATGTAAGTGTGTATGCGTGTGTGTATGTGAGCGTGAATGTTATGGTGAATGCATGTTTGTCTGTGTGCGAGTATGCATGTTTAGATGGGTGTGAGTACACATGCTTGAATAGGTATGAGTATGCATGCCTGAATGCGTGTATGAATGTTGAAGTGAATGCATGTAAGAATGTTGAAGTGAATGCGTGTATGGATGCATGTCAGTGAATGCATGCATGTAGGTGTAGGTGAATGGGTGTATGCGTGGTGCGTGTGGATGTCTGTGTGCATGCATGGAAGGAAGGGGTATTGGGGAGGGGGCGTTGTGTCTGTAGGGGGGTGGGGAGGGGGCACTGTGTCTGGGGGGTCGGGGGCACTGGCTGAAGGGGGGTCTAGTGCTTGCTGGAGGGGTGGGGGAGTCGTCTACTGGTGACAGGGAAGGAATTCACTGTCACGGGTCACAGGGACATCATGGTTTTCATGGCGGTGCTACTGCTGCAGAAACCTAATACCGCCAGCGGTCTTCTGTGTACCGTCAGGACAGAGATGATCATCTCTGGCCCAGAGGTACTGACCGTCATGGCGGTATGTGTGAAGATGTGGTGGGTTGGCAGCAGCCCACCTGCCACACTCATATTGTGGCAGTCTGCACCGCCAGCTGTTGGCAGTGGGACCGCCACATTTACTCTGGCAGTTAAAAGACTGCCAGGGTCAGAATGAGGGCCTATGTGTGTTGAATGCAGAACAACAATAGATCAGGGCCTACTGACCCCACTGAAGGTTTACATTTTGAAAAATATAATGACACCACAATCTTTTAGGGGAAATTAATTGAAATACATTTTCATGAGTAATACATTAACCAATACAGTTATGAATGTCTTGAATGCATTTATATAGAGTATCCTGTACTCTTAACATCAAACCGAACCTATAGTTATTCATCATATCTACCTTTTAAAGGTTACATATAGTGTGCTGTCCTGAAAATCATCTGAAATGGGAATACTTCTGTTTCATAAATAATTGTATTTAATCCCAGCGGAGTAGTGTGGTTGTTACATTTTCAGTTGCTTGGGTAAAATGTAAATAAACCAAGGACTGTTACATCCACAATTATTAGTGTAGACCAATGTTTATTAGAACAGCACTGCTCTTTATGGTTTAGTCATGATGTTTTTATCATTCAGATTTACAGACAATCGAACACAATACCTAATGAAAAAAAACTTCATATATTAACAGAATGGAGACACTGTTCACTTGGAGTTGATAAATGATAAAACTTTAGCATATTATAAGTACATCTCATCAAGTTAACACTACTACAGTTTTTTGGCAAATGTTCCAGATTCACATATACTTAAGTTAAGGTTTTGTTGTAGAAGAAATCCGGGTACACCTTCTTTGCAGGCAATCATCTTGGCTGCTTCCTAGTTTGCCTGATGTCAACTGACTAAGCTTAGATTGTTACCACTCAAACAATTCACATGGAACCTTGTAAAGATTACATGCAATGAAAATACTTGAATGGTCACTGTTGGAAATTGGGTTACTGGTTGAGAGGGGTAAAACCCTACTCAAGTAGCAACCACACAGCCTACCATAGTGAAACACAAGCAAACCCCAAATTATCTTATTCTTAATACTCTGGTACAGTGCCATAAAAGCAGTCAAGCTTAAGATGGAGGCAATGTGTAAAGTTTGTTTGCAACACTTCGAACAATAAAAAAAGTGAAAAAACATTTCAAGAAAAATCCCAAACCAACTTAGAAAAATAGAGTATAATGTAATAAACTATTTGACACCAATGCGACAAAGCTCCAATCAGTAGAACTGGAGGTATATAATTTTAAAGATTTAAGTAAAAATAATGCCTAGAAGCACAAAGCACCAATGTAGGCCACGTCAGACCAGGGCAAAGTCACAAGTTCATAACAACTGTGATGGAGCACTGACCAAATACAGGGAACAGTTTAGGCCAGCTGAACAAGAGTACTTAAATCCTGGTTGAGGAGTGTTTCAAGAGCCCATGACAAGGATGTAATGCAAAGCAGCGGTTCTGAGGAGCTGCAAGTCTTCAATGTCAAGTCCTACATCATTGTAGCAAATGCTGTCAACAAGGGGCTTGTAATGTGAAGTCCTGCATCAAAGATGCATTGCGCACTGGGTTGTTCTGAAGAAGTTGTGATGCAGAGTGATAGAAATGGGGTCTTTGGTTGACAGTCAGGTTACCCTCTGTTCAAGCAAGGACCCTCACTCTAGTCAGGGTAAAAGAGAATCGCCTTCAGCTAACCCCTGCTAACCCCCTTGGTAGCTTTGCAGAGCAGTAGGCTTAACTTCAGAGTGCTAGGTGTAAGGTATTTGTACCAACACACACAGTAACTTAATGAAAACACTACAAAATGACACAACACAAGTTTAGAAAAATAGGAAATATGTATCTAAACAAAACAAGACCAAAACGACAAAAATCCACAATACACAAGTCAAGTTATCAATAAAAATGCAAAAAGGGTCTCTAAGTAATTTTAAACACAAACTAGCGCTGCTAGCATGAAAATGTACCTGGTGTGCGTCAGAAATAACCTAGCACGGGCAAGTGTGCATCAAAAAGGGCTTGCGAGGCGTTGATTCCACTTACAAGCGTGACCGTGCATCGTTTCTCCTTTCAGCAGGTCGGGCGCATCGTTTCTTCTCTCCGCAGGAGAGCGGTGCGTCAATCTGGTCAGAACTCTCGGGTCCGGGCAGGCCTTGCGTTGTTTTTCCACGCACGCCGGTACTTGAGTCGGAAATCCAGCCGCACAATGATCCGAAAACCCAGCAGCGTGGGTTGTGATCTCCAGCCTCCGTCAGCGATGCTGCACGTTGTTTCTCCTGCTCCATGTGCCGATTCTGCAGTCACGTTTCCTGCGAGCATCGTTTCTCAGCTGCAGAGCCGGCGGCACGTTGTTTCTTCAGCCGCAGATCAGAGTTGTATTGATCTTTTCCCCGCACAGCGCTCTGTGCTTGGATTTCCTTGTCTTTAGGCTGCCAGCTTCTCCTTTCAGGGTCCCAGAAACTGGATGGGCCACAGGGCAGAGTAGGAGTCTCTCCAGAGACTCCAGGTACTGGCAGAGAGAAGTATTTGCTGTCCCTGACACCGCAAACAACAGGATGCAAGCTCTAAATCAAGCCCTTGGAGATTTCTTCTCAAGATGGAAGGCACACAAAGTCCAGTCTTTGCCCTCTTACTCTGGCAGAAGCAGCAACTGCAGGACAACTTCCACAAAGCACAGTCACAGGCTGGGCAGCTCTTCTTCCTCAGCTCTTCAGCCCTTCTCCAGGCAGAGGTTCCTCTTTTTTCCAGAAGGGTTTCTAAAGTTTGTGGTTTGGGTGCCCTTCTTATACCCAATTTCTCCTTTGAAGTAGGCCTACTTCAAAGTAAAGTCTCTTTGGAATGTGAAATCCACCTTGCCCAGGCCAGGCCCCAGACACTCACCAGGGGGTTGGAGACTACATTGTGTGAGGGCAGGCACAGCCCTTTCAGGTGTGAGTGACCACTCCTCCCCTCCCTCCTAGCACAGATGGCTCATCATGATATGCAGGCTACACCCCAGCTCCCTTTTTGTCACTGTCTAGTGTGAGGTGCAACCAGCCGAACTGTCAAACTGACCCAGACAGGGAATCCACAAACAGGCAGAGTCACAGAAATGGTATAGGCAAGAAAATGCTCACTTTCTAAAAGTGGCATTTTCAAACACACAATCTTAAAATCAACTTTACTAAAAGATGTATTTTTACATTGTGAGCTCAGAGACCCCAAACTCCACATGTCCATCCACTCCCAAAGTGAATCTACACTTTAATGAGATTTAAGGTAGCCCCCATGTTAACCTAAGAGAGAGACAGGCCTTGCAACAGTGAAAAACTAATTTAGCAATATTTCACTGTCAGAACATGTAAAACACATTACTTTATGTCCTACCTTACCCATACACTGCACCCTGCCATTGGGGCTACCTAGGGACTACCTTAGGGGTGTCTGACATGTAAGAAAAGGGAAGTTTTAGGCCTGGCAAGTGGGTACACCTGCCAAGTTGAATTTACAGTTAAAACTGCACACAGACACTGCAGTGGCAGGTCTGAGACATGATTACAGAGCTACTTATGTGGGTGGTACAACCAGTGCTGCAGGCCCACCAGTAGCATTTGATTTACTGGCCCTGGGCACCTCTAGTGCATTGTACTTACTAATAAATCACATATGCCAATCATGGATAAGCCAATTACATACACATTTTTAAAGGAGCACTTGCACTTTAGCACTGGTTAGCAGTGGTAAAGTGCCCAGAGAAACAAAAACAGTAAAATCAGAGTCCAGCACACATCAACAACCTGGGGAACAGAGGCAAAAAGTTAAGGAAGACCAAGCCAAGGATGAAAAGTCTAATACAGAGCCATCGTTGTCATTGAGGATACCGTCAATGAGGGGCTTGCGCTGTGAAGGCCTGCGTTGAGGATCCATCACAGCAGTAGTTTCAAGGAGACTGCAGGGTGTGATGTGAAGTCCTGAGTTGGGGATGCCCTGCCTACGAGCAGTTCTGAAGCACAGTTGCAAAAAGATGCATCATGCAGCATTAGTTCTGTCCACAGGACCGCAGTTGGTCTTGAAGAGCACCTTCAGATCAACTTCCAAGGATCAGGACTGGGCTAGCGCCACTAAGGGGAGAAGACTCACAGCAGTCTGAGTCAAGGTGCTGGGTTCAAGGTGATTGAAACCTGTTCTGTCCCTGAGGCTTTTGGTCAGGAGGACAGCCAACTGTCCTTTGGAGTCCCACTGGTGGCACTGGATTCAAGTTGCAGCTCCAGTCCTTCATTCAGGCAGCAGAGCAGAAGGCAGTAGGGCAACAGAATAGCAGTCTATCTTGCAGACCAGCACCGCAGTCCTTCTGACTCCTTCACAGGTCCAAAGTGTACTGAATAGTTGGGTCTAAGAATCCAATATTTATACCTGGTGCCCACTGTGAAGTAGAAGAAGGTTCTGGAGGGTTCCAGCCTCAGAGGTGCTTTGAATCTCCTGCCTTCCTGCCCTGGCCCCAGATTGGTTGGTGTCAAAATAGACTAGTGTCAAACCCTTTGTGAAAGTGCTCAGGCAGAGGCTTTGTGATGTACAAGAGTGGTGGTTGACAGCTCCCCCACTTCATCAAGTCAGAAATGGCCCATTCCGCCAACACCTATGACCCTGTGGCTCACTGTCTAGGAGCAATACACCAGCCACAAAGAACACCTAGACATGTGAACCAGGATACGGGCAGCAGACACCAAATGATTAGACAAGAAAATTACATCTTTCTAAAAGTGGAATTTTCTAATTGTGATTAAAACCTGACTTTATTATTAAGGAGGACTTTTATTCACAATTCTTTACATATGAAACACATCCTGTTTAACTGTTCCCAATTGAAAGTTACAGCTTATTAAATTTAATGAGGTAACTTCAGTGTTATCATATGTGAGAAGGAGGCCTTGCATTAGTAAAAACACATTTAGGAGTTTTTTACTACCAGGGCATGTAAAACCTTAAAGTATATGTCCAACTTGTTAAATACACTGCACCCTGCCTTCTGGGCTGTACAGGGTTTATCTTAAGGGTGACCTATATGAATTAAAAAGGATGGTTTGAGCCTAGGAAGAGGTTTGTCTTGCCAGGTCGAAATGGCAATTCAAAGATGAAAACACAGGCTGCAGTGACAGGCCTGAGACATGTTTAGGAGTGCTACTTAAATGGGTGGCACAATCGGTGCAGCAGGCTCACTGGTAGGACTTAAAATGAAGGCCATCATACATATGTAATAGGGACCTATAAGAAAATTAAATGTGCCAATTAGGTATAAGCTAATTCCAACATGTTTTAGGAAGAGAGCACAACCACTTTAGTGCTGGTTAGCATTGGTAAAGTGTGCAGAGTTCTAAGACCTGCAAAAATGAGATCAGCAAAAAGATAGGAGGGGTGAAGGCAAACATTTTAGGGGAAGACCACTTTAATCCCATAGGTCTAACAGGTATCTCATCTCATATTTAGTAAATATGTGAGTCCTTCGTTGTACAAACACAAAGTGCTTTTCAGATGGATATTTAAGACTTTGAATTGACCACTGACATAGGAGTATTTGTGTAGAAAGATGTGTTTTAATGATGTTTTTCCTCACACCTTAGTGTTCTGAGAGTGGCATTACAGGGCCATTAGTGAAATCTTCATTTCCTCAGTCTGAGTTTTCTCTTTATCAAGGATAAGATTTTTCACTTTTCACTTTTTTATGGAGCACAGGGGCACATGCACTATTGCTACATTTTGCTACATTTTGCGGTTTCCTAATTGCAACTTATTGCAACTCGCAATTAGGAACTCATAAAATGCGATGAACAACAGTGTCTCAGACACTGGATTGCAAGGGACCTGCATCATCAGTAATCATGAGGCAGGTAACAATTTGCGACCCATTGGGATTGGCCTGCACTTACAGGGATAGTGGCCTGCTGTGGATAGCAGACCACATCTGTGATTGTTTTTTAAATAAAGCATTCCCTTTAAATGCAGACCATTTTCCTCAAAGGAAAACAGTATGCATTTCAAAATTAAAAATTAAAAGTGTTCTGTGGGACCACTGACTGAAAACCCCACTACTGCCAAAAATAACTTCCACAATGGGATGGAAGCCGTCACCATCTGGATGGAAGAAAGAGATCCTCATCCTAGGACCATCCACATCATCCTGGGACAACTCCCTAGTAGCCATCGACTCTCAGCACCCCTACCCCAACAAACCACACACACAACCTCAGTGTCTTCCTTAGCTCGTTGCTCACCATGACCCACCAAGTCAACTTAGTCACATCCTCCTGCTTTCACACACTCTGACTTCTCTGGAAGATCTACTAATGGATCCCAAAGTACTGTCATAAAACTGTAAGCCATGCCCTCATTACCAGCAGACTCGACTATGGCAACACCGTCTACACCGGTACCACCCAGAAGAACCTCAAGAAATTACAACACATCCTAAACTCCTCTGCCAGACTCATCCTGGACATTCCCCCCAAAAAACATATCTCCAATCATCTAAAAGACCTCCAGAGAGAATTAACTTCAAGCTCCTTGTCCACGCTTACGAGGCCCTCCATGACCTAGGACCCACCTTCCTCAACCACCATATTACCTTCTACTCCCCCACCAGACCTTTCTGCTCTGCTCAGCAAGCACTAGCCACAGTACCCCAGATACAGAAGACGTCGGCTGATGGGAGATCCTTCACCTACCTTACAGCAAAGAGCTGGAACACCCTGCCCCTGCACCTCAAGCAGTAACCTTCACTACCCCAATTCAGGGAGGGTCTTAAAACCTGGCCCTTTGACTGAAGCTCAGTGGACAATCCCCTTAGCTCCTTGGCCTGAGACCCTTATGGGTAAGTAGTTGTGCTTTACAAACTCTGATTGATTGATTGATTTAAAAAATGTTGGCACCCACATTCACAAAGTGGACCCCTTCCCATTTGCAAATGGGTACTACCTCTTTCAAGGAGTCAGTAACAATGAATGTTTTGCGAACCGCATTCTGTTTGCAAAACATTCATATTTGCCCCTGCAAATCGCTATTGGAAAGGGAAGAGTATGTTGAAACTGCCTCTCACCTAGCAACCACCTCAAATCTCCATAGACTACAGAACACTAATCCATATTGCATTTGGGTAAAGTGACAGAAACAATAAACATAAATAACAACAGCAATGTTATACACAATGCCATCCTTCCCCCATAAAACATTATGCTAGTTCATAATCTTTAAATCGTACTGTCAATCTAGAAGTTTTCTTGGTAGTTGCTGGCTCCTGTGAATGGTTGAAAGTTGAGTTATCTGTCACAAGCATGTTGTCAACATTGTCATGCTGGTCTTTGTAAGAACGACCTATAACCCATGTCCTAGGAGCACCTGATGATGTTTCTATATCAGTATTCATTTTTGACAACATGTCAACATTTTTGAGTACTTTTGAAAATCTTTAATTGAGAATTAGTAGCAGGTGTCAATCTGCTTTTGTTCCACCAATCCTTTCCCTGTAACAATATAGCATTTCTTTCCACACGCTCAATTTTGACAGGAAAAGTGAAAATAGATTTTCCTTTTTTCACTTTGAAAGGTTCCTTAATGAGAACCAAATTGCTTATAATAAACTCTCTCTCAGACGTATGTTTGTAAATATCATAATACTGCTTCTGTTTTTCCTGTTTTATTTGCACTCTCTTTTCTAAAATAAATCGTTTTCCTTACTTTGAGACTGATCATTCAACCAACTAGGGACAACCTTTGATCTACACTTTCTTTCTCCTAACAATTCAAAAGAAGTGAAACCTGTGGTAGAATGTGGTGTAGTGATAGGCATATATCTTCTCTTTCAAAAATTGTTTAAAATCAACACCTGATGCTAAAGCAGAATGGGCACCTTCTTTGATAAATCTATTGGTCCTTTCTACTGAATCATTGGCAAAAGGGCTTTACAGTGCCACCTGAATATGCTTGATCTCGTACTTGGAGAGAAAAGTCTTCATTTGTGTGGAAACAAAATGGGTACCATTGTCCGTTACAATTTCTTAATGATTTCCCTCTATAAGGAAGTTATCGTGAAGGAAAAGTAAGACATGAAGAAGCTGGTTCAACAAAAGATAAATAGAGTGACTTAGAAAAGTAATCTACTAAAACAATTAAGCATTTGTTACCAGTAGGTAATTAATTGAATAGACCTGCAAAGTCCAAAGCAACTTTCCGGAAAGGTTGTTCTGGTAGGGGAACTGTATTAAGTGTTTTTTTCAGCAGTTCTCCAGTGTTTATCAGAAACTAAACATTGAGGACACAAATCAATGAAAGATGTGACTTGATTATTCATGGAAGGTCACGAATAGTGCTCTCTCAGTTTTCTGCAAGTATTTGTAATGCCTGAGTAGCCTTTGTGTGATAGGGTAATAAAATTATGTCTTAATAAGTTAGGTGGAATAAAACAGCCATTTCAAGTGCACATACCATTTTTCAATGGAAGTTCAGAAGAAATTTGAGCAAATGGCCTTAAAGAATCAGAAAGATTTTGAATGGGGAGCCAAACCTTTTTTTAAAATTCCATTGCTTATGTAAAACTCGGTCATGAGAAGTAGCATCAATGCACTCTTTTTCTGTCACAGTTCCCTGACTCTCAGATACTGCATCAATAGGTGCCACAACACACTCAAATTCATCTTTGACATCATCACAAATAGGCAATGGGAGATGTGAAAGACAGTCTGCACAAACTGCGACAATTGTTTTTTCTACCTTGTACGTATGTGGTAGAAAAATCATACTACTGTATTCTAAAAAGTAAGGCAATCAGATGGTTTACCAGGGCTATTTCCAGTTAACACGTACACTAAGGGTTGATGATCAGTGTAAATATCAAAGGGAGAGTCCCACAACGATGTCTGAAACTTTTAAAGGCCCACACAGGCTAAAGCTTCTCTTTCTATTGTACTATAATGTTTTTAAGCTTTGAGTAAGCTTTTAGAGGCAAAAGCTATAGTGATTATTTTGCCTTGGGCTCTCTGCCCAAATACAGCTGCCAATCCTTCCATGTTAGCATTAACTGAAATAACCCATTTTTGTCCTGCAACATATGAACTTAGAGCAGGAGCATTCACAACCAGTTCTTTAATGTTGTTGAATGCTTTTCTTAGCAAATTCCTTAATGGTTGCATTTTGGAGAGATTGGCCCTCATTTTGACTTTGGCAGTCAATTTGCCTGACCGCCAAAGCCAAACTCGGCATCAGACCGCCATACTACTAGTGCTGGCAGCCGTCTGCCATCCTTGTGGTGGAAAGTCACCAGCAATTGTGCTGGTGGTTGGCGGTGTAGAGGGAGGTGCATCGCCAGTGCTGCCACGGCAGCAGGACTCCGCCTGCCATATTACAAGTTGTAATACGGCTTGGCAGAGTCCTATTGGCTTGATGGGGCTGGTGATGCAAGACCGCTAGGACCCATCCCCTTCTGGACATCCTTCTCGACGGAGAAGGTAAGTGGGTGTCCAAAAGGGGGGAGAGGGTGGCTGTGTGTGTGGATGAGTGAGTACATGTCTGAGGAAGGGGGAATAGGTGGTGAATGCGTGCATGTATGCAAGTGAATGTGTGCATGTATGTGCGCGTGTATGGGGGTGAATCTGAGTGAGTGGGGCTGTTTGTGTACATGTTTCAAAGTGAGTGGGGGTGCCTGTGTGCATGTATGCGTATGCTGAATGGGTGTGTATGTGAATGCATGTGTGCATAAAGGGACCGGGGTGTTTGTGAGCATGTGAATGGATGGGGAAGATGTGTGCATGTGTGGGTACATATGTGTATGTGTGTGCTGGCGATGGAAATGAAGATTCCTGTCGCCGTGTGCGTGACCGCCAGAGTTTTCGTGGTGGGGTGACCGCCACAGAGAGCCTGGTGGTTTGCAGCCTCATCGTCCGGACGGCAGGCTGAGGCCTGCCATTGGGTTGGAGGTGGTCACCACCGGCCGTGGCGGTGCATTCGCACCAGCGGGTCAGGCGGGTTTGTGGAGACTTGGCATCTGCCAAGCCCCACAACTCTTAATGTGGCAGCCCTTATCTCTGGCTCCGCGGCGGAAGGACTGCCACGGCGAGGCTGGAGGTCTCATGACTGTCAGCCTCATAATGAGGGCCATAGTCTGGTACAAACCAGGCGCATTATTCACACAGACCTAAAAATGATGTTAAGGTTTCCTATTACTTGGCAGAGATGCTTTAAGAATGGCTTCAATGTGACAAAACTTGGGTTTGATGCCATCATCTGTTATGGTGTGACCTAAATAATCAATTTGTTCGACTTGAAATGTACATTTCTCAGGTTTGACGGTAAAACCTCTAGAGTCTAAAATATTGAGAACTCTTTCTAACACTAGAAATTGTTCTTCTTTAGTTTTGGTAAAAATAAGAATGTCATCCTAGAATGCTTGAGCATTTTTTACATCCTTAAATAAAATGTCCATTAACTTTTGAAAAACACTTGCTGCTGAAGCGAGGCCAAAAGAAAGCCTCAAGTAGTTATAAGCTCCAAAGGGCTTTATAAATCTAGTAAGTTCTTGGGAGGCAGTGTTTAAGGCTATCTGATTGTAGGCAGATTGTAGATCAATAATAGAAAAATACTGGGCTTCCCCAATACTGACCAGCATCTCCTGAATGTGTGGCAATGGGTGGCAATCATCGAGTATGTTTTAATTGAGTGGCCTCAAATCTGCAAAGAGCTATATATCCGCAGACGTTTTCTTTGTAAGGACAATGGGTGAAACCTATTCTGAGGATCCAGTAGGAGTAATTATACTATCTTCTGTAAGTTTGTGTAGAGGTTTCTTGAGTTCAGACTAACCACTGATAGGGACAGGTCTCATTTTGTGAACCACAGGTGTGGCGTGGCTTTGTAATCTTTTTTATATTTGAGTCCCTGAACTGTTCCTATTTTATCCTTACAAAACATTGTGAAATTTAGAAACCACATTAGGCAAAATGTCAGTGTCAATAGAAAGAACTGGCATTTCACCTAAAACAATAGGGTTTGTGTGGCCAGACTTTAAATAACTGCCTAATCTGGTTAGATTCATCCAACCAACCAAATATTTCCCTTGTATGGCCATATAATCCTTGGTGCAATGCCTTTTCCTAGTATGCCTATTACAGGATGGAAAAACCCTAGTAAATCAATGTCTTTGTCCCAAAAGTTTTTGGTCATATATCTGGGGCTTCCAGGTCAAAATCAGAAGGCCATAAAGAATAGAAAGTATTATCCTCCAAAACTGTGATGGGAACTCGGAATCTGCCATAAATTGGAGAGATTTGTTATTAATCAGAGCTTGGCAGATCAGACCTTCTATCTTGACCTTGTCTAAACTATTGTTAATAGTTCAAATAACATTGGAAAATTTGTTCAAACATTGGTGAACATCGGACACAGTGGTGCTAGAAGGCTCTTGAACATCAACATTGTGTAGTCTCACATTATTCCCAACAGCCTGCTATCTACAAACAGATTGAAAATGTCCAATTGTCTTGCATTTAACACACTTTTTTCGGATGACTAGACAAGAAGGGTTATTGCCAATGTGATTTCTGGATCCACAGCGATAGCAAACAGCTTGTTTTCTTTTTTCCTTAGAGGTTCTGATGGCAGCAATAGTGTTGTCTTCAAATATAGATGATATAGGTGAATGGCCTTCTTGATGAGATAAAAGCTTAAGTAGTGATTATAGAACATTCTATACTTTTCGCAATATCAATTACTTCAGAAAGGGGTGGATTTCTGCAAGTGAGAAGTCTTTCTTACATTTTTTTTTGAAAAGTTAAACACAAATTGGTCTCTGATATAAATGTCAATAGAGTTTTCATAATCACAAGGCAAATCTAAATCATGTAGAGCTGCAATGTACTCTTCAACTGATTTATCACAAGCTTGGTTATGTTTGAAAAAACCCTTGCCTTTCTAACAATACACTAGCTTCTTCAGAGAACTCTATTTAAGTCTTTCTCTGGCCTCAATGCACACGTTCCATACAGCATTACCAATAAACGAGGGTACAATAGGGAGGTTATAACAAATATTCTGGCCAGCAAATCCCAATAAATTAAATTGCAAAGCAGATTTCCTAGGGGGAGTACAATCCAGACCATCAGTAGCAGACCAATAATTTCCAAAAATTCTAATCCACTGTTTCCATTTAATTTCAGGTGTACTTTGTTTGTGTGAGAATGCGGGAGGCTGGAGAACATTTTGTGCAGTGGCCATGTCTGAATGTGGAAATTAAGATGGTAGTTAAAAACATTCTAAGATAATAATGAAATGAGAAAACTTATTTAAAAAAATGGTATAATGCTCTGTGGTTCATACCTGTAGACTATTAAAAGTAGAAATTTCAGTCAAAGATAGTGTAAGCACAATAAAACAATGAATTGAAGCAGAAAATAGTGAATTGGCTGGAGAATTACCATTTTAGGATGGACACTGCATCCTGAGATTACCAGCAGAATGAAACAAAGCAGTTGTTTATTGAGTTCAATGGAGTACAACCATTTTAAGATGGCTGCAGTGCGTACGATGTAAACAAGTACCACGCATTCTTTCCACAATCCTTGGGGTTGCCAGGAAGCGCACTTCAGAGAGCGCGCTGTTTGTAGAAGCCCAGTTAGAGTGAAATACCACTGCAGAATGGAACCTCAAGTTCCCACAGCCAGGTGAGTGTGAAGATGTATGCGTGACTGGAGCGGGGTACTGGTAACAAAGTTGCCTTGTGCTCCCACAGTCTGTCGAATTCATGGAACTAAAGCAGAGGAGTTGTTGCCTGGAAACAGCAAACAAGGTGGGTCACATGGATGCAAAATTCAAATAACACAATGGGCATGCAGCCAATTCCCAATAACGAATTAAGTTGGGAACGTGGCAATGAAGAAAAGTCAAATAAAAACCAAAAGGGCGCAGAGCATGACACATTGAGGGGAAGCAGTAGGAAATGAGCTTCAAGAAATTAAATGTTTTGCCAGAGGGTCAAACAGGTCAACAGCTTGTGCAGGGAAATGTCAAAGTTATGAGAATCACCTATCCTACTCCTGGTACCAAATGTAGTATCACGGTATGGCGAACTGACCAACATGGTAGGCAGAAGAAGAAAAAAATTGAAAGCTTTTATTGCAGAAGTCCAAATGTAGGGAGCCATGGCCAGAGCTGCTGCTTCAGTGAAGATTCAGAAGAAACTGCTTCTCACCAGCAACCACCTCAGAGCACCATAAAATATAGAACACTAATCAGTATTCCATTTGGTTGAAGTGACAGAAACAATACACATAAATCACAATAGCAATGTTATACACTACACAGAACTCTGCAATTGTGGAAAAAAACACCTTTTTTATGACTTCTGATGTGTCTCAAGCTAGACTGGATCTAATGTGATTTGGTAGCTGGCGTAGTGCAGGAGTATGGGTAGTTTCAAGGTATTTGGCTGGCCAAGTGAGATGCTGTTGACGATAGGGGTCTGTCTGGTACTAGCGAGACAGGCATCACTGACTGCAAATGGATTGGGACCTGTGGTCATTAAAGTGGTGTAGGAGGCACTGATTAACAGAGCACAGTCATAGAGCAGCCATCTTACCTTGGCCAAGTTCTGTCTGCATTATGCTATTTATCAAGTAGTGTTGATCGAATACTTAAAATGCTTCACATGTTTTCTCATTAGTAAGAGAGTGAGTTACATCCGTGTTTTATGATTGCATGAGTCTAAGCACCCCCCATACTTGAAAAGGACTATTTTTGGTTCAGCATTCTAAAAAAATAATTTTATAACAAGTATTGGTAAAGCAAATAGATCTGTTATTTGTGCTAACACAAACACCTGCATGCACAAATGCAATTTGCATGACTGATTGGGTTCTTCGTTGTTGGCTGTTTTCAGAGTGAGTAGCACAAGATGACAAGATGCTGCTGAATTTTATAAAAGTAAGAAGCACAGGCCTGTAATATCATAGGATGTTACTAGTAGTCCCCCAGGGTACTCAGTGACCCTAAGATTTAAACAGAGCTGCAACAATTTATTTCAATTTCATTTCATAGAAAATGGGATATAATTTTGTGTCTTGATATCAATCATTTAACCTCTCCATATTATTTAGTGGTGTGCCACTCAGCATCAGTGGGAACTTCAGCTGACCTTCCTTAGGCTTTCTTGACTGACTCAGGTTCATGAGAGAGGGCTAAAATGGGCGCCTTGAGGCAAGCCAAGGAGCTGCAACGCAAAGTAAACTTCCTAAGCTGTGATTAACTTTAATATCAATGATTACCTTTATTTTTTTCCATTGAAAATTGTTTTTGAACTCTCTTGCAATCTCCTCACACTCTTGAAAAAAATGTTAAAGCACAACTCGATAGAAGGATTATTCAAACCTGTTAAATCTGTATATCCATGAATTGGAATACCAGGCCGTTCTCTAAGGATTATTGTGAATAAGTGGTAGGGACCAGATGTACAAAGCATTTTATGGTTGTGAACACTCCAATTTAGTGTTTGCATGCATAAAAATGTATTTTCATATGTACTAAAGCCATTTGAAGAGTCGGAGTACCTTCTGAATACCAAAATAGTATCTTACATATCAATGTTGTAAGATCAAAATTTTGTCAGGAAAAATTGCTTTGTTTTTACTGACACCTAAAGAGGGATGGTAAAGCATTATTAAAAAAGGGAAGGGGTCGAGTTGGGACCCCTTTCCTCTTTATGAATGTAAAAAACAAGTTTATTTTCCAGGGGACCAGTGCCACCCGTCAAAAACAAAAAAAAGAAATCAAATCTTTTCTTTTTTAATGCGGTCCCATTTCGTTTAGGGAAAATGGGCTGCAATTAAAAACAATTGCTTTAGTAAAAAAAAACATAGACATTGTGGTCTGCTGACATGCCACCATCACTTCTGATTTCCTCCAATCGAAGTGAATTGCAATATTCATGAGGTAGGTCAGATTGTGACCAACTATGAACCAGATTTTAACACTGACTTAATAGTACATTGCTGGTCGCTGCTTGAGACCTGTATTTTGCAACAAATCTGATCCTAGATCAATATTGTAATGTACTTGTTTTTGTAATGTTGAAAGGCATGAGAGTTAAACTTTTGAAGATTGAAAAACAAAAGATACAAATAATGGTGGCAATCTTGACTTAACAATGCACCTCATAAGCCGTCTTTAAATGCATATGATATTATAAAGCGCTTTCCATTAATTACTGTCTATTTGTTTTTATTGGTAGCAGATAAATGTAAACCAGAGAGATGTAAACGTTGCTGAAGAATTCAAGGATCTTCTTTAGTGTTCGTTTTTCATGGCTGTGAGTTGTAATTGTTAGAAGCCATTTTGTTCATTGGGTTTATACGTTTGTCTCTTTTTTTGTGGATTGAGTTTTCTTTCTGCATTTATATGCATTTGAATGTTTCTACTTTTCTGTGTAACATAGTTTGGTTTAAAGCTTTGATTGCAGTAGTTATGGAATTTTGAGATTTTCCAGCTAAGCACCAACCTAGAGTTTTGAGATGAACCCATTTGACACAGTTTTTCCAATCCTAAGATTTCCTTCTAGAAGTTGTAGTTTTCAGGTGTGTTAGTCCAATTGTTTCAGTTAATGTGAAATGAGACTACATCTTCCACAATCCAATTTTTGTTCATTAAAAATCTAGGACTGGAACGTAGTTATTAAGATGACTTGAAATCAGCAGGCAACATTTCACCGACCTCCTGTTTCTGAAATAGACAACAAAACGTGAACTTGAGTACTGTCTATAGCTGTCACAATACTGGAATGAATGAACAGGATTTTACCAAATTTTGATGTGGATTGAATGCAGTTGGTTGCCGGAAAAACAATGCAAGTAAAGTAAAGACCTCAGTAGGTCTGTCAATCAGTTTAGAACTGAACCAGTCACAGGTTCTGAGCAGCTTTGAAACCGCTTCTAGGGCATTAGCTTTCATAAATCAGGTCCTCAAAAGCCCAACAAATGTGAATTCCAAGCAGCAGGATACCTGAATCTTGACACGAGCTGTCAACATATTCAGTTCCATGTGTGAGTAGAACGTCCAGTCCAGTTTTCTCGTAGCATTCTGGGATTTGTAGTCCTGTGTAAACAATTGTAAAATGAGACCTACAAGTCCCAGAATTCAACCACCATTCATGGGCAGGATGAGCCACTCACTCATGAACCTGAGAAACGTGAGAGATCTGTTGACTCTCCTGACCCCAGCGTTTATAAATGAGGTGCCACTGTGTGACTCATTGTTGGAAAATGGTCATAATATGCACAACTGTTTTTGTACACATTGGAATGATTTCAAAACAATAAACGTATGTTTTTAGAGCAATTAGAGTCTGAACTAGCTCTTTGCTAAATGCTCACTTATAAGCCAACCTCGTTTTCTTAGGCGAATCAGGTATGGAAGAAGTCCAGCCCCTGGGAATAGCAGAATAATTGCATATGCTGCTGTAGCATAGAAATGCTAAATAGTCATCACAATTTGAGAATGGCTCAGCATCTGGTCAGCATCTGCAGTGGATTCAATACAAGGCCAGCAGAGCAGCACTACAAGTACTGTGTTGCATCATCATGACTTTGTTGGGTTATTGACCAGACTTCAGAATGGGGGATCATGTCAAAGCTGATTTTGAGCAAAGGCCCATGAAGATCACGGTGAACGACATATGGCCTGCAATTGTTTTCACAAGTAGGCATTAAGTGCTGTTTGCGATAAACTAAACAGCAGGTTTCAACAATCTGAGTCTGCTGAATATTTGACTGTTTGGTAATAACAGGCCACCATTTAATTAGCTATTCCATTAACATGTTTTCGTGACTCCATGGGACTTGCCTTGATCCACTGGTATGTTTCCAGAGTGGAGTGTGTTAGTATGCATTATGTTTGGACTTTTAATGGTTTGAGGAGTGTGAAGTGTTTTTAATTAAAAAATAGGAGGGGGGTTTAAAACCTGAACCAGTTTTGTATTACGCATTCCATTGACTGTTGAGATACAGTATAAGTTGATATAAATGTACAATTTGTGATTTATATGCTTTATGTTTAGTTACTGTTTTTTGTAAGCGTTGAATTGCGAGTACAAGTAATAAATATATGATTTGTGATATTAATGGATGTGTTAGTCTTCAGCTCAATATTTTCATGCACAGGGGCCCTTTTATACTTTGAGGAAATTTGCAGACACATGGCAGTGTGAAAGCTGTCTTGTAAACAGCAACCCGTTCACAGCTCTTTGGCATTCTGTAGGTGGAAGCAGACTAGCACTAGAGTGCTTTCTGTTGTAGCCTTCACTGGAGTAGTCTGAAGTGATGTTGGATAGTGAGAGTGCGTTTTGGCTAGTTATGAATAACATGCATTAGCCTAATAAGATATGTTTTGGGCCTAAATCAATTACTGCCCATAAACATGGCTTTGCATTCATAGCTTGCACAGAGACATGTATTTAGTTTAAACTGCTGACAAACGCATACTTTTCACTTCTTCTTTCCTCTTAGTTCTGACCTATGTCATGGTCTTACGTGTATATCTTTATATGATGCAAATGTCTTCTTACAACAGTAGAATGAATAGAAAGAGCGTTAAGTCTTATCCTGTATCCATTTGACCCATGCAAAACGTTCGGCAATGTTAGCTTAATCTTAAAAGTTGTTTCTTTATGAATAGGCACTGTCACAGAAAGCGTATGAGAGTGCGAGTGATTTCACTGTAAAATGCATTGTACTTGCTTTGACCTGTTTTTGTCTAATTGAACTTAATGATGGGGCAGAAGAGTAGAATGTCAATAATGTTGCAGTGAATAGTTAACTGTATCTTCTGTTTAGGAAATTTTGTGTTAAACTTGCAAAATCAGCGGGAATGGTCTTTTTCCATTGAAGACATCCACATCTCATTGGCAGAAAGTTATCTCCAGAAGATTCACAACTTGTTTAATTTTTGTATTGTTAAAATGTGTTAACCCCGGCTTGATGATAAAGTAGATGCTAGACAAGGCTCTGTAGTTTGTTAAGATAATAGATGAGAGTCTCTATCTCAGACGTTTTTGAGAACACTTTACTCAGATACTTTTTGACTTTACTCTTTGCTGATGCATTTCGGGTTCACTATGAGAGCTACTTAATTTTGTTTTGATTCATGCTGGTGAGGCTTTACTGAGTTTCTTGCACCTCTCTTTATGGAAATTCTATTACTGCCCTGATACTTTCTCTTCTCGATGCAAGAACTCTTTATGGGTTCTGAAGATATTTTCTTTACACTTGAATCAGCTCAGAATGGGGATTAGTTTTTATGGAACACGCTTCATGCATTGTTCCGGAATTGTATTTAGAATTGGTGAATTGCTAATGAAAGAATCTAATTTACGAAAAGATTTTTAAAAAAATTAATAGGATAATTAAACCCTTGTTATTGGCTCATATGAATGTAATATTTTAATTGATAAATTGATGATTTGCAGTTCCTTGTTAATCATACTTACACCCAAAACCATCACCTCTTGGGCTCAGTAGAGTGCCAGGACTTCATCTTTTTTATTGAATCTAACACTAAATGATTGAGGCTCTAAATAGGCTAAAGGAAGGGATTAGTGTTATACAGCTCACAAAAAGAGAGGCTGATTTTATGTAAAGCGAAAAATGAACTATAACATTTTTAAAAAGTGTCCTGAGATAGATAAATGTGCATGTACCAATGCCGTGAAGTCTGAGCCCGAAGATTGACGGAGTGTGTTTTGCTGAAGTGGTTGCAGATTTAGAAGTGTGAGTATCACCAGGCCTAATTGTCGAGTTTGATTGTTGAATACTGATGACTGTGGGATATCCACATTGAGTTAATTATTGAAGTTTATAAATGTGTGCCTATGCATTGCTGATTTTATGTGCTTTTGTTGATGAAGATAGAGAGTTTATCAGACTAAGAAGTAGTCCAAGATCCCGAGATAGATAATTAAGAGGTGATATATGGTATTCTTGTCTGCAAGTGATTTGTGGTGCAGGTCTCAGATGCACTTTTAGATTGGGCTAGTAACCATTCGTGACTGTACTAATATTTGTCAGTGTTTGTGGAAGCTGATGCCCAAGGTGGAACTACGTTGAGCAGGTGATTTGCTGCTGGTCAGGATTTCATTGGTGTGTGTCAAAACTCTTTTTGAATGAGAGGGTCAGAAGATGTAAAAACCTAAATTCCAGTTGTTGAATCATTCTTTTTTTTTTTTTTTTAGAAGCGGCGTCAAAGACAGTTAATTTTTGTTGCATAGTTTATAAGCGTTGATGTCTTATGTGAATAGGAAAGATTGTAAAGGAGGGTGAGCTGTTCCAAGGAGCAATTTGTTGCATCATTTTGTGTCACATTGGTATTGGTTGGTTGCTTAGTGTGAAATGCTGCAATGAGATTGGTTAACATGTGTGGGGAGCAGCACAGTGATTGGTTGTTGATATATTGAACCGTTCTGAGATTGGAAGAGGGGCTTCCTGAAATTTGACCTTGCAGAACTGAATCAAAACATTGAAGAATTATATTTCCTTTCATTGCAATTTTTTTATTTTATTTCGAAATCATATATTGAACCGTGCTGAGATTGGAAGAAGGTCTTACTGAAATTTTACCTTTCGGAACTGAATCAAAACATTGAAGAATTGTATTTCATTTCATTGTAATTTGTTGATTTTAATTAAAAAATCATTAAATTTCTCAAAGCCATTAGAACTCTAAATAGAGGTGATGGGACTGTTTCAGTTGGGGAGGACAAAGATACACCTTCTGAAGCCATGCCAGCATACTATATGATGATTGAGGAGGCTTTCACACATGTGTATGGCTTCATCAGTATTGCAAGATCTGAAATAGAGGGTCCATTGAGTTTTCCTAGATGGGATACATTTAATTTGAGAATTATTGACAAATTATGAGAAACACTTTGTGAAATGAAGCCTCCTCCTAATCCAACTCAATTCAAACCACTAAGTGGATTGGAGAAGATGGCTCGTAAGAAAGATATAGAAAGGTATCACAGATTAACAAAACAGTCAATGACAAATTATACAGATGTAATTTGGGATGATCAACAACAAAGATGGAGAAAAAACATAGTTGAGGGTGCTAGATTATACCCAGCGATTACAAATGAGAAAAAAAAACAGTCTGAAAAACTTGAAACTCCTAAAAAGAAATAGGTAAATGTGGAATCAGAGACAAATAATTAAACAAAACAGACACTGGTACTGTTTTGGGTGGTAATATTTTGGAAGAATTATTGCCTGCACGTCCACCATATAATTTAACCACCTAATGTGGGATCTGGAGCTGATGTCTTGGAACAAGTACTAGTGGAACAACAGCTATTAATATAACCTGTTGTTCAATCTGTTATCCCAAATAATATGCCTAGTCTAGCTGACCTGGTAGATGCAGTAACATATGCTAATGTGATTGCTTCTATTGTTACCGTACCAGCATCTGTTTCTAGGGTTGCAACAGCACATCAGGTAGAGGTGTGTGCTTCTGTGACCACAAATGTGCTGACTCAGGGAACTGCTGAAAGAGCCACAGTAACTGTAATTATTCCAACTTCACAGAATTCCCAAATTGTTGTATGGACACCATCAAAAGCACTTGAGGAAGGAGGGAGAATTGTCTTTATGACACAACCAATACAAGGTGGAATGAATTTGCCTGAAGGTAGAACTGTGATACCAGAATTTAATGAGTTTATCAGAGAAGGTGCTACAAGAGAAAGAACAGAGGGTCCAGGTCAGAAAGAGAAAAACTGTTAGAAATTACACAATTAAAAATAGAATTGGAGGAAATAATTAGAGGGATTTTGGATTTAGAACATGTGAATAAGTATTAAGAAAAAGAATTTACTTGTGCAATGCAATTACAAGGTGAGCTGCAATTCTACATGGATGACTAACTGAATTGGCAAATAAATATGATGTTGATATTTCAAGAAGTGTCTCATTTCAGAAAAGATGTCTGATGTAGATAGACGCTGAAGCAATTGAAACAATGTGTTCTTCAGGAATCTGATTGCACATTGTTGAATTAGTGAAATTTGTTCACAGGTGGGGTGACTTTGAAAAATTAAAAAACTAGTGGCCAAAGAAGCATGAAAAGAAAAAGAAACTGATAGAGACAACTGAAGTAAAAAGAAAGTCACATTCTAATAATTAGGAGAAAGAAGAAGCTTTGGCTTTTCTACTAAGGGAAGAACCAGGTGGAGGATATGTTCATGTGCCTTGGAGTAGAGGAGACCTTGCATCATTTACTAACATCTTTCCCATTTTGAGGGAGAACCCTATGCTGTGGTACACAGAAGTTGAGAGGTTTGTGAAGATTTCAAAAGTGTTGAACACATTCTTTGACATTGTGGTCCCAAATGAGTTGTGGTCTGAGCGTAAAATTGCTGTTTATTGGCCTGATACAGAAGCCTTGGACTGGTGCACCATATCCAAGTTTGATGGAGAAATACAATGAGCTAACTACTTTTCTGAAAGGCAGAGTTACTCCTGAAGATTTGCAATCGGTTAGATTGAACAGCAAGAGGTGAAGGAGTTTGTGAATGAGTATTATGAGAGTTTGAAGGCCTTTTCCGCATAATAGAGGTAAAACACATCTTGAGCCAAATCATATGGGATTTTTCATTTTGCAGTTTGTTCTAGGATTGGGACCTGAAATCAGTCAGCATACACTGTAAGATGTGATGGTTTGGTAAAAACGAAGCGACTGGATGAGATTCTGAAATACACAAAGTATTGTAACGATGAGCAGGAGATAAAACAGAGGAAAAGTTTATGTTAACACAGACGAAGATGGCAGAGAGAGGGTTGCAGAATCAGTCATTTGCAGGAAATGGAGGTGCACTACAAAGCTTTGGGTTTCAGGATGGAATTAATGGTGTTCAGGGAACTATAGTTGTTTCACAGGGTAGGGGTCAAGGAGTTCTGATTGATCCATGTATGGGTGTTAATGTTGCCACATTAAAGAAAAAGACTCCTTGTCAACAAGGTGGGCCATTGGAAGCGTGGGTGTATGCTCAATCCAGACGGAGTGAAAAATATTCAGATGCAGGGAGGAAACCAAATGTAAGTGCAGAATGTGCCTGTACAGCAGATGGAACTGCAGTGATGCCAGTCCCACAAGCCACCATGACTCAACAAAATGTGTGTAACTTAAAGCTGAATCAGAATCAATTACCCCTAGTAAATAGGAATGCATTGTAGGTTCACAATCAAAACACAGTTTAATAGTTTCCCATGTATGAATGAGAGCTTGGACTCAAGAATGACTCAGTGATGGTTCCTGAGAGGGGAGGCAGCTTGCGTAACTGGTGCAGTCTTAGAGGTGGACTAGAGTGGACTATTTGTTGAAGATGAGGTGAATGGCAACTAAGTGTCATTTCTTGTTGACACTGGTGGTACATGTTCCACAGTTGGAACAGCAGAAGTCCCAGACCTATCCCTCTCAGGAAAGAAAATCCAAGCTGTAGGTGTTTCCAATAAAAAGATTACTAATCTAGTTTCAGATGAATTATCTGTTAAAATAAGTTTCTTTGAAGAACATCATCAGTTTGTTGTTTGCGAATCATGCCCGAAATGTGAATTGCTAAGCAAGTTAAATTGCACAATCTATTGTACCCCAAATGGAGTCGGATTCCAGACTCGTGGTGAAGATGATGAGATCAAATTAGCTCAACAAGAAGCAGTAGGGCTCTACTAACTTACAACAGCAAAAAAATTACCTCCAGATTTAAAAGGGACTGTTAAACCAAAAGTATGGTATTTCACAGGTAAAGATATCAGACTAATTAGAGGTGTAGAACCTGTCCTAATCACAGTTAACCCTAACATCATCTTTCCAAGAACACCTTGTCACATGACTCAGGAAATAATAGCAGTGGTAAAACCAATAATTGAGGATATGATACAAAAAGGAATATTGAGAGAGATAATCAGGAGTTCATGCAACTCACTGATAATGGGATTACAGAAACAAAATGAGAAATTTAGGATAGTGCTGAATTTGAGTAAAATTAATGTCATTGTAATCCCTTGTGGTCCTGTGGTACCAAATCCAGCTACCATTCTTTATCAAATCCCGTGCTCTGCAGAACAACTCACTGTTGTGCATCTTTGACAAGCTTTCTTCTCAATTCCATTTCATGAAGATAGCCAATTCCTATTCTCATTTGTGCTTTGAGAGAAAGTATTAACATGATGTCGAGTTCTGCAAGGGAATACTGAGAGTCCTTCATTTTTTAATCAGACCTTGAAGAATAATTTGGAGACGTTGAATATGCCCTGTAATTCAGTCCTTGAGCAGTATTTCGATGACTTACTAGTGACACCAGAGACAAGAGAATCATGTAAACAAGACACCATTGCTTTGTTGAATCACCTAGCAGAGAAAGGACATAAAGTGTCCCCTGAGCAACCTGCAATATTGCCAAAAAGAAGTCCAACATTTAGGGCATATGATTGAAAAGGGAACAAGAAAAGTATCATAAGAAAGAGTAGAGGCCATACTATGAATGGGTCCTCCAAAAACACAAAGAAAAGTTAGAATGTTTAGATACTGTAGATATTGGATACCTACATTTTCCTTGGTAGCAACACCATTACTGAGGATGGCACACAGAGATGTGTCTGATCTGATTTCATGGGACAATACATGCATGAAAACTTTCCTAGAGCTGAGAAAAAGTCTCTATTCTGCCCCAGCACTGGGAATGCCTAATTATTAAAAGAACTTTATATTGTTTTGCAATGACAGTGATGCAAGAAGTCCTGTAGTTCATTTTTCAATTACTCTTGATCCTGTTGATGAAGGACCGCCCAGCTGTCTAAAATCAGTGGCAGATGTGAGCACTGGCTTTGAAAGGTGTGAAAGAATAGTGACATCCTTTGACTCTTATGGTACCTCATTCTGCCACGGTCTTGCCTACCAGAACTAAAATTCAGCACATGACAAGCACTGGGTTGACTAAGTATGAGCAGCAGATGCTGTCAAAAAAATAATGCTGAGATGCTGTTATATTTTAAACCTAAGCACACTTCTTACCCTAAGTGAAAATGAAACTTCAGATAATTTTAAACATGACTGTCTTGTTATCGATCTCTGGAACAAGCCGAAACCTAACATAAAAGATGAGCCCTTAATAAGTTCTAATTATGCCCTTTGTGTGGCTGGCTCATGCTTAAGAACAAATGATGGTTCTCTGAGAGCAGCTTATACTCTTTGTACTATTCAAGAAATTATAAAAGCTTCATGGCTTCAAGGAGTCTCCTCAGCACAAGTGGCATAATTGATTGCTCTTCCTAGAGCTTACAGCTTAACAGGTCTAATGAAAGTGACTACGTTTACAGATAGTCAATATGCTTTGGTGTGGTCCATGACTTCAGTCAGCTATGGTCACAGAGAGGTTTCATGACCTCATTAGGATCCCCCCTTAGAAATACGGAACAAGTGCGAAAATTGCTGGAGGCTTTACAGCTTCCGGCTAAAATTGCTGTTGTGAAATATGCAGAATAGGCTAAGAATGCCTATGAGGGACTTATTTAGACTAAGAAATGTGAGACATATCATAAATAATTTAAAAATGTTCAGATATTAGTAACATCTACATAGAGTTTAACAAAATCCTTTCAATATGATCAAATTGCAAAAGAGCAAAACAGCAGGTGTAAAGACACAAAAGATTATTTTATATATTATACACAAACAAGAAACAGATATATAAGTCGTTCAGCAAAGAATTTCCAGATGTGCAATAATAACAGGTGCTGTTACAGAGGTATGGTAAGTCTGATGTCATCAATATTGCTGTTAGTCTATACACCTGTGTAACAAGAACCCACTCGCACCAAAAGTCCACAGAAATTATTCTTAGAATAGTGATCCAGGATTCCTCAATAGAATAAGTAGAAACGAGATGGGTGACATGTCAATGTTTGGGTCAGCAAGACCATCATCAGAACGTGCAATAGATGGATAAATAGGAGATGTCTCCTTATTAAGTATTTAATTTAACCATAAAAAGACAGGCGGCTGTGCTATAAGGTTCACACATCCAATGTATCCGTAGAGTTTCCAGGGGAGATGAAGTCCTGTTTAAGTGGAAATTGTTCAGTGGGTGCCACACTGGTGTTACACCCAACCACCAAGAGTGTAGGCTGCGCTGACTGGTGAAACAGTCAGAACCGAGGTGATTATTATAGAATGCCAGGGCACACCAACATAGTCCAGATGCCAAATGGTAGGCATTTTTTGTTTATGTATATTTCTGTAGTCATTTAACTAGGTTCAATACACGATATAGGATAATTTACACATTGGGAATATTTTCAATGGCCTTTTTAACTATACATACATGTTATACTTGACTCTCCCCCCTTATAATCTCTCACTTTAAATGGTATTGCTAAGTGAACCATGGCGACCATCAAGCTCTTAGTTTTTCCCTGGTTTCATATGAATCTCTACATAACTACAGTAACATGCTTTATCTTATTGGACATTTCTTTATATTGGCTATAATTTCACCACAGGCTTATTATTGCCATCTCCTTTTGAATTTTTCTTTGAAACTTTCCAGTATTGGGCAGACAGTCATTTGAAGGTATGTTTTTTCCATTCATTTCTAGGGAAACATGTGTGGCAGAAATTTCTCCCTGGTCTTGTTAACCTATTTATGAACTTATTTGCTTTTAATTAACCCCTTTTTCTGGGAACGGCTCTGATACCATTATTTCCATGCAGCATCCTATTAGAAGATAGTTACACTTATTCTACCTTCATCCAGAGTTTGATTGTTTAATTCTTTGGTCTATGGAAGTGGTGTGTTGTGTCAAGATATGAGATACCATTACAATTTTGTGGACATTAGTTAGTGATCCTTGGTGTACTCCCATATTTTCCTTTTTCTCCTAAGAATATTCTGAGACAATCCGTATTTCCCATTACGTTTGGGTGTTATAAGTAATATATGGTATGTCTCTCTCTTTATGTACTTCCCACTGCTCAATGCATGTATCACTCGGTACTGTGGTCGACTTTTGGGACTAACCTCACTCCTCTATACTGGTTTTAGTGACACATGGGTGTTTCAGCTTACCAAATTCACGGCAGTAGGTATGCCCTTTCCATGCACACAATATTGTTATTTTCATTGTTTACCTTGCCGTCCGGTATTCACTATTCACAATAGGTGTGTGATTCTTCTTTTCTTTAAATTGCCCTCATCTAGGGGTTTACTCACTGATTACTTGTAAATGCACAATAGAATTAGTTTTTTCAATACTTGGCAATATTGAATCTTATAACAGCTATAATTCCCTGTTATCGTCATTACATCTTACTGCACCTTCTTATGCATATTGATTCTTGCAGCCTTGAGAGAGTCTAGATGACAAAACACGTGTTAGCTGTTTTTTTGGATGCACCTTGGAAAGAATAAATCACAAGACGTTTTCAGGACTTTTTCTTATACTCAAGTATTTAATTTATGCTCTTTCCGAAAAAGAAAGGAGTTTAATCCTCAAATCATGGTGCAGACTGAAACCTAGTCGAATTGTAAGTGAAGGGATACAGCGTTTCCCAAATATGTGAGCTGGCATCTCGCAGTGAATTCAAATCTGATCAAGAGCAGCACACAGGTGCGACAATGGCTATATCACAGTCGGCAAAGGATATTCAGACGAAGTGGCACACTATTGTGCAATTGTGGCCTGTGCAGTTAATAGTATATTCACAGGTAAACCTCAAGAGAACACTGTCTTTTCAGTGTTGATGTCTAGAGCTGATACATGGGAAGATGTGTAAGCTATACAGCAGAATGTAACTGAAACAGAACAGCAGGGTTGAATTACAGCAGGATGTGTAAAAAAAAATGAGAATGACATTTGGGTTTTTAACATATGGAAGACCAGTACTGCTAGACAGTTTGTTTATCACTAATGACATGATATTTTCATGGACCTACACATTTAGGTAGAGACACCAAAATTAGTTGTTTAAACAAAATTGGTTTAACAAAGATTCAGGGCTAATGCAGAAGAATTATGATACTGTTGTGTGACATGCCAACAGATGAATGTGGGAAAGCAGACACCTGTTACACTGAGACATGTAGGGAGATCATGTGTTCCCTTTCACAGGATGCAGATGGATTATATTGAAATGCTTGTTTCCAATGGGCTGAGATATGTCCTGTTTATAGTGTGCATATTCTCTAGATAGGTGGAAGTATACCCAACAAGGAGAAATGCTGTTAAGGAAACTATTACCTAGGTGTTGCAAACAAGTTTCTCTGGAGTCAGATCAAGAAACTCACTTTAATAGTGAGATCATTAAGATGTTATGTGAAGCACTGAAAGTAGAACAGAAGCTACATTGCAGTTATCGCCCTGGAGCTTCTGGTATTGTTGAACAGATCAATGGAACCATTAATTCTTGAATGGCAAAAGACTGTGCTTTCACTTCTATGAAATAGCCGGATGCTTTATCTTTGGTGCTGTGAGTCTTTGAAGTACAGCTGACAGGAAGACAGGTTTTTCCCCTCATGAGATTCTTATAGGGAGAGCAATGAAACTACTTGCTGTACCTGCACAGAACACATGGCATGATATCAGATTATGTTGTACGTTCTTTCTCTCGACAGGTTGAAGCTGTGACTGCAAACCTGTATAAAGAGCAGTGTCATGATCTTAGCCCCGGTGCTGATGAAGAAGCATGTGAGAAAGTCATGTCTGGAGCCAAGGTGGAAACGTGTAAAGTCAGCCTGGGAGTAACTTTCAGAGTTTTGCTCCAAAAAATTTCACAGAGTTCAAAGAAACTCAGCAAGCTTTCTCATAACGCCGCAAACAGGCAGAATAATATGCTTAACTGCCCGTTTTCACTGCCTTGTCGTGCCAGTAGTGCATTCTATGCTGAAAAATGTGTTCAAATTTCACCACGTGCTCTGCATGAACCACGCCATTTTGTTTACCTGCTTTCCGTTCTGTGCATGGTACCAGGCCTGATTTTTCTATCCATTCAAAATCCTAGTGTGTGTCTTTGTGTATTTTACATTTTTGTTTTTTTTTCTTTTTTCTGTGACTTTGTGCACTTTTTTGGTTTTCCCTTTACTTCCTTACTTCTTTCTTTCTTCTTTTATTAATGCCTTTTCCACTTCTCCTATTTCTGTATTGTTGACCACCCAGCACCGTTGCAGAGCAGGGCGAGAGAGGAAGCGGCAGTGCCAGTGTGGCTGATAGATGTACACCTTGAGATTGCCGGCACCAACGAAGGGTGCAGCTCTGATCCATTTTTTCAAAAGTGGACGTGAGGCACTGATTTTGTATGTGCAGCACCACCTCCCTTCCATGTGACAGACCTGGTAGTGGGTACACCGTGCAGGAGCATCAGCTGCTGTTGGGGAGGGTGCGTCAGTGCATGCCCTGGAGGAGTGGGATCAAGTGCACCCACTAGCAGTTGACACCCTGCTGGGCTGACATACTGAAACCAGATGCAGGGCCTGCTCGATCTGCTGGACGTTGAGGTTGCAGAACTTGGTGAGTAATTATTTCTTTGTTGCGTTCTACAATGCTATTTTTTCAAATAGCATGCTGCTCACACTCAGAGGTAAGTTAAGTTAACATTATGAATATTTTGTGATCCAGTTTGAGCTAATCAGCTACTTAGCGCTGCCTAATCGTACTTGTCGGCGCTCGCATAGGCTGATTATTTAAGAAGTTATGAGGACTACTCTGTCCTGTCACTAAGATAGTGGTAGTAGTAATATCAGATAGTTAACATTCTCTGTGCTCTTCTTCATGTAGCTCGTACAGTCCCAAGCAATCTCCCAGTAACGTGCAGTACGCATGTATGCATTGGCAAGGAAAAATGAGTTGACCCATCAAAGGGGGTTGAGAAACAAAGGCCATATGTTGCAATGCATTTGTAGTTCCAAATGTAGTTTAGGAAATTTGGAATAAGGTTTAGGAAATTAGGAATAGGCCATCTTGATTCTAGCACTATATAGGATCTGATTTAGAAAAATACAATGTATAAGAGGTGGGTCAGGGTGAAGCCGGGCTGCCACCACCAGTGCCACGGCAGATGGAAGTACCACCACCAGCGCCATGGCTGATGGATCTGCTAGCCCCACTATGTACTCCTGTTGATAATATTGCAACCCTAACTTTTACCTCTCCCCGTTTAGAATATGTTTTCCTTATTTTTATTTATACTGTGACTGTCTCCATTTTTCCACTTTTATTAATTCTATCTAATTTTTGTTAGATTCTTGTTATTCCTGTATTATGCTTTTTTATGTTTCTGTAGCTGACTTCCTCATCTCTGTACTAGTCTGTAGCTTGCTTCTGCTTTGTTAATAAGCTTTCCCTCTCCCCTTGTATATCTTGTGAACTGGTACTGTAAGACTAAAAGGCAATATTTTAGGTACTCTGCTGTGGAGATTGCAAGAACAAGTAAGCTATTCTATGCAAATTTGTTGAGAACACTTTATTTTTTATGTTCATGCTCAGACAGTAAAACAAGAGTGTGGCCATGGTCATGGTGGACCCCCCCCCCCCAATGTTGTGCATGTATTATCATTCAGTATATCAGTCACTTCAATGACAGTTTAGCTTGGAAGGAAAGTAGTATGTGGGCCGTCACATTGCATTTCCCAACCAAGACCGCATGTCCTTCCTTGACCAAATTATTCCACCCCTTCATAGTGCTTTAATGACTCAGGCTCATCATAGCTCTGCCCCTCCATTACGAAAAGTTTTTGGTTGTCTTGAGTACATGGCTTTTCCAACACTGTCAACAAACAAAATACCCAAACTGACTTTGCTTTCAATAGAAGATACTGCTAACTGAACCGTAGTGATGTAATCTGGTTGTATTTTGATAAAAAAAATGATAAGGGGGGAGTATCGGGCATCTAAAATGTGTAATGATTTTTCTAGCCACACAGACCACCAGTGCCGGAGTCAGTGGCAGCATATGTGTGCCAGACACAGAGGTGGTTAGAGGGGGAGTCCCAGGGGCAGCAGGAACAGGCGGTGGTAAAGTTATATTGCTTGGTTATTGACAATTGCTAGCATACTCAGTGTATTTGTTAAGCAAGAAAGATAAATATCCCACCCATGATCATTGATCACCTCCCTGCTAATGGCATTTCACCACCCATGACCTAACTGTAGCCTGGAACAATTTGGCACTGCAGTGTTGGCTGTGCAATGTCATGTGTGCCTGCTTCAGTTAACGTGGCATTTACAAAGTTTTCAATGCATTGCAGACCGAAAACACAGTGTGTTTCCTCCCCCCCCCCCCCAGTGCTTACTCTACCAACCTACCAACATGTTTTTTAAATCCATTCTTGGCATGTGCCACATTTGTTTGGCCAAGGCATTCATATATGTCATGGCTTCAATAACAGATTTATGCCTGTTCAGATGTTTCCCTTTCAACATTTAGCAACTACAGTGACTGACTAAGACAAATCTTAGGCATATGATGATGATCAATGACACATCACTATTCTATAGCAAAACCTCTCCCTGCCTGGCCTAATCCCCTTATTTTGCCCTGCAGTAGAGTAAGTTAAGTTCCCTTTCTTTACTACCAAGCAAATGTATTTGCTGGAAATAATTTAGGGTGGAGGATGAAGTCAGGGAGTAAAGTGAGACTAAGTGCCTGACATTTAATTTTTGCAGCCTGTGTGATGAACGTGTGAAATACAATCTATACATCTCATTCCTTTCCCTGTACTGCTGTACATCTTTTTTACCACTTTCTACCTACAGCAGACAGGATATCCGCAGTTTATACGGGACGTATGTGACGTAGTATCATTATTATTTATCTGACTCTTTTGAGTCAGGGCAGAATTGAAAGGCATTTGGAGAAGATCAGGGCCATTGGAATTAAAGTAAGATAATTGTCCATTACAGCTGCCCCAGATGCAGACTGCAGAGAGCAGCAAAGTACCTAACTCGCTAGCTTGCATGCTTCCATTAATGTAGCATAACAAGAATACTTGTATTCCATAGTGCATAGGCCATTATTACAACCCTGGCGGTAAATCCTGCTTGCCTCCATGCTGAAGGCCACCAATATACAGTGGCGGAAATCCGCTACAGGTATTACGACCCACATCTCGTAATCCGCCACAATACAGACACCCACACAAGTCCGCCACACCAAAGGTCAGTGATAAACTGGCAATACCAAAACCTACACCGTCACGCCAACAGGAATACGCCCACACTATCACGACTCATGAATCAACACGGCGGTCTTTCAACCGCGGTAATCCATTGGCGGTACACACTGCTG
Organism: Pleurodeles waltl; assembly: GCF_031143425.1. Taxonomy (NCBI): domain Eukaryota; kingdom Metazoa; phylum Chordata; class Amphibia; order Caudata; family Salamandridae; genus Pleurodeles; species Pleurodeles waltl. The sequence goes on along the minus strand of NC_090444.1, from coordinate 1,660,212,502 downwards.
CGCTCAAAATACACACACATTTACAAAACACAACCACATTGGACAATTCAAAATACACACACCTGATAAACATACACACACCACACCCACACACTCACACCACTATAAAACACATACCCACCTTACCCACAACCCCTTACAACTACATTTTTTCAAAAAGCAGAGAGAGAGAGAGAGAATAACAAACAGAACACCAGCATCCACAGGCACACAACACCATCACTCATACAACATCCACGCACCTCAAAGAACACACACCAACACAACACATCACACAGCACAACAAACAGCACCTCACACATCACCCACACCACATCATGGCACCTCAAAGACCCCCCAGGTTTTCTGAGGAGGAGCTTAGGGTCATGGTGGCGGAAATCATCCGGGTAGAGCCACAGCTTTTCGGATCACAGGTGCAGCAGACATCCATTGCTAGGAAGATGAAGCTATGGCGGAGAATCGTCGACAGGGTCAACTCAGTGGGACAGGACCCCAGAACATGGCATGACATCAGGAAGAGGTGGAATGACCTACGGGGGAAGGTGCGTTCCGTAGTATCCAGACACAAGGTCGCAGTACAGAGGACTGGCGGTAGACTCCCACCCCCCCACAACTAACAACATGGGAGGAGCAAGTCTTGGCAATCATGCATCCTGAGGGCCTCGCAGGAGTAGCAGGAGGACTGGACTCTGGTAAGTCAAATCTTTACTACTACATCCCTGACCCCACCTGCATGCCATCACGTACCCCCACCCTCACCCTCACCCCCATCATTCCAACACCTCACATATGCCCCACAATCACAACCCACCCATCCCAATGCCAAGCCCTGCATGCAACACCTATGCATGGACCCCCATCCCAAAGCATGTCCAGTACAGATACCCACCCAGACCCCAACATCACTAATCACACAAGGGCAAACACATTAATGCAAGCACAGGAGTGGAGGGTAACTCACCCATTGCACAAGATGGCACACACAGATACAATAACTATGCATTTACACCCCAACAGGACCCATACCCAACGTCACCAGACAGGAGGTGCCAGACATATCCAGTCCCCCCACAGAAGAGGCCCACAGTGATGACAGCAGCTCTGCACGCCTGGATCAAGATGACCAGCCCAGCCCATCAGGGACCTCTGGACAGTCGGTACCCCTGCCACAGTCACAAACCAGCACTGAACCTCCCCCCTCAGGAAACACCACCACAGCACCCACCCAGCGGCCCATCCCTCTGTCACCAGGACACGTCAATCAGAAGTGTGTCCACCACTACAGGGACCCCAGGCAAACCCACAAACCCAAGACAATCAGGGACCTGGGGTAAGTGGCAGTGGGCACACGGTTCAGGGGACAGAGGCACAGGATAACAGGGAAACTGGGAGGACTGCTGTGCGACAGGGGGAGGACAGGCCCAGGGAAGCCACTCTCCAGAAGGCACTCTCTAACATCATGGAAGCATATCATCATTCCCATGAGACCATGGGTACTGGCCAAGTTTCAGGAGACCCAGCGGCTGCAGGAGGAACACTACCTGGGGATCAGGGAGGACTTGAAGTCCATCAACACCACCCTAGTCACCATGGCAGGGGTGCTGGCAGACATGGCCAACACCATGAGGGACACAGTGGCACACAGACGGGCCCCTGACACTAGCCTGAACGATGAACAGCCCTCCACCTCTGCCGGCACTAGTGGACAGGAGGACCCGCCATAGTACCAACAGGCCACCAGCACCCCACCCCCTGCAGAAGGAGAACCACCCCACAAACGGTCCCTGAGATCCAGGAACAAGACAGAGAACATTGCAAAGACCCCGCCAGGAAATAACACTCTCCTGATTGTCACCCTTTTGTCCTAATTTGTCACCCTGACAACTTTGAACTGCCATTACTCCACTTCCTATGCCCCCTTGAACAATGCACCTGTGATACCAAGAGACTGGACTCTACCATGGACATTCCTCCACCATCACCCCAGCCCATTGCACAGCCCCCTCCACTTATTAGCACTGAAATAAACACACTTGAATCACAAATCAATCTGGAGTCAGTCTGTACTTTCACAAATGTGTAATTGCAACCTCTCAGAAATATAGCAATGTCAATGTTCATGTTCACATACCAATGTTCAACAGTTGTTGGGCATCAATAAACATAGCAGAAGGCAAAAAGTGTGACCCAGATCTGTGAAATGGAAAGCCAAAGTGATATGTCAGGGTCCATACACAGAGGTAAAAAGGCAGATTCATGCAATGTCCAACAGTAGTATGATATGAGAAGAGCAGTGCCAGTCTCTTACCTGTATCTCACTGGAAGTATTGCATGATGATGTTGTTTCGGTTGTCTATATCTTCTTCTTCTGCCTCCTCTTCTTCACTGTACACAGACTCCACAGCTGCCACATCCTCCTGCAGAAAAGGCACCTGGCGTCGCAAAGCCAGGTTGTGCAACATACAGCATGCCACGATGATCTGGCACACCTTCTTGGGTGAGTAGTATAGGGAGCCACCTGTCAGATGGAGGCACCGGAATCTGGCCTTCAGGAGGCCGAAGGTGCGCTCTATTATCCTCCTAGTTTGCCCATGTGCCTCATTGTAGCGTTCCTCTGCCCTTGTCCTGGGATTCCTCATTGGGGTCAGTAGCCATGACAGGTTGGGGTAACCAGAGTCACCTGCAAATATCGAGGGACAACTGTTAGACATCCTCCAACCCTTAGGGACTCTCCCATACCCAGATACCTATGTCAACTGTTTTGGGATCTTGGGGTCACCTATTAGCCACACACTGTGCCTCTGGAGTTGCCCCATCACATAAGGGATGCTGCTGTTCCTCAAAATGTAAGAGTCATGCACTGAGCCAGGATACTTGGCATTCACATGGGAGATGTAGTGGTCTGCCAAACACACCATCTGCACATTCATAGAATGGTAGCTTTTGCGGTTTCTGTACACCTGTTCATTCCTGCGGGGGGACAAATGCCCCATGTGTACCATCAATGGCACCAATGATGTTGGAGATATGTCCCAGGGCATAGAAGTCACCTTTCACTGTGGCCAAATCCTCCACCTGAGGGAAAACGATGTAGCTGCGCATGTGTTTCACCAGTGCAGACAACACTCTGGGCAACACGTTAGAGAACATTGGCTTTGACATCCCTGATGCTATGGCCACTGTTGTTTGAAGGGACTCACTGGCCAGGAAATGGAGTACTGACAGTACCTGCATCAGAGGGTGTATTCCTGTGGGATGGCGGATTGCTGACATCAGGTCTGGCTCCAACTGGGCACGCAGTTCATGGATTGTGGCACGATCAAGTCTGTAGGTGATAATGATGTGTCTGTCTTCCATTGTAGACAGGTCCACCAGGGGTCTGTATACCGGAGGGTGACGCCATCTCATACACTGCCCCAGCTGAAGTGCCCTATGGAGGACAAGGGTGAGCAGAGGGTCATACACCACATAGGTTTCACAAGGGTGTTTAGAACAATCGTGATGTAATCGGTGTGTGGCGCTGTCTGTCCGTATTACTGCCCAAAAGTGCTGTGACGCAGTTAGTTGCCCTGCCATGTGCCCCCCTGAAATGGCAACTGCCTGACCTGTAAGGAGGGACAAGGGGAAATGAGGTAACTGCGTTGGAATTGTACAGCATCGCGGTAGGCGGTCGAAGACCGCGGTGCAAATCAGCATTGGTTATCATTGGGCCCTATGGGTTCCAGGAGCCAATGACGATGTACACCGGCGGTGACGATACGCACCGCCGTGGATGTGACCACCATTTTCTATCTGTTCACTCACTTGATACCTGACCTTCAACAGGAGAGGACCTACACTGCAAGTGCTGCTCTGACCTGTCTGGATGCGACAATGGCTGCAGTGTCTGGGGAAAGGGCCCCTGCCTTCACCGCAGGGGAGTTGGACAAGCTGGTGGATGGGGTCCTCCCTAAGTACACGCTACTCTACGGTCCTCCAGACAAACAGGTGAATACACTGTGAGCATGATGCGTGGGACATGAATGTATGGAGTGTCGTGGATGGAAGATACAGGGGGGCAGAGCCCAGCATGTGAGGATTGTGAGTATATGTTTTTCTGGGCAAGGATGGGAGGTTTGTGTCCAATAAGTAAGAAGAACCAGACGGGTGAGTAAAATCCATTCTTACTTCACTTTTCCTCTAGGTCAGCGCCCACCAGAAGAAGGGGATTTGGCGTGCCATCACCAAGGAAGTGCGGACCCTGGGGGTCTAGCATAGACGGAGCACTCACTGCCGGAAAAGATGGGAGGACCTGCGCCGCTGGAGCAAGAAGATGGCGGAGGCCCAGCTGGGGATGACCTCCCAACATGGAAGGGGTGCCCGTCGCACCATGACCCCCCTGATGTACCAGATCCTGGCGGTGGCACATCCTGAGTTGGATGGGCGCTTGAGGGCATCACAGCAGCCACAAGGGGGTGAGTACAGTCTCATTCAGCTGACTCTGCACGCTATATGAGGTTTCTGAGTGGGGGAAGTGGGCTGTGGGCTCCCCTAGGCCAGGAAGACGCACCAATGTAGAACCATTGTTTGGCAGGCTCAGTGGCACTCCAAACCCAAAAGTGGTAGTGGCCCTCTGCACCTAGTCAGGCTCCTGTGGGTTCCAGCTGTGCATCAAATGGGTCTAGGCATAGTCCCCCATGGGCATGTGACTTTCCCCTGAACTGTTAATGCATGGGCTAGTGCATAGGGCTGCTCCCTGTCTGTTGTGTCCGCCAACGGTAGTGGTGTTGCAAGCATTGACCATGTGTCTCTTCTGTCTTTCCTCTCCTTTTTGTTTTGTCACCCTGTCCCTGTGTGCATTAGCATCATCTGACAGAGGAGCATTGGCACCGGAGCAGAAGTGAGATGCAACCTACATGGCCCTGGAAGGGGAATTTACGGAGTCTGAAGGCACCAGTGGGACGGAGGGCGAGGGCAGCTTCACGACGGGGACAGGAGGAGACACCTGCAACAGCGACTCCTCCTCTAATTGGAGCTCCCTTGTGGGGGCGGCCACCTCTGTGCCCACTGCATCAACAGGTACAGCCGCCACCTCCCCCTACCAGCACCGCCCTCCCAGCAGCCCCACAGCGTGCTTTCCGTGCCCGCTCGCCCAAGAGGGTGGGCATCTCCTTTGCCCCAGGCACCTCAGGCCCTGCCCTAGTCACCCCTGCTGCCCTCAGTGAGGAGGCTATTGACCTCCTGAGATCCCTCGCTGTTGGGCAATCAACCATTTTGAATGCCATTCAGTGTGGTGAGTGGCATTTGCAAAAAACAAATGCATACCTGGAGGGCATTCATTCTGGCGTGGCAGCCCAACAGAGAGCATTTCAGGCTCTGACTTCAGCACTGATGGCAGCCATTGTCCATGTGTCCAGCCTCCCCCTCCAACTTCCACTACCCAGACCCAATCCCCTGTGCCTCAGCCTATCCCAAGCACACCATCAGACCAGCATGCACACTCATCAACACACAAGAGTGGACATGGCAGACATAAGCACCACACATCCCACAGGCACTCACACAAGCACCATCCCCATGCAGACACACCAACATCCACTGCCTCCACTGCGTCCCCCTCCTCCACGTCCTCCTCCTCCTTCCCAATCTCATCTCCGCTCACACCTGCATGCACTACATCCTCAACCACTATCTCCATCACCAGCATGCCCATCACCACACACCGCTCATGTGCAATCACCATCCCCACTACCATTCACACGTCCCCTGTGTCCTCTCCCAGTGTGTCTGTGAGCCCTCCTCCCAAACTACACAAACGCAGGCACACACCCACTCAGCAGCCATCCACCTCACAACAGCCTCCAGCCCATGCACCTTCACCCAAACTCAGCAGACGTACACCTCCTACCTCTTCCTCCACTCTCAAACCCCCTCCATCTTCCCATTCCAGTGTATCTAAAATAATTTTCCTGGCTAACATTGACCTCTTCCCTATACCTCCCCCCGTCCTTTCCCTAGGGCCAGGATGTCAAGATCCCAGCCCAGCACCTCAGCCACCAAATCCTCCAGCACTGTGGTCCCTGCAAGTCCAGTAACATCACGGGCGGCACCCATCAGGGCTGCCAGTGTGCCACCTAGCGAGGCCAAGGATCACCCTATTCCCCCACCTGCCAAGGCGAAGAAGGGGCCCATATGCCGTAGGGAAAAGCCTCAACAACCACCCAGCAAGGCATCCTCCAAGACAAAAGGGGACAGTGCCAAGGTCCCAGCAGCGACTTCCAAGGTGGGGAAGGGACACAAGGCTAAAGGGAAGTCAGCTCAGGGCACGGAGCCTCTGGCTGAGGGACTGGTGTCACCCCTTCTGCCAAACAGAACAGCAACCTGTATGGCGGTGGACACCGCCGTAACCACTGCCACCTGCACTATCACCTGCACCGCAACCTGCACCGCCACCTGCACTACCACCTGCACCGCCACCTGCACTGCCACCTGCACCGCCACCTGCACGTCTGCTGCCTCAGCAAGTCCCCAGCATCATCCCCAGGGGTCAGCCGTCCAAGGCTGCAGGAGACATCCTGCTGTCTCCCTCCACAGGTGCTGACACATGCACCACCGGCAGCATCTCCGCTACAGACACCGCCGCAACCACGCGCCACCTGCCTCGCAACATGCACAGACAGTGCCACCACAGCCGACATGGACAACATTCCCAGTGGACATCCTCCCGAGACTGCAGGAGACGTCATGGACCCTGCACAGGCTACATGAGGCACCACAACCAGCACTGTTAGTACCAGCCATTGGCAGGCAAAGTCGCAGCAGGGTGGAGTGTGCCTCTGACTCCATGGAGTATCATGCTACCTGTTTCCATTAAATCTTGTAGCACACACACCCAGGTGAGGGAATGGGAACTGCCACACCCCAGGTGCAGCACTCTGGGCACCATGCCCCCTCCAGAACCAGTGGAGAGATACATCCACTCACCCAGTCCTTGGCAGGATGAAGCACTCTGGGTCCTTGGCAAGATGAAGCACTCTGGGCACCATGCCCCCTCCAGAACCAGTGGAGCAATACATCCACTCACCCAGTCCTTGGCAGGATGAAGCACTCTGATCACCAAGCCCCCTCCAGAACCAGTGGAGAGATACATCCACTCACCCAGTCCTTGGCAGGATGAAGCACTCTGGGCACCATGCCCCCTCCAGAACCAGTGGAGAGATACATCCACTCACCCAGTCCTTGGCAGGATGAAGTACTCTGGGCACGAAGCCCCCTCCAGAACCAGTGGAGAGATGCATCCACTCACCCAGTCCTTGGCAGGATGAAGCACTCTGTGCACAAAGCCCCCTCCAGAACCAGTGGAGAGATACATCCACTCACCCAGTCCTTGGCAGGATGAAGCGCTCTGGGCACAAAGCCCCCTCCAGAACCAGTGGAGAACAGCATCCACTCACCCAGTCCTTGGCAGGATGAAGCACTCTGGGCACAAAGCCCCCTCCAGAACCTAGTGGAGAACAGCATCGACTCACCCAGTCCTTGGCAGGATAAAGCACTCTGGGCACCAAGCCCCCTCCAGAACCAGTGGAGAACAGCATCCACTCACCCAGTTCTTGGCGGGATGAAGCACTCTGGGCACAAAGCCCCCTCCAGAACCAGTTGAGAAAAGCATCCACTAGAGAGACTGTGGCTTTGCACTCACCAGAGGGTTACGGGGTGCATATGTAATGTTGCATGTATTTGTGTGTATAGTGTTGTGGGTGGGGGGGTGGGGGGGTGTTGCTTGTGAGTGTCACTCTCTTTTTCCTCCCCCCTTCCCCTGTGTGCTAGGTGCAGTACTCACCGTGGTCGTCACCACCGTCTTTGCTGCTCCTGGTAGAAGAGGAGGCAAACCAACATTGGTAGCACCAGTAACTCGGGCTCCATGGCGTCCTGGTTCCTCGTAGGGTGTCGAGAGGTGAGTGGTTTCCCTTCTGTCTACTGTTTCTGCCGTGCTTTTGATGGTGTTGGTACCGCCCCGGTAAAGGTGGCGGATTGGTGCCTTGTAATACAGTGGGTGGTACATTGTCTTCCGCCTGTCTGTTGGCGGTTACCGCCGCGGTGTTTGTTTCTATCGCCGTGGTGGTCGGAGTGTTAAAGTGGCTGTATGTGTTGGCGGTTTCCGCCATGGTCGTGATCCCATTTTTTTTCCACCGGCCTGTTGGCAGTATTACAGCCGCTTTAACACCGACCGCCAGAATTGTAATGAGGGCCATAATGCCTTACTCATTAATGAGTGGTGATTTATTTGTATTTTTCCACCAAAGCATCTGTTTAGTTTTTTAGGAAATCTTTTAAAAGGAAAAATATCACTCTGTTATTTTTTTATTTGGTATTTTTCTGCATTAATTCCTTTCATTTAGTCAGTGCTTTTATATGAGGCATGTGTGAGTAAAAATGGCCCAGTGACTCTCCTAATCACATCAAATTCCAGTGGCCCTCAGGGATCAGCAATGTACTGCTACTGTGCCGCTATATAATTTTAAACAAGTGTTTGCACAAAGCAGTGTTTACAATTTGTCTTTTTTCTTTTTTTTTCTTTCTTAATTTAGCTACTCCTGCTTGTCCACCACCGACATGGCAAGGAGATAGCAGCCCAGCTGTGGTGGCACAGGTTGGAGGCCATCCAGGTTGAATACCAACGGCTGGTGGCTCTGGAGATGGCAGCATTTGCCACTGCCCCAGTTCCTCCAGCCAGCTACCTTTGTCCCCATCCTCTTGGCAACATCACCAGCACTGCCAGCAGCTGGCAGCCACAAACAGCAACACTGCTGTCCATCCTCCCATCCAGACTGCCTGTTTCAATGCAAGTGCTGCGCGAGCCAGCACAGCTACACCATCGGTTGGCACGCCTCGAGTCCCAAACCCGAGAACTGTGGACCTTCATTGAAAACACCCTCTTTTGAGCCCTTTTTTATTTTTGTTTTGGTGAGAGGGACTTTTTTTGTGGGTGGAGAGGGTCAGAATTGGAAAGGGCAATTGAGGGGATTTTGGACTTTGTTTTATGTTTTGACTCTTTGTTGAATGTTTGGACATTGGTTATGTGTGGAGAGGGTGGGTTTTGTTGTTAAAAAGTAAATGGAAAACTATTCTATCATACCTTATGCCTGAGGTAGCTTTTGGGATTTACTTTTAGATTGCACTGCTGCCTTTTCATGCAGCCTGTTTTTTTTTTTTAAATCTGCTTTTTAAAGTGTATACCACCATATAGTTATAGTTAGGAATATCCTTGTCCTACTACCGTCTGTAATTATATTGACCATTAGGGTGTGTGTTGCCATTCCCTATATTGCCTACATCAACCTAGATACCCCATTATTTATTTGCAGTAAAAGTTAGGTACTCACTAACTAAACTTTTTCAGTTCACTCCATAGTTCTCTGACCTGAATAGATGAAGCGATAGCTACTACCTTTCTCAGTCTACCAAAACCTTATTGCAGGGTTTCCCAAGGTGCCTTCTTAATTGTGGTGATAGTAGAAGCAGGATAGTGTACTAACAGAGAAGTCATCACAAGTGAGGCCCTAGTCCCACTTAGGTGAGAATCAACTGTAGGATTGATCAAAAAGATTTCCCATCACAGACAACTAAATTAAAAAAAAAACACAGTTAGTGTGATATATTTATATCATGGCTTTACAATGAATGAGACCAGACTACTACAACCATGACACAACAAAGAATACCTGATATTAGAACAAAAACTAGCAATAGTAACTTCTTCTGAATAATGGGAAGCTAGTATTTAATTAAAACTAAAGTTATGAAATCCTCGAGTCAGGAAATGTGGACTCAAAGGCTGGAGTGGACAAGGTTAGGCGTTTATGCAACACAAGGCCTGAATGCTGTTCTTCTACATATAAAATATAGATCTCTTATATGTGTGGGTTGATCAGTGGGGATGGTGTGGGCTATATCTCAGGTAATAGACGATCCCACAGTGAGTTGGTATTGCTTTTACCACATATGCAGCACCTGGTGTGTGGTCCATTTTTCATGGAAATTAAGTAGTACCTCAATAAATCACACAGCCCAGGGAAAGAGGGTTAGAGGTTTGATGGATGGATGGGAAATGTTATTTGGGTAAAGTTTGACAAAGATAAACACTGCACAACAACAGTATTTATCATGGCAATGGGCAGCACATCATCATTAATCTGTTATGGAAGAAAATAAAGGAATGAGTATGACACAGTTCAGTTAAATGCATTGCAAACGGTCCTTCAGTTCCAAAGCTGCAAATTATTATTATATGTTTAAATGTTCTGTCATCTAGGTTTGAAAAATACAAACTATGGAGGAGTGAAGTGAACCCACATAGCTCTACAAATTATGATGCTCTAGTGCCAAATTGAGTGGTGCATCTGCATTCTTCTTAGAATGTCTGTCTCTCTTGGGTACCAGTCTGGTAGGGTAAGCAGGAGTGTTAGAGAGCTTTCTCCTTTCATGCAGGAGAAGAAAAGGCCTGCATGTACTGGGCTGATGAATCTCACAACTGTCATCATAACATTTAGCTGGCTAAAACTACATAAGAGTAGTTTCACATTTGAGCCAGCACACACACTCACCAGCATTTCTCAAATCAGCGTATCTATCTCCAGGCCACAGAGATGAGTAGGACTCAGAACCATCATCATCATGGTTTTCTTTGCTTTGATAACTTCCTTCTTCTGGCTGTTGAAGTAGTCCCGCCCTAAATCTTTCCATCCTCCTTCTGACTCTGAGTAACGAATCTTTCTACCTCCAACCCAACCCAACCGAGATAGACCTGCACTGCTGTTGAAGAACAAGAGAAACAGAATGTGAGTATTTTGTGTAGATGTGGGTTACCCAGCAGCAGTACACACACCGTTAGGCGGACATACTGGACCGCAAGCAGAACCTGCTCAACCTGCTGGGCATTGACATGTCGGGCTTGGTGGGTAATAGTTATTTAATTGATGTGTGTGTTCCACAATACTATTTTTTTCTAATGGCAGTGCTGACTCTCAGAGGTAAGGTTACGTTTATGTTACGATGAATATTATGTGATCCAGTTTGAGCTAGCCTGGTGCTCAGCCAGTGCTTCCTACTTGTACTCAGTGCACGTTTTGGCTGATTATTAAAGAAGCCATGCAGACAGAGACGCCTCCTGTCACCAAGAATAACATAGTGGTAGTAGTAGTAGTAGGAAATAACATCAGTCAGTTAGCATACCCTTTTCTGTGCCTTTCTTTATGTAGCTTATGCAGTCCCTCCCAATCACTACCTCCTGGTTATGTGTAGTATCATAGTATAGATCAATGCATTGAAAAAAGAGAGACTGAGTTGGCACATCAAAGGTGGTTGAGAAGCAAAGATCAGATGCTGCACTATGAATGCATTAGTAGTGGTATATAGTTACAAATGTAATTTGTGAAATTTGGAGTAGGGCTTAGATGTAGAAATTAATAGGTCAAGTCGAGTCAATACTAGTCCTATAGTCAATCTGATTTTAAAAAGTACATTGTTACTGTGTTTGCCTTTGCCCACCAAAATATTTTTTGGAAGATTAACTGTACCACTAATCTATTTTTTATCTTCTTTATTTCATACCTCAACACCCAAGGGGAGGAAGAGTGCAAAGTCAAAGATGGGTCAGAGGTGGGTCCAGGAGACGAGGGTGCCAGTGCCACCACCAGTGTGCCAGCTGGCAGATCTCCTGCCCCCTGGTAAGTCTTCCTGCTATATGATTATTATTTTCCTAATCTTAACCTCTTCTCATTTAGAATATTTTTATTTTATTTTTACTGTGTCTATCTTCCTTTTTTGTACTAATTTTTCTTCTATCTCGGCATTGTTAAATTCATGTTCCTATTTTTCATATTTCATTTCCTGGCTTTCTCCTGTATGTACATTTGTTTAGCCTTCTTCTGCTTGGTTACTAAGCTTAGATTTTCCTTCTTCCCTTATATGTGTTGTGGACTGGTAGTGTAATACTAAGAGGATAGATTTTTAGGACAAGTCCTCTTCCAACAAGATTGCATGCCCAAGACAGCTTTTCGATGCATTTTTATGAAGGTTTTCTTTTCTTTGCTCATGCACATTGCAGTTACCAACCAATACCTCACTATATGTCCTCCTGGATTGACCAAATATTCCACCCCTTCACTGCACTTCAGTAACTTAGCTCTGCCACTCCATTACAAAATGTTTGTAGTTGATTTGATTACTTGGCTTTTCTAACATATTTGACCAACAAAATTGCTAAAGTGATTGATGGAAGAAGATACAGCCATGGTGTACTTTGCTGAATAAGTTCTTAAAAAATAACAAGGGGAGGCGTGTCTGGCATCTAAAATGTGTAACATTTCATCCAGCTGCACTGACCACCAGTGCAGGGGCCAGCGGCAGCACCAGTGCGCTGGACACGACATGGGTCTCAGGGGGTGAACCGGCGGCTGGAGGGATAGGCGTTGGTTACTCATATTGCTTACTTTGGGGATTTGGAGAAAGGTGTGACAAAGACAAACACTACACAAAAGAAAGAACAACAGTATTCATTGGGGGCTGACACCACACCATCATCGATCTGTTGTGGAAGAAAATAAAGGAATAAGTATGACATAGTTCAGTTAAATGCATTGCAAACAGCCCCAGAGAGACCCAAGATAGTATATTTCTTAATGTTCTGTCTTCTAGATTTAAAAAATGCAAATTATGAAGGGGTGAAGTTGACCCACCCAATTCTAAAAATATGATTGTTGAAAGGAAAATGGTACTGCAGTGCCAAAGTGGGTGGTGCATCTCCATTCTTCTCGGAATGTCAGTCACTCTTGGGTGCCTGGTTAAACCTGTCTGGTAAGTAAGCTTGAGTGTTGAGCTTTCACCAAGTTTTGTTTGTGCAGGAGAGGACTAGGAGGAGGCTTGAGTACTGAAAAACATAAACTGTATTATAGAATAAAGAAGGAAGACAGAATGAAGTAAAGTAAGTTTCATGACGAATCAGGACTATAGCAAGAAGACTCAAAGGAACAGCAAGAACATAAAGAGGAGTTTCACGTTTGAGCCAGCAATGCAGCAAACACACACTCAGCAGCTTTTCCCAATTCAACATACCTCTCTTCAGTCCACAGACCTGAGTGAGTACTAGGCCTCTGAGTCTTCATCATCACCATGGATTCTCTTTGAAGTCATTGACTTTCTTCTAACTGTTGCGGTAATCCCGTCCTGAGTCCTTCTATCCTTCCCCTGTTCCTAATTCTGAGTAACTCTCTAACAGTCCTAAACCAAGCGAGATAACCCTGTGTAGTGCACTGCTGTTGAAGAACAAATGGAGAAACACAAATGAAGTATTTTGTGTAGAATTGTGCTTGTTAACTAAAGGAGCTTGTCTGGTCTCTGAAGAACCAGAAAAAAGGAGTGAACCCTGCAGGTAAATTTTGCTAAGTTTGAAAGGCCAATCACTTCAGGAAAAACTGATCACACATCATCCCCCAAACATTGTAAAACATCAAAATCAAGTTTACATATTTGTCTGTCCCTCACTGTTTGTCACCATCTACATCATCAATCATCACTCGCAGTCACTCAATATGTCATCAGTCATTGGTGCAATAGCTAGTAGTTACCTCTTCCAATCGAAGCACTATGGTGGATACAAATTTGTAACTCCTCTTTGATGATAGCAACACATTGGAATTTGGCATTGGCACTGGCAGTCTTTTAATCAATGAACTTCTGGGGCAGTCCTGCAAAAAAAGGATAGGCAATGGCTTGTGAGGGAGGTGGCCAGTATCTTCAACGTCCTGAAGGGAATGTGGGGGCTTCTTCATTGCACACGGGTCCAACTCCAATCCGGCCATCTCTGTGACTAAAAATGGTGGGGCAGCATGGATCTGACACAAACATAATGTTCCACTAGCTTTGTTTTTGGCAAAGAAAGAAGTTAAATGAGAAATAGTTAAATAGTTCTATGGTAGCACTGCATATTCAGTCTGGGAAGCAGAGTCTGTCTTCATGATCATGTGGTTCACCCAGATGTTGCTCAGCTAACACACTTGATTCTGACCAATCATCTTCCTTCTCCTCCTTGTATGACAATGATGTAATCAGGTGGTATTAAATGTTGGTTCATTTTGAGCACGATCAACCTCTCCACATTTAGAGATGATAGACTGGTTCTTCTCACTGTAAAAACTGCACCAGCTGCACTTAACACATGCTCAGCAGACACACTGACTACAGGACAAGTCAGATACTTTATTGCCAGCCTGCTGAGCTCTGTCCATTGGCACATTTTCCCATACCAATACACCAATGGGTTTTCATCCACATACATCTCTTAGGTCATCCAGGCATGCCTGGAACATCCTCCAAGTGGCCACTGGTGGTTCCATTTGCTCATCCTCTTTTGCTTTCGTTTCTGCACTGGACTTAAGACCTGCAACTCGATACCAAGCCAATGCAGAGGTTGGGTCCAATTCTTCTGTTGCTGTTGTTGCCGGTGTTCTTATTGGAGGTGTTGGCTGCTGTGATGAGACAAGATAGCTCTCTCTAGAAGTTCAAGGTGACACTCCAGAACTGTGGAGTGGTACTCAAAGTTCCAGACAGTCTTCTTCCTGATGGCTGGCTTGCTCAACAATCCACCTCCTATATTTTGAGACATCCCCTACAGAGAAAGGAATGAAAGTGGGAAGATTTTTTTTTGTAGAGTGGACAAAGTGGACCTTCTTTAGCTGGTCCTATAGCAGATGCAACAATGGGATTGCTTGTCCCATTATACCATCCTCCTTGCTAACATCTTATGTGAAAACCTCAAAAGGGAGCAGCATCTGTGTCAGGCATTTGACTAAGCCTCATTTGTCCACAACCATGATAATAGCTTTTCCAACTGCATCCCCTCCTTTTTGAATAACATAGTCATTGATTCATCTGTACTGCTCAAATCGACGTTGCAACATATGATAGGTCGAGTTCAACAGTGTTGGCAACTCCTGTATCAGGGCTTTCACTGCTACCCTCTTAGCATGATGAATTATCTGCACCTGCTTCTTGGCTTTGAAAGAACGGCTGAAATGAGTGCAGATTCAGCTGCAGGCAATCAGTATGTTGCTGATTATGTATTCTCGTTTTAGAAACTCTTGCATAACCAGGTTAATGCAGTGTACCAAACAAAGGACACTGAAATAGTCACTGTCTGCCATGGCCTTGACCATGTTACCGCAATTGTCCGTGGCAACAAATCCAATTCTGAGAGTGCTGGGTCGCAGCCATTTAGGCACCTTGCTATTAAATTCATCTAAGATGTTTGCAGCTGTATGTGATTTCTCCATGGCGAACATGGCTACTGTTGTATGCCACTGAATGGTCTTAAAACTTTCTTTAGGGCCAAGACATTTAGATAGCTTTTGCTTTTCTACCACAAAAGAGAGCCAGCATGCACAGATGGACATGTAATCAGTCGCCTGACAACTGGTCCACATGCCTGTCGTCAGGTGGATAGTGTTGACTGCTGCCAAGCTTGTATAACCATTTGCAACACATTATGATGCATGCAGTGGAACAGCTACTCTGGCAAAATAGGTCTGACTTGGAACCTTCCATTTCAGGCACATGGTTGCCACAAATTCTAAGAATCCCACTCCTTTCACAAAAGAAAAAGGGAGAGGTCCAGCTCTAACATTTTTGCCAGCTTCCCATTGTACAAATGTGCTGTTGGGAGGTTGTGGTTGTAGGGCCTGTCCTCGTCAAACATACCTGAAATAGTAGCCTAGATTTTCTTCTTTTTCGGGACCACTGAAACAGGTGACTTTCGAGAAGTAGGTGGTGGCAGACTCAATGTGCATCGTGGGGCAGTCACTGTATGCCATGGTGTCTCCATCTGACTCTGTGGCGTCTTGTGCCCTTGTGAGGTTGCTGAAGTGAGTGCCTCTGGTGCCCAGCTTGGGCCGGGGCTGCTTTGCGTAAGGATATCACCCTCTCCTTCTTCACCTCCAACCATGATTTGACTAGTTATAGCTGATGTTTACCAGCTCGCCTCATCTCCACCACCATGAGCACGTTCAGCAATTGTTTTACTTGCTTCTACCTCCGGATTGCACAATGTTTTTTCATATGGATCATCTGGCCTCCAGTACAATAATGTGAAACAGTCTTAACTCGACAAACACTTATGTGACAAATGGAGCATATTGCCATGATCTCCTTCTGTTTGCTAATCGTAAAAAAATCCCAAACTGGGTAAAAGTAATTACATAGTGGTTCTTTGCCAATGTCCAAAGAAGAACTGGAGGTATGTGCGTGTGTCGTTGATTGCCTCTCTGCAGTGTATAATTCTACTGAGGTAGGGGTTGGTGCAGGTCTCAGCTGGGGCTTTATTCATCTGGGAGTTGGAAGTTCTAACTATGCCACATCCCTCACAGCTGGTTGAATAGTAATGTCGACCCTTCCATGCCAGCTTCTACAATGACTAGCTTGTCATTGTCATCCTCCTCATCATCCCCTTCTATGATTCTAAGGCTTTCAGGATCTTTTCTTTTACCTTGCTTCTCCTGGCATCTCCTGGACTCTGCTTGGGTCCACTCCATGTCCCTATCATTGTCATCAGAAGTGGCTCTTAGAAAAGATTGTGGAGTAGTACCCTTCCTTTTCCCTGCTGGAAATCTGGGAGCCAATAATTTAAAAGAAGGAGGTTCTTGCTCAGTAGGAAGCTCAACCTCCTGTTCTGCTATTCCTGGCTGCGGCTGCTGTCCACTTTGTTCCTTTTCCTGAAACGATTGAGTATTACTTTGAAAAAGGGACAAATCCAATTCAACTACACTGCTCATTGGCATTGCCATGATTGCAGTGGCTGCTTCAATGACGGACATGGGGGGTCATTACAACCCTGGCGGACGGTGTTAAAGCGGCGGTAAGACCACAAACAGGCTGGCGGAAATAAAAAAGGGAATTATGACCGTGGCGGAAACCGCCAACAAAGACAGCCACTTTAACACTCCGACTGCCACGGCGGTACAGACAAGCAGCGTGGCGGTCACCGCCAACAGACAGGCGGGAGACAAAGTACCGCCCACAGTATCACAACCTACCAATCCGCCACCTTTTCCGGGGTGGATTCACCGTGGATAAAAACTCAGCGGAAACAGCCATTTCAATGGGAAAACGCTCACCTCTACACACTCCACGAGGAACGAGGGCACCATGGAGCCGGAACTCCAAATACTACCTGCGACAGTCTTCCTGCTTCTGTACGATCATCATCAACGCCGGCGCCGAAGACAACGGTGAGTACTGCACTTACGACATAGGGGAGGGGGAGGCAAAAGTCAGGGACACACACATGCAACCTCCCCACCCCCACCCCGACCCTCACCCACTACAACACACAAACCAATGCATATCCAAACATAACAGTAACAACCCCAAAACCCCCCGGAAGAATGCAAAGACAAAAGGAAATGAGTAATGTATCAAAATACAGTAACCAAATATATACAGATATGTATACACATTCAACAAAATATACATCAGGATTAGTAGTGCAGGTATGCACCATTCAATGTCCGTGGACCACTGGGCCAAAAATGCATGGGTGAGGCCCACACACGATACCTGAGCAAAACGGAGAGAACACTGCAGGGGCATCAGATCGAAATACAACAGGCACCAGGGGGAAGGGAAGTGGGGGCACCTCAGCCGGATGACAGCACCACGCCAGATCCACGAGGGGGCTTCATGCCCATTGATGTATCCTGGGGAGTGCAAAGCCACAGTCTCTCAAGTCTCTGCAGTGGGTGGGTTGCCCACTGTTCAATCCTGGGGAGTGCAAAGCCACAGTCTCTCAAGTCTCTACAGTGGGTGGGTTGCCCACTGTACCATCCTGGGGAGTGCAAAGCCACAGTCTCTCAAGTCTCTGCAGTGGGTGGTTTGCCCACTGTACCATCCTGGGGAGTGCAAAGCCACAGTCTCTCAAGTGGATGACAGTCTCCACTGGTTCTGGAGGGGGACTGGTGCCCAGAGTGCTTCATCCTGTTAAGGATTGAGGTAGTGGATGCTGCTCTTCTCTGGTTCTGGAGGGGGACTGGTGCCCAGAGTGCATCACTCTCCCCGTCACTGTCCCAGTTCCGTCACTGCCCCTGCTGCACATGGGCTAGCAGTGCTTGAGTTGGCGGTGCTTGCCCTGTTCAGCGGTGCTTGCCATGGCGGTCTATGCCCTGTTCAGCGGTGCTTGCCCTGTTCAGCGGTGCTTGACTTTGCTGTCTCTGACCTGTGCAGCGGTGTTTGCCATTGCCCAGCGGGGCTGTGGCTGCCGGGGCCCTCCTGGGCACTGACTCTGGAGGTGGTCTCCTGACCGGTGACGATGGTACTGCCCTCCTGGGCACTGACTCTGGCGGTGGTCTCCTGACCAGTGACAATGGGACTGCCCTCCTAGGCACTGACTCTGGCGGTTGTCTCCTGACCAGTGACGATGGGACTGCCATCCTGGGCACTGACTCTGGCGGTGGTCTCCTGACCAGTGACGATCGGGCTGGCGGTGGCCTCCTGGGCAGCGGGCATGATGGCGGCCTTCTCCGCCGTGCTGCTCTTCCCAGACTTTGGCGCTTTCTTCTGCCCCTTCCCCACTTTGGGAGGAGTCACAGCTGACTCGACACTCCCCCCGGGACCCTTGTGAGCGGCTTTGCTGGCTGGATTCTTCCCCCTATCCCGTCGAGCACTGTCCAATTTCTGGTGCTTCACGGGGGGGACTGGCTGTGCTTTGGCTCCATGTCACACTGGCTGCCCTGGTGGCCGGTGCACTCCACATACCTCTAACAGACACCACTGGTACCAGAGATTTTAGTACAGGACCTATGAATTGGAGGGGGGGTGGTGGGAAAGAGGTCAACGTTGCTCAGGAAAAGTTTCTGACGAACACAGGGCCGGGTAGCTGGAGGGGGTCTGGGAGTGGAGGAAGAGGAGGTGGTTGTAGGAGGTGTAACTTTTGATGATTTGGGTGCAGGTGCATGTTCTGGAGGCTGTCGTGAGATGGATGGATGTTGGGTGTGTGTGTGCCCGCGTTTGTGTACTTTGGGAGGGGACGTCACAGACACACTGGGAGAGGACACAGGGGATGTGTAAATGGTAGTGAGGGTGGTGAGTGCAGGTGAGCGGGGTGTGGTGGTGGGTGTGCTGGTGCGGGTCCTAGTGGCTGTAGTGGTAGTGCATGCAGGTGAGAGTGTAGACGACACTGGGAGGGAGGAGGGAGACGAGGAGGAGGGGGACACAGTGGAGGCAGTGGATGTTGCTGTGTCTGTATGTGGGTGATGCTTGTGTGAGTGCCTGTGGGATGTGTGGTGCCTATGTTTGCCTGAGCTTCCCTTGTGTGTTGACGTGTGTGCAGGCTGGTCTGATGGTGTGCTTGGGATAGGCAGAGGTACAGGGGATTCGGTCTGGGTGGAGGAAGTTGGAGGGGTGAGGCTAGAGACAGGGACAATGGCTGCCATCAGTGCTGAGGCCAGAGATTGCAGGGTTCGATGATGGGCAGCCTGACCAGAATGAATGCCCTCCAGGAATGCATTAGTGTGTTGCAACTCCCTTTCTCAACCCTGGATGGCATTCACAATGGTAGACTGCCCAACAGTGAGTGACCTGAGGAGGTCAATAGCCTCCTCACTGAGGGCAGCAGAGGTGACAGGGGCAGGGGCTGAGGTGCCTGGGGCGAAGGTGATGCCCACCCTCCTGGGTGAGCGGGCACGGGCGAAGGCTGAGGGGCTGCTGGGAGGGCAGTGCTGGTAGGGGGGGTGGTGGCTGTACCTGTAGAAGTGGGGGGCACAGATTTTGCCGCCACAACAAGGGAGCTCCCATCGGAGGACGAGTCCGTGTCGCTGGTTGCTGATCCGGTGACCGCCGTGAAGCTCCCCTCACCCTCCATCCCACTGGTGTATTCAGAGTCCGTGGTGTGGCCCTTCATGGCCATGTGGGATGCAGCTCCCTCGTGCTCTGGTGCCACTGTACCTCCGCCTGATGATGCTGATGCACAAAAGAACAGGGAGAGCACAAAAAGGGGGGTGACGACGACAGAAGAAAGACAGGTTGAGTGCATGGCTTACCGCTACCGTTGGCGAACAATACAGACACAGCAGCCCCCTGCACTACGCCGCACTATTGGGCTCTATTGATGCAGTTCCTGGGATATGGCCTATATGGCTATGGTGGACATCAGCACACATAGATGACACAGGGGCATGTATACCTGTACTTGGCACTCTACAGAGGTGGGGTGGAGTGCCACATGGCCTGCATTACGTTGGGGCCTAGTCTACGGAACTCGACCTGGCCTAGGGAAACCCACAGCCCTCCTCCCCCACCCAGACACCTTCACTGCGCGCAAATTGCGCAGAATGAGGTAGGCCACCGCCAGGATCCGGAACATCAGGGGGGTCATGGTGTGACCGGCACCCCTCCCACGTTGGGAGGGCATCCCCAACTGAGCCTCAGCCGTCTTCTTGCTCCAGCGGCTAATGTCCTCCCATCTTTTACGGCAGTGGGTGCTCCGTCTCTGGTGGACCCCCAGGGTCTGGACGTCCTTGGCGATGGCACGCCAAATAGCCTTCTTCTGGTGGGCGCTGACCTACATGACATGTACAGGGGGAGAAGAGAAGTCATTACCAACTGCTCTGTCGAAGTGAGTGGCCCACATCCCTGCCCTTGCCATGTGGCACATGCATTCACAGTCCTTCATGCTCGCAGAACTCTGCCCCCTTCCTTCTTACAACCAGCCCTCTCCACCCAGGCATAGCCCATACAACTTGCACCCTATGTACTCACCTGTTGGTCTGGAGGACCGTAGAGTAGCGTGTACTGGGGGAGGACCCCGTCCACGAGCTTCTCCAACTCCTGTACAGTGAAGGCAGGGGCCCTTTCCCAAGACCCACGAGCCATTGTCTCTTCCAGACCGAGGTCACAGCAGCACTTGCAGTATAGGTCCTCTCCTGTCGAAGATCAGGTATCGAGTGATTGAACAGATAGAAAATAGCGGTCACGTCCGCGGCGGTGCGTATCATCACCGCCGGCACACTTCGTCATTGGCTCCTGGGACCCATAGGGTCCAATGTTAAACAATGCAGCATTGCGCAGCGGTCTTCGACCGCCTACCGCGACGGTGTACAACGCCAGCGCAGTTACCTCACATCCCATTGTCCCAGTTTACAGGTCAGGCAGCCGCCATTTCAGGGGCCCACATGGCTTCATTTTCAACTGCGTCACACATACCTAGGACTGGACTCAACACACTTACAGACAACTTTTTGGATTATGTTTCGTGTTCTGTGTAGCTGTGGGCACATACCTCTGAGTAGCTTGACTCTGTGGTCGCTGTTGTCCTTCCTAGGCACCGTCAGCTGGGACATGTGAGGAGATGGCGGAATCCTCCGGTGTACCGACCTCTGGTGGACCTGTTGACAATGGAGGAGCGACATTTAATCATCACCTACAGGTTTGACTGTGCGACAATCCAGGAACTGTGTACACAGTTGGAGCCTGACCTGATGTCAGCAATCCGCCATCCCACAGGAATCCCCCCTCAAGTGCAGGTGCCGTCAGTGCTCCATTTCCTTGCAAGTGGGTCTTTTCAAACAACAGTGGCCACAGCATCAGGGATGTCCCAGCCTATGTTTTCCAACGTGTTGTCCAGAGTGTTGTCTGCCCTGCTGAAACACATGAGGAGCTACATAGTTTTCCCTCAGGTGGAGGATTTGTCTACTGTTAAAGGTGACTTCTATGCCCTTGGACATATCCCCAACATCATAGGTGCCATTGTTGGGACCCATGTAGCTCTGGTCCCCCCCCACAGGAGTTAACAGGTGTACAGGAACCGGAAGAGTTATCATTCCATGAATGTACAGATGGTATGTTTGGCAGACCAGTACATCTCCCAGCTAAATGCTATGTTCCCTGGCTCTGTGCATGACGCCTACATCCTGCGGAATAGCAGCATCCCTTATGTGATGAGTCAACTCCAGAGGCACCGGGTGTGGCTATTAGGGGACTCTGGTTACCCCAACCTGTCATGGCTACTGACCCCAGTGAGGAATCCCAGGACCAGGGCAGAGGAACGCTACAATGAGGCCCATGGATGGACTAGGAGGCTGATCGAACGGACCTTCGGCCTCCTGAAGGCCAGGTTCAGGTGCCTCCATATGACAGGTGGTTCCCTATTCTACTCACCAAGGAAGGTGTGCCAGATCATCATCACCTGCTGTATGCTTCACAATCTTGCTTTGCGACGACAGGTGCCTTTTCTGCAGGAGGATGGTCCAGATGACGGTGTTGTGGCAGCTGTGGAGCCTGTGGACAGTGATGAGGAGGAAGCAGAGGAAGAAGACATTGACAACAGGGACTCAGTCATCCAGCAATATTTCCAGTGACACACAGGTGAGAACACATTCCTGCCTACTACAAGTACTTTCACACTTCTACCTTTATCCTGTCTGTCTATTTCAAGCAGTATTTGGTCACTGAGTTGTACATATCCATTACAGTTTCACAGGTGTGGTTACCAACGTGTGTCATCTGCTTGCATCCTTCATGGACTTGTGATGTGTGACATAGGTATGTTGACATTACATTTGAAAACGCATTTTGTCACTGTCATTGATAATACACATTTTCAAAATCACAGACTGACTCCAGATTGTTTTGTGCTTCAAGGGTGTTTATTAAAGTGCTAATTATTGGAGGGGGTGGTAAAATGGTGATGGGTGATGGTGGAGGAATGTCTATGGCAGAGCCCAGTCTATTAGTCTCACAGGTGCACTGCCCATATGGGCATAGTAAGTGGAGCTGGGGCAGTTCCAATATGGACAGGGTTACAAAGTGGGACAGTGGTTTGACAATCAGGGTGGTCTCATTTCTTGGCGGGGGTCTTGGCATCGTGCTCTGTCCTGTTCCTGGATCTCAGGGACCTCTTGCGGGGTGGTTCTCCGTCTGCAGGGGGTGGGGTGCTGGTGTGGTGGTCCTGTGGCAGGCATCCTTACCACTGGCGCCGGCGGAGGTGGTGGGCAGTTCTTCGTCCATACTAGTGTCAGGGGCCCCTTGGAGCGCCACGGTGTCCCTCATGGTGTTCTGTATGTCCTTCAGCACCCCTACGATGGTGCCCAGGGCGGAGCTGATGGTTCTGAGTTCCTCCCTGAAGCCCAAATACTGTTCCTCCTGCAGGCGCTGGGTCTCCTGAAACTTGGCCAGGACCGTAGCCATCGTCTCCTGGGATTGGTGGTATGCTCCCATGATGGAGGAGAGGGCCTCGTGGAGAGTGGGTTCCCTTGGTCTGTCCGCCCCCTGTCACACAGCAGCCCTCCCAGTTCCCCTGTGTTCCTGGGCCTCCGTCCCCTGGACCGTGTGCCCACTACCACTGCCCCCAGGTCCCTGTTGTTGTTGGGGTGGTCGGTTATCCCGGGTTCCCTGTAGTGGTGGACACACAGCTGATTGACGTGTCCTGGGGACGGAGGTATTGGCCCGCTGGGTGGGTGCTGTGCTGGTGTTTCCAGGGGGTGGAAGGTCAGTGTTGGGCTGTGCCTGTGCGAGGGGAACCGACTGTCCCGAGGCCCACGATGGTCCGGGCTGGTCATCTGGATCCAGTCGGCCAGAGCTGCTGTCATCACTGTGGGCCTCTTCTGTGAGTGGGGTAGAGTGGTCTGGACCCTCCTGTCTGGTGACGTTGGGTAGTGGTCCTACAGGGGTATAAAAGCATGATTATTGCATCTGTGTGTGTCATGGTGTGCAATGGGTGGGTGAGCGTGTACCCCAGTGCTAGCATTTTTGTGTGGGGGCTTGTGTGATGATGGTTGGGAGGGTGTTATGGGTATGTGCTGTGGGCATGCTTTAGTGAGGGGTGTCCATGCTTTGTTGTTGCATGCAGGGCTTGGTGTTGCGATGGGTGGTTTGTGTTATTAGTACATTAGTGAGGAGTTGGAGTAATAGGGGAGGGGGTGAGGGTGGGGGTGTGTGATAGTATGCAGGTAGGGTGGGGGATATGATAGTTAAGATTTGACTTACCAGTGTCCATTCCTCCACCGACTCCTCCGAGGCCCTCAGGATGCATGATGGTCAAGACCTGCTCCTCCCATGATGTTAGTTGTGGGGGAGGAGGTGTGGGTCCGCCACCAGTCCGCTGTACCGCGATGTTGTGCCTGGAGACCACGGAACGCACCTTCCCCCATAGGTCGTTCCACCTCTTCCTGATGTCCTCCCGATTTCTTGGGTGCTGTCCCACTGCGTTGACCCTGTCGACTATTCTTCGCCATAGCTCCATCTTCCTAGCTATGGAGGTGTGCTGCACCTGTGATCCAAATAGCTGTGGCTCTACCCGTACGATTTCCTCCACCATGACCCTGAGCTCCTCCTCGGAGAACCTGGGGTGTCTTTGCGTGCCATGGGGTGGTGTAGGTGCTGTGTGGGGTGGTGTATGTGGTGATGACTGTGGTGATGTGTAGTGGTGTGGGGTGTTTTGTGCATGGATGTTGTGTGGGTGATGGTGTCGTGTGGCTCTGTGTGGTGGGGTTGTCTATGCTGTGCTCTCTCTGGCCTTCGTCAATAATTTTTGGTCGTAGGGGTGTGTGGGTGATGTGGGTGTGTGTTTTATATAGTGTTGGGTGTGTGGGAGTGGTGTTTGTATGTGTGTCAGGTGTGTGTATTTGGAATTGTCCAATGTGGCGGTGTTTTGGAGATGTGTGTGTATTTTGAGCGCGGCGGTGTGTACCGCCAATGGAATACCGCGGTTGAAAGACCACCGCGTGGATTTGTGGGTCGTGATAGCATGTGCGTGTTTCTGTTGGCGTGACGGTGGAGGATTTGTTTTCGCCAGTTTATCACTGACCTTTGGTGTGGCGGACTTGTGTGGGTGTCTGCATTTCGGCAGATTCCGAGATGTGGGTCAAAATAGCTGTGGCGGATTTCCGCGGCCGCGGCGGTGTATTGGCGGTCTTCTGCACGGCGGTAAGCGGCTTTCACCGCCAATGTTGTAATGACCCCCATGGTCTTGGGCTTAGGTTGGGTTGATACTGTGAATGCACGAGTGCTGCTTCCAGGTTCCTCCCCGGAGGACGATGTGGCAAGCACATATCTCCCGGAAAGCTGCCTCTTCTCATCTGATGAATTTTCGTGGGAGCACCTTTCTTTGGGGCCATCTTCAAGCTCTCAGTTGGTAGTGGCACTAAGCTGCACATGTGAAAGAGATTAGAGGACTGAAATCACTGTACAGGCCTTGTGCACCTAAAGCAACCAAGCGAGAAAAACATGTAGTTAGTGAAATGTGGCATTGTTGCAGGTTGCAATAGTACAGATAAATACAATATTAGTGTGGTTAGTTACTTAGTTTGTGAATAACAGTGGAATTGCTGTAGAGCGGCTGTGTGCTTATGTAGGGCAACTGTGCGCCTGTGGTGGATGGATGGATCAAGGCGAAATGCAGAGTTAAATGAATAAATTGTAAAAATACAAAATTAAAAAAATTAAAAAAATACATAACTACGAAATTACAATTTTAAGGAATTAAATATGAAATTAAAATAAAAAAAGTAAACATTAAAATAATACATTAAAATTAAATAAAAACCTATATTAAGCAAATGATCAATAATTGCCAAGGTTTGTATGGGAGGACGAGAAGAAAGAAACATAGAGTGAGAAAAGGAGTTGCAAGATAAAAAATGCAAAAAAAGCATGTAACAATATAAGCAATGTCCATCAAAATCATATTATTAGTATACATATGCTACAATGATACCGAAATATATTATTAAACTGGAAACACACCTCCATCCATGCAAGCCTAAGGGAAAAGCACACTGACTGGATGCACAAAATGGGCACCAGCCACATGGTCAAAAAACAACAGTGAGCAAGGAGCCATGGGAAACAAAGAACACACGCTAGCGTATGGCAAAAACACACTGTCTGGATGTACAAAATGGCCACCGGCCACATGGTCAAACAACAATAGAGAGCAAGGAGGCATATAGAACAAAGAACACATGCAAGCCTATGGCAAAAACAGACTGGCTGGATGTACAAAATGGCCACTAACCACAAGGTGTAACAAGAACAATAATGTGCAAGGAGGCATAGGGAACAAAGAACACATGCAAGCCTATGGCAAAAACACATTAGCTGGAAGCACAAAATGGCTGCCCACCACATGGTCAAACAACAGCGAGGAAGGAGGCCTGAAGAACAAAGAACACATGCAATGTACAGCAAAAACACACTGGATGGGGGCACAAAGTGGCCACCAGCCACGTGGTCAAACAACAGTAGTGAGCAAGGAGACATGGCAAGCAAAGAACACATACAAGCCAATGGAAAAAACACACTGGCTGGATGTACAAAATGGCTGCCAGCTACATTGTCAAACAACGACAGCGAGCAAGGACCCATGGGGAACAAAGAACACATGCAAGCCTATGGCAAAAACACACTGGCTGGATGCACAAAATGGCTGCCACCCACATGTTCAAGCAACATTGAGCAAGGAAGAATGGAGAACAAAGAACACATTTAGAACTATGGACATAGACTACACAAAATGGCCCCTGGCCACATGGCATGGAGAACAAAGACAAATGGTGGCCGATGACAAACACACACACTCCTACATATATACACACACACACGCACACACACACACTGGCCAGAAAAGGAGACATGGTGGTAACACTGAAAAAAACACTAACATTAATTCAGCAATGCAATACATGAAAATTAACTGAGCTACAAAAACTTTACAAACCCATCCTCCTATTCCATCAAATATTACCCCACTTATACAATTTTTGCGGAAAAAAAGCAAATACAAACAAGTGCCAAAAGTGTTACATAAATCCAATACCATAATTGTCCTAAATGAAGTTTTAAAACCATATACTTCAGAAACATTTCTTTTATGCACTGATGACAGAGTAGAGTTTTGTCCCCGGGCCTAAATAATATGCCAATCATTTGTGTATAAGTTGCCTCTTCCAATCAAAGCACAATGGTATGTAGACAATTGTATCTCCTCTCTGATGCAAACACATTGGAATTTGGCAGTCTTGTAAATCAAATGATCTTTACTGGGGCAGCCCTGCTAGGTGATGAAAAAAAGAAGGAAAGGCATGGAGGAGAGTCAGGCATTGTCTCCAATCAACAATGGGGAGGCTTCTTTACTGCACACTGGTCCAACTCCAATCCGGCCATACATGTGCCTATAAATGGTTGGGCTGAATAAGTCAGACACAAGCAAAATATATAATATTCCTCTAGCTATATCCATATTTTTTGGCAATGCACTAAGCAATTCAACAATTAATATTAAAAAGTTCTATTGTGGCCTACTCAGTCAAGAAAGTAGAGTTCATCCTCAAACTCAGGGGTTCACCCAGAAGTTGTTCCCCTCTCTCTTCATCACTGGCAGCATTTTTTTGCTCCTCCCACAGCATGGGGTAATTGTTTTTTTAGATGGTTTGTGTGCACTCTAGTATCATATGTGAACCAGGATCATCTTGATAAACACTTGCTTAGCAAATGGAGCATATTGCAATGTTATCTCTTGCTTTCTAATCTTAAAGAAGTCCGAAACTGGGGAGGAGAACTTTTTCAGTGGGCCACTGGTGCCACTGCTAATGCCTGATGAGCTGGAGGTAGGTGGGTGTGCCTTTATTGCCTCTTTGCAGTGCGTACTTCGACTGAGGTTGTGGTGGATGAAAGTCTCAGTGGGGGCCTTACAAATATGGAAGCTGGTGGTGGTGTTGGTGGAGCTAGCACGCCTGGTCCTTAGTGAGTAAACTTACAAGGGGACGGGTATAGGACGATTAACCTTTTGGATCACATGGAGTATCCTAGCCATGTAGTGACCAATTTTATCAATATTCAATATGACTCATCAATAACCACTAGGAGAATCATTAATTATTAGATAATTATATCAACATTTCATGAATAACCACAACTCAATATACGTTTTAACAATTGTTATTTCCCTGTTAGTTACAATTCCAGTGGATAAGGTTAACTCAAACTTTATTCAATCAGCTCAGAATTCGTTTATTAGCAACAACCTATGACACAACCTACTCAGAACTTGAGAAAACATATTATCTAATGCTTCAGCATAAGCCAACAAAGATGAAAATGTCAACATCAAAAGCAGAGTTTCGCAATCAGTTCGTCAATCATTTGTCACTGTGAACGTCACCCAAATAATCCTACCTAACCCTGATTAGCATTTAGCATGTGGGACTTCATGCAAAAACAATTTAGAAACGTGAATTTGGAAAACATCTAGCTAAAAGAAAAACTATTAAACAGCGCAGTTGGTACCTAGATGAAAAGGCACAAAGTTAATGAGTCACATTGTCATAGCTATCCATCCACGGAATGGATCAGCAACAAAGTCAGTCCTCGTCTTCAGGTCATCAATTGATCAGCAACGCTTGAGCCCAATAACAGAACCTCGAATCGCATCTTTTGGCATCAGCATTTCACCCCTCACATCTGAAGTTTTAGCCCTTTGTCATGGCTTTTTATTCGAGTTTTTCAGTCCATTCCCCTAATTCCTAATTGGTCATTTAATCACCAGTTATTACTCTACCCAATAAAATAAAGTTAGCAAATCTACGAATTCTAATAATTCGCCATTCTCAGTTCATTGATTGGTTCACTGTACAATGTCCTCATCATCCTCCTCATCAGGTATCAAAAATGTTGCATCTTCTTCTCCAGTCAGTGTCTATATTGTTTGAGTCCTGGAAAAGTACATTGAGTCTGCCTTACACCAAATTGTAACAATTTTAGTTCCATCATCTCCTGTTCGTTGGTACATTGCAGAAAACTCTAGCAAAGCAGATTTTATTAACTCAAGTGGTCAAGGTTAGTTTAACCCGGTCGCTTTCCTCCAGCATGCTCTAATAATTCAGCTTCTGCATGAGGCCTGTCAACTAGGCCACAACCTTGGCTTAGTTAACTCTACAATATGATGCAAAACATATGTTTTACAGCTCAGTATGGCACATTACTACATTATTATTATATTTTTTTATTATTACACATATTTTTTAATCATTTTAGTACAACTTTTGTATAATTGGCTGCCATTCTCCATGGGCACATTTTCAAACATGCACATTATTTTCTCTACAATTAATTTCTCTATGAACTTTTGCTAAACTTAACATATAAACATTTATTAATAATTTCTAATTAGCATATCTGCTTCAACAGTGGTATTAGTGCCACTTCCCTCTGAGCAGGTTGAATAGGAGGGGTTACTTCGGTGCCCTCTGTGCTAACTTCCATGACAATGACTGACTCATTCTCCTCCTCCCCTTCATAATTCTAAGGCTTACAGCAACTTTTCTTTCCCCTTGTCTTTTGTGGCGGGTCTCAGATTAAGCTGGGGTCAACTCCAGGCCCAGATCATCAGATGGGGGGCTTAGAGAGGATGGTGGAGTTCAGTTCCTTTTTCTTGCTAGTGATTGGGATGCCAATGGTTCAGGAACAGGTACATCTTCCTCAGCAGGGACGCTCAACCTCCTGTTCTGCTCCTACCTCAGGAAGATCTACTATTGCTGGCTGGGGCTCCTCCTGTTGCCCACTTTGCTCTGTTTCTTCTGATGATTGGATACTAGTTTGCAGCTGAGACAACTTCAATTCAGGCGTACTGCTCCTTGCCATGATTGTAGTGGCTGCTTCACTGAGAGACACAGCTTTGGGCTTAGGTTGGGGTGGTGCCATTGATGCGGGAGTGCTGCTCCCAGCCTGCTGCCCTGAGCATGGTGCAGTAGGCACACATTTCCTGAAAAAGGTTTTGGTCAGCACACCAGTGGTGGAAATCTGCTTCTTTTTCTCCTCCTAACTGATCACTTTCTTGGCAATACCTTTCTTTGGGGCCATCTTCAAGTTCTGTCAGCTGGCAGTGGCACTTGGCCGCACCAGCGGAAGAGACTGGGGCCCATATTTATACTTTTTTAGCGTTGCATTTGCGTCATTTTGTGTCACAAACGCAGTGCAAACTTACAAAATACAATTGTATTTTGTAAGTTTGTGACGCATTTGCGTCAAAAAGCAGCGCACACGCAGCGCTAAAAAAGTATAAATATGGGCCTGAAGGACTTATGTGTTGTGATCACTTTGTCACGGCCTTCTGTCTGGCAGTATTCTGTGGGTCTTGTGCACCTATAAGCAAACAAGCAAGAAAAACATTCAGTGAATTGTGCTATTTTTGCAGTTTTCTTTATATTATTCATAGTGCAGACAATATAATTTAGCATAGTTATTCTATCCATTCGAAAGTCAAAGCACACCACAATCGCATAATATTTCATTTTCAATGAATAACAACATACAGATGTAACATTCTTCTTCAGGTGCATCTAAGGGGAGACACCCGTGGCAGGCAGGGGGGGGTCTAGGCCAGGGAAAATTAGTCTTAAAAAAATTTATACTAGTGTGCACCTATAGCATGCAAGGGGTCCATGGGGAAATGGAATAATAGTTAAAAAAAGAAATGCTGGTGTGTGTATGGCAGGCAGGGGGGTCAAGGGAAATATGGAATAATCCTTCACAAATGAATGCTGGTGTGTGTGTGGCTGTATGCCTAAAACAGGCAGGCTGTCCAGGAGAAAATGAGTAATGGCAATCCTTAAATAATGGATAGTGGTGTGCGAGTGTGGATAGAGGTTAAGTGTTTTAAAAAAGGTAAAAAACAAAATAATTAAAATTAAATTAAAAAATAAGCGATTCAAAAATAGCTAATTTAAAAATAAAAAACAAAAAGCAAATATTAAAAAATATAGAATAAAAAAAAACTTAGGGGCATATTTATACTTTGCTTTCAACATTTTAGCGTCAATAATTTTGAGGCTAAAATGGCTCTGAGCTAACTCCATATTTATATTTTGATGCTAGACCCGTTTAGCGCCACAATATTTGAATTAGCATCATGTTGTGGATGAGGCAAACTACCTTGCGCTAATTAGATGCAAGGTAAGCATTCCTGTCCACAATATGATGCCAAATCCTTACCACCTTCTTTATACTCTGGCACAGAAATGATGCTCATGGAGTAGGCGGAACTAAATAATGGCGCTAAGCCTGCTTACCGCCATTATTTAACGCCAGGGTCAAACCAGGCATTTGGGTACCTGTGGGCCCATTTCCATTACCAAACAACATGGAATGTACCCACAGATGCCCACCCAAGTCCTAGTATCACCCCCACCCACACCAGAGGGACACCATAGGAATGGGGATCCAATCCTGGGTAAGTATTGGTAAGGTTTTTTTCTAATGTGCATTGGGGGGCCTTACATGGGCCCCCTACCTGGCACTGTGTCTTATGGCCTTGCCCAGGGGACACTGGGTCCCTGTGCTGGCCATTGGGATGGTGGGCATGACTCTTTACTAAGACAGGAGTCATTTTTGGGTGCTAGTGCATCAGAAAATGACGCTAGGCTGGTTAGCGGCAAATTTATTGCCGCTAACCAGCCTGGCATCATTTCTGGCCCACTAGCGCCTTTTACCCTACCGCCATCCCCCCGGCTTGTGTCTTTTTTTTAAAAATGCTAGCCTATCGTTAGCGCCGGTGTGTGTCATGCCATAGCTATGGCGCACGGCTGGCGCTATGGAATGGCGCTAGCCGGCGCTAAGGGTTTTGCAGCAAAACTGCGTTAGTGCATTTTTGCAGCAAAAACCATAAATATGTACCTAAATTAAAAAATAATCAATAAAAGAAAGATAGAAAGAATACATTCGTTAATTGCTAGTGTACAAGGGACTATGAGGTACCCATTTAGAGTTGGAAGGCAAGGAGGTGCAGGTGAAAAATGGAAAAAAATACATTATTAGGCATTGTTCATACCTATACCACAATGAACAAAGCATATTAAATAAAGTGAAATAAAAGAACACATGGAGGCCTATGGCAAAAGTATACTGACTGCCTACACAGAATGGCCACCGGCCACATGGTCAATCACAGGCAGGCAAGGAGGCATTGACAACAAAGAAGAACACATGCAGGCTTATGGCAAAAGCACACTGGCTGGCTGCAAAAATTGGCTGCCGGCCACATGGTTAAAAAAATGACCACTGGGCACATGGTCAAACAACAACAATAGCAAGCAAGGAGGCTTGTAAAGGACACATGTAGATCTTTGGCAAAAGCACACTGCCTGTCTGCAGAAAATGCCTCCTTGATGCTGTTGTGGTTATTTGAGCATGTGGCTGGCCACCGTTTTCTGCAGGCAGTTAGTGTGCTTTTGCCATAGGTCTGCATGTGTGCTTTGTTCTCCAAACCCCCCTTGCTTGCTGCGGTTGTTGTTTGACCATGTGGCCATTGTTAATTTTGTGCAGGCAGCCAGTGTGCTTTTGCCATAGGCCTGCATGTGTTGTTCTTGTTTTCCATGCCTCCTTGCTTGTTGTTTGATCATGGGAACGGTGGTCATTTTGTGTAGCCAGCCTGTGTGCTTTGGCCATTGGCCTGCATACGTTGTTCTTGTTTTCCATGCCTCCTCGCTTGTTGTTTGATCATGTGGTCAGCTGCCATTATGTGCAGCCAGCTAGTATGTTTTTGCCATAGGCCGGAATGTGTTGTTCTTCTTTGTTGTCCATGCTTCCTTGCTTGTTGTTTTACAGTGTGGCCGGCAGCCATTTTGTGTAGCCAGCCAGTTTGCTTTTGCCATACAGGTGATGCAAACCGTGGCTGCTTGACTTATTGTGATCATTCCAAGGCAGGCCTCTATTAAGGAAGGTCTGAAAACCCTACATTGGCTCCCCATCAAAAAGAAAATTGTCTTTAAGACCTTATGTCAAGTTCATAAAGCTCTTTATCGCAATAGCACTGAACAGCTTAATGCCATGTTTGATTAGTATGTGCCTACAAGATCGCTTAGATCCTCTTCCCGTAGATTCAAAACTGTCCCTAGATTTCATAGAAACAGATGGGGAGGTGGGCTTTTTCAGTGGCTGCCAAGCTGCTTAATATGGCAAATATGGCAAAGGAGGAAACATTTTCTATTTTGAAAACACTTCACTACACTACAACTGAAGACCTGGCTCTATACTCAAAAGGGTCTTGAATGAACTGGTGTTCTTCCATTTTATGCGGGTCCCTGATAGCGCCTTGATGCGCTTGGGTTTTGTGCACTTTATAAATGCTTATAACATAACAACATAACATAACATAGAGCAATAAAAGTGTTGTTGTTGAAGAAGAAAACCAGAGACATAAAAAAAAGAATGAAGAAAGATTTAGAATGAGTAAAAATAATATAACTGACTAAAAGAAAGGGAGAGTCCGAAAAGAGAAAGAAAAGAAAACTAAAGATGACAGTGGAGTCTGAATGCATCTGTGAATGAAATTTTATGATGGTTATAAACCATCAGACGGGGAAGGTTGAGAGAAATTAAGAATAGTAATCATTAACCTAATCCATATGTTGGTAGACCTCAGTCAATAACTGCACATAAATGTAGCTTTTCATTTAAAGCTTGCACAGACATGTATGTAGTTTAAACTGCTGACAAATACATACTTTTCACTTTTTCTTTCCTCTTCCTTTTCTCTTCGTTAGTTCTGACCTATATCATTGTAATAAGTGTATTTCTTCTTATGATGCAAATGTCTTATTGCAACAGTAGAACGAACAGAGAGAGTGTTAAGTTATAGCTTTTAACCATTTGACCCATGTTAAACTGTAACTGTAAATATTACATTAATCTTAAAAGTGGTTTCTTTATGAATATGCTCTTTCACAGAAAGCGTAGGAGAGCAGGAGTTATTTCATTGTGGAATGTATTGTAGTTAGCTTGACCTCTTTTTTTGTCTCATAGAGTTTAATGATGGGAGAGAACAGTAGGATATAAATAATGTTTCAGTGAATAGTTAAATGTAGCTTTTGTTTAAGACTATGGTGGTCATTACAACCCTGGCGGTTGGTGTTAAAGCAGCGGTAAAACCGCCAACAGGCCGGCGGGAAAAAGAATGGAAATACGACCGTGGCGGAAACCGCCAACATAGACAGCCACTTTAACACTCTGACCGCCACGGCAGTACAAACAAACACTGCGGCGGTAACCGCCAACAGACAGGCAGAGGACAATGTACCGCCCACACTATTACAACCCACCAATCCGCCACCTTTTCCGGGGCGGATTCCCCGCAAACAAAAACACGGCGGAAACAGGACTTCGAAGGGAAAACGCTCACCTCTACACAACCCACGAGGAATCAGGACGCCATGGAACCCGAGCTCCAGATCCTGCCAGCCTTTATCTTCCTGCTCCTCTACCAGGAGCACGAACGCCGGCGGCGAAGACAACGATGAGTACTGCACCTACGACACAGGGGAGGGGGGAGGGAAAAGAGAGTGACACACACACGCAACACCCCCACCCCCACCCCCACCCTCACCCACTACAACACACACGCTAATACATATTGATACATAACAATTACACCCCCCAGCACCCCCTGGAAGAATGCAAGGACAAAAGGAAATGAGTTGAATAATTGTGATATATTCAATTACATACATCAAAAATATTTACAAATACATACATTTATACTATATACAATTATACAATTATATACACCAAGAACACAAGTCCAGGGGATTCCACCATCATAGTCCGTGGATCACTGGGCTCAAAAGGCATGGGCGAGGCCCACACTCAATACCCGATCAAAATGGAGAGAACACTGCTATCAGATAGAAATAAAACAGGCACCTCAGGGGGAAGGGAAGGGGGGGCACCTCAGCCGGTTGAGTGCACGATGCCAGATCCACGAGTCGGCTCCTTGCCCACTGTTCAATCCTGGGGAGTGCAAAGCCACAGTCTCTCAAGTGTCTCAAGTGGGTGGTTTGCCCACTTTGCAATCCTGGGGAGCGGCAAGCCACAGTCTCTCAAGTCTCTACAGTGGGTGGGTTGCCCACTGTGCAATCCTGGGGAGTGCAAAGCCACAGTCTCTCAAGTCTCTACAGTGGGTGGTTTGCCCACTGTTCAATCCTGGGGAGTGGCAAGCCACAGTCTCTCAAGTGGATAACCGTCTCCACTGGTTTCTGGAGGGGGCTTTGTGCCCTGAGTGCTTCATCCTGCCAAGGACTGAGGTAGTGGATGTGATACTCCACTGGTTCTGGAGGGGGCCTAGTGCCCAGAGTGCTTCATCCTGCCAAGGACTCAGATAGTGGATGTATCTCTCCACTGGTTCTGGGGGGGACCTTGTGCCCAGAGTGCATCATCCTGCTTGTGGCGGACTCAGTAGCGTCAGAATCATTGGTGCTGACTGGCCTGCGGGGCTGCTGGTGGCGGTGTCCTGGGCAGCGGTTCAGCTGGTGGTGGTCTTGTCCTGGCCTGCGGGGCTGCTGGCGGCGGTGTCCTGGGCAGCGGTTCAGCTGGTGGCGGTCTTGTCCTGGCCTGAGGGGCTGCTGGCGGCAGAGTCCTGGGCAGCGGTTCAGCTGGTGGTGGTCTTGTCTGTGGCAGAGTGGCTGCTGGCGGTCGCTTCATGGGCAGCGGGGCTGCTCCTGGCGGTCCTGTCTGTGGCAGCGGGGCTGCTGGCGGTCGCTTCCTGGGCAGCGGGGCTGCTGCTGGCGGTCTTCTCCTGGGCAGTGTGGCTGCTGGTGATCTTGTCCGCCGTGCTGATCTTCCCAGACTTGCTGGTTTTACTGTGCCCCTTTCCCACCTTGGAGGGTGTCGCAGCTGTCTCCACACTCCCAACTGTACCCCTGGGAGTTGCTTTGGTGGCTGAGAAAGAGGTCAAGGCTGGCCAGGAAAAGTTTCTTAGGAACACTGGAACGGGTAGCTGGAGGGGGTTTGGGAGTGGAGGAAGAGCTTGTGGTTGTAGGAGGTGTATGTTTGCTGACTTTGGGTGAAGGTGCATGGGCTGGAGGCTGTCGTGAGGTGGATGGCTGTTGGGTGGGTGTGTGGCTGCGTATGTGTACCTTGGGAGGTGGCCTCACAGACACACTGGGAGAGGACACAGGGGATGTGTGAATGGTAGTGGGGGTGGTGAGTGCAAGTGAGCGGGGTGTGGTGGTGGCTGTGCTGGTGATGGACGTAGTGGATGAAGATGTAGTGCATGCAGGTGTGAGTGGAGACGAGACTGGGAGGGAGGAGGGAGACGAGGAGGAGGGGGACACAGTGGAGGCAGTGGATGTTGCTATGACTGCATGTGTATGATGCTTGCATGAGTGCCTGTGGGATGTGTGGTGCTTATGTTTGCCTGAGCTTCCCTTGTGTGTTGAGGTGTGTGCATGCTGGTCTGATGGTGTGCTTGGGATAGGCTGAGGTACAGGGGTTTGGGTCTGGGTGGAGGAAGTTGGAGGGGGAGGCTGGACACAGAATCAATAGCTGCCATCAGTGCTGAGGCCAGAGTCTGAAAAGCTCGCTGTTGGGCTGCCTGACCAGAATGAATGCCCTCCAGGTATGCATTTGCCTGTTGCAACTGCCTCTCAACACCCTGGATGGCATTCAAAATGGTAGACTGCCCAACAGTGAGGGACCTGAGGAGGTCAATGAGGGCAGCAGGGGTGACAGGGGAAGGGGCTGAGGTGCCTGGGGCGAAGGTAATGCCCACCCTCCTGGGTGAGCGGGCATGGGGCAAAGGCAGAGGGGCTGCTGGGAGGGCGGTGCTGGTAGGGGGGGGTGGCGGCTGTACCTGTAGATACGGGGGGCACAGATGGGGCCACAACCGCAAGGGAGCTCCCATCAGAGGAGGAGTCCGTATTTCTTCCCTGTCACTGATAGGGGTCTCCCACTCTGCCTCTCCAGATACCTCCCACCCCTCCTATGTTTCCAAACCCCCCCACCCCCGTACATCCACGCCCCCTTCACACACACACATACACACACTCATTCACACATACATACATGCATGCTTAGATCCAATCACACACACATCCGCACACACTTACAAACATACACGCAGACACGCATTCACATTTCACAACTGACACGCACTCACGTGTCCATACATGCACACATGCATTCAACACTCAAAACAAACCCGCATTCACTCACACACCCACACACACACAACACCCCCCGTCAGAGACCTGACTTACCTGGATCCAGGGGGTCCTCCGGAATGAGGCAGGACGGGGCGCTGCTGCCGCCAGCAGCATCTGCCAGCAGAACACCGCCATGTGTCATGATACGGCTGGCGGCGGTCTACTTGCGTGGTGCTGCTGGTGGTAGCAGCGCCACCTTACCGCCACCCACCAGTAAAGCCACAGCCAGATTTCCACCCTTCTTGTGGCGGAACGCTGGCCGTGTTCATAATATGGCAGACGGCTGGTAGGCGCGGCGACGGTCTTTTGGTGGCCGTGCCCGCAGCGGTAGGCAGTTTTTACCGCCGTTCTTAAAATAAGGGCCTTAGTTTACTACATGATTTAATAAAAACTTTAATAATGTAATTAAAACTGCATTATTGACTCCTTTGAATGAAATGTTTTATTTGATATATTGATGATTTGCAGTTCCTTGCTAATCATACTTACCCCTAAGACCTTTGCCTCTAAGGCTCAGTGGAGTGCGGGTCTTTATACCGTTTGTTGAATCTAAAATTAAATGATTGAGGTTTCCAATAGACTCCAGGAGCGGATAAGTGTTAAACCGTTCGCAATAGAAAGTGACTTAACTAGAGGGTGGTTTACAGCTGTGTAGATATTGTAATACCAGAATACACTAGTGGGGCTTTGTCTGAGTTGGATGTGGATTCAATGCTTGAAGTTGTAAGAAGGTAATTAATGCACCACATTCCATGAGTATGGCATTGCAGAGACTCTGTGGATGAAGGGACATTTATTTTAATATTATGGGTTATCTAGGTACAGGGAAGATCATATGTCATGCATAGCCTGCCAGTTTTAACTGCCTATAACAAGACCTACCAATGATGAGTGATTTATTTCATTTAATAATGAGGGGATGGGTACAGAATGCAAGCCCCGACCCACCTACCAAATAGCAATTAGATGCCAGAAGCTCCTAGTTTAGGTGAAAAGGGATTAAAAGTCTCCAAATCACAAACTGCACGACTCTAGTGAGCAGTCTCAGAAGCGTGGAATATTACTTCTGAACTACTTTGAATATTTTTATAAGTTTCAGTAGAATACTGAAAATTTTAACAGAAAATATAAGCCCAGCTCCAAAATTAACTTACAATAGATGCACTGTCAGTCGTGTTTTCCAACCACTCTGTCCAGAACTGAATATTAATATCTTTGGAAAGACAGTTCACTTTCAGGTTGTATGAGTTTAGTCTGTGGCTGTAAAATTCCATCTGAACTCAGACTGTGACCATAGCCCACAAGATAGAAAAAAAACTTTGTACAAACCTGAAATTGAATAACTATGGGAGTTAGACCAATACATGCAGCTATTCCAAATCCTGCTTTAGCTTCTGAGTGCCACCTTCACTCATTTTGCGCATTTGATTGTTATTCAACTTGTTTCACAAGCCTCTGAGCAAGCTTTTATGAACTCAGGAAGCTCAAGTCAGATGTGCACTAGTGGTGAACAGGGTCATTTAGAGTTTGGTGGATAAGGAAGGCTGCAATTAATCTACGTTGCAGCTGCCCACCAAACCATGGTTTCCCTGCACAATTTACATGTGGGGACTTGAACAGGAAATGACCCCAGCAGTCAAACACCGTACAACTCAGAAGAGTATAGGTAGAAGCTTAAATGTAGCAATTCAGTAAGTAAATAATTCAGAGTTCTTCTTGGTGTTCCAGTAGGTCTTTTATTCGGATTAGTAATCCCAAATCCCAAAGTACAGTCAAAACAGGCACAGCCAACACGTGTTTCGTCACAACTGTGACTTCATCAAGGCTATAATGGCAGTGTGGGGAAGGGAAGGAGTACCTTAGTGAAGCATGTATAGGTGTCACCTGTATATAAAAAGATGTAGAGAGGGAGTCCGAATCCGTGTGTCGGTCCGCCGGTTGTAGAACGTAGTATTCGAAGTGGTGTCATCCACTGATAATAGGTGTGTAAAACCTAGGTACCTGGAGAGGTAGAGAGGACCCTGGTAAGTCCGTGCGGAAGTATGTAGGTCATCTGTAAGTGTGTATATAACGAAGCTCTGTGGGGACTTGCAGGTTTTTTGAAGGTGAAGACTCAGCTGACACCGGATTTGGAAATCTCTGACCCTGGCAATAGTTGTGGGAGGCAGGTGCATGCCAGTAAAGCTTGCAAAACATGGCCCTGCCTGGTTGGTGGAAGGTCCTGCATGAGTGATGGAGGCAGCTTCAGGCATCAGAGCACTAAGATGTGAGGCAGGGGGACCTAGAAGTCAGCCTCTCTCCCTTCCTGGATCCCCTGCAGCTGCCTCTGAGTTTGATACAAGCCATCTTGGCTTTCTCTCCACCGTCCATCTCCTGGGTCAGGTGTTATTTGGAATGTAGATCTTCTAATTTCCTTTTTGTATTGTGTAGGTTAGACTTGAGGTTGGACGCAAGGCAGATAAACACCTTGGTATCTGGCATTTGAAAAGGCAGGCAGATTCTGGATTTGGTTTTACCCTAAGTATGGAAGGTGGACCTCTGGCGAACAAGGGAGTCCTGGGGGTAGATCAATCAATCAATCAATCAATCAAGGATTTATAGAGCGCACTAATCACCCGTTAGGGTCTCAAGGCGCTGGGGGTGGGAGCTACTGGTCGTAGAGCCATGTCTTGAGGCGTTTCCTGAATGTCAAGAGGTCTTGGGTCTGGCGAAGGTGGAGCGGGAGGGAGTCCCAGGTCTTGGCGGCTAGGTGAGAGAAGGATCTTCTTCTGGCGGTGGTGCGGCGGATGCGGGGGATGGAGGCGAGGGCGAGGCTGGTAGAGCGAAGATTGCGGGTTGGGGTGTGGAAGGTGAGTCTGTCGTTGAGGTAGGCTGGGCCTGTGTCATGGTTTGAAGGTGATCCTCTTTGATACTGGTAGCCAGTGAAGGTCTCTGAGGTGGGGGGAAATGTGGTCGCGGTGTGGGATGTCCAGAATGAGGAGGGCAGATGCATTTTGGATTCTTTGTTAGGAGTTTGCTTGTTATTCCTGCATATAGGGCGTTTCCGTAGTCCAATCGGCTGCTGCCCAGGGTGTGGGTGACAGGTTTCCTTGTTTCGACAGGAATCCACTTGAAGATTTTGCGGAGAATGCGGAGAGTGTTGTAGCGGGAAGAGGAGATGGCATTGACCTGCTGAGTCATGCTGAGTGTGGAGTCCAAGATGAAGCCTAGGCTGCGTGCGTGGGTGGTGGGTGAGGGCGCGGTTCCTAGTGTGGTGGGCCACCAGGAGTCATTCCAAGTTGAGGGGTTGGTGCCACAGATGAGGATTTCTGTCTTGTCTGTGTTTACCTTAAGGTGGCTTGATTCCATCCAGCTGGCGATGGCCTGAAGTCCGTTGTGGAGGTTGTTCTTTGCAGTTGTAGGGTCTTTCGTGAGGGAGAGGATGAGCTGAGTGTCGTCTGTGTAGGAAACTATGTTGATGTGGTGGGTTTGTGCGATGTTGGCGAGGGCACGAGAGTGAGCTCCTTGGGAATCACATGTCAGGAACTGGAACTGACAAATTTTATCAGCGTGTCCTCAGGCTGTGAACCTACCCTCCTGACAACGTTACCGTTCTGCGACATAGCCGTTTGGATTCCTGTAGTTCTGGGGTGAACCAGCTGGCCTTGGTTCTGTGGGAGGTGTTTGGGTATTTTTTTGAGCAGTGCGAGTGTGTTGGCGCAATCTTCTATCCAGCGATGCAGGTTGGTGGTGGCTGTGTTGGGGTCCAGGGTCCCAGGGGGTGGGGCCCGGGCGAGAGTAGAGATCAGTTGATCCGTTGCTATTTTGCTCCAGTTGCGTCTGGGGGTTGTGTGCGGTGGTGGTGAGTGACTGGTTTCTGGTAGGAGAAGTGGATGCAGTGGTGGTCTGTCCAGCTGAGTTCGGTGGTGTGGCTGAAAGAGACATGGTTGCTGGCTGAGAAGATGGGGTCCAGTGTGTGGCCTGCGGAGTGGGTGGGTGAAGTGACAAGGTGCTTGAGGCCGAAGTTGGCGAGGTTGTCAATTAGGTTGGTGGTGTTGATATCGTTGTTACTTTCTAGGTGGAAGTTTAGGTCACCAAGGAGGATGTAGTCTGTTGAGGCGAGGGCTTGGGAGCTGATGGCGTCGGCGATGTCGTCGCAGAACTGCGGTCTGTGTCCAGGGGGGTCTGTAGACCAGTGTTCCTCTGAGTGTGTTGTTGGCGTTGATGTGGATTTTGAAGTGGAGGTGCCCGACGGAGTTGATGGTGTTGTGGGAGTTGATGGAGACTCCTATGGTGTTTTTGTGGACTATGGCGATTCCTCCTCCTGGTCTGTTGATTCGGTCTTTTCTGGTGATCTTGTAGTTTTCTGGTATGGCTATGGCTACGTCTGGTTCCGAGGCCGAATTCATCCAGGTTTCGGTGAGGAATGCAACTTCGGGCGAGTATGTGGTCAGGAGGTCCCAGAGTTCAATTGCATGTTTGTGGTCGGAGCGGGTGTTAAGTAGGATGCATCTTAGGCGGTTGTCTGTTTTGATTTGCAGTTTGGAGGCTAGGTTGCAGGTGAAATTGCAGGCTTTGCAGGAGAAGGGTCCTTTGGTGTGCGTCGGTGTGGACTGGAAGCAGATGGAGGAGCGTTCTAGATTAAGGGTGTGGTGTTCGTTGGCAGTGTAAAGGTGTTCGCTGGTGCGGGAGGTGTGTTGGCCAGGGGGTCTGGCGCTGGGTGCAGACGGGCGCAGACGGTCTTGCCTTTGGCGTGCCGCGCGCCTGCTGCGCGTCCGCGCTGCGGCCGGCATAAGAGGGGAAGTGGGAGGGAGTGGCAGTTGGGAGGAGGGAGGGAAACCTCCAATGGGAGTGCAGTGGGGGAGGGGGCAGCAGGAGTCAGGAGCAGGAAGAGCTCTGAGGAGGAGGGAGTGGGGTGGGACCGTGGAGAAGCAGTGGCGCAAACCTTCCGGGAGAGGAGAAGCCAAGAAGCCCAAACAAGCCCAAACAAGCCCAGACAAGCCCAAACAAACCCAAAACAATGGCAGCACTTACCGGAGCAGTGGTGAGGAGGAAGCAACCTGCCTGCAAGGATGCAGGGTCAGAGGTCGCTTCTAACCTCGCGCTGCGGCCGGCATAAGAGGGGAGGCGGGAGGGAGTGGCAGCTGGGAGGAGGGAGGGAAACCTCCAATGGGAGTGCGGGGCGTGGGCAGCAGGAGTCAGGAGTGGGAAGAGCTCCGAGGAGGAGGGAGGGGGGCGGGGCCATGGGGAAGCAGTGGCGCGAACCTTCCGGGAGAGGAGAAGCCAAGAAGCCCAAACAAGCCCAGACAAGCCCAAACAAGCCCAAAACAAAAAAATGCTTCTATGGCTCTCCATAGCCCTTCATGGGTCTACCCTGGGGAAGAGGGAGATGGTGCTTGTACTAGGGGATCCAGTTAGTGCCCTGTAGCCCAGGACCATCTCCTGGAAGGATGTCAGTGATCCCTCTTGAGGGTTGCCTACTGCATGGGATTTTGGGTCAGCTTTCTAGTTGGTCCAGCACCCTGGTGTTGGGAGGAGATGAATTCCTCCTGAGTGAATCCTGCATGAGCCCTTGAGTAGTGCAAGCGTTCCCAGTCACCTTAATTAATGCTGTAGTGGCTAGTCGGGTGGTCAACCATTACCATGGGTGAACAAAACCTTTGATATGTTAAGATTTAATTTGTCTAGTTGTCTGTTAGTTTTGAATTTCTTTAGAATATTTTGTGCATACATACTTTGTGTACTGCTGGTGATCATACTTGCAAAATCATTTGTGTTTTTGTCTTATTGAAAATATATATGGCCTGAGAATGTATTCTGTCAAACCAAAGATGGATCTTGGATTGCTTTTTGGCGACGGTTATATGTTGTTGGTCTTATTTATGGATCTCCCCACCTTTCCGCCTCGGCAGGCTGTCCACCTATGAACTGATGGCGGAAGGCCTGTGGTGAAGA
Organism: Pleurodeles waltl; assembly: GCF_031143425.1. NCBI lineage: Eukaryota > Metazoa > Chordata > Amphibia > Caudata > Salamandridae > Pleurodeles > Pleurodeles waltl. The sequence continues at coordinate 1,660,169,576 of NC_090444.1, read as the reverse complement.
AGCTGGTTTGGCATAGATTCCAGTTCAGAGACGTGAGACCAAATGGCCTTCCCTGGGTCACAAAAGACAAAATTCTGCCATGAGCTACTCAAAGAGAGATGTTTGATTAATGAGTTGATGAATCGGTGATAAGTTGTGATGGATTCTGAATGCCTGAATGAAGGCGATGGATAAATGAACTTTAATTTCAACAGAACAAATACATTGCTGTTGCAATCAAGTTCATTATTTATACTAATCTCCTCTGGCCCTGAATCAACCAGATACATTTGTAATTGTTTGGTTAAACAGTTGAAATACGATGAATAGTAACTTAACTACCAAAATGACATCAATAAGAAGCTATTGTCAAGAATATCTGTGGTTTTGGTGCTTACATGTGGATAGTGAAATATCAGAGGCTCAGCAAATGGTACGTTTTGTTCCATCCTGACATGCTCAGAATTATGATTTAGAGAAATGAGAGGAGAAAAGAAAAAGAGAGTTGGAAAAAACATTATTCTGAAATGTAAGAGTAATGAGAAGATGAATAGGAGGTGCGCACATGAACTAGTAAAAACAAATTAGGCATATGCCTACTGAACACAAAAACAATATTAAATTATGGTGAATATCGCAAGGTACTTTCTTACTTCTGACATTTCCAGTTTGGAAGCTGAAGATGCTGACGAGGACCTGTTATGTTATTCAATCTTCGTGAAAGTCTAAAGGAAGAACTGAGTTTATTAGCTGTCTCAGATTATTTGATTACTTTTCTAATCGTATTAATGTTGGATAGAGCAACCCAGCACATTACCCAGTAAACCATGTTCATCTTCAAAATGTGATCCCATTGCCAAATTGAAATGACAAACTATATTAATCTCAGGAAATTATGTGAACACGTTTGTGGAGAAAGCTAGAGTTAGAAATGTTCCAAGTGAGATATAGAAAAACAATCAAAAGTCTGTTGAAGTTGGTAACAGGACACATTTCCAGCGCATTAGACATTGTCAAAGGAAGTATAAATTTAATATTATGTACCTAGGTCCGAGCAAAAAGTTACATGTGAGATTCAGCTGACTCGCTGGGCATATTCAAGTTATTGCATAGGCACATCTGATTCATTTGTACTTTTAAACTTTTCCCATGAGTTTAGGAAAGATGATATAGCATCCTCGAGATTTAGAAAAGCTGCAATGTGGGGATGTTTCCAGTACAGGAAAACATGTTGACTTTTCATAAGTAGCCTACACACTACGGGCCAGATGTACCATCACTGCCCATTGCGATTCGGTAATAGCGATTTTTAAGAAATCGCTATTACCGACTCGCAAAGGGCCATGTATCACATTTGCGAATCGGTAATATCGATTTCTTAAAAATCGCAAATGTTATTACCGAATCTCAAATTGTGATACCGGCCCCATTTGCAGCTATGGGCCTGTTGGCCCATAGCTGCGAATATTTTGCATTTCCAAAATTGCGATTACTGGTTCAGAAATCGCAATTTTGGAAATGCAAAAGGCCAGGGTGCTGGGGGCCTAAGGCCCCCTGTCCTGCACCCCCAATTTTTTTTTTTCAACATGTAAGGTACACACATGCCAAAAGGGCATGTGTGCTTTACATGTTGAAGTTAAAAATGCAGTTTAACTGCATTTTTTAATTTTGCACCAGGTTACCACCTGGTTGCAAAGCATGGTATTTTGCAAGTGCAAAATGCCATTTCTGGAAAAATCGCAATTTGCGATTTTTTCCAGAATAGCCTTGCGACCTGGAAATTGCGAATCGCAAATTGCGACTCGCAATTTCCAGGTCGCAACGCAAGAAATCACTATTTTAGCAATTTCTTAGTTGTGGTCTGCGAATGCATCGCAGACCACGGTTTTGCACTCGCAAACGGCAGATTTTACCGTTTGCGAGTGCAAAATAATTTCATACATCTGGCCCTATATTCCTGCATCTGTTCTTTTGACAGACCTTTACTGGGGTCTTGAGGTGTAAAGGGTAGTTGAAATCAACAATTTAAATCAATTAACAGTGTAACCTACTTGGTCACACATTAAAATAAAATTAAGGGCCAACCTTATGTAAATGAATCTCAAAAACATGCACTCCTTCTGTCCATGCAAAGGATCCTTCCGTACCCCACTCTCTGAGATACACAATATGCCTTTCATTAACTCGTAGACTCAGGCAGACGCACCTGCAAATAAAGAATATTGCAACTCGAGCAAATCTCTACATTGAAGGTTAAATACATGAAACCAACATTTCAGGCCTTTTATGCTAACTAAATATATCATTTTAATGAACATTCAAAATACATGATTATAAGTGCATCTTACAAGTATAAATGAAAACAACCATTATTAATGAAATTTGATTGCATGCAGTTACACCATAATACTTTGATTCGAATACCTTTAAGTGTACATATGTATTGCAAGTCAGTATTTTAAATTCAAACATTAAAACACACATATACATCAACTACTAATCTTCTACTGTGAATTCACCTTCAATATTATGATTTAGATGCTCCACTTTACATTAGCAACCTTAAGATACATGATATATGTGTTGTTGATTACATGGTGATGTCACTCCTGTAACACATGGTCGTGCAACTAAAATTATGCATTCCCAGGGATGTAATTTCTACTCTTATGTCAAATTTCCGTTTCATTACTTGTTAGGGGATGCTTACCTTGTAATGTTTCTCTTGTTTGTAATCTTACTTAGTTGTTAATTTAATTTTGTGTTTAGAGAAGCTTATTTGTGTTATGTTTTTCTTTTTTCTTTTTCTTATGTCTTAAATAATTTTCTGGAATATCTTTAGTTGTGAATGGTATTTATACATTATGTCCAGTTTACACTTGCATTTTAGTTTTTTGAGGATGTTTTGAGTGTTTAATGATTTTTAAGGGGGTTTGGTACTTTCTTTTTTTTGTTTGTTTAGCTTTTCCATCCTTTTTCTGTTTGAGGTTATTTGTACATTTTGTATGCTGGTAATTTTTATTTGTGTAGCTTTATTAGTGTTCTGTTTCAATTATTTGCCTCTCTGTGTGCTGGTAAAGTGAGACTCAAAATAACCCTTTTTGACATATACAAAATATCCTTGTAAATATTAATGATATAAGATTATCAAGGAACATTTGGGTCTGGCAAAAGGTTTATTTTGCCAGGTTGAAATGGCAGTTTAAAACTGCACACACAGTCTCTGCAATTGCAGGCTTGAGACATGGTTAAAGGGTAACTTAAGTGGTTCGAACAATCGGTGCTGCAGAACCACTAGTAGCATTTAAGTTACAGGCCATGGGCACAGGTAGTGCCACTTTACTGGGGACGTTTAAGTAAATCAAATATGCCAATTGTGGATAAGGCAATATTAACATGCTTAGAGGAGAGAGAACAAGCACTTTAGCACTGGTTATGACTGTTGAAGTGTGCAGAGCCCTAATACCAGCAAACTAAAGATCAGAAAAAGTGGAGGAGGAAGGCAAAGATTTGGGAGAAAGACCACCCCAAGTGTGACACGTCTAACAACTCCAAAGACCTCTGGTGGACTGAGACCATCTTGCCAAGCCAATCTGATGAAAGTGCATTGCTGTTGGGCTCAAGATTCAGATTTAGCCTACTCAGAGATGTTCTACAACAGCAAATCCAATCCAGACACATCTCACGGAGAAGGTATCTTATCTTTTTGAGCCCTCTTTGGTTACAGCCTGCAGCCTTGCCCTGCTGGAGGAATGCAAGCTTCAAAAAAGGGAATAAGTCTGAATGTAGAAATGTTTCCTGGGCAAAGATGCCAAAAGTATTCAGCTGGAGAGGGACCTTCTTTATGCTTGAAGTTCGAATTTCTCATACTCAAAGCTTTCCTACCAAAAGTCAACAACTTTACTGGAACCTCGTTGGACAGCTATCCAAACTCATGAAACTCTCCTCCCCACAGCCTGTTGCCTTGCCCCATTGAAGATTTTGGACTTCCATTTCAGAGATTAATCAGCTGGTTTAGATCACAGAGTATGCTTTTTACTCTATCAGGGTGATGGAGTAAAACACTCCATCACCCTGATGGAGTCACCATACTATGAATTTAGAGATGTCTGCTGCTCCAAGAGACATCCCTTACATTTGCTTGTTTCTTTCAATGCATTGAAAGTGTACCGTGGAGCTTCTTCAAGATGATGGTGCCCTACAACAGTGCCATACACCATCTCCAGCATCTTTAAAATCTCAAAGCAAGATTTTCTTTTGAAAATAAAAAAAGCAGTGTCCTTTCAGCTGTTGGAGCAGTATGTCTGTGATGGAGAAAGAGTAGTCTCTGTCGCTGACACATTTAAGTTCCCCCTAACTCTAATTGAGACAGGTGTAATTTCGCTTTGGTGGAGAGGATACTCTGTCACAGTTGCAACGGAGTACCCTCTCTGCCAAACTCTAATTCAGGCGATAAGTCCAAAAGTAAAACTTCTGACCAGGTCAAACCTGGTTTCTGTAGTCAATCTCCTCTCCATTGTGAGTTGCCTCAAATCACACCTAGATCCTGGTCAAGTGTGACCAGTTGATGGCAGTTGGTGCCTAATGCCTTTTGCCTATCTTTTTATTTAAAACTTTAAAAATCATATCTCCAATTTCTATTTTTGGATTTCTTGAAATGTTGGTGTCATTTTAGTTATTAAAATTTACTTGGGATTTTGCATGTGATGTATTTTGTCTTTTTTTACTGTTTTGGGTCTGTGTAAATACTTTATACACTGGCTGTAAGTTAAGCCTGTCTGATCTGAACCATGGGTATCAAGGGATTGATTTCACATTTATTTAGAGACTTTAGTGGTTGTGGATTGTGATTATTACTTGTGGTGGGTAGTCAACCCTTTCATCTTATACTACATTACCTTATGGAGTCTGAATCTTGGGCATGATCCATGCAGAAGCCCCAACCATTTCTTTTCTATGAAGCAGCACAACAAAGCAATTTCTTCCCTGAAGCTATAGTTTCCCCTGAAGCTTGTTCCCACTAAGCACTAAGAGGCTAGCTACTTGATTTCTACAGAGCACATATGCCTTTTAAGCTTGCTGTGTCTTTGGAAAATTTGGCTTTGCAGAATGCACTGTTATGCTGTGCGTGTGGTATTGAAATGAAAAATTCATATTACCAGAATGATGAATGAAATGTATTCTTTTTAGTCACTGAGACTAACAAAGATTACTGAGCTTGAACAGGTCTTACTAAATATTGGTTGGTTATTGTAAGCTGAGGTGCTATGTGTGTGTCGATATAGTAGCCAAGAAACTATTAATGAACATATGAGATAAACTGATTATTTACAGACATCGATATTTCGGGAACCATAGTTTATGCAACTGAGCTAGTACAGTAATTAGAAATGTTTAAAATCATAATTTAATTTTTTGTAATGTACTTATGTGTATTTTTAGAACCCTTGAGATGTCAAGTGGAAAATGAGGATAGTTTTGTTATGGAGAACATTTCAGATGTTGATTTTCAATATGCATTTGGAATGTTCAATTTCCATTGAAATTGGAGAACAGAAAGACTTTGGTCCTCATTTTCCTTCAAAGGGGCACATCGCTCACTATGCGCCTGTTTGCTTGCGCCACCCTGCACCCCTCTAACGATACCATGGTAGTGCTGTATTTACAATACCGTGCACAATGGTGACCGTTAACAGAGCTGCATCAGAATTTCGAATGAAATTGTGGAGACTTGCTGGACTAGCGGCAAAAACGTTGATGCTCCTCCAGCAAAGCACGGGGAAGCCTATGAAACAAAGCAAAGTATCCCTTTAACAGCTGCCCTGAGCAAGCGTGAAAAACATCCGCACTGAAATCCAAAAGATTTCACTGCACCATTCTTAAGGGTCTCCTTGCGAGGGAATGCCTCTCCTGCATGCATTATACCTGGCGCAGGTATAAAAGGTGGCGTGAAGGTTTATTTACTGGTGCAATGGTACCATTGAGCCAGTTTGTAAATACGTTGCTGGGAGAAATGTTCTGTTCTGCCTTAGCATCAGAAAAAATTATGCCAAGGCAGTGCAAGGGGCTTGTAAATTAGTCACTTCATCTTTTCCTGTGTGTGAACTAGCAGTAGCAACTATTTTAATTGAGGTGTAAAGGGCCCAAGCAGGCTTCCTTCCACATCTAAAACAAGAGGAATGTTAACTGACATGGAGTCATTGTTTTTGTAGGGACTTGGGCTGGAGTTAACATTGTAAACAGATGCTCTGAAAAGTGTCATGTGTGTAAAAGAGACTGGGCTTTTAAACAACAGAGAAGTTCAGTTTTGCTGGATGCTGTGAGAATGAAACCCATGTTAATAACAAAGAAGCTAGTTTCTGCACTGAGCTATCAAAATTCATGAGCTTTCAACCCAACCTTGCTTGCACAATTACAGACACTTCAACAGATGTGCAAGAAAAAGCTATCAAACAAGGGGAGTGCTTAAGCCATTTTAACACTTCAAAATGTTTTCTATAGAAGCCTGTTCTATTTTTAATCCTAATCAATCCTTTGAATAATTACATCTGTGAAAGTAAAGCACAGTTTAATCTTGGAATACTTTCTTAAAGACTCATTTAGAATTTGTAATCAGTGCTAGGAATCTAAGGGCCATCTGTAGAGTTTGGCAGACCAGGAACATTATCTTAAACCAGCAGTTTTCCCACTAAATTCAAATTTCTACTACTCTATTTAGAGTCAGGGAAGTGTGTGACTTAGATTGGCTGAGTGGCTCTATTTTAAACCTCTGACCTGTCAGCCATCTGCCAAGGGGCTCCAAGGGGCTCCAAGGGGCTCCCAATTACTGTTATAGTCGTCTCATTCTATTGAGTGTCATCCCTCTCTATGGGACCAGATTCAAAAAGAAAGAAGTAAAAATGCATTTTTGGACTTACACCTGCATGTAAGTGTAGATTTACTGTGTTCTAAAATTCACTAACATTAACAGTCTTATGAATGGAAAGCTGGGTTAGGCACAGGGTTCCATGAGTATTCCTGAGAAAACAATGATACATTCCCTGGGATCAGATTTCTGTGGAGTGGAGTTCTCCATAGTGTAGACCTCTGAGCAGATGCAAAATATTTATCACAAAACTCCTTCCCCCGCACCAATTCCAATGGTGAAATATCCACCTTTACAATCTTGGTTGGAGTTAAAATACGACCCTTTCCAAGGTGGAAAGGGGAATGAGAAAAGTTTATGAAAACAACAAATGTCCATGGTAGTGTGCATTTACAACCTTGCAAGGCTAACCATACCCTGAAATGCTAAGTTTCCTACTCAGTGAGTAGAAGTTAAGGGTCTGAAAACTCCACAGTCAGGGTCTCATTTACAAGGAGCTACCACCTCAGTTGCATAATTTTTTTATGCAGCAGCAGCATAATCTGTGCTCCACACTGCTCCATATCTACAAACTGATGCATTGGGCCCATTGCATCAGTTTGGAGAGGATTGAGTAACATTATACATGCACCAGGTATTATTTATGCAAGGTAGGCATTCCCACGTTAAAAGTCACACAGAACTGAAGCAGTAAAGGGTACAACTTTTCACTGCATCACTCTGCGACTTTACGGCATCATAATTCTTATGCCTGCTCAGACCAGGTTTCAGGATTGACACAGGGCTTTTAACATATGACTGTCCTCTGAGTCCTGACAATCCTGGAGTTGCATCAGAACAAAGTACAGAGTATGTAAGTCTCAAAGGGTAAACATGTTTTTATCTGCAGCTAGTTTCTTCCAAGATGAAGTTTTCAGCTCAGTAGCTGATCTAACCAGTGAGGTGAATGTACTAGCAGCTGATTTGCATGCCCAACCAAACTGCATGTGTGCATACATTTGAACATATGGATGTACAATGACCTCCCAACATTAGCCTACAGTCAAAGTTTGAAAAAGCAAATGAAGTTTTAAAGCCACTCTTGAGTGCTGGCTCTGGGTTCACACTCAGTGAGGTCCAAGAAATAATGGTCAACATTGGTGAAACTGTATTGATACATAATAATGAAATTAAGATTTTTCTGGTCACAATGCACAGTGATAGAATTAGTTTTTGTCACTCTAACAAAATGAATGAGCCACTTATGGTGGTCTCAGATAATTTAACTCCTGACGTTCTAGCTGCCAAAATAAGATCAGAGGATGCAGTAAAATCAGCAAGAACCATTTTAGGAAATGTCCTGAAAGGCTTAGATTCTGGACTTAATGACAAATTTTGTGATGCCACAGAGCTCTGCAAATCATGGGAGTTAACAAGAATGCCTGATGTTGTCTCCACATTTTTGACATCATTGTTTAATATCAGCAAAGCAAAACTGTTACAAACTAAAGTTCTTGAGTTCGGAACAGAAGCCAACCAACAACAACAGTGATGATTGCTCTAAGATATGTGCAAAGAAGTGGAAGACAATCCCGTGAAACAACAGGCTTATGCTGTGCAATTGTACTTTCTTTTCCAAATCATGTTTTATGAATTACATAATGGGAAGAAGAAAACTCCGCTACACATGATGCCTGCCCATGCAATCTACGACAAGTGCAAAAGTAGAGGGCTAATCACTTCTGGTGTATCAGCAAGTTATAATGACATATTATGGAGCAGGAACTTGTTAGCAGCTTATGCCTTAAAATCTTGTGAATCCGACAGCACACCACTTTCAAGTCACTTTACCAGGAAAGGATTTATAATTGCTGCTCTTGATAATTTTGATTCTGAAGACAGCTCTTCTTGGCCTGGAACATCCAGCACATATGATACTGCCATTGTACTTTTCAAAGACTGTACCAATGAAGTAGCTCCTGGAAAACAGGCTGCGTCAGCTATAGGCAAAAACAAACAAAGCTACAAACTCATACCCAACTGATGTGCCAAAGTGTGCAAAATCACTACAAGCCATCAACATGTCCCAGTCTATCATAAGGTTTCAAAGTGGCTGAGGACAAGGGTCTTCTTTTACCAGGTGCTGCGATCCACAAAAGCTGATTTAACTAAATGTATTATATCGGTTATTGAGTGCGAACTGAAGGTTGAAGAAAAGCCTCCGTGGGCTGGAATTCATGCTCTGATCTCCCAGAATACCATCCCACTGAAGAAGTTTGGGTTTTTCCAGTAATGCCATCTCCAGTTACAAAGTATGCACAGTATACACAGGTCTAAAAATTTTCCAAAATGGACATGCTCAGCTTGAAGACCAGCCTATCCTGTGAATTTACTTCAAAGAAGTAGCTGACATTTTTATGAGCAATCCAGTAGAATTTGATGACCTTTATCCAATGATGCGCTTTTACCACATGACAAAAGTTGCGCTGCGGTGTGCAGGACTTTATCTCAATGAATGTGGCATAGACAATGCACTTATTGAGGCTGAAATCTATGGAAGCAAAACTGTCCAGTCAGTATAGAGTGGAACTCATTATGCTTGTTCATTACAAGGCATGCTCATCATATCTGAGGCTATAGAAACATTGTGTTGGAATGCTTTCTGGAACAAGAATGACAAATTAGGTTTTGTATATCTTATCCCAGAAGTGAACAAGGCACAGGGTGCACTTCATTCAAAATACATAATGCAAAGCCAGGCAATGTTCAATACATTAAGCTCAAAATCAGAAAACCTGAAAAACAAATTAGTAGAGTTTGTTAAAGAATGTGAAGAAAAATCGTAACTTTGCAAGTACCAGGGAAATGCTTGTTACCTGATAGCTCTAGTTAAAAACATGGTTATGGTATTTGGAAAAAGTGAAGAAGCTAGAGGTAGAAAACCCATGCCTCTACAAAAAATTAATCCTAAGACATTATGGGGGTCATTCTGACCTCAGCGGTAAAAGGCGCTTACCGCCGGTCAGAAGACCGCCATAACACCGCCGCAGTCGCGGTAAACCGCCACGGTCATTCTGACCCGCAACTGGCAAACCGCCAAAAACCCGACATCAACAAAATTCCGCCACAGCAACGGCCAGTGAAAAACTGGCGATGACCAAACCTCCACCGTCACGCCAACAGAAATACGCCCATGCCATTCCAACCCACAAATCCCCGCAGCGGTCTTTCAACCGCGGTATTCCATTGGCGGTACATACCGCCGCGGTCAAAATACACACACCTTTACAAAACACTACCACATTGGACAATTCAAAATACACACACCTGAGACACATACACACACCACTCCCACACACCCAATACAATATAAAACACACACCCACATCACCCACAAACCCTTACGACCACAATTGCGACTGAAGGACAGAGAGAGACAGCACAGAATAGAGTAGACCATCACACAGAGGCAAATCACAACATCACCCACACAATATCCACGCACAAAACACCATACACCACCACACTCACCACACTCTACAACACATACACCACCCCTCACCTCATCCACACCACCCCATGGCACCCCAAAGACACCCCAGGTTCTCTGACGCAGAACCCAGGGTCATGGTGGAGGAAATAGTTCGGGTAGAGCCCCAGCTCTTCGGGACACAGGTGCAGCACACCACCATTGCCAGGAAGATGGAGCTATGGCAAAGAATAGTGGACAGGGTCAACACTGTGGGACAGCATCCACGAAATCGGGACGACATCAGGAAGCGGTGGAACGACCTACGGGGGAAGGTGCGTTCCATGGTATCAAGACACAACATCGCAGTGCAGAAGACTATCGGCGGATCCCCACCTACTCCCCCAGAATTCACAGCATGGGAGGAGGAAGTCTTGCACATCCTGCATCCTGAGGGCCTCGCAGGAGTAGGCGGTGGAATGGACTCTGGTAAGTCAAATCTTCACTAGTTCATTGCCCCCACCCCACCTGCATGCCAAATCATACCCCCACCCTCACCCACATCACACCAACTCCTTGCAAATGGCTCACCATCACAACTCACCCATCCCAAAACCTAGCCCTGCATGCGTCCCCAAAGCATGGGCACCCATCACCAAAGCATGCCCACTGCACATACCCATCTCCCCCACAAGCCACCGTCACAAAAGCCCCCACAAGGGAATGCCAGCACTGGGGTACACCCATTACACGAAATGGCACACACAGAAGCAATAACCATACTCTTATACCCCTGCAGGACCCGAACGCCACCACACCGCCCAGGAGGGTCCAGAGATGTCCATCCCACCCCCAGAAGAGGCCCCCAGTGATGACAGCAGCTCTGTCTCCCTGGACCCAGATGACCAGCCCGGCCCATCGGGGACCTCGGGACAGTCGGTTCCCCACAGACAGCCACAGGCTACAGCAGACCTAACCCCCTCTGGGAACACCAGCACAGCTCCCACCCAGCGGGCCCATGCCTCTGTCTCCAGGACACGTCAATCAGCGGTGTGTCCACCACTACAGGGCACCCAGGTTGACCCACCACCCCAACAACAACAGGGACCTGGGGGCAGTGGTAGTGGGCACACGGTCCAGGGGACAGAGGCCCAGGGAAACAGGGGAACTGGTAGGGCTGCTGTGCGACAGGGGGGGGGGGACAGGCCCAGGGAACCGACTCTCCAAGAGGCCCTCTCCTCCATCATGGGAGCATACCACTGCTCCCAGGAGACGATGGCTACGGTACTGGCCAGGTTCCAGGAGATCCAGGTACTGCAGGAGGAACAGTACATGGGGTTCAGAGAGGAATTGAGAAACATTAGTTCCGCAATGGGGACCATCGTCGTGGCTCTTAACCAGATAGTCACCACATTGCGGGACCATGTGGCACCTCAAAGGGCCCCTGTCACTAGCATGGACCCAGACCAGGCTACCACCTCCGCCGGTGCTAGTGGACAGGAGGTCCCCACACAACAACAGGCCACCAGAACCCCACCTCCTGCAGAAGAAGAACCACCCCGCAAGCGGTACCTGAGATCTCAGAAGAAGACAGAGTAGGATGCCAAGACCCCCGCCAGCAAAGGATACCCCCTGATGTCATCCCACTGTCCCACATTGTCACCCTGTCCAAACTTAAACTGCCCCTGCTCCATCCTTCCACAGGCATATGGACAATGCACCTGTGAGACTGAAAACTGGACTCTGCCATGGACATTACTCCACCATCACCCATCACCATTTTTCAATCATGTCCCTAAATTTAGCACTTTAATAAAATCACTTATTGCACTTAAAAAATCTGGAGTCTGCTTGCATTTTGAACAAATGTATTAGACATAACGGTGCCAAAATGTTCAGTTACATTGTGATGGCAACATACCACTGTCACACAGCTGTAGTCCATGGGCAAACAAAGCAGAGGTCACGCAGTGGGGCCCACAGCTCTGAAAACGGAAGGGAAAGTCACAACTCAGTTAACAGGAACTGGGGGGAAACACAGACAGTAGAGAGGCAGGAGACTTTAAGTAAATGTAAAATGGCGGGGTTGATTCGTACCTGTGTGCTACTGAAAATACTGTTGTATCACTGTGTCCCTGTTGTCTGTGTCGTCCCCTTCGTCTTCCTCCTCTTCACTCTCCACAGGCTTCACAGCTGCTACAACACCACCATCTGGACCATCCTCCTGCAGGAAAGGCACCTGGCGTCGCAAAGCCAGGTTGTGAAGCATACGGCAGGCAACGATGATTTGGCACACCTTCTTTGGTGAGTACATTAGGGATCCACCTGTCATATGCAGGCACCTAAACCTGGCCTTCAGGAGGCCGAAGGTCCGTTCTATAATCCTCTTAGTTTGCCCATGGGCCTCATTGTACCGTTCCTCTGCCCTGGTCCGGGGATTCCTCACTGGGGTCAGTAGCCACGACAGGTCACCAATTAGCCACACACGGTGTCTCTGTAGCTGTTCCATCACATAAGGGATGCTGCTATTTCGCATGATGTACGCGTCATCCACTGACCCAGGGAACTTGGCATTTACATGGGAGATGTACTGGTCAGCCAAACAGACCACCTGGACATTCATCGAATGATAACTTTTTCTGTTCCTGTACACCTGCTCACTTTCACTGGGGGGAACCAAAGCCACATGGGTCCCATCAATGGCACCAATGATGTTGGGGATATGTCCAAGGGCATAGAAATCACCCTTCACTGTAGCCAAATCGCCCACCTCAGGGAAAACAATGTAGCTCCGCATGTATTTCATCAGGGCAGACAACACTCTGGACAAAACCTTAGAAAACATAGGCTGAGACATCCCTGATGATATGGCCACTGTTGTTTGGAATGATCCACTTGCCAAAAAATGGAGTACTGACAGCACCTGCACCAGAGGGTGGAATCCCTGTGGGTTGGCGAATGGGGTACATCAGGTCTGGCTCCAGCTGGGCACACAGTTCCTGCATAGTGGCTCGGTCAAGTCTGTATGTCAGTATGACATGTCTTTCTTCCATTGTCGACAGGTCCACCAGCGGTCTGTACACGGGAACATTCCTCCATCTCCTCGCAAGTCCCAGCGGACGGTACCTAGGAAGGACAACATGGAGCACAGAGTCAAGCAACCCACAGGTACGTAACCACAGCTTGCACAGAACACGATTCGCTATGCATTGAATGGCTTGTATGAGTGGCAATGCAACGCCTAGGCCTGTGTGACGCAGTAGAAATTAAGCCATGTGGGCCATTGAAATGGCGGCTGCCTGACCTGTGAAGTGTGACAATGGGATGTGAGGTCAATGCACTGGCGTGGCACACCGTGGCGGTAGGCGGTCGAAGACGGCGCCGCAAAGCAGCATTGGTTAACATTGAACCCTATGGGTTTCAGGAGCCAATGACGATGTGCGCCGGCGGTCGCGGTACGCCCCGCCGCGGTACGCACCGCCGTGGGCGTGACCGCCATTTTCTATCTGCTTAATCACTCGAGACCTGATCATCCACAGGAGAGGACCTATACTGCAAGTGCTGCTGTGACCTCGGTCTGGAAGAGACAATGGCTGCTGCGACTGGGGAAAGGGCCCCTGCCTTCACATCTGAAGAAATGGAGAAACTTGCTGATGGGGTCCTCCCCCAGTATGCGCTACTCTACGGTCCTCCAGACCAACAGGTAAGTACACTGGGACCATGCTTTGTGGGCAATGCCTGGGTTGAGTGGGGTGAATGAACGATGGTGCGGAGGGGAGCGTATGAGGCATGCATCAAACGACAGATGAGAGCATGTGCCACATGGCAAGTGTGGGGATGGGGGGACACTCACATCGAGCATGCAGAAAATTCTGATATTGTATTTTCTCTCCCTGTACGTGTCACATAGGTCAGCGCCCATCAGAAAGTCAACATTTGGCGTGCCATCGCCAAGGACGTCCGGACCCTGGGGGTCCACAACAGACGGGGCACCCACTGCCACAAGAGGTGGGAGGACATCCGCCGCTGGAGCAGAAAGACCACGGAGGCTTTGCTGGGGATGGCCTCCCAATGTAGGAGGGGTGCCACGCGTCAATTGACCCCCCTGATGTCTCGGATCCTGGCGGTGGCCTACCCAGATTTGGATGGGCACGTGAGGACATCACAGCAGACACAAGGGGGTGAGTACACTCTCATTCTGCTGACTATGCGCGCAGTGGAGGTGTCTGGGTGGGGGAGGAGGGCTGTGGGTATCCCTAGGCCAGGGCGATTTCTGTAGGCTAGGCCCCTCTGTAAGGCATGGCCCTGTGTCCCGCCCCCCACCTCTGTAGGGTGCCAAGTACAGCTATCTATGGCCCTGTGTCACCTATGTGTGCAGTTGTCGTCCATAGGCTTGTAGGCCATGTCCCACTGATTGAGTAGTGTACCCCAAGTGCGCGGCGTAGTGCAGGGGGCTTCTGTGTCTGTCCTCTCCGCCAACTGTGTTGCCAGTGCATGCACTCAACATGTCTTTATTCTTCCCCCCCCCTTTTTTGTCTGCTCTTCCTGTTCATGTGTGCATTAGCATCATCTGGCGGAGGAGAAGTGGCATTGGAGCACGAGGGAGCTGCATCTCACATGGCCCCGAAGGGCCATGCAACGGACTCTGATTTGACCAGTGAGAAGGAGGGCGAGGGGGGCTCCACAACGGGGACACGTGGAGACATCAGCGACACCGACACGTCCTCGGAAGGGAGCTCCCTTGTGGTGGCGGCAACATTCGTGCCCACCGCAACAACAGGTACAGCTGCCACCCAGCGCACCAGCTCCGCCCTCCCAGCAGCCCCGTGCCCGCTCGCACACCAAGGCGGGCATCTCCTTCGCCCCAGGCACCTCAGGCCCTGCCCCAGTTACCCCTGCTGCCCTCAGTGAGGAGGTCATCGACCTCCTCCGGACGCTCATTGTTGGGCAGTCTACCCTTTTGAATGCCATCCAGGGGGTGGAAAGGGAGGTGCATCGGAGCAATGCATACCTGGAGGGCATTCATTCGGGTCAGGCTGCCCATCAGCGATCGTTCAACGCTCTGGCCTCAGCACTGACGGCAGCCATTGTCCCTGTCTCCTGCCTCCCTCCTCCAACTCCCTCCACCCAGTCCCACTCCCCTGTTCCTGTGCCTATCCCAGACACACCTACAGACCAGCCTGCACACACCTCAACACCCAAGGTCAGCTCATCCAAACTTAAGCACCAAACATCACAGAAGCATTCACACAAGCAACATCCACATGCAGACATGCCAACAGCCACTGCCTCCTCTGTGTCTCCCTCCTCCTCGTCTCCCTCCTCCCTCCCTGTGACGTCCCAACTCACACTTGCATGCACCACTTCATCAACCACTACGACCATCCGTGCAGTCACCACCCCCACTGCCATTTACACGTCCCCTGTGTCCTCTCCCAGTGTGTCTGTCACCCCCTCTTCCAAACCACACAAACGCAGGCAGCCACCCACCCAACAGCCATCCACCTCACGACAGCCTCTGTCACAAGCACCTGCACCCATAGACAGCACACTTGACTCTCCTACATCCACATCCTCTTCCTCCACTCCCATACCCACTGCACCTACCCTTCCCATTGCTCCCAAAAAGTTTTTCCTCTCCAAAATTAACCTCTTTCCATCACCTGACCCACCCCCTCCATCTCGTAAAAGTCCAATCTGCACCTCAGCCACCACAACCCCTGGACCTACAAGGACCATAGTCCAGGGATATTGGAGTCCCCCACCTTCGAGGGCAGCCACATCGGCCAGCAGCAAAGGGACAGCCAGCCCACCCCCTGGGAAAAAAACAAAAAAAGCCAAGGGCCGGCGTGAGAAAACAGAGACGGCAGCCTCCACAGGCACCACCCTGGCACCGTCAGGGAGTGGGGTGCCACCTGGCACATCTCCAAAGGGAGGCAAGGGCCACAGAGGATCAGGCAAGGATGGCAAGGGCAGCACGGCCGACAAGTCCGGCAGCAGGTGAGCTGCCCAGGAGGGCCCCACCAGCCCCATTCCGGGGGTGAAGGAGGACACCCAGGGGCACGGGCCACCAGCACAGGAGGGCCCAGCAAGCGAGAAGTCGGATGGCGAGTGAACACCATCTATTGGCCGGATCTGGTGCCCTGGAGACACATGTGAAGCACCGCTGAACAGGGCCCTTCAAGACAAGCACCGCTGAACAGGGCACCGCCGTGTCAAGAACCGCTGAACAGGGCCCTTCAAGACAGGCACCTCTGAACAGGGCACCGCCGTGTCAAGAACCGCTGAACAGGGCCCTTCAAGACAAGCACCGCTGAACAGGGCACCGCCGTGTCAAGAACCGCTGAACAGGGCCCTTCAAGACAGGCACTGCTGAACAGGGCACCGCCGTGTCAAGAACCGCTGAACAGGGCCCTTCAAGACAGGCACCGCTGAACAGGGCACCGCCATGTCAAGAACCGCTGAACAGGGCCCTTCAAGACAGGCACCACTGAACAGGGCACTGCCGTGTCAAGAACCGCTGAACAGGGCCCTTCAAGACAGGCACCGCTGAACAGGGCCCTTCAAGACAGGCACCGCTGAACAGGGCACCACCATCTCAAGAACCGCTGAACAGGGCCCTTCAAGACAGGCACCGCTAAACAGGGCACCGCCGTGTCAAGAACCGCTGAACAGGGCCCTTCAAGACAGGCACCGCTGAACAGGGCACCGCCGTCTCAAGAACCGCTGAACAGGGCCCTTCAAGACAGGCACCGCTGAACAGGGCACCGCCGTCTCAAGAACCTCTGAACAGGGCCCTTCAAGACAGGCACCGCTGAACAGGGCACCGCCGTGTCAAGAACCGCTGAACAGGGCCCTTCAAGACAGGCACCGCTGAACAGGGCACCGCCGTGTCAAGCACCGCTGAACAGGGCCCTTCAAGACAGGCACCGCTGAACAGGGCACCGCCGTCTCAAGAACCGCTGAACAGGGCCCTTCAAGACAGGCACCGCTGAACAGGGCACCGCCGTCTCAAGAACCGCTGAACAGGGCCCTTCAAGACAGGCACCGCTGAACAGAGCACCGCCGTGTCAAGAACCGCTGAACAGGGCCCTTCAAGACAGGCACCGCTGAAGAGGGCACCGCCGTGTCAAGCACCTCTGAACAGGGCCCTTCAAGACAGGCACCGCTGAACAGGGCACCGCCGTCTCAAGAACCGCGGAACAGGGCCCTTCAAGACAGGCACCGCTGAACAGGGCACCGCCGTCTCTGCACCGCTCCGCTAGGCCCTTCATCCCAAGCACCGCTCCGCTGGGCCCTTCATCTCAAGCACCGCTCCGCTTAGCCCTTCATCTCAAGCACCGCTCCGCTGGGGCCTTCATCTCAAGCACCGTTCCGCTGGGCCCTTCATCTCAAGCACGGCTCCGCTGGGCCCTTCATCTCAAGCACCGCTCCGCTGGGCACCGCCGTCTCTGCACCGCTCCGCTTGGCCTTTCATCTCAAGCACCGCTCCGCTGGGCCCTTCATCTCAAGCACCGCTCCGCTGGGCACCGCCGTCTCTGCACCGCTCCGCTTGGCCCTTCATCTCAAGCACCGCTCCGCTGGGCCCTTCATCTCAAGCACCGCTCCGCTGGGCACCGCCGTCTCTGCACCGCTCCGCTTGGCCCTTCATCTCAAGCACCGCTCCGCTGGGCCCTTCATCTCAAGCACCGCTCCACTGGGCACCGCCGTCTCTGCACCGCTCCGCTTGGCCCTTCATCTCAAGCACCGCTCCGCTGGGCCCTTCATCTCAAGCACCGCTCCGCTGGGCACCGCCGTCTCTGCACCGCTCCGCTTGGCCCTTCATCTCAAGCACCGCTCCGCTGGGCCCTTCATCTCAAGCACCGCTCCACTGGGCACTGCCGTCTCTGCACCGCTCCGCTGGGCACCGCCGTCTCTGCACCGCTCTGCTTGGCCCTTCATCTCAAGCACCGCTCCGCTGGGCCCTTCATCTCAAGCACCGCTCCGCTGGGCACCGCCGTCTCTGCACCGCTCCGCTGGGCCCTTCATCTCAAGCACCGCTCCGCTGGGGCCTTCATCTCAAGCACCGCTCCGCTGGGCCCTTTATCTCAAGCACCGCTCCGCTGGGCACCGCCGTCTCTGCACCGCTCCGCTGGGCACCGCCGTCTCTGCAACGCTCCGCTGGGCCCTTCATCTCAAGCACCGCTCCGCTTGGCCCTTCATCTCAAGCACAGCTCCGCTGGGGCCTTCATCTCAAGCACCGCTGACACATTGGCAGAAGGGGCAGGCCCAGATCAGTGTCGGACAGGGCTGCACGATACACTCTGGGCACCAAGAGTCCTCCAGTACCGCTGGAGTCTGTCATCCACTTGTGAGACTGTGGCTTTGCACTCCCCAGGATGGCACAGTGGGCAACCCACCCACTGTAGAGACTTGAGAGACTGTGGCTTTGCACTCCCCAGGATGGCACAGTGGGCAACCCACCCACTGTAGAGACTTGAGAGACTGTGGCTTTGCACTCCCCAGGATGGCATAGTGGGCAACCCACCCACTGTAGAGACTTGAGAGACTGTGGCTTTGCACTCCCCAGGATGGCACAGTGGGCAACCCACCCACTGTAGAGACTTGAGAGACTGTGCCTTTGCACTCCCCAGGATTGAACATTGGCCGTGGAGGCCCCTCGTGGATCTGGCGTCGTGGACTCATGTGGCTGAGGTGGCCCCCTTCCCCCTGAGGTGCCTGTAGTTTTCCTATCTGATGCCCCTGCAGTGTTCTCTCCAATGGATTCGGGTCTCATGTGTGGGCTTTGCCCATGTGTTGAGGACCATTGGCCCACGTACAATGACAGAAAGCCAATTCTGACGGGACAATATACATATGTGTATATAGTTATGGGATGTTCGTCTTACTTATTTACTTTGCCTTACAATATATTTGTATTACAATTACTTATTATTTTGTCTTTGCATTCTTCCGGGGGGTTTGGGGTGTGTCACTCTGAGTTGTTGCTCTGCATTGGTGTGTAGGTAGTTGGGGGGGGGGTGTCGCGTATGTGTGTGCCTGTAATCTTTTCTCCTCCCCCCTCCCGTGTGTCGTAGGTGCAGTACTCACCGTTGTCTTCTGCGCCGGCGTTCGTGCTCCTGGTAGAGGAGCAGGTAGACAATAGCTGGTAGGATGTGTAGTTCTGGTTCCATGCTGTCCAGATTCCTCGTGGAGTGTGTAGAGGTGAGCGTTTTCCCGTTCGTAGTCTGTTTCCGCCGTGTTTTTATCGGCGGGGCTCCCGCCCCGGAAAAGGTGGCGGATTGGTGAGTTGTGATAGGGTGGGCGATACATTGTCTGCCGCCTGTCTGTTGGCGGTGACCGCCGCGCTGCTTGTCTGTACCGCCGTGGCGGTCGGAGTGTTAAAGTGGCGGGCTGTGTTGGTGGTTCCCGCCAGGGTCGGAATTCCATTTTTTTGGCCGCCTGCCTGTTTGCGGGTTGGCCGCCGCTTTGACACCGACCGCCAGGGTTGGAATGACACCCTATGTGGTGAAAGACAGAGAGGTAACGTTCAATGCTGTGGCTCCATATATGAAACTGTAACAAACAATCCAGAGATCACAGAAAAACTCCAAGAGAATTTTGGGTCAGACATGTAAAAGTGAATATGCTGCTTGATAGTAGCCAGTTTACTATGAAGTCCTTTAGATTTGCAGTGTTTTCATAGAGAGAACAAGTTCAAAATTAATGGACAGTGTGAAACTGTTACTCACCATGAACTTATGGGAAAGAGAGGGGAACATTTAAAAAAACATGTTGACAGCCTTCCTCACTTCCTTCAGCAACAAGGAAACCCCTTTGAAAAGACTGAGCCTGTGCGACTGCACAACTTTGTGACCAAAAAATATGTGAGTGATGATACGAAGACAGATGTACTAAATGTCCTGGAACATGGATCGAAACTATAGAAAAAAAATGAAGCAGGAGAGATTTGTATTAAAAGAGAAAAACCTGTTTGGTATAATCCCTAAAGCTAAACTTCCATGTTCTAATTGCCATAGAAATAGTTTTGTCCAACCAAACTGGTTACAAAAATCAACTTTTGCAAGTAAATAAAGAGATGGATGTAGCAAAAGAAAGGGGTGAATTTATCAAGGGCATTCTGTTAAATGGCCTTCTTCCAACAAATCATTATTTGATGGAAATGCTGCAACCAAACCAGCGAAGCACAAACTCGCACAAGAGCAAAAAAAAAAAAAAAGTCACCTGAAGAATTTCAATTCGAAGGTGTCCTCTTTGAAAATTGTGTTCGATAGTCAAGGTTTCACACATGCAAAATGTCAGAGAGGTCATTCAGACTGTTCTACAGATATCAAAGTCAGTGCAACTGACAAGAACTGCACATTGTCTTTGACAGTTATCTTGAACTATCTGTCAAAGAATGTGAGAGAATCAGATGACTGTCTACAATGGAACAATTGACCTTGCCTACATCAAAAACCGAAACACCTATACTTGTGCAACTTGATCAATTCTGCTCATCAACATCGAAGAAGGTGAACTTGGAGATGCTAACTCGCCAAAACATTGATGATGCTTTATTGAACACTGAATTTCCAATTTTTGCAAGTGGAATGATTGTCAATGGGGAGTTGGTGTCTGCAGATATATTCCGAAGGTACAGGCCATATTGTTCAGGAACTTAACAACAAACTGGATGAAGCTGACCTTTGTGTTATGCTACATGCTGAGTGGGCTGTTCATAATGGTCCAGTCGAGTCATTGCACTGTCAAATGAACCAGATGTTATTATTGCACTACTTAGATTTGTTGCAAAGTTCATAAGTCAAGGATTGTCAGAGTAATGGATATGTTATGGAACATGCAAGAAAATACACTTAGGCCCCCATTACAACCCTGGCAGCAAATCCCGCTTTCCGCCGTGCTGAAGACTGCCAAAATACAGTTGCGGTGGCGGAATTCCGTTACAGGTATAACGACCCACATCTCAGAATCCGCCACAATACAGACACCCACACAAGTCCGCCACACCAAAGGTCAGTGATAAACTGGCGATACCAAAACTTACACCGTCACACCAACAAGAATACGCCCACACTATCACGAACCACGAATCAACGCGGCAGTCTTTCAACCACGGTAATCCATTGGCAGTACACACCGCCGCGCTCAAAATATACACACACTTACAAAACTCAACCACATTGGACAATTCAAAATACACACACCTGATACACATACACACACCACACCCACACACTCACACCACTATAAAACACACACCCACATTATCCACAAACCCTTACAACAGAAAATTTGGAAGAAGGCCTGAGAGACAGATTAGCAAACACAACACCAGCATCCACAGACACACAACACCATCACTTATACAACATCCATGCACCTCAAACAACACACACCAACACATTCCCCCCCCCACATCACGACAGACAGCACCTTACACATCACCCACACCACATCATGGCACCTCAAAGACACCCCAGGTCTTCTGAGGAGGAGCTCAGGGTCATGGTGGAGGAAATCATCCGGGTAGAGCCACAGCTTTTTGGATCACAGGTGCAGCACACCTCCATTGCGAGGAAGATGGAGGTATGGCGGAGAATCCAAGAACACGGAATGACATCAGGAAGAGGTGGAACGACCTACGGGGGAAGGTGTGTTCAGTGGTTTCAAGACACCAGATTGCTGTACAGAGGACTGACGGTGGACCCCCACCTCCTCCCCCACAACTAACAACATGGGAGGAACAAGTCTTGGCAATACTGCATCCTGAGGGCCTCGCAGGAGTAGCAGCAGGACTGGACTCTGGTAAATCATATCTTTATTACCATATCCCCTACACCCCATCTGCATGCCATCACATACCCCCACCTTTACCCTCACTCCCATCACTCCATCATCTCACATATGTCCCACTATCACAACCCACACATCTCAATAACAAGGCCCTGCATGCAACACCTATGCATGGACCACCATCACCAAGCATGTCTAGTACAGATCCCAAATCAACTATCACAAAAGGGCAAACACAAAGATGCAAGCACAGGAGTGGAGGGTACCTCACCCAATGCACAAGATGACACTCACAGATACTAAAACTATGCATTTATACCCCAACAGGACCCCTACCCAACGTCACCGGACAGGGGGCAGAGGCACAGGATAACAGGGAAGCTAGGACGACTGTGGTGCGACAGGGGGAGGACAGGCCCAGGGAACCAACACTCCACGAGGCACTATCCAACATCATGGGAGCTTACCACCATTCCCAGTAGACCATGGGCACGGTACTGGCCAAGTTTCAGGA
This sequence comes from Pleurodeles waltl, assembly GCF_031143425.1. Classification (NCBI taxonomy): domain Eukaryota; kingdom Metazoa; phylum Chordata; class Amphibia; order Caudata; family Salamandridae; genus Pleurodeles; species Pleurodeles waltl. Next base: position 1,660,146,974 of record NC_090444.1, on the reverse strand, counting down.
GACCCAGCGGCTGTAGGAGGAACACTACCTGGGGATCAGGGAGAACTTGAAGTCCATTAACACCACCCTGGTCACCATTGCAGGGGTGCTGCCAGACCTTTTCCACACCATGAGGGACACAGGAGCACACCAACGGGGCCCTGACACTAGCCTGGACGATGAACAGCCCTCCACCTCCGCCGGCGCTAGTGGACAGGAGGCACCGCCACAGGACCAACAGGCCACCAGCACCCCACCCCCTGCAGAAGGAGAAACACCCGCAAACGGTCCCTGAGATTCAGGAACAAGACAGAGAACATTGCCAAGAACCCCGCCAGGAAATAAGACCCTCCTGAATGTCACCCTTCTGTCCCACTTTGTCACCCTGTCCACCTTAAACTGCCATAGCTCCACTTCCTATGCCCCAATGGACAATGCACCTGTGAGACCAAGAGACTGGACTCTGCCATGGACATTCCCCCACCATCACCCCAGCCCATTTCACATCCCCCTCCACTTATTTCAACAGAAATAAACACACTTGAATCACCCAAAAATCAGGAGTCAGTCTGTGCTTTCACAAATGTGTAATTGCTAAATCTCTGGAATGTAGCAATGTCAAAGTACTTGTTCACATACCAATGTTACACAGTTGTAGGCTGTAGCAGAGGGGACAAATTGGGACCCAGATCTGTGAAATGGAAAGCCAAAGTGACAAGTCAGGGTCCATACACAGAGGTAAAAAGTCAGACGTATGCTAGGTCCTACAATAGTATGAGATGTGGAATCAGTTCCATCTTCTTACATGTGTCTCACTGGAAGTATTGCATGATGGTGTTGTTTCGGTTGTCTACATCTTCTTCTTCTGCCTCCTCTTCTTCTCTGTCCACAGGCTCCACAGCTGCCACAAGACCAGCATCAGGCCCATCCTCCTGCAGAAAAGGCACCTGCCGTCGCAAATCCAGGTTGTACAACATACAGCAGGCCAAGATGATCTAGCACACCTTCTTCGGTGAGTAGTATAGGGAGCCACCTGTCAGATGGAGGCACCAGAATCTTGCCTTCAGGAGGCCGAAGGTACGCTCTATTATCCTCCTAGTTCACCCATGTGCCTCATTGTAGCGTTCCTCTACCCTTGTCCTGGGATTCCTCACTGGGGTCAGTAGCCATGACAGGTTGGGGTAACCAGAGTCACCTGCAAATATCGAGGGGCATCTGTTAGACATACACAAACCCTTAGGGACTACCCCATACCCAGACACCTATTCAAACTGTGTGGGGACCTTGGCCTCACCTATTAGCCACACACAGTGCCTCTGGAGTAGGCCCATCACATAAGGGATGCTGTTCTTCCTCAAAATGTAAGCGTCATGCACTGAGCCAGGATACTTGGCATTAACATGGGAGATGTACTGGTCTGCCAAAGACACCATCTGCACATTCATAGAATGGTAGCTCTTCCGGTTTCTGTACACCTGTTCATTCCTGCGGGGGGAGACAAATGCCACATGTGTCCCATCAATGGCACCAATGATGTTGGGGATATGTCCCAGGGCATAGAATTCACCTTTCACTGTGGGCAAATCCTCCACTTGAGGGAAAACGATGGAGCTGCGCATGTGTTTCAGCAGGGAAGACAACACTCTGGACAACACGTTAGAGAACATTGGCTGGGACATCCCTGATACCATGGCTACTGTTGTTTGAAAAGACCCACTGGCCAGGAAACGGAGTACTGACAGGACCTGCACTAGAGGGGGGATTCCTGTGGGATGGCGGATAGCTGACATCAGGTCAGGCTCCAACTGGGCACACAGTTCCTGGATTGTTGCACGATCAAGTCTGTAAGTGATAATGATGTGTATGTCTTCCATTGTCGACAGGTCCACCATGGGTCTGTACACCGGAGGATGCTGCCATCTCATCACCTGCCCTACGGACGTGCCCTATGGAGGAGAACAGTGAGCAGAGGGTCATACAACACTTAGGTATCACAAGGCTGTTTAGCAAAAATTCAAAATGTTCTCTATGTGCCTTTGTCTGTCCGTATTCCTGGCCTAAATAGGTGTGACGCAGTTATTTGGCCTGCCATGTGGCCCCCTGAAATGGCGGCTGCCTGACCTGTAAGGTGGGACAAGGGGCAATGAGGTAACTGCGCTGGCATTGTACACTGTTGCGGTAGGCAGTCGAAGACCGCGGTGCAATTTAGCATTGGTTAGCATTGGCCCCTATGGGTTCCAGGAGCCAATGACAATGTACGCTGGCGGTGACGGTACGCACTGCAGCGGACGTGACTGCCATTTTCTATCAGTTCCCTCACTTGATAACTGACCTTCAACAGGAGAGGACCTACACTGCAAGTGCTGCTGTGACCTGTGTCTGGAAGCGACAATGGCTACAGTGTCTGGGGAAAGGGCCCCTGCCTTCACTTCGGAGGAGTTGGAGAAACTAGTGGATGGGGTCCTCCCCCAATAAACACAACTGTACGGTCCTCCAGACAAACAGGTGAGTACACTGTGAGCATGGTGGATGGCACATGATTGTATGGTGTGTCTTGGATGAAAGAGGGAGGGGGAGACAGGCCAGCATGTGTGGATAGTGTGTGTGTATGTCTGGGCCAGGGTGGGAGGTTTGTGGGCAATGTGTGAGAAGAACTGTACGGGAGAGTAACATCCATTCTAACTTCACTATTCCTCTAGGTCAGCGCCCACCAGAAGAAGGGTATTTGGCATGCTGTCGCCAAGGGAGTGCGGACCCTGGGGGCCTACCATTGACAGAGCACCCACTGCCGGAAAAGATGGGAGGACCTGTGCTGCTGGAGCAAGAAGACGGCGGAGGCCCAGCTGATGATGGCCTCCCATTGTGGAAGGGGTGCCCCTCGCACCATGACCCCCCTGATATACCGGATCCTGGCAATGGCATATCCGGAGTTGGATGGGTGCTTGAGGGCATCACAGCAGCCACAAGGGGGTGAGTACACTCTTATTCAGCTGACTCTGCGCGCTTGACGAGGATGTCTGGGTGGGGCTGGTGGGCTGTGGGTTCCCAAAGGCCAGGGCAGACGCGCAAAGGTAGATCCATTATTTTGCAGCCTCATTCCCACTCCAACCCCAAAGGTGGTATTTGCCCTCTACACCTAGTCACGCTCCCCTGGGTTCCAGCTGTGCATGAAATGGATCTAGACAGAGTCCCCCTTGGGCATGTGCTTGTCTCCTGCACTGTTAGTGCATGGCTTAGTGCATAGGGCTGCTCTCTGTGTGTTGTGTCCGCCAGCGGTAGTGGTGTTGCATGCATTGACCATGTGTCTCTTCTGCCTTCCCCCCCTTTTTGTTTTGTGACCCTGTTCTTGTGTGCATTAGCATCATCTGGCGGAGGAGCATTGGCACCGGAGCAGGAGGGAGCTGCAACCCACATGGCCCTGGAGTGTGAATTTACAGAATCTGAAGGCACCAGTGGGACGGAGGGCCAGGGGAGCTCCACGACGGGGACAGGAGCATACACCAGGGACAGCGACTCCTCCTCTGATGGGAGCTTCCTTGCGGGGCGGCCACCTCTGTGCCTACCGCATCAACAGGTACAGCCGCTACCCCCCTACCAGCACTGCCCTCCCAGCAGCCCCTCAGTGTGTTTCCCGTGCCCGCTCACCCAGGAGGGTGGGCATCTACTTTGCCCCAGGCACCTCAGCCCCTGCCCCAGTCAGCCCTGCTGCCCTCAGTGAGGAGGCTATTGACCTCCTGAGATCCCTCACTGTTGGGCAATCTACCATTTTACTGCCATCCAGGGTGTTGAGAGGTATTTGCAGCAAACAAATGCATACCTGGAGGGCATTCGTTCTGGCCAGGCGGCCCAGCAGAGACCATTTCAGGCTCTGGCCTCAGCACTGATGGCAGCCATTGTCCCTGTGTCCAGCCTCCCCCCTCCAACTTCCTCCACCCAGGCCCAATCCCCTGTACCTCAGCCTATCCCAAGCACACCATCAGACCAGCATGCACACTCATCAACACACAAGAGTGGACATGGCAAACATAAGCACCACACATCCCACCGGCACTCACACAAGCACCATCCCCATGCAGACACACCAACATCCACTGCCTCCACTGTGTCCCCCTCCTCCACATCCTCTTCCTCCCTCCCTGTCTCATCTCCACTCACACCTGCAGGCACTACATCCTCAGCCACTACCTCCATCACCAGCACGCCCATCACCACACACCACTCACGTGCAATCACCACGCCCACTACCATTCACACATCCCATGTGTCCTCTCCCAGTGTGTCTGTGAGCCCTCCTCCCAAACTACACAAACGCAGGCACCTACCCACCCAACAGCCATCCACCTCACAACAGCCTCCGGCTGATGCACCTTCACCCAAATTCAGCAAACGTACATCTCCTACAACCACTACCTCTTCCTCCACTCCCAAACCCCCTCCATCTTCCCATCCCAGTGTGTCTAAGAAACTTTTCCTGGCTAACATTGACCTCTTCCCCACACCTCCCCCCATCCTTCCCCTAGAGCCAGGCTGTCCAGGTCCCAGCCCATCACCTCAGCCACCAAATCCTCAAGCACAGTGGTCCCAGCAACTCCGGTCTCATAGTGGGCGCCACCCATGAGGACTGCCAGTGTGCCACCTAGCGAGGCCAAGGAGCAGGCCATTCCGCCACCTGCCAAGGTGAAGAAGGTGCCCACATGCCGGAGGGAGAAGCCGCACCTACCAGCAAGCAAGGGCTCCTCCAAGCCAAAAGGGGAAAGTGGAAGGCACCAGCAGCAACATCAAAGATGGGGAAGGGACACAAGCCAAAGAGCAGGTCAGGACAGGGCACGGTGGCTCCGGATGAGGGACCAGATTCCCCCCTTCTGTCGACCACAACATCAACCTGTACGGCGATGGACACCACCACCTGCACCGCCACCTGCACCGCCACCAGCACCGCCACCTGCATGTCTGCTGCCTCACCAACAGTCTCCAGCATCATCCCCAGTGGTCAGCCATCCGAGGCTGCAGGAGACGTCCTGCTGTGTCCCTCAACAGGTGCAGACACATGCACCACCGCCAGCACCACAGACACCGCTGCAAGCACCCCCACCAGCCCCGCGACGTGCTTAGACAGTGCAACCACATCTGACATGGTAATCATCCCCAGGGGGCAGCCGTCTGAGGCTGCAGGAGACGTCCTGGACCCTGCCCAGCATACATTAGGCATGACTCCCAGCACTGTTTGTACCTGGAGGTGGCAGGCAAAGTCGCAGCAGGGTGGATTGTGTCTCTGCCTCCATGGTGTATCATGCTACCTGTTCCCAGGCAATCTCGTGGCACACACACCCAGGTGAGGGAATGGGACCTGCAACACTGCATGAGAAGCACTCTGGGCACAAAGCCCCCTCCAGAATCAGTGGCGAATCACATCCACTACCTCAGTCCTTGGCAGGATGAAGCACTCTGGGCACAAAGCCTTCTCCAGAACCAGTGGAGAATCACATCCACTACCTCAGTCCTTGGCAGGATGATGCACTCTGGGCACCAAGCCCCCTCTAGAACCAGTGGAGAATCACATCCACTACCTCAGTCCTTGGCAGGATGAAGCACTCTGGGTACAAAGCTCCCTCCAGAACCAGTGGAGAATCACATCCACTTGAGAGACTGTGGCTTTGCACTCCCCAGGATACAGCAGTGGGCAAACCACCAACTGGAAAGACTTGAGAGACTGTGGCTTTGCACTCCCCAGGATACAGAAGTGGGCAACCCACCCACTGGAAAGACTTGAGAGACTGTGGCTTTGCACTCCCAAGGATACATCAGTGGGCAAACCACCAACTGGAAAGACTTGAGAGACTGTGGCTTTGCACTCCCCAGGATACAGCAGTGGGCATGGAGCCCCCTCGTGGAGCAGTGGTGTCGTCCATTCATCCGGCTGAGGTGCCCCCCTCCCCTGAGGTGCCTGTTTATTTTCCATCTGATGCCCATGCAGTGTTCTCTCCGTTTCGAGTCGGGTATCTTGTGCGGGCTTCCCCCATGCATTTTGGGGCACTGATCTACGGACAATGATTTAATTTATATCCGGACTTGTGCAGTTGGTGTACATATTTGTATATACTCATTTTTGAATTTGGCCTATCTGTTTTGTATTGATTACACTTGTTACAATAATTTCCTTTTGTCCTTGCAGTCTTCCAGGGGGTGACGGGGTGTATATGTAATGTTGCTGCATGTATGTGTGTGTATGGGGGTGGGGGTGTTGCGTGTTGAGTGTGTGTGTCACTCTCTTTTCCCTCACCCCCTCCCCTGTGTGCTAGGTGCAGTACTCACCATGGCCGTCGCTGGCGTCTTTCCTGCTCCTGATACAAGAGGAGGAAGACAAGCATGGGCAGGACCTGTAGTTCAGGCTCCATGTCGTCCTGGTTCCTCGTTGGGTGTCGAAAGGCGAGTGGTTTCCATTCCAAGTCCTGTTTCCGCTGTGCTTTTGATAACATTGGTACAGCCCCTGAAAAGGTGGCGGATAGGCGTGTTGTAATACAGTGGGCAGAACCTTGTCTTCCTCCTGTCTGTTGGCGGTGACCGCCACGGTGTTTGTTTCTACCACCGTGGCGGTCGAAGTGTTAAAGTGGCTGTCTATGTTGGCGGTTTCCGCCATGGTCTTGATTCAATTCTTTTTTCTGCCGGCCTGTTGGCGGTATTACCGCTGCTTTAACACCGACCGCCAGGGTTGTAATGAGGGCCTTAGTGCCTGATTATGAGTTTGGCGGTTCCGTGACCATCATGTTGATGGTGGCGTTTTGACCGCCACACAGCTCAGGCACAGGGACACTTAAGGATACACAACATTGTCATACACAGCAACAGCACACCAACAGCACGTATACAAATACAACTCACACACTCACATTCAACACTGGCTAGAGACACATACAACACACATATCCATTGATGTGGCAAGGAATACATACAACACCACCATGAAATAACCCTGCAATGAACACACGCATCACACCACAATGGAAGCACAATTGCACACACGATAGACAGAAAGACAAATAGAAAAAATAGACAAAGATCACCATACCAACAATACCTGCACAGTTGGGGTGGGAGCATCAGGAGCATACATGGAAGGAGGCTGCACTGGGACACATGTAACATTGAACAACCACCAAACAACATGCATACAGAAAATGGCCCTACATGGATCTCAGGGCCCTACATGGATCTCAGGGACAAACAATACCAAAACCAATTGTCATGCACAGGTACAGAATAGGGAAGGGCAAGTCAACGAAGCACATACAACTTCTACACCATGGGGCATACCTCTACACAAATAAACTGCAAGGGACATACACCTAAATGGACACATGCACTCCCAAATTCAAAGCAACCTAGCACAACGGAACACACTCCATGTCTGCACAACCACAAATCAACAAAAATCAAGAATAAACACATTACTTGTATACAATAGCCATATCAGGGGGGCAAGTCTAACTCTTACATGCCCACATTTTTTTTTTTTAATCAGTTTATAAATCTTTATGCACAGACAACAGTACATTTTGCTATTAATTATTTTGCGATCTGTTTACACACAAATATGAGCTTGTACAGCGTGATTGCACAATGAAGTGCTAAAGATATAACTTGAAACTGTGCAACAAATGAATAAAGTCACATCTAAACACCGCCAATATCACACCTGGTGCTGGCTACACCAATTGGAGGGTGTGGGGGGGAAGAGAAGGATACATCTATTGTGTATGGGGACCGGGGAGACATAGTTGAGGTATGAATTGTAGGGCAGGAAGGGGCACAGAACCAAACTAGTAATAAGCAAGGCTAGGCATGGGTTGCATAAGAGCATAGCCGTGGGGGGAGCACACTGAAGTGTTACGTTAAAGCATTAAGGGGGAAATGAGGAAATTAATACAGAGAGTGAGTGATGGTGGGGCAGCTGAGAATAGTGTGATATAAGTATTGAGCAAAAAGATAATACTTGTACAGTTACTAGTTTACGGTGGGTATGTGTCATCCCTAGCTTCTATTGCTACCACAAAAGTGTCCCAGACTTTGGGGCCATCCTGTAGTAGGCCTTTATGTTGTAATGAGCGTAATGTCTGAGCTTCGGCTTGTGTCCGACTATGTAAGTCGCGGAGCCAAGCAGACTGGGATGGAACGTGTGGAGCCTTCCAGTGCGTAGCTATTAGGCGCTTACAGACAACAAATGCTAGATCGATAAATCTGTGTATATGTTTATCGCTTTTGGTACGGTGCCGTATGCCAAGTAAGCAAGAGTCTGGGGTGGACACCAAAGTGTGGGACGAAATGTCTGCTGTGACGTCCGTCACGTGGTGCCAAGCCGAGTTTATTGAGTGGCAGCTCCAGACCATGTGGTAAAAGTCTGCTGCCGAAGTAGCGCATCTGGGGCATGTCGGGTTTGTGCTCGGGTATATTCTTTGGATGCGGGCCGGGGATAGGTATGAGTGGTGAATATAATTGAATTGGGTGTATCGCAATCGGGGATTGCGACATATTGACTTGATCATTGTGAGAGCCGCGACCCAAGTTTTTTGTGGTAATGGTGAAGGGAGGACGGAATCCCAGTGTGCTTTAGCAAGCGGCAGGGCAGAGCAGACTTCAGCTAGCAGCTCTTTATATAGTTTGGTTATGATGCCTTTTGTGCCACCTATGGTAAGGATAGTGGTGAGTAATTGGGATTCGGGTGGTTCGTTGTTGCCAGAACCCCAGAAGTTACTGAGTAGGCGTTTAATGGCGCTATACGTCAAAAAGGCCCCAGTGTGCATAACCCCAGCGGCCACTAGTTCCGCGAAGGTGCGCATTGTGGAGCTAGAGTAGTAATCGCCCACCTTTAGTGTTCTTATGTCCCGTGTATCATGGTGTGCTGAGAGTATTTGGGTGCCCGGCAACTGAAGCAGTGGTAGCAGAGGGGAATAAGGAGGTGTGGGGTCTTGCTTTGAACGTATCTGCGCCAGCAGAAACGAGCTGCTTCCAACAATATGGGTTTTGAGGATAGGCGGTTATGGCCGGATAAAAGTGAGGACAGTATTGTTTGCGGGGCTGTATATGACTGCAGCATTATGCATTCGGGAGGAGGGGCTTCCCTGAGCCATGTGGATAACCACAATAGCTGAGCAGCAGCATAATATATTTTGAAATTAGGCATGCCCAGTCCGCCCGCTTCTTGCGGATATTCTGTTATAGCTAACGCTACTCTGCGTCTGTCTTTGCCCCAGAGCAGGTCGGTTAATAATGAGTGCAGTTTACTACAAAACGAGCGTGGCAAACATTATGGAAGGGCAGTGAAATAATATAAGAACCTGGGGAGGATGAGCATTTTGGCTATTGCTACCCGGCCCATGGGGGATAGAGGAAGTGAACTCCAAAACGACAGTGAGCTGCGGGTAGAACTGAGTGCCCTGTCAATATTGCCCTTTTTCAAATCGGCAATTTATTGATAGATTTGTATCCCGAGATATTTAAAGGTAGTGTGTGACCATGGCAGTTGATATTGCGGTAATACCATGTGAAGGTCGATTGGTATGGGGGTAAAGGGGAAAATACTTGACTTGGACCAGTTGACTCGTAGACCAGAGACGAGAGCGAAGGAGTCGAGCACTAGCAACACCTTTGCCATGGAGGTGGAGTGATTACGCAGGTATATCAGGGCATCAACTGCATATAAGGATATAGGGGGTCATTCCGACCCTGGCGGTCCGGGGACGGAGGAAGCACCGCCAACAGGCTGGCGGTGCTTCAGGGGCAATTCTAACCGCAGCGGTAAAGCCGTGGTCAGAAAAGGGAAACCGGCGGTTTCCCGCCGGTTTTCCCCTGCCCCAGGGAATCCTCCACGGCGGCGCTGCAAGCAGCGCCGCCATGGGGATTCCGACCCCCTTCCCGCCAGCCTCTTCCTGGCGGTTTACACCGCCAGGAAGAGGCTGGCGGGAATGGGTGTTGTGGGGCCCCTGGGGGCCCCTGCAGTGCCCATGCCACTGGCACATCAGCGCGTACTTGATGTTATGTTTGCGAAGGCATTCTTTAACATGATAGAAAGAACTCCGCTTCCTCTGAACTTCTGCTGTGAAGTCAGGGTAAGCTGTAATCACAGCGTTTTCAAAGCGTACCGGGCCAGATTTGCGAAATAGCTGCAGGATGAGGTCTCTATCACGGTGGTTGAGGAGTCTTGCTATCAGCGGGCAAGGCTGTGCACCAGGTGGAGGGGGGTCTGCCGGGGACCCTGTGGGTGCGTTCGACGAAGAAGAACTCTGGGATATTATCTTTAAGAATTGTGTCCGTGAGCCATTGTTCAATGAATAATTCTGTGCTGGGGCCTTCGACACGCTCAGGGAACCCCACCAAGCGAATGTTGTTGCGCCGGGACCTGCCCTCTGCATCTTCAGCTCTGCGTTTTAAGAAGTCCACCTCTGTTGTTAAATGAGCCAATTGTGATTTGAGATCTTTCACAGTCCGGGGGAGGGTTGCAGAGTCTTTTTCTAGTTCAGCCACCCTGTCAACCAATGCGTGTTGATCAGTTCAGAGTATGTTGAGGCCTTCTGTCACAGAGCCTATTTTGGCTTCTAGGGTGGATTTGGTGTCTAGAATGGCTTGCAATATCTTTTCAAACTGTGACGTGTGTGATTGTAAGGTAAGTTCCATCTTCTGCAAAGCCAGTTGCATGGTGACGTGGGCCTCAGAGAAGGGGGGGGTGCCGGGGTCCATTCTACCCGGAGGTGCACGTGGGGTTTTTGGTTTGACCAGAACGAGCAAAGAAGCAAGCTGCGGCGTAGTAAAGTCTCAGTTCCACAGGGCTATAGATAACTATTAAAGGCCAGGGGTGATATACTAGCGTCAGTAAGGTGGTACGCGAGGTTTGGGAGACCACTCCTCCACTTCCGGGACAACTGTACAGGTTCGTGATAGAGAAGCGAAAGGACTGGTTCCTGGTGATTAGCAGAATACTTTAGCGCTCTGCCGTATGCGTGCCACGCCACTCGATTCCAAACAGCAGAGGGGACAAGCGTGATATACTACTACCACCGCACAAAACGACGAAGTCCAATAGCCACACAGGGGCGACGGAGCAGCAACTGAACGAGAAGTGTCATATGAGGCCGGGACATGAGGCGCACTTCAGCACAGCCCAGCATGGGGTCTGAGGTTAAACAAAGCGATGGTGGGCCAATGCAGGATGATAGATAATGGCCTAGTATATTGGCAGTTGCTTGCGCGGTTTGGGGGTAGTGGCGCTGATGGAAAGTTATATATAGGGCTTGGAGGGATGGGGGCGGTACCTCGTGTGCCTTGTTGGGGCTATCAGCTGCTCAGTGTGAATTGGTCCAGGGGGAGGTGGTCAACACATTTGCGCACCGCGACTCGATAAATGTCGCCGAAAGGCTCACCTCACTTTTCACTCCGCTTCACCTTCCTTCTGCGCGCTTGACTTTCGACTTCATTTCTTTTACTACACCACTCCTGTGGTGTAGCTTAAACAAGTGCTAGGCAAGGTCTTAGGCCTGTGGAATCTTTGGTGGTAATTGAGGCCCAGGTGCTAATCTGTATGTTTGCTGCTCGTTTTCTGCTAGGCCTTTTTGCTGAAAGGCCTCCTCCAGGCAGGCCACAGCTACCCTGAGCCTCGGGGCACAGCAGGGCATCAGGCGCGCCCCCTCCCAACGAGCGGGGGAGCCGGGGTGCAGCCACCAGCTTCGAGAACCCCACAAGGAGGCCGATGAACATACAAGCCCGCTCCGGCAGGCATCAACAGATAGGGTGCAGCGCCGCGGCGGGCCAGCCCCGCCCGGCGCCGCTGCTCCGAGATGCGGCCAAGGGCGAGCGCACTTCTCCGGCACTGTACGTGGGGCCGGAGCTCCTGTGACACGGCCTCCGGGCCGGTCGCGGATCCGTCTTCCGCCGCCTAGCCCAGGAGGTGGCCAGCGGCTTCACAGGGCGAGTGCATAGGCCGCAGCCGTGGCCCGGGACACAGCAGCCCGGCAGACCGCCCGTCGCCTCCGAAGCGGCCGCGACCTCCAATATGCAGCTACAGCTGCCAGCGCAGGTCCCGGGCAGCTGGATGGGCGACCTGTCACCCTTAATAGGAGGTGCCGGCGCCGCTACAGGATGTTTATACGGGCCGGGGATCGGAGCTGCAGTTTATGCTGCCGCTCCGGTCGCCATGTTGGCCATGCCCCCTACATGCCCACATTGAACAACACAAAAATAAATAATTACCATACCAAACAGTACACAATCCATGAGACCAACATTACATGCACACACACATACCTAACACACAACATATACCCTTCCCTTGGGGGACAACAGCACTGCACAGACTGACATACTTCAGACAACAGCACTTGGAGCAGCAAGCAGGCACAAACACACCCAACTGGAGGCACACAACCAAAGCCACTCAGGAATCATGTAAAGATAGGAAAGGAATTGCATGACAAAGGTATACACAACAAAATCAACTCTTTGGGTTTAATGTCAACAACAATATGAGCAGTAGCAATGTTCAAACACCATTGGCCAGTCCACTAAATGTCCAAATCATGGCACAGTGTTGTGCCCACACGTGACTCCCAACTGCCATGTAACCTCCACAGTAAGAGGTATCAAGGGGGCAGGCAGGCATATCAGGGATTATCCTGGGGTGGGGGATCGGATTTGGGAGGGGGAGTTTGGGTTTGGGCAAGGGAGCGGGGTTCCTTTTTGGGAGGGGTGGGCTTCTTTTTGGGGGGAAGAAGTATGGGTGTTTGCAGGGGGGCAGGGGAGGCCTTGGAGGTAGAAGGCATGACCTTGGAGATCGTTGAGGACCTTATGGATGTAGTTCGGGGGAGGACAGGGGTAAAGTCTAGCTCACAAAGGAAAGGTTTTTGGACACACAGGGATGGTCATCAGAATGGGGTCAGGATTTGAAGGGTGAGGGAGGGGTTGTCTTACGTGTAGTTGTGGATGTTTTGAGTGCATGCTTATGGGAGGTATGTTTGTGTGTGGTGGGTGTCTCGGGTGGGTGAGTGAGGGCGTTATGTGTCTTGGACTTACGGGAGGTGGAGGTGCTGGGGGATTCCATGATGGGTGGGTGGGTGTCTGTTGGGGTGGTGACTGCAGGTATGGTGGATGTAGGTGTGCCAGTAGTTGTGGAATCTGTGGGTGTGGTGTTTGGGGTGGATGTCTGCAGAGGTGGTGTCTGTGGTGAGGATGGGTATGGTGGCTGTGTCTGTGACTGTTGTGGTAGTGTCTGTAGGTATGCTTGATGTGTGTGATATTGGGATGGTGGGGATGTCAGGGAAAGTAGTGACTGTTACTGTGTCTGCGGTTGGATGCTGTTTGTGTGCATGCCAGTGGTGTGTCTTGTGGTGCTTGTGTTTGTGTGTGCTACCTTTGTCTGTTGAGGTGGATTCCTGAGGATCTGTTTGTGTGCTTTGGGTAGGAAGGGGAAGGGGTGCCTGGACTGGGAAGAGGGAGGTGGATTTGGGGACGGAAGGTATAGGGTGATTGGATGCCGTCAGTGTGGATGCCAGAGCCTGAAAAGATCTCTGTAGGGCAACCATTGCACCATGAATGCCTCCCAGGAATGCATTGGTCTGTTGGAGGTGACCTGCCAGTCCCTGGATGACATTCACAATGGTGGACTGACCCACAACGATACTTTTCAGGAGGGCAATATCCTCCTCACTGAGTGCAGCAGGGCTAACAGGGGCTGGGACAGAGTTGCCTGCAGCAAAGGAGACACCCAACCTCTTGTGTGAGTGGGCATGGCTAACTGGGTGGGGAGCAACAGGGAAGGCAGTGATTGAACAGGGGGTGGCAGACAAGGATGGTACAGTGGAGTCTCTGATGGGACTGCCACCACTAGGGAGTGGCTACTGGAGGAAGAATCTGATGACGAAAATGTAGATTCCATCACTCCCATCACACTCCCCTCGCCCTCTAAGCCACTGGGTCCCTCTATACCAGTGGTATCTTAACCCAAGTTCCCATGGCCAGATGCTTCCCACCTCAACTGTGCCCTGTCTCCTTCGCTTGCTTGTGCTGATGCTGCAAAAAGAGAGAGAAATAGGGTGACAGCATGTGCCTGATAACACCTCAATCACAACTCTGAGTGACAAACAATACCATCAGGTCAAGTAGGCCCCAGCAAAAACTTACACCTAAGTGGTACATACATGCACCATGACATATGCTTGCATGCCATCTGGATTTCCCAAAGTTACCCACAAGATGTCAGACTACTACAATTGCATGGATGAAGCATTGCAAACCCCCCAACTATACTACAACTAGATGACCTCTCCATCCCCAATGTTGTGCCACATGCAGCAGACTCCAGTAAACTTGTGGCCACCAAAAGTATCCTATTGTAAAGTCCACACACACATTCCACACATAAGTTTGTGCACACATCCATTTTGCTCTGACATGATGTAGCAACAATTTAGGATGAAGCCAGTGACATCCAGTTAAATCTGATACACAATTGCAATATCATAGATTATTAGAAATAGAAATACCCATGTCATAATGGATACATGTTAACAATGCACAGATCTATAAGTGACACCTGTCACAACTGAGTCAAGTAGGTACTCTCAGAGTTACATAGAGAGGCCTTACATGTGTTAGTGAAAGGAACACCATTGAAGTCAGCTTCAATATGTCATGGAGTAATGTCTCAAAGATACACACAACAAAGAATCAATAAGCCCCAGGATTGTCAACACTAACATCTGACACTCATGACAATGACAACATCTCAGTGTGTCCATAGTACACATCTGTCCCTTGAATGTTGTTGAGACAAAAAACTCTCAACCACAAATAGAAGGACTCCAACCTGTTTTCCAATGAGAAGCAACATCACTAACCACATCTTGAACATGCCAAATATGGTAGCTATCTGTGGATGAATGCATGTACCCAAAAACGTGATGTCAACATCAATGCAAGACATGCCATGATGCATGACAACAGTCAGGGAACAATCCTCAATCAATACACATGTGCAGCAAGCTCTTCAACATGATGCCACATCAAGGGCATAGATAAAGGCAGATTGGTCCCACAATCTTGGGCCATCTGTCATAGCCCTCCTTGCTACAGCAGTTCTACATGCCAAATGACATACTATGACACATAAAGGTATCTGACAGACAATACACAATGCCAACACAGTCCTGTCTGTGACACACCATGGAATGTATCACCATAGCAAATGTACCATTACACTTACTGTTTTCCAAGCACATATATGTGAGGGGATAAAGACATCATACCATCAACTTGGCTAGGACAGGCCTGACATTTCTGATAATTATTGCTGACGTGTAGGCAGAATGAATGTTGGCAACAGTCATGGGACATGATTCATGTCAGTGGACATTCCCCATTTACAAAGGGAAATTTGTTTGTTACATCTGCAAACAATTATCCAGGTAAGCCATGTCACATATATGATAGTCACCAACACAGCACGGACTGCAGTGAGGCACCAGTACCCATCATATACTGAGGATAACTTGCTTTTGTATGTCAGATGTTAACATACACATATGCACAGATACACAGCATAGGACAGTGATCCATAATACAGTTACCTTTTTGTCTGTGACATTTAGGTGAAGTGATTTTTGGCTCACAAATAACACCCAATACAACAACAAACAGTACATGAATGAGGAGTGAACACAGCCATTTTTAGGCCCTGCAGAATAAGTGGTTTGTGAATTACCCAATGGTTTTTACTAGATCCCAGCTTAAAAAGGAAAGGCACACAAGTAAGATGCACATGCCATGTCAACACTAACTATCTCCCAAATACTGTGTCACACATGGCTCATGCCTAATTATCAGGGGAAGCAGCCAGTACCCCACGCAATCACCTGGCAATGGGACAAGCAGGAATTATACTCAACCTCTTGTGGCTGCTGTGCTGCCCTCAAACAGCCATCCACCTCCGGGTAGGCCACCTCCAGAATGTGGGTCATTAAGGGGGGGTCATGGTCTGACATACGCCCTACCCACATTGGGAGGGCAGCCCCAGCTGCGATCTTAAGGGCCCAGCATCTCAGGTCCTTCCACCTCTTTCTGCAGTGGGCACGCTGCCGGCTGTAGACCCCAGGGTCCACATCTTCTTGGCAATGGCTCTCCAAATCCCTTTCTTTTGATGGGCGTTGACCTGTGTTGAAGCACAAACACAAGACAGGAAATTATGTTCCCAGGTCACAGATATGTCAATACACATTGCAATGAACAATCTGTTTTGCCCAAAATGCCCAACTGAGGAACATACCAGTCACTGAGTACATGTACAAGACTACAAACATTTCCCAAACTGCAGTCCAAGCCACCACCCCGCTCAGATCCTCCACCAACTAGGCTCCTCAACTGACAACTTGTGAGATCTGCCCTGGCATTATGACAGAGATTTCAAAAACTATGGGGCACAAAACAACTCTATGACTTCCAATGCCACAGCGACTGTAGCTCCATGGCCTTTGCTACAAATCTTGGCACACATGGGTACAATCTAGCCTGTGATGAGGGAATATATGGTTAAGTAGAGGGAAAAAAGTGGACATGAGACACCTACCTGCTCCTCTGGTGCCCCATAGAGATGTCCATACAGGGGTAAGACCTCTTCCACCAGCTTCTCCGGGTTCTCATTGGAGAAGGAAGGGGCCCTATCACCTGTTGGACGTGGCATGATCGCTTCCAGAGGCAGTACAAAGCAGCTCAGGACATGGAGGTCTTGCTGGCAGCAGTGTCAAGAGTCAAATGAGACATTTTTCAGAACACAGTGGTCACGTCTTCCACATGCTCATCTGTCACCACCAGGGGACACAGCCATTGGCCCAAGAGTGGGACTGGCAACAATGTTAACCTATGGCTGGGTCGCTGCTTTTGAAACTGCCTACGCCCTGATAACTTCTGCCGACGGACATGAGCGGGTCCTAGTGTCCAGTGGAGTAGATCAGGCACCCACCATTTTAAAAGCATTTAATGTTGTATTTGGCTAGTAGAAAATGTGTCACAACTCTCAAAAATTGTCAAAAACAAATGATAAGCCATGTATGTCCTTCTACTTTTAGAGCATTTTTGTACTTTGCCTGGCACATATGGCAACTTTATATTGGTCATATACACCCCGGTCATTTTAAATTACGGAACTTATGTCACATTCAGAGTAGCATGTTTCAGGTAAAAAATCGTTGCTGTCCAGATAGATGATTTGGACAGATTTGTGGTTACGCAATGGTGAAGCCTGTTACTTCTGTGTATTTGGCAGTGATAACGAGTACTAAGCATCATCATGTCATCAAATCATAGCATACCTTGTCACAGTATGTGAACAACATTCATTATGTATGTTGCAATAAATAATTTGGATGATGGGTATACTAATTTAATGCCCTACATAGGTGCCCAGGGAGGGGAAGGATCAGATATCGACCTGTTTACTGCCCACTTCCAGACCTTCAGGCCATGTAGGACAGACACGCCATCCAGATTTACTATCTGAATACTAGGGGTGGGCGGTGCTGATGGAGTTCCACTCCGCAGAATTCCTCGGAGTTGGTTAATAACTCTGTGGAATTCTGTGGAAGTGGAGTTCTGCGAGCTGCGGAGTGGCCCTGAATGAGCCCAATCTTGGAAGCTCTAAACAGGGTTGGACCTTCTTAGGCCCAACCCTGCTAAGAGTTTCTGAGAACGCATTCAGGAGGACAGGGCCATAAGGCAGCAAAAGCTGCCATTTCAGGCCTCTTGTGCACAGGCCTGCCCGGTGTGCAGTCAGTGCGCACGTGACAGGCTGGTGCACAAGAGGCTTGAAATGTCAGCTTTCACTGCCTACTGCCAGGTCTGAATTCAGGCATGTCATGGAGGGCACTTTTGGGTTCCTGATAGCCAGATTTAGGAGCATAGATAAGACTGGTGAAGCCCACTTCTACTCACTCAAAAAAAGTATGTATGATCATTGTGGCCTCTTGCATGTTACCTAACATTGCCCTGAGGCACTTGAGTGTAAGGGTGGGGTGACAGGTGATTCTTGTGATTGTATGGTAAACTGTAGTTGACAGGATATGATGAGTAGGGCATGTTTTTCACAAAGGACAGGGGATCTCACACCATGCAGTGTACAGTCAAAGTGTGATTGCAAATTCAGACAGAAAAAAAGCTAATACCATCATTATCTTCTCTGTTTGTGTCATTCTCATGGAAATGTGAAAGGATCTACTGAAGTCTAATGTAAGGTTATGGTCAATTGTATGCATTTTTCCTGCCCAAACTTCTTGAATTGAGTTTTATTCAAGTCTCTTCGCCATTTCATCCTCATATGGGCATTTCGAAGTTGTGACATTGGTATGTAGCTGTTGCTGTCCTGACAAATGGAGTGGACATGGATTGTAGTAATTGTAGTAATGTTGGTCACAGATCCAGGGTTTATAAGTCCCTTGCTAAAAGCAGCTATGACAGTGGTGGGTGGAATTCTGAAGTACAAATTACAATTGTTTGATGTGGTGTGTTGATCCAATTGTCTCATGTGTGTGATCATATGGCCTTGAAACACGTCAACCAGTGCAATCCATGCATTCCTCCTTCACATTATGTCGACAATGATCCTGTATGACATGTATGTAGCTGTCGTAGTGTTTCCTCATTGCAGGCCACAGTGCCTGTGCCACAACACTGATATAGGTTTGTATCATACCACCACATGCTTGTTAACTGTAATAGGATGGACCTATAATTAGTGACTGTTCTACAGCCTGTGTCATGGCATATGTCAAGTTGGTAGACCTGGATTTGGTATGTGATAAGGCTCAAGCTGGTCACAACATCCACTAATCCATTAGCCTATTCTACAGGACAAGGTCTGACATAGCCCCTTCTTCTATGGTCTGGGGGACGGTACCTTGAGATATCTAGCCTGACTCAACAGAATTGAAATGTTGTCAGCCTATGTGCTGTACAGTGCAATAAATTGTTTGGTGTGACTAGTCACTTGTGTCATTGTGTTTGTAGTGATCCTCTGTATGCCAATACCTTTGACATATCCCTCCTTCCATTACCATCATATGTAGTCATCATTTGCATCACGTGGATTTAACATTCAACATCTCAAAATGATTAAGAATTACTAGTAGGCATTGTTTTACTGTTAGGTGTGTTTATTTACATGTGCACAGGAAAGAAAGGTTAAACTCTAAATAAGAAATTGACAGTGCAGGAATCAGACATGGTGGACATATTCACTATAGTAGATGCCACAACATTTCAAGTCCAAAATCCAGTGTCGTACTAGCATGGGAAAATGGAAAGTGGTTGGAGAACAGTCAACAGAGTAAATCAGTGGCACACAAAGGAGTTTCACCAGTATGGGCTCTGTTCCTGGCAGTGGTTGTGTGTGTTGCCATCTACACCTCCTGGATGCTTGGGTGGACATCCCTGCTGCAGGGGTTTCTTCATCTACAGAGGCAGGGGCGTCTGAGGCAGGTCCTTCCCCTGGAGGGTCTCCTTTCCAGTGGCTGCCACAGATGTAGAGGGGGCTGGAATTGACTGGCCAATGAAAGGGGTCTGGTGTTGTTGATGAACTCCGCTCAGGGTGGTGTTGATGTCTTACAGCATCCCTGTTAGGGAGGCCATCTTAGTATTGTGGACCTCCCACTGTTCATGAATTTCCCAATGGAAGTCCCTCTGTAGCTCCTTGATCTCCATGAATTCAGCAAGTACCTGGCCCAACACACCTTGGGATTGTTAGTATGCTCCCAACACTTTGGTGTCCTGGCCAGAACCATTTGCAGCAGCCTCATATTGCTGGCCCACACCATTCCTTCCATGTACCCTACCTCCACATGCCTGCAGTCTTGGCGCAGCTTGCCCCCTGCTACTGGTTCCAGGAACATCATTGTCAGAGGTGTCTTGCTTTGACTGGGGGCATAAGATTGTTGTCACTGTCCTTGTGACACAGGTTTGGGGGCAACTGTTTGCCCGAGCTGTTGACACAAGAGGGCTGGGAGCAGTTGATGTGGTCAAGGTGAAGCTGACAGGTGTCGTCTGGCCAGGATGCCCGGATGGGCCAGAACCATCCTCAACGTCTACATCCAGTAGTGTTGTCATCACTGATGGCTTCATCCATGGGGTAGCGGCAGTCTCTTGATTGGTCTCTGTGTTGGCAAGTAGACCTGTTGAAGTGGAGACAGAATGTTACAGGTTGTATTGTGATATCTACCTCTATTGCAGTGCACTGCAATTTTGAACTTGTAATAGGTTCAGTGGTTGGTTGATGGCCTGTCAGTGCTGGGGATCGAGCCACCCTCTAACATACTGGTGATGTTGTTTTTTTGGGTGGCTTTTGGTTGTCCTGGCTGGGTAACTCATAATACGGTGATCTGTATGAACACCAACATGGTGGTCTTTTGTTTTGGCAGCCTACACTGAAACAGTCTGTGGGTACGACCACAAAACTTGTAATGAGGCCACAAATCACACTTCATATTCTGTACAAGAAACGTGATCCAGAGATGCCCAGTGTACTTACTTAGGCACATATTCTTACAGGTGATGATACTATGAGCAAAATTGGAACAAAGCTTGGAGCTTTAGCTGCTGAACCTGTGAATTTTTTTGAAGGATTTGCTGAGACAGAATAAGAATGTGACTTTAACGACATAGAAAAATACAGGGAAAAAGATACATTGCGCATGTGTGGAAAATGAGTACTAACTGTCACACATTTGACGATCTTCGGTACAGTGAGTTCAAGAGACCAGTCCGTTAAGTGATCTTCCACTGACATCATATTCTGTGCATAGACACATTAAACGAGCGTTCTACTTGATCATAAGTTGTGTAAATGTTTTGGATCATGCACATGTAAAGAAAGTTCCATGTGAATTTGGTTGGGAATATTTCAATGGGGTGCCAAAACCTATTAAATTTCTAAACCCTCTATCCACGGAACTTACACATACATATAGTTGCAAAACCTGTGCTGCAAAAAGATGTCCCTGTCAATATTCTCTTCTCAAATGTTCGACTTTCTGCAACTGTACCTCAAGCGATTGCCGAAACAAATAAAGTGAACTATGAAAATGTGCCTAAAACAGGAGTTCACACGCATTATTTGCTGTATACATGAAAGGATTAAAAAACATTATTATTTATTTCATTTCTGTATATGTCTCTTCTTCCTCTAATATAGCTGCCATTTTGAAAATTGGATAGAAGGGTTGCTCTGGGGAGTTATTTTCTCTCTCTCTCAAACTACTTTACCACAAAAACCTATGCTTTGACATAAAAATGAAGTATATCGGCCTCATAGTTCCTGAAATATGATCATCACTGAAACACAGATGCCATTTGTGAAAATGTCCAGAAAAAATTGCCCCAGATCAGCAGTGTCTACCTAAGCTAAATTACTTTTCTAAGGATCCCACAACACAAATCAAAAATAAAAATCTCTAGACAACATTTTTTTTTACAAAGGTATATCAGGGGGCTGGGATTAAATACAGTGCATCCATGGCATTGTTAGGGCATTTTGGGCAGGCACACGAAATCTGCACATCAATGCATATGTGTAATTTCTTGTAAATGAGGGCCTCAGTTTGGGGATCTCCACTCAAGTGAAGAAGCTTCTGTCTGCCAGGAATCTGTTTGTTAATTCCTGGCAGGGAGAGAGAGGGTAAATTCAATTGTAAACGTATGTTTACCAAAATTACTTTTGTGAATTGGCTCATGACGTCTATAACAGGGTCACAACAAATACAAATGTGGTGCTTAGGAAGTTAGAGCAAAAGAGGACATTTTCAAAAGTCTCATCTTTTTAATGTACCTTAGACAGATGTTTGCCTAAGCAGAGACCTAAATTATGGAAAGAAAAGAGCCAAATGCCAGTGAAGAGGGTCAAGCTTCCTTCCACTCATTTTATAGGCATCATAGTTTTTTGTTAGCCACATAGTGTACTATCCTTGGAACCATCTCCACACATATCGTTAATCTTTTTAGAAATTATGTTGGTAGTGTTCATTTGATTTTGCAACAAAATGAGCTACGGCAGGAGAAGCTGAAAATCCTGTGCCTATGAGCACTTCTGGAATAAACATTGTTCACATTGTACTATTTGTCTTCTCTTCGGCTAATAGCAGCAGTTGTTTATTTATTGTAGTCTTAGAATGAACAATATATATAATAAGAATGAATGTGCCAGTGAGCTGTAGAAAGACCAACTAGCAGTATTGCCCCTCCCTTAATCACCGACCAGAGCTACATATCCTACATATCATTAGTGCATGCATGTGCTATCCCTGGCTATCAAACACAATTAACCTTGCTTTGTGTGACAGTCAAATGCACACTAAAAGTTGGTTGTTTCCTTAAGGACCAGACTATTTTGAATGGAATTATTTCCTCTGCCATGCGATCTCACTCCATGAATGACCATTTTAAAAAAAAAAGTGAGCTTGACCTACTTCATCTTATGCTGCACATAAAAACATATTTCAAGAAATAGAAATAGCCATGAAAGATCACAGTTCCTGTTACCATTAAATTATATTGCGAAAATCCATCTCTTAGCATTTACCTTGAAGAATGGCCTGACCTAATGAGAGCTCATGGTTCCTGTTGTTATCAGATTATATTGAGGTAATCATTTTCGTTAGCATGCTCGCCTGTCTTTTAGCCCTAAACTCTTTTTGACTAGGTTCCATGCAGAGTTGAACCTAGCCTACTGATATTGGGAAGTAGTAGTAAATAACAGATCACTTCAACAATTCCTCAAACTATATTGCTTAGTTTAGATTTCATATTTGCATGTTAGTAGATAACAGATGTGTTTAATTTGTCACCTTAATTGACCAGTACAAACAAAAAACTCATTTAGAGCACACAAGTTATTTTGTTCGGAAAACAACATTGATGAAATTAGATTGCAGTTACCATGTGCACTAGTCTCGATTAAGAGATATAATAAATAACAATAGTTTCCTTTCGTAGTCCAAGCCAGAGAAATTTTCTGGTGATCTTTCTTAAAGGGGGCATAGGCTAAGTACTGGCTGTGTCTTTATTTTTGCACTTCAGGAGACAGAACTTGAATGGACATTGGAGGAGTTGAGAAAGATCCTCATAGCCAAAGTTGCACCATCTTGATATTCGAGCACTAATCTCTGGTAAGAATTGGATGCCAACTGTCACAGACCAAATAAAGGAAGGACATCTCTTTTTTAAAAATATGGAAGCAGGAAGCAGAGGAGTTTTGCCAAGATTGATTCAAGGATCACCATTAACAGTACAATCAATTAGCCCTGGAGCAGAAGAAGAACAGCCAGAGACCTGATTGGTAGTTGTCCTCGCCTCTGCATAAATGTCTGAATTGTACACAGCCAGATGCTGCAAAAGGGTATGCAGTAATCTAAGAACTCTTTTTCTGAGACAAGCCTATTTGATGGCAGACTTTCCTCTAAGAAAATTGAAGAACTGAAGAAGTTGGAGTTGATAGGAGAATGCCATTTACAACATACTTTGCAATCTACTACAAGCCTACAAGCAGAGAGATTGCTAGATGGGGATTGGCTCAGTAAAAACAACTGATGTTCATTGTATTCTCTCGGATTTGCAATTTATACTTAGAAATGAATTCACATTTTTGAATTACAGAATGTTTTTGGGTTAAGCCAACATTAAAGGCAATCCTAGTCAGCCAAAATTTCATAGAGCCAGAAGACGTCCTTCATGTCATTCAGAGACATTTGCACTGCTCCAAGTGAAGCCTTGCTCCAAATGGAGACCCTAGAAGTGTAGCACCCGATTGGCAGCCAAACAACTTGACAATTCTGAATTATACTTTCAACTTTTTTAATGCATGGACCTTCAATCTGCACTTTGAAATCTAACTATATTCTGAACTAAACTCACATTCTAGATTAATTTGGATTTCTGGGTATTTTTAAAACATTTTGCATTTACCTTTGTTCTTTACTGGCATAATACGTGTTCAAGATTTATAATTATATGTAGTGCTTATGGGAGGCTCAAGTGGATTAGGTGAATTAATAATGCATTGTAATGTAGTGGAAAAAGAAAGGGGTGCACTATTTGTGTTAGCCAAAAAACTTTCCTTTTTCTTCAGACTATATTTGTGAAGCATGTGAGAGGATTTGTGCACATGAGCTCATCTGGGGAATAAGCAATATCCATCATTGTACTGAAAACGTTTGATGCTTCAATGACAGATGGTCCATTTTTTTAGTGGAGACAAAAAGCCTTAATAGCCTCCCTTAAGATGGGTGCTAAATGTTTGTCATGAGCTTCTAGACACACAGCTCCTAATGCTTCAAGCATCAGCGGCTGACCTGGTCCTTTGGACCCTGAGTACTTATTTGACCTTAGTAGACTTGTGGTGAACATAATGTGCTGTGGCAAGCTGTTTATTCTGTATCTCTCTTAACTGATTTTGTACTATTGATTTTCTGCTGCAGGACCTCAAATCTGTACCCTCATCTTTAGTACTTTAAAGGAAATATGTCAGATGATAATTCCCTTCAGTTATGTGGTACTGGGATAGGGTCAATGGCGGAAAAATACAATACAAATAAGGAGAAGGTGATTGTGTATGATAGTAGAGTGCAATAGCTTGTACTGTTTCACATATGTTCCTGTCACACACAGTATAAGATACCAATGTTACAACCATAGAAAACAAACAGTTCATTTATAAGTTAACAATAAGCAAACAATCAGGCCTTTGTTTCTTAATAGAGAGGATCAACGTGTTTCAAGTGGAGGGGGAATTTTACAAGCTAACGTTGACAAAAAGTTAACAAGCTACCGAAGAGTCAAGACCGTGGGCCTGATTTAGAGTTTGACAGATGAGTTACTGCATCACAAGTGTGATGGACATCCTGTCTACTCACTTGTGAGTGAATTATATCCTATTGTGTTTGAAATAAAGTGGCTGGGATATCTGTCATCACTGTGACTGAATAACAATCCACCGACCTCTCAGTTAGACATATTGGTTCACAAGTATATTGTTATCTTTATATCATTACAACCAAATATCATCATTACGGATATTGCAGGTAAGAATATGTTTTTATAGTGTAGATTTTAATATTGTTGTTAAACTTATCACTGTATAGAATATATTCCTGTATAATATGTTGAATAGATTTGTTTGTGTTTTTTCTAAATAAAATGTTTAAATATTTTAGACATATTTTTGGCTTTGTGGGGGGAACTGGGTTGGTAGTATGTGTTAATTCATTATTAAGAAAATTAAATTGAATGTTATGTGTGATTGTTGTTATTTATTTTTAAGTTATTTCTTTACATAAATTGTCATGTTCTATTATTCTACTCTGTTTAATTGTGTCATTTTTTTTTTTTTAGGGGAGAGGGATCTAGAGTTAACCAGGGAAAGAGTAGGGAGTATTTTAGACTGTGTTCAATATTTGTATTTTGCAAACCAATACCATTTTTTATGGTATTCAATTTTTATCAAAGGTTTTCCAAAAATATTTTGAAATAGTTTTTAATTAAAAGTGGATTAACACATTTTTTTCTTTTACTTTTAAATGAGCACTTTATTTGTTTAATATTTAGTATGGTTCTATTTATATTTATATTTTAATGTTTATGTTGTTTTAACAAAGAGTTCAAAGATTAAAGAAAACATAAAAATTGAAATCAATTTAAAAACAGATATAGTCATTCTTTTAAATATAGTGTTGATATTTCATACAAAAATTAAAACTCAACTATTCATTATATTAATTTAAGAAAAATAAAAAACAATTTTGAATTTCATATAATATTTTATTTTGTTTAGAACTGGATAAATATTGATGAGCATTTAAAGTATTGTTTTAATTTAATCTATTGTATGTATTCAATAATTACTTGCAATATATTTATGTGTGTGTGTGTGTATATATAACAGATTTAAAAACAAACTGTTTATTCATTTTGAAAAATACTAAAGCAAATACAGTTTATATATTCCCTTCAAAGATTAATATTTCCTGTAACGTACTTTGGTGTGAGGTTGGTAAATTAAATCCCTTCAATGTCCAACTTGTTTTCAAATGTTGCTCAGTTTGAAGTTGTAAGTGTAAATTTCCCATTTTACTGTTTAGCTTGAAATTGGAATAATAAATCTTCCTCTTTTAAAATCCAACAGCTTCCCCACTGTAGCTTAGATTGGAATGTGAATAGTAAATAACACCTCTTCAATATCCAGTGTCCAACCCATTCCCCTATGTCCCTTCGATTAAAGTGAAAATATTAAATTGCAGACCTTCAATATCCAGCGCTTCCCCAGTGTAGCTTCCACAGGAGTGGGGGTAGTAAATGTACCTCTTTTAGAGTCCAACACAGACCCAATTTAAGTTACCTTGGTGTAGGAATAGTAAATGTACCAATTTTAATGTCTAGAACCTTCAACAATTTAGTGTATTTTGGATTGGGAACAGTAAATGATGCATTTGAAAGTGTATAGGTTTTTCTATGTAGCTTATTATGTAGAGTTGATGCATTTTTATTGATAATGTTTCAACTTTTTGTTTATAATCTTAGACGTTCAAACATTTATAAACTGTTTTGCACACTCTTTCATATTTTATATACTTTTAATATATTTTTCATTTGTACACACTTTTTTCACATATATTGTGATAAATAAGTTCGTTTTTTTTATATAGTTTAAACATGTTTATAGTTATTTTAGCAAAACATTTCAAATAGCAGTACTAAAGGTTACATAACATTTACATCAACATATTTGTAATTTTGAAAAACATAGGCATCCCTATTATATTTGAATAAATAGTACAAAATCAAAAGTTTCCTTTTTTCAGTAATTTTCCATGCACTAACATAGTTTTAAGTTTCTACTACTCACATATTTTGAATATTTTGTAACATTTTTTACAACTTGTTATACATAAAATATGTATTTTTACACTGTATGTTTTAATTTGACTTGAAAATAAATATCAAAACATGTGTATGTTAAATATTGCCCTAAGCTTATTTCATATATTGACTTTAAATGCAGAACAAAATTAAAAAATGCTACAGCACCATAAACTTCATTTTGAAATATGTCTTTATTCAATGAAAAAATTACTTTGTTTCTGAAATATAAATTACAAAATAAATTCCCATGTAAAGAGAAAAGTTGTAACATTCATTTGTTATTATTCAAGGTGATGTATAACTTTAATTACTATTAATTTCACTGTATTTGAATGAAATATTGGTAGATTTTTAGATTAAAGTGGTGTTAAAATATTTTATAATTCATTCAATTAAGTTAAATTATATTTAATACTATTTTTAATTTAATTTAATTTAATTCATTATTTCCTTTGGTTTTTTTACAAATTCTCTACCTCCTAATTACTATTGAGAGTGTTGCAGTACCAGTGGTTTGCCATGTGTGGTGCTGAACTTATTACAAATTTTTTAGTAGTAACTTAGGCCCGTACTTATACATTTTAGCGCCGCTTTTTGGCACAAAAGTGGTGCAAACTTACAAAATACAATTGTATATTGTAAGTTTGCACTGTTTTTGCGTCGAAAAATGACGCAAATGCTGCGCTAAAAAAAGTATAAATATGGGCCTTAGGATCTGACTTTGTGAATAAGCAAAAAGTAGAAAACCTACTCAAAAGTGTAAATTACTCAAAAGTGTAATTTATCTTTGTGAACAAGACCATTTGTGTAGATTTCTGAAGGTGCCTCCAAATTCTGCAGTTGAAATGACAGTAACAGCCCTGTATAGCTGTATGGAGGATGTATTTAAAATGGAACTAATCACTGCTCG
Source organism: Pleurodeles waltl (assembly GCF_031143425.1). Taxonomy (NCBI): domain Eukaryota; kingdom Metazoa; phylum Chordata; class Amphibia; order Caudata; family Salamandridae; genus Pleurodeles; species Pleurodeles waltl. The sequence goes on along the minus strand of NC_090444.1, from coordinate 1,660,119,154 downwards.
TTCAAAAGCAATGATAATTTTTTTGGCGATAGTAACTGTTAGTTTTGGTGTTTATTTGAGTTAATAGTTTGTAGTGTGTAGCACGTTGTTAGTTAGGCAGAGGTGTTGTAAACTAAAGGTATGTTTGTCAAGTGTTTTCACAGTGTATTTGGATCACAGATATAATATCAGAACCAGAAATGATGAGCCTCATTAGGAGTTCGGTGGACAGGAAGACCCCTCTGCCAACCGTCCGACAAGGAGGTTGCAGCCACACTGGGTACATTCCCACAGGACCCATTAAGACTATTCCCCTAGGCTGATTGGCAGAAACCAGGCTTTCTGCCAGTCAGTCTAGTGGGAAAGTGGTGGCAGCATTGTCTCCAGCCCGTAATCAAGCCGGAGGCAATGCTGTCGCCGGCAGGGTACACCAGCACTCTCATAATGTTCACTGTCTGCACAGCAGACAGTAAACTTTGTGAGGGTGCTGGACCGGGGGACCCCTGCACCTGTTCTCTGCCAGCCTTTCATGGCAGTGATACCCCCATGAAACTTTGGTCAGGAGTGGCTGATTCCGACCTGTGCCTGCCGTTAACCCTCCAAAATCACCGATCCCGGCGGAGATGGCAGAACACTGGAGGTCTGACCGCTAGGGTCTTAGGGCCAGATGTAGCAATTTCCGAATTTGCGATTCGGAAATTGCGAGTCGGTGCGACTCGCAATTTCCGAATCGCAAATTTGGATGCAGAACGGTGTCTCAGACACCGTCTGCGAAACGGTATGGGGTCGCAAAGACCCACCTCATTAGTATTAATGAGTTGGGTCGCATTTTGCGACCCCATCGCGATTCCCGGCACTCACAGGGATGGTGGCCTGCTGGAGACTGCTTTTTAAATAAAGTAGTTTTTTTTTTTGTATTGCAGCCCGTTTTCCTTAAAGGAAAACGAGTTGCAATACAAAAAAAATAACGAAACTATTTGGTTTCGTTTTTTCAGAGTACGCAGTGGTCCATTGGACCACTGCCTGCTCTGAAAAAACATTTTTGGCAACATTCACAAAGGGGAAGGGGTCCCAATGGGACCTCTTCCCTTTTGCGAATGGGTTACCACCAGTGTGACACTGGTGGTAACTGCGAATTGCTTTCGACCGCGTTCGCGGTCCCAAAGCAATTTAGCATCGCGGTGCGAGTCGCAAATAGGAAGGGGACACCCCTTCCTATTTGCGACTCGGATTCACATTTTGCGAGTCGGTACCGACTTGCAAAATGTGAATGAGCATCGCGATGTGCATTTTGCATGGCGCAAACTGTGATTTTCGCAGTTTGCACCATGCAGAATGCTACGTGCATCTGGCCCTTAATGTGGCAGGCTTGACCGCCACCGCAAGGCTGGCGGCCTTTAGATTGGCAGCCTTGTTATGAGGCCCATTCTGTCATAATTTTCATTAACAAAAATGTTTTCCCATAATTATAATGGTAAGTACAAAAATATTGAAAAAATATTGTTTCACAATTATATTGTTAAAAACATACACAAAGATTGTTTCTTTATATACATATATAGTTTAAAGTAGTAGATTACAAATATTTTAATATATACTAAGAATATAAACTAAATTTCACTAATATGTATTACTATATAAAAGTATAAAATTACATAAACACACACATATATATATTTGAAGTATATGCACTTATTATGGACTGCATTTCAGCGGGAGGGGAAAAATTAGAAAAACATGCAACAACGAGATATTGTGAATCAGAAATTTCCACTGTGTCCTTTGGTGTTGTCTCTACCTGAGTTAAATTGCACATTAACATGTAGGGGGTCCCGTACCGCCAGGGCTAAAACGACGGAAGCACCGCCAACAGGCTGGTGGTGCTTCCAGGTGTATTACGACCGCGGCGGAAGCACCGCGGTCGCACCGCCGGGGCCAGCGGTATTCTGCCACTTTTGCCCCGGCGGTGATAATCCGCCTGGGCAGCGCTGCTTGCAGCGCTGCCCAGGGGATAACGAGTCCCCAACCGCCAGCCTTTTTCTGGCGGTTTGCACCGCCAGGAAAAGGCTGGCGGAACGGGGAGTCGTGGGGCCCCTGGGGCCACTGCAATGCCCATGCCACTGGCATGGGCAGTGCAGGGGCCCCCTGACAGGGCCCCATGCAGCTTTTCACTGTCTGCTATGCAGACAGTGAAAAGCGCAACGGGTGCAACTGCACCCGTCGTACGGCCACAACACCGCCGGCTCCATTTGGAGCCAGCTCCTATGTTGCGGCCGTGATCCCCGCTGGGCCGGCGGGTGGAAACCAGGTTTCCGCCCGCCGGCCTAGCGGGGATCTCCAAATGGCCGCGGCGGGGGTGCGCCGCATTGGCGGCCGCATGGCGGTCAGATCTTGGCGGGCGGCTGATGCCGCCCGCCAAGGTCGTAATGACCCCCGTAATGTTTTATGAAATCAGTGATACTACTATGATATTCATTCTCATTGTTATATATAAAATCAATTTAAATTAGAATTATTTTATAGTGCTTTTGATTTGCATGGATTGGTTCAATATGTTTGGCTGCTTGGGCTGCTCTCTGAACTTAAGAACATGTGCAGGGGACATGCTTTCACATATCCACAACGGTTAAAACATACACATGTAAATTGAGACTTTGATTTCAGAAACAACCATTTGGTTTTGAACATCATTTTTTGCCATCTCTCGCCTATTATGGGGACACTTTTTTAGTAAGATGCTGCTTAATTTGCAAGAGATATTTTGTAATTGTTCTATTGAGCAAATGACATTCTAAGATGGTAATCGATTTTCAAGTATTATGAAGTGCCTTTCCTGCTAAGGTCTGTTGTTTATGTCTGTGCACGATTTGTATGGTTTATATTGCTGGGTGTTACGCTCCTTGACTTGTGAACAAGGAGAGCTTTTTTCTCCAAAACACGCGAGGAGCTGTTAAAATATTTTCTTTCATCAGCATCTGCGATGGTCTGTGGACTTGTTTTTGGTCTTCAAAACAGGAAAAACAAGACGTTTGTTGTGCAATATTATGGATTTTACACTCACATGCAGACCTCCATACCAAGAGACCGAGTGGCTTGTGATCTAGAGCAAGTTGCTATATAATACATAAATATAAATATTATATATACAAATAAATTTTAACTGAAAAAAAACAAAGGTTGCAGGGACATTATAGTTAGGTTATGAATTTACTCGTACAAAGCCATAGAAATTAGAGTTCTTTAAAGTTACTATAACTTGCACCCTAAGGTAACTATAACTCACGGCCTTGCCATGCACAGTTTTCATTTCAATAGTTTTTTTGCAAATGTTGCAGTGATAACATCAAAGATGCCATTCAAGATCTCATAAATTATATAATATGTGGAGTATTTATCTGTGCATGATGAAGGCAAATGCCAAAAATAAAAGCTCCTTTCCTATTGATTAATGTTCAACCACACCCAACTTTTTGAGAAGACCACTCCCAAAACAATTATTTCTGTACTATTTCTTCTTGGAGAAAAGCTGCAAATCTTTTCCTCCAGAAAAATCATGGCAGAAGGCAATCCTCCACTTGCTTCTGTGGAACTGCAGGTAGATATTGACCTTCTAGCACAGCCAGCTTAATCTGGAAAGTAGAGTGATGTGTTGCAGTGGCTAGTAATACCATTGGAGGGAAATAATTTATCCACACGTTTTGTCGAATGCAAGCTGTGTGGAAAACAACTTTCAAAAGGCATATAAAAAAATATAGCCACATCGTCCACGTGGAAGCACATTAAAACCATGCACGAATGTGCTTACATGCGAATGATGAGGGAGAGAGCAACATCAGGAAGTGACACTGGTGCCTCAACATCTGCACATGGGCAACTTCTTCTGAAATCACCATACCAACTACCTTAATTGAATTGGGAGGCATGGTAGTCCACTGTGCCAAGTGTCATCAGCTTGTTATATTGCAAATTCCAGATGTGCTGATGTTTTTGGAGAAGGTTAAAAGCTGTAGTTGTTTTTTTTTTTTTGTTTATTTTGTTGTTAGTGTTGCAGAACACTTGTATTTTTACAGTGCAACAGTTTTGGATGAGATCTCTTTATTTGCAACTTTTTCATTGATAACAAAAAAATACAAAAACATACAAAACGTTGGTTCAGAATGTTTTTTTTAAGTTTCTAGTTAGAACCAGCATTTAGTCCATGAAAGCGCTGTGCCTGTCTCTTTATCTCTTTATTACTGTATGCCTGTGTGTTTTTCTGTGTGTATCAGAGTGTGACTGAGTATTTTAGTGCATGCTTAACTGTGCCTGGGTATGTTAGTGTATGTATCAGTGTGTGCCTTTGTATATATCAGTGTGTGCCTGGGGGTGTTAGCGCATACATCAGTGTGGGTATGTCAGTGTATGTTGAAATTTGTCCCAAAGCCATATTTTAACTTAAATCAAGGAGAACATCAAGCCCTACAAAGACTGCAAAAAGATAAACTTACTACAGTCAAACCATGCGATAAGGGAGGAGGTATAGTTCTGATGGAAACTGAAGTCTATAAATCCAAAATTCTAACCATGTTAAACCAATCAGACTACTATCAGAAGACAGGTAAAAACTGGCAAGAACGAGTTAAGAGAGAGATAATTAACATAAGCACTGAAGCTTTAGAGAATGGGATCATTTGTCAACAAGAGTTCTCATATCTCAATCCAGTAAAAACTAGGACTCCTGTGTTCTATGGGGTCCCTAAAATACATAAAAATAAGACAGACCCCCCTATGAGACCCATTGTCTCCACGGTAGGAGCACTGACAGAACCTCTATCTAAATACGTTGAGAAATTTTTAAACCCGCGAGTAGCACTACTACCAGCATTCATTCGCGATACCAGCCACATTATTGCCAAACTAGAAGGTCTTCCATTCAATTCGATCACCCAACTACTAGTAACTATGGACATTGAAGCACTGTATACTAACGTCCCACAGAAAGAAGCGTGGCTAGCTGTTGCACGCCTCTTCGAAAAAGAAGGTAATACGGAACATTCTTCCTTCATTTTACAGTGCCTCAACATTGTCCTTCAAGAAAACTTTTTTGAATTCGATGGCCAAACTTACCAGCAAAAGAAAGGGGTCAGTATGGGGGCTGCCTGTGCCCCAAGTGTGGCCAACATCTATGTTGGCTTATTTGAAGAAACCCATATCTACAACGAGATGGCACCATTTTATGAAAATGTCCACTGTTGGTCACGATTCATAGATGATATTTTTTTCATTTGGACAGGTGAAGAGGACGCTCTAACAGAATTCAGACAGTGGATCAACGTATGTGATCCCAATCTCAAGTTTACTATTCACACCAGCAGAGAGAAAGTTGAATTCCTAGACATTTGGATTGGTCATGCTAACTACAAACTTGAGATGTCGCTGTTTACCAAACCTACAGCGAGGAATACTTTATTACATTATGACAGCTTTCATCCCACCAGTCAGAAACAAGGGATACCCTTTAGTCAATTTCTACGGGTTCGCAGAAATTGCTCCAATATGGGAGACTATGAACATCACGCCAACATCCTACAACAGAAATTTCTGTTACGAGGATACCCCAAAAAATTGATTAGGGATTCATACAAAAGAGCCAAATACTACAACAGAGCAAGTATGTTTGAGAAACAAAATAAAAAATCTATTTCTCCCATAACCTGTGTTATTCAACATTCCAATCTTAATGACAAAGTCAGGAAAATAATATTCACCAATTGGCATATTTTAAACAGTGACTCTAGTAAAGCATCATTAGAGCGCCCTCTCCTGTCTTTTAGGAGAAATCAAAACATCGCAAATAAACTCGTTAGAGCTATTCTACCCAAGAACGAGACCTTTTGTCAAAAGTCCATATATGGCAATCGACCTATTACAGGTAACCATAAATGTGGTAACTGCAAAGCCTGCCCGAGAGCTATTGTGGGCAATATATTTTCATGGAATGGTACCAACTTCCAATTATCAGATATGACTAACTGTAAAACAGTCAACTGTATCTATGTAATTAGATGTCCCTGCCCTCTCCTCTATGTAGGAGAAACTGGAAGAGAAGTGAAAATTCGAATATTGGAGCATATTTCCAACATCCGAAATAGCAAAGAAAATGCTCCATTGGTCACCCATTGGATACAACATGGACATAAAATTGAGGATCTCTCTTGGATTGTCTTAGAAAAGATTAAGAATTCTGGACAGAGAGAAGATCACATAATTCGGAAAAAGAGAGAAGTCTTTTGGATATTTACATTAAATAGCTGCGAAAAGGGATTGAATGAATATACTCCGTGGGAAAATGCCATCATATAAATTTATCTTCTATTATAATCTTTACTTCCACCTTTACCTTTTATCACGGTACTAGTTTTAGCATAACTTGTTTTATGCTAAAAGAAGGAGATTTGTATTTGGAAGTGAGTCTGTCAGTGTTTAACTTCTATCCTACTACCATTTAGAGTATACCCTATAGATGTAGTATAGCCAACAATGTCTCCGGCTTCTTGAATTACTATTTCATGGCCAGTCTCAGTAACATATACTATATATGCAATTCATGTTCTGTCTACGATAATATTTTATTTAACATCGATATCTTGGATGCCTCTGTGGAATATTTACAGGCTGTTTCTTAAAACTACTTGTTTAAATATTTAAATTGGGGAGTAAGAGGTATTGATCAATGCATATTTACTACCCATTTTGCTCTACTCAAATACTTCCGATACAACCCCAATATGGCCCCCATAGTAGCCTGCCTATTTTTTCCCTTCTGTGCGGCCCAGTAACAGAGATAACATCTCTGCACAGCCGCTTAAATACGTCCTCTATCGGCGGCAGCTGACTTCGTCAGCGAACGCGGGAAGATCCAACGCCGAGACCGGTATGTTTTTATTCGAGTCTGTAGCGCTCGTTTCAGTATATTTGTATTACCATCATTTGATTACTGTTACTTAGCTCCACATGAGCTATAACCACATAAGGGTCTAACTATCTTGGTTTTTTCCTTCTTGTCTGTCTTCATTTATTGTTATCTATAAGAGCCCAAATCAACGTATCCAGGCTTTCACTTCCCGAAACCACTCAGTCCATCGGCAAGATTCTGAGGATTTATATCTATACACAGGGGCTCATTTGCACCCGAATTTAGAAACTGACATCAGCCTATATCGAGGTGATTTGTAGACTATACTATTAATAGTAATAATATATATTGATTAAATCTTCCACCTATTATCACTATCTCTTTATTTATCTATTTATCTACCCAGTGTTTCTAGGTTCTTATCCAGTCTATTTTCCTGTATCATAATAGGTACTATTATGTTCTGCAGCGAAGCAGTTATGGTCAGAAGAATCAATAGCCTATAAAAACGCTAGACAAGACTCTCCAAATAAGGTCTGTCTGTATTAAAATCTATCATTTTTCCACCATCCTGCATGTATCGAGCTGCATGTTCTTATTCTAAGGGAACTAAGGTATACAGATTAATATTAGACACTTATCACTGTGGATATACTAACTATTGCAACTTTTAATGGCATTAGGCATGCACGGCAGTAATTGACATCGCATGAACTACTCTCATGTTCTCCAATTAAGCAATTTCAGTCTATATTTGTTTATACTCTATACCTTATGACCTATGCATCTTTCCATTAACTACACTATATACAATTCATTCTACTTTCTTTGGGCATGCTTTTTCGATAAGACAATATGCCACTGCCGGTAGAGATATATATGTCATGCTCACAGAGGTGACCACTAGACTACTAGCACGAGAATTTTATACACAATGTTTATATAAATCAATTCTCCCATTAGATTTTTGGACTACATTATCAAAAAGAATATCATGAATTTACAATTGATCTGACCAGAAGACTTGGCTGCCAAGATTCGAGTATTACACATTATTACCACTGGGAACGGCCCTGAGGAAGGTTGTCTTCTATATTACATAACACCGAAACGCGCGTAGGCCTTCGGTCCCTATGGTATCATTGGTTCCTTAATATGGTGGTTCACTTGTAAATAAGACACGTTTTCTTATTTGAATTATTTAATGTCTATGTGGTATGTTTGACTTAGGTGCTTTGTATGTATTTTTTTCTATTTTTTTGATTTAATGTATATACTTTTTATGATTGTATCATTATGGAATAATAAAATATCTATATTTGTAAAATAAGCTTGTATCAATTATGTAATAGGATTCTGTTATTTGAGTACCTAAACTGAGTAGCCTATTAAAAATACTCTACTGGTCAGTCACATATAGTTAGTATCATCTCAGACCATAGTATTGGTACGTGAAGATGATGGTATCTTCATGGCTATCTTAGTAGCTTTTGTAGTAGTTTTTACCTACTTTGGTTATTTCCCTGTCTGAGCTACGTGCATTATGTTCAGGGAATCCCCTTATAAATATTGCTGTCTAGTTACGACACTTTGTCGTTGGGGGTTAATTGTTTGAGTATTGTCTATATATGTACTTTGCTGATTTGTTTTCCAGTTGTTTGTTCTTGTAGTCTTTTTCATCATATTATCTATTATTAGCTTTTCACGTGCTAGCCCTAGTGGTCACCTGGTCATTTTATCTCCTATTTTTCTTTGAACACTATATGCATGATACATCTATTGTCCAATACACTAAGTTTCGGATATATTTTCTCATTTATCTTTTCTATCTAGGGATAAAGTCCAAATTAGATTTAAAAGGAAAAATAACGAATAATTTCCTTACATATTTTTGGTTAGATTCTACTATGGAGTCGATTAAGACTTTTGGCTTTAGCGAGGAAGATCTAGCCAAATTATTGGAACAACCTAGATCAGGAACAGGAACATTCACTTCCTCCAACCAACCCAAAGAAGGGTGGTTCAAACTATTGGAACTCAAGAAAAAAACTAAACGTACAGAATTACATGCAGATTATATTTTAGAATATCTTAGAGCCGGGATCATTCCTGCAGGATTACGAGTGAGAAACATTCCAGGTCTCTTTGTAGAGATTAGACAATTCCTAGAAAAATGGTCCCTGATCTCCAATCGTTGTTCTCGAGATTGGATGATCCTTATTATAGAGACCGCTAGAGAATTGATGGAAACCCTTATTAAAGAAATTCAGTCACTCGAAGAAGAACTGAAAACTCATGACTCTATATAGGAAGCGAAGAAACAGCTAGAGACTATTGAACAAGAACTTGAATCGTTCAATTTATATCTGATTAAGAGAAAGACAGACAAGCTTAGAAAGGACATCAGATGGTTCACCAAAGAACGAGCGTACCCATACTTATCAGATGGATATTATGCGAACCAACAACGAAACGTATCACAACAAGACCGACAATTTTGGACTACGAAGAAAATCGTTACCTTCTCTGACACCTCAGAATCTGAGGGAGAAGGAACTCTTAACCAGTCTGAACAATATAATGTGAGGGTAGACCCCAATGAAGGCCCAAGCCGCTCGAACCATTTTTTATCCAGAGGAGGGAGACCTCGAATGAGATACAGAAACTACCAGAGGGGCAGGTTTCAGAATGTGGACAATCAACCACATACCCTCCAAACCAGGAGACAACAATATGGGAGGGACTAAAGACAGCACCAGTCTTCAATCTAAGTACTTCATCCATGGATATAGATACTGAGTCCCTATTGAAGAAAGGGTTGTCATTTATCCCCACTACTCCCATTAACAAATTCGGTCTTATTTCCGATTTGCATGCCTTCTTTCGAAAAATCAGGCTCTCTAGATATTTTGAAGACAAAACAGATCTTAGGGAACTAAATCTTTCTGGACTAAAACCTGCTTCCACCTTCACTCCCCACCTTGATATGGTGGGACCTGAAATTAGAATTTTTGAGAATATAGTGTTGAATAAGATTCAATCACTGTTGAAATTTGTCCCTAAGCCATATTTTAACTTAAATCAAGGAGAACATCAAGCCCTACAAAGACTGCAAAAAGATAAACTTACTACAGTCAAACCATGCGATAAGGGAGGAGGTATAGTTCTGATGGAAACTGAAGTCTATAAATCCAAAATTCTAACCATGTTAAACCAATCAGACTACTATCAGAAGACAGGTAAAAACTGGCAAGAACGAGTTAAGAGAGAGATAATTAACATAAGCACTGAAGCTTTAGAGAATGGGATCATTTGTCAACAAGAGTTCTCATATCTCAATCCAGTAAAAACTAGGACTCCTGTGTTCTATGGGGTCCCTAAAATACATAAAAATAAAACAGACCCCCCTATGAGACCCATTGTCTCCACTGTAGGAGCACTGACAGAACCTCTATCTAAATACGTTGAGAAATTTTTAAACCCGCGAGTAGCACTACTACCAGCATTCATTCGCGATACCAGCCACATTATTGCCAAACTAGAAGGTCTTCCATTCAATTCGATCACCCAACTACTAGTAACTATGGACATTGAAGCACTGTATACTAACGTCCCACAGAAAGAAGTGTGGCTAGCTGTTGCACGCCTCTTCGAAAAAGAAGGTAATACGGAACATTCTTCCTTCATTTTACAGTGCCTCAACATTGTCCTTCAAGAAAACTTTTTTGAATTCGATGGCCAAACTTACCAGCAAAAGAAAGGGGTCAGTATGGGGGCTGCCTGTGCCCCAAGTGTGGCCAACATCTATGTTGGCTCATTTGAAGAAACCCATATCTACAACGAGATGGCACCATTTTATGAAAATATCCACTGTTGGTCACGATTCATAGATGATATTTTTTTCATTTGGACAGGTGAAGAGGACGCTCTAACAGAATTCAGTCAGTGGATCATCGTATGTGATCCCAATCTCAAGTTTACTATTCACACCAGCAGAGATAAAGTTGAATTCCTAGACATTTGGATTGGTCATGCTAACTACAAACTTGAGATGTCACTGTTTACCAAACCTACAGAGAGGAATACTTTATTACATTATGACAGCTTTCATCCCACCAGTCAGAAACAAGTGATACCCTTTAGTCAATTTCTACGGGTTCGCAGAAATTGCTCCAATATGGGAGACTATGAACATCACGCCAACATCCTACAACAGAAATTTCTGTTACGAGGATACCCCAAAAAATTGATTAGGGATTCATACAAAAGAGCCAAATACTACAACAGAGCAAGTATGTTTGAGAAACAAAATAAAAAATCTATTTCTCCCATAACCTGTGTTATTCAACATTCCAATCTTAATGACAAAGTCAGGAAAATAATATTCACCAATTGGCATATTTTAAACAGTGACTCTAGTAAAGCATCATTAGAGCGCCCTCTCCTGTCTTTTAGGAGAAATCAAAACATCGCGAATAAACTCGTTAGAGCTATTCTACCCAAGAACGAGACCTTTTGTCAAAAGTCGATATATGGCAATCGACCTATTGCAGGTAACCATAAATGTGGTAACTGCAAAGCCTGCCCGAGAGCTATTGTGGGCAATATATTTTCATGGAATGGTACCAACTTCCAATTATCAGATATGACTAACTGTAAAACAGTCAACTGTATCCATGTAATTAGATGTCCCTGTCCTCTCCTCTATGTAGGAGAAACTGGAAGAGAAGTGAAAATTCGAATATTGGAGCATATTTCCAACATCCGAAATAGCAAAGAAAATGCTCCATTGGTCACCCATTGGATACAACATGGACATAAAATTGAGGATCTCTCTTGGATTGTCTTAGAAAAGATTAAGAATTCTGGACAGAGAGAAGATCACATAATTCGGAAAAAGAGAGAAGTCTTTTGGATGTTTACATTAAGTAGCTGCGAAAAGGGATTGAATGAATATAGTCCGTGGGAAAATGCCATCATATAAATTTATCTTCTATTATAATCTTTACTTCCACCTTTACCTTTTATCACGGTACTAGTTTTAGCATAACTTGTTTTATGCTAAAAGAAGGAGATTTGTATTTGGAAGTGAGTCTGACAGTGTTTAACTTCTATCCTACTACCATTTAGAGTATACCCTATAGATGTAGTATAGCCAACAATGTCTCCGGCTTCTTGAATTACTATTTCATGGCCAGTCTCAGTAACATATACTATATATGCAATTCACGTTCTGTCTACGATAATATTTTATTTAACATCGATATCTTGGATGCCTCTGTGGAATATTTACAGGCTGTTTCTTAAAACTACTTGTTTAAATATTTAAATTGGGGAGTAAGAGGTATTGATCAATGCATATTTACTACCCGTTTTGCTCTACTGAAATACTTCCGATACAACCCCAATATGGCCGCCATAGTAGCCTGCCTATTTTTTCCCTTCTGTGCGGCCCAGTAACAGAGATAACATCTCTGCACAGCTGCTTAAATACGTCCTCTATCGGCGGCAGCTGACTTCGTCAGCGAACGCGGGAAGATCCAACGCCGAGACCGGTATGTTTTTATTCGAGTCTGTAGCGCTCATTTCAGTATATTTGTATTACCATCATTTGATTACTGTTACTTAGCTCCACATGAGCTATAACCACATAAGGGTCTAACTATCTTGTTTTTTTCCTTCTTGTCTGTCTTCATTTATTGTTATCTATAAGAGCCCAAATCAATGTATCCAGGCTTTCACTTCCCGAAACCACTCAGTCCATCGGCAAGATTCTGAGGATTTATATCTATACACAGGGGCTCATTTGCACCCGAATTTAGAAACTGACATCAGCCTATATCGAGGTGATTTGTAGACTATATTATTAATAGTAATAATATATATTGATTAAATCTTCCACCTATTATCACTATCTCTTTATTTATCTATTTATCTACCCAGTGTTTCTAGGTTCTTATCCAGTCTATTTTCCTGTATCATAATAGGTACTATTATGTTCTGCAGCGAAGCAGTTATGGTCAGAAGAATCAATAGCCTATAAAAACGCTAGACAAGACTCTCCAAATAAGGTCTGTCTGTATTAAAATCTATCATTTTTCCACCATCCTGCATGTATCGAGCTGCATGTTCTTATTCTAAGGGAACTAAGGTATACAGATTAATATTAGACACTTATCACTGTGGATATACTAACTATTGCAACTTTTAATGGCATTAGGCATGCACGGCAGTAATTGACATCGCATGAACTACTCTCATGTTCTCCAATTAAGCAATTTCAGTCTATATTTGTTTATACTCTATACCTTATGACCTATGCATCTTTCCATTAACTACACTATATACAATTCATTCTACTTTCTTTGGGCATGCTTTTTCGATAAGACAATATGCCACTGCCGGTAGAGATATATATATGTCATGCTCACAGAGGTGACCACTAGACTACTAGCACGAGAATTTTATACACAATGTTTATATAAATCAATTCTCCCATTAGATTTTTGGACTACATTATCAAAAAGAATATCATGAATTTACAATTGATCTGACCAGAAGACTTGGCTGCCAAGATTCGAGTATTACACATTATTACCACTGGGAACGGCCCTGAGGAAGGTTGTCTTCTATATTACATAACACCGAAACGCGCGTAGGCCTTCGGTCCCTATGGTATCATTGGTTCCTTAATATGGTGGTTCACTTGTAAATAAGACACGTTTTCTTATTTGAATTATTTAATGTCTATGTGGTATGTTTGACTTAGGTGCTTTGTATGTATTTTTTTCTATTTTTTTGATTTAATGTATATACTTTTTATGATTGTATCATTATGGAATAATAAAATATCTATATTTGTAAAATAAGCTTGTATCAATTATGTAATAGGATTCTGTTATTTGAGTACCTAAACTGAGTAGCCTATTAAAAATACTCTACTGGTCAGTCACATATAGTTAGTATCATCTCAGACCATAGTATTGGCACGTGAAGATGATGGTATCTTCATGGCTATCTTAGTAGCTTTTGTAGTAGTTTTTACCTACTATGTGTCAATGTATGTCTGGGTGTGTGAAAGTATGTATCAGTGTGTGCCTGGGTATTTTAGTGTGTGTATGCATGAGTGTGTGCCTGTGTGTCTTAGTAGATGCATGAATGTGTATCTAGGTGTGACGTTGTATACATTAGTGTGTCCCAGGGTGTGTTAGTGTATGTATCAGTGTGTGCTTGGTTGTGTTAGTTTATAAATCAGTGTGTGCGTGGGTGTGTCAGTGTATGTATCAGTTTGTGTCTGAGTATGTTAGTGCATGCTTAACTGTGTTTGTATATGTTAGTGTCTGCATCAGTGTGTGCCTTGTTATGTCAGTGCATGCATAAGTGTGTGCCGGTGTGTGTCAGTGTATGCCTAACTGTGTTTCTGGGCATGTTAGTGTATGTATCAGTGTGTTCCTGGGTGTGTTAGTGTATGCATGAATGTGTGCCTGGGTGTTTTAGTGTATGCATCAGTATCTGCCTGGGTGTGTCAGCGTATGCATTAGTGTGTGACTGGGTATGTCAGACTATGCATACGTGTGTCCTGGGTGTGTTAGTGCATGCATCAATGTGTGCCTGGGAGTGTCAGGGTATGTATCATTGTGTACCTTACTGTGTCATTGTATGTAACAGTGTGTTCCTTGTTGTGTTAGTGTATGCATGAGTGTGTGCCTGGGTGTGTTAGTGTATGCTTAACTGTGTGTCTGGGTATGTAGGTGTATGTATCCGTGTGTGGCTAGGTATGTAAATGTATGCATGATTGTGTGCCTGGGTGTGATAGTGTACGTATTAATGTGTTCCTGCGTGTGTTAGTGTATGCATGAATGTGTGACTTGGTGTGTTACTGTACACATCAGTATGTTCCTGGGTATGTCTGTATATACATTAATGTGTGACTCAGATTGTTAGCTTATGCATCAGTGTGTGCCTGGGTGTATGAGCATATCCATCAGTGTATGCCTGAGTGTGTTAGTGTATCTATCAGCATGTGTCTGAGTTTGGTACTGTATGGTATGTATTAGTGCATGTCTGGGTGTGTCAGCGTATGCATGAGTCTGTCAGGTATGCATCAGTGTATGCCTGGATGTGTTTGTGTATATGTCCGTGTGTGTCTGGGTGTGTCAGTGTGATCCTGGGTAAGGCTGGGCAGAACTTACAGAGTTTTACTCTGTGTAATTCAGTGGAGTTACCTAAAAACTCTGTGAGATTCCACGTAGTTCTGCAAGAGACGGAATCCCAGACTGCCATACACATTTGTGACCTTGCAAGCTTGTGGGGTGACACAGGGGATGTAGAGTGGGCTGTGGAATAGTGGTACTACTGACGAGACATGTTTTAATGATGGGGAGCTGAGAATTGCATCGTAATTCATGCTAATTTCTTGAGGCACCAGTCACATCTGACCTCTACTGTATCAGTGAACTGCACAACCAGCATCCACTACACTCTGGTCACCTTCCTCCTCCTCACCTGCTGCCCCCGGGCTCGACCCGGCTCTCGTCACCCATCATCCATTCCCTGTGGGTGCTTCTGGTGGTAGTAGCCAGTGAGGACCTGCTGCCCCCGGTGCTGACTGCTGAAGAGGCTCTTGCCCCTGGCCTGGGCTCTGCTGCCTAATGGCTCTACTGCGTAATATCGGTAGCTGAGCCCAGCCCCCCCATCACCAGCTCCCGGCCTCCACAAGCAGACATGAAGGACAGCGTGCCACATGGCACTCTCATGTACAATCTGAGATGACAACCTGCACACTTCAGCCAATCAGCGCTCATACCATCCTTGTGTGTGTGTTCCAAGCCAAATCAACTTAAATTAACCTGGAAGCAGCAACTGAACCTAACGTGGTAGTCTCCTACTTTAATTATGCAGCTGTCTGGACTATGGATAGTTGGGATAAGTGAAGTCAAATGCAGACTGCAGACCTACCTTTTGCCTGTTGCACTTCTCAGACTGGGTCGCGATACATATAACGCTTTTGTTCTCATAATCAATTTTGGTCTCTGTCCGGTTCAGACATGTGATGTCAGAGGTTCACACTGACAGTCCTATGTCGATCAACTGTACTGTTCACCGAGGGTGTGGGGCCTGCAAATCGAAAAAAAATAACAAACGCAAAGGTTTCAATGTCAGATTGTGGTGATCTATCTCTGAGGCCATATGTGCTGAGGAATGTGATGTGTATGTATTCCAAGTTCTTATGAAATGTGTGCGTTCAAGCCAGGTGGACAGTTTGGGGGTCATTCTGACCCTGGCGGTAAAAACCGCCAGGGCCAACAACCGCGGGAGCACCGCCAACAGGCTGGCGGTGCTCCCATGGGCATTCTGACTGCGGCGGTACAGCCGTGGTCAGAAACGGAAAACCGGCGGTGCAACGCCGGTTTCCCGCTGCCCTGGGGAATCCTCCATGGGATTCCGAGCCCCATACCGCCATCCTGTTCCTGGCGGTTTTGGCCGCCAGGAAGAGGATGGCGGTATGGGGTGTCGTGGGGCCCCTGGAGACACTGAAAATCGCGATGGGTGCAACTGCACCCGTCGCACCCCTCCCACTCCGCCGGCTCCATTCGGAGCCGGCATCCTCATGGAAGGGTGTTTCCTGCTGGGCTGGCGGGCGGCCTTCTGGCGGTCGCCCGCCAGCCCAGTGGGAAACTCAGAATAACCGCGGCGGTCTTTTGACCGCGCAGCGGTATTGTGCTGGCCTCCGCCGCCCGCCAAGGTCAGAATGAGGGCCTTTGTCTCCTCGTGCTGTTGTGACCTGACATGAATAAAGACTTCTCCTCGTCATCCCTTTGGTGGTTGTGTCCTGATTACTACACAGATGTTTTGAAATGTTTGTAGACACATCATACATCTTATGGCTAATACGAAGTTTACTTTTGCTTCCTTGCATGGTCCAGTTTTGGGTTTGTGTCAGTTTTTCCACTGCCTTCTGACTTTCACTTTGTAGTTTTCCTTAAAACATAACATTATATTTCTGTGCCCAGAAAGAACAACACACTACAATGAATCAACATTACCAATATCAGATGTATACCATGCTTCTACAGCCCGACCAAAAATCCTGGCCTTCCCCGGCTGTTTTATTAAGTGTAAACTAAGCACATGTACAGTGAGCCAGCAGCCCAGAATATCTGGCTCCCGGGGACATTTCTTCTGTGAAAACAACACAAATGCAAAATAAACCACTTAAATTAGACTGTGTGAAGCGCAGGTGTTGTTCTTTGGTGCTGGGCCTGGAAGATGAGCATCCATGACAGGGACAGGTGCCCAGTGCCTAGGATGAGCTGCCACTGTTTCCTTCTCTGCACCATGCCACCTGTTGAAAGATCATCATGTTCCACATCACTCTCTTTGTCCCTACACCTCTCTCTCTGCCCCTTTCACCATTATCACTCTCCCTCCCATTCCGCTCTTAGCACCAGCATGATCCAAGAGGATGGCGGAACTCTTTAATCAGACATGAAAGGCATGTAATCTTTATAGTTTAATATTTACAGAGTTGGTAGCAACACTGTATGCAAACGATATTCAGGTAAGTGCATGTAGCGTATGGGAGTTAGTTCAACAACCCTGCACTACTGCAACTGGAAAATGTAAGCCCTGAAAATTCCCAGTTTTCAGTCTCAGGTGGTCATTATGAGTTTGACGGTCCCCGGACCGCCAAGCCGGCTGTGGTGGCCACACCGCCGCCAGGCCGGCGGCGTAGACCACCATATCATGACCATGGCGATGATCCGAATGGAACACAGGCAATACACTGCCAGTACTACAAGTGCGGATGGGACACCACGGCCGGCAGTAGTCATCTCCAAGCCAGTGGAAACCATGTTTCTGCCGAGCATATTACGAGGTTGCACACCGCCAGGATTTCCAGGGCGGTCGCACCGCCACGAAAAGCCTGGCGGAAACAAAAAATATAAAAGGAGACACTGACTTTCAGGAACACAGACACGTCCGCAGCCTCCATGGAAACCAAACTTGAAGTCTTCCCACTGCTTCTGCTGGCCACATAACTCCAGAACCAGTGATGAAGACAACAACGGTAAGTACACTTGCCTAGCACACACTGGTGGGAAGGCTATTAGGACACATCCACACACAATGCACACACTCAGCACGGCTAGCAACAGCCACACACACGCGCAAACAAAAACCTGTAGCAATACACACACACGCTTACATCCACAAACTCACACACAAACAACACACACACCACAGCCAACATACATGTGTCATACAAACCACACCGCACACACACACTACTGCCACTGTCAAACACATTCATACACTACACAGCACCACCGAGTGACACAACAACAACAATATCGCAACTACACAAACGCATTGGCAGAGAGGCATACCTCCACAGGACAACACATACTTGCAGCAACGCATAACGGTAGCACACAACCAATCCAAACCAAAACACTGCCAAACAATGTGTCAGATCACACGCCACGTCCACCCAACAGAAGCACATCACAGATGCATCACCATATACACAGACGCACACACCACTACCTCACATTGCCACACAACACATCACAAGTCCATAGCACAGGTCATCTACACAACTCAGGCTGCTACACAAACACCTCACATACACAGAAGTCACACACCAAAATCACACCAATACAACACATACATGTGGAAGGAAAGGCTGGACAAGTTTGTAACCCTCAACACCAATGGTTCTGTGGTGCAGATATATTGAAATAAACATTTTTATTAGAAAAATAAACTATGTACAACATAGGCCTACTGGTCAGTCCAAGGGGCAGATGTATCAGGCTCCCGGTTTGCATTTCTTAAATAGCGAATTTTAAGAAATCGCTATTTTAGAAATGCAAAATGTGATGTATCAAAATTGTGAGTCGGTAATAGTGATTTCTTAAAATTCGCAAAAACAATTTGTGAATACTGAATCACAAATAAATAGCGATTCGGTATTTGAAAATTGCAAATTGAGAAAATGGCAAACTGGAACAGCCTAATGACATCACAACCAGGAAGTGAGTCAGCCCATGCTGTTTCCAGGAGCCACACCCACAGTAGCAGGCAGAGAGACACAGCCCAGCACCAGGGAGCCAGCTTTGTGAGCCAGCCAGGACCAAACATCAACACGGCCAATGATGGGAATGTGAAGGAAAAAAGGAGACAGGAAGCGCAAGCTCAAATTCAGTGAGCAAGAATTCGAGGTGCTCACTGAGAAGGTGGTCAGGAACCATGACATACTATTTGGGAAGAACTCACTCCAGGTACCTGAAAGTGAGAAGAGGAAACTGTGGTCAGAAATCCAGACCAAAATATGCTCAGTGGGTGTTGCACAGCACTCTGTTGAGGAGATACGCAAGCGATGGTATGACTTGTGCTACTGTGCCAAGGAGAGGGTGGCCAGCAGGCTAAAGGAGGCAAGGAGCACAGGAAGAGGACTACCCACTCAGACACCCTCCACACCAATGGAAGACATGGTGGAGTCCACACTGCTTCCTGAAGCTGTCAGTGGTGTCACTGACATTGACACCTCGGTGCACCCAGCACCCAGCAATGAGGTGTATCCCCATCTATGCATGTACAAATGCCCCTTAGAAAATAGCTATTAGTTCGATGCATTGTGATAAGTAGGCTATGCCACATCTTACATACAACACAACAATGCCTTATGGGAGTGGTAGTCCACAACCCTAAAGTGCATATACCACATAATTAGCAAGTTAGTATTTAGCCACATAGAGAAGCAACCCACACAACTCACAGTGATACAATGTCAGTGTACAACATCTTGTGATATATTCATAAATAACATGCTGCCCACTGTCGTTGCAGATGTCCCGGGCTCTGATGCAGCAGAATGTGGAAATGTGGAGAATGTCAAAACACAGCCACAGTCCAACTCAAACACCAGTGAGTCATTCAATATTGCGCCAACTAGATGCAGGACAAGGGTGTTACCTCTCCCAGAGTACAACCTGGACTCAGATGAAATGCCGGATGAATTCCCCACACCACCCCCAGAGGCTAGATCCACAGGAAGACAGCGGCCCCTGCAGCAGCATCAGTCAACTCCCCTCAGGAGGTGTCACCAAGCAGGCAGACAGTGCACAGATGAAGGAGAGTGCCCATCAATTTTTGGCAGCCTTGATGCTTCCATGCTGAAAGTGCAGCACTTGAAATGCAAACACATGAGGTCAATGCACAGGCAGTTGGTGTTGAGCGATCATAACAATTACAATATGGGAGTACTGCACAAGTAGATGGATGCACTCAATGAAAACATTGGATCAATTCACAAGCAGTTGGAGTCTCTGAATGAGGGACAGCAAACAGCAGCAGAAAACACAAAGGAGTTGACAAACGCCATTAGGGACCTCTGCACTGAGATTCAGCAGGAGCGTGTCAGCCACTATAGGCACCATCACCAATTTATGGGAAGGTTTGATGGGTTCTGCAGATCGGTCAATCAGCTCGCTAGCTCAACTGCCTTGATATCACGACATGCTGTGGGCATACAGGTGGAGATGGCACATTGCAGTCAGGACATTGCACATGGATTGGTGCAAATAACCAATGTTCTGGATGCAATGCAGACAGCACGCAGTGCTACAAATAGCAAACTGGGTGTTGGGGATAGTGAGGAGTTCTCTAGCCTCAGCAGTCTTACAGCCCCAGTGATGGATCCTAGGTGTTGCAGTACCAGACACAGTACTGTCTGTAAACCCGCTATAAGAGATGCCAGTGAGGCCACTGAGCCCTCAAGTGGAGTGCGTGGACGTAGGAAGTAATGTTGAGGCCTACAGGGGACTACCGTAGCATGTAGCTATACAGTTATACTATGATGCTAATAGTGTGACACTGTTAATCACACATGTTTGCCTATAGTGCATGGCTATGTCCTATTGACACTTACGTTACCTAAAGTCAAGGTAATAAAGTTGCTAACTACAGAAATACATAATATTGAAGTGGTGTTGTCATTACTTACATCAAAAATGGTTGCATGAGATGTCAGCACATCTTTGCCTGCCCTCTGCTGCACTGCTCCTATCTACTGGGTGATGGTAAGGGATCACCATCTTCATCAGAGTCGGGCTCCAGGGTTTCAACTGGTATGCCCCTTCTCGTTGCATTGTTGTGCAACATTGCACATGTAGCCACAGTTTTGTAGGTCGTCTCTGGGATGTACTGTAGTGCACCTCCACTCTTATGGCTGCACCTGAAGCAGCTCTTCAGCAGTCCGAAGGTCCACTCAACCATACTGTGGGTTGCCCTCTGTGCAGCATTGTACCTCCACTCTGCTGGCATTGCAGGGCTCAGGTAGGGCATCAGTATGTAGGTCCACACTGCGTAGGCACTGACTCCTGGAATGAACAGAGAGTAAAATGAGTACTATTGACATCTGACGTCACAATTACATCAATGCAACATTGTCAACTATTACATTACCCAGTAGATATACTTGGCCAAACTCCCCAGCTAGCAGTCTTGTGTGAATCCCGCTGTGGCAAAAGATGTAGGAGTCATGTGTGCTACCTGGGTATCTGGCCACGATAACGGTTATGATGTTGGTGGCATTGCTAATCACCTGTATGTTCATGGAATGATGGTTCTTACGGTTCCGATACACATACTCGGTGGCTGATGGTGGACAGATTGCTACATGTGTCTCATCGATGGCACCTATGACATGTGGGAATTGTGCAATCTCATAGAAATTTATTTTCGTCTTTTGTAATTCCTGTCGGGTGTTCGGGAATCTTATGTGTTCTCGTATTTTG
Source organism: Pleurodeles waltl (assembly GCF_031143425.1). Classification (NCBI taxonomy): domain Eukaryota; kingdom Metazoa; phylum Chordata; class Amphibia; order Caudata; family Salamandridae; genus Pleurodeles; species Pleurodeles waltl. The sequence continues at coordinate 1,660,097,476 of NC_090444.1, read as the reverse complement.
CACAGCATGGCATTGAAAAATGCATTGAAGAAGCGTGAGAGAGCACTCTGTGAGACCCCTCCTGGTGCTCCTATGACCCCTTGATAGCTGCCTGAGGCTAATAGGTGCAGGGAGCATAATACCTGCACATGGGCGGGTATACTATTGGTCCTGTGTGTGGTGCACTGCAGGATGGGTTGTAGATCAGCTATCAGGTTAAGTTTCATGGCTGAGCTTAACCTGTACTTCTCATAAATGTCCTCCTCTGTCTGGTCAAAAAGGGTTATGCACACTCTGAAAATGCGCTCCTGTCTCCTCCTCCCTCTCCTCAAACCTGCCAAGCTCCTCATTCTCCTTACCATCACATAGAGTGCAGTCATTGTGGAAAAGAGGATGAGTCATTCTGGGCCTCTTTATATAGGTTGCACCTGGTTACCACCTGATTTCAATTTGTGGTAAATTGCATGTGCAAAAGGCCATTCTGTGAATAATCACAATTTGCGAATTTTTGATGCATCGCATTGCGACATGGTTTTCGTGTTGCAATCAGCGTATCGCAAATTGAGTCAGGATTTTGCGGATCGCTATCTGCAATTCGCAAATCCATGTCGCAGTTTGCATCACGCAAACAGCAATTCGGTAATTCATGTCGCTATTTGCGAAATACTGTTTGTGACACGCAAAACCATGTCAAAATCGCAAAAAAACACTATTTTAGTGATTCGTTATTTTCACACTGCGAATGCCTTTCATACTTAATGGAAGGCATTTTTAGATTCACAAATGGTCGCATTCTGCAATGCGCACCATTTGCGAATGCAAAAAAGTTTGATACATCTGGCCCCAAATGTTTTTAGTGCCCCAGGCACACTGGGCAAAGTCTCTGGCCTCAACTTGACTCCTGTCTGTAAAGTGGTCTCCAGATGGCAGGTGCATCCAAGGGGCAAGCAGTCACCTCAGCGGTGAGGGCGGGCGGAGGTGGGGGTTTGTTTTGGGAGGGGGTCCTTTGGGTTGGGTTTTGGTTTGGGGGGCTTTGGCATTTGTTTTAGACTTTGGGGAAGGGCCCTTGGCCTTGAGTTTTAGAGGGGTGACCTTGGTTTTGGTGGGGGTTGTATTTGTTGCTGGGGGAGGGGCATGGGCAGTACCAGGGGGCATGGGTGGGCTGGGAGGTGGAAGGACTGGGTTTGGGAGGATAACCGGGCACTTGGGGGAACCACGGGCTAGGACAGTGGGAGGGAACAGGGAAAACTCATAAAGGAATCTTTTTTTAGAGACACAAGGGTGGTCATGGGAAAAATGTTTGGGAGTGGAGGGAGAGAGAGTAGTTAAAAGGCGTGTCTTGGTAGGTGCCTTGGGTGCTGGTGTGTGGGTGGAAGCCATGTGTGTGCTGGGTATCTGTTGGGTAGGTGAGTGTAGGTGTTTAGGTGTCTTGTGAGGAGAGGGGGAGGAGATACAGGGAGATGCCAGGGTGGATGTGTGAGTGTCTGTTGGGGTGGTGCCTGCAGGTAAGGTGGATGTGCTGCATGTGGGAGTGTTGGTAGTTGTGGTGAGTACGTATGTGTTGTATGGGGTGGATGTATGCAGGTCTGCTATTGTGGTGACGGTGAGTATGAGGGGACTTGTGGCTGAATCTGGGAGTGTTGAGTGGTGTAGTGTCTGTGGTGAAGGAGGTGGTGGGAGAGTCTGCGTAGGGAGAGGATGTTGTTGTGTCCGCATGTGTGTGTTGTCTGTGTGCATGGTGGTGGTGGATCTTGTGGTGCTTGTGTTTGTCTTTGCGAACCGTGTCTGTTGAGGTAGATGAATGAAGGTCTGACTGTGTACTCTAGATGGGTGAGGGGAGAGGGGTGTGGGATTGGGCACCAGTAGCTGGAGGGGCGACGGAAGACAAAGGGACACTAGCTGCCATCAATGAGGAGGCCAGAGCCTGAAATGATCTCTGCAGGGCAGTCAGGGCACTGTGAATGCCTTCCAGGTAGGCATTGGTCTGCTGCATCTGTGATGCTAGTCCCTGGATGGCCTACATGATGGTTGACTGACCCACAGAGCTGGACCTTAGGAGGTCAATAGCCACCTCATTGAGGGCAGCAGGGCTGACTGGGGCAGAGGTGCCTGCGGTGAAGTAGAAGCCCGCCCTCTTTGGTGAGCGGACACGGGCAACTAGGTGGGAAGCTACAGGGAGGGCGGTGCTGGTAAGGGGGTGGCAGACAAGGATGGTGCTGGGCTCAGCCCAGATGGGTCTGCCACCACCAGGGAGCATCCATCGGAGGAGGAATCCGAAGTGGATGTTGAAGATCCAGTCTCCCCCGTGGTACTCCCATCGCCCTACGTCCCACTGGTCCCCTTGGCTCCGCTGGTGTCAGCCTCCTGGGTCCCGTGGGCTGCAGCTTCCCTACTCGCCGGTACCCCTTCTCCTTCACCTGATAATGCTGATGCACACAAAGACAGAGGAGGAGAGGGAGGCAGGGTGGGAGAGAAAGAAAGGGTGGAATGGGTCAATACCTATTCATCTATCACACAGAGTAACAACATATTTTTCTGCTGGCATGCCATGGCAGGAATTGCCTTTACATTTACATGCATAACTGTGGGAAATCATAGGGGAAACAAAAGTTGTGCTGAAAAAACCTACTAATGTGGCAACATTGGCACTCATTGACTTGGGGAAGGGTCTAAAAAAGCACAGTTGCATAGTACTTGGCACATTCCCATTTTAGTTTACATAGGCATATCCTGTACTCTTTATTCAACCAAATCCTGCATGGTAAGGTAGCATGTCCACAAATTCATTAACAGTGTGGTCAGTCATTTCCTGACTCCCCTGCAGCCATCTACACACTCAGTAAAAGTCAGCTGAATGATAACTCACTGTTAGACTTTTCATCCTTGGCATGGTTTCCCTTAACTTTTTGCCTCTGTTCCCCAGGTTGTTGATGTGTGCTGGACTCTGATTTTACTGTTTTTGTTACTCTGGGCACTTTATCACTGCTAACTAGTGCTAAAGTGCAAGTGCTCCTTTACAAAATGTGTATGTGATTGGTTTATCCATGATTGGCATATTTGATTTATTAGTAAGTCCCTAGTACAGTGCACTAGAGGTGCCCAGGGCCTGTAAATCAAATGCTACTAGTGGGCCTACAGCACTGGTTGTGCCACCCACATAAGTAGCTCTGCAATCATGTCTCAGTCCTGCCCCTGCAGTGTCTGTGTGTGCAATTTTAACTGTATATTTGACTTGGCAAGTGTACCCACTTGCCAGGCCTAAACCTTCCCTTTTCTTACATGTAAGACACCCCTAAGGTAGGCCCTAGGTAGCCCCAAGGGCAGGGTGCAGTGTATGGTTAAGGTAGGACATATAGGCGGTCATTCTGACCGATGCGGTCACCGCCATTTGGCCGCTCCGCGGTCAAAAGACCGTGGAGGCCATTCTGGCTTTCCCGCTGGGCCGGCGGGTGCCCGCCAAAGGAGCACCCGCCGGCCCAGCGGGAAAGGCCCTGCAACATAGAAGCCGGCTCCGAATGGAGCCGGCGGTGTTGCAGGGGTGCGACGGGTGCAGTTGCACCCGTCGCGATTTTCACTGTCTGCTAAGCAGACAGTGAAAATCATGCTGGGGCCTAGGGGGCCCCTGCACTGCCCATGCCAGTGGCATGGGCAGTGCAGAGGCCCCCAGGGGCCCCACGACACCCGTTCCCGCCATCCTGTTCCTGACGGTAAAAACCGCCAGAAACAGGGTGGCGGGAAGGGGGTCGGAATCTCCATGGCGGCGCTGCTTGCAGCGCCGCCATGGAGATTCAGCCCAGACAGGGGAAATCCGACGGGAAACCGCCGGATCCCCTTTTCTGACCGCGGCTTTACCGCCATGGTCAGAATGGGCAGGGAAGCACCGCCAGCCTGTTGTCAGTGCTTCCGTGGTCATCCACCCTGGCGGTCGATGACCGCCAGGGTTGGAATGACCCCCATAGTAATGTGTTCTATATGTCCTGACAGTGAAATATTGCTAAATTTGTTTTTTCACTGGTGCAAGGCCTGTCCCTCTCATAGGTTAACATGGGGGCTACGTTTAAATCTGATTAAAGTGTAGATTCCCTTTGGGAGCGGATGGACATGTGGAGTTTGGGGTCTCTGAGCTCACAATTTAAAAATACATCTTTTAGGAAAGTTGATTTTAAGATTGTGTGTTTGAAAATGCCACTTTTAGAAAGTGAGCATTTTCTTGCTTATACCATTTCTGTGACTCTGCCTGTTTGTGGATTCCCTGTCTGGGTCAGTTTGACAGTTGGGCTGGTTGCACCTCACACTAGACAGTGACACAAAGGGAGCTGGGGTGTAGCCTGCGCATCCTGATGAGCCATCTGTGCTAGGAGGGGGGGGAGGAGAGGTCATTCACACCTGAAAGGGCTGTGCCTGCCCTCACACAATGCAGTATCCAACCCACTGGTGAGTGTCTGGTGCCTGACCTGGGCAAGGCAGGATTTCACATTCCAAAGAGACTTTACTTTGAAGTAGGCCTACTTCAAAGGAGAAATTGGGTATAAGAAGGGCACCCAAAACCACAGACTTTGGAAACACTTCTGGAACCAAGAGGAACCTCTCCCTGGAGAAGAGCTGAATAGCTGAGGAAGAAGAGCTGCCCTGCATGTGACTGTGCTTTGTGGAGCTATCCTGCAGTTGCTGCTTCCGCCAGAGTAAGAGGGCAAAGACTGGACTTTGTGTGCCTTCCATCTTGAGAAGAAATCTCCAAGGGCTTGATCTAGAGCTTGCCTCCTGTTGTTTGAAGTCTCAGGGACAGCAAAGACTTCTCTCTGCCAGCACCTGGAGTCTCTGGAGAGACTCCTACTCTGCCCTGTGGTGCCCATCCAGTTCCTGGGACCCTGAAAGGAGAAGCTGGCAGCCTAAACACAAGAAAATCCATGCACAGAGCGCTGTGCGGGGAAAAGATAGACGCAAATCCAATCTGCGGCTGAGAAAAACGACGCGCCGCCGGCTCCGCAGCGGAGAAACTATGCTTGCAGGAAACGCGACCGAAGAATCGACACACGGAGCAGGAGAAACGACGCGCAGCATCGCTGACGGAGGCTGGGAGATCACAACCTGCGCTGCGGGATTTTCGGATCATCGTGCAGCTGGATTTTCGACTCGCGTACCGCCGTGCGGAGTTATTTTTGACGCACACCCGCCCGTGCAGGGTTATTTTTGACGCGCACCAGGTACATTTTCACTCTAGCAGGGCTGGTGTGTATTTAAAACTACTTAAAGACTCTTTTTGATTTTTAATTGATAACTTGACTTGTTTATGGTGGTTTTTTGTCGTTTTGGTCTTGTTTTGTTTAGATAAATATTTCCTATTTTTCTAAACCTGTGTTGTGTCCTTTTGTAGTGTTTTCATTAAGTTAATGTGTGTGTTGGTACAAATACTTTACACCTAGCACTCTGAAGTTAAGCCTACTTCTCTGCCAAGCTACCAAGGGGGTAAGCAGGGGTTAACTGAGGGCGATTCTCTTTTACCCTGACTAGAGTGAGGGTCCTTGCTTGAACAGGGGGTAACCTGACTGTCAACCAAAGACCCCATTTCTAACACTCACAAATTACCTCTGTCATAGTGGCAATGCCCAAACACCTCAGGAATACTGATGTTGATGGTTGATAGAAAAAGCTGGTCTCTCAAAAGATGTGAAGGGTGTCCAGACAAACCCAAACATGGAATTAGTCCCTTCATAAGTCACTGTCTGCATGGTATTGGCACACATAATCAATACAAATCCTGCCAGGGTGGCGGATACCTATAGTCGATGTGCACCTACCAATGATGAACACTACATCTTCCCAATAGTAGGCTACCCAAACCCATACAAGCCTAACATAAGAAAAGTGTGAGTGTGCACTTACCCCCTTGTGGCTACTGTGCTACCCTCAAGTGCCCATCCACCTCAGGGTAGGGGACAAACCACAATGCGGGCCATTAGGGGGGGTCAGGGTCTGCCGCGAACTCCTCCCTCGTTGGGAGGATGTCCCCAGCTGGACCTCAGCGGTCTTATCAGTCCAGCATCTCAGGCCCTCCCAGTGCTTTCTGCAGTGGGTGCTCTGCCAGCTATGGACCCTCGGGGTCTACACTAGCTCGGCAATGGCACACTAAATCCCCTTCTTCTGTTGGGAGCTGACCTGCATGGGTGATACAGACAGAAGGAGAAAGTCATGTAGAGTGGCATCACAGCAACAGCAGTGAACTTTACACATCAGACACATCTCATGTCTACACTAACGTGTCTTAACGGCACAAATGCACCAACTCCTTTGCCACCTTTATACATCCACTCTGTGGGCATCATCACAATGCTTTTCAGCCTCACACACACCACTATCAGACAGGATAGTAACATTGAACTCACCTGCTGCTCTGGTCCCACATACAACTGTCCATACAGGGGTAGGACCCCATTCACTAGCTTCTCCAACTCCTCCTGGGTTTAGGCAGGGTATCTCCTGCAGGATGAGGCATTATGGCTCCCAGAGACAGTACACAGCAGCTCATGCAGTAGAGGTCTTGCTTTCACGAGTGTCAGGCGTCAAGTGAGCTATGCAACAGAAAATGGCGGTCACCCCCCCTGCAAACACGACCGTCACCGCCGGCGGTGATCATCATTGGCCCCAGTCTCCCATAGGCAACAATGTTATCAAATGAGGAGTTGCATGTCGGTTGCAAACGTCTACCAGCATGATGACTAACGCTGGCGGAATGAGGTCACTTCCATCTGTCCTGTGCATGCAGGACAGGCAGCTGCCATTTTACATGTAGTTAGTGTATTGAAGATGAATAATAAGTGCATCATGGATGAATTGTAGTGACGTGCATAGATTAACTATGTTCACACATATGACATTCATGGACAGTGTAGTTAGATGTACTGATGACTATGACAGGACATGTGCAGTCACTTCCTACCTCATAGACAGGGTAATTCTGCGTGTTTAAAAGTTACATATACCTTATTACCTGGGGGAATAGGGTGTTGTTACATGGAAGTGTCACATGTTTCGTGTGGCAAGCTGTTTGTCTGGGGCTGCAACAGTAATCTAGGATGGCATACAGGTTCAATCTACATGCCCAAATGGATTGTGTATACTTCAGCGATATGTCCACACTACTATAGTGTGCTGTATATATAGTGTTGGGTGGCATGTGGACTGTCAACATCAACATGTGGATTTTCCTCTCTCCTATTCCTAGATGCTGTGGAATGCTGAGAATGAGATATGCACTGTTGTAGCGGCCCCTAGTCAACCTTGGTACCCTAGAAGAGAGACACATCATCCAGACCTATCGTCTGAACTGTCAGACCATCATGGAGCTGTGTACCCAGTTGGAGCCGGTTCTCTTGCCTGCCATACGTAATCCCAATGCCATCCCTTCCACAGGACAGGTCTTATCAGTGCTACTCTTCCTTGCCTCAGGCTCATTCCAGATTACAGTGGGCTTGTCAGCAGGAATGTCACAGCCAATGTTCAGTCTTGTGTTGAAGGATGTACTGTGTGCTTTTCTCAAACACCTGGACAGCTACATCAGATTCCCCCAATGTGCAGATTTGTCCACTGTTAAAGCTGACTTCTATGATATGGGGAATGTCCCTCATGTGATTGGAGCCATACATGGAACACACATTGCTTTGATTCCTCCCAGGGCCAATGAACAAGTGTACAGGAACAGGAAAAACTTTTACTCCATAAATGTCCAGGTGTCTCGCTGACCAGTATATCTCCCAAGTGATGGCCAAGTTTCCCGGATCTGTGCATGACTCCTACATTCTGAGGTACAGCAATGTCTCACACATGATGGCACAATTACAGAGAGAGAGGGCCAGGATTATTGCTATGTATCCAATACTATGCGTGCAACTGTAATGTCACCTCTCTGCACATTCTGCCCTGCGTTTCTACTGGTATTGTGATAGGTCAAACCTTTGGGCACACAGGTGACTCTGGCTAACCTAACCTTCCGTTACTGCTGACATCAGTGAGATACCTGACAACAGATGGGGAAAACCATTTCAATGAGCCTAACATCCGGACGAGGCGTGTCCTTGAGAGGACCTCTGGGCTACTGATGGCCAGATTCCAGTGTCTACACATCTCAGGAGATGCCCTGTTCTACAGACCACTAAAGGTCTTTCAGATCACTGTTGCCTGCTGCATGCTACACAATCTGGCCCTGAGAAGTCACATACCATTACTGGATGATGAGGAGATGGCAGCTGGGCCAGTGACTGATGATGGTGACATAGAAAGTGATGAGAAGGCAGATTATATTGATGCAGCTGACTCTGGAACAGAGCTGATCCACCAATAATCCCAATGAAATTCAGGTATGTGGTAACTGTACTGTATGTGAACTGTACTCCTGTCTGCCTTGTGACATTGCTCCTCCTGGTGCGTGCCCTCAGTGGAGGTGTTAAGTGCAGCTATCCCTCTGTGTGGGTTTGGGGCGAAAACATATTGGCCATCAGGGGAGGTGTTATTGTTCAAATTTCAGAGCTCTGTTTACTATACTGTTGGCTTGCATCACATCTGCAAAGGGTTGGGCATGATTTATGTTCCCAGTACTGCTATGTCAACTGCAAAAGGACTGTGAACCAAAGTAGTGTTATCAGTATTGCTACTTATCCTCACTGTACACAATGGACGAATATGGAACCTAACTTACACTGACTGTGGAACTTGGCTTTAGTCGGGTAATGTTAGCTGTGAGGGATCGACCACTGGGAATTCATGTCTTGAAAATGTGGATCTGCCATGGTAATATGTGTGAACATTCCACTTGCCAATTTGCACTATGGAGGACAACATTGTACTGCATGTGCATTGAGTGACCAACATTGACTCCTATCATGATGGTTGTCCCTGTCTTGGTCTATTTCCAGGTCAGTTAAGTGGTGCTACTCTGGTGGCTCTCTTGACACAGAATTTCAAAATATGTCTGTTCTACTGTCATACATGCTGCACATTGCTCCCCCTTCTGTCCATCTTACAGACTTTTGCTGGTCAATGGGTTAACTGAAATGACATATTGTAATAAAGAAAATCTTACTTATTACAATAAAGACACGGAAGCAGTAGCTGTGCTCAATGATGTTTAATGTGATTCTCAAGTGCAGTGGGTGATGAGTGGGGCCATGGTGGATGAAATCATCAGAGTAGTTGGCCCAGCTGTAGGTATTACAGGTCCAGTATCCAAGGGCCATAGGAAAATGGAGGCATGACAGTGGACAGTCAACAGGGTGTGTCAGTGGCACTCAAGGGAGAATGTTCAGGAGGGGGTCACTTCCTGGCAGTGGTTTTGGTCTTGGCATCAGGTCCTGCAGGATCTCTGGATGTATGACCTCATTTGTGTGGGAGTTCTCAGCTACAGCGGGAGCGGTGCTAGTGGATTGTAGGTCCTCTGGCAGGGCTTCCATTCCACTAGCTGTGGTAGAAATGCATGGCTCATTTGGTATGTGGGGCCTGCTGCTGGTGGGTGGAGGATGCATGCATGATGGTTGTTAGTTCCTTGAGCACCCCTGCAATGCAGGCCATGGTGGCATTGCGAGCCTGCCACTGCTGCATGGCCTCCTTGTGGTATTCCCTCTACAGCCTCTGGTTCTCATGCAAGGTGGAGAGTATCTGGCCCATCTTGACCTGGGACTGCTGGTGTGCTCCCAGGACTTGGGAGATAGCATCCTGGCTAACATTTTCCCTTGGGGTCCCAAACCCTTGGCCCACAGGTGCACTCCCACTGCCTCTAGGCCCCTGTGTCCCTGGAACGGTGTGCCCACTCCCAGTTACACCAGGACCTTACTTGTTTTGGGTGTGAGGGGTAGACTCTGGCCCCTTCACTATGGAGCACACAGCTGATTGACCAGTCCTTGGGACACAGGTTTGGGGACGCGGGGTTGCCTGTGCTGTTGTTTCCACCGGGGTGAGGGCTTAGATGTGGGCAGGGTGAGGCTAGTGGTGGTGGACTGACCAGTTGTCCTAGATGGGCTGGGTAAATCGTCAATGTCCAGACATCCAGAGCTGTAATCCTCACTTGGGCCTTCATCCTCTCTGGCATCCTCTGCAGGGTGGCAGTGGCAGGGGCATCTGTGGATGGAGATGGAGAGAGTTACATTGTGGAGGTGTACTCGTTCGTATCATAGTCTGATGCATACAGTGGCTTGACTTGCTCCCCAGTGATGGCAAAGACAGATGCAGCACTGCAGACATTGTTTGAGGGTGAGGGATTGTGACATTGGTTCCATGTTCCATTGAGTTAGGTGGATAGTGGATAGCATTGTTGTCATTGACATGTAGTAGCATGAAGTTGAAGCATCCAGTTGGTGTAACTGGTGCAATGTGTTTACGCGCAGGTGTTCCACTGTGAAGCTGGAATAGCAGTTTTTCAAATGTAGGGAGTAATGCATTGTTGGAGCTTGCCATTGTGAGTGCTATCCGTGCACTAGGGAGGAACTGTGTGGGGATAGTGGCAGTGGGGTGGTGTGGCATGCAGGTGAGGGGCATTAGCTGATTTGGTGGGGGTAGAAGAAGTGTGCGATGGGGTGAATTGGGGAGTGATAGGGTAGTGGGGAAATATGCTGTACAGGAGTCATTGGTACCACTGGAGTGTTACTGACTTACCAGAGTCTAGTTTTCCGGTTTTTCCAGTGAGGCCCTCAGGATGCAGGACGGCAAAGACCTTCTCCTCCTATGATGTAAACTCTGGGGAAGAGGTGGGGGCCACTGCCAGTCTTGTTGATGGCAATCTGGTGTCTGGATGCCATGGAATGCACCTTCCCCCGTAGGATGTTCCACCTCTTCCTGATGTCCTTCCTTGTGCGTGGATGGTTGCCCACTGCATTTACCCTGTTGACGATCCTCTGCCATAACTCAATTTTCCTGGCTATGGATGTTTGTTGGACCTGTGCTCCCAACAATTGTGGCTCTACCCTGATGATTTCATCGACCATGACCCTCAACTCTTTGTCTGTGAATCGTGGGTGCTTTTGAGGTGACATGGTGGTACTGAAGTGGTTGGGGGGGTGTTGTGTGCAAGGGTGGAGTGTTTGGTGCTTGATAGGGTGTCTGGGGTGCTTAGTTGTGTGTGCTGGTGTGTTGTGGTGTTTGTGTGTAGTTGTGATGTGTGTATAGTGTTGATGGTGAAGTTGTGTGGTGTTTGCTGAGTATGAAGAGTATATGTGCCTAGCGTGTATTGTGCTAAGTAATCAGATTGTGGGTCCTCGCTGTGTCTGTCTGTGGTTGTAGTTGTAAAGGATTGTGGTTTGTGTAGATGTGTGTTTTAAAGTGCTGTGTGTCTAATGTGTGTATGTCTCTCAGGAGTGGAGTATTCGTACTGTTCAATGTGGTGTTGTATTCTGGTGGAGGTGAATTTTTTACCTCAGCGGTTCGCATCGCCGATGGTTTTCTGCCATGCAATGACCGCTGTGCTGATTTGTGGGTCGTAATATGGAGGGAGGAATGTTGTCGGCTTGGCGGTGCTGGTGGTGGGACCGCCTCTCTCCCACCCTCGGTCAGCCTGGCGGTCTCAGATTTATGTCTGTTTTTGGACAGTCTTCAGTATGTGAATCATAATACGGCAGTCGGGATGCCGCCAACACTGGCGGTCTTTTGGCAAGCGCCACCACAGCAGTCTTCCGAAAAGACCATCTAACTTGTAATGAGGGCCCCAGCCTTTAACTTCCCTGAGGTCATCATTTGTTAGAATCAAAATCCAACTGCTGTCTCAGTTGCCTCCTGTTGTTGCCTGCCCTTTCAGTGATTTTGCCCAGACAAAATATAACCTTCCGGACAATAGCAGATAGAACTGACCACATGAGCGTGGACACAGCATTAAATAAGAAATGGGAGCAAGAGAGCAGAGTCTTCAGCCTTTGCCCTCGACCGAGCTCAAGAGGTCCAGTTCTAGTTCACAACTTGGGGCAAAAATATAACAAGGCATTTACCCATTTCACTGATTACTGAAGATTTCTCCAGCACCAGTAGTTTAGTCCATTTATCTAATGTATGTCTTCTGCTTCATTAAATGTGCAAGTAAGTGTACACTCAGGCTCCAGTTCCGGCACCGCAAACCAATACCTGAACAAGCAAGGGCAGGGACAGCTACCCACAAGGTGCCCAGTGGGAGACGCTGCTACAAATTACCGCTCAGCTCCTTCCCAGAAACATGCAGATTTCCAGCCTCATGTCTCTCATGCACTGTGAGGGTCACCTACATCGCTGAAATCCTGCCACTGAAGCTCACCAGGTATGCACAGATGGGAGCCAACATACTGCTCCTTCAGCTCAAAATGGTGTGGGCTGGGCAGTAGGCTTCATGGAGCAGAGTGAAGAGTGGGCAAAACTCTGCAAACTCTACCGGTGGAGCGGAGTTTACCACACAACGCCAATACTGGTTGTGTCAGCATATGCGTTATTGTGTCCCTGGGTATGTCAGGCTATGCATTAGTGTGACTGAATATGAAAGGAAATAAGAGGTTATGAATCCATGCCTACCTGTGTTTGTTTATAGCTGCGTTAGTGGATGCCTGTGTTTGATTGTATGTATCAGTGTATGTATGGGTATCTTAATGTATGCATCTATCTGTGTCTGGATGTGTCAGTGTATATGTAATTGTGTGGCTGGGTGTGTTAGTACATACATTAGTGTGTGTCTGGGTATGTCAGTGTATGCATCAGCATGTGCCTGGGTGTATCATTGGATGCATTACTATCTGACTGGCTGTGTCAGTATCTGCTTAGATATGTGCCTGCAAGTGTTACTGTATGTGTTAGTGTATGGCTGGCTGTCTCAGTGTGTGCATACGTGTATGTATGGTTGTGTCAGTGCCTGCAAAAGTGTATGGCTGGGTGTGCCAGTGTATGGAAGAGTGTATCCCTTGGCGAGTTAGTCAATAGACAAGTATACACGTGGATAGTTCAGTGTTTTGATTAGTGTGTATTAGTGTATCACTTTAATTAACTATGTTTAGTTGGATATATTTGTGGAGGGTGTATGAATGGATAAAGATGCAATTATTACCACAGTAAATAGGTATGTTAATAGGCGTAAAAAGAAAGAAAACAGAAATAGAAATCAAAGTTTCATTTTCGAAATGTGTCTAATAAAGTTTCACAATCTGTAATAAAAGAGCTATTACCAACAATAAAACAGCAATTTTATATAATTGTATAGCAATTAAACATAGTATTTATGCATCTCATTTCCCTTTTTCACTGTTCTCAGCTTACACAGGTTTATACCATAAAAGAAGTATTGTAAAAATACTCATAATTGAAAAGTGGGGGAAAAAAACAATCATATAGACTGTAAAAAAACCATAAGTGCATGGTATGTTATTTTAAATTAACATTACTCTGCATTGCACTCACTACAAATAATTACAGAACTGTTTTACCTGTACTTATTAAGTAATGTAACAGTTATAAGCTTAATGTAAGTATGTTTTATATTAAGAGTGTTGTTATGCAATTAATATGTATGAAGGATAGCAGTATATGAAAAACCTTATAAACACATCACCCTTGGCAGGCTGCATGATGTTGTAGAATCGGGTAATCCATTAACAGGTAGTAGAGTATATCAGTGTTCTAAAGCTAATTCTTTTTTATAATTTTGCAATTGTTCTTGAAACTTCTGTTTGATTGTGACCATCTTCTTATGATATTCTTTCCATCCATTTTGACTTTCTAAAAACTAGTTGAATATCCAATACTATGTTTAATTTTATTAACTTTCTTAGTAGTTGTTTCTGTATAAAATATTTTTTGTACTGTTTTTTAGTTTGTGATCTATGTTTCCACTCTGTTGTTTTGTTCCAGGAGTGTTTCAATATTTGGAATTGCTTATGAAGGGATCACCTTTGGTAGGCCATATGGTGTCTTAACTTATTGTAATTGAACTCCCCGAAGTGAACTATTCCATTTTTAGGTCGAGCATTGCAGCGCGCATGCGCTGCTTTTCCGACGTGTTGGTGTGTACCTGGGCTTTTAACAACACCCACCTCACGCCCATCACTACCACTCGTTCGTGGGCTTGCCCTTCAAAAATCCTTTGATTACATTGGTAAATGGTTTACCTTTGTCCCTCCTTGGGGAGGTTTTGTTACCGCCTTGGCCATCGCCCCTGTTACATGGCTAATTGCACTTTTGCCGATAAGTTTAACTGCAAGCAAACTTCTTCTCCTTTTGTGTATCTCTTCACGCTGATGCTCATGGCGGCCGTGGCGCTGTGAATCGGTTGCCTTATGTGAAAGTGTTTAACTTTCAATTTTCAATTTATGTGGCAAGAAAAGTCGGGTTAGGAGTTTATAACGCTAATAGCTGTAACTCGAGCAGATGTGAGACCCATTGCATTGCAAATGCTTGTTGTTAGTAGCAGTCATCCTTCGAATTTTGGTTCAAGAAAGAGAATGTAGGACTTTGGTAGCTTATAAGAAAACCTCTGCTTGGCTACAAAGTTGTTGTCATTACACTTTGTCCATCCAGTTGTATTTTTTAAGTAGTTGGTGTAGTATCCAGATGTAATGCTTAGTCCGTCCTGAAAAATAATAGCTATACAGCTATCTGTTTTAACAGAAATAGAGATTTGTCTAGTTTTAGAATTTGTGCGTTGTGTTTCCTATTTAGTTCCATCCGCTGTTCATCGCTGTAGCATTAGGATGATATATGTACTATTTCTTCTTATAGTCAAAGCTGATAGACGTTCTGAGTGACATTTCGCACATGTATGATTCTGTGATGCATCTTTAAACAATTTGGCAAAACACTTTTACAGTCGAGTAGACTTAAGTAGATAAATCTTTCTGAATTAATTTCTGTTTTTGATGAAAAATAACAATTTTCACAGTCATGCTACCATGAGTAACTAAGTCCAAATAAGCCATCAAGAGGTACCATCGCTTCTTCTAAAATACCAAGTACGACCATCCAGAATCCTTGTGTATCTTCTTGTGTGTTTTGAGTGAAGTGTACAGATCTAGTACACAGATCTGCGAGATCTCTAATACAAGATGCAGAGTATGTTTTTCTTTTATCACTGCACAAGCGTTGTAACAAGGTAGATAGTGCACAACACAAATTGTTATCTTTTCTCTCTTCAATTGCATGAACCGGAAGAGGTAAATAGAAAAGCACATTGAGAACTATACTGGCACATCAGTTGACTCCAGCGGGGTTTGACAACTGTAGCCAACTATTTCAGCAGCACTTTTTTCCTCCAAATCTTTTTTCTTGTCTTTCTTGCACTTTTTCTGAAGAATGTTACTGTTATTCTTTGAAGCCTTTTGTTTTGGTATGATTCTAGGCTTTTCTATAATCTTGATACTGTCCTAAATGAGGAGCATACAAGCTTCTCAAACGATTATACTCTTTTACACAACTTGAATCAGCATTTACTTTGCTGTCATCAAACTCAATGAGATGCGAACTGAACAAAGGTCTACTAACCCATGGCAATGTCACATATGACATACCTTCCTTGAAAACGGTACTATCAATGTTAAATGAATGCAGCATCTGCACTTAAACCATGAGATTTATGGATTGTTACAACATATGCTAGAGAAGGAGCCTCCAACGGGTAGCTCAGGAGCTACTGGTAGCTCCCCAGTGCCCTTAAACTAGCTCCCTGGAGTGCAGTCCAGCACAGTATGTAATTTAGAGGGTCCAGCCACTTTAAAGAAGGCAGTTGTATACATCTCCAGACTGCACACTGTAACACCCTGGTATATTTGATAGAAAAGTCTTTAATTTGAAAAAGTGGCATGCTGATATTTAAAAAAACATTTACATTAAAAGCTGCTCTTTGAAAGCTTGTGTGCTTGGGATATTTATAGCTGGTAGTTTTTATTTTGTGCCAGTGGACACTTGTTGCTGTGACTGTTATATCAGTAGTCATATGGAGGCTTTTAAATTGATGAAATTTTTCCCAACATGCTGTTGGTAATCCTGTCTTATATGTTGGGTTGAGCGGTGTTCTATCATAATATATCGAGGTATCCAGAATATTGACAAGCACTACATTATGAAGGAAAGTATATATATATGAAAATATAGTTTAGTTTGTTATACACACTATTGTGATTGTACCTGATGTAGTCACTACTATAACAATTATCAAAGTCAATAGTAGCTCGGGACTATTTTCATTGATCATAAGTAGCTTTAGCTAAGGAAAAAGTTGGAGAGTCCTGTGCTAGAGACATTAGGAACTTTTTCCTTTGGACATGCAAGTATTAAACAAGCAAGAAACACACAACAGATCTTGCTATCTTTTTTAAACCTTCAAGTTGATCAAACTCAACTGCTAGGTATTCAACCTCACTTCAATTTGGAAAGAAAATTAAATCAATTATTTTACACCTTCCTCAATTTTCAAATTATGCCACAAAATTACCCGACAGTTTTTACAAATTCATAAACACTTTTCTAATCTTGCAGCTTTGGAAACAGACTTCTCCAAGAAATCGAATTTTAAATGTAGTTTTTCAGTCAATAGTATTGACACTCCATGGTGTTCCATTTTATCCATTGCTGTGAGAGCCAATATTTGTTCTTTCTCCAGTTGTGGTTATTGTTCATTAAAAGAGGTAGATTTCTGAAGAGTAGGCATGAGACACACAACAGATTTTTGATGCTGAATAAACTCAAACATTAGCTGTGCTGCAGAATTTGTTGAAGGAAATATGTTCTTTATAAGTCGAGTTTGCAATCAGTGTTTTCCTTCTTTTTACAGTACTCCTACTCTAATATCTTTCAGAACATTTGCATATTGCATGTCAGATGCTTAACACATGTTTCTAATTAGTTCTTTGTATTGGAAATTGAACCGAATGTTTACATTTCCAATACTTCATAAATAATTTCGAGTTTCTTCATGTAGAATTGTCTTAAACATCTTCTGTCCTTTTATGGCGGTAAGTTGTAATAAATCACTAAAAGAGATTAAGGTGGTCATTCTGACCCTGGCGGTCTTTGACCGCCAGGGCGGAGGACCGCGGGAGCACCGCCGACAGGCCGGCGGTGCTCCAATGGGGATTCCGACCGCGGCGGTAAAGCCGCGGTCGGACCGGCACCACTGGCGGGGTCCCGCCAGTGTACCGCGGCCCCATTGAATCCTCCGCGGCGGCGCAGCTTGCTGCACCGCCGCGGGGATTCCGACCCCCCCTACCGCCATCCAGATCCCGACGGTCGGACCGCCGAGATCCGGATGGCGGTAGGGGGGGTCGCGGGGCCCCTGGGGGCCCCTGCAGTGCCCATGCCACTGGCATGGGCATTGCAGGGGCCCCCGTAAGAGGGCCCCTACATGTATTTCACTGTCTGCTGCGCAGACAGTGAAATACGCGACGGGTGCAACTGCACCCGTTGCACAGCTTCCACTCCGCCGGCTCGATTCCGAGCCGGCTTCATCGTGGAAGCCTCTTTCCCGCTGGGCTGGCTGGCGGTCTGAAGGCGACCGCCCGCCAGCCCAGCGGGAAAGTCAGAATTACCGCCGCGGTCTTTCGACCGCGGAACGGTAACCTGACGGCGGGACTTTGGCGGGCGGCCTCCGCCGCCCGCCAAGGTCAGAATGAGGGCCTAAATGTTTTCCACCAAAAAGTACATCATAGTCTGTCTTTAGTATCTGTTGCATCCTTTTTTGAACAAAGGAAAGCATTAAGGGGCTTTTTACAAGTTCGGCGGTTGAACAGCCGGAACTCCAATTTGGCAGTGTGAGGCGGCCGTCAAGCCGGCAGCCTCACCACCGTCATTACGATGTTTCCCACAGGCTGACTAGTGGAAATGTTGTATCACAACGTTCCTGCCGGTCAGCCCAGAGAAAACAATGCAGCTGCATTGACCTTGTCTCCCTCAGGGAGCCGAGTCCAATGCCATTGCACACTTCACCCTCTGAATGAGCTGACAGGGCAGGTTGTGGGCAATGCAGGGCTGCCCCTGTGGACCCTAACTCTGCCTTTCCACAAGCCTTTTCATGGCAGGGACCTCACCATGAAAAGGCTGACAGAATTGAAAGTCGTGATCAGCACAGCAGTGCCAAACTCAGCTCCGCCATGGCTGAATATGACTTTTGCTTCTGCCAACCTGTGGGATCTCTGATTCCAGTGGAGGCAATGGTTTCCTGGTGCTGGCAGTCTGACCGCTAGGATCAAAATCTGGCAGTTGGACCAGCAGGATTGCGGCAGTCAGACAGCCACTGCAAGTTGTGCAGTCCTAGGACCACCAAACTTGTAATGAGGCCCTACATTTGGGAACATGTTCACCTCATCACTGACTAAAACTTTCAATTTCTTCAAAACTCTAGAAACTTCATGAAAAGCTTTACCAGATAACCTTTGGTACTCCAATTTATTATTGTTTCAACAGGAGGCATAAGCAGTCAATGCAAGGTAATTCCTTTAATATTGTGTGCATCTAGTCCAGTAGGTGTGGTTACTACATATGACAAAATGGAGCCTGTTGTCCTCTGTAGGCAAGTGGTTAGAACCCGGATTAAAAAGCTTTTACAGTGTCAGCTTGTCCGCTGACATACAATAGAATTGTCTTAAATTTTGGACATTCACGTTGATTCTTTTCGTGGAGGAACCCATGCTGTATTTTTTATTTCACTTCTACATATGTTTCTTTCTGCTCATCATTTAGTTGTCCAACTAACTGTTCCAAGTCTTGCTGCATTGCTTCTCCACCTCATTCATGTCAATAGCGGCTTAATTTTTCCAAGAGGATCTTGACTGAGAGGTCCGGAACTCTGACTGCTTTGTGAACTATTCTTTTCTAACTCAGTAGCAATTGTTTCCTCCTGTTTAATTTCTTCATTTAACATGTTCAGGTAGTTGGGAAAGATTGGACACACAATGCTGTCTTTTACAGCATTAAAAGAGTCCTCATATTAGTCATGCTGTCCAAGTAACTCTGTTTCAGAACACCAAGGCTTTTACAGTTGAAGAGCTAAGTAGAAAAACTAAGGGCCTCATTATGAGTTTGGTGTGTCAGACTGCCAGACCACCAAATTGGCAGTCCTGAAAAGACCCCCATATTGTCGGTCTTTCAGACCACCCTATGACAGGTCATACAGGCAGGGCCGCCGAACGCCAATGAAAAAAGGCAGACTGCTAGCCAATGGTGGTCTGAGGTCTGCAAAGTAATACAAACTGCACATTGGATGAATTTCAAAACAACATAGCTGACACACATTGCCACACTAGACACACCTGAAAAGGACACTATAAAACATACCTCTTCACAGGCCACACTCCTTTGCATTTCCAGAGCAAGACAAAGAAGCCCAAAGCACTTTTTTCAAGGAGTACATAGATTAGGCACCCCTTTTTTCATCATCACATTGAACACCCTGCACACATTTTTGTCCATTCACACCCTTTTGCACTTCCCCTGTTTAGCAAGTCACTGTCACCCATTTTTTTTGTTCCACCATGTCACGTTCCAAAAATCATGGTGGATGAAATCATTAGGGTGGAGCCCCAATTGCTTGGAGCACAAGTTCAGCATACTCCTCTCAGTAGGAAAATGGAAATGTGCAACAGGATCTTTGACAAAGTGAATGCTGTAGGCACTACCCTACACACAAGGGAGGAAATAAGGCAAGGGTGGAATGGCCTCAGGGGCAAGGTCTGTTCCCTTATCTCCAGGGCCCAGACAGGCCAAAAAGACTGGCTGTAGCTTTCCCATTGCCCCATTACATCTCTTTCCCTGGGAGGAGAAGGTATTGGCCATCTTGCATCCTGAGGACTTGACAGGAATACCTGGGGGAATGAAGTCTGGTAAGTCACAACACAAAAAGTGTCACAAAAATGCAATGTCATACATGCTCATAGCTCACCTTTTGCCTCATTTACTGTTACTCCACTTACCAGCCCAGTGATCACCTGTGAAGAGACCTCTATTGGACAACTCACAATTGAAGTGTACTCACCAGGAGAGATAACATTTGTTTAGTTTGTGTAGTACAGGGATTGACATAACTTCAACTCCCAGCAGGCACTATTCCTATAACCACAACCACTAGTACAGTGTCCATATGCTATAATAAATCTGTTAGTGAACTCTCAATTGCAGTGTACTCACCTAGTGGGAGAAAATTGGTGAAATGTGTGTAGTAGAGAGAGTGACCTGACTACAACTCACAGGAGGCACTGTTCATCTTACTCTGACTACCAGCACAGTGGTCACATGCCCCAGTACATCTGTTTCACAATTATCAATTGGAGTGTACTCACCCGAGAGGATAACATTTGTATAGTGTGTGTGGTAGTGAGAGTGACATGACTGCAACTCCCAGGAGACATTATCTATATAACTCAACTACCACCACAGTGTTTCCTTGTCCAAACCAAAAGCCACTGCCTGTCAACTCCCAAAATATTTGTACTCACCTGGGGGGAGAAAATTGGTCGAGTGTGTGAAGTAGATGGAATAATCTGACTGTAACTCACAGGTGGTACTGTTTCTCTGACTTTATACACAAGAACAAAGTGCACTAATCGAAAGACCCCTGTATGGCCACTCTCAATGTCAGTTTACACAGGTGGCAGGATACCATCTGTATAGTGTGTGAAGCAGAGGGAGTGACATGACTACTAAGGCCAGGAGGCTCTGTCACTGTTACTCCACTCAGCAGCCCAGTGTGCTCTTCCCCAAAGACTCCTGTTTGTTAACTCACCCATGAAGTGTACTCACCTGGGGGGATAGTATTTGTATAGTGTGTGTGGTACATGGACTGACACGACTGCATGTCCCAGAAGGCTCTGTTACTATCACTCCAACCACTAGTCCAGTGTTCTCTTCTCTAAATACCCTTGTTTAGTGACTCACAAATAAAGTGTACTAATATGGGGGAATTACATTTATCAAGTGTATGAAGTAGGGGGAGTGCCATGACTACTAATGACAGGAGGCTCTGTTTCTCTAACTCCAAACACAAGCCCAGTTTTCAGATGCCTGAATTGCCATATCTGTTAACTCTCAATTGAAGTTTACCATTTGTATAGTGGTTGGAAGTAGAGGGAATGACCGTAATGCAAAGCCCAATCTGCCCTGTTTCTCCAACTCCAACCAAAAAACCAGTGTTCACTTGCCCAAGTTCATCTATTAGTGAACTCTTAAAGGACGTTTACTTAC
This sequence comes from Pleurodeles waltl, assembly GCF_031143425.1. Taxonomy (NCBI): domain Eukaryota; kingdom Metazoa; phylum Chordata; class Amphibia; order Caudata; family Salamandridae; genus Pleurodeles; species Pleurodeles waltl. The sequence goes on along the minus strand of NC_090444.1, from coordinate 1,660,076,344 downwards.
CTGGGAGGATAACATTTGTCAAGTGTGTATAGTAGAGAGAGTGACATTACTGGAAATCCCAGGAGGCACTGTTTCTCTAACTCCAAACACCAGAGCAGTGGTCCTTTTCCAAACACCCTTGCTTGCTAGCTCTAAATTGACGTTTACTCACCTGGGAGTGACCAAGATGCAGATCATGCTCAACTCTGAGATGAGTCTGGCTACCTAGCCCCAGCTCGGCCTGCTCACACAAGAGGAAACTACAGAGGACAGGAAGGGCAGCTTACCCAGTGTGCAAAGCAATGATCCTAAAGGCCTCCAGATACATAACCAGAATGGTATTGGCAGCAGACACATTCACACTGCACTGAACACATGATGACTCCAGTCACATATACAACAAACTCCTGGGTCTGCCTGCATCACAATCAACTAGGCCTCAAAATGGCCTAAGATATATCTTGCCTAGCCACTGTCTTTCCAGGGGCTAATAATCCGCACATTTCAGCAGCTGCTTCAGTTAAAAATGACTGGCATGCTCCACAAATGTCATGTCAATACAACCAATAACATCAGTACTTGCCACAATTGGATTAACTGCAGCTTAACTTTGTACAAGGTATCTGCTTAATGTAACAGTAAACTGTTGGAGGTAGATGTCACAGTACAACCAGTAACATTGCATCTTTCACATCAACAGGTCGAGCTTCCACTGAACACACAGAGGCCACAGAAGAGCCTGCCACTACCTCCCCTGCATGAAGCCCTCAGTGAAGAAGACACTCTGGGACTTCTGAATGTAGAGCACGGTTCTGGCCTATCTGGACAACCTGGTCAGACACCATCAGTGAGTATCATTGTGTGCACATCACCACCTCTCAGCTCAGTTGCCTCAACATCACAGGCAGCCATTCACCTCACAACCTGTATAACAAGCACAGTGTCTACCATCTTGAACCCCCCCCATTCCTGGATCCTGGGTTGCAGTGCAACACTTCCGACAATGAGGTTCCAGGACCCAGTGGGAGATGGCACCCTGAAGCCAGGGCACAGGGCTGTGGTAATAGGGTGCGTGTGAGGGATGCTGTGGGCCAGTGAGGTAAGATCAAAGGGGCTGCTCCTGGCCAGGACACCATCAGCCACTTCTTGGGGATCTATCAGGAGTCACAAGGCATGATGGACTAAGTCTTGACTGAACTCTGGAAATCAAGCAGCTACAGAGGGACATGCATAAAGACATATGAGAACAAATGGGGGCCCACAAAACCAACATGGCCTCTATAACAGTGGTGATGAGGGACATACACAGACCTGAGCAGGGATTTTCAAACCAGTCTTCCCCTTCCTTTTGCTCATCAACACCAGGCAAATCAACATTGGTGCCAGCCACTGAAATGGAAGCCCTCACACAGGAAGAACCCGCCCCAGACACCCCTGCCTCTGTAGCAGCAGATCCCCCACCCCCACAAGCGGGGACATCCAGCAAAGAATCCAGGAGGTGTGGATGGCAAGACACCCACAACACTGCCAGCAAGTGACCTCTTCCTAAAGGACCTCCTTTGTATGCTACATATTCACTAAGTTTACTGATCCTCAATCATCTACCAGTTCCAATGGGAGGAGTACTCTAGATTTAGAAAATGGTGTGGCATCTACTCCAATGATTTCATTCACCTTGACCCACAGCTTCATTTTATACCTTTGTTCCTTTCTGTCCAAACTTTATTTTCTGCATCACCATTGTAATATATTTACCCATTAATAACACATTGTCCTCTTGCTTAATTTCCACATTTTTCTATGTAGAGATGTAAGACCATGTGAGCCATATGATAAAAGCACAAGCTACTTGTGCAGGGAAGGATATGTTACAGGTACACAGTTTCCTTCTCAGGATTACAACCATTACATACAAGCACATTAGTACAAGTGCCTGGTCACACTAAACATTTTATTCCAGCGTGCAAAATATAGGCTGTCTGCATGTCTGGATGATTTAAAACAAGAATGTGTGACTCATACTGAGTCAAAGTACATTTTACAAGGTACAGCCCCCAGACCATGGAAGGAAGGGATTTGTCAGATATTGTCCTGCAGAATAAGCAAACATTAAAGTGGATGATCTTACCAGCTTGTGCCTTACCACATACCACACCAAAGTAATCCATTATCACATAATCCAAGATATAGACAGGTGGCAGAACAACAGTCCCTTATCAAATGCCCATCAGAATCCAATGACCATGCATCTGGTGGTATAACACAAATATATGTCAGTGTTGTAGCACAGGCACTGTGGCCTTCAATGATGAAACACATTGACAGCTACATGCAGGTCATGCAAAAAGAGTGTTTGGCCAATGTGAAGGGAAAATGACTTGGTCGCAATCTATGTCTACATATTTCATGCCCACATGATGACACATATGATGCAATCGGCCCGCCACAGCACACAAAACAAGTCCAATGTGCGCTTCTTACCTTCCACTCAAACACTGTGCAAACACTGTGCAATCTGTCTTGGCATATGTCTCATACACCCAAAATCTGTGACCTACATTACCTGGAACGATCCATGTCCACTTTATATGTCCGAACAGCATCAGATTCCCACCAATGTCACAACTTTAAAACGCCCACATGAGGATGTCATTGTGATGGTACCTGTACAAAGACAAAACAAGGGGGATAGGCTTGAAAACATACCTATTTCAAAAATCACCTAGCAAGCATCTGGAAATGAAATTACATTGCAAGGTACCTGACACAAACAAAGTAACATCATCAAGGTGGGAATATGTCAAAAGCAAACTCATCAAACAGCTTTTGGCTGATTTTTGCAGAGTATCAGCTCACTAGTTGTTTCTAAAACAATCAACTCCGCACTTTCTCACAACTACAGTTCATTGTACAGTCACAGTCATTAATTCACATAACATACTTACACTCATGAAAAGTAGCTGTTGATGAGATCTTCGCGCAAGTCAGCTCCTTCATCTTCATCACTATCATCCTCCTTTGGCATTTCAGAAGTCTCACTTGATGGCACTGCAGGCTCCCCCTCCTTTGGGATGTAGGGGATATTCCTCTGCAGGGTGATGTTGAGAAGCATGCAGCATGCCATAGTGATCTGACACGCTTTTCTGGGTGAGTAGAAGGGGGCTCCACCAGTCTTGTCTAGACACCTGAATCTGGCCTTCAGGAGCTCAAAAGCCCACTTCTCTACCTGCTGTGTTCTTCCATGGGCCTCATTGAAGAGGACTTCTCCTAGAGTAGTTGAATTCCTTAGTGGCGTCAACAACCAAGAACAGCTTCGATGCGCGGAGTCTCCTGTTAAGGAATGGGACATATGTGCAACAATTGGTCACTCAGTTCATGATTGCACCCCCTGACATTGCACACACACAATCAGGACAGATGTGACTTACCAACCAGCCATACCATGGCTGGGTACACTTGTAACATCAGCTGGGGTAGGGTGCTGTTCTGCATTATGAAGGAATCATGGGCTGAACCTGGATAATGGGCACAGACATGTGAAATGTCAAAATCCGCCAAACAGACAACTTGCACACTAATGGAATGGAAGTTCTTTCTGCTACAATAAACTTGTTCTTTGGCCTGACGTGGCACCAAGCCAGCAAGTATGGCATCAATGGCCCCACCATATGTGGGAGGGATGCAAAACCATGAAAGTCAGCCTTCACATGGGCTAAATACTCACGTCGGGGAAACTGGATACAGCTGTCAAGGTGTTTCAACATTGCTGAGAGGACATCCTTCAACACCAAACTGAACATAAGTTGGGACAAACCAGCAAATAAGGCCACTGTATGCTGGAAGGACCCTTTGGCTAGGAAGTGTAATACTCACATGATTTGTACAATGGGTGGTATGCTGGTTGGATAACTAATAGCTGGCATCAGATCTGGCTCCAAATGATGACATGAACCCACTATTGTTTACGTCACCAGGCAGTATTACATGATAATGTGCCTTTGCTCCATGGTCTGAAGGTCTGGCAATGGATGGTAGATAGCATTCTCCCTCTCTCAGGTTACCTATGTATGATGACATGATTTCTAACAGTCAGTGTATCCACAGCAACATACATGATGCATGTCAATGATATCATGGGACAAAGCATTTCTGACTGTGTAGACATGGCACCCAATACACATCACAGCTGCCACTACACAAGGGGCACATATGACCCCCATAGCTTTTAGCATGTGTCCTCAAATGGATTTTGACAAAACTCAAAGATGTGCAATACAATTGCCCCTCCCAATGTGACTGTATATTCCAACCGTCAAAATGACTGTCAGCGGTGGTGGAGTATGCCCCATTGTTAAAGGCCGTCTGTGCCCTGCGACATACTTCATTGGCGGTTGAGTTGTAGGACCTACGTGACAAGACAGGAAAAGGATGTTTGTAAGATAAAAAAAAATGTTTTTTCTGTGTGACATAGTTTATAAAGCCTAATACAGCATTTCAGGCCACCAAAATGGAGGATGCCTGGCCTCCTTCACTTGACAGTAGGAACCGCCCGCGACTGCCGCAGGCAGTTGCAATTGCAGTGGACACAGCCATAGGCTAACGTTGTTGCCAGTGGCCATCATGGCCCAATGGCTGTGTCCGCTGGCGGTGATGACCACCTATGTGGTGGACATGACCAGCATGTTCTACAGATTCACTCACTTGACTCCTTACACTGCTGCCAGCAACACCTCCAGAACCAGAGCTGCTGTGTGCCGCCTTAGGGGGCAATCATGCCATATCCTGCAGGTGATAGGGCCCCTGCCTTTCCTCCAGAGGAGCTGGAGAGGCTTGTGATTGAGGCCCTACCCCTGTATGAACAGCTCTTTGGCTTACCAGAGGAACAGGTAAGTACTTCATGTGGACAATTTTATTTGTACTTCTCCATCCTTTACTTCCTCACAGGCTACAGTGTGCCACTGTGTGCCAGTACGTTTTCTTGTGTGTCTGTTGTTGCAGTCTGTGTGGCATCAATTGGATGTAGACTGAGCAGGTATTGGTGGCAAGTACTATATGTTAAGTTCAGTCACATTGAGGTTTGTGAGGTTTTTGGGGTCCTAGATCCTCCTTGTGTTGGATGCACATAGCTAGGTAAGAAAACATTACTGCCATAAAATGAAACCTCTTTCTTCATGATTGTTGTAAATGTTGGTGAATATGTATGTGCATGACAGCATGAGATGTGTATGCTTCTTGTATAAGTCATTTGAGAATCATGTGAGCAATGTGTATAGTGCCACAGATCCTTCAACCCACAGCTGGCCTTGCTAAACTGTTGTGTGGAAGGCATATCATGACTCACTGTGCCCTTCAGGTTGCCACACACACCACAGGCCAAGTTGCTGTTGACCACATGGTGTACTGTCATGCATGGAAGTGACGGGAATGGAGTGTCATGTAGGTTCTGTCAGCTCTGCCTGCAGAAATCAGGGCCTGTCAAAATCTCCCCGTATGGGATCTAGTCCAGGCTGTGGCAGAGTCATTAGGGCTATGCAACTATGGCACTGTGCCCACTCCCTGTACCCCAGCAGATCCTAGCATGTGGCCAATATGATGCTCTAGTGTCAAAACCTGCCGTGAATGTCTCATTTCGTTGACTAGGTTAGGAATGGGTACAGAGAAAATTCATTAAAATAGTCCATATGTTCATCTTTCATTATTATCAATGTGTGTCTTAGACTCATGACATGCCCATTACTCCCACAACTCTATTGTCACCTTCACACAGGTCATATATGTCCTGGAGAGGCTTATTGCATAAATAACAGACCCAATGTGCAGACAGTGTGTTGATTCCTGGGAGGTCATGAAATGTGATTTAGTAGTTTGGTCATGTAGCAAAAATTGTACAATGCATGCCTTTGCATGTTAGAGGCCACCTCTGTAGGACAGACACATATATACAAAGGACTTTTATTTGGTACAGGTACATACCACAGAACCCACCCACTGAAGTGGCACAAGTCTGCATTTGTTTTTCCACTTGTCCACACATGACAAGGAAGACACTTTCTGTACCGACCATGCCAGACCCATGATTGTTACTCAAGTGGAAAGGAGAAATTTGGACTATGGCAGTTGCCTGTAGGGACCATATGCAATGAGTCAATCTCACAGAGTGTGAATGTGTTGGTTTTTTCAGGCCTTGGGAATTTACCCTTCAGAAGCCACATAGGTGTGTAGTGTTTCATTATGGCTCATAACACAGTTTGCTGGAGTAGGCGATACCTGATGTAAGTAAGCTTGCTTAGTCATTGCAGGCCATGAGCAGAGTAGTGGGCTACCCTGCAGATGCAAATACATATATCTGTAGTCATGTCCCTGCACTTATGGGCTTATATGTTTCACACTTGTAGAGTGTTACCAAATTGAAAAGTTCTAGATTGGTGTTTCTGACATGCATGTGACTCAACCAGTTGTGTCAAAACTTACAATTGTAATCTCTTTGATTTGTCTTTTGCATCCATGCAGGTCAACACCCATTAGAACATGCTACCTCAGCCTCTGGCACCTTAGGCTCATTGTAGAGGAGATTATTCTCCCAATAGATGTGGTGATCGTCAGAGACTTCACGTGCTGCTTGGGCTGAGGCCTGTTGCCTCAGACCCTCAAGAGTGGTGTTCCTTCTACGATTGGCAGAATTCATCCCTGGTTGGCCTACCCTCAACTTACCAGCCAGCAAGCTCAGGTAGGCTACCAATGGCAGCAATGTCCTCCACAGCTGGCTCAGGGGCTTCCTCCTCAGGGACTTCGTCAACCACCCTCGGAACTTCTAGGACTGGTTTCCCATGCCCCTTGCCCCTCTCCTTGGCAGCTGTCTGGGCCATTGTTCCATGCTCCAGACGCCCTTGACTCCCTTCCCGGTCAGCCATGGACCTTGTGGTCATGCAGACTCACTCAGGCAAATCTAACATCTCCAGGTGGGACCTTAGCTCTACCTCCTTTCAGGTAGTATGCTCAAGGTCATTTCCTAACAGATAATCTACAGGCATGGCAGGACTCACAGCTACTTTCAGAGTAACAGAGACCCCACCACTCAAAGGGAACTATAGCTACTGGTAGGTGGCTCTCACGATTGTCAGTGACTATGACCGGATGGAATGTCTTATGGATGACCTGCTCTGCTGACACCAGCTGACCCATGACAGTAGTCATGCTGGCTCCTGTGTCAACCATAGTGATGTATGGCTCACCCCATGTTGGGTTGTCCTCATTGAGATTTGTTATCTTCTCTAGGCCTACTGGGGACGAGATAGCAGTGACATGGGTCCTTTGTGTGCTGGTTTCTGGATGAGTAGTGGTAGATGCCAGAAGGAGCAGAATATATGATGAGTTTATGTTGTCCTTCTTGACATCTACTTAGATATCACTGTGGGAGGTGCTTCAGGGTATCTTTGGCCTTTAATAGCCAAGTAGCCCCCTTAAGTTAGTGAGGAAATATTCAATGGATTCATGCTCGTTCGAGTCTTCAAGCTTTAGTTTTGGCATGTAGGCACGCATACCACTGTGTATGCACACCATACCACTGTGTAATTCACTTCTGTATTGATATTATGGTTTTACTTATATGAGTTGTTTATTTGAGCAACTAAGATCATGATAGTTAGGAATGAGATATATCCTATATAAGCAAGTGACATATAATTATCTGTGATTTTTCATTTATAGGTGCTTCCTTTTTCAAATATTTCGTCCTGATGATGGCCCACCTCTAATGAACATAGGCGGTCATTCTGACCCTGGCGGTAAAAACCGCCAGGGCCGTGGTCCGCGGGAGCACCGCCAACAGGCTGGCGGTGCTCCTTTGGGCATTCTGACCGCGGCGGTACAGCCGCGGCCAGAAACGGAAAGTCGGCGGTCTCCCGCCGGTTTTCCGCTGCCCAGGGGAATCCTCCATGGCGGCGCAGCTTGCTGCACCGCCATGGGGATTCCGACCCCCATACCGCCATCCTGTTCCTGGCGGTTTCGGCCGCCAGGAACAGGATGGCGGTATGGGGTGTCGTGGGGCCCCTGGGGGCCCCTGCAGTGCCCATGCCAATGGCATGGGCACTGCAGGGGCCCCCGTAAGAGGGCCCCACTTAGAATTTCAGTGTCTGCTTAGCAGACACTGAAATTCGCGACGGGTGCTACTGCACCCGTCGCACCCCTTCCACTCCGCCGGCTCCATTCGGAGCCGGCTTCCTCGTGGAAGGGTGTTTCCCGCTGGGCTGGCGGGCGGCCTTTTGTCGGTCGCCCGCCAGCCCAGTGGGAAACCCAGAATGACCGCTGCGGTCTTTTGACCGCGGTACGGTCTTCTGGCGGTTCCCGCTTGGCGGAATCACCCCATAGTGTTTTGGGTTGAAACACCGATGTGCATTGATATGGACTGTTGAGTATTCTGTTGTGTCTTCTAATATCATCGTTTTGGATGTTATTTTAGACAATGACATCCAGATAAGCCACATTTGTATAGAAATGTATTTATCACACTGGTGCACTTTGAATTCGCCCTCCTCACTTTCATTGCACCGTCACGATACAAGAGCTCATATGTATAAGCAACAATTTTTTGCTTGATAAGCTTTCTTTTCAAAAAGATTTTATTCTCAGATATGAACCCATCAATAAGAAGTAATTAGTTTGTTTACATATGAATAAAGGTTATGAATGACTGAACAAAAACCTTACCTAGGAGGAAGGTTTTTCATTCATTATTTGTTGTGGAAGTCAAGCGCTACACTTCCCCCGCAAGGACCACTTGTTCAATGATAGTTCTCCTTACCCTAGTCCACGGGTATTAGGGTTGCCCCTTATGGGTTTCAGAGTAGCTTCAAATTGGGCAACATGTTGAGGTCCTTCTACAAGTACTTGCCCATCTCTGTGCCTCTCCAAAAGCCAAAGGACTAATGGCATCTACTGATCAGTCAGAGTATGTCATTGTAAGGGGTGCCAGACATTAATGGTGATTTCCCTGGGACTTGCTGAATCATTGTGCGGTGGATTTTAGAGACATATCTCCCTGACATGTTACACATTTTGCCTACAGTGTACATTTCCATGCCAAGAATGTGGCCTATCTGAACAACAATAGTTCTACTTCATCTGCGGGAATGGAGTGGGCATTGGCCTGCTATTGTATGACAACAGGTAAGTGATGTAATCCATGAGGCAAAACATTGAAGGTGATGAGGGCTCCAACTTATTTAATGGTTAGTATTATTGCACAGCATCAGCCATGCAATTGTAGTTGTCAGAGATCCTGATTTTCCTGTGGGCAATTATTGACAGATCAGATGGCATGCATGCATATCACATGGTGTATGTATGGAGCACTTAAGCAGAATTTGTTGCTGGGTCCTACTTGACATCATGGTAAGGTTTGCTAATCAGAGCTGTTGTTCAAGTGTGATCATGGACATGTGATGGCCCCATTGCTCTTTGGATTTGCAGCAACAGCCCACGGAAGCAAAGGAGGCAGGGCACAGCCATGTGGGGATGTATCTGGTCATGGGACCTCGGGTCAAGACACAATGGACACAGAGGGACCCACAAAGGGTTCAAGTGTGATCATGAACATGCGATGACCCTATTTCTTGTTGTATGTGCAGCATCAGCCCCAGGAAGCAAAGGAGACAGGGAAAAGCCGAGTTGGGAAGCATCTGACCATGTGACCTCAGGCCAAGACAACCGTGACACAGAGGGACCCAGTGGCCTGGAAGGTGAGGGGAGTGGCACAGAGGAGACAGGATTACATCTTCCTCATCATTGGGATCTACCTTTTGTGCTTACTCCCTAGTGGTGGCTGACCCATCGGGACGTACCCCTGTACCATCTTTGTCCGCCACCCCCAGTTGTATAGTCACCCTCTATGTTGGTCCCCACCCAGTTGGCCATGCGCACTCACCTAGGAGGGTAGGTGCCACCTTTGCCTTCGGAACTGCCACCCTAGCCCCAGTTACCTCTGCTGCCCTCAATGAGGAGGCTATTGACTTCCTGAGGACTATCCCTTTGGGTCAGATAGCAATTGTGAATGCCATCCAGGGGTTGTCCACACAACTGCAGCAGACAAGTGCAATCCTGGAAGTCATTCATAGCTCACTGTGTAGCCTATAGAGATCTTGTCTGGCTCTGGTCTCCACACTGATGGCAACCAGTCACCCCCCACCTTCTGTCCCCCCTCCACCTCTATCCTCCCAGTCCAAATCCCCCATTCCTACACCTATCCCAAGCATATAGACAGATCCACACGCACTCACCTCAACACACAAAAGCAGCACATATAAACACAAACATCACAAAACACACTGGCATGAAAGCATTCAACTGACACACACAACATTAGCCACCAGTTCCCCAGACACCCCCACTGTACCACACACACCACATCAAGCATTCCCACAGGCACCACTACAACAGTCAGTGACACATCACCCAAACCCACCATACCTGCAGGCACTATCCCAACAGACTCACAGACATCCCCCACATCCAGCATTCTTGCAGGAACCAACACAACTGACACACACATCCACCACATCCAGCATACCCGCAGACACCACCTCAACAGACATACACACATTCACCACTCCCATTTCACCAAGCACCTCCACCTCCCAGCCTCCCAAGACATGCAAACACCCACACTCATACATGCAACAGACACCAGCCAAACATAAGTATACACATACATACTCAAGACATCCACACTGACACAGCAAACAACCACTCCATCGACCACCAAATCCCTACCCCCTTCTGCTCACCATCCCTGTGTTCCTAAGACAGATTTTCTGTTTGAGCGTGCCTTTTCCCCTGTTTCCTCAACCCCCATCCTAAACACAGGAGGGCCCAAACCCACCTTCCAACCCATCCTTTTTGTCTCCAAGTCCCCCCTGTCACATCTGACCTCCCCTGCAAGCACCATACCCCCTCAAGAAGAAGCCCACCCTTCCTAAGAATCAGCCTACCCCTCCCAAAACCAAACCGACCAATCCCAAATCTGACCACCCATGGGTGATCCCTGATGTGCCTGTCTGCCCACTTGATGCCCTTTCCTGTGAAGGTTCCCTTGCAGTGAAGGAGTCAAGTGAGAGCAGAGTGATGTGCATGGACAATTCCATATGGCCTTGGACAATTTACATTTGTTTATGAATAAACCCAAACAGTTGTTTTTTTAGGTACAAATTTGTCCTGCAATTCCTTTTCTATCTTTATTGTGTTCCTGAGTAACTTGGATTGTGTGCCTACAGTTGAGTGTGATTCGGTCTGATTGCTGATCCGTTTGCTGCTGTTGTTTGTAGTATCTGACTTTGTGGGAAGTACTGGTGTCACCCAAGACAAAGGTAGATGTTGATTGTATGAACATGTGGGTGTTATTAAAATTGTGATGTCATAGAATTGTGTTCTGTTTGGTATAGTGAGTATTTCATCTTGTGTTGTCCAATATGACTAGGATGTATGGTGTTAGATTTGTCCACCTGCTATGAATTATAGCTTTATCTAATGTGTGGCAGCTTGAGTTCTGTTTATGCAGACATGGAGTGTTTTCAATTGTGCTACCTTGGCTTGCATTTTACTTTGCATGTGTCCATTTGGCTGTATGTACCTTGTAGCTACTCCATGGTGATGTATATCTCTTGCAATTGGAGTTGTATTTGCTTTGCTGACTTGCACTTCCACCTTGTGCAGATTGGCATGTCACTTGACTCTGATACTATTTGTCCCAGAGATACCTGAAGGGCCAGTCCCTGTGCAAAAGTTGCTTAAGGGGCATGTGCAAAGTGATATGTGTCCCAGTGTAGCCTTCTTCTCTGAGTGCTCCTGATGTACCCATCTTATTATACAGGTATTGTTTGCATAGTGAGCTTTGTCCATTTGTCCTTCCATTATGTTGCAATGTGGGTGATGTGTGCATCCATCGTAGGGCTGTTTCATAGAAGTGGTATTTGTGCCGCATGCCACATCCATACATATGTGTGTTGAATGTGATGATAGTCCATGGCATGTGCTCAATGTGAAAGTGTGAGTTGTATTTGTAGAGGTGATGTTGCTGTGTTGTTAGTGTTGTGTGCCAAAATGTTGTGTACACCTCACTGTTCCTGTGCCTGAGATGAACAGATGTGTGTTTTTGTGTAGTGTTGCGGTGCAGTGTGAGTGACCTGCCCAAAGGGGGGGTTTTGTGACTGTGAATGTGTCCTCCTTTTCTATGATTCTGATCCGGGACACAATGACACGTGTACTTGGTGCCCATAGTGTGACCCCCATATAATGTGGCTAGCGGAGCGATAATCTGTTGTTGAGGGTAATGACACAGGCAGGTATGTGTACTTACGATCGGTTGTGTCCACGGTGGTGTGGATTTTGTGCACATTTGATGATCAGCAGCAGCAGCAGGACGTGTGTGATGGACTCCATGGGGGCATCGGACATTTAAGGCTGCATGCAGGTGAGTGTCTCCCTTTGTTATCCCTTTTTCGCCCTGCTGAGATGTGGTTGTACCGCCACAGTCACATTGGCGGTGTGCAACCTCATAATGTGTTCAACGGAAACACAGGCTCCACTGGTCTGTTTGTGCTGCATCGTAGCCGCAGCAGTCTGTGCTGACTGGCGGTGCTGGTGGTACTGCACCGGTCTTTGCTCCATAGGCCCACATGACTCGTTTTGTGTTTGTTATCACTCGTTTGGATGGGCTTTTTTGAGTGTATGCACACTTTTTAAAATTATTTTGTGATTGAATATACTTGGGTATTTGTGTGAATGCGTGAGTTTTTGTTATATCTCACGGTGGTGGTCTTTCTTGAATTTCTGGGTGATAGTAGGACACAGTCACTACATCATAAGTGTGAATTAAGGTATGGTGGCACTAAGAAATTAGTATTATAAGGACATTTATGCCATAAGATGAGAGACAATATCAGTATTTTTGAACCCTTGTTTCAATATAGAGTGTTTTCCAGTTCACTGATGGATTGTGATCTGAGGCCCTGAGGAAGGTGGAATAAAGTATTAAGCAATTTCGGGATCCACCGAAACGCGCGTCTGCAGTTGAATTTGTGGCTGGACAATCAAATTTGCGACTGGGCAGTTGAATTTGTGGCTGGACAATCAAATTTGCGACTGGCAGATACGGAGCACCAGGGATGGGTGCCTGATATGGATTTGACCACTAGAGATGGGTTTTGCGGCTGGCTTAAGGAATTTATGCATCAAGATTAAAGCTGGCTATAAGAATTTTATGTACTGATATTTTGAAAGTGATTGTATTTAAACTATTTGTTACAAGGTCATATCAAACAACAAAAAAGAAAGAATAAGAGAAAAATATGTGTTGTGACCATATATTTGTTGAATTGATTCTGGTAAAATGTGATTATTCGTTTTTGTTGGTTGAATGTGAGTATGATTGAGGTGAGTTGAGTGGTTATCATTATTATAATTTTTTTGTTTGTCTTTGTGCCTCCATGTTTGTTTTAGGATATTCCAGTTTTATATCTTGAGGAAAGTAAAATGTGTTTTCATGTATAATAAGAACTATATAGATGTTGAGAAGGATTTGTATTTTTGTTTGTATGTAGAAATATATCGGAGAGAAATGTGTTTGTATAAGTATCCACATGACTCATAATACAGCGGTCCGACCTCGAGCCCACCATGGTGGTCCATGGATCGTCAAACTCATAACTAGGCCCTATGTTTTCAGTGGTTCATTAAGTTAAGTTTTGCATGGCAAACCAAACAACCATTGTAACCAACTACAACATATTTCCCTTCATCAATGTTTTCCTGTCACACTGTTTCTGTTCCCATAGTGTTGCAGAATTTCATAAAGACACATGTTTTGGAGGTTTGGACCTCTTCTTCGATAGTAGGTATCCAACATATTTGTTTTTACACTATCTGTACTCACCGGATCAAACTCTGCTAGGTACTGAATTTCTGGGAAAGGCCTCAAGGCTCTGTCTCACGTGTTAGCATGTCCTAGACCCATATAATTCACCTAGACTTTGAGTACAAGCTTGCTGAACTCAACCTGTCACAGTACTCATACGAATTTATCTCCCTATGCGAAAGCATTTTCAGGCTGCAGCTGTACAATTTCTTGCTTAGAGATTTTTCTGCAGAAATCTCATCCCACATTTCCTTAGTTTCTGTTTTCTCAGATTTTGTGATACACGAAGTAACATAGCACAAAACAGCAATAGAGTTTTCTGCAACAAACTGTATGTCCATATTTGCATTACATAATCATTCATATACTTTGCGGCCTCTGATCTTCTTAGATGATATGCATCTTGGTGAGAGATTACATTTACAACTAGGCATATTGGTGTACAACTGCACATCTAAGTTACTGAAACTTAGAATTACATGTTTCACTTTTTAATCACAAAGCACCCTACTCCGTGGCCTAGCTACAACCTACCTAAGGGGTGATTTTTGTACACAATAACAGCTCAAGGCTTGTGAATCAGGTTTTCTAATTCCAAGCCTGAACCTTTAATTATTCCTTGTGTATTTTTATCACTTACCCTCTATTTATATTTATTTTAAGTTTTTATGATTATGTGTTAGTCACTATCATTTGCCTTTAGTAATAAATTACATGTTAGTACTCATGCATGTTAATTGTGTTTGTTGGTCTGTAGATTTCTCTCTCAGTATCAGATCTCACTGAAATTGCACAAAAATCAAATAAAAGAATGGCACAGCTCTCTCATACATGGCAAGCATTAATGCCAACCTTTTAAACTTTGCTTTCAGGGTGACTCAATCACAAACCCAATCACAATCTCTCTTTCATATTTAAATGAATCTATGCATCTTCTCACTGGGTGTTATAGTTAACCCTTTCCAACACGTCAAAAGATAGCCCAATTTGATAGTGGTTTTTGACGGATCTGCTGATCCACCATGGCGCTCAGTGCAGCCACTGTGTAACTCCACTTTAGATCCATGGACCCACATGGGAGTACAAAATCCATTTTTGCTATTTATTGTTAAACAGTGCCATATATACACTCCTGTGTGGTCAAAAAGGATTGTACACACCTAATCAAATTTGTAATCATTTTCTTCCGCTAGAACTGCAACTACAAAGCCACAGTCTAGTCTTTTTTATTTGCTTTCCCATTCTCCCATTCTTGTAGCTCTACCTACCGTGGTAACATAGTTTACAACATTCTCTTGCAGCAGGTCACAAGTTCATAACAGTTTCTGAGACCACCATGCTTACATCTAAAGCAAATGTAGTAGGTGTGGTTGAAATTTGAAATTATAAACATATCCCAAACAGCAACAATTCTTTTAATTTCTCAAAACCCATTCTAACATCTATTTACTTTGCTCACAAAATCACTACATAGCTTTATGCACCAGCATATTTAGAACAACCAATCAAATCTGTTCTTTCAAATTAAAACTAGTAGCCTCCATTTCAACTGCATTTCATTTGAAAACTTTCTCATTCAGCTGCGGCCTTGTTCTGTGTGGTACTCCAGCTTCCCTCCAGAATACTCAGAGTGTGGATTGTAGGTCACAGCATTGTGTTTTGGGCCAAAGAGAGTGCTAGAAAATGTGGCATTGGTACGTACTTGGATTTATCTAATGTGGATATTAGTTGTGTTGGCCAGAGAGGGTTAAAGTGGCATCAATTGCTGCCCTTGGTTGAAAGCATTATGGATTGCCAACATCCTCACCTTATGATTGTGCACTGTGGTGGCAATGACCTTGGCACACTTACTAGGGCAGGATTGGAAATCGTAATGAAAGATACATTTGCAAAATTAATGGCACTTTCTCCACACACTGCCTTTGTTTTTTTTAACATTTGCCAAAGGCAAATTCGGGCAGTGAAATGCGTGACGGAGCTGTACCTGGGGGCCTCTACACTGCCCATGCCAAGCACATGGGCAGTGCAGGGTCCCCCAGGGGCACCCCAAGTCCCCCTTAGCGCCAGCCTTTCCATGGCAGTGTTTACCACCGTGGCCAGGCTGGCGGTCGGGGACTCATAATCCCCAGGGCAGCTATGCTTGGTATAGTGGCGGGGCCAGAGGTATGGCTGTGGCTATTGCGCCACGGTCATAATAGCTGGCGGTGTTGCCGCCAGCTTACCGCCGGCCGCCAGGGTCATAATGAGGCCCATAATTTTTTATTTTATTATTACTGTTTTTTTAAAATATCATTCAGATCCACAAATCCATCAGCGGTTCTCGAAAATGACAAATAAAAAAAAAATGTATTTCAAATTTTACACCCATATTTCATTATTGTGCCACATTTATATCAAGCCACTGGGGTCAAGGAACACTTACCCTGACCCCCTTCATATGCATTCCAGCATACATTTAAGCCTCAGGACTCTTTTACAGATACAACTAAATTGGTCTGAATGCGCTTGTCTGGGTGTGAGAGTGGGTGATAGAAGGTGTGTCTAGGTGTGAGAGTGAGTGTGAGTGTATGTCTGGGTGTGAGAGTGGGTGTGAGAGTTTCTCTCTGGGTGCAATAGATGCAAGAGTATCTGGGTGTGTGAGTGAGTGTAAAAGTTTGTGTATAGGTGTGAGAGTGCATGTGATAGTGTTTGGGTGTGACAGTGGTAGTGAGAGTGTGTCTCTGGGTGTGAGAGTAGATGTGAGTGTGTCTGTCTGGGTGTGAGAGTGGGTGGGAGAGTGTCTCTCTGAGGATGAGAGTGGAGGTGAGAGGGTGTGTCTGGGTGTGAGAGTTGGTGTGAGATAGTGTCTTTGAGTATGAGAGTGGGTGTGAGAGTGTGTCTCTGAATGTGACAGTGAGCGTAAGACCATGTCTATGGATGTAAGACTGGGCGTCAGAGGGTGTGTCTGTGTGAAAGCAGGTGTGAAAGGGTGTCAGTGGGTGTGAGAATGGATGTGAGAGGGTGTGTAGAAAATGACCCGGGGCTGAAATATAGACTAGACTGCAGATCATGGGGTCAGGGTAGAGGTTCTCTGACCCAATGGGGGAATAGAAGTACATTAACTGTTGGACCCCAAATGCCTATACATTTTTTGTTGAAGTTTTGGTAAATCCACAGATTCACTTGTGGATTTACACTGGGGTTCACCTTGAGCCCCGTGGATGGTTCCGTGGATCTTGAAAACTGTCAAAAACAATTCTTTCTATGCATTTCAAGACCATAATTTACTATTTTACCCTATTTATATCACTCCCATGGGGTAAGGGAGTCTCTACCCAGACACCTCCATGTACACTGCAGCCAACATTTGAGCCTTGGGGACTGTTTTCTCATAAAACAAATGGTGACTGCACTTTCCCTGTCAGGTTGAGTCCAACCAATCAGATTCTTCCTTTTGTGTGTAAATCCGCTGATCCACCACGGATAGATCGCGGAGCCTCCCCGTCCCTTGATATCTCGATTTCTTTTTCCTTTTATATCTCAGAAACTACTGAATGGATTTACACCACAAAACACATGCTCTCTGGACCAATAGCTAGCTTTCTGCCAAATATGGTGTAATTCCGTCCTGCTGTTTGGCCTGCAGTTGTGTTCAAAATTCCTATGGGAAAATGCATGAGAAAAACGCATTTTTTGACCCTCCCCGTTTATTTCAGCCCCTGCTTCATGGATCATGCCAAAACTTTCAACACAGCAGCCACACTGACTGCTGTATTATTTTTGAACATTTTGTGAAGATTCGTCAAGCAGTGCCAAAATTATTGCCAAAAAAAATCGCTCTTCCTAAACTAACACCTAACTATACCTACCTACTGGCGACCACCAGTAAGTTATATATATATATATATATATATATATATATATATATATATATAACAGCGTAAGAGTGTATATATATATATATATATATATATATATATATATATATATATTAACTACGGGCCAGTAGGTAGTTATAGTTAGGGCCATGTTTCCATTGAAAAAGCATTATTTCAAGAAAATTTCCAAAAAAAGTTGCCTGGTGATTCTTATTGCGCACAGGAAGTTTCAGAGTGATCCATCAAGCAGGGGCAGAGAAAAAGGGGACTCAAAATACGTTGTGTTTCCCATGTTAATTCCCATAGGACCTGTCAACACATCTACAGCCCGAACCACTAGACGGAATTACACCAAATTTAGCTGAAAGCTAGCTGCCGGCACTCAGATTGTGCTTTTTGTTATTTGGTGTAAATCCATTCAATAATTTAGGAGATATTTAAGGGCAAATACATTTGTATATCTCTGACTGCCAATATTTCCCAAAATTCACAAATTTTCACAAATATGAATGCAAAAAGAAGTGTTGCAATTGGCTGACCACAACTGGACTAGAAAGTTGCGGGGTGAAAATTCTAATTGAAAGTGGCATAAGGGGTCAGGATGAAGGTACCCTGACTCCCGGGGTGTGATATAGGTGTATTTTAGGGGCAAATTATAGGTTTATTATGATTTTGCATCGCTACATGTGGTATCCGTGCAAGTTTGTGAATTTTCACAAATTTCCACAAATTAATTGCAAAATATTTGCAATTATGGAAAGGTTTAAAAGAAAAACCACAGACTCATGCATACACTAATTTATTTACTCACACATGATCTCAGAGACTTAGGCCCCCCATCACATGCCCACTCAGACACTCATGCACCCACTCAGACTCACTCGTAGACTCACACATCCACTTTCAGACACTCACGCACCCACTCACACATACACTGACAGAGACAGGCCCTGTGGTCAACCTGCATGGCACACAACCAAAGGCCATGTGTGGCACGGGGGTGGCTGGTTATAAGGGCTTGGCCGCAAGGCCTGGCTGCAAGGCCAGGCCTTGCAACTAACCCCCGCTGCACACCGCCGAAGGCCTTGTGCCGCAGGGGTTGGAATAATGTATAGTAATTAAAATTACTTTACGTTAAAAAACCAAAGAAATTCACTCAATAAACAAAGGTACAAGGACGTTATAGTTAGTTTCTGAATTTACACATACAAAACCATAGAAATTCAGCAGTTATAGATAGAGTTCTTTCAAGTAACTATAATGAACGCCCTAAGGTAACTATAACTCGCGCCTTTGCCATGCACAGCTAATTACTCCACATATTATGTCATAGATGACATCTTGTATGACATATTTGATATCATTGCAATGTTTGCAATAACATTATTGATAAGAAAACAGTGCATGGCAAGGGTGCGTGTTATAGTTACCTTAGAACACGAGTTATAGCTACTTTAAATGAGAACTGCTGAATTTCTATGGCTTTGTATGAGTAAGTTCAGAACATAACTAGAACACCCCTGTAACCTCTGTTTTTTTAAGTGCTCCACCACACGAGATTCAAATGCTGGCACTCCATGCAACTGAATTATTTATTCAGACCCAAGAATCCATTTCATGTCAATAAATTTACAATTTTCCAAATACAAGAATAGGGCTACGCGTTTCAACCATCACGGTCTTCTTCATTGGCCCACAAATGAAAAAATGCACAAACCATGTGGCCCCTCCTACTTCCAATATAACAACTCTTACAAATCATGAACATAGAAGATTTTTTTTTTCTCCCTTCTCCCTTCTTTTTCTAATTCTTTCTAATGTAATATATCACAATGGCAAAAATTGAGAACATATCCACAACGTTATTGATTTAGCTAATTGGATGGCCACATAGACAATGCTATCAAATTAAAATTAAAATAAGCCCTGAACAGCTGAACACTGCCATGTATCTGCTACCTTAGCTAACCAATATGAACATAAAGTTCCTCATCCTTGTTCGATCCCCAAGGATGTCGGCTATTTAGTCGAATAATATATTCGGATTCCAACTTTCATAATTGCCTCTCTCTGTCGCCCTCCCTCGGGGTAACCAACACTCTATCAATTCCAAAGAATGTCATTTTTTCCACCATCCCTCCATGTACCAAATTACAGTGACGAGATACTGGGTAGGTTACACCTTTGTTTACGATTGCTCTCCAATGTTCAAGAATCCTTTTCTTTAGGGTAAAAATTGTGCTACCCACATATTGTAGCCCGCAAGGGCACACAATCACGTAGATAGCAAAATCTGAAGTGCAACTCAAAAAAAAAGTACACTTTCTTTTTTCCCTGTGGGTAGCACATAGGGGGTCATTCCAACCCTGGTGGTAAAAACCGCCAGGGCCGCGAATGACGGAAACACCGCCAACAGGCTGGCGGTGCTTCCTGGCCCATTCTGACCGCGGCGGTAAAGCCGCGGTCAGAAAACCGGGTCCGGCGGTTTCCGCCGGATTTCTCCCAGCTGGGCGAATCCGCCAGGGCAGCGCTGCAAGCAGCGCTGCCCTGGGGATTCTGACCCCCTTCCCGCCAGCCTGTTTCTGGCAGTTTTCACCGCCAGGAACAGGCTGGCGGGAACGGGTGCTCTGGGGCCCCCACTGCCCATGCCACTGGCATGGGCAGTGCAGGGGCCCCCTAACAGGGCCCCAGCATGCTTTTCACTGTCTGCTTAGCAGACAGTGAAAAGCGCGACGGGTGCAACTGCGCCCGTCGCACACCTGCAACACTGCCAGCTCCATTCGGAGCCGGCTTCAGTGTTGCAGGCCGCCTTCCCGCTGGGCCGGCGGGCGCTAACAATGTTAGCGCCCGCCGGCCCAGCAGGAAGGTCGGAATGGCCCCAGTGGTCTTTCGACCGCGGAGCGGCCATATGGCGGTTCCCGCCTGGCGGGCAGCGACCGCCGCCCGCCAGAGTAGGAATGAGGGCCATAGTCTTTATGATTTGTACTGTATCTGCATGCTTTGCACTTGGCACATTTATAAAAACCTTGTTGTTTGTCCAAGAAGGTCCCCCTCCTTTTAAGTGAATAGCTGTGTACCAGGATATCCTGCAGGGAACTGCTTTTCTTATAAGTTATCCTTGGATGAGGGCTAATTAACTGACCAATCACCTTATCTGTTTTGATCAAATGCCAATATTTGGTCAAGATCTTTTTAACTTCCAACGAATACGTATCTAAAGTAGTCACAAATCTCAAGGTGTTGTCCTCTTTGCTCTAAGTAATTCCCCGTAGGGTATACTCCATTTCACACTAGGCGGATGGTGACTCTGGGCATGTAGGATACTATTACCAGCCGTGGTTTTTCTGAACAATCTAGTATGTAAAGTACCTGCTTCAACCCTGACCTCTACATATAAAAATTCCATAACCTGTTTGTGTATTTTGTGTGTGAAGTTTAGATTCAAATTATTTTTTGGTAACCAATTCAGAAAATCACATAACATTACGGGATAATCTCAATCAGAGTATGGTGGTGAGTAGTAATATTTCTGATAGTGTGAGATCTAAAGTAACATTGTTTTACTGCTGACATCAATTTAAAGCATGCAAATACAGTAATGAGTCCAAAAAGGTAAGATTGGGTAATGGACAAAGGGAATACGAGATCAAGGAATTCTTTACCTGCAACACGGACTTTTGTGTATATTGTTTGAGGTGCCCATGTGATAAAATATACGTGGGAAGTACGATACACAAGGCGAAAAAGAGAATTTTGGAACATGTAAGAGCTATTCGCAATTTTGATCGCAGTTATCCTGAGGCCCGACATTTTCATGAGATGCATCAAGGGGATGAAAGGTTACTCAGTTATTTGGTGTGCGATCAAATCAAATTAAACTCTCGGGAAGGAGACAGACAGAAAATGTTACATATTTTGGAATATAAGTATATCATTAATTTTATGACTCTCTCCCCTAGAGGTTTAAATTTAAGTGAAGAGATGAAGACACATCTTGGTAGATGAAAGTTTTTTCTGAAATTTCTTTCTGATCATTTTTGACAAGTTAATCGAGCTTCTTTGATGTTTTTTGTAAAGTATATATATGGTATTTTATGTGTTTGTTTTGGGGGTTGTTGGACTCAAAATATACATTCTTAGTGGGAAATAATAAAATAATGATAGTGAGGGATTGACAAATTGATCATGATTATGAGGATATTGTTTTGATTTTGTTAACTACCAATAATATGGAATATTGAAGTATGTTGATCTAATTGACGATGGATTATGAATTTATAGTGTATTTGGAATGAATCATAAGTCCAAAGGGATTATTCAATTGATTGATCTAAGCACTTATATGAATTTACTGTGCTTACGAGTACTTACAAGATGGCGCCCACCTTTTCAATAGTTGTGTATGTATTGGAGATTGAGTCCATCTAGTATGTTTATGTATTTTGTATTTAAATATACTGCATTGAGTACTCCCCCATCCCTGAACAAGGCTACGGCTGAAACACGTTGGGAGGAAGTCTTTTTGTGCTATTGCTAATATATTTTTGCAACTATTGAAGGTGTCTTGACTTTTCCTTCAAATGGGATAAGGAAATATTGGACGTAATTTAATGGGATTCCCGATCCCGTGTCAAGACCGCTGCATAGAGCCTCGATATTTTGGGAATAATCTTTGTTGAATATGTATATATATATATATATATATATATATATATCAACAGATATCTACATGAATTAATAATAAATATACGTAATCAATATCAGAAAGTGTATTTAAGTCTGGGAATAATACATACTATATTACTACAGAGGGGTAAAATATATTATTCCCAGTCCAAACAGTGCAACATTAGGAAACATGTTGGACTTTAGAGGGGATAAACTTACTATTCCCACTCCAGTCTGTGCAACTGTAGGAAAAGTTTTGGATTTTGAAAGGGTTACATTTCCTCTTCCTATTCCAGTCCAAGCAACAGTAATGAAAATGTTGGACTTCAGATGGGTTAAAAATTACTATTCCCACTCCAGTGTAAGCAACAGTAGTGAAAACGTTGGACTTCAGAGGGGTAACATGTACTATTCACACTCTAGTGCAGATGTCTTCAAACTGGGGGGCGGGCCAAACTCTGGCCAAAAGAAATATTATATTGAAAACATGCCTTTGATTTAAGCAGAAGCATGTTATTGCAGTTTTAAAAAGGTAACAGTACTTAACTGCAATGTTTAAATAGGTTTCGACCTATTTCAACATTGCCATCTTTCTAAAATAATTGTGAAAAATTCTGATTTTTATTTTTCAACTGGGGGGGGCGCCGCATTAAAAAGTTTGAAGACCACTGCTCTACTGTGTACAACAGTAGGGAAAGTGTTGGACTTTGGAGGCGTTAAAATTACTATTCTGACTCCATTCTACCCACCAGTAGGGAAATTGTTGGACTACAGCCGGGTAAGATTTACTATTCCCACTACATTCTAAGCAACAGTAGGTAAACTACTTCACTTCAAACACATTGCATATTTTCATAACCGTAATAATTTTGAAAAATATAAAAACTCTTAATAGAAACATTATTACTTATCATAAAATATATTTAAAAAATAAGGAGCAATTAACCAATTTATAAAATTCATAAACAATATAATAATTAGTTTTCAATTAAAAAATAATGACTGAGTAATTATCACTGAATGAGTTTGCCACCTTATGCCTCTACAAGCCTAGTAACACATAATTGAAATAAAAAGCATGACATAATTTACATAATTGATAATTAATTGAATAACTGATTAACAATTATTAATTAATTAATTAATTAACTTCTCACCCAATAACCATTCAAACTCAGCTGCTCACACATAAAATATAACTAATATATAATTATTACAAAATTGTCATAATTAGTAATCAATTAATTATTTAATTACACAATAATAATGATCATTTACTAAATATTACTTAATTCCCTTCCCACACTATACCTCCATAAACCCAGCAACCCAAACCTAAAATGTAACTAACATAAATGATTATTCCATGATTTACATTATTGATCATCAATTGAATAAATAGTAATAAAATAAATTGTCAATTAATTATTACTTATTTAACTTCCCGCCCTATATCCCTACAAATATGAGTTGAATTTCAGTTATTTGAGATATTTAAGTCTTGAAATGTTTTGGAGCAGCAGGAGATTCAGTTGCAGCATGTCTGGTTTGTGCTAAAAATCATTTTAAGTTTGCGGTCCATTGGATTTGCTCTATATTGTAGTGAGGGATGTTTGGTATGAATTTTTTTGTTAATGAGTATGTTCTTGGGAACTAGTTCTTAGGTCTTGTAAAACATTTCAAACTTCTATTTCCTTGACGTTTGGTGGGTCATTATGTTCTCTAATGTTTAGTACTACACTGTTTTCAACATGCATTCTAATAATACTGTGTGCATTTCCAGTGCATATTTTCTATGGCTGTGGCCAGTTTCCACAACAAAATGTCAAGTACAAAGATATAGACAAACAAAAATCTTGTGAAAATACCATGAACATAAACATTGTTTATAATAGGAATGACAAAAATATTGCGACAAAATCATTGCAGAAGAAAATATTGTCAGAAACTACGTAAGAAAATAGTTTTTTCTTCATAAATCAAAACTGTAAATTAATATTGTAAACACAAAACAATGTAAACTACATATAATTATTCAAGATGAGTGTATACAGGGAGCTGACAGGGCCACAGGGGCCTTGGGGCTCCCCCTGTGGCCCTCAAGGCACTGTTTGCTGGGTGCCCTGGTGGCCACTAGGGCACCCACCCACAAGCACCTCTGGCCCTGGGGGATGGGGTTCCCAGCCACTATTTGCTTGATGGGGGTTTCACATGCACCACTCTCCTGAGTGATAGTTATCTCAAGCAACTATAACTCATGCCCTAAGGTAACTATAACTCACATCTTCACCATGTACTGCTACTTACCCCACTTCTTGCATCACTTGTGATATTTTCTATGACATCATTGATACTACCACTGCAAAATGTGTAATTTAATTATTGATGAGGAAACTGTGCATGGCAAGAGCATGAAGTATAGTTAATTGAGATAACTATTACTAGGGAATTTCAGTGGTTTTGTACAATTAAAACTTTACATTGTCACTGGAATTTTCACCTAACTATAACGACACTTCAGCTTTTTTCTGTGAATATATGTACCACTAAGTAGCTTTAGTTAGGTCTGCATTTCCATACAAAGAGCGTTTATTTGTTTGCTGATAACTTTGTCCCCTTTTGACTAATCTTCACAAACTTTTCCAAAAGAAAGGTTCATCCACCTCAGTTCCTTCTTGGAAAGTTTCTGGATGATCTGTCAAGCAGCGACTGGGAAAAAAGAGGGTGCCAAATTGTAAAATCCCCATGAATTTTCATTAGACTTTTTAAGATATGGCTAAAACAATAAGTGTTAACAGAATTACACCAAGTTCAGCAGGGTGCAGGATCTTAGTCTGTAGATTATGCTTTTTATGATTTGGGGTAAATCTGTTCAGTAGTTTTTGAGAAATTAAGCGTCAAACATAATTGCATATCTTAGCAGTTGGTCTCACAAGAGTCTCGCAAACCTCCCACAAGAGTGCACATTTAAAAATGGAGCTTTGTGATTGGTCAAGAGGACCATTTTCCTGTGAGTCTTCATGCTTTCATGGGAGCCAGAGGCTCCTGCTGGTCTTGTTAGAGTGAGTGCTCTGATTGGTTGGCTGTTGAAATGTTAGAAATGAAATGGACGCCATTACTGCTGACTGTCAAACATTGGAGGTGTTGTGGAAATTAAAAGCTCTATCAGCCGGCAGCAGAAAGGAATGTTTATGTCTAAGCTTAGATAGGAAGGCCCTGATTTATACTTTTTGGTGCAAAACTGCACTAATGCAGTTTTGCACCAAAAAGTTTAGCACCGGCTTGCACCATTTCTGAGCACCAGCCGGGCACCATATTTATGGAATGGTGCAAGCCGGTGCAAAGGGTAGGCTAGTGTAAAAAAAAAGGACGTTAGTCGGTTGGGGCTGGCGGTATGGATGAAGGGGTTTTTCACCAAAAAAATTACTTTAGGCAAGTTAGATTAAAAAAAAATGACTCTAACCTGCCTAGAGTCATTTTCTGAAGCAAAACCATCCATACCACATGACTCCTGTCTTAGAAAAGGCAGGAGTTATGCCCACCCCACCAATGGCCAGCACAGGAGACCAGGATCCCCTGGGCATGGCCATTGCACCCAGTGATATGTAGGGGGCCCATTTCCGGGCCCCCAATGGCACTTTAAAAAAACAAACTTACCTGTACTTACCCTTTCTTATCTGGGATGGGGTTCTCCATCCTCCGCTGTCCCTCTGGTGTGGGTGGGGGTATCCCTGAGGCCTGGGAAGGGCACCTGTGGGCTTATTCCATGGTGTTCCACCATGGATATAGGCCCACAGGTCTCTAACACCTGCCCTAATGCAGGCATTATAAAAAGGTGCAAAGCAAGCTTTGCACCATTTTTAAACCCCTCCTCCCCCAGTGCATGATTTTTGTTGGGGAGAATAAATAAAGCACTGGGGCCTTAGAGTAATTTTTTTCCTGGGAACGCCTACCTCGCAGGCAAAAAATGCCTAAACTCCAATATTTTGGCGCTAGACATGTCTAGCATCAAAATAAAAATATGGAGTTAAGTTTGCAGCAGATTTCCATTAAAAAAAAATGACCTGAATCCGGCACAAACAGAGTATAAATATGGGCCTAAGTGTCTAAGCCATAACTACACTGAAGAAAATAAATGTATATTGTTTTTAACTAATTTGTACGATCTCACAGGACTCTTCTGGGATTGTGAATAGTAAAACTCCATACACTCCATTAGTAGGAATGCATATAGTGATGTTTGTTTTTGAGACAAAGGGCCTCATTACGAGTTTGACAGTCTTTTGGCAAAACCACCACCGTGGCGGCTGCCAAAAGACCACCATGTTGGCACCAATCCAACTGTCGTATTAAGAGTCACACCGTGAACTCTGCCAAAAAACAGCCAAATTTCCCGAAACCACTAGGACAGTGGAGGACGGAAAAGAGGCGGTCCCAGCACCAGCAGCCCAGACAAAAATCCTCTTATCATAATACGATCCACAAATCACAACAGCGGTTCTTCCATTGCGGAAAACCATTGGCGGTAAAAGCTGCGGTGGTCTTAACTCATTCCTGTCAGAACACTACATCACATTGGATAGTTTGAATAACCCACACGTGATACACATCCACACACCCGTCACGTCTACTCACTGCACTAAATAACACACCCCTACACAACCCACAATCCTTTGCAATCAAAACACCACACACAGCCACAGATAACCAACCTCCCAGAAAGTTTCAATTGGCAAGAATTGGCACCCATTTACAATTCACTATGTACACTTCACACACCTGCACAACATACAAAACACACATATTAGTACCTGACACAATCCTCAACACCCGTCACCCACTCACATCACAGCATCTACACCTCACCATTTCCCTAACTGTGCACCCTTTCACTTTGAACGCAACCACACCATCTTCACAACCACTACCATGTACCCACAAAAACACCCACGTTTCACTGATGAGGAGTTGAGGGTCATGTTTCACTGATGAGGAGTTGAGGGTCATGGTGGATGGAATTGTCAGGGTAGAGCCACACCTGTTTGGAGCACAGGCCCAACAAACATCTATTGCCAGGAAAATGGAGTTGTGGCATGGAATAGTTATGTAGGCAGTTATCTATGCACAAGGGAGGACATGAGGAAGAGGTGGAATGACCTCAGGGGGAAGGTCCATTCCATGGCATCCAGGCACCAGCTTCTGGTACTGAAGACTGGCAGTAGGCCTCCACCTCCTCCCCCTATTTTCACATCTTGGGAGGAGAAGGTCTTGGGCATACTGCATCTGAGCACCTGACAGGAATACCTGGTGGAGTGGAGTCTGTAAGTTCCAGCAATATACTTGTCACGCAATTGTTTTGTCCTGCATGCTCCTCACCACCTATACCCTCCCCAAATTACATTCCACCCACTACAACTCTATCCTAATCACCTAATACCATTCCCTGGCATGCCAAATGTCCTCTAAACACATCTAGCCCCACAGCCCTTGGAAATGGCACATGAAGCACTAGCCAATTACAGCACTATAACACCCAGAATGTTAAATCCCAACCTAGTCAACTCCAGTACACTGCACCGAATGTTACTTGTCATGCATGTCAAATCAATATCTGATCTAACTCATCTTGATTGTACTAGTGTGGAACTGTAGATGGCGATGACAGCAATGCAATGGCTCACTCACACTAGCATCCAAAGCAAAACACAGCTATAGCTGAGTGCCCATATATAATGGCCACAGATCAAAGATCCTAAGCTAGAAATATACTCACCTGGTTTGGAAAGTCAGATGGCTGAGTGGATACACATGCAGTAAATCCAGATACAGGTCAATGATCATTGTAAACACATATACTGTGTTCCAACAAGGACACAAATGTGCATTCTGCAGCTTTTATTTATGCCACTTATAATGCCAGACATTTCACTAGGTAACAGAGGTGAACAGCTATGCCAATTATCTGACAATATCAGATGCCATCAGCTGTACAATCACTACCAACATGGATGACCAGCATAAAACATGGTGTATGGAATTGAAGTTACGGAGTATCATGCAGTATCCAAGTTACATATTGCATCAGCTGTCAATGTCCTTGCAGATCATGTCAAGGCACTGTCTGCATCTCACACAACTGCTAAAATACCCCCATTGTAACCTGAACTCTGTGTTCCACCCCATCCACAGGTAACCTTGCTATTGTCAGCATGGAAAGGATACCAAAGACTGCCTCCACCCCTCTGGATGAAGGCCTCTGTGAGGACAGCACCCCTGGATGTCTGGACACTGATGAAGAAACTGGCCGATCTGGGACACCTGGTCAGTCAACAACTGTCAGCCTCTCTGTGCCTATATCAACACCTCCCAGCCCCATTGCATCTATATCACAGGCAACCATTCACCCCCTAACCTGTGTCCAAAGGATTGTGTCATCCATTGTGTGCCTCACAGTACAGCTACCCGAGTCTCACCTTGCCACCCCTGACCATGATGGACCTGTCACAACTGGAAGTGGACACACACACACTGTGCCGGGGGCACAGGCACGTGGGGGCAGGGTATGTGGAAGGGATGCTGTGGCCAGAGGATGGAGTTTCAAAGGGACACTACTGACCAGGATACCATCTCCCAAGTCTTGGAAGCTTACCGAAGTTTCCAAGGCATGAAGGACCAAGTTATCACCATGCTGAGGGAAATCCAAAAGCTGCAGAGGGACAACCACTAGGACGTTATGCAGCAGTGACAGGCACAAAATGCCCACTTGGCTTCCATTGCAGGGGTTCTGTGAGACTTGATTACCACACTGAGTAGGTCTTGTACCCAACATCTGGCCCCTTAAACTAGCAATGATACATCACGCCCTTCTACATCTGCGGCTGCTAGTGGAATGGAGGCCCTGCCAGGGAAAGGACATACCCCACCCTCTGTAGCTGAAGGACCCCCCCGTGAACATGGATGTCCACCCAGACTTCCAGCAGGAGCAGATGCCAAGACCAAACCCACTGCCAGGAAGTAAACCTCTCCTAAACTGTTCCCCTTGTGTGCCACAGATACACCCTGTTGCCTGTTCTGTAACCAATTTCCATTTTCCTATCATGCAAGGACACTGGACCTGTGTCCCCAAATGATGTAGCAGCTACCCTGATGATGTCATCCACCATGACTAAACCTATCACAATTTTTTGTGTGTGAGTTTAATGTTCATAGTCACAAATGTGTTTTGTTTCTCCACAATAATTCACACTTAAACACAGGAGCTGTGTATGTCTCATTTATCAACCATGTACAATAGTTATGCATGCCAACTCTAGTCTGATCATGTCCCTCTGTATTGTACACCCATTGTAATGAACCCCATACATGGACTCCATCAGCAGGAGACTCATTACGATAGGATTGTAACAGGACAGATACCAAATAGGTTGTATACTACAAATACATACAGTCAGTGAACGATATGTTAACAGCGCAAAGAGCATGACTAAGAGTAGCATCAGGATGTCTGCCAAGGTGTAACTCAATGATAAACTACAGGATACAGAATTTAGGGTTATACCACTCTACCAACAAGGCAGGAGGCACACGGATTGGTTCTTTGATCACCTGGCAAAGCCTTATCATATACCCATACCATAGCTTCCAAATATGCATATCCCATGGTACAGACAGAGATCAGTGCAGATCTACCCATACCTTGAAACTTTCACTTACATTGACCATACACGTGTAGGCTTGTCACTCACCTATGTCAATCCACAGTTGGTCTGCAAAGTAGGAACACACTGACAGCTAGATTCAAGGTAGAATACATAAAACTGTTACCATTGTGCAGGGATAGGCTATGGTCCTACAATTACACATGAGCCACACACATATTCAGACACAAATGCAGAATTAGACAACCTCATGTACCCCAAAGGTGAACATGACGGGAAAACACTTTTCTACCCCAGTGTCCTAACAGTCTAACAATGTCAGTCCCTCTCCACATAATCAAGACTCATAGTACCTAGTATCAGCGATGTCCATTGTAGCGGACCTCCCCTGCCGTGGTTGGGTACCTCACTGGTGTCAAGGACGGCTTGGATAGCCAGAGTAACATGTGAACAACTTGGTAGAACACACACATATATGTGTGACAAGCAATCTAGTGATTGCAGGAGACATACATTGCAAACACATATTTTAAATGTAACTTATCAACCATCCAGGCCCTCTGTGTGGAGACATGTCATCAGCAGTGGGACATTTCTGTTCCGCATGATGAAGGAATCCTGGACTGATCCAGGATACTTGGCACTGACTTCTGAAATGTACTGGTCTTCCAGACACACCACCTGAACGTTTATTGAGTGGTAGTTTTTCCTGTTCCTATACACCTATTCATTGGCACTGGGGGGAACCAAGGCTACATGGGTGCCATCTATGGCCCCAACCCAAAGTGGAATGTGTCCCATAACATTAAACCCTGCCTTCACATAGGCCATGTCTGCACGCTAGGGAAACCTGATGTAGCTGTCCAGGTGTTTCAACAATGCACACAGTACATCCCTCAAAACCAGACTGAACATGGGCTGAGACATTCCTGCAGTTAGGGCCATTGTAGTCTGAAAGGACCCAGTGGCCAGGAAGTAAAGCACTGATGGGACTTGAAGGATAAGAGGTGTGCTACAGGGATTGGGAATGGTCAGCATCAGATCTGGCTCCAATTGATCACAAAAATCCATGGTAGTATGACGATTCAGCCGATAGGTCTGGATACAATGTCTCTCCTTCATGGTGTGCAGGTCTAATATTGGAAGGTACACTGGTGGTTGTTGTCCTCTCCTCATGGCAGGAAAACTATGTGAAGAAATTTCAACATAGTATGTGACATGCAGCATGCAGACATCTTGTAAAGTCAGATACACAACTCACATATATTTGCTGTCGAGGTCGGTTAGAAACTCAGCTACATAACAGCACATAGGTATGAACTCGATGACACCCTTCTTGGGGCGCATTCCGACACTTAACTATTGAACTACACATACAGATTAATCTGTTACTGTAAATGGTTGAAAGTCCAACAGATTTGACACGTCTTACTCACTGTTGTGTGTTGTTATGTGTGACTGTGCCAGTCCTGAATGGTATGTTGTGTGTGCATATGTACCTTGACAATTTACAACAGTGAAAGGTAAGTGTGAGTACTCTGTCGTTGTCTTCAGTGTTGATTCCAGTGTCTCTGGGCGAGCAGGAGCAGCGGGAGGACATGTAGTTCTGCTTGCATGGCGGCTCCGAACGAGTATGGGTTCCTGAAGGTGTGTGTCTCCTTTTATATGGCTGGTTTCTGTCTGGGTTTCCATGGTGGTGCGACTGCAGCGTAAACTTTAGTGGTGTGCGACCTCATAATCTGTCCGGTTGAAACATGGTATCCGCAGGCCTGCAGGTGGTTACTATTGTCTGTGGCAGCTGGTCCGCATAGTATAATTTAAACTTCAGCAAACAGAAACAAGTTTCAGGAAGTTGTTAAAAACATATCTGTTTTAGATTTTGATCTAGGTTGCCTCTGTCCGGTTTTGATATAGATTGTGCTGGCACACTCAATAGAGTAGCCACGTGCTCCATAGAAACTGAGTAGTATAATATAATAGTATAGTTAATAGAGTGAAAGGTTGTTTGGGGAGGTGTAGATGTGTTAATATAGGTGTTGCGAGTTACACATTGATATAAGCAAGATTTTCAGATTGTGTTAAAAATGAAATGTACAAACTGCATGTATTTCTAAGTAAAAGAAACAGTGTTTCTCAAATTGTAACACAAAAAATATAATTATGCAAGCTGTACTGTTGTTATGAACCTCATTGTGCATATACTTTAGCCCTATGAAATGTGTGAATGGCGATATTGCTATCTACAGTAAAAAGCTGTGGTGAGTGCTAGCAAAGGTGTCTCAAGAAGAATGTGTAACTTTATAAATGCTTAAGAAATGTGATTTGATAGAATGTTCTAATTTATTTGTGATATAAAGGGTGAGTGTTTGGAATTAAGAAATTGACATGTTTCTGGGGCATTAGATGTAAATATATGTTTCAGGCACAGGTTGTTCAGGTTGGAAGGACGTGGAGTCACGTGAACAGTTGAGAACTTCATCAACTTGAGCTCAATCTGGACAGGCTATGCTTTGTAAACTGTATGTGCTGATTTGCTGAGCCTTTATTGCCATCTAGCCTGCCACAATATAGCATGAATCTAAAGACTCTTTGGCAGGCTACGCAGGTTAAAAGACTGTAAAACATGTGCTACTAAAATAAAAATCCAGTAGGCAAATAAAGTAAAAATGGGGGGTTAGGTAGGGACTTAGGAGCTATTTATGAGTGTCAGAAAAAACTTAGGCCCTCATTACAACTTTGGGGGCGGCAACCGCCGCCCACCAAGTTGTAACCGTCGTGCGGCCGCCAATGCACCCGCACTCCCGCAGTGGCCATTATGACATCCCCGCTGGGCCGCAACATGGGAGCCGGTTCCAAATGGAGCCGGCGGTGTTGCGGCCGTGCGACGGCTGCAGTTGCACCCGGCGCGCTTTTCACTGTCTGCTGTGCAGACATTGAAAAGCTGTGTGGGGCTGTGCCAGGGGGCCCGCGATTCCCCTTCCCACCAGCCTTTCCATGGCGGTTCCTACCACCATGAAAATGCTGGCGGGAAGGGGACTCGTAATCCCCTGGGAAGCGCTGCAAGCAGCGCTGCCTTGGTGGATTAAAACCGCCGGGACCAACGTGGCAGAAAAACACCGGTCCCGGCGGTGCGACTGCGGTGCTTCCGCCGCGGTCATAATCCCCGAGTTTGCACCGCCAGCCTGTTGGCGGTGCAACCTGCAAAACAGCCCTGGTGGTCTTTGATCGCCAGGGTTGTAATGAGGCCCATAATGTATTTTAAAGTTGTTTGTTTTCTTTGTGTTATAGTTGTGCACATGAATTGTTAGTGTAGTTGTTTCCTTAATACTTATTATACATTTCAAGT
Organism: Pleurodeles waltl; assembly: GCF_031143425.1. Classification (NCBI taxonomy): domain Eukaryota; kingdom Metazoa; phylum Chordata; class Amphibia; order Caudata; family Salamandridae; genus Pleurodeles; species Pleurodeles waltl. The sequence goes on along the minus strand of NC_090444.1, from coordinate 1,660,042,930 downwards.
TTATTATAGTAGGGCAATATTCAGTACAACTTGCAGTTCCATGTTCAGCGACAGTGAATATCCTATTACATGCATATGTATGTCAATGGTACTATACTCATCTTTTATTCTACAGATATTTGGTAGTAGAGGAAGCAATTATTTTACTATGCAGGTATGATTACTTGTCATGCAACAGGGAGGAGCTACATGCTGTAGTATAGGGAACTGTGATACAAGATAGGGGTCTTCCCACAGAGGGAAGTGCAAATTTAGGGCCAGATGTAGCAAGGGTTTAGCGAGTTGCAAACGGCGAAAATCGCCGTTTGCGAGTCGCTAAAGCCTCATTGCTATGTAGAAATGCATTTTGCGAGTCGGATCCGACTCGCAAAATGCATTTCCGACTCGCAAATAGGAAGGGGTGTTCCCTTCCTATTTGCGACTCGCAATGCTATGCATTTTCATTTGTGACCGCGATTGCAGTCGCAAATGAAAGCGTAGTTACCATCCACTTGAAGTGGGTGGTAACCCAGGCGCAAACGGGAAGGGGTCCCCAAGGGACCCCTTCCCCTTTGTGTCTGGAATAAGAAATAATTTTTCAGGGCAGGGAGTGGTCCAATGGACCACTACCTGCCCTGAAAAATACCGAAACTAAAGGTTTTGTTTTTTTTCAAAGTGCAGCTCGTTTTACCTTTAAGGAAAACGGGTTACACTTTGAAAAAAAAAAACTGCTTTATTTAAAAGCAGTCACGGACATGGTGGTCTGCTGTCTCCAGCAGGCCACCATCCCCGTGAGTGCCCTGAATCGCTATGGGGTCGCAAATTGCGACCCACCTCATTAATATTAATGAGGTGGGTCTTTGCGACCCATAGCGACTCGCAGAAGGTGTCTGAGACACCTTTCTGCATTCCAAATTGCAAGTTGCAATTTGCGAGTCGCTGGGACTCGCAAATTGCAACTCGCAATTTAGAATTTTGCTACATCTGGCCCCAAAACTCTAATACACACTTCTATCAGCTGCTGTGCACACCCTAAAATGTATGGTTGTTTTCATTGGGAGGCAGTAGAAACAAGGTAAGTGTATTGCCACAGTGAAATAGGGACACAAGTTATCCAAACCAGAGTTCTGACCAGAGAGGATACTTAATTTTGTACTCTACCATGGCTATTCGTCAGTAAGAAGAGCGGTATGGGCAGAGAGAACAGTTTCTTCCCATAGACTACTCTGCACATTTTACTCTGGGGAGATGTCATACTTGAGAGGGCAGTGTGGTTTCATGTAATAGGGTGTGATTTAGATCTAAGCGGAGGGTTTACTCTTTTGCAAAGGTGGCAGATATCCCATCCGCTGAAATATAAATACCATTGATTTCTGTGGTATTTAGATTTCAGTGGACAAGATACACGTCACCATTGTGACAGAGTATCCCCTCTGCCGAGGTCTAAATCAGGACCATAGTCTCTATAGATGTTATGAAAGACAGACTTGTGAGCATAAGGGTAATTTTAACTCCATACCTTTCAAGTACTTCTGTCATACTTGGGAGAGGTATTACCAGAAAGGTAAGCGACTGTTCACAACCTAATTTGCACAAGCATTATCCAAGAGTCATGTCACAGGAGAGAGGCAAGTCTCTCCCCACCCTATCTGTGCAGAGTTATCATACAAGAGACTTGTGTCAGGAAACATGACAGTTTCTCCCCACAGCTTGCATAAATGTGAGCATGAGAAGAGGTATAAGTAGAGCGATACATTTCTCTCATACACTACTAGAGACATCTCTTACTCTGGTAAGATGTGCTAGAGAATAGATGACTTGTTCCCAGACAGCACTGCATATCGCTATTATTCTAAGGAGAGGTGTGAGGACAGAGGCCACTGGTTCATAACACTGTAGTGTACGTCCAAGTTGTTCTACAGAGAAGTGTTAGTGCAGTAGACAATGTTTCCTACATACTACTGTATGTCTGTCATGCTAGGATGAGGTGTGAGTGGATAGGCAAATCCATTTAAACACACTAATATATTTGGTTATTTCTCTGGGGAGAGGTGTCAGTGAGGAGGCTAGTATTTGTTATACATAGTATGAAACAGGCAGTACCATTATCACCTTACTGTGTATATTACTGATCATGGGGAAAGATGTGAATGGATAGCCAGCGTATCTTTACACCCTACTCTACACACTGGTAATCTTCATGCAAGGCCCCAATGGAGATGCCAGTCTCTCCCCACAGTCTAGTAATATGGATTGCAAAGGGTAAGTATTATAATGAAGGAAAAGGTAAACTCTTCCCCCTAAAGTAATTTCATGATCTCACAAGAGTCTTGTGGGATCGTCTTAAAAAAGGGGAGTGTAAATCTCTTTTAAATTATACCTATGACAACAAGATATGTTTAGTAAAAATGCAAATTCCATTATAAAACTTTGCACTCACAAGACTTTTGTAGTTCTGAAGAAAGCCATGAGAAGTCACAAGACTCAAGTGAGCATAAAGCAGAAAACACTGCCCCCTTGCAGTGGATGTGGAGGACCACGCACTTGACTCTTGCGAGAGGCTCGCAAAAGTCACCCATATTATGTATGAGAGCATCATGGCTCTCACAAGTGTCTCACAAGAGTCATCAAGAAGAAGGAAAAAAGGGCAACATTCTACAAATAACACACATAATGAAATTATTGGGTAGCTCTGAAAATAACTTTTTTAATCAACATTTTCGTACATTTTTTGTTTTTTACATTTTTAACTTTTTTGTGTTTTTGGTAAAAAGGATACAACAAATACAAGAAACTAGGAGTAAAAAAAAATCTCCTTCCAAATAAGTGAAGAAAAAACGAGGAAACAAATGTAAAAAAAAAAAAACGATTTGTGGGCTTTATGTTCTATACAAGCTTGTCATAGGGCCTGATTACAACTTTGGCGGAGGGGGTTAATCCGTCCCGAATGTGACAGATATCCCGCCCACCGTATTACGAGTTCCATAGGATATAATAGACTCGTAGTACGGTGGGCGGGATATCCGTCACATTTAGGAAAGATTAACCCCCTCCGACAAAGTTGTAATCAGGCCCATAGTGTCCCAAGTTTCAAAAGATATGGATGCCCCTGCTCAGTTATCAAGCTCTACAGCAAGGGCTAAGTTAGCCCGAGCAAGGCATTTAGGGGGTCATTCCGACCCCGCCGGGCGGAAACCACCCAAACACCACCCCGCGGTCAAATGACGCCAGGGTTTCGTAATGAGGCCCTTAGGCCCATATTACGAGTTTGGCAGACGGAAAAGCCTGTCTGCCAAAATCCCGACCGGGAGGTTGCCGCCATTGTGGCTGCCTCTCTGCCGGGCCCATTACAAGTTTCCCACTGGGTCAGTGGGTGAAAACTTCAGTTTCTGCCCGCTGGCCCAGCGAGAAATGGCCTACAACATTGTCTCTGGCTCATAGTAGAGTCAGCAGCAATGCTGTAGTGCACAGGGTGCACTGGCACCCTCGCAATGTTCACTGTCTGCAAAACAGACAATGAACATTGTGACAGTTCTAGCCAGGGGGCCCCTATAGTGCCCATGCCAAATGCCCCAGGGCCCCTGCATGAGTCCTCCACCAGCCTTTTCATGGTGGTGCTACCGCCGCTAGCAGAGAACAAAATCGTAATCCCTAGGGCAGCGCAGCTCGCAGGGCTGCCCTGGTGGATTAGGACCTCTACACCTGCCAGACCGACGGGACGACTAATACTGGCAGTGCTGGTGGTCTGACCGCCAGGTTCGTAATGAGGGCCTTAATGTGCATAGCCCTCATGTCCCCACATCCAAGTGGTAATGATGCTATGTTGCTTGTTCTGGCTGCCCATACTGAACTCTTTTCTGCATAGTTTACAAAGCACACATTTTGCAGTTACTTTTTCCCAACAAGCCTCATTTTAAAAAAAATTCACACAACAAGGACTTCTTGGGTGGCTTAGGTGCTGAAATAGTATTAGGGATCTCATCTAATTCTAAGGATGACATTCTAGTGACAGAAAGTCAGCAATATCAGAGAGGTAGTTAAAAAAGGTCTAACTACAGCAAAAACCAATAGTCAAATGAAGTGACAAGGAAGGAATCTTTTTTTTGCCAAATAAAGACTTCCATATGAACTAATCACAGTCCTTCCTTGGGATGTCTTTCTTCTCCTGGGTGTGTCGCGGGTGTCCTGCGAGCCTTCACAAGATTGTAAAACCAGAGAAATGTCTTTATATCTGAAATGCAACAATACATCAGCTGTTTTAATACTTTAAACAACACTTGTTATGAACTTAATTCCAAATGTACGAACCTATGAGTGGATCATGAGATCCGGACAGGAAGTACAGCCCCTGTATCATCCACAAAATGTATTGTGTGTTTGGCTGCCGCAATTGTGTTGCGAGAGCCGTAAATTTGTAAACAAAATAATTAATACAATATACATACTGTACTGACTTTATTATTTAAGATTAGCATTCAATAATAACTGTCCAGATGAAAAAGAATTCTGTACAACAAATTGGAAAGAAATTTATAACACTACAATCTCACGAGTCTCCCATGAGCCACCTGCGAGCCTCCCACTGGAGCAATCACACTTCTTAAATGTAGATGTACATAGTGAAAACACATTGGCCCTCATTACAACCCTGGCGGTCGGTGTTAAATCGGCAGTAATACCGCCAACAGGCCGGCAGTAAAAAAAATGGGATCATGACCATGGCGGAAACCACCAACATAGACAGCCACTTTAACACTCCAACCACCAGGGCGGTAGCAACCAACACCGCGGAGGTCACCGCCAACAGACAGGCGGAAGACAATGTACCGCCCACTGTATTATGACAGGCCAATCTGCCAGCCTTTCAGGGGCGGTACCAACGACATCAAAAGCACTGCGGACACAGTACACCGAAAGGGAACCACTCATCTTTCCACACTCCATGAAGAACCAGGACACCATGGAGCCCGAACTTCAGGTCCTCCCCATGTTGGTGTATCTACTAATACACCAGGAATTTGAAAGAAGGCAGCAGCGACGACGACGGTGAGTACTGCACCTAGCACACAGGGGAGGGGAGAGGCAAAAGAGAGCTACACACACATGTGGCACGCAACACCCCCACCCCCCACCCTCACCCACAACACCATACACACTAACACATCCAACAACATTACAGATACACCCCTTCATCCCCTGGAAGAACACAAGGAAAAGAGGAAATGAGTTTAACCAGTGATATATTGGAACATTTAGATATAGCAATAGAATTTAACATAATCAGTATATACAAATATTTACATCATTTACAGAAGGCCGTACACTGTCCCTTGTAAAGCCCGTGGACCAGTGGTCCCAAAAATCATGGGCGAAGCCCACACATGACACCTGCCTCAAAACGAAGAGAACACTGCAGAGGTATCAGGTCGAAAAAACACAGGCACCTCAGAGGGAAAGGGAGGGGGGCACCTCAGCTGGAAGATGGTACTACGCCACTGCTCCTCGAGGGGGCTACATGCCCACTGCTTGGTCCTGGGAAGTGCAAGGCCACAGTCTCTCAAGTGGATGCATTGCCCACTGCTAGGTCGTGGGGAGTGCACTGCCACAGTCTCTCAAGTGGATGCTTTGCCCACTGCTAGGTCCTGGGTGGTGCACTGCCACAGTCTCTCAAGTGGGTGCTCTGCCCACTGCTTGGTCCTGGGAAGTGCAAGGCCACAGTCTCTCAAGTGGGTGATCTGCCCACTGCTTGGTCCTGGGGAGTGCGAGGCCACAGTCTCTCAAGTGAGTGCTCTGCCCACTGCTTGGTCCTGGGGAGTGCAAGGCCACAGTCTCCCAAGTGGGTGCATATCTCCACTGGTTCTGGAGGGGGCTTTGTGCCCAGTATGCTTCATCCTGCCAAGGATTGGGGGAGTGGATGCATCTCTCCACTGGTTCTGGGGGGGGCATAGTGCCCAGTGTGCTTCATCCTGCCAAGGATTGGGGGAGTGGATGCATCTCTCCACTGGTTCTGGAGGGGGCATTGTGCCCAGTGTGCTTCATCCTGCCAAGGATTGAGGAGTGGATGCATCTCTCCACTGGTTCTGGAGGGGGCATTGTGCTCAGTGATGCTGCACCTGTTCTGTGGCAGTTCACATTTTCTCACCTGGGTGTCTGCGGACTGAGATGTTCACGGAACAGGTAGCATGATACTCCATGGAGGCAAAGCCACACTCCATCCTGTGGTGACTTAGGCTGCAAACTGCTGGTAGTGCCAGTGCTGGTGATGTTGCCTCATGTGGTGTGTACAGGGCCCATGACATCACCTGCAGCCTCGGACGGCTCCCCAATGGGGATGCTGCTGCTGTCCAATGTAATGGCACTGGCTGGGCACGTGGCGGTGCAGATGGCAGTGGAGGTTGCAGTGCAGGTGTCGGTGGCTGCGGTGGAGATGCTGCCGGTGCTGGCCGTGGTGCAGGTGTCTGTAGTGGTGGAGGGAGACACCAGACCGTCTCCAGCAGCCACAGACGGCTGATCACTGGGCAGGATGCTGCTGACTGATGTTGTGGCAGCGGCGGTGCAGGTGGCGGTGCAGGTGGCAGTGCAGGTGGCAGGGCAGGTGACGGTTGTTGAAGCGGTGGTGACCGTGGTACAGGTTGCTGGCATGTCTGGGGAAATAGTGGTCACCAGCCGCTCACCAGGAGGCTTTGTTCCGTGAGGTGACTTGGCCTTGCTCTTGTGTTCCTTCCCCACCTTGGTAGTCGCTGCTGGGACCTTGGCACTGTCCTCTTTGTGTTTGGATGAGGCCTTGCTGGGTGGGTGTTGCGAGTTTCCCCTGCTGCATGCCGGCCCCTTCTTGATCTTGGAAGGTGGCGGAATCGGGTGGTCCTTCCCATCTGTAGGTGGCACACTGACAGCTCTGACGGGTGCCCCCTTCAATCCACTGGACTTGTAGTGACCACAGCAGACGCAGATTTGGTGGCTGATGTGCGGGGCTGGGATCTAGACATGCTGGCCCTAGGGGAAGGACGGGGGGGAGGTGTAGGAAAGAGGTTGATGTTAGCTAGGAAAAGTTTTTTTGACACACTGGGACGAGAAGATGGAGGGGGTGCGGGAGTGGAGGAAGAGGTAGTGGTTGTAGGAGGTGTACGTCTGCTGAGTTTGGGTGAAGGTGCATGGGTTGGAGGCTGTTGTGAGCTGTTGAGTGGGTGTGTGCCTGCGTTTGTGTACTTTGGGAGGGGGGCTCACAGACACACTTGGAGAGGACACAGAACACGTGTGAATGGTTGTGGGGGGGTGATTGCTCGTGAGCGGTGTGTTGTGATGAGCGTGTTGGTGATGGAGGCAGTGGCTGATGATGTAGGGCATGCAGGTGTGAGTGGAGACGATACTGGGAGGGAGGTGGAGGACGAGGAGGAGGGGGACTCAGTGGAGGCAGTGGATGTTGGTATGTGTGCATGGGTATGGTGCTTGTGTGAGTGCATGTGTGATGATGTGTGGTGCTTATGTTTTCCTGAGCCACTTTTGTGTGTTGATGTGTGTGCATGCTGGTCTGAAGGTGTGCTTGGGATAGGCTGAGGTTGAGGGGATTGTGTCTGGGTAGTGGAAGTTGGAGGGGGGAGACTGGACACAGGGACAATGGCTGCCATCAGTGCTGAGGCCAGAGCCTGAAATGCTCTCTATTGGGCCGCCACACCAGAATGAATGCCCTCCAGGTATGCATTTGTTTGTTGCAATTGCCTCTCGACACCCTGGATGGCATCCAGAATGGTTGACTGCCCAACAGTGAGGGATCTCAGGAGGTCAATAGCCTCCTCACTGAGGGCAGCAGGGCTGACTGGGGCAGGGCCTGAGGTGCCTGGGGCGAAGGAGATGCCCACCCTCCTGGGTGAGCGAGTGCGGGAAACATGCTGAGGGGCTGCTGGGAGGGTGGTGCTGGTAGAGGGGTGGCGGCTGTACCTGCTGTCGTGGGCACAGACATGCCCGCCACCGCCAGGGAGCTTCCATTAGAGGAGGAGTTGCTGTCACTGGTATCTCCTCCTGTCCCTGTCGTGGAGCTCCCCTCGTCCTCCGTTCAACTGGTGCCTTCACCCTCCGTGGATTCACCCTCATGTGCAATGTGGGATGCAGCTCCCTCCGTCGCCGGTGCCCCTGCTCCTCCGCACGATGATGCTAATGCACACAAGGACAGGGTGACAAAACAAAAAGGGGGGGAAGACAGAGGACACACATAGTCAATGTCAGCAACACCACTACCGTTGGTAGACTCAACACACACTGAGCTGCCCTATCCACTAGCCCTTGCCCAAACACTCACTAAGGTAGTCACCAGGTCATGGGGTACAATGCCCACCGCCAGCTGACACCTACAGGACCCTGCCCAGTAGTAGTTGCCCACTTGTACCATTGGGGTAGGGGTACTTCAGAGCCTGCAAACAAGGGACCTACCCTGGCATGATCGCCCTGGCCTAGGGGAACCCACATCCCACATCCCCCACCCAGCTAGTTCATAAAGCGCGCAAAGTCAGCTTTCTGAAACTGTACTCACACCCTTGTGGCTGCTGTGATGCCCTCAAGCGCCCATCCAACTCCGGATAGGCCACCGCCAGGATCCGGAACATCAGGGGGGTCATGGTGCGACGGGCACCCCTTCCACGTTGGAAGGCCAGTCCCAGCTGGGCCTCCACCGTCTTCTTGGTCGAGCGGCGCAGGTCCTCCCATCACTTGCGGCAGTAGGTGCTCCACCTGTGATAGACCCCCAGTGTCCGCACCTCCTTGGTGATGGCACACCAAATACCCTTTTTCTGGTGGGTGCTGACCTGCAGGGAAAAGACAGCAGAAAAGGGAATTAGTCACCCATCCGGACAATCATACCCATTGCCCACAATCATACCCATTGCCCACCAGTTCCCAGCCATGCCCTGACGCACATACACTGACCACCTCACATGCAGCACTCAGGGCACCCCCCAACATGTGGCTTACATCCACACCACTCCAAACAGGCATTGCCCACACATCATGCTCACAGTGTGCTCTCTTGTTTCTCTGGAGGACCGTAGAGTAGCGTGTACTGGGGGAGGACCCCATCCACCAGTTTCTCCAACTCCTTCGCAGTGAACGCAGGGGCCCTTTCCCCAGATACTCTAGCCATTGTTGCTTCCAAACTCAGGTCACAGCAGCACTTGCAGTGTAGGTCCTCTCCTGTTGATGGTCAGGTATCAAGTGAGTGAATGGGTAGAAAATGGTTACGTCAGTGGTGGTGTGTACCGTCACTGCCGGCGTACATCGCCATTGGCTCCTGGGACCCATAGGGCCCAATGATATCCAATGTGGAGTTGCGCGGCGGTCTTCGATCCGCCTACCGCGACTCTGCACAATGTCTGCGCAGTTACCTCATTTCCCCTTGTCCCTCCTCACAAGTCAGGCAGCCGCCATTTCAGGGGGGCACATGGCATGGCAGCTAACTGTGTCACAGCACATATTGGCACATATACTGACTCACGATTTAACACACGCCTTCTGTAACAGTAATTTGGACACAGTTGTGCATTCTATGTGGAAATATGACCATCTGCTCACTTTTCTCCTCCATAGGCTACAACCGCTGAGGCAGATGATGAGATGACGGCATCCTCCGGTGTACAGACCCCTGGTGGACCTGTCGACAATGGAGGACAGACACATTATAATCACATACAGACTTGCTCGTGCCACAATCCAAGAACTGTGTGCCAAATTGGAGCCAGACCTTATGTCAGCTATCCACCATCCCACAGGAATCCCCCCTCAAGTGCAGGTGCTTTCAGTACTCCATTTCCTTGCAAGTGGGTCATTTCAAACAACAGTGGCCATAGCATCCGGGATGTCCCAGCCTATGTTTTCCAATGTGTTGTCCAGAGTGTTGTCTGCTCTGCTGAAACACATGCGTTTTCCCTCAGGTGGAGGATTTGCCTACAGTGAAAGGTGACTTCTATGCCCTGGGACATATCCCGAAACATCATAGGTGCCATTGATGGGACACATGTGGCCTTGGTCCCCCCCGCAGGAGTGAACAGGTGTACAGAAACCGGAAGAGTTTCTATTCGATGAATGTGCAGATGGTGTGTTTGGCAGACCAGTACATCTCCCATGTTAATGCCAAATTCTCTGGCTCAGTGCATGACGCTTACATCCTGTGGAATAGCAGCATCCCTTATGTAATGGGGCAACTCCAGAGGCACCGTGTGTGGCTATTAGGTGAGCACCTGGAACCAAATCAGTGGGAATAGTTGTCTGGGTCTGGGGATATCCCTAAGAGTTAGTGTGTGTCTAACAGTTGTCCCTCGCCATTTGCAGGTGACTCTGGTTACCCCAACCTGTCATGGCTACTGACCCCAGTGAGGAATCCCAGGACAAGGGCAGAGGAACGCTACAATGAGGCCCATGCGTGAACTAGGAGGATTATAGAGCGGACCTTCGGCCTCCTGAAGGCCAGGTTCCGGTGCCTACATATGATAGGTGGTTCCCTATTCTACTCACCAAAGAAGGTGTGCCAGATCATCGTGGTCTGCTGTATGCTTCACAACTTGGCTTTGCGACGACAGGTGCCTTTTCTGCAGGAGGATGGTCCAGATGGAGGTGTTGTGGCAGCTGTGGAGCCTGTGGACAGTGAAGACGAGGAAGCAGAAGAAGAGGACATCGACAACAGGAACTCTGTGATCCTGCAATATTTCCAGTGAGACACAGGTAAGAAGACAAACCTGCCTGCTACATGTACTTTAACACTACTACCTCTCAACTGTCTGTCCTTTTGATCCAGTGTATGGTCACTGAGTTTTCACTTTCCCTTACGATTTCACAGATGTGGGTCCCACTGTGTGACCTCTGCTTTCTTTCCTCATGGACTAGAGCTGTGTGACATAGGTATGTTGACATTACATTTGAAAGAGCATTTTGTCACTGTAATTGCTAATACACTAATTCGAAATCACAGACAGACTCCAGATTGTTTTGTGCTTTAAGGGTGTTTATTTAAGTGCTCAATATTGGAGGGGGTTGTAAAGTGGTGAGGGGTGATGGTGGAGGAATGTCCATGGCAGAGTCCAAGCTATTAGTCTCACATGTGCATTGTCCAAATGGGGCATAGGAAGTGGAGCTGGGGCAGTTTGAGGATGGACAGGGTGACAAGGTGGGACAAAAGGATAACAGTCAGGGTGGTCTCATTTCTTGGCAGGGTCTTGGCACCGTTCTCTGTCTTTGTCTTGGATCTCAGGGACCGTTTGCGGGGTGGTTCTCCATCTGCAGGGGTTGGGGTGATGGTGTGGTGGTCCTGTGGCGGTGCCTCCTGTCCACTAGCGCCGGCGGAGGTGGTGGGCAGTTCATCGCCCAGGCTAGTGTCAGGAGCCCCTTGTTGTGCCACAGTGTCCATCCTGGTGTTGAGGACTTCCTTCAGCACCCCTACGATGGTGCCCAGGGTGGAATTGATGGATTTGAGTTCCTCCCTGAAGTCCAAATGCTGTTCCTCCTGCAGCCGCTGGGTCTCCTAAAACTTGGCCAGTACCGTTGCCATCGTCTCCTGGAAATTATGGTAGGCTCCCATGATGTTGGAGAGGGCCTCGTGGAGAGTGGGCTCCCTGGGCCTGTCCTCCCCCTGTCACACAGCAGCCCTCCCAGTTCCGCTGTTTCACTGGGACTCTATCCCCTGAACCGTGTGCCCACTGCCACTGCCCCCAGGTCCCTGTTGTTGTTGGGGTGGTGGGTTAGCCTGGGTTCCCTGTAGTGGTGAACACACTGCTGATTGACGTGTCCTGAGGACAGAGGTATGGGCCAGCTGGGTGGGTGCTGTGCTGGTGTTTCCAGAGGGGGTAAGCTCTGTGGTGGCCTGTGACTGTGTCAGGGGAACCGACTGTCCCGAGGTCCCAGATGGGCTGGGCTGGTCATCTAGATCCAGTTGGACAGAGCTGCTGTCATCACTGTGGGCCTCTTCTGTTGGTGGTGTGGACATGTCTGGACCCTCCTCTCCAGTGACGTTGGGTAGGGGTCCTGCAGGGGTGTAAAAGCATGATTATTGCATCTGTGTGTGCCATGGTGTGCAATGGGTGGGTGACCGTGTACCCCAGTGCTTGCATTCCTGTGTGGGACCTTGTGCGATGATGGTTTAGGGGGGTGTATGGGTATGTGCAGCGGCCATGCTTTGGTGATGGGTGTCCATGCTTTGTTGTTGCATGCAGGGCTTGGTTTTGGGATGGGTGGTTTGTGATATTGGGACATTTGTGAGGAGTTGGAGTGATGGGGGTGAGGGCGAGGGTGGGGGTATGTGATGGCATGCAGGTAGGGTGGGGGATATAGTATTAAAGATTTGACTTACCAGAGTCCATTCCTCCAGCTACTCCTGCGAGGCCCTCAGGATGCAGAATAGCCAAGACTTGCTCCTCCCATGTTGTTAGTTGTGATGGAGGAGGTGGGGGTCCGCCGCCAGTCCTCTGAATCGCGATGTGGTGTCTTGAGACCACAGAACGCACCTTCCCCCGTAGGTCGTTCCACCTCTTCCTGATGTCATCCCTATTTCTTGGGTGCTGTCCCACTGCGTTGACCCTGTCCACTATTCTTCGCCATAGCTCCATCTTCCTAGCTATGGAGGTGTGCTGCACCTGTGCTCCAAATAGCTGTGGCTCTACCCGGATGATTTCCTCCACCATTACCCTGAGCTCCTCCTCAGAAAACCTGGGGTGTCTTTGCCGTGCCATGGGGTGGAGTGGGTGATGTGTGGGTTGGTATGTGTTGTGATGTGTGGGGTGATATTTAGTGGTGTGCTGTGTGAGGTGCGTGGATGTTATGTGGTTGATGGTGTTGAGTGCCTGTGGATGCTTGTTTGTAGATTGTGGTGTCTCTCTCTGGCCTTCTTTCGGGATTTTTGGTGGTAGGGGTTTGTGGGTGATGTGGGTGGGTGTTTTATATTGTATTGGGTGTTTGGGAGCGGTGTGTGTATGTTTATCAGGTGTGTGTATTTTGAATTCACCAATGTGGTAGTGTTTTGTAAATGTGTATTTTGAGCGTGGCGGTGTGTACTCGTGGGTCGTGATAGTGTGGGCGTATTCCTGTTGGCGTGACGGTGGAGGTTTTGTTTTCGCCAGTTTATCACTGACCTTTGGTGTGGCGGACTTGTGTGGGTGTCTAAATTTTGGCGGATTCCGAGCTGTGGGTCATAATGACTGTGGCGGAATTCCACGGCCGTGGCGGTGTGTTGGCGGTCTTCTGCACCGCGGGAAGCGGCTTTTATCGCCAATGTTGTAATGACCCCCTATGTATGGTAGATGGAGGAGTTATAGTTAATTTAGTCTAGATAGTGAGTTAATTGTGTATGGAGGTGTATGAGTTATAGTATATTTTGGGTGGGACACAAATCATAACTTTTAGTTATAACTATACCTTTTGAATTTCTAAGGTTTGCTTACTTTAAACTGACTTTGTACAGAAATAATTTATTGTGTTCCTAACTGTAATAACTAATCCACAACCTCTGGCTTTTACATTGAATTTGTATGTTTTTACTAATCATATAATTTTGTTTATTATGTTATGGATTCTTTTTCATTGTTTTTTTGGTTCCATGGTTCTTTAGTGGTATGTCAAAATTCATTATGAATGTCAGTTTTGTTTGCACTATTGTTTAGCTTTCAACAGTGGTACCTCGATAGTACCATGGTACGGGTTTAATATTTTAAACTGATTTTTACACCATATAGTTAATTTCAATTTAAAATATAGGTCCAGGGTTTGATGGCTAGTTTTGTTTTATGATGTGTTAGTATTGTAACTAAAGTTTGCGTTTGTGAACTAAACAGGTACCACAACAGAGATTCAGGTCTATTGAGACACTACTGCAGTATTTTTAGTTTTGTAAAACAACATTTCATTGGCTTACAACCCTGTCAATTGTAGGAAACAGAAAGTGTTTACCCTTTATCACCATTCCAATTGATATCTTCAATGGAGAAGATTGGTCTCTTTGCAAGAGGGAAAATCTTCTGGTTAGAATCCACCTTTGAGTACTGAAATGGCTGAAGGAAATGATTCTGTGCTGTTACAATAGGGGGAAGAAAAGGTAGCGTATAGGAAATAATTGAAGGACTCCATAGTGAAATTGCTTTTCTTTTCTATATGGTGGTAAAACAGTGAATTCTAAACTTGTTATGTGTAACCCATGTAACAAAGTCATTTCTCAGGGGAAAATTAAATAGTACCCCTTTGGTACCAAGGAGATGAGAAAAGAGCTGCAGGCAATTCATTCCACTAGGTCTGTGCATGTATAAAGAAGATGTCAAAAGGAGACAGAAGAAGCTGAAGCAGGACACTGGCAGTGGCCACTTCTTCCATTATTTCAACACCTTTTCTTTCTTCTGCAGTATCACCACCTTCACCATCACCTGCTGCATATGTCCCTCCAGTAGCATCTTCTGTTTCTTCTGCTAGATCTACCCCTCCACCAACAGCTGGTGCATCTGTCCCTCCACCAGTCTCTTCACCTGGTACCGCAATGCCAATGCATCTTTTATTGCAGAACCTGTGTGAAATGTTGCAGCAATCTGGCATTACAGTAACACACTATCTTCTGTGCTATACTGTCATTGTTCCTGGTGAGAAGGATATTACCATCCATCAGGAGCTTGTTATGGCTCACTAGTGTCCATCCAACATCTTTATTTTTTATTTTTTTTCATCTGTTGTTCTCTTGTTGATGCTATTGTTTTGGTTGCTCATGTTGACCTTGTTATAAAATATCCAGAAAGAAACATAAAAGAAGAAGTAAAAAGAGTTATTTACAAAACTAAACACATTTTTCAGGTATCAGAAATACAACATGTTAATTAATATAGAGATAAATAGTAAGTGTAAGGTAAGGTAAACATGTGCCTTATTGTTGCTTCATATTAGATTGTATGTTTATAATAGACTAGTATTGTAATATCTGATTGTATTACAGAAACATAACACAAAGTCAGTTCATCATTGTTTTCCTTTTTATATGTTTTCAGACATAAGTACCATTCCTAGTGTATTACTATGTCATCATTTAGCACATTTACAGTTTAACATGATGTTTTGGTAGAAGTCTATGTAAAACACTGTTGAAAAACTAATCAATTGGATTGTGAAAAAAAAACATAGATGCTGTGAATGCCCAAATGTTCATGTATCTAAGTAAGTTTACATATGTAAAAACACAGAAGACAGCAATACTCACAGCAGATTTTTATAAATGTCATTACCACTTGAAGGCCACATAATGACAAATCTCCTGAATTATTGAACTACAACTGCTGTCAGGAAAACTATTGCCAGCGTTGTTAAGTTCTTCCCTCAACAAAAACGATTCCCCTTTTCCTTGTACCCACGTTGGTTGCAGAGGCGTCCTCCCGATAGCTCTTGCGGAGACTGTTCTTAGAACTAGCTTCTTCACGTTTAACCGCCACTCAAGATGGTAGCAGCAAATCCGTGTGAAGTCAGCACTCTAGTGTTTCTACCTTAGTCTTGTGCTGAAGCTTACCTCTAGCTATTTCTTTCTGGAAGCCCTACTCTTCAACTGTCATCCCGAGGAGAATGAGCAGTGTTCCAGAGGCGCTTCGTTTCATAGAGAATTCTTCCAGTTTTGATTAATTAATTCTTTTTCTTGTTACGGTGTGCACACCAGCCACTTTTTCTCTTTTGAAGAAGCTGATTTTTTTCCTTCTTCCAACAACTGGCTTTCAGCTTTCTGAGGAGAATTTGTTTTGGGTTAACAGAACTTCAAGCAACTGCCGTAAGAAACCTTTTTGTAAGATTTCCAGACTTGCCAATATATATATGTACATATATTCAAGAACTCTTTGCTTTGGAGACTTGTCGGTCTCAGGGGCAAACCTCAGTGCTCAGACTAATTCCTAGAGACTGTGATTGAGAAAACTGAACCTTGAGAAGGAGTTTTTGTTTCCTATAAAAGACATTAGTAGTTTGTATAGTTGTGAACTTTTGAACTGTTCTCCAGGGAACCTTGGAAACCTCTGACTCCTGGAGAAAAGAAGAATTAATTTAACATTGTTCTCTTAGAGAGAGGCTCCTCTCTCAAAAGATACAGGTCCTTCCTTTAAAGAAATCCCAAAAAGAAGAAAGGTGCAGGTTTTCAGAGACACTCACTGAATATCCTATCTTCAAGTGGGAAACATTGAACAGGGTCTGGAGGCGGTCTCTCTTTTTCTATTCCCATTTCCCTTTCCCCCTAGCGGATGCAGGGTTCAGATAATCAGTTAAAGTCTGTGCACTCATCTGTTGAAGGGAGTTGGGTAAAAGGAATCTGCTCCTGTGAAAGTTTGATTTAATGGGTAACATTCTGACAACTGCCATTTAGCATTATAACTATAGTAACATTGTAACGTGAAACATATGATGTGCAATAAGAAGGTCAAATCTTGTATTTTTAGGCAGCTTTTGCTTCAAAGTAAGAGTAGTATCATTAAATTCTGACCAACCTGTGTTCTTTTTAAGTGGATTGTGCCCCGACACTGCAGTCTCTCTGTGAAGAAAAATTATAGCATTAGTAGTATAAGTCCATCCAGAAATAGAAATCTGGAAAGCAGCAAAGGTGCAAACATAAGTATTTTTTCCTGTTTTGTCAGGACATTTTAAATCATACAACTGACATATTTGGCTACCACTGTAAAATTATGTTTACGTGTGGAGACAAATTATGTTTTATGTTTTTTTCGCACAGGTTTTAGATATTAAGGGGGTCATTCTGACCCTGGCGGTCCATGACCGCCATGGCGGAGGGCGGCGGAAGCACCGCCAACAGGCTGGCGGTGCTTCCTGGGCGATTCTGACCGCGGCGGTAAAGCCGCGGTCAGAAAAGGGGAGCCCGCCGGTTTCCCGCTGGCCCAGGGTATCCGCCATGGCGGCGCTGCTTGCAGCACCGCCATGGGGATTCCGACCGCCTTCCCGCCAGCCTGTTTCTGGAGGTGTCCACCGCCAGAACCAGGATGGTGGGAACGGGTGCCGTGGGGCCCCTGGGGGCCCCTGCACTGCCCATGCCACTGGCATGGGCAGTGCAGGGGCCCCCTAACAGGGCCCCACAAAGATTTTCACTGTCTGCTTTGCAGACAGTGAAAATCGTGACGGGTGCCACTGCACCCGTCGCACCCCTGCAACTCCGCCGGCTCCATTCCGAGCAGGCTTCATTGTTGTAGGGGCTTTCCCGCTGGGCCGGCCGGCGGTCTTCTGGGGGTCGCCCGCCTGCCCCGCGGGAAAGCCAGAATGGCCGCGCGGTCTTTCGGCGGGAACCGCTTGGCGGGCGGTGACCGTCGACCGCCGCGGTCAGAATGACCGCCTAAATTCTGAACTGGAATTGATTTGCAATTAATACAAATCTTTAAAAGTTTGTCACAGTGCACTGTGAATGTAGACTATTGAAGCATTCATGTTCCCAAGAGTAGCTCATACTGAACAGGTCACAACTGAGAAGAGCTTCAGTAGTTTCTATTCCTAGAAAAGGTATACAGAATCCTTGAGCATCAAGTTGTTGTTTGATAGTAAGCTGAATAGCACCTCTACACATATCTACCATATCTCTGGCACCTGTAGAGTGGCATATGGGGTTGTGTGACAGAATCCTTTCATGAAATTTATCAAGGTTTTGCTGAAGCATTGCTCTACAAGCTGGTAGATTATTTATTTGACAGACTGTGGGTACAAAAAGATTAACCATTATAATGGTGTAGGAATTTATACCATTCTAGTTTCAAAACTGTTGCCCTGTCATTTCTGTATATATGGTTTTCTGATGGTTTCTAGGTACATCCAATTCTTCTTTGCTGTTGTAGTTTGTTTCAATTTTGTGTTTAAAAGACATCTTAGATTTTAACAAAATGGGATATTGACTAAGATGTGGAACATACCTCTTTTGCAAATTAATATTGTGAGATATTGGGCAGTTGGTTGACTGGGGTGTGAGCCCTGGTCAAGGAACAGCCACAATCCCTAGCAAGGGTGACCACAGAAAGTAACTAAATTAACCTGTGCTTAACCCTGGGTAGCATTGTGCAAAACGTAGTCAGACTTAACTTAAAGGCAACGTGTAATGTATTATGCAGCACACAAATGGTAATAAGGTGAAAACACAACACAACACAAGAAAAATCTCACACCAATTTAGAAAAATAGAGTAAGTTTTAATAAATGATTTTATAGCAAAACAGCGAAAATCCAATCAGTAGAGCTGGAGTTTGGAGTCTTTAGTCAAAAACTAGCACCTAGAAAATCAAAGCACCAACCACAGAAATCTAGGTGCAGGAGACCAACGTGCGAACCGTAGAAATCCAGTTACTGGAGACTGGGTCAAAGTTGAAAAATATGGCTGACCACAATGGATCACAGATCAGATACATGAAGTGGATTGGGCCTGGTCGGCACTTACCTTCGAACTTAGAAGAAAATCTGTTAAAAACATGTTCTGCGAAGGTAAAGTTAATTGGGAGAAGGCTGCAGGTGGTGTCTGAAGAGGGAGCGTTCTCATTGTGGAGCCTCTGGATGAAGTTACGCTGAAGATTTCTAAGTTTAGACTTAGGGCCTCATTACGAGTTTGGTGGTCGTACTGCAAGACCGCAAGACAACCATGTTGGCGGTCTGAAAAAGACCATTGCGTCGGCGGTCTTTCTGACTGCCCTATTACTAGTTATACCGGCAGGACCGCTGACTGCCAACCAAAAAAGGCAGAGCAGCCGAGGCACGGAGGCATGGAAATAGGTCATCTGACCTCCAGTGCCATCTGCACCGCAACCAACCACTGACAATCACACAGTCACCATGGCGGACACTTCTGCCGGTCAGCCTATGGCAGTCCAAACCACGGTGGTCTGCAGTCACCAAAGTAATTCACAAATGCACATTGGATGAATTTAAAAACAGCACAGCTGACGCACATTGCCACACTGGAAAAACCAGCAAAGAACACTATGAAACACACTCCTTCACACACCACAATCCTTTGCATTTACAATGCAACACACAGAAGCCAGAGCCACACAGTACATATAAGAGGCACTACTTTTTTTACCATTCCTTGCAAACACCCTGAACACATCTTTGCCCTCTAACACCCCTTTGCACTTCTCCTGTTTATTAAGTCACTGTCACCCATTGTATTTTTTGTTCCACCATGGCATGCCACAATTGTTTAGAGCACAAGTCCAGCATACTCCTCTGAGCAGTAAAATGGAATTGTGGAACAAGATCGTCAACAGGGTCAATGCTGTAGGTACCACCCTGCGCACAAGAGAGGACACTAGGAAGAGGTGGAACAACCTCAAGGGCAAGGTCCGTTCCCTGGTCTCCAGGCACCAGATACAGGTCAAGAAGATTGGTGGTGCCTGGTGCCCTATTACATCTTTTTCCCTGGGAGGAGAAGGTCTTGGCCATCCTGCATCCTGGGGAATTGACAGGAATATCTAGGGGAGTGGAGTCTGGCAAATTACAACACTAAAAATGTCACCAAAATGCCATGTCAAGCATGCTCACAGCTCAACAATCCCCGCTTTTTCTGTCACTCCACTCTCAAGACTAGTGTCCACCAGTCCAAAGACCCCTGTTTGTCAACTCACAATTGATTTTTACTCACGTAGGCAGATGACATTTGTATAGAGTGTATAGTACAGGAACTTATATAACTACAACTCCCAGCAGGCACTGTTCTATAACTCTAAACACCAGACTAGTGGTCACTTGTCCAAATAACCCTCCTTGGTACCTATCAATTTAATGGTGCACAAGTGGGGAGATAACATTTGTCAAGTGTGTGTAGTACAGGGACTGACATGACTACAACTCCCAGCAGGCACTATTCCTGTACTTACAATTACTAGCACAATAGACACATGCTACAATACATCTGTTAGGTAACTATCAACAGAAGTGTACTCACCTGGGGGGAGTACATTGGTCAGGTGTGTGTAGTAGAGAGAGTGACCTGACTGCAATTCACAAGAGGCACACCTTCAGCAATTCAAAACACCAGAACATTGTTCACTTGTCTAAAGAACCCTGTTACCAACCTTCAATGTATGGTTACTCAGCTGGGAGGATACCATTTGTATAGTGTGTGCAGTAGAGGGACTGACACGGCTGCTAAAGCCAGGAGGGTCTGTCACTGTTATTTCACTCACCAGCCCAGTATCCTCTCTTCCAAGGACTCTTGCTTAGTAACTCACAAATGAAGAGTACTAGCCTGGGGAATAACATTTGTATAGTGTGTGTTGTACAGGGACTGACATGACTGCTGGGCTAGGAGCCCCTGTTTCAGTAACTCCAAACACCAACACAGTTTTGTTTTTTTCAAAGACCCCTATGTCTTAACCCTCAATTGAAGTGTACTCACTTGGGAGGGATAACATTTGTATAGTTTCTGTACTAGAGAAAGTGGCATGACTCCAACCCTCTGCAGGTCTTGTTTCTGTAACTCCAAACACCACCCCAGAGTGCTCTTGTCCAAAGATCCCTGTTTGACAACTTACTCTCAAATTAAGTTTACTCACCTGAGGGATACCATTTGTCAAGGATTGGAAAGAGGTGACAGTGACCTGACCGCAATTCCCAGGAGGCCCTGTTTCTGTAGCTCCAGCCACCAGCACAGTAGTCACATGTCCAAATATCCCTGTTTGTGAACTCTCAAATGACGTTTACTCACCTGGGAGGATACCATTTATATAGTGTGTGTAGTAGAGCAAGTGATCTGACTGCAACTCCTAGGAGACATTGGCGGTCATTTCAACATTGGTGGTAAAAGGCCCTTACCGCCATGCAGAAGACCGCCAACACACCGCCGCGGCCGCAGAATTCACCCACAGCTATTATGACCCACATCTCGGAATCCGCCAAAAGTCAGACACCCACACAAGTCCGCCACACCAAAGGTCAGTGATAAACTGGCGAAAACAAAACCGACACCGTCATGACAACAAAAATACGCTCACACTATCACGACACACGAATCCACGCGGCGGTCTTTCAACTGCGGTTTTCCATTGGCGGTACACACCGCCGCGCTTAAAATACACACACTCATACAAAACACAGCCACATTAGACAATTCGAAATACACACACCTGAGACACATACACACACCACTCCCACACACCCATTGCAATGTAAAACACACACCCACATCGCCCACAAACCCCCATGACCAAAAATCCGAAAGAAGGCCAGAGAGAGACACCACCAGCAAGAACAACAGCATCCACAGGCACACAACACCATCACCCACACAACTTCCAAGCACCTCACACAACACACCACTACATATCACCACACTTATCACCACACACTCCACCCCACACATCACCTACACCACCCCATGGCACGGCAAAGACAGCCCAGGTTCTCGGAGGAGGAGCTCAGGGTCATGGTGGAGGAAATCGTCCGGGTAGAGCCACAGCTATTCGGATCACAGGTGCAGCACACCTCCATAGCTAGGAAGATGGAGCTATGGCGAAGAATAGTGGACAGGGTCAACGCAGTGGGACAACACCCAAGAAATCGGGAGGACATCAGGAAGAGGTGGAACGACCTACAGGGGAAGGTGCGTTCCGTGGTCTCAAGACACCACCTGGCAGTTCAGCGGACTGGCGGCGGACCCCCACCTCCTCCCCCACAACTAACAACATGGGAGGAACAGGTCTTGGCGATTCTGCATCCTGAGGGCCTCGCAGGAGTAGGTGGAGGAATGGACTCTGGTAAGACAAAGCTTTACTATTACATCCCCCACCCTACCTGCATGCTATCACATACCCCCACCCTCACCCCCATCACTCCAACTCCTCACATATGTCCCAACATCACAAACCACACATCCCAACACCAAGCCCTGCATGCAACAACAAAACATGGACACCCATCACCAAAGCATGGCCACTGCACATACCCATACACCCCCCTAAACCATCATCACACAAGCTGCCACACAGGAATGCTAGCACTGGGGTACACGGTCACCCACCCATTGCACACCATGGCACACACAGATGTAATAAACATCCTTTTATACTCCTGCAGGACCCCTACCCAACGTCACCGGACAGGAGGGTCCACACATGTCCACACCACCAACAGAAGAGGCCCACAGTGATGATAGCACCTCTGTCCAACTGGATATAGATGACCAGCCCGGATCATCGGGGACCTCTGGACAGTCGGCTCCCCTCACACAGGCACAGGCCACCACAGACCTTCCCCACTCTGGAAACACCAGCACAGCACCCACCCAGCGGGCCCATACCTCTGTCCCCAGGACACGTCAATCAGCTGTGTGTCCACCACTACAGGGAACCCAGGCTAACCCACCACCCCAACAAAAACAGGGACCTGGGGGCAGTGCTAGTGGGCACACGGTCCAGGGGACGGAAGTACTGGAACACAGGGGAACTGGGAGTGCTGCCATGCGACAGGGGGCGGACAGGCCAAGGGAACCCACTCTCCACGAGGCCCTCTCCTCCATCATGGGAGCCTACCACCACTCCCAGGAGACGATGGCAACGGTACTGGCCAAGTTTCAGGAGACCCAGCGCATGCAGGAGGAACAGAATATGGGCTTCAGGGAGGAAGTCAGAACCATCAGCTCCACCCTGGGCACCATCGTAGGGGTGCTGAAGGAATTACTCAACACCAGGAGGGACACTGTGGCACTACAAGGGGCCCCTGACACTAGCGTGGACGATGAACTGCCCACCACCTCCGCTGGCACTAGTGGACAGGATGCCCCACCACAGGACCACCACACCAGCACCCCACCCCCTGCAGAGGGAGAACCACCCCGCAAACGGTCCCTGAGATCCAGGAACAAGACAGAGAACGATGCCAAGACCCCCGCCAAGAAATGAGACCACCCTGATTGTCATCCTACTGTCCCACTTTGTCACCCTTTCCATAATTAAACTGCCCCAGCTCCACTTCCTATGCCCATATGGGCAATGCACCTGTGAAACTAATAGACTGGACTCTGCCATGGACACTCCTCCGCCATCACCCCTCACCATTTCACTACCCCATCCAATTTTGAGCATTTAAATAAACACACCTAAAGCACAAAATGATCTGGAGTCTGTCTGTGATTTTCAAATAGTGTATTAGCAATTACAGTGACAATATGTTTTTTCAATAGTAATGTCAACATACCTATGTCACACAGCTCTAGTCCATGAGGAATCTAAGCAGATGTCACACAGTGGGACCCACATCTGTGAAACCGTAAGGGAAAGTGACAACTCAGTGACCATACACTGGGTGAAAACGACAGACAGTAGAGAGGTAGTAGTGTTAAAGTACATGTAGTAGGCAGGATTGTATTCTTACCTGTTTCTCACTGGAAATATTGCTGGATCACTGAGTCCCTTTTGTGCATGTCTTCTTCCTCTGCTTCCTCCTCATCACTGTCCACAGGCTCCACAGCTGCAACAACACCGCCATCTGGACCATCCTCCTGCAGAAAAGGCACCTGGCGTCGCAAAGCCAAGTTGTGAAGCATACAGAAGGCCACGATGATCTGGCACACCTTCTTTGGTGAGTAGAATAGGGATCCACCTGTCATATGGAGGCACCTGAACCTGGCCTTCAGGAGGCCGAAGGTCCGCTCGATCACCCTCCTAGTTCGCCCATGGGCCTCACTGTAGCATTCCTCTGCCCTGGTCCTGGGATTCCTCACTGGGGTCAGTAGCCATTACAGGTTGGGGTAACCAGAGTCACCTGCAAATGGTGAGGGGCAACTGTTAGACACACACTAACCTGGAGGGAAAACCCCAGACCCAGACAATCATTCCCACTGACTTGCTTCCAGGTGCTCACCTAATAGCCACACACGGTGCCTCTGGAGTTGACCCATCACATAAGGGATGCTGCTATTCCACAGGATGTAGGCGTCATGCACTGAGCCAGGGAACATGGCATTCACATGGGAGATGTACTGGTCTGCCAAACATACCATCTGTACATTCATAGAATGATAACTCTTCCGGTTTCTGTACACCTGTTCACTCCTGTGGGGGGGACCAAAGCCACATGGGTACCATCAATGGCACCTATGATGTTGGGGATATGCCCCTGGGCATAGAAATCACCTTTCACTATAGGCAAATCCTCCACCTGAGGGAAAACGATGTAGCTCCGCATGTGTTTCAGAAGGGCAGACAATACGTTGGAAAACATAGGCTGGGACATCCCTGATGCCATGGCCACAGTTGTTTGAAAAGAGCCACTTGCAAGGAAATGGAGCACTGACAGCACCTGCACTTGAGGGGGGATTCCTGTGGGATGGCGGATTGCTGACATCAGGTCTGGCTCCAACTGGGTACACAGTTCCTGGATTGTGGCTTGGTGAAGCCTGTATATATCCATTGTCGACAGGTCCACCAACGGTCGGTACACCGGAGGATGCGGCCATCTCCTCACATGTCCCAGCGGACGGTGCCTATGAAAGACAACAGCAAGCACAGAGTCAAACAACTCAGAGGTACGTTCCCACAGTTTACCCAGAACACCAATCATACACAAAAGATGGCCTGTATGTGTGTTGAGACTAGGCCTAGGTATGTGTGACGCAGTTGAAAATGAAGCCATGTGGGCCCCTGAAATAGCGGCTGCCTGACCTGTAAAGTGGGACACTAGGATGTGAGGTAACTGCGCTGGCGTTGTACACCGTCGCGGTAGGCGGTCGAAGACCGCGGCGCAATGCTGCATTGGTTAACATAGGACCCTATGGGTCCCAGGAGCAAATGACGATGTACGCCGGCAGTGACGGTACGCACCGCCGCGGACGTGACTGCCATTTTCTATCTGTTCAATCACTCGATACCTGATCTTCGACAGGAGAGGACCTACACTGCAAGTGCTGCTGTGACCTCGATCTGGAAGAGACAATGGCTCGTGCGTCTGGGGAAAGGGCCCCTGCCTTCAGCACGGAGGAGTTGGAAAAACTCATGGATGGGGTCCTCCCCCAGTACACGCTACTCTATGGTCCTCCAGACAAACAGGTAAGTACACAGGGAGCATGTTGTATGGGCTATGCCTGTGTGGAGAGGGCTGGATGTAAGAAGGAAGGGGGCAGAGTGCTGCATGCATGAAAGACGGTGAATGCATGTGCCACATGGCAAGGGTAGGGATGGGGGCCAATCACTTTGACGGTGCAGTTGGTAATGACTTGTCTTCTTCCCCTGTACATTTCATGTAGGTCAGCGCCCACCAGAAGAAAGATATTTGGCGTGCCATCGCCAAGGACGTCCGGACTCTGGGGGTCTACCACAGACGGAGCACCCACTGCCGCAAAAGATGGGAGGACATTCGCCGCTGGAGCAAGAAGACAGCGGAGGCTCAGCTGGGGATGGCCTCCCAACGTGGGAACGGTGCCCGTCGCACCATGACCCCCCTGATGTTCAGGATTCTGGCGGTGGCCACCCCGGAGTTGGATGGGCGCTTGAGGGCATCACAGCAGACACAAGGGGGTGAGTACACTCTCATTCTGCTGACTTTGCGTGCAGTGGAGTTGTCTGGGTGGGGAGGAGGGCTGTGGGTTTCCCTAGGCCAGGGCGAGTTCCGTAGGCAAGGACCCTCCGTAAGGCAGGCCATGTGGCACCCCAGCCAACCTCTGTAGAGTGCCAAGTACAGCTATTCATGCCCCTGTGTCATCTATGTGTGTAGATGTCGTCCACAGCCTTGTAGGCCATTTCCCAGGAATTGAACAGTGGAGCCCAAGAGCGCGGCGTAGTGCAGGGGGCTTCTGTGTCTGTCTTGTCCACCAACGGTAGCGGTAATCCATGCACTCAACATGTCTTTCTTCTGTCGTCCCCCCCCTTTTTGTGGTCTCCCTGTTCTTGTGTGCATTAGCATCATCAGGCGAAGGAGCAGTGGCACCGGAGCACGAGGGAGCTGCATCCCACATGGCCCTGGAGGGCGAGACTACGGACTCGGAATTCACCAGTGGGACGGAGGGCGAGGGTAGCTTCACGGCGGGGACAGGAGCTGACACCAGCGACACAGACTCGTCCTCTGATGGGAGCTCCCGTGTGGTGGCGGCAACATCTGTGCCCCCCACATCTACAGGTACAGCCGCCACCCCCCCAACCAGCACTGCCCTCCCAGCAGCCCCTCAGCCTTTGCCCCGTGCCCGCTCACCCAGGAGGGTGGGCATCACCTTCGCCCCAGGCACCTCAGGCCCTGCCCCAGTAACCCCTGCTGCCCTCAGTGAGGAGGCCATTGACCTCCTCAGGTCCCTCACTGTTGGGCAGTCTACCATTTTGAATGCCATCCAGGGTGTAGAAAGGCAGTTGCAACAAACTAATGCATTCCTGGAGGGCATTCCTTCTGGTCAGGCGCCCCTTCACCGAGCTTTTCAAACTCTGGCCTCAGCACTGATGGCAGCCATTGTCCCCGTCTCTAGCCTCCCCCTCCAACTTCCTCCACCCAGACCCAATCCCCTGTACCTCAGCCTATCCCAAGCACACCATCAGACCAGCCTGCACACACCTCAACACACAAGGGAAGCTCAGGCAAACATAAGCACCACACATCCCACAGGCACTCACGCAAGCAACACACACATGCAGACACACCAACATCCACTGCTTCCACTGTGTCCCCCTCCTCGTCGTCTCCCTCCTCCCTCCTAGTGTCGTCTACACTCACACCTGCATGCACTACCTCTACAGCCACTACGTTCCATCACCAGCACACCCACCAGCACACCCCGCTCACGTGCCGTCAACACCCCCACCACCATTCACACGTCCCCTGTGTCCTCTCCCAGTGTGTCTGTGACGCCCCCTCCCAAGATACACAAACGCAGGCACACACCCACCCAACAGCCTTGCACCTGCACCCAAAGTCACCAAACGTACACCTCCTACTACCACCACCTCTTCCTCCACTCCCAAACCCCCTCCAGCTACCCGTCCCAGTGTATCCACAAAACCTTTCCTGTCCAGCCTTGACCTTTT
Source organism: Pleurodeles waltl (assembly GCF_031143425.1). Classification (NCBI taxonomy): domain Eukaryota; kingdom Metazoa; phylum Chordata; class Amphibia; order Caudata; family Salamandridae; genus Pleurodeles; species Pleurodeles waltl. Next base: position 1,660,015,988 of record NC_090444.1, on the reverse strand, counting down.
TCCCACACCACCCCCACCCCGTCCATCTCATAGGTCCCGAAGTAGCACCTCAGCCACAACATCTCTGGGACCAGTGGTGCCCGTAGTCACCGGTATGTGGAGTGCACCGGCCACCATGACAGCCAGTGTGGCACGGAGTCACAGCACAGACAGCCCCCCACCTGCGAAGCATCAGAAGTTGGCCAGTGCCCGGCGGGAGAGGGGGAAGACTCCAGCCACCCAAGCCACTCCCAGGGGTCCCTTTGGGAGTGTGGAGTCAGCTGTGACACCTTCCAAGTTGGGAAAGGGCCACAAGAAACCCGGGCAGTCTGGGAAGAGCTGCACGGCGGAGAAGACCGCCATCATCCCCGATGCCCAGGAGGCCACCGCCAGCCCCAGCCCAGCTGCCCAGGAGGCCACCGCCAGCACCAGCCCCGCTGGGCCATGAGGGACCGCCACCACCAGCCCCGCTGGGCCATGAAGGACCACCAGCAACAGCCCCGCTGGGCCATGAAGGACCGCCAGCAACAGCCCCGCTGGGCCATGAAGGACCGTCAGCCCCGCTGGGCCATGAAGGACCGCCAGCACAAGCCCCGCTGGGCCATGAAGGACCGCTAACTCAAGTACCGCTGAACAGGGCACTGCCAACTCAAGCACGGCTGAACAGGCACCGCCAACTCAAGCACCGCTGAACAGGGCACCGCCAACTCAAGCACCGCTGAACAGGGCACCGCCAACTCAAGCACCGCTAGCCCATGAGCGGCAGGGGCACTGACACAACTGGGTCCGTCACGGGGTGAGTGATGCACTCTGGGCACCAGTCCCCCTCCAGAACCAGTGGAGAAATCCATCCACTACCTCTGTCCTTCACAGGATGCAGCACTCTGGGCACCATGCCCCCTCCAGAACCAGTGGAGAGATCCATCCACTACCTCTGTCCTTCACAGGATGCAGCACTCTGGGCACCATGCCCCCTCCAGAACCAGTGGAGACATCCATCCACTACCTCTGTCCTTCACAGGATGAAGCACTCTGGGCACAAGTCCCCTCCAGAACCAGTGGAGAGAGCCATCCACTACCTCTGTCCTTCACAGGATGCAGCACTCTGGGCACCATGCCCCCTCCAGAACCAGTGGAGACATCCATCCACTACCTCTGTCCTACACAGGATGAAGCACTCTGGACACCAGTCCCCCCCCCCAGAACCAGTGGAGACATCCATCCACTACCTCTGTCCTACACAGGATGAAGCACTCTGGGCACCAGTCCCCCTCCAGAACCAGTGGAGAGATCCATCCACTACCTCTGTCCTTCACAGGATGAAGCACTGTGAGCACCATGCCCCCTCCAGAACCAGTGGAGAGATCCATCCACTACCTCTGTCCTTCACAGGATGAAGCACTCTGGACACCAGTCCCCCTCCAGAACCAGTGAAGACTGTTATCCACTACCTCTGTCCTACACAGGATGAAGCACTCTGGGCACCAGTCCCCCTCCAGAACCAGTGGAGAGATCCATCCACTACCTCTGTCCTACACAGGATGAACCACTCTGGGCGCCAGGCACCCTCCAGAATTAGTGGAGACATCCATCCACTACCTCTGTCCTACACAGGATGAAGCACTCTGGGCACCAGTCCCCCTCCAGAACCAGTGGAGACTGTTATCCACTTGAGAGACTGTGGCTTTGCACTCCCCAGGATATGGCAGTGGGCAACCCACCCACTGTAGAGACTTGAGAGACTGTGGCTTTGCACTCCCCAGAATTTAACAGTGGACAAACCACCCACTGTAGAGACTTGAGAGACTGTGGCTTTGCACTCCCCAGGATTGAACAGTGGGCAACCCACCCACTGGAGAGACTTGAGAGACTGTGGCTTTGTACTCCCCAGGACTGGACAGTGGGCATGTGGCCCCCTCATGGATTTGGCATTGTGCACTCAAGCGGCTGAGGTGTCCCCGCTTTCCCTCCCCCTGAGGTGCCTGTTTTCTTGCTGTCTGATGCCCCTGCAGTGTTCTCTCCGTCATGGTCGGGGATCTTGTGTGGGCCTCGACCCATACCGTGTGGTCCCAGTGTTCCACAGACTTTCTTTGTGCAGTATCTGGACTACTATGCCTGGTATATATTTTGTACATGGTGTATATATATATTTCTGCCTACTTGTTTGTAATATATTCCGATGGTTACACTAATTTCCTTTGGTCTTTGCATTCTTCCGGGGGGGGTTTGGGGGTGTAACTGTGATGTATTGATATACATTAGTGTGTTTATCGTAGTGGGTAAGGGTGGGAGTGGGGGTGTTGCGTGTGTGTGTCACTGTTTTTTCCCTACCCCCTCCCCTGTGTCGTAGGTGCAGTACTCACCGTGGTCTTCGCCGCCGGCGTTCGTGCTCCTGGTAGAGGAGCAGGAAGACTATCGCAGGTAGGATTTGGAGTTGCGGTTCCATGGTGTCCTCGTTCCTAGTGAAGTGTGTAGAGGTGAGGGTTTTCCCTTCGAAATTCCTGTTTCCGCCCTGTTTTTATCCGCGGTGTATCCACCCCGGAAAAGGTGGCGGATTGGCCTGTCATAATAGTGTGGGTGGTACATTGTCTTCCGCCTGTCTGTTGGCGGTGACCGCCGCGCTGTTTGTTTTTACCACCGTGGCTGTCGGAGTGTTAAAGTGGCTGTCTTTGTTGGCGGTTTCCGCCACGGTCGTAATTGCTATTTTTTTACCGCCAGCCTGTTGGCGGTCTTACCGCCGCTTTAACACCGTCCGCCAGGGTTGTAATGACCACCATTGTGTCTGTAACTCCAAACACCAGCCTAGTGGTCACGTGTCCAAATTCCCCTGTTTGTCAACTCTCAATTGAAGTGTACTGACCTAGGAGGATGATATTTGTATAGTGTATGTAGTACAGGGAGTCACATGACTGCTAAGACCAGGAGGCTCTGTCTCTCTAACTCCAAACACAAGCCCATTGTTCTCATGTTTAAATACCCCTGTGTCTCAACTCTCAAATGAAGTTTACTCATCTTGGAGGATAACATTTATATGGTGGTGGGAAGTAGAGGGAGTGACCAGAAGGCTAAGCCCACTAGGCCCTTAGCCTCTAACTACAACCACAAAAACAATGTTCACTGGTCCAAATCTATCTATTTCTGAACTCTCAATTGAACTTTACTCACCTGGGAGGATACCAATTGTAATGTGTGTAGTATAGAGAGCAACGTGACTGCAACTCTAAGGAGACCTTGTGTGTCTAATTCTAAACACCGGACCAGTGGTAATTAGGCCTGGGCAGAGTTCACAGAGTCAGACTCAGTGGAATTCCACAAAGTTAAAAAACTAAACTCAGTGGAATTTAGTGGAGGTGGAGTTCAGTGACTCACGGAGTCCTGAATGCGCCCGATCTCGAAATCGCTAAGCAGGGTTGGGCCTGGTCAGCCAGGTCTGATCCTGCTCAGCACTTCTGAGATCTGGTGCATTCAGGAGAGGGTCGTAGGCAGTGAAAGCTGCTGTTTCAGACCTCTTGTATAGTGGCCTATCCCGTGTGTAGTGAATTCAGGCCAGGGTCGTAGGCAGCAAAAGCTGCAGTTTCAGTCCTTGTTTGTGCACCAGTATGCACAAACAATGATAAAAGAAAAAGAGATGAGGACTTACCCGGGTCTTCTCGGGGGTCCTCCTCTCCTTGTCGTCCAATAGTAATGAGTCTCTCCCTGTAGCGGCTGTCTCCCTCTGTACTCCAGTGCATGCTGCAGCCCATGCTGGGCTGCAGGGCTCACCGGGTGAGATCCGCTACGCTACGCTGGTGGGGCTAGTGGAGTTTTTGGACTTACTCTGTGCTCCAAGTGGAGCGTGGAGTTCCATAAACTCTGGTAGCTCTGCCAGCGGAGCAGAGCTCCCCGCACTCCCCTAGTGATCACTTGTCCAAATTCCCTTGCCTGCTAACTCTCAATTGAAGTTTACTCACTTGGGAGGTACCAAGATGCAGATCATGCTCAATTCTGAGATATGTCTGGCCACCTAGCTCCATCTTGACCAGCTAACCCAAGATGAAACTATTGAGGACAGGAAGGACACCTTACCAAGTGTGCAAAACAATGATCTCAAGTGCCTCAAAACACATCACCAGAATGGTATTGGCAGCAGACACATTCACAATGCACTGATCACATGATGACTCCATTCACATATACAACAAACTCCTGGGTCTGCCTACCTAACAATCAACGAGGCCTCAGAATGGCCACAGACATATCTTGCAGAGCCACTATTTTTCCTGCACTGGTGACAAGATGGCATTCCCAGGCCATTCTCCCAAATGCTAATGATCTGCACATTTTAGCAGCTGCTTGACTTAGATTGAATTGGTATTCTTCTCAAATGTCAGTTTAATATAACCAATATCATGGGTAATTGCCACAATATGATTAACTGCAAAATAACTTTGTATACGATCTATGCTTAATGTCACACAAAATTGTTGGAGGCAGATGTCACAATACAACCAGTAACATTGTATCTTAAACATCAACAGGTCGAGCTGCCACTGGGCACACAGAGGCCTTAGAAGAGACTGCTACTACCCCCCCTGGATGAGGCCCTCAGTGGAGAGGAGGCTTTTGAACATCTGGACATGCCATCACCAGGCCTGTAGGGGTAGGGTGTGTGGGAGGGATGCTGTGGGCCAGCGGGGTGAGGCCACTGGGGCTGCTCCTGACCAGGACACTATCAGCCATGTCTTGGGGAGTCTATCAGAAGTCCTAAGGCATGATGGGCCTGGTAGTGACCGAATTCCGGGAAATCTAGCAGCTACAGGGGGGACATTCATAGGGAAATGCGTGAACAGTGGGAGGCTCACAATACCAACACGGTCTCCCTAAAATGGGTGATGAGGGACATTAACACCACCTTGAGTAGGGCTCTACAACACCACTCTACCCCTTTCTTTGGCACATCAACACCATGCCCTTCTTAATTGGTGCCAGCCACTGGAAGAGAGGACCTGCCAGAGGAACCAGCCCCAGACACCCCATGCCTCTGTAGCAGCAGATCCCCCACCACACAAGTGAGGACATCCGGCGAAGAATCCAGGAGATGCGGATGGCAAGACACTCACCACTGCCAGCAAGTGACATCATCGTAAAGGAACTCCTTTGTGTGCCACATATTCACTCTGTTGACTGATCCTAAACTACTTACCAATACCAATGGGAGGAGAACTCTGGACTTTGGACTTTCAGTGGTGTGGCATCTACTCCACTGATTTCAATCACCATGACTGATACTTTCATTTTATTAATGTTCTTCTTTACTGTCAAAATTGTATTTACTGCATAAGCACTTAAATTATTTCACCCATCACAAACTCATTGCCTGGTATCTTGATTTCAACACTTTGCTATGTAGAGATGTAAGACCATGTGAACCATGTGATGAAGACATAACTTACTTGTGCATGGAGGAATATGTTACAGGTACACAGTCTCCAGTTCAAGATTACAACCATTACACACAAACTCATAGGTATAAGTGTCTGGTCACACCAAACATTTTATTGCATTCGACACAGTCTCATATGATACACTACACACCCGCCTCCACAATGCCGGCATCCAAGACTCAGCACTGCAATGGCTCTCCTCGTTCCTCACCGGCAAAACGCAGAAGTTCTGACTCCCCCCCTTTCTCTCGGAAGCCACCAAGATCAGCTGTGGCATAGCCCAAGGATCTTTGCTGAGTCCCACCCTCTTTAACAATTACATGACCCCACTAGCCGCCATCGTCAGAAGCCATGCACTCAACATCGTTTCCTATGCCAACGACACCCAAATGATAGTCTCCCTCACCAACAACACGACCACCACCAAAAACAATTTCCACAAAGGAATGAAAGCAATCGCTGCCTGGATGAAAGATAGTTGCCTCAAACTGAGCTCGGACGAAACAGAAATCCTCATCCTCAGCTCCACACCCTCTGCCTGGAACAAGTCCTGGTGGCCCACCGTCCTAGGAAACACCCCCACCGACCACACCCGCAACCTTGGCGTCATCTTAGACTCATCGCTCTCAATGGACTGACAGGTGAGTGCAGTCTCATCGGGTTGCTTCCACACCCTGTGGATGCTTCAAAAAATCTACAAGTGGATCCCCACCGAAGCCAGAAGGACAGTCACCCAGATCCTTGTCAGCAGCCGCCTTGACTACAGCAATGCACTCTACGCCGGACCCACTGCCAAGACCCGGAAAAGACAGCAACATATCCAGAATGCTTCCGCCTGTCTCATTAAAAACACCTCACGACACAGCCACACCTCCACCCTTCAAAGAGACCTACACTGGCTGCCTAGCGAAAGGAGAATCAACTTCAAGCTCCTGACCCATGCCAACAAGGCCCTACACGACGCTGGACCAGCCTACCTCAACCACAGACTCTCCTTCTACACTCTCACCAGACAACTCGGCTCCGCCGACCAGGCCCTTGCCAACATCCCCTGTAGCCAAAAAACCTCAGCCAGAGAAGGATCCTTCTCCCACATCACTGCCAAGACATGGAACACCCTCCCTGTTCACCTCAGGCAATCTCCCACCCTGTCTCAATTCAGGAAGGACCTCAAGACCTGGCTCTTCGACTGATCCTCTGCACCCCCACTACCTCCTCCAGCACCTTGAGACCCTCATGGGTAAGTAGCCGCACTTTACAAATCCCTGATTGATTGACTGCAGTGTATACCACATAGGATGTCCATATGTCTGGACCTTTTTGACATCAGAATGTGTTACTCATACTGAGTCAAAGTACAGGATACAGCCCCCCAGCCTCAGAAGGGGTGGTTGTCAGACATTTTCCTGTAGAATAGGCAAACATCAAAGTGGATGATGTCACCAGCTTGAGCCTTATTACATACCAAACCAAAGTAATCCAACATCACATGATCCAAGATGCAGACGGGTGGCAGAACAACAATCCCTGATCACATGCCCATCATAATCCAATCACCATGCATCTGGTGGTATGACACAAACATATGTCAGTATTGTGGCATGGGCACTGTGGCCTTCAATGATGAAACACATCTACAGCTACATACACGGTCATACAAAAAGAGTGTTTGGCCAATGTGAAGGGAAAATCACCTGGTCGCAATCTATGATTACATATTTCATGCTCACATGATGACACACATGATGCAATCGGCCCATCACAGCACACAAAACAAGTCCAATTATGCACTTTTTACCTTCCACCCAAACACTGTGCAAGCTTTCTTGGTACATGACTCATGCACCCAAAATCTGTGACCTACATTACCTGGAAAAATCCATGTCCACTATTTATGTCAGAACAGCATCAGATACCTGCCAATGTCACAACTCTAAAATGCCCACATGAGGATATCACTGTGACGGTACCCGTACAAAAACAAAACAAGGAGGATAGGCTTGAAAACATACCTATTACACAAATCACATAGCAAGCATCTGGAAATGAAATTACATTGCAAGGACACTGACACAAACAAAGTAACATCATCAAGGTGGGGATATGTCAAAAGCAAACTCATCAAGCATCAAGCCTTTGGCTGAATTTTGCAGAGCATCAGCTCTATAGCTGTTTCCAAAACACTCAACTCCATATATTCTTACAACTACAGTTCATTGTAAAGCCACAGTCATGACATCACATGACAGACTTACACTCATGAAAAGTAGCTGTTGATGAGATCTACCCACAAGTCAGCTCCTTCCTCTTCACCACTGTCATCCTCACTTGGCATTTCAGGAATCTCAACTTGTGGCACTGCAGGCTTCCCCTCCTCTGGGATGTACGGGATATTCCTCTGCAGGGCGATGTTTCAAAGCATGCAGCATGCCTCAGTGATCTGACACAGTTTTCTGGATGAGTAGAGGACGGCTCGCCCAGGCCTGTCCAGACACCTAACTCTGCCCTTCAGGAGCCCAAAAGCCCGCTCCATTACCCGCTGTGTTCTTCCATGGGCCTCATTAAAGTGGACTTCATAGTTGGATTCCTTAGTGGCATCAACAACCAAGGACAGTTTGGATAGGCAGAGTCTCCTGTTAAGGTATGGAACATATGTGCAACAATGAGTCACTGACTTCATGATTGTAGCACCTGACATTGCAAATGTACAAACAGGACAGATATGACTTACTAACCAGCCAGGACCTCTCTGGGTACAGTTCTAACATCAGCTGGGGTATAGTGCCATTCTGCATTATGAAGGAATCCGGATAATGGATACAGAAATATGAAATATAGAGATCCACCAAACAGACAACTTTCATTTTGATGTAATGGAAGTTCTTTCTGTTGTGCCATCAATGGCCCCCACCACATGTGGGATGTGTGCAAAACCATAAAAGTCAGACTTCAAATGGACTAAATCCTCATGTCAGGGAAACCGGACATAGCTATCAAGGTGTTTCAACATTGCTGAGAGGTCATCCTTCAACACCAGACTGAACATAGCTTGGGACATAGCAGCAGATAAGGCCACTGTATGTTGGAAAGACCCTGTGGCTAGGAAGTGCAATACTGATAAGACTTGTACAATGGGTGGTATGCTGGTTGGATGACTAATAGCTGGCATCTGATTTGGCTCCAACTGATGAAATAAGTCCACTAATGTTTGCCTATCCAAGCGGTAATATGTTATTATGTAACATTGCTCCAGGGTCTGAAGGTCTGGCTGTGCATGGCAGACAGGAGGTTGTCACATCCTCCCTTTCCCTGGGTATCTATGTATGAAAAGACATGATTTGTAATATTAGTCAGTGTATCCACTGCAACATGCATGATGCATGTCAGTGATATCATGTAACAAGGCATTTCTGAATGGATGGACATGGCAAACACTACATATTATAGATACAAATAACACAAGGTTAACATGTGACCCTCTTGGTTTTACGCATGTGTCCACAACATGTATAGGGACTAAACTCAAAGAAGTACAACACAATTATCCCTCAAAATGTGACTGGATATCCTGACTGCCAAATGGTAGACAGTGCCCCACTGTTAAATGCCATTTGTGTCATGCATCATACTACAAAGGTACTTGAGTAGTAAGACCTACATGACAAGACAGGAAAAGCATGTTTGTTTGGTCAAAAATAATTTTTTGTAGGTGTGACACAGTTTATAAAGCCCAATATAACATTTCAGGCCACCAAAATGGCGCCTGTCTGACCTATTCCACTGGACATTAGGAACTGCCCTCGACTGATGGCGGAAGCCATGGCGGTTGCAACCGCGGGGGACACAGCCACAGGCTAACGTTGTTGCCAGAGGCATTCACAGGACAATGGCTGTGTCTGCCGGCAGAGATGACCGAGTACATGATGGACGTTACCGCCATGTTCTGCAGATTCACTCCCTTGACTCCTGGCACTTCCGCCAGCAACAACTCCACAACTTGTACTGCTGTGTGCCACCTCTAGAAGCAATCATGCCATGTCCAGCAAGTGATACGGCCCCTGCCTTCTCACATGAGGAGCTCGAGAGGCTGGTGACTAAGGTCCTAACCCTGTATAGACAACTCTATGGTTCACCAGAGGAGCAGGAAAGTACCTCATGTGCACAATTTTTGCTGGACTTCACTATGCTTTCCCTCCTCAAAGGCGAAAATGTGCCCATGTGTGCCATTTAGAATACTTGTGTGCCTGTTGTTACAGTCTGTGTGGCATCAATTGGATTGACAATGTACAGGTATTGGTGGCCAGTGCCATATGTTAAGTTCAGTCACAATGTGTTTTGTGATGTATTTGGGGTCCTAGACCCTCCTTGTGTTTGATGCACATAACTTGGTAAGGAGACATTATTGCCAACCACTGACATCTCTTTCCTCATGATTGTTATGAATAAATGTCAGACAACATGTATGTGCATGACAACATGAGCTGTGTATGGATGTTTTATGAGTCAGTTGAGAATCACATGAGCAATGTGTATGGTGCCACAAAGCTTTCAAACCACATCTGCCCTTGATAGACTATTGTGTGGAAGGCATACCATGAGTCGCTCTGCCCTTCAGGTTGCCACACTTGCCACATGCCAAATTGCTGTTGGCTACATGAGGTGCTGTCATGTATGGAAGTGATGGGAATCGAGTGTCATGCAGGTTCTGTTAGCTCAGCCTGCAGAGACCAGGGCCTGTCAAATGTATCTCCCAGTATGGGACACAGTCTAGGCTGTGAGAGAGTCACTGTGGCTATGTAAATGTGGCACTGTGCCCACTCCCGGTACCCCAGCAGATCCGATCATGTGGCCAATATGAGGCTCTGGTAGCAAAACCTGCCCTGAATGCGTCCTTTGACTACATTAGGAATGGGTTCAGAGGTAAATCATTAATTTAATCCACATGTGCATTTAGCATCATTGCCAATGTGTGCCTTAGACTTATGACACTTCCCTTACTCCCACCGCTCTGTTGTTACCTTCACACAGGTCATATTTGTCCTGTACAGGCGTACCGTGGGAATGACGGTTCCTTAGTGCAAACAGTGTGTTGATTCCTGGTAGGCCATGATATGTGGCTCAAAAGCTTGGTCACATGGCAGAAACTGTAGAAGGCATACCTTTGTTTGTTTTGTTAGATGTCATCTCTGTAGGACAAATAGGTCCAAACGAGTGTTCTGTGGTAAAGGTACATACCATAGAACCTCACCCCCTGCAGTGACATGAGTCTGCCTTTGTTAGGTCACATGTCCACAAATGGACAAGAATGACACTTTCTGTATCCACCATGCCAGCCCCTTGATTGTTACTCATGTGTAATGTTGAAATTTGTACTCTGGCAGTTGCCTGTAGGGACTGGTTGCATGGAGTCATTCTCACAGAGTGTGAATGTGTAGGTAAATTCATGCCTAAGGAGTTTACAATTCAGAAGCCACATAGGTGTTTAGTATTTCATTGAGGCTCACTTCACAGTACAGGTTGCTAGACCATGGGCTACCAGATGTCAGTAAGCTCGCTTAGTCATTCTAGTCCATCAGCTTAGAATGTGGGTTAGTCTTCAGAGGGAAATACATATGTCTGTAGTCACGTCCCTGTACGTATTGGCTTGTGTGTTTCACTCTTGGGTAGTATTGACAAATAGAAAAGTCCTAGCCTGGTGTTACTGACATATATGTGACTTACCCATCTGTGCTTAAATTTATGATTATAATCTCTTGATTTGTCTTTTGCATCCCTGCATGTAAACGCCCATCAGAAGAGCCATCGCCAAGAAGGTGCGGAACCTTGGGGTCCAAAGCCGGCAGAAGACCCACTGCAGGAAAAGGTGGGAGGACCTGAGACAGTGGGCCCAGAAGATTTTAAAGGTCCAGCTGGAATGTCCTTCTAATGTGGGCAGAGTGCAGATCAGACCATGGCCCATCTAATGGCCCACATTCTGGTGGTGACCTACCCAGACCTTGATGTGCCTTTGAGGACAGCACAGCAGCCACAAGGGAGTGAGTACATGGCATATTCCTGCCTATCACATTGCCAAGTGAATGTGTTAGATTCTGTCAGCTCACCCTAATGATTAGGGATGAGCCAAGTGTAACACAGTAGATGAGGGATTGTTTGTGTAGAAATGTCATGTATTGTATACTGATGTGCCTTGCCTATTGACAAAGGGACCTATGACACAACTGTGTACACTCTACAAACAACTTGCTCTCCAGGGACAACATGTGGCTGCATTTATTGATCAATTAAATACAGATTTCTGTTGTAGTGGGTGTAAATTTTATGCAACAGGCCACTACTCCACAATGTTACAGGCCAAAGGTAATGAGCGATGGATCACTGTCCTCAGCCACGTGTCTGGCTAAATGAGTATTTTTGCACTGGTCATCTAGAGGATACTTGTCTTCAGTGTATGACGGTTGTTGGTGCATCACTAAAGTTTGTAATGTGAAGATGGTCATCATACATGTGACAGAGCATACATTGTTCTTTGAGTCAGCTGCAGATCAGAACTTTTCCTTTGTAAGTGGGGAATGCCCATTGACATGATTAATGTACCATCACTGTCGCCAACATTCCTTGTACCTACATGTCAGCATGTGTCCCTTTTTCTTTAGCAAAACATTTGTAAGCTGCTGTTTCATGCATGAACTACCTGTGTTGATGGGATGATGTCTGTATTCCCTCACATATTTGTGCAATGCATGTGAAATGGGTAAGGTTTGTAACCTGACTGTTGGCATGCATCATGGAGTGATCTTCAGTTATGTTGAAATCATGTGTTTTTGGGTACAAGCATTCATCTACAGAGACCTGGGTCTGCATGACCATAATGAAGACAATGATGTAGCTTCCAATTGGGCAACATGTTGAGGGCCTTCTACAAGTACAGATATTAGTTGTGATTTCCCTGGGTCTTGCTGATTCATTGTGTTGTGGATTATAGGGACATCTCTCCCTGGCATATTGCACATTATGTCTACAGTGTCCATTTCCATGCCACATGTGTGGCCTATCTGACCAGCATTAGTACTACCTCCATGACTATAGTGAGACAAATATCACTTGGTGAAGTGTGCATTATGGAACTGTTTCTAGTGAGACTTGAGTATTCCCTTGTCACCTTCTCCAGGCTTTTGTCAGCAACATGGCAGGATTTTGGAGCATCATTTCTTATTGTTGGGTCATTGTGTATATGACAAATATATATATGCATGACCTTGTGTGGGATCTGTGGGAATGCAGTTGGCATTGGCCTACTATTTTATGACAACAGCCTTATGCTTTGCCCTATGGAGAGCTCTATGGGGCAAAGCATCGAAGGTGATGAGGTCTCCTACTTGTTTAATGGTTACTGTGATTGCACAACTTTATCCATGCAATTGTAGTTGTCTGAGATCCTGATTTTCCTGTGGGCAATTGTTGACAGATCAGATGGCATGCATGCACATGGTATGACACATGTATGGGCCTCTTAGGTGGAGCTTGTCGCTGAGGCCTACTTGACATCATGGTAATATTTACTAATCAGAGCTGTTGCTCAAGTGTGATCATGGACATGTGATGGCCCCATTTTTCTTTGTATTTGCACCATCAGCCCAGGGAAGCAAAGGAGACAAGGCACTGCCAAGTGAGAATGTATCTGGCCAACGGACCTCGGGTCAAGACACAGAGACACAGAGGGACCCACGGAGGGGGAGGGGAGTGCTACAGGTGAGAGCAGAACATCTATCATCTTCATCATCAGAATTCTACTCCAGGGGACACTCCCTAGTGGTGGCAGATCCATCAGGACATACCCCGGTACCATCTTTATCCACCACCCCCTTTCTATCACCACCCTCCCTGTTGCTCCCCACTGACTTGGCTGTGCCCACTAACCCAAAAGAGTGGGCATCTCCTTTGCCGCAGGCACCTCTTCCCCAGCCCCTGTTTAACCTGTTGCCCTCAATGAGGTGGCTATTGACCTCCTGAGGAGTATCTGTGGGTCAGACAGACATTTTGAATGCCATCCAGTGATTGGCAACCCAACTGCAGCATTAATGGTACAACGTGTGGCCTACAGAAATCTTTTCAGGCTCTGGCCTTCACACTCACAGCCGCACGTCACCCCCCCACCTTCTGTACACCCTCCACCTCCCTCTTCCCAATCAAAGGCCCCATTTCCCTACCTACACCAAGCACACAGACTGATCCACATGCACCCACCTCAACACACAAGAGCAGCACACACAGACACAAGCGGAACAAAACACACCAGCACACAAGCAAACAACATATACCTACACACACATCAGTCACCACTTCCCCAGATATCCCCACGACCCCCACCGTCTCTCACGGAACATCAAGCATACCCACAGGCACTACCACAAAAGTCAATGATATACTCACCACACCCAGCATACCTGCACACACCAACCCAACAGACACACACATATCCACCACTCCATCCTCCAGCACCGCCACCTGCCAGCCCCCCAAGACACACAAACACACACACTTACCCAGGCAAGAGACACCACCCAAACACAAGCATACCTCCCACACGCACATGCCATCCACACCAGCACAGCAGATAACTAGTCCCTCAACCTCCAACTCCCCACTGCTTTGGCTGACTGTCCCGGTGTTCCTAAGAAATATATTTTTTTTTACCTTGAACTTTCCCCTGTTCCCTCTATCCCGTTTCAAACCCAAGAGGCCATGATCCACCTCCCAACCCATCCTTTCCACCTCCAAGTCCTCCCCTGTTACACCTGCCCCCCCCCACAAGCAGCCATACCCTTCACCCAAGAAAAAGCCCACCCCTCATGAAAAGCAGTCCACCGCTCCCAAACCCAACGCAAACTCACACCTCTCAATTGAGACTCCCCAACCCCCAATGATGATCCCTGAGGTGCCTGCCTATCTACTTGATGCCCCTTTCTGTGAAGGTTCCCTGCCAGTTACAAGTCAAATGAAAGCACAGTGATGTGCCTGTGCGAACAAAATGGACTTGGACTCTAAACAGTTTGATTTTAATAAACCTAAACAACTGTTTTTTGGGTACACATTTGTCCTGCGATTCCTTTTCAACATTTATATTGTTCCTGAGTGACTTGTGTTGTCTGCCTACTGTTGTGTGTGTTTCAGCCTGCTTGCTGACTCATTTACTGTTGTTTGTAGTATCTGACTTTGCGGGCAGTGCTGGTGTCCCCCAAGACAAGGGGACATGTTGACTGTATGATATGTAGGTATAAATACAATGGTGGTGCCATTCATTGTGTACTGTTTGGTATGGCAAGTATTTAATCTTGTGTTGTCCAATGTGAGCATGTATGGTATTAGACGTGTCCCCCTGATATGGATTATAGATTTGTCTACTGTGTGGCAGCTTGGGGTTTTGTCTGTTCAGACATGGAGTGTGTTTAGTTGTGCTACCTTTGTTTGCATTTGACTGCATGTGTCCATTTAGCTGTGTGTGCCTTGTAGCTACTTTATGTAGAGGTATGTCCCATGAAGTTGGAGTTGAATGTGCTTTGTTGACTTGCACTTCCACATTGTGTAGATAGGCATGTTGTTTGGGTCTAGTATTGTTTGTCCCTAAGGTACATGTAGGGCCAGTTCCTGTGCAAATGTTATTTAAGAGGCATGTGCAAAGTGTAATGTCTTTCAGTGCAACCTCCTTCCCAGTGTGGTACTGTTGGCCCCATCCCTATTGTGCAGGTATTGTTTGCTTAGTGATATTTGTATATGTGTCTCTCTGTCTATTGTGCATTCCATTGTCCTTCCATTGTGTTACAATGAGGGTGATATGTGTGTGTTAATTGCGGGGCTGTTCAATGGGAGTGGTGTTTGTGTTCCATGCACATCCATACATATTTTTGTTAAATGTGATGACAGTCAATAACACATGAGGAATGTGAGTGTGTGAATTGTATTTGTAGATGTGACGTTTGTGTGTTCTTGGTGTTGTGTGAGGCAATGTTGTGTGCACTTCACCATCCCTATGCCTGAGTTGAGGACACTCGTGTTTTTGTGTAGTGTTGTCTGGCAGTGTGAGTGACCTGCCTAAAGGGGGCATACTGTGACTGTGAATGTGTCCTTCTTTGTGTCTGGTTCCGACATGGGATACAATGAGTATTGTAACTGTGAATGTGTCCTTCTTTGTGCCTAATTCCGATGCAGGACACAATGACAAGTGTACTTGGTGCCATAGCATTGCCCCCACATGATTTGGCTGATAGTATGACGATTTATTGTTAAGCGTAATGACACAGATAGCTGTGTGCACTTATGGTCGGTTGCGCCATGGTGGCATAGATTTTATGCTCCATCGATGATCATCAGCAGTGGCAGGGCGTGTGTGATGGGCTCCATGGTGGCACTGGACATGTAAGTCTGCCTTGCAGGTGAGTGTCTCCCTTTATACTCCCCGTTTCCACCTACTGAGAGGTGGTGGTTGGACCACCTTGATCACAGTGGTGGTGTGCAACCTCATAATGTGCCGGCAGAACCAAATGCTGCGCCTGCCTGTTTGTGCTGCCTCATGATCTCGGCTGTCTGTGCTGCCTGGCAGTGCTGGCGGGACCATGGTGGTCTTTACTCTATAGGCCCCAATGACTCTTAATACAGCGGTGTGACTACCAACCCGACGACGGGTGGACCACCAATGCTGCCATGGCAGTCCCTGGACCACCAAACTCGTAATGAGGCCCTTAGTCATTTTTTTTGGAAGTTGAAAATCTTCAGCAGGACAAGTCAGGATGCTGTAGTCGATGACAGTTCCAGGAGTCCGGATTACTCTTTGGTGCAGGACCGCTGAACAGGTTTTTCTGAGAAGAAAAAGAACGTAGCAGGAGGTACTGCAAAGCCAGGCTGACTGCAATCCACCTCTGGTGGATCAATGAGGAAGTTGATCCCGGCCTTCCCTTGGTTCTCAGAGCAGTTTTTAACTCCAGATTTTCTAAATCCCAAGTTTTGTTGAATTTTGGCTATCTGAGCACCTTTAATACCACCATCAAGGGTCCCGGACCAGAATAACTCCACTTGAAGGGCGGGCTTAAGACTCACTCAGGGTCCAGGTATGGGATCAAGACTGTGGGAGCTTGTTATGTACCTGTGCATCTGAACAAACTAGCTCTTCATGACACTGTGATAGTCTTGGGATTAGGTTGAGAAGCAGGGTTCAAGCAGCAGGACAGGCCTCTGAGGGTTCAAGGCAGGCTCCAGGCAGCAAAGCAGCCCATTTGGCACAGCAAAGCAGTTTTAGGAAGTACACAGCAGGCCACAGTAGCAGGCCGTCCTCTGAGAGTCATTCTGCAGGTCCAGAAAGTGAACTGATGTGTGGTTCTGAGGGTTTTATTTTTATACCTGGTGCCTTCCTTGATGTGGGAGAAGTTTCTAGATGTTTCTCTTTGAAGTACTTGGAATTTCTTGACTTCCCTCCCTGGCATCAAGGTGTCTGTAGTGACAATGTAGTGGTGACAAGCCCTTTTGTGTGAAGGCAGAGCACAGCATATTCAGTTGCAAGCAAGGCTGTGCCCAGCTCTGCTCAGCTGCATCATGGCAGCATATGGCCCTTTTAGGTACACCTAATCCTTCAATGTGTGACTAGACTATCTGAGAGAATTTCACAAATCCTAACTACCAACTACACCAAGTCATGTGCCCCAGGGAAGACTGCAGGCACCAAATGGTAAAGAGGAGGAAAATGCAAACTTTCTAAAAGTGGTATTTTCAAAATTGTAATTTAAATTCCAACTTTACCATTAAAGAGGATTTTTAATTACATTTCCATAGATACCAAACATGAAATGCTTACTGTCCCCAATCAAAAGTTAACACTTATTAAATGTATTATGGCAACCCAATGTTATCCCATGGGACAGGTATGTCTCACAGTAGTGGAAAATGAATGTAGGTGTTTTTCCACTACCAGGGCATTTAAGACTTAAAAGTAAATTTCCAACCTTTTAATTACATTGCTCCTTGTCCTATGGGCTACCTAGGACCTGCCTTAGGGTTGATCTATCTGCAAGTAAAGGGCTTGGAATGAGCTTTTTAGGCCTGGCAAGGGGGTTATATTGCCAAGTTGAATTGGAAGTTTCAAATTGCACTCTGGCTGCAATGTTTTATGAGGCTACTTAAATGGGTGTCAAAATGAGTGCTGAAGGCCCACTAGTTGCATTTAATTTACAGACTCTGGGTATATGGTACACCACTCTACAAGGGACTTTTATGTAAATTAAATATGCCAAACAAGAATAAACCATTTTTACCATTGTTAGTGGAGTGGGCACAAGCACTTTAGCACTGGTTAGCAGTGGTAAAGTGCACACAGTCCTAAGACCAACAACATGAATTCAGCAAAACCGTGGAGGCTAAAGGCAAACGGTTTTGGGAGTGACTATGCGGAGAGGGCCAGGACTAACAATTATATTCTGTTACACAGCTACTGGATGCAATGAATCTTATTTCTATAAAATTGTTGATATACAGTCCTGTAAGCTTCTCAACTTGAGAAAGAGCAAAGAATGCCATACCTTCTTTGAATACTGTTGCACCAGTGTGAATGAGTGCACAATCTAAGCTTAGTCTTTGCAATTTGTGTACTGTTACTGCATAAACCAAAACATTTCAAACTGATCTCTACAAAACTATATTCAGAAGTATCTTGTTGTACATCAGGAGATATGATTTTTTTTTATTGTGGTCAGATTTGACTACAACAAATTCAATGAGTTGATTTTTCCAGATGTAACAGTGTCAACTAAAAATCCCAAGGTTCCATTTACTAGCCCTTCTTTACATTTAAATTCCAATGTAAAATTATCCAACAAATTCTAAATTGCTGTAAAACTATCTGTGTATTTTTCCTGCACATCTTCACTAGATATTTTTTTTGGTTTGACTTGTTTTTTTTTCTTCCCCTGCAATATTTTCAATGCAAGACTTCATAACACCGGACTTCATATGTGACTGACTGCACCCAATTATTCTTTGATGGTAACTCTCTTCATGAAAGTTTGGTTCAGGATACCAGAAAAATGTTACAACATTTTAGTCATGTTAGTTGTTTCTTCTGTATTCTATTTATTTCTTAGTTTGTAATGAACCCTACTAGGGTTTTTTTTTTAAAGCAAATGCTTTTTTAACAATGTTTTGAATATATTGTTTCTGTGTGAGTTGTCTGTCTTTTTCTGTATAAAAGCAGATTTATTAGGGCATGTGTTTTATAATGCTTTGCAGTGATACTCCTAATATTGTCCCTTTTTGTGAAAGTGTATATTTATTTTGGATAGGCATCATCTCCTTTGCTGGAATATCTAACCATTAATGGTGCTCTCTTGGTCAATTGCTTCGTATTTCCCTATTTATTTGTTAAGGTTATGGTGTGAAAAAATAGTGGAAAAATGTATTGGAGTCATACCAGCACTATTCCTTTACTGTGGGTGTTTTCCTTCTCTCAAATTAATGTTTTTTCTCATCTCTCTGATGTACAATTTCCTTTTTTGCTTCTGCAGGTTTTTTTAAACATTGTGTTAAATGTGGGCAAATCTATTGTAGAAAAGACACAAAGAAGTAATGGTTACTTAGTAATTGTCTTAAACATGTGTTATTTTTTTTTAGTTTCCTGTATTATTTTTTTAACAGTATTCCATAAACAAATGTACCTGCTTTATGTAAAAGTATATAGATGGAGTTAATAAGTTATAATTTTCAATTTCTATGTAATGTATTTGAAGGAAAAAAAAGAGCTATTTTGCTTTCCAAGTGTCAGCAGAGTGTCTATGGTTATTGGTGTTATTCAGTAGTATTGGGCTGTGTTTAAAACCTATATTGTTTTATAAACCAATCCTGTAATGTTTCACTTCTTATGTTATTCCTTATCTATTTTTGTATTCCTTTTCAATGTCAGAAATGTGTGTTGCGCTTGCCTTTCAAACACTTTCTAAACGTCATTGCTGCAGACTAGCTTTTTTGTTGCCTTATTTTGGTTATTGGTAGTATTGTGCTACATTAGTAGCACCAAATTCTTTCAAGCCAATAATTGTTCAACTTTCAAAAATTAAGTTGTTGGTATGATGTACTTTCCTAATGGTCAATCATTTATATTTGTTTGTCTACCTTTGTGTTTTGTGCTTGTATGTCAGTTTATGTTCAAGATGGTTAGGGAGTGGTTGG
Organism: Pleurodeles waltl; assembly: GCF_031143425.1. Lineage (NCBI taxonomy): Eukaryota > Metazoa > Chordata > Amphibia > Caudata > Salamandridae > Pleurodeles > Pleurodeles waltl. Next base: position 1,659,996,381 of record NC_090444.1, on the reverse strand, counting down.
TTGGCACAGTTTCATTTTTTGGGTCAGACAACATGCTAAGAAAGTGCGTGTTGAAAATGATTTAGGTTTGTGAGGAGCTGAACTCTGTTATGTTTATGTCCATACACTTTCCTGTAATCCCATTTTGAACATGCATGTACCTCAGTGGCATAGTTCGGTCTACACCTTAACTAAATAAATAGTTTTGAAATAAACTAATCAATTTGGTAGGTTCCAGCCCTCATCATGCTGCATAAGTGTCAGTCCCTTCGTCTAGGGGCCTGATTTAGAGTTAGGCGGAGTGGTTACTCCATCAGAACAGTGACGCATCTCCCATCCACCAAAATATAAATCCCATTATATCCTATGAGATTTATACTTCGGTGGACAGGATATCTGTCACCTTTGTGACAGAGTAACTCTTTTGCCAAACTCTAAATCAGGCCCTAAAATACTAGTGCTAAAAGCAGATATACAAGTTGACAAAAGAACATTCATAGCCAAAATTTGTATATGCACACTACAGAGTTCAATATTTGTTTCATATATTTTATGGTAAATGTATATTTGTTATGTTTATATATTGAATTAATAATTGTTTTATTAATCATTGTTTAATTAGTAATTTGTCATTTTAAAGTTACTTTAGAGCACTTTAAATATAATTATAATTTTTATATAGTAACAATATTTGGGCGCTCAATATTATTTTAATATTTCTATAGCGTGCCTTATGTTTCAGGTGATTGCAATATTTGTTTCTTTATTTTTGTTATCAATGTTAGTGCATTTTAGATATTATTTTTGGTGCTCATTATTTCTAGTTGATACTCCTGTTCTTCTCCTTTAAGTATAACATGACGATATTTTGGTAACAATTCTTTTTTGGCAACATTAATATAAATCAATATTATGTGTGGTGATATTATTTCATACAACTTTGAAGCTGCTTATCTATATTTCCTCTTTTATGAATAATTATATGTAGACCAACATCAGTGCAGCATAGAAAGTTGAGGCCTCCTTAGGAGTCCGCTTAATTCAATTTAATACAGAAGAGGCTATTTAGGACTTCAGGCCCAGTAAAAACAAGAATCTTCAAGGCAGACTAGCATTTTTTTAAATATTTTGAGAGCTCTATTATCACCTAGCCTGAAGAGAATTATGTAAACCAAGTTGCATTGGTTGACACATTTAAAGATGCAGGGCCTGATTCACAAAGGTAGAATCACAGCCAGAGAAAACAACCTATTCTGGCAAAGACAGAAACTTGTGTTAACTGAGTTATGGATGGCAAATGAGCTGTTGAAAAGATAGAGTGCCACTTCACAGTATGGAGCTTTCACTCTATCTGATTGAGGTAGCTAAAAACAGGTTAGAGACCAGTGAGAAAAAAAGGGTATTCAATAAAGCTTCCTGGTGGTTCATAAAATAGGTCCTGATTTAAAATTTGGAGGACAGAATTTACTTTGCCAGGCTGATGGATTTAAGTACCCTCTTGCCCTGATGGAGCATCTGTCTGCCAAATTTAGAGATGTCCAATGGCCCAGGGGACATCTCTTGCATTGTAAGGAACAACTGTGACGGCGTCTATGCGAGAGAAGCTCATTCGCCATGACAAAAGCATGCAGCAAACATTCAATATTTTTTCATTTTCAAAAACAAAACCTCAAAGCAGGATTATGTTTTTGGAAATAAAAAAACAGTGACCCATCTCACCATGGGAGACTTCTCCCATGGTATGGCGGTCATTTACAAGTTTTTGCTAACCTTTTCTGCCAGGTTTTACCTGTGGTTGTGCCTATCAGAGTCTGGAGCAACAAGGAGAAATATCTTTGTTTCTTCTTCTTCCTCCTACTTTGCTTGTGTGCTGCATTCTGTAGCACGTGTACAAACAGAAATAAGCATAGAAGGATAGATTTGTGCAGACCTGATCTTAATGCAGGCATCCTTGCACTATGGTCATCTCTGGCCTCTTCAATCCATTAAACGCCACTTCCTGCCCCTTCAGCTCACTTTGCAACTTTTTGCTTTCTCCCATTGTGACGCTTTTTCGTTTTTCTCTTCCTCCGTCTTTTCCATATGTGTCTTTTGCCCACAGCAAATGCTTGAGGCAGAAGAAAAGCGCCGGCCCTCAGAAATAAGTGCCGGTGCTCCGCACCGGAAACAACAAGTACAAATTAAGCACTGGCTAGACCTATCCTACGCTAGACCTGCAGACTGCTTCAGCCCTCATGTAACATAGTGTTTTGCTGCACCACTTGCGTGGAGATTGATTGTGTAACTGAGAAGTCAATTGACTGGTTTAGATAAATGATAGACAAGAGGATATCTTAGGCGCAAGGTGATGGCACCATGACACCCCATTCTTCATTATTATTGATTCTGTTTATGATACCTCTCCAAAACCTGTAGCATGTAAGAGTTGTAGGCCTCCACGTATGTGGTAAAAAATGTTAGTCCCTTGTCACTTTATATACCTTTATTACGACTTGGCCAGATTTGTATCAGGGCGATCCTGGGGTCAGAATTAACCATTCTAGTCGGTATCTTCTTTCACAAATCCAGCCAATACGAAATTTTGATCTTGGAATTGAAACTGAACGATGCAGACTTGCCCTCATGCCACCAGTACTGTGTTGCCGTCCACAACCTTGTATTGCCTTATGAGCACGCACTACCATCAACCAAGGCATTCATGATGGAGCCCCTCTGTGAACTTCAATAACTTGTTGGTTGTAATCATGACTTCTGGCAATGGCTCTACCCTATAGTTCGCCTAGATGGATTACTTTTCAAAGGTACAATTAATTATTTGTTAACCCGGTGCATTTTCGGTTTGAATTATCAATGCTCCCTAGTTCCAATCTGTTTACAACTCTTCACTGTGTGCTTCCCTAAAACAATGAACTATAAAATCCGGTATCTGTGTGAGGTAAAAGGGTCTGAGTCACGACTTACAGCAGGCACATCATTGCAGCAAGTACATAGTACATGGAACCGAATTTGAGTGCTTATTCATTCACAAAGTAATTACCGGAACAAAAGGTCATAATAACATCCATACACTTTCCCGTAATCCCATTTTGATCATGCGCATACCTCAGTAACGTAGCCTGGAATGAATTTTAACTAAATGAATGGTTTTAAAATAAACTCATCAATTTGAAAGACTCCTGCCCTCATCATGCCGCATAAGTGTCACTCCTTTAGACTAAAATACCCAACGCTAAAGGCAGTTCTTCAAGTTGGCAAAACAACAGTCATAGCAAAAATGCAAGGTCATGCAGTAAAACGCTGACCACGCACTGCTGGGCAAAGTATGTTGGATCAAATTTGGCCCCAAAAGATATATTAAAAAATCTGTTCAAACTTTAGGAAAGTTGATCATTTTAAGTTCCCCTTGAAACAACCTCAGTCTACATCTTTCACAAGTTTTTATGATTTTATATTATGAATACGTTTCAGAATGACAAGTCTATTTCGGAGATGTTTTGACTTCTGCAGGGCTGGGGGGAATGCAGAGACCACATAGTACCGTTTGTTTTCCATAACATTAGAAAACGAAATCAGTCAAAAAAACATAAATACGAGAAAACCAAACGTGGTAACCAAAGGGGCCAGCTAGGGACAATGCACCAGGTGAGGCTAAAGATGAACTGATTACTTTTCAACATGTTTCTTATTTAAAAGCTTTGTAGCAAATTAAATTAAAAATATGATACTTCATAGTGTCACCTTAAATCAAACATCATAATATTGTTAGTATAATTGAAATAAAATTCATGGTTCATCAAGTTCAGCTTTATTGTATTTGCAGGACCTGTGCAGAGCCCTAGAACTGAACCCACAGAAAGAACAAACAATCAGTGTGGAACGTACGTGATTATCCTATAAAGGATGTAAATGGATCAAAGCTGTACTCACCCTATGTTGCGATAACAAAAATTAGTGATCAGCACGCTCGACAATGTCAAACTCATGTCAAGAAAAAAAGTTACTATCTGATTGGAGCCGTATACACAAGTTAGTGAACAAAAAATAATGGGTGGAATGCTTCAATAATCTCAGCCACTGGTAATTACCCAGGGCGCAATACCAATCCATCGTTTTTAGGGTGAAGCACCCAGGCGCTTTGGCCTGTTGTAAACTTTCTGTCGGCTTTTAACTGCACCCACTACTGCTATTCATTGTTTGTTGTGCTTGTCTTAAATGCTTCATTATTATTGGTGAATTTGGTGAAATGTCCCTCCTTCGTGTGCTGAGTTCCCTCCTAGACGATTTCACTAAGTGAACTTTTTTGTTGGCCATCACAATACGTCACGCTTTCTCCTGTTACAGCGAGTGATGGCCCTTCTTACGGTTTCGGTTTGCCTTTCATCCCAGCAGCGATCCTTTCTAAATATTCACGCAGGGAGCCAGTAACTCTTGTGCTCAAGCTCATGGCTGCCGTGGTGCTTTGAATTGACTTGCTTATTTCAACTGTTTTACTTTTATTTTCAATTTATGTGGCAAGAAAAGTCCAGTTAGGAATTTCCAATGCTAATGGGTATAACTCGAGCAAATGCGAGACCCTTTGCATGGCAAATGCTTGTTTTTTTCCTGGCTTTCCACCTCGGATTAGGACATGCCATATGCAATTCAGTCGGGATTTTGCACCTGTTGAACAATACAGCCCGAACTGCCATGTCCGTTCCTCTGTAAACTGGAACACAGGAAACCCAAGACCAGCTTCACCATAGTTGGAGCTCTTCATTCAGGTGCAGCTTGGTTCCAGTGGCACAGTGAGCACTGATGTAAACAAACAAGTCATGAGTGGAATGCTTGAATTAATCCCAGCCACTGCCAATTACGCAGGTTGCATCCCATCCATCATCTTTTTGCCCACAATGCCACCTCATATGAGGCCCAGTCATGCCTATCAGTTTACTCCTGCTCCAGTAGAAATAATCCAGCCCAAACTGGCAAGACAGATCCTTTCTGAACCAGAACACAAGCAATCCAAGACTGCTTTTGCCCTAGTTGGGGATCTTCAGTTCTCAGGACAGCATTCCAATCCATCAATTCTTTACCCACCATCCCATTTCAAATATAATAATAATGGACTGGGATGTGGCTCGGATAATCATCATTGGCTGAGGTTAGTTCAAGGATTCCACATTTCACTTCTTAGTATACTTCAGTGCAAAACCGCAAGTCCGAAGGGTATGCCCGACCATGGGTCCATGTTTACTGTGTAACTGAAATCAAACTATACCTGTTGTTGAATCATGGTGAAATAGGTCTTGAGTTGATTGGATTTCAATTCAGGGAGGACCTGGCCTGGCACTTCAGGCTGAGCTGTTCCTTTTGGAACAGGGTATTGTCTGCTTTATGTATGACTGGGTGCAAACTGAGGGTGCATGTTGTGGAAAATAGCAACGGACTGGAATGCAGTCCCACTATCTGAGATTACTTTAAGCATTCAACCCATTTCATTTTGTATGTCTCAGTGCTGTACACAACTTAATCAAAACATATTTTGAAATGGTGAATTGGGTTTACTTTAAAAATGTAAATCGTTTGTGTGTAGGTATTTTAGCTGCTGTAAGACTTAGTTAGTCATAGTGTGCCATACTGGCATTTGGGCTCTACTATTTAGGACTGAAAGACTGACACTCGATTTTGCTGTCTTGGACTATGATATGAGACATGGCGGTCCCAGTCAGAGAGGTCAAAAAATGACCACAACATTAGAGTAAATGCTCTGCACATCAGAGCATTGTTTATAAGGAACACATTGTCACTATGTGAGATTGTTTCTTGAAAACAAACAACTTTTGCCAAGTGGGTACTATTAACATGGTGCCAGCTTTGCAAAGTTCAGTGCCTTGTGAAGCTGCTGCACTTTTTTCCTTGTCCTAATCATCTCCATGACCCACCTTAAAAGCCAAGCTGTAGTCATAATTGAAGAGAAAACCAGGTTGGACCGTGTCTGGTAGTACGGGAGCATATCTAAATAGGGGAATGGTTGAGGTGCTGAAGAGAGGCCTTCCTGGTTGCAGATACTTTCTGCCAGTTTGAAACTGAGGTTCCTGAGTAAATCTATTATAGAGTGGAGAGGAAAAGTTCGAAAAGGAGGCAGGGATAGGAATAGAAAGTAGCCAGTATTGCACAGGGAACATTCTTCAATTACTCTTTAGTGAAAATGATAAGGTTGGCACCTCACTGCTATTTCCTCATAACATTCCTGGACTGAGGAAGACTACACCTGAATAAAAAAGCCCTATTGGAAGAATGAAGTTTCCTGACTCTTGCTAGGACTGGATTTGTTCTCCAGAGACTGGATCTATTCTCTGGTGCTCAAGTGGTTTGTCTCCTGGTTAGCTACCACAGAGGCACAGAAAGCAGAAGAACCACTGATTCCAAGAGGGCATGGATGAACACAGAGGACTGGAACGTGCAGGATACCTTGCTGGAGAGAAGCCTGGTACCTCAAAGGGATGCACAGATTGAGAGAGAAAGGAGACGGAGAGAAACATTGGACTGGGGTTGTGCTTTGTATGGATTGGTCGTGGTACAGAAGATGTCATTGGCAGAAATATGGGAGTTTCCTGCATCAACTGCAATCAAGTGGGAAAAGACAGGTGAGAATGGGGTACTGATTAGTGGGATATAACAGTAGCACAACCAAGACTCAGGCTTACAGGTTTAATGTCTTCAACTCGTCCTATGCCTGATAACATACCTCTGATGAGATGGAATGCTGAAGGTCATTTTTTACACCTCTAGAGACCCGAACTGTCAGGCTTGTACCTTTCTGCAGGGGTGAAATGGAAATGGAAATGACGTAGCCCCAACCTCCCTATGAACCAGATGAACTCAAAAAAGAAATACAAATAACGGTTAGCACCTACCCAAGTATCTATGCAATACATACCTAGATAGTCAAACATATGTTCTTTACAATGCATCAGGGTTCAATAATGATTCCAAGGCATAACAGTCTTTCATCTCTTGAAATCATAACTACACAGTGTGTCATTAATCTAACTAAAAGTGACTGTGAAATAAATAAGTAAATACAGTCTTAGCCAGATACTAATAGCAACCTTAATGAGAGTCCTTTATAGAATGTCTTTCCTTTCCTTAGGTAGAAACAACAACAGATAAATAATGGCTGCCTTCACCAGTCTTTTATGACAGGATCCTTCAGATAAGTGCTCCTCCATTGTTTTAGTATGAGCCATAAATTATACCAATCTGTAGAGGTTGGCACTGGAATAATGTCATTTGCTTGTCTTTTCCAGTTTTTGTTAGCAGAAAGCAGCACAGAAGATGGGCACCCGACGACTCCATGGAAAGCAGGAAGCCATTGTGGAACTAAATTGTAGTTCAGGTTCCCCTTTAAAAAAAAAAAATGTATATTTACACTTTTATTATACTGTGTTTTCGTTTGATATGTGTCACCAACCACCCTTGTGCACTATAAAACATGTTTCTATATGCTGCAACCTATATTTTTTTATCAGAAAAGCACTATACCCTCCTTTCTTCCGCCTACAGACCACTCGCACTGTCATGTCTGTATTTCTCACGTATATGAACTCTGGCTCTTAAATATGCGTTTCCTTCTTTCTTATTTCAAAGCTAATTTGTGTATATATTATATTCTTTACAGCCTTGAAAAAGTCACTGTGTGACGAAACACATGTTGGCTGTGCTTACTTTCTGTACATATTGGTACACAACTTTTGATCCAAATAAAACATCTCTGGAAACACTAAGAAGAGGACTATACTACTCATTATCATATGTGTACCACCGAATTCTACTTTTTTATACCTCACTAATTCTACGGGCGCTTGTGTGCTGTGGTCACATGTATATATTTATCTACTGTGTATACCACTATACACTCTATTTGTGCCTACAGGTAGTAGGGCACTAGACCACTTGCACCATCGCTTGATCTGATTTCACTTGGACACCATTGTGGAGGTGCATTAACAATTACCATTATTACCGCTATCCTTTGTTTCATTTATTATGTTATGGTAACTTGCACTCCTGGTCCCATTACTTATATATTAGTGTGTTTTAAACACTACTGACTTTCTTTATACAGACATGACCACCTTTGATGATACCAGGGACTCTCTGGCTGCCAAACTTTTTTCTAACAGACCAAAGGCCTCTGGCCCTACGTGCAATACTCCCACACATGAAGGTCTCAAACAGAAATTCATTAAACTAGAAAGATTAAAGAAACAAGAACTTTCCAGATGGTGGGATGCCACCATACTTAAGAGATATATAGATTTAAAACAAGTCCCACGCGGTCTAAGGGTTATTATTTTCCCCACTTTTGACGACCTAGACCCAGATCTCCTTGAACAATGGGAACGCCTCATCTCTTCATCCTCTTTTGGGATGGTGAATTGACTCATTAGACATGTTGAGAGAAAAAGGGACAAACTTCTAACTGACATTGCCTCCCTTGAACTAGAGATCAAGAACCTGAACCTAACAGAAGCAACTGTCAAGAATTACGCTATTTTGAAAGAGGTCCTCAACACACACCAACTGTACATTAAAGACAAAAAAATGAAGAAACTCTTGAGGGATGAAAACGACCACCGCAATGGTCGCATTTACATGTTTTCACGCAAGTTTGACCAGATCAAAAATGACACCCATTCGAAACCCTCCGACCCTCACTCCACCACCACATCGGCCTCTAACAGCATATCTGGCATTTCCAGTGTCTCCAGTAATGAAGTGGACCCTCCCAATGAAGGGGCCACGGGTAACCAGCCAACCCCAGGAGGTCCTCACCCCTCACCCTTTTTAGAGGAACTGGCGAGGTTTCTAGACCCCACTTTACGGACATACACATTGATCTGTTTAAATACATTTGTCGCCTAAAACTGAGGAAATTCTTTATCATTACCCAAAGAAGATAACAGATCCATCAGGGACATCCAGGACATCCACATGCTATTGTCTCTAGACACCATGACTCCTTCTACCCTTGGCCTAAATGAACTATTTGAACATCTAGACATTCAGCCTAACCTGGACATAAAAAGACCCAAATCCACTTTTATGCCCACGTTACCTCCTGACAATAACATTGACATCTTCTACAAGGCAGTGGGCACTGATCTACACACTATGGAGGATAGACACCATACTAGAGGTTTGAGGCATAAAAACAACCTAACCGCGGAAGAACTTAGAGCACTGAACAAGCTCACTGGATGCACTGACATTATAATAAGAAAGGCTGACAAGGGTGGCAACGTTGTATTGATGGATAAGACGGACTACATGTCTGAAATCAACAGATAACTCGGGGACACGAATGCTTATACTAGCCTTCCTGACAACCCACTGACGCCAATCACAAACACAATAGGTGACAGACTGTCTTATTGGAAAAACCTATGTCTCATCTCGGACCATGAGTATAGATATATGCACAACACCTCACCTCGAGCCCCATGCATCTATATATTACCTAAAGTGCACAAACCAGGCATCTTCCCTCCAGGGAGACCGATCATCTCAAGTATAGGATCTCCTACTGAACACATTTCTGAATACATTGATTCCTTCCTACAACCTTTGGTTCGCAACCTTCCCTCTTTCATTCAGGATACGAGAGACTTGCTTTGCCAACTAGAGGACATTGACTGGAAAAATGACCGTTGTTTCGTTCGCTTGGATGTAAACCCTTTGTATGCATCTATCCCATTAGAACGGGGTATGGAGGCTTTATCTGTGGCACTGTCTAGCAGAGATGCAACACTCTTTGAACACACCAACATGCTACTAGACCTCACATGACTAGCATTAGAGAACAATGTATTCTTACATGATGGTCAATGGTACAGACAATCCCAAGGGGTGGCAATGGGAGCTAGATTCTCACCATCATACGCAAACCTGTACATGGGCCAATTTGAAAAATCACATCTTTGGACACACTGCCCGACTACCATCACCCAACATATCCTGTTTTGGGGGAGATACATAGATGACATACTGGTAATTTGGACAGGGAACAGACAGGACCTAGACATACTCATAAGCCATCTTAATACTAACGACTATAACCTGGTCTGTACACATAAAACAGACCGTACTCAGATAGAATTTCTGGATCCTCTCCTATATGTTAATAACAACAAAATCTCATCCAGAATATTCAGAAAACCCACTTCATGCAACTCTATTTTACATGCACGTAGCTCACATCCGAGCGCCCAGATTAAGGCCATACCTTATGGCGGAATGATCAGAACCAGGAGTAATTGCAGCGACAATGAGATCTTCTCATTAGAAATGGAACAGCTGGCACAACGCTTCAGAAACAGGGGGTACTCGTAAGAAACTATTTCCGCAGCTAGTAAACATTTATCCTTCAAAAAACGCAAAACCTTACTCATTAGGGGACACAAGAAACCCCACAAAAACTAAAGAAAGGACATCTCTCTTATCATTAGATACAGTCCTGTGAGAAATCAGTTATTCCGCATTCTGAAGAAACACTAGCATTTGCTACTCTTGGACATGGGACTGGGGTCTGTTATTGGTAAAACACCTTCTATCAACCACAGCAGAGGACGTACTCTAAGAAACATTTTATCTCCTAGTTATATAGTACCAATTCCACCAGCTCACCCGCCTATGTGGTTACCTACCAAACCAGTTGGTTTCTATAAATGTGGCTGCTGTATTACTTGCCAATTCGCTCTCAACAAAACTTTGACGTTCTCTTACAACACGGGACAGACTCACTGTATCAGACAGTTCATTAACTGCAATACCAGGTACACGGTATACTGCATTCAGTGTGTCTGTGGACTAATCTACGTGGGTAGTACTATCTGTCCCCTTAAGGAACGGATCCAGGAACATGTTAGAGCCATTAGAAATTACAACATGGGGTACCCTCTTGCTGTACATTTCAACTCACTACACGACGAAGCCAACATTCCGAATATAAGATTCCATGGCATCACTCACGTCACGTTATCACCTAGACTGGGTGACAGGACTAAGGGCCAGATGTAGCAAAACTAGGTTTTGCGACTCGGAAATTGCGATTCGGAGCGACTTGCAATTTCCGAGTCGCAAAACCATATGCAAAATGGTGTCTCAGACACCTTCTGCGAGTAGCTATGGAGTCGCAAAGACCCACCTCATTAATATTAATGAGGTGGGTCACATTTTGCGACCCCATAGCGAGTCCCTGCACTCACAGGGATGGTGGCCTGCTGAAGTCAGCAGACCTCCATGTCTGTGATTGCTTTTTAAATAAAGCATTTTTTTTTTTTTGCAGCCAGTTTTCCTTAAAGGAAAACGAGTTGCAAAATAAAAAAAATAACGAAACCTTTTGGTTTCGGTTTTTCAGAGCAGGCAGTGGTCCATTGGACCACTGCCTGCTCTGAAAAACCCTTTTTGGCAACCTTCACAAAGGGGAAGGGGTCCCATGGGGACTCATTCCCTTTTGCAAATGGGTTACCACCAGTGTGACACTGGTGGTAACTGCGAATTGCTTTGCGACTGCATTCGCGGTCACAAAGCAATTTAGCATAGCGATGCGAGTCGCAAATAGGAAGGGAACACCCCTTCCTAATTGCGAGTCGCATTCACAATTTGCGAGTCGGTACCAACTCGCAAATTGTGAATGAGCATCGCTAACGGCATTTTGCATGGCGCAAACTGCGATTTTCGCAGTTTGCACCATGCAAAATGCTTGCTACATCTGGCCCAAAGGAACTACGTAAATGTGAAACGAAATGGATTCTGAGATTACGTGCCATGGACAAAGGTCTAAATGTCGACAAGGAACTGCATGTGTTCCTGTCTTAGTTTATTACTGTTGACACATGTTACTTTGTGGTCTCATTTTTGCATATACCTGCCACCCATGTCATTATGTACATATCATGTTTGACCCTATCTTACTACCTAACTTGTTCATGCGACGTTTGGATCTTGTTTAATTAAGTAACTGTTACACTGACCATGTCGAATATTATTTACTTTACCTTTTAACCCTGTCATTTTTACCTATCTTGCTTGATACAATCTTGGTAACAGATTTGTTGGTGCTGGCTTGGACTCTGTATGTAATTGGATATGGGTTACACTGTACATGTTTAATACTATTTACTTTACAGTTGGAGCCTTATATGGTCACATGAGTTATAATAAGCGCTTTTTCATTGCTCTATAATTGACTCACTTTGTTTGCCTTCTCTATTGGCTACTCACATATGGACTTCTCTTCCCTCCAGATTTACCACCAACTTACACAATTTATTGGTTTAGTTTGCATGTCTTACTTACACTTCGTTTAAATTTCTCCTACTCGTATCTGCATCTGGACGTTCTGACCACTAGAGCACTTACCCCCTACGTGGTGACTCCCCATCTTTCCTTAATGAATATCTCGTCACTTGTTATAGCTGATAGCTAAACGCTTTTACTATCTGGCCCATTTTGCCTACTGGCCAACAGTGTTCTTTACTCCCTCTTCATTTGATGTTTTTACTACTATTTTTACCTGGTTTGACTTATTTCTGATACTCTCTAGTGTTGATCCCAAACTCTGTTTTCCTAGTCTCTTTACTTACAAAGTGGTCGTCCTTATCGTGTACTTTTTATACATTAGTTTACCTCCCAAGATGGCCGCCACCCTTTTTTCAACTTGGACCTCTGTATCTCGCGGAGCCGGTACATTTCTACTCCCATCATGGCTGCCACTTTTTCCCACCTGAGGCCTCGGTACCTTGCGGAGCCTGTCTATCTCTTCTAGAGCGGAGTCCGTTTTCTATTTTTCTATAGTATGCCGCTACTTCGGCTCGCTCATTGAGCGTCTTCATGACAAATTGATTCAGACACACACACCGCTACCCTTCAAACTGGTAAGAGCAGCACGCGACCGCGTAGGCTTTAACATATTCGTTCCGACTTCACATTTGAAATTCTCACGCTCATCCTTACTAGCTAAGGGAACCTCCCTTGGCCACCGCGTTACTCTGCATCCTATGGCTTTCAAGGATGACAGCTCTTTTCTAACTCATGCACTGCATGCATTTACCTCAGTTTGGTCCTCGGGCACGAAGGCAGACCTTTACTCGGCTCTTGAGGGGGCTGCCTTCACACTCAGAATGTTTACACTACTAGTTCAACTCTCAGGCACGAAAGCAGCTCTTTACTCGGCTCTGGAGAGGCTGCCTTCACATTCACAATCTTACCGGTAGTTTCATACGAATTTTTACTTTTACTCAGATTGTTTCCTGTTACTGTTGTAATTCTGATAAATCTTCATTGAGGGCTTACCCTGATTTTCTACGTGGGGTACTAGCTTCAACTTGGTACCAAACAGCCTCTTCCTTACTACTGTTTCTCTACATAGGTTATTTAAACACCTTCGCTCTTCCAATAACTCGTACTGACCTGTCTTTACCCTTATCTCAGAGTCTGTTACTCCACTGTATTTCCAACTCATATTTTCTACAGAACTTTTCATGGTTCACCAGGATTCTTCATGAACATAAGGTGTTGCTACTTTCGTTATATTTTGACATTATCCGTCTGAGACACCGGAAGCACATATCTGATCTACAGTTTACCAGGACTTACTCACAAGTACCTTTTTGTGATCTCTGGCCCCTTTTTTCTGTGCCCTGTATATACTCTTTTCACTGACGGCTACTTACTTTACCCCCCTGTTTGTGTTTTTCCCTGGTCTCTGGGCTTTCTTTCCTTACATTCCTACAGCGCGAGAACTTACACCGTTTCTTCTTGTTGACTCTTGGATTCTCAGGGCCAATATCGGTACATGATTCAAACTTTGTTTCTCGGCTTCCGCATGGCTGCTGTACTCTCTTGTACCTCACACATACACGTCCCTTTCTTTTTGGCTCTGCTCTCACTTCTTGTATGTAAGTTTACACCACACCTTCTGGAACTAAATTGTAGTTCAGGTTCCCCTTTTTAAAATTGTTTTATATTTACACTTTTATTATACTGTGTTTTCGTTTGATATGTGTCACCAACAACCCTCGTGCACAATAAAACATGTTTCTATATGCTGCAACCTATATTTTTTTATCAGAATAGCACTACACCCGTCTTTCTTCCACCTACGGACCACTCGCACTGTCATCTCTGAATTGCTCACGTATATGAACTCTGGCTCTTAAATATGCCGTTCCTTCTTTCTTATTTCAAAGCTAATTTGTGTATACATTATATTTTTTACAGCCTTGAAAAAGTCACTGTGTGACGAAACACGTGTTGGCTGTGCTTACTTTCTGTACATATTGGTACACAACTTTTGATCCAAATAAAACATCTCTGGAAACACTAAGAAGAGGACTATACTACTCATTATCATATATGTACCACCAAATTCTACTTTTTTAAACCTCACTAATTCTACGGGTGCTTGTGTGCTGTGGTCACATGTATAATTATACCAATCTGCAAAGGTTGCTGCTTGAAAAATGTTGTTTGCTTGTCTTTTCCAGGTTTTGTCAGCAGTAAGCGGTACCAAAGAAGGGAACCCAATAACCCCACAAAGAGCAAGAAACCACAGTGTGAGGAAACCAAGTGCTTGGAAGAATAAGATAGAAGGAGGATGAGGCCTCCACAAAGGAGAGGACAGGGGGAGGCAAGCTGACAATAAACAGACATCATGGTACCATTGATGGAAGAGGTGCAGAAGACAGGAAGCACGTACTTGACACACAGGCTCCCAAGTACAATCCATGGTTCCATATCCCTTCCAATTAATCAAATAATCAAATAATATAATCACTTGGAATCTAGAATCACCTCTACCACAAACTCAGGTTCGTCATCTATCATCACCACTGTTTTTTTTTAGGGAGAACAGCTCCAGGAGTAACAGGTTTCATTAAAGACACATGAAAACCGGGGTGCACTCGCAACTGTGGAGGTAATTCCAGTTTTATGGCAACATCATTAATTTGTTTGAGAATCAGATAAGGGCCTATACATTGTGGTTGAAATTTCTGTGGTCCTCTCAAATTGAGTTGTCTTATGGATAACCATACTTGATCTCCCACCTGATATTCAGGACTTGCTCTTCGGTGTTCATTCACATTCTGTTCATATGTCAGCTTGGCTTGATCCATATTATCATGTGCTGTTCGTAGTATATTTCATATTTGATCTATATAATCTTGAACAGCCAGAACATCAGTATTAGATGTGGAAGGCAATAGTAGCAAACGAGGGCGCAGACCAATGTTACATTGAAACTGAGTTACTTTGGTAGAGCTGTGTTGTGCATTATTGTAGGCAAATTCCACAGTCCAGAGAAATGTACCCCATTCTGTAGTGTCACTCAATACTTAACACCTAATATATTGCTCCAGACATTGATTTATGCTTTCTGTCTGACCATCTGACTTTGGGTGGTGGCCAGTTGACAAATGGGTATCTATCTGGAAAACTCCACACAAGGCCCTGCAAAATTTAGAAACAAATTGAGGGACTGCTGCGACACAAAAATGGAAGGTAAACCATGTAAATGTACTATTGAATGCAAAAATATATCTGCAAGTGCTTTAGATATAGGTACACCTGGCAATGGTATAAAATTAGTCATTTTAGTGAACACATCCTTGCAACAATTACTGAAGTATAACCATGGTCTGTTTTGGGTAATTCCACTAAAAAGGGTGTAGAGGAGTGGGTATAGAATGTAACAATCCAGCAGGTACCTGATATGGACTTTTGTTCTGAACACAGAAAACACACATTTGTACAAACTGTTTTGTGGCTGTCACCAATGTGGGCCACCAAAAATGGCATCTAATCAACTCTAATGCCTTCTTTTCTCCTGCCACAATATGATTATGACACCAGTGTAATGTCTGTTGCTGTAAAACTAAACTAGGAACAAATAATCTATTCTGTATATTATGCATATTTATTATAACCCTATTCTCTTGTCTTTGTAGGATCTCTTGTACTTCTTTACTATGCTGTGCAGCAATTACATCTCACAGAAAAGATATCTGAGATATCACAGCTCCTAAAATACGGTCATAGGGTACAATTGAAGGGCTTTCAGATTCCTGTTCTTCAGTTTTAATGACCCAAGCGTGACAATGCGGCTGCTTCCCCATGCTGTCGGTCTGCTTGGAATTGAGCAACAAAATCATAGGCAGTGATTAATTGGGTCCAGGTAGCTGTCTCATGGATAAGGCTTTAGCTGATTTGAGGAATTTGAGATTTCTATGATTAGTAATGATAGTGACAGTGTGCAAAGTGCTCATCAAAGAATGACACCATTCCTCAAAAGCCTTCTTTATGGCCAGTAACTCTTTATCACCAATGGAATAATTTACTTCAACTGAACTGATTTTGTGTGAGTAGTAAGCTACAGGATGAAGTTCTCTTGTCTCCTTGTTTCTCTGGGATAAGACCCCCAACTGCCACCTGAGAAGCATCCGTCTCCACAATAAATGGTTGTGCAGTGTCAGGATGTTGTAGGATGGGAGCCTTCATGAGCATTTCTTTTAAATGCTAAAAAGCTTGTTCTGCTGCCTCAGTCCAGTGAAATACCATCCCCTTTCTTAGCAATTGAGTTATGGAGGAAACCAAGGTGGAAAATGATTTATGAATTGCTGTAAAAATTGGGTTATCCAAGAGAGCTCTGTACTTTTTTTTACAGTTTTAGGAGATTTCCATAGCATCTACTTTCTATGGGTCCATGCTAACCCCTTGTGAAGAAAGGACATACCCCAAAAAGATGACTTCAGAAGCATGAAGCTCACATTTCCCTTATTTGGCAAGGAGCCTATTACCTCGTAGTTATTGCAATAATGATCTAATATGCTTCTCATGCTCAGTCATGGATGAAGAATACCTCATTTATAAAAAACTGAAAGGCAGCAGGGGTGTTACATAAACCAAATGGCGTCACAAGATATTCATACAATCTGAACTTAGCACAGAATGCTGTTTTCCACTCATCTGCTTCTCTCACTCTTACCAGATGATAAGCCCCTCTTAAATCTAATTTAGTAAAACCTAGAGTGTCTTTTACTTGGTCTATGAGACTGAAAATGAGAGGCAGAGAATACCGGTTCTTTACAGTGACATCATTAAGAACTCTGTAGTCAATGCAGGTGGCAACGTGCCCCCCTTCTTTGGTACAAAAAATAAAGAGGAAGAAGTGGGGAATGAGATGGCCTGATAAAACCTATCTTTAGCATTTCTTTAGATATTCCCTAAAATGGATGTTTTCTTTTTCAGTGAGCACATATATTCTACTAGTTGGTATGCGAGCCCCAGGGATCAGATCAATTTGGCAGTCATATGGACAATGTGGAGGAAGAGCTGTGGCCTTTTTTTGTCAAAAACATCTGCTAGATCTTGGTAGTAGGAAGGAATCTGAGGGTGCTCTACATTAATGGCTAATCCCACAGTCTTATCTGGATCTAACTGATAGGAGTCTTGTAAAATATGTTCTCTACAATAAGAAGAATGAAAAGTAATCTCATGCATTTTCCAATCTATGGCAGGATTGTGGGCCTACAACCATGGTATATCTCGAATAGCTTGCATCAAATTAAATTGTATTTTCTCTAAATGTGTTCTTTGAATGCTAAGCCCCAAAGTAGTTGTAGCATATGTTATTGGACCTGATTTAAGAGCACTACCATCAATAGTTTTTACTTCATCAGCTTGCACTTTCAGTTCACAAGGAATGCCATAAAATTCCCTGTAGCTCTTGAATCCATCAATAACTGAAAGGTAATCAAATCCCCATTTCAAGACAATTGATCTGTTACATAGAAATGGTGGTAGTGGTGGCTATAGGATGTTTGTACTAGGGTTTTGGAGGCTAAACTAGTCAGCACACTCCAAACACTTGCCTCATCAGGTTCGGCTATTCTAGTTTCCCGCCTCACTTTTCCTTTTCCAATTTATTGGACAGTCACACAAAAAATGACCCTTAGCACCACAATATTGACAGAGTTTTAATGTCCTTTGTCTTTGGCTTACCTCCTCACTTAAAGGAACCCTTAGACTACCTATCTGCATGGGTTCTGGTACATCAGTTTCGTCAGGGTCCGTTTTTTTTTCCTTAAATACTGCTACTCTAGTTTCGATTTGACGTTTGTCTTGCCTATGCTCAGCCAAAAGATGATCAAGTTTCACAACCAAGTCTATGAGTTCACTACAGTTATCTGGAGGGTCAACCACTAGAGCCAATAAGTCTTTCAACTCATCATGCAATCCTTTATAAAGTAAATAACTTATTTTACTCTCCAGCCACCCAGATTCTGCAACTAATTGGTTGAATGTAATATTATAGGCTAATAGATCTTTACTACCTTGCCTTAAGTTCAATAATTCTGTATCTACTGATTGGATGAATGTGTGGCTGTGAAACAATTTTGTCAGTCCAGTCTTAAAGGCAGGATAATTAGGGGTCATCTCTTCCTACAATAGGAATTGGCCACGTAGCAGCTGTATCCTGCAAATAGGACAGGATAAAGGCCACTTTAGATTGATCATTAGAGAAACAAGCTGGTTTGCAACTAAAATGTTTCTGACACTGGTGAATGAAGGTGGCAAATTTTGAGGATTCCCCAGAAAAATGCTCTAGAGGAGCCAAAGGAATAGCAGTTGGTGTGGTTACATAATTTTCTGGTGTACCTGTACTATGCCTTGGTCCTGCACCTCCCTATACTATGAAAAACCCCATCCAGGAGCCAGGATGGAGCAGAGGATGTAGCAGTGGCTCCACCTTGTAAGGTATCTACTCTTTGTGTTAGCGTCAGAGTCTCTTTTAGCAAATAGCCAATTATATGAGCTAAATCAGCCAGCCTAAACTCTTGTTTCTCCATTTCACTCAAGAGAAACCTGAACGTGGGCTTGTCATTCTGTCAGGCTTGTACCTTTCCACAGGAGTGAAATGGAAATGATGTAGTTCCCAACCTCCCTATGAACCAAATGGACTCCAAAAAGAATGCATGCCTGACCCACTGGAATGAAGGGAAGAACCTTGACCAGGACCAGACCAGACTTTCACTGTGCGATGCCAGGTGTCTTTTCAGTTGTCTGCAAACACAAGAACAATCTTTAGTACCTTAGAATACTCATTGTAACTTCTTTCCCAATTTTATATAACTCACGTTGATTTACCTAATGACTCCCCTCTGTTTCTTTTAGGTTCTGGTTTCTGTGGTCTTAATTGGCTATGCAATACTTCTAGAAACAAATTAAAGGTAATAAATTCTACAGGAAATTGTCTCAAGTATTGGTAAACAAATAATAGTTTATGCTTGCACCTACCCAAGTATATATGCTTTACACACCTAGATAGTCAAACATATGTCCTTTACAATGGATCAGGGCTCAATAATGGTTCCTAGTAACAATAGTATATATATATATATATCATAAGCCAAAACAGTCCTTTCATGGCACGCTTAACAGGTGGTGCCTGCATCAGGGACGGACCATTTCTCTGTAAATAGTTAGCCACCAAATGGAAATGCAACACTCCAGAAGACTTGTTACTTGTGTTTAATAGTCACCAGAGCAAACAACCACCATCACTGACGCGCTTTGACTAACAAAGTGATCAAGACTTTGTTATTCAAAATGCATCGGTGATGGTGGTTGTTTGCTCTGGTGACTACACGAGTATCAAGTCTTTTGGAGTCCTGTGTTTCTATTTGGTGGCTAATATACATATATATATATATATATATATATATATATATATATATATATATATATATATATATATAAATATATATATACACACATAACAATGATGCTGTAAAACAATAATAAAATGTCTTTCCTTTCCTTAGGTAGAAACAATAGAAAAATAATGATTGACTCCACCAGTCTTTTATGACAGGTATTCTACAGAAAAGTATTCCTTCATTGTTCTAGTATAAACCATAAATGTTACCAATCTGTAAAGGTTGGCACTTGAATAATGTATTTTGCTTGTCTTTTCCAGTTTTTGTTAGCGGAAAGCAGCACAGAAGATGGCCACCCGACGACTCCATGGAGAGCAGGAACCCATTGTGTGAGTACGGGGAGGGCAGCTGACAACGAGCAGTCATCATGGGGCACCTTTAAAGGCTATGCGCTCCAACTTAATGGGCCCGCTGCGTTATGCATGCAGCCCCTGACACAAACAAGGTACTGAGGCTTTCACAGAGAGATTGCAACTAAGGCAAGCAAAAAAAACATGTTCATCCCACTTTTTACTGTGTACTGTGCATTAAAACCCATATACAGTCTCGAAGAGCCCTAATAGGCTATAACTTTCAGCCTTGCATCACTATAGGATTTTGGGAATCAAAAATTTGACTAAATCTAAAGGTGAAAACTTAGACTGGAATGAGGGGGCAAATCTAACTGATTTGAGATGTAATCTTGGAAGCATCAAAATCCAACATTGTGCTCAAAGACTTTGGGCCTGATTCTGACCCTGGCGGCCGGTGACCGCCAGGGTCACCGGCCACGGGAGCACCGCCGACAGACCGGCGGTGCTCCGAAGGGCATTCTGACCGCAGCGGTTCAGCCGCGGTCAGAAAGGGTAAACCGGCGGTCACCCGCCGGTTTACCGCTGCCCTTCTGAATCCTCCATGGCGGCGGAAACCCGCCATGAACAGGATGGCGGTAGGGGGTGCCGCGGGGCCCCTGGGGGCCCCTGCAATGCCGATGCCAATGGCATGGGCACTGCAGGGGCCCCCGTAAGAGGGCCCCGCAAAGTATTTCAGTGTCTGCTGTGCAGACACTGAAATACGCGACGGGTGCCACTGCACCCGTCGCACCTTCCCACTACGCCGGCTCAATTCTGAGCCGGCGTCCTCGTGGGAAGGTTGATTAGCCCTGGGCGGGCGGCCTTTTGGCGGCCGCCCGCCAGCCCAGGGCAAATCTCAGAATCACCGCAGCGGTCTTTCGAACGCGGTGCGGTGTTCTGACGGGGTTACTTTGGCGGGCGGCCTCCGCCGCCCGCCAAAGTAAGAATGACCCCCTGTGTTGCCAAAACCAGCACCTTCAGTGGGAGCTTGGTGACGGTTTATCCAACTTAGAGAAACCCTTGACAGTCTCATTTTAGGAACTTGCCTGCTAAATGATATTGACTCATGCATATTAATGGGACATGTTGCAATTTGTGTCTCTTTATGATTGGAGTGTGTTTTGTAACAAGGGTAATCCTTAAACACCTGGGAACCTGGGTGTGTCTAATATTCATAAACAGTGAACATATGTGCTACAATTATATCAATTGACCACAGAACTTATACTTTAAGTCTATTACTTACTCATTGCAGATATTCCTAAAAGATTAATGTCCAGATGAGAACCCTGTATTTCGTAGTGTTGAAATGCCATTGATAATATATGATGATGAACAAACTACATCACAAATTTTATCAATGGATTTCTGATAATCAGGTAGTTGTTTATTATGAACACACCTTAATTCTCACTATGCATTTACCAGTGGCGAGCATCCAGCTCTATGAAATCAATCAATCACGGTCTTCTATACTGCACTACTCACACATAGGGTCTTAAGGCACTGAGAGTGACCCCACAGATCAGTTGAGGAGCCATGTTTTGAGGTCCTTCCTGAACTGCGGCAGCAATGGCGTCTCTCTGAGGTGCGGTGGTAAGCTTTTTGCTGCCAGGTATCAAAACAATCTTCCTCCAGTTGAGGACTTCTTTATTCGGGGTACGTTGGCGAATGAATGCTGGGACGAGCAAAGGGGTCTGGTAGGGGTCTGGTAGGGGAGTACCAGTTGATGTGGTTGTTGAGTTATTTGGGTCTGTCGACGTGGAGCGTTTGTAGGCATTTATGAGGAGTTTGAAGTTGATCTTCTTCTCAACAGTGAGCCAGTGGACGTTCTTCAGGTGTTCTATGAGGTGTTCTCGGTGGAGAGGTCTAGGACGAGTTTGGCGGTGGGGTTCTAGATCTGTTATAACTTGTCCAGGTTTTTCTGGTCAGTGAACTGCTTTGCCTCCCGTGGCTCCACCTGCTAAGTAGAGTCCTCGATCCTCATTCCTCTGAACTCCTGACCACCGTTTAACCACCAGGCTTCTACCTGGCGTCATCAGTGGTGTCTAGTGGGAGAGCACTGCTTTCCTACTAGGCTTTCTCTATCCTCGTTTTTCTCTGCCTCTCTCTCAGTGTGTTCTCTCTTCCATGCCTGCCCCCCTGTGCCCCTTTTTTGTCGCTCGCTCTCTCCTCTGTGCCCTTTTGACTTTTGCTTTACTTTTGCTTTTCCCTCCACTCTCTCTCTCTCACTCTCACCCTCCTGCCTCTCTCTCTCCCCTGCCGCTGCTGCCCCTGTGGCCCACCCCTCTGCTCTCTTGTGCCGCTCTCCCGCTGCTGCTGCCCCCGGCCCATCCCCTTTTTTCACTCTGTTTTCACCCGCTCCCACCTCCCAGCTGTTCTCTCCTCCCTCCTTACCTTAATGGCACCCGCTGCACAGCTGCACAGCTGCGCAGCGGATTCGCGCATGCCAAAGGCAAGCCTGTCTGCCCTGTCCATGCCTGGACCGTGCCCAGTGCCGGAACTCCTGACTCTCACCGCCCCACCCCCCCACACCCATCTATATTACCACACCACCAACCTCCGCGCCCTCAACACCAGCCACTCACCCTCCTGCCATCAAGCCACTCTGCAGATCACACGTGGACCCTTCTCCTGGTGGAACTGCAGCTTCACCAGCCTCCACGCTAACGACCCACCCACCAAGGCAGGACACAACCATCTCAGACACATCCTTCTCAACACTACTCCGTCCACAAACACAGCATCGAACTATGGAATCTACTCGACTCAGCTTCCTCAGATGTCGCCTTCCTGACCAAAACCTGGATGAACCCTTCCTCGGCACCAGACATCGCAATAGCCATCCCAGATGGCTACAAGATCACCCGCAGGGACCGCTCCAACAAACTAGCAGGAGGCATCGCTATCGTTCACAAGAACACCCTCAGGATCACGACCAGCACCAAAGACACCCTCAGCACTGCCAAACACCTGCACTTCCAGATCCTCACTGACCCAAACACCACCCTCCGAAGGACCCTCGTTTACAGACACCCCCGGCCCCGACAGCAGTTCAGCGACTCCATCACCTACATCATCAGCACACACGCCCTTACATCCACAGACTACATACTCCTTGGGGACTTAAACTTCCACCTCGAGAACACCAACAATAACAACTCCACCACCCTGCTCGACCACCTCTCCAACCTCGGCCACAAACAGCTCGTCATGACACCCACCCACTCCGCAGGACACACACTCAACCCAATTTTCTCTGCCAGCAATCACGTCTCCTTCTACCACACCACCGAACTCCACTGGACAGACAACCGCTGCATCCACTTCTCCTTCAAGAAACCCACAACACACCATCACCCACAAGGGATTCCACACTGCAGATGGAACAAGGTCACCGAAGACCAACTAATCACTACCCTCTCCTGGAACCCACCCATCGACACTATCGACACTGACACCGCAACTTCAGGCAATGGATCGACGACTGTGCCAACACTCTCGCCCCGAATAAAAAATCCTTCCAACAGATGCACCGACAGAAAGGCCTTCTAGTTCACCGCCGACCTCCAAGAATCTAAGCAAACATGCCAAAGACTCGAAAAGAAGTGGCACCAAGATTAGACACTGGACAACCACACAGCCTTCAAAAACGCCATCCGCAGTCACCACTAACTTATCGGAACCGCCAAGAGAACTGCCTTCAAAGAACGCATCAACAACAACGCACACAGCTGCAAGGAGCTCTTCAACATCGTGAAGGAACTCTCCAACCCCAGCTACAACACCAAGGACATCCCGCCGTCACAAGACATCTAAGACTCCATAGCCACCTACTTCCACCGCAAGATCGCAGACATCCATAACAGCTTCAGCACTCAGACCCCCTGTCAACCACCGACACCACAGACTCACCACCCACCAGCCTCCTGCTCTCCTGACCCACGTCAATGACAACAACACCATTGAAATCATGAACACCATCCACTCCGCCTCACCATTTGACCCCAGCCCTCACTACATCCTCAACAAAGCAAGCTCCGTCATTGCACCCCAACTCCAGAAGATCATCAACAGTTCTTTCAAATCCGCCACCTTCCCAGAGAGCTGAAAACACGCTGAGATCAATGCCCTCTTTAAGAAACCTAAGGCGGACCCAAATGACCTCAAGAACTTCCGGCCCATCTCCCTGCTCCCCTTTCAGGCAAAAGTCATAGAGAAAATTGTCAACAAACAACTGACTCATTTCCTCGAGGAGAACAGCACTCTGGACCCTTCCCAATCCGGATTCCGCAGGAACCACAGCACCAAAACTGCCCTCATCGCTGCAACCAACGACATCAGAACCATGGCGAAAACACAGCCCTCATGCTCCTGGACCTCTCAGCCATGTTCAACACTGTCTGCCACCACACCCTACGCACACACCTTAGCAATGTAGGAATCCACGACAGAGCCCTGGACTGGATCACCTCCTTTCTCATTGGCAGAACTCAGAGAGTCCTCCTCCCTCCATTCTGCTCTGAAGTCACCAAAATCATCTGCGTCGTACCCCAGGGTTCTTCCCTCACTTCGACTCTCTTCAACATCTACATGGCTCAGCTCGCACAACGTCATCATCATCTCATATGTCAATGACACCCATCAGATCATCTCCCTCACCAAGGACACTGCCAAGACCAACCTCCACAAAAGAATGAAAGCCATTGCCGAATGGATGAAGAAAAGCTGCCTAAAACTGAATTCAGACAAGACTGAGGTCCTCATCTTTGTCTCCACCCCCTCCGCATGGGATGACTCCTGGTGACCTGCCACACTGGGAACCGCTCCGACACCCACCGACCAACCACGCAACCCGGGATTCATCCTGAACTCTTCACTATCTATGACTCAGCAAGTCAACGCCATCTCCTCCTCCTGCTTCAACACCATCCACATGCTTCGAAAGATATACAAGTGGATCCCCATGGAAACCAGAAGAACAGTCACCCCTTCCCTCGTAAGCAGCAAACTAGACTATGGCAATGCCCTCAATGCAGGAACCACGGCCAAACTCCAGAAATGCTGCAACGCATCCAGAACGCCTCTGTACGCCTCATCCTAGACATCCCCCTCCACTGCCACATCACAGGCCACCTGAGAGACCTGCATTGGCTCCCAATCAACAAGAGAATAACCTTCAAACTCCTATCATACACTCACAAGGCACTGCACAACACTGGACCAGAATACCTCAACAGATGGCTCTCTTTCTACACCCTGACCCGACAGCTCCGCTCTGTCGACCCCACCTTCTCCCACGCATCCGCAGAACACCCACCAGTGGCAGATCATTCTCGCACCTCGCAGTCAAGACATGGAACACTCTTCCCACCCACCTGCGTCAGACCAAGAACCTCCTTACCTTCAGTAGACTTCTAAAGACTTGGCTGGTTGAGCAGTAGCAACCCAACCCTCAGTGCCTTGAGACCCTCACTGGTGTGTAGTGCGCTTTACAAATTCCCTGATTGATTGATTGATTGATTGATTTCTTGGAGGTTCCAGCGTAGAGGGAGTTGCCATAGTCAAGTCAGCTTATGATAAGGGCATGTGTCACTTTTTTCCTGCAGTTGATTGGCATCCATCTGACGACCTCTTGTAGGAGTCAGAGGGTGTGGAAGCAGGTGGAGTCGATGGAGTTGACCCGCCTGGTCATGGTACGTTGAGTTGAGGATGACACCCAGGTTGCATGCGTGGTCCATAGGGGTGAAGGGTTTGCTGAGTGTTGAGGGACACCAGAAGTCGTCCTAGGCCGGCAGTGAGGGTCCCAGGACAAGAATCTCAGTTTTTGTCTGAGTTCAGCTTGAGGCAGCTTTCCCTCATCCAGGTGGGTACTGCTTCCATCCCGTCTTTGAAATTCTTCCTGTCTGTTGATGGGTTCTCGGACAGGGAGAGGATCAGTTGGGTGTCATCAGCGTAGGAGACGATATTCATCACGTATTTTCTGACGATGGGGGCGAGTGGGATCATGTAGACATTGAACAGCGTGGGGCTCAGCAACGATTCTTGGGATACACCGCAGCTGATGTTGGGAGTTCTGACTGGTGGGGCTGGAGCATGACTTTCAGTATTCTGCCTGTCAGGAAGGAGTGAATCCATTGAAGGGCCTTGCCTCGTATGCCTGCTAAGTGGAGTCTGGTGCACAGTGTAGGGTGGCATACTGCATCAAAGGTGGCTCAGAGGTCGAGTAGGATGAGGGCTGCTGTCTGTCCTTGGTTGAGGTGGGAGCAAATGTCATCTGTGGCTGCGAGCAGGGCAGTTTTGGTGCTGTGATTGGTTCTGAATTCTGATTGGGAGGTGTCCAGGATGTTGTTGTCCTGAATGTGTTGTTGTAGCTGAGTGTTGATTGCCTTCTCAACAACTTTAGCTGGGAAGGGTAGCAGTGAGATGGGCCGGTAATTCTTGAGGTTGGTCAGGTCGGCTGTGGGATTCTTTAGAAGAGGGCGAATCTCGGCATGCTTCCAGTCTTCGGGGCGGGTTGCTGCTTCTAGGGAGCAGTTGATGCAGAGTTCTGGTGCGATCGTGAAACTGACCTTGTTGAAAATGTAGTGTGGGAAGGGGTCAGTCAGTTCTCCAGAGTGGAGCTGCTCATGGTGGAGAGGGTGTTATCCGTTGTGAGGGGGGTCCAGGTGTGCAGGAGTCGAGGGGGTCTTGTTGAAGAAAATTGGGTCAAGAGTGTGTCCGGCTGTGTGCGTTGGTGAGGTATTCAATTGCTTGCCAAATGTGTCCAGCTTCTTGAATAGTGTTGCGGTGTTGTGGTTGTTGTGATCATAGAAATGGAAATTGAAGTCACCTAGGAGAAGGTAGTTGCTGGAGGTGAGAGCATGGAGAGCTATGATGTCGATGATGATGTCGCTGAATGCTAGTAATGGTCCAGGTGGTCTGTAGATGAGGGTGCCGCAGATGGTGGTCTGTGGGGTGGTGTGCACTTGGAAATACAGGTGCTCCATGATGGGGTGAATTCCTGTGTGTTTATCATCAGTTGGAGGGTAGTCTTGTGGACGATGGCTATGCTGCCTCCTGGTCTGGAAGGACAGTTCTTGCGTAGCAGCTTGTAGTCCCTGGGGATGGCGATGGCTATAGCAATGACAAAACAGGACTGGATGTTGTGTTAGTCCATGCCTCGGTGAAGAAAGCAATGTCCGGGAGGGTGCTGTCTATCAGGTCCTAAATCTCCACTGTGAGTTTGTGCAGGAAGCGGACGTTACGAAGGATGCATTTAAGGTGGTGCAGAGATGGTTCTGGCATTGTGAGGATTGGCGTTTGGTGTGCGTAGAAAATGAGGCGGCAATGACAGCAGGAGAAGGGTCCGTGACTGTCCTTGGTGGAGACCGAGTGGCAGCTGCTCCGTCATTCAGTGCATGAAGTGTCGTATCAATGGGTGGTGCGAGATCCAGGGTCTGTGGCACTAGGTGCAGTTCAGGCACGGATGGGCGCAGACAGGCTTGCCTTTGGTGCACTATTGGCGCACTCGCTGCACGCGGCCACACAGCGGCCACCCTTAAGAAAGTTATGGAGGGTGGTACTGGTCAGCTGGGAGGAGGAAGGCTGGGAAGTAGTATGAGGTCAGGGGGCAGGTCGGGGGGACAGCAGTGGCAGACAGTGAACGGAGAGTGAAAGAGAGAAAAGGAGAGTGAAAGAGAGAAAAAGAGACAACGGGGTAAAAGAGGCAAAGTAAGACAAAAAAGAATGAAAAATAGAAGAGACAGACCTGACAGATGCCTTGAACACAGAGCTGGTAGGCTCTGTAAGGACACAAGCAGCAACAACAGCAGAGGCAGTGGCGACGCAGGGGGGGTGACGGATACTGACCAAAAGTTCAATTCAGACGCCCCTCACTGTGCAATGGCCACCCTTAAGAAGGAGAAGGAGAGGAGAAAATTGGTCAGCTAGGATGCGGGAGGGTGGGAAGCGCTATGAAGGCGGGGTGCAGGGCAATGGGGGCAGTAGCAGCGGGGAGTGAAAGGAGAGTGAAAGAGAGAAAAAAAGACAATGAGGAAAAAGAGGCAAAGTAAGTGTTAGAAATGGGATCTTTGGTTGGCAATCAGGTTACCCCATGTCCAAGCAAGGACCCTCACTCTAGTCAGGGTAAGTCACACACAATCCAAATTATCCTGTGTCCACCCTCTGGAAGTCTGGCACTGAGCAGTCAGGCTTATCTTAGAAGGCAATGTGTAAAGTATTTCTGCAATAAATCATGCAATAACACAGTAGAACATCACAAAATACACCACACAGTGTTTAGAAAAATATATAATATTTATCTGATAGGATGCAGGTCAAAACAATTAAAATGCAATAAGTATATATTGAAAATATCACTGTAAAAATTATATAAGGTGTCTTTAGTCTTTTAAAAGTAATCAATGTCTCTTTCAAGCACAAAGTACCTGGTTTGCATTCAAAACCTCCGCAAAGAACCGCAGAGGAGAAGATTTGTGGAAAACAGGGAGGTGTGTGTCGATTTCTCAGACCGCATATGGTGATGCTTCATTTAGTTTTCACGCAGGGACGGCTTTGCGTCGATTTCCGGCGCTCGGTCGTGGATCCTCCGAGCGGGGTTTTCAGACGCCCCAGGAACGATGCGTGGATTTCCGGCGCTGACAGGATGAAGTCATAGGGGCTGCGTCGATCCGGTGGGCATTGCGTGGAAATTTCTACTGCACGGCAGGCGTTGTGTCGATTCCTCTCTGGAAGTCAGGCTGCGTCGTTACGGCTCAGCTGTGCGTCGATCCAGTGGGCTGTGCGTCCTAATTTCCAGTCACTACTCTGGCACTGCCTCGATCTTCTCATTACGAAGTCGGGCTGCGTCATTCCGGTTCGGAGTGCAGTGAATTTTTCACTGTGATGCAGGCTGTGCGTCGTTTCTGGCAGTCTCCGCATCGATTCTCGCCGCACAAGGAGTCCTTCTTGTAGAGATGAAGGGCCAGATGTAGCAAAGGTTTGCGAGTTGCAAATGGCCCGAATCGCTATTTGCGGCTGCGCAAAATCGGAAATGGGATGCAAAAATCCCATTTCCGACTCGCAAAAAGCGATGCGAGCCGTTACCGACTCGCAAAATGTGCGACCCCATTTTGCGACCCGCAAATAGGAAGTCGCAATTTGCGAGTCGCAAACCATATGCAATTGCAACTCGCAAATTGCGACTAGTCGCAAACAGCCCAGTTTGCATGTCCCATTTACCACTAACTCAGAGCAGGTGGTAATCATTACCAAAGTATAAAAGGAGACCCAGAAGGCATCTGGGTTACTCAAGATGGCGGAGATATACCTGATAGCAGTGAGGAGGAAGGTCCACGCAGCCCAGCAGAGGAGGAGGAGGAGCCAGAGACAGGAGAAGATTTACAGAACAAGGCAGACTCTTTTTCAGCAAACTGAGGAAGAGATCTACGACAAATACAGACTTAGCAGCGCAGCTATACTAGAATTAATTGAATTACTCAAACCACAGCTAGAACGCCAGACTCTGCGCGGCTGCGCCATCCCTACGCATTTGCAAGTGCTATGCTCACTGCACCTCTTGGCCTCGGGGAGCTATCAGGGGTCATTGCTGTGGCAGGTGGGGTATCTCAAAGTGCACTATCAAGGTTCCTCAGGGCATTCCTAGATGCCATACTCACACACATGTCTCACTACAGGTCTTCTGTTGACCGCCAGCGCTGATCTCGGCGGTCTTTATCGCCGATATCATAATGAGGGCCTAAATCTGTATACCCATACTATTTCAGCTCCAATATTTTGCCTCTATCATGCCTTCTGTCAGTACAGGATTTAGTTTGCTTTAATATTATGGTTTGAGTCACAAATAGGTCACACATAAACCATCCACACACATACTCTGATGCTGAAATATAGATGCACTACTTTTGGAAATTCACAAAACCTCAATGAAGTGACCCCCAAAGGTTGCATCAATCACTGCATTACAAGTATCTGACATGTAAGGGAAGGTGAACCTTTACTCATTTGTATTCCTACAATGCAAGATTATATGAACTTTGGGAAAGTCAGTGCCAATGTGCGACTAGACATCCTTTTTCTTTGTTACTTTCTGTGAAGAAGTTCCTTTTCTTACAGCCAAAAGGGTTTGGGCGTGTTCCATTCCCCTTCCAACCTTGCAAAATGATTTTTTCCAGGCCTTGGCAGGGGCAAATCTCCCACCATTTTGGCAGTATCTTGTTAAATCAATTCTTTACTGAGAAATAGCATCAGTTCTTTTTAGCATTTCCAACTGAAAAACTTTGAAATTGTACTGTGTTCCACTTGAATGAATTAGGGTGCTTTGTTACTGTGAACAGCAAGAATTGATTTTTTTATTTTGATCATATATGGGCCTATTCACAAACTGCATTTTGTAGTACTTTTGTAGTACTATAACAATAGTACTGCCATAATAATAGTTCTACTAAAGCACTACAAAATGCTATTCACAAACCTACACTTGTAAATCTTCACATCCACCCCTCCTATCTTTACTATGGGGAGACCTTCACATATGTAGGTTTACTAGTTAGAAGTAAATGTGGCAGAGACTGGGGAGTGACTAGAAAAAGTGGAAAACTTACTGGTAAATGGGAGGAATTTAGGTAGGAGTTACCCGCGGCTTAGGGATGAGTTAATTAAGAGATGTGCACCCATCCACAAAAGTGTAAATCCATTGCTAATCACAAACTGCACTTCTAAAATTACTGCAGCGAACAAGGGAGCCAAAACAGTAGTAAATTACTCCAGTTCAGAGCTGGAGTAAGTTGGGCACCATACATGGCCAACAATTGGCACTGCAACACCCACACCCCTGTGGAAAACATTAAAGATAGGGAAACCCAGAGGAAAACATGCTAAATGAAATTCAATTGTTTAAAATAGTTACAAATATAAATACATATAATTTAATGATAAAAAGTACAAAACAGATATTTATTATTTAATAATATACTATTTCAATAACATACTTTAAATTTGTAGAAATGAATGTGATATTAATACATTAATTGTATTACATTATAATTATATTGCTTTTAGTTAATTCTATACATAACTTTAACAATTATCAATGCATAATAAAAGTGTATTTTTTCTTTAGGTGGGACTCTATTTTTAATTAATATGTGGGTTATTTATTATGTTTTGATTAATGGAAGGTTTAATTAAAAATTAATTTAGCAGAGCTGAAGCATTTTTTTTAAACATTGTTCTAAATTTAAAATTGTAAATTATATTTGACATAAAAATATGTTTACAACTTTTTGAGAATCATCATTTTTCCCTATACTTTGCCATATGAAGAATCCACAGTAGGGAGGGGGTGGGTAAGTGAGTGGGATCTTCAAGTTCGGAAATTTAAAGACTTGAGAATGCACACTAGAAAAACAGAAGCAAGAAGATAATGTTGAGCTAACTATTGCATCCTTATTTTCATCAAATAAGTTTCTAGTGTGCTTGTTACATTTTGTGAAAGTATGACACCGCAGTGAAGAAATAAACTAAACTGTCTGCCAAATGTTTTAGATTTTATGTTCAAACAACTCTGAGCACAGCTTACAGTGCATTTAACACATTTGTTGGTTCTGTGACCGAAAGTAGTTTTTTTTAACACTCTTATCTTTAACCTGGAGATCTACTAACCTTAACATAATGTTCCTAAACCTTGTGTGAACTACAGAGGTTTGGACTGAACACTCAATTGTGAGAACCCGCATTAACCCACTGTTTATATAGTTTCAGTATGATGAAGTGTACCTTGCTAATCTCCTACATTCATGTAGGTCTCAAACCTTTAAATTTGAAAAATGATTTTCAATTTTGAAGTGCATCAGCTTTTTTGATATAATGATTCACGTATTCCGTTTTTCATGGTATAAATGTTATTTTCTACATCTTAGCGTAATAAATCATCTTAAGTAAGTCACAATTTGTTCTCGGTGTGTCACGGTTATAACACAGGGGATTGATTACTCGCACACCGTTTGGCATGCAGACCAGCAAGGAGGGCATAACATATGCATGAAATTCTGATTCCACGCAGCTATTTTTCTAGGTAACCACAAATTCAGTAACTGACCATTACGTTGGAAGAAAAGATTCAATTTTCTATTCTTAAAACAGAGCTAGCTTCTGCCAAAACTTATTGAAATGTCAAAGCAGAAGTCAGCAGAAAGTGGTCACTTTTATGTGCTTCTTATGCAGAGGTCAGTACGAGAAATCGCTTTCTTCTTGCCTACATCGGCCAAGAAAAACACTTGCTGTCTATGTGGAATCTGGAGTGTTGTCCTTTGTCCCGGTGTTATGTTTCATATATTTATGAGGATAAAATATTTGCAGCTATTCAGCGTCACGTGAGCGCTATTGAAAATGCATCTAATATAGGAATGATTATGGAGGCTGACTGAGTTACCAAAAACAATGTATGCACTTGAGATTGAAGCGATCATTGTCTTGTACTTGCCACCTAACTACTTAATAGTTTGAAGTGTCCGCGCCTCTTGCTCTGTCAAATTGTGAAGAGCTCATGCTGCATTGCTCATTCTGCTATTCAACATTTCTGCCCTGAACAGTTTTCCGCTGTCGTGTGGCTGTACCTCTTAAACAGGCATTTAATTTCAGGTTATATGGGCATCCTTTCCCTGGCCTTCAGCTTGGAGGTCTGATGCTCTTCCGTGTGTCCCTGACATAATAATTTTACATTTATTGGCTCCACATGACTTCTGGCCCTGTTTTACATAGCTGAATTCACCCACCAACCAAAGTGCTGCATGCTGAGACCTGAAAGGGCATCATGCAAGTGCAGCCAATCGCATTTCTGCTGCACTGAATCCCACTGGATAGCTAACACGCTAGGCTCTTTATCACCAAATAATAGTGCAGTAAGGGCCTTAAAAGGTGATAAAGTAACATTCTTTCCAAATATAGCAATATTCACATGGGAGAGACAAAGCAACCAATCACACTCACTGTACTAATAGACCAGAGTGGAATATGTTGAAGAAAAATTCTTGAACTTGGCCCTATCTGCAGGGTCACCCCCAAAGTTTTGCCTTCACCCTCCTTTTTCTGAGCCCATATTTTGGACTCTGAGCACTTTACGACTCCTAACCAGTGCAAAAGTGATTGTGTGCTCTCCCTTAAACATGGTAAAATTGGCTTACACCCAAATGGCACCATTAATGTTGAAAAGTGTTACTGTATGTACCCAGGGCCTGTAAATTAAATGCTACTAGCGAGCGTGCAGCATTTATTGTGGCATCCACTTAAGTAGCCCATTAAACATGTCTTAGGCCTGCTATTTGCACCCAGTGAGTGCAGTTTTAAACTGCAATTTCCACAAGGCGAGATATACCTCTTGCCAGGCCTAAACCTTCCTATTTGATGTACAAAAGTCACTCATAGGACAGACCCTAAGCAGCGCATTGGGCAGGGTGCAGTGTATTGAAAATGTTGGACACATACTTTATACTTTTACATGCCCTGGTAGTGAATAACTCTTAAATTAGTTTTTCACTAATGCAAGGCCTACCTCACCCATAAGATCACATTGGGTTACCTAATTACATTGATAAGTGATAACTTTCAATTGATATCAAGTAGGAATATCAAGTTTGGTCTCCAAAGAGTTGCAAGTTAATACTCTTTTTAATTGTAAAGTTGGACTTTAAGTCACAATTCTGAAAGCTCTAATTTGAGAAGCTGGCATTTTCTTGTCTCAACCTTTGGATGCCTGCAGCCTGCATCCTGGGTCACATGACTAGGTGTAGGTGGCAGTTGGTCTTTGTGCATTGTTCCAAGACTTTGAGACAAAAGGGGAATAGGTGTTGGCAGGGTGGGTCATGTCTGACTTCATGAGGGAAGGCTCTGTCATCTACTTACTGCACTTGAACATCACAAATCCTGTGCCTGAGCAAACTCAAAAAGGTTTTGACACTAGTGTTATGTGCCTCTAGACATGCTGGGGCCAGGGCAGGCAGGCTGGATATTCCAAACACCTATGAAGGTGGAAACCTCCAGAACCTTCTCCTACTTCAAAGCTGGCACCAAGTTTAAATATGGGAACCTCAAATCCAACTGTATAGTGTGCATTTAGACCTAAGGAAGACTCAAAAGGACTGTTGTTCTACTCTGCAAGAAGGACTGCTACTCTGCTGCCCTATTGCCTGAATCAAAAGTACTAGACCTGCATCTTGAATCAAGGACAACCAGAGTGACTCCAAGGGTTAGGTGGCTGGCCTCCCGATCTGATCCTCAGGGACAGAGAAGGCTCCAACCATCTTTAACCCAACATCTTCACACCTGCACTCTGTCTGCTGTGAGTCTTGCCTCCCCCAAGTGGTGTCACCCCAGTCCTGGACCATTGGAAATGGCCTAAACGTGCTCTCCCAGCCCAACTGTGGTCTAAGCAAAAGTGACACCGCTCAACCTATCCACTTGCAGCCCCGCCTTTGAATTGCTGCAGCATGATGTATTCATGATGCAGGACGCCGCAGCTTTTCAGAACCGCCACTGCATGACACCTGCCCAGTGCAGGATCTCGCATCACAGCCCTCTAACTCCTCTGAACTGCTACTGCGTGGGAGTCCTTGATGCAGTACCTCGCATCGCAGCCCACAGTCCTTCAGAACTGCTGCTGCATGACACATCCTTCAGGAAGGATCTCACAATGCTCTTCAGCCCAGATTTAAGGTACTTTGTTCAGTGGGCCTAACTTGATCCCTTAATCGGCCCCACGCTCCATCCCAGTCAGCCTGAACTTGGGACTTTGTCCCCGCCTGGCATGAACAGATAACCACAGTTGGTGCTTTATGCTTTTAGGTACTATTTTTGCTTAAATTCTTGTAATTACATTTCTTCAGCTCTACTAATTGGATTTGTTTTGTTTCAGTCTCAAATAACGTATTCATTTCTACTCTATCTTTCTAAATTGGTGTGGATTTTTTCTTTTGTTTTCAATGTATTACAGTTTGAAGTGCTGCAGAATTACTTTGCACATTGTCTTTAAGTTAGGCCTGACTGCGTCTGCCACCTTACTAAAGGGTTAAGCACAAGTTAAGGGTTGCTTGTGACTTCATCCTAACAGAAATTTGTCACAGTTTGCACGTCTCTTACCGATCTGGTCTGCAAAACTCGGAATACCACCTTGTTTCTCACTTGTTCTGGATTGGCCAAGATAAGGGCGACCCCTTCCAGTAGCCACGGTTCTGCATACTAGATAACGCCAAAGCAGGCTGTACCCTCCAGAAATAATCCCAGAAGAAAAACAAAAAAAATGGGAAAAAACCTCAAAGCACAGGTACTCCTAAAATGAGGAAAAAAACTAAATTAGCAAGTAGTCGAAAACAGCAATCAACAAAAACTGCAAGAAAACAGGAAAAAAGAGTTCCTGAAAAACTGAGAGCAGGAGCCAGGATCTCCACCAAGATGGAAGTGTTTGCAACACAAGGCAAAGAAGGCCTTCTGTGCTCATATACCACCAAACAGGAAGTGACATGCAGGAAGAACTAATGACGCCCTCATGGATTGGGAATACCACATAGGGACGAACAGAAGAAATGCCATGTCACAAAAAGAAGCAAGCAATGCATGCAGGAAAAAACCACAGATGCCTGGGAGAAAGACAATATGGCCACAAGAAGGAAAGAAGAAAAAGAAAAGAAGAAAGGAGAAAGAAAAAAGAAGAAAGAAGAAAGTTCCAGGAACACAGGTAATGGTATTGGAATTAAGGGGGCCGCCAGCAAAGCCCGAGTTAGAACTCACAGGCCACGCAGCGATCGAGGAAACAGGTAGTGGCCCAAAAAACGTCCCATGGCAGGACTGTCTACCCGAAATACGGACCGCCTATCCAGCCGTGGCCCGTGAATGAGACGCCGCAGCTTCCCGCGGCGTCACAAAATTGAGGTTGCTACTTAAGTAGTGTTTCAACCCCCCATCAATCAGTAACCTGATTTCCTACAAAAATGCTTTCCTAGTAATAGACTTCCCAGGGTCCTAGGCAGTCACCATGTGTCCTTAGGTAGACACTTCTTGGAAAGGTTCAGCATCATTAGGAGCATCAGATTTTCTTTTGAGCATCTGTTGAGTGATCACCAAATCTTTTTGTAAAGATCACTCTCTCACGGATCCTTTTCTTTTAACTTCCATTTTGTTCCAGGTACATTGTATTACAACATTTTCAGCACACCTCCACCTTTTAGTCCTCTCCCCTTCCAGCCTTCTTCTCAGCGCCCACTGTTCCATCTGACCTCACCGCCTACATCATCACATTCCATCCGTCCCCTGTCAAATCTCTACAGGTTATCTCCACACATCTCCCCCTTTACAATACATAAACAACACAATAAACCTTCATCAACAGTGACTAACAATAAACTAATAATTGCCTCACACAAAGAAAATGAAACAGAATTTGCTAATTTAACGGTTAATTTTACATAAACTTCCCATACTCCATGACGAGCCATTCTCTAAGACTACCACATTTCGTTTAACATCCTTGACTAACTTCGGTGCAGAATATCTGCGATCCCCTTTTAAGATAATTCCACCTTTCATTGTCACCACCCAGTCATCCCTCTGTATGTGACAACGTTTCACACCCATTCTTTTGTTATAATGTTGGATGTTCTTCCTTTGCATTTTATTCAACTTTTCCTCTTACCATTTCCCTGTCTACTCTTACAGTTCCTTTAGTTTTTAAACACATAGGACACTGTTTCACAACTGGCTCTCTTCCTTTTAAGGATACAAATGGTGACACTCCTGTTATAGAATGTGGGGTTGTACGGTATGTCCACATCATCATGCTCAACTCCCTTCTTCAAGGAAGATGATTGGCTAATGATAACTGAATATTCTCCATCACTATATGATTTACCCTTTCTACCAAGCCATTAGCCTGTGGACGGAACAGAGCAACCCTTTCATGTACATTTCCCACTTTCCGTAAATAATCAGTCATTTCAAATGACACAAATTGTACGCCATTGTCTGATACAATTGTTTTGGGAATCCTTTCCTCCGTGAATGTTTCTTCAAAGAATTCTATAACCTTCGAAGTACTTATGTGATCGACTACTTTGACAACAATCCACTTAGTATGATAATCCACCAACAACATTATGTACCTACTTCTTGCGTCCAACCTTGAAACAGGACCAATCAAATCTACAGCTAGCTTTTCCCAAGGTCCGGCCGGAAAC
Organism: Pleurodeles waltl; assembly: GCF_031143425.1. Taxonomy (NCBI): domain Eukaryota; kingdom Metazoa; phylum Chordata; class Amphibia; order Caudata; family Salamandridae; genus Pleurodeles; species Pleurodeles waltl. The sequence continues at coordinate 1,659,959,082 of NC_090444.1, read as the reverse complement.
TTCATAGGCGCTAATGGAGTTTGCCTTAGTATCTTAGTCTTATCACTATTGGCACATGCAACACAATACTGTTTCCTCCACTTGCGTATCCATCCCTGGCCACCAAAATTACTGTCTTATTTTCCTCCTCATCATTCCTCAGCCTAAATGTCCTTGATGAGTAATATTAATGATGTGTTTACGCACATCTTCTGGAGGAACAATTTGATCCCTTCTCAACAGTCTCCCATTATGTATGCTTAACTCATCTCTGACTTTGAAATAACTAGCCAGATCACTGCACTGTTCATCCTCACTCCTTCATCCATTGACCACCTTGTCCTCTACTCTCCTCATAACAGGATCACTCGCTTTTACACTCTCCCATTCATGTACACTCACAGCCATCTCTCCCAACACTGTTTCCATGCTACTTTCGAATTTTTCTTCTACAACCTCTTCCACTTTTACTGGCATTCTTGAAAGATAATCTGCCACTACATTTTTATTTCCTTTCACAAATTCTATATCAAAGTTGTAATCCATCACAGACAACAACCACCTTGAAATATGTGGTGTAACACTACCTTCCAATCCACGTCCACCTTTAAAAATGTATGTTAACGGCTTATGATCAGTCCTTCATTTGAAAGGTTCTCCCCATACGTAATATCTGAAATGATTGATTCCCCAGCAACAAGCTAAGGCCTCCCTTTCTATCACAGAATACGATGTCTCTGCACCCTGCAATCTTCTTGAAGCAAACCTAACTACATATTCTTTTCCATCCTTAACCTGTGTCAATATCGCTCCAATGCCCACATTACTGGCATCAGTAGTTATGTAAGTTTTTGCAGTCACATCAAACACTCCTAAAGTGGGAGCTTCCAAGATACATTTCTTTATTTTCTCAAAGGCATGCTTACACTCTTCATTCCAATCATACACCACGCCTTTCTTCATTAGCTTCTTCAAAGGTTCAACTATCTCCGTAAAATTCTTTATGATCTTTGCACAATATTCTACAAGTCCCAGGAATGATCTCAACTCACCCCTACAACCAGGTTAAGGTGCATGTTCAATCGCAGCCACCATACTTTTCTTAGGTCTAATACCATGGCTATTTATTGTGTGTCCTAAATATGTCACTTCCAGTTTCAGAATCTGACACTTCTTTTCCTTAATGGTTAGGCCCTTTTTTCCTAACCTATTCATCACTTCTTCAAATAAAAGATAATGTTCAGTCTCACTACTCCCTACAATTAGTATGTCATCCTGAAAACACAAGACTTTAGCCATATCCCCAAAAATATTTCCCATTATTCTCTGGAATACGGCAGAGGCAGATGCCAGACCAAACAGGCATTCTTTTGTAAAGGAAAGCCCCTAAAGGCGTTACAAAGGATGTCAGGTGTCTAGACTCCTCATGCAGGTTTACTTGATGATAGGCAGATGACATGTCCAGAACACTAAATACACTCCCTTTCCCTTTCACAGATAACATTTCTGAAATGTTCGGCAAGGGTTTGCCTATCGACCCATATATTTATATGTAGATCTCTAAGATCAATGCACAGACAAATGTTTCCATTTTCCTTTGGCACCACTATGACTGGAGCGAGCCATTCCAAAGATTCGATGGGTTCAATGATGTCAACCCGTAAGAGTCTATCTAATTCCTGTTTCAAAGGTTCTTTCATCAAATTCTGAACATTCTGTACCTTATGAACCATGGGTTTTGCATTCTTCTTTAACACTATTTTGTGAGAAAAACCTTTCAACAGACCCAATTTTGACTAAAAAACTTATGGATACTTCGTAATCAGATGATGCCACAACTTTACATTTACTTCTTCAACACTTTTATTTCTGTGAGCATTACTGGTTCCTTAGCATTAGGATCCAGAACTATGCCCAAGTCTCTTTGATGTCGCCAACCCAATAAATTTGTCTCATAGTCTGTGATATATATCTTTCCTTTAACTGCTCTACCTTAAAGAAAATCGTCATCGATCACATTCCAACTATTTTGATTATTTTTCCTGCGTAGCCTCCAGCCTTTATATCTGGTTCCATCAAGTTATCATTCTCTGAATTCGTCTTTTCATATTCAGATACTTCCTTTGAAATAAGTGTGAACAAACCTCCTGAGTCTATTAACATTTTGATTGGCACTTTGTTAAAAAATATTCAAGCATGAGGTTTCTCCAACAAGTCAGTACTTTCCACTTCAACTTGTTCACTTGACAATCCCATATGTGAATTTCCACTTCCAACGTTGCAACCACTACAATCTTCTTCTACATTTAAAATTATCTCCTCAATACTTTCACACACATCCTGAATTTCCTGAATTCTCCCAACCACCACCACTGCTAGACTTGCATTTACACACCTTGGCAAAATGTCCTCTTTTGCCGCAGTTGCGACAAATCGCGTTTCTAGCTGCACACATTTTGCTAGACGCAATAAGTCCTGGAGCATCACATCGATTACATTTTATTTCTCTTCCCCCAAACCTTTTCTGCTTTTCTCCATTTCCTCCTTTTAAAACTTCACAATTTTTCATAGTTGTGTTCTTTCCTGTATCGCTTTGTATATCCTTTTTATTTTTAATCTCACCAACAATACTTTGTCTCACATCTTTATTGGATTCATCAATTTCTTGCAGCCATATGGCAGTGTGTTCCATCCTCTTATCTATCTGTATCGCCTCCTCCAAATTTGTATCTTTTATTAACAATTTCTCCCTTATTTTCTTGTCATACGCACACCTTACAATCTGATCTCTTATTGAAGAATCAGACAATTGTTCAAAAGGGCAAGACAACGCAAGTCCTATTAGGGATGCTACATAGGACGCTATGTCCTCATCTACTTTTTGCATTCTTGAAAAAAAATTGTGACGTTCCTTAACAAGGTTAGTTTTAGGAGTAAATTGAATGTCCAACATTTGCATACACATATCAAATACATTCGTAGGCTGTCCATCACCCATTCCTAAAGACACTTCAGGTAGGTCCTCATATATTCTTCTTCCTTCAATACCTAGATGGTGTAGAAGAGTAGCTTGCCTCCTAAGTGGGCTATAACGATCACCCCCAAGTGCCAACATGTAAGTCACAAATAATTTTTTCCATTGTTTCCATGGAATGGGTGGTCCTCCTGGTGTTGCTAAGAAAGTTGGTGGTGAAGACATGCTTTGGTCCCCCATGTTAATAATTTTGGAGTTGTAGTATAACTGAAAGTATTATTCCTTGTATTTATATTTTATTTATATTATTAATATTTCTTCTAGATAGGTTTTGAATTATGTTTTTATTTGCAACTGTTTGCCACCATACATATCATTAGTTAATAATCTGTTAAATATACTCTAGTCCTTCTTCTATGTTTGCTATTTACTAGTCTTCTTCTGTTTATTGCGGGAAATGAAATTGGAGCCTGCAGACGCAGGAGAGGTGCCACAAAGGTAAGACATTTCTTTAAATATCCATGTTCATGTTTGAATTAACTTAACCTTTACGCTGACGTGTGAAGAATGCCATTGAACACCGTTTTTGTTTTAGAAAATTCACAATTTGAAATAAGTAGTGCCGCTGACCGCGATAGCAGAGTTGTGCGCTCCTTCAAGCGTCAGTGCGTTGTTCACAGTGTGCTCACAGTGTGAAATAAGTGGTGCCACCGAACTCAATAGCAGAATTGTGTGCTTATGTAGTTTTCCACATTAATTTAACTCGAACGTTAACGCTGCCGCATGCTGTCAAGCATCGTGTTCGCGTTGCTCACATTGAAAAAAGCAAAGCGGTGCCGCCAAACGTGATTAGTAGAATCGTGCTCTCATGTATTTTTCCACATTAATTTAACTTGAGTGTTAATGCTGACACGTGCTTTCAAACATCAAGCATTTGTTTTCCCATTTGGCTTTCAACGAGAAATATTCGACTCATATTTACATAGTTGCTTAAGGCTCAATACAACGCAATGAACAGCTGGAGCGTGGAGTTCTTTGAATGAGCTTTAGTTCGAAGTGCACACGTTTGATGCAACATCCGTTTTAAAGTCTTATAAAAACTTGTATTTTATAGTCTATGAAGAGGCAATTTTACTATAGATTCATTTCTCAAGGTTTCCCTCTGACAAACATAAGTTGATATCATTTCTTTAAGTAGAAGGGACGATCAATAAAGTTCATCAGGAGCTGTTACTTTATTCCAGGAGTGAAGATGTTCCATATAAATCTGTCTCCTGCATGGAAAGTCCCTCGTCGCCAATGTAAAGATCACTCTCTCACGGACCCTTTTCTTTTAACTTCCATTTTATTCCAGGTACATTGTATTACAACACCTTCAGCACAGCTCCACCTTTTAGTCTTCTCCCCTTCCAGCCGTCTTCTCAGCGCCCACTATTCCATCTGACCTCACCGCCTACCTCATCACATTCCACCCTTCCTGTGTCACATCTCTACAGGTTATCTCCACACTTTTCTAATTGAGATGCGTTTTGCATGTCACCTCTTGTTGGCAAACACTTTGGTTCTCTGTTTTTTAACAAAGTTCCTTGTATGAAACATGTTTTCACTTTTATCTCTTTCAGTGGTCCACTGGGGTAACGTGGTTGTCATTGCTCTCCCGAACATCAAAGTTGAAGGACTTACAGCTGTGGTCAAGTAGGTTATCGAATGATAAGCTTGTAAAGTAGAATTCAATACTGTTTTCAAACTGACCTTCTCAATTCGAGAAGGCATGTTGGCTTTTGGAATGTCAAAGATGGTCAGCAAAGCTTAATCCTCAGTCACCAGGGTAAAAATACTTTTTTTTCTTTCTTAGTCTGTGAATAAGCACGTTCTGTTTGAGACAAAGTTCTACTAGCATAGGCCACAGTATGCCGTTTAGCATCTGGGGATCCACTATGCTGGGGATCCACTATGCTGTGCAATGATAGGACCTAACCCGACAGGGCTGGCACTGACCCATGTTCTCTGTATGCAGCTTTGGATTGAATTATGCTATTTCAGTAGCATTTTCAATGGCATGTTTGATTCTCTTAAAACTGTTCTTATATTCTTGCAGCCACTGAAAGAGACATTTTTCCTCATTATCTCTCGTAATGAAGCACTAAGTGGTAAGGTGTTTTATGTATCTTGAACAATAATTGGCCATGCCAAGGAAAGAACATACCATTGAAACCTCTTGTGGGGGAATCAGCATTTGTCAACTCTTGTGCTTTTTCAGAACCAGATGTTATGCCTCCATTGGAAAAGAGATGGCCAAAGAATTTCTGTGTTGTCTGATTGAACTCACACTTGTCGACATTCAAAGTCAGACTGCATCACTGAATAATTGACATATTTGTGTTAGAGCTCCATCGTGCTCCTTCTGTGTAGCTCCAAAAATGAATGTCATCGTTATAGCTGAATTCATTCACAAGAGATTTTATGATGCTTGATATGACATCTTGGAAAGGTTCTGCAGCCGATGACCCACAAAACCTAAGGGCCTGATTACGAGTTTGGCAGTGGGACAAGCCAATAGCCAAACTCACAGGCATGAGTCTGTCGTCAACCTGGCGACCTCACCCCCAGAAGTATTACAATGTTCCCACTGGGCTGACCGGCGGGAACATTGTATTATAACATTCCCATTGGTCAGTTCGGCAGGAGCAGTGCTACAATATTAGTCTCAGTTCCCTTAAGGGAGCTGAGGCCAATACCGTAGCACTACTGCACCCTCGGAATGCTAAGCAGACAGTGCACATTCCGAGAGTGATGGGCAAGGGGGACCCTCCACTGCACACAACATTGTCGTGGGCATTGCTGGGCCCCACTGTGTCCCCTAGCAGTACCTTTCCACCAGCCTTTTCATGGTGCTTAACCACCATGAAAAGGCTGGCAGAAAGGGGACTCATGAATACCACAGCGGTACTGAACTCAGCGTTGCCGTGGCTGACCATGATTTTAATCGCTGTCAGCCCATGGGAATCATGTTGTAGATGGGAAAGTGGTCCACTGGTGGTCCGACCAGCAGGATGGTAATGTGGTGGTCGGACTACCTGGAGTGCGGTGGTGTGACCGCCACCACTAAACTTGCGGTCTCAAGACCGCCAGTCTAGTAATGAGGTCTGAAGTGTTCCAACTGATGACAACCTTTATTCAAATCAAGTTGAGAAAATACTTTGGCACCATTCAATTGCATTATCATGTCAGCAATGTGTTGACCTGGATGTTGATCTCGTTCATTTGCTTTGTTTTCCTGTCACATGTCAACTCATATGCGCACAGCTCCTTCTGGGTCCTTTTTGGTCACTACTACTATGGGAGAAACCCATGGTATTGGACCAGTGGAAAGTTCAATAAGATCATGCTTAATTAACAATTGAATGTTCTCTTCCAACAGCTTTTTTTAAATGGAAAGCAACTCCGCAGAACAAGATGGACATCCTCATTGATATGCAGCTTTATTTTCATAGTCTTTAACTTTACTAATCCATAAAACAATAAAGGGAATGACTTACTATTTCAATATTAGCCTTCATGCTGTAATTCACAGAAATCAGTCCCATGTCAGCAGCCATGTTGAAACTGAGCAAAAAGGTACTCGCTTCTGTACGTTGAAGCACCTGGATCATGTGCTCTTACCTTTGTTTTCTTATATTTCACTGTTGCTACAAATTAACTTTTACTCTTCATGGGTGTCTATGCGGCTGAAGTGTACACTTTGGTGTTTGACAGTATAAGCCACGGTAACGAAAACAGTTAATTTTACTTCTCTTCAGGCAATATATTTATCAATGCACCACTGTTGATAATTAAAGGTATTGAACATTAATTTATTTTCAATGTAATCTTTGGATAGTGTTTGAATGATTTTGTTGCTTTGACATGTCAACTTTTTTTTACTGATATTTTTCTTCATAGTCAACCAGGTTTGACGATGAATTAAATGCCAATCAACTCCGTTTAGTATCTATTTGCCTAGAATTCTGTCACCGGGGGTCTTTGTGGACATGCATCTAACTTGCTTCTGGAACGTTCTGGTGGCCATGTTGTCTTAAGGCCATGATGCACTTACTTTTTTGTTTGCTTTACACATCGTCACAAAATGGTTTTCTTTACCACAGCCTTTGCATATCTGTCTAACGGCAGGACACTTTCCTTTTTATGGAAATGAAAATCCACATCTGAAACACAACTTCATTTTGCAGCTAGACATTACTCAGTCTTTTGTTTGAAATTACTTTTCACATTAATAACTGACTCATTCTGCGCACCTTTAGCCTCCATGTCAGCAGCTTGTTTCTCAACATGTTCCTCAGCTGTGGCAGCCATCAACACTTGCTCCAGACTTAGAGTTTGCCTCAACATTTGTAGTCTGAATGAATCAGACATGCAGCGATCGATAACTCAAAGCTGCATGGCTTCTTCATTGTTAAATTCATTTAACTTACAGAGTCTGATGAATTTGTTAAGTCTTTCCACAAATTCGTTGTTGACTGAAAAAGTATAATTCCTAATCAACATTTGGTACAGGACTGAACTTGAGTTTCAACACATTCATAATCTGACAGTGAGTGATTTCTTCATCAGTTCTCAGTATTTTCTTTGACTTCTTTCACACCATCACCAAAAAGATTTTTGAGATTCTTGATAATCTTCCTGTTATCAATCTCTTCAAGTGCATCAGTGAAATCTTCAAATGTCTCTGTCCAGGCAGTCCATATATTGCCAATATTAAGCTTTTGGGTGGTATCAAAATGTGGTAGTGGTTATAGGAAGGTGGCATCCTTGTAACTGTCCATGGGAGTGGTTGACATTGAGGGTGGAGCCCTGTCAGATGCTGTCAACTGTCCCTCGGAATCAGTATCATCAATGAGGCCCAATGATGGTTCAGCCTCTGGGTCATCCAGGACCATATTTAAAGTTTTGACCTTCTTCATTGGACCCCAGTCACTCATGGAAACCTCTGGAGTTGTTCCAAGCTGCTCCCTGGAAGTGTTCATGGTGTGCCACTTCTAATATTGGACAGCTTGTAAGCACAACCCCAGTGCTTCTTCTTGGGTTTCTTCTCCCGGTGTTGAGGTCGTAATGCTCCAGTATGCTTCCCCTTGACTTGTTCTGTCAGCCAGCACTGTTATTTGTAATAATATATAGTAAATTCTTATTGTCTTTAATTGTGCTTTATAAGCCTGGTGGCATCCATCTCCAGCACCACGGCTCCATACACTGTATACCTTTGCTTTCCATGGTAGCACAGTACCTTTTTGTATGATCTTCGTCGTAGTTTCTTGACCAACAATGCGTAGACTTCTTAGTGAAGCTCTCTTTCCATTCACACACTTCACACCGGCTGGAGTTGCTCTTTGACTCCCTATATGCCAAGCATCGATTCAGCACTTCGACAAAGGCACACGTGGCACACACAAACAGTTAGCTTGGACCATCTCAAATTCTCCAGGCCAGCATTTTCTTCCTCAGGTTACTTATCCCCATCTCATCGCCAGTTGTAGCGTCTTTCCCAGCCAGGGTACCCAACAATGACTAGGCCACACACATCACTATATATCTCGTCTTTATTCCTCTCCTTGTATCTGTGAAATCCCACATTCTAAACCAAGCTTTTATTACATTCTATTCTAGTGATTATGTCAAAATGATACAGAGTCTGCTGGGAGCCAGGAAGGTTCCATTCAAAATCATGCAAGATACAACAGCTTCTTGCTGACCCAGAGAGGCATGATGTCCAGGTCCTGTGAATGAATTCTGTTTGCCCTTGTGGACAAGTAAAACATTTTCCAGTACAGAGAAATTTATATTGGGAATGCAGAAAGTCTTCTAGACAAGGTGACCTGAGGCTGCTGAAGCAATGTCATGGGAACCAGTTATAACCAGTTAGGACTTCACAATTGGCTATGAAACAGAACTCTATTTCCAAGAATCTGTCCTTAACTTTGAGCTCAAAGACCCTAGCAACAAGTCTGTAAAGTGTAAAGTCGTGTCTGCAGGAACATTTTCATCCTTCACAGGAATCAATGTTCATTAAGGTGGATGAATCTTTGGACCCTGTAGGTGGGGTGGTAGAACCCCTACTACAGTTTCAATACAAATACCATGTCCAATGTGGCCAAGGAAGAAAAACTTCAGTGGAAAATAAAGTTGAGGAGTTTTATTACAAACACAAGCTGAAATTAATGTAAACCAAAATTATAAAGTTACAGAATCACCACAGGTTGTCCAAGGTGACAAAAGAAATTCTTGCGTGATTGCTCTCAGCAGAGTCAGCCTAAAAACATATTAAAAAAACTGCACTTATGAACATGCTTTGGTGCCCCCTCAATCTCTACACATTTGTTGCCCTTCCTTGTCACAGGCTCTTAGCCCACCCACACAAGTGAGGCATCATTTTTATCAGTAGACATAGGGGAATAATAATGGGTGGTAGGAAATGTGTGCTGGCGCAGTGATCCCACACAAATGTGAGGATTATGTGAATTTTTAGCTACATTTGAGTTATGCAGGAGAATCTGGGTAAGAAAACGTTGAAGGATCTATGCAAGCCACACCTCCCTAGACACCCCCTGGGTGTCTAATTTTGAGAAATGTCTGGGTTTGGTTTGTTGACCTAGATGGCCCCCAATTCAGGGACCATAAACGCAGGTTACCCCCTTACTAAACCAAGTTGTTTTGTGATAGATAATTTTGATGCCTCCACAATATGTTTTGGGCCACTTGCTGTTGCGGGCACTAGGCCTATCTACTCAAGTAAGGTACCATTTTTATCAGGCGTCTGGGGGAACACAGGAAGAAGGACGTTTGTGGCTCTCTCCAGATTTCAGAAGTTTCCATCACAGAAATTTGATGAAAATGTGTTTTTTTAGTGAACGTTTGAGGTTTGTAAGAGATTCTGGGTAAAAAGATGTGGTGTGAGCCATGCAACTAAGACCAACTTGGGTACCCCTAGGTGTCTAATTTTCAACATTGTATAGTTTGGCTAGGTTTCCTTAGACACCGGTTGAGCTAGTATCCAAAATCTCAATCTACCAACCTTGAAATAAAGGTCAGTTTTCAGTGGAAAAATGTGTCATGCCCACACTGCGTTTTGGGCTAATTCCTGTTGTGGGCGCTAGGCCTACCCACACAAATGAGGTACCATTTTTATTGGGAGATTCCAGAACTTGCCATCACAGAAATTGAGGAAAATGTGTTTTTTAGACAAATGTTGAGGTTTGCACAGGATTCTGGGTAACAGAACCTGGCAAGTCATCCAATCCTGGAATCCCGCGGATGTCTAGTTTTAAGAAATGTAGAGGTTTGCTAGGTTTCCCTATGTCCCGGCTGAGCTAGAGCCCAAAATCCAAAGCTATGTACAGTGCAAAAAAACTTGTCAGTTTTCAGTGGAAAAGTGTGATGTGTCCATGTTGTGTTTTGGGCTGTTTCCTCTCATGGGCACTAGGCCTATCCACACAAGTAAGGTACCATTTATATTGGGAGACTTGGAGGTATGTTGGGTGGAAAGAAGATTGTGGTTGTCCCTCAGATTCCAGAACTTTCAATCACAGAAACAAGAGGAACATTAGTTTTTTAGGCACATTTGAGATTTGCAAGGGATGCCGTGTAAAAGAACCCGGTGTGAGCCACACAAGTCTCCCCATCCTGGATTTCCATTGCTGTCTAGTTTAAGAAAATGTACAGATTTACTGGGTTTCCCTAGGTGCCGGCTGAGCTAGGGCCCAAAATCCACAGCTTGGCACATTGCAAAAAACTGGTCAGTTTTTAGTGGAAACATGTGATGTGTCCACGTTGTGTTTTGGGGCATTTCCTGTCGCGGGCACTAGGCCTACCCACACAAGTGAGGTTCTATTTTTTTATTGAGAGACTTGGGGTAGTGCTGGGTGGAAGGAAGTTTGTGGCTCAGATTCCAGAGCTTCCCATCACATAATTATGAGGAATATGTGTTTTTAGACACAGTTTGAAGTTTGCAAGGGATTCTGTGAATCAGAACCTGGAGAGAGCTACACAAGTCACCACACCCTGGATTCTGCTGAGGGTCTAGTTTTAAAAAATGTACAGGTTTGCTCAGTTTCCCAAGGTGCCGGCTGAGCTAGTGCCCAATATCCACAGCTAGGCACATTGCACATAAAGGATCAGTTTTCAGTGGAAATATGTGATGTGTCCACTTTGCGTTTTGGGCCATTTCTTTTTAGGGGTACTAGGACTACCCACACAAGTGAGGTACCATTTTTATTGGGAGACTTAGAGTAACACAGAACATTAGTACAAGTGTTATTGACAATTGTCTTTTTCTGCATTTGTGCCTCCCAAACGGAAGACAGTATTTACAAAATGTCATTTTGAGAAATGCCCTCTAATTCACATGCTAGTATGGGTGCACCCAAATTCAGAGATGTGCAAATACTCACTGCTTCTAAACTCCATATCTTGTGCCCATTTTGGAAATACATAGGTTTCCTTGATACCTATTTTTCAGAATTTATATTTTACTAAATGAACTGTTGTCTACCTGGTACACAATGAAAAACCATTGCAAGGTATTGCTCAGTTATTGGATCTGGGTATCTCCGATTCTTGGTGAACATACAAGCCCTATATAACAGATGAAAACGTAGACAGAAATGGCTGTTTTTTTCAACTCAATCTCAATATTTTTTCATTTTAACTATTACTTTCAATAGTAAAACCTTGAAGGATCCACACAAATGGCTTCTTGCTGAATTCAGAATGTTGCCTACTTTTTAAAAATGTTAGCTTTCCAGGATCCACCATTGGTTTTACACCTATTTCTACCACTAACTGTCAGGAGGTTGAAAGCACAAAAATAGGAAAAATGGGCTATTTCCCAGTAAAATGCCACAACTGTGCTGAAATATTTGCTTTTCTGACTCAAGTCTGCCTTTTTCTGAAAGCTGCTGGTAATTTTAGCACTGTGAAACCTTCATTGATGCCTTTCGTAGGTAAAAAACAGACACTTTCTTCTGCAGCTCTTTTTCCCATTTTTCCAAACTAAATCCCAGTATTTTAGCTCATTTCTTAGTCCCCTCCAGGGGAACCCACAGACCTTGGATACCTTTAGACCCCCTCGGATGTTGGAAAAAATAACCCACATTTGGTGTACAACCCTTACATGGACAAAAGGTTATGGAGGCCTAAGCCCAAACTATCCCAAATTGTCAAAAAAGCTTACCACAGGGAGGGAGGAGAGGCCTAGCAGCAAAGTGGTTCATAAATATGTAAATCTGATATTTTAAGCCTCATGCCTGTAAATAAGGCCCATTTTTTAAAACAATAGGCACAAGGGCACAAAGTTTTGCACAGACTGTATTGCAAGGTGGGATGAGGAATACCAAAGGTTGTGTAATCTTAATTCCACCAAATACCTCTTTCATCAGGGCCGGACTGGCAGAAGCGGGCATCAGGCATTTCCCTGGGAGGCTGGAAGAGTGGGCTGGTTTTGCAGCAGTGAGGGACAGTTTTGTGGGATCCAGGCGCTTGTCTAACAAATTTGCTAGAGCTGCCTTAGGTTCCGGGTCTGGCCCTGTCTTTCATTGTGCATCCGACACTCTGCCATTTTTTAAAGTCTTTAAGGTTCTTTTTCATCCAAGCTTTCTTTTTTGTTGCTGTTTCGCTGTCTTTCCTTAACTCCATTGTTTGTACTTCTGTGTTTTAATCCCTCTTGCTCTGGGGCAAAGTCTTAGGAGGAAAACAAAGTTCTGCTCTTGAAAAAAAAATTCAGTGGGCCCTACCTGCAACCACCAGCTTGCAATAAGTAACTTAAGCACTGTCTGTACTCTTGGAATACCCTATATGCTTTTGAACCTGTGTAGTGTCCATAACCTGAGAAATAGTACTTTCATGGGGCTGTAAAATCAATCTAAGGGCCTGATTTAGAGCTTTGACAGACGTGTTACTCCTTTCACCGAAATCCAAATTCTATAGGATATAATGGGATTTATATTTTAGCAGACGGGACATCTGCCTCGGAGTAATCCCTCCACCAGACTCTAAATCAGGCACTAAGGGGGTCATTACGACCCCAGCAGTCGGCGTTAATATGGCGGTAAGTACTGCCAACTGGCTGGTGGTACTTTCCGCCATATTATAACATTGGTGGGTTGGCTGAAGTCAACCCACCAATGTACCACTCTGACCGCAATGGTGGTAACAGCCACCGGGCTGGAGATATTCATCTCCAGCCCGCGGGCCGTCACTGTTCCGTCTACGCATTATGACCCCGCCTAACGACGTGGTTTTCGTGGCTTTCTGAATGCCACGAAAACCATGTCGGTAGGCACTATCAGTGACAGGGAATTCCTTCCCTGTCACTAATAGGGGTCTCCCCCTCCCTCTCCAGTTAGCCCCTTCCACCTCTCCAAAGCATCACCCCCCTACATTCACACCCCCTTCACACACACACCCATTCCCACATGCATCCACTCATGCATACATCCATTCACACACACATCCGTACATACTTTCATACATACACACATTCACATAACACAACATACACGCACTCACACCTCTATACATGCACACACACATTCAACACACACCTGTATCCATGCACACACAAACATTCACACACACCCACACACCTCCACCACCCTCCCCTGTCAGAGACCCGACATACTTGTGTTAAGGGGGGGTACTCCGGCAGTAGATGGGATGGGGTGCTGCTGCCACCAGCAGCACCCACCAGCAGAACACCGCCAGGCCGTATTATGGGTCATAATGCGGCTGGCGGCGGTGTACTGACGTGGCGCTGCTGGTGGCAGGAGCACCACCTTACCGCCATCCGCCGGCATGGCCACAGCCAGATTTCCGCCATTCTTCTGGTAGAAACCAGATTGTGGTCATAATACGGCAGATGACGGGTAGTCGCGGCGACAGTCCTTTGGTGTCGGCAGTAGGCAGTTTTTACCGCCAATCTCCAATTGAGGGCCTAAGTCTGCTGCCTGTGCATAGAATTGCAAGATCTGTGTATTGTTTTTATTTTTACATACTAACACTTCTGTGAGGATTCTCACTCAATTTATATAAATCAGAATCCACATGGATGGGCGAGGATGGAGAAACTAAAGGATGTGAAACACAAAATTGAAGAAAGGTGCTGTTCAAAATAAAAGGGCATGAGAAATTGTGTTTTTGCAGTTGCCTGTGTAATCTTTTGGTTTTTAAACATTTTATGAAACTTATGCAGAAACTATGGCCCAGTTTTGCACAATATTCTTGACCTTCCAATATTAAAAACCATGGTGAGGGTCAGACTCTCTTGGTAAACAAATGAAAGTATTGAATTTTTCAAGAGCATCACTTTTAAAATGTTGGCTTTTTTAGCAAAACGTGTAAGAATTTGAGTTGTAAAATGCTATTTGTGACCAACTTGTGGTCATGGGGTATGACCCCGGTGCCCAGTGGAGTAAATTAGACTTACTTCTTTCACTTCACTATAGGATGCAATTTGAGGAAGGCATTTACTCTCTACCACTTTCAATGATCACCACCAGCTATTGTCAAGTATTACGCTTATATATGTGCATATGTAATAGGTGTTCATATCAATTATGTCTCTGCATGTCTTTAGCAAAGGATGAGCTTCCCTATGGACCTCCCTGTTCATGTCTGTGACCCATGATCACTAATTCCAGTACAGCCCACTGCATCTTTAATTGTGCTCTTAGCAAGTTGTCTTTGAACCAATATCTGATTCAATTCACGATTTCAGTTTCACATAAAAAATAAAGCAAGGAGAACCAGAAAGCTAAAGCCTTCATTACTGACATCAAAAAGGTAAGAATACTGGAAATAAACTTTTACAATATTCATCAGCAAGAAAAATGTATGCCACCTGTCCTGAGCTGGAATGATTAGGGACAATCAAAAGACACTGTTCTAAAAAAAATCAATTGTCTGTTAGAGTGGCAACTATTAAACCTAGTTTTCATATTGTTTGAAGCTCTCTCCTTGCTATTCTGCTATGGGAAGATCTTAAATGCAATGCAAGATTTGATCATCAGCCAGTTTGAGTGGTACCCCACAACTGATATTGAGCATTCCATTGGGGGTTACAGTGACTGCGGGATATTCAAGCGTCTTTGGCTCCACAACATTGTAATATTCAATTTCAGGAGCGTTTTATTGCCTAAACCTTGGTGGCAAAGTGATCCTTTCTTAAAATGGGCTGAATTTCTGGAAATGATGGAAGCAGTAGGCAGAGCAGCTAACGAGTGAATTATCTTGGGCCTTCGTTCTTTGAGTGAAGTCTATGTAAAGAAAAATGATTTTTACTATAGAGACTGTTGTAGCCTTGCTGTTCTGGTATCTTAATAGATGGATATTAAGAAAGAGAGAAAAAAGTGCAGAACAAAAAGTGCATGAGCTAAAAAATAGAGGAGGAACACTGTTTTTATGTATTCATATTGAGCTGTTGGTTTGGCATACTTTTTGTGGATTTCATGAACTGAGAGCTATCGGTGGAGTGTTTCCCAGACAGTTTAAAGGACATTTGAAAGTCATCAGTGTGTGTTCGGGGGCAAACTGCTTGAGCTGGCCCTAATGTATTGTTAAGGTGACTTTGACTAATAATGTTGTGGGAAGACTACTCTGTTCACCTAAATTGGCAGTGCACCCGCCGAGTCAATTCTGGCCCTATATCCTTTAGGATTGTCTACCCAACCCAACCTTTTTCCAAAAATACTGTAAAATACAATAAAGAGAAACTCACACAAGAAACACCCTTTGCTGACCAATACCACAGCACAAACTGGCCTCTTTTTCTCTCACAACCCTACTCCAGTCATACTTGACTGTGAAAGATCTAACTAACACTTTTAATTCTAAAATCTCCTACGCTATAAACTTCCTCTCTCCTCCTCAGAGGTCTTTAGAATCAAACCTTTGATCCACACCCTCAATAATGGAAAGCCAGAGATAAGCACTTCAAAAATGGGATTAATTCTTCCCCACTCTGCACCAATCTCTAAAAAGACTAATCGTGCCACAACACCACTCATCTACTTCATCTCCCTCCAATTAGATCTCCTTGCCATATGGCCTGTTCCCTTCTGTACGCGCATACATATTTTACTAGCTGACTTTTCTCTTGTTCCTTGTGGAACATTACACCCTCTAGGATACAACTATTTTCTGTATGTCATTTACAGCATTGCAAAATTTGTATTAAACTCCATCAAATCCTACCTAGTATGGTCACCCCTATTCATATCCTTCCTGGACAGACCCCAATACCTTTGTCTCTCTTTTCTCATTGCCTACCTATTACTTTTGTAGGCCTCGTATCTGTCTGTATTACATGGCTGTGGCATTCCTTTCTAACTCCTTTGGATAGTTTTGCAGAGATATACTGCCTCTCTCTAACATCCATCCTCAGTTGCCTGAGGTTAGACTCCAAACACCCAGGATAGTTCCCTTCCCTGATATCTAATCATCCCCTGCCACTCTCATGTATTCAGCTCAGAGGTACTGATTAATGCACAGAATAGCATAAACACTAAACTGTGATGGTCTGCTCATGTCCTGCAGGAATTATGTTGCCCCCAGCTCATCTGCTACACTCTCTGACCTCTAACGGCAAAACTCCAAATGAGGACTCCTCTGCTACACTCTCTGACCTCTAAGGACAATACTCCAAATGAGGACATGGATGGTAGACCTCTGAGCAGGCATTAAAAGTGCCCAGAAAAATGATGCAGAGACATTTCTTGGATTTCTTTGTGCCATTTTTTGGCCCCCCTTAACAGGGGGAACACTCACTTTACATACATTATGCCTGGTGCAGTCATAATTTAGCGCAAAGGGTTACATAGAGGCACAATGCATGTATTGCCCCACTTTGTAAATATGGCGTGGGGATTTTGGCCTTAGTGGGCCACATTAGCATAAAATTAATGGTGCTAATGTAATGCAAGGAGGCTCTAGGGGCTCTTGAATATGCCCCTTAGGTTTTCATTTGGAGCTGTTTCTACAGAGCCTAAATATAGTTACTTTTTTATATAGTAACTGAATAACCATCAGGATTAAAGTAAGTTTATTAATCAGCAAGAGCTACCTTCAAAATTAGGAACTGCCTTTTCCCATTGAAAACATTCAATACAGCTGGATATGCAGTTTCTAACCATGGTCATACCTTTATTTGATAGCTTTGATATTATCTTACCATACCACAATATTTATGTGCTAATGTACTCCCACAGAAATGTGCAGTAGTTCAAAATCACTAAAATACAATTTAGTCCATAATCCTATAGGTGATTCTTCTAAAATTAACAAGTGCTAAAGAGTTTAATTCTTCTTATAGAGGACCTCTTGTGAAGTGCATATCAATTTCTGCAGGATATTTCACTGATTCCCAAATGTCTTTGTTGACTTTAATAAAAAAAACTGATGATAGTCTGTATAACTCAATCATATATAAATCACGATTGCATAGCAAGGATGCTATGGACCACAACCTGTACTCTGTGATTCAAGATGACAATCAACTCTGCAAATCTTGCAAGAGTCCTACAGACTTATGGAACATCTAGTGCTCCTTGTCTGTACTCAGGTGTTTCACAAGATGCTTCCTTCTGAGATGTGAGTCTTCTGTCCAGGAGCACCCAGATCCTGAGTACCACATCACATGAGACCATCGCATAAAATCAGAAAGGGTGGGCAGAACTTGTGGAGTTGAATTACACGGAGTTAAATAGAAACGCTGAGATTCCCCAGAGTTCTGCCCACATCTGTTTTTGGCTTTTTGCAAGAATAAAAGGATCACCTGACCCACAGAATAACATTTTGATGGTGGCCCCGGAGAAACCTGCATGAGAGCTAATCCAGACCCGAGCTAGGGTTGCCAGAAGCTGTTTGCAATTATTCATTTGGTTTGATATGGACCCCTTGTGCTTCTTCCATGGAGGAGCAGGTGGGAGCTCGCAAGCCTCAGCTGGTGCTCTGCTCTCACAAACCTCCCCATTCATGGTGTGCTCCTCACTGCCCATTGCGAAGTGAAACTACCCATCATAATCATTTATGTCACTCTGGAACTATGCTTTGCCAGGGGCTGAGAAGCATTGCTGAAAGACCAGGTTTTAAGGGCAACGTTTTGGGAGGCCCTGTAAAATCACCATCCATGTTTTGGTCACGGCCCATCCAACTCAAGCCACTTCTATTGCAAGCAGTTCTTTTCTTGCAGGGTACGCAGACACAAGTCCATCTCTTGGCATTGTGGCACATCCTTCACACTTTTGACAGCAGTTAGCACGAGAGTGAGGATGAATTTGCAAAATTTGTAGCCTCTCCAGCTCAGCATAATGAGAAACCTGTCTTCGTATACACACTCATACAGTTCCAGAAGTCCCAGAATGTGTGTATGTAAAGATAAGCAAGAGGGAAACATTTTTCTCAGAAGTCCCAATTCTAACTGCACCCCTTCAGACACACCTCTTCCCGCACACCTCTAGCCTTCTGCTATTGTTGGTCACCATCTTTGTCCTATTCTTTTTGGACTCCTCCCCTTTTGCACTCTAGAAGTTGATCACGTCAGATAACATCCATTGACTGCTGGAACAATCCGCCACACCCTTCTTGGGCCTGTCTCTGTCACCCTTTGTCAGCCTATCAGAGGCTTCTGCCATGCATGACCTCATCTTACCCAGCCCTTCTGCAGAAGCAACCAAAACTATTGGATTTCAAAAGCGCCATCACAACAGTGAGGAGGTGTGAGAAGCGGAGCACATTTGCACAGCGTTTCTTCTGTGGCCTATCAATCAAATTACAGCATGGGAGCATTTGATTAGTATTTCCCCACAACACTCACGCACCACCAGAAATTTCCTGCAGGCACATCAGAGAAGGAGGAAAACAAATGGCTTAGGGTGGGCGCTACCATGCAAAATACCTCCGCCACAGGGCAGTGGCAAACACTTTGCTGGCAGAGAGGAGTTTACAGACCACCCTTAAAAATCAGCACACAATGGTAATCGTGCTGTACACTGCATTCTGACACACACTGAAGAAGCAAATAAGAAGAATTACTCTTTAAAGCCATATCTACTGTCATAAAAAGAAAGATAGATCAAGCAAAACTCATTAAATTGTAACATTGTGCAACAATCAACACTTTCCAAATCAGAAGGGAACATGTATATCTCCAAAGAAAGATTTGGGGACTCATCCAGCTACTAAGAAGGTGAAGAAAATAGAACATTCCCTCACTGGGAACATGAAAGCCTAGATTTCAAGGGGTGGGTGAAGTCTCATGGTTCACTTTCACATGAACCACCCAATGGAGTTTCTGAATGTGATTGCCAAAACTAAAAATGCTTCCCATTTTCCTGGGCCCTCCCCTTGACACATCTAAGAAAATTAGCCACTCTTTTATCCCGTACTGGACCAGATGATTAATATGTATTTCTTCCAAGCAGTACTTCTATAGTGCCTAAAAGTACACCAGGTTTTTTCAATGCTAAAAAGAACATGAAGCAGACACCATGTCTAGACAGATGCTACAACACCTGGGGGAAAGGTTTCATTCAGGAAAATGTACTTCTATGTCAGCTCCGGTCAGGCTGCTGATCAGGATTTTTCATGGAGATTGAATCCATTAAACTAGTTAGCAAATCACCATATCCAAAAAGAGGCACCTTATGGCTTCTTATCTTCTTTGACCTAGGAGCTACATTCAACAAGGTGGATTTCTGAATGGTGCAGTCCTCATCATAGATGAAAAAATAAAGGTAATATATAAAATGTGATAACTTTCATTCTTAACTTGTGTCAATCTAGAAATGGATTCACCAACACTCTATTATCTCTCCCATCCTCTTCAACATCTACTTTTTTGGTAAACATTTTTATTGAGTTTTTAAAGAGTACTCCAGTGCTGTATACATTTTGTAAGCAGTCATGTCACTGAATCATTGCACAAGTTGAGCCCACCGGTTGGTGGGTTGGAAAAACATGTGTTACTGGCATTTGTCCTATTGGTCAGGTGGCATGGTTACTTCAGTACAATAGTGCATGTTGCAGGGTTCTAAGCAAGTTCCATCTTTGTTAATGCAACTATCCAAACCTTGTAGATGGTTCTGCCACCCCCTTGCTTTCTTTATTCCATGTCCCCATGGTGTCTTGTGTTCCTTAATGAAATGAGAGAAATGCAGGCAGTCATAGTGCAGGAGGTTTCAGCCCAGAGAAGTCTGTCTGGCATTTATCGAGGACATTCATGTATGGTGGTAGTTTAGGCTCTCAAATGGTTTCCCAGTGGTAGTGGGGGAAGTTCAGGCTCCGTCACCTAAGATCATGAGGCTCGATGCTGATTGGGACGGTGTCATGGGGAGGGGTTGATATTCTCCTTGTTGAGAGCTTCTTTAGTAGTCACCATAAAGGTTTTCCAAGCTCGGGCAAAATCTACCAATCTCCTCTCCCCTCACTAAATGCCACCCATTTTAGAAGGTCTGGCTTCCATTTGTCAAGCTTTGGCCTGGTGAGTAACTTCCATCACATAATGATGAGGCACTTGGCTAGGATCAGATCTAGGTCTACAAAATAGGATGTTACTTTTTTTGCAATGGGGGGGCAGAGCCCCAGTATTC
Source organism: Pleurodeles waltl (assembly GCF_031143425.1). Classification (NCBI taxonomy): domain Eukaryota; kingdom Metazoa; phylum Chordata; class Amphibia; order Caudata; family Salamandridae; genus Pleurodeles; species Pleurodeles waltl. Next base: position 1,659,938,496 of record NC_090444.1, on the reverse strand, counting down.
AAGCCATAGGATTGAAGCCAATAGTACAGTGTAGAATAACTTTTAATGAGCAGAGTATCCCTGACCAGTAGTCAGCCAGTAGGGGCCATCCTCACATCATGTGCAGCATACCCGCTCCCTCCTGGTAACATCTGGGGCAGGTGTGAAAAGTAGGTTTTCAATCTGTTAGGAGTGACCTACTCCCATTGTAGTATGTAGCATTGGATTAGTTTGGACCACACATTACGGGATATTTTTGGGTTTGTTATCAGGATTTTAGTCCAGTCACTTTCAGAGATTGCACTACCCATGTCACCTTCCCATAACAAAACTATGGCGGGAAGCTGCTTTGATTCTGTTCTAGAAAGATAAGGAGTATTTGTCTCTGAGATCCTCAATCCATATAATAGTGTCTTCCCTGGGCATCCAGTTTATATACCTGTATCTTTATCACTTGTCTGATCCCTTAATTCATAGGGAAAAAAAAAAAAAATGAATAGGCCTTAATCCTTTCATGGCCATTGCAGTCTGGTTGAAAAAATAAGGGAAAATAAGGGCTATTGCCTATGCACTTTCCAAAGCAAATGTACTATTATTCACGCAATAATGTATTATCTCATCTTTTTTATCTAAGCGATTAAAATTTGTAAGAACTTTGGGGCATATTTATACTTTATTTGCACTGCATTTGTGTCATTTATTTTTAAGCAAATGCGCTGCAAACATAACTCTATATTTATATTTTGACGCTAGACACGTCTAGTGTCAAAATATAGGAGTTAACATCATTTTTGGATGCATGAACGCACCTTGCGTCAATGAGATGCAAGGTAGGTGTTCCCGACCAAAAAATGACTCTAATCCCCTAGCGCCATATTTATCCCACGATGCAAAAATGACGCACGGGTGGGCCTAAATAATATCGTTAAGCTTGCTTAGCCCATTTAAACACCTTGGAATGGGTCCACAGGTGCCCTCCCCAAGCCCCAGGAACACTCCCACCCCCACCAGAGGGACACCAGAGGATGGTGTACCCCATCCCAGATAAGTCCAGGTAAGTATTTTTTTAATTTTTAAAAACTTTTGCCATCGACGGCCATAACCTGGGACCCCCCTGCATGGCACAGAGTGCAATGGCCATGCCCAAGGGACACTTGTCCCCAGTGCTGGCCTTTGTGGTGGTGGGCATGACTCTTGTCTTGTCTAAGACAGGAGTCATGATTTTGGTGGTTGTGCACCAGGAAATGGCGCTAGTATGGTTAGAGGCATTTTTTTGCCTCTAACCAGGCTAGCGTCATTTTCTGATGTATAACCCCCTCCTTCCCGATCGCTACCCCCACCCAGCTAGCGTCTTTTGTTAAGACGATAGCCCAAGTTTAGCGACAGGCTTGCGCCATTAAATAAATACAGGGCCAGGCTGCAAAACTGTAAGAGCGCAGTCTTGAGGCAAAAAGTATGAATATGGACCTTTATTTTTTAAATATGGTGCAATGTCTTGCCCTCTTGCGATTAATGTTATGGGTATGGTCTTTCTTGATGCAACTGTTGGAGTGGGGCATTTTTTATAGTCTTTGAGAAAATTGGACTGTCATGATTTGTGATTTTTATTTATGTTTTATGCTGTGATGTTAACTTTGGGGTTTTAGAATGTTTTATGCCTCATGGTCAACTATGGCTTAATGTTAACAGAAAGGTTATAGGGTTATTCTACTGTAGATGATCAGAAATTTGGTGTTGATTTGTATTTGTATGAAGGACACAAGTCCAAATAAACTTAAAATGTTTAACTTAACCTTCCTTTGGTATTTTTCTTGGGGCAATAGTGTCAGGACTCTTTATGAGTTTGACCCCTAGAATTTGTGCTTAGATTCTGCCAAACTAGGGACTATATAGTTTTATGACTTTTTCACTTATCTGTACTTCTGTAATTGGGCCTTCATGGCAATTAGTGGATTTTTCTTTGCACCCTATGTAGATTATTCTGTAATAAATGCACGTTTTACTTTATTTTAGATTTGAAACTCAGTTCAGTTTTTTCCAATATTTTATTTCTGTTTAACTCTACTCAATAACTCTACTAGAGCAATTGCCTGGACAGGCCCCTCCTGGCCTTGGGGCCCTAGTCCTCTGGTACTCTTCTTACTCGGTTTAACCCTATTTCTCTAGAAGACTCAGGGGTCATTCTGACCCTGGCGGTGCACCGGAGCATGGAGCAGGCGATGATGATGTCACACACCTTCTTCGGTGAGTAGAGTAGGGATCCACCTGTCATATGGAGGCACCTGAACCTGGCCTTAGGAGGCCGAAGGTGCGTTCAATCACCCTCCTAGTCCGCCCTTGGGCCTCATTGTACCGTTCCTCTGCCCTGGTCCTGGGATTCCTCACTGGGGTCAATAGCCAGGACAGGTTGGGGTAACCAGAGTCCCCCAATAGCCATACACAGTGCCTGTGGAGTTGACTCATCATATCAGGGATGCTGCTATTCCGCAGGATGTAGGCGTCATGCACTGAGCCAGGGAACATAGCATTTATCTGCGAGATGTACTGGTCTGCCAAACAGACCATCTGGACATTCATGGAATGTTCACTCCTGTGGGGGGGGGACCAAAGCTACATGGGTCCCATCAATGGCACCGATGACGTTGGGGATATGTCCAAAGGCATAGAAGTCACCTTTCATTGTAGGCAAATCCTCCACCTGTTTCTCCTTACGTGTTTCAGCAGGGCAGACAACACTCTGGACAACACGTTGGAAAACATGGGCTGGGGCATCCCTGATGCCATGGCCACTGTTGTCTGAAAAGACCCACTTGCAAGGAAATGGAGCACTGACAGCACCTGCACGTCAGGGGGGATTCCAGTCGGATGGCGGATTGGTGACATCAGGTCTGGCTCCAACTGGGTACATAGTTCCTGGATTGTGGCACGGTGAAACTGGTAGGTGACGATGACATGTCTCTCTTCCATTGTCAACAGGTCCACCAGCGGTCGGTACACCGGAGGATTCCGCCATCTTCTCATATGTCCCAGCTGACGGTGCCTACGAAGGACAACAGCGAAGAACCAGTCAGTATTCCTCCAGGTATGTACCCACAGTTACACACAAGATTACACCACTCACAAAACCCTTCCTGTATGTGTGTTGAGTGTAGGCCTAGCTATGTGTGACGCAGTAGTAAATGAAGCCATGTGGGCCCCTGAAATGGCGGCTGCCTGACCTCTAAACTGGGACAATTGGATTGTGGGGTAACAGCGCTGGCATTGCACACCATCGCGGTAGGTGGTCGTAGACCGCGGCGCAATTATGCATTGGTTAACATTGGACCCTATGGGTCCCAGGAGCCAATGAACAGGTGCGCCGGCGGTGATGATGCGCCCCGCCGTGGACATCACCGCCGCGGACGTCACCGCCATTTTCTATCTGTTCAATCACTAGATACCTGAACTTCGACAGGAGAGGACCTACACTGCAAGTGCTGCTGTGACCTCGGTCTGGAAGCGACGATGGCTGCTGCATCTGGGGAAAGGGCCCCTGCCTTCACTGCACAGGAGTTGGAGAAACTGGTAGACGGGGTCCTCCCCCAGTACACGCTACTCTACGGTCCTCCAGACCAACAGGTTAGTACACAGGGAGCACGTTGTATGGGCTAGGCCTGGGTGGAGAGGGCTGGTTGGAAGAGGGGAGGGGGCACAGTTCAGGGAACATTAATGCATGTGCCAAATGGCAAGGGTAGGGAGGGGGGACACCTACATCTACGGTGCAGTTGGTAATGGCTTCTCTTCTTCCCTTGTGCATGTCATGTAGGTCAGCGCCCACCAGAAGAGGGACATTTGGCGTGCCATCGCCAAGGAGGTCCAGACCCTGGGGGCCCACCAGAGACAGGGCACCCACTGCCGTAAGAGATGGGAGGACATTCGCCGCTGCAGCAAGAAGACAGCGGAGGCTCAGCTGGGGATGGCCTCCCAACGTGGGAGGGGTGCCCGTCGCACCATGACCCCCCTGATGTTCCGGATCCTGGCGGTGGCCTACCCGGAGTTGGATGGGCGCTTGAGGGCATCACAGCAGACACAAGGGGGTGAGTGCAACCTCATTCTGCTGACCTTGTGCGTAGTGGAGGGGTCTGAGTGGGGGAGGTGGGCTGTGGGTGTCCCTAGGCCAGGGCGAGTTAGGTAGGCAAGGCCCCTCCGTAATGTACGCCATGTGGCACTCTACCCCACCTCAGCAGAGTGCCAAGTCGAGGTACAGTTGTCCCTGTGGCATACATGTGCGCAGATGTCCACCATTGCCATGTAGGCCATATCCCAGAAACTGCATGTGCAGAGGGCAGGAGCACGGCGTAATGCAGGGGGCTGCTGCGTCTGTCTTGTCCGCCAACGGTAGCGGTAATCCATGCACTAAAACTCTCTTTCTTCTGTCTCCCCCCCTTTTTCTGCTCTCCCTGTCCTTTTGCACATCAGCATCAACAGGCGGAGGTACAGTGGCACCGGAGCACAAGGGAGCTGCATCCCACATGGCCATGGAGGGCCACACCACAGACTCTGAATGCACCAGTGGGACGGAGGGCGAGGGGAGCTTCACGTCGGCCACCGGATCACCAAGCAGTGACACAGACTCGTCCGCCGATGGGGGCTCCCTTGTGGTGGCGGCACCATCTGTGCCCCCCACCTCTACAGGTACAGCCGCCACCTCCCCTACCAGCCCCGCCCTCCCATTCCCTTCCCCCTGAGGTGCCTGTAGTATTTCTATCTGATGCCCCAGCAGTGTTCTCTCCGATTGTGTTCAGGTATCCTTTGTGGGCCTCGCCCATGCTTTTTTGTACTGTTGGTGCACGGACATTGTTGTGTACATATCTGCACTACTTCTCGTATTGTATATAATTCTGACTGATTTTCAAATAGATATCTGTATATTTTTGTATGACATGTATATTGCCACATTACAATGTTTGACCGAATTTCGCATTGTCTTTTCATTCTTCCGGGGGGATTGTGGGTTGTTACTGTGATTTTTGTGAATGCATTGGTGTGTATGTTGTAATATGCGAGGGTGGGGGTGTTTGGTGGGTGTCCATCTAACTTTTGCCTCCCCCCTCCCCTATGTCGTAGGTGCAGTACTCACCGTTGTCTTCAGCGCCTATGTAGCTGTTGGTCATAGAGGAGCAGAAACACAAGGGCAGGTAGTATTTGAAGTTCCGGCTCCATGGAGTCCTCGTTCCTCGTGGGATGTGTTCAGGTGAGCGTTTTCCCATAGCAAAAGCTGTTTCCGCCGTGTTTTTATCCACGGAGAATCCGCCCCGGAAAAGGTGGCGGATTGGCGGGTTGTAATACTGTGGGCGGTACATTGTCTCCCGCCTGTCTGTTGGAGGTGACCGCCGCGCTGCTTGTTTGCACCGCCGTGGCGGGTGTTATGTTAAAGTGGCTGTCTTTGTTGGCGGTTTCCGCCAGGGTCATAATTCCCTTTTTTGGTCCGCCGGCCTGTTTGCGGTATTTCAGCAGCTTAAACACCATCTGCCAGGGTTGTAATGACCACCATGGTGTGCTTCACATTTCTGTGCAATGTTTTTTTGGCTTCTCCCATATTGGTTCCTTCTGTTTACAGCAAACATTTAGCCAACACAATCTACCCTTAATCATAAATTGCCCCAGCCTATCTTATTGTAGTACCCAAATTCTGACATCTACACCGTGTATCCAGGTATACTCTGTCATTGTGGCACAGCTATGGAATTCTCTCCAACTGTCAACACCAGGACAGTGCGCACTCTACGGGCATCTAGAATGCAAAAACCCAACACTTGCAAGATAAAGTAATTCATGCATTGTGATGATATGTTATTGTTTAACCTTTTGCATTGCAGAATTCCATCCAAAAGATTCATTTTTAAGGTGCTTATAAATACTGTACATTTACAATGTATTGCTGCAGACATTCAGAGTGTGTTAGGGTGTGGTCCCTTTCCAGGGCCTTCTGGAAACTTTCCCTGCAACATGCCTGGGTGTGGTTCTAGGCTGGGCCAAGATTCTATAAAAGAGAGTCAGCCCAACTTCTAGTGCTCACTATTCAGAGGTCCCGGTGCAGAGCAGCAGCTTCTTCCTGAACTCCTGTCCTGGCGGCCTATTTGGATTTTCGAGTCTTCTGCACTCATCTCTCATTGGTGATATCTGTTTCCAGGCGGTAAGAAGGTGTTTGGACATTTCCCAACACCGTAATTGAGAATCTTCATATTCTTGCTTTTAATTCTTAAATGAATAACAGATTATTTGTGTGCTGCCTTTTTTTGACATTTGTATAGTGTTTTGCAAATAGGGAGGACGCGCAATTTATTCCATAAAGATTTGACTTCGTTATTACATTATTGTTCATTGAGCGCTGATATTTCTTGACATTTACATGATGTTTTACGAGTTGGCAAGACGTGCAACTCGTTTCATGAGCATTTAACTTTGTTGTTCATTGCGCGCTATCTTTTCTTGACATTTACATGGTGGCATTCGAATCGGCGAAACGCGCGATTCACTTCTCGTGTGTAATTCATGCTGTTCATTGTGCGCTACCATTTTCTGGCATTTACATGGTGGCATTAGAATCGGCAACACGCGCGATTCTTTCCTTGAGTGTTTTTTTCATGTTGTTCATTGTGTGCTACAATTTCTTGGCATTTGTATGCTGGCATTTGAATCGGCAAGACGCGCAATTCTTTCCTCATGTATAAATAATGTAAGTTACTGTGCGCTTCCATTCTAAGACATTTTCTTGGTAGCATTTCAAGTTGACACGTCACATGATTTATTCCTTGAATCTACGTTGTGTGATTTCATGGTGCACAAACCTCTATGGTGTTTAATACTCATAAAAAAATCTGCAATGTGCGCAATTTACTTCCAAATGTTTTTTCTTAAATGAACACAACAATACCAAAGTTCTAGATGTAATGCTGTGTGTTCCTGATATGTATTCATAAAAGGAGATTCATATGATTGTTTAGAAATTGCTCAGAGTGTTTCCTGATTCTCATGCTAAAGAAAGTACTTGAATCTGAAAGTCCTATTTAACTTTTCCTGTTTCCTCCTCAGGTATTCGGTCATCTAAAGCCCAGTCAGTTTTAGGATTATTCCAGGGTTGTTCATGTTTTAGCATGGTACTGATTTCATGAGATGTAATCTTGATGTTGTGTTTTAACCTTTTGCTTCCTACAGGTTTCCTTCCCAGCTGTTCGCGTCCTAATCCTCTTTTCCCCACTTGGACTCTCTTAGACTCTGTGATAAATCTAATCAGAGTATTGGAGCTGTCTTGTGGTGGAAGTGTTGGGAACGTGCACGGACCCCGAGGATCTGGTGACTCTGACAGAATAGTGAGCCCACGAATTATTATCCTCCTGGTTTGTGTATGTTCTCAGCATGGCCACACTGGACGAGCTAGTCAAGGCTATCACCCAGCTCCAGTCAGAAGTGGTATCTTCAAAGGATTTGACAAATAGTCTAGCTGAGAGAGTGAGTCAGTTACAGAATAAGGTTGAGAAGAAAGAACAAAGTCCCACAGGTGTGTGTTGGCCAGGTACTTCTTCTCAGACTTCTGGAGGTAGTCCGACTAACATTTCCCTCAATGTTCCTTCAGCCATTCCTTTAGCTCCCCCAGAACGCTTCTCAGGTGATCCCTTGAAAGCGCAATCGTTTCTGGTCCAAGTGGAACTTCACTTCACCTGCAGACCACATACTTTCCCCGATGCCCAGTCTAAAGTAGCTTTCTTGTTGTCATATCTGTCTGGAGATGCAGCTTCCTGGGCTATTCCTCTTGTGCGTAAAAATAGTCCCCTGTTGTACAATTGGAAAAATTTTGTTCGTGAATTTGAGAGAGTTTTCGATCGTAGAACTGTAACACAGTCAGCAGATCGTGAATTATTAGACTTACGCCAAGGGAATCAGGGCTTAGTGTCATATTTAGCCAACTTTAATCGGCTGGTCGCTGAGACATCCTAGCCTGAAGAAAAACAAGCAGCCTTGTTTTACAGGGGACTCAAAGAGGAGCTAAAAGACATCTTAGCGCAAATCGACCCACAACCTGCAAACTGTCAAGATTTAATAAACCTTGTCTTGAGGCTTGATCATCGTTTAAATGAACGAAAAGGAACGCGTAAAAAGCCTGAAAAACATTCTTGGCATGCTCATAATAACAAAGACTCAAGAACTCCGAGAGAAAGAACGCCGGAACCGATGGAAATTGGAACCATCAGGAGACCTTTGACGAAAGACGAAAAGGACCTACGCAGAAAAAATGGGCAATGTCTCTATTGTGGGCGGAAAGGTCATTTCGCCAAAGATTGTCCAATCAAAACAAAGAGCAAGCGAGGCCCAGTTCAGAAAGTTGCAACCAATGCATCAGTTGAGTTGGAAAATCTAAAGCACCCAAGTTGCAGAGAAGGGTTGCTCTTGGGTGTCACCGTGGATCCTTCACAATCCAAACATCTAAAATTGGGAATAAGAGTTCAGGTCAAGAAAAAGACCTATTTCAAGAAGGCTCTAGTCGACTCTGGGGCTACCGGAAACTTTGTTGACGCCCAATTGGTTCGTGCATGGGGGATCTCATGTATTGAAAAGAAGATTCCAGAAACCATCCAGGCAGTTGATGGAAAACTCTTGACTGGAGGTCCGATAACTCTTCAGACTGTCCCCTTGACAATAATTTGTGAAGGTAAAAATCAAAGAATGAAACATAAAGAGGAACTCATCCTTGACGTGATCCATGCTCCCCAGTATGGGATCATCCTTGGCTTGCCATGGTTAACTCATCACAATCCAGAGATTAATTGGGCTGAACAAAAGATCATGTTCTCATCAGTGCTATGTAAAGAACATTGGCCCTCATTCTTAGATTGGCGGAGGTGAACCGCCAGAAGACCGTACCGCGGTCAAAAGACCGCGGCGGTCATTCTGAGTTTCCAGCTGGGCTGGCGGGCGACTGCAGAAGGCCGCCCACCCGCCCAGAGGGAAACCCCCTTCCACGAGGATGCCGTCTCCGAATGGAGCCGGCGGAGTCGAAGGGGTGAGACGGGTGCAGTTGCACCCGTCGCGATTTTCAGTGTCTGCCACGCAGACACTGAAAATCTATGTGGGGCCCCCAGGGACCCCACGACACCCGTTCCCGCCAGCCAGGTTCTGGTGGTGAAAACCACCAGAACCAGGCTGGCGGGAAGGGGGTCGGAATCCCCATGGCGGCTGCTTGCAGCGCCGCCGTGGAGGATTCCCTGGGGCAGCGGGAAGCCGGCGGGAAACCGCCGGCTTCCCTTTTCTGACCGAGGCTTTACCGCTGCGGTCAGAATGCCCCCGGAAGCACCGCCAGCCTGTTGGCGGTGCTTCCTCTGTCACCTACCCTGGCGGTCATGGACCGACCCCCATTGTCTCCAAAGGACTCAAGAATCGGAAGTTCACCATTCTTACATAGCTAACGCCGCAGAGAAAGAAGTTCAGTTGCCCAAACAGTATTCGTATTATGAAGATGTATTTGATGAGAAGAAAGCAGAGAACTTACCTCCTCATAGATCTTATGACTGTCAAATTGATCTAGTACCAGGGGGGATACTTCCCAACTGTTGTGTGTATGCCCTGTCAGAATTTGAAAATCAACATTTACGAAAATACTTGGATAAATTCTTAGAGAATGGTTTCATCCGCCCCTCTAAGTCTCCCACAGCTTCTCCTTTGTTTTTTGTTTCAAAAGCAAACGGAGAGCTTCGAACTTGTATCGACTATAGGGGCTTGAATAAAATCACCATCAAGAACAAATATCCTTTGCCTCTAATTCCGGTCTTACTGGAACAAGTAAAGAAAGCAAAAATCTACACGAAGCTTGATCTTCGAGGTGCTTACCATTTGGTCAGAATGAGAGAGGGTGACGAATGGAAAACGGCATTCAAAACAAGATATGGCCTTTTTGAATACGCTGTAATGCCTTTTGGTCTGTGCAATGCTCCAGCAGCATTTACATTTTTCTTAAATGACGTTCTTAGAGAGTACCTCGATATCTTTACCATAGTTTACATTGATTACATTTTGATCTACTCAGACAATGAGAATGAACATGTTCAACATGTCAAGAAAATGTTGACAGCCCTTCGTAAACACCATTTATATTGCAAGCTAACCAAGTGTGAGTGTTATGTTACCACAGTTGTGTTTTTGGGGTTATCCTTACCCCTCAAGGTATTGTGATGGCAGAAAGGAAAGTAAAAGCTGTATCTGAATGGCCCATCCCAAAGACTGTTCGTGATGTACAATGTTTCCTGGGCTTTGCAAATTTTTACCGAAGGTTCATCAATCATTTCTCCCAGACAGTAACTCCAATTACTAAGTTATTAAGAAAGAAAGAAAAATTTGTATGGTCCCCAGAAGCAGACCAAGCCTTTTCATCTTTGAAAGAAGCTTTCTCCACTGCCCCAGTCTTGACTCATCCAGATGCGGATCGACCTTTCATAGTGGAAGCTGATGCTTCTGATGTGGCGATAGGAGCAGTCTTGTCACAACGAAACAAAGACACTGGTCAGCTTCATCCTGTAGCTTACATGTCTCGGAAGTTGAACGAAGCCGAACAGAACTATGTCATTGCTGAAAAAGAGCTTTTGGCGATTCGTGACGCCTTTAAAGAATGGAGACATCATTTATTGGGAGCTAAATATACTGTCACAGTATATACTGATCATCGCATTTTTCAAATCATGAGTTCTGCCAGACTTTTGACTCCTCGGCAATTATGCTGGATGCTGTTTTTTGCTGAGTTTGATTTTGTGGTAACCTTTCGGTATGGTAAAGATAATCGCAAAGCTGACGCCTTGTCCCGCCAAGAGTCTACTACATTGCCTGCAGTTCAAACCTCCAGAGCTATCATTGCTCCTGACAAGGTTCTATGTATCATAAAAACAGAAGATTTCTTTGAAGACATCCGCAATTCATTCACTGTTGAAAAATGGCAGACGTGGGCCCAAGCAGATCCGAAAAGATCAATCAAGCAAGGATTCCCCTTTTACGATGCTCGTTTGTTCGTGCCCACTACCAAACTTCGCAAGATAGTGTTTCATTGGTTGCATGTTATACCTACAGCAGGTCACCCTGGTACTCCTAAAACTCTTGAATTCATCCAACGCTATTTTTGGTGGCCTACCTTAACAATGGATGTAAAAACAATGGTAAACAACTGCGAAGTCTGTGCTCGCACTAAAACAAGTCATTCAAAACCAAAAGGGTTGTTACACCCACTCCCAACCCCAAGTCGTCCGTGGGAACACATCTCTTTAGACTTTATTACAGGTCTGCCAGTGGTTCAACAGCATTCAGTAATTTTGGTGGTAGTAGATAGTCTCACGAAATATGGACATTTCATTGCCTGTAAGAAATTACCCACCTCTAGTGAACTGGCAACTATCTTACTGAATAGAGTGGTTCGTTATCATGGACTGCCAAAAGTGATCCTTTCCGATCGGGGATCGCAATTTCCCTCCAACTTCTGGAAGACATGGTGTAAAACACTCCAAGTGACATCTACCCTATCTACTAGCCACCATCCTCAAACAGATGGTCAAACGGTGTTGGAAAATGGGTTATTGGTAGGGCAGGTAGGTACCTACACCTAGCAACAAGCCACAAACCTCCACAAAAGTACAGTTAGGTCTCAGTAAATTAATCCCAGCTCTACCCTTGGTAGCTTGGCATCGAGCGTCAAGGCTTAACTTAGGAGACAAAGTGTAAAGCATTCAAATATCACAAAACAGTATTTAAATAAAACACAGGAAACAGTTTAAAAATCCAAAACCAATTTATAAAAATAGCTTATATTTTTATCTTTAAAATGACACAAAAACGATTAAAATCGGTTCAGGGGAACCGGAGATATGAATTTTTAAAGTATTATTATTTTCTAGCGCATAGAAACAAAAAGCGCCAATCGGGTCATCTGGTTGCACCAGGACCGGGACAAGGTCAAACTTTCAGGCCGACCGCGATGGAGCCCTGCTCGGATACAGGTCGCGGGAAGCCTCGGTTAAAAAGTTACCTTCTGACTTAGTCTTTATTTTGAAGTTTTTCTTCACCGGGACGAACCTGCCAGTTGGATCCGACCTCCTGGAGCCCTTGTCCGGATACGCGAAGTCGGTTTCCTCGGTGGTGATTTCTACCTTCGGACTTAGTTGTTTTTTCGAGATGAAAATCCTTCGACCGGGGTAAACCTGGATCTTGATCCGACGTCCGTGGAGCCCTTCTCGGATACGATGGCTGGAAGGTCCCGGTCAACTTTTTACGTTCGGACTTAGTCTTTTTTTTGGATGTTTTTCTTGACCGGGACGAACCACGAAGTCAGGCCGGGTCGCGGTTGAGGCAAGCCGGCTAGAATTTCCGCGTCGAGTCGGTCACTTTATGGAGCTTTTTTCTAAAATGTCTCCAATCTTTTCCAAACTTCTGGGGCTTCACCCAGATGTTCTTTTAAGGTTCTTTTGGGGTCCACAGCTCACCCCAAGGGTCCAGAAGTTCTGTGATGGTCCTTGGGAAGTGCGGACTTCAACTCCCAGAGTGCACCTGGCGCAAACTCCTTTTTGGCCACTGGGCAGTGGTCAGCTGGTCACTTTTTCAGGAGTTGGTGCAGGGGACTCTGGTTAGCAATTTTTCACCTGTAGCAAACAGGGAGTCCCTCCTTGAACCAGTGGAAGCCAGGCAAAGTCCTTCTTGTGGTGAAGCCCAAGTGTGCAGCTGGTGCAGTCTTTCTGAGTGCAGGGTCCAGGTGCAGGCCAGGGGTCCAGCAGGGCAGTCCTTCTTCTCCTTGTAGTTCTTTCTTCTTGAAATTTGGTGGGGATCTGAGGCGTGGGTGCAGGTCTGCCAGTTTTATCCTTGCTCCTGGGTGAAAAGCAGGGGGGCCCTGGTCCTCCAATCAGGGACAGGGTCGTCCCCCTGTGATGACCACTTCCTGGGAAGTGTGGCAAAAATCCATCCCAGAAGGCAATAGTCTCTAAAAATCCAAAATGGATGAATCTGATTTTTGGAGGAGAGATCTGGCTGAGCCCACCCACTGGTGTGGCTAAAAATCATAAACACACCCCTCTCCTGCCCTCTCCTAATCTAATCAAGGGGGCACCTAGCTGTCTGGGGTTGCAGGATGTGGGGGTGTTGCTGGGTGCTCCAGATGTCCTTCTCTGCCTTTGAAGACCAGTTTGGCAGCCCTCCCCCTTCCTGCTTCCCCATCTGCTGAGGGGAGATTCTCTCCCCCAAGCACATTCCTTTGTGTAAAGCCAGGCCACTTCACACCTCATTAAAGTGGCCTGGCAGAAGCTGCTGCAGGCTGGCCAATCAGAGCACAGCAGCAAAAACAATGCAGAGCTGAAATTGGCAACTTTTTAGGTAAAGTCTAAACTTTTTACCTGCACTAGTTATATTAAATCCAACAACTGGAAGTTGTGGGATTTATTATAACAATCAATTTGATACCAAATTCTTGGTATGTAACATTTAAGGAGACTTTAAAATTTAAAATAAAGTCTGCCCATTCTAGCCTATGAAGGCCATTTACTTCAATGAGGGAAAAACGAATTTGGCTGTTTTTACCTCACCAGGGCTTATAAATCTATTTTTATAAAGTCCCTGCTTATAGTTACATGGCACCCAGCCCTAGGGGCACATAGGGCACACCTTAGGGGTGACTTATATGTAAAAATAAGGTAGTTTAAAACTTTGGAAGTACCTTTAATTCCAAAGTCGAATTTGCATATAACTTTAATTTAAAAGCAGCCAGCAAGGCAGGCTTGCTTTTAAAATGACACTGGGCACCTCAGCAATGCACCTAGGTGTGCACCACCTATGCTGTGGTCCCTAAACCTACATGCCCTACCATATACTAGGGACTTATAGGTAGGTTAACTTAGCCAATTATAATTAGCCTAATTTGCATATCCATTTTACACAGAGCACTGGCCCTGGGACTGGTAAGCAGTACCCAGGGCACAGCCAAGAGTCAGTAACCATCAGTACCTATCCAGAAAGAGTGGGGGTGATCAGGCAAAAAAAAGGACTTTCCTACACTGCCCCCCCCAGATGAAAGGTGATGGGTACTAACCTACACCCTGGTAGTCCTCATCAGCTAAGTGGAAAAACCTGGAAAGGCCATCTGCATTGGCATGAGCAGTCCCAGGTCTGTGCTCCACTGTGAAGTCCATCCCCTGTAGGGAAATGGACCACCTTAACAGTTTTGGGTTCTCCCCCCTCATCTGCATCAACCATCTGAGAGGTCTGTGGTCAGTTTGTACACGGAAGTGAGTGCCAAACAAGTAAGGCCTCAACTTCTTCAGGGACCAAACCACAGCAAAGGCCTCCCTCTCAATGGCACTCCATTTTTTCTCTCTGGGGAGTAGTCGCCTGCTGATGAAGGCAACTGGGTGATCATGGCCCTCTTCATTAACTTGTGCTAACACTGCCCCAATCCCTTCCTCTGAAGCATCTGTTTGCACTACAAATTCCTTGCTATAGTCAGGGGCCAGTAACACTGGTGCTGAACACATAGCCTGTTTTAGGGTGTCAAAAGCTTTCTGACACTCTGGGGTCCAAATGACCTTCTTGGGTTGTTTCTTGGAGGTAAGCTCAGTCAGAGGGGCCACTATGGTCCCAAAATTCTGAACAAACCTCCTGTAATACCCAGTCAGGCCAAGAAAGGCCCTGACCTGAGTCTGGGTTTTTGGAGCCTCCCAATCCAGGATAGTCTGGATCTTGGGCTGGAGAGGTTGTACATGGCCTCCACCAACAAGGTGGCCCAGGTACACAACAGAACTTTGCCCTATCTGGCACTTGCTTGCCTTGATAGTCAGGCCTGCTTGAAGCAGGGCCTGAAGCACTTCCTTCAGGTGGACCAGGTGGTCCCTCCAGGTGGAACTAAATACAGCTATATCATCCAGATAAGCTGCACTAAAAGATTCCAACCCAGATAGGACTCTATTCACCAACCGTTGGAAGGTGGCATGAGCATTTTTCATCCCAAAGGGCATCACCTTAAACTGAAAGTGGCCCTCTGGTGTGGAAAATGCTGACCTCTCCTTAGCTCTTGGACTTAAGGCAATCTGCCAATATCCTGAGGTCAGATCAAATGTGCTCAGGAATTTGGCAGCCCCCAACCTGTCAATGAGCTCATCAGCTCTAGGTATGGGGTGAGCATCAGTCCTAGTGACTGCATTTAGACCTCTGTAGTCCACACAGAATCTTAATTCTTTCTTCCCACCTTGGGGATTAGCTTTGGGCACCAGTACCACTGGACTGGACCAAGGACTATCAGAGGGCTCAATTACCTTCAGGTCCAACATCTTAGCCACTTCAGCTTTGATGTTGGCCTTGACCTGGTCAGACAGCCTGTACAGCTTGTTCTTGACAGGCAAGCTGTCACCAGTGTCAACATCATGGACACACCAATTGGTGAGTCCAGGGGTCAGGGAGAACAGACTAGCAAACTGTCCCAAGACTTGCTTACAGTCTTGTTGTTGCTGATCTGTCAGTTTGGGAGAGAGTACCACTCCCTCCACTGACCCATCTTTTTCCTTTGAGGACAGGAGGTCTGGCAGAGGTTCACCCTCCTCCTCCTTCCCTTCATCAGTGACCATCAGCATGGTCATGTCTGCCCTGTCCTGGTGGGGTTTCATCCTATTAACATGCAGGATCCTGTGAGGATTCCTGGGGGTGCCAAGGTCCACCAAGTAGGTGACCTCACCTTTTTTCTCTAGGATTGGATAGGGCCCAGTCCATTTGGCCTGTAGTGCCCTAGGAGCCATGGGCTCCAAAACCCACACCAGCTGTCCTGGGTGATACTCAGGCATGGTAGCCTTTTGATCATGCCAGAGCTTCATGAGCTCCTGACTGGCCTCCAGGTTCCTGCTTGCCTTCTTCATATACTCAGCCATGCGAGACCGCAGGCCTAGTACATAATCCAGCACATTCTCCTTGGCTTCCTTGAGAGGCTTTTCCCAAGACTCTCTCACCAAGCACAATGGGCCTCTTACAGGGTGCCCAAACAGTAACTCAAAGGGGCTGAATCCAACCCCCTTCTGTGGCACCTCCCTGTAGGCAAACAGCAGGCATGGGAGGAGGACATCCCATCTCCTCCTGAGTTTGTCAGACAAACCCATGATCATGCCCTTCAGGGTCTTATTGAATCTTTCCACCAGACCATTGGTCTGTGGATGGTAGGGTGTGCTGAACTTATAAGTAACACCACACTCCTCCCACATGGCTTTCAGATAGGCTGACATAAAGTTTGTGCCCCTATCTGAGACCACCTCCTTTGGGAATCCCACTCTGGTGAACACACCAAGTAGGGCCCTAGCCACTGTGGGTGCAGTGATTGTCCGGAGGGGTATTGCCTCAGGGTACCTGGTGGCATGGTCCACTACCACCACAATGTACCTGTTACCTGAAGCAGTTGGTGGGTCTAGGGGACCAACAATGTCAATCCCCACCCTCTCAAAGGGAGTCCCAACCACTGGCAGTGGAATTAAGGGAGCCTTTGGCTTGCCCCCTGTCTTGCCACTGGCTTGACAGGTGACACAGGAGCTGCAAAACTCCCTGACTTTTTCTGACATTTCAGGCCAAAAAAAATGGTTGACCAGCCTGTTCCAGGTCTTGGTCTGTCCCAAATGACCAGCTAAGGGGATATCATGGCTTAAGGTAAGGAGGAATTCTCTATACTTTTGGGGGACCACTACTCTCCTAGTAGCCCCTTCTTTGAGGGTCCTAGCCTCAGTGTAGAGAACTCCATCCTCCCAGTAAACCTTGTGGGTACCACTGGTATCCCCTTGTTCTTGCCTGGCAGCAGTCTGTCTCAGGCCCTCAAGAGTGGGACACTCTCTTTGTCCCTGGCACAAATCTTCTCTGGTGGGCCCACCTGCCCCTTGCAGTTCTGCCAAGTCAGGCAGAGTTTGCAGGGAAGGTGTCCCTCCCTCAGAGTTCAGATCCTCCCCCTCAGGGTTGGATTCTTCCTGACCCTCTGTACTTGTTGGGGCTGGTAAGCCAGACCCAGTGCCCTTTCTCTTCTTCTTGGAGGCTTGGCCCATTGTTCCAGGGTCCAAGTGTCCAGCATTTCCCTGTTGTGCTGCCTGTGACCTGGTCACAGCACACACCCATTCAGGGAGATCCAGCATCTTTGCATGGACCCTTCTCTCCACTTCTGACCATTCAGATGCTTCAAGATCATTTCCCAGCAGACACTCTACTGGGAGGGCAGGAGCTACAGCTACTTTTTTAGGGCCAGTCACACCTCCCCATTCCAGACTCACCATAGCCATGGGATGGAGTTTGGTTCTGGTATCTGCATAAGTCACCTGGTGGAAGACACCAGGTAAGACCTGCTCTGGAGAAACCAGCTTTTCTGCAACCATTGTCACACTGGCTCCTGTATCTCTCAGAGCTTCCACTTCAGTCCCATTGACTTTAGGCCTCTGCCTATACCTCTGCATGATGGGAGGTAAGGTGGCCATAGTTGCAATGTCCACCCCACCCACGGATACTAAGGTGACTTCAGTGTACCCTGATTCCACCCCTGGGCCAACTTCCACCCCCAACCCTACACTAGCAATCCCCTGGGATTGCCCACCAGTGGGGGGCTTCTTGGTGCAGATAGCATCTCCTCTTTTATGTCCTGGCTGATAACAGTCAAAACACTTGCCGGCCTTAGCAAGCTCCTGAAACTTTCCTGCTTTAGCAGGATCAAAATTCTTTCCCTGATACCCTTTCCCTTTAAAAGTGAATTGGCTCAGGGCTCCCCCTCCCTGAGAAGTTTTTGGGGACTCTTGTGAGGACTCTTTGGGTTTTTTGTCATCTTTCCCCTGGTTCTTCCCCTGAGAAGAACCATGTCCTCCCTTTTTCTGATCACCCCCTGGGGGTCTCTGGTTAACTCTAGTTCTTAACCAGTCATCTGCTGCCTCCCCCAGCTCTCTGGGGTTGGTCAACCTAGAGTCTACTAGATACTGGCGGAGCCTCTCTTGGACACAATTAGTTAGAAGGTGCTCCCTCATAATCAAATTGTACAGCCCCTCAAAGGTACTTACCCTGTTGCCCTGTATCCAGCCCTCCAGTGCTTTTACTGAAATGTCCACAAAGTCCACCCAGGACTGGGTGCTTGTCTTTTGGGTGTCCCTAAACTTAAGCCTATACTGCTCTGGGGTTAGACCAAACTTTTTAGTCAAGCAACTCTTCATACTGGGGTATGAGTCTGCATCCTCCCCACTCATGGTTAGGAGCCTATCCCTCCCAGAGTTGGGAACTAACTCCCAAAGGAGTGAACCCCAGTACTGAGGCTTGACTTTCCTCATCTGGAGGGCCCTCTCAAAGGCCCCCAGCCACTTATCTATGTCATCCCCCTCTACATAGGCAGGAACCACCCCTTTGGGTAATCTGGGGGCAAAACCCCCACCCAGGGACACCTCAGTTTCTTTCTCGCTGCCTCCATCTTTTTTTTCTTTGCTTGCCCACTTTTTCTTTTCTAGGGCAAGCTTATCTGCTTCCAAAGCTATGTAGGCTAGCTGGGCTTCCAGCTCTCTTTCCCTGATGGATGGGTTCTCTCCTCCTGAAAGGACCCTCTTCCTACCACTAGCTTTGGGTCTGCCCCTAGTGACTGTGTCCAGTGAGGACCGTTCCTCCTCTTCCTCACTTGGGGTCTGATGCCTTTCCTCCCCTGAGTGGTTAGAGTTAGCATCATCCTCTTTTGGTTCCTCCTCTGGAGCTTCCTCTGTCTCTACCTCTTGGGCCTCAGCCCATGCTGTCAGGGATTTAATCAGGATTTCCTTCCTGAGATTAGTGGTTGCAGGCAACCCCCTCTCAATACACAACCCCCTAAGCTGGACTACTGTCAGTGTGGGTAGGCTAGCCAGATCAAGCTCCATGGTTCCCTAGTTTTGTGTCAACAAAAACTTTTTGCAAAAATTGGAAACAAGAATTTAGAAAAATTACAAAAATTCAATAATTGAAATTAATCCAAATTAATTACAAAAAAAAAAAAAAAAAAAATTAAAAATTAAAAACAATTTTTGCACTAGGACAATTTAAAGGATTTTTAATTTGTTTTATCTAAAACTGTAACGTGATATTGAACACAAGTACAGGATCCCGTCGCTGCTTCCAATTATGTTGGAAAATGGGTTATTGGTAGGGCAGGTAGGTACCTACACCTAGCAACAAGCCACAAACCTCCACAAAAGTACAGTTAGGTCTCAGTAAATTAATCCCAGCTCTACCCTTGGTAGCTTGGCATCGAGCGTCAAGGCTTAACTTAGGAGACAAAGTGTAAAGCATTCAAATATCACAAAACAGTATTTAAATAAAACACAGGAAACAGTTTAAAAATGCAAAACCAATTTATAAAAATAGCTTATATTTTTATCTTTAAAATGACACAAAAACGATTAAAATCGGTTCAGGGGAACCGGAGATATGAATTTTTAAAGTATTATTATTTTCTAGCGCATAGAAACAAAAAGCGCCAATCGGGTCATCTGGTTGCACCAGGACCGGGACAAGGTCAAACTTTCAGGCCGACCGCGATGGAGCCCTGCTCGGATACAGGTCGCGGGAAGCCTCGGTTAAAAAGTTACCTTCTGACTTAGTCTTTATTTTGAAGTTTTTCTTCACCGGGACGAACCTGCCAGTTGGATCCGACCTCCTGGAGCCCTTGTCCGGATACGCGAAGTCGGTTTCCTCGGTGGTGATTTCTACCTTCGGACTTAGTCGTTTTTTCGAGATGAAAATCCTTCGACCGGGGTAAACCTGGATCTTGATCCGACGTCCGTGGAGCCCTTCTCGGATACGATGGCTGGAAGGTCCCGGTCAACTTTTTACGTTCGGACTTAGTCTATTTTTTGGATGTTTTTCTTGACCGGGACGAACCACGAAGTCAGGCCGGGTCGCGGTTGAGGCAAGCCGGCTAGAATTTCCGCGTCGAGTCGGTCACTTTATGGAGCTTTTTTCTAAAATTTCTCCAATCTTTTCCAAACTTCTGGGGCTTCACCCAGATGTTCTTTTAAGGTTCTTTTGGGGTCCACAGCTCACCCCAAGGGTCCAGAAGTTCTGTGATGGTCCTTGGGAAGTGCGGACTTCAACTCCCAGAGTGCACCTGGCGCAAACTCCTTTTTGGCCACTGGGCAGTGGTCAGCTGGTCACTTTTTCAGGAGTTGGTGCAGGGGACTCTGGTTAGCAATTTTTCACCTGTAGCAAACAGGGAGTCCCTCCTTGAACCAGTGGAAGCCAGGCAAAGTCCTTCTTGTGGTGAAGCCCAAGTGTGCAGCTGGTGCAGTCTTTCTGAGTGCAGGGTCCAGGTGCAGGCCAGGGGTCCAGCAGGGCAGTCCTTC
Organism: Pleurodeles waltl; assembly: GCF_031143425.1. Taxonomy (NCBI): domain Eukaryota; kingdom Metazoa; phylum Chordata; class Amphibia; order Caudata; family Salamandridae; genus Pleurodeles; species Pleurodeles waltl. The sequence continues at coordinate 1,659,918,169 of NC_090444.1, read as the reverse complement.
TTCTCCTTGTAGTTCTTTCTTCTTGAAATTTGGTGGGGATCTGAGGCGTGGGTGCAGGTCTGCCAGTTTTATCCTTGCTCCTGGGTGAAAAGCAGGGGGCCCTGGTCCTCCAATCAGGGACAGGGTCGTCCCCCTGTGATGACCACTTCCTGGGAAGTGTGGCAAAAATCCATCCCAGAAGGCAATAGTCTCTAAAAATCCAAAATGGATGAATCTGATTTTTGGAGGAGAGATCTGGCTGAGCCCACCCACTGGTGTGGCTAAAAATCATAAACACACCCCTCTCCTGCCCTCTCCTAATCTAATCAAGGGGGCACCTAGCTGTCTGGGGTTGCAGGATGTGGGGGTGTTGCTGGGTGCTCCAGATGTCCTTCTCTGCCTTTGAAGACCAGTTTGGCAGCCCTCCCCCTTCCTGCTTCCCCATCTGCTGAGGGGAGATTCTCTCCCCCAAGCACATTCCTTTGTGTAAAGCCAGGCCACTTCACACCTAATTAAAGTGGCCTGGCAGAAGCTGCTGCAGGCTGGCCAATCAGAGCACAGCAGCAAAAACAATGCAGAGCTGAAATTGGCAACTTTTTAGGTAAAGTCTAAACTTTTTACCTGCACTAGTTATATTAAATCCAACAACTGGAAGTTGTGGGATTTATTATAACAATCAATTTGATACCAAATTCTTGGTATGTAACATTTAAGGAGACTTTAAAATTTAAAATAAAGTCTGCCCATTCTAGCCTATGAAGGCCATTTACTTCAATGAGGGAAAAACGAATTTGGCTGTTTTTACCTCACCAGGGCTTATAAATCTATTTTTATAAAGTCCCTGCTTATAGTTACATGGCACCCAGCCCTAGGGGCACATAGGGCACACCTTAGGGGTGACTTATATGTAAAAATAAGGTAGTTTAAAACTTTGGAAGTACCTTTAATTCCAAAGTCGAATTTGCATATAACTTTAATTTAAAAGCAGCCAGCAAGGCAGGCTTGCTTTTAAAATGACACTGGGCACCTCAGCAATGCACCTAGGTGTGCACCACCTATGCTGTGGTCCCTAAACCTACATGCCCTACCATATACTAGGGACTTATAGGTAGGTTAACTTAGCCAATTATAATTAGCCTAATTTGCATATCCATTTTACACAGAGCACTGGCCCTGGGACTGGTAAGCAGTACCCAGGGCACAGCCAAGAGTCAGTAACCACCAGTACCTATCCAGAAAGAGTGGGGGTGATCAGGCAAAAAAAAGGACTTTCCTACAAACGGAGAGACTAAATCAGACTTCGAAGCAATACCTATGTGCTTACGCTAAAAAAGCACTTAATTCATGGACATCAATGCTCTGGTTAGCTGAGTTAGCCTACAACAACTCCTTTCACACTTCTACTGGCGTTACACCCTTCTTTGGTTTGTTTGGCTATCATCCTGACACCTTGCCCATCACAATTCCTCAAGAAAGCTCTCTCACTCCAGCTGTGTCAGAAATCATACAACATTTGCATCAAACTCAGAAATAGATTCAACAACATTTAGAAAAAGCCAAACAAAAATACAAAAAGCATTATGACAAGAAACATTGTGAGGGACCGCAGTATCAACCTGGTGACAAAGTGTGGCTTACCACAAAACATATAGACTTCAAGACGAAGCACATGTTCAACCCCAAATGTATAGGTCCTTACACTGTTCTTCAGCAAATCAATCCTGTGACCTATAAACTACAATTGCCAAAATCATTACGGATTCATCCAGTGTTCCATACTTCCCTCTTAAAAAAGGCATTCCAAAAGGTCCGCCCTCATCCAGCTCCTGTTCTAGTACAGGGGGAAGAAGAATATGAAGTCAAGAAAGTGTTGGACTCTAAACTGAGAGGGCGTAACCTATGGTACTTAATCTCATGGAAAGGTTATGGCCCTGAAAGCAATTAATGGGTTTCCGCATCTAATGTTCATGCTCCAGTACTCGTGAGACGCTTTCATCGTCTCAATCCAGATAAACCATGCCCTAGAGCGCGCCTGGGAGAGGGGAGTACTGTCAACACCAGGACAGTGCGCGCTCTACGGGCATCTAGAATGCAAAAACCCAACACTTGCAAGATAAAGTAATTCATGCATTGTGATGATATGTTATTGTTTAACCTTTTGCATTGCAGAATTCCATCCAAAAGATTAATTTTTAAGGTGCTTATAAATACTGTACATTTACAATGTATTGCTGCAGACATTCAGAGTGTGTTAGGGTGTGGTCCCTTTCCAGGGCCTTCTGGAAACTTTCCCTGCAACATGCCTGGGCGTGGTTCTAGGCTGGGCCAAGACTCTATAAAAGAGAGTCAGCCCAACTTCCAGTGCTCACTATTCAGAGGTCCCGGTGCAGAGCAGCAGCTTCTTCCTGAACTCCTGTCCTGGCGGCCTATTTGGATTTTCCAGTCTTCTGCACTCATCTCTCATTGGTGATATCTGTTTCCAGGCGGTAAGAAGGTGTTTGGACATTTCCCAACACCGTAATTGAGAATCTTCATATTCTTGCTTTTAATTCTTAAATGAATAATAGATTATTTGTGTGCTGCCATTTTTTGACATTTGTATAGTGTTTTGCAAATAGGGAGGACGCGCAATTTATTCCATAAAGATTTGACTTCGTTATTACATTATTGTTCATTGCGTGCTGATATTTCTTGACATTTACAAGATGTTTTACGAGTTGGCAAGACGTGCAACTCGTTTCATGAGCATTTAACTTTGTTGTTCATTGCGCGCTATCTTTTCTTGACACTTACATGGTGGCATTCGAATCAGCGAAACGCGCGATTCACTTCTCGTGTGTAATTGATGCTGTTCATTGTGCGCTACCATTTTCTGGCATTTACATGGTGGCATTCGAATCGGAAACACGCGTGATTCTTTCCTTGAGTGTTTTTTCATGTTATTCATTGTGCGCTACCATTTTCTGGCATTTACATGGTGGCATTCGAATTGGCAACACGTGCGATTCTTTCCTTGAGTGTTTTTTTCATGTTGTTCATTGTGTGCTACTATTTCTTGGCATTTGTATGGTGGCATTTGAATCGGCAAGACGCGCAATTCTTTCCTCGTGTATAAATAATGTAAGTTACTGTGCGCTTCCATTCTAAGAAATTTTCTTGGTAGCATTTCAAGTTGACACGTCGCGTGATTTATTCCTTGACTCTACGTTGTGTGATTTCATGGTGCACAAACCTTATGGTGTTTAATACTCATATAAAAATCTGCAATGTGCGCAATTTACTTCCAAATGTTTTTTCTGAAATGAACACAACAATACCAAAGTTCTAGATGTAATGCTGTGTGTTCCTGATATGTATTCATAAAAGGAGATTCATATGATTGTTTAGAAATTGCTCAGAGTGTTTCCTGATTCTCATGCTTAAGAAAGTACTTGAATCTGAAAGTCCTATTTAACTTTTCCTGTTTTCTCCTCAGGTATTCGGTCATCTAAAGCCTAGTCAGTTTTAGGATTATTCCAGGATTGTTCATGTTTTAGCATGGTACTGATTTCATGAGATGTAATCTTGATGTTGTGTTTTAACCTTTTGCTTCCTACAGGTCTCCTTCTCAGCTGTTCCCGTCCTAATCCCCTTTTCCCCACTTGGACTCTCTTAGACTCTGTGATAAATCTAATCAGAGTATTGGAGCTGTCTTGTGGTGGAAGTGTTGGGAACGTGCACGGACCCCGAGGATCTGGTGACTCTGACACCAACTTTCTATGGGCTCCTGACAAACTGAGAAAGCATTAAAATATGTTTTTCTCCAGCGTCCATTAGGAAATCCATAGCTCTCATGCTGCTCAGTACATTGGTGCCTGGACAGCTTTCTGGTAGCAGCGTGCTAATAAATCTAGTGCATTTTAATTCACCTGGACCTATGGGACTTACATAGATATTGAACAGTAAACAAGAGAGGATGTAAAATAAAGGATGACCATTGACCACAGAAATTAAATGTCAGTCCATCTCCTACTTCTTTTTCAATGCTTCTCTTCGTGGGACTGTTTGGAAATAATACATGTTTTCATGCTACACAACTGAAAAGTAGCTGAACTTGCAAGTTTTCTTTTTAGTCTCTTCCTCCACCTTTGATGGGGTTCACAGGGAGCAGCCACTGCAGAAGCTGAATACTGGAATGTTTGACCCTAGGATAGTGTGACTTCAAGCACAGCTGCTTCTTTTCCTGGCACCCACATCACAGAAGAGGGAAACATTTTGCCAGGCCCAGCACTCCTTGTGCTACCACATTCCATTACTCTTGCTCTGGTCTTCTCCTAGCTTTTCTCCCCTTTATTTAGTGTTTATACTTACTTTAAACCTTGTTTTCAACGCTTTTACCGTGATTTCCCCCTGCTTTTGTGTGCCTTCTCCTTGTTTTTCCCTCATCTTCACTGCTTCCTCTTTGCTTTCCCCTGTTTTTATGTGCCTTCTCCTTGCTTTCCCCGTTTTCACTGCTTTCTTCTTGCTTTTCCCTAGTTTTTTCTTTCTCCTTCCTTTCCCACATTTTTTGTGTGCCTTCTTGCTTTTCCCTTGTTTTCACTGCTTTTGCCTTGATTTTCCCTCAATTTTTGTGTGCCCTCTTGTTGATTTTTCCTCATTTTCACTGCTTTTTCCTTGTTTCTACCTCATTTTTTGTGAGCCTTCTACTTGCCTTTCTCTGATTTTTAACTACTTTGGCTTTGCTTTTTCCCTCATTGCCCCTATCACTTGCTACCCATTATTTCCCTCCTCCCACCTAGCCCCACCCACCACCTACCATCGCTCCTCCCTCCTCCCAGGACCTTTTTAATGGAGGTCACAGCGTGGGAACACTGCGAGCAAGCCAATGGCCAAAGGCAAGTCCATCTGCGACCATTCACGCCTGGACTGCGCTCAGTGGCAGGACCCCTGGTCCTCAGCCCACCCACAGTTATGATGGCGCCACACTCCATGCCCTAAACACAAGATACCCCCGGGAATGCTCCTGCCACGCCACACTGCACTTAACAGTTAGACTTTTCTCCTGTGCCAAATGCACCTTCTCCTGTCATGCCGCACACCACCACACCAAGCTCTCACCATAACACACCAGCAGCAACACACCACTTCCACTGTCTGCTCTTCAATACACACTCAGCCCCATATTTATACTTTTTGACGCAAAACTGCGCAGCTCAGTTTTGTGTCAAAAATATTACTGCCGGCTAACTCCATTTCGGTGCACTGTGCGGGCGTCAAATTTATACTTTGAGGCACAGCGGCTTAAACCACAGGTGTAAGTCATTTTTTTTACGCACACCACAGCATCATGCCGCAAAGCAAAACGGCGTTAACGCAGCGGAAATGACTGTGGGTCGATTTACGACCCCGCACACCGGATATGCAGCGTTTTTTGATGCAATAGCGTCAAAATTCCCTGCAAACACAGCCATTTCAGCAGAGGAGAGCCAAAATGGTTCCCAGATGCCACTACAGACGCCAGGAAGTTGACAGCAGACCAGGAACCAGCCAGGAGGACCCACACAAGACTCAGGACAGTTTTAAGAAGAAAAGAAAGTGTCGCTTCTGTGCAGAGAAACACCAGCACCAACTGTTTGTCACCTCAAAGTTGCCAATCAGTAGGAGAGAAGCAATATGGCAACAAATTGTTGACAAGATTAACAGTGTGGCAGAAGTACGCAGAACAGTCATCGAGTGCAAGAAACGCTGGCATGACTGCAAGCACAGGACAAAGGAAAAAATGGCCAGGAACAGGAAGGCAGCACTGCAGACTGGAGGTGGGAGTCCAGCACCACAGGAGGCCTTGGACCACATGGAGGAGATGGTCGCAGCCGTCATACCTGAGGAGATCGTCACAGGGATTCAGGGACAGGACAGCGCAGACTACCAGGAGACAACGAACATGCAGGGTAAGTCGCATGGGGATTAAAAATGCACTAATGTCAACTGTAAGCGGGGGGATACCGACCACAAAATGTATGGAAGTCATCATATACATGGAGTGGCATGGGTAAAGGGGTATGACATGGGGGCATGGCCTGTACAGAGAGAAGCTGGGGCCCACCATAACACTACACCATTAACAGTCCCATGGGGGCATGCTCCCATGCCAACAATGGAGCAAAGGTAAAGCCACGCCAGGAGCGAAGGGCACAACGTCAAACTGACATCCCATCACACATCAGCCACTATACCCCCTACATTAACTAGGGCCCAATTAACAACCTCTAGCCATACCGACAACTGGAATGTAACAGTGACAACAGTTGCCACTACCACCTCCACTCTGTGTGCAGCTCAAGTTGCTAATGGCAGTAACGTCCCCATGGATCATACACACCTAAATTAGTGGGTTGAGGATGACAACTTTAACAATCCCCTGAAACAAGACAAATGCTCCAGTCCTTGCAATTGTGAATGCCCATAGTTGCCGTAAACATCCGCCAATGTCATCAACAGTAGGAGCTACACAGCACTAAGGACACACCCATGCTGCATATGCCAGGGTCCATCCTGTGCCTGGGTCACAATGTAACATCCCAAATGTCATACTGCTCAGACAACAGCATTGAGGGGGAGGACACATGTAACTGGTCACTGAAATACACCTGCACAGTCAGAGGAGGAAATAGGACACTGCTACGACTATCAGGGCAATACAATCTCCACACATTCCCCAACATCAGCTGTACACATTACCAATGCTAACATCCATATCGTGCCATAACAATGCTATGCATAGGATACGCTACATGTCAACTACATATAAGTGGATGTGAAAGATCAGAGACTGGGGCAGGTCCAGATTGTTAAGTGTGCTGCTAGTGCCATCAGAACACCCACAGCCAGTGAAAGGCCTCGCCATTAGAATGGATGTAGACGGAGGGTTGAGTAGGACAAGAAGGTGGCAATTCACTATTTGGCCTAAAACAACACTAGAGGAGATGATGCCGACAAGTCTAATAACTTACCACAGTACATGTGACATGCAGGTGGGCCATAGGCCTGGGAGAATGCCCATCTGAAAGACTGGAGCAATGAATGGGAAACAAGATCACAATGTGAAAACATCACAAGGCAGGCATGTCACATCACTAATGCCACAACACAGACACACTAATTGTACCCTATTTCATTGCAGAGGATGATGGATCTCCTGCAGATATGCCTGTGCAGGAATACCCTAATAACATGGCGAGCTGACAAACATCAGCCACCAGACCCTCCAAGATGTCCTTGGAACCCTCCCCCCACCTTCTGTCACAAGGAAGAGCTCAGAACAAGCGGCCATCAAAGAGGACCCACCCACAAAACCAATTGTAAGACCTGCCAGCTCCAATACAGCTGAGGACTCAGACGACACAGGCACCAGCTTTGAGAGAACTGTAGTCGGAGTACAGCGGGAGCTGGCCATGGAGGTGCGGGTGGGGATGCAAACTATGGCAGCCAGCCTAGAGGGGGTGCGCTCGTGCATGATGTCATCTGCAGATCAGGCAGCAGCCATGCGAGCGCTAACATCCATCCTGCAAGGACTACAACAAACTGTCAAGGAATTCACTACTGCAGTAAGGGAGTTGCCACAACACCTCGCACCCCAAACCTTCCACTGCATGCACAAATGCAATCATAACCCCCTCAGGGCCGACCTGGCTGCCTACCATTGTGATGTGGCTGCTATTCTTAAGAATCAGTAGATCCTCCTTGCAGTAGTACTGCCCTTAAGATCTTCACAGGTAGCAGCGACCGGAATGTCTGACTCCACGTCTTCTAACACTGAGGTATGTGTTACCCCTTCACAACCACCACCACCAAGGACAGAGGAGGCAACACACACATCAGAAGAAGAAGACATGGAACAGATCACCTTCACACCCAAACGTACCCAGAATCACTAGTCCCTGCCACATGGCCAACTATTACCAAGGTCCAGCGCTTTGTAACATGCCAGTCTTACAACAACTGTACTCAGTGACTGTTCTGCAAGCCACTGTTTATCTTGTCATCGTGCCCAGTGATTGTCTCTCACTTACTCATTGGCAAATCCTGTCCCTCTGCACTGTCTGACACATCACCCCAGCATGACAAATGCATTTTCCTTTACCACTTGTGTAGGATCACAATGGAAGATGTCACTATAATGGACTCACAATCATGGACTATGTACATCTGCCACTACAGCACTTTTCAATAAATAGCACTTACACAACTACTTTGTCTCTGTGTAATGTGACACATCAACTGTGCAGTAGATAACTGAAATATGCCTCCTGTAAAATTACATAGCTTGTCAATACAACTGTCCTGAAATTATGTAGTCTGATAACTATGCACAGTGGCCTGGATTGCACCATACTCTGCCCTTCCTGAGGGTAATAACTGATGAAAAGAGAAACCATACACCATCATGCTGTGTTGGACAGAATAATGCTTCCTCAAGGGATATCTAAGCCATCAAATAGTGGCAGCAAAATGTTGCCACCATGCAAAACTAAGACATATAACAGTGCCCACAAATCTAAGCAAACAGTCAACAAACTGCTTGAATGAAGGTGTCTGAGTTTACATCCAAATAAGTAATCATGCTGAACAGTGTCACAAGTGATGTCTGTGAGTCCTGAACATGATACTACAAGAGTGCTTATGACCACTCAGCTACTGAGGGTTTCCTTGAACATCACACTGCAGTCAAACAAAAAACAGTTTCCACAATACCAAATCTGGAAGCACTGATTGTGACTTTGAAAACATACGTAATGAAAAAAAGACGTTGGGATCCATAGTAACTGTGATTGGTGGTTGCAATGAATGGTGGAATCTTTGCAAGGTAGCGCTGGGGTAGCTGCCAATCTTACAGCTCAGTTGGGATTTGTTCGTAGCATAGGACACAAATGTAATAGAACAAAATTCATGTACACTTATGCCAAGGCCCTGATCAACAAGCATTTTACACATACTGTAAATGGTTCACTACATATTTATTAAACGTTAAGAACAGAAGAGGAAACTCTGGGAAAAGTCTTACCTACCCTAATCTACCCTAACTACTCATTACCCACAACTGTCCCTAACTAACCTAAGCTAAACTTACTTTCTAAACATCACCCCCCTTATGAGACGGGTCACATGGAGGACAACAGATACTAACCTAAACACATACTGTCCTATACTAAACAAATATATATATATATTTTTTTTTAAAATTCTTCTAAACACACAAGAACCCCAACATAGCCCCCACCCACCCACACACTCAAAAAGAAAAAAATGAAATAATCAGGACCCCCCAAGCCCCACCCACTAACACTAACTAAACTAACAGCCTATACTAACCCAACACTAAGACCCCTAAGCCCACTAAGTATAACAACAAGGAAAGAGGAGGGAGGGAAGGGAATCATGTCCATTAACAAAGTCTAGAGGTTAGCCCTCTGGAGGGTCCGCTTAATGGACCACACACGCCTGTTCATTTGGTGAACATCCCGGCTCAGGTGACTAATTTTACAGAGGACATGGTCCATTTTGCGCTGCATGTCCTGAAAAGCAGCAGGGTCACTTGTTGCAGCTGGGGCGGTCTGGGTACCAGCTGAGGACGTGTGTGGCCGTGTATTGTCAATGCCTGCGGGCTGCCCTGAAGGTGGTCCACTGCTAGAGCCTGGAGCACTTGCAGATGTTGTTGGGAACACAGTCCCAGCTGTGGGTGGTGCCACCTGGGTGCAAGTGGTGGTCATGCTGGTGGTGGCTGTGGTGGGCAAAGTCAGGCCACCCTGTGGGAAAGCCCTCCAGGCTCCAGAAGCATGTTTGGTCCTGTATCTTTGGGCCATCTGTCTGTAACCCAACTCTACCAGCAGGAAATGCTGGTAACGCATTGCCCGCCTCTGGAACTCACGGACCTGGATGGGTGTCATGTTAGCAGCTGTGAAGACAAAGGCAAAAAATTACATTAGGAACTGCTTTGTGAAATGGCACAAGAAATAAATCAGACAGTACATCTACTGTACTTGTAACAGCTCCTATCATCAAACAGATCATTGAATGTCTCTGAGGAAGTACATGGCAGGCCAGCCTACAAAGGTCATATCACACATAGCACATCCAAACCCTACAAGATGGGTAACAACTGGCATCAATTTGGCATCAGAGTTCTGACAGTTATCAGCTAACAATCATGCAGCACATCCTCCGCCAATTGCCAGGGCTACAGATGTCAGTGTACGGGATGGAAATCTAGGGCCACATGATCTGCAAGTTGTAAATGGCCTTGCTAGTATATTACTCATGTGCTATACCTGAGTGTGTATACTAGGTTCCGACCAAAGATTCACTGATTTACATGTCTGTGTAACATACTTGTATCATCAGTCCTAGGTACACTATTCAAAAACCCATGCCTGTGTTTGAGGGTGGGGGGTGGAGAAACAACTAACAATTTCAAACAACATGGACACCCAGGAAGCTTAGGAAAGCTGGACATGTGTTTGGCTCTACTCACACACCACAGGTAAGGTGTATCTACAAATAGGAGACAGCAAACCCTTGACCAATCCCAGCGCCACACACGTCGGGAAATGCAGACCTTTGTCCACATCATATACTTCCAGTAAGCCATGACTTACAACAGACACAGAGTTGCAAGAACACCCCTGGACATGATTTGCATGCACACCTAGTCCATTGCACCCAAGTGCCACATACTTGTAGCACTACATGTGGAGCTACATGCTGCTAGGAAGTTCAACCTACAGTTTCATAAGTACATTAGTGAATAGGGAAGCAGAAGTCTGTGGGTAAGCATTTTGCTGCCCCATTCTGGTAGAATGGGGGTCTGACAGGCAGACTAAATGTGAGATTAGGTCCAGTGCGACTCTTGTTGATACAAGTGTTATCCAGAGGACTCACCCCAATTCACATTGCGGGCCTACAGGAATGACCTAGAATCCCTAGATAAGACAATAGGATAAGCATTGGCAAACTCCAAAATGCTGAGATAATGAAATCCCACTCACGGAACAAGACAGATGATGGCCCAGCGCATCACACCTTGCTATGTGTTCAACACAGAGGAGTCCATCACACATCACCAGCAAACACAACACATAACAGACATATCAACACTTACTGGAGTTGTCGGGGTCCTCAAATGAAGCCACCTCGCCCACAGTGTAGGGTGCCGGTCCACCTGTAAGGCATGGAAGGAAGAAATGTGCTCAAAATCTGTGCACTGACCAACAATTCCAAAGACAAAAACCATGTGTAAGATGACATAAAAAAGTAAAGCCACTCAGACATGATGGTACTGCATCCGATATAGCACGGCTAACATGTACATAGCATGGGTCTCCTGTTACAATTACACACAAATCTGCACACATGCAGTGGCCCTAACTATCATGTGGTGGCAAACATGCTCCTTCATTAGACATAATAATGGCGTGACATAATAATGGCGTGTATTCGTCTCATCATGTGCATCCAAGAGAGACATCCAAAGCCTGTTTACTTGAGGAGTGCATTACCAGTCAAACAGCAGTTGTGGCCATGACAAATTTATGACACATAGGTACAATGTACAGAAGGGCAGGGACATTTGCAAGCCCTCATGTTATTACAGTTTCTTCATTTAATGTGGCCCAGCTATGGTGATTTGCACCAACCGTAGAGATATGAACCCACGTGCATACCTTTGGCCTGCCATCCCTAAACGAAAGGTGGAACACCAAACACCAAATACCAGTGTAAGATGTTAGCTGAGGGCACCTTACACTTTTTCCCAATGTTTCCAAATCCAGATCTGACATGTATCCAAAATGATGAAGGACCACAATAATCCCTAACATTCATAGAACTTCCGTGAACGCTTTCCTTACACACTCACCAGACACACATGAGACATATGTCTGGGTCCCATTGCTATCATCAATTGACGTGAAACCTGCACTCATTTTCTGCATCATGTAGTGTTTCTAAAGTCAGTCTAGCTGTTGCGTCAACAAAGGTTGGTAATATTTTGGAAAATCTATACTTCACTGGCAAATGTGACCTATATAGACATGATTGGCTTCTAATTTGTGTTGCTGTCTGACACAAAGGCGGCACCAAATTACATTAAGCAAAAGTATTCAGTAAGTTTGCAGAGGACTTGCTTCCTGACAGCTAGCAATTGTGGTCCTTCACATAGTCCATCAATGACCCTGTATGTTTCCGAAGCATTCCACGCACTCAACAACATAGCCGGCAGATATTGTACAAATCATCTGATGTCACTACAGAGCTTTTAATCATGCACATTTACATGATTTGTACTCACCAACAGGTCCACCAATCACTCTTCCCAGGTGGTCCAGCAGATCTTGCTCCCTGGAGATGAGGTCAGCCCAGCGGTGCTTCAGCTGGTGGTTATTCCTCTGGCTCCACTACACGCGCTGCAAGTCAAGCAGGACCTTTCCCCACCGGATTCGACATGCCTCGGTGTGATACCCCTGTATCACCCGCCCCCTGCCTCAATCATCAGTGGGAGGAAATGGCACACCAGCCATATAAACCCCCCAAGTTCCTCCTCACCCATCTTGCCAAGATGTGGCCTACCCAACATCTTAGCACCGAAAAAGGGAGATGGGGGATAAAGAAGAACAAAGGAGAAAAGGGGGAAAGTAGAATGACAAAAAAGTTAACTTGACAACTAAAAGAGCCCAACTATCCCCAAACTAGCACTACCCAGAAACAGTCTCCCACAAAAAACGAAGACAATACAATACTGGACAATAGTACACAATAAACACTCAGACAGTATACAACAACAAATTTAGATAACAAGTAATGTAGCACACAGGAGACAAAAGCACAATTTCACTGGACAAAACTCAGAACACAGCCACACAGTCTAAAAGAATCACAGACTGCAAAGTGAAAGTGAAAGTACCCCCACTGTACATAATCTGTAAACAGAATATCCTATTGCATCACTTCCTGGATAAAATGGCCGCCGTTTTTATCATTATGCGTCATAATTTTGGACGCATACAGTATGTGCACCATTGTTTTCGACGCACAGGAGTAAATAATTAGGCCGCATCCATATATTTGGAAATAGTCTTAACAGTTAACCAATTATAAGGGCATAATGCGTCGTTTTTTGGGCATGAGCATCATTTTTTGACCCTTGTGCGTCATTTTTTGACGCGCATGCGTCAAAATTTCAAGGCAGTAACTGGGTTTGGGTAATCTTTCCATTTTAATGTAATGTTACATTTGTGACACAACTGAGATAGGCTGATTGCACCCACTTTGGTGTTGACGGTGTATGGGCACATGTGAGACATCATACTGCTGCGGGCCTTGATCCGCTGCTTCCTTAACAGGATTCTCACGCTTGGCTGACGCACTAGATGGCCAGATGTGTCAATCAATCAATCAATCACAGACATTTATAGAGCGTGCTACTTACCCATTAGGGTTCCAAGGCGCTGAGGAGGGGGGGCGGGAGACTGCTACTGCTCGAAGAGCCAGGTCTTAAGGAGTCTTCTGAAGGCGAGTAGGTCTTGAGTCTGTCGGAGGTAGGTAGGGAGCGTGTTCCAGGTCTTGGCGGCGAGGTAGGAGAAGGATCTGCCACCGGAGGTGGTTCGTTGGATGCGGGGGATGTGGCGAGGGCGAGGTTCGCAGATCGCAGTTGGCGAGTCGGAGATGTGTGGCCTACATATATGTATTGTACAAATTGGGCATGTTTGCCATCAGGAGAGGATAGCAAGGTGACACACATAAATACAATACCTCAATGCCGATGGCTCAATGTGTGTGCAGTGGCTACTAATGTAGTTGTCGACCCAGTGTGTGTGCATCACAAGATGCATTATTGAAAATATGCTTGTATGAATGTGAAGCTAATGTGTCCAAACCTTAGATGCAAGTCAGTGTGGAAATGAGAGAGGACATGTGCTAGTCATCCATGTAGCAACATCTGTTGTGTGCACTTCCAAGATTTTGGGTAACATAGACACCACAAATGACAAAGCATGTACCGGATAGATGGCAAACGCTTGTTCATGTCAATGGTCCACAAGTTGCCCATCCCATGTCCTAGAAATTTGGTAACTGCTTCCTAGGCACTTGTTGGTGAAACCACCGTGAACCTGCCACATGTACAGACAAAGCGGGTACCATGTTATTGGCACAGACAGCCAAAGGTGACCCCCAACTGTTATATCACGCCACAGTTGTGGTCATATGACTGAGCCACAACTCTCCAGTGGCAGTGGTGGACCAGCAGACGAGGCAGCACATGGCCACACATTTCCTGTGGTCAATTGCACAGAGGTGTCTGGTTCATGTGTGTGGTCCAATGTTGATCCATTATATTTTTAGGGGTATATGTGTAGGAGGCTGGACTGGCTTGTAGTGAGTACCAAGGGGTACTTGCACCTTGCACCAGGCCCAGTTATCCCTTATTAGTGTATAGGGTGTCTAGCAGCATAGGCTGATAGATAATGGTAGCTTAGCAGAGCAGCTTAGGCTGAACTAGGAGACGAGTGAAGCTCCTACAGTACCACAAGTGTCATATGCACAATATCATAAGAAAACACAATACACAGATATACTAAAAATAAAGGTACTTTATTTTTATGACAATATGCCAAAAGTATCTCAGTGAGTACCCTCAGTATGAGGATAGCAAATATACACAAGATATATGTACACAATACCAAAATATGCAGTAATAGTATTAGAAAACAGTGCAAACAATGTATAGTTACAATAGGATGGAATGGAGACACATAGGGATAGGGGCAACACAAACCATATACTCCAAAAGTGGAATGCGAACCACGAATGGACCCCAAACCTATGTGACCTTGTAGAGGGTCGCTGGGACTATTAGAAAATAGTAAGGGTTAGAAAAATAGCCCACCCCAAGACCCTGAAAAGTGAGTGCAAAGTGCACTAAAGTTCCCCAAAGGACATAGAAGTCGTGATAGGGGAATTCTGCAGGAAAGACACAAACCAACAATGCAACAACGATGGATTTCCAGTCGTGGGTACCTGTGGAACAAGGGGACCAAGTCCAAAAGTCACAATCAAGTCGGAGATGGGCAGATGCCCAGGAAATGCCAGCTGTGGGTGCAAAGATGCTGCTACTGGACAGTAGAAGCGTAGGTTTCTGCTAGAACGACAAGGGTTAGAGACTTCCCCTTTGGAGGATGGATCCCCCACGCCGTGGAGAGTCGTGCAGAAGTGTTTTCCCACCGAAAGACCGCCAACAAGCCTTGCTAGCTGCAAATCGTGCAGTAAAGGTTTTTGGATGCTGCTGTGGCCCAGGAGGGACCAGGATGTCGCCAATTGCGTCTGGGGACAGAGGGGGCGTCGAGCAAAACAAAGAGCCCTCTCAGCAGCAGGCAGCACCCGCAGAAGTGCCAGAAACAGGCACTACAAGGATGCATGAAACGGTGCTCACCCGAAGTCGCACAAAGGAGTCCCACGTCGCCGGAGAACAACTTAGGAGGTCGTGCAATGCAGGTTAGAGTGCCGTGGACCCAGGCTGGACTGTGCACAAAGGATTTCCGCCGGAAGTGCACAGAGGCCGGAGTAGCTGCAAAAGTCGCGGTTCCCAGTAATGC
The DNA here is from genome assembly GCF_031143425.1 of Pleurodeles waltl. Lineage (NCBI taxonomy): Eukaryota > Metazoa > Chordata > Amphibia > Caudata > Salamandridae > Pleurodeles > Pleurodeles waltl. The sequence continues at coordinate 1,659,902,567 of NC_090444.1, read as the reverse complement.
AGTCTGGCGTGGGGAGGCAAGGACTTACCTCCACCAAACTTGGACTGAAGAGTCACTGGACTGTGGGAGTCACTTGGACAGAGTTGCTGGATTCAAGGGACCTCGCTCGTCGTGCTGAGAGGAGACCCAAGGTACCGGTGATGCAGTTCTTTGGTGCCTGCGGTTGCAGGGGGGCGATTCCGTCGACCCACGGGAGATTTCTTTGGAGCTTCTAGTGCAGAGAGAAGGTAGACTACCCCCACAGCATGCACCACCAGGAAAACAGTTGAGAAGGCGGCAGGATCAGCGTTACAGAGTTGTAGTAGTCGCCTTTGCTACTATGTTGCAGTTTTGCAGGCTTCCAGCGCGGTCAGCAGTCAATTCCTTGGCAGAAGGTGAAGAGAGAGATGCAGAGGAACTCGGATGAGCTCTTGCATTCGTTATCTAAGGAATCCCAAGAGACAGAGACCCTAAATAGCCAGAAAAGAGGGTTTGGCTACCTAGGAGAGAGGATAGGCTAGCAACACCTGAAGGAGCCTATCAGAAGGAGTCTCTGACGTCACCTGATGGCACTGGCCACTCAGAGCAGTCCAGTGTGCCAGCAGCTCCTCTGTTTCCAAGATGGCAGAGGTCTGGAGCACACTGGAGGAGCTCTGGGCACCTCCCAGGGGAGGTACAGGTCAGGGGAGTGGTCACTCCCCTTTCCTTTGTCCAGTTTCGCACCAGAGTAGGGCCAAGGGGTCCCTGAACCGGTGTAGACTGGCTTATGCAGAAATGGGCACCAAATGTGCCCATGAAAGCATTTCCAGAGGCTGGGGGAGGCTACTCCTCCCCTGCCTTCACACCATTTTCCAAAGGGAGAGGGTGTAACACCCTCTCTCAGAGGAAGTCCTTTGTTCTGCCATCCTGGGCCAGGCCTGGATGGACCCCAGGAGGGCAGAAGCCTGTCTGAGGGGTTGGCAGCAGCAGCAGCTGCAGTGAAACCCCAGGAAAGGCAGTTTGGCAGTACCAGGATCTGTGCTACAGACCACTGGGATCATGGGATTGTGCCAACTATGCCAGGATGGCATAGAGGGGGCAATTCCATGATCATAGACATGTTACATGGCCATATTCGGAGTTACCATTGTGAAGCTACATATAGGTAGTGACCTATATGTAGTGCACGCGTGTAATGGTGTCCCCGCACTCACAAAGTCCGGGGAATTGGCCCTGAACAATGTGGGGGCACCTTGGCTAGTGCCAGGGTGCCCTCACACTAAGTAACTTAGCACCCAACCTTTACCAGGTAAAGGTTAGACATATAGGTGACTTATAAGTTACTTAAGTGCAGTGTAAAATGGCTGTGAAATAACGTGGACGTTATTTCACTCAGGCTGCAGTGGCAGGCCTGTGTAAGAATTGTCAGAGCTCCCTATGGGTGGCAAAAGAAATGCTGCAGCCATAGGGATCTCCTGGAACCCCAATACCCTGGGTACCTCAGTACCATATACTAGGGAATTATAAGGGTGTTCCAGTAAGCCAATGTAAATTGGTAAAATTGGTCACTAGCCTGTTAGTGACAATTTGTAAAGAGAGAGCATAACCACTGAGGTTCTGGTTAGCAGAGCCTCAGTGAGACAGTTAGGCATCACACAGGGAACACATACCTATAGGTCACAAACTTATGAGCACTGGGGTCCTGACTAGCAGGGTCCCAGTGACACATAACAAACATACTGAAAACATAGGGTTTTCACTATGAGCACTGGGCCCTGGCAAGTGGATACCAGTGAGACAGTGAAAACACCCTGACATACACTCACAAACAGGCCCAAAGTGGGGGTAACAAGGCTAGAAAGAGGCTACTTTCTCACACAACCCCCCCCAAACGAAGGACAATAAGGCTAACCTTGGCCAGCTGAGACTTTATTGTCTAAGTGGTGATAAGTAGAGAGTAGATCTGCAATAGACTGGTTACTCCCTTTATCATCCACTATATGGTTACTTCCCTGTGGGGATGTAAACCACCCTGTTTGAAGTTTTTTAGCTAAGCAACAATGTGAAGATGTATTTTCAGAGTTTCTATCAGTAAGTTTTAGTTTAGAGCAGTGGGAATTGTCCACTGAACCTATTTGTAGTGATGCAAATGCCAGACAGGGATGCTGTCTCAGGAAAGCCATAGCTGGGCAAAAACTTTGTCCATATGGCTGGAAGAGAGAACAGGGATGCTGTTTCTCTTGAGTTGGAGCAGGGCAGGGATGCTGTCCTATGAGCTCCACACTAAGGCAGGGATGCTGTCCTAAGTGTTGTGAGGCAGTGCAGGGTTTCTGCACTAAATTTTCTCTGGGAGGGTTGGAGGGATGCTCCATGTTAACTAAAATGGTGCTCTTTTTCTCACCAATGTTAGTTATCCCACAGAGAGGTACTTCTACCTCAGGGAGTACAGCTTTGCCAGCTGATGCTTCCCTTGGAACAGGTGCCACCCCAGGAGAGGTTTCTCCCACCACAGGAATGGTATCCTGAATGGCAGGGTGGTTAGGGGATACTGTAATACCCTTTTTACCTGTTGATGGAGAGGGATCCTGAGTTTTCAGGCCTTCTCTCCTTTGCTTTTTCATTTCAGTAGAAATGAGAGGGAACAATTCCTCTGGGATTCCCAGCATGGCTGCATGGGCATAAAACTCTACATCAGCCCAACCTGAGGCCTCTAGGTCATTACCTAAGAGACAGTCTACAGGTAAGCTAGGTGATACCACCACCTGCTTAGAGCCAGTAACTCCACCCCAACTAAACTGAATTATGGCTAAGGGAAGAAACTTAGTGGAGTTATGGACATCAATAATTTTATACTGTTGTCCAATGATGTGTTGTTCAGGAGCCACTAGGTTTTCAGTCACCAAAGTGATACTGGCACCTGTGTCCCTGTAGGCCAAGGCCTCAACACCATTTATTGAAACTGTCTGCCTGTACTTATCCATTGTAAGTGGACAAGCAGCCGGTGTGGCAAGGCCAATGCAACTAGGTGTGACAGAAACTGTCTTGGGACTGACTACCCCAGTTTCTATGATGAACCCATAAGTGAACCCAACTACACCCTTTGCTTGACTGTTGCCAGCAGTTCCACCACTAGTACCACTACTGCTAGGGGCACTAGAGCTTGATGTATTAGTGGTGGTAGGCTCAGGGGGTTTACCTGGACAGGACTTATCCCCTGGCCTATGGCCTTTGTTTTTACACACAAAGCACCAAGGCTTTTTAACTTGTGTAGGTTGAGAAGAAGAGGAAGAATTTGTTTTATCCCCACCCCCAGAAGAGTGTTTAAGATTAGAAGTGGGATCTTTGGTTTAACCCTTATCCCCATGCTTATCTTGAGATTTCTCACCATCTTTCTTCTTATTGTTCTCTTTGTCACCCCCTGTATGAACTTTTCTGTTCACCCTTGTTCTGACCCATTTGTCTGCCTTCTTTCCCAATTCTTGGGGAGAGGTCAGATCAGAGTCCACCAAGTACTGGTGCAACAAATCAGACACACAATTATTAAGAATATGCTCTCTCAGGATCAAGTTATACAGGCTGTCATAATCAGTAACTTCACTGCCATGTAACCACCCCTCCAAGGCCTTCACTGAATGGTCAATGAAATCAACCCAGTCTTGTGAAGACTCCTTTTTGGTCTCTCTGAACTTTATCCTGTATTGTTCAGTGGTTAAGCCATAACCATCCAGGAGTGCATTCTTAAGAACTTTGTAATCATTGGCTTCACTTTCTTTCACAGTAAGGAGCCTATCCCTACCTTTTCCACTAAATGATAGCCATAGGATAGCAGCCCACTGCCTTTGAGGGACATCCTGTACAGCACAGGCCCTCTCAAGTGCAGCAAACCACTTGTTAATGTCATCCCCCTCCTTATAAGGGGGAACTATCTTGTGCAGATTCCTGGAATCATGCTCTTTTGCAGGATGACTATGGGGAATACTGCTGCTGCTACCATGGGTTTCTAACCCCAACTTCTGTCTTTCCTTCTCTACTTCTAAGGTCTGTCTCTCCAAATCCAGCTGTTGCTTCTTGAGCTTCAGTCTGGTTTGTTCCACTCTCAATCTATTGAGCTCCCTTTCTAACAATCTGTCATCAGGGTGGGTGGGAGGGGCATGTCTTGAAACAGAAGTATGGTGAGAATAGACAGAAGGAGACCTATCTCTTACAGAAGGCACCCTAACAGATTGGTTAACAGAAACATCACTTCTACTGTGGTGAGAATGAATGCTCTTGCTATGATGTGAGACAACACTATCTGTATGGTGTGACTCTACATCAGTACAAACTATGCTAGACTGTCTAGTAATGGGCAGGCTAGGAAGTTTCTTTCCTGAATCTTTTCCTAGGGGAGTCCCTGGATCAGATTGGGAACCATTAGCTACTTTTTCAACAGATGGGGCCCTTTTGGCCTTATCTTGTTCTCTAAGCATGTTAAGCAACAACTCCAAAGAAGGATTCTTCCCTACACTCAAACCTCTTTCTACACAGAGACTCCTTGCTCCTTTCCAGCTAAGGTGATCATATGCAAGTTTGGACAGATCAATATTTTGGCCTGTGCCAGACATTTTAGAAAGAGTTTAAGTGATAGAAAAAGTGAAGAAAAAGTTTTTCAGAACTTTGGGAAAGACAGAAAAAAAACTTTTAAAACTTTTTAAGAACTTTTAGAAAGTTTAGAAGTACTTTTCAGCACTTAGAAAAGAGTGAAAAGAGGAAATGAAAAACTTTTTGGTTATGTGTATATACACTGAACTTGTTTTGTATATTTTTCTCTTATGAAAAGTACAATGACAAGAGTGGTAAGTAGTCTCAAAGCACTTATCCCACCACTGCACAACCAATGTAGGAGGCTGGACTGGCTTGTAGTGAGTACCAAGGGGCACTTGCTCCTTGCACCAGGCCCAGTTATCCCTTATTAGTGTATAGGGTGTCTAGCAGCATAGGCTGATAGATAATGGTAGCTTAGCAGAGCAGCTTAGGCTGAACTAGGAGACGAGTGAAGCTCCTACAGTACCACAAGTGTCATATGCACAATATCATAAGAAAACACAATACACAGATATACTAAAAATAAAGGTACTTTATTTTTATGACAATATGCCAAAAGTATCTCAGTGAGTACCCTCAGTATGAGGATAGCAAATATACACAAGATATATGTACACAATACCAAAATATGCAGTAATAGTATTAGAAAACAGTGCAAACAATGTATAGTTACAATAGGATGCAATGGAGACACATAGGGATAGGGGCAACACAAACCATATACTCCAAAAGTGGAATGCGAACCACGAATGGACCCCAAACCTATGTGACCTTGTAGAGGGTCGCTGGGACTATTAGAAAATAGTAAGGGTTAGAAAAATAGCCCACCCCAAGACCCTGAAAAGTGAGTGCAAAGTGCACTAAAGTTCCCCAAAGGACATAGAAGTCGTGATAGGGGAATTCTGCAGGAAAGACACAAACCAACAATGCAACAACGATGGATTTCCAGTCATGGGTACCTGTGGAACAAGGGGACCAAGTCCAAAAGTCACAATCAAGTCGGAGATGGGCAGATGCCCAGGAAATGCCAGCTGTGGGTGCAAAGATGCTGCTACTGGACAGTAGAAGCGTAGGTTTCTGCAAGAACGACAAGGGCTAGAGACTTCCCCTTTGGAGGACGGATCCCTCACACCGTGGAGAGTCGTGCAGAAGTCTTTTCCCGCCAAAAGGCCGCCAACAAGCCTTGCTAGCTGCAAATCGTGCAGTAAGGGTTTTTGGATGCTGCTGTGGCCCAGGAGGGACCAGGATGTCGCCAATTGCGTCTGGGGACAGAGGGGGTGTCGAGCAAGACAAGGAGCCCTCTCAGCAGCAGGCAGCACCCGCAGAAGTGCCAGAAACAGGCACTACAAGGATGCATGAAACAGTGCTCACCCGAAGTTGCACAAAGGAGTCCCACGTCGCCGGAGAACAACTTAGGAGGTCGTGCAATGCAGGTTAGAGTGCCGTGGACCCAGGCTGGACTGTGCACAAAGGATTTCCGCCGGAAGTGCACGGAGGCCGGAGTAGCTGCAAAAGTCACGGTTCCCAGCAATGCAGTCTGGCGTGGGGAGGCAAGGACTTACCTCCACCAAACCTGGACTGAAGAGTCACTGGACTGTGGGAGTCACTTGGACAGAGTTGCTGGATTCAAGGGACCTCGCTCGTCATGCTGAGAGGAGACCCAAGGTACCGGTGATGCAGTTCTTTGGTGCCTGCGGTTGCAGGGGGACGATTCCGTCGACCCACAGGAGATTTCTTCGGAGCTTCTAGTGCAGAGAGGAGACAGACTACCCACACAGCATGCACCACCAGGAAAACAGCCGAGAAGGAGGCAGGATCAGCGTTACAGAGTTGCAGTAGTCGTCTTTGCTACTATGTGGCAGTTTTGCAGGCTTCCAGCGCGGTCAGCAGTCGATTCCTTGGCAGAAGGTGAAGAGAGAGATGCAGAGGAACTCGGATGAGCTCTTGCATTCGTTATCTAAGGAATCCCAAGAGACAGAGACCTTAAATAGCCAGAAAAGAGGGTTTGGCTACCTAGAAGAGAGAATAGGCTAGCAACACCAGAAGGAGCCTATCAGAAGGAGTCTCTGACATCACCTGATGGCACTGGCCACTCAGAGCAGTCCAGTGTGCTAGCAGCACCTCTGTTTCCAAGATGGCAGAGGTCTGGAGCACACTGGAGGAGCTCTGGGCACCTCCAGGGGAGGTACAAGTCAGGGGAGTGGTCACTCCCCTTTCCTTTGTCCAGTTTCGCGCCAGAGCAGGGCCAAGGGGTCCCTCAAACGGTGTAGACTGGCTTATGCAGAAATGGGCACCAAATGTGCCCATGAAAGCATTTCCAGAGGCTGGGGGAGGCTACTCCTCCCCTGCCTTCACACCATTTTCCAAAGGGAGAGGGTGTAACACCCTCTCTCAGAGGAAGTCCTTTGTTCTGCCATCCTGGGCCAGGCCTGGCTGGACCCCAGGAGGGCAGAAGCCTGTCTGAGGGGTTGGCAGCAGCAGCAGCTGCAGTGAAACCCCAGGAAAGGCAGTTTGGCAGTACCAGGGTCTGTGCTACAGACCACTGGTATCATGGGATTGTGCCAACTATGCCAGGATGGCATAGAGGGGACCATTCCATGATCATAGACATGTTACATGGCCATATTCGGAGTTACCATTGTGAAGCTACATATAGGTAGTGACCTATATGTAGTGCACGCGTGTAATGGTGTCCCCGCACTCACAAAGGCCGGGGAATTGGCCCTGAACAATGTGGGGGGACCTTGGCTAGTGCCAGGGTGCCCTCACACTAAGTAACTTAGCACCCAACCTTTACCAGGTAAAGGTTAGACATATAGGTGACTTATAAGTTACTTAATTGCAGTGTAAAATGGCTGTGAAATAACGTGGACGTTATTTCACTCAGGCTGCAGTGGCAGGCCTGTGTAAGAATTGTCAGAGCTCCCTATGGGTGGCAAAAGAAATGCTGCAGCCCATAGGGATCTCCTGGAACCCCAATACCCTGGGTACCTCAGTACCATATACTAGGGAATTATAAGGGTGTTCCAGTAAGCCAATGTAAATTGGTAAAATTGGTCACTAGCCTGTTAGTGACAATTTGTAAAGAGAGAGCATAATCACTGAGGTTCTGGTTAGCAGAGCCTCAGTGAGACAGTTAGGCATCACACAGGGAACACATACCTATAGGTCACAAACTTATGAGCACTGGGGTCCTGACTAGCAGGGTCCCAGTGACACATAACAAACATACTGAAAACATAGGGTTTTCACTATGAGCACTGGGCCCTGGCAAGCAGGATACCAGTGAGACAGTGAAAACACCCTGACATACACTCACAAACAGGCCCAAAGTGGGGGTAACAAGGCTAGAAAGAGGCTACTTTCTCACACAACCCCCCCCAAACGAAGGACAATAAGGCTAACCTTGGCCAGCTGAGACTTTATTGTCTAAGTGGTGATAAGTAGAGAGTAGATCTGCAATAGACTGGTTACTCCCTTTATCATCCACTATATGGTTACTTCCCTGTGGGGATGTAAACCACCCTGTTTGAAGTTTTTTAGCTAAGCAACAATGTGAAGATGTATTTTCAGAGTTTCTATCAGTAAGTTTTAGTTTAGAGCAGTGGGAATTGTCCACTGAACCTATTTGTAGTGATGCAAATGCCAGACAGGGATGCTGTCTCAGGAAAGCCATAGCTGGGCAAAAACTTTGTCCATATGGCTGGAAGAGAGAACAGGGATGCTGTTTCTCTTGAGTTGGAGCAGGGCAGGGATGCTGTCCTATGAGCTCCACACTAAGGCAGGGATGCTGTCCTAAGTGTTGTGAGGCAGTGCAGGGTTTCTGCACTAAAGTTTCTCTGGGAGGGTTGGAGGGATGCTCCATGTTAACTAAAATGGTGCTCTTTTTCTCACCAATGTTAGTTATCCCACAGAGAGGTACTTCTACCTCAGGGAGTACAGCTTTGCCAGCTGATGCTTCCCTTGGAACAGGTGCCACCCCAGGAGAGGTTTCTCCCACCACAGGAATGGTATCCTGAATGGCAGGGTGGTTAGGGGATACTGTGATACCCTTTTTACCTGTTGATGGAGAGGGATCCTGAGTTTTCAGGCCTTCTCTCCTTTGCTTTTTCATTTCAGTAGAAATGAGAGGGAACAATTCCTCTGGGATTCCCAGCATGGCTGCATGGGCATAAAACTCTACATCAGCCCAACCTGAGGCCTCTAGGTCATTACCTAAGAGACAGTCTACAGGTAAGCTAGGTGATACCACCACCTGCTTAGAGCCAGTAACTCCACCCCAACTAAACTGAATTATGGCTAAGTGAAGAAACTTAGTGGAGTTATGGACATCAATAATTTTATACTGTTGTCCAATGATGTGTTGTTCAGGAGCCACTAGGTTTTCAGTCACCAAAGTGATACTGGCACCTGTGTCCCTGTAGGCCAAGGCCTCAACACCATTTATTGAAACTGTCTGCCTGTACTTATCCATTGTAAGTGGAAAAGCAGCCAGTGTGGCAAGGCCAATGCAACTAGGTGTGACAGAAACTGTCTTGGGACTGACTACCCCAGTTTCTATGATGAACCCATAAGTGAACCCAACTACACCCTTTGCTTGACTGTTGCCAGCAGTTCCACCACTAGTACCACTACTGCTAGGGGCACTAGAGCTTGATGTATTAGTGGTGGTAGGCTCAGGGGGTTTACCTGGACAGGACTTATCCCCTGGCCTATGGCCTTTGTTTTTACACACAAAGCACCAAGGCTTTTTAACTTGTGTAGGTTGAGAAGAAGAGGAAGAATTTGTTTTATCCCCACCCCCAGAAGAGTGTTTAAGATTAGAAGTGGGATCTTTGGTTTAACCCTTATCCCCATGCTTATCTTGAGATTTCTCACCATCTTTCTTCTTATTGTTCTCTTTGTCACCCCCTGTATGAACTTTTCTGTTCACCCTTGTTCTGATCCATTTGTCTGCCTTCTTTCCCAATTCTTGGGGAGAGGTCAGATCAGAGTCCACCAAGTACTGGTGCAACAAATCAGACACACAATTATTAAGAATATGCTCTCTCAGGATCAAGTTATACAGGCTGTCATAATCAGTAACTTTACTGCCATGTAACCACCCCTCCAAGGCCTTCACTGAATGGTCAATGAAATCAACCCAGTCTTGTGAAGACTCCTTTTTGGTCTCTCTGAACTTTATCCTGTATTGTTCAGTGGTTAAGCCATAACCATCCAGGAGTGCATTCTTAAGAACTTTGTAATCATTGGCTTCACTTTCTTTCACAGTAAGGAGCCTATCCCTACCTTTTCCACTAAATGATAGCCATAGGATAGCAGCCCACTGCCTTTGAGGGACATCCTGTACAGCACAGGCCCTCTCAAGTGCAGCAAACCACTTGTTAATGTCATCCCCCTCCTTATAAGGGGGAACTATCTTGTGCAGATTCCTGGAATCATGCTCTTTTGCAGGATGACTATGGGGAATACTGCTGCTGCTACTATGGGTTTCTAACCCCAACTTCTGTCTTTCCTTCTCTACTTCTAAGGTCTGTCTCTCCAAATCCAGCTGTTGCTTCTTGAGCTTCAGTCTGGTTTGTTCCACTCTCAATCTATTGAGCTCCCTTTCTAACAATCTGTCATCAGGGTGGGTGGGAGGGGCATGTCTTGAAACAGAAGTATGGTGAGAATAGACAGAAGGAGACCTATCTCTTACAGAAGGCACCCTAACAGATTGGTTAACAGAAACATCACTTCTACTGTGGTGAGAATGAATGCTCTTGCTATGATGTGAGACAACACTATCTGTATGGTGTGACTCTACATCAGTACAAACTATGCTAGACTGTCTAGTAATGGGCAGGCTAGGAAGTTTCTTTCCTGAATCTTTTCCTAGGGGAGTCCCTGGATCAGATTGGGAACCATTAGCTACTTTTTCAACAGATGTGGCCCTTTTGGCCTTATCTTGTTCTCTAAGCATGTTAAGCAACAACTCCAAAGAAGGATTCTTCCCTACACTCAAACCTCTTTCTACACAGAGACTCCTTGCTCCTTTCCAGCTAAGGTGATCATATGCAAGTTTGGACAGATCAATATTTTGGCCTGTGCCAGACATTTTAGAAAGAGTTTAAGTGATAGAAAAAGTGAAGAAAAAGTTTTTCAGAACTTTGGGAAAGACAGAAAAAAAACTTTTTAAACTTTTTAAGAACTTTTAGAAAGTTTAGAAGTACTTTTCAGCACTTAGAAAAGAGTGAAAAGAGGAAATGAAAAACTTTTTGGTTATGTGTATATACACTGAACTTGTTTTGTATATTTTTCTCTTATGAAAAGTACAATGACAAGAGTGGTAAGTAGTCTCAAAGCACTTATCCCACCACTGCACAACCAATGTAGGAGGCTGGACTGGCTTGTAGTGAGTACCAAGGGGCACTTGCTCCTTGCACCAGGCCCAGATATCCCTTATTAGTGTATAGGGTGTCTAGCAGCATAGGCTGATAGATAATGGTAGCTTAGCAGAGCAGCTTAGGCTGAACTAGGAGACGAGTGAAGCTCCTACAGTACCACAAGTGTCATATGCACAATATCATAAGAAAACACAATAAACAGATATACTAAAAATAAAGGTACTTTATTTTTATGACAATATGCCAAAAGTATCTCAGTGAGTACCCTCAGTATGAGGATAGCAAATATACACAAGATATATGTACACAATACCAAAATATGCAGTAATAGTATTAGAAAACAGTGCAAACAATGTATAGTTACAATAGGATGCAATGGAGACACATAGGGATAGGGGCAACACAAACCATATACTCCAAAAGTGGAATGCGAACCACGAATGGACCCCAAACCTATGTGACCTTGTAGAGGGTCGCTGGGACTATTAGAAAATAGTAAGGGTTAGAAAAATAGCCCACCCCAAGACCCTGAAAAGTGAGTGCAAAGTGCACTAAAGTTCCCCAAAGGACATAGAAGTCGTGATAGGGGAATTCTGCAGGAAAGACACAAACCAACAATGCAACAACGATGGATTTCCAGTCGTGGGTACCTGTGGAACAAGGGGACCAAGTCCAAAAGTCACAATCAAGTCGGAGATGGGCAGATGCCCAGGAAATGCCAGCTGTGGGTGCAAAGATGCTGCTACTGGACAGTAGAAGCGTAGGTTTCTGCAAGAACGACAAGGGCTAGAGACTTCCCCTTTGGAGGACGGATCCATCACGCCGTGGAGAGTCGTGCAGAAGTGTTTTCATGCCAAAAGGCCGCCAACAAGCCTTGCTAGCTGCAAATCGTGCAGTAAGGGTTTTTGGATGCTGCTGTGGCCCAGGAGGGACCAGGATGTCGCCAATTGCGTCTGGGGACAGAGGGGGTGTCGAGCAAGACAAGGAGCCCTCTCAGCAGCAGGCAGCACCCGCAGAAGTGCCAGAAACAGGCACTACAAGGATGCATGAAACAGTGCTCACCCGAAGTTGCACAAAGGAGTCCCACGTCGCCGGAGAACAACTTAGGAGGTCGTGCAATGCAGGTTAGAGTGCCGTGGACCCAGGCTGGACTGTGCACAAATGATTTCCGCCGGAAGTGCACGGAGGCCGGAGTAGCTGCAAAAGTCACGGTTCCCAGCAATGCAGTCTGGCGTGGGGAGGCAAGGACTTACCTCCACCAAACCTGGACTGAAGAGTCACTGGACTGTGGGAGTCACTTGGACAGAGTTGCTGGATTCAAGGGACCTCGCTCGTCATGCTGAGAGGAGACCCAAGGTACCGGTGATGCAGTTCTTTGGTGCCTGCGGTTGCAGGGGGACGATTCCGTCGACCCACAGGAGATTTCTTCGGAGCTTCTAGTGCAGAGAGGAGGCAGACTACCCACACAGCATGCACCACCAGGAAAACAGCCGAGAAGGAGGCAGGATCAGCGTTACAGAGTTGCAGTAGTCGTCTTTGCTACTATGTTGCAGTTTTGCAGGCTTCCAGAGCGGTCAGCAGTCGATTCCTTGGCAGAAGGTGAAGAGAGAGATGCAGAGGAACTCGGATGAGCTCTTGCATTCGTTATCTAAGGAATCCCAAGAGACAGAGACCTTAAATAGCCAGAAAAGAGGGTTTGGCTACCTAGAAGAGAGGATAGGCTAGCAACACCTGAAGGAGCCTATCAGAAGGAGTCTCTGACGTCACCTGATGGCACTGGCCACTCAGAGCAGTCCAGTGTGCTAGCAGCACCTCTGTTTCCAAGATGGCAGAGGTCTGGAGCACACTGGAGGAGCTCTGGGCACCTCCAGGGGAGGTACAAGTCAGGGGAGTGGTCACTCCCCTTTCCTTTGTCCAGTTTCGCGCCAGAGCAGGGCCAAGGGGTCCCTGAACCGGTGTAGACTGGCTTATGCAGAAATGGGCACCAAATGTGCCCATGAAAGCATTTCCAGAGGCTGGGGGAGGCTACTCCTCCCCTGCCTTCACACCATTTTCCAAAGGGAGAGGGTGTAACACCCTCTCTCAGAGGAAGTCCTTTGTTCTGCCATCCTGGGCCAGGCCTGGCTGGACCCCAGGAGGGCAGAAGCCTGTCTGAGGGGTTGGCAGCAGCAGCAGCTGCAGTGAAACCCCAGGAAAGGCAGTTTGGCAGTACCAGGGTCTGTGCTACAGACCACTGGTATCATGGGATTGTGCCAACTATGCCAGGATGGCATAGAGGGGGCCAGTCCATGATCATAGACATGTTACATGGCCATATTCGGAGTTACCATTGTGAAGCTACATATAGGTAGTGACCTATATGTAGTGCACGCGTGTAATGGTGTCCCCGCACTCACAAAGGCTGGGGAATTGGCCCTGAACAATGTGGGGGCACCTTGGCTAGTGCCAGGGTGCCCTCACACTAAGTAACTTAGCACCCAACCTTTACCAGGTAAAGGTTAGACATATAGGTGACTTATAAGTTACTTAATTGCAGTGTAAAATGGCTGTGAAATAACGTGGACATTATTTCACTCAGGCTGCAGTGGCAGGCCTGTGTAAGAATTGTCAGAGCTCCCTATGGGTGGCAAAAGAAATGCTGCAGCCCATAGGGATCTCCTGGAACCCCAATACCCTGGGTACCTCAGTACCATATACTAGGGAATTATAAGGGTGTTCCAGTAAGCCAATGTAAATTGGTAAAATTGGTCACTAGCCTGTTAGTGACAATTTGTAAAGAGAGAGCATAACCACTGAGGTTCTGGTTAGCAGAGCCTCAGTGAGACAGTTAGGCATCACACAGGGAACACATACCTATAGGTCACAAACTTATGAGCACTGGGGTCCTGACTAGCAGGGTCCCAGTGACACATAACAAACATACTGAAAACATAGGGTTTTCACTATGAGCACTGGGCCCTGGCAAGCAGGATACCAGTGAGACAGTGAAAACACCCTGACATACACTCACAAACAGGCCCAAAGTGGGGGTAACAAGGCTAGAAAGAGGCTACTTTCTCACAATATGTTGTCACAGTTACGTCCAGGTCTCATCATGAGTCAGTTGCGCCTATTCCTGGATCTACTGAGTTACCTTCAGAGATCAATGTGAGTAAAGTCGATGAGGACATGAGAACCTACATGGGGATGGTCCCACCCTGTCACTGTTATAAGACTGTCAACAGGGCAACCTGAGCGAGATCATATGTCAGGAGTCATGTTTCAGCAGGTGTCATTACAACATTTGTACACAGGTTGGCCTGTAAAGTTCCCACTGCATCTGGGAACATCATAGCCTCTGTGTTGATTAATCTTACAGCTATTCACTACACACAGCCCATCAATATGTTGTGAGCAATATGATTCTGCATGTGAACTGTCGGGGTCCTAACATGTGTGGACTTTTCATGCACATTATCAGAGGTAGCTGGTTCTGCTGTAGGCACCATACCCAATCCCTGCATACGGCCCTGGTACACTGTTACACCTTGTCGTTCATGTGTACATGAGACCCAGACAAGGGATAGGCCATGATGTTGGTATTCAAAGACAATTTTACTAATATGGTACAATTAAAAAGCAGATGATGCTATACAATGTATTTGGGTATGCAACGAGGAAGCACATGACAAAATACCCCCTGAGGAATGTGAGGTTTGGTAACGCAAGTGTGGTACATATGTAGCCACAAGGGACCTTTAGGGTAACGCACAGACAGGTGCCAGTCAGGGTGACAGGCTACAGGGTCAATCAGGATTCTGCAATTTCACAAGGTACATACTCAGTGGTCTGACCAAGAATGGTCTGAGGAAGAACAAGACAGTTGACAAGGAAAACTGTGTATGTCCTGTGTTTTTGAAGGTGACACATAAACCCAAGGGATGTGTCACATGGCTTAAATACCAGCAATGCATGACAGTGTATTTGACTAAATGTCAAATTCTATGCTGTTCCAATCATCTGCATGGACAGTTCATGTTGAAATTGGTGGTGTGCATGGAGGTGATCACATGTGTGTGCTGCATCAGTTTCTCAGAAGTCCTGTAGGTGAGATCCGAGTTCAAATGGCCAACAGTACCTTTCACATGGGAAGCAATCTACAGGTAATAACAGGGCTGAGAAACTACAAGCCAGTGTATTAATTGACCAGACGTCCATGCAGTCAGGTGTACTATGACAATGGCATAACATAGGAAAGGGTGTAGCACACTGGATGACTATTGTTAGTCTATGTGTGTAGAGGAGGGAATATCGGGGTACACATATTACCATTCCAGCGACCTCTTCAGACAGGTGGGTTGAGACCAGGGGCATGGGTGTGTCAGGAGTTAGGAAATGGGCTGACATGTACATGGAATGTCATGTGCGCAATGCTTGTCATAGGTGTGGCACTTGTGCTGTCTATGTTCTGCCTCTATGGAACTCTAGTCACAGATAGTCCTTGCAAAGATAGGTGCTGTACGACTTCCTTGCAAAGATAGGTGCTGTACGACTTACTGCTGTGAAGGGTCTGGTCATACATTCCTGTTACCAAAGAAATTGCACATCTACTGCGTCATGTATGAGGCATTTTTTCTCCCTTAGTGACTGATGGTGTCTTAGTTGTGTGCCATATGCTGCGATGAACCATGTTGCCAACATGTATGTGTGAAATAGGTGTGGTCCTCTGCTATTGCCCTTGAAAGGTGAAACATACAGGATATATGTCATTTACATTGTGTGTGTATGTGACTGTTGTATGATACGCATCACAATTGCTCAGGAAATTTCTGTGTCATGATCAGTATATCAGCAATGCTCCATGAGGCTACACTATTATTCTGATAGTTAGAGATAAAGGTGAGAAAAAATGATTAGCCAGACCATGATATGGTGATTATTATTGGTGTTTATTTACATTAGTTAATACAGTGGTGATGGTGAGTTGGTTTAAAAGAAATTGTTCACAATATGTTGGCGCCTATGCACTCCAGCAGCTGTGTTTTGTTGTTTCCCCTCATGTTGCAGGCCAGCATCCTCCTCTTCCTTCTCTTCAGGCATGTGTGGCTCTGGTTCTAAGAGGGGAATGTTCCTTCGTATGCAAATGTTGTGCAGGATGGCACATGTTAGAATGATCTTACAGACCAGTTCTGAGGAATATAGGAGGCTGCCACCAGTGATGTTGAGGCACCTGAATCTCAACTTGAGGATGCCGAACGTCCTCTCCACTATGCTGCGTGTCCTCCTATGTGCGTCATTGGAGGCACGCTCTGCTGCAGTGCTTGGGTTGCCAAATGGTGTCATAATCCATGGCTGGATCCCATACCCCGATCAACTGAAAAAGAAAATTAATGGGATCATGTTGATGTAGCTTGCCACATTGATATCAGCTTGCATGGCAGTAGTTGTCTTGTGTTGTCTGTGATTCTTTTGTATTATTGTGTTCCTTCCTAGGCTTGTAGGATGTACCATCTGCATTGGGTTGTTTCCTTGGCTGAACAAGTGTTTGCCTGCTGACCGGTTGTCAGCAGTATGTTTTGGGATTTGCAATACAGTGTGCACTCCCTAGCATTGTGACTTGTGATACAGGTGTCCCGGTGTCTTCACTGGGGGTGAGATGATAGTTCCATACATAGATTCATTTTGACAGTGGTGGTAACACGTTAGCATCTATTTACCCTGGACATCCCATACCTTTAGACTTATGCAATGGATTAATTTTAAACATCAGTGAGCTGCTTACATTTTGCAAGGTGACAATTGGCCAAACCTCTCCATACGTTGTGATCATTGACGTCTTAACATTAGATTGTACACTAATTTCAGATGTGTGACAGGTTCACTGCAGACCTATGAAACATGGCTAGTGATGTCACGACCTCAGTGTGTCCCTGTCCACATGTTGCTGTCGTGGTGTATGTGTTGTGTGTTCTAGAGGGTTGCTGTGCAGTGTGTATATAAGTAGGTTTCTGTACTTACCAAGAAGTAGTCCATTGCCATATTGTCCATCCTGGAAGTGTTGATTGATGGTAGAATGACGGAAGATGAATGAGTCATGGACACTCCCAGGATACTTTGCCACGATGTTGGTGAACAATCCTTGGTGATCGACAATGGCCTGCACATTGATGGAATGTGTGTGCTTCCTGTTGTGGTAGAGGAGTTCAGTTACAGCAGGTGGCACAAGGAGTACATGTGTGCAGTCGATTGGCACCAAGGACGTGGGGAAGCCACTAATGAGGTAAAATCCCTGTTTTGTCTCCTGCTGCTTCTGCAGTGTGTTTGGGAAGCATATGTGGTGGGTGTGAGTCCAATGATGGCATCCAGTACTTTGGGCAAGAAGGCAGAAAATGACGGCTGTGATATTCCGGCAACCAGGGCACCAGTGGTTTGAAAGGAGCCATTTGCCAGCATGTGAAGCACAGCTAGCAGCTTGGTTTCTGTTGGGATGGTGCGGGGTGTCAGCAAGGTGGGTGCCAACTGTGGCTCTATGTTGCGCAGCAGCTGCTGAATGGCCTGCCAGTTCAACCTGTACCTCTGGATGATGTCATGTTCCCTGAGGCCATGAAGGGTTGTTCTGGTGGGGAATATTCTCTCCTGCCTTCCGCGCTGCCTTTGGGATCCCCGCTGGTGTTGTGGTAGCTGCTGTTATTGTTGCTGGGCTCTGCATCTGCGTGCACGCTGGAAGAGAAGCACCTCCATGTCTCCCTTTTGCTGCTCTGCTATTGCTTCTGTGTGTTCTGATTAAATACAGATGTGTTTGCCCCATTTTAACGCCTACCCTGACCCAGGCGTTAATTTTTTACGCAAATCGGGCTGTGCGTCATTTTCCGGCTCCGCCTCCCGGCCGTGCGGCATTTTTGCCCGTAAGCATAAATACAACGCACGGCCGTTTAAGTCATTTTTTGGACGGGAACGCCTACCTTGCATGTGATTAACGCATCCAAAAAATCACGCACACAGCGGGATTTTGACGTCCGCGTACTCGGGCGTCAAAGTTGAAATAAGGGGCAAGGTTTGCGCTGAATGTGTGTCAAAATGTTTGACGCACATTCAGACCAGACGGAGTATAAATATGCCCCTCAATGTGCAAGCACTCCACCAAACTATGGTACTTCCTCACTATCCTCACACCCTGCATCCTCTTTCTCATCGAAACCTGGCTCAAACCCACGTGCACCCCAGACATTGCCACAGCAATCCCCAAAGGATATAAAATTACTCACAAAGACTGCAACAGCAAGCCAGGAGGAAGAAGAGCCGTAGTCCACAAAGAAACGATACAGTTCACCACCTCCATCAACAACACTGTCTCTGCCATGGAACACCTCAATTTCAAGCTCCACACTGATGACAAGTCTACCATCAGAGGTACCCTAGCATACAGACCCCCAGGCCCACATGCAAGCTTCTGCAACACCATTGCAGACTTCATTGTGTCCCTATCTTTAGAGTCCAAGGACTACATCTTCCTTGGTGACCTTAACTTCCACATCAACTGTTCGATTCCTTACAGGCTGATAGCAAAGAGTCTACTCTTTTGACGGCATTGGATGATATCAGGTCAGTAGTTGATCATGGCAAAGCTGCTGTCCTGATCCTACTTGACCTGTCAGTGGCTTTTAATGCAGTTTCTCATAGCCTACTAATTAAAAAACTCCATTAAATTGGCCTCCACTCAAAAACCTCAAGAGGTTTGTCTCTTTCCTAAAGAAGGACGAACACAGTTCAGTTGAGTAATTTTAGATCACATGTTTCTAAATGGGGAGTAGCTCAGGGCTCCTCCCTGAGCCATACTCTTTTTAACATTTGTGTCTCATCTGTGGCAAAGATTGTAAAGAATTGGGACTTTGAGAGCTGGATGAAAGAGCACTGTCTAAAATGAAATGCTGAAAAAACAGAGATCTGGCTTTTTGGAGGGGCCTGCAAGATTTGAAACTCTGCTTGGTGACCTCCCTCATTAGGAGTTGCCCCTGAACCCAAGCAAGCAGCAAAAAATCTTGGGTTTATCATTGAGGACTTTCTTTCTATTCAGGCCCAAGTCAGCACAGTTTGCAGTAAATGTTTTGGTATCCTTAAACTTTTGAGAAGGCTGTTCAGATGGACACCAGTTGCTTGGAGAAGAACGATAGTCCAAGCCCTCATAACCAGTATATTGGACAAAGTAAATGCCCTGTATGTGGGCATGGTTGATATATTTGAAGTCTCCAGGTGATTTAGAATGCCGTCACCAAGCTAATCCTTAATGTGGACAGGTATAGCTCGGTTTTAGCCTGCTTGGCTTCCCTTCATTGGCTGCCAATGCAATAAAAGCCAGTTTCAAACTCTTATGTCACACATTTAAGGCTCTACATAAGCTAGGGCCTGAAATTTTACATTCCAGCACGTGAGCTGAGGTCATGTAACAGTGCTCTTGCACAAGCTAAGCAGATAAATAAAGCGAGAGCAGGGGGGCGTTCGTTTTCTCACCTAGCATTGTCCCACTGGAACGGCCTACCTCTTAATTTGCACCTTAACAACAGCTACCTAGGATTCAGAAAAAAAACTCAAAAAATTGTTTTTTAGAGTAGAGAATAAGGCTTATTTTCCTTCCACAATTCCTTGCTCAGTCTCACAGTTGTATAAATTGGTAGTGTTTAGCTTCATGATATCCCCTAGGGGATGAGTGTTCCACCTTATAAATACAGTAAATGAATAAATAAATAAATAAATCAATGAATAAATAAACAACCCCAACAACAACAATACAAATATCTCCTCAACAGTATGAGCTGCCTCTGACTAACCAAGATTGTCAATGAGCTCTGCGCACACCGCAGCACACACGCTGGACCCCATTTTCACCTCCAGCAGCTGCATCACATACAAGCATGTCACCAAAGTCAAAGTCACATGGACTGACCACGCTAGCACCTACTTCAAAATCTCCAGCACCTGCACCAACACCTCCAAGGCATCCAGCGCCTCCCACTGGTCATGGAGCAAAGCTTTTAAGACCAGCTGAACTGATGCTCTCCACACCGCCAGCCCTGCCACCAACCTCAAACAAGAAGTAAAGAACTTCAATGCCTGAATCACCAACTGTGCTAACAGCATTGTCCCCATCAAAAGCAGCTTCCAATGAAAACTCTTCAAAAAGTCAGCTGGCACACCCCTTAACTCAGAACACCTAAATAAGACACCAAAAAGCTGAAAAGGAAGTGGCATGCAGCAAAGACACCTCTGACAGGGTAGCTTTCAAGACCTCCCTCAACCTCTACCGCCACCTGTTGAGAGCAAGAAAGAAGGCAGCACTAGCCACATGTATGAAAACCAGGAGCAACACCAAAAAACTTTGTAACAATGTTAAGGAATTCTCAAACTCAGTGGCTAGTGAAAACAACATCACACCCTCACAGGAGCTGTATGATAACCATTCTGATTTCCTTCATAACAAGATTGCAACCATATACATGAGCTTTGAATACTATCCTATACTTACGGACTTCATCAGCAGAGTTGCCACCACCACAACCAACACAAACCACAGACTAACCACCTGGAACCTCCTCTCCACCAAGGACACCATCTCCACCATGAAAATCCATTGACTAGGGAGCCCCCACAGCCCTCTGCCAGCACCTCATTTTCATTCTCGTAAACCAAAGATAGGTGATATTCCGGCAACCAGGGCACCAGTGCTTTGAAAGGAGCCATTTGCCAGCATGTGAAGCCAGGAACTCATGACTGCTTTTTACCTCCATCACCACTGCAAACTTCCTCGACACTTGGAAACACGCTGAAGTCAAACCACTACCTAAAAGCCTACTACAGACCCCGGCATACTCAAACACTACCAGCTAATCTCCCTGCTCTCTTTCCCAGCTAAAGTACTGGAAAAAATCATCAACAAGCAACTCATGACCTACCTGGAGCAGAACCAGCTAGCAGATGCTTCCCAATCTGGCTATCTCAGCAATCAAAGCACAGAGACTGCCCTGGTCACAGCCACAGATGATATCTGTACCCTCCTCGACTGAAGAGAATCAGTGGCCTTGGTCTTCTCCAAACTCTCGGCAGTCCTGGATACCATATTCCACCTCATGCTGATCAGAGGACTCCACCATATCAGCATCCGCGGGGATGCATTCATATGGATCACCTCCTTCCTCACTGGAAGAATGCAGAGGACTCACCTACTTCCTTTCACCTCCAAACCAAAAGACATCACCTATGGGGGCCCCCAAGGATCATTCGCCAGCCTCACTCACGCTTTTTAACGGATGTATGACCCCGCTAGCCAACATAATCAGATCCCAACATAACCTCCTACACAGATGACACTCAACACCCACCTTCCACAGATGCATGACAAGCAGATGCATGACAAGCATGAAAGAAAACTGCCTACAGCTAAACACAGACAAGACTGAAGTTCTAAACTTCAGCAACAGCAGCAAAGCATGTAAGGACCCTTAGGGGGTCATTTTGACCTCGGCGGGGACCGCCGTGCGGAAGACCGCCAGTGGTGGCAGTTTTCTGCTCGGCCTATTATGACCGTTGGCAGCTCTCTGTCCTTTTTCGGACGGAGAGCCGCCAACAGCCATACTGGCGGGAGGCGGGGTAGTGGAGGTTGCTCCACCTCCACCGCCACGCCGACAGAACACCGCCCAGCGAATCACGTCCTGTGATTCGCCGTGGCGGTGTGTGGTGTCGGCGGAGCTGCCCCCATGGCTCCCGTCCCCTCCCGGAGGATCGTCGGACCAGGTAAGTCGATCGTCCGTGAGGGGAGGGGGGTGGGGGAGTGTTGGGTGTTGTGTGCGTGCATGGGGGTGTGCGTGTGTGTATGTGAAGGGGGGTGAGTGCGTGTATGCTTGCGGGGGTGTTGTGTGTATGGGAATGAGTGCGTGTATGTCTGTGGGTATGTCAGTATGGATGTGTGCGTGAATGTTTGAATGTGGGTGTGCGTGTCTGCCTGTGTGTGTCTATGTAGGCATGTATGTTGGCGTGTGAGTGTGTAGGTGGTGCCTGCGTGCGTGTCGTGTGGGAATGGGTGATGTGATGTTGGGGTTGGGGTGGGGAGGGGGACCCTGCCACCTTTGGGGGGTGGCAGGGGTGCTGAGGGGGGTAGGGGAGGGAGTTGGGTCAGGGGTGGGGGGGGAGACCCCTATCAGTGCCAGGGAAGGAATTCCCTGGCACTGATAGTGCTTACCGACACGGATTTCATGGCGGTTCAAACCGCAGGAAATCCACAGCGGTAAGCCGGCTCAAAATACCGCTGGCGGTATAGTGACGGCCGCCGGGCTGGGGACCCAGGTCTCCAGCCCGGCGGGCGGAACGGAGAACCGGCGGATGACCATGGTGGTAACCCCCATGGTCATAATTCCATGAAGGGAGACCGCCAGCCTGTTAGCGGTCTTACCGCCGGTTCTCCGCCTTCCGCCAGGGTCGTAATGACCCCCTTAGTGTCCTTCAGATCTAGGATCCGCATCCAATCCCTCCAAACATGCCAGAAACCTTGGAACCATCACTGACAACAGGCTCACCATGGAATCACAGAGTAACACTATATCCTTCACCTGCTTCTTCACTCTGTGCATGCCATGTAAGATCTACACTGCTTACGAGACGCACCATGACACATGCCATAATCACCAGTTGACTAGACTAGAGCAACACCCTCCAAATAGAAACCTCCTCACCACTCCTACAAAGACTTCAGAACATACAGAATACTGCAACCAGACTCATCCTCAACCTTCCCTGACAATCCCACATCACACCACACCTCAGGCACCTCCACTGGCTCCCTGTGGAGAAGCGATGCATATTCAGGCTCCTGACCAACACACAGAAAGCTCTACACAACCAACGACCTTTCCTAAATTAACCACAGCCTGAATTTCCACCAACAGTCAAGAAGACTACACTCCACCTCCATATTGCTTACCCACACTCCACGCAGCCCCCGAAGCAGAAGTGGAGGACGTGTCTTCTCCCACATAGCAGAAAAAACTGGAATATCCTCCCCACACATCCCCAAACCATAACCTTGCATCCAGAGTTTCATAGAGCCCTCACAACCTGGTGATTTGAATGAGCCACTGAGACCTGAAAGTGCCTGGATACCCCCAAGGGTGATTAGTTGTGCTTACAAATCATGTTTGATTGATTGATTGAGATAGATTGATGCTTACCCTGGATGTGCTAATCAAGGCTGTTTGTTAGTACTCTTCCTATTTTATCTATTGTTTTTATGATGAGGAGCAGTGGTCTAGTGACACAAGCTGCCATCTTCAGAGCCTTGTTACTCAGGCCTCAGGATAAGTCCAACATTGTGTGATTTTGGGCAAGTCACTTAACGTCCATGCAAGTAAAATAAATGTGTAATCTCCACACTCTCCCAGTCCCTCATGTAATGTACAGTGCTCCACTGCTTCACAGCTAGGTTTGCACTATATAAATAACAAAGCATACTGCCTACCCAACTGTGCATCAATTTGTGCTTTACCATTCAGAAATTTCGACATCAGCAACGACTTCCATCAAATGCACACAACTCTCTCTACATCTGCCAAACCTGTTGTACATATCTATTGTTGCTACAACTAACTACAAATGGATTAATGGTCTGTGTGTTAGTATGTGAAAAATATGATCTTGAAATTCAGGACAATCTCTTCAACTTCAACTTAAGGAAAAGGCTGGCTTAACTATTGCTGGTGCTTTTTATATTAAAAGGGATGATTAGATGGATCAATGCTATTTGTGAGTACTAAAGACCCTATTCACAAATTACAAGAAAACCTAGAGAACCCACATTAGAAAATCCACACAAGAAATTCACACTAGATAATCTACACAGAACAAAATTCAAATAGAAACAAGGAATGTTTATTTAAAAATTAGGAAAATCATTACAGATGGCAAAAAGGCAATAGTTAGTCAATTCAATTCAAAATACTCAAAATGAAGATAAAATGAATCAGCATAGACAGTGAAAGCTGAGCCATTTTCTAGTAAATACCAAGAAACAAATACGGTCCAGTGCAAAGCAACTAACTCAGTCACCTGAAATGTGCACCCACTTTCTGCTTCCTTGGACACTTCGCTATTACAAAATGGGCCACAGATGCTTGCCTGGGCCCTGCTGTAATGCAGATATTGCTGAAACGCATGTAGTGTTGGAGAAATCCTGAGAGGGCATTCCCACTTTTGCATGGAGTGTATCCCCATGTAAATGATGAACTATTTGCCTTCGTGCCCATACCATATTAAAGATGCAGGTGCACAGACCATCAGGAAGTGCCCTGACTATGCCCCAGACAGGGATGGCACAGCTAGTGTGCCCCCAGAGGGTCCCAAAGGGAGAGGATAGAAAGAGTCTTAGGTGTCCCAGGAAACCTACGTGCAGGTGAGTTTAGTCACTCACTGCCACCCATGACTGCACTCACCTGCAGGGGGATCTCTGTCCATCTTTCGGGGTGGGTTACCAGCTGCACAGAGGCCAGTGATTTCCAACAGCTAAACTGCCTTTCACTTAAGCTCTGCACCCAGTGCATATGTGAGTTTGCAGCTGCACTGAATGCAGCACGTTATTTGTGATAGGGCACACTGAGCTGGTGTATCCCCAGTGCACTTTGTTAAAGGTGAACTTCGGTTCTTCAATTTAGAGGACATATACTTCTGCAGATAAATTATAGAACTATTACTGACCATTGTGTTGGGAAGCGTAAGCTCGAGTGAAATTTTGCTCGTGTAACAGCACATAACGCTAGTTCCTTCCCTATATGCCACAGTTGAGTCATGCGCCTAGTAGCTGCCAAGCAATGTAAATAATCCTGGATAAGTGGGAACACCTTTTGCTATTCTCTTCTTGTTATTTGAATTATCATTGTCATTTTTAGGGTAGAGCGTGCGCAAGCACTCTGGACCATGTTGTAACCTCTCTGTGGGCTTCTAACCATGCCAATGTCACG
The DNA here is from genome assembly GCF_031143425.1 of Pleurodeles waltl. Taxonomy (NCBI): domain Eukaryota; kingdom Metazoa; phylum Chordata; class Amphibia; order Caudata; family Salamandridae; genus Pleurodeles; species Pleurodeles waltl. Next base: position 1,659,877,663 of record NC_090444.1, on the reverse strand, counting down.
CCCATCACTTTCATTAGTTTGTGGGCTTACCATTTAAAAATCGATTGATTCCATTTGTGAAAGGCATGCATACGTCATGCCTTTTCCGTTGTTCAGCCCTCCTTGAGCGCACTTGTAAACATCTGAAAACATACAAGGTTCTGTGTTTTCAGCCGGTTTCTGGACTACTTTATCTTTTCATTTCCTTCGCAGCACTATCTCGCTTTTCCGAAGTCAAGCGCTTTCCTTGATATCGACTCTGTTCCATGCATAATTGCACTTTTGCTGGTTACATGGATAATTGCACTTTTGCTGATAAGTTTCACTGCGAGCTAACTTCTGTGTCCTTTTCTGTGTCTCTTTCACGCTCATGGCGACCATCGGCTCGCATATGTGAAACTGTTTTACTTTTCATTATTAGTTTATGTGGGAAGAAAAGTCCGGTTAGGAGATTACATAGCTAATAGCTCTATCGCAAGCAAATGTGAGACCCGTTGCATTGCAAAAGCTTGTTCAGTCCTGATTAAAATATGTGAAGAATTAATACTCTTTGATTCTCTTTTATTCGACTATCATTTGTACAACAACCTAGTTGTGAGGCAAACTGTTGTTTACTGGTAGAGGAAACCTCTTGAGGTTATCATGTGGGGTGGTTCAGAGCACTAGGGTCTGCAAAGCATGATGGGCACAGTACACTCGAGCTCTGATCAGCTTCATAAGCACTTTATTGGAAGTGGAGAAAACGTGCCCCAGCCAAGCAGGTTGGGATTTCATATTTGTGACTGGCTGCTACTCAACTGTTACTGACTAGAAATGTATGTGTCTTTTTCCTGCAGCTCACTGAAGAGTAACATCATCCAAAGACCAATATGGATTGTGATCTAGTAGTCGGAACCTAAAAGGCCTATCAAGTCAAGTGGCCTGTCCTATTCCTGATACTGCCTTGCCTTTCGTGGAAGCCCCAGGCAGCTCCATGAGGCAAGAGATGCTAAGTGCAGCAGTAGGCCCAATCTAACCCTCACCAGAGTCTGGAGAAAAACTTCCCAGGCACATATATCAAGAGCACTGGCCATGTCAGGCGGGTAAACTTACTACACCTCAAACCATGGAGGGAACCCCTCCACATGGTTGCATGGTTGTGAACAACTGCATTTCAATGATTAAATCAAAGGCAGCAACCAGTGAACGGATATGATCCTGGAACGACAAAACGAACAGCAAATATTCACTCAATAAAAATGTTCGCTATTTTGGATAGAATCTGTTGACTACCATTCCTGCTCCACCCCATGTCATACACCCTCAGCCAGCTATGATCCCCGTTGTACTGTGTCAATTGTTTGTTCTAGACAATCGTTTGTTCTTAACACAATTTTCTCGGTGTGCTAATCATGAGTGGAAATCACTGAGCATTCAAACAGGAGTTAAAACTGATAAATGCTTTCACAATTCATTGTCAGCTAGGCTTTACACAAGGACTTCCGACTGTACAGCTGACACACTTATTTTGTTGACTGTGCTTTCTTATGCAAGGCACGCGATTGATATTGGCGAAGTGATTCCAGGCTGATTTAGATGAACTCTGCGGATAATGCTGTTCTGACAAGAGAAGTCAGGAATTTACAATTGGACAAAATTTGCTTTCTTCGCTGTCTGCTTGGAACAGATTGATGAGGAATTGATGTGGAAGTATTTAACTTATTTGTAGTCATTCAGCAAGAAGTACCGCTGAGATTTAGAAATGTTGCTAGGGGACTAACAATAGCTGATTTACCGACCCAGCGACGCATGAATATTAATATAGACTGTCCATTTCTTGCCTTCATGTTTGAATTCTGTTATTACCGAACGATTGTTTGACTCTTGGTGGGAACCTAAACTTTGGAACATGTCGATTATTTGGCAAGAACATTTAGGTCTACAGCTGGGCGGGTTATTTATTTATTTATTTTAAAGTTTGCTATGTGGAATCCAAGTGTTCCAGTCATTCCCAGCATTATATACTTTGTACAACATTTGAGCACGGAGTTGAGTACCTAGAAACACATACCTTTAGAGAAGTTGTGATGGATTTAAATTATATTATAGTCATTGTTAGAAATGGGGTCTTTGGTTGGCAATCTGGTTACACCCTGTCCAAGCAAGGACCCTCACTCTAGTCAGGGTAAGTCACACACAATCCAAATTATCCTGTGCTCACCCTCTGACAGCTTGGCACTGAGCAGTCAGGCTTATCTTGGAAGGCAATGTGTAAAGAATTTGTGCAACAAATCATACAATAACACAATATAGCACCACCAAAATACAACACATGGGTGGTCATTACAACCTCGGCGGTCTTTTTACAAGACCGCCGAGGGACCACCTTGCGGAAGACCGCCAGTAGTGGCGGTTTGCCGCTCGGCGTATTATGACTGTTGGCTGCTCTCCGTCCTTTTTCCGACGGAGAGCTGCCAACAGCCATACTGGCGGGCGGCGGGGAAGTGGAGGTTGCTCCACCTTCACCGCCACGCCAACAGAACACCGCCCACCGAATCACGTCCTGTGATTCGGCGTGGCGGTGTTCTGTTGGCGGTGTGGTCTCGGCTGAGCAGCCCCCATGGCTCTCATCCCCTCCCGGAGGATCGGCGGAAAAGGTAAGTCAATCGTCCGTTAGGGGAGGGGGGTGGGGGGATGTTGTGTGTTGTGTGGGTGCATGAGGGTGTGCGTCTTTGTATGTAGAGGGGGTGTGTGAGTGTGTGTATGCTTGCGGGGGTGTTGCGAGTATTGGGAATGAGTGTGTGTATGTCTGTGGGTATGTCTGTATGGATGTGTGCGTGTATGTTTGTATGTGGGTGTGCGTGTCTGACTGTGTGTGTGGATGTAGGCATGTATGTCGGTGTGTGTGCGTGTGTGTGTTGGTGATGCCTGCGTGAATGTCGTGTGTGTGTGAGTTCTGTGATGTTGGGGGTCGGGGTGGGGAGGGGGACCCTGCCACCTTTGGAGGGTGGCAAGGTTGGTGGGGGGTGTAGGGGAGGGAGTCGGGTGGGGGGTGGGGGAGACCCCTATCAGTGCCAGGGAAGGAATTCCCTGGCACTGATAGTGCTTACCGCCATGGATTTTCATGGCGGTTCCAACTGCAGGAAATCCATGGCGGTAAGCCGGGTCAAAATACCGCCGGCGGTATAGTGACGGCCGCCGTGGCAGGCGGAACAGAGAACCGGCGGATGACCATGGCGGTAACCACCATGGTCATAATACAAAAAAAAAGACCGCCAGACTGTTGGCGGTCTTACTGCCGCTTCTCCGCCTTCCGCCAGGGTCATAATGACCCCCATGGTGTTTAAAAAAATATATAATATTTATCTGGATAAATGCAGGTCAACATGATTAAAATGCAAGAAGTATATGTTGAGATATCACTGAAAAGTGATATAAAGTTTCTTAAGTCTTTTAATAGCAGACAAAGGGGGTCATTACAACATTGGCGGTAAAAGCCGCTTACCGCCGTGCAGAAGACCGCCAAAACACCGTCGCGGCCGCGGATTTCCGCCACAGCTATTATGACCCACATCTAGGAATCCGCTGAAATTCAGACACCCACACAAGTCCGCCACACCAAAGGTCAGTGATAAACTGGCGAAAACAAATCCTCCACCGTCACGCCAACAGAAACACGCCCATGATATCACGACCCACGAATCCACGCGGCGGTCTATCAAACGCGGTATTCCATTGGCATTGTAGAGTTCCTCTGCCCTGGTCCTGGGATTCCTCACTGGGGTCAATTGCCATGACAGGTTGGGGTAACCAGAGTCCCCCAATAGCCATACACGGTGCCTCTGGAGTTGAGCCATCATATCAGGGATGCTGCTATTCCGCAGGATGTAGGCGTCCTGCACTGAGCCAGGGAACATAGCATTTACCTGGGAGATGTACTGGTCTGCCAAACAGACCATCTGAACATTCATGGAATGATAACTCTTCCTGTTTCTGTACACCTGTTCACTCCTGTGGGGGGGGACCAGAGCTACATGGGTCCCATCAATGGCACCTATGACGTTGGGGATATGTCCAAGGGCATAGAAGTCAACTTTCACTGTAGGCAAATCTTCTACCTCAGGGAAAATGATGTATCTCCTTACGTGTTTCAGCAGGGCAGACAACACTCTGGACAACACGTTGGAAAACATAGGCTGGGACATCCCTGATGCCATGGCCAATGTTGTTTGAAAAGACCCACTTGCAAGGAAATGGAGCACTGACAGCACCTGCACTTGAGGGGGGATCCCTGTGGGATGGCGGATAGCTGACATCAAGTCAGGCTCCAACTGGGTACACAGTTCCTGGATTGTGGCACGGTCAAACCTGTAGGTGATGATTAAATGTCGCTCCTCCATTGTCAACAGGTCCACCAGCGGTCGGTACACCGGAGGATTCCGCCATCTCCTCACATGTCCCAGCTGACGGTGCCTAGAAAGGACAACAGCGACCACAGAGTCAAGCAACTCAGAGGTATGTAAACATAATCCAAAAAGTAGTTTGTATGTGTGTTGAGTCCAGGCCTAGGTATGTGTGACGCAGTTGAAAATGAAGCCATGTGGGCCCCTGAAATGGCGGCTGCCTGACCTCTAAACTGGGACAATGGGATGTGAGGTAACTGCGCTGGCGTTGTACACCGTCGCGGTAGGCGGTCAAAGACCGCTGCGCAATGCTGCATTGGTTAACATTGGACCCTATGGGTCCCAGGAGCCAATGACGAAGTGCACCTGCGGTAATGATACGCACCGCCGCGAACGTCACCGCCGCGGACGTGACCGCCATTTTATATCTGTTCAATCACTCGATACCTGATCTTCGACAGGAGAGGACCTACACTGCAAGTGCTGCTGTGACCTCGGTCTGGAAGAGACAATGGCTCGTGCGTCTGTGGAAGGGGCCCCTGCCTTCACTGCACAGGAGTTGGAGAAGCTTGTGGACGGGGTCCTCCCCCAGTACACGCTACTCTACCGTCCTCCAGACCAACAGGTGAGTACACATGGAGCAAGTTGTATGGGCTATGCCTGGGTGGAGAGGGCTGGTTGTAAGAAGGAAGGGGGCAGAGTTCTGCGTGCATGAAGGACTGTGAATGCATGTGCCACATGGCAAGTGTAGGGATGTGGGCCACTCACTTTGACGTTGCAGTTGGTAATGACTTCTCTTCTGCCCCTGTACATGTCATGTAGGTCAGCACCCTCCAGAAGAAGGCTATTTGGCGTGCCATCGCCAAGGACGTCCGGACCCTGGGGGTCCACCAGAGACGGAGCACCCACTGCCGTAAAAGATGGGAGGACATTCGCCGCTGGAGCAAGAAGACGGTGGAGGCTCAGCTGGGGATGGCCTCCCAACGTGGGAGGGGTGCCCGTCGCACCATGACTCCCCTGATGTTCCGGATCCTGTCTTTGGCCTACCCTGAGTTGGATGGGCGCTTGAGGGCATCACAGCAGACACAAGGGGGTGAGTACACTCTCACTCAGCTGACTTTGCGTGCAGTGAAGGTGTCTGGGTGGGGGAGGAGGGCTGTGGGTTTCCCAAGGCCAGGGCGAGTTCTGTAGGCTAGGCCCCTCCGTAAGGCAGGCCATGTGGCACTCCACCCCACCTCTGTAGAGTGCCAAGTACAGGTATACATGCCCCTGTGTCATCTATGTGTGCAGATGTCGACCATAGCCATGTAGGCCATATCCCAGGGACTGCATCAGTAGAGCCCAACAGCGCGGCAAATTTACAGGGGGCTGCTGTGTCTGTATTGTCTGCCAACGGTAGCGGTAAGCCATGCATTCAACCTGTCTTTCTTCTGTCGTCCCCCCTTGCCCCCCCTTTTTGTGCTCTCCCTGTTCTTGTGTGCATCAGCATCATCAGGCGGAGGTACAGTGGCACCGGAGCACGAGGGAGCTGCATCCCACATGGCCATGGAGGGCCACACCACGGACTCGGAATACACCAGTGGGACAGAGGGCGAGGGGAGCACCACGGCGGTCACAGGATCTGCAACCAGCGACACGGACTCGTCCTCCGATGGGAGCTCCCTTGTGGTGGTGGCAAAATCTGTGCCCCCCACTTCTACAGGTACAGCCGCCACACCCCCTACCAGCACCGCCCTCCCAGCAGCCCCTTAGCCTTCGCCCCGTGCCCGCTCAACTAGGAGGGTGGGCATCACCTTCACCCCAGGCACCTCAGCCCCTGCCCCTGTCACCTCTGCTGCCCTCAGTGAGGAGGCCATTGACCTCCTCAGGTCACTCACTGTTGGGCAGTCTACCATTTTGAATGCCATCCAGGGTGTAGAAAGGGAATTGCAACAAACAAATGCATTCCTGGAGGGCATTCATTCTGGTCAGGCTGCCCTTCATCGAACCCTGCAATCTCTGGCCTCAGCACTGATGGTAGCCATTGTCCCTGTCTCTAGCCTCCCCCCTCCAACTTCCTCCACCCAGACCCAATCCCCTGTACCTCTGCCTATCCCAAGCACACCATCAGACCAGCCTGCACACACCTCAACACACAAGGGAAGCTCAGGCAAACATAAGCACCACACATCCCACAGTCACTCTCGCAAGCATCACACACATACAGACACAGCAACATCCACTGCCTCCACTGTGTCCCCCTCCTCGTTGTCTCCCTCCTCCCTCCCAGTGTCGTCTGCACTCTCACCTGCATGCACTATCACTACAGCCACTAGGTCCCGCACCAGCACACCCACCACCACACCCCGCTCACCTGCACTCACCACCCCCACTACCATTTACACGTCCCCTGTGTCCTCTCCCAGTGTGTTTGTGACGCCCACTCCCAAAGTACACAAACGCGGGCACACTCCCACCCAACATCCATTCACCTCACGACAGCCTCCAGTGCATGCACCTGCACCCAAATCAACAAAAGTTACACCTCCTACAACCACCTCTTCTTCCTCCACTCCCAGACCCCCTCCAGCTACCCGTCCCAGTGTTCGTAAGCAACTTTTCCTGAGCAACCTTTACCTCTTTCCCACCATCCCCGTCTCCAATTCATAGGTCCCGTACTAGCACCTCAGCCAAAAAATCACCGGTACCAGTGGTGCCTGTTAGAGGTATGTGGAGTGCACCGGGCACCAGGGCAGCCAGTGTGACTCGGAGCCAGAGCACAGCCAGTCCCCCCCTGTGAAGCACCAGAAGTTGGACAGTGCCCGGCGGGACAGGGGGAAGACTCCAGCCGGCAAAGCCGCTCACAAGGGTCCCGGGGGGAGTGTCCACTCAGCTGTGACTCCTCCCAAGGTTGGGAAGGGGCAGAAGAAATCGCCAAAGTCTGGGAAGAGCAGCACGGTGGAGAAGCCCACCATCATCCCCGCTGCCCAGGAGGCCACCGCCAGCCCCATCGTCAGTGGCCAGGAGGCCACCGCCAGAGTCAGTGCCCAGGAGGGCAGTCCCATCGTCAGTGGCCAGGAGGCCACCGCCAGAGTCAGTGCCCAGGAGGGCCCCGGCAGCCACAGCCCCGCTGGGCAATGAGGGTCCGCCATGGCAAACACCGCTGCACAGGTCAGAGACAGCAAAGTCAAGCACCGCTGAACAGGGCAATCACCGCTGAACAGGGCAAAGACCGCCATGGCAAGCACCGCTGAACAGGTCAGAGACAGCAAAGTCAAGCACCGCTGAACAGGGTAAGCACCGCTGAACAGGGCAAGCACCGCCAACTCAAGCACCGCTAGCCCATGTGCGGCAGTGGCAGTGACGGAACTGGGACCGTCACGGTGAGAGTGATGCACTCTGGGCACCAGTCCCCCTCCAGAACCAGTGGAGACATGCATCCACTCCGTCTGTCCTTGGCAGGATGTAGCACTCTGGGCACCAGTCCCCCTCCAGAACCAGTGGAGACATGCATCCACTCCGTCTGTCCTTGGCAGGACGAATTACTCTGGGCACCAGTCCCCCTCCAGAACCAGTGGAGACATGCATCCACTCCGTCTGTCCTTGGCAGGATGAAGCACTCTGGGCACCAGTCCCCCTCCAGAACCAGTGGAGAAAGGTATCCACTTGAGAGACTGTGGCTTTGCACTCCCCAGGTTGGAACAGTGGGCAACCCACCCACTGTAGAGACTTGAGAGACTGTGGCTTTGCACTCCCCAGGATGGAACAGTGGGCAACCCACCCACTGTAGAGACTTGAGAGACTGTGGCTTTGCACTCCATAGAATACATCAATGGGCATGGAGCTCTGTCGTGGATCTGGCATGGTGCAGTCATCCGGCTGAGGTGCCCCCTCTTCCCTTCCCCCTGAGGTGCCTGTTGTATTTCTATCTGATGCCCCAGCAGTGTTCTCTCCGTTTTGCTCAGGTATCGTGTGTGGGCCTCGCCCATGCATTTTGGGCCCAGTGGTCCACGGACATTGAATGGTGCATTACCTGCACTACTAATCGTGATGTATATTTTGTTGAATGTGAAATTATATGTGTATATATTTGCTTACTGTACTTTTGATATATTACAATGGTTGCACTCATTTCCTTTTGTCTTTGCATTCTTCCGTGGGGTTTGGGGGTTGTTACTGTAATGTTTGGATATGCATTGGTGTGTGTGTTGTAGTGGGTGAGGGTCGGGGTGGGGGTGTTGCGTGTGTGTGTCCCTGACTTTTGCCTCCACCCTCCCCTATGTCGTAGGTGCAGTACTCACCATTGTCTTCGGCCCCGGCGTTGATCATGATTGTAGAGGAGCAGGAAGACTATCGCAGGGAGTATTTGGAGTTCCGGTTCCATGGTGTCCTCCTTCCACGTGGAGTGTGTAGAGGTGAGCGTTTTCCCATTGAAATGGCTGTTTCCGCCGTGTTTTTATCGACGGTGAATCCGCCCCGGAAAAGGTGGCGGATTGGTAGGTTGTGATACTGTGGGCGGTACTTTGTCTCCCGCCTGTCTGTTGGCGGTGACCGCCGCGCTGTTTGTCTGTACCACTGTGACGGTCGGAGTGTTAAAGTGGCTGTCTTTGTCGTCATTCCCAAAAAAATTCCGCCAGCCTGTTTTCGGTCTTACCGCCGCTTTAACACCGTCCACTAGGGTTGTAATGACCACCAAAGTCTCTTTCAAGCACACAGTAACTGGTTCGCGTGAAAAATCTCGGCAAAGGACCGGAGAGGAGGAGATACGTGGAAACAAAGGGGTGTGCGTCGATTTCTCGGGCCGCACACGGTGATGCGTCATTTAGTTTTCACGCAGGGACAGCTGTGCATCGATTTCTGGTGATCGGTGGTAGATCCTCTTAGGGTAGCGGGGTTTTCAGACACCCTGGGGATGATGCATGGATTTCCGCGCTGCTAGAATGAAGTTACAGGAGCTGCGTTGATCCAGTTGGCGTTGCGTCAAATTTTCTACAGCACGGCAGGTGCTGCATCGATTCCTCTCTGGAAGTCGTGCTGAGTCGTTCCGGCTCGGCTGCGCATCGGTCCGGTGAGGCTGTGCATTGAATTTCCAGTTGCTACACTGGCACTGCATCGATCTTCTCGTTGCAAAGTCGGGCTACATCGTTCCGGTTCGCCGTGCGGTGAAATTTTCACCGCGGTGCAGGCTGAGCATTGTTTCTTGCAGGCTGTGCGCCGATTTTCGCAGCACAAGGAGTTCTTCTTGCAGAGATGAATTCTTTTTGGTCCTGAGCCTTCAGGAAACAGGAGGCAAACTCTATCCAAGCCCTTGGAGAGCACTTCTTCACCACAACCAGAGAGAAGCAATGCGGCAGGGCAACAACAAGGCAGCAGTCCTTCACAGAAAGCAGACAGGTGAGTCCTTTGAGCAGCCAGGCGGATCTTCTTGGCAGGATGCAGGTTCTGGTTCAGGTTCTCTTCTACAGGAAGTGTCTGAGTTGGTAGGGACAGAGGCCCTGTTTAAATACCCAAATGTGCCTTTGAAGTGGGGGAGTCTTCAAAGAGTGGCTTAGAAGTGCACAAGGTTCAGTTTAATCCGGTCTGCCAGGGTCCCAGTAGGGGGTGTGGCAGCCCTTTGTGTGAGGGCAGGCCCTCCACCCTCTTAGGCCAGGAAGACCCATTCAAAATGCAGATGTATGCAAGTGAGGCTGAATATCCTGTGTTTGGGGTTTGTCTGAGTGAATGCACAAGGAGCTGTCAACTAAACCCAGCCAGATGTGGATTGTAAGGCACAGAGGGCCAGATGTATGAAAGCATTTTGTATTCGCAAATGGTGCGAATGCCCATTTGCGAATGCAAAATGCCAGTTCAGAATGTATGAAATACATTCTGAACGCAATTTTAAGGAATCGCTAAAATAGCGATTCTTTAAAATTGCGACCCTGTTTAGAGAGTCGCAAATTGCTACTCTCTAAATTAGAATTCGCAAATAAGGATTCCTTTTTTGCGATTTCTTAGCACATGTATGAAGCAATTCCTAAATGCGATTTGGGAATTTAGGAATCGCTAATTACCACCAAGTTGAACTTGGTGGTAACCATGTGCAAAATTTAAAAATGCATTTAAAATGCATTTTTAAATTGTACATGTAAAGCACACATGCCCGTTTGGCATGTGTGCACCTTACATGTCCCCCAAAAAATGTTTGGGATGCAGCAGAGGGGGCAGCAGAGGGGTTTTGCATTTCCAAAATTGCGATTTCTGGTTCAGAAATCGCAATTTTGGAAATGCAAAAAATTCACCGATATGGGCCAACAGGCCCATAGCTGCGAATGGGGCCGGTATCGCAATTTGCGATTTGGTAATAGCATTTGCGATTTTTAAGAAATCGCTATTACCGAATCGCAAATGTGATACATGACACTTTGCGAGTCGGAAATAGCGATTTCTTAAAAATCGCTATTTCCGAATCGCAAAGGGCCGTGATGATACATCTGGCCCAGAAAGATTTAAGTGCAGAGAAATGCTCACTTTCTAAAAGTTGCATTTCTAAGGTAGTAATACTAAATCCAACTTCACCACTCAGCAGGATTTTATATCACCATTCTGCCCATACTAATTATGACCTTCCTACTCCTTTCAGATCAGCAGCTACCACTCAAACAATGTATGAGGGCAGCCCCAATGTTAGCCTCTGAAGGGAGCAGGCCTCACAGAAGTGTAAAAACGAATTTAGGAGTTTTACTCCACCAGGACATGTAAACTATATAGGTACATGTCCTGCCTTTTGCCTACACAGCACCCTGCCCTATGGGTTACCTAGTGCATAACTTAGAGGTGTCTTATATGTAGAAAACGGGAGTTTTAGGCTTGGCAAGTACTTTTAAATGCCAAGTCGAATTGGCAGTGAAACTGCACACTCAGGTCTTGCAATGGCAGGCTTGAGACAAGGTTACGGGGCTACTGAAGTGAGTGGCACAATCAGTGCTGCAGGTCCACTGGAAGCATTTAATCTTTAGGCCCTGGGCACATATAGTGCACTCTACTAGGGACTTATAAGTAAATTAAATAGCCCAATTGGTTATGATCCAATGTTAACATGTTTAAAGGGAGAGAGCATTTGCACTTTAGCACTGGTTAGCAGTGGTAAAGTGCACAGAGTCTAAAAACCAGCAGAAACAGTATCTCAAAAGTGGAGGGAGGCAGGCAAAAAGTTAGGGGTGACCACCCTAAGGCTGTCAGATCTAACAGTCATCTAATAAATCTTGTGTTCATTCCCTTGTGGATTGATGATATCATCTGAAGGGCATAATGGCACCATACGCCACACAACAGAAGTAAAATTATATTGTGTATTTATTGATTATGGTCTTTTTATAGGGCAGCGTGTCTCATTGCTCGACCAATGATTGTGGACCTCCATGGCAGGTCAGTCATGGATGCCAATTGGTACTTCCTGTTGATGTAGACATTAAGTAGTAGACTTACTAAAGAGTTGAATGAACATTCACTAGGGCCAAAAGGAAGAAACACCTATTAGCTATTTCATTATGAAGGACCACAAGTGCTTTGCAAAGTTGTGTTGCACCTCAGGAGCTCCCGTGAATACCTTAAGAATTCAAACCAAAAGTTTTAGATTTTGTACAGCTTCACATAGAGTTCACAAGCGCTTGTTTTCTGTGACTTCGTTGGAGTTGTTCGGATTTTTCAACATCAACAAAAAACACGTTAAAAAATATCTTAATGACAGAAAAACCAGAACAAGCTCACACTGGTTGTAGGCCATGAAAAAATGCACGTGTGCATAAAACCTAGAAAAAAATATGTAACACGTATTTATTACAGAACAGACACAATACATAAGCACAGAAAACATGAATAGACACAATACGTAAACAGAGAAAACATGAACAGACACAATACATGAACAGAGAAAACGTGCATATACGTGGTTTTCAAAACAGTGTCAAGTTTTTTTGAGTGCTCTGAGGGTGGCAGAGAGGTACGCAAACGGTTTTTCCTAATTATCGCAACATCCATCCATCATCGACTGTACTGTGACAATTTTCACTTCAGTGTCAATAATTACGTGAAAGAGAAATGCTATATGGGATGGGGACAGTCAAATTAAATCAGTGTCTAACACACACCAGTCACTGTTCCTATAGCATCTTCCCTTAGGCATCCTCTCTTAGATACTTCATACCATAAACTGCACTTTGGGCTTTTCTGGTGACATGGAAATGGAGCAGAATTTACTTTTGTAGTGTGAAATACCGAAGTTAGCTTTTCCATTGGAAATCTATGACAGGTGACTCATTATAAGAGAATTTTCTTTCATGTGCATTCATTTTATGTCTGTAGAACATTATTGCAGAGGAGGGAGAGAGGAGGAGATTATTAGCAGACTTCACTGTTCTCATATGTTATATTGTACTCTGTGTCACACACAGCTCCACCCCACATGCTCCTATGGAATAGCTATCATTGGTGGGGATTGAATAAATGGTTATAACAAAGTGGTGGATTGAAAAACAAGTCTCCGCATGTCCACATGGTTTAAATTAATTTCAAGAACACGAGACCTGAAAATTAGAAAATGTTGTTAAAAATAGAAATAAAGAATTAATTGCATTTGAGGTCTCATTCTGTGACCTGCCATCAACAAAACAAAGGCCCTGATTTAGAACTCGGTGGACCGTTTACTCCGTCACAATGATGACAGGTATCCCATCGCCAAAATCTAAATCTCTTAGAGGATAATGGGATTTGGATTTCGGGGAACAGAATATCCTCCGCCGTTATGATGGAGTAACCCCTCCGCCGAGTTCTAAATCAGGCCCAAGTCTGTAACATAGTCCCTATGCGTATTTGTAACTGTGTGTATGTGTATGCAATATAAACCTGAAATTCAGTACTGTAATACTACAAAAAGAGTGTTTTTTTATGTAAACTTGATATTGTGTCACTGAGTTGGTATCACAAAGGTGCCATTAGAAATATCTATGGCAGATTTCCTACATTTCATTTCATCCATGTTTTTCTGTATATCATTCAGTTAAGCCAGCCGAAGCATTTGCTGCCTGAAGTAAGCATGTGCATCCTCTCTCAGATGATGGATAGCTTTTGAGGAGACGTTTGCAACTTTAATCCCATCACATGCAAAAAACTCCCTTTCATTACCAGTATGAACAACGTTGGATCCTTAGAGGTTTAAATTATGAGGATCACAGGACACATTAACCTAAATAGTGGTATTAATATTTTATTGTAGATAGATTAAGATTATCATGATTGGCATACACAACATCTTAGTGGGAATCTCAAAAGAAAAGTTTGCCCAAAAAGTTAGTAAAATCAAAGAATGATTAATCTACTCAAAATCAATCAAGTCTTTCATTGCATCAAATATCGTCCAACAGCTGGATGGCCAAATCCAAAAGAAATACTAAGTGACACATCAGAAAGTCATCTGTGACTGTAAAACAGGTTACCATTGCTATACTGGATGATTAAATGTCCATGCGATGAAATATTGTACGCAACATAGTTTTCAGTATTTGGCATATTGTGGGGCAACTGCAGATCAGATGACTTAGGCATTCAGATTTATAGCCAATGAGCCTGCATTGCTTTTTAATGAATACCAAGATGCCCTCATCTCTAATATTGGCAGCAACAAAAACTAAAATCGGAAAAATTGTATTTATGCATTCCTGCTTTTAGATGTGCATGGAGATAATATTAAGACTACAAGATTTCGTAAGAAGGGGCAAGAGTTTTCCTTTTTTGCAATGTAGCATTTTTTCATAATTATTGTCAAATGATGTAAGTCTGGCTGGCTCTTTTTTTTAAAGTCTGTGGTGTTCAAGCCGTTACACCATTATTCTTGGATATTAAACTGGCTTGAATATTTTTCCAGATTGTCTAACCATATTGTTTTCTTAGCACTGTGAGTGGCATTGATCTCTGCCCAATGATTTTAAAGTATCTGTTTTTTTCACTCCTTAATCTGTGGCTGTAGTTATTGAATTGGGCATTAATCCTATCAGCCATGTTGGAGATACCAAGGCCCATATATATACTCCCTTTGCGTCGGATTAGCGTAATTTATTTACGCAAATCCGGCGCAAACACCATATTTATATTTTGACGCTAGACCCGTCTAGCATCAACATTTCAGAGTGTGCGTCATTTTCTGGATGCGTGAAACCACCTTGCGTCAATGAGATGCAAGGTAGGCATTCCCGTCCAGAAAATGACTCAAACACCTGTGCGCCATATTTATCCAACCCGGCAAAAATGACGCACGGTGGGAGGCGGACCAGGAAAATGACGCAAATCCTGATTTAAGTCAAATTTTAACGCCTGGGACAGGGCAGGCGTTAAAATGGGGCAAACACTCCACTACTTAAGGAAAACTCACACAAGCAACATCATTGCTCGAGAAGGATGACATTGAGGTGCTTCTCATGCAGCATGCCAGAAGACGCAAAGCACAGGACCAACAGCAGCAGCTACCACCACACCAACGTGGACCCCAAAGGCAAAGGAGAAGGCAGGAGAGGCTATTCAGAACCAGGACAACCCTCCTGGGCCTCAGGGAACATGATATCATACAGAGTCAACTAGCATGCCATACAGCAGCTGCTGCGCCAAATTGAGCCAAAGTTAACAGCCAGCTTGCAGACACCCCACATTATTGCACCGGAGACCAAGCTTCTAGCTGTCCTGCACATGTTGGCAAGTGACTAATTTCAAACTACTGGTACCCTGGTTGCCGGGGTCTCACGGCCCTCATTCTTCGCCTTCCTGCCCAAGGCACTTGATGCCATCATCTCCCTCACACCCCAACACATCAGCTTCCCCAACACACAGCAGAAGCAGCAGGAGACCAAATGGGGGTTTTATCAAATTAATGGCTTCCCGCACGTGCTTGGTGCCATTGACTGCACACGTGTCCGGATTGTGCCACCTGCTGCAACTGAGCACCTATACTGCAACAGAAAGCACACGCTCTCCACCAATGTGCAGGCCATTGTTGATCACCAGGGATTGTTAACCAACATCATGGCAAAGTATCCTGAGAGTGTACATGATTCCTTCATCTTCCGCCAAGGCACCATCAATCGGCACTTCCAGGATGGACAATATGGCAATGGCCTTCTTGTTGGTAAGTCAAGAAACCTAGTAATATACACACAACACAGCAACCCTGTAAGACACACAAGACATACACCACTACATTGATACATTGATACACTGCGGTGTGACACTGGTAGTAATGTTTGATATCCTGACCCAATAGGATTCACACCTATGGACAAATGACGGCTGCGAATAACAATAGATGCCAATCTAGAGCCACAAGGTACCAATTTAAAACCACACAGTGTCAATGACATCGCCTTAACTGGCAGTACAACTTGGAAGATTCAACATCACATAAGGCCACAGTCAATCCCGCATCCTTCCAAGCAATACGTTGTGTGTAAGGGGTGTGCAATGTGTGTTGCTGCAGGTCAAACACCATGAGACACATAGCATGATGACGCTGACTTAAATGAAGGTGACATGTGAATTATTGAGGTAGTACCAACATCTCACATCACTCCTGGGGTGACATTGCCAGCTAGCAATAAGGAAGTGTACTGTGTAATGAAAACATGTTGCTGTGACACTAATGCAAAGTGCACACTGCTACACATACTGAAAGAGACAATTCCCCATCAACACAACAGATGTACAGGGAGATGGACCTTCCTACACTAAAACATTCAACACCACAACCAAGTTAGCCAGCTCACATGGAGCAACTTCAGTAGTGTAGGTGCATGGTTGCACATGAGCCTACTGGGTGAGGGAACAAAAACAGGTTTGCATACATTTAGTCACACATGGTATAATTGTGCATTGTCAATACTGAACACTTCAGTGCTGCCAACTTATGGAGATGTGTTGTGCATTGTCACCCAGCCAACTCAAAGGGCCTCACTGTTGCGTTTCACCTGCAATGACATATGTCTAATTGGATGGGATGTCCAGGCCATGTAGTGCAACCATGTTACCACCACAGTGGAATCTATTGTGTGTGTGGAAGTATCATGTCACCTCCAGTGAATGCACACGGACACATCTTTCTCACTACATAACGCAAATGAAAGTTTCTAATTATACCAGAGATGTCAGGTCAATTAGCCAAACACCAGTTTTGCTAGTCAAACAACCCAATGCAGAAAGAACCTCACAGAAGCCTAGGATCCCACAAAATACCACAAACACAAATGAGTCACAGACGACACAAGATAACAACTGCCTTGTAAAGTGACATTTCCGGTGCAACCAACAGCAAAATACTTACCCCTATTTTCTCTTTTGGCTGATCAGGGTTAGGGGATCCAGCCATGGATCATGACCCCACTGGCACACCCAAGCACAGCAGCAGAGCGTGCCTATAATGAGGCGCATCAGAGGACACGCACCATAGTTGAATGTACTTTGGCACCCTGAAGTCCAGATTCAGGTGCCTGGACATCACTGGAGGCAGCCTCCTATATTCCCCAGAAATGGTCTACAAGATCATTTTGACCTGTGCCATCCTGCACAACATTTTTGTTAAGAGGAACATTCCCCTATATGAACCTGAACAACAACTGCCTGAAGAGGAAGAGGAGGAGAATGCTGTCCGGAAAAATGAGGGGGAACATCCTAACACAGCAGCAGAAATGCGTTGCAGACAACATATAGTACAAAACATTTTCCAACAATAGTCACTATCACCACTTAGTTACAATATGGAATTAAGCAGCTCACTTTAACACTCAATCATGCTCTGAGTAATTATTTATGCATCACATGATCTCTAGGAATCATAATCAGAGCATTTCCTCATAGAGCATTGCAGAAAGGCAAATTTGTATACTTCAGATGCCACATCACATTTGATGGGTATGATTGTACAGCAAACATCACTTACAGTTTTTATGAAATACATCCTGTCTATTTCCCATTTGAAGGACAATTTCATAGAACCACAGCTATGAGACACATCCATGTTGCCAACATGGTCCATTGCAGCATATGACACCCAACTAAGACACCATCAATCATAAGGTAAAAAAAAGTGCATCATACATGAGGCAGTGGATGTGAAATTGCATTGGTAACAGGAATGTATGACCAGACCCTTGACAGCAGTAAGTGTGACATCAGCTATCTCAGCAAGGAGCATGTGTGATAATAAGTGCATCAAACCTGCATGCCATAGTTCTACTTCATCAGCCTGCATGGACTCCAGGTCCAATAATGCACTGCCTGGTTGTCGGTAAGACCTATAATCTGCTGTCCATTGCTTCCCATGGGAAAAGTCCAGTTGGCCCCTTATACTGCATTCTCACCTTCAGGACTTGTGAGAGACTGAAGCTGCACACACCTGTGAGGGAGCTTGGGTGACAAGTGGAGAATCAGTACTGTAAATGGATAGCACGAGTGTCCCAAGTATGACAAGCAATGCTCACAAGACATGCCCTGCGCAGTCCATCAGAAGTAATAAGTCCTGCCACTGCCATGTTTCAAGTCTCGTCCCACCCTTCTCTAGGGGGTGCTGTAAATGGACTATCTGTACCCTCGGAATCATCATCTACACTCACCCAGACTCCCATTCTGACTCCAGTGTGCTTCCCTTTTCAGTATGGCACGTCATAGTTCTACTTCATCAGCCTGCATGGACTTCAGGTCCCATAATGCACTGCCTGGTAGTCGGTAAGACCTGTAATCTGCTGTCCATTGCTTCCCATGGGAAAAGTCCAGTTGGGCCTTTGTACTGCATTCTCACCTGCAGGACCTGTGAGAGACTGAAGCTGCACACATCTGTGATAACTCTCATGCAGCCCAGCCATTTGACTCTGCCCTGCCCTTGCTGCTGCCTGAAACTGCTTAGAAGCTGCCATTCCCTGAAGCTCCTTGTTGTGCATTGGAGTACAATTCATTTGTGTTTCAGAGCCCTGTTGGATTGTGTTACAGTGCTGAGTACACCTGAAACTGCTCTTTGTTTCCACAGTGTTGCTCCACAGAGTCAGACTCTGCTCACTGTTTTTCTGCCTTGTTCATGTTTGTTCCTGACAGAGCCTGCATCCTGTTAGCCAGACTGGTTCCAGTCTTTGAGTCGTTGCATTAACCACAGACATTCCTTGGGGCTACAATTGCCTCATAATTGGTTTCCATGCCCTCCCTTTCCTCTTGGGGCATTGTGTCTGGTCAGTCTACGATCAGTCCTCAACTGTATCAAATAGTTTAATTTGTTTTCTTATTTTTTTGGTACCGGGACATGTTTTCCAGGGAGCGAATCCAGCCCCCATCCTTTGCCTGGTTTTGCATGTATTCATTAATGCCAAACAGTGACAGTGTGCTATGGCTGTATTCCTGGATTTGTTACTGTGCCTCCAGCCCAAAAAACAAGGGCTGTTAATGTGTATGTAAGGACAATACATGTTTGTGCCCTGATGGTCCAGACACAGATTCACTACTGCCGCCACCTTTCGATGGGGCTTGCGTGGTATCTAGCTGTGAGATGAATCTGCACAGAGGCACTGATGTTCCCTGTTGCTGTGGGAAGTTCAGAGCCCTACCCTGTATACAAATGTAGTGATGAAACCTGCCTGTTTGTCTATTACTCATCCATAACGTATTTGACCACAACAAGGATGCTCTGTCGTCCCCCTTCTGAAATTTCTGCTGTACCATAGCTGCCCTATCCCCTTGTATGCTATTAGCTGATCTTCGTGCTTTGAAGGGTACTCAGTTAATTCAAGGGTTGGCTCCGCAGACTCCTGACTAGACCTGCAAGTAACTGTTACACCATGGAGGCCAATACTGACACTGGGTACACATGCCCACACACTTGAACTGGACACTTTTATGCAATGAACCACTGGAAATATGTGAGCACAAGCAGCATGATCTGCTGGTCCACCACAGCCAGAGGAGGAGGATAGGTCATTTACATTAGTCAAACTGTGGTGTACATAACTATGTTATGATTGGAATTGAGACTCTCTGTCACAAACACTGTACCTACCTAGCATGTTCAAATGCCTGAATCATGGGTATATACACACAAGTGACCATGAAGTGGTAGCTAACATTTCATGAGATGTGAGGGGTAACATATCTGGCATAGCCCTCATCTGCCGTCCTCAATCTTTCCTGTGTATTGTTTGTCATGGGAAATGTATTGTCCCCAATGTCAAGCAAGTGCACACAGCATAAGAGGCAACAGATATTACAAACACATATCATGACTGATGTACCTCATTGATTGGCATCTGATGATGATACCCATTTGTAACACATTCATACATGAACAATACGCCAAATGTTTTGCATGCCGTTCCCACAGAGGTACAAAAATATGTTTAACAGTCAATTCACACACAAAACACACAGGCCATGAATCATTTTTTTTGTAGTGCAGCCTTGCTGTCCTCTATTGATGCAACACCTGCGCAAACTTGAAAAATCCATTTAAATTTCCAAAGTTTGTGCTGCTGTTGCGTCAGTTAAGAGAGCTGATCCTGCACAACGATATGAGTCTTATGGGCCACATTAGTATGGTCTGCCACATGGGCCCAAACACATTGAATACACACTGCAGGTGATACCATCCTATCTTTGACTAGTTATAGGCTGCATGCATGTTAAAATTTGAAAAATGACGCAAACACAGTTTAAGACAGAATATTTGACGCAAACGCATCAAAAAATGATGCTAACGCACATTATACATCAATGGCTCCCTAGCGTTAATTCCACCAGTGCACTCCAGGCAAGCGGATATCCATTGAAAATGTATTGATCCATGAATGCTTGGGATTTTGACGCATGCGACTGAAGGTGGTGTCTGGAGGGTTCCTAGGACATCTTGAGGGTTTTCTGGGTAATGGTTGTCAGATCTTCATCCATGTCATCAGGGTAGTCCAGGATAGGCATATCCACAGGAGAGCCATTGTCCTCTGCAATGAGATATTGTACAAGTAGTGTGTGTGTACTGTGGCAGTTGCAATGTGACGCCACTGACTTCCTATTAGTGGAACATTGTAATCTTGGTTCCTGTTAATTGTTCCTGTCATTAATATTAGCATTCTCACAGGCCTATGCCCCATCTGCATGTCACATGTAGTGTGGCCAGTTTGGGGAATTGTCTGCATCACATCCTCAAGGTGTAGGTTCTGTCCAAATTGTGTCTTGCCACCTTCTTGTCCTACTCACCCCTCCCTCTACTTCCATTAGCATGGTGAGGCCTTGCAATGCCTGTGGGTGTTCTGATGCCACTTGCACCACACATAACAATATGGTATTTCACATACACCTATACGTTGCTGAGACCTAGCACATACCATGTATTGCATTGGCATGACACAATACAGGTGTCAGCATTGGTAATGTGTCATGTTGATGTTTGCCAATGTGTGCTACATTTGATTACACTGATTGGCCTGGAAGTGTTCCATTTCCTCTTATGGCTGTGCAGGTGTGTTTCACTAGCTAGACACACATATCCTCCCCCTCAATCCTGGTGTCTTAGCAGTATGACAGTTGAGATGTTGCAAGGTGGCATTGCAGCTATTGTAACACAGGCACAGGATAGACCCTGGAATGGGCAGCATGGGAATGACATTACTGCTGAGTACTTCATTATGTAAGTAACAATACATGATGTTTATTGTGCCTATAGACATGGGCATTTCACAGGATTTACACTTTGTTAGGAATTGAAGGGGATTGATCACATCGTCATCCTGAACCCTCTATTGTGGGTGTGTTTGTTCCATGGGCACATAACTGACATTTCCTAATTGACCAGCACACACAGCACAGGTGGTAGTGGCAACTGTTATCAATGGTAAATGCCGCTTGAGTAAATGGCCTGAGACTGGGCATTGTCCCCTGGTTCACGTTCTGACAATACCAGCTGTCCTGTGACAGCAGCCCAGTTTTACGTTCTACCCTGCCCACCTGGACTGGCTTTGCCTTTCCAACAGCCTTAGCATGGCGGAGTACCCCCATGCAAAGGTTGTTGGTGTTGTGTTGTGCTGTGCCCCTAGATTCCCCTGCACAGCCCATGCACCTGTGCCATGCCCCTTTGCCTTTTCCACTGCCGGATTTCCATGGCTGACATGCATTGTGTAGTAGGTATGTACCTCCCCCTGCTTGCAGTTAACATTTAGGCATTTTTGTCCCCTATGCAACTTACCCTGCATATGTGTTGTTTCCTGGTAGTCTGCACTATGCTGTCATTCCTGGAACGATCTCCTCTGGGATGACGGCTGCCACCATCTCCTCCATCTCGTCCTGCGCCTCCTGTGGTGCTGGACTCCCACCTACAGTCTGCAGTGCTGCCTTCCTGTTCTTTGCCATTTTTTCCTTCATCCTGCGCTTGCAGTCATGCCAGCATTTCTTGCACTCCGTGACAGTTCTCCATACCTCTGCACACTGTTTATCTTGTCGACAATTTGTTGCCAAATTGCCTCTCTCCTCCCAATTGGCAATTCTGAGGTGATGAAAAGTTGATGCTGGTGCTCCGTCACCTCTCTGACCAGTATTTCATGCTCCTCTGCACTGAAACAACACTTCCTTTTCTTCTTGTCTCTCCCCTGGGTCTTGTCTGTGTCCTCCTGGCTAGTTTCGGATAGATTGGGGTCTCCCTTGGGTCTCTCCTGGCTTCTGGGATCCATTTTGGGGCTCCTTGGCACTGTTTGCTGTGTTTGCACCGCTTATTGACGCTATTGTGGTGGAAAATGGCGCATATCTGGTGTGCGATGTCGCAAACCCGATCAAAGTCATTTTCTCTGCGTTAACGTTGTTTTGCTTTCCGACAGGGCGCAATGGTTAGAGTTTAAAAAAATGACTCTAACCAGTGCTTTGCGCCACCGTGCGTCAAAGTATAAATTTGACGCACAGGTGGCGCTAAGAAATGGTGTTAGCGCAGTTTTGCGTCAAAAATTATAAATATGGGGCCAAATTCTAAATGGAGTTGTGCCGCTACAAAAGAGCTAAGGGGCAAAGGGGCACTTCTTGGTGTGGGGTGATGGTGTCATAGCTTCAGGAGCAACAAGCCTGATGGCTGGTGAGTTCATATTGATACCCCAGTTTTATGTTTTCCTTATACTGGTCAGATGGTGGCTGCACCTGCATTTTGATAAGCGACTATCCATCCCGCTCTTATTGATTCATATTATTCAGATATGCTGGCCACACCTTTGATTTGATAAATGACTCTGCCTTCACCCTTTTACTGATTTCTCCTCTAGTGTTGAACAGGAGGTGGAAAGCAGGTATTGGGTCAGTCTCTAACCAAGGAGAATCTGATCTCAGCATCATCTCCCTGTCCTCTTGTCACTTCAGGTCTAGGATAACCCTGAGCATGCTTCCTCCTTGGACACACTTATCTTGGTACTTAGGTTGAGCACTGAGCGAATATCTTCTTATCTAACAAATGCTGGAGTAATTTGTCTGAACTCAGGGATGTGTGTTATGATGTTCAGATTAATTTACACAGTGGTTGTTTCCAATGTGGAATAACCACGGTAACCCTCCATTCACTTTTAACCACAGAACTAATTACCATATTTACAATGCAAGCTTCGTGTAATTAGGACTCTGAAAGGCAATCTTTTGGTAACTGAGGCATTCTGACACAATATATTCATTAGCGTGAACAGAAAAATAAAAACATTTTTCTTTTCTCATCCTAGCCCTTCCTGACATTACTTAATTACGGTTTTACCTCAAAATGGTTGATCTATCATCTTTATTAGACATTGCCTGACAATAGTATCAAATGGGGCAACTAGATCATCAGTACTTGTGCATGGACGTTTTGTGCTAGTACTTGTGTTGTTTCATTTTATGCACCTGCTGTGCGGTGGGTCTGGTGTAACATCGCTTATGTGATGCTGTTCAGGTTTCCTCTGCTACTGTTCAGGGCTGTCCATTATTGGGCCATTAGGGCAATGCCCCTCCACATTTGGAGGAGAGAAGGAGACTGACAGGCAGCTCTCCCACTGGTGAGTCTGGCAGTAGACTAGCAGTAGATCAATCAGTATTCACTTGGACACACTGAGTATGTGAGGGTAGAACATGTTACTCGCCTGTGAGATGTGTGATGTGTTCTGTTTTCCATAGAGTGATCCCTGCTCTGCTATTGTCTTTACTATATGTGCTCTGTGTGCTGTAAAGTTTGCATTGCTAGCTATGTTTTCTATTCATTGTGAGAAGGAGCTTGCACCATTGCGGCCTCTTCTCACAAATTTGGTTAATTTGAGAAGAATGTAATGTATGGTGCGTCCCATAACAAGATAATGAAACCTCATTGATCATCGTGCATATGGAAACTCTTCCCAGATAGAATTAAAACAAGACCACATCCTTCCAACTACACACACTCTACAGGTTGTAGCGTGTGACCCATGTGCGCACGAGTTTTTGGTGCCCTCAAGAAGGGGTAGTAAGTATTATGTCAAAGTTGCAAAAGAGTACAATACAATGCCTTACCCTCTTCGAGAATTCACTTTGCTACACTATATCTAGTGCACACCATCACATTTAAACTTTGACATCTCTTTACATTGTGGAAACCTTTACACAAGCATGGCCAAAACTGAAGCTGCCAAGACCTCGACAGGCCTCTTGTGCCAAACCTTCTAGTGCAGGTGTTATAGTAATAAAGGGCATATTTACAAGCCCCTAGCACCACCTTGTGCTGTTCTAACATCATTTCTTTTTTACACTAAGGCAGCGTTAAGGAGGCTTTACTCCGGCATTGTATTTACAAAGTGGTGCAATGCTTGCATTTCAAACCGTTGAACCACATTATTCCTGCGCCAGGCATATTGTATGCAAGGGGGGCATTCCGATGCAGGGAGGCCTGAAAAAATGGCACAGTGAAAATTTACATTTCACTGCACCATTTTTTCAGTTATTTTTTAACGCATGCTCAGAGTAGGCGTTAAAATGACACACACATTTTAATCAATGGACCTCCCTGTGCTTTGCTGCACTAGCGTCAACATTTTTGATGCTAGTGCAGCAAAGCGCCACAATAGCGGCAACATTTTTGACACTTTTGTCCTAACAGCCGCCATGGTGCGCTGTATTGTAAATACAGTGTAACCATGGTGTTGTTAGGTAGGGCAGGGGCGACCAAGAAAAGTGGCACATCGGGACCGCTGCACCACTTTCTTGTAAATATGCCCCTAAATGTGTTAATATTGGTTTTGGTCATGTTGATAGAAGGTGAAGGTTTGTCTATGCAATGGCAGTGTATTTCAATTTTTTAACGGGAACACTGAGTCATGTGGCAGTTTCTGAAGTATTAAAATATTTTTAGAAATCCTCCAAATATTGTTGGGAACACCTTAGGATTTAACTAAGGGCTTATTCAGAGAAATTTGCCATAAAATGCACAACTTGGCATAATTGTTTTCACATTTTTCCAAGGGGACAACTCTCCCCAAGGACCGCAATCGCCTGTAAAGTAGCTGGATTTGCTCACTTCAGATCTGCCTAAGCAATCACACCCCATCTGTTTCAAAGTTCACCCGCCGGCACTGCTCACAGCTGCAGTGTGAACACAAATACGAAATGCACCACAAACCTCAACTTCATTTTTTTCGCCTGAAACAGGTAAGTGCGTCTTCAGACTACATAGTTTCCATTTCATTCCACCGCACCCTGCTATTGAATATGGGCATATAGTTCCAGTGTGTTCCTAACAGGTCGCATTTTGCCTTTCTGCACTTGCAGAGAAGACTTATGCCCTGATTTACAGTTTGGTGGACGGATTACTCCCTCACCAAGTGGCGGATATATCGTCTGCCTTAGGGCTTCAGTGAATTATAACCTACGACCTTTCGAACGTGGCGGACTGATATCTGTCACCGTAACCCTTCCACCAAACTCTAAATCTGTGGGGGTCATTCTGACCCCGGCGGTCTGAGACCGCCGGGGCCAGGGTCGGCGGGAGCACCGCCGACAGACCGGCGGTGCCCCGCAGGGCATTCTGACCGCGGCGGTTCGGCCGCGGTCAGATGCGGGAAACCGGCGGTCTCCCGCCGGTTTCCCGCTGCCCTGCAGAATCCTCCGCTCCGCCGCCATGGGGATTCTGACACCCCCTACCGCCATCCTGTTCCTGGCGGGTCTCCCGCCAGGAACAGGATGGCGGTAGGGGGTGCCGCGGGGCCCCTGGGGGCCCCTGCAGTGCCCATGCCAATGGCATGGGCACTGCAGGGGCCCCCGTAAGAGGGCCCCACAAAGTATTTCAGTGTCTGCTATGCAGACACTGAAATACGCTACGGGTGCCACTGCACCCGTCGCACCTTCTCACTACGCCGGCTCAATTCTGAGCCGGCGTCCTCGTGGGAAGGTTGATTTGCCCTGGGCTGGCGGGCGGCCTTTTGGCGGCCGCCCGCCAGCCCAGGGCAAATCCCAAAATACCCTCAGCGGTCTTTCGACCGCGGAGCGGTATTTTGGTGGGGGAACTTTGGCGGGCGGCCTCCGCCGCCCGCCGAAGTTAGAATCACCCCCTGTGTCTTGAGTTTTTGAAGGGTAGCATTTACCAATAACACGTGTTCAGTGCTGCAAGGCTTTCTTTAGTTCTGGCAAGTGGCTGCACTTTACAAATGGAAATAAAGAACACTTAATCGAAAAAAAGCACGCACGGACTATCAAGTATGTCTTGTCCCCACACCCTGGCCTATTTTTATCTGAGTGTAATTGTGAACATATTCTTTCATAAGTGTCTTATTATTATGCATGAAATACCTTTGGTTTCACTATGCAGGACTTTGCAGCCATAGACTTCAATGGGATGATGGGCTGATACCGATCTCCCTTTGTATACCAGCATGGGCAATTCCTTGCTGTCCCTTCACATTATCTTCCAGAAAACTGTGGGAGTGACTATTATTTCAGCAGTGCAAATATAAAACAGAACTTTAAAGGATAAGGCGTTGTTAGACTTGTCATCATTGGCATGGTCTCCCCTACCTTTTTGCCTCTACTTTCCAAGTTGCTTTTGTGTGCTGGACTCTGTTTTTGCTGTTTGTTTGCCTGCTCGAGCCAAGCTACCAAGGGGGTGAGTGGGGGTTAACTGAGGGTGATTCCCCTTACTCTGACTAGAGTGAGGGTCCTTGCTTGGACAGGGGGTAACCTGACTACCAACCAAAGACCCCATTTATAACAGGTGTCAACTTGTTAACTGAGCCATGTCCTGATGAAAGGGTATCACCATTTGACAGGTAAACAGAGAATCATATACATTTATCGGAACGCTCAGACTGAGACCTTTCTATGTTAACATATTTTTAAAGTGTTTGTTAGGAACAAAAGGCATAATATAATACACCAAATCAAGAATGAAGTACAGTGTTCAAAGTACCCTGTGAATGGAAAGTTGCCTCCAATATCAAATTGCCTCCAATATGTTTTAATACATGGGATAAAGTACCCCTGCCACACATTAAAAGAATATTGAAAATCACCAAGTAGTTCAATGACAATGTAGAGAAAAGAGGCTTTATAAGGTGCTGAAATATCCTCTTAAGGTATAGCAGAGGATAGTTTATTCCTTAAAATAAATGATCAAACCACCACCCTTACCCCAAACCACTTAAATTCTCATTGTCTTGCTATTTCATGTTTACTGCAGGCAAAGAGAATAAAAGAAGAATATCTAGTACGAAATTAAACATTGAAAAGAAGTTAGTAATTTTTGCAAAAAGGTATTAGAATCAGTTTAATGAAAGTCAGATTAAAAAAATGCAGGAATATGAATTCTATAAACTTATAAAGGAACTCAGCCTTTGGCCTCATTCCTTTATATGGTCATGGAACTCCTTGATGATTTGCAATATCCTTATAATCTATGGCAAGCAGTGCTTAATTTGAGCCAATAGTTTCCAGTTCAGGAAGCCATTACTTATTTTTGAGGGCCAGGACTTATTTTTCTGCCTCAAGTCTTTACTGCGGGCAAAAGACACACTGGAAAGACAGAGGGAGATAAAAACGAAAAAGCGCCACAGAGGGAGATAGCATAAAGCTGCATGAGTGAGCTGAAGGGGCATGGAGTGGCTTTAAATGGATTAAAGAGGTCCAAGATGGCTTCAGGATTACTCTGCCTTAGTATTCCATGCTTGCACATTTAAATGCAGCAGCCGCATGTTTCGGAGGAGAGCTTTGGGCACCGGCACATTTTTATTTACAAATTAGGCACTGACGGCAAGAGGTACTTTTTTCCCATATATTACAGGTGACTAGAGATGTCAGCAGTCACTTCAAATAAAAGATAGGCTTTTATTCAAGGATTAGAGTTGTTCATGTACTATATTATACATGTTACTCCAGAATAAAGTTAAGTGTGTAATAAGCACCCAATAGTATCTGTTCAGAAATGCCAGTTGTGCGGAATAAATATACAATCCATGCATTGAGCCAAAGGTAATACACCAGCAGCAAGTCAGGTTTTTTAACTGAAATAAAGTTGGGGAGACAGTATCTTCATGTATGCTCACAAGCTTTACAGCCTCACCACCAGTGAGTGAGAGCCTGCATTATACACCCACCTATGGGCGATGAATCAATTTAAAATATTTAACCAACAAGCATTTGACACAAGGCATTTTCCTGCATCAATATTTGATGATGCATACTGAGCTGATATTTGAATGTTGGTTCAACATGCTGGTGGTAAAAATATGACTTGGGAAGGTATAGTGAGTGAGGTGTGTATGTAAGTATTTATTAAATGATGTTTTTGTAGCACAAACTTAGCCAAAAGGCAGCAGAGGTCTTCCTTTCTGTCACTCTTACTCGGTTGGGTTATGAAGTTTCAAAAAGGTCCACATTTCTTGTGTCAATGTGATAATGCACAGTTGTTCCTCTCATGCATTCTAAGCTACTGTTTGCTATTAGAATCAGACTTCCAAGATTGCCTGGCGTCTTGGCTTGTGCTAAAGGGCAGTTACTCTCAAATGGAAAACAAATAGGATCAACAGCATGGTTTTTGATTTAGAGTAGTTGAACTTTGCCCTGATTCCTTTGCACAGCGTTGCCAGACTTCCTTTAGAGCTTTAATTGAGTTTCTGTTCACACAGAAAACTTAGGTATCCTCCATGTAGTCTAAGGGCCTGATTACGAGTCTGGCGGTCACAAGACAACCAAACTCGCAGTGACGGTTGGGCCGCCGCAGCTCTGGCAGTCCGACCACTACATTACAGGTATGGTGGGCGGTCCGCCAATCGACTGCCGTCTCCACCAGGATCCAAGATCCAGACGGTGTGATGGCGGTCATGGTTGTAATCAGCCTGGGCGGCGCTGAACTCAGTGCCGCCCTGCTGATTACAACCTTGTTTTACGCCAGCCTTTTTATGGCGGTTTCCCCACCATGAAAAGGCAAGTGGAGAACAAGTGCAGGGGGCCACACATGGCATAGGCAGTGCAGGACCCCCCACCCTGCACCATTGGAATGCGTACTGTCTGCTTTGCATTCCGAGGGTGCAGGTCAGCCCCCTCTGTGCTACGAGATAGCATTTGACTCCTTTAAGGGAGCCGAGTGCTATCTCGTAGCACTGATTCTGCATGCTCTATTTCAAGGTTTCCCTCAGTCAGCCAAGTCAGACTGGCCAAAAAGTTGTAATAGGGTGGGCGGGGACACCAACTCCGTGGTGCTGGTGTCCTCCCTGCAAGTTTGG
This sequence comes from Pleurodeles waltl, assembly GCF_031143425.1. Taxonomy (NCBI): domain Eukaryota; kingdom Metazoa; phylum Chordata; class Amphibia; order Caudata; family Salamandridae; genus Pleurodeles; species Pleurodeles waltl. Next base: position 1,659,848,598 of record NC_090444.1, on the reverse strand, counting down.
CTGTCTCACGTTGGGACTGCCACACTTGTAATTAGGCCCTAAGTCCTTTATTTCTCCATTGGTACTTCTTCTGGTGGAGTGAATTCCTTGATGTAATTGCTCTACCTAAAGCTCTATAACACATTATGCATCTATTTACCAGAGACTCACCCCTGTACTCACCTGTCCACACTAAAAGACACCCACAAACTCAACAAGCATATACTCATAGCATGAATTAACAGCTTAAAAGTAGAAAATATGCTGCCACAGAAGCATGACCAGGTAACACTTGAAATACAGGAGAAAAATTAAACATACCAGGGTGGGTCTATGTTTAAATGGTTTTAAGTTAAGGTAAGAACTGTTTTAAAGTTCCAACATGGTGTCCACATTCAGAAACAGCTTGTTCACTACTGCCTAACATTAGAACAGTGATATAATATACACAATACAATAAGAAGATGGCCTCTTAGTAAAATCACACTGGGCAGGAATGGAATTGTGCATAGTGTATCATTCTTGTGCTCATCCAAGTGGTAGTGATGTGTTGCTTCTAAGCAGTCACTCTCGGACAGTAAAACAATGATAACCTTTGAAAAATATAATTCCAAGAAGGCTGTCTATATTAAAAGCACTGACCACACAGGATATAGCTCGCTGCAGAATAAATGAGCTTCAAGCAAGGGACCCAATACCACTGCCCGGAAAGGTGCTGGGGAGTCAAAAAAACAAAAGAAAATGAAACAAAATAAAAAGAAGGAACAAATTAAAAATGGAAAATAAAAACTGACCCAGCAACACTGACACTGACACACACACAATTGCAGGAAGAAGTGCATTTGTGATCAGAAAAAATTAGTCACTTGCAGGGCAATAGATTTAAGGGCATATCTATGACCGGGGCTGCTTCCCTCTTGCACCAGGGAACATGGTGCATGCCAGTCCAAAATACAGTTTAATAAGCTAGGCACAGCCAACTTGCATGGCCCTGGGTGGCTTGATAAATCTGGAGTAATGCTTTGCAGCTTAAATCACTGCATTGCGTTACTCAGCTTCAGGGAGGTGTTGTGTGGGTGTTCCCAAGCAACATCCATGGATTTTTATGCATTCCCAGATTTATCAAAAGTGGTAGACCTGGGAATGTGTCAAAATTCTATGCCTTACCAGGTAAGATGTAATGAGGAGAAATATCTTCCTTTCTCCTCATTACTTCTACTTTCTGCAAGGAATATGACTCAGGGAATTGCTTGTGTGTCCCTTCCTGCACAAAAACAGTCAACCTTACAATCCTTCTTACAGCGCCGGCACCCTTACACCATGGTGTAAGGGTGCCTGCACTGGTGCTCGGCAAACAAAATGGCACCAGTGCAGGTACAAAGGCAATAATGTGCTGTATTCTCTTAAATATGGTACATTCTTGCCCTTTCCCTGTCACACAGAGCAGTAAAATGACTTGCTGTGCTGAATTGTGTGACTTTATTATAAATATGCCCCTTAGTGTATGAGTCTACCAAGGACAGCATAGCACACAGCCTCCCCGCCCCAGGCCAAATTTGGATCGAAAGCCTCTATCCCCTGGGGCCTGGCACCTTTTGTGGGGGATAAGTGCATTTATCCTGTTCCCTGGGTCAATAATGGCCCCAGGACCCCATCCCTGGGGACCCAGTGCATTTTTCAGGGGAGGGGGTATTTGTCCCTTCTCCCAGGTTGTTTTTGGCCCCTGACACACCATATCATGGGTCCCACCAATATATTTATGGGGGACACGCAGCCTCCCTCCCGGTCTGATATCAGCCCTGGCGGCCCCATTCCCCAGAACCCAGTCCATTACTAAAGAGGGAGGGGTGCTTTGCGGCCCCCTCTCCAGGCTGATTTTGGCCCTGGGGACCCCATCCTCCAGGGCCCAGCCAATTACTAAAGAGGAAGAGGGGTCACGCGATCCCTCCCCAGGCCCATATTTGACCTGAGAACCCTATCCCGTGGCTTGACTAATTACTAAAGGGGGGCCACAAGGTGCCCCTTCCTGGGCAGATTTTGGCCTCGGGGACCCCATCCCCCAGAGAAAGGCCAACAAAGGGTGGGTGCCCTAGTGCCCACTCAGGGCACCCATCATATCCTGGTTGGGAAATATAGGGGGAGCCCCAAGGCCCTGATGCACCAGCTGGCTCCACACATCCAGCTGGAACCAATATTGCTCAGTCGGCAGGGAGCAGCTAAAAATGCTGCTCCCCGATGGGTGGAGGAATATTCATGAAACAGATCTGAAGTCTGCCTCTAGCTGTTGGGAGTATTTTCAAAGCTGCTGCCAACTGGGAGCGGACTTCATGTTTGCGCTCAATTGGTGGTAGCTTTGAAATTGCTCCAAGTGAGAGCAAACAAAGGTTGTCCTGGGAGTGGGTACTTTGGAAAGTAGCAGGAGCTAGCCCTGGGGACTGCGGTCCCCAGTGGCATTAATGATTCTGGGAGAGAGGAAGCACTGCCCCCTCCCCTTTGTTATCATGAATGGGCCCCGGGGATTGGGACCCCAGGGCTGAAATCAGCCCAGGAGAGAGGCTATGTGCCCCCATCCCACTTTTAATAAGGTGTCCCGAAAATTGGTCCAGGGAGGGGGGAATCAGGAGGTCTTCTTCTCAATATCAACCAGGCCCTGGTGGATGGGGTCCTCAGGGCTGAAAGATATATATATATGTATATATACATATATATACATATATATATATATATATATATATATATATATATATATATATATATATATATTTAAATACATATGTGTGACTTACTGGTGGTTGCCAGTAAGTAGTTATAGTTAGGACTAGTTTGCCTAGGAAAAATGTCTTTTGGTTTGCCAATAAGTTGCCGCCGTCTCACAACTTTTTCAAAACTAATACATCGGTCAGTTCAGCTGCTGCCTTGAAAGTTTCAAGGTGATCTCTCAAGCAGGGACAGAGAAAAAGGGGAGTCCCATGGAATTTCCCCATGCAATTTCCAAAGGGATTTTTAGACACGGCTAAAGCCCGAGCTGCAGGACGGAATAACACCAAATTTGGCAGAAAGGATGCTCTTGATCCAGAAAGTGCCCTTTTTGTTATGTGGTGTAAATCCATTCAGTAGTTTTGGAGAAATTTAGGGGCATATTTAAAAGCAACTGGCACACCATTGTGCTTGTTAGGACAATAGCATCAGAATTTTGTATGCTATTGTGGCGCTTTGCTGGACTAGTACCAAAAATGTTCATGCTAATCTAGCAAAGCACAGGGAGGCAGATAGGCTAATGTACTAGAGTCACTTAAACACCAGCCCTGAGCAGGGGTTAAAAAATGATGCTAAAATGGTGCAGTGAAATCTTGTAAATTTCACTGAACCATTTTTCTGGGCCTCCAAGTGGGGGAACGACCCCATTGCATACATTATACCTGGTGCAGGTATAATGTGGTGCAAGGGGTTACAAAAGGGCTCAATGTTTGCATTGCGTCACTTTGTAAATATGGTCCAGAGTGCGGGACTGGTTAACGCTGCCTTAGCATAAAAAAATAACGATACGGTGGCACTAGGGACTTGTAAATATGCCACTCGAAGTTTAAAAATATAGATATCTAGTGGCACAGATTCTTTGAGGATCTGACAGTCCCTGTGTTGATATCTGATTGGCTGCCAACACTTCAACCAGGAAGTGTTGGCAGCCATTTTGGGACTCAGACTCCGCTGAGTCACAAAAATAAAGTATAAAAGAAAGAAAAGGGTCAGGGTAGGAACACCCTGACCCCCTAGGCCTGGTGCATGGGGTCCTCCAGGGACCCCGCCAGGACAAAAAAGCATTTACATTTTTTCCCACAAAACTGTGGTAGGTTTCTCACATTTGTTTTACTTTCAGCCCCCGTGTGGACCAGGTCCTGGGGACATACCCAATTTTATGAAAGGGGAAGAGGGCAAATGTGGCCCACCTCCCCAAGGGTAGTTTGAGCTATGGGGACTGCCACCTCCATGGGGCTTTATATATTAGAATATTACAAGGGGTGCTGCACAGTCCCCCTCTGTAGACCTATAAAGGCCGTTGGGTCTATTACCTCCCCTAGGCTTGCCATGGCCACACAGACCCCCTCCAGTGTCTAAAATTGCTCCTGGGACCTTTACCTCCCCAGGGCACAGAACCACTGAAAAGGGGAGGGAGCTGCGTGGCTCCCCTCCCAGGCCTTGTTCAGCCCTGTTACCACCATCTCCCTGAGGCATGGCCAAATGAAAAGTGGGAGGGGGACTGCATGGCCACCCTCCCGGACTGTTTTTGGCCCCAGGGATCACCACCACCCCGGGGCTGTCCCTGTGCACAACGAAGGCGCGGGGCCATATACACAGGGTTGGAAAAATAAAATAGATTGTATTTAAGGAGTAAAACTAGACCAAAATAGCAAAAGTCCAATAAGTAGAAGTTGAGTTATGAATTTTTCAAGAATAAACCAAAATGAGTGCTTAGAATTCAATAGCGTTAAAAAGTTACTTGAGGTCACACTAGACCAGGGTGGATCCAGAATTCAGGCCAACCATGATGGAGGGCAGGCCAGCTATATGACCTACGCAGGGCCGACTCAAAAAGTACCATGGATGAAAGAAGTGTTGACGTCGAGGACTTGATGCATGGAACAGAGGAGGAGATGTGTCGCTGTTGATTGACAAGATGGAGGTGATACGTCGGTTCCGAGCTGTGCTGCACCAAGGATGCATCAACGATTAGTCAGTGATGGGTGTCAAGGTGATGAACTGTCATCAAACAGCTGGGCTGGAGGCGATGCTTTCCGCATGGAGCGATGCTTCAGCTCCGAGCTGCGCAAAGTCAGATATGCATCGGAGTCCGCGGACAATGTCTCACGCAGATGGCAATGCAGTGTCTGCAGCTCAAGCAACAGTGGTGATGCATCGACATTGAGCAGAAATGTGCTGGTTCCAGATTGGCGCAACTTCATTGAGACGTTTCTGAAGTATTAGAATATTTTAGCACAGAAACTCACTTACTAGGGTCCGGGACTGGATTGGCACCAGTTGGTAGGGAAGGACTCACAGAAAAGTCTAGGTGCAGGCTGCAGGCAGTCTTTGATGGCAGTCTTTGATGTCCATGCTTTCAGCATGGAGTGATACTTTGGCACTGAGCCGCGCAAAATTAGATATGCATTGGAGTCTGGGGAGTCGAGCAGAAATGTGCTGGTTCCGATTGGCGCAATGTCATTGAGGTGTCTCTGAAGTATTAGAATATTTTTGCACAGGTACTCACTTCCAAGTTCCCGGGACTGGATTGGCACCACTTGGTAAAGCAGGACTCACAGCAGAGTCTAGGTGCTGGTTGCAGGTAGTATTTGATGTCCCTGAGATTGCAGGAGAACAGGGGACAAGCCAACAGGCCATTAAAGTCACTCTGGGTTCAGATGAGAGAGGTCTAGTCCTTAACCTCAAAAGGGCAGAGATGAGAAGGCAGTAGGGTAACTAATCAAAGCAAAAAGCAGTACTACTTGGGCAGCATTCCATCAGGGTGGCACCCCTTATAGCACATCAGTCCTTACTCCTGGTAGAGTTCTTCACAGGTCCAGTAGTGTTCTGTCTTGGTAGGGTCAGAGGCCCAATACTTATATCCAAATGTGCCTTTGAATGGAGGGGTGACTTCAAAGAAGAGTTTTTGAAGTGCTTAGAGGTCTTTTTTTCCTAGGCCTGGCTCCAGACCATCAGCAGGGGGTCATCAGTCCGTTTTGTGGGGATAGGCACTGCATGTGTAAGTGTCATCCCCCTTTCTCCCTTCCTGCCCAGGAGGAGACATCAGTATACAGATGAATACAGATGAGTACTCAGACACACCTAACCATCCTATGTTTGTGGCTGTCTTTAGGAAATTCACAAAGTGTAGCTGTCACCCACCCGAGACATGTATTGGAGACAAGCTGCAGGTACACAGTGCTGCAAGAGCAGAAAAAAGCCCACTTTTTAAAAAGTGGCATTTCTAAAATAGTAATGTTAAATCAGACTCTACCAGTAAAGAGGATTTATCATTACCATTCCAATGATATGAAACACGATGCAGCTACTCCTTTCTGATCAGGAGCTTGAAAGTATATTAAGGAATTCCCAATGCTGGCCTATGAGGGGAGTAAGCCTCACAGTAGTGAAAAGCGACTGTGGGAATTTTTCACTATCAAGATATGTAAAACTTAAAAGTACATGCCCTACCTTTTAGTTACATACGACCCAGCCCTAAGGGCATCCTAGGGCCTACCATAAGGGTGACTCATAAGTAATAAAAAGGGAGTTTAAAGCTTCCCACAGGGTTTTAAATGCCAAATTGAAGATTCAGTGGCAGGCCTGAGACGTGTTTAAAGGGCTACTTAAGTGTGTTGCTGCAGGCCCACTGGTAGCATTTAATTTACAGGCTCTGGGTAAATGGTATCCTACTTTACAAGGGACTTACAGACAAAACAAATATGCCAATTGTGAATATACCAATGTTACCATGTATAGTGGAGAAGTACATGCACTTTAGCACTGGTCGGCAGTTTTAAAGGTCTCAGAGTCCTAAGGCCAACAAAAAGAATCTGCAAAAATATGAAGCAGACAGGCAAAAGGTTTGGAGGAAGACCATCCTAAGGCTGACAGTTCTAACAAGTACTCTAAAATGCTGTGATGCCTGCCTTTTACTCGGATCATTCCCTAATAAAAGTTGAATGGGAAGGAAACTTAAATATAGAGCTGTCCCCACCCACTGGTCCCCTAGACAACCTATTATATCGCCCGTGGGTGTGGAGTCACATGCTATATCATACTGATGAATTGCTATCTACTTTGTATTACTAAGATTATGTAAAGCTGGTATATAATGCAAATAAATCTGAACAAGTTTGTTATGGATTGCATCTGTGTTATCATTTAGAAAACATGTTGAGAAATTCTCTGAAGCTGCCCAGCTTACTCTCGTAGAGGTTTGTATAGAAACAGTGGCATAACAAAGGCACTCGCCACCCCCGTGGTGGTGTGGGGGGCGAGCTCCAGGGGCCCCCCTCAGCACAGTACACTGTGTACAGGCCACAGGCTCCTGACTGGGTCCATGGAGGGAGGGGGACCCTTCCAGGTACTTTGCAGGGGGGCCCTCTCAAGTTTCGTTACAACACTATATAGAAAAACGTCTTGCATCAAGCTATGACATATATTCTCAATATGTTTGTAAACCTAAAAACTAATACCAATAGAGAGCAAATTAAAAAGATTTAGTATGCAGTAACATGCTATTTCCAAAGCAAATTTCATGAAAAAGTTCATCAATGGTAGATGAAACTCAAATATATATTCGGAGCTCCATGCCCCATTGTTACTGTATTTATTGTCTAACATAGTCCACAACTGGCTTCTCTCACTTAGGAATATTTCGAAATAGGTCCCTTTCGTCAAACTTTGTACAGCCAAAAAAGCCTGTGTCTCAGACTTGTTCTCTTCCTTTAATCCCCATCAGAACGCATGCCATTTTTGCTCCACCTCCAATGGCAGTTCTCACAAACCCTGACAAGAAACTCCATATAAATCTTAACACTTACCTCCCACAAATTATCCCTTCGTAGTTGGAACAGTAGAGCTATCTATTTTCGGAGCTACTTCACTCCTCTTGCGGTGCCTGCAGGAACACATGGGTACCATCAATACATCTAGATGAATTTGGCAAATGAGTCATTGATGGAAATGACCCTCTCGGGTGGTATAAAGAATCTGGATTATTTTAAGAAGGAGAAATCTGTCCTCATGAGGGACATAACACTAGGTGCACAGACAGTGAGCACACTGACTGGGAGATGTCTGGAGAATAGTCCGTTACAAAACCCTTTATTTAAAAAAAAAAACCTTCCTGCAAGACGAGGTCAAGTGTAGTTTGCACCTTACGTTTCACAGGCACACGGTCCAGGTTATGCCACTCCATTCAATTACTGCTATAACACTGCTCCCTGGGTAAAATGGGGCTAGTTCACAAATGCATTAAGAAGTATGGCAAGTAGTATTGTATAGTGCTTCATTTGTAAAATAATAAGGGCCATATGTGCGAACACTTTTTCACATAGATACAGAATGGGTAAAAGCCTTTGCTACATCTGGCCCTAAGTTCTGGTTCCCAAAGGGCTGCTGGGAGGCCCGCAGATGGCGCTATTAAGTGTCAACTCGCCCAATACTTGAATCGACCTCCTTCATCTTAAATCCACAATCAGACGCTCGCTGCACTTTAATCTCACACTTCCATGTTCCTGCCTTTCCCCCTTGCTGATGCATTTTCTGTCTTTTGCTTCCTTCTTTTTCCTGTCTTTTCTTTTTCTCTTTTGCTCTCGGGAAGAGTCTCATGAGGGAAAAATTCGTGCCGGTCACCAAAAGCGATCGGCCCATGACATCCAACTCCCTGTTAGTAAAAGTGCATGAGGGCACAATACCTGATATTTGTACAAATCAAATATCAATATCAATATTCTCATTTTATCCCCCTTTTTGATGGCTTCACATAGGTAGGCAAGAGTAGGCAAAAGAGTAGGAAAGGGGTGCTGAGATAAGTACTCCAAAATGCCCTTGTGAATAGGCCCAAAACTCCTGTTCATAATGTTAATTAGAAAACAATAGTTAATAGATATATGCATGCAATGGTGACTAGTATTACCAGAACTGCAGTTTGAAAATAGAAACCAGGTATTATGCTCCCGCATTTCTCATACTGACAACGAAATTCATCCAATTCAGCAAAAGTGAATTACTGAAAACCTAAATTGTGGATTAGCAGTGAAATGTTCAACAATATTGTGGGTATTTTAGTGCACAAACTACACACCTTTTGCACCTGAAATCTAACAGTGTGTCAGGGAAAGTATAATGCCTTCCAGCTAGGTTTGCGCTTCATAAATATCACATACACATGCATTCAACAAGCTAACATATATAAAGACGGATTGTAATGCACGTGTAAATTAAAACCAAATGGGCCTGATCCAAAAAAAGGTAAACTTACACTTTTGTGTAAGTTTACAATTCGTTTGCTGTTCACAAAGTATGAGTTTAATTTTACTAAAAGTAATTTTATGACTGCAGAGACTTTTCACAAAAAAAGACAGATCTGTCCTATCTTTTTATGTGCGTAGTTCTCCGCCAGACTGCGGCATCTCTCACCCCTAATGTTACTATTAGTAACATTAAACTGTAGTTTGCGAATACCAAAAAATAGCAAAGTTATACAAAAGTGTAGTTTACCTTTGTGAATCAGGCCCATTTATTTGACTTTTAGGGAGAAACTGAAAGGAAATGGGACTGAACAAAGAAACAGGATACAGCTGTCTCATTCCGAGTGACCAGTAAATTTAAATGCAGGCGAAAATATAATTTGTGCCCCATTTTAAATGACAGAATATGTTAAATTGCCCTTTCTGCTCACACAGTTTGCTCCTGATAATATCGGCTGGAATCTATATGTCCAAAACGGTTTAATAAAGGGAAAGCGCCTGGTAAGGGGTCACAAAGATTGCTAATGCGCATTACCAGATGGGCAAACCGGGAATTAGGTGCAAAAAGATATCCAGTATCATGTGGTAACTGTGCTTCCTCGGGTGATTTCCACACCAATTAATCCACTCTTAGAATTAGACCTTGTGATGTCAGAAATTCAGTCCAATTCAGATGAAAACAAAGAGGCAAGATATGAGGTTCTTAAATGCTAAATGGACACATTACTGAAAATGCCCCTAAAGCATAGCACAACGGGTGTTTGGAAGCTTTTCTTCTGCTTTTGATGTTCTAGAGAAGGCTGCATATGCATTAACCTATATAATAGGGATATGTAAATAATGAATTCCACCCAAAAGCTTTGTCTTGTAGAGATGTATTAAAAGTTGAAGTATAGCAATAAATGCACATGTAAAGAACCGAGAGGCAAAGCTCCAACTTCCCCTTACTCAAAGATAAATGTTACAAATCTCTTATATAGAACATAGTGATATCCAATAGAAAACAACACCCACTATTACATAACTCTAAAATGATTCCAACACATACATAGAGACCCAAATTACAGGGAAACCCAAGACACAACAAATCTCCCTCCAACTTACTCTTGCTTATAGGTTGTCACTCGCTGTCATCAGAGTCAATATTAATTCATATACAGTGTGCCAGTTGCTATAGTTACTCGAAACATAATCTTCCTTGAGTCTCTGTTAACCCTTCGGTGCTGATGACAGAACAGTTCCATAATGAGCAGCGCTGGACGTTTCCTGAGGACAGAACCATTCTGTCCTTGCACCCACCCACATGGGAAGTACTGGTGCTCCCCGTGGGCAGCCCACTTTCATGTCCCAACAGGGGATGGCAGTGGAAGTGCTTCTGCTGTCACCCGCAACTCCCCTGTCTGGGATCTGATGACGGTGCACTTGCAACATGCCGACTTCATCACATGCAGCCGAGGATGCGCTGGAAGCCATTTGCTTCCAGCACATCTAGGGACAGGAATCATCTTGGGTAAGTCCTTCTCTGCAGGGGATGTTTAGAGTTTTACAGACGCAGGGAGAAACGGCTTGCCCACTGTGCCTGTAAGGATGGAATTCCTGCTCCAGGATGGCAGGTGGTGCTGCGATGGTGGAGCAGGAATCCACACCACTGGCCACCAGGTATTTCCTACAGGATTGTCAGGGGAGCGACCCCTAGGCAAGGGTGACTGCATGGGGGCATACTGTATCCATGTTTCGGCCCCTCTAGGAGTTGATTTAGCCATTTTTAGGCCAATCAACCTTCCTTGGGGTTTAAAACCCACTAGAAGGCAGGGAAGTTTTATTTATGATGATTGCAGTTTCATCACCGGTTGTTCTGCAGTTGGATGTGTTTGGTAAGAAAAAGTTTTTTGTACTGTTTACTCTAAATGAGTATAATTTAGGAGGGCGCGGGGAACTCTGCTCGCTGAGTATGCAGTTTTTCCCATGCCACGCTCCGCATATAGAGCGGAGTTCCGAAAACTCCTTGTAGCAGAGATTTTTCCTTGTTCATGCTCGCCAGTGTTAATTTGGCGAGCGAGGAAAATCACCACCTCCCAGTGTGATTTCTCAATGCGGGCGATCGCGGATGGTCGCTACCTCCCGCATTGAGAAATCTTCCGTTCGCTTTGAGGAAGTAGAAAGAAGTAGAGGTAAAAAATCTACTCGAGTGGCAGAAAAGAAGTAGCGCCCTCTTGCAGTGTGCATGGTGAATTTGCATGGATTTTACAGCATGGGACAAACTCCCGGTGCTAATAATCTGCACGAATGGCAAGACCTAACTCACTCCACCACTTGCAGAACTCCGTGTACCGCGGCAGAGTTTTTTTGTCACTTCGCAGAGTTCCGCGTAGAGGAACTCCACGAACTCTGTCCAGGCCTAGTATAATTGCTCTAAATTAATTTATTTTTTGTAAATGCTGTTATAATAGCAGCATAATTGGCTTCTGTTTGATTGCATGTGAAATTATCTTTGGAGTTGTGCACAATGTGAATTGTGTTTTCCTTTGTGTAATTTTCTTCTGTTTTTTCTTTTCTAGGGGATATGTTTGGTGCTTGCTGTGTCTGTGAAAAGTAGGTGCTGGTGATTTTGGCTGTCTCTGACAAGTGAGTGGTATCGTTTTTTAGTATATATGTCTTTGTGGTAAAGCCACACTTTGTATATTACTTATTGCACACAGTATTGGTTGTTGGTGACATATTTTTCAAGTTATGTTGATTAGCAGGATTACTGCTCAGCAGGTTGTTGGCATGCTTTTTCAATCTTCCTCTTACCATAATTATGAGACTGACTCTGCATCTTAGGCAGAGGAGGAAGTGCAAGATTCTGGCGGTGAATTTTCTGTCCAAGAGGAATCATATGATGATGAAGCCACGCTCAGTGCGGAAGAAGTGCCTCTTTCAGGAGAGGACGCTGATGTGCTGATAGTGTAGCAAGATGTATTTGGTTTGCAGCCTGGGGCAGCAAGGCTTCCCATTGGAAGAGCTGAACTCTGGGTTGCACCAAACATGGTGCAGCTGGCTTTGCCTGTCTTTACTGGTGTCACAGGGTGTAGAGTGAATACTGAATACTTTTTGCCTATAAATGTCTGTCAGTTGTTCAGGGATGATGTATTTTTGGATAAGACTGCTAAGCAGTCTAACTTGTATGCTGAACAGTATTTGAGGGACAACAGTGCTAGACTTAAGCCCCGCTCTAGAGCTACCCGGTGGACTTCCACAAATCTGGATGAGTTGAAGTAGTTCTTGGGTTTAACTGTTTTGATGGGCTTGATAGAAAGCTGTCACTGTCTTCATATTGGTCTACTAGTCCCTTCATGGCAACAGCTATATTTCCTGCAACTATGAGTTGTGATCATTATGTGCTTCAGCTTCGGAAGCTGCATTTTGTTGATAATGCTTTAGCGTTGCCACACGATTACCCTGATTTTGAGATTCGGGCTACTCTTGATCATTTTGTAGAATGTTTTTCAGAGATCTATGTTTCAGGGAATGAAATAGCTGTGGGCGAGTCTTAGGTCCTGTTCAAGGACCATTTGGTTTTTAGGCAGTGCATTCCTAGCAAGAGGGTCTGTTGTGGAAGTAAGATGTATATGCTGTCTGAGAGTAGTCCTGGAAATGTAGATAATTTCAGGGTGTATACTGGCAGGGATTCCAGTATTGACCCCCTTCATTTTCCATCCACCTTCTGAGTTATTGAGAAAATTTTGTGGGAACTTGGTAGAGGACTTTTTAACAAAGGTCACCATTTATATGTAGAAAACTTCCACACTGGTGTGCAATTGTTCAGGGAATTGGTCAAAGTGGACACTGTTGCTTGTTGCACAATCCTCTCTAACCATAAAGGTTACTCAAAAGATCTTGTTTGTAAAGCAAAACGAGCAAGAACAGTGCAGTTCTTTGCGCAGTAATGAATTTCTAGCTGTGAAATTTGCAGAAAAGAGATGTCTAAATGCTGCCTACTATCCATGATGACAATACTTCACCTGTGACTGTTTGGGGTCAGGTTACTGAAGTGCACAAACCTGTGTGCATTTTAGACTATAGAAGGACCATGGATGGTGTTCGTAAGACTTATATTTGGAATTAGAAGTTGTCTCTCCATCCTTTCCACTCAGAAACCTTTAATGCTTTTGTTGTATTTAAAGATTATTCTCCAGAGTCACAGTTGATATGTGTTAATTTACAGAAGTCTGTGATAGGCAGCCTTGATGTAGTGGAACAGGCAAGTTTTCCTAGAGTTGGAGTGGTGGAGGATGTGGATAGATTGAAAGATCATCACTTTCCAGATCACATTCCTCCCATGCCCAAAAAAGACTTCACCAGTAGGAGATGTAGAGTCTGTATGTGAAGAGGTGCACGGAAGGAGAGTCCTATGTACTGCTCCGACTATTCTTCTAAATCTAAGCTGTGTGTGCACACTTGTTTTAGAATGCACAACACACAAAAGAGTTTTTTGGAGCAACCGTGACCTTAAAAGGGAACTGCCTGGTCTGTATTGTTTTATATTTCTGTTCAGTTTCATGGTTGGCATTAGTGTGATGTATTTAGTTAAAGCTTATGAGATTGTAGTTTTGTATTTAGTTACAATTGGTTTGTGTTTTCTTGTTTGTTAAAAAAATTATGATGGCGATGTGCATGGACTGGAGGTGTGCATGGACTGGCACTTGGCTGGTGGTATGCCTGGACTGGTGCTTGACTGGTGGTATGTGTAGACTGACACATGGCAAGAAGTGTGTGGTGATTGGTGCTTGGCTGGCAGTGTGTGTGAGCTGGTGCTTGGCTGGCAGTGTGTGAGTAGTGACTTGCTGATGGTCACTACACACACTGCTAGCCAAACACCAGTCCACACACTCCATCAGCCAGTGTGATTACTGTCTCAGGCATGTGGGCGTATGAACGTGATGGGTTCTTGAATGGCGCTGTCTGTTGATATGAGTGTTGTAATGTGCTGGGCCCCCAGCTGGCTGCATGAATGTTCTTGTGTGTGTCACGTATTAAAGGTGTGTGAATTAACTGTAAAGAGGTTGGTGCCTTGACGTGGCTTAACAGGTCACGAGCTGCAAGTCATTGGTTTAGTTTTTTGACCCTTCAATTACTAACAGTGCAGTTCATTTTTCTGAAATCTATTAGTAATAGAACTTTCTATATTGAGCTATCACTCACCCTTGTCCCAAATCCAGCCAGTATGTATGTGTACTTGATGAATATATGGTTGTGCAGTAATAATTGTCTTTCTTTCTCCGCTAGGGTGTACATTGTCTCTACATTGTCTCTTTTTGTGAATGTTGTAATGTGCTGGGCCCACGGCAGGTGGCATGAATGATTTTGTGTGTGTCACATATGAGAGGAGTGTGAATGGCCTATAAGCTTTTGGTGCCTTGTCACAATTATTAACAGTACATTTCATTTTTGTGAAATCTCTTATTACTAACATTTTAAAAATTGACCATCACTAACTCACATGCCAAATCCAACCAGTATGTATGTGTACCAAGAATGGTGGGTAGCCACAAGACCATTTTATTGCACTTCCTCTCTCAGATGGGAATTCAACTCATGAAAAAACTTGTTCCACTGTAATCAGGTGTCGAAGCACACCCTTAACATTCTAGGTGTCTTGGGTGGGACCTCAATGATGTAGCATGCCACCAACAAGGATGATGGGTGAGGGGTCTTTTTAACAAACACTAAGGGTGTTATTTTCACTATTTGAGTGTTTGGGACATCACAGGAGTAAGAGACTTGGTAGTGTGCTCACTTCTTGTCTAGGGAAATCTACTAACTCTGGATATGTTCGAACACTAGACAGCAAGGGGAGTACAGGGTGGTGTGCCTCTTGTGGATCCCAGCAAGTTTTCTTACACACAGTGTCCTGCAAACCTCAAAATGTGACTAAGATCACACATTTTCCTTGAATTTCTGTGCTGTATTCTTCCACAAACAGAAATAAACCACAAATTTCCTACCACCCAGCATTCCCTTCGGACACCCGAAAAGAATGATATCCCACAGCAGAGTTTTTGGCCCTTCCCTATTGCAGGCACTGGTCCTATCCACACGAGGTACCATTGTAATCGGGAGACTTGGGGGAACGCTGGGTAGAAGGAAGTTTGTGGCTCCCATCAGATTTCAGATTTCATACCAGAAATGTGAGGAAAGTATTTTTTTACCAATGTTTGAGGTTTCAAGGGGTTCTGGGTTACAAAATGTGGTCAAAGCTACACAAATCACCCCATCCTGGATTTCCTTAGTTTTTAAAAATATACAGTTTTTCTGTTTTTTTCTAGGTGCTGACTGAGCTAGAGCCCAAAATCCACAGCTAGGCAGATTGCAAAAAACTGTCCAGTTTTCACTTGAAAGATGTATTGGGTTTTGGGCCGTTACCTGTCACGGGCACTAGGCCTACCCACTCTAGTGAGGTGCCATTTTTATCGGGAGACTTTGGGGAATGCTGGGTAGACGGCAGTTTGTGGCTTCTCTCAGATTCCAGAACTTTCCATCACAGAAATGTGAGGAAAATGTGTTTTTTTGACAAACGTTGAGGTTTGCAAGGAATTCTGGGTAAACATATGTAGTGAGAACAACACAAGTTAGTCCATCCTGGATTACCCTAGGTATCTGGTTTGCAAAGATATACAGGTTTGCTAGGTTACCCTAGGTGCTGGGTTTATGAGCTAAAGCCCAAAACCCACAGTTAGACACATTGCAAAAAATGGATCAGTTTTTAGTGGCAAAATGTGAGGTGTCCATGTTGTGTTTTGGGCCATTTCCTGTTGCGAGCACTAGGCCTACCCAGCCAAGTGAGTACTATTTTTATTGGGACACTTGGGAAAATGTTGGGTGGAAGGAAGTTTGTGGCTCCCCTCAGATTCTAGATATTTGCACCACAGAAATGTGAGGAAAGTGTGTTGTTTTAGACACATTTTGAGGTTAGTGAGGGATTCTGGTTAACAATGTGGTGAGAACCACACAAGTCACCCCATCCTGGATTCCCCTAGAGGTCTAGCTTTCAAAAATGTTTTAAGGTTTGCTAGGTTTCCCTAGGTGTCTGCTGTACTAGAGCCCAAAATCCACAGCAGGCAAGTTTTCAGTGGAAAAAATGTGTTCATGTTTCTTTTTAAGCTGTTTCTTGTCACGGACACTAGAAATACCCACACAAGTAAGGTACCAGTTTTATTGGGGGACTTGAGGGAATGCTGGGTGGAAGGAAGTTTGTGGCTCCATCAGATTCCAGAACTTTCAATCACAGAAATGGGAGGAAAATGTGTTTTTTAGACAGAATGACACATTTTGAGGTTTGCAAGGTATTTTGGGTAAAGAAATATGGTGAGAGCCCCACCAGTCACCCAATCCTGGATTCCCCTAGGTGTCTATTTTTTAAAAATGTACAGGTTTGCTAGGTTTCTCTAGGTGCCGGCTGAGCTAGAGCCACAAATCCATAGCGAGGCACGTTGCAAAAAATGGGTCAGTTTACAGTGATAACATGTGATGGGTCTACGTTGCGTTTTGGGCCAGTTCCTGTCGTGGGCACTAGGAGTAGACACAGAAGTGAGGTACCATTTTTATCGAGAGACATGAGGGAACACAAAATAGCATAACAAGTGTTGTTATTAATTGTCTTTCTCTGCATTTGTGCCTTCCAAATGTAAGACAGTGTGTGATAACAGTCATTTTTTAAAATGCCCTCTAATTCAAATGCTAGAATGAATACCCACAAAGCCAGAGATGTGCAAATAACCACTACTTCTAAACTCCATATCTTGTGCCCATTTTGGAAATACATAGGCTTTCTTGATACCTATTTTAGACTCTTTATACTTTACCAAATGAATCGCTGTATACTTAGTGCACAATGACAACCCATTGCAAGGTGTAGCTAATTTGTTGTCTCTGATTACCTTAGATTCTTAGTTAATCTACATTTCCTGCAACCAGAAGGGTCCAGCAGACATACAATATATTGCTCTAAAAGAAATTCCATAGTTACAAAAAGCTAGAGAAGTTCTTTCCAACTCAATTTCAATAGCTTTTATTTTAACTGCTATTTTCTATAGGAAAACCTTGAAGGATCTACACAAATGACCCTTTGTTGAATTCAGAATGTGGTCTGCTTTTCAGAAATGTATAGCCTTCCGGGATCTACCATTGGTTCCAAATCTCTTTCTGTCAATAACTGGGAGGAGGATAAAAGCATTAAAAAATTGGAAACATGGGGTATGTCCCAGTAAAATTACAAAACTGTGAATGTGGTGATTTTAGCACAGCAAAACATTTATTGATGTAATTTGTAGTGAAAAAAGAAATGCTTTCTTCTGCATCACTTTTTTCCCATTTTACCCAAAATAACCAAAACTTAGCTGTATTTTGGCTAATTTCTCAGTCCTCTACAGGGTATTTCACAAACCCTGGTTACCTTTAGAATCCCCAGGATACAAGAAAAAAAGGGCACCCATTTGGCGTGGATAGGTTATGTGAACAAAAAGTTATGGAGGCCTACGTGTAAACTACCCCAAATAGCCACAAAAAGGCTTAGAACGGGGGGAGGCCTAGCAGCAAAGGGATTAAAGCGTGCCAATCGGTATTGACACCTACAGAAAATGAAATATGCAGTACTCGGTTTTAACCGGCAGATTGGGCTGTGAACAAGTTTAATTTGCTGAAGACAATCTGGCCTGATCTGGTAAACTCGCTGGACTGTAAAAGACAATATCCTTTCTGCAGATCCTTGAAAAGATAGAGCAGCCAAAATCAAAGATAATATGTGCTGGACTGTAATTATAATTTTTTGATCATCCTAAACTTGTGTGTCATCCTCACACTGAAAGTACAATGAACTGCTCTGAGAAGAGGTATTCAGCAGTTGTATGCAGGCTCATGTAAACAGATAGTGCATGATGTGAAGAATCCAGCACTCACGCACTAGCTTGTGTGTGCGGCTAAAGAATCCAGCACTTGCATAGCAGCTTGTGTGTATAGCAAGCGCGAACGTCTGATCACAAGTGAACACTGGCGAATACAGTAAGAACTTCAAATCTCTTATACAGAATGGGGAGTATAAAATCTGACGTGAACTTACTGTGTTTGGAAGGCTCCTTTTTTAATTTAAATAGCCCCAGGGTCCTTAAAATTGAAAATAAGAGCACAATACCTTCATATAGTTTCCAGAGAAGCAGAGACACACCACCTAATCTCACTAGACATCCTCGTCACCAATATGTAAAGAATGAATGCCATACAGCAGCTGTGTCTTGCAGAGATTTATTAAAAGTTTAAATGGAGCAATATATACACATGTAAAGACCCAAAGGCAGAGCTCCAACTGCCCTGTGTTAAAAAATAAACGTTACAACAGTCTTATATAGCACATAGTGAAATCCAATAGAAAACAACACTCTCTATTACATCACGCTAACATAATTCTAACAAATACGTAAAATCCCAACTTACATGGACAACCAAGACACCACAGGATCTCATTGAAAAACATTTTTCACCTCTTCGATCACTAGAGGGTTTTATTTGGCATGGGGTGTGTGTCCAAGCAAATGAGGGAATTCCTTTGTTCCTGTGCCCTAACTGTATTATCAAGAAGCACACTGATTATACCCCGTACATTGAGTAAGTGGACCCTATATTGACACCTCTTGAGAGGACACACAGGGACCTCATAGACCCGCAGGCATTCCCCGCCGACAAGTGAAGTCACACACTGCTTTTGACATATGGTGGGATCTGTTCTGTCTTCCATTTGCTACAGATCCTCCTGCATTGATAGAGAGACTAGTGATTATAATACACTAGTCTGCCATACAATGATGCACTGTTTCCAGCACAAACGTTTACCCTAGCACTGGCGACAGCACATTTTTTATTACGGGTGGGCTTACCTTGCGTAATTCAGTGTAGTGGAATCAAGCGGAATTTTATTACAATTCTGCAAGATTACTCTTAATTATGTGAGAAGAGTAATTCTGTGTTTAGCACTATTTCTTAGAGCAAAAATGCCTCCTTGCATCTAGAAATGGTTGTAAGAATGCATTATGAACCAAGAAAGAGCACTAAATATAACAGAACACAAATAGTACGCTTGAGGAGCTGCTCACACTCATGCTCTTGTGGTAGGGTTTTTCCCCAGTTTACTCTCAGCATTTAGCACTATTTTCTTAGTGCAAAATGTTCTCTCTGATCCCAAATGGGCACAAGAATTCATTTTGTGATAAGAAATAGCACTAAATATGCTCTTAGGGAAGAATTTTCCCCCAACTTGCTCTCAATATTTTGCGCTAAATGTGTTCATGTGGTAGGATTTTTCTCCCAAAATTACTCACAATTATGCAAGCTGTAGTAATCACATAATTATCAGTAATTCTACATCAAAGGGTAAAGCGTAATTACGGAAATAACTAAGATTACTCAGCATAATTGACATTACACCGATGTTTAATTTTTATGTATTATGGCACACTGTCCCAATTTGCACCAATTTACATAACACTGCCACTGATTCTCAGTATGTGGTTGAAAGCTAAGCATAAGTTATCTCATTAGAAAGGGTAAACATTTAGAGCCAAGCATGAATGGAAAAAAGGGTGGTGGAGTAAATAGGGGTCATAAATAAGACACAAACTTATACAAATAGTTTGATTCCACTACTTTGTCAAAGTTGTAAAAATACTGCAACATCTGGTTTTCCCACTAAACGCAGTGAAAACATCTGTAAACGTCTTATATTTGTGTTTTGGACAAACATTCTGCACAGTTCATAGTTCTGTCAGGCTACACAGTAAGTTTTCCCTCTCCTATACCCTGTAAGTAAATACCGCTTTACTTAAGGCATGATGATAGTGCCCTCATTTTGTGTACCCTTTCCTAAATCTTTTCTAGTACTTGAGAGAGTAACAGCCAAAGTCAACCACAACTCTTTTGCTTTCGATATCCAAATTAGTCATATTGTAGCAGCACCATGTATCAGATATTTTTTTAAACTCAAACCAAGAACGTCTGCATTTTGTAGGGATAGATCAGAAGAGATGTTGTGTTCAGATGTTGGGCTCAGATAGGTATTATATTTAGGTTTTGGTTCCCAATGAAACACAGTGCTTTTGGGTACATGGAGCCATTCAGATTGCATCCACCTTAGTAGTTAGGTGTTGTTCCCAGTGAGTCCACTAGGGAATATGTTACCTACAATCTTTCAAATCACAAATGTTCCTATTTTTCTACGACTTATTATTTAGCATGTGCTTATATGAGGCATATCTTTGATTGTACTACTGAATATCTGAATGTACTACTGATTACTGACATGATGAATATCAACATACAAGATTATCGAGGACAGACTTTCTAGGTTACAAAATATCAAAAGCTAGGTGCATATGGGGAAGTATTAATGGCCTTTTTCTAACTTCACATCTATTCACCTTTAAGGTATTTGTACCATGTAGGTACATGTATGTGGAATTAGGTATAGAAAATCTAAACTTACCTACCTGTCAATTTTTTTACGATATTTTGCCCTTAATATTTAGTACTATCAATACTTTGACTATGATCAACTGAGCCTTACATTTTCTGTAATGTAACATACTCGTTTTCTCTTAAAATGTTTTAATGCCACTTGTTGTTGCATTTTGATATTTCCTTATCATATGACTAAAAACAGCTGTATGCTTCCCTTTTGTCCATATGCCTTACTCGAGTACACACCTTGCAAATACTCTACAGATGAACTGCCAACTTGCTGATCTATTTCAAAGAAATATCTATTTAATTTGACACCTCCTGAGCTTATAACAGGGTCTAAAAAACAAAACTGAAATTACTTAGGCTTTGCAGGTGCTTCTAAATGGAGGAACTGATAAGCCCTCATGCAGATTACATGGATATTGGTTGCCCTATGAGCCAGAGACTGTAGCATCATTTGAACCTTGATCCCTGCCACGGGTGCCATCCTGTCTCACCATTTGCAAAACATCCACTCCACGTGGTCTTCTTTCCCTAATACCCCATTTATTTATTTTTGGTGTTATTCTGAACCAACAGAACAACTGCTCTTGTGGCTTTTTGCTCCTCTTTCATGCTGTTCCATGTTCTCTTCCCTGGGCTCTATGACATTTCACTCTGGGACATTCAACATCGGGTTCTGAGCAAAAACTCAACTCAGCATGTTCTCCTTCCTCTAATTCCACTTTGCTTTATTTTTAGTGCTCCTCAGACTCAACAGACACTGCTCTTGTGGATTCTTGCTCCTTTTCCATGTTGTGTTTGGGGAGTCAGAAGAATGGCAGCTGGGATTATGGATGGGCCATGAACTGGACATCAAATTGGTTCCTGTATCCCAAACAAGACGATGAGGTGTTTTCTTTGTCTTTTTCTGTTTATGGGTGGTGCCCTGCTCTCATTCATGTTTTTTTTGGGTGCCCTTCTGTACTCCCGCTTTTCTCATCTTTAAAATATTTCCAAGCCTGCACTTCTCACCAAGAATTTACTTGCAGAGCAGTGCAGGCGGCGTAAAATCGATCAGCGAGATAACACTAGTATTAATACAGCTATCCATAGGAAATTACTAAATTGCTATAAACCTAATTCTGCTGTTTTCGTTTTTACTGTACCACCCCCCTATGGACCGGATTTAGATCTTAGCGGATGGAATACTCCTTCAAAAACATGATGGATATGCCATCCGCCGTATTACAACCTCCAATTTTGGATATAATGGATCATAATACGGTGGACAGGATATCCGTCACATTTGTGATGGAGTATTCCCCTCCACCAAGATCTAAATCAGGTCCTATGTCTGGTTTTATCCTTATTCCTTTGGAACTAAGCATTACTCCTAAATAAC
Source organism: Pleurodeles waltl (assembly GCF_031143425.1). Lineage (NCBI taxonomy): Eukaryota > Metazoa > Chordata > Amphibia > Caudata > Salamandridae > Pleurodeles > Pleurodeles waltl. The sequence goes on along the minus strand of NC_090444.1, from coordinate 1,659,826,752 downwards.
AATGTGATGTTACTTAACCATGTATGTGAGCATTGAGGCGCCACCGTTTTTTTCCCATTTTCCTTGCTTTTTTACATCACTTTTGATTTATTGATGTTAACCAGAAAGTTCAATATGCACTCAGGTTCACTTTATGTGTTCATTGACCCCGTTTGAAATTTGAATGGGCAAACCTTGGAAAAAAACTTGAACATTGGGAGTTTGATAATAGTTGCTCATAAATATTATAGAGCTACATATAGATGATTGGAAACAAATGCAAAAGTAATGATGTTGTTTAAAGATTGCTTCAACCAAATCGCTTTAGACAGAACATTGTTATATACAATTATTCCTACCAAACTGAAGTTGGTACTCAGTGTACTGACCTTGACAATATGAAAGGCGAAACTAAATGGTTAGGAATCAAATCTGAAAATGACACATAGATCTTGTTTGGAAGCACGTAATTCAATGAATCATCCTACGATGACTTCACCAGGTACCTTATCCCTCAGGACTACGTGGGATAAATGAGCCCCTTAAATTCAGAAATAATCAGATAGGTGTCTTGCTACATACAGGCAACAGTGATGTTTATGCCCTTAATGCAGTAAAGGTCCAGGATTAACTTGATTAGCTGACCTCTCAGACTTCCCTTTAAAACTCCCAAAATGTAGACAGACTAAGGAAATGATGACCAACAGAATACAATCCACTGGGGGGCATAATCAGGTATGGCCACCATTTAGGGTGGTCTTGGAGTTCCAGGACCCTGTTTTTTCAGCCTGCTTCTAGGACCAAGCTTAGGGATCACCTATTGCCCCAACAGGTTTGTTGCTAGGACTGCTCCTTGCATTTTTAATGGTCCCTTTTCAAGATAATTGGTGGATGCACTGACGAGAAGATCATACCTGCCATTTTATTTTTTCTTAACGAGCAGTGCACCATTCTCCTCATATTTCTGTTTGCCTCAAAATTTGAATGCCATTTCTTCTGCCTAATATAAATGGAGAATTCATGGATTTCCTGGACTTTTTTTGTACCTTTGCCCTTATAAATGGTTTTGGTCATCTTGGAGCATGTGACCACACTGGCACTTTTCTTTTGTTCTTTTTATTTTGAAGTTTATTGCAATGGTTGCTTTTCTAAACACAGTTTGCCTCATATTTTTGGACTTCTACTGAGCTCATACTGTTAATGTATATAACTAAAACCTTACTGGCAAAACTAGAAACTGAAAATGTTATAAAATTACACCATCTGCCTCCACTCCTACTTCTAAAACCAGTCCTCTAATTGTTTCTCTGCTCTGGAGAATATGGAAGATGCCATGGGCACATGCAATGATTCTTCCTTGTCCTCTATTTCAACTGGTTCCACTTCCTCACCTGCTAATAAAATGCCTTCCAATTTCAATGGAACTGCTTCTTGAGGAAATTCAGGTGCTTAAAGCCTACATGGAAGAAACCACTAAGTAGCTTCAACTTCTCGATGATAAATGGACGCACATGGAAGATAGAGTTAGTCAAGTAGAACGAAGGGTCGACAAATGAAAGGTTACTGCACAAGCTGTTATTGTCTTGTAATCTGAAGTGTCATACTTGAAAAAAACATGATGAGGGCTTGTAAAATAGCAACAAAAGAAGCAACCTTTGTATTTATGGTCTGGCTAAAGGATTGGAAGGCTTGGACCCCATCTCTTTCTTTCAATCATTTCTTGTCAAGAATTTGGATCTTCCAACTTCCCCTCTTTTAAATATACAGGGGACACACCATCTTGGTCATTCTTCTCATTCTTCATCATTTTCACAGAAGCCCAGAGGAGTTATCGTTTCCTTCTTAGAGTATGTTGACCTCCTTAAAGCAGCCAACGCTAAATGGAGTATCTTGTCATCTAGATCCATTTTGTTTTTTGTTTTTTGCTCAAGACTTTGCCATGTCTACAGGTGACAGGCGGAAGAAATTTCTCAACATGGAACCAGATTTGGGGCTCATTTACAAGTCCCTTGTGCCATCGTAACATAATTTATTTTTACTCTATGGCCCAAAACAGTCCCCCACACCATGCTGTATTTGACATTACACCAGTTTGTAAACCTATGCGCCACATTATACCTGCGGCAGGTATAATGTATGCAAGAGAGGCATTCCCCACAGGGAGGGCCATAAAATGGTGCAGTGAAACTACAAGATTTCACTGCGCTATTATGCCATCATTTTTTAATGCCTGCCCAAGGCATGCGTTAAACTGATGCTAGGCCCTTCTCTATGGGCCTCCCCGAGCTTTACTGGACTAGCCTCAACATTTTTGATTCTAGTCCAGCAAAGGTCCACAACTGCATCAAAACATTTGATGCAGTTGTACTAACAAGGACTGGGGTGCACTATAATATAAATACAGCGCTATCATGGTGTCATTAGGGTGGCGCAGGGCAACACAAGGAAACTGGAGCATCGGAGCCCATGCACCAGTTCCTTTTAAATGAGGCCCTTGGTTTTGGTCATCTTTGTTTGTTCAAAGTGACTTAAAATAATAAGACTATGACATACGAAGATCCTTCTCTTTTGCAAAAGTTTATTGATAGCTGTGGAGGAGAGGCTATGGAAACTTCTAAGTGTAATTTCACGTGAATTTATTACTTTTATATATTTTCTGTTTTATTCTTTTGGTCAATCTAATTTGATATACTCTATCAACTAATTGTTAAGTAACTTAATTAATGTTTCCCATTGTCTGTTTCTATTTTGCTAATATAGCTACATTCCTCCCTTTATGCATCCCTCCTATTTTTTGAGGAGTAAATTAATACCATTTTGTGCGGTCAGGCCCCCACTACCGTTGTCTGCCTCTCTATGTTCCTGTTGTGTCACCCCTCTCATGTGGGTTTACTACCCTCAACTATTTGTTGGTTATGTAGATATGTCCTTTTTGTAATTTTTTTCAATTTTGTTTGCTGTATTTTCTAGTTTCTTTCTTCTTCTTCCTGATAGCTCTTTCCTTATCTCTATCTTTCACTGTCTTCCCTCATTAAAATATCCAGCTTTACTTTTCATACCCTTTTATTCTCCCTCATCATTGCTTACTCTTTAAAATATTTAATCATATGTGCATTGTTGTTACTTTTTGATTGCTTTGTTATGTACAATATGTTATATATTTATTCCTACATCTTATATGGCTTTATGCAATATTTCATGGAATATTAAAAGTTTGGGTAATCCTATAAAATGACAAAGGGTATTGTCTCCACTCTGCAAACTGAAAGGTGATACTCCTTTACTACAAGAAACACATATCAAAAAACGAAGTTAACAAACTTAAGAGGCCATGTGTTTTCTTCCCATGGTACAGGCAAACATAATATAGTAGCTATACTCAGCAGTAAATCCCTACATATTCAAGTTATTTCCCAAGACTCAGATTTGCTGAGCAGATGGGTTTTTGTTTCCATAACTATTAATAAAATACATGTGACAATTTTTAATGTGTACGCCCCGTACATTTAGATAGATCTTTTTGACATAATATTTTAGCTAGAATAATGACACTTACCACCAATTATTTAATTTTTGGTGTTGACTGTAGCATGGTTATGGACCCCCTTATTGATTGCACCTACAAAACCAAATTTATCCAATCACACATGCATTCACAATTTAGCGCTAGTATAAAGCAAAGATCTCTAATTGACGCTTGGAGTCTTTGTAATCCTGCCTTACAAGAATACACTTTTTTTCTCCCCTGAAGATGTCTTCCAATCTAGGATTCATTATTTGCTTGCACAACACATTTTACATTGCAAAATTGGTTATATATTGATTTAGGATCCTGCCTCTGTCATATTAGATTTAGATCTTCTCCCTGTTACCAATAGGAACAATTCAATAATTCTCTTCTCCTTTATCTTGATTTCACACATTGTTTTGAAGACTTTCTTTAGGTTAATGACACACATGATATTTCCCCCAGACTATGTGCAATACTTTTAAAGCTACCTCTAGAGTTTTCATTATCTGTTTTGTATCTCAAAAGGAAAACACTTCCTCTAAGAAATTGAGACCATTAAACATATTAAACAACTAGAAAATACATAGTACACTTCTTATTCTAAAGCATGTATTAATAAATTGATTCAAAACCCAAATTTGCTTTCAATACGATTTCAACGGAAGAGGCTACTGCATATCTCTCTAAAACCAACTCCAGATAGTAGAGAGGACAACAAAAGCTGGGAAAATTCTTGCGAATTATATCAAACTTAAAATAGATCCCATCAATATAGAATCTATTTTATGTGCTAATGATCATACTGGTAGATATATTGGCTGAAAATATCAATTATTATTGCACTCTTTACATTCCTGGTTCACAGCCATGTCACTGTTTTCATGCAGATTGTATTACTGCTCATTTCCATATGAATCAAGGAAAAATCATATATATTGGTATTTGGTTTACTGCATCCATAAAAGAGATGGTTTCTATTAATATGAAAGTTGCTCTCGTAACTCTATATTCTCTAACTTGTAGATGGAATCCTTTGTATTTATCTTGGTGGGGATGATTAGATACACTAAAGGTGATGTCAGTTCCTATGAGATTAATTTGTCTTTCTAATATTCCTACTTATATTTCTTGTCTATACTTTAAATAATGTGATTCTATTTTTTCTATCTTCTTGTAAAATGACAAACCCCTCCACATGTCTCTTCAACAACTTAGATGTTCTGAACATGTGGTGGGAGTCCATTTTCCTGATTTTGATTCTTACCACACACAGCATGTTTTCTCATAAAGGCCTCTTTTTCACTATCTGAAGATAATTATACCACGCCTCCCCTATATATAGATCCTGAAAACTCTTTTCTTCATCCCTCCACTTTCCAATAATTATTACCCTTTACCTCTATCTATGTCCCTCCCTGTTTTAAAAAATACATGTAACCTCCTACATCCTATTTTTGTCTCCTACCATATCATCAGAGACCAATGTCTTTGTTTGTCAATATGGCATAATAAATATGTTAAAATGAACAATAAACCTATTTTTGGAAGTCGTGGCATAACAAAGGTTTGCAATGGGTACATAAACTCCATGATAACAATTCTGGTCTTCCCCTACTCATGCTGAACAATGTTTTCCTTTCCTCCGTCTTACAACACCAATTATATGATGTCAACCTCTGTTATTGACACAACAAATAAACAACTTCCACATAATATTACTCTCACTACTCCTGCCCATCGATTAGCTACATCATTGTTATACTTTCCATTGGCAATCCAAATGTATAATAAAATAAATTCTTCTTCTGAAAACCGAGAAAAAACTGATGTGGAATTACAAGGGGAGTGTGACTTGAACATCTCTTTTTCAATTTGTTTCTGTAACAAAATTTGGCTTAAATTACAGAAATCCCCTGGGGCATAAGATTAACCTAAACGCTCCCTCATCTTGTTGGTCATTCAATGCCACTCTCTCTGACTTAGAATATATGCTATTCAATTGTCCCTCTAATTTTAGTTGAAAGATTGGAAACAGATAAATGCTATTTTCACACACAAATACCTTTTAATGTTAAACATATATTTCTAGGTAATATGTGGTATGTTTGCTCTTTTTATTCAGCAAAGTTGATATTACAGATGTACTTCTTACAGTTGCCTTTCAGCAGATCACTAAAAACTAGAAATTCTAACATATCTTTCCAATCCTTGTCGCAATGCCTGCCACTCCAGAATGTCTCTCAAGCCATCCCTGTAAAGGTCTAGGTCAACCGTGTTCTAGATCCTTAGCCAGTATGGAACTGGCTTTAATCTCACCTTGGAAGAGATAGATTTCATATCCAGGTCATATATAAAAATCAAGAGTGTTTTTGGGCGAGTTTAAGGGCTGCCCTCGATTACGTGTTAATATCAATTCCTAGGGGGGTCAATGGATTTGCTATTTTACCGGGTGCAGATTCATGCCTGGTGAAATCAGACCCAGTTTTCCTGCTTCAGGTGCCGGAACATCAGGCCACTTGGAATCAGCCCTTAGTTGTTGCAATCTATCTATAGTAGGTTTTACATTTGGTGTCCAAGCACTATTTACCATTGTGTTTTTTTTATCACTGAGCATGTCCCCTGAGTTACACATTTACTGCGCACCACTATCTCTAACCATACCATTGTAGGAAAGTACCATCTTGCCTGGCATGTTACCCCCATATTTCACTGTTTATATGTTGTTTTAGTCTATGTGTCACTGGGACCCTGCCAGGCAGGGCCCCAGTGCTCATAAGTATGTGCCCTGTATGTGTTTCCTGTGTGATGACTAACTGTCTCACTGAGGCTCTGCTAACCAGAACCTCAGTGGTTATGCTCTCTCTGCTTTCCAAATTGTCACTAACAGGCTAGTGACCAATTTCACCAATTCACATTGGCATACTGGAACACCCTTATAATTCCCTAGTATATGGCACTGAGGTACCCAGGGTATTGGGGTTCCAGGAGATCCCTATGGGCTGCAGCATTTCTTTTGCCACCCATAGGGAGATCTGACAATTCTTACACAGGCCTGCCAGTGCAGCCTGAGTGAAATAACATCCACGTTATTTCACAGCCATTTACCACTGCACTTAAGTAACTTATAAGTCACCTATATGTCTAACCTTCACCTGGTGAAGGTTGGGTGCAAAGTTACTTAGTGTGAGGGCACCCTGGCACTAGCCAAGGTGCCCCCACATCGTTCAGGGCAAATTCCCCGGACTTTGTGAGTGCGGGGACACCATTTCACGCGTGCACTGTACATAGGTCTCTACCTATGTACAGCGTCACAATGGTAACTCCGAACATGGCCATGTAATATGTCTAAGATCATGGAATTCTCACCCCAAACCCATCCTGGCATTGGGGGGACAATTCCATGATCCCCCGGGTCTCTAGCACAGAACCCGGGTACTGCCAAATTGCCTTTCCGGGGTTTTCACTGCAGCTGCTGCTGCTGCCAACCCCTCAGACAGGTTTCTGCCCTCCTGGGTCCCAGCCAGGCCTGGCCCAGGAAGGCAGAACAAAGGACTTCCTCAGAGAGAGGGTGTTACACCCTCTACCTTTGGAAATAGGTGTCAGGGCTGGGGAGGAGTAACCTCACCCAGCCTCTGGAAATGCTTTGATGGGCACAGATGGTGCCCATCTCTGCATAAGCCAGTCTACACCGGTTCAGGGATCCCCCAGCCCTGCTCTGGCGCAAAACTGGACAAAGGAAAGGGGAGTGACCACTCCCCTGACCTCCCAGGGGAGGTGCCCAGAGCTCCTCCAGCGTGCCCCAGACCTCTGCCATCTTGGATTCAGAGGTGTGCTGGCACCCTGGACTGCTCTGAGTGGCCAGTGCCAGCAGGTGACGTCAGAAACTCCTTCTGATAGGCTCTTACCTTTATTACTAGCCTATCCTCCTTCCTAGGTAGCCAAACCTCCTTTTCTGGCTATTTAGGGTCTCTGCTTTGGGGAATTCTTCAGATACCGAATGCAAGAGCTCACCAGAGTTCCTCTGCATCTCCCTCTTCACCTTCTGCCAAAGGACCGACTGCTGACTGCTCAGGACGCCTGCAAAACCGCAACAAAGTAGCAAAGACGACTACTGCAACCTTGTATCGCTTCATCCTGCCGGCTTTCTCGACTGTTTCCTGGTGGTGCATGCTCTGGGGGTAGCCTGCCTCCTTTCTGCACCAGGAGCTCTGAAGAAATCTCCCGTGGGTCGACGGAATCTTCCCCCTGCAACCGCAATCAACAAAAGACTGCATAATTTGTCCTCTGGGTCCCCTCTCAGCACGACGAGCGTGGTCCCTGGAACTCAGCAACTCTGTCCAAGTGACTCCCACAGTCCAGTGACTCTTCAGTCCAAGTTTGGTGGAGGTAAGTCCTTGCCTTCCCAGGCTAGACTGCATTGCTGGGTACCGCGTGATTTGCAGCTGCTCCGGCTCCTGTGCACTCTTCCAGGATTTCCTTTGTGCACAGCCAAGCCTGGGTCCCCGACACTCTAATCTGGAGTGCACAACCTTCTGAGTTGTCCTCCAGCATCGTGGGACTCCCTTTTCTGACTTCGGGAGGACTCCGGTTCACTCCTCTTCTAAGTGCCTGTTCCAGTACTTCTGCAGGTGCTGCCTGCTTCTGTGAAGGCTCCCTGACTTGCTGGGCGCCCCCTCTGTCTCCTCATCCAAGTGGCGACATCCTGGTCCCTCCTGGGCCACAGCAGCATCCAAAAACCCTAACCGCAGCCCTTGCAGCTAGCAAGGCTTGTTTGCAGTCTTTCTGCATGGGAACACCTCTACAAGCTTTTTCACGACGTGGGACATCCATCCTCCAAAGGGGAAGTTCCTAGTCCTCTTCGTTCTTGCAGAACACAAAGCTTCTTCCATCCGGTGGCAGCTTCCTTGCACCCTCAGCTGGCATTTCCTGGGCATCTGCCCACTCTCGACACTGTTGCGACTCTTGGACTTGGTCCCCTTGTCTTACAGGTACTCAGGTCTGGAAATCCACTGTTGTTGCATTGCTGGTGTTGGTCTTCCTTGCAGAATCCCCCTATCACGACTTCTGTGCTCTCTGGGGGTTGTAGGTGCACTTTACACCTACCTTACAGGGACTTGGGGTGGGCTATTTTTCTAACCCTCACTGTTTTCTTACAGTCTCATCGACCCTCTACAAGCTCACATAGGTTTGGGTTCCATTCGTGGTTCGCATTCCACTTTTGGAGTATATGGTTTGTGTTGCCCCGATACCTATTTGCTCCTATTGCAATCTATTGTAACTTTACACTGCTTGCATTACTTCCTTTTGCTATTACTGCATATTTTTGGTATTGTGTACATATATATTGTGTATATTTGTCATCCTCATACTGAGGGTACTCACTGAGATACTTTTGGCATATTGTCATAAAAATAAAGTACCTTTATTTTTAGTATATCTGTGTATTGTGTTTTCTTATGATATTGTGCATATGACACCAGTGGTATAGTAGGAGCTTTGCATTTCTCCTAGTTCAGCCTAAGCTGCTCTGCTATAGCTACCTTCTATCAGCCTAAGCTGCTAGAAACACCTCTTCTACACTAATAAGGGATAACTGGACCTGGCACAAGGTGTAAGTACCTCTGGTACCCACTACAAGCCAGGCCAGCCTCCTGCAACCATGCCATGTCACAACACTGTGGGCCTCATTATGACCCTGGTGGTCCTCTGCCGCCAGGGTCATGGTCGCAGTCGTACCACTGCCAAAGCGGCGGTGTGTCCACAACATTATGACTGTGGCAAAAGCACTACAGTCGGACCGCAGGCACTTCCACTTTTCGGCCGCCAGATGGCCTGGCAGTGCTGGTGGTCCCAGTCCACCAGGGCAGCGCATACATTCATGAAGAGTAATAGTGCAAGTTCCAAGGCAGGAAAAATTTCATGACCACTAGGGATTTAGAAAACACAAACACCTTTAATTAACCTAGCATTGTAACCCATAGAAATTAGTCCATTTAAGGTTCTCTTGCGAGATTAGTCCCACAATCCTCTTGAAGTTGGTTGTGCTCTTTCTCTGCCATTGCTCAAGCAGTGGAATGTGCTTAACATTGAGCTAGTAATTAAACATTTACCATGAAGGCAGCTGTTACCTTTCAATCAATCAATCAATCAGGAATTTGTAAAGCGCACTACTCACCCGTGAGGGTCTCAAGGCACTGAGGTGGAGGAGGGGCTGGTTGGTGAAGGGTGGTGCTACTGCTCGAACAGCCAGGTCTTGAGAAGTTTCCTGAAGGTAAGGAGGTCTTTGGTCTGACGCAGGTCTTTGGTGGGTGGGAAGAGTGTTCCACATCTTGGCGGCGAAGTACGAGAATGATCTGCCGCCGGTTGCAGTTTTATGGACACGTGGGACGGTTGCGAGGGCGAGGTCAGAGGAGCGGAGATGCCAGGTCGGGGAGAAGAAGGAGAGCCGTCTGTTAAGGTATTCTGGTCCGGTGTTGTGCAGTGCTTTGTGAGCGTGGGTGAGGAGTTTGAAGGTGATTCTCTTGTTGACTGGAAGCCAGTGCAGGTCTCTCAGATGGACTGTGATATGGCAGTGGTGGGAGATGTCCAGTATGAGGCGTGCAAATTTATTAGGTGGAGTTCTAACCCTAACACCCGATAGTGACAGCTTTCTTCACAATAGAAATATACTGGGTCTTTGAATTATTGTAAAGAAGGGGATCTGTACGTATTTCACACAAGCGATGATTGAAGGCAGTATTCCACACATAGAAGATCATTAATAATATTTATAGGGTTTAAAATTAATATCATGTAAATGAAATCAGAGGGATCACACTCCTTCTCGTAGGTATTTTGAGTCATTCATTTGCTAAAAGGGTATTATTTTAATTCCTAAACTTACAAATAAAATGTAAGGTCACAGAGCAAAATTGTTCAATAAATGTGCCAGATCGTGGCAGTAATGGTGGAAATTAAGGGCTTGTATGATAGTACGCTCACATACAAGATTCTCACTTTTTTTATCAATGTCAAGAGCATACTAAAATAAAGAGCCTGCTTTAGAATTGGGTGGGCGGGATACTATGTCTAACAGGACGGATAACCTGTCTGCCATGGTCCAAGTGTTTTAGGCTAAAATGAACTGCGAATACAGCACACGGGACATGTACCACTTTTGTGATGACGTGTCCCTTCTGCCAAATTTTGAATAAGGCCTAAAGTCCACTTTCCGTTGGAGAAAAAAAGGACCAATTTCAGAGTTAATAGGATAAGATCAGCAAGAAGCTCGGGGACATAAATAGTCAGAAGTTTATATGTGCAAAAATAGCCCATAGTCTAGAGCGGAAGTACTTCAAGCCTCATGCACACAAGAAGTGGTCACTGCATAATGTTTGCATTGCTGTGCGACCACCCTCTCCCTTTGTGGTGCAAGGGGTGCTTAAAGAATCTTTTTGTAAAAAGTCACAGTCCAGTGCTTCATGAATATTAGTGAGCGAATGATGGGCCGTTGACCCCCTTCGTGAAAAGTAGTGACTGTTAGGATTGGTGCATACAAGTGAGAGCAGACTTGCATCCTAGCATTCACATTTGCAATTTGCCTGCATTACGATCCCTGTCTCTGAAGGTTGCTTAGTTAACTGTGCTGCAGAGAGTGGCCTTTGTGAATGTGACACCCAGGAGTGCATTAATTGATCTATGGGACCCCCCGCTGCACTTCCTGGAGGCTGCAGAGTGCACAAGAAGGGTGTAGCTGTTAGACTGTGACAGCACATACGTTGAGAATAGTTACTGCATGGCCTCACCAGGCACCAAGCTTTCTATACCTTGTAATGTCAAACACGCTTGTGAAGCATTTGGCTGCCCCTTTCTTATGCAATTAGCAATGATTCACAATGCTTGTAATTCATAAATCCCTCTCCTAGCAGATACTGTAGAACTAATTACACACACAAGAACATGACCAGAATGGTATTGCATATTCAGAGTTTACTGAGGTAGAGATAGATGTATCATAATAAGACAAATGCAAAATTATACAGTATTGCCTATACGTTGTTTTCTCCGGCTATCTGGGTTTAAAGACAGTGAGTAAGAATATGGGGAAGGGATCAGTATAGGTGTAGGGGGAACAGTACTCAAGGGGAACAAGGAATGTGTTTTCAGTCACTCATATGCTCTAGAGATAAGCATTTCAGACTGGTCTTTAAGAAGGGATAAAATGTGTTTGCCAACTGGGCAGTAAACTCCATGGAGGTTGAAGTACTTGGATCTTCCTGTGGTGCGTGGTCCCTTTGAAAAAGTACATAGGTTTTGGATAACAAATCAAAAACCTTAACTAGTTGTGGGACTGCAAAGTGCTGTTGGCTGAACAGTATCTTTGCTCAACTGTAGAAGAGGGTATTGGTTATATGACGGAAGTACAATGGAAGATCTTCTCTTTATGAAGCACATGGGGCCCGTGAAGTACCCTGGGGGAGTAATGGGCGTGTGTGCCTGCTTTCTGCATCCTGGTGCACTTTGGTATTACAGATGGGGCCACAGATGCTTGTGCAACCCCTTCTGTAATACAGATAGCACTGGTGCACATGTAGCACCAGCGCTAACCTAAAGTGGCAATCCCTTATTTGCATGACAGGGGGTTCACGTAAATAAGGGAAACACTGTGCCTTTGCACAAGTGGCAGGTTATAGACATGAATGCAGAGACAAAGAGGCCCTAGGAGATGCATTGATGGTGCCACACAAAGAGGTGGGGCATTGTCACTGCATCCTCTGAGAACGCCCCTCTTAAGTGGACCATGGGCATTCCTCGGACCCTCCAAGACATCCCCATGTAGGCGGGCACAGTCATTCACTGCAGAGGAATTTCTGCCACCTTGAAAGTGCAGGCCAGGTTCTCGCTGCACGGTGAAAGGTGGACCGACTGCTTCAATCAGCCAGTCCTTCTTCCATTAATGCTGCCCTGTGGGCTGCACATCATCAGTATCAGGGTGCACTGACCCTGATTGTGCCTGGTGTACTTAGTTAAGTGTGATCCACAGCACATGGAGAAACATTGTGCCCTTACTGTAATATGTCCCCTGGTATTGTGGTGTCACGGCTATGATGGAGGTGATATTCATGCTGGATTTTAAGAGTACACCAAGACGGAAGGGAGGGTCAGGAGTAAAGAGTGTAGATTCAGAAGAGGGGCATAGTGTTGTAAAGGTTAAACAGTTGTGTGCCACAGATTTACAGAATTGCAGCATAAATGAGCAAGTGGTCTTCCAGTGACAGATTACTGTTAGACGAGCCAAGAGAAAAAAATTAACGTGGGCAAAGAAATATGGAAATTAGAAAATATTTTGAACTTGTAGTACAAAGGCATTGAATATCCCTTTACTAAGAAGAACCCGTTGAACTTACAAGAAAAACTATTTAATTCCACTCAAAGTAATTAACTGCTTCCCTTGTCAGATAATGTTCAAAATATATATTTTCGATTTTTGCTAAGTGATTATGTAAGAAAATTGGGTCTTCAGGAAATGTGTGTTCCAAGAGAAGTTGCCCTCCAGGGAATATCCTTTCAAGAAGCCATGACTATAATATTGTCTGGGCTCATGGTTCTCTGGTAAGTATGAGATGGGTTTGAGGATCCTGTGTGAAAGCAAACCTGCAGAATGAGTTGCATTGTTCCACTGCCGATCATCTGAAGGCTAGTATGTGTGCCAGCACTGGGACTGACAAGACCATGCAGAGCAAGAGCCAACAGTGAAAATATTTGACTTTTGATGCAACCATTGCATTAGTCTTCCGTGGCATGCGTTTGCTCTTTAAAACATGCCTGAGTAGTAATTTTTTCGTTCATAAGTGTTTTCTCATATCTGTTGGTGAATGCCATTCATATACAGCAAGACTTTGAAACATACTTGTATGTCACACAGCACAAATACAATTTTACTTCCACTTCCTTTTAATTTAACATGAGTTTTTAATGCTCTGGTTGCATGGTACTTTGGGATTACTTTGATTGTGCAAGTGACCTCCTTTCTGGTGCCAGGTAGCATCCTGCCACATTCCATGATTTTAAGACAGAAGCATGGTGATGTTTCAACCCAGTGCATTTGTTGGAGGTGACCACACAGTAACTGACAGGCACAATGTAAATTGTTCCACTGTCTGCCCATGCAGCTGCATTTTGAAGTTACTTTAGGCATTCTAATATGTGAGTAGTATTGCATAAAGATGGCATTACGTAACTGAAGTTGACAGAACTAGAGAAGTTCTAGCTTGCTATTTTTGTTGCTGATGCTAAGTAAGAGACTAGCTGCTTCAGTGATGTGAGAATGAAACTGCATGGTTTCACTCTTGTGCTTACCCGAGTACGCTGTTGATTCTGCCAACTACCTGAAAAGCATGCTGAGAAAATCTTATACTTAACTTTGTCCTTCCCCTTCTGAGAACGGGGCGGTTATTGACAAGGATGTCCCAGTCTCGGCTACCTTCATTTCTCCACGGATTTTGCTCTATTTTCTGATTTGCCTGTATAAGACTGACTGTAAAATGTTCACTAAAAAAATAATCCTCTTGGTATAATTTGCTTTAGGATACAGCCGTAAAATAAAACTCCTGATGAAGCCATTCTTCAATCGCCAGATTTAAACAGACCATAACATTATTCTTATATTAACACGTCACAACATTAATCATATTACTGTATTTAAATGTATATTAATATATTCACATTTTTCACAGCTACCACTATACGCATTTTAAAATTCAAGGTTCATTGAATTACTTGTCTACATTAGGTAGATTTCTCGTTTTCTGGATCCTGAAGACTAGCAACATCACAATTTGTATCTTTTCTTGAGCACATTCTGCAAATTTGTACCTTGTCAGTGCTGATAGAAATTTTGCTGTTCAACTCGGTCTTCTAATGTATCAGAGATTGTCATTTGAAGGAAGCGCACATAATTCTGTAAGTATGCAGAGGACACAAAACCATGCTGCATTCATGATGTGGGCAATCATCTCCTAATCTGATTTAAATGATGAGATCCCATGGATCCAGATTAGGAGATGATCTAGTCCAAACTTCTACAGATGAGTAAGCCTCAGCTTCAACAGGCTTGCAAGCTAGAACCACCCCTATAGATTTGATATTGCATGTTTTAGGTCTTGCTGGATCGATATCTATAACCTGAACACCCATTATTTTTCTTTTTAAAAAAGACATGTCTTTGTGTTGTGGCCAGGGGTAATAGTTTCTAAAACCATCCAGATCATATTATCAGTAGAATGATTGAGTTCCTGTCACGACCTACTCGCAGTCTGTGTCTGTGACCCACAGGAAGTATGGCGAGATTCTTGTTCTTGTAAGTTCTGCCTTGGCCCATATAGGACGGAGGGAACGCCAAAGGCAGTCCGTGCCCTCCAGAAGGAGTCCCTGAGGGAAAAAAAAAACAAAGGGGGGAAAAAACCTCAACAAGAGGGAACTCCTGAAACAAAAACAAAGTAAAAGAAAATCAAAACAAAAGGGAAGCAATGACCAGGAAAAAGCTGGAACAAAATCAGAGTATCAATATCTGACGCAGAGCAACAGGAGCGAAGACCACCACCAAACAAGAAGTGTTGCAGCACAAAGAGAAAAAGAAACACACACCTTAGATACCCCAGGAACAGGAAGTGACCGACAGGAAGTAAAGGGTGCCATCTTGAATTGGGATCAAGTCTTAGAATGCTATAGAAAAAACACCATAGTGAATAGGGAACCAGTGCATGCAGGGAAAAAGGAAAGCATGCTGGAAAAAGAGAAAGAAACATGGGTAAAAAAGTAAGTACAAAAGTAGAAGAAAAGAGAACAACAGAAAAGAAGAAAAGAATAAGAGAGGTGAGTGGGGGGAGCAAGATCTAATGGGGGAGCGCCGCACCAAAGCAAAAACGAGGCCCCATGCCCAATTTGGGGCCTCGACAAACATATGAAAGGCTCGGGCGTGGCGCGTCCAGCTGCCGTGCGCCGGGTCCCGAGCCGAACATTCAGCTCAAGGAGTGGCACGCTGCGCGACAGTTCCAGAAATGAGCAGTTAACCTGGTGGTGGTTTGCTTTCATTGAATAGTGCTTTTATGTTCATCTATGCATGTTTTTATTGGTTTAGTTGTCATCCTTACATATCGGGATCCACATGTGCTGTAATCAAATAGATGTATGGCCTTTCGGTTCCCATGTTTTTGCAAGACCAAGGAATAATTATTATGTTTGTCAAGTAAGGTGGCATGTATTGCAGTTTCCACATGCAAAATGTCCTTTAACCACAGGGAGACCTCAGATCCTAGTCAAACATTCCATAGATTTTTTTGCTGCTATGACGGGTACTTACCAGTCAGTCCCTCAAGTTTTGTGAATTTTTTAAAGCAAATATTTTTTTACTTATAACTAACTGTCCTGTATTGGGTATGTGCCAGGTTTGAGGGTAATCCTTTTAATCCTGTTAGTAAATGGGGAGAACATAGTCATGAAGGTCCATCTTGAGCAGGTCTTTTGTAGCTTTTTGTAAACCCCAATTAGAGTACTTTCTAGTTTGAAAATTTTCCCATCTAGGTCTTGTGCATTATAATTCTTAACCTCACTACAATTCTTTCTTAGCTGAAAATATTGTCTAAAAGGAAGATTTTCCCATAATTCTAGGGGATGATGACTATCAAATCTTAGTAGGCTGTTGCGATATGTAGGTTTCAGTGTGGGTTCTGGTTGTCATTCTTCCAATAATTATGATGTTGTGCCTGGCCCTTTTAAAGGGTCATTCCCCAGACTTTTTGCCTTTTGCCTCCTTATTTTTCTTATTTTCTGACCTGTGTTGGCTGACGTTATGACTCTGAGCACCTTTTTACTGCTAACCAGTGCTAAAGTGCATGTGCTCTCCCTTGTAAAATTGGTACGATTAGCTTATACCTAATTGGCATCCTTAATTTACCTATAAGTCCCTTGTAAAGTGGTATCCCTATACCCAGGGCCTGTAAATTAAATGCTACTAGTGGGCCTGCAGTGCTGCTTGTGCCACCCACTGAAGTAGCCTTTCAAACCTATCTCAGGCCTGCTAGCGCAGGGCCTGTGTGCGCAGTTTTCTGCCACAGGGTCCTGGCATCTAAATTTACTTGCCTGGCCCAGAACTCCGCTTTTACTATATGTAAGTCACCCCTAAGATACTCCCTAGCTAGCCCTATGGGCCGGGTGCCATGTATGTAGAAGGCAGGACATGTGCCAGGTTGCGTGGCATGTCCTGGTAGTGACAAACAGCCTAACTTGGTGTCTCACTGCTGTGAGTTCTGCTTTCTCATAGGATTACATTGGAAATGCCCTGCCTTATGTGTAAGGGGTGTCTGATTTATGAGGGGTAGCGTAGGCATGTTGGTATGGTTACTGGTGTAGGTGTATTTTTTATTACTATTACAGAAATGCCACTTCTAGAAAGTGCGCATTTATCTGTGCTTATGACTCCCGTGTTTTTGCAGCTTGACTCCAATCCACGTCTGGGCAGACTGACAGTTGGGACTTTGTGCTTACTTTTCAGACAGCCTGTACAAAGGGAGGGTGGAGGTGTCATGGAGGTGCATCTACACATTGTATAGCCTTCCTGGGCTGAGAGAAGGGAGAGGCGGGCACACCTGCATTTGTAAAGGCTGTGTCCTGGCCTCGCACAATAGGGTAATTTACCCCCCACTGGTGTTTGGAGCCTGTGCTGGAGGAGAGAAAGGGAACTCCCAGAACCAGTTGTAACTGGTTGGAACCACCTTTCCTCCCCGTTGTAAAACACACTGTAAACTTAGTATAAGTACAAGGGAATTTCCCCACAATTTAGTCATTCTTTGGACATTCTTGGGACTCCAGAAACCCTACTTGGAACTGGACACAGGACACAGGATGCTGTTGAGAGGACTCACCATGACCACCTTGGACTGCTGCTGCTGTGCGGACCTGTGACCTGGCTGGTCACTAGGAGGAACTGCCACTGCTTGCACCCACTTGTTGCGCTAGCCTTCTGCTGGGTTCACCAGCCCTGTGCCCCCTCCTTCATTTTTGTCTCCAGAGGCAGGGTGCTGTGGCCCCTGACCGCTGTAAACTTACTTCAGAACAAGGAGGCGTTGATGATTTAGTGCTGGGAGAGTCCTCCTGGGTGCCCTGCGTGCTCTTGAAGTGTTTCCTGGCAGCCCAAAATCACCACCGCAGCCCGGGATCCACATGGTGCCTTTCGCGCTCTGTGAAAAGCGATCACCGCCGCCACCCGGGCATATCGCTTTGGAGCTGTCTGTGGAGCGCTGCTACACGCTCTTCTGAAACAATCACCGCCGTGACCCATGGTTGTCTGTGCTCGAAAGCACTCCATTCTGCTGCCCGACTTCACCGCTGCAGGTTTTTGTTGTTCGAGCGTGTCGCGCTCCACCCAGTGCCCCCAGGGCACCAAGAGAAGGAGAAAAGGAGCGAGTGCGCTCCAACCGTGCCCCCGGGGCACAGCGCACTTTCAGATGTGCCCCCGGGGCATCTGCAGAAAACTTCCATGGTGCCTGCTCAATGCAAGAGCCTGGAACGGGCAGGAGAGCGGCTCGTGCACCGAGTCCGGTGCGGCCGCTTTGGGAGGTGGAGGGAAGCCTCATCGGAGGCCCCTGCTTCACTCTTCATTTTAGGCAGCCACACCGAGGATGAGGGCGGCTGCCTACAACAACACGGGGCATGGGGCGGAAAGGGAGTTCCCTTCCCCCCCCGGCCACTGCCTTAGGGGCGCGAACGGCCAAGTAACTTTTTGGGCATCTGTTGTTGGCCCCCCCCGGAGGAGGGTTAGTTGCAACCCGTGGGGGGCCCATTGAACGTGTTGGTGCAAGGATTCTGACACAGAGCACGGAGAGGGTGCAGACCACCCCCCAGAAACAATGCGTGGCCCCCGTTTAGCACACAGGAGCACCGGGGCCATATCTTCCGCTTCTAGGCACTAGGATTGCCTTTTCTTCATAAAACCAGGTACTGTATGGGGATATATTTGCTCTGTGAGCTTAAATGGACCTTGGGGGGTTTATATGTTACCTACCTGCTTTTATGACGCTATATATGTGTGCTGATGTTACTTTTATGGGCATGACAAGCTGATATGTATTTTTATGACTTGTGATATCTTCTCTAATGTTCCTTTTATGGGTATTTACGAGGTATTCATGACAAGTACCTAGCCAACCAGATACCCCATTTCTAACATATTTAGGTCGAACACAGAAATCTGTCTCTCTGACCCTGTAGAAGTGAATATCAAGAGGGTATCTAGGTTGATAATCCAAGTAATGTTCCTGTTCCACTTCGACCTACCATATTATCATGATAGCATCTATGTATCTCCACCATAAAGAGATTCAGTCTTAGTAGAGGTTTTCATCAGTGATATCTGAAAATAAAGCATATACAGGCCTGCTAGACATAGGGCAAAGGTACTTCCCATAGACGTGCCCTGTATCTGCAGGTAAAAGGTATCGTCAAATTAGAAAAGGTTATTTTTAGTACTATTGTGGCAGAAATGATCACAGGGCTTACCAGTTTGATATAGCCCAGATTTTGATTGATTCCTGTGTTACGGAGCTCCTACTGCATCAGTTAATAAAAACTTACAGGACATTTCCCCCAAAAAACAACTCTGTCAGTAATTTATATCTTCATATTATTATGCCATAGAGGTGATTTTTTAAACACAAATTCGCAGTTTGATATAGGTGACAGCAATTTACATAGTCGAGACAAACAATTTGACTTCTGAGATGTTAAAAGTATGTTCTTAATAGCAAATGGAAGAAAAAACATTATTTTATTACTCACAGAAGTCTTTAGCCAATACTGTGGGGGTCAGAGTGAAAGGATACATGCTGTTAGTAGAAATCTAGAACTTCTGCACCAAACTTTTGTTTAAAATGTTCTAATTTTGAATATGAAATCCTTGGTCTTCTGTAATTCCATAAAAATTGAATATTCACAAAAGGGAAATGTGAAAACCTTTAAACTTTAAGTAGATTAATTAGAAAATAGGTAGGGGATATAATAGGCAATAGTTTCATCCCAATGGTATCCAGCTTTCCCGACCACATTGAAAAAGATGAGCCATTTCTTATCTAATTGTTAAATAGCTGTTTAATATCAGTTAACCTGTATTTAAGCCTTTTTTCATAAACAAATGGCTAAATATACATTTCACTAGCGTGCAAAAAATATTTCAACTTTTTAATTAAAGAGGGAAAACAATATGTATTGAGAGGCCACATTTCTGATGTACCATTGTTAAAGTTATAATAGGAAGCCTTTGGCAATAAATCTACTTCTTTATAAAAACCAGTTCACTACAGATTCAGCTTCAGGGGAATACCTAAGAATATCACCCAAATATGTTGAACCTTTTAATTCAATCACTACATGAACAAAGGCTTGAGCATCTTGCTGTTGTCTATAATTCCATCCAGGAATCACTCAATGGTAAATTAAATACAAAGCTATAAAAGACAACTACATCTCATAAAACTGTGGAGGGACTAATATGTGGATAGAACACAATTTACGAAAACTGAAATTTTAGGGGTGTCACATGATAGAGAAACACACCATAAACATGTAGGCCCACAAACCATACCATTTCAGCACAGACAAAATATAATCCCAATACAGCCAGTCAATAGATGATTCTTGGCATAGGAGAGGTGTTGCTAGATGACTTACTAATTATAATTACAATTCTCTGACATTATCATAACATAGTCTTCCTCTAATAACTTCTGATTCTTGAACTCCAATGTATTTTGGTAAATGTGGGCTCGAACCTTAAAACCAAAATCTATAGAAGGATTATACAATCAAATTTCACCATGTATATGAGCCTATAATGTTTTACAAATGTTTTGATCACATCCCTCTTTTTGTAAGGAGACATTTTATTGCATCTAGAAGGATACATGGGTATACAGATTAAGAAAGTTTGGTGTAAGAATATATTTCATGCAGAATTCTAGCGTGAATGCTTCAGGCCCAGGAGAGCCCCCTATATAAATAAATTGAGCACACATGCAATCTCATCAATAATATACATTTCTAAAACAGACATATCTTGTTTTACCAATTTTTGTGAGCATTAGAAAATAACTCCATATTTTTCTTGCTCACTATCAGGAGTGTACAGCTATTTGCAGGCTATTGAAATACATAAATTGATATCTGAATTGGCAATCTTAGTAGAAGATCTGTCATACTTCGTGATTACGTTAACAAATGGTCTTTATATTTTATTCTTATTCTTACCTCAATAGGTGTGATTTAGGTTTAAAAAGACTGCCATATGCCAATTCACTGTTTATTTTACTTAATTTCCATCTTTGGTTTAATCAGTCATCTAATACATTCTGCAACTTTGATACATAATATTTATGCTCTAAACATTTCAGTCTTGGCAAACAATATTGAATGTTTTTATTATGCAGGTATCTAATTATCAGACATATAGTTCAGAATAAAACCCCTGAAGGGCCTTTAATGTCTCCCAAGTTACTTGCATTGAGGTTGCTTTAATAGAATTTAATTGAAAACATTCCTTCAGAAATATTTCAAACTTAGACAAGCACTGCCAATCTATGAAAAACATTAATTGAATGTTTATTGATTAATTTGTTTTGTGGTCAAGGCAATACATCAATGTCAGGCATATATGGGAAAATACCAGGACTAAGAATAGCCCCATGCTCTGAATTCAGAAGGCTGCGTCTTAACTTCTTAGTAGCAAGTACATAATATGATATTGACTTAAAACCATGCACCAGATGAAAGACAGAGAACCCATATAATTCTGAAATATGTAGACTTAAAGAATGTGATAACACTCTTTTAATGAAAAACCTTTTTGACTAGATTTTGCAACTCATTTGGAAAGTAGCTAAACTCAATACCCAAAAATGTATAATACAATATAATACCAGAATTTTTTGTTTTCACCTATCTAGCCTTTTTTTATTTTCATACGTTCCCCAACCAACAAATGCAACATATGAAGCAGTACAATCTTAGTTTCTAAATATGAGATCACAATTTCAATTTAGATGTAATTACCCACATGTTTCACTTTCCAAGATACAATTTGAAGTGTTTACACAATAAGGTGTAAAAAAGTCACTATAATTTGGCAACAGTACAAACATCGCCCAACAATACTAAGTAAGTTGCAGAACATAACCAACAATATAGATTTCAGGAAAACAGTGCAAGGCAAGAGCAAAAGATAGGAGATAAAATGCTAGGTAAATCATAATGGACAGTCAAGCAAGAGCTATTTAGTCATGTCTATACTGCTGAGAACAATGAAAAACATACTACCAACTCTTTATCAAAAACATGCCATATAAAAGATACAAGTAGAAGTACATGACAACACAAACCTACACATACAAAAAAATAGTAAAATTAATATTTAACAATAATATAAAATATGGTTATTGAATAAACATATATCAATAAACTAGAAACCTTTATGTACACTGCATGTATCCCATGAGACATTTGGGTATGTTCTTTAAGTTTTAGAAATTCCTTATATCATAGTTTTAGCTCTCTGGGTTTGTTTGTTTTGTTTTAAAAATGTGAGTGAATAAATGCATAGCACATATTCATAGGTTTCAAGGATGCTACCTGAACTCATTTTTCCCTCTGCTGAGGATGTTGTGATTTTGGTACATTTGGGACATTAAGGGGGTCATTATGAGTTTGGTGGACAAAAAAAGCCATCTGCTGGTCAGCTTACTGCCAGTGTGGCTGCCTTCCCGCAGGCCCCTTTAGAAGTTTCCCACTGGGTCAGCAGGTGGCCCAGCGGGAAACAGCCTACAACATTGACGCTGGCTCATAATTGAGCAATACTGCAGTGAGTAGGGTGCACCAGCACAGTGAACAGCGCAATGGTGTTGGCGATGGTGGTCCCTGCACTGCCCATGCCAAGTGTATGGGCAGTGAAGGGCTCACCCTGGGGACTCCTGTACCCTGTCTCCGCCGGCCTTTACATGGCGGTGCTACTTCCATGTAAAAGATGGGGAGAGGGGGATTGTAATCCCCAGGGCTGCTTTGCTTGCATCGCTGCACTGGCGGATTAGGACCGCCAGCACCACCAGTCCCACCTGTGGAGGGAAACTGGCGGTGCTGTCGGTCCAACCGTGGCGCAACCGCCATGGCCATAAGGTAGTAGTCAGACTGTCGCCAAAGTGGTTGTACCAACGCTCTGGTGGCAGTCAGACCTCAACTGCGACCCTGGTGGTCTGAAGACTACCAGGGTCGTAATGACCCCCTAAATGTTTGTATTAACTCAACATTAATGCATAGACACACTAACGCTACTTGCAGAGAGAAATAATGTTTCATCACATATAGATCAATATAGGTAATGTAGGCCCAAATTTTAAAATGACTAACATCGTTTGCCAAGTTTGCTATGTGACAAATGAATATTTTATTTCTATGTGTGCTGGAGTTCCAATTATTGAATGTTGTGTTCTTTTTCCTTCTTTCCCATGTGTAGAAGTGTTTTCTTTTCTTTGTGGTGATCATCGAATATTTTAATGAATAGCCCATTCAAGAAGACACCTGCTATGTGCAACCTGGTAATTTAATTTCATCCCGTTAAAGATTGTGAAAGCTTGAAGGACACCGACAGAAGCTTTTATTTTGAGAAACATTGAGAACCTAACATGCACATAATTGTATCATCATCGCTTTTAATCTGATTGGATAGTCTTAAAATAACTGCATGTGGGTGTGTAAAATGCTAGAGCATGTGTGGTTTAGTTCAGCAGATGATGAGTTCAGTGTTTTTAGGATAGAGCAGAACAGAGCAGGAAATATTAGAGTACTCTCTCCAAGAAAGGAGTGATTTTTCTTTTGAACAGATGCCATGTTGGGTCGTCCTCTGATTCATAAGACTTTGATTTGACTTGAATTGCATGTTAATCAGACCATACGAATTTTGAATATTAATTGAGACTAACCTGATTTTTGCTTTCTAAAACCATTAACTTTTTATGAGCCTTCATGTTTTGCAAGATAAAATAATTTGGGGCACATTTACTAAACTTTTCATACAATGCAGGGCAGCAAGTAATGTTTCTGCTCTGCATTGCATGAAAGGGAGAGAGCAGAAATGCGCCATATTCAGAAAGATACGAAGAATTTCTGCTCTCTTCTTGCACCAGTGCACAGTGTGCAGCTTAGCGCCAACACAACACCCTTGCATTACAATGCATTACATGCAGGATTGTTTTTGTGCAGAAAGGGACATTTTCCTTAACAAAAGCAAACGTTAGAGGCATTTTTTCTTTCTATGTGTGCTGCAGAATGCAACATACTTGGAAGGAGAAAATAACAGGGAGAAATAAAAATATTTCTCCTTGTTAGTCTCATTTGGGAAGGCATATCATTTACATGCATTCCCAGGTTTACAAGTATTTGGAAACCTGGGAATGCATCAAGACCAATGAGTGGATGCATGGGAACGCCCATGCTCCATCCATGGAACACCTCCCAGGTTGAATTATAACCCTACATAACACAAGCAGCTGCCTTGTATTACATTTCTTTTCAAAAACACAGGGAAATAAAATGATAATTTAAATAAAAAAATAAAAATGACCTGTTTCTTCTGCTGTCACCGCCACCCATCTCAAGCCTCTTCCCTCAATGACGTGTCCCAGCATTCCCTAAGAATATGTATGTTATCTCCCACCCTAAACTTTGGGTTGAATCTCACTGCGTTGTAGCGTCACACCTGCGCATTTATTGTCTAGAATTTTCTTCTAAATGTCTAGGTCCACTTTCAACTTTATGGTGATGCCATTCACACCACATTCAGCTCTTGGTCTCTTTCCTCTCTCTTCTTCTTTTACCATTAACACACAGTACTCTTTCTGGTATACCACCCTCCTCCTCCATTCACGCTACTCTATTTTTTTGCATAATCTTTGCAAACCCTGACCAAATGCCCTTTCCTCTCACATTTGGGACATTCCCTGTCCCTTGAAAAACGTCCCTTGGAATCTACGGCATGCCCCATTCTCCCTTGGTATTACTCCTGCTTAATCTTAATTTCACTCTCCTACCACTTGTTCTGTCTTTATCATACACGTCCTTAGATGCTCTGGTAGTTCCTTCTTTCTTTCTCATTACATTGACTTCTACTAATTGTATTGTCTCTATTGATTGCATTTCTTTCATGCATGCATCTGACTCTTCAACAACTTTTGCTGTTTCAATCGCCTCCTACAGTCTTCGATTTCTCATAGCCCATAGCCTTTCCTGCATCCTTTTATTGTTGCAGTGCACAATAAATTGATCTCTAATCATTGAATCAGTCA
The DNA here is from genome assembly GCF_031143425.1 of Pleurodeles waltl. Classification (NCBI taxonomy): domain Eukaryota; kingdom Metazoa; phylum Chordata; class Amphibia; order Caudata; family Salamandridae; genus Pleurodeles; species Pleurodeles waltl. The sequence continues at coordinate 1,659,801,903 of NC_090444.1, read as the reverse complement.
TTGCACCAAAATCACCCTTTATGGCTAACTCCCTTAGCTGTGTAACAAATTGATCAACAGATTTGTATAGAATTTGTGGCATTGCATATCTATATTCACCTGCTTTCCAAAATACGTCTCTAGCGTTTGTAAAATATGTGTCCCTTCCTTACCTGGTGCATTTACTAATGACACCTTTTTCCTTTGTGCTCTAAATCTCAAGCCATCAATGGCCTCTAAATAATTTTTAAAATTCACAATCCATTCCTCCCATTGAATAGGGTGAACACCACACTGCTGAAGAAACATTGGAGGAGCTGCTACTGCCTGATTTTCCATAATAGTTTTAGTTGTAGCCCTTTGTTTATCTTAATGGGAATCAGTTCCCATCACGTAGTCTTTCCTTTGTGTTATTCACTTTCTTTGAAATGAGTCCTTCCTCTGTTGCTCCTGCTCCAAATGATTATCAGCTCTACCCTCCAAACAAGAAAAGCAGTGCTAGATTGAAGCTGCCCCTCAGCTGTATGCAGCAGAGTTGGTCGTAAGACAAAGTACGTTTTGTTTGTTGTTTGTTGAGGCACCGTACTGCTGGGAGACGGGCCCTTGCTTGTGTGCATGAATCATGCATTGTCCCCCTTGTGCTTCACGCCATTGTCTTGACTTCCTAAGGTCTTGTGGTCTTGTCTTGCGCTGAGAACACGCGCTGAGGGCAAGTGCTGTATCTTCCCTGCCTCGCCATTGGCTTCTTGGTCTCACGCTTAACTCTTAACACACACGTTTGACTCACAAATCCTTTTATTTGCCCCCCACCATTTACTTGCCAAAGATCAGAGAAGGCAATCACCAAAAGGCAGTAGATAGTGTTGGCACATCTTCATTGTAAACAGATGAATGTTTGATGATAATACACTAATCTTGGCCCCAGCGGAGCAAATGGCTCTGGGTTCTGCCTCACTGTAGTTGGATGGTTGAAGGCAGGAGCTCATACCCAAATTGAAGTAACATATGTGGACATCAAATTACATCAGTGAGCCTCCCTGCCTGCCCCTTTCAACTGTTAGGAACTGTCAGGAGATGCTTGCTGGACTGGTGGCAAGGAAGACAAAAGCAGTCAGAATACTGGTATAGAGCTCACCAAGATCACTCAGAGAGTCAGAGGAGAGAGGGGATCGAAAAGAGAAGCTCTATTCAAGGCAATAAGAGAGGAAAGGCTCAGAAAGAACAGGCATTCAAGTGACAATGTGTCACCCAGACTAACTAACTCCCCAGGATGAATGTGTAAGACATATATAAATAATAAAGGGAATGTTGGTGAAAGCCCTCAGGAGCTGAAGTTCAGTAAGTTCCTCAACCACAATTGCTGTTACAGATTCTGACTACTAATACACATATATTGGATATGCATGCAAAGGCAGGGTCTGTGGAGACGACCCCTATGGTGATGTTATAAAAGTAACTGAAAGACAATACTCACAGTGGACAAGAAACACCCCACCTAGGTTGTCAGCTGAGCCCACGGATTATGGTGATCAAACAGGAACACACAAGGCGGTAACAGCAAGGGTGCAGAACTAAATGCAACCATTATAGGCAAGGAGTTAACAAGGAGGAGTGCTTAACAGGAATGAAGAGAAAAAAAAGGCACCCTTGGCAGAAAGCAAGTAACAAGCATAATAGAAACCTATCAGCAAGATAGCAGGACAACAGCAAACTAGGAACTGGAACAAATAAATGGAAAGAAAGGTAAAGACTGGGAAAAGCAAATACAGAAGGAGAGACTTCAAAGGAGCAGAAGACGTGCTGGTGCAGGAATCAAGGAAACAATGAAATGCAGCAGGAGGAAATAGCAGAAGGAAGAAGGAATAGCTGTGACTCAGGGTCAAGTAGCACTACAGGGAGTGCTAGTTCAGGAACAAGGGTTAGCCGAGGCTCAGTAGTCAAGGTAGCACTGCAGGGAGCTGGATCCAGGAACAAGGACTAGCAACGGCTCAGGAACAAGAAGTTACTATGTTTGAGAAACTTCAGAAAACAAGGGTCGGTCTAACCGGAATACAGCTACAATAACCAACACTGGGCTGAAAGGAGTTGAGGCTTAAAAGGACTTACAATAATCACATGCATTAGGTGTACTAAATTCCTCTACCCATCTTTGGCATGCAGGGGTAGAGACAAAGTAGTGAGCAGGGGATTCGAGGTAATGGAGTTCCAAGCTTAAGCAGCCTGGCCTCCACAAAACCGTCATGGATTGGGAATGGACAGTAATTTGCAAATAGCGTCCAAAGTGCTGGAAATCAGGATCTGCAGGCAGGGAAAATCTGGAAGCTTGCAGAGCATTGGAAAGTCCCACAATTAGGCCCCCTGTAGATGGGCATGAGAGTGCAGGGAGCGAATTGTGACATCAACTGTCACTGTTGCCGATGTCTAGGATTCTAATACATCATTGCACTCCTTGGCACCAGGACAACAGTGACATAACATAAGCCCAACTGGTTTGTGCCAAGCTCCTAGAGAGTGAGCCACAGGTTAATGCAAAAACATTTGTGGTTTCCACCTGTCTCAACCAGTAACCCATTTTTCTAACACATGATATGTTCATGTATAGAGTGAAGGGTGGACCACAGTTTGGATTTTGTTTTATTTGTTGCTGACAGAGAAAGATTTTCTTAAAGAATTGTTTAAGTGAAGATGAACTTGAGGTTTAACAGGAGTCCACACCAGCTAATGTAGAAAATAATTAATAGTTCTTTTGACTTAAAACATATTTTACTAGTGAGTCACACCACGAGGAATGAGAACCTCCCTGCTGATCCTACTGTTTCTAACTGACAAACCAATCACACAGTGGCACACAATTACAATGATATATGGGCTAGGCAGACCAGAGCGGGAGAAGGGAGTTCTAAATACAGAAGGTCCTTACACAGCTCTTTTCTTTAGAAACAAAAACTTACAAGATGTGCATGGCAGACAGTAGCCTAGGCAAGCAAAGGTCAATTAACAGCCCATTTTGCATGCAACTCCATCTGCATGATACAGATAACAATCACACACTGGCAAACAAATTCCATAATAAAAACACAATTCTCAGAAACACTATCTACAGCACATAGGCAGCTCGCTAACCTTCTATTGCATGCAAGACTAAGACTCTCACACACACACTCCTCCCTACATTGTACTGAGGATCAAGGGAACACCTCACAGGACCAGAACAAAACACTTCTCCCATCATACAAGAAGAATCATGGGAGCATCTCATTGATACTCATGTGCACAGCACACCAGGACTGTCACGGACACACCATCATCTCATGTATACAAGACCACAGGTACATCTCATTCACCCTCCTCTGCAAATCAATCAATCAATCAATTTATTTATAAAGCGCGCTACTCACCCATCAGGGTCTCAAGTCGCTGGGGGAGTGGGAGCTACTGGTCGCATAGCCATGTCTTGAGGTGTTTTCTGAAGGTGAGGAGGTCTTGGGTCTGGCATAGTTAGAGTGGTAGGGAGTTCCAGGTCTTGGCGGCGAGGTGAGAGAAGGATCTTCCTCCGTGGTGGTGCAGTGAATGCGGGGGACGGAGGCGAGGGCGAGGCTGGCGGAGTGGAGCTGGCGTACGGGGATATGGAAGGTGAGTCTGTCATTTAGGTAGGCCAGACCTGTGTTGTGGAGGGCTTTGTGTGCGTGGATGAGTAGTTTGAAGGTAATCTCCTCGATACGGGTAGCCAGTGTAGTTCTCTGAGGTGGGCAGAGATGTGGTTGCGGCGTGGGACGTCAAGGATGAGTCGGGCGGAGGCGTTTTGGATACGTCGCATTTTCTTTTGTAGTTTGCCCGTGGTTCCTGCATAGAGTGCATTGCCGAAGTCCAGTCGGCTGCTGACTAGGGCGTGGGTGACTGTTTTTCTGGTTTCGATGGGAATCCACTTGAAGATCTTGTGGAGCATGCGGAGGCTGTTGTAACAGGAAGAGGAGACTGCGTTGACCTGCTGAGTCATGCTGAGTGCTGAGTTGAGGATGAAGCACAGGTTCCGTACTTGGGTGGTAGGAGTGGGGGCGGCTCCAAGGGGAGGTAGGCCACCAGGAGTCGTTCCAGGCGGAGGGGTTGCTGCCGAGGATGAGGACTTCTGTTTTGTCTGGGTTTAGCTTGAGACGGCTTGACTCCATCCAGTTGGCGATGGCTTGAAGTCCCTTGTGGAGGTTGTTTCTTGCTGTTGTGGGGTCTTTCATGAGGGAGATGATCAGCTGGGTGTCGTCTGCGTAGGATACTATGTTGCTGTGGTGGGATTGTGCGCTGTTGGCGAGGGGAGCCATGTAAACGTTGAAAAGCGTTGGGCTGAGGGAGGATCCTTGTCGGACGCCACAGATGGTTTTGGAGGATTCGGACAGGTAGGGCGGAAGGCGGACTCTCTGGGTTCTGCCGGAGAAGAAAGAGGAGATCCAGTCGAGGGCCTTGCCATGGATTCCAGTGTTGTGGAGACGTGTTCGAAGGGTGTGGTGACAGACGGTGTCGAAAGCTGCGGAAACGTCCAGGAGGATGAGCGCTGCAGTTTGCCTTTGTCGAGCATGGTCCTGATGTCATCTGTGGCATCAATGAATGCAGTCTCCGTGCTGTGGTTCTTGCAAAATCCGGATTGGGAGGTATCGAGCGCTTTGCTGTCTTCCAGGTAGCGGTGTGTACATACACACATGTGTGTACATACACACACACACATATGTACACCAGCATAATCTGCTAACTGGCACAGGAAATGAACATGTAATTCACTCTCTTTTGCCCATCATTTCTAGAATTTGCACATTCAGCATCTTTGTCTGAACACAGCATTAGGGGACCACCACATTCATTGTCTTCTGCACAGAGTACCAGGACTCTAGAGTACCTCATCCTCTGCTACTCACAGATTATGGGGAGCACGTCATACACCCTTTCTGGTAATTAAGAATTCAGAGCAATTCATGCAGAAAATAGGTAATTGGTTGAATGAATAGCACAAGCCGCATCATCCTTAGTGAAATTCCCCAGCAAAGTAATCATCCACTTTGCACAGCCCATTATCTCTAACTGCCAATCTAGCAACACAGTGACAGAGAAACATCCTGTGACATCACAGCCTAAACTGAGCCGAGCAGCAGAAGGGAAGATCAAGACCAGCAGGACATAAGAAGAAGGTCACTGAAAACAGACATAAAATGACCTAGATTACATGGAAGGTGTGATCCCTGTTTTCAAGGGGTATAAGGGAGTCTGAAAACTTGTGTTTTAAAGACCTGTCGTCAAGGTGTTTTTAGAGTTAAAACATTTTAGGCCAAAGTTAGTGCATGGGTGTTGTAGCACAGAGGGTGGAGTTTTAAACAGACTGGAATCCAATTTCGAGTTAAAAGGAAGAAAGGCAGCAGGAAAAAAAATTATGTATCCAGGGGTGATCCAGCTGTACTGGGTTTGGTGCAACAGTATGATTTGTATATTGTGTTAGGTCCTAAGTCTAGTGAACAGGTTTTGGTGGTTCAAGATGATTGGGGTATGGAATCCGTCTTGGAAACATTTTCCTGGTGTTGAAGGACTGCATCAGAGCACTCAAAGGTTATGTTTATGAGATCAAGGAGGGTGCTAAGCCAGTAAAACAGAAGATGCTTAAATCTCCCATAGCAGTTAGGAGTTAGGTGAAAAAATGTTGGATGATATACAAAGGGAGGGAAGGATCGAACTAATAAAGGCATCCAATAGTGATCAACAAGAAAGGGGTTTGCCATTTGAGATTTTGTGCGGACTTAAGGTTGTTGAATCAATGTATAGTGATGGATAGTTTTCCCCTTCCTGGTATATCAGAGATGAAAATAATTTCTCGAGATTAGATTTAAAATGTGTTACATTAGATCAAATTACATCCCAAATCCAAGATGTACACAGCATTTATCACAATGGAAGGTGTATTTCAATTCACTAGACTCCCTTTAGGCTTGGTGTTTTGCAACGCATGATTAATAAGTTGTTTGGCAATATTCTCAATGGGTATTTTTTTCAGAATGACATCTTGATTTTTGGGGCAACACAAGAAGAACACAACAATATGATGGATGGAGCGCTGAAACTTTTCAAACACTCACCCCCAGTCAAAGACCTTAGGTAAATTCATCATTCTTTTGCCCATCATACCACACCAGTTTGGACCCAGCCATATGAAAATCAGTCTTGACTCTGTTGTTAGACAAACCACAAGGCAATGACATGGCTGAGCATGTGAAACACAATGCAAGTGGTACCATACAGCTTGGCAAAAAGCAGTTGGCTTAATTGAGAGTTAATCTGTAAAATATTTGTGCAGCACACAAATAGCAATAAAATGAAAACACAATACAAAAACACTGCCAAATCCAAATAAATTTTAATCAATAAAATGATACCAGAACGGCAAAAAAATCAATCAGTAGGACCAGAGAGGGTAAATTTTAAGGTTTTTAGGGAAAGTAGCGCCTAAAAGCACAAACCGCCAACGGAGGGTATCTGGTCACATTGGACATGGGAATAGTGACAAGTTAAGGCTGAACCTCCTCTGTTTCTGGAAAGTTCTTTCCCTGTCAAGACTCCAAACTGTATAGGGTGCAAAAGACAGGGCAGTCCTGATTTCAGATTCCTTTGTGTGTGCAGGAGGCACAGCCCTTTGAAATGTAAGTGGGGCTAGGTACAGCTCATCCCAGTCATCCTGCCAGCATGGCCTATCCTGTCCGCATCTAAGCTCCCTTTGTGTTACTGTCTGGAAGCAATACACAAACCCTAACAGCAGAGCCATTCACAATCATGTAACCCATAACACTGGCAGAAAGCACAATTGGTTCAGACAAAAAAGCTAACTTTCTAAAAGTTACGTATTCAGAATTGTGACTTAAAACGCAACTTCTCTATTAAAGAGGATTTTAAATTACAATTAATTTGAGAGCAAACAGTATATTTGTACCTGCTCACATAATAAATGTAATAGGGTAACCAAGTGTTAGTCAGATAGGCCAGAAAAATGACTGCAGGAATAGTTCACTGCAAGGACATGAAACGCTTAAGTACACATGTCCTACTTTTTTAATACAATGTACCCTGCCATATAAGCTTTTAGAGCATACCTTTTGAGCGATGTATGAGTATTAAGAAGGAAGGATTAGACAAGGCATACAGTTTATTTTTAGCCAGGTCAAAATAGTGATTTATAACTTCACTAAAGGCTGCAGTGGCATGTTTTGAAGTGTTACTTTGGTGAGCGGCATACCAAGTGCTATAGCCCCACTGGGTACATGTAGTACCATTTACTATGGACTTACAAGTTAATCGAATATGCCAATTAGGTGTAGTCCAATTTTGCCATGTTTGAAGGAGAGAGTACAAGCACTTTAGCACTGGTTAGGTGTGATAAGGGGCACAGAGTCCTAAAAGCCAACAGAAGTGGATTCAGTAAACGTTAGAGAGTGAAGGCAAAACATCTTGGCTGACCCTGCAGAGAGGGTCAGGTTTTCTTTTAACAGTTCTTTTTATTGATATTTTGAATATAACATCCATATTGTAGCACAACACTGTCATAAGTCTTGTAACAGTTGTAATCACCATCCTTAATCCTCCCCTGCTCCCCTTATTCTCTCTCTCCAGCAGTGAATAATCTTGTGGTTGTTTTGGGATGTGTCCCAACAGTACTTGGCTGACCAAAGTAATTGGAGAGGTGGTCTCTGTAGGTATTCCAGCCCTTCCAATTCTTACCCCACTTCAGGGCACACCCCATTCCTTCAATGTTACCTTTCCTGCCAGCATGCACCAGTCCATGCCTTGTTTCCAGGCCTCCAGCTCTGGGGCCCACTCTGGTCCTCATGCCTGTGCTATGTTATGCTTCACCACTTCCAGGCCCAACTTCATCCAAGTTTGTTGCAGTCGTCCAGTATTTGTCTCTCCACACATATTCAGCACACTCCATCTCGGGGAGGCCCTTCTGCACCCCCCCACATCCCTCATACAATTAACTACATTAGACCAAAATTCTTGTATTACCGGACATTCCCATAGGATGTGAAAAAGGTACCCATCTGTCCACATCTACAAAGACTATGGGCATTCCCTTCCCTACCCATCTTTACCATCATTGAGCAGGCATTGTAAGAGCGATGTAGGATTTTCATTTGGACCAATCTGAACCCTATGCATAGGGTACCTCCCTGGGGGAGGCAAGAGTATCCTCCCCTTTGCTATCTTTCAACCTCTCATCTCCATTGCTCTCTGACTCATGTCATGACATCTGGTGTTTGGTTAAGTAGTTTTTTATAGGTTAGTGACATGGCCTTTTGAGGCATGAACTTGTCTAGAAGCCTATCCTCCAAAGGGAAGGATTCTGGAGCTCAGTCTCATTTCGTATTACTGCCCTGAGTGCATGTAAAAATTGCATGTATCTGTACTTTTTGAATGGGTGTCAGTTGATATTTGCGCTGCAGGTCGAGCCATTTATCAAACCCTGCCAGGTTTCCTAGGGTGCAGAGAACTTCCCCATCCCATAGGGGGGGTTGCCTGGAGTTGCCTGCATGATCACGTTCCTCCATCTCAAGGCAGTCAGGGCACTCCACCACAGGTGCACTACAGTCCATGTGGGGCTCAGCTTTTTGCCTCATTTGCTTCTTTCATGTAGGACAGGTAGGTATCCCAGTGGGCTTCACACAAATTTGTGCATGCGCAGCACCAGATCCGTTTGTCAGAGGAATATTCAATGGTTGATGGTAGTCAGTTACGCTGCACAGTAGTACTTCTGGATATCTGGCAACATACCATTCTCTTGTGAGCTTATGCAATGCAATGCCCTCTGGGCCTCCATCTCATAGCAGTGTTCGGACTTCCCCCTCAATTGCCCTGAAGTAGTAGTCTGGATCCACATCTGAAGTGTTTTGGAGGGCATAGAGAAAGCATGTCAATTACATCATTTTTAATAATGCTGCCCTCCCTAGCAGTGAGAGTGGAAGTAACTTCCAGTGGTGAACGGCGTTCCTCAACCTCTCTAGCAATGGGGCAAGGTTCTTCAGGAAGAAAATGTCAGTGCCTGGCATAATATAGATACCCAAATATTGGAATCCCAGGCAGCGTGGTGTTAGCCATGGCATTGGACCCTTAAAGAGATACAGTATGGCCAATTAATGATATATGCAGAGTATATGCAGAGTATGTACGAAAGATCATGATGAACTGCATTATTCTATTGAGGTTGAGCTCGAGTTCTGCCAAGTAGAGCAGCATGTCATCTGCATAAAAAGACACATAATTTTCCTACTGGTACCCCCTCACAGATCCCTGTTCAACAGGCCTTGACAGATCCACGATGCCTAAGCAAAAATCAATGGGGACAGAAGGCAGCCCTGTTTGGTACATCTCCAGAGGTGGAATTGTCTGGATTGGCCACTATTAACCCAGACCTGTATCCATTGCGTGTACCGTGGCCAAAGTCGAGCTTAGCCAGGAACTTAAAGAAATAATCACACTCCATTGTATCAAAGGCAATTCTGTCTCTAGTGACATAGCAAGGCCCGTTTGCACAGTTTGGCCATTTGTCCCAGCACGCTTTGGAAACTGTGGAGGTTGAGGGCCATGTTCCGGTGGGGCATAAATCCCAATTGGTCCAGGTGGATCAGTGATTGGATCATTGTAGCCAGTCTCATGGCTAACATTTTAGCTAATATTTTGACCGCCACGTGTAATAGCGAGATCAGCCCAACCTGTAAAAGATGGGGCTTTCCTTCTTTGTGAATGATCACTATGGTGGCCAGTCACAGGTCTCGAGAAAGAGTCCCTCACTGTCAACTGTCTTTAAACATGTTTAGGAGGTGAGGGGCCAGATTGGATGCCATCATCTTATAGAGTTTGATTGGTATTCTGTTGGAACTGTTGGCCTTACCGGGGAGTATGATAGCATGTGACAGTTACTCCTCAGGGATTTCTGAGTCCAAATATTCCATGTCCGTCCCCAAGAGACACAGCAGCTGTATGTCTAATAAAAACTCCCTAACGTCCTCGGCCGTCATGTGCATGGCTGGGGCGTAAAAATGCCCATAGTAGTCTGGGAAGACTTCTGCTCTGTCAGTTCTTTCCATAGCTAGTTCCCTTTTGACAGTGTTGACCTACAGTAACCAGCACCTGGATTGTTCTTGCTTGTTGAGCCATGCTAACAGCTTGCTTGTATTATTGCCCACTTCACAGAGGCAGTGCTGGGTAGCCTGCTGGGCTGAACTAGTGGTGTCCATAGCTTGGTCCCTGTATCTCTCTGCTTTAAGGAAAAAGTGTGACGGCCTCCATCCCGTCCGCCATCAAGAGGAGATACTTCTGGGACAGGATATGCCATTGTAATTCTTCCACCTTGTCTTTTTTAAACCTGTAAATAAGGGAAGTCACCTGACCTCTGATCACAGTTTTGTAGGCTTCCCAGAAAATCTGACTGTTTTTCAATAAAAATAATGCTTTGTTGTGTTCCACAAGCCCTCTCAGATTGAGTGCTGTTTGAAATACAATAGATTAATGGGGCAGGTCCCCCCATCATGACTGAGACACTGTCAAGTTCTGTTGTTGTTCTTCAGTAGCACTACCTTCAAGAGGCCCACCTTGCCGTAGCTCCGACTTTATAGAGAATCAGAGTGGCCAGAGAAGGGGAATGGAACTAGGGAGGATACTGCAAGGAGGGAGACCTGGAACAGGAGAGAACAGATGAGTTGTTCAGGTAGACTACAGTGAATGATTTAGCTAACCTTATTTACGGTGCACAAACATTAATAAACATTTATGTAAATAGTATTACCCTGGGAAAAAATGTATGAGTACTAAGATGACATATGAACACTGAGCACTAACCCTTTTCCAATGTCAGCAGTCTTTGATTCTAGTGTTCAGTTTTTAATGCCCGTGAGCAAACTTAACTGCAACACTTGTGTGTTCCCTCAAATAGAGGGTTAGAAAATTTTGGTGTCACAAGAGTGGGTGAAATATCCAAAACACTGTCTGTGGTTATTGTCATAGAAACACTGCAATAATTTGGTTCCAGGGAAGCCTTTTACAAATTACTCAATGTGCATACTTTAGTTCCAGCATAGCCTTATACAAATCATTCAATGTGAGTAGTTATTTTCAGCATAGTTTTTTTACAATTCTGAACTGCGCATAATCCTGTCTCACAAGTGCTTGTAGCCTAGTGTTGTCTTTTTGTAATCATACTATAAGAGCCAAGAGCACAGGAGACGCGCAACACACGGGGGTTCTCCTATCTGTCGTCTGATGACTGGTGGAACCTACCGCTCCTCTGGAACCTTCGCTGGGTGCTGCCTGCATGAAGAGCTGCCAAGAACAGGTTCAGGCTCCAATTGCACAGCCTACTTTTGGGCACATTGTCACTGGTACAATTTGCACAGTTTACATTTGGGGAATGCCTCTGGTACTCTTCATAATCACCAAGCATTGGATACTATAACAAGTGTAAATAACAAGCATGTTTGGGCATACCTGTTGTCCCCTTTATAACACCAAGCATGGGTAGTACAACAAGTCTTAATAACAACAATAACAACAAGATGTAGGCAAGTCTTACTCTCAGTGCGCGTCTCTGTGTGAGTTCACCTTGTAAGGCCAATATGCGGTGGTGCACTGTGAAGGTGGGGTTATGACAGATGTGAGTCAAGAATCACCCATAGCAGTGAGTGGACTCATATTCCCCTTGCCAAGTGGCATACCTCTGAATAATATGGCAGCTGGTGGTGGTGTGTAATGAGGTAGGCTATCCAGCAGAGACTCACATGAGTGGAAAGTGTATTGTTGTTCCCAGGGGTTGTTCACTCACTAAACGTCCACCAGCCGAAGGGCTGTCAGGAAGTTGGAAAGCAGGCTCTGGGTTGTTCCTGTGTGTCTGAAGGGTCAGCGGTCTTGCTTCACACTGAAGATTACGTTGAAGTCTCCTCCCAGTAGAAGCACTCCCTCCAGCAGCTGGAGCAACAGAGCACTTAGGTTAGGGAATGTGTAGGTACTCAGGCATGGCGGAACTTCTATTGAGCAAATATTAAGTGTGAACCTTCCCAATTCCCTGAGATTGCCACAAATCTCCTATGTGGATCCTCTTTTGAATGGTCAGTGGGAGCGATCGCTTCAGTAAAATACCCATTCCTCCCAAGTCTGATGTAAATCCTGCATGAGCCACAACCTTGTAACCCCATCTATGAAGACCTCAGTAAGAGTTTCCCATAATGTGGATCTCTTGCAGTAGGACCATGTCAGGTGTCTGGTGTTTAAGATATTCCAGTGCTACACCTCTCTTGATTTTATCGCCGAGCCCCTTTACATTCCAGGACATTATCTTCATGGTGCCCCTCTCTGCCATTGCATCAGTATATCCCCTTGGGCTTGAGCTCACCAGGGCCTAGAGGACATCCCCTTGAATCTGCCTGGCTGGGTGGCCAGTGGTGTTGGTCATGTATCTCAATGTGTATAGACAGGGCATTACGATCAACAAAAAAACAACCACCTTAAAGCAAAATATCTCTGTTGCATTCCCCCTCCCTGCAACTCTGCATGGCGTACGTCACACTGCCCATCCCTACAACTTTGCAGAGCACCTGTCGCCTTAACAAAAATCAAAAACAAAAGGAACTGTTTTCCCAACTGGACTCCCGCCTCCCACTCGCCAACTCCCCCAGTGTTTTGCTGTGTCTTGTCACTCATGCATGTTGTGGAAAGCTATCAAGGCAGTCATCAGGCAAGCTTAGTGACTGTGTTCAGATCTGTAATGGGCTCAGCACCTCGCACCAACTACTGTATACAGTTTTGATGGTGGTCCCAGGCCTCATCCACTGCCATGTCCAGTATCATTCCGCAGTTCAATCGGTATGACGCTCTGTGAGTTCAATCAATCAATCAATCAATCAAGTATTTGTAAAGCGGGGCTATTCATCCGTTAAGGTCTCAAGACGCTGGGAGGGCAGTAAGTGAAGGTCAGAGGGGATCAGGTGAAGAGCTAAGTTTTGAGGTCCTTTCTGAATTGTGATAGAGTGGGAGATCTTCTGAGGTGGATAGGAGGGTGAGTTCCAGCGTGGCGGCGTGGTGGGAGAAGGACCTTTCTCTGGCTGTGGCCTTCCAGACACGTGGGACGGCGGCTTGGGTGAGGTTGGCGGAGTAAAGTTGCCTGGTGGGTGTGTACAAGTGGAGTCCTCGGTTGAGGTATTCTGGTCTGGCGCTGTGGAGGGCTTTGTATGCGTGAGTGAGAAGTGGCTGTGTTTGGGGGTGTTCTTGATGAGATGGGTGGAGGTGTTCTGAATGAGTTGTAGTCACTTCTGTACCTTGGTAATGGTTCTGGTGTAGAATGTGTTGCCATAGTCCAAGCAGCTGCTGACGAGGGCCTAAGTGACTGTTCTTTTGGATTCGGTTGGGATCCCTTTGAAGATCTTCTGGAGCATGCGCATGGTGTTGAAACAGGCAGAGGAGACTGCGCTTACATGACGGTTCATCAAGAGTGCTGAGTCCAGGATGTAACCGAGGTTGCGGGCACAGTCGGTGGGGGCCGGAGCCCTTCCGAAGGTAGTGGGCCACCAGGAGATATCCCAGGCTGAGGGGTTGCTGTTGATGACAAGAACTTCTGTTTTTTCAGTATTTAGCTTGAGGCAGCTCTCCTTCATCCAGGCTGCGACTGCCCTCATTTCGTTGTAGAAGATGGCTTTGGCTGTGAGCAGGTCGTGGTGAGGGAGATGATTAGCTGAGTGTCATCAGCATATAAGGCGATGTTGAGTGCGTGGTGTCTGGCGATGGTGGCTAGGGGCGCCATGTAGAGGTTGAAGAGAGTGGGGCTCAGAGAGGAGCCTTGTGGGATGATCTTGGTAGTCTCTAAATAGAAGGGGGAAGATGGGCTTTTTGGGTCCTGTTGGAGAGGAAGGAGGTGATCCATTCTTGTGCCTTGTCTCGGATGCCGGTGCCGTGGAGACGAGTCCATAGGGTGCGGTGGGAGATGGTGTCGCAGGCGGTGGACAGGTCGAGGAGGATGAAATCCACGGTCTCACCCCTGTCTAGGAGGATGCGGATGTCATCTGTGGTGGGAAGGAAGGCAGTCTCGGTGTTGTGGTTGCTTCGGAAGCCTGCCTAAAAGGGGTCAAGGATGTTGTAGAGTTCAACGTGTTTGGTGAGTTGTCTGTTGACAGCCATTTCGATTACCTTGGCTGGGAAGAGGAGGTGAGAGATGTGCCAGAAGTCCTTAACGTCATCCGGGTCTGCGGTTGGTTTCTTCAGTAAGGGCTTGATTTTGGCGTGTTTCCAGATTTCCTGTAAGGTGGTGATTTTGAAGGATCGGTTTATGATGTGCCAGAGCTTTGGTGCGATAGTGCTGCTTGCTTTGTTGAAGATGTGGTGGGGGCAGGGATCGGAGGGAGAGCCAGAGTGGATGGAGTTCATGATGTTGAGGGTTTCCTTGTCACAGATGTTGGCCCAGCAAAGTAGGTGGTGGGGGTTTGGAGGAGCTTCGGGAGTGGCTATGACGGTGTTGGGCATGGGATGGTCCTGGGTCGGGAAGCTGTCATAGATGTCTGCTATCTTGCGGTGGAAGTAGGTCTTGTAAGGGGAGGATGTCCGTGGAGGTCGCTCTGGGGTTGATCAGTTCGCTGATGATCGCGAAGAGCTCTCTGTTGTTGTGTGCGTTGTTGTTGATGCGTTCCTGGAAGGCGTTTCTCTTGGTGGTCCTGATGAGTTGGTGGTGTGTGTTTAGGTTTTTTTTTAAGGCTTTGCGGTTAGTGGAGTTCTTCTTGGTAATTTCCTTTCGAGGTATCTGCAGTTTTGTTTGGACTCCTTGAGGGCTGGGGTGAACCAGTTGGCTTTCATTAATGAGTGTCGGTTGGAGGGTTTGTTGATGGGGGCTAAGGTGTTGGTGCAGTCTGAGATCCAGTTGAGGAGATCCCGGGCAGCTGAGTTAGTGTTGAGGTCATCTTGGGGGGTGAATTGATAAGGATGGTGAGTAGCTAGTCCTTGGTGAACTTGTTCCAGCTCCTGTGGGGTGGTAGGTGGGCGAGGTGTCGGTCTGGGGATTTACTGAAGGTAAAGTAGATACAGTGGTGATCGGTCCATTGGAGTTTGGTGATGTGGCTAATGGAGATGTGGTTGCTGGCTGTGAAGATGGGGTCGAGTGTGTGTCTGGGCGAGGAGATGAGTTTTTTGAGTCCGAGGTTGGCGAGGTTTTCAAGTTGCATTGTGGTGTTGTTGTTGTTGTCGTTGGCATTCTCCAAGTGGAAATTGAGGTCCCGAGGAGTATGTAGTCCTTGGAAGCGAGCGCGTGGGTGGTGGCGATGTCAGCAATGATGTTGCAGAATGGGGGGCTGGGGGCCCACCTGCCTGTAGATGAGGGTGCCTTGCAGAGTGGTGTTAGGGTTGGTTCCAATCTGGAAGTGGAGGAGTTCCATGTTGGTTGTGGAGTCTTCGGTGCTGGTGGAGATGCGTAGGGACTCTTTGTGGACAATGGCGATGCCTCCCCCGGGGCGGTTCATGTGGTCTTTGCGGATGATCTTATAGCTGTCTGGGATGGTGATGTCTGGAGCCCAAGAGGGGTTAACCCAGGTTTCTGTGAGGAATGCGACGTCTGGGGATGTGGTGTCGATGAGGTTCTGGAGTTCGATGGTGTGCCTGTGCCGGGAGCGAGTGTTGATCAGGATACATCTGAGGTTGTGTTCTGTTTTGTGGGTCTTCGTGGATGGGCTTGAGTGACAGAGGCTTGTGAATTTGCAGTTTTGCCAGGTGAAGGGTCCCTTGCTGTTACTTGGTGATGTATGCTTACAGTTGTTGTCATGTCCTTGTTTGAGTGCGATGAGTGTTGCTGACGAGTAGCAGTGGTGGGTGAGAGGTCCAGGGGTCCAGGAGTTGGTAGTGGTCAGGTTGGGGATGGGCGCAGATGGGCTTTCCTTTGGTGCACCTTTGGTGCGGCTGCACAGCGACTGCCATTAAGTAGAATGGGGGGAAGAGAGGGCAGCTGCGAGGCGGGATCAGGAAATGGTGCAAAAAAGGGGGGCAGGGCCACGGGGGCAGCGGCGGCAGGGAGAGCGAGGAGAGAGAGAGAGAGAAGTGAGAACGAGAGGAGTGATAGAAAAAACAATAACACTGAGGGAAAATGATAGAGGAAAGCGCAGAAAGCAAAAGGCACAATAAAAACAGCACACTCAGAGAAAACGAGGAGAGAGGATTGAGAAAGAGAAGGGGCAGAGGGCATCCCAGCAGAAGAGCAGAGCTCTCCCACTAGACACCAGGGATAAGGCACAGGGAGAACCTGCAGTTGGAGGAGGGCCTCAAACTACTGATAGGGGTCAGAGTTCAGAGACAGGAGGGCTTTACTTACCAGTGGAGCTACGCAGTGGTAGAGCAGTTCACTGACCAGATCCTACCGCGCAGCGGACTCCATTAAGTTGGGAGGGGTTGAGGAGAGGACAGCTGGGAGGTGGGAGCGGGAAACAGTGTGAGAAAGGGGTGCAGGGCAGCGAGGCAGCGGGGGCAGCAGCGGCGGGGAGAGAGAGTGAGAGAGAGGAGGGGGCGGGGCCACAGGGGCAGCAGCGGCAGGGAGAGCGAGTGGAGGGGGTCAGAGTTCGGGGACAGGAGGACTTCACTTATTGGTGGAGCTACTCGGTGGTAGAGCAGTTCGCTGACCAGGTCAGTGAGGTTGCTCTTCCTACCGCGCAGCGGCTGCCATTAAGTAGGGAGGGGGAGAGGGGGAGGACAGCTGAGAGGCAGGAGTGGGAAACGGTGCGAAAAAGGGGAGCGGGGCTGTGGGGGCAGGTTTGTAGGTGATTCCAGGGGTTGACAGTCTTTATCTGTTTCAATGCTCGATCAGGGCCATTCTTGTCAGCTGTCCACCGGCCAGAGCGTTGTAATTTTCTTGTTCCCCTCGCTGGTCAACAACCCTCGAGCCAATTCCAGGACTCCTCCAGAGAGCCAAAGTGCCAGGTTTTCCCTTCTGCCACCACATGAAGGTTGGCAGGGAACATCATTGAGTACTGGAACTCTTGGGCTTGTAATGTTTTTTTCACTTCCTCAAAGCTGTGACAGTCTCTGAACCTTGAGAGTAAACTCCAGGTAGAGGCTGATGGTTGCATTGTCATTCATGGGTGGGGGGACACAACCTTCAACCTGAAAGATCAGATCTCGGGCCCTGTAATTAAAGATATGAACAGTGATGGTGCACCACACCCTGCATTGGGGGAGTGCCTGTGACCCTGTGTGTGCATTCGATGGAGAAACATTTTGACAGGCCCTTTGGCTTAAGAATGTTGAGGATTAGATTCTCTGAGAAAAGGTCCACATTCTGGCAGTCTGCTGTCTCTGGGACCCCAGCACTATTTCTTCTGGAATTGTCATCATAATCTTCAAATCGCGCTTCCGCCACCCCTGCGCTTCCTCAAAGTTTGTTGACCTGCTTTTATAGTCTTTTAGTTTCTGCCTTAAGACTTGTGATTGACACTTCCGCCTCCTTTACCTTGTCTCCCATATTTCAGAGGTCTGCTCTGAGCAGTGTAACCTTTATGCTAACTGAGTCTATCTTTGATTTCAGGATACCCCTGGCCCCATGTATATCCTTCATGATGTCTTTGAAGGTGAAGGCCTCACTATACCTGTTTCAGACTTTATGGTCTCCTCTTGATGGCATCTCCCCTACAGGTCTTTTGGGCAGAGTGTATTTGTCCAGCTTCTTTTCCGAGTGGCTCGAGAGCCTCTGCACCTGACATTGCAGGAGTTAGTGTGGCAGCTGGCCCTTTGATAAGAAGTGATAGTAATCACCACCACCTGTCAAAGTCAGTCCAGTATAAGGATTGTGCCTTGTGGCCTCTCAGGTTTCCCACTTCCATCTAAGCAGGGCCAACACCTCAATGGAGTCTCAGTCTGGGCACCTTGTGGAAAGTGAACTAAGCCACAGCAGTTTTGGTGACTTCTGGGTTCCGGCAGCAGGCTTGTATCTGCGCCACACAAAAGTACCCCTTGGGCTTATAGGCAATCTGGTATTTCTTGGAGCTGGAAAGCTGGCTGCCTCAGCTCCGGCATACCAGGGTCTGTTATGCATGGTGCCTCTAGTGACAAATTCTGGTGGCCTGGCCTCCCTCCCAGCCTGTTTCTGGCCCCGGGGCAAGGCCCACTTCATGGTCCTGTGCCCTCAGCTACTCCCCCCTCCAGCCTAAGTCATTTGGAGATCATGGGGCATTAGACCTGCCTCTCACCGTCTGCTTCCGAGGGGCCCGGCTGGATGACTATAAGCTCCTCTACAGCAGCATCACACAGCTTCGACCCGCACCTAGTCTGGGGGGACCTACCTGTTGCTTGGACCTTGCAGGCAGAAGCGGGACCATCGCATCACCATATCACCCCAGTGCCAGATCCAGGACTAGAGCCCCTTTTGTCGCTTTTGCCTGCTGGCAGCACCACAACATGCAAGCCAGCGGCTCATGATGCCTTACAGGCCACACTTGGCCTGCACCTTTAGTCGCCATGCTGGAGGCTCAGGGGTAGAGCGACAGTCTCCCCCTCTTCACTGTAGCACTAAGCTATACCGGGAGGGCAGAGAGGTATGGATATTGGGATGGAAAATGTGGGATAGGCAATATGAGCAGTTGTGCCACTTCAGTAAGCGTCCATCTTTCTTCATGGCACATATACACCAGGCTAAAACATAATTTAAATATAATATTGTGTGTCATGATCTGGTAGTCATATGCATATGTTTGTAAAAAATAGTTGCAAGTGCCCTCAGCTGTTGTAAGAAATACATATGTAAAATGCTGTATTTTTATTTTATAATGATTATTAGCAGGATATTTCTGTTATAAATCAGAGTACACTGCTGTTGTGAATCACATTACACTGACTCTTCCTCATACCTACATAATCACCTGCTTGACAAATTATAACAATTCCATATTGTTCAAAATTTCAGCCATAATATCTTGCAACCTTCTTCCTCTTCCATGACAAAAACAATATTAAGAGTCTGACTTATTTCTTGGCAGAGAGGGAACTCGATCACAATGGTGAGAGAGTTTCATCCCTACCAACATAGAGGTCTGCCTGCCCAATTTAGATGCAGGCGGGCCTTAAGTTCGGCTACGGTGGTGACCCCTCCTTCACCGCTGAAGCAAAAGTCCTCAGACCGTCTAACGGAATAAGGACCATTGGAGAATGGACTCTATGTCCGTCTGCCCAATTAGGATTGGTGAACACATAGCCACTTTTTTACTCTCAATCATTGTCTGGGTTTTCCTTGCTGTGAGGGACAGTACAAAATAAATAATGTCCCTGTTAGAAATGGGGTTTTTGGTTGGCAGTCAGGTTGCCCTCTGTCCAAGCAAGAACCCTCACTCTAGTCAGGGTAAGTCACACACAATCCAAAATCAGCCTGTGCTCACCCTCCGGTAACTTGGCACGAGCAGTCAGGCTTAACTTAGAAGGCAATGTGTAAAGCATTTGTGCAATAAATCATACAACACCATAGCATAACACCACAAAAATACACCACACAGTGTTTAGAAAAATATATAATATTTATCTGGGTATCTTCAGGTCAAAACGATCAAAGTTGCAATATGAATTTGTAAAGATATCACTGAAAAGTGATATAAAGTGTCTTAAGTCTTTAGAAAGTAAACAGAGTCTCTTTCAAACACAAAGTACCTGGTTTCTGGTGGAAAATCTCCTCAGAGGGTCACAAAGGAAGAGATGCGTGGAAAAAGGATGTGTGCGTCGATTTCTCCCCAGCACACACGGACTTGCATCGTTATTTTCCACGCGGGGAAGTCGAGCGTCGTTTTCCGGCGCGCGGACAGTCTCTTTCTGTGGGTCGCGGGGATTACCAGATGTCCCGGGTCTGTGCGTGGATTTTCCTGCTTGTTTTCCGGCTGCGCGTCGTTCTGCGGGGCTGTGCGTCGAAGTTTCGTTCTCACGGCAGGCGTCGCGTCGATTTCTCCTGCGGAGTCGGGCGGCGTTGTCCTTGCGAGGCCGTGCTTCAATGTTTTGATCTCATGGCAGGCGTTGCGTCGATTTCTCCTGCGGAGTCGGGCGGCGTTGTCCTTGTTGCGTCGATTTCTCCTGCGGAGTCGGGCGGCGTTGTCCTTGTGAGGCCGTGCGTCAAAGTTTTGATCTCACGGCAGGCGTCGCGTCGATTTCTCCCAGGAAGTCGGGCGGCGTTGTCCTTGCGAGGCCGTGCGTCAAAGTTTCGGTCGTCCCGAAGGCATCGCGTTGATCAGCGTCGGTGTGCGGCGTTTTTCTTGCCGCGGAACAAGCTGTGCGTCGAAAAGTTCGGCGCACGGAGCGTCCAAGAGGAAGAGTGAAGTCTTTTTGGTCCTGAGACTTCAGGGAACAGGAGGCAAGCTCTATCCAAGCCCTTGGAGAGCACTTTTACAGCCAGGCAAGAGTTCAGCAAGGCAGCAGGCCAACAGCAAGGCAGCAGTCCTTTGTAGAAAAGCAGACAGGTGAGTCCTTTGAGCAGCCAGGCAGTTCTTCTTGGCAGGATGTAGTTTCTGGTTCAGGTTTCTTCTCCAGCAAGTGTCTGATGAGGTAGGGCAGAGGCCCTGTTTTATACTAAGTTGTGCCTTTGAAGTGGGGGTGACATCAAAGAGTCTCTAAGAAATGCACCAAGCCCCCTTTCAGCTCAATCCTGTCTGCCAGAGTCCCAGTAGGGGGTGTGGCAGTCCTTTGTGTGAGGGCAGGCCCTCCACCCTCCCAGCCCAGGAAGACCCATTCAAAATGCAGATGTATGCAAGTGAGGCTGAGTACCCTGTGTTTGGGGTGTGTCTGAGTGAATGCACAAGGAGCTGTCAACTAAACCTAGCCAGACGTGGATTGAAGGGCACAACAAGATTTTAGTGCAAAGAAATGCTCACTTTCTAAAAGTGGCATTTCTAGAATAGTAATATTAAATCCGACTTCACCATTCAGCAGGATTTTATATTACCATTCTGGCCATACTAAATATTACCTTCCTGCTCCTTTCAGATCAGCAGCTGCCACTTCAACAATGTATGAGAGCAGCCCCAATGTTAGCCTATGAAGGGAGCAGGCCTCACAGTAGTGTGAAAACGAATTTAGGAGTTTTACACTACCAGGACATATAACTACACAGGTACATGTCCTGCCTTTTACCTACACAGCACCCTGCTCTAGGGGTTACCTAGGGCACACATTAGGGATGACTTATATGTAGTAAAAGGGGAGTTCTAGGCTTGGCAAGTACTTTTAAATGCCAAGTCGAAGTGGCAGTGAAACTGCACACACAGGCCTTGCAATGGCAGGCCTGAGACAGGGTTAAGGGGCTACTGAGGTGGGTGGCACAACCAGTGCTGCAGGCCCACTAGTAGCATTTAATCTACCTGCCCTAGGCACATGTAGTGCACTCTACCAGGGACTTACAAGTAAATTAAATAGTCAATCATGGATAAACCAATCAGTAGTACAATTTAGCCAGAGAGCATATGCACTTTAGCACTGGTTAGCAGTGGTAAAGAGCCCAGAGGTCAAAAGGCAACAACAACAGGTCAGAAAAACTAGGAGGAAGGAGGCAAAAAGTTTGGGGATGTCCCTGTCAAAAAGCCAGGTCCAACAGTCCCCCTCAGCCTGGGAGGTGTCTCCCACGTCCTGGGGAGCACTACTTTTTATTTTGATATCCCTTTCAGAAAACTGTCTGGTGCAAGCTCCATCATGTTGATGGCGCAGCACCAAACAGCCAAATGCATTGACTGGCACCACTGTGATAGGGGTTTCTGCTAATGCTTTGCAAATGACCGCTAACCTGGGAGTCATTTATAAATCTGGCGGTTGGGACCTCTTTCAGTGTGATGGAATAATTACATCTGTACCCATGGTGGAACATCGGCCCGACCACCAATAACTAAGTTGGGCGCGAAAATCATTACTGTAATGATATGGAAATGTGAAGCCAATAAGTCATTAAAGTAATGTGAGGCAACATAAGTAACAATGGCAATTAAAATACCGTAAGGACACCACAAACAAAAATACCCCTGACATTAACGTTAAGCCGAGTCTTTTGTGCACCACTCATATTCGCAAACCATGTACACCTCCTCTGAGGCCTAACATGTGACATATGTTGGGAGAAAGGGATTCACCTAGAAGGTAGGGATTTTTTCCTAGGTCTAGATAGTGGACAGCTGCTTTTTGAGGTCTATCCCATGTTCCAATTGTGCAATGCCACGTACAAGTGAATGGCAGATGTGCCTCCTCCTTTACAACTTCATTAATATTGTTGCTGTATGAATATATTATAATACATTAACAATCCTCTTTTAAGAGTGTACTATACATATTATTTAATTTACAGTTTTAAAAATCTTCCAGGTATCTAAGTGTATTATGCAAACATGTTAGATGTCCATAATAATCTCTTAGGGATAAAGTACCCCCGCTATACATTATAAGGACATTGCAAGTCACCAAAAAGTTCCATAATCATCTAGAGGTAAAAGGCTGAAGGCTGAGTTTCCTCATAAGATTATGGAACTCCGAGGTGACTTGCAATATCCTTATCACGTGACCACTGTCAATCAACATGTTATCTCTTAGACAAATAATCCCTTGCATATATGGATCTGATATTAATTAACTGTGTTCTGATAAGATGTGTTTTCACTAAATACAACACGATACTGCTATAATTTTAAGAGAGTACATCTTATCAATGTAGCTCTCGTTGCTCTTTTGTTAATGAGAACTTGGACTAAACCCACCCTATTCCTGAATCATATTTGAAACTTTAAAAACAAACCTACCAACTATATTCTATGGTCTACCTAAAAAAAAGTTGAGAGCTTGCATATGTAATTATAGTTTATAAAAGTTTTTAAACATTATGAAAATATATTCTTTAAAACATGTTTTTAAAATAACCTACATTTTTATTTAATATTTTTAATATTATTTTACGTTTCAAGTGGAAATTATTTTTTTAACTATACAAAAATCAAAAACCCTAAGTAAATACCAGGATTCTCAAAACCTCCAGTTTACATCTTCATCAATATGCTCAGTTGTTGATAGGTTGATGATACTTCTCACAGCTTCCCAGGATGTTATTTGAATTGTTAGAGGCTCCTCTCATCCAAGAGTATTACTTAAACCGCAGTGTTTGGAAATGCGCACAGCCATTAAAGATACTGAAGCTGTTTCTTTCAGTCCTTTATTTTGCGTGGGTAGGATCATTGGTATTTTCTGAGTCTTTCAATGGCAATGATGTACTCACATTTAAGAGGCTGGGTGGCTGTGTATGTTCAATGGTAAATAGCAGGCAAGTCTAAAAACCTTTCATAGTGAAGTTGGGAAACTAGGAGTTAAACTAACATTTGT
This sequence comes from Pleurodeles waltl, assembly GCF_031143425.1. Lineage (NCBI taxonomy): Eukaryota > Metazoa > Chordata > Amphibia > Caudata > Salamandridae > Pleurodeles > Pleurodeles waltl. Next base: position 1,659,778,575 of record NC_090444.1, on the reverse strand, counting down.
ATATAACTGCAAGTAAAACCTTGATAGCTTTCAGTCCGTCCAAAAATCTACAATGTTTTTCAAAATGTAAAACGACCTAATTATTTATCATCCAGTTCATGTTTACATGCTATTGCACATTATTTACGTACTGGAATTGATACAGATGTTATTTCCAAATGCACAATATCAGTATAATTAATTAACATGAAATAATTCAAACCTTTCATTTTCAAGTGCTGAAGAACAGGACTTGGAACTATCGGAGTGTACTTTGTGGAAGTGCAATATCGAAACATAAATAACCCAGGCTTTAATTTCAATACAGAATATCAGGAGTCCACAGTAATCTGGGCTTTATTTTTAAATTTGTTGTATCAGGGAGTGTAAATAGCTCTTTCGTAATCGAGACCCAGAAATAAGCAAGTCTAATGGTCGGTATTTAGTAATCCCTAACTGTGACTTTCATGTACTACTTTAACAATGTTTTTGTATTTGAATTACATAAGTGGGTTTCCGGAACTCGTTTTGCATTTGTCATATCTCCCCATGTGGCAATACACCACATGCACCAAAAGCATAATTAAACAGGACATTTGTAACAGGAACTTTTTTATGCAGTCGACTTCCTGTTTTGATTCTGGTCTCTAAAATTACTTTCTTCAAAACTGAAAAAAATACTTTCAAAGGACCTGTTTCTTCAAAGGAATACAATATATAATATTAAGAAAGAAGCCTAACTTCATGGCTTTTGAGAAAATAGGGAAAACAATTACAGAAAGAGTGCTACGGGTTCTGTCGGATACTGTAACAACAGAGGATCCAATCTGATAGGACACATTATGACCACAACAACTGCAAAGGTACGTGGCCATTTGTGGCAGTCAGTCACAGACCAGTTACTAAAAGAGGTGCCCTAGACATAAAGAAAAGATTCAGCAATTTAGAAAGAAGGTAGCATGACTTCATTCTGTAGCAAGAAGAATTGAAAAAAAGGGTGTCAATGCTGCTCCAGAATAGAAGCTGGAGGTCTGGGAACAGACTTTGAAGTTTCGGACACCCGGCGGTATTACTGGTCAATGGATTCCGTGGGGGGGGATCAGGGGGTTGGAAGGATGGAAGGAGGACACTATATAGTGTGCTTGCTAATCATGCTGCGTGGGACATCAGACACTTGGCGGAACTACCTGTCCCAGGATACCAGAGGCGAAAGGAAGAGGCCCGAGCCCAAGTGGCACTATAAAGTATGTTTGCTAATGCCGCTGTGTGGAGAATCGGACACTCAGCAGGACTACCTGTCCCAGGTTTCCGGAGGATGGAAGGAGGAGGCCCTGAGTCCCCCTGGCTTTATAAAGAGATCTTGCTAATCCTGCTGTGCTGGATGTGTGATCGGGCCATCCATGGGCCAAGGACAGGACCGTCTTATACCGTCATAGCCCAGAAGAGATTCTTGGACTGCTGCAAGTTTTTTTTGTGAGATCAAGTTTAGTTTGCTTGGATTGAATTTCACTTTTGACTCATCATAACTTGTTGCAGAGTGCTCCGAGCCCTGGAAGAACTCATTACTAGAGTACTATTTCATTTCTTAGGTTCTTTGAATGCTTGCATATCTCAACATTGGCTCAACCTTTTAATCGAATAGACTGGAAAAGTTTTTCATTTTTGCTTTAAGGCATAATGTCCTTTTTAACTAATCGAATGGCATTCCATGAGTGGTATACATTGTTTTAAATTCTGCACAAGCTCTTTATCAGAGTCTCATACACCTAGTCAAGCTTCAGATTTATATTTTATATACCTGCTCCTAGTTCAGAAGCAAAGGGGCAAGCTAGTGGTCCCCTTATTTCGAAACATTTAGGCACACTCTCCCCTGTACAACTCAGGTAATGACTGTTCAGTCCACTGAGGTGATGAATCTAGCCAATTTAACTCCTGCTGAAGCAGTTGAGGCAGTCCATTAAATTCTATGCTCAAATAGGTCCTCCCGTTGGTATCCCTTTAATACAGCAATACTCCAGATGTAACTGGTAAATTGATTGGCAGTACACAGAGAGATCAGTTTTTCAGAGAGCTTAGATGTAGAATAAATGTATTGACAAAAGAGATCAAAGAACTCAAAGGACTGGTGAGAACCTTGTTTTCACCTACACAAGTGCAGGGGGGTTTAAACAATAGTTCACAGCCAAATATCTTAGGGACTGCTGAAACACATAAGAATCATATTGGTAAGAGTGTCAGAGAGTACAGATTATAGGGCCAGATGTAGGTAGGAAAAATTTTGCGAGTCGGAAATTGCGAGTCAATGCGAATCGCAATTTCCGAATCGCAAAATGGGATCCAAGAAAAAAAAGCGACATCAAATTGGGACTCGCAAATGATGTCCACCGCAGTTTGCGAGTTCGCTTTTAGCGAGGTCGCTTTTTGCGACCTCGCTAAAATCGAACTCGCAATTTGCGAGTCGGGTGTCGCAATTTGCGACTGGCCCGCAAATTGCATGCAGGTGCAGCATAACAGTTGGAAAAACTCTCCCTGGCTCTTGCTGATGACATCAGAACCAGGAAGTCATCAAATACACCTGGGAGGAGGGAGGACCACACCCTTTTCAAAATGCTGTGCAACAACCAGGAGAGATGAGCTGCTGCTGCCGTGGAAGACACAGGCAGTGCAGGGAGGAAAAGGAAGCTCAAGTTTTCTGAAAAAGAACTTGAGGTGCTAACAGAAGAATGCTGCCAGCACCATGACCAACTTTTTGGCAAGGCAGCCCTGAGTATCCCAGACACTGAGAAGAGGAAGATCTGGCTGCAAATCCAGGAGAGGATCAATGCCATTGGGGTGAGCCACCGAACCCTGGATGAAATAAAAAAAAGGTGGTACGACCTGCACTCCAGAACAAAGGAGAGGGTGGCAGAGCGCCTCAGGGAAATGAGGGGCACAGGAGGAGGCCCATCCACCATCCCACCATCCACAGCCATGGAGGAATTGGTGGAGCAGACACTGGAGCCTGAGGCTGTGTCAGAAATTGGAGCATTGGACACTTCTGCGCGAGGGACATCCAAAAGTGAGTAACATGAATATGCATTCACACCTACAAATGCAGTATCCACACTCTTCCAGTACACAGCAGCAGGCACAGCCAGACTAGCTCCATTCCAGACTAGCAACCACCAGAATGGTGCATTATGGGCAATGTAGTACAGTAGTCAGCATATAGGCAAATGTTTATTATGAGGCATACAACAGATGTGAGAGACTGACAGTGTGTTCCCTATGTCCCACAGGTCTCCCACACGACACCCCCACCAGCCACACCATCCAGGGAGGAGACAGCAGGCCACAGGCAGTGCAGGAGGCTGCAGCAGCTGTTCCAGGGCCCAGCACGACACCACCACAGTCCCCTCCAGTAGAAGTGCAGGACTAGGAGGAAGAAAACACGACCCCTGGCCCCAGCCACACAGTGAGACGTCCAGAGCCAGCAGCACAACCACATCGCAGACGCAGATGCCAAGTCCAGGCGGTGCCCCAGGAGGAGATAGGGGAGGCAGCAATGTCTGTAGTCGAGGCATCCCTCCTTACCGGTCAGCGCCTGCAAAGAAGGCAATTACAGTTAATATCAGGTGCTTTGCATAGACTGGAAAATAACATGACACATGGCCTGGCTGATGTGAACTCGCAGTTCACAAGACTCAATGACAATGTGAGCGAACTCACCCAGTCAATCCGCCAACTACTGACGGAACTGGTGGCTAATAGACACAGCGCAAGGCGCCGGGAGCGCCACCTAGTCACAAGATTTGACCGCATGGCAGCGTCCAATGGGCGTCTTGCCACGAACACTACAGGCCTGTCAAGATGGACCGTTAGTCTGCAGGTCGAACTTGGCCACTTTGCAGGGGATGTGGCACGGGGACTGGGCCGCATTAGCCATGCGGTGGACATGTTGGAGGCCAGGCAGGTGGCAAGGGGCACAGGTGAGACCCCTCAGGACAGTGAGGAGGGGTCCACTGTCAGCAGTGTGTCAGCCACTGACTCACGTGTGCTAAGGAGTGGAAGTGCAAGGCAGGGGTCAGCAGACCCACCTGGGATGAGCCATGCTGGGCGAACCAGGAGGAGGGTGTAGGCCATAACACAGCAGGACTCATGAGGCACATGAAGTTAATGTGTCCTCAAAAAGAGTGGACATGTGCAGCCCCTTACGGACAGTTATATTCTTTCAACATTTGGTTCACAAATTAAAAGGTTTTGTTTGTTCCACTACACAACTGGGCTCTTTTTGTGTGACATCAGTGAGTGTGATGACAGTTGCCACGTACCTTCCAAAGAACTTGAATGCTGTTATTGGGGCATACTGGAGCGCACCTCCACTTCTGTGGAGGCATCGGAATCTTGCCTTTAACAGTCCAAAGGTCCTCTCAATGACATTTCTGGTCCGCCGATGTGCACTGTTATGTCGCCTCTCATTCTCATTGCCAGGAGTTAGGTACGAGGTAAGTATCCATGGTCTTAGTGCATATGCACTGTCACCTGTTTGGCAAAAATAAGCAATGTTAGCAGGGCATGGATGGTTTCTACAGTGACCTGTGTGTATGGCTTCAGGGTGTATTCAGCAATACCTAATAGATATCCGTCTCCAAACTCCCCACGTTCTAGGCGTTGGTGTATCCCACTGTGCCTGAATATGTATGAGTTTGTGTACTCCCTGGAAATTTGGCTACAATGTTAGTGATGACATTATGGGCGTCACATACCACCTGGATGTTCAGTGAGTGGGTACATTTCCTATTGCGGAACAGATATTTCAAATTTGCAGGAGGGCAAATTTGTATATGTGTCCCGTCCACACACCCTAGGGAAGTTGGCCATTCTGTAGAAGTCCAACTTGGTGCTGTTAATTTCTGCCTCATTCCTGGGTAGGTATATGTATCTGGACATGTGTGTGAGTATGGCATCTAGGTAACATCTGAAGAACCGTGAGAGTGCACTTTGGGATACGCCACCTGCCACTTCAATCACCCCCTGACAGCTACCCGAGGCCAAGAGTTGCAGTGAGCATAGCACTTGCACATGTGTGGAAATGGTGCTGCCGCGCAAAGTCTATCGTTGAAGCTGGGGATTGAGGAGTTCAATTAATTCTAATTTTGCTGCACTGCTGAGTCTGTATTTGTCATAAATTTCCTCCTCAGTTTGTTGGAAAAGTGTCTGCCTGGTTCTGTATATCCTCTCCTGTCTCTGGCTCCTCCTCCTCCCCTGCTGGGCGGCGTGGACTCTCCTCCTCCTTGCTATCACATATATTTCAGCCATTTAGAGCAACCCAGATGCCTTCTGGGTCTCCTTTTATAGTTTGGTTCTGGTTACCACCTGCTCTGACTTAGTGGTAATTTGGGTGTGCAAAATGGGCTTTTTGCGACTAGTCGCAATTTGCGACTGGCTTTTTCATATGGTTTGCGACTCGCAAATTGCAACTTCCTATTTGCGGGTCGCTAAATCAGGTCGCTATTTTTGCGAGTCGGTAATGGCTCGCATTGCAATTTGCACTTCGGAAATTGGATTTTTGCATCCCATTTCCGATTTTGCGGTGTCGCAAATCGGGCCATTTGCAACTCGCAAAACTTTTCTACATCTGGCCCATAGTCCCAATCCACAGAGTAAATCATGTACATTCGTGTTTTCCAAATGGCCAAAGTAGCAGAATAGTGCTAAAATAGGACCAAGGGTGGACAATAAACCTAGGCATCTCCCCATATCTCCATCTCAACGACTCTACAGTAGCTCCCATTTAATGGCAACACCTGGCAGAGCTTTTTTCAAACCTCTTCAGGCAGAGTGAATTTGCATACTAGCCTAATGCAACGACCTCATGAATGCATTAAAAAAGGCATAGTGTGCATGATAAATGTCACCACACAACGTCAAAATGCAAGGGAGGATGGTGATTCTTTGATAAATAAAAATAATACACTGGATTAGGCACAAACGCCAATGCCTGTCCCTAGTGCGTGCAGACATATCAAACGCTGAGTGAATTTCGAGCAACACTGGAGGGTATAATAACGATAGACTCTTTTTGAGAGCTCAAGATAGGGTGGGCTGTCCCATTTCAATGTAGCTAAGGTCAGCTCCACCCAAACATACACTATAACAATCTAAATTAAATATACCTCCTCATGGGGTTTGAGGCACATGACTAAGCCCCCATTACCATCCACCATAGCACCAGCAGATTTTTCACAGGCCAAAAAGTTGCTCACTAAGAGTCATACAGTTTCTGCTAGGGCTACTGATTCACTATCAAATGTAGATTGTGCAATGGCCAACTAGAAGTCTGTTGATTGATTCTTTTGTTCAGAGATGCTTGCCCAGCACGCAGTTTCATCAGACACAAACTTATTCCTACCACCACTATTAACTCCAAGCTCCAATATATTTGTTGAATCCAGAATAGTGCCCCACCCTTGTAAAGATATTTCCTCTGATCATGTCACAGGTGTAACTTTTGGCAGTACTTCTCTCAAACAAGTAGACAATCAATCCAATGAGCCACTAAATGTATTATCTTGGAACATAGTGGGCTTAAGGCTGAAACTCGTTGACCCTAATTGGAAAGGTTACATTGAGCAAATCCAACTTTGTTTGCTACAGGAAACTTGGCTGATACAACCACCTTACAAACCAGGATGTAAGGAATGTTGTGTAAATGCTATAACTTTCCCAACGGGAAGGCCATCAAAAGGTCTAGTTATTTGGGCAAGAATATTGTTGAAAGTTCACATTGAAGTTTTGAATGTCGATTGCCCTGATATTTTAAGGCAAAGAATATATACAAAAAAGTGGCTTACATTATATCTTTTTAATATTTATATGAGGCCGAGACAAACAAACATGGAATCCCCCAATCTAGCGTTACTAGAAAACGATTTAAATAAAATAAAAATTAAGTGCATGGTTGTTATAGGGGGGCACTATAATATCAAGTACAAGTCTATATTTGGCTTTGATTTTATTATAGAGAAGGAGGATGAATCACGGGTTATACCATCTCTTGATGCTAGTTTTAACCTTCCATGTACTATGGTTGCCATGCAGGTGGCCCTTCTAACTAATTTATATGGTTTGGGTCCTGCAGTGGCAGGTCTAAGTCTGACAGCTCAGGCTTATACACTTTCAAGAGAGGTATGACTAGATCTAAAATTAAATACATCCTGTTAAGCATCCCACCATGGGATAAAATGATAGATTTTAAGATAGATCCAAGGGATGATTGTGGCCATTACAACTAGCGATGTCAGGAACCTTGCTTGAGGAACTGGGGCCATCTATTGGGTCCTCGATTGTAGTGCTGACGGTTGAAAATTACTGTACATCCTTCAAGTAGCCAAATATACTGGGCAATACAGTTGTTTTAACTAAATTCTATAGTCATTCCCATAGTTGACATTCATAACAGTTTATTTGAAAATGTAAAACCATGCTTAACTATAGTACTATTGAGAACCTCATTGAAAGTACCAAATAAGAATAGCTTAAGAAACTCTTGGTACACAAAAGAATGTTGAATAGCCAAAAAGGCCCTTGTCAAGGCTTTACAATCAAAATTTCCTCCCAATGCTCATGCGACAAGGGCACAATATAAGAAAGCATTGACTGTAGATAAACGTTATTGGCAGGATAATGTAACTTTGGGTAGATTATAGCCCACAACAGTAAGGAGTCAGACTCACAGATAGAATGTTTTTTTAAATCCAAACAAATGGGTTAAACATTTCACTAATCTTTACTCATATGATAATGAAGATGAGGACCCGCTCCCTATATTAACTCACAGGACACAGGGTAACCATTTGAGGAAGAGACTAAGCTGGCCAAAGAGGCTTTTAAATTGGGTAAGGCCCCTGGTCCAGATAAAATTTCAGTGAACTTTCTGCAGCAGATTTATCAATATGGGCCCCTTATGTCCATTTACTCTGTAATTCCATAGCAGCAAGAGCCCTGGTACCCAGCACTTGGAAGGGAGCCGAGATGATTCCTATTTATAAAAAAGGCAATCAACATGACCTAGGTAATCATAGGCCAAACAGTCTCCTGGACACTTTTCAAAAGGTCTACGCCAGGCAAATTTTTAACAGGCACACAGAATGGATGGAGGATAGTAGGATCATGACAGCTTATCAGACTGGTTTTAGGTCAAGAGTGAGTACAGTAGTCCAGTTGTTCAGGTTCATTAGCATTATTTGGAAAAATATAAAGTTGAGGAACGGTCATCCATATGTAGTGCTTTGAGGGAGGCATTTGACTGAGTTCCAAGAGATCTTCTATACGCCACCCTTATGATGCAAGGTGTCCCTGCAGATCTTCTTACCCAAATAATACCAGTCCATCATGCTCAAGTTAGCTGGGTGCGCATGGTGAATTAAATGATCATTTTAAAATATGAAGGGGAGTGGGACAAGTGTGAATGAAGTCATATAAGCTTTTTAGAGTGTACCATTGGCTCCCCTAAGCTAAATAGGGCCCCAGTGTCTGCACTTCTATTCACTTATGACACCCTCCTGACATCACAAGTCTCAAAGGGCCTGCAGCTGCTTCTTGACAAATTTAATGCATATTAAGAAATTAAGGGTTTGGCTATCAATGTAAATGGGAAACATCGGGAACAACGACTCTGGAACAACGATTATGTTGTTAATGCAAGCGGAACCATACTTGCATTAACAATGACTCCCTTTTTCTCTGCCTTAAGCATGCATGTGCTGAACAGCGCACATGCGTGGTGAAGGCAGAGTAAAAGGCAGAGTACATAAGAAGAGGACACGGTCAGGTAAGTGGGGCTGGGCAGGGTTGGGGGTACGTTTTTAGGGGTGGGGGTGGATTAAGGGCTTGAGGCGAGGGTGGTCGGGGTAGTTTGATTTTTTAGGGACAAGGTCGGGGATCTGGGTAGTTCTGGTTTTTATGGGTGGGGGATTGGGCAGTTCTGTTTTTAGGGGCAGGGTGGGGGTCGGTGTAGTTTTGTTTTGGGGGTCGGGTACTTTTGTTTTTGGAGGTAGGGGAATCGGGGTAGTTTGGGTTTTTGGGGTGTGAGATCAGGGTAGTTAGGTTTTTGGGGATGGGGGTCAGGGTACTATTGTTTTTGAAGGGGGGTGGGATGATCAAGGTAATCTGGTTTTGTGGGGGTGGGGGATTGGAGTAGTTAGGTTTTTGGGGAAGGGGTGGGGGTCAGGGTAGTTTGGTTTTTGGGGATGGGGTGGTGGGGTGGGGGTAGTTTGGTTGTGGGGGAGTGGGGGGATCGGGGTAGTTTGGTTTTTGGTGGTGGGGGATCGGGGTACTTTTGGTTTTTGGGCGGGGGATCGGGGTAGTTAGGTTTTTGGGGGTGGGGAGTTGGGGTAGTTTCATTTTTGGTGGCGGGGTCGGGGTAGTTTGGTTTTTAGAGGTGGTGGGATCGGGTTAGTTAGTTTTTTAGGGGTGAGTGGGTCAGGGTACTTTTGTTTTTAGGGGCGGGGTGTGGGGATCGGAGTAGTTTGGTTTTTGGGGGTGGGGTATTGGGGTAGCTTTGTTTTTAGGGTGGGGGGTTGGGCTGGTTTGTTTTTTGGGGGTGGGGTGGGGTGGATGGGGGATCGGGGTAGTTAGGTTTTTGGTGGTGGGAGTTAGGGTAGTTTCATTTTTGGGTGTGGGAGGTTTGCAGTACTTTGGGTTTTGGGGGTGGTGGGATCTGGGTTGTTAGGTTTTTAGGGGTGGGGGTGAGTGGATCATGGTACTTTTGTTTTTAGGGGCGGGTGTGGGGATCAGGGTTGATTGGTTTTTGGGGGTGGGGGAATTAGGGTAGTTTTGTTTTTAGGGCGAAGTGGGGGTTGGTTATTGATGGGGGAGGTCGGGGAAGGGTTTGGGGCTCAGGGTGTACAGGAGGTATCCTGGGTAGTTTTGCTTTAGGGGTGGGGGGGTCAGGGTAGTTTTAGTATTAGAAGTGGGTACTTCTGGGTCTTAGGGCAGGTGGGGGGTAGCATGCTAGAACCACACATGCCGGTCCCACACATGCTTTCAGTAGGCATGCTTTTACAATGAAAAATCATTTTAAAGGCATGCGTGGTAAGAGCCTTTGTGGTAACAACGTGGTTGTAGTTCCGACTGCATTGTTCAGGCATGCATGGTTCCAGCATTTGTTGTTCCATCATATACTCATGTAAATAAGACCAAATATATCGTAATTAGACCTCATAAGTCTTTTAGAGGGAATTTATGTGTGCAACAGAAGAGCCTTGTACATGTTCCTAAATTTGAGTATCTGGGTATAATGCTTGATAGTAAGTTGTCCTGGACTCAACATATATGTACACAAAAGGTTGGAGTTGTCTCCCAACATAGTTCAATGGCAATATTTAAAAAGCATCAGGCAATTACATCTAGAGCCATTTCCCCAGGAATACAAGTATACAGTTGAAAGCACAGGCAGCTGCCCTATATGGCGCAGACATTTGGAAAGTACATAACAATGAAAAGCTTACATTGGGGGGAAACAATTTAATGAGGTCCTTATTACATCCCCTCAAAAGTTCTCTGTTTATTCTACTTTTCTATTATGTAGCTCTTAAAAGAGTGGAGCATACAGTAGCTCTCAGACCTCTCTTTTATTGGGTCAGTACCGGTGTATGCTCCATATAGAGAGGGAATGAGAAAACATTTGGAGATAGATAACCCTTCTACCTTTCCATGATTTTGTTATGTTGAATCATGCTTTATTAGGCTAGGTTTAAGGTCCTTTTGGACTACCCCCGATTCTCAGTCCATGCTCGCTAAAAAGAGATTGAAATCTGCCTTTTGGGACCATATCATGTCAACATTGCTGCAATGTGCAAGGTTGGGGAAATTGTCATCCCAGGTTTTGGATGCCAAACTTAGACCACACTTTAAAATGTATATGGATACCATTCTCCCATTCACCCACAGATGGCTAATACACTCCACATAAAGTTTGAATATGACATCTTAAAAATTGGATCCTATTGGATGAAATGGAAAAACACCAACAGTGATCCTGGAGATTTTATTTGAACCATGTGTCACCTGAATGCCAAGAAAATATAGCACATTTTGTTTTGTTGCCCAGCCTAAGTGAACCTCTAGATAGGTCCTTTATGTCTCTGCCTAGGTTTCTGGCAATGCCTGAAAGTTCTAAGGGTTTTGATGAGCGATACATCTCCTCTAGTCTTAGTAGATACTTATTTGCAGTAGGGCTCCTGTCGAGGTTGAGGAGTCGGAACTTATAACATTTCATTATGCCAATGGAGCTGTTATTACAAGCTAAAACTTGTGTTGTTTCATCTGCAATGTTTTTTTAGCAACAAAGGTCCTATAAAGGTGACTTAGTTCCCACACAAGGTGTGCAGTTTGAGTAGCCTCTACTTGAAGTACGGTCTTAGTAGGGGGAGGGTTAAAGAAAATGGATACTATATCCTGATGGTCCCATTGAAAAGATGATGATTATGTTGTAATGGTCCACTGCATCTTGTTCATTCTAAAAGGGAAAATGGTTTTAACAATTGTACAGACAATTTCAAATAGTTGCTCCTTAGCACATATATTTTAATACTATGCCAACAAGTTTTAATAGACAAATGGTACATTTGATGTTTAAATAAGGGTAGATAAAATTTGGAACACTGAAATAATGTTTATTGTGCTTTAAACATATCTAAAAAGGGTACTTGTTTGTTTATAGTTTTAGTGACATCATAATAACAGTGAGAATTATTATGAACCTCACTGGACATGAGAACTATGATGATATATAATACACTGCCCTATTACTAACTTAAGTGGCTTTCTACTTAAAGTTACCATGATTTGAAAAACTATTACCTAAGAATCTGTGGTTTGTAATTGTAAAATCATGCATAATAAGTGACTTATTTTTTATTGTATGACAAATGATTTGTATTACACTGTTTTATGCTTTTAAAGAAAGAATTTCTGAAATAAACTATTTACTACAAATAATGACCTACAGGTATTTAAAAGTAATATTTTGATAAAACAGTTCAGTAAATAGTGTTATGTAAATTGTCTCTGTTTTGAAAAAGTCAGCAGGACATTAACTAAAGGCATTTTGAAATATGTAGATGCTCCTTAGTACTATTTCACATACTTGTCCCAAAAGACATAAAAAGCTATGAACATGAGAATAATCAATGATTATTAATATACATTTCTTACAAATGATGGCTACCACTTCGCACTTTCATTATTACTGAGTTGTACATTTTGAGGCTGATTCACAAACACACATGAGTGTTCATAGAAAAATTCTACAGGATTATGTTTTTTACTAATTCAAAACAGTTTCTTTAAGGACTAAGGGCCTGATTTAAATTTTAGCGGATGGGCTGCTCCATAACAATGGTGATGGATATCCCATCCTCTGAAATATAAATCCCATTATTTCCTATTGGATTCGTATTTCAGCGGACGGGATATCAGCCCAGTTGTGACAGAGTAAGCCATCCAAGGAAATCAAAATCAGGCCCTAAGTGACTTAAATATGACAGATTATTTAAAAAGTATATGGCATACTTAAAAACTACTGATTGTCAGCATGGTAATGTTTTACTTGAAGAAGAAGTCAATATTTCTCCATGATTGTGTATGAATTTGATGTCATTTTTCTAGTATTATGCAATCTATATATGTCATGGTCATTATGTAAAATATATAAATCACACTTGTGAAGTATAAAAAAATATTTTAATAAAATTGTAGGTAACAACAAACAGAACATGGGGTTACAGCCAGCAATATGGCTCGATTATGTACTAAACCTTCAAATAGGATAGCTATAATTAGAAATTAAAAAACAGACAGACAAAATCAACTGCTAAAACTGCCACTTTTATAAAAACTGAAACTGAAACTACTTCCACTACCTTGTATGGGAAACTTATAGATTAAACAACTGCCACAACCTCATGGCTATAACTCAGTTGACCAATTCTACTTCTGTTGCCATGATTAAGTTTGTCAAAGCTTTTAGTTCTGTTGCCAACTTAACTTCAGAAGCAATGGATGTATTTGACAGAGAGTCTGCTGGTATAAACAGTGGTGAGATAAAATGACAATCTGTGAGAACTAGCATGTAGATTGTCAACCATAGAGACCTACCAAGAAACAAAGATTTGGCCAGTGAATCATTGTGTGATGTCAGTGTAAGGCCTGGAACACACCGAAGGTCTCTCCAGTCTGCTGCCACTGTCACAAAATAATTTCTATATGATGTGTGTAGGAGTGAAGCCAAAATGGAATGACAACAAAAAATGAAAACTTAGAAGCCTCTGCAGATATATTATCAATAATCCCTAGTATAAAAGATGATTTAGGAAAAATGTTAGAAATGCAAAGTTAGAAGCCACTATCAGCCTCATGGCACCATATACAAATTAGTGGAATACCACATATACATGTGCATCACATGGACGCTTACATGGCAAACAATATATGACAAGTACTATAAGGGAATGCACACACTAGATAACCCAAGTACACATCATTATCCAAGACTTCATTGCTGAGTTTGCATAAGGACATCATGCCATTAAAATATCGATAAGGGAACACACCTGTGGTCTACAAAGAACTGAGACTAACATGTAACCATGTTTGAAATTATCTAGACATGGCCATACCTACTCCTTTACCACCTTTAAGCTCCTCTACAGTATAGGATATCTCCCACCCAGCAACAACTATCAGAATTTGGAAGAGGCCTTCAAACAGTACTACAAATTATGTATTTTTGCCATCTGGCGAGCACAATTTTTTTAAAAAAAATTGTATATATTTTATAATTATTCTAGTGCTTAACTTGTGCAATGTTTTGTGTGTTTCTGAAAATTATCATTCTATGAATGGACTAAATTTTAAAATGTGACCATAAAATAGCAATAAAATTTACATTTGAAGAAACCTGTTTATTTGTACCTATCCTTCAATACACTCTTACCACTCAAAAAAAATCTTAGTTCATTAGTCTCGTAAAATAATTTGAACTTTTGCTAAAAAGGTGACAGCAAAAGAAGAAACACTACCAGACAACACACTAACATTATTACATATGAATATGAATGAAGGTATGATTGAGATGAAAATAAACTCACTTTCTTCCTAAATATTTACTAACAAAGTAAGCAATTACTCCCACTCTTGAAAGATAAATCTGCAGTATCTGCCATGTCTGAGGTAAAAAAAATGATTTAGTAGAATATTTTATTGAAGTTTTAAAATTATTTAGAAAGTGATTGCCTGTTATTTCCTTGTGAAAGTTTAATTAGACAAAGCTATGAATGAGCCAAAATGTTATGTCAAGACAGGAGGCTAGCATTATGCGTCATTTTTATTCACTCCGTCTGAGCAGCAACCTTAAAAGCTTCCACAATAGAATTAAAACACATCACAATGAACTTAGCACTTTGAGTCCCATGAATACTCCTTGCCCTCCATTTTCTTCCTCTTTTTCTTTGCTGCTTCTGAGCAATTGTGGGGATCGGAGATGATTTTAAATGTATTTCTAAATGTTATGTTTGAGTACTCAAGGTTAATTATCAAACAGAACCATATATATATGGGTAGATGTATTTATTTTTTGCAATTTTATAAGTTATTTGTGAAAATTACTGTATATGTATTTTGTTTAGGTGTAAGAAGTTATTTATTATGTTAAGTTTTGTTATAGGTAGGTAATTTTAATTTTATGGAAGTGCAATAAGCATGTCACTCGGGTTTCTTTAAGTAACAATTCAACATTTTTAAAAATCAGAATAGCGGTTTCACTTATGGTGTGCGGTGAGTGGAGGCGACACCGGAAGCTTCAGACTGCTTTTGTGGTGTTGTGTAACAGCATGCAATGGGCAGAGGCTTTAGGCTTCACATTCATCTACATGTTTTTATATAATTTCAAAGGCGATGGACCTTGTTTTGCAAGCCTTAGACTAGTAGGCTTTGCTACTGCATACGCTTGTTTCTAAGGACATTTGGCCTCATTTAAACATTTCAGCCTGTTTCTATGCAAATTAGGCACGCAATGGCCTTTGCCATAGAAATGTGACACTTGTTAGCTTTTGCGCTTGGAAAGATGGCTTCTTAACCGTTTTCACACATTTTTTAGTGAGAAGGATTGGATTTGTTAGGATTTGAAGGAGGACACTAAATAAATTTGTGAGACAGAAATCTTTTGTTTATATTTTCCGGAGAAGGAATATTTAGTGTAAAGAACGGGAGGAATTAATATGGAAAATTTACCTAAAGTGTTACACGTTGTTGTGGAGGAAACAGTTAAACAGGTATTGAGTAGAAAAAAAGAAACTAGGAATTTTTATGAAGAAGAGTATTTGTTAATTCCTGAGTCAGAAGAATTTAATAGAGGTCCAGGGGGTAAGTGTTTTAAGAAAAGAAAACACATGGATGAGGTGCCATTAAAAAGAAAACCTAAAGCGGTTCAATGAGAACAGATCTCCCTTGTGGCATGAGTAAAAGTCAGTTTCACACTGAAGAAAGCTATGATCCCTCAGAGGATATAGAGACATCTGGTAATAAAACAGATTTGGGAGAATGTATTTTGGATTTAGATTATAATGAAGATTTATATGATGACAATGATGTTATTTTAAAAAGTAAGAGTAAAGATATGGCTACAGTTGTACATCCATTTGGAGAAGAATTATTTGATCCTAGGGACATACGTCATCCTAAGGGTAAGGAATGGTGGCCATGGTGGGAACATGTGTCAAGTTATATTAAGGCTAGGTTAACTAGACTCCTTGAAAAAGAAGAAAGAAATATAATGTGGGCTGCATGTTCTTGCCCAATCATTGAAGAGACAGTAACTATGGCGCCTAATTTGGACCCTGGGCTTATCACATATTTATTCCAATACGAAGGGATCCCAGAAAAGAATTGAAAAATCTCTTAAACAGTGTCAGATTAAGGTTTAGATGTCTTGGGGCCTTTGGCAAAATTGTTTGACACTGTGGAAAATGCACTTTTAAAAGGCAGAGATTTGGATATAATGCCCCTGCGGGGATGGTGTTAGCGTGTTGTTTATTTTTTAGGCAACACTAATACAGGTATATTGAGTGCAAAGCAAAAAACTATGCTGATGTGCATAAATCCAAAGTTGTGTGATTTAGCCAACATAGAAATTTCTAATGAATTGAAAGGGTTACTTTTTGGGGAAGGGATGGTGAAATCCCTATCTACGTATGTACAAACGTTTACAAGTTTAGACAAAGCACATTATTCAATTGTTAGACTTTTCATCCTTGCCGTGGTCTCCCTTAACTTTTTGCCTCTGTTTCCCAAATTGTTGATGTGTGCTGGACTCTGATTTTGTTGTTTTTTATTACTCTGGGCACTTTACCACTGCTAACCAGTGCTAAAGTGTAAGTGCTCCTTTAGAAAATGTGTATGTAATTGGCTTATCCATGATTGGCGTATTTGATTTACTAGTAAGTCCCCAGTAAAGTGCACTAGAGGTGCCCAGGGCATTTAAATCAAATGCTACAAGTGGGCCTGCAGCACTGATTGTGCCCCCGACATAAGTAGCTCTGTAATCATGTCTCAGACCTGCCACTGCAGTGTCTGTGTGTACGGTTTTAACTGTATATTTGACTTGGCAAGTGCACCAACTTGCCAGGCCTAAACCTTCCCTTTTCTTACATGTAAGGCACCCCTAAGGTAGGCCCTAGTTAGCCTCAAGGTCAGGGTGCAGTGTATGGTTAAGGTAGGACATATAATAATGTGTTTTATGTGTCCTGACAGTGAAATACTGCTAAATTCATTTTTCACTGTTGCAAGGCCTGTCCCTCTCATAGGTTAACACAGGAGCTGCCTTTAAATATGATTAAAGTGTAGATTCCCTTTGGGAGCGGATAGACATGTGGAGTTTGGGGTCTCTGAGCTCACAATTCAAAAATACATATTTTAGTAAAGTTGATTTTAAGATTGTGTGTTTGAAAATGCCACTTTTGGAAAGTGAGCATTTTCTTGTTTAAACCACTTCTGTGACTCTGCCTGTTTGTGGATTCCCTGTCTTGGTCAGGTTGACAGTTGGACTGGTTGCACATCTCACTAGACAGTGACACAAAGGGAGCTGGAGTGTAGCCTGCATATCCTGATGAGCCATCTGTGCTAGGAGGGAGGGAAGGAGTGGTCACTTACACCTGAAAGGGCTGTTCCTGCCCTCACACAATGCAGTCTCCAACCCCCTGGGAAGTGTCTGGGGCCTGGCCTTGGCAAGGCAGGATTTCACAATCAAAATAACTTTGCTTTGAAGTAGGCCTACTTCAAAGGATAAAATGGGTATAAGAAGGGCACCTCAAACCACTGACTTTATAACACTTCTAGAAACCAAGAGGAACCTCTGCCTGGAGGAGACCTGAAGAGCTGAGGAAGAAGAGCTGCCCTGCCTGTGACTGTGCTTTATGGAGCTATCCTGCAGTTGCTGATTCTGCCTGTGATAGAGGACAAAGACTAGACTTTGTGTTGCCTTCCTTCTTGTGAAGATCACCAAGGGCTTGATTTAGAGCTTGCCTCCTGTTAGTTGAAGTCTCAGGGACAGCAAAGACTTCTCTCTGCCAGCACCTGGAGTCTCTGGAGAGACTCCTGCCCTGCCAAGGGGTGCCCATCCAGTTCCTGGGACCCTGAAAGGAGAAGCTGGCAGCTCCAGAGTGAGAAATCCACGCACAGAACACCGTGCAGGGAAAAGATCGACGCAACTCTGATCTGCGGCTGAAATATCGACGCAACGCTGGCTTCGCAGCCGAAAATCGACACTTGCCTGCAACACGACTGAAGATTGACACCCATGGCTGGAGAAATTACGCACAGCATCGCTAACAGAGGCTGGTGAGATCACAACCCCCGCTGCGTGGTTTTCAGATCATCCTGCGGCTGGATTTCCGATGCAAACACCGCTGGGCGTGTAAAAAGACGCAAGGCCTGCCCGGACCCGAGAGTGCTGACCGGATCGATGCATTGCTGTCCTGCGGAGAGAAGAGACGACACACGCCAACCCAACTAAAGGAGAAATGACGCAAGGTCTCGCTCATGAGTGATATCGACACATTGCAAGCCCTTTTTGATGCACACATGCCCGTGCGGGGCTATTTTCGACGCACCCAAGGTACATTTTCATGCTAACAGTGTTAGTGTATGTTTAAAATTACATGAAGACTCTTTTTGCATTTTTAGTGATAACTTGACTTGTGTATTGTGGATTTTTGTAGTTTTGGTCTTGTTTTGTTTAGGTAAATATTTTCTATTTTTCTAAACCTGTGTTGTATCATTTTGTAGTGTTTTCATTAAGTTACTGTGTGTGTTGGTACAAATACTTTACACCTAGCTCTCTGAAGTTAAGCCTACTGGTCGTACCAAGCTACCAAAGGGGTAAGCAGGGGTTAACTGAGGGTGATTCTCTTTTACCCTGACTAGAGTGAGGGTCCTTGCTTGGACAGGCGGTAACCTGACTACCAACCAAAGACCCCATTTCTAACATCAATGCATAGAGTTGTCCCTGTCAATGTTTTCTATGGCAGGGTTGGTAGGAGAGGGCACCCTTCCAGCTGAGCAAGTAGTAGAGCCCAATAGCAAAATACAGGGTACCAAGGATGTGGTTTCTACAGAAGAAATCAGGGAGGTTCACAATTTTACGCCCAGAAGGGGAGAGGCAGTGGTAGAAAAAATAGAAAAAAAGAACACAATATTCTTCAGAATCAAGGACAAGGTGAGCATTAGAACTACTCATAGTTTTATTCCTAAAAGTGTGGGAGGAAGGTTAAGGATTTTCAAACAGCAATGGGAGTTAATAACAAAAGAGTGATGGGTATCTCAGACAATAGAAGAATATCTCATAGAGTTAGATTATGAACCTTTCCAGTTAAAGGAACCAAAAGAATTGGTAGTGCAAATGGAACACATTGTGCAGGAAGAAATAATGTATATGTTGTCAATTCTGATTTCTACATGAAAGTTAGAATTTCTACTGATGGGGAAGAAGGCGGCCGACTGAGTGGAGCCGGTCGGAGTGCGACTCCCTGGATGGTGGAGAGAGAGGAGGATTCCCACTAGAGTGTGAATACACAACATACAGCGCGGATTAGAAGAGTAAAAGCTGCCCTTCTTACCATAGGGTGGTCCGTATGTTTGAGTGTGATTGTGGTCAGTTAGCAGGACACCCAAATGTGTGGCATGAGTGGTCCGGCAGCGTGGGGCTGTGTACGAAGGCTGCATAGGAACTCTGCCAGGATCGACGCGCTTCAGCCCACATCTCCTTTCAGGGCAATCTAGGAAGTGGCAGTACCTATAGGAGAGGCAGCGTGGTCAAGAACTGCATGGAGGAAACCGAAGCAAGTGAGGACAGCTGGGAAGCACCAGTTCGGAGGAAATGGGAGGCAAGGGAGTGTAAAACAGGGAAATAACTTTTTGAGTGGCGCATGACTCCCACAAGAGGTTCTTGGTGAGGTAGGAAAAATATATATAGATCGCAGCACTAGTCTGGACACAAATTTAGGCCTCCTCAGATGGGGGACAACCTGCAGTTATGCTGAAGCAGAGAGCAGAAGCAGCGGGACAGGATAACAATGAACTTTCATTGAAAAAGTACTTGTTAAGGAGACAGGCATTAAGGTTTTACATGAGAGACTCAGAAAGTGCATTGCCCCCAGTGAAAACTGCTAACCTTGATTCCTTAAGGAAGTGCAGGGAGGGTTTAAGCCAGAGTATTACAGCAATTAAAAAGGACGTTGGCACTAATCAGAAAGGAGGCAGAAGTTCGGGAAGGACCAAGATTACACCTTCATTAACTTCTTTCTTGAAAGTGTAGGAAAAGGGGGGAAGGAAGAAGGTAAAGAAATGCAGGCCTTTGGGACTTTTGAGTCAGTAAACAGATTTCAAGCACTGGCTCATGATACCTCTGTGACCCAATATACTCATGACCTGGCCCAGACCCCCCAGTACCGGAAGAACAAGCCAGTTTACAGAATTTGCTCATTAAATTAACAGAAGAGTTTGAAGGGAACTCCACAGTTTTGGAAAAACACCACGAAAAAATCAAAGATTCGTGTGAGGCTATGGATACAAAAATCAGTGCCCTGATGGATAAAATTAGAGAACTGGAGATGAAGGTGGAAGAACTGAATAGCGTGGTCGAGCAGATTCATAAAGAATTACAAGAGTTAAAAATGAACGAGAAGGATATAAGTGACAAATTTAAGATTTTAGAGAACAATATGAGGAGGAATTGTTTGAAAGTGCTCAATGCTCTGGAAGGCTTGGAAGGGGACAGTATTAAGAATTTCGTGATATGTGTGACAAAAGAGTTTATCCTATCTGTAGATCATACAGTACTAGCAGAGGATATCCAAAGGACTCATAGAGACCCCTTTGAGAAGAACGAATGCAGGAAAAATCCTTGAAGAATACTAATACATTTTAAAAACTACTCCATAAAGAAAAAATACTAACAGGGGCACTTAAAGTGGATAAATTCTCAAAGGTGAATTGGTCATTTTGTTTTAGAACAGATATCTCTAGAGCTACTCAGGATAGACAATGGGAGCTGGGAAAGTTTATCCAGGATTTTTGCTTATTAGGAGCTACAGCACAGATTGATTCCCAGCCACCCTGAGAGTGATGTGGAAGAATAGGATGTTTAACTTTCAAGATCCAAGTGAGGTGGGCACCCTAGTGGAGCAAATTAAGGCTAGCAAGGGCTGAGTTGAGGCCATTCCGGGATACAGAGCTCATTTAGGTAAAATCTGCAGATTTCACCTAATGGTTTTTGAGGAGGGTTTCCCAGGGTGGGGGGAGGGGACTGGGGAATAATGCAAATAAAGTCAGTTGATGACAAATATTGGCTTGATTGATATCTGGAGATCAAAGGGAGGAGTAGGCTTGATGTTTTTTTTTCATAACAAAAGGCACGGACACTCCTCATGAGGTGACTACTTCCTCATAGCCATGACACTTAAGTGGAATGTGGTTTTAGTGGAACATATCCCTGAACACCTCTCTGACCACTCCACAGTAGGTTACCTCCTACTTTAAATAAACCTCAAGTTCCCATTAGGATAACAGTCAATCCTGAACTCCTGCAAGAACACCAAGTAATAGATAGTTTAATACAGGATACCAGGGAATACTTCCAAATAAATCAAGTGACGACCCCTATACGTGTGGTATGGGACTCTTATATGGCCTTCATTAGAGGTATACTAATTATTCTTGTGGCTCATCTCTGAAAGATGAAGAAGGGACAAATCAGATATTTTGAACATACTATCTCTCATTTACAAAGCCAACTCAACCTAACTATAGATAATAAAAGGTGTGCTGAGTTAGAAGAAGCGATCATGGAGACCATGATCTAGTAGATCAATTGGAATTCAAACTGAAGAAAAAATAGGAGGCAAGCAAAAAACTCATTACGAATATGGGGAGGGGCGAAGCAAATTCCTAGAGTTGAAACTGAGAGTGGAGCAGTCCAGAAACCCTATTCGGGCCACTTACAATGAAAGAAATGGTAATATGGTCACTGACGAAAGGAAGATGAAGCAGACTTTGACTTCTTTTTCTCAAACCCTATACAGAGAAGTATTTGGATGACGCTGAGGTTCCCTTCTTACAAGAAGGCAGGCCTTGGCAGTAAAGATAACAGAGGAGGAGGTATTGGATGTAATTAAGAAATTGAAAAAGGGGAAGACGGCAGATCCTGACACCCTACCAAATTAATTTTATGTCATATTGAAATCAGAGTTGGTTCCAGTTTTTGCAGAGGTGACAAACCAAGTCTTTTCTGAAGGGGAGAACACGCCAAATTCTTGGGATGAGGCAACTATAAGCTTAATATTAAATCCAGGTAAAGATCCAAAATGTTGTGAATCAGATTAATTTATCTCCTGAACACAGACTATAAGATATATACCGAGTTCTAGCTAAGAGGCTGAAAAAGATATTGGGCTCATTAATCCATAAAGATCAGAAGGTTGTCATTAAGGGGAGGCAGCTATATGAGCTGACTCATGACCTCTTTGGGCCTATTGACTTAGCTACTAGAAACACCCTACCACTGGTGGTACTCACTTTTGACGCAGCAAAGGCAGAGTGAAATGGTTCTTTTTGCATAGCATAATTTGGTGAAGTAATCTGGGAGATGTCTTCTCCAGAGCAATTAAGGGTATTTATAAGAAACCAGTAGCTAGGGTACTAGTTAATAGGAACTTGTCTGAACAGTTTAAGATTACAAGGGTGACCCGTCAGGTATGCCCACTTTCCCCTCTGCTTTTCAGTCTTTACATAAAGCCACTGGCCAATAAAATCAGGTCTAATCAGGACATTACTCCTTTTGAGTACAGAGGATGGGAGAAGAAGGTGGCCTTGTATGCCAACGATTTGATGATATACACTAAAGATCTGGAAACGTCATTTCCAAGGATTCTTAGCACATTATATGATTTTGGGGGACTGTCAGGCTAGAGTGTTAACGAACAAAAAACAGAAATCATGCTATGGAACATTAGGTACAGTAGTTCCCTGGTAAAGCAAAAGATAAGGTACTTGTGGGTTCAAGTGGCGGAAGACCTGGATAAAACAGCACTGATGAATTTGAATAAAGTTACAACTGTGTCTAGAAAATTGCTTAAGATGTGGGATGGGGTTACCACTGTCTTTCTTGGGCAGATCTACCATCTTGAAAATGTCAATCCTTCCAAAATTCACCTTCTTTTTTAATGCAATACCCCTGGAATTTAAAGTAGTCTGGATGAAGAAGTTTCAGGGGGAACTAGGTAGTTTTATCTGGGCTAAAGAACCAAGAATTGCACAGCAGAAGCTGTGCAGGAAAAGGGCTCAGGGAGGAATCGCGAGCACCGACCTGTATAGGTGGTGTCTGGCTTCTCAACGAAAAACGCGAGTCCTTCTTCTGAACCGGACCACCTTCACCCTCCTCTTCACTGCTTTGACAAGCTATTTATCTAAGGAGGCGGTCCATTTTCTATACAAATTTGGCCACCCGAAGTACTTTAAAAAGATTAAACTCAAAATTTTAGAAGCAGCATGTAGAACCTGGTACTGTGTCAGGCGAACATTGGGCATTATCTTATTACAGTAAGTTTGCCCCTGTTTGGGATTCTCCAGGAACCCCAGAGTGTCTTGAAGATAAACTAGCTATTCCATTGAGGGAGAACAGGTTCAATAACTTGGGACGAATAAGGTCAGGAAGCATCTTACGTCTGTGGTCCTTTTTCCTAGATAGAACTATGGGAAGTTTATCCAAATTCAAATATCATCAGTTGGCGAGTTGAGCGAAGGTTTCTCTCAAGAATGAGAAGGATTTCAGTATCTTGGAAGAGAAGCTACAAGAGGGCAGTCCTAGACATGAAGAGGTTTCACAGTTGGATTGGATGCTGGTAGACCAAGGGGAGGAGGAGTTTGGCTTGCTGTTGGAGATCTGGGGAAGGGACCTGCCATCGAGGGATGTCACAACTTTATGGCAAGTATCAATGTCTTTGCTTTGGAAAGTATGTATACCTGCATCCTTAAGAAGAAACCATCTTTTCACAACACATAGGGCATATTAGACACCGAAAAGATTGGCAAAAATGAGTGGTCAAGAAGAGAGGAAGTGCCTTAAGTGCGATGAAGAAGGAGCAGATAATATACATATGTTCTGGCAGTGTCCCGAGATGCAGCTCTTTTGAAAAGAGGTTGGGAAAGCTATTTCAGATGACATGGGCTTAGAAGTGGAGGTAAGCCTTCCTTTGATCATCCTTGGTGATTTGGAGGTTGATGAGCTTACATTCAAAATGCACAAGTCACAGAAATACCTACTTTTTATACTATTACTTCTAGCACGACAGGAATTATGCATGAGGTGGGTGTACCCTCCCTCTCCAACATTAGCACAGTGGACTAGCTGTTTTGTAAGCATAAACAGATGAGATCGAAACACTTCCTTTCCAAAAGAACAGCATTTTGGGAGCTATGGGAAAGAAGGCTTAGCCCATAATGAAATAGGGAGTGTCCTATGATTAAGTGTCTATACTAACAGTTCTGCTACTGGTAGAAAGAGCAGAGGAC
The DNA here is from genome assembly GCF_031143425.1 of Pleurodeles waltl. NCBI lineage: Eukaryota > Metazoa > Chordata > Amphibia > Caudata > Salamandridae > Pleurodeles > Pleurodeles waltl. The sequence goes on along the minus strand of NC_090444.1, from coordinate 1,659,754,491 downwards.
TCCTACGAAAAGTTCTCCTTTCCAGCCTTTGCTGGTCGGGTTGAGAATAGCTTGCAAGCCGTGCCAAGATGAGTGGTGTTGGTATGAACCCCCTTTGGGAGGGCCCTCTCTCTGCCCTTAATAGTGCTCAGTGCTGACATAGCCCATGGAAGACACAAATGAGGACAAAATAAAGAGGTTCTAGGGTTTGTGGTCAACACAGAGGTAAGATAATTGCAGTTACCGGAGAAGAAGGTAAGGACCACAAGAAAGGAAGAAAATTATCGTCAAAAATTAAATAATTAAGTTGAAAGATTTGGCTTGGGCGATCAAACTTCTGCAATCCTCAATTCAAGCGGTCTTTCCGGGACCACTGTATTTCAAAGCTCTTCTACGCTAAAGATTTCAGGTCTTGGAAAAGGTCTATGGTACAGGGACATTGTTTCTCTGACAGAGTAAGCAAAAGAGGAATTGTTGTGGTGGAAGGAAAATTTGGAAGCCTGGAACAGACGGCCTATCTTTTGGATAAGGCTAGATTTTGTTATAGAAACATATGCAAGGACTTTAGGTTGGGGTGCTACTTGATTCAATCAGGAGGCAGGAGGAACCTGGAATCTGTTAGAGATGGAGGAGCATATAAATTATCTAGAAATGCAAGCAGGATTGTTTGTACTCCATGGGAATTCAGCCTTATGAAAAATGGACAGTGTGACAGCTGTCACATATATAAACAGTTTAAGAGGAAGCAGGTCCACGAAATTAAAAGAGTTAGCAAGAGAGGTATGGGAGTTATGTTTGGACCACAGGACAGGATTGAAAGCAGAATATTTTCCAGGAATTCACAATGTGAAAACAGATCGGCTTTCACACAACATGAAGGATTACAGTGACTGGAAGTTGAGGGAAGATGTTTTTCAGAGGATACAGAGATTTTTGGGACTTTTAGAAGTGGATCTGTTTGCTTCAAGACTAACCTATCATTTGACTCTTTCAACTGCCTGGGGAACATTGCAGTCAGCTAGAGTAATGGGTCAGAGCTCTCACCTTATGGGTAGTTGAGGCATGGGGAGTAGTTTGCTGTCTCAAAGCCTGAGATTAAACAGGGAACTGAGGCTGTTCACGATAGGTGATTTTTCTAGGAAAATAACACTATATACTACGATGACTTAAGGCTGTACACTTCAGATGCTGAGTCTGCTATTCTGCAACTAATGATGCAGGTAAGGTGTTTTGAGAAGTTATCGGGTTACCAGATAAATGAAACCAAAACAGAGATAATGGTATAGAATCAGGACTGTGATGGTATCAGATCGTTGAGAGAGAGATAAGATATTTAGGGTTAACAATAACACAGTTTCATCAGTGAATATGGAGAAAATCTATCAAGAGGTGGATAAGACCTTAAGATGACAGAATCTTCCCCTCACTCTACATGGCCAAGCAAACTCAGTCAAAATGTTTATCTTGCCCACATTTTCTTATCTGTTTAATAATATCCCATTAAGTTAGAGAAACTCCTTATGAAGATACAGGGATAATTACATCTTTTATATAGGCCAGCAAAGGGATCAGGCTTTCCTGGAAGAGGCTGAGAAGGAAGGTGGGGAAAGGTGGGCTAGGCCCACCATACTTTCAACTGTACTGCTGAGTTTACCAATTAAAGAACAACAGGATGCTCTTTCTCCTGCCAGAAAGGTCACTAGTAGGTCTCGTGTACAGTGCCATGCTGATTAAATTGCCCTAGGATTTTTAGTTTTGTACAGGTTTGGGGCTCCTAAATTTTTTAAAAAGGTGTGCCTGAAGTTTCTGAAGGCAGCAGTTAAAGTGCGGTACAGGGTTCGATCACTCCTGAGGATTCCATATTACAGCAAGCTGTCACCATTATGGGATTAACCAGGGACCCCAGAGTGTCTGTTGGATTACTTGGCTAGGCCCATCAGAGAATGCAGAACCAGGTACTGGGGACAGATGGTGTAAGGGGGAAGGGGCTTTTCTTGGGATACCTGAAGGGAGATGACTAATGGGATACTTTCCAGGTTTAAGCTTTATCAGTTAAGTGTATGGTTTAGAACTCAAAAGTGTACTGTGACTGAGTTGACTTCCATGGGAAAGCACCTTCAGTAACCAAAGGCAAAGAAGTAGAAGGTATCATGTTGGAAGATGCAGAGGAAAGCCTGAAACTCCCTCACTTTCTCTGAAATGGATTCTTACTAAGCACGGAGTTGGAAGAAACATGGCAGGTATCAATGAGCATGCTTTCCTCTGTGACTAAATCAGCTGCATTAAGGAGAAACTAGTTCTTCGCCCTACATAGAGCATACTGGACCTTGCTGAAGATGGCCAAGATAAGAGGAGATGTGGACTCTGGATGTAGGTGGTGTGGAGTTAGGGAGGTGGATGATGTCCATATGTTCACTAGCTGTCTGAATTGGGAAGGGTTTTGGCCAAGTGCGGGAAAGACAATTTCTGACATCCTGGGAATAAACATGTAGGTAAGACCCACCTTGTTTTGTTTGGTATGATGCAGCAATAGATTGGAGTTGTGCGTCCCTTAAAATTACAAAGTAAGCAGCCCATTTACTTGATTCTCCTGGCGAGGAGGGAGGTATGCAAAACATGTTGTCAACTGGCTGGCGGAAGTTAGTGATGTTTTTCAGTGAACTGGACAGCAAGAATAATAGGAGAAAGAAAGAGGTAGATTATGGGGTATTTGGAATCTGCTTGAAATTTGATGAAGGCTATCATGTCCAATGATTATACCTTTTGATCAGTTTTGTCTGGAGAGGTACCAGCAAGGCACTCTAGTCTATGAGTTTGACTGAAGTCAACCACGATATATGCAGAAGGGGCAGTTCAGATCAAGATGGTGCTGATTTGAGGGGATATAAGGAAATTAAAAAAAAACTAACATCAGTTACCAAGCTATGTCAGTTGGAGCCCGGATCCTGGAGCAATAGCAGCAGATGTGTTTACTTGGCTATGGTCAGAGATGAAATGCTATGCATCCATCCCCCCGCCTCAGTCCCCAGTGACTCAGAGAACATTGGGTTAGGTCAGAAGACAAAGATGTCAATTGGTTTTATTTACCCCCTTTTGGAAAACACAGGTTTGGTTTCCAACAGTAATGAAAATGGCAGTAGAGATACCATTTTTGATTTGGTCACATCGAAGTCTTTTAGTGGGCGCAGAAGTCAAGGAACATCCTTTGGTAGAATCTGGATCAACGAACCTCCTAGTATTGAAGAAATAAGGTGTTCAAGAAGATTCACAGGACTTTCGGGAGTGGCTCCAAGTTTGCTACAGAATCCTGGGCACAAGGAACAAGAAAGAAATACAGAGGAGCATGGTTCATTTGGTTACGTTAGTGCTTGGAGAGGGATATGGATCCCGAGGATGCCAATGAAATAGAGGTGGTGAATTTTCTGACAGAGTTATTTGAGAAACGTTTGTCTTATAGAACAGTGAATTGCTAAGGATCTGTGGTAGCAGCAAGTCATACATTACAAAAAGGATTGTCAGTCGGAAGGAGTACTTTGATAAGTAGAGTAATGAAAGGGATTTAGTTAAAGAGACCACCTAGGACAAAATATCAGACATTGTAGAATGTAGACTTGGTATTATAGTTATTTTTTTCTAGGCCAGATAATAGATATTTGGAGGTGAGAGAACTGTCTTGATAGTTGGCAACTTTGTTGAGTTTAATTTATTTCAGGATGGGTTCAGATGTTAGCGTTTTAGAAGTATCACAAAGGTATTTTCAGCCCAATGGGGTGTTTTTAAAAAACTTACAAACACCATGTCAAAATCTATTTTTATCTTCGGTTTGATAGTTCACCAAAGCTGTGTGTGGTTAGATGTCTGAAGGAGTATGCAAGTAGAATCTTGAACAAAAGAAGTGCAGGAGAGGATCAGTTGTAATTTCCTATGTGAAACTCTTTAAAGCAGTTTCGAATGCAACAATCACAAGATGGGTGAAAGCTGTAATGAAATGAGCAGGTGAGGACGTATCTAAATTTACACTCATTCTATAAGAGGTGCGATGGTGAGTAAGGTCTGTATGATGGGAGGTCATTTGAATAGGTCAAATGTTGAGGCAATTAGGAAATTGTATTTCAAAACCGTGGGGCATGTTTAAAAATGTGTTTTAAATCACTTTGAACATGCTTAATGCTATCCTTCTCTCTTGACATAAAATGATGATTCTTGTAGGTTCACACAAAAAAGTGGCACTTTTAATAAAGATAAGAAGGCTAGCATTATCCCACCTACCCTTCCATTTTTTAAGGTGAAGCTGTGGAAGGATAGTTATTGACATTTTAAAATTATGCTACTGTATCTAAAAGTAATCAGATTTATTTTTGAATTACAACTATATTGACAAGTACATTATGTAGGGATGTAGTTATATGTTCATAATTGTTTATTTTCCAGGTGTGTAAGCGTGGATAAGGATTTGGTATCAAGAAGACCAAGGATAAGATGGACTAGGGAAGTCAAACAAAAGAGGAAGAAAATGGAGGACAACGAATATTTATGGGACTCAAAGTTCTAAGTTCATTGTGAAGTGTTTTAATTCTGTTCTCGAAGTTTTCAAGGTTGCTGCTCAGAAGAGTGAATAAAAGGTTGATGCATAATGCTAGCCTCTTTGTTGTTAATAAATTCTGGATTCTTTATTCAGTAACCCTACAAGAATCACCATTTCTACTTTAAAATATCCTATATTAGCACATGTATGGAATTGAAATAAAATCAAATATTGCATCAGTCTGTAGTTAGAACTAACATATTGTAGTAACCAGCATATACTTGGAAGTATTAATTCTTCCATTTGAAGATGGAAATGGATTGCAATTTGTAAAAAAACCTACTCAACGCTGTCTTGCTGTGGAAGTGTCATTAAATGATCTTTGGCATTTTCTATTGTTATTAGACACTAAGGGCCTCGTTACAAGTCTGGCGGTCCATAACCGCCAGAGTAGCGGTGGCGCTCGGACCGCCGCCTAAAGGGGGGTTTGACCACCCTATTATGACCGTGGTGGAGCGGTCCGACTGCCAGCCCCATGAGGTTGCCGCCAGCCAATGGCCTGGTGGAAAGGGGGTTGCACAGGCAGTAAAAAGCACGACGGGTGCTGTCGCACTCGATGCACCACAACATTGCTGCCGGATCGATTACGAGTTGGTGGTAATGTTGAGGTGTGTTTCCCGCTGGGCAGGTGGGTAGAAACGCCCAGAAGGAAACTCAAAAGGTATGGCCGCATTTGCGTCTGATATCGTGAGCCACAAAAAAAATCATAAATCCGAGTCAAGAAGTAAAATTTACCAATAGCAAATGTTAAACATTGTTGTGTGTACTTACAGCCGGAGTTAGTGGGAAAGTTTATTAAGCATTGTGTCCAGATTTTGTATCAAACTGGGTCCTTGAAACCAGTAAAAAGAAGGCACATTGGGGTAAGTGGCTGGGACCGAAGGAAGGGGACAGCCAGAGGAGGAATGGGAACGATTGACTGCTGGATGAGGAGTTTGCTTAGATACTAGCAGATTGAAGATGTGAATAGGCAGGATGAGATAAAGAGTAGGAATGGATGGCAAATGAGACTGGTGCATACAAATACTGAGAGGACTAACACCCACACCAACAAAGTGAGATGTGGAAGTGGAAAGTGGAAGGATCGAAGATAGAGAACCATGTCAGGGGTGTAGGAGGTTGAGAACCAAGTATGATTTTTCTGGTCCAGAATGAAAAGCAAGCAGAGTGAAGGCAGTCCAGTAGACAGAACAAATGGAAGATGAACAGTGAATAGAACGTAAGGCCAGGGAATGTGCTACATGCGATTACTTGACTAAGGCTTAGCCGCAAGATAATTATATTTCTCCACACAGGGACAGGATGACAGACAACTCAGAGAAGAAAGGGAGAGGGTTCAGCACCCATTGCATATGGGGCAGTGTAAATAAAGAGGTTATGGGCCTGGAGACCGGTGGTGTTCTACTGAAGTAGAGAATCTCTTGTGTTCTGTTAAATTATGTATATACAGCTTGGCTAGTGATTTACCCTTACTTGTATGTAACATACCATGTCCTATCCATTAGCTTGGTGGTTTTACCTTTCATCTTCTAGCTGTTTTGCAGCTGTTCATTCAGCTCTCTCCCCTCCTATTCCCCCTCCCAAACTGCCTGTTTTATTGTGACTTAACTAGCAATTCATGGGTATCTTATTCTTAAACAGCAGAGGCTGGCTAAAGAGACCCAGTTCTCTCCGGGCAGCAAACCCCTGCTGTGCACGGCCAAACCTGGAAGCTACCCTTTTGTGATCTGTGATACATCAGCAGTTCTGGAAGAAAGCACTCCTGTCATAGGGCTGCGGTGCTGTGAAAGCTGCCTTGACTGGTACCATATCCACAGAAACAAGGATTTGGCCTCATGGTTCGGATGCTTGCATGGGGATGTAGCACCACAGCAGAGAAACTTGCTCTGATGAGATTGTGTTATATCTTCATAACTGCACAGGAGGGCCTCACTTGGATCTGCAGTTGCACCACAGAACACACGTTGACATTTGTTTTCATTATTTTTAACAACAGAAGGGGTCTCTTCATATCTCCCCTACTTGTGCCTGGCAGTCAGGAGGTGCTCCCCCCACGCTTCTGTACCCTTTTTTATCTTTTTTCAGACCCTGGGGACTGAGTCCCTGAGTCCTGTAACAGGATTTTCCCCCAGTGTTTGGCCCAATCAATCAGATTGTTGCGGAGTTGTGGGTCATTCACCAGATCTGTGGTACTGAAATGGCTCATGAGAAATAAAGCTCTTGCAGACAATCAAATCAAGTTATATCTTAATGGAGTTGTGGTAGGACTGTGGTAGCTGTTCCACAGAACCTCAATGAATTAGCAGTCCAGATATTGTTCTGGGGGTTAACCTCTTCATATCCAACAAGAGCCACTCTTTAAACTCTAATTCCTCAGAAATGGCTGAACAGACTTACACCAAATCACAAAAAGCATGCTTTCTGGGTAAAGTTCTAACATTGTGCCAAATTTGGTGTACTTCTGTTCAGTGTTTTTCCAAATAAGAGAGCAACTTTCCATTAGGAATTAAAATAGGAAATAGCACTTTTGGCACTCCCCCCCAACTTTTCCCCTGGCTCCCACTTGACAGATCAACTTTCCATAAAGGAAACAAATTGGATAAAGTTATTTTTCAAGTTTTGAAAAGTTTTAACAGCATTATTTAGAAAACCAAAACTGACCTTCCAATGGAAAGTTAAACGTAACCATAGTTAAACGTAACCATAACTATACTGGTGCTATTGCTGCCTCTGTGTAGTATAGTATAGGTATAGTATAGGTCAAAGTTTCTATAAGAAAAGCATTTTCGTTTGCTAATAACTTGGCACCGTTTGCTGAATCTGTACAAAACTTTCCAAAGAAAGGTGTTTTAATTTTTTTTTTATTTGTGATTTACTTTATTACTCCACCAAAAAAAACAAAGTACAATACACAAGACAAGTGCATTACTGAATTACATATCAACCAAAAATAGATGCAACACAGCAATACAATCAAGAGATACATAACCACTGCACATCAGGGGAATGTAACCTCAACTATCATACCCTCCATTCAAGATGCACACAAGAGGAAAGATGCACAATGGCAAATGCAAGAGTACTGTCCCTATCGTAGCTCAGCTAAGAAAAAGGCACTATATTATGGGGAAATGAGGTTTGCAACTTTGTCTGTATCGAGTGTGTGTGGTGGCCCCACTTCTGCTTCCCCAGTTTTCTTACCAATCAAATAGGTCTGGAATGGGCCCCAGTAGTTTTTAAGGTGGGTCTGTGGAGGGGGCAACTCATTATACGTGTCAGTCTTGGTGTTACACTAAGCCATATCTGCATGCCATTCTCTCAGAGTAGGTAATGGCCCATGATCCCATTTCCTTGCCACTCTGCCTTTTGCCAACAAAAGACCCATGGCCACCAGTCCTCTGACTCCCCCCTCTACATCTTTATCAGGGCCAACAAAGGCTTGGCAGCCAGTCTAATCCCAAAGATGTACTCCAACTCCAAGAACACCGTTGACCAAAAGTGGTGTATACCAGTGCAGGCCCATACCATGTGGAAAAGCCAACGTCTCCCTCCCCACGCCTCAGGCAGTCGGGCGTGGCACGCAGCCTATATTGAAACAGTCAATCAGGAGTGTAGTACACCTGGTTATGGTATTTAAAATTAATCAATATGTGTCTCTCGTTTAAGGATATAGAATGTACAATGGAACAACAGTATTGCCACTGAAAATCAGTCAGAGCAATATGCAGGTCCCTATGCCAGTCTAGTCTATCTTTCGTCAGTCCAGGCCTAAGGGCTTCCCATGCAAATCTGTATTGCCGGCCTACCAGTTTACTAGGTGCTGTCTCTTGTATCAATATGGAGAGTGCCCTAAATTCAGGGGGCTCCAATAGGTCATCACCTATAAGTTCCCGCAGAGTTCCCTGTAGTAGTGGTATCTCGTGAGGGGAATAGGTGTCAATGTGTGTTCTAGGAGGGATTCCCTAGAACACATTGTACTATCATGAAAGAAGTCCCCCATTGTATTGATGCCCAACTTGTAGAATGCATCCACTGCACCTCTGTCCCAAACCAATTGGAACCAGGCGCACCAGACTACTTTCACGTATGATGAATATAATAAGGTGTGCGTCTGCTTAGTCATAAAGACATGCCGTGTGTGTTGTAGTATTCAGGGAATCAAAAGTGACATTTTGTCACTTTTGATGTATAAATGTGGTGAATCTTGGGGGCAATGAAGCCAATAATACGCAAACATAAAGCACACGGCGTCATAATATGCCTCTAAGTCGTGGGCATAAAGCCCATCCATACAGTAATGTGAGTACATCCCAACGGCCCCTTGGTTGCTTCCCTGCCTAAACTAACCAGGACAAAAGGGAGCGCAAAGTAACAAATACTGATCTTGGAAGCAGCGTTGGAATGTTCTGGAACAAAAATAAAAATTGCGATGTTCTGGAACAAAAATAAAAATCTTGGGAGGACTACCATTTTATAATGGCTACTCGCCCCACTAGGGAAAGGGCCACTATAATACATTGATCTACAGCTTTCAATGGCTGTCCCATAACTGTCAGCTAGGATAACTGACAAATCTGTGCGAATCTGTATCCCATAGTATCCTACTGAATCAGTGTTCCATGTAAGGGGAAAGTCCAGTGTCACAGGAGTCATAGTCGGGATGAGGGGGAAAATGATAGACTTATCCTAGTTAAAACAAAAAAACTGAAAGACCCCCAAACCGCATAACCTCGTGGAGTATGGGTGTAAGATTGTGATCTGGGTCAAGGACATATAACAGGGTATTGTCCACGCAAGCGGATATTATGAGATTATGGGGGTCATTACAACCCTGGCGGACGGTGTTAAAGCGGCGGTAATACCGCAAACAGGCCGGCGGAAAAAAAAGGGAATTATGACCGTGGCGGAAACCGCCAACAAAGACAGCCACTTTAACACTCCGACCGCCACGGCGGTACAGTCAAGCAGTGCGGCGGTCACCGCCAACAGACAGGTGGAGGACAAAGTACCGCCCACAGTATTACAACAGGCCAATCCGCCACCTTTTCCGGGGCGGATTCACCGTGGATAAAAACACAGCGGAAACAGCCATTTCAAAGGGCAAACTCTCACCTTAACACACTCCATGAGGAAGGAGGGCACCATGGAGCCGGAACTCCAAATACTCCCTGCAATAGTCTTCCTGCTACTCTATGATCATCAGCAATTCCGGCGCCGAAGACAACGGTGAGTACTGCACCTACGACATAGGGGAGGCAAAAGTCAGGGACACACACACGCAACACCCCCACCCCTACCCTGACCCTCACACAGTACAACACACACACCAATGCATTTCCAAACATCACAGTAACAACCCCCAACCCCCCCGGAAGAATGCAAAGACAAAACGAAATGAGTTCAACCATTGTAATGTATCAAAATACAGTAAGCTAATATATACAGATATATATACACATTCAAAAAATTATACATCACGATTAGTAGTGCAGGTATGCACCATTCAATGTCCGTGGACCACTGGGCCCAAAATGCATGGGCGAGGTCCACACATGATACCTGTCCAGAAACGGAGAGAACACTGCTGGGGCATCAGATCGAAATACAACAGGCACCTCAGGGGGAAGGGAAGGGGGGGCACCTCAGCCGGATGACAGCACCACGCCAGATCCACGACAGGGCTCCATGCCCATTGATGTATCCTGGGGAGTGCAAAGCCACAGTCTCACAAGTCTTTTCAGTGGGTGGTTTGCCCACTGTACCATCCTGGGGAGTGCAACGCCACAGTCTCACAAGTCTTTGCAGTGGGTGGTTTGCCCACTGTACCATCCTGGGGAGTGCAAAGCCACAGTCTCACAAGTCTTTTCAGTAGGTGGTTTGCCCACTGTACAATCCTGGGGAGCGCAAAGCCACAGTCTCACAAGTCTTTGCAGTGGGTGGTTTGCCCACTGTACCACCCTGGGGAGTGGAAAGCCACAGTCTCACAAGTCTTTTAAGTGGGTGGTTTGCACACTGTACCATCCTGGGGAGTGCAAAGCCACAGTCTCTCAAGTGGATAACAGTCTCCACTGGTTCTGGAGGGGGACTGGTGCCCAGAGTGCTTCATCCTATTAAGGACTGAGGTAGTGGATGCTGTTCTCCACTGGTTCTGGAGGGGGACTGGTGCCCAGAGTGCTTCATCCTGTTAAGGACTGAGGTAGTGGATGCTGTTCTCCACTGGTTCTGGAGGGGGACTGGTGCCCAGAATGCTTCATCCTGTTAAGGACTAAGGTAGTGGATGCTGTTCTCCAATGGTTCTGGAGGGGGACTGGTGCCCAGAGTGCATCACTCTCCCCGTGACGGTCCCAGTTCCGTCACTGCCCCTGCCGCACATGGGCTACCGGTGCTTGAGTTGGCGGTGCTTGCCCTGTTCAGCAGTGCTTGCGCTGTTCAGCGGTGCTTGCCATGGCGGTCTTTGCCCTGTTCAGCGGTGCTTGACTTAGCAGTTTCTGACCTGTTAAGCGGTGCTTGCCATGGCGGTCTTTGCCCTGTGCAGCGGTGCTTGCCCTGTTCAGCGGTGCTTGCCATGGCGGTCTTTGCCCTGTTCAGCGGTGCTTGACTTTGCTTTCTCTGACCTGTTCAGCGGTGCTTGCCATGGCGGTCTTTGCCCTGTGCAGCGGTGCTTGCCCTGTTCAGCGGTGCTTGCCATGGCGGTCTTTGCCCTGTGCGGTGCTTGCCATGGCGGTCTTTGACCTGTGCAGCGGTGCTTGCCCTGTTCAGCGGTGCTTGCCATGGCGGTCTTTGCCCTGTTCAGCGGTTCTTGACTTTGCTGTCTCTGACCTGTTCAGCGGTGCTTGCCATGGCGGTCTTTGGCCTGTGCAAGGGTGCTTGCCCTGTTCAGCGGTGCTGGCCATGGCGGTCTTTGCCCTGTTCAGCGGTGCTTGACTTAGCAGTTTCTGACCTGTTCAGCGGTGCTTGCCATGGCGGTCTTTGCCCTGTGCAGCGGTGCTTGCCCTGTTCAGCGGTGCTTGCCATGGCGGTCTTTGCCCTGTTCAGCGGTGCTTGACTTTGCTGTCTCTGACCTGTTCAGTGGTGCTTGCCATGGCGGTCTTTGCCCTGTGCAGCGGTGCTTGCCATGGCGGTCTTTGCCCTGTTCAGCGGTGCTTGACTTTGCTGTCTCTGACCTGTGCAGCGGTGTTTGCCATGGCGGTCCCTCATTGCCCAGCAGGGCTGTGGCTGCCGGGGCCCTCCTGAGCACTGGCTCTGGCGGTGGTCTCCTGACCAGTGACGATTGGGCTGCCCTCCTGGGCACTGACTCTGGCGGTGGTCTCCTGACCAGTGACGATTGGGCTGCCCTCCTGGGCACTGACTCTGGCGGTGGTCTCCTGACCAGTGACGATTGGGCTGCCCTTCTGGGCATTGGCGGTGGCGTCCTGGGCAGCGGGATGATGGCGGCCTTCTCCGCCGTGCTGCTCTTCCCAGATTATGGCGCTTTCTTCTGCCCCTTCCCCACCTTGGGAGGAGTCACTGCTGACTCTACACTCCCCCCGGGACCCTTGTGAGCGGCTTTGCCGGCAGGAGTCTTCCCCCTCTCCCGTCGGGCACTGTCCAACTTCTGGTGCTTCACAGGGGGGGACTGGCTGTGCTTTGGCTCCGTGTCACACTGGCTGCTCTGGTGCCCGGTGCACTCCACATACCTCTAACAGGCACCACTGGTACCGGAGTTTTTTTGGCTGAGGTGCTAGTATGGGACCTATGAATTGGAGGGGGGGAGGGGGTGGGAAAGAGGTCAACGTTGCTCAGGAAAAGTTTCTGATGAACACTGGGACGGGTAGCTGGATGGGGTCTGGGAGTGGAGGAAGAGGAGGTGGTTGTAGGAGGTGTAACTTTTGATGATTTGGGTGCAGGTGCATGTTCTGGAGGCTGTTGTGAGGTGGATGGATGTTGGGTGTGTGTGTGCCCGCGTTTGTGTGGGGCCCCTTTGGGAGGGGGCGTCACAGACACACTGGGAGAGGACACAGGGGACGTGTAAATGGTAGTGGGGGTGGTGAGTGCAGGTGAGCGGGGTGTGGTGGTGGGTGTTCAGGTGCGATTCCTAGTGGCTGTAGTGGTAGTGCATGCAGGTAAGAGTGTAGACGAGACTGGGAGGGAGGAGGGAGGCGACGAGGAGGGGGACACAGTGGAGGCAGTGGATGTTGCTGTGTCTGTATGTGGGTGATGCTTGTGTGAGTGCCTGTGGGATGTGTGGTGCCTATGTTTGCCTGAGCTGCCCTTGTGTGTTGACGTGTGTGCAGGATGGTCTGATGGTGTGCTTGGGATAGGCAGAGGTACAGGGGATTGGGTCTGGGTGGAGGAAGTTGGAGGGGGGAGGCTAGACACAGGGACAATGGCTGCCATCAGTGCTGAAGCCAGATATTGCAGGGTTCGATGATGGGCAGCCTGACCAGAATGAATGCCCTCCAGGAATGCATTAGTGTGTTGCAACTCCCTTTCTACACCTTGGATGGCATTCACAATGGTAGACTGCCCAACAGTGAGTGACCTGAGGAGGTCAATGGCCTCCTCACTGAGGGCAGCAGAGGTGACTGGGGCAGGGGCTGAGGTGCCTGGGGCAAAGGTGATGCCCACCCTCCTGGGTGAGCGGGCACGGGGCGAAGGCTGAGGGGGGTGGCGGCTGTACCTGTAGAAGTGGGGGGCACAGATGTTGCCACCACCACATGGGAGCTCCCATCGGAGGCCGAGTCCGTGTCGCTGGTTGCTGATCCGGTGACCGCCGTGAAGCTCCCATCGCCCTCCGTCCCACTGGTGCATTCAGAGTCCGTGGTGTGGCCCTCCATGGCCATGTGGGATGCAGCCCCCTCCGGTGCCACTGTACCTCCGCCTGATGATGCTGATGCACAAAAGAACAGGGAGAGCACAAAAAGGGGTGGGGAAACAGAAGAAATACAGGTTGAGTGCATGGCTTACCGCTACCGTTGGCAGACAATACAGACACAGCAGCCCCCTGCACTACGCCGCGCTGTTGGGCTCTACAGATGCAGTTCCTGGGATATGGCCTCCATGGCTATGGTGGACATCTGCACACATAGATGACACAGGGGCATGTATACCTGTACTTGGCACTCCACAGAGGTGGGGTGGAGTGCCACATGGCCTGCATTACAGAGGGGCATAGTCTACAGAACTCGCCCTGGCCTAGGGAAACCCACAGCCCTCCTCCCCCACCCAGACCCCTCCACTGCACGCAAAGTCAGCAGAATGAGAGTGTACTCACCCCCTTGTGTCTGCTGTGATGCCCTCATGCGCCCATCCAACTCAGGGTAGGCCACCTCCAGGATCCGGAACATCAGGGGGGTCATGGTGCGACGGGCACCCCTCCCACATTGGGAGGCCATCCCCAGCTGAGCCTCCGCCATCTTCTTGCTCCAGCGGCGAATGTCCTCCCATCTTTTCTGGCAGTGGGTGCTCCGTCTCTGGTGGACCCCCAGGGTCCGGACGTCCTTGGCGATGGCATGCCAAATATCCTTCTTCTGGTGGGCGCTGACCTACATGACATGTACAGGGGAAGAAGAGAAGTCATTACCAACTGCACCGTCGAAGTGAGTGGCCCACATCCCTACCCTTGCCATGAGGCACATGCATTCAGAGTCCTTCATGCTCGCAAAACTCTGCCCCCTTCCTTCTTACATCCAGCCCTCTCCACCCAGCCATAGCCCATACAACTTGCTCCCTGTGTACTCACCTGTTGGTCTGGAGGACCGTAGAGTAGCGTGTAATGGGGGAGGACCCCGTCCACGAACTTCTCCAACTCCTGTGCAGTGAAGGCAGGGGCCCTTTCCCCAGACGCACGTGCCATTGTCTCTTCCAGACCGAGGTCACAGCAGCACTTGCAGTGTAGGTCCTCTCCTGTCGAAGATCAGGTATCGAGTGATTGAACAGATAGAAAATGGCGGTCACGTCCACGGCGGTGACGTCCGCGGCGGTGCGTATCATCACCGCCGGCACACTTCGTCATTGGCTCCTGGGACCCATAGGGTCCAATGTTTACCAATGCAGCATTGCGCCGCAGTCTTCGACTGCCTACCGCGATGGTGTACAACGCCAGCGCAGTTACCTCACATCCCATTGTCCCAGTTTAGAGGTCAGGCAGCCGCCATTTCAGGGGCCCACATGGCTTCATTTTCAACTGCGTCACACATACCTAGGCCTGGACTCAACACTCTTACAGACAACGTTTTGGATTATGTTTCGTGTTCTGTGTAGCTGTGGGTACATACCTCTGAGTTGCTTGACTCTGTGGTCACTGTTGTCCTTCCTAGGCACCGTCAGCTGGGACATGTGAGGAGATGGCGGAATCCTCCGGTGTACCAACCGCTGGTGGACCTGTTGACAATGGAGGAGCGACATTTAATCATCACCTACAGGTTTGACCGTGCCACAATCCAGGAACTGTGTACCCAGTTGGAGGCAGACCTTATGTCACCAATCCGCCATCCCACAGGAATCCCCCCTCAAGTGCAGGTGCTATCAGTGCTCCATTTCCTAGCAAGTGGGTCATTTCAAACAACAGTGGCCATGGCATCAGGGATGTCCCAGCCTATGTTTTCCAATGTGTTGTCCAGAGTGTTATCTGCCCTGCTGAAACACATGGGGAGCCACATTGTTTTCCCTCAGGTAGAGGATTTGGCTACTGTTAAAGGTGACTTCTATGCCCTGGGACATATCCCTGACATCATAGGTGCCATTGATGGGACCCATGTAGCTCTGGTCCCCCCCCACAGGAGTGAACAGGTGTACAGGAACCGGAAGAGTTATCATTTGATGAATGTACAGATGGTATGTTTGGCAGACCAGTACATCTCGCAGGTAAATGCTATGTTCCCTGGCTCAGTGCATGACGCCTACATCCTGCGGAATAGCAGCATCCCTTATGTGATGGGTCAACTACAGAGGCACCGGGTGTGGCTATTAGGGGACTCTGGTTACCCCAACCTGTCATGGCTATTGACCCCAGTGAGGAATCCCAGGACCAGGGCAGAGGAACGCTACAATGAGGCCCATGGGCAGACTAGGAGGGTGATCAAACGCACCTTCGGCCTCCTGAAGGACAGGTTCAAGTGCCTCCATATGACAGGTGGTTCCCTATTCTACTCACCAAGGAAGGTGTGCCAGATCATCATCGCCTGCGCTATGCTTCACAATCTTGCTTTGTGACGCCAGGTGCCTTTTCTGCAGGAGGATGGTCCAGATGACGGTGTTGTGGCAGCTGTGGAGCCTGTGGACAGTGATGAGGAGGAAGCAGAGGAAGAAGACATTGACAACAGGGACTCAGTCATACAGCAATATTTCCAGTGACACACAGGTGAGAACACTTTCTTTACTAATACATTTACTTTCACACTTCTACCTCTACCCTGTCTGTCAATTTCAAGCAGTATTTGGTAACTGAGTTGTACATTTCCATTACGGTTTCACAGGTGTGGTTACCAACGTGTGTCATCTGCTTGCATCCTTCATGGACTTGTGATGTTTGACATAGGTATGTTGACATTACATTTTCGAACTGATTTTGTCATTCTCATAGCTAATACACATTTTCAAAATCACAGACTTACTCCAGATTGTTTTGTGCTTCAAGGGTGTTTTTGAAGTGCTAATTATTGGAGGGGGTGGTAAAATGGTGATGGGTGATGGTGGAGGAATGTCCATGGCAGAGTCCAATCTATTAGTCTCACAGGTGCACTGCCTATATGGGCATAGGAAGTGGAGCTGGGGCAGTTCCAATATGGACAGGGTTATAGAGTGGTACAGTGGGATGACAATCAGGGTGGTCTCATTTCTTGGCGGGGTCTTGCCATCGTGCTCTGTCCTGTTCCTGGATCTCAGGGACCACTTGCGGGGTGGTTCTCCGTCTGCAGGGGGTGGGGTGCTGGTGTGGTGGTCCTGTGGCGGGGCGTCCTGTCCACTAGCGCCGGCGGAGGTGGTGGGCAGTTCATCGTCCAGGCTAGTATCAGGGGCCCCTTGGAGTGCTACGGTGTCCCTCATGGTGTTCTGTATGTCCTTCAGCACCCCTACGATGGTGCCCAGGGCGGAGCTGATGGTTCTGAGTTCCTCCCTGAACCCCAAATACTGTTCCTCCTGCAGGCGCTGGGTCTCCTGAAACTTGGCCAGGACCGTAGCCATTGTCTCCTGGGAGTGGTGGTATGCTCCCATGATGGAGGAGAGGGCCTCGTGGAGAGTGGGTTCCCTTGGCCTGTCTGCCCCCTGTCGCACAGCAGCCCTCCCAGTTCCCCTGTGTTCCTGGGCCTTCGTCCCCTGGACCGTGTGCCCACTACCACTGCCCCTAGGTCCCTGTTGTTGTTGGGGTGGTGGGTTATCCTGGGTTCACTTCAGTGGTGGACACACAGCTGATTGAAGTGTCCTGGGGATGGAGGTATGGGCCCGCTGGGTGGGTGCTGTACTGGTGTTTCCAGAGGGTGGAAGGTCAGTGTTTGGCTGTGCCTGTGCAAGGGGAACCGACTGTCCTGAGGCCCACGATGGTCCGGGCTGGTCATCTGGATCCAGTTGGCCAGAGCTGCTGTCATCACTGTGGGCCTCTTCTGTGGGTGGGATAGAGATGTCTGGACCCTCCTGTCTGGTGATGTTAGGTAGTGGTCCTGCAGGGGTGTAAAAGCATGATTATTGCATCTGTGTGTGTCATGGTGTGCAATGGGTGGGTGAGCGTGTACCCCAGTGCTGGCATTCCTGTGTGGGGGCTTGTGTGATGATGGTTAGGGGGTGTTATGGGTATGTGCAGTGGGCATGCTTTTGGTGATGGGTGTCCATGCTTTGTTGTGTCATGCAGGGCTTGGTGTTGGGATGTGTGGTTTGTGTTATTAGTACATTAGTGAGGAGTTGGAGTGATAGGGGAGGGGGTGAGGGTGGTGGTGTGTGATAGCATGCAGGTAGGTAGGTGGGGGATATGATAGTTAAGATTTGACTTACCTGTGTCCATTCCTCCACCGACTCCTCCGAGGCCCTCTTGATGCATAATGGTCAAGACCTGCTCCTTCCATGTTGTTAGTTGTTGGTGAAGAGGTGGGGGTCCGCCGCCAGTCCGCTGAACCGCAATGTTGTGCCTGGAGACCACGGAACGCACCTTCCCCCGTAGGTCGTTCTACCTCTTCCTGATGTCCTCCCGATTTCTTGGGTGCTGTCCCACTGCATTGACCCTGTCCACGATTCTTCGCCATAGCTCCATCTTCCTAGCTATGGAGGTGTGCTGCACCTGTGATCCAAATAGCTGTGGCTCTACCCGGATAATTTCCTCCACCATGACCCTGAGCTCTTCCTCCAAAAACCTGGGGTGTCTTTGGCGTGCCATGGGGTGGTGTAGGTGATGTGTGGGGTGGTGCATGTGGTGATGAGTGTGGTGATGTGTAGTGGTGTGGGGTGTTTTGTGCGTGGATGTTGTGTGGGTGATGGTGTTGTGTGCCTCTGTGCGGTGGGGTTGTCTATTGCTGTGCTCTCTCTGTCGCCTTCGTCTGATTTTTGGTCATAGGGGTTTGTGGGTGATGTGAGTGCGTGTTTTATATTGTGTTGGGTGTGTGGGAGTGGTGTTTGTATGTGTATCAGGTGTGTGTATTTTGAATTGTCCAATGTGGCGGTGTTTTGGAGATGTGTGTGTATTTTGAGCGCGGCGGTGTGTACCGCCAATGGAATACCCCGGTTGAAAGACCGCCACGTGGATTCGTGGGTCGTAATAGCATGGGTGTGTTTCTGGTGGCGTGACGGTGGAGGATTTGTTTTCGCCAGTTTATCACTGACCTTTGGTGTGGCGGACTTGTGTGGGTGTCTGAATTTCGGCGGATTCGGAGATGTGGGTCATAATAGCTGTGGCGGAATTCCGCTGCCGCGGCGGTGTATTGGCGGTCTTCTGCACGGCGGTAAGCAGCTTTTACCGCCAATGTTGTAATGACCCCCTATATCCCAGAAAGCGAATGCCCCTATAACCATGGTATTCACACAAGGCCCACACCAGCAATTCAGCCACCAGAGCATTTAAAAGGGGTGACAATGGGCACCCCTGCCTGGTATCTCTGGTGATAGCTATAGGATCGGAGATGATTCTGTTGACCAGAACTCAGGCCATCGGAGCCGTATATAGGGTCTGAACAAGTTGAATGAACACATCACCCACCCCAATGCAGTCTAGCACCGCCAACATTAACCCCCACTCAACAGAGTGAAAGGCCTTATCTGCATCCAAAAAAACATGCTGCTGCTCGCACCCCGGGGTCTATTTGCTGTATAGTGCCGAATAAGGTTCTGAGGTTCAACGTAAGGCTGCTGCCAGGATTGAATCCTGCCTGCTCCAGCTTAACCACTTAAGGCAAGAACAACGTCAATCTATTTGATAGAATTTTGACATACAGCTTAGTGTCCACGTTGAGTAGGGAAAATTGCCTGTGTGAAGAACACTGTTTTGGTGATTTGCCAGGCGTAACTATAGTGATAATGAAACTCTCATTGATGCTGGGATCATTTTGTCACTCGCCATTTATCCAAACAGTGTCACCAAGGGTGAAATTAATAACTCTTGATATGCCTTATAAAAGGCTAATGTGAGCCCATCAGAGCCCTGGGCCTTACCTGTCGCCATGTCCTTGAGGGCCCTGCATACCTCTGCCGGCTGCAATGGAGCCATTAAGTATTCCCTGTCATCATTAGTCAGCCAGGGCATGGCAACATGCTCCAGATAGTCTGAGGTGGAGAATTTGTCATAAGTAATTTTGGATGTGTACAGCTCTACGTAATAGACGTGAAACTTGTTTGCAACGATCACAGACTGATCGTCTCTCCTTATCCAGCACTTCTAAAATTACATCAAGCTTCATGTTGGGCCATAAAAGTGCAGCCATAACAGCACTGGGGTGCTCACCTTCCCCATAGGAATAAGCTACTGCTACTATGTTCTAGGCCAAGGCTCACAGGCATACACTTGAGGTGCAACGCTTCTAGATAGTAACTGGTAGTCAATGTGTGTGTTTAAATTATACACCACTGAGTAGTGGGTGTAGATAGCCCTAGCGGGGAACTTATGTCTCCAGATATCTAAAAGTCCAGTGTTGGTCTCTACAGCAACACAATTAAAGTCTCCACCCCAATTTGAGCCAAGTCACCCCAACCAGACTGTGTTGCATGTAAATCATAGTAAAACTGTGGATAATCGTAGTGGCCATAGTACCACCAGTAAGAATGACAAATCATCTTTACTACAGTGTACTACAACTCATCTACCTCCCAGGTCATTTAAAAGCTGTTGAAGGCAACCCCCTGAACCTCTGCCAGCACAGACCAATACCCCATGTGTATTTGCACACTTTTCTTTGGTTGTTGAGTCTCCTGACATTCTAAGTAAATGATTTCAGGGTTGTGCGATTAAGGGGGTGATCAGGCCCCGGAGCTGCATCTGTCATGTATTGTGTACTGTGGAAAGTGGTGCGGTCAAAGAAGGCCAACAACCTTTTACTGACTGTCATGGTTAACTTACAAAAACAGCAACCAAAACAAACTAATAATCCCTCCCGCCACCCACTACAGGGTCATCCCCAACAAGCATGCTGTTGTACATACATATGTGCCCACCCTAACCCACCCGCCTCCCTCCCAGTGAGAACACCCCATAGAAAATGTGGAACGCGCATGGGGGCAGATGTTACCAGCTAATTGCCCATGGCGATCCAAGCAGGCCACCTAAGAAGAAAAACACAGGTACCTATTATATATTGTGTAAAAGTAATGTAAATCAATTGCCGGGTCCACCATCCGGCTCTTTTAACTAATACAGTGAGAACAATGAAGCAGACGGTATCCCGCAGAGTGTAATCCTTTGGATGAGATCAACACATTGACCCCCGTCACCACACCCAGGAGACCATCCACGCATGGCCACCTACAATGAACATGTAAAAGGAGTAGTAAGCTGTGCATCCTGTATCGGAACATGTCATCTCTCCCCCTGCCCTCCAAGGAGTCTCCTATGCAGTAGAAGCAGCAAGGACAGAGAGAGAGGAGAGGGTAGAACTGGGAAAAAAACAGATGGGCGAACACCATTGATTGATTGATTGATTGATTAGCCTATGTTTCAAGAAGTGCTGCAATTGTTTATGGTTGCTGAAGAGCAGAGTTTTCCCATCCGTCATGACTCAGAACTTGGCCGGGTAAACCATGCCTTATTTCAAATGAAGTTCCTGTAATTGCTGCTTAGCAGGTAGGGATAATCTCTTCACCTTTTGCACTTGCTGTGTAAAGTCAGGCGATAAGGAGATTACCAAGGCTTCATGTCTGAGGGTCTTGAGGTCCTTTCTCAGGGCTGCATCCCAGTCTCTGTAATTTAAAAGTCTCACTATCACTGGATGAGATGACACATCAGGGGATGGGCGACATGCCAGCGATAGATGAGAAGGTTTCACAACCCAGTAGTGTGATGAGGAGTTGCTCAATGTAGTGCTCCATATTGTCAATAGCTGTTGACTCTGCAATGCCCAACCACTAGTATGTTGTTCCCATGGGAATGAGCCTCCAAGTCCTCTCCTTTAGCCTACTATGCAGCAAGCATCTTATCCATCTTGAAATCTTGAATTGTGTTGGAGAGACAGTGGAATGCTCATTTTTGACCTCAAAGATCCTGTGCTTAGCCATATGTAGACACTCTGCATGCGTATCAAGGTGCTCAGTCATCCTATCCATCCTAAACAACAGTGAGCCAATTTTGACATCTATCGTGGCAAGGCTCTGTTGCATGGCCGACAGGATATGTTTTCAATGAGGCTCCCCGTCGGAGTCCGGGCCCCCCGAGATAGATCTTTTGTCCTTCGTAATCCCATCTCTAGACCTAGTAGTTTTGCATTGATCAAAATGTAACTGAGATTGGGTATTCTCTACCTTGTCCATTGCCACATGTATAGGGGGCAGCTGGTGGGCCAGCCAACGGCAAAAACCATTGCCATGATAGTCTGGTGGAAAGGGTAGATTTGTCTGGTCCCTCAATCAAAATCAAAGCAGCTGCGCGCAAAATCAGAAAGGGGGACAGACCATGACCAACGCCTGTCATTGTTCATGACTAGTATGGGCAGTCGACCAGGTAAGTACAGGGCAGCCTAACCACAATGTAATGCAGCAATTAACAGTCAACCATCAAGGGGCTGCACATCAGGGAGATCAGCAGACAGGGCTCACGGAGGAAGATGTGTAGACACTTACTATGACTGCCTCTCTGAGACCTTCAGGTTGTCTTTCCAAGTGCTATGTATTCAGCAGAGCGGACTGTACTCTTCACGCCCCCACAGCCGCAGGTATGGGAAGGGGGGGGCGCACCGCAGCGAATCATACCAGACTGGTTGAGACGGCCAGACTGCAGGCAACCCTATCGCTCACAGGCATATCTTCAGTAGGACTGGGGCCTGGTCTTCCTTTCCTCCTTGTCCAGCCGTCAGTGCCCAGACCCCAGTAGGCAACGGCTGTCTCTCAGGCTTCTGGCTCCACACAGCTCCTGTGCCCAGGCAACCGGGTGAGATTGGGCCGACGAGGTCTCCCACTCCAGTGTCTGCCATCACTTTAGCTGGCAGCCCCGACACCAGGGCCAGAATGAGACACCGCAGTCCAAGGATAGACCTAATCTCCCGGACTCCTGTCTTAGCAGCAGCCACGGGCTACCCCTTAGGTGTTCTGCCTTCCAAAGTCAGGCCACGCAGCTCGTCTGGCGGTTCTGCATCTCAGGACCAGAAAATTTCATCAAACTGGGGCGCCTCGCCGTACCAGGAGCTTGGGTGACAAGATTTAGATCACTCTAATCACCTGGGGCTTGAGGATAGTGTACGATTATCAACTTTAGCTTATTCCATGAAAGTTTTGCACTGATCCTTCAAGGGGGTTTCCAAAGCATTGTTATTCTATGTTAATTCCCACAGAAAACATTTCTCTCCCATACAGAAAAAAACAGTTGAAAACAATTACACCAAATTTGGTAAAAAGTTTACTCAGAATGCATGCTTTTTGTGAGTTGATGTAAGTCGGTCATTTCCTAGAAATTTGTATCTATAGAGGTGTTCTGTTAGGCTTGAAAGGATTTAAAATTATTTGAATGGTTGATCCTTGAAGACTTATGCAGAAATCATGTGAAACCATAAATTCCAAAAACAAGGCTCTCTTATTTGCTGAGAGAGCTTTTATCCCCATCAGCCATTTCAGTATTGCTCGACTGGGATAGGTCCTGTGGTACCAACCAATCGGATTCGCTCACTGCAAACCAGAGAAAATATTGTTACCACCATTAGATGGAGGCTAGGTCTCAGTGGGATTAGGACTTGGGTATTAGGCCCTTGTCCTGAAATTGTAAAAAAAACATTGGGGCAGATTTTAGATACCCTAGCGCCTCTGTGACCCACATTAGCATCATTTCTTGATGCTAATGTGTCCCAAACAGGCCTAAATAGCTGTGCCAAATTTACAAAGTGGTGGAATGCATGTATTATGCCACTTTGTAACCCTTTGGGATAATGTAGCACAAAGGGGGGCGTTGCCCCATTAGGGGGACCAAAAAGTTAACGCAAAGAAGTCTAACAGATTTCTTTGTGCCATGTTTTTCGGCACTTTATAACCTGCACAGAGCAGGTGTTAAAAGGAGGTACCCATTGGTTTCAGTGGGCCTCTACGTGCTTTGCAGGGTTAGCGTCAGAATTTGTGACACTAATCCTGCAAAGCACCAAACTAGCATCAACAATTCTGATGCTAGTTCCCTAACTACCACCATGGTGCGCCATATCTTAGATACAGCACACACATGGTGGTGTTGGGGAGGGGGTGGAATAAAAATGGCGCTGCACTAGGTTCAGCACCGCTTTTCATAAATATGTCTCATAGTGTACAAGTAGATTGGGTAAGGACACCCTAATCATCTGGCACTTCTGGGGGAAGTGGGACCCAGAGGGGCCACCTCATTGGCAAAATATTTTTAAAAAAGTTGTGCTATTTTTACCATGGTACTTCTGTGAGGCTTCATGTGAGGCCCTCTTATAAAGTAATGTGGTAGTCTCACAGAATCCAGCACTCAAGCTTCCACCACATAGTTGGCCACTCATGGCAAGGTTGGATTGAAGAACTGACCCGAAGCCTGGCCCTATGGTCAAACCCGCACTGTATAAGTCTGAAGGATGTGCGAGTTTGTATGCCCATGGAGGTTGGGGGCGCAAGTACTGGCTGGTGCCCAGGCCCTGCGCCCATCCACCTGCTGTTAATGGCTGAAGGTGAGGTTCAACAGGGGGTTGGATGTCTGCAGCCCACAGTGGAGGCAAAAATGTATGAAGAATGGTGGGTGGCAGCCCACCAAGAGTTGTGTGCAGAGCTTGGCTAGAAGCTAGACCCTATGCCCAACCACCCACTGTGTATGGCCAAAGAGATTAGAAGTGTCAAATAGGGTAAACTATTTTAGAGACAGACCATTCATTGAGATTTAATTCACGTTCAGTTTAGTCACTGTTTATGGAGCCCTGACTGACAACAGTAAACCAGAGTGTTAGATTTGCTTGTCGTTAACTGTAAACGGCTTAGGACTAGTAACATGTTATTGCACAGCCCCCACTCCAAGCAGTGGCGTACCATTATTTGGCAGTATTAGTTGACAGTGGTGGCTTTTGAAGTAGATTCATGCTCTCCAAACCATGTGGTAATTTCTTCAGTGCCACAGCTTCCTCTCTTAAGCCACTGCTCTGACATGACCGCATTATAGCTGCTGTGCTTTATGTGTGCACTGTTGCTGTATGCTGATTAATTTTATCAGCCTGCATTTGATTTTAGGAAGATGATGTACAGTAGGATCCAGCAAAGAGTATTAGGAAAGCTGAATTTCTGTCCAACACAACCTCATGTGTCAACTCCAGGCACTTGAAACCCTGAAGACTCATATCCAACAACAGCATCAGGTAATATTTAGTGGGCAGCGACACAGGGAATGCCCTGTCAACACAGCTATGCCTTCGTATGACCAACTTTCCGGCAGTGAGCACATGGAAGCTGAAGTGTAATGACAGGATAGCTTTAAACTCTGCCACCACTCCCTTTGTTCCCTGCCTCACTTGGTGCACCAGCACACGTTGCTGGTCAGTGAGATAGTAATTGGTGCCTTATTTGTGACTGAAGTGATAGGAAGAGGCACGCATGAAAACAGACAATCACTTCAGGAGTGCAACAAGTGGTGACTCAAGGGGCTTGAGTTTCCAGCCTCATGTCATCATGGCTTTATCTACAATAGAACCAATAGTTTCAATAGTACATGGACAGCTCGCTTATGCAATATACTTAGTAAACAGCAGCCTCTTTGACAACCATGACTAGCAACTTTAGGTAGCAACATCATTGGACACTATGTAGCAAGAAACTCTGACTATCTTGCTCACAAAAATATATTGCAGATGTAGATTAAAGTTTAAAAAATGCATGAATGAATAGTTGCTAAAGCATTAACATTAGGATCTCATCTAGCATACTTCGCTGGTGACATATCCGTGCCTCATGTAAACATTTACGCTCTTGACATACCCACAAAATAATTTATGGTAAGACAGTTGCAGCCAGATGTATTAAGCTATTTTGCATTCGCAAACGGTACGAATCGCAAAATTAAACCGTTTGCAAATTCAAAATAGCCTTTCATGATTTATGAAAGGTATTTGCAGTGCGATTTTAGGGAATCCTTAATTCCATAAAATCCTGACTCTTTTTTTAAAATTCTTCTATCCTCCAACATATATCCTCTGCATGAAAAAAGAGTTAAATGAAGACAATTTCTTCCATGGATGCATGGCCATTGGTATCAATATGTCATATATTTATCATACTAAAGCATAGTTAACATAGAATTACCAAAAGTTGCATTACAAAAATTCTTTACTTTTCTGGTTTATTGGAGACGGAAGTGTAAATGATCATGTCTTAATGAGATACACATAAATGTTGGAAGAATGAATTTGTGCAACCAAAGAAAAGTCACTGAAGTGGAGCAGACTACCATTTTACAATAAAGTAGTGATGCTCCAAAATAGGTGTCTATCATAGCGCTTGCCACATGGGATGTCTCTGCACTGGAAGTAAGACCTGGGCTGAATGGATGTGAATTGCTTTATTTTAGAAACATCAAAGTCTAAAAACGTGGTTACAACTAACAATTGGATCCTATTGTTCACTTCAATGGAAATACATTATATGCGATGCAGTATAGAAGTAAAGCTAATAGTACTATTTCTTTACACAAATTGTGTCAAATTGTAAGTACCCCGGGCCCCTGCTAACCAGGTTCCCAGCGCCAGATCTTTACCCCAAAACTGAATTACGTTTGCCATGTCAGCCAGCTTTGTAAGACCCTAGTAATTGGTACCCCTGGTACCTAGGGCATGGGTACTGAAGAGGGCCTCTCAGAGTTGCAGCACCAATGGTGCCACTCCGAGAGGCCCCAAACTAGCCTCAAGCAGACTGCCATTGCAAGTGCATGACAAGGTGAATCTAAAGTTGCAAACTCAAAATGGCACTCACCAGAGTGACATGTCCACTAACTCTGGATGCAATATAGGTAAGTCACCCCTCTGGCAGGCCTTACAGCCCTAAGGCAGGGTGCACTATAGTGCATGTGAGGGCATATGTGAGCATGAGCAAATATGCCCCTACTGTGTCATTGCTGGACCCTGATACATAGTAAGTGTACGGTAGAGCCGTAGCAAAAGCATGTGTTGGGCATTGGTCATTAAGAGTTCCCCAGCTACATCATGGCCTCTCTGAATTCTGGGTTGTTTGGTATGAAACAACTCAGAATAATAAACTTACACTGATGACAGTGTTGGAGTTATTACAAAATGTATCCAGAGGTCACCTTAGAGGTGTCCTCTGCAAAACCTAGCAGCCCTGGAATGGTTGCTGACTGGTCCTATCCAGCCTGCCACCACCAGGCACAAATCTGGACTCCTTAGGTGAGAGCTTTTTGCTCTCAGGTGCCAGAACACAAAGCCTTTCCTGGGTGGAGGTGTTACACCTCTTCCACCAGAAAGGCACCCTGCACCAGAAGTCAGCTTCAAAGCCTTTACTGCTTTTGAAATCTGACCTCTGCCTCTGCTGCTAGCAGATGGCTGCCCAATGGTTTTTCCCTCACTTTTGTTGGGGAAAATTGGCGAAAAGGTGAGGTGACCAGTCCATTTCATTTTTCTCCACCTTGGATGGTAGGAAATAGCCAGTCAGGGTTAGGAAGTCATCACTTAGTGGATGTAGTCAACCTAAGGTTGGTGGCCCATTGGCCACAACCAGGGACTCCTCCTAATGCCCCCTAAATGAAGTATTTAGTGGGCATCCCTAGACCAGCAGAAAAAATTTAATGGACACAAGAAGACCAGGAACAAAGAAGACCTGAGGCATGAAAACAGAAGTCCTGCTGCGCAAAGAAAAAGGTGTCAATCCCTGCCTGGTGCTACTAGGGCTCAACAATCGCAGCTGAGGTGTCGCTTGGAAACCTGAAGGACTCTATAAAATCCCACAGCACCTTCAGCCTTCAGAAAATTACCAAGAACCTCCCTCAGAGTGAAGGTATCACTCTCCTGCAATCTGCAAGCAAGGAACCAGTGAACTCCAGTTCACTGACCAGCTGCTGACCAGCAAACATGACCTAGCAGCCCAACCAAAATCTACAAGAAAAACCTACCAGTGTGCCAAGTGTAGTGGCACTGGGACTTTCAGGGACTGAGACGTACTATTACCCTGGGTACTGGACTCCCAACGTCTGGCACCCGGAAGCAAAGACCACTATGCACTATCCAAGGCCCAGAATCAAGCACCCGTTGAAGGACTTTAGGACCCCCAAGAACCACCAGCCAGAGTGGCCCTGCTAACCTGAAATCTACCCTCCAAGTGACCTCCTACTAGCTCAAAAGACTCCAAGATACACGACTCCTGGCTGACCTATCTGCACTGCACCCGGCCTCCCTGGCCCCTGCATCATCAAACCAGCTGTGTTCTAGGGGTCCCTAACCCCTTGCAGCCTTCACCTTCAAACGGGACCCACCTGACTTACCTTTAAGTCCACCTGTGCAGAGTGTTTCCATGAAGTCCCCCCTCCATTATGTACCATCTTCAAGACTTTCAGCCACTGCTCCTGATTGAACCAGGAACTAGCCAGACTTCTCTGGCTGGCCCACAAGACATCTCAACAACCTCAACCTAAAAATAGAAGGTCACATTTGTTAGAGCAGTGTCTGATTTTATATGCATTTTTTTAAAATGTCCTATTCATTCCTATGGTGCGCAACTACGCACAAGAGCATATATTTTCTAAAGTTTGAAAATTCATAAAAAAAGAAGTACTTACCATATGTAGATGATCTTAGTCTTAAAAGTTTTATAACTATCTGAATTATTTTGGTAATTGGTTATTCTTCCGAGTTTGTGTCCACAGTTATTGATATTGTGAGTTTAACAAATGCTTAGCACATCTCCAAGATAAGTTTAACTACTCACCCACACTACCACAAAAATAGAGCATTAGGTGGTCTGCTTCTTACCTCTGGATACCAAAGTGGGGTTGCTTGGACTCTCTGCACAGGGCATGTCATTTTCGTACACTATATAGAGAGCCAGCCTCCTACAAACTGCACTCTTCCTTGTGCTTTAGTTGCATATTTCCATAGATGAATTTTTACGTAAATGGATTAATCCACCTGTTCTGGAAATGTTATACAGTGCTGCATTGTGCTGTTTGAACGGCAAATCTAGGATTTTAGTGTAGCAAGTGTACACCTGCCTCCATGGCATGACCCTATCTGTGGCTGTATTATACATTGTGCCCTGGGGGTTTAACAGGCATGTGATCTCGCTTTGTGCATCTTGAGGTGCAATAGTATAACAGGAGGGGCTGCAGACCGTTGTGCATCCCATTTTATAATACTGATAGCGTTGCTCACATGTAGCACCAGCACTATCATGAGAGGGTGTTCCCTTATTTGCATGGGGATGTTGCCCTATGCAAATGAGGAAATCACTTTGCCTCTGCATCTATGCATATTATGGATGCAGGCGCAATGGCAAGCATGCCTTTACGAGACACACTAAAAGTGCACCACAAAAAGGTGATGCACTTTTAGTGCACCTCCTAAAAGTAGCCCTCTGGAAGGGGAAAGATGGTTGCATGGACCACCCAGACATCCCCTTGCCGGTGGGTGCAGTCACTTACTGCACCCTCCTGCAAGGGAATCTCTATGCCCTCCTCAAAGGGCAGGTGCCATGCTACCTGCACTGTGAAACATGGAGCAGCTTTAAAGCAGCCACTCTATATTTCACTTGATTGCCCTGCCCCAAGCGCAGCATGAGTTTGTGGCTGCCCTGGCGGCTTCCCATTCTTTCCAATATGCCATACAGTCCTTGTTTGCACCCATGGAACCTTTTGAAAGGTGTCATGGCGCAAAGATGGGAAGTGCAGTGTATACATAATATGGCCTCTGATATTTATCACTCGCTAATATCAATTCTGTAATAGAGTCTCAGGCCAATTTGAATTTTATCATACCACTTAGTGGATATGCTACAATGAGGGACCATTACAACACACTTGCAACAATGCATTTACCATTGCAACAAGGTAAATTGCGATGAGATAAGTACAAGCATTACAATTACAATGCATTCACAAGTTTAAGCATTGGAATGGGTAGTGGTAAATAGAGTTAGTAAAGGTGTTTTTAGAGTTCAGGGGTGGGTGGTGTTTGGGCATAGTAAGGCAATTTTAAAGTTCAGGGATAAGTGATGTGTAATGGGTAATAAAGAGTTTTTAGGGTTCAGGGAAGGTAAGTGTATGGGAGAAATATGGAGTTTTTAGATGTGAGGATTTGGGTGTACTATATGGCATGGTTGGGAAGCCCTACCATACAGTACACTTGTAAATATCATCTTGGGTCCCGTCAGGTATGTTTACTTAACCTTAAGGTCAACACTGGGTAGCTGTGGCTGTGAGCAGTGAGGCATAGCAAATGAACAATGTGTAAAGCATTTAATAGCACAAAACAAGAGAATAAGAAAGTCACACCACACAAAAGAAACAAGACACTGATTTATGAATATAGAGCAGATTTATATAAACTTTTAGAGACCTTAATCATCAAAATCTACCAGGCAGTTCCAGAGAGAGAGAGATTTTGGAAACATTTGAAAAGTTTGGAAAAGTCAGTTTGACAACTCTGGCATGAGCTGGGCAACCAAGTCATGCAAGACAGAGTGTTAGGAGCTCAGAAAGGATACCTTGGACAGTTAGCTGGACCCCAAAGCATTTTTAAAGGCAAAATCCAAACTTTACAGGATGACTGCCCTAGAGGACAATGGAATGGTCTTGATGCTGATGGATGCAGACAAAAGATGCTCAAGGATGCTCCTGATGCTATGCAGCTGACAAGGGTCTAGTCCGGTTGAGTCCGCAGACCACAGGTGAGTGGGGGTGACTGTCCATGGATCTCTGGGTGCCATGAAGACCTCTATGCAAGGTTCCAAGGGCTACCGATGCAGACCTTGCACTTTTGGAACACAGTGGTCATGGTGCAAATCTTTGGTGAGGGCTACTGTCCCTCTTGGTCGATGTTATCAGCCGCAACCAACACCCATGAGTTCAGCAGATAGGGGTGCACCTTTTGGCTATTGCCAAATTGTCCTTTGGGGTGCCTGGCCCAGCAAAACTTCTTCTTTGGCTACCAGAGATGCAATTTGGGCTCTTTATGCTTTACTGTTCCTTTTCCATACTGGGAGGCCTGCCAACTGACCTTTGGAGTCTCTACTTTGGGATCAGCTTTTTTCCTAGGTAGTCATGCAGAACAAGTTCCAAACTCAGCTAGCCCAAAGTGCAGTAGGTGCAGTTGCTCCAGCATCACAGCCTCTCTTTGTGCACTTCCAACCAGTGCAAATTGGTCATACTCACATCCACCTTCCAAGTCTAGCGAATACCGAGGGTCAATGTGGCAGGGGTACCCTGAGGGGACCACATGGTCACTAGCAAATGCGCTACTGGGACCCCTCCTACATAGTGACAAGGTTCTTGTGATGTGTTGCATCTGGCTATCCCAGAATGCCACATTCATGCCACCTTCAAGATGGCACAACACTTTCTCAGTGATCAGAAGCAAGGTAGCCCACCACAGAGGTGTGATTACCTGAGGGCAACATGCCCACGGTAAAACTGGTTTGGGGGTGCGTTTCCATTCTTTGGCTCTGTCTCCATGCTGTCTACAGGAACAAAAGGTTCAGGGATGTTTGGCCGGTAGGTCCATAAAAGGCAGCTTCCCCTTTGAAGCTTGCCTCTGGGCTAACTCCCCTGGAATGGCCATCTTGGCAGATGAGGTAACACCTCGCTGCTGCAGCACTGCGTTTTGTCCTGAGCCTGGAAGTCATTCACAAGTCTCCCCAGGCAGCAGAAAGATGTCTGTGTTTATGCACCTTTGTGAGGCTATTGGACAACCAGAGCACAGAGTGGCAACTTTCTAAAGGTTGCTTACCTTTAATAGTGACATTAAGTTCGACCTGGCCATCAGCATGCATTTAATGCCAGCAATTAATGTGATACCTTACATGACCCAGTTTGACAGTCACAATCAAAAGTTAGCCGGGTTGGGATGCCACCCAGTAACTTTATTTTAGCTAATGGGGCAACCAACTTTATCTACACCAAACTGAATATTTGGAAGTGTTCCTGTTAAGACATATCGAAAAACATATGTCTTACTGAACAAAATGTAGCTCCCTGCCATAGGAGTATCTAGGCTTTCCTTAGGGGGGACACATATAATGTTAGTGGGTAGGGTGGTTATGCCATTGGTTGAAACGGGAAATTCGAACTGGCAGTGAAAACACTGTTCTTCCAGGCTGCTGCAGCTGGCTGGGAGCTATTTTGTACCTTGTCAGACGAAGGGTGGCAAGAAGTGCTGCAGCCCTGAGTGGACACTATCCTGCATGCCCTGGGTACCAAATAATAGGGACTTATGAGTAAGTCAGGCCTTGCCAATTGGGTATATGCAATTTGACATGCAATTTAAATGGGGTTAGAACACTGGCACTGAAGTCTGGTTAGCAGGCCTCCGTGCTCTCTCAGAGTCAAAACACCAGCAGCCTCAGTCCACAAATGAGGGGGTAAAAATGCGGAAAGAGACATTTACCTATAATAGAGTTCAGGGGTGGGTGGGGAATAGGGATTGTAAGGCGTTTTAGTGATTAGGGGTGGATAGTAGTTGAAGCAGTAGTTTACTAAGTGCCTAGTTAGTTAAAATATTTACTAATTACAAACATAACATAACATTTAAATAAAAACAGAAATTCATTAAGTCGAAAAACATTAAGGCATTAAAATATGACCGGTGCATCTTTTATCAAAGTCGTAAGCTAGTCATTAGCAGCGGTCTGCTGATAATCTAGTGATTTTTTGGTCTAGCCCTATCAAGTATCTTGTAAGCCTGCAACTGAGCTGCATGTGTGTTGCACTAAGGCACGCTAATATGCAGCCCTGCACCAACGTAACTCCCTCTGGTTCCAATCTGGCCTTAGAATAGACTTACAATCTTGTTTAGTAGCCTGCAAATACAGATCTGGGGGACCAAGGGGTCTGGAGATTCTCCACAGAGCTGGCAAAGGTCTGTTGTGCTGGTACGCTTCTAGGGGGGTATATGTAAAAGTGATGGCAGGCAGCCGATTTAGAACCTCATAAAACCGGCTTTAAATGTGGTTTTGATAGCGATACCAAGATAGGGCTGAGGGGCAAGTTAGGTATATGATGCCACTGTGAGCCAGGCATGCCGTCCTTGTGAGAATGCTGCTTTGCCCGCATGCAGCGAACTGGATTTAATGGACGTGTTGATCACAATCCTGGCCTGGGACTAGGAAGTGAAAGTCTCCCATTGATCCATTAATCCTAGCAAAAACAGGGAACTGGTGAGGTAATATCTGGCCGATGAGACCCGTCTGGCTTTGATTTCAAACCATAAGTAAAAGTTTAGCGTTTCACAATTGGTTGTCTTTAGCTTATAACAGAGTTTGGCAAAGGCTCCCTGCCTAGAAATAGATTGCTTCACCATGCCAAATTCAAGGCGTAGCAGGGCTGGAAATATATATACAGGCAGATGAAAAACTGTCTTGAACATTTTAGTTTTAACTTTATCCAAATGAACTGTGTCTCTCTCTCTCAATCTATGCTACCATAGTCAATGGTAGAAATTAACTTGGCTTGAGTTATTTTTAGCAATGGTAGAAAAGTGTGTGATCCTATAGCTGCTTTGATGCGCTTGAATGTGACAGTGAAAGCAACAGACTTCTCATGGACTGACACCAGATGTGGTTTAAAGAGTCCCTGACTATAAACAGGCATGCCCAGGTAATTGTATTCTCACAGCTGCTCAATTTTGTCTTTGTCCATGTACCACTGGTGGAGACTCCAAGTAGATTTCACCCGAATCATTATTTTTGACTTTATTAGGTTGATCTCCATGGTGTTGCTAGCAGAAGAATGATCTCCATGGCACTGCTAGCAGAAGATTGAACTGCAGCCTTTGAAGGCCTATTTCAGTTTGGGTAAGCAATACCAGTCCATCTGCGTACATCAAACACAGCAGTAGAGTACTCCCAACTTTGGGTTGTGAGAATTAACCTGCGGTAGAGAGCAGGGCACGTCTACTAAAAAGAAGGTTGAAGAGGGTTGGTGCTAACAAGCACACTTGCTGTAGTCCTTGGTGGCTTAGGATCCTCCTAGGTAGGTAGGCACCATCACCCTGCTTAATTCTGACCCACGTACCTGTGTAGAGCAGGATTATGGCTCTCAGCCATGAGTTAGTGATATTCTAGCTCACAGCTCGCTTGCTGGTCCACAGCAACCCCCATCCACTCAATCAAAGGCAGCTTTATCATTTATAATGCAAGCTAGAGAGGCTGAGGTTGAGGCCCTGCTTTGATCGAACATTTGCACTATTGCCAACAGGATGGAAGTTTCACCAACACCTTTAGTGAACCCAGTCTGATTTTACAGGATTAGGTTGCTCTTGGACACCCATTTCACTAGTTCTTCTAGCAGACAGCCAAACTATTTAGATTTCACCGTCAGTCAGGGCAATGTGCGAAAAGTTGGCAGGATCAGAGTCAGAACCTCCTTTAAAGATAGGGGTAAGTGTTGAGCCTTTCCAAGATGATGGAATGTTGTTGGAGATGAGTAGGCTTTCCTATACGGACTCCAGATGGGTAGCAGTTTGAATACCATTCGGGCCAGGCGCTCCCACACTTTGACTTCTCGCAATCTGGTTCTCAATTGTTACTGCCAGGACGGGCATGAAACCGGAGGTCAAAGGTCCAGGTAGGACAGCTTTAGAGACTGGGAGTGTCATTACTTGGGTGGTGGCTGACTCAAGCAGGGGCGTCTTGAGACCTCCGTGGCTAAAGTGCTTTGATAGTTACTGACGCCATGTTTCTCCAGACATATTAGCTGAGACTCTTGTTTGTGATAGATCATTTAGATTGTTAACAGTTATCTAAAATGTGTCATGTCTATTAGAATTGAAATCATGCAAATGTTTGGCTGATATTTCATCGATAGCCTCTCTTTTCAAACCCCACCACTGCTTTTTAAGCAATAGGCTTGATTTAGCCAAGCTTGCCTATAGCGAGTCATCACTAGATTGCTTTAGAAATGCATGAAGGGCTTGGTTTAGGCTCCATCTGAACTCCTTGCTAGTTCTGTCAACAGCCTGACAGGCGGTGCTTTTATTGTCCCTAGAACTTTCCCCAAAGGATGGGTGATGATCTAAATGTTTTGCTGTGAATAGCTCCCAGCCATTGTGAACTGGAGTTGTATCTTCTAGAAGGCCAGCCTATAAGCCCTTAGCTTCGGCTGACAGGTCAACAATCATCTTAGGTGAACATTTAAGCCTTCAATTGTTTATTGTGTAGACGCTGCCCTGTGATGCATCTATTGGTTTGTGATAGTCCAGAGGCAGAGCAAGAGATAATGCTAGTGGCAGGTTTGTCACTTTATTCCCTGGGTTAATTTAAAAATTGGAGACCAGATGAACTAGTGTGGCAGAGCTCCTGGAATCCAACGCCAGTCATTGAAACCCAGAAGGGCTCTTGGAGTGTTCACTCATTGCAATAGGTTTTGTAAGGCAGGAGATAATGGCTATTTGCTCTGCTTGTTCCTTAGAATGGAAAAAGGGCCATTCCTGGGAGGGGTGGACACACTGTCTCTCTTGTGCAGCATCAGAACGTGAAGGTATGCTAATTCTATATCTTTTTATATATTTTAGCTTTAACCACCACAGAGACTTATAGTATCTGGTTTCAGTGCCACTGGATGCCCAGGTCACGTTGAAATGTCATTGATTTGTCCTTGGGGAGGAGACATAAACTCCACAAAGCGATGTCAGCTGTAGTGAGGTTCCCTGTTTCCGGAATTTGTCTTAACAAGCGCAGGATGTTGCCGCGTTAGGAGGATGAAGGGCCCCCTTAACTGCTAATCAGGGTACATTAGCAGTGCCTGGGTCCCAGCAGAACCAGTTGGGCTGGGAGATGTTTTTGTTTTATCAGCGTGATCACGACTGGGGGTACTGAGCATTTTAATCTTCAATGTAGGTGGTTGGGCACCAGTTGCTGGTAGGTTTGTAAACCTGCCTGTGGTTGTCACAACGTCAGTACTGATCATCCCCTGAGGGGTCGATTGACCTGGCCATGGCTGCTTGAGGTCCCACTTGTTGTATAGTGCGTGTTATTTTTGGCAAGTTGATGACTGAGATTGGTAGTGCTTGCAGCCCAGCGTGGCCAGGCTTTCCGAGTTGATAGAGGCTGAATGCTGGAGCCTGACTGGGTGGGTGACATGGGCTGGATGGTTTGGTGGCCCTGTTATTACCTTGTGTGCCAATTTGAAGTATAGTAGGCTCTTCATTTTTTTTAGTTCCCTGGCTGTTCTCCGGCGGCACTCAAGGAAGTCACCCAGGTCATCTGCATTTGCTGAGATTGTTAGTTGGGCAGTTGCCCTGACCTGGCTAAAAGCTATAGGCTTAATTTTATCCTCACATTCTCTGGCTGATTGTAGACTCTGTGATTTGCTTCTATTGTACAGATTTGGATTACTCCCTGAGCTGCAGAAAAAGGAATAGATTATCCTCCCTTTGATCATGTTGACCTGTTGTTCTTGTGCTTTGCGCTGATTTTTCCTCTTCTGTCCTCCTTGCATTAGGTCATTAGCCTTCATTTCTTCTTGGTTTGTGATGGAATAATAGTTATCTGTGCCCGGAGAAGACCTATTTAAGCAGGTGTCATTTCCTCGGTTGCAACTTCAGTAGTTGCACTGTTGGGTGCAAGCATGGTTACCTTTTGTAGGGTCTGTGTTGAGTGGCTCAGGTTCTCTGAAGTAGACAGCTCATGAGAAAGAACAGAGTGTCATACACACTGGGCAGGACCATATTGATCCTGTAATGGGGGTCAATTGTTGAGGGTGTTGATTTCATGGATTCTTTGAAGTTCATGAGAATGTCACTCAAGGTAGTTTGTCCAGTATGAGGGAGTTGGCACAGGGTCCTGCTGGTGCAATGCCTTCTGCTGCCTTTTGAGCTCTGTTAAGATTGCCAATTTTAGTGTCAATCCCTGAAGTGAAAATTGCTAGCGTGTACAAACACGGAATCTGTGTATCTATTTTTAATATTGGTAGTTAGGGGATTCAACTGTTAATTGAAGTGTTCTCAGCAGAGTTACACCATCCCCGCTGAGTGGTCAGTTTGAATGTATTGATCCAGAGGCTTCCGGGACTTCAGAGTCACTACAGGAGTTGAATTTGTGAGGATCGGCTGGTCCTCGCCATACATAGCTATCATAACTTTCCACACTATTGAATTAAGCGATGAAATGTTTGGAAGAGGTTTATTTTCTTGATTACTCTGATTACTGAGACTGCCTGAAAATACACAGTTAGTGTCTGCCAAAATATTCAGATTGCCCTTAGAGTTGGCATAGTTTTCTGATTGGGTCCTTGTTATTTGAAGATAAGGAGACTGTGAGGTCAGCCATCAAGGAGTTGCGGGAGTGAGCTTATCTGCATGTGAGTGAACTTCTGCTGAGAATGTAGAGTGTTTTTATAGGTTGAGTAGCTCCACTTGTTATGATTAACTGGATGCAGGGATATTTTGCCCCATGTCTCAAAGCCTCGACAAGAAAACCACTTGAGGATCATGAACTACTTCGAGGCTATGAGATGGTGTAGTCCCTGTGGTAGCATTGTTTGATTGTGGAGGCGGGGTAGGAAGTGCAGCAGGATGGTAGAAGAGTATTTGGGTGCTAACTGGCCTTAAATTAAACATGGCCAAGCCGGGCTTGGAAAACTTGTCTAGGGTTAGAAGACAGCTCCTAAACTGCTGCCAGCACTGAGTCAGAGAAGCAGGTCTGGTGGCTAAACAGGGCAAGCTAGGCTAGCTGTTGTTGTGACCAGACAGGACTTGTCATTTGAAAATAGAGTGCCAATATGGGCCAATGTAGCCTCCTTCCTGAGTCCTGAATCCTATTGACTTAGGCAGAGGGACTGGGAGAACAATGAATACCGAGAGGAAGGCCATTGGCTGATGACTTGTGACAGGCTAGATAAGGCAAGGGCACTAGGGTGAGCCCCAGTACTGAAGGACTCTGGAGCTCACCCTGGACCACAAGCCACACCCAGACCCTTGGTCAGGGGGCTCAACCAGGTGTGGTAGACTAATTACCACTCATCCCCAGACTTCGCTGAGTTGGTGTCACCCACCTTCCTTTTTTGCTTCTTTGCCCTCTCCCAGGGCACCCAAGGGCACACCTTCTGCTCTCCCCACTCGCTCATCAAGCTTCCTGCAGTGTTCTCAAGTATGTCCTCAACCTGGTCACCTGCAGCAATCCAAGGGCCGGGTTTAGAGGCCCAGAAACCTGCAAGAATCTGCCAGGGGAGCTGAAGTGGTGTCTATTTGCCACTCTGAACCTGTTGTGCCATGTTCCTGTGCACACCTGAGCAGACAACCATGTCAGAGGTAATCAGCTGTAGCTCCACGTCTAGATCCAGCACGCCAGCGTAGCTAGCACAGCCCCAACCTCACTGCTTCAGGATCATGCAGTTGGCTGGACGAATGGCAAAGTGTGGCTATAGAACAGAAGTGTGGGAGTAGGCAGCAGGGGTAAGAGTAAGCACAGGCATGCTGTGGCATCTCATACCCTGCGGTGCCTAGTGGCAGCCTCAACAGAGCCTCAACAGGTCTCCTAATGTGGCAAGGGACGTCACGTCTGACACATTACTGTTTGGTGTGGATAGTAAACAGGATTGTATGTGGTCTTTTGGGGTCAATAATTTGTGGTTTATAAGGGTAGTAAGGAGTTTTTGAGGCTTTAGGCAAGGATGCTGTATAGCGGTAGTGAGTCGTTTTTAGGGTTCAGGGAAAGAGGGTGTCAAAGACTTTTTAGCATTTCAGCATTTCCAGAACAAAAATATATAGGAACAGTAGAAAGTTGTTAGGTTTCAAGGATGGGTGCTGTGTAGAGGGAGTAAGGAGTTTCTGGGGCTCAGGAAAAGTTTTGTAAAAATATATATACATGTACATGTGTGTTAATGTATATGAATACCCTTCTCTAAAATTTCTGGCCTGTGTCCTAGAAAGCAGAAATCAAACATCCAGAGACACTCCGGAATTTAGGTGTTATTTTTGGTAACATGCTCTAGATCAGCATGTCAAGAAAGTGGTGAGTACCTGTTTTCGTTTGCTCTGGGGTCTAAGGAGAATGTTACCGTTGTTACCATCACAAGTTAAGCCGCTGATTGTGAGAAGCCTGATTCTTAGCAGGCTGGACTACTGCAAAGCATTGTTACTCTGGGCACCTTAATTTTTATTAAAACGTTTACAGCAAGTTCAAGTTTCTGCAGCAAAACTATGATTGAATTGGCCAAGAAGATCATCTGCCTCTAATGCCCTGAGAGAGTTACATTGGCTCCCTGTCAGGCAAAGGATATTTTTTGATTTCCTGTGCATTGTTTTTAAAACACTCCAGGGCATGGGTCCTATACCCTTACAAAAAAGACTCACAAGATAAGTCCCTGGAAGATGCCTTTGGTCAACATCAGCTAATGTAATCTGTTTGTCTAAATTCTGGAAGAAAAGACAGGGAGATTAGGCTTTGATGCTCAGAGCAGCCCAACTCTGTAATAAACCTCATCCAAGCCTAAGGGCCTCCACTGACTTACTTCAATTTAGAAAGGTCCTAAAAACTTGGCTCTTTCCAGCTCAACCTTAGGTTTTTGTTCTGACCCACCTCCTTGTAGTATAACATGAACGCAGTAAATATGATGTTACTCTTAGTCAAGCTCTAGCACCCAAGTATCTGTTAGGTGGTTGGATGCTTTGTAAATGTTTAAATAAATAAATACTTGTGCTGAAATACTTTTGCGATGCTTTATTGTTGTATCTGTGGAAGTGCTAAATGCCATTAAACGTGTAAATGCATTGTAGTAGAGTGTGTTGTTTTGCATGCATGGTAAAGGTATGTGTTGTGTCATGAGAGGAAGTAGCTGCTATACAAATGAATACCTCACTCATTAAGAGTTTGGAAGTCGGACGAGCCAACTACCAAACTTGCAGAGATGAGGCGGCCATCAACCCACCTCCCTCACCCACTTCCATATTACAATGTTCCCACCGGGCTGACCGGTAGGAACATCGAATTATGACGTTCCCACCGGTCAGCCTGGCAGGAACAGTGCTACGGGATTTGGGCTCAGCTCCCTAATGGGAGCCAAGGTCCATACCATAGCACAACAGCACCCTCGGAATGCACACTGTCTGCAAAGCAGATAGTCCGCATTCTGAGGGTTCTGGGTAGGCTGTCCCCTTCACTGTGTATCCACCAGTCTTTCTATGGCGGGGTCCCTGCCATGAAAAGGCCGGTGGAAACTGGACTCGTAATCACTGCGGCTGTGCTGAATTCAGCGCCAATGTGGCTGACCACAACTCCAACTGCTGTCAGCCCATCGGGAACCATGTTCCTGGCGGACATGGTGTTTCAACCACCACGGTCATAATATGGCAGTCAGACCGCCTGGAATGCTGCGGTCCAGTCTCCACTGCGAGTCTGGTGGTCCTTGCACTGCCAGACTCGTAATGAGGGCCTCAGTTTTTATTTGTTTCCACAAGTGCAGATGCATGAGTTCTGCACAAAAGGTCAGATTCAAATAAACACATGGCTTTGGGCCTATAACTGGTTGGGATCAGCATCTGTGATTTATTCTCTTCAACGTTCTCAAGAATTTTAATGAAATATGGCTGACCAGAGATTCCTGAATGGGATGTAGTTTGGCAAAATAATTCATGTACCACAGGGTTTTCTTTCAATAAACGTTATGCAAAGCATTATGCTTACTTCTCTATTCTACTGACTTCAAATGAAGTTGTTGGAAATTGGTCTACTGGTTTAGGGAGGTGAAGCCTTACTCAAGCATCAATTACAATCTGTGTCAGGGTGAAATGCAAGCAAATCCCAAATAAATCTGTGCTTAACCCTCTGGTAACTTGTGACAAAAGCTGTCAGGCTTAACTTAGAAGCAATGTGTAAAATATTTATGCAACACTTTACAACAACAAAAATCCACTCAGTACAACCAGAGATATGCAACTTTAAAGATTTAGGTAAAAATAGTACCTAAAAGCACAAAGCAACAACTGTGGTTATCTGGTAGCACCAGACCAGAACAAAGGTACAAGTTCAGACTGACAGCAATGGAATATGGGCCAGATACAGGGACCAATTTAGGCCCACTGAGGAAAGTATCTTGAATCCTGGATAGTCGAGCATTGTGAGATCCCATGTCAAGGATGCGTCGCGCAGCAGTGGTTCCAAGGAAGATGCGGGGCTGCGATACAGGGTTCTGTGCGATTATTGTTGAAGGTGCCATTGACGAGGGGCTTACAATGCGGAGACCGATGTTGAAGATGAGTTGTGCACCGGTGGATCAGAAGAAGCCGTGGGGCAGTGATGCAAAGGCCTGCATTGTTGTTGAGGATGCCGTCGATGAGGAGCTTGTGATGTGAAGGCCTGTGTCAAGGATGTGTCTCCCAGCGGCAGTTCCAAAGAGACTGCAGACTGTGATGTGAAGTACGATGTTGGGAATGTGTCATGCTATGGACGTTTTGATGCAGCTGCGAGGAAATTATATCATGATGCATTGATTATGTGGGCAGGAGAACAGTTGGGTCGACAGGGCACATCTAAGCCCATTTCCAAGAGTCCAGGTGGCACCACTTGGGGGGAAAAGACTAACAACAGAGAGAGTACAGGTGCTTGGTTCAAGGTGGTTGGAGCCTTTTCTGTCACTGAGGCTCTGACCAGGAGGCCATCCAATAAGCCTTTGGAGTTAATCTGGTGGTCCTGGGTTCAAGATGCAAGTCCAGCCTTTCATTTAGGTAGCAGAGCAGCAGGGTAGCAGAGTAGCAGTACTTCGGACAGAGCAGCACATCAGTCCTTCTGAGTTCCATAAGTCCAGGGGTGTACTGAGGACCTTGGTCTGAGGGTCCAATATTTATACCTGATGCCAGTTTTAAAGTAGGAGAAACTTCTAGAGGTTTCCACCCCCAGAGGTGATTGGATTTTTTTGCCTCCCTGCCCTGGACCCAGTTTGTCTGGGGTTGCCAAAGACTAGTGTCAAACCCCTTGTGAATGTGCCCAGGCAGAGCCTTAGTGAAGTGCAAGTATGGTAGGTGACCTCTCCCCTCCTCATCATGTCCAAGATGGCCCATCCTGCCTACATCTATTACCCTTTTTCTCATTGTCTGGGAGCAGGATATACCCAGCAGGCACCAAAAGGTTAGGGCAAGCAAATACTGACTTTCTAAAAGTGTTCAGAACCGTGATTCAAAATTCAACTTTACCATTAAAGTGGGTTTCACATTACAGTTACATAGACACCAAACTCAACATTCCTATCTGGTCCCAATTGAAAGTTGCCACTTATTAACTATAACCCAATTCCAACTTATTAAATGGAACCCAGTGTTATCCTATTGGAGAGATAGACCTCAAAGTAGTGAAAAACAAGTTTGAATTTTTCACTACTAGGACATGTAAAACTTAAAAGTGCATATCAAACGTTTTCAAATACACCGCATCAGTGCCTCTGAGCTCTGTAGGGTCTGCTTTAGTAGTGATATATATATATTAGAAAGGGAGGTTTGGGCCTAGAAAGAGGTTTATCTTTTCAGGTTTTGACAGTTTAAAACTGCACACAGGCTGTAATAGCAGGCCTGAGACATGTCTAAAAGCTATGTAAGTGGATGACACAATGGCCCTCATTATGACATTGGCTGTAAATCCCACTTACCGCCATACTGACTGTCGCCAACATACCACTGCCGCCACGGATATGCGCTAACTATATTATGACACACACACACCAATCCGTCACTACACAGCCACACACACAAATCCGCCAGCCCAAAGGTCCGTGATAAACTGGTGGTATCAAAACCCACACCGTTACACCAACAGAACTACGCCCACCATATTATGACCCACGGATCACTATGGCAGACATTTAATGGCAGTAAACCATTGGCAGTACACCACGCTCAAAATACACACACTCAAAACAATACCACATTGGACAATTCAAACTACACACATCTGACACACATACACACACCACACCCACACACCACTATAAAACACCCACCCACACTACCCACAACACTTTACGAATAAAAATAAGTGCCACCAGAGAGAGACAGCAAGACCACTCATACAACCAGAGCCATATACCACCACTATACACCACCACGCACCTTACATCACACACCCCAACACATCACCCTACACATCCTCACCCACACCACTCACACTATACCCATGGCACCACAACAACACCCCAGATTCTCTGAGGAGGAGCTAAGGGTCATGGTGGAGGAAATCATCTGGGTAGAGCCACAGCTATTTGGATCACAGGTGCTGATGATATCCATTGCTATGAAGATGGAGCTATGGCGGAGAATCGTGGACAGGGTCAACGCCGTGGGACAGCACCCCAGAACAAGGGATAACATTAGGAAGAGGTGAAACGACCTACGGGGGAAGGTACGGTCCATTGCAGCAAAGCACCAACTCGCTGTACAGAGGACTGGCAGTGGACCACCACCTCCTCCTCCACAACTAACAACATGTGAGGAGCAAGTCTTGGCAATCATGCATCCTGAGGGCCTGGTAGGAGTAGCAGGAGGACTGGACTCTGGTAAGTCAACCCTTTATTACTATCACCCCCTTACCTGCATGCCATTACATAGCCCCACCCTTACCCTCACTCCCATCACTCCACCACCTCCCACACACCCCACCATTCCATCCCACTCAGTCCAATGCCAAGCCCTGCATGCCATACTAATGCATAGACACCACTCACAGACCTGCATGGACACCTAGCACTACAGCATGCGTACGAGAGACAATCAGCTAGCCTACCAAATAACAACCCACACAAGGCAAAGTTGTCAGGGCAATAACAACCATCGAGGGCAACACACCCATGCATAATATGTCACAAACAGAAACAATAACACTGCATTTACATTCCCACAGATCCCCTACCCAATGTCACTGGAGAAGGGGTGCCAGCAACATCCAGTCCCCCAACAGAAAAGGCCCACAGTGATGACAGTAGCTCTGGTCACCTGGATCTGGATGACCAACCTGGCCCATCAGGGACCTCCGGACAGTCGGTAACACAGGCACAGCCTCACACCACCCCAGAGCCTCCCCCCTCAGGAAACACCACCACAACACCCACCCAGCAGGCCCATACCTCTGTCCCCAGGACACATCAATCAGCAGTGTGCCCACCACCATTACAGGGACCACAGGGCACCCCACAAACCCAGGACAATTAGGGACCTGGGATCAGTGGCAGTGGGCACACAGTTCAGGGGACAGAGGCACAGGACAACAGGGAAGCTGGGAGGACTGCTGTGCGCCAGAGGGAGCAAAGCAAAACACAAACGCTGTGGGATAGCGTAACTGGATGGACGGAATGCGGAACCAATCAAACATTCACCCCCAGTCACAGATGTGGGTTTAATCCATCCATTATTTTGCTCACCATGCCACCCCAGTTTGTACCCAGCCATATGCAAATCAGTCTTGAGCCTGTTCCTCATGGGAACAGTCCAGCCCGAACTGCCAGGCCAGGTTCTCCCTGGACCGGAAACAAGCATCCTGGGACCGGTTTCGGGGTTTCACCCCTCATCAGCCAGGCTAGCTTGAATCCAGTGGCACAGTGAGCCCGGGACCCACGTCTGGGCATACCCGGCGCACTTAGGGCGGCAAAAGCAAAGCAAAACACAACCGCTGTGGGATAGCGTAACTGGATGGACGGAATGCGGAACCAATCAAACATTCACCCCCAGTCACAGATCTGGGTTTAATCCATCCATTATTTTGCTCACCATGCCACCCCAGTTTGAGCCCAGCCATATGCAAATCAGTCTTGACCCTGTTCCTCATGGGAACAGTCCAGCCCGAACT
This sequence comes from Pleurodeles waltl, assembly GCF_031143425.1. NCBI lineage: Eukaryota > Metazoa > Chordata > Amphibia > Caudata > Salamandridae > Pleurodeles > Pleurodeles waltl. The sequence continues at coordinate 1,659,710,369 of NC_090444.1, read as the reverse complement.
GCCAGGCCAGGTTCTCCCTGGACCGGAAACAAGCATCCTGGGACCGGTTTCGGGGTTTCACCCCTCATCAGCCAGGCTAGCTTGAATCCAGTGGCACAGTGAGCCCGAGACCCACGTCTGAGCATACCCGGCGCACTTAGGGCGGCAAAAGCAAAGCAAAACACAAACGCTGTGGGATAGCGTAACTGGATGGACGGAATGCGGAACCAATCAAACATTCACCCCCAGTCACAGATCTGGGTTTAATCCATCCATTATTTTGCTCAGCATGCCACCCCAGTTTGAACCCAGCCATATGCAAATCAGTCTTGACCCTGTTCCTCATGGGAACAGTCCAGCCCGAACTGCCAGGCCAGGTTCTCCCTGGACCGGAAACAAGCATCCTGGGACCGGTTTCGGGGTTTCACCCCTCATCAGCCAGGCTAGCTTGAATCCAGTGGCACAGTGAGCCCGGGACCCACGTCTGGGCATACCCGGCGCACTTAGGGCAGCAAAAGCAAAGCAAAACACAAACGCTGTGGGATAGCGTAACTGGATGGACGGAATGCGGAACCAATCAAACATTCACCCCCAGTCACAGATCTGGGTTTAATCCATCCATTATTTTGCTCACCATGCCACCCCAGTTTGAACCCAGCCATATGCAAATCAGTCTTGACCCTGTTCCTCATGGGAACAGTCCAGCCCGAACTGCCAGGCCAGGTTCTCCCTGGACCGGAAACAAGCATCCTGGGACCGGTTTCGGGGTTTCACCCCTCACCAGCCAGGCTAGCTTGAATCCAGTGGCACAGTGAGACCGGGACCCACGTCTGGGCATACCCGGCGCACTTAGGGCGGCAAAAGCAAAGCAAAACACAAACGCTGTGGGATAGCGTAACTGGATGGACGGAATGCGGAACCAATCAAACATTCACCCCCAGTCACAGATCTGGGTTTAATCCATCCATTATTTTGCTCACCATGCCACCCCAGTTTGAATCCAGCCATATGCAAATCAGTCTTGACCCTGTTCCTCATGGGAACAGTCCAGCCCGAACTGCCAGGCCAGCTTCTCCCTGGACCGGAAACAAGCATCCTGGGACCGGTTTCGGGGTTTCACCCCTCATCAGCCAGGCTAGCTTGGGCATGGGCAGCAAAAAAACGATGGATTAAACCCAGATCTGGGACTGGGGGTGAGTGTTTGCATTGTCAGCACTCCGTCCATCATCATTTTGTTTTGCTAATGTCGCCCTAAGTGGGAAGGGTATGCCCAGACGTGGGTCCCGTGCTTTCCATGCCACTGGATTCAAGCTAGCCTGGCTGATGAGGGGTGAAACCCCGAAACCGGTCCCAGGATGCTTGTTTCCAGTCCAGGGAAGACCTGGCCTGGCAGTTCGGGCTGGACTGTTCCCATAGGGAACAGGGTCAAGACTGATTTGCATATGGCTGGGTCCAAACTGGAATAGCATGGGCAGCAAAAAAACGATGGATTAAACCCAGATCTGTGACTGGGGGTGAGTGTTTGCATTGTCAGCACTCCGTCCATCATCATTTTGTTTTGCTAATGTCGCCCTAAGTGGGAAGGGTATGCCCAGACGTGGGTCCCGTGCTTCCCATGCCACTGGATTCAAGCTAGCCTGGCTGATGAGGGGTGAAACCCCGAAACCGTTCCCAGGATGCTTGTTTCCAGTCCAGGGAAGACCTGGCCTGGCAGTTTGGGCTGGACTGTTCCCATAGGGAACAGGATCATGACTGATTTGCATATGGCTGGGTCCAAACTGGAATGGCATGGGCAGCAAAAAAACGATGGATTAAACCCAGATCTGTGACTGGGGGTGAGTGTTTGCATTGTCAGCACTCCGTCCATCATCATTTTGTTTTGCTAATGTCGCCCTAAGTGGGAAGGGTATGCCCAGACGTGGGTCCCGTGCTTCCCATGCCACTGGATTCAAGCTAGCCTGGCTGATGAGGGGTGAAACCCCGAAACCGGTCCCAGGATGCTTGTTTCTAGTCCAGGGAAGACCTGGCCTGGCAGTTCGGGCTGGACTGTTCCCATAGGGAACAGGGTCAAGACTGATTTGCATATGGCTGGGTCAAAACTGGAATGGCATGGGCAGCAAAAAAACGATGGATTAAACCCAGATCTGTGACTGGGGGTGAGTGTTTGCACTGTCAGCACTCCGTCCATCATCATTTTGTTTTGCTAATGTCGCCCTAAGTGGGAAGGGTATGCCCAGACGTTTTTCCCGTGCTTCCCATGCCACTGGATTCAAGCTAGCCTGGCTGATGAGGGGTGAAACCCCAAAACCGGTCCCAGGATGCTTGTTTCCAGTCCAGGGAAGACCTGCCCTGGCAGTTCGGGCTGGACTGTTCCCATAGGGAACAGGGTCAAGACTGATTTGCATATGGCTGGGTCCAAACTGGAATGGCATGGGCAGCAAAAAAACGATGGATTAAACCCAGATCTGTGACTTGGGGTGAGTGTTTGCATTGTCAGCACTCCGTCCATCATCATTTTGTTTTGCTAATGTCGCCCTAAGTGGGAAGGGTATACCCAGACGTGGGTCCCGTGCTTCCCATGCCAGTGGATTCAAGCTAGCCTGGCTGATGAGGAGTGAAACCCCGAAACCGGTCCCAGGATGCTTGTTTCCAGTCCAGGGAAGACCTGGCCTGGCAGTTCGGGCTGGACTGTTCCCACAGGGAACAGGGTCAAGACTGATTTGCATATGGCTGGATCCAAACTGGAATGGCATGGGCAGCAAAAAACCGATGGATTAAACCCAGATCTGTGACTGGGGGTGAGTGTTTGCATTGTCAGCACTCCGTCCATCATCATTTTGTTTTGATAATGTCGCCCTAAGTGGGAAGGGTATGCCCAGACGTGGGTCCCGTGCTTCCCATGCCACTGGATTCAATCTAGCCTGGCTGATGAGGGGTGAAACCCCAAAACCGGTCCCAGGATGCTTGTTTCCAGTCCAGGGAAGACCTGGCCTGGCAGTTCGGGCTGGACTGTTCCCATAGGGAACAGGGTCATGACTGATTTGCATATGGCTGGGTCCAAACTGGAATGGCATGGGCAGCAAAAAAACGATGGATTAAACCCAGATCTGTGACTGGGGGTGAGTGTTTGCATTGTCAGCACTCCGTCCATCATCATTTTGTTTTGCTAATGTCGCCCTAAGTGGGAAGGGTATGCCCAGACGTGGGTCCCGTGCTTCCCATGCCACTGGATTCAAGCTAGCCTGGCTGATGAGGGGTAAAACCCCGAAACCGGTCCCAGGATGCTTGTTTCCAGTCCAGGGAAGACCTGGCCTGGCAGTTCGGGCTGGACTGTTCCCATAGGGAACAGGGTCATGAATGATTAGCATGTGGCTGGGTCCAAACTGGAATGGCATGGGCAGCAAAAAAACGATGGATTAAACCCAGATCTGTGACTGGGGGTGAGTGTTTGCATTGTCAGCACTCCGTCCATTATCATTTTGTTTTGCTAATGTCGCCCTAAGTGGGAAGGGTATGCCTAGACGTGGGTCACGTGCTTCCCATGCCACTAGATTCAAGCTAGCCTGGCTGATGAGGGGTGAAACCCCGAAACCGGTCCCAGGATGCTTGTTTCCAGTCCAGGGAAGACCTGGCCTGGCAGTTCGGGCTGGACTGTTCCCATAGGGAACAGGGTCAAGACTGATTTGCATATGGCTGGGTCCAAACTGGAATGGCATGTGCAGCAAAAAAAACGATGGATTAAACCCAGATCTGTGACTGGGGGTGAGTGTTTGCATTGTCAGCACTCCGTCCATCATCATTTTGTTTTGCTAATGTCGCCCTAAGTGGGAAGGGTATGCCCAGACGTGGGTCCCGTGCTTCCCATGCCACTGGATTCAAGCTAGCCTGGCTGATGAGGGGTGAAACCCTGAAACCGGTCCCAGGATGCTTGTTTCCAGTCCAGGGAAGACCTGGCCTGGCAGTTCAGGCTGGACTGTTCCCATAGGGAACAGGGTCAAGACTGATTTGCATATGGCTGGGTCCAAACTGGAATGGCATGGGCAGCAAAAAAACGATGGATTAAACCCAGATCTGTGACTGGGGGTGAGTGTTTGCATTGTCAGCACTCCGTCCATCATCATTTTGTTTTGCTAAGTGCGCCAGAGGGAGAACAGGCCCAGGGAATCGACTCTCCAGGAGGCTCTCACCGCGATCCTGGGAGCATACCAACATTCCCAGGATACGCTGGGCCAGATCCTAGACAAGATGCAGGAGAACATGCGGCTGCAAGAGGGACAGTACCTGGGGATCAGGGAGGACTTGAAGTCCATTAACACCACCCTGGTCTTCACTGCAGGGGTGCTGGTAGACATGGCCAACAGTATGAGGGAGGCAATGGCACACCACCAGGCCCCTGACACTAGCCAGACCACTGAACAGCCCTCTGCCTCCGCTGCTGCTAGTGGACAGGAGGCCCCGCCACAGGACCAACTGGCCACCAGAACCCTGCAGAAGGAGAACCACCCTGCAAATGTTCCCTGTGATCCAGGTTTAAGCCAGAGACTATTGCCAAGACCCCTGCCAGGAATAAGACTCTTCTGATTGTCACCCTTGTGTCCACTCTGTCACCTTGTCCACCTTAAGGTACCTTGAGTTGCTTCCCTTTCTATGCCCCCTTGGACAATGCACCTATGCTACCAATAGACTGGACTCTAACCTGGAATTTCCTCCATCATCACACCAGCCCTTAGCACTTCTCCCTTTTCATCAGAGCACTGCAATAAGCACACTTTGAAAAAATACAAGTATAGAGCATGTCAAATGATTTAAGTGTGTATTTGTTTAACAAGCTTTAAGCATTGAAATTCAACTGTACAGTAATGTTAACATACGAAAGACCTGTAGTTGCCTGCAGTGAAAACACCAGGAGCAATAGTGGGGCACCAACATCTGCAAAAAGAGATGCCAATGGGTTAAGTGAGTGGCCATAGAAGTAGGAATTCACAGCCTGCCAGTGACAATGTCACACATAAAACTGTCAATAAAATGTGAAATAACACTATCTTACTTGTGTGTCATTGGAAGTATTGACGAATGACTGAACTTCTGTTGTCCTCATCCTCATCCTGATCCCCTGCCTCCTCATCTTCACTGCTGCAACACGGCCATCTCCAGCCTCCTCCTCCTGCAGAAAAGGCACATGGCGTCGCAAGGCAAGGTTGTGCAACATACAGCATGCCACGATGATCTGGCTGACCTTCTTGGGTGAGTAGCACAGGGATCCACCTGTTAGTTGGAGGAACTGAAACCTGGCCTTCAGGAGGCCAAATGTACGTTCAATAATCCCTCTTTTTCGCCCATGTGCCTCATTGTAATGTTCCTCTGCCCTTGTCCTGGGATTCCTCACAAGGGTCAGTAGCCTTGATAGGTTGGGGTAACCAGAGTCACCTCCAATATTGAGGGACAACTGTTAGCCACACACTATGCCATATGGCCCACACCATACACATACACCAACATCCACTGAGTGGGAACCAGGGCTCACCTATTAGCCATACCCTGTGCCTCTGGAGTTGGGCCATCACATTTGGGATGCTGCTTTTCCTTAGGACGAAAGCTTCACGCACCAAGCCTGAATACTTAGCATTGACATGGGAGATGTACTGGTCCGCCAAACACACCATCTGCACATTCATCGAGTGATAACTTTTTCGATTTCTGAAGACCTGTTCATTTAGTGGGGGGGACAAATGCAATATGTGTCCCATCAATCTCACCAATGATGTTGGGGATATGTCCCATTGCATAGAAGTCGGCATTCACTGTGGCCAAATCCTCCACTTCGGGGAAAACAATGTAGCTGCACATGTGTTTAATCAGGGCACCCAACACTCTGGTCAGCACTATTGAGAACATTGGCTGTGACATTCTTGCTGCAAAGCCCACTGTCATTTGGAAAGAACCTGTTGCCAAAAAATGGAGCAATGATAGAACTTGCACAAGAGGGGGAATCCCAGTGCGGTGACGGATAGAAGATATCAGGTCAGGCTCCAATTCGGCACACAGCTCTGTGATTGTGGCCCTGTCAAGTCTATAGGTGAGGATAAAGTGTCTGTCCTCCATTGTTGACAAGTCCACCATGGGTCTGAACATAGGGGGATGTCTCCAGCTCCTATTCATCTGCAGCGGTTGCACTCTATGGGGTAAAATAGAAGCTGGTTATTATCTGTACATTGTAACCACTTCTCTTCAATGCATATTGTGAATGTTACAATATTTTGGTGATATATGTCCAGAATGTGAAATTGTGAACTGTGACGCAGTCCGGTTCCATGGCCTCCACCCCCTGAAATGGCGTCCACCTGTCAAGTATGAAGGGACAGGTGGAAGTGAGGTAATTCCACTGACGTTGTGTGCCGTTGCGGGAGGTGGTCGGGAACCGCCGTGCAAATCCTCATTGGTTATCATTGGGCCCCATGGGGTACAGTGGCCAATGGTGATGTATGCCGGTGGTGACGGTACGCACCGCTGCGGTGTGACCACCATTTTCTATCTGTTCACTCACTTGCTACCTTGACCTTCAACAGGAGAGGACCTACACTGCATGTGCTGCTGTGACCTGTGTCTGGAACCCACCATGGCACTTGTGACTGGGGAAAAGGCCCCTGCCTTCACCTCAGTGGAGTTGGAGCGATCAGTGGATGGGACCCCAGTACTGACTGCTGTATAGGCCTCCAGACCAACAGGTGAGTACACTGTGAGTACGATGCATGGGCATGAATGCATGTAGTGCTGTGTGTGAAGGCCTCATGTGGGGGGATGGTTGATGGGCCCTGGCCAGCGTGCAGCACGTATGTTGGGCCATGTCTGTGCTAATGGGGATGAGAAAGGGCATAGTGGGCCATGAGTGTAACAGGCAGGACCGTCTGACTAATACCTTTCCCCGTGTGTATTTCTCTGCAGGTCAGTGCCCATCAAAAGAAGGGTCTATGGCGTGCCATCGCCAAGGACGTGCAGACCCTGGGGGTCTACGGCAGGTGGAGCACCCACTGTCGGAAACGGTGGGAGGACCTGAGACTCTGGGCACAGAAGACCACGGAGGCCCAGCTGGGGATGGCCTCCCAATGAGGAAGGGAGGCCCATCAAACCCTGACCCCCCTGCATACTGGTGGTGGCCTATCCGGAGCTGGATGGGCGCTGGGGGTGTCACAGCAGCAACAAGGGGGTGAGTACAGTGCCCTTCATTGCTACTTACGCCTGGTGAGGTGGTATCCGGGTGGGGGATGTGGGCCTGTGTGTGCCCCTAGGCCAGGCCTGACATTGCAGAGTAGGTCCCATGTTGGCCAGGGTTCTGATGTGAAAATCCTCCAACCTAGCTAGTAGGCATCCGCTACTGGGCAGGGCTGTGTGGGTCTCAGGTCCAGCTGGCGGAATGTGTCCCTACCCATGGCCTTGTGAATAGCATTGTAATTGGTAGTACATTGCCTAGTGCATAGTGCTGTTCCCTGTGTGTGAGTGTGTTGTGTACGCTAATGGTGGTGTTGGTGCCGCCACTGACCAAGTGTATCCTGTGTCTCTCCCCCTTTATGTTTTGTCCTTATGTGCATTAGCATCATCTGGCGGAGGAACAGAGGCACTGGCGACTGAGGGAGCTGCATCCCACAGGACCCAGGAGGCTGAGTCCACCGATGCTGAAGGCACTAGTGGGACGGAGGGTGAGGGGAGCACCACAGCGGAGACTGGAGGGGACAGTTCCGACATGGATACCTTCTCCGATGGAAGATCCCTGTACCCTTCAGCGAGTTTCCCGTGCCCGCTTACCCAGGAGGGTGGCATCTCCTTCGCCCCAAGCACCTCAGGCCCTGCCCCAGTTAGCCCTGCTGCTGATTTTGGAGGCTATTGACCTTCTGTGATCCATCTCTGTTGGGCAGTCAACCATTGTGAATGCTATCCAGGGGCTGGTAGCCCAAATGCAACAGTCCAATGCATTTCTGGAGGACATTCACACTGGCTTGGCGGCCCAACAGAGATCAATCCAGGCTCTGGCCTCCTGTCTGATGGCAGCCATTGTCCCTGTTTCCACCCTCCCCCCTCCAACTTCCTCTAACCAATCCCAATCCCATTCCCCTCAACGCCAACCTATCCCAAGCACAGAGGTAGACAAGCGTGCACACAGGACAACACACAAGAGTGGACATGGTAAACACAAGCACCACACATCATCCCACAGGCACTCACACAAACACCACCCAGATGCAGACATACCAACATCCACTGCCTCCGCTGTGGCCCCCTCCTCCTTGTTGTCCACCTCCCTCCCAGTTGCATCTACACTCACACCTTAAGACTGACAGGTCTGACAGAAGTGTTTTCAGTGCTGGATTTATGTGATCTTGTTTTCAGAGATTCAAGCACAGTCTGACTACCTGTATTTTTGACATTTGTATGAAAGTACCACATTACTGTATCCCAGTCTCACTATTAGCAGAGATCACACCAGTCAGTTTCACATGAGGGATGGAGTAAGGAGAGGATCTTTCAGGGCAAGAGCAGTTACAAAAGTTGTTGAGCACATGGTTGATTTGTAGAAAACATGGACATGAACAGATTTCTTGATTTTTTACTTTTTAGATTGCAAGTGGTGGACTCCCAAAGTTCTGTTGCCATTCATTGGGGTGGATTTTTAATCTCTTCCGCCAAATAAACAATGTTAGGCTTAGTTCCATTTAAAGATGTGGGAGCACAAACATACCCCAGTATTTTAGGACACTCAAAATGTAGAAATACCAAACTTTTACTTCATGCAACTCTCGCACAGAAAATCGGTAACAAAAAGGCACTCTGCCTAACACCAGTTTAGCAGAGTATCAAAACAAGTAACTGGGATTGCTCGATAATTGAGTTCTAGGTCAGAAGGAAAACTTAAAGGCTTTTCTACGAAAATCTCAAAATCAAGCGGTACAGATTAAATGCCATGAAGACTCAAATTTATAGTTATTACCGAGCACTCAAATTCAGAAGTCCTAACTGAGCATCAGACTCAGAAAAGGGTTGGGAAGTATCTCTCTTAGCATCTAGAAAAGCTCAATATCCTTCCTGGCTTACCCCCAAAAATAATGGGTTCTTATATACGGCTCATACATAACAAATTAGCTAAACTGCAGAGTCCTCATAGCAAAATCACATGGATCAGCTTTTAGGAAATCAGAAGTAACATTGTCAACAGCTTTATACGTTAGCACTATCCCATTCTAGCAGAGCACCCAGAGTCTTTGTGTCACTGTCATCCAGGGATGGTCACACAAAATCTGAAACATTTTAATTATATATATTTACAAAATAAACAGGACTCACTTGTCCAATGGAACTACAATGGAAAGACCTTGAGGGTGTCAACCTATATGGAACGCTAGAGGTTTCACTAAAAAGCCTGGTATTCATAACAATGAGAAAAACATTACAGTGACTATTTTCACCGAGCCTGTAGGGAAAGAAGATGTACAGGGAAACCTAATGGAAGGGGTGAACATAGGAGTGAATGATGAAAACAGCATCAATTTTATTAAAACGTGTTTTCACCTAAATGTGGCATAAATAATTAGCATTTATAAACATACTTCTAAAACGTATATTAACCCCTTCGCTGCCAGGCCTTTTCCCCCTCCTGTGCCAGGCCTTTTTTTGCCTATTTGGGGCAGTTCGCGCTTAGGCCCTAATAACTTTTTGTCCACATAAGCTAACCAAGACAAATTTGAGTCCTTTTTTTCCAACATCCTAGGGATTCTAGAGGTACCCAGACTTTGTGGGTTTCCCTGAAGGAGGCCAAGAAATTAGCAAAAATACAGTGAAAATTTCGTTTTTTTCAAAAAAATGGGAAAAAGTGGCTGCTGAAGAAGGCTTGTGGTTTTTCCTCTGAAAATGGTATCAACAAAGGGTTTGCGGTGCTAAACTCACAAGCTTCCCAGCTTTCAGGAACAGGCAGACTTGAATCAGAAAACCCCATTTTTCAACACAAATTTGGCATTTTACTGGAACATACCCCATTTTTACAATTTTTTGTGCTTTCAGCCTCCTTCCAGTCAGTGACAGAAATGGGCATGAAACCAATGCTGTATCTCAGAAACCTAAACATTTCTGAAAAGTAGACAAAATTCTGAATTCAGCAAAGGGTCATTTGTGTAGATCCTACAAGGGTTTCCTACAGAAAATACGAACTGAAAAAGAAAAATATTGAAATTGAGGTGGAAAAAACATCAATTTTTCTATACGTTTTACTCTGTAACTTTTTCCTGCAATGTCAGATTATCGAAAGCAATATATTGTTACGTCTGCTGGACTCCTCTGGTTGCGGGGACATATAGGGCTTGTAGGTTCATCAAGAACCCTAGGTACCCAGAGCCAATAAATGAGCTGCACCCTGCAGTGCGTTTTCATTCTATACCGGGTATACAGCAATTCATTTGCTGAAATATAAAGAGTAAAAAATAGCTATCAAGAAAACCTTTGTATTTCCAAAAAGGGCACAAGATAAGGTGTTGAGGAGCAGTGGTTATTTGCACATCTCTGAATTCCGGGGTGACCATACTAGCATGTGAATTACAGAGTATTTCTCAAATAGATGTCTTTTTTACACACTCCCCTATATTTGGAAGTAAAAAATGTAGAGAAAGATAAGGGGCAATAACACTTGTTTTGCTAATCTATGTTCCCCCAAGTCTCCCGATAAAAATGACTTTGTTACCCAGAATCCTTTGCAAACCTCAAAATTTGGCTAAAAAAACACATGTTCCTCACATTTCTGTGGCAGAAAGTTCTGGAATCTGAGAAGAGCCACAAATTTCCTTCAACCCAGCGCTCCCCCAAGTCTCCTGATAAAAATGATACCTCACTTGTGTGGGTAGAACTAGCGCCCGCGACAGGAAATGCCCCAAAGCGCAACGTGGACACATCCAATTTTTTGAAAGAAAACAGAGGTGTTTTTTGCGAAGTGCCTACCTGTAGATTTTGGCCTCTAGCTCAACCGGCACCTAGGGAAACCTACCAAACCTGTGCATTTTTGAAAACTAGAGACCTAGGGGAATCCAAGATGGGGTGACTTGTGGGGCTCTGACCAGGTTCTGTTACCCAGAATCCTTTGCAAACCTCATAATTTGGCTAAAAAAACACATGTTCCTCACATTTCTGTGGCAGAAAGTTCTGGAATCTGAGAGGAGCCACAAATTTCCTTCAACCCAGCGCTCCCCCAAGTCTCCTGATAAAAATGATACCTCACTTGTGTGGGTAGAACTAGCGCCCGCGACAGGAAATGCCCCAAAGCGCAACGTGGACACATCCAATTTTTTTAAAGAAAACAGAGGTGTTTTTTGCGAAGTGCCTACCTGTAGATTTTGGCCTCTAGCTCAGCCAGCACCTAGGGAAACCTACCAAACCTGTGCATTTTCTAAAACTAGAGACCCAGGGGAATCCAAGATGGGGTGACTTGTGGGGCTCTGACCAGATTCTGTTAGCCAGAATCCTTTGCAAACCTCAAAATTTGGCTAAAAAAACACATGTTCCTCACATTTCTGTGGCAGAAAGTTCTGGAATCTGAGAGGAGCCACAAATGTCCTTCCACCCAGCGTTCCCCCAAGTCTCCCGATAAAAATGATACCTCACTTGTGTGGGTAGGACTAGCGCTCGCGACAGGAAATGCTCCAAAGCGCAACGTGGACACATCCAATTTTTCGAAAGAATACAGAGGTGTTTTTTGCAAAGTGCCTACCTGTAGATTTTGGCCTCTAGCTTAGCCGGAACCTAGGGAAACCTACCAAACCTGTGCATTTTTTAATACTAGAGACCTAGGGGAATCCAAGATGGAGTGACTTGTGGGGCTCTGACCAGGTTCTGTTACCCAGAATCCTTTGCAAACCTCAAAATGTGGCTAAAAAAACACATGTTCCTCACATTTTGTGGCAGAAAGTTCTGGAATCTGAGAGGAGCCACAAATTTGAACACAGCGTTCCCCCAAGTCTCCCGATAAAAATGATACCTCACTTGTCTGGGTGGGCCAGGTGCCTGCAACAGAATAAGGCCCAAAACTTGTAGGGCTAGAGGGGATAGCACAGCGAGTTTATAAGGACATATTCTTTTATACATCTTTAGACGGACTCTGCTTTGGGGACCCACATAAGTGAGGTGTCATTTTACTTGGGAGACTGAGGGGAAAACTGGGGAGTAGGAATTTTTGTGCTGGAGCGGTGATCCTACTAAGAAAAGTCAGGAAACTATGCTTTTTTATGCAAATTTTGAGGTTTACAGAGGAGTCTGGGTAAGAAAATGTTGGGGAAGCCACGCAAGCCACGCCTTCCTGGACTCCTTGGGGTGTCTAGCTTTAAAAAATGTCTGGGTTTTGTAGGTTTCCCTAGATGAAGGCCGCACCCAGGACCAAAAATATAGGTGGGCCCTCCCCCCCAAACACAGGTATTTTTGTAATATATCATTTTGATGTGTGCACATACCTCCGTGATGTGCCAAACACTAAAATTGTGAAAAGAAACACACTTAGGTTAAGTGAAAAAGACCCCTCAGCCACCAACCAAGTTGGTGGCATGCTTCATCATCGGGGTCCCACCGGAGGCACCTAGCGTGTCACAGGTGTGCTGCGACGCCTGATTACAGTGGAGGGATGGTTCAGTGGATCAAATTTTATTAACAAGAGATTTCCCAAAAATGAAATGCACTGTTAATAACTGAAAGGCAAAAAACTGAACCAATGACTCACAGCTCGTGAGCTGTAAAGCCGCGACAAGGCACCAACCGCTTTACAGTCCATTCACACACCTTTCATACATGACACGCACAAGACCATTCACACCGCCAGCCACGGGCCCAGCACATTACAACACTCACATCGACAGACCGCGCCACTCAAGGGCCCATCACTTACATAAGCCCACATGCCTGATACAAGAATCACACCAGCTGATGGGAATGTGGACTGGCGTTTGGCTGGCACCGCCAGCCAAGTGCCACCCCAAGCACACCGCCAGCCAAGCCCCACCCCAAGCACACCGCCTTCCAAGCCCCACCCCACGCACACCGCCAGCCAAGCGCCACCCCAAGCACACCCCCAGCCAAGCGCCACCCCAAGCACACCGCCATCACTTTTTTTTGTTTATAAACAACAAAGAAACCTGCTGAATTCATTTTTGCTGGCTTTAGGATTCTGTGCACTTTACCACTAACAACCAGTGTGAAAATGCTTGTGTTTGTGCTCACTCCCTAAAACATGCTAAAATTGACTTACTTTGAATTGGCATATTCAGTTTACCTATAAATTCCTAGTAAGGTGGTATACCATAAAGCCCGGACCTGTAAATTAAATGCTACTAGTGGGCCTGCAGCACTCATTGCACCACCCATAAGGTAGACCCTTAGAACATGTACCAGGCCTGCCTTTTCAGACACATGCAGTTTTAAACTGCCAAATAGATTTGGCAACATAACCCCTTTGACAAGCCTTGAACTCACCTTTTATCACATATGTCACTCTTAAGGTAGACCTGGGTGCATTTTAATTAAAAGCTTGGACATATACTTTTTTTTTACATGGCATGGTAGTGGAAAAACTCCTAAGTTTGTTTTTCATACTGTCAGGCCTACTTCTCCCTTAGGATAACATTGGGTTGACCTATTACATTTAATAAGTGCTAACTTTGGATTGGGAATAGGTAAAGATTTCAAGTTTAGTGTGTGAGAAATTGTAATTTAAATTGGTAAAGTCAGATTTTAAGTTACAATCTTGAAAATGCCACTTTTAGAAAGTTGCAATTTTCCTGCCCTAACATATGGGTCGCATGACTGGGTGTAGTTGGCAGTTAGATTTGGTTTATTCCTCCCAGCCAACTACACAATAGAGGGATTAGATGTGCCTGGCTGGGTCATAACTGGCAGGATGGGGGCCGGCTAAACTGAGAACAGTCCTACTGCAACTGAGTAGGATGTTTTCTGCCTTCAAATAAAGGACTTGTCACCACCATGTTGTTCATGCAGCCACCTTGGAGCCAGCACAGGGGAGGCAGGAAACATCAAACACCTCAAATGGAATTTTCTAGAAACTTCTCCTACTTCGAAGAAAGCACAATTGATAAAAAATAGGGCTCTCAGTGAAACCCTTCAGTTCACTTCCTGGACCTGCAGAAGGACTCTCAGAAGACTGTCTGCGGCTGTGGCCTGCTGTGCAATTCAAAAGACTTTTGCTGCACCTGGAAGACCTGCTCTGCTGCCTGAAACCTGTCTTGAACCTTCAGAGGTATGCTCTGCAGCTTGAGCCTTGTTCCATTTCTTGAACCCAGAACCACAAACGTGACTCCAATGGCTATCTGGATGGCCCCCTAACCGGACCCTCAGGGAAAGAAAAGACTCCAACCACCTTGAACCCACCACCTGGGCCCAGCCTGAGCGAGTCCTTACCTCCCCCAAGTGGTGCCCCTACAGTCCTGGACCCTTGGTGGTGGTGTTAAACAGGCCCAGATATCCAAAATCCAAAACTTGTAACAATATTTTTTTGGTTAAAAACTGCTCTGAGAACTGAGAGGAGACTAGGACCAACCTGATCATCTATTCACCCAAGGTGTTCCCGCTGCATTCTTCTCTATAGTGTGGTACTTTAAATTTCGGAAACATACTGGAGGCATGGCCCTATCATGCAGATTTTAGTATCAGAGAGCCGCAAATGGCAAATACGATATGTACGATTGTTTTTATCGCGTTTCATCAATGGAATGACCTTGTATATGATACTGCATATTGATCCCATTTTAGAACGATAGCCATTTTATGATTGCCCTCACATAGGCCAATGTCTAATGCTGAAAACGAGTCTGAAGGACACGTACACCTTTGCTGACTCCTCTGTGACCTGGGCAAGCTGACTCCACTGCCTGAAGCCAAACCTGTTCGGCCAGTTTCTTTCCCAGTGGCCGAATGAGATTAGTATCAAGGCACAACACATCATAAACCATTCATCACACACAAACCATGCCTAATCTTACACACACCTGTCCCTGTTTCTTTCTTTATGACTTGCTTTACAAGGAGGAGGTGCCCGTTTATATTGGGGGTCCGTCGATATCTGATGAAAGTACTAAGCCTTGCCGGGTAATTGATTGAGGGCTGGACAAACTGAAATATGGGCTTGTCATCATAAACCTGCTATTTCTTTGTAGTGAACATATGTGAATGGTCAACTGTAATCCTGTTAAAACCCCAAAGGCTACTCACATGTTGCCTCTCTAGCTTTTCTCATTTGTTTAGGAATGTGACTGGTACAGCCCCCTTGCATGCCTAGGGCATAATAAATGATATAAAAGGTCTGAGCTAAGACCATTTAGGCAGACTGCCTCTTTCAGTTGCTATAGGTCAGCTTCTGGGAGACGTAGTCTCACTCATTTGAGTTTAATAAAGATGTATTTTCATATTTCAGTTTCTTTGCCAAGTTCTTTGTTATATTACCCTGAGAATGAAAATCTCTAGTACTACAAATGGCGCAGCCAACATGGGGCTCATCAGAGAAGTGACTTTCTGTGGCAGTGATCTTGTCAGGAGACTGAAATCTACTGAGGAGGACAGAACAGGATTCTACCAAGAAGGTACTCTGTGCGCAGGGATTCTGGAGATTCTTTGATTATGCAGCCCAGTATATTTCTGATCTTCCGGATTTTGATCCTCCACATGATGTCACCCCTGACTGAGAACCTTTTTGGCGTAAGTAAAAAAAAAAAAGACTGTTAGGTCATTTAGAACTTGGCAATTAGAATTTGGACAACTATTTGTTTGGTATAGCTTTGATAGGTTTGTATAGGTTTGTATACGCGAATTGCAATTTGTGTAGGCAGGTAATGAAGAGACTTTTTCTCCATCTGCTTTAGTTGAAGTATAAGTGGGTCGCTCCCAGTCCTTAGTTCTTTGGTCCTTTGGTTCTTAGTTTTTTGTTCTTGGTTCTTAGTATTGGTCCTTAGTTTTATTTGAAGATTGCAATTTTCAAAAACCAAGGGTCTCGTACATTTGCGAGTGTATCGATAGAGATAGCCCCTTGAAGTTTGAAGCTCGGTCAGTGAGCGAAGATGCCTAATCGTAGCAAATTTGGTACTTGGTTTGGTTTTTGGTGGCAACAGGGATTCCCGATTGGAGGATTCATGTCTGATACCTCCGATTGGAACTCCAACTTATGAGTTCTATTTTAAACACGGCGTGGGCCCCATCACGTTTAATAAAGTATGGGTCCGCTATTCTTGGAAATAAATGTCTGTGAGGCTGTTTTTGCAGTTTTTTGGAACACTATTGAGAAAAGTTTTCTTTTCTCTTGTAAATATGACTTACAACTAGGATCTGCAAACGGTTCTGTAAGTAAATTGCGACGGCGCTATTTATGAAAAATGCCTAAAGCGCGCTGTATTGTGTGTCCTGAGTGTTTTCTGTTTATATCTGAAATGAGCTCAATGTGTGTTTGTGAGTCTTCTTGATGTTTTCAGTTTGTTAAGTAAAATGTTGGTTAATTAATATTAAGTAGAAACTTAGAAAAAAATCCAGAAATGAACCATGTGATGTGCTAACATAGCTATATGTTGCTCTTTAATTTATAGAATGAGCAATTGTGCACATATACAAAACTGGCGTTAAATGCTTAATAAATTAGAAAACACATTCAATAGATATAAATAGGGCCCCAAAAAAACGAAATTATCTATTTTTGCAAAAAAATAAATTAATTTACAGCATTTTTCTTAGATGCATTGTATTAGATGTTCACAGGCAAACTTTTCAGCTGCAGTATATTTGATAGAAATGTTCAATTCAGCCAGCACTTTCCCAGTTAAACACGGGTGGAATTTTGCATAACCTTCCTTTTAAATGAAAGTGGCGCAAAAATGTGACGCATTTCAAGTTAGGCTTATGCGCTTAGGCTTGTGAGTTAATGTATCCCAAATAATAGGCAAGGGACGCAGCTTGCTTTTATATGTGGAATTATCACAAAAAAAAGAATAATTGGGTTTTTTTTTAAAGAAAATTATTAATTATGGAAAAATTATTTAAAAAATAAGTGCCTTTCAAAATCGTTTTTTAATATTTATAAAGCTTAATACCTATACTATGACCTCCTAGCATTAAAATTTAATTTAAGTTATGTTGCACCGCTAAAATGACATTTGTATGTGCAATTTTCCCTTGGCGCAGGAGCAAACAAGCTCATTTCTATAAAGTATAAGTTAATATTTTCAATGGCTGACTCATGGATTGTGTAATAAACATTCTGGTAATGCATATTATGCTAGAAAATTGTAGGATATTGATTTTTTAATGCCTAAAATATCAAAGTCGATTTTGGGCAAAAGCACTGTTTAACCTGCATTTTCTTTCATTCAGAGTACTTTTTAAAGTGTCTCAGGCTTCAGTAAATGCATACATTTAGGTTTGATATATATTTGCAGGTTGTGCCTTCTTATGATTCAATGAGTCAATGTGCCAGTACAAAGGCTTGTTTTAATATCAAGGTTGAAGGTTCTAACTTCAGCTGGGCCTACTGAGACGTTCATTCATTCGAGGTTGATGAAATATGTACCATTGCATGTGATTACAACAAGCATTTATTCTAACAACTGGTATGTGTGTTATTAAGGTTTGTGAATTATTCACAGTAAATGTAGTTTAATAATCTGGAAATAGAGATAACATTTTTTAGCGCCTAAAAAGGAAAAATTATTTTTTTAAATAGAGTGAATTATTGCAGGTTAGAAGAAAAATAGGAAGGCCTACTGTCTTTGACAGATTCAGAGTGGCAGAAGCTAGGAGAGCTACAGAGGCTGGCTCAAGTCACGCTGCTGAGATGCTATCTTTAGCTTTCCCATAAACAATGGAGGAGGCTGTCATGTTGACACTTGTGACCTTTTAAATTAGGGCCTTGTCTCTGTGAAATGCAGAATGACCCTACGGGCCTCTAAAAGTGGGATTTCTGGTTTCTCCAGAAGAACATCAATACAATTAAAGAACTTAATTCCAAAGGGAAAATATAAAAAAAGGGGTTTCTTCGAAGGTCCCAACATCATGTTAAATGCTCTGCAGAACTGATACATTTGTGTCTCCGCTCTAAAAAAATAAAATGATGCCTGCTAGTTGCTTTTATTTGACAGAAAACGAAGTGTTGCATTAAGTCTTAGACAGAAAATAAGATGCAGCCCTTTTCTAAAATTTTGAAGGCTACATGCCTTAATGAGAACGATTTGCCAATTAAGACTTATTTTTCACAGTGGAAATTGTGGGTGCCAAATTAATATGGAGTGTCAGTGTAACAATTTTTACTTTTAGAAAGGTAAAACTAAGGTGGCTTGATGTTGTGAAGTAACTGACAAGAGGGTAACAGTTAAGTAATGGAAATTTATTTTTGTGTATTTGGTCCTATCATGAATTGTTCTTGCTGGTCCTGTATGTTAGAAGAGAAACAGTAAAGTTATATTTGACAGCAGATTTCCATTGCCTGGTGATCTACTGTCAAAAGGAGGGTAAGGATTTTAAACCTGACAAATTAAACAGGCCCAAATATTGGGTTTTGGGCTGCAGGTTTACAGTGCATAAAGTACATGACATGGTGTTGTGTGTCACCGCTTATTCACACATGCTATTGTTTTGTCTATGCTTTTTGTGCTTGATACACAGCAAGTATATCTGATGGCTTGACGTTTTGTGCGTTTTTATTATTTTTTTTATTTGTTTTTTGCATGTTTGTTGCTGCTTTTGATACTATTACAAGCTCCCCTGTGTTGTGAGGGGATGGTCATGACGATGGCCATCGCTACGCAACAGTTGGTTGAACTTGTTCTGGTTACTAAATTCCACAGATAATGATATTTCATGCTGTGAACATAAGAGACAAAACTTCACCAGTGCATGTCTATTTGGCTATAATGGTATTGAAGAAAAATAAAAAGAGATATACAGGATCAAAGTGTGTCACCTGCAGTTAGTCACGTTACTGCCCCTTCCCTTAAAGGAACAGGCAGCCCTACATTTATGTAGCCTTGATTGGACCTAAGGATGAAATTATAGATCTGTGACTCAAGGTGGCCTAATTTCTATATTACATTAGTTAATGATGTTCTGTTTCCTAAGTAGCATATGGCTTTTGTTCCTTAAAAGAAAACCAGGTTTTCATTTTTTCCTGAAGAAGGAACTGAAACATTAGCTAGGAGTACCGTATATGGTATAGTCGCCAACGGTAGAGTTAAAATTTGTGTAACTTTGGCCTTTGTGTATCACCCGTACTCTCGGTGTTGTGTCACATGCCTGACTATCACTCAAATATTTTTTTTTGTTCTTCCTATAGATTTTTTCTTTTGTTACTTCCCCTGACCAATGTCGCATCATGCTTAGTTATTGAGATTTTAGCTATGTCCTAGTCCCATTTCTCTTTTTCGAAATTCCTTTCACCAGTCAGCCCTTTTATTATTATTGATGTATTGTTCAGGTTCACATTTCCAGACTGCAGTGATGTACCAGGGACCCCCATGTTATGTATAATTCCCTTTGGTATGACCAGACT
This sequence comes from Pleurodeles waltl, assembly GCF_031143425.1. NCBI lineage: Eukaryota > Metazoa > Chordata > Amphibia > Caudata > Salamandridae > Pleurodeles > Pleurodeles waltl. The sequence continues at coordinate 1,659,690,838 of NC_090444.1, read as the reverse complement.
GGTTTTCAAGAATTTGCCTTAGGCCTGCTTCAATGTTTTCCAGCCTGACTGTCAGGGTAGCGATAGACTGGTTAACTGACTCAATATTATAGTAAGACAAGTTTTCCATCTCAATAGGAGATATCTTATGTTTACCTTTTTGAACATGACGAATTTTCAATGTCTATTTTAATTTGGTTTTCGGTTCCCTTCTGTTCCTGCTACTTTAATTTTTGGTGGGATCAGATGTGTCCTAATCATGCAAATATCAGGACCCTCTAGTTCTTGTCTTTTTGTTTGCACATTTGACTATTAGCCTGTGTATTGCATAGTGCACCTGATGCACAGTTTTTAAAGGAAGGTTTCTACATGTCCCTGATAATCGGTATCATGTGATTTCTCTATTGAGATGTTCTAAGATAAGGAGGAACACCTAGACTTAATCATTGAGGAAAATATGTGTTTACCCCATTAGACAATGCCACTGTGTGAGGAAATCCATTCAGATAGAATTCTCATGTAGCTATAGATGGCAGAGAATAATGGAGAGAACCCAATTAAAGATGCTAGAGACCCTGTTTTGCCCTTCTGCCTTTGTCTTTGTATTTTATGCCCATGGTGTATGGCTACTCCTTTGAAGATTGCAGACCACCTGCTTGCAGTCCCCTTGTTAAAAACCATGAACTGTTTTTGTACTAAATTGAAGGAAACTAACAACTGTAGCACATTTCCTACGTCACTAGATTCTGCGGGTATCAAGTCATTGTTAGAAATGGGGTTTTTGGTTGGCAGTCAGGTTACCCTCTGTCCAAGCAAAAGCCCTCACTCTAGTCAGGGTAAGTCACACATTATTCAAGATTATCCTGTGCCCACCCTCTGGTAGCTTGGCACGAGCAGTCAGGCTTAACTCAGAAGGCAATGTGTAAAGTATTTGTGCAATAAATCATACAATACCACCATATAGCACCACAAAAATACACCACACAGTGTTTAGAAAAATATATAATATTTATCAGGATAATTGTAGGTCAAAAAGAATAAAGTTGCAATGGAAAATTGTAGAAATATCACAGGAAGGTGATATAAAGTGTCTTAAGTCTTTAGAATATAAACAAAGTCTCTTTCAAGCACAAGTACCTGGTTGGGAGTGGAAAAATCTCCTCAGAGGGCCACAAGCGAAGAGGTGCGTGGAAAAAGGGTGTGTGCGTCGATTTCTCCCCAGCACACACAGACTTGCGTCGTTATTTTCCACGCGGGGAAGTCGGCGTCGTTTTCCGGCGCGCGGACAGTCTCTTTCTGTGGATCGCGGGGATTTCCAGATGTCCCGGGTCTGTGCGTGGATTTTCCTGCTTGTTTTCCGGCTGCGCATCGGTCTGCGGGGCTGCGCGTCGAAATTACGATCTCACGGCAGGCGTCGCGTCGATTTCTCCTCTAGACTTCGATCTGCGGGGCTGCGCGTTGAAATTACGATCTCACGGCAGGCGTCGCGTCGATTTCTCCTCTAGAGGTCGGGCGGCGTTGTCCTTGCGAGGCCGTGCGTCGGATCTTCGATCGTCCCAAGAGCGTCGCGTCGATCAGTGTCGGAGTGCGGCGTTCAAACAAGCTGTGCGTCGAAATTTTCGGCGCACGGAGCGTCCAAGTAAAAGAGGGAAGTCTTTTTGGTCCTGAGACTTCAAGGAACAGGAGGCAAGCTCTATCCAAGCCCTTGGAGAGCACTTTCACAGCCAGACAAGAGTTCAGCAAGGCAGCAGGGCAACAGCAAGGCAGCAGTCCTTTGTAGAAAGCAGGCAGGTGAGTCCTTTGAGCAGCCAGGCAGTTCTTCTTGGCAGGATGTAGGTTCTGGTTCAGGTTTCTTCTCCAGCAAGTGTCTGATGAGGTAGGGCAGAGGCCCTGTTTTATACCCAAATGTGCCTTTGAAGTGGGGGAGACTTCAAAGAGTGGCTAAGAAGTGCACCAGGTCCCCTTTCAGTTCAATCCTGTCTGCCAGGGTCCCAGTAGGGGGTGTGGCAGTCCTTTGTGTGAGAGCAGGCCCTCCACCCTCCCAGCCCAGGAAGACCCATTCAAAATGCAGAGGTATGCAAGTGAGGCTGAGTACCCTGTGTTTGGGGTGTGTCTGAGTGAATGCACAAGGAGCTGTCAACCAAGCCCAGCCAGACGTGGATTGTAAGGCACAGAAGGATTTAAGTGCAAAGAAATGCTCACTTTCTAAAAGTGGCATTTCTAGAATAGTAATATTAAATCCGACTTCACCAGTAAGTAGGACTTTGTATTACCATTCTGGCCATACTAAATATGACCTCCCTGCTCCTTTCAGATCAGCAGCTGCCACTTCAACAGTGTATGAGGGCAGCCCCAATGTTAGCCTATGAAGGGAGCAGGCCTCACAGTAGTGTGAAAACGAATTTAGGAGTTTTACACTACCAGGACATATAACTACACAGGTACATGTCCTGCCTTTTACCTACACAGCACCCTGCCCTAGGGGTTACCTAGGGCACACATTAAGGGTGTCCTATATGTAGAAAAAGGGGAGTTCTAGGCTTGGCAAGAACATTTAAATGCCAAGTCGATGTGGCAGTGAAACTGCACACACAGGCCTTGCAATGGCAAGCCTGAGACAAGGAGAAGGGGCTACTTAAGTGGGTGGCACAATCAGTGCTGCTGGCCCACTAGTAGCATTTAATTTACCAGCCCTATGCACATAGAGTGCACCTTACTAGGGACTTATAGGTAAACTAATAGTCCAATCAGGTATGATTCCAGGTTACCATGTTTTAGGGGAGAGAGCATATGCACTTTAGCCCTGGTTAGCAGAGGTAAAGTGCGCAGAGTCTATAAACCAGCAAAAACAGTGTCCAAAAAGCGGAGGGAGGCAGGCAAAAAGTTAGGGGTGACTACCCTAAGGCTGTCAGGTCTAACATGTGTCCCCCCCAGCTGAAAGTGGGGAGAGCTACCCGACCTCCTGGGAGCTCTCATCGCTAAGGCGGAAGTACCTGGAGAGACCATCAGCATTGGCGTGGTCAACCCCTGGGCGATGTTCCACCGTAAAGTCCATCCCCTGTAGGGAAATGGACCACCTCAAGAGTTTTGGATTCTCACCCCTCATCTGCATGAGCCATCTGAGGGGCCTGTGGTCTGTCTGAACCCGGAAGTGAGTCCCAAACAGGTAGGGTCTTAGCTTCTTTAGTGCCCAGACCACAGCAAAAGCTTCTCTCTCAATAGCACTCCACCTCTGTTCCCGTGGTAATAGCCTTCTGCTAATAAAGACTACCGGTTGATCTCTGCCCTCCTCATTCAGCTGTGCTAGGACTGCCCCTATGCCATGCTCTGAAGCGTCTGTCTGCACGATAAATTCCTGGGAGTAGTCAGGGGCCATGAGTACGGGGGCCGTGCACATGGCTTCCTTCAGGGCATCAAAGGCTTTCTGACAAGCCTCTGTCCAATTCACCAACCTAGGTTGTTTCTTGGAAGTGAGTTCTGTCAAGGGTGTTACAATGGTACCATAGCCCTTGACAAATCTGCGGTAGTATCCTGTGAGGCCTAGAAAGGCTCTCACCTCAGTCTGCGTTCGCGGTGGTTGCCAGGCCTTGATAGTTTCAATCTTGGCCTGGAGTGGCTGCACCTTGCCACCACCCACTAGGTGTCCCAAGTACACCACGGAACCCTGCCCAATCTGGCACTTACTGGCCTTGATGGTCAGGCCTGCCTGTTGCAGGGCCTGAAGCACCTCCTTGAGGTGAAGCAGGTGTTCCTCCCAGCTGGAACTGTAGACAGCTATGTCATCCAGGTAGGCTGCACAGAAGGCATCCTTGCCAGCTAGGACCCCGTTAACCAACCGTTGGAAGGTAGCGGGGGCATTTTTCAACCCAAATGGCATAACCCGGAACTGGTAATGGCCATCAGGGGTTGAGAAGGCGGATCTTTCCTTGGCCCCCTCAGTCAGGGCGATCTGCCAGTACCCTGAAGTAAGATCAAACGTACTCAGGAACTTGGCAGCGCCTAGCCTGTCCACGAGCTCATCAGCTCGGGGGATGGGGTGAGCATCAGTCCGTGTGACTGAGTTGAGACCCCGGTAGTCCACACAGAACCGGAGTTCTGGCTTCGCACCTGGGGCAGTAGCCTTAGGGACCAACACCACTGGGCTGGCCCAGGGACTACTGGATTTCTCGATAACCCCTAGAGTCAACATCTTGGAGACCTCCTCCTTGATGCTGGCCTTCACCTTATCCGACAACCTGTAAATTTTGTTCTTCACAGGGAGACTGTCACCAGTGTCAATATCATGAACACAGAGGTGGGTCAGTCCAGGAGTAAGGGAGAACAGGGGGGAGAACTGCTCCAACAGCTCATAGCAGTCTCCTTTCTGGTTTGGAGTCAGGGAGTCAGACAGAATGACCCCGCTTACTGACCCATCACCTTCTTGGGCAGAGAGGAGGTCGGGGAGAGGCTCACTCTCCTCTTCCGTTCCTTCATCTGTGACCAGAAGCATGTTGATCTCCGACCTCTCAAAATGAGCTTTTAGTCGGTTCACATGGAGCACCCTTAGGGGATTCCTAGGGGTTTGGAGGTCCACTAGGTAAGTGGTCTCCCCTTTCCGCTCCTTTATTTCAAATGGGCCAGTCCAGCGGTCCTGGAGAGCTCTGGGCTCTACTGGCTCCATTACCCACACTTTGTCTCCAGGTTGAAACTCTACCAGGGTGGCCTTCTGGTCATACCATTGTTTCATCACCTCTTGACTGGCCTCAAGGTTACTTTGGGCCTCTTTCCAGAAGCGGGTCATCTGGTTGCGGAGGGCCAACATATAGCTGACCACATCCTGAGGGGGTGTCTTTGGAGCTTTCTCCAATCCCTCCTGGACAATGCTTAAGGGTCCCCTGACAGGGTACCCGTAGAGAAGCTCAAAGGGACTGAACCCTACCCCCCTCTGGGGGACCTCTCTGTAAGCAAAGAGAAGGCATGGTAAGAGGACGTCCCACTTACGCCTCATGGCCTCAGGGAGGCCACCAATCATGCCTTTCAGGGTCTTGTTGAATCTCTCCACAAGACCATTAGACTGGGGGTGATAGGGTGTGGTGAACTTGTAAGTTACACCACACGCATCCCACAGAGACTTCATGTATGCAGACATGAAGTTAGTGCCTCTGTCAGACACTATTTCCTTGGGGAATCCCACACGGGTAAATATCCCCATCAGGGTTCTGGCCACCACCTGTGCAGTTACGGTCCTCAGCGGGATGGCCTCTGGGTAACGGGTGGCATGGTCCACCAAAACCAGGATGAACCTGTTGCCTAAGGCAGTTTTGGGGTCCAAGGGACCAACAATGTCGATGCCCACCCTTTCAAAGGGGGTGCCAACGACAGGAAGGGGAATCAGGGGGGTTTTAACCCTTGTCCCTGCTTTACCACTGGCCTGGCAGGTAGGACAAGATCTGCAGAACTTATCTGAGTGTGTCCTCATTTTGGGCCAATAAAAGTGGGTGACAAGCCTGTTAAAGGTCTTGCCCTGCCCCAGATGTCCTGCCAGGGGAATGTCGTGAGCCAGACCCAGTAGGAAGGTTCGGTAACATTGGGGGACCACCAGCGTACGTGCTGCCCCAAAGGCCGGAACCTTAGGCTCACTGTAGAGGAGATCATTCTCCCAATATAGGTGGTGATTGCCAGAGGCGTCACCTGCTGCCTGGTTTGAGGCTTGCTTCCTCAAACCTTCCAGAGTGGGACATTCTTCTGCGCCTTGCAGAATTCCTCCCTGGTGGGTCCACCCTCAACTTGCCAGCCAGCAAGCTCAGGTAAGTCACCTAGGGCGGCAATGTCTTCCCCAGTTGGCTCGGGAGCCTCCTCCTCAGGAGCCCCGTCAGCCACTGTGGGAACTTCTGGGGCCGGTTTCCCGCACCCCGGGTCCCTCCTCCTGGCAGCTCTCTGGACCATCGTTCCAGGCTCCAGATGCCCTTGACTTCCCTCTCGGTCAGCCATGGACCGTGTGGTCATGCAGACCCACTCAGGTAACCCTAACATCTCCAGGTGAGACCTGAGCTCCACTTCTTTCCAAGCAGTGTGCTCAAGATCATTGCCTAACAGACAATCTACAGGCATGGCAGGACTCACAGCTACTCTCAGAGCACCAGAGACCCCCCCCACTCAAAGGGAACCAGAGCCACCGGTAGGTGACTCTCGCGATTGTCAGCGACTCTGACCTAGTGGAATGTATTAGGTACTATCTGCTCTGTTGACACCAGCTGACTCTTGATAGTAGTCATACTGGCTCCTGTGTCACACAGAGCCTCCACCTTCTGGCCATCAATGGTGACCCACTGCCGGTACTTGGAAGTGTTTCTGGGCATGTGGGCCTTGGGCACCATTTCTCCTTCTCCCAGGGACACTAGGGAAATCTCTACCTGCTCCCCAAAGCTATTTGGGTCCATCTCCCCCCCGAGCGCTACACTAGTCAACCCAGGTGCCTGTCCGGTAGTGGACGGTGCCCTCTTGGGGCACTGTGGATCGCCTTTGTAGTGACCATACTGGTAACACTCCATGCATTTGGGGCTAGATTTCCCTGACTTGTCATATGTCCCTGGCTTTTTCCCAAATTTGGAAAAGGAAGGGTTGCCACCCCCTCCCTGGGAATTCTTTTGGGGGCCTTTAGAGAGTTCCTTATCTGCAAGTTTATCTCCCCCCTCTTTCTTCTGTTGGGAACCCTGACCACCTTTGTGGGAGTCCCCCCCAGGTACCTTCTTGGACACTCTGGTATTAACCCAGAGGTCCGCCTCCTCAGCAAGCTTCCTGGGATCAGTCAGCTTACTATCCACTAGGTGCTGGCGCAAATCTGTATAAGTAACATTAAGTATATGCTCTCTCAGAATCAAGTCATATAAACCTTTATAATCTGCTACTTTGTTGCCCCGCACCCATCCATTCAGTGCCTTACTGGAGAAATCAAAGAAATCTACCCATGTTTGTGTGGTTTGTTTGGTGCTGTCCCTGAACCTCTGACGGTATCCCTCAGGGGTCAGCCCAAACTTGGCAAGTAAAATGGCTTTCTGAAGTGGGTATGTGTTTTAATCAGGTTGATCCAATGTGAGAAGTGTGTCCCTCCCCAATGGCGGCACATAACCCCACATAGCTACCCCCCCATTGCCCTTCAGGAACCTCATGAGCCCTTAGTGCAACTTCATAAGCAGCTAACCATTTATCTATGTCATCTCCCACCACAAAACTGGGCACCACATTTTTGGGTATACGAACCTTCTTTTCTCCAGCAGGTCCTGTCTGTATGCTGCCACCATTATTGCTGGATTCAGACTGTCTCGCCTTGATCTCCAGCTCCTTGAGACTCAGTTCATGAGCCAACAATAGTTTCTTTTCAGCCAAAGCTCTTTCAGCTTCCACTTGTTTGGCTGCTCTTTCAGCTTCCGCTTGTTTGGCTGCCCTTTCAGCTTCAATCTGTTTGGCTGCTCTTTCAGCCTCAGCTTGTTTGGCTTCTCTCTCTGCCCTCTTCTCCTCCTGTTGAGCCTCAATTTTCAGTTTTGCCATTTGCAATTGGAACTCCCTTTCCTCTCTCCTTTCCTCTGCGGTCAGGCTTTGCATAGAGACACTGCTCCCTGGTCTGGAAGGGGGCACAATTGCAGTGGTAACACCATCCATAGATAGTGAAAATTCCTCTGAGGGGCCATGTTCTGGCTCCTCTTCCTCATCATCCTCTAAATGGGCTTCTGCCCAGGCCCTCAGCGCCACTTGAAAGTCCTCCTTTCTGGAGGCCCCTTGGGTGGGTACCCTCAATGCCCTGCAGAATCCTCTCAGTTGTTTGACCGTATATGCATCCAACTGGACTAGGTTAAAGTCTCCTGTCTGAGACCCAGTCAGAGACATGTTGAGTGAGGATTTAGTTTTTGAAAATTGTCAGGAAAAAAATCAAGTTTTCAAAAAGAGATAAAAACCAAGTTGACCTTCAACTGTGGGTAGGTAGTGAAATACTTAGCTACTGTATGTCACTGCACAAATACAAGTCCTATCCTCACCGCTGATCACCAATGTTAGAAATGGGGTTTTTGGTTGGCAGTCAGGTTACCCTCTGTCCAAGCAAAAGCCCTCACTCTAGTCAGGGTAAGTCACACACTATCCAAGATTATCCTGTGCCCACCCTCTGGTAGCTTGGCACGAGCAGTCAGGCTTAACTCAGAAGGCAATGTGTAAAGTATTTGTGCAATAAATCATACAATACCACCATATAGCACCACAAAAATACACCACACAGTGTTTAGAAAAATATATCATATTTATCAGGATAATTGTAGGTCAAAAAGAATAAAGTTGCAATGGAAAATTGTAGAAATATCACAGGAAGGTGATACAAAGTGTCTTAAGTCTTTAGAATATAAACAAAGTCTCTTTCAAGCACAAGTACCTGGTTGGGAGTGGAAAAATCTCCTCAGAGGGCCACAAGCGAAGAGGTGCGTGGAAAAAGGGTGTGTGCGTTGATTTCTCCCCAGCACACACGGACTTGCGTCGTTATTTTCCACGCGGGGAAGTCGGCGTCGTTTTCCAGCGCGCGGACAGTCTCTTTCTGTGGATCGCGGGGATTAACAGATGTCCCGGGTCTGTGCGTGGATTTTCCTGCTTGTTTTCCGGCTGCGCGTCGGTCTGCGGGGCTGCGCGTCGAAATTACGATCTCACGGCAGGCGTCGCGTCGATTTCTCCTCTAGACTTCGATCTGCGGGGCTGCGCGTTGAAATTACGATCTCACGGCAGGCGTCGCGTCGATTTCTCCTCTAGAGGTCGGGCGGCGTTGTCCTTGCGAGGCCGTGCGTCGGATCTTCGATCGTCCCAAGAGCGTCGCATCGATCAGTGTCGGAGTGCGGCGTTTTTCTCGCCGCGAAACAAGCTGTGCGTCGAAATTTTCGGCGCACGGAGCGTCCAAGTAAAAGAGGGAAGTCTTTTTGGTCATGAGACTTCAAGGAACAGGAGGCAAGCTCTATCCAAGCCCTTGGAGAGCACTTTCACAGCCAGACAAGAGTTCAGCAAGGCAGCAGGGCAACAGCAAGGCAGCAGTCCTTTGTAGAAAGCAGGCAGGTGAGTCCTTTGAGCAGCCAGGCAGTTCTTCTTGGCAGGATGTAGGTTCTGGTTCAGGCTTCTTCTCCAGCAAGTGTCTGATGAGGTAGGGCAGAGGCCCTGTTTTATACCCAAATGTGCCTTTGAAGTGGGGGAGACTTCAAAGAGTGGCTAAGAAGTGCACCAGGTCCCCTTTCAGTTCAATCCTGTCTGCCAGGGTCCCAGTAGGGGGTGTGGCAGTCCTTTGTGTGAGAGCAGGCCCTCCACCCTCCCAGCCAAGGAAGACCCATTCAAAATGCAGAGGTATGCAAGTGAGGCTGAGTACCCTGTGTTTGGGGTGTGTCTGAGTGAATGCACAAGGAGCTGTCAACCAAGCCCAGCCAGACGTGGATTGTAAGGCACAGAAGGATTTAAGTGCAAAGAAATGCTCACTTTCTAAAAGTGGCATTTCTAGAATAGTAATATTAAATCTGACTTCACCAGTAAGTAGGACTTTGTATTACCATTCTGGCCATACTAAATATGACCTCCCTTCTCCTTTCAGATCAGCAGCTGCCACTTCAACAGTGTATGAGGGCAGCCCCAATGTTAGCCTATGAAGGGAGCAGGCCTCACAGTAGTGTGAAAACGAATTTAGGAGTTTTACACTACCAGGACATATAACTACACAGGTACATGTCCTGCCTTTTACCTACACAGCACCCTGCCCTAGGGGTTACCTAGGGCACACATTAAGGGTGTCCTATATGTAGAAAAAGGGGAGTTCTAGGCTTGGCAAGAACTTTTAAATGCCAAGTCGATGTGGCAGTGAAACTGCACACACAGGCCTTGCAATGGCAAGCCTGAGACAAGGAGAAGGGGCTACTTAAGTGGGTGGCACAATCAGTGCTGCTGGCCCACTAGTAGCATTTAATTTACCAGCCCTATGCACATAGAGTGCACCTTACTAGGGACTTATAGGTAAACTAATAATCCAATCAGGTATGATTCCAGGTTACCATGTTTTAGGGGAGAGAGCATATGCACTTTAGCCCTGGTTAGCAGAGGTAAAGTGCGCAGAGTCTATAAACCAGCAAAAACAGTGTCCAAAAAGCGGAGGGAGGCAGGCAAAAAGTTAGGGGTGACTACCCTAAGGCTGTCAGGTCTAACAGTCATAATAACCTGCAGGACATTGATTTAAGCCTAATTCCCATCAGTGACAGCTACAGATGAAAGACGGACGTCTTGGCCCTACAGTCTCAGCACCCAGAAAGTAGCAAAGCTGGACAGCGATCGCCAGCGCATGGTATCGTACTTGCTCCATCAGACGGCGTTGGACATCACAAAACCAAAGTTTCAGTGTAAAAGAGCTAAAGGGAAGGATTCCTGTCATTGATGGCAGAGCTGTTTTGAGGTTTCATTTCTCTACCTGTCATGTGCTGGTAATCTCTGACAGTGTGCAATCCCTTGAGCCCCTTGGCCTGAGTTTTGGCCACACCCCCCCTTTTCTTTGCTCCAACGGAAGAAGGGCAGTGCACCGGAGATTTCAAGTTTGGAAAAAGGCACTATATTGTGGTGCCCATGAAAGAGCAGCTTGAGCGTCCTCTAAAACTAAATAATGAGTGTTGGAGTCTGAAAGTGCTGCTGAGCTTGAGCTATTTCCCAATTAATGGTGCTTGGGTCTGCACGAGATGATTTGTGCCCTTGATCAATGAAGAGCACATTGTTTGTAGTGTCTGCCACAGAGGAGAGACACTGGTGCATTGCTTTAAGACATTGAGACTTTCGAGTGAGCTGTGGGTGTTTGCCAGGAGGGCACTCCAACTAAGCAGTACTTTTCTCACGAAGAGGCCTGAATTGAGAGGCCCATGCGAAAGAAAACAACAAAAGAAAATTTGATGGACAATAGAAGCCTGCCAGAGAGGCTTTTTGAACGGACTCTGGGCATAGTTGGTTTCACAAGAGGTTTCCGTGTGATTGTATAGACTAGGTGTTAGGAGACTGAGGGGGTCATTCTGACCTCGGCGGTAAAATGCCCTTACCGCCGGTCATAAGACCGCCATAACACCGCCGCGGCCGCGGTCAACCGCCACGGTCATTCTGATCCACAACGGCCAAACCTCCAAAAATCCGTCCTCCACTGCAGCCCGCCACATCGGCGGGCAGCGATAAACTGGAGATGACCAAACCTCCACCGTCACGCCAACAGAAATACGCCCATGCCATTACGACCCACGAATCCACACGGCGGTCATTCAAACGCGGTATTCCATTGGCGGTACACACCACCGCGGTCAGAATACACACACATCACCAAAACACAGCCACATTGGACAATTTGAAATACACACACCTGATACACATACACACACCACTCCCACACAATCAACCAACTATAAAACACACACCCACATCACCCACAAACCCCTGCGACCATAATTACTGAGAGAAGGAGAGAGAGACACAGCAGACAATCCATAGCAAGACACACTGAGGCACACTACACCATCACACACACCACATAGTAGCACAAAGGACCACACACCAACATACTCATCATCACATACACCACCCCACACCTCACCCACACCACCCCATGGCACCCCAAAGGCACCCACGCTTTTCGGACCAAGAACTCCGGGTCATGGTGGAGGAAATCCTAAGAGTGGAACCCCAGCTCTTCGGCTCGCAGGTGCAGCACACCAGTATAGCCAGGAAGGCGGAGCTATGGCAGCGGATCGTGGACAGGGTCAACGCGGTGGGACAGCATCCCAGGAATAGGGAGGACATCCGCAAAAGATGGAACGACCTACGGGGGAAGGTCCGATCGATGGTCTTCAGGCACAACATTGCGGTCCAGAAGACTGGCGGCGGACCCCCACCCACCCCTCCCGAATTTACATCGTGGGAGCAAGAGGTCTTGACCATCCTGCATCCTCAGGGCCATCTCAACTACTATATCCCCCCCACCCCACCAGCATGCCAACCCACACCCCCACCCTCACCCCCAACCCCCCAGCACATATCCTCCCTGACAATGTCTCACCAGCACAACCCACCCATCCCAACACCAACTCCTGCATGGCAACACAAATCATGGGCACCCATCACCTATGCATGACCACTGCACTAACCCCTCCCCCCCCTAAATACCCTCACAACACCTCCCTCAAGGGAATGCCTGCACTGGGGAACAAGGGCACCCATAACACGCACGCTATTGCACACACAGAAACAATAACCAAACTCTCTTACCCCATGCAGGACCCGAATGACAACACACCAGCCAGGAGTGTCCAGAAGTGTCCATCCCACCACCGGAACAGGCCCACACTGAGGATAGCAGCTCTGTCGACAGTGAACCTGATGACCAGCCCGGACCATCGGGGACCTCTGGGCAGTCGGTTCCCCTCAGGCAGCTACAGGCCACACCAGACCCGACCCCCTCTGCCGACACCAGCACAGCTCCCACCCAGCGGGCCCATGCCTCTGTCTCTAAGACAGCTCAATCAGCGGTGTGTCCACCACTACAGGGCACCCAGGCTAACCCAACACCCCAACAACAACAGGGACCTGGGGGCAGTGGGAGCGGGCACACCGGCCAGGGGACAGAGGCCGGGGGAAACCGGGCAGCTCGGAGGGCTGCTGTGCGACAGGGGGGGGAGGAGAGGCCCAGGGAACCCACTCTCCAAGAGGCCCTCACCACCATCATGGCAGCCTACCACCACTCCCAAGAAACAATGGCGACGGTACTGGCCAGGTTCACTGAGATCCAGGCACAGCAGGAAGAACGCTACATGGGGTTCAGGGAGGAGCTGAGAATCATCGGGACCGCAATGGGGACAATCGTCCAGGCCCTCCACAGGATAGAGGACGCGTTGCGGGACCATGGTGCACCACACAGGGCCCCTGTCACTAGGCCGGACCAGGAACAGCCTACCACCTCCGCCGGCGCTAGTGGACAGGAGGTCCCAACACCTCGACAGCCCCCCAGAACCCCACCTCCTGCTGAAGAACAACCACCCCGTAAGAGGAGCCTGAGACCAAAGAAAAAGACAGAGTAGGATGTCAAGACCCCCGCCAGCAGGACATACCCCCTGAACTCTTCCCACTGTCCCACATTGCCACCCTGTCCAACCATGAACTGCCTATGCTCCATCCTTCCCCAGGCAAAAGAACAATGCACCTGTGAGACTGAGAACTGGACTCTGCCATGGATATTCCTCCACCCCCACCCATCACCCTTAGAATCACATGTACCGATATCTAGCACTGTAAATAAATCACATTTTGCACAATAATCTGTTTTGAGTCATGCTGTCTTATTAACAAATGTATTACATATTGCTGTTCAATTTCTGTTCTGTCAATTAGTCATGACAACATACCAATGTCAATACGCTGTATTTCATGGGCGAACCAAGCAGAAGTCAGGTACTGAGTCAGACAGCACTGAGAAGGGAAGGGAAAGGCAAAAATTACTGAAAAACATCTGTGGGGAACTACAGAAAGTACAGATGCAGGAGGCTAGAAGCAATTGGGAAATGGCGTGGGTGATTCTTACCTGGGTGTCACTGGAAATACTGTTGTATCACTCTATCCCTATTGTCTGTGTCGTCCTCTGAGTCTTCCTCCTCTTCACTCTCCACAGGCTCCACGGCTTCTACAACACCACCATCTGGACCATCCTCCTGCAGGAAAGGCACCTGGCGTCGCAAAGCCAGGTTGTGAAGCATACAGCAGGCCACGATGATATGGCACACCTTCTTTGGTGAGTACATTAGGGATCCACCAGTCATATGCAGGCACCTAAACCTGGCCTTCAGGAGTCCAAAGGTTCGCTCAATCACCCTCCTAGTACGCCCATGGGCCTCATTGTAGCGTTCCTCTGCCCTTGTCCGGGAATTCCTTACTGGGGTCAGTAGCCACGGCAGGTTGGGGTAACCAGAGTCACCTATTAGCCACACACGTTGTCTCTGTAGCTGCTCCATCACATAGGGGATGCTGCTATTTCGCATCACATACGCGTCATGCACTGACCCTGGGAACTTGGCATTTACATGGGAGATGTACTGGTCAGCCAAACAGACCACCTGGACATTCATCGAATGATAATTTTTTCTGTTTCAGAACACCTGCTCATCGTCTTTTGGGGGTACCAAAGCCACATGGGTCCCATCAATGGCACCAATGATGTTGGGGATGTGTCCAAGGGCATAGAAATCACCCTTCACTGTAGGCAAGTCACCCTCCTCGGGGAAAATGATGTAGCTCCGCATGAGTTTCATCAGGGCAGACAACACTCTGCTCAAAATCTTAGAAAACATAGGCTGAGACATTCCAGATGACATGGCCACTGTGGTCTGGAATGACCCACTGGCCAAAAAATGGAGGACTGACAAAACCTGCACCAGAGGGGGAATCCCTGTGGGTTGGCGGATGGGGGACATCAGGGCTGGCTCCAGCTGGGCACACAGTTCATGGATAGTGGCACGGTCAAGTCTGTATCGAAGTATTATATGGCGTTCTTCCATTGTCGACAGGTCCACCAGCGGTCGGTACACGCGAGGATTCCTCCTTCTCATCGCAAGTCCCAGCGGACGGTGCCTAGGAAGGACAACATGGAGCACAGAGTCAGCCAAAACACAGGTACGTACAGACAGCTTGCACAGTTAAAGAATGGCAATGGGTTGAAAGGCATGTATGTGTGGCAATGCAAGGCCTAGGCCTGTGTGTCGCAGTCAAAATTAAGCCATGTGGGCCCTTGAAATGGCGGCTGCCTGACCTGTGAAGTGGGACAATGGGATGTGAGGTCAATGCGCTGGCGGGGCACACCGTGGCGGTAGGCGGTCGCAGACCGCGGCGCAAAGCCGCATTGGTTAACATTGAAGCCTATGGGTTTCAGGAGCCAATAACGAAGTGCGCCGGCGGTCGCGGTACGCACCGCCGCGGTACGCACCGCCGCGGACGTGACCGCCATTTTCTATCTGCTTAATCACTCGAGACCTGATCATCCACAGGAGAGGACCTATACTGCAAGTGCTGCTGTGACCTCGGTCTGGAAGATACAATGGCTGCTGCGACTGGGGAAAGGGCCCCTGCCTTCACGTCTGAAGAGTTGGACAAGCTCGTGGATGGGGTCCTCCCCCAGTATGCGCTACTCTACGGTCCTCCAGACCAACAAGTGAGTACACCGGGTGCTAATGGAATGGGCTATGCCTGTGTGGATTGGGGTGGATGTAAGTTGGTGGGGTGGGCGGCGAATGAGGAGTGCAACGCCCGACAGATGAGAGCATGTGCCATATGGCAAAGTGGGTGGGGGGGGCCAATTACATCTAACATGCAGGTCATTGATGAGTTCCTCCTTTCCACCCTGTACATGTCTAATAGGTCAGCGCTCATCAGAAGATCGACATTTGGCGTGCCATCGCCAAGGAAGTCCGGACCTTGGGGGTCCACAACAGACGGGGCACCCACTGCCGCAAGAGGTGGGAGGACATCCGCCGCGGAACAAGGAAGACCGCAGAAACACTGCTGGGGATGGCCTCCCAACCTAGGAGGGGTGCCAGTCGCACCATGACCCCCCTGATGTCCCGGATCCTGGCGGTGGCCTACCCTGAATTGGATGGGCGCTTTAAGACGTCACAGCAGACACAAGGGGGTGAGTATCAGCACATTCTCCTATCTTTCTGCGCAGTGGAGGCGTCTGGGTGGGGGAGGAGGGCTGTGGGTGACATTAGGCCAGGGCGCTTTCTGTAGTGTAGTCCTCTCCCTTAGGCATGGCCCTGTGCCCCCGGCCCCCACCTCGGTAGGGTGACAAGTACAGCCATTGAAGGTCCAGCATCTCCCATGTGCGCGTTTGATGTCTCTTGGCCTGTTGTCTTAGTCAGTAGTACTGAGTAGTGTACCCCGAATGCGCGGCTTAGTGCATTAGGCACCTGTGTCTGTCCTCTCCGCCAAAGGTGTTGACATTGTATGCACTCAACCTGGTCTTCTTTTTTCTCCCCCCACCCTTTCTCTTCATCTTCTTGTGCATGTGTGCCTTAGCATCATCAGGCGGAGGAGATATGGCATCGGAGCACGAGGGAGCTGCAGGACACAAGGCCCCGGTGGGCCCATGAACAGACACCGAGGGCACCAGTGATCCGGAGGGCGAGGGGAGCACCACGACGGGGACCGCTGGTGAGAGCAGCGAAAGCGACACGTCCTCGGATGGGAGCTCCCTAGGGGTGGCGGCAACATCCGTGCCCCCCGCCTCTACAGGTACAGCCGCCACCCAGCGCACCAGCCCCGCCCTCCCAGCAGCCCCTCAGTCTTCGCTCCGTGCCGGTTCGCCCAGGAAGGCGCGCGTCTCCTTCGCCCCAGGCACCTCAGCCCCTGCCCCTGTTGCCCCAGCTGCCCTCAGTGCGGAGCTCATTGACCTGGTAAGGACGCTCATTGTTGGGCAGACGACCCTTTTGAATGCCATCCAGGGTGTGCAAAGGGAGGTGCAACAGAGCAATGCGTACCTGGAGGGCATTCATTCGGGTCAGGCTGCCCATCAACGAGCGTTCACTGCTCTGGCCTCAGCACTGACGGCAGCCATTGTCCCTGTTTCCAGACTCCCTCTTCTGACTGCCTCCAGCCTGTCTCTGTCTCCTGTTCCTCAGCCTATCCCATCCACACCATCAGACCAGCCTGCACACACCTCAACACCCAAGAGCAGCTCATCCAAACACAAGCACCACAGATCCCGCAAACACTCACCCGAGCAACACCCAGATGCAGACATGCCAACAGCCACTGCCACCCCTGTGTCCCCCTCCTCCTCGTCTCCCTCCTCCCTCCCTGTGACGTCTACACTCACACCTGCATGCACCCCAACATCAGCCAGTGCTTCCATCACCACCTCACCCTCCAGTACAGTCCACACTCGTGCAGTCACCACCCCCACTGCCATGTACACGTCCCCTGTGTCCTCTCCCACTGTGTCTGTCACCCCCTCTTCCAAGACACACAAACGCAGGCAGCCACCCACCCAACAGCCATCCACCTCACGACAGCCTACAGCACCAGCACCTTCACCCAATGACAGCACACCTGACTCTCCTACAACCACCTCCTCTACCTCCACTTCCATCTCCACTTCTCCTACCCTTTACCTTGGCCCTAAAAAACTTTTCCTGGCTAACCTTAACCTCTTTCCCCCCAATGACCTCCCCCATCCATCTTCAAAGAGTCCCAAGAGCACCGCAGCCACCACCAGCCCAGCTTCGGGTGTCACTGTTGTGCCTGGGTTCTGGAGCCCACCCTTTGCCAGCAGTGACACATCGAGCTGCAGCAAGGACACGTCCAGCCCCCCCCCCCGGCAAGAGGACCCGCAAAACCAAGGACCGCCGTGCGAGGACCGACAGGGCTGCCCCCAAGGAGCAATGTGCGGCCACTTCACCACCCACACCATCTGGGGGAGGCAAGGGCCCGAGAGCCCCATCAAAGGAGCGGAAGGGCAGCAGGAGCGCGGAGAAGGTGGACCCCACATGCCACATCCCAGCTGGGAAGGAGGACACTAAGGAGGCCAGGAGTCCGTCCCCGAAGGGTCCAGAAACGTCACGGTCCGAGGGCGACTGAGCAGGGAGTCGAGGCCAGGTCTGGCTCCCTTGACTTGCTGGATGAGCACCGCTGAACAGGGCCCGCGGTGCAGAAGAGCACCGCTGAACAGGGCCCCGCCGTGGAGAAGAGCACCGCTGAACAGGGCCCACGGTGCAGAAGAGCACCGCTGAACAGGGCCCCGCCGTGGAGATAGGCACCGCTGAACAGGGCCCGCGGTGGAGAAGAGCACCGCTGAACAGGGCCCGCGGTGCAGAAGAGCACCGCTGAACAGGGACCCGCCGTGGAGATAGGCACCGCTGAACAGGGCCCGCGGTGCAGAAGAGCACCGCTGAACAGGGCCCCGCCGTGGAGATAGGCACCGCTGAACAGGGCCCGCGGTGGAGAAGAGCACCGCTGAACAGGGCCCGCGGTGCAGAAGAGCACCGCTGAACAGGGCCCCGCCGTGGAGATAGGCACCGCTGAACAGGGCCCGCGGTGGAGAAGAGCACCGCTGAACAGGGCCCGTGGTGCAGAAGAGCACCGCTGAACAGGGCCCCGCCGTGGAGATAGGCACCGCTGAACAGGGCCCGCGGTGGAGAAGAGCACCGCTGAACAGGGCCCGCGGTGCAGAAGAGCACCGCTGAACAGGGCCCCGCCGTGGAGAAGAGCACCGCTGAACAGGGCCCGCCGTGGAGAAGAGCACCGCTGAACAGGGCCCGCCGTGGAGAAGAGCACCGCTGAACAGGGCCCGCGGTGCAGAAGAGCACCGCTGAACAGGGCCCCGCCGTGGAGATAGGCACCGCTGAACAGGGCCCGCGGTGGAGAAGAGCACCGCTGAACAGGGCCCCGCCGTGGAGATAGGCACCGCTGAACAGGGCCCGCGGTGGAGAAGAGCACCGCTGAACACGGCCCGCCGTGGAGAAGAGCACCGCTGAACAGGGCCCCGCCGTCTCAAGCACCGCTCCGCTGGGCACCGCCGTCTCAAGCACCGATCCGCTGGGCCCTTCTTCTCAAGCACCGCTCCGCTGGGCCCCGCCGTCTCAAGCACCGCTCCGCTGGGCCCTTCTTCTCAAGCACCGCTCCGCTGGGCCCTTCTTCTCAAGCACCGCTCCGCTGGGCCCTTCTTCTCAAGCACCGCTCCGCTGGGCCCCGCCGTCTCAAGCACCGCTCCGCTGGGCCCTTCTTCTCAAGCACCGCTCCGCTGGGCCCCGCCGTCTCAAACACCGCTCCGCTGGGCCCTTCTTCTCAAGCACCGCTCCGCTGGGCCCCGCCGTCTCAAGCACCGCTCCGCTGGGCCCTTCTTCTCAAGCAACGCTCCGCTGGGCCCCGCCGTCTCAAGCACCGCTCCGCTGGGCCCTTCTTCTCAAGCACCGCTCCGCTGGGCCCCGCCGTCTCAAACACCGCTCCGCTGGGCCCTTCTTCTCAAGCACCGCTCCGCTGGGCCCCGCCGTCTCAAGCACCGCTCCGCTGGGCCCTTCTTCTCAAGCACCGCTCCGCTGGGCCCTTCTTCTCAAGCACCGCTCTGCTGGGCCCTGCCGTCTCAAGCACCGCTCCGCTGGGCCCCGCCGTCTCAAGCACCGCTCCGCTGGGCCCTTCTTCTCAAGCACCGCTCCGCTGGGCCCTTCTTCTCAAGCACCGCTCCGCTGGGCCCTTCCTCTCAAGCACCGCTCCGCTGGGCACCGCCGTCGCAAGCACCGTTTATGGTTCACTGTGCCCACCATGCCTCCTCCTTGACCAGTGGAGACTGTCATCCACCTGATGGACTGTGGCTTTGCACTCCCCAGGATGGTCCAGTGGGCAGCCCACCCACTGTAGAGACATTGAGAGACTGTGGCTTTGCACTCCCCAGGATGGCCCAGTGGGCAGCCCACCCACTGTAGAGACATTGAGAGACTGTGGCTTTGCACTCCCCAGGATGGCCCAGTGGGCAGCCCACCCACTGTAGAGACATTGAGAGACTGTGGCTTTGCACTCCCCAGGATGGCCCAGTGGGCAGCCCACCCACTGTAGAGACATTGAGAGACTGTGGCTTTGCACTCCCCAGGATGGCCCAGTGGGCAGCCCACCCACTGTAGAGACATTGAGAGACTGTGGCTTTGCACTCCCCAGGATGGTCCAGTGGGCAATCCACCCACTGCAGAGACTTGAGAGACTGTGGCTTTGCACTCCCCAGGATGGTCCAGTGGGCAATCCACCCACTGCAGAGACTTGAGAGACTGGGGCTTTGCACTCCCCAGGATGGTCCAGTGGGCAATCCACCCACTGCAGAGACTTGAGAGACTGTGGCTTTGCACTCCCCAGGATGGTCCAGTGGGCATGTTGGCTCCTCGTGGATCTGGCGTCGTGGACTCATGTGGCTGTGGTGCCCCCCCTTCCCTTCCCCCTGAGGTGCCTGTAGTTTTTACATCTGATGCCCCTGCAGTGTTCTCTCCAAAGGACTCAGGTCTCCTGTGTGGGCTTTGCCCTTGTTTCTCAAGACTTTGGCCCACGGACATGCTGAAATCGTAGGTTGTGCAGGACTTGGTACTTCAGTTATACACTGATGTGTGTGTCATTAGTTTTGTTGTGGATATCTTTCATGGTTGTACGCTAATTTTCTGGAGCTTTTTGGTACATAAATATTTATTCAAAATATGATTATGTCCTAGCATTTTTCAGGGGTGTTTGGGTGGTGTCACTGTGACTTGGTGCGCTGCATTGGTGAGTACATAGTTGGGGGGGGGGGGGCCGCATATGTGTGTGGCCGTAACCTTTCGTCCTCCCCCTCCCGTGTGTCGTAGGTGCAGTACTCACCGTTGTCGTCTGCGCCGGACTTCGTACTCGTGGTAGATGAGAAGGTAGACGAGAGCAGGTAGGATGTTTAATTCGGGTTCCATGCTGTCCTCCTTCCTCCTGGAGTGCGTAGTGGTGAGCGTTTTCCCGTCCGTAGTCTGTTTCTGCCGTGTTTTTATCGGCGGTGCTCCCGCCCCGGAAAAGGTGGCGGATTGGTGAGTTGGAATAGTGTGGGCGGTACATTGTCTGCCGCCTGTCTGTTGGCGGTGACCGCCGCGCTGTTTGTTTGTACCGCCGTGGCGGTCGGAGTGTTAAGGTGGCTGTCTGTGTTGGCGGTTCCCGCCAGGCTCAGAATCCCATATTTTTTACCGCCAGCCTGTTGGCGGGTTGGCCGCCGCTTTAACACCGACCGCCAGGGTTAGAATCACCCCCTGATTGTTTTGCTGGCATTGTTTTAAAGTACTATTCTGTTTAGTAAAAGCAGAATAAAGTCCATTTTCTGTGGAAAGAGTACCCCCTTTTCACCTTAGAGCATTGATGAGAGTCACCACTGTTCCACCTGAACATACAAAAATTACTGAAATGCAGAGGAGCCCTAAAAATGTTACTAGATAATTTTAGGATTCGCTTTTTGGTTAGGGTTGTGAAAAATTATTATTTCATTTGTAATTTGTAATAGTGGTCACTACTTTCTCCCGTTGTCTATATGTTCTTAATAACGTGTTTTCTAGTGTCTTTTAAACATGACGTTGTCATTTATGGGTGGGATTGTTTTTCTGTACTCAATTGACTTCTGCACCCACTTCCCAACCTATGTTTTTTCCTACTATTGTTTCTTTGCACTCTTTTCACCCTTTTCCTGAACATGAGCAGGTTAGAAGATCAGAATTCGTAAGCAATTCTTTTGTACAGCTTCTGCATCAACACTAGTTAGTAGTGAACATCACTAATTGTTGGGTGTGTGATCTTATGCCACCTACTGCAGATAGAGGTATTCCTTATTTTGTCCTGCCATATGTGGCCTTTTGTGCTACTTCATGTTCAAGGAGACCTGTCCAGAGAGAGTTACCAAGTACTAGAATTTTGCTCCAGCAACATCTCCATGGCCTTATGAATATAGACCCGGACTCAGATTAGTATGAGTATAGTTGTTGCCTATGTAAGGGCAAAAGCAGGGTCTGTGGTACTTTAAATTTCGGAACCATACTGGAGGCATGGCCCTATCATGCAGATTTTAGTATCAGAGAGCCGCAAATGGCAAATACGATATGTACGAGTGTTTTTATCGCGTTTCATCAATGGAATGACCTTGTATATGATACTGCATATTGATCCCATTTTAGAACGATAGCCATTTTATGATTGCCCTCACATAGGCCAATGTCTAATGCTGAAAACGAGTCTGAAGGACACGTACACCTTTGCTGACTCCTCTGTGACCTGGGCAAGCTGACTCCACTGCCTGAAGCCAAACCTGTTCGGCCAGTTTCTTTCCCAGTGGCCGAATGAGATTAGTATCAAGGCACAACACATCATAAACCTTTCATCACACACAAACCATGCCTAATCTTACACACACCTGTCCCTGTTTCTTTCTTTATGACTTGCTTTACAAGGAGGAGGTGCCCGTTTATATTGGGGGTCCGTCGATATCTGATGAAAGTACTAAGCCTTGCCGGGTAATTGATTGAGGGCTCGACAAACTGAAATATGGGCTTGTCATCATAAACCTGCTATTTCTTTGTAGTGAACATATGTGATTGGTCAACTGTAATCCTGTTAAAACCCCAAAGGCTACTCACATGTTGCCTCTCTAGCTTTTCTCATTTGCTTAGGAATGTGACTGGTACAACCCCCTTGCATGCCTAGGGCATAATAAATGATATAAAAGGTCTGAGCTAAGACCATTTAGGCAGACTGCCTCTTTCAGTTGCTATAGGTCAGCTTCTGGGAGACGTAGTCTCACTCATTTGAGTTTAATAAAGATGTCTTTTCATATTTCAGCTTCTTTGCCAAGTTCTTTGTTATATTACCCTGAGAATGAAAATCTCTAGTACTACAATAGGAGGAAATCCTGTTCAGAGGTCCTTTGACAAAGGGGAATCCAGCCTCATAGAACTCTTATTGGCTTCAGGCTTCAGCCTCGTCCCGTTGGAGATTTTCAACATCCAAAAAAGAGACTAAGGACCAGATTTAGATTTTGGCGGAGGGGGTTACTCTATCAAAAATGTAACAGATATCCAATCTGCTGTATTATACCTACATTATAGCCTCTGAACTTGAAGTACGGCGGACGGGATATACGTCATGCTTGTGACGGAGTAACCTCTCTGCCAAACTCTAAATCAAGCCTTAAATCTGAATGTAGAAATCTTGACCGTGACCAGGTCCAGTGGCCCCCTGAATGATCCTCCTCAGACACCCCATTCAGCATTGCCTCATTGAACTTTACCTTCTCAAGCAACATTTTACTGAAATCTTTCCTAAGATCGAAGGTAAGCTCCGATCTATGTTTTGTATCTGACTCATTATTCATCATGATCTGCCATATTTTTCAATTTTTCCCTTTTTCCCTGCAACTAGATGTTCGTGCTTGGAGCTTAGATCTTCCAAGTGCTGGTTTTTGCACTAAAATTTAAAAATTCAAAACTCTGTTTTTACTGATTGGATATTTGTAATTTTGGTGTCAAATAATTTATCAGATTTTACTTTATGTTTCTAAATTGGTGTGTGATTTTTCTTGTGCTGTGTTTTCACTTTATTACTGTTTGTGTGATGCATAGATACTTTACACATTTGTTCTAAGTTAAGGTTGACTACTTTTGCGCCAAACTACCAAAGGATCAAGCACAGGTTTTCCCTTACAAGGATTGTGGCTGTTGCTTGAGCAAGGTTAACACCCCACTCAACTAATAACCCAATTTCTCACAATTATTAAATAGTAATTCACTTTAGTTGTTTATTGGTAGGAGAGCCAGGCACTTTGGTAGGATGATGCACATTTCCAGCTTTCATTCATGAAAACATTGGATGTTTGCATTCAGTAACATTCGAGTTGCCACATGTTGTCCACTGTTGCCTAGTGAACACTTGTTTACTGATGGCGAACTTCAAAGGATGGCAGTGCTGGCACGTTGCTGATAGATGTGTGAAAAAATTTAAATCTTTAACACTTTTTTCAGCTTTAAAAAACAACTGCCTTTTTCCATTTTATGTTTAAAGCATGTACGTAATGTAAATTCTACTTCGAGTGTGTAATGTTTTGAACAGTAATTTACATTGATTATATTTTCTTTTGTATCATACATCCACATTCCAAGTGACTAATCCTATTAATGCTCACATCATCACGATTACAAAATACGTTTGCTTAGATTTTCATTTCTTCTCATAAAATACATCCACATCTAATTAATCTAAATGAAACGCATTTACATAGTCATTGGTAATCGTACATTCTGGATTGCTCTGGACCTTCTGGACATAGGATGGACACATCTTTCTTAGAGAAAAAGAATGTTTAACACCCCAGGATCAGAAATTGAGGGTAATTTGTGGGCTGTTTTACAAATTAGATGCTGAACTTTGGGATAAACCTAAAGGCCTGCTGAGAAACAGCTTAATGTTTGTGTCAGTTTCTTACCAGTGTTGTGCAATGGATACTACGGGAACGGCAGTCCCAGACCAACTTTATTTCAAAACGATTCATGTGAGCAGATAAATAGCATCACAGATAGTCACGGAGCCTCAATCAATCAGCCTCAAGAAGAGAGGCACACATTTTATAAGGTGGAGACGTTTTATTGGAAGCTCCATTGACAATTCCCTCTTAATTTTATGTGCTCAGCAGATGTGCATTTTTCATTACTATTTTTGGATGAGCTCACGTACAGATTACTAGCCAAGTGGTAAATAAAAAAAACACTTAAAGATACTATGAGTCTGCTAGTCAGTTGCACAAGTTACAACTGGCTATCTTCTCCAGGACGGTCAAATTATTCATAGTCAGCAGGGATCTAACCGATATATAATGCATTGCACTGCACTTGATAAGAGAAGGTGTGGTTTACTAAACATATCGTTAATATGTCCCCCATATAATTATGTTACACTACCCATGCATACCTCCCAGTAAAACAATCGTGTTTATGATATTATCGCCTTCTGAATCATTAATTGAAGTAGAACACATAGGGGGTGATTCTGATTCTGGCGGGCGGCGGAGGCCGCCCGCCAGAATTCCGCCCCCATTATACCGCTCCGCGGTCAAAAGACCGCGGAGGGTATTATGAGTTTTTCCCTGGGCTGGCGGGCGGTCTCCAAAAGACCGCCCGCCAGCCCAGGGAAAAACTCCCTTCCCACGAGGATGCCGGCTCGTAATCGAGCCGGCGGAGTGGGAAGGTGCGACGGGTGCAGTGGCACCCGTCGCGTATTTCAGTGTCTGCAAGGCAGACACTGAAATACTTTGCGGGGCCCTCTTACGGGGGCCCCTGCTGTGCCCATGCCATTGGCATGGGCACGGCAGGGGCCCCCAGGGGCCCCGCGACCCCCCCTACCGCCATCCTGTTCATGGCGGCTTTCCCGCCATGAACAGGATGGCGGTAGGGGGGGTCAGAATCCTCATGGCGGCGGAGCGCGCTCCGCCGCCATGAAGGATTCCCCCGAGCAGTGGTAAGTCGGCGGGAGCCCGCCGACTTGCCGCTTCTGACCGCGGCTGAACCGCCGCGGTCAGAATGCTCGTGGGAGCACCGCCAGCCTGTTGGCGGTGCTCCCGTGGTCGGTGGCCCTGGCGGCCACCGGCCGCCAGGGTCAGAATGACCCCCATAGGGCCTGACTATGAGTGGGGTGGTCTGTAGACCGCCACACTTGTGGTGGCGGTCTGGACCGCCGCCAATCCATCAGTGGTTTGTGACAGGACGTTTGGTCACAATATATTGAACTGTTACGGAGTCCCAGGTTGATTTGGTAACATTTCCAAAAAGCAAACCTTCCACTTTGTGAATTGCATTGAAACTTTCAGGTGGAGTAGGCAGTGGTCTAGAGGACGAATGGTAGCTTTCATTGAAACTTGCAAATAAACAGAAAGCTTTTTTTAAAGAGCCCTGTTTCCTTTGAAGAAATTAGGCAGCTTATTTTTTTAAAGTTTTCATTATTTAAATGCAGTAACCTGCTGACCAATGCAGGCCACCAGCCTATGATAGTGGTCAGTCATATGGAGGCAAAATTAGCCCAGATTTATAGGGCCATATTTATACTATTTTAGCGCCGCATATGCACCATTTTTTGACTCAAAAGTGGCACAAACTTACAAAATACAATTGTATTTTGCTTTTTTAAGCATGCGCTGCTTTTGTGTCAATATGGGCCATACTTTTTTAGCGCTGCATTTGCGGCATTTTTTGATGTAAAAGTGGCGCAAGCTTACAAAATAAAATTATATTTTGTAAGTTTGTGCCGATTTGCGTAAAATAATTACGCAATTGGGCACTAAAAAAGTATAAATCTGGGCCTAAATTGGTACATTTGATTGCAACACACTTGTATCCGTTATTTTGTTGCCCGACCTATTAGTACATGAGTTAGGGAAATAAGTTTCTGCTCGCAAAAAGACTGCTCACAAATTACAACTGCGTTTTCTGACAGATGAATGATACTTCTGGTCCTTAATTCTGCCACCAGCAGTCAATGGAGCCCGAACTCTTTAATTTGGATGTTGCCTTATTTTCTATTTATGTTTTTATTTTTGCACAGAAAGTTTTACCAAGGTGTTATCACGCTGCAGTGAGATGTAGGTAATCTCTTTTCAAACAGTTAATGGACCATCTTTAACCGGAATGGAGGGTAAAATAACTTCGGAGAAAATAATAGCAATGAGAGTATGAAGAGAACGGGGCCAGGGTCGTGTGGAAAGTGTTAGAGAAGGATTGTAATTTTAAGAGTGAGGGGTTAGTTAGGGACAGAAATATAGGCTAGATGGGAGACTGTGTGAAGGATGAGGGGGAAAGGTGAAAGAGGATGGATAGGAAATCAAATTGGCTGCCTGTAAATAGTTAAAGAAGAGCTGCCTCAGTTCAATCTTGTTAAAAATATTGAAATGTACATTATGGGGGTTATTCTAACTTTGGAGGAGTGTTAATCCGTCCCAAAAGTGACGGTAAAGTGACGGATATACCACCAGCCGTATTACGAGTTCCATAGGATATAATGGACTCGTAATACGGCTGGTGGTAAATCCGTCACTTTTCCGTCACTTTTGGTACGGATTAACACCTCCTCCAAAGTTAGAATAACCCCCTATATATCTTAGCAACGTGTGTTAATCCAGGTCTCATTGTTTGGGACAAATTAAATACATCTTTCTGTTCTTCACAAGTACTCTGAATTCTCATTATGTATGAAAGTGTCTGGAATATTTTGTTTGCTGAAATATTTGGATGTAGCCCAACAATTGATGTGATTCACCAAAGCATTTTTAGTACATAAAGTAGTACCTCAATAGTACAATCTTATGTACTCATACATGCTATGCAGTAACCGGGGAGCAGAGATCCTTGCCTATGCCTGTCCTATCGCCTATGAGCGGAGTCCTCCAAACAAGTGCTGAGCATGTGGAAGTGGCTCTATATTTGGGGAAGAATCAAGAAGGAGGCTTAGTAAAATTGGGGATATCTGCTACAAAATGTAAACAGAAAAGAAAGAAAGGGGTTGGGAATGCACATGCAAATACAAATGCGGATCTACAAAGAGTAATCAGTTGCAAAGTTATGCGCACAGCTACTACAGTAGTACTAGAGCTCTAACAGACTCAGATCTATCTCAGCAACACATTGGATTAAGTTACTTTCTGCACATGGCCATTCACTGGTACTACAAGACAATCTCACAAAAAACACTGTAGATATGTTATAAAGAGCAAAGAGAAAAAAATAGGAAAATTAAAGGAAAATTATTTCTATGCATTAAAATAAGTGTGTTTGCTTGTTTCAATGCTTTATTTTAATTTTTTAGTGAAAACTCAGGCAAACAGAAGGAAATCTACTTCGAATTTGTAGAGTTGCGATAATACATACAGAAGGAACCCTTCATTCACCTTTAACATGCCTGCTAATGCACAGGGGGAGAGATTCATCACTCATGACTCCACCACACCCATCACCATATGAAATGCACAACAATATCTACGAATCAAAATCCCCCTCATATAAGAAACCAAATCACAGACCAAATAATTTTTCAAAATGTTGATGAATAGATTTGTCACCTCACCACGACATTTGAGGAATACTTACTTGAGGAGTTGAGAGAAGATATACAGGCAGAGTATCAATATCTTTGAGATGTCCACGGAAGCAG
Organism: Pleurodeles waltl; assembly: GCF_031143425.1. Lineage (NCBI taxonomy): Eukaryota > Metazoa > Chordata > Amphibia > Caudata > Salamandridae > Pleurodeles > Pleurodeles waltl. Next base: position 1,659,663,145 of record NC_090444.1, on the reverse strand, counting down.
AAATTGGTAGGTATCGCTTCTAACTAAATGTTATTTTTTACATGATTGCAGACAGTCAGCAGGAACTCACTTCTCCCATAGTCTGCCCCCGGGCCATACCATGCACATTTTAAAACAATGACTGCACCTTGTGTGGATCCTTTCACAGGCAAACCAAACAATGTGTTTGTGACACGTTCTGAGACGAATCACTAGATGAATTCACAAGTTTGTCTTCATGCCACAGTTACTGGCAGTAAGGCAATTGGTGGCAAATAAATTTGATTCCATTGCACACTTTCCTTGGATATTAAGTGCTGTTGATTTACCTATGTGGCATTTCAGCCACCTCACCACTGGGAACATCATTTGAACACACACTGATGGTACCCCACCAATGTGGAAGCTGTCTACGATATCATAGTCTACTTCACTAATCTTAATGCTACAATTTCCTGGGTGCACGAACAAAAGCTACATTTTCAATAGATGTGTATTGCAGTTAGTTGCTGGGGATCTTGGTGAAATATGGATACTTGGCATGCAAGTTTAAATCAACTGCTGCAGTCTTATGGTAGCTACTTTCAAATAAATATCCCTTGATTTTGTTGTAGGTGATGCTGAGTATGTCTTCTCTCGCCCTCTCTACACCTATTCCTACATTCAATCACATAGCCTTAACAAATGTACAGAAAGGCATGCATGGGTAAACAAACCATCATTTACTGCATTTTAGCACCTTCGACCCATGTTTCAGATGTCCTGATCATATCAGGGGGACTCTCCAGTATTACTGAGAAATAGTGTAGCTTGATGAGGGTTGCAGAATATCACCATGCAATGGGATTACATGTAGACCTTACCCTAAACCACAACTCCGTCCAAGTTTCAAAGTTGAACACACAACTAACATCAAGGCATGGAGGTGCATGACTGACTATTTGACTCCTATTTTAACTAGGCTGCTATTTTGGGGATGTATCACAGTGGCTGGATAATATTGAGCCAATGAGGAATGATTCTGTTAATGCTGTCTTTGATTATCTTATAAGATATGAGACAAAGCACCCATACAGGATCTGGGGCAGCGTTAGCCTCAAGAACGTTTAAGGTAATGTGCCTCAAACAGGATCGAATAACCAAATGAGCAAGTACCATAGTCAAAAAAATAAGTATTATGGAATTAAGTAAAGTTAGAAACCACAAACATTATTGCAAATTTAGCATCAGTACAGAAGGCAAAACATAGTTAATCATTCATTGACACATAGGGAATTAGCTTAAGGCTCAAACGGGTGCAGAAGGAGGTTATATCTCGGAACCACGGGTGCCTCAACCACCCGTGGCTCAACAACGAGGTCGGAACAACGACCTTGTTCTAACCACTAATGCCTTTACCACAAATGCGTTTACAATGATTTTACCGCTGTAAACGCATTCCTAGTAAAGGCATTAGCAATCAGCATGCACGACCCAGCATGCTTTCCCCCTAGCCCCCACCCCCAAAAATTACCACAACCCCCCATCCCCACAACAACCCCAACCCACCACCCCCCACATTACCAGAACCCCAAACCCCCTCCCCTAAACCTAAACCACCCAACCGAGCCCCCCACCCCACCCCACCCCTTAAACCTAAACCCTGACCCCCCCTAAACTGTAATCACCACGAGCCCCCTACCGCCCCACCCCAAAAACTAAAAATACCCCGAGTCCCCACCCCCGTCCCTAAAACCTAAACACCCCAACCGCCCAACCCACCCCTTAAATCTAAACCCTGACCCCCCTGAACCCTAATCACCCCAGCCCCCACCCCACCCCAAAAACTAAATATACCCGAGTCCCCACCCCGCCCCTAAAACCTAAACACCCCAACCCCCCCTTTAAACCTAAACCCTGCCCCCCATAAACCCTAATCACCCCGAGCCCCCACATCACCCCACAAAAAACAGCCCCAGTCCCAGCCCAAATTACCCCCTCCTTCACTGCGTCCACTCCGACTCCCTTTTTCTGTACCTTAACAACGCATGTACGTTGTTCCAACATGCGTGGTTAAGGTACCAAAACCAGGAAGTCGTGGAAAACGAAAGCGTTGTTTTGCTTTAATTATTCACAACTTTGTGGTTCCAGACTCGTTCTTCCGGGTGTTTCCCACAGAAGGAAGCTAAGCCTAATAAATTGAGAGTTTAGATGTGCGAGAGAAACTCTGGCTCACTCCCAACAATGAGCCCTTTTTTAGGAACACAACAAAACCTCTATGTCAGCATGCAGTGACTGTTCGAAAATAGCCCTCTCTAAAGGACCACCCAAACATTTTGCCTATAACCCTCCACTTTGTGCTGTGTCTGTTTTTGGCCTTAGGACTCAAAGCAAATTACCACTGCTCACTAGTGCTAAGTGCATGTGCTTCTCCCCTAAACATGGTAACATTGGTGTATATACAATTGGCATATTTAACTTACTTGTAAGTCCCTTGTAAAATGGTATACCATTTAGGGACTGTAAACTAAATGATATTAGTGGGCGTGCAGCATTGCTTGTGCCACCCAATCAAGTAGCCTTTCAAAACTGTCTCCGGCCTGCCATTGCAGGGCTTGTGTGTGCAGTTTATTGTCACTTCGACTTGGCATTTAAAACTACTTGCCAAGCCTTAAACACCCCTTTTAGTACACATAAGTCACCCTAAGGTAGGCTCTAGGTCTTCCTAGGGGCAGGGTGTGTGTAAATAAAAGATAGGGTATGTATTTTTAAGTTTTACATGTCCTGATAGTGATAAACAACTAAAATTGTTTTGCAGTACTATGAGGCCTACTTTATCATATGCTAGCATTAAGAATTCATTAATACACTTTTAAGCTGTAATTCCTGATTAGAAAGGAATAGCTGCATCATGTTCCATATCTTTGGAATGGTAATGATAAGTCCTCCTTAATGGTAAAGTTGGATTTATCATTTCTAATGTTAGAAATGCCAATTTTTGAAAGTGGGCATTTCTCTGTTCCTACTACTCTGTGTGCCTTGCAGGCTGTCTCCAATACACATTTGGGGTGGGTTCTAGCTATACTATGTGCATTCCCTCTAGACAGCCAAAAAAAGAGGAAGAGTGGTTGTGACAGAGAACTCATCTGCATTCATCTGCAATTTTATAGTTCTTCCTGGGCAGGAAGAGGGAGGGGGAGCTGACACTCACACCTGAATATATAGTGTCTGTCCCCACACAAAGGGCTGATTATCCCCCTCCTGATAGCCAGGGGCCAAGAATAGGAAGAAAGGGCCTCTATGCACTCCAAAGACCCTTCTTTGAAGTCATCCCCACTTCAAAGGCACAACTGGGTTTAAGTACTGGACCTCTTACCCTACCAAATCAGTACACTAATCGACCTGTAAAGAATTCTGCCAGGAGTAAGGACTGCTGTGCTACAAGGATTGTCACTCTTCTGGACTGCTGCCCTGAAGGACTGCTCCCTTTTTAGCGGAGCTTCCCTGCTGCCTGTTGATCTCAGCCCTGCTGAGGGCAAGGATTGGGCCCATCTAACTTGAACTCAGAGTGACTCCAAGTACTTGCTTGCTTGACCCTTTTCTGATGTCTCAGGGCCATCAAGGAATTCCTTCAACCCTGCAACAGCATCAAGACTCTGTGAGTCCTGCCCTGCCAAGTGGTGCCAATTGAGTTGTGGGCCCTTCAACGGTGATTTCTGCCCTGCTGAACCATTGGAACTGATGCATCAATGCTGTTGCGATGAGCAGAACCTGTGCATTTCCACCCGACGATGACGCATCACCCATATTTAGTGCTGCTCAGCTCCAAAGCTTTCTCAAGTGCACGGCTCAATGACGACAGACAACCTGCAACGCAAAGGTGTTCTTAGACCAAGCCTTTGGAGACTGCACAGATTGGAACCAACGCCCCACCACCATCCACAAGATCTGCATTGATGCATCACTTCCTCTGATCCACACATTGAGCCTGCGACATTGACGCATCGTCCATCCAAGGAACTTTTTCAGTGGGACTTGCACAACTTCTGTAGCAGGCCTGTGCTCCATTGCTGTTGGTTTGAACTTTGGATTTGCCCCAGTCCAGCGCAACCTCAAGTAACCTCTAATCTCTATTAACTTCTAAGCACTACTTTTTGATTTGTTCTTTAAAATTTCATAACTCGACTTCTACTTATTGGATCTTTGTCATTGTGGTCTTGTTTTACTCATACAAATCTAACCGATATTTCTAACTCTGTGTGGATTATTTTTGTTATATTTTCATTCTGTAACTGCGTGTGTGTGTTGCACAAATACTTTACAAATTGCCTCTTTAGATAAGCCTCACTTCTCTGTGCCAAACTACCAGAGGGTGAGCACAGAATATCTAGCTTACTCTGCCTAGAGTGGTGGTTCCAGCTTGCACAGGATTCATACTCTTCATTCAACAGTGAGCAAGAATGTTTCATAGGCTTAATGAATCACAATTCAGAATAAAATGCAACAGTACATGGAACTTCCTCAACAAGATCCGCTAAATGGATGCTGGTTACAGCTCTCTTGATTTATTGTCATATAATGTGACATAACAAATCTAGTTCTAAACAAAACAATGTCAGACTCCTAGAATGAATACCCTCACTGAATCAAACAGGAAAAACATAGAACAGTTACATTTTGAAAGGGAAGCTTCCTACAAGGCTCACCGAGAACAATAACATAGCAAAACATTTCTTCAGTATACATTTTGCTGTGTGCCAATAGCAAAGAAATGAAAACGCAGCCATGTTAAATTTCAAGATGGAGTCAGGCCTATCTTGAGCCTTTTCTGGTCAAGTATAGAAAAACACTGCTCTGTAAATTGCAGTGAAATTGTTTTGGATACTACATGTTCAAGACTATTGGAAAACAATATTTGTTAATCGGAAAACATCTTGAACAATACCATGCACATATGTCACCCTGACACACCACTGTTTCACTACCATGATGTCACTTAAAAACTTGCAATTATATATGTTGTGCATCAATCTATCCCTCATTTATTTAGTCACAATATTCCATTACACCACTGCATACACCATTCACCTACACATGTAATTTGACTTTATATCAAGGAACTCCATATGTAATGTGTAGACAATGAAATATAACACCTGTAGGTGACATCCAAATATCTTAGCACACACATTAATCTAATGCAATATTCAAACGAAATGGAATTCATTTTCTAGTCTGGTGTCATTTAATATCCCAAAAATGTTAACTTGCCTTTATTGAATTTCCTGCTTATTGTGTTTATGTGATAACCTTCTCTGACTCCAGTCAGTATCCTGAGAAATCTACAACGGAGACACAGACTCACAATGTACAGACTTGAAAGAGTGCAGAAAGTTCTTGTGGTGGGAGAATTGTTCCCTGGTTCAGAAAGTTAGGTTTAGTGATATTATCACATAGCATGTCATCCAGAATCTTTGAGATTTTTCTTTCAAAGAAGGCTGAAAGATTAGTACATGGTTTATCGGAAAGGATGACAAATATTTTGGAGGCTTGTGTAAATTGAAGATCATGATTAATTCTAAGATACTTGCTAAGTTGGATATCTTTTCTACCTTGTCTGAAAAATAAGGGCCAGATTTAAATGCTCCTTGTGCTGCATTAGCACCGCCACAGCATCATTTATTTACGCTAAAGCGGCGCAAAGGTGGCCGTCCCCCGTGCCAGAGTTACAAAGTAGCTCAATGCATGCATTGCACCACTTTGCAACCTGTTGCGCCAGATGATGTCTGTGCCAGGCATAATGGATGAAAGGGGGCGTTCCTACTCAGGGAGGCCCGAAAAAATGGCTTAGTGTCATTTACTAGATTTCACTGCACCATTTTTTCCATCATTTTTAATTTCTGCTCAAAGCAGTCGTTAAAATGACACACCCATTAAAATCAATTGTCCTTCCTGTGCTTTGCTGCACTAGCGTAAAACGTTTTGATGCTAGTGCACCAAAGTGGCACAACAGCCAGCATAAAAAATTCTGACACTGTTGTGGTAACAAAATCCATGGTGCGCCGTATTAAAAATATGGCGCAACCATGGTGTTGTTAGGTGGGGCAAGGATGACTCAAGAGAAGTGGCGTATCTGGACCGATGCACCACTTTCTTATAAATATGCTCCTAAGATTTTTAGGTAGCTGAACAGGTGACCTTTAACCTTTAAGATATGTGGTATGTAGAATCAGGTCGTTGAATGTTAGAATATCATTCAGCGAAAATATTTGTACAGAAAATATGTGATGCATGCTTTATAACTTGAACGTATGCTTCATAATAATATGTTAGGCACAGTGAAGCTGCATAGAGCCATTGCTATTTGAAAGGGCTGGATTAAGTGTGAGAGTATTCTGCATTTTATAGCTGTACAAATATCAGCTCATATAAGGAATTAATTATCTTTTTCCTGTCAATAATTTGACAATTTCACAAACATTTTTATATCAAATGGGATTACTGCTGAGACCACAGAGTGTTATTTAAACATGGCACTGAATCACAGGTCTAGGACAGCCGTGGGGAGAGATAATGTCTAGGCGACTTTGGCTAAAGTTATTGGAGAACCAAATGTGTTGTCTGCTAATGGGAGTGGGGATCTAGATGTGCAGAATGGGCTTCATCATCTCCTCCCACACCAGCTGTGTTGTGTCTGTGGTTTTTGCATGAGCATATAAACACAGCTACTAGGGGGCATATTTAAGAGCTCTTAGCACCACCTTATCGCCGCCATAGCGTCATTTTGTTTATGCAAAGGTGGTGCTAATGTGGCATTTTCCCTGCAACGAATATCCAAAGTGGCATGCATTGTGCCACTTTGTAAACCAGTGCACCACATTATGCATGCACCAGGCATAATATATGCAAGGGGTGTGTTCCAGCGCTAGGGTGCCCGTAAAAATGGTGCAAAGGAATCTATGAGATTTCTTTACGCCATTTTTATCGGCATTTTGTAACGCCTGCTAAGTGCAGGCATTAAAAAGAGGCTCCAATTGGTTTCAATGGGCCTATGGGTGCTTTGCAGGATTAGCATCAAAATGTTAGATGTTAGTCCTGCAAAGCGCCAGACTAGCGTAATTTTCTTTTTACATTGGTCAGCCTGACTACAGCCATGGTGCTACCATGGTGTCGTTAGGGAGGCACTAAGGGGTGCAGGAAAAGTGGCGCTGCAGTCAGAAATCTGCCCCTTGGTCTTTTGGCTTCTCTGAAAGCAAAGGCATGTCTGTGGGGGCCGTGTTCTCTCTCCCTCCCCCATTGGCATCAGTGCTTCTCAAGGGGGAGGAGAAAAGCCTTGTAGTCTCAAACACTGAGCGAAATAACTAACGGTCACCCTGGTACTTTGAGCACTTTCAATGGAATTAGATAGCGAGGTGCTGGCAGAGGTGACCCTTCATCCTTCTTCGAGAGACTGCCAGGAGGTGCATCCTTGCAATGCAGAGTGTGGTCCCACTTGGTGAGGACATGTTGAGAAAGAGCATCATTACAGGTAAATGTGTATTTTGGGCAGTGGCCTCAACTGCTGAGTGCTTCCTTATCAACAGATCAGAGCAATGAGGCACTCGAGACACCTCACCTCCCCCTTGTCCCAAATATTATTAACAATGTAGTGCTACTATGTGCACCAGACCAAGGCACCTGCTTCTCGCAAGGTGCAACCACAATGTCAAATTGAACCAAAGTTTCACAGATGGTAGTGCACTGATATGTTACAATCCATTCAAACATAAGTCCAATTCCAAATTGTATGTATTCCAAATCATCCTTATTTTATTTGGTGATGTAAAACGAGGCAGCCAGCGCATTTCGTTCACCACATGTGAACTTCCTCGGGCACTTAGAATACTATGTCCACCAATGAAGCATCTTGTTCCTTGATTCTACAAATTTTCGGTTCAATACCGATCCCTTATATGCATACGATCCTCATATTCTAACCGATCCCAGTGCCTCAATCGGTTTATGGCTATTAAGCCACTATAGCTGACATCTCAATCCATGTCCTTGAACATCAAGCTACTGCGGCATACGGTCTCGAGTTTTGGAAAGCAACATGGTGAATGGCTTGGTGGCTGATTGGTGGAATATGCCGTATGAGTGATTTAATTGGCCATTTCTTTGGCCAACAAGAGAAATGGGGTTTTATGTTGTATTTTTTTATGTGGAGGATAGTCGTGTAAAATTACATCATGGATCCTATATAGGAAGGCAGGCAGAATCTATCTTTAAGGATGTTTGATGACCCTACTCCTTTATGATTGATCATTGAGGAATTATCGTCACAGGAATGCGGAACAAATATGGTACAAGATTTGTTTTTTGTGGGTACAGATGGTGTGGACCAAAGGTAGGATTTGTAACACACTTTTAGAAAGTGAAATGAACAGTGAACATGTTGGATGGTGTACGGAGTAGATGGATGGTGTAAGATCCTATTGTTCGAATGTTGTCTATGAGTGATCTTACCGGCCATGTCTCTGGCCAATAGGAGAAATCTTGGTTGATACTAAAGGGAATGGGGTGAGATAGTTGAAAGATTGCTATTCCTGGGAATAAAGCTTATTGGCGGGTGTTTGAATTCTAGATAACTGATTGGTTGTATGATTTGAGAAATGGTTGAGGTTTGTAGATGTGCCAAAAAATGTGGAGTACAGTGGACCTACAAGAGAACTGATGCTGGTTGTTATTAAAGGGAATGGTGTGAGAGTGTTTAATTATCACTATTGCTGGAAATGAAGGTGATTGGTGGTTATTTGAATTTTGGATACTTAATTGGTTTAATTAATTGACCAATGGCTGAGATTTGTAAATGCGCTCAAGAGTATGGAGTACAACAGACCAATATGAGAACTTTTGTTGGTTGATATTGAAGTAAATGGCGGGAAATTTTGAGATGACTGCTATTGCCAGAAATAAAGCTGATTGGCTGTTTTTTTAATTCTCAACATTTGATTTGGCATGTTGCGATATAGAAGTGATAATGCAGATGGTGACCCACTATTCCAGACATACGAAAATGACAAGATGTGCCAATAATGAGGGTTTGCTATGGTAAGGTGGAAGGGGGTTTGCTGTAGATTGGAAGCAATAGGACATTTGGCAGTTTTGCTTGTTGTGTTGGGGTGAATTGGATGTTTGAATGGTGCATAATTTTGGGGGAACTTTCTGACAATATGAGTCTGAGGAAGTATTGAGTAAAGGAGAATTATTAGTCTGTACAAATGATAATTAGCGTGGTGTAAAATATACACATTTTCCTCTTTTCAGGATGATTCAGTGCAATTTCTTTCCATACGGTTGCAATTACTAATCTACCCATAATTGTACAGGCAGTAACTTGAGAATGGTGACAGGAGTAGAATGAAAACATTGTTTGTAAGAATAACACTTATGCATGGTAATTGATAAAAGTGGAGAGTTGTAGTGGGAAATGAGTAATTTAGGATCTTAACTTCATATACAGATTTGTTTGCTGTTTTAAGCTATGTGGGGCATGGGATTTAGTTAGTATGCTATAATATGTGTTTTGGAAATATTGTAGATGTTATGGGGGCTTTTTGGTCAAGATGGGACTGCAGTTCTGAATTTACTATTTAATCTTGTTTGTAATGGGGGAGTGGGAGCCTTGAGAATTGTATTTGTTTTTGTATTTTTGTGTTTTTAAATTTGGCTTTGTCTTGTTTATTTCACAGCCCTGATAAAGTTCTCTTAGAAGGCCGAAACACGCTGGCTAGGCTGGATGTTTTGTATTTGAAGAATAAATATTGTTGAAGATTCAGCTTTACAGCTCTTGTGCATTTATGGACTGATTGAAAAACGATTCCTCCGTTTTGATGAACTGTTTTGTTATTTGATATTGGATTCTTTTTATGTAATTGTCACATTGCCCAAATGCCCGAGTGTAATTCCGGAAGCACGCACTGTTCTGTTTAGAATCCTTTTATTACTACCTTTGTGAGAAATCACAGCCCAGGTGGCTATTGGCACAAAATCTTCTGAGACCCTGCTCTTATTACCTTACATGTGCAGGTCTAACCTTGACATCTCTGAGCCAGCCAGTTGACCAGTTGTGTAGGGCTCATAGCGGTGTCTCAGAGCTTACAGAGAAGCTCCAGAGATGCCAGACAGTGTGACCTGCAATGTTACATTTTTGCCTCTTAGCAGCTCACCTTTCAGGGTGTGGAATGATGCATAAAGCAAAAATAGTTGTCTCTCACATTGTAATCACCAAATGTATTTTTAGTGGGCTGATACAGCCTGTCAAACTACTGCCAACAGAGCCTATATGTTTTTATTACAAGTGCCTTGAAGAGAGCTAAAATGCTGTATAGCTAGACCTAGAAACCCTATCACATAATTAAAGTTATGGCAGAAGAGCACTATTACCAAGTAGATTGTGACTAAAGGAGGAACAAATGTTTTCACTTTTAGAGGAAAAGTAGCAGACATGCTACTGAAAAAATGTTTCTAATGGTAGTTGGGAGACTCATTTGTAGTGAAGACTGGTGAGGTACTACACTATGATTAATACTTCTAAATAGGATTAGAACCAGCTGTAATATGATCACACTAGTAATAAGAAGGAGCCAGTGTAATATGTGTATGCACCGGGTTGCAATTGGTAGTTTTTTAACTGTTTTAGTTTTACTGAAGTTCATGAGCTATATACACTCATCTTCTTTTATGCAAACTTTGCTTTACCAAGATGTGCTGATTGTTATACCAAGGGGTGTTGGATAGGAACATGTAATGATGAATTGTTGAAGAGGGGACATTATATATAGCAACCAATTAATCCATAAACTACAAGTAATCAATATCTGTATAGCTGGTGAAGGAAACATTTGACCACCTGTGACTAAGAGTCCATAGCAGGCTTTGGGTACATGCACCATTTGGGAATAAGGAGAATCACCTGAACAGATTGAGAGAGGAGTAACTCAAAACTCATTGCTGTAGGATCAGAGGTAGCCAAAGTAAGAGCCATAGTTTGGCCCTCAGAGTGTGCTGCATTGTCGTCTATTTCATCGAGTCCCATATTGACAATGCTTGTTACTGAGTGGAAGACTTCATTAAGGGGTATAAGGTGACATTTAGGCATCCCTGTCTTAGCCCACTTCTGCAATGTGTATATAAAATGACTAAGGCATGGTCAGCCAATTTAACACAATGTTTGTTTATGTGAGAAGTATGTATTTGAGTTTGTCTAACCATTTGGCTAGGAGTTTCTGTTTTTCTGTTCGGACAAGGAAGGAGAAATATAGTAATTTGAGTTTTTAACTTTAATTTTATGTTTAACACCTGGTTTTGCACATCCAGAAGGTAGGAGTCAAGGTTCTAAAGACTGTTGTATCCTGACCTTCATGAGTTGAGCATCATCAGCATTATTCAGAAAAGAAACGCAATCTTTTGGTAGAGCATCACCTAGGGGTCCGACATAGAGAATTAAGAGCACTAAGGTGAGGCATTGATGCACTTGACAAGGAACCTTAACAGTGCTAGAGAAAGAGTTTTCTATTTTGATGAGGTTTGTTCTGCCAGAGAGACAGCACATAACTCCGTCTAGTACTTGTCAATCATTCTCTTTTCTAGGATTTTAGGGAGGCTTCCTTATTGGAAAATGTCAAAAGCTGGTAATATATCAAGCATAACATACAATATTGAGGATGGAGGTCCAGTGTTACAACTTGCTTGCAAACCAGTTTGAAAGCCACCCACAAGATGAATTTTGTTAGTGTATTCTTTGAGCTGGCTGGCTACAGATCTTTCAATAATCTTTGAAAGCAAAGGTTGTTTGGAGGTTATTAAACATCTCTGGATCTGTGTTGTAGTTTCTGAGCAGAGGATAAGCATGCTCTGTTTTGAGGGAATCTGGAAGAGACCCCTGGTTTACAAATGAGCTTATGATTTGGAGCCAGGGAGGGGAGAAGGCATCAAAGTGATCTTTGACTAGAGGAGTAGGTATGTGATCTGAGGGTAGGTTTGATTTGAACTGGCCAGTTTGAACATATCCATTGCCACTGTTGTAAAATAGTAATAACAGGTGTTTTTTTAATGAAAGTAGGGTGCAGTATGAAAGTGATTGTTTGGGTATATCATCAACTCAATGTCATCATATTGATATCATCTACTTGTAAGAGCTACATTTGCACTGAGCGAGTCACAAGTACAAGAAAACAAGAAAGGAAATTGGAAAGGAAATTAGAGATTTGCAGCATTGGACATTGCTCCTTTTCCACACACTGAATAGGCATAAGGGTGATAGGGTCCATAAAACCTAAAACAAGGTGAATTACTAAGAAGACATGTACACATGTAAGGTTCCTTAAGCTTGATGAGGAAAACAGAGGTGTAAATTGACAATGATTATAGTCCAGCTAAAAAGGAGATTACTCAGTTAGATGAATATTTTAAGAATGGCATATTGTCAATTTAACCTTTTGTTAGTGTGACTGAACCAAAAGTGCTTATTCCTTTTGATAATTATGAGTAATCCAGCAGCGATGTTGACAAACTTTATCCTGAGCCTATCTGAATATTATTCATTAACCTCTTTCCAATCTTTCCAAACACTTTTGCTTTGAATTGATTAATCAGATTTTCACTCTGTTCTAACTCATAGGTTATCTTGAACAAATGACATAAGGTTGGCTACATTTGAAAAATGGGAGGACGGGGGTTTTGATTGGAGGCAATCAGTCATAACCTTTGTTATCTACTAAGCATTTTATGATAAAAATATGAAAACCCAAAAGCAGAGCTCAAAGACCAGTTACAAAAACATTGAGTCCTACTCATGAAGAAAAATGTACATGCTGAGATCTCCGCACATGTAGATTTTCCCGAACACTGATGAATATTTCCTCCTGGATGCTATTTATCAATCCCAGTGTTTTTCCACCCAGTACATGGAGGGGGTGGAGATACCTATTACTAAATGTACAACTATAAATTAACTACATGTAACTGTAGGACCAGATTCCATTCAGAAACCTGTAATTAGAGTTTTCTGAAACAGAGGTTGAGATATATAGCCTCCACTATGTAGAACTAGAAACAGAAGAGCATAGGAAAAACAGCATCTGTGCAAAATCACACAAATCTAACAAACATTAATTCTCCCATCACATAATATAGTCTACACTTTGAGTTTACCCATCTTCCCCTTGTACTGTTTGACCTGCAAATACAGTCACCAGCACAAGCCAGCTTCTAGGATGCAATCCACCCTACTCAGGATGAAGAGAAACTTCACTCAGAGGAGACAGAATTTTTAGAAAACTTAGTAGTCAATTGTTACAGGGAATTACAATGTCTGCCTCTGCAAACCCTCACTGGAGCTGACAAAGCAGCCATGTGACTGTAGAGGGACACTCTATAGGGGATTTAGGAAAGGAATGGCAAGATGTGAGGAGGCAGCTGGAGGAAAATATTCCCTGGTTCAGATGTCAAAAGCTCTTCCTGAATGCAGACCCAGATCCTGCCTCTGTCTCACCCCTTTTGATGAAAGTATTTTTTCCACCATCTGACCCGACCTTATCTGTAGATGGCCCGCTACGGGGATTCCCATTGTCAGGCCAGGAAAAAACAAAACACTTCTATCATTCAAATTGATTATATCTTCTCAGTTATATCACACAGTCCTTGAATAGCACATATTTCACCCCTCACAGAAAGGCACGCATTCAAAATGCCACACTCGTACACAGCACCCCACTTTAGAGAGCAAACTTATGACATTAATCTTGATGTGTTTTAACTTTTCTTTCTACAGTCTCAATATCTATTGCATTATCTGTAACAACAAGCGAAACAGCAAAAGTCCCTGCTGTGGAGTGGTGATTGCCAGACTCTACATTTTGGTGTATTCTTATCATCCATTCATGTATGCTCCACAGCTATCAGAGTTACAGATATACTTGAGAAAAGTATAACTTTGATTTTTAATGCTCACATCTAGAGTGCGCAGCTACGACAAGGGCTTCTCAGCACCAATGTTCCTAGCTAATTGGCAGGAATTAGATTAGACATTGTTATCAATTGGGTTTTTAGTTGCCAAAGGTATGCAACCTGTCCAATCAGGAACAACAATCCTAATCAGTCACAAGCACACCCAAATTAACCTGTGCTCACCCTCTAGTAGCTTGGCACAGAGCAGTCAGGCTTATCTTAAGAGGCAATGTGTAAAGTATTTGTGCAACACTTCAAACAGTAAATCACTGAAAACACCACTCAAAAATATACCTAGTTAGGAAAATAGAGCATAACTTAATAAATAAAACAATACCAAAACGGCAGAAATCCAATAAGTAGACTTTGAGTTATGAATGTTTAAGGAATAAATTGTAAATCAGCACTTAGAAGAAAAAAGTGGCAACCAGGGATAACTAGTTGCACTTGACCGGGGAAAAATGAAATTTTCAGGCCGACCACGATGGATCGCAGGTCGGCTACAGGGTATAGAATTGTCTCGCTGAAATGTTCCCGGGTTGTGTTGTCATTGAAGACAGGATGCAGGGTGTAGTGGAGGTGCTGTGACATTGGCAATCCAAACAGCTAGGGTGATGCATGGGTTCGAGCCATGCAACAGCAATGATGCGTTGACAGTTATGCACACAGTACAAGTGATGCACGTGTTGATCATAGTAATGACAGCTATGTGTCAGTGTTGCTCCTTGCAAAAGCAGCAATGTGTCTGCAGTGGAGGAGATGCACTGTATCTTGTTTCTGCGTCAGTGGTGACGGCTGGTTCTGAGCTTGCATCAAAGAGTATGCATGAATTCTGCTGGCAATGTACTTTAGGCCCACTTCCAAGGGTCCAGGACTGCATGGGCACCACTTGCTAGGGCATACTCACAACTGGAAGAGCCCAGGTGCAAGAGCAAATGAGTTGGAAGTCTTTTATGTCACTGAGACGTCAGAAAATAGGAAGCCAGTCAGCTGGCCCTTGGCGTCACTCTGGGTACTGGATTCAGGTGATGTGGGTCCAGTCCTTCTCACCAAAGCAAGAAGGGCTGCAGGCAGCAAGTCAGCAAAGTGAGAAAGCAGTTTTTCCAGGGCAGCAGTCCACCAGAGTGGCAGTCCCTCAGCAGCACAGCAGTCCTTCTTCCTGGCAGAGTATCCACAGGTATCAACAGAGATTAGTCATATTGGAGGGGAATAGGAGCAGTTAGCCAAGCTCATCTTCCTTTGACTTGGTAATGGCAAATGTGACTGGCAGAAGCTGCTCTCATTGATTCCCAGGACCTTACAAGACTTTTGGGTTCAAACCCTATCAGGAGAGAAATCAGTTCGGACCCTGACAGAGGAAAGGGTACATGACATGAATAGTGCAGGGTGAAGAGAAGCTCCAGAGCCCCTCCTAGAAAGGAAAAGTGAATAGCTATCTGGAAATAAACCTGCTGGAAAAAAAGGATTCAATGACTTCTGACTCCTGCTCCACCCAGGAACTGGAACCACTCTGTAAGGGTTGTGTGGTGACCTCCTGTTTGCCTTCTCAAGGCACACCAAAAACAGAAGAGCTCCTGACATCGAGAAGGCCATGCTGATCACTGTTGACTGGACCCTGCCAAAGCCTTGTTTGGAGTGGAGCCTGATTTCAGTGAATATAGAGCTAAAAAAGCACATAGCTCCAACTGTGGTTATCTGGTGGCACCAGACCTGGATAAGGTAACAAGTTCAGACTGTCTGCAATGCAACATTAACCAGCTACAAGGAACTAGTCAGGGCCGCTGAATAAGAGAACCTTGAATCCTGGTTGCAGAGCATTGCAAAGTCATGCTTCAAGGATGAGTCACGTAGCTGAGGTGAATCAAGGTCTGGTCAGAGATGCATTGTGCCACTTTGGTTCTGAGGGGCTGCAAGGCTGTGATGTGAGGCAGTAGATCCATACCAGCAAAGCACCAAAGCAAGCTCAGCAGCTATTAAATCCAGCTTTTTCCCACTCAGAGCTTTTGACACACATTTTTGACTTCCATTGGAGCTTAACAACCATGTATCTAACTTTCATGGGCATATGCCAGCTTCAGCTTTGGATCTTGCACAACTAGAAGACTCTGACCCCCATAAGGTAGACTAAGGACCTCATTACGAGGGTGGCGGTCCAAGGAAAGCCACACTCGTGTTGACAGTTGGACAACCGCAACTTTGGTGGTCCTACTGCCCAATTACAACCGTGGCAGGCAGACCTGCTAGGAGACAACAGTCCCCGCCGGGAACACAGCACCACCTGGCTGATTTCAACCCCTCTTTCCACTGGCCTTTTTATGGCAGAGACTCTGCCATGAAAAGGCTGGCGGAAAGCCACAGCGGGCAGCTGCACTGCCCAATGCCCATGGCATGGGCAGTGCAGGGCCCCCCTACACAGCACCATTGGAATGCGCACTGTCTGCTTTGCAGACAGTGCGCATTCCGAGGGTGCTGCAGTATTAGGAATTTGGCCTAGACCAGTATCCTAACACTGTTCCCACCAGTCAGCCCTGCGGGAATGCGTATTACAATGTTCCAGCCGGTCAGCCCAACGAGAACATTGTAATACTCTTGGGGGAACTTCATCACTATGGCAGTGGCGTCACCCCTGTGAGTTTGGCAGTCCCATGATAGGACCGCCAAACTCATAATGAGGCCTTAAGTCATAAGGAAAACCTTTGATCAGTGGGACCTGCTTGGTGTTTCTGATTTCATCTCTATCATGGTCAAACAAAAGTTTCACCAGGGTCCCATTCAGCAGAAAACTGATATTTGTCATTAAAAAGTTGCCTTTTCCTTATTCCTTTTGTCTTGAAACTTTGAAAATTCATATCTATGCTTCACATTATCTAATTTTGATGGCTTTGATGTTTTCTGCTCTCTAAATTGTATATAGTTTTCTAAATTGATTTGGGAAGTTTAGTGTGTTTTCTTTAATATTCTCACTCCTATCTAAACCACATTGAGGGTTACTATTCCCATTCCAATCTAAGCCAACTTGTGGAACATATTGGGCACTAAATGGGTAAGATTTAACTACTCAACTACCCATTTAACTACTCTATCTCCAATATAATCCACCTTGGGGAAGATGTTTGACACTGAAGGTTCTGATATACTATTCCCACTCCATTCTATTCTATTTTAGGGAAATATTTGGACAATAAGGGGTTCAGATTTACTATTTGGAGTCCAGTCTAAGCCATCTTGGAGAAAGTGTTGGACACTAAAGGGGTCAGACATGATAGTGCCACTCCAACATTAATCACCTTATGGAATGCATTGGACAATTATGGGGTTATATTTACTAATCATACTACAAACTAAGAAATTTTAGTGAAACTGTTAGCCACTAATTCTGTCAGGTTTACGTTTTCCACTCCATTATAAGACATCTTGCGAAATTGTTTGAGCAATAAAATATTACAACATAATATTTACACATCAATGGGTGAAATATTACATACCAAAACAAATGTAAACCAACTACATACTTACTTTATCCAAATATAAAAGTTAAACCTAACAAATCAAATACAAAACAAGTGACACATTAGCATTTATAAAATAATAAAATAATAAAATAATAAATATATATTAACTTAAAAAAGAATATATGATAAATATAATTAATAATTTAATTAAAAAAATTGTATTACTACAGTAAAATAAAGTAGCTAACATTAATGGCATAATATTAAAATAATACATTTACATTATAAAACGTACAAAAAGTGCACTAAAAAAACAAGCAAAGTAATAATTTATACAGTTTATTATAAAAGTAATAAGACATACATTCGAATTAAAAAATTAATAAATTAATATACACAAAATAAAAAAATAACTAAACAATTGTGATAGGTATATGTAATCAATTAATCAACTAAAAAAATTAAATGAAAATTAACAATTATTTTAGCATTTTAGAAAGTAGAGTGAATAATTTAATAATAACATGTATTAAATAAATGTGTAAGTACACAAATTGTACAAAAACAATGTATACATAACAGTAACAAACAAATATATAAAAAAGCTGTACTTTTTTATTATCAATTATTATACTGTATTTAAAACATAAATAACATACCTTATTATTGGAAAAATAATGTCACATTTTAAATATTTAACATGTAAACAAATCAAATTTAATAAATGCTCTCCAATAAACATACAAACATAAATATTTCATATAACAACTATTTTAAATTAAAAAGCATTCCAAAATAGCTTTTACTAATTATAATAAAACATTTTAATCATAATTGCATTCATAATTATTTTTAGGAATAACACCATATTTAAAAAGCTGCCCACCCATTCCTCCATAAATCACATATCCCATTATTAAAAATAGTATTTTTTCAAAAAATTATTATACATTTATATTTGAAATGTGAATCTTAATAAAATGATTAAACGCCATACAAAATAAAATAAAAAACAAATATTTTACATTAAAATTCACTGCCAAATAGCTTTTACAAATTATAATAAAAATATTTAATCATAATTGCATTCATAAATAAAGTAAAGAATAACGCCATATTTAAAAAGCTGCCCACCTGTTCTCCCATAAATCATTTCTCCAACTATTAAAAATATTATTTTTTCAAAACAATATTTTAAATTTATGTTTGAAAGTGAATCTTAATAAAATCATTCAATGCCATACAAAATAAAAAAACAAATACAAAGCATACAGTTGAACATCATAAATGTACATTTCATTAATATAAATAAAAATTAAGAATAATTACAGTATTTAAAAATCTCTCCACCCATTTCCTTACAAAACCTACATCAAGCAATTAAAATAGTATAAAGCATAATTATATTATTATAAATGTTAAGCAAATATATTCACATTTTAAACAAACACTGTTAAAAATTCAAAATTGAGATAATAAATATTATTAATGTATTAAATATAATTTCACGACTCATAAAGCAATAAATAAAAATACACTTAAAATATAACAAAAAGATTGTCAAAAACTATATTACTCACAAAGGTATTCTTGTAATCAGTATATATTACAACAATAATAAATAAAAACAAAATAAAGCTGATATTTACCTATGATATTAATGTCCACGAAATTTACTCCTTCAGGATATTCTTGCAATGACATTAACTTCTCACAATATTTACAACTCAGTCCGTGGCATTTTATGGATAGTTATATTTTAGCATTTTTGTTTCCATTAAGATTTGGTTGTGTTGCATCAGCTACTCCGCATGTTTGGTTGCAAATATGACGTGTAAGCTTAGAGTCAGAATTATTTTACATATTGAGGTTGCTGGCACACTAATATTTTAATTGCTGATTTATGGTCATTTGTTTAAAAAGTGGATGCTGTTTGGGCACCTTTCCCTATCATAAATCATAGTCTTATGAGTTAATTTGTTTACTTTGCTGTCACATAATGGCATGCATGCACATACACATCAGGAGAGATGCTATAGAAATAATAAATAAACAATCAAATATTTGCCTTTTGTCTACATTCCACTGTTATTGCCACTTTGTTGTTAACCAATCCATGCAAATTTCTTCCAAACATTATAATGAATTACTAAAAAACATATTTCTTAAAAAATGTGCTTTAAATACATCATGCACTGTCCACTAGCACAAGCGTTTTTTTAAAACATACTAAACAATCAGTTTGTCCTTCAATTCTTTCACTAAAAAACAGCAATACAACAAAGTATTACTATCCTATTACAGGTACATCCTTATAATATTGTTTCCTACTAGCTAATAAACCATTTTCAAATTATGAAAAACTCATCTTTCACAAATATACACATTTTCAAACATATTAACTGCATGGTATGGTGCTACTATTTAACAAAACATATTCCATTTGCAGTTCTAGTACCCATTTTTCACAGAGTTTTACCAACAACACAATATTCTTGTTGTTGAGGCCAAACAGGTGGTGTTTGCACCAGGGGGCAGCTCAAACAAAATGATCTACCATGCTATATTTCACTGTGTATGCCTTTTAAGTTCGCAAGTTATGTTATCTTCAGAATCCTTTACTTAATACTCTTCTGTATTGGTGAGGGTGCAGCTTACTTTTCCTAATGCAGTTTGTTCAGCAAAGGGGCCAATCCCTCAGCTTCTCCATTGTTGTGGCCTAAGATGTCCCTTCATTGTGGAATTTCTTTCTGGGACAGCTAGGACACCGTAGAGACACCAACTTTTTTTACTAGGTGCTCCTGCTAACAAAATTCCAAGCATATCGGCTTTGTCAATGATTGTTTAATGAAGGTCTGAATTTACAATCTCAATGGTGTTTTTGTTGTTTAGCCAGTTCCTCTGCTGCCTCAGACTTCAGAATCATGTGATGCTTTGAAACTGACTTTCACCCAGATCTGCTTGTAATTCCACACAACGACAATGCATGCTACTAAGGCCCTCATATAATAAAGTTTGTACTGATGCCTGCACAATACAATGCAACTTAGAGCCACATACAAGGGTTTTGAAACTGTAAGTTAATTCTTCTCTGTTTTGCATCGTGTTGCCTTGTCCCAGCACCTGCACAAAACTTTAGTGATGGCCTAAGGTTCACTGCTGCCCATTATCCAGCACTAACTGCATCCAATCCATTCTCCCCTTGAAGAGCACCACATGCTTAAAAGTACTTAGAGAAGCTGGTGGAGTTATTCTTGTTTCTGAAAATCATGAAGACGATTAATATGAATTATGGGCATAGCCTCTGGATGACATTCAGTTATAACTTGCCATGAGCAACAACTGAACAAATTGATTTTACATTAAGTTTTAAGGTTTATGAGGAACCGGTGAAGGAAGGAGATACAAAATTCATTTTACCGACTGGGCAATATGTTCACAAGTGATTATTTTTCTGATATCTGCCAAAAATAGTGGAACCCGTATTTTCTCATTTTCTTTCCACTAAATAGTTCACTTTGTATAGCTGCCCAGAAGTAATTTTGGTGTACTTCTTTTTCGTATAATTGTTTTAAAGCTCAGCAACACCATACAGATCTCAAACATAGATGACATCACAGATTGGCAACCTTTTGTGGACTTTTTGCGCATCCAGATTTACTGGCTTCATTTAGAACTGTAGACCTGATGTATAAAAGTATTTTGCGGTTGCAAAGCCTTCAGGGCTTGTGACTTCTAAATAACTTTTTATTATTTACAAAAGCCCTTTTAAAAGTTGGAAAAGTCTGATACCCAAAATGACTTTTGCTACCCTGTCTGAATCACAATAGGGTGATAAGTGAAAGGGGCATCCCCTGCTATCTGTGATTTGGAGAGGAATGTAGCAGTGGTTTGTGATCACAGTTGCAGTCACAAAACATAGATCAGATACTAACACCTCAAAGGAATGTCCTATTACTACCAGGTAATCTTCATTACTCCTGGGCGAGTGCTATTGTCCCAACAGGACAAGTAGGGATGGATATCTCCCAGGCAGGAAAAAAAGAACATAAGGGATGCTGGGACCCTACTCCAACCCCTCCCACTGGAAGCACTTAACCAGTACCTACCCAGCATTAGATCTTAACATACCAAGTCTCCCCACTTGAAGGCCGGCAGTTCAGGAGGGAGTAAGGGGTGTCATTAGTAGGACAAGGAAAAAGGACCAGGAAGAGAACTGGTAAGTAATAGGACTTGCCCCTTGTCCCCTTGTCCCCTTGTCCTTGTCCCACTTATGACAAGTGGGGAATGATAAAGCCAGGAATCCAGCCTTCATACACCACACACATCACAAAAGGACAACACACCATTTGCAGCACCAAAAAGCAATTTCTTAAACAGAGGAAAAAAGACACAGTCAGGGGTGCACAGCCTGCAAGACCCCTAACCCAAGATTGCCATCAACACACTGCACATTTTGCAGACAATAATGGCTCACAAACGTTTCGTAGGATGCCCATGTAGCAGCCTGACAAATTTCAGCAATGGACACCCTCTGCAACTCAGCCTAGAAAGCTGCCACACCAGAGCAGGAGGAGGAGACCCAACAAAAGAGTAAGCTAACTTAAAAACCTGCTTAGTCTACCTGCCAAGAGACACATAAGAGGTGTTCTCCCCCACAAGGAAGCCTCAAATGAGACAAACAAAGAGTTGCGACAGCCAAAAAGGCTGTTGGCCTCATTATGAGTTCGGCGGTCTTTTGGCAAGACAGCCAAGGTAGCAGCGGCAAAAAGACCGACAAGGTGGTGGTTATATGATCACCGTATTAAGAGTCACACTGTGAAGACCGCCAAAAAACAGCCTTAAAATGCCGAAACCACCAGGACACTGGAGGGTGGAAAAGAGGCAGTTCTACCACCAGCACCGCCAGCCCGGAAAAAATCCACCCACCAGATTACAAGCCACAAATCACCACAGCGGAAAACCATTGGTGATGTGAACCGCCACAATCACAACTCACTACTGTCAGAACACAACACCACATTGGATAGTTTGAGTACCTGACACACATTCGCACACCCGACTCACCTACACACCCCACACAACCCACAATCTTTTGCAACGTAAACGCCATTCAGAGACACCGAGAAGAGACAATTATATTGAGATAGCACCCTTACACCATAGGCTCACATAGACATCACACTCAGCACCACCACACACCAGCACAGCTAACATATTACACACAAAACAGGCACACACAACCCATGACAACATCTCACAGCACAGCACCCATACCTCACCAATCACCCAACACTGCACCCTTACAATCACAACACCCCCACACACCATCTACACAACCACTAAACACCCACATTTCACTGATGACGGGTTGCAGGTCATGGTGGATGAAATTGTCAGGGCAGAGCCACAACTGTTTGAAGCATGGGTCCAACAAACATCGATTGCCAGGAAAATGGAGCTGTGGCAAAGGATAGTCGACAGGGTCAATTCAGTAGGCAGCCATCCATGCACAAGGGATGACATCAGGAAAAGGTGGAATGATCTACAGGAGAAGGTGCGTTTCATGGCATCATGCCACCAGATCGCTGTGCAGAAGACTAGCAGTGAACCTCCACCTCCTCCCCCACAGTTCACATCTTGGGAGGAGAAGGTCTTGGGTATACTGCATCCAGAGAGCCTGACTGGAATACCTGGAGACTGGAGTCTGGTAAATACCCACAACATCTACATCCATGTCACACATTTGTCTTGTCCTGCACGCTACCTCAACACCCAAATACTTCCTAATCAACTGAATTTTCTCACTACACCTTCAACCTATCCACACAATGCCCTCACCTGCATGCCACCACCCCACTCAGCCCAACTGCCCACAAAACCCTTGGCAAAGGCACGTCAATTACTGGCAAATCATATCACTACGACTCCCAGAATGCACTAACCCATCAATGTGAAAACCTGGCATGTGCACAACACATTAAATGTGATGCATGTACATCTAAAGTATGAGCAACGCCATCTAGATTGTTCTACTGTAGACCAGTAATAGCAACCAAAACAAAACACAGCTATAGCTCACTTACTATTCCTAATGGCCACTGATCCATATCCCCAAGCGTAAAATAGACTGACCATGGGTTGGAAAGTAAGATGGCAGACTCCATGCACATACACAATATCCAGAGACAGGCTATTACCCTTGCATACTCACATACTGTGTTCCCAATAGGACACCATTGTCCAATGTGCTGCTATAATGTGTGACATCTAGCAAGCCTGACTAATCATTAGGAAACCGAGCTGAATAGTCATGACAAGTATCAGACAAACCCAGGACCCATCCGCAGTGCAATATGTACCATACTTGAATGACAGCTCTGAACATGGGAGTATGGAAATCAAGTCACAGAGTTGTATGTACAACAAAGGTATGCTGTGCAGCATCTGTCAATGTAATTGCAAGGAATCCTGTTAAGCCACTGTCCGCATTTCACAAAGAGGTAACCAAACACACATTCCAAAACTGAACTCTGTGTCTCACTCCCTCCACAGGTAACACTGTCATTGCCACCATGGTGAGGATACCAGAGACTGCCAGTCCCCGTCAGGATGACAACATGTGAGGACAACATGCCTGAATGTCTGGACAGTGACGAACAACCTGGCCCATCTGGGACACCTGGCCAGTCAACAAATCCCTGCCTCACTCTGCTCACATCAACCCCGGCCCCATGGGCCATCCACACCCAACCAATCACCCCCAAACCTGTGTCCCAAGGACTGTTCAATCAATTGTGTGCCCCACAGTACAGGGACTGAGTCGAACCTTGACAACTCAGACAATGATTGTCCTGCTACTACTGGGAGCGGGCACACTGCACCAGGGGCACAGGCACCTGGGGGAAGGATGCGCAGGAGGGCTACTGTGGGCCACAGGATGGGCCAAATTATCACCATGTTGGGGAAAATCAAATGCTGCAGAGGGAATACCACCAGAAAGTCATGCAGCAGTGGCAGGCATAAAATGCTACCATAGCTTCCATTGCAGGGGTGCTGAGGAACATCAACACTACCCTGAGTGGTTTTTCAACACACCATCAGGCCCTTTCCACTAGCAACATAACATCTGCTCCATCTACATCAGCAGCAGCTAGTTGAATGGAGGCCCTGCCAGGGTATCCACATGCCTCAGGCACTCCTACCTCTGTAGTTGAAGAACACCCCTGCCAACATGAACGTCCACTCAGACATCTGGCTGGAGCAGACGCCAAGACCAAATCCACTGCCAGGAAGTGGACCTCTCCTGATTTGTCAAACTTGTGTGCCACTGAGACACTCTGTTGACTGTATTACTCCATTTTCCCATGGTACAAGGACACAGGACCTGTGTAACCAACTGTTGTAGCAGTTACTTTGATGAATCCATGTACCATGACTTTACTCATCACTTTCTTATTTATGTGTTCACATTTAATTTGACTTTTTCTATCCTGAAATGCACAATAAATCACACTTGGACACAGCTACTGTATATGTGTCTTCAATGATACAACAATTGTCATGCTTAACAACTGTGGTCTGGTAATGCCCCTGTGAATCAACCAGTCAGTGTAATGGCCATCAGATTGAGGGTCCCTCGGCAGGACACACATGACACCAGAAATGTCACTGGAGAGATGTCAAAGAGTTTGAAATCCAGAGAAACAGCAGAGTATAGTCAGTATTCCAAATAGAGCATGACAGAGAGTTCCATCAGGATGGAAGGCATGGTGGCATACTAAGCACATTTAAGAGGTAATAGAAGTCATGCCCATGGTAGACTACCTACAAAGCAGGGGCACCCAGATTGGCCCAATACATCACCGGGTATAGGCTCTTCACATAACCCTACCATAGCATAGCTACACAATCACATATCACATGGAACACACAGAGATGATCACAGAGGAACACAGTACTAAAATCATACACAAACATAGGCCCCATGCCTGTAGGATTGTCAGTCACCTTTGTCAGTATACAATAACCTACACCCTAGACAGCAACATCAGTATAAAGACACAGCTAGGTCCCAAACTCATCACTAAGTACCCCATCCATTTTGAAAGCACAGTCCTTGATGCAAACATCACAAATGGGCCACTAACTACAACTGACACATGATATACCATTTAACTTCCCCCAACCTCACTGGGAATAGGAAAGTATTAAGCAGTCACAACCCCACTTGTAAAGAGGAAGTACTAACAAGGTACCAGCCACTACACCAATATCCATATTATCACCCATCTCTCTTGTACACCTCTCATGGCTGTCAGAAATTATCATTGCTTAATGACAATGAATACCTCAAGCCTAGTTTGCAGAGCCAAACTGGAAATGGCTACATCAAAGAGTAGAAGGAAAAGAGGATAGGGGAATGCTAGACACATAGCTCTATACTAAGTAGTCCATTACAGAAGTGTATGTTAGGAACTGATGTGACTGTACATGACAAAGCTGAACAATGTACTCTACACCTTACAATCTATCAGTCAGCATCCACAACTCACACTCAGACATGGGAACTCATGACTCCCCCACTGATTAAGAAAGTCTGGAGGTGTAATGGCTGCCATCTACTTCACGTTGTGCACATACAACAACTCAGTAGGTCCAATTCACATACCGGTATGTCAGTTGAAGTAGTGATTGATGAGATCTTCAATAGAGTCACCTGCTCCTTCTTCCTCTGGCTCTTCATCACTTTGCATATCAGCATTCCCACCCACAGCTCCAGCTGCCTCCCCCTCATCTGCAATCAATGGTATCTGACGTCTCAGGGCTAGATTGTAGAGCATGCAGCAGGCAATGATTATTTGGTAATACCTTTTGGGGCTCCTGAGATGAGGGCTCCTCCAGATAGGTCCAGGCACCTGAAACTTGCCTTCAGGAGCCCAAATGTTTGTTGTATTACAGGCCTTGACCTCCTGTGGGCCTCTTTGTAACAGAGTTCCCCTGCGTGGCTGGGTACCTCACTGGTGTCAACAGCCATGGATGATTTGGATAGCTGGAATCACCTGTGTATACAGTGGTCAAACAACACAATTGTAGTATGTGGGACTGGCTCAATTGTGATTACAGGAGACATATCTCACAGACATGTACCACAATGCAAACTTACCAAGTAGCCAGGCCCTCTCTGTTTGTAGTCGTGCCATTAGATGTGGGACATTGCTGTTCCGCATGATGTCGGAATCATGGACAGATCCTGGAAAGTTGGCTGTGACTTGTGAGATGAGCTGGTCTGCCAGACACACCACCTGCACATTGATTGAGTGGTAGTTCTTCCGGTTCCTATACACACCTGTACATTGGCACTGAGAGTGTCCAGTGCTACATGGGTGCCATCAATGGCTCATACCACATGAGCAATGTGTCTAATGTCATAAAAGTCTGCCTTCACATAGGCCAAATCCGCATGTTGGGGGAACTTGATGTAGCTCTGCAGGCGTTTCAACATTGCACAGTACATCCTTCAACACCAGACTGAACATGAGCTGAGACATCCCTGCTGTTAAGGCGACTATATTCTGAAAGGACCCTGTGGCCAGGAAGCTTAGTACTGACAAGACTTGAACAATGGGAGGTATGCCGTAGGGATTGCCAATGGCAGGCACCAGATCTAGCTCCAACTGTGTACAAAGATCCATGATGGTTTGACGATTCAAACAATAGGCCTGGATGACATGCCTGTCCCCCATGGTTTCCAGGTCTACTAGTGGACGGTACACTGGTGGGTGTCTCACTCTCCTCATGGGAGCATTATTATGTAGAGAGAAGTAAAAATACTATGAGTTATGCAGTATGCACACATCATTTACACAGTGTATATTACCTGACATCTGTTGATGATGCGTAGCACTTCTGACAAAAACAGTACAGCCCATAGATATGCACAGATTCCAGCTTCAATGCTGCATATTGGCTAACATGTAAATGGGAATTTACATATGAAACTAATGTTTGTGTACATGTGTGTAAGATGTAGCTGTCCTGCACTAGTCACACATATGTCTTGTAACCTACCAATATCTACCCGTAGCCTATATATCTCAGAGCAGCTTTACATAGTTCTCACCATTTATAGGCCCTCATCACGTAATTTGGTAAATATATGACCATTATGTTGCACATACATGACGGCACTACATTCGTATCTACACTTTTTTTGGTGGAATAGGAGAATGATGTAGATTAGTGAACACATCCAATGATGAAATATGCCCAAAATGACAGGTGCCTCACCTACTGTACTGGACATTTGGAAGTGACCTAACTCTGCCGGCGAAAGTCATCATGGTGGTAGGCGGACGCAACCGAAGTGCAACTTGGCATTGGGTAACATTGCTGCCTTAGGTGGGCTCGGGCCAATGGTGATGACCTTTGGCGATGATGGTCCTGTATGTGGCGGCCGTGACCGCCATTTTCTGCAGTATTGTTCACTTGACTCCTGACACTGTTGCCAGCAAGACCTCCACGACATGAGCTGCTGTATACTGCCTCTGGGAGCCATCATGCCATGTCCTGCAGGTGAAAGGGCCCCTGCCTTCACCCCAGAGGAACTTGACAGGCTGATGGATTAGGTTCTAGCCCTGTATGGACAGCTATATGGGGCTCCAGAGGAGCAAGTGAGTCCTATGCCTTAGCCATGTTTGATAGATGTTGTGTGTGATGTTGAATCAGGCATGTGCACTAGTGTGGGTGTAGATGCATGCAAATGGCATGATGTGTAGGTGGGTGTGCTGAGAGGATCGGTATGTGTGCTAACTTTCTGTGACTGGTGTGCACTGATCACTCCTATTGGTATGGTGCCAGTATGCATGATGTTCTCCTGTTATCTGTGTCATCAATGCATGTGAACGCCCATCAGAAGAAGGGGATCTGGCGTGCCATCGCCAAGCAAGTGCAGATCCTGGGGGTCCATAGCTGGCGGAGCACGCATTGCAGAAAGCGGTGGGAGAACATGAGACGCTTGGCACAGAAGTCAGTGGAGACCCAGCTGGGGAATCCTCCCAACGATGGAGGGTGCCCGTCCGACCCTGACCCCCTGCCCCGCATGGCCCACATTTTGGTAGTGGCCTACCCTCAAGTGAATGGGCATTTGAGGGCAGCACAGCAGCCACAAGGAGGTAAGTACTTATAGTTACCATGTACTTTGCTCTGATAGTTTGGTGTTTGCTGTCACACTTTAGCATCTGTGACACAGTAGGAGGTGCTACATGTATGTTGACTACTGGGATTACATAGTACTCTAATTGGCTGATAGGTGAGGGAGATCTGGCCCTAGGCTATCGCATGTGTAGGCATAGGTCACCTGTGTCTGCATGTGGAGATTTACAATTGACAGTGCCACATGTGTGTTTCCACCCAGCCATATATACTTGTATGTAGCCTGCTGTAGGAGCCTACCTGACTAGTAATTCCTGGTCCATGAATCAGTATACATGAATATGTAGCTCTATGGTGGCATATCACTCCTGTCTATGTACATCATATGTATTTGCTACAAAATGCCAAACATATGTGGTATAGGGCCTAGTTACCTTTTGTCCTGGTACAAGTATTAACTTCATGTGAGTCTGGCATCTCATTCAATCAACAGGTATGGGCAGAATTTAACTGTACAAATGGATTAGTGGTGCTGTCCCCATTGACCCTTCCTATGCATACTATGGGGTACGTAAAGGTTGTAACTGAAGGAAATCAAACTATGGGTGTCTGATATTGTGTATTTGGGCATACCATGATTTTCCATGCAATATTAATGTAGGCGATTCACTATTATCCTAATGCCTTTGTATCAGAGAAGGTAAGTGATTGGGCTTCCCTATCCTTAGACACAGTGTAATGTGCATACAATATCTGCCAATGGCCTAGCAATAGTAGTGCAACATATGGTATTATCCGCCTACATTATGTCACAATGGCTACTTGGAGTCAGCTCTAGTGGAGTGGGACAATTCTTGTTTCCCTTAGCCTAGCTGAGGTGGACGGGTAGGACAGGCATTGATTTAGCCTTACTTCAAACTTAGAGATGTGATGCCTTGCCTGTACTACTATTGGTCATCAAGGTGTTGTTGTTGTGACATATGTTGTAAGTGCAATGGCATTGGTGTAGGTCCATGTGTGCATTATGTGAACATGTCTTTTCAGTGTGATATGTGTGTTGTGTGGACATAGGTACTAGTATTCACATGTCCGGATCGGTGTGAGTGATGTGGGTTCAAGCATGTTGACATGTTGTTGCTCTGTAGCTGTATGTCACATGGTATATAATTTGCCATAATAGGTATTAGTTGGCTGTCCTTTGCTCAGTTGCAGTTACACTGCTGTCTGTGATTATCAGTGGATGTCTCATGTGTGCTAGGTTGACCACTGTTGCCATACATGCATGTATGGTGTGATGTGGGGTATCCATGTATGGTAACTGCAACAAAGTCTCTGTGATTTGATACATGTAGTGATTTAGTAGTTCTCCAGAAAAGTTTTTCTAAGATTCAGATGGCACCTGAATGTTACTGCCACATGTTGTGTCTTCATCAGGGATTGTATCCATAGAGTAAGATATCTACAGAGGGATCATATAGGCATGTGATTTAAATCCCAGGTGCTGTGTAGTTAGTCAAAAGTGCTGTCTTCACTTCCATGGTACATTACTTATAGACATGAACAGGTCAGGAGTTGAATGTGAACATGCATGATGTGGTGTTAACTGTCAACTGCTGTTCCTAATGGTGATAGGATAGATATGACCAGGATTAGGATGGATTTTCAGTTTTAGCAAGGGCATGATGTGCATGCTGACATAGATTTACAGGTGAATTGATGGAAGACTCCAGTTGTGGTACCTTACATGGATTATGATATCGGTGAGAGAAATGACATGAAGGAATGGACAGAAATGACAAATTGTGACATGAAGTAGGATATGTGGTGTCCCATATGGGATACCCTACAGTAATGCATGTTTTCATGTGTGTATGTGAAGAATGTGATGAACCCTCTATCGCTCCCTCACTCTCGCTCTATTTGTGTACATCAGCATCGGCAGGTAAAGGAGACAGGGTATAGGTGAGTGGGGATGCTGCTGACCATGGGACCCGGAATGCTGAGACAACCAACAGCGAGGGACTGGATGTTCCTCTTCATCATCTTCGGAAGCCTCCTCCAGTGGACAATCCCTTGTGGGGGCATACCCTTCTGGGACCACCTCGGCACCATCTTTGTCCACTACCCCCCTTTCTACCACCACCCTCCATGTAGCTCCCCACCCAGTTGTCTGTGCCTGCTTACCCAGGAGAGTGAGCATCTCCTTCGCAGCAGGTACCTCTACCCCTGCCAGCCCTGCTGCCCTCAGAGAAGAGGCTATTGACCTCCTGAGGTCGATCTCTGTGGGTCAGTTGACCATCATGAATGCAACTCAAGTCCAGCAGAGTAATGCATTCCTGGAGGGCATTCACCGTGCACTGGCTGGCCTATAGAGATCCGTGCAGGCTCTGGCCTCCACACTGACAGCAGCCAGTCACCACATGTCTTCCATCCCTCTCTACCTTTCTCTTCCCAAACCCAAAGCCCTCTTCCCGGACACAGCCAAAGCACACAGACAGACAAGCATGCATCCACCTGAACATCCAAGGGTACCGTTGACAAACACAAGCACCACAAGACCCACCACTGACATGCACACAAAAAACACCCACCTGCAGACACATCAACAATCACTTACTACCCTGACACCCCCAGCATCAAAGACACTACACCTCACATAACTGCAGCTACAACACCAACATTCACCAATACAGCCACAATACCCATCTTACCCACAGTCATCACGACAGCAGACCCTCAGACATCCACCCCAGTCACCACACCCATACCCACCACAACTACTGACACACCTACATGCAGCACATTCACCATGCCTGCAGTCACCACCCCAACAGACAGTCACCCATCCACCACGCGATCTCCCTGCGCCTCCACTCCCCTTCAAAGGCACATAAACACCCACACTCACCCACCCAACGGGCACCCACCATCCACACACATACCTTGCTCACACATGCACCCAAAACATCCACCAAGACACCTCTTACAACCACTCCCTTTCCTCCTCTCCCAAACCCTTTTGGCATGACCGTCCCTGTGTGAGTAAGAAGTTTTTCCTCTCAGAGTTGTGCCTTTTCCCTTCTCCTCGCCTACCCTGTGATACTCCTAGACAGTCTGTGTCCCTCCCCAAGTCCTGCCCTTCCACATCCAAGACATCCCCCGCCACCCTTGCAAATTCCCATGCCCCCCACCAAGAAGTAAACCACTCCTAAGAGTTCCCAGCCCTCCCCTAAGCCTCGACCTAAGCCCCCCTCCTAAACCCAAGCCCAGGGATAACCCACTCAGGCCTAATCCCAAACCCCCTCACCCCCCATTTATCCCTGAGGTGCCTGCCTGCCTCCTTGATGCCCCAAACTGTGGAGGTTACATGGCAGTCAGGAGTCAAGTTGGGGCACACACATGTGCATATTGTACATGTTGCACTTTTGTTATTGGACTGGCCTCTGGCCTTAAACATTTTATCATATTTATTTATATTTAATATATAACAGGACCAACCTGTTGTTGGTTTCAAGGTTATATCTTTATCCAGCATTTCCTTACTTAGGGCAGTTTTGGTCTAGGCTGACATTGCTTGTGTGTAAGCATTTAGGTGTGAGTGGTGGTTGTGCTACTAGTTGTGTCTGGTTATGTGCATGACATTCATTCCCCAGTGATGGGTGTGTTGTGTGATGGGCATGTCTATTTTGGGGACATGTTTTTGTGTTGGTATTATGTGATGTTTGTATTGATGTGTTATTTGATGTGTTGTGTGCATCTGTGTGGTTGTACTGTCTGTGTGAATGCGTGTGGGAATAGATATGCCAGATCCATTGTGATGTGTGTTTGCGGGGTATGTGGTATGGTTTGTTATTTGAATGTGTGATTGTGTGTGTTTGTTCTGTGTTGTTACGTTGTGTTGTATGTATGATTCGTCAAGTGGAGGCGTGTATTGTGGGTGCTTCGTGGTGATTTGTGGTGTTGTGGTTGTGGTGTACTTGGGTCATTTGGTGGTGTTGTTTGTTGTTGGGTGTGACCGTGCCGCTGCTGTTGTATCTGGGGTTTGGTGTGTCTTTTGGCATGTGTATGTGATGGCCGTATTTGTGCGTACTGTGTATTTGCGTGTGTCTATGTGGCTGTGTGTGTGTAAGTGTGAGGTTATGTGTGTGTGTTGCCCTTGCCAGCCGTCCTGGATGTTTATATTGTGTGTGCATAGGTACATTGGCATTTTCCAACAGTAACAGTGTGCACTGTGAGTGTCTCCTTTTATCGAGTTGATTTCCACCAGGGCTTCCATGGTGATGCGACCATGGTGGAAATCTTGGCGGTGTGCAGCCTCGTAATCTGTCCGGTAAGAACATGGTCTCCGCCGGCCTAAAGGTGGCTGCCGTCGTCCATGGTGGCCTGACCGCACTGGCGGTGCCAACAGTGGACTGGCCGTACTTTGTTGGAAAGACCACCATGGTCATAATTGTTGGCAGTACGACCGCCACCGCCAACATGGCGGTCCTGTGACCACCAAACTCGTAATGATCCCCTGTGTCTGCATCAGATATAACTGCAAGGCCAGCTTCATATCCAACAAGGACCAAGCAACCTCCTCAGAAGAGCTCAAACCAAACCCCAAGGCAGGCAACACAATCTTTTGGGACTCATGAAACTGAGAAGCCACATTTAGCACAAAAGAGGAATCCAACCGCAGGTCCATCCTATCAGTAGAAAAACACAACAAAGGGATCCTGAGCCATCAGAGCCTCCAGATTCCCCAGCCACCTAGCTGAGGTGATGGCAACGAGAAACACAACCTTAAAGGTGTCAAACTTAGGCTCAAAGACAGCAGACATGAAAGCCTTCAACACCAGAGGCAAATCCCAAAAAGAAAATAATAGCTTAACCAATGGACGGAAAGGGAAAAGCTATGAAGCAGCTGTGCCACCAGATCATCAATATCAGCCAGGTTCCCTCAAAGGGAGCGAAAAGCCTTAATAGTGTTCACTGGGCCCTCAGAGTATATACTGCCAACCATTTTTCAAAACCCTCCCACAAGAACTGCAAGACATCTTTCAAAGAACATAACAGGGGTGGCAACAAAGAATCACACCAGTGACAGAAATTACCCCAATGCCTCTCATAGTGCCTCAAAGTAGAAGACCGACAAGACTGCTGGATAGCCATTTCTAAATACCTGGGACCCCCTTGAGCTGCAATAACCGCCTTTCAACTTCCACACCGAGGGATGAAGCCTCTGAAGGGTTGGGGTGGAAGAGACTGTGGAGGAGAGGGAGGGCAAGGAATCAACCTAGGACCTTCAACCGCCATCAACTTGAGACTGGGGAACCAAGAGCATTGGGCCCAAAGTAGCACCACCACAACCACCACCCTGGACTCCCTCAGTAGAGTGACCAGGGAATCAGAGCATACAGGGGAAAGGCATACAGCAGATGGTGAGGCCAAGGACATGGCAGGGCATCCACCCCCCAACACCCCGTTTGCCACATGTGGGCACAAAACCTGGGAACCTGCGCATTGTGCTGGAACATAAATAGGTCCAGGAAAGGCACACCAAACCTCTTCCACACTTGCAAAAATACCTCCCTGATGAGAGACAGTCCCTGAGAGGGAGGAGATCACCGACTGAGGGCACCTGCCACCACATTGTCCACCCCCTGACATAAACTGCCACTAGAGACAGAAGATGACTCTCCCTCCACTGAAAAAGAGGCAGAGACACTGCATTGAGAGACCTGGAATGAATCACCTCCAGATGATTCAAATAACCAACAGTCACCTGGTTGTCAGATCAGACCACCAAATAGTGACCCATCAGGACCTCACAAAACCCCATGATTGCCTTGTAGACTGCCATGAGTTCTCTCCAATTGGAAGAAAGCCTGCTTTCCTGATGAGACCAATGAGCCTGCAGGGACTGATCCCCCTGAGTCACACCCCAACCCAAGTTTTGGCATCTGTAATGAGGACCAGTGAAGGATCTGGCTGCAAAGGAACCCCTTCAACCAGTGGTCCAGAACCATCCACCAGCTCAGGTCTGAGATGATTGCTGGGACCACCTGAACCCGCTGGTCCGAGTCCATGGGTCGCAGATCCCAACAGGACAGCAGGTGAATTAACAGGGGCCTAAGATGAAAGGGCACCCAAGGGACAGTAACACTGCCACTGTTATGTGACCCAAAAGCCTCAGCCAACAGCAAACCAGCAGAGAGGCACTGGCCAAGCCTCCTTCCCCATCGCCTGCAATATCAAGGCCCTGAGAGAAGGAAGGAAGACCCTGTTGAGGTTGTTGCAAAACTGGGCCTAATAAAAATATAGTCCTGAGAGAGCACCAACCGGCACTTTGGCAGGTTAAGAAGTACCCCATGATCCCTGAGAGCTGCACACACCACCTGCAAGTTGTGAAGAAGCTGCTCCTCCGATGGTGCATGGAAGAGCCAATCACCTAGATAGGGGTAGAGGTGGATACCCTAGAGATGGAGAGAAGCAACCTGCGGATTCACCACCTTGGTGAAGACCTGTGGAGCTAACCAAATGCTGAATGGTAGCACCAGGAGCTGGCAATACACCCCCTGAACGCAGAACCTCAGGAACTGCTGGAAGTGAGGATGGATTGGCACATGCTAATAGGCGTCCTGCAGATACAAGGTACACATCCATTGTCCCTTGATCATCACTGGAATTATCCTCTGTAAAGTCTCCATTTTGAAGGAAAGGTGGAGGACAAACCTTCAAATCCAAAACCAACTGGAAGTCACCCATGGATTTCACCACCAGAAAGATAAAAGAGTAGAAGCCCTGGCCATGCTCCAATGGAGGAATCATCCAAATGGCTGCTTTCTGCAGGAGAGAGAAAATCCCTTGAGATAGGGCCACCTGCTTCTCCCTCTGGGAAGGCCAAGGAGTCAGACGTGCCCCCGACATGGGAGGAACTCTGCTGAACTCCAACTGATAACCTATCCTCAAGACTTGCAACACCCATTCGTCTGAAGTAGATGCCTCCCAGGCTGGAAGGAAGTGACGGAGACGCTCACCAACCACAGATTCCAGCTCCGCCAAATACTCAGGAGCAAGGCTTCTGAGGAGGGGCTTTGCTTTCCTATCCATCCTGCCCATCCCTGAGGGGAAGGCTGGTGGAAAGGCAACTTAAGCTTCAGAGATTGCTTGTCCGCATAAGACAATTTCTGGGAGGAGGAATGTTTCCTCTCCTTAAACTACCTGTGCAGCTTATCCTCCAGCTCTGGCCCAAACAACGAAAATTGTCCTGAAAAAGCAGCCTGAGGGCAGAAGACTTCAGAGCAGAATCATTCCTCCAGTTCTTCACGACCCAATTCTGGCATGCAGCCACACAAGCTCCACCTGAGAGCACCAGCGCCCAGACCACATCAAACGAGATATCGGACAGATACTCCACACATGCTTCATAGTTCCCCACCTGAATGGCGAGATGAGAGCCAGAGTACATCTTGCGAAGAGAAGCATCCCCTGCCTATCAACTGCATCCTTCCTGACCACAAACTCTGCCAGGGACGTCTGCTCACAAGACTGTCCACAAAGGAATCAACTGGGATGGTGTCCTGTAAGTCTTTCTGCATATCCTACAAGGGGTACAGTTTGGCTATAAAGCACAGCAGCATGATCTTGTCAGAGTCCCTCCATTCACGCTTGAGACCTCATGAATATAGCGGTGCTCTAGGACGTCAAGTGGTGCTGAACTCTGAAACTGCTGCAAGAGGGAACTCAATAGGGTATCTGGCACCTCCTCCTCAAGAAACCCTA
The DNA here is from genome assembly GCF_031143425.1 of Pleurodeles waltl. Classification (NCBI taxonomy): domain Eukaryota; kingdom Metazoa; phylum Chordata; class Amphibia; order Caudata; family Salamandridae; genus Pleurodeles; species Pleurodeles waltl. Next base: position 1,659,626,825 of record NC_090444.1, on the reverse strand, counting down.
TGTCAGCTTTAACATATCTGATCAAGTAATATCATATCATAGGCAATGTATTTGCCCTTTGGTTCCTCAGGATCAGGTCTCTCGTCATCCTAACCAGAGGACTTTGAAAATGGGCCAGGGACAAAAGTCTTAAAGTGAGCAGAGCCCCCCATCTCAAACAGGGTCACCATAATTAGGTGTCTGAGCCTAGAGTCCACACCCTGTGCTGCTTTCCTCTAGGAGGAGAATGGGAGTATGGTGAAGAAGAGGAGGAGGAAGGAGACAAAACTTCCTCTACATGCTTGTGCTTCTGTGAATGCTTGCCCATGGCACAGAAGAAGGTTCCACTGGGAACAACTCCTCATCCCAGCTACAGGAGAAGAACCACAGCCAAAAAGCAATATAAGGCATAGGAAACAGCAAACACGACTGCTATGTGGTACTTACCCCCAGGGCTGGCCAAATATAGGGACCTGGACACCATACCACAGTCCAGTAACATTCATTAGCACAGGCAACCACACCAAACCCCATGTGTGCCTGTGCACCACACACACATCCTCCTAGTTGTCAGGCAATACCCAGAAGCACTGCCCTGCAAGTCTTCCCGGGTCATAAGAGCAACAGCAGCAGTGTGTCTCTCTGCCTGATCAGCAGCTGGAGATGCACCAAAAATGCCAAGCAGGATTCCTGGGACAGGAAGGTAAGGTTTCTGCCCAAGCATCTTTCTGCAAGCCCTACAGGCAAAAGGATGTGAACATTGATAAATGCTGCCCAGACCGCTATGCATGGTGGCATTTTCCTGAGGGAAATCTTTGCCACCCCTGCCCCATGAGAGCAGCACCAGCATTCTACATCCATTCTGACCTGGCAAGAAAAATAATTGAACAAATGCTGGGTAGGTGCTGGTTAAGTACTCCTCCTGGGGTGTGGGAGGGGGTCCCACCAGCATTCCTTTTTTTCTGTCTGGGAGATAGCTAACTCCACTTGTCATTAATGGAATGAGGAGGTGGGGAGCAGGGGGTAATGGTATGTGATTCACAAAAGAGAAGGCGTCTCTGTGAGACATCTTCTTCTATGGAAAGCATGACGACAGCCTCGGGGGAGCAGTTCAGCTTTCCACAAAGGGTTCCCAAAGGGTGAACTGTTCCTATCATCGACACAGTCTATTCTTCCAAAAAATGTCTGTCATTAACTAATACAAATTCAGGGACACAGGTGTGCTTTCCCGTGCGGACCCCCATTGCTGCATTTGCAATTTGAGACCTGCCCAAATAATGTTCATTAGACAGGTCATTTTGCAACCTTGTGTGAATGCACAATTTGCAATTGGACCTGTGAGTATTGCGTTCCAAACTGAATTCCTATTTCCAGATCAGTTGGTATGCTAATTGCACATCCTTTGTTTACAAATGGGAAAAATACATGAGGTCAAGTATCTCTTTGCAACTTTGCCTGTTTGGGTTGTTATTTAACTTTCTCAGAACCACGACTAGGACAACTCAAACAGAGCAACCTCTAGGAAATATAAGGCCCTCACCCACATAAAAAGTGGCATGTTTCATTCTTGACTACCCACATCAAGGACATCAAGTATGTTTATAGGAGATCATTTCTCCTGCTGTTAAGGTAATTTTTTCTCAAACCGTGGAAAATGAGGTGGGCCTTCCAATCATCAAACTTACATCAAGGGATGGGCACTGTTCATTCTTTGCATCATTGTTTTCCTCCACTGAAACAACAAGGCAAAGAATGAGCAGCATTTCCTATATAAAACTTGTATGACACAACCAAGAAACTGTGAATAGACAGTTGTTTCTGTGGGTAGTGTACGTGGGTATTAGGATTTAGGCCGATCCTTATGGTCGATCTGCATTGTTTTAGCGTCATTTATTTTGACACTAAAATGGCGCAAACTTATCTCCTTATTTATATTTTGACGATACTGTAGACCCGTCTAGCGACAAAATATTGGAGTTAGTGCCATTTCCAGGATGCGCAAACCCACCTTGTATCAATGGGATGCATGGTAGGCGCTCCCTTCATAGAAACAACGCTAGCCTCCTAGTGCCATGTTGACCTCCCAGGGCAGAAACACCGCGCAAGGATGAGGTGGACCTAAATAATGGATCCAAGCCCGCTTAGCGCCATTATTTAACGCCTGGGTCAGACCAGGAGTTGAGGTCCAGATAGGCCTATTTCCAAGGTGAAACACCATGGAATGGGCACAAAGGTGCCACATCCCCAGCAACACCACCACTCACACTACAGGGACACTACTGGAAGAGAGAGCCCATCCCAGGTAAGTTGTAGGTATGTTTTCTTTTAAGTGCTAGGTGTGCCACTGCAGGCCGCTCACATGGCATAGGGTATTTTGGGCTTGGTGGGCATTGGGGTGGTGGGAATTACTCCTGTCTATGTTTAGACAGGAGTCATTTATTGACTGCTTGTGCATCAAAAAATGACGGTAGGCTGATTAGCGGCAGGAATTTTGCCTCTAACCAGCCTAACGTAATGTCTGACCCACTAGTGCCATTTCCCTTAATGCCATTCCCCCCCAAACACCACCCCCTCCCCCCCGGCTAGTGTCTTTTTTTTTTTACTCTAAGCATTGCTAAGCACCATTGTGCGCCATTTTATAAATATGCCGCACAAATGGCTTTAAGGAATGGCGTTAGCTGGCATTTAAAAAATGACGCACAACTGCGTTAGTGCAGTTGTGAGCCATTTTTCATATATATGGGCCTTCAAATTTAGTGACTTTGCATCGACAACACAGCAGCATAGGGATCGGGTACAATAAAACGCCATTTACCCATTGGCTGAAACATGTTGACACTAATGAGGAAGTCAGGGTGATTGGTAACTCTTCTTTGTGATCCACGGTTTGTTTTTAACCCTATCATGTCATCTGCTAATAAATCATGTTTGCATAGTTCTAGATAGTTTTAACAGGCTTTTACTCTGGTTGCTGAGAACTCTTCGGAGGAACCAGTTGAAAAAAATGCTTCATCCCACATGTTGTGGTAGCGTCAACACTGGACCTAATTTGGGCGAAGGCATTGGAAGACCAATAACAAAGTCTGTCACATTTAATTTGGGTGAAGGCCCAACATTTCCTAGATTTTGCTCAGTTCGAATTGGAAATGCAGTGGTTCCAAGAAGAGTGATCTTTCATTGGTGGTGCATAGCTTTGGATTTGAGAGAATGAAAGCCTAAACAGTTTCTTTCCTCTCTCCCATCAACTGTGAATTGGATATTTAACTTTACATACAAATCTTTCTTACTCTTCAGGAAAGAACAGGTGTCAATTGATGGTATTTACCACCTACAAACATTGCAGCAGTTCGTATCACCCTATATTTGAGTATTTTACACATTACTTTAAATGTGCTGGTTTAAAGCTAAGAAACTGGACACCTTAATAATTAACTTAAGTAATCATTTTTTCTCACACTGAAAAAATATTTTTCCCTAACATGTTCATTGTTCCTCCAGTATTCCTGCATTTTTTTTTAAATAAGTGATACCTGCACCCTAAATGAGGTACACAGAGAAATACGAGAAGTGCACATGAAATGTCTTTGCCTATGCAACATGTTGTACCTAGAAGATGTTCACAGAATTTACACAGACTTTCCCTGATCACCACTTTTATGACCCTGGGGATGTCTGAAAGTGTAACAAAACCTGTGAATGTGTTAATCAAGCACACATACATCAGTTAGACGCTCATCAGTCACTAAGTTGACATAAGCTCTTACGTTTTTAGAATGTGTACCCAGTGATGCCAATGTTGTGTATAGACTCGCACATTTATGTATTTATGTACTTAATTATTCATTCACTCATTCATGGGGTATTTAGTATAGCCCACACAGGATGCGTCACTTTGTGCTGTTGAAACAGAATATAGCTGGACGTCTCAATGTAATAAGTTATGTTGAGAAAAGCCATGCTTGTATTTTCTTTCAACATCTGAGATCTACTGCCTCTGAACAAGCATGTTAAAGACAAAATTCTAAGGAATCACTCTTTGCACTACTTGCCTCTTCTGCACCATTAGTCAACTCTAAATTTAGGGAGTTACAGTGCCAAATGGTTCATAGACCTCAAAGGTTTGTGTGGGGCATATTTGTAACATGTGATATGGAGTATAGAAGGTCTCTCTGCCTGTAGTAAGTACAGTTTATAATATAGCCAGATTTTAAAGCAGTATGTTTATTATGAAAGCCACAGGAGCTGACATTGAGGTTCCAAGTTGTTGTCGACCTTCGAGCTGGGAAACCAGATTCGAGCCTTGGCTCAACATCCTGTAATTCTGGGAAAATCACATTGCCCTGATTTAGATATTGGTGGACAGGTTACTCCATCACAACCGAGGTGAATATTCCATCTGGCAAAATCTAAATCCCATTATATCCTATGGAATTTAGATTTCGGTGAAAGAGATATCCATCACTGTTGCGATGGAGGAACTTGTCCGCAAAATTTCTAAATCAGTCCCTCAATCACCCCGTGCTCTACTAAACATGAACATGCCCTTGTGTAATATAACTGGTGCACCTTTGGTTTGAGTATGCTGTATAGAAAACTGCAAAAAAAAGTGAACTAACTTGTGAACTCCATTAACAAATGTATAAAAATATTAATCTTTGGGGAACATAAAAAGAGGAGACCCTATATAATACCCTCAAATGAAAATCTTAATATCTCATCAGGGCAGAAACGTGGCTTTCTAAATTCAGTTTGGAAACAATCATAGTCCAAAAATGTCTTACAGCCTGCACAGAAAGAAATGTAATGCCCTAATATTTGACCTAGAGTTCAGTAAGCTGAGTTACATCTTAGATAGGATGTCAGTGGCTTGATTTGTCCACCCAAATAAGATTTTATTTTGTCATTCAATTTTGGGCTATGTCTAATGCTCTAGATAATCTTTCAGCTGTACATTGAGGATGATCTGGGTGATATCAGCATGAAAGAAAAAATATATGCTCATGTTGCAAATGATCAGCAATAAGCAGAGGATAAAGATTAAAAAATAGCAACTAAAGAGAAAAGCCCAAAGATGCTCTGCAGCAGACAAGCCTAGATCGAGAGAAAAAAGAGAAATGATCAACTGTCTGGGGGCATGCCTAGAAAAATGACTGATTACATCTCCAGGTTTTCCCTTAAATCAACAGTTTAGAAACATGAAAAATGAGAAGCTGAGGATGATGGTGTTAAATGCTGCTGAAAATAGTCCATGTATGTTGGACTTGGCCTTCTCTGCAGGTTCACCCTCAAACTTTTTGCCTTCATACCTCCTATTTTGCTGAATTTATTTTTGTTGACTTTAGGACTTTAGAACTTTAGAACTCTGTGCATTTTACTATTGCTAACCAGTGCTGAAGTGTTTGTGTTCACTCCATAAAACATGGTAAAATTGGATTACACCTGATTGGCATATTTAATTTACCGATATATCTACATGTAAAGTGGTATATCATACACCAAGGGATGTAACTTCAATGCTACTATGGGGCATGCAGCACGTATTGTGTCACCCACTTAAATAACCACTTAAAACTTGCCCCAGATCTGCCTTTGCAGCCTGAATAAAGTTTTAACCTGCCAGTTTAACTTGGCAATATAAACCTCTTGCCAAGCCTTAAACTCTCCTTTTAGCGCATATGAGTCACACCTAAGGTAGACCCTAGGTAGCCCATAGGGCAGGGTGCAATGTTATTAAAAACTTGGACATGTACTTTTAAGTTTTACTTGTTGTAGTAGTCAAAAATACCAAATTCACTGTTCACTACTTTAAGGCCTGCCTCTTTCATAAGATACAATTGGGGTGCCTTAATACATTTATTAAGTGCTAACCTTTGATTGGGAACAGGTACACATGCCATGTTTGGTGCCTTAAAATTGTAATTAAGAACCTTCTTAAATAATAAAGTTGGATTTTAAGTTAGAATTTTGAAAATGCCACATTTAGAAAGTTGGCATTTTGCTGCCTGTGGCCTGTTTTTGGGTCACATGACTGGGTGTAGTTGGCAGCTGGAGTTTGTTATTCTTTCCAGTCAGTCACACAATTGAGGGATTCATTGTGCTTGCATGGGACATCACTGGCAGGATGAGGGATGCAGAACTGGGCACATCCCCACTTGCAACTGCATAGGCTATGCTCTGCCTTAACACAAAGGACTTGTCACCCCTGCATTGTTCATGCAGCCAGCATTGAGCCAGGGTAGAGAAAGCAAAAAACATCAAGCACTTCAAAGGGAATTTTCTAGAAACTTCTCTTACTTTAAAGAAGGCTTCAGCTGCTTGAGCCCTGTTCTTCTGAACCCAGGACTACCAAAGGGACTCCAAGGGTTAGTTTGATGGCCTCTTGATCACAGCCTCAGGGAGAGAAAAGGCTTCAACCATGTTGAACTTACACCTAGACCCAGCCTGAGTGAGTACTGACCCCCAAGTGGTAGCCCCTATTTCTGGTCCCTCAGGCCCGCTCTTGCTACAATATTCTCCACAGCAGCAAATCCTGTTCTGCAGTCCTTTTCCAAAGGGTATGCAGCCTTGTGGGACTCTCATAGGCTATATCCTCATCCAGCAGGAGATTTTCAACTTCACAAAATGTCACTGAGTCAGAACAAAGAAATCTTAACTGCACCTTTGTCCATTGGTTCTCTGGTCAAAATTCTTCCTCCGTGGACTCACCTGCAACCCTGCCCCGCTGAAGTTTACTGAAGTTAAGGGCCCAATCCGCTATTTATATCATTTGCTCTCAATCGTGGCTGGCCATATTGTTTAACTGTGACTCTGTTGCACCCGACTAATTGTCTATGGTTGGCAATAGTTTTTACCATAAACTTTAAAAATTCATAACTCCGGTTCTACTATTCGGATTTTCTCATTTTGGTGTCAAATAATGTATCTTTTTATCCAAATTGGTGTGGGATTTTAAAATTATCATCGGTAAACAGTGAATTACAGTACATTTTTCACCGTGGGGTTCTGAGTGACATCATAGAGAACTCATGGACGTCAATACGGGTTGCCTGACTTGGCCTTTCGCATGTCTGTTTGCTTTTTTTTTTTTTTTTTACAGTGCCCATTCAGCTCTCTTGGATTTCTGAGAAAAGACAGCTCAGTGGAATGGGAGGTCATTTGGTGCATATGCTACAAACTAAACATTTTTGCAGCTTTCATTTGAACAAATTCCTCTCCCCTTGTGCAACTAACAAATGAAGCATTATAGCAGAGCAGCCAATTTTCAATTGTTAGGCCTGGGAAAAGAAATCTCAAACTGCAGATACAAGTAGCTAGGCATGAACTACCTGGAGGTTTTGATGACCCAGGTTAGTTCCCTTATATTTCACGGTACTGAGAGAGGGATGAGTGCAGGCTCTGTTGGCAGGAGTGAGAGCAAGAATGCAGTCAGTAGTTGGTGTGTAACAGAGGACAGTGAAGCCTTTGTTTCTGGAGGAGCAAAGAGAGTCTGAAGAAAGGAGAGAAACGAAAGAGACAAATAGACAGAAATAAGCTTTGAAGAAAATAAGGACGAAGAACAGAGGTAAATAAGGGGAGGAAGGCAGACTATGGGAAGAAAAGAAAAAAGAATTCCTGATGGAGCAAAACAAAAAGAGGGGGACCAAATGAGAGGTAAACAATTGAGGAGAACACTGAGGAGGAAAACAGAAATATATTTTGGGGAAGGGAAAGGTAGTGCAAAGAGCTGAGCAGAGAAAACATGAAGTGGTGAAAGAAAGGAAGACAAAATAGCTGTGATGAGTGATAGGACTGTGGAAAGCAAGGAGCGACAGAAAAAGGGGTGAGAAAGACGTATTGGAGAATGTAGAAAGGCTGGGGCAATAAGGATGAAGAGCAGAACAGGAAGTAAAAAAACAGATTTTTAGGGTCAAGCACAAGCGCCCTGTCCCTGGTGTAATCTTTCTGTAGGCTTTTAACCACGCCTATCAGTTTGGCTGGTTTGTGGGCTTGCCTTTTAAAATTTGCTTGATTTAATTAGTGAAAGGCATGCATACGTCATGCCTTTTCTGATGTTTAACCCTCCTTGAGCGCACCAGCCAACTACTGAAAACATACGAGGCTCCATGTTGTCCGTATGGTTTCTGGACTACTTTTTCTTTTTCTTTCATAGGCAGCATGATCTCGCTGGGTAGTAGTCGAGCACTTTGGATGACATTGACTCTGTTACATGCATATTTGCACTTTTGCCGGTTACATGGACAATTGCACTTTTGCCAATACGTTTCACTGCGAGCGAACTTCTGTTTCCTTTTTTGTCTGTCTGCTTTCTGCTCATGGAGGCTGTCGGCTCGCTTATGTGAAACTGTTTTACTTTTCATTTTCAATTTGTGTGGCAAGAAAAGTCCGGTTAGGAGTTTACAATGCTAATAGCTTTAACTCGAGCAAACGCCAGACCCATTGCATTGCAAATGCTTGTTATATAGTTTCAGCTATCACAGATTCACCATTTCAAGGACTCTAAATAATATGCATTGCTACCAGTCATTTTAATGATACTGAATTGAAAACATCAGAAGGATGAGGTGGCAATACTGGGATCTGAAGTTAGGTGTTGCAGGTAATAGCTGTGTGTATGGAGTAAACTCAGCTACAATGCAACAGAGTGCCTGAAGATTTAGAAATAAAAGTGAGAGCAAATGCCCGAAGTGAAAGCCAGGATGAGACCAGTTAGAGTAGAATGGAGGGACAGGTAATGTTGAAGGGAAGTAAAGGAGGGAAAGATCGTAAAACGCAATTTACAGCAGAGTATTCATTAATGTCTCCTGTTCTGGGGCGCGTGTAGCCTCTGTACTCTTCAGTGGATTAATAAGTAGCACCTACAAACAGAACTCACTCTAGGACACTGCAAGTGTGTCCTCTGCTTCGAAATGGCCTTTGGGACAGAAAGAGCTGAAGGAAAGTGAGAGTGAAGGGCTGGTGATATGTAGATGGTAAGTAAAATAAATGCTTAACTATCTTGGTAATTATGTGTCTGTCTTAATATTATTTCACTTGTTTAAGTTAAAAAGTCTTCAGTGCTGTCACTTTCTGTGATGTCATCGCGGTCAAATTTTAGAGAAGTCTATGCAAAGCCCAGCTCTGTTTCTTCAATTGGGAATGGAATTCTGTTATACTATGTACCTGAGAAGAAACTCTTTAGGATTTTAGTTTTCAGAGGTGCTCCTCACAATCAGTACTAGTAGAAAGGCTAAGGCCCCTGGGCCCAATTGGGTAATTCTGGACTTATTCAAGCCAAGAATTGACATCTGGCCATCGCTATTCACAAATGTTAAAATTGCAGCTATTGCCTGTGCAATACCTAGCCCCGAGCCCGAGTCTATAATTGTCCCTATTTTTATAAACCCCCCACCCATTTTAACAAGAATTCTAATGTATTACAATATCAGCACTACAGGAGCAAAAGAGGTTAATATAAAAAATGACCACAATAGCTTCCAGACTGCCCGAAATGTCTAGCCATACAATCTGATACAACAAGGAATTCATCTACTTTTCTTGAAATAGCCCTGCTATGATGCGGACACGGAACTTCAAACAGCTTTTCTCTTCCCACTGTGGATAAGAGAGAGCTGGCATACGAAAAGTTTAATAACCATAAACATTGAAGGGGTATAAAGCCCATGTCTTCTGCAAACAAGCGAGTGGATTCCTTAATAAAGTAAAGATAATTAGAGTTACCCAATTTATTAGTGATTCCTGCAAAATTGCAGGACATCTAATTCAACTGATTGTGGCTCAGAAAAACATTCATGAACACATCTGCCAATACCTCCGTATGGGAGGTCTGAGGAAGAAATATGGACGGAGGACTCAAAGGTGGGTTCTGAGTGATTACCTCGGGCATACTTACTGTGGAGTCAGCGCTTAACAAAAGGGAGTCAGTCAGTGGCATTAAGTGTATCCAAAGAGGCGTTTTTTGTTGAGTAACGTTAAAAACTGTCACTCATCCAACTTGTAAGCCTTGCATTCATCTGATTTGGAGGAGGATGAACTAAAAATATCGGCTTCTAAGAAAACTCAATTGCCAAAGATTAATCAACAACAGCCAGTAATGTCACTCAGGATTGATTATATAAGGATTTTCCTCTGGTAGTAACTGAAAAGTGGTTGGCAGTCTATAACAAGAAATCTTCAAACTCCTCATAACGAGTTGTAGGGCTGGGGGACGTGCGTGGTTGCAGGACAGACCCATGTTGTCAGATTATTTACTCACCCTGGTAACATCTGTTGCCCTAGATTGAGACTCGTTTGGCGCATGGTTAACTGGAAACATATTCATCCTCCCTGTGGATGTCACGCCAGGGTTACTGTGAGACCCTGTGATCTCAGTCCTATTTGTGATGTTTACTGCACCCAGAATCAGTGTCAGGGTATATTCTAGCCTTCTCAACATATCAAGGATAATATCCCTCATGCCCCTAAAAGCCCCCTTAATCTGTCAATGGCAATGCGTCACTAGTTTAGGAAGTGCTGAAACGATTTTTTCATGGATTCGGAATCTTCCACTGTCAATAATGGATGGAGTGACACTTTCCAAAATGGTAGCACTACCACAGACTTTTTATGTACTAAAAAGCTATCCATTTCTACAGGATTCCTTTTCAATTCTTAAGACAGGTGATCTCCATGATAAGATTCTGCATTTGGGGGATGTCCTGATGGATACAGGAATGTTGTTCCATATCCTGGTAGTACAGATGGAAAAGGTCTGTTGCGTTGTTCATTCAGTGTTTGACACTACTCTGCCTACAGTCGGGTGGTGCCATGGCTGTTGTTGTGCTGAGAGTCAACAGAGGCAGTGAGCTAGTCCGCCAGATAGGCTGAGACTGTGGCTCTGATTTGTGAATGGCGTTTTTTGAGTTTGTGCTTCAGGTAGGTATTGGACATCAAAGCTTGGATGAGGTGTAGGCAGTGTTTGAAAAATTGGATGTCTTGAGTCAGGTAGCTTTTCAAGTTCAGTTGCTGTATAGCCGGTATACAATGAAAGAAAACACATTGCAAGGTGCAGCTCATTTATTGACTCTGGGCTCCTAGGGTTCTTGATGAACCTACAAGCCCTATATATCCCCACAAGCAGAAGAGTCCACCAGACGTAACGATATATTGCTTTCAAAAATCTGCCAAAGCTGGAAAAAGTTAATGAAGAAAACGTGGTATCGAAATGGCTATTTTTTTACTTCAATTTCAATATTTTTATTTTATTTTTATTTGTTATTTTCTGTATGCAAAAACTTGTAGGATCTACACAAATACCTTTTGTTGAATTCAAAATGTTGTCTACTTTTCATAAATGTTTAGCTGTCTGGGAGCTAGCAAAGGTTTCACACCCATTTCTATCACTAACTGGAAGGAGGCTAAAAGCACAAAAATAGTAAAAATGGGGTATGTCCTAGTAAAATGCCAAAGTTGTGTTGAGAAATGTGATTTTCCGATTCAAGTCTGCATGTTCCTGAACGCTGGGAAGTTGGTGATTTTAGCACTGCAAAGCCTTTGTTGATTCCATTTTTAGGGGGAAAAACACAATGCTTTCTTCTGCAGCCCTTGTTTCCAATTTATCTGAAAAAAAAGAAACTTTAGCTGTATTTTGGCTAATTTCTTGGTCTCCTCCAGGGGAACCCACAAGCTCTGGGTACCTTCAGAACCCCTAGGATGTGGTAAAAAAAGAACACAAATTTGGCATGGATAGCTTATATGGACAAAAAGTTATGAAGGCCTAAATGCAAACTACCCCAAATAGCCAAAAAATAGCTCAGCACTGGAGGGGGGAGGACCAGCAGCTAAGAGGTTAAAAATGGATAGACCACAACAGAAGACAGCTGCCATGATAAATCTGTAAAAGCAATCCTTTTTGTAATAATGTTTTGCTTATGTGTATTGAAGTTACGCCACAAAATAAAATGAGAAGAATAAAAAGAAAATACATTTTAATCATGTGGTTTTACTCATCATTTATTTTCAGTACATAAAAATGTATATATTGTAATATTTCACAATGTATAACAGGTTTTTTGTATTACTCATCCCCTTAGCGTGTGCAATCAATATTCAAAATGCGAACAGAGGGCCTTAACTATCAGCATGTGTGTAAATAGTACACACACAATAGGAGTCAGAAAAAAAGATACTGGGGTTAATGACCGTCTTAAATCTATTGGACTTGCCAACATTTTCGGTGTTTATTTTAGGTCATTTATACTCATATTCAAATAAAGCCATAAATGTTACCCGTTGACACAATGTTTACATCTTCCATCATTTTTCTCAACATCATCAATGTCTCCTTCACTCAAAACATCTTTCCTGAAGCCCTCGGGGAAGGTCAGATCCTCATACTCCTGAAAAAAGCCCACAATAGACCTTGAAAACCTTGCTAGCTACCATCCAATCTTTCTTCTAAAATCGATTTGCAAGATCATCAATAAACTATGCTCAACTGCAAGTTCATATCCGTGAGAACCATCTCTTGCATGTCTAACACGCACGAAGCCAGGTACTCTAAACATCACCCTCCTCTTTACAGATTAGGATGCCCCTTGCTCATGATATTGCTGGATTCCCCAGCCTCCTTTGACACTGTTGACCAGCACAATCTCGTTCACAGTCCTTTACTGGCTCGCTTCCAACCTTCACATGGATCCCTTAGGCGCTCTAGTCAAATAGACCAGCATCAAAATTCACCAATATACCAACGAAATACCTATTCTGTAGCTTTAAGTGAAACAGGGCATGTATTGTCTATTCATTCTTGAGGATGATAATAAGACTGATGCATCTGGGGAAATATGGCTGGCTTTGATGATTTCAGAGTAGATTACCTGATGGGTTTCAATGTCCAGGAACAATGTCAGATTTTACCTGATGTTTGCATCACATAAGTGATATGAGTTTACAAAACAGTTTTTTTCTCTATTCAAGTTTTGCGCTTGAACGTACCCTAAAAGTAACACTAAGCAGCACAAAGCATTGCTTTGCATTACTTAGCACCAAGGGGGCATTACATAGGTGGGACATGGGCTTTCCGATGCAACCACCCATGCCTTTTGATGCAAAACCATATCTACAAACAATAATAGACATGTTTTTGTGTCTGAAGTTAATGCCATGTAAAAGCAAGCATTAAAAGAAGAAATGTTTTCATTTCTCCTCTCTTTTCCGATTTTGCATGTGTGCTGCACTGTGCAGCACACATACAACATAGGACAAGTTTTAAAGTGTGTCTACGCATAGTATTTTGTACTTCCCATAAAAAACCTATGCTCGACTCTCACACACACCCTTGCATTATGCGTCAAAGGTGTGTGTGTGGGGGGCACACAGCAGCTAAAATCAGCTCCAGCGCTAGGGAGAGTCATATTTCTGTAAATATGTCTCTCTCCTTCTCACGCAGCACAGGTCAGCACAACATTTTTCTCTGCTGCACTGCGCTGTATAACTATTTAGTAAATCTGGGCCCTTGTCAATGTATAGCAGATTTAAAGGCCTGATTCACAAAGGTAAAAATACACGTTTGTGTAAGTTTACCCTTTTTCAGTATTCACAAAACTGCGATTTAATAGTAATATTACAACTGCATAAAAAGATAGGACAAGACTATCTTTTTATGTGCGAAGGTCTCTGCAGTCATGAAGTTACTATTAAATTGCAGTTTTGAGCATACCAAAAATGAGTAAACTTACACAAACATGTACATTTACCTTCATGAATCAGACCCTGAGATTGTCAAACTGTTCAGGTAGCTACAGAGCAAGCAGGGGCTACTAAGCATCAACTCTGGAGATGGAGGCCCATTTTTGTCAAGTTTTTGCATCACTCCAGTGCTATCTCAGAGACCACAATGGCAATGCAAAACCTAAATGAGATTTACCAAGCCACACAAGGCCACTTGCATGGCTCTGCGTGGCTTGATAAATCCAGAGTAATGCAAAGCAGCGCAAATTGCTACCTTGCATTACTCTGCATCAGCAGGGAGACGTGCCTTGGATGGAGCGGGGTAGTACCATGCATCCACCCATACTTTCTGACACATTCAAATATTTACCTACACTGGTAGACTTGGGAATGCCTGCCTCCTCTGGAGGCGCAACGAGGAGAAATATTTCAATTCTCCTTATTGTTTCCTCAGTCTAACTGTCTGCACACGTAGAAGGAGGAAAATGCCTCAGAGAATTGTTTTGTGCAAGAAGTCGTGCCTTCCTGCACAAAAACAATCCTGCCTGCAACGCATGCACCATAGAACCATGGTATATACGTTGCATTCCTGCCCTTTCACGCAGTGTGCTGCATTGCTTGAAATATTGATAAATATGGGCCTGAGGCTGTTTGCTTCTGATGTCCTGGCGGTCCTTTTTGGCTCCGCAAACTGGGCCGAGTATAACCCATTACACACTTCACACTCAGTGGCAGCATTGGCAACAGTCATTCATGGATATAGTGGAGGGGTACATAAATTCAGAGTTGAACAATTGCATACCAATTCATTATTGAAATGTCCAGCTCTTCTCATTACAGAAAACAAATAATTTAACACACACTACACCACGCAACTGCTCACTACTTCAGCAAAATACTTTAGTACAGGTACTCTTCACTACTTCAACAAAATACAATTTAGTGTCACTGGGTGCTATTCAAACTGTGCTGCACCTCTTCCTGTTTTCTTCCTATACCCAGATCCGGGATCTCTCCTTGTTCTTGGTGCCCTCACTGTCAAATGGGCATGAGGTGCAAACATAAATTAAGCTCAGGTTCAGGTTGTATTGTCCCCAAATAAGTGGGCCCTAATTCTAAGATTTCACTCTTCCCAATCAGTATTGAAACAGTGTCTGTAGGTCGGCGTTACCACCCAGCCTTCAAATGTGCTGGTAGCCTCTAAGCAGGAGAGTTTGCACATTGGCTGGCGCTCTCCTGGGTTTCCGGCTGTGGCTGCTGAAGCTTAATTCAATAGTGTTCCTGGCAGAAATGGAGGTGGCCGTCCTGTGTTCGCACAGTCCTGATTGGTCCAAAGATGAGTGTTTCCACTGTCAGGGTATCAGTAACGAGTTGGCAGAGCCACCAAGTCATTGCTGTGTCCCAATCATACCTGTTAACACTCTCCAGGTGAAGCCTATTCCGGCTGGTCTCAAATGTACAGGCAATCGCAGCCTCTCAAGGGTTAGTCACATCAGGCAGTTGTGACCATGCACAGACTGATCACTATACTGGGCAGGTGCAGCCATGCACAGGCCAATCACAACATTAAGTAGTGTTGGCCATGCACAGACCAATCACAATACTGGGCAGTCGTTACTTAGTAGTAGCTGAATGCCTGGCAGTTGTCACTTCGTTGTAGCTGTCATAATAGGTGGATCACAACTTGAGTAGGCATGGCGTTGCATAGGCCGACTGGTCAGCTGACAATTACTGAATCCAACATAGATAATCATAGCCTCAACAGGACCTCAACAATTGTGGTACCCAAATCGTGGTTTCCACTAGGAACCAGTGTGGAGAAACTGTAGGCCTGGGACACTGCGTCCAATAGATGGCCCTCACTAGTCCTCTTTTCTGGGTGCCTAACAAAACATGGGGACATGCAGCACCTCATTCGCCTGGTCGGATAATCCTCCTGCAGGATTGGCAAAATTCCTTGCGTTTTTAGCAGAAGAGCAGGCTTCTAGACACTTTGGTACAGGTATGCTGCTCTCCCAGCAACGATTTATATTCAATTGAGACTCAATTGATGCCCACTCACCTCTAGGAGACTAGGGCCCTCATTACAACCCTGGCGGTAAATGGCGCTTACCTCTGTGCAGAAGACCGCCAACATACCGCTGCGGCCGCAGAATTCCGCTACAGCTATTACGACCCACAGCTCGGAATCCACAATAATCCAGACACCCACACAAGTCCACCACACCAAAGGTCAGTGATAAACTGGCGATAACAAAACCACAAAACCGACACCGTCACACCAACAGAAATACGCCCACACTATCATGACCCATGAATCCATGCAATGGTCTTTCAACCGCGGTATTCCATTGGCGTTACACACCGCCGCGCTCAAAATACAAACACATTTACAAAACACAACCACATTGGACAATTCAAAATACACACACCTGACACACATACACACACCACACCCACACACCCAATCCAATATAAAACACACACCCACATCAGCCACAAACCCTTACTACCAGAATTCTGAAACCACGCCAGAGAGAGACACCACCATAAACAACACCAGCATCCACAGACACACAACACCATCACTCACACAACATCCATGCACCTCAAATAACACACAACAACACATCCCCTCACACATCACAACACACACCACCTCACACACCACCTCACACATCAGCCACACCACATAATGGCACCTCAAAGACACCCTAGGTTCTCTGAGGAGGAGCTCAGGGTCATGGTGGAGGAAATCGTCCAGGTAGAGCCATAGCTATTCAGATCACAGGTGCAGCACACCTCCATTGCAAGGAAGATGGAGCTATGGCGCAGAATCGTCGACAGGGTCAATGCAGTGGGACAGCATCCAAGAACAAGGGATGACATCAGGAAGAGGTGGAACGACCTATGGGGGAAGGTGTGTTCCATGGTCTCCAGACACTAGATTGCTGTACAGAGGACTGGTGGTGGACCCCCACCTCCTCCCCCACAACTAACAACATGGGAGGAGCAGGTCTTGGCAATACTGCATCCTGAGGGCCTCGCAGGAGTAGCAGGAGGACTGGACTCTGGTAAGTCAAATCTTTACTATTATATTCCCCACCCTACCTGCATGCCATCACATACTCACACCCTCACCCCATCACTCCAACACCACACATATGCCCCACTATCACAACCCACCCATCCCAATACCAAGCCCTGCATGCAACCCCAAAGCATGGACACCCATCACCAATGCATGTCCACTACAGATACCCACACAGACCCCAAACCAAATATCACACATGGACCAAGACCAGAATGCAGACACTGGAGTGCAGGGTCACACACCCATTGCACACGATGGCACACACAGATGCAATAATCATGCCTTTACACCTCTGCAGGACCCCATCCCAACGTCACCAGACAGCAGGGACCAGACATATCCAGTCCCCCCACAGAAGAGACCCACAGTGATGACAGCAGCTCTGCACAACTGGATCAAGATGACCAGCCCAGCCCAGCAGGGACACCAGGACACTCAGTTCCCCTGACACTGTCACAAGCCACCACAGAGCCCCCCTCAGGAAACACCAGCACAGCACCCACCCAGCGGGCCCATCCCTCTGTCCCCAGGACACGTCAATCAGCAGTGTGTTCACCACTACGGGGAACCCAGGCAAACCCACCAATCCAAGAAAATCAGGGACCTGGGGGCAGTGGGCACACGGTTCAGAGGACAGAGGCTCAGGAAAACAGGGAAACTGGGAGGACTGCTGTGCAACAGGGGGAGGACATGCCCAGGGAACCCACTCTCCATGAGGCCCTCTCCAACATCATGGGAGCTTACCATCACTCCCAGGAGACAGTGGCAACGGTACTAGCCAAGTTTCAGGAGACCCAGCGGCTGCAGGAGGAACACTATCTGGGGATCAGGGAGGACCTGAAGTCCATAAACCACACCCTGGTCCCCATTGCAGTGGTGCTGCAAGACCTTGTCAACACCAGGAGGGACACTGTGGCATAACAAGGGGCCCCTGACACTAGCCTGGACTATGAACAGCCCTCCATCTCCGCCGGTGCTAGTGGACAGGAGGCACCGCCACAGGAAAACGACACTAGCACCCCACCCCCTGCAGATGGAGAACCACCCCGCAAACGGTCCCTGAGATCCGGGAACAAGACAGAGAACATTGCCAAGACCCCGCCAGAAAATGAGACCCCCCTAAATGTCACCCTTCTGTTCCACTTTGTCACCCTGTCCATCCTTAAACTGCCATTGCTCCTCTTCCTATGCCCCTTTGGACAATGCACCTGTGAAACAAATAGACTGGACTCTGCCATTTAATTGTTCACATACCGATGTAACACAGCTGTGGGGCTGGAGGAAATATAGCAGAGGGCACAAAGTGGGACCCATATCTGTGAAATGGAAAGGCAAAGTGACAAGTCAGGGTCCATACACTGAGTGAAAATGACAGACTTATGCTAGCTCCAACAATAGAGTGAGATGTGGGAGGCAGTGACATCTTCTTACCTGTGTCTCACTGGAAGTATTGCATGATTAAGTTGTTTCTGTTGTCAATATCCTCTTCTTCTGCCTCCTCTTCTTCACTGTCCACAGACTCCACATCTGCCACAAGATCACCAGCTGGCCCATCCTCCTGCACAAAAGGCACCTGGCGTCGCAAAGCCAAGTTGTGTAGCATACAGCAGGCCACAATGATCTGGCACACCTTCTTTGGTGAGTAGTAGAGAGAACCACCTGTCATATGGAGGCACCGGAATCTGGCCTTCAGGAGGCCGAAGGTGCGTTCAATCACCCTCCTATTTCACCCATGTGCCTCATTATAGTGTTCCTCTGCCCTTGTCCTGGGATTTCTCACTGGGGTCAGTAGCCATGACTAGTTGGAGTAACCAGAGTCACCTACAAATATGGAGGGACAACTGTTAGACATACACTAACCCGTAGGGACAACCCCATACCCAGACAACTATTCACACTGTATAGGGTCCTTGTCCTCACCTATTAGCCACACACAGTACCTCTGGAGTTGCCCCATCACATAAGGGATGCTGCTATTCCTCAAAATGTAAGCGTCATGCACTGAGCTAGGAAATTTGGCATTCACATGGGAGATGTACTGGTCTGCCAAACACACCATCTGCACATTCATAGAATGGTAGCTCTTCCGGTTTCTGTACACCTGTTCACACCTGTGGGGGGTGCCAAGGTCACATGTGTCCCATCAATGGCACCTAAGATGTTGGGGATATGTCCCAGGGCATAGAAGTAACCTTTCACTGTGGGCAAATCCTCCACCTGAGGGAACACGATGTTGCTGCACAGGTGTTTCAGCAGGGCAGACAACAGTCTGGACAACACGTTAGAGAACATTGGCTGGGACATCCCTGATGCAATGGTCACTGTTGTTTGAAAGGAACCAAATTTGCTGGCTCCAACTGGGCACACAGTTCATAGATTGTTGCACGATCAAGTCTGTAGGTGACTATTATGTGTCTCTCTTCCATTGTTGACAGGTCCACCAGCGGTCTGTACACTGGAGGATGCCGCCATCTCATCACCTGCCCCAGCAGACGTGCCCTATGGACGAGAACAGCGAGCAGAGAGTCAGCCAACACTGAGGTATCACAAAATGTCATTTGCACACATTTATTAATCCGCAATGTGTCTGTAAATTTGTGTATTCAAGGCCTACATTGGTGTGACGCAGTTAATATTAATGCCATGTGGCCCCCTGAAATGGCAGCTGCCTGACCTGTAAGGTGGGACAAGGGGATATGAGGTAATTGCGCTGGCGTTGTACACCGTCGCGTTGGGCGGTCGAAGACCGCAGCACAATCCATCATTGGTTAACATTGGACCCCATGGGTCCGAGGAGCCAATGTCGATGTACGCCGGCGGTGACGGTATGCACTGCCGCGGACAGGACCGCCATTTTCTGTCTGTTCACTCACTTGATACCTGACCTTCAACAGGAGAGGACCTACACTGCAAGTGCTGCTGTGACCTCAGTCTGGAAGCGACGATGGCTCATGTGTCTGGGGAAAGCGCCCCTGCCTTCACTTCGGAGGAGTTGGAGAAACTAGTGGATGGGGTCCTCACCCAGTACACACAACTGTACGGTCCTCCAGACAAACAGGTGAGTAAACTGTGAGCATGCTGCATGGGCAATGCCTGTTTGGAGTTGTGTGGATGAAAGATAAATGGGGGGGCAGACTGAGGCCTGCATGTGCGGACGGTGAGTGTATGTGCGTCAGGGCAAGGGTGAGAACGTGGGCCAATGAGTATGACAGTACGGACAGGTAAAGATTTTCCTTTCCCCCTGTATTATTCCTCTAGGTCAGCGCCCACCAGAAGAAGGCTATTTGGCGTGCCATCGCCCAGCACGTCCGGACCCTGGGGGTCCACCACAGAAGGAGCACCCACTGTCGTAAAAGACCTGCGCTGCTGGAGCAAGAAGGCGGCGGAGGCCCAGCTGGGGATGGCCTCCCAACATGGGAGGGGTGCCCGTTGCACCATGACCCCCCTGATGTTCCGGATCCTGGCGGTGGCGTATCCGGAGTTGAATGGGCGCTTAAGGGCATCACAGCAGCAACAAGGGGGTGAGTACCCTCTCATTCAGCTGACTCTGCGCACATTACAAGGTGTCTGGGTGGGTGAGGTGGGCAGTGGGTTCCCCTAAGCCAGGGCGAGCTTGGTGGGCAAGGTCCCTTGTGAGGCAGGCTCAGTGGCACACCAACCCCACTAGTGGTTAGTGCCATCTGCACCTAGTCAGGCTCCTGTGACTTCCAGGTGTGCAGCAATCGGGCTTAGGCCTTTTTACCCCATGGGCATGTGATTAATCTAGGAACTATAAGTGCATGGCATAGTGCAGAGGGCTGCTGTGTCTGTTGTGTCTGCCAACGGTAGTGGTGTTGCATGCACTGAACATGTCTTTCTCCTGTCTCCCCCCCTTTTTGTGGTCTCCCTGTTTTTGTGTGCAATAGCATCATCAGGCGGAGGAGCATTGGCACCGGAGCAGGAGGGAGCTGCATCCCACTTGGCCCTGGCGGGCGAAACAACGGAGTCTGAAGCCACCAGTGGGGAGCTCCACAGCGGGGACAGGAGCAGACAGCAGTGACAGTGACTCCTCCTCTGATGGGAGCTCCCTTGCAGTGGCAGGCCCTTCTGTGCCCCCCGCATCAACAGGTACAGCCGCCACCCACCCTATCAGCACCGCCCTCCCAGCAGCCCCTCAGAGTGTGTCCCGTGCCCGATCACCCAGGAGGGTGGGCATCTCCTTCGCCCCAGGCACCTCAGACGCTGCCCCAGACAGCCCTGCTGCCCTCAGTGAGGAGGCTATTGACCTCCTGAGATCCCTCACTGTTGGGCAGTCTACCATTCTGAATGCCATCCATGGTGTTGAGAGGCATTTGCTACAAACAAATGCATACCTGGAGGGCATTCGTTCTGGCCAGGCAGCCCAACAGAGAGCATTTCAGGCTCTGGCCTCAGCACCGATGGCAGCCATTGTCCCTGTGTCCAGCCTGCCCCTTCCAACTTCCTCCACCCAGACCCAATCCCCTGTACCTCAGCCTATCCCAAGCACACCATCAGACCAGCATGCACACACATCAACACACAAGAGTGGACATGGCAAACCTAGGCACCACACATCCCACAGGCAATCACACAAGCATCATGCCCATGCACACATACCAACATCCACTGCCTCCACTGTGTCCCCCTCCTCCATGTCTCCCTCCTCCCTCCTAGTCTCGTCTCCACTCCCACCTGCATGCACGACATCCTCAACCACTACCTCCATCACCAGCACACCCATCACCATACACCGCTCATGTGCAATCACCACCCCCACTACCATTCACACATCCCCAGTGTCCTCTACCAGTGTGTCTGTGAGCCCTTCTCCCAAAGTACACAAACGCAGACACACACCCACCCAACAGCAATCCACCTCACAACAGCCTCCAGCCCATGCACCTTCACCCAAATTCTGCAGACGTACACCTCCTACAACCACTACCTCTACCTCCACTCCCAAAACCCCTCCATCTACCCGTCCCAGTTTGTCTTAAAAACGTTTCCTGGCTAACATTGACCTCTTCCCTACACCTCCCCCCCCGTCCTTCCCCTAGGGCCAGGCTTTCCAGGTCCCAGCCCAGCACCTCAGCCACCACATCCCCAGGCACAGTGGTGCCAGCAACTGCGGGGTCATGGAGTGCGCCAACCATCAGGGCTGCCAGTGTGCCACGGAGCGAGGGCAAGGACATTCCGCCACCTGCCAAGGTGAAAAAGGTGCCCACATCCCGGAGGGAGAAGCCGAAAACACCTGCCAACAAGGGGTCAGGGAAAACGAAAGGGGATAGTGGCAAGACAGCTGCGCCACCATCAAAGGTGGGGAAGGGCCAAAAACTGAAGGGCAGGTCAGGAGAGGGCATGGTGGCACCGACTGAGGGACCAGTGTCACACCTTCTGTCCACGTCGAAGCCAACCTGTACGGCGGAGAACACCGCCACCTGCACCACCACAGACCCCGCCGCCAGCACCGCCGTCACAGACCTCGCAGCCAGCACTGCCGCCACAGACCCCGCAGCCAGCACCGCCACCACAGACCCCGCAGCCAGCACCGCCGCCACAGACCCCGCAGCCAGCACCGCCGCCACAGACCCCGCTTCCAGCACCGCCACCACAGACCCCGCAGCCAGCACCGCCGCCACAGACCACGGAGCCAACACCGCTGCGACAGACACCGCCGCAAGCACCGCTGCGACTGACACCGCCGCAAGCACCGCCAGCGGCCCCGCGACATCCCCAGACAGTGGCACCACCGCAGACATGGCTACCATCCCCAGTGGTCAGTCGTCCGAGGCTAGTGGTGAGTTCCAGGACCCTGGGCAGCTTCCATGAAGCATCACTGTAATCACAGTTGTCACCTGCATATGGAAGGCGAAGCCGCAGCAGTGTGGGGTATGTCTCTGCCTCCATGGCGTATCATGCTACCTGTACCTCGGCACTCTCGTGGCACACACACCCAGGTGAGTGTATTGTTCCGGCCACACTGCACGTGGAGCACTCTGGGCACCAAGCCCCCACCAGAACCAGCGGAGAAAGGCATCCACTACCTCAGTCCTTGGCAGGATTAAGCACTCTGGGCACAAAGACCCCCCCCCAGAACCAGTGGAGTATCTCATCCGCTACCTCAGTCCTTGGCAGGAACAAGCACTCTGGGCACAAAGCCCCCTCCAGAACCAGTGGAGTATCACATCCACTACCTCAGTCCTTGGCAGGATGAAGTACTCTACAAAGCCCCCTCCAGAACCAGTGGAGTATCACATCCACTACCTCAGTCCTTGGCAGGATGAAGCACGCTGGGCACCAAGCCCCCTCCAGAACCAGTGGAGTATCTCATCCACTACCTCAGTCCCTGGCAGGATGAAGCAATCTGGGCACAAAGCCCCCTCCAGAACCAGTGGAGACTGTTATCCACTTGAGAGACTGTGGCTTTGCACTACCCAGGATAAAGCAGTGGGCAAACCACCCACTGAAAAGACTTGAGAGACTGTGGCTTTGTACTCCCCAGGATAAAGCAGTGGGCATGGAGCCCCCTCGTGGAGTAGTGGCATTGTGCGTTCATCAGGCTGAGGTGCCCCCCTTCCCCCTCCCCCTGAGTTGCCTGTATATTTTCTATGTGATGCCCCTCCAGTGTTCTCTCCGTTTGGAGTCAGGTATCATGTGTGGGCCTTGCGCATGAATTTTGGGCCCAGTGGTCCACGGACAATGATTGGTGCACTATCCGTACTTGTGTAGTTGGTGTACATAATTGTATATACTGGATTTGGCATTTGATAATGATATTTCACATGATTACATTCATTCAAATAATTTCCTTTCGACCTTGCGTTCTTCCAGGGTGATGGGGGGGTATATATGTAATGTTGCAGCATGTATTTGTGTGCATGGTGTTGTGCGCCTTCCCCGCCAGGATCAGTGATCTCGATGGGCCGACAGTGGTCCTGGTTGTAAACAGCCAGGGTGGCACTAAACTCAGTGCTGTTCTGCTGATTTCAACTTTGTTCTCCACCAGTCTTTTCATGGCCGACATGAAAAGGCTGACAAAGAACAAGTGTGGGGGCTACAGGGATGCCCCTGCACTGCCCATGCCCCCTGCCCACCTCCCTCGAAATGTGCACTGTCTGCTGCTGCACCTTTCCCACTGGGCTGACTGGGGTTTCCACTGGTCAGCCCAGTGGGAAGGTCGCAATGGGGCCGGCAGGGAGGTTGCCAGCATCGCAGCGACCTCCCAGTCAGGAGTTTGCCAGACATATCTTTCTGTCCTCCAGACTCATAATCAGCCCCTAAGTCAGGAAACCACATATCTGCAACCAAAGTATAGTAACACGCCTCTACACCATGCAGGGGACACTTGTCACAAACAAATGTAACTCACACCTAGGTCTACCCTAAATATGGGATAACTGCCACTGAGAGTTTCTCTGTTCTGATAAAAGTGGGGATTACCTGCAATCAAAGAAGCTCAGGTAACAGTTTTGCAGGACAAAATTGCCCCTTTTGGTGGGGTCACCCCCATTTTTTGCTAGACTCTGTTGCTGGTTTGTTGAATCTGCACACTGCTTTCCAGTGCTGAGTGAATGTGCTATGCCCGCAAAAATATGTGAAATTGGCTGCCCTCCTGTTTGGCATATTTAACTTACTTATAAGTCCCTAGTATATGGTACCATATGGTACCAAAATGTACACGGGGCATGTAAGTTAAATGTCACTAGTGGACTCCTTCACATATTGTGCTACCACTAATGTGACAATGCAAAGCATGCCTCCAGGCCTGCCCCTGCAGCCTGAACCATCAGCAGCCTGGGTAGGCAACTTTAAAACTGCCAATTCAACTTGCCAAAATAAACCATTTTGTCAAGCATAAGCCTTCTTTTTAAATAGCAGTAAGTCATCCCGAAAAGGCTGTAAAGCCCTAAGACAGGATACGCAGTATTTATAAGCAGGACATTTGTGTGTAAAGTTTTTAAATGTCCTTACAGTAAAAAGGACCCCAAACGTGCGTTTAGCTGTAGCAAGGCTGGCTGTGCCATAGAAGACACTGGGTTAGTTACTTTATTAAACTTAGTAAAGCTAACCTAACTTCAAACTGGCACTAGCTAGGAGAATATTCCAAACACTCATTTTTCCTAGTTAAAGAAACCCAACCTAATGCTAAAGTTGCATTTTATCTATTTCAGAAATAGTAAATTTAGAAGGTAATTTTTTCTCCTAAAGCCTATAGTGACTGTTTCAGAATTAATCTTGTCGGAAAGGGATCAAATGGGCCTTTGTATTGCCCTTCTCCTAAAAGGATGGCCTGGAGGATTTGTCCATCGACTACACAAACTTTAAAGGGGAATCACTTGTCAAAAACAGATGTAACTCACACCAAGGTCTACCATTTCAATTGTCCAGAAAGTTGGAATGGTACTAACACCAGTGGGGAAAACCTTGCTTTGGAACAAGTTTGAAAGGGGAGTTTCTTATTTGATTAGACAGACCTAAGGGGTGTGCCCTGAGTTCTGCAAAGGGGAAGAAAGGTTCTGCCATGTTGGAATTTGGTGGAACAGTGCATTTTGGAATGTGTAGGGCCAAAGCCCCATGAGATGGTGTCAAAGTGAGTAGGGTTCCCCCTAGCAACTTTTTCCCCATTAGTCATGGAGTCTCTCCAACCCACAAGCGAATGCCAGGCATAAATGTGGCAAACCTGGGTACCTTCTTCGGAGCACCTCTGGACCGGTAGAAGACATAAGGACTGCACCTGCTGTTGAATCCTTGGTGGGACTCCAAACACTGGACCTGTTCCCACTTGTACCCAGGACCAAGAAGTGGACTCCAAGGATCAGTTGGCTTACATCCTATTAAGCTACAAGGCCGCACAAGATGCAACACTCCTACTTTTCAAGAGTCCAGATTCCTGACTAGTTCAAATCTAGTTCAAACTAGATTTGCCCAACCAGCATCAGCTCATGGTCGACATTCATTTTTGACTTGGACCCAGTCTAGCATGATCAGATGACAATGAATGGCACTTCGAGGTGCTATTTTGACTTAAAACTTCTAAATCATGTCTTCTGTTTCCTACATCCTATTTTTCTTGTTTTAGGGCTATTTGTTCACTACATTTTACTCTATATACATTGGAAAGGATTTTTATTGTATTGTGTGTTCAGCTTTCTAACTGTTTTGGAACTGATAAACGTGTTATAAAGTCTGCTCTGAGCTACAACTACCAAGGATTAAGCTTTTAAATTATTGAAGCCTAACTGGACCTGTTACATAATTGTATCTATATTACCTTTGGAGGACACACATCCCCTCCAACTAATATTCACATTCTCACACTATAATTTTGTGCTTGGTTTATTTTAGAATCTAGTGATGATTGCATGTTGTTTTATGAGAGTAATGAAAGACAGATGTAAAGAACTGATGGAATAGAAGACAGTCATTGGCAATGGCCAGCAGACACACATGGAGGATCGTAGGGCCGGATTTAAAAGACCCTAGCACCACCAAGCGCTTTTCACTTCTCCATATTTACAAGGAGGTTTAACAACATTTTTTGTGGCGTTTAGCCTCCTTATAAATATGGGCCCCTCCTATGCAGTTTTCTGTGTCAAAGGGGCGTGCAATGGGTGTTGCAGTGGGCGTTCCATTGAAACACCCATTGTTTTTGAAGCTGCCCCAGATTCACGAGAAATCGGAAATCTGTGGCAGCTGCAAAAGCTAGTGCTATCCCAGGGGTGGTGTTAGCATGGCAAAATGAAGAGGAATGGCTTTGTTATTCCTCATTTTTAGCTTTTTCTATGTGTGCTGCTTTCTGCAGCCTTCATAGAAAAGGGAAAATGCCATGGAAGATTGTTTATGTGCAGGAACATGTCCCTTCCTGCACATAAAGAATCATTCAAAATTGATGTTTTGGTACTTCCATGTGTGCTTCATTCTTCAGCACATATAGAAGAACCAAATTGCCATTGTAGATTGTTTATGTGCAGGAAGAGATACCTTCCTGCACCTAAACAATAACTCCCCTCAATGTAGACACCCTTGCACTATGGTGCAAGGATGTGTGAGTTGATGCAGGCAGCTTAATTTAGTGCCGCGCAGGGGGAAATGCTGGGCTGTGCCATACTGTTGTGAGTATGGTGCAGCCCTGCGTTTCAAAACTGACCCAGCGCTGTTGATTTTGGTGCAGCACCACACTGTGCTTGTTCCTTTTTAAACCTGACCCTTAGTGTCTGTGTATGGGGACATCGTCCTCAAGGTGGACATGGTTTTTATGGATGTGGCCTGTTGGGCATTGGTTACTTTCTAATGATGTATGATGCACAGAGTCTTCATCAAAGAGCCATAATTATTTGAACTGGTCAAAGACACAACTGCTACAATGGGTGGCTTGAGGGTGCAATTTCAGTATTTTACAAAGGCAACTAGACTGTCACAGAGTTATTGTATTTTTCTGAGGGAAAGACCTTGATTGAAAGGAGGTTTGCAGTCTCGTAAATCTATGCTGTCCAATGAATATTTTTTCACAAAGTACCACAAGTTATATACATATAGGGCAGAATAGTTTGTAGGCACACAATGTGAATTCCATACAAATCAGCAAACGTCTTTTATTTAAGGGCCAAGGTCTTTTTCAAAATGTATCGTTATACACATTTGCTTCCTGTGTCATTATCTTTTCACTCTGCTTTGAAACTGCAAGATCAGTTGTTTCAAGTTAGAGTTAAAAACTCTAGTGGTGTTCTAGCATATTTGAGAAGATGCAAATATTAGACATTGACTTTGTTATGATATCAAATAAAAACACGGACTATCTCACACAGATAACTTTGGATGACTATACTCACAACTTTCTGATACTGTCTAGGACTTGAGATTCAACATTCATGCCAACCTCAAACTCAGGTGCCGCAAAATTTCTAAAACGTCTAAAAGGGGTTTATTTACAAGTCCCTGTGGCGTAGGTCGGCACAGCAAATGTCAACTGCACTGCCCTGTGCCTCTGGGAAAGGGCAGAAAAGCACCGTATCTACAAGATATGGCACATTTCTGTCCTCTCCGGCTGCACTAACGCTAAAATTAGCTGCATATGCCAACGCAGGCACACTTGCACTATAATGCAAGGGTGCCTGTGTTGCAGGGAATGATTGTTTTATGTGCAGAAAGGTGGCCCTTCCTGCACATAATCAATCAGTAATGGTGATTTGCTTCTTCTAGGTGTAATGCAGAATGCAGCACACGTAGAAGTAGCAAATTGTCTTTATTTAATAATAGTTTATGTGCAGGAAGGGACACCTTCCTGCACCTAAACAACCATTAAAATGGCGTTTTGCTTTTTCTATGTGTGCTGCGGAATGCAGAAATAAAAGTATTACTCTTTGATAAGCAAATTAGATTTCTCATAAATCTGGTGCAGTGTCAAAAGCAATGGGTGTTGCGTGGAAATGCCCACAGCGACATACATTGCACACCTCTCTGCCGTAGAAAATGGTGCCCAGGTCCATTTGTAACAAGGAAGCGTTAAGCCATGGAAAGTGGCTTAGCCCGAACTTGTAAATGTGAAACTGGCACTGTGCATCACTGAAAGTGGCATTCTGGTGGCGCTAGAGGCTTGTAAATAAGCCCCACATACCCCAAAGCACTAAAAATATGTGGGCTGAAGAACAAAGCCCTTCAACCAAGTAAAAGACTTCAGAAATTTTTTCAAGGCACAGATTGTGTCTTATTATGACCGATGCCATGCTCTACATGGTGGCATCTTTTGAGACTGTCTTTCGTACAGTGACCTAGCTTTCAAAGATATTCAAAAATGTGATAAGATCACAGTCACCCATAGAAAACACAGCTTAATTTTTCTGCCCATTCACTCATATTCTATTGTAATGGTCTGTGTGTATGGATCGCCTACCCTGTCTAGACCTTCAACACCAAGTCCCTCTTCCACTTCAGAAAAGAGCCAAAGATCCTCCTGTTCAAGACACATTGGCCCATAATTATACTTTTTGATGCAAAACTGCGCCGACGCAGTTGTGCATCAAAAATATTACCGCCGGATAACGCCATTTCTGTGTGCAGTGCGGGTGTCAATTTTATACTTTGACGCACGGCGGCGCAAACCACAGGTGTGAGTCATTTTCTTTGACGCACACCGTAGCATCACGTCGTAAAGGAAAACAACGTTAATGAAGCGGAAATGACTGTGAGACGATTTACGACACCGCAAACCGGATATGCAGCGTTTTTTGACGCAACAGCGTCAAAATTCACCGCAAACACAGCCATTTCAGCAGAGGAGAGCCAAAATGGATCCCAGATGCCTGTACAGACCCCAGGAAGATGACAACAGACCAGGAACCAGCCAGGAGGACCCACACAAGACCCAGGACAGGGAGAAGAAGAAAAGAAAGTGTTGCGTCAGTGCAGAGGAGCAGGACATTCTGGTTAAAGAGGTGACGGAACACCAGCACCAACTGTTTGTCACCTCAAAGTTGCCAATCAGTAGGAGATGGGCAATATGGCAACAAATTGTTGACAAGATTAACAGTGTGGCAGAAGAACGCAGAACAGTCATCGAGTCCAAGAAACACTGGCATGACTGCAAGCGCAGGACCAAGGAAAAGATGGCCAGTAACAGGAAGGCAGCACTGCAGACTGGAGGTGGGAGTTCAGCACCACAGGAGCCCCTGGACCACATGGAGGAGATGGTCGCAGCCGTCATCCCTGAGGAAATCGTCACAGGGATTCAAGGACAGGACAGCGCAGACTACCAGGAGACAACACACATGCAGGGTAAGTCGCATGGGGAATTAAAATGCACTAATGTTAACTGCAAGCGGGGGGAATACCTACTACACAATGCATGTAATCATCATGTACATGGAGTGGCATGGGTAGAGGGGCGCAGCACGGGGGCATGGCCCGTTCAGAGAAAACCTGGGGCACACCATTACACAACACCAACAACCTTTCCATGGGGGTATGCTGCCATGCCAACGTTCTAGCAAAGGTAAAGCCACGCCAGGAGAGAAGGACACAACGTCAAACTGACATCCCGTCACACGTCAGCCACTATACTCCCTCCATTAACTAGGGCCCAATTAACAACCTCTAGCCATACCGACAACTGGAATGTAACATTGACAACAGTTGCCACTACCACCTCCGCTGTGTGTGCTGGTCAAGTAGCCAATGGCAGTAACGTCCCCATGGATCATACACAGGCAAATTAGAGGGTTTAGGACGTTAACAATCCCCTGAAACAAGACAAATGTTCCAGTCCTGTCAAATTTGAATGCCCATAGTTGCCGCAAACAGCAGCCAATGTCATCAACATCAGGAGGTACACAGCACTAAGGCCACACCCATGCTGCATATGTCAGGGTCCATCATGTGCCTGGGTCACAATGCAACATCCCAAATGTCATACTGCTCAGACAACAGCATTGAGGGGGAGGACACATGTAACTGGTCACTGAAATACACCTGCACAGTCAGAGGAGGAAATAGGACACTGCTATGACTATCAGGGCAATCCAATGTACCACACATTCCCCAACATCAGCTGTACACATTACCAATGCTGACATCCTTATCGTGCCATAACAGTGCTATGCATAGTATACGCTACATTTCAACTACATATAGGTGGATGTGAAAGATCAGAGACTGGGGCAGGTCCAGATTGTTAAGTGTGCTGCTAGTGCTATCAGACCACCCACAGCCAGTGAAAGTTCTCACCATGAGAATGGAAGTAGGGGAAGGGTTGAGTAGGACAAGAAGGTGGCAATTCACTATTTGGCCAAAACCAACACCTAGAGGAGATGATGTCGACAAGTCCACTAACTGACCACAATACTTGTGACATGCAGGTGGGGCATAGGCCTGGGAAAATGACCATCTGAAAGACTGGATCAATGAACAGGAACCAAGATCACAATGTGAAAATCATCACAAGGCAGGCATGTCACATCACAAATGCCACAACACAGACACACTAATTGTACCGTATTTCATTGCAGAGGACGATGGATCTCCTGCGGATATGCCTGTCCAGGACTACCCTGATGACATGGATGACGAGCTGACAAACATCACCCAGCAGACCCTTCAAGAGGTCCTTGGAACCCTCCAGACCCCACCTTCAGTCACAAGGAGGAGCACAGAACAAGCAGTCATCGCAGAGGATCCACCCACCACCCCAATTGTACAACCGTTTGTGCATGATGTCAACTGAAGATCAGGCAGCAGCTAAGCAAGGGCGAACAACTATCTTGCAGGAAGTAGAAAAAAGGCTGAAGGAAATCAGCACAGCTGTAATACAGTTGACCCAACACCTACAACAGCAATCCTGTCAATGCGTGCACGAATGCAACATTGAACCCCTCATGGCTGACCTGGCTGCCTACCATCGTGATGTGGCACCTATTCTTAAGAACCAGCAGATCCTCCTTGCAGCAGTACTGCCCTTAAGACCCCCACAGGTAGCAGCTACTGGGATGTCTGACTCCACGTCTACACACACTAAGGTGTGTGTTGCCCCTTCACAACCACCACCACCAAGGGCAGAGGAGGCAACACACACATCAGAAGATGAAGACCAGGAACAGATCAACTTCACATGTAGAAGTACCCGGAAGCACTAGTCCCTGCCACATGGCCAACTATTACCAAGGTCCTGCACTTTGTAACATGCTAGTCTTGCAACAACTGTACTCAGACACTGTTCTGCAACCCACTGTCTATCTTGTCAGCCTGCCCAGTGATTGTCCCTCACTAACTCATTGACAAGTCCTGTCCCTCTGCACTGTCTGACACTTCACCCCAGCATGTCCAATGACATGTCCTTTTGCACTTGTGTAGGATCACAATGGAAGATGTCAGTATAATGGACTTACAATCATGGACAATGTACATATAGCACTACAGCACTTTTCAATAAATAGCACTTACACAACCACTTTGTCTCTGTGTAATGTGACACATCAACTGTCCAGTAGATCACTGAATTTTGCCTCCTGTCAAATATAACAGATTGTCAATACAACTGTCCTGAAATAATGTTGGCTGATAAGTATGCACAGTGGCCTGGATTCTACCATTCTCTGCCCTTCCTCAGGGTAATTTCTGAGGAAAAGAGAAACTATACACCATAATGCTGTGTTGGACAGATCAAAACTTCCTCAAGGGATATCTAAACCGTAAAATAGTGCCTTCAAAATTTTGCTTCAATGCAAAACTAACATATGTAACATTGCCCACCTGCCTCAATCATTAGGGGTAGGAAATGGCACACCAGCCATATAAATCCACCCAGCTCCTCCTCTCCCACCTGGCCAAGGCGAGGCCTACCCAACATCTTAGCAGCAACAGAGAAATAGGGGATAAAGGGGAACAAAGGAGAATAGGGGGAAAGTAGAACAGGAAAAACTTCAAATAAACAACTAACACAGCCCAACTATACCCAAACTAACACTACCCTCAACAGACTGCCAACAAAACAAAGACAATATTTTCCAACACAGGATACTACAACAGGTTTTTATTCACAAAAAAAACAAAAAGAAGACAACACAGGAGACAAAAGCACAAATTGAACAGACAAAACTCTGAACACAGCCACACAGTCAGGAAATATCACAGACTGCAAAGTGAAAGTGAAAGTACACCCACTGTACATAATCTGTAAACAGGATAGCCTATTACATCACTTCCTGCCTAAAATGGCGGGTGTTTTTATCATCATGCGTCAAAATATTTTGACGCAAACAGTCTGCGTGTCATTTTTTCGACGCACAGGAGTAGATTTGGGCCCGCATCCATATGTTTGGAAATAGTTTTACACTTAACCAATTTTCTGAGGTACAGTGTGGAAGATACAGCTCAGGGGCAATGGTTATTTCAGGGCATTATGCCGTTTTTCGGCCATAAGCGTCATTTTTTTACACTTGTGCGTCATTTTTTGATGCGTATGCAGCAAAATTTGAGGCATTAACTGGGTTTGGGTCATTTTACCATTTTAATGTTATATTACAATTGTGACAATACTGAGATAGGCTGATTGAACCCACTTTGGCCATGACGGTTTATGGGCACATGTGACACATCATACTACTGCAGACCATGATCTGCTACTTCATGAACATGATTTTCACTCTTGACTGACGCACTAGATGGCCAAACGTGTGGCCTACATATCTGTATTGCACAAACTGGCCATGTTTGGCGTCAGGAGAGGATAGCAAGTTGACGCACATTAGTACAATACCTCAATGCCTAAGGCTCAATGTGTGTGCATTGGCTACTAATATTGTTGTTGACCCACTATGTGAGCATCACAAGATGCATTTTTGCAAATATGCTTGTATGAATGTGGAGTCAATGTGTCCAACCCTCAGATGCAAGTCAGTGTGGAAATGAGAGAGGACATGTGTTAGTCATACATGTAGCAACATCTGCTGTGTGCACTTTCTAGTTTTTGGGTAACGTAAACACCACAAATGACAAAGCATGCACCGGATAGATAGCAGACGCTTGTTCATGTCAATGGTCCAAAACTTGCCCATCACATGTCCTGGAAATTTGGATACTGCTTCCTAGGCACTTGTTGGTGAACCCACCATGAGTCAGGCACATGTACAGACTAAGGGCCAGATGTAGCAAAGGGTTTGCGCCTCGCAAACGGCGAAAAACGCCGTTTGCGAGGCGCAAAAGCCTCTCTGCTATGCACAAATGCATTTTGCGAGTCGGATCCGACTCGCAAAATGCGTTTCCGACTCGCAAATAGGAAGGGGTGTTCCCTTCCTATTTGCGACTCGCAATGCTATTCAATTTCATTTGTGACCGCGAAAGCGGTCGCAAATGAAATCGCAGTTACCATCCACTTGAAGTGGATGGTAACCCAGTCGACCCCTTCCCCTTTGTGACTGGAAAAAAAAATAGGTGTCATTACAACATTTGTACACAGGTTGGCCTGTAAATTTCTCTCTGCATCTGGGAACAGCTAATCACCATGCACAGCCCATCAATATGTTGTGAGCAATGTAATTCAGCCTGTGAACTGTCAGGGTCCTAACATGTGTGGACTTTTCATGCACATTATCTGACGTTGCCGGTTCTGCTGGAGGCACCATACCCAATCCCTGCATACGGCCATGGTACACTGTCACACTTTCTCACTCATGCATACATGAGACCCAGACACGGGATAGGCCATGATTTGGGTATTTGGAGACAAGTTCCCAATTATGGTACGATAAATAAGCAGATTATGCTAAGTAACTTATTTGAGTTTGCATTGAAGAACCACCTGACAACATACCCCCGGAGTAATGTGAGGGTTGGAAAAGCATGTATGATACATATGTAGCCACAAGGAACCGTAAGGGTAACGCACAGACAGGTGCCAGTCAGGCTGACAGGATGCAGGGTAAATCAGGATCCAGCAATTTCACAAGGTGCATACTCAGTGGTCTGACTAAGACTGGTCAGAGGAAGAACAAGACAGTTGACATGGAAAACTGTGTTTGTCCTGTGTTTTGGAAGGTGACACATAAACCCAAGGGCTGTGTTACACAGCTTATTTTTGTAGCAATGCATAACAGTGTAATCGACAAATTAGCAGCTTCTATGCTGTTCCAAGCATCTGAAAGGGCAGTGCATGTTCAAATGGCTGGTCTGCATGGAGGTGCTCACAGGTGTGTGCTGCATCAGCTTCTCACAAGTCCTGTAGGTGAGATTTGAGTTCAAATGGGCATCAGTACCTTTCACATGGGAAGCAAACTACAGGTGATAACAGGGCTTAGAGACTACAAGCCAGTGCATTATTTAACCTGACGTGCATGCAGACAGATGTACAATGACTATGGCATACCATACTAAAGGGTGAAACACACTGGATCAATATTGTTAGTCTGTGTGCGTGTAGAGGAGGGAATATCTGGGTACACATATTACCATTCAAGGGACCTCTTAAGTCAGGTGGGGTGAGAGCAGGAACATGGGTGTGTCAGGACTTAGGACATGGGCTGACATGTACATGGAATGTCTTGTGCGCAATGCTTGTCATAGGTGTAGCACTTGTGCTCTCTATGGTCTGCTTATGTGGAATTCTAGTCACAGATAGTCCTTGCAAAGATAGGTGCTGTACGACTTACTGCTGTCAAGGGTCTGGTCATACATTCCTGTTACCAATGCAATAGCACATCCACTGCCTCATGTATGAGGCATTTTTTCCCCTTGTTGACTGATGGGTGTGACTGATGGTGTATTGTTGTGTGCCATATGCTGCGATGAACCATGTTGCCAACATGTATGTGTGAAGCAGGTGTGGTCTTCTGCTATTGCCCTTCAAAGGTGAAATGTACAGGATATATGTCATTTACAGTGTGTGTGAATGTGACTGTTGAATAATACGCATCACAATTGCTTTGGAAATTTCTGTGTCCTGATTGGTATATCAGCAATGCTCCTTGAGGCTACACTCTTATTCTGATAGTTAGAGATAAAGGTGAGCAAAAATGATTACCCAGACCTTGATATGGTGATTATTATAGGTGTTTATTATTTACATATGTTGAGACAGTGGTGATGGTGAGTTGTTTCAAAAGAAATTGTTGACAATATGTTGGCGCCTACGCAATCCAGCAGCTGTGTTTGGTTGGTCCCCCTCATGCTGCAGGCCAGCATCCTCCTCTTCCTCCTCTTCAGGCATTTGTGGCTCTGGTTCTAATAGGGGAATGTTCCTTCATACACAAATGTTGTGCAGGATGGCACAGGTTAAAATGATCTTGCAGACCATTTCTGGTGAGTATAGGAGGCTGCCACCAGTGATGTCGAGGCACCTGAATCTCGACTTCAGGATGCCAAAGATCCTCTCGACTATGGTGCATGTCCTCCCATGTGCCTCATTGTAGGCACGCTCTGCTGCAGTGCTTGGGTTGCCAAATGGTGTCATAATCCATGGCTGGATCCCATACCCCTGATCAGCTGAAAGAGAAAATCATTGAGATCATGTTGATGTAGCTTGCCCCATTAATATCACCTTGCATGGCAGTAGTTGTCTTGTGTTGTCTGTAACTCTTTTGTGTTATTGTGTTGATTCCTAGGCTTCTAGGATATACCATCAGCATTGTGTTGTTTCCTTGGCTGAACAAGTGTTTGCCTGCTGACCGCTTGTCAACAGTATGTTTTGGGAGTTGCAGTACAGTGTGTACTCTCTAGCATTGTGACTTGTGATACAGGTGTTCCTGTGTCTTCACTGGGGGTGAGATGATAGTTCCATACACAGATTCAATTTGACAGTGGTGGTAACACGTTAGCATCTATGTACCCTGGACATCCCATACCTTTAGACATATGCAATGGATTAATTTACACATCAGTGAGACTCTTACATTTTGCAAGGTGACAATTAGCCAAACCTCTCCATACGTTGTGATCATTGACGTCTTAACATTTGACTGTACACTATTTTCACATGTGTGACACGTTCACTGCAGACCTATCGAACATGCCTAGCGATGTCACAACCTCAGTGTGTTCCTGTTCACATGTCGCTTTCGTGGTGTATGTGTTGTTTGTCCTAGAGGGTTGCTGTGCAGTGTGTATATAAGTAGGTTTCTGTACTTACCAACAAGTAGTCCATTTCCATATCGTCCATCCTGGAAGTGTTGATTGATGGTACAGTGTTTGAAGATGAATGAATAATGAACACTCCCAGGATACTTTACCACGGTGTTGGTGATCAATCCTTGGTGATCCTCAAAGGCCTGCACATTGATGGAGTGTGTGTGCTTCCTGTTGCGGTATAGATGTTCAGTTGCAGCAGGTGGCACAAGGCATACATGTGTTCAGTCAATGGCACCAAGGACGTGTGGAAATCCATTAAGGAGATAAAAGCCCTGTTTTGTCTCCTGCTGCTTCTGCTGTGTGTTTGGGAAGCAGATGTGGCGGGGTGTGAGTCTGATGATGGCATCCATATCTTGGGCAGGAAGGTGGAGAATGATGGCTGTGATATCCCAGCAACCAGGGCGCCAGGGGTTTGAAATGAGCCACATGCCAAAATGTGTAGTACAACTAGCAGCTTGGTTTCTGTTGGGATGGTGCGGGGTGTCTGCAAGCTGGTTGCCAACTGTGGCTCAATGTTGCGCAGCAGCTGCTAAATGGCTTGCCAGTTCAACCTGTACCTCTGGATAATGTCATGTTCCCTGAGGCCATCAAGAATTGTCCTGGTGCAGAATATCCTCTCCTGCCTTCTGCGTTGCCTTTGGGGTCACTGCTGGTGTTGTGGAAGCTGCTGTTGTTGTTGCTGTGCTCTGTGTCTGCGTGCACGCTGGATGAGAAACACCTCCATGTCTTCCTTTTGCTGCTCTGCTGTTGCTTTTGTGCGTTTTGATTAAATACAGGTGTGTTTGCCCCATTGTAACACCTGCCCTGGCCCGTAAAATTTTTCCGCTTCCGGCCGTGCGGGATTTTTGCGCGGTAGCATAAATACGACGCACGGGTGTTTGTGTCATTTTTTGGGACGGGAACGCCTACCTTGCATATCATTAACGCAAGGTGGTTTCCCGCATCCAGAAAATGACGCACACGGCGGGAGTTTGACGTCCGCAAGCTCGGGCGTTCAAGTTTAAATATGGGGCAAGGTTTGCACGGAATGTGCGTCAAAATGTTTGATGCACATTCGGCGCAGACGGAGTATAAATATGCCCCATTGTGTTCCAGCCCAAACACCAGGTGACCTTCTCCCTCCCCTACTCAGACTTTGCATTTCTGTCCCCGCACCTATTCTAATCACTTCTTTTTGTTTCCCGCGCACAACTTCCACCATCAAATGATTATTCAGCTTTAAAATAGCACATTTTCTTGTTGTAAAACTCAAATCAAATAAAACACGGACATTAAAATGAAAAA
This sequence comes from Pleurodeles waltl, assembly GCF_031143425.1. Classification (NCBI taxonomy): domain Eukaryota; kingdom Metazoa; phylum Chordata; class Amphibia; order Caudata; family Salamandridae; genus Pleurodeles; species Pleurodeles waltl. The sequence continues at coordinate 1,659,589,153 of NC_090444.1, read as the reverse complement.
TGTTCCTCGTTATCAAAATTCAGCAGCAGGTTTTCCTTGTTTGTACATTCCTAATCATTCAAATATGTTATGATGTTATCCAAACAAGAGATAGAAATAGCGAAGTATTCCTTAATGACAAACATTTAGGTGGACTTTCCAGTGATTAAATTGTGATGTTCTGGCTACATATTGGTATGAGAAACTTCCAGTTAAATGGCAGTGGAACTGACAGAAATACAAGATTGCTGTGATTGGCAGTTTCCAGGCAAGTGCTGGATAAACTGGGTTTCTCAGGTTAGCTCGGGCTCAGTTCAGTTTCATAAACATGTAATTCTCTCGGCTCCCTCTAGCCCATCGTGATGTCATGCGTCACTCAAAAACAACTGTGCTTTCAATTATAAACCTGAGTCGATAGAGAATATATGTTCTCAAAACAAAAGCGTAAGCTTGCAGAAGTTACTTATTACTTCCCCGTACATGGGAGGATGTTGGAGGAAGAAGTCAAATTAAGGGAGGGGGATTGGAGGGATTGATCTGCCATGTGTTTACATACTCCACACACAAAGTACAGGATTGTCTAAAGTAATGGTTCTTTATCCCCTTTACATCCTACTCCCTTTTTTGTACAGAGACCCATTGCTTTACAGGGAGGATGGGCTTTACAAGCACAAAACATACCTTCATTTTTAAATGTTGGTTCCTTTGCTGCCAGAAGTGAAATCCTTTCCCCAAGACAGGAAAGCAATGCGTGCAATTTTACTTGAAGCCTCAAGTTTCTCAGTCTCGCAAAATTTGTAGTTTTTGTATTACTTTTTTTGTCTAATTTTGAGTAGGATGTCAGTGCTCCTTACAAAGTTAGATAAGTATCATGTTCATCACAAAATCATATAGTGCAGTTTATAAACTCGTGTCCATGCCATGATTAGTTGCTAAAAGATCTTAGATTATGATTTTATGTAACTGTCAGTGAGTTTTGCATTTCACAAAGTATGTGGGACCAGGGTCTCCAAAGTCCATTTCAACCTGGCATTAACAGAGATATTCAAAGACCTGTCAATAAATGCTGATTGAGAGAGATCAGTGACAATGCACGGGGAGAATCAGGATAGTATAATAGAATATCTGAGCAAAGTGGTGAAATTAAACATTTTTATACAGGTGAGATGGGAGATGAAGAACCTATACACTGAATAATATAGTTTTCAATGATTTATAATATTATATACCAGAGCAGATATGAACAGTAAAGCAGAATGGAGATAGTCAAAGGGACACATTATATTAAAAAAGGAGAGGTGATGTTTCATGTCATCAGCAATGTCGTCGCATTTTTCTGATGTTATCTATAAAATCACGAGTAGTCATAAGAAGTACATTGGGGCAGCGTATGGTTTACTATAACTCTCCGATTTCACTGTTTCTAGGCTTGGTTTAATAACCATAATATCATTTTAACTATGTGTTATGGCATTTGTGAAGTTTTCTAAACATATTTTAAAGTTTAAACGCAAAAGGAACCATAAATTACTATTATTCTGAACAAACGCTTTTCAGTGCTCACGTTTTTGATAACTGTCAGAAACTGGGTTAGTAATTCTGGAGGCAATATCTCCTACCAACTGAATAAACACAATCTGTTTAGGTGGAAACATAGTTCTGAGAAAATCTCTGCTCAACCCCTGGTAGCTACAGCACAAACAGCATGCAGTTCCCAGAGACGTGCGTGATAAGTTCAAGTGGCACCACCAATATTAAAGTAAAGAACAATACAAAATAAAATTTGCAAACCAATTAAAAAAAGTAGAGAACAACATAATGAAAAAAGTCACCAAGATCATTAAAATTGGATAAGGGGAACTGGAGATATGAGTTTTTTAAAATAATTTTAAGTTAAGAGCACGAGTACAGAAAGCTGCCATTTAAAACAAGAATGCATCATTGACGGGGGCCTAAGTGTGATTTCAGGCTGACCACAGAAGTTCAATGCATAAAGTAGGTCATCCTCCTTAAAGTTTTAACTTTGGGGCTTAGTTTCTGAAATGTAAGTTAAAGTCTTGCAGAGTGGCACAGTCCTAGGCTGTGTCAAGTTGAGGTTGGATGCATCAACTTCGAGCTCTTATTTAAGCCATTGGTTTTGGTGCTAAAAGCTTCGAGCAGAACAAAGCTGGACTTCGTGGCCACTGAAGGTGCTTCATCTGTCAGAAAGATTTGCTCTCATCCCAGTCCCAGATTCTACTTTCCGATGTAGTCACTTTTTTTTGGAAGTCAAATCATTCGGTGTGGCAAGGCAGGAAGGTGTAGCCAGGCAGGGCTCCACGGGGCTGGATAACTCTACTGTGAGGTTCAGCTGAACTAGTGTTCTGTGTGATAAACCAAGTTTTGCTTCTTGTGTAGGGTGCCACCCTCTTGGGCAAGCCTCAGCACATTGTTATGGTCCTCCTAATGTGGAGAAATTACTAAGTCCTACTTTTCCAATTGCTGACAAAGTTTAATAATTTCTCAGCTTCGCTCCTCAGGGCAAGGTTCTCATCACCAGATTTCTCTACAGTCAGGTCTCCTAAAGTGTAGTCTTCTATAGTCAGTTGGGCTCTCTTGGAGTCAGCAGTCCATCTGCATTTTGTTACTCTTAAGCAGGAAAAAGTATGCCAACCAATTGACCCTTGGATAACAGTTCCAGTCCCATTGTGTAAGCAGTAGATGCCCTTGAGTTTTGAGTGAGCCATCTTCTTCCAGTAGGAGTCGGGATTCTTCTTCCAGAGGGCTGTTTTCTTCTAGTGGACTCTGGTGGAGTCTTCCCAGGACCAGGAATGTTCAGAGGAGGTTGTCATTGAGGAGTCAGATTTGTACCATGGTCTAGCCAGTGATATGAGAAACTTTGCCCCTCTGTCTTAAGGATTTTCTCACAGTCCTCCTTGTTCTTTTGCAGAACTTCCTATTTGTCTGTCTTCTGCTCCTCAGCCTTTCCCGATTTAGGTTAGCTCTCCTCTCACATGACAGGGTTTAGCTGGTTCTATCCCCATTAGGAATGGAGCGTGGCTGTCTATTAGAGTTGTGGGAATGAATAAAAGAAGCTACCCCTGACATCTAAAAAGCAAAAGAGGTAGGGTGAGATTCACAGAGGTAAACTTACACTGCTATGTAGATTTACGTTTGATTGCTATTCACTAAACTATTTTTCTACTAGTATCTTTATGACTGCAGAGTCTTTGCACATAACATATAGGGCAATCCTATTATTTTAAGTGTGGAGACTCCACAGTCATAAAGATACTACTAGTAAAATACCATTGTGAATAGCAAACAGTGGTAAACTTACAAACAAACATGTTAGTTTACCTTGTGAATCAGGCCCATAGTGTAAGGCTGTACTTTGTTCTGCCAATAGTTACTGTTTACCCCCAGATATGTAATCTCCATTAAATGGTCAGCATTTAACTACTCTCTGTCATTCTTCTGCTCAGAAGCAGGCCATTGTCTCCTGAGTCAAGATTGTTAAATCTCCCAGTCAATGATGTGCATCTGAGCTGTGGAGGGCATTTTGAGTCTTTGACTATGTGGAGCTAATGTTAAGCATTCTGTGTCCTAGCCCATGTACCCAGAGCTATTGACTTTTGTCTACATTTGGGTTATACAAATATCAAATACAAACATACATACATTGGTTTTTTTCTGGTTGTGGGTGATAGACACACCCACACAAGTTTTTTTTTGTTGGGAGGAATGTGGCAACACTTAGTTGTAGGACTTTTGTGGATCCCTGAAGATTCCATTACTTTCCTTCTCAGATATGAGTAACATTTGTGATTTTTCTAAGGTCTGAGATGTGCAGGAATTTTACATAAGAGAAAGTGATGGGCTCTTTATAAATCAAAGACTTCCCTGAGAGTCACATTTTCAGAAATGTCCGAGTTTGGTAGGTGTGAGAAAACAGGGCTGATTGCAGAGGCCCCATAACTTTTTGCCCCCATTTTCCTCTTTTTGCTGGTGTTTTCCTGACTTTGATGGTGCCCTGGGTACTGCTAACCAGTCCCAGGGCCTGTGCTCTGTGTAAAATGGATATGCAAATTAGGCTAATTATAATTGGCTAAGTTAACTTACCTATAAGTCCCTAGTATATGGTAGGGCATGTAGGTTTAGGGACCACAGCATAGGTGGTGCACACCTAGGTGCACTGCTGAGGTGCCCAGTGTCATTTTAAAAGCAGGCCTGCCTTGCTGGCTGCTTTTAAATTAAAGTTATATGCAAATTCGACTTTGGAATTAAAGGTACTTCCAAAGTGTTAAACTACCTTATTTTTACATATAAGTCACCCCTAAGGTGTGCCCTATGTGCCCCTAGGGCTGGGTGCCATGTAACTATAAGCAGGGACTTTATAAAAATAGGTTTATAAGCCCTGGTGAGGTAAAAACAGCCAAATTCGTTTTTCCCTCATTGAAGTAAATGGCCTTAATAGGCTAGAATGGGCAGACTTTATTTTAAATTTTAAAGTCTCCTTAAAGGTTACATACCAAGAATTTGGTATCAAATTGATTGTTGTAATAAATCCCACAACTTCCAGTTGTTGGATTTAATATAACTTGTCCAGGTAAAAAGTTTAGACTTTACCTAAAAAGTTGCCAATTTCAGCTCTGCATTGTTTTTGCTGCTGTGCTCTGATTGGCCAGCCTGCAGCAGCTTCTGCCAGGCTGCATTGATGAGGTGTGAAGTGGCCTGACTTCACACAAAGGAATGTGCTTGGGGAGAGAATCTCCCCTCAGCAGATGGTGAGGCAGGAAGGGGGAGGGCGGCCAAACTGGTCTTCAAAGGCAGAGAAGGACATTTGGAGCACCCAGCAACACCCCCACATCCTGCAACCCCAGACAACTAGGTGCCCCCTTGATTAGATTAGGAGAGGGCAGGAGAGGGGCGTGTTTATGATTTTTAGCCACACCAGTGGGTGGGCTCAGCCAGATGTAACCTCCAAAAATCAGATTCAGCCATGTTGGATTTTTAGAGACTGTTGCCTTTTGGGATGGATTTTTGCCACACTTCCCAGGAAGTGGTCATCACAGGGGGACGACCCTGTACCTGATTGGAGGATCAGGACCCCCCTGCTTTTCACCCAGGAGCAAGGATAAAACTGGCAGACCTGCACCCACGCCTGAGATCCCCACCAAATTTCAAGAAGAAGGAACTACAAGGAGAAGAAGGACTGCCCTGCTGGACCCCTGGCCTGCACCTGGACCCTGCACTCAGAAAGACTGCACCAGCTGCACACTTGGGCTTCACCACAAGAAGGACTTTGCCTGGCTTACACTGGTTCAAGGAGGGACTCCCTGTTTGCTACAGGTGAAAAATTGCTATCCAGAGTCCCCTGCACCAACTCCTGAAAAAGTGACCAGCTGACCACTGTCCAGTGGCCAAAAAGGAGTTTGCGCCAGGTGCATTCTGGGAGTTGAAGTCCGCACTTCCCAAGGACCATCACAGAACTTCTGGACCCTTGGGGTGAGCTGTGGACCCCAAAAGAACCTTAAAAGAACATCTGGGTGAAGCCCCAGAAGTTTGGAAAAGATTGGAGAATTTTAGAAAAAAAGCTCCATAAAGTGACCGACCCGACGCGGAAATTCTAGCCGGCTTGCCTCAACCGCGACCCGGCCTGACTTCGTGGTTCGTCCCGGTAAAGAAAAACATCCAAAAAAGAGACTAAGTCCGAAGGTAAAAATCACCACCGAGGAAACCGACTTCGCGTATCCGGACAAGGGCTCCAGGAGGTCGGATCCAACTGGCAGGTTCGTCCCGGGGAAGAAAAACATCAAAAAAGAGACTAAGTCAGAAGGTAACTTTTTAACCGAGGCCTCCCGCGACTTGTAGCCGAGCAGGGCTCCATCGCGGTCGGCCTGAAAGTTTGACTTTGCCCCGGTCCTTGTGCAACCAGATGACCCGATTGGCGCTTTTTGTTTCTAAGCGCTAGAAAATAATAATACTTTAAAAATTCATATCTCCGGTTCCCCTGAACCGATTTTAATCGTTTTTGTGTCATTTTAAAGATAAAAATATAAGCTATTTTTATAAATTGGTTTTGGATTTTTAAACTGTTTCCTGTGTTTTATTTAATTACTGTTTTGTGATATTTGAATGCTTTACACTTTGTCTCCTAAGTTAAGCCTTGACGCTCGATGCCAAGCTACCAAGGGTAGAGCTGGGATTAATTTACTGAGACCTAACTGTACTTATGTGGAGGTTTGTGGCTTGTTGCTAGGTGTAGGTACCTACCTGCCCTACCAATAACCCATTTTCCAACAGTAGGTTACCCTGGAAGCTGGCTGATCCTAAGTTCAAATACAACAGCTACCCACATCCTCCGAAAGATTGAAACTCAAAGGAAAATCTGCGATGTCTCCACATTAGATTTTAGAGCCTCCCCTGCAGTGTTAAGCTTATTCACATAAGTGGGTACCATTTTCCTCAGGAGAACTGTTTGAACAGAAAGACTAGAATATTTGATGTTATCAATTGGATTTCTCTCAATTGTTGATTGATGTACACAAATGACCCCTTACTAAATTAAGAAGTGTGTCTACTTGTCAGTAATATTAAGATGGTCAAGATGACCCCTGCTTTTTCACACTTATTTTCACTACAAACTACAGTTAGGTAGAACTGTGGTGAAAAATCTTTTTTTTAAACTGTGCCTATTCCTGAAAGCCAGGAAAAGTGCAATGTTAACCCAGCCAGCAGATTTTTAGTTGCATTTATAGAAAACTCACATACTTTCTTGCCCAGCATTTATTTCCAGTTTAAAAAAGAAAGAAAAACGTTTTGCTATATTTTTTTATTTCCCCCGAGGGGAATCCACAAACCCTGTGTAGAGTCCCATCTTGTAGAAACAGGGAAGCAAATTTGGCCTGCACATTTTTTGTGTAAAAAGTAATGAGACTCAACGTACCCAGGTACTAAAAAAAGAGCTCAGGATCGGAGGGCGGGGTGAGCACGAACATTTAAGGGGATAGAATATAAAAATTGTTTTTCCTCCATGATAGAGGTACTTTTCCTTACCATGCACTACTGCAGTGCCCTAGTGACCTTTGACTGCAACCCAGTTAAAGCACAGGGGTGGTCTTGGCAGCCATCAAGGGCCCCATTACGAGTTTGGAGGTCGGATTGTCAAACCTCTATAGTGGCGGCCGCCAAAAGACTGCCATGTTGGCGGTCACACAAGCAGCCATATTATGAGTTACACGGGGAGGACTGACAACAAGTAAGCCAAAAACTCAAGAATGCCAGTCCCGTGAAAGAAGTGAAATAAGAAGGCCGACCACCAGCACTGACAGCACATCGACCAACCACTGACCCCAATACAAGTCAAAAGTCGCGGTGGTGGTTCAGCCATGGTGCTCAACCAATGGTGGTCCAAACCACAATGGTTCACCCGCACCACAGTAATACACACCACATTGGATGGATTTGGAAACAACATAGCTGACACACTTTACCACACTTGGCACATCTGCAAAGCACACTATAAAACACACTTCTTCACTCACCACAATCCTTTCAATCTGTGATGCAACACACTATAGCCAGAGCACACAATAGAGAAAAAAAAGAATTAGAATAAGCACCCCTGCAATTTTCCCACATCACATACCACACCCTTCACATTTTATTTTTCCAGGCAAATACATTTGCACTTCCCAACTACACAAACTCATCTTCACCTGTTAATTTCAATTCCGTTCCCTTAGCACCACCATGTCACCCAAGAAAAATCTCAGTTTCACTGATGATGAGTCGTGGTGGATGAAATCAGAAGAGTAGAGCCACATTCATTTGGAGCATTAGTCCAGCACACTACTATCATCAGTGTTACACCTGGCATCCTTGGTGTGGTTTCCTCTGTCTTTTTGCCTCTGCTCCCTGTGTTCTTGACTGTGTTAAGTGCTAAAGTGTAAGTGCTCACTGTATAAATTGTGATTATGATTGGTTATCCCTGGTTGGCATATTTAATTTACTAGTAAGTCTCTAGTTAAGTGTACTAGAGATGCCCAAGGCCTGTAAATCAAATGCTACTAATGGGCCTGCAGCACTGATTGTGCCACCCACATGTGTAGCCCTGTAAACATGTCTCAGACTTGCCACTGCAGTGTCTGTGTGTGCAGTTTGCACTGCCAATTCAACCTGGCAAGTGTACCCACTTGCCAGGCCCAAACCTTCACTTTTACTACATATAAGTTACCCCTAAGTTATGCCCTAGGTAGCCCCATAGGTGGGGAGCAGTGTACTTAAAAGATAGAACATGTACTGGTGTATTTTGTCCTGATAGTGAAATACTGCTAAATTTGGTTTTCATTATGACAAGGCCTATCTCTCCCATAGGTTAACATGCAGTCTGCCTTTAAATATCCCTGGGTGTCAAAACCTACAACATCACCGCACTGACCTGAGGCTGCTTGCCTGGAAATCGACGCATCTCTTCCCTGTGAGGAAAGAATCGATGCATCACCTACCCGGCGGAGAAAGAATCGAGGTACGGCCTCACTTGTGAGTAAGGAATCAATGCATTGCTTGCTTTTCTGACGCAGACTCACCTGTGCAGCTTTATTTTTTATGCATACCAGGTACTTTGTGCTAAAGGAAGGCATCCATTGATTTATATGGATTAAGAATCTTTTCAATTTAAAAATTCATATCTTTGCTTGTGTACGTTGGATTTGTGTCGTTTTGTCTTGTTTGAGTTAGATGAATATTGGCTATTTTTCTAAAACTGGTATGGAGTCCTATTGTGGTGTTTTCACTGTGTTACTGTGTGTGTTGGTACAAATACTTTACACATTGCCTCTTAGATAGGCCTGACTGCTTGTGCCAAGCTACCAAGGTGGTGAACAGGGGTTATCCTAGGTGTGTATCTCCCTAGCCTGACTAGAGTGAGGGTCCCTGCTTTGACAGAGTGCCAACTGACTGACAACCAGAGACCCCATTTCTAACAACCAGGAAAATGTAAATGTGGCTAAGGATAGTTGACAGAATGAATTCTGTAGGTCCCGACTGGCACACAAGGGGCGATACAAGGAAGAGGTGGAACAACCTTAGGGGAAAGGTCCATACCATGGCATCCAGGCACCAGCTGCAGGTCCAGAAGCCTGGTGGTGCCCCCCCCGCTCCTCCATTACAACTCACATCCTAGGAGGAGAAGGTCTTGGCCATCCTGCATCCTGCATCCTGAGGGCTTTACAGGAATACCCGGGGGAGAGGAGTCTGGTAAGCCACAACACTAAAATATCACCAAAATGTCTTATCAAGGATGCTTACTGATCACCTTTGACCACCTTCACTGTCACCACACTCACCAGCCCAATGTCCACCTGTTCATAGACCACTGTCTTGCATCTCACATGTGAACTAGAATCAGCTGTAGGAACAATAGCTGTGTACATTGTGTGAGGTACAAGGATTGACAGCACTACAATTCCCAGCAGGCACAGTTCTACAATTCTAAAAAACAGAACAGTGTATCATACCCACATTTACCTTGTTTGGCAAATCCCTAGGGAAGTGTACCCACCTGAGAGGATGACATTTGTGTGGTGTGTGGGTAGTACAAGGTATGACAGAACTACTAAGGCCATTCAGCCACCACAGTGGCTGAATGGCCTTAGTCCTCTGCTCAAATGACCCTGGTCCCTGAACTCACCATTGAAGGGTACTCACCTGAGAGGTTGATATAATATAGTGTGTGGGTAGTACAGGCACTGACAGGACTGATAAAGCCAGGAGGTACTGCCACTGTAACTGTCACTGCAAACACCAGAGCAGTGTCCCCTTCCCTGAAGACAACAGTGTGCCAAAGCACATATGTTGTATACTCAATGGGGTAGTTGGCAGCTGTCAGGTATTGTGAAGCAGTGAGAGCGACAGGACTGCAACTCACAGCAGGAACTCCTCCCCCAAATGAAGACTACAAAACTGTGCCCTCCCCTAAAATACCCATGAGTACTAAATCATCACTGAAGTGTACTCACCTGGAGGAAACCATCAGTATAGTGTGTGTAATAAAGGGAGTTACATGGCTGCAACTCACAGGAGGCTCCCTTACTGTCACTCCAAACACCAGTCCAGTGTACACTTGCCAAAATGCACTCCTTTGGGAATTCACACATGAAGTGTACTGATCTGTGGGAAAGAGATATAACATCTGCATGAAGTACATGGACGGACATGACTGCTAAGGCTAGAAGGCTCTGTCTCACAAAATCCAAACACAAGCCCAGTGTGCATCTGTCCCAATGTTCTTGTTTATGAACTCACAATGGAAGTGTACACACATAGGAGGATAACTTATGTATACTGTGCAGTACTTGGAGTAACATTACTGTAAATACCAGGAGGGCCAATCCCTGTAACTCCAATCACCGGGACAGTCCACATATGTCACAATGCATCTGTCTGTGAACTCATAAATGAACTTTACTCAACTGGGAGGGACCAAGAGACAGATCATGGGAAACTCTGTGATGTGGCTAAACACCTAGATCCATCTTGAGCAGCTAAGCCAAGATGGGATTATTGTGGACAGGAAGGACAGCCCAACCTGTGTGCACCCAAAAAAACAAGAACCAAAGGCCTCAAGATGCATCACCTAAATGGTATTGGCAGCAGACACATTCACAATGCACTGACCACATGATGACTACAATCACACATACAACCAGGTCCAGGGTCTGCCTGCACAGCAATCAACTACGACTTAAAAGGATCAAAACCACATCCTGGCCAGCCACTGTTTAGCCTGCACTGCTGGCAAGATGTAAGTCTATGACCATCCTCCCAAGTGGTAATGAACACATATATTCTGCAGCTGGTTGACTGAAATGGAATTGCCATATCTCAGAAATCTCAGATCTATAAAATTGATAGCATGTGTACTAGTCACATATGGAAAACCTTTCAATCCAACATGTACAAGGCCTTGGCTAAATGTCACTGTCAAATATTGGAGGCAGGAATCACAACACAACCTGTAACATTGTATCTCTCACATCAACAGGTGGAGCTGCCACTGGGAACACCAAGACCGATAAAGACACTGCCACTATCCCCATGGATGAAGCCCTCAGTGACGACAACACTCCTGGATGTCTGGACATTGAGGATGGTACTGGCCCATCAGGGCAAATTTACTCGGACGAGATCAGTGAGCCTCACCATGACCACATCGACTCCTCCCAGCCCAGTTACATATACATTTCAGGCAGCCATTAACCCCCAACCTGTGTCCAGAGGACAATGACTCCCATCTTGTGCCCTCTAGTCCAGGATCCTGAGTCACAGCAGCACACCTCTGACAATGATGGTCCTGGAACCAGTGGTAGGGGGCAAACTGTGCCAATGGTGTAGACATATGGGGGTAGGGTGCGTGGGAGGGATGTTGTGGGTCAGCGGCATGAGGGCACTGGGGAGTTTCCTGGCCAGCACCATCCACCAAGTCTAGGGAGTCTATCAACCATCGCAAGGTGTTATGGGCCAGGTACTTGCTGAACTTAGGGAAATCAAGCAGCTGCAGAGGGACTTCTATTGAGAATCGTTGGAAAAGTGGGAGACCACAAACACTATCCTGGCCATCCTATCATGAGTGTTCAGGAAGATTAGCAGTACCCTGATCAGGAACCATGAGCAACACCACATTCTATCCTTTGGCCCAGCAAGACCAGGCTACTCTACATCATTGGCAGCCACTGGAAGAGAGGCCCTGTCAGGGGAAGCACCCATCTCAGACACCCCGCCTCTGTAGCTGCAGTATGGTAGTAGGACACTTGACTTTGGACTCCTAATGTTGTGGCATCTACTAATATGATTACATCAATGATGACTGATCCCTTAACTTTCATCTTATATAGCATCAGTTTTTTTATGTCCTGCACCTATGTAAATAAACTCACCAAACAGAAACAAAATTGCCTGCTTGCTTGTGTTCCACATGATAAAATGTTGAGATGTATGCCCTTGTGATGCACATAAGGAAGACACAAGATGGTAACGGAAGGAGGTATATGTAACAGGGAATATCATGTTGAGGATTAACAGCAACACAATGATACAAGTATCTGGTCACACCAAACATTTTATTAGACTGTACATCACATAGGCTGTCAAAATGCCTGGACTGTCATAGTCAAAAATGTCTGAACCATATTGAATCAGGATAGGTATGCCAAAGTACTGTCCCCTGGACCATAGAAGAAAGGGCTATGGCAGACCTTTTCCCATAGAATAGGCTAACAGAGTAGTGGATGTTGCACTAGCTTGAGTCTTATCACATACCAAAACTAGGTTTGCCTACATTACATATGCCATGACACAGACAGAGGGCAGTACAACAGTCCCTGGTCATGGGTCCATCCCATCACAATGACAAAGCATCTGGGGGTATGATACAACCTATGTCAGTGTTATGGCACAGGCACTCTGGCCTGCAATGAGGAAACAAATATAAAGCTACAAACATGTCATACAGGATCATTGCCAACACAATGTGAAGGGAAAATGCATGGATTGCACTTTATTAGAAAATATCTCAAGGTCATATGATCATACACATGTGACAACTGGACCTAGACACCACACCAAACCAGTGTATCCTGCACTTCAGATTTCCATCTACGCAATGTCCAAGCTGCTTTGGCATAGGACTCATACACCCTAAATTTGTGACCAATTTTACCTGGATCAATCCATGTCTGATTCCTATGTCAGAAAAGGATCAGATACCAGCCAATGTCATGACTCTGAAATGCCCACATGGCATGGTGAAGGTACCTGGATAATTAATAATACAAGGAGTTTAGCTTGGGAAGAAATACCTATGACCATAAGCTGATATCAAACATCACTGTATATACTTACATTGCAATGAGAATGACACAAACCCTGCGGATAATCGAATTGATGAAATGTTCAAGTCTGACTTAGCAAACAAAGCTTTTACATATACAGCAAAGCATTACATCGACAATCTGTAGGACAAACATCCTAGTCCACATTTCCTGACAATTATAGTTCCTCATAAAGTCACAGTAACAACATCATAATACTGACTTACATTCAGGTAAATTAGTGATTGATGATATCTGCCCGCAAGTCTTTGCTTTCCTGTTCCTCACTGTCATCTTTACTTGGCATTTCGGTATTCTCACCCAGGAGCACTGCTGGCTCCCCCTCATCTGGGATTTATGGGATATTCCTCGGCAGGGCAATGTTGTGGAGCATGCAGCACACCACAATGATCTTACAACTTTTTAAGAGAAGTAGAGGAGGGCTCCACCTGTCTTGTCCAGAACCTAAATCTGGTTTTCAGGAGCCCAAAAGCCCACTCCACAACATGCTTTGTTCTTCCATGGGCATCATTGAAGTGGACTTCCCCTGGCATAGTTGGGTTCCTCAGCGTCAAAAACCATGTACGGTTTGGGCATGCAGAGTCCCCTCTTTTGGAATGGAACAGATGTGCAACTATGAGTTCCTGTTGTTGGATTTGTAGCAGCAGATTTTGCACACACACAAACAGGACAGATGTGACTTACCAGCTAGCCAGGCCCTCTGTGGGTACAGTCGTGACATCAGTTTGCTCTGTTCCACATAATGAATGCATCATGGACTGAACCCAGAAAATGGGAACAGACTTGTGACATTGATGGAATGGTAGCTTTTTCTATTGCAGTACACTTGTCCATTGCCATGTGGTGGGACCAAGGCAATATGTGTACCATCAATGGCTCCCTCCACATGTTGGATGTGTGCCAAACCACGGAAGTCAGCCTTCACATGGGTCAAATCCTCACATTGAGGAAAGTGGATAGAGCTCTTCATGTTTTTCAACATCCTTCAAAACCAGACTAAAAATGGAAGGACCCTGTGGTCAGGAAGTGCAAAACTGCCATAACTCATGTAATGGGTGGTATGCTATTTGGATGACTAATGGCAGGCATCAGATCTGGCTTCAACTGGTGACCTAGGTTCACAATTGTTAGCCAATTCAGACGGTAGATCTGGATTTTGTGGAATTCTTCCATGGTCTGAAGGTCTGGTAGTGGATGACAGACAGGAGGCTGTCTGAACCTTCCCCCCCCCCCAGGTAGCTTGGTATGATAAGACATGAGTATTGGCATTATTAAGCGTGTCCCATGCAACATACAGGATACATGCCAATCTTAAAATGTGACAAGGCATGTATTGAGGTTTGGACATGAGTCACAGTACCCATCATAACTGATAATCACACATCAGTCTCATGTCATCTCCTTGCTTTGACATACAAGTGTGCACATCATGTAAATGGTCACCAATAACTGTGCAACAAAACATGCCTCTCGGACTGTGACTTGATGTCCCTAGCATAAAAATTACCTTTGTTGTGAAGGGGGGCTGTGCCCCAATGCAAATCGTCCTACATGCCTAGCAATATACAACAATGGTGTCTGAGTAGTAGGAGCTACATGACTGGAAAAGACAAGCAGCTAATGATGCAAAACCCTACTATTTCGAAGAGTGACTCATTTGTGGGTGAACACCCTTTGCATGCTACGGAAGACTTTCAAATGGATTCCCTTAGAAACAAGAAAAACAGTCACCCATGCCCTCATCAGCAGCAGACTGGACTACGGCAACGCCCTCTACGCTGGTACCACAGCCAAGCTTCAGAAAAAACTCCAGCGAATCCAGAACACAGCCACACATCTCATCCTCAACCTCCCCGCCACGAACTCTTCTCCACTCACCTCAGATCCCTACACTGCCTGCCCATCAGCAAAAGGATCATCTTCAAAGTCCTTATCCACGCTCAAAAATCCCTGGACCAGCCTACCTTAACGAACTAGTAAACTTTCACACACCTACTCGACTTCTTCGCTCCGCTGACCTCGCCCTCACCACAGTCCCCTGCATCCAACGCACTACCTCCGGTGGCAGATCCTTCTCCCACCTCGCTGCCAAGACCTGGAACTCCCTCCCCACTAACCTATGCAAGACCCAGGACCACCTAACTTTCAGAAAGCACCTCAAGACATGGCTTTTTGAGCAGTAAACGGCAAGCCTTTCCCCTTGAGACCCTAACAGGTGAGTAGTGCGCTTAATAAATTCTTTGACTGATTGATTGATTGGTTGATTTGTCAGAGCCATATAACACATTTCAGGCCTCTAAAATGGTGGATGCCTGAACTACTCCACAGGATATTGGGAGCTGCCAAAGACAGCTGGCAGAAGTTGTCATGACGGTAGGCAGCTGTAAATGCGGTGGATACATCAATAGGCTAACGTTGAGGCCAGTGGCAGTCACAGACCAATGGCTGTGTCCACTGGCGGTGACAGCTGCGTACCTGGTGGACGTGACCGCCATGTTCAGCAAAATCCCTCACTTGACTCCTGACACTGCTGCCAGCAAGACCTCCACTACCTGAGCTGCTGTGTACTACCTCTGGGAGCAATCATGCCACGTCCCGCAGGTGATGGGGGCCCATCCTTTTTACCAGAAGAGCTGGAGAAGTTGGTGTCTGAGGTACTACCCCTGTATTCACAGCTCTATGGTGCACCCGAGGAGTAGGTGCCTCATGTTCACAGTTACCTCTGTACTTCAAAATATATTCCCTCCTGACAGGCTAGAGTGTGACCATGTGTATCAGAATGTGAACTCTAAGCTCTGTAGGTGCAATCAGTGTGCACCAATGGGGAGTCAATGTGCATCTATTTGTGTTCAGTGCCAGGTGTTGAGTTCTGATACATTGTGGTGTGTGTGTATTGAGTGTATCCTGATCCACCTTGTATTGGAGGCACATAATTAGGTGACGTGACATAACAGCCATCCCCAGACACATTTTTACCTCATGGATGTCATCAATGTGAGGGCATATGTATTTGAATGACAGCATGAGCATTGTATGCATGTTGTATGTCTCAGTTGTGTGTAATGTGCATGGTGCACAGACATTTCAAACCACATCTGCCCTTGCTAGACTGTTGTTTGGAAGGCATATCCTGTCTTACTCTGCCCCTCGTGTTGGCACAGAACAATACATGACAGTTGGCTGTTGGCTACATGATATAGTGTCATGCATGGAAGTGTTGGGAATGGAGTTTCATATAGGTCTGTCTTCTGAGCCTGCAGATTCCGGGGCCTGTCAAATGTCTACCACTGTATTTGTCCAAGTCTAGGCTGGTGTCAAATCTCTTTTGTTATGCAACTGTGGCACTGTGCCCACTCCCTGTATCCAAGCACAACATGCTATGAGGCCAAATCTTGTGTTGGTTTTTATTGTGTTTTGTGTTTCACTTATTTACTGTTTTGTGATTTTTAAATGCTTTACACATGTCTCTTAAATTAAGCCTTGTCGCTCGTTGCTGGGTTTAATATTTTGAGACCTAACTGGATTTTAATGGAGGTTAGTGGCCTATTGCTAAGTGTAGGTCCTTACCTGCCCTTACCAATAACCCATTTTCCAACAATCATTCTCAAAGATTGTGAGTGTTTTGATGTATTCATGGCCAAGGAGTTTACCTTCCAGAAGCCACATAGGTATGATGTGTCTAATAGTTTTTCTGATATCTGTCAGATTACTAGATCATGAGACATAAGGTGTAAGTTGACCTACCCAGTCAATGCAGGGCCTGAGCTGGGTGGTGGGTAGGGCGAACTACTGGGAAGTATTTGTAGTCATCTCCCCGTATTCAACGACTGCTACATGCCAGACATGGGCAGTATGGGCAAGACAAGATGTTCTCATCTTTGTATACTGACATTTATGTGTCATTTTGGATGGGACTTGTTGACATAATTTCTTGCCCTGTGTTTTGTATCCATGCAAGTCATCGCCCATCAGAAGAAAGGGATTTGGAGAGCCCTTGCCAAGAAGGTGCGGACCCTGGGAGGACCTGAGACGCTGGGCCCAGGAGGTCGAGGAGGCCCAGCTGGGGCTGTCCTCCCAATGTGGGCGGGGTGCCTGTCAAACAATGACACCCCTAATGGCCCGCATTTTGGTGCTGGCCTACCCGGAGCTGGATGGGAATTTGAGGACAGCACAGCAGCTACTAGGGGGTGAGTACATAACATATTCCTGCCTGTCCCATTGCCAGGTGATTGAGCGATGTACTGATTGCTCCCCCTGACAATGAAGGTTGAGCCACGTGTCACTTAGTAGATGGGAGATTCTTTCTGTTGACATGTCGTGTGTACCAAACTGGTGTGCTTTGCCTTTTGGACCTAGGACAAAACTGGGGGAAATCCTCAGACCATTTGCTCTGCAGGGAGCACAAATGGCTGTGTACAGTTATCATTCATATACTGATTGTTGTTCTAGTAGGTCTAATTTCTATCTAACACATCACTCTACCTATATGTTACAGGCCAAAGGTAAGTAGTGGATCATTGTCCTCTGTCATGTATCTGGGTATATGTGTGTTTAGACAAACAGGCTAGTTATCTTCTGTGTATGATGGGTGCTGGTACCTCACTGAAGTCTGTGATGTGTAGGTGTCCATCACACATATGACATGGCTTACATAGCTTTTTGTTTGGAACTGTAGCAAACTATTTTCCCGTGGTAATTGGGGAATGTCTGTTGACATAAATGATGTGTCATCACTGTTGCCAAGGTTCCTTGTGCCTACTTGTCAGCATGTGTCCCTTTCTCTTTAGGAACCATTTCTATGCTGCAGTTACATGCATGTTCTACTCATGTTGATGGGATTGTTGAAGTAAGCCTCAGCAAGGCCTACTAGTGCAAGGGGTTCACCTTTCTCTGCAAAAAGTCCTCAGACCATGTAGGAAGAAGTTGGCACAGAAACTGAAATAAAAGACAATGGGGGTCATTCTGACCCACAACTGCCAAACCGCCAAAAACCCGACATCCACTGAAGGCCGCCTCATCAGCGGTCAGCGATAAACTGGAGATGACCAAACCTCCACCGTCACGCCAACACAAACACGCCCATGCCATTACGACCCACGAATCCACGCGGCGGTCTTTCAACCGCGTTATTCCATTGGCGGTACACACTGCCGCACTCAAAATACACACACCTTTACAAAACACAGCCACATTGGACAATTTGAAATACACACACCTGATACACATACAGACACCACACCCACACACCCATCACCATATAAAACACACACCCACATCACCCACAAACCCCCACAAATCGAAATTCAGAGACAAGGCGCAATACACAGAGAGAGAGCACAGGGAACGCAAAGCACAACACACACAGGAACCCAACATCATCACCCACACCACAACTACGCACAAAACACCACACACCACCACACTCATCACCACAAACACCACCCCACACCTCATCCACACCACCCCATGGCACCCCAAAGACACCCCAGGTTCTCGGACCAAGAACTCAGGGTGATGGTGGAGGAAATAATCAGGGTAGAGCCCCAGCTCTTCGGCACACAGGTGCAGCACACCACAATAGCCAGGAAGGCGGAGCTATGGCAAAGGAACGTCGAAAGGGTCAACGCTGTGGGACAGCATCCCAGAAATCGGGAAGACATCCGAAAGCGCTGGAACGACCTACGGGGGAAGGTGCGGTCGCTGGTGTCAAGATACAACATCGCTGTGCAGAAGACTGGCGGCGGACCCCCCCCCAACCACCAGCATGCCAATCCACACCCCCACCCTCACCCCTAACCCCCCAGCACACATACTCCCTGTTAATGTCTCACCAGCACAACCCACCCAACCCAAGCCCAACCCCTGAATGCCAACACAAACCATGGATACCCATCACCTAAGCATGACCACTGCACATACCCATCCCCCCCACAAACCACCCTCACAACTCCTCCCACATGGGACTGCCAGCACTGGGGGACAAGGGCACCCACAAATCGCACGCCATGGCACACACAAAATCAATAACCATACTCTTTTACCCCTGCAGGGCCCGAACGCCAACACACCGACCAGGAGGGTCCAGATTTGTCCATCCCACCCCCAGAACAGGCCCCCAGTGATGACAGCAGCTCTGTCGACCTAGAACATGATGACCAGCCCGGACCATCGGGGACCTCTGGACAGTCGGTTACCCTCAGTCAGCCCCAGGCCACAGCAGACCTACCCCCCTCAGGAAACACCAGCACAGCACCCACCCAGCGGGCCCATGCTTCTGTCTCCAGGACAGGTCAAGCAGCGGTGTGTCTACCAGTACAGGGCACCCAGGGTAACCCACAACCCCAACAACAACAGGGACCTGGGGGCACTGGTAGTGGGCACACCGTCCAGGGGACAGAGGCCCAGGAACAAAGAGGAACTGGGAGGGCTGCTGTGCGACAGAGGGAGGACAGGCCTAGGGAACCCACTGTCCAAGAGGCCCTCACCACCATCATGGGAGTGTACCACCACTCCCAAGAGACGATGGCGACGGTCCTGGCCAGGTTCCAGGAGATCCAGGCCATGCAGGAGGGCCAGTACATGGGGTTCCGGGAAGAACTGCGCAGCATCAGTTCCGCAATGGGTACAATCGTGGTGGCACTCAACCAGATTGTCACCACATTGCGGGACCATGTGGCCCCCCAAAGGGCCCCTGCCACTAGCATGGAGGAAGAACAGCCCACCACCTCCGCCGGCGCTCGTGGTCAGGAGGCCCCGACACAACAGCAACGGCCCTCCCGGACCCCACCCCCTGCAGAACAAGAACCACCCCGCAAGAAAGGCCTGAGATCGAGGAAGAAGACAGAGTAGGATGTCAAGACCCCCGCCATGCACGGAAACCCCCGGATGTCATCCCACTGTCCCACTTGTTCACCCTGTCCAACCTTGAACTGCCCCTGCTCCACCTTCCACAGGCATATGGACAATGGACCTGTAGGAACGACAGTCTGGACACTGCCATGGACATGCCTCCACCATCACGCATCACCCTTTTTGAACTATACACCTATTTGAAAACTTCAATAAACACAATTATTGCACATTAACCAACTGGATTCTGCTATCTATTTATTTAAACCAAATGTATTTGAAATAACCAACAAAACATTTCTAGTGACATTGTGATGACAACATACCAGTGTCACACAGCGGTAGTCCATGGGGAAAAAAAAACAGAGGGCACTCCGTGGGGATCAGATCACTGAAATAGGAAGTGATATACACAACTAAGTTACCATACATTGGGGTGAAAGGTCAGACAGTAGAGAGCCACTACAGTTACAGATATAATACAATGCAGGAGTAGATTATTACCTGTGTGTCACTGGAAATACTGCAGTATCACTCTGTCCCTGTTGTCTGTGTCGTCCTCTTCGTCTTCCTCCTCTTCACTCTCCGCAGGCACCACAGCGGCCACAACACCACCATCTGGACCATCCTCCTGCATGAAAGGCACCTGGCGTCGCAAAGCCAGGTTGTGAAGCATGCAGCAGGCCACGATGATATGACACACCTTCCTTGGTGAGTACATTAGGGATCCACCAGTCATATGCAGGCACCTAAACCTGGCCTTCAGGAGGCCGAAGGTCCGCTCAATCACCCTCCTGGTACGCCCATGGGCCTCATTGTACCGTTCCTCTGCCCTGGTCCTGGGATTACTCACTGGGGTCAATAGCCAAGGCAGGTTTGGGTAACCAGAGTCACCAATTAGCCACACACGGTGCCTCTGTAGCAGTTCCATCACATAAGGGATGCTGCTATTTCGCATGATGTACGCGTCATGCACTGACCCTGGGAACTTGGCATTTAAATGGGAGATGTACTGGTCAGCCAAACAGACCACCTGGACATTCATCGAATGATAATTTTTTCGGTTCCTGTACACCTGCTCATCGTCTTTTGGGGGAACCAAAGCCACATGGGTACCATCAATGGCACCAATGATATTGGGAATGTGTCCAAGGGCATAGAAATCACCCTTCACTGTAGGCAAGTCACCCACCTCAGGGAAAATGATGTAGCTCCGCATGTATTTCATCAGGGCAGACAACACTCTGGACAACACCTTTGAAAACATAGGCTGAGACATCCCAGATGAAATGGCCACGGTAGTTTGAAATGATCCACTGGCAAAAAAATGCAGTACTGACAGCACCTGCACTAGAGGCGGAATCCCTGTGGGTTGGCGGATGGGTGACATCAGGTCTGGCTCCAGCTGGGCACACAGTTCCTGTATAGTGGCACGGTTGAGTCTGTAGGTGAGTATGACGTGTCTTTCTTCCATTGTCGACAGGTCCACCAGCGGTCTGTACACGGGAAGATTCCTCCGTCTCCTTGCAAGTTCCAGCGGACGATGCCTAGGAAGGACAACATGGAGCACAGAGTCAAGCAACCCACAGGTAAGTGCCCACAGCATGCACAGTACACGAATCTCTCGGGATTGAATGGCTAGTATGATTGTCGGTGCAAGGCCTAGCCATGTGTGACGCAGTAGGAATGAAGCCATGTGGGCCCTTGAAATGGCGGCTGCCTGACCTGTGAAGTGTGACAATGTGAAGTGAGGTCATTGCGCAAGCGTGGCACACCGTGGCGGTAGGCGGTCGCAGTCCGCGGCGCAAAGCCGCATTGGACAACATTGAACCCTATGGGTTTCAGGAGCCAATGGCGGTGAGCGCCGGCGGTCGCGGTACGCACCGCCGCGGCACGCACCGCCGCGGACGTAACCGCCATTTTCTCTCTGCTTGATCACACGAGACCTGAGCATCCACAGGAGAGGACCTATACTGCAAGTGCTGCTGTGACCTCGGTCTGGAAGTGACAATGGCTGCTGCGACTGGGGAACGGGCCCCCGCCTTCAGTTCCGAGGAGTTGGAGAAGCTCGTGGACGGGGTCCTCCCCCAGTATGCGCTACTCTATGGGCCTCCAGACCAACAGGTGAGTACACGGGGGGCAATGCATAGTGCCCAATGCCTGGGCTGAGTGGGGAGGATGTACGATGGAGGGGAGGGCAGCGAATGACGAATGCATGGCACGACAGATGAGAGCATGTGCCACATGGCAAGGTTGGGGAGGGGGGGCCACTCACATCGAGCATGCAGAAAAGTGATGATGTTTCTCTTCCCCCCCTGTACATGTCACATAGGTCAGCGCCCATCAGAAGATTGACATTTGGCGTGCCATCGCCAAGGACGTCCGGGCCCTGGGGGTCCACACCAGAAGGGGCACCCACTGCCGCAAGAGGTGGGAGGACATCCGCCGCGGGAGCAGGAAGACCGCGGAGGCTCTGCTGGGGATGGCCTCCCAACCTAGGAGGGGTGCCAGTCGTACCTTGACCCCCCTGATGTCCCAGATCCTGGCGGTGGCCTACCCCGATTTAGATGGGCGCTTGAGGACATCACAGCAGACACAAGGGGGTGAGTACCAGCACATTCAGCTATTTTGCGTGCAGTGGAGGTGCCTGGGTGGGGGAGGAGGGCTGTGGGTATCCCTAGGCCAAGGCGATTTCTGTAGGATAGGCCCGTCCGTGAGGTATGGTCCTGTGCCCCCGCCCCCCACCTCTGTAGGGTGCCTAGTAACGCGATTCATGGACCAGTGTATACTGTGTGGGCAGTTGTCGCCCATAGGCTTGTAGGGCATGTCCCAGTGAATGAGTAGTGTACCCCAAGTGTGCAGCGTAGTGCAGGGGGCTTCTGTGTCTGTCCTCTCTGCCAACGGTGTCCCCAATGCACGCACTCAACGTGTCTTTATGTTTCCCCCCCCCATTTTCTTTGTTTTTCTGGGAATGTGTGCATTAGCATCATCAGGCGGAGGAGAAGTGGCATCGGCGCAAGAGGGAGCTGCATCTCACATGGTCCCGGAGGGCCATGCAACGGACTCCGACATGACCAGTGAGACGGAGGGCGAGGGGGGCTCCACCACGGGGACCCGTGGAGACGTCAGCGACACCGACACGTCCTCGGAAGGGAGTTCCCTTGCGGTGGCAGCAACATCCGTGCCCACCGATCCTACAGGTACAGCCGCCACCCAGCGCACCAGCTCCGCCCTCCCAGCAGCCCCTCGGCCTTCGGCCCGTGCCCGCAAGGCCAGGCAGCCGGCCATCTCCTTCGCCCCAGGCACCTCAGGCCCTGCCCCAGTCACCCCTGCTGCCCTCAGTGAGGAGGTCATTGACCTCCTGAGGACCATCATTGTTGGGCAGTCTACCCTTTTGAATGCCATCCAGGGTGTGGAGAGGGAGGTGCATCAAAGCAATGCATACCTGGAGGGCCTTCATTCGGGTCAGGCTGCCCATCAACGATCGTTCAACGCTCTGGCCTCAGCACTGACGGCAGCCATTGTCCCTGTCTCCAGCCTCCCTCTTCTGACTCCCTCCACCCAGTCCCACTCCCCTGTTCCTCTGCCTATCCCATCCACACCTACAGACCAGCCTGCACACACCTCAACACCCAAGGGCAGGTCATCCAGACATAAGCACCACAGGACACACAAGCATTCACCCAAGCAACATCCAGATGCAGACATGCCAACAGTCACTACCTCCTCTGTGTCCCCCACCTCCTCGTCTCCCTCCTCCCTCCCTGTGACGTCTACACTCACACCTGCATGCACACCACCATCAGCCAGTACACCCATCACCAGCACACCCTCCACACCAGTCCGCACACGTGCAGTCACCACCCCCACTGCCATGTACACGTCCCCTGTGTCCTCTCCCAGTGTGTCTGTCACCCCCGCTTCCCAACCACACAAACGCAGGCAGGCACCCAAACAACAGCCATCCACCTCACGTCAGGCTCCTGCCCAAGCACCTGCACCCAAAGACAGCATACTTGACTCTCCTTCAACCACATCCTCTTCCCCCACTCCCATACCCACTCCAGCCACCCTTCCCATGGCTCCAAAGAAAATCTTCCTCTCGAAAGTGGACTTCTTTTCCTCACCTGATCCACCCCCTCCATCCCGTAAGAGTTTCACAAACACCTCAGCCACCACCAGCCCAGCAACTCCCAAGAACGTCGTGCCTGGTTTTTGGAGTCCGCCCTTTCCTTGGGCTGGGACATCGTCCAGCAGCAAAGGCACAGCCAGCTCCCCCCCCCCTGGGAAGAGGAGCAAAAAACTGAAGGGCAGGCGCGACAGGCCTGATACGCCTGCCCCCAAGGAGGGTAGCCTTGCACCGTCACCTGCCACATCGGGTAAGGGAGCCAAGGGCCACGGACAGTCTGCAAGGAGGGCAAGGGCAGCAAGGAGCAAAAGGCAGGGAGCAGCCGACCTGGCCATGAGGGCCCCACCAGCCCCATTCCGGGGGTATCGGAGGAGAGCCATGGCCCCAGGACTCCATCACAGGAGGGCCCCGCAACAGAAAGGTCCGATGCAGACTGAGCGGCAAGTATTGGCCAGGTGTGGTTCACTGGAAACACAAGACAGGCACCGCTGAACAGGGCCCCGCCGTGAGGAGCACCGCTGAACAGGGCCCCGCCGTGAGAAGCACTGCTGAACAGGGCCCCGCCGTGACCAGAACCGCTGAACAGGGCCCCGCCGTCAGGAGCACCGCTGAACAGGGCCCCGCCGTGAGAAGCACCGCTGAACAGGGCCCCGCCGTGAGAAGCACCGCTGAACAGGGCCCCGCCGTGACCAGAACCGCTGAACAGGGCCCCGCCGTCAGGAGCACCGCTGAACAGGGCCCCGCCGTGAGAAGCACCGCTGAACAGGGCCCCGCCGTGAGAAGCACTGCTGAACAGGGCCCCGCCGTGACCAGAACTGCTGAACAGGGCCCGCCGTGAGGAGCACCGCTGAACAGGGCCCCGCCGTGAGAAGTACCGCTGAACAGGGCCCCCCGTGAGAAGCACCGCTGAACAGGGCCCCGCCGTGACCAGAACCGCTGAACAGGGCCCCGCCGTCAGGAGCACCGCTGAACAGGGCCCCGCCGTGACCACAACCGCTGAACAGGGCCCCGCCGTGACCAGAACCGCTGAACAGGGCCCCGCCGTGAGGAGCACCGCTGAACAGGGCCCCGCCGTGAGAAGCACCGCTGAACAGGGCACCGCCGTGACCACAACCGCTGAACAGGGCCCCGCCGTGACCAGAACCGCTGAACAGGGCCGCGCCGTCAGGAGCACCGCTGAACAGGGCCCCGCCGTGAGAAGCACCGCTGAACAGGGCCCCGCCGTGACCAGAACCGCTGAACAGGGCCCCGCCGTGAGGAGCACCGCTGAACAGGGCCCCGCTGTGACCAGAACCGCTGAACAGGGCCCCGCCGTGAGGAGCACCGCTGAACAGGGCCCCGCCGTGACCAGAACCGCTGAAAAGGGCCCCGCCGTGAGAAGCACCGCTGAACAGGGCCCTTCCTGTCAGGCACCGCTCCGCTGGGCCCTTCCTGTCAAGCGCCGCTCCGCTGGGCCCTTCATCTCAAGCACCGCTCCGCTGGGCACCGCCGTCTCAAGCACCGCTCCACTGGGCCCTTCATCCCAAGCACTGCTCCGCTGGGCACCGCCGTCTCAAGCACCGCTCCGCTGGGACCTTCATCTCAAGCACCGCTCCGCTGGGCCCTTCATCTCAAGCGCCGCTCCGCTGGGCCCTTCATCTCAAGCTCCGCTCCGCTGGGCCCTTCATCTCAAGCGCCGCTCCGCTGGGCCCTTCATCTCAAGCTCCGCTCCGCTGGGCCCTTCATCTCAAGCGCCGCTCCGCTGGGCCCTTCATCTCAAGCGCCGCTCCGCTGGGCCCTTCATCTCAAGCGCTGCTCCGCTGGGCCCTTCATCTCAAGCACCGCTCCGCTGGGCCCTTCATCTCAAGCGCCGCTCCGCTGGGCCCTTCATCTCAAGCGCCGCTCCGCTGGGCCCTTCATATCAAGCACCGCTCCGCTGGGCACCGCCGTCTCAAGCACCGCTCCGCTGGGCCCTTCATCTCTAGCGCCGCTCCGCTGGGCCCTTCCTGTCAAGCGCCGCTCTGCTGGGCCCTTCCTGTCAAGCGCCGCTCCGCTGGGCCCTTCCTGTCAAGCGCCGCTCCGCTGGGCACCGCCGGGCACCGCCGTCTCAAGCACCGCTCCGCTGGGCCCTTCATCTCAAGCACCGCTCCGCTGGGCCCTTCATCTCAAGCCCCGCTCCGCTGGGCCCTTCCTGTCAAGCGCCGCTCCGCTGGGCACCGCTGTCTCAAGCACCGCTCCGCTGGGCCCTTCATCTCAAGCACCGCTCCGCTGGGCCCTTCATCTCAAGCGCCGCTCCGCTGGGCCCTTCCTGTCAAGCGCCGCTCCGCTGGGCCCTTCCTGTCAAGCGCCGCTCCGCTGGGCACCGCCGTCTCAAGCACCGCTCCGCTGGGCCCTTCATCTCAAGCACCGCTCAGCTGGGCACCGCCGTCTCAAGCACCGCTCCACTGGGCCCTTCATCTCAAGCACCGCTCCGCTGGGCCCTTCATCTCAAGCACCGCTCTGCTGGGCCCTTCATCTCAAGCGCCGCTGGGCCCTTCCTGTCAAGCACCGCTCCGCTGGGCACCGCCGTCTCAAGCACCGCTCCGCTGGGCCCTTCCTGTTAAGCACCGCTCCGCTGGGCCCTTCCTGTCAAGCACCGCTCCGCTGGGCACCGCCGTCTCAAGCACCGCTCCGCTGGGCCCTTCCTGTCAAGCGCCGCTCCACTGGGCACCGCTGTCTCAAGCACCGCTCCGCTGGGCCCTTCATCTCAAGCACCGCTCCGCTGGGCCCTTCATCTCAAGCGCCGCTCCGCTGGGCCCTTCCTGTCAAGCGCCGCTCCGCTGGGCCCTTCCTGTCAAGCGCCGCTCCGCTGGGCACCGCCGTCTCAAGCACCGCTCCGCTGGGCCCTTCATCTCAAGCACCGCTCCGCTGGGCACCGCCGTCTCAAGCACCGCTCCACTGGGCCCTTCATCTCAAGCACCGCTCCGCTGGGCCCTTCATCTCAAGCACCGCTCTGCTGGGCCCTTCATCTCAAGCGCCGCTCCGCTGGGCCCTTCCTGTCAAGCACCGCTCCGCTGGGCACCGCCGTCTCAAGCACCGCTCCGCTGGGCCCTTCCTGTTAAGCACCGCTCCGCTGGGCCCTTCCTGTCAAGCACCGCTCCGCTGGGCACCGCCGTCTCAAGCACCGCTCCGCTGGGCCCTTCCTGTCAAGCGCCGCTCCGCTGGGCCCTTCCTGTCAAGCACCGCTGGCCCATTGGCAGTCCCGGTTCTGTGTCGGGCAGGCCTTCACGACGCACTGTGCCCACCATGCCTCCTCCATGACCAGTGGTCTCTGTAATCCACCTGATGGACTGTGGCTTTGCACTCCCCAGGATGGCACAGTGGGCAATCCACCCACTGTAGAGACTTGTGAGACTGTGGCTTTGCACTCCCAGGATGGCACAGTGGGCAATCCACCCACTGTAGAGACTTGTGAGACTGTGGCTTTGCACTCCCCAGGATGGCACAGTGGGCATGGAGGCCCTTCATGGATCTGGCGTCGTGGACTCATGTGGCTGAGGTGCCCCCCCTTCACTTCCCCCTGAGGTGCCTGTCTTTTTATTTTAGTGATGCCCCAGCAGTGTTCTCTCCAATGGACTCGATCTCGTGTGTGGGCTTTGCCCATGTGTTGCCGCACATTGGCCCACGGACATTTGGACTTTGAATGACTGGGCCAGACTTTTGCTACTTGTATGGATATAGTTCTAGATGTGTATTCATTCTTCATATATTGCTAAGGTCGCTATACTTTATTGTTGCAATAATATGGTTCTACTTTTACATTCATTGCCTTTTGTCTTTGTTTTTGGGGGGGGTTTGGGGGTGTCACTCTGACTTTTTTATCTGCATAGGTGTGTAGGTATTTCGGTGGGAGTGAGGGTGGGGGTGGGTGTGTGGCATATGTGTGTGCCCGTAACCTTTCCTCCTCCCCCCTCCCCTGTGTCGTAGGTGCAGTACTCACCGTTGTCGTCTGCGGCGAGGTTCGTGATCCTGGAAGAAGAGCAGGAAGGCAATGGCTGGGAGGATGTGGAGTTCGGGTTCCATGCTGTTCCGATTCCGCGTGGAGTGTGTCGAGGTAGGCGTTTTCCATTGGAGATGTCTGTTTCCGCCGTGTTTTTATCGGCGGGGCTCCCGCCCCGGAAAAGGTGGCGGATTGGTGAGTCGTGATAGGGTGGGCGGTACATTGTCTGCCGCCTGCCTGTTGGCGGTGACCGCCGCGTTGTTTGTTTGTACCGCCGTGGCGGTCGGAGTGTTAATGCGGCGGCCTGTGTTGGCGGTTCCCGCCAGGGTCAGAATACACATTTTTAGGCCGCCAGCCTGTTGGCGGGTTGGCCGCTGCTTTAACACTGACCGCCAGGGTCAGAATGACCCCCAAAGTTTATTAAACCTCATGAGGTGGTACTACAGTTCAAACAGCACCCTTCGGTAATGTTTGAAGTAGCACACTGAACTGAGAGAGCATGGTCCTTTTATACCCACGCAGGGGCTAAAAGGAGGTGGTACAATTATAGAAGCAAGACTTGCATACATGTAAGGTCATGTGGAAATGCATAGTCGACAGGTAGGAGGAGCTGATAGTTTTCAAGGACAAACAGCTGCAGACCTTACTAGGAGCATACTTAGGACCTTACTTAGGAGCATGTGCGAAAGTGGGAGATGCTAAATATAACTTGTCACTAGGCAGATTTTCAAGAGTAGTTAACAGAAAGGTAGGACAGAGCACATGGTGAGCACATGGCAGCATGTGGCAGAGAAAATGACTGCCATGAATACAAAATGGATTCCGCGAAATGTTCACAATAGTTACTAAATACAAGATGTCTTCTGCTAATGCTTAATCTAATCGCTGCTAAACTACAACAGGATGATGTCTGTAATCCTTCACATATATGTACATGGGACACTGTTAGTGGTATAATAAATCTAAAATGAGCATCCATTTGACGTGGTGCCACAGATAGGAGTGTGTCACCATTGTTCATTGTCTGGCATATACCTTCATGTGTCATACTATGTCATTTGGCATGTAGAACTGCAATAGCTATGAGGGAGATGACAGGTAGGCCCTGAGTGTGGAACCACTCTGTGTTTATCTATGTCCTTCATGTGGAATCTTGTGTAAAAGTGCACTGCACATGTGTAAAGATTGAAGATTGTACCCTGACTGTTGGCATGCATTGTGGAGTGAGTTGCAGTGATCTTTATATCACATGAGTTTGGGTGCAGGCATTCATCCACAGACAGAGACCATGATTGGGTTGTCCAAGATCTGGTTAGTGAGGTTGGTGCTCATTGGGCATCAGGTTGAGGGTCTTTTAATGTTCTGCTAAAGTTTTGTCTCCCCAACATGCAAAGGACAGATGTCTACTACAGAAACCCCAATAGGATGTCATTGTAATGGGTGTCAGACATTAGTGGTGACTATCCTGGGTTTTCAAAAATCTTTGTTTTGTTTATTCTGGGGACATCTCTCTCTTTGACATATTAAACCTGACATCAACAGTGTTCATTTCAATGCCACATGTGAGGCCTATCTGAGCTACATTGATACTACCTCCTTGAACCTATTGTGATATTTGTCACTTGCTGGAGTGTACATTGTTGAGTTGTTTCCTTTGTGACATGGGTATTTCCGTGTCACATACTCCAGGATATAGAACTTGTGGGATCCACATAGCACGATTACAGGGCCTCATTTGTAATTGTAGGTTCATTATAGATGTGCCAAATAGATATGTGCATGACCTATTGTGGGATATGTGGGAATGGAATTTTCAATGGGATACTGTTGTTTTCCATTAATTGACTGAGATCTGCTGCATGTGGGAAAACTTTGAGGATGAAGATGACTCCTAGTTGTTGTATGGTTAGTGTGGTTCCAAGACTTTACCCATGCAATTGTAGTTGTTTGAGGGCCTAATTTTACTGTGGGCCACTGTAGTGAATCCAGGTGACATGCATGCATATGTCATGGCACATGTATGCACTACCTAATGAATAGTTTTACTGGGGCCTACTAGAATTGATGACATTGTTAGTCAATCTGAGTTGTGCTTCAGGTGTTATCATGGACATGTTATGATCATCTTCCTCTTTGGCGTTGCAGCATCAGCAGAGGCAAGAGGAGGAGACTGGGCCGACCAAGTGGGGACAGATCTGGCTACAGGACCTCGGGTCAAGAAGCTACTGACACTCAGGGACCCAGTGACCCTGAGGGGGGATTCCTCCTCCACTGGCCATTCCATAGTGGTGGTGGACTCATTAGGGCATCCCCCAGCACAACCTTTGTCCGCCACCCCGTTCTATCATTGCCCTCATTGGTCTCCACCCAGTTGGCTGTGCCTGTTCACCGAAGTAGGTGGGCATCTCCTTTACCGCAGGCACCTCCACCCCAGCCACTGTTACTCCTGTTTCCATCAGTAGGGAGGCTATAGACCTCCTGAGAAGTATCTTTGTGGGTCTGCCATCTATTCTGAAACCATCCAGGGACTGGTGACCCAAATGCAACAAACCAACGCATTGTTGGAAGGCATTCATGGGGCAATGGCTGGCCTACAGAGATCTTTTCAGGCTTTGGCCTCCAATCTGACTGCAGCCAGTCACCCCCCAACTTCCATTCCCCCCGCCACCTCCCTCTTCCCAGTCTAAATCCCCCATCCCCTACCTGCCCAAAGCACACAAACAGATCTGCAGACATCCACCTCAACAGACAAATGGAGTACACACAAACAAAGCACCACAGGACACACTGGCACACAAACAACATCCGCTTACAGGCATCACAACAGTTGCAACTTCCCCTGACACACCCACCACCCACAGCATCTCACACCTGACATCAATCATACCTACAGACACCACCACAGTAGTCACTGGCACAGCCACCACACCCATCCTACCTGCAGACACCACCCCAGCAGACCTGCAAATATCCACCACAAGCACCACACCCACAGACACCACAGCAACAGACACATATACATCCATCACATCCACCATATCTGCAGTCACCACCTCAACAGACACCCACCCACCATGGCATCCCCCAGCACCTCCACCCTGCTCAACCCCAAGACACATAAATGCCTCACTCACCCACCCAACAGACACACACCACACACAAGCATACCTTGCATAAGCACACACCCACAACATCCACACCTACACATCAGACAACCACTCCCTCAACCTCCAGATCCCTGCCCCTTCTGATGACCATCCCCATTTGTCCAAAGCTGTTCCTCTGTGAGCTTGACCTTACCCCTGTTCTCCTGCCCGACCACACCCAGAAGGACTCCACCCAGCTCCAATCCCATCCGTTCCACCTCCAAGGCCTCCACTAACCCCCTGCAAGCACCCATACCCCTCCCCCAGCCAAGAAGAATCCCACCCCTCCCAAGAAGAATCCCACCCCTCTGAAGAAGCCCCCCTCCCAAGCCCAAACTCCCTCTCCCGAATCCGATCCCCCATGGACCCACTGTAAGATAATCCCTGAGATGCCTGCTTGCCCCCTTAATTCCTCTTGTGGTTCCGTGACAGTTAGGAGTCAATTATGGGCACAGTGATGTGCATTGCCCATTTAGTATGGACTGGCCAATGGCCTTGGATATTTTGAAGTTCATATTAAGAAACCTATATATGCATTTGTGTGCAGTACGGTTGTCCCCCAAGAGAAGGGTATATGTTGTGTGTATTGGTATGTGTGTGTAAATGCAATGTTGTTGTCATGACATTGTGTATGATAAGTATTTCTCTTTGTGTTGTGCAATATGGGCATGTATGGTGTATGACTGATGTGTGTCATCTTGAGTTTTGTTTGTGCAGACATGGACTGTGTTCAGTTGTGCTCGCTGTGTTTGAATTTGCCTGTGCATGTGTCCATTTAGGGGTGTGTCTCTTGCTCCTAGTTCCTGTAGGGATATATCCCATTCAGTAGGAGTTATATGAGCTTCACTGACTTGCTCTTCTCCACTGTGCATATGTGCATGACATAGGGGTTTAGTAATATTTGTCCCTGGGAACCATGTAGGGCCATTTCCTGTGCACATGTTCTTTGAGGGGGCCTGTTGGAGGTGATGTTTGTCTCAGTGCAATCCCCTTCCCTGAGTGTCCCATATTCCCTGAAGCAGTTCATGAAGGACCTCAAAACCTGGCTATTTCGAATAAGCAACACGCCCCCAACAGTGCCTTGAGATTCTATTAGCCACACTATAGAAGTACTGATTGACTGACTGATTAATTTGTGCAGGTATAGTTATCATGTTGTCTTTTTCTATTTGCGTCTCTGTGTCTAGTGTGTTTTGTGATGGTGTTGTTTGTGTTGCATGCCACTTCGATACATATGTGTGTTGTATGTATGAACAGTCCCTGGCCAGTGGTGTGACAATGTTCCCTGTGCTGTGTGTATTTGTATAGTGTTCAGGTGCAGTGCATATATGTGCTGCCCAAAGGGGGTGTATAGTGACTGAGTGTGTGTCCGTGTTGATGTATGTTTGTGCATGTGTGTGGTTTGAATCATGTACCTGCTACCCATGGCATGCTCCTGATGTGGAAGCTGGCAAAACATGCTGTTTTGAAGATTAATGACACAGGTAGGTGTATGTACGTATGGCTGTTGTGTCCACAGCGGTGTGTTTTTTTTTGTTGTCTTTGGATGAGCAGCAGCATAACATTTGTGAAAGGCTCCTTATGGCACTGGACATGTAAGTCTTCTTGCAGGTGAGTAACTCCCTATATACTGTCCTTTTCCGCCTTCTGACATGTAGTGGTTGGACCGCCATGGTCACGAAGGCGGTGCGCAACCTCGTGAGGAGTCGGATGGCAGGGCAGTCTCTTCAGGTCTGTTTGTGCTTCCTCCTGTCCGTGGCGGTCTGTCATACCTGGCAGTGCTGGCAGTCTACTGTTAGTGCAACCTCCATACTCAGAATACGGCGGTTCAACTGCCAGATTGACAGCGGTCGGACCGCTGTCCGAAGACCACCAAACCCGTAATCAGGTCTCTACTTTTTTCATATGTGCAGAAGGTGTAAATACACACTGCAGCACATGTGACATTTAACTCCTAAGCCATCACTGCATTTCCTGTGCGATATACTGTGGCCTTACGGAAAATTTAAATAGACCTAAAAAAGGGGGAAAGTAAAAAATCTGAGGTGACCAAGCAGAAAAGGTGACTTTGCTGCAATTATATAAATACAACTTCAATATTTTACATTCTGCGATTCCAAACAATCTGTGCAGGAAACCAGGGAGCTAGGCCTTACTACTATTTTACCATGCAGTCAATTCCTCCTGTGGATGATCTGTAGCTGTAGGTAGTGGGCACTAGGTTCCTGCCCCAGTTCTACAGAGGATGCAGAGCCTGCATCAGCCCTTGCCACAGTACTCACAGCCCATGTTCTTTGGCCAAGCATAGTTGCACTGTAATTTTTATTAGTACATTTCTTCAAGATCTGTTAAACAAACAAAAAAAGGAGATGTGAAAAGAAAGGGTGACTCAGTTTCTGGAAACATGGTCTGCAAACCTGCACCAAGAAACAAGGCCCATTCTTATATTTTTGACGCAGTATCTACCCCTCTCCGATGCACCATTTCCTCCCTGACATTAGAGGATGTTCGTCTTACTCTCATAACCCCCAGAAAAGTTTTTTGAGATGCAAATTTTGATGGCTGCCAAAAATATTTTCTTTTACTACCAGCTAATCAAAGCACTTAGGTCTACGCTATAGTTTTGGGTTTGCCAAACCAACTAGGATAAAGGGATAAAATGCTCCCTTTAACAATGAGATTTGTTTATTTTATCTAAGGTGGGACTGCTAACCCCTTGCAGGCCTTGAACCAGGGTCAGTGAATGACTCAAATATTGATAGATGTTTGGACAGTAGACAGTGTGCATCTTAAGGGTGCTGGGCAGAGGGATCCCTGCATTGGCCATGCCATGGGCATGGCCAGTGCCAGGCCACCCCTTGTATTGGCCATGCCATGTGCATGGGCTGTGCAGGGGTCCCCTTGTATTGGCCATTGCATGGGCAGTGCAGGCCCCCCAGTGACCGCTCCTATGGCAACCTGCACTTGTTTTCTGCCAGTCTTTTCATGGTGGTGTAACCGCGATGAAAATGCTGGTGTAGAAAAAGGTGGTAATCAGCAGGGTGGTGCTGAGTTCAGCGCCACCTTGGCTGATTACAACCAGCACTGCCACCAGCCTGTCGGGATCTAGGATCCTGGAGGAAAGAGTGGTAGGTTGACACATCTGCCCGCCAACCTCACAATGTGGTGGTCGGACCACCATAGCCACGGCAGTCCGACCACCACCACGAGTCTGGTGGTCCTAGGACCGCCAGACTCATAATTGGCCCTTTAAACACTAGGGAAATTGTTCAACTTCTGAGGTGTTAGACTTACTATTCCCACTCCATTCAATGCAACAGTAGGGAAACTGCTGGCCTTCAGCAGGGGTTGATTTACTATTCCCCCTGCAGTCTAAGCAAAAGTACTGAAATTGTTCAACTTTGGAAGGCTTAGATTTACTATTTTGACTCCAATTTAAGTAAGAGGAGGGAAAGGGTTGTGCTTTGAAGGATTAAATATAAAATTCCCACTGCATTCTATGTAACAGTAAGAAAAGTATTAGACTTTTGAGGGATTATTTATAGCACTCCAAATTATAATCATTTAGTAGAAAACATTTAAATATGTATTAATCAAAAAATAGTAAAACAGATTATAGGCCTCATTCCGAGTTTGGCGGTCGGACCGCCAGACCGCCATAGTGGCAGGCGCCAAAAGACCACTGTATTACGAGTTTCACAGGCAGGACCGACAAAAGTCTGCCAAATATCCAACACCGCCAGTACTTTGGAGGGTGGAAAATAGGTGGTCCGACCACCAGCACTGACAGTCCATCAACTAACCACTGAACCTATCACAAGTACAAAGTTGCAGTAGTCGTCGTCCGCCAATGGTGGTCCCCAACCACGGCAGATTGTGGTCAACAAATTGATGCACAGCACCACATTGGATGGATTTGAAAACAGCACAGCTGACACACATTGCCACACCTTACACACCTGCAAAGCATACTATAAAACACTCTCCTTCACTAACCACAATCCTCTGCATTTATAATGCCAAACACCCAAACCAGAGCACAGCACAAAAACACCAAACCATAGATTAGGCACCCCCACAACTTTCCCTATGCACATATCCCACATCCTCAAAACCCCATAAACTCACTGTCACCTGTTAATTTCCCACCACTTGTTTTTTAATCCCCAACATGTCACCCCAGAAAAATCCCCGAATCATTGAAGATGAGCTAAGATCCATGGTGGATGAAATCACATCTATTTGGAGCCCAGGTCCAGCACACTACTCTCAACAGGAAAATAGAAATGTGGCAAAGGATAGTTAACAGAGTGAATGCTGTAGGTCCCACCCTTCACAAAAGAAACAACATCAGGAAGAGGTGGAAGGACCTCAACGGGAAGGTCCATTTCATGGCATTCAGGTACCAGCTGCAGGTCCAGAAGACTGGTGGTGGGCCCTCCCACCTCCCTTACAAATCACATCCATTTTGGCTTACATGGGCACAATCTAGCCTATAAAGAGGGAAAATATGGTGAAGTACAGTGATAAAAAGTGGACATGAGGTAGTTACCTGCTCCTCCGGTGCACCATAGAGCTGTTCATACAGGGGTAGGACCTCCTCCCCTAGCTTCTCCAGCTCCTC
Source organism: Pleurodeles waltl (assembly GCF_031143425.1). Classification (NCBI taxonomy): domain Eukaryota; kingdom Metazoa; phylum Chordata; class Amphibia; order Caudata; family Salamandridae; genus Pleurodeles; species Pleurodeles waltl. The sequence goes on along the minus strand of NC_090444.1, from coordinate 1,659,553,596 downwards.
TGAGGAGAAGGCAGGGGCCTATCACCTGTTGGATGTTGCATGATTGCTCCCAGAGGCGGTACACAGCAGCTTAAGTCATGGAGGTCTTGCTGGCAGCAGTGTCTGGAGTCAAATGACGGATTTTTGAGAAGATGGCAGTCACATCCACCACGTACGCAGCCATCACTACCGGCAGACACAGACATTGGCCTGCAACTGCCACTGGCAAGAACGTTAGCCTATGGCTGTGTCCATCACAATAGCAACTGCCTAGTGCCATGACGACTTCTGACCAGGGGTCGCAGGCAGATAATGTCCAATGGAGTAGGTCAGGCAGCTGTCATTTTAGAGGCATTAAATGCATTATATGGCTATTAAAAAAGTGTCACAACTCCAAAAATGTTAATACCAATGATAAGTGCTTGTCCTCTCCTGTAATGTGGGTCCTCGAGTTGGACACCATTTTTGTACTTTGCCTGACACATGTAACAACTTGCTTTGTGGCACAGCCCCTCCCTCCTCCCAACCCCCAGTAATTTACATTGTGGGACATCAAGTCAGAGTCCGAGTAGCAAGTATTATGCACACATTCTTGCTGTCCAGGTAGATGATGTGTACACATTTGTTGTCACGGTTTTCACTGGGCTTACCGTCCAAGTTGATGAGAGTTGGGGAACGACCCCGATTCCGGCAGGTTCTGCTCTGGCCGAGGTAGGGGCGACCCCTTCCGGTAGCCACGGTGCTGTTTGAAAATAGCAAGCCACTACAGTCCGTGCCCTCCAGAAGGAGTCCCAGAGGAAAAACCCCAAAAGGGTAAAAAACCTCCAACAGGAACTCCCTGAAACAGAATGAGGACACAAGGACGTTAGAACTGAAGATCCGAGAGTACAGGAAAACTGTAGACGAAGACAGGTCAGGAATAACTGGATCCACAAGAGGAAAGCAGCTGGAGCGTGACTACCACCAAAGGAGTGTTGTAACGCAATGAGCAAGAAGCTGAATTCCCCTTATATACCCCTAGACAGGAAGTAGAAAACAGGAAGTAGAAACACCACCATCTTGGATTGGGGAAGAGATTATAACAATGAATAAAGAACATGCGTCCAAACAAAGAGAAACAATGCATGCTGGGAAGAGAGGAAGTGAGCAGCATGCTGGGAAAGGGAAAGGCATGCATAAAACACCACCATGTGCAGGCATCCGGCTTTTGCCTGTTGTGACCGGTAAGTGGTGGAAGGAGTGGATACCAAGAATTCCAATGTTTAATTTATGTGTGCGCCAAGCGCGGCAAACGCTGTACTCGCGGCAAGGACCGTGACCCAGTTTGGGTCCTCTGGCCCTGCCGCGTGCATCCAGGAATCCGCGGCCGGAGAAAAGGAGCGCAGCAAGTGCCGCGAACCTTGACCCGAGCCGCAGCTTCCCCCGCGGCCCGCCGCGCCCCCAGAGTGTTGCGCCGCGGCGGCCCGTGCTCGCGGCCACGGCGCGACAGTAGGTCCCCCCCCCCGAGGCCCCAGGCTTGTGAGGGAAAAGCTCGAAAAAGCGATGGAGCAAAAGAGGGGCATGAACTGAAGGGGCATCTTCCCAGGAACACTCACTCATAGGGTAGCCTTTCCAATGAATAAGACATTGGAGGCGTCCATGGAAAAACCGAGAGTCACAGATTTCCTGGACCTCGTACTCGGACACATTATCAATCAACAGAGGGGCAGGACAGGAGAATTGTCTATGAAAAGGATCAGGAAGGTAAGGTTTAAGTTGAGAGACATGGAACACAGGGTGTATCTTCCAAGTCTGGGGCAGGCGAAGAGGCACAGACACTGGGTTAATCTTTTTAAGAATCAGGAATGGACCATAATAACGGGGTTTAAATTTGTTCTGAGTAAGTCGGAGAGGTAGAAATCTAGAGGAAAGCCAAACTTTATCATGGACCTGATAGTGAGGAGTCTCACAACGTCTCTTATCAGCCATCTTTTGCATGCGTGACTTAGTGGCCACACGGTTGGAATGCATAACACGTTGGACACCCCGTAGCTGTCGAACATAAGAGGAGATGGCAGGAAGATTGGAAGTATCTTTCAGGGGAGTTGGGAAGGCCTTAGGATGGAAATCGTAAGAGCCATAGAAAGGGGAGACTTTCGAGGCACTGTGTATTGAGTTGTTGTAGGAGAATTCTGCAAGTGGTAAATAGGTATACCAATTACTCTGCGTAGCATTGCAGAAGCTACGTAAATATTGTTCGAGGCCTTGATTGAGTCGTTCCGTCTGTCCGTTAGTTTGAGGATGTAACCCTGATGATAAGGCCACTTCGATTCCCAAGGTCTTACAGAATTGTTTCCAGAATCGGGCGATATATTGAGGACCCCTATCTGATATAATGACCTGAGGTAATCCATGAAGTTGAAAGATTTCTTGTGTAAAGATTTGACTTAATTCTTTTGCTGTTGGTAACTTTCTTAAGGCCGTGAAGTGAGCCATTTTAGTGAAGGAGTCCACGGTTACCATAATTACTTGATTTCCCATTGAAGAGGGTAAAGAGCACATGAAATCTGTGGAGATAGTGTGCCATGGACCTTGGGGAACTGGTAGTGGGTGAAGTAATCCTACTGGTTTAGTACGGGGTGTCTTGGCTTGAGCACATATAGGACAGGATGATACATAATCTTCAGTATCTGTCTTGAGAGTTGGCCACCAGAAGGAGCGAAGCAGAAGTTCTTGGGTAGCTTTCATTCCTCGATGACCTGCGATGGGGGAATCATGGCACATACGTAAGGCTTCAGTCTGTACTAGCTTAGTGGGTAAGAACAGGGCCTTATCATGATAATAATACCCTTGATCTATATGAAGTTGCGGACGCAACTTATTCAGCTCTGTATCTTCTAGACGGGAATATTCAGACTTGACTTGGTCTAAAAAAGTCTGTACTAAACCAATGATCTTGTTATTGTCAAATAGGTTCTGTGCAGGAGAATCGTTACACTCAGGGTAACGTCGGGACAAGGCATCCGCCAGGATGTTCTGAGAACCAGGGATGTATGTGATATAAAAGTCATATTGGCTGAAAAAGAAAGCCCATCGAGCCTGCCGGCTATTCTGACACTGAAAGTTTCTCAAGCATTGTAGATTTCTGTGGTCTGTACGGGCTTCAAAGGGTTCTTTTGAGCCCATCAGAAAGTGTCTCCATTCTGTGCACGCGGTCTTTAAGGTGAGTAATTCACGTTCTAGCACAGAATAGTTCCGTTCTGAATCGGATAAAATGTGTGACAGGTAGAATACAGGGTGCTCTAAATCATCATCGGCTTGTTTTTGCAGTAAGGCAGCCCCAATGGCTCTTTCTGAGGCGTCTACGACAACAATGAATTGTTTGCTGGTGTCTGGGTGTCGTAGAATAGGAGCTTGAATAAAGGCTTTCTTTACGTCTTGAAAGGCTAACTCTGCGTCTTGTGTCCAACAAAAGCCCTTCTTTAGATGGTAGTTTTTAAGGGTTTGAGTAATGTAGCTGGTTCTCTGGGCAAAGTCTGCTATAAATTGTCGATAGAAATTGGCTAATCCCACCCTTGATGGAAGAGGGAGATGGCCAATCCAATATAGCTTGCACCTTGTCTGAATCCATGGCGACCCCAGTTTGGTTAATGCAATATCCCAAGTATTTTACCTCTGTCTGATCAAACTCGCACTTTTCGGGTTTACAAAATAAATGGTGTTGTCTGAGTCTCTCTAGAACTTGGAGAACATGCTTAGAGTGTTGATCTGGGTGGACAGAAAATATTAAAATGTAGTCGAGATAAACAACCAGTTTGTTGTAGAAGATCGGAAAAAATTGAATCCATGACCCTTTGAAAAATGGAAGGGGCATTGGTGAGTCCGAATGGCATTACTCGATATTCGTAGTGACCGAAGGGTGTTCTAAAAGCGGTCTTCCACTCATCACCTTCTTTGATCCTCAAAAGATGGTATGCTCCTCTGAGATCCAGCTTGGTGAATCTCTTTGCCCCTCTGACTGCTTCTAGGATGTCCTTAATAAGGGGTAACGGGTACCGATCCTTAATAGTGATCTTGTTTAATCCTCTGAAATCAATACAGGGACGCAAATCTTTCGTCTTCTTAGGCACAAAGAAGAGAGGAGCCCCTGCAGGCGAAGAGGAGGGAGCAATCAATCCGCTCTGTATGTTCTCATCAAGGTATTCCTTAAGAATCTGCTTCTCAGGTTCTGTTAGAGAGTACATTCGCCCGAAAGGAACCACTGTATCTGGTTCTAAAGGAATGGCGCAATCGTATTCTCTATGGGGTGGCAGTTCAGGTCTTTCTGGCTTCTGGAATACATCGGCACATTCTTGATAATGACTGGGTACTCCATTTAGGACGTTAATGGAGCATCCCACCTTAGGGGGTGCTGCTGAGAGACCTTTTGGGGACCAATAATCTCCTGCTAGGTAGCAGTGGTGTTGGCAGAAGTGAGAGGATAATGAAATAGTTCTTGTTTCCCAGTTGATGTAAGGGTTTTGCCGTGTGAGCCATGGAATTCCCAGGATCATGACGTGGTGTGGTGAAGAAATTAAATCAAACGAAAGATTTTCTTGGTGTTTCCCAAACTGGAGACAGAAAGTAGGAGTGGTATACTGTACGGGTCCTGAGGCCAAGAATGAATCATCCACCGTGTGGACTTGTTCTGGTACTTCCTTAGGTATTTGTGCTATCTGTCGTTCTTTGGCCCATGCTTCATCTAAATAGATGCCACTGGCTCCGCAGTCCAATAAAGCCAGGGTTCTTTCTTCCCGGCCATCAGTTAAGTGAAGGATAACTGGTAAAAGAAAAAGAGCAGTTCCTTCCTCCTTGGAAGAACAAATGGAAGGTATTTCACGATATCGCGTCCTCACCCTTCTCACTGAGGACGGGAGTTGGCGTTTCCCAAAGGCTTGGCTGGACGAACGGGGCAGGTGCGAATTAGGTGACCAGCTGCACCACAATACAGACAAAGGGGGTTATTACAACTTTGGAGGAGGTGTTAATCCGTCCCAAAAGTGACGGATATACCACCAGCCGTATTACGAGTTCCATAGGATATAATGGACTCGTAATACGGCTGGTGGTATATCCGTCACTTTACCGTCACTTTTGGGACGGATTAACACCTCCTCCAAAGTTGTAATAACCCCCAAAGTCCGTTCCTTCGTCTGTGTTCTCTTTCACTAGCTGATAAAGGTCCTCGAGCCGTATCAATTTGCATCAGCTCTTCCTCGGTAGCCCCCTTAGGTTCAGGACGGACTTCTTCGGTACCAAGAGGGAAGGTGCGAGACGTCACTGAGTGTGATGGCAAACGATTCTTCCTTTTCTCCATTCTTCGCTCATTCAACCGATATTCTATCGTCAGGGTCTGATCCATCAATCCTTTAAGGTTCTATATTCTAGCAGAGTGCACCAGTTCATCCTTAATGTCCTCTCTGAGACTCCTGCGGAACAGTGTCACCAAGGTACGTTCCACCCAGGATATTTCTGCTGCTAATTGTCTGAAACGGATGATGTATTGTAATACATCTTGATTTCCTTGTTGGATATCGCAGAGAGCTTCTTCTGCTGAAGACTCGAGTCCAGGGCGCTCAAACATCTGTTTAAAGGTAGTGACAAAGTTGGAATAATTAGACAGGCAGGGGTCATTTCTGGTCACTAAAGGAGTGGCCCAAGCCAAGGCTGGCCCCGATAAAGCGCTAATCAAATACCCCACCTTGGTCTTGTCTTGCACAAATTGTGAGGGGCGAAAAGCTAAATAAACCGTCAAGGCATCCAGGAATTCTCTCAATTTGTTAGGATCCCTGGAGAAACGAGGTGTAGTGGCAGATACTGAGGGGACATCAGTGGTCCTGGATGCAAAGGCTTGTCGATAGACGGTGTTTTCAGTACGTAGCTGTTGGAGTTCTTGAGCCTGTTGTTGTATAGTCATGAGCAGGGTCTGGCTGGTGGGTTCTGTATTCGCCACTGGATTATCCATGGTTCCGGACTGCAACTGGATTTTTGGGCGTTGCAATCTGTCACGGTTTTCATTGGGCTTACCTTCGAAGTTGATGAGAGTTGGGGAACGACCCCGATTCCGGCAGGTTCTGCTCTGGCCGAGGTAGGGGCTACCCCTTCCGGTAGCCACGGTGCTGTTTGACAATAGCAAGCCACTACAGTCCGTGCCCTCCAGAAGGAGTCCCAGAGGAAAAACCCCAAAAGGGTAAAAAACCTCCAACAGGAACTCCCTGAAACAGAAGGAGGACACAAGGACGTTAGAACTGAAGATCCAAGAGTACAGGAAAACTGGAGACGAAGACAGGTCAGGAATAACTGGATCCACAAGAGGAAACCAGCCGGAGCGTGACTACCACCAAAGGAGTGTTGCAACGCAATGAGCAAGAAGCTGAATTCCCCTTATATACCATTAGACAGGAAGTAGAAAACAGGAAGTAGAAACACCACCATCTTGGATTGGGGAAGAGATTATAACAATATGCGTCCAAACAAAGAGAACAATGCATGCTGGGAAGAGAGAAAGTGAGCAGCATGCTGGGAAAGGGAAAGGCATGCATAAAACACCACCATGTGCAGGCATGTGGCTTTTGCCTGTTGTGACCGGTAAGTGGTGGAAGGAGTGGATACCAAGAATTCCAATGTTTAATTTATGTGTGTGCCAAGCGCAGCAAACGCTGTACTTGCGGCAAGGACAGTGACCCAGTTTGGGTCCTCTGGCCCTGCCGCGTGCATCCAGGAATCCGCGGCCGGAGAAAATGAGCGCGGCGAGTGCCGTGACCCTTGACCCGAGCCGCAGCTTCCCCCGCGGCCTGACCGCGGCCCATCGCAGCCCCAGAGTGTTGCGCCGCGGCGGCCCGTGCTCGCGGCGCGACATTTGTGGCAAAGCAAGGTGGAAACGTTGATTTTGTGTCATTGACAGTGGTAATGTGTAGTGTGTATCATGTCCTCAACTTATAACACAATTTGTCATTCACATGCCTACGGACAAATAGAGTGATGGCTAAGCTCATTACTTGTCCTACATAGATATCCAAGGAGGGTAAGGATCAGACATTCTCCTGTTTACCGTCCTATGCCAGACCTTCAGGCCATGAAAGAAAAACACATTATCCAGATCTACCGCCTGAATCAGCAAACAATTGTGGATCCGTGTCATCAGTTGGAGCCAGATCTGATGCCTGCCATTCATCATCAAATAGCATATCAACCATTACACAAGTCATGGCGGTGTTGCACTTCCTGGTCACAGCTTCCTTCCAAAATACAGTGGCCCTATCTGATTGGAAGTACCAGCCTATTTTCAGTCTAATATAGAAGGATGTACTCTCAGCAATGTTAAAACACCTGGACAGCTACATCCGGTTTCCTCAACATCAGGATTTTGTCAGTGAGAAGGCTGACTTCCATGGTTTGGCACGTATCCCATATGATGTGGGAGCCATTGATTGTACACATGTTGCCTTGATTCCACCTCATGGCAATGAACAAGTGTATCGTAACAGGAAGACTTCCATTCCATCAATGTCCAAGTTGTTTTTCTGGTGGACCTCTACATTTCACAACTCTGCGCCCGTTATCCAGGTTCAGTCTATGATGCCTTCATCATGCGGAACAGTGCAATTGAACAGCTGATGTCATGACTGTACCCAGAGATGACCTGGCTGGTTTGTAAGTCACATATGTCATGTTTGTTTGAGTGCAATGTCTGCAACAAAAATTCAGATAAAAGGGACTCATAGTTGCACATATGTGCCATTCCATTACAGGGGACTCTGCATACCCAAACCGTCCAAGATTGTTGGCCTTCGTGACAAACCAAACTACACCAGGCGAAGTTCACTTCAACGATGCCCATGGAAGAACATGGCATGTCGTGGAGCTTGCTTTTGGGCTCCTGAAAGCCAGAATTCATTGTCTGGACAAAACAGGTGGAGTCCTATTCTACTGGCCCAAAAAAGTATGTGAGATTATTGTGGCCTGCTGCATGCTCCACAACATTGCCCTGAGGAGAGATAGCCCATATATTCCAGATGAGGATGAGCTAGCAGTACTACCGGGTGAGAATCCTGAAATTCCAAGTGAGGATGACAGTGATGAAGAAGAAGGTGAAGACTTGCGTGCTGATCTCATCAATCACTACTTCACTTGAGTGCAAGTATACAATGTTATGTGATTACTGTGTCTGTATGAGGAACTATAGGGGTCAGGATGTGTTGAGTAGAGTATTTGTTTCCTATCAACAGTGGATATGAAGCTAGGCAGTATACAGCCAAGGTTTCTTTGCTAACTCACACTTGGAAATGTTGCTACCTTGATGATCTGCTTTGTGTATGGCAGTCTCATTACATTGTGAGTGGATCTACTAAAGTTTGATATGTGGTTTGGGTCATATGTATGATTTTTCATTCCTAAACTCCTTGGTTTGTGTTTTATCCAAGTCTCTTCACCATGCCATCCTCATGTGGGCATTTCAGAGCAGTGACACTGGCAGGTTGCAATTGCTGTCTGACATATGAAGTGGACATAGATTGATCTAAGTAATGTTTGTCACGGATATGGGGTGTTTGTGTCCTGTGCCAAAGCAGCTCAGACAGTTGGTAGATGGAATTCTGAAGTGCACAATACACTTTTTTGATGTAGTGACTTGGTCCAATTGTCTCATCTGTGTGATCATGTGCCCTTGAAACATGTCACACAGTGCAATACATGCATTCTCCTTTCACATTGTGTTGACAATGATGCTGTATGAACTTTGTGTAGCTGTTGATGTTTTTCCCCATTGCTGGCGACAGTGCCTGTGCCAAAACACTGACATAGGTTTGTGTCATGCCACCAGATGGTTGCTTACTCATTGTAATGGGATGGATCTATGATCAGGGACTGTTGTACTTCCCTCTGTCTGTGCCATGGCATATGCTAAGTTGGCAGAATTGGTTTTGGTATGTGATAAGGCTCTAGCTAGTGACAAGATGCAATGATTTCTTAGCCTATTCTACGGTACAAGACCTGACAAAGCCCTTTCATCTGTGGTCTGGGGGCCAGTACTTTTGTGATATCTAGCCCGACAGAAAATGGTTCTGCCAGTCCTCATTACGACAGTCCAGACATTTTAACAGCCTATGTGCTGTACTGTGCAATAATATGTTTGGTGTGACCAGACACTTGAGGCATTGTGTTGCTAATTCTCCTCAGCATGACACTTCCTGAGGCATATTCCCATTTTAATTACCATCTTATCTCTTCCTCATGTGCATCATAGGGTTTTACAATTCAACTACTCAAAATCCTGTAAAAATGTTACAGTCAGTGTTTTAGTGATAGGTGTGCCTATTTACATATGTACAAGACATAATCGTGAGACTCAACAAAAAATTAAAGTAAAGGGATCAGTCATGGTGGAAGAAATCAAATTAGTAGATGCCTCATCATTTGAAGTCCAAACCCAAGTGCCCTACCACCATGTAAAATGGAAAGTGGTTAAAGAACAGTCAACAGAGGCAATCTGTGGCACACAAATGAGTTCCTTCAGGAAGAGGTCACTTGCTGGCAGCAGTAGATGTCTTGCCATCCGCACCTCCTAGAGTCTTAGGTGGACGTCCACATTTGTAGGGGGGATCTGCTTCTACAGAGGCTAGGGTTTCTGAGGTGGGTCCTTCCACTGACAGGGCCTCCCTTCCTGTGGCCGCCACAGATGTTGAAGGGGCTGGTGTTACTTGGTCAAAGGAAGGGGTGTGGTGGTGCTCACTGTCCCTGATCAGGGTACTACTGCTCTCCTTGAACAACCCTGTTAGGGAGGCCAAGATGGTGTTGGTGGCCTCCCACTTTTCCAGACACTCACGATGGAAGTCCCTCTGCAGCTGCTTCATCTCCCTGAGTTCAGTAAGTACCTAGTCCATCACGCCTACGGATTGTTGGTAGGCTCCCAAAACTTGGCTGATGGTGTCCTGACCAGGACCATCCCCTCTAGCCTCATGGCACAGGCCCACACCATCCTTCCCACACACTCCACTGCCCTTGGCACTCCTTGCCCCCTCCCACTGGTTCCAGGACTATCATTGTCAGAGACATGTTGCTGTGACTCAGGATCCTGGACTGGGTGGCACAAGCTGTTTATCACAATACTTGAGACACAGGTTTGGGGCAAATGGCTGCCTGAGATGTTGAAACTATGAGGCTGGGATGAGTCGATGTGGTCATGGTGAGGCTCACTAGTGTCATCTGACCAGGTTGCCCTGATGGGCCAGAACTATCCTCAATGTTGAGACGTCCTGGAGTGATGTCCTCACAGAGGGCTTCATCCAGGGGGCAGTACCAGTCTCTTCAGTGGGCTCAGTATTTGCAGTGGTAGCCAGACCTGCTGATGTGAGAGATACAATGTTAAAAGTTGTATTGTGGCATCTACCTCCAGTAGTAAACAGTGACATTTGGCTAAGGCCACGTAAACATTGTATGTGCAGATTTCCCTTATGTGACAGGTCTACCTGCTATCTGTTGAATTTACCTGACATTTGGGTAACATACCTATTACATTTCAGTCAACTAGCTTCAGAATGTCTGAGCTTATCAGCAGTTGGAAGGATGGTCATAGGCTCATTTATGGCCAGTAGTTCATGCTAAACTGTGGCTGGGAAGGATGTGTTTCAAGTCATTTTAAGACCTTTTTGACAGGTTTGCAGGTAGACCCAGAACCTTGATGTATATTTAATAGTTGTCATCATATGCTCAGTGCATTGTGAATGTGTCTGATGCCAATACCATTCATGTGATGCATCTTGGGGACTTTGATCTGTCTCAAATTTCTCTTGGCACACAGGGTGAGCGGTCCTTCCTGCCTACAATATTTTCAACTGGGCATAACTGCTGAAGTATGGATCTAGGTGTTTAGCCACATTGGAGAGTGTAACCTGATCTGTATCTTGGTCCCTTCGAGGTGGGTAAACTTCATTTGTGAGTTCACAGGCAGATGCAGATGCACAATGTCGTATGGACACTGGCCTGATTATAGGAGTTGCAGGGACTGACCCTCATGTGATCTACAGTCATGTTACTCCAGGTACTACACACAGTATACAGATGTCATCCTCTCAGGTGAGTACATTTCAGAGGCTGAGTAGAGGGAAAAGGGTCATTAGAGCAGAAGTCACTACAGTGGCTGAGTGGAGTGAGAGTAGCAGTGCCTCCTTGCCTTAGTATTCCTGTCTATGTCTTTCCTACCCATACAGTATACAGATGGCATCCTCTCCGGTATGTACATTCCAATGTGGAAGTGACAATCAGGGTACATTCGACTGGGATACACTGGTCAGGTTTTTGTAATAGTGAAACAGTGCCTGCTGGGAATTGTAGTGCTGTCAATCATTGTACTACACACACTATATACAGAGTTGTTGTTGCCCCAGATGCGGCTAGTTCACATGTTGGAGGCCAGAAAGGGGTCTTGGAACAGATGGGCACTGGGTTTTTGAGTGGTTTGAGAGTGAAGTTGGCAAAATGGTGAGCAGTGAGCACGCATTCCTAAACATTTTGGTGATATGTTTGTCTTGTGACTTACTTGACAGGTATTCCTTTAGAGCCCTCAGAATGCAGGATGGCCAAGACCTTCCCCTCCCATCATGTGAGTTGTAAGGGAGGAGGCGGGGGTCCATTGCCAGTCTTCTGGACCTGCAGCTGGTGTCTGGATACCAAGGAATGGACCTTCCCCTGAGATTGTTCCACCTCTTTCTGATGTCATGCCTTGTGCATGGGGTGGGACCTACAGCATTCCCTCTGTTGACTATCATTTGCCACATTTCTATCTTACTGGTGATAGTAGAGTGCTGGCCAAACAGATGTGGCTCTACTCTTAGGATTTCATCCACCACGAGTCTTAACTCATCTTTAGTAAATCGGGGATTTTTCTGGGGTGCCATGGTGGGTATTAAAAAATAAGTGGTTGGAAATGAACAGGTGATGATGAGTTTAGAGGTTGTGAAGTGCAAATGGATGTGACTGGAAAAGGAGAGTGTGTTGAGGATGTGGGATATGTGCTGATAGAAAGTTGTGGGGGTGCCTAATCTATAGTTTGTTGATTTTTGTGATGTGCTCTGGCTTGGGTGTTTGATGTTGTAGAAGCACAGAATTGTGGTCAATGAAAGAGTGTGTTTTATAGTAAGCTTTGCAGGTGTGTTGGGTGTGGCAATGTGTGTCAGCTGTGTTGCTTTCACATCCATTCAATGTGGTTATTGTGTATTACTTTATTGACTGTGAACCGCCGTGGTTTGGACCGCCATTGGCTGACCGCCATGGCTGACTGCCACTGTGACTTGGTACTTGTAATAGGTTTGGTGGTTGGTTGACGGGCTGTCGGTGCTGGTGGTCGAACTGCCTATTTCCTGCCCTCCAAATAACTGACTGTGTTGGATATTTGGTTTGCTTTTGTTGGCCTGCCTGTGCAACTCATAATACGGCGGTCTGTATGACCACCAACATGGCAGTCTTTTGGCGGTCGCCACTGTAGCAGTCTGGCAGTCTGACCGCCAAACTTGTGATGAGGCCCATAATCTGTTTTACTATTTTTTGGTTAACATGTATTTAAATATTTTCTACTAAATGATTAGAATTTGGAGTGGTACATGTAATCCCTTAAAAGTCTTATACTTTTCTTACTGTTACATAGAATGCAGTGGGAATATTATATTTAACCCTCCGAAGCACAACCCTTTCCCTCCAGTTACTTAAATTGGAGTCAGACTAGTAACTCTAACCCTTCCAAAGTTTAAAATTTTCCCTACTTTTGCTTAAACTGCAGTGGGAATCGTAAATCAAACTCTGCTGAAGCCCAGCAGTTTCCCTACTGTTGCACTGAATGGAGTGGGAATAGTAAGTCTAACACCTCCGAAGTCAAACAATTTCCATAGTGTTACAAAGGGCCCGATTACGAGTCTGGCAGTCCTAGGACCGTCAGACTCACGGTGGCAGTTGGACGCCACAGCTGTGGTGGTCCGAGCTCCACATTACAAGGTCAGCAGGCAGACCTGCCAACCTGCTGCCATCTTCACCAGAATCCTAGAATGCGATGGGCTGACAGCAGTGCCAGTTGTAATCAGCCAGGGCACTGCCCTGCTGATTACAGCCTTGTTCTACTCCAGCCTTTTCATGGCAGTTCCACCCAAGTAGGCCCCTGCACTGCCCATGCCATGGCATGGGCAGTGCAAGGGTTTCCCTGTCAGCACTCTTGAAATGCACACTGTCTGTAATGGGGCCTGCGGGGAGTTCGCCAGCACTGTGGCGACCTCCTCGTCGGTGGTTTGGCAGATGGATGCTTCCGTCCACCCAACTCATAATCAGCCCCAAATAATAGAGTGGAAATAGTACATCTAACACCACCAAAATACAGCACTTTCCCTACTGTTACTTAGACTAAAGCAGAAATAGTAAATATACCCCATTTGATGTCCAACACTTTCCTTATTGCTGCTTAGTTTGGAGTGAGAAAAGTAAATCTAACCATTCCAAATTGTAAAGTTTTCTCTAATGTAGGTTAGACTACTATGTGTTTTTATTTTTATTATTTTGTATTTGTAATGTTTATTTTTTTAGAAACGCTTTTATCTGACTTTACTTTTTATATTTATTATATTGCTTTAATTATACATTTTGTAATATATGTCTCTTATTTTTTTAATGTAATTCTTTTATTTTTTCTTGTTACTGCAACCTTATTTTTGCAATTATCTTTAATTGTTAAAATGCAGGAGTTCACACAGATCTCTTGGTTAGATGAAATGCTTCCTAGCAGAGCTAATTTAGGTAGTGAAACCTCTCAGCAAAAGCAATTATGTTAGTGTGTGGGGTCCCAGAAGGCCCATCTTTACATCTGCTGTATATAATCTGTATTCCAAGCCTTTGTTAGTAGAACTTGTGTCTAGAAGCTGTAAAAGATTTTCATACAAAGATGAATCATAGTTGCTATTCTGCCATGATGGTACACCTGAATCATAATCACAATTACAAAACACAATGAGATTTTGTGCGCGTTTGAAGAGTGCCATCCAACTAAAACTGAATGTGGATAAGAAAGCAATGGTTATAATAACAACAAAACCAGCCTATGGAACCAGCTATATTGGCTGAATGAACTGGGCCGACTGCCCTCTCTAACAACCTCAGCAAAGAGCTTAGGTGTTGTTATTGATGGGAAACTAAAATGACAAGCAGGAGTAATAGTGTGAGTGAAAGTTAGAAAAATTTACAACATTAATATTAGATTCCATTGTTGTTTTGCCTCTCGTTGTCATTCCTACTGAACCATTGTCCTTTCTTCCTAGGTTTGTACTTCTTGTGCTTCCACCTCTTTCTCCTCAACCTCTGCCTCTTGTTCCTCCTCTGTATGGCTGGAGTTCCAATCACCTTTTGGTCATCATTTGGAATTCTTTCATTAAAAAGTTGTCTTTTGGGTCCAAAGTATCAGAGCCCACGATGCATCGCTATCCGTGGTACTTACACTGGTTCCTTCCCCCAATGACTTTTGTATTACTACTGTGCTCCCTGTGGCACCCATCATTTTGTCTCCTGTTCCCCTCCGCAGCCTCTGTACATTGCTGCCTCAAAGCATCATACTTACTGACAAAGGTTAATACCCTGCCATTAACATAATCTTTATAATCACTGTAGATTTTCCTCTGTTTTTTCAATTGTATTTCTTCCTCTACTTTGATGATCCTGTCCATCAGTTTTGCCATGCCTTCATCATATTCTTCCTGGTCAATAATCTTCCTGAGTTCTGTTATTAGTTCATTAAATTTTGCTAGCAATCTCTCTCTGTCCTTCCATGCGTATTTCACCAGGATATGCAACATTGTTAGTGAGTTAGAGGCCCAGTCTTTTAGCTTTTCAGAATCAGAGAGAGGCCTTTCTTGCAGGGACTGTCAGAATTCTCAGACCCTGTGGAAACTATCATAGTCAATATACTTCTGTAATGACATTGCCTCCCACCACTTAGAAGTTATTTTTTGTAGGTTTTTTTCAAAGTATCCCATAGTTGTTTCTTACAAAGATTTCCACTTCCTCCTCCTCACTATAACTACCTACTGGCTATCGTATATAGATATATACATATTTATTTATATATGCTTATATTCACTTAAGTAAACAAAGGTTACAGGAACGTTATAGTTAGATTCTAAATTTACTCAAACAAAACAACAAAACCTTAAAAATTCACCAGTTAGAGTTATTTCACCACCCCGCTATGCACAATTTTTTCTTCATTAATTTAACTGCTAATGCTTCACTGACATAATGATATTATAAAAGTTCTCATGATTGCTGTAACATCTGGGGCAGTTAGCAGTGCATGGTGAGTTATAGTTACCTTAACACACAAGTTATAGTTATTTGAAATAACTCTAACTATGGCTGATGAATTTCTAAAGTTTTGTATGAGTAAATTCAGAACCTAACCTAACTGTAGTATCCCTGTAACCTTTGTGGCCAGGCCCTGCTGCCAACCCCCTATAGCCAACCAACCCTATGCCACAGGTGGCCTTTGGCCTTGGATGGTGGGGGTTGGCCGCAGGGCCAAGCCACACAGTGAGCTCCCTATAACTCTCTATAACCATCAAACCCCTGCCATGCACAGCCAAAGGGTCCATCTCTCTGGGAGTGAGAATAGATGTGAGAGGGTGTCCCTGGGTATGAGTGTCTGCCTGGGTTTGAGAGTGAGTGTGTGAAGGTCTGAGTGGTTCTGTGAGTGGATGTGTGATGGTCTCAGTAGGTCTGTGGGTGAGTGCGTCAGTGTCTGAGTGAGTCTGTGAGTGGGCACATCAATGTGTGAGTGGGTTTGTGAGTGGATATGTGAGGGTCTGAGTAGGTCTGAGAGTGGGTGCATGAGTATCTGAGTGGGTCTGTGAGGGGGTGCATGAGTGTCTGCATGGGTGTGTGAGGGCCTGAGTGGGTTTGTGAATGGGTGCATGAATGTCTAAATAGGTTTAGAGTGGGTTTGGGAGGCTCTGAGTTGCTCTGTGAGTAGGTGACTGAGTGTCCGAGTGGGTCTGTAAGTGGGTAAATGGGTGCATGAGTGTCTCACTATAACTATAACTATCTACTGCAATATATATATATATATATATATATATATATATATATATATATATATATATATATATATATATATATATATATATATATATAAATATGAATGATATGTAAAATGTGAGAAATCTGAGCTGGTGGATGCTAAAATGCAATTGAGAGCCACATTGATGGAATGGAAAGACAATGGTCTAATTAGTCTAGAAAAATATTTATTCATGCAAAATGATTATCCAAAGACAGGGGTCATGCACCTGATTCCCAAAGTACACAAACACCCCATGATACCACCAGGCAGGCCAATCATATTGGCCATGGGGGCTGTGTGAAAACATGTAAAAATATATTGACTATTATTTGCAAGACTTTGTCAAAATTTACCTTCTTATGTGAAGGGCATGGGAAACTTTAAAAGAATTGATATATGATTTACCATGGGATGAGACCTATGCATTGATGTCTTTGGATGTTACAATGCAATACACTAGTATAGATCAGTGAGCTAGAAGTACAGGTTGAAATTTCAGTACTAGTTTGTCTTTTTTCTTTTTGTCTTAAAATTATAACTTCAATGTTAGAGTAGCATGAGGATGTGTTATAGTACAATTGTTGAATGAACATATATTAGAATGTGCTCAAAGGGTTTAGCTAACAGGGAGCTTGGGTCTGTTGTCACTGTTTATGGTGATGTAGCACATGTATTATAAGAGCACTGGTAATGGAGTTGTAACACTGTGTGATCAAGGCTGTCAGTGGCGGCCGAAATGCACCACAGCATTTTGCACATGGAGATAAATGTCAACATTGAGCAAGTTTAAGGAGGCTGCATTGATCTGTGATGTTGGGCAAATGCCCTGCTGGATTGTTGGCATACTATATATATATATATAATATATATATATATATATATATATATATATATATATAAATATTATATTAATATTATGTATTTATATATATATATATATGTATATATATATATTATATATATATATATGTATATATATATATATTATATTTTATTGAATTTAAACTGTTTAATTAAATATTTTTATATGTTCATTTTAGTTTTTAAATTGGATTATACATGTTTGTATACATATATGTCTCCTAGTTATTTTATTATTATTATTTTAATTTATAAATGCATTTAAAAATTGTGTAATTAATGTTGCTAGATTTTTTTAAATAATATATGGCTTAAGACTACTTATTTTACATACATTTATTATTAAATTATTTCATAATTTAAATAAACGTCTTTAAAGTTATTAGTTATAAAAAAATATATACTTACTGTTTTTGACCAACATTCTCTTCCACAATATTTTTGACACAATATATTTGTCTTTTACATTTCAAATATAAAAACACAATATTGTTGTGAAAGATATTTTTGAGACAATATTCAAGACAATTGATTTTCTTGTTCATGATATTCTGTCATACAACCACACTGTCTGTGGACTAATGTTCAATATATACAGAAGTACCAGGTTATTTAACTCCTCAATTCTTCAATAAAACAATAGACAAGAAGCAATATTTACTAAGATACCAGGAAACAATCAACTTAATATACCACGTAACGGATATAAAAAGTGAAACACTTGGACCCTCGTTATGAGTTGCCCACAGAATTGCAGTATGTGTTGGAATTATTGTCACTACAAATATCGGTTTGGCAGCTAACAGAGGATTACTGCAATTTTTCCTGGATGAATGTCTGGCAGGCTAATCTTGTTGAAATTTGTTGGAGGATAATACCTGATAATTATAGGGACATGCAGATTTTTGTGTGGTAAGCACTCCATTCTACATATTATTCATCATTATTTGGAACAAATTCATAATTAGATGTTATTTATTACACCCTATGGATTCCAACCAAGCTTTTTCAGATTTCATTTGGTGCAATAAGTAGCAGCTGAAACACAGGACCACTTGTAATGAGCGCCTTAAAGTCAGACTACAGCAAATTTTGTGTTATTTAAAATACACTTAGGCAATATAACTGTATGATCATTTCCATACAAGAAAACCAAGAAAGTCATGCAACAATTTCACTATATGTCAAACACAGTACAACATATACTTATGTACCCCATCTGTAGCAAATAATTACTAATATTAAACA
Source organism: Pleurodeles waltl (assembly GCF_031143425.1). Taxonomy (NCBI): domain Eukaryota; kingdom Metazoa; phylum Chordata; class Amphibia; order Caudata; family Salamandridae; genus Pleurodeles; species Pleurodeles waltl. The sequence goes on along the minus strand of NC_090444.1, from coordinate 1,659,535,406 downwards.
AGAAACCCATTGTAATATTACAAAAATCACCTATATCATGCAAATGTCTTCAGTTCTCTAAAAAATATAGGGTTACCATGTATGGTTAACATGTAAGGTTAAGGAAAGGAAGTGGAAAACTAACTAGGACATGGCATGTAAACAGATTTATAAAGCCTTTTAAAAATAAATATCAGCATGACATTCGGGAAAACTTGGCAAAATACATTTGCAAATAGAATTAATTTATCCTCAAATTCTCTGAAAGAAATTTATAAAATTGTGGACTCCTTTCTAAAGCCGAACCCAGTTGATGTTGGTCCATCTCTCTCTAAGGAGAAGTGTGAACTATTGGCGGATCACTTCGTTGGGACGGTGAGCAGTATCTATGACACTCTAGCAGCATGACTTAAGGATTAGTTGGAAGGGAGGATATAAAACTAAGGCTCCTGAAACTGAACATTCAAAATTCCCCCAACTGAGCAAAGAGGAGGTTGCATGTGTGGTGGGCTTGGTTAAATCAGACTCGACTCTTGATCCTGCTCCAATAGACATTCTAGGGAATGGAGGAGATGTAATACTCTCTGCTCTGACCGACTTATAAAATCTGTCATTGACTGCTGGGTGTGTCCCTTCAGAGTGGAAGCATGCCATTATTCACCCTCTACTCAGGAAGGCCACGCTAGACTTCAAGGCAGTTGAAAACTATAGGACTATATCTCTACTCCCTCGGCCTTAGCAAGATCCCAGAAAGGATCATAAATAGAAATATAACAGTTTTTGTGGAATCCAACAATATCCTCCATCCTACCCAGGCAGGTCTTGGTTCTGGCCACAGTACAAAAATAGCACTCCTAAAGGTCACAGAGGATCTTAAGTTGATCCTCGATCAGGGAGGCTCAGCAGCAGTTATTCTCTTTGACTTATGTGGTGCTTTTGATACCGTCTCCCATACTATTCTATTGCAATGTCTGGTAGAAGTTGGCATAATGGGAAATGCCCTAAAGTGGCTTGCCTTCTTTCTGAACAAGCGAGGCTTCCAAGTTAGCAAAGGATCTGATTACTCTGCCACTCATTAGCAGAGGTGCTGAGTTCTTCAGGGCTCATTGCTGAGCCCCACGCCTTTCAATATATATATAAATATATATATATATATATATATATATATATATATATATATATATATATGTATATGTCAATGCGTTATCTGACATCATCGACTCCTTTTGGTTCTCGATGGTGTCTTATGCTGATGACCCAAATGGTTGATTTCCTGATACCAACACCACCAGGATAAGACTCATCAATTGTTTGGAGAAGGTGTCTGAATGGATGTCAGGCAGCTGTCTAAAATTAAATAGGGAGAAAACACATGTCTTCACATTAGACAGTCAGGTAACCATGGCCTCCCAGGTGAACAATGTAGCTGGCAGCTGCTTTGGTCTCCTGAGAGGACTGGGGAAAACTCTCAGACGGCTTCTCACAGAGTCAAGAAAAATAGTGATCCAGGGGCTGATCCTATCATGCCTGGATTATGGTAATCCAGTCTATCTAGGTAGACTTAAGGCAGTGATAGGGAATCTACAAATTATTCAGAATGCTGCAGCCCTGACACTATAAGGTATTCCAAAATCACAGCCAACTAGGGAAGGTTTAAAATCCCTCCATTGGCTGCCTATAAGCCACAGAGTTCAGTTTAAGGTACTTTGGGGCTGATTACGAAACATCTTTCCATCAAACCCCTGACGATGAGGTTGCAGTGGTGCTGGTGACCCCTCCGCTGGCCCCTTAATAACTTTCCCACGGGGCTGACTGGTGGAAACCAAGGTTTCTGCCAGTCAGCCTGGTGGGAAAGGTGGGGCAGCAGTGTCGCCTTCTAATAATAGAGGGGCGCAGCAGCACCCTTGAATTGTGCACTGTCTGCACAGCAAACAGTGCTCATTTCAAAGGTGCTGGGCAGGGGAACCCCTCCACTGCCCATGCCATGGGCATGCCATGCCATGCCTGCCCATGCCATGGGCATGCCATGGGAATGGGCAGTGCAGGAGCCCCCCTGGGGCCCCCTGCACTTGTTCTCTGCCAGCCTTTTCATGGTGGTGGAAAGGCCATGAAAAGGCTGATGGAGAATGATGTTGTAATCAGCAGGGTGGCACTGAGTTCAGTGCCACCTTGGCTGATCACAACTAGCCCTGCCATCAGCCTGTCAGGATCTAGGATCCTGTTGGGGATGGCAGTCGGTTGGCGGGTCTGCCCGCCAGCCTAGTAATGTGGTGGTGGGACCGCCACAGCCACTGTGATCCGACTGCCACTGCGAGTCTGGCGGTCCTTGGACCACCAGACTTGTAATTAGGCCTTTTGTCTTGTACATTGGGCCAAACACAGGATGGGTCCTAAAGTTCTTCATCAGTTGATCACACTCTATCAACCCAATAGGGTTCTCAGATCCAATAACCGTGATCTTCTGGCTGTGCCCAACATAATCAGAGACAGATCTGGGGGATGCTTTTTCTCATATCTTGCTCCCAAGCTCTGAAACTCTTTGTCTCCTAATCTGAGAAGTGAAGGCATCTTTTTGAACTTTAGGAAGCAGCTAAAAACTCATCGCTTTCCATAATTCCTTCTGTTTTCTTCCTTCACTGTTCTTTCTTTAGTGCTGGGAAGCATGGCTTCGGGAAGTCATGCGCTTTATAAGTATGCAAATAGAATTGAATAGAATAGAACATACTGTAAACAACATTACCTCAAAATATTTCAATACAAAAAATATTTTATTCATATCAAAGTTGTTGTTAATAATAAAATCTTCTTGTAAAAAAATCTAATGTGAATAGCAATATCAAGAAGTATGTCATCAGTAGATGAATCAGTGATGCAATCAATGATGCAGTTTGGAATCGAATTTGGAATGGATTGGAATGAAATTGGAACTTTACTCGGAGGAGTGCCTTTGCTTTGTTTAGTTTCGTGTAAACATATTGAGTAGTTGTTTTGGGTATTGGATTTGAAACATGTGATGTATGGCTATCAAAAAATTGCAACTTAACTGTACCCTGGCTGTTGAAAAGCCAGAAAAATAGTTGAAGAACACAGCCCAAATAAGGGAATTCCCTCATCAACTGCATCATGAATCAAGTACTTGAGCATTCCATGGGTGTAGTTTTTATGAACTGTAGGATTCATGAATCCTGCAAGAGATCGTCAAACCAAAGGATCTTCCAGGCCTGTGGTAAATCCTCAAATCTCATGATCTTGGAACTATACAATAGATTCTCAAATGCTGTTGTAACCTGCCACACAGATAATGCATGCGGTCACAGCTTTGGCATGCTTACATGTGGATAGGATTGACTGTGCTGGTGACAGGGGAGCAGCTATGTAGCACACATGTGACAGCCTAAAATCCTGGGTCAAGTGAGTCCTGTGATGTAGTGCAGATGACTTCATAAATCTGAGCAAGGCATGAAAGAGGTAGCCAATAATGCCCAGGGCCTGAATGGGAGTGGAAGTGACCACCCAAGACAAGCTATAATGGTAGCAAGTCTTACAGCCAACCCAGTACTGCCAGCAATCCACCAATCCATGCAGAATTTGGGGCTCATTACAACTTTGGCGGTCGGAGAACTTCGACCGCCAAAGCTATGGGGGGGAAGCAGCTGTCGTACCAGCTGCCTTCCCCCGGTTGCATTACATTGTTCCTGCCGGGAAGACCGGCGGGAACATCATATTACGACATTCCCATGCAGTGGTATTGGTCTTGGCTCCCTTAAGGAAAGCAGACAGTGCACATTCCGAGGGTGCTGGGCAAGGGGGTGGGTCTGCACTGCCCATGCTATTGGCATGAGCTATGCAGGGACACCCCTGTGTCCCCTGTATTGTATTTCAACCAGCCTTTCCATGGTAGTGTCCCCACCATGAAAAGGCTGGTGGAAACAGGAGTCATGATCAACATGGCGGTGCTGAGTTCAGCACCGCTATGGCTGACCAGCAGTCCACCCACTGCCAGCCCATTGGGAACCTTGTTCCTGGCTGTGATTGTAGTCCCCTGGCTGTCCGACCACCAGGGTCATAATGGGTGGTCGGACCGCCTGAAGTGTGGAGGTCTGACGGTCACCGTGAGGCTGGCGTTCTTAATGAGGGCTTTTGTCTGTGCACAGCAAGAGGTAGCCAGAAGGCATGGCTTACATATACATATCCATATACACATACTTACACATATATAAAATATGTATATTTATGCATACATATGATATATATTATACACACACACCCATATATGTGTATGTGTACATATATATATGTATGTATGTATATATATATATATATATATATATGTGCGTGTATGTGTGTGTGTGTGTATATATATGATCTGTCAACCAGAGGCCAAGACAAAGGGGGGTGTCAAAAAGAGCATTTCCCATGTTATTTCCCATAGAGATTTTAGACACAACAGCAGGCCGAACCGCTGGAAGGAAATATATATATACGTCTTTAGGAGAATTAATATATGTATTCATTTATTTATTAATCCTAGTCTGGGTTTATGAACCCCTAAGGTATTGTGGAAAAATGGGAAAGCTTCTCTGCAGGACTTGTAAACATAGAACCTAGTCGAGGAAACGTTTCAAGAACCTTCACCTCATGACCATGGACTCAGAAGAAGGATCTGAGAACCTCAGAGTCCCAGTCAAAGTTTTACCTTTTTTTGTCCAGTATCTGCAAATGCCCTGGCAAAACTTGCTATTATTACGTATTTTTTTTAAACAAAGGGGAGTCGCTTTTGTTAAAAAAAACACTACATAAGATTATGGGTAAGAGATGCTCTCCTTGTCCTGTTTTGGCTCTAGGTGACAGACTCCTAGATGTCATGCAGATGTACTAAACATCAGCCATGATCCTCGTCTTACCATGTATTTTTACTAGTTAAATAGATCTGTATGAAAACAATATTACCTGATGAAAATGTTTTACAGCCCCTTTTAATTTTGCCACACCCCAAACTTTAATGTTTCTGTGTAAACCTTGCTAAACCCAAAGAAAACTAAGCATGCAACGTGTTTCCAAATTACATGTGGGTTTGATCATTTGTGCACCAGTTATTAGCAAATGTACACTTTTTGTCCTCCACTTTTAACAGTTCCTCTGCTTGATGAATATGTGTCTATTTTAAAATAACAAACGTAAGCTAAACATGCTAAACATTTCCCAAATTTTGTGCAAATTCTTCTAACAGTGCTAAAGTCATAGGAACATCAGACAAAAAACCTGTTCAGCTATCTCTTAAGTTTTTAACCCTTACAAGTCCACTTGACACATATTTGTAACACTAGTTCTCAAAAACTACACATTTCTCATCAGACCGAAAAAAGGCACTGCCGTGGGTAACGTTCTAGCTCTAGGCCAAGTGCGGTCTATTTCCGTATTAAAGAACCAAGGCCATGCACAGCAGGATTTGGGTGCCCATGGGGAGTTGGGGGCAGGGCCTGGCCAATAGCAGTTTTTGAGTGTAGTCCCCGATTTTCATGATCAAGGGCCATGTGCAGCAGGTGAAGATAAGCTTAGAGTTTTTATAGTACCCTAACATATGTTTAAAATTACCTCTGAAGTTCCTCAAATTCAATGTCCATGCCCTTAAGCTTGATGCAACAGATACAACTGAGAATTTCATAAAAAATCTTTCTGGTCATAGTATACATCACGTAAGCATTAACAATATTAATGAGACAACTATGAATGAGATTTATTTAATGATTTGAGTATGTTTTCTTATTTCTTCATGTGTTTTTAGGTGTTACTAATTGGCATAAATATTGTGAGGTCATAAGCATTTAACTTGGTTGTGAGATATGATTTGCAGAGTACATAATGTATAACCGTGTAATATAATCCATTTTTGCCATCAAGAAGTTCCGATGACATACGTCACGAGAGTGAAAGTCAACTTGTTTCTAAATGTCACCATATCACTGCATGACAATTTAGGAGCATATTACACATATTACCTATTATGAATCTTTTTATATATAAGTTTTTGGGGGGATATGAAGCTTAAGAAATGTGCTATTTCTTTTAAGTGCAGATGACAATCGGCGCTGATTGGTATTAAAATGTGTAGGTCTACCTTTCATGATTAAATGCTTTTTAAAACAGTGGACAAGGGTGATGGATTTATATGGCTCTGTGTCTACTGCCTTTAACACATAATTATGGATTGATGGTGTTTGCCACTTATGATGGCACCTAATTTTCAGATTTCACAAAAATATTGTAAAATAACCCTCCCAGAAAATGTGTCACATAATTCACCCCTTTCACTGCATAATTTTAAGTCACATAACCTTTCTGCACAACCCTTATGACTCTGACATAGGTGTCATTATGAAGATGAAAATCGTGTTTTACAGGGACTGCTTTTGTTTGTAACTAGGAATCCATTTCTCATTGTCAGCGATCTTCAAGGGCTGCCCAACGCCATCCTAACTGCAGATAGTGGTTATTGATAGCATATGTGATCAGCTCAGTGCAGGGTTGGGGGTCAAAGTGTTGTCTGGAATGCAATTGCACGTGCTCATGGCCTACCAAAAAGCTTACTTGTTGGGCGTATCTTTGTTTATTTTTAGTAGATGTGCATTTTTGTTTTTGCATTTTTTTATCCTTAATACACTCAACCAATGCCCTAGTCTTACCTTGCATTTTTACTAGCTAAAAGGATCGTTATAAAAACAGGTTGCATACAGCCCTTTGTTGAACTGACTTGAAAATCAAAGAGCAATCGCTCAAGACATAGACTTTTTATGAGAATGAGATTTATCATTACTATTCCTATAGGCTTCCAGAATGCCTGGAGGGCTAAAAAGCGTTTTTTTTTCACTGTGTACATAGGTTACTATAAATATTGTGAGTTTACTTAACATTGCCTGCCGTTTCTGTGGACCTGCAAAATAATTTCAATGAGCAAGAATGAAAATAATATAGAAGGAGACAGCACAATTCCCAATAGGAAATGATTATTGGCAAAGAAAATATATGAAATTAAAGTTGTGGTGGTGCAGGCATTTGAGTGTGTTGGGAAATGAGGAAGTTCAGCCACAAGTGAAGCTCATTGCGCTGGGTCAGTCTGGTGCTGTGCTTGAGAGAAAATGATTTTCGCCATCAGCTTATATCTTCCTGTGGTTTTATACTTTGGACTATTCGGGAGGCAAGCACTTTACTGTTTAGTGCCACGTCGTCGTGATGGAAACAGTAGCCTGGAATCTAGCGACCAAAATAAGGTGATGGAAATAAGGAGGTCATTATCTTTAGTTAGTTCCTTGTTATCATATGGTAGAAATGGGAGATACATTATTTGGGCGTTTGGTGCTTGAAGTGTGTGCCTTTGGGCGTTTGGTGCTTGAAGTGTGTGTCTTTGGGCATTTGGGGCTTGAAGTGTGTGACTCTCACATATTTCTTCAGTGAATTGATTAATTACAGAAGAGAGCCCATCCCTTTCTTACTCACTCTCTGACACCGCAGGCAGTGCCTCACCACCTAAACCTCTGAGCACAAATGCAGGGTTTTCTGCTTCATACAAATACCCTTGGACAGACTGATCCTCAAGTGAAGAGGCCGTGCATGCACATTCATGCGTGGACCCACCTGCATGCACACAAGTGCTCACACAAGCATGCAAGCTCACCCAACATGGTGGAGGGGGTACCTCTAAGAAGTTGACTTCTTTCTCGTAGGAGGTACTAAATGATGACATGCATTTGTGACCTCTGTGCAGAGGTGATATGAATGCATTCTCTGATGGAGGTTACCCTTACTCTGGCTGCACCTGATCAAGTGTACACACTTAGGAAAGTGCTCTTCGCTAAAAAGCAGGTATGCATTCTGAAAAGAGGTCATGTCAGAGTGCGATAAGATGGGAGAAAAAGTGGGGAGGAGACATTGAATTAGTCATCACAGCCAGTGGGGGCAGGGGTGCCTTTTAGGCTCTCATTTACGGGAATTGGGTGTAGGGCAGCACAGCAAGTCACTCTGATGAGCTGCCTTATGCCAAAGTAAAAAGGCAGGAATGCATCGTATTTATGCAATACAGTGCTTTCCTGTCCTTTCCGTTTGCGCTGGCACCATTTTGGCAGGCTACTGCCTACACAGGCATCCTTGCAAGGGTGTCTGTATTGTCAGCCGGAGAGGGCATCTTCCTAAACAAAAACAACAATCCTGAGAGGCATTTTCCTCTTTCTGTCACACACATGGAAATAGGAAATAATAAGGAGAAATAAGGTTATTTCTCCTCGTTATGCCTCACCTTGGGAAACGTAAGGTTCTGGAGCATCCCCAGGTTTACCTGGTTTTGTAAATCAGGGGAAGCATCAAAATCCATGAGAGTTGTGTGGGACACCCACTGCAACGCCCATGGAACACTTCTCAAGTGATTTTGCTCTGCCTTGCCTTACTCCATTCCTATGAAGCCATTCAAAGCCACATAAAGTGGCTTTGCGTGACCTTATGGATTTTGCAGTCTGCGCCACCAGAGAGTCACACAAAGTGACGCTCTGCCAGTCCACAGGGCTTTTAGGTCCCCATGCCTTCTCTTACTCTGTATATATGATGCCAGTCAAAGCCATGCAAAGTGCCTTTGCATGGCCTCATAGATATGATTTTGTAGTCTGCACTGCCAGAGCGTCACAGAGAGGCAACGGTGCACAGGACTCATGAATAAGCCCCTTAGTTGATAGCTAGGGGCGTATTGGTAGAGAGACCGAAGTTAGCTTCTCTTAGTCAGCTAGCATCTTATTTGCAGGCTGAAGTTAGCTTCTCCTTCGGCCAGCATCTTATTCTCTGGTGGAATTTAGCATCTTTTCTGGCCAGCATCCTCTTCGGCCTCGATTTTGTTTAAAGGCAATATTGTATAAAAAATACAACCTTCAATAAATCAGTTAACTCCATGAAGTCAGATTCTGAATCTCCATACATTGAATATGATGTTTTTCGATCACAACACATAACACTATTATGTTTATTAGGATTAGGTCTGAGGCAACGGTGCACAGGACTTATGAATACACCCCTTAGTTGATAGCTAGGGGTGTATACCTTTGATGAAAGGAATGTATGCTATCCGAACAGATGAACCCTTGTAAATAACTGTACAAAATATGCGGAAACTAAAAATAATTTTCAAATTGTTTTCATCCACAATATGAATATCAGAAATTTTTTACATATTTCGAGTTCACCTTTCATATCTTTCCGCAGGAGTGAGATACATTTATGTCATGAGTCAGCTACTGTGCGGTGCTAGACTAAACATGCGCTTGTCACTAAGGCCCATGTTTATGAGAGACTTGTGCCACCGTTGTGTCACTTTTAGTGATGCAGACCTCTCATCCATATCTATGAGGCCACGTAAAGCCACTTTGCCTGACTTTGAATGTCCTCAGAGATGTGGAATACGGCAAGGCAGTGTGAAACACTGCATTGCCTTACTCTGCACCAGGGAGGCGTTCCATCGGTGTTGCTGTGGGTTTTCCCACTTGACACCCATGTATTTTGGTGCACCCATAGATTTACAAGAGCCTATAATCCTGGGGATACGCCAAACTTTACACCTCCCAGGAGAGGTGCAACAATGAGAAACATCTCAATTTCTCATTGTTTTCCCTCTTTTGCTGTGTGCTGCATTCTACAGCACAAATAGAGAGAGGAAAAAGCCACACTGGATGGTTTTTGTGCAGGAAGGTACCCATAGTTTCTTCTATTGTATATCATGGTATCTTACTTGTCTGAGTTTACTACTAAGATTTTCCATTCAATGAAACCTAGGTTGATTGTATTCATTTAAAATTCTATTTAGTTATTTTTTTAATCGTGTAGTCTTCAATCAAGTCAATGATGCACACCCCCTGTACATATTTGACATACAAATTTACACATGTAGTTGATGAGAAACTCTTCTATATTTACATTAGTAAGTGTTAGAGATACATATCAGTGGCTATGAATTAGGATGTAGACATTAGGTGATTCCACAAGCTCGTCTTAAACACAGTGATGTTTCCAAAGCTGCTTTCCACTACATCACTGCACAGTGCACACTATAAACATTATCCTGCAGAGGGAATGTTTGTGACCTCTGTTACCAGGTTACCATTCTAGTGCCTTTACTGAGATTGTAGATCAGTTACATATACACCAGCTTTAGAAAACACACCTAGGGCTAGATTTATCAAAATGTCACGCAATGCAGCAAGACAACTTGCACTGTGCTGTGCTGTGCTGCATGACAGGGAAAGAGCAGCACTGCAGCATGTATACAAATATATGATGCATTCCTACTTTCGCCACGTGCCTGTGTACTGAATGCTGTCTTGCTCAAACACAGGTACCTTTTGTAGGAAAGTACCATCTTGCCTAGCATGTTACCCCCATTTTCACTGTATGTATATATGTTTTAGCCCCTGTGTCACTGGGATCCTGCTAGGTAGAACCCCAGTGCTCATAGTATGTGCCCTGTATGTGTTCCCTGTGTGGTGCCTAACTGTATCACTGAGGCTCTGCTAACCAGAACCTCAGTGTTTATGCTCTCTCTGCTTTCTAAATTTGTCACTGCAGGCTAGTGACTAAATTTAACAATTCTCATTGGCACACTGGTACACCCATATAATTCCCTTGTATATGGTACTTAGGTACCCAGGGTATTGGGTTTCCAGGAGATCCCTATGGGCTGCAGCATTTATTTAGCCACCCATAGGGAGCTCAGGCAATTCTTAAACAGGCCTGCCACTGCAGCCTGAGAGAAATAACGTCCACGTTATTTCACAGCCATTTTTCACTGCACATAAGTAACTTATAAGTCACCTATATATCTAACCTTCACCTGGTGAAGGTTGGGTGCCAAGTTACTTAGTGTGTGGGCACCCTGGCACTAGCCAAGGTGCCCCCACATCGTTCAAGGCAAATTTCCCAGACTTTGTGAGTGCGGGGACACTATTACACGCGTGCACTATACATAGGTCACTACCTATGTATAGCGTCACAATGGTAACTCCAAACATGGCCATGTAACATTTCTAAGATCATGGAAATGTCACCCCAATACCATTCTGGTATTGGGGGGACAATTCCATGAACCCACGGGTCTCTAGCACAGAACCCGGGTGCTGCCAAACTGCCTTTCCGGGGTTTCCACTGCAGCTGCTGCTGCTGCCAACCCCTCAGACAGGATTCTGCCCTCCTGGGGTCCAGGCAGCCCTGGCCCAGGAAGGCAGAACAAAGGATTTCCTCTGTGAGAGGGTTTTACACCCTCTCCCTTTGGAAATAGGTGTGAAGGGCTGGGGAGGTGTAGCCTCCCCCAGCCTCTGGAAATGCTTTGATGGGCACAGATGGTGCCCATCTCTGCATAAGCCAGTCTACACCGGTTCAGGGATCCTCCAGCCCTGCTCTGGCGCGAAACTGGACAAAGGAAAGGAGAGTGACCACTCCCCTGACCAGTACCTCCGAGGGGAGGTGCCCAGAGCTCCTCCAGTGTGTCCCAGATCTCTGCCATATTGGAAACAGAGGTTTTGGGGCACACTGGACTGCTCTGAGTGGCCAGTGCCAGCAGGTGACGTCAGAGACCCCTTCTGATAGGCTCTTACCTCTCTTGGTAGCCAATCCTCCTTTCTTGGTAGCCAAACCTCCTTTTCTGGCTATTTACGGTCTCTCCTCTGGGGAATTCTTCAGATAATGAATGCATGAGCTCACCAGAGTTCCTCTGCACTTCCCTCTTCGACTTCTGCCAAAGATCGACCGCTGAATTCTCCAAGACGCCTGCAAAACCGCAACAAAGTAGCAAGACGACTACCAGCAACATTGCAGGGCCTAATCCTGCTGGCTTTCTCGACTGTTTCCTGGTGGTGCATGCTCTGGGGGTCCTTGCCTTCACCCTGAACTGGAAGCCAAGACAAAATCTCCTGTGGGTCGACGGAATCTTTGCAGGCACCAAAAGACTGCATCACCGGTCCTCTGGGTCCCATCTCATCCTGACGAGCGTGGTCCCTGGAAACAGGAACTCTATCCAAGTGACTCCCACAGTCCAGTGATCCTTCAGTCCAAGTTTGGTGGAGGTAAGTTCTTGCATCCCCACACTAGACTGCAAACCTGTGTTCTGCGTGATTTGCAGCTGCTCCGGCTTCTGTGCACTCTTACAGGATTTCCATCGTGCACATCCTAGTCTGGGTCCCCAGCACTCCATCCTGCAGTGCCCAACCCTCTGAGTTGACCTCTGGCGTTGTGGGACCCTCCTTTGTGACTCTGAGCCAGCTCTGGTTCATAAATCTTCCAAGTGCCTGTTCGGGTACTTCTGCGGGTGCTGCCTGCTTCTGTGGGGGCTCTCTGAGTTGCTGAGCGCCCCCTCGGTCTCCTCCTTCAAGGGGGGACATCCTGGTCCTTCCTGGTCCCCAGCAGCACCCAAAAACCTCTACCTCGACCCTTGCAGCTGGCAAGTCTTGTTTGCAGTATTTCACTGTGCAAACACTTCTGCAACCTTCACCACGCCGTGGGACATCTTCCATCCAAAGGAGAAGTTCCTAGCTCTCTTTGTTGTTGCAGAATCTTAAGCTTCTTCCATCCGGAGGCAGCTTCCTTGCACCTTCATCTGGGGTTTCCTGGGCTCCTGCCCCCCTTGGACACTATCGCGACTCTTGGACTTGGTCCCCTTGTCTTGCAGGTCCTCAGGTCCAGGAAGCTGTCTTCAGTGCTTTGCTGGTGTTTGTGGTTCTTGCAGAATCCCCTTATCACGACTATTGTGTTCTTTTGGGGTAGTAGGTGTAGTTTACTCCTACTTTTCAGGGTCTTGGGGTGGGGTATCTTGGACACCCTGACTATTTTCTTACAGGCCCAGCGACCCTCTACAAGCTCCCATAGGTCTGGGGTCCATTCGTGATTCGCATTCCACTTTTGGAGTATATGGTTTGTGTTGCCCCTAGACCTATTTTTGCCTATTGCAACCTATTGTAATTCTACACTGTTAGACTTTTCATCGTTGGCGTGGTCTCTCTTAACTTTTTGCCTCTGTTCCCCAGGTTGTTGATGTGTGCTGGACTCAGATTTTACTGTTTTTTACTAACCAGTGCTAAAGTGCAAGAGCTCCTTTACAAAATGTGTATGTAATTGGTTTATCCATGATTGGCATATTTGGTTTACTAGTAAGTCCCTAGTAAAGTGCACTAGAGGTGCCAGGGCCTGTAAACCAAATGCTACTAGTGGGCCTGCAGCACTGGTTGTGCCACCCACATAAGTAGTTCTGTAATCATGTCTCAGACCTGCCATTGCAGTGTCTGTGTGTGCAGTTTTAACTGTAAGTTCGACTTGGCAAGTGTACCCTCTTGTGTTTTACATGTCCTGACAGTGAAATATTGCTCAATTCGTTTTTCACTGTTGCAAGGCCTGTCCCTCTCATAGGTTAACATGGGGGCTACCTTTAAATCTGATTAAAGTGTAGATTCCCTTTGGGAGCAGATGGACATGTGGAGTTTGGGGTCTCTGAGCTCACAATTTAAAAATACATCTTTTAGTAAAGTTGATTTTAAGACTGTGTGTTTGAAAATGCCACTTTTAGAAAGTGAGCATTTTCTTGCTTATACAATTTCTGTGACTCTGCCTGTTTGTGGATTCACTGTCTGGGTCAGTTTGACAGTTGGGCTGGTTGCACCTCACACTAGACAGTGACACAAAAGGAGCTGGGGTGTAGTCTGCATTTCCTGATGAGCCATCTGTGCTAGGAGGGAGGGGAGGAGTGGTCACTTACACCTGAAAGGGCTGTGCCTGTCCTCACACAATGCAGTCTCTGACCCCCTGGTGAGTGTCTGGGGCCTGGCCTGGGCAAGGCAGGATTTCACATTCACTAGAGGCTTTGCTTTGAAGTAGGTCTACTTCAAAGGAGAAATTGGGTATAAGAAGGGCACCCAAAACCACAGACTTTAGAACACTTCTGGAAACAAGAGGAACCTCAGCCTGGAGAAGAGCTGAAGAGCTGAGGAGAAGTGCTTCTCCTGCCTGTGACTGTGCTTTGTGGAGCTATCCTGCAGTTGCTGCTTCTGCCAGAGTAAGAGGGCAAAGACTGGATTTTGTGTGCCTTCCATCTTGTGAAGAAATCTCCAAGGGCTTGATTTAGAGCTTGCCTCCTGTTGTTTGAAGTCTCAGGGACAGCAAAGACTTCTCTCTGCCAGCACCTGGAGTCTCTGGAGAGACTCCTGCTTTGACAAGTGGTGCCCTATCCAGTTCCTGGGCCCTTGAAAGGAAAGCTGGTGGAAATCCAAGAAAATCGACTTCGGACGACTTCGGACCGACACCGCTGCAGAATCTGGTGACGCCGCCTGCACCCGACGCCGTGACCTTCGCTGGAACGTGATGATCTTCGCAGGCCCGACGCCGCTGCAGCCCCGCTGAAGTCCGTGACTCCGTGGAAGTCGCCGCACCACGTCATGACCGATGCCGTTCGAAGTGCGCGGATTCAGCGTTTCGCACTGACGCCGCGATCCCCGACTTCGCTCATCGACTTGTTTTCACTCTTCACCATAGGTACTGTACTAGGGGGTCTACGCGACTCCGTGTCCGGCACCGCTGGTGTCGACTTGTTGGGAACACCTCATCGAAGCATTTTGTGATTCTAAGTGCTATTTTTGAGTTTAATCTTTAAAAATTCATAACTTGACTTGTGTATGTTGGAGTTTTGTCGTTTAGGTCTTGTTTTGTTTAGATAAATATTTCCTATTGTTCTAAACTGGTGTTGTGTCATTTTGTAGTGTTTTCATTAAGTTACTGTGTGTGTTGGTACAAATACTTAACACTTAGCACTCTGAAGTTAAGCCTACTGCTCTGCCCAGCTACCAAGGGGGTAAGCAGGGGTTAGCTGAGGGTGATTCTCTTTTACCCTGACTAGAGTGAGGGTCCTTGCTTGAACAGGGGGAAACCTGACTGTCAACCAAAGACCCCATTTCTAACATACACAGTTTGTATTACTTTTCTGACTCTTACTTACCTGTTTTGGGTTTGTGTACATATAACTTGTGTATATTACTTACCTTCTAACTGAGGGTACTCACTGAGATAAGTGTGGCATATTGTAATAAAAATAAAGTACCGTTATTTTTAGTAACTCTGAGTATTGTGTTTTCTTATGATATTGTGCATATGATATAAGGGGTATAGTAGGAGCTTTGCATGTCTCCTAGTTCAGCCTAAGCTTCTTTGCCATAGCTACCTTCTATCAGCCTAAGCTGCTAGAAACACCTCTATGCTACTAATAAGGGATAACTGGACCTGGTACAGGGTGTAAGTACCACAAGGTACCCACTATAAGCCAGGCCAGCCTCCTATACCTTTGATCGATGGCGCTAGGGTGCCTACGTAGAAGGGACACCTTCCTGCACAAAAACAATCCTTTGAGTCAGTTTCTTCTTTCTGTGTGTGCTGCAGGATGCTGAACACATAGAAAGAGGAAATAAGAAGGAGAAATAAAGATATTTCTCATTGTTGCGTCTATGTTGGGAAGGTGTGCCATTTTGATGCATTCACAGTTTTACAAGTCTTTTTGAGAGGGTTTCCTGCTGTTTTACTGTGGCTGTGTCTGATGTAGGCATAGGTCCAGAGTGGAGGTCCTGCAGAAGGTGCTGTTGGTGTCCTGTTGGTGATCTGTAGTTGAGCGAGGAGCAAAGTGAGGCAGAGCAAAGAGCAAGGAGTGCAGGTGTGCAGAGGTCAAAGCAGTGATCTCTAGAGCCCTTGGCAAATTTCTAAAATAAATACTCCCCCTAAAAGGCAAAAAGCAGCCCAAAAATCCTGCAGCTTCAAAAGTCCTTGATGTTGAGGCGGTGCTCTGAAAAACCACCATACGAATGATCTAGCCCTTTCTGGAGGACACGGACCAATTGGAAATAGCAGTCCAAACTGCTTAAATTATGTAAATGGTGCGTCTTGGGATAATGTAAGTGTTATGTGTAGCCAAAGAGCATAGCCAAAAAGGAGCATAGTCAAGCAAACTGGACTTGAAGTAGGCCAGGAAAGAATCTTTAAACTATTGATATTATCGAAGCAGAAAGGGCAGAGTGTGTCTAGCTCGATGCAGAACTCTGTGACAACATATTTCATCTACCCTAACAAACAGTCTTACCTTTACACAGATGTCTGGCCATATTACTATTAACACTGTCATGGTTACCAACACTGACCCTGTCCCTTTCATCTCCCAGCCTGACATTAGTATGCCATGTTTTGAAACAGCATTCTGGGGTGGGATAACCTCTGTGCCTCTGCCTGAGGCAGTTGAGACTGTAGAAAAGTTGTAGATGAAGGGACAGATTTACCATGGGATTGTGTTGCCCTTGCATCATGCATGGTATTACAAGGGCAAAGCAATTTCTAAGTTAGATGTACCAAAGAAGGCAAGGCCACCCTTTGTGACCCTGCATTGCTTGGTAAATCTAGAAAAACACAAGACAGCGCAAGTTGCTGACTTGCATTATTCTGCTCTTGAAAGGTGTTCAATGGGTGGAGAGTGGGTGTTCCCAAGCATTCACCCATGCCTTCTGGCACATTACCAGATGTACTAATACTGGTAAATCTGGGTATGTGTCAAAAAGCTATGCCTTCCCAGCGGAGGAACAACAAAGAAAAATATCCTTATTTCTCCTCATTATTTCCTTTTTTTTTTTTCAAATCTGAACCTGGCTACACTACTGCAAACAACTTTTCAGGGTATACTGAAGGCTTTTGTCTATCAGAGAGTATCAAGACAGTGTTAGATGGTAAGGCAAAGGTTCCAGTCAAATCTCTGGACCCTAGAGGTTGAGCAAAATTGGTAAATTAAAAAGTCCAATCCAATTAGTATAAGTAACGGAAGTAGTATGTATGTATTCCGATGGCCTGGCCTGACTCATCATAGAGGTGAATATTACAGGACAAATGGGGGTCCATCACGTATTAATTTACTAATCTGTGGTAGGACAAATCCCAGTAAAATCCATGGAAGGAGGGGGAGGAATTCAATAATATTAGTAACAATCACATTTACCAATCACAAGATGGTTGAAGTGCCCAGCATAAGCCAAGACAACATTATAAGTGTACTGAAGGAAACCCAGCCAACTATCGGAACAGTGGAGGCGATTACTCTCCTAAAATTTTGGTTCATAATATACATTGGTTTTGCTTCTTGAAAAGTCACTTGTTTAGAATTCAATTTTAGAAGAGTTTCCACTTTTCAATGTTGCCAGACCTTTGGCTGCGGGTGATCCCTTCTGTCGATGGGTTTGCTGTGATGAGTAAGTGCACAAATCCCCCAGTCTCCTCAGGTCGTACCGCAGGAAGGTTGTTGATTTTAGTTTCAGTTCTTATGGTAAAACAAGTCATTCATCTAGAAACAATGTGTAATTTGTTGTTAGCTTGTGCAATTTTGTTAACAAAGCCATTAAGGGCAAATGCCTTGTTGATTTGTTGAAATATTTGTCTTCTGCCTAATTGTAAGAGCTTTGAGACTGCAAACCTGTGTTCTGCGTGATTTGCAGCTGCTCCGGCTTCTGTGCACTCTTACAGGATTTCCTTCGTGCACATCTTAGTCTGGGTCCCCAGCACTCCATCCTGCAGTGCCCAACCCTCTGAGTTGACCTCTGGCGTTGTGGGACCCTCCTTTGTGACTCTGAGCCAGCTCTGGTTCATAAATCTTCCAAGTGCCTGTTCGGGTACTTCTGCGGGTGCTGCCTGCTTCTGTGGGGGCTCTCTGAGTTGCTGAGCGCCCCCTCGGTCTCCTCCTTCAAGGGGGGACATCCTGGTCCTTCCTGGTCCCCAGCAGCACCCAAAAACCTCTACCTCGACCCTTGCAGCTGGCAAGTCTTGTTTGCAGTATTTCACTGTGCAAACACTTCTGCAACCTTCACCACGCCGTGGGACATCTTCCATCCAAAGGAGAAGTTCCTAGCTCTCTTTGTTGTTGCAGAATCTTAAGCTTCTTCCATCCGGAGGCAGCTTCCTTGCACCTTCATCTGGGGTTTCCTGGGCTCCTGCCCCCCTTGGACACTATCGCGACTCTTGGACTTGGTCCCCTTGTCTTGCAGGTCCTCAGGTCCAGGAAGCTGTCTTCAGTGCTTTGCTGGTGTTTGTGGTTCTTGCAGAATCCCCTTATCACGACTATTGTGTTCTTTTGGGGTAGTAGGTGTAGTTTACTCCTACTTTTCAGGGTCTTCGGGTGGGGTATCTTGGACACCCTGACTATTTTCTTACAGGCCCAACGACCCTCTACAAGCTCCCATAGGTCTGGGGTCCATTCGTGATTCGCATTCCACTTTTGGAGTATATGGTTTGTGTTGCCCCTAGACCTATTTTTGCCTATTGCAACCTATTGTAATTCTACACTGTTAGACTTTTCATCGTTGGCGTGGTCTCTCTTAACTTTTTGCCTCTGTTCCCCAGGTTGTTGATGTGTGCTGGACTCAGACTTTACTGTTTTTTACTAACCAGTGCTAAAGTGCAAGAGCTCCTTTACAAAATGTGTATGTAATTGGTTTATCCATGATTGGCATATTTGGTTTACTAGTAAGTCCCTAGTAAAGTGCACTAGAGGTGCCAGGGCCTGTAAACCAAATGCTACTAGTGGGCCTGCAGCAC
The DNA here is from genome assembly GCF_031143425.1 of Pleurodeles waltl. NCBI lineage: Eukaryota > Metazoa > Chordata > Amphibia > Caudata > Salamandridae > Pleurodeles > Pleurodeles waltl. The sequence goes on along the minus strand of NC_090444.1, from coordinate 1,659,516,806 downwards.
TGGTTGTGCCACCCACATAAGTAGTTCTGTAATCATGTCTCAGACCTGCCATTGCAGTGTCTGTGTGTGCAGTTTTAACTGTAAGTTCGACTTGGCAAGTGTACCCTCTTGTGTTTTACATGTCCTGACAGTGAAATATTGCTCAATTCGTTTTTCACTGTTGCAAGGCCTGTCCCTCTCATAGGTTAACATGGGGGCTACCTTTAAATCTGATTAAAGTGTAGATTCCCTTTGGGAGCAGATGGACATGTGGAGTTTGGGGTCTCTGAGCTCACAATTTAAAAATACATCTTTTAGTAAAGTTGATTTTAAGACTGTGTGTTTGAAAATGCCACTTTTAGAAAGTGAGCATTTTCTTGCTTATACAATTTCTGTGACTCTGCCTGTTTGTGGATTCACTGTCTGGGTCAGTTTGACAGTTGGGCTGGTTGCACCTCACACTAGACAGTGACACAAAAGGAGCTGGGGTGTAGTCTGCATTTCCTGATGAGCCATCTGTGCTAGGAGGGAGGGGAGGAGTGGTCACTTACACCTGAAAGGGCTGTGTCTGTCCTCACACAATGCAGTCTCTGACCCCCTGGTGAGTGTCTGGGGCCTGGCCTGGGCAAGGCAGGATTTCACATTCACTAGAGGCTTTGCTTTGAAGTAGGTCTACTTCAAAGGAGAAATTGGGTATAAGAAGGGCACCCAAAACCACAGACTTTAGAACACTTCTGGAAACAAGAGGAACCTCAGCCTGGAGAAGAGCTGAAGAGCTGAGGAGAAGTGCTTCTCCTGCCTGTGACTGTGCTTTGTGGAGCTATCCTGCAGTTGCTGCTTCTGCCAGAGTAAGAGGGCAAAGACTGGATTTTGTGTGCCTTCCATCTTGTGAAGAAATCTCCAAGGGCTTGATTTAGAGCTTGCCTCCTGTTGTTTGAAGTCTCAGGGACAGCAAAGACTTCTCTCTGCCAGCACCTGGAGTCTCTGGAGAGACTCCTGCTTTGACAAGTGGTGCCCTATCCAGTTCCTGGGCCCTTGAAAGGAAAGCTGGTGGAAATCCAAGAAAATCGACTTCGGACCGACACCGCTGCAGAATCTGGTGACGCCGCCTGCACCCGACGCCGTGACCTTCGCTGGAACGTGATGATCTTCGCAGGCCCGACGCCGCTGCAGCCCCGCTGAAGTCCGTGACTCCGTGGAAGTTGCCGCACCACGTCATGACCGATGCCGTTCGAAGTGCGCGGATTCAGCGTTTCGCACTGACGCCGCGATCCCCGACTTCGCTCATCGACTTGTTTTCACTCTTCACCATAGGTACTGTACTAGGGGGTCTACGCGACTCCGTGTCCGGCACCGCTGGTGTCGACTTGTTGGGAACACCTCATCGAAGCATTTTGTGATTCTAAGTGCTATTTTTGAGTTTAATCTTTAAAAATTCATAACTTGACTTGTGTATGTTGGAGTTTTGTCGTTTAGGTCTTGTTTTGTTTAGATAAATATTTCCTATTGTTCTAAACTGGTGTTGTGTCATTTTGTAGTGTTTTCATTAAGTTACTGTGTGTGTTGGTACAAATACTTAACACTTAGCACTCTGAAGTTAAGCCTACTGCTCTGCCCAGCTACCAAGGGGGTAAGCAGGGGTTAGCTGAGGGTGATTCTCTTTTACCCTGACTAGAGTGAGGGTCCTTGCTTGAACAGGGGGAAACCTGACTGTCAACCAAAGACCCCATTTCTAACATACACAGTTTGTATTACTTTTCTGACTCTTACTTACCTGTTTTGGGTTTGTGTACATATAACTTGTGTATATTACTTACCTTCTAACTGAGGGTACTCACTGAGATAAGTGTGGCATATTGTAATAAAAATAAAGTACCGTTATTTTTAGTAACTCTGAGTATTGTGTTTTCTTATGATATTGTGCATATGATATAAGGGGTATAGTAGGAGCTTTGCATGTCTCCTAGTTCAGATTAAGCTTCTTTGCCATAGCTACCTTCTATCAGCCTAAGCTGCTAGAAACACCTCTATGCTACTAATAAGGGATAACTGGACCTGGTACAGGGTGTAAGTACCACAAGGTACCCACTATAAGCCAGGCCAGCCTCCTATACCTTTGATCGATGGCGCTAGGGTGCCTACGTAGAAGGGACACCTTCCTGCACAAAAACAATCCTTTGAGTCAGTTTCTTCTTTCTGTGTGTGCTGCAGGATGCTGAACACATAGAAAGAGGAAATAAGAAGGAGAAATAAAGATATTTCTCATTGTTGCGTCTATGTTGGGAAGGTGTGCCATTTTGATGCATTCACAGTTTTACAAGTCTTTTTGAGAGGGTTTCCTGCTGTTTTACTGTGGCTGTGTCTGATGTAGGCATAGGTCCAGAGTGGAGGTCCTGCAGAAGGTGCTGTTGGTGTCCTGTTGGTGATCTGTAGTTGAGCGAGGAGCAAAGTGAGGCAGAGCAAAGAGCAAGGAGTGCAGGTGTGCAGAGGTCAAAGCAGTGATCTCTAGAGCCCTTGGCAAATTTCTAAAATAAATACTCCCCCTAAAAGGCAAAAAGCAGCCCAAAAATCCTGCAGCTTCAAAAGTCCTTGATGTTGAGGCGGTGCTCTGAAAAACCACCATACGAATGATCTAGCCCTTTCTGGAGGACACGGACCAATTGGAAATAGCAGTCCAAACTGCTTAAATTATGTAAATGGTGCGTCTTGGGATAATGTAAGTGTTATGTGTAGCCAAAGAGCATAGCCAAAAAGGAGCATAGTCAAGCAAACTGGACTTGAAGTAGGCCAGGAAAGAATCTTTAAACTATTGATATTATCAAAGCAGAAAGGGCAGAGTGTGTCTAGCTCGATGCAGAACTCTGTGACAACATATTTCATCTACCCTAACAAACAGTCTTACCTTTACACAGATGTCTGGCCATATTACTATTAACACTGTCATGGTTACCAACGCTGACCCTGTCCCTTTCATCTCCCAGCCTGACATTAGTATGCCATGTTTTGAAACAGCATTCTGGGGTGGGATAACCTCTGTGCCTCTGCCTGAGGCAGTTGAGACTGTAGAAAAGTTGTAGATGAAGGGACAGATTTACCATGGGATTGTGTTGCCCTTGCATCATGCATGGTATTACAAGGGCAAAGCAATTTCTAAGTTAGATGTACCAAAGAAGGCAAGGCCACCCTTTGTGACCCTGCATTGCTTGGTAAATCTAGAAAAACACAAGACAGCGCAAGTTGCTGACTTGCATTATTCTGCTCTTGAAAGGTGTTCAATGGGTGGAGAGTGGGTGTTCCCAAGCATTCACCCATGCCTTCTGGCACATTACCAGATGTACTAATACTGGTAAATCTGGGTATGTGTCAAAAAGCTATGCCTTCCCAGCGGAGGAACAACAAAGAAAAGTTCTTATGGTAAAACAAGTCATTCATCTAGAAACAATGTGTAATTTGTTGTTAGCTTGTGCAATTTTGTTAACAAAGCCATTAAGGGCAAATGCCTTGTTGATTTGTTGAAATATTTGTCTTCTGCCTAATTGTAAGAGCTTTGAGACTGAGCTGACCTAGCTGAACCAGAATTTTTCCCTGATGTAGTTGTCGTTTGCACAGGTTGTGTTAGCAGTTGATTTTAATTTGAAAATGTCACTTTGTACTTTTGATGATTGTTTACAGGATGTATTATGTTGTGAATTCTGTCTGTCTCATGTCTCGTAAAAAATGATTCTCCAAAAGCAATTCAACTGGCATTAACTCTTGCCCAACATAATTTGGTACATCTCAATGGATGCTTTTCAATCGATAGTCCTGCAGGAGCGATTTTTAGGTATGGCAGGAATAAAACTCCTATTGATTATATTTTTATTGTTGTGGAGCATTTTGTATTTGTGAATAAATTTAGGATTAGGGATCTGTGAAAGAGTGATCACTTATCTACGGAGCTGGGACTCAAGCAAAATCCTGTCTCCAACAGAACGCAGGTGGTGGAGTTTCCCTTGAAATATAATTGTAGAATAACAGTGCCTATTGCTGAGCACAAATTGTAAGCATTAATAAAAATTACAATTGAAGTCCAGCCCTCAGTGTCTGGTGAAAATGGGATACGAGCATGTGACTCATGAAGTTCAGACTCTCTTGAAAAACAGATCATCCACCGAAAAGTTAATTGGGGAAAATGCAAACTGGGCGGTTTGATGAGGACTGTCAGGCTCTGCGACAAGAAATAGAGTGAAGTGTATGATCTCTCCTAAAGGAGAAGTGAGCATACTGCAGGATTTGAGGGACTTAAAAATGTACGTCAAGGAGCTTGTTCCCTAAAACTGAAGTATTTTTCTGAGGCAAAGTGGAGCAAGATACACAATGCTATTGTTAATGGTAACTCAAGATAGTTTTTTGCACCTGGTAAATAATGTACATCTAACTCAATTTGAAGGGTCATGTAAGTGAATCACAATGGACTATGTTCATAATGGAGCTATTCAAGATGCCTGATAAAAATGGAAGAAATTACCACATTGCCGCGAGTTTGGAGATTACGCCCGAGGGTGGACGTAAAGATACAACTCGTATCTTACCTTTCTGAATACAGAAAAGTCACAAAGTTAGTCTTTTGATTTAAAATTAGACCAAAAGTTAAGCTTTACCATCGTGAATTGGGCCCGAAAGGTTTAATAGTCCACTCTTTGGGAGCACAAGTCTCATTTCCCTATTTGTTGAAAGTCCCAGAAAGGTCCTTGAGGTACGTCATTCTCCAGCTTTGAGTTGGTAGAGGTCCTGGATGGAGAGTCACCAGATATAAATATAGGGTTTTGGAAAACAATGATTATTGCTTTTGCATTTTAACAACAAAGTATTCTGTTGCCCATCTACTGCTAGATTGAACTCTCTTCTTAAGTTTAATGAATATGATATTGCACCCTCTTTTTTGAGGCTTGGTGCTAAATTATGTAGTGAAGCACTTGTCACTCTATTTGCCATGAAACAGTTTGATATTATGATAACAATTACTAGGAATATATTGCATTTTCAAAAACAAAAGTTTTAAAAGTTTTAATATTGTAGATTGAATATGGTATTTGTGTATGAATAATGTTCTTTTGTTGTGTATGAGTAATGTTGTTTTGTACCTGACATTTGAAGTATGGTCTATGTATGGAGTATAGGTAATTTGGACTGATCTTAACTAAGAAACATTTGATTAATTCAGAGTATTTTAATATCAAATTGCAACATGTATTTATTTCTTTTATGATGAAATGGCACTGTGTATGTCTTGGAAAAATGGAAACAAAATCTACTGCTACTACTTGGCTGAATGAGTTTGCAGCATTTTTATCATTTATTTTTAATTTTGTGGCCAGTGTCCATGTTGTTGTTGTGTTATTGTCTTTTATATATTGATTGATACCTGTGTAACTGGTTGCTGGTGGTGTGTGAGGGCCAAAGGATGGTCACATTTTGGATGCATATTTGTTCATATTTGTTCAATCCTTTCCCTGCAGTGCTACAAACGTTTGTTGGTGGAGGGGAAGGGTCCAGTAAGAGTAGGGCAGCCATGTCCTCTGTTTTTCGATTCCTCCTGCTTTGTTTACCAATTGGGCATGCGCCATTTTGTAGAAACAATGTGTGTGCTTGTCGTGGGTGGGCATTTTTCCTTCATTCGTCATGATTCCTTCTTTGCTTACCATGTGGGCGACCACCATTTGTGGAGCCAGTGTGTGTGTAATAGGCAACAACTGTGTTTTGTTCTCCATACCTTCTTATTTGCTTGCCATGTGGGAGACCAAAATGTTGTTGAGCCAGTGTGTGTGTGTTTGATTATTAATAATTGTATGCCACTTTAAAAACATTTTGCTGTGAGACTTCATTGCTATTTTCCTTTAGGAATCAATGTTATTACTTTTTAAAAAATATATATTTATCCTGTTATATTTATTTAATAGTATGGCTGATTGTAGTTGTCTGTTGTATATGGTTGTTGTTTTTAATTAATGTACTCAATGTTTGCCTGCCTCTCATGAGGGTCCTGTGGACACTGGTTGGACACCAAATAATTTCTAATTATTTAATCAATTTTTTCAACCTCCATCTGACTCCTATAGGGCCTATGGTTCTTGGATGGAAAACAGGTATTTCAGGTATTTATTAATTAACTCCACAGGAACACCAGGTATTTTGTAAATATTTCAGTGCACTTTGCCTTCCCTTAACTTCCATAGCTTCCTCATGGGACACCAGTAATTTATTTATTTATTTAAATGTGTTTTGCTATCCTTTCCCTGGCTCTTACCTGGGCACCACCTGGTATTTGTTAATTCATTTAATCAAATTTTGCCTGCCCACTGTGACTCCTAGGTAGATTCTCTGGGCCCTATAGGGACACTGGGGGGTTATTTAGAGTTTTGCTGACAGGGAACTCCGCCACAAATGTGGCTAACTACCCTGTCTACCAAGCTGATAGCCCACTCTAATCAGAGTTAGGTGCACTGTCGGGTTCTGCTGGCAGTGTTCCTGTTGGCTCCATCAGCTGAAATCTTGTACTCAACAACAGACATGGCATGGTGTACGTTTGTTTGTTATGACAATCAGGAGAATCCCTGGCAGTCCTGAGCAGAAATAAATGACCTCCACATCCTTGAACAAAACTCTAAGGATTTCAGGATCATTAGTATTTTGCTCTACAGAACCAAATTCCTGCACTTGGAATTTAGTTATGTAAAACAAAAGTTTGCTGAGCGATTGCATGAAACAAAGTAGGCACTCAGCAAACATTTAATGTCACCTTGGAGCAGGCTCCTTTGAAGATACACAGATCTCTATTAGGCTGATGAAGATCTCTAATTAGCCAAATAAGGGCTCCAGTTTTTGTACTAATTTAATTGATTTTAGCCTGCCCACCTCAGCTGCCATAGGGGATCCATGAGCCCTAAAGGAACCAAGGTGTTAGGTAATGTTTCCTCAATTTAAATAGTGTCCTACCTAACAAAAAATTGAGGGTTTATACAGATTTACTATCTAATATTGGTATGCTTGATGATGACAAGATGACTTCTATTGCATTGAGTAGAGCGGGCAAGTATCATTGTCATCTTGTTTTTTATTGCCGGCGGGTGAGAACTTTGCGATCAAGAGATGTCTATGAATTGGCTGGAGCCAGAGTCCAGAGATCTCTCTGATAAGTGATTCTGCTCCTATTGATGATCAACAGTACTAGAAGTAAAGAATATGGCCCCAATGAAGCAGGCTTCTGTAAGTAAGTGGCCAATGAACAGATGCTCTTTGACACGACTGACATCAAACCCTCATCCTTTTTCCTGGTGTAGATGCTGCACCCTCTTCATGTCAGGAAAAAGCAAGGAGGAAAATGGCCCAGGCTCAACAACTGTACTTCCACCACCATAACCAAAGCAGATGTCTCTAATCATTGCAGTGACTGCACTCATAGTGGAGGGCAGTGAGCCCAAAACTGAATTCTCGCAGTAGCAAACCAAATCTTTCCAGACAACTGAACAACATTGAGAGTCTGCTGTACCAGATCTTCTGGAGTTAAGAGCAGAGCAGAAAGGTGAGCTTACTGTGTAGCAGAATGTGATGACTGCTCTTCCATTCAACACATTGGGGGTCATTCTAACCCTGGCGGGCTAAAATGACGGGGGCACCGCCAACAGGCTTGCGGTGCTCCGCTGGGCATTCTGACCCGCCGGTTTTCCGCTGCCCATTTGAATCCCCCATGGCGGCGCGGGATTCTGACAGCCCATACCGCCATCCTGTTCCTGGCGGTTCTCCCGCCAGGAACAGGATGGCGGTATGGGTTGTCGTGTGGCCCCTGGGGGCCCCTGCAGTGCCCATGCCAATGGCATGGGCACTGCAGGGGCCCCCGTAAGAGGGCCCCACAAAGAATTTCACTGTCTGCATTGCAGACAGTGAAATTAGCGACGGGTGCCACTGCACCCGTCGCACCTTCCCACTCCGCCGGCTCCGTTCGGAGCCGGCGTCCTCGTGGGAAGGTAGGTTTGCACTGGGCTGGCGGGCGGCCTTTTGGCGGTCGCCCGCCAGCCCAGTGCAAAACCCAGAATACCCTCAGCGGTCTTCCGACTGCGGAGCGGTATTTTGGAGGGGGAAGTCTGGCGGGCGGCCTCCGCCGCCCGCCAGACTTAGAATCACCCCCATTGTCTTCACAATCTCCTCTGAGGAAAATAAATAATTCTCCACCATCTTCTCCCAGTCTCCTAAAAGATTTTTGTGGCATAAATTACAGCCCAGCCATATGGGTCAAGGAAAAAGAAAGTTTCCAGAAAGCTTAGTTAGAAGTGAGAAAGATTAAGCAGTGATTGTGACTATTGAGAGGAAGTTTAGATCACTTCTATTCAACCTGCTCTGAATCATATAGAACTACCAGCACCACCTGTTTTCATTTACTCAAGAGTCCAGAAACCTTCCCCAATCACTATCTCCACCACAGCCACAGCCCACCCTAACAAAAAGCAAGCAGAATTGCCCATCTCCTCTACATGTTTATTGGGTTTTGGCTCCATAAGAACCTCTCTCTGTTTTGGGACTTTTTTAGACTCAGGTCATACAATGAACATATCACAAATTACAACATTTGCCTCAAACCAGTGTGCCATGGGTGGCCAGTTGGACATTATGGTGCTGGGGGACAACATGCTGTTGTGTGGGAACATCTGAAAAGAATAGATGCTTTTGAAAGAAAAAAAAACATGAAAAGCCAAATTTGGTTCTGCTTATACAGGGCATGTGTGTGAGAGTAGGAGTTTAGCTGAGCAGAGGTGTCTAATAATGCTGTGGATATTTATGTGGTTGTTGAGGTACATGGGGCTAATGTTGTATAAGGCTTTGTAATGGTGCATGAGCAGTTTGAAGAGTGCCCATTTGTGGACTGGGATGTAGTGGAGCTCTTTGATTAGTCTGGTCATGTGAGTGTGGGTGGGAGGTTGGGGCTGACCCTAGCCACAGCTCTTTGTGTCGTCTAGACTGTTGTGGTCAGTTGAGGTACTGTTTCCAGCACAGAGTGCTTTGCCGTAGTCAAGCTTGCTGGTGATGAGGGCTTGGGGGACTGTGATGCGACTGTTGGCTTATAGGCATTTGAAGATCTTCTTAAGAATCTTGAGTGTGTTGAAGCAGGTGTCAGATGCTGAATTCACTTGGTGGGTCATGGTAAGTTTGTTGTTGATTACTGTTTCAAGGTTCTTTGCATGAGTTGCTGGGAAGGGTGCAGATCTGTGATCAGCAGGGGTGTCTTTGCTAAAGATTACTACTTTTGTCTGGTCTATTTTGAGCTTGAGGCAGTTGGTTTTCATTCATCTGGTAAAATCAGTCATGCAGGCAGAGAAATTGGTCCAAGTGTTTGGCTTCTTGCTGGTGAGGGAGAGTAGGAGATAAGCCTCTGCAACGCATGGTATGATGTTGATTCTGTGGGAAGGGATGATGCTGGTGAGTGGGGTCACGCAGGCCATGATCAGAGGGGGGCTGAGTGAGGATATTTGTGGAATGGCATCCAAGGTTAATGTGGTCAGGCTGCTGGACTGGGTATTGCCAGAGAGGAAATAGGAAATCCACCAAAGTGCTGGACTTTGGATGCAGGCTTCATGCAGACATTGGATAAGGATGGGATGGGAGTCTGTATCAACAGCTGCAGAATGGTCCAGTAGGATGAGGGCTGTAGTGTCACCTCTGTCCATGGACATTCAGATGTGGTCCATGGTGGCAATGAGGGTGGTCTCTGTACTATTGTAGTGAATCCTAGGTTATTTTAACGGGATAACAGGAGTTAGCTTAGCCGTAGGCTTGTAAACTCGTGCCCCCGTCACCTAGTGACTTTTAACCTACTTAGCTTGCTCTGTCTTAGTCCATTTAATTATTTATTTCCTTTAAGATGGCGGCCTTGTTTATAGTTAGGCCACTTGTTATGACTTTTATTATCAGTGTCACTGCGCCAAGGTGTCAAGATCAAGCACGAAAGACAAACAAACAGTAGGTCTTCACACTTAGGGATTTTCCCTCTCTATACTTTCGAGGGATTGTTGATATTAATTGTGTCCCAAGCATGCCTGTTATCTATTGTTTTGAATTACACCTACGTCAGGGGACCTTGTAGATCTGTATAAATACATCACACTTTAGACAGATAATCAGAGGGGTTCCGACCAGAGGGCATCGCCACCATCGCTGATATCGATGCTGCAGTCATCTTGACTCTGACCCAGTCTTTGTGTCCCTGCGGAGTCTGAGATAGAGACCTCATTCCAAGGTAACAAGGGTTGGGGGCTCCTCTCATGGACACGGCTTTGGGAGATTAGGTTTAACAAACCCAGCTCTCCTTTACGTAGAAGGTTAGGCCTATTCTCATTAGGGTATTAGGGCATATTCCATCTTATACATACATATATATTTATTTCATATATTGCAAAATGGTGGGGGTCTTCATAACAATGACTCTCTTCTTCACAATACTGTTGCTTGGTATATTCATTATCCTAATCATTGCAGTTCATGCAACTTATCGCAAATTGCAGTTATGTTAAATAAATACTCTTATAACTTCACTGCATCTGTGTTATTGCCTTTGTTTGTAAGAGACATAATATATCTGTGAGAAAAGGCTAATTTCCGTTTAGCCACGACAACCCTGAGATATCTTACTTTGAGTCCATGCGTAAGCGACTGCCACAAATCACCTTTTACTATTGTGTTTCTGGTGAGGTACTGCTAGTGAGCCGGTAAGGTTTGGACAACAGTCGCAACTAGTTGTGGGAAAAGACTTAGGGGGTCATTACGACCTCACCGGTCTTTTCACAAGACCGCCGAGGTACCGCTGTGCTGAAGACCGCCAGTGGTGGCGGTCTTCCGCTCTGTGTATTATGACTGTTGGCAGCCCGCTGTCCTTGTTCCGAAGGAGAGCCACCAACAGCCATACTGTTGTGAGGCGGGGAAGTGGAGGTTGCTCCACCTCCACCGCCACGCCAACAGAACACCGCTCAGCGAATCACGTCCTGTGCTTCACCGTGGCGGTGTTCTGTTGGCGGTGTGGTGTCGGCGGAGCTGCCCCCATGGCTCCCGTCCCCTCCCGGAGGATCGTCGGACCAGGTAAGTCGATCGTCCGTGAGGGGAGGGGGGTGGGGGGATGTTGTGTGTTGTGTGGGTGCATGGGGGTGTGCGTGTATGTTTGAATGTGGGTGTGCGTGTATGACTGTGTGTGTGGATGTAGGCATGTATGTCGGCGTGTGTGCGTGTAAGTATGTAAGTATGTAGGTGGTGCCTGCGTGCGTGTCGTGTGGGTATGGGTGAAGTGATGTTGGGGGTCGGGGTGGGGAGGGAGGCCCTGCCACCTTTGGGGGGTGGCAGGGGTGGTGGGGGGGTATGGGAGGGAGTTGGGGTAGGGGTGGGGGGTGGTTGAGACCCCTATCAGTGCCAGGGAAGGAATTCCCTGGCACTGATAGTGCTTACCGCCATTGTTTTCATGGCGGTTCAGACCGCCGGAAAACCGCGTTGGTAAGCCGGGTCAAAATACCGTTGGCGGTATAGTGACGGACGCCGGGCTGGAGACCCAGGTCTCCAGCCTGGCGGGCGGAACGGAGAACAGGCAGATGACCATGGCGGTCACCGTCATGGTCATAATACGCTGGGGAAAGACCGCCAGCCTGTTGGCGGTCTTAGCGCCGGTTCTCCGCCTTCCGCCAGGGTTGTAATGACCCCCTTAGTCTCCTACAAACGAAAGTACTGTCATCCTGAGACCAGCAGTCTTGCTCAGAGCAAGAGTCCAAACTACGACATGGCGACACCAACGATGGTGTTCAGGCACTAATTTACTGATACCCTGACTATCACCGTCTCACAGACAACAGGTACCCTAAGTACCATTATACGGAGACGTCCGTGGTCTTTGGGAGAATCCTCCTCAGCTGAACAGGTAACACCTAATTAAGCTGTAGGTTGTTCGAGCTCGAACTCATAAAAAGGAAAAAAAACTTCCCCTATTTGGTGTTCCGTTTCTCTAAACAACTATGGCTGATACCATAGATATTCCTGCGAATGCTAGACATGCACTTACACAACATTTATTAGCTCATGGTCTTACAGATGAGGGCGGGATGTTACTTTGATTATAGAAGCGACTGAAGCATACCAAACAGAGACTTTTTACAGTTGGGTCACCTTTCCTGAGGCTGACCAAAGAACACATACATTTCACACATATGAAATTGCGAACGTACCTGTAAGATACGAAGCATACCAGTATCATGAAATATCGCTCACATATCAAGAGCATCAGAACTGGTTTGAAGGCGCCCTACCACATGTACTACGACGAGTGAGGCTAGGTCCTTTAGGTAATGAGGGACCTACATGGCCTATGTTTGCCACATATACACCTCACCCAAGCACACAGACCATGCCGATCGCACATTTACGAGTATTATATAATGAATTAGTGGCATTATATAGACGTTTGGTTCAGTTCGTAATGCGAACATTGAACACTTCACCAGCGCGTCCAGCACCGCCAGTAGCTGGTGGATATCAATTGGCTACTGGGATTAATCCACAGACAATGCATACTATTATGGGTAAAGTGCCCACTGAACGGGAAAAAATACCGTTCAGGATTGCCCAGAAAACAAATCGGCTGGAAGCTGTGTTCCCCCATACGGGGCCACAGGAAAAACATAGACTGCTCACTATGTGCTTGCCGTTTGGGATGGTTCCCTCGGTGGCTGACTGTGCCACATGGGGTACAGTCTTCGCTGCCGTTTATACTACCACACATGGTACCCAGACACTTACCAATTTACCGGAAGTGCTAAAACAAATACAAAATGAACATGGGGCTGCACCGGCCCTGGATCTGGGGATGAAATTGATGCGTAATTTTGACGCTGTTTCCTCAATAATACTAAGCAATATTAAAGGGGAAGTGGTGGCACTGGCAATACGCCAGCGTCTCCGGGAAACTCCAAATATGGAACAAGAGAGACAGCTACCGAAAATAATTTCCGATACCTATACTAGTATAGGACGGGATAGTTTGGGAGCCAAACCTAAAAAATTGGAATTACCAAGTACCACCCATAAGGAAGGTACAAAGCAGGCACAAGAGGGCTCTAAAAAGCGCTGGGACAAACAAAAGGATTTCAAAGACAGGAGAAATAAGAGAGCTGATTCTCCACATCTGGAGTACTCCGAAAGGAGGTATAATCTCAGAAATAGGGAAAACATTAGAACGCCAGACAGATATACTGATTCACGTCCTTCTCGTTCCTTTCAGTAAGCACCGGATAACTGTAGCGAGAGAGGGGGCCGTCAAGATCGACGTCCGGAATACGTGAAAGAAAAGAAAGACTCGCCTCAGTCTACCATTAAAAAAGAAGAAAAGACTCCTCAGCAAAAGCCACAGTTTAAAAAGAAGAAAGTGGCAGCACTGACAATTAAGAATGCCAGTAGTATTGAGAACACTGTTGAGGAACAAGAAGTGGGCCGTGACTCTGTTGGACAGCGCGGCAGAGGTCACGATATGTCACCAGAGTCTGAAAGATCATCTAGATGCGACAGCAACTACCGATTACATCGCAGTTGAGACGGCGGATGGCCGCGTTCTCCCACCCGATAGTGTTTATGATTTAAAAATTCAGATAGAGGGAGACGTGGAACGAATTATTAGTGTAATATTTTGGGATGAACTTACTAGTGATATCCTATTGGCTGAGAGAGACTGGCTCCCTGAACACGTCCGCAAGCTCCCGCATGGGGAAGATGTCATTTTGCCTTCTTTCTCCGATCTTGTTCCGGAGGCAGACAAAAAAGCCTATGCTGTTGAATGGGCTTTAGCGCAGGCACCTGCATTATATCGTAATCATGTAGGTTGGGACAAGGACTCTCCTAGTCATGTTATTCCCGTTCGGTCTACACCCCAGCCACAGCCACAATACCCTGTTAAACATGACGCGAAAGCTCCGTTGACGGAGATACTGTCACAACTTGAGTACCAGGGAGTGATTGAGCCCTGTACATCGGCAATGAATAATCCACTATTTCCCGTTGAAAAGCCAGATCATTCATATAGAATAGTTGTTGATTATAGACACTTAAATAGTCATACACACACATATGCTATACAAAATTCACACAGCACAGCATTGATAAATAATATAGTGCGTAAGAAATATAAAACTACATTGGATATATCTAATGGATATTTCTGAAAGAATTTAGCACATGAAAGTAGGGACCTAAGTGCATTTTCATTTGGCTCTCAGAACGCTTTTGTCGTTTACCTCAAGGCTATAAAATAGCCCAGGACTGTTTTCAGCCCGTGTAACATCAATTTTGCACGAGCTTGATTCCGATACATTGTCCTATGTGGATGATATCTATCTCACTGACGACGCCCTCGACATTCATCTTGCGACGGTCGATCGGATCATTTTGGGATTTGCAGACCTCGGTTATAAATTTAATTTTAAGAAAAGCAAGATAGCCTTTCTTAGTGTAGTGTTCCTGGGATATGAGCTATCAAACGAGGGGAAGAGCCTGGCCCCGCACTTCCTAGAAAAGTGTGCTCAACTACAGCCTCCGAACACACTTAAGAAATTACAGTCATTACTGGGTTTCTTTAATTTTGGCAGAACATACATTCCAGATTATGCAGAACGCATCAAACCACTTTATGACTTAATTCAGTCCAATTTTTCTAGCAGACAATGGACGATTGAACACACACACATCCTTAGGGACATACAACGGGACATGCTAGAATCTAGACACTTATACACAAGTGACAATAAAACAAATTTGATCATCAGAATAATTGCTGGTGCCCTTGGATTTACTTAAGTCACCTTTAATGAGGGTGACACAGTGCCGATAGCATATAAATCACACTTATCACATCAATGTGCGGTACCTCTCATGTAACAATTAAATGGATTTAAATCTGAATAGAATCACTTCCCCACAGAAATAACCATTACAGAAAGTTGTGGTTTAGCCCAAAAAAAAATATCAAAAACATTCATAGTGGTTCTTGAAAAGTACACTTAGGTATAATTACAATTTTCAAAATCAATTTGGACACACAGTGTAGCTCATCCGTCAAATTTTATAATTCAAGTCAATTTATAACAATTAATTCATTATAATACATAATTTTTTGGAATTCAAGCCATGATTCATTTAAAGGTTCAAGCCAGCCAACACGTGTTTCGTCTCGGGACAGTGTTTTCTCTTATCCCAAACGACTTCTTCAGGGCTGAAAAGACGTTATTAGACAAATTAAACCTGTGCACTAAACAAATTTGTTAAAATGCTAAAAAGCCACATAAACCAAAATGCTCCAATTTGGAAAAATCAAACGATCCTCAAAAATCCCCCAAAAGGAACTACAAACATGCAATGGCTCTGGTCAGATAAGGCAATATCTTAGTACCATACAATTAAAACGTGTGAAAAAGTGATAAAGGGTGAAGGAAAACAACGATGGGGTAACCACATCCCCAAACAACCAAAATATACCTCGTGCTAACATCATGCAATACTCAAACAACGTGATATACACCCACCAGTGTACACCTTCAAGTACTAAGCAAGAAGCCTTCCCGTGTCATTCAATACACCAATGTATTATGTGCCCTCAAAATTAATGTACTAAAGTAATCAATATTCCTATATAAGAAAGCTGGTGACATAGATTAAAGTCCAAGAAATACTCTAAATATGCTTATATTTTTTATGAGTACTCACCACTTGACTTTAATAATTAGTTCCTAATGATCCAAACAACAAAAACATATCTCAATATACTGACTACACGTAATTAATCAAGGCATGTTATTAACCAATGAAAGTAATTACTCATATAATACCTTATTTACATCTTCCACTAGTTCAAATTTCCCACGCAACTTGTATATGAAATAGTCCAATGCGAATCTAAATGTAAAATAATACACCATTAATTCTCTCTCAAGTTGTATGAAAACTAATATGCTTCAAATTTTTTACCCTCGCTTGATTGCTCACCTGGCTAGAACAGGCGGTTGCTTGTTAATGATCGGTACTGAGACACGCAATGTAGTGAATACACACAATGCGTGAGTTCAATAACTCCAGGGCATATCTAGGTAAACAACCGTTGTAACGTTAGTGCTCATGTCAAACGAAAAAACATCAATTGATGGCACTGCCATGTCTTCATAAATATTATACCTGAGTGCCTCCGACGGGAAACCAAGCCGGCATTCAAAAACAGTCTGACGCCGTGTTGCGAGTACGCACAGCGTGTCTAATTCACCCGGAAGTTAAATACGCTTCCGAGGTGAGTTACAAGTCTACAAACATGGAAACAAAAAACGGACTAACGGAACGATCGTTACACTAAAACCAGCAATATTCAATGCCGCCATAGTTACGAGTCTACAAATATGAAGACAAACAACGGACTAACGGACATGTTCGTTATACTTTAACCAGCAATACTCAATGCGACCGTAATCCACACAAACCTTAAATCGGACAAAATTCTATCTACTACAGACATGTGTAAACCAATTCGATGCAGCATATAAACGGATACTAATCCTCACTGTTGTGCCATTTATATCTACAACTGAATTCCATCATATCAGACCTCAAAAGAGCCAAAACATCACTGCCTTATATAAGTATTATGTCTTATTTCACCTATTATTAGAGCTCCCATAGTTATATCAAACTATACCCAAATTTGTCAACTAGTAGATGTGTCACCATAGAACTAAACCCATGATTTGGTCAGTTCAAAAACGTAATGAACTAATCAAAATTGTGAACTACCAATTTTATATGTTCATATTCCAGTACTAGAAATTGTTTAAAACTGTTGGAGAATTTTGGTTGTTATAGACATCACAACAAACAATGTACCAACATAATACAAACAAATCATTTCAGTCCTTCCTTCATTTTCCCAAGGAAAATTCTAGTTCTAGTTTGTTCAAAATTGTTGGAGAATTTTTAGTTGTTACAGACATCACAATATACAGTGTACCAACATAATACACGTTTTAATTGTATGGTACTAAGATATTGCCTTATCTGACCAGAGCCATTGCATGTTTGTAGTTCCTTTTGGGGGATTTTTGAGGATCGTTTGATTTTTCCAAATTGGAGCATTTTGGTTTATGTGGCTTTTTAGCATTTTAACAAATTTGTTTAGTGCACAGGTTTAATTTGTCTAATAACGTCTTTTCAGCCCTGAAGAAGTCATTTGGGATAAGAGAAAACACTGTCCCGAGACGAAACACGTGTTGGCTGGCTTGAACCTTTAAATGAATCATGGCTTGAATTCCAAAAAATTATGTATTATAATGAATTAATTGTTATAAATTGACTTGAATTATAAAATTTGACGGATGAGCTACACTGTGTGTCCAATTGATTTTGAAAATTGTAATTATACCTAAGTGTACTTTTCAAGAACCACTATGAATGTTTTTGATATATTTTTTTTGGGCTAAACCACAACTTTCTGTAATGGTTATTTCTGTGGGGAAGTGATTCTATTCAGATTTAAATCCATTTAATTGTTACATGAGAGGTACCGCACATTGATGTGATTAGATTTTTAGGTTCTCTTTGGAACCTTTTTGAGGGTCGGGTGATTACCCTCGTGCAGGTATCCTCTTATCTTGAGATCTTTGGTCTTTTTGAATCCTGAGCGCCTTGGTATTCCTAGTTATTTCACCCCATTAGTAAGTCTTTTTATAAATCACACTTATACTCAAATGCTGAAAAACGTTTTGCACCTACAGAAAAGATTCTGACAGCAGTTCAGATGGCCGTCATAAAGGAGAGGCCACTTGCCCAGGGGAAACGCTTTATTGTTGTCTCCCCGGTGCCGTCCCTAGAGGCTGTCACTAAAGCGAGTGTTCCAAACGCTAAGGCATTACATCCACGCTGGATTCAATGGGCAACGTCTCTGACCACCACTGATGTTGATTATGTGTTTGACCCCAGGCTTCAGACACAAGAATTTCTCCAGTATGAACAGGAGTACCCCGCTCCTCTACATATCTTGCCACTAGACAGTTATAATACTATCATTTATACTGACGGATCGGCACAACAGGCTGTAGGTACTAAACATCAATACTCGGCAGCTTGTGCAGCCGTGTGCGGGATAATGGAAGACAGAGTTTTCCATCCTCACAATACCTACAAGCAGACCTTAGGGGACTGCACAGCCCAATTGGCCGAGCTTAAGGCTCTTCTTCTAGCGCTCGAACATACTGAGCCAGGAACCCAGACTTTGATAGTCTGTAAATCATATTACTGCGTCCAGTCATACAATGAATATCTCAATGATTGGAAACTGAACGGGTTTAGAGATTCTAAAGGGAACACCATTAAACACAAAGGCCCTCATTCTAACCCCGGCGGTCGGCGGAGAGGCGGCGGTCGGACCGCGAACAGACCGGCGGTCCAAAAAATGGCATTCTGACCGCGGCGGTCACCGCCGCGATCGACCGCCACTTTCCCACTCTGACCGCCACGGCGGTCATGACCGACGGGCTGGAGTTTGCGCACTCCGGCCCGGCGGTCGACCCAAGACCGCCAACCGCATCATGACCCTGCTTACCGCCGCGGTTTTTGGCGGTCGGGAACCGCCATGCGAACCATGGCGGTAGGCACTATCGGGGCCAGGGAATTCCATCCCTGGCACTGATAGGGGTCTCCCCCACCCCCCACTACCCCCCACGAGTCCCCCCCCACACCCTCCACCCCCTGCCACCCCCCAGAGATGTTACAAACCCCCTGCCCCCCCACCCCGACATGCACATACACGCACCCCGACATGCACGCACCCCCAACATGCACATATGCACACCCCCTACACACACACATACACAACGGGGGCACATACCCGCACACATACATGCCAACATGCGCACCCGCCGAACTACACACATTGCCCATAGGCACAGCAGCACCCCCCGTCCGCATGCACGCACTCACACACCCCCATGCACGCACACATCACACAACACCCCCCCACCCCCTCCCCTCACGGACGATCAACTTACCTTGTGCGTTGGTCCTCCGGGAGGCGACGGGAGCCATAGGGACGTGACCGCCAACAGAAGACCGCCAACAGAAGACCGCCACACAGAAATGTGGGTCGTAATTCTGTGGGCGGTGTTCTGCTGGCGTGGCGGTGGAGGTTGACCAGTCTCCACTTTCCCGCCGACCGCCAGTGTGGCTGCTGGCGGTTTTCCGGCGGAACGCTCCCAGCGGTCGGAATACGCGCCGCGGCATACCGCCGCGGTCGGCGGTCTTTACCGCGGCGGTAACTCGGCGGTCTTGCGAAAAGACCGCCAAGGTCAGAATCACCCCCAAAATGTTGTGGAGAAGGGTGGCTGATCTTACAGATAAGCTACCATGTGTCCATGTAGTTCATACATTAGGACACCAACGTGTAGGAATACACGTTGCCGGCAATACATTGGCTGATGAAGCGGCCAAAGCATCAGTAGCTACGGCTTCTGTGGCTGCAGTGACTCGTTCTCGGACGAGGTTGGATAATGAAATACTGATTGCCGTTAAAGCTTCGGCTGCAGGGAAGACCCTTCCGAAAGGATACCCTACGAACTATAATTACCATATCAGTGCACAGAATGTTGCTTATGCAATGATTCCTGGAGTTGGTGATCGAGTAATCCCCAATGAAGACCAGAGATTAGAGCTGATTACAGCCGCACACGAGGGTGTCGCTTCTGCACATGCTGGTATACAGGCCACTATAACAATTCTACAACAGCGATACTGGTGGCCTGGTCTATGCAGACGGACTAAACAGTATGGTGGTCATTACGACCCTGGCGGTCGGAGACCGCCTGGGGTAATGTAGCGTCCGTACCGCCAACAGGCTGGCGGTAAGGAGGCCCTCATTACGACCGTGGCGGTAGCGCCGCGGTCGCACCGCCTGGGCCGGTGGTTTCCCGCCATTTTAGCCCCGGCAGTGATAATCCGCCAGGGCAGCGCTGCAAGCAGCGCTGCCCTTGGGATTATGACATCCCTACCGCCAGCCTGTTTCTGGCAGTTTGCACTGCCAGGAAGAGGCTGGCGGTAAGGGGTGTCCTGGGGCCCCTGGGGGCCCCTGCACTGCCCATGCCACTGGCATGGGCAGTGCAGGGGCCCCCTAACAGGGCCCCGGCCAGCTTTTCACTGTCTGCATAGCAGACAGTGAAAAGCGCGACGGGTGCAACTGCACCCGTCGTACGGCCGCAACACCGCCGGCTCCATTAGGAGCCGGCTCCTATGTTGCGGCCTCATCCCCGCCGGCCCAGCGGGAATGTCATAATGGGGGCCGCGCGAGTGCGGACGCATTCGCGGCTGCACAGCGGTTACCGCCGGGCGGGCGGTGGTAG
Organism: Pleurodeles waltl; assembly: GCF_031143425.1. Classification (NCBI taxonomy): domain Eukaryota; kingdom Metazoa; phylum Chordata; class Amphibia; order Caudata; family Salamandridae; genus Pleurodeles; species Pleurodeles waltl. Next base: position 1,659,496,410 of record NC_090444.1, on the reverse strand, counting down.
CCGCCCGCCAAGGTCGTAATGACCCCCTATGTCCTTTGCTGTGACATTTGTCAGCAGATTAAGGGCTCAAATATCAAACGCCCTCCGCAGACATCCCTCTTAGTGTCAGACAAGCCACTCCAATGTGTGTACCTGGACCATTGTGGTCCCTTACAGCCTGATGGTGTATACAAATACATTTTAGTGGCTGTGGATTCCTGTTCTAGATTCCTGTGGGTATGGCCACAGCGGTCGGCTGACGCCCGGACTGTTATCAAAGATGTGCTGATCTTTATCGGTACATATGCTGTTGCAGCATTCCATTCGGACCAGGGCCCTGCATTTGCCTCTAAAGCTTTCAGGGGCACCATGAGTACGATGGGTGTTGAACTCCATTACTCCTCACCATACCATCCCGAGGGAAATTCGGTCGTGGAGAGGCGGAATCGTGATCTAAAGCAGTCCTTAACAGCTCGAGTATTAGGTTGAGGCCGCAGTTGGTTACATCACCTATATGGGGTCCAGAGAGCACTGAATAATCTGCCAAGACGGTCCTTGGGGGGAAAGTCTCCATATGAGGTTCTCTTTGGGATACCTATGTATGTCCCCGATCTTGATGCCCCTGGGATGGTGGCAGCAGAAACACCATTTGACATAAAAGAACGTCTCACTGTTTTACAGGAGCTTCAACAATTTTGTGATGATAAATCATCTGCCAGTGCTGCCACCTTAGGAATAAGGGATTTGGTGAAAACTTCGACTGGCTGGATTCCTAACGTTGGGGATCTGGTTCGTGAGAAGATCGCTGTGAAAAAAGAGTTCGGTCCATCATACAGAGCACCTGTCCCGGTCTTGTGAATAAAAGGCACCAGGACTGTCATCCTTCCACCATTGTCTGGTTCTAAATCGAATAGATTCATCTCCATTGATGACATCAAATTACACCATGTGGCCGATTCTTCACAGTAGACCAGGAGGTGCCTTGGGTGGTTCCCGATCCCCTCTCACTACCCAACAGGACATCCATCTACATAGAAGGATGAACATCACTGCTACTGACTATGCAACTATGTCCACTGCTGTTCCAGACACTTCCTCGACCATGGGGAGGGCGGAAAATGAACTTTTGTTGGTTCCAGTCACATCTTCAGTGACCACCCCGCTTCAAGATTTGGCTGCATTTTACACGAACACTTCAACGACTAATGATGTTGTCTGTCAAGACCCTCCACGAGCAGTGGATCAGAATGCAGCAGGTCCTGTGTTTGCAGAGACTTCCTCTGGATATTTCGTAGACATTGATGATTTTTCTTCGGATTCATCCTCAACTGAGACTGACAAGCTTTCGAGAAGTAGCAAACTGTATCGATGGCTTTTTGATCTACCCATGGAACTATCTATGGTTCTGTTTGACATTTATTGCATTATTTTTATGGATTGGTTTTGTGGCTGTTTTCTTTTTGCTAGTTAATGGTCACTATATTGCTGATCGCTCCTCTGTGGAGCCTGTTGATGAAATTTTAACACCACATCATTCTTCCCATAAGGTCCGACGAGATTTGTTGCATGTAAATATTAAAGCTCTACCAATTTCTGATGGGATTGTGTGGGACAAAGTTGCATTCGATATATATGGGCCTACTGAGATTATTCAGATACCATACGTGTTCAAAATTTCAATGTCTGATGTTATTACACCTAATGTTGTCTCTGATGATTGTGATGTCCAAACAGTTGATTCTATGCTAGCTGAAAGGAAGGACTATTCCACTTTTGGAAGTGATGATGTATATCATTATACAATGAATTATGGGGAAATGTTCTGCTATAACAATTGGGGACATCACTACCTACACCGTGCAACTAGATATAGGCCTCTCTTGAACTACACACAATGGGAACACTGTTCAACACCACAGGTGGGGAGTCCAAAGTATTACAGCGACAAATTTACATACTTTTCTGGGCATGATACAAAGATAGCAGAATCATATTATTTTAAAATACCTCCGGCACAAATTAGAAAGATTTTGCTAACAGATTCGAAACTGATTTGTTCAGATCCCTTCGTTTCCCGGCTCTCGATTGAGGGTTACGAATATTGGAAAAACACTATTGATTTGAAAAGTGTATGGGGGACACAAGATTGGCAGATACAGGGTAGGGAGGCTTTGTTTCGAGCATGTCAAAAATATATAATACACCGTTCCAAATCTGTGAGAGAAGACTAGACAATACCGTAGAGGGGGTCCTAAATTTTAGGAGCAAGGCACCTCACACATCCCAAGGGATGTCATGCTTCATCATCGGAGCTGCTCCTCATCAGACCGGCGCTGCAATGTCTGACGGGCACCACCCCGAAAGGGGGGGGCTCTTTGCCGGAGATCTTTATAGTGGTGAAGCCGTGACCCCAAATGTGGGAAAATGTATAGAAGGAGATCAAAAAAATGGATGGTTAAAATTGGCTCTCTAAATCGGCACAGGGTAACTACTTTATTAACCCAATGCAAAGAAAAAGGGGCCAAGGTTAAAAGCGGTCACAGGAGTGAAACCGAAATAATGTTCAGTCACTCTGTATCAAACTAGTCAAAGAAAGGGTAGGGGAACCATCCCTATCGTGGGTCAACATGTTTCGCATCCTGGTGGTCCATACGGATCCAGTGATGCTTCATCAGGACCAATAAACAGCTATGAGTATCTCCTAGATAAGAAAAGGGAGAGGTCTGTAAATATATTTAGAAATTATCATAAAGGTATCCAATCACTCACATCAAAAAGGATATTTTTCTTAACCGTCGCCCAACCCAATTAGGGAAAAGCGCTTCATAGGGCCACACAGATCTTTGGTCGAGCGCAAAAAGAATTTGATTTTGCTGCCGTCGCCGCAGGTACATCTACCCGGGTCCGTGTTCCCTTGTTTCGAGCATGCCTGATTCCTGTGCAAATGATTTTCTTAAATGACACTATTGAGCAGACATCATGTCTAGGGTTAGCAAAAATTAAAGATCTAAACACGCCCAGTATCCCTACTCTGACAAAATTTAGAGATTGGCAACACTTTCTTAATGTCTCAGAAGACAGGCTAGATGCAATGGTTAAGGCTGGTGCCTATAATTCTTCACTTTCTCGTCCCGGCGGATGGTTGGTATGGCCCACCGACACTGATGAGTGTCAAAAGCGTTTCTTGAACTCTTCTGGGGGTTTTTCCATTCACAGGCCTGACCCTCGCTTTCTATCAGGTCAACATACAGGTATAATTACAACATACAGTGTGGGTAAGCTGTGCCAGCAATGGGTACAGACAAACACGTTAACAGCGGTTAAGCAACACCTGAACACTCTTTCTGACAGTATAGACTTACAGGGTTTCCTGTTAGGTCCTAGGAAACAACGCTCAAAACGGTTTTTATATGCTATGTATAATGAAATTTGGAAACTTTCCCAGATTGAGGCTGCTGCACGTTTAAGGCAACTAGATAAGGAGAATTTGGAAAAAACATTAGCTGTTGTCGACAATGGCATGAACACGCTGTCCAACAGGATTTATTCACTATCAAATATAGGGCCTGATTCTAACTTTGGAGGACGGTGTTAAACCGTCCCAAAAGTGGCGGATATACCACCTACCGTATTACGAGTTCCATAGGATATAATGGACTCGTAATACCGGAGGTGGTATATCCGCCACTTTTGGGACGGTTTAACACCGTCCTCCAAAGTTAGAATCAGGCCCATAGTGTTGTCTGCTATTGATATCACTCAGACTGACTTGTCCCGGTTATATCATGGGCAAACACAGCTACGTTCCATCATGCAGCTGGGTTGGACATTACAGACACTGAAAAGTGGCCACATTCCATGGAAGAACATTAATGGGAGTGAACTATTCATTGCTTTTAATTTTTCCAGGGAACAAGAGACAGTGGCTAAAAGGGAGGCTCGTTTCACCCTGCTTCAAGTAGAGAAATTCGCTAAGTTGCCCTTCACGGTAGCAGAGAGTCCTTCAACTATCTGGCTCTTGCACGGCATTATTAATTTACCGATTTCGACCTTTCGTTTCTCGAGCTGCCTGAAACATCTTGCGGTGGGACGATATGAGCAGCTAGGAGATAGCTTTATTAAGGAAGAGTGGGAGTTGCCCTTTGAATATAGATGTCTGAACGGTGAACAGGAGGTCTTTCTTAGCGGAAGTGAATGTGAGACTGCTGTTCGTCATTCTATGATATGCAAACATCTGTCTCTTCATGGTCTTTGCAATGTGGGGGTCGCGAACTTGGCCTGTTTTCTGAAGGGTACTCCCGTTCCCTTGATTCGTCCAGTGTTTCATGTACTTTCCAATGGAAGTTATGTTCTACTGAACGATGAAAGCTGTTGCAGCTTGCGACCTGGAATTGCCTACGCAATCTAAGTCACGAAGGTCGTTACGTGTTGTGGACATGTTTTGTTTCCCCCCACACGAGAGATAAAAGTATCTGAAATGTGGCCCCACATAGATACTATTAATGTGAACTATGACAAGTTGAGTAGACTAAAGGCGCTATTGTTTCAGAAACAGGTTGCCTTGACATCCACAAAAGAGACTAATGCTCTCCAGATTGCGAGATCACCAGCTGAGATACAATCCCTTTTAAATACCGATTTCCCCAAACACTTTGGAGAGCTGGTATCCAGAATATTCAATGCTTCAAGCACAACTGGGATTGTTCATTTCTTTAAGGCTGTCGGGTCTGGTTTCGTGTCCATCTTCCAGTCTGTCTTCGGAGTCATCCCATCAGCCATCCATTCTCTCTTTTCCAGTGTGTTTGGTGGCTTTCCAATTATTTTGGCTTTCATTGGCGGACTACTACTTCTATTTCTTCTGTTTCGCGGTGGTTGTTTCTTTAAAGCAACACAGAGCAATGGAGCCGCTCCCGCCAACCCCACTGTGCCGTGAACGCATGGTTCGGATCTTCGGTACACCTTTGCTGGTGGAACTGGAATTTGAATGGTCGTTGTCATTCCGGCCTCTGCTCTGGTGTGTACAACCGGTCTTCCGCTGCATATGGTGTCTCTTTGAACATCTGCCTATGGTCTGTCTTGCTGTTGCACCGACATCTCCTGTGGACCTCGAACTGCTGATGTCCCCGATGAGGGTTCATTCACGGTCATGCCCCTTGAGACTGAGGTTGCTCGGCGAGGCCACCTATGAGCCTTCCGTTATAAGATCTAACATGGATGAGGACACTGCAGCGAGTATCGATGCACCGGTGAATGTGGCTCACTTCTGCTCTGTGGATCCGTTTGTCCGTCCAGCAATAGATTTCACTTCAGACGATGTTGACTCATTTTTTAGGTCCCTGACTGGTGACTTTGATGACATTTTTCAAGATCCTGCGTATAACACATAATTTGATGAATTTGCTTACCATTTCCCAGTTCCAAAATATACAATTATACTAAACGTTTGCTGTACTTGTCATAGTTGATATTAACATCTCTGTATGTATTTTTAAACAAATTTGTTTTAACATATTTTAACACACAGCTATTGTTTTATTATTAGCTTCATTTATTAGCTTGTTTTTCTGTTTTGCCTTTGGCTTTTAGTTAAGAAGCAGTTTTTTTTTAGCGTTTGGGTTCCTGTACCTTCATCATACCTGTTACGGCAATGGGGAGGGTGTAGTGAATCTTAGGTTGTTTTAACGGGATAACAGGAGAGGAGTTAGCTTAGCCGTAGGCTTGTAAACTTGTGCCCCCGTCACCTAGTGACTTTTAACCTACTTAGATTGCTCTGTCTTAGTCCATTTAATTATTTATTTCCTTTAAGATGGCGGCCTTGTTTATAGTTAGGCCACTTGTTATGAGTTTTATTATCAGTGTCACTGCGCCAAGGCGTCAAGATCAAGCACGAAAGACAAACAAACAGTAGGTCTTCACACTTAGGGATTTTCCCTCTCTATACTTTCGAGGGATTGTTGATATTAATTGCCGTCCCAAGCATGCCTGTTATCTATTGTTTTGAATTACACCTACGTCAGGGGACCTTGTAGATCTGTATAAATACATCACACTTTAGACAGATAATCAGAGGGATTCCGACCAGAGGGCATCGCCACCATCGCTGATACCGATGCTGCAGTCATCTTGACGCTGACCCAGTCTTTGTGTCCCTGTGGAGTCTGAGATAGAGACCTCATTCCAAGGTAACGAGGGTTGGGGGCTCCTCTCATGGGCACGGCTTTGGCAGATTAGGTTTAACAAACCCAGCTCTCCTTTACGTAGGAGGTTAGGCCTATTCTCATTAGGGTATTAGGGCATATTCCATCTTATACATACATAAATATTTATTTAATATATTGCAAAATGGTGGGGGTCTTCATAACAATGACTCTCTTCTTCACAATACTGTTGCTTGGTATATTCATTATCCTAATCATTGCAGTTCATGCAACTTATCGCAAATTGCAGTTATGTTAAATAAAAACTATTATAACTTCACTGCATCTGTGTTATTGCCTTTGTTTGTATGAGACATAATATATCTGTGAGAAAAGGCTAATTTCCGTTTAACCATGACAACCCTGAGATATCTTACTTTGAGTCCATGCGTAAGCGACTGCCACAAATCACATTTTACTATTGTGTTTCTGGTGAGGTACTGCTAGTGAGCCGGTAAGGTTTGGACAACAGTCCCAACTAGTTGTGGGAAAATACTTAGGGAGTTATTACAACTTTGGAGGAGGTGTTAATCTGTCCCAAATGTGACGGATATACCACCAGCCGTATTACGAGTTCCATAGGATATAATGGACTCTTAATACGGCTGGTGGTATATCCGTCACTTTACCGTCACTTTTGGGACGGATTAACACCTCCTCCAAAGTTGTAATAACCCCTTTAGTCTCCTACAAACAAAAGTACTGTCATCCTGAGACCAGCAGTCTTGCTCAGAGCAAGAGTCCAAACTACGACACTATGGTTTTTATCTTTTACTACTACAGAATCCTGTGGACGGCATAGGGCTGGCTACTCAGAGGCCAGGCCCTGCAGATAAACCCTTACCATGCATGGCCAAAGGGGTTGGCTGGCCATGGTCGGCACAGCTAATTACCCCACATAGTATATCACTTATGACATCTTCTATGACACCATTAATAATATCATTGCAACATTTTCAATTAAATATTGAGAAAACTGTGCATGGTGGGGGCATGAGTTATAGCTATTTTAAGACAAGTAATACTTACTTGAGATCATTATAACTGGCGAATTTCAGCTGTTTTTTTACATTTACAGTGGCATATTTCAAATTACATCTTCACTATGGGTGGGCGGCTCTTTCAGAATTTGATTCCATGGAATTCTGTGAAGTTACATTAAAGCTCTGCAAGATTCCGTGGAGTTGCGCCAGTGGGCCTAAATAGGCACATTGCACTGCTCACTCTGTGATTAAGCACCGGGACCCAGTTTCACACTGACAAATCAACTTGAATGGCACCGCAGGGTGCACAAGAGTTCACAACTATTCAAGATGATTTTGCTGCAGTTCCCATAGGTCTTCTACTCAAGCGGCAGCCTTCTGAACTTGAATGGTCGCCACCACCCACAACCGTCTGCGTAGGAAAAGAGCTCATTGGATGTCCTCCTTGTAATCGAAAATCATGCTAGGGGATTCACAATCTCACTCACACTCACCAACTTGCAGTTTTGGTGCTTTAAGTTAACATTTAGGCACCACTTTCAAAGTAATATAACTCATACATAGCTTTACGCACCACCGTAAGTTCAGATACTTCAGGCACCTCTATACACAGTCTTCTCACCTCACTCATCACACCACATTAACTATAACTCCCCGCTGTACCATGGAGTGAGTTCAGGCAAACCATGTAATTTGAGATGCTATAGGTGTTGGCATTAATGCAGTGATTTGCCATGCTCCAAATTCTGTAATATGCAAGGATATAGATAGAGCATGGAGAAAGGACTGAATTTGAAGGTGGTGCATAAGTATAAATGTGAGTTATAAGTATGACATATATCAGTTTGAAAGCGGTGCTTAAATGATAAATTAAAGATATAACAATAACTGTTGAATTTCTAATGTTTGTGTCATTTAACATTTTTTAATGGGTTTGTATACTAAGAATAAAGAATGTTTCCCTAACTAGACTATCTTTAATCTTTGTTTTTTTGTGAATTTCAATGCTGTTTCTAATGTTAGAAACAAATGTGTAATATTGGTATAGTTTTATAATGTGGAGTGGAATGTTGTTAAGTGGAGTGTTTTAGAATATAGCGGAGGAAGTGTTGTAAAGAATATTGTGGTGCAGTATATTTTAGTATACTGGAGTTGAATAAATTGGAATTAGGTATACTGTAATGGCATACATTGGAATGGCTTACAGCAGAGTGACGAAGTGGGTGGCGTACACTGAAGTCAGATAAAGTAGAGTGGTGTATATTAAAGTGGCATAGAGTGTAGCATCATAAAATGCAGTGGTATACCATGGAATAGCATAGAGTGAAGTGTTGTGAAGTGGAGTTACGCCCTACAAATATTGTAGAGTGTATTTATGTAAACTGTAGTGGCATACAGTTAAGTGCTATAGAATTGATATTACGGGGGCATATATTGAAATAATACATAATAAAATAGCATACAGTCGGGTGGTGTACAGTTGACTGTGGTACAGTTGGGTGGCATAAACTGGAATGGTGTATACAGGAGTGTGATACAGTGGAGTGCCGTATAATGGAGTGGTATACCATTGTGTGGTGTACAGTGGGTTATGAAAAGTTGAGTGGTGTGCAGTGTAGTGCTGTGAAGTACAATTGGGTAAACTGGAGTGGTTTATATTGAAGTACTGTACAGTGCAGTGGTGCAGAGCAGAATAGCGTACACTACAATGGAGTACAGTGTAATAGCACACAGTGCAATGGGGTATACTGGAGTAGCCTAAAGTGTAGTGCCATACAGTGGAGTGGCAAACAATTAAGTAGTGTTTACTGTAATAATGTATAGTTTATAGGCATTAAGGTGGTCATTACAATCCTGGTGGACGGTGGTAAAGCTGGGGTAATACTGCAAAAAGGGAATTATGACCCTGGCGGAAACCGCCAACAAAGACAGCCACTTTAACACACCGCCCGCCACGGCGGTACAGACAAGCCGCGCGGCGGTCACCGCCAACAGACAGGCGGAAGACAATGTACCGCCCATAATATCACAACCCGCCAATCCGCCACCTTTTCCGGGGCGGATTCACAGTGGATAAAAACACGGCGGAAACAGTTGCTGCAATGGGAAAACGCTCACCTGAACACATCCCACGAGGAACGAGGACTCCATGGAGCTGGAACTCCAAATACTCCCTGCGCTTGTCTTTCTGCTCCTCTACGACCACCATCTACGTAGGCGCCGAAGACAACGGTGAGTACTGAACCTACTACATGGGGGAGATGGGAGACAAAAGTTAGGGGGACACCCACGAAACAAGCCCACCCCCACCCTCGCATATTACAACATACACACCAATGCATCCACAAAAATCACAGTAACAACCCACAATTCCCCCGGAAGAATGCAAAGACAAAGCGAAATCCGTTCAAACATTGTAATGTATCAATATACATGTCTTGCAAAAATATACAGATATATAAGAAAATCAGGCAGAAATATATACATTACGAGAAGAAGTGCAGATATGTACATATCAATGTCCGTGCACCACTAGTCGGAAAATGCATGGGCGAGGCCCACAAAAGATACCTGACCACAATCGGAGAGAACACTGCCGGGGCATCAGATAGAAATACTACAGGCACCTCAGGGGGAAGGAAAGGGGGGGCACCTCAGCCGGATGACTGCAAAGCCAGATCCACGACGGGGCTCCATGCCCACTGTGCCATCCTGGGGAGTGCAAAGCCACAGTCTCTCAAGTCTCTACAGTGGGTGGTTTGCCCACTGTACCATCCTGGGGAGTGCAAAGCCACAGTCTCTCAAGTCTCTACAGTGGGTGGTTTGCCCACTGGACCATCCTGGGGAGTGCAAAGCCACAGTCTCTAAAGTCTATACAGTGGGTGGTTTGCCCACTGGACCATCCTGGGGAGTGCAAAGCCACAGTCTCTCAAGTCTCTACAGTGGGTGGCTTGCCCACTGGACCATCCTGGGAAGTGCAAAGCCACTGTCTCTCAAGTCTCTACAGTGGGTGGCTTGCCCACTGGACCATCCTGGGGAGTGCAAAGCCACAGTCTCTCAAGTCTATACAGTGGGTGGCTTGCCCACTGGACCATCCTGGGGAGTGCAAAGCCGCAGTCTCTCAAGTCTCTACAGTGGGTGGGTTGCCATGGCGGTCTTTGCCCTGTTCAGCGGTGATTTGCCATGGCGGTCTTTGGCCTGTTCAGCGGTGCTTTGCCATGGCGGTTCTGGACTGTTCAGCGGTGCTTTGCCATGGCGGATCTGGTACGGACATTGGTGTGTGACCTGACGTTCCCTAGACTGGGCATTGGTGTGTGGCATGACGTTCCCTCATAGCCCACCTGGGCTGTGGCAGCCGGGGCCCTCCTGGGCACTGACTCCGGCGGTGGCGGTGGTCTCCTGACCAGTGACGATACTTGGGCCCTCCTGGGCTATGACGGTGGCGGTGGTCTCCTGACCAGTGATGACACTTGGGCCCTCCTGGGCTATGACGGTGGCGGTGGTCTCCTGACCAGTGACGATACTTGGGCCCTCCTGGGCTATGACTGTGGCGGTGGTCTCCTGACCAGTGACGATACTTGGGCCCTCCTGGGCTATGACGATGGCGTTGGTCTCCTGACCAGTGACGATACTTGGGCCCTCCTGGGCTATGACTCCGGCGGTGGTCTCCTGACCAGTGACGATACTTGGGCCCTCCTGGGCTATGACGGGAGCGGTGGGCTCCTGACCAGTGACAATACTTGGGCCCTCCTGGGCTATGACTCCGGCGGTGGTCTCCTGACCAGTGACGATACTTGGGCCCTCCTGGGCTATGACGGTGGCGGTGGTCTCCTGACCAGTGACGACGGTGCTGGCGGTGGCGTCTCGACCGCCGGGAATGATGCCGCCCTTCTCCGCCGTGATACTCACAACAGGCTGGGCAGACTTCCTCTGGCCCTTCCCCACCTTTGGTGGAGTCACAGCTGACTCTCCTATCCCCTTCAATCCCCTTGGAACCCATGTGAGTTGTTTTCCCACCAGGAGACTTCACACGGTCCCGTCGTCCACTCTACAATTTCAGAGCCTTTACAGGGGGTGGGCTGCCAGTGCCTTGGCTCCGGGTCACACTGCCTGCCCTGGTGGCCGGTGCACTCCACATACCTTGTACAGGCACCACTGGTATTGGAGGCTTTTTGGCTGAGGCGCTACGACGGGACTGATGAATTGGAGGGGGGGTGGGGGCAAAAAGGTCAACTTTACAGAGGGACAGTTTCTGACGAACACTGGGATGGGTAGTTGGAGGGGGTCTGGGAGTGGAGGAAGAGGAGGTGGTTGTAGGAGGTGTCACTTTAGGTGTTTTGGGTGCAGGTACTGGAGGCTGTCGTGAGGTGGATGGATATTGGGTGTGTGGTTGCCGGTGTTTGTGTACTTTGGGAGGGGGCGTCACAGACACACTGGGAGAGGACACAGGGGACGTGTAAATGGGAGTGGAGGTGGTGAGTGCAGGTGAGCGGCTTGAGGTGCTTGGTGTCCTTGTGCGATTCATGGTGCCTGTAGATGTGGTGCATGCAGGTGTGTGTGCAGACGAGACTGGGATGGAGGAGGGAGAAGAGGAGGAGGGGGACACAGTGGAGGCAGTGGATGTTGCTGTGTCTGTATGTGGTTGAGGCGTGCGTGAGTGCCTGTGGGTTGTGTGGTGCCTATGTTTGCTTGAGCTACTTGTGTGTGCTGGCTTGTGTGCACGCTGGTCTGTAGGTGTGCTTGGGATGGGCTGGGGTACAGAGGATTGGGTCTGGGTGGAGGAGGTTGGAGGGGGGAGGCTAGACACAGGGACAATGGCTGCCATCAGTGCTGAGGCCAGAGATTGCAGGGTTCGCTGAAGGACAGACTGACCAGAATGAATGCCCTCCAGGAATGCATTACCGTGTTGCAACTCTCGTTCTACACCCTGGATGGCATTCACAATGGTAGACTGCTCAACAGTGAGTGACCTGAGGAGGTCAATGGCCTCCTCACTGAGGGCAGCAGGGGTGACTGGGGCAGGGCCTGAGGTGCCTGGGGCAAGGTGATGCCCACCCTCCTGGGTGAGCGGGCACAGGGCGAATGCTGAGGGGCTGCTGGGAGGGCGGTGCTGCTAGGGGAGGTGGCGGCTATACCTGTAGAAGTGGGGCGCACAGATGGTGCCGCCACCACAAGGGAGCCCCCATCGGCGGACGAGTCCGTGTCGCTGGTTGGTGATCCGGTGGCCGACGTGAAGCTCCCCTCGCCCTCCGTCCCACTGGTGCATTCAGAGTCCGTGGTGTTGCCCTCCATGGCCATGTGGGATGCAGCTCCCTCATGCTCCGGTGCCACTGTACCTCCGCCTGATGATGCTGATGTACAAAAGAACAGGGAGAGCAGAAAAGGGGGGGGACAAAAGAAAGACAGGTTGAGTGCATGGCATACCGCTACCGTTGGCGGATAAGACAGACACAGCAGCCCCCTGCATTACGCCGTGCTCCTGCCCTCTGCATATGCAAATTCTGGGATATGGCCTACATGGCAATGGTGGACATCTGCACACATGGATGCCACAGGGGCAACTATACCTCGACTTGGCACTATACTGAGGTGTGCTAGAGTGCCACATGGGCTGCATTACAGAGGGGCCTAGTCTTCTTGTTTCTGGCTGGCCTAGTTACACCCACAGGCCTCCTCCCCCACCCAGACCCCTCTACTGCGCGCAAAGTCCGCAGAATGAGGTTGTACTCACCCCCTTGTGTCTGTTGTGATGCCCTAAAGCGCCCATCCAACTCCGGGTAGGCCCCCGCCAGGATCCGGAACATCAGGGGGGTCATGGTGCGACGGGCACCCCTCCCACGTTGGGAGGCCATCCCCAGCTGAGCCTCCGCCATCTTCTTGCTGCAGTGGCGAATGTCCTCCCATCTTTTCCGGCAGTGGGTGCCCCATCTCTGGTGGGCCCCCAGGGTCCGGACCTCCTTGGCGATGGCACGCAAAATGTCCCTCTTCTGGTGGGCGCTGACCTAGATGACATGCACAAGAGAAGAGGAACAGTCATTACCAACTGCACCATCGATGTGAGTGGCCCCCTCCCTACTCTGGCCATGTGGCCCATTCATTCACATGCATTAATGTTCTATGAACTCTGCCCCCTTCCCTCTTACAACCAGCCCTCTCCACCCAGGCCTAGCCCATACAACGTGCTCCCTGTGTACTAACCTGTTGGTCTGGAGGACCGTAGAGTAGCGTGTACTGGGGGAGGACCCCGTCTACCAGTTTCTCCAACTCCTGAGCAGTGAAGGCAGGGGCCCTTTCCCCGGACGCAGCAGCCATCGTCGCTTCCAGACCGAGGTCACAGCAGCACTTGCAGTGTAGGTCCTCTCCTGTCGAAGGTCAGGTATCTAGTGATTGAACAGATAGAAAATGGTGGTGACGTCCGCGGCGGTGATGTCCGCGGCGGTGCGCATCATCACCGCCGGCGCACCTGTTCATTGGCTCCTGGGACCCATAGGGTCCAATGTTAACCAATGCAGCATTGCGCCGCGGTCTACGACCGCCTACCGCGACGGTGTGCAACGCCAGCACTGTTACCCCACAATCCCATTGTCCCAGTTTAGAGGTCAGGCAGCCGCCATTTCAGGGGCCCACATGGCTTCATTTACCTCTGCGTCACACATAGCTAGGCCTACACTCAACACACGTACAGGAAGGGTTTTGTGATTGGTGTAGTCTTGTGTGTAACTGTGGGTACATACCTGGAGGAAAAATGACTGATTTGTCGCTGTTGTCCTTCCTAGGCACCATCAGCTGGGACATGTGAGAAGATGGCGGAATCCTCTGGTGTACCGACAGCTGGTGGACCTGTTGACAATGGAAGAGCGACATGTCATCGTCACCTACCGGTTTGACCGTGCCACAATCCAGGAACTATGTACCCAGTTGGAGCCAGACCTGATGTCACCAATCCGCCATCCCACTGGAATCCCCCCTGATGTGCAGGTGCTGTCAGTGCTCCATTTCCTTGCAAGTGGGTCATTCCAGACAACAGTGGCCATGGCATCAGGGATGTCCCAGCCGATGTTTTCCAACGTTTTGTCCAGAGTTTTGTCTGCCCTGCTGAAACACGTAAGGAGATACATCATTTTCCCTGAGGTAGAAGATTTGCCTACAGTGAAAGGTGACTTCTATGCCCTTGGACATACCCCCAACGTCATAGGTGCCATTGATGGGACCCATGTAGCTCTGCCCCCCCCCACAGGAGTGAACAGGTGTACAGAAACAGGAAGAGTTATCATTCCATGAATGTTCAGATGGTCTGTTTGGCAGACCAGTACATCTCCCAGGTAAATGCTATGTTCCCTGGCTCAGTGCAGGACGCCTACATCCTGCGGAATAGCAGCATCCCTGATATGATGGCTCAACTCCAGAGGCACCGTGTATGGCTATTGGGGGACTCTGGTTACCCCAACCTGTTATGGCTATTGACCCCAGTGAGGAATCCTAGGACCAGGGCAGAGGAACGGTACAATGAGGCCCATGGGCGGACTAGGAGGGTGATCGAACGCACCTTCGGCCTCCTGAAGGCCAGGTTCAGGTGCCTCCATATGACAGGTGGTTCCCTATTCTACTCACCGAAGAAGGTGTGCGAGATCATCATCGCCTGCTCGATGCTTCATAATTTGGCTTTGCGACGCCAGGTGCCTTTTCTGCAGGAGGATGGTCCAGATGACGGTGTTGTGGCAGCTGTGGAGCCTGTGGACAGTGATGAGGAGGAAGCTGAGGAAGAAGACAACGACAACAGGGAGTCAGTCATACAGCAATATTTCCAGTGAGACACAGGTGAGAACATTTTCCTTTTTACCATTAAATTAACTTTCACACATCTACCTCTATCCTGTCTGTCGATTTCAACCAGTATTTGGTTACTGAGTTGTACCTTTCCATTACGGTTTCACAGGTGTGGTTACCAACATTTGTCATCTGCTTGCATCTTTCAAGGACTTGTGATGTGTGAAATAGGTATATTGGCTTTACAATGGGAAACGCATTATGACTCTGTCATTGATAATACATATTTACAATATCACAGACTGACTCCAGATTGTTTTGTGTTTCAAGGGTGTTTATTGAAGTTCTCAGAAATGGGAGGGGGTTGTAAAATGAGAATGGGTGATGGCGGAGGAATGTCCATGTCAGAGTCCAGTCTATTAGTCTCACAGGTGCACTGCCCATCTGGGCATAGGAAGTGGAGCTGGGGCAGTTCAAGTATGGACAGGGTAACAAAGTGGGTCAGTGGGAGGACAACCAGGTGATCTCATTTCCTGGTGGGGGTCTTGCCATCTTGCTCTGTCCTGTTCCTGGCTCTCAGGGACCGCTTGAGTGGTGGTTGTCCATCTGCAGGGGTTGGGGTGCTGGTGTGGCGGTCCTGTGGCGGGGCGTCCTGTCCACTAGCGCCGGCGGAGGTGGTGGGCAGTTCATCCTCCTGGCTAGTGTCAGGGGCCCATTGGAGTGCCACGGTGTCCCTCAGGGTCTGCTGTATGTCCTTCAGTACCCCTACGATGGTGCCCAGGGCGGAGCTGATGGTCCTGAGCTCCTCCCTGAACCCCAAATACTGGTCCTCCTGCAGGCGCTGGGTCTCCTGAAACTTGGCCAGGACCGTCGCCATCGTCTCCTGGCACTGGTGGTATGCTCCCATGATGGAGGATAGGGCCTCGTGGAGAGTGGGTTCCCTTGGTCTGTCCGCCCCCTGTCGCACAGCAGCCCTCCCAGTTCCCCTGTGTTCTTGGGCCTCCGTCCCCTGGACCGTGTGCCCACTACACTGCCCCCAGGTCCCTGTTGTTGTTGGGGTGGTGGGTTATCCTGGGTTCCCTGTAGTGGTGGACACACCGCTGATTGACCTGTCCTGGGCAGGGAGGTTTGGGCCCGCTGGGTGGGTGCTGTGCTGGTGTTACCAGAGGGTGGAAGGTCAGTGTTGGGCTGTGCCTGTGCAATGGGAACCGACTGTCCCGAGGCCCACGATGGTCCGGGCTGGTCATCAGGATCCAGTAGGGCAGAGCTGCTATCGTCACTGTGGGCCTCTTCTGGGGGTGGAGTGGTGTTGTCTAGACCCTCTGGTGTGGTGACGGTCGTTCGGGTTCCTGCAGGGGCATAAGAGCATGATTAATGCATTTGTGTGTGTGATGGTGTGCAATGGGTGGGTTTATGTGTACCCCAGTGCAGGCATTCCTGTGTGGGGGCTTGTGTGATGATGGTTAGGGGGTTGTTCTGGCTATGTGCAGTGGGCATGCTTTAGTGCTGGGTGTCCATGCTTAGTTGTGTCATGCAGGGCTTGGTGTTGGGATGGGTGGTTTGTGTTATTAGCTCATTAGTGAGGATTTTGGGTGATAGGGGAGGGGATGAGGGTGGGGGTGTGTGATGGCATGCAGGTAGGGTGGGGGATATGATAGTTAAGATTTGACTTACCAGTGTCCCATCCTCCACCTACTCCTCCGAGGCCCTCTGGATGCATGATGGTCAAGACTTGCTCCTCCCATGTTGTTAGTTGTGGGGGAGTAGGTGGGGGTCCGCCGCCAGTCCGCTGAACCGCTATGTTGTGCCTGGAGACCGTTGAACGCACCTTCCCCCGTAGGTCATTCCACCTCTTCCTGATGTCCTCCCTATATCTTGGATGCTGTCCCACAGCGTTGACCCTGTCCACGATTCTTCGCCATAGCTCCATCTTCCTGGCTATGGAGGTGTGCTGTACCTGTGAGACAAATAGCTGTGGCTCTACCTGGATGATTTCCTCCACCATGACCCTGAGCTCCTCCTCGGAGAAGCGGGGGTGTCTTTGGCGTGACATGGGGTGGTGTGTGTGATGTGTGGGGCGTGTGAGTGTTGATGTGTGTGGTGATGTGTAGTGGTGTGTGGTGTTTTGTGCGTGGATGTGGTGTGGGTGATGGTGTTGTGTGCCTCTGTATGGTGGTGTTGTCTTGGCTGTGATGTCTCTCTGGCCTTCGTCCGTGAATTTTGGTCGTAGGGGTTTGTGGGTGATGTGGGTGTGTGTTTTATATTGAGTTGGGTGTGTGTGAGTGTTGTTTGTATGTGTATCATGTGTGTGTATTTTGAATTGTCCAATGTGGCGATGTTTTGGAGATGTGTGTGTATTTTGAGCGCGGCGGTGTGTACCGCCAATGGAATACCGCAGTTGAAAGACCGCCACGTGGATTCGTGGGTCGTAATAGCATGGGCGTGTTTCTGTTGGCGTGGAGGTGGAGGTTTTGTTTTTGCCACTTTAACTCTGACCTTTGATGTGGCGGAGTTGTGCGGGTGTCTGTATTTCGGCGGATTCCGAGATGTGTGTCATAATAGCTGTCGTGGACTACAGCCGCCGCCGCGGTGTATTGGCGGTCTTCTGCACGGCGGTAAGCGCCTTTTACCGCCAATGTTGTAATGACCCCCTAAGTCTTGAGACATACATCGGAGTGGCATATAGTGGACTAGCACAGAGCAGAGTATTTTACAATTCAATAAGGTTAAATATAGAAGCATAGAATATAGTGACGTACACTAAAGTGTTGTTTAGTGGAGTGACGCAGAATGTTGTTTTGTAAAAAGTAATAGCATACAGTACATTGTGTTACCCTGCAGTGGCGTATATTGCATTTTAGTAGAATTGAGTGCCGTTGAGTGGAGTAGCGTACACTGGAATAGAGTACACACCAGAAGTGTACCATGATGTGAGGCATAGTGGAATGGCATATAGTGGAACAATGTAAAGTGTAGTTGCGTTCAGTGGAATAGCTTACAGTTGTGAGCAGTACAAAATAGGGTTGGCCAGTATACTGGCATACACAGAAGTGTAATTGAATACATTGGTGAATAGTATAATAGCGTAAAGTATGTGTAGACTGGAGTGGTATACAGTGGAGTTGTATGGATTAGAATGGAGTAACGCACAGTGGATTATCAAACAATTTAATGACATATACCGGAGTGTCATAAAGTGGAGTGGCATACTGTAAATAACGAAGACTGCAGTGGTGTAATGTCAACTCTTATTTACTGGTGTTTTGTAAAGTAGGGTGTGTAATTAAAATGAAAGGTACTATATGATTATGTGAAAAGATGTGAATGTTTTATCTGAAAAATATGAATGTTAATATCTAAAAATTACATTTCTGGCAGTGTATATAACTAGTGTAAGTATTTGTAAACTCACATGTTGATAAAAAATATTTATAAATTGTGCTATGGTATAGCATGCCAAGTTCATTGTATACCAAAGTACATGGGACTAAGAACTGGTGATGCGCTTGGTTGTTGGTAGTGTTTACCAAAAGTAGAAATCAGCCATGTAGTTTTGATGACAATTTTGCATTATTGCATGGTCAGTGTATCGCTGACTTCTGGGTTAGGGTGTTACCATAGTTAATTATTAATTTTTATTGTTAACAACCTATTACCATTTTTCTGAAATAGCAATAGGTTAAGGTTTTTGTTTTGAAAATTCTATATATTATCGGCTTATGGATTTGTAAAAATGTTATAACTTAATAAAGCTGCACCCGTTTGATGAATACCCACACATTTTACCAGACTTCGTCCATCAATTTAATAGTAAAGGTTTTACGAGGTGTGGGTGTAACAAAAAAAGGTGTGTCCCAACATGTGCTTAAATCAAATGTATTTAGTTTAGATTTTTAACATTTGTGGTGCGCAAAAAGTGGGAGTTGTGCTTTGTTCACATTTGACAGGATTACATATTATGGTCCACACATTTATTTTGTGTAGTGCAGGTAAGTTTTGTAATTATTGTATACATTTTTATGTATTATAAATTAACAACATTTATTGCTGCGGTATTTTTGCAAAATGTGGGCTTATTTCTCAGTAGTTCCCCTCTACATATGTCTGACAAGCCATTAGCTGATCAGGTATTCATTAGCTTTACAAGAGTTGAAAGCAGGCATGTTGCTTTTAGGTACACTTTCCTTGTATTGTGCGTTACACCAGTATTTTTGTCCTAAATATTACCACTGCACTAAAGTGGTACTATGTAGTGGAAAATCGTTAGAAATGTATATATATATATTTTTCAAAACCTAAAGGGTAGAGCAGGAGCACTGAGGTACCACAGAATGTTTCCAAGGCTAACATTTTTGTTTATACATTTTTCAACATTTTTATACCACTGTACGGTTAAGTACATTATTTTTCAAAGTAGCTCAATACTTCATTACTGTTGGAAAGTCGGTTATTGGTAAGGGAAGGTAAGATGATGAAACAGGTTGGGGGGAGAGCAGCCACATGGGTCTTCAAAGGAGGGAAGGACATTTGGACCAGCTCAGGATCTCCCCCATTTCCTGCAAACACAGACAACCAGGTGCCCTCTTATTTAGATTACGAGAGGGGTGTGGTAAGGATTTTTAGCCACACCAGTGGGTAGGCTCAGCCAGACCTAACCTCCAAAATTCAGTTGCAGCTGGCAGTAGCAGCGCCTCATTCCGTCTCCTTCCAGAGGACCCCCTGGATCCAGATAAGTCGGGTCCCCGACGGGGGGGCATGTTGTGTGTGTGTGTGAGGGTATGTGAATGTTTGTGTGTGCATGGATGCGGGTGTGTGTTGCGTGTTGAATGTGTGTGTGCATGTATGGAGGTGTGAGTACATGTATGTTGTGACATGTGAATGCGTGTCTGTGTGTATGTTTGAAAGTGTGTGCGGATGTGTGTGTGAATGGATGTATGCATGCATGTAAGCATGTAGGAATGGGTGTGTGTATGCTTGTGTGTGAAGGAGGAGTGAATGAAGGGGGGGTGGAGGGGTTTGGAGAGGTGGGGGCGGTGTGGGGGGTAAGTGGAGAGGAAGGGAGGAGACCCCTATCAGTGACAGGGAAGGAATTCCCTGTCACTGATATGGCCTACCACCATGGTTTTCGTGGCATTACGAATGCAACGAAAACCATGGTGGTAGGCGGGGTCATAATCCCGCAGGCTGAACAATGGCAGCCGCTGGGCTGGAGATGGATATCTCCAGCCCAGCGGCTGTTACCGCGGTGGCATTTGTAGTGGTACATTGGCAGGTTGGCTTCAGCCAACCCGCCAATGTCATAATATGGCTGTAAATACTGCCAGCCTGTTGCCGGTACTTACCACCACTTTAACGCCGACCGCTAGGGTCGTAATGACCCCCCAAGTCTGACTGAGGCTTCCTGCTTGCTTTAGCCATACACAACTCCTTCGCGGTCGGCCTCAAACTTTGACATTGCCCCGGTCTAGTGTGACCAGATGACAAGATTGGATTGGCGATTTTAGGTACTAGAAAATATTATTTCTTTAAAAATTCATATCTCTGATTCCCTTTATCCGATTTTAATAATTTTGGTGTCATTGGATTTTTATTGTGTTTTGTGTTTTACTTATGTACTGTTTTGTGGTTTTTAAATGCTTTCCACACCTGTCTCCTTAGTTAAGCCTTGTCACCCATTGCCAAGCTAACAAGGGTTAAGCGGGGATTCATTTATTGAGACTTGACTGGACTTAGTAGGGGTAAGTGGCCTCTTGCTCCGTGTAGGTACGTACCTGCCCTTACTAATAATCTACTTTCCAAAAAGACAACACTGTGAGAACACCCATGCACCCCCCATATAATGCCTCCATCACACAGATCACCAGATTTACCAAGCCACGCAGTCCCACCGAGGGGGCCTTAAACTCATCACGGACAAAACGGAGATCCTTATCTTTGGAAACAAGAGCTACCATGGGTATTCCTCCTGGTGGACACCTGAAATAGGTCCCATGCCACCTGTTCAGACCAGGGCAGAAAACTATGTATCATCATAGACAATAAACTCACAATGAATAAACACGTCAATGCTGTGATTGCATCCTGCTGCTTCATCCTCAGAATGCTCCCCAAGATTTTCAAATGGCTCCTCAGGCTCTCGTGACCAGTAGACTTGACTGCAGCAGGGCACTCTACATTGGCATGTCCATCCAGCTAACTCAAAGACTCTAAACCATCAAAACCACCATCTTTAGACTCATCCTAGATGTTACCAGCAGCGCTCACATCATTCCCTCCCTCACCGAACTACACTTGTTACCCATCCAGAAGTGTTGTCATTTCAAGCTGCTCATCCATGCATACAAAGCCCTCCACAACGCCAGACCAGCGTACCCTAATGACCACATTTCACTCTACCAACCTTCCAGACAGCTACGGTCTACCTTTCTCTCCATCTGGTTACTCGCATCAACAGAAGCAAGTCAGGAGGGTGCACCTTCTCCTTCATTGCTGCCAAGAACTGGAATGAACATCCTCAACACATGGGAACTGCAACTTCACTTCTCAATTTCTGAAAGAAACTGAAGTCCTGGCTGTTCAACTAGGACTGCTGCCTGGCCTATGTTCCTGCTCCAGTGCCTGGATACCCTAACAGGTGATTGGCTGCGGAACACAAACCAACATAACTTAACAGGAAGGCCTTGCATGGCTTGGAAAATGTGATTCTAGATTTTGAGACGCTACACATTGCTTTGATTGGTGCAAAAGTGACACAAACATTGTTAACTTGCTTGAGGTAAATCCTTCAGAAACTGTGATTCTTCTGATAGAACAGTCACCTACTTCATCAGTTATCCTTTTTTGGCCTCTGCCTTGCACCAGTCCCATCAGCAAAGAACACTGGTGTAGGTATTGATCCACATCTACCCTTGAACCATCAAGTTTCTTTCATCTCCAAATAGTACTTAACTATTGTGCAAACATAATGCCCTCATACATTTGATTTTCGGTCTGAGAACATTTGGCACAATAACTGATTCCTTTTGTCACTTCACAGGCTACCAGCTGACAAGTCATTTTTGAAATCCTTCTTCAAGAATTATTGAGGTGCAACATATTTTCAAGTGATTAACCTGGATTTACTAACCAAGCTTTCTCGTTCTCTTGTAATGACCCCAAACCACCTCAAGTTCAAGAAAGTGATTACAACTGTTCATTTTTGCACTTTAAAAATATTGTGGGGGTCATTCTGACCCCGGCGGTCAGAGACCGCCGGGGCCAGGGTCGGCGGGAGCACCGCCGACAGACCGGCGGTGCCCCGCAGGGCATTCTGACCGCGGCGGTTCGGCCGCGGTCAGATATGCGGGAAACCGGCGGTCTCCCGCCGGTTTCCCGCTGCCCTGCAGAATCCTCCATGGCGGCGGGGGATTCTGACACCCCCTACCGCCATCCTGTTCCTGGCGGTAGGGGGTGCCGCGGGGCCCCTGGGGGCCCCTGCAGTGCCCATGCCAATGGCATGGGCACTGCAGGGGCCCCTGTAAGAGGGCCCCACAAAGTATTTCAGTGTCTTCTTTGCAGACACTGAAATACGCGACGGGTGCCACTGCACCCGTCGCACCTTCCCACTACGCTCAATTCTGAGCCGGCGTCCTCGTGGGAAGGTTGATTTGCCCTGGGCTGGCGGGCGGCCTTTTGGCGGCCGCCCGCCAGCCCAGGGCAACTCCCAAAATACCCTCAGCGGTCTTTCGACCGCGGAGCGGTATTTTGGTGGGGGAAGTCTGGGGGAAGTCTGGCGGGCGGCCTCCGCCGCCCGCCGGACTTAGAATCACCCCCTGTATTTCTTATTTGAGAAAATGTGCAGTTTCATCTCGTTTCACCTCTCTTTTCAGAAGTTTTCACTAGCCAGTTTTAGGAGATATATTACTGGCGTATATGGCTATGCTCCAGATATTACCACTCAATTAGTTAGTAGTTAATAAATACGACCTTTGGGGGTCCTTTGATAGGTGGAGGCCAACTGCATTACATGTTCCAAGGAGAGGTCGGGGTCTTGTCCCACCCACCTCTCCATGAGTTTGACAAGAATACTATTTATTGTTCCAGCATATATTTTTTATTTCAACTTGTTTTCTTAGTGCTTGAAGCAGTTTGCAGCAATTTATTAGCCGAATCCTCATTACAATCATAAAGTTAACTTGATGCCTCTTTGGGTTTCAATGTTATATTTTCGAACATTGTTCTGTATGTCTCATCAACTTTCACTCTTTCCAAAATTGTTTTTATGACAAGATATTTTACATATTGCCAGAAAACAAAGAAGTGAAGCAATGGGCCCACCTCTTTGGAGGCCATGCTGAACTTCTAGGGACATATATGCTTAAATATTTAAAAAATATTCGTGATTGTGCCTTGCAGAATGGAGAATGAGATACTTGGGTGTGCCTGTGCTCTTGCCATTACAAATGTTAATTTTAATAAGGACTCCTGGGGTTTTTCATGGGAGATGACTTTTCTGGCCATCTGTATATGTATAGCTTGCTCGAAGGCCTATCATTCCATTTGAGCATATTTTGGTTGAGTCTGTACGGCTTGGCATAATGGGGGTGTAGATACCACCTCTCACACCATGTGCCATGCCCTAAGGTAGAAATCACCTTATAGGCAGATGTAGGTTTAGAGATGGGTTTATTCAACATGCCCATCAGGCACACTATACACCATTAACTTCATGTTTTAGAACCCACTCCTTATATTTATTGTAGTATAAAGTTGCACAAGTTTGCCTATTTGCTGTGGTACCTTCAAGAAAGTCTATAGCATTGATTAAATAGGAACTTCCCTATTGGGAATGTTCTTGCTGTCTAACAATTTTTTTTCAGTCACATGATCACTAGTGGTTCCTTCACCTTTAAAGAGCGAGAGACCACACTTTAGATAATGCAACATGGCAATGGCATTTTGTTTCCCTAGCTGGGATCATGTAGTTTAGATTAGGAACCATGGAAGACAATGTGAAGCTGGCATTGCTTCCATGAGCTCCTTTACCCACAACAGGCACTGTTGGAGGTAGTCAAGGAAAATCTTATGGTTGCTTTCCTGCATCTATCATATATGGCACCACATTCTTGTTGCCTGTTGAGTTCTGGCAGGGAGTTGTCTGGAGAAGAAAGTGCAGTCCGCTAGGGAGCAAGAGGCAAGAAACTGAGCAAGTCCCAGAGGGCAGCCTGAGGGAGGGTGCTGATCTGTCCTGCTTAGGAGTGCGAACGAAAGGACTAGGTGCCTCTTGTTGAGGGGGAGACGGAAGGGCCTAAGCACCTAGGTCTGGGAAGTCACAGTACGCTTGCGAATAAAAGGTTCAGCTAGAAAGAAGACCTATGAGTGGTCAATCTGGACTGTCGCTGGTGGATTATTGATGTGTTTTTAGAGGATGCTCTCCATTTAAATTGGAAACATTCCTCATTGTTTGTTTGTATTCGTGCAAAAACTTAAGCAAGTGATGAGCTGGTTTACCTATACTCGAAGTGTGGCACATCTCTATACTTGTTGCACTCTTCTATAGTACTTCATCTTGAATGGCTGATATTTTATGGATCAATATCCTGAAATCGTTCTTGCTCTTGCTTTAAAAGATGTTTGCATAAGACAAATTCAGCCTTGACATGGAGAATGTATTTTACTTCAGATTATCATGTTTTAACTCTCTTGGCAAGGCATTGTATACATTTGCATACTGTGAAGGTATACTGTTCGGTTGCTAAATACTATATGTAATGGTTCATATAATTAAAGAAGTTACTTGTATAGTGTCCGTGACTAGTTGAATTCGGCATGAATTATAATACTGATTTGGAACAATATTGAATTACATGCAGTTATGGGGGTACAGATTTTTGTATATGTAGCAGGTAGAACTAGTGCATATTCATCGGCCACAAATGTGAAATAATGTGAATGAAAAAAGAAAAGAGGCACAAAAAAATAAGCTGTTTTAGAAAAAAAAAAGATACGGGGTATTTTCGACTAATGTAATAAAGACACTACATAATTAAAATAACACCATAACAAGTAATACAACACTCATCATCAATCATTAAGTATGTCAATGACATCACAAGAAACCTTAAAGCACCCTGATGTTGCAACATCATTGGATGTTCAGGTCAAAGTGTCTAATAAAGGACAGCCAGTTTCCACTTGTTCGTACTGTTTAAAATATCACCATTAATCACTGTTGAATAAGAGGCATAGCCTTAGAACAGCTTGCTGTCACATCCTTATTAAAAAGTCCAGGCTTGGTATTTTTGCGATTTTTCATAGCTGTTTACAACTTCATCAGCCATTTTTTTGAGTCACCATAGCTAAAGAGCACATGAAGGGCAAGGCAAGGGCACCAAGCAATAAAAGTAAAAGGAAAAAGGTATGAGTAGTAAATGTAAGCCTGCTTCTTTGCGATTTAAATGAAGGTGAAAACAGCACGAGGGTTTTGAAAAGATCAGTCTCTGCATAAAATGTGTGTGTTTTTATAGGTAGCAAATGTATATCCCATGAACCGCCTTAATGCATCTTTAAAAGTGTTTTTAACGGCGAATCTCACCCAGTTTGCAGACTGCTTCAGATCTTGATGTAAATACCTACCTGCAGCGGCTAAATTCCCCAACTGGCAATGACTATATAAAGAAATTGATCGGACTTGTTTAGGCCGAAGACATAAAAGTCACCAAGTCAGTTCATTGTATATATATGTATATATATACTAAACTGTGGGTGGAAATAATAAGAATAATGTGAGGGAAAAAGAAAAAATGATTCACGAAAAGTTACATATTGCATAAAACAACACACAAGATTTAGTAAAAACACATTATGTATCATTCATGAGCACAAAGTGAGAGGACGCGGACGTGCTATACTTCAACCTCGTAGGTTTTGTCCTAGTGTCAGTGGAGAACGCACCTGGTGAAGTTTAGAGGGGTTTTGAAGCATTACACGTAGGAAGGCTGGGCTCCAGTCACTGTCATGCAGTAGTTAATATAGTTAACCTGGTACAGCCTTCGATGCTGTAGACAAGGTAGAAGAGGCCTATAGGGCAATCACGCAGTGCCCAAAGGGGTGGCTTTACAGGCCAGTGTGTGGGCTGTTTTTCTGGCTGTTTGTGGACCTGTTGTATGGTCTGCTGGTACTGTTTTTAGGTCTCGGTTCTAGACGGCACCCATGTGCATCTCAAACCGAGACTGCTGTGTCTACACTGTGGGCTTCAGTCCGCCCTACAGCCTCCCCATTTGTTGCCACGATCATCTTTCCGTTTGCAGCATCACCATTCGTGAAGGGCATGTGTATGTCATGCCTTGTCTCTGTGTTTAGCCCTCCTCGAGTCGTCCGTCCAACAACTGTAAAGGTACACAAGGTCCATGTTTTTAGCCATTGTTTGGGACTACTTTTTCATTTTAGTCGCTGACCGGTTCCGCCACACATTAGGAGAGCTATTGTTCCTGTCTCCACTTCTTAATCTTGGTTTCTTTGGGCCCACTCCCCCAGGATTCACGCTCTTACTTTAATTAATTCAAGGTGCAGGAAATCCCCAAATCCACTCGCTGGCACTCGTGTCTGTTGTGCTTTTTTAACAGGGCTGAGAGGCGTCTGGTTCTCATCATAATGGGGGTTCGTTGCTTCTGACGGTGAATAAGGAGTATATACAGAAAGTTTCTTGCCAACGCATCGGAGATACCTTTGCTGTGCGTGTAAGCATCGCTACCATCAGGTACCGAGTATCCATACCTGCTGCACCCTCCTAGTACAGGATGCACCTAGCTCTGACAGCGTGCCTCATTTCTGATTCTGGACTAAACACACCCTCTGCTATTTCAGTGCCGTAGTGTGCACAGCTCTGTCAGTGCACCTCAAGCCTTATCTGACTCATCCTCTGCTATTTCATTCAGTACCAGGGCGAACATAGCTCCTACAATTTACCTCAATTCTGACAGGTTGCATTCTCTGCTATTTCAATTCCCAGGCGTGCATAGCTCTGACAATGTACCTCAATTATGGCATGTCAAGCTCTCTGCTATTTCAGTACAGGGACGTACAGCGCCATCCTTTCCTACTTCAGTCCTGGGGTGCTTTTTCATTGTACCTCAACCTGAACTGTTGCCCCCTCCTCTATTTTTGGAATGAGGCGCACAGCCCCATCTAAATTCAGACACGCGGCCCCCTTGGCTCCTGCAGTACTGGAACGCCACAGCTCTGCCAATGTATCTCAATGTGCACCTTCTGCTATGAACGTACCTGGGCATTCATAGCTCTGCCAAGGTATCTCGACCGAGACTGCTTCTGCAACCTCTGTTATACGTTACTGGGGCACACTCAGTTCAGCCGGTGTACCTCAGGTGGGACTAGCACACCATCTGGTGTTACAGGACTAGGACACGCACAGCTGTCAATGTGCCTCGATCGCGGCCTTCTACACCTGCTCTGCTAATACACTAATGAGGCATACTCAGCTCTTCCAGTGTACATCAAGACTGACCTATCGCACCAGAAGCTAATACAGTACTAGGCCACACTTAGCTCTGGCAATGTACCTCTATCCGGACTTGCCATTCCCTCAGCTCTCACAAACACACCTACACATACTCTCTCCTCAGTTCTGCCCTGCCTGTTTTCCGTGATGCATCCTCAGTACTGCAGCAGACAACCCCACCCGCTCTCCCATTCAGCACCCCCACTGCACTCCCGTTCACCACCACACCCCTTTGCCAAAGGCAATAGGTCGCCCATTGCTTGTTATTGTTGGTTTCCATGATATTTAAGCAATCATTGCCTTCAGCAAGCACAAGTCCATGCAGTCTTTCTCACCTGGCAAAGCTCATAGACAGCATGTGTTTTCAAATTTCAAAGATGCCCAGTATGCAAATATGGGCCACATTAGCTTTCTAATTTACTAAAAGTGGCCACTTTTATTTTGGTTCCTACTTTCTGTCCCAGTCCGACCTTCGCTGTGGACGAATGTTTGTTTTTTCTGACTGTACTCAAAGATGATATAAAACATGAGTACGAAGTATGAACTCTGGATACTCAAATTGCAATCAAACTATACCGGTTGCCCTCACCACAATGACTGATAATCACTGTCACTCTGTTGTTTGTAATCAAGTGTTCAGAAACATTTGCGGTCATCACTCTTAGGAAATAAAAACCAATGGTGCCTCAAGGAGTAGATATGATCTCTGATCCTCCTGCCAAAAATTATGGCTCATACTACTTTCTTCCCAATCAACTTAATGATCATAAAACTCTATTTATACTGTGCAGAAGGCAATTGTCTCACATGGAAAACAATAAGCTGATGTTGTCATATCTTACTGTAATGTTCATAGCCACTAACTTATCATGTTCACTAGTAAGGCTATGAACACAACATAACACAGTTAAAGAAACCTGTAAAAACTTCTAAAGGGCATCATCACGTTAATATTCAGGCACTTGGTATTTAAGGTTAAGGATTTGCAGTACATATGAAGTTTGTTATGTCATCATTGAACTAATTAAGACTGCAGCCCAATAGCTATGAATTCAGGAAGGAAATATTTTGTTAGAGACATTGGAATAAAGGTTATCAGACAATAATATGATCCTTGCAAGAAACAGGGGTGTGAACCCACAGCATCAGAGTCCACGCACAAGGTTATTTCAGGACCTTCTTCAAGATTTTGATGCAGATAGAGAACTGGCTGGATCAGGCAATCCCTTTCTGTAACTCGTAGGATCATCTTCCTGAACATTTGTCAGTGAACGACCTGTGAATAGCTATGGGAAAGTAATCGGTCATGCACATACATAAAATGTATTTTTCACATTTACAATAGCTTAGGTTTGAAAAAGAGAGTGTTTTGAAAATGCAGTTACCTACTAAGTAATCAGAAGGGAGGCTATCAACCCAAACGAAGACCTCTGTGGTGACTGTCCATCTTACCCAATTGGAAGTAAGCTGCACACCATTTAGAAAATAATTATCCCATACAAGCTAAACATTCCAATCCATTGTGTGGAAAAACTATTGCAAAGACAATAGGTCTTACTTTTCTTAAATATGCATTGGCAAATTTATTAGGCCTCACATGTTTGGGGGACGTGTTTAGGAATAGTTGGGCAGCTTTGTGTATTTGTTCTAGAAAGATTATACCGATGTAAAGAAGCACCTATTGCTGGAACAATATAGAAGCTGGAAGAAGAGACCCTTTTTAACAGGCCACATGAAAAGAATTGAGGTTTATCCTCAGTGAAGAGTGTTACAAAAACGTGTCAGAAGCCAAGGTTGACATATTATTTGGTGAATGTAAATGGAAGAAACAGCAAAACATTGCATAGTAGATACTTTTGACAATGGGACAGTATTTCAAAGGATCTATACGACAGCATGAGCATATGCGTGTATTCACTTTGTGTCCACAAACTGTAATTCCAACAAAACACTATTACAGGAAATTAATGCGAACAAATTATCAAGGGTGATTAGTGGATAGCCTTAGTCTGCACAAAGACAAAATGGACCTGTTTTAAAAACAATAAAGTCACAAGCCAGCAAATAAGATGTTATCATGTCAGTAAAGTAAATACATAAAAAAACAAACACTTAGGCCCTCATTACAACCCTGGCGGTCGGTGGAGAAGTGGCGGTAACACCGCAAATAGGCGGGCGGTAAAAAAACCTGCCACTTCTCCACTCCAACGGCCAGGGTGGTAACAACCAGTGGGCTGGAGACTTCGGTCTCCAGCCCAGCAGCCATCACTATACCGCCGGCGGTATCATGACCCCGCATACCGCCACAAAATCCATGGCAGTAGGCACTATCGGTGCCAAGGAATACATTCCCTTGCACTGATAGGGGTTTCCCTCTCCCTACCCAGAGTGTTCCCCCAAACCCACGACTCCCCTACCACCCCCCAAAGGTGGTCGGACCCCCTCCCCACGCCCCCCCAACATTGACACACACCCCCCCACGCGCACACACACACAACTACACATACACGCCTGCATGCACACACACTTACACGCACTCATACACACAGACATACACACAGACATACAAGCACACATTTTCCATACACACAACAGCCCCCGCATGCATACACGCACTCACACACCCTCTCTACACACTCACACGCACACCCCCATGCATGCCCACAACACACAATCCCCCCAACCCCCTTCTCTTACGGATGATCACCTTACCTGGTCAGGTGATCCTCCAGGAGGGAACGGGATCCATGGGGGCTGCTCCGCCACTAGCTCCCCATCACCAGAACACTGCCACGCCGAATCAAAGGACGTGATTCAGTGGGCGGTTTTCTGATGACGTGGCGGTGGAGATGGAGCAGCCTCCACTTCCCCGCCGATGGCCAGTATGGCTGCTGGCAGCTCTCCGTCCGGAAAAGGGCGGAGGGCTGCCAGCAGTCATAATACGCTGTGCGGAAAACCGCCTGCACTGGCGGTCTTCAGCACAGCGGTACCTCAGCGGTCTTGCTAAAAGACCGCCGAGGTCCAAATGAGGGCCTTAGTCTGATTTCTTCACTCTAACAAAATAACAGTTTGGGCACCCTGGCCAATGGAAACACAAATGGGACAATGTAGCCATCCTCAAACTGCCAAGGCTTTGACAGACTGCCAATCCCAGCAATAGCAACATAAAAAACTTATGAATGGGAATGGCTGAGGAGGGCTGACCCAAAGCCTGCTCTCTTTACTATGTCTTACCTGCACTATTATATTTAGGAATTGTTAGAAATGGGGTCTTTGGTTGGCAGTCAGGTTACCCCCTGTCCAAGCAAGGACCCTCACTCTAGTCAGGGTAAAGGAAAATCACCCTGAGCTAACCCACACTCACCCCCTTGGTAGCTTGGCACGAGCAGGCAGGCTTAACTTCAGAGTTCTAGGTGTAAAGTATTTGTACCAACCCACACAGTAACTTAATAAAAACACTACAAAATGACACAACACAGGGTTAGAAAAATAGAAAATATTTATATAAACACAACAAGACCAAAACGACTAAAATCTAACATACACAAGTCAAGTTATTAGTTTTAAAAACTAAAGAGTCAAATCCTTTTGTAAATAGGTAAAACACTATTAGCATTGAAAAGTACCTGAGCAATGTCAAAATAACACTCATGGGCGAGTGTGCGTCAAAAAAGGTAAGCGGTGCGTTGATTTCTCACCCGCGAGCGAGACCGTGCATTGTTTCTCCTCTCTGCAGGAGAGAGATGCGTCGGTCCGGGCAGTACTCGGGCCCGACAGGCGTTGCATCTGTTTTCTGCGCCCGGCAAGGTTTGCGTAAAAAATCCAGCTGCACGGTATCCGAAAAAGCATGCAGGTTGGGTTGGGAATTATCGGCCTCCGTCAGTGGTGTTGTGTGTCGTTTCTCCAGCTGTGTGCGTCGATCTTCCAGCGGAGCATCGATTTCAGCCGAGAAGCAGGCGGCGCGTCGTTTCTTCAGCCGTGTCTCGGAGGTTGCATCAGTAATCTCCCTGCATGGCAGTCTGTGCGTGTATTTTCAATCTTGGTCTGCCAGCTTCACCTGCCAAGGCCCCAGGAACTGGATAGGGCACCACTTTGCAGGAGAGGAGTCTCAGTAGAGAATCCAAGTGCTGGCAGGGGAAGTCTTTGATGGCCCTGAGACTTCAACATCAGGAGGCAAGCTCAGGACAAGCCCTTGGAGATTTGTTCACAAGCAGGAATGCACAACAAAGTCCAGTCTTTGTCCCCTTTCACCAGGCAGAAGCAGCAACTGCAGGATAGCTCCACAAAGCACAGTCACAGGCAGGGCAGCCCTTCTCCTCAGCTCTTCTCCATGTAGAGGTTCCTCTTGATTTCCAGAAGTGATCTAAAGTCTGTGGTTTTGGGTGCCCTTCTTATACCCCTTTTGGCCTTTGAAGTAGGCTTACTTCAAAGGAAAGTCTCTCTTGTTTGTGAAATCCTGCCTTGCCCAGACTGGGGCCCCAGACACACATCAGGGGGTTGGAGACTGCATTGTGTGAGGGCAGGCACAGCCCTTTCAGGTGTGAGTGACCACTCCTCCCCTCCCTCCTAGCACAGATGGCTCATCAGGATCTGCAGGCTACACCCCAGCTCCCTTTGTGTCTCTGTCTAGTGTGAGGTGCAACCAGCCCAACTGTCAAACTAACCGAGACAGGGAATCCACAAACAGGCAGAGTCACGGAAATGGTATAAGCAAGAAAATGTCCACTTTCTAAAAGTGGCATTTTCAAACACACAATTTCAAAATCAACTTTACTAAAAGATGTATTTTTAAATTGTGAGCTCAGAGACCCCAAACTCCACATGACCATCCACTCCCAAAGGGAATCTTCACTTTAATCAGATTTAAAGGTAGCCCCCATGTTAACCTATGACAAGGACAGGTCTTGCAACAGTGAAAAATGAATTTAGCATTGTTTCACTGTCAGGACATGTAAAACACATTACTATGGGGGTCATTCTAACCCTCGCCGGTGGCGGATGCCGCCGGCCTGGCGGGAACCGCCAGAAGACCGTACCGCGGTCAAAAGACCGCGGCGGTCATTCTGAGTTTCCCGCTGGGCTGGC
Source organism: Pleurodeles waltl (assembly GCF_031143425.1). NCBI lineage: Eukaryota > Metazoa > Chordata > Amphibia > Caudata > Salamandridae > Pleurodeles > Pleurodeles waltl. The sequence goes on along the minus strand of NC_090444.1, from coordinate 1,659,463,903 downwards.
GGGCGACCGCCAGAAGGCCGCCCGCCCGCCCAGTGGGAAACCCCCTTCCACGAGGATGCCGGCTCCGAATGGAGCCGGCGGAGTGGAAGGGGTGCGACGGGTGCAGTTGCACCCATCGCGATTTTCAGTGTCTGCCACGCAGACACTGAAAATCTATGTGGGGCCCTGTTAGGGGGCCCCTGCACTGCCCATGCCAGTGGCATGGGCACTGCAGGGGCCCCCAGGGGTCCCACAACACCCGTTCCCGGCAGCCAGGTTCTGGCGGTGAAAACCCCCAGAACCAGGCTGGCGGGAAGGGGGTCAGAATCCCCATGGCGGCGCTGCTTGCAGCGCCACCGTGGAGGATTCCCTGGGGCAGCGGGAAGCCGGCGGGAAACCGCCGGCTTCCCTTTTCTGACCGCGGCGGTCAAAATGCCCCCGGAAGCACCGCCAGCCTGTTGGCGGTGCTTCCGCGGTCGTTGGCCCTGGTGGTCCATGACCGCCAGGGTCAGAATGACCCCCTATATGTCCTACTTTAACCATACACTGCACCCTGCCCTTGGGGCTACCTAGGGCCTACCTTAGGGGTGTCTGACATGTAAGAAAAGGGAAGGGTTAGGCCTGGCAAGTGGGTACACTTGCCAAGTCGAATTTACAGTTAAAATTGCACACACTGCAGTGGCAGGTCTGAGACATGATTACAGAGCTACTTATGTGGGTGGCACAACCAGTGATGCAGGCCCACTAGTAGCATTTGATTTACAGGCCCTGGCACCTCTAGTGCACTTTACTAGGGACTTACCAGTAAACCAAATATGCCAATCATGGATAAGCCAATTACATACACATTTTGTAAAGGAGCACTTGCACTTTAGCACACATCAACAACCTGGGTAACAGAGGCAAAAAGTTAAGGGAGACCACGCAAAGGATGAAAAGTCTAACACTATGCAGTGAGATGGTGGAAGAGTCAGCCCCCATCAGCTGTTGCTCGTTTTAAGTCTCATTCACAAACTGATCATCTTATCTTCATCAGCCATGCATTGACTGTAACTATCAGTCTTTACATCCAGATATTTTCCGGCTGTTAATTAAAGCACTCGTTTTATGAGTCCGCATATGAAGGCCCCACTTGTGCTGGCAGAACCCAGAAGTGCGACCTTCTGAAATGTGGTGCTACATCAATGCTGCATTACAATCTAGTGGTCTCTGTCTGAGCCGCAGTTGCAGTGGTGAGACCCAGCCACGGACAGCCTGCGTCTGAGCTGGCTGTCTCTGCAGAGGCGGACAGCAGCCAGCTATGGCATGTCTCCTGCGAGATGCACAGACCACCCTCCTACTCACAATCTCGCCCTGGAAAACGGAGGCATAGACTGCCCAGATTTTTAGACCAAAAACAAAGATAGTTTTTCACAGACATAGTCGAGTTAATAAAGTTTAGCAGCCACCCTGGACACAGGAAATATAATGATGTCACTCACTGACAACAATGGTCATTACATAATGACAGACACGGTGATTTTGCTTGATTTCACGAGATTTCCACTGTCTGTGAGTTTGAAATTTGACAAGCCAAGAATAAAGGAATCATAGAGTTCTAGATTTTACTTTTCATTCCCGTTCGTGTAGTTTGGTTTTCAACATTGTAAATGCAGGACTGCAAGTACCTGAATCCAAAGTGCACATCATCCAGGAGAATCTGCTCATGTAGGGCATGAGACAACCCAGGGTAAGTACAGTGTTTCACTGATAGTAACTGGGATAAAAGTCAGAAGGTCACGTTGTAACTGTTGGACCTGTCTTTTTGACAGGGACATCCCCAAACTTTTTGCCTCCTTCCTCCTATTTTTTCTGACCTGTTGTTGTTGGCTTTTGACCTCTGGGCACTTTTCCACTGCTAATCAGTGCTAAAGTGCATATGCTCTCTGTGTAAATTGTACTACTGATTGGTTTATCCATGATTGACTATTTAATTTACTTTTAAGTCCCTGGTAGAGTGCACTACATGTGCCTAGGGCAGGTAGATTAAATGCTACTAGTGGGCCTGCAGCACTGGTTGTGCCACCCACCTCAGTAGCCCCTTAACCTTGTCTCAGGCCTGCCATTGCAAGGCCTGTGTGGGCAGTTTCACTGCCACCTCGACTTGGCATTTAAAGGTACTTGCCAAGCCTAGAACTCCCCTTTTTCTATACCTAAGTCACCCCTAATGTGTGCCCTAGGTAACCCCTAGAGCAGGGTGCTGTGTGGGTAAAAGGCAGGACATGTACTTGTGTGGTTATATGTCCTGGTAGTGTAAAACTCCTAAATTCGTTTTTACACTACTGTGAGGCCTGCTCCCTTCATAGGCTAACATTGGGGCTGCACTCATACATTGTTGAAGTGGCAGCTGCTGATCTGAAAGGAGCAGGAAGGTCATATTTAGTATGGCCAGAATGGTAATATAAAATCCTGCTGACTGGTGAAGTCGGATTTAATATTACTATTCTAGAAATGCCACTTTTAGAAAGTGAGCATTTCTTTGCACTAAAATCTTGTTGTGCCCTTCAATCCACGTCTGGCTAGGTTTAGTTGACAGCTCCTTGTGCATTCACTCAGACACACCCCAAACACAAGGTACTCAGCCTCACTTGAATACATCTGCATTTTGAATGGGTCTTCCTGGGTTGGGAGGGTGGAGGGCCTGCCCTCACACAAAGGACTGCCACACCCCCTACTGGGACTCTGGCAGACAGGATTGAACTGAAAGGGGGCTTGGTGCATTTCTTAGAGACTCTTTGAAGTCACCCCCACTTCAAAGGCACAACTTAGTATAAAACAGGGCCTCTGCCCTACCTCATCAGACACTTGCTGGAGAAGAAACCTGAACCAGAAACTACATCCTGCCAAGAAGAACTGCCTGGCTGCTCAAAGGACTCACCTGTCTGCTTTTCTACAAAGGACTGCTGCCTTGCTGTTGGCCTGCTGCCTTGCTGAACTCTTGCCTGGCTGTAAAAGTGCTCTCCAAGGGCTTGGATAGAGCTTGCCTCCTGTTCCCTGAAGTCTCAGGACCAAAAAGACTTCTCTCTTCCTCTTGGACGCTCCGTGCGCTGAACTTTTCGACGCACAGCTTGTTCCGCGGCAAGAAAAACGCCGCACACCACGCTGATCAACGCGACGCCTTCGGGACGATCGAAACTTTGACGCACGGCCTCGCAAGGACAACGCCGCCCGACTTCCCAGGAGAAATCGATGCGACGCCTGCCGTGAGATCAAAACTTTGACGCACGCCCTCGCAAGGACAACGCCGCCCGACTCCGCAGGAGAAATCGACGCGACGCCTGCCGTGAGATCAAAACTTTGACGCACGGCCTCGCAAGGACAACGCCGCCCGACTCCGCAGGAGAAATCGACGCGACGCCTGCCGTGAGATCGAAACTTCGACGCGCAGCCCCGCAGAACGACGCGCAGCTGGAAAACAAGCAGGAAAATCCACGCACAGACCCGGGACATCTGGTAATCCCCGTGACCCACAGAAAGAGACTGTCCGCGCGCCGGAAAACGACGCTCGACTTCCCCGCGTGGAAAATAACGACGCAAGTCCGTGTGTGCTGGGGAGAAATCGACGCACACACCCTTTTTCCACGCATCTCTTCCTTTGTGGCCCTCTGAGGAGATTTTCCACCAGAAACCAGGTACTTTGTGTTTGAAAGAGACTTTGTTTACTTTCTAAAGACTTAAGACACTTTGGCCCTCATTCTGACCTTGGCGGGCGGCGGAGGCCGCCCGCCAAAGTCCCGCCGTCAGGTTACCGTTCCGCGGTCGAAAGACCGCGGCGGTGATTCTGACTTTCCCGCTGGGCTGGCGGGCGGTCGCCTTCAGGCCGCCCGCCAGCCCAGCGGGAAAGAGGCTTCCACGATGAAGCCGGCTCGGAATCGAGCCGGCGGAGTGGAAGCTGTGCGACGGGTGCAGTTGCACCCGTCGTGTATTTCACTGTCTGCACAGCAGACAGTGAAATACATTTAGGGGCCCTCTTACGGGGGCCCCTGCAATGCCCATGCCAGTGGCATGGGCACTGCAGGGGCCCCCAGGGGCCCCGCGACCCCCCCTACCGCCATCCGGATCCCGGCGGTCGGACCGCCGGGATCTGGATGCCGGTAGGGGGGGTCGGAATCCCCTCGGCAGCGCAGCAAGCTGCGCCGCCTTGGAGGATTCAATGGGGCGGCGGTACACTAGCGGGAGCCCGCCAGTGTTGCCGGTCCGACCGCGGCTTTACCGCCGCGGTCGGAATCCCCATTGGAGCACCGCCGGCCTGTCGGCGGTGCTCCCGCGGTCCTCCGCCCTGGCGGTCTTTGACCGCCAGGGTCAGAATGACCGCCTTTATATCACTTTTCAGTGATATCTTTACAAATTCATATTGCAACTTTGATCATTTTGACCTGAAGATACCCAGATAAATATTATATATTTTTCTAAACGCTGTGTGTTGTATTTTTGTGGTGTTATGCTATGGTGTTGTATGATTTATTGCACAAATGCTTTACACATTGCCTTCTAAGTTAAGCCTGACTGCTCGTGCCAAGCTACCGGAGGGTGAGCACAGGCTGATTTTGGATTGTGTGTGACTTACCCTGACTAGAGTGAGGGTTCTTGCTTGGACAGAGGGCAACCTGACTACCAACCAAAAACCCCATTTCTAACATTGGTGACCCTGGGTTGGATACCCAGGTTCAGAGGTTAAACTCTGACCTGGTGGGAGGTAGATGTGCCTCCCAAGAAGTCCTGCTGTGCCAGGCAATTGTCCAACCTCAGGGTGTTGACTCTGGGTTGGATGACCAGGTTCAGAGGTTAAACTCTGACCTGGTGGGGGGTAGGTGTGCCCCCCAGAAAGTCCTGGCGTGCCAGGCAATTGCCCAACCGCAGGGTGGTGACCCTGGGTTGGGGAACCAGGCTCAGAGGTTAAACTCTGACCTGGGGGGAGGTAGGTGTGCCTCCCTGGAAGTCCTGGCCTGCCAGGCAATGGTTCAACCTCAGAGTGGTGACTCTGGGTTGGCTAACCAGGTTCAGGGGATAAGCTCTGACCTGTTGGGGGGTAGGCTTGCCCCCCAGGAAGTCCTGGTGTACCAGGCAGTTGTCCAACGTCAGGGTGCTGACTCTGGGTTGGATAACCGGGTTCAGAGGTTAACCTCTGACCTGGTGGGTGGTAGGTGTGCCCCCCAGAAAGTCCTGGCGTGCCAGGCAATTGTTCAACCTCAGGGTGGTGACTCTGGGTTGGATGACCAGGTTCAGAGGTTAAACTCTGACCTGGTGGGGGGTAGGTGTGCCCCCCAGGAAGTCCTGGTTTTCCAGGCAGTGATCCAGTCTGAGGGTACAGACCCTGGGCTGGAAGACCAGGTTCAGGGTGTCCCCCCGGACCTGGAGGGAGGGGCTACTGATTACAGTGCCCCTACCATGTTGTCTTCTGAGGAGGCCACTCCTAGTTGGAGGGTGCTGGACCCCAGAAGGGAGGGCAGGGGGAAGGGAGCCTCACCCCGGGCCCTAGTCCAACCTGAAGGTACAGACCCCAGGTTGGAGGGCCAGTTGCAGGTTAACAGCCCGGCACTGGTGGAGGAATGGTACAGGGCGACTTCTGTAAGCACCCTGACCATGTTGGACTCTGGGGGTACCGCTCCAGGAGGGAGGGTACAGAGCCCCAGAGGGGAGGACCAGGTTCAGGCTGTCATCCCTGACCTGGTGGAAGGGAGAGTGGTTAAAGGGTGCCCAGCACCTGGGGCTACCGCCCCCCACTCTCCACAGCCACAGTGGTTGGAGAGCTTTGAGAGGCCTGGGGCCTGGCTCTCATCCCTGGCAGCTGTCAGTAATCACTGTGACTTGCTGTCCGGGTGGACAGAGTTATCCCTGGGGAGGGGACAAGTGTCACACCCCGGGGGTAGAGTGGGCAACACCACTGTGTTGGTCATGGTGGTACTATCCTGCTCCTGGGATACATCTGTGAGCAGAGTAAGGTTAGGTGCTGCACAGATGGGATCCGCAGGTAAGGAGAAAGGTTCCCCATGGGTTGGCTTAGTGGGCCCTGAGAGTATGGACAGAGGGATCCAATTGGAGTCAGGAAGGCGAAGAACTGGAGCATGCCCCTGCTGTTGTGGGCCTGGGTCCTTGTTCTGTCGCCTCAAACAGGGAAGTACATCAGGATAGTGATTGTTCTCCCCTGGCTTTAGGCTGGTAGGGGGTCATGTTGGACCTGGCTTTTTGACAGGGACATCCCCAAACTTTTTGCCTCCTTCCTCCTATTTTTTCTGACCTGTTGTTGTTGGCTTTTGACCTCTGGGCACTTTACCACTGCTAATCAGTGCTAAAGTGCATATGCTCTCTGTGTAAATTGTACTACTGATTGGTTTATCCATGATTGACTATTTAATTTACTTGTAAGTCCCTGGTAGAGTGCACTACATGTGCCTAGGGCAGGTAGATTAAATGCTACTAGTGGGCCTGCAGCACTGGTTGTGCCACCCACCTCAGTAGCCCCTTAACCTTGTCTCAGGCCTGCCATTGCAAGGCCTGTGTGGGCAGTTTCACTGCCACCTCGACTTGGCATTTAAAGGTACTTGCCAAGCACAGAACTCCCCTTTTTCTATACCTAAGTCACCCCTAATGTGTGCCCTAGGTAACCCCTAGAGCAGGGTGCTGTGTGGGTAAAAGGCAGGACATGTACTTGTGTGGTTATATGTCCTGGTAGTGTAAAACTCCTAAATTCGTTTTTACACTACTGTGAGGCCTGCTCCCTTCATAGGCTAACATTGGGGCTGCTCTCATACATTGTTGAAGTGGCAGCTGCTGATCTGAAAGGAGCAGGAAGGTCATATTTAGTATGGCCAGAATGGTAATATAAAATCCTGCTGACTGGTGAAGTCGGATTTAATATTACTATTCTAGAAATGCCACTTTTAGAAAGTGAGCATTTCTTTGCACTAAAATCTTGTTGTGCCCTTCAATCCACGTCTGGCTAGGTTTAGTTGACAGCTCCTTGTGCATTCACTTAGACACACCCCAAACACAGGGTACTCAGCCTCACTTGCATACATCTGCATTTTGAATGGGTCTTCCTGGGCTGGGAGGGTGGAGGGCCTGCCCTCACACAAAGGACTGCCACACCCCCTACTGGGACTCTGGCAGACAGGATTGAACTGAAAGGGGGCTTGGTGCATTTCTTAGAGACTCTTTGAAGTCACCCCCACTTCAAAGGCACAACTTAGTATAAAACAGGGCCTCTGCCCTACCTCAACAGACACTTGCTGGAGAAGAAACCTGAACCAGAAACTACATCCTGCCAAGAAGAACTGCCTGGCTGCTCAAAGGACTCACCTGTCTGCTTTTCTACAAAGGACTGCTGCCTTGCTGTTGGCCTGCTGCCTTGCTGAACTCTTGCCTGGCTGTAAAAGTGCTCTCCAAGGGCTTGGATAGAGCTTGCCTCCTGTTCCCTGAAGTCTCAGGACCAAAAAGACTTCTCTCTTCCTCTTGGACGCTCCGTGCGCTGAACTTTTCGACGCACAGCTTGTTCCGCGGCAAGAAAAACGCCGCACACCGACGCTGATCAACGCAACGCCTTCGGGACGATCGAAACTTTGACGCACGGCCTCGCAAGGACAACGCCGCCCGACTTCCCAGGAGAAATCGACGCGACGCCTGCCGTGAGATCAAACCTTTGACGCACAGCCTCGCAAGGACAACGCCGCCCGACTCCGCAGGAGAAATCGACGCGACGCCTGCCGTGAGATCGAAACTTCGACGTGCAGCTCCGCAGAACGACGCGCAGCCGGAAAACAAGCAGGAAAATCCACGCACAGACCCGGGACATCTGGTAATCCCCGTGACCCACAGAAAGAGACTGTCCGCGCGCCGGAAAACGACGCTCGACTTCCCCGCATGGAAAATAACGACGCAAGTCCGTGTGTGCTGGGGAGAAATCGACGCACACACCCTTTTTCCACGCATCTCTTCCTTTGTGGCCCTCTGAGGAGATTTTCCACCAGAAACCAGGTGCTTTGTGTTTGAAAGAGACTTTGTTTACTTTCTAAAGACTTAAGACACTTTGGCCCTCATTCCGACTTTGACCGGCGGCGGTTGCCGCCGGCCTGTCGGGGGCCGCCAGAATACCGCTGCGCGGTCAAAAGACCGCCGCGGTAATTCTGACTTTCCCGCTGGGCTGGCAGGCGGCCGCCTTCAGGCCGCCCGCCAGCCCAGCGGGAAAGATGCTTCCACGATGAAGCCGGCTCGAAATCGAGCCGGCGGAGTGGAAGCTGTGCGACGGGTGCAGTGGCACCCGTCGCGTATTTCACTGTCTGCCAAGCAGACAGTGAAATACTTGTAGGGGCCCTCTTACGGGGGCCCCTGCAATGCCCATGCCAGTGGCATGGGCACTGCAGGGGCCCCCAGGGGCCCCGCGACCCCTCCTACCGCCATCCGGTTCCCGGCGGTCGGACCGCCGGGATCTGGATGGCGGTATGGGGGGTCGGAATCCCCTCGGCGGCGCAGCAAGCTGCGCCGCCTTGGAGGATTCAATGGGGCGGCGGTACACTGGCGGGAGACCGCCAGTGTTGCCGGTCCGACCGCGGCTTTACCGCCGCGGTCGGAATCCCCATTGGAGCACCGCCGGCCTGTCGGCGGTGCTTCCGCGGTCCTCCGCCCTGGCGGTCTTTGACCGCCAGGGTCAGAATGACCGCCTTTATATCACTTTTCAGTGATATCTTTACAAATTCATATTGCAACTTTGATCGTTTTGACCTGAAGATACCCAGATAAATATTATATATTTTTCTAAACGCTGTGTGGTGTATTTTTGTGGTGTTATGCTATGGTGTTGTATGATTTATTGCACAAATGCTTTACACATTGCCTTCTAAGTTAAGCCTGACTGCTCGTGCCAAGCTACCGGAGGGTGAGCACAGGCTGATTTTGGATTGTGTGTGACTTACCCTGACTAGAGTGAGGGTTCTTGCTTGGACAGAGGGCAACCTGACTGCCAGCCAAAAACCCAATTTCTAACAGTAACAAAGAGGGATAAGCACATCGAAATTTGTGCCTGGGAAGATTGTTGTGGGGGGACACATTTATAGCTGCAACGTAAGCGAATGGCATGGCATTTATTCCTACAGAACATTTAGTTGTTGCATTTTGAAATGCAGGATCCACGACTGTAAACAGATCTGGTACATACACAATTGCACCTATGAAAAAACACACATAGTTTTGCCATGACTACACAGTAGTGCTCATGCACACCAATACAGACAACCAGGCATGTACCTCTGCATGTAGAAGCACCATATAACAAGCATTTGCAATGGAATGGGTCTCGCATTTGCTCAACTTAAACCTATTAGCTCTGTAAACTCCTAACCAAATTTTTCTTGCCACATAAATTGAAAATGAAAAGTAAAACAGTTTCGAATAAGTGAGCTGATTCAAAGTGCCATGGCCGCTATGAGCATCAGCGTGAAGCGACATACAAAAGGAAAAAGAAGTTCGCTTGCAGTCAAACTTATCGGCAAAAGTACAATTAGCCACATAACAGGAGCGATGGCCAAGGCAGTAACAAAACCTCCCCGAGGAGCGACAAACGTAAACCATTTTCCAAGGTCATCAAAGGATTTTTGAAGGGCAAGCCCACAAACGAGTGGTGGTGATAGGCGTGAGGTGGGTGTCGTTAAAAAGTTCAGACACATACCAAAATGTCAGAAAATCAGCACTTGCGGGCTGCTGTGCTCAACTTAAAAATGTTCACATGTTGTGGTATAGTGGGTCACCAATAGCCATCAATGTACATAGAGTGCAGCATGCAGGGAGACAACAATGCACACTCAGCAAAATATATCACTGCTTAAATGGACACATAGATAATCACTGACAGTGAAAAAACACACCTAAAATTAAGTTAGCACACACAGACTAAGACACATGCAGACATCCATTTACAGACATAAAATACCTGCAAACTCTCACACAACTTGGCCGGCCATCTGCACTGGCTAGAGGTTAAAAGCAAATAGCAGCCACCACCATGGAGAGGAGTAGCTCTGGATAGCACAATTGAACAACATGCGGGTGTCCCAAAGGCTGCAATCCCATGCCTAGTACGCTAGGGAGGAGCCTGGGGAATGGAAAGTAGGAGAGGAAAGACAGGATGATAAGAATATCCAAGTCATCATCAAGACCACCATCCAGCACCTGGATGCCTCAGAGGACCTTCAGAAGGGAGGGGATGGGCAAGAACGTCAGTTCATCAAAATGTCAGGCATAACGGAAATGACATCACATGCCATTTGAACTTTACTACAACTCACACACTCATGTGCACGTACAACATGCGCACACATTCACAGTTAAACACAGACTCACATAAACACATTGTGATCTGCAAGAAAGTACACAACATAGTTTTTAAAACATTTTCCCTATCCCTGCTGCTAGGGAGAGTCCTACTCCACATAATTGTATTCCATTCTTTATTACACTAATAGTGAATAATATAATATTCTATTATTCACTATTAGTGTAAGAGAACAAAATGTCAGAAAACATGGAAACTGGAGCCCCAACCGGGGCCCTTGTGTTCCTAGAACTGAGTCTGCCACCTCTGACGCGAGAGGTCGAAAGGGGAAAGCCAAGGGTCACTTCTGCGACCCCTGGAGACTCCTAAATGACGTCCACGGGGATAGGATAGAGGAGAGAGTTGGGGTGAGGCAAGAGGGGTAAAAGCAAAGAGTGTGTGCACACTCTGAAAACCAAGAAGTGCATTTCAATAGACAGGTAAAAAATAAATTATTATTTTTTGAAACAGAAAAAGTATTTCGGTGACATTTAAAGAGGGATTCTCCTCTCTAGCCAATCAAAAGCAAAGGTAAGCAAGCTTTGCACCAGGGAAAGACAAAAACAGAATAGAGAGAAACACACACTATAAAACACAGATAACGAGTTTGAGAAGAAAACTATCTAATCATGGTCAAGGGCTGACTGCAGTAGTATTGTACACAATGGTATCAGTGACAAATAGCTGGAGCTGTCTATAGCGAGATTGCAAAAACATAGAATCATTTGGCATTGCCAATGCGTGTTTACCAATGCCAAAACAGACGCATCAGCAAACCACTGAAAACTTTGCTTGAGAGTTGCCGAGTGCATCACTTCGTTTTATTTCCATCTGCTCGCTGGTAAGTTTGATTATTCTTTAGAAATACGACAGAGCTTACTGCTTCGCGGGCTAGTGAAAGCCAGTCAGGGTTTCATGATATTTTGAATGAATATTTATGAGAAACATTTCCCCAGGGTGAATTTCATTTAGTATTAGAGAATAATAAAAAAAACATTACTAGGTTTCACTATTTCATGGCTCGGCAATCTGAGCTCTGTTTAGAAGTCACTGTTTGTGATATTTATATTATATTAATATCACATATGTGAATATTCAATGTTTTGTGGTTATTACGGAAGAACGAGTTGGTTTTCATAAAAAATAGAGGCTTTACACACCATAAGAAAAGTGAATCTGTTTCTTATATACGTACAATAAGGAATCCTTTCTGTCTTCTTCTCCATAAATAGTCAACCATACATGATATTCGGACATTTTACATTTTCCAGAAACCTATAACGTGGTTTAAGAAAATAAACCTTATTATAGAGAAAACATAAAAAAGTATGCTGCCCTACATGCCCCACTCAATGTAAGCCTTTTGACCCATTTAGCTTATCACTCAAAACTATTAACTGGAATGCAGAATAAAATAAGTAATGCCACAATATTTCATTTGTGGTTAAATCAGAAAGAAGCTATTGTAGTGCGTTGTTCTTAGGTTCCCAAACCATTAAAATATACTATAAATGTCATTTCCGTGCTTTGCTTCAACATTAACCATATGAACACGTGGATGTCTAACAGCAGACTGAGTGCTCACATGTGTCATAATCTGAAATGAACATCATTTGATGCAGTGCAGCCCTGCTTCAGTGAACATGGACTATAGAAATGTGTTTCCACTCTCTGGTATTCTTATTAAAAATGTGAAGTTCATTCAGAGATGCCACCACCACTCCATGAATAGGCCTAGGAAATAAACAAAATGTATCAAAACACAACTTATTTCTATACATATCACAGTACCCACAAAAATGAAGCAAAACATCAATGTTCCTTAATTACCAGAAAAACAAGACTTTTGCACTCCACATGAGAAAATCACGAACCATATACATATTTTAAAATATACGCAAATGTATTTAAATTTTTATAGCAAAAATGCAATTAGTTTCCACAATATTCAGTACTTCATTTGAGCCAATGGTTGGAGATGGCCCACCAGCATTCATTTTTGGGGACCAGCAGTTGTTATTCATCAGACATTTCCTGAGAGCAAGAATGTTGGCCTTAAGACAGCATGCATGGTATTTAAAAGTAGGGCATTTAGGCATTTAGAAGTTTAGTGTTAACATGTCCTTACAGTGTTTAGCAGCCAAGAGCTATTTTCACTTGAGGAAGGGAGGCTGGCCCAGAGAGAAACCGTGTTAAACAATACTAAATGTTAATACTTTATCTCATGAATAGGAGCAGCTAAAAAACAATTAAACAACTATTTTAAATAGTTATTACTTTTAAGCTGTTACTCTTTGCCTGCCTGAACAGCCAGAACGCTAATTAGCATAAGCCTGCTCTCAGCCTGTGCACAGCCTTGAATAGTTGTGAAACATATGTGAAATACCTCTTAGGAGTAAATGATAAGGTGACTTGAATGGACAAATTTGACTCTTCAGAGTTCAACAGAATATTCAAGGTGGTGGTCTGAGCCTGCTAAAAATCACATAGTGTCATATTCTGCTTGAGAGTTCTGTTTAGGCACATGGAAGCCTTGAGGCACACTTGAAAGGGAGATAACATGGTGCCATGACAATTCTTGTTGGTCTCTTGTCTGGTAGCTGAATGGCCTTGCTTTTGTCCTACCACACTTTGTCACTAGGTTTGTTGTGGGCACTCTTCCTGCTCCTCCAAGCTGGATTTTAGTGTTAGATGTGGGAGGACACTAAAAATACCAGAGTACACTGCCTACACCCACTTCTAACCTTCACAAAGCACAGGCTTAGTGTGCTAGAAAACATTTGCCGTCTTGAAAATGCCCTGATGTGGCATTTTGGGTCTCTTTACAGTAAGGGAAACAGAAACTACTGAACAAGCGGGTAGAGTTGTCCCCGGGAACTTTTACACCGTTGATTAAGGCCTGCCCAGAAGTCACCCTGTCACGTAGGCCCTAATTATCCTAATGAGACTAATGGATTTGGGCGGCAGAATCACTTGCACTGTGGGGGACTGAGTCTGAACCCACTACAGGTGACACCTGTTGGCCTAATATGGGTGTTGTTCCAGCTAACTAGCAGTGCCTCATCTCCACCAAAGAGCAGGGATGATTGGGCAACCGAGGGCATGACACAATTGACTCCTCAGGGAAATCGTGGTCACTCAGATCTCATCCGTTTCCCTCAGTTACTTTAGTCTCACATATACAAGGACAATCAGAGGCAGAATATAGGGCCATATGTACGAAAGCTTTTCCCCATAGACACAGAATGGGTAAAATCCTTTGGTACATCTGGCCCATAGTTCCCTAAGGTTTTATTGAAGTAACTGCATGTTAGATAATAAAGCATGTAATGAAATAACTAGGACGATGAAGCATGACAGGATTAAAATTGTGACAAGGAGAGTGAAACATAAAAATAACGCTATCATATTGTCACTATGATCGTTAAGAATAGCTCCTACCTAGGCTATGCTAGAGCACAGCATGTTAAGCTCTAATTCTGCCCTTCAGGTTCCCCTGGGAAGACAGCATCTCTCATACGTGAGCAAGAGGCCTGTAGTCTACGTAAGCAGCTGCTGCGAAGCATTCAGCAATCAGCATACAGTCACGGTCATCTGGCTGAAATCTCCCTCTAACGTACACGGGCCAAAGTAGTGTTTTTATAATATAACAGCTGATGCTCCAAAAAAGGATCCCCACGTATGAGTGTGTATGTTGCTATGAACACTAGAGGCAAAGCGTTACCACATTTGCTGGCAACCTATCTTACTGCAGCCTTGAGAAAAGCACTGAGTGAAAGAAATATCTTGTTTAAGAAAACAGGGCTGGCCTAGCTAAAGAACAGCTAGATAGAGAAAATAAAACAAGACCGCAAATGTGGCTATTGTTAAAATAATAAAACAAAGCTGAATAAAATATGTCTAGGTTAAAGTGCACAGCGGGAGGCCTAGTTTACTAAAATAACATTAATGAAGCGATAACTAAACACAACAAACCCACCTACTAGCTTGTGTCAGGCAAAAAATGTGGCACCTCCAAGCACCCACTTCTGAACACGTACTGGATCTGTGGATGATCAGAAGAGGATAGCACCTGCTGTCTGTGACCTGAGAGGAGTGCTGAAGGACTGGACTTGCTCTCTTGTATAACCAGGACCCAGGACAAAGACATGAACTCCAAGGAGCATTTATGACATTATGGGCCTGATTCAGACCTTGGCAGGCGGCCGAGGCCGCCCGCCAAGGTCCCGCCGACAAATGACCGCACCGCGGTCAAAAGACTGCGGCGGCCATTCATACAATTCCGCTGGGCCGGCGGGCGCTCTCCAAAAGAGCGCCCACCGGCCCAGCGGAAATGCCCCTGCAACGAGGATGCCGGCTCCGAATGGAGCCGGCGGAGTTGCAGGGGTGCGACGGGTGCAGTGGCACCCGTCGCGATTTTCACTGTCTGCTCAGCAGACAGTGAAAATCATGGTGGGGCCCTGTTAGGGGGCCCCTGCACTGCCCATGCCTGTGGCATGGGCAGTGCAGGGGCCCCCAGGGGCCCCATGACACCCGTTACCGCCAGCCTATTCCTGGTGGTGAAAACCGCCAGGAACAGGCTGGCGGTAAGGGGGTCGGAATCCCCATGGCGGCGCTGCTTGCAGCGCCGCCATGGGGATTCCCTGGGCCAGGGGAAAACCGGCGGGAAACCGCCGGTTCCCCTTTTCTGACCGCGGCGTTACCGCCGCGGTCAGAATGGCCCTGGAAGCACCGCCAGCCTGTTGGCGGTGCTTCCTCTGCCCTCTGCCCTGGCGGTGTTACACCGCCAGGGTTAGAATGAGGGTCCATGTGTGTGTTGGAAATGGCCTTTCTGCAGGGTCACCCCCAAACTTTTTGCCCTCCTTCTTCTCTTTTTCTGACCTCATTTTTGCTGGGTCTAGGACTCTGCACACTTTACCACTGCTAATCAGTGGTAAAGTGCATATGCTCTCTCTTTAAAACATGGTGACATTGGCGCATGCCCAATTGGCTTATTTAAATTACTTATAAGTCCCTAGTCAAGTGCACTACATGTGCCCAGGGCCTGTAAATTAAATGCTACTAGTGGGCTGCAACACTGGCTGTGCCACCCAGATAAGTAGCCCCCTAACCATGTCTCAGGCCTGCCTCTGCAGTGTCTGTGTGTGCAGTTTCACTGCCAATTCGACTCAGCAGTTAAAAGTACTTGCCAAGCCTAAAACTCCCTTTTTTCTACATATGTCACCCCTAAGGTATGCCCTAGGTAACCCACAGGGCAGGGTGCGGTGTAGGCAAAAGGCAGGGCATGTACCTGTGTAGTTTACATGTCCTGGTAGTGTAAAACTCCTAAATTCGTTTTTACACTGCTGTGAGGCCTGCTCCCTTCATTGGCTAACATTGGGGCTACCCTCATATATTGTTTGAGTGGTAGCTACTGATCTGAAAGGAGTGGGAAGGTCATATTTAATATGGCCAGAATGGTGATACAAAATCCTACTGACTGGTGAAGTTGGATTTAATATTACTATTTTAGAAATGCCACTTTTAGAAAGTGAGCATTTCTCTGCACTTAAATCCTTCTGTGCCTTACAATCCATGTTTGGCTGGGTTTAGTTGACAGCTCCCTTGTGCATTCATTCAGACACACCCCAAACACAGGATACTCAGCCTCACTTGCATACATCAGCATTTTGAATGGGTCTTCCTGGGCTGGGAGGGTGGAGGGCCTGACAATTGCATGTCAAAGGACAGTAGCCTGCCCTCACACAGAGGACTGTCACACCCCCTACTGGGACCATGGCAGACAGGATTGAACTGAAAGGGGACCTTGTGCACTTCTAAGCTACTCTTTGAAGACTCCCTCCCTACAAAGGAACATTTGGGTATTTAAACAGGGTCTCTGCCCCTACCAACTCAGACACTTCCTGGAGAAGAGAACCTGAACCGGAACCTGCATCCTGCCAAGAAGCACTGCCTGGCTGCCCAAAGCACTCACCTGACTGCTTTCTGAGAAGGATTGCTGCCTCGCTGCTCTCTGGCTGTGGTGAGAAGTGCTCTCCAAGGGCTTAGATAAAGCTTGCCTCCTGTTGCCTAAAGTCTCAGGACCAAAAAGACTTCATCTCTACAAGAAAGACTACTTGTGCGGTGAACATCAATGCACAGCCTGCCAGAAAAGACGCCCAGCCTGCCCCGCAGTGAAAAATTCACTGCACGCCGAACCAGAACGACGCAGCCTGACTTCTCAACAAGAAGATCAATGCAGCGCCGGTGTAATGACCGGAAATCGATGCACGGCCCACTAGATCAACACACAGCTGAGCCGGAATGACGCAGCCCGACTTCCAGAGAGGAATCGACGCATCGCCTGCCGTGCGGTAGAAATTTCCACGCAGCGCCCACGAATCGACGCAGCCCCTGGGACTTCATCCTGTCAGCGCCAGAAATCCACGCATTGTCCCTGGGGTGTCCGAAAACCCAGCAACCCGAAGAGGATCCACGACCGTGCACCGGAAATCGAAGTACAGCCGTCCCTGAGTGAAAACTAAATGACACATCGCTGTGTGCGGCCCGAGAAATCGATGCACACCTCCCTGTTTTCCACGCATCTCCTCCTCTGCGGTTCTTTGCAGAGATTTTGAATGCAAACCAGGAACTTTGTGCTTGAAAGAGTCATTTATTGCTTTTAAAAGACTAAAGACACTTTATATCAATTTTTTCAGTGATATCCCAATATATACTTGTTGCATTTTAATCGTTTTGACCTGCATCTTATCAGATAAATATTATATATTTTTCTAAACACCGTGTGTTGTAATTTTGTGGTGCTATACTGTGTTATTGCATGATTTATTGCACAAATACTTTACACATTGCCTTCTAAGTTAAGCCTGACTGGTCAGTGCCAAGCTACCAGAGGGTGGGCACAGGATAATTTGGATTGTGTGTGACTTACACTGACTAGAGTGAGGGTCCTTGCTTGGACAGGGGGTAACCTGACTGCCAACCAAAGACCCCATTTCTAACATATTCAATGGGACTTGTAATATGTTGGAAGGGATAACCATCACATTTTTGACAGAGTAACATGACTGCCAAACTCTAAATCAGGCCCTAAGTCAAAAGGTAAAATCAAGGATGAACCAGGTTGGTGTATCCAAACTGTACTCCATCATGACCATTATGAAATTGCACCTAGGTAGGTCATTATTATTGGTGCATTGAGCTTTTTGGTGCACATTCTAATTAGAACTTATAAAATTCATATATCTGGTTCCCCTTATTGGGTTTTATTTATTTTCGTGTCATTTGGCTCATTCAATTTTACTCTATTTTTCTAATTTGGTTCAGGACTTTCATTCCTTTTCATTTTGACGTTATTACAATTTTAGTACAGTATAATTGCTTTCCACATTGCCCTCAGTTAAGCCTGTCTTCTCTGAGCCATAGCCACTGGGGGGGTTAGGTCAGGTTAATTTAGCAACTTGGAGTGTTCACCTTGACACAGGTGACAAGAATTGTGATTATTTCTTTAAGTGGACAGTCGCCCACCCTAAATAATAATCCAATTATACTAAGTGAGAATAGCAATTATGACCCCTCCATGCCCACCATTTGCACTATTAGATTTTAAAGAAGTTAGAGTACTGTGAATTAATGTACATTTACGTATAATATTTGGTAATGTATACATTTGTGTACCTTCTTTTCAGTGAATAGACTTGTTCACATATAAGTACACATGAGTATTAGGGTGAGGATGTTTGCGTACCGGCTGCAAATCTCTGTTACCTAAATAATCTTTTTAAACATTGGAAGATGTTGAGCTGTTTCCATGTTGCTATCTTTGAGCTCCCACATGCGGCCTCCTCAGTATTATTTGATAAAGTTTAATGGTGCTGTCAAAAATCAAAATCTGGATTAAATGTTTCCTAAAAAGTTTTCAGGTCTTTCCCGAACCTCAGAACATTTGATTGAATTCTGAGTGAGTTGTCATATTTGTCACACTCCAAGGTCTCTCACACATTCCACTTTTAATTTTCTATCTCACTAACTGTTACACGATCGGTTACATGATCTCAGTGTACTGGCTGGGCCTGGGGTTCATAGGTGGAGACTGTTAGATCTGGCATCCTTGGCGTAGTTACCCCTGTCTTTTTGCTTCTGCTTCCTTAACTTATGACAGTGTGCTGGGCTTCGTTTATGGTAGTTTTGTTACTCTGGGCGCTCTCTGCTGACCAGTGGTGAAGTGCAAGTGCTCTCTGTGTAAATTTCATTAGTAATTAGCTTTTCCATGATTGGCATATTCGATTTACTAGTAAGTCCCTAGTAAAGTTCACTAGAGGTGCCCAGGGCCTGTAAATCCAATGCTACGAGTGGGCCTGCAGCACTGATTGTGCCACACACATGAGTAGCTCTGTAAACATGGCTCAGACCTGCCACTGCAGTGTCTATGTGTGCAGTTTTAAACTGCCAATTTGAGCTGGCAAGTGTAATCACTTGCCAGGCCCAAACCCTTTCACCACATGTAAGTCACCCTTAAGGTAGGTCCTAGGTAGCCCCATGGGCAAGGTGCGGTGTATTTAAATGGTAGGACAGGAACTGGTGTATTTTACATGTCCTGATAGTGAAATACTGCCAAATTCATTTTTCACTATTGCAAAGCCTATCTCTCTCATAGGTCAGCATGGGGACTGCCTTTAAATATATTTTAAGTGTAGTTTCCCATTGGGAGCAGATAGAGATGTGGAGTTGGGGGTCTCAGAACTCACAATTTAAAAATACATCTTTTGGCAATGTTGGTTTTTAGATTATCAGTTTGAAAATGCCACTTTTAGAAAGTGGGCATTTTCTTGCTTAACCATTCTGTGCCTCTTCCTGCTTGTGGAATCTAAGTCCAAGAAAAAACAAATGCACTGACTCCAGATGATGCCTGGACTGACGTCCCTGCCTGACACCGTGACGCTGCCTTCAGCTGAAGCCGTGGTCCCATCTGCAGTGCGATGACTCTGACCAACAGCGCAGGCCTGATGCCGCAGTAGCCACTGATGTCCAGTGACTTCATGAGTCCAGGGTGCCTTGTCAGCGACGTCCGTGACACCCGACTTTGCTGTGGCGCCTGCAGCCACCTGACATGACAGCGACCCTGTGAGGTTGTCCCACAGCATCTTAACCCACTGGACATTGACAACGGCGGAGTGTAAGGAGCCAACGCTTCACACCGATGCAGCCTCATCTCCACTGCTCCACAGCAAGGGCACAATGCCTCAGCTCTACTTCTCCACAGCACCGGAACAAACGCCACACCCGATTCAGCGATGCCTCACTTCCCTGACTCCATGCACTGGATGTTTAATCATTTTCAAAACATATTGTACCTAGGGGTCCGTGTGACTCTGTGACTGATGCCATTGATGTCAGATTGTTGGGAACGACTCTGTCACGATGCCGTGCTACACCAAATTGAAGTATTTGTGTTTCTAAGCGCCATATAGAAGTTCCATCTTTGAAAATTCATAACTTTGCTTGTGTATATTGGATGTTTGTCTCTTTGGTCTTCTTTTAAACAGATAAATATTGGCTATTGTTCTAAACTGGTGTTGAGTCCTTTTGTGGTGTTTTCACTGTGTGTGTTTGTACAAATACTTTACACAATGCCTCTGAGATAAGCCTCACTGCCCGTGCCAAGTTACTAATGGGGTAAGCAGAGGTTATCCTAGGTGTGTGTCTCCATTACCCTGACTAGAGTTTGGGTCCCTGCATGGACAGAGTGCAAACTGACTGCCAAACAGATACCCCATTTCCAACAGAAACTAGTTTCAATAGTCACATGGGACTATTTCCACAGAAGGCTTTGTACATGACATCTAAGACATTAAATTATGTTCATTAAATAAATAGAAACCAGAGAAGAATTTCTGGAACAAGTGTATTATATGAGTCAATTGTCCAAAAATAAATAGTGTCTGTAATATTTTTTACCATTTTGCATTTAAATTTGCTTCTTAAGCAGGCATATCTGACTGGCCTTACAATTTTGCGATCATACCAATGTTTGAAACATTCTTAGATTGGCACACTAGGCCAACTGAAGAACTACAGGAGAGGAGTATTTTCCTGCATAGGTTTGGCATGTAGTTTATTTTACTTAGCACAGTCTTTATTTATATGCAGAAAGAGAGTTGTACCTCAAATGGGATCCATAGGTTCCTTACTGGTATGGCTGGTGTGAGAAAGTGGATTAATAATTGAGGTGGGGGGAGAGTCCATCA
This sequence comes from Pleurodeles waltl, assembly GCF_031143425.1. Lineage (NCBI taxonomy): Eukaryota > Metazoa > Chordata > Amphibia > Caudata > Salamandridae > Pleurodeles > Pleurodeles waltl. The sequence continues at coordinate 1,659,443,335 of NC_090444.1, read as the reverse complement.
CAAGTAATGATGTCACTATCTCTTTAGGACCAGTAATGGTTCCCGTAATTTAAAGCTGAGCTCAACCCCTGGTAGCTATAGCATAGTGCTGAAAGGTTTAATTTCCGAACATGTGTAAAGCATTTAGAAGCACAAACCCAGCTGAAAAGTGAGAAACACAACATAATGGTACCACCAGTCCAAATTATAAAATAAAGAATAATGTAATGAACAAAATGACACCAAAAGGACAAAAATCAAATGGAGGAAGCTGGCATATGAAATTATGCTGATCCTTGGAAAGTCTGTTTCGGTTCTCTGGGGGGTCATTGGAGCCAAAAAGTTCCAGGTTTTTCAGGATGTGGGGAAGAGCACTTGGACAAATGCAGAGTTTCAAGGAACTCAGAAACAGCTCTTGGGGGTCCATGCTCACTCCAGCAGAAGGCACCTGCAGTGTTCAGGCAGGCCCAGTTGGAACTGGTCAGATGGGACTGGCCAGCTGGGATCTTCTGGAAAAGGCTTTTTGCAGCTTGTTGTGTCCCTGGCGCTTCACAGGAGGTCAGCTAACTAACCCTTAAAGTCTGCTTCTTTGTCTTGAGTACCAGACCAAACGGGCCCAAAGTGTTATGAAGAGAGGACACAGGGGTGCCACATTGATGCCTGACACTAGCTGTGGGTGAAGGTAACTCCTGGTCCATTCCTAACCAATAGGGTAAAGGTTCCAAGGGGTGATCCTACCCACATTTGCAGCAGGTCCTATGTGTAGTACGGCAAAGACTCCCACAGTGGCTCTTTGATAGAAATGGGGTTTATGGTTGGCTAGAGTATTCACCTAAGCCAGGCAGAACCCACCCACTCTAGTCAGGGCAAGGGAGTTACGCACCCAAGATAACCCCTGCTCACCCCCTTGGTAGCTTGGCATGAGCAGTTAGGCCTATCCCACAGGCAATGTGTAAAGCGATTGCACAACACACACAATACACATGAAACACAATCCCCACCACAAAGGAAACACAACACCAAGTCATATAAATATAAACTGTATTATACATAACTTCATTGGACTAAACTCAACATGTCAGTAATACCCTGCTACCCAAGCAATTGTCAGAATATTACACAGTACTATTACTCTGCAAAAGCCAGTAGTAGTCACATACACATATAGGTTATTGTTTATTTGACAATATAAGCAGTAATCAGGTAAACATTACTAAAAAGAATGCATGTATCCTGAAAATAATATATGCTCCAAAATGCCCGTAACAGGAACATCAGAAAACACATGACAGGTCATGAAAACACATCATCATAACTGCGTGGGTCATAATAAAACATATGATCTTTGCATTGCTACAAAGACAACCTCATGAATGCACCTCACACAACAGCAGGAATGCACATATCATTTTGTAATACTCTCACCAGATCTGGTGTGTGTGAGCTCCCTTCTCCTCCAAGCGTCAAATGAGGTGGCAAGACAGGGATGTCCGTGTCCCCACACGCGGAGCTCCTGGGCTCCAGTTCCAGCACCTGCAACAAGGCAGGTCTAAACTCTAGCATGTTCGGTCGAGGGTCACCACACTGGCCTGCTTGTGGGTCCTCAGCATCTGGTGGGGAGTCCAGTGGAAATGGGAGACCTCTGTTGAGGTTTTCCTGCCCACTCGCGAGCCTCAACAATCCAGCAGGGGCCCAGAGATAACAGGGAACCTCAGGGGAAGGGGCCCGCGGCTTATGGGGCCTCTGATGAGGCTTCCCTCCCATCTGGGGACCTCTATGGCAGTATGGGGGCTGGTGAGGTGAGGGACCTCAGATGAGGTCTCGTCCCCTATGAGCAGCCGTGCCCCTGCTGGACAACACACCCGCACCCGACGTGGTGTGCGAGCCTTCCTGCAGCCCTTTCCGGCTGGCCAAAATGGGTGCCTGCTGGTGCCCCGGGGGCACTGTGCTCATCACCCTGGGGGCCCACAAAAAGCACACTCACTCCATTCTCCATTTTCCAATGTCCCGGGGGCACCCAGCAAAGCGAAACTCAAAACTGGCCTGGGTCATGGTGGTGGTTTGTCCCTCCAGGAAGATGAAGGAGAGCGCTATCAAAGCTCGATACGGGAATCAGGTAGAGCATGACTCCATGCACTCCAACGAAGAAAAGAAAGCGCTCCTCATGCGCTTTTGAAATAAGGTAGAGCGCTCATCAGGTGCTATGCTCCAGTACAGGAGCTTCTACCCAGCGCTGTTCTTGCGCTTAGAATCAAATAGTTGCAGGTGGAAGAGGCCACAGTACCCAGCCCCTGGAGACACAACTGGAAGCACAGGGCTGCAGGGCCCAACAGCAGACCAGCACAAGGGGGATGCAGTCAGTGGTAGTTCCTCCTAGTGACCCAGCAGGTCGCAGGTGAGCACAGCAGTAGCAGTCCAAGGTGGTTCCTGGTGAGTACCTCTAGCAGCATTCTGTGTTCATGTCAGTTGTTCCAGAGTGTCCCTTTTTCATGGGGAAAATCCCCTGTACTTATAATCAGTTTTGCACAACAATTTCAAAGGTGGGAGAAGAGGTACCAACCACTGGTTCTAGGAGTGTCCCCTCTCTCTTCCAGCACAGGCTCCAGACATCAGTTGGGGGTAAATGAGCCCTGTGTGTGAGGTCAGGGCACGGCCCTTACAAATGCAGGTGTGCCCTGCCTCCCCTTTTCTCAGCCCAGGAAGACCATTCAATATGCAGATGCACCTCTGTGACACCTCCATCCTCCCTGTGTACAGGCTGTCTGAAAAGTATGCACAAAGCCCAGCTGTCACTGTGCACCAGGTGTGGATTGGAGTCAAGCTGCAAAACACCATAGTCGTGAGCACAGAGAAATGCTCACTTTCTAATTTATTTATTTTTAAAAAAATATATTTATTAAGTTTTAAAAGTTTACACAATTAGGGTTACACAGTTACATTGTTGTGCCGCCTCTCCTCTGCTTCCGAGGAGGGGGCAGTCACGACAGGGTATTCAATAATGGATCAGACAGTACTTGTGTAACAACATTGACACACTGAAATCCCACCACCTTACACATAATGACACTGGGTCAATTCTTACTACAATCTGTCCTGTTTAATTGCCACGTAACTTGGGCAAGCGTGTTTCTTGGCACTAGTGGGTCTAACTCTGATAGTACTTGTTGCCTGTGTTGAGAGGAGGGGGGGCCGTGTTTATTTCAGGGCATGTGTGTGGCTCGGTGGTGTGCATTATTTGCATGTAGCTGGTGTGTGTGTGCATTCCTCACAGGGCCCCTATTATTACTTGTGTTGGCTTCGCTGAGGGGGGGGGTGAGTTCCATCTCTGCTGTGTGTTGTGCTCCAGGTTTGGTTGCTTAATCTGACACTCCAAGGGTGTCTAATGGTTCTTTGCCTTCCCATCCACTCTGTCTATGTCATGGCGGCCTTTCATCGTTTTTGGCAGCTAGTTGGGTGATCAGTGTTTCCCAGGTTTCCTCCCCCGTATGGCTTTGCCCCGCGCGTGCAAGTTTACTAAGCGTTAGGGCCTCCGTCCTGGTCCAGCACAGCGTGAGGGAGCGCCAGGTCTTCAGGTCAGGGGCCCTGGGGGCCTTTCAGTTTATTTCTATCAGCCTTTTGTATAGCACGAATGCTAGGTCTGCAAACTTATGTAAGTGTCGGTGTTTCTTTTCTCTGGCCCTCAGCCCTAGCAGGCAAGATTTGGGGTCTGCTGCGAGTGTCAGGCCTGTTATTTTCGCTACCTCTTCTGTCAAGCCCCTCCATTCCCTGTGTATGTGGGCGCATTCCCATACCATGTGGTAGAAATGCGCTCCTGAGGCACCATACCGCGGGCAGTTCGATGTCGACCCAGGGAACATGCGGCATATTTTGGCTGGGGATAGGTATGTTTGATGCGCATAGTTGAATTGTGTGTAGCGAAACCTGGAGTTTCTGGACACCCCACTTATGTGATAAAGGGCTTTCAACCACTCCTCTTGCGGGATCTGATCGGTGAGGACTGCGTTCCACCTGTCCCTTGGCCTCTGTTGGTTGAGCTCGGAGGGCTTGTTCAGAGTTTTATACAGATTCAACACTATTTTTGTTTGGTTATCGAAATGAAACATGTGGTGAAGTGCAGGAGAGCGCTCATGTTCCGCGTCCCCCGTGACCCACGTCTTTTGGATCAGGTGGGTAATTGCATAATAAGACAGAAATTGTCCGGGGTTCACTGCCGTTAAGGCCTGGATAGCTTCAAATGTCATCAGTTTCCCGTCTTCAAAGCAATCTCCAACCATCATTATCCCGGCCTCTGTCCAGATCTTGAGTATATGTGAGCCCACCATATCCACGCAGCCTGGGATCGATTCTAGTGCTAGGAGTGGTGAGTATGGGAGTGTTTTATGGTCTTTTTGTATGTATCTTTGCCAGCATAGTTGCGCTACCTCTATAAGCGGATTGCCGGGGGTCCCCTTTGGTGTCTTGTTCATTAACCATGTGATCAGCGGTGCCCCTTCCAGCCGCGCTAGAAGCCATTTGGACTCCACCTGTGTTGGCCTGTGCAACCAGTTCAATATCCATTGTAATTGGGCAGCTGCATAATACAGTTCGAAGTTAGGGGCTCCCAGTCCGCCTGCATCAAGCTGGCATTGCAGGGTGGCAAGTGCAACCCTTGTCCTGCCGCCTCCCCATATTAGTTGCAGTAATACTGTGTTCAGGCCTTTGAAAAAACTCCTGGGGACCCTGATAGGCAAAGTCGCGAAGTAGTATAATAACCTAGGCAACAGCAACATATTTGCCACCGCCACCCTGCCCAGGGGTGACAGTGGGAGTTTAGTCCAGAAACTTAGTGACCCCTTCATGGATGTCAGTGCCCTCCCTAGGTTCCCATCTCTGAGGTCTTCTTTTTTGTGGTATATATGTACCCCCAAGTATTTGAATGTGTCGAAGCACCATTTCAGACGGCCAGCCGTGGCATTCTCTTGTCTTGCCGGGGACCATCTAGTTAATGGAAATATACATGATTTATCCCAGTTTACCAACCCCGATAAGTCCCCGTATTTAGTTAGCAGAGACATTACCAAATGGATCGTCTCAGGCCCTTTTCGCACATATATTAACACATCGTCTGCATACAGCGATATGCCGTGATACAGACCGCTCCTGACTACTCCCCAACTCGTCTGCGCAGCCCGTATGCGAATGGCCAGCAACTCCATTGCCATGGCAAACAGCAGGGGGGACAGTGGACAACCCTGTCTTGTGCCCCTTGTGATTGGGAAGCTATCTGATATGACCCCGCCTGTTTTCACCCTGACGTATGGTTTGGTGTACAGTGTCTGCACCCACTGTATAAAATTCGGCCCTATTCCCATGCATTGCATTGTGGCAAACAGGAAGTCCCACTCAAGAGTGTCAAATGCCTTCTCGATGTCTAGCGATAGTACCACCTCATCATGAGCCTCCGGGGGGGTATCCCCCAGTACTCCCAGGAGTCTGCGGATATTTAAGAAGGTGTTGCGCTTTGGGATGAAGCCGTTTTGGTCTTCATGTATCACAGTGTGCATTAGCGGGGCGAGCCTGTTAGCGAGGATCTTGCCTAAAATTTTACAGTCTAGGTTCAATAGTGATAGTGCTCTGTAGGATTTAACATCGGTGGGGTCTCATCCCTCCTTAGGGAGAACCACCACCATTGCCTCTCTCAGTGTAGGTGGTAGGGTTTTGCTAACCCATGCTTCTTCAAACACCTTCTTCAAGTGTGTTTTCAGGTGCAACGAGCATGTGGAGTAGTATTCTATTGGGAGTCCGTCTGTGCCTGGGGCTTTATTCCTGGGCCTCTGCAACACTGCTTTATCTATTTCCTCCATTGTGAGTGGGGCATCTAGTTGCTGCCTGTCTGCTAACGATATTTGTGTCATTGGAGAGTACTCCAGAAAGGACCTTAGTTGCTGGAGAGTGCACGTGGTTCGTTTGGTGTATAACTTAGTGTAGTACTCCCTGAAAGCCCCATTAATTTCGTCCTGCGTAGTGAGCCTTTTACCTGCGTGCCCTTTTATGGACCCAATCGGAGAGTGTTGCCGATTCTTGCAGAGAAGCCACGCTAGCATCCTACCAGACCTGTCTCCCTCTGCATGTAGTCGTATTAAGCGATATTTATGATCATGTTTTCGGAGGCGGTCGTCTGCTTCGTTATATTTTGTGCATGCCTCTTTCAGTGTTGAGGAGGGAACCGCTTTATTTGCCACCGCTTTTTCCAAGTCTCCCATTTCCTTCTCTAATTTATTTATTTCCGAGTGCAACGTGCGCCTAACTCCCCAGCTAGTTGAGATGCAGTACCCTCTTACTACGACCTTGTGTGCCTCCCATTCCAATGCTCTTGAAGTGGTTGATTCCTTGTTTATTTCCCAGTATTGTTTCACCGCTGTGTTTAATCCCTCTCTAAACGCTTGGTCCTGTAGGGCCTCCCCCTGCATCTGCCAGGTGGGGATCTGCGAACGTCTCCTGCCCACGTTCAGCGTTATTCTTAATGGGGAATGGTCGGATAGTGTTTTGGCCAAGTATTCTGCCTTATTTGTCAGGGCGCAAATATCCCGGGTCCCCCACATAGTGTCTTTTCTTGTGTGTACCTTATGTGGTATTGAATAGAATGAATATTCTCTCCGTTGGGGGTGTTTCATGTGCCATAAGTCAAATATTCTCATGTCCGCTGCCCATCCGAGTAGGGGGCTTCTGGCTGTTCTATTTAGGTTTGTTTTTGGGGCACTGGTGGACCTATCTAGCTCTGTGTTTGGGATGCTGTTAAAGTCGCCTCCCCATATGGTTGGGGATTCCGGGTTCTCCAATAAAGCTGGGGTGAGTGTACCCAGGAATTCGGCTGTAGCACTGTTAGGGGCGTGAACTCCAACTATTGTTAACTGTCTGCCGTCAAGGGCCCCCTCTAGTGCCACGTATCAGCCACCTTTATCAATCATCTGGTGCGTTATAACAAAGGGAACCCCCCTTGCTATCCAAATCAGCACGCCCCTGGCGTATGCCGAAAATGTAGTGCCCACCAGCTGACCACCTCATCTCCCACGCAGCGCACATAGGTCAGCTTCCAGACAGTGTGTCTCCTGCAGGATGGCTATATGTGTGCCCTGTCTTTTAAGGCGGTCTTGTACCCTGTTTCTTTTGCTTGTAGCCCCCAGCCCGCTTACATTCCACGTGATTATATCATATTGGTGTGTGGATGGATTTGCACTTAGCGCCATTTTACATTATGTATTGTTGCCTCCCATCCCTCCAGCCCAGCTGTGTCCACACGGGTCCCCTCCTGCTCAGTCGCTTTTGCCCAACTGTGTGTAAAACGTTTAACTGATAACAAATTACTAATCTCGCAAACAAACATCAAACTTGGTGTTCATTCGAACTCCCATGGGGCGGCCATATTAGCAACCAGATGCGGCCCGTGTATATGGCCCACACCTTTGCGCAGCCGTTGGCTGCCTATACTGCTGGCCCCCCCGGGGTCCCCCCCCTGGGATCCCCAATCCCCCACCCACCCTGCCACCAAAACCAAACAATACCGTCTGTGATACAATCGAGGCCGTTCGAGGCCCGCAGCAACATTAACCAACATGTGGATAGGCGTGGATTCAGCACGGGCACCTCGACCAGTTTGTCACCCCCCCCGCAGCCGGGGGGGCAGAGGAAGGGGGGAGGAGAGAGGGGGGGAGGGAGAAAGGGCGGGGAAGGGGGTCATAGAGAGAAGAATAAGGATGGAGAAGAGGGGGGGAGGAAGAGCGGGAGGCTGTCCATGTTTACAATTCGTCCGCCGCTCGGGGTGAGCTTCAGCCCCGCTGGCGATTCCGTGAGGCCGGATGTCGAGCTGAGCGAATCAGAGTCCGGGCTGTCCGCCGAGGTCTCCCTAAAAGCCGCAAAAGTGTTCTGCGTGTGCAGTGGAGTGGCCTTCAATACTCTTGCCCTTTCCTCCGCTGCCTGCTCCTCTGTGGGCTGGCCTCTTGGCCTCCTTTTGGAGCGCTTCCGCAGTGGGGCAGTCAGCCATTCCTCTCTGTCCTCCGTTCCGGACTGGGGTCACGCCAGGCCCTTCGCGTGCAACCATGTCCAGGCATCCTCAGGGGATGTAAATACATGGACACGTTCATCCGTTGTGACTCGTAGCTTAGCAGGGAATAGCAGTGCATATTTGATGTTGTGCTCACGGAGGCGTTGTTTGACCCTCACGAACGAATTGCGCTGTTTTTGTACTTCCTGTGTAAAGTCTGGGTAAGCGTTGATTTCTGAGTCTTCGTGTCTGAATGGGCCTTTGCTGCGGAATAGCTGCAAAATTAAATCGCGGTTCCTATAGTTTAAAATTCTCGCTATCAGAGGTCTCGGTGACTGGCCCGGGGCCGGGGGTCTCCCCGGTATCCTGTGTACTCTTTCTACCGAAAAGAATTTCGACGGAGTACCCACTCAGCACTTCCTTGATCAACCATTGCTCCAGGATTATTTCTGTGCTCTGTTCTGCTAATTTTTCAGGAAATCCTATGAAGCGCACGTTGTTTCTCCGTGATCTGCCTTCCGCCTTTTCGGCGCGGCGCCAGAGTGTTTTTACCTCTGCGTCCAGTCGCTGTATTTGTTTTTGGTTGGCCAAGACCGAGGGGTTCATTTCCTTTATCTCCGCCTCCGCTGACTTTACCCTTTCCGCTAGGTTACGGTGATCCACTCTTAGCAAATTTAGATCTTGTGATACTGAATTGATCCTGTTCTCCAGGGAAGTTTTAGTGTCCATAATTGCTTGCAGTACTTTTTCAAACTGGGTTGAGTGGGTTTGCAGGGTGGACTCCAGAGCTTGTAGGGTTGGGGCTAACTGCTGATCACCCGTTGACTTCCCCTGTGTGTGCCGGTCCTGGTTTTTCGTGGATTTGTTTCTAGCAGCCATAGTGTGTGGCAGGCGAGCGGCTCACCGTGAGCGGGGTCGGATATTCGTGCAACTGCTATTTAGTGCAGGACTCCGGCATGACCTTTGAAATCAGCTTGACGGTCCTCCCCCTGTGCTACTGCCTGTCAAGTCCACCGCGCACGTCAAGTGGGGGGGAAACAGGTGACTGCCGCTCCAGATAGTTCGCAGTCTCCCTTCGCTCGCTGTACGCACAAGACGGGGGGCCCCCGTCCAGTCCCCCTGCGGATTGGACCCCGTTTGCTCCCCCTCTATCAGGCACTGCGGCCTAGCATATTGTTCAATCCTTTTATTGGGTGCCCCGCTCCTCTTCCGGTTGGTCGCTGCTATTTGCTCTCAGGAGATTGAGCGTGCCCTGCAACATCTGGTCCTGAGTTTGGCATCCGCTGGTGACCCGCCAGGGTGACCCCTCAGTTCCACTCGGGGGGGGGGTCCCGGGTCTGCCCCTCTCTCCTAGCCTCGCCGTGCTCTGTGCCCCCGCCCCTGGTGGGCACAGGAGGAGGGGGACAGGGGAGATGCGATAATCCAGTGAGATCGACGCGAGGGGGGGAGGGGGGAACGGAAAAACCAACCCCCCCAGTCCAATGCCAAACGCTCCCCACGGGGCGTCCCTCACCTCCAGCAGGCTGCCTTCACCAGTGCCCCCACCTCCACTCCCACTCAAACGGGGGGGTCCACAGATAGGAGATTCGCTCTGCAGCCTCTCCTCAAGTCCCTCTCCCTCCGCTGACCTCACTGCTGCACCCGCCGGCCCCGGGCAGCTGGCCGACCGTCTCCCTCGCCACAGCCGATTTGTCTTCTATGGGGGAGGGGCGCCCCATGCACAGGTCAGCGCCCGCTCCCCTCCGCTCATGTAGGGGGGAGGGCGGCACCCCCTCGTTCTCTCCCCCCACTCAGACCTGTATTATGCCTGGGGGCCCACCGCCTCGGTGCTAGCGGCCTCCCGGCTCTGCGGCTCTGTGCCGGGCGCGCCGCGCGATCGCAGCCATCTGTCCATTTCAGCCCGCCTCCACACTCGAACACGGCGCGGTGAGGACGGCAGCTCAGAGGTCCCGGGGGTCGCCGGGTGCCCAAGCCGATCCCCGCTTCGTCCGCGCCTCACTTGGCGGCCCAGGGGGGCACCCACAGGATGTTTTTTTAAAAGGCACGGGCGGAGCTCTGAGACTAAGCTCCCGTCCCGGCCGCCATCTTGGCTCCTCCCCAAATGCTCACTTTCTAGATGCAGCATTTCTATAATGGTTATAAAAATCCACCTACACTAGTAAGTAGCATTTCTCACTACCATTACAACCATACCAAACATGCCTACGCTACCCCTCATAAATCAGACAATACCCCCAATTCATAAGGCAGGGCAGTTCCAATGCAATCCTATGAGCAAGGCAGCATTCAAAGCAGTGAGAAACCAAATAACCAAATAGGCTGTTTGTCAACACCAGGACAGGCCACGCAACCAGGCACATGCCCTTCATCCTACATACATAGCACCCTGCCCATAGGGCTAGCTAGGCCCTACCTTAGGGGTGACTTACATGTAGTAAAAAGGGGAGTTCTGGGCCTGGCAAGTACATTTAGATGCCAGGTCTCTGTGGCAGTAAACTGTGCATGCAGGCACTGTGCTAGCAGGCCTGAGACAGGTTTGAAAGGCTGCTTCTGCAGGTGGCACAAGCAGCGCTGCAGGCCCACTAGTAGCATTTAATTTACAGGCCCTTTGTATAGGCATACCACTGTACAAGGGTCTTACAGGTAAATTAAATGTGCTAATTAGATGTAAGCCAATCATACCAACCCTAGTAGGCAGAGCACCTGCACTTTAGCACTGACCAGCAGTGACAAAGTGCTCAGAGTCCTAGAGCCAACAGCAAGCGATAAAAAATAATAGGAGGAAGGAGGCAAAAAGTTTGGGGATGACCCTGCAAGAGGGCCAGGTCCAACACTCTTGCTCTCTAAATTCATGGTTTTTCCCCTTGTGCAAAATCTTTTTGTCCACTGACTGGTGTGGCCATGGTAATAAGCAAACCCTCAGTGGCAACTTTAGTCTAGTTCTGAGAGCAACTCCATCATCACTGGGATTGGGGCCTGCCTAACTGGAGGAACAAAGAAAGGGGTGTATCTAGGTGCCGTTTGACATCTGCCTGGGATAGGGGAGGTCCCTATGAAATTACTTAGGTTCCTTGCCACTGTTAAAATGGGCATCCTGTCAGAGGAACAGAAACATCCATACACACACGTCTTTGTCTCTGCTCTGTTTAAATATTGAGAGGCAGGGATGCCAAAGTACTTGACAGAGAAAAGATGAGGTCATATAGGATAATTTTTAATCTTCAGAAATATACTTTCCTGGCTCAGATGCAGCTGGAGTTTGGCTTGCAAACTCCAGGCCAGGGTCTGATATCAAGAGCTGACCCGGAGCAGGAGAAGGACCTCTATGTCAACACCAGAGCAGTACGCGCTCTATTGGCAACAAAAATGCAAAAACCCAGCACTCTCAAAACAAAGTAATTTATGCATTGTGCTGATATGTTGTGGTTTAACCTTTTGCATTGCAGAGTTCAATCCTGAAAACTTATTTTTAATATGCTTACAAATACTGTTCCTTTGCAATGTATTGCTGCAGGTTTTCAGAGTGTGTTAGGGTGTGGCCCCTTTCCAGGGCCTTCCAGAGACTTTCCCTGCAACATGACTGGGCGTGGTTCTGGGCTGGGCCAAGACTCTATAAAAGAGAGCCAGCCCAACTCCCAGTGCTCACTATTCAGAGGTCCCGGTGCAGAGCAGCAGCTTCTTCCTGAGCTCCTGTCCCGGCGGCCTATTTGGATCTTCCAGTCTTCTGCCCTTCATCCTTCATTGGTGATCATTGTTCCAGGCGGTAAGACGGTGGTTGGACTGTCCGGACACCGCTATTGAGAATTTTCACATTCTTGATTTAATTCTTAAATGAGTAACAGATTACTTGCGCGCTATCATTTCTTGACATTTATATGGTAGTTTACAAATAGGCAAGACGCGCGATTTGTTTCATAAATCTTTGACTTTGTTACTCATTGCGTGCTACCATTTCTTGACATTGGCATGGTGGCTTAAGAATCGGCAAGACGCGCAGTTCGTTTTATGGTGTTTAAACATTGTTGTCCATTGAGCGCTACTATTTCTTGACATTTAGATGTTGTTTTATGAATTGGTAAGACACGCAACTCGTTTCATGAGGATTTAACTTTGTTGTTCATTGCGCGCTACCATTTCTTGACATTTACATGGTGGCTTAATAATCGGCAAAAAAAGCGCGATTCGTTTCACTGTACTTTGATCTTGTTATTTATTGTGAGCTATTATTTCTTGACATTTACATCGTGTTTTACGAATCGGCCAGACGCGCAATTCGATTAATGATGATTTGACTTTGATATTCATTGCGTGCTACCATTTCTTGGTATTTTACATGGTAACACTCGAATCGGCAAGACGTACGATTCTCTCCTCAAGTTTATTTCATGTTGTTTATTGTATGCCACTATTCTAAGATATTTCTTATGTAATATTCGAGTTGACAAGTTATGTGATTTGTTTCCTGAATCCATATTGTGTTATTCATGGTGCACAATCCTTTTATGGTGCTTACTATATATATATATATATATATATATATATATATATATATATATATATATATATCTGCAATATGCGCAATTTGTGTTGAAACATTTTAAGAGTACACAGAAGGCCAGAGTTTCTAGATGCAATATTGTATGGTTCTAGTATACATTCTCAAAACAGGATTTATATGACTGGTTTAAAATTTAGTCAGAATGCTTTTCTGATTCTCATGTAAAGGAAAGTACTTGAATAAGAAAGTTTTCATTTAATTCATCTTGATTCCCCTACAGGTATCCGCCCATCTTAAAACTTAGTAATTTTAAACTTAACTCTTAGATTGTTCATGTTTTCAGAGTGACTAGGCTTAGACTCATAGTCTAGTATTGATTTCAGGAGATATAATTTTCATATTGTGTGTTGTAACCTTTTTCTTACTACAGGTCTCCTTCCCAACTGTTCCCTTCCTAATCCCCTCATCCCCTCTTGAACTCTCTCAGTCTCTGTGATTTATCTATCAGAGTCTTGGAGCTGTTCAGTGGTGGACGTGTTGGGAACGTGCACAGACCCCGAGGATCTGGTGACTCTGACACTATATAAACTGCTGAAATAAAATCAGAAGGGTGGATCCCAACATATTAAACCACCTACTTTGGTAGATGCTGTGGACGTTGGACGTCAGTTGTGCCGGGTGGTTCACGGTCGCGGTCACGGAGAGGAGTGCAGGACACGATCCGACAGGAGAAGTGCGGGTGCAGTGGCGTTCAACCGGCGCTTCGGCCGGCGTGCTGCGCGGACCCCGGTCCGTCCTTGCTTGCGGGCTTTCGTCCCCTACCCCCTCTACTGCTTGAAGCTACATCGGCACCAGTCCAGCCCAGCAGTAGCCCTGCGGTAGGTGTGCCTCCAGATTTCCGCCTTCTGCCTTCCACCCCCTGTGTAGAGCCGGAAACTCCAAAAAAAAGTATTGTTTTTGAGTCCAGTGTCCAGTGGTCTGTGCAATTGGGGGGGGACCTCTTGCATCGGACAAGTGGGTGTTTAAAAGACCATAAGGAGTGAGGCAACCCCAATCCTTGACTATAAGCCCGGTAACAAGATACTAAGCTCTGGATTTGGGGAGTGTTTCCTTCTCTTGCTTCTTGCTTCTTACTTCTTGAAGGTCCTTACAACCTCACGAGCTGCTGAATTTGTTGGGAGCAAAGTGGAGTAAAAGTGGAATTTCGTGGAATACTGTGTAATACAGTGGCAAATTTTGGATCTTTGGATCATTGTAGAAATGTTGTTATTTTTATTTATTATCTTCTGGACATTGAGTATAGTATTTAGTGCATAGTGTTCAGAATGCCGGTGAGTAAATCCCGAGCACGTGGCGCAAAGAAGGGGCTGAAGGTAGGTTTTTAAACAAAAGGAACATTGGGGGAGCACCAGCATTCGGAGACACCGTATGGAAACTGTGAAGAAGACTTTGGAGATGGCGGAGAAATATACCACACTTGCTGGACCAGGAGGACCATTCTAGAGACAATGGGGACAGTGGTGAAAAACCCTCCGGGACCCCTCTGGGGGTATCAATCAGAGAGTTTGTTGGGAAGTACTTTAAAAAAACACGCCACATGTCACAAGCGTCCGAGGGTAATATCATGTTGGATTCTAATCAGAGTGAAATAGGTTGTCCTATGAGAAATTATTTTAAAGCTTCAGACCTATCGCAGATAGGGGGCCTGTTCCTAGGGGAGGAGTTCGAAGAGGTAGATGGGCATAAGGCCTCACTGGAGCCCAGGCAGTCCTCGTCACCATGCCCCCTGCCACGTGTTATGGATAGTATAAGGTTAGAAGAGGGACCTCCATCCTGCACCTGCACTAGCACCAGCACCAGCCTTGGTCCTGAGAGAATGGATGAGAGGGAGGATAACTTAAGAGGTCGGGGGGGGGCCTGTCGGAGAGGGGAGTAAACTGGATGTAATTTTGCCGTCCTTGCCCCTGGGTAGGCAGTCTGTATCTGCGCTAGTTACAAACGCTGTACCCGCAGAGTCATTATTAGATATAATGTTGCTAATGCAAAAGACCCTGCAAGCAATATTAGAGGTACTGACGGCAAATAATAGTCTGGGGAAATCCCATAAAAGTCAATTACAAGGGAGTACTGAAGAGTTGAAATGTATTATTGGTAGTATGCCTGCTTTAGTATGACCCATTTTGGAGAAGAGGGATCAAGAAACAGAAACAGATACCCTCGATACCCAGGAGCAAAATAACGAAGAAAGAGAAATAGCAATAGCTCAGACTTTACAGGCATTAAATGACCCTGCAGCATATGTTTCCAAACATCCAATGTTAGTGATAAAGAGGAATCGGAGATGGAGGAGAAAGGGTAATAGTTTATATAAGCTACCCTACCAATCGAAATATAGGAAGCAAAGCAAGCGAGGTAATGTTGGGTGTGAAACAGTAGGAAGGAGGAAGGGGAAGTTAGGGCAGGCTGCTCAGGACAACCGCTCAAGGGCAGATAGGGGAGCCATATCCCCAAAGCAAGGGGTCACGTTACAAATAGTGCCTAGTATATCCAAAGAAGTTAACTGGCGAGGGGAAAGAAAGAAGGGTAGACAAGGAGTGGAAGTGGATATGGAAATAGTAGAAGAATCAAGAGAACAAAGTAGTTGATCGGGGGGAGAGAACATAATCAAGAGGTTAGAAAGAAGGAGGGGGAGCAGAGAAGCAGCTAACTCAACCTGCCCAGCGAAAAGCAGGGCTCTTTGTTCATCTATAGGCATTGAGAATAAGAAAGAGAGAGATAAAGAGCAAGAAAGTTTTGGTGGGAGTAAAGGAAGGTGGATATATTTGGCGCCGTGGAGAGGAGAGATTGGGAGGAAACGCCTAACGAAGTTAAAACCATTAAATCGTTCCCGTCTCCTAGAAGTTATGGCCTTGTGTCCAAGCCTATGTGAGATCGAGTCAGATGATATAAAACAAATAGGATTTATATTAAGTCCGGAGGGGGAAGAGGTGACTAAAGCACTCTTTTACTCTGACTACTTTAGGCAATTGGTATTAAAAGCAGAGGCGGAGCTGATGAAAGAAGGTATAAGAGTAGTGCAGGGAAACATGATAAAGGACGTGATACACTATAGGCGCGCCCTTAGGTGCCATGGAGGTATGCTCACAAATCAAGTCCAATGTAATCTGTCATATAACAAAAATTGCAGTAGGCGTGTGGATGGAAACAATGGTAGTTTAAGTGTGACTGTAGCCTCAGAATGTAACGATCCACAATGGACGAATTGTTTTGAACCCTTTGTAAATCCCCGTGATAAGTATAGTAGGGGTGAGCTGAGTGATGTGGATTAGGAATTAAGCCCCGCGCCCATCCATATGGTTTTATCTTGGAATCTGGGAGGTTATAACAAACATTTAAAACAAAAGCGGCTTAAAGGAGAGCTTGAAGAGTATGATGTAATGTGTTTCCAAGAAACCTGGCTGTGCGATGATCCGGAACCAGTGGATGGTTTCATGGGGCTGTCTAGGGGAGCTACCCGGCAAGGGTCAGGACGAGCATCAGGGGGACTAATAACCCTAGCCTCTACGAGAATAGCAGATAAATTCATAGAAATAAAAACTAAATGTCATTGGCTATTGGCAGGCCAGGTAGATCTCTACAATGTAATAGGTGGCGCTAAACAGCTTCTGATTCTTAACGTTTATATACAACTGGGGAATGTGTTTGATTATAATATACAGTGAGGACTGTTCGAGGAAGATCTAGAACTATTATGCACTGGTAACGCTGACCGTCTGATTTTAATGTTGGGAGATTTTAATCATAAACTTGATCCTAATGGGAGTGACAATTTAAATAAGGAGCTATTGGCAGCAGCGCAAATCCCTAGAAGTATCTTTCCAAATGTAGAATGCTCCGCTCGTGATTTGTCCTTAGCAAGAACATTAGGATATTTGGGCATGTTTTGCCTAAATGGGCGTATGGAGAACGATTGTCTGGCCAAAAAGACCTTTTGAACAGGTAATCAGGAATGCCCTATTGATTATGCTTTTGTAAACACCTGGTTCCTTGGAGAAGTGCAAAATTTTGAGGTTGGGCATATAGAGGGCAGTGATCATTGGCCGCTCCAAATAATAATACGCTCAGCTGATAAAATTCAAAAAGAAAGAGAAAAGGCACTGATAGCTTTGGTTGAGTATCCCCGTAGGGTAACGACCCGCCTAACAGATAGCAGTTTAGAAGTACTTAATAATTTGCTTGTAAACTATCCTATCCTTAATGTGGAAAAAGCAAAAATAAAGTCTATAGGGAAAGAGAAAAGTCTATTTCATTACACACTAGGGGGGAAAAAATAGAGAAGGTAAAAGAGTATAATTATTTGGGCACATGGTTCGATTCACTCTTAAGATGGAAAGTACATACTGAAACTTTAAAAAATAAAGCCTTATCTTCAGTCTGGGGATTAAAACAATTCAATAGTAAATACAGAGGCCCTTATCTTAAGCCGGTTATCTCTGCTTTTAATGCTGTGGTTCGCCCCCAATTTCAATATGGGGTGGAAGTTTTAACTTTCTCAGGGAAGCTAAATTGGGAAATAGAAGAAAGCATTTGCGTAAAGCGCATGCTTTCATTGCCCCCCTCGAGTATGTTACAAGCTATAAGAGCTGAATGTCAAATGACGGCGTGGACTTATTTGGGCCTACGAGCCGCACTGAAGTTTTGGTTAAGCTTAACAGATGAAGGGTTCTGTAAGATCGCAAGATTGTGTAAGAAAGAAATTATAATAAGTGAGTTACATTGGGCATCGCAAGTGAGAGGAAGGTTGAAAAAGGTCTGTGTTCTCCTAGGTTTACCTGATAATCAATGGTGTGGTGCGTAAATCTCGAAGTATAATTTAAGAATAATAGTGAAGGAAAGAGCAAGAGAATCAGACCTGAAGTATTTAGAAAGTAAAATATGAACCCAGGCTATGATAGCTGGATGGAGGAATCCAGAAAACTTACCGTATATAGAGGCTCTTCCTAATTCAAGATTAAGAAATTTAGGGCCATATTTATACTTTTTGACGCAAAACTGCGCTAACGCAGTTTTGCGTAAAAAAAATTAGCGCCGGCTAACGCCATTCTGAAGCACCATGCGGGTGCCGTATTTATTCAATGACGTTAGCCAGCGTTAGCCGCCGGCGCTGCCTGGTGTGAGTGAAAAAAAACGACGTACACCAGGCAGCGCCGGCGTAGGGGGATATGGAGCTTGGGCGTCAAAAAATGGGGCAAGTCAGGCTGAGGCAAATTTTTCGCCTTAAACCGATTTGCGCCATTTTTTTCGACTCCCAACCCCCATAGAAATGACTCCTGTCTTAGCAAAGACACGAGTCATGCCCCCTTGCCCAATGGCCATGCCCAGGGGACTTCTGTCCCCTGGGCATGGTCATTGGGCATAGTGGCATGTAGGGGGGCACAAATCAGGCCCCCCTATGCCAAAAAAAAAGTACTTACCGGAACTTACCTTAATGCCCCTGGGATGGGTCCCTCCAGCCTTGGGTGTCCTCCTGGGGTGGGCAAGGGTGACAGGGGGTGTCCCTGGGGGCATGGGAGGGCACCTCTGGGCTCCTTCCGAGCCCCCAGGTCCCTTAACGCCTGCCTTGTCCAGGCGCTAAAAAACGGCGCAAAAGCGGGCGTACGTCATTTTTTTTTACCCGCCCACTCCCGGGCGTGTAAATACGGCGCACATGACTCGGAGTCAATTTTTTAGACGGGAACGCCTACCTTGCATCTCATTAACGCAAAGTAGGTGTCCACGCTAAAATATGACGCAAACTCCACGGACTTTGGCGCTAGACGCGTCTAACGCCAAAGTATAAATATGGAGTTAGTTTTGCGTCGGAATTGCGTAAAAAAAAACGACGCAATTCCGGCGCAAACAGAGTATAAATATGCCCCACAGTGTTACAGTTCCAAATTGGGCTGAATTCTGGATATATGGATCCCAAAAGCAAAAGCATTTCTTAAGGATAGCCAGGGTCTGTGTACATGTGGCTTACAACAGAAATATACTATGCAACATTTACTTGTGGATTGTCAATGGTTTTTAGGAGTGCGCAAGAAGTTTTTAAAACCGATTTTTAAGGAATATAATATTACCAATCGGGACCAAGCGCTTAGGCTACTTATTGATATCAGATTTTTAAATGTAACTTGCGCACTGGGCCAATTTTTTGATGACTTAGATGGGAAATACTCAGATTTATAGGGGTTGATAGAAGGTAGGGTATAATGTGGAATGTAGAGTTTTAAATGTTAAATTTTCTACGCTAGGAGAAGGTAAGACATAATATGGAGAGCACCTTTTAATAAAAAAAAAACAAAAAAAGGGCATTTTATGATAAAGTAAGGATGGAGCACTTTTAGAGCTGTATAGGGGTTAAATTGGCTGGCATGTTGTACTTTATGATCCTATAAGAACTTGAATTATGGAGGAAGTAAAGGAAAAGAAGAGCTTGTTTAACCTAAAATGAAATTGGCTGATGGTATTCTAGATAACCTCGCTACGTATATCAAGGTAAAAAAAAAAAAAAACGTTGAGTATTCCAAAATGGAAACTGCACTTAGGAGATCGCAAGGAACATAGGGGGTCATTCTGACCCTGGCGGTCATGGACCGCCAGGGCCAACGACTGCGGAAGCACCGCCAACAGGCTGGCGGTGCTTCCTGGCCAATTCTGACCGCAGCGGTAAAGCCGCAGTCAGAAAAGGGAAACCGGCGGTTTCCCACCGGTTTTCCCCTGGCCATAGGAATCCTCCATGGTGGCGCTGCAAGCAGCGCCGCCATGGGGATTCCGACCCCCTTCCCGCCATCCTGTTCCTGGCGGTTCTTACCGCCAGGAACAGGATGGCGGGAACGGGTGTCGTGGGGCCCCTGGGGGCCCCTGCACTGCCCATGGCACTGGCATGGGCAGTGCAGGGGCCCCCTAACAGGGGCCCATAATGATTTTCAGTGTCTGCTTAGCAGACACTGAAAATCGCGACGGGTGCCACTGCACCCGTCGCACCCCAGCAACTCTGCCGGCTCCATTCGGAGCCGGCTTCATCGTTGCTGGGTCTTTCCCGCTGGGCGGGCGGGCGGGCGGTCGCCCGCCCAGCGGGAAAGTCAGAATGACCGCCGCGGTCATTTGACTGCGGTGCGGTCTTCTGGCGGGGGAACGTTGGCGGGCGGCCTCCGCCGCCCGCCGAAGTTGGAATGACCCCCATAGTCTAATTATAACTGTATGTGGGATAATTTAAGTTGGCACACTGCACTGTTAGGAACTGTAAGAACTTGATTTTTAAACAAATGAATTATGCAATTAGAGTTGGTTAATAAGAATTAGAAAGATCTAAGAACTAACTGTATGTTAATGTAATATGTAATTGTACATTTTATTGTTTTTTATACTTTTAAGGCTTATGCCAAATAAAAGGACATTTTTGAATGAATGACCTACTTTGGTAGGAGCTGCAGAATGGAGATTCCTTGCCTGTGAGAGTCTACCTCTATGAATCACTGTCAGTCACTGGCCTTACCCAGCTCTGGGACACTCCAATTAGCCATCTGGCCTTTAAATAAATAGCCTGGAAAACAATAAAAACCCACTCACTTGTCGAAGACAAGGCTGCCTTTGCATGCAGAGCCCATGCCTGGCTAACCCTAAATAATTACAAGACACTTGCACCTCAAAAGTACTTTAAATTAGGATACTCCAGTGCAGTCAAGGAGATGTTTTTGAAGGATTGCCTAGGGATGTTGCCCTTGCTATTCCACCCCCAGCGGGCAGTGGAATGGCACACTGAATGCGTGGAAACTGGAATGTGGCACTGGAAAAGAAGACATCTTATATCTCCTATGCCCTTGCAAGGAGCTGCTAGGGGAAAGGAGACAGCTGCTAAATCTCTCTCTCAACCAATGAAGAATAGGCACATCGAGGCAGGCCACGCTGGCATGCTTCGACCTGGGGACCTGCAGCTGAATTGTTGGCTAGTGAAATATCTTACAAGGGTAGAAAACAAAATAGCAACACAGCATTGCACGCTGCCCTTCTCCAGTTCCATTAGCAGGGCTCCAGTTGGACCTGCAATTGACATGCTGAAGTGACAGCTCCTTGGATACATGTTCTCTAACATGGTTAAAAGCTAGTCATGTTGTTGAGACTTCTTTTTTTTGGTGAATGTGGCAGCTGTGATCGGCTCTCTTGAATTTGTTTGACTACACCTTTTGAACTGATCTTTTCCAGCATTTTTTAATCCACCTGTTCTGCATTTTATCGAAATGGTTTTATAGTGAATGTGGAGGCTATGAACAGTCTTTTTGATTTTGGATCAATTTGGATTTTAGCAAAATGGCTGCACCTCGGCTGCATATCCTGCTTCTTAAACCTTCAGACGTAGAACAGACTGAGTGTGTCCAGTTTGCTTTTAAATAACAAATTCCACTTAAACTGTGGTTTTACTCTGCCTCAGAATTATTCAACCTGACTCTGCACTTCATGTCGCAGCGGTGACTTTTTGCCTTTGCCTGAAATCTTTTATAGCAGCCACAAAGATAAAAGACCAATATAAGATGTTATAGGTTTAAATCAATGTGAAGTTTTGATTTTACTGTCTGTTGAATATTATTGTAAAGACAT
The DNA here is from genome assembly GCF_031143425.1 of Pleurodeles waltl. Lineage (NCBI taxonomy): Eukaryota > Metazoa > Chordata > Amphibia > Caudata > Salamandridae > Pleurodeles > Pleurodeles waltl. Next base: position 1,659,422,201 of record NC_090444.1, on the reverse strand, counting down.
TTATTTTAAAGCATAACTATCAATAGTTGCTATTAATATTGAAATAATGTGTCATCGTTTTTTAACTGATTTGCTTTTTTCTTGATGTACATTATTGCAAAAGTTTTAAGTAACTATGCAATGAAAACAAACTTAACAGGTAACTTTGTCTTAACTCTGGGGCCAGTGTCCATACCTCATTCAGGGCCTGAGCACTCAGACGGCTGCTGTTCGAGGCTAATGCAAATTAGTTTCCAAAGGCTTTAGGCAGGGAGAAGGTAACTTTTTAAAAGTATCCTTTCCTTAATATGTATTAAAAATCTAACTCCACCAATGAATTGGGCTTTGAATAAATATTACGAAGAGTCAGAGAATGACATTTTTATCAGTTTCTAAGTTAAAGACAGCATTATATTTAATAGCACATCTTTTTACAGTGAAAATAGCCTTTAGGCACTAGTCACTGTTTGGACATTTTACATGTCCTACTTTTAAATATAATTCACCCTGCCTCATAGGCAATGAGGACTATATAGGGGACACATTCATATTTAAAAGGAAGGGCTTTGGTTTGGTAGAGGGGGGTTATTTTGACAGGTCAAGTTGCAACTTTTAAACTACCACAATCACGCACGTCTTAAGTTCCAAATAGCTCTGGTAGCGTTCTGCATACTGTCGAGTTAAGTAGCAGTAGCGCTGGAAATAGAGAAAGGACTGAACAGAGGTAAAATAAGTGGACCGTAGCCCACGAGAACACTCCAACAAGATCAGTGAGTTGGCAGCCATATTGGATAAGAAACGAGTAGGTGAATAGCCTTGTAATAGGCAAAGTTACAGACTTGCACCAAAAAGCAAAAAGTATGGAACAGATGGGAAAAAGGTCATGAACGAAGAAAGAAGTCAGTCAGACTAGAGACTCGTGACTCGTAAGTCAAATAGTAAGAGCTGTTTCTAGCTCTTATGGACAGTGAAGCACATTGAAGAGAACGTGATGGTGAGGAGTGCTACCTGAGTGGTGTAAAGCCCGCATGCAAATAACTACAATTGCGGTGACAATATCAGTAAGCAATGTTACGCGTGCAACATGGGTTAATGATAAGCACTAGAGAAATTAAGTAGCACAAAGTAGAGTGTTGTTAAAGCATGTAAACTTGGATTGTTACGTCCAAGTCAAACGTAATAAGAAGGCAAAACATTGCCAAGAGGAAAAGTACAGACAAGTAATCGAATGACTACATAAGCATAATTACATTGTGATGTTGAAAATATACATACAAGAAAGCACGCAAAGAGAGATAACAACACTATTAGTTGCTCATAATATGTTACCAGCTATATAGAATAGCATAGAAAAGACCACACATCCCGATCCACCAAGGTACGTTCCTAGGTCAAAAATACATGAAGTTGATATTTAAACCATTTTCCACAGCCCGTAGTTTAAGTATCCTTCTTGCTTCACATTTGCGTAGTTCTTTAGTCCTATCCCCCAATCTGGGTGATGTGGATACTTGAGTAATGCCATGGAACCTAATACTAGGAATGTCTGTTTCTTCATGTTGTGAATTGAAGTGTGTCGCAAGAGGATAGCCGGAATTGTAGTTTCTGATTGCTCCAATATGTTCTTGGATGCGTTCTTTCAGAGGGCGAATCGTACTTCCCATATAGGTATGTTCACAAACACAAATAATGCAGTAGTCCGTGTACTTCATATTACAGTTAATGAACTGTCTCACATGGTAAGTAACCCCTGCGCTGTATGTGAAGGTCAAGGTTTTGTTTAGGGCAAATTGGCATGAAATGCAGCAACCACATTTAGAGAAACCAGCAGGTTTGTTAAGTAACCACATTTGAGGGTGAGCTTGTCTGAGAGGTGCTATGTAGCTAGGGCAGACAATGTTTCTCAGAATGCCACCCCTACTATGCGTAATCAATGGTGTCTTGCCTATAACAGACCAAATCCAGCACAAATAGGGTTCAGAAAAATATGAAAATTCTGGGGTGACTATGTAGAAAAGGCAGATTTGCTGCACTTGTGAAGCAGCATCGAACAGTTGTTTTGGTTATTTGCTTGCTGATCTGTTCCTCATATGAGGAATCCCATTTTTACATCCCATGGCTAAACTATGGTCAACCTTGAAGAGCAGCCTTCCCTCCTTTCTACCTGTGTTCAGATTTGAATGTTGAAAGAGTGCATAAATGCCCTCTTTGATGGGAACTACACAATGAAGTAACTTCTAACTTGCCCACCCAGGTAATTTCACCTGTACGTCTTTAACACTGTACCTCACTGTATCTAATTTTCACTTATTGAGTAAATTAACCATGTATCAGGTAGTGTAGTTCTTGCCCACCAATGACATACAGTTCTTTTACTCTTACATCAGATTTCTCTACCCTCAAAATATCTCATGCTTCCTCACTCTTGCATACTATCCTATAGCTAATCTGAAACTTTGTATATTACACTCAAGTCCCATTTTACTATCAAAGGGATACATAGTGTTCCTCTGCACTAGTTAGCCCTCTCACCCACCCCTTAGATCTCTTGCTCATTGACCCTCTCATGCCAGATGTGGGCTGTATAATTCTCCCCAAAATAAAAAAATAAAAACATTCATTAACAGAAATGTACATCTAACGTAGTAATCGGGTGCCCTAAATTTTGTTAAATTTTAAACCAGCTAGTTGAAGAGCCAGACTCTTACACAGGTACTCTAATTAGGTGGAGTTATGTGCTGATGTCAGTTGCATGTGATCTGTGGAAAACCAATGGCAGATCAACTACTAACAACTTAGCTCGAAGCACATTTTGCATTTTTCCAATAAATACAGAAAGTGGCTACATAGGCAACAACTTCCATGGTGATCTTGCAGTATCGGCTAAAGTGAAGAGACCTTAAAGACATGATATTGGTTTAGCTGCACATGTTCAAGTATGATTCCCTTATTTAGAAAGATTTATGTTTGATGCCGTGTTGTTATATTGGTTATATTATTGTACATTAGATTAAATGATTGCAACAAGTTCAATAAAAAAATTTTTTTTCAAAGGGAACACAAGCCACCCCAGAGTTGTCTCTTGATTAATTCTATCACGTTTTCCTATCACTCAGTACAATAATGCGATACAAGTCATATATCTCAACCGCTGGAGAATATAATGAAGGTGCGATTGAGAGGTTTTGGTGGGTGATCACACTGAAATCAATAGCGATGACTATTTTTGGAGAGTGACATGTTTCAGGGCGAGTGATTCCATTGAAATCTATTGCAGGCTTTTCACTTGTTCGGAGGGTGAAGATGTGCCAAAGAGGGTGATACACTCCAAATGAGGTGACTATTATAGGTGCAGGTTTCAGCTCATGTCAGTACCTCTTTTAGAACTTTGTATGAAAAGGTATCAAGGAGATGTGGGCACTTTGCCACCTGGGAATTGGTTAATGCAGTGGCTTGGTCGGTGTACTGGTAGTCAGTACAGTGGGGATCGATATGACATGGGCGACTTTCAACTTACATAACACTACTCATCTAGTCCATCCATTTTGCATCAACATGGGTAAAAATTCAAGGCTCTGCATAATCTAAAACATTAACACTGCCACATAGATTCACGAGTTGGTGATCATTTGCAACAGAAGGTCCAATTTAGACACATTTATGCTATCTCAATAACGTGTTGGCAATTTTTTAAATCTTTTTTATGTAGTGCTTACTTTTTCACGAAGAACGTAATTACCTGCTTTCAAATGCTGGTTCGTGATGTGTTGCAGAGGCTCACAAATGTGAGCATATGAAACACTACAGTTTGATAATTAGCAGAATAGAGAAATTGAATAAAAAGACGTTCTGAGTTTGTGGTGACTAGAACTGTTTGTGCAGATTCATTCTTTTGTCCATGTCAGGCAAGCAATTTATGCTGCTTGGAGGAAGAAGATCTAGTAAAAATAGCCAGCACTTTTTTGTGTTTCATAACTTTGCTACTTTGTAAAACCTAAAGTCATGAATGTACCTTTCCAAAATGCAATTAAACAATATGAACGTAAACACACATCCCTAAATTTTTCGAAGTTTCATTTTAGTAACTCAAACCTGGACATGATCAAATATGAATATAATTCTGTCAGTCTGCCTATGTGTCAGATCGCTGGTGGGGCAACATGTTTTTTGAATCCATGAACCAAAGACATGAAAGAGCTTCAGTTGTCGGGAGGCTGTAAATCTGAAGTCTCCCTGTTTGTTCTTCCTGGCAACTGAATTTTCCCACTGAATATCTTACATTTTTCGACGCTTGCACTTGATTGACTGCTTTTCCTTCCAAAATACAAATGTTTCATTTTACACTGCTGTTCCACTCCAATAAAACTATACCTCGACGTCGGCTCTTTGTTTTCATCAGAAGCCGCCCCTCTGTTCTCACTCACCCCCAGTTGTTCACACCTCCTACTGTGTGCGCTCTTCTGCTGTTCATGTTATCTTTTCAATGTGTCCACTGTTTCACCTTCAACATATCAGACTTATTTGAGGTGAAATTTGATGACAAAGGAGACTATCCTGATGTTTCTGAAATGTAACAAAAAACAGGTTAAGGTCAAGATGAGACGTTGTTTTTGATATCCTGTTTTTTATTGTCTTGCTCTGGAAATATTGACTAAGCTACAGAGGACATATTTCAACAAGGTTAGAAGAACTTAGGATCAGCACTTCTTTTAAAAAGCAAAGGATGAAAAAAGAAGAGAAAATACTTTAAACGGTTGTACGTCATTGAGTCTGGATCCTTTTTGTATTTCAATGTTTTATTAAGATTTAACATATACCCTTCTTAGCTCAAACAGTACAATAAGAATAATATTGATACTTTAACTTAATGGGTCTTATTTCTGAATACTAAAAATTTACTTTCATATATTTGGGGGCATTAGCAAAAAAGAAACACACTTTGTTCTGGTTCAGGAAGCATCCTAACATCGACTTCCTTCTCACAGTCTTACTTAGCAGGACAATTGGGATTAACCAAAAGGGGATGCCTAAATTATGAGGCAGGGTAACTAAAGTATGTGGCAAGAAAAGACAAATTATGGTACCTAATACAATACATTTTGTGATAGTTATATGTGGTATTGTAGTGGGTTGAGGAGTGGAATGTTCTTGTTCCATTGTTGCCTAAGCAGCATTGGTTCTGCCTGAGACAGTTACTCCATGGCTGGCTTGGGAGGATCACGGTATTTCAGGTTGTGGCTAATAAACTCATATGGAAAGTTTCCTAGCTCCGTGCCATCTCCCTGACATTCTTTGGCAATGTTTTGGCCAGCCGACACCACAGCCTGATATCAGATCCGGAAACCATTTGTGTGTAGTTTGCAGTGAAAGGACAACATCTCAGCCTCTGCTTAAGGGGCTGTGAGTATGGGTGCTGGGGGCATAGTGTCAACAGTTGGGGCATAGTGGTAAACACAAAGCCTGGATAAAAACATTTTGGGGCATTTTTGAAGACCGGAAACGGTCTAGCCACCATGAGATACCTAATATGGGAAAGCCTTGTGCATATGAACACCTCAAGCCAACACCTGTGAACTTTGCCGCTTTGAAATTTGAATGAACTCTGCTTGAGCATGCTGCTTAAAGCACCCACGAGCTCTGTAAAGAGTTATGGATGGGAACTGCCTACTTGATTAATTGTACGCACAGAGTTGTGGGGTTTGACTTCATATTCCCTACTATACAGATCAATGCTTTGTGGAGAGCTCATCATTCACAGCCTCATAGGTGATCTTCTGTCTGTGCCTGAGCCATGTTCCAATCTGAGGAAAGGAACTTAGGAAGATTTGCATTCCTTTCCGGTCGGTGTAGTTCCCCTGTAGCTAACTCTCTCTTTCCAGCTTCATAATTTTTATGGCTAAATTGAAACTAGAGTCTGATTTAGAGTTTAGTGGAGGGGGTTACTCTGTCAAAAGCTTGACTGACATCCCGCCCACAGTACTACAATTCCATAATAGCCTTTGGAGACCATAATTCAGTGGATGGGATATCTGTCACATTTTTGATGGAGTAACCTGTCTGCCAAATTCTAAATTAGGCCATAAGTATTTATTTATCTATGTGCTTTTAAAAAAAAAAATCAGTAAGCTATGTCTGCCGCTTCTGCAATTTGGATACATCCTGCATTTTTATCAGACACTAGTACCCCATCAATCCAATGGGAAGCCTGGATTTATTTATTTGAGAATTACTTGATTGCCTTCGATGGTCAGGGATTCAAACCGGAATGGAAACAGCCTGAGGCATCACATCTTTAAATTCTTTTCACCTGCTCTAGATGATCAAGGTCAAACTGTGGAAGATGTGTATAAAAAAGCAAAGTTACACTTGAAACGTAGATTTGCAAAGAGAACATTGTGGTGTTCAGATTTAAATTTTACACAAGACCGCAAAAATCAGGAGAGCCCATGGATGAATTTGTTTCATCTCTTTGAGAACCTTCCATTAAATGTTGGTTCGAACAGATGACTGATGAACTAATTAGGGATCGGTTGATTGTCCAGTGAAAGAGCAAACAAGCACAGGAACGTTTATGGGCTGTGAAGAACCCTTCATTAAAAAGATGCTAAGGTCATAGCAACAGTTGTGGAAAAATCTGAACTTTGCATGAGGCAGATTGGAAAAAAAGACTTGGTGAGTACTGGAGAGGAGGTTGCTATGTTAAACATAAACAAAGATCTCCAAGAGAGCATGGGGCTGTTAGTCATAGTAGAAAAGGGATATATGAAGAACACAAAGGTTCTAACAATGTTATTGAAAGTGGTAAACCTTGCAACAGGTGTGAGAGGATGTATCATGCAGGAGATTCCCAAAAGGTTTTTGCAGTCAATAAGAGGTGTAGGAAGTGGGGGCACAAGAGACATTATGTCTGTGTTTGTAAGGAACTGAACAAGTTAAGGGTGACCATCACAGAAGAGGCTCTGGAGGAGAGACAGAAAGGTCTGGTTTTAGTGGTGGATCAAGAATCAGGAAGAAGGAGAAATGCCAGACCTAAACCTACATTTGAGATTGCTGATTGCAAGGATGCTCTGATGGTTGAATTGGGATCTCTGCTCATCATTATTCTGAAGAGTATGTTTGAGAGGAAATGGTCGTCTGTATCTCTTTTATCCAAATATAGCAATCTCTGAGGATACCAAGGGAACAAATAGATGTGTTGGGCTGATTTTAGGCTGTGATCCAATTTAGGGGCAGGTACATTGAAGGTAAGGTGTTCGTAGTGGAGGATGGCCCACTGATTTTCAGTTAAGCATAATCAGTATGATTTGCACAAAAGGATTGACCCGCATGCAGCTAGTCAGGTCATGATTGTAGAGGATGTCATATTTGAAGGTGTATTACGTGAGATGGCAGATGTTTTCAAAAATAGGTTGAGAAAATTGACAGGATATGTTTTTAGATTGTTTTAAAGTAGGGGACAGTACCTGTAAAGCACAGATTGAAGTGCGTGCCAGTGGTAGTAAGGGATGGAGTGAAAAGTATGATTGATGAGATGATTAAAGAAGGCATTATCGAGCCTCTGGAAGCTACCAGCTGGATTTTGCCAGTTATAATCACAAAAAAAAGAGATAGCAAACTGAGGTTTTGTGTAGACCTCAGAAGTCTCACCCAGAGCATTGTGACAGATATGTTCCTGTTGCCAAATATCAATGAGCCTCTCATGCTGCACAATGGTGGTAAGTTATTTTCCAAACTTGAACTGAAGAGTGCTAACCACCAAATTTGCTTGCACTAGGACTCAAAGTATTTGAAAGCGTCAGTCACTACGGAGGGCACTTTGAGGTTCACAAGGATGCTTTTCAGGTTGTTCTTGGCTGCAAGCGTCTTCCAACGCAAGATGTCGGACGTTTTTAAGGGCATTAAGAATGTCATTTATTTCCAAGATGACTTCTTGCTTTTTGGAAAGGCTGTGCAAGAACACAATGGCATATTAAGGTTGGTTTTGGGCAGGTTGAGGGAGAGCAGGGCTGAACCTGAAGAGGGAGAAACGCCGATCCCTGGTGGAGACGATTGATTACCTGGACCAAACAATCTCGCGTGATGGTGTAAAGCCCAAGAAGGACTTGCTTTAAGTTATTCGTTCAGCACCCATGCCTAGGGATAACGATTAGCTACACTCTTTTATGTCAGTATTATTCTCGGTTTTCAGTTCAATTTGGCTGTAAAGACTGAGGAGATGAGAACAGTATTAAGGAAAGGATGCACATTTTTGTTGGGAGAGAGACAACAGGAGTCTTTTGATGAGATTTGTGAAGAGATATGTGAGGCAGGTATCTGAAAACTGTTTGACACACACCTTAGGACTATCTTGATGGTGAATGTTAGTGCCTGTGATGTGAGTGCCATTTTGTCTCAATGGCATGATGAGGTGGAGCATGTAATGGTGTTTGCATTGCTCTCCTTGACTGAGAGTGAGCATAATTACTCAGTCATAGAACATGAGGAGGTGGCAACAGTGTGAAGTACTTTTGGAAATTTTTTGGGGGTTTGGAGTTTTGTGTCCGTACTGACCACAAACCTTTAATCAAAGTTTTGTCTTCCACATTGGAGGAATATCGTTGCAAATTTAAGCACATTCCTGGCTGGCAAAATGCTCAAGCAGATTGTCTGTCACAAATGTCCTTGGAGTGTTTGGAAGTGCACAAAGAAAATGTGTTGGCTAAGGAGAAAGAGGGAGCGGTGGAATGGTTAATGGATGTGGAGTGACTGTATGGAGTCAGATCTGTTCTTGACAGTAGTCAAACAGATGGTGGTGGAAGGAGGGCACAGAGAAAGTACTATTTCACCTTCTTTGAGACCGTTTGAGAAAATACTCGATGATTTGACCTTAAGTACTAATCGGGTGCTTATGAGAAATGAAAAATTTGTGCCCCTTGAGGGTTTGAAGAGAAGGATTTTTGACATGGCCCATGAGGGGCATCTTGGCCAAACTATGACAAAGAAAAGAACCAGTGAGAATTCTGGTGACCAAGGATGGTTGACATGATCACCCAGTGGGTTGAGGAATATGTTATGTGCAGAGAAAGTGAAAAAAATGTAAAACAGCTGTACAAGCTGTGTCGAGGCATTTTGTTGATTCAGATATGCCTTGAAGCACAGTTTGCATGGACTTTATTTGGCCTATACATGGTGTATGTGGTGATGTTAGGAATGTGTAGGTTGCAGTGGTTATTCATTCCATGTGGCTCATTGTCAAATTCATGAAGGAGGTGACTACTAGAAGCACCATTGAGGTGTTAGATAACATGTTTTTTGAGGAAGGTTTTCCTCAAGTGCTTATCACGGGCAATGGGACTCAACTCACCTCAGTTGAAATTAAGTCATACTTTGAGCAGTATGGCACAACACATTATTGCACAGCACTGCATAACCCCAGGCAAAAGGTATGGTGGAGTGGGCCAATCGATTGGTTAAAGGAGCAATTCTCCTGGCGAGTCAAGCAGGCAGGAATGTTGAAAATACTGTCAATAGCATGGTGTGGGTTGATTGCACAATGGAAAATAGTTTAACTAAGGTCCCTCCTTTCAGAGTGTGAGGGGAAGGAAACCTAATACCAAATTGACTCCAGCGTGGTTGTTGAAGTGTGAGGTTTAAATGGAGGGGAGATTTGTGAAGAGTGAGGTGTGTGACATCATTTAAGTTGTAGATTAAATGAAAGAGAAGCATGGTAAACTGAGTGGGTTTTTGTCTACATGTTGGGGCCCTTACAAGGTGAAAGTGTACATCATTCTTATCAATGGAAACAAGTGGAATTGATGCAAAGTAGCATTATATCAAAAGGGTAGTGAAGTAAAGGACAAGGGAGTGTACAATGTTGACGGGCTAAATGGCTTCATGTTGATGAGTGACAATGAGGTGGCAGGAAATTTGAGTGGGTGCTTGGGAAGAGGTGAAGGCATGAGTGTTGGCAGGGTGGGCAGGAGTGTTCCCCAAGAGAAGAGGGGGAAAACGTGTTTCCAAAGATATTTGCATTCCCACAGACCTCCTGCTTACTTGAGTAACTTTGAGAGTTAATAGATTGCATCTCTTCTTATGTTTTTATGGTCACAGGTATTGCATATATACATGGGTGTTGAGGAATTGTATTTCACCTTATGGTATTACGTTATCACTTATTCTATTTTTTCACATTTGGGTCGGTGCTTTTTCGCTATGTTCTTTTGTTACCTTTCTGTTTTCTAATATTGTTTTCTCTTTACTTTATTTGTTCTGTAGAAAGGAGGAGATACGTGGTAATGAAGTGGGCTGAGGGGTGGGATGTGGAAAGTTGTTCTTGTTCCACTGTTGCCAGGAGAGTGTTGGTTCCTTCTGAGACAGTCACTCCGTGGCTGGTTGGGGACGTTCACTTCACTGAAGGCTGTGGCTAATAAAAGTATTTGGAAGGTTTCCTGTCTCTGTGCTGTCTTCATGACATTATAATTCATAATTTTGTCATTTTTTCACAAAATAACCCAGTTTGGGCAAAAGTTTCAGTTCATTAGCACCACCTTAACATCCACATACAGCAAGAGGCAAGGGAAAGATGACATTCAGCCTTTACATAGGGCATTCCACTACACCACAACAACGATCGCTGCAATTTTAGTAACTTTTGATCAGTCTGAGATAGGAATAACATTGTTGTGAAAATCTGCAGAACGTGCAGCATATGATGGACTATGGGGCAAATGTGGCAAATCCATAAATATGTGGAAAATGTTGTGGCTGCAGATTTTCATAAATCCAGTGGCAGGATTAGATTGCTGTAGTTTTCCATTACTAGTTCCTCTTTCTTTAATTCCCCATCATTACATAGTTGAATATTATACTCTCTTCACTGCCACACCCCTCCAAAAAGCAAAAGTAGAAGTGCCATCTGCGCTAGTCGAAGAAAAACTCAATCTGATCCTCAATAATAGCTCTCATTTATTCTTTCATCTAGTTGAGTACACTTCTGTTATATCACATTGTGATCATGGCAGCAATATCACCTCCAGGTTTCTGAACAAACCACTCATACAATCAAAATGTAACGTTATAAACAATACAAGTTGCCTATGCAGTCATTCTTTTAAAATATATACAGTAAGCAAATAGCCAGTTCTTAAGAATCTTCTCCATACATCTTCAAATTGTAATAAACTGTTATTCAACTTATAGATAACTTTTCACATGCCACCATTTCTTATATGTTTTTTAACCAAGGTTGGTGTATTGGTACATTTGTAGTTTTTCAGTCTCTCAATATGGCTATTTTGCTATTGCTATGGAAATAAACAATAATTTGTTGGTGTGGTACATGTTTTTAGGGGTTTGACCTGTCAGTCTTAGGGTGGTCTTTCCTCAAATGTTTTGCCTTCATCCCCCATTTTTTGCTGATCTCAATTCTGCTGGCCTTAGGACACTGTTCACTTTTCCATTCCTATTCAGTGCTAAAGTGCTTGTGCCCGCTCCTTAAAACATGGTAAAATTGGCTTATCTCCAATTGCCATATTTACTTTACATAGAAATCCCTAGTAAAGTGGTACTACATTTACTGCAGCCTATAAATTAAAAGCTAATAGTGGACCTGCAGCACGTATTGTGCCGCCTACTTAAGTGGCCCAATAAATATGTCTCAGGCCTGCCATTACAGCATGTATGTGCAGTTTTTACACTGCAATTTCAACTTGGCCAAACAAACCTTTTGCCAAGCCCAAACCTTATTTCTTAATATATCACCTCTAATGCAGGCTTCGAACAGCCCGGAAAGCCGGGTGTAGTGTATTTAAGAAGTTCAACACACACTTTTAAGTTTTACATGCCATGCTAGTGAAAAACTCTTAAATTTAGTTTTCACCACTGCAAAGCCTACCTCTCCCACAGAATAACATTGGAGTTACCTTATTACATTTAATAAGCCGTAACGTACAAATGGGAACATGTGTCAGGTTCATATTTGGTGTCTTTGAAATTGTAATGAAAAATCCTCCTGTTATGGTAAAGTTGAATTTTACTTAACAATTTTGAAGAAAACTCTTTTGGAAAGTTGGCATTTTCCTGCCTTAGACTTTTAGTGCCTGTCTCTGTGTTAAATGACTGTGTAGCTGAAGTTGGTCTTTGTGTATTCCTCTTCAACAGCCATTGAGGGTTTGGATATGCCTGGAATGGCCATTACTGGCAGGATGGGAGGGCAAAGCTGGCCATAGCCCTACTTACACTTCAATGGGCTATGTCCTCCCTCAGCTTAAAAGGCTACACACCCCTGTAGAGAGTCTGGAGCAAGGGCGGGAAAGGCAAGAAGTCTGAAGACTTCAAAGGGAAACCTTTAGAGGAGCCTCACACTTCAAAGGAAGGGCCGGTTTAAATATTGGATGTTAGACCTGGCATCTTTGGTGTGGTCTCCCCAGTCTTTTTTGTCTCTACTTCCTATGTTGTGACTGTGTGCTGGACTTTGTTTTTGCTGGTTTTGGTACTCTGGGCACTTGACCACTGCAGACCAGTGCTAAAGTGCAAGTGCTCCCTGTGTAAATTGCATGTGTAATTGTTTTTTCTATGATTGGCATATTTGATTTACTATTAAGTCCCTAGTAACATGCACTAGAGGTGCAGAGGGCCTGTACAGTAAATGCTACTAGTACCCTGCAGCACTCATTGTGTCACCCACATGAGTAGCCCTGTAAACATGGCTCAGACCTGCCACTGCCGTGTCTCTGTGTGCAGTTTTAACATGCTAATTCGACCTGGCAAGTGTACCTACTTGCCAGGCCCAAACCTGCTCCTTTCATACATGAAAGGCACCCATAAGGTAGGCCCTAGGTAGCCCCATGGGCACTGTGTAGTTTATGTTAAAGGTGGGACATATACTGATGTGTTTTACATGTCCTAACAGTGAAATACTGCCAAATTTGTTTTTCACAGTTGCAAGGCCTATCTCTCTCATAGGTTAACATATGGGCTGCCTTTAAATATCTTTTAAGTGCAGTTTCCCTTTGGGGGCAGATAGAGAGGTGGAGTTTGGGGTCTCTGAACTCACAATTTAAAAATGCATCTTTTGGTAAAGTTGGTTTTTAGATTGTTGAAAATGTCACTTTTGGAAAGTGGGCATTTTCTTGCTTAAACCATTCTGTTACTCTGCCTGCTTCTGAATCCCCTGTCTAGGTAAGACTGACAGTTGGGCTGTTTGTGAATCTCCACTAGACAGTGACACAAAGGGAGCTGGGGTGTAGCCTGCATATCCTGATGGGTCATCTGGGCTAGAGTGGAGGGAGGAGCTGACACTTACACCTGAATGGGCTGTGCCTGCCCTCACACAATGCAGTCTCCACCCCCCTGGTGTGTGTCTGGGCCCAGGCCTGGGTAAGGCAGGATCTTGTGAACAACAGAGACTTTCCTTTGAAGTTTGCCTACTTCAAAGGTGGAAATGGTTATAAGTAGTGGACCAAAAAACCCAGATTTTCAGATTACTTCTGGAACCAAGAGGAACCTCTGCCAAGGAGAAGAGCTAGGGGAGGAACACTGCCACTTTGCCTGTGACCATACTTTGCTGGGTTGGCCTGCAGTTGCTGCTTCTGCCTGAAAGAGCATAAAGACTGGACTTTGTGGTATATTACTGCTTGTGAAGTGTCTCCAAGAACTTGGACTGAGCTTGCTTCCTGCTTTGAAGTGCCAGGGTCATCAAAGATTTATTTTGCCAGCACCTGGACTCTCTGTTGAGAGTCCTTCCCTGCCAAGTGGTGCACTATCCAGTCCCTAAGCTCTTGGAAGGTGAATCTGGTGGAACCAAGGTGGAAATCCATGCACAGGAGCCATGCAGGGAAATTTTCAATGCACCACCTGCAAAGTGGCTGTAAAAACAACGCGCCACTTGCAATACGGCTTAAATCAATGCACAACCTGCATTGCAGCTGGAAAATCAACGCATCACCTGCATCGCTGCTGGAGTAATGACTCAACAGCCCCTTGCAGCTGTTAAAATCAACGCAAACCCCATGCAGTGCGGATTCTCATCCTTGTGTGGCTGGATTTCATATTCAACATCGCTGAGCGTCAAAATCGATGTGAACCTGCCCGGACCCGAGGTGCCCGTCTGGAAATCGATGCATCACTCTCTTGCGGGAGAGAAAAACGAGGCACCGCCTACCTGAGCGGAGAAAAAATAACGCACAGCCTCACTTGTGAGTAAGGAATCAATGCATTGCTGACTTTTCCGACACACGCTCACCCGTACTGCTTTATTTTTGACGCAAACCAGGTACTTTGTGTAACAACAACATTTCCATTGGTTTCTATGGAGTAAGATTCTATTATTTTAAAAATTCATAACTTTACTTGTGTATGTTGGATCTTTGTCGTTTTGGTCGTGTTTAATTTAGATAAATATTGGCATTTTTGTAAACTGGTGTGGTGTCCATTTTATAATGTTTCCATTGTATTGCTGGCTATTTTGGTAAATACTTTACACATTGCCTTTGAGGTGAGCCTGACTGCTTGTGCCAAGCTACCAAGGGGGTGAGGAGTGGTTATCCTTAGTGTGTATCTCCATTACCCTCTCTAGAGTGAAGTCCCTGCTTGGACAGAGTGCAAGATGACTGTGAACCAGAGACCCCATTTCTAACATTGGAACTAATACATAGACTCTTCATAACACATCTGGACCTGTGGATACTCTGCCAGGATGAAGGACCACTGTGCTGCTGAAAGAACTGCCAGTCTTCTGTACTGCTGCTCGGAAGGTCTGCTGCCCTCCTGTGCTGACCTCTTCCCTGCTGCCCTCTTGACTGGGGTAGAAGAACTGGACCTGCTTCTGTTGAGTCCAGGACCACAGATGACTCCAAGGGCTAATTGTCTGGCCTCTTGACTAGAGCCCCAGGGACAGAAGTCTCCAACAAACTTAAAACCAGCACCTGGGCTCTGCCATCTGTGAGTCTTACCCTACCAGGTGGTCCAACCCAGTCTTGGACCCTTGGAGGTGTGTCGGAATGTGCTCTGCAAGCCCATCTGTAGACCCTGCAGAACTGATGCATCTCCTCTGCTGTAGGGCGTAATACTGAGCAGAACTGATGCATTGATTCTGCTGTGAGGTTTCTCTCAGTGCAATTACTCTGCATTGACCTTACTACTCTCATCGGGACTGCTTCAGTGTGACACCTCTTTGATGCAAGTTCTTGCATCTCAAATCTTCATCAACGGAAGCCTTAATGACGACGCAGGTTCTGTCATCACAGATTCATATCTCTGATGCATCTCTTTGCTGCGCAACACATCATCAATGCTGAACTTTACATTGTGAGCCCATGATGATGGGATCCTTGATGATGGCTGAGGACCTCGCACCACAACTTCACGTGCTCCTCAGAACCGATGCATCACCTTGGATATGTGACGCATCATTGACGCTGAATCTTACAACACTCCACAACCAGGATTTGAGGTACTCTTCTTCAGCTGGGATGATTGGGTTCCTGTAGCCAGCCTGTGCTCCATCGTGGTTGGCCTGAACTTGTGACTTTGTTCTAGTCTAGCGAGACCACATACCCACAGCTGGCACTTTGTGCTTATTGGTGGTATATTTACTGAAATCTTTAAAGTTGCATGTCTCTAGTTCTACTGATTAGATTTTTGTCATTCCCATCTTGCTTTATTTATTAATGTTTATTCTACATCTCTTGTGGGATCCTTTTGTGGTGTGTTTTCACTGTGTTTCTGTTTGAAGTGTCACACAAACACTTTGCACATTGTCTCTAAGTTAAGCCTGAATGCTCAGTACCAATCTACCAGGTTAACTCGGGGTTGCTTGTGACTTCACACTGATAAGGAGTGTTGTTCCAGTTGCTTTTTGTGATTTGCTGCAAATCCATTCAGTAGTTTTTAGGAAATTCAGGATCGAAAATATTTGTATATCTGGACGATTAAGTTAAAGAGACTCTTAGGAGAGTCCCTTGAACCTAATTCCAAAAAACAGAAAGCATTCCTATTGGTCTAAGGACTCTTTTTTTCTTGGGCCAACTCTCTCTCATGGGATGAAAAGCTCCCACAGGAATGAATGTCTTGATTGGCAGCCTGAAACATGAGAAAACTTGTTGCTGTCAGCAATTACAGGAATAGGGGACTTAGACCCCTGACCTGAGTTTCATTAATAAAAAATATATAAGGGGGAGGGTAGGGATACCCTGTCCTATAGCCATTGTGGAGAACCCCTTCAGGCCCCCCCAAAAAAATATTTTTTTGAAAGCAGCGATCCCACAAGACTCCCACAAGACCCCAGCAGGATTGTGGCATAGAAAACAAATCAAAATGCCATCTGGCGTTCATTTTTAATTAAATAATTAGACACCCTGGGTAGGCCACAGCCTGGGTGCTTTATTTAAAATTTGGGGCAGGGGGTGTGAGTGGGGTTCCCTTTCAAAGCCATACAAGATACAAGATGGAGGAACAGAAGGTGAATGAGGAGCCCACAGAAAAAAATGAGGGTAGGGACAGAGGAGCAAAAAGAGTGGCAGGGATAGGAAGGTAAGTCTGTGACACACTCAAAAGAGGGAAGGGTGAGATGAACTCAACAGAAGGGAATAAAATCAGGTAAAGTGAAGGTATAGAATAAACATTGAGGAGCCTATGGTTATATAGTAGTTGCTCATGCAGATCAATGCAAGCACTTTATTGGAGGCAGAGATATGAACCCAAATATCTAATAGCATTAGGTGAGAGAGAATAATTCCACTGGGTTGAGCAAAGACGTGATTGATAAAAGACTAAGACAATGGTCGAAAGAGTTTGGTTGAAAAAAAAGCCAATGGTTGAAGGAGGCAGGAACAAAATCCTCTCTAAGTATTTAACCATAATAGATTGCATTGTCAAACGCCAGTCCCAATAAGCTAACTTCTAAACCTTACTGAAGAAAAGATGACTGCCCCAAAGATATTAAAATGTTTATAAATGTACATTGTTTCTGTTCCATTAGGTTCACTATCACACCAGGATAAACATGTAATCAAAAATAAATAAGGAACAATAGATGGAAAAACGCATCTGCTGTAATAAATACACTGGAACATTGTCAACACTCCTGTTGCTGGTCACTCACAATAGACAATGAATCAAGAATCACATTTCCATTGATGCTGATGATCAACAACAGGGAAAAAAAGAGAACTTCCATGCTCTCCGCAGAGATGCCATGCTCTAAAATGCTACAGTGCAGAACATGGTGTGTGCTTGTAAAACGCACATAAGCCCCAAGACGTCTATTTGTACTACTGAAAAATAACAAATGTTTATTATTATCTACAGTGGAGGAACAATATTTGTAGACCTCTTGACTATAAAAGGCTGCGTTGACTCATTGAACTTTAACCTTGTAATCAAACCTTGATACAGGGAGTCTGTTCAGCAGCCAATTGTGAACCCTGGGTACCATGAGAGGAAGAGAAAGGAAATAGAGAGAAGCACTGGGGTATATTAGGTATTGTCTAGGGGGGGCCTAATTTGCGTAATTCCAAGTAGCATAATCACACGGAATTACCAAGCATTCTATGAGATTACACAGAATTATGCAAGTAGAGTAATTCTGTATTTGGTGGTATTTTCTTAGCACATACATGCATCCTCGTGTCCAAAATAGACACAAGGATGCATTTTGTGCTAAGAGATAACACAAAATGGAACAGAACATAAATAGTGAGCACAAGCAGCCACTCACACTCGCTACATGTGCACGTGAGTTAGGATTTTTCCCCAAGTTACTCCCTTCATTTAGTGCTAGTTTCTTGGCGCAAAATGCACACTCACGTCCAAAATGGACATGAGAATGCATTTTGCTCTAAGAAAAAAGCACTAAGTGCAACAGAACTCCAACAGCCTCTCGTCCTTGCTAAATGTGCTCTCACTGTAGGATTTTACCCAAGTTACTCCAACTACTCTGTCGTAATTTAAATTCTGCCTAGACATAGTAAAGATCTATTGAAGTGACGAAGGTATGTAAAGCATGCAATTACCATGTAAGTAAAATAAATAACGTGCCTTTAATTCGGTTTTTGGTTCTGGATATTCTGCTGGAATTTTGCTCTGACTGCTTTTGCAAGAATATTAAGGGACAGATTGTATTGTGCCTCTCAATATTCCTCTGGGGTATGAGGACCAGTAAAAGTGTTCTGTGAAGTGGTCCTCTGCTATGTCACACGTGCAGACTAAATACTCCTCTTTGATTAGGAAACACTGGTGGTCATTACGACCCTGGCGGTCAGAGACCACCAGGGGTAATGTGGCGTCCGTACCGCCAACAGGCTGGCGGTACGGAGGCCCTTATTACGACCGCGGCGGTAGCGCCGTGGTCGCACCGCCGGGGCCGGCGGTTTCCCGCCGTTTTAGCCCCAGCGGTGATAATCCGCCAGGGCAGCGCTGCAAGCAGCGCTGCCCTGGGGATTATGACCCCCCTACCGTCAGCCTGTTTCTGGCGGTTTGCACTGCCAGGAAGAGGCTGGCGGTAAGGGGTGTCCTGGGGCCCCTGGGGGCCCCTGCACTGCCCATGCCACTGGCATGGGCAGTGCAGGGGCCCCCTAACAGGGCCCCGGCCAGCTTTTCACTGTCTGCATAGCAAAGGGAATGAGGCCGCAACATAGGAGCCGGCTCCTAATGGAGCCGGCGATGTTGCGGCCATGCGACGGGTGCAGTTGCACCCGTCGTGCTTTTCACTGTCTGCTATGCAGACAGTGAAAAGCTGGCCGGGGCCCTGTTAGGGGGCCCCTGGACACCCCTTACCGCCAGCCTCTTCCTGGCGGTGCAAACTGCCAGAAACAGGCTGGCGGTAGGGGGGTCATAATCCCCAGGGCAGCGCTGCTTGCAGCGCTGCCCTGGCGGATTATCACCGCCGGGGCTAAAACGGCAGGAAACCGCCGGCCCCGGCGGTGCGACCGCGGCGCTACCGCCGCGGTTGTAATAAGGGCCTCCGTACCGCCAGCCTGTTGGCGGTACGGACGCCACATTACCCCTGGCGGTCTCTGACCGCCAGGTTCGTAATGACCACCTCAGTGTGGCTGCAGCCGATAAAAAAGTGAAGTAACAGGTGGGTTTCTCTTCTTCCCCTGGTACTCCCTCACCAGGCTTGGTCTAGAAAGGAGGGTCCACTGACACGTAGAATCACCTGTATGCCCTTTCCTGTCTGGAGCTCAAGTGTGCCCAACATGAATCTCGACTCCTTTCCCTTTCGTTGCCGACAAATTGCATCCCATAAACAGCAGCCATTTTTCTGGACTTCAGTATACCCACTAGACTGTGTGCCCTCTTTCCCTTGAACACAGTGAGACTGTACTCCCCCCCCCCCACAGCTATTGTCCTGCTTTTGCCATCCACACAAGGTACTGTTTTTTCTGGTATCGAATGCTGCGAGATTGTTTTTCTCATTCGAAGACTTGTTGCTACTTTTTGAACGCTCTGTGTTTTTTAATGCGTGTCAATGATTCCTGTGTTATGTAAACTTGTTACTTTATATCTTATTATCTGGACTTGCACTAACGCTTTGCGAGACAGCTTCTTTTATCTGAAGATCTGTTGACATGTATTGAACTCTGTGTGTTCACCAACACGTGCCGATGACCCCTGTGCCATGTAACTTGTTAGACTGCACTTTTTATTCAACCAGAAGCTGCTGTGTTCTGGTTTTGTACTAGCAGTTTGCCACGGACCCAGGTGTCTTCTTGTCATAGACACTTTTTTAATCCAACGACTGTTTTAGTTGCTTGAGAAGTATTCATAGCAATATAGTTGCCTCATTTTTTCCAGGTTGCCTAGCTATTTTAGCTGAACAGTTTTGTCTGATTGCGATATTGCTGTTCATTTGGTGTTTACACCAGCACTTTGATACATCATGTTAAACTGACTTGGTACCAAAACGGCTGGCAAAAGTCGGTTTGCTTGTTACTGTATGTGGCACTTGGTCCTTATAGATACTGGCTCTCAATCTACGAGCCTAAAGGTCACATAGGCCCATCTTTTTATCAAATCTATGTGCTTGTATGTACAGTTGCTCATCGCAATGTCGTAACCCATGTGTGTTTACCTCTATGATTTAAAAGGTTCTAGCAAGTATGTGATTTCCGAACAATTGTAATAGTTTTAACTAACCACATTCAAAAAAGTTATAATTATTAAAGTGGAAATACTCCAATCACAAGTTTTGTGTCTCTGGATATTTTGACATTTACCTGTTTTGAAGTAAACTAACTTTCACTATTTCCTTTTAATATAATGCAAAAGAAAAGTTCAAATTTTTTATCGAATTATTGCCCGACGAAAAAATATAGGTGGCCATTATGCCATTGGTGTTGAGTGATAAAGTGGAGGAAATACCACCAAAAGGCTGGTGGTAACTACTGCCAAATTATGACCATGGCGGTGATCCCTCCCATAGACAGCCAATGTACCATACCATCCGCCAGGGCGTTAACAACACGCATGATGGCAGTAGCAATCAACAGCCAGGTGGAAAGCAAAGTACTGCTCACCATATCACGAAACAGCACACCACCACGATTTCCGAGGTGGAACCAATGACATCAAAAGCCTGGCGGAAACACTGCACGGAAGACTAAAGACTCACCATCAGAGACATAGAGAAGAACAATGCCGCCATGGAACCGGAACTGCAAGTCTTCCCGATGCTCTTCTATGCCATGCTCCACCTGGAACACCAACGCCAACGAAGAGGACGATGGTGAGTACAGCCGCTTAGCGCACAAGGGAGGGAGGGAGGAAAAGAAGAGTGGCACACACACGCACTACACACCAGACACACACACACCATACACACAACCAGCTGCGGACGAAAAACAATTGCACACGACACACAGCATAATAAAACAAGGACAACAAGAAAGCAGTAATGAGAATGTATTGAATAGGAACAGCCACCAAATGAACCAATTGGATAACAAAGAGATATGTACAAATGTCCTCAAAGGGCCAATGCACAGTCCAAAGTATTAAGGGCTCACATGGCCACAGGGCACAGTCCAAGGTCCAACTTGTTTCCTGACATCATCTGCTCAGAACTCTGCAGGGGCATCATTTTGCAAGTGGGCAGGCACCTCAAGGGGGGTGGGGGGCACCTCAGCCGAAGTAGAGAACTTACCCACTGGAACTGGAGGGGGCTCTGGCCCATTATCTTTGCTGGGGAGTGCAAGGTCACAGTCTCAAAGGTGGGTGACTTGCTCACTGGTTCTGGAGGGGGCCCATTTACCTGTGCTGGAGAGTGCAAGGTCACAGTCTCTCAGGTGGGTGACTTGCCAACTGGTTCTGGAGGGGGATCCATGCCCATTATCTTTGCTGGGGAGTGCAAGGTCACTGTCTCTGAGGTGGGTGACTTGCCCACTGGTTTTGGATGGGCCTCCATGGCCATTTGCCTATGCTGTTGAGTGCAAGGTCACAGTCTCTCAGGTGGGTGACTTGCCCACTGGTTCTGGAGGGGGGCTCCATGCCCATTATCTTTGCTGGGGAGTGCAAGGTCACAGTCTCTCAGGTGGGTAACTTACCCACTGTTTCTGGTGGGGATTCCATGCCCATTTGCCTATGTTGGGGAGTGCAAGATCACAGTCTCTCAGGTGTGTGACTTGTCCACTGGTTCTGGATGGTGCTCCAGGCCCATTATCTTTGCTGTGGAGTGCAAGGACACAGTCTCTCAGGTGGGTGACTTGCCCACTGGTTCTGGAGGGGGGTCCTTGTACAGCAGTCCCTGGAGGGTGGCCTTCATGCCCTCTTCTGGAGGTGAGGGCTGCACTGTCTCAGCTGGAGGTGAGGGCTCCGTGACCACTGGTGGTGGTGGGGGGGGGTGTTGCCCTGCCAGCCTCTGCAGGAGGAGAGGGCTGCACTGCCTCAGCTGGGAAAGGTGCCTCTTGGGCAACCTCTGCTGGAGGTGAGGACTGCACTGTCTCAGCTGGAGATGAGGACTCCATGACCACTGGTGGTGGTGATGGTATCCTGCAAGCCTCTGCTGAGGTGGTGCTCCTTCCCCTTCATTGCAGGAGTTGAGGGCTCCTTCCCCTTCATGGCAGGTGTTGAGGGCTTCTTCCCCTTCATGGCAGGAATTGAGGGCTTCTTCCCCTTCATGGCAGGAGTTGAGGGCTCCTTCCCCTTCATGGCAGGAGTTGAGGGCTTCTTCCCCTTTATGGCAGGAGGTGTGGGATCCTTACCCTTCCTGGCTGGTGGAGTGGGATCCTTCACGGTCTTGCCTCCACGACTAGGAGGTGCCTCCACTGTCCCCGTGGACTGTTCGGCTGCGTTGTTGGGACCCTGCTCTTTCGGGCAGGACAGGGGGAGGGAAGAGGTGAAGTTGGGCAAGGAAAAGCTTCTTAGGGTCGGTGGGGTGGGAAGAGGGAGGAAGGCTGGGAGTGAAGGTTGAGGGAGTGGTTGTTGAAGGTGTATGTTTGCTGGACTTAGGTGGGAAGTGTGAGTGTGTGAGGTGGATGGCTGTTGGGTGTCTGAGTCCTTGTGTTTGTGTCCTTTAGGTGGGACAGACAGGGTGGGAGAGGACACAGGAGATGCATGGATGGATGTTGTGGAGGTGTCTGCTAGTGAAGTGTATGTGCTGCTTGGTGTGGTGATGCTGGTGGTGGATGTTGATGTAGGGCATGCAGGTGTGAGTGTGGATGTGACTGTGAGAGAGGTGGAGGAGGAGGATGAGGGGGAGACAGTGGAGGCAGTGGATGTGGTTCTGTCTGCAACTGTCTATTGTTTGTGTGAGGGCTTGTGGGATTAAGTGTGGTGCCTGTGTTTGACTGTGCCACTCCTGTGTGATGTCTTGTGTGCATGCTCATCTGTATGTGTGCGTGGGATGGCTTGGTGTTGAGAAGACTGGGACTGGGAAGTGGTAGTTGGAGGGGGGAACGGTAGGAACAGGGACAATGGCTGCGGTCAGAGAGGTGGCCAGAGCCTGAATTGATCTCTGTTGTGGTGCCAATCCACCATGGATGCCCTCCAGGAATGCATTGCATTGCTGCATATGGGATGCCACCCCTGGATGGCATTCACAATGGTTGAGTGCCCTACGGAGATGGATCTCAGGAGCTCAATAGCCTCCTCACTCAGGGCAGAAGGGCTCACTGGGACAGGGCCTTAGGTGCCTGGGGCGAAGAGGATGCCCACCCTCCCTGGGTGAGCGCGCACAGGCAACTCGCTGAGGGGCTACTGGGAGGGCAGTGCTAGTACGGGGGTGGTGGCTGTACCTGCAGCTGGGGTGGTAACAAAGCTGTCCATCACCACCAGGGAGCTTCCATCAGAGGAGGTATCTGAGTCTGTGTTGTCACCTCCTGTCTCCGCCATGTTGCTCCACTCACCCTCCGTCCCACTGGTTCCCTCGGCGTTGGTGGACTCTGCCTCCTGGGTCCTGTGAGACGCAGATCCCTCCATTACTGGTGCCTCTGCTCCTCTGCCAGATGATGCTAATGCACACATGGACAGGATGACAGAAGAAAAAAGGGGGGGAGAGAAAGGGAGCACTAGATCAATTACTACACCAACATCACAGAAGGCATGCACAGTATCATTACACACAGGGATCATGATTGAGCACTATGCATTGCACTGTCAATCAATTAGCTAGATGCCACAGCAAGATGAGGGCCAACCACTGCCAACTGCACCCCTCCTGGGACCCACTAAGCCCTGTCTGGCATGGAATGCAACCTAGCTTGGTTACCTGGATTTCCCTTTCAACTATTACCATTGAGCTGGATCACGCTGCAATGTCTGGCCTGGCATTAAGGGGCACACACTAACTGACACCAACCACCCGGATCCCATGTCATCTACCAATTATTGTTGTAACAGCCACTGTACGCACCTTCTTATGGCTGTTGTGATTCCCTCAAGCGCCCATCCAGCTCTGGGTAGGCCACCGCCAGTATGCCGGCCATCAGGGGGGTCTGGTTCCGACGAGCACCCCTTCCTCGTTAGGAGGACATCCCCAGCTGGGCCTCCGCGGTCTCCCGTGCCCAGCGTCTCAGGTCCTCCCACTGTTTACAACAGTGGGAGCTCCGCCTGCCATAGACCCCCATGGCCCGCATGTCCTTGGTGACGGCACACCATAATCCCTTCTTCTGATGGGCGCTGACCTGCAGAGGCAATACAGATGGGAGGACACCAATACACATACAATCCAGCCTGTCACACATATGACCCACCAATCCTGTTTCCATCACCATTGGCACACACATCTCCCGGCGCCCACCATGTATACCACCACAAGACATTCCCCCCAATTACACAATTGTAACACACACATCTCTATGCATCCTTCCCACATGCATCGTGCCCAAGGTGTACTCACCTGTTAGTCATGAGGCCTATGAAGCAGTCTGTACTAGGGTAGTACCCCATCCACCAATCGCTCCAACTCCTCTGCAGTGAAGGCAGGGGCCCTTTCCCCAGTCACTTGGGCCATGGTAGGTTCCAGACACAGGTCACAGCAGCACACGTAGTGTAGGTGTTCTCCTGTTGAAGATCAGGAAACAAGTGAGGATTCAGATAGAAAATGGCAGTCACTTCCGCGGCGGTGTACACCGTCACCGAGACCCCTTTGGCCACTGTGCTCCATAGAGCCAATATTAGCCAATGAGGAATTGCACGGCAGTGCAAGACTGCCTTTCGCCACAACACCCAACTCGGCGGAGTTACCTCACTTCCACCTGTCCCTACATACCGGACAGGCAGTCACCATTTCATGGAAGTGGACAACGATCAGATTAACCTTAACTGCGTCACTGCCTAGATTTGCATATATCTTGCCATTCCCACTGTCCCATCACATAAATGAACTATGTACACTGAGGTGGGGGTTCCATTGTTCAAACTGTGACAGCCTACTCACTCCTGTGTCCGTTGGATACCTACTGCTGTGGATGAATGTGAGGAGAAGACAAACCCCTGTGTACAGACCCCTTGTGGATTTGGCTACACTGAAGGACAGGCTCATTATATTGACTTATAGACTGGACAGGGCTACAATCACAGACCTGTGTGCCCCATCAGAGCCGGACCTGATATCAGTTATCTGTCATCCCGCTGGGATTCCCCCCTTGTGCAAGTGCTATCAGTGCTCCATTTCCTGGCAACTGATTCTTTCCGAGTGACAGTGGGCTTGGCAGAAGGAATATCACTGAAAGTGTTCTCAATTGTGCTGGCAAGGGTTTTGTCTGCCTTGGTGAAACGCATGTGCATCTACATTGCTTTCCCCCAGATTAAAGATTTGGCCACTGTAAAGGCCGGATTCTATGCAATGGGGCACATCCCCAATATTATTGGGGCAATTGATGGTACACATATTGCGTTTGTCCCCACTACCAGAATGAACAGGTGTTCAGGAATCGTAAGAATTTCCACTCACTGAATGAACAAATGGTGTGCCTGGCAGACCCGTACATCTCCCACGTCACTGTCAAGTATTCTGGGCCGGTGCATGACACCTTTGTCCTGAAGAATAGCAGCATCCCAAATGTGTTGGCCCAACTACAGAGGCACAGGGTGCGGCTACTAGGTGAGCCGGAGTCCCCACCCACTGTATGTCAGTGTATGTCTTCAGGTGTTATCCCCATAACATTGTGTAAGGCTAAATGTTGTCCCTCAATACTCTGGTGACTCTGGCTACCCAAACCTATTGTGGCTCCTGACCCCTGTGAGGAATGCCAGGACAGGGGCTGAGGACCGTTATATTGAGGCACATGGGTGAATCCGAAGAAAGGTCTGCCAGATAGTAGTAGCATGCTACATGTTGCACAACCTGACCCTCAGACGACATGTCCCTTTTCTGCAGGAGGAGAAGACTGGCGATGCCCCTGTGGCAGTAGTTGACCATGAGAACAGTGAGGAGGAAGAGGCAGAGGATGAACATGTGGACAACAGAACATCAGTTATATGTCAATACTTTCAATGACTCACAGGTGAGACAGTGGAACTGATCATTGCTCTGACTATTGATTTTATCTTTGTGACTATAGCATGATGGCATTCACTTCCTTTCCATCTCAACTTACTGTCACCCATGGCTTCTCATTTTCCAGATGATGGTGATGTGACAACAATGTCCTGATGTGATCACTACAGACAGTTACAGGTCATTAATTGTATGCTATCTCAGTGTTCAGATAATTTGCACTAGATGTGACTGTTCCCAAAATGCACATTTTCAACACATAAAACAGTGTCCATCAAATTGTGCTCAAGGGTGTTTATTGTAGTGCACATAATTGACTGAAAAGTGCAATGGAATGGGGTGATGGTATAGGAAAGTCCAGAGTATTGTTCCAGGCTGTTTGTAGCATAGGTCCAGTGTCCAAGGGGCCATAGAATGGGAAGCAAGGGCAGTTCAAAGTGGACAAGGTGACAGGGTGGGACACAACGGGGACAATCACAAAAGTCTCATTTCCTGGTGGTGGTCTTGGTCTTGGCAAGTGTCTCTGACTTCTGTCTGGGTTGCAGGGAACGTTTGCAGGGTGTTTCACCTTCTGCATGAGGAGGGGGGCTGGTGGCCTGTGGGTCCTGTTGCTGGACCTCCTGTCCACTAGATGCAGCGGAAGTGGTGGGCTGGTCAATAGACTACCTATTGGTAGGGGCCCTCTGCTGTGCTTTCCATTCCATCATGATGTTGGCGAAGTCTGCCAGCTCCCCTACTATGGAGATCATGGTGGTGTTGAGGGCCTGCAAGTCCTCCCTGATCTCCTGATGGTGTTACTCCTTCAGCCGCTTGTTCACCTGCATGTTTTCAAGGAACTGGCCCATTGTGTCCTGGGATTGTTGGTAAGCCCCCAGAACATTAGTGAGTGCCTCCTGGAGAGTCGGTTCACTGGACCTGTCCTCCCCCTGGTGCACAGCGGTCCTCCCAGAGTCCCTGTTGCCCTGTGCCTCTGTCCCCTGAATGGTGTGCCCACTGCCACTGACCCCAGGTCCCTGATTGTCTTGGGAGCGAGGTGTGGACTGGGGTCCCTGTACAGGTGGGCACAGTGCTGATTGACGTGTCCTGGGGACAGAGGTGTGGGGATGCTGGGTGGGTGCTGTGGTGTTGGATACTGATGGGGAGCCTCTGTGGTGGACTGTGAATGGGCTGGGGTGACTGACTGTCCAGTGGACCCTGATGGGCCATATAGCTCATCCAGATCCAGAAGTCCAGGGTTACTGTCATCACTGGGGGCATCTTCTATTGGGGGACTGGATAGTCGTGGCACCTCCTCTCCGCTGAGATTGGCTGGGGCACCTGTGGGGATGTAAGCGATGTATTATGCTTCATGCCTGTGGCATATTGTACATCCCTAGCTTCCCCTCTATTGTTGCTGTTGCCCTGCCACCTTTGAATGTGTTTGGTGATGTATTGTGGGATTGTTAGTTCCCCTATGCTGTGCATGCTTTGGTGATGGGTGTCCATGCAGGGCTGGGAGGGCTGTTCATGCATTGGTATGGCATGTAGGACTTGGCATTGGGGATACTCATCTGCATTGGTGCAGTGTGTGGGATGGAGTGGAGTGATGTGAGTGTGGGTGAGGGGGTGAGATGGCATGAAGGTACGGGGTGATAAGTGGTAAACATTGACCTACCAGTGTCCAGTCCTCCATCTACTCCAGTGAGTCCCTCTGGATGCAGAATTGCCTAGACTTGCTCTTCCCATGCTGTGAGCTGTGGGGGTCCACCACCAGTCCTCTGTATGGCGAGCTGGTGCCTCACTGCCACGGAACGTACCTAAACCCGTAGGTGGTTCCACCTCTTCCTGATGTCATCCCTTGTTCTTGGATGTTGTCCCACGGCATTCACCCTGTTCACGATTCTCCACCATAGGTCCATCTACCTTGCAATGGATATCTGCTGGACCTGTGCTCCAAAGAGCTGTGGCTCTACCCTGACTATTTCCTTCACCATGACCCGCAACTCCTCATCTGTGAAACAGGGGTGCCTATGTCGGGCCCTGGGTGTTGTGTGGTGTGTGTAAATGTGTGGATGTTGAGTACTGTGGTGGGGTGTGCGTAGTGGAGTCCATGAGGGATGTATGGGTGTGTGTGTGCAGTTGTCACAGTGGTCTTGATGTCTGCCTCGTGGCAATGATTTGTATTCGTAAGGAGTTGTGGGTAATGTGGGTGTGTGTTTTATAGTGGTGTGGGTGTGTTGTGTGTATGGGTGTCAAGTGTGTGTTTTTTTAATTGGTCAGTGTTGTGTAGTTTAGTATTTGGGTGTTCATTCTGAGCGCGGCAGTGTGTATCGCCAATGGTTTACTGCTGTTGAATGTCTGCTGTGGTCGTTCATGGGTCATAATGTGGTGGGCGTTGTTGTGTTGGCGTAACGGTATGGGTGTTGGTACCAACAGTTTACCACTGACCTTTGGGCTGGTGGATTTGTGTATGTGGCTGTATTTTGTCCATTTGTTGTGTGTGAGTAATAATATCCCCCACTGCAGCAATATGTTGGTGGCCATAACCATAGGGGTAAGCGGGATTTACCGCTAATGTAATAATGAGGGCCACAGTGTTCTTAAGATATTGTTAAAAATGTGTTCCATTCAGCAATATCTTTTCAAGCAATATTTAGGCCATAATATTTCTGTCATCTGATACTGTTACAAAAAAATAGCAAATTTAATAGTTTTTGTGAATCTAAGATGATGGAAGATCTTAGTTTTTTTACTAAGGGTCAGGCAAGTTAAGAAACCAATCAAAGTACATGTTGTGTGTATCTGTTGGATATTACCCTTTTGTGAGGTCTTCCTCCAGATTTTTGCCTTCACCACCCTATTTTTGCTGAACCAGTTTTTGTTGACTTTAGGGCTCTGCACACTTTACCCCTACTAACCAGAGGTAAAGTGCTTGTGTGCTCCCTTCCAAACATGGTAACATGGATCCGCCATGGCACAAGATCCCGGGAAAACGCACAAGCGTAGAAGACACTAGGTTAATTTATTGTCTGCAGTGTAAGGTGCTTGTCATGAGACATTGTCAACAATGCCAATAGTATTCCTCGAGTGAATGTGGGTTGGTTGGTATTAAGTGAATCCTGAGTGCACATGGAGGAATGGATCAACCAGAGTGAGATTTGATGGTCAAGTCTCATTTGTTGTGTAATTGTGAAAGCATAGTCAGAAAGCGTAGCTCGGTACTGCGTTTAAGTAATTGGATACCCTATTCTATAGTAAGCAGACAGGTTGTTGGTTTTTGCTTACAATATTTTGCATTATTTTTGTATCAGAAGCAACTGGGTGAGAGGCAATTGCAAAGGAGGGTGAGCTTCTGCGAGGAGTAAGACTGGTGTTATCTTGTGGTGCATTGGTATAGGTCGGTTGGTGTAAAGCTGTGCTGTTATTGGTGGACTACGTCACAGAATGCTAAGCTGTTATTGGTTGAGAACATCAAAAAGACAACTGTGAGAACATTTAAGTTAATTGAACATGAAGTACTTTAAAGCACTGAAAAGTCTGATGAAAGGCGAAAAATTGATCCTGGTTAGAGAGAGAATAAAAGAGATCCCACCAAAGGTACTCCGGGTCATTATCTTTGTCTGAAAAGATCTTCATGCAAGCTTATTGCTTGAAAAATGGCATAAGGTTATCGAGAAAGAAGGTGCATTAGCATTTCCTCACTATGGAACATTTAATTTAAGAATTATTGAGAACCCGAGTCAAGTGCTTTATGAGATGAAACCACCTCTGAGACCTGCACAATTTGAAGCACATAATACTTGGGAAAATATGGCTCATCAGAAACAGTGGGATAAATACAAGGGTAGAACGAAGGAATCAATAAGGACAGTTGCAGAGGCAAGATGAGATAATCAGCAGAAAGCTTGGAGAGCAGATATTATTGAATGAGTTAAGTTGTATCCAGCCATTTCTGGTGAAGAAAGAGAAAGCAGCAGACCAAAGACTAGGAAAAAGATGTGTAACACAGAACAGTCAAGAGATACTGGAAAGAAAGCTGAGACTTATGACAGTGCTTTGGACGATGAATTTATAAATCAGCTATTGCTAAATGGTCCACATCCTTAAAGTTCAGAACATATAGGAGCAACAGGTGAGATACAGAGAACTGTGAATTTTGATGTGTCTTCTGCACCAGTTGAACAGACCCCAAATCCCACAGTGTCAGTTTCAAATGTGAGTTCAGTAGGACATACTTCTAATGTAAATCTACCAGCTCAGAGCTTTACCACAAATCAGTCAGTTCAAGGTTCTAACATGAATCAGCCAGCACAGAATTTTGATTTGAACCTGTCTGTGTCAAATTTCAGTTCACATCAGCCTGTACAGAATCTTACTTCGAATCAAACAGGGCAAGCTTCAAATGTTGCTTTGAGAGAACACATTGTAGGAAAGGCAGCTCCATAAAATCCAATGAATTACATGAACTTAGATGCACTGACAGAACAATAGGTCCAGTTGTTCCTTTACATGCCTCAGGCATGACTGGGAATAATCCACACACATTAAGGGCTAGATTTAATAGAAAATTACTGTGCGCTGCTCTACGCCAAATTTGGCAGCATAGTGCACCATCATTTTCCAAACACAGGGATGCGTCATATTTTCTAGAATACGGCTCACCCCTGTGTTCCCCCCTGTGCCAGCACTAAATTTGCTGCCGTGTGCTAATGCAGCCACCCTTACACCGAGAGGGGTGAGGAAGATTGTTTTTGTGCATGAAGGAACAGCTTTGTGCACAAAAACAATCTCAAATGCTGATATGCCCTTTCTGTGTGTGCTGCAAAATGCAGCATACATAGAAAGAGCAAAAAACAATAAGAAATGAAAGCATTTCCCCTCGTTATGCCACTCTAACGCCACCCCTGAGGTGTGGTTACATTTTGGTCGCTGCCTCAGGTTTACAAAAACTCGTAAATCTGAGGCAGCGTCAAAATGCAATAAATTTTGCTGTGGCACACCCACAGAAACACCCATGGCACACCCCTTTCACACAAAGTACTATGTGTGAGGGGTCTGTATTTACAAGGTGGTATTAAGCCACAAAAAGTGGCTTAACACCACCTTGTAAATACGGAGCAGGGCATAGTGCCACAGGAGCGTCACGAAAAGTGACACTCGAGTGGCGCTAGAGGCTCGTAAATATGCACCTAGATGTCCTGAATGTTCAGAATGTTAAGAATACCCAAATGGGTTAATATAAAACAGCGTGCAGGACATTGTAAGCCTAAGTGGTACAGAGATGGAAAGAATGAATTCTCTTCTGAGAGCATTAATTCCTCGCCTGGATTTGAGATCCAACTTCAATGACATGATTTACTAATATACATCTAATCCAAAGTCTAAAATGATTTACTAATTGTAAAATGTACTATAGTTGTTTAGGTTTCCTCAGAAATCCTCACCATATTTTGTGCCCAGATCATAAAAGACATTCAACATTGGCTGTAGTACCCTGAACAGAAGGTTACCCTTTAACACTTCAGCATGTCAATTGCAAGTACCCAAAGTTCATCAATTACAGGTCCTTCAAGAACAGAGGTGTTACAAAATAATCCAGTACGTTTGCTAGGCTCTACTACCCAGCAGTTGAATGAGTAGCTGAATAATTTGAGTTCTGAAGGTGCAACAGGAGAAATGAGTTGCAGTACAACAGCTGAAAACACCCCAGAGAGAGGTAGACCATTAGATATACCCAGACTGAAATTAGAACTAAATGAGATGATATTAGGAAATGCAGACACAGTTCACTTAAAAATGTACACTGAAGATGAATTGAATTGCAAAATTTGCAAGTCAAGCTTATGCTAGACTAGTTGAATTAGCCCAGAGATATGATGTTGATTTTGAGAAATCAAAACCCTTGAAGAGGAATTACAGAGTAGACTTTACTGACAAGAATATATTGAACATGAGACCTCCTGGAATGAGATTGCAAATTAGAGAATTGATCACATCCATTCAGAAATGGGGCATGTTAGACAAGTGGGAAGGAAGCTGGGCAGAGAAAAGAGATCAGAAGAAACCAAAAACAGATCTGTCTCCAGCAGGAGCAAGCCTTACTAAGGGAAATGTGAAAATGCTTCCCTTGAGAGAAATTCTGGTGTTGCGTATGTTCATATGCCTTGGAGTAGGAGTGATATTCTGTACTTCACAAATGATTACCTGAAATTGAGATACAAACCAGTGGATTGGTATAAGCAAACAGAATGATATGTGCAACTTTCAAAATGCCTGTGCAAAGATTTGACTACATTGTTTGACATTGTGGTTCCGAGTGACTTATAGATGAATTGCTGTCAATTGGCCTGATAGTGAACCTCCAAGCGATCAAGTGACAAATGCACTGTCTGAAGAGGTGATGAATCAGAAAGTAATTAGGTTTTAAAAAAAACAAGGATGACTCAGGAATCTAAGGAGTCAATATATTCCTATTATGAGAGATTGTTGCAGGCTTTTTAGGAATTTCAGTGGTAGTGAAGCCATAAAAGCAAAGGATATGGATAATTTTGTGCTTAGATTTATGCAGGGATTGAAGCCAGACATAAGTAACAAGATTCAGCATTATTTGATTTGTTGGCAGAGTAAACCAGTTGATGAAATCCTTTGGTATGCAAAATACTGCAGTGATGAATTTGAATTGAAGCAGAAAAAGTTGAAGGAGAAAGTGATGGTGATTTTACTGAACCCTACTCAGAAAGCTAGTCAGTTTCAATAGGGAATACCAGTTGAATACTGGGAACCAAAGTAATGCAAGATACTGGTTACCATCAGCAAGGTAGAGGATGTGGTGTTTCTATAGATCTGAGTAGAGTTGTTGATGTCCAGGCCTTAAAGATTAACAACCTATGTCACACTTGCAGCCAGTTGGGCCACCGGAGAAGGGAGTGTCCCCTTAATGTTGCAAATAATCAGGTATAGAGTAACGGAGTTGTACAAGTGCAAGGCAATATTCAGGTTCAAATGCAGAGAGTTCAGAGACCCCAAATGTAAATTCAAATGTTTCCCAGAGACAGCAAGTGTAGGTTCCACAAGCCCCGATATCACATTAACAGTCAAATGTTTCTCAACAAAACATAAATCAGGTTACTAATGTAGATGCAAATCAGTTGGCATTACAGCTTCCTGTAATTGATCAGAGTGATGATGATTTTTCAGACATTTTCCAGTTAAGTTGCCCCAAAGAGGAAGAGGAATGCATGTAAGGTTCTTCCTTAGAAGTAGATCAGCATGGTCCATGTGTGAATGGTGATGTAATGGGTCACCATGTGTCATTTCTAGTAGACACAGGTGCCAAACGTCCTACTGTCAGAACAACAGAAGTACCATATGTGCCCCTTTCTGGAAAGAGAATTACATTTGTACGAGTTGCAAATTGACAGTTGTCCAACCCAGTAACAGAATCTCTCCCTGTAAAAATAGGATCCTTAAAAGATGAGCATGAATTTGTAGTGTGTTACTCGAGCCCTGTACGTATGCTTGGATGCGACTTGTTATGCAAGTTGAACTGTTCCATCAGTCGCAACCCACGTGGCATAGAAATTCACAAGAATGATGAAGATGCTGCATCATCATCATATACTTTATTCGACCATAGGTCATAAAAGTTACATATTAAATTGTACAAAAAAGGTACGTTTTCTTCATTATACTTTTAAACTGGCTGAAAATAGTAAGGTTTAGAATAGGAAAAGCTTCTGTAGGCAATGGCCTACTATAATCCACCATTGATCCCGATACATAACTTAACATTTAGATACCAGGGTTTCTGAGACAATTGCTTCATAATGTTAAAATAGTACAAATATTTAAAACTCTTAAAACAATATGGGGTGATTTCAAAATACATATTTCCCAGATGGTATCATCATCAAGATAAATACAAACTATCCGACCCAAGATGTAAAAATTTAAAGTGCTGATTTGATGTTACATAATAATATAATTCCTTAATAATTTAGATGGCATACTTTAACAAAAAGAGCCTACTACCGGCACAATCATTTGGCAAATTTAAGCACTGTCAAGTCGTTAAGACACAAGCACAGTGTGATAAAAAGCTTATATATTAACTTGAAAAGGTTATCGGATTCATGTTAAAATGGCACGAGTACCAGACAGATGCATAAAAAATAGCTCTTTATGGCTAAAACTAGTGTTAAAATGGCAGAAACACATAATGATTACCTACATAATGTCTGAAAAATCTATTCCAAGCCCTATCCAACCCACTTCATCCAGATCATCTTCATCATCAACTTAGTTCATCAATGACCATAAAAGCACATAAAACAGAATATAATAATTCTTAAGTAAATAAATAGATACATGTCTGTAAATAGGTGTAAAATATTAAAACAATAACTTGATTTGCACATATGGCTCTAAATCTTACCTATATAGAGATAAGACCTTAAATAACTTTTTGAAGATGGCAACGTATGCGCCAAGCTGTTGCTAAATACTTACTTACTGAAAGAATTACGTCAGCTGAATTATGGCTTTTTAGAACCCGTAGAGCCAAGGAGCAATTCTTGAATCCCATGTCCATGAAGATGCTGCATTTAAAATTATGAATCAAACCCTGAGTGCCACATTGTTCCCAAAGCTGACATGCAATGATTTACCTCAAGATTTAAAAGACACTGGGGGTTATTCTAACTTTGGAGGAGTGTTAATCCGTCCCAAAAGTGACGGTAAAGTGACGGATATACCACCAGCCGTATTACGAGTTCCATAGGATATAATGGACTCGTAATACGGCTGGTGGTAAATCCGTCACTTTTCCGTCACTTTTGGGACGGATTAACACCTCCTCCAAAGTTAGAATAACCCCCACTGTGTCTCCTGAAGTTTGGGACTTTTCAGGAAAAGAGATAGGACACATTAAAGGAGTTGAGCCTGTCAAGATAACTTAAACTGAATGCTGTGTATCTGAGAAATTCACCATATAACATGGCACCTGAAACAATTTCAGGCATGATTGATTCAGTGATAGAACAGAGAATCCTAAGAGAGATAATACTGCATCATCCAGGAATTGCTGAAAATGAATAAGATAGTTGTTCCATGTTGACCCGTCGTCCCCAGCAGTGATTTTATTCCAAATTCCATTTGAAGCAGAGTGGTTCACTATGATTGAATTGTGCCAGGCATTCTTTTTCATACCGTTGCATGAGGAGAGCCAATTTCTCTTGACATTTTGGTTTGGCAGTCATGTTTGGCATGGTGCTGAGTCCCACAAGGGCGTACTAAGAGTCCCTTTTAACCAGATCTCGAAAAAGAATTTAGAGTCACTTAAAATGCCTTAACATTCAGTTTTGGTTCAGTACATTGATGACTTACTAGTGTCATCAAGCACTCAGGAAGCATGTAGAGGAGATACCATTGCCCTGTTGAATCACTTACCTGACACAGGACATAAAGATTCCCCAACTAAATTGCAGTGATGTAAGAAATAAGTCTTGTACGTAGTTCACCATATTGAGAAAGGTTCATAGAAGGTGATAAGAAAGAAGCAGCAATTCTGAAAATGAATCCTCCAAAGACACAGAAAGAAGTAAGAATGTGTTTTGGGAATGATTGGCTACTGTCATCAGTGGATTCCAAACTTTTCCCTTTTGGTCAAGCCTTTACAGAGGCTGACACACAAAGATGTGTGTGATCCAGAACCAATGGATGAGAGCTGCAAATGTGCCTGCACAGAGCTGAGAGAAAATCTCTGTTGCATCCCTGCTCTGGAAATGCCTGATTATAATAACTGTTTTACTTTGCAGTGCTTTGAGAGGGCGGAATGTGCTCTCTCAGTTTTGACTCAAATGCATGGAGATGCAAACAGACATGTGGCATTTTATTCTGCCACTTTTAATCCTGTGACTGCAGAGTTGACTGGCTGTATTAAGTCAGTTGTTCAGTCTGCATAAGCATAGAACAGTGTGAAAGCATTGCTATGAGTCATCCTCTGAATGCTTTTGTCTCCCACTCAGTGGAAGTTTTGTTAACCCGCACCAAAACTCAGCATCTTACATGTGCGCATCAGACCTGCTATGAGCAAATTATTCTTGCCGCCTAGAATATGAATATTAAACGTTATAATACTTTGAATCCTGCTAGTCTTTTGGGAGTTCCTGTAAATGATAAAGATGTAAATGATGATTGTACTGATAAAACTGAGCATGTCTGTCTAGATGTTGCTGAAGCATGCACTAAGACCTGACATTCAAGACATTACCCTACCCGAAAATGATTATGCAATGTTTGTTGATGGCTCCTGTTTAAGAGACAATGATGGTGCCCTGAAATCTGGTAACGCAGCCTATACAGTCTTAGGTATAGTTGAAGCCTCCTGGCTTCAAGGAGTCTTTTCTGCTGAAGTAGCTAAATTAGTTGCGCTCAAAAGAGCATGCTGTGTTTCTGAACTGCTGAAGGTGACAATTTTCACCAATAGCCAGTGTGGCTTTGGTGTCGCTCACAACTTTGGAGAGTTGTAGTCCCAGAGAGGCTTTCTAACCACATTTGGCTCACCAATTTGCAAAAGAGATAAGTTATGCAACCTTTTGAACGCATTACAGTTGCCTGTCCAGATTGCGGTTGTAAAGTGCTCCGCACACCGCAAATCCACTGTTTACGTAACTCTCGGCAACAACTACGCCAATAATGTGGCTAAATATTGTGCCCTAAATTGTACTGTTTTTAATAAAGAGTATTCAAATGAGTCAAATGATGAGACAAGTCACAGTCTTCTTTTAACTGCTACAGATACCTGGGACAAAGTTAAGAGATGTCAGGAAGAAGTGTCAGAAGAGCAGCAACATTGGGTTAGAGCAGGTGGTGTCAAGAGAGATGAGGATGGTGTTTGGTTTTCAAGTAATGTAAGAGTTGTGATGCCTAGTAGGTTGTTAACACCTAGGCAGTACCATGGTCTGGCTCATGTTGGTTGTGATGCTCCAATTAGAGCATTCAGACAAACTTGGTTCAACCCCAGATTCAGATTAATATCAGACACCGTATGTCCAGTGCCTAATTTGTAAATAAAGACATGCTGGTGCCCAAAGCTCTTCTCTGAAACACGCAGCTATTGCAATTAAACAGGTGAGCTCGTAATACTGAGGCAATGTAATCCTGAAGCCATCTCGGGCCTCTTTAATCCATTTACAGCCACTCCCTGTCCCTTCAGTTCACTCTTGCAGCTTTCTGCCTTTGTGACACTTTATTGTTTTTCTCCTTCTCCATCTTTCCCAAATGTGTCTTTTGCTCCCAATAAATACTTGAGGCAGAAAAATAAGTGCCAGCCCTCAAAAATAAGTGCTAGTGCCATGTACCGGAAACCACAGGCGCAAAGTAAGCACTTCATGTGTTACAGATGTGTTCCATGTCAGCAGATGAATATTGGCAAACATACTGCAGCAATATTGAGTCACATAGGCTTTCAACAGGATGCAGCTCGGTTCTATACAGCTTCCTGCATGCAACAGGCTGAGATCATTCTTGGTCATTGTTTGCATTTTCTCTCGTTGGGTTGAGGCTCACCCGACCAGGAGAAAATGACAGTCTCAAAGTAGCAAAGTTGTTAGTTAGAGAGCTGATACCTAGATTCAACTTCCCAACTTCCCTAGAGTCAGACCGAGGGACACACTTCAACAGTGAAGTCCTGAAATTATTATGTGAGGCATTACAAGTTGAGCAAAGACTATATTGTAGTTACAGGCCTGAGGCTTCTGTATTGATTGAGCAGGTTAACGGAAGTTTGAAGTCTAGATTGGCAAAAGTATGTGTTTCCACATCTCTGAAATGACCTGGCGCATTGCCTCTTGTTTTGATGAGTTTGCGCAGTACTCCAGACGGAAAGACTGGCCAGTCTCCGCATGACATTTTCATGGAGCGCACCATGAGATTGACGGCTGTACCTGCAAATTCACTTGTGAAAATCACAGATGGCGTAGTACTGTACTATTGCAGAGGACTAGCTGATATGGTTTGTTCTGTGTCTCATCAGTTGGAAAACCTACAGTTCAGTCACAGGAGGAGCTGTGTCACAACCTGTGCCCAGCTGACTGGGTCATGATCAAAACACATGTGAGGAAGTCCTGCTTTGAACCACGTTGGAAGGGTGCATACCAGGTCTTGTTAGTGACCACAATTACTAAGAAATTGCCCTAATTGGGTGTATGCTACCCACACTTGCAAAGTTACAAGTCCCCTTGAGGATACAACACCTGTCCCTGAAGTGTTGGTTACAGTGAGTCAGAGGTTTCAGGTTAGTCTAGCTGTTGGGGATGTGCAAGTGGCTGATACAGCACAAATGTGGTCTGAGGGGTGTCAGAGTGAGTCCACAGCAGTAGTTTGTACAAAAAGGTCAATACAGAAACAGTTGGCTTTGCAAAGCTTAGATGCTGATGAAGGACCTAGCCCTGTGGCAAAAAGAGTTGTACCCAGAGACAAATGGCCAAATGAGAAAGCTGTGCCAGCAGTCCAAGCCCCCATTCAATACCATAAGAAACTGAAAAGTCTAGTTTGAGAAACAGTGATAGTGATAATCCAATAGTTCAAAAAACAAAGAAAAAGAGAGTTCCTAGTCAAAAGTATGCAGCACCTGAATGGACATACTTTGCAGCAAATGACTAGGAAAAGGAATTTACAACATTTTGGCCCTCATTCTGACCCTGGCGGTCGGCGGAGAGACGGCGGTCGGACCGCGAACAGACCGGCGGTATTAAAAATGGCATTCTGACCGCGGCGGTCCCCGCCGCGACCGACTGCCACTTCTCCACTCCAACCGCCACGGCGGTCATGACCGCGGGGCTGGAGTTTGCGCACTCCGGCCCGGCGGTCGTCCCAAAACCGCCAAGGGTATTATGACCCTGCCTACCGCCGCGGTTTCTTGCGGGCGGGAACCGCCGTGCGAACCATGGCGGTAAGCACTATCGGGGCCAGGGAATTCCTTCCCTGGCACTGATAGGGGTCTCCCCCACCCCCCACTACCCACCGAGTCCTCCCCCCACACCCTCCACCCCCCTGCCACCCCCCAGAGGTGGTACGAACCCCCTCCCCACCCCCACCCCGACATGCACATACATGCACCCCGACATGCACACACCCCCAACATGCACATATACACACCCCCTACACACACATACACAACGGGGACACATACCCGCACACATACATGCAGACATGC
This sequence comes from Pleurodeles waltl, assembly GCF_031143425.1. Classification (NCBI taxonomy): domain Eukaryota; kingdom Metazoa; phylum Chordata; class Amphibia; order Caudata; family Salamandridae; genus Pleurodeles; species Pleurodeles waltl. Next base: position 1,659,383,112 of record NC_090444.1, on the reverse strand, counting down.
GCACCTGCCGAACAGCACACATTACCCATAGACACAGCAGCACCCCCCGCCCGCATACACGCACTCACACACCCCCTCTACACACTCACACGCACACCCCCATGCACGCCCACATCACACAACACCCCCCCACCCCCTCCCCTCACGGACGGTCAACTTACCTTGTGCGTTGGTCCTCCGGGAGGCGACGGGAGCCATGGGGAGGTGACCGCCAACAGAAGACCGCCAACAGAAGACCGCCACACAGAAATGTGGGTCGTAATTCTGTGGGCGGTGTTCTGCTGGCGTGGCGGTGGAGGTTGACCAGTCTCCACTTTCCCGCCGACCGCCAGTGTGGCTGCTGGCGGTTTTCCGGCGGAACGCTCCCAGCGGTCAGAATGCGCACAGCGGCATACCGCCGCGGTCGGCGGTCTTCACCGCGGCGGTAACTCGGCGGTCTTGCGAAAAGACCGCCAAGGTCAGAATGAGGGCCTTTGTGTTAACAATATTTATCCAGTTGAGCATTCTTTTATTTGTTGTTGTGGCAAAACTGAACTTTGTCATTTTGTTGCCACTTGATGAACTGAAACATTACAGGGAGTGCAGAATTATTAGGCAAATGAGTATTTTGACCACATCATCCTCTTTATGCATGTTGTCTTACTCCAAGCTGTATAGGCTCGAAAGCCTACTACCAATTAAGCATATTAGGTGATGTGCATCTCTGTAATGAGAAGGGGTGTGGTCTAATGACATCAACACCCTATATCAGGTGTGCATAATTATTAGGCAACTTCCTTTCCTTTGGCAAAATGGGTCAAAAGAAGGACTTGACAGGCTCAGAAAAGTCAAAAATAGTGAGATATCTTGCAGAGGGATGCAGCACTCTTAAAATTGCAAAGCTTCTGAAGCGTGATCATCGAACAATCAAGCGTTTCATTCAAAATAGTCAACAGGGTCGCAAGAAGCGTGTGGAAAAACCAAGGCGCAACATAACTGCCCATGAACTGAGAAAAGTCAAGCGTGCAGCTGCCACGATGCCACTTGCCACCAGTTTGGCCATATTTCAGAGCTGCAACATCACTGGAGTGCCCAAAAGCACAAGGTGTGCAATACTCAGAGACATGGCCAAGGTAAGAAAGGCTGAAAGACGACCACCACTGAACAAGACACACAAGCTGAAACGTCAAGACTGGGCCAAGAAATATCTCAAGACTGATTTTTCTAAGGTTTTATGGACTGATGAAATGAGAGTGAGTCTTGATGGGCCAGATGGATGGGCCCGTGGCTGGATTGGTAAAGGGCAGAGAGCTCCAGTCCGACTCAGACGCCAGCAAGGTGGAGGTGGAGTACTGGTTTGGGCTGGTATCATCAAAGATGAGCCTGTGGGGCCTTTTCGGGTTGAGGATGGAGTCAAGCTCAACTCCCAGTCCTACTGCCAGTTCCTGGAAGACACCTTCTTCAAGCAGTGGTACAGGAAGAAGTCTGCATCCTTCAAGAAAAACATGATTTTCATGCAGGACAACGCTCCGTCACACGCGTCCAAGTACTCCACAGCGTGGCTGGCAAGAAAGGGTATAAAAGAAGGAAATCTAATGACATGGCCTCCTTGTTCACCTGATCTGAACCCCATTGAGAACCTGTGGTCCATCATCAAATGTGAGATTTACAAGGAGGGAAAACAGTACACCTCTCTGAACAGTGTCTGGGAGGCTGTGGTTGCTGCTGCACGCAATGTTGATGGTGAACAGATCAAAACACTGACAGAATCCATGGATGGCAGGCTTTTGAGTGTCCTTGCAAAGAAAGGTGGCTAAATTGGTCACTGATTTGTTTTTGTTTTGTTTTTGAATGTCAGAAATGTATATTTGTGAATGTTGAGATGTTATATTGGTTTCACTGGTAATAATAAATAATTGAAATGGGTATATATTTGTTTTTTGTTAAGTTGCCTAATAATTATGCACAGTAATAGTCACCTGCACACACAGATATCCCCCTAACATAGCTAAAACTAAAAACAAACTAAAAACTACTTCCAAAAATATTCAGCTTTGATATTAATGAGTTCTTTGGGTTCATTGAGAACATGGTTGTTGTTCAATAATAAAATTAATCCTCAAAAATTCAACTTGCCTAGAAATTCTGCACTCCCTGTATACCCTGGTTTTGTTGATTAAGATTTTTTTAGCTGCACATTCATTAGAGACATTTGAACTTTTATTAGAGACTTTTTGAACACTTTTGGAAGAAAACCTTGATTATCTTTCTAGAAGATCAAGAAGATTTTGCAAATAGCGTTTGAACTTTGCTGAAGAAAAAAAAGAATTTTGTTTTGGTTGTATTTTTCTTGGAATTTGCTTTGCTCATAAATGAAAAAAATGGCTGAAGGAGGCAGTTGGTATTTTTGTTGCTGCTTTTCACATTTTTACATTTTGTATTTTTTAATTTTTGATTTTTTGTCTTAAATTAAAGAGCTCATGGATTTGAACGCAAAGGAAAGTAGTAAGTGTAAGCATATATGCGTAGGATTGTTAGTTGTGACAGTTAAATTGATTGTTTGTTCCTCATTTTGAGTTTACCCACACCTATTATTTCAGAGAAAGTTCAATCCACAAGTGCACTGAGTTCTACAATCCATATAGCAAATAAAAATGTCTTGTTCAATGAGAAAGATTTACATGGAGAAGGTTCCAGAGGTGATCTTTCTACAAATGTATATTACGAATAAGCAAATACCAAGGAAGTTAAAGATTGTTATGTCTGCACTCAGTTGCCATCATCAGTTAATGAGGCAATAACTTATCATAGTATCCCCCTGCCTTATGGAATTTCTTATAGCTTACTGCTGACCCTTTTATGTCGGCAACAGTATTTCCTGTATTATTATTCGAATTATGACCTTGTTTTCTCAATTGTCCCCATCACAAAACATTTGAGCAGCATTGCCAAAACCAACAATATTGACACAGTGGGAGATTTCTTTGAACCTATATTGATATTTGGTACAGTCTATGCCCATAGAAACAATCTGCCCTGTATTCTTACCCTGATAGAAAATTAATTTATTGGACAAGCTGAAGATAGAAGATGAGCAATGAAAGCTAAGGTAGAAAAAAGAGTAGTTCTACACAGTTGGGGTAAAGAAGAAAAAACTCATTCATCAGCAGGGAGTCAAGGATCCCTTGCCGTAGATTGGCAAGACGTACGGAAATTGTGTGTATATAAACTTAAATCAAAAACAAACTTTGTAGGGACTCGTGACTGTAGACGTGTTTTTGTCTAAGAGGGTATGGACCTTTATGTTAGCTGGATAAGAAACTGCCATACCAGGTGTTTTTTTCTTCTGTGGGAAAATTGCTTATTATAAGCTACCAAAATGATAGTAGGACACCTGTTATCTAGGAATAGTCTTTCCAAGGCTTTATCATGTGGAGCATTTCAATGTTCCTGTTTGGGATGAGAAGTCGCACATCTGAGTCAAGAGAGGTGCCACTGCTTCAGAGATATTTGGAAATATTTTGGGGCCATAATTCCATCTATGGGAATGATCCTGAATGATCACAAGATAATGATCAAAAGATAAGAAAGTTGTCAGCAATTGTAGATAAGTTCTCTACAGATACAACAGGTGCCTTCCTGTTAGAAGATACAGAAATGGTGGTCGTAAGATCAATGGCTTTGCAAAATCGACTTGCTTTAGACATCCTTCTTATGAAAGAGGGCCAAGTTTGCAAAATGTTGCAAGTTCAACAGTGCTGCACGTACATACCTGACTATAGTTAAATGAGAAAGTATGTAGTGTGTAATTCAAGCCTGAAAAGGGCCTAAAGGAGTTCGAAAAAACAGGTGCGTGGGAAGCTATAGGTAGTGCTTTTTTATCAGTTGGAAAGCAGTATGGACGTTTAGGGAGAGGAACTGTTGGTATTGTCCTGAAACTTATTTTAATGGTAGCCTTGTATGCCTTGGTTGCAGTTGGTCTTTATAAGTTGTTCAAGAAGCTGGAAGAAATTAGATCAAAGAGAGGAAATGAAGCTGGGGAATAGAACAAGTGTCTAATATAGTGACATTAAGCAGTAAGAGGGGTCCAGAAGATCGTTCCTGGAACGACATCATAGATTTTGAGCTGTCTCATTGAAAATAAGATACTTTAATCTGCTATGAAAGCTTGATTCGCCACCAGAAGATGGATTGATGTAGCAGAAATGTTATTACTACACCTGACATCACAGTAATCATCTATAGGGGCCAGACTTTGCATTTTGTTAATTGAAGAATAGATTTGTTGTAAAGTGGTGCACTAAAAAACTATATTTATGTGCATTCACTGTAGGTTACTGAACAAAGTCTTTATGGTATAGTCTTAAAACTTCATGTAACCAATTATTTCAACTCTATGTAATGCTTCATGATGTTACTTAACTATGTGCACTAAAAAGACAATGAATTTCATAGAAGTAATGTTTTGAAAGTTACATGTAAATGTTGAGATTGCAGTTCTGTATCATATTTAATGCAAAGTTATTTTGTTTTAAATTTACTGTAAGATAAACACTGACAAAATGGATATGTTATATGCGCCTTAGTTTGCATAAATAAATGTGCATTTTTAATTCACTTTGCTTAGCCCAAATGAGGCCTGCAAGGACCGGTTTCCTGTTTCTCAGAAAATGTTTAGTCATTCTTGTAACATTAACTTTTCTTTCTGACTTTGTTCCCAGGAGATGCCAGCTTCGTAATAGATTCCCTATTGTTTTACACGTAGTAAGCCAGAGAAATTAACCTTGAGCCCAGTACATTTGGCCAGTAGACATTACACTGTGGAAGTAAATGTCTACATTTGTTTCAACCAGTACATATGATGTAAGATGGATGTCTTTTCTCATGATGGACTTGGGAATCTTCACTGATGTTGCAGTCCCATGTTGTATGATGAACTTTCATTGGACAGTTACACCTTCTGCATCATATGGCATGATGGATGAGTGAATCATCTTGCACCATAGAGTTTAATATACTGTTCCCCATCTAGATTAGTAGGAGACTGCTTGCCTCTCTTGCCCCAGCACTCTTCACGTGGCTTTCCTTGGACTCTGAGAGGAACATTCCTCTCTACCCTTACTTCTTTATTCCAACTGCTTTGTTGAGACTTAGAAACTTTACCCTGATCCTAGAAGAAGACTCTTGATCAAGCTCTGAAATGCTGAGCTTTCCCCATTACCTATTTTTTGCCCACTTTGGTTAGTCACCTTTTGTCCCAGACGTAATTTATCCAAATTCTTTTTGTTCTTTTCCTTTTTTCCTTTTTCCCACATGTGTTTCAGCCTAGCACATGTGGAATTGTGACTTGCTAGTCTGTAGGGTTTTCCCTAGCTCTAGTTTGCTAAGCTTAGATCTCTTTTGAATTTCCTTGATGCTTAAAAGAACTGATCAGTACTTGTTTTCTATTCACCAGGTTATTTTGTTGCTGTTGTGTACCTTCATTGTTGGATATTTAGTTCTTCTGATGTTAGTTTGTTTTAATTTTTTTCATCGTCTTAGTCAAACAATGATGATTCTTTATCTTTATACCTGTGTTTTGAGAATTGTCTACATTACTTTGATTCTGAGTTTGTAATAAAACCCTTAACCTTGTTTCAGACTGGAGTTTTCCTTGTGTGCCCACATAATCATATTATGACTATAAATTGACTTGTGAAGTTTTGACACATTATGTCTCCACATCCTTATACTGGGCAAAATGATTTATTGACGTTGTAAACCATAATCCTGAGTAAGAAAATGCTTCAGCAATGGTTAGTCTGAACTGTCCCTGTCCAGCATGATCAAATAGCTGCACTTGATGCTCCTTACCTTTTGGCTCTATTTTTAACCGTAAACTTTAAAAAGTCATACCACTGTTTCTCCTCATTGGGTTTTCATTATTTTGGTGTAATTTTATTTCTCAAAATCTCTATTTTTTCAAACTGGTTTGGGCTTCTTCTGTTGTTGCATTTTCACTTTATTACTGTTACAGTGCTGCATAAATATTTCAGTCCCTGCCTCTAAGTTACAACTGATTGGTTTTGTGCCAAGGTACCAGTTTATTTAGTAACTTTAGTAGTTCATCCAGACAAGAATTGTGATTACTCTTTGAAGTAGACTCTAACCCCTTCAACAAATAATCCAATTTCTTACTGTATCCTTCTCATTTAAGGTTTGCCTTAGAATTTATATCACAGAACAGTGAGCAGAGTGGGAAAAAGCCAGAGATTAGAATAAGTGAGTTTTCAGTCTGGATTCAATATGAGAAATAGGGGATCCCGGTGAAGTTCATTTTACAGAGAGCTTGAGAGATGAGTCCTTATGAAACATTATACAACCTCGACTTCCCCTATTGGGTCGAGCCTGAGAGTGTATGCGCTAGTGCATGCATCTTGCTTTGTGAGACTCTGTTGTGTACAGTAAAGGGCTTGGAGCCCTCCTGCTACATACCATTTGTTGGCTTGTATGGCACTTTTCTTTACAACTTTGCAATTCATCACTGCAGGCTTGGCATAATTTCCATTCATCTGTGTGCAGCAGGGAACAAGCACTGATTGGTTCAGTGCCTATCTGTTGCTCCCAACATTATTAACGCACTTTTTTTTTTTTTTTACTTCTAGTGCTTTGCAAACAGAAGGTTTGTGATTGACAAAAATGTGCCTAGCAGGACAAACAAAATTGCAAACTTTTATTTTTTATAGCTAACTTTCTTTTATTTTGCCAAGTCATCTTTTCTCACTTTGCACTCATGTTCTCTTTAGTTTTGGCTCATGGACACTTTCTCAAAAGATCATGATTTTCTTGTGCTAAATATTGCAAAGCAACATTGTTTCTTTTTATGTGTATTTTCTGAAATAATGCTTTAACACATAATTATGAAGTACACCCCAATCAACCCCATTGCAATCCGCCCTAATACAATCCACCACACCTCACCCCCACACCAATCCACTCCATCCCAATCAATTTCACTCCAATCTACCCCACTCCAGTCCTCCCAACCCACCTCAATCTAGTCTGCCCCACTCCAGTCCAACCCAATCGGTCTACTCCAATCTGCCAAATCCAAAACAATGTTCCCAACTGCAATCTGCTGCCTTTTAATCCAAAACAATCTTCCCCACTCCAGTCTGTTCCACTGCAATCCAAAATAATCTGCCCTACCCCATTTTAAAACAATCTGCCCCACACAATCCAACCCAGTCCATTCTGCCCCACTCACCCCTCACACCAATCCACCCCCCCAATCTACTTCAGGCCAATCCATCCTAATCCCGTCCATTCCACCTCACTCAAATCCAACCCACTCAATCCATCCCACCCCATTTCAATCCAACCCAATCTACTCCAATACAACCCACCCCACTCCAATCCAATCCATCCAATCCACCTACACCAGTCTACCCTACTCCAATCATGTCCACTGCTATGCAGTCCACCCCACTCCAATCCAATCCACTCACACCACCTCATTCCATTCCACGTCTATACAATACATTTTCATCCACCCTACTCAATCCACCCAACTCTAAACCTCCTTAATCTACCCCACTTCATTCCAGTCATCCTTTTTCAATTGCTCCACCATACTCCAATCTAGTCCACCCCACTCCAATCTAATCCAACCTACTCTAATCCAATCCACCCATCTCAAGTCCAATCAACCACACTCCACTCTACTTCAATCCACCCCACCCCACCCCATCCCAATCCAACCCACATCACCCTACCCCAGTCCAATCCACCCAATTCACTACACTCAATCCAGTCCACCACACTCAAGCCAATCCTCCCCTCCTTACCCTAATGTACCCCACTCAATCCAATCTACCAAACTCAATCCAATCCACCTCACTCCAATCCACCACATCCCAAGTTGATCCATTCCAATCTTATCCACCCAATCCAACCCACACCAATGTGTTCCACCCCACTCCAGTCCACCCCACTCCAAACAGTTAAATCATGCCACCCCAATACAATCCACTCCAATCCACCCCACTCTACTCCAATTCACCCCACTTTACCCCATTCCAGTGCTCCCCACTCCAGTCCAGTCCACCACTATTCAATCCACCCCATGCTACTCCAATGCACTGTATTGCAATCCACTGCAAAACAATCCACCCCATCCCAATCCAAACCATCTCACCCCAGTTCAGTCCACTCTACTCCAATGCTAATTCATCCACCCCACCCCTCTCAAATCCACCCCACCTCAATGCAATCCACCCCTCTCCATTTCACCCTGCTTCAAATTACCCCAATCCAATCTAACACATACCAATCCAATCCAATCCAATCCATCCCACCACACTGCAGTCCATCCCATCCCACTGCTGCCCACCCCATCCCATTCCAATCCACTGCACCCCATTTGAATCCACCCCACTCCAGTCCAATCTACCTCACTCCACCTCAAACCACTCCAATCCACCACACTCTACTCCAATCTACCCCACTCTATCCCAGCCCACCCAACCCCACTCCAATCCAATCCAGTCCATCCAGCCGACTCAACTCCAATCCAATCCACTCTAAGCCAATCCAATCCACCCCACTCCACTCCATTCCAAACCACCCCAGTCTAATCAACCCAGCCCTATCACTCCAATCTACACCACCCACCCCAATACAATCTAACCCACCCCATTCAAATCCACCTCAAACCAATCCGTCTCTTCCATTTCAGTCCACCTCCCTCCACTCCAGTCCACCCCATTCCACTCAATCCAGCACACTCTACCTCAATCCAATCCATCCTACTCTACCTCAATCCAATCCACCCTACTACCTCAATACACTCCAACCCACTCCACCCTAATGCACCACATTACACTCTATGACACTCTCTGCCATGGAACCACTGAATTCTACTCCCCTCTTCTTAACTCTATTCCTCCTACTCAACTTTATGACACACCTACCACAACCTGCTTCCCCACTCTACTCTGGCACTAACGTTTAGCAATGCTGGACAGCAGCCACACTGATGTACAGCATGGCAAAAGACATTTCCAAAGCCAATTGCTCTTGTATAGGCAAGACCTATTGGCTTTGCCAATGTTTGTTGCCCTTTGTGAGCACAAAGGTTTTAATGTCGTATGCAGATCACTTACTTAAAGTTTCTAAAAGTAATTACATATTGGTGCTGAGCACCAGTATTTTTCTGTGATATGTGCGTAAAGTTCAAACAGATAACTCAGAATTTTTCCCAGTTAATGCATGAACTTTAAACTGAACAAATCCGAAATAGTAAGCAGAGCCTATCTGTCTCTGTTTCTGACTTGTTCTGTCTAAAATTCATGCATGAACTTAGAGAGCTTCAGAGGTATATGTTTGAACTTTACACACCTCGCACCTCATAGTATAGGATATATATATATAATACAAAGCAAACTTGAATGGCCGCTAGAAAATGGTCCCAGTTATTAAAGGCCAGGGACACTTCATTGCTTCATGCCCTGTGGAACTTTGCAAGACATTTCTTTGGATCTCCTAAATTGAATGTACTACAATAGCCTAACCTGGAATCATCTATCGGGCCAATAAGGAGGCCCTTCACTTTGACATGAAGACGTCAATCAACCCCATTGAGAGTGCATGGTGGAGATTATATTTTTTTGCAACTTAATTAGATTTGACATGTAGTTGTTTATTTATTTATTAATTTATTACAGTAGTTTTTGATAAAGCACTGTACAAAACAATCCGTTTCAGAAGAGTGCAATAGGCAATTGGATCATGATTATACTTGAAAATAGGGTAGTAAAAATGCTTTTTTCGGTAAGTTCTAATTTGAGTTAGTTCTAATGAAAAGAGAGAACTCAGTTTCACATTTTAGGATTCCATAAAGCAAATAAGCACACAGATAGAAAAGAAAAAAAATAATTGAGAGAGTGAGAAGGTGTGTAAAATAAACTAAGAGAGGACTCTAACACAGTGACTGCTTATTCTGGTCGATTGCAAAAATAATTATAGGAGAGAAATACAGGAGAACAATTACAAACAGAACAAGAAACGGGGGAAAAATCTGTTTTTGTACAAAGTTTAAGAAAGACTAAAGATAGGCAGCCTTCCGCACACAAGAAATAGAACGGTGACTATAAAAAGAAACAAAGACTGTTTAGCATGCAAAATCTTTTTGTAGATCATCTGTATAAAAGTGAGAGTAATAGTCAAAGGAGAAAACTTTGGAAGATAAAGCTACAGTACACAAGGATAAAACTAAGGGGTATACTTACAAGCCCCTAGCGCCAACTTGCACCTCCCTAGCATCATTTTTTTTATGCTAAAGCAGCGTTAAGGAAGCCTTTCTCCCATGGCCAGTTTGTAAACCCTTGCACCACATTATGCCTGTGCCAGACGTAGTGTATGCAAGGGGGGGCGTTCTGATGCAGGGAGGGCCAAAAAAATGGTGTAGTGAAATTTACAACATTTCACTGCAGCATTTTTTCCTTCATTTTTAATGCATGCTCAGAGTAGGCGTTAACATGAAGCACCAATTGTAATCAATGGACCTCCCTGTGCTTTGCTGCAATAGCTTCAAGATTGTTTATGCTAGTGCAGCAAAGCACCACAAAAGTGTCAAAAATGTTCATGCTATTGTCCTAACGACCACCATTGTGCGCTGTATTGTAAATACGGTGCAACCATGGTGTTGTTAGTTGGGGCAGGGGTCATACAAGAACAGTTGAGCACAGGGGCAGACCCCGGAGGGACTCTGTAGTCAATCAGAAAAAAGAAGAGCCAGTGTTTTTCCAAGAAACTTAAAAGACCTACCAGAAAGATAAGATTGAATCCAGCTCAGGCTGCAGCTCCAAAGTTTGATAAAGTATGTTAGCAAATGGAGTCATCCACTTTGTCCAAAGTAGTGAATGATCTAAAGGTAGCATGACATTAGATGACTGCTTATTGTGACAGCAGGAAGTCGAAGTGTTGCATGTCAAAATGTGTGCAGTCTCGGTAGAATAATCTGGAAAAAACATACTGAAAAGGAGAAAAAAGATTATTTGTCAAAAGAAATGACACAATCTGAGGAAAATAAAAAAAAATATTTAAGAATTTTGGATAGATAAGAAAGCAAATGGAATGCTAGGATTTAGATAGTGGCTATTTCAGTGAAATAAGACAAATGCATATTCAAAGGAAGAAGAGAAGGTTCCAGAAAAAAATCCAGAAATAAAGAGATCAGAGAAGGCAAGAAGTACAGACCAAGCACTGGCAATGCCAATCAGCCTTGCTTTGCCAATGCTTGTTGATTGCCTAATATTATTTATGGTCCTTGTGGGGAGAACTGATAGTGCTGAATAATTCCTTTGTGGTGGAACCGAATTCTATCAACGAAGTCCTTTTGAACCGTCAAGTGGCATACTAAACTGTCCATCAAATATGAAAAACTATGCAGTTGGAGCCATTTCAGTGAGACCAATGGAAGGTAAACTCTGTGAAGTATCATTTTGAATACTTTAAGAGACAGAAATAAAAATCACTTTTGAAATAAAAGCATTTCTTTTCCATAGAAGGTCAATTGTCTATAACATTTGCTGCATCACAGTACGTTTCTTGGGCTCCACACTTACATCAAGTTTGAACTGGCTGTACTGGAAATCGGGCGTTTTCACAGGAGGCTGGAGAGGTAGGGGGAGGGCGCTTTTGTTACTAGGTGCCAGTTTTGTAGCAGTCCAACAGTTTCCAAAGCACTGCAGAGCTCCTTGTATATCCAACGGTTTTCAGGCAACAATAACGGGGACAAGATAACTCTGATGATTATTGTTCCTGCTAGAGAGAGATCTGAGTTTTGTCTAGTGGCTGCTTTTACTCATCTAAGATAGCGCAGAGGGTTAATGTGCCTGCTATACATCGCAGAACAGTATATTTTGTACAGTGCTTAGTGCAATACTGCTGTTGTCACAGAGATTTTTTTGTTATTGTGCAGATCATAAGTTTCAATCATAATCTAACAGAGTGAGCTTTGAACTGCTATCAAAGAACTGCATGCAAACTGCACAGTACAGGTAAGAAAGCTATGTTTCTTTTCAAGCCTAATTTCGTTAAAAACGGTTTGTTTAAGTAGAAATAATGTGTTCTTAGTAGAGTCAAACCTAACCACTGTATTAAGTTCTGAATCCTGAGTTTATGCTTCCAAAGACTACATTTAAAAAAGCCTACCAGTATGGATGACACATTAATCCTACACCTTGTAGTCCCCTTTCTCGTATGTAATATTTTATAGACACTGATTTATACATGTATGATTTTCTATATATGAATGTGTGATGTGCTGCACACAGAGGGCTGCATGACACCCTGTAGTGCATCTGGAGTCATAACAGGATTGGAGGACCTCTGTGCACTTGAAAGACCTTTCTCTGAGGTCTCCCCCACTTTAAAGGCACAACTGGTTATAAGTACTGGACTTCTGACACACCAACTCGGTCCAATTCTGGACCTGTGGATACTCTGCTAGAAGAAGGACTGCTCTGCTACTACAATGACTGCCACTCTGCTGAGCTGCTAATCTGCTGGACTCCTGCTTTGATGAGCTGGCCTGCTGCCTACTGCCCACTTGGCTGGGACTGAGAACGACTGGACCAGCATTGTTACATCCCAGAACAAAAGTGACTTCAAGGGCTGGACGCAAAAGACTTCCAACTCACCTGCTAAAGCTCCTGCACCTGTCTTCAACCAGCTACTGAAACCCAAGAAGTGTCTTTCTAGACCTGTGCCCTTGGAAGTGTTTGTCAGGTCCTGAAATTCAGCTTTTGGACTGCGAAAGGGCACTGCTCGCATCTGAGCTTTGCCTCTTGCCCTAAAAAATCAATGCGCGCTGATACAAGCTTGTTTCTTTGCACAGCCAGTATCTCCACTCGTGACAATGAGGCTCCAGGCCACCCCCCCACAATGCCTGACTGACTCTTCGCACCCGCTGACCACAGCCAATGATGCTCTACTTGCTCTCTGTGAACTGCTTTCTTGCAAACAGGGCTGTGGGCTCAATTCTTGAGAAGGTAAAACTACAGCAGAACTTACCTGGGACTGTGTCCGCCCTGCATTCTCTTGCGGTCAGCCTGAACTTTTGGATTCACCCCCCAGTCTATTGCGACCAGATACCCTGGTTGGTGCTTTATGCTTCTAAGCACTTTTTTACATTCTATTCTTCAAAAATTCATATCTAAACTTATACACATTGGACTTTTGCTGTTATGGTCTTGTTTTGTTCATTACATTTTTTTATTTCTATGTTTACAGGTTGACATTTGTGGTGGTGGAGTGTCGCTATCAAGACATGTCAGACCGAGGCACTGAGCTCAGATAAGAACAATCTAATTTACTTTTTCAAACCTACAGGCTGATATCTTTATTCTAAGGAGAGATATGAAAATTTGAAAAATATGAGATATGAAATATGAGACATGAAAAGAATCAGAAGAAGCACCATTTGGTGTGGAGGAGAGACCATTTTTTATAACATGTATTTATTGTGATTATTGCATGAAACAGGGCCAACATTTCAATACAGTTGTATCTTGTACTACATTATAGCAATCAATTTTTCCAGTACAAACTCAAAACATTAAAATGTGTGTTGTCTCCAAGCCCAGACAGTTAACAACATACAGTAAGATCATCCAACAATAATAATAGGAATAACATAGAAACATGTAATGTGCAGCATGGTGTGTAGACATCAGAAAAGCATGAATTGTTGCCTATCGCCAGGCCTTTATCCCTCTCGGTCATTTCCGATGACTAAATGTGAAAGACGGTAGCCTGGCAACCAATCATACAGGAAGTGGGGGAATTAAAGAGCGACCACTAACTAGTGCTCCCTTCTTCAATTTGTGGTCTGCACTGCACACCGTGTCTTCTGCCAGCTGCCACTCGTCTAAGCCCATCACTCACTGCTATCATCGAATTCACCACTAAAGTGCATTCATCATCTGAGCCCTCGAAGCCCGCTGCTGCAAAAGTGAAGAGAGGCGAAGAGAGACCATTACCATACAAAACAGGTTATGAGCTTGTTCTTAAATGAGAGCACAAAAACAGGTTTTCTAGTCAGATTTTAGCTAGGCATGGGTATCACAGGCAATCAGGAATTAGTAAAGGTAAAGATTCCTGTGTTTGAGAATGCAACATTCAAAGTGATGCACCAGAGAGCAAAGTGAAGACAACTCTGGAGAGAGCCACGCATCATTTAGTTATTACCTTCACTTTGTGACCCTATCCCACTGTACTAAGTCAAGATTATCTCCCACGCTGTTACTGTGTAAAAGATTGCATGATGGCATAACTAAGTTAGTGAGTCAACTTCATTTATTAGTCGGACAGCTAATATCAATAAACCATTATATATCTTCTCATTTGTGTTTTCTTTATTGAAAAACTATCTAAGAAGGCTGTTTCTCAAAAGAGTCATAAATTCTTCACATTCATTAAAACTTTCCAATGATAACAGCTGTTGCACAACAAATTCCTCATGTACAGTATATCCACAGACAACACAAACTTTACGGTGATCTGACTGCTTCTTCAGGGGTGTAAAAGAGGTATACTTTCCACAATAAGTAACACATGACACCAATCGGTCATAGAGTATGAATCTGCATCTGAAGTGCTTGCTGCAAATATCTGTAGTGCTTTCACTGTATAATACATATAGGTAAAATTGGCCTTAAAGTGTGATTTTTCTCCACTTAGGCCTACCCAGTGGAGCAAGGTTTTAACCTTGAGGAAAACGTGCATGTTGAGTTTGAATTTACAGTTCCCAACACATTACATCCATATCTTATAGGACTTCAGAATTTATCAGATTTTTCTGGCTTAGCTCATTATCAGCTTCCAGGACTCTGTTCCCGTTACTGGGCCAAGCTAATTACTCTTCTCCCAGCCGAGGGAACAAACCCCTCCCTTCAAAAAGGAGCACTTATAGGTGATTGACCCAGTTCTTGGCAGAGGAAAGTGTCATTTGGGAAATCTGCATCAGATAATTAGGTTGTCACACTGCAACTGGGTTGAGACACTCCATGCCCAAAAGAACCAAGAGGGATGGCCAAATATCTGGAGCCAACACAATAAGGATTCACTTTTGAAGTTTTTGTGGTAAGGGATGTGGCAAACTGAGCATGTAGCACTCTTTTGTTAGCTCCTTGAAATACCCCCGCCGTGGGCCAGGGGCTGGCGCTTAGTGCAGCGATCATCTTCCTGATCACTGGGGAGGGTGCACATGTGGGGCCCTTTATCTGCATTCTCATAAAGCCCCAAGGCACCATCTCACAGAGGAGATACACTTATAAGTGTCACAGGAGACCTGTTCCCTGAGGGCAAAGACAATTTGCCTCCCCATCTCATCTGCACCTCCTCTTGCTCTCACTGCCTATAACTCAGTGGAGCAGAGACATTTGCAGGAGAGTCAACACAGTGACTCCAGCACTGGCATTGGACAATGTTGGATGGGTGGTAGCTTACCACACAGCGCAGGAGTGCCTCCCTTGCACTGCCTTTTCCCCCAGTGATACTTGTGACATCTGGATGCTGGCGTGGGACTGGGGCATCTAAAACAATGAGGCGCCAAGCAGCCTTGCCTTGGGAAACAGACATGCTAACTAAATATTCACAGCTCCAGAAGGGAGTACCCCATAATGTTGTGCATGAGTACTAAGTTTGTATATTTTTCCATGGTGCGTCTAAGAGGGACAGAGGCAGCAAAAGGTAGTTTTTTAATGTTGTGGGGTGCGTCAGGGAGTGCAGCAGCCCTCCCAGAAGTGATTTGAAAGAGATGGACCCTATGTCTCCTGGGATCTTATTAGCATGACCCCAGAGGAGGTTGCTTGTGTTTTCAAGCATTTATGGAGTTGGAGCTCTACACTGCAGAGGTCTCTAGGGGATGGTTCCATTTTGTGGTCTGCAGCATGTAAAAGAAAGACTTAGAAATATTATTTATTTTTGTATTTAAGAGGTTTTATCAGCAATGTTGATGTGTCAGCCTTATGATGACCTTCCATTAAACTTTTTTCCCTTCACTCCAACTGTTTCTGCTGAATTTGTTATTGTTGGTTTTAGGACATTGTGCACTTTACTGCTGCTAACCAGTGCTAAAGTGCTCACTCCCTAAAACAAGGTAATATTAGCTAACACCTAACCGGCATATTTAATTTACTTATAAGTCCAGGGTAGATTGGCATACCATGTACATAGGGCTGGTAAAATAAATGATGCTAGTGGGCGTGCAAAGCTTATTGTGCCACCCACTTAAGTAGCTCCTTAAAACCTGTCTCAGGCCTGCTTTTGCCGACCTGCTAGAAGTTCTAAAATGCCAATTTTACTTGGCAAAAGAACACCTTTGCCAGACCCTAAACTCTCTTTTTATTAAATATGAGTCAACCCTAAGGTAGGCTCTAAACAACCCATAGGGCATAGTACATTTTACTTAAAACGGTGAACATGTACTTTTATGATTTTAATGTCCTAGTAGTGAAAAACCCACATATTTGTTTTTTACTACTGTGAGGTGTGCCATTCCAGTAGGATAGCATTGGCTACCTTATTACATTTGGTAAGTGCTAACTTTCGATTGGGAATAGGTAGGAAAGTCGGGTTTGGTGTCTGGAAAATTGCAATTTAAAGTCCTCTTTAATAATAAAGCCAGATTGTAAGTCAACATTTTTAAAATGCCAGTTTTATAAGATTGACATTTTACTGTCCTACCTATTTGGTGCCTACAGCCTGTTCCTGGGTCATATCACTATTTGTAGTTGGCAGTTGACTTTTGTATATTCCTCCCTGGCATCCACACAATGGAGGGATTAGGTGTGCCTGGATGGGTCATTTCAGGTAGGATGGGGGAGAGCCGGGCACCACTCCACATTCAAGTCAACAGGGACTGCTCTAATGTCTGAATCCTGGCCTGAGTCTAGGAGGTCTGCCTGCTTCTTGTGCCCTGCACTTCTCCTTGAACCCAGGACTACCAGAGTGGCTAATTAGCTGACCTACTGGTCAGAGCTTTAGGGATAGAAAAGGCTCCTACTGTATTGAACCCACACTTGGACCTAGTCTGAGTGAGTCCTAACTCTCCAAATGGTTTTCCTCCAGCCCTTGACCATTTGAAATGGTGCTAATTGTGCCAGATAGTCCAAATTCAGTGCACTGAGAACTGAGAGGAGACCCTGACTAACCTGTTTGTCAATCGCTGGTTGGCCCCCCTTTGCAACAGCTCCATCTACATTCTTCTGTGCAGCAGCAACTCCTGTTCAGAAGCTCCTCGTACAAGGGATATCCAGGCTTGAGAAGACCTTGACGGCTATAGCCTGCAGCTTCATCCAGGTGGAGATCTTCAACTCCCAGCAAGGAGACTAAGCCAGAACGATGTACTCTTCACAACGACTTGAGGCCGGTGGCTCCCCAAAAGCTTTGCTTCCTCCTTGTATATCTCCAGCTGCCTTGCCCCACTGAACTTTACTTTCTTAGACCTTTTTCTGCAAACTTTCCTCTGAGTCTGAAGGTAAGCAGAGATAAGGTACAATCTACTTCTTGTATCCGACCTGCAAGCCACTGCAGTCAGCAATAACATTCAACTTTTTCCCGGTCTCATGCAAATAGATTTCAGTGGCACAACAAGGAATGGCAGAACAAAGGTGGCTTGTGTCCAGTGTTTAAGTCTAAGAACAGCTGCGCCACTTTGCAAGGATTTTTTGTAAAGTCGCATAAGTGAATTGAAAATGACTGTGGAGATAAACGTATACCCGATCTCCTATAAAGTTACCAGTTTTGGACATAATACTATGAACCTACGAGGTATTCTATGTCTTCCGATGTCATGACGAGGCTTTGAGGAAATTAAGGCCAAAACGCATCGACAGAAAGATTTGAGGAGCATTGAAAATGTATGAACTTTAAAGAAGAAATGACTAGACCACGTAATTGTGTTGCAATGGTGTAATGGCCAACTGTTGTGGACATTTTAGTTCAGCCACCTCAAATTAGAGGACTGCTTTCTCGAATATCACATGGCAACCCCGGTGGAACAATGGGGAAGCATAATACCCTGACATTTTTATATTGTGTTGTTAGTGACAAGTTATGTAGAATGATGTATTTTGTGTTTTGTTATGTGATTGTATGTTGCGTTGAATAGAGATAAGGAATTAAGGGGGTCATTCCGACCCTGGCGGTAAAAACCGCCAGGGCCGCGAATGACGGAAGCACCGCCAACAGGCTGGCGGTGCTTCCTGGCCCATTCTGACCGCGGCGGTAAAGCCGCGGTCAGAAAACCGGGTCCGGCGGCTTCCCGCCGGATTTCCCCCAGCTGGGCGAATCCGCCAGGGCAGCGCTGCAAGCAGCGCTGCCCAGGGGATTCTGACCCCCTTCCCGCCAGCCTGTTTCTGGCGGTTTTCACCGCCAGGAACAGGCTGGCGGGAACGGGTGTTCTGGGGCCCCTGGGGGCCCCAGCACTGCCCATGCCACTGGCATGGGCAGTGCAGGGGCCCCCTAACAGGGCCCCAGCCTGCTTTTCACTGTCTGCCTAGCAGACAGTGAAAAGCGCGACGGGTGCAACTGCACCCGTCGCACACCTGCAACACCGCCGGCTCCATTCGGAGCTGGCTTCCGTGTTGCAGGCCCCATTCCCGCTGGGCCGGCGGGCGCTAACATTGTTAGCGCCCGCCGGCCCAGCGGGAAGGTCTGAATGCGGTCAGCGGTCTTTTGACCGCGGAGCGGCCAATTGGCGGTTCCCGCCTGGCGGGCGGCGACCGCCACCCGCCAGAGTAGGAATGAGGGCCTAAGTGTATATGTGAACTGGTATATGTATAATACAGTGATGTTTGAATAACCGGTTGGAGAACGGGCTATTGAAATGAAAAAGAAAAAAACATTGTAATAAATACTGACTGAAGAAATTTGGTTGGTTTCCGGTGAACAATTAGCATGTCACTGTGTAAATAATTGAGGTGTATTCATCCCTACTATGTACTTGGTCTGATTAGATTTCAGTCATTGGCGTTTTGATCTTTCAGACACTAGATTTCACTTTAAACTTTAAAAACTCATTCCTCAAATTCTATTGATTAGATTTTTTGTAATTTTGGTGTCAATTTATTAAAATGTACTCAGTTTTTCTAAATCGGTGTTATCTTTCTTGTGTTGTGTTTTCACTTTGTTACTGTTTGAGTGTTGCATAAATACTTTACACATTGCCTCTAAGTTAAGCCTGACTTATTTTGTGCTACGCTACCAAAGGGTTAAGCCCAGGTTAATTTAGTGAATGTTTGTGGTTCACCCAGACTGGGATTGTGGCTGTTGCTTCAGCAGGGTTTCACCCCACTCAACCAACAACCCCATATCTCATAGACAATACGAAAATGAACATTGAACTGTTATAGTGAAAACTATGACTATATGTATCCGTTTAATTGATTGAAAGATGTTACATTATTTAAACATGACATGATTAATTCTACTAATGTGTTGATGTCCTGCCAAAGTGAGTAGGCCTACCTTATTTAAAATGACACCCCATATTGTTGTGAGGTTGCACCTGTTATAGGTGGGGGTTATAGTGAGTATGGGAGTCAGTACCCACTAGGGGTTTAATATGATATGAGGTCATCACCAAATGCTTCTTTATCTACCTGATGCATATATTTGTAATTTATTGCATAGTATTCATTAGGGTGTGTATTAAAAACACTTTTTCTGTTTTGAAAGAAAAAGCACTGACTGTACAATTATATATGCAGCATTGTTGTGCTTGCCAGTGATTTGAGCTTGCTAGCCCACATCTCCTTCCCTCAGAAGTCATTGGACTGCTCTGCTGTGCTACCCTGAGATAGCCAATTGCTACAATAGGGTACTTGGTTCCAGTGCTTAATTGAGCTGGTGGTTTCCAGAGATTGGCACTGGCGCTTTATTGTCAACACTGGCTCTTGTAACAGCCTGCCACATGGTGGTGCTGTTTGTCCAATTTTGAGAGGAGCACAACAACAGCTGTTTAGTAATAAAATATACATTAAAATCATTAATACCTGCCACACAAATCTATAAGAATAGTTTGGGTGGAATATATTAGTCATTTTTAGGCACCTTTAAAGCCTGAATTATCACACTTGTATGAGTGTGGTGATTAGTTGTGTTGTACTGTCATTAGCAGTGATAGTGGGGACAATGGGTGGTGCAAACTGCAGTGACCTTCTGAGGAAGGCCCTGGCACTTAGGGCCAGATTTACAAGGCCCAGCACCTCCTTGGGCCACACTAGCATCATGTTTTTTTACACTAATGTGGCTCACGAGGGTAATTTTTGCTGTGCCATTTTTACAAAGGGGTGCAATGCATGCATTGTGCCACCTTAGACCCCTTGTGCCACAGTATGCCTGTGCTAGGCATAATGTATGCAAGGGGGCATTCCGGCATTAGGAGGTCTGCAGAAATGGTGCAGTGAAGTCTGCAAGATTTCACTGTGCCATTTTTGGCATCATTTTTAACACCTGCTCAAATAGGCCTCCTTGCACATTGCTAAAGTAGCGTCAACATTTTTGACGCTAGTGCAGCAAAGTGCCACAATAGCATCAAAAATGTTGAGGCTATTGGTCTAACCTGCGCCATGGTGCACCATTTTGTAAATATAAGGCACCCATGGTGTTGTTAGGTGGGGCAGGGGCAATGCAAGAAAACTGGCGCATCAGCACTGAAATAAGAAGTGTTTAAGAGAATTGTTGATTATGTTTATAGGTGTTTAAAAAATCAATGGATGGCTTTACTAACTTGTTGGAGTGATGAAGCGCAGCATAGGTAAATGGTGACTGTTTTTGTTGTACACCAGCCTGTGAGTTGGCATTTAATGAAGGGCGTGAGGGAGTATGAGGGTACGTGTGAGCATGTATTCTAGTAGGCGTTTCGATATATGAAGTTAAGTGTGTTCCCTTATGATGGTTACAATGGTTGCTATTGGGCATAGGATGGTGACTGTGTGGCCCTTTCATGGGGATGCTTAGATGAATGTTGGTGGGTGTGAGCCTATGAACGTGGGTGTGTGGTTGTCTGATAATGGGTGTGTGGGTGTATACTGGTCACTATGCTGACATATAAAGGTGGGTATGCAATTATAAGTGACGTAAGTGGATGGATGAATAATGATAGTTGAGACATATGATGTTAATTGTGAGTATGTATTGTGAGTATGTATACATGATTTTGAGGGGTTTGGAGTATGAGTGTAGTGTATACATTTTGGATTAAAAAGGTGCTGATGATGCTAAG
The DNA here is from genome assembly GCF_031143425.1 of Pleurodeles waltl. Classification (NCBI taxonomy): domain Eukaryota; kingdom Metazoa; phylum Chordata; class Amphibia; order Caudata; family Salamandridae; genus Pleurodeles; species Pleurodeles waltl. Next base: position 1,659,361,859 of record NC_090444.1, on the reverse strand, counting down.
GCTGCATGCTAGGGATGAAAGATAAGGTCAACTTAGGGTGAAAGATGAAGTTGACTTAGTATGATAGGGTTGAGACATGAGATGAAGGTGTTATGTTGGCTCATTACTTTCGGGACTTCTTACTTTTTATGATGAAAATGCTGTTAACATATTAGTCAACCATAACTTCCACCCAATGTTATTTAAGACCATTTTAAACAGTTATTCCTTCATTATGAGTAATGATGGGGCCAGTTACAATAGTTATTAGACCCATCAAACTTATAAGGCGGATGATAACATCAGAAGTCTATTAATTTTCACTCTAGGATTTCTGCTTCCAAAATCCATGTGGAAATATGGGGGGAAATGAGAAATGTCTTAGGCTGATCAGACCGGAAATTAGAAATTCTCTTTTAATTCCCCTTCTTTAAGAGAAAAATAGGTGCTCCCCTAGTTACTCTCCATGTTTTTGCTGGTGCCTACCTACAGATGATCTCCATGGGCTTAGAGCTTTCTTTCCATTGACATAAGTTGTCATCATCATAATGTCAGGAAAACTGCATTGGTTGCTGGGTACTTTGCATCTCAATTGTTATTATGAAAAATTCTCACTTCTACTCTTGGGGCTGTTCAGAGAGAAAGGCTTTTGGTTCCTCTGTTTCATTTTTTGTTGTTATGTCTACCAATCTAGTGTACTCAAGTTGAATCATTTGCTTTGTTATGTGTCTGGTTCTTGCAATTCCTAGGTATATGGTTATGCCATAGGTTCTCTAAGGATGATGAGGGTCCTTGTCCTTTTATCCTCATATGTTTGGCATAGAAATATATTTTATGTTTTTCAATAAGGAGGTTCCTCATGTTTCCATAAATAATTTGTCAACCTGGCCTATTTCTCAGTTGCTTTGGATTGATAATACTTTGTGATTTTATCTAGAAATTAGCTATTCTGTTGGGGGATTTAATTATGAGAATAATAAATTAGAATTTAGTAGTTTAGTTTTCTAGTCATTTTCTTTCTTTTTTTAGGTGTTTCATAACTGCCTGAGAGGAGCAGTTTTTTTTAGGAATGTTGAATATACACTCCCTTTTTGGGGGTTATGTTGGACTGTTCAAGCATCCATGAATGTGACTGATTACAGACTAAGAGAAATGTATAAGGAAAACATTTTATGATAATCAATTCTACACTGCAATTACTCTGGTGGAGGGATTCATTTTCAAGGCAAAGTCTTGTTTTACATGTTACATATTTCCATACCTATACCTATTTCTACTGCTATTTCATTCACTGAACATTGAATCATAATTGAGACACTAACAATGGCTTTTCTTGGTTCCTTTTGTTATGTGGCTTTCATGAAGTTGCCATTTTAGATTCAGCTTCCTAACCACTTGTTCACTTTCATGGTGTGCTTGTTAGGACACAGCTCATTTCAGCTAGACAACACAAACAAGTTACTCTGCGTCTCTCTCAGTGTGATAAGAATGCTACTTTGTTATATAAACAACTTCCATGCTGTAATTGAGTGAGAGGAGCACTTTTAAGCAAGGACTACCATGGCACCTCTGCAAGCTGTGATTAAGATGCAGACCTCCTGACTCCGACCTACATTCTGCCAAGGAGGATAACCTATAATGGCTTCTAGACACCTGATGCGAAGGTATGGGTTTCAGCCCATCCCAACTGATCTGGCAGAGGGTACTCTCTTTTAGCATAGTACTAGTTGAAAATATGAGTATGCAAATATTAGCATTAGAAAATCTGCCATGATTGAACTGTTTAAATTATTCACCAGGTTAACAATGCTGATTATTGTAGTGTGTCTCATCTTTCTAATAATCACAGCACATGCTTTTACACAAGAAGATGATCATTTCCATAAATGTTTTTAAAACATTTTTGTATCTTTTTGTATCTTTCTTGTATTTCCCTTGGCGGTACAAGAGCAACCCAGGCAAAGTTAGGTTTGTTTCCACTTATTCCTTGGGAATCAGAAGGTCATGTTTGAGGTTGCCAACAACATCTTTCCCTGGCCTCCTTGGGTACTAGGTGTGGTACTGTGCGCTAGTCAAGATACAAAAATAATTACTAATGGTATATGTGTACTGTCTCTATATTGTGAAGTTTGTATTTGTTTAATACACAATGCTTCTATATTTGTAGGAACCGTGTAACACTTTGGTATTTATTTATTATTTTTTTAGCAGCAGCTCTTTTTTTGACGTCAATAAGCTATTTTAAATAGGTTTTTGCAAAGTTTCTGGTCTCTCCCTTTTTCTGAAGTATACCAATTAATATAGCTTAGTTCTCAAAACAATCTTCATTGATAGAACAGTGTGAGACTTTGCTGGAGGTAACGTGAATGAAGTAATCAGTAATATAACTGCTTAAATCAAATCAGTGGAAAGGAAAAACTCTTAGGTAGTCCAATAAGGTACATTTGTAAAATGATTATTATTATTTTTCAGAGTTTCAGTATTGTGTCTGCTGCAGCCTGACAACATTCTAATGAAAAGCAAGACCAATATACTAGCAATATCATAGATAGTGATCATCAGGCCAAATCTATTGCTTTTGATCGAACAGTCAGGTGACCTAGGCACTCCAATGAGAAGCATACAAACATTTTCATTACAACCAAGTACACATTCCATAATGTTACACCTGACATCCTTGGCATGGTTCACCCCTGACTTTTTGCCTTCTGACTTCCTGTTTTGGTGACTTCATTTTTGCTGGCTTTAAGATTCTGGGCACCTTACCAGTGCTGACCAGTGGTAAAGTGCATTTGCTCTTTCCCTAAAACATGGTAATATTGGCCTTTCCATATCTAACTTAGCTTTAAGTTTCTGGTAAAGTGCACTACCTGTGTCCAGAGCCTGTATATAAAATGTTACTAGTGGGTCTGAAGTACTGATTGTGTCACCCACTTAAGTAGCCCTCTAACCATGTCTCAGGTCTGCCATCACAGAGCCTGTGGGTGCAGTTTTAGACTGCCATGTCAATGTGGCAAGTTAACTCACTTGCCAGGCCTAAACCTCCCTTTTCAATACAAATGTCACCCCTAAGGTATGTATGCCCCTCAACAGCTGCAAGGGCAGGTTGTGGTGTATTTAAAAAGCTGGACATATATATTTAAGTTTTACATATTGAGCTTACAGTTTATACGTGTAATTTCAAATTGTTACCAGACATCTATTTCGAGTTTGGGGTCTCTGGACTCACAATTTAAAATCATAACTTACACTAAAGTTGGATTTTAAGTTGCAAGTCTGATTATGCTATTTTTAGAAAGTTGGCATTTTCTTACTTTAAACTTTCTGTGTATCTGAATACACGTCTAGATAGATGACACCTGGGCTCTTGTGCATTCCCTCCAGACAACCACACACAAAGGGAGCTGAGATGTGTCTGTTGAGCGATCCACATCCTGATGACCCATTAGTATCCTGATGGGTCAACCTGATGGGTCATCCTGGGCAGGATTGAAGGGAGGAGCTGAAACTTACATCTGAATGGGCTGAGTCCTAATCCCTCCGAAAGGACTACATAACTCCCCGTAGTATGTCTGGAACCAGGGCTAGGAAGGGCAGAAACGTTTACACTTCTCTTTGATGTGTCTCCCACTTCAAAGGCACAACTGGTTATGCGTACTGGACCTCAGACACCACCAATCAGTACAATTCTGGACCTGAGAAAATTCTGCCAGGAAGAAGGACTGCTGTACTGCTGAAGGGACTGTAACTCTGTACTTTGCTGGACTCCTGCTTTGCTGTGCCTCCCTGCTGTTTGTTGTGTTCCTAGCCTGGGAGTGAAAAGGACTAGACCTGCATCTCTACATCCCCAGAACCAAAGTGACTCCAGGGAATTGCTGGCTTGCCTGCTGTTCAGAAGTCTCAGAGAAATCAAATCCTTTAACTCACCAATCCTACAGTTGCTGAACTCTGCCAACAGTGAGTGTTGTCCTGCCAAGTGGTGCCAATTCAGTCCGGAATTCATGCATCACCATCACTGTGCTGATCAGACCTGCTGCATCTCACCTTGATGCTGACAAATTACCACTGATCCTGAGGATGAGGATCACGGTGTAAGTGTGCCTGCATTTGTGCTGGGCAGCAACAAGTGCACAACTGCATAAATGGAGTTGAACAGCATCAGCTTGGTAAATATGGAGCTGTTCAGCGCTCTCGCAGTCACGCAACACGGCACAGCAACTTGCCTTGCTGCGCTGCTTGTGTGAACTATTAGTAAACATGCTTCTCAGTGCTTTTGCAAATTTTTGCAGAGAATTCTGGGATCTGATCCTGGTGTACAATAAGTAGTAGGTTTCTTGGCTCTGACTGTCTAAAATACAAGGATGACCAATTCCGAATGTTGCTGGAGCCACTTCAGAGTACATTTTATTCAACTTAGATTCCTAGACGGGCCTTGATTTCGCGCCACTTTAATAGCCTTGCAACTGATGGAATAGCTTTCTGTGCCACATGGCTTCTACTGACAGGCGGCTACCTTGGCGTGAGCTACTTGCTTGATATGTCCCATTTCCGAGTTGGATGGAAATATTTCCATTTCAATACAAGCACGAACCTTACCATTTCATCGCGGGAACAACTTATCCTGTCTAATATTATTTGCACTCTTCTTTTAGAAAGACTAATAACATCGCGCTAGAATGCTCCAAGGTTTTAATTAAGAATACTAGCAGAACAGGGAACAATTATGCCCTTTTTAAATGCACAGAAGCATCCGACATCACAGCATGCATTTCACAAGAGCAATAAAAGTTATGCACAGTTACAGGAGAAACACCGGGAGAAACACCGGGCACCTAATTATTCTGTGGAACCAAAGCAAAGCAAATGACATGATGAGGTTTTTGCAGATAGAATTATTTGCAGCTAAATTGCAAGATTCACTGCAATAAAACCCCTTTCAGACACCTCATATATAGTGCTAGATTAATTAATCTGGAGGGCGCAGGAGATGGATTTCAATGCGCTGCCCAATGTCTCTTTCAAGAATATTTAATGGGTTTGACATAAATTACACAATTACACGCCACATGAAATGCAACAGTCTGAGTAGTTATTTTACTGTTCTCTAAAGAGACTGGCGGCCTACACTATGGAAATAACGCATGAAACCAAAGAGAGGCCACGGTAATTACTAACAGAAACAATCTTATTTAATGGGTCGCATAATGGGAGAGAAAGAAACGTGCATTCATTCCGATTGATATTAATCCAAATTGCGTTTATTTTGATTGTAAACATTAGCACAAAAGTGCAATTTATCCTTCAGCATTTATTTGTGCACCCATTTGCTATTTCGCTACTTTTTTTAGTGTTTTATTTTTTTGTTGCCTTAAATACACAGAACCAATGTTTGAAACCCCCAGGGAATAGAAAGAAAGAAAGAAAGAAAGAAAGAAAGAAAGAAAGAAAAAGAAAGAAAGAAAGAAGGAAAGAAAGAAAGAAAGAAAGAAAGAAAGAAAGAAAGAAAGAAAGAAAGAAAGAAAGAAAGAAAGAAAGAAAGCATCCATCTTGGACACTGTTAGTCAAACAAATAGCTCCTACTACTTAGTTCATTTATTGTAAAAAAAAGGGTTAACAGATAATTACTCCTATACTTGGTGGTTATATATCAAGTCTACCTAAGAAAGCAAGTGGTACAAAGACGTTATAGAAAATGCAATAGTAATGATATGATATGAAAAGAATATATTGTAATCGGTGATGTATAGAAGTGCTAAATGTAAAAACAAAAATATCGAGAGCTAAGAGGGGCAAAAAGCGATGGGGATGGCTGCACAAAAAGGATCCAATCCATCCAACTTCTAACAAAGGGAGAAGGAAGAAATGTTTGTGAAGTAAACATAAATGAGAGAGGCAATGTTTACACAGCATTCTTTCCACTTAAAACTAGTCCCCCTTTACCTTGCCTTCCACTATTCTACCACCTCCCTCTAAGCAATCAAATACACCGCAGCGACAAGAAATTGACAGTCAGAAGGCAGGGTCCCTGTCTACTCCCCTCCCAGTCCCCCCATACCCATGCCTTCTCTGAAGTGAGTGGCTGTATACTATTGCCAGGGGCTGCTCGCAGGAGAAAAAAGGGGTGGCGCAAAAATAAATATATTAATAAAAAAAACTTACCTTTTTAGCCTCGCCCCCCAATCCACTCCGGCCCACCACTGCAGGCACAGGCTCCCAGACGTCCATGCGTCCAATCCTAATGCTGCTTTCATGCTCCTGCCAGCATGAAAGCAGCATTAGTACTGGACAGAGCACCCAGCCAGGGCACTCTGATGCAGAGTGGGAACCTCTGCCCACTCTCTCCCACCCGGCAACACAGTGCCGGGTTGGAGAGAGCCCAGTGCGCATGTGTGTTTGCCTGGCCCGAGACGGACGGCCAAACATACATGCACGCTCAGGGGGGTGTTGTGCACTCCTTCTTTGTGCTCATCACAGCCCCATGGTCCCTCCCCTTTTACTATAAAATTATAATAAACATGGTTTATTATAATTTTATAGAAAAGGTTTTGCAGCTGCTGGTGGTGGGGGTGATGCTCCTCCGCCATAGTGGAGTAGCTGCCCCTGCCTATTGCCCAATTCTAACATTCTAACAAGCAGTGCGGAAGGACAGTGTTTAGGTGGATGTGGTACATGAAAGCTTTGAGCTTGTGGTAACTCCCAACATAATCACTGCAGCTCAGGGAGTCTTTGGTGAGACCAAGTAGCATCCGTCATCCTGCGCCCAGTGGCACTCTGGTAACTTTTGGGAATACTCTCACTGGAGGTGTCGAACACCCCCAAGTATAGGGGGAAATCCAGTGTTATCATGATACTCGGGCTTTGTTCACACAGTGGTTGGTAATTCTAAGGATTGTCATGATACCAACACTATAGAAATAGAAGAACTGTCCCTTCTACAGACACGTATGGATGTAATATGGTAGAAAGGAATAGCTTTCACCAACAAAGTGTTATGCCTGATGGCCCTGCAAGTCTACGAGGCAGAAAGGGGAACCTCAGCATGAAAGTGTCTATGCTGCCATGGTGAAGTCCAACATCACCCCCTCTTTCTCCAGTCACAGACCAGCCATCACAGTCATTGAAGAGAAATTTGCTGATAACCATTTTGGGCGGGAGAGGAAGTGGGGCCATTAGACTGCTAAGATGGAGCCTCTGCACAGATCTGAATGTGAAGCTAAATTAATCAATCAATAAATCAGTACTCATAAAGCATGGCTACTCACTAATGAGAGTCTCAAGGTGCTGGGGGGGGATGGAGGGTCCTCATCTGAAGAGTCACATCTTGAGGTTCTTCCTGAAGATGGTGAGCAACGGGTTTTGTCTCAGATGCAGGGCGAGGTTGTTCCAGCTCTTCACTGCAGTGTAAGTGAAGGATCGCCCTCCGGTGGTGGTTTTGCAGATGCAAGGGATGGTGGCCAGGGCCATTGGGTGGAGCAGAGGGATCTGACAGGGGTTGGGAAGGAGACGCAGTGGTTCAGGTAGGGTGGCCCTGTACGTTAGGGTGAGAAGTTTGAAGAAGATTTGCATCTCAACCGGTAGCCTGTGGAGGGTCCTCAGGTCTTGAGAGATGTGTTCTCAGTGAGGGAGGTCCAGAATGAGTCTGGCGGTGGCGTTCTAGATGAGTTGTAGTTTTTGATGTTCCTGGTTGAGGTGCCTGCGTAGAGGGCATTGCTAAGCTTGCTAGTGACTAAGGGTGTGACAGTCTGCTGGAATCCATCTGAAGATCTTTCAAAGTTTGCGGAGTGTGTGCCAGCAGGAGGAGGTGACAGAGTTTACCTGGTGGGTCATAGATAGGGAGGAGTCGATGATGATTCATAAGTTGCGGGCATGCTCAGTCAGTACAGGGGGGCGCTGAGGGATGTGGGCCAGGAGTCGTCCCAAGCCGAGGTGGCATTACCGAATATGAAGAGCTCAGTCTTCTCAGAGTTGAGCTTGAGGCAGCTTTCTCTCATCCAGGTGGCGACGGCTTCCATTCCTGAGTAAAAGTTCCTTTTGGCCGTGTCTGGGTCTTCAGTGAGGGAAATGATGAGTTGTGTGTCATTGGCATATGACATGATGTTCATACTGTGGCTTCTGACGATGGCAGCGAGAGGGGCCATCTATACATTGAACAGTGTGGGATTCATGGGTGTAGGTGGCTTCAATGTGATACACATCAGTAGTGGGTCCAACCAGCTATCTTTCAGAGCATCAGCATGTTTATCTCTGGTACTGTGACATTAATGTGACCTCACAGAGATTCAAATGCAAATGAAAAAAATCCCTGCAACCTATTTGCTCAGTGCCTATGATTCTAAGACAGAATTTATTTTATTGCCTCCTGTTCCAGCTTGCCACTATTGTGCCAAAGAGTCACTACTGGGATATATTTTAAACTTGATATTGCATAAGAATTCTTAACGTTCAGAAATGAAAAAACTATTTTTTTTTCATTCATTAGATTTTTTCATGTAGCTGAAATATCAGTACTTGGTTCTCTCAAAAATGAGATTCTGTTAATCCAAAATTGCTTTACAAGAAATATAAGAAGTGATAGACAAAAGGCCAGCTGAATACAAGTAAATGCAAAATAGGAAATGATAAGTAAGAAAGGAATGATTGTCAGGTCTCATCTTTTGTGGGCAAATCATATTAGAGAATGGACATTAGGAGAGGGGTATCCCTCGAATTTTAGAAAATTCAGGATAGTTACTGCAAGTTAAAATATGATTCTTATTTTTGTATCAATATAGAAGAGTGACCTACTGAGGCTATCCTTTTTAAAACAATACATATCAATTTGATTGCCACTTGGTTGTGTCAGCTGTCACAAAACATCACAAAGTTAGCAAGAGAAGATAACTGCTTTAAAACCTCTAACACAGATGGTGCAGCAACCATATCCTTCCACTATATTCAAAATTGTGGTATCAATTTAATAACTTTTTAATATTTTATCTTTACACTTGTCTGAACTGTAAGGTATTCATCTGATGGCTTTATAGTGTTGTGATTGCAGCACCCCTCCATGGTAATGCCTTGATTCAAATGGAACCATGGTAACAAGAAATAAAACTCAAGCCTACCTTGTCGATTGGTACTGCCAGGAGCTGCTGGAAAACCTGTATGGTTCACATGCAGAGTTCTGCTTTTTTGAGAAAGCTTAGATTTTCCAGACAAATGTCTGCAAATCACCCATCTCACAGTGACATGTATTATAGGACTGCGCTGCTGGTTTTGACTATTTTGAAAGAATAGAGATGTACACAAATGTTTTGGTGAGGTTTAAGAATTCATGATTTGGTAGACAATTTGACCAGTCTGGAACTCAGATCAGACAATAGTTGACTGGAGGTCATTAGGACAGCCAGCATTAGCCCTGATGAGACCCTTTGATTGAACATAGGGTCGAAACAACGAAGATACATCTTACATTGTACTTTGAACCACTCATTTTGGAAATCCAAGACAGAAATGGAAGGACTCCTACTGAGATATGTTATTAACAAACAATCTTTAATATATCAGTGACTTCATGTTTATGGTAAATATATCCAATACTAAAAGCACGGCACCACCTGCACATTACTGTTTTGTTTGTCAAGACTATAATATGCAAATAGAGGAAGCATTTCTTGAAAAGAGTGACATTCTGTACAGTTATTAGTTTGTTTTATAATATTTATTGAAGCATGCAAATGACTGATTTATTAAACGCACACTGGCGCAGTCTGTATTATGTTAGCCTAATAGGAATGAATCCCAAAGGAACTTGTATCACTTTTTTTATCTTAACTAAAGCATTTAAAAGGAAGACCAAATATATGTCTTTCTTGAATATTAAGATATAGATGTTGTGGGATATAGATTAGAAGGCCCCCAGCATTTTGTTGCTCTTTTACTCCTTTTTTAGGTCGAGCGCGTAATTGCTTTGACCTGTTGTAGGTATTGTGGGCTTTTAAACACGCCCACCTCACACCCATCACTTTCACTCATTCGTGGGCTTGCCTTTCAAAAATCTTTTCTTATTATTGGTAAATGCTTTACATTATTCCTCCTTTGGGAGGTTTTGTTACCGCATTGCAGACTGACCTTGTTACATGGATAATTGCAAGATTGTTGATAAGTTTGACTGTGATCAAACTTCTTTTTCCTTTTGTATCTCTCCTTCGCGCTCATGATGCCCATGGTGCTTTCAATCGGCTCGGTTTTGTCAGCTAATTTTGTACTTTTAATTTTCAATTTATGTGGCAAAAAAATTCCAGTAAATAATTTACAACGCCAATAGCTCAAACTGGAGGAAATGCAAGACTAATTGCATTGCAAATGCTTGTTCTAATTATCTTTTATACACCATTTGTTCTATAGTTTAAGTGAAGTTGCAGCAATGTTATTTATTGTAGTAAATCGAGCAGAGGTATTGCTATGTTAATATGCATGTTAATTGCTGTTATTCATTTTTTCCAGTACAATTAATCTTGCTGTGTGACATTGTTCATTGTTTTTGTTCCACACTATCCATATGTGCTGGAGTGATTTCCCGCTGACATTTATTGATTCTGCTCGAAAAAATGTAGTTGATTGGAGTGATACACCCACCTTTGCTCACTCAATGTGCATCACATAATTAGATAATGATGGCACAGATTAGGAAGCCATCAGCACTGTAGAAAGACACTTCTCTTTGTTAACTACCTTAAATTCCTTTTCAGGTTTTGGGCTAGATCAAATAGATTGCACTGGTGACAATGTGATCATGAACCTCAGTTTGCACAAACTGATCAGTGAAAAAATTAAGGCCCTCATTACGACCCTGGTGGTCGGTGATAAAGTGGCGGTAATACTGCCAACAGGCCAGGGGTAACTACTGCCAAATTATGACCATGGTGGAAAGATCTCCGATAGACAGCCAATGTACCACACCGACCGCCAGGGCAGAAACAACAGACCAACAGTGGTAGCCGCCTACAGCCAGGCAGAAGTCAATGTTCTGCCCATCATATTATGACATGCCAAACAACCACCTTTTCCGGGGTGGTACCAAAGACATCAAAAGCCTGGTGGAAACTGAGCTCAGAAGGGAAACGACTCACCATTGGAGACACAGGGAAGAACCACGCTACCATGGAACCTGAACTGAATGTCTTCCCGATGATCTTTTACGTTCTGCTCCACCACGAACGCCGGCGAAGACGACGACAGTGAGTAAACCGCCTGGCACACAAGGGAGTGGGGGAGGAAAAAGGCACACACGCACAACAGACACTCCACACACACACCATACACACAACCAGATGCATTATAAAAACAACCCCGTCACTCAGCTGAATAATGCAAGGACAAAACTATTTCGCAAAAGTGAATGTAATGAGATCAACACAGTATGAAAAATAAGTTAGGCAAGATTACATATGTACAGAAAAAAAGACACAGCCCAGTTCACAATTTGCATAGGCCACATGGCCACAGGTCAAAGTCCAAGACCACACATGTCACCTGCTTCAACATGGACAGAACACTGCAAGGGCATCAGTTGGTAAATAGGCAGGCACCTCAGGGCGATGGGGACAACTCAGCTGGGAGATGTAACAAGACTACTGGTTCCGGAGGCGCAAAATGCCCTGTGCTTGATCCTGGGGAGTGCAAGGCCACAGTCTCTCAGCTGGGTGTCATACCCACTGGTTCTGAAGGGGGCAACATGCCCTGTGCTTGATCCTGGGAGTGCAAGGCCACAGTCTCTCAGCTGGGTGTCGTACCCACTGGTTCTGGAGGGGGGAACATGCACTGTGCTTGATGCTGGGGAGTGATGGGCCACAGTCTCTTAGGTGGGTCTCATACCCACTGGTTCTGGAGGGGGCAACCGGCCCTTTGCTTGGTCCTGGGGAGTGATGGGCCACAGTCTCTCAGCTGGGTGTCATACTCACTGGATCTGAAGGGGACAACCTGCCCTTTGCTTGATCTTTGGGTATGATGAGCCACAGTCTCTCAGCTGGGTGTCATACCCACTGGTTCTGGAGGGGGCAACTTACCCTGTGTTTGATCTTGGGGAGTGCAAGGCCACAGTCTCTCAGGTGGGTGTCATACCGACTGGTTCAGGAGGGGGCTACCTGCCCTGTGTTTGATCCTGGGGAGTGCAAGGCCACAGTCTCTCAGGTGGGTGTCATACCCACTGGCTTTGGAGTGGGCAGGCCGCACACCAGCCCATGGAGGCAGGATTACATACCGTCCACCAGTGGTATTGGCTGCATAGTGGTGGTGCTGTTGGTGGGGGGAGGCTCCTGCCCATCCCCTGCAAACCCGAACGGCTGCACAGTGGTGGTGCTGCTGGTGGGGGGAGGCTCCTGCCCATCCCCTGCAACCTCGGACAGCTGCACAATGGTGGTGCTGGCCGTGGGGGGAGGCTCCTGCCCATCCCCTGCAATTTCATATGGCTGGACAGTGGTGGTGCTGCTGGTGGGGGGAGGCACCTGCCCATCCCCTGCAACCTCGGAGAGCTGCACAACCATGTTTGGTGGTGGGGGCTCCGTCACAGTTCCTGGCCCAGGCCCCTTGGTCTTCCTGCCTGCTGGTGTAGGCTCCATGGTCTTCCTGGCTGCTGGGGCAGGCTTCTTTCCCTTCTTGCCTTCTAGGGCAGGCTCCTTGGTCTTCCTCCCTGCTGGGGCAGGCTCCTTTCCATTCTTGCCTTCTGGGGCAGGCTCCTTGGTCTTCCTGCCTGCCAGTGCAGGCTCCTTTTCCTTTAGGCTGCCTAGTGCAGGCTTCTTGGTCTTCCTGCCTGCTGGTGCCGGCTCCTTTCCCTTTAGGGTGCCTGGTGCTGAGGAGCTTGGCTGAGCTCTTCCTACCATGCCCATACGTGCAGGACGGAGGTTGGAGGGGTAGAGAAGAGGTCAATGGTGGATAGGAACAGTTTATTAGGGACCTTGGGACGGGAAGAGTGAGAAGAATTGGGAGTAGAGGATGAGGGAGTGGTCGTTGAAGGTGTCTTTCTGCTGCTTTTGGGTGCAGGTGCATGGGCAATATGCTGTTTTGGGGTGGATGGTTGTTGGGTGTATGAGTGCTTGCATTTGTGTATTTTAGGAGGGGGTAACAGACACAGTGGGAGAGGACACAGGGGACGTGTGCATGGCTGTGATGGAGGTGTCTGCAGTGAGGTGTGTGTTCTGCTTGGTGTGGTGATGCTGGTAGCGGATGATGATGTAGTGCATACAGGTGTGACTGTGGATGGAACTGGGTGGGAGGTGGTGGAGGAGGGGGAGACAGTGGAAACAGTGGATGTTGGTGTGTCTGCAACTGGATGGTGTTTGTGTGAGTGCCTGTGGGATGAAGTGTGGTGCTTCTGTTTGCCTGTGCCACTCTTGAGTGTTGTCTTGTGTGCATGCTCATCTGGCTGTTTGCTTGGGATGGGTGGGGGTTGAGGAGAATTGGACTGGGAAGTGGAAGTTGGAGGGGGGGGACAGTAGAAACAAGGACAATGGCTGCCATCAGAGAGGAGGCCAGAGCCTGAATCGATCTCTGTTGGGCCACCAATCCAGTGTGAATACTCTCCAGGAATGCATTAGATTGTTGCCTCTGGGATACCAGCCCTTGATGGCATTCACAATGGTTGACTGCCCTACAGAGATGGATCTCAGGAGGTCAGGGCTCACTGGGGCAGGGCCTGAGGTGCCTGGGGCAAAGGAGATGCCCACCCTCCTGGGTGAGCGGGCACTGGCAACTTGATGAGGGGCTGCTGGGAGGGCGGTGATGGTACAGGAGTGGTGGATGTACCTGGGGTGGTCACAGAAGTGTCCACCACCACCAGGGAGCTTCCATCGGAGGAGGTATCTGTGTCAGAACTGTCCCCTCAAGTCTCCGCCGTGGTACTCCCTTCGCCCTCTGTCCCACTGGTGCCCTCAGCGTCAGTGGACTCTGCCTCCTGGGTCCTGTGGGATGCAGCTCCCTCCGTCACCGGTGCCTCTGCTCCTATGCCAGATTATGCTTATGCACATAAGGGCAGGATGACAAAAGAAAAACAGGGGGGGAAAGAGACAAAGGATACACTTGGTCAATGTCTGCATCAACACCACAGTTTGCGTACACAGCACCCTCACACACATGGAACAGGCCTACGCAATGCCATTACACTACCAGAGAAATAATTAAAGGCCAAGGCTTGGGGAGGGGCACACACCACCAAATGCAGCACAACTGGGACCCACGCGCCCTGACCAGTAGTGTATGCCTACGAGCTAGGTTGCAAGATTTTCCCTTCTGAACCCTAGCCATCAGGGGACCTATGCTGCAATGTCAGACCTGGCCTAGGGGCACCCACTGACACACATCCCCCACCCGGATACCACCCTACCATGCGTAAGTTGTAATGATGGGCACTGTACTCACCCCCTTGTGGCTGCTATGATGCCCTCAAGTGCCCATCCAGCTCAGGATAGGCCAATGCCAGTATGCGGGCCATCAGGGGGGTCAGTGTTCGACGGGCACCCCTTCCTCATTGGGAGGCCATCCCCAGCTGGGCCTCCGCCGTCTTCCGTGCCCAGGATCTCAGGTCCTCCCACTGTTTGCAACAGTGGGTGCTCTGCCTGCCATAGACCCCCAGGGTCCGCACCTCCTTGGTGATGTCACGCCATATAACCTTCTTTTGATAAACGCTTTCCTGCAGAGGCAATAGACACAGGAAAATAGATTTAGACAAACAGTCCTGCCTGTTAAACATATGGCCCACCATACCCGTTTCCATCAATCAATCAATCAATCATTTGTAAAGCGCGCAAATCACCCGCTAGGGTCCCAAGGCACTGATGGGGGGGGGGAGGATTCCTACTGCTCGAATAACCAGGTCTTGAGGTGTTTCCTGAAGGTCAGAAGGTCCTGGGTCTGTCGTAGGTGGACGGGGAGGGAGTTCCCGGTCTTCGCAGTGAGGTGGGAAAAGGATCTGCCATCGGCTTTAGTTTGATGGATGCAAGGGACGGTGGCGAGGGTGAGGTTGGAGGAGCAGAGCTGGCGGATGGGAGTGTGGAAGGTGAGTCGCTCATTGAGGTAGGCAGGGCCCGTGTTGTAGAGAGCTTTGTGGGAATAGATGTGGAGTTTGAAGGTGATCCTCTTGTTGACTGGAAGCCAGTGTAGGTCTCTAAGGTGGGCTGAGATGTGGTCGTGGCATGGGATGTTGAGGATGAGGCGTGCAGAGGCGTTCTGTATACGTTGCAGTTTCTTCTGGAGCTTGGCCGTGGTTCCCGCATAGAGCGCGTTCCCATATTCCAGTCTGCTGCTGACAAGGGCGTGGGTGACTGTCCTTCTGGTTTCGGTGGGGATCCATCTGAAGATCTTGCGAAGCATGCGGAGGGTGTTGAAGCAGGAAGATGAGACGGCGTTGACTTGCTGGGTCATGGTGAGCTATGAGTCTAGGATGAAACCTAGATTGCGTGCGTGGGTGGTGGGTGTTGGTGCAGTTCCTAGAGTGGCTGGCCACCAGGAGTCGTCCATGCGGAGCAGTTGGAACCGAGGATGAGGATCTCTGTCTTGTACAAGTTGAGTTTGAGGCGGCTCTTCTCCATCCAGTTGGTGATGGCATGCAGTCCGTCATGGAGGTTGGTTTTGGCGGTGGTGGGGTCTTTGGTGAGTGAGAGGATCAGCTGGGTGTCGTCGGCACAGGAGCCAATGTTGAGGTTGTGAGATCGAACAATGTTGGTGAGCGGTGCCATGTAGATGTTGAAAAGAGTTGGGCTGAGAGAGGATCCTTGGGAATTCCACAGATGGTCTTGGTGGCTTCAGACAAGAAGGGAGGGAGGCGGACTCTCTGAGTTCTGCCGGAGAGGAAGGATGTGATCCAATCCAGGGCCTTGTGGCAGATCCTGGCGTCGTAGAGGCGAGTGCAGAGGGTGTGGTGACAGACGGTGTCAAAGGCAGCCGAGAGGTCCAGGAGGATGAGGGCAGCGGTTTCGCCTTTGTCGAGCATGGTCCTGATGTCGTTGGTTGGGGCAATGAGGGCGGTCTCAGTGCTGTGGTTCCTATGGAATCCGGCCTGGGAGATGTCCAGCATGTTGTTATCCTCCAGGAAGCTGGTCAGTTGGCCGTTGACGATCTTCTCGATGACCTTCGCTGGGAAGGGAAGGAGGGAGATGGGCCGGTAATTCTTGAGGTCTCTGGGGTCTGCTTTGGGTTTCTTTAGCAGGGCGTTGACTTCGGTGTGCTTCCAGCTCTCTGAGAAGGTGGCGGTCTCGAAGGAGCTATTGATGATCATACGGAGTTGGGGGGCGATGATGGGGCTCGCTTTGTTGAAGACATGGTGGAGGCAGGGGTCAGAAGGTGATCCGGAATGGAAGGTGCTCATGGTTTTGATGGTGTCCTCATCATTGATGTGGGTCCAGGCGAGCAAGTGGTTGGTGTGGCTGGGTGTATTGGGGTTAGTGGTGACCACGGTGGTCGTGGGGGGTGACGCGTTGAAGCTGCTGTGGATGTCCGTGATCTTGCGATGGAAAAGGTGGCAAGAGAGTCACAGAGATCTTGCGAAGGAGGACCATTTACACACACATGGCCCAGCACACAACCTGTACGCTGCCCAGAGGACATCGACCCACCCCCCTTACACAAGGCCTTCACACACAGAACTCCATGCATTCATGCCACATGCATCGTGCCCACAGTGAACTCACCTGTTGGTCTGGAGGCCCATACAGCAGTCTGTTCTGGGGTTGGACCCCATCCACTAGTCGCTCCAACTCCCCCGAAGTGAAGGCTGGGGCCCTTTCCCCGGTCACACAGGCCATGGTAGGTTCCAGACACAGGTCACAGCAGCACATTCAGTGTAGGTCCTCTCCTGTGGAAGGTCTGGTAGCAAGTGAGGAATATGATAGAAAACGGCAGTCACGTCCGCATCGGTGCATACCGTCACCACCAATGTTCCCTGTAAGGCGCGCGCGCACCTTTCCTTCCCCTATCGCGCAGACCCCTTTGGCAAGCGTGCACGTTGTGCTGTTAACAAATGTTCCACCATTCCTATACTTTGTGGTAGTTTATATGCGTTATCACTTTCTAAGCCTAATTAAGCCTTTTAGAGCGATATACGTGCTCCCCTAAGGCAGATAATGCTCATATTTGAATCTGGATTGAAGTAAATGAAAACAGAGTTTAAATGCCACGGGGAGTGTTTTAAACATCATTTGGCGTACTTTAGCATACAAGCGAGCAAGTGATATTTGTCTTGGAAATTAATGGTTAATGAGCTAGGAAATGCTTCAGAACAGTAGAAAATGTGCTGTTATCAAATGTTCCACCATTCCTATACTTTGTGGTACTTTATATGCTTTATCACTTTCTAAGCTTAAATAAGCCCTTTTGAGCCTTATACGTGCTCCCCTAAGGCAGATAATACGTATATTTGAATCTGGATTAAAGTCAATGAAAACAGCTTTTAAATACCGCGGGGAGTGTTTTAAACATCATTTGGCGTGCTTTAGCATACAAGCGAGCAAGTGATATTTGTCTTAGAAATTAATGGTAAATGAGCTAGGAAATGCTTCAGAACAGTAGAAAATGTGCTGTTATCAAATGTTCCACCATTCCTATACTTTGTGGTAGTTTATATGCGTTATCACTTTCTAAGCCTAAATAAGCCTTTTAGAGCAATATACATGCTCCCCTAACAGGTCATGTCCTTGGGGTGTGCAACCAGGTCACAAAACTGCCTTGATGCCCTATTGCATGGAGCAATGATATCCCTTTTTTGCTTTAGTGGTATGGAGAGGCTAATGCCAAAGATCTTGGCTAGTTATGCGCTGCACGCGCGTGAATGGTCAATTTCTTGGCGCACGGATCCTTGGCTGCAGCACACAGAGACCACACACTGCCGCACACAGTGTAAAAAAATTAGAGGGAACATTGGTCACCACCTGCGTAATCAACATTGGCCACTGTACCCCATAGGGCCCAATTATAACCAATGAGGAGTTGCACAGCGGTTCCCGACCGCCTCCCGCAGCAGCACACAACGTCAGCGGAATTACCCCACTTCAACCTGTCCCTCCACACAGGACAGGTGGACTCAATTCCAGAGTGGTCAGGCCCTGGAATAATGCTGCGTAACAGGAGGTATTAGGACATACTGGAAAAATCACAATGAGCCATTACAAGTTTACAGGATGCAAAGTTCTTTTGTAGCTCTATTGTTCAGTTTGTGAACGGCTCCTCAATTTTGTGTCCCTTAGATTCCTACCACTGCGGATGAATAGGAGATGGAGACATACCCCGTTTACAGACCTCTGGTGGACTTGGCAACAATGGAGGACAGGCACATTATCCTCACCTATAGACTGGATAGTGCCACAATCACAGAGCTGTGTGCCCAATTGGAGCCTGACTAGATATCTGATATCCGTCACCGCAGTGGGATCCCCCCTCTTGTGCAAGTTCTATCAGTGCTCCATTTCCTGGCAACTGGTTCTTTCCAAGTGACAGTGGGCTTGGCAGCAGTGATGTCACAGCCAATGTTCTCAATAGTGCTGACAAGAGTGTTGTCTGCCCTGATTAAACATATGTGCAGCTACCTTATTTTCCCCCAGGTTGAACATTTGGCCACAGTGAAGGCCGAGTTCCATGCAATGGGACATATCCCCAACATAATTGGGGCGAATGATGGAAGACACATTGCATTTCCCCCCCCCCCAGAATGAACAGGTGTACAGGAATCGTAGGGGTTTCCACTCCATGAATACACAGATGGTGTGCCTGGCGGACCAGTACATCTCCCACGTCAGTGCTAAGTATCCTGGGTTGGTGCATGATGCCTTTGTCCCGATGAATAGTAGCATTCCAAACATGATGGTCCAACTACAGAGGCAAAGGGTGTGGCTAATAGGTGAGCGCTGGTTCCCACCTAGTATAGGTTGGTGTTGGAAATGGCCCTTCTGCAGGATTATCCCCAGACTTTTTGCCTTCCTCCCTCTCTTTTTCTGACCTCATTTTTGCTGGTTTCTAGACTCGGCACACTTTACCACTGCTAACCACTGCTAAAGTGCATATGCTCTCTCCCTTTAAACATGGTAACATTGGATCATACCCAATTGGACTATTTAATTTACCTATAAGTCCCTAGTAATGTGCACTGTATGTGCCTAGGGCCTGTAGATTAAATGCTACTAGTGGGCCTGCAGCACTAGTTGTGCCACCCACTTAAGTAGCCACTTTCTCTTGTCTCATGCCTGCCATTGCAAGGCCTGTGTGTGCAGTTTCACTTTCACTTCGACTTGGCATTTAAAAGTACTTGCCAAGCCTAAAACTCCCCTTTTTCTACATATAAGTCACCCCTAATGTGTGGCCTAGTTAACCCCTAGAGCAGGGTGCTGTGTGGGTAAAAGGCAGGACATGTACCTGTGTAGTTTATATGTCCTGGTAGTGTAAAACTCCTAAATTTGTTTTTACACTACTGTGAGGCCTGCTCCCTTCATAGGCTGACATTGGGGCTGCCCCCATACATTGTTGAGGTGGCAGCTGCTGATCTGAAAGGAGCAGGAAGGTCATATTTAGTATGGCCAGAATGGTAATACTGACTGGTGACGCCGGATTTAATATTACTATTCTAGAAATGCCACTTTTAGAAAGTGACCATTTCTATGCACTTAAATCTTTCTGTGCCTTACAATCCATGTCTGGCTATGTTTAGTTGACAGCTCCTTGTGCATTCACTCAGACACACCCCAAACACAGGGTACTCAGCCTCACTTGCATACATCTGAATTTTGAATGGGTCTTCCTGGGCTGGGAGCGTGGAGGGCCTGCCCTCACACAAAGGACTGCCACACCCCTTACTGGGACCCTGGCAGACAGGATTGAACTGAAAGGGGACATGGTGCACTTCTTAGCCACCCTTTGAAGTCTACCCCACTTCAAAGGCACATTTGGGTATAAAACAGGGCCTCTGCCCTACCACCTCAGACACTTACTGGAGAAGAAACCTGAACCAGAACCTGCATCCTGCCAAGAAGATCTGCCTGGCTGCTCAAAGGACTCACCTGTCTGCTTTCTACCAAGGACTGCTGCCTTGCTGTTGGCCTGCTGCCTTGCTGAACTCTTGTCTGGCTGCCAAAGTGCTCTCCAACGTCTTGGATAGAGCTTGCCTCCTGTTCCCTGAAGTCTCAGGACCAAAAAGATTTCTCATTTTCATTTGGACTCCTCGTGCGCCGAAAAATTCGATCCACAGCTTACTCCGCGGTGAGAAAATCACCGCAAACACCGACCCTGCCCGACGCTGCCCGACGCGACGCCTACGGGGCGACCGGAACTTCAACGCATGGCCTCGCATGGACAACGCCACCCGGCTTCCAGAGAGGAAATTGACGCGACGCCTGCTGTGAGAATGAAAATTCCACGCACAGCCTCCCGGAACGACGCGCAGCCGGATAACAAGCCGTGGAATCCACGCACAGACCCTGGGACATCTGGTAATCCCGCGAACCATAGAAGGAGTCGTCCCGCATGCCGGAAAATGATGCACGTCTTCCCCGAGTAAAAAATAACAAACGCACGTGTGTGAAGGGGCGAAACCGACGCACACACCATTTTTCTTCCCGCAGAATGACGCACATCTGCCAGGCGTGAAAAATAACAACGCAAGTCCGTGTGTGAAGGGGCGAAACCGACACACACACCATTTTTCCACGCATCTCCTCCTCTGCGGCCCTCTGTGCAGATTTTCCACTCCAAACCAGGTACTTTGTGCTTGAAAGAGACTTTGGGGGTCATTCTGACCTCGGCGGTAAAAGCCGCTTACCGCCGGTCAGAAGACCACCACAATACCGCCGCGGCCGCGGTCAGCCGCCACGGTCATTCTGACCCACAACTGCCAAACCTCCAAAAATCCGACCTCCATTGCAGTCCGCCACATCAGCGGCCAGCGATAAACTGGAGATGACTAAACCTCCACCGCCATGCCAACAGAAATACGCCCATGCCATAACGATCCACAAATCCACGCGGCGGTCTTTCAAACGCTGTAGTCTATTGGCGGTACACACCGCCGCGGTCAAAATACACACACCTTTACAAAACACTACCACATTGGACAATTTGAAATACACACACCTGATACACATACAAACAACACTCCCACACATCCAATCAACTATAAAACACACACCCACATCACCCACAAACCCCTACAACCAAAAATCAGAGACGAAGGAGAGAGAGACACATCAGAGAATAGAGAGCCAGACACACAGAGGCACACTACAACATCACACACACCACATAGTAGCACAAAGCACCACACACCAACACACTCATCACCACATACACCACCCCACACCTCATCCACACCACCCCATGGCACCACAAAGACACCCACGCTTTACGGACCAAGAACTCAGGGTGATGGTGGAGGAAATCATCAGAGTGGAACCCCAGCTCTTCGGCTCACAGGTTCAGCACACCACCATAGCAAGGAAGGCGGAGCTATGGCAGCGGATCGTGGACAGGGTCAACACGGTGGGACAGCACCCCAGAAATAGGGACGACATCCGCAAACGATGGAACGACCTACGGGGGAAGGTGCGCTCGATGGTGTCGAGACACAACATCGCGGTGCAGAAGACTGGCGGAGGACCCCCACCCACCCCACCAGAATTCACAGCATGGGAGCAAGAAGTATTAAACATCCTGCGTCCTGAGGGCCTCGCTGGAGTACCCGGAGGAATGGACTCAGGTAAGTCCTATCTCATATACTTCATCCCTCCCACCCCACCAGCATGCCAACCCACACCCCCACCCTCACCCCCAACCCACCATCACACATCATCCCTGAGAATGTTTCCCTAGCACAACCCACCCAACCCCTCACCAACCCTTGCATGCCACCACAAACATTGGACACCCATTACCTAAGCATGACCACTGCACATACCCATCCCCCCCACAAACCACCCTCACAACACCACCCACAAGGGAATGCCTGCACTGGGGGACAAGGGCACCCATGAATCGCACGCTATTTCACACACAGAAACAATAACCATACTCTCTCACCCCATGCAGGACCCGAACGCCAACACACCGGTCAGGAGGGTCCTCAAATGTCCATCCCACCCCCGGAACAGGCCCCCAGTGAGGACAGCAGCTTGGTCGACCTGGAACCTGATGACCAGCCCGGACCATCGGGGACCTCTGGGCAGTGGGTTCCCCAAACACAGACACAGGCCACAGCAGACCCGAACCCCCCTGGGAACAACAGCACAGCTCCCACCCAGCGGGCCCATGCCTCTGTCTCTAGGACAGGTCAAGCAGCGGTGTGTCTGCCACTACAGGGCACCCAGGCCAACCCAACACCCCAACAACAACAGGGACCTGGGGGCAGTGGGAGTGGGCACACCGTCCAGGGGACAGAGGCCCAGGCAAACAGGGCAACTCGGAGGGCTGCCGTGCGACAGGGGGGGGAGGAGTGGCCCAGGGAACCCACTCTCCAAGAGGCCCTCACTACCATCATGGGAGCATACCACCACTCCCAAGAGACGATGGCGACGGTACTGGCCAGGTTCACCGAGATACAGGCACAGCAGGAAGAACGCTACATGGGGTTCAGCAACCAACTCACCACCATCGCTATCGCCATGGGGAGCATGGTCCAGGCCCTCAACAGGATAGAAGACACGTTGCGGGACCATGTGGCACCACACAGGGCCCCTGTCACTAGCCAGGAACAGCCTACCACCTCCGCCGGCGCTAGCGTACAGGAGGCCCACTCACAACGACAGGCCACAAGAACCCCACCTCCTGCTGAAGAACAACCACCCCGCAAGAGGAGCCTAAGACCCAAAAAAAAAACAGAGTAGCATGCCAAGACCACCGCCAGCATGAGATACCCCCAGAAGTCATCCCACTGTCCCACCTTGCCACCCTGTCCAAACTCAAACAGCCCCTGCTCCATCCTTCCACAGGCATATGGACAATAGACCTGTCAGACTGAGAACTGGACTCTGCCATGGACATCACTCCACCCCCACCCATCACCGTTTTCATATAATGTACCATTATCTAAGCACACAAAATAAAACAATTATTGCACCGAAAACCGTTTTGAGTCATGCTGTATTCTCAAAAAATCGTACAACCCATAACAGTTCACAATATGTGATGTCAGTTAGTGATGACAACATACCAATGTCAATACGCTATAGTACATGGCCAAACCAAGCAGAAGTCGGGCTATGAGTCATTAAGCACTGAGAAGGGAAGGGAAATAGAAATGTTATTTAAAAGAGCTGGGGGGAAATACATAAAGTT
This sequence comes from Pleurodeles waltl, assembly GCF_031143425.1. Taxonomy (NCBI): domain Eukaryota; kingdom Metazoa; phylum Chordata; class Amphibia; order Caudata; family Salamandridae; genus Pleurodeles; species Pleurodeles waltl. The sequence goes on along the minus strand of NC_090444.1, from coordinate 1,659,338,600 downwards.
GAGATGCATGAGGCTCTAAGTAAATGGGAAATGGCGTGGCTGAACCTTACCTGTGTGCTACTGAAAATACTGTTGTATGACAGCTTCCCTGTTGTCTGTTTCCTCACCGTCGTCATCCTCCTCTTCACTCTCCACAGGCTCCACGGCTTCTACGACACCACGATCTGGACCATCCTCTGCAGGAAAGGCACCTGGCGTCGCAAAGCCAGGTTGTGAAGCATACAGCAGGCCACGATGATGTGGCACACCTTCTTTGGTGAGTACATTAGGGATCCACCTGTCATATGCAGGCACCTAAACCTGGCCTTCAGGAGGCCGAAGGTCCTTTCTATGACCCTCCTAGTACGCCCATGGGCCTCATTGTACCGTTCCTCTGCCCTGGTCCTGGGATTCCTCACTGGGGTCAATAGCCACAGCAGGTTGGGGTAACCAGAGTCACCTATTAGCCACACACGCTGTCTCTGTAGCTGTTCCATCACATAGGGGACGCTGCTATTACGCATAACATATGCGTCATGCACTGACCCAGGGAACATGGCATTCACATGGGAGATGTACTGGTCTGCCAAACAGACAACCTGCACATTCATAGAATGGTAATTTTTCCTATTTCTGTACACCTGTTCATCGTCATTTGGGGGTACTAATGCCACATGGGTCCCATCAATGGCACCAATGATGTTGGGGATATGTCCAAGGGCATAGAAATCACCCTTCACTGTGGCCAAATCAGCCTCTTCTGGGAATATGATGTAGCTCCTCATGAGTTTCATCAGGGCAGACAACACTCTGGACAGAATCTTTGAAAACATAGGCTGAGACATTCCAGATGACATGGCCACTGTTGTCTGGAATGAGCCACTTGCAAAAAAATGGAGGACTGATAGAACCTGCACTAGAGGGGGAATTTCTGTGGGTTGGCGGATGGGTGACATCAGGTCTGGCTCCAGCTGGGCACACAGTTCATGTATAGTGGCTCGGTCAAGTCGGTATCGGAGTATTATATGGCGTTCTTCCATTGTCGACAGGTCAACCAGCGGCCGGTACACGGGAGGATTCCTCCTTCTCCTCGCAAGTCCCTGCGGATGGTGCCTAGGAAGGACAACATGGAGCACTGAGTCAATCAACTCACAGGTAGGTACAACACAGCTTGCACAGTACACTAAAATGTATTGACTGCTATGTTTGAATGTGTGCAAATGCAAGGCCTAGGCCTGTGTGACGCAGTAGAATTTAAGCCATGTGGGCCCTTGAAATGGCGGCTGCCTGACCTCTAAACTGGGACAATGGGATGTGAGGTCAATGCGCTGGCGTGGCACACCGTGGCGGTAGGCGGTCGAAGACCGCTGTACTAAGTCGCATTGGTTAACATTGAACCCTATGGGATTCAGGAGCCAATGACGATGTGCGCCGGCGGTCGCGGTACGCACTGCCGCGGGCGTGACCGCCATTTTCTATCTGCTTAATCACTCGAGACCTGATCATCCACAGGAGAGGACCTATACTGCAAGTGCTGCTGTGAACTCGGTCTGGAAGTGACAATGGCTGCTGCGACTGGGGAAAGGGCCCCTGCCTTCACGTCTGAAGAGTTGGAGAAACTTGTGGACGGGGTCCTCCCCCAGTATGCGCTACTCTACGGTCCTCCAGACCAACAGGTGAGTACACTGAGTGCACATTGAATGGGTAAGGCCTGTGTGGAGTGGGGTGGCTGTCAGTTGGTGGGGTGGGGAGAAAATGAGGAATGCAACGCACGACTGATGAGAGTATGGGCCACATGGCAAGGGTGGGGAGGGGGGGCATGTACTCCAAACATGCAGAAATTTGACGTTTTCTCTTTCCCACCCTGTACATGTCAAACAGGTGAGCGCCCATCAGAAAATCGATATTTGGCGTGCCATCGCCAAGGAAGTCCGGGCCCTGGGGGTTTACACCAGACGGGGCACCCACTGTTGGAAGAGGTGGGAGGACATCCGCCGCGGAACCCGAAAGACCGCCGAGTCACTGCTGGGGATGGCCTCCCGACCTAGGAGGGGTGCCAGTCGTACCCTGACCCCCCTGATGTCCCGGATCCTGGCGGTGGCCTACCCTGATTTGGATGGGCGCTTGAGGACATCACAGCAGACACAAGGGGGTGAGTATCAGCACATTCTCCTATCTATACGCGCAGTGGAGGCGTCTGGGTGGGGGAGGAGGGCTGTGGGTGACAGTAGGCCAGGGCGCTTTCTGTAGTGTAGTCCCCTCCCTTAGAAATGGCCTTGTGCCCCCGCCCACCACCTCTGTAGGGTGCCAAGTGCAGCTATCCATGGTCCAACATCACCCATGAGCGTGTCTGTTGTCCCTAGACCTGTTGGCCTAGTGAGAAGTACAGAGTAGTGTACCCCAAGTTCGCGGTTTAGTGCATGAGGCACCTGTGTCTGTCCTCTCCGCCAAGGCTATTGACAAGGCATGCACTCAACTTTGTTTTATTTCTCCCCCCACCCTTATTCTTTGTTTCTTGTGCATTAGCATCATCAGGCGGAGGAGAATTGGCATCGGAGCACGAGGGAGCTGCAGGTCACCAGGCCCCGGTGGGCACTGACACAGACACCGAGGGCACCAGTGATCCGGAGGGCGAGGGGAGCACCACAACGGGGGCCGGTGGAGACACCAGCGACACGGACACGTCCTCGTTTGGGAGCTCCCTAGCGGGGGCGGCAACATCTGTGCCCCCCGCAACAACAGGTACAGCCGCCACCCAGCGCACCAGCACCGCCCTCCCAGCAGCCCCTCAGTCTTCGCTCCGTGCCTGTTCGCCCAGGAAGGCGCGCGTCTCCTTCGCCCCAGGCACCTCAGCCCCTGCCTCTGTCACCCCTGCTGCCCTCAGTGCGGAGCTCATTGACCTCGTGAGGACGCTCATTGTTGGGAAGACTACCCTTTTGAATGCCATCCAGGGGGTGCAAAGGGAGGTGCAACAGAGCAATGCCTACCTGGAGGGCATTCATTCGGGTCAGGCTGCCCATCAACGAGCGTTCACTCCTCTGGCCTCAGCACTGACGGCAGCCATTGTCCCTGTCTCCAGTCTCCCTCTTCTAACTGCCTCCAGCCTTTCTCTGTCTCCTGTTCCTCAGCCTATCCCATCCACACCATCTGACCAGCCTGCACACATCTCAACACCCAAGGCCAGCTCATCCAAACATAAGCACCACAGAACACACAAGCATTCACCCAAGCAACACCCAGTTGCAGACATACCAACAGTCACTACCACCTCTGTGTCCCCCTCCTCCTCGTCTCCCTCCTCCCTCCCTGTGACGTCTACACTCACACCTGCATGCACACCAACATCAGCCAGTTCTTCCATCACCAGCACACCCTCCACTACAGTCCTCACACGTGCAGTCACCACCCCCACTGCCATGTACACGTCCCCTGTGTCCTCTCCCACTGTGTCTGTCACCCCCTCTTCCAAGACACATAAACGCAGGCAGACACCCAAACAACAGCCAACCACCTCATGACAGCCTACGTCTCAGTCACCTGCACCCAAGGACAGCACACCTGACTCTCCTACAACCACATCCTCTTCCTCCACTTCTATCTCCACTACTCCTACCCTTTACCCTGGTCCAAAGAAATATTACCTCTCAAATGTTGACCTCTTTCCCTCCCTTGACCCACCCCCTCCATCTGGGAAAAGTCCCAAAGGCACCTCAGCCACCACCAGCCCAGCTTCCAAGGTACAAGTGGTGCATGGAATATGGAGTCCACCCTTTGGCGGCAGTGACACTTCACTGAGCAGCAAGGGGACTGGCAGCCCCCCCCCAGGCAAGAGGACCCGGAAAGTGAAGGGCCGCCGTGAGCGGACTGAGACGGATGCCCCCAAGGAGGTGACTCCGGCCACTTCACCTGCCACAACAGCCAGGGGAGGCAAGGGCCCGAGAGCCCCATCTAAGGAGCGGAAGGGCAGCAGGGTGGAGAGGCCAGCCAGCAGGAGCGCAAAGCAGGAGGGCCCCACACGCCCCATCCCGGCTGCAAGGGACGACACCAAAGGGCCCAGGACTCCGTCTCCGAAGGGGCCTGACACTGCACGTTCGGAGGGCGAGTGAGCAGGTTGTCCAGGCCAGGTCTGACTCCCTACACTGACTGGAAGAGCACCGCTGAAGAGGGCCCCGCCGTGAAGACAAGCACCGCTGAAGAGGGCCCCGCCGTGAAGACAAGCACCGCTGAACAGGGCCCCGCCGTGAAGACAAGCACCGCTGAACAGGGCCCCGCCGTGAAGACAAGCACCGCTGAAGAGGGCCCCGCCGTGCAGAAGAGCACCGCTGAACAGGGCCCCGCCGTGCAGAAGAGCACCGCTGAAGAGGGCCCCGCCGTGCAGAAGAGCACCGCTGAAGAGGGCCCCGCCGTGCAGAAGAGCACCGCTGAACAGGGCCCCGCCGTGAAGACAAGCACCGCTGAACAGGGCCCCGCCGTGAAGACAAGCACCGCTGAAGAGGGCCCCGCCGTGCAGAAGAGCACCGCTGAACAGGGCCCCGCCGTGAAGACAAGCACCGCTGAACAGGGCCCCGCCGTGAAGACAAACACCGCTGAAGAGGGCCCGCCGTGCAGAAGAGCACCGCTGAACAGGGCCCCGCCGTGAGGACAAGCACCGCTGAAGAGGGCCCCGCCGTGCAGAAGAGCACCACTGAAGAGGGCCCCGCCGTGAAGACAAGCACCGCTGAACAGGGCCCCGCCGTGAAGACAAGCACCGCTGAAGAGGGCCCCGCCGTGCAGAAGAGCACCGGTGAACAGGGCCCCGCCGCGAAGACAAGCACCGCTGAACAGGGCCCCGCCGTGAAGACAAGCACCGCTGAAGAGGGCCCGCCGTGCAGAAGAGCACCGCTGAACAGGGCCCCGCCGTGAAGACAAGCACCGCTGAACAGGGCCCCGCCGTGAAGACAAGCACCGCTGAAGAGGGCCCCGCCGTGCAGAAGAGCACCGTTGAACAGGGCCCCGCCGTCTCAAGCACCGCTCCGCTGGGCACCGCCGTCTCAAGCACTGCTCCGCTGGGCCCTTCCTGTCAAGCACCACTCCGCTGGGCCCCGCCGTCTCAAGCACCGCTCCGCTGGGCCCTTCCTGTCAAGCACCGCTCCGCTGGGCCCCGCCGTCTCAAGCACCGCTCCGCTGGGCCCTTCCTGTCAAGCACCGCTCCGCTGGGCCCTTCCTGTCAAGCACCGCTCCGCTGGGCCCCGCCGTCTCAAGCACCGCTCCGCTGGGCCCTTCCTGTCAAGCACCGCTCCGCTGGGCCCCGCCGTCTCAAGCACCGCTCCGCTGGGCACCGCCGTCTCAAGCACCGCTCCGCTGGGCCCTTCCTGTCAAGCACCGCTCCGCTGGGCCCCGCCGTCTCAAGCACCGCTCCGCTGGGCCCTTCCTGTCAAGCACTGCTCCGCTGGGCACCGCCGTCTCAAGCACCGCTCCGCTGGGCCCTTCCTGTCAAGCACCGCTCCGCTGGGCACCGCCGTCTCAAGCACCGCTCCGCTGGGCCCTTCCTGTCACGCACCGCTCCGCTGGGCACCGCCGTCTCAAGCACCGCTCCGCTGGGCCCTTCCTGTCAGGCACTGTTCAGGGTTCACTGTGCCCACCATGCATCCTCCTTGTCCAGTGGGGACATTTATCCACCTGATGGACTGTGGCTTTGCACACCCCAGGATGGCACAGTGGGCAATCCACCCACTGTAGAGACTTTGCGAGACTGTGGCTTTGCACTCCCCAGGATGGCACAGTGGGCATGGTGGGCCCTTCGTGGATCTGGCGTCGTGGACTCATGTGGCTGTGGTGCCCCCCCCTTCCCTTCCCCCTGAGGTGCCTGTGGTTTTTTCACCAGATGCCCCTGCAGTGTTCTCTCCAAAGGACTCAGGTCTCCTGTGTGGGCTTTGCCCTTGTTTCGCTACACTTTGGCCCACGGACATGATGGATTCGTAAGATGTGCAGGACTACTTGCTTCAGTTATCCACTGCTGTGTAAATAATTTGTTTATCAGAAGAAAGTTTTGATGGTTGATAAATACTTTTCTGAGACTATTTTGTTCATAAATATTTATTCTCAATTTGGTTATGTGATTGTATTTTTACGGGTGTTTGGGTGGTGTCACTGTGACTTGTTGCTCTGCATTGGTGTGTACATCTTGGGGGGGTGGTGGGGGTTGCATATGTGTGTGCCCGTAACCTTTCCTCCTCCCCCCTCCCGTGTGTCGTAGGTGCAGTACTCACCGTTGACGTCTGCGGCGGAGTTCGTACTCGTGGTAGATGAGCAGGTAGACGAGTGCAGGTATGATGTTCAATTCAGGTTCCATGCTGTCCTCCGTCCTCGTGGAGTGCGTAGAGGTGAGCGTTTTCCCGTTCGTAGTCTGTTTCCGCCGTGTTTTTATCGGCGGTGCTCCCGCCCCGGAAAAGGTGGCGGATTGGTGAGTTGTGATAGGGTGGGCGGTACATTGTCTGCTGCCTGCCTGTTGGCGGTGACCGCCGCGATGTTTGTTTGTCCCGCCGTGGCGGTCGGAGTGTTAAAGTGGCGGTCTCTGTTGGCGGTTCCCGCCAGGGTCAGAATTCAATTTTTCGGACCGCCAGCCTGTTGGCGTGTTGGCCGCTGCTTTATCACCGACCGCCAGGGTCAGAATCACCCCCTTTGTTTGCTTTTTAAAGACTTAAGACACTTTATATCACTTTTCAGTGATATTCCTACAAATTCTTATTGCATCTTTTATTGTGTTGATCTACAAATATCCAGATAAATATTCTATATTTTTTCTAAACACTGTGTGGTGTATTTTTGTGGTGCTATATGGTGTTATTGTATGATTTATTGCACAAACACTTTACACATTGCCTTCTAAGTTAAGCCTGACTGCTCGTGCCAAGCTACCAGAGGGTGGGCACAGGATAATTTGGATTGTGTGTGACTTACCCTGACTAGAGTGAGGGTTCTTGCTTGGACAGAGGGTAACCTGACTGCCAACCAAAAACCCCATTTCTAAGAGTTGGTGTATGGTTAAGGTGTGGGCCATACATAATAGTGTGTGGCTAAATGTTGTCCCTCAATATTTCAGGTGACTCTGGTTATCCCAACCTATCATGGCTGCTGACCCCTGTGAGGAATGCCAGGACAAGGGCAGAAGAACATTATAGTGAGGCACAGGGGCGAACCAGAAGGATAATTGAAAGGACCTTTGTCCCCCTGAAGGCCAGGTTCAGATGCCTCCATCTGACAGGTGGATCTCTGTGCTACTCACCCAAGAAGGTCTGTCAGATAGTGGTGGCATGCTAAATGTTGCATAACCTGGCACTCAGAAGCCATGTCCTGTTCCTGCAAGAGGAGGAGACTAAAGATGCCCGTGTGCCAGAAGTGGACCCTGTGGACAGTGAGGATGAGGAGGCAGAGGATGAGGATGAGGACTACAGAACATCTGTGATCAGACAATACTTCCAATGAATCACTGGTTGGACAGTGCTACTTCACATTTCAATTACATTTGTTTGAATTTCTGTGGCAATGGCATGCTGATATTAACCACTTCTTTGCCCACTTACTGTTCCCTCTGCCAATTCATTTTGCAGATGTTGATGACCTCACATATACTCCTGGTGTGATCACTGCAGCCAGCTACAGGTCATTAATCTATGCCAATTTTCTGTACAGTTGATTTGCAATGTGTGTACATGTTCCAATGAATACCTATTTGATATACATGACACACTCCAAACTTCTTTTTTTTCCAAGGGTGTTTATTGAAGTGCTGAAATATTGAGGAGCAAGTTTAATGGGATGGGGTGATGATGGAGGAATGTCCAGGGTATTGTTCCAGTCTGTTTGTAGCACAGGTGTATTGTCCAAGGGGACATAGGAAGGGGAGCAATGGCAGTTCACGGTGGACTGGGTGACAGGGTGGGACACAAGGGTGACAATCAGGAGAGTCTCATTTCCTGGTGGGGGTCTTGGCAAGTGTCTCTGGCTTCTGTCTGGATCGCACGGAATGTTTGCGGGGTGGTTCTCCTTCTACAGGGGGGATGCTGGTGGCCTGTGAGTCCTGTGGTGGGTCCTCCTGTCCACTAGCGGCAGTGGAAGTGGAAGGCTGTTCAGATGTCTGGCTAGTGGCAGGGGCCCGCTATTGTGAGACTGCCTCCCTCATAATATTGGTCATGTATAGCAGCACCCCTACTCTGGAGAGCAGGGTGTTGTTGATGGCCTGAAAGTCCTCCTTGATCACCTGGTACTGTCCCTCCTGCAGCCACCTGTTCTCCTGCACATTGTCCAGGATCTGGCCCATCATGTCATGGGAATGTTTATAGGCTCCCAGGATCTCTACAAGTCCCTCCTGGAGAGTCAGTTCACTGGGCCTGTCCTCCCCCTGGTGCACACCACTCCTCCCAGTTTCCCTGTTCGCCTGTGCCTCTGTCTCCTGAACCGTGTGCCCACTGCCACTGACCCCAGGTCCCTGATTGTCTTGGCTATGAGGTGTGGCCTGGGGTCCCTGTAGAGGTGGACACACTGCTGACTGACGTGTCCTGGGGACAAAGGTGTGGGTACATGGGTGGGTGCTGTGGTGTTGGTTCCTGATGGGGAAGGCTCTGTGGTGGTTTGTGACTTGGCATGGGTAAACGGCTGTCCAGAGGTCCCTGATGGGCCAAGTAGGTCATCCAGATCCTGAAGACCACAGTTGCTGTCATCACTGTGGGCCTCTGCAGTTGGGGGACTGGATAGTGCTGGCACCTCCTCTCCACTCACATTGACTGGGGTACCTAAGGGGATGTAAATTATGTGTTATGGTTTCTGTGTCTGACACATTGTGCATCTGTGGCTTGCCCTCTTTGGTTGGATTTGCCCTGGCAGCTTTCACTTGTGTACATTGGTGTATGGTGGGATAGTTAGTTCTCTATGCTGTGCATGCTTTAGTGATGAGTGCCCATGCAGGGCTGTGAGTGGTGTCCATGCATTGGTACAGCATGCAGGGCTTGGCATTGGGATGAGTGAGATGTGATGGTGGGGTGTGTGGGATGGAGTGGAGTGATGGGGGTGAGGGTCGGGTATGTGATGGCATGCAGGTAGGGGGATAGTAGTAGTACAGAGTTGACTTACCAGAGTACAGTCCTCCTACTACTCCGGCCAGGCCTTCAGGATGCAGAATTGCAAAGACTTGCTCCTCCCATGCTGTTAGTTGTGGGGGAGGAGGTGGGGGTCCACCGCCAGTCCTCTGTACAGCGAGCTGGTGTCTTGCTGCAATGGAACGTACCTTCCGCCATAGGTCGTTCCACCTCTTGCTGATGTCATACCTAGTTCTTGGGTGCTGTCCAATGGCGTTGACCCAGTCCATGATTCCCCGCCATAGCTTCATCTTCCTAGCTATTTTTATCTGCTGCACCTGTGCTCCCAATAACTGCGCCTCTACCCTGATATTTTACCCCACCATGACCCTTAACTCCTCCTCCGTGAAACGGGGGTGTATTTGTGGTGCCATGGGTGTTGTGTGAGGTGTGTAGGTCAGGGTGTGTTGGGTAATGAGTTGGGGTGTGTGATGTGGGGTGCGTGAATGGTGTATATGTGTGAATAGTGTGTGGCTCTAGTTGTGTCAGTGATCTTGATGTCTCTCTGCTGGCAATGGTTTTAAATGGTAAAGGGTTGTGAGTAATGTGGGTTTGTGATGTACAGTGATGTGGGTGGGGTATGTGTATGGGTGTCAGGTGTGTGTTGTTTGAATTGTCCAATGTGGTGTTGTTTTGTTTGAGTGTGTCCATTTTGAGCGCGGCGGTGTGTACCGCCAATGGTTTACAGCCGTTGAATGTCCGCCGTGGTGATTCATGGGTCACAATGTGTCGGGCTTTGTTCTGTTGGCGTAATAGTGTGGGTTTTTTTGATACCGCCAGTTTATCACTGACCTTTGGTCTGGCAGATTTGTGTATGTGGCTGAATACTGACGGATTGGTGTGTGTGTGTCATAATATGGATAATCTGGTGAAAGGATATCCGCCGTGGTGGGAGTAAGTTTGTGGCAGTCAGTGTGGCGGTATTGGGATTTACTGCCAATGTCATAATGAGGGCCTAAATCTGCAGTGAATGTAGCCAGTGACACTAAGATTTTACACTTTTAGGCCAGTGCAACTGCCACTTTGCACCATTTGTTCTGTGTAAATAACAATACAAAAACCAAGCAATACTCCTAGACCTGAAGGAATTCGAGGTGCTTAAAGAATGAAAATAAAGAGGCACATACATTGTTGAAGCAGATCTACAGATATTTTGAGACACTCCTTTCTTTTGAAGTGGGAGGAAATGATGCATTGCCTTGGTAACAGAAGTACACACAACAATGTCTTGAGACCTTGGATTCCAAAGTAGATTCAAAGCCTGTTAAATCGACTCATTATTATATTCAATCTTGTGTAATAGATGCCTAGGGCTGGAATAATTTAACATGCCATGTTGATGTTTTGCATACTACTATTTTGTACTTTTCTGCATTAAGTCCATATGACCTGCAAACAGCAATCATCAGAAACCCCACTGTTCATCTAACATTCTTGATTTTAAATCATTCATCAGTGGTCGATTGTACCATGGGATGCTTTCTGGGGTCACCTAAAATACTCGGCTGTTTTGTTAATCGAAATGTAAAACAACAGCGTTACGGGCATTCTGATTAAATTCTTTCCACTTGTATTCATTAATATAGTATGTGCTCTTGTATGCTTTAAAACTGAATGCGCATTTCAAAAGTGATGCAGCTGTACAGTATAGGAACAGGATTCTTTTCTTATCGTAAAGTATGTGAAAATGATGCAGTGGTTACCAACTTAACCTGTCAATATATTGAATCATGTACCCCATTTTAGGATGAAACTGACAATGCTATGCTATTTGAGTAACAAGAAACGTTTTAACCAATGGAAACTTTGGTCTAGTATAAGTGTTCTGTATTTACCTAATTTATTGACATTCTCAAAATGTGGGTTTCTGTATTCAAATTTCTGAACATCTTCTTGTAGTAGATTGTGGTTCCAAAGGGCCTTAATTCAAACACAGCTGTGGAGGTAAAAACTGATGCAAACACTGTTTATACTCTCCTTTCTCTATGTACATTAATTACGAGTTGGGTGTAAATAGCAATATTTTAGCCACATATTGTGATTTGATTTACCACCAACTATTTGCTGGTCCACAAAATTAGGTACAGAAGGCAACAGCGGGTTCAAAAAACCTTTACATATTCCAGATTATTGACAAAACACGGTAGCTAAAATGCACAATCCTTATTTGTGCATAAAGGTCTTGCTTTTAATTTGAACTTCTCTCTAAATAACGATCTAGCGGCAATTAAAGTCTCACGCACATATACGGCGCACAAAAACACTCCAGCACTCATAACATGTCTTGGTATAATCCAGATTTTGCATCTGATTTATGCATTAGCTCGAAAAATAGGAAATATGATTCAGAAGCAACATTTGTTCTTCCATTCGTGTTATTTCTCAATTTCAAAATTACTTTCACTTCTAAATACATACGCAAATAGTATGTGTATTCTTTTTAGAACTATCCTCAGTCTTAAGAAGGACTACTATCCTGATTGTCTGGGGATATACAGCTCTTACTGCACCAGCAAGGGTAAAGAATGCCTCTGAACTAAGTGTTCTCAGGCATTGCATTTACCATGATGCATTGGGGGAACTGAGTGCTGGGATGTGAGGCAGTGTGCTTCCCCTTCTATCTGTTCGAAAAGGTAGTTCTACTTAATCATTAATGCTCTGAAATAAAATAATAACTATGGCATCTAATGATGTTTGATTAATACTCACTATCCCAGTTTGCATGCCAGTTTATGCACTTTTATCTCGAGTTTGGTGAGGATGAGTGGCAACCCAGAGAAACAACAGATTTGTCAACTTTTCAAGCAATGCATCATAACTGAAGCTGATGAGGTTTACAGTGCAAAATGGAGACAGCAGGCTAGCGGCATTTCTGTTCAGGTATTGTGTTGTTTTCCTCCCTTCCTCCACTAACACATTGCAGGCTGCCGAGCCCCAGTTCACACACCCTTGCACCATGGAGCAAGTGTGTATGCAAGATGTCAAGCATAGGTTTTAAACTGAAAGAGTACCAATCTCATGAAAAAGATTAAATTTAGACATAGTTAAACACGTTTACCACTTTGTACGTGTTTTGTACAACGTTTTGTGCAGTGCACAAACAAAATTGAAAAACTGGAAAAAAATATTTCTCCAAATATGGCAGCCTTGAAGAGGCATAATTTTTTTGGTGCAAAGCCCTGTCTAGACATGTTAGTGAATAGAGCTCTGCATTTAACGCTAAAAAAAAAGTCAATGTACCAGCCATGGTAAGCCTCCTTGATGCAAAACAGCTCTAAAACAGAAGTCCAAAATCAGTAGTTTGTGCCAGTTTACATCAGTTTTGAGAAGCAAACCCGGTACAAACCTTTAGCAAATCTGTCCCAAAATGTATTTTGAGTAGAAATGCCCACAGACCACACATGGTATATGGGCACCACAAAAGACTTGAATACCATATTTGAGATCGTATTGCTTCATCTATATTTCCAAAAGTCACTAATGCATCTTGTAGCTCACAAATACTTCTCGCAAGGGAGACACTTCTTGGTGGTACATCTGCTTTCCAGAAGTACATCTGGGAACCGGCCTGCTCCCTGAAAGTATATGGCAGTGGTCTGCTTCCTAGATGTGTTTACAATCGTTTCACTTTATTATAGCACTGCTGTCATCTAAGGATGCAGCCACTCAAACATGGTGCCTACTGCGCACAGACCCATTTTGAGATTCTAGGAACATAGGGGCTTGTTATGACAGAAGCTCATGGGGCAAGGTGCAAGTTGAGGCTTTTTGTGATTCTCTGCACCTAGATTCCGTACTATACATATTTTGGTCACAAAGGGTTGCCTTTTGTGGCATGGACAATGAGCATGGCTTTTGACCATGCACGCTGGGTTTTGGTCACATAAGGACTGGATAAAGTGCATGAGCTTGGATACTTTCTTCTACCAGGGCCTGCTGCACACACCAGAATGTTGTTAGACTCTGGTTCAGAGTGCATTCAGCAGGATAGAGAGCACGGCCAAATCTCAGTCCTGTGTCAAAAACCAGCAGTATATGGCCAAAGGATATGCAGTGCTGATGCAGGGGCCACAGCTGCATATTGGCCGTTGTGTAGGATGAGTAATAATAATAATAATAATAATAATAATAATAATAATAATATGTTTTGTAAAGCACACAGCTACCTCAAATGAGGTGTCCTGATGCTAGGTACAAGTATTCCCATGCCTAAATACAGCTGTTAAACCCCCATGAATCGCAACCTAAAAAAACAGGTTTCAAGTTTTTTTTTAACAGGCATTCCGACAGGGCCTAATGAACTGTCAGGGGCAGAACTTTCCATGATTTTGGCGCTAAATAGCTGAATGAGCTCCCACCTATGCATACTTTCTTTTCTTTGAGAACAATAGCCAACATCTCCCCTGCTGACCTTAAATTCTTAGATGGTACATAGGGTCTGACATAAAAAGTGAAGGTATAGAGGAATTTTGCTAGCAAATGCTTTGTGACAATAACACAAGGCTTTGTTTGAAAGAGGACCTCTGCATCGCTAGCAGTCAGGGAAGCTTCTTAAGCGCGGCGCAAATCGACCCACGCTTTGGCAGGTTCAATACAAGACATGCAGCAGCGTTCTGCACTCTTTGGAGTCTCTTAATCTAAACATGCATGACTCCAAGATACAAAACGTTGCAATAGTCAAGCCTAGACACGATCAGGGCCTGAACTACTGTTTTTTTGCCAACTCCATCAAGAAATACAAAATGTTCCTTAACATCTTGAGCACTTTAAAACATTTTCCTGTCAACACAGTTATTTGACTGTCAAAAGACAGTTTTTAATTAAACCAAATGGCAAGATTTTTGACTTGGGGATTGAGAACAGGTATAGGGCCCAGCTCATAGGCCACCATTCCATGGACCAGTTGTTTGAGTGATTGCCCAAGGTCAGAACCTCGGTCTTCCCAGGGTTGAGCTTAAGACAATTCAAGTCCAACCACCTAGCAACCGCAGCAAGGCAGAGGCATAAAGATGAGGCCATGTGGGAAGAATTCTGTGACAGCATGATGATAAGCTGTATGTCATCTACACATGAGATGATGGTGAACCCACAGCTTTTGATGACCTGCGACAGCGGTTGCACGTACACATTAAACAAGGTTGGACTTAAGAAGTAGCCCTGCGGCACTCCTTGTTTCAATGGAAGCACCTTTGACTGGTAAGGTTTTTGCAACACCTGAAAGGTGCGCCCCTGCAAAAAAAAGGTGACCCAACTCAGCACTTTATGGCCCATACCACAGTTCCAAAGTCTCTCAACCAGAATATTACAGGACACAATGTCAAAAGCGGCACTGAGATCCAACAATATCAATGCCTGAGAATTGGCAGCATCCAAAATCTGCCAGATGGTATACTATTGCCAGCAGCAAGGCTGACTCAGTACTGTATGAAGGGCAAAAAGCAGAATGTGTCCTTTGTACAAGGTCACGGCTCTCTATAAAGCTCAAAAACTGCTTATTAACAAACTTCTTTGTATGTTGGAAAATAATGTTAGCAGCAAGACTGATGACAATTTTTGAATGTAGTTGGATTCAGCAGAGATTTTTTAAGAAGAGGAACCACCACAGCATGCTTTCATCACCAGGTAGGTACCTGGCCAGTGGCCAGGGCGTTATTGATCAGCTTGCCTAATACAATGAAACCTTCTCCACCCCTCATGTCAAAATGGCTGAGATGCTGCGTCCAGCAAAGACCCTGACTTCACTGAAACAAATAGCGCAGCCAGATACTCAGGCTCACTATATAGGCTTGATATATAGCAGCCTAGAGCTGTCCTTGGACAGTCAAACCAGACACTCGTACAAGGGGCATCTCTAGATTTTGCTGGAAAGGAGTTATATATCTTAGCCACCTTTTCTAAAAAGAACTGGATCAGGACATTGCAACCTGTCTCTGATAGTGCAGTCGAAGCTGAGACAAGAGATAGTGATGAAAGTGACTTCACAACAGTGAATATTTTGCGAGAAGAGCTTTGAGTTTAATTAATTTTATTAATGGAAAGGTCGTAGCAAGATTTCTTGATATGACAGTGGTAGATTTTTAGTTCTGTCCTATAATCTATTTTACAGGTGGGATCATACGCTCTGCACTAGAGGTGCTCAAGGCACATACACTTTTTTTGTAATGCCAAGAAATCCTCATTAAACCAATCAGCTTGTGGTTTTTGTATGTGAAAGATCTGATTCTCTAACAGAGCTGTTTGATCTTATGCTCCATTGATCCAAGAGATACAATATTTTTTATTTATTATGGCCAAAAATGTTTCACCATGTCCCTCTGTGTGCAGCAAAAGTCCATACACAGTATGTACCTAATTCAGTCAGCCATAGAAAATTTAAAATAAGGTCACCAATAAAACTATGTTAAAGGGAATGTATTGTTCTTCAATCAAATGAGAAAATAATGTTTGTATATGAAACATAGAAATCCTCAGCTTCAGTGATGTCATTTCTTATGTCAATAGTGTTAGACTTTTCATCCTTGGTGTGGTCTCCCTTAACTTTTTGCCTCTGTTCCCCAGGTTGTTGATGCGTCTGATTTTCCTGTTTTTGTTACTCTGGGCACTTTACCACTGCTAACCAGTGCTAAAGTGCAAATGCTCCTTTACAAAATGGTATGTAATTGGTTTATCCATGATTGGCATATTTGATTTACTAGTAAGTCCCTAGTAAAGTGCACTAGAGGTGCCAGGGCCTGTAAATCCAATGCTACTAGAGGGCCTGCAGCACTGGTTGTGCCACCCACATAAGTAGCTCTGTAATCCTGTCTCCGACCTGCCACTGCAGTGTCTGTGTGTGCAGTTTTAACTGTAAATTCGACTTGGCAAGAGTACCCACTTGCCAGGCCTAAACCTTCCCTTTTCTTACATGTCAGACACCCCAAAGGCAGGCCCTAGGTAGCCCCCAGGGCAGGGTGCAGTGTATGGTTAAGGTAGGACATATAGTAATGTGTTTTCTATGTCCTGACAGTGAAATATTACTCAATTCGTTTTTCACTGTTGCAAGGTCTGTCTCTCCCATAGGTTAACATGAGGCCTACCTTTAAATCTGATTAAAGTGTAGATTCCCAAAAGGAGCAGATGGACATGTGGAGTTTGGTGTTTCTGAGCTCACAATTTTAAAATACATATTTTAGGAAAGTTGATTTTAAGATTGTGTGTTAGTAAATGCCACTTTTAGAAAGTGGGCATTTTCTTACTTATACCATTTCTGTGACTCTGCCTGTTTGTGGATTCCCTGTCTGGGTCAGTTTGACAGTTGGGCTGGTTGCCCCTCACACTAGACAGTGACACAAAGGGAGCTGGTGGGTAGCCTGCATATCCTGAAGAGCCATCTGTGCTAGGGGGGAGGGGAGGAGTGGTCACTCACACCTGAAAGGGCTGTCCCAGCCCTCACACAATGCAATCTCCAACCCCCCTGGTGAGTGTCTGGGGCCTGGCCTGGGCAAGGCAGGATTTCACATTCAAAAGAGACTTTGGGCCTGATTCTAACTTTGGAGGACGGTGTTAAACCGTCCCAAAAGTGGCGGATATACCACCTACCGTATTACGAGTCCATTATATCCTATGGAACTCGTAATACGGTAGGTGGTATATCCGCCACTTTTGGGACGGTTTAACACTGTCCTCCAAAGTTAGAATCAGGCCCTTTATTTTGAAGCAGGCCTGCTTCAAAGGAGGAATTTGGTATAAGAAGGGCACCCAAAACCACAGACTTTAGAACACTTCTGGAAACAAGAGGAACCTCTGCCTGGAGAAGAGCTGTAGAGCTGAGGAAGAAGAGCTGCCCTGCCTGTGACTGTGCTTTGTGGAGCTATCCTGCCGTTGCTGCTTCTGCCAGAGTAAGAGGGCAAAGACTGGACTTTGTGTGCCTTCCATCTTGTGACGAAACCGCCAAGGGCTTTATTTAGAGTTTGCCTCCTGTTGTTTGAAGTCTCAGGCACAGCAAAGACTTCCCTCTGCCAGCACCTGGAGTCTCTGGAGAGACTCCTGCTCTGACTCCTGCTCTGACAAGTGTGCCTTATCCAGTCCCTGGGCCCTTGAAAGGAAAGGCTGGTGAAAATTCAAAGAAATCGACTTCGGACGACTCCGGACCAACGCCGCTGCTGAATCCTGTGACGCCGCCTGCAACCGACTCCGTGATCTTCGCTGGAACGTGACAACCTTCGCAGGCCCGACACCGCTGCAGCCCTGTCGAAGTCGCAACTCCATGGATGTCCCCACACCACATTGTGACCGACGCCGTTTGAACTGCGTGGATTCAATGTTTCGCTCAGATGCCCCGATTCCCGACCTTGCGCATCGGCTTATTTTCACTCTTCACCAAAGGTACTGTACCTGGCGGTCTGCGTGACAAGTATAGGTCCTGGGAGCATCTTGTGGTCACAGACGGTGACCCACCTCTAGGGCTGCAGCACATAACTAAAAGCTAGGCAACTCTTTGCATGGGCACAGGGACTGAATACTGGTTGTGGTCGGAGGCCACCCTCCAGTTCCTTGCTTTGGCCAGGGCAAAAGTATATCAATACAAACCTCACAAAATTCACTTTGTTGAATAGTAGCAGGGGCTCTTTATATCAATACAACATTTAGCTTTGCGTAACATATTTAGTTGAGTCCAGAATATGGTTGTGATGCAAAATGTAAAAACCCATGAGTTGTACAGTTAAATGCAAGGACAGTGTGAAAAATGTGATTGTGATTGTAGTGCCTTCCAGACAATTATTATTATAGTGCACTTGCCACATATTCCACCCTCTGCTGCATAACTTGCAGACTTCACCAAATAACAATTCTAGTTTAAACAGATCGAATGATAATAAAATATGCTTCATATGATGTAGCACAATGCAGATACCTCACAAAATGTAACCAATCGCATTTTAATGTTGATTGGTCTCTTCAGGTGCTAACCCGGTATTAATGAGGGTGCTAGCTTAGTTTCTCATGAGACAGGAAAGATGTCCCCATAAGATGGACTAGGGATGAGCTTTTGTGTGCAATATAAAACATCCTTACTTACTGAAATGCAATTGAAATAGGGCAGGATAAATTATTCCTTCTTTGTTATTGTTTTTTGCTTAATTATTCATTAACTTGTATGTTACATCACAGACATAGTTCTCAAAATTACAATTGCTTCAAGATGGGTATTCAGAGTACAGAAAAATTCTCAACATTTCTTTTTAAGACATGGAGACTCATTATGACTTTGGAAGTACCGGCGGTGAACTGAGTGCTTTGCAGTCTGCTCACCGCCGTGGTCATAATCTGGCGGTCAAGCACCGTCATGCTGTTGGTGATGTTACTACCACCACCAGCGTGGCAGAGCTGGACATCCAATGTCATAATGAGGGCCATGGTATCTTGATTCTTACAATGCTTCCTAGGGAATTTACATTACACTTATTAAAAACAAAGTACTTCTAGAAGCACATGGTGTAGACAGAGAATATCACCAAAAGTGAAGACCAATTCTAACTGGGGTGAATAGAATGAAAGAGGAATCTCGTTGGTCACACGCATGCATTTAGGAAAGTGGTCCCACAATAGACTCGCAGGGTGTGCTACATTCATGAATTGGTGCACGTTTTCCAAGCTTACCTTTGGTTAAATTTCAGAGTGGCCATGGAGAGTCTTTCCAGGTGAACTCCAAGAGTATGGTTCTGCCTCAAACTCTACCACACATGTTTGGTCACTGCCCCACCCAAAGAAATACTGGTAGGGCTTCTGCAGACATGGCGAGTGCGACAAGGACCTTTGGGAAAGTCCCAGAGATCAGCATGAGGATGGGTGCAAGTTAAGGCGGCTTCGACCTTTATAGGGACAGGCCTCCTGGAGGGTGGGAAGGGCTTCATGCAAGTGCAAAGAGTTACGGTTTCACCATCTCTTTATGTCAGTCTAAGTCTCTTTTGTGATTTGTGAGCAATTAACTATATGTTAGTGCACATGCAGAACACCTCTTTGTTCATGCACTGAAGGTCCTGGCCTTCACTTTGTCCATCCTGGTTTGCGTGTATTTATCTCATTGTGAACTGAAGCTGCAACATTAACAATGCATCCCTAAATCTGATTCAAAGACCTTGAAATGTGCAATCTGATCTAGGTAAACGGATTATGGCTGGCTCTGTATGTCCCTAAGAGATCCTCAGAGATCAAAACTGCTTAATTACTGATCTTGCAGAATTGTCAAACGCAATTTTAGTACTCTCTAGTTCATTTTCAGTGATTTTATTATCCCAAATCAGTGACATGTCCGTGAATATCATTCTAACGCTTCTTCGGAGGAGGGGGGTACAAGGCATCTGCAAATTGCCCAAAGGAAATGTAACGCAGCACTTACTGACACTCGGACATCCG
Organism: Pleurodeles waltl; assembly: GCF_031143425.1. Classification (NCBI taxonomy): domain Eukaryota; kingdom Metazoa; phylum Chordata; class Amphibia; order Caudata; family Salamandridae; genus Pleurodeles; species Pleurodeles waltl. Next base: position 1,659,319,113 of record NC_090444.1, on the reverse strand, counting down.
TGACATCTGGGAAAAATGTTCAAGTCTGAAGTTCAAAGAAACGTTTTGTTGGACTCAGAAGTCAAGGTTGTTTCCTCCATTACAGGTTTACTAGACAAAACTAAATTCAATAAATCTGAGTCTTCCTATTGTAACTACTGATTAATTCCTTAGATTATTTGTTATTGTACATCTTTTTAACCGATCGTCCACTCCACAGGAGAACATTATGTGTAACAACATTGGCTTTACAATCACATGCTCGGTATGGTGATGTAACATGTGCCTCGTTTTTAAACCTGAAATCTTACAAGAAGATGCAAGAAGATGCAATTAATTTATCTAGCTATTGTACCCTGGTGATTGTCACTTATGCATGAGAAATCGGCATACGTTTTTAGTATGAATATTTCGTGGACCAAGAATTTTAACAATTAGCTAAAAGAGATTGTGGTTTCTCTTTGGTTTTGGATACCTTCCTAACTTTTATTTTAATTTTATTTTAACTTTTATTTTAAAATCCCTAACTCTGAAAGTGTTCTAGTTCATCTCCTTTAGTACCATTTTATTTATTTATTTTTGGCTCATATTCGATACAAATCCTTCAGATTAGGTAAAAATCCATCAAATGAGAACCATTTCTGGCATCTCACATCCGTTCCAAAATATTCTTGAGTCGGAGCTGCTGCGTGTGAGAGGTCAGTACTTCTGACACGTAAACAACAAACGGTGTTAAGGGTCGTCATAGTTTAATATCTCTAGTTAAGAACACGAGAATAAAAATACCACTCAAGTGACTCAACATTCAATGAAAGGTTCTAAGTTGTAATGAGGTGGTGCTCGATTTCCAGGTTCATCAGTTTAAAATGCATTTCCAAAGTGCAAAGGAAGGACCATTGGCGGGTCTGCATTCTTAGTAAAAGGGATTTCATGTTTCATGTTAAGTGATTCAGGTATGTGGGTGGCTGGGTGGTTTCATCATTAACGTTCATTCTTTGTGATCTGTGGTGAAAGTTTACGGAATTTTCGGCTCCTTGACATCTCGTAAAATACCATGCGAAACCAGTCTCCTCTGGCTGTTTCTGTTTAGAGGAGTCCTCGACCACGTGATTATCTCCAGGGGGTCTCTATTCCAATTGCTTGATTCTAATGGGTCAAAGGAAAGGTCACCAGAGGTTAAGTTTCAGTAAATTAGCATCATAGCTATTGCAACTGAGAAATAGTCAGTTGAGACTTCAACAACAGGAGGCAAGCTCAGTTTCAAGCCCTTGGAGATTCTTCACCAGTGGGAAGTCACACAAAAGTCAGTCTTTGTCCTCTCTCAGGTAGAAGCAGCTACTGAAGGCCAACCCAACAAAGCACAGTCACAGGCAAAAGGGCAGGGCTCCTCCTCCAGTTTCTCCAGCTCTTCTCCTTGGCAGAGATTCCTCTTAGTCCCAGAAGTAATCTAATCTTCAGGGGTTCTGGGTCTTCTTCTTATACTCCTTTCTGCCTTTGAAGTAGGACTACTTCAAAGGAAAGTTACTCTTGTTTGTAAGATCCTGCCTTGCCCAGGCCAGGCCCCAGACACACATCACGGGGCTGGAGACTGCATTGTGTGAGGGTAGGCACAGCCCTTTCAGGTGTGAGTGACCACTCCTCCCATCCCTCCTAGCACAGATGGCTCATCAGGATATGCAGGCTACTCCCCAGCTCCCTTTGTGTCACTGTCTAGAGAGAGGTGCAAACAGCCCAACTGTCAAAATAACCCAGACAGGGAATCCACAAACTGGCAGAGTCGCAAAATGGTATAAGCAAGAAAATGCCTACTTTCTAAAAGTGGCATTTTCAAACACACAATCTCAAAACCAACTTCACTAAAAGATGTATTTTTAAATTGTGAGTTCAGGGACCCCAAACTCCACATGTCTATCTGCTCCCAAAGGGAAGCTACGCTTTAATCATTTTTAAAGGCAGCCCCCATGTTAACCTATGAGAGAAATAGGCCTTGCAACAGTGAAAACCGAATTTGGCAGTATTTCACTGTCAGGACATATGAAACACATTAGTATATGCTCTACCTTAAACATCTATTGCACCCTGCCCATGGGGCTACCTACGGCCTACCTTAAGTGTGTCTTACCTGTAAGAAAAAGGGAAGGTTTGGGCCTGGCAAGTGGGTACACTTGCAAAGTCGAATTGGCAGTTAAAACTGCACTCACAGGCACTGCAGTGGCAAGTCTGAGCCATGGTTACAGAGCTACTCATGTGGGTGGCACAACCAGTGCTGCAGGCCCACTAGTAGCATTTGATTTACAGGCCCTGGGCACCTCTAGTGCACTGTACTAGGGACTTACGAGTAAATCAAATATTCCAATTATGGATAAACCAATCAACAATATAATTTACACAGAGAGCGTATGCACTTTAGCACTGGTTAGCAGTGGTAAAGTGATCAGAGTACTAAAGCCAACAAAAAGAGGTCAGAGAAAATAGGAGGAAGGACGCAAAAAGATTGGGGATTATCCTGCAAAAGGGAAAATGTCCAACAAAACCCCCTACCAGCCTAAAGCCAGAGGAGACCAATCACCTTGATGGACTTCCCTGATTTGGGCAATAGAACTAAAGGAACCCAGGCCCACAACAGCAGGGGCATGTTTCAGTTCTACGCCTTCCTGACTCCAGTTGGATGCCTCGGTCCATACTCTCAGGGCCCACTAAGCTAACCCATATGTAACCCTTCTCCTCACCTGCAGATACCATCTGTGCAGCATCTAACTTTACTTTGCTCACAGATGTATCCCAGGGGGTCGATAGTACCACCAGGGCCAACACAGTGGTGTGGCCCACTCCACCCCCGGAATGTGACTCCATTCCCCCCCAGGGGGAACTCTGTCCACCAAGACAGCAAACTACAGTGGCCCCAGGACTTTCAAGGCTCTCCAACCACTGTGACTGTGGAGAGTGGGGGGCAGTAGCCCCAGGTGTCTGGCACCCTTTGACCACTATCCCTCCCACCAGGTCAGGGATGACAGCCTGACACTGGTCCTCCCCTTTGGGGCTCTGTACCCTCCCTCTAAGAGTGGCACCCCCAGAGTCCAGAATTGTCAGGGGGCTTGTAGAAGCAGTCCTGCACAATTCTCCTACAAGTGCAGGGATGTTAACCTGCAACTGGTTTTCCATCCTAGGGTCTGTACCTTCAGGTTGGACCAAGGCCAGGGGCGAGTCTTCCCTCCCCTGCCCTTCCTTCTGGGGTCCTGCACCCCCCCAACTAGAAGTGCCCCCCCAGAATACAACAGGGTAGGGGGGACACCCTCAACCTGGCCCTTCAATCCGTGGTCTGTACTCTTAGATTGAACTGGGGTTAGGGGTGAGTCTTTCTCTCTCCCCTGCCCCTACTCCTAGGGTTATGCACCTCCACCATAGAAAGTACCCATAGAAGTCACACCGGGGGGATGATTGGGCACACCACCTCCCCCCCCTTCAGGTCAGATTTTGACCCCCTGCACCTGATCCTCCAGTCTAGGGTCTGTACCCTCAGAGTAGACCACTGCCTGAAACCCAGGAGTTCCTGGGGAGCACACCTATTCCCCATCAGGTCAGAGTTTACCCTCTGAACCTGACCTTCCAACATAGAGTCACCACCCTCAGGCTGTACCACTGCCTGGCAAGCCAGGACTTCCTGGAGAGCCCACCTAACTACCATAAGGGAATCACCTTCCCTAAGGGCCACACAAGACACTGCAATCCTTTCCCACCTCACCTGGTTGGGAAATACTTAGACCACTCCCCTCAGGAGTGGCCCCAAATGCCTTTTCAGACTCTCTGGTACTCACCCAGAGAACTGATTCCAGTGCAAGTTCCCTGAGGTCAGAGAACTCACACTCCACCTCGTGTTGGCGTAGCTCTGGAAAACAAAGACTGGACATATGTTCTCCAGCAATTACATCACACAGCCCCTCACATGAATTAACCAAACTACCCTTCACCCAACCATCCATTGACTCATCCTTGAAAAAGTAGCCACATCACCCTCCTGAGGCTGGTGAGACAGCACATGACTGTCCCTGACACTCAACCCACACTTTTCTGGGATGTCTCCATACTCCATAACCAGGACTTGCACATGGTGGAACCCCTCTCCCTGTCTCTCTCACCTACAGCCAGTAGTGTGTCTCTCCCACCAGTAGGAATATGATTCCCCATGCCAGTTCCCCAGTCCTCCTCAGGGACCCTGCGCACCATTGAAGCTGCCTCCTACCCCTGAACCTCCTGGTGTGTGTTAACTCCCTCCTTCAAGTCGGGCACCAAGTCTCTGGGCATGTGCACCTCTTCATCAGCACTGAACATAAAATTGTTGCTGCCACCATCTGAATACAGCTTCCAGCTTCCTCAATCTTGGCACATAAGCCAAGATTATCTTTTTCTACTCTAAGTCTAGTCTTCTCTGCTCTATCCTAAACTTCGCTAACTCCAACCAGTGAGCCTTCTCTGCCTGTCTGTCCTGCAACTCTTCAGGAGTCAGATCTCTGGATGACACACTGCTACCTATCCTGGAGACCCTCCCCCCAGGTGTAAAAGGTACCTCCACTACACTATTGTTTATCCTCTGCACTTCCCCATCCTCATGATCCTCCTCTGTTTGCTCCCCGGCCTCCTTGACTGTCACCCAGGCCCTCATTGCCTTTTACAGCTCCTCCTTCCTGGTGGAGCTCTTAATCGGACAGGCAAGATCCATACAGAACTGTTTAAATTGAGCAACTGAGTAACTTTCCAGTATCCCTGATTCAAAAACAGCTCTGGCTGGTGCATCTCCAGATTGAGACATGATGGCAAACAAGTGTAAAGTTCCAAGGCAGAAAAAGAGTTCCCAATGAAGTTCAAAAAGGCAATCAAGGATCACCAAAAATATGTAAGTAGGAAGAAAGTCTAATGTAGTGCAAAAAGAAAAACTGTACAAGGTCACATAATGGTATGCACTGAAAACAGTAGTGTGCACTTAGTCACTGTGTGTCACGTACAAATGCAAGTCCAATCCTCACTGCTGATCAACAATGTTAGAAATAGGGTATTTGGTTGGCAGTCAGGTTACCCCCTCCCCGTCCAAGCAAGGACCCTCACTCTAGTCAGGGTAAAGGAGAATCGCCCTCAGTTAACCCCCGATCACCCCCATGGTAGCTTGGCACGAGCAGGCAGAAAAATAGGAGCAAGGAGGAAAAAGATTGGGGATGACCCTGCAAAAGAGAAAAAGTCGAACAATTCAGAACCAAAAAATACAACAATCGAAATGTTAATAGGAAATTTGAAGCTTTTCAAAATGTAGGGTCTGATTTAGCATGTGACAGATGTGCTACACTGTAACAAATGTGATGAATATCCCATCCACTGTATTGCAGATGTAATAGGATATCATGTTGGTGTGTGTTTATGGGAAACTTGCACTTCTATTGTGCATCCCGAACCCATGCTGTAGGTGAAGAAGCTTGCACTCTGACTGCATGTGCTGTACCTTAGCTGTATATAGTGGATAGCTTGCACTGCAGCTCTCTTGTGCATGAGTGAAGATTGTGCAGTTTCACCTTCCGCTGAGCTGTACTGTTTGTGTGCTTGTGATTTGGAAAAAAACACTGATTTTCTTTGTGTGTGAGAAAAGTTATCACTGCTGCTATCCTCGCCACACCTGCTCTTGTGTATGGAGTTAGCTTGCACTGCTGCTGTATTTTCTAAGCTTACTTGTTAAAATGTATCGTATGTCACTGAAAGTCTACATGGCTTGCGGCCTACCAAATGAGTAACAAGATATATGAGATTGTGGGCCAGATGTACAAAGCCTTTTTTGCATTCGCAAACGGTGCGAATGCCTGTTTGCGAATGCAAAAAGGGCCTTTCAGAATGTATGAAAGGCATTATGAACGCAATTTAAAGGAATTGCTAAAATAGCGACCTTGGTGGTAACCATGTGCAAATTTTAAAAATGCATTAAAAATGCATTTTTAAAATTGACATGTAACGCACACTTCCATGTGTGCACCTTCCATGTCTTTAAAAATTGTTTTGGGGTGCAGAAGAGGGGGCCTTAGGCCCCCAGTACCCTGGAGTTTGCATTTCCCAAATTGCGAATTCCAGTTAGGAATTCGCAGTTTGGGAAATGCAAAAAAATTGCAGTTATGGGCCGACAGGCCCATAGTTGCGAATGGGGGCTGTATCGCAATTTGCGATTCGGTAATAGCATTTGCGATTTTTAAGAAATCGCTATTACCGATTCGCAAATATGATACATTGCATTTTGCGAATCAGAAATAGTGATTTCTTAAAAATCGCAAAAGGCTTTTTTCATACATCTGGCCCCTTATGCCTTGTTCCTGAGGTTGCTAAAGAGTTGACTTTGCCAGTTGTGCTGCTGGTTTTGACACTTCATCCAATCACATTCCATATGTACAGCCTTAAAAAGCGACATTGGTATAGAATTTGGATCACCAGCTTTCTACATATCAATCCAGCTAGTGACTTTGTTGGTGTGACAGTATCTCGCAGCCAAATCCCTCCAACAAAGCATCCAATGCATCGCGTCACACTGCATGCTGCCCTCACAACAGCAAATACTAATCGAAAGCAACGTAGAAGAAACGTTGTGGGAAATACAGGGATATGACACTGAACAACATTTCACGCCTTATACAGCTCCTCAAAAGACACATGCTATCGGTATGCTATTAACCAAAGATAATGACAGTTCCCAGTCATGGTATGATAGCCATGGTCGATAAGAGAAGATTTTCATGCAGACCTCGCTACCAGGCAGCAAAGTGCTTCACAAATAACAAGTAAAACAATTAAGTTACATGAGGAACAGAGAAGACATAACAGATAAGATGAATAAAAAAGGTAAAGTCTGAATAGATGTAGGTCAAAAGTTGGTTATACGTGTATGTGCTCTGGAAGAGAGTTCCACTATCTGGGGGCCATGCATGGAAATATCTGACCTGTTGTTTTTAGATTTTTTGATCCTAGATATTTCCGGTTAGTTTCTTTCTTCCTCTTGTTTCTTGTTGCAAGTCGAGTTTATTGTTTAAATTTGGATGTAAGTAGATAGTAGAAATAATTTTCATTATGCTGCTGTAATTTAACTTGATCATGGGAATTTAACATCATGAAAATTACACAGAATGGTTAAGATTATATTATTATGCCATCTTGCATTAACAAGATGGTTCAGGAAAAAAATCTATCACGGGACTAATGCGGTCGATGTGTGGGTGTTCCTTTTCAAATATTGAAGTTACAATATCACTTGTACTAAATATCGAAGATAGAATGTCGACAGTATTATTATATCGAGGTAAGTAATATCTATGAAAAGTAAATTAGTTTTCTACTTTATAGAAAAGTTCAGAGCAAAGTTTTAAATATCTAACTCTTAAATAGAATTGTATAATATTATTGTGTTTGAGTATTTTAATGTATTATTTACATGAACATTTTATATTCTTCTTTGAATGTTAAACCATTAAAAAAAATAGGTTTAAGATATATATATATATATATATACATATATATATATATATATATATATATATAAATAAATATATACAATATATATATATATATATATATATATATATATATATATATATATATATATATACAGACCCACACACACACGTGCCAAACAAATGTGCTGATTGCTGTGCTTCTTCCGGGGTATTGAGTGGTGCTGGGTGTAATTCTCAGCATAGCAATATCAGCAAAACTCCACTCAAACAGTCATGCGCACTCAGGATGAAAGTGCAATCCAATTCAATAAAAGCTCTACAGCCTCTACAATGCATTTTGGACACCAGGCCTTGTTCATGCATATGGCACAGTGATAGCAACAACATTTTACATCATTTGTCTTCAAACTTTGTTATGCCGCGCCCCCCCCCCAAAGGGGGAAAAAAAATGATCGACCCCCCTCAGACTTTTTTACAATTATCTTATTAAGTTGTCAATGTTTAAATATGTCCAGACATTTTTAAACATTGCAGTTAAGTTCTCTCATCTTTTCAAAACGCAATCAAACACATGTTAGACAAACCCTTTTGACACATACTCCCTGCTGGGATAGAAATGACAAAAGAGTTTAGTAATGGCCCATCACAGAGCGGTTTACTGCTGTTCACTTTTTCCCCACTTAAAACAAAGCCCTGTTATCAGCATAGTACTTTTTTTTGACAAGAGCCTGGTGCCACCCCTGGGATCACTTGAGGCCCCCCTGGGCGGGGGAGGGGGTGGCCCCCAGTTTGAAGACCCCTTTTTTATATCAACATGCTGTTGCTTGAAAAGAAAAAAAAATCAAAGAAGGGGGTTAACACTAACCGCCAGATGAATCAGCCATCTTAGAATGACAAGCACCTAGATGAAATAAAAAAAGAGATTTCTAATTGCAAATATTGATCACGAAATAAAACATCATATAAATTCAAACATGTTACTGAGTTGAAATAAAAGGATATCAATGATAAATAAATAAATATTATTACCTGTCAACAGTGATCTCCTTCATAAATCGGTGTGTGTAAGCTTAATTCTGGTATGTGTGCATCCCGGGTATCCCCTCCTGGTTTCGGTGTGGAATAATTATGTTTATTAGTTCAACATGGATGGCATTTTTAGAATGGTTTTGATTCTGTATGTGAGCACTGTGGGTTCATGGCATTCACAGAACACGGGGTCCGGCATGCACAGCGGGAGAAGTTTACACACTACCGTGACGATAAAACACATGTCAGTTGGTTACCATTAGTACCTTAATTTCTGAATGTGTAACTTGAAGTATTGAACATTCTACTTTCTATGTTTCAGGGTATACTTGCTTGTACCGCATGCACCTTGTGGTCACTTCTTTTTTTTTTGGTATGCACTTTTCTAACCATGAGTTTAGGCCACATTGTTTTCTTTGAACACGTGCTTTTCTAATCTTCATTTCACGTCATTGGCACTTTTACAAGTACCGGCATGAGCTACAGAGCTTTTCTTAAACCCGGTTTTGGATTTACTTAGTCTTGAATGACTCATTTCACAGGGCCTACTAGTCACCTGGATTCAAATTTGTGGGTCATGTAAACATCTTGCAAGAGTCACTCAGGCTTAAATCCTTGGCATTTGTATAACAAGCTTACTTTGATAACCCCCCTTGAGTTTAAGTTTCTGTCACTGGCATGGCATGGCGTGTTACGTCAGCATCGCACTTGGTATAGATACAAATTCACTCATTCAGCCCGGGTGCACATGCAGAGTCACCTAGACTGTTATTTATACATTTGAATACTCCACCTAAACCTGAGATATATGTATTGCACATTTTGTTATGGATTATTTCCTTGATGAAGGGGGATGGCCTGAAATATATCGGGATTGGAATGAATTTCTCCATACCATATTGGACTGAATTTTTAATTGGAAGAAATGTTACTTTTGCCTTATGTTTATTAAACCATTGTTGAAATCATTTTTGACTACTGGTCATACATGAAATTAAGGTGAATGTTATTGAAACCAAGATAAGGGGACAATATGTCTGTAATGCAGAGGGCCCGGGAAAATTGCCTGAATAGAGGAAGAGAGAAGTCCCATGAGGCGGGCAATTTGACGTAGCGAGACCTTGTGTTTGACCAAGGTACGACGAAGTTCGTGACGTATTTTCGTCATCTTGCGGGAGGGAAGGCTTAGAGTCGCAGACACCGAATCGATAGTGAAACCTAGAAAAACCAGCTTTTGAGAAGGAATTAAAAGTGACTTGGCCTCGTTTATGATAAACCCTAGGTTTTGGAGCAAGTTGACGGTTGTCTGCAGGTGCATTGAAAGTTGCTTGGGACATTGGGCCAGAAGTAAAATGTCGTTGAGGTAAACAATTAATCGAATTCCCTGAACCCTGAGGTGTTCCACCACCAGTTTGAGAACCTTGGTGAAGCACCACGGGGCTGAGGAAAGACCGAATGGAAGGGTAGTGAATTCAAAAGTTTGATCACCCCAGAAAAACTGAAGAAAACGCCTGTGGGGTGGATAGACAGGGATAGTGAGGTAGGCGTCTTTTAAGTCGAGGCGAGCCATCCAATCTAAGGGGCGCAAAATATCTCGAAGAAGGTGGATTCCTTCCATTTTGAAGTGGCGATACACAAGCCACTCGTTGAACTCTTTTAGATTGATGACTGGTCGACTTCAAAGTAGTGCACCAAGAGGACACCAAATAAATAAATATAAAATACTTAATAGCCATCCCTGCAGTGTACTCACCACCCCAGTGGCACAATATAAGTATTGCAAATGCATAAATACTACATATAGGGTGGTATCTTCATGTTATCCTTTAGCTTTGGAAATGCTACAATGTGCAAATCAATGTAAACATAACACCTAAATGGAATTGCACAGCACACATGGCGTTAATTTGAAAACACAATCACTGTCAAACTGAGGTAACTGTTGCACACCCTGAACCAGTGCTCAGTCCATGTTGCACGCCGGCTGACTCTAAATAATGTATATCTTTATTGCAGCAGAAATTTGAATTTGTGAAGATGAAGTAATAGAAAGGGGGCATATTATCACAGTACAGTACCTCAGAACGGACACACAGTGACTATCAGAGCAGTGGCAGTACCAATAAACTATCATACATAATATTTAATGGGAGAAGGGAAAGGTTAGACAAAATAACAGTAATAGTAAAACAACATGAAAGATCATGCATCCCCAACAACTATCAGTAAATTAGGCCCAAGTGGTCAAATTGTCTGTAAACCCTGTAAAAAACCCATACGACAAGTGGAAATAAAAGTGAAAAACAACAAACATCACCCAGTGCCACCATCCGAGGTGCTTCGGAAGATTAGGATAGGGTGCCCCAGCCAGGGAGACCTCTCAAAACCAGTGGAGCTAGATGAGAGTCACTTCCTATTCTCCCTGAAATAAAAACAGAAGAAAAAGGTATCAAAAAAATGCAGAGAACTGTACTGTACATATAAAACACATTGCACTGCTAGCCTAAATACCCCTCATCCGAATTCAAGCCATTGGAGATTGTAGTGTTGAACTTCACAATCATGCTGGACTCACATTTCCTCAGCTTATCTACCCTGTTACCATCACGCAGATCCAAGGTCATGTGTTCAATGGCAAAGATCGTAAGATATTTTCTGTCACTGAAGTGGTGTGTCTCAAAATGTCTTGCTACTTGATGTTTATCTCTGTTGTTGATCGCTCAAGTATGTTCAAGAATCCTCTTGCACACCAGCAGTATGGTACTCCCCACATTCCAGAGTCTGCAAGGACACTCTGGAACACATATCAGAAATGGGGTGCTGCAAGTAATGAATAGCATGATCTATTTGTACCTGGTGGTTTGTGGTATGGTCATTGACCTCACATTGGTCGAATATTGACAGGCCTTACAATTGCCACAGATGTGAAACCCCTTGAGCCCCAAACTAATAAGTCACCTCATTCTTAACCAGCATGTCTCTCAATGATCTAACTCTATGGTAAGTGATCTTGGAGTTTTCAGGTTGAGTACCACCAATAACTGAGTCACATTTCAGAAAACCCCAGTTCTTAGCAAGAATCCTCCATGTTTTGCCAGATTCAATGTTAAATGTGGTGATCATCCTGTTGGATCCCTCCTCTGTGTCCATGCTCTGATTATTGAGGGATCCAAAAAGAATCTCCTCCCTGGAGTGTTCACTGATCAGGGGTACTGCTTTGTCTAAAACCCACTTTGGATAGCCTTTTTCTGTGAAACTCTGTGACATGCACTGCTGTTTGAGTAGGAAATCACAGCCCTCACTGCAATTCCTTCTGGCCTGTACCAACTCCTCATAAGGGATACTCCACTTTAGTTGACTTGGGTGACTGTTTAAGATATGCAGAAGGCTGTTCCCTGCCATAGCCTTCCTGTACAGGATCAAGTGACCTTGTTGTGGGTTACGCATGGGCCAGTCACTGCGGCCAACCCCTATAACAACCCAGCTCTTCTATATTTTTAATATATTTGGGGAAAGAGCCACGCAGCCCCGGGACCCCATTTCCCAGGGCCCGGCCTATACATTTATTTATTTTTTGGGGAGGGAGGCCCGGGGGATCCCATCCACAGGGGTCCCAGCCTAAACATTTTATTTTTTTGGATGAGTGGGCCATGTAGCATTCCCAGGCTGATCTTAGCCCCAGGGATCCCATCCTCCTTGGCTCAGTCTAAACATTTGCTTCATCTTTGGGGAAGGTGGTGGCTCACCCCCAGGCCAATATTAGCCCCAGGACCCCATCCCCCGGGGTGCAGCCTAATTATTTTTTGGGGGGCTGCATGCCCCCCCCCAGGTGGTTCTTGACTCCAGAGACCCCATTCCCAAGGACATAGCGTAATTATTTTTTTGGGGGAGAGGGGCCGCATAGCCCCACTCCCCAGGGCCAATCTCGGCCCTGTGGAACCCATCCCTCGGGCCCAGACATGTTACCTGGGTGCTCCCATGGGGCACCCAGTCTCAATGTTGGGGACCGTGGGAGGATCCTGAAGACCCTCACAGTCCAGCTGGCACCCACCTCCTTTGGGAGCTGGCATTGCTGTCCCAGAGAGGTTGCTGCTAAAGCAGCTCACTCTCTGTGAAAGCAATGTTTCCTCTGTCTGCCTGCCTACGTATCCCCAGGCAGGTAGACAAAAGAAAGTCCTCTCTGATGAAGGGACAGCTGTTTGACAGCTTTCCATTCATCAGACCAGTGTGTTTGCTGTGGCTTGCTGGCAGCTTCAAAGCTGCCACCAAACTAAAGCAAACAGCTATGTCCTGAGAGTGGGCACCCAGCAACATAGCGGGAACCGGCCCTGGGTGGTAGCGATCCCCAGGGCCATCATTGGCTCCTTAAGGGGGGGCTGCGTGACCCCCCCTTCAGCATACTTAGCCAAGGGGAGATGGTGGTTCCCAGCACTGAGGAGGAGGCCAGGCATCCTCCCCCTCATATATAAATCAATGCCTCCGGAATCTGGCCCACGCGGGTGCTCTGTCAAAAATAGGCACAGGAGCCCACACTTTTATTTTCCCAGGCGAAAGTTTTTACAGAAATGCTTCTTAGCTTTCCACGCGAAACAAGAATCACCAGAACACTGTTTTTGAGAAAATGTTGTGAAGATTCGTCAAATGGTGCGAAAGATATAGGCAAGTCAAAAAATGCTTTTTCTATGGAAACATGGTCCTAAATACGTATATATATATATATGGCTGGTGATATGTATGACATTTTGTTTTAAAAAATTTTAAATGGTATAATGTGTATTTTTAAATCATAATTATAGTTTGGGGTTTTGGGATTCATAGGGTTTTAGTTGGGTGTTGAGTGGGTATTGAATTGCATTTTTAATTGTATTTGCATTTGTAATTTTAATTTCATTTACGTTTACATATCAACTTTTTTAAGTTATTTATGTTCGTTTTTTTACTTGGGTTGTTGGGATCTAGAGTGATTTTTGGGTAGTGTACTGAAGTGTAAGATTACAATTTTTAAACTTATATTTGTAATTTTTAAATTTTAAATATGTAGTGTTATGTATTGTTTTAACAGGTCTTGTACTGACTGTTATAATAATAATTTGTTATGGTGTAGGGATAGTTGTTACACTGGGTTACTGATTCGTTTTTAGGGTGCCAGTATGAGTGTTTTACCCAGTTAATGATTAGGTTTTAGGGCCCAGGGATGGGCATTGCACCATGTTACTGATTAGTTTTTAAAGCACGTGTAGGTATTGCACCGGATTAATGATTAGTTTTAAGGGTGTGTTGCTATTACATCGGGTTACTGTTTTGTGTTTGGGGTACAGGGATGGGTATTAAACCAGTTTACTGATTAGATTATATGGTACAGGGATTGGAGAAGCCCCTGTATACTAATTAGCTTTTAGTGCTGTGGTGTCGGAGTTGCACCGGGTAACTGACTAGATTTTAGGGAGCAGTGATGCATGTAGCACTGGGTTACTGATTATTTTTTAGAGTGCAGGGAAAGATGTTGCAACTATTTACTGTTTAGTCTTTTGAGGCAAAGGAAAGGGTATTCCATTTTAATAATTTGTTTTTAGTCCTAAGGGATGATTATTGAATATTAGCATTAGGCAGTTGTTAGGTCTCAGGGTTGTGTAGAGAATCATGGTGGTATGGATTTTATTAAGGTTCAGGGATGGGCAGAGTATGTGGTTAGTAAGGAGCTTTTAGGACTGTAAGATGAGTATTGTTTCAGGATTCAGAACTGTCTGTTGGGGATAATTCATGAAAAGTACATATATGTGTGACTGTCTGTCTGTCTGTGTGTGTATTTAATGAAAAAAACAAAGGATAATGGTAAGTTATAGTCAGAAAAACGTTATATATTCTTTCTATACAAACCCAACTTAAACTATAAAAATTGACCTTATTTAAAACCGATACGTCAAGACTTGAGGTCCTCAAGTCTCACACTTTTGTTGGCCGCATGGAAACTCCGAAACACTGAACCCCTGAATAATTATTAATTGCATACCTTCTATAGGAAATATATAAAACATTTTTAGTGAGTGTTGCATTATGTGGTGAGATGGAAAATATCATTTGTAGAGGATGAATAGCCACTGTTGAAATCTTTTATAATATACATTTATATTTATAGTATGCATTTTATTGCACTGCATTTAAGATTTATGAGTGTTGACCCAAAATTAACTTATTTTGATTGACTGAGTATGTGTTCTTAGGAAAGCGTTTGGCTTTCCAACCATTCACAAGAGACACATTGGTGGTCATTACGAGTCTGGCGGTCACATGACCGGCAGGCTCGCCGTGGCGGCCCCACCGCCATCAGGATTGTGGTGGGACCGCCACATTATGACCGTGGCGGAGAAGCCACGGTCAGACAACCGACACCGCCAGGCTGTCGCAAGCCGGCAGCCTGGCAGTCCCAGTGGAATCTCATCCTCCAGGGAGGCGCTGCTGGCATAGGCAGTGCAGGGGCCCCCATGCACAGCCCCATCGCACATTGCAATTATGGGCAGTGAAATGCACAACGGATGCTGCTGCACCCGCTGCACCACCACATTGGCACCGGCTCCATGAGGAGCTGGCGTCAATGTTAAGGCCCTGTTCACCGTAGGCCAGGGGGTGGAAACACTGTTTATGCCCGCCGGCCTTGTGGTGAAGTCCTATTAGGGCAGGTGGGGTTAAGGCTGCACAAGCGGTCTGAGGACGGGAAGAGATTGGCTGGCCGCCTCCGGTGCCCGCCAAACTCTTAATGACCCCCAATATTTCATTTATTCAGAGGAGTGAATGATGAGTCAGTTAGTCCTTGGTTTGGTCCAGAATATCTAGATCTGCAGCCTGTGATAATCACAGAATAGTATGATGAATATTAACCACTTTAGGGTGAAAAAACACTGTCCACATGTTTAGACATTGTCAACTGGTTCTATGCTGGGCGAACCTGCTTGTGATTCATGAAGAACTATAATATATTATGGGTTTGCGGAAGAAAGTATATATGTGGAAAAATACTACTGTTTGGCCAGAAAACATGCTTTTTATGTTGTCTTTGAAGATGTTCATTTACCATCTGCTTGCAATGAGAAACTGTTTATTACTTTCGTCTGGGCGTATATAATTTTTGGGATGGTTTCTTGCTTGCTTAAGGTTAGACATTTCTAATGGAATCAAAGTTTAGGGCTTTCCTTTGTAGTTTGACAGAGCATTCTTCTTTCACATTGAAGAGTTAACTAAAAAGAGGAATCTGATGACTATTGGTCTAAGGCCACTCTAGTTAACAACGACCTTCTCCCATAACAGACAGATGTCATAAGATAATGCCTTTTCACCTCTTCAATACGAACAGTTCTACACAGCATGCAGTTGATACTAAACAGAAATACTCCACACCATGCCTATTCCAGTCTGTGTGTTTTCTTAGAAAAAGAAACATGTACATTCATTACACAAACACTACTAATGCTATGCATTAATGTATAAATAATTGTTTGTGGCAGATTGAAAATACCTTCAATGATATTATGAAATCATATTTGACTCATAAACAGTCATGGCCTCCAAAATCACAGTACCCCCCTACCTATACCAGATAGATATCACATTATAAGGGGAGTATCGTTTAAGGCCTGCTGGTTTTGTCAAAAGTTCATTACAATGCACACACTGGCAAGCCTGCTGGCTTCTTCAGAGGATCACCACAATATATTTAATCAATAAACACATGTTGAATTTCATCATTATGCCACTATAATCAATGGTCATGTGTAAATGCAATTATTAATATTAATAAATATTTTCAACATTGTTTACCAATCACTATCAGCATAAATGGTTAATAAAGCAAGGGAGAGCTGCTTTTCTCTTTTGGTGCATGGCCTCATGTCACAAACATTGTTTTAATGTTCTTATTTTTTTCAGTTGGGGTGCCCAGTCCCACCTGGGCAACCTGCATGCAGAGAGCTCATCCCTGGCTGCCTCAGCCGGCTCCCCATGTGGTAGCCGGCAACATGCTTCTACACTGCCCACTACATGTGGCAGGGTGGTTGTCATACAGTAGTTGCCCTGCTGACCACAGGCATGGATACGGGAAGCTAGAGTGGGGGCGAGGCACTGCTTTTGTGCATGGGCACAACGGTGCTTCCCTTTCCTCTTATGCTGGAAATAGGGTCTGTGCCCCCTTGCTCTTTCTTGGGGGGGCGACTGTGCATCATTTCTCCATGCACTGCGTATCCCTTTGCATATTATGTAACATATCAAGTGAAGTTATAGCAGCCACACCACAAATTTATTTGACTATTTAGTACTACAATATTTTATGCAATTACTAGTAGAGTAACTCAAAATTACATTTTGCATTAACCTGTGTACACATATGGACTGTTCAGTTATATTTTGAGTGTGAAATGCATTTTTGTTGCCATAGAGGGTTATCGTCCTGTACATAGAGTATACATGTCTCAGTGCTTTATCCAGTCCTTGGTAATTTTAGATTAGGATTTTGGAGGGAAAGCATCACTCTTCCTTTGTCTGCATTCTCTTCTGCAACATCTGCCTTTAGAAGTTGGAATCTTAATTTCTTGCGGGGTAAAATCAAGGCAGCAGTTCTTTACAAAATGTTTGGGTTGTAATACTTTTTTTTCAATTTGTTTGTTAGTTGCTGATGGCCTGGAGTTTACGTTAGAGTGGATGCTGACAGGCCCACTTGAGATTAGGGCATAATGGACATTTTTAAGAAGTGGAGACTTGAAGCTTCTGACATTTCATCATTTTGCCTGTGTTTTTGTACACATATATACCTTCATATATCTTCATATAGGGGTATGTCTTTGTTTTTGACGCCTAGTCTGCTATATGTCTTGCAAGTATTTGTAATGCGGTATCCACTTTCTCACTGAGTCTGTCAAATTCACACTGATTGTGTGCTAGAGATTTTTTTAAATACTCCAAAGTCTTGTGGATGGCCGTGTTGCATGCAAATTTTGGTCAGTTTTTGTCTCCATGTGCCTGTTGGTTACTAGGGTTGGGATGGCTCAAGGGGTACAGGACATGTGGCCAGATATTTTCCATAGGTCTTCCCCATCTGCTTACCCACCATTTTCCTTTCTGTATGTTTGGTGTTTGTGTGAGATGGCTGATCTATTGTTTTTCTTCAACTTTCAAAAGCATGTTTCAAGGATACTTTTTATCCTGTACTATTTGCATTTTTGGTATTTGTAAAATGTAATTTAATATTGTCTCACTGTTTTAATTTTACTTTGCTGTTGAATTTATTGTGACTGCTTCACTGGTATTGTATTAGGCCTACATGTACATCCAGTCACATTTTGGCTGGATATCTGTTCCATCCTTTCCTGGCAAGTTTTGTTGGTGGAGGAGAAGGTAGGGGCTCCATCCAGGACATGACACTCATGCCTTCTTTGTTGCTGGCCATGTAGTGACAGCCATTTTCTGGAGGCAGAGAGTGTGTGTGTGTCATAGGCTTCCATTTTATCTTTCTTCTTCATACCATCTTCTTTGCTGACCACACCCTCACAGGCCTTTTCTCTCCATGCCTACTTCCTTTCTGGCCAGTGCCATGCGGTGATTGACCACCATTTTGTGGAGCCATGAGTGATTTCAATTACTAATCATTTTATTCCACTTTTAAAAGGTAGCTTGTAGGAGTATTGATATTAGCATGAACCTGTTAAATTTTTTTAGGTTTTCTTTTTGATTGTTGTTTTGTGGTTGATTGCAGTGGCCTGTTGTGCACAGTACTTGTTTTATTTTTTACCTATCTATTCCATTTTGTCCTGCCTTTCCCTGCATTTCATGGGGTCCCATGGGCACTGGATGGACACAAGGCATTCTTATATTAATGTATTTAATTTGTTCTTGCCTCCCATAGGTGCCCCGTGGGCCATGGCAGGACACCATATATTTTGTTGTCAATTCATTTGCTTGTTGTCTGTTGTCACCTTCCAGATGTCACCAATGGACCCTGAATTACATTGTTCAACTTATGTATACCTCCTATAGTGATCCCATGAGCCGTAGAGGCCTATTTGTTATTTTTATATTAATTTAATTTATTTTATATTTAGAATAATTCTATGATTGTGATTTGATGGTGGTCATGTGTATTTGATTGAAAAGAATTGCAAAGTCTCACTCTCTTCCATCTTTTTTGCCTGCAGGTGCAAAAGAGGAACTTACTCACTGAGTCTTGGAGAAATCTGTGAATTAGCTGACACTGATATCCAGACACCTCTCTAATAAGTTGCCTGCTTGTGTTGCTAAGCCTTATAAGAAGTAAAGAAGATGGTCCTAAAGAAGTAAGTGTCTGTCATGTAAGTGTCTAGTTAGGAGAAGAAGTCTGAAGCACTTATCCTTTTTCCTGGCAACATGGTACATCTTGTGTACCCTCCACTGTTCATGAAGAAGCTAAGAGGAGGATAACCCCTGGCTCAATAACTGCACTGCCACCACGAAAGCAAAGCAGATGTCTATCAGCGTGAATTCATGGCTGAGAGCAATGAATCTGAAATCTAATTGTCCCAGCATTAAACAGACTCCTCATAGGAAACTCAATAGCAGCTAAAGTATGCTACACCTGATATTCCTAGGTAGGAGCAGAGCAGGAATTTAAGGAGAGAAAGATCACTTCTCCATCTTCTCCAAACCTCCCTACTGATGATCTTGATATTGATTGGACTCCCAGCATGGACCTGCCATGAGAGACAAGAGAAAAGAAGGTTCCTGAAAGCCTTAGAAGTGAGGAAGATGGGGCCCTATGTACGAAAGCTTTTTCCCATAGACACAGAATGGGTAAAATCCTTTCGTACATCTGGCCCCATGGTGAACTAGGGATTGCTTTTCTGGAGACTTGCACAGAAGACGTTCAGTTCACCTCCACTCAACCTCTCTGAGCCGTTTAGTACCATGAACACCACCTGCTTCCATCTTTTCAAGAAGCCAAACACTTGCAGCAGTCACCAAGTCACAGCCCACCTTAGAGAAAGGCAAACACAAAGCTTAGCTCCATCTCATCATGTTCTTCAGGCATTGCAGTAGTGGATGGTAGAATTGCAATGTGGTGGGGCATAAGACCAAATAATAAACATCAGCAAGGGAGCAAAGTGAGCAAGCTGAATGTTTTGCAGGAGGCTTCTCAGCCTGGGAAGATTTTTAAACATTGGTGTAAAATGATGCATTTATGAGCACAGTTTCTGTATTACGTCATCCTGCTGTAATTTGGGACATATTCAGCAGTGCCTACACTTTGCTTTCCATTCAGAGCAGCATCCTGCAAGGGGCAAGGGAGGTTCTTATTTTCACCTTCAGCTGGGCCCAACATAAGGTATCACATAAAGGGCATCAGCACTCCTTTTGTTTGACCCCCATCCTGATGACTGGGAGATATCTGGAGCCTAATACCTAGATGCAAGGGTCATGGAGAAAAACTCAGATTGTAGTGATGTCACAATTGCTTAGAAGACACTATGATTTGGAAGGTTTTTACTTTATTCATCCCCTGTGTAAAGAAGATATGTGTGCACTGAAATAATGCAGATGTAAATGTATGAGCAAATACATTAATATTTTTTTATATTGCACTTAATTTTAATTAATTTTAGTGTAGGGTGTCAAAGCACTTTACGTCACAAAGTTATTATACAAAGAAAATGAATCTTATGAGAGTGTAAGTCAATGTAAAGGAAATGTTACATGAACAATAACAGCAAGTAATATATCATCCATACTGTTAGGTGTTATATGTAAACAGTGATAAGAATTACATTTTGAGTAAACATATGTTAACAGTGCCAAGCACAACACTGTGGTTTGGATTTTCCATAAAATATAAGACTTTATTACTATTGAAAGAAACTGTTTTCAGCAACCTTTGAAAAATGTAAGTTTGGAAAAAAATAAATTGTAAACCTATTCATTGCAGTTTCCATGCACCTACTTTATGCTAAAGTTCATTGTGCTTATACTTTTAAAAGGGAGTTGAGAGGAATGGTAAGAGCCAAGCTTCGTTCTCCCATAAAGTTATGTAAACAAACCTAACAGGAGCCTAGCTCACATCTATGTAAAAAGTGAACGGGCAGATTTAAGAGCCCGTAATGCCTCCGTGCAACACAATAGTGTCATTATTTTTACGCTAATGTGGCCCAACGAGGCAAAAATTGCTGCGGCAAATTTACAAAGTGGCGCAATGCATGCATTGCACCACTCTATAACCGTTTGCGCTACTCTGTGCCTGCGCCAAGCATAATGTATGCAAAGGGAGTGTTCCCCCATTGGTGGGGACCGAACAAATGGTGCAAAGAAATGTAAGAGATTTCTTTGCCTCATTTTTTTCTGCACTTTTAACACCTGCTCAAAGCAGGAGTTAGAAGGAGGCACACCATTGTTTACAATGGGCCTCAATGGGTTTTCGAACTAGCCCTTAAAATTTGGATGCTAGTTCCTTAACTACTGCCAGGGTGCGCTGTAACCTAGATATGGCACACACATGGTGGTTTTAGGGGAGCACTAAGGGGCGCAAGGAAAATTGGCACTGCACTTGGTTCAGCACCACTTTTCTTAAATCTGGCCCTAACTCTCCAAGGAAGGGAACCAGGAAAACTGACTAGTTTCCAAAAAAACCCTCACCCACCAGGGCTACCCCTTGGTGGTATGCTTCATCATCGATTCCTTCCCGTTCCGTTGTGGAACCGGGCATGCTACAACCAACTATAAATATGATGATTAGTGAATAGAAGCGGAGGAGGGTTCTAAAAGGAGATTAAAAATACCTGCCACTTGGGAGAACCTTCAACTAATACTTATTTCTGTGGTGGTATGATTAAAAGTGGGGTAAATAGAAAAGATAAGGTTATACTATGAACCTGCCTTTCAAATTGCAGTCTTCATGTTTCAAGCCCACTCGTAGGCTTTTCATAAAGTCCAGTAGCACCTCCCTAGTGCCACACCTTACAAGTAACCTATAGTGCCAGTACACACCTAATATGCGTGTAATAAAGGTAACACTACACCTATTGCATGCTTGTTTCAGATCAATTTTACATAACAGATAATGTTTACGGGTATCAAGGATCCTCCGGTGGGGGGGAGGAGATGGTAGTCACACTTACTCTAAAGCTCCACTCCCTCGCCTCAACCTACTTAGTTCCTGCCTGGGGCCTGAAGTTCATTGTGTTACTTTACAAGGATTGTTATTTATGAATTGCTGAGTTACTTAGGATTATTATACCCTAGATCTTGCCTGGCATGTGAAGACTTCTGCAGCAGGCCTTCCTTTAATCCACCAAGATATTTTACTTTTCACCCGGTTTCTGACTAATTAAATAAACCAGAAGAGATTTACTGTCAGATTTGTCCCTTTTACCAATGTGTTTATGGCAAAAATGTATAAGGAATCCTTTTTGTACATTTTGTACTGAACTAATGCATTTCAAGGTGTTCTCATACATCCTACTGACTGAGGCTGGCTTTTTATGTATCTTGATTCAAGAGACACGACTAGCCAACATCAGCCATTAGCTACACAGCACACATCCTGAGCAAATGTATTTCAAGACACCTGGATTTAAGTTGACAAACGATGAGCCCACCCTACAGTGATGTAGAGGAAATAAAGGCGGGCTGCCAGGTCTTTCTTGACCTATATTAACATGAAGGTTAATAACCCAGTCATCTAGAAATAATTGGAGCTGTCTATAGTGGCCATTTTACAATTCTGCTATCCCTGACTTTGCATTCTGCATGTAAGGGCACAATGACACTGGATCGGGAAATGTTTGATTCTAAAACTGTGACACAGAGCAAAATTTTAAAAGTCCAAACGTGATTCTTGGGAAATTATCAGTTGTTACCTACATATTGTGTGTTGACATCAATTTTCCACTGTGGTGTGTTTATTGATAGTGAAAGGTCACTTCTTTTTGCCACTATGTTGCCTCATAATTCTAATGCAGGATCTGTAAATCTGGGACAAATATATTCTTTATCACCACCGGAGCCAGGTGCTGCTGCTATGGTTTCACAGATCCTAGACACTAAAACTATAAGTGGCAAACAGATCCATAAAGGTGCCAGTAAGAACTGCCATCTTTAGGGTGGCCTTCCTCTAAACCTTTTGCCTTCCTCCTTCATTTTTGCTGACCTTGTTTTTGCCGGCCTTAGGACTGTGAGCACATTACCACTGCTAACTAATGCAATAGAAAATTGGCTCTGCATGTGCCCATGGCCTATACATTCCCTATTACTAGTTGACCTGCAGCAGTTATAGTACCACCCACTTACATAGCTTTGAAACATGTGTCAGGCCTGCCATTGCAGCCTGTGAGTGCAGTTTTAAACTGCCATCACTACTTGGCAAAATAAACCTTCTGTCAGGCTAAGCCTTCCCTTTTTATACATGTAACAGCCCAAGGGGATGGGTGCAGTGTATTTAAAAGCTAGGACATGTACTGTTAAGTTTTACATGTCCTGGTAGTGAAAAACTCTTAAATTAGTTTTCACTACTGTAAAGGGCTACCTCTCCCACAGGTTTACTTGGAGTTAACATTATTACATTTAATAAGCAGTAATTTCCAAATGGGAGCAGGTCCTAAGTTCATGTTTGGTGTCTTCAGAATTGTAATGAAAAATCCTAACATATGGTGAAGTTGGATTTTAAATTGAAATTTTGAAAATGCCTATTTGTTTTAGAAAGTTGGCTTTTTTCTGCATTAGCCATTTTGTTCTTGGGGGCTTGTTCCTGGGTCACATGGCTGGATGTAGCTGACAGTTGAGCTTTGTGTATTCTTCCTAGACAGCCATACACAGTAGGGAGCTTAGGTGTGCCTGGATGAGCCATCACTGGCAGGATGGGAGGGAGCATCTTGGTTCAGCCCCACTTGCACCTGAATAAACAGTGTCCTGCCTCCACACAAAGGGCTGCATATCCCCTGTAGTTAGCCTGGAGCCAGAAGAGGGAAACCGCGATGACTGGGGACTTCAATGGGGTGACCGCTAAAACCCTCTCCTCTACTTCAAAGGTACAACTGCATATTAATACTGGACCTCAGACACCACTACTTCAGTACACCTCTGGACCTGTGGATACTCTGCCAGGAAGAAGGACTGCTGTGCTGACAAGAAACAACCACTCTGATGGACTACTGTGCTACTGGACTGCTGCCTTGCTGTGCTGCTGCCCTGCTGTGCTGACCTGCTGTGAGAAGCACTGGACCTGCATCGCTTGAACCCAAAACCCCACAGTGACTCCAAGGGATAGTTGGCTGGACTCCTGACTCAAACAACTTTGATCCAGCACCTGGACTCTGCCATCTGCGAGTCTACCCTGCCAAGTGGTGCCATCCTAGTCCTGCACCCTTGGAAGTGGGCCTAAGGTACACTGCCAGCCTCCGGGGGTCCCACGGAACTGGTGCATCTCTTCTGCTGCATGGCACAACCCCAAGCAAAATCGATCCATTGCTGCTACTGCATGGATCAGAACTGTTGCAACAACCCACATCACAGTCCGTTTCTGCATTAGAACCACTGTTGCATTACACATCCTTGGTGCAGGCACTTGCATTCTTCATCATAGAGAGCCTAAACAATAATGCCTGACTCCACATCCCAGACTTGCAGCTCCTCAGAACCTTTGCATTGCCCCTACTACACAGTGAAATCCTCAACTCCGGACTTGCATCACAAGCCCATTGCATTTCATCCCCTCAACCAAAATCTTATAGTTCCACCTCACACCTTTGACATCAATTCTTAACAATTATGCAACATTTTTCTTTTTGTGGATTTCCTGTCATTATCTCACCTGCCTCAATTTCAGGCATCAAATGTCCTTAGCTGACCCACCCTTTTAGGGTGTGTGGTGCACAGGGTGAAAGAAAGTCTGAAGCAGGCTTTTTTCGAAACCTTTTAGTACAATGCACATCCTGAGCTTATGCACTGTGCAGCGCTCAACCTTGTACTAACATGAGATCAGAGATGTATGCAGTACGTAAAGGGGGACATCTTGAAATGCATGAGGTCAGGATGAGTTCTAATATTTCAAAGTGTCTCAAAGTTCGGGATGTATGATGTGCCAAAAAGATATCTTTTAGTTCAGTGCACACCCTGAGCTTATGACACAAGCAGTCCTGCTGGTTAAAAGAGGATGAGGTGCCCTGCTGCTGCAATGTGTCATTTCCTTCACCTCCAGTGCGGCACTCAGACTGGGTTGACTTGTAAGTACAGGCCTGTCTGAAGATCTGAAATGCTGTCAACGGATACATCATCCACAGCAGAAGCACACAGAGTAAATCTGTACACAGTATGCATGTAACCAACATCACAGTGTGACGAGGTTTGAATCTCATGACTCTGTGATGTCAGGCACAAAAACGGGACCCCCATCACTTGCCTCCTACACAGTCAGCCTCTTGCTCCTTTGCAACCCCACCCTTTTTTTAAGTCATCACAGGCTCGGGAGGGTCAATGATGCTGATGTCAACTCACTCTGTGACTAGATGTGAGAGGTTGGTGGTTGTAAGGCTGCATCGGACTCAAAGCCAGAATGGGGTGAGTGACATGCAATCCATGAAAGTACAGGGCTGATTATTCAAAATAAGGTGCAGCTGTGCGTCATCACTGAGTGGTACCCCAGGATCTCTTAGAATTGCAGGCCAGGGCAGCACTAGATGAGCCTTAGTCTTCCTAAACAACCCCCCAATCAAATGAATCATTGATAGCTGGCACATTTGCACTAGTTCATGTGCCTCTGAAAACTGCCTGGCTGCCTAATCATCGTGTGAGAGAGGGCGGGATAGCAGCCTGGCACAGGCTTTCTTCTAACAGAAGTGTGGATGATAATTGCTTTTAGAAGTTATCAAAATAACTCAGAAAAGTAGAAGCCATGATACCAATATTGAGCAAATGCCCCGGAGGCATTGGCTTAGTAAGAAAACATTTCTCCTCTGTTTGTGACTTCTTTACACTTTGACTGCATGAGGAGCACATCACAAAACGGTCACTTTGCTACAGACCAGTGCATTGTGATAAGTCAGGTGGACATTATGGTACCATGGTTGGCCGATCCATGGGGGAAAAAACACCTTAACAGAAAGTTGCTGGTTAGAAAGGAGAAGATTTTCAACTGATAGAAGAGGTTGGTGGTGAGGAAGGAGGAAGGAGGAAAGAGGATGGAGGAGGTGGTATTCAGGAAGGAGGAAAGTATAATAAACCAACCAATCCCCTTTTTGAATATGCTGCAGGAACATTTGCAAAAGGTAGAACAAACATTTGTCAATTCAATGAAGAAAGAGCTGCTTTGTTCAACAGTTTAGTCCTTCTTCTGTACACAAATCAAAGGCTGTAAAAAGAACCCTCCGAAAAATACATGTGTGCCATGATACTGGATCCATAGTTTAAAAAACACTGGACACTTTCAATCCTTTCTCAGAACTGGAACTCTCATTTTATCTGGATAGCCAGAAAAGCGGGTCATGGAGAAGCTGCACTATTGCAAATTTGATGCAATAGTAGCGCTGAACTGCTACCTTTAGCCTCTGGAGATCTTCGTGTAGGCCTAAAATCGAGACACATGTCATAGTCCTAATTGCAGAAACATCACCCAAAATAGATAATGCCATTACCATTGATAATACCATAATACCATTGCCGGCCATTAAACCTACATCACTAACAGCTTCACTTTCAACATCTGCAATGGATTGCTTGAGGGGTATAGCATTACTTATGTCAAGTTAAGAGGTGCAGACAATGCAGAAACAACTTGTCCAAAACAATGGAACTTGAGAACATGGTACAGGACAATTTGGATAACCAAAAAGAGCTCTACCTGGATCAAGATTCATTGACTTATTGGCATGGGATGAAGGAACAGTATGCAGAGCTAGGTATTCTGGCAATAAAGTATCTGGCATGCATTGTAGTCAGTTTCTTTTAGGAATGTGTGTTCAGTGGAGCTAGGGTAATTGTCACAATCAAAAGGAGCAGTCTCTCTCCTCAAAATGTATACAAACTGATGATGATCAAAATGAGTGAACATTTCACACCGAGACATTTTAAGGCTCTTGGAGACAAACCCGTGGACCAGAGAAATGTCCTTGACATCGTAAGTGTGGCAACTGATCATCTTCCAGGTGACTTCCCTGAATTTGAAGATTCATTCTAATTATCAGATTTTAAAAAAGGCTCACAACAGGAGTGTCTGTTTTGAATAAACAAACAGAAAAAACATGTCATAAGCAGTGCATGGTGGGGGTGCAAATTATAGTTAGCTCAGTAAACTTTAATTTAACTGGTGATTTTCAGTGTTTTTAAGTTCAAAATTGTATTTTATTAATTAACATTTTCACCTAACTATAAAGTCACTTTAGTCTTTGTTTTTTCATTGAATTTCAAAGGTTTTTTTAACGTAGGTAAAACATTATTACTGGACCTAACTATAACATCACTTAAACCTTTAGTTTCTTACAGTGAATTTCTGAGTTTTCTTTAACACAAAGTAGGATATTATTACTCAATTATAACATCATGTTAACCTTTGACTTTTTCAGGAATTTTCAGGGTTTGTGGTACAGTATTACTACCATACCTAATAATAAAGTTGTTGGCCTTTGGCAGACAAGCTCTGCACTCAACCCCTCAGGGGTGGCCAATCCCACCACCTGTGCACAGCTGCTGGTGAGAGCACTCATCACAATATAAAAGGGTATCACATTAAATAATGAGGATCGCAAAGGTTCACCACATCAATATATAAAAGTCAGGCCTGGGCGCTTTGTCAGTTGGTAGCCACTTCAATATACAAGGCAAGCCTACTGACTTTGTCAGGAAGTCACCATATCATTATAGGAAGACAAGCCTAATGGCTTTTTTGAAGGTTGCCCATATCATTAAACAAGAAGAGCCTATTTTCTTTGTCAAGCGGTCACAACAACATTATATAAAGATACACCTATTGGCTTTGTCAAGGGGCAACCATATCAAAATGGAAGGCAAGCCTACTAGATTTGTCAAAGGATGACCTCGTCAATTTACATGGCAAGCCTATTAGCTTTGTGAAGAGGCGACAACATTAATATGCAAGGCAAGCTTTAAATAAAGACAAGCATATCAGTTTTGTCAAGGAGTCATTGCATCAATATATGAAAGCAAGCCTTTTGGCTTTATCAACAACATGAAGCATATGTTAGAGCACTTCTTTCACACTCCTCTGGCCTCATAATGAAGCCATGATACCAATCACAAAGAATACCTGCAATCATCAGCTAAAGAGCAAAAGCTCCAACACGGGCAATGCTCAGAAACACCACTAATCTTTCTTCAGGATACATGGTATACACCTCAGAAAACAGAGGTTTACTTTTAATAAATTATTTCTGAGGGACTGTAGCTCTCCGTGTAGCACCCCCACATCAATTTTGTGACATGTTCCTGGTGCCTCTGGATTAGGGCACAACAAACCAGGAAAAAATATGCAAATTAGCCCACTAAAGGCACTACGGGGTGTTCTGGCAGGGAGCATGGTGCAGGGAGTAGTGAATAATAAATGAACTCCCCTCAGTCAATCAGATGACTTGAATTTTGAATTTAAGTCCAACTATCTATACATTTTGAATCCTAAATTCTAAAACAACTACCGGACATAAGTACACCAAATAAAAAAAACAGACTTTCTGGGTAACGATCTAGCTTTCTACAAAATTTGGTGTAATGCTGTTCAGCTGCTTGAGCTGTAGCACTGTTCAAAAATCCCTCATGGCAACTGAATTGAGAAATGGCATTTTGGTGCCTTCTCTTTTTTCTAGACCCGAGCTTAACAGATCACCCTGAAACTTTCCAGGATGGATAAATGTTTATTTATACATACTCCCCCTTACAGAATGCTGTCACCTCACTAGCCAGAATATATCACTAACACCATGTTAATTCAAAGCATTTATTACAACACTCATGACATCTAAAATGAAATAATGAATGAGAATTGTGTGCATTGTAGAAGGGCAAGTTATAGTTAATTTAATCTGGCCAAGAAGTGACAGCAGATGTACAGAGAAGTGTGATTTATAGTAAATTGTTGGTGGGGTCAAAATTGTAACTTTGTTATAACTTTTGAATTTCTAAGGTTTGTGTAATTTCAGTTGGTTTTGTATAGAAATAATACAGTTTTTTCTAACTATACCTGATCTTAAAAATCTGTTTTTTTCATCGAAGTTCTTTGTTTAAATAAAAGGTGGTATCTAATCATATGGTGTTGTCTATTTTGGTATTCAACATAAAGTTTTTTTACTTTTTTAAAATTTCAATAGTACTGCAGTACTTCCTCCATAATTTCCAATGTAGTGGCATGGAATTGAGTGGCACATCGTAGAGTGGTGTTGAGTGGCATAGAGTGAAGTGCAGTAGAGTGGATTAGAGTAGCATAACGTGGAGTGGAGTAGAGTGGCTTGGAGGAGCATAGAGTACAGTGGCATAGAGCAGAGTGGTGTGGGGTAGAGTGGAGTAGAGTAGAGTGAAGAAGTATAAAATACATAGAGTAATGTGGTGGACAGTGAAATGGGGTAGAGTGAAGTGGAGTAGAGTGGCATAGAGTAGAGTGGCATAAAGTACAGTGGAGTAGAGCAGAGTGGCGTAAAGTACAGTGGCATTGTGTGGAGTGGAGTGGGGTAGAGTGGCACTGTGTGGAGTGGAGGGGTATGGCGTACAGTGGAGTGGCATACAGTGCAGTGTCATAGAGTGGAGTGCTGTGGAGTAGCATATGAAAGAGTGGAGTGTTGCAGAGCAGAGTAGAGTGGCCTGGCATACAGTGCAATGGCATAGAGTGCAGTGGCCTATAGTAGAATGGTGCAAAGTAGTGTACAGCAGCATGGAGTGCAATGGAGTACAATAGAGTGGTGCGATGTGCAGTAGACTGCTGTAGACTGCACTGGGGTAGTGTGCTGTGGTGTAGAGTAGAGTGGAGTGGAGTATAGTGCACTTGGGTAGACTTCAATGGAGTAGAGTGAAGCAGATTACAGTTGAGTGACATAGAGTGCAGTGGCATAGAGTAGCATGGTGCACAGTGCAGTGGTGTTGAATGCAGTGGCACAGAGTGCAGCAGCTTAGAGTGCTGCGGAGTAGAGTGAAGAAGCATAAAGTGCAGTGCAGAAGAGTACAGTGGCTTCAATTGGCATGTCACAGAGTGTAGTGGCTTCAAGTGCAGTGGTGTACAGTCAATCAATCTATCAATCAGAGTTTTGTAAAGTGCAGCTAATCACCCGTTGGGGGACAAGGCGCTAGGGAGAGGTGTAGCGAGTACCGGAAGTGGATTAAAAAAGACATGTCTTCAGTTCCTTCGTGAAGCCAGGGAGGGAGGTGGTTTGTCTGACGTGGATGTGTAGGGCACTCCAGGTGGTGGCTCCGAGGTAGGAGAAGGAGCGTCCTCCTGTTCTGGTTTTTTTAATGCAGGCTACTTCTGCAAGAGAGAGCTGGGCTGAGAGTCCTGTGGGGCACGTGGAAGTTGAGTTGCTGGTTAAGGTAGGCAGTTCCGGTGTTGTGGAGGGCTTTGTGTGCGTAGGTGAGCATTTTGAAAGTGATTATTTTCTCGATGGGGAGCCAGTGCAGTTTGCATAGGTGTTGTGAGATGTGGCAGTGTCGGGGTAGGTCGAGGATCAATCTGGCGGTGGCGTTCAGGATGTTTTGCAATTTGCAGGTGAGTTTTTTGTTGATTGCGGCATAGAGTGCATTGCTGTAATCCAGTCTGTTGGTGATGAGGGCGTGTATAAAGGTCTTTCTTTGCTAGAGGGTATACTTTTGAAGGTCTTGCATAGGAGGCAGAGAGTGCGGATGCAGGTGGCGGTGACTGAGTTGATCAGATGGTTCATGCTGCGGTCGGGTCGAAGATGATTCCAAGGTTGCAGGCTTGGCTGGCGGAAGTGGGTGGGTTTCCGAGGGTGGGTTGGCGCCAGAAATCGTTCCATGCATTGGGTTGTGGGCCCAGGATGAGTACCTCGGTCTTGTTTGTGTTGAGCTGAAGGCAACTATCTCTCATCCAGTTGGTGACTGCTTTCATGCCCTCGTGGAAGTTGCGCCTGGTCTTGTCTGGTTTGGTAGAGAGGGAGAGGATGAGTTGGGTGTCGTCAGCGTAGGAGGTGATGTTTATTCTGTAGCGTCTGACGATGGTGGCTGGGGGCATGTAGACGTTGAACAGCGTGGGGCTGAGGGAGGATCCTTGGCGCACTTCACATGTGGTGGATGTGGGTTCTGAGAGGAATGGGGTGAGTCTCACTCATTGCCTTCTGCAGGAGAGGAAGGATTGGATCCAGTTGAAGGCCTTGTCTCTAATGCCAGCTTCGTGGAGTCTTCTTATCAGGATGTGATGGAAGACTGTGTCGAACAGTGCAGAGAGATCAAGTAGGATAAGTGCCGTCATCTCTCCCTTGTCCATTAGGGAGCAGATGTCATCTGTTGCAGACAGGAGGGCTGTTTCAGTGCTGTGGTTTGATATGAATCCAGATTGGGAGATGTTGAGGAGGTTGTGGCTTTCTAAAAACGTGGTGAGTTGGCTGTTGACTGCTTTTTCTATGACCTTCACAGGAAAAAGAAGTAGGGAGATGGGGCTGAGGTTTTTGAGGTCAGTGAGGTCAGCCGAGGGTTTCTTGAGGAGGGGGTTGATCTCTGCGTAATTCTGGTCATCGGAGAAGGTGGTGGCAGCTAGTGACCAGTTGATGGTGAGGCAGAGCTTGGGGGTGATGATGTCTGCAGCTCTGTTGAAGAAGTGATGGGGGCATGGGTCCGTGGGGGCCCGGAGTGTACGGACTTCATGGTTTTCAGTGTATCTTTGGTGGAGAGGGGGGTCCAGGTGGAGATTGTGGGTTTGTTGGCGTCGGTGGTTGGGCGGGGGTTCTGTGCGTGGGTTGTCCTTGTTGAAACTGTCGTAGATGCTATTGATTTTGTGGTGGAAGTAGGTGTTGAGTCTCTTGCATAGGCCCTGTGAGGGTGGGATGTCCATTGTCTCACTGTTGGGTTGGGCAAACTCCTTGATGAAGTTGAAGAGTTCCTTGCTGTTGTGAGCTTTTGATGAGAAGAGATCCTGTCTTGGATAGCCTTCTTTCTGGTGTTTCTGATGAGTTGGTGGTGTGCAGTGGTGGCATCTTTGAAGTTGCTGTGGGCTTCTAGAGTTCAGTGGCATAGAATATAATGGTGAAAAGAAGAGAAGAGTGGCATAGAGTGCAGTATCATACAGTAGAGTGGTGCAGAGTACAGTAGAGCAGAGTGGCACAAAACATAGTGGTGCAGAGTGCAGTGGCATAGTAGGCAGTGGTGCAGAGTAGAGATGAATGGCATAGAGTGCAGCAATGCAGAGTACAGTGCAGTGGCATACAATAGAGTAGTTCAGAGTAGAGTACAGTGGCATAGAATGAGGTAGTATAGAGGACAGTGGTGCAGAGTAGAATGGTGAAGAGTGTAGTGGCATAGAGTGTAGTGGTGTAGAGTGTAGTAGCATAGAGTGATGCAGAGTAGAGTGGAAGAGATTGCAGTTGCATAGAGAAGAGTGGTGCAGAGTAGATTAGTGTGGCATAGGCTGCAGTGGTAAAGACTAAGAGTGAAGTGGTGTAGAATGCAGTGGTGCAGAATGCAGTGGTGTAGAGTAGAGTGGCACAGTAGATTCTGTGGCACTGGGTGCAGTGGCATAAAGTAGAGTTGTGTAGAGTCAAGTAGAGTGGTGTAGAGTGCAGTGGCATAGAGGGGTGCAAAGTACAGTGCAGTGGCACACAGTACAGTGGTGCAGACTGCAGTAGCAGGACATAGAGTGCAATGGTTAGGAGAAGAGTAGAGTGGCACAGAGTGTAGTGACGAAGAGTAGAGCTGTGCAGAGTAGAGTAGAGTGGCATATAGTCCATTGAGGTAGAGCGCAGTGTTGTAGAGTGGTGTATAGTAGAGCAGAGTGGTGTCTCATGCACTGGGGTTGGGTGTAGGAGTGTAGATGGTGCAAAGTACAGCAGAGTTCCATAGAGTTTAGTTGCGCTGAGTGCTGTGCAATGGCATAGAGTGGAATGGCATGTAGTGCAGTGGCATTGGGTACAGTGGTGCAGAGTAGAGTAGCACAGAGTGCAGTGGGGTACAGTACAGTAGCACAGAGTAGGGTGATGAAGAGTAGAGTGGTGTAGCATAGATTGCAGTGGCATAGAGTAGAGTGATGTAAAGTAGACTAGAGTGGTGTATAGTGCAGTGGTGCACCATACAGTGCAGTGCAGTAGAGTGCAGGGTCACAGAGCATATTAGTGCAGTGTACAGTAGAGTGGTGCAGAGTAGAGTAGAGTAATGTAAAGTGCAGTGGCATAAAGTGGTGCACAATAGAGTGCAGTAGTGTAGAATGCAGTGGCAAATAGTACAGTGGCTTAGAGTGCAGTGGCTCAGAGTGCCATGGCATTGAGTGCAGTGGTGTAGAGTAGCGTGGTGCAAAGTTGAGTGGAATAGAGTGCAGTGCCATAGAGTGGTGCAGAGTAGAGTGCAGTGGCATGCAGTGTAGTTGCACACAGTGCAGTGGTGTGGAGTGCAGTGGTGTAGAGTGATGTATATTCGAGTAGAGCGGAATATTGTTCACTTGGGTTGAGTGCAGTGAAGTACAGTGGTGCAGATTAAAGTAGAGTGGTGCAGTATACAGTGGCATGGAGCAAAGTTGTGTACAGTGCAGGTGTGTACAGTGCCTTAGCATAGAGTGCAGTGGCAAGTTTCACCAAGGGCTCAGACTGAGCTTGCCTCCTGTTAACAAGTCTCAGGGACATCAAAGACTTCACCTGCTAGCCCCTGGGTTCTCTTGGTGAGCAGCCTGACTTGCCAGGAGGTGCCCTCTCCAGCTCCTGGGCCCTTGAGAGTGACATCTGGCAGAAAAACAAAAAGAACCAGACACACCGACTCCGGATGCCTCCAGAACCAATGCTGCTCCTCACCACTGCCTGCACCTGAAGCTGTGGTCCCCGCTGAAGTCCGACAACTGAGACTGACACTGCACACCAGATGCCCCTGCACCCCCTTTGATGTCCAGTAACATAGTGAGTCTCAATGCCATGTCACCAATGTCTATGATATCTGACTCCGCTGTGGCACCTGTGGCCCCATTTTGATACATAAATATTGGCTATTTTTCTAAAATGGTGTGGTGTCCATTTGTAGTGTTTTCACTGTGTTAATTTTGTGTGTGGGCACACATACACATTGCCTCTGAGATAAGCCCAACTGCTTGTGCAAAGCTACCAAGGGGGTGAGCAGGGGTTATCTTAGGAGTGCGACTCCCTCACCCTGACTAGAGTGAGAGTCCCTACTCGTATAGAGTGTAAACTGACTGACAACTAGAGGCCCTATCTGCAGATACAAAGCCAGATGGGAAAACAAACCTCTCCTCACATTCTGGCATAGGTATCTACAACACAGCAAACTAGTGACATGATGAGCCCCACACATGCTTTATGCTGGTTACAGGATGCTACAAATCCTTCATTAGTGAAAAACAGGCAGAGTATGAATGCATACACTGATGGTGGTGACATAAATGCAATGATTTGCGTTTTGAGAGCATGTAGTGTGTCAAAGACACCTTACGGGCAAACCACTTGCCAGTACGCAAAAGGGACTTCATGTCACAGCAGCCTCTTGGGCACATTCTGCAAGAGCAGAAACTCCAGTGCCCACCTTTTTTTGAGGGCATAAAGACCATGCTCACGCTGCCACGTCTTGCTCGGCAATCCGGCTTCCACATGGACGGTCTTCCATTCCTGGTCTCCACCATTGCTTGGAGTTCCCGGACGCCGACTTCACCTGTGAGGTCATCGGGCACTTTAAACTTCAAAGCCAGACATATGGTTGCTTCTCTCTGCAAATCAGCTAAGAGGTCTTCAATGATGCCTGCAATATCATCTCCACAAGATGATGACAGCTAAGTGCATAGCATGTGCATGCAAGAACAGTACATTGAGAGAGAGGTAACTCAAGTCATTTGTGCTAGCATAACTACTAACACTCAGAGTGTTAATCACAGACTTACTACTAATATGTGCTAACACACTCAACAACATGCTTGCACAGAAAGAGAAAAGAAGCTTGTGCTTGATAGAGCGCTTGATCCCATAACGACAGCAATAGGCTTGTCTTACGAATTTGGCGATTAAGGTTAAACAAGATTTATTGACTATGGTGCATCAGCAGGCCAAAGAGCAGTGCAATTGACCCAAGAAGTATTCAGAGGAGTGATAGTACAACTTCTTGTTTCTTTAATCAAGCAGCAATACAACCAAAGGCTACATGTGAGTGTGAGTGTCATAAGATCTTTATAACTGGCTTGAGTGCGTGTGTGGTGAGAGTGAATGAGAAAGTCGCTGGTTAACTTATGTTAATAGAGCATATACTCTTCCCTCTCTATACTGACTACAGAGAACAAGGCCATACCGGCTTCCTTCGTTATACCACCCTGAGACAACATCTTGCACACTGTTTGAACAAGTGCTGAGTGCAGACAACCAGAAGGCTGTCTTTATTATTTTCTCCACACCCCCATTCCCTTGGGTGCGCTCCTTAACGAACAGTATTAAAGTTTCCCTGGTAGAACACTAAGGGGAGTGGCCGAACAGTCATCCCGTTAACATACACCACAGTGCTGGCCCTGGGATCCCAAGTTAGTGCAGTGCATGCTTTTGTGTTTGCTGGAATCTGACATGCACTATACCCCTATCGCGCATGACCGAAGATTGTGTGCAGTATGGGTTTAGGTACATGCAGGGTGTTGGCAACAGGGCCTGGCCCCAGGCCACATTGTTAATGAACGGTAATTCTATATTACTTTACGTTAAAAAAAAAACACAAAACCATTGAAGTTCAGCAGTTATAGTTATACTTATCTGAAGAAACTATAGCTCATGCCGTTAAGTAACTTTAGACCACAAGTTATAATTTCTTATCATAAGTATACCTATAACTATAACTATAACTGCTGAATTTCTATGGTTTTGTGTGGGCAAAATGTCAGCCTAACTAATACGTCCCATGTATATTTATATATCAAATGACTGCTGAGCGCTGTGTTACCTCACAGGGGTGTCATGTGGTGCTGGCAAGATAATTGCATCCAAACTCCACAGAGTGCACTCAGGAGAAAAGTGTATTTCAGTTTATTCCTGAATCTCCAACCCTGCAACACATTTCAGCCACAAGGCCTTGATCACGCCTATGGGACAGTGACACCAAACACATATATATCGACATTCCAAAGTAAGCAAAAGACTCAACCTCAAAGAGGGGTGGCAGAGGGTTACACAATTCATCACCTGCAACACTACATTTGTGATATACGTACTAGAGTGCCCTTGTGGCCTCTGGTATGTGGGGAGCATCATACACCAGATACGCAAGAGAATTCTGGAACACACTAGAGCAATCACCAATAAGGACAAGCATTACCCAGTTGCAAGGCATTTTGAGACAAACCATTTCAGTAACAGATAAAGGCCCTCATTACAACATTGGCGGTAAATCCCACAGAGAGAGACACCACCATCAACAAACTAGCATGCACAGGCACACAACATCATCACTCACACAAATTCCACGCATCTCAAACAACACACACAAACACATCCTCTTACACATCACAACACACACCACCTCACACATCACCCACACCACCCCATGGCACTGCAAAGACACCCCAGGTTCTCTGAGGAGGAGCTCAGGGTCATGGTAGAGGAAATCATCCTGGTAGAGCCACAGCTATTCAGATCACAGGTGCAGCACACCACCATTGCTAGGAAGATGGAGCTATGGTGCAGAATCGTAGACAGGGTCAACACAGTGGGACACCATCCAAAAACACGGGATGACATCAGGAAGAGGTGGAACAACCTACGGGGGAAGGTGTGTTCCGTGGTCTCAAGACACCAGATTGCAGTTCAGAGGACTGGCGGCGGACCCCCACCTCCTCCCCCACAACTAACAACATGGGAGGAGCAGGTCTTGGCTATACTGCATCCTGAGGGCCTCACAGGAGTAGCTGGAGGAATGGACTCTGGTAAGTCAAATCTTAACTATTACATCCCCCACCCTACCTGCATGCTATCACTCCAACACTTTACATATTCTCCACTATCACAAACCACCCATCCCAACACCAAGCCCTGCATGCAACACCAAAGCATGGACACCCATCACCAAAGCATGTCCACTACACATACCCACACAGATCCCCAAACCAAATATCACACAAGGTCCTAGACAAGAATGTAAGCACTGGGGTACAGGGTCATCCACCCATTGCACACAATGGCACACACAGATGCAATAATCAAGCCTTTACACCCCTGCAGGACCCCTACCCAATTTCACTGGACAGGAGGTTCCAGACATGGGCACTCCCCCTCCCCCCACAGAAGAGGCCCACAGTGATGACAGCAGCTCTGTCCAACTGGATCTAGATGACCAGCCCGGCCTATCTGGGACCTCGGGACAGTCGGTTCCCCACACACTGGCACATGCCACCACAGAGCCTCCCCCCTCAGGAAACACCAGCACAGCACCCACCCAGCGGGCCCATACCTCTGTCCCCAGGACACGTCAAGCAGCAGTGTGTCCACCACTACAGGGAACCCAGGCAAACCCACAAACCCAAGAACATCAGGGACCTTGGGGCAGTGGCAGTGGGCACACGGTTCAGGGGACAGAGGAATAGGAAAACAGGGGAACTGGGAGGACTGCTGTGTGACAGGGGGAGGAAAGGCCCAGGGAACCCACTCTCCACGAGGCACTCTCCAACATCATGCGAGCATTCCCAGGAGACGATGGCAACGGTACTGGCCAAGTTTCAGGACACCCAGCGCCTGCAGGAGGAACAGTATTTGGGGATTGGGGAGGACTTAAAGTCCATTAACACCACCCTGGTCACCATTGTAGGGGTGCTGAAGGACCTTGTGAACACCAGGAGGGACACTGTGGCACAACAAGGGGCCACTGACACTAGCCACGATGATGAACTGCCGACCCCCTCCGCTGGCGCTAGTGGACAGGAGGCAGCGCCACAGGACCACGACACCAGCACCCCACCCCCTGCAGATGGAGAACCACCCTGCAAACTGTCCCTGAGATCCAGGACAAAGACAGAGAACAATGCCAAGACCCCTGCCAAGAAATGAGACCACCCTGAATGTCATCCTTCTGTCCCACTTTGTCACCCTGTCCATCCATCAACTGCCCTAGCTCCACTTCCTATTCCCCTTTGGACAATGCACCTGTGAGACAAATAACTGGACTCTGCCATGGACATTCCTCCACCATCACCCCGGACCATTTTACAACCCCCTCCACTAATTTGCACTTAAATAAACACC
This sequence comes from Pleurodeles waltl, assembly GCF_031143425.1. Lineage (NCBI taxonomy): Eukaryota > Metazoa > Chordata > Amphibia > Caudata > Salamandridae > Pleurodeles > Pleurodeles waltl. The sequence goes on along the minus strand of NC_090444.1, from coordinate 1,659,281,276 downwards.
TTCGAATCACAAAACAATCTGGAGTCAGTCTGTGCTTTCACAAATGTGTATTTGCAATAACTGAGGAAAATAGCAAAGTCCATTGTATTGTGACACAGCTCTAGTCCATGAGGTAACATAGCAGAGGTCACACGTGGGACCCACATCTGTGAAATGTAAAGGCAAAGTGACAGGTCAGGGTCCATACACTGGGTGAAAGTGACAGACATATGATAGGTCTAACAATGTTATGAGATGTAGGAGGCAGTATTGCTGGATCACGTTGTTTCTGTTGTCTATATCCTCTTCTTCTGCCTCCTCTTCTTCACTGTCCACAGGCTCCACAGCTGCCACAAGACCTCCTTATGGACCATCCTCCTGCAGAAAAGGCACCTGTCGTCGCAAAGCCAAGTTGTGCAGCATACAGCAGGCCACGATAATCTGGCACACCTTTTTTGGTGAGTAGTAGAAAGAACCACCTGTCATATGGAGGCACCGGAACCTGGGCTTCAGGAGGCCGAAGGTTCTTTCTATAATCCTCCTAGTTCGCCCATGTGCCTCATTGTAGCGTTCCTCTGCCCTTGTCCTGGGATTATTCACTTGGGTCAGTAGCCATGACAGGTTCGGGTACCCAGAGTCACCTGCAAATGTGGAGGGACAACTGTTAGACGCACATTAACCCGTAGGGACAAGCCCAGACAACTATTCACACTGTACAGGGTCCTTGTACTCACCTATTAGCGACACACAGTGCCTCTGGAGTTGCCCCATCACATAAGGGATGCTGCTATTCCTCAGAATGTAAGCGCCATGCACTGAGCCAGGAAACTTGGTGTTCACATGGGAGATGTACTGGTCGGCCAAACACACCATCTGCACATTCATTGAATGGTATATCTTCCGGTTTCTGTACACCTATTCACTCCTGCGGGGGGTACCAAGGCCACATGTGTCCCATCAATGCCACCTATGATGTTGGGGATATGTCCCAGGGCGTAGAAGTCACCTTTCACTGTGGGCAAATCCTCCACCTGAGGGAAAACGATGTAGCCGCACATTTGTTTCAGCAGGGCAGACATCACTCTGGACAACATGTTTGAGAACATAGGCTGGGACATCCCTGATGCAATGGCCACTGTTGTTTGAAAAGACCCACTTGCCAGGAAATGGAGTACTGACAGGACCTGCACTAGAGGGGGGATTCCTGTGGGATGGTGGATAGCTGACATCAGGTTTGGCTCAAACTGGGCACACATTTCCTGGATTGTGGCACGATCAAGTATGTAGGTGACTATTACATGTCTCTCTTCCATTGTCGACAGGTCCACCAGCGGTCTGTACATAGGTGGATGCCGCCATCTCCTCACCTGCCCCAGCGGACGTGCCCTATGGACGAGAACAGCGAGCACAGAGTCAGCCAACACTGAGGTAGTAAAAAAACAATTTATTGCACACATTTGTCAATCCGCTATGTGCCTGTCTCTGTGTGTATGCAAGGCCTAGATATGTGTGATGCATTTAAAAATAATGCCATGTGGCCCCCTGAAATGGCGTCTGCCTGACCTGTAATGTGGGACAGGGGGATATGAGGTAACTGCGCTGGTGTTGTCCACCGTCGCGGTAGGCGGTTGAAGACCGCGGCGCAATCATGCATTGGTTAACATTGGGCCCTCTGGGTCCCAAGAGCCAATGACGATGTACACCAGCAGTGACGGTACGCACCGCCGCGGACGTGACTGCCATTTTCTTTCTGTTCACTCATTTGATATCTGACCTTCGACAGGAGAGGACCTACACTGCAAGTGCTGCTGTGACCTCAGTCTGGAAGCGACGATGGCTCATGTGTCTGGGGAAAGGGCCCCTGCCTTCACTTCGGAGGAGTTGGAGAAGTAAGTGGATGGGGTCCTCCCCCAGTACACGCTACTCTACGGTCCTCCAAACAAGCAGGTGAGTACAATGTGAGCATGCTGCATGGGCAATGCCTGTTTGGAGTGGTGTGGATGGAAGATAAAGGTGGGGGGGACTGAGGCCTGCATGAGCGGACGGTGAGTGTATGTGCGTCAGGGCAAGGGTGGGAACATGGGACAATGACTGTGATGGTCCGGGCGGTTAAAGTTTTTCCTTTTCCCCTGTACTATTCCTCTAGGTCAGCACCCACCAGAAGAAAGATATTTAGCGTGCCATCGCCAAGGATGTCCGGACCCTGGGGGTCCACCACAGACGGAGCACCCACTGCCGTAAAAGATTGGGGGACATTCACCGCTGGAGCAAGCAGACAGCAGAGGCCCAGCTGGGGATGGCCGCCCAACGTGGGAGGGTGCCCGTCGCACCATGACCCCCCCCCTGATGTTCCGGATCCTGGCGGTGGTGTATCCGGAGTTGGATGGGCACTTGAGGGCATCACAGCAGCCACAAGAGGGTGAGTACTGTCACATCCATCTGACTCTGCTCACATTAGGAGGTGTCTGGTTGGGGGAGGTGGGCAATGGGTTACCCTAGGCCAGGGCGAGCTTTGTAGGCAAGGACCCTTTATGAGGCAGGCTATGTGGCACCCCAACCCCACTAGTGGTAAGAGCCATCTACACCTAGTCAGGCTCCTGTGACTTCCATGTGTGCAGCAATCAGGCATAGGTCTTGTACCCCATGTCCCTGTGATTAATAAGGGAACTCTAAGTGCATGGCGTAGTGCAGAGGGCTGCTGTGTCTGTAGTGTCCGCCAACGGTAGCGGTATTGCATGCACTGAACATGTCTTTCTTCTTTCTTCCCCACCCCTTTTTGTGGTCTCCCTGTTCTTGTGTGCATTAGTATCATCAGGCGGAGGAGCAGTGCCACCGGAGCAGGAGGGAGCCGCATCCTACATGGCCCTGGAGGGCGAGACAACGGAGTCTGAAGTCACCAGTGCGACGGAGGGTGAGGGGAGCTCCACGGCGGGGACGGGAGCAGAGACCAGCGACACCGACTCCTCCTCTGATGGGAGCTCCCTTGCAGTGGCGGGCCCCTCTGTGCCCAACGCATCACCAGGTACAGCCGCCACCACCCCTACCAGCACCGCCCTCCCAGCAGCCCCTCAGCGTGTGTCCCGTGGCTGCTCACCCAGGAGGGTGGGCATCTCCTTCGCCCCAGGCACCTCAGGCCGTGCCCCAGTCAGCCCTGCTGCCCTCACTGAGGAGGCCATTGACCTCCTGAGATCCCTCACTGCTGGGCAGTCTACCATTCTGAATGCCATCCAGGGTGTAGAGAGGCAGTTGCAACAAACAAATGCATACCTGGAGGGCATTCATTCTGGCCAGGGAGCCCAACAGAGAGCATTTGAGGCTCTGGCCTCAGCACTGATGGCAGCCATTGTCCCTGTGTCCAGCCTCCCCCCTCCAACTTCCTCCAACCAGACCCAATCCCCAGTACCTTAGCCTACCCCAAGCACACCATCAGACCAGCATGCACACACATCAACACACAAGGGTGGTTCAGGCAAACATAAGCACCACACATCCCACAGGCACTCACACAAGCATCATACCCATGCAAACATACCAACATGCACTGCCTCCACTGTGTCCCCCTCCTCCACGTCTCCCTCCTCCCTCCCTGTCATGTCGCCACTCACACCTGCATGCACTACATCCTCAGACACTACCTCCATCACTAGCACGCCCATCACCACACACCGCTCACGTGCACTCACCACCCCACTACCATTCACACATCCCCTGTGTCCTCTCCCAGTGTGTCTGTGAGCCCTCCTCCCAAAGTACACAAACGCAGTCACACACCCACCCAACAGCCATCCACCTCACAACAGCCTCCAGCCCATTCACCTTCACCCAAAGTCAGCAAACGTACACCTCTTACATCCACTACCTCTTCCTCCACTCCAAACCCCCTCCATCTACCCGTCCCAATGTGTCTAAAACGCTTTTCCTATCAAATGTTGACCTCTTCCCTACACCTCCCCCTCCTTGTCCGTCCCCTAGGGCCCGCCTTTCCAGGTGCCAACCCAGCACCTCAGCCACCACATCACCGGACACAGTGGTGCCAGCAATAGCGGGATTCTGGAGTGTGCCAAGCAACAGGGCTGCCAGTGTCCCAAGGAGCGAGGGCAAGGACATTCCCCCACCTCCAAAACAGAAAAAGTTGCCCACATCCCGGAGGGAGAAGGCGAAAAAACACCTGCCACCAAGGGCTCAGGCAAGACAAAAGTTGAAAGTGGCAAGACAGCTGCGCCACCATCCAAGGTGGGGAAGGGCCTGTAAATCAAAGGCAGGTCCACGTCGACGCCAACCTGCACGCTGGACAAGACGGCAACCGGCATCGCCACCTGCACCACCGCCACAGACACCGCCGCCAGCACCCTAGACACTGAACCCTTCACCAGCACCGCAGACACTGTGCCCTTCACCAGCACCGCAGTCAGTGAGCCCGCCGCAAGCACCGCCGCTACTGACACCGCCGCCAGCACTGCAGTCAGTGAGACCGCCACCAGCACCGCAGTCAGTGAGGCCGCTACCAGCAACGCCGCCAGCACCGATGCCACAGAGCCCGCCGCAAGCACCGCTGCTACTGACCCCGCCGCCAGCACCGCCAGCGGCCCAGCAACATCCTGAGCCAGTGGCACCACCGCAGACATGGCTGCCATCCCCAGTATTCACTCGTACAAGGCTGGTGGTCAGTTCTAGGAGCCTGGGCAGCTTGCATGTTACACCACCGTCAGTGGAGTGTCACATCCACTACCTCAGTCCTTGGCAGGATGAAGCACTCTGGGCACAAATCCCCCTCCAGAACCAGTGGAGAGATACATCCACTACCTCAGTCCTTGGCAGGATGAAGCACTCTGGGCACAAAGCCCCCCCCCCAGAACCAGTGGAGTATCACATCCACAACCTCAGTACTTGGCAGGACGAAGCACTCTGGGCACAGAGTCCCCTCCAGAACCAGTGCAGACTGTTATCCACTTGAGAGACTGTGGCTTTTCACTCCCCAGGATAAAGCAGTGGGCAACCCACCCACTGGAGAGACTTGAGAGACTGTGGCTTTGCACTCCCCAAGATAAAGCAGTGGGCAACCCACCCACTTGTGAGACTTGAGAGACTGTGGCTTTGCACTCCCCAGGATCAAGCAGTGGGCAGCCCACCCACTGGAGAGACTTGACAGACTGTAGCTTTGCACTCCCCAGGATAAAGCAGTGGGCAATCCACCCACTGGAGAGACTTGAGAGACTGTGGCTTTGCGCTCACCAGGATAAAGCAGTGGGCAAACCACCCACTGGAGAGACTTGAGAGACTGTGGCTTTGCGCTCCCCAGGATGCAGCAGTGGGCAACCCACCCACTGGAGAGACTTGAGAGATTGTGGCTTTGCACTCCCCAGGATAAAGCAGTGGGCAAACCACCCACTGGAGAGACTTGAGAGACTGTGGCTTTGCACTCCCCAGGATAAAGCAGTGGGCAAACCACCCACTGGAGAGACTTGAGAGACTGTAGCTTTGCACTCCCCAGGATAAAGCAGTGGGGAACCCACCCACTGGAGAGACTTGAGAGACTGTGGCTTTTCACTTCCCAGGATATATCAATGGGCATGGAGCCCCCTCGTGGAGCTGGCGTCGTGCACTCATCCGGGTGAGGTGCCCCTCTTCCCTTCCCCCTGAGGTGCCTGTTTCATTTTGATCTGATGCCCCAGCAGTGTTCTCTCCGTTTCGAGACGGGTATCGAGTGTGGGCCTCGCCCATGCATTTTGGGCCCAGTGATCCACGGACTATGAATGGTGCACTACCCGGACTTGAATAGTTGGTGTACATAATTGTTTATACTGTATTTAAAGTTTTGACTAATGGATTATTATTGATTACAATCGTTACAATCATTTCCTTTTGTCATTGCGTTCTTCCAGGGGGGTTTGGGGGGGTGTAAATGTAATGTATTTGTGTGTATGTTGTTGTGGGTGAGGGTGAGGGTGGGGGTGTTGCGTTTTGCGTGTGTGTGTCACTCTCTTTTCCCTCCCCCTGCCCTGTGTTGTAGGTGCAGTTCTCACTGTGGTCGTCGCCGCCGTCTTTCGTGCTCCTGGTAGAGGAGCAGGAATACTATCGCAGGGAGCATTTGGAGTTCTGGCTCCTTTGCGTCCTGGTTCCTCGTGGGTTGTGTAGAGGTGAGTGTTTCCCCTTCTAAGTCCTGTTCCCGCCGTATTTTTGTTCGCGTTGAATCCGCCCCAGAAAAGGAGGCGGATTGGCCTCTCATAATAGTGTGGGTGGTACATTGTCTTCCGCCTGTCTGTAGGCGGTTACTGCACCTGTGTTTGTTTCTACCGCCGTGGCGGTCGGAGTATTAAAGTGGCTGTCTATGTTGGCGGTTTCCGCCATTGTCGTGATTCAATTTTTTTTACCGCCAGCCTATTGGCGGTCTTACCGCCACTTTAACACAGACCACCAGGGTTGTAATGAGGGCCAATATCTCAAGTTCTTTGGCATTGAGAAGCTGGCCCTGGATGTGCAGGGTGGCAATAGGGTGGATAAGTAAAGGAAATACGAGTCCAGGATGATTGTAGTGCAGTGACACAGCGTGCAGTGGCATAGAGTAGAGTGGTGCAAAGTAGATTTGAGTGGCATTGATTGCAGTGATGTAGAGTGGCATAGAGTGTGTTGGCATCGAGTGGTACAGAGTAGAGAGGAGTGACATAGAATGCAGTGGCATAGAGCAGAGTGGTGCAGCATACATTTTTTATTTCATTTCTATAGTACCACAGTACTATCTTGATAATTTGGAGGACGTACTGTCGTACACCATAAACTTTTTAAAGAAATATGTAAATCAATAAAAATATTCTTCTCTAACTGAACAGAGTTTGCTAAACTGCCTCATGTCTTCTTATACATTACAGAAACCAATAATAATGTGGACTTCACAATGGAACTCAGAACAAAGAGTGGCTAAACAATAGAGCTGCCTTTTTATTTTGCAAGGGCTTAAATTAACGAATAGTATTGTGTTTCGGCATCGCTATGTACTGCAGTATGTGGCAAAGGGACAATGGTATACCACAGCCCAATATATCACTACATTTGTGTCCTTTTTTACTTAAAAGCTACTGAACAAAGCCAGATCAAATAAGAAAAAGGATGCTTGTCACACCATAATCTATATTTCTGCCAAAATTAATGTAAATCACTTTAGCCATTTTGTCGATATGGCTGTCTAAAACTTTTATGGGAAATGCATCTGTGAAAAAACGCATTTCGAAATCCCCTTTTTTCTTTCCACCCCTTAACTAACCACAAACCTTTGAATCATAAGTCAATGTAGAAAAAAGAACATGTCTGCAAAGTTTTGTGAAGATTAATGAAATGGTGACAAAGTTATTAGCAAGCAAAAATCTTAGGAATTCCTGTCTCTGATAATCCTCGCAGTTAAGTCAGCTATGCCATAGGAAAAGTGTTTTTTGTGTTGCTACTAACTTTGGCCCTCTCCCCTTAATTATCACATTTGGCCCTGAGGGATGGGGTCCCTGGGTCCAACATAACCTTGGGGTCACTTGGTTTTCCTTCCATTGAAAGTACATAGGACTCTGGGGGATGGGGTTTTCATGACGTAATAAGGTTCAGGGGGGAAATTGCCTTGCCCCCCATGCTTTAAGAAACAGAAGTCCTTTGAGGATGAGGTTTCCTGGGCCTAATGAGTCTCGGGGAGCGGGGCAAGTGGCCTCCATTTCCTTTCAAAACAGAGGACCCTGGGTAATGGGGTTCCCAGTGCCTCATGGGGTTACAGAAGCTTCGGGAGAGGATCTTTATGGGCCCACCTCCCTTTAAAAAACGTAAGGCCCTTTGGTCAACTCCCTGCCCTATACAGCCATTGTTTTAAAAAAAGACTTAAAAATTCACTGAGTAAAACAAAGGTTAAAGTAACATTATAGTTAGGTGTGATAAAAAGAACTGTTTTCTTCACAAAATACCTTAAAAATATACTGAAATAAACAAAGATAAAAGTGATGTTATAGTTTGGTGAATATGTCAGTGACAATATTAATGTTTTAAACTGACAAAAAACAAAGAAATACACCAGTTAAAGCTAGCAGAACTAACAATAACTTGCACCCCTGCTATGAACTGCTTATAACCTCACATTTTACATCATTCATGAGATGTTCTATGGCATCATTTATGACATCACTGATGACATCTCAAATGACCATATTACTTTTCTACTTAATTTTGTACAGCCTGGGTCCAGGTAATGGGTGTAAATGTTTACAAAACGCAAGTGCTTCTAATGCATCTTAGGTGTGTAGAGGTATTGAACCTGTTCTGGGAATATGAGTTATTAGGGACATACATGCCTTAACTTATTCATATATATTTTTTATTACAAACTTTTCTGAGTACTAATTTCCAGCATTAGGTAAACATCTTTGATAATAACATGATTTGTAATGTGTTCACTAATTAATAATAAAATATTATTTGTGATTGCTGAATGATATTAACTTGTAGTAGTACATGCTTCAAAATAGCACTGTTGGTAGTTTCACTTTCTCACTGATTTATGACAAGTTGTCTTTGTTGCAGACAATTGTTAAGTTTGTATATCGTGATGTATTTACTTTATTCCCGTCACTCATGATCTAGGCCATCGTGGCTGAAACACATTGGTTGGTGTGTTACCAGTAAATTATATTTTCATTTACTGCTCTGGAGTGCCTGTTTTTTTCTTTGGGAAGACACAGTTTTTGTGATTACCACTGTGTAGTTATAGTTAGGATCTAGTTACCATAGGAAACTGCTTTTTTGTTTTGCTAATAACTATGGTGCTGTTTTCAAAAATTAAAGTTAATCAATTTCAGCTCCTTTCTGAAAGGTTTGGGCTGATCTGTAATGCCGTGGATGAGAAAAAGTTTAGTTCCAAATTGCTATTCCTCCATTCCAATTCAGTGGGAATTTTTGGCCAGAGCTACAGCAATAACAGATATATGGAATTACATCAAATTTGTCAGAAAGCTAGATCTGTACCCAGAAAGTGTGCTTTTGTGATTTGGTGTAAATCCATCCAGTAGTTTTTGAGGAATTAAGATTCAAAATGTATAGACATCTGAACGTTTGGGTATGAGGAAATCGAGCTGAAGTAGTGCGGGCACGCAACTTCAAGAGGGCCAGTTTGAGCATCAGCTGCTGCACTCCCACGTGAGAAACCTCTCATGATCCCCATAGCACCTCAACCCTGATTTTCTGTGCCTCAACCTGAAGAGAAATGTCCTGAAAATAAAACAAAATAAAGTATAAGGAGGCACAGTAGAGGTCCCCTCAACACTATGAACCTTGAACCTATTCCCAGGTGCTCCCCTTGGATAAAACATTGAAATAATTTCATCGGGACACTTGCAGGAGACAGGGTATCTCCCTTATTTGCTTGAGACTCCCATGGCATCAGAAAACAATTTTAAAAAACATAAGTGGGCAGGGTGAAACTTGGTTTAGGCCAGGCCCTGCGGCCAACCCAATTTTATGCTCAGTGGAGGATTCAGAGCACCCACAGGAGCCTGTGCCAAACCCAATGCCTCGCACGGCTGAAGGCCATGCGCAATATGTGAACTATGTAAGGAGTTATTGTTGGTTTCATTCACCATTCGTCTTCCCTACCTGAGGGGGGGATTGATGTAAAACATTCCCATCCCTTGATTGTAGTATTGCGATGATCTGGGAACAGATTTTTATACTGCTTTAACATAGTAGCCTGGACTAGATGAACCTGGATGAGGTTGGCTAAAGGTGGAGTAGATTAATTCTTTATAACACAATGCTGCATTATTAGATAATTCCTCATGCCCCCTCACTTTTGACTTCAAATTAATACTGTGCTATTGTTCTAAACTATTGTGCTGGGTTTACGGATGTCAAGAAACATCTTCTCAGAGGCAGGTTTTTACTACGACAATGGTTTCAGGGGGACCTATGTGATACACTGCTGAATATTTTTCTCTACTGCAATCTCTAGATCACATGTCAATCCCCATGGCTGTAATTTCCCCTGAGCCCCTTTCCACATCTCACAGCTTTTACTCTTACATGGCTGCTTACTAGCCCTGTTTAGAAATATCTAGTTGCCATATTCTATACTCCCATGGAGGAGAGCACACATGCTGCATTAACAGTTAATGGGAAACAGACCCACAGTCCCTAAAAATGAACCTGATAAGCTGGGTGGAGTGGGATCTTCTCAGCAGAGGCTTCGCTGGGGGGTAGGGCACTCAGCTATATGTTTATAAAAGTGAAAACTGACAATGTTTGGTCTTGAAACTTATAGATGTGGGAAGAACACAATATGCTATTAAATTGGGGTTCAGTTCACTTTTACGATTTTGTGGACTGCTATGGCTGTGCTGGCCACCCCTTTACTATGTTTTTCTTGCTCTTAATTGGGTGACGGGCACTCTGCTAGTTGGGGATCTGGGTGGAGAATCACCCAAAGTGCAGGGTAGCAGGGGGGAGTTGGTTGGGGATGGTTCTGATCAGTGGTTTTGGTTGTTTATATAATCTGTTATGTTCAAGCTCAGCAATATTGGGTAAGGCAGAGAGACCACTTGAGGACTTGAGGTGAGGGTAAAGGGGCTCTAAATAATTCAGAATGTACAGGGGGCAATATGCCCTATCCTATTTCACAAAATGGGGTGCTGCACTAAATCAGTCATGACATGGAATGGCAATGGCTTCGGTAACAAAGTCAAGTGCACTCCGGTCCTACAGTACATCCATAGACACTCACCTGACATTGTCCTGCTGCAGGAAACACATCTTAATGGGAATTGATACAAAGCACTTAACTGCATGGGATACTCCCTCCTGGCTCACTCAGGGTTTGCCTCCATTTTCAAAACTTTGGTGCCATGTACTCCACAAAACACATGGCATGATCCTCTGGGCCGCTCTGTGGCCTAGACGGGCACTTGGGAGGGCCACACGCTGATCCTTTGTTCAGTCTATATACCAGCATGACTACTCTCCTGGTGCTTAGAACACTCCTTTTAGACCTGCCAATGGGGGTTTTAATACTTGTGAGTGACATGAATACCGTCATGACAATGGACATGGATAGGGTTTCAGCTTCACAGGAGGGGCTAGATACCACTGCTCTTCCAACCTTTGTGGAAGCAATGGGCCTAGTAGATCTCTGGAGATAGCACCATCCGTTGTTATGACAATACACATATCTGGCAGTCACGCATAATAGTTTCACACGGTTGGACTATCTGTTCACCCATAATACAACAACGGGTTGCTTCCATAGTGCTGGCCATCTGGCGAGGGGCATCTCTGACCACTTCCCAGTGGAGGTGATGCTTGTGGGCCTCCGACAAAAAACAAATGCAGACACCCCTGAATAGATCCATTGTACCTGAAGGATGCATCACTTTGGGATAAGCTCTTTGAAAGGACGGAGCAGTACTTTTGGGAAAATGAAGGCACAGTTGCATCGACCTGCACTCTGTGGGAGGTCTACAAGACGGTGCTGTGGGGTCATGTCCAAGCAATAATAGGGGATGGAAAAAGGAAGAAAAGATAAATTGTGAGGATCTAGAGAAGGATGTTGCTGATCTGAAATCAGCAGTACCATATGGGGGACCCTTTGACCCTGTTTGGATACACTGGCTTCGACTTCTTCAATGGGAGTTTAAGGACTTAGTGGAAGACAAGTCTAAGTCCCACGCAATAGCTGTGCAGCGTTGTCTCTATGATGTCAGTAATAAGGCCGTCAAGCTGCTAGTCTGGCTACATAGAAAGAATGAGTCAGGAACTGGGTGGTAGAAGTCAGAGATGAAGAGGGGGGTTTCACACGTCAGGGGAAGTGATAGCAGAGGCCTTCACAACATACTGTGAATGTGACCGCCAGTGAGTGTGCGGAGCTCTTGAGGGATATTGCTCTAAAGACCTTATCTGGGGAGGAAAGGAGGGAACTTGAGCTAGACCTGAGTGTAGAGGAAGTGAAAAGTGCAATTCATAGGCTAAGGTCTGGTAAGTGGGAAGGGTATGTCCAGTCGTGGGTCCCATGCTCACTGCACCACTGGATTCAATGATGGGTGCTACCCTGAAACAGGTCCCAGGATGCTTGTTTCCAGTCCAGGGAGGACCTGGCTCGGCAGTTCAGGCTAGACTGTTCCTGTGGGAAGTAGGTTCAAGACTGATTTGCATATGGCTGGGCCCAAACTGGAGTGGCGTGGTGGGCAAAAAAACGATGGACCAAATACAGAACCTGTGGCTGGGGGTGAATGTTTGCATTGTTCAGCATTTCGACCATCATCTGTTCTTTTTGCTTTTGTTCAGTGGGCTTAACAGGGTCCCTTTAGCCAGCCAGTGTCCCATTGCGGTTGGCCTGGACTTTTGACTTTGATCCAGTCCGGTACGATCATATATCCCCAATGCTGCTTTTTGCTTCTTGCCACTATTTTGTGCTCTAAACTTTGAAATTCAATAACTCCAGTGGACTTGTTTTATTTACTACATTTTTATATTTTTTTCTAACATGGTATGGAATCTTTTTGGGTGGTGTTTTCACTGTTTTACTGTTTGAAGTGTTGCACACATACTTTAATCACTGCCTCTAAGTTAAGTCTGTCTGCTCTGTGCCGAGCTATCACTGTTTTACTGTTTGAAGTGTTGCACAAATACTTGATATACTGCCTCTAATTTAAGCCTGGCTGCTCTGTGCCAAGCTACCAGAGAGTGAGCAGAGGTTAATTTAGAGTTTGCCTATACCTTACCTCGACTAGGACTGTGGTTGCTGCTTAACCAGGGCTCATACTCCAGTCAACCAACAACCCAATTTCTAACCGTTAACTTTATCTTGGCAAAGGTTTCACCTCCTAAGTACCAGAGTAGCACAACTATAAAGTAATAAGCAAAAGAAGAGATGCCAGTCATCCTTTACAAAGGGCCTTCCACTGCAGAGCAAAATGTGCTATTGCGTTTTTGGTAACTTTGGGCTAGAAACAATTTTTGACGGTTAATATATAAATATTATGCACCAGCTGGTGAATTATGTGGCAAATGTTGCAAATCCATAATTTTGTGGAAAACGCTGCAGCTGTAAAACCATTTAATTCCAGTGGCCCAGGCTAAAAGGCTCTAGTATTAAAACTATCACAACTCAGAATAATTATAAAAGCATCCGAAAACAGCTGATAAATCGTCGGATGAACCAGTTTATTCATGATATTGCAGCTTCAAAATAAACATTTTCAGAAATTCCCCTGTCTCAGGGCAGAAAATATAATGCTGTAGTCACAGCTGGCTACAATGTGTGAATTTCATTAAAAAAAATCTCTCTGTGTTTCATAAAAATAAACGAACCCTTTCCTAATCAGTTATTAATAAAACATTTGTCTACCGCACCGAACTGATGTTTCTAAGTAATACTTCAGTAAAACGCTGGCCCACATATTGTAAGCCCTGTTAAAAGCAGCAGATCACTGAGGTTGAAACTTCGCGGAAGAGCTGCTTCGTGTATGTAGTCTGACAAAACGGGGTTCTTTCGAGAAGGTAGGAGAGCAGCAAAGAATAAGTGCAAAGGTCTCTTTTTTTGTAATCACAAAATCTACAGTCACTAGACGGAATTACGTCAATCTACGTTTGCAACATCACAACCAGCGAAAACAGCCCAACTCCTAACCTTGAGTAGTATAACACTGCAAGGCAATGGTAGTGGCCCTAAAACGTAATCTTCTTGTTTATTTCTTTCATATTAATTGTGGATAAAGTTTTTTTTTTTTTTTTTCTATTCGCGGCTGTGCGAAATGATTGGTCCATGCTTTATCTTTCTTGAGAACGAAGTAAGTCCCACGGTTTCTCGATAGTTGTTTTTTCAGTGCTAGTTGTGTATACACATATATTCCAATTAGAAGGTCTTGACGACAAAGAAGATTTTCTCCACAGAAGGCCCTTTAAGGAGTCTGCTGATTTTATGCCAGACAGTAAGCAAGCTTCCATACAATATCATAGTGCAGCACCAATTTTCTTGCACTCCTTAGCCCCCCCCAATGCAACCATGTGTGTGCCATATTTAAAATATGGTGCACAATGGCGGTAGTTAGGGGAACTAGCGACAAAATGTTTTACACCAGTTCGGAGCTTTGCAGGATTTGCATAAAAAATGTTGACACTAATCCTGCAAACCTCATTGAGGCCTATTGACAACAATGATGTGCCTCCTTTTAACGCCTGCTCTGATCAGCCATTAATAGTGCTGAAAAAAATTTCTTTTAGATTTTTTTGCCCCCCCCCAACGGAGGAGCAGACATAAAGTGGCTCAAGGGGTTACAAAGTGGTGCAATGCATGCATTGTGACACTTTCTACATTTGGCGTAGCATTTTGGCCTATTTGGGTCACATTAGTGCAAAAAAAATGACAATAATGTGGCACAAGGAGCCGCTAGGAGCTCTTAAATCAGCCCCTCATTTTCCAAATATTCAGCTTTGTTCTAGGTCTCGTCACCTTGCTGATTTGCCTGGAAAACCCTGATTGCCATTTGGGAGTTGGTAAAAATTTCCCTTGATCACTTTCAGTGAAAGGGCTAAAAGAGGATTCAGACAATTATTTGAGTTTCCTGCACATTGCAAAAGTTGGAGTTTGCATCTGGTTTCATTTTGGCTTACTGTAATTGATGACACATAGAACTTCACATATAGGGGGAGATTCTGATTCTGGCGGGCGGCGGAGGCCGCCCGCCAGAATTCCGCCCCCATTATACCGCTCCGCGGTCAGAAGACCGCGGAGGGTATTATGAGTTTTTCCCTGGGCTGGCGGGCGGTCTCCAGGGCCAAACACAGATGCGCACTAAGCTCTCTCCAACCCGTCACCATCCGCGATTGGTCTTCAACCATTTAAATGGTAATTGCCTAACTTTTTTTATTTCCTCCGAAATATGAGAAGATTTATTTTATTAATATTTATACTCATCATGTTCTCAATACAATACTGTATAAGCAAAGTGCTGATGATTAGGCCCAAATTTATTGATATTGCACACTATGCAACGTAGCAAGGAAACTTGCTGTGCCGCATGAAAGGGAGAAAACTGGAATGCACCCTACCTTTCAAGATATGTTGTATTCCTGCTCTCTCTTGTGCTGGCGCACTAAACAACCCCTTAAGGCTTTTTTTTCTCTTTCTAAGTGCTGCACACTTAGAAAGAGGAAACCACCAGGAGAAATAAATATATTTCTCCTTGTTGCACCTATCAGGAAGGTGTACAATATTTATGCATTCCCAGGTTTACCAGTTGTGATAAATCTGTGAATGCACCAAAATCCAAGGGTGGATTCATGAGAACTTCCATGCTTCATCCATCATAGGACTTCACAGGGCAGAGTAAAGCAAGGCAGTGACTTGCTTTGTGTTACTCCAGATTTACCAAGTAATGCAGGGCCACTCAAAGTGGCCTTTCATTGCTTGATAATCTGATTTACGTGTTGCATTGCCCTTGGAACACCATGTCTGGCAGAAGAGCAATGCAGAACAATGATAAATCAGGTCTTTGTGTCGTAGACCTCATCTGGTCATAGGCATTGGTACATTATCATGGCTAATAGAGTTGGAAGTCCAGCCAACTTTGGAGTAAAAGGATAATAGCTTATCAGGGCAACGCTAAAAATAGCCATCTAGAAGTTAAAAAGCAGGGGCGATGGGTGTGAACCCCTGCTTCAGACCTCTACTGATCTACATCCTTCGGGACAAACTTTGGTTTCCACCAATTTAGAAATTAACCCAAGTCACTACATATAGTAATTGGATTCCTTGTTGCAGTATTTGATTGATGCCAAAAATAACATAGCTTGGACTGCAAAATGGTTCTAGCAATGCAGTCAAAAGCCATTTGAAGTGCAATCATGTTATCAATAGTGCCACAGTCGACCCTATCTGAAAATAGGGCAGACGGGTCCTTTTTGCAGCCCAGCTACTCAAATACTTCAGTAACAATTTGGTGTAGTATTTTGCCTCTGCATCAATTAGAGTAATACCCTTTATTACTAGGGGCTCTTGAGGGTCCTTGTTGTAAAAAGGGTGGTTCACCAAACTTCTTCAAGAGTTTCATTCAGATGGCATACATCAATCCGAACAGAAAATATCACCTCCTGGGTGCTGAGATCAGAATGCAAAGATGGGATTGCTAATATACTAACCTGAGAAAGAAGACATTTTAACCAAAGAAAAAGAAGCCTAGGACAGTCCATAACATAATCATTGCCAGAAAAACCCAGATAAATAGATTAATCACACATGAATATCTGTTGCCAGGTGCGAAGATACCTTAAATATCCCATTTGCCCTTTAGTTTTTAGTAAAGTCACTCCAGCTCAAAATAGTGGTGCATCGTAATGAGCCAGGAGTCGAAAGTAGATGGAAATTTACTTTTCCATTCTTGTGCTAACCAAGTCCTTTCAATACTAATAGAGCAAAGAGCTGACGTATTTCACAGAGATATCCTCAAATTTATGGAAAGTATAATATTCAGGAAATCAATTTCCACCTGGACCCTAGTTTGTTGGAAAGCCAGCAACAAATTTCATCTTAACAAAATGAACTTCCTCCAGAAATGAAAGTCCTGTAAATATAGTAATTCATGCAACTCATTCAAGTCTGAAGCCTTATCCAACTCTAAAGTTTTTACCTGCTTGATTACGGCCTTGTACACAAAAAGAGAATCGTAGTGCATTAACAGTCCACAAACCAGCTACCCCTACTGTCACTCGTTGACTTTATACTTGTTTTTTGCCCTGTTCAGCACTCCACATCCTTTTAGCTATTGGCACTGTATATACATTCTACATACATACATTGTCTCCAATATAGTCTTAATGAAGGCAGATTGGTACTGTTCATCAGCATATATGAAACAATATAATCAGCCAGGTCAGGAAGAAACATTAGTAGGACCCATTTAATTTGAGGGATTTAAACTATTAATAAAAATGACAGAACTGTCCCTTACCTAAGAGATTGAACTAGTTTTTTACCCATTGATGTTCAATACATTCTCTTAATATACTTGATTCAGAGTCTGTAATCATTCTTCAAAACCACCTATTGCTCATTGTTGGGGAGCTCCTTCTTTCTTTTGTGATTTTCCCACAGTCTTATTCAACCGTAACTCTTTTATCCCTGAATCACTACAATATCAAACAGCACATTTGTTGTGAGAATTTAGACAGTGGGTGGACACTTTTAATTTGAATTGTTTCCTAAATCAGAGCATTTAATGACATCCTTTGTAGTCTTGGAACATTTCTTTTTGCCAAAGAAGGCACATATTTCTGGTGATATATGACATGCTTCAGGAGCAGGTAACCTGCAAATCTTCAAATTTTCTAATAAATTTATTGGTGCAGTTTTCCCAGAAAATACAAAGAGAATACAATCGGGAAAGGCAATTGTTTTCCACTCTGTGTGAGACAGAGTAATCCTAAGAAAATTAAAATACATTTAAAGAAACACATGTATACTGTATGACTCACTTGCATAAGCCAGAAACAAAGGTATAGGTGACAGGAATATTAGACTCATACCTCCTGTTTAGAGCCCTCAGTCCTGAACTTTGAAGAAAGTTCAGCAAACCTTGCCGCCTAGGCATGCTTGCTGTTGGACTTGGGCCTCTCTGCAGGAACAACTGCACATTTTTCTCCTTCACCCTCCTGTTTTCAGGAATATTTTTTGTTGCCTTTTAGGACTCTGAGTACCTTACCACTGCTAACCAGTGCTACGCTGCTTGTGCTCTCTAGTTTAAACTTGGTAAAATTGGCTTATACCTCATTGTCACATTTAATTTACTTTTAAGCACTTAGTAAGGTGGTACTACATGTACCCAGGGCCTGTAATTTGAATGCTACTAGTAGGTCCGCAGCACAAATTGTGCCACCCTCTTATGTAGCCCTTTAAATATGTCTCAGGTCTGCCATTGCAGCCTGTGTGTGTAGTTTTAAATAATCATTTAAACCCAGCAAAACAAGCCTTTTGCCAGGCCTAAGACTTCCTTTTTAGTACATAAACGTCACCCATATTTTAGGTCCTAAACAGTCAATAGGGCAGGGTGCACTGTATTTAAAAAGTTGAACATGTATTTTTGAAGTGTTGTATTTCCTGATAGTGAAAAAGCCCTAAATTCACTCTTCACTAATGTGAGGCATTCCTCTCCCATCGGATAACATTGGGTTACCTTCTTACATTTAATATGTGATCACTTTCGATCGGGAGCAGGTAGGAAGATCATGTTTGGTGTCTGAGGAATTGTAATTTATAACCCTCTTTAATGGTAAAGTCAAATCTTAAGTCACAATTCAGAAAATGCCACTTTTAGAAAGTTTACATTTGCTTTCCTTACCATTTGGTGCCTGCAGCCGGTTTATTGAGTCACATGACTAGATGTAGTTGGCAGTTGGCCTTTATGTATTAATCTCAGACAGCATTATAATAGAGGCTCTGGGGTTTGGCAGGATGGGCCATCTCTGTCAGGATAGGCAGGTGGAGCAGTCAGCAACACAGTTGCACTTGAAAGGCACTAGCCCAGCGCACATACAAAGGTCTTCACATTAGTCTATTGTCCCCCCAGACAGACTGGGACTAGGTCAAGAAATTCCAGACACCTCTGGAGAAGGAAAATTCCATAACCTTCTTCTACTTCAAATGGGAAACCAGATATACCATGGAACCCTCAGACCCTCTCTTCAGTGCAACCCTGGAACTCTGGATGCTACAGAAGAATGTCACGGTTTTCAATGGGCTTACCGTCGAAGTTGAGAAGAGTTGGGGAACGGCCCCGGTTCCGGCAGGTTCTGCTCTGGCCGAGGTAGGGGCGACCCCTTCCGGTAGCCACGGTGCTGTTTGACAATAGCAAGCCACTACAGTCCGTGCCCTCCAGAAAGAGTCCCAGAGGAAAAACCCTAGTAGGGTAAAAAACCTCCAACAGGAACTCCCTGAAAAGGAAGGAGGACACCAAGGCGTTAGAGCTGAAGATCCGGAGTACAGGAAGACTGGAAAACGAAGACAGGTCAGGAAACACTGGATTCACAGGAAGAAACCAGTCAGAGCGTGACTACCACCAAGGAGTGTTGCAACGCAATGAACAAGCAGCTGACTTCCCCTTATATACCTCTAGACAGGAAGTAGGAAACAGGAAGTAGAAACACCACCATCTTGAATTGGGAAAAAGAGTATAATAGTGAATCAGGTACATGCGTCCAAACAAAGAAAAATAATGCATGCTGGGAAGAGAGGAAGTGGGTAGCATGCTGGGAAAGGGAAAAGGTCTGCATAAAAGCACCATCATGTGCAAATATCCGGCTTTTGCCTGTGCATGCTGGTAAGTGCCCAAAGTACATGCTGTCAAAAATGTAAAGCGCACTAATGCGCTGTGCGCGGCAGGATCTAGACCAAACTCGAGGTCTTTCTCCCGCCGCGTTTGTCTTTCCTGGAAAGACAAAAGAAGGGGGCGCGGCGAGTGCCGCGACCCCCGGACGAACTCGCGGCTTTCCCCGCGACCCGCACGCAAGCCGCGGCTTCCCTCGCGGCTTGCATGCAGGCCGAAGCTTCCCCCGCGGTTCGCATGCCGGCCACGGCCTTCCCCGCGGCCCGCACGCAGACCGCGGTAGAATGCTGCGGCGCGGCCGCCGCGGCCGCCGCGCCGCAACAGTAGGTCCCCCCCCGAGGCCCCAGGTTTGTGAGGGAAGAGTCGGAAAAAGCGACAGACTAAAAGAGGGGCATGAACTGAAGGGGCATCCTCCCAAGAGCACTCACTCATAGGGTAGCCTTTCCAATGAATAAGATATTGGAGACGCCCATGGAAAAACCGGGAGTCACAGATTTCCTGGACCTCGTACTCGGGCACATGATCAACCAACAGAGGGGGAGGACAGGAGAATTGTCTGTGAAAAGGATCAGGTAGGTAAGGTTTAAGTTGAGAGACATGGAATACAGGGTGTATTTTCCACATCCGGGGCAGACAGAGACGCACAGATACCGGGTTAATCTTTTGGACAATCAGAAAGGGACCATAAAAACGGGGTCTGAATTTGTTCTGAGTGAGTCGGAGAGGTAGGAATCTAGAGGAGAGCCAAACTTTATCATGGACCTGATAGTGAGGAGCCTCACAACGTCTCTTATCAGCTATTCTTTTCATGCGAGACTTAGTGGCCACAAGGTTGGAATGGAGAACACGTTGGACACCCCGTAGTTGTCGGACATAGGAGGAGATGGCAGGAAGATTGGAAGTATCTTTCAGGGGAGTTGGAAAGGCCTTTGGATGGAAACCGTAGGAGCCATAAAAAGGGGAAACCTTCGAGGCACTGTGTATGGAGTTGTTATAGGAGAATTCTGCAATCGGTAAATAGGTAGCCCAATTACTCTGAGTAGCATTGCAGAAGCTACGTAAATATTGTTCGAGGCCTTGATTGAGTCGTTCCGTCTGACCATTAGTTTGAGGATGGAACCCTGATGATAAAGCTACTTCGCTTCCTAGGGTCTTACAGAATTGTTTCCAGAATCGGGAGATATACTGAGGACCCCTATCTGATATAATGACCTGAGGTAATCCATGAAGTCGAAAGATTTCTTGTGTAAAGATTTGACCTAAGTCTCTTGCCGTTGGCAACTTTCTTAAGGCCGTGAAGTGCGCCATTTTAGTGAAGGAGTCCACAGTTACCATTATTACATGATTTCCATTCGAAGAGGGTAAGGAGCACATAAAATCTGTGGAGATGGTGTGCCATGGTCCTGGAGGAACTGGTAGTGGGCGAAGTAAACCTACTGGTTTAGTACGGGGTGTCTTAGATTGAGCACAGATAGGACAGGATGATACATATTCTTCTGTATCTGTCTTGAGAGTTGGCCACCAGAAGGAGTGAAGCAGAAGTTCTTGAGTAGCTTTCATTCCTCGATGACCTGCGATGGGGGAGTCATGGCACATATGTAAGGCTTCGGTCTGTACTACTTTAGTGGGTAAAAACAGGGCCTTATGATGATAGTAATATTCTTGATATCTATGAAGTTGCGGCCGCAACTTATTCAGCTCTGTCTCTTCTAGACGGGCATATTCGGACTTGACTTGGTCTAGAAAAGTCTGTACTACTCCAATGATCTTGTTATTATCAAATAGGTTCTGTACAGTAGAATCGCTGCACTCAGGGTAACGTCGGGACAAGGCATCCGCCAGGATGTTCTGAGAACCAGGGATGTAAGTGATATAGAAGTCGTATTGGCTGAAAAAGAAAGCCCATTGAGCCTGCCGGCTATTTTGACACTGAAAGTTTCTTAAGCACTGTAGATTTCTGTGGTCTGTCCGGGCTTCAAAAGGTTCTTTTGAGCCCATCAAAAAGTGTCTCCATTTTGTGCAAGCGGTTTTTAAGGCGAGTAATTCACGTTCTAACACGGAATAGTTCCGCTCAGAATCGGATAAAATGTGTGACAGGTAGAAAACAGGGTGTTCTAAATCATCATCGTCTTGTCTTTGCAATAAGGCAGCCCCAATGGCTCTTTCTGAGGCGTCTGCGACAACAATGAATTGTTTGCTGGTGTCTGGGTGTCGTAGAATAGGGGCTTGAATAAAGGCTTTCTTTAAATCCTGAAAGGCTGACTCTGCGTCTTGTGTCCAACAAAAGCCCTTCTTTAGATGTTCTTTTTTAAGGGTTTGAGTAATGTAGCTGGTTCTCTGGGCAAAGTCTGCTATGAATTGTCGATAGAAGTTGGCTAATCCCAAAAAACACTGAGTCTCCTTGATAGAAGAAGGAGATGGCCAATTCAATATAGCTTGCACCTTGTCTGAATCCATGGCGACTCCAGTTTGGTTTATGCAATACCCCAAGTATTTTACTTCCGACTGATCAAACTCAAATTTTTCAGGTTTGCAGAATAAATGGTGTTGTCGGAGTCTCTCTAAAACTTGGCGAACATGCTTAGAGTGTTCCTCTGGATGAACAGAAAAGATTAAAATGCCGTCGAGATACACCACTACTGTTTGTTGCAAAAGATCAGAAAAGATAGAATCCATGAACCTTTGAAAAATGGAAGGGGCATTGGAGAGTCCGAATGGCATTACTCTATATTCATAGTGACCAAAGGGTGTTCTAAAAGCGGTTTTCCACTCATCACCCTCTTTAATTCTTAGAAGATGGTAGGCTCCTCGAAGATCCAGTTTGGTGAATCTCTTTGCCCCTCTGACTGCTTCTAGGATGTCCTTTATGAGGGGTAGCGGGTACCGATCTTTAATAGTGATCTTGTTTAATCCTCTGAAATCAATACAGGGACGCAAATCTTTAGTTTTCTTAGGCACAAAGAAGAGAGGAGCCCACGCAGGTGAAGAAGAGGGAGCAATCAACCCGCTTTGTAGGTTCTCATCAAGGTATTCCTTAAGAATCTGCTTCTCCGGTTCTGTGAGAGAGTACGTTCGCCCGAAAGGAACCACTGTATCTGGTTCTAAAGGGATGGCACAATCGTATTCTCTATGGGGTGGCAGTTCAGGTTTTTCTGGCTTCTGGAATACATCGGCATATTCCTGATAATGCCTGGGAACTCCCTGCAGGACGTTAATAGAGCATCCCACCTTAGGGGGTGCTGCTAAAAGACCTTTTGGGGACCAACAATCCCCTGCGAGATAGCAGTGGTGTTGGCAAAAGTGAGAGGATAAGGAAATAGTTCTTGTTTCCCAGTTGATGTAAGGGTTGTGCCGTGTGAGCCATGGAATTCCCAGGATCATGACATGGTGTGGTGATGAAATTAAATCAAACGAAAGATTTTCTTGGTGTTTCCCAAACTGTAGACAGAAGGTAGGGGTGGTATATTTTACGGGTCCTGAGGCTAAGAGTGATCCATCCACCGTGTGTACTTGTTCTGGTACTTCCTTAGGTATTTGTACTATCTGTCGTTCTTTTGCCCATGCTTCATCTAAGTAGTTACCACTGGCTGTGCAGTCCAATAAGGCCAAGGTTCTTTCTTCCCTGCCATCAGTTAAATGAAGGATAACTGGTAAAAGAAAAAGAGCAGTTCCTTCCTCCCTGGAAGAACAAATGGAAGGTATTTCACGATATCCCGTCCTCACCCTTCTCACTGAGGACGGGAGTTGGCGTTTCCCAAGGGCTTGGTTGGGCGAATGGGGCAGGTGCGAATTAGGTGACCAGCTGCACCACAATATAGACAAAGCCCCTTCCTTCGTCTATGTTCTCTTTCACTAGCTGATAAAGGTCCTCGAGCCATGTCAATTTGCATTGGTTCTTCCTCGGTATTCCCCTTAGGTTCAGGACGGACTTCCTCGGTACGATGAGAGAAGGTGCGAGTCGTCACTGAGTGAGATGGCAAACGACTCTTCTTTTTCTCCATTCTGCGTTCGTTCAACCGATATTCTATTGTTAGAGTCTGATCCATCAATCCTTTAAGGTTCTCTATTCTAGCAGAGTGCACCAATTCGTCCTTAATGTCCTCTCTGAGACCTCTACGGAACAGTGTCACCAAGGTACGTTCCACCCAGGATGTTTCTGCTGCTAACTGTCTGAATCGGGTGATGTATTGTAATACATCTTGATTCCCTTGTTGGATTTCGCAAAGAGCTTCTTCTGCTGACGCCTCGAGTCCAGGGCGTTCAAACATCTGTTTAAAAGTAGTGATAAAGGTGGAATAATTAGACAGGCAAGGATCATTTCTTGTCACTAAAGGAGTGGCCCAAGCCAATGCTGGCCCCGATAAGGTGCTAATCAAATACCCCACCTTGGTTTTGTCTTGTACAAATTGCGAGGGGCGAAAGGCAAAATAAACCGTCAAGGCATCCAGGAATTCCTTTAATTTGTTGGGATCTCCGGAGAAACGGGGTGTAGTGGTAGCTACTGAGGGTACATCTGTGGTCCTGGATGCAAAGGCTTGTCGATAGACGGTATTTTCAGTACGTAGCTGTTGGAGTTCTTGAGCCTGCTGTTGTATCGTCATAAGCAGGGTCTGGTTCGTAGGTTCTGTATTTGCCACTGGATTATCCATGGTTCCGGACTGCAACTGGATCTTTTGGCGTTGCAATCTGTCACGGTTTTCAATGGGCTTACCGTCGAAGTTGAGAAGAGTTGGGGAACGGCCCCGGTTCCGGCAGGTTCTGCTCTGGCCGAGGTAGGGGCGACCCCTTCCGGTAGCCACGGTGCTGCTTGACAATAGCAAGCCACTACAGTCCATGCCCTCCAGAAGGAGTCCCAGAGGAAAAACCCCAGTAGGGTAAAAAACCTCCAACAGGAACTCCCTGAAAAGGAAGGAGGACACCAAGGCGTTAGAGCTGAAGATCCGGAGTACAGGAAGACTGGAAAACGAAGACAGGTCAGGAAACACTGGATTCACAGGAAGAAACCAGTCAGAGCGTGACTACCACCAAGGAGTGTTGCAACGCAATGAACAAGCAGCTGACTTCCCCTTATATACCTCTAGACAGGAAGTAGGAAACAGGAAGTAGAAACACCACCATCTTGAATTGGGAAAAAGAGTATAATAGTGAATCAGGTACATGCGTCCAAACAAAGAAAAATAATGCATGCTGGGAAGAGAGGAAGTGGGTAGCATGCTGGGAAAGGGAACAGGTCTCCATAAAAGCACCATCATGTGCAAATATCCGGCTTTTGCCTGTGCATGCTGGTAAGTGCCCAAAGTACATGCTGTCAAAAATGTAAAGCGCACTAATGCGCTGTGCGCGGCAGGATCTAGACCACACTCGAGGTCTTTCTCCCGCCGCGTTTGTCTTTCCTGGAAAGACAAAAGAAGGGGGCGCGGCGAGTGCCGCGACCCCCGGACGAACTTGCGGCTTTCCCTGCGACCCGCACGCAAGCCGCGGCTTCCCTCGCGGCTTGCATGCAGGCCGCGGCTTCCCCCGCGGTTCGCATGCTGGCCACGGCCTTCCCCGCGGGCCGCACGCAGACCGCGGTAGAATGCCGCGGCACGGCTGCCTGAGCCTGCGGCCACCGCGCCGCGACAAAGAGGGTCTCACTGGTGTTCTGCTGCTTTCGGCCTGCCCTTCTTGCTGAGTAGGAATCCCAGACTGAAGTAACTTCATGCTTTCCTGAGCTACAAGGACACAACAAGGTCCAGAGACCAAGATCTTACAGCCTGTGCTGACAACATGAAACTCCAGTGAACCTGGCTCCCTGTGCTACATTGACCAGCAGCTACAACTGGCAAATGGGAAATCTGCTCTACAGCATCAACCGTCTGTGGTGACCACCAATGCGTATTTCCAGCATTACCATCCGTGTTGCCCAACAGGATCTTTGCACTACAGAAACGACCATCCACGAAGTCCAGCCTGCTCCTCCCACTACATTGACAACCAGCCACAAAGCTCTCCATGCTCCTCACGGCCTCCTCCACTGATCACTTGCTCTGGACTTTAGAAGGTAACACTTTTAATGGGACTAACCGGGTTCCTGAATCAGGCCAGCACTTCATTCTGATTAGTCTGAACTTGTGACTTTTACCCTGTCTTGCACAACTAGATGACTGCAAGTGGCGTATTGTACTTATAGGAGCTATAATTACCTTAGATTTTTAAAATTTAATATCTCCAGTTCTAATAGTGCAACTTTTGCCATTTTGATGTCAAATCATTGATTAAATGTCACTCTATTTTTCTAAATTGGTGAGAGTTTTCTTGTGTTCTGTTTTCAGTTTATTTCGTTTTGCCCAGTGCACAAATACTTTAAGCATTTTTCAAAGTTAAGCCTGACTGTTTTTGTGCCAAGATACCAGTGGGTTAAGCACAGGCTAATTTAGTGACTTTTTGTGCATCACCCTGATAGGGATTGTGTCTATTGCTTGACTTGGGTTTCACTCCTCTCAACCAACAACCTAATTTCTCACACTTATAATTTGAAGGGATGTTCCAAAATCCATTTGTGCCTGAAACCAGAAGTTATCCTAGTCAGAATCAGTTAAATTATGATTAAAATTGTCTCTGAAAATCTGGATTTTTTGGGTGTGCTTTTAATAGTTGAGTAAACATAATACGTGGATCTTTTTTTCTGTTGTAGTTTAAATGTACGATTTGGTTAAAAGTTGATGTTAATCAGTAAAAGTCAGACATATTTTCAATGGGATTAGCCAATGGTCACAATCTGCAAAATTGTAGGGTAGCCAACTTTGTTCACCTACCTTTTTAAAAAAAAGGTATTTGACAAACTCTTGGCTTTACCACCTGGGGTCCACCCTTGTTTGCCCTCTTTTGACTTTTAGTGAAAACTAGTACATTCCATGGTAAAAGTGTCATGTAATTCCCATGTTTCCTTCAAGTAGAGGACTTGATGCAATATACCAAACTCTGTTACATTCTCTATCTACAGCGCACATTTTAAGAATGAAAGGCTAACTTACAGTCAGTATTGCCACTGACAATGCTGTTCTTCAACTATTAGAAGGGCACTTTTTTCGAAGGGCACTTTTTTCATGTGACTTGAGCAAAGAGCAGTAGCAAGCCAACCCCAGCTTTCAGTTCTTTATGCCACAGTTGGAACTAGTTTAGATCAACATATCTGATTTTGCCTATATTTTAGGACAATCATTAGTGGTTGAAATAGTATTGATATATTTCGGGAACTAAGCAATGCCCGATACTTCCAACTGTGCTCTGTGTCATATGACCAAATCCATAGCATCATAGGAAACAATATTACAATAGATGAATCAAATCTTTCACCAGCAAGGTTTGAGCAAAACCCAATATGTCTATGCTCAATGAATCAAAATTCTACAAGATTGGTATTGTTTTTAACAGAAGCAAAATTGTGCTGCAACTTATTGTATCATGGGCTCCTCTGAGAGAAAAATGCTATTTTAGGAGTAGGAGCCTAATATCAGGTGTCTATGGTAGGCAGGGGCAAATGTTTTCAACTTTGGGAAGAAGACAATGGGGAGCTTGATCTGCTGTAGCCCTATACCAGATGACAGCTTGGTTGCTTGATTAATCATGAACATCATTATGCCTTTGGCTCAAAGTCAGAGCATTGCTTGAATTAGCTTTACAACTCATTTTAAGCAGCATGATTGTCATTATTTTGCTTTCTGTCCTTGCTCCCATGGACATTTGCAAAGACAGGGCAAGTCTGTGGGTCATATTTTCAATGTCTGGTCTTTTTCCTGTTATATAGTTGTTTTTATAAAGGTGGCACTAATTTTAAAAATTGAAAACTGTTGCCCTCTTGTTTATTCTTTCTAACTAGTTTATTCAGTGTTTCCACTTCCACACTAATTGAAAGTCAGCCTCAGAATTATCTCTGTCACTAGACATAATAATAGTAGTATTAATTTCCACCTGGGACCTAATATTGCAAGTCAAGATTGTGAGAGAATCAGTGGCATTTGTGAAGCAGTTAGTATCTGTTGGATGAACTTCTGCATTAAATGTTATAGTCCTTGAAAATGTAGGGTATAATTGTGTGCTCAAGGCTGAGGAATTATGTTTTTGGTTATCTGCAGGTTATCCCTCCTTTAGGTCTTCTATCATAGTTTGCAAAATGTATGGTAGAGTACTTAACTCTGTGAAGTGGTAGGTACCATAGTTTTTCTGTGTGTACACTGTAGAGAACAGATGTTTCTAATACCCTCTTCGATGGTGCTCTGTCCATCCCACCTGGAAGATTGAAAGGCAGACAGCACATCTGAGACTGTGACCTGCAGGTTACACTGGGATCTCAGCAGGGAGAGCTTATCTTCATGGGTTGAGTCGGCACCATTAGTTTTGCTATTTCTCCAGAAGTGAAGTATAATAAAAATAACCTCGAGGGTTCCCTGTGTGATATCTGCTTTTAATCACGATGAGCCGATTATCTTACTTTTAAAAATGTTATTTATAGTCAGTTGAGTAAATTTTATTGCACTGCGACATTCCCAAAACCAAATTCCTAGTGCATGGCAAATGGGGTTTAACAACACTGTTCACAGTTGCGGATATTACTTCAAGGGATGCAGAAGTTTGTGGATCACCTGATGTCTAGTTGATGGAGAGGTATTTAGAAGCCCTCTTCTCTAGTTCCCCAGAAATCGTTTTTTCATTAAAAATAGGAATAACATTCTCATATTATCACAATTCTGGAGTGGCTTAGAATCTTAACAAAAACATTTTCTGGTGGTCCTTAACCTTCTCTGTTTACTGCTTCAGCGTATTACCCCCTTATAAGTGTTGCTAACCTTTTATCAGTATCTATTTTTTTTTTATAAAGTTAAAATCATTGACAAATGTATATATATATATATATATATATATATATATATATATATATATACATATATATATATATATATATATACATATATAACTATATCTATATATATACATATATATCTATATAGCTAAATATCTCTCTATATATATTTATCTCTCTCTCTCTCTCTCTCTATATATATATATATATATTGATTGGTTAATAGGGGGCAACAAGGGCTTTTTCTGTTGTAGAAAATGCAAAGCATGCAAAATTGGTTGTGACAAAAAGTTTGTTACCGATTTTAGAGGAAAAAGTCTAGTGATCAAAGAAAAAATTACATGTGAGACCTCTTTTGTGGTGTATGTTTTAGAATGTTGTTGTGGCCTTAAATATGTGGGCAGTACCATATGCCCCTTAAGAAAGCGCATCTTAGAACACATAAGGGCAGTGCAAAATGATGACATGTCTTATGCTATAACGAAACATCTTAAAACTCACCCAGACCTGAATTGGATGACCATGAAATACTATGGTATAGCAACTGTACATAAACATGAACGAGGGGGTGATAGGGTTCAGAAACTAAGAAGTTTGGAGTCGAAATATATCATCAAATTAAAAACCAAGATGCCCCATGGAATTAATTATGATGAGGAGTTGTACTGCCACCTATGATGTTGAAATAGCAATGATATATTTTTGTCCTTACAGTAATGCCAAACATAGATAATTATGAGCTTAATGCAGAATTCTTAACAATAAGGGGGAAAGCTTCCCCGTAGTGACCTGAAAGATATAGCCTGGTTGTTGATTATCAATCATAAGTAACAAAAGTTATGACAGTAGTATCCTATATACTATGTAACATGCATGGAGGAGTAGCAATTTTTTAAGTGTTTTTTTTGTTCACACTTTATCATCACACACTTGTTCTGATTATTCTGGGCGTGTATTAATTCACTTGTCTTCTTTTGTTATATTAGTAAAACTTTTGTGATAAGTTTATATTTATGGGTGACATGCTATTGTATTAGATACATTATATACAACTACATATCCCAGAATGCAACATAAAGGCATAGCTTAGTGGAAACGTATAAATGGCACATGTTTTGGAGTAACAAATTACCGTGATCAAGACCGTGAAGGTCGAAACGCGTAGGTGTTAGGTGGTGGGATGTTTCGTTGTCTGTAATAAAAGTGGATTCATTACAATCCTGTGAGTGCGGTATCTTTAACTTAAATGTTAAACTGGTAAAATGATTCATGGGAATTGGTCCTTCCCTGATGCCTGCACCGACGAGCTGAGCGCGCCCCTTTCTGTGGATCTGTTGGAGTTTAATATATATATATATATATATATATATATATACATATAATTAACCAGTTATCCAGTTATAGTGGATAACTGGTTAATTTCAATGTCTTTAACTGCATTTATCTATGTTTTTGTCAGTATATATACTTACCAGCAGTCATCCCCCATCTCACATGGCTTTCAGCCATCCTGCAATATACCTCGACCCCATGTGTTTCAGTGATATGGATAGAGAGACAATACAAATAACCATGCCCAGTTTATCACTAACAAAGAAGAGTCTACATTAAATGCACCAAGAACAAACTTCTAAAGTCGAAGGAAATTACCATCCTGGATGCATCAGCTGGAATACACATTTTCTTAACTGGGAGGTAATTGAGATTACATTGGTATCTAATTTATAGACAATTATAGGAGGTGTAGTCACCAAGTGGACTAAAATAATACCCAGTGACAATAACTAGGAGACCTAAATAGATATTCCCCTAATTGAAACATGCTGCAGCCATGTTTGAAAAAAACGGGGGTCCCAAAAAAGGTGCATGTAATTCCATTCCAGGCACTGAAGTACGCATCAACCATATTTATTTCTTTGAAACCATCAACAGCAAGGTTGTGATCATAGGGTTTCACATCACCTAAAGTAATCAACAAATTATATATCTGTCTATGATTTGTTGGTTTGTATTCTTTGTATTTCAATGACTGTATTAATAGATATATCTTTGAAAGTGTGGATTGTTTAAGAGGTTTGGATTGTTTGACGTATGGATGAAGTGGCAGAAGTAATTGGGAATTGAAGGAAAAGTAACTGATGATGAAATTTGTGTCTGTTATGATTAACACATTTGTGAGATATTCGGTAATAAATTAAATTATTTCTTTTTGATACTAGGTTTGTCCCTTTTCTCTTGGACATGTGAATAGAAAGGTTATCATTATTTTAGTTGAGGCATCCCATAACTTTTATAGGAAATAAGTCAAAATTGCAGACATTTTTTTTCACATGGCAGGTAAGGAACATAATGTGAGCTTGTGGAAGATATATTCTCATTGTAGGTTCTAGAGCACTTTCAACCAACCTTTATGAGAAAATCATGCAAGAAAACCATTTTCTCTCAAACATGGTTCATCACATCCCTGCAGGGAATCAGTATTTTTTTGAAGGGTAAAATCACACCCCAAAGTCTCTAAAATTAGTGTGATACCACCAAGTAATTTATATTGTGAGTATAATCTTCAAATGTTGTCCTGTTTAGGACCGTCAGAAACAGGTTTCATTACAATGCATTTTATTGGGAACGATTTCCCTGAGTATTGTAATGGCTGGCACAACAATGTCCATATTGTGAACACTCTCCCCCAATCCACCAACATGCCCCTGAGTGTATTGTTGTGTTAATATTTTACATTAATATTTAAAAAAAAAATATTTTAGAGTTAAATAAACTCTTTTACTTTTCACTATACTTTATAATTTATTTGGGTGAACATCTCTTAATGGTAAAGTATATGGAACATTTTAAAATTTTACCTATCTTTATAATAATTAGTAAAAATACATGTATATTAAATATTAGTGCAAATAATTATATATATGTATATATATATATATATATATATATATATATATATATATATATATATATATATATATATATGTTTTGAATGTAGAACAATATAAAAATCTGCTACAACACTATTAACCTTATTTTAAATTAAATCTTTAATTAATATAAGTATTTCAAATGAGATAAAAAATATTTTTCTGAAGTATAATTAAAAAACAAACTCTGACCCAAAGTAAAAACAAAAACACTATGCACTAGTAATTGTTAAGTGTGGGGTATAGAATCAATTAACAATCATTTAATTATATTTTAAGAAAACATTAATTTATAAATGTAAAAGGCTGTTAAAATATTTTCAGTTAAATATTAAATATGTTTAGAATGTTTAATTTAGTCATATTTCTTTATAATTTTAACAATTTGAAATATTTTTTAAACATTATTTACCTGGGAGACTGTTGCAGTATCAGTGGTTGACCACATAGGGTGCTGGAATTATTACTGTTTCTTTCTGAGAGTACTAAAGTGCACTGTTTTGCAGCAGTCGGCACATGCAAATCTACACTTTTGAGTGACTTTACACTAGATTTTGTGACTAATCAACAGTATTAATGTTACTCCAAAGTGTTAGAGTAATCTAACAAACATAAATTACGGACAAGTATAATTTACCTTTGTGAATGGCCCTTTCTGAATTCTGGGTGTTTCTGTGCATTCAACTTGAATCTAAATTGCACCATTTGATTTTCTTAGAATTAATGCATTGTGATGAGGCAGCATTTTGTCATTATGAAAGATTCCTTTGAGAATAAGCTTTATTCTACCCCAAGGCTGTTTGATTGGGGAAGGGGCATGCTGCCAAATATTGTTTAGATCTAACAGATATATAGCAGATTTGCTATGTTTTTAACACCTCTCACTGAGTGATAGGTTTTTCTTGACACATTATTGTAAGTATGATAAAATTAGTACATAGTTCATCTTTCACATTTTCAAAAAGCTTTTAGGGAGAATTTGGGATTCACTTGTTGTCACAAATAAATCCTATTGTTGATGGCCATTTTTTATAGTTTCCTCTGTCTTTATCAAAGTATTATTTTCCTACATGTTAATTGTTTTTCCAAGATAAAGGTTTTATGCTGTGTAGAGTGCCCCATCATCCATGACTTTTGAGACATGCTCATTTATTTCCTTCATGTGGTTCCAAAAGCTTGACTGAGCCTTACCAGGGTGAGTGTGTCTGTATGTATAAGGCACCTCATCCCTCTTTGCCCCCATAATCATCAAAGTATTTTCCTTATAATGCAGTTTTTTGTTTGTTCTTTTGTGAATTACTTTTAGTTATGTATAGATTTGTTTTGTTTCTTGAAAGCCTGTAGGCTCTACTCTTGGTTTAGAGGAAATCCTAGTAAACAAACACTTCTATTCCTTCTCCACCTGATGCAGTCTGGTCACAAAACTTTGCGAAAACTGTTTGACCTGGACGTGGACCTTTCCGCATGTTCATCCCCAAACCTTTTGGCGTCACCCATCTGTTTTCTGAACCCCTTCCGGTGCTACTAATTGGAGTTTGTTGTTTTGATATCAAATGATTTATCAAAATTTACTCTATTTTCCAATTTGCTGTGGGATTTTTCTTGCATTGTGTTGTCACATTATTACTGTTCGTGTGTTGCATAAATACTTTACACATTGCTTCTAAGTTAAGCCTCACTGATTTGTGTCAAGCTACCACAGGGTTAAGCACAGGTTAATTTGAGGTTTGCTTGTGTTTTACCCTGATAGAGATATTGGTTGTTCACCCCTCTCTATCAACCAATAGCCCAATTTCCTACAAACTCATATTATGCCATGAAAACACTCATTAAAGAGTTTAGGCTGTTTAAGGGTAACTTGGGGCTTTGATTACAGATAGCTGTTTTGTGGTAGAAAACTGATTACTGAATATGCCAATATTTTTGAAGGTGTCAATGAGTTTATGCAGTACGTTGCTTGCAGCTTTTGGAATACTTTGAAGTAGGTTGTGTGCAAACCTTGGATATGATGAAATAAATCTATGTACACCTGTTAGTGTTCAAGAGATGGTCACTATGAGTTGGCAAAGTTTATATAAATTCATTCATCAAATTCAAGATATCACTGGTTGAATACATCCCTTCTTGGTCATGCAGAACATTTAATTTTGTTATTTCTGATCTCTGGTGCTAATAAACGTCATCTGGCTTTGCGGGTAATTAAAACATATGTATAAGTGAACATTCCATTACCAGGCACATTTACATCATTTACACTTCATAATTGTATTGCAAAAAAGATAATAGGGCTTGTAAGGTCAAGGGGTGGAATTGGGGGGTTGACTGGGTTCAATAAACTTGAAGACTGCATGTTCCCTAGAGCAGTATTTGTACGTAGTACGGTAAAATGTGGTAACCACCTGAATTAAACTTGAGGTCGTTGTTGTAAGCAATACTCTAAGTACTACTATTGAAAAATGACTTTTAAAAAATGTTTCAGAATTGCCATTCAGAAGTCCAGAATTTAGTGCTCGATTGAACTACGATTGTCTAATTCCTTCAGGAGGCTGACACACCTAAACTAGGAGTAAGACACAACTGGCCACAGAGGAAGCTTTGTGAAACGGCAAGAGAAGTTACGGTAGATTCGCAGAAAATCTAAAGTAATAGAAGAAAATCATTTATAAAACGTAAAAAAGTGACAAAATGTGTTTTTAACGTGAACGTGTTTCTCAGAGGTTTGTAAATGTGCAAAACACCGGTTTTAGCAAAAGAAACGGAACACAGACTTTAGGCTTCGAATTAAAGATGTCTCTCAGGATGAATATAGTGCATTAACAATTGAGCTGAGAAGTAATACCTACCGTTAAATGATTGATCGGGTAGCTGCTAGCAGTAGCAGGAAAAAAGGAACTGGTGGTCTGCTGCTTGGTGAATTTAGCGGGGTTGTTTGAGAAGGAAGCATTATCAGAAACTGTGTTGCTTTGTCAATTCAAATACAGGAGACATTTGGAGGCTCGTAAGGTGTTTTTGCAGCTAGGCCTTGACCACGATGGAATTATAATCCCTTTTTGGATGTACATTTACACAAGACAGCAATATAAAATCGTGGGTGTTAGCTCTACCAGTTTTCGGCAGGATCAATAACGCACTGTGGTTCATTATTATTTTCCATGCCAATATTTTAAAGTCGTAATCAGGTGCAAATTGCGGAACCACCAGAGCTTTGGATTGTAGAGACCTCCACTGAAGATAAAGGAGTGGAACCAGGCCAAAGTTGGCTGAAACAAGCCTTCTGTTCCAACATTTCAATGTTTTTCTTTCTGTTTCTCATTTCTAATTTAGAACATTCTACCTTCAGTGGGATGAATTATCGACTAACATTATAGACCTTCTGGCTTCAGTTAAACTTGGTTAAAGGCCCTTACCTGTGACTCAGGTTTGTAGCTGAGGCTTAGGGCCTTTTTCAATTAGTAAAGTGCTCAGCAGCAGGCTGTAATATCATATTAGCACCCTTCATACTAGTGCAAATACGGAGGTGCACAATTTGCACCCACAACTTGTTGGTTTCTCTAGATGGAGCCCTTAACAATATAATAAATAATGAGTGACACCCCATGCAACTATCTTCTTATGAAGTAATTCAAGATGTAAACTGCATATGTAAAAAATGTGTAAAAGTGAAAATAAAATCTACAATTCATGTATATTTGTATATTCAATATCTCTGTATGATAAATCGTAACTAACAGGAATGCTGAGAGACTTTAAAAAAAAACTCCGTGAACCGAAGTGCTTCTTGTCATTTTGTTTTTTATACATTTAAAAGAGGATTAGCCAATGTATGGATTAAACGGGAAAGTTGTAGATATGGAACTGAAGAGCCAAGCACTCCGATGAGCCATAAATACCCAGGATGTGGACTCGCTTCTTTACAGCAGGGCAAGTTTATTCAGAAACATTTACTCCACTGCCTGTGTTATAACTGTAAACTACATATACTTTCGCGATTCCCTAACACCTGGGTGCAGGAGACACGGCCCCAAAGCCGTCTCCTTCTCCCACCAATGGCACTGATATACATGAAAAGAAACTGTGTTTCCCATTATAACATTTTATGGAGTTTACACATAAAAACCTGCAACTAACCTTGTAAAACCGTGCTGATTTCCCAAAAGTGTCTTGAATAGGCTTTTTACAGTCTAGATGTCAAACTGTTTCTGACTTGGGAGTAAAATCGCCTTTTTTCTGGGAAGATTCCAAGATATTTCTATGATCAGTCATAGCTGTTCATCAGAAGTTCTCTTTAAGACTTTTGGCAGTGTACAATATGCAAAAAATGCTGCAGTATTGTACGGAGCTACAGCTATCATACATTATCCTGAAAACTGTAGCATATGTAAATATTCATGCTCGCTGCTAAACATTCCTTGTTGCTTGCAAGAGGGGCAGATTTAGGAAAAGTGCGCTGCATCTAGTGGGGCGCACTTTTCTTGCACCTCTAGCGCCTTTTAACGCTACCATGTGTGCGCCGTATTGAAAATACGGCGCAGGGTACGGGGCAACAACATAATTTTTTTTACCCTATTGTTCTACTCTGCAGGAGTAGGGCCAAAATGTTGGGACTCTTCCTGCAGACTGCATAGGGACTCATTATAAATAATGGAAGCCACCTTTTAACGCCTGCTGTGAGCAGACGTTAAAAGTGCTGAAAAAATTGATGCAAAGAAATCTCTTAGATTTCTTTGTTCCATTTTTTCGGCCCCCCATTGGGGAAACGCCCGCTTTGCATACATTATGCCTGGCGCAGGCATAATGAGGGGCAGAGGGTTACAAAGTGGTGCAATGCATGCATTGCACCACTTTGTAAATATGGGCCCTGATTTATACTTTTTGGTGCAAAACCGCACTAACGCAGTTTTGCACCAAAAAGTTTAGCACAGGCCTGCACCCTTTCTGAGCACCAGCCGGGCAACATATTTATGGAGTGGTGCAAGCTGGTGCAAAAGGTAGGCTAGTGTAAAAACAAAAATGATGTTGGCCGGGTGGGGCTGGTGCTATGGAAGAAGGGGGTTTTGCATCAAGAAATGACATTAGGGAGGTTAGAGCAAAAAAAAAAAAAAATGACTCTAACCAGCCTAGCGTCATTTTCTGATGCAAAACCATCCATACCACATTACTCCTGTCTTAGAAAAGACAGGAGTCATGCCCACCACCCAATGGCCAGCACAGGGGAGCAGGGTCCCCTGGGCATGGCCATTGAATCCCGTGCCATGTAGGGGGGCCCACTTCAGGGCCCCCAGTGGCACTTAAAAAAAATACTTACCTGTTCTTACCTATACTTACTTGGGATGAGTTTCCTCATCCTCCGCTGTCCCTCTGGTGTGGGTGAGCGTGTTCCTGGGGTCTGGGGAGGGCACCTGTGGGCTTATTCCATGGTGTTCCACCAAGGAAATAGGCCCACAGGTCCCCTAATGCCTGCCGTGACCCAGGTGTTAAATAATGGTGCAAAGCAAACTTTGCACCATTATTTGATCCCTCATCCCCGTGCGTAATTTTAGCATGGGGGGATAAGTATGACGCTAAGGCCATAGAGTCATTTTTTTCACAGGAACACCTACTTTGCATTTCATTGACGAAAAGTAAGTTTCCATGTCCAAAAAATGACTTTAACTCCATAAATTTGGCGCTAGAAGAATCTAGCACCAAAGTATAATTATGGAGTTAGTTTTGCACTGAATATGTGTAAAAAAAATGACCCAAATTTGGCGCAAAACAAGTATAAATATGCCCCATGGTGCGGGGAAATGGCCACCTTAGCTCCGCCTTAGCATTAAAAAAAATACGCTAACATAGTGCTAACGTGGTGATAGGCCCTCTTAAATCTGGGCCATGAGGTCTTAGTTTGAAGTTTGGGTAATGCAGCAAAAACGATGGATGCCCCTTGAAGCCCATTTGGGTTCATAGGCTCATTACACATTCTAAATGCAGCGGAGACAGCAACTCCATGGCTTATTGGCAAAGGTCCCATATTAGCCAAACTTTAAGTAAGGCCGTTCGTGCTAAATTGCAACAAAAAACGACTGTATGACAAGAACAGAAGTTTTGGCTCACCACCAGTATGTCTTCCACTGTCATGCACCATTCAATTAAGAAGGGGTCACCCTTAAATCATATTAGTCAAGCTACAATCAGTACTTAATTTGAGCCGGTGGTTGCTTGTAGTGGCCACCAGCACTCATTTTTGGGGACCGGAACTAATATTTTTCCTGATCGGACATTTCCTGAGAGCAACAGAGAGAAAAAAACAACAGGGAAAGAGAAAGACAGAAAAACCTGCCACAAAGGAAGATGGCAGGGACATAAAGGGACAGTCAGTGTCTGGTAGTAGATTACATAATTATGAGGTGGATTGAAGATTAAGCAGCCTTGGTGTTCATTGCAGTGGAATTTAATAGCGCCTGCTGTGGGCTTCTCAGCAGAGCTTTGGGTACCAGTGATCTCTCTCTCTTTTTTTTTTTTTTAACAAAGTAAGCGCCGGCTACAATGTAGTGTTTCAAAACAGTTTACTCAGTTTGCACCCTCATTTCTATAAAATGAAGAGCACTTGTACAGGGCTGTACACTAGCAACTACACTTTTTAATTTCTGTGTACAGACCTTGGCATGGCGTTCAGGAAAGAATGGTTCCGTCCTCAAAGTCAAGAGGGATTCTGATACCACTCTTACAATACACTAATGATGCTGTCTCCAACGCATCCTGACATCCCTGGAGGTTTTCTGTTATTGTAACTTCCTGACAATAAACGTCTGAAGAACAAATATTGTTACATTCGGTAAAAAAATTCAAAAGATCGGCATGTGGCCATTTAAGGGACCTTTAATCTTAGGACTACATGATATACATATCTTGGAATAATGTTGCTTGAGATAGGCAGTCAAAATCTGTGTTATTTTTAACTACACTGTCAAGCTTCCTTCCACCCAGTTTTGGAAACTCCTACAGCTGCATTCCTTCCAGCTTTAGTTTGTGGCAATGAAACTTTTCAGGGCAAATTATTGTTCTCATTAGATCTAGCAGAAAGGACTTTATTAATTTATTAAGACGCGTATTTTGTTTTCCTTTCTGATCATCCTAAACCCAAATTAGAATAGATTTTGTCCCGTTAAACCAACACCTGGCAGGTTAAGTAGCCTTAATTTGGCGTTGGTACAGGAACAAATGTACTAGGAACAGTACTTCAAACTCATTGTTATAGGAAGAGCTAAATGGCTCAAAAGCAATTCAATCTAGATGGTGTCGAGAAAATTAATACCTGGTGTATTTTGTCCAATGCAAATTCAAATGAATTGGCTCATTTTCTCTGCATCTACCCAGCTCTGAAAACAGGACTATGGATCTTTCTGAAACGTGTGAGAACATGTGGAGAGGTTACTGAAATGTTTGAACTGCATTGTTGAACGGTTGTTGTCAAGCTTTGTAAAGCACATGTAGGCTGCACAAAATAACTCCGTGGTTTCGCAACAAACCTATATGGTCCTGCAACGCAGCAACCTCCAGGGATTGAGCTGGGAAGTTTGAATTATATTTTAATGTTGTCACTTTGATATTACAATGAAAAATATATGGACCTTTTGAGATTTTACCTGCAGTTCGCTGGGCATCCATTATTGTGTTTTACATTTCGGCATCCAGACTTTTTAACTACTGTATCATAGTAAATTGCTGGTATTCAAATTGTATTACCGAGTCTATATTTATTGTCTTTTTTTGTAAGGGTTTCAATTAATTGCACAATAAACCTATTTTTATAGTCATTTTTTTTAACTATTATTATTATTATAATAATTATTATTATTATTGCATTTCTTCAAATACCACAGCAGTGGTCAAAGGGTTATGTTTAGGACAGTGAAAAGCATACATTTTTTATGTGAATTTTTAAGGGTGTGAGACTGCTCACTAGATTGAGTGTCCAGTGCAGGAGGGTGAGTGTAAACTGTAAAGTTCACACTGCTTAATTTGTGGAAAACAACATAAGTGCAGAGTTCCAAAACTGTTCTTAGGAGCCTACCATCAGAGCTACTGAATGGTATAGTTGATTAATACCAAGGCTTTCTCGCTTTGATTATTCCTCATACTTCTTTCTTCCACTACCCTATACTTTTCGTTTCTTTTACTCACTTGTGCATGTTATTTTTCACACTGTCTTTCTATATGTTCCCTATCTGTTTGCTTCCTTTTTAACTTTTCTATCCTTCTCTCTCTTGCTCTGAATTAAATTCTGTTGATGAAAAATAAGTCCTGGTGCCTACAAATGAGTACCGGTGCCCACCACTGCAACTACCAGTCACAAACTGAGTACAAAGAATTGTCAAAATTAGTTTAAATGTACCATTACCACACTTTAACCATGAAAATAGCAATTGATCTACTGGGAGAGGGGTATGACATCGATGTTGGTCAGCTTTAGCTTATAAGTACAACACCCACACTTCCATTTGGAATTCTTTGCAGAATAACACCATCATCCAACCATGAATGAAACAGTCACTACAGTTACTTTGATTCCTCGACCTTATTTAACTTTCCTCAGTTTTCCAAAAGTTTTATGTTCTCTCTCCACCAGTGAGAATCACATTAGGAATGTTGCACTAGATATAAAGTTGGCAGTTATGATAGTGAAATTGAGAGGCAAATTATGAATTGACACATTATTATAATGACTCGTACCACATGATAAAAAATGGAAAAAACAAACATTGCCAAAGTCAATAGGCATGGCTATTTAATAGATTAAAATGAATCAGAATTGATTTCTTTATGTGTGTGTGGTTGCACAGCTCTCATCGTTTTTTGCTCACTGGGACGTTAGTTTCATTATAAAAAGTACAAGATTGATTGAGATACAAGAGGACCTGGGAAACATGAGAGAGCTGTAGTTGTGTGGATGGGTGAGTGACTGAATGCAATAATTAGTCAACACTTGGATGGATAAGTGAATGCATTAGTAGCAATAGGGTGAGTGGTTGATGAACGGTTAAATAAATAAGTGCAAGTATGGATGGATGAATTGGTGAGCACATGAAAGATAAAAATAATCACAAGATGTATGGCTTCAAGCAGGTCACACTAATCTAAAATGGTGAAACTAATACAGCAGTAGTAGTAGTATTTTCATAAAATGCAAAGAACCGCCATTCATATGCCCATTCAAGCATTACACCATGGGCTTGGACCAGTGTTCAAAAAGCTCCTACAATATGTCAAGCATTACTGCCAATATGCCAGTGAAAGTATTATGTGGGCATTATTGTGTTAGCAATGTACATCATATGCATGTTTAAATGTATCCTTATATTTAGCAATGCCTAATGCGTGATCAGATTTTCACCATCTTTTGTTACTGCTCAGTGCAAACTGCTCATTACATACCCATAACTGCAGCATAACTCAGTAATGGAACTCACAATGCATTTTTAGGTTGGCTCTAATGAGGTCAACAAATCCTTTCACCGTAAGCGGAGTGTAGGAGCGGTTAATTTCACAATCAGCCAGCATTACATTTACAGTATGAACAATATGGCCACAAAAGAAGAGCCCAAATCTGAAATAAGGTTAAGGGATTTTATACAAATTATTACTCAGGTTAATGTAAACAATTCTCAAAACCAAATTATGAAGATACAGGATAACAATAGGATGCCCAAAATGGCAGAAAAAGTTTAGGCTAACTAACATGAGGCAAACTAAACATTCAATACGTCTGATACAAATTAACAATAGCAAGATGTGATGCTCAGAAAATAAATGTTGTCC
Source organism: Pleurodeles waltl (assembly GCF_031143425.1). Lineage (NCBI taxonomy): Eukaryota > Metazoa > Chordata > Amphibia > Caudata > Salamandridae > Pleurodeles > Pleurodeles waltl. The sequence continues at coordinate 1,659,240,402 of NC_090444.1, read as the reverse complement.
AACTCCTCTAAGCATTAGTGAAAACGTAAATCATCTAAATGGCTATCTAAGCAACGGAAATCACTTCAAAGACAACAAGTCACTAAGTAACGTGTGCTGGGCTACACAACATGGGGCAAAAAGTAAAAAGGAAATAAAGGACAAAAAGAAGCTAAGTTTAGCAAAAAGTAGGTAAAAAGGGAAGGTGTCAGCATCTCTGAAGCTCGGGCAAGAGTCTTCTCATTGCTAAAGAACAATCTAAGTCTCCTCAGCAAGCATTCCGGAAAGTGTGGGGCAAGGGCAAAGGGGTCTGTACTTTTCAAAGAGTAAATGGTCTCTCCTACTGCCACTAACTGGAAAACGGTAAAGAAAAGTCTGAAGTGAATAATAATTTGTCCATTGGTAAAGCCATGTGGATCAAAAGATTCCCATTAACCAATCAGAGCACATCACACAACAGACATCTGAAACATCTAGACAAGTTACCAAGACCAGGATAGGAAGGTATCCATCTTGCTCTTCTGTACGACTTTGCAACAATTGTTGATTCAGTTCAATTTCACATTCTCAGTCTCTCTGTGTACTGTCCTTAAGGTTACTTTTCTCAGGCTCTCTATGAATAAGACAATAGTACATCTATTTCTAAACTAACATTTCATGTGAACAAAATCTGAAAGAAATTACAGGTTAGTCAAAAGAAGACAACTTTTTCACATTCTATGAAGCTGGGGCCAGCAGGCCTTAACACAACTAACTAAAGCAGAATTAAAATGCCACACTTTATCCATGTTAAACAAGCACATACAAACATTTCAAAAATGAAATCAACATTAATATATCTTGTCTAATTTCATGTTACAGTAAATTGCAAAAATGAAATAACTTGTTACTGCATGTCAGTAAATATAATGGGGAACTACATTTTCTACATTAGCATATTATATTTCATACAAATTCATCAAGAAAACCATTATCATTTCAATTAAAACTATTTGTTAATATCTTTACAAAAAATATAAAATCAAGATAAATGATTATTTCTTAGTTGGCAGGTCTACCACAAGCATTAAAGTACTATCTTAAAGTGAAGGCACTTTTATATGGATTGTCAGTGCACCATTTTACAGTTAGCTTGATATCAATACATACAATGTAATATCCTGAAGTCAGCATAAATGGTGCAGAACATAAGGTTGTGACTACTGCACTCGGACATCAGCAAAATATTTCAGTTCCATAATTGGTGGCAGGTGCCATATTTAATTTGAATTTCTCATGGATAATATTTACATTTTGTAGCTGCAAGGGTTCATTGAAGAGGGAACAAAATGTGCTAATTTACTATATTTGCAATTCACCTCCATTTTAAATATGGTAGTGGAATTCAACAGTGTAGGTATTCCTTGGTCATCAACACACTGTACAGATAGGTGTGAAATGGATAAATAATTTGTAGGCAATATGCTGAGGAAGAAAGGTAAGTTTCACAAATGCTACAGAATGAGAATTCAGAGAAACATCAGAAAATATGTTGTGTTAGGATCAGACTAACACCCACATGTGCAAAGAGGCAACCTGTTACACCTTGAGGCAGTGTCGACCTCCCAGCTAACGGCACTTTGCATATTGGGGCCTCCATTCTAACACTTTCCAATGGTAAAACAATGGCTATAAGTTCCAGAATACACTGTGTGTGAGAAAAGGCCTCTTTTTGACATGGTTAGCCCTCACTTTTTTGCCTGATTTCTGATATAGCCTAGAAATTGCAGTGCCCAGGGCCACTGCTAACCAGGTTCCCTGGGACAGAGCTTGTTCCCTAAAACTGTTGTGGTGAATTACCATAACATAACATAACATAACATCCTCAGTGTCCGAATTGTCTCATTATAATAAGGAACTAGTGGTGTGACTCAGAGATTTTTAGATTCTCATTTCTCCTCTCGCCTTTCTTTTATGATTTCTTGTGGCAAGAGGGTAAGCATAATATTCAGTTTGCGCTCCCCTTCAATGTATTCTTTAGAATGAGTTCAATAAGAGAACATTTCGGAGGTGCATGAATGCAGCCTTTGCTCCCAAACTGTAAGGAGGATGCTTGATAGCAGTCTTGTCACTTCTGTTGGTAGTACATTCGCAGAAATCTGAGGGCAGACTGGACTAAGAACTTGTTAATGTCCTCTCCTGACTGCTATCATGGGCAACCCAGGAGAAACCTATAATAAGCCCACTGGATTTCTGCTTGTTCCAGGGTCACTGTTCTTACCCTAGACTGAAACTGAAATTTTGCAATCTACCTAAGAACAGAGGATCCACGCCTGGAATAAAACTTCAAGGGCAAGCGCTCATAAGCTTTGTAAAACACTTTGGGGCATATTTATCAAAGTTTTGTATAACCCTAGCACCACTCAAGGTGTCACAAGGAAGACCCAGAATCTAGATAAGATTTACCAAGCCACACAGGGCCACCCTGTGTGGCCATGCCTTACTTGGTAATTATGGAGTAAAGCAAGGCAGCGCAGTTGCTGTCTTGCGTTACTCTGTCACAGGGAGGTGTTCCATGGGTGGGCGTGGTGTTCCCACACATACACCCATGGATTTTGGTGCATTCCCAGGAGAGGCATGGTGAGAAGAAATATCTTTATTTCTCCTCATTTTTTCCTCTTTCTAACAGTGTTGCATTCTGCAGCACAGGTAGCAAGGGAGGAAATGCTTCAAAAGATTGCTTTTGTTTAGGAAGGAATCCCTTCCTGCACAAAAAGCAATTCTGCCAGCAGTGCATGAGTGCGTGCGCTGTCGCTAGGCAGCCAAAAGTGCAGCAGTGCAAGGAGAGGGCAGGAATGTGCCATATCGTGATAGGTATGGCTCATTCCTGCCCTATCCCTTTCACTCAGCGCAGCAATGCATGCTGCTGCATTGCAATGCATGAATGATGATAATTCTGGACTCTATTACTTAGAACAGAATTGTAGGTGGGCAGTCCTGGCCATGCCACCATGGTGTCATTCCAGGCGGATGGTTCTTCTTTTGTATACCTCGTCTCACGTGCTTCTGATATTTTTTAATGTCTCTTTATTCACAGTATTTCAGAAGTCTCCTATCGGATGGAAGTACCACTCAAACTGAAGAAAGAGAATATAGGAGATCACAAGATGACAAAGGAGAGTCAGTGTTGGCTCAACAAGCTTAGCGTTCATCCCTGATAAATGCAGTGTTCACACAGTCATAGGTTCAGATCCTAGCATGGTAATCTCAAACTTCCATTCTTTGTGTAGGTACACTGAGTACCATAAATTGGGTAACAGTAAAATGTGATATGTGAAAATAATTTATTTTTGTTGCACATTAGTGTATTTACTGCTGGGTGCCAATAACCACAAGTTCTTCGGTCCAGGAAGTCTGGCTTTTGCGGCACATACAATTATGGCATGAGAGAATATATAATAGTTAACTGTAGCATGGTCCAATATTGCCATGGAGGAGTTCTAGTCACATCATAAAGCACAAGGCCCAAATGTATGTGATCTGTAGAAGTCACCAGAACCGTGAAATGGTAACATAGGACAATATTGTACATGTTAGCTATTAAGAATTTTTTATAATAAATGTTTACTTTTGAGAAATTATCTTGAAAAAGCAGTTTTCCTCAAATTACAGCTAACAATGGACTGTGATTTGAATTAGAATGTTTACTCTTCGTTTTCCTTTCTTGAACAAATTGTTAATAATTCAATGAACAATGGTGAGGGTTAGTGGATTTATGCTACTCCGTGGCAGCAGCAGTTGCTGTGTAATTCTGGATATACTGTATTTACCGCATGATTTGCCGCATAGTTTACACAATTTGCATATTTCACCACAAATGTTTCTGTCTCAAATGGAGAAACATAATACTGCTAAAGAAACCTACATAACTTGCATTTTTTGCAGCATAATATATACTATTTTGCAGTATAATTTGGTCCACTACGCAGCATCATTTTAGTATCCTTGACAATGATAAAGATCTGCAATGTTGTTTTGGGGACTGTCATTATGATGCAGAAATCCATATTTCACAAGTAATCTGGAAATATCTCATAGTTCCTCGTGAAACATTGGTTTTTATAGCATTCAGTTTGTCCCATAGAAACACCAACCTGCTTTATAAATGCATACTTTAATACATACAAATATAGACACATATAAATACATAACCATATTTCATATACATGTACATTTGAGACATATGCAAATATAATCTTAGACTGACAAGAACACCTAAGTGATTAAACAATAATCCTGACCTCAAATAGACCAAACAGTATACGCTAAATGAGCAGCCCTGTAGACTCCAAGTGAAACCCAGGCATGAATATACATACATCAGCTATATGCAAAAGAGTTATCACATTAGAGTAATACCATCAAACATGTAATATATTTTATACATCTCAACACAATAAATAAAAGAATCAATTATTATGTGGATAATTAGAGGAAGAACTTTAACATGAAGTTCAACCAAAATTCATAGACACATGACATATAATCACATTGAAAAGAAGTGCTCATTGAGGGAAGTGAACATCCAATACTTGTAGTAGATATTATATAAAAGCCCACCCTCTCCATATGCATGTTCTTAATGTGCTGTTTTAAATAATTAATTAGATGAGATATTTGTGGTAAAAATCTATCTTCAGCCAGACCTAAAAATTACAGTTGTTATTTTTAGCCAACACTACTCATGTAACCAGTGGAGGCCTGCAATATGCAACAGTGGTGGTGGGGCAGGCACACACTACTATTAGATCTGGCAGCTTTTTGGAATGTCTCCCCTTTCTTTTTGCCTTCTGACCTCCTGTTTTTATGGTTTACTGGTATCTGCTTTTGCTGGTTTATTGTCTCTGCACACTTTACTACTGCTGATCAGTGCTAAAGTGCAAGTGCTCCCTAGGTAAATTGTACTGTTGATTGGTTTATCCATAATTGGCATATTTTATTTATTGGTAAGTCCCTGGTAAAGTGCACCAGAGGTGCCAAGGGCCTATAAATCAAATGCTACTAGTGGGCCTGCAGCACTGATTGTTCCACCCACAGAAGTAGCCCTGTAAACGTGGCTCAGAACCTGCTACTGCAGTGTCTGTGTGTGCAGTTTTAAACTGCCAAGTCGATCTGGCAAGTGTACCCACTTGCCAGGCCCAAACCTTCTCTTTTGGTACATGTAAGGCACTCCAGTGTATTTAATAGGTAGGACATGTACTTGTGTGTTATACACGTCCTAACAGTAAAACACTGCCTAACTCGTGTTTCATTGTTGCAAGACCTATCTCCCCCATATGTTAACATGTGTGCCGCCTTTTAATAACTTTAAAGCACAGATTCCGTTTGAGGGCAGATAGAAATGTGGAGTTTGAGGTCTCTGAACTCACAATTGAAAAATATGTCTTTTAGAGAAGTTGGTTTTTAGATTGTGAGTTTGAAAATGACACTTTTAGAAAGTAGGCATTTTCTTGCTTAAACCATTCTGTGACTGCCTGTTTGTGGCTTCCCCATCTGGGTTAGTTTGACAGGTGGGCCGTTGTGAATTCTCTCTAGACAGTGACACAAAGAGGTCTGGGGTGTAGCCTGCATATACTGATGGGCCATCTGAGCTAGAGTGGAGGGAGGAGCGGTCGCTTACACCTAAACGGACTGAGCCTGTCCTCACAGAATGCAGTCTCCAACCCCCTGGTGTGCGTCTGGGGCCTGGCCTGGACAAGGAAGGATCTTGCAAATACTTGAGACTTTTCTTTGAAGTTTGCCAACTTCAAAGGCAGAACGGGGTATAAGAAGGAGACTCAAAACTCCAGACTGGTAGAATCTTTCTGGAATCAAGAGGAACCTCTGCCAAGGAGAAGAGCTGAAGAGCTGGAGGAGGAGTACTGTCCCTTTGCTTTGTTGCTTTGCTGGATTGGCCTGCAGTTGCTGCTTCTGCCTGAAAAGAGTGCAAAGGGTGAACTTTGCTGTGTGTCCTGCTTGTGAAAATCCTCCAAGGGCTTGGAGTAGAGTTTGCCTCCTGTTGGAAGTCTCAGGGACACCAAAGACTTCAGTTTCCTTGACCTGCACCACTGGGAACTGTGTATTTTGTGCTGTTCAAGAGGACAAACCACTGAACGCCGTCAACGAAGCTGCTGGCCTGCACCGTGACCTGCTGAAGCCGCACGGAGTCGCATTGCCCCACTTTGCACTGCGACCCTGGTCTAACCGACGTCGTCCTCGGACATCTTCACAGAGCCAATGCTCGCACTGGGACCTGTGGGCCCCGCACTCCGGTATCGCCTGCTCATACCACAGCCCGGGCATTCACGACAACAACTCTCCTGCTGACACCGGTGCCACTGCCTGCACTGTGGCCTGTGGACACCGCTAGTGAGGTACACAAAGCACCGTCCCGCACCGCAGCCCCTGTCCACTCACCCCAGCATCATCAACTCCAGTGTCGTCACCAGGCATCCTGCCTACACTGTGGCCTGTGGTAACTGCTTGTGAGGGTCATGAAGCACCGTCCTGTCCTGCACCGCTGCCTTTGGCCTACAGATGACAGCGTTTCAGCAACAACGACGCTGCCTGCACCATGACCTGGTGACACAGCACGTCGCAATGCCCCACTTCAAACTGCAGCCCTGGTCTCACCGACGCCGATGGATACCGTCACTGAACCGCTGCCTGCACCGCGACCTGTGGGCACCGCATATCGCATCGTCCCGCCATCCATGCCAGCGTTCCTGACTTCCTCAGCCCGGAGTTCGATCACCAAAGCGTGTGACTTCTGCACCAACTCCGGAACTGACACCGCAATGTCAGCGATGCCTCTCTCTGGAGCTCCACATGAGGATCACAAAGCCCTGCAACTCCAAAGGTACTGTATGCGTGTCTTCCCGACACCGTAGCTGGCCTGCGACGCTGCGGCTGGCCTGAACTGTTGGTTTTGTTGATCACGCCGCTGTGATAGCCCCAGGTGCAGCTTTTGACTTCAACTGTATTTTTGAGTAAATGTTTCAGAATTAATATATTTATTACTGTATGGTGGATTTTTATCATATTTGGTCTTGTTTTATATTGATAAATATTGGCTATTTTTTTCTAAAACTGGTCTGGTGTCCTTGCGTAGTGCTTTCAATGTGCAAATGCTTTACACATTGCTTCTGAGATAAGCCTGACTGCTTGTGCCAAGCTACCAAGGGGGTGAGCAGGGGTTATCTGAGCCAGTATCTCCCTTATCCTTACTAGAGTGAGGGTCCCTACTTGGACAGTGTACAAACCGACTGCCAACTAGAGACACCATTTCTAACAACTATCACATACACTCTTGTTCACATACTCACACACATACTCACACCCAGCAAATACACATGCACACAAATTCACAAAAATACATGCACATAAACACACACACATGCAACCAAAATTAAAAAAAAAAACTTACCAGGCTGGTGCAGTGATCTCGAGTGAGGGGCAGGTAGCTTCTCTTATTTCCTGGTGGAAGGAAGATCCTACAACTGCCTGTCATTGGCTGACCTTGTCAAAGGTAAGGTCAGTCAAATAAAGGATGGCCTTCCCTGCTGTTGGACCTGGCCTTTTTGCAGGGTCATCCCCAAACTTTTTGCCTCCCTCCTCCTGTTTGTTCTGACCAGTTTTTGTTGGCTTTTGCACTCTGGGCACTTTACCATAGATACCCAGTGCTAAAGAGCATATGCTCTGTGCATAAATTGTATTGGTGATTGGTTTATCCATGATTGGCATATTTGATTTACTAATAAGTCCCTAATAGAGCACACTTGATGTGCCCAGGGCCTGTAAATCAAATGCTACTAGTGGGCCTGCAGGACTAATTGTGCCACCCACTGGAGTAGCCCTGTAAACATGGCTCACACCTGCCTCTGCAGTGTCTGTGTGCAGTTTTAAACAACCAATTTGACCTGACAAGTGTACCTACTTGCCAGGCCCAACCCTTCCCTTTTTATACTTGTAAGGCACCCCTAATGGTACGCCCTTGGTAGCCCTATGGGCAGGTTCAGTGTATGTTAAAGGTAGGAAATGTAGTGATGTGTTTTATATGTCCTGACAGTGAAATATTGCCAAATTTGTTTTTCAAAAATGCAAGGCCTATCTCTCTCATAGGCTGCCTTTAAACACCTTTTGAGTACTTTTTTCCTTTAGGAGCAGAAAGAGAAATGGAGTTTGGGGTCTCTGAACTCACAATTTAAAAATACATCTATTGGTAAAGTTGTTTTTTAGATTGTCAGTTTGAAAATTCCACTTTTAGAAAATAGGCATTGTCTTGCTTAAACCATTCTGTGACTCTGCCTGCTTGTGGATCCCCTGTCTGGGTCGGACTGACAGTTAGGATGTTGTGAATTCCCTCTAGGCAGTAACACAGAGGGAGCTGGGGTGTAACCTGCATAATAAAAAAATGAGTACACTGTCCGAGCAAAGCAATACCACCAGGAGACCTCTGATCTCAGGAGCTAGAACCCTCAAGCATCACATTGGATGGCTAGCATCATCATTGGGAATTGCTCCTCACCAGGCTGGCACTGCAATGCCTAGTGGGCACCCCAGTGAGGGGGGGCTCTCAGCCAAAATAACGTGATGCTCAAAGTCACCATCAAGAAAGTGCTAGAAAAGATTAAAATTGGTTATTCATCCATTCAACACCATCATTTAATCAGACTAAGATAACATGGATGAAGACCAAGATTAAAAATAGAAAATCGAAAGAAAAATGAGGATAATGCTCAAAATCTTTCTGAGGTGAATAATCTAATGCAGGGTCCTTGAAACTAAAAGGACTTCAATTTCACTGGTCGACATGTTTCGCGTCTATTGGTCCAGCCGGATCCATTGACGCTTCATCAGGACCTATACAATGATGGTGTTGAATGGATGAATAACCAATTTTGCACACATCTGCCTACTGAATGGGTCTTCATGGGCTGGAAGGGCGGAAGGCCTGACACTTACATTTCTACAAAGGACTGCCAAACCCCTTGCTGGGGCCCTGGCTGACAGGGTTGTACTGAAAGGGGACCCTGTGCACATCAAAAACACTTGTCGACGTCTCCCCCACGTCCAAGGTATTTTTGGTTATATAAACTGGGTTCCTGACCCTACCAACTCAGACACTTCTGGACCTAAACCTGCAACCTCTCAAGAGGAACTGCCTGGCTGTCCAAAGGACTCTTCTGGACTGCTTTGCTGTGAAGGACTGCTGTTCTGCTGTTTCCCTGCTAACCTGATTCCCTCTGACCTTTCTGTGAAGTGCTCTCCAAGGGCTTGGATTGAGCTTGCCTCCTGTTTTCTGAAGTCTCAGGGCCAAAAAGACTTCATCTCTTCGAGGAACTCCTTGTCCGCCGAAATTCAATGCACAGCCTGCCAGAAACGATGCACAGGCTTGTCTACAATGAGAAAATCGCTGCACAGCCAAACCGGAATGGTGCAGCCTGACTTCCAAGTGAAGAAACGACCCAGTGCCTGCCTTGTGGATGGATCTTCGACACACAGCCCTACCGGATCGATTCACAGCCAAACCGGAACGACGCAGCCCAACTTCCTGAGTGAAGGATAGATGCAGTGCCTGCCGTGAGACAGAAAATTGTATGCATCCTCTAACGGATCGACACAATGCCTGTGACTTCGTCCCACACACCCAGGATTTCCCCACATCGTCCCTGGGTGTCAAAGAGAAACTCCCATCGCAGTGAGGAACCAAGCCTTTGCACGGAAATCGACGCAAGCCCCTTGTTGCATGGAAAGAAATGGCGCATCATCTGTGTCGCACCAGAAAATCTGATGCACACCTTATATTTTGTGATGTTTTCACTGTCTTACTGTATGATTTATTGCACAAATACTTTACACATTGCCTTCTAAATTAAGCCTGACTGCTCAGTACCAACCTACCAGAGGGTGGGCACAGGATAATTTGGATTGTGTGTGACTTACCCTGACTAGAGTGAGGGTCCTTGCTTGGACAGGGGGTAACCTCACTGCCAACCAAAGAACCCATTTCTAACAAGCTCTTTTTCTGCCAGCTCAACTACAGCTCTCCTTCAGTTCTGCTCATGTCCTTCCAGCTTTAATTTCACCTTTGCTCAAGCTCCATCTGTGCTCATATCCTGCAAGCTCCAGCTCCACTTTAACCAAGTCCTGCTACTTCCAGCTTTGACTAGGCTTCAGTCCTGGTCTTTCCGACATCCAAAACCACAGTCTTGCAAGAACAAGCCTATAATTGGGACTTAACATTTTGCAATGTTTTATGCCTTTGGACTTTATTCTCCTTGGGCTGTCAAAGGAGGCCTCTCTGTAAACTTTGTTACTCCTGGGACAGAGGGTATGGCTTCTGGAAAGGGTCACTCAAAGAAAGAGATGAAAGAATTAACCCTATGTCCAACATTTGACACGTTTTATCACTGATCTCAGGGGTCACAAAGGCAGAGTCAAGACCAGATAGTAAAGAGAGCTGTTGTTGTCATGCTTACTTTCTGCATTTTTCACTCGGTGCTCTTCCTTTAGCCACTCAGGTGCAAGGAGAGGCTGCTGAAGGGCTCTGTGTTGGATAAGAGGTGAACTCTGAGATGACATATGTAGTCAGGAATATTTGAAGGCATGTTTGCTACCTCTGGCAGAGAGGAATTCAGCACTAAAGGCTCATCTTCTCTACTAGTAATATTCTCAACACTCATTATAAACTTCTGTTGCCTGTACTTAATTTGTTGAAACATAAGTGCATAAGATCAAAGCTTGTCTTGGAAGCCTGTCACAGGTGCTTTTGATGCCTAGTATTGATTCCCCCCATTTTTTCACCCCTGCTTTCTTCCTTTGTCATATCCTTCTCTTTCCCCACCTTTACCGTTCTGACTAGTCCCCTCTTCACTTTGCTTGCTTGTCTTTCTATCCATCTAACTGCCTCCTCCCTTTTCAGCATATGGGATGCCCACCTGAGGAAGGGTGAGTCTTATACAAAACTGTCAATAAATAAAGAGATCATATTTCTTAGGCTGCAGACATTATTCTTTTGGAAATTTTATTCTTGTCATCTAACTATGCCTGACAACAGGATTTGCCCTGGGTGGGGTACTTTCATATAGATAAGGGGCTTCATTTGTACAATTTTGCTTTGACTTGTTCTTTTATGACTACTAGCATATTCTTGAAGTTTTAGGAAAAAGCCAGTAGTACTACAAGAGAAAGGCCCTCTTTGTCATAGCCAAATCATGTTTAATTAAGTCCAACGTTTCTTATTGTGAGCAAGTGGTTCCCTCTGTCATCTATTGCAAGGTGTGTGGGTGTGCTTGCCAGAGCTCAGGCACAAGTACTTTTACACCCAATCAGTGAATGAATGGAGACCTGAATGGAACAGTATGTGATGGGTTCCGCACTAGAAACAGTTGTCGCGTAGGCTCTCATTATCCTAATGAGACTACTGGATTTTGAGCAGCAAGATCGTTCACAGTGTGGGGGACTAAGTCTGACCCACGGTGGAGGACCCTTGTCACTCTAAATCCGGGTTTTGCTCCGGCTAACTAGCAGTGCCTCATCTCTCCCATCTTAGCACTTCCCAGGGATGTCGTGGTCACTCAGGTCACAACCGGTTCTCTCATACACAGTACGGTCTTATATATAAATGACAAAGGCAGTTTAAGTTTTAAAGATTGGTTTAATAAAACTACTGCATTTTAGATAGCAAAGCGTGAGCTGCAATAACCAGAACTACACAACACAGTAGGATTAAAATAGTAATGATGAGAGTGAAGCACAAGAATAAGGCTATCATAGTGCTGCTAGATTTTTTTCTCTCTAAGTTATATTTCGAGCACAGCATGTGAAACTCTAAGCCTGCCTTTCAGGTTCCCCCTAGAGGACATCAATCCTCATACCTGAGCAAAGGCCTGTAATCTGCATCAGCATCTGCAACGGGGCATTCAGCATCTAGTTGTAGGTTCCTGGCCGGAATCTCCCTCTTAACGTGTACTAGGACTAGGAAGTGTTTTTATTACTAACACGCAGATGTTCTAAGAAAATGTCCCTACGTAAGAATGTGTATTTTCTACGAATACTGGAGACTAAACTTCTACCACGTTTACTGGCACTGTACCAGACTGTAGCCTTGACTGAAGCACTGGGTTATCAAGAATGCATTATTTGAGAACACAGTGCTGAACTAAGCTAAACAGTGCGATAGAAGACATTAAAACAAGACCGTAAAACTGGTCAAGTGCACAGCGGGCTAATAAGAGAAACTAACGCACATGAAGCTATATTCAAAATGACTACACTACACCCTCCGCTTGTCGGTAGAAAGTGGTTTAAGTCTAAGCTAAAATGCCCTAAGCTAAAATATATTTAAAACCCTACTTAATTTTTACAATCTAAGAGGACACACAAGCATACTATTTGGCAATTTTAAAATGAGCATGGGGCCAAAATCCGAATTCAAAGGAAAATGTCAATTTATGACAATTCCAAATCAAGCATCAGTCATGGAAAACAGGAAATTCTCCACCTCAGCAGATGACGAAACCGGTAAATCCACGCCAAAAACTACCAAGGAGCAGGTGTGTTCCAGAGCCCCACCGTCAACCAAGGTGGCATCGTGTGCAGTGCCTACGAACGAGTTAATGGTAACTTCCTGCAGGAAGCGTAGCTCGTAATTAGCCTCTCTGAGCATCAATCACTGAGGGGCGTTGCTGGGAGAGACAAACTTCCAGTGCCTGTTCAAAAGAGCACCAACGGCACCGAAACACGGGCTGCACACAATCCAAAACCGGTCTGAATGACAGAGACCAGTCACACCCCAAATGTTCCAGGAGTGTTGCTCCAAAGTGCTTCATCATGCGCTCACGACACAGCTGCGCTGATGGGAGCGCCCTCATTTGTCCTTGTTGCGGCGGGACAGCCATTGCGGAAAAACAACAGCAAAATGCCGGCTAATAAAGCCAAAGTTATCGCAAATGCCCCAAAAATGCTTCAGAAAATATAATGAATAGCCAAAGGTATTAAATCGAAAATGGAAGAGAAGGTGTGAATGAAACCAAACCCAACGGCTTTGAAAATATATGCTAATCGAGCCGTGCTGGACTCATTAAATACATCCCACGAGTTCACCAAAGTGTCTCGGAAAGTTTGTATTTAACAGGGACTGTGTTTCAGCCGATGACCTTGCCACCTGAAGTGCGTAGGTCTTGCGTGCAGATGTAAGGGCCACATGCTTCTGAAACAATAAAGCCTTCAGTCTACTTAACTTGTCAAAATTCACCTTGGAAGTAGCAATGAGAGGCCAAATATCTGCAACCTCCCTAATTTTAGTGGGGGGAAACAACACGTTCCTGCAGCATGTAAGGACCTTAGTGACCGAAACAACGTAAACTATTACGGCCCGAAGGACGTAGCTGCCGTTTGAAAGCACCTGGAACGTGCGTTTAATCAAGGGGACCGGAACTACCTTCAGATGGCAAGCCAAGTTCGCAACTGAGGCATTACACGCCGCATGCAAGGACAGCTGCTTACAAATCATCGAATGGCTGACTGAAGTCTCACATTCAATGCTGCTAAGAAAGACCTCTTTCATGCCATTGAGGCATTTGTACGAGAAGGGAAGCTCCCACACCTCATGGATGTAACTATCTCCCAACTTTTCATATCTGCCTACCGGAACATGTTTCAAACAAGAAGTGAATTGTAATGTAGAAATAGGCAGATTAATAACCCCGTGTATCAACCACTCTGCTGAGGGAATCTCGGCCAAGGTAAAAGGCAATCTTTCTATCTTTTCAATGTTGAGCATGACGTAAGTCGCCTCCTTTTTAGCCATTAGTTGTTGTCGCGTTAAATTAAAGGAAAAAAATATTTCCCTGGCACTAATGTGCTGCCACGGAACGCGACCCGCCTTCAATGTCTGAACCGTCCAACCCAACTGCATAATGGACCTGGTCTGACTCTGTTCATGATATAAAGAAGACATATCAGATCGTATAATGTCTATAGCAGAAGAAACAATGTTGTTAATTGTATATATCCGGTCGGACAAGGTGTGAATCCCACTATCCACAACAGCTAATGCCTTTTTCAGATTTTCCTGATCTATCTGCCTTAACCGGGCTGCTGCCTCTTGTTGGGAAAGTTTCCATATTTCATTGTATACCTCATACAAGAAACGCTTCCTACGTGGTATCTTTGGGCCTGACAAAAAATCTTGTAAGACAGTGTTGTTAGACAGGAGACTGAGATGTGTCTTAACTGCATCTAGTGAGGATGATTTTAGCCACTGTTGGCACAATTTTCCTACACTATATGTTGTCATTATGTCAGCATGTTCTGGTGATATATAGCAAGGGTCTGACCTACTTGTTCGGAAACCCCCTGAGGAGGTGACAAAACGTTGATGACACCCGTTGGTATCTATTGGCCACAATAACCACCCGCCTGGACGTGTCAGTGAAGTATTAAATGTACCATTCTGGACCCACTTATTAAGCTCACTAAAAGTTACATTTGTGTACTTTTGCCAGTTATTAGATTTTGCAGGTATACTGGGCATTTTTAATTCTCCAATTGTAGCTAAGCCGAAGAAACTGGTCTGTTGTACTGTTTCATTTAAAAAAATCATTTGAACGGGGATGAGACATGCTCTAAACAATGTTTCTCTACTGTTGGACTGCCAAATTTTTGTTCCCCAAACACTTTTCAAATCAACATTTTTTTACCAATATTCATAACCTTCAATTGATAATCGGGAAACAAAGGAGTCTGAATATATAAATTTTGTGTTGGTCAACAACATTTGTTTATCCCTAGTCGGAGTTATCTTAAAATAATATGACTCAGCATTTTTTTGATGATGTTCAGAAAAATACACACATTTTTCAAAATACGTTTTTGAACTCCCTTGCGGGGGAGTTGGGCAATGTTCCCATTGTGCATAATCAAATATCATTTTTGGACTACTCGCGTTATGTCTGAAGTCGTGCCCATAAAAATTATAGCAAAACACGTCACCATAATTGTCTCTAAACTGGTAAACATCTTCGTTTTCATAGACAGTATAATATTGCAATTCTGTCATCATTGAATCAACTGTTTTCACATCTCAATCATCAGATACAATGCCTGGTATTACTATATCGCTCATGGATAAATTTAACACATACGGTATTTCAATTATTTCAGTGGGACCATATATATCAAACAATACTTTATCCCACACAATCCCATCCGGAATTGGCACTGCAGAAATGTTCACAAAGGACAAGTCTCTTCGAACCTTATGTGATGAAAAATGTGGTTTCAATACCTCCTCCACCTGTTCAACCGCTGATCTCTCGGGAAGAAAATGACCATGTACTAACAGAAAAAAGGTAATGACAAACCCAATCCAAGGAAAAAAGGCTAGGACAGTCAAGGAAAGCCACACATAGTTCCATGGAAAAATGAAACACGTATCTTTAAGCCAGTGTATCAGCTTACGTGCACCTGACAGGTCAGCAGCGAAGAGGCAAACGAGTCCGATAGACCATTGTTGTAGTAGGCAAAGTAACCAGAGGCAGTTCGTGCAAAAGGTGTTGCCGTAGTCAATGGAGGAGTTGGTGTTTCCTGTGGTGGCACACAGTAGACAGCACCATCCATCTCGTTTGTAGTCATAGTGACTTGATCAAATGTTTCTAAGTTGCTTTTTGTTAGTGGAACCAATGCAAGATCATCATCATCCACCCTCCCCAAGCTCGGAGAGGCATCATTGTTAGTGTAGACAACTTGAAGCGGAACTTCTTCTCCAGTAGTGAGAGGGATTTGGGAACTTGTGGACGTTCCTCTTGGTCGGCTGTGTAGAATCGGCCACATGTTGTAACTTGACATTGTCAAAAGAAACAAAGCGGTTTTCTTTGGCATCTGGTAACGGTGGTAGAATAACAGTTCTGGTACCGTGTATCCCCAACACGAGGACTGGTGCCCAATAAGAAGGGCCGAATTAATTTTTCACTGAGACCTTTTCACGCACAAGATCCCCAACGCTGGGAATATAGCCGGTAGGTGTAACTGGCCCATCCTTAATTCCTGTGGAGGCAGCACTTTTAGAAGAGTTATCTTCACGGAACTGCTGTAATTCCTGTAAAACAGTGACACAATCATTTATGTCAAAAGGTGTTTCCGCCACCTCCACACCAGGACCATCAAGATCCGGAACAAACATTTGTGTTCCAAACAGGCACTCATATGAAGTACAACCCCCCAGGGACCTTCTAGGCAGGTTATTAAGTGCTCTCTGAACTCCATACAGGTGGGTTAGCCAACTACGACCTGTACCGTTAAGGATTGCTTTAAATCGTGGTTTAATCGATCCACAACAGAATTTTCCTCGGGATGAAATGGAGACGAGTACTGGAGCTGGACCCCCAACGAAGCCATGGTGTCCCCGAATGCCCTTGAGGCAAAAGCAGGGCCCTGGTCCGAATGGAATGCCGCAACCGCATATGTACCGACAAAGACTCGCAAATCTTTAATAACAGTCCGAGCGTCAGCCGAGCGTTGTGGCCACACCTAGGCAAATCTGGTGCAAGAATCAACAGCGACTAGTATATATTTGTATGCACTATCAGGTGTTAATGGACTGCAATGATCAAAGCACACACATTGTAATGGTCTATTTGAGATTAAGAGGGGTGTCTGTGGCGGGCGCTTAGCTGTGGAAACTTTAATTTGTTGACAGATTTCACAACAAAGTACATACTGCTTAGTCTCTTTATAGAGACCAGGCCACCAATAACGGGCCTGCAAGGGTGAAATTGTAGCAGCCATGCCAGCATGTGCAGATGCCACCCCCTCCTGCGGTGCTTTAATCAATTGTGGTCTTATATCTGTATTGGGCATGTCGCGTACACCTACGCCTGGAATTTTAACTTCAGCGTTCAGCATACTTCCCATCAAGTATTGATATTTATTAGGAAATCCTTTAGGATAAGGCGTTCCATCATCCGTAGCTTTTATGGCAGCCATAATGTCTGTGTCTGGTTTGGAACTCGAACGAGTCACTGCAGCTACAGTGGTAACTGCCACTGCTGACTTTGCGGCTTCATCAGCCAAAGTATTTCCATCAACGTGTATCCCAACGCGCTGGTGTCCAAGTGTATGCACAGCATGGACTTTGGGTAGCGTCTCTTTCAGGTCTGCTACCTTCCCTCACAGGAGTCTGTGTTTTATGTGTTGCCTTTCGAATCTCTGAACCCATTCAAGTGCTAGTAATGCAGGTATTCATTAAAAGACTGGATGTAATAATATGAATCACAAACAATCAGTGTGAACTGTGTCGGATCTGTGTGTTCTAGTGCCATTAGTAGAGCCTTTAGCTCAGCCAATTGTGCTGTACAACCCCGTAAGATCTGTGTATAGGTATGTTGGGGAAGGAATTTCTCCCGCTCCATTTAGCCGCTCACGACCGCACATGCAGCAGAATATTGATGTTTGGTTCCAATCGCTGGTTGCTCAGAGCCATCGGTGTACATTACTACATTATATTGATCAATAGGCAAGGTGTCAACAGGAACTGGATATTCTACTTCATATTGTAGAAATTCTTGAGTTTGTAACTTTAGGTCGAAGGTGTAGTCCACATCAGTGGCTGTTAAAGATGTAGCCCATTGTATCCAACGTGGATGAATTGCTTTTGCGTTCGGGACACTAGCTTATGTAACAGCCTCAAGGGCCGGAATAGGAGAAACAACAATGATGCGTTTTCCTTGGGCAAGAGGTCTTTCTTTAATAACAGCCATCTGGACAGCAGTGAGAATTTTCTCCGTTGGTGCAAAGTGTTGTTCTGCAGCGGAATACAAGTGTGATTTGTATGCAATCGGGACTGTCTCACCTTCATTAAAAGTGACATTTGTAAAACCAATGGCCCCAGCTATCACCCTGATGACCAAATGTGTCTTATTGTACCGTGTGTGTAAATGTTTTGCTGCTAGCATGTCTGCCTGTAACTCTCGAAGAGTATGTGTGTGTTCAATTGTCCAGTATTTGCTTGAAAAATCAGGACCTATTAATTCATATAAAGGTTTTATGCGTGTAGCATAATCAGGAATGTATGTTCTGCCAAAATTTAGAAAGCCCAAAAATGATTATAGTTTTTTAATCGTATTTGGTGGTTGCAATTGTGCACATTTTTCTTAAAATTGTGGCGCTAGGCTCTTCCCTTCATTCGACAGCTCATATCCCAGGAACAGGACGCTGTGGAAGGCAATTTTTGATTTTTTGAAGTTAAATTTGTAGCCAAGTTCGGCAAACCCTACAATAATGCAGGCTTCCCATCTTAAATGTTGTAGTAACTCGTCATCCGTGAGATATATATCATCCACATATGACAATGCTTCAGGATCTATCTCGTGTAAAATAGCAGTCACACGAGCTGCAAACAGTCCTGGACTGGCAAACAACAGATTTTTTTCTGGGAGCCTAGTGCGCTAAAGCTTGTTAAATCTCTGCTTTCAGGTGCTATATTCTGGCAGAAGAATCCATTCGAGAGATCTAAAGTCGTTTTATATTTTTGTTGCACAATGTTGCTCATTAGTGCAGTGCTATGCGAATTTTGTATAGCATATGTACGTGTATGTCCGTTTAAATGTCTGAAGTCTAAAACTATTCTGTATGAATGGTCCGGTTTAGCTACAGAAAATGAGGGATTATTCATCGGTGAGACACAGGGTTCAATCACCCTCTGGTATTCTAATTGCGTAAGTATTTCTCTCACCGGTGCCCTTGCTTCATGTTTTATGGGATACTGCGGTTGTGGCTGAGATTCACCTTTAATGGGAATTACATGGTATGGAGAATCCCTGTCCCACCCTATGTGATTTCTATATAACACAGGTGCTTGTGGGAGAGCCCATTCTATAGAATAGGACTTAGCGAGTTCCTCTGGAACAAGGGGCGAGAAGGAAGGTTTAATAACCTCCTCCCCGGCTTGGCAGGTGCGGACAAAATCAAGCGGCCAATCTTGTTCGGCCAACAAAATGTCATATATTTTAACTACACGATCCCAGAAGATTGCGTGTATGGTGCGTTCAATGTCTCCTTCTAATTGTAGAGTTACTCTATACACCTTATTGGGATTGGAGACACGCATATCTGCTGTTTCTATTTGTATCAGCTGCTTTCACCATTCCTGTGAACTAGTGTGACTTCTGCCGCGCTGTCTTGCAGTGCTAGAGCCCAGTTCTTGTTCTTCAAGAGAACCCTCTTCCTGAGTGGCATGTCTAACTGAGACAGCTGCCACTTTTTTTTTTTTTAATTGTTGTTTTTGCTGTACTGGTTTCTCTTCCCTCTTAACAGAAACCTCCGTTAAGTGTTGTGATTCCTGTCTCGGTTTCTTGTACTCTGTTCTCCGCTCTGATCGCCCACCTCTCTCATTTCTCATTTCCGAAGAGTCCTGAAAGGAGCGAGATTGGCGTGTATCAGTAGATTGATATCTATCAGGCGTTTTTATATTCTCTCTATTTCTCAGATTATACCTATTCTGTGGGGTCTCCATGTGTGGAGATTCTCCCCTTTCTTTTTTAGGCGTTTGTTGTTTTTTCTCCCAGCATTTCTTATTACCCTCAGGTTGTTGTTTAGTATTGTCTTTATTAATTTTACCTTGAAATTGAGGTTTATGTGGTCTAGCCCCAAGGCCATCTCGACCGATACTGGAATATGTTTCCGCTATTATTTTAGGCAGTTCTCACTCCTAATCTTGTTGCGGAACGTCTTGAAAACACATGCAACTGCTTCCCCTTTAAGGTTACTTAGGATAATTGAAGAAACTGTGGCAAAGTTGCCCATCAGTTGCATTCCTAAATCTAGGGCCGTATTCATCTTGAATTTGTTTAAGCACGTCCGGTAAGTTGGCTAGTGTTGGTGTACCGTGTGCCGTTGTATAGAGTGCGGCAAATACCGTGCCCCATGTATTACAGTGTTCAACTGTGGGAACCATCCCAAAGGGCAAGCACATAGTTAATATTCTATGTTTATCCTGAGGTCCCGTATGGGGAAATACTGCCTCCAGCGTATTAATTTTTTGTGCTAGCCAAAACGGAGTCTCCTCTTGTTTGACTGGGACTTTACCCATAATAGAGTGTACAGTCACCGGATTTATACCTGGTGTTACTGCATGTGGTTGTGCTGGAGCAGCACATGCTGGATTTGTGTTTAGTGTCTGCATCACAAATTGTACTAATCGTCTATATATTGCTGTTAATTCAATATATAAGTGTCGAACCTCAGCTACCGCCATATTCGCAACTGCAGGATGAGGTCTGACCCACGGTGGAGGACCCTTGTCAATCTAAAGCCGGGTTTTGCTCCGGCTAACTAGCAGTGCCTCATCTCTCCCAAATGGAAGAGACAATTGGGCAGCTGAGCGCATGACATCTTAGCACTTCCCAGGGAAGTCGTGGTCACTCAGGTCACAACCGGTTCTCTCATACACAGTACGGTCTCATATATAAATGACAAAGGCATTTTAAGTTTTAAAGATTGGTTTAATAAAAACGACTGCATTTTAGATAGCAAAGCGTGAGCTGCAATAAACAGAACTAAACAACACAGTAGGATTAAAATAGATTATTTTCTCTCTAAGTTATATTTCGAGCACAGCATGTGAAGCTCTAAGCCTGCCTTTCAGGTTCCCCCGGGAGGACATTAACCCTCATACCTGATCAAAGGCTTGTAATCTGCATCAGCATCTGCAACGGGGCATTCAGCATCTAGTTGTAGGTTCCTGGCCGGAATCTCTCTCTTAACGTGTACTAGGAAGTGTTTTTATTACTAACATGCAGATGTTCTAAGAAAATGTCCCTACGTAAGGATGTGTATTTTCTACGAATACTGGAGACTAAACTTCTACCACGTTTACCTGCAATGCACCAGACTGTAGCCTTGACTGAAGCACAGGGTGATCAAGAATGCATTATTTGAGAACACAGTGCTGAACTAAGCTAAACAGTGCAATAGAAGAAATTAAAACAAGACCGTAAAACTGGTTATTTTAAAATAACAGTGCGAAGTTGAATAAAATATATCTAGGGCAAAGTGCACAGCGGCCTAATTCGAGAAACTAACGTTCATGAAGCTATTTTAAAATGGCTACCCTACACAGTTATTAATGCCTTTATATGGCACTCCTGGTCTTGAACTTCAACCGGATCTTTTGCAAAACTAATTTATTATCTCAATTCATACAAAAGTTTAGAAGTAAAATTGTTCGAAATGTGCTCATTGTAAGACCATCACCTAATTGTACAGTTAATCCTATTGTTGGGAAATATCCTCCCTTCATTCAATTGTGAAGTTTTTAATTGAAGATTTATAGGCATGGAATCTCAAAGACAATAAGGGCCAGAGGTATGAAAGCATTTTGCATTCGCAAACGGTGCGAATGCCCGTTTGCGAATGCAAAATGCCATTTTAGAATGTATGAAATACATTCTGAACGCAATTTTAAGGAATCCTAAAAAAGCGATTCCTTAAAATTGCGACCCTGTTTAGACAGTCACAAATTGCGACACTCTAAATTAGAAATCGCAAATAAGGATTCCTTATTTGAGATTTCTTAGCACATGTATGAAGCAATTCCTAAATGCAATTTTGGCATTTAGGAATCGCTAATTACCACCAAGTTGAACTTGGTGGTAACCATGTGCAAAATTTAAGAATGCATTTAAAATGCATTTTTAAATTGCACATGTAAAGCACACATGCCCTTTTGGCATGTGTGCACCTTACATGTCCCCCAAACCATTTTTGGGGTGCAGCAGAGGGGGCCTAAGGCCCCCAGCACCCTGGGGTTTTGCATTTCCAAAATTGCGATTTCTGGTTCAGAAATTGCAATTTTGGAAATGCAAAAAATTTGCAGATATGAGCCAACAGGCCCATAGCTGCGAATGGGGCCGGTATCGCAATTTGCGATTCGGTAATAGCATTTGCGATTTTTAAGAAATCGCCATTGCCGAATCGCAAATGTGATACATGGCACTTTGTGAGTCGGAAATAGCAATTTCTTAAAAATTGCTATTTCCGAATCGCAAAGGGCTGTGATGATACATCTGGCCCTAAGTTACAAATACCTTTTGTTTAAGGGGTACCAGGCACTGACTCACAGGTTCCTCATGTTAGAGTGTTCTTAAAGTTACACCCAGTATAACTAACATCATTGTCAGCCCTAGTTCAATTAATGAAGTACAAAATATTAAGTTAGGGAGCAAGCAGCCCATAATGCAGATGGCAATTTATCGTGCAGGGTGGACAATATATCACCTTTTTATTGTATTTAATAATTATAATCCTTTCATATTTGCAGGTCAGTTTCTTTTATACACATTTTAAATTTGAGTATGAATCTATATTTGTCAAATATAATTTAAAAAAAGGGGACATTGTTCAACAATCCAGTTGCAGAGTAAATAGTGAGTTGACTTGAATATAGAGTTGACAGACATACATCGAAATAAAGAGGGATACATTAAACATTTGTCATAATGAACTATGATAACTATGCTGTTGAATCGAAGTTAGTCCACAGACAAAAGAAGATATATTACTAGTTTTATTAAGTTCAGAAAGACTCTCTTTAAGTAACGTCCCAACCTATTGTTTCCAGCTCCCAACATCTCCGCTCACGCTCCCAGCTCTCTCCTTCAACTCCACGAACCTCCCCAGGTTCTAACTCTCGTGCTCATTAGAATATAACACATCTCTCCACTTTCATTGATGACCCAAAAAAAAAAAGTAACAGTATGAGTAAAGAAAAGATACTAACAACTGTAAGATAACCATCACTAAATATATATACTGAAACATTCCAAAGATTTTTAGAGGAACATAAAGCTAGCATTTATTATTATTTTTTTAAATCACATCCTCACATAGGCGGTCACCGGCAAATGGCCGCTCTGCGGTCAGGAGACCGCGGATGCCATTCTGGCTTTCCCGCTAGGCCGGCGGGCGACCGCCAAAAGGCCACCCGCCGGCCCAGCGGGAAAGCCCCTGCAACATAGAAGCCGGCTCCGAATGGAACCGGCGGTGTTGCAGGGGTGCGACGGGTGCAGTAGCACCCGTCGCGATTTTTACTGTCTGCAAAGCAGACAGTGAAAATCTTCATGGGGCCCTGTTAGGGGGCCCCTGCACTGACCATGCCAGTGGCATGGGCAGTGCAGGGGCCACCAGGGGCCCCACGACACCCGTTCCCGCCATCCTGGTTCTGGCGGTGTACACCGCCAGAAACAGGCTGGCGGGAAGGGGGTCGGAATCCCCATGGCGGCGCTGCAAGCAGCGCCGCCATGGAGGATTCCCTGGGCCAGGGGAAAACCGGCGGGAAAACCGCAGGAAAACCGCTGGTTCCCCTTTTCTGACCGCGGCTTTACCGCCGCGGTCAGAATGGCCCTGGAAGCACCGCCAGCTTGTTGCCGGTGCTTCCGTTGCCCTCCACCCTGGCGGTCATAGACCGCCAGTGTTGGAATGAGGGCCATAGTTTCTTAAATGGGAAGGAGTCCCTTAAACTCCCTCACATCCATAGTGTTTGAATTCCATTCTTTCCGTCCTTTTAAAACATAGGGGGTCATTACAACATTGGCGGTAAAAGGCGCTTACCGCCGTGCAGAAGACCGCCAACACACCGCCGCCGCGGCGGGAGCCCACCACATCTATTATGACACACATCACGGAATCCGCCGAAATTCAGACACCCACACAACACCGCCACACCAAAGGTCAGCGATAAACATACAGAAACAAATCCTCCACCTCCACGCCAACAGAAACACGCCCATGCCATTACGACCCACGAATCCACGCGGCGGTCTTTCAACCGCGGTATTCCATTGGCGGTGCACACCGCTGCGCTCAAAATACACACACATCTCCAAAACACAGCCACATTGGACAATTCCAAATACACACACCTGATACACATACAAACAACACTCCCACACATCCAACACAATATAAAACACACACCCACAAACCCCTACGACCAAAATTATAGAGAACGCCATAGAGAGACAGCACAGAATAGAGAACCCCATCACACAGAGGCACACTACACCATCACCCACACAACATCCACGCACAAAACACCACATACCACTACACTCACCACACTCATCAACACATACACCACCCCACACCTCACCCGCACCACCCCATGTCACGCCAAAGACACCCCCGCTTCTCTGAGGAGGAGCTCAGGGTCATGGTGGAGGAAATCCTCCGGGTAGAGCCACAGCTATTTGGCTCACAGGTACAGCACACATCCATAGCCAGGAAGATGGAGCTATGGCAAAGAATAGTGGACAGGGTCAACGCTGTGGGACAGCACCCAAGAAATAGGGAGGACATCAGGAAGAGGTGGAACGACCTACGGGGGAAGGTGCGTTCCACGGTATCCAGGCACCACATCGCGGTACAGCGGACTGGCGGCGGACCCCACCTCCTCCCCCACAACTAATAACATGGGAGGAGCAAGTCTTGACCATCTTGCATCCTGAGGGCCTCGCAGGAGTCGTTGGAGGAACGGACACTGGTAAGTCAAATCTTAACTATCATATCCCCACCTTACCTGCATGCTATCACACACCCCCACCCTCACACCCTCCCCTATCACCCTAACTCCTCACTAATGTACCCATAACACCAACCACCCCTCCCAACCCCAAGACCTGCATGACACAACTAAGCATGGATACCCATCACTAAAGCATGCCCACTGCACATACCCAGAACACCCCCCAACCATCAGCACACAAGCCCCCACACAGGAATGCCTGCACTGGGGATCACGCACACCCAACCATTGCACACCATGAAACACACACATGCAATAATCATGTACGTATACCCCCGCAGGAACCCGAAGGAATGTCACCACACCAGAGGGTCCAGACAACACCACTCCACCCCCAGAGGAGGCCCACAGTGACGACAGCAGCTCTGTCCTACTGGATCTTGATGACCAGCCCGGACTATCGTGGGTCTCAGGACAGTCGGTTCCCCTTGCCCAGCCACAGCCCAACACCGAACTTCCACCCTTTGGTAACACCAGCACAGCACCCACCCAGCGGGCCCAAACCTCCGTACCCAGGACAGGTCAATCAGCGGTGTGTCCACCACTACAGGGCACCCAGGCTAACCCACCACCCCAACAACAACAGGGACCTGGGGGCAGTGGTAGTGGGCACACGGTCCAGGGGACGGAGGCACTGGAACACAGGGGAACTCGGAGGGCTGCTGTGCGACAAAGGGAGGACAGGCCAAGGGAACCTACTCTCAACGAGGCCCTCTCCTCCATAATGGGAGCATACCACCACTCCCAGGAGACGATGGCAACGGTCCTGGACAAGTTGCAGTAGACCCTGCGTCTGCAGGAGGAGCAGTATTTGGGGTTCAGGGAGGAGCTCAGGACCATCGCCTCCTCCCTGGGCACCATTGTAGGGGTGCTAAACGGACATTCAAAAGACTTTGAGGGACACCGTGGCACTCCAAGGGGCCCCTGACACTAGCCACGACAATGAAATGCCCACCACCTCCGCAGGCGCTAGTGGACGGGACGCCCCGCCACAGGACCACCACACCAGCACCCCACCCCCTGCAGATGGACAACCACCACGAAAGCGGTCCCTGAGATCCAGGAACAGGACAGAGCGAGATGGCAAGACCCCCGCCAGGAAATAAGACTACCCTGATTGTCCCCCCACTGTCCCACTTTGTTACCCTGTCCAGATTGGAACTGCCCCAGCTCCACTTCCAATGGCCAGATGTGCAATGTACCTGTGAGACTAATAGACTGGACTCTGCCATGGACATTCTTCCACCATAACCCATCCCCATTTCACAACCCCCCTTAATTTTTATGCACTTAAATAAACACCCTTGAAACACTAATAAAACTGGAGTCAGTCTATGATTTTGAACTTTGTATTGTCAATTACAGTGTCAAAAAGGGTTACCCATTGGAAGGCCAACATACCAATGTCACACATCACAAGCCTTTCAAGGGTGCAAGCTGTTGACACGTAGGTTACCACATTTGTGAAACTGAAATGGAAGGGGACAACTCAATTAACAAATAGTGAGTGAAATGTAGCTACAGGATAGAGGTAGACGTGTGAAGGTTAATGTAATGTTAAACCTGAAAATGTACTCACCTGTGTCTCACTGGAAATATTGCTGTATGACTGACTCCCTTTTGTCGTTTTCTTCTTCCTCAGCTTCATCCTCATCACTGTACACAGGCTCCACAGGCTCCACAGCTGCTACAACACCGTCATCTGGATCATCCTCCTGCAGAAAAGGCACCTGGCGTCGCAATACCAAATTATAGAGCATGGAGCAGTCGATGATGATGTCACACACCTTCTTCGGTGAGTAGAATAGGGACCCACCTGTCATATGGAGGCACCTGAACCTGGCCTTCAGGAGGCCGAAGGTGCGTTCGATCACCCTCCTAGTCCGCCCATGGGCCTCATTGTACCGTTCCTCTGCCCTGGTCCTGGGATTCCTCACTGGGGTCAATAGCCACGAAAGGTTGGGGTAACCAGAGTCCCCCAATAGCCATACACGGTGCCTCTGGAGTTGACCCATCATATCAGGGATGCTGCTATTCCGCAGGATGTAGGCGTCATGCACAGAGCCAGGGAACATAGCATTTTCCTGCGAGATGTACTGGTCTGCCAAACAGACCATCTGGACATTCATCGAATGATAACTCTTCCTGTTCCTGTACACCTGTTCACTCCTGCGGGGGGGCCAGAGCTACATGGGTCCCATCAATGGCACCTATGACGTTGGGGATATGTCCAAGGGCATAGAAGTCACCTTTAACTGTAGGCAAATCCTCCACCTCAGGGAAAATGATGTATCTCCTTACGTGTTTCAGCAGGGCAGCCAACACTCTGGACAAAACGTTTGAAAACATAGGCTGGGACATCCCTGATGCCATGGCCACAGTAGTCTGAAATGACCCACTTGCAAGGAAATGGAGCACTGACAGCACCGGCACGTCAGGGGGGATTCCAGTCGGATGGCGGATTGGTGACATCAGGTCTGGCTCCAACTGGGTACATAGTTCCTGGATTGTGGCACGGTCAAACCGGTAGGTCACGAATAAATGTCTCTCTTCCATTGTAAACAGGTCCACCAGCGGTCGGTACACCGGAGGATTCCGCCATCTTCTCATATGTCCCAGCTGACGGTGCCTAAGAAGGACAACAGCGAAGAACCAGTCACTATTCCTCCAGGTATGTACCCACAGTTACACACAAGACTACACCACTCACAAAACCCCTTCCTGTATGTGTGTTGATTATAGGCCTAGCTATGTGTGACGCAGTAGTAAATGAAGCCATGTGGGCCCCTGAAATGGCGGCTGCTTGACCTCTAAACTGGGACAATGGAATTGTGGGGTAACTGCGCTGGCGTTGGACACTGTTGCGGTAGGCGGTCGTAGAGCGTGGCGCAATGCTGCATTGGTTAACATTGGAACCTATGGGTCACAGGATCCAATGAACAGGTGCGCCGGCGGGGATGATGTGCCCCACCGCGGACGTCACTGCCGCGGACGTCACCGCCATTTTCTATCTCTTCAATCACTAGATACCTGACCTTCGACAGGAGAGGACCTACACTGCTAGTGCTGCTGTGACCTCATTCTGGAAGCAACAATGGCTGCTGCGTCTGGGGAAAAGGCCCCTGCCTTCACTGCACAGGAGTTGGAGAAACTTGTGGATGGGGTCCTCCCCCAGTACATGCTACTCTACGGTCCTCCAGACCAACAGGTTAGTACACAGGGAGCACGTTGTATGGCCTATGCCTGGGTGGAGAGGGCTGGTTGGAAGAGAGAAGGGTGCAGAGTTCATAGAACAGAAATGCATGGGAATGAATGGGCCACATGGCCAGAGTAGGGAGGGGGCCACTCACATTGACGGTGCAGTAGGTAATGACTGTTCCTCTTTCCTTGTGCATGTCATGTAGGTCAGCGCCCATCAGAAGAGGGACATTTGGCGTGCCATTGCCGAGGAAGTCCGGACCCTGGGGGCCCACCAGAGACGGGGCACCCACTGCCGTAAGAGATGGGAGGACATTCGCCGCTGCAGCAAGAAGACGGCGGAGGCTCAGCTGGGGATGGCCTCCCAACGTGGGAGGGGTGCCCGTCGCACCATGACCCCCCGATGTTCCGGATCCTGGCGGTGGCCTACCCGGAGTTGGATGGGCGCTTAAGGACATCACAGCAGACACAAGGGGGTGAGTACAACCTCATTCTGTGGACTTTGCGTGCAGTGGAGGTGTCTGGGTGGGGGAGGTGGGCTGTGGGTGTCCCTAGGCCAGGGTGACTTAGGTAGGCAAGGCCCCTCCGTAATGTAGGCCATGTGGCCCTCTACCCCACCTCAGAACAGTGGCAAGTTGATGTATAGTTCCCCTTTGCCATCCATGTGCGCAGATTTCTACCATTGCCATGTAGGCCATATCCCAGAAATTGCATGTGCAGAGGGCAGGAGCACGGCGTAATGCATGGGGCTGCTGAGTCTGTCTTGTCCGCCAACGGTAGCGGTATGCCATGCACTAAAACTCTCTTTCTTCTGTCTCCCCCCCTTTTCCTGCTCTCCCTGTCCTTTTGTGCATCAGCATCATCAGGCGGAGGTACAGTGGCACCGGAGCACGAGGGAGCTGCATCCCACATGGCCTTGGAGGGCCACACCACAGACTCTGAATGCACCAGTGGGACGGAGGGCGAGGGGAGTTTCACGTCGGCCACAGGATCACCAACCAGCGACACTGACTCGTCCGCCGATGTGAGCTCCCCTGTGGTGGCGGCACCATCTGTGCGACCCACTTCTACAGGTACAGCCGCCACCTCCCCTACCAGCACCGCCCTCCCAGCAGCCCCTCAGCGTTCGCCCTGTGCCCGCTCACCCAGGAGGGTGGGCATCACCTTCACCCCAGGCACCTCAGGCCCTGCCCCAGTCACCCCTGCTGCCCTCAGTGAGGAGGCCATTGACCTCCTCAGGTCAAAATTGAAACAGTGCTCACAAGGAAGAGATCCATAGGAAAAGGGCGCTCACAGAAAGTCCATATAGTGATAATGAAGAATATTAGTGGCACGGTGCACCTGGCAAGAGGATCTTCCTTAGTCCTCCAATGTTTCAAGGGAAACTAACAATGACAAAACAAATGTCAGGGCACTCATGAATCCATACTTATAAGTTAGTAAAGTTAGTAATATATCCAATCTTCATTGTACGATGACAACCATCTTGAGTAGGTCTCAAAATCCACATTTATTTATGATGTATAGAGTTCAAAACAAAGATCATCCTTGAAATTAAAGTATTATGTAGTAGACATGGCCAGTAATTTTAATAGCCACCACAGCCACAGCCAACACGTGTTTCATCCTATGAGAATATGTTCTCTTAGGGACTTCATCAGGGCTTAACTTCAATTTATAGTGTATTGCGCAAATAATCCTCTAATAATAAATGCATGACCTTAATATACTATAATCATTCACAATCAATAACGATTTGAAGTCATCACCATGCGTACCTATCAAATCCTGGTTATTTAAATCTACATGGGGAACCCCACCGCGGTGCAATACATCCGCAGCGTTCCCAGTAACAGAGAATAATGTCACTCTTGGGCAGTCTACCATTGTGAATGCCATCCAGGGTGTAGAACGAGAGTTGCAACACAGTAATGCATTCCTGGAGGGCATTCATTCTGGTCAGGCTGTCCTTCAACGAACCCTGCAATCTCTGGCCTCCGCACTGATGGCAGCCATTGTCCCTGTGTACAACCTCCCCCCTCCAAATTCCTCTACCCAGACCCAATCCCCTGTACCCCAGCCCATCCCAAGCACCCATACAGACACAGCAACATCCACTGTCTCCACAGTGTCCCCCTCCTCCTCTTCTCCCTCCTCCCTCCCAGTCTCGTCTACACACACACCTGCATGCACAACATCTACAGGCACTAGGACTCGCACCAGGACACCCAGCACCACAAGCTGCTCACCTGCACTCACCACCCCCACTGCCATTTACACGTCCCCTGTGTCCTCTCCCAGTGTGTCTGTGATGCCCCCTCCCAAAGTACCCAAACTCCGGCAACCACTCACCCAACATCCATCCACCTCACTACAGCCTCCAGTACCTGCACCTGCACCCAAAACACCTAAAGTGACACCTCCTACAACCACCTCCTCTTCCTCCACTCCCAGACCCCCTCCAACTACCCATCTCAGTGTCCGTCAGAAACTGTCCCTATGTCAAATTTACCTTTTTGCCCCCACACCCCCCTCCAATTCATCAGTCCCGTCGTAGCGCCTCAGCCTAAAAGCCTCCAGTACCAGTGGTGCGTGTTCCAGGTTTTTGGAGTGCACCGTCCACCAGGGCAGGCAGTAGGACCCGGAGCCAAGGCACTGGCAGCCCACCCCCTGTAAAGGCTCTCAAATTGGAGAGTGGACGACGGGACCGTGTCAAGACTCCTGGTGGGACTACAATTGAAATGGGATCGAAGGCGATTGGTGAGTCAGCTGTAACTCCAAAAAAGATGGGGAAGGTCCTGAGGAAGTCTCCCCAGCCTGTTGTGAGTGTCACGGCGAAGAAGTGTGCCATCATTTCCGGTGGTCCAGACACAACCGCCAGCACCGTCATTACTGGTCAGGAGACCACCGCCAGAGTCACAGCCCAGGAGGGCCCAAGTATCGTTACTGGTCAGGAGACCGCCGCCGGAGTCACAGCCCAGGAGGGCCCAAGCATCGTTACTGGTCAGGAGACCGCCGCCGGAGTCACAGCCCAGGAGGGCCCAAGTATCGTTACTGGTTAGCAGACCGCCGCCGGAGTTACAGCCCAGGAGGGCCCAAGTATCGTTACTGGTCAGGAGACCGCCGCCGGAGTCACAGCCCAGGAGGGCCCAATTATCGTTACTGGTCAGGAGACCACCGCCGGAGTCACAGCCCAGGAGGGCCCAAGTATCGTTACTGGTCAGGAGACCACCGCCAGAGTCACAGCCCAGGAGGGCCCAAGTATCGTTACTGGTCAGGAGACCACTGCCAGAGTCACAGCCTGGGAGGGGCCAGGATGCCACAGCACCGCTGGCCAATGATGGAACGTCATGCCACACACCAATGTCCAGTGTGAAGATCGTCATGCCACACACCAAACACCAATGTCCAGTGTGGAGATCGTCATGCCACACACCAATGTCCAGTGTGGAGATCGTCATGCCACACATTAATGTCCAGTATGGAGATCGTCATGCCACACACCAATGTCCAGTGTGTAGATCGTCATGCCACACACCAATGTCCAGTATGGAGATCGTCATGCCACGCACGGATCGTCATGCCACACACCAATGTCCAGTGTGGAGATCGTCATGCCACACACCAATGTCAGTATCAGAACCGCCATGTCAAAGCACTGCTGAACAGTCCTGAACCGCCATGGCAAAGCACCACTGAACAGTCCGGAACCGCAATGGCAAAGCACTGCTGAACAGTCCTGAACCGCCATGGCAAAGCACCGCTGAACAGTCCTGAACCGCCATGGCAAAGCACCGCTGAACAGGGCAAAGACCGCCATGTCAAAGCACCGCTGAACAGTCCTGAACCGCCATGGCAAAGCACCGCTGAACAGGGCAAAGACCGCCATGGCAAAGCACCGCTGAACATAGCAAAGACCGTGTAGGAATGAATGTACTGCCACATCAGGCATCCTTATCCCATGTGCAGCTGGGACAGTGACAGGACAGGAACTTTCACGGGGAGACTCATCCAGTCTGGGCACCAGTCCCACCCAGTACCAGTAGAGAACTGCATCTAATTGAGAGACTGTGGCTTTGCACTCCCCAGGATGGCACAGTGGGCAACCCACCCACTGTAGAGACTTGAGAGACTGTGGCTTTGCACTCTCCAGGATGGCACAGTGGGCAAGCCACCCACTGTAGAGACTTGAGAGACTGTTGCTTTGCACTCCCCAGGATACATCAATGGGCATGGAGCCCCGTCGTGGATCTGGCTTCGCATTCATGTGGCTGAGGTGCCCCCCCTTCCCTTACCCCTGAGGTACCTGTAGTGTTTCTATGTGATGCCCCGGCAGTATTCTCTCCGATTTTGGTCAGGTATCTATTGTGGGCCTCGCCCATGCATTTTTGGACTGTTGGTGCACGGACATTGTTGTGTACATATCTGCACTACTTCTTGCATTGTATATATGATTATGACAGATTTCGAGATATATATCAGTATATTTTTGTATGACATGTATATTGGCACATTACAATGTGTGACCGCAATTCGCTTTGTCTTTGCATTCTTCCGGGGGGATTGTTGGTTGTTCATGTGATATTTTTGACTGCATTGGTGTGTATGTTGTGATATGCGAGGGTGGGGGTGGGGGTGTTTGGTGGGTGTCCCCCTAACTTTTGCCTCCCCCCTCCCCGTGTCGTAAGTGCAGTACTCACCGGTATCTTCGGCGCCTACGTCGCTGTTGGTCGTAGAGGAGCAGAAAGACAAGGGCAGGTAGTATTTTGAGTTCCGGCTCCATGGAGTTGTCGTTCCTCGTGGGATGTGTAGAAGGTGAGCGTTTTCCCATAGCAAAAGCTGTTTCCGCCGTGTTTTTATCCGCAGTGAATCTGCCCCGGAAAAGGTGACGGATTGGTGTGTTCTGATACTATGGGCGGTACATTGTCTCCCGCCTGTCTGTTGGCGGTGACCGCCACGCTGTTTGTCTGTACCGCCGTGATGGGCGGTGTGTTAAAGTGGCTGTCTTTGTTGGTGGTTTCCGCCAGGGTCATAATTCCCTTTTTTTGTCCGCCAGCCTGTTTGCGGTCTTACCGCCACTTTAACACGTCCGCCAGGGTTGTAATGACCACCATAGTCTTTTAAATGTGGAATGATCTTCCTCTCAGATCTTCTTAGTTTCATCTCATAAGTAGAACGAGAGATTTCATCTTGCTGTCCCTCCAGAGTTTCCAAATTTGCAGTGCTACTGTGAAATTTAACAATCCTATTCAAATTCCAAATTCGTCTGTCACTAAGTTTTACAGCATTAGTGAAAAGTTTCACGACCTCCATTGGAGAAGAAAGTCTCTTTCCACAACTTTTCAAAACTGGATTCTTGACCATAACCCAATCACCAACGTTTACTATAGTCTTTTTCACCGAGTTCTTCCTATCAAAATTACATTTACTCATCAAAGATTTATCTCATTCCCTGAATTTCCAACCTTCATCAATAAACTTCTTTCCTTTCACCCCCAAAAACTCATTGACCCAATTTGGCTCAAGAATAGTGTTCCCTCGTCTTCCACGAAATAAGACAAAAGGAGTTTGACCTGTGGTTGAATGCGGAGTATGCCTATATACAGACACCTTTTTAATTACTTCCTGTTTCCAATTAAGATGATTGTCTTTGGCTAAGGTGATAGTCTCCTTTAAAACTCGATTGAATCTCTCAATTAAATTACAGTTACACTCAGGGTGATATAATGCACACAATTTATGTCTTATTCCACACCCTTTAAGAAATGTCTCCATCTCTCTTAAAGTCAATTGTACACCATTATCAGTAAGAAGGGTGGAAGGAATACCCTCCTTAGTTATGAGGTTTTTGAGACATTCTATCACTTTCCGAGTTTCTATTCCCTTGGTGAAACAAAATTCAGGCCATCTAGAATACATGTCCATGATCACTATGACATACTCAGCTGACCCTTCGCTATATATAGGACCTAATATATCCAATGCTATATCTTCCTAGGCTCCTATCGATTTGTCCCTTATAATCATTGGTTGAACCTTAGGCTTCATAGCTTTTTCACTTAGAGTGCATTGCACACACTCACGAACCACCCTCTCAACATGAGTATCCATACCAGGCCACCAATACGATGAACGTAATCTCTCCTTTGTTTTGGATATTCCCATGTGACTATTGTGTGCATGATCGATCAGTAGACCTCTCACACTAGAGGGTGGTATCAACCTCATCTCTCTAAGTAACAAATCCCGATCAACTGCTAGTTGATCTCTCACACTCCAGAACTCTCTGCACTCTGTACTACATTGACTCTTACTATTCCATCCAGAACGCAACAAATTTACCAATTCTTGTAACACTCTGTCAGACTTAGGGGGTCATTCTAATCTTGGCGGGCGGCTCAGAAGACCGTACCGCGGTCATAAGACCGCGGCGGTCATTCTGAGTTTCCCGCTGGGCTGGCAGGCGACTGCCAGAAGGCCGCCCGCCCAGCGGCAAACCCCCTTCCCCTTCCACCCGTCGCGATTTTCAGTGTCTGCTATGCAGACACTGAAAATCTTTTTGGGGCCCTGTTAGGGGGCCCCACGACACCCGTTCCCGCCAGCCAGGTTCTGGCGGTCAAAACCGCCAGAACCAGGCTGGCGGGAAGGGGGTCGGAATCCCCATGGCAGCGCTGCCTGCAGCGCCGCCATGGAGGATTCTTCAGGCCAGGGGAAAACCGGTTTCCCGGTTTTCCTTTTCTGACCGCGGCTTTACCGCCGCGGTCAGAATTGGCCTGGATGCACCGCCAGCCTGTTGGCGGTGCATCCGCGGTCCCCGGCCCTGGCGGTCTATGACCGCCAGGGTCGGAATGACCCCCTTAGTATCTTCATGCCACTTTTCCTCAGAGATAGTTTCAAAACTCACCTCACATACTCTATCAAATTGTTCAAAGTCTTCTACCTCATCAAAATTTGACATATTTGGTGATACTATTCTAGATAGCACATCCGCTGAATAATTGTCAGACCCAGGAACGTACTCCACAACATAATCATATTCCTGCAAAGCTACGATTCATTTAGTAATCCTGCTCGAGACAGCATCAACACCTTTAGATTTAAAAACCTCACACAAAGGTTTATGGCCAGTTTTAACTACAAAAGGTCTCCCCCACAAAAACTTTTTAAATTTCCTAACTGCCCAATAAATCGCAAGAGCCTCTCCCTCTATTACAGAGTACTTAGTCTCAGTTTCTTTCAAACTTCTGGAGATGAAAGCAATTGTGTTCTCTGAACTACATATACGCTGTTGTAGAACCGCACCTAACCCCTTCCCACTGGCATCTGTTGTCAGAATCAACTGTAAGTCAGGATCAAAATTCTTTAGTTTGGGGGCATTGCATAAGCAATTTTTTTAACATGATGAACTCCTTTTCACACTCTTCCTTCCATATGAATTCTTTCCCTTTCTTCAACAGAAGTCTCATATTGTAACAAGAACTAGCAAAATCTTTAATGAATTTGTTATAATATTCAGCCATACCCAGAAATCTCATCAATTCCTCTTTGGATGTTGGAGAAGCTAGACTTCTAATTGTGTCAACAAGATCTTTCTTAGGAACTAACCCACCTCCAGTAATAGTGTGCCCTAGGTAGTCAATATTCTCAAATGCAAACTGCATTTCTCTGCTTTAATGGTTAAACCATTCTCTGAAATCTTCGATAAAACCTTTCTGAGAGTTTCATTATGATCAACATTGTCCTTGCCATAGATCAGAATGTCATCCTGATAGACACACACACCACTAATCCCTCTCATAATTCGTTCCATAGCCCTCTGAAACACCGATGCAGCAGAGATTAGACCAAAAGGTAGACGAATGAAACTGAAGGTGCCAAAAGGCGTAACAAAAGCCGTTAAATTCCTGAAAGATTCATCCAAAATTATCTGATGATATGCCGAGGTTAAATCTATGGTAGAGAAAACTTTAGCACCTGACACCATAGTTAATAATTCAGATATGTTGGGAAGTGGATATCTGTCTACCATCACACATTTATTAAGTTTGCGAAGATCAACACAAAGTCTGATGTTGCCATTAGCCTTCTTAGCTATGACTATGGGAGACAATGATTCTGTTCTCTCCACTTCCTCAATTATACCTTGATCTTCTAATTTTTTTTAATTCAGATCGTAACTCATCCCTCACCGCAAAGGGAACATTCCACACTTTGCTACAGAACGGTACAGCACCTGGAAGCAATTTAATTTTATGAGAATATCCCTTCATGCATCCTATATTCCCACAGAAAACATTAGAAAATTATTTACGTAGTTTCTCAGTGAGATCACTGGTGGAGAATACACTCACCCCATCTAAATTCTGTATTGGTTTTACTATAATGGGAGGTGAATTATTAGGGTCAAGCATCACCCCAAGATCTTTCTGATGCCACCAACTTATGATGCTATCACCTCTCTTTGAAACATAAACTTTCCCTGAAATGAAATGTTGGTCATATTCAATCAACCCAACAAAATAACCATGTAAGTCAATAGGCTCATCCCCATTCCCACAAGGCTTAATATCAGGTTTTAAAAGGTTAACCTTACCTTTAACTCATCTTGATGAAACATATTAGAAACTATGGAAATCTTTGCGCCATAATCAAAAAGCACTTTGGTTCTTTTTCCCTCTACAGTAATATAACCCAGAGGGCCACACAAGCTGTCATTTGAAACTTGAAGTACAATTTGACCACAAGCAAAGTCAGACTCATCATTGTTGACATGAGAATTATCATCAATCACACTTACCGACTGTTTTGCCTTCTTAAGATTGCACACAACCGAAAAGTGACCTTTCTTTTTGCAAAACAAACAAAAGCTGTTAACAGCTGGACAAAGCTTACTATTTTCAAGATGACCCCCTCTTCCACATCTAAAACATTTCTTTCCATTGATATTGGAGAACATTTCTTTGCTAGAAGACTTGGTCACTTTAGACCTACTACTACCAACCACATTCACTTCTGTTGAATCACAGCGTTTCACCACCTCCACACACTTAAGAGAGTGCTCAATTTTCTTGGCTAGGGATAAAACTTGATCAATATGAGGATCACCTAAAAGCCATAATTCATCTCGTACTTTATCAATATTGCACCCTAGCATTAATTGATCACGGATCCTCTCTTATAACGTTGACCCAAACTTACAAGATGAGGACAAACGCCTTAATTCTTTGACATAATTTTCAACAGTTTCTCCTTCAGCTTGTTGACGTTTCCCAAAGTAATACCTCTCTAAAATTGTGCTAACTTTAGGAAGATAATGTAGATCCAGTTTCCTAATGCATATCTCATATTCAGTTAGATTAATTGCTTCATTGTCTGGAAGATCAGGAAGATGGTCAAAAGCTTCTTGACCTTCCGTCCCCAAACAATGAAGAAGTAGTGCAGTTCTCCTTTCATTGCTCAAAGAGGTACCACACACTCTGGAGTATCTCTCGAAAACCTTTTTCCACTTTGCCCACTTGATTGGGGGTTCGCCAGGAGTGGAAAGAAAGAAAGGTGAAGAGGAAACATTCTGCATTTTTAGTATGTTAGATGTACTGCAAAAGAAACAAATATAAGTATTGTACAACAGTACTTAATGATATGCAAACATTTTAAATATAATGTATAAGAAAGAGAAATACGTTTTGTAAAACAAAACTTAATAATATGCGAACGTATAGATTATAGTCTATAAGGAAGAGAAAAACAACACACTACACCACAATGTGTGAAATGAACCTAGATTACCTATATAACAATTGTTCCCATTTAGGACTAATTTTGAAAGGAGCATAGATGAACTCTTAGAGAAAACTTAAACATATGATATTAACAACGCAAGAGTGTTTGTGGGAAAATAAAAGTCAGAACAGTCACAAAAATAAAACAACTTTCTGAGAGAAAAAAAAAATCCTTTTTTCTTTTTTTTTTCTTTTTTGAGAGGTAAGTCAGGTAGTAACAGTGTCACACGATGAGCGGAAGCAACATTAACGTCTCTCGTAACAGTTTCTTTGAAACCGAGAGACACAGTGAAAGAAATTGCTGAGCCGGCGTGGTAATGGCGTCTCTCGGTTGCTAGGAGGTTGGGAAGCACCAGCCTAGCAACAACAGCGTCACTGGACACGATATTCTGGATTGAAAATAGCATGCAAACTGCAGAAATGGTGTCTCTCGGTTGCTAGGAGACCGAGAGCAACATAAATGTCACAGAAACAGGAAAAGGATTAATGTTTCCTGAAACAATAAAAATAAAAATCACACAGTGTAAGTTTGTCTGGAAAAATGGCAACGATAGCGGCAACAGCGTCATGAGAAACACAATCCAATCTTGCCCAGAGCCGCTCCGGAGTGCTGAAATCAATCTCATTGTACTGCCGTCTTGGAAGAATGCCAAAAATAGCAGTCATGAAAGGAACGCGATCCGGTACTGAAATCAATCTCAGTGTACTGCCGTCTTGGAAGAATGCCAAAAATAGCAGTCATGAAAGGAACGCGATCTGCTCCGGAGTGCCGAAATCAAGCACAGTGTATCTCTGTCTTGGCAGAATGCCAATAATAGCGGTTATGAAAGAAACACGATCTGCTGTTGCCAAAAGCCGTTCTGGAGTTGAGACGTTACTGGAATCCAGAGCACGCAGAGTCAGCCACCTTCGTCACCAGTGTTGAATCGAAGTTAGTCCACAAACAAAAGAAGATATATTACTAGTCTTATTAAGTTCAGAAAGACTCTCCTTAAGTAACGTTCCAGCCTATTGTTTCCAGCTCCCAACGTCTCCGCTCGCGCTCCCAGCTCTCTCCTTCAACTCCACGAACCTCCCCAGGTTCTAACAATCGTGCTCATTAGAATATAACACATGCACAATACAATATACATCAATCAGCTGTGTATGGCATTCATGGATGTAGAAATATATAATGTATGTGGAATTAGTATAGCACAAACCTAGTTAAAAGGTAGTGGAGTGCTTTGCAGGGTCAAAGGTAAGCATACTGTCAATAACAAATGGGAGAGGTAGCTGTGTTCTGTAAGCAGAAGTTTACTCTTCGCATTGTGACATTTTTCTTTAAAGAAACCAGTTTTTAACTCTCTCCTAACCTGAAGAGATTTTTGGGGTGGTACTGTTCGTTATCGGAGTGTTGTTTCAAATGATGGGTGCATAGATGGAGTCTCAGGTCTGATGGTGCTTAGCTGTGGGAGTGCTCAGAGCCACTAGAGATAGTAAGCTTGTCTGCAAGGCATATGGGGCTGCTGATCATGATGGCTTTGTAAATGATGCAGCGAGTCTTTAAGATGGAGTGGGCAGGCTACAGAAACACAATGGCAATTATGTGACCATATCTCTTTAGGCCCTGGATGAGATGTGCTGTGGCGTGAAGAATCCACTTAAGGGGAGCCAATGTGGGGCATGGGAGGCCATGGGGCTGAGTGGGACCACCATTCAGATGCAAGAGTGCAAGGGCTTGAGCAGCAGCTATGAAATTGTTTACAGGGAGAAACAGTTTTACTTACTTTAGAAGAGAGAGAGATAGTAATCACATGAATTGTGATGCTATTATCGCCCAGAAAAGCCCCTAGGTAAGAATAGAGGAAGCTGAAGAAGGTGATGAAATCGGAGTAATCACTTCATTACTCCAGACTATCACAGAAGGCAAGGCCCTGGTATTTGATTTTCTGTCTGCTCTGGTAATACCGTAAGAGGCAAGGATCATCATTATAATTAAATCCCTAGGTTGGTAAATTGAGAGCCAAACGTTAGGCAACATCCTAGCATTAAATGCATACTCTCGCCAGTTCAAGTAGCGAGAATTATGAATGTTAAGGAAGATACATCTCAGCAAGTGAGTAACAGCGCTGAGACCTTGCAACTGTAAAGCAGTTCTCTGAATTATATTATTCAGCTCCAAAAACAAATTCAGGTGAGCCAAAGTATCATACTGCAGGAAATCTAAAGATTAGCCCAAGTATTAAGGCCAACAGCAGTTTGGTATGTCAGGAGAGGCAAGGGCAGTCAAGCTGACTTTTGCTCTTCGCAGCCTGCCTGTCAAGAGTCTCACTCGGCATCGACCTGTTTAGGGCAGAGGACAGACAGGGGCGTAACGTAGGGCCCTGAAGCCCCCGCAGTGCCAGGGGCCCCCCCAGGTTTCATCATTCAAGGAGTGCCAGCTCAGCACCTGCAAAGGCTTGAAAAGCACAGCACGTGGAAGGCATTCTTCCACTGAGCTGAAATCAAGAAAACGTGCAACATTATTAGTGCGACCTCCTCCAGACATAACAAACGGGTCACTGGTCCCTTCACCCTGTATCAGGGGCATACCACAGGCCCCTGCAGTCCTTATGGCCTTATGGAACGGGGCTGGTGGGGGGGGGCAATACCATCCTCCCGGCCCCTCATTCACCCAAAGGCCAATGAATATTCTTGTGATATTGGAGACTAATTGCCCCCTCAACATATACTACTGGGGGGGTGGAGGGCGGCATAATTTTGCGTTATGCACTGAGGACAAATAGAATAAAAACAGAGTTGAAGTCAAACAGAACATTTAAATGAGATAAAAATACAAGCCTATAACAAATTCTAATTGAAAGAATGTTTTTGTTTCAATGATGGAAAAGGATTAGTTAGGCATCAGCGTGCCATCTCTAGGGGAAGGGAAAATGTGTATTTTTCACTCAGAAAGCACCTCGAAAAGCATGTACCCAATTATAAATTAACAAATGTATGCACGGATTACTCCAAACAAATGCAGCAGGGGTGAGTATCTGCAGAAGGCAGTACATTTATTCAAAGTGACATTCTGATGTTTTTTACAATAGTGAAAGCAGAGGCCACCTCACACTCTGGCTACCCAACAATGTGTTTTATGCAATGGCAGGCTATCCGTCAAACAGAGTCTCTCCACTTGTGACTGAGGAGTGGAACAAAAATGACCTACCAGTTCTATCTCTTACAGATATGGTGGAATTAGTATTCTATTATGTCATTTGAGAAACTCAATGTCAAACCCTCAGACCTCCCCTCCCTCAAGCACATTGATCAAACAAAGTCTTCATTGGGACCAATGACCTTGGACCACTGCCGGCTCTTAAAAACAATTTTTTAACAGTCTTAAAGGGAAAGGGGTCCCAAAGGGATTACCACATCTTTTAAACTTGTGTTAAAGTATTACAGTATTGCAACTGGAATTAGGTCACAAAAAAGTAATCAATACCATACTGATTCGGTATTTGGAAGGGTCGCACCAAACACGACCCCCAAACACTGAATCACAGATGTAAATTGCAATTCAGTAACAAGTTATTGAATCACAGTTTGCTTTTTGTACATTTGAAAAAGCGCTTCTGCAGAAACAAACGGCCCATTTCTGGGAACAGGGACGTTTGCAACAACATAAATGCTTTGTACATCTGGCCCAAACAGTATGTACTTTTGGAAAAACATTGTAAATATCTTGGAACATAACTATTGCTTTCCAGGAAAGCTTTTTCATGGCCCAAAAATGTCTCCTTATGTAACAGCTTAGACATGATGAGGGACGTTTAATCCACAAATGCTCAAGGCATCTGACTTTGGTTTTAATGCTCCTCAGCTCAAGTAATCTTGATTAAGTTAGAATTCATGTTGAGTGTGGGGCGAATATTGATAATGTATCAGATGACACTTGCTTCTTAATCTGTTATTTCTTGGGTCATGAATTGCCCGTAAAAGTCACTGCACATTAGCCACCGCATTTAAGGTGCACTGTAAAGCACACTGTGTGACACACGTTTTTCCAAAATATTTCGGTATGAACTTCTCCAAGCCCATATGAAGAAGGTTGAGCACCAGCTCAATTGCCAGGATGACTTAATTGGTTTGATTTTAGGAGTTGTGTGTCAAATGTTTATACAACAATGTTAGCATCTCATTTTAAGCATTGGAGCACCATATCTATGGCTGGACTTCTTCAACAACATCCTCACACATTAATCTTTAAGCTTCTAGCGCTGTGGTAGATACAGAGGGGTGGGCTTTATCCTATGTACTGCCATACCCAAGAGATAAAATCACATTAGATGCCAGCGATTTCGGCTCCTTAGGCAAGGCCTGTCTGTGTCAGGCCTCACTCATATTGTTCACTTTAACTTCCTTGG
The DNA here is from genome assembly GCF_031143425.1 of Pleurodeles waltl. NCBI lineage: Eukaryota > Metazoa > Chordata > Amphibia > Caudata > Salamandridae > Pleurodeles > Pleurodeles waltl. The sequence continues at coordinate 1,659,198,454 of NC_090444.1, read as the reverse complement.
AGGACCACATTAGGATATTATCCCTCCATCTGCTTCTCTCGGTATATCTGAAATGCATCCTTGACAAAGAATACTTTATCCCAGTCAAAAAAGAAGAAATGGAGTTGTGAATGGGGAATTTTGACACAGAGCTTGTTACCCTCTGATCAACTGCAATTCTGCTGTCATTGATGAGCAGATCACGTACTTTTCTCCCTTCCAGCATTATAGAGCAGCTGAGAGCCATGGTTGATCATTTATTTTGGATTACTGTATTATCGGAGAGGTCCACACGGCCTATTGTCAAAATGAGTTCGCTTGTGTGGATGGATATACTACAGTGATGATGAAGAGACACATTTTTCATCCATGTATTGAGCATTTTGGATGTAAGGTTTGTCACTGAGATTTAACAAATGGTTTGTATGAAGTTTTTTTTTTTTACATTTCCATTTCCGTTTCCATTTCCAGTTATTTTGTTCACTAACACCATAGGTCTCTAAGGCCCATATTTATACTTTTTTAGCGCCGCATTTGCATAATTTTTTGGCGCAGACTTACAAAATACAATTATATTTTGTAAGTTTGCGCCGCTTTTAGTCAGAAAATGATGCAAATGCAGCGCTAAAGAAGTAGAAATATGGGCCTAAGTGCTTTCAACAGAAGTGCTAGCCCATATACATTAACTACATGCCTGCTTGAATAATCAAGTACTCTTGCTTGAATAAAGTGTGCGTAAAATGGGGAAATCATGTCTCAGTTCACAAGGGGACTGGATTCGAATTTCACAGTTCAGGGCCAGGAAAGGAAAATGAATGCCCACTAATACATCCTTAACGTGCTTTGGTATATAAAGCAGATGACCATCAAAATATCTTTACTTTCTCGAAGGGGTGTACTAAGAGATATTATTTTTCAAAGCAATTGGAGCATGAATTTGTGAATCCAGCAGAGGACTTAAATTGTACTCTCTGTTTGATTGTCAGTCAATGTGTAAAATGTTCAGACTGGAATGAATTTGGCTGAATCTAAGTTCACCCGTCACAAAGAAAAGGGCTGAGTTTTGTACCAGTTTAGGCTCATATTTATACTTTTTTAGCTCTGCGTTTGTGCCATTTTTTTAAGCAAAAGCGGCGCAAACGTACGTTGCATTTTGTAAGTTTGCTCCGATTTTGCCTTAAAAAGCAGCGCAAATGCGGCACTAAAAAAGTATAAATATGGACCTTAGTCTTTGAAGCATAAAGGCCAGCACAGCCAGGTATAGAGAATTTGCGTAATCTCGCCTGGATCCTATCAAGATTCCTTAGAACACAAAGGCGGTAGCTGCAGGATGAAATAGTGTGGAAAACCCATAGTTCATGATGGTGATACTGGTGTCAGTCTTGACCCCAGTTTTTTTTACCACAGGAAGGGGAGTGGGAAGAGATGCCAGTTCACTGGATGAGCACTTGCTCGACCGTAGTGGTTAGCAGTTGTTCCCCCAATTCATACGTCTTATTTGTATTCAACTTAAGCATGTTATTCCACACCCACCATAAGATGAATTAGAGGTTGCAATGAAATGAAAGATAGTATTTCTCCTGGTTCTCAAGCTTTGATAGTAGCTGCTTGTCATCGGCATACAGGTACGTCTTGATTACATGAATAGCTAGGTGACCAGCGAAGGACTTTACATAAATATTGAAAAGATGTTGCCAATTGATGACCCATTCATACTGTATGGGAATGAGGATTCTTCTAGATGCATGTTGTGAAGGCAGAGTGTCTGACAAAAAGGAACTGAGCCATTCTAAATCCATGGCCCCTATGCCTGCTACCTCAATGCAGTTGGAAAGAATGGTATAATACACTGCATCAAATGCAGTAGATTAATTCACCACAATCTGGTGACTCAAGTCCAGGTCCATTATAAAAATCATCAAGAGTTTGAGACCATAGTATTCTGATTTCTGTGCCATGTCTGGGATCCTGACTGCTTTCCTTTGAATCCATCAGCATGAATTTACTGACAGTGATGGCTACACTTTTCCAGACTTAACCCCTTCGCTGCCAGGCCTTTTCACCCTCAGGTGCCAAGCCTGTTTTTGGGCTTTTTGGGGCAGTTCGCGCTTAGGCACTCATAACTTTTTGACCACATGAGCTACCCATGTCAAATTTGCGTCCATTTTTTCCCACGTCCCAGGGATTATAGAGGTACCCAAAGTTTGTGGGTTCCCCCGGAGGAGACCAAGAAATTAGCCAAAATACAGAAAACATTTCATTTATTTTAAATGGAAAAAGGGGCTGCAGAAGAAGGCTTGTGTTTTTCCCTGAAAATGGCATCAACAAAGGGTTTGTGGTGCTAAAATCACCATCTTCCCAGCTTTCACGAACAGGCAGTCTTGAATCAGAAAACAACATTTTTCCACACAATTTTGGCATTTTACTGAGACATACCCCATTTTTACTATTTTTTGTGATTTTGGCCTCATTCCAGTTAGTGGCAGAAATGGGTATGAAACCAATGCTGGATCCCAGGAAGCTAAACATTTCTGAAAAGTAGATAGAAATCTAAATTCAGCAAGGGGTCATTTGTGTAGATCTTACAAGGTTTTCCTACAGAAAATAACAGCTAAATAAAAAAGAAAATTGAAATTGAGGTGAAAAAGACAGACACTTTTCTCCACGTTTTACTCTGTAACTTTTTCCTGCCACATCAGATTTTCAAAAACAATATACTGTTATGTCTGATGGACTCTTCTGGTTGCAGGGATATATATGGTTTGTAGTTTCATCAAGATCCCTAGGTACACAGAGCCAATAAAGGAGCTGCACCTTGTAATGGGTTTTCATTCTATACTGGGTATACAGTAATTCATTTGGTGAAATATAAAGAGTGAAACATAGGTATCAAGGAAACTTTTGTATTTCCAAAATGGTCATAAGATAAAGTGTTGATAATCAATGGCTATTTGCACATCTCTGAATTCCGGGGCCCCTATATTAGCATGTGAATTTCAGGGCATTTCTCTAATTGATGGCTTTTTTACACACTGTCTTACAGTTGAAAGGAAAAAATGGAGAATACGACAAGGGACAATAACACTTGTTCATTTATTCTGTATTCCCCCCAGTCTCCAGATGAAAATGGTACCTCACTTGCGTGGGAAGGCCTAATGCCTGTGACAGGAAAAGTGCCTAGCTGTGGATTTTGGCCTCCAGCACAGCCGCACTTAGGGAAACCTACCAAATCTGTGTACTTTTGAAAACTAGACACCTAGGGGAATTCAGAATGGGGTGACTTGTGAGGCTCTCACCAGGTCCTTTTACGCAGAAGCCTTTGCAAATGTCAAAATCTGGCTAAAAAAAACACTTTTTACTCACATTTTGGTGACTGAAAGTTCAGGAATCTGAGAGGAGCCACAAATGTACTCCTACCCAACTTTCCCCCAAGTCTCCCAATAAAAATGGTACCTCACTCGTGTGGGTAGGCCTAGTGCCCGCGGCATGAAATGCCCCCAAAAACTACATGGATACATCACATTTTCCCAAAGAAAACAGAGCTGTTTTTTGGGAAAGTGCATAGCTCTGGATTTTTGCCTCTAGCTCAGCTGGCAACTAGGGAAACCTATCAAACCTTCGCATTTTTGAAAACTAGACACCTAGGGGAATCCAAGATGGGGTGTCTTGTGGGGCTCTCACCAGGTTCTGTTACCCAGAGTATTTGCAAACCTCAGAATTTGGCCAAAAAAATACTTTTTCCTCACATTTCGGTGACATAGAGTTCTGGAATCTGAGAGGAGACACAAATTTCCTACCATCCAGCATTCCCTCAAGTCTCCCGATAAAAATGATACCTCAATTGTGTGGGTGGCCCAGGTGCCTGCAACAGAAAAAGGCCACAAACCTGTAGAGATTGTGGGGATAGCACAGTGAGTTTTTTTCTTTTATACATCTTTAGGTTGACTCTGCTTTGGAGACCCACACAAGTGAGGTATCATGTTACTTGGGAGACTGAGGGAAACACTGGGTGGTAGGAAATATGTGCTGGAGTGGTGATCCTACAAGGAAAAGTGAGGAAAATATGATTTTTTGAGCAAATTTTGAGGTTTGCAGAGGAGTCTGGGTAAGAACATGTTGGGGGATCCACACAAGCCACACCTCCATGAACTCCTTGGGGTGTCTAGTTTAAAAAAAATTCTGGGTTTGGTAGGTTTCCCTAGATGAATGCCACACCCAGGACCAAAAAATTAGGTGCCCCCCAAACACAGGTAGTTTTATAATAGATCATTTTGATGTGTCCACGTACTTCTGTGATGTTCCAAACAGTAAAACTGTGAAAAAAACCGCACTTAGGTTATGTTAAAAAGACCCCTCATCCACCAACTAAGTTAGTGGCATGCTTCAACATTGAGGTCCCACCCGAGACACCTAATGTGTCACGGTGTGCTGCAGCGCTTGATTACAGCTGAGCAGGTTTTGTCATTCTTACTACACATACTGGTTGGATTTGACCCGAGGGTGAGTTATGGTTCAATAGATCAAATTTTATTAACAAAAGATTTCACAAAAATGAAATGCGCTGTTAATAACTGAAAGGCCAAAAAACTGAACCAATGACTCACAGCTTGTGAGCTGTAAAGCCGCGACTGTGCACCAACCTCTTTACAGTACATTCACACACCTTTCATACATGACATGTCTTAGAAATGGGGACTTTGGTTGACAGTCAGGTTACCCTCTGTTCAAGCAAAGACCCTCACTCTAGCCTGGGTAAAAGAGAATCACCCTCAGCTAACCCCTGCTTACCCCCTTTGTAGCTTGGCAGAGCAGTAGGCTTAACTTCAGAGTGCTAGGTGTAAAGTATTTGTACCAACACACACAGTAACTTAATGCAAACACTACAAATGGACACAACACGAGTTTAGAGGAATAGGGAATATTTATCTAAACAAAACAAGACCAAAACGACAAAAATCCAACATACACTAGTCAAGATATGAATTTTTTAAGATGAAATTCAAAAATAGTGCTTGGAAACACAAAATGCTTCGATGAGGTGTTAACACGATGTCGTAACGAGTCGTTCCCAACAATCTGACAACAGTGGCACCGGACACGGAGAGTCGCGTAGACCCCCAGGTACAGTACCTTGGTAAAGAAATAAAAACGAGCCAATGCGCAAAGTCGGGGATCGCGCCGTTTGTGCGAAACATTGAATCCGCGCACTTTGAGCGGCGCGGTCATGACGTGGTGCAGCGACTTCCACGGAGTCACGGACTTCAGTGGGGCTGCAGCGATGTTGGGCCTGCGAAGGTCGTCGCGTTCCAGCGAAGATCACGGAGTCGGGTGCAGGCAGCGTCACCGGATTTAGCAGCGGTGTCGGTCCGAAGTCGTCCGAAGTCGATTTCCTTGGATTTTCACCAGCTTTCATTTCAGGGGCCAAGGGACTTGATAGGGCACCTCTTGTCAGAGAAGGAGTCTCTCCAGAGACTCCAGGTGCTGGCAGAGAGAAGTCTTTGCTGTCCCTGAGACGTCAAACAACAGGAGGCAAGCTCTAAATCAAGCCCTTGGAGATTTCTTCACGAGATGGAAGGCACACAAAGTCCAGTCTTTGCCCTCTTACTCTGGCAGAAGCAGCAACTGCAGGATTGCTCCACAAAGCACAGTCACAGGCAGGACAGCTCTTCTTCCTCAGCTCTTCAGCTCTTCTCCAGGCAGAGGTTCCTCTTGTTTCCAGAAGTGTTCTAAAGTCTGTGGTTTTGGGTGCCCTTCTTATACCCAATTTCTCCTCTGAAGTAGGCCTACTTCAAAGTAAAGTCTCTTTTGAATGTGAAATCCTGCCTTGCCCAGGCCAGGCCCCAGACACTCACCAGGGGGTCAGAGACTGAATTGTTTGAGGACAGGCACATCCCTTTCAGGTGTAAGTGACCACTCCTCCCCACCCTCCTAGCACAGATGGCTCATCAGGAAATGCAGACTACACCCCAGCTCCCTTTGTGTCACTGTCTAGTGTGAGGTGCAACCAGCCCAACTGTCAAACTAACCCAGACAGGGTATCCACGAACAGGCAGAGTCACAGAAATGGTATAAGCAAGAAAATGCTCACTTTCTAAAAGTGGCATTTTCAAACACACAATCTTAAAATCAACTTTACTAAAATATGTATTTTTAAATTGTGAGCTCAGAGACCCTAAACTCCTCATGTCCATCCTCTCCCAAAGGGAATCTACACTTTAGTCATATTTAAAGGTATCCCCCATGTTAACCTATGAGAGGGACAGGCCTTGCAACAGTGAAAAACTAATTTAGCAATATTTCACTGTCAGGACATATAAAACACATTACTATATGTCCTACCTTATCCATACACTGCACCCTGCCCTTGTGGCTACCTAGGGCCTACCTTTGGGTGTACCTTACATGTAAGAAAAGGGAAGGTTTAGGCCTGGCAAGTGGGTACACTTGCCAAGTCGAATTTACAGTTAAAACTGCACACACAGACACTGCAGTGGCAGGTCTGAGACATGATTACAGAGCTACTTATGTGGCAGGCACAACTGGTGCTGCAGGACCACTAGTAGCATTTGATTTACAGGCCCTGGCACCTCTAGTGCACCTTACTAGGGACTTACTAGTAAATCAAATATGCCAATCATGGATAAACCAATCAACCATACAATTTATACAGAGAGCATATGCACTTTAGCACTGGTTAGCAGTGGTAAACTGCTCAGACTTCAAAAGCCAACAGCAACAGGTCAGAAAAAATAGGAGGCAGGAGGCAAAAAGATTGGGGATGACCCTGCATAAGCAAAAAAGTCCAACAACATGCACAAGACCATTCACGCCGCCAGACACGGCCCTGAACATTACAACACTTGCATTGACAGACAGCACCACTCAAGGGCCTATCACTTTCATACGCCCACATGCCTGATACAGCAATCACACCAGCTGATGGGAGTGTGTGGACTGGTGTTTGGTTGGCACCACCAGCCAAGCACCACTCCACGCACACTGCCAGCCAAGCGTCACCTCATGCACACTGCCAGCCAAGTTCCACCCCACGCACACTGACAGTGACGTGTCACTCTACAGAACGCCAGCCAAGCGCCACCCTATGCAAACTGCCAGCCAAGCACCACCCCATGCACACCGCCAGCCAAGAGCCACTCCACACACACCGCCATCCAAGCGCCACTCAACACACACCGCCAGCCAAGCACCACTCCCTGCACACCACCATCACTTTCTTTTTGTTTTTAAACAACAAAGAAACCACTGACTAATTATAAATAAGTACAAAACTTCAAACACCAAAGGTCTAACTGAATACATGACAGTAATGCCAACAGTGAAACTGAACATATAAAAATATAAAATGGCAGTTTACGCTCACGGTAGTTCCCAGTAATTTGTCTGTGTGTGGTAACTCCTGAAACAGCCAGCCACACACAGCCCAGGCTTTGAAGGACAGTCCGTGCAATACATCTGGCTTTCCCTCCAGATACCTCTTCGGGTATGGACTACATTTCTTAGCGGGAAAGGCTTTTTTGGGAGTGGGAGGAATCTGATCAGGAAAGTGTCGATCTTTCAATCTAGCCACATCCTCCACAACTGCTACTCCAGGAACTCTTGCATGATCTACCATAACAAGGCTCTCTACCTCTGACTCCTGAAATTTAACAAATTTCATCCTTGACTCAGGGGAACAATCCTTAAACACCATAAAAGCATTAAAAGTTGCTAGATTAAACAAATTAATAGCCAATTTTTTATACTATACATAAGACTTATGAACAGCAGTGTAGGGTTCCAACCTCTGATCTACTCTATCAACACCACCCATGTGCTTATTGTAATCTAAAATGCACACAGGTTTGCACACTTCAGCAACTTGACCCCGAACAGCCACAAGTGAAGTACTCTTATTATGGATGGCAATTAGCATGTACACATTCCTCCTGTCTACAGATTTCAGAATTAGCAGCTCATCATTCCGCAAAGCACTGCACTGTCCCCTCCCAAGTTTTTTACAGACAAGCCCCCCTGGATAGCCTTTCTTCTACACTCCACTGTAGAAGTTATCAACATACAAATGGTGACCTTTGTTAAACAGTCGTCTGCCAAGTTCCCACACAGTTTTCTCACTAACTCCAAAAGTGGGCAGCCAACCAGGGGGGTTAATACTGGAATCCCTTCCTACTTTCAGACAGCATATACAATTTAATTCCATACCGTGCCGTCTAGCTAGGAATGTACTGCTGATAACCAAACAACCCTTGAACAGGACCAAACACCTTTCCACACTTATTTCTTTGCCTGGAACATAGACCTCTGAAAACCGATCTACAAAATGATCAAGGACAGGTCTAATCTTAAAAAGACAGTCACAATCAGGGTGATCTCGTTGCAAGGCTAAAGCATTGTCAACAAAATGCAGCATCCGAAGAAGAAGCAAATACCGATTACGAGTCATGGTTGCAGGAAATATAACCGTTGCCATCAAAGGACTAGTAGACCAATAAGTAGCCAGTGACGGCTTTCTTCTCAACCCCATCAAAAAAGTCATACCCAAGAACTTTTTTATCTCTTCCAGATTTGGGGGAATCCACTGGGTAGATCTAGACTAAGGCCTAAGTCTGGCAGCGTTGTCCCTCAAATGCTGCTCCGCCTGCAAATTAGTCTGCTCAACAATCTCTTCCAAAATACATCGTCCATAAACAACTCAAAGAAATTGACAGGCAAAATTTGTTTCCGTATTTACTCTACACCCTGGGAGACCAGTAAAGGCAGGCAAATGTGGCTGCTCCATGTTTGGGGCAACCCAGGTGTCAGGTCTTCCAATGGGAAACCTTTCAGCAGCTGTCTGCTGCACCATTGGCACATCAGTGTCTTCCTCTAAAACAGGCCCTTCATCTGCACTGAGAGTGGCTTCCTCATCAGAAGACTCCTCTCAGACAGAAAACGCACTGCCAGAATCTCTCTCTTCCTCCTCTGCCTCAGATGCAGAGTCGTCTCATAATCATGGTCAGAAGATGACTCAGAAAGCATGCCAACAACTCTGCGGCTAGCCATGATCCTTTCTAAGAAGTGTAACTTGACTAATGCTCAACAACCAGCACTGTCTAAAATAAGTAATAAATAAAGTGGCTTTATCACAAAGAGTTATGTACTCAAAAACTATACCACTCACGTGCCTGAAAAAGCTAGACTCACCAGCAACTACTCAGCACAGACACAGCAACCACCAATGATATCCCACTAAAAAGAAAAAAGAAAAGAAAATTAGACACAAGACAACACAAATATCATTGTGCACAAATTTAAGGACAATTTCACACACAATCTTGCATTTAGGACACCACCTATAAACATGTCATTCACGCATGGCAACAATACTCCTTTGGAGTAAATGTACTTACCTAAGACATGCAACTACGCAAACTGCAGGTCAACCACTGCCCAAACTGCAACGAGCCACAGCAAAGGAAGCAAAAGCTTTGAACTAGAACAAAACAGAGAAATAAACTGTCATAATCACAAATGCAAATACCTTGCCAGTTGACAAACACACCACCGCCAAACATTTTGAAATTTTCCCTGGTGTCTAGTGGTCTCCAGGGGCAAATGGGTCTAAAAGAACTAGGTCAATCTGCCCCCAAGGGGGCAGAAATGGCCACCAGTACTGTGTTGAATTGTTTGCCCAAGGATCCACCCCCCCCCCAACACAAAGCACACACACAAGTTCCCTGGAGTGAAATGAATACTGCCCCCCTTCCGGGCAGATGGGCTTAAAAAAAAAAAAGCTTGATCCTCCTAACAGTGTTTTTCCCCCCTGGGGGGCAACCTTTGCACGAGGGGCCACCCCCATCCAAAAAAAAAAAAGCGTGAAAAAAACATCCCTGGCTTCATTGTGGCTTCTGCCCCTCTGGGGGCAGATTGGCTTAAAAATAATCCGCCAATCTGCCCCTTAGGGGGGCAGAAATGGCAAAAAAACATTATGCCCCCTTAGAGAGGCGACCCTTGCCCAAGGGGCTGCCCGCCCACACAAGAAACACAGACACACACACAAACAAAATCCCTGGTGCCCCCTTGGAGGCAGATGGGCCTAAAACAAAATAGGCTGATCTACCCTGAAGGAGGGCAGAACTGCCCAACAGTGTTTTGCCCCCTTTGGGGGCAACCCTTGCCCATGGGTCTGCCTCCACACAAAAAATACAAAGCGCACAACATCCCTGGCATCATTGTGGCTTCTACCCCCCCTAGTGGCTGATCGGCTTAAAAATAATGAGCTGATCTGCCCCCAAGGTGGCCTGAAATGGCATAAAACATTATGCCCCCCTTAGGGAGGTGACCCGTGCCCAAGTGGTTGCCCCCCACACAAAAAAACACACGCACACACAAACATAATCCCTGGTGCCTAGTGGATTCTGCCCCCCTTGGGGGCAGATGGGCCAACAAAAATAGGCCTATCTGCCCCCAAAGGGGGCAGGGCTGCCCAAAAGTGTTTCTCTCCCTTTGGGTGGCAACCCTTGCCCAAGGGGGCACCCCCACACATTAAAAAACACACAACATCCCTGGTGTTGTTATGGCTTCTACCCCCCTGGGGGCAGATCAGCTTAAAAATAATGAGCCGATCTGCCCCCAAGGGGGGCAGAAATGGTGTAAAACATTATGCCTCCTTGGGGAAGAAGTCCTTGCCCTAGGGCCCGCCCCCACACACACAAAAAACACACGCACACAAAAAAAATCTCTGGTGCCTAGTGGCCATTCCTTCTGCCCGATCGCATCGTGATCGAGCAGCAGGAATGCTAAAAGAGGTATCAAAGGAAAGGAAAACCCTTTCCTTTCCCCCAATGCCTCTTTTGAAGCAATCCTCCCCCAGCCGGAAGAGAAACTCATCTCTTCCTCCCTCGATGTGCTGGAAGCAAATGGCTTCCAGCATGTCGGGCGGCCTCTAATGATGGGTGATCGTGCGCTGACGTCATTAGATGGGGCGAGGGAGCCGGAGTGGAAGGGCAAGTGATTTCCATCCCAGTCCTGCCCTGGAGGACGTGGGAGGGAGGCCCTCGGGGGAGCACTGGCACTCCCCCCGAGGGCCGGTTGCAGGATGGAATGGTTACATCCTGGGCACACCCTGCTCAGGACGTAACCGTTACATCCAAGGCACCCGAGGGGTTAATGAAATGGGGCTATAGTTCCTCAATTTTGTTGGATCCAACCATTTCTTTCAGCAGTGAAATAATAGTGGTCTGTTTAAAAAACTGAGGAACAGTCCCCTTCTCCAAGGATAGATTTAAAACAAGATGTAAAAACAAATTAGGTGTAATAGGGGGGCAGATATTTGCATACTTTTAGAGGGCAAGGATCATCAGGAAAACCTGATTTCACCAGTTCCATCGGTCTAACCACATCCTCGACTATGATCATTGGAAAAATTAAGGCAGAAAGTTCAAATGTTGAGAGGGCTTCAGGAAGTGATATTCTTCCTGATGGCTTCAATCTTCTCAACAAAAACACATCTTGAGCTGTTCGCTAAGTTTGTGGGCTAGAGAAGCTTTTAGCACCTGTGAAGGCATTATATATTGTACAGACACTTTCTTGTATAGTTTGAGGAGTTTCAATTGAGACAGAATAAGACCATTGTTTAGCTGCTAGGACAGCATTTTCACAGCCTAATAATGCCTCCTTATCTAACAGCTCAGACACCAATGAGGGACTTTTAATCCACACATGCTCTAGACATCCGTGTTTAGTTTTAAAGCTCCTCGGCTCAAGAGTAAACAAAGAATTGGCTACTATTACAGGCCCTTCGTGTTGGAAGCGCATGCTTAACCACTGTCCCCAAATTACAAGAAGTGAAGGCTATGCTCTGATCAACTGGTTTCACTCTAAGGGGAAAATTATATTGTGATATCTCTTCTGCTGTGCCTTTTTCTAGAAGGGCATGTGAACCACTGTATGAAAGAGGGACCTCAGCAGTACAGTTAAAGATTTTCTGTAGGCTTCAGGCCAGCTGATCAAAAATGATCAGACCAAATACAGGGGTTGATAATGAGGTCTACTAGCTGCAGTTCCAGGGTCCAGATTTCATCAGAGCAATGGCTTTGGCATGAATAGGTTGGAAAATGTGGCATATCATAGACAACAGAGACTCTAACAAAGTCTTTAGAGGTGGCAGCCTTCAACAAATCAAACCAGAAGTTAAACGCCCTTACTAAAAGGAGTTTTGAGCCAGTCGGCAAACTATGCACCATCAATCAATCCAGAACATCCAGGAACTTTTAAGGGGGTCTGTATCAGGGTTCCCGACAAACTTGAAGCTCCTGTGTGATTGGGGCCGATAGAGAAGTGCCCCAGGGGCACTTCAGCAAGTACTGTGTTCATATGATGCAACGTCAATAGGAATCAGGAACAAGAAGCATGCTGCAGAGAGAAGTAGGAAGATGGAGAGGACGTGGATGGGGAAAGTGAAGAAATAAAACAACAGAGACGAGAGGAGGAAGCACTTGCTTATTAGGAGTGGGCAGGGAAAGGACAGAGAGCACAAGAGAGCGGAGAGGAGACCCTGGGGACCAGTGCCTCTCCAGAAGGAAAGACTGAAAGCAGCAGCAGGCTCCAGATGTGCAACCCAGTAACCTGTCACGTCCCAGGAGGGATGTGGCTAGAGCAGGTACGTGCCTGTGTATGGGGCTCGGCCACTTATTTAATACAGAAGGCACAAACAGGGAGGGCAGGGGGAGAGAAAAGTGGGAAAAGGGAGGCAGGGAGAAAATATACCATACATTTTTGCGAGAAGAAAGGGGTCTACCTGTAACCAGCTACTCGCAATTCTAACTCGCACGCTGAACTATACCAACCATTGAATCGTATTTTGTGGGGGTTTTTCATCACTTACACCAATTCACCGGGAAACAAAAAGTGTATAAAAATTGAGAGTTCACGAAAAAATACTCATCCTCACCTACCCTATCCCTAATGTTCTCTCCTCATGCTTCGGAGCAATGACCATGGGATCCTGAGCTGTACCTAAAGGAAAACCAAACCAGAGATCGTTAACAAAAAGGAAAAGGAGACAGACCACTCCAGAGGAAAGAATAGACAATAACAGGGAAAAGAAGAAGAAGGGGGGTTGGAAACGTTTGGAAGAAGGATACCAGAGACCCAAAAGGAGTACATTTTGGAACAAATCCACAGTATACCTTATGGAGAGTAACTAATAAGTAGAAATAAAGAAAAGTGCTATAGTGCATATAAACCTAGAGTCATTTATTATTCCTGAACCTTAGGAGAGGATGGAAGTAGTAAAGTTTTTAACAGTGTAGCCCACCACAGGGTCTTTACTCTATTCATAGGTATACAATATAAATTGTAGTCTATAAACTATACACAGATTGCCTGTAATCTCAGAACACCACAGCCAATAGTAATATTGTTCTCTCCAGTGGTGTATGGCAGGTGTTCATTTTACCACCCTTCCACCCAATAGGATTCTTATCTTTTTGTACTTGCATGCTGTTGCAAAGGGCCCCAGTGCACTTAAGCTCAGTAGTTTTTGTTTTGAGTAAGAGGATATACTAACGGATTGTCCACCCCTGTCCATGGTGCAGAGTAGACAACTAATGAAAGAAAAATATGTTAAAAATGCAGTTAAAACTGTAATGTGAGGTTAAGTAATATATACAGCAACTAAGAACTCTTCACCATAACATGATCAGGCACTCATGGGGTCAACTGAGAACCTGGTAATCACCAGTGCAATTCTCAGCCTAATTGCCGTGTTTGTCCTTTTTGCTCCTCCATTACACCTGCTGATATCTGGGTCAATTTGTGAAATTTATATTATATGGCCCTGAGTAAGTCCCATATCGCCACATGCACATACCATGGCGTGCAGCTCTCAAGCTAATAAAAGAAACCAGCTCAATCTACCATATATGTAAATTTCTGAAAATTACAAATACTCAGGAGAATCAATGCTGGCGTGGCTTCCAACAGTGGCCTAACGAAACTGGAGCCGCCGCAAAGAAAATGTAGGCCCCCCTCAGACTCACTCAGGCCAGGTGTTGTGTTGAAGGGGGCCCCCCACATTTTGAACAGTTTTTTTTGTTTTCCAGAAAGTTCTTAAAGTGTCAGACTATGCCTAAAAACCTGTTCACCTCTGAATTACCATAGATGATGGCTACAGCATTTGGTCCTGGGTCAGCTGGTATGCAGAGATACCTATCAACTACAGGCTTACAAAAACGACATTGCAGCATCTGGAGTGGTGCATTTCGTTGCATTTGGAACTTCTGTCGAACAACACATGTCTTTCCATCTGGCATTCTTACACTTCTCATAATATTAGTAGTTTCACATTCATGGGTGGAATTATCATACTGCACAGGAGAGACAAAACTGGTCTGAGCTTAAGACTACATTATAGCTACAGTGACCACTCAAGCTCACACATTTTGTCTGTTTCTGTCAGAAGAGGCTCGTTCAGAAATGTGGGGTATCATTATTAGGAGAAATGTGGGTATGTGTTGTATAATGTGGCTGTTGTAATACCTGGTGTCCATGATGCTGTTTCTGGGAAACGGTGATGGTTTCACTTCTTGAATCTGGAAGGCGGGTTCTGAGAAGATGACCAGGATGGCAGTTGGTGCGGGACAAGGACTGACCAGGGGTCGTTGTATGCAGCGTAATAATCTTCAAATTACTACAACTGCTGTGTCATATTATCTAAGAAGCATGCAGAATGGTATGAATTTGGCCACTGGCCTGATATTAGAGAACTATGTATCACAGAATTGCAAGCCAATTGTATATATGTTAGTCATACTTTGACCTTTCTAGGCATATCTGCGTAAATAATGGTAGAATCCATGCATTACAAGCCAATCTGGAATTCTCTATTTCTAGGTTTCAGAAATGCTGAATGCTATGACTTATACAGGTACTCGTTGACTGTGATCCAGGTATAGCAGCCACTCTCAATGAAAATTATGAGAAATCTTTTTTTCTAAGACAAAGTTTTTTATTTGTATTCTGGCTAAGAAAATGTAGTGGGTGCCAGTCCATGCAGACCATCCTGAGAAAATGTTCAGGAGTGGTAGGATTCCTCTGAGCTGTAGCCCTCTCCCACGGAACTTGAAAATAAACTATTTTATTCAAACACGGTCTGATGATTGCAGGGAATTCTGGTAAAGAAACTAGTAGTGGGATTGAACAAGCCATACCAATCATTACTCTACTTGGTCTATATTTTTCAGAAATGTCAGGGATTATAGGTTTTTCTTGGGTGTCAGTTAACCCTAGAACAAAATGTAGCAGCAACCCATATACCAACAATATTTCTATCAAAGTATCTTTGATGTCCTTTTCATTGTGTGGAAATGCTAGATGGTAGGACATTTGCTACTATCCAATCGGTTTCCCTATACTTTCTGGCTTCTTATCACTTTTTCAAATAACGCCCACAGAATCACTGTGCAGTATGGATTATCAAAGATTCAGAATGGTACGAATGACTGCTAAAATCGCTTTCTTGGTACATTTCAAAAACCATTACTAACCTTAAAAACCAATTTTTATTTATTAGATTTTTAATTACCAAGTGATGGGTGGTCGTTTCACAAAGAAAAAACAAATCAATTGTTGACTCTCTATATCACAGATTTTGTGAAACAATGTGTATCTCTGCGTCCAGAAGAGTCTCAGGTATGTAACTGTATATGACTTTTGTAGCATTGCTTTCAGTGCAAAAAGGAAGATGAAAACCTTTCCCTTTTTCCCCATGTATACTGCCCCTTATCTTATTTCAGTTGTTACTTTCATCGGGAGAACATGGAGTGATCTACACAAATGATCACCTGCTAAACATAAAATTTGAGTTAGTTTTCAGCTATGCACATATTTCCATGTTCCCTTGTGGTTTTCACAACTGTTTCCCTCGCAAACTACGAGTAGGCAGAAAGTACAAAACTTGAAATATTGACCAGCATTAGAAAAGTGTACAGCAACAGTGTACAATAGTGATAACACATTTTCTCATCTCTCAAACTTTTGTGAATGTCACTTTTGAAGAAAAAACACACACTTTCTTGCGCAACACTTTTTTCAATTGTTTTAACATATCTTTGCCATATATTGGTTATTGTCTCTGGCCGGGTAAATCATAAACCTTGACTTGAGGGACAAAAGGCATATCATTTGTAGAAAAGCATTAGGAAGGCTCAGCACTAGGAGTGTAATGGGTGTTCAGCACTGAAAATGGTCTGCTTTATCCATCGCTAGTACACCTACGAAGTGATCTCTACTGATTGAAAGAACAGTGACACCCTGTGGCTGAAAAATATCCATGTCAGTTTACATCAGACTTCCATACATACGCACACACACACACACACACATTAGTGTGACTGGCAGGTAAACATGCATGTAACACTTTTTAAGTTACATTGTAACCTGACAGAGCCTGCTATACAATCTTGTCTCACATATTGTGTGTAAGGAGGGGGGTGGGGGTCCTAAAACTGGGCATTGGCCCTTTGCTGAGGACGCCATAGATGCAGGAAACACCAAGGTCCTCATTAAAAGTCTGGCAGTCTACTGACCGCCAGACCCGCAGTCCTACGGCCGACGGCCGGTGGTGAAGACCACCATATTACGAGTGTGGTGGGTTGGCTTCTGCCAACCTGCCACAGCCCCGCCTGAACTGCCAGGATGGTTGAACAGCCGGGCCGGAGATTAGCATCTGTGCCCCGGCGGTCCACTGAAGACCGCAGGCGGTATCACAAGTCGGCTTTCCATCAGGGTTTCCACAGCGATAGACCCGACACATAACTGTGGCGGAAAGGCTACTGGTGACAGGAAATTTCTTTCCTGTCACCGGCAGATGAATACCCCAACTCCCCCTACAATCCCACCCCTCTTCCAGTACAGCATCCACACCCCCTGCCAGTACAGCCCCTCCCACCCCGCTTCCAGTACAGCACCCCCACCAGCCCTTCCAGTACAGCACCCCCACACACCCTACATACATGCACATGCACATGCACACTCAAACTCACACGCACCCCACATACACTCATTCACCCACACTTATTTACATGGATTCACTCACACTCATCCATACGCACATTCACTCACACTAATCCATATTCGCAGTCACACAAACATTCCAGCACGCTCTCACTTCAACAATCAAACACGCATTCAAACACCTATACACACACGCATTCAAACACTCATTCAAACACTCATACACACACATACACACTTCCATTCACACACGCAGACAACACCCACTCACACACACACACAAACAACACCCCCCACCCTCCCACCCTCCTCCCCTGTCGGACGATAGACTTACCTTGTCCAGCGAGGATGTTGTCCAGCAGAGAATGGGAACAGGCCCTTCCACCACCGGCAGCACCCCACCATCAGGACATCGCTAGGCTGTATTACAGGGTGTAATACGGCTGGTGGGGTCCTTTTGGCGGGGCGGGGCTGGCAGTGGAACCACCCTTGTACCTCCGACTGCCAGCATGAGTACTAGAGGATTTCTGCCCAAATTGTGGTGGAAATCCCTCAGTACTCGCAATATGGTGGTCAGAAGACTGCCAGCACTGGCAGTATTCTGGCGCCTGTGGCTTCGGCGGTTTTCTGAAAAGACCATCAAAGTCATCATGAGGGACCAAGTATTGAAAAAGCCAGTCAGTCTTGCTTTCCAATATTCAGCGACTGACATGATCGTTTTTGTAAGTGACTGAGTGGCTATGATAAAATTATAGAAATCAAAGAAAACATTGCTTTATACTCTTTCAACTTGGCCTTCACGTTGTGCCATTAGGTATGCTGCCCAGGCATTATCATACACTATATAAGGCATCACAATACGCGACAGCCATCTTGAAAGTATAGATAATAAGGTTTCCATTCTTTTCCATACTCTTAACATGGCCAAACACCACTTTTAACTTTGCCATTGCAGGTGGAGTTTAAAAGTTTTCATCTTTGCAGCACTTAGAGGATCATCTAAGCTGGCATTTGGTGCATGGACTGCATGAAGGAGCATCGGAAGGAAAGTTTGTTAGGGACAATCACGGCATCAGGAGGAAGGGCAGCAGGGGAAGAAGGAGGCTGTGTGGGTTTAAAGTGAAGTGTCCAAGTGCTCTCTGAAAACAAAGACATGCACGCTCATGAATTGCTAAAAAGGTAATGCCTTTACAAATCATGAAGCCAATAGTGGGTGTTTATGCACTAGCCAATGTACAAGAGCCGTGCTTCAGGTGAGGAACAACACACAATAGAGAGGAAAGCCATCAATAAAAAGAAGGGAAAGAAATTGACAAGAAAGCCTTCAAATTATAAGGAAGGGTTGACTCTGTGGAGTATCACGGAACTGCAAAAAAGCTTGACTTTGAACTGATGGTAGATGACTACCATACACCACTAAACAAGACTTTATAGGTGGCTGGTGTAATAGCACTTCTTGATTGGGGAATGCTGGATGGAGCCCGCTGAACATCCACCCATGCTCCTCGTTTTCTATCTTCGAACTGTCCTTGTGCTGTGTACAATATAAATTCTGACCTCAAAATAACCACCAAACAATTGTTTTGAAACTGAATTTGTACCCATTGCACCACTACTTCAACAGTGATCAATCCTTTGTCTCAGAGCACACCAGTGTCTTACAAAGAGTTCAACCCTTTCCCAGAACCCCATCTGCTTCAGTCTTACCCATCCAGCCTCCCATTGCCCATGTGTAAGGAGCACATGACTCTGAAATATACGAATGGCGACATATTTAATGTTATAGAAACACCCACATATATATACATAATTGAACCACAAACTGCTCTCTACATACAGATATCCCTCGTTGTGGCAAAGTTTGCTTAACATGGGAAAATATCAGCCAGGACAGCACGGAGAAATGTGGGGTAAATGGAGACCAGATGGGTCTCCGAGGCAGTGAGGCAGTGCAGGGGATGGAATGCCCAACCATGCTGCAACTTCTGTGAAAATTCAGGAATATTGGCCAGTTTAGTTCCATAGTTACTTAATAATGAGGGCTCTGCAAAACGCTGGCATGATTATATTAACACGATTCATAAATTCCAGATTGAAATTCTGGCATAGCACATGAAGTTCTCATAATCTTGTAAGTTACTCTTTTAACTGAATCCAATAAACCTTTGCACTGGTAGCAAAAAAAATACATGTGGTCTATTGGTTGTTTTAACAAGTATATGCTATAACTTTCCTTTGCTGTAAAGGGTAATATCCCTCAGAAGCAGTTCACCCCTTAACAAGTCACAATGTAAATTCGGGTTGTTGATTACCTTGGTTTTAATCCCTCATGAAATAATGGTGCCAGGAAGCAAATTGCAATATTGCAGATGCACTTATCCTTCGTTTCCTTCCATGTACTCGGTCACTAGGCCAGCTGGCACGATCTGCTACGTCAAAAAATGTTGAGTGGATTTTTTTAATAACAATACCCATAGCCACCAGTAATTACTTGAAGAAAGCCAGCATTGCTGGCTTTATATTTGGGAAATAAATGTGCTTTCTTTCCCTCGTGTTCTCTCACAAATCTCCAGTCGTTATTAAGTCAAGGATAGCTTTCCAAACAAGAGAAGTTTCTTTGGTGGGTTTCCAGTGGATGTGTTACGCTCTAAAACGTATACATTCCCGTTATTACCCACAGGCCACTGCGGGACCGCTTCATCATAGGATTTCACCTCAGACGAAAGGCTCCAGCGGAAGCTCTGTAAATTTCACCGAGAAAACACCTCTTTGGCTTCTATGACACCAAACAGATGCATAAGTATAATTCATAACACACGGTCGCCATCACAAGCAAAGCAGGCGAGCAATAGATAGTATAAATGTAGAGGGTAACCGGCTTTGTAATGATGCCATTGTTGGGTGTGTAGAGGGACTTCGACCGTGGAGAGGGGGAGTCATGATGCCCCTCCGCTCCCTCAGCCCTGACAATAAATGGCATATTATGCTTTGCGCATCTGGATATGTGGTTTATGCCGTGGCACTGTTTGTTTTAACAGAAGGTATTTAACAAAAAACGGGACGCAGGGGTTTAATTTCTACAGTAAGGACGCGTCAAAGTGAGGAGACCTTTTAATCTTGAGGAGAGCGATTTCCATATGTAAAGCAATTGTAACACACAATCTGTGAGGCACTCAACAATATTTTTCTCGTGTGATTTTTGTGTTTCTGATGTCATAAACTGGAATCTGACCCTTGCATTGTAAAAAATGATTCGGGGTTTATTAATACTGTTGTTCTAAATAACATCAACTATTTGGCCACATTAATTTTCAGTACCATGGCATAAATATTAATATATGCAAAGTAAGCAGTCTGATCAATCACTATGATAGGATAAAGGGAAGCAAGGCTGAAAAGAGTGAGTGGAACAGGGGAATCTAGGAGAGGTCTCTGTTTGACTTTTGCCTATATATGCATATAGAAGAAACAAGCAATGTCCAACCCATTAAGTCCGGATTTTTTCTAAGTGAAAGTACTCCTTTATTGGTTGGATAATTTGTGTTTGGCTCGCTGGATAGGACACAAAAATCCGTTGATCAGTTTATGTTTGAATGAATGGATGAGCGAGTGCTGAATTAATACGTGGTGAGAGCATGGATGTTTGAATAGCCAACTGACTGCATGGATTGATGAATGAGAGCATGAATGGTTGGATGGAGGGATGAAGGACTTGTTCAAATGTCTACGTATCCTGTGGTGTGGCTTCAAATACAGATACAAAGAGCACTTCCTTGTCAATCCTTCAAATAGTGATACAAGCTGCCATTCCAAGCTTTATTTTCATGTGTGGAAGTGCATGCTAATTGATGTTTATAAAATGCCAAAATGTGCTACCATGATGGCTGAGCCAGAGGAGGCCACCCTCATACGAAGGATGCTGATATGTTTCAACACGTACAACTTTAATTGAGGGCCAGCATTAAGCAGAAGTATACTATCATGCCATGGATGCTTACATTATACCAAAAATGATCACAACTATTCCAGCTTAAAGCAATACGAATGACCTCATTTCCTGCCTGAATGTAAGTTGATAGTTTGAAATTGGTCTGTATGCTCTACCTTGCCGTCTGCCCCATAAAACAGAGGAGCTCCATGGAGGGTCATGTGAGATGCACTTTGATGATGTCAGAATATAGAATATAGACTCCTTTACTGTACTTTAACCCTCACTCTCATACATTACTGCACTACCAACGAAATGCCCATGTGTGAGAAACGAGAAAAAAAAGTCTTGTTATGTAATTCATGTGTTGCCTATTGTTTGTACCCTCCCTCTTGATTTCATTGCTTTCATGGTATTCATCTGATCTTGGGTGCATACGTGCATGTTTTGGTTATTATTTATTATATGCATGGTAGATTAGGTATTCATTTAGGGTGTGTTTTATTCTGATAGTATAACATTATTTCATGTATTATATGGAAGTTTGAAATAAATATTTCAGGCTTGAAAAGGAGTACAGTGGAACAAATATGCTGCTAACTTCTCACAGCAGTATTAGCAATTTTAAAGTAATGTGAATCAAGCATCATTGAGATTTGACATTTTAAGATAGTGTGTGGAAATGTATTTAAACTGAATTAAAAATTACAACGGGGAAGAGGAAGGAATCTTTGAGCTTCTATGGAGAAGGAAGGTGTGACACATACCTTGCACTGCTGAAACATACCTTTCACTGCCGACCAGGGACCTTGTCTGGCATATTTACCCTTCTCTTATCTGAGTTCCTCTGAGCATAGAATGGTAAAGAAAGACTCTGGAAGACCTTCACTGATACACAATGCACAGTACAAGATTTTTATAATGTCCTGTCAGGAGTAAGGGGTTATGTGGAAATGTGTTTCTAAAGTTTGCATTTTCCAGTAAAAAGCACTTCACTAAGTGACATCACTGGTTTCCTGCCAAAATCAACTTTAAAAGAGGATACCAGTCAAGTGGAATTACTACTGCTGAATTTTATGAATGGGGAACAATTGTATTACTATTATTATTATTATTATTATTATTATTATTATTATTATTATTATTATTATTAAGAGCCTTGTAGAGCATATTGCTACCCAAAAGGGTTTCCCAACCTTTAGGCAACAGATAGGGCTGCTAGTTGTTCAGGTTCTTAGGAAAACTGGTAAGAGATGTACAGTTTCTCAGGGGCTCTGGAAGAGTATTCCATAAATTGAGCCCAGATAGGAGAGGCATCGGGTGCCCATCCGAGTGCTTCATTCTGGAGACGGTGTAGAGGGATTGATTGCTCGAATGTAATGTGCAAGGGGGCTAGTAGGGAACGAGTATCTTCTTCAGGTAATGTGGACATGTTGATTTTGTGCATGAAACATTGTGCCTCAAACTACATTTGTGTGTCCACTATGAGCCAATGAATGTCAAGGAGAAGTCCAAACAGAGGTGTGTTTGGGAGTCAGAACAGATGCCTGGCTGCAGAGTTCTGGACAACTTGAAGACGTCTTATAATGGCCTTATCTGCCCCCAGATGCAAAATGTTTCCTTAATCCAGCCTTGAAAGTATCAAGGCCTGAACAACTCTCCGTTGGGCCAAGAAAGGGAGCAACCACAAGATCTTTTCAAGACAGTTCATAACAGCAAGCATGTTGAGGCTACCTTGGCCACTTGCAGTTTCATTGACAGGGTGGAGTGCAGCCAGATGCCTAGATTCTTCACCTTATGAGTAAGTTCTGGGAAGCCCCTAAAGCTGCAGGCCAGTGCTGAGGTCCACAGAGCTGGAGATTCTTACCCAGTATCATTACCTCGGTCTTATCACTGATTAATTGAAGGGAGTTGGAGTTCATCCAAGTTGCAACATGATCAAGGCAGGTGCTTGGATCCCCAGAGCTGTATGCCTGGTCAGGCGAGAAGGAAGAGATGATCTGAGTGTCTTCTACGTAGGAGAACAGGGTAAGGCAACACATCTCTACCCTATCCACTAAAAGGCAGACTTTTATGTTAAATAACATGGGCTAAGGGCCAATTCATGCCGGACTCCGGCGATCAGGGCATGTGAGCTATACACTGCATTAACCAAGAAGGCGTGGAAGGTGCCATCTGCCAGGAAGGAGGCTAACCAACCAAGAGATGTCCCTTGGATGCCCAGTTGAGTCAGTCTTTCTATGTGGATTGCTTGTGACAGTACCAAATGCTGTGCTGAGGACTAGTCAGATCAACATGGCCCTGCCACCTGTAACTTGGATCCATGTCAGATGTTCTGTTACTCCTAGAAGGGCAAATTTGATACTGTGTCCTCCTCTAAAGCCTGACTGTGAAGGATGTAGAGCAACTTGGGACTCCACTAATGTGATAAGTTGAATATTAACATGCTTCTCTAAGCCCTTGGAGAGAATAGGCCCCATGAGGATAGGTCTAAATTTGGACCAGTTAGATGGATCCAGGTGAGATTTCTTTTAAAGAGGGCAGGAACAAGGTATGGTCTCCTGCTTTCTGGTGTGCATCCCTCCACTCAGGTGAGTTCAGAAGTCTAACTAGAAGTTGTATCAAGAATGGGCTCAAGGTATTCAACCTAGCTGGGGGAGAAGGTCTTGTGGCGAGTACAACTTTATTGACCACAATAGGGCCAGAAGGATAGGAGAATCCAGGGGGCCAGTGATTTCACTCTTACTAGAGAATGACCCGTGCTTGAAGGAGTTTTTCAGAGGTTTGTGATTGAACTGTGCTGGAGTTTTGGCTATTAGCTTCAGCTGGGATTTGTCTGTCCAAGCTATAGTTAGGGAGCTTTGGATGATGTTCGTCACCTTGTTGATGAAGAAGCATGAAAGCCCCTCACATTGTGATTGTGTCAGCAAAGGAGATGGAACTATATTGATGGGGTCTGATAGTTTTGGACCACTTTAAAGAGTGTTTTGGGGCAGTTTCGTGCTACAGAGATTTTTTCTTAATTAAATATTAGCTCGGGCATTTCTGCAGTGCACATGGAAGAGATTTAGAACCGGTTTATATTAAAGTCTTACATTTCCATCATGCAGCTTCCTTCAGGCCCCTTCCTGTCTATTGCAGAGCTTTTTCTGTTCACATACGACTTCAATGAACCACAGGGCATCAGGATAAAGCCTGGAAGAGAATTTAAGTTTAGCTGGCAAGATAGCATCCAAAGGTTCTCAAATCCAGTTATTAACCATGGGTTGGTCTAAGCTAACGTTATGTACCAAAGGTGGTGAAGTGCTCAACAAACAAGTGTTGAGAGAAGTGAATCTACAAACATGCATAGGAGTGCTTTTATTGGTGCAGAAATATGATTTACTTTGTAAACAAGACTCTTTGTCCCCACTACAACTGTGTTGGTTCAGAGTTTTTAAATGTTAATTTTTTATCTGTATACATAGCAGGGAGCCATCAAAAGCTCAAATGTGTTATGTTATGCTATTATTTTTTTGCAAAGCGGAACATACAACATAACTTCTTGATAGCATTGATATAACAGTTGCCTAAGTGACACCAACAAAGTTCACATAAAGATAGTTATAGAAGAGTTAAAAAGCAGAGTTTTTAGTTATTATTATTATTATTATTATGAAGAAATTATGAAGATGAGCAGGGCACGTGTGGCAGCAAATGAGAAAGGTTTGTCAGCAAAAGTCACAGTCTTATCTGGTGGGGCATGTATAATCTAGAGATTGGCATGTTGAAGGAACAGATGTGATAAATAAAGCATGATTGTGATTAATATAGAGTCAGGGTAGGAATTATGCTTGTCATTACGACCCTGGCGGTCTTCAGACCCCCAGGGTTGCAGTGGCGGTCAGACCGCCACCAATATGGCAATCCGGCAGCCACATTACGACCGTGGCAGTTGTGCCATGGTCTGACCTCCATCACTGCCACTTTTCAGCTGCCCAATGGCTTGGAGGTGCTGCCCGTCCCAATCTGCCTGGGCAACGCTGTAAGTAGCGCTGCCCTGGGAATTAAGACCCCCTTCTCCGCTGGCGTTTACATGGCAGTTGCCCCGCCATGTAAAAGCCGGCGGAGATGGGGTACGGTGGGGCCTCATGTGGGCCCCTCCACTGCCCATGTATTTGGCATGGGCAGTGCAGGGGCCCCCATGGCAAGGCCCATCGTGTTTTTCACTGTCTGCAGATCACCCTTTGCACCATAACATTATTGCCGGCTCAATTATGTTTCCACCCGCTGATCCATCAGGAAACTCCTAATGGGGCCTGCAGGAAGGGGACCGCACTGGCGGTAACCTGACCACAATAGTTTGGCAGATGGCCTTTTCCATCTGCCAAACTCTTAATGACCCCCATGTGTTGCATAAGTGACTTCCATATAATGTAGTCTTAGATGGAAAGCCATTTTGAAGAACACAGAAGTAGGGAGCTTGGATCTTTTTTACCTTGTGTCAGTAACATATCCTGCTGACACTTTGTGGACCATCCATGCTGAGGTCAGATGAAAACAAACACTTTAGGAGTTGTATAGAGTTATGCCAGTAGCCTTCACATTGCTGGTGTGGTGAAGTTAGCATCCTTGCCAGTACCTAATTTAAGATTGCCCACCGTGCTGGTTAACATCTTTGCCCGTAATAAAGGGCCAGTCAAATATATTGGAGACCTTTTATGGTAAAAACTGATCTGTGTCAGCAGGTTCACTATCCCATGCCTCCAAAGGAGAAACCCTTCTTCAGGACACAGAGATTTAATGCATCTCATGTGCTAGACATTATTTCCCAGTATGTGTGAATAATTGTAGGAATTTTTCAGTCAGGTTCCACTGTGATTACATGGTGGTTGAAGAGAAAAGGATGATGGTATGGACTGGGAAATAACTTCATTGGCACTTCCACTGGAGTAAGCCCCACTGTAATGGTGTTTTGGGGGTGGAGCCAGGAGTATGTAAACATTGCACAAACTCCCTGCAGTTTAATGAAGAAAGAAAACTGACGGACGTGATACCTGGCTCATGTATGGTTATTGGACATTTGCAGGTTTAAATGTTGTTTCAGACAGAAGTTTGAGAACATGCTAACTTGGCAACAACTTGCTTTCTAATCCACATTCAAATAAGCTAAATAATGTTTTTTTAACATTTAATAGTGGCCCTGAAGTGAGTAAAGTATAAAGGCTGTAATTCTACTTGAATTATTGTATAATGTTTCCCAAGCAAAACTGTTTTTCTGCACTCATTTCCCCCCTTCTTAATGCTATAAATCATTATAAAATGAAGTAACAATTTGCTGGTATGACTACTGCAGCTGCATGGAAACCAAGGGACATGAGAATAATATCTTTCTTTTTGGGAATGGCAAGCATTAGCCAGATCATGTTTTCCATCACTAACACTCATCAAGGAAAGAACAATTTGATTAATTCCTTTCCCCTGTGAAATGTTGCCTTTCCTTGCATTCCAAGAGTTGTCACAAAGGGTAAGGGTCTTTTTCCGTTGCTTGTTTAGCTCATGTTCTAAAATGGAACTCTTCTTTTGTTGTAATATGGCAGTAACTATATCCAGTAAAGCTACTTCTCTTAATCAGAGGGTAAGTTTCAATTGTTTGGTCAAAATTAAATATTTGAAGATCCAAAAAAGTAATGGTGTGTCATAGCATGAACAATGATGAGTATATATTTTTGCTGCGCACTGTCATGCTATCTTATGTGTACTCTTGCAGTATATTTGTAGCGTACACTTATTTATTTTCTTATTTCATGCTCTTTCTGATGCCAGAAGATGCTTGTGACAAGAAAATTGCATAACTTCTTGCTTCAAATAATCACTTACAAAGTGAGTTGTGGTATGAGAGCATCACCTTCACTTTGTGGTACACTCTGATGAGGCTTCTCCCAACATGACCACACTAACTGGAAGCTAGAGCCCCATTATGTTGAAGCTTCCATGACGGTCCTCTCTTCCTCTCCCTACAAGCTCAACATGGGGAGGTGAGAGCCTTGTCATCAGTAGCAAACAAATGTAGCAAATGGCAGACTATTTATGGTAGTGTACCCCATCTACATTTGGTTGAAGGGGCTAGTTGAGGTATGCATCTTCCAAGATGTTTCCATCTTGTGGTCTCCCTGTTCTGCCAGATAGCTCTCGACCACTGCCACCTGCCTGACAGCTTCATCTAAGGCAGAATGATTGTAAGCCTATACAAATAGAGAGATGTTATCGTTACATAACGTCTATAACGTCTACTGCTCCCAGACCTCTCAAGACAAGCCTGATAGCAGACACATTACTATGTTTTGACATTGTATTAGATCAGGTGAGAGAATTCCCTCAAGGTAATATGGCTTTGCATTCTGGAATTTGCATTACTGTGATTTTCTAATCTCGTTGGCATAACCACTAGCCCTAGAATTACACAAGACTAGATGAACTACTCATGCCAGACTAGGAACAACTTAAAACAATCTGTAAGAGTACACACACTTATTATATGGGGAAATACACCCCCCCAAATGTACATTACAAACTACATACTACAAGTCCCCTTGGAGCTCTGTAACCTCATAAAGACACTTTGCTTAGTAACTTTTGCCTCTCTATGATCATTCAACCCCTAACTGACTTGCGGAATCCTTATGACGCATAGAGATAGTGCACACATTTCTAATATCATTGTTTGTGTGCACACAGCCAAAGGAGTTTTTAGCTAGTCTCTCGCCAGGATTTGCCCATTGAATGTCTGATGATATACACTATGACCACTTTCAATCCTGCTTTGAAGTGCGGGGACAATGAAATTGGATGGCAGTATCAGCTAACCCTTTTCCTATACACATGAACATGTGTATATCCCTAATGCTCTATAATGTAAGTATGTTGATATGTATTCTTTTCAATAGTCTAGCTGGTCTTAATGGCATAACTATATTCACTATGCCCCTTACCTGGCATACAAATATGTGAAGATCACCAAAACAACTTATGTCTTCACATAAATCAGCCATGCTGCTCGGTACAGCATTGCATTTCAGTATATTCACAAAGATACATGGATAATAGAAATGGGGTCCCTAGTTGGCAGAGGTGAACACCTTTGTCCAAGTATGGACCACAATCCTAGTCAGGGTAAGTCACACGCAATCTAAATTATCCTGTGCCCACCCTCTGGTAGCTTGACACTGAACAGTGAGGCTTAACTGAGAAGGCTTAACTGAGAAGGCAATGTGTAAAGTATTTGTGCAACAAATCATACAGTAGTATTTATCTGGTTAAAATAAGGTCAAAACGATAAAGGTCCAATAAGCACAAGTTGAGATATCACTTTTGCAAGTTTTAAAAGAGTCTTAAATCTTAAAAATCAAAAGTTGTCTCTTGATTAAACAAAGTACCTGGTTTGCATAACAAATAACATGCACGGAGACCGCAGAAGAGGCGATACGTGGAAAAATAGGGTGTGCATTGGATTTTCCAATGCAGATCAAATGATGCGTTGTTTCTTTCCATGCTGCAGGGGGCTTTGAGTCATTTTTCGGCGTGCAGTCTTGATTTCTCACTGCGATGCGGGGATCTTTTTGACACCCAGGGACGATGTGGGAAAATCCTGGGCATGCGGGAAGAAGTCACAGGCATTGCGTTGATCCGGTGTGGCGATGCGTTGAAGTTTCTGTCGCACAGCAGGTGCTGCATCGATTTTTCACTTGGGGAATCGGCTGCGTCATTCCAGTTTGGCTGTGCGTCAATCCGGTAGGGCTGTGCATCAAATTTCTGGTCGCAAGGCAGGCGCTGTGTCATATCTTCACTCGGGAAGTTGGGCTGCGTCATTCTGGCTCAGCTGTGTGACGATTTCTCAGTCGCAAAATGCCATGCGTCATTTCCAGCAGGCTGTGCAAGCTCAATCCAAGCCCTTGGAGAGCACTTTTTAGCAAAGTCAGAGGGCAGCAGGGCAACAGCAAGGCAGCAGTCCTTTTCAGCAAAGCAGTCCAGATGAGTCCTTTGGGCAGCCAGGCAGTTCCTCTTGACAGGTTGCAGGTTCAGGTCCAGAAGTGTCTGAGTTGGTGGGGTCAGAGACCCAGTTATATATCCAAAAATGCCCAAGTGCACACGTTCCTCTTTCAGTACAGGTCTGTCTACCAGGGTCCCAGTAGGGGGTTTGGCAGTCCATTGTGTGAGGGCAGGTCACTAGCCTTTGGAATGTAAGTGTCAGGCCCTCCACCCTTTCAGCCCAGGAAAACCTATTCAGTATGCAGATGAGTGCAGGTGTGACTGAGTGTCCTGTGTTTGTTGTTGTCTGGGTGAAATGCACAAGGGAGCTGGAGGCAGGCTGTAAGGCACAGAAGGGTTTTAAGTGCAGAGAAATGCTCACTTTTTAAAAGCGGCACTTCTAAAATAGTAATATAAAGTCCATCCTCACCAACAAGCAGGATTTTCTTTTACCATTCTGGCCATACTAACCTGGTTACCCCTTTTTGATCAGAATCTACCACTCAAACAGTACCTGAGGGTAGTCCTAATGTTAGCCTATGAAAGGAGCAGGCCTCACAGTGGTGGAAAATGAATTTAGGAGTTTTCCACTACCAGGACTTATAAAACACACATGTACATGTCCTGCCTTTTACCTACATAGCATCCTGTCCTATGGGTTACCTAGGGCCTACCATAGGGGTGACTTATATGTGGGAAAAGGGAGTTTAGGGCTTGGCAAGTACTTTTAAATGCCAAGTCGAAAAGGCAGTGAAACTGCAGACACAGGCTTTGCAATGGCAGGCCTGAGACATGGTTAAGGGGATACTTACGCGATTGGCACAACCGGTGATGCAGACCTACTGGTAGCATTCAATTTACAGGCCCTGGGCACATGTAGTGCACTTTACTAGGGCCTTACAAGTAAAAAACAGCAAAAACAGTGTCAGAAAAGTGAAGGGAGGCAGGCAAAAAGTTGTCAGATGACCACCCTAAGGCTGTCAGGTCTAACAATGAATATATGATATAAACATGACCTAAGGAAGGTAGCACATTCTACAATTAAATGACCACCAGCATGATGTAGAGACTTACTCTACTTCAAATGCAATTAGTACCCTGTCCACCAAATTTTCAGTTATTTCACTTCATTTAGAGATGGGCAGATGTTAAGTTTTCCATTGACGGGGCCCCAGTGGGTTCTGTCAGTGGAAAGCTTCTTCCAACAGCCCTTTGGAGTATTGGTCATCCGAGGAAAAACATTACACCATGTCCCCTTTTTAGGGTATCTGGAGTAACACCTTTTTTTCTGTCTGTTATCGCCAGGAAATCTGCGGCCAGTTGGCAAGCTGCAGAAGGGCCATTTCAGGCAGAGTTCTGTAATGTGAAGAAAGAATGTTCCATTCTAGAAAACATTTAGCAGGAGGCGGAGACACCGGAAAATGGAAATACTGCTTGAGATCACCTGTTGTGTTTGGAGGATAGCATTCTTTGTAGTGAGCCTAAGCTTTCAGGACTTGGGTCAGCCAGAGTGCTGATGATCTCCCAGTGCTGCCAGGCCTTACTACTGGAGTTGGTTCATGGCATCCATTTGGCAGGACAACAGGGGCAGAGAAAGACCTGGGCAGAGCAGACAGATCAAATACTTTTCCTGACCTCATGTGAGGCAGAAAGTAGCATTCTTTTGCTGCTCTTTCATGACTTGTCATGCCAATGGCAAGGCAGGTAAGTTGTGCAAGACCCCATTTTAGATAGGGGTTTGCTTTGTAATGGCAAGGGTGGACACTGTTGGGCCCTAAAGTACCATTTGTGAACATGTTTGTCCTGGTTGCGGTAGACCATGCTCCCAGTATCCTTTGCCTGTAACTCTGAGGTCGGTAACTGCACCCTTGGATGACAAGTCCCTGCTGGGTGTTTCTTTATGAACAGGGTTCTACAAAGGAGTGATTTCAGACAGGGGGACTAGACAAACTCCATGTCTGTATGAATGATGTCCATGTGTAATGAGTGTCAGGTGACTCACAATTTCTCCATGCCTTATCACTCCCAAACCAAGGGGCTAGTGAAGAAGATTTATCAAAACCCAGAAAGGCACAATTATGGGCCCAAAAGAGCTCCTCAGGCATAAGTGTGATATCTTGTTATCATGATTGCTGTTTGCCTACAGGGAGGTCCCTAGAAAAGAGTGGGTTTATACTGTTTGGAGTGTCTATGTGATTACCCTGGCAGGGACTTTCAGTCCTGCAAGAGATGGCTGTGAGAAACCTCCCAAAAATGTGCCCATGATGTTGTGATCTTGAGATCCAAGATGTCTCATTACTTGACAGATGCAGTCTAGAACTGGAGGGTCAATCAGAAAATGATAAAGCAGTGTTATGGACAGGAGATGACTCCTGTAGAGTACCATCCAGGCTAAAAGGGTTTTTCGTGTAATCATTCAACTCCAGGCACTCCAAAGCAGATAGACTAGTGCCTCTGTGTTATGTAAAAAGAAAAGTTATGTGACTCATCTGGCTGATCTTGAGGTCCCTGGGAACTCTCTGAGGGCTCTGATGGTGCAGCAGAGGCAGACAGTGAGCACCACAAGGATTTGCTGTCACAAGATGGGAGTGATGGCTCAGTGGTAGGCGTAGCTGTCTCTCTCACTCTGAGCAATAGCAGTGAGGCTTTCTCATTAATGGTACAGTTTACCTCACTGTTCTCACTAACACCTGGACTCGCCACTTGGTGTACCCATGATATTGACACTGGTGACAGCATACCTATCAAGTATAAAATCTTTTTATCCAACATTTTGAACACCAGGGTGAATGACCCCTCCAACAGTCCATCATCTAGTCCCATGCTTCTGCTACCCAATGCTGTGGAGCTTTATGGACTCAATGTAGTTGCCAAGACTGAGTCATACCCAGAACATTTAGCTGATTAACTCATTGTCAGGTTAAGGGTTGTCAAGTTTCTGAGCACCTTTGAATTCAGGGTATTGGTATATCCCTCTAACAGAGGATGTGAATACGAAATTCAGTTTTTCTCAATCTACAGGGGTACTTTCATTTCAAAGTAATGCTCTCTACTTTGAAGAATACTCCTACCACCTTCTAAGGGGTGATCAACCTAGGGCTGGTGGAATTCAGTGCTACTTTCCTGGATGCTAGTGCCCTCTTCTAGTCTAGCTGGAAAGACCACCTGACCCACCTGAAGGAAGTGATTCAGGCCCTTTAAGAGGCAAGCCTGAGGGTCAAGTGTCAGACAGGGCAGGGCTCTGTGGTGTACCTTTACTATAAAGCTAGCAGGGGACAAGTGCAACCTCTCTAGCCCAAGATTATTATCATCATTACCTGGATGTCCTCTGCTACTCAGACCATGGGAGAGCCTTCCTAAGCCTCGCTAGGTAGAGGAGCATTGTTTCACCTCTCATGGAGCTGGCCTCAAAGAAACAGCCCAAAATGTCCACCTGGAAAGAGGAGTATTAGAAGGCCTTGACTCCCTGAAGGAGGCACTGCGTACTGCTTCAGTTCTCATGACACCCAATTTCATCAGAGTCTGTCATGCAGACATATTCTTCTGAGCAAGGCATAAGGACAGTGGTTCCTCAGCTAAATGATGAATGACAAAACCAATTCATTATGTTCATCTTCATATGGGCACCACCCAGGTAAAAGAGGTGAAATGAGTTCGATAGATCGGCCTTTGTGGTGGTCTGGTCCCAGAAGAAACTGAGACAATACCTGTTTGTGATTAATTTCTGAGTTCAGACAGACCTCCGACTACTTATGTGGCTGATGGAGGTGCAGGGTGGTACCCAAAAATATAGAGGTGGTCTCCCTCCCTCCAGGTATGGACTTTACCAAGTTACATAGATCAGGTTCTGACCATATCAATTATGATAGTAGTGGGAATAACTTGAATAGTTTTATGTATCATAATTATGCGAAATTACTGCACAACTATGTCAAATTAGGGAAAATGCATCTTGCACTCAGAAAATTACCTAAACTATTCGTTCAGGTAAGTCTTCACCTCAAAAATGTACTTTAAAGTTTCAGTGGCTTGTGTTAAAAAAACTGTTGCTAATGTTCTGATTTGTAGTTTTGCACTGAAAAACGACCTGAACAGTCCATTTGGGCAAAAGGTCTATTTGAAATGTTTGTTGACCGCCTGTGTTTGAGGAACTGACACTCTTGTTTAACACATTACTGTTTGATATCAGATTCGCAGCTTCACATTAAAAAATTACCCGACCAGTCTGCTTGGATAAAAATTTTACCTGAAATGCTGCTTGTGTTAAAACATTAACTGAGTGCTACATCTCCAGATAGAAATTCTCCTCTGCCTGAAATTTCACAAACTTTGCATACATTTCATCATGCAAAATTACCAAAACTGGACCAAT
The DNA here is from genome assembly GCF_031143425.1 of Pleurodeles waltl. NCBI lineage: Eukaryota > Metazoa > Chordata > Amphibia > Caudata > Salamandridae > Pleurodeles > Pleurodeles waltl. The sequence goes on along the minus strand of NC_090444.1, from coordinate 1,659,165,155 downwards.
TACTCTAACATAATTAAAATTTCATGCAGGCCTAATCTTTCCAGTTTCTTCTACCTTATCTATGAGAACTTTCAAGTGGATGGTTAGGTATCCCAGTTTTCAGCTGGAAGGAGTCCATGTAAGGAAAGACATTATTTTAGTAATTGCCCTCTCATTTTATTGTGTTTGATTTTTCTAGGTTTAGAACTCTGTGTGCTTTACCACTGATAATCAGAAACAAAATATTTTGTGCTTCCTCCTTAAAATATGTGCTGCAAATTTGGAACTCCCTTTTTGGCCCATTTAGCTTACCTATAACTTCATTGTGGATGCACCAGGAATGGGAGATTAAGGCCCTCATTACAACCCTGGCGGTCAAAGACCGCCAGGGCTGTTTTGGGGATTGCACCGCCAACAGGCTGGCGGTGCAATGTTGCGTATTTTGACCGCGGCGGAAGCGCTGCGGTCACACCGCCGGGACCGGCGGTTTTCCGTCACGGTGGTCCCGGCGGTTGTAATCCGCCATGGCAGCGCTGCTTGCAGCCCTGCCCAGGGGATTACGAGTCCCCTTCCCGCCAGTCTTTCCATGGCGGAAAGGCTTGCAGGAAGGGGAGTCACGGGGCCCCTGGGGGCCCCTGCACTGCCCATGCACTTGGCATGGGCAGTGCAGGGGCCCCCAAGCACAGCCTCACACTAAAGCGCGACGGGTGCAGCTGCATCCATCGTACAGCCGCAACACCACCACAGCGCGATGGGTGCAGCTGCATCTGTCGCACAGCCGCAACACCGCCGGCTCCATTTGGAGCCAGCTCCCATGTTGCGGCCCAGCAGGGATGTCATAATGCACACCACGGGAGTACGGCCGCATTGGCGGCTGCACGACGGTTGCAACTTGGCAGGCGGCGGTTGCCACCCGCCAATGTTGTAATGAGGCCCTAAATGTCATGTAGACTGTCTTGTACATTTATATCACCTAATTATATAATATAACAGGGTATGCTAACAGGGTATGTTAACTTCTAACCATTCAGTAGGAATTTCCTGTGTGAAAACTATAATAGCTAGCAGAGCAAAGGACAGACTTAATGCTACCTCTTTTACTTATGGATCCCAGGCAGGATTTTTCCTATTTAGTCCCAGAACCATCCTGGTCAGCTGGGATCTAGCCATACCGGGAGACAGAACCAGTTTGGATCCTGGCAGAGGGGTTGAAGGTTAATCTTTGTAGGAGAGAAACTATGGAGATAAAGAATGGCCTGTCTCATTGTAGATGCTCCAGTTCACTTGTGGCATATGGCTTCTGCCAGATTGAACCATAGGATTTTACAGTAAGAAAAATAGAAAGTGGTGCAAAAGGTGGTGGGGGACTGTGGTGGATGAAGACATTTCTCCAATCACTTGTTGTTGCACACAATAAATCTGGCACCATAAATATCACCTTCTCAGAACATTTTAGGACCTAAGAAAACTCCGCCGGAAGATGCTGATGGAATAGACTCGAGACTCCTTCTGAAAAAAGAGGGTTTGCATGTTTCAGTGACAACAAGAAGCAAAAGAATTCCTGACTTCAAGAAGGCCCAAGTGACAACAGAAGGGTGGTTCCTGCAGGAGTCCTAACTAGAGGGAGACCAGGTGCCTATACGTCTGCTGTGAGAATTGAGGGACTGCAGGACTGACCAGAAGAAACGTTCTCAATAGTTTGAGAAAAGTGGTACCTAATCATTTTTTTTCCACCCCCGGAGGACCTGGACAAAGCACTGAGGTTAGCCAAGGAAGGTTGCTCCTAAGGTCGGCAAGAAAACTAGGCTGAACCTACTGTAAGTTTTTTTGCTGCACTGATAACAGACTCAGAGGCACCCTGCTTTAAAAGTGTCTGGTCTTGTTCAGCCCCCTCTAAATCTACAGCATTCAGCGTGGCTCTGCAAGAAGACTTTGACTTCCATAAATTAACGGTAAACCTTTAACATGGGGAGGCAGCAAATCTATCTGACTGTTGAATGATAAACTGCCCTTAGGGGCCAAAGAAATCTTACTTTATCCCACTCTGAGCTTTTGGTGACAAAACCAGTTTTTTCAGAGGGAGCTCATCTATGACACATCCTACTTCAGGGGACTCAAGCCTGCTACAATCTTGGAACTTTTTGTGCTAAACAATTTAGAGTTTCATTTGGCTGTATCTCATTCTACCATGCCTGCAGGGTTATGTACCCTGCTACCATGTTAGCGTACAGCTAGGTATATTTGTAGTTTCCAGCCTGTCTGATAAAGCGGCCTATGCCTTCAAGGGTGCCGTTTGGTATTTCTGCTCCTCCGAAATGCCTTCTTTACCAGCATATCAGCTCCACTCTTGGCAATGGGTTCCAAGTACTTTATTAGATTTCATGTTTGTACTGCTCACCTTAGCTGTGTAATAGCTTAAAACTGACCTTGTCCATGTTGTTCCTTCAGAAGATCAAGGGCAGATGACAATATAGTTCTTATAGAATGCACTTGTTTGCCATTGTTAATGGTTTTAAATGTGGCCCTCATGATTTCTCAAATTCTCTCAAAAGTATATTTTTCTGAATATCTTTGCACCTCATTAAACACTCCATAGCCTACTGTAAATGTATATAAAGTGTTTAATTTAGCTGGGTATGGACCCAGGAGGACGTCATCAAAATCCATTGTTACACTGGTTGTGGACAGATGCTCCTTCGCAGCTGCAAAGATGGAATGTGCTAACCAGCAATGGCACAGCTTACCCACATTGTATGTGGTGACAGTCCCATGTTTATGTTTATAATACCTAGAGTCTGAACGATTAGCTAAAGGACTGCGAGTTTTAGAAAAAAATTGATTCATGAATACGTCAATATCAATTGGCCATAGGGCTATTCCCTCAGGGTGTAACATGGTCAACTTATGAAGAACATTCTGGATCATTCCTTTTAATTCAGAATCAGTATAGTTTTCCTTCCTTTGCCACATGGAAAGTAGTTCAACTTCACCTTTGGTATTGAAGGGTTCTTGAAATCTGTAATTGAACCACATTCTAGACATATGGTTTACTTGACAGTTTTATGTGGAAAAATAATTTATTTGGGAATTATACACACTCTAAACAAGGCTTTTTTACCACTGAGTTGTCAAAATTGTCTTCCCCAAATAGTTTTTTCATTAATATTTTCTTTCCAATATTCATAGCCTTGCGCTGCATGATTTTCAACAAATGTGTGAGAATATATTATTTTTATGAATTGCAATCAGGTTCTTTTGAAGTTTTTCTTCTTTCTGTAAATAATAGTAGGCTGTGGGATCTGCTCTGTCAATACTGTTGAAATAAGGACATTTATTTTGAAACTTTGGGTGACTAGTTATGGAGGGAACCCAGCAGTTCTCCCACTTTGCATAAATATTTCTCAAGGAGTGCTGGTTCTATGTATGTAGTGGTGTCTCTAGTGGTGAACACATTTATTTTCTTTATGAATGACAGGATTCAAATACGGGTCCTTACTATCTAAGGTATTGTATACCTATAAGTCTTTCAGCATTCTTGTAACAGTTTTTATGTTTCACTTGTATGAAAAGAAACCAAATATTATAATATTGTCAAGAGAAATTTTAGAAACGTAAGGAATTTGTTAAAGTTTGGTAGGTTCCATAATCTGTTAAGAAAACTTTTCCCAAACTACAACGCCTAGCACAGAATATAAGAAATGCAATGTCCATTTATTAACAGCAACACTGTGATTAGCATGATGATCCACAATGGAAGGAAAGACACTCCAGTAACAATCCAGAAATAGGACCACAATAGCATAAGATACATATCACAAAACCAATAGAAAACAGAGAATGAGTGATGACTTTAAGCATTTGTGAAATGTGCAGGTATTTCATCTCCTTTAGAGTCAGAATCATTTATAGAAATAATTATTTCTTTCAAAGGCATCAGTTCAATTGATGTTGACTCATTTGGTGGTTCATAGTAAACCATACCAGTAGTTAAAGCTGTTGGGATTGTTGAAATTGCAGCATCAGGCTCTTACATGGAATTTGTCACGTTGGGTAAATCTGGGGACACACTTAGCTCTACAGTCTCTAGATTGGGACGGCTCTGAAGACCATCTCATATGGAGCGCAACCTCCTAATACTCCTCTAGGCAAATTATTTAATGACCTCCAAACAGATTATTAGGCCTGGGTGGAAATCACAGAATTTCACTCTGTGTAATTCTGTTGAGTTACATAAAAACTCAGTGAGATTCCGTGGGGTTCTGCCAATGGGCAGAAAATGTATGTTGAACTGCTAGCTCTGCGATTCAGTGCTGGTAGCACTTTTCACACTGAAAAATCAGTGCAAACTGCAGCACTCTGTTTTCAAGTTGATTTCTACTCAGTGAGCAGCCCCCTGACTGAGACCGCTTACTACCAACTATGTTAGAAAATCTTGTGGGAAGTCCTCATAATGATTAAAATCGCACTGGGAGGCGGCTAATCTTAATTACGCTTGCCAGCTCCCATTCTGATGCCTTATGTTGCTCCCGTTCCCATTCATTGAATTGCTTGAACCACAAACGAATTCTGTCATACTAGAATTTGCAGAATTTTGTGGGAATTCGACGTCACGAGTAACATGGAGTTGTCAAATTTCTCCAGTTCTGCGAGTGGAATTAGTAATTCTGCCCAGGCCTACAGATTATATACCTAACTCAGTACAGTGTTTCATACCCTAGAGGTCAAGGCATGCGTAGTGTCCCATTGGTTCAATCTGTTAAATCATTCATACCAGTGTGAAACACATGCAATTAATGTAGACATACTCTCAAAGCTGACATGGCATCCCTGAATGCCTCTGTGGTGAATGCAAGACCATTGTCTAAATGAAAGGTATGAACTGCACCCATTTCTACTAGGCACCGCAAGTATTTTAGCGAGTTCTTTTTTATTCAGTACAAACAAATTGACCATAAAAGAGCAGTAGATACATATCAATAATAAATACCATAACTAATATCTGGTTGCAATCATTATACATACATCATAGTTAAAAGTAAAAAAAAAAAAAATGGGATACCCAAGTGCGGTACTTCAATACAATTTCTTCATACCATCTTAAAAAAAAAAAATGCTTTTCCTAATGTTTCCTCAGCCCATATAAGCGAGGCAACACTAAAGCAAAGAGATGTGTGTGTCAAGGTGCTTAAAATCTTTAGAGCGGTTATATAGTTTCTTATTTTATTTTTAAAAATAAAGGTTTCAAGTAAAATCATCTCACCCCATCATACAGTTCACAAAAAAGAATAAAGTGCTCAGTGCCTTGCTTGCAAATCCCATCACCTGGGCAGGGAGTCCTTTCTCCAGGTGTTTGTTTTATAACGAGGAAAGCTACTTTATGATGCACGATTCCCATCCGCAACCTTGTTAAAACAAATTGGTGCTGAGGGTGTATAACCATAGACAATTAGGGTTGGAAACCTTCACTATGTTAGTAAAATCATATAGGAATGAATTGTCACTTTTTCCCCTTCCAAAAGCGCCTGTTTTTCACATATATGATCCAACAAGCGGGCTTTCAGCTTACTTTTTTGCAGGTGTAGTACACCATTCGGTAAATCTCACAGAGAGTCTATAAACTATTATTAATATAAGAAAGCCAAGGAATATTAAACAGTAATCAATGGCAAGGCAATCCTTAATAAAAGTGTTGCAAAACTTGTTTCGAGCTTAGACCAAATTGAATGCCAAAGTAAAACTGCTTTTAGTAACAATCAATCGTTTATATGGTTAAGCGCAACCTCCTTATGAATAATGTATGTTGAAACCGAGGAGGGAATACTCAGCAGCCGCTTGAGGAAGGTATTCTCCTCTACCTGAAGAGGGCCACTCTTTGAATAACCCCAAATACCTCCTGCATACATTGCACTGGACAGTGCTTTGACTTGATAAATATTAATAATTTCTTTATTGGGACTGCTACCAAGCTTTTGCGCAAATCTAAAAATACCTTTGAAAACACTGCTCATTTTTAGACTAGCACCTTGTATGTGTGTATCCAATGAGCCATGAGTGGTAAATGATACACCCAAATAATTAAAGGATTTGACCATCTTCATTTGAGAATCTTTAATGAGAAAAGTTCAACTCTTCTGGGACCTCTTCCCACATACCATAACGAAGGTCTTAGTAGTATTTTTCGCCAGTCTCCTTCCTTCCACAAAAGCAGTGAAAGCATTCATCAGCTTCTGCAGGCCAACAGCTGTTCTAGACATTATAACAGCACCATCGACAAGTCTTTCATGACCGCTGGAGCATCAGCATTCCTTTGCAGCCAGACTCACAGGAATCTGGGTCATGAAACAACAGCAACTACTTTATATCATTATTGGTTTACTGGATTAATTGACTTAATATGGTCTAGGTAACTTAACTAAAACAGAGGATTTAAGACACTAATGGGAGTCTGTGTAGGCCTTGAAACAGCTGACTATTAAATGTATTTGTTGACAGATGTTACATATGTATCTTTGCAGGAGCATGGCTACTAGGGCACTCATGCCAACATGGGCAAATGCTAACCCATCGTGAGCTGCTTTAATTAAGTCTAATCTTACTTGCTTTTTAGGGGTTCATCTATGTTCTACTCCAGGTAATGAAATCTTTGAGGAGTTGTCTTGATTGAGGGTGTAGGAGTAGTTGTAGTGAAAGCTGCCTGGTAGCTTTTCACCTTTGTCTATTATTTGTACACAAATGTCTGGGTTGATCTTGGTTGAGATCTGTTTATCCGGTGCTGCTTTAAAAGTCTGAAACATTGCCTTTGTGGCTAAGTCAGCACCATATTTTTCTTCATCATGAATTCCGTTATTTTTATGAGGTATGGTGCATTGAACATTGACCAAAGGAACCTTGTCTTGGAAGACAGACACGTTTCCTGACAGTGGGTTATTTATAAATGGTTTCCCTTTTGAATCGCTAAATCTGTTAAATTTGAAATGTGCTAAGTTGATATTGTATCTTTGAACATAGATGGATGAATCTGACACTATTAGTGTGGGAACTAATAGATCAGCCTTCTGTAGTACAAGCACTCTGGCATGAATTTCTGCAAGCTGTGCAGAACAATCACCTAAAGTTTTAGTTTGTATGTAGCAGTTTGAATTCGCTGCTTTAAGAAATTCCCTGCAGTGGAGAGCACGCTGTGGTGTATTTTTGTTTAGTACTAACTGCAGGCTAGGCATAGCCATCAGTTTAGAAGAGGCTGTTATAGGCTTAACAGCTATAATATTAGGAGTTTGTGGTCTATTTTGTGTATGCTCTTGATTGCAAAGAGTTGGATCGTATTTAAGGCATTGATTGGATAGACTCTTCTCTTTGATCTACTACCCCACTTATTTCTTTTACTGTCAACTAGTTGGTTCATTTTGGCATTTCCCAAGGTTTCCTTCAGTAGTGATTGAAAAGGAAAACCATATAATATCTGTCTGTCATGGAAGAAGGTCCTTATTCACTTCAGTGGTCAGTGGCAGGTTTGAACAGCATATCTGAGAGGAAAGAGCTGAGCAAAGCAGAGGTGGCAAGGTGCAAGATACAGAGACGCGGACAAAGTGAGGAGAAGAGAGGAGTCTTCAAGAGAGCACAGTGAGGGTAGGTAATGTACAGGTGAGCAGGCCTTGAAGGAGCCTGAGTGGCCCCAAGTTCTGCCCCAAACCCTGACCTATGCTTCACAGTTTTGCCCAAACTGCACTGTCGAACTGCACCACCTTAAACCCCAAGCCTGCAGCTGATCTCCATCCTTCTTTGAAGCTTTATTGAAACCCCCTGCCCACCACCCTCTTGCCACAAACCGCTTACTGGTGATTACTGGAACCCTGTGTCCTTGGAGTTTCCAAAGGCTTAGACCTTAAGACCAGTGGATCTGGGGCCCAGAAGTAAGGACCAGGGGGCGAGGCAGTTTCCAAGGCTGCAAAGTCTGCAGGTTGGTGTTTAGTGGGGCACAGTGCAGAAGTTCAAAGTGGTTCAAGTGAGGGGAGCGCACAATGCTTAGGGAGTGCAGCTCTGGGATGGGAGGCAACCATCTAAGCAGCCAGTGCAACCTGTGCTTGGGGAGCTATCTGCCCCTCCTCCCTGCTTGGCACAAGGGGCTAAGCCTCAAACAGCTGTTACCCTTCATTCTGCCTCTGCCATTGCCGGCCACTGTCTCCTGCCTAGCTTTAACCTTCTTCATCAATACTGATGGCCTACCATTGAAGGCTGCCAGGAACGTTCTAGAGCACAAGCTGTAAAACTCCCAAATTGCTCCACATGATTCTCAGAACAAGGCATGGGGCAAATCTAGGCAAGCAGAGTGGAGACTTTTGCAATCAAAATTGTGGAGTGGTAAAACAAGAAGGCACAAGCTGCAGCAGCCATTATGGAAAAGGGCACATCTCCCAGTCCCACAAGTATCTTCAATAAGCAAACTGCTCCGTCAGCTGTACTGCCAAAATAGGCTTACAGGTCAAGCACCTTTCAGCACCAGTTTTCACTCTGGCTTTGAAGGACCTTGCACAAGGTGGCATAAAATCTTCATCAGCTCAACCAAAGTTTGAAGCTTGATGCCTCTGAAAAAGCAAATTATAATCTATGGCTGAGGCCTAGGAAATCACCAGCCATTTCACGCCACCAGACTTGGAAGGAGCATGAACCCACAACTAATCTACAAAACAACTTCTACCCAGATTTTTGGACCAAAGAGGGCAGGAAAGGTCACCTCCCCGGATTCAGCGCTGATTTTCCTAACACCTGGCTCACTGTCAGGTGTTCGAAATAGCCCAGATCATCTCAGACCCCAGAGTGTCTATAAAGCAGGGTCAGTCTACTACTGGACCTCTCAAATGAACAGCGTTCTGCCTCAACTCAAGCCCGACTGGACTTCATGTTTGTGTGCTCCTTTGATTGATAAACTAAACACCCTTCTGACCAAGTTAAAATTCTTAATAAACACGATAAAAAAGTATTCCAAAGCACACTCATCCAGTGATAATGACACAGCTGGAGGATCAAATTCCTGGATAAATTGGTGAAACAGCAAGCCACTTGAGCACACAGGGTCAGTCCCTGAGGGCTTTCCTACACCCATTCATGAGAATCCTACCCAGGATATCCGGGTGGTAGTTGATTTCTGTGAACAAGACTTACATGATAAACTCTTGCTCAATGCAATATTCCAAGGCAACAGCAACTGCTGTACTCCAAAGGGTGTGCCAGATAAGTGGCAACCATCACCTCCAAGGTAAAGCTTTTTATGCTTCTGAATAAATTACTCTCCTCCACACTCCTTGTAAATTATCCAATTATAACTGGACACTAATTAATAATAAAATATATATTTTTGTCAATATTAAATTGCATTAAGGCCCTCATCACAACCCTGGCGGTAAATCCAGCTTTTCACCGTGCAGAAGACCGCCAACATACCGCTGTGGCCACGGAATTCTGCTACAAGTATTACAACCCACAGCTCAGAATCCGCCACAATACAGACACCCGCACAAGACCGCCACACCAAAGGTCAGTGATAAACTGGTAATACCAAAACCAACACTGTCACGCCAACAGGAATTCGCCCACACTATCACGACCCACGAATCAATGTGGTGGTCTTTCAACCGCGGAAATCCATTGGCGGTACACACCGCCGCGCTCAAAATACACACACATTTACAAAACACAACCACATTGGACAATTCGAAATACACACACCTGATACACATACACACACCACACCCACATACCCAATCCAATATAAAGCACACACCCACATCACCAACAAAACCCTTACAACCAGAAATTTGAAAGAAGACCAGAGAGAGAGACTACTTCAAAACCACACCAGCATTCACAGACAAACAACACCATCACTTACACAACATCCACGCACCTCAAACAACACACACCAACACATCCCCTCACACATCACAACAGACACCACCTCACACATCACCCACACCACATCATGGCACCTCAATGACACCCCAGGTTCTCTGAGGAGGTGCCTAAGGTCATAGTGGAGGAAATCGTCCTGGTAGAGCCACAGCTATTCGGATCACAGGTGCAGCAGATGTCCATTGCAAGGAAGATGGAGCTAAGGTGCAGAATTGTCAACAGGGTTAACGCAGTGGGACAGCATCCAAGAACACGGGATGACATCAGGAAGAGGTGGAACGACCTACGGGGGAAGGTACGTTCCATGGTATCCAGACACCAGATTGCTGTACAGAGGACTGGTGGTGGACCCCCACCTCCTCACCCACAACTAACAACATGGGAGGAGCAAGTTTTGGCGATCATGCATCCTGAGGGCCTCGCAGGAGTAGCAGGAGGACTGGACTCTGGTAAGACATATCTTTACTACTTTATCCCCCACACCCCACCTGCATGCCATCACATACCGCCACACTTACTCTCACACCCATCACCCCAACAACCCACAGATACCCTACTAACACAACCCACACATCCCAAAACCAAGCCTTGCATGTAACACCAATGCATGGACACCCATCACCAAAGCATGTCCAGTACAGAGACTCACTCATGCCCCAAAATCACCAATCACATAAGGACCAAGCCAATAATGCAAGCACAGGCGTAGAGGGTCACACACCCATTGCACAAGATGGCACACACAGATACAATAACTATGCATTTACACCCCAACAGGACCGCTACCCAAAGTCACCGGACAGGAGGTGCCAGACATATCCAGTCCCCCCACAGGAGAGACCCACAGTGAAGACAGAAGCTCTGCATGCCTGGATCAAGATGACCAGCACGGCCCACCAGGGATCTCGGGACAGTCGGTTCCCCTGACACTGTCACAAGCCATCACTGAACCTCCCTCTTCAGGAAACACCAGCACAGTACCCACCCAGCGAGCCCATCCCTCTGTCCCCAGGACACGTCAATCAGCAGTGTGTCCACCACTACAGGGAACCCAGGCAACCCCACTAACACAGGACGATCAGGGACCTGGGGGCAGTGGCAGTGGCCACACTGTTCAGGGGAAAGAGGCACAGGAGAACAGGGAAGCTGGGAGGACTGCTGTGCAACAGGGGGAGGACAGGCCCAGGGAACCCACTCTCCACGAGGCACTCTCCAACGTCATGGGAGCTTACCACCATTCCCAGGAGACCATAGGCACGGTACTGGCCAAGTTTCAGGAGACCCAGCAGCTGCAGGAGGAACACTATTTGGGGATCAGGGAGGACTTGAAGTCCATCAACACCACACTGGTCACCATTGCAGTGTTCTGGCAGACCTTCCCAACACCAGGAGGGACACAGTGGAACATCAACAGGCCCCTGACACTACCCTGGACAATGAACAGCCCTCCACCTCCGCCAGCGCTAGTGGACAGGAGGCACCACCACAGGAACAACAGGCCACCAGCACCCCATCCCCTGCAGATGGAGAACCACCCCGCAAACGGTCCCTGAGATCCAGGAACAAGACAGAGAACATTGCCAAGACCCACGCCAGGAAATAAGAATCCCCTGAATGTCACCCTTCTGTCCCACTTTGACACCCTGTCCACCTTAAACTGCCATTGCTCCACTCCCAATGCCCCATTGGACAATGCACCTGTGAAACAAATAGATTGGACTCTGCCATGGACATTCTTCCACCATCACCCCAGCCCATTTTACAACCCCCTCCACTTATTTGCACAGAAATAAACACACTTGAATCACAAAACAATCTGGAGTCAGTCTGCTTTCACAAATGTGTAATTGCAATATCTATGGAATATAGCAATGTCAGTTTACTTGTTCACTACCAATGTAACACAGCTGTGGCCAGGTAAACATAGCAGAGGGCACAAAGTGGGACCCAGATCTGTGAAATGGAAAGTCAAAGTGACAAGTCAGTGTCTATACTCTGACTGAAAATGACAGACTTATGCTAGCTCCAACAATAGTATGAGATGTGGGAAGCAGTGACATCTTCTTACCTGTGTCTCACTGGAAGTATTGCAAGATGATGTTGTTTCGGTTGTCGATATTCTCTTCTTCTGCCTCCTCTTCTTCACTGTCCACAGGCTCCACAGCTGCCACAAGACCACCATCTGGCCCATCCTCCTGCAGAAAAGGCAGCTGGCGTCGCAAAGCCAGGTTGTGCAGCATACAGCAGGCCACGATTATCTGGCACACCTTCTTCGGTGAGTAGTGTAGGGAACCACCTGTCAGATGGAGGCACCGGAATCTGGCCTTCAGGAGGCCGAAGGTGTGTTCTATTATCCTCCTTGTTTGCCCATGTGCCTCATTGTAACGTTCCTCTACCCTTGTCCTGGCATTCCTCACTGGGGTCAGTAGCCATGAGAGGTTGGGGTAACCAGAGTCACCTGCAAATGTTGAGGGACAACTGTTAGACACACACTAACCCTTAGGGACAACCCCATACCCAGACACCTATATCAACTGTATTGGGACCTTGGCCTCACCTATTAGCCACACACGGTGCCTCAGGAGTTGGCCCATCGCAGAAGGGATGCTGCTATTCCTCAAAATGTAAGGGTCTTGCACAGAGCCAGGGATACTTGGCATTCACATGGGAGATGTACTGATCTGCCAAACACACCATCTGCACATCCATCGAATGGTAGCTTTTCCGGTTTCTGTACACCTGTTCATTCCTGCGTGGGGGGACAAATGCCACATGTGTACCATCAATGGCACCAATGATGTTGGGGATATGTCCCAGGGCACAGAAGTCACCTTTCACTGTGGGCAAATCCTCCACCTGAGGGAAAACGATGCAGCTGCGCATGTGTTTCAGCAGGGCAGATAACACTCTGGACAACACGTTAGAGAACATTGGCTGGGACATCCCTGATGCCATGGCCACTGTTGTTTGAAAAGACCTACTGGCCAAGAAATGGAGTACAGACAGGACCTGCACTAGAGGAGGTATCCCTGTGGGATGGCGGATAGCTGACATCAGGTCTGGCTCCAACTGGGCACACAGTTCCTGGATTGTTGCACGATCAAGTCTGTATGTGATTATGATGTGCCTCTCTTCCACTGTAGACAGGTCCACCAGGGGTCTGTACATCAGAGGATGCCGCCATCTCATCACCTGCCCCAGCAGACATGCCCTATGGAGGAGAACAGCGAGCAGAGAATCATCCAACACTGAGGTATCACAATGTGTTTTATTGCAGAAAAGTTAGTAATCGGCAATGTGCTGGTATCTGTCTGTATTCCCGGCCTAGATAGGTGTGACGCAGTTTTAATCCATCCCATGTGGCCACCTGAAATGGCGACTGCCTGACCTGTAAGGTGGGATAAGGGAATATGAGGTAACTGTGCTGGCATTGTGCACCGTCGCAGTGGGCGGTCGAAGACCGTTGCGCAATTCTGCATTGGTTAACACTGGGTCCTATGGGTCCCAGGAGCCAATGACGATGTACGCCGGCGGTGACGGTATGCACCACCGTGGACGTGACCGCCATTAAGTGTCTGTTCACTCACTTCATACCTGACCTTCAACAGGAGAAGAACTACACTGCAAGTGCTGCTGTGACCTGTCTCTGGAAGCAACAATGGCTACAGTGTCTAGGGAAAGGGCCCCTGTGTTCACTTTGTAGGAGATGGAGAAACTAGTGGATGGGGTCCTCCCCCAGTACACACAACTGTACGTCCCCCAGACAAACAGGTGAGTACACTGTGAGCATGCTGCATGGGCAATGCCTGCTTTGAGTGGTGTGGATGGAAGATACCTGGGGTGGGCTGAGGCCTGCATGTGCGGATGGTGAGTGTATGTGCGTCAGGGCATGGGTGGGAACTGGTGGGCAATGAGTATGTCGGTCCGGACGGGTGAGTAACTTCCATCCCCATGTACCATTCCTCTAGGTCAACGCCCACCAGAAGAAGGGTATTTGGCGTGCCATCACCAAGGACGTCCGGACCCTGGGGGTCTACCACAGATGGAGCACCCACTGCCGTAAAAAATGGGAGGACCTGCGCCGCTGGAGCAAGAAGACGGCGGAGGCCCAGCTGGGGATGGCCTCCCAACATGGAAGGTGTGCCCATCGCACCATGACCCCCCTGATGTCCCGGATCCTGGTGGTGGCCTATCCGGAGTTGGCTGGGTGCTTGAGGGCATCACAGCAGCCACAAGGGGGTGAGTACACTCTCATTCAGCTGACTATGCATGCATTACGAGGTGTCTGGGTGGGGGAGGTGGTCAGTGGGTTCCCCTAAGCCAGGGCGAACTTGGTAGTCAGGGTCCCTTGTGAGGCAGGCTATGTGGCACCCCAACCCCACTAGTGGTAAGAGCCATCTACACCTAGTCAGGCTCCTGTGACTTCCAGGTGTGCAGTAACTGGGCATAGGCCTCATACCCCATGGTCAGATGAATTTTGTAGGAACTGTTAGTGCATGACGTAGTGCTGAGGGCTGCTCCCTGTGTGTTGTGTCCCCCAACAGAAGTGGTGTTGCATGCACTGAACATGTTTTTCTTCTGTCTTTCCCCCCCTTTTTGTGGTCTCCCTGTTCTTGTGTGCAATAGCATCATCAGGCAGAGGAGCAGTGGCACCGGAGCAGGAGGGAGCTGCAACCCACTTGGCCCTGGAGGGTGAAGCAACGGAGTCTGAAGCCACCAGTGGGACGGAGGGTGAGGGGAGCTCCACGGCAGGGACAGGAGCATACACTACTGCCAGTGACTCCTCCTCTGATGGGAGCTCCCTTGCAGTGGTGGGCACCTCTGTGCCCACCGCATCAACAGGTACAGCCGCCACCCCCCCTACCAGCACCGCCATCCCAGTGAGTCCTGTGCCCACTCACCCAGGAGGGTGGGCATCTCCTTCGCCCCAAGCACCTCAGGCCCTGCCCCAGTCAGCCTGGCTGCCCTCAGTGAGGAGGCTATTGACCTCCTGAGATCCCTCACTATTGGGCAATCTACCATTTTGAATGCCATCCAGGGTGTTGAGAGGCATTTGCAACAAACAAATGCATACCTGGAGGGCATTCATTCTGGGCAGGTGGCCCAACAGAGAGCATTTCAGGCTCTGGCCTCAGCACTGATGCAGCCATTGTCCCTGTGTCCAGCCTCCCCCCTCCAACTTCCTCCACCCAGACCCAATCCCCTGTACCTCAGCCTATCCCAAGCACACCATCAGACCAGCATGCACACTCATCAACACACAAGAGTGGACATGGCAAACATCAGCACCACACATCCCAAAGGCACTCACACAAGCACCATCCCCATGCAGACACAGCAACATCCACTGCCTCCACTGTGTCCCCCTCCTCCACACCCTCCTCCTCCCTCCCTGTCTCGTCTCCATTCACACCTGCATGCACTACATCCTCAGCCACTACCTCCATCACCAGCACGCCCATCACCACACACCGCTCACGTGCAATCACCACCCTCACTACCATGCACACATCCCCTGTGTCCTCTCGCAGTGTGTCTGTGAGCCCTCCTCCCAAAGTACACAAACGCAGGCACACACCCAACCAACAGCCATCCACCTCACAACAGCCTCCGGCCCATGCACCTTCACCCAAATTAAGCAAACGTACACTTCCTGCAACCACTACCTCTTCCTCCACACCAAAACCCCCTCCATCTTCCCGTCCCAGTGTGTCTAAAAAACTCTTCCTGGCAAACATTGACCTATTCCCTACACCTCCTCCCCCCCGTCCTGCCCCTAGTGCCAGGCTTTCTAGGTCCCAGCCCAGCACCTCAGCCACCAAATCCCCAGGCACAGTGGTGCCAGCAACTGCGGGGTCATCAAGTGCGCCACCCATCAGGACTGCCAGTGTGCCACGTAGCAAGGCCAAGGACATTCTGCCACCTGCCAAGGTGAAAAAGGTGCCCACATCCCAGAAGGAGAAGCCACACCTACCAGCCACCAAGGGCTCAGCAAAAACAAAAGGGGATAGTGGCAAGACAACTGCAACACCATCAAAGGTGGGGAAGGGACAAAAGCACAAGAGCAGGTCAGGAGAGGGCACGGTGGCACCGACTGAGGGACCAGTGTCACACCTTCTGTCCACGACCACACCAACCTGTATGGCGGCGAACACCGCAAGCTGCCCCGCCATCTGCACCGTCACCTGAACCGCCACCTGCACCGCCACCTGCACAGCCACCTGCACAGCCACCAGTACGTCTACAGCCTCAGCTACAGTCCCCAGCCTCTTCCCCAGTGGGCAGCCGTCCGAGGATGCAGGAGACGTTCTGCTGTGTCCCTCAGCAGTTGCTGACCCATGCACCACCGCCAGCACCGCCACCACAGACACCGCCGCAAGCACCGCCACCAGCCCCGCGATGTGCTCGGACAGTGGCACCACCGCTGACATGGCTACCATCCCCAGTGGTCAGTCGTCCGAGGCTGGAGGAGACTTCCTGGACCCTGGCCAGCTTCAATGAGGCATGACTTCCATCACTGTTTGCACCTGCAGGTTCAATGCGAAGCTGCAGTAGTGTGGGGTATGTCGCTGCCTCCATGGCGTATCATGCTACCTGTACCTCGGCAATCTTGTGGCACACACACCCAGGTGAGGGAATTGTACCTGCCACACTGCACATGGAGCACTCTGGGCACCATGCCACCTCCAGAACCAGTGGAGATTGACACCCACTACCTCATTCCTTGGCAGGATGAAGCACTCTGGGCACCATGCCCCCTCCAGAACCAGTGGAGATTGACATCCACTACCTCAGTCCTTGGCAGGATGAAGCACTCTGGGCACCATGCACCCTCCAGAACCAGTGGAGATTGACATCCACTACCTCAGTCCTTGGCAGGATGTAGCACTCTGGGCACCAGGCCCCCTCCAGTATCACTGGAGATTGACATCCACTTGAGAGACTGCGGCTTTGCACTGCCCAGGATAAAGCAGTGGGCAAACCACCCACTGGAGAGACTTGAGAGACTGTGGCTTTGCACTCCCCAGGATAAAGCAGTGGGCAAACCACCCACTTGAGAGACTTGAGAGACTGTTGCTTTGCACTCCCCAGGATAAAGTAGTGGGAAAACCACCCACTGGAGAGACTTGAGAGACTGTGACTTTGTACTCCCCAGGATACAGTAATGGGCATGGAGCCCCCTCGTGCAGCAGTGGCGTTGTGCATTCATCTGGGTGAGGTGCCCCCCCACCCCCTGAGGTGCCTGTATATTTGCTACCTGATGCCCCAGCAGTGTTCTCTCCATTTCCAATCAGGTATCTAGTGTGGGCTTCGCCCATGCATTTTGGACCCAGTGGTCCACGGACAATGATTGGTACACTATCCGGACTTGTGTAGTTGGTGTACATATTTTAATATACTGAATTTTTATTTATGACTATCAGATTTTTCTTGATTACACTCATTACAATTATTTCCTTTTGTCCTTGCGTTCTTCCAGGGGGCGAGGGGGTGTATATGTAATGTTGCTGCATGTATTTGTGTGTATGGTGTTGTGGGTGAGAGTGGAGGTGGGGGTATTGCGTGTTGTGTGTGTGTGTCACTCTCTTTTCCCTCTCCCCTCCCCTGTGTTGTAGGTGCAGCACACACCGTGGTCGTCGACGGCATCTGTCCTGCTGATGGAGCAGGAAGAAGAGCAGCATAGGCAGGACCTGTAGTTCAGGCTCCATGGCGTCCTGGTTCCTCGTTGGGTGTCACGAAGTGAGTGGTTTCCCTTTTGTGTACTGTTTCTGCCGTGCTTTTGATAGTGTTGGTTCCACCCCGGAATAGGTGGCGGATAGGCCTCTTGTAAAACAGTGATGGTACTTTGTCCTCTGCCTGTCTGTTGGCGGTTACCGCTGTGGTGTTTGTTTTTATTGCCGTGGCGGTCTGAGTGTTAAAGTGGCTGTCTATGTTGGCGGTTTCCGCCATGGTTGTGATTCCATTTTTTTCCGCCGGCCTGTTGGCGGTATTACCGCTGCTCCCTAACACCGACAGCCAGGGTTGTAATGAGGGCCTAAGGGCCATATTTATACTTTTTGACGCAAAACTGCGCTAACGCAGTTTTGCGTCAAAAAAATTAGCGCCGGCTAACGCCATTCTGAAGCGCCATGCGGGTGCCGTATTTAATCAATGACGTTAGCCGGCGTTAGCCGCCGGCGCTGCCTGGTGTGCGTGGAAAAAAACGACGTACACCAGGCAGCGCCGGCGTAGGGGGATATGGGTCTTGGGCGTCAAAAAATGGGGCAAGTCAGGTTGAGGCAAATTTTTCGCCTCAACCCGATTTGCGCCATTTGTTTCGACTCCCAACCCCCATAGAAATGACTCCTGTCTTAGCAAAGACAGGAGTCATGCCCCCTTGCCCAATGGCCATGCCCAGGGGACTTCTGTCCCCTGGGCATGGTCATTGGGCATAGTGGCATGTAGGGGGGCACAAATCAGGCCCCCCTATGCCACAAAAAAAAAAAAAAAAAAAATGTCTTACCTGAACTTACCTTAATGTCCCTGGGATGGGTCCCTCCAGCCTTGGGTGTCCTCCTGGGGTGGGCAAGGGTGACAGGGGGTGTCCCTGGGGGCATGGGAGGGCACCTCTGGGCTCCTTCAGAGCCCACAGGTCCCTTAACGCCTGCCTTTTCCAGGTGCTAAAAAACGGCGCAAAAGCGGCCGTATGTCATTTTTTTTGACCCGCCCACTCCCGGGCGTGAATTTTGCCCGGGAGTGTAAATACGGCGCACATGCCTCGGAGTAAATTTTTTAGACGTGAACGCCTACCTTGCATCTCATTAACGCAAAGTAGGTGTCCACGCTAAAAAATGACGCAAACTCCATGGACTTTGGCGCTAGATGCGTCTAACGCCAAAGTATAAATATGGAGTTCTTTTTGCGTCGGAATTGCGTCAAAAAAACCAACGCAAATCCGGCGCAAACGGAGTATAAATATGCCCCTAAGTGTTTTAAAATGTTGTATAATAATATGACTTAACCTATCCACCAAGTTATTCAGAATGTTGTGATGAGAAAGAATAGCCTTGTTTTCAATGGATCGCCATGAAACAATAAAAAAGTGCTTTGTAGGTATACCAAAATAGCATGTGTATCTAACCCAAAAGATTCAAGCACCCATTGTGGTAGTATTGAAAGAGAGCTCACTTAGGCTCAGTGTTTTTCTTAGATCCGAGGAAAAAATAAGGTGGTCACATTGCTAATTTGGGTTGTGAAACTCAGGATACCAAAATATTAATTGCAGTTAAATACAATGGTCTGATTCACTCACTTTTGTAGGATTAGCAGAAACTGCTGGATGATTCATTCAACCGCTGGGTGATGTAAACCCTCTTTTTGTTTCTCCTTCTGTCCTCTTATTGAAGCACCCTTCACACAGATGTGATTTATTAATTCCAGAAGAGAGACACCTTTAGACTCACTTTGACACTGAAACAAAAGGGCCTCAAGTCATGTTAAAGAGTAAAGAGCCTGGGCGGGTCTCTAGTTTGACACCATGTTCCGTTATAGCAGCATTGAATAGTGCGGATGTCGAAACTTACACACTGCTACCAGAAGTGGCTCCAGTCCAGGCGACCCCTGTAATGTTGTTTCTTGTGGCCGTGAGTCTATTTAATGAACTCATACCATCAACTGGCAGACCCATGCCTGAAGTGATTAGTGCACCAATGTTTTCCATTGTGAACAACACAGTTGGCATACCAATCACGAAAAAGGGCAACATTGGATGTTATTGAAAGCCACTAACACCTTCATACTCAGAGTAATTTACAAGACTAGAGCCAGTCCCCTGCCGCACTTGTTGGTCAGTCAAGACAAGGAAACAAGGCCCAAGACACAGGTAGTTCAGGCACAGACTCCACTTACGATTCTCTTCTAATTTTTTCTTGGAACGAGAGGAGCCACAAGAGCAAGATTCATGATGCTGAAATCATACACTATATGAGGAATTTCAACGTCATCCTTTGTAAAGAATCTCAGACCCTAGATTCTGTACCACTAACAGGCTTCTGGGAATTCTATAATCCCACAAGAAAGGTCAAGGTTGAGGGATGACCAAATGGTGGATTTCTGATCTACTGTGAAATAGATATGAAGGCCAGGGCAACCAGGCTAAACCTACATTTTCCATGGATATTGGGTGCAGTAGTCTGCTATAATCATTCATCCATTGAGTTTATTGAACTTTACATCACTCCAGCAAACTGTGAAAAAAAAGAAGTTACAAATCAGCTGCAGCCACATTTGGCCAATCTGAAGGCCTGGTATTACCACATAGTATTCATTCTTTCTGGGGATATTAACATCAATCTCTTAGATATTCTGCAGATCTAGAACAGTTCAATTCACAAGACTTGAGAAGGCATAGCTTCCCAAAGAGGCCACTGAAAGTGGCCAGTTCCAAAAAATTGGGCAACAAGATCCTGACAGTGTATGTGGCCATTGGTGTAAGAAGCCTAAATGGGTGCTTCCCTCTCAGACCACACCTGGCAAACCCTTGCATCACAGCTAACACATGCTCAACTATCAATTTCACTTTGGCCACTCTAGATCTTGCTAAATTAATAAACTCCTTCTAAATGGACCTACGTCCCAAAGGCAACCACTGTCCTCTTGTAACAATGCTGTCCTCCAATACACAATTTCATCTCAAGGCTAGTTCTATGTGAACATCAGTGACCACAAAAAAATGAAAAAATTTAAGTGAAAAGGCCACCTGACGCCAGGTATAAAATAGAAGTATGGAAGTCAACTTGAGCAGGCCCCAAATGCCTCAAACAACTTAGTGGCCACTTGGAAGGTTTCTAAATCTTGTAAATCTTTATTCAAACACTAAAAGCAACAAAGTGTTTTGAGCAAAGAAACTTAGGTACCTTCAGAGTGGTGACCAGCTAGAGCTTCACACTCTAAAAAGGGAAGAAAATCTGTGAAATAAAGCTTCATGAATTGGCTACTTGAAGTAAAGTTCAGTTCCATTAAAAAAAATATAAGAAACAGATCTGGACCGCAAACTGCGAGGCATACAATGAGCACTGGGCAAAAGTTATCCATGTTAATAGGGAAAAGAGCTCCAAGGATTTCCTAAAGATAGTCAACACATTGGATAAGGGTGCTATTACCACCATCAACACCTGAATTAGCAAACAAGTACGGAGAGTGCATTTCGAATTAAGGAGCCTTTCAGAGCACCCAAGGAGACTGTGATTGTAAATCCATCTCAGCTTTACCAGCTCAGCCCCCATTATGGCAAATTGTTAAAAATTGAGTCACTGGTTGGCAGTCAGTTTGCATTCTGTCCAAGGAGGGACCCTCACTCTAGTTAGGACATAGGAGATATACACTTGGATGACCCCTGCTCACCCACTTGGTAGCTTGGCACAGGCAGTCAGGCTTATCCCAAAGGCAATGTGTAAAGTATTTGTACCAACACACAGTAATACAGAGAAAACAATACAAAATGGACCCACAGTAGTTTAGAAAAATAGGCAATATTTATCTAAAGCAACCAGACCAAAACACCAAAAATCCAACATACACAAGTAAAGTTATGAATTTTGTACAATAATAGATTCTTACTCCATAGAAATCAATGGAAACCATGTTGTTACACGAAGTACCTGGTTTGCTTAACCCCTTCCCTGCCAGGCCTTTTCCCCTCAGGTGCCAGGCCTTTTTTTTGGCTATTTGGGCAGTTTGCGCTTAGGCCCTCATAACTTTTGGTCCACATAAACTACCCACGCCAAATTTGGGTCTTTTTTTTCCAACATCCTAGGGATTCTAGGGGTACCCAGAGTTTATGGGTTACCCTGAAGGAGACCAAGAAATTAGCCAAAAGACAGCGAAAATGTCATTTAAAAAAAAAAAAAGGAATCAAAGGCTGCAGAAGAAGGCTTGTGTTTTTTTTCCTGAAAATGGCATCAACAAAAGGTTTGTGGTGCTAAAATCACCATCTTCCCAGCTTTCAGGAACAGGCAGACTTGAATCAGAAAACCCAATTTTACAACACAATTGTGGCATTTTACTGGGACATACCCATTTTTTGCTATTTTTTGTGCTTTCAGCCTCCTTTCAGTTAGTGACAGAAATGGGTGTGAAACCAATGCTGGATCCCAGACAGCTAAAGATTTCTGAACAATGTGGACACAATTCTGAATTTAGCAAGGGGTAATTTGTGTAGATCCAACAAGGGTTTCCTACAGAAAATAACAGCTGAAATGAAAAAATATTGAAATTGAGGTAAAAAAAACTGCAATTTTTCTCCACATTTTACTCTCTAACTTTTTCCTGCGATGTCAGATTTTTCAAAGCAATATACCGTTACGTCTGCTGCACTTTTCTGATATGGGGACATATAGCACTTGTAGGTTCATCAAGAACCCTAGGTACCCAGAGCCAATAAATGAGCTGCAACTTGAAATGGGTTTTCATTCTATACAGGGTATACAGCAATTCATTTGCTGAAATATAAAGAAGGAAAAATAGGTATCAAGAAAACCTTTGTATTTCCAATATGGGCACAAGATAAGGTGTTGAGAGGCAGTGGTTATTTGCACATCTCTGAGTTCCGGGGTGTCCATACTAGCATGTGAATTCCAGGGCATTTCTCATATAGATGTCTTTTTTGCACACTGTCTTACATTTGGAAGGAAAAAATTTAGAGAAAGACAAGGGGCAATAACACTTGTTTTGCTATTCTTTGTTCCCCCATGTCTCCTGATAAAAATGGTACCTCACTTGCTTGGGTAGGCCTATTGCTCATGACAGGAAATGCACCATGGACACATCACATTTTTACATTGAAATCTGAAATGTTTTTTGCAAAGTGCCTAGCTGTAAAGTTTGGCCTCTAGCTCACCCGGCACCTCTGGAAACCTGCCAAACCTGCACATTTTTGAAAACTAGACACCTAGGGGAATCTAAGATGGGGTGACTTGTGGAGCTCTCACTAGGTTCTGTTACCCAGAATCCTTTGGAAACCTCAAAATATGGCCAAAGAAACACTTTTTCCTCACATATCGGTGACAGAAAGTTCTGGAATCTGAGAGGAGCCACAAATTTCCTTCCACCCAGCATTCCCCCAATTATCCCGATAAAAATGGTACGTCAGTTGTGTGGGTAGGCCTAGCACCGAGACAGGAAATGCCCCAAAGCATAACGTGGACACATCACATTTTCCCAAAGAAAACAGAGCTGTTTTTTGTAAAGTGACTAGCTGTGGATTTTGGTTTCTAGCTCAGCCGGCACCTAGGGAATCATAGCAAACCTGCACATTTTTGAAAAACAGACACCTAGGGGAATCCAAGATGGGGTGACTTGTGGGTCTCTCACTAGATTCTGGTACCCAGAATCCTTTGCAAACCTCAAAATTTGGCCAAAGAAAACACTTTTTCTTCACATTTCAGTGACAGAAAGTTCTGGAATCTGAGAGGAGCCACAAATTTCCTTCCACCCAGCGTTCCCCCAAGTCTCCCATTAAAATGGTACCTCACTAGTGTGGGTAGACCTAGTGCTCAAGACAGGAAATGCCCCAAAACACTATCTGGACACATCAAAATGATCAAATACAAAACTACCTGTTTTTGCGGGGGCACCTATGTTTTTTGTCCTGGGCTCAGCAGCCATCTAGGCAAACCTACGAAACCCAGACATCTCTGAAAACTAGACACTCGAGGGAGTCAAGGGAGGTGAGACTTGCGTGGATCCCCCAATGTTTCCTTACCCAGAATCCTCAGCAAACCTCAAATTTAGCTAAAAATCACATTTTTCCCACATTTCTGTGTGGAATCACCGCACCGGGACAGATTTCGTACCACCCAACGTTCCTCTCAGTCTCCTGGTAAGAATTATATCTCACTTGTGTAGGTGGGCCAAGTGCCTGTGACAGGGAAGAGCCAAACACATGTCGAAATTGAGGGGGAACCAAAGCAGGTCCAAGAGGCCAGTTTGAAAAAAACAATTTTTAGGCTGACAAGTGCAGCAGAATTTGTATCGATATAGATGAGACAATGTTGGGTGGTAGGAATTTTGTGGATTCCTGCAGATTCCGGAAGGTTCCATCGCAAAAATGTGGGAACAATTTGTGAATTCCAGCAAAGTTGGAGGTTTGCAGGGCATTGGGGAGGTGAAGCACACCACCCTGGAATCAACCAGATGTTTAGTTTTCAAATGTGTCTAGGTCTTGTGGATTTTTCTACATGGCAGCATCCCAAAGTCAAAAAGTGGAACCCTTACCATTCCAAGTGGGATGATTTCGAGAGTTACCAAGCTCTCATGGCCCAAATGTAAAACCAAAACCCCAAATAATCAAATGTCCTCTTGCTTGCCGTGGGGTAAGATGTTTTAGTGTGCAGGGGAGAGCTGAAAGGCTGTTACCCCCTTCAGTTGAGGTGGGGGCATAACCAGGCCCATACTGGTTGGTAGCCACCACCTCACAATTTTTTTTTTAATTCCCTGGCATTTAATAGACTTTCTGCTCCACCCTGGGGTGTGGATCGGGGGTAATTGCCCAATCTGCCCACTTTTGGGCAGAACAACTTTGGCCCCATTTATTTGGGGTGGGGGTATGGCCATACCCCCACCCTCTTATTTTTTAAAAAAAATCTTCCCTGGTGGGCTTTCTGCCCCCCCTTGGGGGCGGATGGGCCATCCCAAAACAGGCCGATCTGCCCCAAAGGGGGCAGATATGGCCAACAGTAATGTGCCCCCATGGGGAGCGAACCTTGCCCAAGGGGTTGCCTCCCCAAACAAAACACACACATACAGACACACACCAATCCCTGGAGTCTAGTGGTTTCTGCCCCCCTTGGTGGCAGATTGGCCTAATAAAAATAGGCTGATCTGCACCCAAGGGGGGCAGAAATGCCCTAAATACAATTTGCCCCCCAGGGGAGCGGCCCTTGCCTAAGGGGTCGTTTCCCATACATAAAAACATAAAGTAAAAAAAATATATGTATCCCTGGTGTCTAGAGGTTTCTGCCCCCCCTGGGGGCAGATTGGCTTAATTATATTAGGCTGATCTGCCCCCAGGGGGAGCAGAAATGGACTAAAAATAATTTGGCACCCCAGGGAGTGACCCTTGCCTAAGGGATTGCCCTCCACATATAAACAAAAAAAACATATATATATATCCCTGTGTCTAGGGGTTTTCTGCCCCGGGGGGGCAGAAATGGTCTAAAGATAATATGGCCTCCTGGGGAGCGTCCCTTGCCCTAGGGGCCGCTCCCTTTATTGAAATACATTTTAAAAAATCCCTGGTGTCTAGTGGGCATTTCTGCTGCCTGATCGCATCGCGATTGGGCAGCAGAAATACTTCAAAAGACATGAAAGGCAAGGAAAGGAAAGGACATTCCTTTCCTTTCATGTCTCTCCTTCCCCACCTCCCGGTCAGAAGAGAAATGCTTTTGCATTTCTCTTACGGGATCGCACTGGAAACATGCTTTCAGCGCGATCCGAGATGACCTCTGATGAGGTCAGTGCGCAATTAGTGCGCTGACTTTATCATACAACATTGGGGGGTGGGGGACGTCGGGGTGGAAGGTGAAATGATTCCCCTTCCATCCCCGACTGGGGTGTGTGGGAGGGAGGCCCACGGGGAGCACTAGTGCTCCCCCATGGGCTGGGTGCAGGACGAGCTGGTCTCGCCCCAGGCACACGGGAACCGTGTGCCAGGATGAGACCTGCTCGCCCGTGGCACTCAGGAGGTTAACAAATAAAGCAGCACGGGCGAACAAGCGTCGGAAAAGTCAGTGATGCGTCAATTCTTTCCCGGTTGGGAAGGCAATGCGTCATTTTTCTCTCCAGCAAGAGAGTGATGCGTCAATGTCTGGACGGAGCACCTCGAATGATAATATTGATGCCCATCAATGATGTGTAAAATCTGTCCGCACGGTGATGGAAAACCATGCTGCTTTTTTCAGCCGCAAGTAGTTGTTGCGTCATTTCACCAGCAGGATGCAGGTGATGTGTTGATTTCCCAGCCGTGATGCAGGTGGTGAGTTGATTTCAGCCATGAGGCGTGTCATTTTTACAGCTGAGTTGCAGGTGGTACATCAAAATTTTCCACTGATGCCTTCCTGTGCATGGATTTCAGTCCTTTTTCTACCAACTTTACATTTCATAGGCCCAGGACTAGATAGGACACCACGTGGCAGGGCAGGAGTCCCAGCAGAGATTCTAGGTGTTGGCAGAGGAAGTCTTTGATTGCCCTGAGACTTCAAAACAGGAGGCAATCTCAGTCCAAGCCCTTGGAGACACTTTACAAGCAGGAATATACACCACAAAGTCCAGTCTCTGTCCTCTTTCAGGCAGAAGCAGCAACTAAAGGCAATCCCAGCAAAGCACAGTTACAGGAAAAGGGGCAGTACTCCTCCTCCAGCTCTTCAGCTGTTCTCCTTGGCAGAGGTTCCACTTGAATCCGGAAGTAATCTAAAAATATGAGGATTTGGGTCCACTTCTTATACCTCTTTCGGCCTTTGAAGTTGGCAAACTTCAAAGGAAAGCCTATGTTGTACACAAGATCCTGCCTTGCCGAGGCTTGGCTCCAGACTGAAACTAGGGGGTTGGAGACAGCATTGTGTGAGGGCAGCCACAGCCCATTCAGGTGTAAGTGACCACTCCTCCCTAGACTGTAGATCAGATGGCCCATCAGGATATGCAGGCTATACCCCAGCTCTGGTTGTGTCACTGTCTATTGGAGATTCACAAACAGCCCAACTGTCAGTCTGACTCAGACAGGGAATACACAATCAGGCAGAGTCAAAGAAGTGTTTAAGCAAGAAAATGCCCACTTTCCAAAAGTGGCATTTTCAAACTGACAATTTAAAAAACAACTTTACCAAAAGATGTATTTTTAAATTGTGAGTTCAGAGACCCCAAACTCCACCTCTCTATCTGCTCCCAAAGGGAAAATGCATTTAAAAGTTATTTAAAGGCACCCTCCATGTTAACCTATGAGAGAGATAGGCCTTTCAACAGTGAAAATCGAATTTGACAGTATTTCACTGTCAGGACAGGTAAAACACATCAGTACCTCTCCTACCTTTAACATACACTGCACTCTGCCCATTGGGCTACCTATGCTTTTCAGGTGTCAGGAAGAGGTTCACTTTCTTCCTCCACTCCATCATCTGTTGCCAAAAGCATAGTCACTTCTGTCCTCTCAAAGTTCGGCATGAGGCGGTTCACATGTAGGACCCTCAAGGGTTCAGAGGTGTGTGCAAGTTCACCAGATAGGTAACCTCACCTTTGCGCTTTACCACCTCAAAAGGTCAGTCCACTGATGTTGGAGAGCATGAGGCTTGACTGGGGCCATCACCCACACCTTTGGTCCAGGATGAAACTCAACCAGAATGGCATTCTGGTTATACTACTGTTTCATATTTTCCTGGCTTGCTTCCAGGTTCTCTTGAGCGAGCTTCCTGAATCAGGTGGTCTGGTCCCAAAAAGTCAGCATGTCACTGAATACATCCTGGGGGAAAATACCTGGAGGCCTTCTCAAAGCCTTCCCTAACCAGACTCAAAGGTCCCCTTACAGGGTGGCAATACAACATCTCAAAAGGGCTAAATCCAAGACACCTTCCTGTAGGTGAACAGAAGGCATGGCAAGATGACATCCCACTTACTCATCAAGGGCTCTGACAGGCCTATAATCATGCCATTCAAGGTGTGGTTGAATCTCTCAACCAGACCATTTCTTTGGAGATGGTAAAGAGTGGTAAACTTGTAGGTTACCCCACACTCCTTCCACAGAGACTTCAAATATCTAAAAATGAAGTTGGTACCCCATCGGATACCACCTCCTTTGGAAACCCCATGTGGATAAAACCCCCCATCAATGCACATTCCACCACAGGGGCAGAGATTGATCTAAAAGGAATGGCTTCTGGGTACCTGGTGGCATGGTCCGCCAAAGCCAGGATAACCTGTTGCCCATGGCTGTCTAGGGATCCAGAAGCCCCACCCTGTCAATACCAACCATTTTAAAGGAGATGCTGACAACAGGAAAAGTTTGGAGGGGAGTCTTACGTTTCCCTCCACTCTTGCCACTTGCCTGACAAGCTTGGGAAGACCTACAGTGCCCATCTGAGTGCCTGCACATTTGGGGCAAGTAAAAGTGGGTGACAAGCCTCTCAAAGGTCTTGTCCTGCCCCAAATATCAAGCTAAAGGCACATCATGAGCCAGACCTAGTAAGAATGCTATGAAACACTGGGGTACCACCAGCACACGGGCTGCTCCAGGCTCAACAACCTTAGGCTCACTACATAGAAGGCCATCCTCCCAGTAGATCAAGTGTGATCCAGACTCTTTGCCAGATGCCTGGTCTGCAGCCTGCTGCCGCAAACCCTCCAGACTAGGGCTGATTTTCCGTGCCTCACAGAATGATTCCCTGGTGGGACCACCTTCCTGCTGCCACTGAGTCAGCTCAGGCACCTCCCCCAGTTCAGCCACTTGTTACCCTATAGGCTCTGGGGTCCCCCCCTCAGGTTCAGCCTCCTCCCAGATCCTGAAAACCTCTGGGGCAGATTTACCACGGCCCTTGCCCTTCTTCCTTTTGTCAGGCACTTGGGCCACTCTTTCAGGCTCCAGGGCCTCCTGCTCACTCTGACAGGATGCCATTGACCGGGTGGACACACACCACCCAAACCCAACATCTCCAAGTGAGACCTGTGTTCCACCTGCTTCCACGGGGAATCCTCCAGGTCATTGCCAAGCAGACTATCTACAGGCATGGTTGGACTCACAGCTACTCTCAAGGCACCTGAGACCCCCCATTCAAAGGGAACCTGCACCACTCTGCAGAGGTGCTTTGAGTTGTCTACTGCAACTACTTGGCGAAGTGCATGGGTAACTAGCTGCTCCTGAGACTGCAGGTGACTTTTCACAGTAGTCACACTGGCTCCTGTCTCTGAGAGCTTCCACCCTCTGTCCATTCATGGTCATCCACTGCCTGTGTATCTTAGTGTTTTCAGGAACAAGGGTCTTCTGGGCCATCTCACTGTACCCTAGGGAGACAAGGGTCATCTCAGCTGGCTCCCACCCACCTGGAACCAACGCCATCCCAAAAGCTACACTGGTCAAACCCTGTGACTGAGCACCAGTAGGTGCCTGTGTCCCTTTGGGACATTTGGGATCACCCCTTATGTGACCCAGCTGATCAAATGCATGGCACTTGTGGGGACCCCTCTCTGCAGGTTTCCCTTTTCACTGGGGGGCTACGAATCCTTACCCTGGGAACTAGGTTGGGGCCCTTTAAAGAACTCCCTCTGTTTACCCTTACATCCCCACTTCTTCTTATGGAGACCCTGCCCACCCTTGGTGGAGTCTCCCCATACCTCTTTTGGAACCTGGTGCTTTCCCACTGCAGGCTATACCCCAGCTCCCGTTGTGTCACTGTCTAGTGGAGATTCACAAACAGCTCAACTGTCAGTCTGACCCAGAGAGGGAATACACAAGCAAGCAGAGTCACAGAATGATTTAATCCTTTGGGTGCTGTGGATGTAACGTTTACATCCTGGGCAGCACTGCTCGGGTGCCCCGGATGTAACCTTAACGTCCTGCACCAGGTCCATGGGGGGAGCGCTAGGGGTTCCCCCAGGGCAGGGCTGGAAGGGGAATCGCCTCCCCTTACATCCCTGCCACCCCAAACTTCCCAGTGACATCTGATGACATCAGCGTGCGAGCGGGCGATGTCCCCATCAGAGGTTGCCTCCTATCGTGCTGGAAGCTCAACTACCAGTGCAACCGAGGAGAAACAGATTAGTTTCTCCTCATTACAGGGGAGGTCAGGGAGGCATGAAAGGGAAGGAAAGGCTTCTCTGAGCATTCCTGCATAGCGATCGGGTGCAGGAATGCCACTAGACACCAGGGATTTTTTTTGTTTACATTTATAAGGAGAGAGACCCCTTAGGCAAGGGTCGGGCCCCAAGGGGTAATTTATTTATTAGGAATTTTCTGCCCCCCTGGGGGCAGATTGGCCTATATTAATTAGGCCAATCTGCTCCCAGGTGGGGTAGAAACCACTAGACACCAGGGATTTTTGTTTTGTTTACATTTATAAGTGGAGCGACCCTCTTAGGCAAGGGTGGCTCCCCGGGGGGCAATTATTTTATTGGGCCTTTTCGCCCCCCCGGGGGTAGATTGGCCTATATTAATTAGGGGCCAGAAGCCACTAGACATCAGGGATTATTGTTTTTATTTTTTACAGGTGGGGAGTGACCCCTTAGGCAAGGGTTGCTCCCCTGGTGGGGGGGGGCAAATTGTTTGTAGACCATTTCTGCCCCCTTTTGGGGCAGATTGGCCAATTTGTATTGGGCCAATCTTCCCCCAAGGAGGGCAGAAACCACTAGACACCAGGGATTTATTTTGCCACAATTTAATAAAAGACCCTTGCCTAAGGGGTCACTCCCCTGGGGGAAATTTATTTTAGGCCATTTCTGCCCCCCTTAGGTGCAGATTGGCCTTCTTTTGTAAGGCTCATCTGCCCCCTAGGGGGGCAGAAAGCCCACCAGACACTAGGGAAGATTTTTTTTTTCAAAAAAGAGGGTGTGGGTATGGCGATACTCCTACCCCCCATAAATGGGGACAAAGTTGTTCTGCCCACCGGGGGGCAGATGGGGCAATTACTCCCGATCCACAGAAAGCCCACTAGATGCCAGGGAATTAACAAAAAATTATATAATAATAAAAAAATAGTGGTGTGGTGGCTACCAATTGCTCTATCCCCGATATACAATGAAAACCCATTGCAAGGTGCAGCTCATTTATTGGCTCTTGGAAGCTAGGGTTCTTGATGAACCTACAAGCCTTATATATCCCCACAACCAGAAGAGTCCAGCAGATGTAACGATATATTGCTTTAAAAAATCTGCCATACCTGGAAAAAGTTTTAGAAGAAAACGTGGACAGAAATTGCTCTTTTTTCACCTAAATTTCAATATTTTTTTTAATTTGGCTGTTACTTTCTGTAGGAAACCCTTGAAGGATCCTCACAAATTACCTCTTACTGAATTTAAAATGTTGTCTAGTTTTCAGAAATGTTTAGCTGTTCAGGATCCAACATTGGTTTCACACCTATTTCTATCACTAACTGGAAGGAGGCTGAAAGCACAAAAAATAGTAAAAATGGGGTGTATCCCAGTAAAATTCCCAAATAGTGTCGAAAAATGTGGTTTTCTGATTCAAGTCTGCCTGTTCCTGAAAGCTGGGAAGATGTTGATTTTAGCACCACAAACCCTTTGTTGATGTCATTTTCAGGGGAAAACCACAAGCTTTCTTCTGCAGCCCTTTCATCCAATTTTTTTCTAAAAAATAGATTTTAACTGTATTTTGGCTAATTTCCTGGTCTCCTCCAGGGGAACCCACATACTCTGCATATGTATAGAATCCCTAGGATGTTGGAAAAAACAAGTTTTGTTTAATATCTTCATCTCTGATCTCCCAGCAGAACTAGATCTGTTAATTGCTCATCCTTCAAAACATGGAGGGAAGTGCTAAGCCAGCATGCTCTTCTAAGATGACATTATACTCCTACGTCAGACTGATCTTGGCTTGCAAAGACTACTGAACACCCTGCAAAAAAAAATAATCTCAATATCAGCTTAAAAAAAACAAAGATGGCCACTTTCACAAGTCACACAACAAAGGCTGGCCCTTGTCATTTTAAAAACGTCACGCTCTCTCGGGTTAGAAAGTATAAATACCTTGGCATAACCATTGATACTAGATGCTCTTTTGATACCAAAAAGCAGAAATTAAAATCAACGTGGCCTCTTTACTGGCAGCCTTCTTTACATTCCAAAAGGGATTGTGGGGGCAAGCCAGTGATGCTACTGCTGCAAGCTTTGAATGCCAAACTGTTGCAACATCTCTCCTATGGGTGTGAACCCATGCACGGCTGTGAGGTGAATACTTTGGAATCACTAAATCTTAGAACCTTTAGGTAGGCCTTTCATTTGCCGCCAAATGCCTCTACTTCCCAAATTCGACTTGAGTTCAGACTTGTAAACCTATGGCATGGCAGGCAACGTGAATTCATAAAATCTTGCTTTAAATAAAAACAAAAAACGCCAGTCCTTCCTCACTGAACCTCCTGTTCTGGCAAGAAATACTGAATTCAGACAGAAAATCAATCTTTAGAGACTTTCTTAGATGTAGTCTGAAAACACTGCAAGTGCAAAAGTTATTGGATCTCCCACTCTCTTTCGCAGTGTTCAAAACAAATTAAACACCTGCGTGTGACAGTTATCTTTCTTGCAAGATAAAAACATGATGATCAACAGGCTTAGATTACTATAAACAGCTACAGGCAGTTCGGTAGGTAATCCTACTGGACAGTTGTTACTCAAAATCATTCAAGGCTCAGTTTGTGTGCCAGAGTCTGGGGGCGTTTTAAACTTTGTACTATTGACCACGGTGGCCGGCAGACTCCATAGACTTAACATGCAGATGGTGCAATCAAGCACAGGAATCAATACTTCACGTCACTTGCATCTGCCTGGCACTACTTTCTTGTTGCACAGTGTTAGACTTGACAGGTTTTTTTTGCTTTTTCTGGGAGGCTTTGCTGCTTCTCTTTGAGTGGCCCTTAGGCCCTGGGCTCTTTCCTTCTGTGAGTGCAATGTGAAAGTGCAGGCACCCTTCCTATATCTGCGATGAAGTGGTGCTTGCCACTTTGTGCACACTGTCACATTGGTGTTTTCATATGTATACTGAGCCTGGCATAACTTGCCAGAATGTGCACACTTGCACATTAGGGCCCATATTTATACTTTTTGACGCACAACTGCGCCAACGCAGTTGTGCGTCAAAAATTTTACCGCCGGCTAACGCCATTCCAATGCACCATACGGGCACCTTATTTATTGAATGACGTTAGCCGGCGCTGTGGACTGGTGTGCGTAAAAAAAAATGACTCACACCAGGCAGCGCCGGCGTAGGGGAAGATGGAGGTTGGGCGTCAAAAAATGGGGCAAGGTCTGAGGCAAAATTCAGGCCTCAACCCGATTTGTGCCATTTGTTTTGACGCCCAACCCCCATTGAAATGACTCCTGTCTTAACAAAAGTCATGGAGT
Organism: Pleurodeles waltl; assembly: GCF_031143425.1. Taxonomy (NCBI): domain Eukaryota; kingdom Metazoa; phylum Chordata; class Amphibia; order Caudata; family Salamandridae; genus Pleurodeles; species Pleurodeles waltl. The sequence continues at coordinate 1,659,132,179 of NC_090444.1, read as the reverse complement.
CATGCCCCCTTGCCCAATGGCCATGCCCAGGGGACTTATGTCCCCTGGGCATGGTCATTGGGCATAGTGGCATGTAGGGGGGCCCAAATCAGGCCCACCTATGCCACAAAAAAAATACGAAAAAAAATACTTACCCCAACTTACCTCTACTTCCCTGGGATGGGTCCCTCCATCCTTGGGTGTCCTCCTGGGGTGGGCAAGGGTGGCAGGGGGTGTCCCTGGGGGCATGGGAGGGCACCTCTGGGCTCCTTCTGAGCCCACAGGTCCCTTAACGCCTGCCCTGACCCAGGCGTTAAAAAACTGCGCCCATCAGGCTGGGCGCTGTTTTTTCAGGCCTGCCCCCTCCTGTGCGTCAAAATGACGTCACAGTATAAATATGGGGCACAGGCCTTAAAGTCATTTTTTGGAAGGGAACGCCTACCTTGCATATAATTAACGCAAGGCTGGTTCCCCCTTCCAAAAAATGACGCACATGGTGGAACTTTGACGCCCGCGGGGTCGGACGTCAAAGTATAAATATGGGGCAGGGTTTGCGCCGATTGTGCGTCAAAGATTTTGACGCACATTCGGCGCAAACAGAGTATAAATATGCCCCTAGATTTTTTATATATGTACAGAGCCTGACATAGCAGGCCTGTATGTGCACACTTCCACCCTTAGGGTGTTCTCAAAGCTTGTGTCCAGCCTTCCCCTGCTGGCATGTGTGTGCATCAGTCACAAGTGCCCATGGAGTGAAGAATGCCCATGTGTGTTTTCACAGTCTTTGAGAGATGCTCTGCCCATAGGTTGATATGGGAGAACGTTTATGATTAATCATAGCTGTAATGGTGGATTTCAGTGGAGCAGCCTCATCAAGTTTACTATCATTAGATTCCCAAGGACAACCCCTTTCCATTGGTAAAGGTGTTTTTTCAGTAATACCTTGGAAATGCCACTTCTAGAAAGTGGGCATTTCCATGTTCTAAAATCCCTTTTCTGTGCCTTTTCAATTCAAACTTTATTTCACTGGGGGCTGGGGAAAAACCCATCTGTGCATTCCCCAGCAACAGCTAGAAAACTTGGACAAGTGAAACAACAAATGTATGCCATTTGGGGGCATAACTGGATAGATTTGAGGGAGAGGTTTTGACACTTGGCCTCTCGAAATAAGATCATGTCACCACTAAAGATAAGGATCTACATTCAAGGACCCTATGGCTGACAGGACTGAAATTTGTAGGAGACATCAGTGGTTCAAAGGGAAACCCTTTGAACGACCACCAGCTTCAAAGGCCCACCTCAGTATAACACAAGGGACCACACTTCAGCAATTTAGAGATGCACTTGCAGGAGCGCAGGACGGATTCCCAGTACTGCTTGGTGCACACTGCCAGAAGAGTCTGTTGTGCATAGGAGTATTTACTGTCCTGGGAAGGAACTGCGCACCCTGCCTGCATTGTGTCTGGCCTCTGCACACTGCTTGCTGCAGTATGACAGTCTGATGTGTGCTCTACAAGGGTTTGTTGGCTTGCCCTTTGTTCTGTGTGGAGGTCTTAGGGACTTCAAAGACCTTGTACGAGGACCTAAACCATCTACCATGTCATCTGGGGAGCGATGGCCTCCTCCACGTCTATGTCATCTGCTGGATTTCACCCAGAAGCAGCGGTGTGAACATTGAACTAAATAATGGACCTGGAGATCAGATTTGTCTGGTGCGGGGCCTGCAAAGTACAGCCCACATTCAAGAAGTGTGGACCTTCATCGTAGGACCACATCATGCATAATCACTTGGTTGGTAGTAAATGAATTACTGGTTGCGGAACCCTACGTGGCCTGCTGTTGTTGAGTGTGTTGCATTTCTCTTGTGCTACAATCGACTGCATGCTCTTTGCTTGCGGTGTCCATGTCATTAATTGCGACCCTTGGAGATGGGGGCGTACCCAGAGCAGTGCTGCATTCCACCTCATGTGCCACCAATGAACTGGTGTCTGTGTGTGACTGGATTGGTCTGGCTCAAGTCGTGGCACACTAGGCGTTATACGGAACTGGAACTGATTGTGTGTTCTAAAGTGCCTGGTGTGACTCCAGTCATTGTGCAGGCATAGTGTCTCGTTCCAGGGAGGCGCTCCATTCTTAACTTTTCAATAGCAGGGGGATTGTCTGGTGTGACTGAAGTAATCACACACCAGATGTTGTGCCTCATTCCTGGGAGGCATGGCAGAGGTAACTTTTTGTGTGCAGCTGGATTTTCTGGTGCTACTCAAGTCATTGTGCACCAGACATTGTGCCTCATTTCAGGGAAGCACTGCATTGGTAGCTTGTAGTGCAAATGTGATTTTCTGGTGTGACTCAGGTCATCGTGCACCAGACAACGGGACTCATCTGAGGGAGACCCTGCATTGAACACTTTGCATCTGCATTCAGACAGGTCTAATGTGACTCAAGTCATTGCGTCTGTTAGAAATGGGGTCTTTGGTTGGCAGTCAGGTTACCCCCTGTTGAAGCAAGGACCCTCACTTTAGTCAGGGTAAGTCACACACAATCTAAATGATCATGTGCCCACCCGTTGGTAGCTTGGCACTGAGCAGTCAGGCTTAACTTAGAAGGCAATGTGTAAAGTATTTGTGCAATAAATCATGCAATAACACAGTATAAGACCACAAAAATACACCACACAGGTTTAGAAAAATATAGAATATTTATCCGAGTAGATTAAGGTCAAAATGATCAAGATTTGATAAATACAAGTTGTAATATCAGTTTTGTAATGATAAACAAAGTCTTATAGTTCTTAAAAACAACAATTGTCTTTTGCGAGCGCAAAGTACCTGCTTTGCGTCTAAAGAGGAGATGCGTGGAAAATGGGGAGGTGTGCTTCGGTTTTTACGGACGCACACAGACGATGAGTTGATACTTTTCCACGCAGCAAGAGCTTTGTGTCGATTTCTGGCACACAGACTGGGATCCTCTTTGGGTTACGGGGTATTTGGACACCACGGGGATGATGCAGAGAAATCCTGGGCATGCAGGACGAAGTCCCAGGATCTGCGTCGATTCAGTGAGCGATGCGGGGAAATTTCTGTCGCACGCAGGCGCTGTGTCGATTCCTCTCACAGGAAGTCAGGCTGTGTCGTTCCAAGTTGACGATGTGTTGAGCCGGTGGTCCGTGCGTACAAGCTTCGGTCGCAACATTGGCGATGCATCAATCTGCACATGGGGATCCGGGCTGCTTCGTTCTGGTTCAGCGTTGCTGTGATTTTCTCACACCAGGGCAGGCTGTGCGTCTATTCAGGCATGCTGGGTGTTGATTTTCGCCGCACAAGGAGTTCTTTGCAGAGATGAAGTCTTTTTGGCCCTGAGACTTCTGGAAACAGGAGGCAAGCACAATCCAAGCCCTTGGAAAGCACTTCTCAGCTGAGCCAGAGGGGAGCAAGGCAGCAGGGCAACAGCAATGCAGCAGTCCTTTACAGCAAAGCAGTCAGGTGAGTCCTTTGGGCAACCTGGCATCTTCTCTTAGCAGGTTGCAGGTTCTGCTTCAGAGTTCCTTTCCCAGTAGGTATCTTGTCAAGAAGTGTCTGAGTTGGTAGGGTCAGGGACCCAGTTTATATACCCCAATGTGCCTTTGAAGTGGGGGAGACTTCAAAGAGTGGCTTAGAAGTGCAGAAGGTCCCCTTTCAGTGCAATCCTGTCTGCCAGGGTCCCAGTAGGAGGTTTTGCAGGAAGTCCATTGTGTGAGGGCAGGCCACTGTCTTTTGACATGTGTCAGTCCCTCCACCCTCCCAGCCCAGGAAGACCTGTTCAGTATGCAGATGTGTCCAGGTGTGACTGAGTATCCTGTTTTTGGGGCTGTCTGAGTGAAATGAACAAGGGAGCTGTCAACTAACCTAGCCAGACATGGATCGGAGATAGGCTGTAAGGCACAGAAAGATGTGAGTATAGAGTGGCATTTCTAGAACAGCAATATTAAATCCAACTTCACCAATAAGCAGGATTTTCTATTACCATTCTGGCCATACTAAATATGACCTGGTTACCCATTTCACATCAGAATCTACCATTCAAACAGTATATGAGGGTAGCCCTAATGCTATCCTATGAAAGTTTTCACTACCAGAACATATAAAATACACAAGTACATGTCCTGCCTTTTACCTACATCGCACCCTGCCCTATGGGCTACCTAGGGCCTACCTTAGGGGTGACTTATATGTAGAAAGAAGGAGATTAGGCTTGGCAATTACTTTTTAAATGCTGAGTCGAAGTGGCAGTGAAACTGCACACATAGGCCCTGCAATGGCAGTCCTGAGACATGGTTAGAGGGCTACTTATGTGGGTGGCACAGCCAGTGCTGCAGCCTACTAGTAGCATTTAACTTACTGGCCCTGGGCACATGTAGGGCACTTGAGTAGGGACTTACAGATAAATTAAATGCGCCAATTGGGTATGAGCCAATGTCAACATGTCACCATGTTTTAGGGAGAGAGCACATGCACTTTAACACTGGTTAGCAGTGGTGACATGCCCAGAGTCCTAAGGCCAGCAAAAATTAGGTCAAAAAAAGAGGAGGAGGAAGGCAAAACGTTTGGGGTGACCCTGCAGAAAGGCAAATTCCAGCAGTGCCCCAGACCTTGTCTCCGTACCAGATGGGCACAACATTTAAAAACAAATTCATGTGCAACGTTGATGCTAGGGCTATCCAAGTCATTGCGCCCCAGACCAGTTGTCTCCTGTACTGGGAGGTGCTGAATTAGTTACTATCTGTGAAGTGGAGTGTCTGACTTGGCTGAACACCACTGTGAACGGCGTGTCCCAAGGCTAACCTACACTTGTGCTTTGCAGACCTGGGCCTGCGCATGAAGGCTGGTGTAAAGACCCCTGAGTGAACTTCCTAAGTGGGGACCAAACCTCTGTTTGCCACCTGTTGCCTGATCAGCCATTCTCTCCTTCTTCTCCCGTAGCTTTGCCCTGGGATTTTGACAAAGTTTAACCACCGGCATAAGCAGCCTAGCGTCTGGAGAAAAGTTGCTTCATTTCTAAACCTGAGGGGGCAGGAATTGGTTGGAGGGTGGAGGAAAGTTTGGGACCAAGAGGGGTCTGCAAACTCATTTACGCTTCACATCTCATTGTCAGCACCCACATTAGGGTGCCTGGAAGCGAGTGTGTATGAGTGCATGTAGGCGAGCATAGCTGACATCCCTGGCACTGCATAACTGTGCGGAGTGAGTGTGTATGAGTGAGAGTCTGGGCTTGATTTCACTGCATGGCAGCATTGCTGTGAATGTTCTTCACTATTGTGGTTGACGTTAACGTTTACTGGCGTGGCCTAGGATGTGGAGCTATTTCAAAAGTGCTACAGTCTCTTTATGTACACATTGCGGCTGTTGTTGGGAACCAGGATGCATCCTACAACTGTTTTATATTGAATTGGGGTGATCGTTGGGGTGGGTCTCATAATGCCAATGCAGTGGTACCGCATGTGGGTGGTTGTGGGTGCAGGAAGGGAAAGTATTTTTTTTTTTCATTTGTACACATTGCTGAATTTGTATTAACACTGATGGGCCTCGTACTATTAGTAATAATTCTGAATGTGATTTAAGCCCAGATTGATATGATGTTCTCGTGGTGTTAATTTATGTTAATTTAAACTTTATTTACATACACCTTGTGTGAAGTCTTGTTTGTGATGCCCAATGTTCTTATTGTGTGGATGTGATGTGCCAGTGCTTTACACATTGCCTCTGTTGCTCTTTTCCAAGCTACCCAGGGGTGAGCGCCGGCTATACAGTGAGCATAATCACCCACCCCTGATGAGAGTGGTGAGCTCTGCCTGGCTAGGGCAGTGCCTCAGCCAACCAGAATGTGCTGCCTCCAACACACATCATTACAATTCGCTTCTCGTACCCGGTTGCAGACAAGCAATAATATAGTGCTATATTGGGACTAACATCAGTTTTAATTCTCAGGTGATTACATTTCTTGATCTTGCAATTAAAAGAGTCCCCCATTCACAAGAGTGGTTGCCAATGAACTGGTTGGTTAGCCGACTGGGGAGGTTCATTATTTATTATTATTATCCATTATTCATTGTTATGACACTTCAGCACTGTAAGTCAATTTGCATATGATTCCAACAGCATCAGCATTCTGTTTTCAAACACAATTTTGTCTTTTTAAGGCCTGCAATGGCTGGAGATTTGTAAACCTGCATTGTGTCATGTTTTCAAAGTTACTATGCTTCAGTATTTTCAAAGGTTTTAATTAGCTACGTGAAAAAAAATCAATATGACATTTGATTTCAGTGGCCTTAGAGCAAAAGTATTCTGAATTTTGTTGCTAACACTTCAATGTGAATAGAGGCAGCTCTATCAAACTACAAGGCAAAGCTTTAGCCTGCTGCGGATGCTATTAGGAATGTCTAATTATAAGCAAGCAAAAAAACCATCACAGAAATTGTATATGGCCGAACAAAAGTAATAAGTAGTTCCCCGTGGCAAGCAGAATGTAGTTCTTCTTCAATGATGATATAATAATCAGATTTTACAGTGAAACATTCGTCTTTTTCCATATGTGTACTTTTTTCCGCAAACCCATAATATGTTACAGTTCCTCATCCATTACAAGTAGTTTCAACCAGCATAGAACTAGTTGACAATGTCTAACCACTGGGACAGAGTTTTTACACTCTAAAATATTTAATGTTCATCATACTATTCTGAGATAATCACCAGCTGTCGATCTAGGTATCCTGGATCAAATCAGGTGACTAAGGCACTCATTACAGCCCTGGCGGTAAATCCCGCTTAACGCCGCGCAGTAGACCGCCAACACACCGTTGCGGCGGTGGAATTCCGCTACAGCTATTACGACCCACAGCTCGGAATCTGCCAAAATCCAGACACCCACACAAGTCCGCCACACCAAAGGTCAGTGATAAACTGGTGATAACAAAACTCCCACCATCACGGCAACAGGAATACGCCCACACTATCACGACCCATGAATCCACACCGCCGTGCTCAAAATACACACACATTTACAAAACACAACCACATTGGACAAATCGAAATACACACACCTGATACACATACACACACCACTCCCACACACCCAATCCAATATAAAACACACACCCACATCACCCACAAACCCTTAGGACCAGAATTGCGATAAAAGGCCAGAGAGAGACACCACCAGAAACAACACTAGTGTCCACAGGCACACAACATCATCACTCACACAACATCCACGCACCTCAGACAACACACACAAACACATCCCCTCACACATCACAACCAACACCACCTCACACATCACCCACCCCACACCATGGCACCCCAACGACACCCCAGGTTCTCTGAGGAGGAGCTCAGGGTCATGGTGGAGGAAATCATCCGGGTAGAGCCACAGCTATTCGGATCACGGGTGCAGCACACCTCCATTGCTAGGAAGATGGAGCTATGGCGCAGAATCATCGACAGGGTCAACGCAGTGGGACAGCACCCAAGAACACAGGATGACATCAGGAAGAGGTGGAACGACCTACGGGGAAGGTTCGTTCTGTGGTCTCAAGACACCAGATTGCAGTACAGAGGACTGGCGGTGGACCCCCACCTCCTCCCCCACAACTAACAACATGGGAGGATCAAGTCTTGGCACTACTGCATCCTGAGGGCCTCGCAGGAGTAGCAGGAGGAAAGGACTCTGGTAAGGCAACTCTTAACTATTATATCCCCCACCCTACCTGTATGCCATCACATACCCCCACCCTCACCCCATCACTCCAACACCTCACATATATCCCCCTATCACAACCCCCACATCCTAACACCAAGCCCTGCATGCAACACCAAAGCATGGACACCCATCACCAAAGCATGTCCACAACAGATACCCACACAGACCCCAAACCAAATATCACACAAGGACGTAGACAAGAACGCAAGCACTGGAGTACAGGATCACTCATCCATTGCACACAATGGCACCCACCGATGCAATAATCATGCCTTTACCCCCCTGCAGGACCCCTACCCAATGTCACCAGACAGGAGGTTCCAGACATGTCCAGTCCCCCCACAGAAGAGGCCCACAGTGATGACAGCAGCTCTGCACAACTGGATCAAGATGACCAGCCCGGCCCACCTGGGACCTCGGGACAATTGGTTCCCCTGACACTGGCACAAGCCACCACAAAGCCTCCCCCCTCAGGAAACACCAGCAGAGCACCCACCCAGTGGGCCCATCCCTCTGTCCCCAAGACAAGTCAAGCAGTAGTGTGTCCACCACTACAGGGAACCCAGGCAAACCCACAACCCCAAGAAAATCAGGGACCTGGGGGCAGTGGCAGTGGGCAAACGGTTCAGGGTACAGAGGAACAGGAAAACAGGGGAACTGGGTGGACTGCTGTGCGACAGGGGGAGGACAGGCCCAGGGAACCCACTCTCCACGAGGCCCTCTCCAACATCATGGGAGCGTAATATAATTCCCAGGAGACGATGGCAACGGTACAGGCAACTTTCAGGAGACCCAGTGTCAGAGTCACCAGATCCTCGGGGTCTGGGCACGATCCCAACACGTCCACCACTGAACAGCTCCAAGACTCTGATAGATGAATCACAGAGGCTGAGAGAGTTCAAGGGGGGAAGAGGGGATTAGGAAGGGAACAGCTGGGAAGGAGACCTGTGGGAAGCAAAAGATTAAACAACACAACATCAGATTCAAAACCACATTTAGATTCATAAAAACTCTCTGTTGAATCTAGGGTTAAATGATACTTGGAACATGAACTAACACTCTATTGAGTCCAGAGTTCTATGACACTCGGAACATGAAATAACACTCAGCTGAATCTAGAATTCAGAGATATTCAGAACATGAAATAACAGTCTGTTGAGTCTAGAGTTCAGTGATACTCGGAACATGAAATAACACTCTGTTGAGCCTAGAGTTCAGTGATACTCGGAATATGAAATAACACACTGTTGAGTAGAGTTCAGTGATACTTGAGACACAAAATAACACTCTGTTGAATCTAGAGTTCAGAGATACTCAGAACATGAAATAACACTCTGTTGAGACTAGAGTTCAGTGATACTCGCAACATGAAATAACACTCTTTTGAGTCTAGAGTTCTGTGATACTCGGAACATGAAATAATACCTAAACTAAGGAAACATGAATGGCCTAGAACTAGACTCTAATTAGGCCTCACTAAATCAAGGTGCCTGGAAAAGAATCAAAAATGGTTAGTACAATGTTTCATATGGAATTTTCATGAATTGAAACATACTGTTCTAGGAATACAAGAACCTTCCAGAACAATGTCCCAGAACAAACACGGCCTCAATTACATGAGGATAAAGGCCATCCAAACATTCCTTGGAAAACAATAGGAATTCTACTAAAGACCTTACATGCACATAGGATATAACATCCAGAATTCTAGCACTTTAGATTCTTAGAATGCAAGAACATGAATTGCGCACATTGCGGATTTGTAAATGCCATGAAATAGTTGCGCACAATGAATAACATGAATTAAGCACAAGAAATGAATTGCGCGTCTTGCCGATTTGAATGCCACCGTGTGAATGCCGTAAAATGGTAGCGCACACTAAATATCATGAATTAAGCACAGGAAATGAAACGCGCGTCTTGCCGATTCGAATACCACCATGTGAATACCATGAAATGGTAACGCACAATGAATATCACGAATTAGACACACAAAATGAATTGCGCTTCTTGCCAATTCGAAGGCCACCATGTGAATGCCAAGAACTGGTAGTGTACAATGAGTAACATGAATTAAGCACAGGAAATGAATTGTGCGTCTTGACGATTCGAATACCACCTTGTAAATGCCATAAAATGATTGCACACAATGAATATCTAGATTTGTTCTTGAGTAAAGAATCGCGCACAACAAATATCTAGATTTGTACTCGAGTAAAGAATCGCGCGTCTTGCCGATTCGAATGCAACCTTGTAAATGTCATAAAATGGTTGCGCACAATGAATATCAATATTTGTACTCGAGTAAAGAATTGTGCGTCTTGCCGATTGGAATGTAATCTTGTCAATGTCATAAAATGGTTGCGCACAATGAATATCAAGATTTGTACTCGAGTAAAGAATCACGCGTCTTGCCGATTCGAATGCAACCTTGTAAATGTCATAAAATGGTTGCGCACAATGAATATCAAGATTTGTATACGAGAAAAGAATTGCGCGTCTAGTCGATTCAAATGCCAGCATGTAAATGCCATTAAACATCAAGCGCACTTTCACACGCACAAGAGCAAAATAGATTTATCATGCTAATTAGGCCCAAGAACTCAAAATCCTTTGAGAACGGGATCGGGGGCCCAGCCCGACCTCCGTCTAACCGCCCTGATCAAGAATCACCGACAAAGTGAAAGGGCAAGACCTGGAAGATCAAAGTAGGCCTCCGGAACAGGAGCTCAGGAAGTTGCTGCTGCTCTGCACCGGGACCTCTGAATAGTGAGCACGTGTAGCTGGGCTGTCTCCCTCATATAGAGTCTTGGCCCAGCCCACAAACCACACCCAGGCATGCTGCAGAGGAAGTTTCTAGAAGGCCCTGGAAAGGGACCACACCCTGACACACTCTGAAAGCCTGCAGCAACACATTACAAATGAACAGTATTTACAAGAACCTTAAATATAAGTCTTCAGGATTAAACTCTGCAATGCAAAAGGTTAAACAACAGCATATCAACATAATGCATGATTTGCGTCATCTCATAAGTGCGGGGTTTTGCATTCCAGTCGCCCGTAGGTTGGGGTAACCAGAGTCACCTGAAAATATTGAGGGACAACTGTTAGACACACAGTAACCCATAGGGACAACCCCAGACCCAGACAACTATTCACAGGGTATAGGGTCCTTGTCCTCACCTATTACCCACACACTGTGCCTCTGGAGTTGCCCCATCACATAAGGGATGCTGCTATTCCTCTGAAGGTAAGTGTCATGCACTGAGCCAGGAAACTTGGCATTCACATGGGAGATGTACTGGTTGGCCAAACGCACCATCTGCACATTCATCGAATGGTAGCTCTTCCGGTTTCTGTACACCTGTTCACTCCTGCGGGGGGGGGGTACCAAGGCCACATGTGTCCCATCAATGGCACCTATGATGTTGGGGATATGTCCCTGGGCATAGAAGTCACCTTTCACTGTGGCAAATCCTCCACCTGAGGGAAAATGATGTAGCTGCGCATGTGTTTCAGAAGGGCAGACAACACTCTGGACAACACGTTAGAAAACATTGGCTGGGACATCCCTGATGCAATGGCCACTGTGGTTTGAAAAGACCCACTTGCCAGGAAATGGAGTACTGACAGCACCTGCACTAGAGGGGGGTCCCTGTGGGATGGCGGATAGCTGACATCAGGTCTGGCTCCAACTGGGCACACAGTTCATGGATTGTTGCACGATCAAGTCAGTAGGTGACTATTACGTGTCTCTCTTCCATTGTCGACAGGTCCACCAGCAGTCTGTAAACAAAATGTCATTAGCACACATTAATTAATCTGCAATGTGCCTGTTACTGACTGTATGCAAGGCCTAGATAGGTGTGACGCAGTTATTATTGATGCCATGTGGCACCCTGAAATGACAGTTGCCTGACTTGTAAGGTGGGACAAGGGGATATGAGGTAACTACGCTGGCGTTCATCACCGTCACGGTAGGTGGTCAAAGACCGCGGCGCAATTCTGCATTGGTTAACATTGGGTCCTCTGGGTCCCAGGAGCCAATGACAATGTACGCCGGCGGTGACGGTAGGCACTGCCGCAGACGTGACTGCCATTTACTGTCTGTTCACTCACTTGATACCTGACCTTCGACAGGAGAGGACTTACACTGCAAGTGTTACTGTGACCTGTGTCTGGAAGCGACGATGGCTCATGTGTCTGGGGAAAGGGCCCCTGCCTTCACTTCGGAGGAGTTGGAGAAGTTGGTGGATTGGGTCGTCCCCCAGTACACGCTACTCTACGGTCCTCTAGGCAAACAGGTGAGTACACTGTGAGCATGCTGCATGGGAAATACCTGTTTTGAGTGGTGTGGCTGGAAGATACATGGGGGGACTGAGGCCTGCATGAGCGGACGGTTTGTATATGTGCGTCAGGGCAAGGGTGGGAACGTGGGCCAATGAGTATGACGGTCCGGACGCGTAAAGATTTTCCTTTTCCCCTGTACTATTCCTCTAGGTCAGCGCCCACAAGAAGAAGGATATTTGGCGTGCCATCGCCAAGGACGTCCGGACCCTGGGGGCCACCACAGACGGAGCACCCACTGCCGGAAAAGATGGGAGGACATTCGCCGCTGGAGCAAGAAGACGGCGGAGGCCCAGCTGGGGATGGCCTCCCAACGTGGGAGGGGTGCCCATCGCACCATGACCCTCCTGATGTTCTGGATCCTGGCGGTGGCGTATCCGGAGTTGGATGGGGCAGTGGGTTCCCCTAGGCCGGGGTGAGCTTGGTAGGCTAGGTCACTTGTGAGGCAGGCTCAGTGGCACCCCAACCCCTCTAGTGGTTAATGCCATCTACACCTAGTCAGGCTCCTGTGACTTCCATGTGTGCAGCAATAGGGCATAGGCCTTGTACCCCATGGCCCTGTGAATAATCTAGGAACTATAAGTGCATGGCGTAGTGCAGAGGGCTGCTGTGTCTGTAGTGTCCGCCAATGGTTGTGGTGTTGCATGCACTGAACATGTCTTTCTTCTGTCTCCCCCCCCACCCTTTTGTGGTCTTCCTGTTCTTGTGTGCAATAGCATCATCAGGCAGAGGAGCAATGGCACCGGAGCAGGAGGGAGCTGCATCCCACTTGGCCCTGGAGGGCGAAACAATGGAGTCTGAAGCCACCAGTGGGACGGAGGGCGAGGGTAGCTCCACGGCAGGGACAGGAGCAGAGACCAACGACAGTGACTCCTTCTCTGATGGGAGCTCCCTTGAGGTGGTGGGCCCCACTGTGCCCGCATCAACAGGTACAGCCACCACCCCCCTTCCAGCACCGCCCTCCCAGCAGCCCCTCAGCTTGTGTCCCATGGCCACTCACCCAGGAGGGTGGGCATCTCCTTAGCCCCAGGCACTTCAGGCCCTGCCCCAGTCAGCCCTGCTGCCCTCAGTGAGGAGGCTATTGACCTCCTGAGATCCCTCACTGTTGGGCAGTCTACCATTGTGAATGCCATCCAGGGTGTTGAGAGGTATTTGCAACAAACAAATGCATACCTAGAGCACATTCATTCTGGCCAGGCAGCCCAACAGAGAGCATTTTAGGCTCTGGCCTCAGCACTGAAGGCAGCCGTTGTCCCTGTGTCCAGCCTTCGCCCTCCAACTTCCTCCACCCAGACCCAATCCCCTGTACCTCAGCCTATCCCAAGCACACCATCAGACCAGCATGCACACACATCAACACACAAGGGTGGCTCGGGCAAACATAAGCACCACACATCCCACAGGCACTCACACAAGCATCATACCCATGCAGACATACCAACATCCACTGCCTCCACTGTGTCCCCCTCCTCCACGTCTCCCTCCTCCCTCCCAGTCTTGTCTCCACTCACACCTGCATGCACTACATCTTCAGCCACTACCTCCATCACCAGCACACCCACATCCACACACACTGCTCACGTGCAATCACCACCCCCACTACTATTCACACATTCCCGGTGTCCTCTCCCAGTGTGTCTGTGAGCCCTCCTCCCAAACTACACAAATGCAGGCACACACCCACCCAACAGCCATCCACCTCACAACAGCCTCCAGCCTCCAGCCCATGCACCTTCATCAATATTCAACAGACGTACACCTCCTACAACCACTACCTCTACCTCCACTCCCAAACCCCCTCCATCTACCCGTCCCAGTGTGTCTAAAAATCTTTTCCTGGCTAATATTGACCTCTTTCCTACACCTCCCCCCGTCCGTCCCCTAGGGCCAGGCTTTCAAGGTCCCAACCCAGCACCTCAGCCACCACATCCCCAGGCACAGTGGTGCCAGCAACTGCGGGCTATTGGAGTGCGCCAACCATCAGGGCGGCCAGTGAGCCACGGAGCGAGGGCAAGGACATTCCGCCACCTGCAAAACTAAAAAAGTTGCCCACATCCTGGAGGGAGAAGCAGAAAACACCTGCCACCAAGGGCTCAGGAAAAACAAAAGGTGATAGTGGCAAGACAGCTGCGCCACCATCCAGGGTGGGGAAGGGCCAGACACTGAAGGGCAGGTCAGGCCAGGGCATGGTGGCACCTACTGAGGGACCAGTGTCACACCTTCTGTCCCTGTCGACGCCAACCTGTACGGTGAGAAGACCGCCACCTGCACCGCCACAGAGCCCGCCGCCAGCACGCTGTTATTGAGCACACCACCTGCAGCGCTGCCACAGAGCCCGCCGCCAGCACCACTGTCATTGAGCCCGCCACCAGCACCACCACCACAGAGCCCGCCGCCAGCACCGCTGCCACAGAGCCCGCCACCAGCACTGCTGCCACAGAGCTCGCAGCCAGCACTGCTGCCACAGAGCCCGCAGCCAGCACCGCCACCACAGAGCTTGCAGCCAGCACCGCCACCACAGAGCCTGCCCCCAGCACCGCCGCCACTGACCCCGCAGCCAGCACCGCTGCCACAGAGCCCGCAGCCAGCACCGCCGCCACAGAGCCCGCCACCAGCACTGCCGCCACAGAGCCCGCCGCCACAGAGCCCGCCCCCAGCACTGCTGTCACAGAGCCCACCACCAGCACCGCTGCCACAGGGCCCGCCACCAGAACCGCTGCCACAGAGCCCGCAGCCAGCACAGCCGCCACAGAGCCCGCAGACAGCACCGCCGCGACTGACACCACCGCAAGCACCGCCATGACTGACACCGCCGCAAGCACCGCCAGCGGCCCCGCGACATCCTGAGCCAGTGGCACCACCACAGACACGGCTGCCATCCCCAGTGGTGATTCTTCCGATGAAGCACTCTGGGCACCAAGCCCCCTCCAGAACCAGTGGAGAGATACATCCACTACCTCAGTCCTTGGCAGGATGAAGCACTCTGGGCACCAAGCCCCCTCCAGAACCAGTGGAGTATCACATCCACTACCTCAGTCCTTGGCAGGATGAAGCACTCTGGGCACCAAGCCCCCTCCAGAACCAGTTGAGTATCACATCCACTACCTCAGTCCTTGGCAAGATGAAGCACTCTGGACAGCATGCCCCCTCCAGAACCAGTGGAGATTGACATCCACTTGAGAGACTGTGGCTTTGCACTCCCCAGGATAAAGCAATGGGCAAACCACCCACTGGAAAGACTTGAGAGACTGTGGCTTTGCACTCCCCAGTATAAAGCAGTGGGCAAACCACCCACTGGAGAGACTTGAGAGACTGTGGCTTTGCACTCCCCAGGATAAAGCAGTGGGCAAACCACCCACTGGAGAGACTTGAGAGACTGTGGCTTTGCACTCCCCAGGATACATCAATAGGCATGTAGCCCCCTCGTGGAGCAGTGGCATCGTGCGTTCATCAGGCTGAGGTGCCCCCCCCGAGGTGCCTGTTTATTGTCCATCTGATGCCCCTGCAGTGTTCTCTCCGTTTGGAATCAGGTATCGAGTGTGGGCCTCGCCCATGCATTTGTGGCCCAGTGGTCCACGGAAAATGATTGGTGCAGTATCCGGACTTGTGTAGTTGGTGTATATAATTGTATATACTGTATTTAGAGTTTTGAGTACTGTATTTTTATTGATTACAGTCATTCAAATCAATTCCTTTTGTCCTTGCGTTATTCAAGGGGGGGGTGGGGGGTGTATATGTAATGTTGCAACATGTATTTGTGTGTATGATGTTGTGGATGAGGGTGGGGGTGGGGGTGTTGCGTGTGTGTGTCACTCTGTTTTCCCTCCCCCCTCCCCTGTGTTGTAGGTGCAGTACTCACAGTGGTCGCCGCTGCCGTCTCTGGAGCTCCTGATACAACTGGAGGAAGACGATCGCCGGCAGGATCTGCTGTTCTGGCTCCATGGCGTCCTGGTTCCTCATGGGGTGTGGAGAGGTGAGTGATTTCCCCTTCTGTGTACTGTTTCCGCCCTGTTTTTTATCACGTTGGTTCCGCCCCGGAAAAGGTGGCGGATTGGCATCTTGTGATAAGGTGGGCGGTACATTGCCTTCCGCCTGTCTGTTGGCGGTTACCGCCGTGCTGTTTGTTTGTACCGCCATGGCGGTCGGAGTGTTAAAATGGCTGTCTATGTTGGCGGTTTCCGCTGTGGTCGTAATTCCATTTTTTTCCGCCGGCCTGTTGGCGGTGTTACTGCCGCTTTAGCACCGACCGCCAGGGTTGTAATGAGGGCCTAACTGACTCATAAGCCAATCTTCTGAATAAATGAAACTGTGTGTCTCTTGTGAATGGTTGTGAAGCCAGCCACTGGTTTACCTAAGGGCACAAACTTGTTTAATCAAAATAAGTTAATTTCGGGTCAACACTCATTCCAAATCTTAAAAACGGTGCAGGTAAAATATAATACAAATATAGATGTATATTATGCAGGATTCAAAACAGCAGACGTATCCTCCACAGATAATATGTTCTTTCGCATTACGTAATGTAACACACAATTAAAATGCTTCATATATTTCATGTCTTAGATGCACAAATTATAATTATTTATGGGTTGAACGTTCCGGAGTTTTCACGTAGTAAACCAAATGGTGAGACTGTAATGACCACAGGTCTTGGCATATCATTTTTAAAATGTAAATTTTGAGTTGCACCTCATTTTTTAACAAACTCTGGAGCTTGAGTAAAAACGAGTTGCTCCGGTTTTATATATATATTGTTCTTTATTTCGGCTAAAAAAACATAAAAGAATTTGTCTCAGTGCAACAATAAATACATCAGTAAATAAAAGAGTTCTATAACTCATCAAATAAAAGCAGTATAATAAAGCCCTTATTTACAACAAATCCTTTGTTAAAATTCATTAGACATATCCTTTGGGTGTCCCACCAAGTCCACTGTAGGAAAGTACCCTGTTTTTGGCATGTAACCCCCAATTTCTGCCTAATGTCAGTGTGTTTTGACTGTGTCACTGGGATCCTGCTAGCCAGGACCCCAGTGCTTATAGTGTTTGGCCTGCTTGTCGGTATGTTTCACTGTTTTTGTCAGTATGCTTGACTGTGTCACTGGAGTCCTGCTAACCAGGACCCCAGTGCTTATGCTCTCTCTCCTTTCAAATTTGTCTCTACATACTGGAAACCCAGTATTACATCATAAATTGGCATACTGGTAACCCTTTATAAGCCTCTAGTATATGGTACTTAGGCACCCAGGGCATTGTGGTTCCAGGGGATCCCTATGGGCTGCACCATTACTTTTGACACCCATAGGGAGCCCATGCAAAGGCTACTACAGGACTGCCATTGCAGCCTGGTTGAAATGGTGCGTGCACCATGTCACAGCCATTTACACTGCACCAGGTTGCTTATAATTCACCTATATGTCAGGTCTTCCAACCCAGAAGGTTGGGTGCAAAGTACCTGTGTGTGAGGACACCCCTGCAATAGGAGAGGGGCCCCCACATCGTCCAGAACCATTTTCCTGGACTTCGTGAGTGTGGGGATGCCATTTTACACATGCAGTGGACATAGGTTAATACCTATGTCCAGCTTCACAATGGTAAACAAGAATATGGCCATTTATGGTGCCTAACAACTGGGAATTATATAATACTGATTCTAGAATTGGTTGTACAATCCCATGCACTCTGGGGGCTCCACCCAGTACTGCCAAACCAGCCTTCTTAGGTTTTCCAGGCAGCCCCAGCTGCTGCCACCTCACAGACAGATTTCTGCCCTCCTGTTGCTTGAGCAGCTCAAGCCCAGAATTGCAGAACAAAGGAGTTCCTTTGGGAGAGGGGTATTACACCTTCTGGGGAGGGGTAGCCTACCAGTGCCTGTGGAAATGCTTTGAAGGGCACAGATGGTGCCCTCTTGCATGATCTAGTCTACACCGGTTCAGGGACCCCCAGTCCCTGCTCTGGCATGAAACTGGACAAAGGAAAGGGGAGTGACCACTCTCCTGTCCATCACCACCCCAGGCAGGTCGCTCCCCTCACTGCCACGCAGCCCCCAGTGTGACCGCTCTCGCTGCCGTGCCCTGACTGCCTGTGCCTGCCTCCTGTGACCAAGCGCCAGTGTCCGCCGATCCTGTGCCCCGAGTGCCTGCGTCCCTGGTATTGTTACTGTATTGTTGCCCTGATTGCTCTCCCTTACTTGTTGCCTTGCCTTGACTGTGCTCCCTTTTCTCAGCTTCCCTCGTCTTGCCCTCGCCGCCCGTTCTTCCCGCCGCCGCGTCCCGGTAGCTCCGCCCCCTTGCACCTCATTGGCCGCCCCGCTCCCACCTCCCAGCTGCTCCTCCCTCCCTCTTCCCCTCATATGGAGGCTGCGCAGCGGCGGAGTTAGTGACCTCTGACCCTGGTTCCCAGGCAGGTCGCTCCCCTCACCGCCACGCAGCCCCCAGTGGGACCGCTCTTGCTGCCGTGCCCTGACTGCCTGTGCCTGCCTCCTGTGACCGAGCGCCAGTGTCCGCCGATCCTGTGCCCCGAGTGCCTGCGTCCCTGGTATTGTTACTGTATTGTTGCCCTGATTGCTCTCCCTTACTTGTTGCCTTGCCTTGACTGTGCTCCCTTTTCTCAGCTTCCCTCGTCTTGCCCTCGCCGCCCATTCTTGCCGCCGCCGCGTCCCGGTAGCTCCGCCCCCTTGCACCTCATTGACCGCCCCGCTCCCACCTCCCAGCTGCTCCTCCCTTTCTCTTTTTTCCTCATATGGATGCCGCACAGCGGGCGCGCCGCTGGCGGGCCGAAGGCAAGCCCGCCTGCGCCCGTCCGTGCCTGGACCGCGCCCAGCGCCAGACCCCCTGGCCCCGCCGCTGCCAGCCTACCCGCCGGACCTACGACGCCGGCACCCTCCTCGCACTCAACACCAGCCGGATCCCCGGGTGCTGCCGTGCCGACCCAAGACGCACCCACGGACCCTTCGCCTGCCAATGATGCAAGTTCTCCTGCATCCAGACCCGCACCGCACCCGCCAAGCCAAGCACCAGCAGCAACCACCTGAAGTGCATCCTGCTCAACACCCGCTCCATCCACAGACACGCCGTGGAACTCTGGAACCTGCTCGACACCACATCTCCAGACGTCGCCTTCCTCACAGAAACCTGGATGAACACCTCCTCAGCGCCCGACATCGCCATCGCATCCCGGACGGATACAAGATCACCCGGAGGGACCGCATCAACCATACAGGAGGAGGCATTGCTATCGTCCACAAGAACACCATCCGCATCACGACCAACTCCGACGACACCCTCACAGCTGCCGAACATCTCCACTTCTAGATTCACACTCAGAGGCACCCTCATCTACAGACCCCCAGGACCCCGCACACAATTCAGCGAAGACATCGCAGACTTCATCAGCCCTCACGCCCTCTCCTCCGCTGACTACATCCTCCTAGGGGACCTCAACTTCCACCTGGAGAACAGCAACGACAACAACACCACCACCCTGCTGGACAACCTCGCCAACCTCGGACTCAAGCAACTGGTGAACACCCCCACCCACTACGCCGGACACACGCTTGACCCAGTCTTCTCCTCCAGCAAGTACATCTCCTTCAGCCACTCCACCGGACTCCACTGGACAGACCACAGCTGCGTCCACTTCAGCTTCAGAAGAACCACGACTCACCACCACCCACAACAGGCTCCCCGTAGAAGCTGGAACAAAATCACCACCGACCAGCTCTCCACATCACTGAGCCAGAACCCTCCCGCCAGCTCAGCGGACACCAACCAAGCAGCCAACAACCTCACACAGTGGATCACCAACTGCACCTGACAACCTCGCACCTCTGAAAACCCACCCCATCAGGCCCAACAGCAAGAAAGCCTCCTGGTTCAACAACGACCTCAAGAACTTCAAGAAGAACTTTCGCACCCTCGAAAAAGCCTGGCGAAAAAACCAGACTACAGACAACATGACCGCCCTCAAGCACGCCTCCCGCAAACACCACCAGCTGATCCACACCACCAAGAAGACAGCATTCAAAGAACGACTAGACAACAACGCACACAACAGCAAGGAACTCTTCAGCATCGTCAAAGAGCTCTCCAACCCCAGCGCCGGAAACAACGACATCACCCCCTCACAAGACCTCTGTGACTCACTTGCCTCGTTCTTTCACCGCAAGATCGCCGACATACACAACAGCTTCGGCGCACAGACCACGCACCCAACCACCACACCGACGCCCCCCAACACCACCCTCCGCGCCTGGACCCCAGTCAGCACCGAAGACACCATCCACACGATGAACACCATCCATTCCGGATCACCAACCGACCCATGCCCCCACCACGTCTTCAACAAGGCCGACTCCGTCATCGCACCCCATCTCCCGGACATCATCAATTGCTCCTTCAACACCGCTACCTTCCCGGAGAGCTGGAAGCATGCCGAACTCAGCGCCCTCCTGAAGAAACCATCAGCAGACACTACCGACCTCAAGAACTACCGCCCCATCTCGCTCCTCCCGTTTCCTGCCAAAGTCATCGAGAAGACCGTCAACAGACAGCTAGCTGCCTTCCTCGAGACTAATGGATCCCTCGACCACTCGCAGTCCGGCTTCCGAGCCAACCACAGCACCGAGACCGCCCTCATCGCAGCCACTGATGACATCCGAGCCCTGCTCGACAACGGGGAAACAGCGGCCCTCATCCTCCTGGACCTCTCCGCAGCGTTCGACACTGTCTGCCACTGCACCCTAGTGCAGCGCCTCAGCAACATCGGAATCCAAGAGAAGGCACTAGAGTGGATCATCTCATTCCTCGCCGGAAGAACCCAGAGAGTCCGCCTCCCCCCGTTCAGATCCGAGGCCACCAAAGTCATCTGCGGCGTACCACAAGGATCATCACTCAGCCCCACCCTCTTCAACGTCTACATGAGCCCCCTCGCAGCCATCGCACGCCATCACAACCTCAACATCATCTCCTAAGCCGACGACACCCAGCTGATCCTCTCCCTCACCAACGACCCAGCCCCCGCCAGAACCAACCTGCACGAAGGGATGAAAGACGTAGCCGAGTGGATGATGAACAGCCGCCTGAAACTGGACTCAGACAAGACGGAAGTCCTCATCCTTGGATCATCACCCTCTGCCTGGGACGACTCCTGGTGGCCCCCTGCCCTGGGCAGCGCACCCAAACCAACGGACCACGCACGCAACCTGGGCTTCATCCTGGACTCCTCCCTCTCGATGACCAGACAAGTCAACGCCGTCTCATCATCATGCTTCAACATCCTACGCATGCTCCGAAAGATCTTCCGATGGATCCCCACCGAAACCAGGAAGACGGTCACCCAGGCACTCGTCACCAGCCGACTGGACTACGGTAACACCCTCTACACCGGAACCACGGCCAAACTACAGAAAAGACTCCAACGCATCCAGAACGCCTCTGCACGCCTCATCCTTGACATCCCCCGACACAGCCACATGTCCGGACACCTGAGAGACTTGCACTGGCTCCCCGTCAGCAAGAGAATCACGTTCCGCCTCCTCACCCACGCACACAAGGCCCTCCACGACCTGGGCCCCAGGTACCTCAACAACCGCCTGACCTTCTACACTCCCACCCGCCAGCTACGATCAACCAGCCACGCCCTCGCCGCCGTGCCACGCATTAGAAAAGCCACCATGGGAGGAAGATCCTTCTCCTACCTGGCAGCCAAGACTTGGAACTCCCTCCCCATCCACCTCCGTCTGACCCAAGACCACCTCTCCTTCAGGAAGCAACTCAAGACCTGGCTGTTCGAGCAGTAGCGGTCCCCCCTCCCCCAGCGCCTTGAGACCCTCAGGGTGAGTAGCGCGCTATACAAATTTCTTGATTGATTGATTGACCCCAGGGGTGGTGCCCAGAGCTCCTCCAGAGTGTCCCCGGTTTTACCATCTTGGATTCCAAGGTGGTGAGCACTCTGGGAGCATTTGAGTGGCCAGTGCCAGCAGGTGATGTCAGAGCCCTCCCTTGATAGGTGCTTACCTGGCTAGGTGACCAATCCCCTCTCGTCTGGGTGTTTCTTCAGATTCGGATTGCAAGACTCCAGCAGGAATCCTCTGCATCCTTTACTTCATCTTCTACCGATGGAACCGCAGCTGAACCTTCCAGGAACTCTACAAACTGCAAAAAAGAATCAAAGACAACTTCTGAAACACTCTCAGCGCCCCTCTACACATTACACTTACCTAGGTTGGAAACCGACTTTTGCATTCCACTATTTTAGTATATGGTTTGTATTCTCCCCTAGGCCCATTGCAACCTATTCTGATTTTCACTATTTGCACGGTTTTCTAGCGGTTTTTACAGCAATTTTTGCATTCTAGTGTAATTACTGTGTACACTACTTACCTCCTAAGGGAGTATAGTATCTAAGGTATTTTTGGCATTGTGTCTCTAAAAATAAAGTACCTTTACTTTTGTAACACTGAGTATTTTCGTTCATGTGTGTGAGTACTGTGAGTCTACAGTGGTATTGCAAGAGCTTTGTATGTCTCGGCTGCTCAGCTACAGCTACCCCTAGACAACCTGGCTGCTAGACACTGACTACATTTCACTAACAAGAAATAACTGGACCTTGTATAACGTGTAAGTTCCTTTGGTACCCACTACAAACCAGGCCAGCCTCCTACATCCACAAACAGTGTTATTTTTCCAAATCTGTGTTAGTACAGATTCCCAGTATACTAGCTTTACTTCCTGGGTAACATTTTTGGTTATTTTCAATGAAGAATCCGATAACTCCCCCATTTTGATTAAATGCAACAAGCTCTTAACATGACTAAGCCATGGGGTGCAGATATGGTTGTCCTAACAAATTAATTCTGCCAAAGCATCCCTATATGGGGTCAATTCTTCTGCGGACCAGAGGTGCCTCTAGTATAATAATGTTTTTATGGAAATTGCATGATGAATGTGCTTAGGGGCCATATCAAATTTCAGCGGTATGAGTGGAGTGCTTGTGGACAAATTTAACAGAGCACTAATAAATGTATTTTCATTCAAAGTAAGGGTGCAACAATTACTATACTCCCACAGCTCTGCTATATTTGTCGCTGCTGCCACAGGTGTTGCTTTGTACGTGCTAAGGGAAGGCTAAATAGATTCCCCCATAGTACCACTACATTTCTTGACAATTGCAGATCCCCTTTGATGAAGGATAGTTCTACTCTTTTCAATTTGAGGGGCCCTTGTCAAATTGTCTGCCATCTTTACGCTTAGGTAATCAAAATGTTTAACCTGTTTAATAAGGGCTCTCTAAATGGACATCATGCCCTGAAATAACTTATGCAGGTTGAGCACCACACATTTAGATTCAGGGGGGTTTATTTCCAAGCCTCTACTCATGCAAAAAAGTACAAAGGAATTCAGCTCTGATTGGAGACCCATAGGAGTTCTTGAGATGAGGAGAGTATCATCAGCAAACATCAAAATAGGCACGGGGCACCAGCTAATTTTGCAGCATTGTGTTTACTTTGTAACAGCCAATCCACCACACCATTGATATAGAGGCCGAACAGGGTCGGTGCCAACATGCAACCCTGTATAGCCCCTCACTTAATAGGAATCTGAGCCATATGGCTTCCCCCTGGCTCGACCTTATCTCAGCATAAGTGTCAGTTTGGATGACACTCAAACTCTGGAGGAGATCGTTCGGGATACCATAGGATTCTAAAATCCCCCCACAATTTTCCCTCGAGACCAAGTCAAATGCTGCCCTTAAATCAATAAAGACAACATAGAGATGGTCGTGTCTAAAAGTAATAAACTTCCAGCGCACAATTTTAAAGTGCAGGTGTTGATCAGTTGTACTAACCCTTTTCTTGAAACTAGCCTCGGAATCCACAAGGACATGATGTTCTGAAATCCAAGAATGGAGCCTTGCCAAAACCTGCCTGGCAAATATCTTTTGGCTGATGTTGATTAGACTTATAGGCAGACCTGCCAACTTCCCAAAAAAATCCCACAGTGTGAGGAGGGGGCGGGGCCTTGGAGGGTGTATGGCCTTGTCATAGTTTGACTTTTGCTCTAGGCAAGACTGCTGGTTTAAGGATGACAGTACTTCTGTTTGTAGGCGACTATGCCATTCCTACAACAAGTTCCAACCCTCCCAGCACACAGACAGCACCTCACCAAAAACCCAAACAGTAAAAGGTGATCTGTGGCAGCCTTTATGCATCGACTCAAAAGAGTGACGTCTCAGGGAGTGAGGGAGTGTCGTGGTTAAACTGAGATTACCCCTTTCTCACATTACCAATATGTCTCAATCAAACACAGGTAATGAATGAGATGCAGTAAAGTTTTCAATAGGTTTTATTAACAGAACTGAAATCTAGAATAAGTTGCATGGGCTGCAATGATAAAGATAATAAATAATGCAAGAAACAGAAATGTGAACACAAGAGTCATTAATACAAAGACCCCCACCATCTTGCAATAACATGAAATGACATGAGATATGAAATATGTCTTAATACCCTAAAGTAATGAACCTATTCTCTAATCTAAAAGAGAGCTAGGTGTGTTAAACATAATCTGCCAATGCCATGTCCATGAGAAGAGCCCCCTAACCCTTGTTACCTTGGAATTTGGTCTCTAGCACAGACTCCATAGGGACACGAAGCCTGGGTCAGCTTCAAGGCGAATTGCAGCATCGATAGCAGCAATGGCATCTGGTCGGAATCCCTCTGACTATCTGTCTAAGTGAGGTGCATTTATACAGATCTGCTTGGACCCCTGGCGTAGGTCTGTTCCCAAACAATAGATAACAAGACATGCTTGGGACGGCAACTTATGTAAACAATTCCCTGGAAGGCATGAAGAGGGAAAGTACCTTATGTGAATACCTACAGTTTGTTTATCTTTGTCGCTTGATAGTGACGCCTTAGCGCGGTGGCACTGATAACGTGAAATTAAAACATTGGCCTAACTAGAACCAATGCAGCTATCTTGGAAACATAGAATTAAATAATTGCACTAAAACAGAGCAAGCTAAGTAGGGTAAAAGTCACTAGGTGACGGGGGCACAGGTCCACAAGACAGGAGGCTCAGCTAACTTCTGTTTCCCATTAACACAAGATAGGATTCACTACAGCCTCATGCCGAAATGCACCTAAGAGGTACTTTTGCCCCCCCCGGCCCAAACCCCCCCATCTAACAAAAAAAAAACAAAGCTTGCCTGTCCTGGGGTGTTTTCACACTGATTAATGGACATTAGCAGTTAAAAGCCTCAGAAAACAAGCTGAAAACCACTGTTTACAGCCACCATGTGATATTGGCTCCTCACCGGGAGACCGTGTGAGGGAAGCCATTATCATATGTCGCGAGGGTGGCACCGTGTGAGTGGGCAGGTCTGTATAGGTCTATGATTGGCCAATGAATCTCTATTCCCTTTCTCATAAATTGGGACAATCACAGCACCACACCACTGTAGGGGGTCCTGCTATACTACAAGATCTAAGGACACTTAGGGCCTGATTTAGAGTTTGGCGGAAGGGTTTACTCTGTCACAAACATGATAGATATCCCATCCACCGTGGTACGATTTCCATAATGAAATTGCAGTATGGCAAACGGGATATCAGTCACGTTTGTGACGGACTAACCCCATCCTTCCAACTATAAATCACACCCTTAATCACAAGTTGTTCCCAGAGTTTAAACATGCTGGAGTTCATCTTTTCAAGAAGATTATTCTAGACAATTTAGATCCAGAAAACAACTAACCAGGATCTCAATTACGCTTACAGGGTGACCAGGTTGAATAAGCTGTAAGTTTCCAGCAGGAGCCTTCAGAGAAAAAATATTTATATTATGGATCATTACTTGGCAGATCTTCATTAGGTAATTTTGCAATGTTTTCAACCAGTGGTGTTTTCAATTCTCTGAAAAAATATGAGTTTTATGCAAATTATCTGTGGGTGTTTGGGTCATTTAATGTACGTGTAATTCTCTTGCAAAGTGGTATACTGTATACCTAGGGCCTGTAAATTAAATACTATGAGTGGACCTGCAGGGCAGAGTGCGCCACCCACAGAAGTAGCCTTTCAAACATGTCCCAGGCCTGCCACTGCAATGCCTGCTTGCACAAGTTAAACTATTTGCCAAGGCCTAAACTACCTTTTTACTGCACCTAAGTCACCTCTACAGCAAGCCCCAGATAGCCCTATGAGCAGGGTGCTGTGTATGTAAAAGGTAGTAAGTACACTTTTATGTGTGAAATGTCGTAGTGGTGACAAACAGCCTATTTTAGTGCTGCTCATCTCATAGGTCTGCATTGGGAATTTCCTTATAGATATCTAAGTGGTAATTTTTGATCTGTGAGGAGTAGTGTGGGCATGTTTGGTATGTTTGGAATAGTAGTAAAATATCATGTTTAATAGTGGATTTTGCATTACTATTTTAGAAATGCGACTTTTAGAAAGTGTTGCAAACGAAAAATGAATCTGGCCTGTAACACAGCGAGGCTGGGCCAATATCAATCAACAAAGAAGAACAAATGCGCCAACGCTGGAGACATTAAATTATCAAATTCTTTGAATATGTGTTGAAGCGTAAATTAATTATCGCTCCTACTGTTTAATTACAAAAAGTAAAAAATGCTCAATCAATTATTTACATTAGATTATCAAACACAAAAAGGCATGCAGGCATTATGCAAAACCATAATCAGATAAATTGGCACTATCACAGACTTTGTCTTACAACAATCACACACAAACAGTGATACAAATTGTTAAAAAATATTACATCCAGGTTCTGACATATTTTGGGTGAAAATAAGAGCAGCTCCTAATTACAGAGCTCGGCCCAGAGGCGCACAGTCCAGAATTTCAAGCTAGGTCTAGATGTCAGTTTATTACTTTTTTTGAAACATCATCCTCCTCTACTGGAGAATCTAATTCTGGAGAAGTTTCTTCCAACCAGAACTCTCACAAAATACAGCAGACTTTTTTAGGGAGAGGCAGATAGAGAGATAGGGGATGCAACAAATTTTCCAATCAGCCATGGGAACTGATTACCCAGCGGCAGTACTGCAAAAACCAATAGCAACATTACATGAAGTGTTGAGCGTGTTTTTTTCTTTATTTCTTTTTAGTGTCATCCAAGTGTTCTGTGTCCTGAAGAGAACCCATTAGTTGTGTGGGTTCAAAACGTGTCAACCATATAGAGCATCCAGAGAGTGCACTTAAAGCAGGATGGTCAGACAAGGACAATTTCAAAATAAAGCTTTAGATTGTACATCATCCCTGCATTGACCACATGTAACACTCAGACTGTGCGCCTCTGGGCTGAGCTCTGTAATTAGGAGCTGGAAAAACTTGAGAACTACTTCTGCTCTTATTTTCCCAAAAAGGTGTCTGAACCTGGATGCAATAAATTTTTAACAATTTGTATCACTGTTTGTGTGTGATTGTTGTCAAGAAAAACATCTGTGATAGTGCCAATTCATTTGATTATGGTAAGCTAGGCCCCACACAACTCTGATGGAGTCAGGAAGTACCCCGCTATCTTGGCGCCCGTCTTTACCATGCCTCAATGGACTTATATGAGGGCAACCTGCTGTAGGGCACTAGCAAGTATCAGTGCACAGGTGGCTTTTTGGCAATCACTCCCCCTCACTCCCAAAGGCAGGATAACGCTTAATAAGATGTTTATCCTCCCAAGATTGCTGTATTACTTTGCAAATCTTCCCATTGTCCCCCGAGCACTTTCTTTAGGGAACTTGACACCCTGAGGGGAACACTGATCTGCGGCAAACAACGCCACAGAGTGGCTCTTTCAAAATTGCAACTACTGCCAGACCAGGGTGGGCTGGAATACCCTGTCTTTGAAACCTATTACCTGATGGTGCAGCTAAAGTGGCTGTCACGTTGGATAGCCGGCTGCTACATGGGTGAGGCCATAGGCCCCCATGGCCCAGTAGACATAGCCACGATACATGGCCTCCTATTCCCACTGCTGATGTCCACCTCCTCCTGGCCCCTTCAAGTGGTGATAGCACAACCTTGCATATTGCGAATACCTCAACTTTCTCACAGCAGGCCCTGTTATGCACTTAATGTCCCAATAGTGGGCCTCCCCCACCCCCGAGTCACTGTCAGGCCTGCAAACCTGGATGTGCTCCAGTAAAGAACTCTTAAACCAGTCTTTACCTTTGCAGGCACTAATGTTTGTTGTAACCCCATAAGAATGTTTAACAGAGATCAGTGCTTGTTTACAGAGGCGAATGCTTTTTGGGACCAAAGCTGGTTTAAGAACAATGCTTGTTTAGGACACATGTTGCTCAAGCCTCTAGCATCCTAGTGACTCAGACTGGGTGTGGCCAGATACAGCAGGTATTTAAACCACACGCGGCCTGAGTCAATTGCTTGCTGTAAAGGTCACCGAGAAGGAGTCGCTGCTGCTCCACATTTTAACTTCATGTTCAGTCCTGTATCTTGGATTTCGCTTCTAGGGATAGGAAGAGATCGAGAGAATTAACTACTAAAAAGGGGGTAGTGCCCTGCGTGCAATCGAAAGTCATTTGTTTGTGAAAACCTGATATTTGTTGACATTTGGATGTTTCGGAGCGCGGTGCGCCTAAGAAGGCACATCACTGGCTTTTAAGATCACTGGGATGCTTGCTGCTTCTTATGTAGTAACGCTTATCATTATTGATTGCTATATTTTGCAAAAAAGGAAATTATTTTGTGCAATTATTGTAAAAATGATGTACTGTGAATAAATTTATCTCTAAGTTTAATATGACATTTACATAATTCTAAATTGATGCTGGTGATAAGGAGCATTCTGTGTATGGCCTGAAAGTTTGTCATTGGAAAGTTCAACTTCCACTATGATGTTGAAGTGATAAAACCCATCGCTTGTGTTTTTTACATTAACCCTATGTTCCCAGAGTGATGCAAACCTTGTACTGCGATCTTTTGATATTAACCCTATTTCCCAGAACGATGCAAACTTTGCACTGTGATCTTTTGATATTAACCCTAGGCTTTCAGTGTGATCAAAAACACCAAATTGGTTTCCTTGGAATTCTAAGTACAGTGCAGTAATTATCCCATGAATGTCTGCAAACCCTAATTACTTGAGAATTTGTTGTCATTATTTGTTATTTATTTAAATGCCTATGAAGTTGAGTGAGTCAGCATCTTGTGAAATCTCAACAAGGTGAATCAAGCAAAGTATCCATGGAACTTCAAGAACATTTAGGTAGGCGTTAATTGAAGTGAAATGGGA
Source organism: Pleurodeles waltl (assembly GCF_031143425.1). Classification (NCBI taxonomy): domain Eukaryota; kingdom Metazoa; phylum Chordata; class Amphibia; order Caudata; family Salamandridae; genus Pleurodeles; species Pleurodeles waltl. The sequence goes on along the minus strand of NC_090444.1, from coordinate 1,659,102,850 downwards.
CCAATCTGTGGTCACAGTGGGAGTAGTTATAAATTCTCTAAGAAGTTAAAAGTTCTTAGATAATTTCAGGTAATCCACATTGTTGCCCGAAAGTTCCTAGAGAGAGACGGCGAGCCATCTAAAGCGGGAAAGGGAACCCTAAAAAGTACACCTAGCTTGCACATAGTAGTTAGAGACTAGTATATACATTGGTTATGACTAATGAGTTGTTGGAATGATGTGTAATTAATCATAGGAAATTCCGCCTCTTCGTGAAACATCTCTATTCGTTTGGATCCGCTCCAGCGTCTCTCTCTCTCTTTTCATCCATTTACTTTCCCCGGGATGTTCTGGTGCTGATCACATGCATTTAAGTGGTAGGCATGCAATGTCTAGGAGGAATTGGGAATAAGCAACTTGGTCAACATTGTGTCTCCGTGGGACAAACAGGTTAGTGCTTGGCAGTCACTACAAAACATGACAGCTAGCGAGGTGGACAGCGAGTGACATCAACACAACTGGGGATTTGTATTTAGACTGGCAGTTACTCACGTATCTGCTTATCACAGATGACAATATGCCACTGGGGCAATTTCATACTTACCAACAACTGCGCCTCTCTATGCAGACCCGATGGGGGCCAATAGACACTGAACCACCGCCGCACCCAGTCATACAGACCATATACACTCCGGCTCTGGGATGCCATATTATAACCTGGCTGTACAGAGCCATAGATTCTATCCTGGGCGCTACCTTGACTCCCCTCAGAGATGGATATCAGCAGAGCTTTAAGCAACAAAGAATGGGAGATGGCATTGTCCTACCCCAAAAGAGTCTCCCGTAACTCTTCTTTTAAGAATATCCAATTACTTCTTTTGCCCACAGTGTACTTAACGCCAACCTGATTAAATAAATACTATCCAACGGCACAATTAACATGTACACATTGTCCACAGCAAGAGGCAGACCTCCACCGTATGTCATGGGCCTGCCCAACAATACAACCCTATTGGTCAGAAATACATGAAATACTGAGATAGGACCTTGACCTACCCGACCTCCACACCTGGGAAGCCTGTGCCCTCGACATCTTTAAATGCAATAAGACACACAAAGTGCGCACTCACTTTGCGATGTTAGCGGTCCTGATAGCAATCCAAACACTCACCCACCTTTGGCGGTCTCCTACCCCTCCACTGGCAAAAGCTTGGAGGGGGGCCATGCACAAGTGGGGGTGGCAGAGGATGAAACCCTGCTCAGAGAGGAGATGTGTGGCCTTCACCAATACCCTATTTCTGCACATTGTGGCACCATGACCATCCTCACCACCTGTACCTTGCCCCACATAGTAAGGCCTAGGTGGGTCCACTTGTCAAAATCAGCCTTATTCACGTAATGAGAGCTTTTTTCCCAGTTTACTCGGTAGCCGGATAGAGGTGCAAAGCCATCAATGATCCCCTGTAGAGCAGGCAGGGAGCGCTCAAGATCGGTTACGGTGATGAGAATGTCATCAGTGTAGAGATAGATTTTTGAGGTCACCTCCGGTAGGGTTAGACCCCGTATCAAGGGAGAGTCGCGTATAGCGGATGGAAGCGGCTCAATAGCCAGTAAGAACAAAAGGAGCAATAGGGGGCATCCCTGCCGGGTCCCTCTGCGAATGGGAAAATTGTCTGAGAGGAATTCCCCGCAGTTAAATCGTGCTGTCGGGTGGTCATATAGTAGGCAGACCTTGGAAATGAACTGGTCTCCCAAGCCAAATTTCACCAGGGTCGCAAATAAATATGGCCATTCAATGCGTTCAAATGATTTCTCAGCATCCAGGGATAGGGCCAATGCAGCTTCTGGCGTGTTTCTAGACTCCCATAGGGTGTCCCGCACAAATCCCACCTGAGTATGGTGTATGGGGGAGGGTGTGACTTTGCGCAGCCGGTTCGCTAGAAAGCTGGCTAGAATCTTGATATCCCCATTCAGGAGGGAGATGGGTCGGTAACTACTGCAGAGTAGGGGGATCTCGACCTCATTTCGGTATGACTGCTATTGTGGGGGTGTTAGAGATCACGTCCAGGGTGCTTGTCTGGCAGGCCTCATCCAGCGCTCCATGGAGAACATCGACCATCTCCTCTCCTGCCCATTTATAAAATACCACAGGAAATCAATACCCACCGGGCGATTTGTGGTACGGAAGGTCAGAGATGACCTGCGCTATTTCTAGCTGGCTAATGTCCCCTTCCAGAAGGTTGTGGTCCTCTGCAGAGAGAGAGGGCAGTATTACACTGGCTAGGAAGGATTCAATTTGTTCGGATGTGGATGTCGATTCAGGGATGTACAGTTGTTGGTAGTAGGATGCAAATTTGTTGACTATGTCCTGTGGGCGTGTGAGTGTTGATCCTCTGTGTGCGGTAAGGGCCGGTATGGCTAGGGCTGCCGTTCTCTGGCGGAGTTGCGCCGCCAGCAGTCTGCCTGCTTCTTCCTCCTGCTCATAATGTCTTCCCTGTATGCGTTGTAGCGGGTACTCAGCTTGGGAGGTATACAGCTCGTTTAAGGCCAAGGGGAGCACGTTCCAAAAGTCGATGCATGGGGAGGGATGGGCGGTCCGTGTGTTGCCGCATCAGTTACCTTATATCGGCTTCCAGAGTCACTTGGTGTGCTCTCCTTTCTTTGTTTGACAGTGTTGTATCTCTCATCATCTGTCTATGTATGATTGCTTTGGCCGCTGCCCACATGATCTTCTTAGAGTCTGTGGAGCCTAAATTATTCTAGACATAAGTGGACATGTGGGCTTGTAATTGCGTTTTACCTTGCGGGTATCGATAACGGTGAACTGCAAGTCTCCAGGGCTTGCGGCCTGGGGACATTAGGCCCATTTGGACAGCTGGTTGGTTTGGGGAGTGGTCCAAGAGCCCGCTTTCCAATATACGGGCGTCCAAGACTTGTGACACTAAGCTATGGGTGATGAGAAAATAGTCCAATCGGGATTGTGTACCATACACCAGTGACAGAAAGGTATATTATCTGTCAGTCGGGCGCGTTCATCTCCAGTGGTCTACCAAACCATTACCCTGCATAACATCAGACTGGAGGGCTCTGTCACCATTATTGGCAACATCTAGGGGACCAGTCCTGTCCAGCACCGCATCCCTAGCCAGGTTCCAGTCTCCCCCTATAGCGTATTGGGTAGCTCCTATTTCCAACAAGAGGTGGTTGATTTGTAGAAAAAACAGTTGCTTTGAGCCCGTAGGGGCATATACGGAACCCACACATAGTGATGAGTCACCGAGCTTTAGTTTGGCAAACATGTATCGGCCATCCGGGTCCACCCCCATTTTAGTGACGGTGAGAGGTATGCTGTTTCGCAACAGTATCGCAACGCCACATTTCCTTGGGACGCCGCCGTCCGTTTCTCGGGGAGTGGGGCTGCAGCTGAATAATGCTGTTCTGCCCAGTCACGGTGCAGTTTAGCGGATTCCGCTCTGTCAAGGTGTGTCTCTTGTAACAGAGCTATGTCCACCCGTTTTGAGTGAAGGTATGAGAGTATCTTCTTGCACTTTATGAAGTGGGTCAGGCCGTTGACGTTCCAAGACAGAATCCCCAATGGAGTAGGCGAGTCTGGGCGGAGGTGCAGCCATAACAGAGAGTTAAGGAATGGAGGTGGAGATGGGCAGCAGTGGGGGATGGTGTGTATGCGAGAGAGGGTCAGGGCCAGTACTAGAGCAACCGATAAGGGTCGGGTAAAGTAATCGTGGACTCGGGGGGGAGGGAGTTGGAGGGGAATGACAATGGGATATTAGTAACTGGTATGCGGGGTGGATCTGGGTAGGATGTGAGACGGTAGGGTAGAGGGAGGAGGTGAGGCAGAGGAGGTGAGAACAGGTGGTAAAAAGTGGGGGAGAAGCAAGGAGAAACCAGGGGAGAGAGAAGCAGGAAAGTAGGTGGCGAGGGTGAGGAGGAGAGGAGAGGGGAAAGGAGCGGGGAATACAGAGGTGCTGGGGATGAATGCAGAAAACTGGAAGGTGACGATACAGACCTCAAACCGGATGGTCCAAGAAAAGAGGGGGGGCAGAGCACAATAGCCCGCTCGTCGTTAATTGTAGTCTGTGGGTCTAAACCTAAGGCCACGGAGCCCCTTGTCCCAGTCAGCGGGCCTCCGACCGGGAAGGGGCACGCAGGATGGTCCAAGTAGGTTGTCGCCTCCTCAGTTCAACAGTATATCGGCAGTAGTGATCGGTTGCAGAGCTCACTGTAAGGGCTAGAGCGCTGTCATTGCAGGTGGAACGTATGGAAGATGGTCAATGCTGTAGAAGTAGAAGTAGTGGTGAGCCACAGAAGTGGGGCATGCGGGAGTAGTGGTGGTGGGGTATCATGATGAGGAAGGTAAGATGGTGGCAAAAAAGGGGGGGAGTGCATCTTGATGACCCAGCAGTCGGTATTCTCTCTCCTGGGGGCCCGGTGTGTTCCAATGGTCGGGCAAAGGTCCTAATACCCAGCAGTGGCTGCGGAACATAGGTGGACAACGGTGCTACCGTGCGGGAATCAGACCATTAGCGTGATGGGTGTATGGTGGGCGGGGACGGTGGTGGGGCATAGTCAAAGCTGCTGAAACACGTGAAATAGTCTCAGGGGAGTGTGAGGGGAGGAAAAAGCAGGGGGAGTTTGGAAGGGGGAGGGGGGAACAAGGAAGAAAAATGGTGAATCTCAGCCGCTCGAGTAGTGTAACAGTAGTGCTTGAAAAAACAGCAAACAAACAACAGCAACTCTCAGTAACTTTCTAATTCCAGGCAAATCGTGGAAATCCACAGGGTCAATCTGTATATGAGATATGGAAGTCGCATAGTCTGGGCAGGTTCCTGACAGCAGGGTTGCCCGCCTGTCATCTCCTGTGATCCTGTGTGAGTACATTATGATCATAGACCAAGAAAGGCAGAATATAGGTATGAACACTACTCATCTGTTCGTTAGTACAGTGGAGAGTTCGTCATACAACACGCAGGGTACCGGTGTTGCCCGCGGTAGTGTTTTTGTCGTGCATCAGATGTTTCCACCTTCAGGTGGGAGATGTGGAGGGTTTGAGGGAAGAGTGAGATTTGTTTCTGTCTGCCAATTGCATATGCATTGCCACCGCATGTAGCACCTGCCCCCGTCAATCTAATTCTTCGGGAGTCTCTCTAGATCTCTCCCCCTGGGTAGAAAGTCTGTGGCATACCGTTCCAGCCTCTCTGGGCAGGGTCCTGTGGTGACCGAGTCGCCATAGACAAGCTCTAGGGTTGGAGCGGTGTAGCAGTATCCATCGGGCGGGTCTGAAGGCTGTCGAGAAAAAAGCGCAGGTCCTCTGGATCATAGAAGTCCTTGGACACATTGTTTTTGGTGATCCACATCCTTGCTGGTTCAAACAGTCCAAATTTCACCTATAGCTGGCGTAGACGGGGTTGGAGGGCCAAGAATGCTTTCCTACGCTCACTGGTTTCTGTGGAGAAGTCAGCAGTCATCCGGATCGTTTGCTCATTCATCCGGAATGGTCCATGCGTGTGGGCTATCTGCAGGAGTTGGCGAGTCTGCGTGTGTCGCAAAAGGTAGGCTATGATTGGTCGGGCGGCTGGCTTCGTCTCAGCACTTGGGGCCAAGTCTGTGCGCTCTTTGAAGCTACAGAGGGGGTGGGTCGAATGTCAGGCCAGTGAGCTTGGGTAAGGTCTCTTTCAGAAAGGAGTGGATGTATGTTCCTTCTATGTTTTCCGGGAATCCGAGAAAATGGACATTGTCTCTGCGGCTCCTGTCCTCCAGGTCGATTAGCTTCAGAGATAAAGGAGTTCTTGGCTGGGAGGAGATGGCCTGTGCTTCCACTGTCTTCACTTGTTGCTCCAGACTTGTCACCTGTGATTGGAGGCCTGTGATGTCTAGACGCATCGACTTCGTTTCCTCTGTCAGAGAGGCCATGCTGTCCATCCCTTCCGGCCTGCGGCCCACCGCCGAGATCTCCTGGAGGATGCGGCCCATGGTTGTTTCCTGCGTTTGGTCTGTCATGGTGCAGGACTGCCCGAACGGGTGTACTTCAGGTGCAGAAGACGAAATCCAGGAATGTTGTAGGGCTTCGGAAAAGATCAGTTGCCTCGCTGGTTTGCCTGAGTGCGTGCTCGACGACCTCCCACCTTGCATCGCAGGGTTCAAGGTGCAGATAGTGCTTGGCAGATGTGATCCTCTTTTCTGTGACCTGGCAGGACCAGTGGGCCGCCCTTCCCCCTGATGAGTAGCACTTGAGGAGGGGGGGTACGAGGGGGGAGAGAAGGCTCTCCATTTCCAGGGCTGAAAGCCGAGGCTCCGGGGGGACGGTGAACCAGCTAGATGGTATCCCTTCTCTCTAGTGGTAGGTACCCGTTTGTCGTGTTCCAACAATCGTGCCCCGACAGAAGTCCGAAGTCAGGGGCGTCACCGTAGCACGGTATCCTGCCTCCCCTCAGAACATGGAGGTGTGCAACGCTGCTGAACCGCGTCCCGGGTGCTCCCACCGCACTGCAGTGTCTGAGGGAGGTGCAAGAATAGATAGTGGGGCCCCGGAGTCTGACGGAAGGTGCCAGAAGGTCCTCTGGTGGGGTGTGCCCCCCTCCTGAAATCGTCCGAGGTGCTTCTGTCCCCCTAAGTGTTCTGAGGTTCCGGGGCGCGGGGGGGATTGAGGCAGCGTCTCAGGTCATCACTGTGTCTGTGATTTGCAATTCATGTGGTTTCAGTCATGTAGTCGTCCCCCCAAGGCACGAGTAGCCAACGGTGACGATGTCTTTCATGACGCGCATTGAAATATGACCCCGAGAGTTCAGGATGCTCTTGTCCCCCAGAGAAGCTCTGTCTGAGGGGAGGGGGGTACGGCACTGAGATGTCAGGGGGGAGGAAGGGAGCAAGCTCACAGGAGTCGGGCGATCACTCTGCTGGGTTCCTTTGCAGCGAGTACCTGGCAAAGGCTCGTCCCAAGCTGCTTCCTCTGTGTTGCTGTGTTGGGCTGAGAATGTGCGAGAGGCCGCGGCTTGGTGTCAGGTCATAGGACTCTGCGAGTGCACTGTGTGGGTGGAGGGTGTCGGGCGCTTCCTCTCTGTGCCGAGGGCCCCCTTTCGTCAGCAGCCCGTAATGCGTCCTCTACGACTAAGTGAGGGGGCGCATTGCATCCAGAGCACCTCCCCACCCGGTCTAAGGCCCGCCACCGAGCGGAGCTCCCACGTTAGGCAGCCATCTTCGATTGTGGCCAGACCACGCCCCCTCTTTTGCCCATTTTGGTACTATAGACAGAGATTAGTATTAGGCAAATTAGCCTTGGGTCTTCTCTATTAAAATTCCAGCCTCAACTACATGGCAAGGCACTATTCAGATTGGGAACACTTGTAACCCCAGACTGATTTTGGATGATTTATTCCTCATCAGTGAGGTTTATCTTAACACCTAACTTATGGCGGGTCACATTCTGTGTTCATTCAAATACCTTTTGGAGCAATACATGTCCATTTTATTCATATTAACAATGTATAGGCATTAAAGAAAAGGAACATGCATTTAATACGCAAATTTAAGGAACACGTTAGTTGTAGTAATTGCTGTTTTGAAAACAATAAGAAGCACATTTAAAATTGCTTAGTTCCTTGCTGTCTGGTGTCTCTTGTTAATGTCACAAATCATTTGTTTTATTACAAAAATCATGAACGTCAATTCCTCAAAATGCCAGGGGTAGCGGAATTGACCTCACACACCCTTTTTGTCCTCAAAGATATCACAAGAATTGATTTCATGTGATGTTTTGACCTGAATCACAAGTAATGATGCCACAAGACCTTTACCCTGATGAAATAATAATTGACATCAAAGAAGCCTACCGAATACCTGTATGAGAGAAAAGGTATAGCTAAGTCATAGGAAGATGCACAAACAAGAGATAAAAAAACAGTAGTGGTCAGGCCCATTGGTACTGATTCATAGAAACACATGAACTGTGTTGTCTTGATTTATTCCTTTTTACTGTTAATAGGTTTCGACATCATCGCTTGTAAGAAACTGTCAATGTGGATGATGGTTCTCCTCAAAAACATATTTTTTCACATATTCACAGAAATGGACAGTGGCAACAAAGTTTTAAAAAGTGTCTTTTTTTAATGTGTTTACATTTATTTTGTATCATAAAACGTGTGCATTCCACTTAAAGTGTAATCTCTCAGTGGCATCTGCAGAACATAAACAAAGTTCAGCAGGAGATACTCACTAGCAACCCATGTCTTAATTTCATGCTTTTTTATGTTTTCACTAAATTTGCCCGAGTTTATATTCATGTAATTTCAAATAAACTATTATAATATACACAGAAGCAAACTAAACATTCCCTTCCCGCTAGAAAGTCAAATGATGGCGTTTTTGCTATATCACAACCCTTTTCAGAATGGGAGAGCGTCATTTTATAGATAAAATCAATTGGTGTATGGCATTTTGTACCCAGATGTTTGCCATAGAGTTTGGCACATACTGTAGTCATACCCAGAAACACTATAAAATAATATGATTTATAGAAGTAAACTAAGCGGGGATCATTATTTTTTATTGGTACACTTCGATTTGCAGGGAACGCATACTCTCCTAAAATATGGAAAAACTTTTTGCGAGCTCAATTGGGTCCAAATGTTAGGGTTTACATTATTTCACAATGCAAACTTTCTTTCATACCTTGGCAGTTGTGATTTCCATTTTTATTCCTTGGGTATCCATAATCGTACATGAATTAAAAACATATGCCTTGAGCTCACTGGGCAAAACCCTTCTATGGTTAAAAATGCAGGGAAAAATCTGATGCCTTAATGGTAGCAAAAATAACAGTAATAATAACGTGGACCAGAACAGTGAGGATAATCTGTGTTGGATGGCAACGCCGCCCATGAGCTCAATTCGGGTTTCATGCTTTTAATTTGCAAGTCATTAGGCAGAGATCGCTGGAACCTCCTGCTGACTGCTGTTAGGAATGCAGCTCTCGTTGCTATAACACGACGATCTTGAAAAGGACCACAGACTCTCAATTAAAGACAAATATTGGGATATGTGAACTTTATCACACTTTGGGGGATTTAACGCTGGTGGCTGTCCTCGTTTCTAAATATCAAAGCCATGGATCTGCGGGGGGCAAGCGTGCTCTTGTTACTGTACCTAAGATCTGTAAATACGTAAGCGGCGCATGGTGAGCAACAACAAATCTCACATCTGGCGCGTGGAATAGAGCCTCGTGTACATTTCAGGCCTACTGCAGGGTGCGTGAACTGGGAGAGACTCGGCGCGTGCCTATCCCCTCCCTGTCACACGAAAGGCATTCATATCATTAGGCGCTCATATACTCAGCAGCTCGCAGTAACAAATTAATGGAGAAATTGCATTTTTTATAATTCTTAACTTGCATTTTAGCAGTTTTTGATAGAGCACTGTCGAAACTCCTTAGATTAATGTGAATATTGGAAGTGAGAAACACAAGTTTTAAATGAGTGGGATTACATTATGGGGCGCATTTATGAGAGGGTTGCATCACTTTTGCACCACGCAAAGTGGTACATGCCGCAAACTTCAAGACAGATTTTTGAAGCCGATGCAAAGCCACTTTGCATAGCTTTGAGTGGCTCCGAAAATCCAGAGTAAGCCAATGTAGCACAAATTGCTGCGTTGCCTTACTCTGCCCTGGGAAGGCGTTCCATGTGCATTATGTGTTTTTTGACATGCTTTTTGTCCATATGTACAAGAGCACGTAAACTGGGAAATTGGCCCCCAGGAGAGGAGTAATGATGAGAAATATCTCCTTTTTACTTCCTCTTTTTTTCTGTGCCCTATTCTGTGGCACACGTAGATAGAGGAATATGCCTCTCAGGATTGTTTCTGTGCAGAAAAGGTGTACCTTCCTGCACAGAAACAATCCTTCATGCAACACCGGCACCCTTGCAACATGTTGCCAGGGTGCATGCGGTGCAGTTAGGCTGCCAAAAAAGGCACCAGCGATGGGGAAAAGGCAAGAATGCACCATATTCCTTAAATACTGCACATTCCTGTCCTTTCCCAGTGATGCAAGGGGATTTGCTGTTGTGGAACTGTTAACGCGTCCTTCTATGTCAATTTATACACATTAGGACTCGTTTTAGGCCTATGAATCTTTTGACCCAGTGGTGAGACACCGTAAGACGAGGTAACTGATCAATATGTCAAGCAATATATCAATAATATCATCAACATGTATCACCACAATATATTTCAGTTTAGACATTGGTTAAAACTGTCGGCGCAACCATGACCTTTCAGTCATGAATAACCACACCTTTATTGAAGTTTTGTGAATTTTATTCCCTATTGATTACAATCTAATAGCAAATGTATTAATCTCAAAACCCAAAAGCAAAAGAGCATAGTCACGATATAGCAACTGTGATAAGATTTTGACAATGCGAAGATGACAAACATGAATCCACTAATATATGATATGTACGCAAATCAAGTAAGTAGAACAACACATACGTCTCAGTTCAGCATAGCACAATGTCAGTCACGTTCGTTACGTCAGTCAGGGTGAACCCTTGCCTATCCACTAATTAGCATTGGCATGTTGGACTTCATGCAAAATAATTTAGAACATCGATTTGGAAAACATCTAACTAAGGTCTCTAGTCAAAAATACAGCAGTTGGTACCTAGAAAGGAAAAGCAAATAGACAAATTACAAGAGCAACTGTCATAATTACCCTCCTCGGAATGAGTCAGCATACAGGATCAGACTTCGTCTTCAGGACATCAGTTGGATCATCGTCAGTCTATCTAGTCTAAGGGCAGGGGGCACTTCCCTCCTAAGGAGGAAAAGTGTAATGGGACAAATAAAGGGTGAGGATGGTTGTATTAAGTCTCAAGTCACCAGACAGAGTGACAGAGTTTCTGGATGCAATCAATATCATTCCCTACCTAGCTGGCTTGAGTCTCCTGTGTCATGAGTTTTTATCCCTTTTTCGTGATACCTTCCCCCAAAATTTTATTGGACAGTCGCTTCACCCCACTATCTTTAACCTATCAAATTATACATTAAGTAATGCATTTGTCACCCTATGATAATTTATAACACTTTGATTGGTCTTCATAATTGACGTTTTTCGTAGGTGGCACATCCGGGGTTACTTCATTCTCTGGCACACTCTTCGGGTCAAAAGTTCTCTTTTCCGTGGTTGAATGTCCTTGAAAGTTTCCATATTTGTTGCAAAGCTTATAAAACTTATACTACAGCAGCTAGCATGCGGATGGGAAGAAACCTAAGTTTGATACATAAAACAAAGGAGAGAAACATGCTGGGTCCTGGCCTTTTGCAAGTCAGCACACTGGAGAAACAGAAAAAATATGCTTTAATATGAGAGCTACACAGCTAATTCTTCGACTTATGCTAACTTAAGACTTATGGATTCTAATAAATGCAATCTTCGTACGTGTTAACATATTCAATTAATCACAATACAAGTAATCGTTTCTTATAGTTGATATTAGTATATGCATACGATAATTCTCCACGTTTAAAATACGTTTCAATGAATAATATTATTAATGCAGCATTGTTAAGTATAAGCATTTCACATCTAAAATAGGTAATGTTTAGATTACGCTCTCTCACCACTATCTTATAAATAAATATGCCCCTCTATGTCCTGTGGTCATTATTTGAGAATAAGGTGTATTTGGGTAGACATCTTTTTGAAATTCAGGGTCATATTTATAAGAGTCCAGTTCCTGGGTTCAAGATGGTTGAAGCCTGTTCTGTCCATGAGGCTGGTGATCATGAGGCCAGACAACTGGCCCTTGAAGTCTCTCCAGTGGTCCTGGGTTCATGATATAGATCATGCCAGATCCAGAGGTGTACTGAAGAGCTGGGTCTAAGTGCTTTCATTTATACCTGGTGTCAGGTTTGGAATAGAAGAAGATTCTGTACATTTCCACCCTCAGATGTGCTTAGAATTTCCTGCGTCCCTGTCCCAGCACCAGCTTCTCTGGGGACACAATAGACTGGTGTCATACTCTTTGTGAGTGTGCTCAGGCGGAGCTTGTGATGTGCAGGTGTGGTAGGTGATAGCTCATCCACCTCATCAAATCAGAGATGGCCCATCTTTCTACCAACTATTCCCCTTTGTCTTATAGTCTGAGACCAATACACAAAGATCAGCTGACACTTACATTTGTCATGTGACCCAGGGTACAGGCAGCAAACACCAATTGGTTATGAAAATAAAACACCAAAGGCCTCATTATGAGTATAGCGGATGGAAAACTATGTCTGCCAAACTCCCGACAGGGTGGCCACCGCCTACGCTGCGACCTCCTTGCCGGAGCTATTATGGGTTTCCTGCTAGTTTGACGGGCAGAAACCTAAGTTTCCACCCACTGGCCTAGTGTGAAACAGGCTACAGCATTGTCTCCGGCTTGTAATCGAGCCAGTGGCAATCCCGTAGCCTCAGGGTACACTAGCACCCTCACAATGTTCACTGTCTGCAAAGCAAACAGTGAACATTGCGATGGTGCTGACCAGGGATGCCCTTGCACTGCCCATGCCAAGTGTATGGGCGATGCAGGGACCCACCTCTGGCCCTCAGCACCTGTTCTCCACCAAACTTTTCATGGCAGTGTTACTGCCATGAAACTGCTGGCAGAGAACTAGGTCGTAATCCCCAGGGCAGGTCTGGTTGCAGTGCTGCCCTGGCGGATTAGGACCTCTGCCACCCTCCAGACTGCCGGTATCCAAGATACTGGCAGAGTTGGCTGTTCCCTGACAGTCCGACTGCCAGGATTGTAATGTGGCGGTCCAGACAGTCAAACTCAAAATGAGGCCCCAACTTTCTAAAAGAGACATTTTCAGAATTGTGAATTCAAATACGACTTTACCATTAAGTAGGTCTTGAAAGCACAATTCTTTAGACACCAAACTCGAAATTCCAACCTGCTTCCAATTTAAAGTAATCACTTTTTAAATGTAATAAGTAAACTTAATGTTACCTTTAAGGAGAGGTAGGCCTTGCAGTAGTGAAAAACTAATTTAAGAGTTTTTAAATACCAAGACATTAAAACGGTGAAGTACATGCCCAACTTTTTAAGTGCACTGCCTTCTGCCCTCTAGGTTGTGTAGGGCCTACTCTAGGGTTGAGGTATATTCATTTTCCATATACTCCCTGGCAAGAGGTTTAACTGACCAGATAGAAATGGCAGTTTAAAACTGCACACAATCTGCAATGACAGGCCTGAGACCTGTTTAAAGGGCTACTTAAATGAGTAGCATCATTAGTACTGGAAGCACACTATTGGCATTTAATTCACAGGCCCTGGGTACTTTATTAGGGATTTACATGTAAGCTAAATGTGTCAATTGGGGGTAAGAAAATTTCACCATGATCAAAGGAGAGAGCACAGGCACTTTAGCACTGGTTGGCAGTGGTAAAGTGCACACTCTCCGAAGGTCAACTGAAACGAGATATGCAAACAATTGAGGAGGAAGCCAAAATGTTTGGGGAAAGATCACCCTTAGGCTGACAGGTCGAACACTAATCCTATGCAAAAAGACACTGCTGTAAAATGGCGAAAAGCCTTGTCACTTTCTAACCAAACATTGATGGCTTTGTGTTATGCCTGCACTTAAAGACTCTGTAAAACAGGCATTTGAGGTCACTGGATTTGGAGGTTTGGTGGTGGTATAGAGTGTTTCATATGAAGTATATAAAGAAGCTATTTACCGTCAAAAATTTGGGAAGTGCCTAGGGTTCTCTGCTCTTGTTTGTAATAAATATATCTGCTGAATTTCTATGGATTTGCTTTTCACGAGTAAATTCAAAACCTAACTGTAGCGTCCATGTAACCTTTGTTTTTTCAGTAAATTTCAATGTTTTTTTAAAATTGTATTTCCTAACTATAATGTCCCTGTAACAATTGTTTCTTTCAGTGTATTTCCATGTTTTTTTTAATGTAAAGTAATTTTAATTTCTATATGTTAATCCAATCACTGTTGTGCATGGCCCTTGGCAGTGTGTGGTGGGGGTTGGCTGTAGGGTCTGTATTATGGCCAGGCCCAGCCAGAGGCCCCTATAACCACCCAAACCTATGCCACACATGGCCTTTGGCTGTGCGTGGCAAGGATTGGCTGCAGGGCCTGTCTCTCTGTGTCTGAGAATAGGTGTGAAAGAGTGTCTCTGGGTGTGTGAGTGGGTGTGGCAGTGTCTGTATGGGTGTGAGAGTGGGTGTGAGAGGGTCTATGTGGGTGTGAGAGTGCCTGTCTGGGTGTCAAGTAGACATGAGAGGATGCTAGAGTGCGTGTGTGAGTGTCTCTGTGATTGGGTGTGTGAGTGTCTGTGTGGGTCTGTGAGTGGGTGTGTCAGAGTCTAAGTGGGTCTGTGGGTGGGTGTGTGAATGTCTAAGTGTGTCTGTGAATGAATGCATGAGTCTCTGAGTGGGTCTGTGAGTGAGTGCATGAGTCTCTGAGTGGGTCTGTGAGTGGGTGTGTGAGTCTCTTATTAGGTCTGTGAGTGGGTGTCTGAGTATGTCTGTGAGTGGGTACATGAGTCTTTGAGTGTTTCTGTGAGTGAGTGCATGAGTTTCTGAGTGGGCCTGTGAGTGAGTGCATAGGCCTCTGAGTGGGTATTTGAGTGGGTGCGTGAGCCTGAGTGGGTCTGTGTGTGGGTGTGAGAATGTCTTAGAGGGTCTGTAAGTAGATGAGTGAATGCCTCAGTGGGCCTGTGAGTGGTTGCATGAGTGTCTAAGTGAGTCTATGAGCGAGTACATGAGTTGCTGAGTGGCTCTGACAGTGGGTGCATGAGTTTTTGAGTCAGTGTCTGAGTGCTTCTGTGAGTGAGTATCTGAGTGTCTATGTGGGTGTGTCAGTAGCTGTGTCAGTCAGAACAATTCTCTGATAACATGAATCTTCCTATAGAGAGCCCAACAAAACTACAAAGATGTAAATCTCCACCAAACCAGGAGCCTTCCATTTATATATGGGATAAGTGCTTCTTTGATTTTGTTTGTTCATTGTGCTTCCTTGTTTTGTAGAGATGCCCTCAAATTCCTTGGCATTAAGAACGCAACACCAAAATCGGTGGTAAACACCGGTAAACACCAGCTTTGGTAAGCTGTCCCTTATCATGGCAAAATGCGAGAAGACCTTTGCATATTACTAAGGTGGACAGTACGGGGCCAAGTGGGCACAGCTTTCAGGTGATTTGCACATTTGCCTAATCATTGCAATTTTAAGGGAGAACCATGGACTCAGCTCTCACCAGAAGATGACTCACTCATCAGAGTCACATACAGATTGTGATCCAAAAGATCATCAATGTATTCACCTCCACCAAGGATTTCAGATTTTCATAGGGGAGGTGGGCTGCGCAGTCCCCCTCCCCAGGCTGATCTTTGCCCCTGGGCCCCACCCCAGGGCATGGGGTTCATTCAATCTGGGAGGGGCGTAGCGTGGTCCCCCCTCCCTTAGCTGGTTTTGGCCCCAGGAAGCACATCCCCTGTGTCCCAGCCATGTCACCATGGTGCCAGTGACCACTGTTGGAGACCACGGGGGAGCCTGAATGTTCCCACAGTCCCAGCTGGCTCCCCACCTCCTGCAGGAGAGGGCATTGCTGTCACAGACAGAGAGCTGCTAAACATGCATCTCACTGTCTGTGAGAGCAATCCTTTTGTCTGTTTCCCTGCCCGCATCTCACTTGATGGGAGCAGTGTTGTGTTTGCTCTGACTTGGCAGGAGCTCTCAAAGCTCCAGGTAAGACAGAGCAAACAGCTATGGCCCTGCACCCCGGGACATAGCAGGAGATGGCCCTCGGGGGTGGCGATCCCCAGGGCCATGTATGGCTCCAGGACGGGGGCTATGTGGCCCCCACCAATGTTTCAATTTAGCCTCAGGGAGGTGGTGGTCCCCGGGGCAAGTGGTTCATGATGGACACCTTTTATTCCCTTCAATACAGCAAATTGCCCTGGGGAGATGGTAGTCCCCAGGGCACAGGGGGGTCTGCAAGGCCCCCCTCTCCATTTCAAAGATTCAGCCCTGGAATGTAGGCGTCCCCACGGTTCAGGGGGATCCGGGCACCCCCTCTTTGCAACTTTTTAGACCTGGGGAAGTGGTGGTCCCTGGGATTATAATGAGCCTCAAGAGAGGGGCCCCATGTGCCCTCCTCCCTTTTTAAACAATGCCTCCATTACTTGGGCCACCCAGGGTCTTTTTCCAAAGCAAGCGCAGGAGCCCACGCTTGGTGTTTAAAATGTTTTGCCCGATTCGCCACAACTCTTGGCAAAAAAGTATTCCTACAAGCCTTACAATTGGAACATAACTACATGTACAGATAAAGCACAGGATGTCAGAAAGATCTTACAGAAACATGGGCCTATCTTACAGAGTGAGAACATGTTTGGTGGAGTAATTGATAACTCACCAAGCCTTACATTCAACAAAGGGGTCACATTGAGAGACAAATTGAGTGTGAGTGACATGTGCAGGGAAAAAAAGAAGGGTTTTAGAACTGGTTTCTTCCCATATTCCAATTGGAAGGCTTGTAAGAATAGTAATTCAATAATAGAGTATAGTTCACCAATCACTAAAACTTTGATACCTTTGGTACCTATTTAACGTGCTCAAATGATTATACAGTATACATCCTAGAATGTCCATGTGAACTGAGATTTATTGGCAGTACCGTCCACGCTACTAGATGCCGTCCTGAACATATGAGAGCAATATCACATGTTAATCCCCATTACCCTGTAGCCAGACACTTCAACTTGAAGCAAAACAGGGATATTTCCTAATTGAAATACTTCATCATTGATAGAGTGTCCACTAATCGGTGAGGCAATACATTAGTGCCCTAAACACGAAAGAACCACATGGATTGAATAAGGATGAGGAGTTGGGACATCTGCCATTGTGCACCTGTCCCTCCACCTATGTCAGTTGTTGTAATATCACTTGAGGAATGGTAGAATTTATGGTAAGTTGAGTGGTAGAGATTTTCACACTTTAATGGCGGTAGCGCTTATGTTTTTCCCTTTGTACATATGTGAAGTGTGATATTTAATATATGGTTCTTATTTTTTGTTTCCCTCTTCTTTCTTTCCTTTTTCTGTTTTCTGTGGTGCCTTTGATATATGGGTAAAACAGCAGTAATTTGGGGAATGAAGATTCCATATAACCTTTGAGGCCATGAATTTGGTGTATGCAATGCCCACTTGGAGTTGATGATTGCCAGATACCATATACGAAGTATATAATATGTGGGTTTCAAAAGATGATGATATATATTGACAGATGGATTTTTTAAAATGTGTGTATTTTGAGAGTTTTTTTTTTTACTAAGATGTCAAATAATGAGCACTCGGAACATTGTGAATAGTACTATTTGTGATTTATTTAAACCATGAACTGGGAACAGTGATTTGAAGGAACATATTATACATGTTAAAAGATGGCTACAATGTTTTTGATGCAAAAGGGGCAGCATAGGGTTTTAGTCTTATGTATGTTTTCCCTAATTTTGGGTTTAAACAGTGCATTGACTCAAGCAACACCTGTGAACAAGGGGTTATATGGCAAAATGCATTGGGTGTGTCATTGAGGTGCTTAGGAACTTGCATTTCAATCACTAATAAATGTTGTTTGTGTTTGCCTCATTCACAGCAGAGCTAATATGTTTCTTTAACAAAGAAGCTAAAGCATGTGGAAGCAATAATATATATCTCTCTGTCTGTATATGTATATATATATATATATCAAACCAAAACCCTTTCAGGGTATATATTACCAGCTGGTGGTCCTTGTCTATATCTTTGGTGCCTGTTGCTGAAACTTCACAAACATTTCACAAAAAATGAGACGCCCACTTCAGCTGTTGTCTTGAAAGTTTCGGGTGATCTGCCAAGTGGGGGCAAAGAAAAAGGGAGGGTCTGAAAACATGCTTTCCCCATGTTAATTCCCATACAGTTTTTTAACAGGGTTTCTGTATATATAGTTGCCTCATAAGAAGGATGACATGGACACACTTGTGTCAGAGTGCATTTAGCTTTCATTTCCCCACCACAGCACACAATGTTCACAGTGAATACCTGTTGTTAAGTGCACCTTCTGTCTTTACTTCCATCACACAATCTTCTCTATAACTGTCATTTTAATAAATTCTGAGCTTGTTAAGCATTGCATTAGCAGAATGCCATGCATGCTCGGCGTGGATGGCACTGTGCTAATTCTATACCTACAGACTTTGCTGTAAAATGACAAAATAAATTGTCCCTTTCTAGCTTGGAGTGGATGGCAATGTGCTAATCCTATTATTAAAAACTCTGCTAGAAAAAAAGACATTTGAAGTGAGTAGATTCTGTGTCACTAGTATTGTAAGGTGCTTGATAGAAAGGAGCTGATCTCCACCTAAACTTGGGAAATACCCTATAAGCCCGAAAGGGTACTTTATATATATATATATAAACACCATCCAAACATCCACCTGGTGGCGCGCAAATTTCACGGGTGCAAACGTGAGGAAAGGACCATTCTTCCACAATCTCCAAAGCAAACAGTAAACTGTGAACAAGACCGAGAGGTTGAAACGCGTTGGTGGTGTCATTTTGTAATTCTTTGGATATAAGCAATTAAACTCCTGGAATGCAATGAATCAATTGTTTGATAATTGTATATATATATATATATATATAAAAACATCTTTAGGGCCGTATTTGGTTTGGAAATTGATTTTTGGTGCTGTTTGATGATGCTTCACAAAACATTTTAAAAAAAGTCTCACTCACTCACCTCAGCTCATATATTCTTAGGGTGATCCGTCAAGCAGAGGCCAACAAAAATGTCTGGCCCAAAAACACATTTACCCCCGATGAAATTTCCCATTGAAAAATTAGACACAGCATTTTTTTGAAAAGTTAATGTTCAAAATGTATGTATATTTCATGCCACTGATGATCTGGGGCCCCCACAGATAAAAAAAATTAGATCTGATTGGCTGCCATAAGAAAGATGCATAAGAAATATGTTGAAACAGCCATTTTAGGACGTAGAGATTCAGTACCAGAGTCCTTAAGAAAATGGAAAAAAACACATAGAAGGGTTCGATAGACTCACTATGCCTGGTGGGGACCTTCCCCAGTAGTAATAGTACTGTGGATTGGTGGAGCATCGTGGATCCGCAGTAAAATTAAATAAAAAGAATAAGCTCCCACCATTTTTAAATGTAAGGCTGCTGGGGTTGGTTCAAGCTTTATTTTTGGAAAGTGGGCCATGCTGCCCCCCCAGGCCATTTAAGGTCCAGGTTATCCCATCCTCTAATGCTGGTTTGATTTTTATGGGGAGGGCAGCAGCATGTGGCCCTCATCCCCAAGCTATTAAAAGGCACCAGGGACCTAATCACCTGAGGTCAAATACTTATTTTTATTGAAGAGGGCAGTATGGGGCTCCCCTCTCTCAGCAATCCTAACATTGTGCTGTTCTCTACCCGAATGAGAGCAGACATGGAGAACTTGCCTGCACTCATGTGAGTAGGGAACAAGGGATTATTTCCAGCTGGTGGAGTCAAAAACCAAAGCTGCTCCTGTCAGGCTGGAACAAACCAATTGAGCTGGCTCCCACTGCACCAGGATGAGGGCAGGCAGGGAACCCCTTGGAGCTGTTGGGGCCATGGGCCTTCCCTCCACAGCATCTAACATTTATTTATGTTGTGGGGGCCAACAGTGGGCACCCACAAAAAATACACAAAAAACACAAGGGCAGTGCAGAAGTGAGATCCCTACGCTGTCCTTTTAAGGGTCGAGCGCACAAGCGCTCTGTCCCTGTTGTAATCTCTCTTTGGGCTTTTAACCATTCCCATGTCATGTCTGTCACTTTCATTGGTTCGTGGGCTTGCCTTTTAAAATCCAGTTGATTTTGTAAGTGAAAGGCATGCATATGTGATGCCTTTTCCAGTGTTTAGCCCTCTTTGAGCACACCGGCCAACTACTTTATCTTTTTATTTTCCACGCTGCGCAATCACGCTGGGTTTTACATAGCGCAATCGCCAAATCAAAACAGACAACCGCCTAAGATGCATCCTACTTAACACCCGCTCCGTCCACAAACATGCAATTGAACTCTGGGACCTCCTGACCACATACTCGCCCGACGTCGCATTCCTCACTGAATCCTGGATGAATTCGGCCTCGGAACCAGACGTAGCCATAGCCATACCTGAAAACTACAAGATCACCAGAGGAGACCGAATCAACAGACCAGGAGAGGAATCGCCATAGTCCACAAAAACACCATAGGAGTCTCCACCAACTCCCACCACACCATCAACTCCGCCGAGCACCTCCACTTCAAAATCCACATGAACGCCAACAACACACTCAGAGGAACACTGGTCTACAGACCCCCTGGACCCAGACCGCAGTTCTGCGACGACATCGCCAACGCCATCAGCTCCCAAGCCCTCTCCTCAACAGACTAAATCCTCCTCGGTGACCTAAACTTCCACCTAGAAAATAACAACTTTATCAATACCACCAACCTAATCGACAACCTCGCCAACTTCGGCCTCAAGCAACTCGTCCCTACACGCACCCACTCTGCAGGCCGCACACTCAACCCCATCTTCTCAGCCAGCAACCACGTCTCTTTCAGCCACACCACCAAACTCAGCTGGACAGACCACAGCGGCAACCTCTTCTCCTATCAGAAACCAGTCACTCACCACCACCGCACACAACCCCCCAACGCAACTGGAGCAAAATATCAATGGATCAACTGATCTCCACTCTCACCCGGGCCCCACCCCCTGGGACCCCGGACACCAACACAGCCATCACCAACCTGCATCGCTGGATAGAAGATTGCGCCAAAACACTCGCACCGCTCCAAAAAAAAAAAAAAAAACACCTCCCACAGAATCAAGGCCAGCTGGTTCACCCCAGAACTACAGGAATCCAAACGGCTATGTTGCCGAATGGAAAAAACCTGGCACCTTGACCCTACCAACTCCAACCACATCGCTTTCAAGAATGCCCTACGCAAACATCACCAACTGATCCGCACCACCAAAAGGACCCACTTCAAAAACCGCATCGACGCCAATGCTCAATCAGCTCTCCACCCCCAGGAACTGCTCCAACGAACCCCCGCCATGACAGGAGTTCTGCAACTCACTGGCAACCCACTTCTGTCGAAAGATAGAAGAAATCCACAATAGCTTCAAACCCCAGACCCACGAGCTGACTACAAACACCCAAGAACCCAACGCTTCAAGCAACACCCACCTCCTCCACACCTGGACCCCCATCAACATAGAGGACACCGCCACCACCATAGCCTCCATCCACTCCGGATCACCATCGGACCCCTGCCCACATCATATCTTCAATAAGGGAAACATCATCATCGCCCCCCCACCTCTGCAAAACCATCAACAGCTCCTTCGAGTCAGCCACCTTCCCAGAAAAATGGAAGCACGCAGAAATCAACGCCCTGCTGAAGAAACCAAAGGCAGACCCAGACGACCCCAAGAACTACCGGCCGATCTCCCTCCTCCCCTTCCCAGCCAAGGTCATCGAAAAAATCGTAAACAGCCAACTGTCCCGGGACCTGGAAGACAGCAAGGTACACTACACCTCCCAATCCGGATTCCGCAGAAACCACAGCACCGTGACTGCACTCATTGCTGCCACAGACGACATTAGGACCATGCTCGATGAAGGAGAAACAGCAGCACTCATCCTCCTGGACCTCTCCGCAGCTTTCATCACAGTCTGTCATCACACTCTCCACACACACCTCCAAAATGATGGAATCCGCGACAAGGCACTCGACTGGATCGCGTCATTTCTCTCAGGCAGAACCCAGAGAGTCCGCCTCCCACCGTTACTGTCAGAAGCCTCCAGAATCATCTGTGGCGTTCCCCAAGGATCTTCGCTCAGCCCCACGCTCTTCAACGTTTACATGGCCCCCCTCGCCAACATCGCACAAACCCACCACATCAGCATAGTTTCCCACGCAGACGACACTCAGCTCATCCTCTCCCTCACAAAAGACCCTACAACTGCAAAGAACAACCTCCACAACGGACTTCACGCCATCGCCAGCTGAATGGAATCAAGCCACCTCAAGTTAAACACAGACAAGACAGAAATCTTCATCTTTGGCACCAACCCCTCAACTTGGAATGACTCCTAGTGGCCCACCTCCCTAGGAACCGCGCCCTCACCCACCATCCACGCACGCAACCTAGGCTTCATCTTGGACTCCACACTCAGCATGACTCAGCAGGTCAATGCCATCTTCTCTTCCTGCTACAACACTCTCTGCATGCTCCACAAAATCTTCAAGTGGATTCCCGTCAAAACCAGGATACTGTCACCCACGCCCTGGTCAGCAGCCGATTGGACTACGGAAACGCCCTATATGCAGGAATAACAACCAAACTCCTAACAAAGCTGCAAAGAATCCAGAACGCATCTGCCAGCCTCATTCTAGACATCCCACGCTGCAACCACATTTCCCCCACCTCAGCGACCTTCACTGGCTACCAGTATCAAAGAGGATAACCTTCAAACTCCTCATCCATGCACACAAGGCCCTCCACAACACAGGCCCAGCCTACCTCAACGACAGACTCACCTTCCACACCCCCACCCACAATCTTCGCTCCGCCAGCCTTGCCTCCATCCCCTGCATCCCCTGCACCACCGCCGGAGGAAGATCCTTCTCTCACCTAGCCGCCAAGACCTGGAACTCCCTACCGCTCCACCTTCGTCAGACCCAAGACCTCTTGACAATCAGGCTCTACGACCACTAGCTCCCCCCGTGCCTTGAGACCCTAGCAGGTGATTAGTGCGCTCTATAGATTCTTGATTGATTGATTGATTGAATTGTGGTCTTTTATTTTTTGCTTTAAATTTGTGTGGCAAGAAAAGTCCGGTTAGGAATTTACAACGCTATTAGCTCTAACTCAAGCAAATGTGTGACCTGTTGCATTGCAAATGCTTGTTTAAGAAGGCTGTGGGTGCCGAGGGTGAGATTGTGGCACCAAAATAAATATTTAAAAAATGAAAGGTAGCCTCTCTGCTTCATTATCAAAGCAGCAAGGATGCTGATAAATATTTACTGCTCCCTCTCAGTAATGCCCCATAATCCCTTCTATGAGTTTTTTTAATAACAATTGTGGTTGCTTTAGTGCTCGAAGAATGGGCAGAGGTGCCACTTACAATTTTAAAAAGTGTTGTTGGGAGCTGCGAGAAATACAACTGCCTCCCCACAATAAGTATCTGGGGTCATTGAATGCATGACCCCAGGAGAGCTTAACGTTTGTTTTAATATACTCTGAGCTGGTTATTTATGCTCCTCAGCTGGAGTGTGGGCACCCCTTGTGATTGGTTATATGGCTGCATTTTGAGGCTTGAAAAAATTAAAAAGAAAAACTCAAAAACATTTTCATAGTTTGGACTAAAATTGCTTTGCTTTTTTGTTTTGTGAAAGTAATCATTATTCATTTTCATGTGTGTATTTATATGGATTTTTGGAATATGGTTATTGATAAACTATTGTGGTGGCTTTTTGACAAAGCTATTATGTCTGCTTTATATAGGTGGATTTGCTAACTTCTTGCTAGTGCCAGTAGCCCTAACTCTAACAACGCCAGCAGGTCTGCCTTAATTCATGTAAAAAACACAGAAAAAATAAGAGTTAAAGTGATATTGTGGTTAGGAATGGTAATATTGTGGGGCTTTAAATTAACTAAACCTTAGACATGCACTGAAAAAAACAAAGGTTAAAGAGATATAATTAGGTGAAAATATCAGTTTAAACATAATGGTTTGACCTACGAAAACCATTAAAATTCACCATTTATAGCTACCTGTAGTAACTAGAACTCATACCCTAAAGTAACTATGATTTGTGATCTTGCCATGCACTGCTTGTACCCTCACATATTACACCATTTATGATATGCACAGTTACCACATTGATAACATCCCTAATGACATCTGAAATAACATAATTGATAAAACTGTGCATGATGGGGGAGCTTAATATTTTTTACATTTTAAATTAAAATAAATAAATATGACTAATAATAATTTAAACTCAAACTATAAACAATTATCCTTAAATGTTGAAATCCTTATAAAACAATTAAAACAGGTTTTACAAAAATTAATTTTTCAAAAATAATAAAAAAGCAGAAATTTTTTAAAGATAAAATATGACAGAAAAATATAAGAAAGAAACAAGTACATAAAAATACACCTACATTTAGCAGGCTGAATTATGTAAAAAAATAAAAGCAAATACTATTTACTTCTAAGTCCAGCCCAATATTGAAACACATCAATGCAACCTATTTAAAATGCACAACCATAACTTGTTGCCAACAAACAGTGAGTAAAATACTTTAATTGGGGCACAAGGGTAGAATTACTATTCTAGCTCAGATTCAACAAACTTGGCGAGAGTGCATATACCATAGGGGCGACATTTACTATTCTAACTCCATCCAACTAATATTGTGAAAGTGCATATATCTTGGGAGGGGGTAGACTTACTGTTCCAAGTTTAGTCCATCAAAAAATGGTGAAAGTGCATACATTTGGACAAGAGGGCAGATTTTCTAATCCGACTAAACATTGTAGAAAGCCCATTTTTATTACAATGGTTATAATAATTTAAAATTGATTATACTACCTAAAGAAAAATCATGTACAATGCAACAAGTTGTTTTTCATTAAAACTTCTAGTATACATTAAGTTACCTGCAATAAACCTCATAACCCAAAATTACATAATAATTCAATAAATTAAATACAGACAAATAAATAAATAATTATCCATTAAAAATTACATAGTTAACATATTATTAATTACCTAAAATATTTGTATATTATACCTATAATATAAAACACCACACAGCCAATCCTTAATAAACAAAACAAACCAAAAGTATAACTGAATTAGCTAACTTAACAATAATTTAACATGTAACAGAAAAAGTAACAATTTAAAATGAAATTGACTATTGCAATATTCAATTAACATCAACAAATATATCATAAAATTAAAATATACTTTAATTACAATACATCGCCCAAGTTCTGCCAATAAACGCCACAATCTGAAAAAACTTAATTTGGAAAACTACATAACTAACAAATTACTCAATGAACATTAATTGATATCTACTCACCAAGTCCTTAAATAATATAACTAGCAATGAAAAAAGCATTACTACAAGTTTATCCAAGAATATTACAACTAAAATGTCACAATAAAAACATTAAGGAAGTAAATGCATAAAAAAGTGCACTAAATACTATACCAAAAAATGGTATTATAGTAAACAACATTTTAAGCTATGCTATTCCTATAACAACTTAAAAAATATGTAAATACCTTCATACTTTTCTTCCACCATATTTGTGTGGTCACAATATTTTGAACACAATACTGTGATCAAATTATATTTTGTAGTGGACATTACGGTAGAACACCATAAAACTAAAAAAACTATAATGGTTTAAACAAAATTTGCTGCCACACCCCAACACTTTACAACATACAACACTCATCAAGTACTATATTCAAAATGGCTCAATCTTAAGAAGTTATAAACTAAAATAAAAATGTGCATGAGTATAGATTCATAATGGTGTTGGGGACACCCAGAGGCACAACAAAGGCACACTGAGGAAAATTAGATGATCACAGACACTATTTACTGACACTACCTCAGGAGGCAATGAAAATATAACCTTTGAAAACAGTGAGATGCTACAAGAATACTGGTACAACTTGTCCTCCCATGATGATGACACAAAGGAAACCAGTGATTATTTCTAAAAGACTAAGACCCTCATTACGAGTGTAATGAGGTCTGAGGACCGCCACACTTGAGGTGACGGTCAAATCACTGCACTCCAGGTGGTCCGACCACCACATTACAACCCTGGCAGGCGGACCTGCCGAAAGACTGCCATCCCCACCAGGAAAATGTTCCTGATGTGGTGACAGCGGCCTGATTTGGACTCAGCCAGGGTGCCACTGAACAGGTAGGTGGCGAATAACGCAGAGAGGCTTGAATAATGTTCACCTAGCAACTTGTAGCCAGAGTTCATTTTCTAAATTCCATGTTATGTGACCCAGGGTCAGAGATACAGCTGGAAATATAATGTAGCATTCTGCTACCTCTGGAATCTTCATCCCAGGGGATAACACAGATGCTAATGTCTTTATCACCTGTTTTTGTCCCACAATGACACAATTAGCAACCAGTACCCAAGTGTATCCAAGAAAATTGATAGGATCAGAGAGTTGGGAGATGGCAAGATGCCTTTGTAAACTTTCTGCATTTGAAGCTGCTGTTGATGTAACTCCCATGATGTAATAATGACTCTTAGGACCTGCAAAGTAACGGTAGCACGCCATCCAGATCTATTGCCTTTGCCAGTGGGTGTTTTAGCAAACCTTTATTTGCTCATTACAAATAGCTGCATATACTTACAAATATTCCATTGTTATTTTGAGAAGTTGTTTAATATATGTGTAGGCTCTGCAATTTACAGAGCAGTGTTTTTCTATACTTGACCAGAAAAGGCTCAAAATAGGCCTGACTCCATCTTGAAATTTAACATGGCTGCATTTTCATTTCTTTGCTCTTGACACACAGCAAAATGTATACTGAAGAAATGTTTTGCTATGATCTTGTTCTTGGTGAGCCTTGTTGGAAGCTTGCCTTTCAAAATGTAACTGTTCTATGTTTTTCCTGTTTGATTCGGTGAAGGTATTCATTCTAGGAGTCTGACATTGTTTTGTTTATAACTAGATTTGTTATGTCACATTATATGACAATAAATCAAGAGAGCTGTAACCAGCATCCATTTAGAGGATCTTGCTGAGGAAGTTCCATGTACTGTTGCATTTTATTCTGAATTGTGATTCATTAAGCCTATGAAACATTCTTGCTCACTGTTAGGACTGGGGTTTCTGAATGAAGAGTATGCATCTTGTGCAAGCAGGAACCACCACTCTAGGCAGGGTAAGCTAGATACACACTAAAAGATAATCTGTGCTCACCCTCTGGTAGCTTGGCACAGAGAAGTGAGGCTTATCTAAAGAGACAAGATGTAAAGTATTTCTGCAACACACACACGCAGTTACACAATGAAAATATAACAATAATAATCCACACAGAGTTAGAAATATCGGTTAGATTTTTATGAGTACAACAAGACCACAATGACAAAGATACAATAAGTAGAAGTCGAGTTATGACATTTTAAAGAACAAATCAAAAAGTAGTGCTTAGAAGTTAATAGAGATTAGAGGTTACTTGAGGTTGCGCTGGACTGGGGCAAATCCAAAGTTCAAACCAACAGCAATGGAGCACAGGCCTGCTACAGAAGTTGTGCAAGTCCCGCTGAAAAAGTTCCTTGGATGGACGATGTGTCAATGTCGCAGGCTCAATGTGTGGATCAGAGGAGGTGATGCATCAATGCAGATCTTGTGGATGGTGGTGATGCGTTGGTTCCAATCTGTGCAGTCTCCAAAGGCTTGGCCTAAGAACACCTTTGCGATACAGGTTGTCTGTCGTCATTGAGCCGTGCACTTGAGAAAGCTTTGGAGCTGAGCAGCACTAAATATGGGTGATGCGTCATCGTCGGGTGGAAATGCACAGGTTCTGCTCATCGCAACAGCATTGATGCATCAGTTCCAATGGTTCAGCAGGGCAGAAATCACCGTTGAAGGGCCCACAACTCAATTGGCACCACTTGGCAGGGCAGGACTCACAGAGTCTTGATGCTGTTGCAGGGTTGAAGGAATTCCTTTATGGCCCTGAGACTTCAGAAAAGGGTCAAGCAAGCAAGTACTTGGAGTCACTCTGAGTTCAAGTTAGATGGGCCCAATCCTTGCCCTCAGCAGGGATGAGATCAACAGGCAGCAGGGAAGCTCAGCTAAAAAGGGAGCAGTCCTTCAGGGCAGCAGTCCAGAAGAGTGACAATCCTTGTAGCACAGCAGACCTTACTCCTGGCAGAGTTCTTTACAGGTTGATTAGTGTACTGATTTGGTAGGGTCAGAGGTCCAGTACTTAAACCCAGTTGTGCCTTTGAAGTGGGGATGGCTTCAAAGAAGGGTCTTTGGAGTGCACAGAGGCCCTTTCTTCCTAGTCTTGGCCCCTGGCTATCAGTAGGGGGATAATCAGCCCTTTGTGTGGGGACAGACACTACCTATTCAGGTGTGAGTGTCAGCTCCCCCTCCCTCTTCCTGCCCAGGAAGAACTATAAAATTGCAGATGAAAGCAGATGAGTTCTCTGTCACAACCACTCCTCCTATTTTTGTGGCTGTCTAGAGGAAATGCACAAAGTATATCTAGAACCCACCCCAAATGTGTATTGGAGACAGCCTGTAAGGCACACAGAGTAGTAGGAACAGGGAAATGTCCACTTTCAAAAATTGGCATTTCTAACATTAGAAATGATCAATCCAACTTTACCATTAAGGAGGACTTATCATTACCATTCCAAAGATATGGAACATGATCAGCTCTTCCTTTCTAATCAGGAATTACATCTTAAAAGTGTATTAATGAATTCTTAATGCTAGCATATGATAGAGAAGGCCTCATAGTAGTGCAAAACAATTTTAGTTGTTTATCATTACCAGGACATGTAAAACTTAAACATACATACCCTATCTTTTATTTACACACACCCTGCCCCTAGGAAGACCTAGAGCCTACCTTAGGGGTGACTTATGTGTACTAAAAGGGGTGTTTAAGGCTTGGCAAGTAGTTTTAAATGTCAAGTCGAAGTGACAATAAACTGCACCCACAGGCCCTGCAATGGCAGGCCGGAGACAGTTTTGAAAGGCTACTTGATTGGGCGGCACAAGCAATGCTGCACGCCCACTAGTATCATTTAGTTTACAGTCCCTAAATTGTATACCATTTTCCAAGGAACTTACAAGTAAGTTAAATATGCCAATTGTATATACACCAATGTTACCATGTTTAGGGGAGAAGCACATGCACTGAGCACTGGTGAGCAGTGGTAATTTGCTTTGAGTCCTAAGACCAACAAACAGACACAGCACAAAGTGGAGGGTAAAAGGCAAAATGTTTGGGTTGTCCTTTAGAGAGGGCTATTTTCCAACACTCACTGCATGCTTACATAGTGGTTTTGTTGTGTTCCTAAAAAAGGGCTCATTGTTGGGGGTGAGCCAGAGTTTCTCTCGCACATCTAAACTCTCAATTTATTAGGCTTAGCTTCCTTCTGCGGGAAACACCCGGAAGAAAGAGTCTGGAACCACGAAGTTGTGAAAACTTAAAGCGGAACAACGCTTTCGTTTTCCACAACTTCCTGGTTTTGGTACCTTAACCACGCAACGTACATGCGTGGTTAAGGTACAGAAAAATGTATATAAGATCTGCTTTTTATTCAAATCTCACAATTAGTGACCATATACATCTTCAAAAATTCCCTTAATATCTTTAAAAGATATATCCTTAAAAAATAGCTCTAGTCAAGCCTTGAAAAGTACAAGAATACGTTCCTAGTGAATAACGAAAATGGACTAGCAATCAGGAGCCTGTGTTCCTTTGAGGCGTAGCAATACATTTCTCTTTTGGCATTCTTAAGAGACGTTGTATAGGAATTCTGGTAGCAATTTGAGTTGTAATGTCTTCTCAGAGCTCTGGAGGGAAGCTGTTTTGCCACATTTCTCTGCCAATATAATAGAGTAAGTGAAAGCTCATTAGAGAACCAAATGTGTTTTAGAGATCGGCAGGCAGTCCATATTTTGAGAGAAACCGACTGTGTATGAGGATCAGACATTTCAGAACAGAAAATGGTATGATATATTTGCTGTTGTGGTTTGAGAAAATATTTTGTAAGTTTTAATGTTAACAAAAGAAGAAAGCAGGTCCATAGAAATGATGGTTGATACGGAGGGATATAAAATGAATGCATGGTGCAACATAGCATCAGTGGAACAAATAGAGCAAATCGTTTGCTCAGCACTTCTGCTTCTTAGACAAAAGGCAAAGGGACAAACATGTTTTGCTCATTCATTCATGATATAAACACTTTTGCATTAGCATTGAGACTATTTGAGGAAAAGGCAAATAATTTCTAAAGTTCTAATAAATATTTTATCTAAATGTAACCATTGCCAGTAGAATTTTGCACGGACAAATCAAAATGACAAGATTGCATCTGCACAAACATTTGGAATTGTTAGGTTGTTTAATAGTTTCAAGTGTATCTAATGGGTCTTAAGTGTTTTTTGTGTTTTTGATTTTGTTGGCACTGTGGGCTAAATCTCTTTGGTTATTTGCCTGACCTGTATGGGAACATCCCCGTGCTGGGAAACTACCCAGATTAATAGTGTCAGATTAGTGTCTAACTGTTTCAAGAGGTATGGGCTAGGCAGCCATTAACACAGTCTGGAACATCTGTAATGTACTCCATGTTGTATTGAACAATACCTTTCTGCTTGAATATATTAACTTTGTGGCGCTTATTTACAAGCCCCTTGCACCGCCGTGCATAATTTTTTATGATGCTCCGGCAGCGCAGACTGCAGACCCATGTCTACGAGGCCACGCAAAGCCACTTTGGGTAACTTTTCAGGCCTCATAGATATGATGTAAGGCAATGCAGTGCAAGTTGCTGAGTTGCCTTACACTGCGCCAGGGGTACATTCCATGGGCATTGCGGTGAACTATCCCACACAACACCCATGGATTTTGATGCATTCCCAGATTTAGAAGGATCTGTAAACATGGGAATGCATCACAACTGTAGGTTTCCCCAGGGGAGGCAAAATGAGGAGAAATATCATTATTTCCCCTGGTTTTTCCTCTTTTTATGTGTCCTGCCGTCTACTGACTGCGAGGTTTGAAATGAGGCCCTTAATGTCTCTTTATCTCAATAATGCCGGTTCTTTCTCATCCCTGCTTTACTTTTTTCTCTCCTTTCATTTTTCGACTCATCCTGCGTTTTTTATCTTGCTGTAGGTCACAATCATGGGCAGACTGAGAAAGAAAATAGTCTCATCATCAAAATAAATGTATTTGTCCTGCATGAATCAGATACCTAAAAAGTGGCCCACAATCTGCAAAGTGTGGCAGTTTTTGAACTAGCAACAGCAAGCTGTGTGGGTGTTTTACTAGGTGTGGAAGACTGCATGTATTTGAACTTGTGACAAAAAATGTTTGTGGGATTATTAGCGAAATCAATAGAAAACTACAGTCCAGGAGGCTATGAAACAGACTAATAAACTGCCAAAAAACACTCTATACAGTGACCTCTCAGACCAGCCCTTCTGGTACAGCCAGGGTGTCCAATAAGCCAGTAGGACTCTGGTGAAAGTCTGTTGATGGAAAATCTGTCTTGGGCCCAAACTCAGTGCACAACACCCACACCACAGTCACAAATTAGGCATTGGTTTATTTTCATGTACACTTGCAAACAAAGCTGAAGACTTTTTAATCTATACAGTGATGTAGTCAGTGTGTCATGGGCCCTAGATCAAGGAAGGAAATGGGCCACTCTAGCTGCATTGTAAACTTTGGAATACAGCAATATTCAGGGTTCAGTGGCCCTCTCAGACATCTTGGCTCCGATGTCACTGCACCTGCTGCACCAATGGAAGTGACACCGCCTGAATCCATATTGTCTGCTATGTCTCATCACTGCATATAAAATTTGGTATGGGATTTTAAAACTTCCCAGGATAAGGTGGCTGCATAAAAAATCTTTGTTTTTGTGTTTTGGAGGGGTGGGAGTTTCTACTCAGGCAATGTCAGCCCACGCTGGGAAATACACTCTAGTTTTCCTCAGTCACTGAGAAGCTCAGTGTCCCATCCCTTCCAAGAGCCCACCTTCTCTCTCACACAACGAAGATTTTTTTAGGATCAGCAGGTATGATCACCATTTGCTCGGCAATCTGGATTTGCTGGCATACTCAGAATTATTTCCTAAGTATTTCATCTACATGATTCAACAAAACAGCAAAGCAGCAGTGAGCGAAACAAACAATCTAAAGGAAGCAAGAGACTTGACACTGTTTTTCTGCAGAGTGGAAGGACTGTAAACAGAACTCATGTCACTTCTAAAGTTTCAATCATACTTTTTTATTTTTTCTGAATATGAGCGCAAGAGAGCTTTTGAGGAGTTTCATTCTAATTTCTATTCTTAGTAATGTTCATGTTGGCTCAGAAATGCACTATTACATTAATTTGTGTCATTCAGTTTTGTTCATTGCTCCCATCATGCATTGAACAGAAGAAATATGTTATGTTATGTTGTTATGTTATGTTGTTACGTTATGTTGTTACATTGTTATGTTATGTTATATTATTTTATGTAGATTTGTACCATGCATGATCACCCGGGAGGGTATCCTGTCGCTGAGCAGGGGTGGGTCTAGGCCTACCAAGGGCCTGATGGGACAAGTCGACAAGCCAGATCTTCAGCTTCTTGCAGAATTCAAGAAGTGGAAGAGGCTCTTCTGTGTAGCAACAGGTTGTTTCATGCTTTAGGAGCAATGTAGGAGAAGGTTTCACCACCAGATCTGATTTCCATATGTATGGATTTGCGCAAGCAGGAGTCCGGGCGAACA
This sequence comes from Pleurodeles waltl, assembly GCF_031143425.1. Lineage (NCBI taxonomy): Eukaryota > Metazoa > Chordata > Amphibia > Caudata > Salamandridae > Pleurodeles > Pleurodeles waltl. The sequence continues at coordinate 1,659,070,234 of NC_090444.1, read as the reverse complement.
GAGGTGTGGGGAAGGTTTGTGAAAGCAAATGCATTTTTGAGGCATGCTAGGCCAGTGTCATGCAGTGCCTTGAAAGTATAGGTGAAGAGTTTGAATTGTGCTCGTTTTGAATGAGGAGCCAGTGGAGATCCTTTAAGTGTGGTGTGGTATGAGTGCAGCATGGGAGGTAACAGTGTTTATGGCTGCTGTGTTATGAATGGCCTTCTGGTGTGTCTTTTTTTAATTGCAGCGTAACTGGCATTCCCATTGTCAGCTTGCTTGGGTGTGCAATTCGAGTTGAAGGGCAACAACAGTAGGGAATTCTGCTAATTAGTATGATTCAGACAAACACAGCAGCCAAGTCAGAGGGGACAGTGTAGGTTCACTGTGAACACTTTCCTTGTGTAGTTAGTAACACCAAAAAAGGACCTTTAACACTATTTTGGACAGATTACCTTAAAATTTTACCCATGTCGGCGATTGAGCTTCAACCCTTTGTAAGGCAGATGGTGAAAAAACAAAATTTCTGCACTAATCAGTGCAAAACATGTTTTGCTCTTGTTGTTCAATGCAGTTATCATTACAAAGCCACCTAGCACCAGTGGAAATATGTATAATCTGGAATGTCTGTGTATCTCCCTAGAGACGTGTGCCCTTTTCAGCTACAAATTTCAGCTCAAGTGCGACGGTGACTTAATGGCTGCTGCCTGCCTATCAGCCGCCATTTTGTAACCCTCATCCACACCTGCACAATTAAATGAGCAGCTCGCCCATCACTGAGTGGTTTAAGTGTGCCTGACTGACCCAGCTGCCAAGCATACAGGTCCTATTTCCCCTGTCAGCTACCATTTTCCTCCTCATCAAATAATACTTACCATGTCAGGAGCTATCAAACACCCAAATTCCTTCATAAAGGGAATAAATGACTGCACTGCAGGCTATGTTTTCACATGAAGACCCTCAAGTAACCACATGTTTTTCATCTCGCTGATGAATAAAAGGAGCTAAAAAAACATAGAAACAGTTCTTTCATTACTCGTGGTCAGAAGGCTAGAATAATCAGAGCAGCAGAACACACCATTTAGTGTGTTTGAAAGCTTTCTTGGAATGGGCAGCAGCAAATGGTTGCTAGAAAATTCTATCACAAGACTGCACTTGTTAATTATTCTACAAATATTTTAAGATGTAAAGGTAACCCAAAATTACTAGAAACTGACAAAGTAATATTTTAGATTTCAGCCAAATGTGACTGGATGTTTTGAATTCTTACCTGTAGCTCAAGAACATGCATTATTTATTTTTAGAATGGTTTGACATTTTGCATTTCCAGATCTGTTAATTTAGTCTAATACCATGTTGTCAATATTTTAGTTTCCAGCTGGATCTTGGAATATAGTCATTTCAAGAGTTGCTCAAAAATGAAATCAACCTATTTTGCAAATCACTCATCATCAAATAATATTTTTGATGCTGAGAGAAGTTGATTGGATCCCAACTCAATGGTGCGTATTTTGACCTCTGCAGAAAACAAGACTGAGTAGACTCTTCAAGATTCAAATTAGTGACCACACAAATAATAACAGCTCCTGAGGTAAAGTAATAGTTGACTGATGCCGAGACCGGCCTTCTCTAACCACTTATCCCATTTGAGTATTGTGATTTCCAGTGCCTCGAGGTCATGTGAATGTCATATGTTGTTGTGTTCTGCAATTCCCAAAAAATTGTGTCTCTTTATAACCCTTGGGTGCATGAGGTTAAGCGAGTGGCATAGCGAAAAAGGGAGGCGGAAACGAAAATGGTTACAGAACTTTTAATAAATAATAAATAGTTCCATCTATACATGTATTGTTTTCACGTGACATGAATTGCATACGACATTCTCCCTAAAGCCTGTCTTCTAATTTCTGTGTGTGCACTCAGTCAATCAACCAATATCGTTATTCGGTTAAAAAATTAGCCAAGTCATTTTTTAAATGTTTATAGCATACATACAATCCTGTACATTTCATCATGCATATATAAAAATTAATCCACCATCAAACAGATACAGAAAGCAAATAAAATACAATGCCTAAAACTAAATAACTTTTAAAAAGCTTCTAAACTTTCTTGTTTGCAGGATAAAATTAGCTAAGGGGTAGGGGGAATAAAAGGTCTATAATGTTGTTGCAAATATAATAAAAGCACATTTAAAATAAATAAAATTACGTTGTTTCAGCAACTGAATAATATAAGGTTTCCTTGGCATGGTATTTGAATCCGCAGCAGAATAGCACATGTGAAGTGATTTGTTAGAAAAACCATCGCAGCAGCATGCAGGTAAATTATCTTTAAAATCATAGTTTAGAGAAATGGTGAGTACAAAATGTACAATATTTAAACCAAATCTTGGTATAAAAATATATGATACACAGTAGTGACCAATGTGAGGTATGGCTGGATGCCCCAATGAGCTGGCACAGGGGCATATCGCATGTTGGTCACTCTTTTCTGATCAACTGTCGCCCTAGCACTCATTCTATGTTTATTAAGTAGTATTCTAAAATTCCTTTTCCTTATTCCCTGCAATTTTTCAGGTTCTTGAAAGTACCTCTATATTCCCATCTTTTGGTACATGTATCTAATGTTGGTTAGCCATGTTTCTTGATCTGTTGCATCCAGTCGCAGGCAGTCGTGTATGGGATGTCTCTATATAATACAACAGATGGATAATACTAAAGAGAATGCTATAATAATAAAGGTGAAAGTTTGATACGATCTTCTGTATATGGCAACCCTATTTCCTGAGACAAATATACAAGGAACAGTTTGTTGGTATGGCTAACATTCTTTTGAGGCACCGATTTTCTACAATCTGAAGTATATCACCCCTTATGTAACTTCACTTCATAACAGGTACCTGACACACATTTGGCTGCATAGATAGATGGTTCTTATCTCCTTCAGGGGCTTCATGCCAAGCCTAGTTGCAAAACTAAACACTGCTGATATAGATATCTCAAAGTATAACCTCTACGTCCCCTCTGATTCCCCAGATGTCCCAGCGATCACAAAGCAGGCCTAAGTAAGAGAAAGTGTCAGAAGCTAAGATATTTTCTGCCCTTGTAAAATGGGAACATGATCTCTTCTTAGCTGGGCGTGTGTACTCTGCACTGCGTAAAAAACAAATTAAAGGGAACAATTTAAGTGATAATGCCTTTTTTTCATTTTATTGACTTTTTAAAGATTGTGTCTATGATGCCCCCCTTCCTGTACCCACCCATCAATGCAATGGCACCACTTTTGTCCACTACCCCACGTGAATGCAGAATTTAAAATTGAACCTCTCATTTATAAGGGGGGGCATACCATTGGCAAAGTGCTGGACCCCGCAGCCCCTGCATTGTAGAGGGGCCCTAGCCCTTCAGGATCCCACAACTCATCAGTGGACCTCATTCAGTTGAAGGCCAAAGAATATCTGTGAAAAATGGGAGAATTAGGGACCCCCCTTCACATTCTGCAGGGGCCACATTATGCTGTGTTACGTTACTGGGGCATACTCATGTGAAACAGTTTTAATAATTCTTAAACATGTTCATTGGCAATTGGCATAACTTATTAAAGTGTAGGACAAGGACATTGAAAGTGTTCAGTTTAATTTCTGTTTCATTTTTCTTTCCTCCAGACAACTTCTTTTGATGCATGGCACTTGTACACAAACATCCTTTGAATATTATATTTATTAGTACACTTTTGCACCACACAGCCTGGCCCATTTCTGTGTAGGTTTCACACTCTTATAAGTGCAGAGAGTGCGTTGCAGAAATGTTTTTCCACGCTTTAACAGTTATTCATGAGAGGGCTAAACAATACTGCACAGATTAGGCATGAGTAACTAAGACCTTTTGGTTTCCATTTGAATATTTTGACTTGTGTTCTCCTTGTGATGTTCAGCTTTGGGATCATTTGTGAACAATTTTTTTTTTTTTTTAAACTTCAAGATCTGCTATTATCATTCAGACTTCGTTTATCATCGAGAACAAACTCCTTTTCAATCCGCCTACGTTATGTAGTTTTCTACATTCCGAGAATGTTATTTGGTGGTCTTTTAAAGCTGAAAATTGTTACCTTTTTCATATGTTCTTTTTTAAATATTCACTCTCTTTTGGGGCAAAAGTTGATCCATCTGTAAGGAAACCCTTGGTACTAATGCCCAGTATTCTCCTTGGCACACTATCTTGGTTTTATATCCTTTTCTCAGACAATTTTTCCTAACACACAATAACATTTATATACCAGTAGATGATCTCTACAAATATTTCACATTTTATCAACAGTTATGTAAGCACCATATGAAGCACAGGCTTTTTTAATTCTGACCTTTGATGGAAACAAAGGTTTTAATGCAATCAGAACAATTTGAGACAATTTACTGAGTGATTTGCAAATATAAATATTTGCTGACACCCCACACATCACATTATCTATTGTGTGTACCCTTTATAATTTTATCAATAAAACTGCATGTCTGTGCAAATTCTGTAGCCATTTCTTTGTGAATAATAGTACACTACCACACAGTGTGTTAGTAATATATTCTCAACAGTGTGATCCAAAATGCACCACTCATTTTATAACATACTCTTACCACACTCCTGCAGACTCATTTGCTTCCCTTGTTCTTTGTGTGATGCTTGGATTTTTCTCAATCTATATGTCTTCAGTAATGTAACATGGATGACAGTACTTCCTCTCAGAAAATATTTCAAGCACCACTGCCTGAACCCGTATTTAGGTGATAATGGAAGTCTGGAGAAGAAGGGTCATTTGATCCCAGGATACAGTTTAACCCTCTTAGCAGACAATATGATTGGAGGAGCGAGCTAGCCCTAGAACTAGTTTGGGGTAGATGAGTGTGAAGGGGGACTACTCATTGCCCTAGACACATGCCTTGATGTGCCACAAGCCACCTTCAGGGCTAGAAAGGTTCTGTCATGTTGGATTACCCTGAGTATGGTGCCCTGTAGAATAGTTTGCAGTAAGGCAAACTAGGTGTGCTGGGAAATAGGGAAGGACTGCACTTGGAAACTTTTAACCCATTGGTCCAGAAGTTTCCAAGAGCCATCCCCACCCATAGGTTATTAAATTGAAAAAAAGCAGCACCTCACACCCAACTCTTTAGAACACCTCTGGACCGTTGGATGAGCAGAAGAGGAAGAAACCTAGGGCCTCATTACGAGTGTGGCAATCCAAGGACCATCACACTCGCATTGACGGTCGACCGCCGCACTCTGGGCATTCCGACCGTCCAATTATGATTTAGATGGTTGTACCCACCTAAAGACTACTGTCCCCACCAGGATCACAGATCCTGACAGGAAGACAGCGGACAGGCTTGTAACCAGCCATGGAAGTGCTGAACTCAGCTCCGCCTGGCTGATTACCTTCCCACTTTATGCAGTCTCTTCATGGCAGGACCCTACCATGAAAAGGATGTTGGAAAACCAGTGCAGGGGGCCACAGAGGAGCCCCAGCACTGCCCATGACTCTGGCATGGCCACTGCAGGGCCCCCCTTCCCAGTGCTATGATATTGACCTCCACTTCCTTAAGGAAGCCAAGGTCAATATCCTAGTACTATTCCCACTGGTCAGCTTGGCTAGGACACATATTGCAATGTTCCCACCGGTCAGCCTGGTGGGAACATTGTAATACGCACAGGGACGTCAGTGCCATGGTTATGGTGTTTTTCCTGCACCTTTGGCGGTCCCATGGTGGGACTGCCAAAGTCGTAATCAGGCCCCTACTGTTTCTGACCTGTATGGACCTGAATGGCTGGACCTGCTCTCACTTGTACCCAGAAGTTAGAAGTGGACTCTGTTGGAAGGTAGGTGATTAGTTGTGTGGCTTGCACAAGCAATGGGTCCGCAATCAACCACCACTGGGAACCAAACACCCCATTGTAGAGCTTGACTCTCATAGGGTAGTGTTGCGGAGCAGCCCAAGGCTTACTCAATGGAGGTGGTGTGAGCTAGTAATTACCATTCACAACACACACAAAAATAACACTCAATAAATGATTGTCCAGTCTGTGCTTTTGCTTTTCAGAAAGTAAAAGCACATTTATTACACACTCACTACTCAATACTATGCAACAATTTACAAAGGTACACCAGTTGATGGAACTAATTTTGGATGACATTGTGTAATCATTCTGGTCTCCCCCTTGGGGGAACTATAATCTAACAACCCACATGGAAAAGCATTTACTTGTGTCCCACTGCAATATTTCACTGTAGCTTGGAGTAAGAGACCCTAAATCATTCACCCAGACACCCCTTGTGAGGTAAGTGAGCGGCTTGGGGAGCCCACCCTTCTTGCGGGCAGACGCGGTCAGCCGTGGCTGGGTGGCCACCTCAGGGGAGTGCAGCAGCACTCCCTCCTCCTCCTTGACACTGTTGAGGCCCCAGTATGGGGTCCGGGGCATTCCAAACCTTCAAGGGGTGCGCAATGGTGCTCCCCACCTTCCTCCAATTCACGGGGCCCTGGGGTGGGGTCAGGGGCCCCTCCGGACATCTTCAAGGGGGACCCGGCAACCCCCCTGACTTTATCTTCGTGCAGGGCCCCAGGATAAGGTCTGGGGCCCATCTAGGTGATGTATGCAATGCTTGAATTAATCTCAACCACTGGCAATCACCCAGGGCTGCATCCCATTCCATTGTTTTTCAGCCACTGTGGACCCTCAATTTGGGCCCAGCCATATGCAAATATAGCCCCCCCAGATGTGGCACTCCTCCCCTTTTAACATAGGCCCTGGGGTCCCCAAGGCCTAAAGAAGCTTGGGGAAGGGGTCAAGTGCCTTCCCCTTTATTAAAATGAGTGGCTCTGGGGGATGGTGTCCCTAGGCCTAACAAGGTTCAGGAAGGGTGGAGCTGCAGTGCTCCCCTCCCCTTAACTTTTAGCGATGGTCCTGGGGGATGGGGACCCAAGGTCTAACAAAGCTCAAGGAGGGGAGCTACTCAGACCCCCTCCTCTTTAAAATATATAAGGCTATGGAGATGGGGTCCCCAGAGTGATAATAGGTTTGTGGAGGGCTGCCACAGGTTGGGGTTCTCAGGTCCAGGCCCTGTGGCCACCCCCCACCATGCACGGTCACAGCACAGCACAACAACTTAAGGCTCTGTTCAATGTGGGGCTGGCTGCCTTTATTGGGGTTGGCCACAGGGCCTGACCCCAGGCTTCCAAGCCCCAGTGCCATGCACGGCAAGGGTTTGGATTTACTGATGGCAGTTAAATATTACTTTACATGAAAAAAAAGATAGAAATTCACTATAAAAAATTAAAATGTATAGCAACGTTATAGTTAGATGTGATAAGATACATCTGCCTTTTTCAAAAAACTTTGGAAATTCACTGAAAAAACAAAGGTTAAAGTAACTAAAACAAACAGAAACTCATCAGTTACAGTTAGCCGAGCTAATTATAACTTGCCCCCCCTCCATGACCTGCTTATGAGCTCACATATAACATCACTCATGACTTGCTCTATGATATTATTTATGTATGGCATCACTGATGCCATCTCAAATGAGGTCATTGATGACATAACTAAAGGCATCATTGATGGCATCATCCAATGAGTGTGCTAGTTTGTTTTAAAGTTTACATAGCAACAGGTAAATACCATATTACTTTTCTACCCAAAATATGACTTTAGAAATTGACCAAAAAACAAAGGTTAAAGTAACTAAGAAAATCATAGAAATTCACCAGTTATAGTTAGCAGAGATAACTATAATGTTCACCCCCGCTAGGCAATGCATATGAGCTCATATATTTCATCACTTGTGACATATTCTATGACATACTTTATGACATTACTGATGATGTCTCTAATGACATAATTGATGACATCACTTATGACATCACTGATGGCATCATCCAATGATTGTGATAGTTTGTTTTATAGTTTGCATAGTGGCAGGTTATTACTTTATCACTTTTCTACCCAATTTGGGTGTAAGTCTAAAAAACGCTTGTTCTTCTAAAGCATCATAGGTATGTAGACCGTTTGAACGTGTTATAAATATTTGCATTGAAGAGTAACTGTGTGCAGGTGTCAGTTGACAACTTGTGACCGTTATGTTTCACACAAGTTTTTAGGCTCGATCAGAAAGAGTTTGTAACAGGGCAAAGATTATACATACAACATACTAATTATTGTAAGCAGCATTGAGCTACTAGACAAAATTGTCTCAGCATGACAATTTCTACGTAACATAGAAGGTTGTGTGCACCAGTTATTACGCTATGTACATGTGCTTGTTTTGCTTCAGAAGATGGGCTATCTGTAAAGTTTTCACCATATTATGGAGACTGCAGGTAGAGGATGCTTTAGCACCTTCAGACATGGCTTATTTTAATTGAAAAGTGCCATCTTTGCCAAATATTGCACAGAGTGTACACTGATCTTAGGAGATACCTTTAAATAATCTGTAGTGTATTTTGCATTAGGATTTTACTGTTTGCAAACAGTGTAGTACATGGTAAACTCTCTTCATAGATTGAACACTGTTTACATTGCCCACTTCCCTACTCATATCAACCTCATTTCTCAATGATTCGATGACTGTCAGGGGTTTAATACAGATAAAAGCTGTTCAAGGTACGGCATTCATTCTGGAAAAGACATTCTATATTTCTAAGAACTTGACTTTCTCTCAACAGTTGTATACAGATGAACATCATATGCATTGAGGGTGGTCGATTGTTAATATGTATTATAAGACCTGTGAAGTGTACAATACAGGGTCAATGTGGCACTTATGTGATGGCATTATTGGTGCCTCATATCCTCCTAAAGCTATTTTGTACTTACTTTCAGAAGTCTAATGCTATATCAGTTTGTAGAGCAATATGTGCAAAAGATGGTTGGATGATGTTGTCAGTGACATCATAAATGATATCATAGAACATGTCATGAGTAATATGTAAGGACATAAGCAGTGCTTGGCAGAAGTGCAAGTTATAGTTAACTCTGGATCAACAGCTGGTGAATTTCTGTGTTTTTTTAGTTCAAAGCTAGTGTTGTTACTGGCAAATTTACCTAACTATAACCAGGGATGAAGCTTAATCAGAAAGATTGGTGGGGGGGGGGTAAGCTTCAGATTTTCCATCAAATACAACAAGCAGGGCACATGAGAGGGGCTAAAGGGGCAGTGGAAAGGAAGATGAATGCGGATTGGTAGGAGTAGTAAGTGTGAGACAAGGCAATATTTTGTAAAATAAGCAACATTTTTAAAGACTTTCAAGGCAGAGAGAGAAGAGTGTTAGTGTGTTTTTGTCTATGTTTATATAAATGTTTCTTGTAAAATCCGACAGACACCTCACCATACCCGACTGAAAGCACCTGTGCCCAACTATTTGCCCCAAAAGTAATTTATTAGAGAGGGTATAATGCCCCAAACACCCCCTGAATCTATGCCCCTGACTATAATGTTACTTTAACCTTTGTTTCTTTTAGTGAATTTCTTAGTTTTTTTAACTGCAAAATAACAAAGCTTAAAGGGATGTTGTACTTAGGTGAAAATGTCAGTAAAACATACTATTTTAAATTAACAAAACCACTTAAGTTCACAAGTTGTAGTTATCTCATCTTCTGTCCTAATATAACTATGCTCACAACCCCACCATGCACAGAGTTGTCATCAATTATGGCATTTCAGATGTTCCTGTTATGTTATCAGTGATGTCATAGAACATATCATGAGAGGTGATTAGCAGTTCATGGCAAGAGCCAGTGCTTAATTTATAAAATAATGAGCACTTGTTAGACCTGACAGTTTTAGGGTGGTCATCCCCCACCTTTTTGCCTGCCTCCCTCCACTTTTCTGACACTGTTTTTGCCGGTTTTAGGGATCTGTGCACATTACCACTGTTAACCAGTGCTAAAAAGCATATGCTCTCTTTCTTAAACATGGTAACATTGGTTCATTCCCAATTGGCATATTTGATTTAGTTATAAGTCCCTAGTAAAGTGCACTCCATGTGCCCAGGGCCTGTAAAATGAATGCTGCTAATGGGCCTGCAGCACTGGTTGTCCCACCCACATAAGTAGCCTCTTAACCATGTCTCAGGCCTGCCATTGCATAGCCTGTGTGTGCAGGTTCACTGCCACTTCGACTTGGCATTCAAAAAAGTACTTGCCAAGCCTGAAACACCCCTTTTCCCACACATAAGTCACCCCTAAGGTAGGCCCTAGGTAACCTATAGGGCAGGGTGCTATGCAGGGAAAAGGCAGGACATGTATACGTGTGTTTTATATGTCCTGGTAGTGGAAAACCCCTAACTTCGTTTTCCACTACTGTGAGCCCTTCTCCTTTCATAGGATAGCATTAGGGATACCCTAATATAGTGTTTGAGTGGTAGATTCTGATCAAAAATGGGTAACCAGGTCATATATGGTATGGCCAGAATGGTAATAGAAAATTCTGCTTATTGGTGAGGTTGGATTTTATATTACTATTTTAGTAATGCCACTTTTAGAAAGTGAACATTTCTCTGTACTTAAAATTCCATCTGTGCCTTACAGCCTGTCTCCAATCAACGTCTGGGCTGGGCTGGTTGACTGCTCCCTTGTGCATTTCACCCACACAACCACAAACACAGGATACTCAGTCACACCTGCACTCATCTGCATACTGAAAGGGTCTTCCTGGGCTGGAAGGGTGGAGGCCTGACACTTACATTTCAAAGGCTTGCGGCCTGCCCTCGTACAATGGACTACCAAAACCCCTACTCAGACCCTGGCAGACAGACCTGTACTGAAAGGGGAACGTGTGCACTTCAAAACCACTCTTTGAAGTCTCCCCCACTTCAAAGGCATTTTGGGTATATAAACTGGGTCCCTGACCCTACCAACTCAGACACTTCTGGACCTGAACCTGCAACCGGTCAAGAGGTTCTGCCTCCCTACCCAAAAGACTCACCTGGACTGCTTAGCTGAGAAGGACAGCTGCCCTGCTTTTGCCCTGCTGCCTTGCTGCCCTCTGACTTTGCTGAGAAGTGCTCTTCAAGGGCTTAGATTGGGCTTGCCTCCTGTTTTCTGAAGTCTCAGAGCCAAAAAGACTGCATCTCCTCAGGAAACTCCTTGTGCGCCGAAAATCGATGCACAGCCTGCTGGAAACGACGCACAGCTCTAGAAGGGAGCAGAACACAGAATGTTGTTGTAATTTTACCACCACAAAAATAACAAAGATTTCAAGAGAACTTGCAAATGTTCTTTAAAGTTCATGTTCAGGACCTACAATCAAGAACATTTGTGTGAGAACCTGGGTTGAAACTTTAAATCACAGAGATGAAGGACAAATGCTAACAAAAATAAACAGAACTATTGGCAAAGCCAATAGGTCTGGCATTGGCTACCAATCGTTTGGTTTTGATAATGCTTCCTTTCTATTGTTATGGATTTGGAAAACAGTATTGTTGAGGAAGCTGCTGGACCTACAGCTAAAAAAGAACAATTAAAAAAAAAGCAAAGGACTGTCCAAAAGCTAAAATATATTTTGGGCTCAAAACAGCATACATTACCACACTAGTGCCTGCCCTGGAAAGGAATTACTGAGGGGGTGAAATAGCATAATGATGTCACTGACAATGTAGTTAGCCTATTGCTGTGATGGGCTGACATTTTGCACGTGCTGTTAAAGACAAAACAAAAATGTGAATGACATAACAACAGACCAATGAATGAAGAGGGGTGGCTGAAAGCCCTGGTAAGTACATAATTTACACTATTTTATTTGTAAAATCAAAAGGTGTTTGCCGTTGTCAGATCTAAAAATGGTTACACGAATATGGACTCATCCCTTTCATGTTCTCAAGGTGATGGCCATTACTGGTGTCACAGCTGTTGAACTCAGCACATTAAGTGCTTCAAAGATCTTGCCAGATATATTACAAGAAGGTTAACAATAGGGTGACTTGGTATTGCTTGCTGCCCATTGATTAATTAATTTGACTGTTAAAGTAACCTAAGCACAGGTGAATTGTGTATTACACAAGTAAAACATTGAGAAGTTCCTGATTGCTGGGTAGCATGTTGCATCATTTGTCTCCTTTTTCATGTCAAGTCTGTTTTGAGCAAAAAATATTTTGTGGAATCAGGGAAAACTGATGCGGCTGCCTGAAAAATACATTTGCTATTCTCACGAGGCTTTTAGATAGTATTTTTGTGGGTGAGGTATACTCTTGCAATACAGTTTACAACACAGACCTAAGGAAAAATCTATTTCAAGCAGCACACCTAATTTTGTTTTACTTGTGTATATTATGCAAGATAAAAATTGCTCAATTCCACTGTTAGAAATTGGGTTGTTGGTTAACTGGGGTATGAGCCCTGGTCAAGCAGCAACCACAGTTCTAGTCAGGGTAATTGTCAGGCAAACACTAAATTAACCTCTGCAGAGAGCAATCCAGCTTAACTTAGAGGCAATGTGTAAAGTCTTTGTGCAACAGTAAAACAGTGAAAACACCACACAAAAGATTCCAGACTAGGTTAGAAAAATAAAACTTAATTTCATAAATAAAACAAGACCAAAGCAACAAAAATCCAATAAATAGAACTCGAGTTCTGAATTTAGAAACCTAGAAACAAGAAGCACCAAACGGGAATATCTGGTCGTGCTGGAAGAGGAGAAAGACAAATGTTCAGGATGACTGTGATGAAGCACTGGCCAACTACAGTGACCCTGTTTGGAACACTGAAACAAAGTACCTTAAATTCTGACTGCTGAGCATTGCATCAGCTCAGGATCACACAGTAGATGGGATGAGTCGATTTTTGAAATGCAACAGCAATTATGCATTGGTTCTAAGATGCAGGGGAGTTAGGGTGTGGGTTCCTGCTGTGTCAACGTTGAGGCTTGTGATGTCAAGACGGGTTTGAGGCTACGTTGTGCAGTCAGTACGATGCATTGGTTCCAATGAGTTTAGGGGCTGCTTTGCAGAGATTCAGAGTCATCATCAAGGCTACTGTTCATAGGGATGATAGAACCTTGCAGCAGGAAAAGCATCTCATTCGCGATTCTGAAAATGATGCACCAGTTCTTTTCCACGCAATAGCAGTGATGCATCGATTCTGCTCCCGCAGCAGAGGATGCATCAATTTTACCAAAGCAAACACCTTAAGCCCACTTCCAAGGGCCCAGAACTGGAGAGGCAGCACTTGACAGGGCAGATTCACAGATGGCAGAGGCCAGGTTGGAAGTCGTTTTATGCCCCTAAGACGTCAGGTCAGGAGGCCAGCCAGCTAGCCTTTGGTGTCACTCTGGGTTCAAGTGATGCAGGTCCAGTCCTTCTCACCGAGGCAAGGGACCAGGAGGCAGCACAGCAGCACAGCAAGGCAGGAGCCCAGGAACGCAGCAGTTCAGCAGACAGGCAGTCCTTCAGCAGCACAGCAGGCCTTCTTCCTGGCAGAGTATTCACAGGTCCAGAAGTGTACTCTGTTGGTGTTGTCAGAGGTCCAGTACTTATAGCTTGTTGGGCCTTTAAAGTGGGGGAGGCAGGCCTTTGAAGTACACAGAGGTCCTGCCCTTGCTGCCCTGGCTCCAGACTCACTATAGGGAGCTATGCATCCCTTTGTGAGGGGACAGGACACAGCCTTTACAGGTGTAAGTGAGGCTGTTGCCAGCTCCTAACTGCCATCATGCCTGGATGGTCCAAGTCCATCAATTCACACATAAGCTTCCATTGTATGTGGCTGTTTAGGGGGAATAGACAAAGCCCAAATGTCACCCACACCAGAAAATTGATCAGAGACAGACAGCAGGCACCTTATGACTAAGTAAGAAAATGACAACTGTTAAAAAGTGGCATTTTCAGATTTGCAATTTGAAATCAGAATTTGCCATGAGTTATAATTTTAAATTGTGATTTCAGAGATATTAAACTCGAAAGGTTAATCTCTTCCAGATTGTGAATTACACTTATAAAATGCAATAAGGTAATCCCAATGTTATCATATGAGAGAGATAGTCCTTGCTGTAGTGAAAAACGACTCTGGGGGTACAAGCACTTTAGCATATGTTAGCAGAGGTAAAGAGAACAGAGTCCTAAAGTCAGTAAAAACAAGGTCAGAAAAGTGTAGTAGTTAGTAAAAAAGTTGGGTAAGGGAGGCCACCCTATGCCTCCCTGATCTAACATCCAGTCACCACTAAGATTAACACTCATAAAATTATGTTTTCCCTTTCCCTGCTTTATCTCTCTTGCATTTCTCTTCACAGACTAAAATGCTATTCGCCCTTAAACAACCTTTTGTTCGAGTTGTGTTGTACATAGGAAGTGTGTTCTGTTCTGAACGTTAATAACTTACATTTTGCCATGAAGTAAAAAACGTTTTTGTTTGTTTAAAAAAAAATCTGCGTTTTTTCTCCTGCATAATAAAACTTTCTATTTACTTAAGACCAGGAGTCTCAGCGTTTATCTAAGCACCTCTCCTTGTCTAACTTCTCCATCAAAATGTCAGAAGAAACAATTAATAACTTTCGATAAGAATGTCAGAAGTGACCCAATATCTGTGTTTGAGCTCGGACTCTTCCATTTCAGTCAAATGGAAATAGAAAGTGTTCAAATTGTATGTTCAATGAACAATGGCTGCCATCAGGGAGGAGGCCAGAGCCTGGAATTATCTCTGTTGGGCTGCCACGCCAGAGTGAATGCCCTCCAGGAATGCATTTGTATGTTGCAAATGCCCTACCAGGCCCTGGATGGCATTCACTATGGCTGACTGCCCAACAGAGATGGATCGCAGGAGGTCAATAGACTCCTCACTCAGGGCAGCAGGGCTAATTGGGGCAGGGCCTGAGGTGTCTGGAGCGAAGGAGATGCCCACCCTCCTGGGTGAGCGGGCACGGGAAACACGCTGAGGGGCTGCTGGGAGGGCGGTGCTAGTACGGGGGTGGCAGCCGTACCTGTAGTTGTGGTGGGCACAGAGGTGTCCACCACCACCAGGGAGCTTCTATCGGAGGAAATATCACTGTCCAAACTGTCCCCTCCAGTCTCCTCCATGGTGCTCCCCTCAACCTCCGTCCCACTGGTGCCCTCACCGTCGGTGGATTCGGCCTCCTGGGCCCTGTGTGATGCAGCTCTCCCTGTCACCGGTGCCTCTGCTCCTCCACCAGATGATGCTAATGCACATAAGGACAGGGTGACAAAACAAAAATGGGGGGGAGAGACAAAGGATACACCTGGTCAATGGCAGCAACAACACCACTGTTGGCGTACACGACACATACACACAGGGAACAGCCCTACGCACTAGGCAATGCGCTAACAGTCACAATGCTAGTCACCAGCCCATGGACAGGGACACCTAACGCCAATTGCAGCATTCCTGAGACCCACAGACCCCTGCACATTAGTGGATGCCTACTAGCTTGTTTGGAAGAAGTTTACATCAGACCCTGCCCAACATGGGACCTACCCTGCAATGTCAGGCCTAGCCTAGGGTCACCCACAGGCCCACATCCCCCACCCGGATACCACCCCACCACACGCAAGTAGTATATTGGGACACTGTACTCACCCCCTTGTGGCTGCTGTGATGCTCCCAAGTACCTATCCAGCTCCGGATAGGCCGCCCCAGTATGCGTGTCATCAGGGAGGTCAGGGTTCGATGGGCACCCCTTCCTCGTTGGGAGGCCATCCCCAGCTGTGCCTCTGCGGTCTTTTGTGCCCAGCGTCTCAGGTCCTCCCACCATTTCCGACAGTGGGTTCTCTGTCTGCCGTAGACCCCCAGGGTCCGCACGTCCTTGCCGATGGCACGCCACATACCCTTTTTCTGATGGGCGCTGACCTGCAGAGAAATACACATAGGAAAAGGTATCAGTCAGACCGTCTTGTCTGTTACACTCATGGCCCACCATAGCCCTCACATCCCCTTACACACAGACATGGCTCACCATATATGCAGCACGCTGCCCAGGGCCCTTCCACCAACCCCCCCCACATGAGGCCTTCACACACACCACTCCATGCATTCATTCCCCATGCATCGTGCTCACAGTGTACTCACCTGTTGGTCTGGAGACCCATACAGCAATCGGTACTGGGGTAGGACCCCATCCACCAGTCTCTCCAACTCCACCGCAGTGAAGCCAGGGGCCCTTTCCCCAGTGACACGAGCCATGGTCGGTTCCAGACACAGGTCACAGCAGCACATGCAGTGTAGGTCCTCTCCTGTTGAAGGTCAGGTAGCAAGTGAGTGAACAGATAGAAAATGGCAGTTACGTCCGCAGCGGTGCGTACCGTCACTGCTGGTGTACATAACCATTGGCCACTGTAACCCATAGGGCCCAATGGTAACCAATGAGGAGTTGCTCGGTGGTTCTCGACCGCCTCCCGCAACAGCGCACAACGTCAGTGGAATTACCTTATTTCCACATGTCCCTCCTAACAGGACAGGCGGACGCCATTTCAGGGGGAGGCAGGCCATGGTACCAACCTGCGTCACAGTACACATAAGCACCATTTGGGCATATCCAACAATATACTGTTACAATCACAACATGCAATGAAGTGTAGTGTTTGGAAAAATGGGATACTGACCAGCTGCTCACTGTTTTGCCCCCTAGATTGCAACTGCAGCAGATGAATAGGAGATGGAGACATCGCCCGTGTACAGACCCCTGGTGGACTTGGCAACAATGGAGGACAGGCACATTATCCTCACCTATAGACTGGACAGGGCCACAATCACAGAGCTGTGTGCCCAATTGGAGCCTGACCTGATTTCTGCCATCCGTCACCCCATCGGGATCCCCCCTCTTGTGTAAGTCCTATCTGTGCTCCATTTTCTCTCAACTGCCTCCTTCCATCCAAGTGACAGTGGGCTTGGCAGCAGGAATGTCACAGCCAATGGTCTCAATAGTGCTGACAAGAGTGCTGTCTGCCCTGATTAAACACATGCGCAGCTACATCGTTTTCCCCAGGTGGAGGATTTGGCGACAGTGAAAGCTGATTCCTATGCAATAGGACATATCCCCAACATTATTGGGGCCATTGATGGTACACATATTGCAATGGTTCCCCCCCCCCGGAGAAATGAACAGGTGTTCAGAAATCGAAAGAGCTTTCACTCAATGAATGTGTTGATAGTGTGCCTGGCGGACCAGTACATCTCCCGTGTCAATGCAAAGTATCCTGGGTCTGTGCATGATGCCTTTATCCTGAGGAATAGCAGCATCCCAAATGTGGTGGCTCAACTCCAGAGGCACTGGGTGTGGCTAATAGGTGAGCCCTGGTTCCCACCCAGTGGATGTTGGTGTGTGGGGATGGTAAGGGCCCTAAGGGTTAGTGTGTGTCTAACAGTTGTCCCTCGATATTTGCAGGTCACTCTGGTTACCCCAACCTCTCATGGCTACTGACCCCTGTGCAGAATCCCAGGACAAGGGCAGAGGAACCTTACAATGAGGCACATGGGCGAACAAGAAGAATCATAGAGGATAGAGTCCAGTCTATGTGGATCACAGGTGCATTGTCCAAGGGGGCATAGGAAGGGGAGTAATGGCAGTTCAAGGTGGAAAGGGTGGGACACAATGGTGACAATCAGGAGAGTCTTATTGCTTGGTGGGGGTCTTGGCAATAGTCTCTGGCTTCTGCCTGGATCGCAGGGAACGTTTGCAGGGTGGTTCTCCTTCTGCAGGGGGAGGGGTGCTGGTGGCCAGTTGGTCCTGTGGTGGGGCCTCCTGTCCACTAGCGGCAGCAGAGTTGGAGGGCTGTTCATCAGTTTGGATAGTGGTAGGGGCCTGGTGGTGTGCCACTGCCTCCCTCATAGTGTTGTCCATGTCTTCCAGCACCCCTGCAATTGTGACCAGGGTGGTGTTGATGTCCTTTAAGTCCTCCCTGATCCCCAGGTACTGTCCCTTCCCTCCTGCAGCTGCTGGTTCTCCTGCATCTTGTCCAGTATCTGGTCCATTGTCTCCTGGGAATGGTGGTATGCTCCCAGGATCTTGGTGAGTGCTTCCTGGAGAGTTGGTTCCCTGGGCCTGTCCTCCCACTGTCGCACAGAAGTCCTCCCAGCTTCCCTGTTGTCCTGTGCCTCTGTTCCCTGAACCGTGTGCCCACTGTCACTGACCCCAGGTCCCTGATTGTCCTGTGTTTGTGGGGTTGCCTGGGGTCCCTGTAGTGGTGGACACACTGCTGATTGATGTGTCCTGGGGACAGAGGTATGGGCCCATTGGTTGGGTATTGTGCTGGTGTTTCCTGAGGGGTGAGGCTCTGTGGTGGTATTGGACTGTGCCTGGGTAACCAACTGTCCGTAGATCCCTGTTGGGTCAGGTTGGTCATCCAGATCAAGGCATCCAGAGCTGCTGTCATCACTGTGGGCCTCTTCTGGGGGGGACTGGATGTTGCTGGCACCTCCTCTCCAGTGAAGTTGGCTGCGGGACCTGTGGGGATGTAAATGCAGTGTTATTGTTTCTGCGTGTGACATCTTGTGCATGGGTGTGTTGCCCTCTATGGTTGTTATTTCCCTGGCAGCTTTTTCTTGCGTGAGTAGTTGTTTGGTGGGCTTGCTGTTTCCCTCTAGTGTGCATGCTTTAGTGATGGGTGTCCATGCAGGTATGTGATGGGGGTCGATGCATTGGTATTGCATGCAGGGCTTGGTATTGGGAGGGGTGGGTTGTGATGGTGGGGTGTTTGGGAGGTGGTAGAGTGATGAGAGTGAGGGTAAGGGTGGAGGTATGTGATGACATGCAGGTGGGGGGAGATAGTAGTAAAGATTTGACTTACCAGAGTCCAGTCCTCCTCCTACTCCTGCCAGGCCCTCAGGATGCATGATTGCCAAGACTTGCTCCTCCCATGCTGTTAGTCGTGTGGGAGGAGGCGGGGTCCACCGCCAGTCCTCTCTACAGCTATTTGGTGTCTTGCTGCCACAGAACTCACCTTCCCCGTAGGTCATTCCACCTCTTCCTGATGTCATCCCTTGTTCTGGGGTGCTGTCCCACGGCGTTGACCCTGTCCACGATTCTCCGCCATAGCTCCATCTTCAGAGCAATGGATGTCTGCTGCACCTGTGATCCGAATAGCTGTGGCTCTACCCGGATGATTTCCTCCCCCCATGACCCTTAGCTCCTCCTCTGAGAACCTGGGGTGTCGTTGTGGTGCCAATGGTGTAGTGTGAGTGGTGTGGGTGAGGGTGTGTAGGGTTTTGTGTTGGGGTGTGTGATGTAAGGTGCGTGGATGGTGTATAGGTGATGGTGGTGTGTGGCTGTGGTCTTGTCTTTGGTCTTGCTATCTCTCTTGTGGCACTTGTTTGTAGTCATAAAGGGTTGTAGGTAATGTGGGTGTGTGTTTTATAGTGGTGTGGGTGTGTGGGTGTAGTGTGTGAATATATGTCAGGTGTGTGTTATTTGAATTGTCCATTGTTGTGTTGTTTTGTATGTGTGTGTGTATTTTGAGCGCGGCAGTATGTAGCACCAATGGTTTACCGCATTGAAAGTCCGCTGTAGTGATACGTGGAACATAATGTTGTGGGTGTAGTTCTGTTGGCGTAACAGTGTGGGTTTGGATACCGCCAGTTTATCACTGACCTTTCGGCTGGTGGACTTGTGTGTGTGGCTGTACAGTGGCAGATTGCTATGTGTGTGTCATAATATGGGTAGCGGTAATCCGCTGTGGCGGCGATATGTTAGCGGCAGTCAGCATGGCGGTAAGCGGTACTTACAGCCAACGTCATAAGGAGGGCCTTAATCTCCCATTGTCTAAAAAATTAATGTGACCTGGTGTAATGTAACAAGAGCTCCAGTACCTTCGGGTCTAGTTAGTGTTCCATAAAACTGCAAAAAAAGTATGCATGACTAACCTAACCCAAAAAACACATACAAACTGTTTCCCTAAATACTTAGGGGCTGAGTTAAGAAAAGTGGTGCTGCACATAGTAGAGGGCCACTTACCTTGTGCCCCTTAGCACCCCCTACCGCCTCCATGTGTGTGCCATATTTAAAATATGGCGCACCATGGCGCAGGGTAGGGGGGCAGTAGCGTCATTTTTTAGACTCTATTGATGTACTCTGCAGGATTAGCTCCAAAATGTTGGCGGTACTCCTGCAGAGTTCATAGGGGCTCATTGAAAACAATGGCATGCCCCCTTTTAATGCCTGCTCTGAGCAGGCGTTAAATGTGGGGAGAAAAATAGCTCAAGGAAATCTCTTACATTTTTTTGCGTCATTTTTTCGGCCCCACTGACAGGGGAACGCCCCTTTTTCATACATCATCCCTGGTGCAGGCATACAGTAGCATAAAGGGTTACAAAGTGGCGCAATGCTTGTATTGCGCCACTTTGTAAATATGACGCAGCATTTTTTTAGATCTAATGCCACATTAGCGTCATAAAAATTATGCTAATGTGCTGTTAAGATGGCGTTAGTGGCTCTTAAATCAGCCCCTTAGTAGTAAGTGCGTTTCACGGGTACAGAACAATGCTTATATTTCATGATCATGCAGGTGAAGAGAGTCCACATCTTAGAAAAATATTTCCACATAGAGAAAAAAACACAAATTGCCGCGTCTTACACGTAACCTAAATCAATGCATTTTCCATTACAGAATGGGCCTTTTGGGGATTTCAGCATTCAGGTTAATCCACGCGTTTTAAAGATTTCCATGCATATGCCCTGGTGTTTTTTAAGAATCGAAAATCACCTATGGACCATTACCTTGCCCTTCTCTTTTTGAGAATGAGCATCTCAAAGATGCACTGTCAAAGATTTCCCCAGCAGTCAGCCTTTACGTGCTTCAACTCTATCAGGGACAGGTGAATACCCACGCTGCTAAATTCTGGAACCGGAATCCCGCGGAACTGGAAGATATCCAAAAACAAAAAAAAGTGATAGCTCTTTTTCGTTCACAATTTAGAATCGTAGAAGAGAAGTTCGAGAAAACTTATCAAGTGACTCCTGGAAACCACATGAATGTCGTGTACAGTTACACGCTGCTCATTGCTGGACCAAGGTACTTTGTTTCATGATACAGTACTTTAATCTTCGAAGGTTTTCTTGAAAAAAGAAACCTCCCTAATATCGTATGATGCCTCTTCAGCACTTGTCGGTTTTAGTTAAGAAATCACTGATTATCTGCACGTTCCAAAAGGCAAAAGCGTGCAGTAGCTCGGTGATGTTTAACTTGTTTTATATTATAGTAAGCAACTGTATACACCGAAGTTTTTTTTATATATAATTCACCTCGGCATGAGCTTTTATGAAATGAGTAGTTTTCATATGTTAAGAGCAACTTTCTAAATATGCGTTGATGCTCGCGGTTAGTGCACTATATAGTGCACTAGGACTTGCACTAATAGCAGTGGGCATTAATAAACGCAATGTTAGTACACATTTTGCAAATCACTGTTTAATACGTAGTCTTTCCAATCCAACTTTTAAATGGAAGGGCTTTGAAAATAATAGTGATAAGTTAAAATTATGTTATTCAGATATACGTTCCTATATAACCGATTTGTTTTCCTAAGTATGCCAAGCAACGATCCCTCCTGAATGCTTCCATTATGCTGGACACCACTGGGTACAAAATGGTTCAGGCCAAGGAATGCCAAAGCCACTGACTTTAGCCAAATAACCACTAGGCTAGTCCAGACATATTGGCCAAGTCCCATTTCTGTTCTGTGACCAGTTACATGTCCCAGTGGCCCTCCCTGCCCAACCCAATTACCACCACTTTGGAGAAACCGGCCCAATGAACTACAGCTGAACCAAGTGACTCCCATTATAGCTTGGTGACTCAAAGTCCAGTACCATGACTCCACACATGTGCCAAAGACTGCCACTTTGACCAGTGCCCCATGGCAACATCTTTACATGTTCTTACTATGTACTCATTGCATTTCATGTATTTTATATATTTATGTATTTGAGTATATGTTTCTCATTATAAATGCATGCTGCATTTAGTACTGTTTACATATGTACAATATATAACATTTGTTTCTGTTATAGTTTGATAGTGCAGCATATATCAACATATATGTGTATTCCCATGATTTATGATGCCTTATAGAATTAAGTGAAGATTCAGCAAGGTTAATCTGTTGCTACTTGTGTTTAACGTGATTAATTGTGGGTCCTGCCCCTTTCAAAATAATCAGAAAAGTATATTTAAGGTAGGTACAGACAATTAATTACAAGGCTGAGAGGAGAGCCTTCGCCTTCCTGTGAGACTTGCTTCAAGCAATCATAGCTGTAATCATCCTTTGTGAAGGTCACAGGCTGGCTTCTAACAGCCAGCATGAGACTTATCAGGCTTGCTGTAGGCGCCATAACGTATTGAGCACATAGACATAGAACAACAAATACAGAACAACACGCCTGTTGTTTAGTAAGGTCTCAGAGCCGCTTAGAAACTCATAGAGGCCCTTTTGGTGCTAAGGGATTTAACTAATGGCAAGAATGGAGTGGTTGTGGAACAGACTGGTTCCATCTTCCATACAATGAAATTCTGAAACTGTCCCAATGTTGTCATTCTTTTTAATATTTTATTTGTTAATCATTTTTATTTTCACTATTTTGTTTATTTTTTAGTTACTACAATACACATTATTTTCAGTAGCATAGGATCCTAATTTTAATAAAAATCATATAATATAGTAATTCCTAAGTGTGCCTTTTCATGGTGAAAAACGATTTGGAACCAACTAACATCTATTAATTCTGTTAATTGACCAGAGTGCACCATTCTCATGCGATGTGCACGCTGTTCATGGGCACAATCCATTGGCTTCCTATATCAAGTTGGTAGGTTAGCATTAAGCATGTACTTTTGCCAGAGGATTTAGAAAACCTATTTCCGGGCTGTATTTTGTATGAAAACTACAAACACATGTGTCACCCACTCATTCCTGGTCCATTAACTCTCAGCACAATTTAGTGACTTTCATTCTGGCTAAGTGATATTTCCCACTACAGGTCAAGCCTAGATACCCATCAGTTCAGGCCAGTGACACCAAGTTCAGCCCCATAACCCTGCTGCAGCTCATTAAATCACAGTAAAGTCAAATAACTCGAAGTTCAGCCAAGTGACACCCATTCCAGAGTAACAACATCCCAGGCCAGGCTCCAGATCAATAAGTACTATGAATAAGAGGCAGGGTTTAGAAGAGAGTACTATGGTTTATGGTTACCAAGGACAATTTCGGCCTTGTTCTGAAGACTGAAAACATTTCGACTGTATGTTTCGACTGTGTGTTGTTTGGAGAGCATTCCGCTGTACTAGTAACTAGTACCTAAAATGGAATCAGTACTGTGAAAAAAGTGCATTCAAAAAAAGTTTCTTTATGAACAGGCACGGTTAATACATACTCCTATCCCTACGTGCTAGTTTTTGTTACACTTACTTCTTACTTCTCCATATTCTTACTTCTACCATAACTACTCACTACTCCTACTTTTATCCACACTTACTCTTATTCATACTTATTCCTACTTGCCCCTACTTGCTTCCATTCTTACTCCTATGTATAACTAATTTTATGCACATCTACATATCACTATTTACTCCTAACCTTAGTTATAATCTCACTCATACTTACTTCTCCACCTCCTCCTACTAAGGCATAGTGGTAATCATTCTTACACCAATCTATGCTCCTAATCTTACATTTATTTACACCTAGTTACTGTTATTTATTTCTACTTTTCTCCCCTTGCCTTCACCTCTTTCTCTCTCTATCTACACCTCTTTCTCTATCTATCTATCTATCTATCTATCTATCTATCTATCTATCTATCTATCTGTATATATATATATATATTATATATATATATATATATATATATCTCCCTCTATGCATCTCTTTCCTGGTTTCTCTCTTTGTTGCCCGGCATTTGTCCCTCTCTCCCTCTTTCTATTCTCCTGTTCTGGTGCCTCTCTCTGTCTTTTTGCCTCTGTCCCTTCTGTTCACATTCCTCTGTCAATCAATCCTCTGTCTCTGTCCTTTTATCCTTGTAGTCATCCCTCTGTTTATGCCCCTGTCCGTCTTTCCATGTCTCTCTCTCTCTGTCCATTTCCTCTATTCATGTCTCTCTGCTCCTATCACTCGTTATCTTTCTCTGTGCCCTGCTCCTCTTGATCTGTGCCTCTGGCTCTCTACCCACACCTCTCTCTCTGCCCTTATTCCTCTTGCTGACCTTCTGTCCTTCTTCATCTCTCCATTGCCCTGGCAACCCGCCTCTGCCCTCTGTCTCTCTCCCCATTCCCCGGATCCAGTATCCCACTATGTACATGTTTCTTTGTTCTAGCTCCCCATCCGTCTTTCTGTTCCCTTCTATATTTCGCTCCCTGTCCTTTTCTGTCTGTTTGTCCCTGTTCTCCTGCCACTGTTTCTCTAGCTCTAGCCCTTTCTCTCTGAATGTGCCTCTACCTCAGGCCCTCTGGCCCTATCCACGTCCTTGATGGGTGCTTCTCACTGTTTGCTACTTTATCTGATCCTTCCCTTTGTCCCACACCTCCCTCACTCTCATTTTCTCCCAGTCCCTGTCCTTTGCCCCGTCTCTCTGTTCCTGATCCTCCGTTTCTGTCCCTGTTGTTATGTTCTTTTCCATTTGACCATAACCTGTCTGTCCCTCGGTTCCTGTCCCTCTGTGTATGACAGTCTGTCCATGTCCATCTTTCTGTTTGGTCCCCTGTCCCTGTCCCTCTTTTCCCGTCACTCTGTTCTTGCCCCTATCCGAGTGCCTGCAATCATCAAATTTTTAAAGAAATTGCCTGTTCAGTATGGTGGAAAGCCCTTATTGCTAACAATTTACATTTCTTAAGTGCTCACAGCAGCCTTGAAGTAGGTTTTCAGCTATTTTTTTTAATTTCTTTCAATATTTCATTATATGGCCATTCAAATAGGGCACAAGGTGCCTGGTTTGGTCATGGCAGCCCATCCTGCTCTAAAAAGTGTACCTCAGCCTGCAGCCTACTGGGAGAGTGCCAAAGTGGCAGTGGCCAGTCCTGCTCTGCACCGGTTCTGTCTTCATGTCGTGCTTCGTGCAAATCTGTCCCACAGTATGTTTTTGTCTGTCGCAAAAGATGACATTGTAATTATATTCTCCAGCAAAGATCTATGAACTTTCTAATTTTCGCACTTACTAAAAGTTAAGTTTCCGATTTCACTTTGCCTTCGTCTGAAGGTATTTTCCTGACTGCGGGAATAGCTTGATGCACAGAAAGATCATTTTCACTCTAAATTCGGGAAAGCTGAAAAATGTCTGCTGAATTTATCGCTCCTCGACTACCTTTTGCGCAGCTTGTCTCTGAAAATCTGGACAATACCAGTAAGACCTTCGTCCCATGTCCTGATTCGCATTCAAACGCCAGTTTGCACCGGTAGGATGATTCTAACCAGGGCACAGTTTACTCACACCTGCACGATTTTAGCCTTTTCAAATCTGATACAAATCATTCTGGAAACAGCACACATTCCAGCATACAATTCCGGAATTTTTTTTGCTATTAGCGTTGTATCAGAGACGCGTAAATTGGAAAGCGGCAGAAAACGCCGAATCTGTGCTATTGCTCTCTAGTAGGTGTGCAACTTGCACTTTCGTTTTTAACTAGAAGGCAATAAGGGTGTACTTATTTTCTGCGAATTATGTATGACACAGAATCACTTTGTTAGTGTTAAATATGGATACGTTGCAAAAGTTACTATTTGTATATGAAAGTGGCAAAGTGAAAGACTTCATAAAAGTTGCAAAGTTTTCCATAGACCTTTAGAGGACTGCAAAAAAAAAAAGCTTCCCATCCAACCACCCACAAGTAATACCCTTTTAAGCTTTGGGTAATAAACAATACATTTAAAGGAAAACAAAAGTAAATGCACCATGTATCTGCCTAATTGGCATGTGCTGCACCCAGACAGGAGGCTACTGCTGCCTGAAGGCTAAGCATAAGTTTCTCAATGAGATATTCTTCTTCAGCATCTTTCTAAAATGAAGCAGCGAGGGTATTTATCGGGTCATGGCCCATAGCAAGTAAAAATCAAGCTTGCTGATCTTTTCCTTCTTCTATTTCTGTGTTTCACACTCACCAATGTCCTCGCTGCATGTGTTGCATTCCCCTCACCAATGGAGTTCTTGATCGTGTCTGCTAGGTAGGGGGTAGGTCAAAGGCGACAGTCTGCAATATTGCACAGCAGATCAAAATTGCCAAATGGGAATTTTAAGTGAAATCTACACAGGAGAAGGATGAACTGGTCATTTAAGGAAATACCTGTGCATGGTGAGGCATTTCAGGCTCTACCTTCAAATGGAAGGTTACAAAACCATTCAAAGCCCTGTAAGCACATACCAATGCTACAATAGGAATTTCAGGATAGGCATTCGCACAGAGTGGCTGAGCTCATCATATGGAGGTTTTTACAATGTTTGCAAGGCAAAATCTAGGCTAGTGGAAACCTCAGAGGTTAGTTTAGGCTACATCTGTGAATAGAGAGGGTATACTGTCGTCCCAGATAATACACAAGCATAATTAGTTACACCTAGTCGCTGGTTGTGCATGGACTTATTTTGACAGTTCCTAGTTATGGAGAACTGTGCTTTGGCAACTTCGGTTTGGGCAGCGGGTATATGACTGGGTTTGTGGGGCTATATGTTGACGTCTGTGCCTTTGCGTGGGCATCTGAGGTGTGAGTAGGTATTTGCCTTGTGTCTGAGCGATTCATTTTGTATTTCGAAGTACGAAGCAGTGTCTGGGTGTTTGGGCCTGGTGCTGTTCCCATACATCTTAGGCAGTTACAGACACTTTTGGTGAATTGGCATCCAGGAAGATGGGAGGATGGGTTTGAGAAATACCAGAAGAATAACATATGCTTAACGTTAAGGATTTTGAAAGCGATGAGTGTGAGTTGTGACCGCCAACCTAACATCATGCATCCATCCATCCTATTGAGCACATATTATTCACCTGTGTATTTTATTCTGTATGTGATGGTATAGTCAATAGTGTGGTTGAATGTAGGGGCTCTATTTGCTCTCAGTGTAGGAAAGTGCAACCTTTCTAGCATAGCTACCCCCACTTTATGCCTGATGTCAGTGCATTTAGACTGTAGTTTACTGGGATACTGCTAATCAGGACCTCAGTGTCTGTGGTCTCTCCTCTAAATGTGGTTGCTGGTAAACCTTTTACACCCACAGTTGGAATACTGGTGCACCTATGTGGGTCCCAAGTATCCAGAGCATTGGTACACCAGGGGTCCCCCATGGCTGCAGCATGTATTGTGCCACCCATGAGTGCACATGCAAACTGTGTCTGTAGGTTTGCCACTGCAGCCTGCGTGAAATGGTGCATGCACCCTTTCACCACAGATATAAGGCTTGACTTATATCCTGGTCACTGCACTTAGACACTGTAAGTCACCCCTCTGGTAGGCCCTTAAGCCCAAGGGCAGGGTGCATGTACCTAAGTGTGAGGGTATCCATGCATGAGCAGGGTGCCATTACAGACCCCAGGCCCAATTTCCTGGACTGTGTAAGCGTGGGGAAGCCAGCTTAAGGTATGTAGTGGACTCTGGTCAACATGACTGGTCCAACTACATAATGGCTTCTCTGAATCTAGGCATGTTTGGTATCAAACATGTTGGAATCATGCACCTACACCAATTCCAGGGCCAGTTTCATGATACCATGTACTCTGAAGGTTGCTTAGAGGATCCCCCATTTCTGCTGCAGCCTTACGGGGTCTAGTTGCCAGCTCACGCTGCTGCTGACCTCAGACACTGTTCTGCTATCCTGCTGGTGAGACTGGGTCAGGCCAGAGAGACAGAACAAATTATTTCCTGCAAGGGGAGAGGTGAGGCAATCTCCCACTGTGTATTAGGTGTCTAAGGATTGGGGTGGGGTGGCCTCTGAGTGCCACCAGACTGCTTTACAGGGCACATTTGGTGCCCTCCTTGAATAATCCAGTTTCAACAGTTCAGGAACCCCTGGTCCCCGCCTAGTGCAAAACTGCAGAAAGGACAGGGTGGTGACCGCCCCCTGTCCAGATCCTCCCCTATGAAGGTGCACAGAGCTCTTCAATGTGGCCACTTCATTCTGCCATCTTGGAAACAGACAGGGCAGAGGCCCCTGGGAGCATCTGACTGGTTAAGCCAGGCAGATGACGTCCATGACCCCCTCTAATAAGTGGGTCAATTTAGATAGTGACCAACCCCCTTTTAGGGTTACTTAAGGGCTCCACCGTGGGTGGGTCCTCAGATTCATTGAGCAAAACTCTCCAAGGAGCTCTCTGCAAGATATCTTCCACTCCTGGTCTCTGAAACTGCTGCTGGTCTGGTTTGGAACTGAAACACATCTGCTTCTGGTGGGAAGGCTCCCATTGCAACATTGTTTCTCTGGATCCTGCAAGAATTCTGCAACATCCAAGGCTGCACATCCTCCAGGGTCACAAGGACTCTGTTTTCTCCAGGAAGCATGAAGGAATCTCCCTTGGAGGGAAGGAGTCACTCCCCTGCATCAGCATTCACCTCAAGACAACGTTGATTGGCTGGTGGGGTCTGCTGTTCAACGGACATCAAAAGGCTCTGCTTCACAGGTGGAGAGTCTGTGGCTTCCTCTGGGTCGTGCTTGTCATCGGACCAACTTGGGAAACTGTGGGGCCCTGCTCCTGCCACTGGACAGGTTCCACTGTGCATTGTGACTGTTGCCCTTGGCAAAGTTTGTTGACTCTTCCTCCAAGAGATCTTCAGAAGTCTTGAAGCCCCGACCTCCATCACTCCGCAATTCAAAGATCAGTTACTGTCCTCCTACTCCTGCGACTTAGGACTTCTGTTTTGTTGTGCTGCTGAGGCTTCCTTGTATTTCCCTGTGTCCAACGCCTATGGGCCACCCATGGGAGCTCTAGTGCCTTCTGCTGGCCTTTGCTGCATGCTACGGGCCATCCATGACTCTCCCTCAAGTGTAGAGTCTCCTAGTCCATGCTGGTCTCCAAAACTCTGCAAATACCTCTTCAATTCCTGATTGCTTTTGCCAGTGCTTGTTGGTGACCTGGATGGTCACTGACCCTCCTGCAATCTGGGGACTGTCAAGGGACAGCTCGTAGGTGACTACTGGGATCTTCTGCAACTCCTGGACTCCACACCTGGAATTCTTCCTCCACTGACTTGCAGGAACTTCACCTCCAGGAGGGTGGGCATTGCCACCTGCATTAGCTGAGCACCTCCAAGGGTGATGGACTCTGTCCCTTGCCTTTGCAGGTCCACCATGTCTGGAATCCGTCCTTTGGCTACACCGGCCTGGTCCACGGGTCGTGACTGCAGCTGGGCAATCCGAGGCTTTCACTGACTTCAGAGAGAGTCCCTTCTCCCCAATGCATCTGGGTACCTTGTTATAGATTCTCCTGTTTTCTGGGTATCCTCAGATGGGGGCACTCTCCAACCTTCCTCCCTGGGGGCCTCTGGAAAGAGTCCTGAATCACACAAACTCCAGCCACTACTTCCTGTGTTAGTCTATGGGACGACTGGGTGACTAACTACCTTGCACCTGGTCATTGGGGATACTTACCATACTTACCTCCGGTGTTTCTAACTAACACCAGCCTCTATCTAACTTGCACACTTACCTTGGTTGGGTTCACTATTTCGCATTCCACTTTCTTAGTATATGGTCCCCTTCCCCTGGGTGCCCTGTACATCTTAAGCTATTTCTCTTGGTTATTTTGTGTATATATTCTTTGTAGATGTCTCCAAAGGGAGACATACCAATGCTATTTTAGTAGTAGTGCTGTAATAATGAATCCTTTATTTGTACAACTCTTGTGTGGTTCGTTCTTATGAATGAGTTACTAACTGACTACTGTGTGTTGCAACTGCTTTACATTGCTCCTCGATAAGCTTCAGCTGCTCGCCTCAGCTAACCCTAGAGAGCTTTTGCTATCTGGACACCTATTCACTAAAACTAAGGGTTGCCTGGGCTCAGTATAGGGTGCAACACCAAGGGTGTACACCATAAACTGAGCCAGCGTCCTACACTAAGGATGTCTACTCATGAGTAGGCCTGGGGGGAGCTCACGGAGTTCCACTCTGCGAAATTCCACATAGTTTATTTAAAACTCTGTGGAATTCCACAGATGCAGAGTTCTGTGAGCAGCGGAGTGCCACTGTCACCTGTCCTTCAGTGCCCTAGAGGCCCTGAATGAGCCTGATCTTGGAAGCGCTACGCAGGGTCTGGCCTAGTTAGCCTGGCTCAACCATGCTTAGCGCTTTTGAGATTGGGCATATTCAGGATATGGCCATAGGCAGTGAAAGCTGCTGTTTCAGGCCTCTTGTGCACCAGCCTGACCAGTGTACAGTACAGTGCACACGGGCAGGCTGGTGCACAAGAGACCGGGGCAGGCCGGTGCACAAGAGGCCTGAAACTGCAACTTTTGCTGCCTACGGCCCTGGCCAGAATTCAGGCCAGGGCTGTAAGCAGCGAAAGCTGCAGTTTCAGGCCTTTTGTGCATCGTTCTGCCCTGGATGTGGGCACACAGAAGAGAAAGGGAAACAAGGATCTTACCTGGGTCCAGATCGACTCCAGGGTCCCCGTTGCCACTTGCCAGCAGCCTGGCTCTCTTCCTCCCTCTGCCCCCTGCTCCTTGGCCCGTCCCTGTCTGCTGGTGAGGAATGTCTGGAGGATCCAGAGCTGGCTGTGGCAGCAGCTCCATGCCGCCATGCCGACATCGAGAGTGCGTACTGCAGCCCAGTTATTGGTCACACACAGCAAACGCAAACTGTCTATGCTTGTGCTGTGTGACTAATAACTGGGCTGCACTGAGTACGTGGTGTGCATTGTTCCGCTGGTGCGGCTAGCGGATCTTTTGATCGCACTCCGCGCTCCAAGCAGGGCACGGAGTGCCAAAAGCTCAGTTTGCTCTGCCAGCGGAACGGAGCTCACCGCCTACCCTTACTCATGAGATAAAATCCTTAATCAGTTGGATTGTCTTGAGCCTGAATCTGGGTCATAATCAGGAATAGTTTGTTGTACACGTATTAATGGTGTATTAGTAGGAGATGTTTACGTCGACTATAGATCTCGTAGCTATCACCTCAATTGAATCTCAGTACATGTTACTAGGGACAGATGTATGAAAGCATTTTGTATTCGCAAATGGTGCGAATGCCCGTTTGCAAATGCAAAATGCCATTTCAGAATGTATGAAATACATTCTGAAAGCAATTTTAAGGAAACGCTAAAATAGCGATTCCTTAAAATTGAGACCTTGTTAAGAGAGTTGCAAATTGCGACTCTCTAAATTAGAAATCGCAAATAAGGATTCCTTATTTGCGATTTCTTAGCACATGTATGAAGCCATTCCTAAATGCGATTTTTGCATTCAGGAATCGCTAATTACCACCAAGTTGAACTTGGTGGTAACCATGTGCAAATTTTAAAATGCATTTAAAATGCATTTTTAAACTGTACATGTAAAGCACACATGCCCTTTTGGCATGTGTGCACCTTACATGTTACCCAAAAAACTTTTGGGGTGCAGCAGAGGGGGCCTTAGCCCCCCCAGCACCCTGGGGTTTTGCATTTCTAAAATTGCGATTTCTGGTTCATAGCTGCGAATGGGGCCGGTATCGCAATTTGCGAATCGGTAATAGCATTTGCGATTTTTAAGAAATCGCTATTACCGATTCACTAATGTGATATATGGCACTTTGTGAGTCGGAAATAGCGATTTCTTAAAAATCGCTATTTCCGAATCGCAAAGGGGCGTGATGATACATCTGGCCCAATGTTCTTATTTACATCCTTTTCTTGTTTTGTTCCGATTTTCAATGATGTTTGGAACCAAATGGAAGCATGTCCTTTACCTGATAACAGTGTATTCAATTGTCCCCAAACCATGGTTCTGTTGGCCATCACACATCCGTGATCAGACCGTAGATTTGAGAGGCATGTTCAAGATCTGTCCACTTTTGAGCAATTGGATTTGAAAAGAGTGTCGAACGGGCATTTAAATAGTACTAAAACGTCATTTTAAGGTCCAGGAACTTTCTCATGGGATTTATTTGAGCCTATTGTTTATTGATAAAGTAATTTGTTTTGCTCGTGTTTGCATATGGCAATGTTTGAAGCACTGCATGTCAGATTTCTGCTACACCATAAATGCTCGAACAGTGTGGAGGCAAGTGCAGTTCTTCAATGCCTTTCATAAAGTTTGTTTATGGTTTCAGAGTTTTTCGCCTTGTGAGTTTGGCTTAAATACAAGAAATTTGTTTTGCAATGATATCCAAGGGAATGTTTGCATTTTTCATGTGCTATGTGGAAAGCAACTTTTGTGAATTCTAACTCGAAGAAAAGTGAACATCTTGTTTCCCTTCCTCTTCTTCTCTGACAGTTTCTTCCTCGCTATCTATACATATTTTACAATCCTGGATCTCCTTTATGCAATTTGCATTTGATGTACATGTAGCAGGATGAATTGCTAAGGCACTCAACTTATAAAATGATTTAGAAACGTGGGTAAACTTTAGCATTGTGGGACAAACAATAGCACAAAAGTGTGAAATAATGAGGCTGCTGGCCAATATGCTATATATCAATATTGCTGAGAACTCTGGTTCAGGGTGAAAATACACATGAAACAGTAGGCAGTCCAATACGGATGTAGGCCTTGTGCTTGACCTTCACTGCATCTCCTAAGGGTCTGTTGGATTAGTACATAATCTCAGCCATTATTCACAGCTCTGTGTATGATGTTCGAACAACAAACTGAATCGCCAGTACATTTGCAGTGTCATCTTTAGTATTGCTAAAAAAAGGTCTATTGCATTGTACTGCTCCTCTACTCTGCCTATGTGGTACTGTGCTCCTGACCCACACATGGAATTCCTCAGGTTGTTAAAATATTTTGAGAAGACTTCACACCCCCTTTTAACCACAGTATCCCAAGAAATTTACTCACCCTTTTAGCAGTGTGTCCCCTGATGTTTTTGCCTTTTCACCTCCTGTTTAGCCGGCTTCGTTTTCTCTAGCTTTATCCACAAGTGGCATATTTATTTTACTTATAAGTCCCTAGAAAAGTGCACTACATGTGGCCAGGGTCTGTGAATTAAATGCTACTAGTGGGCCTACAGCACTGATTGTGCCACCTACTTCAGTAGCCCCATCAAACATGTCTCAGGCCTGCCATGGCAGAGCCTGTGTGTGTAGTTGTAAACTGCCATGTCTTACTGGTAAGAAAACCTTCTTGCCAAGCACAATCCTTCCCTTTTAATACATATAAATCACCCCTAAAGTGGCCCTGGACAGCCCCAGGAGCAGTGTACAATGTATTTAACAAGTTGGACACATACCTTTTACTTTTACATGTTCAAGTATTGGAAAAAGAGATTAATTCATTTTTCACTATGACAAGGCCCATTTCTCCCATAGGTTAACATTGAGATTACCTTGTTACATTTTATAAATCTAATTTCTAACTGGGAAGAGATGAGATGCCTACAGTTGACGTCTCTGAATCACAATTTAAAATCACAATTTACGGTGAAGTCGGATTAAAAAAAACTCTGAAAATGCTGCTTTTATAAAGTTGGCCTTTTTTACATTAACTATTCTGTAACTTCTGCCTGTCACTAAATACACATCTGGGGTGGGTGACAGCTGGGCTTTGTGCATTTCCTCCAGACAGCCACACAAAAGGAGCTTAGGTATGACTGATAGGCCATCAATGTCGTGATGGGCCATCCTGGGTAGGATGAGAGGGAGGAGTTGATACTTCCACCTGAAGAGCCTAAGGCTGCTGAGCCTGGTGCAACCTGTGTGTTGGTGGCCCCCCAGTGCTAAGAGTGCCTTACCACTGGGTATGGCTCCTGATGTGCCACTGGCAGGTTATGTGGTGCAAAACAAGACCTTTGATTGGCTTGTCACCCACTTCTATTGACCTCAAATGAGGAAGGGCTCAGATGCATACTGTAGGTCGTGTCCTTCCTGCCAGGCAAGTACCAAGTCAAGGAGATAGTGCAAGGCTCCCATGCAACCTTTTCCTGGCACTGGCAGTACCTTTGAGAGGGTGGGCATCAACATCATTGGGCCTTTGGATCCCAAGGCAGCCAAGGGCAACAGATTTGTTCTGGTCTCGGTGGAGCATGCCACCCAGTACCCAGAAGCTATCCCTCTGAGGACAGAGACTGTGCCCGCTGGGGCCAGGACACTGCTGGAGATCTTTGCTTATGTGGTTTTCCTCAAAGAAGTGGTATCTGACCGAGGTACCAACTTCATGTCTGGTTACACGGTAACTATGTCGAAGGATTATGGAGAAACCTACAAGTTCTTCACTACTTGACACCCCAAAATCATCAGGTTGGTTGAAAGATTCAACCACACCATAAAATACATGATTATGGGTATAACAGAACCCATGAGTGGGATATCCTCCTGCCACTCCTGTTGATCTCCTATAGTGGGGTACCACAAAAAGGGGTTGGGTTCAGCCCCTTTGAACTTCTGTATTGGCACCCTGTTACATACCCTCCCAGGTTTGGTAAAGGAGTGCTGGTACAAAGTTCCCGGGAGAGCCCCCAGGATGTGATCAGCTGCTTGCTGGCCCTCTGCAACCAAACAGCCTGCTTCCAGAAGCTCACTCAGGAGAATCTGGAAGCAAGCCAGGAGGACATGAAAGTCTGGTAAGACTAGAATGCCACTCTGGTTGAGTATGAGCCTGGCCAAAAAGTGTGGGTGATGGAGCCCATAGCTCCCCAGGCTCTGCAAGACTACTGGTCTGGGCCTTTGGAGGTGAAGAAGAGCAAGAGTAATCTCAGCTAATTGGTGGATAGCAAGACTTCTAGGAACCCTTTTAGGGTCCCGCATGTAAGTCACATCAAGCCTCACTTTGAAGGTCTGAGATTACCATGCTCCTGGTTACAGATGATGGGGTTGAAGAGGAGAATGAACCTCTCTCCGATCTCCTGTCTTCCAAGGAGCAGGATGGGTCAGGGAAGGGTGTCATTCTCTCCTACACTGACCCTAAACCAACAGAGAGACAACCACCAGTTTATTCTCCCTTGCCCCATGCCTTACTACATAATGTACACATGATATTAATACTGAGGACAGAACACCTTAGAAGAACAGGATTTACAGGCTTTTTGATGAGGTGACACCCAGCATCAAGAGGGAGGCTTCCAAGATGTTTGGGTTAGGGGTAATTGAGCCCTCAAACAGACTTTGATCCAGCCCAGTGCTGTTGGTCCCCAAGGCTGACCCTCCAGGTGGCACACCTGAACTTAGACTCTCTGTTGACTACTGTGGGCTCAATGTAGTCACCAAGACTGATGTGCACCCCATTCCCAGAGCTCATAGATTGGCTTGGAGCTGCCAAGTTCCTCAGGACCTTTGATTTAATGTCTGGGTACTATCAGATTGCCGTGACCAAGGGGGTCTGCATTCTCCACACCAGATGTGCACTTCCAGTTCCGGGTCATGCCCTGCAGTTTGAAGAACACCCCTGACACCTTCCAGGCACTAAAGTAGCTAAGGCATATCTGTTTGTCACTCACTTCTGAGTTCATACAGACCACTGGCCCCTCAGATGGTTAATGCAAGTGAGGGGGGGAAAATCCCAAACTGTTGGGGTGGTCCATCCCCCTACAGGGAATTGAATTTGCACTGGAACACTGTCCTGGAACAGACGATGCAAGTGCTGATGGTCTGTCCAGGTTCTTCTGGCTTAGTGAAAAAACTGCCCCACTTTCAGTTGGGGGGACACATGTTACACCTGGCATCCTTGGTGTGGTCACCCTTGACGTTTTTGCCTTCTGACCTCTTATTTTGCTGGCTTCATTTTCACTAGCTTTAGGACTCTGGTCACTTTACCATTGCCAACCAGTGCTAAAGTGAATGTACTCCCTGCATG
The DNA here is from genome assembly GCF_031143425.1 of Pleurodeles waltl. Taxonomy (NCBI): domain Eukaryota; kingdom Metazoa; phylum Chordata; class Amphibia; order Caudata; family Salamandridae; genus Pleurodeles; species Pleurodeles waltl. Next base: position 1,659,034,389 of record NC_090444.1, on the reverse strand, counting down.
AAGTATGATAGTATTGGCTTATCCACAATTGGCATATTTAATGTACTTATTCCTAGTAAAGTGTGCTACATGTACACAGGGCATATGAACTAAATGCTACTAGTGGGCCTGCAGCACTGATTGTGCTACCCACTTCAAACGTGTCTCAGACCTGCTGAGGCAGACTCTGTGTGGGCAATTATGAACTGCCATGTCCACCTGATAAGTTAACCCTCTTGCCAGGCTCAACCCTTCCTTTTTTATACATAGAAGTCACCCCTTTAGTTGGCACTGGACAGCCCTAAGGGCAGGGTACAGTGTATTTAAAAAGTTGGAGGCTCAGGCATGCACATTTTAGTTTTACATGTTCAGGTACTGAACAACTCTTAAATTCATTTGTCACTACTGCAAGGTGCATCTCTCCCATAGGTTAACATTGGGATTACCTTGTTACATATTATAAGTGTAATTTCCAATTAATGGGACCTCCAAGTTTGGTGTCTTTTGAATCACAATTTAAAATCCCAGCTTCTGGTAAAACTGGATTTTAAATTGTAATTCTAAAAATGCCATTTGTAGAAAGTTGGCCATCCTTCCAGACATCCACACACAAAGGGAGCAACTGAGGGCCTGATTTAGAGTTCGATTCATGGTTTACTCCATCACAAACATGACAGCTATCCTGTCCGCTGTATTACAGGTGTTATAGGACATATAAAGCACTTGTAAAATGGTAGTTGGGATAGCTGTTACATTTGTATCCTGTCCTCCAAACCCTAAGTCAGGCCCTACGTAATGCATGGCTATAGCACAGCTAGATGTTTTACAGCTTCCAGACACATATGTCATGTATTTGCAGTATTAGTTTCCTCAGAGGCAACTGTACAACAACAAGCCATCTCTTGCTCCTCATACACATATGCATACACCTATATGCCAACAGTTTCTAATCCCTGGCCTTCTTCATATCTAGTTATTCATATTATATCTGACTCGCTAAACATTCTATGTCAAATTCTATGATTTAATGCCAGCAGATATAACAACCTCAGTCCTTAGAGGTATGACCAGATTATTCTTAATCGTAAGGCGACATCTTAAAGAACCAACTATTAATTGTAAAACTGTATTTTATACTAGTCTAAAAATAGCTGCATTAAAGGGCTGCTATTTTACTGATTGCACCAATAGGTACTTTCCACATCATAATTTCCATGTACTAGGAAAGAGATAAGTATTTGAGCACTCCTTATTTCTATATGGTAGCCTAAAATCTTTTCTGAGATGACTTCCTGGCTTAGATCTCAGTAGCAAATTTGGAATCATTTCTTTGGCATAGGTATTAGTGATTATTTTGTGCTAGCAAAGCACTTTGGAAAGCTTGTCATTTTGGGACTTGGGACTTGTGGAAAATCATTTTATAGGTTTCATTTTGGCACATAAAAAACTTAAAGGAAGCTCAGAGAACATTTGTATCCAATTCTCCTATCAGTTGCCATACTAAAAGAACAGTCATCTTATAAATCGATCCTGCTGCCTAGAAATCCAGTAGTCTCATTTAGAATAATGAGAGCCCACGCGACAGCGTCACATATGCGTATTGATAATGGAGCCCGCCATTGCAGTGTGTAGCGCAGATCATGATTTCCTCTTGCATCCCAGGAATCTTGGTGCGCATCTGCCGGGCCCTCGTTGCGAAGCGCCCCTGCACCACCCTAGGTCTATATAGGCACTGGAGGGAGGAGAACTCGTAGCAACCCCAATGAGCGGGGCTCTGGGTCCTGGAACAGGTTCCTGACGTCCAGGGGGTGCACAGGAACCAGCATAGCAGTCCCTCTGTGTTCCGTTGGTGCTGCCGCCCCCTCTGGAAGAGCCCAACACCTAGGCAGCTACCATTCTCGTGGCCAGACCACGCCCTCTCCAGAGGCCCCATTTCTAACAGTGTGTGTACATGTGTCATAGTAGAGGGAGGCCACTTGGGTATATGATGGCAAATCTAACGTGTAAGTGACAATCTTTGGTGACATACTAGTTAGCTTTGCATAATGGTAGTCCGTTTGTGGTATTTTTATTGGAATTCTTGGCAACATTCTGGCTATCCCTGTTAACAGTGGCCCATTCATGACATATTGGAGGGATTCTTAGAAATATGCCACTTTCTCTGTATAGTATTGGTCCATCTGTGAGATATACTATTTTTGCAGATATGCTGGTTATCTGTGCAAAATAGGGGCCCGTTCATGACATAATTGTGGTCATTCTTGATGACATACTGTGTATTTCCACCTAATAGTGACCCTTCCATGGCATATTTCTGTGCATTCTTCATGACATGCTGGCTGTCTCCAAAATAGTAATAACGTTCTAGCTTTAATGCCTTACGGGCCTTATTGGGAAAAAGCTAGCTACCCATGGCATAATAGCGACCCGGTCTTAACTTATTGAGCCCTTTCTGACTTAATTGTGGTTATTCATGAAATACGATTGACAGCCACTGTTATAATGATGGTTCTAAATTGGAATTAAAAGCATTATTTGTGCATCTAAAATGCTAAAAGCAAGAGACGGATGAAAGGGACATGCTGACATGTGGGTAGAAAAATATATTTACTAAATATAGAAACCTAATAGTTTGGTAAAATTTACTGATTTCTCCCTAACATTATCTATTTGAGGGAATTTATTTTTATGTTCAATTAAAATATAAATATAGCATTTCATTTTTTCTGAAACCGGCAAACTGATAGTTCAGGCAGAAAGAATACATTTCAGAGATATATATTCACATGATATTTGTGCAATAATTCATGTTGTGTTCAAGATTTTTTGTGGATTTGAGTCCTTTGGTACCTGTGGGAATATGGTTATCATTTCATAACTTACGAGACATTTTGTGATCGATATTGAAAAGCTTTAGTCAGTGCTTCATTAGTAAAAAAATATATAAGTTCCAGGGCCTGCATCAGGAGCCCGCTGCATCTTACATCCCCTATTGCCCTTGCCAGCGCTGGCAATGGCAGTAACAACACAATTATATACTATTGCTCTCCTACAAGTGTGACAATCCAGACTATTCCAGGCCCCAAAGCTATTAGAATAGCTTTGCAACAGGTATTAGTAATTTTTAAAGTACATGGGATTAATAAACAACTGTTGTTGTGCTCATTTCTATATTAGACATTCATCGCCAACATGTGGCAGACTGTCATAAGTGGCGGTGTTGCCAATTAAGTATCATTACTGAGCACCGGAAACCACCAGCTCAAATTAAGCACTGGCTTTTTGGTAGTATCACTCGTACTCTCAGACCCCTGGAAATGTAACATTAATGTAACCTATTTGCTTCTGTGTTGTCTCTGTAATTGAGCATTTGCATTGTTGTGAGAGCTAGCAGGATTTGTCCATTCCTTCTTATTATATCCTGCTAGATTTTAGTTTGTTCACCCTTGCATTACAATGTTGACTGTCAGTCATAGGATATGGCTGAGAGTTTACTTGGAAGAAGACTAGATAGAAAAGGGAAGTAAATAATTTCTAAATAAATGGTAGGCCTGTAATACATTGGGGCATGTTAGAACTGACACCCTTGACTGATAGTCCCCAAAATGTGCTGTCTTTACTCCTTGTATCTTGCTTGACTCACTGTACTTTACCACTGCTAACCAGTGCTAACGTGCATGTGCCCTTTACATAAAAAAGGTAAAATTGGCCTACACCTAATTGGCTCATTTAATTTACTTGTATGTCCCTGGTAAATGGCAGTTCATGTACTCAGGTCCTGTAAATTCAACTAGTGGACCTGCAACACTCATTGTACCATCCACTCAAGTAGCCTGTTAAAACATGTCTGAGGGCTACAACTGAAGCCTGAAGAGCAGTGTTGAACTGCCATTTTGAAAAGGCAAAATAAACCATTTGCCAGGCCTAAACCCTCCTTTTCAATACTTATACATCACCCCATAGCTCAATTCTAACAACTCCTAGGGCAGGGTGCAAAGTATTTGAAAAGAAAGACATGTGTACTTATGTTTTACATACCCTTGCAGTCTAAAGTCGTTTTTCACTGTGGTAAGGTCTATCTCTCCCATTGTCCAACACTGGGTTACCTTACTGCATTTGTTAAGTGCTTACAAGTGCTTACTTTGGATTAGGAGTTCATACATTGGGTTATTGGTTGAGAGGGTGGAAGCCCCACTCGGACAACAACCACACTCATCTCATGTCAGGGAGAACCACAAAAGTACTAAATTAACCTGTGTTTAATATTCTGTTAGCTTAGCATAAAAGCAGTCAGGCTTAACTTAGAGACAATGTATAAAGTATGTCTGCAGCACACAAACAGTAATAAAGTGAAAACACAACACAAAGAAAATCCCAATCCAATTTAGACAAATAAAGTACATTTTAATAAATGAATTGATACAACAACAAAAAGATTTAGTTCTATAGAGCACATTGAAGCACAAAGTGGCTCTCACGGCCATTTGGTCGTTGTAGACCAGGTCAAAGTCACAAGTTCAGTCCAACCACAATGGAGTGCAGGCTGGATACATGGACAAGGTTAAAAAGAAAAAAGGGAGCACACTGCCTCACACTCAAGCAAAAAGTTAGCCCCAATGCATCATGGTAAATGCAGTCACTTCGTTTTGTGCTGAAAAAGTAATCAAAAGTCTTTCACCTAAGTAGGTGCAGCAAGTGCTGTGTATCTCTGGACACGTGTTTCTAGGTTTAGCCCGTCATCAGCAGAGAGCAGCCAAGTCTGTGGGGTTGCTTGAAATGCCGCCAAAAGTCTTCTCGGGTTTATGTACCACTCACTGGCGCACAGGTGCCTCTCCAGAGCTCGTCAGCTCGTTAGCTCAAGGGAGCAGTCATTGGACAAAAAGAAAAAAGGGAGCACACTGCCTCACACTCAAGCAAAAAGTTAGCCCCAATGCATCATGGTAAATGCAGTCACTTCGTTTTGTGCTGAAAAAGTAATCAAAAGTCTTTCACCTAAGTAGGTGCAGCAAGTGCTGTGTATCTCTGGACACGTGTTTCTAGGTTTAGCCCGTCATCAGCAGAGAGCAGCCAAGTCTGTGGGGTTGCTTGAAATGCCGCCAAAAGTCTTCTCGGGTTTATGTACCACTCACTGGCGCACAGGTGCCTCTCCAGAGCTCGTCAGCTCGTTAGCTCAAGGGAGCAGTCATTGGACAAAAAGAAAAAAGGGAGCACACTGCCTCACACTCAAGCAAAAAGTTAGCCCCAATGCATCATGGTAAATGCAGTCACTTCGTTTTGTGCTGAAAAAGTAATCAAAAGTCTTTCACCTAAGTAGGTGCAGCAAGTGCTGTGTATCTCTGGACACGTGTTTCTAGGTTTAGCCCATCATCAACAGAGAGCAGCCAAGTCTGTGGGGTTGCTTGAAATGCCGCCAAAAGTCTTCTCGGGTTTATGTACCACTCACTGGCGCACAGGTGCCTCTCCAGAGCTCGTCAGCTCGTTAGCTCAAGGGAGCAGTCATTGGACAAAAAGAAAAAAGGGAGCACACTGCCTCACACTCAAGCAAAAAGTTAGCCCCAATGCATCATGGTAAATGCAGTCACTTCGTTTTGTGCTGAAAAAGTAATCAAAAGTCTTTCACCTAAGTAGGTGCAGCAAGTGCTGTGTATCTCTGGACACGTGTTTCTAGGTTTAGCCCGTCATCAGCAGAGAGCAGCCAAGTCTGTGGGGTTGCTTGAAATGCCGCCAAAAGTCTTCTCGGGTTTATGTACCACTCACTGGCGCACAGGTGCCTCTCCAGAGCTCGTCAGCTCGTTAGCTCAAGGGAGCAGTCATTGGACAAAAAGAAAAAAGGGAGCACACTGCCTCACACTCAAGCAAAAAGTTAGCCCCAATGCATCATGGTAAATGCAGTCACTTCGTTTTGTGCTGAAAAAGTAATCAAAAGTCTTTCACCTAAGTAGGTGCAGCAAGTGCTGTGTATCTCTGGACACGTGTTTCTAGGTTTAGCCCGTCATCAGCAGAGAGCAGCCAAGTCTGTGGGGTTGCTTGAAATGCCGCCAAAAGTCTTCTCGGGTTTATGTACCACTCACTGGCGCACAGGTGCCTCTCCAGAGCTCGTCAGCTCGTTAGCTCAAGGGAGCAGTCATTGGACAAAAAGAAAAAAGGGAGCACACTGCCTCACACTCAAGCAAAAAGTTAGCCCCAATGCATCATGGTAAATGCAGTCACTTCGTTTTGTGCTGAAAAAGTAATCAAAAGTCTTTCACCTAAGTAGGTGCAGCAAGTGCTGTGTATCTCTGGACACGTGTTTCTAGGTTTAGCCCGTCATCAGCAGAGAGCAGCCAAGTCTGTGGGGTTGCTTGAAATGCCGCCAAAAGTCTTCTCGGGTTTATGTACCACTCACTGGCGCACAGGTGCCTCTCCAGAGCTCGTCAGCTCGTTAGCTCAAGGGAGCAGTCATTGGACAAAAAGAAAAAAGGGAGCACACTGCCTCACACTCAAGCAAAAAGTTAGCCCCAATGCATCATGGTAAATGCAGTCACTTCGTTTTGTGCTGAAAAAGTAATCAAAAGTCTTTCACCTAAGTAGGTGCAGCAAGTGCTGTGTATCTCTGGACACGTGTTTCTAGGTTTAGCCCGTCATCAGCAGAGAGCAGCCAAGTCTGTGGGGTTGCTTGAAATGCCGCCAAAAGTCTTCTCGGGTTTATGTACCACTCACTGGCGCACAGGTGCCTCTCCAGAGCTCGTCAGCTCGTTAGCTCAAGGGAGCAGTCATTGGACAAAAAGAAAAAAGGGAGCACACTGCCTCACACTCAAGCAAAAAGTTAGCCCCAATGCATCATGGTAAATGCAGTCACTTCATTTTGTGCTGAAAAAGTAATCAAAAGTCTTTCACCTAAGTAGGTGCAGCAAGTGCTGTGTATCTCTGGACACGTGTTTCTAGGTTTAGCCCGTCATCAGCAGAGAGCAGCCAAGTCTGTGGGGTTGCTTGAAATGCCGCCAAAAGTCTTCTCGGGTTTATGTACCACTCACTGGCGCACAGGTGCCTCTCCAGAGCTCGTCAGCTCGTTAGCTCAAGGGAGCAGTCATTGGACAAAAAGAAAAAAGGGAGCACACTGCCTCACACTCAAGCAAAAAGTTAGCCCCAATGCATCATGGTAAATGCAGTCACTTCGTTTTGTGCTGAAAAAGTAATCAAAAGTCTTTCACCTAAGTAGGTGCAGCAAGTGCTGTGTATCTCTGGACACGTGTTTCTAGGTTTAGCCCGTCATCAGCAGAGAGCAGCCAAGTCTGTGGGGTTGCTTGAAATGCCGCCAAAAGTCTTCTCGGGTTTATGTACCACTCACTGGCGCACAGGTGCCTCTCCAGAGCTCGTCAGCTCGTTAGCTCAAGGGAGCAGTCATTGGACAAAAAGAAAAAAGGGAGCACACTGCCTCACACTCAAGCAAAAAGTTAGCCCCAATGCATCATGGTAAATGCAGTCACTTCGTTTTGTGCTGAAAAAGTAATCAAAAGTCTTTCACCTAAGTAGGTGCAGCAAGTGCTGTGTATCTCTGGACACGTGTTTCTAGGTTTAGCCCGTCATCAGCAGAGAGCAGCCAAGTCTGTGGGGTTGCTTGAAATGCCGCCAAAAGTCTTCTCGGGTTTATGTACCACTCACTGGCGCACAGGTGCCTCTCCAGAGCTCGTCAGCTCGTTAGCTCAAGGGAGCAGTCATTGGACAAAAAGAAAAAAGGGAGCACACTGCCTCACACTCAAGCAAAAAGTTAGCCCCAATGCATCATGGTAAATGCAGTCACTTCATTTTGTGCTGAAAAAGTAATCAAAAGTCTTTCACCTAAGTAGGTGCAGCAAGTGCTGTGTATCTCTGGACACGTGTTTCTAGGTTTAGCCCGTCATCAGCAGAGAGCAGCCAAGTCTGTGGGGTTGCTTGAAATGCCGCCAAAAGTCTTCTCGGGTTTATGTACCACTCACTGGCGCACAGGTGCCTCTCCAGAGCTCGTCAGCTCGTTAGCTCAAGGGAGCAGTCATTGGACAAAAAGAAAAAAGGGAGCACACTGCCTCACACTCAAGCAAAAAGTTAGCCCCAATGCATCATGGTAAATGCAGTCACTTCGTTTTGTGCTGAAAAAGTAATCAAAAGTCTTTCACCTAAGTAGGTGCAGCAAGTGCTGTGTATCTCTGGACACGTGTTTCTAGGTTTAGCCCGTCATCAGCAGAGAGCAGCCAAGTCTGTGGGGTTGCTTGAAATGCCGCCAAAAGTCTTCTCGGGTTTATGTACCACTCACTGGCGCACAGGTGCCTCTCCAGAGCTCGTCAGCTCGTTAGCTCAAGGGAGCAGTCATTGGACAAAAAGAAAAAAGGGAGCACACTGCCTCACACTCAAGCAAAAAGTTAGCCCCAATGCATCATGGTAAATGCAGTCACTTCGTTTTGTGCTGAAAAAGTAATCAAAAGTCTTTCACCTAAGTAGGTGCAGCAAGTGCTGTGTATCTCTGGACACGTGTTTCTAGGTTTAGCCCGTCATCAGCAGAGAGCAGCCAAGTCTGTGGGGTTGCTTGAAATGCCGCCAAAAGTCTTCTCGGGTTTATGTACCACTCACTGGCGCACAGGTGCCTCTCCAGAGCTCGTCAGCTCGTTAGCTCAAGGGAGCAGTCATTGGACAAAAAGAAAAAAGGGAGCACACTGCCTCACACTCAAGCAAAAAGTTAGCCCCAATGCATCATGGTAAATGCAGTCACTTCGTTTTGTGCTGAAAAAGTAATCAAAAGTCTTTCACCTAAGTAGGTGCAGCAAGTGCTGTGTATCTCTGGACACGTGTTTCTAGGTTTAGCCCGTCATCAGCAGAGAGCAGCCAAGTCTGTGGGGTTGCTTGAAATGCCGCCAAAAGTCTTCTCGGGTTTATGTACCACTCACTGGCGCACAGGTGCCTCTCCAGAGCTCGTCAGCTCGTTAGCTCAAGGGAGCAGTCATTGGACAAAAAGAAAAAAGGGAGCACACTGCCTCACACTCAAGCAAAAAGTTAGCCCCAATGCATCATGGTAAATGCAGTCACTTCGTTTTGTGCTGAAAAAGTAATCAAAAGTCTTTCACCTAAGTAGGTGCAGCAAGTGCTGTGTATCTCTGGACACGTGTTTCTAGGTTTAGCCCGTCATCAGCAGAGAGCAGCCAAGTCTGTGGGGTTGCTTGAAATGCCGCCAAAAGTCTTCTCGGGTTTATGTACCACTCACTGGCGCACAGGTGCCTCTCCAGAGCTCGTCAGCTCGTTAGCTCAAGGGAGCAGTCATTGGACAAAAAGAAAAAAGGGAGCACACTGCCTCACACTCAAGCAAAAAGTTAGCCCCAATGCATCATGGTAAATGCAGTCACTTCGTTTTGTGCTGAAAAAGTAATCAAAAGTCTTTCACCTAAGTAGGTGCAGCAAGTGCTGTGTATCTCTGGACACGTGTTTCTAGGTTTAGCCCGTCATCAGCAGAGAGCAGCCAAGTCTGTGGGGTTGCTTGAAATGCCGCCAAAAGTCTTCTCGGGTTTATGTACCACTCACTGGCGCACAGGTGCCTCTCCAGAGCTCGTCAGCTCGTTAGCTCAAGGGAGCAGTCATTGGACAAAAAGAAAAAAGGGAGCACACTGCCTCACACTCAAGCAAAAAGTTAGCCCCAATGCATCATGGTAAATGCAGTCACTTCATTTTGTGCTGAAAAAGTAATCAAAAGTCTTTCACCTAAGTAGGTGCAGCAAGTGCTGTGTATCTCTGGACACGTGTTTCTAGGTTTAGCCCGTCATCAGCAGAGAGCAGCCAAGTCTGTGGGGTTGCTTGAAATGCCGCCAAAAGTCTTCTCGGGTTTATGTACCACTCACTGGCGCACAGGTGCCTCTCCAGAGCTCGTCAGCTCGTTAGCTCAAGGGAGCAGTCATTGGACAAAAAGAAAAAAGGGAGCACACTGCCTCACACTCAAGCAAAAAGTTAGCCCCAATGCATCATGGTAAATGCAGTCACTTCGTTTTGTGCTGAAAAAGTAATCAAAAGTCTTTCACCTAAGTAGGTGCAGCAAGTGCTGTGTATCTCTGGACACGTGTTTCTAGGTTTAGCCCGTCATCAGCAGAGAGCAGCCAAGTCTGTGGGGTTGCTTGAAATGCCGCCAAAAGTCTTCTCGGGTTTATGTACCACTCACTGGCGCACAGGTGCCTCTCCAGAGCTCGTCAGCTCGTTAGCTCAAGGGAGCAGTCATTGGACAAAAAGAAAAAAGGGAGCACACTGCCTCACACTCAAGCAAAAAGTTAGCCCCAATGCATCATGGTAAATGCAGTCACTTCGTTTTGTGCTGAAAAAGTAATCAAAAGTCTTTCACCTAAGTAGGTGCAGCAAGTGCTGTGTATCTCTGGACACGTGTTTCTAGGTTTAGCCCGTCATGAGCAGAGAGCAGCCAAGTCTGTGGGGTTGCTTGAAATGCCGCCAAAAGTCTTCTCGGGTTTATGTACCACTCACTGGCGCACAGGTGCCTCTCCAGAGCTCGTCAGCTCGTTAGCTCAAGGGAGCAGTCATTGGACAAAAAGAAAAAAGGGAGCACACTGCCTCACACTCAAGCAAAAAGTTAGCCCCAATGCATCATGGTAAATGCAGTCACTTCGTTTTGTGCTGAAAAAGTAATCAAAAGTCTTTCACCTAAGTAGGTGCAGCAAGTGCTGTGTATCTCTGGACACGTGTTTCTAGGTTTAGCCCGTCATCAGCAGAGAGCAGCCAAGTCTGTGGGGTTGCTTGAAATGCCGCCAAAAGTCTTCTCGGGTTTATGTACCACTCACTGGCGCACAGGTGCCTCTCCAGAGCTCGTCAGCTCGTTAGTTCAAGGGAGCAGTCATTGGACAAAAAGAAAAAAGGGAGCACACTGCCTCACACTCTAGCAAAAAGTTAGCCCCAATGCATCATGGTAAATGCAGTCACTTCGTTTTGTGCTGAAAAAGTAATCAAAAGTCTTTCACCTAAGTAGGTGCAGCAAGTGCTGTGTATCTCTGGACACGTGTTTCTAGGTTTAGCCCGTCATCAGCAGAGAGCAGCCAAGTCTGTGGGGTTGCTTGAAATGCCGCCAAAAGTCTTCTCGGGTTTATGTACCACTCACTGGCGCACAGGTGCCTCTCCAGAGCTCGTCAGCTCGTTAGCTCAAGGGAGCAGTCATTGGACAAAAAGAAAAAAGGGAGCACACTGCCTCACACTCAAGCAAAAAGTTAGCCCCAATGCATCATGGTAAATGCAGTCACTTCGTTTTGTGCTGAAAAAGTAATCAAAAGTCTTTCACCTAAGTAGGTGCAGCAAGTGCTGTGTATCTCTGGACACGTGTTTCTAGGTTTAGCCCGTCATCAGCAGAGAGCAGCCAAGTCTGTGGGGTTGCTTGAAATGCCGCCAAAAGTCTTCTCGGGTTTATGTACCACTCACTGGCGCACAGGTGCCTCTCCAGAGCTCGTCAGCTCGTTACTGAGTGGTACAAAAACCTGTGAAGACGTTTGGCGGCATTTCAAGCGACCCCTTCAGTTACATACGCTCTCTGCTGATGACGGCCGAAAGCCAGAAACACGTGTCCAGAGATACGGCACTCGCTGCACCTACCTTAGGTGAAAGACTTTCTACAGCGATACGGCACTTGCTGCACCTACTAAGGGTGAATCATTTTTTGAAAAATTCTTGCTATTTACATTTAAATGACTGCATTTACCATGATGCCTTGGGGCTATTTTCCGCTTAAATGCAAGGCAGTGTGCTCCCTTTTTCTTTTTGGATGTCTAAATGACGGCTCCCGTGAGCCTCTTGCTGACGAGCACTGGCGATGCACCTGTGTGCCTACTGAGTGGTACAAAAACCTGTGAAGACGTTTGGCGGCATTTCAAGCGACCCCTTCAGTTACATACGCTCTCTGCTGATGACGGCCGAAAGCCAGAAACACGTGTCCAGAGATACGGCACTCGCTGCACCTACCTTAGGTGAAAGACTTTCTACAGCGATACGGCACTTGCTGCACCTACTAAGGGTGAATCATTTTTTGAAAAATTCTTGCTATTTACATTTAAATGACTGCATTTACCATGATGCCTTGGGGCTATTTTCCGCTTGAATGCAAGGCAGTGTGCTCCCTTTTTCTTTTTGGATGTCTAAATGACGGCTCCCGTGAGCCTCTTGCTGACGAGCACTGGCGATGCACCTGTGTGCCTACTGAGTGGTACAAAAACCTGTGAAGACGTTTGGCGGCATTTCAAGCGACCCCTTCAGTTACATACGCTCTCTGCTGATGACGGCCGAAAGCCAGAAACACGTGTCCAGAGATACGGCACTCGCTGCACCTACCTTAGGTGAAAGACTTTCTACAGCGATATGGCACTTGCTGCACCTACTAAGGGTGAATCATTTTTTGAAAAATTCTTGCTATTTACATTTAAATGACTGCATTTACCATGATGCCTTGGGGCTATTTTCCGCTTGAATGCAAGGCAGTGTGCTCCCTTTTTCTTTTTGGATGTCTAAATGACGGCTCCCATGAGCCTCTTGCTGACGAGCACTGGCGATGCACCTGTGTTCCTACTGAGTGGTACAAAAACCTGTGAAGACGTTTGGCGGCATTTCAAGCGACCCCTTCAGTTACATACGCTCTCTGCTGATGACGGCCGAAAGCCAGAAACACGTGTCCAGAGATACGGCACTCGCTGCACCTACCTTAGGTGAAAGACTTTCTACAGCGATACGGCACTTGCTGCACCTACTAAGGGTGAATCATTTTTTGAAAAATTCTTGCTATTTACATTTAAATGACTGCATTTACCATGATGCCTTGGGGCTATTTTCCGCTTGAATGCAAGGCAGTGTGCTCCCTTTTTCTTTTTGGATGTCTAAATGACGGCTCCCGTGAGCCTCTTGCTGACGAGCACTGGCGATGCACCTGTGTGCCTACTGAGTGGTACAAAAACCTGTGAAGACGTTTGGCGGCATTTCAAGCGACCCCTTCAGTTACATACGCTCTCTGCTGATGACGGCCGAAAGCCAGAAACACGTGTCCAGAGATACGGCACTCGCTGCACCTACCTTAGGTGAAAGACTTTCTACAGCGATACGGCACTTGCTGCACCTACTAAGGGTGAATCATTTTTTGAAAAATTCTTGCTATTTACATTTAAATGACTGCATTTACCATGATGCCTTGGGGCTATTTTCCGCTTGAATGCAAGGCAGTGTGCTCCCTTTTTCTTTTTGGATGTCCACAGGGACAAGGTTAGTCACACAGAAAATACCTTCTCAATGTCCTGTGCAGAGAGTTCTGTTTGCGGTGGAGGCGGCTGCAAGGAGCACTGAGAGCATCCTGGATGGTTGTAACTGTAGCGTGAAGAGCAGGCCTGGTGGCATGGCATTGCTGTTGTTCAAAGATCTGCTCAAGCGTCACAGACAGTTATTGCTGGAAATTTGCATTGGCAGTCACCACAAGCTTTAGTTGATGTAGTGCAAAGTGCAGCTTTCACGTTGCTGGTCATTGTTGGCAGTTGCTGTAGCACAAACAGCCAGGTCGACCATAACATTTGTGGTAGCTGTCATGGTGGGTGTAGAGTATTGGCTCAAACAGCCCATTAGGTGTTGTAAAGACCCCAATACTTCAGGATTTCACCTTTCATCTCAGGAGAAGCTCAACTAATGCCAGCCAAGGGTCCTGGACCTTTGGAGACTCCTCTTAGGGAACACAAGCTCATTTCAGCAGAGGCCAGCATGGCTCAGACAGGACCTGTCGGAGGTCCAGTGCAGTAGGTAAGCTGGGCTGTTGCAGGGAGGCCTCTAGAGCTTGTTATGTCCCTGTAGCTCAGACAGGAGGTCAATCAACTTACACTTGGAGTCACTATGGTCCATCTGCGATGAAGGGAACAGGTCCAGTCTTCCTTCTCAGAGGGAAACGCAATACTCAATTGTAATTTAAAATTCTCTTTAATGGTAAAGTCAGATTTTATGTCACATTCCTAGAAAGACCACTTTTAGAGAGTTGCCATTTTCTTTCCTAATTATTTGGGCCTTGTGCCAGTATCCTGGATCAGAAGACTGTGAATGTCTCTGCTGTTGGGGTTTGCGTATTCTTCCCAGACAGTGACACAAAGGGGACTAAGTGTGGGCACACTTCAAAGGGCTTTGCCACCAGCACACCCAAAATAACCTGACACTAGTATTTTGCCACCCCAAATGTTTGGAGCCTTCACAAGGGAAGAGAAGAACTTTCTAGAACCAGATGGGGGGACAGGAGATGGTGTCCATCCACACAAAAAGGCTGGCACCAGGAATAAATATTGGACCCCCAGAACCACGCTTCAGGTCACTTCTAGAAGAATCAGAAGGACTGCTCTGCTGTCCTTCTGCTGGAATGAAAGCCCTGCTTCTGGAAGGACTTGCCTTGTTGATTGGAGCTGCTCCTTAAACCCAGGGCCACCAGTGTGACTCCAAGGCCTAGCTGGTGGCCTCCTGCGTGAGCTGCAGGGACACAACAAGCTCAACAGACCCTGCAACTTAACTGCCTCCTGCGTCTAGTCCATGCTGGATTGAGTCCTAGCCCCCAAGGTATGTGCCCCCATGTCCTGAACCCCTCATGTGGGTATAAAGTGGCCCCCTCCTATCAAAATCCAAAACTGGTACTACCAGCAAGCCAATCTGACATCAGCAGCGGGGCTGACTTTATTGCAGCTCTTGCTTCATTCTTCTCAGCACCAGCAAATTTGTTTCAGCTGGACTTCTCAGCAATGGTATCCGTCCTTGTGGAACTCTCTTTGGCTACAGTCTGCAGCCTGTTCCTGCAGGGGTATTTCGTGCTCTAGAAAGACGTCTGCCTCTGAAGGTTGAAATCTTCACCAGGCGTTATGGTGACCAGCACCCCATCAATGATGACAACCTCCTTGACCTGAAAATCTAATATTTCCTCGGTCCTTCCCATGCTCTATCACAGTCAGCTTTAACTTTATCACAGTCTCACACTACCAGATGCCTGCAGTTGGCGCTTTGTTCTATTTGAAGCTATTTTTCGCTAAAAAATTAAAACATTCATTTGGTATGCAGGGTATATTTACTAAAATGTCTCGAATCACAGTGCAGCAAACAAAGTGGCTGCTTTGGGTTGCCTGAGGAGAGAGCACAACAGTGACATATCTGTTGAGATCTGGTGCTGTCATGCTCACCCCAGGGCTGGTGCACAATTAGGCAATCTCTGCCACACAAAACGCTTTGCACTTTAGTGTAAGGGTGTGTGTGTGTGATGTCTAGAATAGGTCTTGTACTGGAATGATACCCTTCCAGGACAAAATATTATGTTTAAACTAGCTTTTCAACTTTTCCTACTTTATATGTATGCTGTACAGTGCAAAACACATGCAAAGTCAAAAAAGATTGGAAAAAAAGCATTTCCCCTCTATAACGTCAATGTCTAAACTGCTTTATTTATTGATGAAAACCCTGTCTCCTTTTTTCAGTAGATTTGGGGCTGTATTATGAATATGGCACAGTTTCCTTGTTTTTGCCATGACCCTACGCAAACAAGGAAAGTGCACCATATTAGAATGAATGTGCTCCCCCCGTGGGGCAGCACATTCAAGTGAAATATAGAACAGCTGTTTAAAAGCTGTGCCGTGTTTCTCTGTGGAGGTGACAACCCGCCTGCGCGTTTAAGGAGGATTAGAGATCTTCTTCTAGGCAGGTGCAGTCAACGACTACACTCACCTGCTGAGGGATGTCTGAGGGGCTCATACGACTCTCTTTCTCCCCATGAGAGGGCTGCCTGTAGGAGGCACACTGAAGGTGAGCTATCATTTTTTGTGGTGCGCTTTCAGTGCACCTCGTAAAGGCATGTTTGCTTCTGCACCCATTTTGGTAGTACAATGCATGCGCAGAGGGAAAGTTATTCCTCATTTGCATGGGGCCACACACCCATGCAAATCAAGGAACCCCCTCTCATGATAGTGCTGGTGCAACATGTGCACCAGAGCTATCTGTATGACAGAAGGGGAAGCACAAGCATCTGCAGCCCCTTCTGTAACACCATTGCACTCAGGGGCACACAAAGTGGGTGCACTCTCTTGTTGTGCACCTGGGGCACACTGTATAATATAGGCCATGGTTTTGCATCTCAAACCATGGGTGGTCGCATGGGAACACCCATGTACCAACAATGAACAACCCCTTAATGCTCAGTAATGTAAAGCAGCACTAGATGCCGCTTCACGTTACTTCAAGGACTCTTTCCAGCTCAAATTAAGTTTTGCAATACAAAGTGAAGGTAAAAATATACATTTTTCACCAATTTGCATCACTTTTGCGATTCAAACCCCATGCAAAATGTTAGTAAATTTAGCCTATGACACTTAGCCAACTTCTAGGATGTATTATGTTAAAAAAATCTACTGTTTTGCAACCATTGTTTCCAGAGTTTCGTGAGTAGGTAGTGAGTCCAAAATCACTGGGGAAAGGAACTGTTGCCTGGCACATCACACAGTTATTCTGATATTTTATTAAAGCCCTTCACATCCTCTAGATTTTTGTGTAAAATGCAACATTTGGACATATTTCAAATTAAGTTGACCCTTGCCCTTTACTTAAAGGAATTCTGGTTCGCTTGCTTAACCTGGTCACCCACTGCTACCGCTTCACAGGCTTTTCCTTCTGCTCACATGGGCATTTTATCACCTTCGAGGAAGAAACCAATTGGAATATACTAGGAGCCATTAAAAACACGAGCACAGAAAAGTACACAATATATCTGTGGTGCATCAAATCTTCGTCAATCCCCCAGCTAGGAAAATGTCAAGCCACTCATCAAAAACTTTTAACTAAATCCGAAGGAACAATCCTATTTCCCACCAAGGACTACACCTGCATATTGAAAAAATGCAAAAGTATATTAAAGTCTTGTGGTTCATGTTGTAAAAAATCCAAAATAACAGATGACCACAAAAATGGAAAAAATAATTCTTGAAATCCGTGTAGTATTTCAAAAGAGCTCGGCTTTTGGCCCCTTGCCTTAAATTGTTAAATGTGCCACGGTGTACCGGGGGGGCTATTTAAATGTTTAAAATCACATTTAATCTATTCCACAATAAATTTCAGATATGAGATTCTCTGACTCTATCCTAGTTAAAAACCGCACTGGTGGCTATTTATTGCTTTTCGCTCTTTTCTGTGTGAAAATAGCAATATTGTGCACAAAAAGCCTGTTGGGAAGAAAAGCGCTCCATCATAGCTGGAAGCAGATGGCAAGCAGATTTTGTGCATCATTTGTAAATGATTTCAAAATGTATTTGTCTATTCCAAGGAGATTACTGGAATCTACATCTGCATTGCGATATAATTGCTTCCACATCACATGAGCAAGGTTTGGGAGAAAAATATGGGAACCCATACATACAATAGCTTTTGGTGGTATTTCAATACTTGTGTCAGAGAAGCCAAACCGGCCTTAGTAATTAATAATGCTTGGTTTACTGTGTTGCACAGATAGAACAAAAAGGATTCAAACATGAGTTTCATGTGAATGAAACTTGATACCTCTCATTTCGGCGATTACTGAATTTGGACTGAATGAAGATGTACTGATTACCAGATGTTACTTCTAGAGCATCCCCTCATTCTCCAATGCCTTTCAACACCTGCTAAACATCACCCTTTCCCAGCCTTCCTGAAAAGGATGAAGTATTTGAGCGACTATAATTGTTTGAGTCAAACTGAATCCCACTAGCAACTTTCTGTTATTCTTTCTAATTGGGTGAACTCTGTAAACATATATTGAAACGCTGAATGGATGTCTGGAATGGCTTCTAAATGCACTAGATCGAGCGGTGGAAAGAAAACTCAATATCTTTGGATGCTGAGATTATTATGGTGGTTCAAACTGTGCAAAGTTGTACACCTTACAGATTTTTTTAGTTATATAAACATACCAAGAAATCATTACATTTGCTTTAGTGAAGAACGGGTTGCATGCTTATAGCTTCCCACAAAACTCTGATTCTGAAAGCACTGCCTCTCAATGACTAAAGTAGCCCAATTGTGAACCTTGAGATCAATGCACCAGTAATAGTCGTGGCAGTAATAGTGTTACTATTGGACCCGACAGCCTTGAATTGGTTTTCCCCCAACTTTTTGCCTTCCATCCTCCTGTTTTTGTTGGCTTCATTTTGCTGGCTTTAGGACTCTGAACACCTTTCGACTGCTAATCAGTGCTTAAGTGCTTGTGCTCACTCCCTTAAACATGGGAACATTGACTTCTACCCAATTGGCACATTTAATTTACTTTTAAGTCCCTGGTAAGGTGCAACTACATGTACTCAGGGCCTGTAAATTAAATGCTACTAGTGGGTCTTTAGCACGAATATAAGAAGACTTTTTAAACATGTCTCAGGTCTGCCATTGTGGCCTGTGTGTGAAGTTTACAACCGCTAATTCGACCTGGCAAAATAAACCTTTCCTTAGGCCTAAACCTTCCTTACTAATACATATACTTCACCCTTAAGGCAGGCCCTAAATAGCCCAAAGGGCAGAGTGCTGTGTATTTAAAAATTTGAACATGTACTTTTAACTTTTACATGCCCTGGTAGTGAAAAATTCTTACATTTGTTTTTCACTAGTACAAGTTCTACCTCTCTCATTGGATAACACTGGCTTGACTTATTACATTTAATCAGTGGTAACCTCTAATTGGGAGCAAGTAGGGATGTCAAGTGTAGTGTCTAAATAATTGTAATTTAAAACCCTCTTAGAAAATAAATCAGATTTTAAGTCACAATGCTAAAAGTGCCACTTTCAGAAATGTGGCATTTTCTTGTCCTAACCATTTGGTGCCTGCAGCCTCTGGGTCACATGACTAGTTGTGCCTGGAAGTTGATCTTTGTGCATTGCTGCCAGACAAGGAGACAAAGGGTAAATGGGTGTTGGCAGGATGGGCCACCTCTGACTTGATGGAGTGGGGGAGCTGTCACCTATCACACGAGAACATGACAAAGGCTCCGCCTGAGCACAGTCACAAAGGGTCCACCTGAACACAGTCACAAAGGGTTTGACACCAGTCATTTGTGACCCCAGACAAACTGGGGCCAAGGAACAGAGTCAGGAAAGTCCAACCACCTCTGGGGTGGAAACCCACAAAAGCGTCTCCTACTTCAAAGTGGGCACCAGGTCTAAATAATGGACCCTGAAACCCAACTCTTCAGTACATCTCTGAACTCAGGACTGCTATTCTGTTGCCCTGTTGCCCTACTGCCTGAGTGAGAATGATCTGGCGTGCATCTTGAACCCAGGACCACAGAGTAATTGCAAGGGCTAGTTGGCTGGCCTTCTGATCAGAGTCTCAGAGACAGAAAACGCTTAAGCGACCTTGAACCCAGAGACTGTGCTCTGTCTACTGTGAATCCTACCCTCACCCCAAGTGGTGCCACCCCATCTTAGATCCTTAGAAGTGGGCCTGTAGGTGCTGTGCCAAGCCCAGCTGTAGTCCTGTGGGCAGAACTGATGCAGCGCAACATATCTCCTTGCAGCTTTGCTTTGGAACACCTGCAGCGCGACACATCATTGTTGACAGACCACGCACCACAACTCACAATCTCCTCGTAGCCACTGCTGTGAGACCCATTCTTGATGCACGCCTTTGCATTGCAAGCCCTTTGTCAAATGCATCCTCAACAATGATGCAGGATACAACATCGCACCCCTGTAGCTTCTTCGGAGGAGCCAGTGTGCAACATATCTTTGACTTAGGATTCACATTTCAAGTCCCTTGTCAATGGAATCCTCGCCACCTTCTTCCATCGCAAGATCACCGACCTCCACGACAGCTTCGGACACCAGACCCAACCAAGCATCACCGAACCCACACCCCCGGCCATCACCCTCAACGCCTGGACCCACATCAACACTGAAGAAACCAAAATCACCATGAACTCTATCCACTCCGGCGCCCCATCGGACCCCTGCCCTCACTTCATCTTCAATAAAGCTGACAACATCATCGCCCCGCTCCTCCAGACCATCATCAACTCTTCATTTTCTTCTGCTACCTTCCCCGAAAGCTGGAAACACGCCAAAGTCAACGCCCTACTAAAGAAACCTACGGCTGACCCAAGCGACCTGAAAAACTTCCGCCCCATCCCGCTCCTCCCCTTCCCTGCCAAGGTAATAGAGAAGACCGTCAACAAACAGCTTACCAACTTCCTGGAAGACAACAACCTTCTCGACCCTTCACAAACCGGATTCCGAACCAACCACAGCACTGAAACCGCCCTCATCTCAGTCACAGACGACATCAGAACCCTGATGGACAACGGTGAAACAGTCGCCCTCATCCTCCTCGACCTCTCGGCTGCCTTCGACACCGTCTGTCACCGCACCCTAATAACCCGCCTCCGCTCCACCGGGATCCAAGGCCAGGCCCTGGACTGGATCGCCTCCTTCCTCTCAAACCGCTCTCAAAGAGTTTACCTCCCACCTTTTCGCTCAGACCCCACCGAGATCATCTGCGGCGCACCTCAAGGCTCCTCGCTCAGCCCGACACTCTTCAATGTCTACATGAGCCCCCTCGCCGACATCGTACGCAAGCACAACATCATCATCACCTCCTACGCCGACGACACCCAACTTATACTCTCCCTCACCAAGGACCCCGCCAGCGCTAAGACCAACCTACAAGACGGCATGAAGGACGTCGCAGATTGGATGAGGCTCAGCCGCCTAAAGCTGAACTCGGACAAAACGGAAGTCCTCATCCTCGGCAACACCCCGACCGCATGGGACGATTCCTGGTGACCCACGGCCCTTGGCACCACACCGACCCCCTCAGACCACGCCCGCAACCTCGGCTTCATCTTGGACCCTCTTCTCACCATGACCAAACAAGTCAACGCCGTGTCCTCCGCCTGCTTCCTCACCCTCCGCATGCTCCGCAAGATCTTCCGCTGGATCCCCGCCGACACCAGAAAAACCGTGACCCACGCCCTCGTCACGAGCTGCCTGGACTACGGCAACATCCTCTATGCTGGGACCACCGCTAAACTCCAAAAACGCCTGCAACGTATTCAAAACGCCTCGTCCCGCCTCATCCTCGACGTACCCCGCAACAGCCACATCTCCGCACACCTGAGACACCTGCATTGGCTCCCAGTCAGCAAAAGGATCACCTTCCGACTTCTCACCCACGCACACAAAGCCCTCCACAACAAGGGACCGGAATACCTCAACCGTCGCCTCAGCTTCTACGCCCCCACCCGTCTCCTCCGTTCCTCTGGCCTCGCGCTCGCTGCCGTCCCTCGCATCCGCCGCTCCACGGCGGGTGGGAGGTCCTTCTCCAACCTGGCAGCCAAGACCTGGAACACCCTCCCCACCAGCCTCAGGACCACCCAGGACCACTCCGCATTCCGGAGACTCCTCAAGACCTGGCTTTTCGAGCAGCAGTAACCCCCCCTCCGCCCTAGTGCCTTGAGACCCGCACGGGTGAGTAGCGCGCTTTATAAATGTTCATGATTTTTTTTTTTATATTTATTATTATTTTTTTATTTTTTTGAACAATGATGCAAGAGCATGCATCACAGCCCTGCAACTTTCCCGGAACTGCCACTGTGTGATGCATTCTCAGCACGTGAATTTGCAACTCTCCATAAACCACGAATTAACGTACTTTGTTCATCGGGTCTTATTTGGTCCCTGTATCCAACCCATTCTCCATCGCCCTCAGCCTAAGCTTGTGACTTTGTCCTATTGCAGTGCTACCAGGTATCCATAGTTGGCACTTTCTGCTTCTAAGCACTGCTTTCAAATAAATCCTTGAAATTTTATTTCTCCGGTTCTTCTGACTGGATTTTTATTGTTTTGGTCTCAAATAATTTATTTCATTGTACTTTATGTTTTAACTTTGGTGTGAAACGTTTCCTGTGCTGTGTTCATTTGGGGCCTGTAGCCTGTTTCCTGGGTCACAAGACTAGCTGCAGGTGGCAGTTGAACTTTGTGTATTCCTCCAAGACAGCCACAAAATAGGGGATCTGAGTTTAGGCAGGATGGCCCTTCCTGACTTGATGAGAGGGATGGAGCTGCCAGGTGTCACATTTGCACTTTAAAGACACTGCCTCAGCTCACATACAAAGGTTTTCACATTAGCCTATTGTGCCTGCAGACAGCCTGGGACCAGGGCATGGAGGCAGGAAACTCCAAACACTTCTGTAGGGGGAACAATCTAGAACTTTCTTTCTCTTGAAAGTGGGCACCAGGTGGAAAAAGGGGACCCTCGGACCACTCTTCAGTATACTCCTGGATCTGTGGATACTACAAAAGAAGGACTGCCCTGTTACTAGAAGACTGCTCTGCTATTCGAGGACTGCCCTGATGTCTGAGTAGGAAGACTAGAACTACACACTTTATCCTATGCTGAAGTGACTCCAAGAGTCAGCTGACTGACCTCCTGTTCTGAGCTATTGGGACCCAACAAGCTCCAGAGGTCCCTCTACACCTGCTTGCTGACCTGCTGCACTAGAACTGCCGGGATCTGCAACTAGACATGACCCAGCCCTGCTGACCTGTGCTGGAGTGGGGTTCTGATCTCCAAGAGGTGCCTCTCAGGTCCTGGCCACTTGGTGTTGCATCAGTTGAGCTCCTCCTAGAAAAAAGAAAAAAAATCCTCAACTTTTGGACTCTTTGTGACCTCGCACAAGCTTGTTCGTTCCAAGATCTTGCTCCCCGTGCCAACAGGCAGTGCAAAGCTCCGGTGAATCTGAGATCGTCTGTCAGTGACGACCAGCAATGTGAGATCTGCACTTCGCCCTACAACATTGGCAGCCCGCGGTCACCTCCAAAGCAAATCTCCAGCTATGACCAACTGCAATGCTTGACAGGATCTCTGTGCTACAGCAATAGCCTTCCGCAATCCCCAGCTCATTCTTCGTGCTTCAGCAATTGCAATCCAGAAAGCTCTCTCTGCTCCTCTCGGTCCCCTTCACTTTTAACTGGACTCTTCACACTGGGTTTTATAAGGTAACTTTTTCAACAGGACTGACCTGATCCCTATACCGACCTGTGCTCTATTGCAGTGAGCCTGAACTAATGACCTCACCCGGTCTCACACGACCCAATAACCCTGAGTGGTGCTTTGTGCTATACTTACCGTAAATCTTTGAATTTTCATATCTCTAGTTCTACTGATTGGATTTTTGGTATTTTGGTGTCAAATACTTTGCTATTTTTTGTTCTCTATTTTAAAAAATAGTATGGGATTTTTGTTTTGTTGTGCTTTTATTTTACTACTGTTTGTATGCTACCTAAATAACTTTACACTTTGCCTCTAAGTTATGCCAGAATTGTTTTGTGCCAAACTACCGGATGGTTAAGCACAGGTTAATTCAATGACTTTTGTGGTTCACCCTGACAAGCGTTGGGGCTGTTGTTTGAGAAGGACTCACAACCCCTTCAACGAACAACCAATTTATCATAAGGACTGAATATACTGATTAGAAACACAGGTAAGTTTCAGTTATGGTTGAAATTAAAATTATAAACGGACACGATTTTAAGTATAGTATGATGTTTTGGTTTCAGTATGTGTTGAAATATAAAGTGATGTGAAGTCCTCCTATTTATTGTTATAAATGTTACAAAGGCATAACCATTGCATTTGGTTTGCAAATTATAGTTTCTACGACTGGTGTGCAAGTTATGATTTGATGCAAATCCATTCACTAGATTTTGATATTTTTTTCTTAGAGAAAGATGTTGGACATACTTCGGTCTGCAACCCAGAATTTGAAATATAAGTAAAATGCTATTGGATGAGTGGGCATCTTATCTGGGCTGGGGAGTGGTCCATAAATAGTCAGTAGACTCAGATAGGCTAGCCATAGCGTAACACAGGACTAAGTGTCCATTGCCTATAAAAAAATAAAAGGGGTTAGAACAGTCTACTGTAGGTCCATTTGTAAAATCCCAAAGGGACATTTAAGGGTGCATTTTTTTAAATGTCATCTTTCTCAAGGGGTTGACGGATCCCACAACTGAGGTGGTGTACTCCTAAGTGTCCCTCAAGCCTGAAAATCATTCATGAACACCAGTGACTACAGATCAGAATCCATAATCCAGAAGATTCAGCTGGCGCCCAATGACCCTCAGGTGGCCCTTGGGTTCACAAACCCACTGCAGGATTAACAAACCTAAAACAATACAGACAAAAACATGAACTATCATTGGCCAGACAGAGACTCTTTGTGGTGGATTAACCAGAGGGTGGTTTGGCCTCATGACCTGGATAGGTGGTCATGATGAACCCCTGTCATGTAGTTTCTCAAAAAGAGTTGCTAGAAGGCAAATGTGTAAGTAAGCTATTTTGTGACTTTTCCAATGGTTTAGTCTAACTGTCCCTTCAATGAAAGGGTAATGGAACTGACATGCAAGTAGAAAGAGTTATTTTTCAAGAGAGGGACTATCGAGCTAGGTAAAGAACTCAGGGACATGTTTATCAAAGGTTTTGTGTCACTCTTGTGGCACACAAGGGGACGCAGGTTGGTGCAAAACCTAGACCAAGCCACGCAAGGCCACCTTGCTTGTTCCTGCATGGCCTGGTAAAAGTGAAATAACTCAAGGCAGTGCAAGATGCTACTTTCCCTGACTCTGCCCCAGGTAGGCATTCAATAGGTAGAAAGTGGGTGTTCCCATACATCAACCTATGGATTTTGGTGCTTTCCCAGATTCACTATGAGTGGCAATGAATTGAAATGCTACGCCTTCCCAGGGGAGGCATAACGAGAAAAATTAGGCCTATTTCTCGTTGTTTTTTCATCTTTCTATATGTGCTGCATTCTGCTAATTCCTGCCCTTTCCCTGTCACAAGATGTCTTGCTGCACTGCATTGCATGACAGTTTGATAAATCTGTCCCCAAGTGTGGTTCACATGTTACAAACAAGTTCAATCTATGGGGGCATTTATAGTTTGGTGGAGAGGGACCGCCTCCATAAATTGGCAGTGCTTCTGCCCTGCCAAACTTGTAGTTCCCTCACTCTGTTTGGAGTCATAGAAATGGCTGAGCTTCCATAAGTGGAGCCTTAGCTGGGTCTGCCAAAATATACTCTTGACCTGATAGCCCCTCCATCACTGGCCAGATAGATCATCGTGACGGACACCTCAAATATTGAGCCTCCTCAGTAAAGTTCAATTACTTCATTGAAGCTGGTATAGAGTTTGCTCCACTGAAGTTAAATAGATCCCTGCCTGCCCCTGCAGGAATTACCTCTAAACACATAGGCCATTGTGACATCTATGATAAGAGCTTACCAGTATTTGTGAGTATCAGGAGAAGACAGTGCATGTAATGCTCAGTCAGGAAGCTTGTTGTGGGATGCCACTCTCAGCGCATAGCTGGGCATCCGTGCAGTTTGCCCATGCTGGCATTTCTGTGGTCACAGTCACCCAGAGGGGTGCTGCGTGCTCAATTTGGCATTAATCCGTCCCAAAAGTGACGGTAAAGTGACGGATATACCACCAGCCGTATTACGAGTCCATTATATCCTATGGAACTCGTAATACGGCTGGTGGTATATCCTTCACTTTACCGTCACTTTTGGGACGGATTAACACCTCCTCCAAAGTTGTAATAACCCCCTTTGTGTTTCTGCATTAGGCAAAGTTAGTCAAATGTGTTTCTTCTTCTTTGGTAAGACTGACCCCGTGAATTACAGCAAAGGGATATTGAAAAGATTTATGAACTGCCCTTATCAAGATGGTTGTCTTCCACTGGAACACTGCCTGAGCTTCCCAACCTAAGTGGAAGCTGAGCCTTTTATTGTGAGGTAAGTTCCTGTTCTATAAAAAGAGGCATTTATAAGTGATTGATGCATCACAACTCATTCATTAAATTTTTTTCATCATGCCCAGTTGCTTTTCCTTTGCTCCCTTAAATTTGCTCTCTACATAGAGCGACCTCTGACCAGATTTCGGTCAAGAGCTCGCTCCCCCACGTCCGCAGCACCACCTTGCTGTGTCCGTGTCCCTGACCCCCGCCCACGCTGCTGCTAGTGTGTTCGAGGCCCGTCTAGTGGGCTTCTGGTAAGCTTTGTGCCGTTTCCTGTATTTGTGACTGTATTCTGTGCCCTGCTTAAATCTGCCTTTTGGCCCCATTTTTGTTGCTAGACTTGTGTGCATTGTGCCGTTTTCGCCGTATTTGTGACCGTATTCTGTGCCTTGCTTATTTGTACCTTTCTGCTCCATTTTGCCTCCATTTGTGTTTCTGCTCCCATTTGTACCTTTTTACCCGCTTTTTCGCCCCTTGGGCGCTCCCCCTTGCCGCTTTCCCCTGCCGCTGCCTCCCTGCGGCCCGCCCCCCTCGCACCGCCATTCGCCTCTCCCTCCCGCCTCCAAGCTGCTCCTCCCTTCCCCCTCCCTTCTTAATGGCTGGTGCTGCGCGTCGAGGGTGAGCGACCTCTGACCTGATTTCGGACAAGAGCTCGCTCCCCCACGTCCGCAGCACCACCTTGCTGTGTCCGTGTCCCTGACCCCCGCCCACGCTGCTGCTAGCGCGTTCGAGGCCCGTCTAGTGGGCTTCTGGTAAGCTTTGTGCCGTTTCCTGTATTTGTGACTGTATTCTGTGCCCTGCTTAAATCTGCCTTTTGGCCCCATTTGCATAGCTAGACTTGTGTGCATTGTGCCGTTTTCGCCGTATTTGTGACTGTATTCTGTGCCTTGCTTATTTGTACCTTTTTGCTCCATTTTGCCTCCATTTGTGTTTCTGCTCCCATTTGTACCTTTTTAAGCGGTTTTTCGCCCCTTTGGGCGCTCCCCCTTACCGCTTTCCCCTGCCGCTGTCTCCCTGCGGCCCCGCCCCCCTCGCACCCCCATGCGCCGCTCCCTCCCGCCTCCCAGCTGCTCCTCCCTCCCCCTCCCTTCTTAATGGCTGGCGCTGCGCGTCAAGGGTGAGCGACCTCTGACCTGATTTCGGTCAAGAGCTCACTCCCCCACGTCCGCAGCACCACCTTGCTGTGTCCGTGTCCCTGACCACCACCCACGCTGCTGCTAGCGTGTTCGAGGCCCGTCTAGTGGGCTTCTGGTAAGCTTTGTGCTGTTTCCTGTATTTGTGACTGTATTCTGTGCCCTGCTTAAATCTGCCTTTTGGCCCCATTTGCGTCACTAGACTCGTGTGCATTGTGCCGTTTTCGCCGTATTTGTGAGCGTATTCTGTGCCTTGCTTATTTGTACCTTTTTGCTCCATTTTGCCTCCATTTGTGTTTCTGCTCCCATTTGTACATTTTTAACTGCTTTTTTGCCCCTTGGGCGCTCCCCCTTGCCGCTTTCCCCTGCCGCTGCCTCCCTGCGGCCCGCCCCCCTCCCGCCCCCATTCGCCGCTCCCTCCCGTCTCCCAGCTGCTCCTCCCTCCCCCCTCCCTTCTTAATGGCTGGCGCTGCGCGTCAAAGGTGAGCGACCTCTGACCTGATTTCGGTCAAGAGCTTGCTCCCCCACATCCACAGCACCACCTTGCTGTGTCCGTGTCCCTGACCCCCGCCCACGCTGCTGCTAGCGTGTTCGAGGCCCGTCTAGTGGGCTTCTGGTAAGCTTTGTGCCGTTTCCTGTATTTGTGACTGCATTCTGTGCCCTGCTTAAATCTGCCTTTTGGCCCCATTTGCGTTGCTAGACTCGTGTGCATTGTGCCGTTTTCGCCGTATTTGTGACTGTATTCTGTGCCTTGCTTATTTGTACCTTTTTGCTCCATTTTGCCTCCATTTGTGTTTCTGCTCCCATTTGTATCTTTTTAACCGCTTTTTCGCCCCTTGGGCGCTCCCCCTTGCCGCTTTCCCTTGCCACTGCCTCCCTGCGGCCCCGCCCTCCTTGCGCCCCCATTCGCCGCTCCCTCCTGCCTCCCAGCTGCTCCTCCCTCCCCCCTCCCTTCTTAATGGCTGGCGCTGCGCGTCAAAGGTGAGCGACCTCTGACCCAATTTCGGTCAAGAGCTTGCTCCCCCACGGCCACAGCACCACCTTGCTGTGTCCGTGTCCCTGACCCCCGCCCATGCTGCTGCTAGCGTGTTCGAGGCCCGTCTAGTGGGCTTCTGGTAAGCTTTGTGCCGTTTCCTGTATTTGTGACTGTTTTCTGTGCCCTGCTTAAATCTGCCTTTTGGCCCCATTTGCGTTGCTAGACTCGTGGCATTGTGCCGTTTTCGCCGTATTTGTGACTGTATTCTGTGCCTTGCTTATTTGTACCTTTTTGCCCCATTTTGCCTCCTTTTGTGTTTCTGCTCCCATTTGTATCTTTTTAACCGCTTTTTCGCCCCTTGGGCGCTCCACCTTGCCGCTTTCCCTTGCCGCTGCCTCCCTGTGGCCCCGCCCCCCTTGCGCCCCCGTTCGCCACTCCCTCCCGCCTCCCAGCTGCTCCTCCCTCCCCCTCCCTTCTTAATGGCTGGCGCTGCGCGTCGAGGGTGAGCGACCTCTGACCTGATTTTGGTCAAGAGCTCGCTCCCCCACGCCCGCAGCACCACCTTGCTGTGTCCGTGTCCCTGACCCCCGCCCACGCTGCTGCTAGTGTGTTCGAGGCCCGTCTAGTGGGCTTCTGGTAAGCTTTGTGCTGTTTCCTGTATTCGTGACTGTATTCTGTGCCCTACTTAAATCTGCCTTTTGGTCCCATTTGCGTCACTAGACTTGTGTGCATTGTGCCGTTTTCGCCGTATTTGTGACCGTATTCTGTGCCTTGCTTATTTGTACCTTACTGCTCCATTTTGCCTCCATTTGTGTTTCTGCTCCCATTTGTACCTTTTTAACCGCTTTTTCGCCCCTTGGGCGCTCCCCCTTGCCGCTTTCCCCTGCCGCTGCCTCCCTGCGGCCCCGCCCCCCTCGCGCCCCCATTCGCCGCTCCCTCCCGCCTCCCAACTGCTCCTCCCTCCCCCCTCCCTTCTTAATGGCTGGCGCTGCGCGTCGAGGGTGAGCAACCTCTGACCTGATTTCGGTCAAGAGCTCGCTCCCCCACGTCCACAGCACCACCTTGCTGTGTCCGTGTCCCTGACCCCCGCCCACGCTGCTGCTAGCGTGTTCGAGGCCCGTCTAGTGGTCTTCTGGTAAGCTTTGTGCCGTTTCCTGTATTTGTGACTGTATTCTGTGCCCTGCTTAAATCTGCCTTTTGGCCCCATTTGCGTTGCTAGACTCGTGTGCATTGTGCCGTTTTCGCCGTATTTGTGACTGTATTCTGGGCCTTGCTTATTTGTACCTTTTTGCTCCATTTTGCCTCCTTTTGTGTTTCTGCTCCCATTTGTATCTTTTTAACCGCTTTTTCGCCCCTTGGGCGCTCCACCTTGCCGCTTTCCCTTGCCGCTGCCTCCCTGCGGCCCCGCCCCCCTTGCGCCCCCATTCGCCACTCCCTCCCGCCTCCCAGCTGCTCCTCCCTCCCCCTCCCTTCTTAATGGCTGGCGCTGCGCGTCGAGGGTGAGCGACCTCTGACCTGATTTTGGTCAAGAGCTCGCTCCCCCACGCCCGCAGCACCACCTTGCTGTGTCCGTGTCCCTGACCCCCGCCCACGCTGCTGCTAGTGTGTTCGAGGCCCGTCTAGTGGGCTTCTGGTAAGCTTTGTGCTGTTTCCTGTATTCGTGACTGTATTCTGTGCCCTACTTAAATCTGCCTTTTGGTCCCATTTGCGTCGCTAGACTTGTGTGCATTGTGCCGTTTTCGCCGTATTTGTGACCGTATTCTGTGCCTTGCTTATTTGTACCTTACTGCTCCATTTTGCCTCCATTTGTGTTTCTGCTCCCATTTGTACCTTTTTAACCGCTTTTTCGCCCCTTGGGCGCTCCCCCTTGCCGCTTTCCCCTGCCGCTGCCTCCCTGCGGCCCCGCCCCCCTCGCGCCCCCATTCGCCGCTCCCTCCCGCCTCCCAACTGCTCCTCCCTCCCCCTCCCTTCTTAATGGCTGGCGCTGCGCGTCGAGGGTGAGCAACCTCTGACCTGATTTCGGTCAAGAGCTCGCTCCCCCACGTCCACAGCACCACCTTGCTGTGTCCGTGTCCCTGACCCCCGCCCACGCTGCTGCTAGCGTGTTCGAGGCCCGTCTAGTGGGCTTCTGGTAAGCTTTGTGCCGTTTCCTGTTTTTGTGACTGTATTCTGTGCCCTGCTTAAATCTGCCTTTTGGCCCCATTTGCGTCGCTAGACTTGTGTGCATTGTGCCGTTTTCGCCGTATTTGTGACCGTATTCTGTGCCTTGCTTATTTGTACCTTTCTGCTCCATTTTGCCTCCATTTGTGTTTCTGCTCCCATTTGTACCTTTTTAACAGCTTTTTCGCCGCTTGGGCGCTCCCCCTTGCCGCTTTCCCCTGCCGCTGCCTCCCTGCGGCCCGCCCCCCTCGCGCCCCCATTCGCCGCTCTCTCCCGCCTCCCAGCTGCTCCTCCCTCCCCCTCCCTTCCTAATGGCTGGCGCTGCGCGTCGAGGGTGAGCAACCTCTGACCTGATTTCGGTCAAGAGCTCGCTCCCCCACGTCCGCAGCACCACCTTGCTGTGTCCATGTCCCTGACCCCCCGCCCACGCTGCTGCTAGCGTGTTCAAGGCCCGTCTAGTGGGCTTCTGGTAAGCTTTGTGCCGTTTCCTGTATTTGTGACAGTATTCTGTGCCCTGCTTAAATCTGCCTTTTGGCCCCATTTGCGTCGCTAGACTCGTGTGCATTGTGCCGTTTTCGCCGTATTTGTGACCGTATTCTGTGCCTTGCTTATTTGTACCTTTTTGCTCCATTTTGCCTCCATTTGTGTTTCTGCTCCCATTTGTACCTTTTTAACCGCGTTTTCGCCCCTTGGGCGCTCCCCCTTGCCGCTTTCCCCTGCCGCTGCCTCGCTGCGGCCCGCCCCCCTCGCGCCCCCATTCACCGCTCCCTCCCACCTCCCAGCTGCTCCTCCCTCCCCCCTCCCTTCTTAATGGCTGGCGCTGCGCGTCGAGGGTGAGCGACCTCTGACCTGATTTCGGTCAAGAGCTCGCTCCCCCACGTCCGCAGCACCACCTTGCTGTGTCCGTGTCCCTGATCCCCGCCAACGCTGCTGCTAGCTGTTGGAGGCCCATCTAGTGGGCTTCTGGTAAGCTTTGTGCCGTTTCCTGTATTTGTGACTGTATTCTGTGCCCTGCTTAAGTCTGCCTTTTGGCCCCATTTGCGTAGCTAGACTCGTGTGCATTGTGCCGTTTTCGCCGTATTTGTGACTGTATTCTGTGCCTTGCTTATTTGTACCTTTTTGCTCCATTTTGCCTCCATTTGCGTTTCTGTTCCCATTTGTACCTTTTTAACCGCTTTTTCGCCCCTTGGGCACTCCCCCTTGCCGCTTTCCCCTGCCGCTGCCTCGCTGCGGCCCCGCCCCCCTCGTGCCCCCATTCACCGCTCCCTCCCGCCTCCCAGCTGCTCCTCCCTCCCCCCTCCCTTCTTAATGGCTGGCGCTGCGCGTCGAGGGTGAGCGACCTCTGACCTGATTTCAGTCAAGAGCTCACTCCCCCACGTCCGCAGCACCACCTTGCTGTTTCCCTGTCCCTGACCCCCGCCCACGCTGCTGCTAGCGTGTTCGAGGCCCGTCTAGTGGACTTCTGGTAAGCTTTGTGCTGTTTCCTGTATTTGTGACTGTATTCTGTGCCCTGCTTGAATCTGCCTTTTGGCCCCATTTGCGTCGCTAGACTAGTGTGCATTGTGCTGTTTTCGCCGTATTTGTGACTGTATTCTGTGCCTTGCTTATTTGTACCTTTTTGCTCCATTTTGCCTCCATTTGTGTTTCCGCTCCCATTTGTACCTTTTTAACCGCTTTTTCGCCCCTTGGGCGCTCCCCCTTGCCGCTTTCCCCTGCCGCTGCCTCCCTGTGGCCCCGCCCCCTCGCACCCCCATTCGCCGCTCCCTCCCGCCTTCTGGCTGCTCCTCCCTCCCCCCTCCCTTCTTAATGGCTGGCGCTGCGCGTCGAGGGTGAGCGACCTCTGACCTGATTTCGGTCAAGAGCTCACTCCCCCACGTCCACAGCACCACCTTGTTGTGTCCGTGTCCCTGACCCCCGCCCACGCTGCTGCTAGCGTGTTCGAGGCCCGTCTAGTGGGCTTCTGGTAAGCTTTGTGTCGTTTCCTGTATTTGTGACTGTATTCTGTGCCCTGCTTAAATCTGCCTTTTGGCCCCATTTGCGTCGCTAGACTCGTGTGCATTGTGCCGTTTTCGCCGTATTTGTGACCGTATTCTGTGCCTTGCTTATTTGTACCTTTTTGCTCCATTTTGCCTCCATTTCTGTTTCTGCTCCCATTTGTACCTTTTTAACCGGTTTTTCGCCCCTTGGGCGCTCCCCCTTTCCGCTTTCCCCTGCCGCTGCCTCCCTGCGGCCCCGCCCCCCTCGCGCTCCCATTCACCGCTCCCTCCCGCCTCCCAGCTGCTCCTCCCTCCCCCCTCCCTTCTTAATGGCTGGCGCTGCGCGTCTGCGCCGCTGGTGCGCCGCTGGTGTGCCGGAGGCGCGCCAGAGGCAAGCCTGTCTGCACCCGTCCGCTCCTGGACCGCGTACAGCGCCACCCCCCTGGTCCGCATCCACTCAGGATCCCCTTCAGACCCATGCCCCCACCAAGTCTACAACAAAGCCGACTCTACCATCGCCCCCCAACTTTGAAAGGTCATCAACTTATCCTTCAAAACCGCGACTTTCCCAGACGGCTGGAAGCACGCCAAAATCCACACCCTCCTCAAGAAACCCAAGGCAGACCCCAACAGACCCCAACGACCTCAAACACTTCCGCACGATCTCCCTCCTCCCCTTCCCGGCGAAGGTCATCGAGAAGATCATCAACGCTCAGCTCACCCACCACCTCGAGGACAACTCCATCCTGGACCCCTCCCAGTCCGGTTTCAGACGCAACCACAGCACCGAGACTGCTCTCCTCGCCGCCACAGATGACATCAGACAGCAAATGGGCAACAGCGAAACATCAGCCCTCATCCTCCTGGACCTTTCCCCAGCCTTTGACACGGTCTGCCACCGCACCCTACTAACACGCCTCCACGAAGCCAGAATACAAGAAAAAGCCCTCAACTGGATCTCCTCCTTTCTCTCCGGCAGAACCCAGAGAGTCCGACTCCCACCCTTCCGCTCCGAAGCCACCAACATCATCTGCGGCGTACCCCAAGGCTCCTCTCTAAGCCTGACGCTGTTCAACGTCTACATGGCCCCCCTCGCACAACGGGCCCGTCACCACAACCTCAACATCCTCTCCTACGCCGACGACACCCAGCTCATCCTCTCCCTCAACAAAGACCCACACACCGCCAAAGCCAACCTCCACGAGGGAATGAAGTCCATCGCCGAGTGGATGAGAAATAGCCGCCTGAAGTTGAACTCCGACAAGACGGAGGTCCTCATCCTCGGATGCACCCCCTAGGCCTGGGACGACTCCTGGTGGCCCACCGCGCTGGGACCCCCTCCAATGCGAACCAACCACGCACGCAACCTGGGTTTCGTCCTCGACTCCGCCCTCACCATGTCCAAGCAGGTCAACGCAGTCTTCTCCTCCTGCTACAACACCCTCCGCATGCTCCGTAGAATCTACAAATGGATCCCGATGGAAACCAGAAAAACTGTGACCCAGGCCCTTGTCAGCAGTAGACTAGACTACGGCAACGCACTCTACACAGGCATCCCAGCGAAAGACATCCAACGCCTCCAACGCATCCAAAACGCCTCTGCCCGACTGGTCCTCGATGTACCCTGCCGATGCCACATCTCCCACCACCTGAAAGACCTCCACTGTGGACAAGAGGATCACCTTCAAGCTCCTCACCCACGCTCACAAGGCACTCCACAACGCCGGACCAGCCTACCTGAACAACAGACTCAACTTCAACGTCCCCTCCCGCCAACCTCGCCCTCGCCATCGTTCCCCGCTTCCAACGCAAGACCTCCGGTGACAGATCCTTCTCCTACCTCGCCACCAAGACCTGGAACACCCTCCCGACCCCCCTGCGGCAGACCCAGGACCTTCTCACCTTCAGGAGCCTCCTCAAGACCTGGCTCTTCGACCAGTAGCAGCAACCCTCCCCTCCCCCTCAGCGCCTTGAAACCCTGGCGGGTACGTAGTGCGCTCTATAAATATTGTGATTGATTGATTGATACATATGGAATTGGTCTTTGGATCTCCTGCTGGCTGTCTTTGCTTTAGTCTTCCTCTCCCCTGGTATCAAGGAGATATTAATGCCTTTCTACTTACATCCTCCTTGATCTTCATGTTCATTCATTAACAACAATATTGCTAAGGTTTATTTGTTGTTTGCAGTTTTTTCCTACTATTCTGTGCAGGGTGGGAGAGTAGCTACTGGGAGGAATGCCCCTTTTTTTGAGCAGTCCCAAACTAAAATAAATGTTTTTGAGCATCCAGTCCATAACCTCCGTGGCTCTGAAAAAGGATAGTAGATGATAACTACTATATGAACTCTAAGCACAAACATGTAACTGGAGAAAGATTCATGTTTAGTTTTTCCCTCGCCCACCAATAAGCTAAAGTAAAAATACTGCCCTCCATGGGGTAATACATGTTAGTCAATGACCAAGTAAATTCCTGATTTCGTTTCAGTTTAAAACTTATGACCACTAGCAACCTCAAAATTAGCAATTTAGTAGTTAGAATGAATTCACTGCCAAGGCTGCACTTGGCCCACATCAGAAGTTTAAGATGAGCATAAAAAACTAGTTGGTCAAAAAGCAAACCATTTATATCCACTAAAGAGCTAACTTTAAAGGTTTGATCTTTGTCTAAAATGTCCAACTCTTTTGTTCCTAACAGGGATAAGATGCTGTAAACAAATTCAGGCACATAGTGGGCTTTAGGAAGAGAAATGCTGGCAATAGGTGGATTGTTAGCTGCTGATGTGTTCAATGCTACATAACAAATCATGGAAGAAGTAAGGTGTTTAGCCAGCCCCAAATCCATTGGTGTTACCCTAATATCTGGGGTAGTCCAAGGCCATTAGTGTTAAATGTCATTATTTTTGCTCATTCTTAGACTTTCTTACTTCTAAGAGGCATACAGATACTCTTTGCCTTCCAGGAAGGAACACTTTTGTACAAAATAAACAAGTTTTTTTCCTCCAGAGTTACTCTGCTTTTGTGGGTGCTCAAGAGGGTATAATTACCATTTTAGAAAAACATTTTTAACAGTGTTGAGGCTGGTAATCATTTAAAGACAGTTGTTACTTGCAATGTGTGCTGCTCAGGCCAGTGAGATTTAATTTACCCACTGATTTGAAATAAGAAACCTTTCTCAGCCCCTACCCATACTAACTACAATCCTGAACAAAAAAAGAACTACTTGTATTGAACTGTTTCAAATATCTGTTCTTTAACAAATATCTAACAGGTCTTTGATGTGTTTCGTTTTGCACTAGAGGTTTTATTCTTATTCTTCATGTTTGTAAACATGCTCATTTTTTCATATTAAAAAGCTATCCACTAAAGTTTTAAGTGGTTTGTGAGAAAGGTGATGACGTGACCATGGAGTATATGGGATAAAGTATCCCCTGCCTTACATGAGAAGGATATTGCAAGTCACCTCAGAGTATCATAACCTTATAAATAAACTCTGCCTTCTGCCTCATTCCTCTATATGGTTATGAAACTCCTTGGTGACTTGCAATATCCTTATAATGTACAGCAGGCAGTACTTTATAACTTGCATCGAATTGCAGAGACAAGATAATGTTCTGCATGCCCTCAACAAAACTCTTTGTGAAGCATAATACTACACCATTTAAAATAAAGATAAGATGAGCTTACCATGCCCTTCAGGTGCTGTTTATTCATGCAATTTATTACTATTACTATCATTTCATTCATTTTAATTTATCCATAAAAGGAAATTAGTCCTGAATGGTATAACATTTATGTGAAGTGATTATCTGATGATTTTGCATTTATATTACTTCTTCAATTCTTTTTGAGCACTTTTTCCTTCTTTCTTCTCCATTTTGTTGTCCTCTCATTTCTTCTATCCAATCATTCACTTATTCTTTGCACACATTTCTTTATTTCTGTATGCCAACATGTAAGGTTTGCATTCCAAAGTATATTTTTGTGTACTTATTAGATGTCTCTTATTATTTTATTAGCATTGGCTTATTTTCTTTTGATTTTGATGCAATACTGCACTGTATTGAATAATATTTATTAATTGTAAGGATACTGCTAGATACAATATGATTTATTTAATTGGTGATTGTTGAAAATATCAACTGTAATGAAAAAATTATAATTTAAAATTCTAAATGATGTACCAGGACGACATTACTAATCAATCTACAATGTTGTTTCTCAGTAAATGACTAAGGCCTTCATTTTGACAGTGGCTGTAAGTGATCAAGTGGTGGAAATACCGCCAATAGGCTGGCGGTAAATACCGTCAAATTATGACTATGGCGGTGAGAACTCCCATAGAGAGCCAATGTACCACACCATCTGCCAGGGCGTTAACACCACGCACATCAGGAGTAGCCATCAATAGCCAGGCGGAAGACAAAGTACCGCCCACCATATTACGACAAAGCACACCGCCATGATTTCCAGGGCGGAACCAACACCATCAAAAGCCTGCCAGAAACACTGCACAGAAGACGAAAGACTCACCATCAGAGACACAGAGAAGGACAACATCGCCATGGAACCGGAACTGCAAGTCTTCCCGATGCTCTCCTACTGCATGCTCCACCTGGAACAACAATGCCAACGAAGACGACGACGGTGAGTACAGCCGCCTAGCACACAAGGGAGGGAGGGAGGAAAAGGAGAGTGACACACACACGCACAACACACAGCAGACACATACACACCATACACACAACCAACCAAACAATGGCACACGACACACGGCATAATAATGCCAGGACAACAAGAAGTCAATAATGAGAATGTATTGAATGGGAGCAGCCACCAAATGAACCAATTGGATAACAAAGAGATATGTACAAATGCCCACAAACAGCCAATGCCTAGTCCAAAGTACTAAGTGCCCACATGGCCACAGGGCACAATCCAAGGCCCAACTTGTTTCCTGACATAATCCACCCAAAGCTCTGCAGGGGCATCATTTTGCAAGTGGGCTGGTACCTCTGGGATAAGGGGGGTGGGTGGCACCTCAGGCGAAGTCGGGAACCTGCCCACTGGTTCTGGAGGGGGCTCCATGCCTATTATCTTTGCTATGGAGTGCAAGGTCACAGTCTCTCCGGGGGTTGACTTGCCCACTGGTTTGCTGGGGAGTGCAAGTTCAGTCTCTCAGGTGGGTGACTTAACCACTGATTCTATGGGGGCTCCATGCTTATTATCTTTGCTGGGGAGTGCAAGGTCACAGTATCTCAGGTGGGTGACTTGCCCACTGGTTCTAGAGGGGGCTCCATGCCCATTTACCTATGCTGGGCAGTGCAAGGTCACAGTCTCTCAGGTGGGTGACTTGCCCACTGGTCCTGAAGGGGGCTACATGCCCATTTACCTGTGCTAGGGAGTGCAGGGTCACAGTCTCTTGGGTGGATGACTTGCCCACTGGTTCCGGGGGGGCTTCCTGTACAGCAGTCCCTGGAGGGCGGCCTACAAGCCCTCTGCTCAGGTGAGGGCTGCACTTTGTCAGCCGGTGAAGGTGCCTCCTGGGCAGCCTCTGCTGGAGGTGAGGGCTGCACTGTCTCAGCAGGTGCAGCCTCTGCAGGAGGAGTGGACTGCACTGCATCATCTGGAGGTGAGGGCTCTGTGACCAATGGTGGTGGTGTCACCCTGCCAGCTTCTGCTGGAGGTGAGGCCTGCCTGTGTCAGCAGGTGAAGGTGCCTCCTGGGCAGCCTCTGTTGGAGGTGAGAGCTGCACTGTCTCATCTGGAGGTGAGGGCTGCACTGTCTCAGCTGGAGGGGAGGGCTCCATGACTACTGGTGGTAGTAGTGGTCGTGGTGGTACCTTGCCAGCCTCTGCTGGAGGTGAGGGCGCATTCCCCTTCATGGCAGGAGTCGAGGGCTCCTTTCTCTTCATGGCAGGAGCCAAGGGCTTCTTCCCATTCATGGCAGGAGTCGGGGGCTTCTTCTCCTTCATGGCAGGAGTTGAGGGCTTCTTCCTCTTCATGGCATGAGGTAAGGGCATCTTCCCCTTCATGGCAGGAGGTGTGGGCTCCTTCCCCTTCATGGCAGGAGTTGAGGGCTTATTTCCCTTCATGGCAGGAGTTGAGGGCTTCTTCCCTTCATGGCAGGAGGTGTGGGATCCTTACCCTTCCTGGCTGGTAGAGTGGAATCCTTCACTGTCTTGCCTCCACAACTAGGAGGTGCCTACACTGTCCCTATGGACTTTTTGGCTGAGGTGCTGGGCTGGGTCCATGGGACTCTGAAGAAGTCAAGTTGGGCAAGGAAAAGCTTCTTAGGGACAGTGGGGTGGGAAGAGGGAGAAGGGATGGGAGTGGAGGTTGAGGAAGTGGTTGTTGGAGGTGTATGTCTGCTGTACTTGGGTGCAGGTGCATGGGCAGTGTGTGTGTGTGATGTGGATGGCTGTTGGATATCTGATTGCTTGGGTTTGTGTCCCTTAGGAGGGGGGGCAGACAGGGTGGGTGAGGACAGAGGGGACATGTGGATGGATGTTCTGGAGGTGTCTGCTAGTGAGGTGTGTGTGCTGCTTGGTGTGATGATGCTGGTGGTGGATGCAGTGCATGCAGGTGTGAGTGTGGATGTGACTGTGAGGGAGGTGGAGGAGGAGGAGAGGGAGACAGTGGAGGCAGTGGATGTGGTTGTGTCTGCAACTGTCTGGTGTTTGCGTGAGTGCTTGTGGCCTCAAGTGTGGTGCCTGTGTTTCACTGTGCCACTCTTGTGTGATGTCTTGCGTGCATGCTCCTCTGTATGTGTGCATGGGATGGGTTGAGGTTGAGGAAAATGGGACTGGGAAGTGGTAGTTGGAGAGGGGGATGGTAGAAACAGGGACAATGGCTGCCATCAGAGAGGAGGCCAGAGCCTGAATTGATCTCTTTTGGGCCGGCAATCCACAGTGGATGCCCTCCAGGAATGCATTGCATTGTTGCATCTGAGATGCCAGCCCCTGGATGGCATTCACAATGGTTGACTTGCCCTACAGAGATGGATCTAAAGAGGTCAATAGCCTCCTCACTCAGGGCAGCAGGGCTCACTGGGGCAGGGCCTGAGGTG
This sequence comes from Pleurodeles waltl, assembly GCF_031143425.1. Lineage (NCBI taxonomy): Eukaryota > Metazoa > Chordata > Amphibia > Caudata > Salamandridae > Pleurodeles > Pleurodeles waltl. The sequence goes on along the minus strand of NC_090444.1, from coordinate 1,658,995,312 downwards.
CCTGGGGCAAAGGAGATGCCCACCCTCCTGGGTGAGCGGGCAAGGGCAACTCCCTGAGTGGCTACTGGGAGGGCTGTGCTGGTACGGGAGGTGGCTGTACCTGCAGCTGGGTTGGTCACAGAAGTGTCCGCCACCACCAGGGAGCTTCCATCAGAGGAGATAGGTGAGACTGTGTTGTCACCTCCTGTCTCTGCCGTGGTGCTCCCCATGCCCCTCGGCCCACTGATTTTCTCGGCGTCGGTGGACTCTGCCTCCTGGGTTGTGCGGAATGCAGCTCCCTCTGTTGCCAGTGCCCCTGCTCCTCCGCTAAATGATGCTAATGCACACATGGACAGGATGACAGGAGAAAAAAGGGGGGGAGAGAGAAAGAGAGCTCTAGGTCAATTACTGGAACAACACCACAGAAGGAATACTCAGTATCATCACTCACAGGGATCAGGATTGAGCACTATGCATTGCACTGCCAAACAATTGGCTAGATGCCACAGCAAGATGCGGGCCAACCACCACCAACTGCACCCCTCCTGGGACCCACTAAGCCCTGTCTGACATGGAATGCAACCTAGCTAGGTTACCTTGATTTCCATTTCAACCATTACCCTTGAAGGACATGGCCGCGGGAGCTCCCGTCACGCTCCGCGGCTAAGCTCAGACGTAGAGACAGCACGTTGAAATCAGACGTATTGTAGGCTCTGCCGAGCGGTTTCCAAGACGCCAAGACGCTGAGGATGCGTATGTGAAGTGGCTTCCAGGGCACTGAGGATGCGGATTTCAAGCGGTCTCCAGGAACGCTGAGGACGTGGAAGACAAGCGGTTTCCAGGACACCGAAGACGAGGAGTTAAGCGGTTTCCAAGGACGCAAGTGCCGGCCGGGCGAGGCTGAGTAGCTGAGTGATTGACTGTGGGGAGCGCAGCACAGCGGCAAGTGGGACACCAAGATTTACACGCCCCAGGGGGAGGCAGCTGAAAACATTGCTTAGGTCAGACCGGCTGATTATGGAGCCACTGCCCCCCCCCCATTTGTAACCTGATGCAGATTTCAACGTTATTTTTACCTGAGTAGTCTGGAAGCTGAGGGGTGGAAACCAGCTAACCTCTGAACTCTTAGACAGCTTTTGGACAAGGGAGAGACCAGCGCAATACACAGAGGTAGGGGCCTTCAGGAAAAGACTAAAGGGGGAAAAAGGAGAGAGAAAAAGGGGAAAAAATAATAACGGGGAGATTGAACTAAAAAAACTGCTTTTTAATGCTATTACATTCTTTCATTTTTTTGGGGGGGGGACTTTACTGTCAGGGTGCCAGTGTGCCAGGGGGGTCTCTTATTTAGAGAGCTATCTTCCCAAAAGACATTTGGTGGTTGTTATGCTCCTGTGAATCCTGATTTGCGATCAGCCATACTCGGACTCTGTTTCTCTTTGAGGGTCAAGGCAGACGATTGTTTATTTTGCTTCTGAAGGAACTATTAGAGTGGAAATCATCAATTTAAGGCACGGATCTTGAGGCTGACCCATGGTATGATCTGCTGGTCCCTCTCGGCACTTCACTGATAATTTAATTTAATTTAATCGCACCTGAAGGGTCAGGACAGGAGTCTTTTTCTGCCGGGACATGGCTACTCCGTGATTTTTGGGAGGATGCGGCGTTCTCCACATTACGCATCGGACTCAGGTCTTTCTGCCACCAGGGTTCCTAGAAAAACACGTACTGCTAAAACGAAACGCCCTGTACTTTTGGATAATCATATGCACAAGGCTCCAGCTTCCGTACCTCCCCTACCATCCGCTATAGATTTAACCTCTATCCCTACTTCGCCCCTCCCTCCTAATCTACCACCCTCGGTGACTAACTTGACAAGCCGTCTCCTCAGCTCTGACTGTCCATCTGACGAATTAAGGGCTCTGCCAGCCGATTCGGATCCTAGCCCGGGATCATTCGGTAAAGGCTCTCCACTGCTCGCTCAGTCAACCTCTAGCTGGAACTCTGAGACCTCTTGCAGTCAGACGACGGACATGGGCTCTGCTTTCAAACCCCTCTATCCCTTGTTTGGGGCGGGGAAAAGCCATAAGGAGTGCACCCCTTCACTAATTAACAGCTGCACCCCTGCCCCTCAGGTAGACAGCTCTGCCTCTCTACCATTGCACGAGTCAATCAATAGGGGCGTGGCAGACATAGCAGCTGGATCTTCCCCCCATGTTGCCACTCCTGCTTTGTCTTCCGAATTTAATGGTCAAAATGGGGCTCTGTCCCAGGAGCTGAAAGATACGGCAAGCACTGGCATTCCCCCGGAGAACTTACTTTTGCAGATATTAAGGGAATTAAAAACACGGAAAGTTTCCCAAGACGACGCAAATCAGAGAACAGAATCACAATTGAACTTGATCTGTAGTAATATCCAGCAACTTAACTCACAAATTACGGATATTTAGCAGTGAGTTTCCGACCTTGAAGATGTCCGTGTGACTGTAGAACCATCCCTGGCAAAATGTCAAGCTGACCTGTTAGATCTACAGATTCGACTTGACGATGTCGAAAATCGATCACGTAGATCTAATTTGAGATTCACGGGAGTCCCTGAAGGCCGCGAAAATGGGCAGACAGTCATAGATCTGGTCACTGGTCTTATTAAGAGTCATGTTCTTTTAGGACCAACGGACAAGCATCCGGATCTCACTATCATGCTTGCCCATCGGGTCCCCGCAGTCCAGCCACCAAACCCTAAATATCCTTGCACTATTCTTGTGAACTTGGGTGATTTTCATATCAAGGAACAGATTCTCCAGCAAGCAATTAAGACTAAAACCTTCCAGATTCCCAGTGACTATGCGTTCAAGATTTTCTCAGATATGTCGGTGGTGGCTGTGCATCGGAGAAGAGAATTGAAAGGGATGATTCCGGCATTTCAAAAAGCGGGTGCTCAGGCTGGACTTGTGCCACAATCCAAACTTAAAGTGTTTTTTCAGGGTCACTCAAATTTTATTCACACACTGGATGCTGCTAAATCCTTGCTACATGTAATTCAGAACTCTGAGCAGTCAGGACGAATAAGGGGTGGCGGGGCCGGGGTGGAAAAAAAATTCATAAGAGACCTCCAGGGCAACATATTGGACCATGAGGATAATGATACCATAAGAGAATGCAGTTTTTTTTTGTGCTTTTTTTTATAATGCCCACAACGCATGTTCAAGCTATTTCAGTTTTGGTCTCTTTAGTCTGTGGCTTAGTGTGCTATGACAAGGCACCACGCTAGGGAAGGATGGGGGCAGGGGGTAGGGGAGGGGTGTGGCCTCGGGCTGTCCAGGCGGTAGGGCTCCAGGTGTGGGCCACTGAGGGTGAGGGATGGGGGGATAAGGAAGGGGGTGTTGGGGGGAGAGGTATGGACATCAGGATCCGTCTTTGTCACTTCAGAGGATTGTTATGTCTATGATAGTGTATTTCACTCAAGAGTGGGGGTGATGATATACAGACTAAGCCAAGGTACAAATCAATGACTACATTTTTTCTTCCATTAAGTACTTTCCTGGAATGTTAATGGATTAAATAACCATAGGAAAAGGTCCGTAATCCAGGAAAGGGTAACTGCTTTAAATCCCTCAGTTATACTTCTTCAGGAGACTCATATTCCAGTTAATAAAGTCCCGGATTTTCACATGTTTAAAAAAATGGCTGATTTTAAAGTAGTCGCTGCAGCTTCAGTGGCTCACAGAGGTGTGGCAGTCTTTTTAGCCAGAGCCCTCAACTCACAACCACTGGATTTTTTTTCTGACCCTGGCGGGCATTGGTGTTGGGTTCAGTGTTTAATTGCCAAGGAAAGATTTGTCTTTGTCAGTTTTTATGCTCCTCTGTTAGACGACCCAGCCCCCTATATAGGCCTGTTTCACTCCCTCTTGCAATTGACAGGCAAAATTATTATTGGAGGGGATTTCAATTTACTTCAGGATCTAGTTTTAGATACCACAGTAAGGGGTAAGAGACAGCACAAACCCAAAGTTGCAAAAATCTTTAAAGATTGTGTTAAGGTTTTGATGCTGTGTGATCCCTGGAGAACAAACACTCCTGATGCGAGGGAATATACTTGTATTTCCACTCGGTTTAAAAGCTCCTCACGTATCGATTTTTTTCTGATATTAGAAACATTGTGCTATAGATCTCAGTTGGTTCAGCACTCTGGTCTTTTAGACCATGCCTCTCTGCTGCTGGAAGTGTCTCTATTCAACAGCTTATATAGTTCAGAACAGAAGGTGGATGTTTAATCCCCAGCTTCTTTCGGATGAGGGGTGGGTACAGACTTCACAGGCCGAAATAAGGGATTTTTTTAAACGCAATCAGGGATCCTCAACTCCAGCTGTAGTCTGGGATTCATTTAAGGCCTTTTTTAGGGGCTGGGTAATTGCCAAAGAGGCAGCTGATAAACGGTTCTTGAGACAAAAAATTGCTGTATTGGAAGATGCAGTTTAAAAGTGTTTAACTGCCTACCTATATGCCCCCTCGGACACTAACAGGCAGTTTTTTTAAGCTGCCAATAAGGCATTGGCGGATAACTTTTTTAAGAAGGTGGATATAGAATATCGGAATTATAAACAAAAGGTCTACTAAGAGAGTAACTTTACAGAAAAAGTTTTGGCATGGCAAGCTCGAGATCGTATTGCTGGTAATATCATACACACTCTAAGATGTCCTGTCACAGGTGCTAGACATACTGACCCCGGAGACGTCGATCAAATTATGCTGGAACATTATAGACAAATTTATAGTTATGCCCCAGTTATAGATTCCAAGACTATTGAGAAATTCCTAAGGGACCTGGATATTCCCAGACTTTCAGAGGAAGACTGTGAGGTGCTGTCACAGCCATTTACGAAGCCAGAACTTCTAGATGTTGTTAAGAACCTTCCCGCGGGGAAAGCCTGTGGACCGGATGGCTCCCCGGCTGAGTTCTATAAGGCTTTGAGTTCTATAAGGCTTTCATAAATGCATTCGCTGAGGATTTTTTGGCCTTAATTAATGGCCTACTGAGGGGCGAGCAGATGCCTGGCATTTAGGAAACATGGTTAGCTTTCCTAAGAAAAACAAGGACAGGAAGGATCCAAATGCATATCGTCCAATTTCGCTGTTAAACTCAGATTATAAAATAATCACAAAACTTTTGGCCAATAGGCTTAATGGGGTAGTTAATAAACTGGTACATCCCGATCAAAATGGGTTTATAGCTGGTCGACAACTGGCTACAAATACACATTTCTTAGCTGAGACTCTTGATTATTTTGCTTCTAATAAAGTACCCTGCCATTATTCTTTTGCTAGATGCGGAAAAAGCATTTGACTTGGTTGTTTGGGACACGCTCTTTTCAGTTCTGTCTAGCTACAAGGTACCTTCTCAGGTCACCGCACTAATTCAAAGGTTGTACTCAAACTCAGAGGCAAATATTATTATAAAGTGTGTCGGCCAACTTCAGATACAACAAGGGACTAGGCAGGGTTGTCCTTTATCCCCCATTTTATTTGCCCTTTTTATTGAGCCTCTAGTCATTAAAATTAGACAACATAGCCAGATCCAACCTCCTTTAAAGTCAATGGGAAACATCAAACTTCACACGAACGACATCATCATGTTCTTAGATACAGAATGTTCTTCTCAGGAAGCGGTCTTTAATGTATTTAATGAATTTTAGCAAATTGGTGGCTATAAGATCAATATGAGTAAGACTGATATTATTCTCTGTGGCACTTCTCCTATCAATCTCCTTCCTGAATTAAGAGGCTGTGTGAATGCCAATCCAAAGAGATAATTAGGGTTTTATTTCTCAGCCAATATAGGAGACCTGTATGATTTAAATTTTGCTCCTTTACTTCAGAAAACTCAGGCTCTGCTGGCTCACTGGGGGTCCCTCCCCCTCTCTATATTAGGCCGAATTGCGTTAATTAAAATGTCAATCTTACCACTCTTCAATTTCTTGTTTGCGGCTATTCCGTGTGTTCTAACGCAAACTTTTTTTGAAAAACTGGAATCCATATTTCGCCCTTTTATTTGGCAAAACCAAAAGGCTCGAGCCACTTTAAGTATACTATATGCGGATAAAGGAAAGGGGGGATTAGCTTTGCCAAATTTCAAAGATTATTATTTTGCATTTTTCGCACATTACTATGCCAGCTTCAAAATGGATCATTTGGCAGGCTCCAGGTTTTTTATTGATTTTCGGGTATTAATATGTAGGGAGCATAATATTCAGAACCCAGCACTCTTGGGGAAATCGCCTAAAAAGTTTGCTATAAGATTTTTAAATGGTTTTTCGAGAGAAGATCAGACTTCTTTAGAAAATATTCAATTCCTTTTTTACATTTTGACACTCCTCTTTAACAGATTTTGTTGCATTCTGGTGCTCAGCTTAATGAAGACTTAGTAGGAGGTGGGAGCCCGCTGGATTCAGTAAAATTGGGGATTTTCGCGCCAAGGACAACTGGGAAACTCCATTAAATATTCTGACCACTGTTAAAAATGATTTCTTGTTGGTTGGATCTTCTAACATTTTGTTGCACATTTTTAGGGATTTAGACGGCAATTCTATCGTTAACGTCCAGTCGTTGGTAACAGAATTGGTGGATCCTCCTATGACAAGGAGTGCGGGGTCGTGGAGAATGCTTCTGCCAGACAGGGACAAAGCAGATCTTGGGACAAAAGCTCAGAGGAAATGGGCTCGTCAGGAGGGCTTAGAGGTTTCAAGTGATTGCTGGGAGACCATTAATCATCTGAATCTCTCTCCGTTCGAGGGGCTAACTGGCACCGAATGATATTTTTCAGCAAATGGTTATTGTATCGAACCCCGCAGGCCCTGTCTCGCATGGGGACCGGCTATCCCGATATGTGTTTTCACTGTAAGGAAGTAGGAGTGGCAGGCTGGATCCATGTGATTGTGACATGCCGATGTATACAGGGATATTGGGAAGGAATTTTTGCAATGTTAACAACTATGGCGCAGGTATCCATATCTCCCAGAATTTGGTTAATGAGCTTGGGCTACGATCCTGAGGCAAGGCTCTCTTCTAGATGGGAGAAGCTCGTATTTATAGCCACTGCGGTTGCTAGGTCTCTTCTGTTGAGAAATTGGTGGTCTGAGCTGTCTCCTACTAGTCAAGAATGGCGTTGTAAGATGACGCAAGTCAGGGTTCAGGAGATGAGATATGCTAGCAGAGTAGGTAGTGCTATAAAGTTCTCTCAGATCTGGGGGGATTATTTCATAGAAAAGCCTGGCTGATTTTGTTTTGTTTCTTTTTCTGAAAGTGACAATGTATCTTGTTCTGTTTCGGTGTTACTCCATCCTGGTAAAAAAGAAAAATATATCCTTGAGCTGGATCACGCTGCAATGTCTGGCCTGGCATTAAGGGGCACATACTAACTGACACCAATCACCCGGATCCCATGTCATCTACCAATTATTGTTGTAACGGCCACTGTAGTGTGGTGGACAATGATCAGATTAACCTTAACTGCATCACTGCTTAGATTTGCACATACCTTGCCATTGAAACTGTCCCATCACATAAATGCACTATGTACACTGAGGTGGGGGTTCCATCGTTCAAATTGTGACAGCCTTTTCACTCTTGTGTCACTTAGATACTACCGCTGTGGATGAATGGGAGGAGAAGACAAACCCCGTGTACAGACCCCTTGTGGACTTGGCTACACTGGAGGACAGGCACATTATACTGACTTATAGACTGGACAGCACCACAATCACATAGCTGTGTGCCTAATTGGAGCCTGACCTGATATCAGCTATCCATCATTCAACTGGGATCCCCCCTCTTGTGCAGGTTCTATCAGTGATCCATTTCCTGGCAAATGGTTCTTTCCGAATGGCACGTCACTGCCAAGTATCCTGGGTTGGTGCATGACGCCTTTGTCCTGAGGAATAGCAGCATCCCAAATGTGATGGCCCAACTACAGAGGCACAGGGTGTGGCTAATAGGTGAGCCAGAGTCCCCACCCACTGTATGTCAGTGTATGCCTTCAGGTGTTGTCCCCATAGCAGTGCATAAGGCTAAATGTTGTCCCTCAATACTTGCAGGTGACTCTGGCCACCCAAACCTAATGTGGCTCCTAACCCATGTGAGGAATGCCAGGACTGGGGCTGAGGACCGCTACAATAAGGCACATGGGCGAACCAGAAGCATAATCGAGAAGACCTTTGGCCTTCTGAAGGCCAGGTTCAGGTGCCTCTATCTGACAGGTGGATCCCTGTGCTACTCACCTGGAAAGGTCTACCAGATAGTAGTGGAATGCTGCATGTTGCACAACCTGGCCCTCAAACAACTTGTGCTTTTTCTGCAGGAGGAGGAGGCTGGAGATGCCCCTCTGGCAGCAGTGGACCCTGAGAACAGTGAGGAGGAGGAGGCAGAGGATGAGGATGTGGGCAACAGAAGATCAGTTATACGTCAATTCTTCCAATGACACACAGGTGAGACAGTGGAACTGATCATTGCTCTGACTATTGATTTCATCCGTGTAACTGTAGCATGATGGCATTCACTTCCTTTGCATCTCAACCTACTGTCACCTATGGCTTCTCATTTTCCAGATGTTGGTGATATGACAACAATGTCCTGATGTGATCACTACAGACAGTTACAGGTCATTAATTGTATGCTATCACAATGTTCAGATCATTTGCACTAGATGTGACTGTTCCCAAAAATGCACATTTTCAACACATAACAGTGTCACTCAAATTGTGTTCAAGGTTGTTTATTGTAGTGCAAATAATTGATTGAAAAGTGCAATGGAATGGGGTGATGGTGGAGCAAAGTCCAGGGTATTGTTTCAGTCTGTTTGTAGCACAGGTCCAGCGTCCAAGGGATCATAGGAAGGGGAGCAAAGGCATTTCAAAGTGGACAAGATGGCAGTGTGGGACACAAGGGGGACAATCAGGAGAGTCTAATTTCTTGGTGGTGGTCTTGGTTTTGGCAAGTGTTTCTGGCTTCTGTCTGGGTCTCAGAGAATGTTTGCTGGGTAGTTCACCTTGTGAAGGGGAGGAGTGCTGATGGCCTGTGGGTCCTGTGGCAGGGCTTCCTGTCCACTAGCTGCAGCGGAAGTGGTGGGCTGGTCAATAGACTGCCTAGTGGTAGGGGCCCACTGCTGTGCTGTCCATTCCCTCATAATGTTGGCCATGTCTGCCAGCACCCCTGCTATGGAGATCATGGTGGTGTTGAGGGCCTGCAAGTCCTCCCTGATTTCCTGATGAAGTTCCTCCTGCAGGATCTGGCCCATAGTGTCCTGGGATTGTTGGTAAGCCCCTAGGACATTAGTGAATGCCTCCTGGAGAGTCGGTTCCCTGGGCCTATGCTCCCCCGGCGCACAGCGGTCCTCCCAGTGTCCCTGTTGCCCTGTGCTCCTGTCCCCTGAACGGTGTGCCCACTGCCACTGACCCCAGGTCCCTGATTGTCTTGGGGACGAGATGTGGACTGGGGTCCCTGTACAGGTGGGCACACTGCTGATTGACGTGTCCTGGGGACAGAGGTGTGGGGACAGTGGGTGGGTGCTGTGGTGTTGGATACTGATGGGGGAGGCTCTCTGGTGAGCTGTGAGTGGGCTGGGATAACCAGCTGTCGAGTGGTCCCTGATGGACCAGGTAGTTCATCCAGATCCAGAAGTTCAGGGTTACTGTCATCACTGGGGGCATCTTCTGTTGGGGGACTGGATGGTCATGGCACTTCCTCTCTGCTGAGATTGGCAGGGACACCTGTGGGGATGTAAGTGATGTATTATGCTTCATGCCTGTGACATACTGTACATCCCAAGCTTCCCCTCTATTGTTGCTATTGCTCTGCCACCTTTGAATGTGTATGGTGATGTATTGTGGGATTGTTAGTTCCCCTATGCTGTGCATGCTTTGGTGATGGGTGTCCATGCAGGGCTGGGAGGGCTGTCCATGCATTGGTATGGCATGCAGGGCTAGGCATTGGGGTTTGGCATCCGTGTTGGTGCAGTGTGTGGGATGGAGTGGAGTGAAATGAGTGATGGTGAGGGGTAAGATGGCATGCAAGTATGGGGGTGATAAGTGGTAAATGTTGACTTACCAGTGTCCAGTCCTCCGGCTACTCCAGTGAGTCCCTCTGGATGCAGTATTGCTAAGACTTGTTCCTTCTATGCTGTGAATTGTGGGGGAGGAGGTTGGGGTCCACCGCCAGTCCTCTGTATGGAGAGCTGGTACCTTGCTGCCACAGAATATACCTTCCCCTGTAGGTCATTCCACCTGTTCCTGATGTCGTCCCTTGTTCTTAGATGCTGTCCCATGGTGTTCACCCTGTCCACGATTCTCCACCATAGCTCCATCTTCCCTGCAATGGATATCTGCTGGACCTGTGCTCCAAAGAGCTGTGGCTCTACCCTGACTATTTCCTACACCATGACCGCAACTCCTCATCTGTGAAATGGGGGTGCCTTTGTGGGGCCATTGGTGTTGTGTGTAAGTGTGTGGGTGTTGGGCACTGTGGTTTGGTGTGTGCAGTGGAGTGTGAGGGATGTATGGGGGTGTGTGTGTGTAGTTGTCACAGTGGTCTTGATGTCTGCCTCGTGGCAATGATTTGTATTTGAAAGCCTTGTGGGTAATGCGGGTGTGTGTTTATAGTGGTGTGGGTGGGTGTGGTGTGTGTATTGGTGTCAAGTGTGTGTTTTTTTAATTGGCCAATGTTGTGTAGTTTAGTATTTGGGTGTCCATTCTGAGCACGGCATTGTGTACCGCCAATGGTTTACCACCGTTGAATATCTGCCCTGGTGATTCGTGGGTCATAATGTGGTGGGCGTTGTTTTGTTGGCGTAACGGTATGGATGTTGGTACCAACAGGTCACCTCTGACCTTTAGGCTGGCGGTCTTGTGTATGTGGCTGTATTCTGTCGGTTTAGTGTGAGTGTGTCATAATTTGGCAAACCGATATCCGCCACTGCGGTGGTATGTTGGCGGCTGTCATCGTGGCAGTAAGCACGCTTTACAGCCAATGTCATAGTGAAGGCCTAAATGTAGTTTAAATGATGAATGATGCAGAATTTTAATATACAAAATTGTAATAGTGCTTCTTGAAAATGTCTGTAATCTACAACTTTCTTCCAGGTACATTTTTAACAGTGGTAATCTGAATGTTAGGGTCACAAAGGCACTTGGGGCAAAACTATTTTTGCCAGGTTATGTTTACTGTAGTTTTACCGACGAATAATGATATCAGTGAATTATGTTATATGAGAAGGCAATGTTTAAAACTTATATTTGCCCTCTGATTTCTTTTATCAAGTCATTTGGCTGTTCTGTCATCTTATGCAGATGATCCCTAGATCATCAAGCACTCAGTTTTGCAATTAAAGTAACTTCCTGTCTTTCTTCTGTTCAGTTTGAATGTCTCTCAACTTAATGAAGCTTAATGAAAATAAAATGGAAATTTGAATAGTAGGCAAGAAGATAGACAGATGGTGTAACTTCCTCTGACCAGACTTTGGCAGATGTTAATTGTGAAATTGCAGGGAGTTTATTTGGACCCTCATTTGTCTATGCATCACTAGATAAAGGTTTTTTCTTTCTATTATTTCCAGCTCAAAGTAATTAGAAGGGTGTTTCTTTTCCTCACCATAGAGTTAAACGTGCAGCTATTTGTGGCCTTCATCCTTTTCAAGATCCACTATTGCAATATTCTCTATTCCTTCTTCCTGACTGTTATAAATTGGGTGTTTAGTTGGCAGAGGTATGCACCCTCTCCATGTCGGGACCACAATCCTAGACAGAGTAAGTCACAACACAACCGCACTTAACCAGTGCTCACCCTCCAGTAGCTTGGCACAGAGCAGGCAGGCGTAACTTAGATGGCAATATGCAAAGAATTTGTGCAATAACTCATACAGCAACACAGTGAAAACACCATAAAAAGTACTTCACACAATCTTAGAAAAATAGATAATATTTATCTGAACATAACACTACCGAAACCACAGAAATCTAATATGCGCAAGTCAAGATGTCACTTTTTAGAGGTTTTAATAGCCTTATTCCATAGGAATCAATGGCTGTATCTCTTGAGCAAAAAGTCCCTGGGATGCATCAGAAATAAAGACGCTGCGGGCCGCAGAGTAGAAAAGGTTTCAGAAAGTAAAGCGATGCATTGATTTTTCTGGCACGGCGGAGGTGATGTGTCAATTCTTTTCTTGCAGGCAAGGTGATGCATCTATTTCTGGGAAGGCAGCCTTAGTTCCTTACTGCAGTGAGGGGTTTGATGACAAATTGACACCCAGGGTTGATGCATGGAAAATTCAAATGTGCTGTGATGATGAAACAGGCGCTGCATTGAATCCACAGACACTGCGTCAGTTTTTCAGCACCGAGACAGCTGATAGGTCGATTCGGCAGGCATTGCATCAATTTTCCCAGAACTGTGGATTTCTCTCTTAGGTTGAGTCTTTGATGGTCCTGAAACATCTGAACAGGAGGCAAGCTGACAAGCCCTTAGGGTCACTTGTGGGTGAAGGTAAAGTCCTAAGTCCTTTCAGCAGAGTCAGCAGGTAGTAGGGCAATAAGCAGGGGAGAAGTCCTTCCAGGAAATCAGTTCAGATGCATCCAGTTGTGGGTCCAAGAGGTGTCTGGTTTGAGTGTGGGGTCACAGGCCCAATAAATATATACCCAAATATGCCTTTGAAGTGGAGGAAACTTCAAAGAGTGGCTGTGAAGTGCACCAGTCCCCTTTTCAACCCAGTCCTTTCTGCCTGGAGATCTGTGGGGGTTATCAGTCTTTTGTGTGAGGCCAGGCCATAAGCCTTTAAAGTGTAAGTGAGAGCCCCTCCATCCTTTCTGTCCTGGAAGACCCATAAGTAATCAGATGAATGCAGATGCAGCCGAGTGTCCCATTTCTATTTCTGTCTGGGTGGAATGCACAAGGGGAGCTGTCAACCAGCACAAACCAGACGTGGATCGTAGACAGGCTGTAAGGCACAGAGAGCAGTAAGTGGAGAGAAATACATACTTTCTAAATGTGGCATTTCCAAAATAGTAATGTTAAATCCAACTTTACATGTAAACAGGATTTCTCACTACCATAACAACCATACTAAACATAACAATTCAACTCCTTTCAGATCAGAAATTACCAATTAAAAATATATAAGGGAATTCCTAATGCTGACCTATTAGAGGAGCAGGCTTCACAAAAGTGAAAAGCGACTTTGGGTGTTTTTCCCTACCAGGACATGTAAAAATCACATGTAAAACTTACAAGCACAGGTCCTTTCTTTTACTTACATAGCACCCTGCCTTATGGATGATTTCGGTCCTTCCTTAGGGTTGACATATGTAATAAAAGGGGAGTTTAAGGCTTGGCAAGTAGTTTTACTTGGCACGTTGAAGTGGCAGTGAAACTGCACACGCAGGCCTTGCAATGGCAGGCCTTTGACATAATTAAGGGGCTACTTATGTGGGTGGCCCAATCAGTGCTGCAGGTCCACTAGTAGCATTTAATTTACAGGCCCTAGGCACATCTATTGCACATTCCTTGGGACTTAAAGGTAAATTAAATATGCAAATTGGGTATGACCTAATGTTACCATGTTTAGGGGTGAAAGCAAAAGCACTTTAGCACTGGTCAGCAGTAGTAAAGGGCACAGCGTCCTAAAACCAGCAAAAAGGAGATCAGAAAAATGGAAGGAGGCAGGCAAAAGGTTGGCGGAAGACCACCGTAAGGCTGTAAGGTCTAACAATGACTTCTCTGAGAGCCAGGTGAAGAAAATTCAGAACCTTGTGATTTGAGAACTTTTGATTTACAAAGTTGCAGTCACTTACTCCAAGCGCACACTGACGTTCATTGGCTTCTGGGGAAGCAAAGGCTTGTGTTAATTTCTTGTACTTATGCAGACTATGCTCTATGGCACCAAGACATCCTCACTTGTATCTCAGTTTAAGCTACATCATTCAGTGAAACATTTACACTCTAGTTTCAAGTTACAGTTTGCCATTCTCAGAATCAAGAGAGTCTGGGCTTTTGGGCACTCTCTTCCTGTTCTTAATCCCGAGTCATGGAACACTTTCTTTTTGTTCACTTTGCTACAGTCTGTCACTGTATTTGACAGGTTTGTTCCTGGCACTAAAATTCCCTTTGGGTGAACATTACACCTTAAAAATACTTTTCCATTCCATTCCGTGACAGGCTCCCAAAATATTAGAGCTGTCAGCCTTAGGATGGTCTTCCCCCAAACTTTTTGCCTTCCTTCTTCATGTTCCCTGATCTCATTTTTGCTGGCATTAGGACTCTTACTATGCTTAACCAGTGCTAAACTTCTTGTGCTCTCCCCTCTAAAACATGGGAACATTGGCTTATACTTAATTAGTGTACTTATTGTATTTATAAGTCCCAGGTAAAGTGGCACTACATGTATCCAGAGCCTGTAAATTAAATGCTACTAATGGGCCTGGAGCACCGATTGTGCCACCCACTTAAGTAGCCCTTTAAATATGTTGTAGGCCTGCCATTGTAGAACCTGTGTGTGCAATTTTAAACTGCCATTTCGACCTGGCAAAATAAACCTTTTGCCAGATCCTAACCTTCCTTCTTAATACATATAAATCACCCCTAGGGTATACCCTGGACCTCCCAGGAGGCCGGGTGCAATTGTATTTAAACAGCTGGACAAGTACGTTTATGTTTTACATCTCCTCGTAGTGAAAAACCTTTAAATTAGTTTCTCACTACTGCAAACCCTGTCTCCCTCATATGATGATATTAGAGTTGTGTTATTTCATTTTCTAACTGTTTTTTTCCAAATGGAAAGAAATAACCAGTTCATGTTTGATGTCTCTGGAAACACAATTTAAAATCCAAACTTATGGTGAAGTAAGAATTTAAATTGCAATTCTGAAAGTGCCATTTTTAGAAAGTTTGCATTGTCCTTCTTTATCCATTCAGTGTGTGTAGTCTGTTTCTGGGCACGTGGCTGGGTGTAGCTCACAGTTGGGCTGCGTGTACTCCTTCTAGAGAGCCTCAACAATAGGGAGCTTTGGTGTGCCTAGATGGGCCATCACAGGCAAGAAGGGAGGAAGGAGCTGGTCACTGCCCCACTTACTCCCGATAGACTGTCTGCCTCCACACAAAGGACTGCATACCCCCTCAGTTAGCCTGGAGCTTTGGCAGGGGAAGCCAGGTGCCTAGGGACTTCAAAAGGAAACCTCTAGAAGTTTCTTCCCCACTTCAAATGCACAAGCACAAGCTCATGTTTATTTATTTTTTTCAAATGGGTTTAAATACTAGACCTCAGACACCACCACTTTAGAACTCTTGTGAACCAGTGGATACTCTGCCGGGATGAAGGACTGCTGTGCTGCTGAATGATTTCTAGTTTGCTAGACTGCACTTTGCTGGACTCCTGCTTTGCTGTGCTGACCTGCTGCTTGCTGGTCTCCTGCCTGGGTGAGAAGGAGAGGACCTGCATCTCTTGAACCCAGAACCCAGAGAGACTCCAATGGTCAGTTGGCTGACCTCCTAATCTGAAGCTTTGGGTACATAACAAAATTTCGACTGCACCCAGACTCAGCTATATGTGAGTCTACCCTGCCAAGTGGTGCCTCTCCAGTCCTGTACCCTTGGAAGTGGGCTGAAGGTGCTTTGCCAGCCTCTGTGGGTCTAGCGGAACTGACACATCTTCTCTGCTGTGTGGCACAACCCCAAGCAGAACCAATGAATCTGCGTGGATTTGACCCATCAAAAGGACTCATATCTCCAACACGGCCTGCTTCGCCTTAGGACACATCCTCAGAACAGGGCCTTGCATCTCTCCACAACGGCAGCCTCGATGACGCCGGACTCCACATCATAGCCTTGCATTCCTTCAGAACTGACGCATCACACTGAATGAGTGCTGGATACTTGATGCTGGAATTTGCATTGCAAACCCCATAAATGAGATGATTGACACTGACGCAACAGGACCTCACACTGCAGCATAACCGTATCTCATAACTTGTGCATCAGTTTGGCTGTGTGACGCATCTTTGATGGGATCCATGCAACGCTCAGCAAACCAAGATTGAAGGTCTTATATTCAGGGGGTCTAACAGGGGCCATGCAACCAGTCTGTGATCCATCACAGTCCGTCTGAACTTGTGACTTTGTCCCAGTCCGGTGCGGCCAGATACTCACAGTTTGCGCTTTTTGTCTATTGGCGCTACTTTCTCTAAAAACATTGAAATTCAATATCTCTGGTTCTACTATTTGAATGATTGTCATTATGGTCTTGTTTTATTTATTGAATTCGGTTCTATTTCTCTAACTTGGTGTGGGATTCTTTTTGTGTGTTGTTTACACTATTGTACTGTTTGAAGCATTGCAAAACTACACATTGCCTCTAAGTTAAGCCTGATGGCTCTGTGCCAAGGTACTAGGGGGTAAGCACAGGTTAATTTGGGGTTTGCTTGTGCCTTGCACTGACTAGGATTGTGGTTGTTGCCTGACCAGGACTTAAAACAGAGGACATTAATCAGTAATGTTGATGGCATATCTATTTTAGAGTGTTAATATTGGGTAATAATGTTAGTCTTGGCTTATTCGAGAGCTTAGATATAGCATTAAACTCAAAATCAAAAGAGGTAAAATTGTCCTCAGTAGTATTTGTGATGTACTTGATGTCCTGGATAAAATCAGTGTTATGTGCACCTAAATAACAGTTAAAAAAAATTGACAAAATATTATATGCACCAGAAAAAGGAGTGGCCAATTTTCACCTTTTTGACATTTTTCTGGTTCAGCTCAACCAAAATCTACAGCAATGGATTGGATGGCATTTCTGGTTTGTGTCTGCAAAACGAAACATTCCTGTCAGGTATTTCCCCAAGCCAGATAATCGGGAAGCATAAACTGGATTATTTGAAGAAACACATAAAAGGCATAATGTTCATAAGAATTAGAATACCAGCTTCGATGATAAAAGTGTAGGAACAATTTGCAGTGCAAAGTTGATTTATATGGAACTGGAAGTACACATGCAAATCAAAACATATGTTATTTGATGATATACAGATTTACTGATGCCATGCTAAATAACGAGGTCTATCCAATAATCCTTTAATAAATGAAATACACTCCTGTTTGCTTCTTTTCATCTTCAAATACAGACTATTTATATTAAAATTTAAGCTGAAGGATTATTTATTCTAAGTGCTCTAAGAAAGTGACTGAAAATAAAGAGAAGTTTGAAAATATATTTCCTCAACCCAATCATATTTCACTACTGGCTTACCATGGTCCCGATGAAGTGATTTTAAATTAATAACCATGGGACCCCTTATTTGGAGCCCCTCGACACTACCCAGTAGGCTACTCAGCTGACCCTAGAATTCACACCTAAAAGCACTTCTGACACATTGTCTTCAAATTATCAGTGCCTCCCTTGAGCATTTCTCCTTCAAAATTGGTCATCTACCTCTCTAATTAAAGAAGCTAACCATGCGTTTGGGTTTCGACCAGTCAATGATTAGGTATGACCACATCACTCAGATCGCCTAGCTCAAATTAATACATGATTCACAACATGTTTTAGAAGGATTTTTTCTGAAAATATACCCATCCATCAAATATCAGAATGTCAAGGTCTGCAAGGACGTGTCTTCCATTTTGCCAATGGACTATGGCCCTCCTTGGGTTCCATCCTTGCACGACTACTTTTTAACCTTTCACTTAAAAAGGTTTCCCTTTTAGACATTCACATGAGAGAAGACTCAGATGATCATATGGACGAGAACATATGAAAGGCAGGATGTGTTCATTCAAACTATATCTAAGTACCACACGTACACATTGAGCTTGTTTTTTAAAAAAGCATTTGCACATCTCATGTTTCAAGCCTACTGCAGCCAAACCTGAAAAAGTTAGCATGACACATTTCAGTCGTTCATCGATATTCACTCAATAAAAAGTGAATAGATATTTGAGTCACCTTCAAATAATGCGTTTGCTCCTTTGAAATGTTGTACACAACAGGTATAATTACTACTCACTTTAAAGGAAAACAATTTACCGAACCTTGGAAAGATGGAAAGACTGACTATGTCTTGGCAGGAGTTGAACTTGTGTGTGTCACTCAGCAGCAAGCGTTTGATTCACTTGTCCATAAAATGCATCAATAAGACAGAACTGGTGGTGTTTATGCTCCCGCTGGTTCACTATTTGCAGGGTACCTGCCTTGTATCAGTGATGTTATAAACAGGTCAAATGAACGTGAATCTTGAGATATTGATGACTGACAAAAGGGCCCTAAACACCCTTCCAGGTGAACCGATTTACCACCAGCTGAATGCATGCACCGGCTCCTGTGTTCAGTGATCCAGCGTTCCTATCTAACAAAGTGCAATTGTGCACGACGGATTTATCCAATAAGACGCAGCAGAGACTTCCTGGCCAAGAGGGAAGATTAACAATAGCATTTTCACACAACAGGAAGAGCTTAATGTACATCTAGGGGCCAGATAAGGTATCTTTGTATCGCCCATTCATGCTGTATGTAGCAGGACTGTCTGGCTAGGTTGCAGATCTTGTTTTTAATTGTTTCCATGATTCATTAGTTTTTAATTGACCCATATAATTTTCTGTACAGGAGGCGGTGGGGATCCTCAAGATATATCAGGTGTAAATCAGAATCTAAGCTCTTTTGACTACTTTTTTTCATGTGAAGAAATTAGGGCCTGATTTAGAGTTTGGCGGATGGGGTTATTCTGCTACAAATGTGGCTGTATTTTTTTTTAATGTATTTGTCATTTTGTTTTTGATCTGTGCCTCTGTTTATCAATGTAAGGTATTCTGTGCCTATTTGGGCTGTATTTATACCGTCAGTACCTGATGTTTGCATATTTGTCATTAGTTCAATTTACCACCTTGAGCTGAATACTCATCTGATGGATCTTTAAAATTGTGCTTAATCAATTGAAAGCAGGATTCCTATAATAATTGATATTCACTTTGTAATGTTTTGATTTTACTTCAAAATTAATTATTGATTGAATCAGGTTTGCTTTTTCGTATGGTTATAGTAACTATACTGCAAAGTTGATTTAAATACATGGATTGTGTATGTACTAGGCACCATACTGGGATGGTGGAGCCTTTTTCACAATTTGATCACTTGCACTTTGACATCATCAATTTCTATGTTACACACCAGTCAAATGCTTGTTTTTTGTGTTGGGAACCAGCCTGTGATCAGGGTTAAGTGACGGCTGAAACGTATTGAGTTTTGGAATAAACCACCATTACAACAGCAGATCTAGAGTACACACTTCCTTTCTAATCATTGTAGCAGATTTTGGAATTTATAGATATATCCACTTAAAAAAAACAAAGGTTACAGGAACTTTATAGTTAGGCTCACATTTTAAACTAACAAAACCATAGAAATTCCACAGTTATAGTTATCTGAGCTAACTAATTTGCGCCCCCATAATGCACTGCTTACCTCACATGGTACATCGGTCATGACCTGGTAAGTGGCATCACTGATGACATCTCAAATGACATCACTGATGATATCATCCACAAAAAAACTCAAACATCCACTCGTACACCAATACAAGCAATTGTACATTCACACAAGCAACTGCTTACACAGTAATTCATACACTCCTAAAACTACTGATACACACACACACACTCACCCACACAGGCACTCACATAATGACTCACTCACCATACATTAGTAAGTCGGCCATTTAGACACTTAACCTAACTCCTAACTATAATGTCCCGGTACCCTTCATTTTTTTCAGTGAATTTCTGTTTTTGTAAATTCTTTTCCCTTACTATAACATCCCTCTAACCTTTGTTTTTTCTGTGAATTTCTATGTTTTTTTTTACCATAAATTAATTTGATTACTTAATATTAATTAAACAATAGTAGCTGCTAGGCTATGCACTAAAACCTTATAATCACACACCACAGCACTCTATAGAGCTATCTTCAAATGTATACAGCTTGTTTCACTTCAAGCTCTTTTTTGTTTTTTATAATTTATAGAGTATTTTTTTTATTCGATTTGAAACCGAACTGAGTGTATAAAAAATCCTCTTGTAAGTGAATTTAGATATGTTTTAATTGTATTTGCAAACAATAACATCCGTCTAACCTTTTAAAATGTTATCACTTTTCAGATTTTTCTTATTCATTTTAATTTATGACTGTTTTCTGTTATTTGTTATATTTCAGTATATAATGTTTGATTTTTTTTCTTAAAAAAAGTATACAATATGTACAATAACAAAACAAACACATATACCTGAAATAGTATTTTTTTTCAGATATATTTTGGAGTCGCGTACCCACAAGGGATAGTTATATTGGAGACACACATTTTTCGTATTTCTCATACTGTTTAAATATATACATAACCATGTCCTGACTGTAAAATAGGTTTATGTAATCTTTCCTACTATTTTTAAAAACATATTTTTGATTGTTAATTTTACTTAACTGCTGCTCTTAATACTTTGTAGGGATTTGTGTTGCATTCGCAATCCCTACTGCAACGTATCTCTGAGGTCACAGTGGAGACACCACTCCTCCGTTACTTTAACAAATGAAAACAGTATACAAATGCAACTTTAACCTGTTATTTGAATACATAGGTTTTCTATGTAGATTCTAAAAGTTATGTAAGAGCACACACATATGATTTATTATAAGTTTTCATGTACTGTTTGGAAACCGCAACAACATCACGACGCCCACACAAAACATGATTTGATTGGTTGACAACCATCTGTAACAAAATTCTTTCTTGGGCATTCGAAAGAAAATATTCATGTGGAACTTCATTTATGATGAAGCATCTGCAAAGCATGCACAGTGCACGCCTTGCATGTGCACAGTGCCAAAGTGACCTGACTGAAGGAAGGCCTGCTGATCCAAGTTCCTAACCTGGACCATCTTCTTGACCTACCCTTCCAACGCCGGCACCAGTGACCCAGTGCTCAATTTGTAAATAAAAACGTGCCAGTGCCCAAAGCCCTACCCTTAAACACGCAGCTGCTGCATTTAAATGTCGGAGCACGGAATACAGAAGCAGCGTAATCCTGAAGCCATCTTGGGCCTCTTCAATCCATTTAAAGCTACTCCCTGCTCCTTCAGCTCACTCTTGCAGCTTTCTGCTTTCTACCTTTGTGACGCTTTTTTCGTTTTTCTCTTTCTCTGTTTCTCCCATATGTGTCTTTTGCTCGCAGTAAATGCTTGAGGCAGAAGACTAAGCGCCGGCCCTCAAAAATAAGTGCTGGTGCTCAGCACCTGAAACAACAAGCATAAATTAGGTACTGCAGTAACCGTTCCCAAATGTGCAGCTGTTGGTCAACACTGTCTGAGTTGGCATGCCATAGTTAGTGCTGAAAAGAAGTCAATTGCAGTGATCGTTAACACCAGCAAAAATCATAAGTGTTTTTTATTTTCATTTTTTTGTTCCTGAAACATTTGTTCTGTTCGTTTTGTAGCACTATGCCTTACATTTTTGTTCACCCAAAAATAAAAAAAAAGCACAAAAAACCCAAGTGTTTCCAAACAAAAAAATAGTTTTGAGAAAAACCAAAGTCAAAAAATGGCTCTTTTTAGAACCCCTCAATCTGGTTAAAAAAGAAACAGTATTTGTCATATGTTTGTTGGAAATAGTGATGGGCCATGTGAGTAGCTGCATAGGTGAGTGATAAGGGTCCATGACAGTCTGTATAGGTGAGTGAGTGTGTGCACAGTCGGCTATATGGGTGACTCACTGGTTGTGTGAGTGGTTGTATTCGTTAGTGGAATGGTACGTGAGTGGCTGTCTGGGTGAGTAATAGAGTGAACGTCTGCATGAATCAGTACATGTCTGTGAGCATTTGTATGAATATAAGAGTGAATGTATCAGTGATTGTATGGATGATGGACTATGTATGTCAATGACTGTTTGGATGAGTCCGTGGGTGCATAGGTGGCTGCATGGTTTAGTCTTTAAGTGCATGACTGACTGTATCTCTAAGTGACTATGTGCATGAGTGCCTGAATGGCTGAGCGAATGGGTGCATGAATGGCTGTATGGGTGAGTGAATGGGTGCATGAGTGTTTGTATAGGTGAGTGAATGGCTGCATGAGTGTCTATATGGGTGAGTAAGTGGGTGGATGAGTGACTGTATGGGTGAGTGACTGAGTGCATAAGGGTCTGTATGGGTGAGTGAATGAGTGCATGCGTGGATGTAGGGCTGAGCGAATGGCTGCATGGGTGACTGTATGCGTGAATGACTGGGCGTGTAAGTGTTTGAATACATGAGTGAGTGGGTGATGAGTGGCTGTATGGGTGAGTGAATGGCTGCATGAGTGTCTGCATGGTTGAGTGAACAGGTGCATGAGTGCCTGTATGGGTGAGTGATCGATTGTGTAAGTGGTTGTATGCATGAGTGACTGGGTGCATGAGTGGCTCTATGAGTGAGTGAATGGGTGCATAAGTGGTTGTATGGGTGAGTGAGTGGGTGCATGAGTGGTGTATGAATGAGCGAATGGGTGCATGAGTGTATGTATGGGTGACTGAATGGTGCATAAGTGGTTGTATTGGTGAGGGGGTGTGTGAGTAGCTGTATGGGTGAGTAAATGGGTGTGTGAGTGGTTGTACTGGAGAGTAAGTGGGTGCATGAGTTGCCGTTTGAGTGAGTGAATGGGTGCATGAGTGTCTGTATGAGTGAGCGAATGGGTGAATGAGCGTCTTTATGGGTGAGTGACTGGCTGTGTAAGTGGTTGAATTCCTAAGTGACTGGGTGCATGAGTGGCTGTATGGGTGACTGAATGGATGCATGAGTGTCTTTATGGGTGACTGGGTGTGTAAGTGTCTGTATGTTGAGAGAATGAGTGGCTGTAGGGGTGAGTGCATGGGTGCAAGAGTGCCTGTATGGGTGAGTGACTGCCTGTGCAAGTGGTTGTATGCATGAGTGAATGGGTACATAAGTGTCTGATTGGGTGAGTGACTGGGTGCATAAAAGGTTATATAGGTTAGTGACTGGGTGTATGAGTGACTGTATAAGTGAGTGAATGGGTGCATGACTGTCTGTATGGGTGAGTGAATGGGTGCATAAGTGATTGTATTGGTGAATGAGTGGCTGTGTGAGTGGCTGTATGGGTGAGCAAATGGGTGCATGAGTGTCTGTATGAGTGAGTAAATGGGTGCATGAGTGTCTGGGTGAGCGGCTGGCTATTGTATGCATGAGAAAGTGGGTGCATGAGTGGTTGTATAAGTGCGTTTATAGGTGCATGAGTGCCTGTATGGGTGAGTGAATGGGTGCATAAGTGCCTGTATGGGTGAGTGACTGAGTGTGTAATTGGTTGTATGCATGAGTGACTGGGTGCATGAGTGGCTGTATGGGTGAGTAAATGGGTGTGTGAGTGTCTGAATCAGTGAGTGGCTGGGTGCATGAGTGGCTGTATGCATGAGTGAATGGGTGTATAAGTGGTTGTGTGGGTGAGTGAGTGGATGCATGAGTGGCTCTATGGGTGAATGACTAGGTGCATGAGTGTTTGCATGAATGAGTGAATGGGTGCATGAGTGACTGTATGGGTGAATGACTTGGTGTGAAAGTGGTTGAATGCAGGAGTGAGTGGGTGCATGAGTGGTTGTATAAGTGAGTTTATGGGTGCATGAGTGTCTGTACGGGTGAGTGAATGGGTGCATAATTGCCTGTATGGGTGAGTGACTGAGTAAATATTTGTATGTGTGGGTGACTGGGTGCATGAGTGGCTGTATGGGTGAGTGAATGGGTGTGTGAGTGTCTGTATCGGTGAGAGACTGGGTGCATGAGTCGGTGTATGCATGAGTGAATGGGTGTATACGTGGTTGTATGGGTGAGTGAGTGGATGCATGAGTGGCTTTATGGGTAAGTGACTAGGTGCATGAGTGTTTACATGAGTGAGTGAATGGGTGCATGAGTAACTGTAAGGGTGAATGACTGGGTGTGTAAGTGGTTGAATGCATGAGTGAGTGGGTGCATGAGTGGTTGTATGGGTGAGTGAATGGCTGCATGAGTGTCTGCATTGATGAGTGAACGGTGCATGAGTACCTGTGTAAGTGGTTGTATGCATGAGAGACTGGGTACATGAGTGCCTCTGTGGTTGAGTGGCTGGGTGTGTAAGTGGTTGTATAGGTGAGTGAGTGGGTGCATGAGTGGCTGTATGAGTGAGGGAATGGGTGCATGAGGGTCTGTATTGGTGATTGAGTGGGTGCTTATATGGCTGTATGGGTGAGGGAATGGGTGTATGAGAGTCTGTATGGGTGAGTGAATGAGTTCATGAGTGTCTGTATTGGTGAGTGAATGGGTACATAAGTGGTTCTATAGGTGAATGAATAGGTGTATGAGTGGTTGCATGGGTGAGTGAATAGGTGCATCAGTGTCTGTATGGGTGAGTGAATGGATGCATGAGTGGTTGCACTGGTGAGTGACTGGGTGCGTGAGTGGCTGTATGTGTGAGTAAATGTGTGTGTGAGGGTCTGTGTGGTTGAGTGTGTACATGATTGTCTGTATGGGTGAGTGAATGGATGCATAGGTGAGTGAGTGGGTGCATGAGAAGCTAAATGGGTGAGTGAATGGGTGCATGAGTGGCTGTATGAGTGAATGAATGGGTGTGTAGGTGGCTGTATGGATGAGTGAATGGCTGCATGAGTTGTTGTATGGATGAGTGACTGGGTGTATGAGTGACTGCATAGTTGAGTGAAAGGGTTTGTGAATACCTGTATGGGTTAGTGGATGTGTGACTGGGTGGCTGTATGGCTGAGTGACTGGGTACACGTGACTTTATTGCTGAGTGAGTGGGTGTGTGAGTGGCTGTATGGGTGAGTGACTGTGTGCATGAATGGCTATATGGCTGAGTGACTGGTGTTTGTGAGTGACTATGTGGGTGAATGAGTGGCTGTGTGAATGGCTGTGTAGGTGAATGACTGGATGCATTAGTGTCTGTATGGGTGACAGAATGGGTGCATTTTGGGTGCATGAGTGGCTGTATGGGTGACTCAATGGGTGCATAGGTGGTTGTGTGAGTGAGTGGGTGCCTAAATATTTGAATGGGTGAGTGAATGGTTGCATGAGTGGCTGAATGGGTAAGGGGGTGTGTGGCTTGGAAAGCCAAAATGGGCAACAAGTTTTAGTGGGGCTCCAGATTATCCTGCTTTTATCCGTTCTATGTGTAGCATCGGTCGCGACTGCAGAGCTGAATATAGCAGTTACACCGGGAGGCTTTACGGACGCTCATAGCCCGAGCTAAGGATGCTGCTTTCCCATTGGGAGAGGACAACCCTCAATCTCTCTCATCAGGACTGCACTGGTGGCCCTGAGGCCTGTGGGCTCTGGATCTGCCTGGGGAGTCTCATTCCCCTGCTCAATTGGAGACCTACATGGTGATTCATCTGGGCCTACAAGAGGCTCCTTGTTGCCAGATTGTGCCCTCACAGAAAGGAGAAATAGTTGCAGCGGGGATAGGAATTATACCTTGCACCGCTGTCGAGGTGGCTTGCTGAGTGGAACACTGACTCGGACCAGTGGACCTGGGTCTGTGAAAGGTGGGTCACGGAGCACTCTTCTGGGCTGATACATCTGATGCTGTGCCGTGGGGGCTGCTCATGCTGCTGCGCCTCCTCGAATGTCACAAGCGGGCCCATGTTCTTCTGGATCACCACCAAGGTAGAGGATCTTGCACACCTGTGAGCCCCCAGGTGGCGAATCCTGTGGGCATCTCTCTACCACTCAGAACCCAGCGTTATCTGAAGTTCCACCAGTGCTGACTGTTGAGGGCTGATACAATGGTGGCTGGTCGCCATTGCCCTGAAACTCACAACACCTAGCTTCACCAGCCTTTGCCACTCAACTTTTGCAGCTGGTGCTGTGGGACGTTTACACTCTGGAACAGGTGGCAAACCCCCAGCACCAGGATCTGGTGCGTTGATGTCTACTAACTATAAGTTAGATTCGTACTGGCGACAGTGGAGAGACTTGGCACATCCCTGGATCAAATAAAAGCATCACTGGATAACAAGATTGATAAAATAACTACTGAGCTCACCTTACTTCATGCAGATCATCGTAAGCTAGCAGACAAAACTCGCTCTCTAGAATGCACTTTGAGTGACCTTGCCCCTAAAACCTGCCAGATGAGGGTCTTGGTGCAGATGCTGCTTGACAAGGTAGCACACCGAATCACAGAGCTAAAGATGCAGAAGGATGTACCAGGAGGATCAACATCTGCGAGGTAGGCCTTCCAGAGACAGTGGATTGCATTGATGCTGTCTCCTACATAGAGAAATGGATACGCGAGCTGGTCCCGGCTGAGACACATACACAGTTTTTCTCAGTTAAACATGCTCATCGTATTCCTGCAAGACCTCCACCACCGCGGTCAAACCCACAACCTCTCCTGTTCCGCTTGCTACATTATGTGGACAGAGACATTATATTACACGAGGTGAGGTGACTTCTGGCCCTCCAGGTGGACAATGCTAAGGTAATGATGTTCCCTGATTACACCATCATCATACAGAGACAGAGGAGCTCCTTCTTATCTGTAAAGCGTAAGCTGCAAACCCTTAACTTGAAATACTCTCTTGTATTCCTGCCAGAATGTGTGTTGTGGCCCAGGAGAAAGCACAATTCTTTGATGCCCCTTAGGCTGCATGTAAGTGGCTGGAATCAATGGGTTTCATCCACCTGCAGACTTCGCCAATGGAGCGAGGCGTGGGAATCGAGACCTGGCCATCACAGGAGTCGAAAGTACTGTGGGACCACGGCCAGGTCATGCTCCTTTAGAACAGATCATATAGACTGCGCAGCTATCAGGGAAGCAACACCTGCCTTGGACCCCGAAGGGAGCCCCAGTGGCTCTGGTAGTGGAGATGACTCTCTAGGTGGCGACCTCTCAGAAGCTGAATCCGCGGCTCCCCCTGCTGTGATGCCGCAGACAGCAGATGACATAATCTGAGTTGAAAATTGTACTGACTTTCCATTAACATAAATACTATGATACTAACTGTTGATATTGTACACTGTTGGAATCTACTGTCATGTCATCTGCCTGAAATTAGCTAAAGCTTTGAAAAGGGGTATCACGTTTGTTCTCTCTTTCCTCTCCCCTATCCCTCTCTTGCTCCCTTGTCCTCCCCATCTGTTCTTTTCGACCCCGCCGTTCTTTTTCCCTGACTGCGTTATATACAGAGGCTCTGAATATACTTTACTGAGCTTTTATGAAGAAGGCAACACCAAATATTCGGTTCCTGCCTGCATATATGACACACATGGGGCATCCGCTATTGGGCACCCTTGAAACCTCATCCCTTTTGTAGGTACTTTCTTCCTCTACTCTAGTTACGCCAGATTGAAGGGTTCAGTAGTTTGGGCAGATACCGGTTGTCCCTCTGCTCTAATGGTATTTTTATATTTTGGTTTTGTGGCATCTGTTTGTTTTTTCCACGCTTGTTTGTGGTTGGATGGAGCCCCATTTTCCACTTCCCCCTCTGTGGCCTAGTTGCAGGGTGAAGGGCGCCACAGTGGCCGTGCTGTCATACTGTGTGTTTTTGTACACCCCCACTAACTACCTATGACACACACTAACATTCTCACATGAAATATGAGATGTATACACACACACCTGCATGCAGGTGCTCAATTTACTCATACCTCAAATGACACTGGGTTCATATAGCGCTCTTGCAGGAAATGCACCTCATGCTCCTAGAGGCCACTAGGCTGCAGTGGCTCTGGAGAGGACAACTGTTTGCAACCCTCTTTTCCTCATTTGTCAAGGGGCTTTCATATGGAGGCGGCCGGGCCCCCCTTTTGTGTCCGACGAACATGATATTGACATTGAAGGCCGCTATGTGTTTGTGCACGGATGCCAGAATGGCCGTGCAATTTTATTAGGATCAATTTATGCACCAAACACAGACCAAGCTTTCTTATTTCAGTTATCTGTCACTCTTTCCCACTATAGTAGCCTCCCATGGCTCCTGCGGGAAGATTTCAGTAGTGTCCTGGATCCAGAGCTTGATCGCTCATATCTACAACTGCCTGCTGTGCCCACGGTGGCAGCTGCACACTCATTGTGAGATTGGCTCCAACACTGGCATTTAAAAGATGTCTGGCACCAGTGGAACACTATGATAAGGGTTTATTGGTTCTTCTCTGCCCCACACCAGTTGTATCTGTGGCTTGGCAGGATCAACTGCTCAGTTAACCTGATTCCCACAGTGCTGCAAACCGACTAGCTAGGTCGCACTCATTCTGACCACAACTCACAAAATTTACAACTGGCTTGGGATAACTCCATTCCTGTTATCCCTACTTGGCGGCTACAGCCTGAAACACAGGATGTCTTTGGGTACTGCCATAACCGGGTATTTTGACTGTAAAGACACCACCACATCCTCAAGGATCCTTGAATGGTACTCGTACAAGTTTACCATGACAGGACATTGTTTGTGCATGCAATGGAATATGCACAAATCTATCGAAAATGATATAACCAGAGTAGAAGGAACCCTCTTACAATGAGAGAATCACACTATCCAAGATCATGCCAGGTGATGGAGAGATTATGCTGCCTCAATTACACAGCTCAATCGGCCATCACGCATGCTGCAGCTGACAGTTTGGGCTGATTGCTAGCCTAGCTGATACGTCAGGAACAACCACGCACCCCTATCCTGGAATTATGCTCAGTTACAGGGCACATGCTTAACACTCAAAATGAGATACATGATGAACTCACTAGATATTATACAACCTTATACCATTCTAATATAGAGGTATGTCTCGCAGACTTTGAAGCATTTTTTCTCAATTTTTCCTGCCCTGCCTCGCGACCGAGCAGTGAGCGGAGTTGCACAAGCCTTTAAAGTTGACTGAGATACAGGACAGTATACACGCCCTGGCCACCAGTAAAACCCAAGGGCCAGATGGGCATCCAGCCGAATTTTATAAAGCCCATTCTTCCCTGATTGCTCTTCGACTACTGAGGTTGTACAAAGAGGCTTCATCAGCGGCTGTCCTGACTGCTTCGCAACATGAAGCACTGCTGATCTCTCTCTCTAAGCCTGGCAGGGATCCAGGGGAGATGAGATCTTATGGACTGATTCTCAATGCAGATGATAAGATCCTGGCCAAAACTCTGGTGACCAGACTGGCGCCTTGGTGCCTCAGCTGGCTCAATTGGACCAAATGGATTTGTGACAGTGCATTTCACCTCCTTGAATCTTAGACTTTTCTTTTGTGTCGTGAAGTACTCGACACAAAATTGGCCTGAGGCTGGCTGTCTCATGCTGGATCTTGAAAAGACTTTTGATTCACTGGAATGGCCTGTCCTGTTTGCAGTGCTGCACCACTATGGCCTCGGCCCCCACTTCTTACGGCTGGTGAAGCTGCTGTACACCTGGTTCCAGATCCGAGTCAAGACTGGTTTGATTTTCTCTGAGCTGATCTTGATTGGCATAGAGACCGCCAGGGCAGCCCCCTTCCCCCATTGCTATTTTCATTGGCAATTGAGCCCTTGGCAGTGGAGTTCCACTGACTGGGGGAGGCCTGAAGCATCCCACTGGGTGATGGCCCGCATATGGTGTTCCTTTCATGTAGATGATCTCCTTCTATATTTCAGAGTCATCTCCAACATTGCGGACGAAGTCACTGACATTTTGCAGCGCTTTGCCACTTTGTCTGGACTGAGCGTGAACTAGGCAAAGACATGTTTATTCCTTTTTACACTAGGCCTCTGAGACCCAGGACTTGTGTTCTCTGGTGTACCCATCCCTTGCAGCCCAGGACATTTTTATACCTTGGTATATACATATACCACTCTATGGAGGATTAACATGATGGGAATCTTGCATGTTCGGTTACATCCATTCAAACTCAGATGGCTTTTTGGCTAATGCCTCCACTGTCAGTGATGGGGCGAGTGGCTCTCCTAATGATTGTGGTCCTCCCACCGATGTTATATTACTTCTCCAATTTACCTCTGTACATTCCAGACAAATTCCTAAGGGAATTAGAACCCAGGATTAGGTAATTCATTTGGAACAAGGGCCGCTACAGAGTGGTACTGGCAAAACTGTACTCACCATCTGATCGGGGTGGACTTGCAGTGCCGAACTTGGAGCAATATTATTTAACCTCCCAACTGCAATGGGTGGTAAGGTGGCTCTCCGACCTCCTGTTGTCAGACACGGCCATGGCCCTACTGCCCTGGACACTGCCTAGCCTGTCTCATTTGCTCCACCCAATCACATGCTTGAGGACTACGAACCCTCTGCTGTTTGGCGTGGAAAACTGCTGCAACCATAGGAGTCTTTACCTCACACATGTAGCCGTTCCTTATGCGCCAGCATTTGCCTTATTGGGCTCACCTAGAAATGCACTGTGCACATCTGCTGGAAACCTGGCATGCTGTTGGAAATCACACATTGGGAGATCTGTATGATGCTGGCACACTGACTCTCTTTGCTGTACTGGCAAAGGATATAGGCTTGTTACCGGGAGAGTTTCTTCTGTACAACTACTTGATAACAACACTGACACAGTGCTGGGTGGACATCTCTGCCGAACCACCCATGCACTTGGTGGTACAATATCTACAGGTCTTGGGATCAGGTAGACATTTGGTGCACTGGCTTGCCAGCTAGTTACAAACCCACACTGCCCCCATGTGTGCTGCCCTGCAGGCCAGTTGAGAGGGTGACTTGGCTCGACCATGCACAGACAGCGAATGGGTTGCAGTTTTGGAGGGCCCTACTATCCTACCAGCAATGTGAGATTCTGCCTAATCCAGTTCTACATATTGCACAGAACCTATCTCACCCCAGCCAAGATCAACCAATACTTCCATTACACTGATGCAGCTTGTCCTCGGAGTGCACTGGTGGCAACAGACCTGCTCCACATGTTATGTTCCTCTCCTTGCCTGCGCTCCTACTGGCAGGGTGTATCGGTTTGGCTTTCTGCTTGCATGGCACTGCACATATGGGAAGCATGTATATTGGACTTGTTCCCTAGAGCTAAAAAGCAAAACGTGACCACAAGGCTGAGGAAGGAGCATAACCTAGGGCTACATATATACCTGCAGTCTTCTGGCTGGGATGAAATGCTGTCTGAATTCAGAGCGCTGGAGCGCGAGATTGAAGGAGACATCCTGACCCATAAGCCACACTGAGATACTGCGGTTGTCTGATGGTGTACCCCATGCTCGGCTACTGCTCCTGCCACCTGGTCCCCCTCGCTGACATGGTCTGGATGAGACATACCTGGTTTGGGCTTGTAGCTGCGCAATGTGGGATATGGCTGGATGGGTCTGTGAGGGCATGGGGGAGAGGATGGGAACTGAGGAGGTGGACTCCATCTGCAGTTGTTGGTTTTGTTGCTAATTGTATTAATAAATACCACGAATCGTTGCCTCTTTGTTGCACAAGATAAAGACTAATGCTCACTAAGGGTTCACCTTGACCTGATTACCGGCCCACACCTCAGAATACCCCACAGTTGGGAGACACATGTACACTCTCAGAGTCAACAAGTTGCTTTGTTAGCTTTGTTTACCAATCCAATCTTTAATTGATGTATGAAGCTTTGCAGTAGTAAATGTTCAGGTACATTTAATGTATTCAGGGCTGAGTCCCTGACTCTTTTTTTAGCAATTAATATGTACTGATTGTAAATGTCTGAAATTGAAAAACTAAATAAACAGATTGAAACAAAAATGAGTAGCTGAATGGGTGAATGAATGGGTCCAAGAGGGCCTGCAAGGGTGAGTGGCTGGGTGTATAACTCTATGTATGAATTATCTATTAATCAATGAACATTTAGGGCCAGATGTATCACGTTTCCCAATAAGGATTACCAAATTGGATTTTTTTTCAAATCGCAATTAAGTAATCGCTATTGAAATGCATGAAACTCCAGGAGTTTCATATAGCAATTCGCAAGGACTTGCAAATGGACCTACCTCATTAATATTCATGAGGTAGGTCGCAAGCTACAATCATAGAGATGGTAGCCTGCTAGGCTCCGCAGACCACCATGTCTGTGATTGCTTTTCAATAAAGCACTTTTTTTTTTTTGATGCGTTTAAAAAAGAAAAATGTAAAGTTTTCTTTTAATTTTTTAAGAGTAGGCAGTGGCCACTGCCTGCTCTTAAAAAATGTTTTTGCATGCATTCAACAAAAGGGGCAGGGGGTACCACCAATTTGAAATTAGTGGTAACTGTGATTGTTTTACCGCATTTATGGTCACAAAACAATCAAACATACCTCTGTGAATCGGTATTAGGAGGGGCCGCCCTTGACATGCCCCTTCCTAATACTGAATAGATATGTAGTCACAAATCCGATTTGCGTTCAGTAACAAGTTACCGAATCGCAAATTGGATTTGATACATACCAAAATGCAGTTTTAGCGATCGCAAAACTGTTTTATACATCTGGCCCTTAATTACTTACTTTCATTACTGCTAAAACTTTTCCTTTGATCTGTATTTAAAGAGAAAGAAGACAAATAATAGGTAAACTTTGATGTAATTGTTACATCTATTTAAACATGTTAATCTGAAATATAAAATAGATTATTAACAAAACATAACCAGTTTTTGTTTTTTTATAAGGCAATTATACATAATATGTAGATATGTTATATTCCCCCTTGTCCACTGTTCTCAGCTTCTATACTTTTTTCACTATAAAAGAAGTGTGTATAGCTGCTCATCACTGAACATTGGGGAGGAAAAACAGTGATACTGACTTGAAACAAAAACCCATAAGCACATAGGGGGTCATTACAACCCTGGCGGACAGTGGAAAAGGTGCGGTAATACCGCAACAGGCCGGCGGACAAAAAAATGGAATTATGACCCTGGGGGAACCCGCCAACAAAGACAGCCACTTTAACACACCGCCCGCCACGGCGGTACAGACAAGCAGCGCGGCGGTTACCGCCAACAGACTGGCGGGAGACAATGTACCGCCCACACTATTACAACAGGCCAATCCGCCACCTTTTCCGGGGTGGATTCACCGTGGATAAAAACACGGCGGAAACAGCTTTTGCTATGGGAAAACGCTCACCTCAACACATCCCACGAGAAACGACGACTCCATGGACCCGGAACTCCAAATACTACTTGCCCTTGTCTTTCTGCTCGTTTACGACCAACAGCGACGTAGGCACAGAAGATACCAGTGAGTACTGCATCTACGACACGGGGGAGGGGTGAGGAAAAGTCAGGGGGACACCCACCAAACACCCCCACCCCCACCCTCGCATATTACAACATACACACCAATGCAGTCAAAAATATCACATTAACAACCCACAATCCCCCCGGAAGAATGCAAAGACAATGCAAAATTCGGTCAAACATTGTAATGTGCCAATATACATGTCATACAAAAATATACAGATATATATCTCTAAATCACTCATAATTATATATACAATACAAGAAGTAGTGCAGATATGTACACAACAGTGTCCGTGCACCAACAGTCCAAAAATGCATGGGCGAGGCCCACAATAGATACCTGACCAAAATCCGAGAGAACACTGCCGGGGCATCAGATAGAAATACTACAGGCACCTCAGGGGTAAGGGAAGGGGGGGCACCTCAGCCAGATGAATGCGAAGCCAGATCCACGACGGGGCTACATGCCCATTGATGTATCCTGGGGAGTGCAAAGCCACAGTCTCACAAGTCTCTACAGTGGGTGGGTTGCCCACTGTGCCATCCTGGGGAGTGCAAAGCCACAGTCTCACAAGTCTCTACAGTGGGTGGGTTGCCCACTGTGCCATCCTGGGGAGTGCAAAGCCACAGTCTCTCAAGTAGATGCAGGTCTCCACTGGTTCTGGAGGGGGACTGCTGCCCAGACTGGATGAGTCTCCCCGTGAAAGTTCCTGTCCTGTCACTTTCCCAGCTGCACATGGGATAAGGATGCCTGATGGTTCCTTCACGGTGCATGCCCTGTTCAGCGGTGCTTTGCCATGGCGGTTCAGGACTGTTCAGTGGTGCACTGACATGGCGGTCTCTGCCCTGTTCAGCGGTGCTTTGACATGGCGGTCTCTGCCCTGTTCAGCGGTGCTTTGCCATGGCGGTTCAGGACTGTTCAGCGGTGCTTTGACATGGCAGTTCTGATACTGGACATTGGTGTGTGGCATGACGATCTCCTTACTGGACATTGGTGTGTGGCATGACGATCTCCACACTGGACATAGGTGTGTGGCATGACGATCTCCTTACTGGACATTGGTGTGTGGCATGACGACCTCCACACTGGACATTGGTGTGTGGCATGACGATCTCCTTACTGGACATTGGTGTGTGGCATGACATACCATCATTGGACAGCGGGCTGTGGCATCCTGTCCCCTCCTGGGCTGTGACTCCGGCGGTGATCTCTGGACCAGTAACGATACTTGGGCCCTCCTGGGCTGTGACTCTGGCGGTGGTCTCTGGACCAGTGACGATACTCGGGCCCTCCTGGGCTATGACTCCGGCGGTGGTCTCCTGACCTGTGACGATACTCGGGCCCTCCTGGGCTGTGACTCTGGCGGTGGTCTCTGGACCAGTAACGATACTCGGGCCCTCCTGGGCTGTGACTCCGGCGGTGGTCTCCTGACCAGTGACGATACGTGGGCCCTCCTGGGCTGTGACTCTGGCGGTGGTCTCCTGACCTGTGACGATACTCGGGCCCTCCTGGGCTGTGACTCCGGCAGTGATCTCCTGACCAGTGACGATATTTGGGCCCTCCTGGGCTGTGACTCTGGCGGTGGTCTCCTGACCAGTGACAATACTTGGGCCCTCCTGGGCTGTGACTCTGGCGGTGGCGGTGGTCTCCTGACCAGTGACGATACTTGGGCCCTCCTGGGCTGTGACTCTGGCGGTGGCGGTGGTCTCCTGACCAGTGACGATACGTGGGTCCTCCTGGGCTGTGACTCTGGCGGTGGTCTCCTGACCTGTGACGATACTCGGGCCCTCCTGGGCTGTGACTCCGGCGGTGGTCTCCTGACCAGTGACGATACTTGTGCCCTCCTGGGCTGTGACTCTGGCGGTGGCGGTGGTCTCCTGACCAGTGACGATACTTGGGCCCTCCTGGGCTGTGACTCTGGCGGTGGTCTCCTGACCAGTGACGATACGTGGGCCCTCCTGGGCACTGACTCCGGCGGTGGTCTCTGGACCAGTGACGACGGTGCTGGCGGTAGTGTCTGGACCGCAGGAAATGATGGCGCACTTCTCCGCCGTGACACTCACAACAGGCTGGGGAGACTTCCTCTGGACCTTCCCCACCTTCTTTGGAGTTACAGCTGACTCACCAATCGCCTTGGATCCCATTTCACTTGTTGTCCCACCAGGAGTCTTGACACGGTCCTGTCGTCCACTCCCCAATTTCAGAGCCTTTACAGAGGGTGGGCTGCCAGTGCCTTGGCTCCAGGTCCTACTGCCTGCCCTGGTGGACGGTGCACTCCAAAAACCTGGCACACGCACCACTGGTACTGGAGGCTTTTTGGCTGAGGCGCTACGATGGGACTGATGAATTGGAGGGGGTTTGGGGGCAAAAAGGTCAATTTGACATAGGGACAATTTCTGACGGACACTGGGATGGGTAGCTGGAGGGGCTCTGGGAGTGGAGGAAGAGGAGGTGGTTGTAGGAGGTGTCACTTTAGGTGTTTTGGGTGCAGGTGCAGGTACTGGAGGCTGTCGTGAGGTGGATGGATGTTGGGTGAGTGATTGCCGGCGTTTGTGTACTTTGGGAGGGGGCGTCACAGACACACTGGGAGAGGACACAGGGGACGTGTAAATGGTAGTGGAGGTGGTGAGTGCAGGTGAGCGGCTTGTGGTGCTGGGTGTCCTGGTGCGAGTCCTAGTGCCTGTAGATGTGGTGCATGCAGGTGTGCGTGTAGACGAGACTGGGAGGGAGGAGGGAGAAGAGGAGGAGGGGGACACAGTGGAGACAGTGGATGTTGCTGTGTCTGTATGTGGGTGAGGCTTGCGTGAGTGCTTGTGGTGTGTGTGGTGCCTATGTTTGCTTGAGCTACTTGTGTGTGTTGACTTGTGTGCATGCTGGTCTGTAGGTGTGCTTGGGATGGGCTGGGGTACAGGGGATTGGGTCTGGGTGGAGGAAGTTGGAGGGGGGAGGCTGGACACAGGGACAATGGCTGCCATCAGTGCTGAGGCCAGAGGTTGCAGGGTTCGCTGAAGGGCAGCCTGACCAGAATGAATGCCCTCCAGGAATGCATTACCGTGTTGCAACTCCCTTTCTACACACTGGATGGCATTCACAATGGTAGACTGCCCAACAGTGAGTGACCTGAGGAGGTCAATGGCCTCCTCACTGAGGGCAGCAGGGGTGACAGGGGCAGGGCCTGAGGTGCCTGGGGTGAAGGTGATGCCCACCCTCCTGGGTGAGCGG
The DNA here is from genome assembly GCF_031143425.1 of Pleurodeles waltl. Lineage (NCBI taxonomy): Eukaryota > Metazoa > Chordata > Amphibia > Caudata > Salamandridae > Pleurodeles > Pleurodeles waltl. The sequence goes on along the minus strand of NC_090444.1, from coordinate 1,658,958,881 downwards.
GCACGGGGCAAACGCTGAGGGGCTGCTAGGAGGGCGGTGCTGGTAGGGGAGGTGGCGGCTGTACCTGTAGAAGTGGTGCGCATAGATGGTGCCGCCACCACTGGGGAGCTCCCATCGGCGGACGAGTCCATGTCGCTGCTTGGTGATCCGGTGGCTGACGTGAAGCTCCCCTCGCCCTCCGTCCCACTGGTGCATTCAGAGTCTGTGGTGTGGCCCTCCATGGCCATGTGGGATGCAGCTCCCTCGTGCTCCAGTGCCACTGTACCTCCGCCTGATGATGCTGATGTACAAAAGGACAGGGAGAGCAGGAAAATGGGGGGGGGAGACAGAACAAAGAGAGTTTTAGGGCATGGCATACCGCTACCATTGGCGGACAAGACAGACGCAGCAGCCCCATGCACTACGCCGTGCTCCTGGCCTCTGCACATGCAATTTCAAGGATATGGCCTACATGGCAATGGCGGAAATCTGCGCACATGGATGCCACAGGGGCAACCATACCTCAACTTGGCACTCTTCTGAGGTGGGGTAGAGTGCCACATGGCACACATTACGGAGAGGCCTTGCCTACCTAACTCGCCCTGGCCTAGGGACACACACAGCCCACCTCCCCACCCAGACCCCTCCACTGCACGCAAAGTCCACCGAATGAGGTTGTACTCACCCCCTTGTGTCTGCTGTGATGTCCTTAAGCGCCCATCCAACTCCAAGTAGGCCACCGCCATGATCCGGAAAATCAGGGGGGTCATGGTGCGACGGGCACCCCTCCCACGTTGGGAGGCCATCCCCAGCTGAGCCTCCGCCGTCTTCTTGCTGCAGCGGCGAATGTCCTCCCATCTCTTACGGCAGTGGGTGCCCCGTCTATGGTGGGCCCCCAGGGTCCGGACCTCCTTGGCGATGGTACGCCAAATGTCCCTCTTCTGGTGGGCGCTGACCTACATGACATGCACAAGGAAAGAGGAACAGTCATTACAAAATGCACCGTCGTTGTGAGTGGCCCCCTCCCTACTCTGGCCATGTGGGCCTTTTATTCCCATGCTTTCCTGTAGTATCAACTCTTGCCCCCTTCCCTCTTCCACCCAGCCCTGTCCACCCCGGCCTAGCCCATACAGCGTGCTCCCTGTGTACTAACCTGTTGGTCTGGAGGACCGTAGAGTAGCATGTACTGGGGGAGGACCCCATCCACAAGTTTCTCCAACTCCTGTGCAGTGAAGGCAGGGGCCCTTTCCCCAGACGCAGCAGCCATCGTCGCTTCCAGACCGAGGTCACAGCAGCAATAGCAGTGTAGGTCCTCTCCTGTCGAAGGTCAGGTATCTAGTGATTGAAGAGATAGAAAATGGCGGTGACGTGCACGGCGGTGCGCATCATCACCACCGGCGCACCTGTTCATTGGCTCCTGGGACCCACAGGGTCCAATGTTAACCAATGCAGCATTGTGCTGTGGTCTATGACCGCCTACCGCGACAGTGTGCAACGCCAGCACTGTTACCCCACAATCCAATTGTCCCAGTTTAGAGGTCAGGCAGACACCATTTCAGGGGCCCACATGCCTTCATTTACTAATGCGTCACACATACCGAGGCCTACACTCAACTCACATCCAGGAAGGGTTTATTGTCTGGTGTAGTCTTGTGTGTGACTGTGGGTACATACCTGGAGGAATAGTGACTGTTTGTTCGCTGTTGTCCTTCTTAGGCACCGTCAGCTGGGACATATGAGAAGATGGCGGAATCCTCCGGTGTACCGACCGCTGGTGGACCTGTTGACAATGGAAGAGAGACATTTAATCGTCACCTACAGGTTTGACCGTGCCACAATCCATGAACTATGTACCCAGTTGGAGCCAGACCTGATGCCACCAATCCGCCATCCGACTGGAATCCCCCCTGACGTGCAGGTGCTGTCAGTGCTCCATTTCCTTGCAAGTGGGTCATTTCAGATAACAGTGGCCATGGCATCAGGGATGTCCCAGCCTATGTTTTCCAAGGTGTTGTCCAGAGTGTTGTCTGCCCTGCTGAAACACGTAAGGAGATACATCATTTTCCCTGAGGTGGAGGATTTGCCTACAGTGAAAGGTGACTTCTATGCCCTTGGACATATCCCCAATGTCATAGGTGCCATTGATGGGACCCATGTAGCTCTGGTCCCCCCCGCAGGAGTGAACCGGTGTACAGGAACAGGAAGAGTTATCATTCGATGAATGTCCAGATGGTCTGTTTGGCAGACCAGTACATCTCGCAGGTAAATGCTATGTTCCTTGGCTCTGTGCATGACGCCTACATCCTGCGCAATAGCAGCATCCCTGATATGATGGGTCAACTCCAGAGGCACCGTGTATGGCTATTGGGGGACTCTGGTTACCCCAACCTGTCCTGGCTATTGACCCCAGTGAGGAATCCCAGGGCAGAGGAACGCTACAATGAGGCCCATGGGCGGACTAGGAGGGTGATCGAACTCACCTTCGGCCTCCTGAAGGCCAGGTTCAGGTGCCTCCATATGACAGGTGGGTCCCTATTCTACTCACCGAAGAAGGTGTGCGACATCATCATCGCCTGCTCCATGCTCCATAATTTGGCATTGCAACGCCAGGTGCCTTTTCTACAGGAGGATGATCCAGATGACGGTGTTGTAGCAGCTGTGGAGCCTGTGGAGCCTGTGGACAGTGATGAGGATGAAGCTGAGGAAGAAGGAAACGACAACAGGGAGTCAGTCATACAGCAATATTTCCAGTGAAACACAGGTGTGTACATTTTCAAGTTTAACATTATATAAACTTTCACACGTCTACCTCTATCCCGTACCGACATTTCACTCACTATTTGTTCACTGAGTTGTCCCCTTCCATTTCAGTTTCACAAAAGTGGTAACCTACTTGCATCCTTGAAAGGCTTGTGATGTGTGACATTGGTATGTTAGCCTTCCAATGGGTAACCCATTATGACACTGTCATTGATAATACAAAATTACAAAGCATAGACTGACTCCATTTTATTGAGTGTTTCAAGGGTGTTTATTTAAGTGCTAAACAATGAAGGGGGGTTGTGAAATGGGGATGGGTGATGGTGGAGGAATGTCCATGGCAGAGTCCAGTCTATTAGTCTCACAGGTGCACTGCCCATCTTGGCATAGGAAGTGGAGCTGGGGCAGTTCGAATATGGACAGGGTAACAAAGTGGGACAGTGGGAGGACAATCAGGGTGGTCTTATTTCCTGGCGTGGTTTTGCCATCTTGCTCTGTCCTGTACCTGGATCTCAGGGACCGCTTGCGTGGTGGTTGTCCGTCTGCAGGGGGTGTGGTGCTGGTGTGGTGGTCCTGTGGCGGGGCGTCCTGTCCACTAGCGCCGGCGGAGGTGGTGGGCTGTTCGTCGTCCTGACTAGTGTCAGGGGCCCCTTGGAGTGCCACGATGTCCCTCAAGGTCTTTTGAATGTCCGTCAGCACCCCTACAATGGTGCCCAGGGCGGAGCCGATGGTCCTGAGCTCCTCCCTGAACCCCACATACTGCTCCTCCTGCAGACGCAGGGTCTCCTGCAACTTGCCCAGGACCGTGGCCATCGTCTCCTGGGAGTGGTGGTATGCTCCCATGATGGAGGATAGGGCCTCGTGGAGAGTTGGTTCCCTTGGCCTGTCCTCCCTCTGTCGCACAGCAGCCCTCCCAGTTCCCCTATGTTCCTGTGCCTCCATCCCCTGGACCGTGTGCCCACTACCACTGCCCCCAGGTCCCTGTTGTTGTTGGGGTGTTGAGTTAGCCTGGGTGCCCTGTAGTGGTGGACACACCGCTGATTGACCTGCCCTGGGTACGGAGGTTTGGGCCCGCTGGGTGGGTGCTGTGCTGGTGTTACCAGAGGGTGGAAGCTCGGTGTTGGGCTGTGGCTGGGCAAGGGGATCCGACTGTCCTGAAGCCGACGATGGTCCGGGCTGGTCATCAAGATCCAGTAGGGCAGAGCTGCTTTTGTCACTGTGGGCCTCTTCTGGGGGTGGAGTGGTGTTGTCTGGACCCTCTGGTGTGGTGACGTTCCTTCGGGTTCCTGCGGGGGTATAAGTACATGATTATTGCATGTGTGTGTTTCATGGTGTGCAATGGTTGGGTGTGCGTGAACCCCAGTGCAGGCATTCCTGTGTGTGGGGTTGTGTGGTGATGGCTGGGGGGTGTTCTGGGTATGTGCAGTGGGCATGCTTTAGTGATGGGTGTCCATGCTTAGTTGTGTCATGCAGGTCTTGGGGTTGGGATGTGTAGTTGGTGTTATGGGTACATTAGTGAGGAGTTTGGGTGATAGGGGAGGGTGTGAGGGTGGGGGTGTGTGATAGCATGCAGGTAGGGTGGGGGATATGATAGTGAAGATTTGACTTACCAGTGTCCGTTCCTCCAACGACTCCTCTGAGGCCCTCAGGATGCAAGATGGACAAGACTTGCTCCTCCCATGTTGTTAGTTGAGGGGGAGGAGGTGGGGGTCCGCCGCCAGTCCTCTGTACCGCAATGTGGTGCCTGGAGACCGTGGAACGCACCTTCACCCGTAGGTCGTTCCACCTCTTCCTGATGTCCTCCCTATTTCTTGGGTGCTGTCCCACAGCGTTGACCCTGTCCACTATTCTTTGCCATAGCTCCATCTTCCTGGCTATGGATGTGTGCTGTACCTGTGAGCCAAATAGTTGTGGCTCTACCCGTAGGATTTCCTCCACCATGACCCTGAGCTCCTCCTCGGAGAAGCGGGGGTGTTTTTGGCGTGACATGGGGTGTTATGTGTGATGTGTGGGGTGGTGTATGTGTTGATGGTTGTGTTGAGTGTAGTTGTAGGTGGTGTTTTGTGCGTGGATGTTGTGTGGGTGATGGTGTTGTGTGCCTCTGTGTGATGGGGTTGTCTATTCTGTGCTCTCTCTCTCGCCTTCTCTCTGAATTTTTTGTTGTAGGGGTTTGTGTGTGATGTGGGTGTGTGTTTTATATTGTATTGGATGTGTGGGAATGGTGTGTGTATGTGTATCAGGTGTGTGTATTTGTAATTGTCCAATGTGGCGGTGTTTTGGAGCTGTGTGTGTATTTTGAGCGAGGCGGTGTGTACCGCCAATTGAATACTGCGGTTGAAAGACCGCCGCGTGGATTCGTGGGTCGTAATGGCATGGGCGTGTTTCTGTTGGCGTGGAGGTGGAGGATTTGTTTCCGCCAGTTTATCGCTGACCTTTGGTGTGGCGGGATTGTGTGGGTGTCTGAATTTCGGCGGATTCCGAGATGTGTGTCATAATAGCTGTGGCGGTCTACCGCCGCCGCGGCGGTGTATTGGCGGTCTTCTGCACTGCAGTAAGCGCCTTTTACCGCCAATGTTGTAATGACCCCTATAGTGTGTTATTTAAAATTAACATTACTATGCATCATAGTCATACCTTGCCAGTATTTCACACCCAAGAAGTGTTAATGTGAATTGCACTCACTACACTTTCTAAAACAAATTACGTAAGCTATAATTACTACACTAAAGAAAAGCACAGATGCTAACAACTTGTTGCTTATTATTATACCTGGTACAAAAGTTTGAACAGATGTAATCCACCATTTAAAATGTTTAATTTCCTTTTGTATGCATGAGTACCAGTAGACTGAATATTGTCTTAAAAAGTTAGTACCCATGCACATTACCCCTGATAGGCTGAATGATGTATTAAAGAGAACTAATCCACATAAACAGAAATCCATATAGCAATTTCATTCCAGAAATCCTATAAAGGTATTTGTACCACAGTTAATTTTTGCATACGTAGATATTAGCTCACATAGTCATTTTCTTCCAGAAATCCTAAGGACATAAATTATCCACACTTTACTTTTGGATATCCTTTTGTTGAAATCACCCCTGATAGACTGAGTGATGTCTTAAACACTGAAGATCCATGAAGAGAGAAGACTGTATTTTTATTTTTTTACCAAAAATCCTTTTGACTACATTTCTACACTCTTTATTCTTTGATATGTTCTTGAAGACAAGGGGCCTTATTACGCTCTTGACGGTGGAGTTTCCTCCATCACAAATGTGATGGATATCCTGTCTGCTGTATTATGATCTCCTTTGAATATAATGGGATCATGATATGGCAGACGGGATATCCGCCACATTGGTGATGGTGGATACTCCTCCATCAAGATCGTAATAAGGCCCATGATCTCTGATATCCTGAATAATATATTAAGTTTTATATATGTCAACCCAAAAGACTAAAAGCCTGATTACGACCATGGCAGATGGGATACTCTGTCATAAACGTGACAGATATCCCCTCCACTGTTTTACAAGTTCCCTAGGATATAATGGAACTTGTAATACTGCAGGTGGGCCGTCATGTTTTGTGACAGAGTATTCCATCCACCAAGGTTGTAATCTCGCACTATATGTCATCATTTTTAAAGAAATGTTGCTTAGAACTTTGGCTGAAGGAATAGTAGGTAAGAAGTAGGAAGTTTGAAAGGCAGTTTTTGTTTGAATTGCAGACTGCTGTCATTGCACTCCGTCCATCCACTTTGAGACCTTAAGTATACAATATCATATCCAGATGTCATATTTACCCCTCTATGGAAGACGGTAGTCAAAGTACAGTATGTTCATCCAGAAACTGATATCTGTACAGTTTTAAAGTTTGTAATCTCAATATCTAATTTTGTTCTATCTGCTCCCATCTTTGAAATATTGCTATAATGTATTGACCACTTCTCCGTATAAGCAATGTACATAATACATTTTAGGTATAGCTTTGACAGGTTATATTTTGGTCCCTCTTTTGTATTAGTTTATCAAAAGATGGACTTTTAGATTCTGGCAGAGATAAGTTCTGAAATCGCTCGGATTGAATTTCAGTTGTAGATGAGAAAAAGCAATGTTCACACTCTTGGTTCCATGCATAACTCAGACCAAATATGACATCAATATTTACATATTTATCTTCTAAAACTCCAAGGATCACCATAATAAATTCCTGTGCATCTTGTTGAGCGTTTAGAGTAAATACTACAGATCCACTGTATTTGTCTACTAGTTTTCAGATGCCTGAAGAAGAATGTATTACAGTTCTGTCATGAGATAAGCATTGAAGGCAATTACATAGTGCTAAGCACAATGTGTTCCTTGGTTTGTCTTGGATTGCATTTATAACATGTGGTAAATGGAAGAGAACATTGAGGACAACATTAGCAGAGAAGTTTACACCAGTAGTGTTATCCAGCTGGTAACCTACAATATCTCAATCCTTTTCCAGTTTTATTTTCTTGACACCTCCTTTAGCTTTCTTTTCAGTCTTTTCTATAATTTTCTTTGATTGTTTTGTTAGGGTCCTCTTAGGGTATAATACCACTTTTTTATAAACAGGGTATAAACAGGGTACTGTTCTAAATGAGGAGCATAATTGCTTCTTAATCTGTTGTATTCTCTTGCAATTAGCATTCGCACTAAGCTTCTTCTCATCAAAATCAACCAGAAACAAACAAACCAGAGAATGTTCAAACTCATGACAATGCTACACATGACATTCCTTCTTTAAAAACTGTACTTTCAATGTTAATAAATGCAGTATCAACATTTAAGCCTTGAGTCTAGTGGATTGCTATGGCATATGTAAGACAAACAGGAAGCTGTTTTTGTCTAACATATAAATCTTTCACAAGCAGAAAGTGCACAACACATCATCCAATTTGCTTTACCCCATGAACCTGATCAAATTTTATAGCTAAGAATTCAACTTCATAATGAGTAGGAAAATGTATGAAGTCAACAACTTTACCCATGGCACCATTTACCAATCCATCTTCAACATTTGGATTATGTCTTAAGCACAGTTTTGCACCCATGTAAACATTTCTCTAGTCTAGCAGTCCTGAATACAGATTTCCCCAAATTGTTTGTTTTATCTTGAAATTCTTCACTCAGCAGTACAGTTAATCCTTGGTGTACCATTTTGTCAATCACAGTAATATCTAAAATCTCTTCATTCTCAAGTTTTAGTAACTCTTCATTAAATGCAGCACACTCATGAAGTGTAGGCATCAGGGAAACTATGTTTGCCCTCTTTACAAAAGTTATACATTAGCTCTGTTCCTTCCTTGAAGGAACAATTTCTTAATAAGGTGACTTTCTAACATGTCTTCCCTCCTCTATAAGAACTCCTACTCTAATGTCTTTTAGAATGTTTCCATACTCCATGTCAGAAACTTGACAAATATTTTTAACAAGTTCCTTGTATTGAATATATTGCCAAATGTTAACATTCCCATTACTTCCCAATGAGTTTTGAATCTCTTTATGTGAAAGAGTTTTAACAGGCTGATTGTTTGCACGTGTAAGTTATAGTAGGTCTCCAAAAACAATCATATGCTTTCCTCCAAACAAGACAACGTATTCACTTTTTAAAATCTGTTGCATTCACAGGTGAACAAAGGAAAGCATTAGATTTGAAACCATGCTTACCTAATAAATAATCAAAATCTTCATCTTCTTCAAAACTCTTGCCACCTCATGACAAGCTTCACCAGATAACTTCTGGTATTCCAGTTTATTCTCATGTTCAACTGCTAGCATTAGTAGTCTATGTAAAGTTATTCCTCTCATATTGTGTGCAGCTAATCCGGTAGGTGCTGTGACTACACACAATAAGTCTGAAACTGTAGGTTTCTGTAGGTAAGTAGAGAAAACTTTGATTAAAACATTTAGGGGGTCATTCCAACAGGCTGGCAGTGCCCCGCAGGGCATCCTGACCGCGGCGGTTTGGCCGCGGTCAGAACAGGAAAACCGGCGGTGTCCCGCCGGTTTTCCGCTGCCCTTGGAATCCCCCAGCGCCGCCATGGGGGATTCCGACCCCCTCACCGCCATCCTGTTCCTGGCGGTTCCGACCGCCAGGAACAGGATGGCGGTGAGGGGTGTCATGGGGCCCCTGGGGGCCCCTGCAGTGCCCTGCTTTGCAGACACTGAAATACGCGATGGGTGCCACTGCACCCGTCGCACATCCTCCACTCCGCCGGCTCCATTCGGAGCCGGCATCCTCATGGAGGGTGTTTCCCACTGGGCTGGCGGGCGGCCTTTTGGCAGTCGCCCGCCAGCCCAGTGGGAAACCCAGAATACCCGCGGCGGTCTTTTGACCGCGCAGCGGTATTCTGGCAGTTCCCTCCAGGCGGGCTGCTCCTGCCGCCCACCAGGGTCAGAATGACCCCCTTATTCCGTTACCAGCCTGACCACTAATATATAGTAGTATTGGCTTGAATGATGAGCGATTGCAGAGCTTGTTCTCATGTTGTAATCCATGTTCTATTTTTTGTTTTACTTCAATATAGATGTCTTTTTGTTCATTGTTGAATTGTCCAACTAATTCTTCCAAATCTACTGATTCCTGTCTAGCTTGTTCAATGGTAGTTTCTGCTTCATTCATAGCTATTGCAGCTTAATTTTCAACAGTAGGTTTTCCAAGAGAAATCTGACTTGTAGATGCTGAACTTAGGCTACTTTAAGAACCATCCTTCCCTACCTTGTCAACAGTAATTTCTTCTTGTTGCATCTCATCATTTTACATTTGTAAGTAGTTTTTGAACATGGTTAACTAAACACTATCGTGAACAGTATAGAAAGAATATTCATAGCAGTCATAATCTCCAAACAATTCCAATTCAGTATGCCAAGGTTTGAATAATTAAAGAAGTGCTAAGTAGAAAAATTCTCTTTTCTCAGAAGTTTTGAAGCTACGTTTTCGGTGGTTAATAAGGTTTTGTTTTCCATGTCTTACTAAACATCCATCCCATCCACATACTCCATATTTCCCTTTTTCAATGTTTTTTAGTTACATTACTTCTCTACCTATAGTTTTAAAGAATTTATTTTAGGCACTTGTCTTCTATATATAGACTTCTTCTTGGATAGTATGTATCTAACATATTTGATTTTACAATGTCTGTACGTTCTGGTTCAAATTCTGCCATGTACTGAATTTCAGGGAAAAACTTCAGTACTCTGCTTCTTGTAGTAGATAGACACAGACTTACCCAGAAAATCCCTTTTGATTTTGAGAACAAACTTGCCAAACTCAACCTACCACAGGCTTCATAGGACCCAATTTCCCTATGGAAAAGCATTTTGTAGCTGAAGGAATAGAATTTCTTACTAAGAGTCTTTTCTGCAGAAATCTCCTCCCACATCTTCTTCATCTCAGTTTGTTTCTAATTTCATGATATACCATATCACATAATGACCCACAGCAATAGAGTTGCCTGCAACAAATTGTATGTCCATGTTAGCTATCCACAATTTTAATATTACAGGATTGTAGTCAATAATATATTTGGAATCTTTGGTTTTCTTTGGTGATTTCCTGTGTGACTGTATGTCTCACTGAAGACCAGAAGCTGTTTAATCTTCCTTTTCAAATGACAGGTCGTGGAAATTCAAATCGACATCTTGTGTAAAACTTTTCTTAGGACCTGTATGTATGACAACAGTACTTCCCACACATATGTGTTTGGAAGTGCAAAATCTGATCTCTGAGACCTTTTTAACCACTCTGTTTTGGTATAGTACATGTGACATACTGGCCTATAAAAGAACACACAGACTCATCACTTCTCCAAATTTTGGGTAGTCTTTTGTCCATAGTAGCATGTGAATGTGAGGAGCACCTCTTGCCTGGTACTGTTTCTACCAAAAGAAATTAGTTACTTCTCCAAGAGGAGGATAGGTTTTGTTGCAGATAAAAACCAGCATAGCTTGGAACCTTTGGTTGAAATATGTGAAAACATTAGCAGGATCTAATGAACAAAGTTCTCTAGCTGTCTTTAAATGAATATCTTTTAGTTCAGAGTTTGCTTCTCTTAAGAATTGAAGCAGGTCATCCCACGTATAATCTGTGCAACTCAATGTCAAAAATCAGGTTTGTGGTACTAGGTTTCTCAGTATACACTTAAGTTCTCCTTGACGGTGAAACCGATATTCATTTGTTCCATGTTGTCACGTCATTAAATTAATTAAATTATATTCTAAGTTACATCCTTTTCTTGAACTTTGTTAACAAAATCTCTTGCAGACACATTTTGCAGATTATCTCCTGTTTTTAGAATATGATTCACTGCATAGGAAAGTCCAGACAAGTCACTCACTTTTAAATAGAAGGTGAAATATGTATGGGATACACTGTCTGGATCTTGGATTATCTGAATATAATCATGTTGTTCGGTATTCAGCTGCTGGTATTTGTATGGTCTGGTCATCATACCGACCTCCTACTCCATTGGGAAACAAGTTAGGAAAACAGTGATCCACTAAACTGTTTTTCCCACACACTGATGGGAGCTCCTTTAGCATGCTTCATTTGGAAAAGGTCAATAGCATCACCAATGACTTCTTTGGAATGTAACAGATTTATGCTGTAGTGCTCATAAATTTGCTCTGATTGGATTGGATATACTTTTTCTATCTGTCCACTTCATGGGAAACTGTCATCAGCGACACTAGGTACATTAGATTACATATCAACATTTTTATTACAAACATTATTTTGTATCAGGTATAATGTTGCTCGTTTTACTTTATTAACATCAACTAACTTTTGCCAAATTGTTTTATTCTTGGTCGGTACACTATTTACCAGGATAATAAGTGGTTTTTCATTGTCTTTGTTTATTCCTACAGTTTCAATGTTTTTGTAAAGTCTAATGGCAAATACACTTCTCTTCCTTTAAGGCCTTTCAATAACTCTGTTGGATGCAATTTACCTGTCTTTGATTTAAATCGGATAACTGCTTGAAGTGGACATATAGATTGTATAAGGATAGATTTATATACATTTAAGTCTAGTAATTGTTCTGGAATATTCCCAAGTTGTAACCTATTATACACTGCTCTAGCTGGTGCTTTCTTATCCTCTAACATATCATAGCAGTACCTACATATAAGTGGCTGAATGGACAAGTCAAAACGCTCCTCTGTAAATAAATAAGCAGCATATTCTTGACACTTGTCTCTGTTCTCCCCTTCAGTTTTTGAAAATGTATCTACATTTCAAGTTTGACTTTGTAGTGAGTTCCTCTACAGGAAATGCAAATAAAGTTTGGTATTCCTGAACAAGTGGCAGTAAACTTTATCATCTCTTCTTCAAAATTCTCAGTAGAAATACCTGTGCACTGTTCCTCGATGCTCATACCTACAAATTCCTTATTCTGTCTAGATTCCTCTTCAGGACCAAAGAACCTAAGCTGCACATCCTCACAAACTTTTTCTACCTCTTGTTCAGTACCATACAAAAGTACTCTATTCATCTCTCCTAAATATAATTCTGGACTCTTCACAAAGTAAAGTCTCCTAGCTAAACTTTTCATTTCTGAATGGTGAACTGCCAACTTCCTAAAATGATGATGGGTGCTTTGGCACACATTTTGGGACAAACATGCAAATCAATGTCCTTGTACATTAGTATACTTTATAACTTTGCATGGATCTAATCTTTGCAAAATATAAATATTTTGCTTCAAACTCCTGTATGGAAATTTGCATATATATTTCTTCAACAAATCAATTGATTGTTGCTGAATAATTCAAATACTGCTGCGAATCCATTTGTACACTGGAGCCTTTCTGTACCTTCCCTGAACCTCTTCTGCTACCACCTTTTCAACACTTCTAAGAACAATTGTCTCTCTTTCAACATGACCCCCATCCCTCATCTCTTAACATCAACCAATTGAATCTACTGCATGCACTAATGAGTCCTTTTGTAAATAATCTTCTTCATTAAAGAAAAGGTCTGTATTAGAGGTATGCTTCCATTCACCTCTAAATATTTTACAAAAATAACTTTTGTTAATCAGTTTTTTCTGATTCTAGTGAAAATCAAAATAAAAAGAGTTTTCTTTAAGGCAAATGCCTTATCAAATACAGCCTCAACATGTTCTTTTTCTTTCAGTATTTCACTTTTCCTTTTGTACTTCTTCATATTTTTAAGAGGATTCTGAATTTCCCTGGCGTGAAACATTCAAACTCTAACTTGAATTGTTGCTTCCTTCTGTTCAACCTATGTGGTTGCTTCAATGACTTCTTACTGTGCACCTCACGTGATTTTTGTACTTTCTTCATTTACTTCAAATTTTCCTTTTTATTTACATAATTTTCCACAGTTTGCAGTTCCTCATATACAGTTTTAAGAAATGTTCTGTTTCTCTTCTCAGCAGCTGTTTTCTCTTTAAGCATAATGTCCTCCTGTTCTGCCTTTTGTTTCTGTGTTGCAAGTAGATAATACGTTTTCCTTTTTTCTCTTTTGGTTTTACTTTTTGTTGGCATCTTTAAAAAAATATGAAAAACTAAATGTTGGCGTCGTCAATATCTCTTGTTATTTAAAAAAAAATCTGAAAAAAACAAAACAGTATAGCATCAGATTTACATTTACATAAGATACTGCCAAATATATTTAATTATATTAGACTCATTTAACATTAAGGTACATAACACCGTTGTAGGCACTATACATTCATTTTTTACTGATTGCCTGGCTCTCTAAATATATCTATCAGTCTTTGCTTCTAATGTCTTTTTAAGCAGGAGCATCTAAATCTCTCTATTACGGGGTACATAAATGCACAGTCAACATGACATTGCATGCACTACTTTCTACCTGGTAGTGTTACTCTATATATCATTCTTTATCATTCATGCCAACAAATTATTATTGGTTGTTGTGCTCCAAGGATACCTTTGCTGCACTGGGTAGAAAGGAATGTCACAGCACAGGCGAAGAGAACAGGAAAGGAACTCTATCTTACAGCTACACTACAATTCTCCCCTTTCCCGGTGGCACAGGTGAGCACAACAAGACACTTCTTGTACTACCGTGTACCATGGGTCTCATAAATGAGAGCCTTTATGTTTGAAGCAAATCATTTTTATACTGCTGCTGTTGATCATTTTCTTAGCTATTAAATACAGTTGTAGGTATCTCAATAAACATTTCAACACCTCTATAGCACCACTATAGCTCAGTTAATATACTTTTATCTCTATCATATAGGGCCAGATGTAGCAAATAAAAGATTTGCGAGTTGCAAAGTGCGAGTCCATGCGACTCGCAATTTGCAACTCGCAAATTGGTATGCAGTACGGTGTCTCAGACACCGACTGCGACTCGCTATGGGGTCGCAATGACCCACCTCATCAATATTCATGAGGTGGGTCGCAAATTGCGGCCCCATAGCGAGTATAGGCACTCGCAAACATGGAGGCCTGCTGTCGTCAGCAGACCTCCATGTTCGTGACTGCTTTCAATAAAGCAGTTTTTTTTTTTTTAAGTGTAGCCCGTTTTCCTTAAAAAAAAAAACGAAACCTTTAGTTTCGGGGTTTTTTCAGGGCAGGTAGTGGTCCCTTGGACCACTACCTACCCTGAAAAAATTGTTTTGGGTCCATTCACAAAGTGGAAGGGGTCCCATGCGAGTGGGTTACCATCCACTTGAAGTGGATGGTAACTGCGACACCATTTGCGACCGCGTAGGCGGTCGCAAATGGTATTGCATACCACTCAGAATTGCAAGTAGGAAGGGAACACCCCTTCCTATTTGCGATTCTGCAATGCATATTGCGAGTCGGTCCAATATAGTAAAGAGGCATTTGCGCCTCGCAAACGGCGATTTTCGCCGTTTGCGAGGCGCAAATCCTTTGCTACATCTGGCCCCATAGACTTTTATCACTCTTATTTAAAAATTCAACTTGGTTTAGAATTAATACTTTTAGTCACCCACCTGTTAATAGTTGCTGTTGTCAGACAAAAAATACTATCTGAAAACAGGAGAGGCTCCTCCATAAGGGTGGAGGAGCATCACCCCCCCCTCGCCAGCAGCTGCAAAACCTTTTAAAGAAAAGGATAATAAATTATGTTTATTATCCTTTTCTTGAAAATGGGTGGGGCCACAGGATTTATGTGCACTGATGGGGAGTGCACAGCACTTACCCTCACTGTCCATGTATGTTTGTCAGGCCGTCTCGGGCCTGCCAAACACACATGCTCAGTAGGCTTGCCTGCACAGGCTCCCAGTCTGCCTAGGAGCCCCCTGGCTGGGCACTCCCAGCCAATCCTGATGCTGCTAGGAGCAGCGTCAGGATTGGCACAGGGCATGCTTGGAGCCTGTGCCTAGACAACGACATTGGAGAGAAGAGCTGTAACATTTTATTTTAATGAACTTAAATGTATTAATGCATGACGTCCTGCTCCCAGGAATCCCCACGCGCCACAACTGTCAGAATATTTCTTTGGCTGTTTTTCTGTATATAATAATGAAATATCAGAATATGAATGGTACAGCACTGTCACCATGGTCACTTTTGCTCTCAGTGATACTACGCAAGTTAGCAAATCAGAAACTGTGTTTCATATTTTATTTATGTCATCCCACACATGAATGGTTAGTGAGTCTTAACACTTTCTTGTGCTTTCATTGTGGTGGTGGAGTTGCGACTCCTTCATGTCCGTCACCGCAGTGCCCCCCCTCTATCCCCGTGTAATGTTGCAACAGAGTGAGACTCCAGTTGGGGGTTTAAAAATATATTTATTGTTATTTTGTTGTAGGATGTATATTCTAAATTCAGTGAGGATAGTCATTTGGGAAAAATCATTTATTTTAAGTTCCTTGTCCTGCAAAATGTAAATTTGGTAAAAAAATATGTCTCCTTTAATGTTTACCCTTCTCTCCACAGTCTTTCTCTACTGCTGCCATTGCAACCTTCTTCAGAACACTCTACTTTACAACTAGTTCAAACTTTCATAGCATTTTTTTATCAGCAGACTAGCTTTAATACATGCTGTAGGAGGTGTGGTTGACTACTACGGAATATAAGCATATCCAAACTGACATTACTTCTTTAAGAAAAAATAACAACCAATCACACTTACTATTTTTAGTCACAACCTATTTATCTACCACTGTTTTTACAACATCCAATAAAATATGTGCTTCTTTTAAATCAGGTGCTCCCTCCCTTCATTCAGCTGCAGCCTTCTACTGTGTGCAATAGTTCCTTTCTTTCGAAATGTTCAGAGTCGGGATTGTAGGTCACAGCTATGTTTTTGGGCTAGTGAGTATGCTAGAAAGAGGTGTATTGACAGGGACCTGAGTTTGCCTAAATTGGATTACTTGGGTGGGCCAGAGAGGGTTAAATTGGCATCAATTACTACCATTGGTTGAAATAATAAGAGATTGCCAACCAGCTCATCTCTTGATTGTGCGCTGTGGTGGTAATGACCTGGGGACCCTGACTGGAGTTGGATTGAAAATTCTAATGAAGTATACATTTGTTCAATTAATGCACCTTTTCCCTCACTTTGCCTTAATGTTCTCTAACGTGTGCCAGAGGCAGAAATGGAAGTGGTCAATCACTTCTGCCCACAAATAGACAATTCTAGGAAACATGTTAAATGTTAGTACAACTGTTTCAGCATTCCTCAGAGACTATAACATTGGCTCTATTTACAATAATAACCTGCAGTTTCACATGGATGACATATATAGACGAGAAAGCATGCACTTCACAGATGAAGGCAGCAGAGTGTTCCTCAGCAACTTTACACTCTGCATCCCCTCTTATATGTACTAAATATATATCCACAATAAACACAAAGGCTATTTTTAGAGCCACTCTATACCCCAAAATCTCTTTCAATTAAAAAGAATATCTGAATATTTTTTTATAAAAATTTCAGAGTCGCAACTCCAGTTCGGATTCCCAAACCAAATGTTTGTGCTCAATGCACACTACCACCATATTGTTTACAGGTATTTCTTTCACTCTCTTCATGTCACAATACATTTCTTAAACCCTCTGTGGAAGTCTAATGGGGTCTCTAAGTGGATATATAAGTGTTTGTGTGGGTCTAAAAACCACTGTGAGACATTTTGAGTGGAACTGTGAGTGGATGAGTGAAACTGACTGGGTCTGTGAGTGGGTGTGTGAGTGTCTCAGTGGGTCTCTGAGTGGGTGTTTGAGTATCTGAGTGGGTCAGTGGGTGGGTTCATGAGAGTCTGAGTGGGTCTGTGAGTGGATGCATGAGTGTGTAAGTGGGTCTATGAGTGGGTGCATTAGGTTCTGAGTAAGTCTGTGAGTGGGTCTGTGAGGCTCTGAGTGGGGTTGTGAGTGGGTGCATAAGTGTATTAGTGGGTCTGTGAGGCTCTGAGTGGGTCTGTGAGTGGGTGAGTGAGGGTCTCAGTGGGTGCATAAGTGTACAAGTGGGCCTGTGACTGAGTCAGTGCATCAGGGTCCGAGTGGGTCTGAGTGGGTCTGTAAGTGGGTCCATGAGGGTCTCACTAGGTCTGTGATTATGTATGTAAGGGTCTGCGTGGGTCTATGAGTGTGTGCATGAGTGGGCCTGTGACTGCATACGTAAGGTCCTGAGTGGGTCTGTGACTGAGACCATGAGGCTCTGAGTGGGTCTGTGAGTGGATGCATGAGTGTGTGAGTGGGTCTGTGAGTAGGTGCATGAGGGTCTGAGTAGGTCTGTGAGTGAGTGTGTAAGGTATGAGTTGGACCTGAGAGGTGCATGTGTGTATCAGTGGGTCTGTGAGTGGATCTGTAAGGCTCTAAGTGGGTCTTTGAGTGAGTGCATAATGATTTGAGTGGGTCTGTGAGTGGGTGTATGAGAGTCTGAGTGGGTCTGTGAGTGGGTGCATGGATGTGTGTGTGGGTCGGTGAGTGTGTACATAAGGCTCTGAGTGGGTCTATGACTGCAGGAATGAGGCATTCAGTGGGTCTGTGAGTGGATAAATGAGCATGTATGTGGGTCTGTGAGTGGGTGCATGAGAGTCTGAGTAGGTCTGTGAATGACTTCATGAGGGTATGAGTGGGTTTGTGAGTGGGTACATGAATGTATGAGTGGGTTTGTGAGTGGATGCCTGAGGCTGAGTGGGTCTGTGAGTGGGTTTGTAAGGGTCTGAGTCTGTGAGTGGGTGCATAAGTGTATGAGTGGGTCTGTAACTGGGTACACGAGGGTCTTAATGGGTCTGTGAGCGTGTGCATGAGGGTGCAAGTGGGTCTGTGAGTAGGTACGTGAGGGTCTGAGTACATCTGTGAGTAGGTGCATAAGGGTGTGAGTTGGACTGTGAGCGGGTGCATGTGTTTATGAGTGGGTCTGTGAGTGGGTCTGTGAGAATCTGATTGGGTATGTTAATGGGTGCATGAGTGTGCGAGTGGGTCTGTGAGTGTGTACATAAGGGTCTGAGTGGGTCTGTGACTGTGTGCGTGAGGTTCTCAGTGAATCTGTAAGTGGATGCATGAGCATGTGAGTGGGTCTGTGAGAGGGTGCATAACGGTGTGACTAGGTTTGTGAATGGCTGCGTGAGGGTGAGTGGGTCTGTGAGTGGGAACTTGAGGATGTGAGTGTGGTCTGTGAGTGGGTGCATGAGTATCAGAGTGGGTCTGTGAGTGGGTGTGTAATAATCTGAATGGGTCTGTGAGTAGGTGTATAAGGGTCTGAGTGGGGCTCTGATTGGGTGTGTAAGGGTGTGAATGGGTTTGTGAGTGGGTGCATGAGTTTATAAGTGGGTCTGTGAGTGGGTGCATCAGGGTCTCAGTGGGTCTGTGAGTGGGTGCACAAGGGTCCCAGTGGGTCTGTGAGTTAACATGTAAGGTTCTCAGTGGGTCTCTGACTATGGGCTTGAGGCTCTCACTGGATCTGAGTGTGGATGTATGAGGGTGTGAGAGGACTCTCTGTTTAGGAGCTGCAAAAGATCCCTGTCCCTAGATTTACAAATTTGTTTTCCACTTAATAACTAAACAACTAAAAAACTAATGAACAGATTTAAATAAAATAACTAAAAGGCCTCTTTCTAGACGAAGAGCTATCTTTCTGCCAAATTTGGTGCATTTCCGTCTAGTGGTTTCAGCGTTATTGCTGTTTAAAATCCCTATCATATATTACTGTGATCATTCGACTGCCATATTAGTACGATAGTTTCCCTTGTGTCTCCAAAAATAGTGCTGGTGCCTCACAAATGAGCAGTCATTAGGTGGTAAAATTGTCTGTTATCCATTCCGCCCGAATGGGCGCGAAACAAACCAGCATGTATTACAATTATTCAGTGCCAATTTTAACACATCCTTGTTCATCCCAGTCTGCCACATGGACATGCCACTTGTGTTCATTTATGAACGTACTTGCCCATCACATTATCCTTTGAGTACGCTAAATCACAGTTCTCTGCCAAAGGTGCTAGTACAATTACCATGCATCCATCAAACTTGAATAGTTTGCAACGCTGAGTCGATGGCTCAATCTTCTGCAGCGGAGGTTCATGCAGTCTTAAAAACATAACATTGACAGTCTCACCAAAGCTGTCGAACAGCAAATGAGTTCCTCTGCAAAACATGACATAAGGGGTGGACTCAAGCAAAATACGTTTAACAAAAACAGATTGGAGCACTCACGTGTTTTGGCTAAATGCCTTTTTTAATGCTTAAGAATTTGAAAATGACGCAGGAAATCGGCTCAATTTAAATAGGTCACATGAGTTGTTCCCATTAGATAAACCATACTGTGGCTGTAGACAATGGACTAACTTCATTAAACTCTTATTGTGATCATATATATATATATATACCTATTGCGTTGCTGTGCTAGCCTGCTTTCTGCTTCTTCGCTAGGAGTGAAAGTACTGGGTTTTGCTTTCTACATCCTGCTTTCAAAGGTTCTTCAAGCTTTCCTCCTATTAGAAGTCTCAGGGACATCAAAGACTTCATCTTCCTGCACCTGGGCTCTCTAGCTGAGTGGCTTGACTCAAATCCAATTCCTGTGCCATTAGGAGTGAGTTTTGGTGTAACCAAAAAGAAACCAAGTACATCAACTCCAGAGCAACTACAGAACCAGCGCTGCTGCCTGACTCCATGCCGCTGCCTGCACTGGAGCCGTGGTCCCCAATGAGTGCAATGAAAATGACTGACGCCACAGGCCCAGCTCTGCAGCAGCACCTCCGAAGTCCCACCACATCGTCAGTACCGAGTGCCATGTCCCCGACATCCAGGACACCCAACCTGTGGCCCTGTGGTGTGATCACGACACCGCAAAGTTGATGCCTCGCGTCTTGACCTGTTGGATTCATTCCCCCGGCAGATCATAAGGAACCGATGCCTCGCCACCAATTCCACATCACCTCCCCTGCAACCATCAGTAACTGACACCTCACCTCCCTGGTAACAGTAAGAAACCGACGCCACACCGGCTCCAGCACGACCTCACCTCCCTGATATCATGCAACATCTTTGCTTCCTTAACGCATTCAAAGGTACTGTCCCTGGGGTCTGTGTGACTCCATGACCAGCCCGTACCCCCTTCCAAGGGGCGTCAAACTGTTAGGAACTGCGCTGTCAAGGACATTAGCCCTCATTACGAGTTTGGCAGAAACTCTTTCTGGCTTGATTAGGAGTTCACTGCAGGGCCATCGGGTGGAAACAGTGTTTCCGTCCGCCAGCCCTGCGGTGAACAGGGCCTTAACATTGATGCTGGCTATGTGGCTGCGCAGCGGGTACAGCAGCACCAGTTGCGCATTCCACTGCCTGTAATTCAGGCAGTGGAATGCGTGACTGGATGTGCATGGGGACCCCTGATGCCCCCATCCCGCCAGCCTTATGGAAAGGATGGTGGTATGGGGACTCATAATCCCCAGGGTGGCGCTGCAAGCATTGCTACCCTGGAGGATGAAAACCACTGGGACTGCCAAGCTGCCGGCTTGGTGCAGCCTGATGGTGTCGGTGGTCCGACCATAGTGGCTCTGCCACGGTCATAATATGGCGGTCCCACCACCAGCCTGTTGGCAGTGGGACCGCCACCAGGAGTCTGGCGGTCATGCAACCGCCAGACTCGTAATGAGGGCCACTGTGATTGCCCTGGTTGGAGTTATTGTGATTGTAAATGCTCTACCGAGATTTAATCTTTACAAATTAATATATCTGCTTATGTATGTTAGATTTTTTCATTTTGGTCTTCTTCTGCTCAGATAAATATTGCACATTTTTCTAAACTGGTGTGGAGTACTTTTGTGGTGTTTTCACTGTTACTGTGTGTATGTGTGTACAAATACTTTGCACATTGCCTCTGAGATAAGCCTGACTGCTCGTGCCAAGCTACAAGGGAGTGAGCAGGGGTTATCTTAGCTGTGTGGCTTCCTTACGGTGATGTAATATGTGACTACTTTATATTGCCTTTTGTTTAACAGTGTACTTATTAGTGTAGTGGGACTTGTTCAATGTTAAACGCATTCTCTGTATGGCTCCTTATTGTTTTCTGCTTTAGAGCTTTGGTACATGTCAATTCTAAGTTCCATGTGACATCGGTGCCCTCGGGTTCTGGAGCCTGGTGTGAAGGCAGTTGGAGGTTGGCTCTGGACCTGTGAGGGTGTCGATGTCTGTCGTGGATCCATCAATAAAGCTTCAACTATAAAACTTACACTAGAGTGTGAGTGGAGTCTCTTCCTTCCATCCTTGCCCCTCCATACTACAGGTGACTAGTATGAGGGTCCCTACTTGGATAGGGTGCAAACCACTACCAACTACAGACCACAGTGCTAACATCTCCCTATTATAATAGTGTGATCAGTGACATTGGCATGGTAATCAGTTAGAGACAGGCAGGCCCGTAATTGTGCACATTCATCAGAGGAAAAAGACATACTTGTTTTGGCGAACTTACTGGCCTCAGAGGTAGTTACTGACAGTATACTCCTGGTGTCAGACACTGCAAAATACTGCCAAGCAACTCATCAGCACCGCTACCCAGATATCAGATAGAACTATGTCACTGAAAAAGAATTGAACCCCTACTTTGTCATCAAAGCAGCCTGGTCCAGGACCTAATTTAGGCTTAATATCTCCTGCATGCTGGCATTTGGATGTAGGAGCTCTGTCTTTTAAGTGGAAGGGGCATTTGATCTCAGCATGCAGAGAGTGTGGTGACACTGCCTTATGTATCAAAAGACCACGTGTGCCGTTTCGGAGTGTGGGACACCATGTATTATTCCGTGGAGAATACTCAGAGAATAAACGTGGCTCACAATCAGAAGAAAATCTTTGTATATAAACCATTTCTGTGAATAAATCTCAAATCGTGGGGGAAAAAATCATACTAGCAGCATTTTTTTTTAGAATTGAGAAAAGTCATATAATATGGCTAAGAGACCCCCTCTCAAAATCAAGTTAGGACATGACATCATTAGCTAAGGAGATTTGTCATGTAATATTGTTTATTGGATAAGCTGTCTGGAATGTGAGTGTTAAAGGTAAATGACTCTATGTACAATAACTCAAAGGCTTAAAGTGATTTACTTAGAATCACAGGTTGTTGAGTCTACACCAGAAATTGAACCATGGGTCCACAGTTTCATCCATCTTCTCAAGCAGAGGTCCTGGAGTTCAGACCCTGGAACACAGGGATTGTCAGACTCAATAAAAGTGATTATATCTCCTCAATTCTGGACAGAATAGATTAGATTCTAAGGAAGATAAGAATTTGCTCCAAGATTCTTTGTGATGCAGTGATGCCTCGAGAACAAAGATTAGCAGTGTCCGAAGCTAGCCAATAGGAAGTAAAGGCCTATTAAAATGCAGAAATCTGGAGAGGGATTGGAGTTCCAGGCTCTAACAGAAACACAGCTTGTTAGGATGAGCTAAGGTTTGCATGTTAAGCATTTCTCTTTAAAGGAGCACTCGTCGCAATGCTGCAGAAGAGTTGTGCCCGTGACTCGGAGCCTCTGCAAGGGCACATAGTGCTTGACTACAAAGGCAAAAAATAATAGATATTATGTAAGGGATAGGTGAAGTTTCAACAAACACCGGCAATTCGATGTTTTCTTAAGGAAATCCAGTGACTATTTGTTTCTACGAAAATGTTCAAATATACGCAGCACTGATCCACAGAATTCAAAGCTGAACAGTTAAATTTTTTTGTTTTTGTTTTTGCACATATATGAAAGAGCTGTCGAACCGAACACGTTCAAAGATCTCCGAAAAATCCTTCTTTTTGTAAAACAGATGTTCATGCCCACCAATGTTCTTACTCTACAAGGAGCGGCATTGACAGACTTGTCTTGCCCCTTTGCAGCCTTTCTTTTGATTAATTATTTTTACCATCAAAGAACTGCAGTGTATTGCGATTTTCTGAAACACAGCAAAGTCCGAGCAGATTTATTTTTGGGGTGCAGCTGTAAAAATGTCAACATCAAAGCAATCAGAAAACAACAGAGCAGAGAATAAAAAATATATTAATAGAAAAGTGGATGTGGCTGCTCGGGCAGCTTTCAGCAGCTGGCAGGGCGCAGCAGCTATTTCGGCAAAGGTCGACGTGACCTTGCTGAGTCAGGGTCTCTCACTTATGTCATCCCCGTACCGAAGATTGGTCTTTCCGAAACTGGTGAGGAAGTTGAATTAATTTTTATAGTCTGTTTACTCTGATGAGCTATATCCCATGCCAGCAGGAGTCTGTCAATGGGTTACGCTTCCCCAGTTCATGGACCAATAAGGCCCCCACAAAAGGACCAGTTTACTGGCTTCTTTGATGCACTCTCATCTTATATGGAATTTATATTTTTTTAGGGGCTGTGTAGTTATGTAGTCAATAAAAAGAAAGTTTTAGCAGAATTAGAGGAAATGATCTCAGGAGCAGCCCTTCCTGTTCCCATTATGGGCACGCTTGCTGTTGTGGGACCCCCATTCACCAAAGGCCAGGGCTGGGGGGATGCTTGGAGTATTGCTGTTCCCGGGCACGGCTCGAGGGAGTTATTACTTACCGTGAACATGGTGCAACTGTGTCAATAACCTGAACAGGATGGGCCTTGTGCCCACGGCTGTTCCTCTGTGGCCCACCTCATGTTATCTGTGAGATGTTTTTACAATGAGTGGATCTGCTGAAATTGTATTACTTTGATTTTCTGTGAGGCTGAACCACACTGCCTATAGTAATTTCTAGTGTGTCTGAAAGTTGAAAAAATGTCGAAGGAGAGAGGAATACATTTCCGTGCAAATTAACACGTTATCTGTATTGAAGACAAAAGAGGCAACACCACGATAACATCACTTTTCAATAGAGGAACTGCGTTAGCACTGTTTTTATTTTTTATTTTACATCAATAAACGTGTGGAAACAACATTTATGCATCTTATTCTCCATCTTTTTACATTTACAGTAATCACAATTATTACTGGCTGTCCTCATGTGCTTATCAAAATCAGGGTATCCCCGGAAACGCTCTTCATAAACTAAACGAGGGCAAAAGTGTAAAGGAGGCTACATTTCATTTTACTGTGTGCAAGTGTGCAGGGATGGTGTTTTGCTACCTATCTTCTCACAAAGTGTGACATTGTACCCCGTGATTCTTATAAAAATGTCACAATTCAGCATACAAATGATGAATTGTACAAATGATGAATTGTATAAGACATTGATATTTTTTAGAAACTAAGCATTGTTAAACTCAGTTTACTCAACTCAACTTAAAGAATACCTGACTTGGTTTAGGAATTGAATAATAAAAAGTTATGTTTTGATTAAAAAAGCAGGGCAGTGAAAAATACCCTTTGCTTTTCACAAAAGGTGCTTGGGTGTATGTCTTATCACTGTTGAAGTCTAGGACAATATCCCCATCCGTGAACTTACTCAAACAAGATATTTGAGGGGTTGCCTCACCCACAACTTCTCGTGGTATGCTTCATCATAGGTGGCCCCCCACACTGAAGTAGGGCAATGCCACTGTAGTAAACTCAACCACAAAGGGAGTTCCTAGATATTATTTAAAAGAGGGCAAAGTAGGGGCCCAGATATTCTGTAAAAGTATCTAAGGGTATATATACCCAGAAGAGAGGGTGATCCCTACCTGTGAAAGGGGTCTGTTTTTTTGTGGCCTTTCTCTGCCCAATGCTCCCATCACTCCTCTGTCTCACTTGGAGTGGGAGATGAATCAGCGTGTCTGAGCAGTGACAGAACTCTGAGATGCTACATACTATAGTCCTTTTATTTTTGATGTGTTCATTTTTCTGTGTTTTTGAAGCTCTTAGTCAGAGCCACTGGAATTATGCAATTGTGTGTCCATAGCAATGTTTCCATATTTATAGATTTGCCGGATTTTTTACATAATCCATCACTGCTGCATAATCTACAGATTTTAACAAAATATTGTTTGGGACGCAAACGTTTCAAAAGTTCCTTTAAACGAAGTGACACGTGTTGCCATGCAGTTAAAGTCCCTTTGCAGAAGTTGACTCATCACCTCACTGTTGCTCATTGCTATACTTGGGTGTTATATTGGTACTAATGAGGTGAAACCAGTGCTCAGACAGTGGTAACAAAGTGCAAAAATGACAAAAAATGATGTATTACGTCAAAAAATGTGCCGCATTACCCTTTTCTTTCTGCATAATATACTCAACCCTGTGACATCATTTGGCCCTCTCCTGCCGCATAATTCCAGTGAGCCTGCCATTAGTTCATGTGTTCAGTGTGTTACCGTGGTAAAAATATTTCATCCCAAAATTCATTAATTCAGGGATTAAACATTGAAGTGTGAGCGGAAATACTATGACACGAGGCATTGAGAAGCTTGCACCATCAACCAGAAATTCAGGAGGACGCCTTTCTACAAAAACTGATACCAACTTCAGACCTTATGGCACGAACATATTTTGGGGCTGGACCTCAATGCTAAACTCACTGCATTTACAAAGAAAGAGTTTCAAATCTGTTTAGCACTCAGAAATGGATGATGGTATCATTTAAAAGGAGAACACGAATCACAATAAGATTTCCCAGTGACAAAAACATTTCCTGCTGTGACGTTTATGCAACCTACAAATCTCAAGTTGAATGCATACAACTCCAACTCTGACTTGCATCATTTCCATATCACAATAATAAAAGCTTTTCTATTGATAATAATAATAACAACTGCCGTTTACAATACCACAGACCATTAATAGAGGTGGTTGGGAGTGCTAGATGACAATAAAAAATATAATTTTGCTGGTTCTTGCAATATAACAAGCACTGGCAAAGCCATGTGGTCAGGAGCTGACTGTCAGCCAATACTTGATGTTTCTGTAAATCTTTATTACAAAATAGTTTAAAAAGAAAATGGTCATGAGTGCTTGTGTGTGCACACACGAAGAAGCCTTAAAAAATTGTTGCATGTATCATGCACAAGCACACGGTGACCATTTTGAATGGATTGAGTGTCCATTGAAAGATGGCCAACGTGCATGCACACAAAGAGGCGGGCAACTCACAAAGGAAATAAAATCCATTAAAAAAGGACAATGCTTGAGGTGCCCCCAGTTGATGCTGAGTGCTGCAAGCAACAGTGGGGGATTTGGAGCAATAACTGCAGAGCTGCCAGGCCTTTGTAGCACAAAAATGTTTAAAAAAAGTCCAGACCCAGGCAATGAAGGAGCTATGTTTTCGGTGGAAGTGCATTTTGTGCACATGATGAACGTAGCCACTGATAGTGAAAAGAACCAATTTCTGAACTAGGCTGGCCTCTTGTGCCATACTGTGTCCTGTGGTGGGCATAAGTGGCGTAACCACAAACCAATAAATGAAGAGGCTGGCTGAAAGTCCTTAATACAAAGATTTATACCTAAAACTGAAAACATTAATCTTACAGTTTATATGTGGGGTTCTTAAAGATTTGAACAATTGTTTTATTTAATCTTGCCTAAAATGACAAGAGATTTCATATTTTTATTGTTTATAGCACCAGCTAGCAACACAAAAGGATGATGGACGGAGTTCTGAAACTTTTCAAACACTCACCCCCAATCACAAATCTGGGCTTAAGCTATTGTTCTTTTGCTCACAATGCCACCCCAGTTTGGGCCCAGCCATGTATAAATCAGACTTGACCCTATAACCCATGGGAACAGTCCAGCCCGAACTGCCAGGCCAGGTCCTCCCTGGACCGGAAACAAGCATCCTGGGACCAGTTTCAGAGTATCGCCCTTCATCAGCCACACTACCTTGAATTCAGTGGCACAGTGAGCACAGGACCCACGTCTGGGCATACCCTCCCCACTTAGGACAACTTGAAAAACACAAAAGGATGACGTGTTGCTATAACACTGGCTGTGCATGGAATTGGATGTTACTCCAATTTTACTATATTTATTCATATTATTATTTTATATCCATTCAACATATTTTGTATGTGGTTGCACCAAAAAATGTTGTTCTTGTTGAATACATAAAATTTTGGTCTGCATACCAAAGAACAGTGCTAGAGTAGTATAATCAGTAATTGCTTCCTATAGCCTTGACGTAGATTTGGAGTCGACACTAGGGGTGGGAAGAATGCTTTATTCCACCCATGGAATTGACAGAATTTGGCAACTCCACATTACTCTTGTATTGCGGAGTTCTAGCCAAATTCTGTCAGTCGCTGTGTGGCAGAATGTTTTCCCGTGAGGCTCCAGAAAGGTGAGCACGAGCAGGCACAAGTGAAATTCAGCATCCCCTAGCACTATTTTCTATTGCCGGTGTCGCGATCGGTCACGGTCAGAGTGCTGAATCGAGCAGCAGCAAATCAAATCAAATCGCTGATTTTTCACGGCTGCTCTTGCTACTGGCACTAAATTGCAGTGAGAGCAGAGGAACATGTATATTTCTGCCTGTTTGCAGAACTCTGTGAAATCGCCTGGAGTTATGTAACTCCATGGAGTTCCGTAAAGTGAAACTGCAAGTTCTGCCCATCGCTAGTAGATGCATAAATAGTAATTATGCCATCTTATCTAATGATATTTCAATAGCACAACCCTTGCTGCAGGAGCAAAAGAGGAATGTAAAATATATGATTCTTGAATTACAGAATTACATTACAAATATTTAAATTTCACATGTTAGGTAGGTTACCTATGATCCTGTGATTATCAAACTATTTCCAAGATTGGATTTCGAGGCTAGGTCTCAAAATTTGCAGCTTAGCCAATAGACCACATCTCCTTCTATATTCCCACTTCTTGCAGAAAGAACTGCCGTTTGCGACAAGAAAAAAAGCATTTTGGTATGTACAAACCCAATTTTGTGATTCGGTAATCTCTTTAATGAATTTCAAATTGGTGCTAACCCATTCGTAAATGGGAAGGGGTCCACATGGGACCCCTTCTACTTTGTGAATGGTAGCGAAAATATTTTTTGGAGCAGGCAGTGATCCCACGGACCACTGCCTGCTCTGAAAAAATGTAAAGATAACTTTTCACTTTTGTTTTTAAAATACATCCTGTTTTCCTTTAACGAAAATGGGCTGCATTTAAAAAAAAAAAAAAAGCTTTATTTAAAAGCAGTCACAGACATGGTGGTCTGCTGTCCCCAGCAGGGCACCATCCCTGTGTGTGCAACCATCCCCACTGGGTTCACAAATTGCAGCTTACCTCATGAAAAATAATGATGTAGGCCCTTTGTGACCCCATAGAGATTCGCAAACAGTGTGAGGTACACTGTTGTACACTGTATTCTCTTGTTGAGCTATAGGCTGTGTAAAACACGCTTAATTTTATTTGTCTGAACATTACGAAACTGCATCAACGATTGATGTAAATTATGAGTGATATTATTACTTGCAATTAAAAATACTGAAATTACATATTTTTTTGTATTGCCTAGGATCATTCTGAAGTGTAAAACTGCAACAAAAGATGCCAGCATGAGTATCCTAGCATAACACCACAACCATGGGACCACCCGGAGCAGTGGGTAGCATATCACACTTGTCTGATCTCTTTAATGGCGTTGGAGGGAGTGACATCAGATTGCCCTCCCCGCACTGAGGGAGTCATTGTATATTTGTATTAAGCCATTGTAATAGATTGCATGGTAATGAAAGAGTAATTAATACCAGGGACTCGCTGCATAACTCACGAAAACCTTATTTACATTTGCTCTCTCCGTTGTCAGTTCCGTTAAAACAGAGGGGGCAAAGAGGGGTTTGTTACTTCTGAATGATACTCAACCAACTCATGCGATGTTCCAATTTACGTCATTATTAAAGGCAACATTATTTCCATTTGTTTGGAAGATGGATCACTGTTTACTGTTTTCACAGTTGCAACATATTGTAATTTCAAAGCCCTCCAATATATGTGCTTGGAAATCAGGATTCATCAATCCAGTACATTTGTCAGAAATGTGTACACCGTGTTATGCGTATAAATTGAGGTAATGGCCTGAAGAGAGATTGAGATGCACACAAAACTTTGTGGGTTTACGAACTGTTTCTCACTAAGAACTACTGCAAGTGCTGTAAAACAGGCCCTTTTAGCTACAGAAGAGAGCATTATTCCCTAGGGCTTGTCCTTTTAGAGGGCCTCGTGCACATGTCCAAAAATGTATTTATAGAAATTTGAAGCAAACCTGCCAAGTGGTGAGTTGGACTCCACTGCTATTACCACGGCGCTAAATCCTGGAGCAGTGTTTTCTCTGTACCCTAAGCACATTTTTTTTAGGTTAGCAATAGGCGAATGTGCTATTTGGTGCCCCTCACGATGACTCTGACCCAAGCTCAACACAACGTCTGACATGCCTGTTAGCATATGGAGTGAAAGACGATACGACCCTCCTTAAAAGGACTGTGAAGATATAACAAACTGACCAAAATTATTTTCTACATTTCATACTTCTGAATAATACATACAACTAGAAACAATTAACAATAGTCCGTTTCTTGCCTGGTCCAAGCACCACAGAAGTCATGTAGAGACCTGGAGCTTGATATACCTATTGATGCAAGGGAGTGATAGGGCCATCCGACTCTGGTGGATTGCAATGGGCCAATAAATGAGCAGAAGAAACCCCTGTTAACGCGTCCCTTTCTGTCAATTTATACACATTAGGACTCGTTTTAGACCGATGAATCTTTTGACCCAGTGGTGAGACACCGCAGAATGAGATAACTGATCAATATGTCAAGCAATATATCAATGACGTCACCAATATTTATCACCACAATATATTTCACTTTGGATAAAGACAGTAATTAAACTGTCGGCGCAACCATGACCTTTCAGTCATGAATAACCACACCTTATTAGAATTTTGAGAATTTTATTCCCTATTGATTACAATCTAATAATAAGAGTGTCAATCTCAAAGCCAAGAAGCAAAAGAGCATAGTCACGACATGGCAACTGTGATAAGATTTTGACAATGCAAAGATCACGAACATAATAGCACCAACATAAGATAAACATAGGTTAGAATACATAGAATAACATATACATCTCAGTTCAGCATAGTACAATGTCAGTCTCGTCTATTTGCGTCAGTCAGGATGATCACCTAATCTAACCACTGATTAGCATCAGCATGATGGACTTCATGCAAAACAATTTAGAACACCAATTTAGAAAACATCTAACTAAGGTCTCTATCTAAAAATACAGCAGTTGGTATCTAGAAAGCGAAAGCAAATAGACAAATTACAATAGCAATTGTCATAATTACCCTCCTCGGAATAAATCAGCATACAGGATCAGTCTTCGTCTTCAGGACATCAGTTAGATCGCTGTCAGTTTATTCCATCTAAAGGGACAGGGTACACTTCCCTCATAAGGAGGAAAAGTGTAAGGGGCAGTCTATGGATGAAGTCTCAAGTCACCAAACAGAGTGACAGAGTTTCTGGATGCAATTGATATCATTCCCTACCTAATTCCCAACCCTTCTGTGTCATGAGTTTTTATCCCTTTTTCGCAATACCTTCCCCCAAAATTCTATTGGATGATCGCTATACCCCACTATCTTTAGCCTATCAAATTATACATTAGGTAATCCAAATTGTCACCCCACGATAATTTATAACACTTTGATTGGTCTTCATAATTGACGTCTTCGTAGGTGGCACATCCGGGGTTACTTCATCCTTTGGCACGTTCTTCAGGTCAAAAGTTCTCTTTTCCATGGTAGAGTGTCCTTGAATACTTTTACATTTGTTGCAAACTGTATAAAGTCTATTGCAAAGACAGCTAATATGCGGATGAGAACAACTAGCATTGTTACATAAAACGAAGAAGAGAACAAATGCTGGGTCATGGCCCTTTGCGAGTCAGCACACTGGAAAAACAGAAAATATGCTTTAATATGAGAGTTACACGGCTATGTCTTTGACTCACGCTAACTTAAGGCCTATGAGTTCTAATACAAATGCAATCTTCATAGGTGTTAACATATTCAATTAATCATAATGCAAGCAATTATTTCTTACAGTCGACATTAGTTTATGTGCACAATAGTAACTTCACACTTATAATCATGTTGAGAATACATTTAAGCAAATAATATTTTATGATCGTTTTGATATGCAGCATTGTTAGGTATTTATATAAGCATTTCACATCTAATATATGTAATATTTAAACTACGCTCTCTCACCCCCACTGACAAAGGCAAAGCGTTCGTGATATCGACAGCTTGGGTCGGGCCCCTTACAGGCATTGTTAGTGCGAGACGTCAATCAATATCATTCAAAACCTCTAGCACTTAAAATCTGTTGCCGCAGGGCAGTCTCCACAAGGGCTTTAACCTTGGAGCGGAATGACAACACTGCTGCAAAAGTCTGGGCGGCTTGTAGAAATAGTCCAAAGGCAGGGTCAGAATGTTAATGTTGGCTATTGGCTCCAACACAAGGCCCCAATTAGTTCCATAAACAGTGAGAATGCTTAAAGTTAATAATGACACAGTCTCCTGTAATGTTTTTCTTAGAAGGACCTATCTAGTCTACTCTCTGTACCATGAGAATTTCATGACTCGTAGAGGGGTTAAAATTCCTAGGCACACTTAACTAGGGAGTCACTTTATTCTGCAGTGCTAACCATGTCTCATTCTATTTTTGTTCCAATTGCAGTACGCCGGCTGGAATCAAAACGTAGAGATTAGCCTCCGGGTGTAAATTTAAGGGCACAGGGCTGTATTTTTTGCCTGTATGGCTGCTCCTTACATGCATCTTAACTGCGAGGTGTTGACTGCTCACAGACAGTGGTGAACGAGTGATTTCCAAGAGATTCTCCCCAAAGGCAGCCTATGTCCGAATCTTATTGCCACTCTTTGTCTGTGTGTGCTGGGTAGATGGTAAGCTCACTGCTGCTGGACAGGACACTGCATTACTATTTAGAGACCACCCACTAGGAACAATAGGATCAGGTGTCTGGCTGATCATGGGGCGTTCCGATTCAGTGGGTGTGGGGAGGTTGTACGGTGCTGCCATGAGATCTTCAATGTCCTTCAGCCAAGCCATTATAGGGTTTAATCTAGCTTCTAAAGTGGCGGAAATCCTACTGCAGATCTCCTCAATATTAGCATTGTCTATTGGAGAATTATCCAAGGTCAACTTGGGCACCGAGTGGCTAGGCTGGGCCTTTCCCCCTTGCCGGCTCACTGGGGAGGGGGGCTGTTAGATCTCGCAGGGTCAGGGGCAGTACCAGGGAGTGAAGTATTAGGCTGTGTACATAGCAATGGTGGGGATTATGGCGAGGTACTGCGGCCTCTCCACTCTCAACAATACTTCCATCCTCAATGCCATTACTCTCATTACAGTCAATGCTACTCCTTCATCCAAGTGACAGCCTGAACTCAGTTAGGGCAATTTCATTTGATACCACCCCGATCGCCTGCTCAAGCATAGTACAAATGCTCATTGGTTTGTGTACAGTTTTGTGTACTTAAGTAGTACAACCTGTAAGCTTGCATTTACCCATATTTATCCAAAGTTTGAAATATAAGCAAGAAATAAGCTCATCAAATCTGCTGTCTCTTGGACAACACCTCAGAGCGGTGGCCCAACCTAGCCTTGACAGGCCGTGGATGGGCACAGATGGGGCCACTCTTGGCCTAGTCTTTACCCTTATCATGCTGGGTGCGCCCCACGTGTGTCCCGCACTGTGGGAGGCTTGCAGGTGCTATAAGTGTGCATGAGCTGAGGCCACACCACCTCCTGCTGCGGTCACATGTGCCTCCAAGCTCTGGGTATGCTGGTTATTGCAGTCCACCAGGGCTCGGGCCACCACTTCAGTTGCCCAGTTCGAATAGTCTTGAAAGGATGTATCATCATTCCTGAACAAGAGATGAATCTTCTGCACAGTTGTGCCATCCCCTTGAAATTGCTTAGAGTTGAAATAGTGGTGGGATGAGAGTGTTTAATGCTGCTCTCTGACCCTTTCACAAGTAGTTCCAAGCATAGTGGTATGCTACTGGATGGTTTTACTGTGCACCAGAAGTACATCAACAATATTCAGACCTACATATGAAGATCTGCAGCGGATGCAGGTTTCCATGTGTACACCTCAAAGACATTTGTAGACTCCATTTTCTCATGCTAGCATTACCTAAGAATATATTTGTGGATGCCTAAAGGTACAATCGTGTGTGAATGGACTTATTTCCTGGGGAAACCTTTTATTCCTACACCTTTATAATTTTGTGATGTTTCCACCAGTAAAAGTGAACTACTCATGCTCTTCACAATAATAGCTCTCTGACCTTTTCCATTGTGGGACTGATGTGGGCCGAGTTATTGAATATCCACAGATATTTACATATTCAGAGCTTAGAAAGTTTAAGTGCATTCCCATCAATGAAAGGCCACTCCCCACTTAGCATCAGACTTTCTCATGCAAACATTTGGTGTGAAAAAAATCAATCAGTGATTTCTAAAGTGCGGTTATCACCTGTAGGGTCTCAAGGTGCTGATGGCGAGCATGCTGCTCAATTGAAGAGCCAGGTCTTGAGGTCCTTCCTGAACTGCTTCAGTGATGCGGTCTGCCTGAGTTTGAGAGGTAGCATGTTCCATGTCTGGGGTGCGAGGTGGGAGAAGGATTTTCCTCCTGCTGTGCTTTTCAGGATCTTGGGATTGGCTGTGAGGGTGAGCTGGGGAGAACGGAGATGTCTGTTGGGTATGTAGAGGGTGAGGTGGTGGTTGAGGTATGCCGGTCCTATGTTGTGTAGTGCCTTGTAGGTGTGGATCAGGAGTTTGTATGTGATGCATTTGTTGACTGGGAGCCAGTGTAGGTCTCTGAGGTGGGAGGAGATGTGGATGTGTCGGGGGATGTCCAGGATGAGTCTGGCTGCTGCATTCCGGATTGTTTGTAGTCTTGATTGTAGTTTCTTGGTGATGCCAGCGTAGAATACGTAGTCCAGTTTGCTCGTGACGTGTGCGTGGGTGACTGTCTTCCTCGTGTCAGAGGGGTCATACATTTCAAAGGTTTCTGAAGGAGCCAGAGGGTGTGGAAGCATGATGATGAGACAGCATTGACTTGGCTGGTCATGGATAGAGAGGAGTCCAGGATGATGCCCAGATAGCATGCGTGGTCCGTGGGAGCAGGTGCGTTGCCCAGTGTGGTTGGCCACCGGGAGTCGTTCCAGGTGGAAGGGGTGGAGCCGATTGCGATCCTTTCAGTGGTTTTGCATTCATAACAAAAATATATTTTTGAGTCTTGAGAACGGAGCCTTCAAATGCTAAAATCAGACTCTTGCTAAAGACACAACTTTTCTCTAAGTTTGCCTGTGATTTGTGAGACTGCAGTTCCAACATATGGACTCCTATAAAGGTGTTACATAATTGCACTAATTCACTTACTCCTTTGCTATCTCTCTTTAGGTCTGGCTACTAACAGCTTAAGCTGCATTATATCAATTTTTAAAGATGAACTAAAGAGAGAGTGTACTTTAGGTCAGCCCCCTTGAGCAAGTGACTTTCATGTGTTTTTTGTGGTTTGTCGTTGCTTGGTTTGGATACCCATCAAGGTTATGACATGTCATGGATGGTTACATTACCTATTTATTATGTTCCTAATAGGTTTTGTAGTCTTTTTGATGCAAACATTTGGTGTGAATGAAGCATAATGATATATATATATATATATATATATATATATATACTCAGACAATATTTCAATTGCTGATTTATGGCTTTATGTTTAGGAAGTGCTGTCAACTGGAAGCTTTAACAAGACTTAAAGACACTTTGATATTCATTAATCAACCTTGGACATTCAATTGTTTTTGCTTTGCAGTCATGATGTCATGTTGTTTGATAGTCAGCTAATTTTGTTCACAAAGTAAAGGCATGCACACACATAGATTTTTTTAATTCTTCAATCATACTGCACTTTGATTAAACAGATATTTTGTAAATATAAAATAAAGCTGTGTTTCCTGCTTTACCATGATTTCACTGTGGTTTTGTTAAGATATACATTTGATATGATATAATTTGACAATTTTGGCAGGTCTGACTTGTAATGTAATATTAAATTAAACAATTACTTAATATCATACCATAACCGTTTACACACTCCACTTGATCCCTACTTTATAGCTATCTTGCCAACCTGCCATACCTTGCTTATCAAAGCTAAACAACCACACCCAATCACTTGATCATGCTCACCATACCAAACCTCAAATGTCTACCGTAGCTACATATTATTATATATGATATATAATAACCTACCATACATTATCAAACCTAACCTAACATACATAATTTATCATACCTATTTTGTCATACCTACCTGTTAGACCTGGCATACTTGCTGTGTTTTCCCCTAACTCCCACTGACCTCCTGTCTTCTGACTTCATTTTTGCAGGCTTGTAGGTTTCTGTATACTTTACCACTGCTGACAATTGCTAAAGTGTAGATGCTCTGTACTCTAAACCATGGTAACATTGGCTTATCCACAATTGGCATATTTAATGTACTTGTAAGACCCTAGTAAAGTGCACTATATGTGGCCTGTAAATTAAAATCTGCTAGCAGGCTTGCAGTACTGATTGTGCCACCCACTACAGCAGCTCTGCAGACATGTCTCAGGCCTGTGGTTGCAGGTTTAAACTGCCATTTCAACTTGGCAAATGTACCCACTTGCAAGGCCCGCACTTTCCCTTTTATTACATATAAGTCACCCCTAAGGGAGGCCCTAGTTAGCCCCAAGGGAATGGTGCAGTGTATTTAAAAAGTTGGATGTGTACTTTTTAGTTTACCGTGTCCAGGTAGTAAAATATTCTAAAGCTCATTTTTAACAGTTTCAAGGCCTATTTCTCCCATAGGTTAACATTAGGATTGCCTTAAAACTTTTAAGTGTAATTTCCCATTGGGAAATTATAGAAATATGGAGCTTGGTGTATCTGGACTCACAATTTAAAATAACAACTTATGGTGAAGTTGGCTTTTAAACTGTAAGTCCAAAAATGCTTCTTTTAGAAAGTTGGCATTTTCTTATTTGAAACATTCTGTGCCCCTCCGCATCTCGGAAAACATGTCTGGGGTAAATTGGGCTTTGTGCATTCCCTCTAGACTGTCACACACAAAGGAAACTTGGGTGTGACATTTGCATCCTGATGGGCATCAACCTGGCTGATTGGTCTCCCTGGGCTAGATGGGAGGGAGGAGCTGATACTTACAGCTGAATATGGCTGTGCCTCTCCATACACAAAGGGCTGCATATCCCCTGTGCAGTGTCTGGAGCCAGGGAAGGAGGGAAGGGACCTTGTGATCTTCAAAGGCCTCTTTTGAAGTCTCCCCCACCTCAAAGACACATTTTGGAATAAGTACTGGACCGTAAGCCCCACCAAATCACTTCACTTTTGGGTCCTGAGGAGACTCTGCCAAGAAGAAGAGGTGTGCTGCCTGGAGGGATTGCCACTTTGCTAACTGCACTGTTGTGTTGGTCTGCTACCTGCTGATCATTTTGCTGCTAGGAGGGACTGCCACTTCAACACTTGCTCTGCTGTGTTGGCCTGCTGCCTTCTACCTCTTGCAGTGAGAAGGACTACTCCTGCTCTACAACCTCAAGGGGCATTTCAAGTGACTCATAGGGCTTTTTGGCTTGCCCCCTTTTGGAAATCTCAGGGCCATAACAATTTTAACTGCTCACCACTGCTGTGGGACTCTGTCTCTCGTGAGTCTGTCAGCAGTGCGTTTCAATGAGGAGCCATGTGTCTGACTGCTCCGTGTGAGTGACTCACTCCATCTGGTCACCACACGTGAGCACTTCTTTTACAAGCCCAGTGTTTGTCAAGCACTTGCCATCATCTTAAAATTCAGCGTGTGTGAGAGCTTCTTCGGTATCCATCTCAGAGTGTGTCAAGCACTTTCCAGCATTTTACAAGTCTGCGCTGTATCCAGCCCAGCTGCCAAGACTGAGGCCATCTTCCTACCGCTGTCCAGACACCAGCAAGGCACTGTAACTGAGGGAGCAGTTCCGACTGCTCAGCCTTGGTGTGTGCATATACCAGTGAGATAACGAGCTCCAGCTCTGGGCTATCTGTTGTGTGCTTCTGCCCCGCATTGACTTCCAGATTCCGAGGGGTGGGAGAAGCTGAGATCCCCTTTAAATCATTCCATTTGTGAGACTGTATCGAACTATAATTGCGAGTGCTTTCCCAGCACTCTAGTAAAGAGACCTTACCTTAAACCCCTTAAAAGGAGCACCTGCATCTTCCTAAGCACTGTGATTTCAATGCTACGCTTGAAATGTGCACTGCACACGTGGCAGGCCAGTGTACAACAGGCCTGAAATGGCAGCTTTCACTGCCTACTGCCCATGCCTGAATTCAGGCCAGGACAGTAGGCAGTGAAAGCTGCTGTTTTAGTCCTTGATTGTGCACCAGTGGGCACAAACAATGAAAAAGAAAGAGACAAGGACTTACCTAGGTCTTCCAGGGGTCCTCCTTTTCGTCCCTCTGGCATTCGCTCCCGGGCTCTACTGTGCACTGCAGCCCAGTTATCGGCTGCACAGCGCAAGTGCAGACTGTCTGCGCTTGTGCAGCCTATAACTGGGCTGCAGGGTGCTCCGGGGAAGCTCCGCTCCGCTGGCGGGGCTAGCGGAGTTTTTGAATAACTCCACGCTGAGTTCCAAAAACTCTGTTGCCACTGCCAGTGGAGTGGAATTCCCCGCACACCCCTACTTAATATAGCCAGCTTACTTTTTCTAACCTACAAAACCTAACATATCACACCAAAGCTGCCATACCTACCTACCTGACTGACTTCCCTACTAACCATACCTTCCTTCTCATACCTTATCATTCCTTCCTACAATACACTCTCACAACAAATAACATACCATACCTACCTTTCATACCTAGCGTAACAGACCTACACTACCCACATTTTTAAATCCATACTAACCCTACCATATTTAATTAACCATACTTAACTAACTATACATAACCTACCTTACTTAAGCTACCATATGTAAACTACCATACCTACCTACCTACAATCATGCCTTTCCTATCATACCTTTCCTGTCATGACAACATATCCTACCTGCCATTCCATTCAATTGTACTCAACAACTGACCCAAACTTAACCTACCATACCTAAATTAGATATTGTTCCTACTATAGCTAGCTAGTATACCTAAACTATTATACCTATCCTACTACTTGTAACATATCAGCCTAGAATACACACCCACCCAACGTACGCAACCTAGCATACCTATTTACCATTTCTACCTACCATGTGTAGGAAATTGGTTTACTGGTTGAGGGGGTAGAACCCTGCACAAGCAGTAACCACAATTATTGTCAGGATGAAACACAACCAAACCCGAAATTAACTTGTGCTTAAGCTTCTGGCAGCTTGACACAAAAGCAATCAGGCTTAATTTAGAGGCAATGTGTAAAGTATTTATGCAGCACTTTAAAAAGTAATAAAGTGAAAAGATAATGAAAGCAAAATCCCACTGCAATTTAGAAAAATAGAGCAAAATGTATTTGAGAAAAACAACACAAATCCAATTAGTTGAACAGGAGGTATGCACAAAGGAAGAAAAATCCCACAACAATTTAGAAAAATAGAGTAATTGTGAAAAAGTGACAAAAATCCAACTAGTTGAACCGGAGTTAAGCAATTTTTAAGATTTAAGTGAAACAGTGCTTAGAAGCACAAAGCGACAACTGTGCTTAGCTGGTTGTGCTGGACCAGCATAAAGTCTCAAGTTATGGCTGACCACCATGGAGTGCGGACCAGAGTCATAGGACCAAATTAGGCCTTCTGAACTAAGAACCTTAAAGTGGAGCATTGCAAGGTCCCACAAAGAGAATGCGTCCGCATTCGCAGTACTGAAGAAGCTGTGGGGCTGTAATTCAAGATCCTGCATCATCGTCAAGGATGCGGTTGACAGGGGGGTGGCTTGTGATGTGAAGTCCAGCATTGATGCTGTGTTGCGCAGTGGCTTTTCTGAAGGGCTGTGGGTCGTAACGTGAGGTGTCAGGTATCTGTTGCACAGTGACCATTCTAAGAGGATGTGGGCAGGGATGTGAGTCCTAAGTCAGGAATGTGTCACACAGCAACGGTTCCAATGTGGCCTTCGGTGAGTTGCAGTGCACCTTTGTCTCACTGTCTGGGTGCAATACGCAAAGACCAACTGTCAGCTGCACCTTGTCATGGGATCCAGGGATACAGGCTGCAGGCATGAAATGGTTGGGACAAGAAAATGATAACTTTCTAAAGTGGTATTTTCAGAATTATGACTTAAAATATGACTTTATCATTAAAGAAGATTATAAATTACAATTACTGGGCATTCCTACCTGCTCCCAATTGAAGGTGATCCCTTTTTAAATGTAATAAAGTAACCCAATGTTATCCTGTGGGAGAGGCTGGCCTTGCAGTAGTGAAAAACAAATATCAGAGTTTCTCACTACTAGATCATGTAAAACTTAAAAGTACAAGTCCATCTTTTTAACCCCTTCGCTGCCAGGCCTTTTCCCCCTCCTGTGCCGAGCCTTTTTTTGGCTATTTGGAGCAGTTCGCGCTTAGGACCTCATAACATTTTGTTCACATAAGCTACCCACACCAAATTTGCGTCCTTTTTTTCCAACATCCTAGGGATTCTATAGGTACCCAGACTTTGTGGGTTCCCCAGAAGGAGGCAAAGAAATTAGCCAAAATACAGTGAAAATTTCGTTTTTTTCAAAAAAATCAGAAAAAGGGGCTGCAGAAGAAGGCTTGTGGTTTTTTCCCTGAAAAGGGCATCAACAAAGGGTTTGCTGTGCTAAAATCACCAGCTTCCCAGCTTTCAGGAACAGGCAGACATGAGTAAGAAAACCCAATTTTTCAACACAATTTTGGCATTTTACTGGGACATACCCCATTTTTACGATTTTTTGTGCTTTCAGCCTCCTTCCAGTCAGTGACAGAAATGGGCATGAAACCAAAGCTGGATCCCAGAAACCGCAACATTTCTGAAAAGTAGACAAAATTCTGAATTCAGCAAGGGGTAATTTGTGTAGATCATACAAGGGTTTCCTACAGACAACAACAACTCAAAAAGAAAAATATTGAAATTGAGGTGAAAAAAACAGCAAATTGTCTCTACGTTTTACTCTGTAACTGTTTCCTGCAATGTCAGATTTTCGAAAGCAATATACCGTTACGTCTGCTGGACTCCTCTGGTTGCGGGGATATATAGGACTTGTAGGTTCATCAAGAACCCTAGGTACCCAGAGCCAATAGATGAGCTGCACTCTGCAGTGCGTTTTCATTCTATACCGGGTATACAGCAATTCATTTGCTGAAATATAAAAAGTGAAAAAGAGCTATCAAGAAAACCTTTGTATTTCCAAAATGGGCACAAGATAAGGTGTTGAGGAGCAGTGTTTATTTGCACATCTCTGAATTCCGGGGTGACCATACTAGCATGTGAATTACAGGGCATTTCTCAAATAGATGTCTTTTTTACACACTCTCTCATATTTGGAAGGACAAAATGTAGAGAAAGACATGGGGCAATAACACTTGTTTTGCTAATCTATGTTCCCCCAAGTCTCCCGATAAAAATGATACCTCACTTGTGTGGGTAGGCCCAGCGCCCGCGTCAGGAAATGCCCCAAAACACAACGTGGACACATCCCATTTTTTGAAAGAAAACAGCTGTTTTTTGCAAAGTGCCTACCTGTAGATTTTGGCCTCTAGCTCAGCCGGCACCTAGGGAAACCTACCAAACCTGTGCATTTTTGAAAACTAGAGACCTAGGGGAATCCAAGATGGGGTGACTTGTGGGGCTCTGACCAGGTTCTGCTACCCAGAATCCTTTGCAAACCTCAAATTTTGGCTAAAAAAACATATTTTCCTAACATTTCGGTGACAGAAAGTTCTGGAATCTGAGAGGATCCACAAATTTCCTTCCACCCAGCGTTCCCCCAAGTCTCCCGATAAAAATGATACCTCACTTGTGTGGGTAGGCCTAGCGGCCGCGACAGGAAACACCCCAGAACACAACGTGGACACATCCCATTTTTTGAAAGAAAACAGAGGTGTTTTTTGCAAAGTGACTACCTGTAGATTTTGGCCTCTAGCTCAGCCGGCACCTAGGGAAACCTACCAAACCTGTGCATTTTTTTAAACTAGAGACCTAGGGGAATCCAAGATGGGGTGACTTGTGGGGCTCTGACCAGGTTCTGTTACCCAGAATCCTTTGCAAACCTCAAAATCTGGCTAAAAAAACACATTTTCCTTACATTTCGGTGACAGAAAGTTCTGGAATCTGAGAGGAGCCACAAATTTCCTTCCACCCAGCGTTCCCCCAAGTCTCCCGATAAAAATGATACCTCACTTGTGTGGGTAGGCCTAGTGGCCGCGACAGGAAACGCCCCAAAACACAACGTGGACACATCCCATTTTTTTAAAGAAAACAGAGGTGTTTTTTGCAAAGTGCCTACCTGTGGATTTTGGCCTCTAGCTCAGCCGGCACCTAGGGAAACATACCAAACCTGTGCATTTTTGAAATAGAGACCTAGGAGAATCCAAGATGGGGTGACTTGTGGGGCTCTGACCAGGTTCTGTTACCAAGAATCCTTTGCAAACCTCAAATTTTGGCTAAAAAACACATTTTCCTCACATTTCGGTGACAGAAAGTTCTGGAATCTGAGAGGAGCCTTAAATGTCCTTCCACCCAGCTTTCCCCCAAGTCTCCTGATAAGAATGATACCTCACTTGTGTGGGTAGGCCTAGCGCCCGCGACAGGAAACGCCCCAAAACACAACGTGGACACATCCCATTTTTTTAAAGAAAACAGAGGTGTTTTTTGCAAAGTGCCTACCTGTAGATTTTGGCCTCTAGCTCAGCCGGCACCTAGGGAAACCTACCAAACCTGCGCATTTCTGAAAACTAGAGACCTAGGGGAATCCAAGATGGGGTGACTTGTGGGGCTCTGACCAGGTTCTGTTACCCAGAATCCTTTGCAAACCTCAAATTTTTGCTAAAAAAACACATTTTCCTCACATTTCGGTGACAGAAAGTTCTGGAATCCTAGAGGAGCCACACATTTCCTTCCACCCAGCATTCCCCCAAGTCTTCCGATAAAAATGATACCTCACTTGTGTGGGTAGGCCTAGCGCCCGCGACAGGAAACGCCCCAAAACACAACGTGGACACATCCCATTTTTTGAAAGAAAACAGAGCTGTTTTTTGCGAAGTGCCTACCTGTAGATTTTGGCCTCTAGCTCAGCCGGCACCTAGGGAAACCTACCAAACCTGTGCATTTTTGAAAACTAGAGACCTAGGGGAATCCAAAATGGGGTGACTTGTGGGGCTCTGACCAGTTTCTGTTACCCAGAATCTTTTGCAAACCTCAAAATTTGGCTAAAGAAACACGTTTTACTCACATTTCGGTGACAGAAAGTTCTGGAATCTGAGAGGAGGGACAAATTTCCTTCCACCCAGCA
Organism: Pleurodeles waltl; assembly: GCF_031143425.1. Lineage (NCBI taxonomy): Eukaryota > Metazoa > Chordata > Amphibia > Caudata > Salamandridae > Pleurodeles > Pleurodeles waltl. Next base: position 1,658,916,210 of record NC_090444.1, on the reverse strand, counting down.
TTTCCCCAAGTCTCCCGGTAAAAATGATACCTCACTTGTGTGGGTGGGCCAGGTGCCTGCAACATAATAAGGCCCAAAACTTGTAGAGCAAGAGGGGATAGCACAGCGAGTTTATAAGGACATATTATTTTATACATCTTTAGACTGACTCTGCTTTGGGGACCCACATAAGTGAGGTGTCATTTTACTTTGGAGACTGAGGTGAACACTGGGGAGTAGGAATTTTGTGCTGGAGCGGTGATCCTACGAAGAAAAGTCAGGAAAATATGCTTTTTTAAGCAATTTTTGAGGTTTACAGAGGAGTCTGGGTAAGAAAATGTTGGGGGATCCATGCAAGCCACACCTCCCTGGACTCCTTCGGGTGTCTAGTTTTAAAAACTGTCTGGGTTTGGTAGGCTTCCCTAGATGAAGGCCGCACCCAGGACCAAAAACATAGGTGCCCCCTCCCCCCAAACACAGGTAGTTTTGTAATATATCGTTTTGATGTGTCCACATACGTCTGTGATGTAACAAACACTTAAATTGTGAAAAGAAACGCACTTAGGTTATGTGAAAAAGACCCCTCACCCACCAACCAAGTTGGTGGCATGGTACATCATCGGGGTCCCACCTGAGGCACCTAGCGTGTCACAGGTGTGCTGCTACGCCTGATTACAGCGGAGCAGGTTTTGTCATTTTTACCACACATACTGGTTGGATTTGGCACGAGGGTGAGTGATGGTTCAGTGGATCAAATTTTATTAACAAGAGCTTTCACAAAAATGAAATGCACTGTTAATAACTGAAAGGCAAAAAACTGAACCAATGACTCACAGCTTGTGAGCTGTAAAGCCGCGACAAGGCACCAACTGCTTTACAGTCCATTCACACAACTTTCACACATGACACGCACAAGACCATTCACACCGCCAGCCACGGGCCCAGCACATTACAATACTCACATCGACAGACAGCGCCACTCAAGGACCCATCACTTACATACGCCCACATGCCTGATACAACAATCACACCAGCTGATGGGAGTGTGTGGACTGGTGTTTGGCTGGCAGTGTGTTCCAGTAGCCAACAGCAAGTCAATATGTACACTCTCAGCCAAGCCCCACTCCACACACAATGGCATCATTTTTTATTTTTTTTAAACAGAGGAACCCCTAACTAAGTAGAAAGAATTACAAAACTACAAACACAAAAGCTCTAAATAAGTACATGACAGAAATGCTAACCATGAAACTGAACACATGAAAATACAAAACAGACATGAGTTTACACTCATGGTTGTTCCCAGAAATTCTTCTGGGTGTGGTAATTCTCAAAACAACCACCCACACACAGCCCAGGCTTTGAAGGACAATCTGGGCAGTACATTCGAGTCTCCCTCCGTATACCTCTTCGAAAACACACTCTACATTTCTTAGCTGGAAAGTCTTTTTTGGGTGTGGGAGGAATGTGCTCAGCAAAGTGGCGATCTTTCGATCTAGCCACATCCTCCACCACTGCTTCTCTAGGAACTCTGGCCTGTTCCACCACAATAAGGCTCCCTATCACTGACTCCTGAAATTTCACAAATGTCATCTTTGACTCTAGAGACCTATCCCTAAACACAATAAAAGCATTGAAGGTTGCTAAGTGGAAGAGGTAAATTGCTAACTTCTTATACCAAACGTAAGACTTACGAATAGCAGTATAAGGTTCCAACCTCTGATCAACTCCATCTATACCTCCCATGTGCTTATTATAATCTAAAATGCAGACAGGTTTGCGCACTTCAGCAACCTGGCCCCAAACAGTCACGGGGGAAGTACTCTCATCATGGATGGTACTTAGCATGTAGACATTCCTCTTGTCTGAAAATTTCAAAGCTAGCAGCTCATCATTCCGCAAGGCACAGCACTGTCCCCTCTGAAGTTTTTTTACAAACAAGCTCCCTTGGATAGCCTTTCCGGTTACAACGAATTGTGCCACAAGCAACAGTGTCCATTTTAAACAATTCCTTGAACAACTGCACTCCAGTGTAGAAGTTATCTACATATAAATGGTGACCTTTGTTGAACAGTCGTCTACCAAGATCCCACAAAATTTTCTCAGTAACTCCAAAAGTGGGAGGACAACCAGGGGGGTCAATATTGGAATCCCTACCAGTGTAGACACGGAAACTATACACATATCCTGTACTACTTTCTGACAGCACATACAATTTAATTCCATATCGTGCCCTTTTGCTAGGAATGTACTGCCTAAAAACCAAGCGACCCTTGAAGAGGACCAAAGACTCGTCCACACTTATCTCTTTGCCTGGAACATAGACCTCCGAAAACCGATCTACAAAATGATCAAGGACAGGCCTAATCTTAAATAGACGGTCAGAATCTGGGTGATCTCGTGGCAAGGCTAATGCATTGTCAACAAAATGCAGCATCCTAAGAAGAAGCAAATACCGATTACGACTCATGGTCGCAGGAAATATAGCTGTTGCCATCAAGGGACTAGTAGACCAATAAGAAGCCAGTGACGGCTTCCTTATCAACCCTATCAAAAAAGTCAAACCCAAAAACTTTTTTATCTCCTCCAAATTTGTGGGAATCCACTGGGCAGCTCTAGAGTGTGGCCTAAGTCTAGCAGCGTTGTCCCTCAAATGCTGCTCCGCATCCAAATTAGTCTGCTCAGCAATCTCTTCCAAAAACACATCATCCATGAATAACTCAAAGAAATTGATAGGCAAAAAGTTCTCTGTATTGGCGTTACACCCCGGGAGACCAGTAAAGGCAGGCAACTTTGGCTGCTCCATGTTTGGGGCAACCCAGACATCAGGTCTTATAACGGGAAACCTTTCAGCCCCAGGTTGCTGCACTAATGGCACATCAGTGTCCTCCTCTAAAACAGGCCCTTCATCTGCACTGAGTGTGGCTTCATCATCAGAAGATTCCCTTCCAACAGAAACATCACTGCCAGAATCTCTCACTTTCTCCTCTGCCTCAGATGCAGAGTCCGTCTCATAATGATGATCAGACAATGACTAAAAGCATACCAACCACCTGCTGAGCAGTCATCCTGCGGCTAGCCATGATCTTTCCTACTAAAATTAACTGGACAAATTCACCACCAACAACCAGCACTGTGTAAGACCAGTAACAAAGTGCAGCTTTGTTAGTAAGAGTTATAAACTCAAAAACTATACCGCTCACTTGCCTGAAAAAGCTGGATTCACCAGCAACTACTATGCACAGACACAGCAATCACCAATGATATCCCACTAAAAAGCAAGAAAGAAAGGCAAATTAGAAATAAGACAAAACAAATATCATTGTGCACAAATCTAAGGACAATTTCACACACAATCCTTCATTTAGTACACCCCCTACAAACATGTCATTCATGCATGGCAACAATACTCCTTTGGAGTAAATTGTTTTTACTTACCTAAAACATGCAACTGTGCAAACTGCAGGTCAACCACCACCACAACCGCAAGGAGCCACAGCAAATAAAGCAAAAGCTTTGAACTAGAACAAAAAGGAGGAAAACATTTTTTATCACAAATGCAAATACTTCATCAGTTGACAAACACCCCACCATCAAACATTTAGAAATTGGTGCCTAAGTGGATTCTGCCATAGGGGCAGATGGGCCTACTAAAAAAATAGGCCTATCTGCCCCAAGGAGGCCAGAAAATACCTTTAGTAGTGTGTCCCCATGGGGAGCGACCCTTGCCAAAGGGGACAGCCCCCAAACAAAAAAAACAAAAAAACACACACAACACTATCCCTGGTGCCTAAGTGGCTTCTGCCCCCCTTGGGGGCAGATGGGCCTAAAAAAATAGGGCCATCTGCCCCCACGGGGGGTATAAATGGCCAACAGGTCAATGCCCCCCTTGGGGGGGCACCCCGTGACCAAGGGGACGCCCACCCACAAAAATAAACACATAAAAAAAAATCCCTGGCTTTCTAGTGGTTTCTGCCCCCCTTGGGGGAAGATCAGCCTAAAAATAATAGGCTGATATGCCCCCAAGGGGGGCAGAAATGGCCCTAAAAGACATGCCCCCCAAAGGGGAGTGACCCTTGCCCAAGGGGCCGCCCCCCCATCCACTACACACACAATCCCTGGTGCCTAAGTGGCTTCTGCCCCCCTTGGGGTCAGATGGACCTAAAAAAAATAGGCCGATCTGCCCCCAAGGGGGGCAGAAAAGGCCAACAGTTCTATGCCCCCTTGGGGGGGCACCCCTCCCACATAAATACACAAAGAAAACAACATCCCTGGTGATCCAGTGGTTTCTGCCCCCCTTGGGGGCAGATCCGCCTAAAATAGTAGGCCAATCTGCCCCCAAGGGGGGCGGAAATGGCTGTATTTAGTTGCCCCTCAAAAGGGAAGCGACCCTTGCCCAAGGGGCCGCTCCCCACAAGTCACAAACACGATATAAATAGAAACAAAAAATCCCTGGTGTCTAGTGGACATTCCTGCTGCCCGATCGCAATGCGATCGGGCAGCAGGAATGCTCAAAGAGACACCGGGGGAAAGGAAAACCCTTTCCTTTCCCCCGGTGCCTCTTTCTGCCAAGCCCCCCACCCACCGGGAAGAGAATCTTACCTCTTCCTCCGTCGCCGCACAGGAAGCAAATGGCTTCCTGTGCGGCGAGAACCCGATAATGAAGTCATTATGGGGGGTGGAGGGTTCGGGGTGGAAGGGAAAGGGCTTCCCCTTCCATCCCTGCCTTTCGGGGGGGTGCGGGGAAGCACACAGAGGGAGCAAGAGCACTCCCTCTGTGCTGTGTGCCGAGGACGTAGTGGTTACGTCCTCGGCACAGCAGCACTGTGCCGAAGGACGTAACCACTACGTCCTTCGCGCAGAAGGGGTTAAATACACTTCATCCTGCCCTATAGGCTCTTTAGGGCCCACCCTAGAGGTGACTTATATGTATTAAAAATGAAGGTATAGGCCTGGGAAATGATTTATTTTGCCAGATCGAAATGGCAGTATAAAACTTCACACACAAGCTGCAATGGCAGGCCTGAGAAATGTTTAACAGGCTACATATGTGGGTGGCGCAATGAGTGCTTATGGCTCACTACTAACATTTAATTTATTGGCCCTGGGTACATGTAATACCACTGTACTAGGGACTAACAAGTACATTAAATGTGGTGCAAATTGGGTACAAGCCAATGTTACCATGTTTTAGGGAGAGAGCACGTTGGCACTGGTTAGCGGTGGTAAAGTGCACAGAGTCGTAAGGTGAGCAAAAAAGAAGTCAGCAAAAACAGGAGAATGGAAGGTAAAAAGATGAAGGGTGAACCAAGTCAAGGATACCATACCTAAACAATCATGCATGCCTATCACACATACCATGCTGAAGTTGCCATACTTCAGCTAGACTATTTAACTATCCACGAATAACCTACCATTTTTAACCATGCATATTTATCCTAACATAACTAATCTGTCTCTGACTTTTCAGTGCACCTACCTTACTGCTGTGATGAAAAGGCTGTTTTGTAAAAAAGATGACAGTTATTTTATACTGAGTTAGACTAATTTGAAGAAGTCTGCAAGCACTGGTCCATATCAAATTTGAAACAGGCTTTTGCAAACCTCTGTCATGATTTTTTTTTAAATCTATGATTAATCTAACAGAACCAACATATAAAAATCACATATTTCTCACATTTTGCATCATAGCACAAACTAACCTTCATGCAAAAAGGAAATGCGCAGAACAGTTTACCAACCCTCACAATATACAGTAGTTTGCAATAAAATAAAACTAACAACATATCAACACTTTCACAACAACCTCTCCCTGCTTAAGAACATCAATATTAAACAAATTACCATGCTAGCAACTTCAACAGTTTCGAAAACCTACACCTTGCTTTGTAAATTATTGAACATAAAATAAACCTACATATTACTGACACAATTCTTCCAGTACTCTCTTTCTTTACTAACTTCATACTAGTGTTCAATTGCAAAATATGCACTATTAAACTAAACAAATGCATACCAAAGTAATACAAAATTATCAATATGCTTCGTAGTCTCGCAAAAAGGTATTACAATTCCATTTTATTATTGTATATATCTCAGTTTGGAAAGATATGTATATATCTATTACAATGGAAATACATTGTACAAATACATACAAAATTAGCACAAGATGCTTCTCTTACAAAATATTTTTGCAAAAACTAACCATTACTCGATTATACGTATATGAAATGCCAGACCCATTGATATTCCTATTGTTAGTTTCCTTCTTGTTGTGCAGCCATTACATTTTCTCAAGACGTGTCTCTTACTATGTTTTAAGTGAAATAGGCTCATTGCATTCGGCCAAAAGATAGGCTTTATAAATTCCAAACTGGGTAGAAAGACAATATTTCAAATGTGTTGGGAAATTATTTTATTATTAATATTTTGTTTATGGGTTCTATAAAAACATAGTGCACCATATTTTCACACTTTCTGTGAAATTGGTAAATGCTCAATAACACTAGAAGAAGAAAACGAAAAGCTGCATGTATTACTTTTGTTATTGTTGTGATCTGTGTAGCTCACAATTTGCTATTGGTACGGAATCGCGGCGCTCGGTCATAGACTCGGCTTAGGAGTGGAAAACATATCTGGCTCGGCACATGGCATGGTTTTTGTAATCATGTCTGCTTTATTTTCTGTCAGCTGCTTGGTTTTTCAGACTGCAGACTTCGGAAATCATGTGTCATTGCAGCAAATGGGATTTGATGTTAAAATGCAAATAATTGAGGCATTTGTAAGAAAAACATTAGCAAACTGTCGTATCATAACAAGGACACTACTGTTCTTCCCTGTGCCTCTCATTTAGGAAGTTCATGCCAGATGTTCAAAGAGGCTATAAAGTCATGTTGAACAGGGGCCAAAGGGAAGCCTGCTGTACAAGCCATTTCCTATTTACCAATGGTCACTTGTTTCAGATGAAAGACAGAACGGCAGGTACAAATCCGAACCTTCTACGTTCATGTAACAGGGTCATTGTCTCAAACCCTGCTTTGAAAATATCAATGGAGATGCTATTTATGAAAGAGGAACACATTATGCTGTATGCACATGCATGAGAGATAACATTTGGTGCACTTGCAACTGTTACAATAGGATTTATATAGAAGATATATATTACGTACCAGTGGTCACCGGTAGGTAGTTATAGTTAGGACCTAGTTTCCATTGAAAAGGCGTTTTTTGACTTGCCTATATCTTTGGCGCCAATTGATAAATCTTCACTAGCATTTAGTAAAAAATTTGAAGCTCACTTCAGCTGCTGTCTGGATAGCTTTGGGGTGATCTGTCATGTGGAGGATAAAAACAAGGAGGAGTCCCAAACCGCATTTTCCGTTTGATAATTTGCCAAGGGATTTTGAACAGCCCAAACTGCTGCATGAATTTACATCAAATTTGGTAGAAAGCTAGCTCTTGGTCCAGAAACCACCCTTTTTGTGATTTGATGTAAATCCGTTCAGTAGTTTTCTAGTTATGAAATGAAAACCAAATTTTATGTATAGGGACACAGATCCTCCACAGATTCAGAGGAAAAGCAAGGCCCTGATTGGCAGGCCAAGACCTGATTGAAATGTCGCAGTTGCCATTTTGTTTCTTGCATTGCACTGGGAGTGGGGGGAAAAAGAGTGTAAAAACATATAAGGGGTCAGGATACAGTTAACCTGACCCCACAGGACAAATGGGGGGGGTCCATTAGGGATCCCTGATGGGTGAAAAATTGCCCATTTTCCACGGATTCTCGAATCCTCCTCGGACCCTCCTCAAATCGAGGCAGATGCCAGTAGGTAATTATAGTAAGGACCAAGCTTTTATAGAAAAAGTGTTTTTTGACTTGCCTATATCTTTGGCACCATTTGACGAATCTTCAGGAAACTTGCCAAACAAAGTGTCCCAGTGATTCTTGTTGTGCACAGAAAGTTTCGGGGTGATCCATCAAACAGGGTAAAAAAAGTTGTGTATCCCATGTTAATTCCCATAGGACCTTTGAACACAACTACAGTTCGAACTACTGGACGGAATTACACCCAATTAGGCAAAAAGCAAGCTTTTAGTATACATATTGTGCTTATTGTTTGTAAATTTGTCCAGTAGTTTTAGAGATATTAAAGGGAAAATAAATGTGCATATCTCTGGCCGTCAATAAATCGCAAATATTCACAAGTTTTCACGAATGCACATTCGAATAGAAGTGCTGTAATTGGCTGGCCACAACCTGAATGGAAAGTTGCGTCCACCATTTTATGTTACAGGAGAGGGTCCTTGGGGTTGAAAAACAAAATGAAAAGTAGCATAGGGAGTCAGGGTGGAGGTACCCCGACCCCAACAGTGTGATATAAGGGTGTCTGCGGGTCAATTTATTGGTTTAAAATATTTTTTCTTTACCATGACCGATATTCACAATTAATAGAGAATAATCACGAATAAGCAAAAAAAGTAAAACAAATTCACATACTCATTCGTACACTAATTCATTCACTCATACATGCACTCAGACACTCATGCACCCACTCACACACCCTCTCACACACTCATGCACTCACTTAGACCTACTAATAGACTCCCACTCCCACTTTCAGACCCACTCAGACACTCATACACTCACTCAGACCCTCATACATACACTCACAGACCCTCTCAGACACTGATGCACCTACTCACACACACTCTCAGACACTGATGCACCCACTCATATACCCACTCATACTCTCATTCACCCACTCACAGAAAGCCCCAACAAGGGCAAACAACGTCCAGAAAGGCAGAAACAGAAGTCAAGAAATGAGCAGAAAGGCACAAAGAAAATTCAGGAAACAAACAGAAAGGCACAAACAGAAGTCAAGAAAGGCACAAAGAACTGTCAAGAAGTGAGCAGAAAGGCACAAACAGAAATCAAGAAACGAGCAGAAAGGAAGAAACAGAAGGCAAGAAATAAGCCGAAAATGTGGCACACAGAGGGCAAGAAATGAACAGAAAGGCAGAAACAGAGGGCAAGAAATGGGCAGAGAATCAGAAACAGAGGTCAAGAAATGGGCAGCGAGGCACAAACACATGGCAAGAAACAAGTTAATGGCAGAAACAGAGGGCAAGAAATGATGCAGCATTAGTTAAGTATAGGGCGGCAGTAGTTAGTTGGATTAACGTATAGTAATTAAAATAACTTTACTTTAAAAAAACATAGAAATTCACTGAAAAAAACAAAGGTTACAGGGACATTATAATTAAGAAAAAGAATTAAAAAAACCTTAGAAATTCAATGAAAAAAAACAAAGGTTACCAGGGCATTATAGTTACACTCTGAATTTACTCGCACAAAACCAGAGAAATTTATCAGTTATAGTTATTTCAAGCAGCTATAACTCGTGGCATAAGGTAACTACAATTTGCGCCCTTGCAATGCCTGTACACTCCATTGTACAACACTCTGCTCAACTCTAGGGTAGTTTCCAACACTGTATGACACAGCACTCCACTCTGCTGTATGAGACACCACTTCAAACTATAAGTTTCCTTGACTCTATGCTCTGGCACTTCAATGTATCCCACCGAGCTCTGTGTTAATCCACTGTACCCTTCTCCACTCTACACCACTCTATTGTATGACACTGTCCTCCATTCTATATAACTCCACTATATAAAAGTCTACCACACTCTACAATATTCTACTCCACAATTTTCTACTCCACTGTATTCCAGTACACTCCTCTGTCTAACTCTATACTCCATCCATTCTATGAGTGTACAATCCAATGTATAACACTCTATTCCACCAAACAATGCTTTTCTATAGGACACAGCACTGCATTCTACAGTACGAGACCCCATTCCAATTTATAACAGTTTACAACCTACACTACACTATGCCAATACACTCCACTCCAAGCAACACTACACTATGACACACCAATGCATTTTATCGCAATTTCCTCCACACTACCTTACACCACTCCACTCAACTCTACTTCACATTTCTGTAGTGGAAAGTTCTGGAATCTGGGGGGAGCCACAATTTTCCTACCACCCAGCATTCACCCACGTCTCCCGATAAAAATGCTACCTCATTTGTGTGGGTGGGCCAAGTGGCCGCAACAGAGAAGGGCCCAAAACATAATACTGACATATCAAAATTATCTATCACAAAACAACCTGCTTTTGCAAGAAGGCACCTGCGGTGTTGGTCCCTGGCTCGGCAGCCATCCAGGGAAACCTACCAAACCCAGACATTTCTGAAAACTAGATACTGGGGGGAGTCCAGGGAGGTGCGACTTGAAGGGATCCCGCAACATTCCCTTACCCAGAATCCCATACAAACTTCAAATTTAGCTATAATAATCACATTTCCTCACATTTCTGTGTGGGATCACGACACTGGCACTCATTTTCAACTTCCCAGCATGCTCCTCTGTCTCCTGATCAAAATGATACCTCACTTGTGTAGGTGGGCCAAGTGCATGTGACAGGGAAGGGTAAAAAATGTGTAGAAATTGAGAGGGAACCAATGTGGGTCCAAAAGGGTAGTGTTTTTCATTTGTTTTTATTCGGACTCTGCTTTGGGCACCCACACAAATGAGGCAGAGATTTCCAGTACAGATGGAGCAATGCTGGGTGGTAGAAATTTTGTGATTCCTGTAGATTCCTTAATTATACATCACTGAAATGTAGGAAAAATGTGTGATTTCAGGTAAAGTTGAAGGTTTGCACGGCATCTTGGGTAAAAATATGGTGTGGGGTGCATGTGAAGCATACCACCCTGGACTTCTCCAAATGTTTATTTTTTAGACGTGTCTGAGTCTGGTAGGTTTTTCCATGTGGCTGTGTACCCAAGTCTAAAAAGTGCAGCCACTCACCATTGCAAGTGGAACAATATTGGGAGTTAGCCCAGCTCTCTTGGCCAATATTTAAAATCAAAACCCAAAAGAGTCAAATGTCCTCTTACTTGCCATTGGGATGAGATGCTTTAGTCCATGGGCGGCAAAAAGATGGTTGAGGTGGGGACATAACCGTGACCTGCTGTCTAGTAGGCTGTGTGCCCCAGGGAGGTAACTGGGAGTAATTACCGCCGTCTGCCCTGGGGGGAGGGGCAGAAAGACTGTTTCCCCATTTATTTGGGATAGAGGCTTGGCCATGGTGGACATTCCCAACTCCTCTTTAAAAAAAATAAAAAATCCCTGGTGTCTAGTGGGCCTTCTATCCCCCGTTGGGCAAATCAGGGGGAGTTACACTAGCTAACCACGGCGGCCAAAAAGGCTTTCCTCCCAATTTTGTATGGGGTGAGAGCATGGCCATGCCCATGGTGGGCAGCCCACGCCCCTCCTTTATAAAAAAAATGATCTCTGTGTCTAGTGGCCTTCCTGCCCCACCAGGGGTGCAGGTTGGGGTTAGTAAGCCCCATCTGCCCTTTGGAGGGTGCCGAAAGAGTGTGCCTATTTTGGAGGGGCACTGCTGTGTCCACTCTGGGTAGACCCCAACCCCTAGACTTTTCTAAAAAAAATCCCTGGTGTCTAGTGTGCGTTCTGCCCCCAGGGGGAGACAAATTGGGGTAATTTTCCTATGTGCCCCCAGGTGGGGCAGAAAGACTTTGGCCCCCATGTATATGGGGCAAGGGCATGGCCATGTAGCCCCTACTCCTCTTCTGTTAAAAAAAATATCCCTGGTGTTTAGTGGGCATTCTGCCCTCCCTAGGGGGCAAAGCAGGTATAATAATCCCTATCTGGCCCCTGTGGGGCAGAAAAACTATTTCCATTTTTTTCCACAGGGCAGGTGGGGGCACTGGCATGCCCATTTTGGTCCGTCCCCACTTCTATGTTTAAAAAGAAATATCTGTGTCTAGTGGCCTTTCTGTGTCCCGGTGGGGTGGGCGGATTGGGGGCTACTGCCCCCATTTGCTCTCGGGGAGCAGAAGGACTGATTATGTCACAAAATTAAATGGGGAGCAACAGCCCTTGCCCAAGGGGCCTCTGCCCCCTCCCTGTTGTCTAGTGAGTGGATCCCTGCTTGGGGATTGCCTTCCCTAGGCAATCCCCAAGCAGGGAGCCACTAGGGAACTGTAACATTAGAAAGGGGAGATCCTCATTTCATTGAAACAAAAGAAACAGCCTTGGGAGGCTGTTTCTTTGAGAAGGGAATCCCTCTGGTGTGGGCACCGAGAGATTTCCAGTGCCATTTGTGTGGACGGCCAGGAGCCAAACGATACACTTGGGCAGCAATGCGTCAGACTGCTCCCGACCGTCCAACGCATCAAAGGGGTTAACTATGTCAGATAACTCTGTTGCAAGTAGTCAATGAAAAGGATGGTTCCCTGAAGATATGATGTAAATTAATGGAAGTGACAGAACCATGTTAATTAAGCTGTTCGTTCAGGTTCTGATTAGGCAAGTCCCCAAACATGCCAACAATTGAAACAGGCTCAAGGAGAGGACTCAGAAATTTCTACAAAAGCCCATGGTCCAGTAGGCTTTATTATCATAGATAAGGACTTCCTTCATACTGTTAATCACCCTCAGGAAGTGAGCAGCACATTCTGTCATACAACGCTTTCAAGACACACTAGGAAGAATCAATAAAATGATGGATCTGTGTACCATTGACATAAGTGAAGACGAAAAACCCAAAAGTAGAATGATGCTTGTTCATGAAGATGATGTATCTAAAGTTCCCTTTTAAATAATTTATTAGGTTATTTGATGAGCTATCACTGTTTCAGAAAAAAAAGAAAAAGCACAGGTTTCTATTCCCAAGTAACTTGGAACCGAAGTCACCATGAGTCATGTAACTTCATGATGGAAATTAACTCTTGCTGACATGCTTTGGTTTCCCTACAGACAACTTTTAGTATTTGACCTGGCTCATTTTAGCAGTACCAATAACATACACAAAGATGTTTTGGGTCAGCTCAAAGCCATTCCTTTATTAGCCCCCATCAGTCATTGTTTGAAGTATGTGTAATTCATGTTTGTTTTTTTGCAATAATTGTAGAGGACGAGCATGCATATGTATTTATAAATGACTGTTCAAGACAGCTCCACAGGTACAAGTATAAGTAGGGCTCCAGGTTTTATGGTATTTCTTTTTTGTAACATTTCTGTCTATATTTTGTTAATCATATTATTGGTATTTTTCCATATTTATTTTGTGTTTTGTGAAAAACGAAGTCAGAATTTGTATATAATTTCAAAAGTGTTTAACAGATAAATAGGGAATCCCACTTGGATACCTGCTGGGTTTAAGCACATTAAATAGCCAAATAAAATAAATCAATACACCCATAGGAAAATGTTGGCATTATTCAACACATATACAATCAGATAAGCATTGATTTAAGGAAATCCCAACCGTTAACTCTCCATGCTGGGAATCTGCTCTGCTGCTTGTTTGTAAGTCATGAATACCAACATGCAAAGTCAATCAAAATATGCCCAATTTTCTGTATTTGTCTGCTTTTAAAAATAAATACAGAAAGGAAACACATTATTTCCTGTTTGTTTTTATCTATAAAAATGAGTAAAACAGAAAACTGGGAGCTTCAATTATAAGTGTACAAGAATCATAAAAGATAACAAATTATACAAATCTGGACTATCCCTGGGACCTTTCACGATGAAACTATACTTAAAGCCGGGTAGCTGGTGTCGCATGTACCCTCAAAAAGGTCTAGATGGAAACATAGGAACGGGTGTTGCTGAGCCAATGTGAAGCACAAATAAACAAATAAGTATGGACTATATAGAATATTTCTGCAACCATCATCCCTGGTAATCAATTGGTGCAGACATGACAAGTAATAGAAAGTGAATAATTGTAGGCCCCTACAACTCATCTTTTCAGATCACTTTCTGGGTACAAGACATCCAACTGAACAAAATAAGCATCAACATGTTATAAAATAACAGGTAACCAATTAAGCGTGTCTGACACCCATATTCACACATCCATATAACCACATCATAATACCTGTTCTAGGACCCAAGTGCAATTGGTGTGTACTCAACGGGATGGGCCAGCAAGTTCACTAAGTAGGGTTCCCATATCTGTGAAAATTTGGACTGGGTCATTGGCTTTGTAAATGAAGTGTTTACAGATGGCAATTCGGCGAATTTACACCAGCCAGTCATTGAATGTGGTGATCTATGGTCATCGAAAATGCCATTGGTGGAGACAGGGACATTGTAACCCCTCTATGAACTTGGTTGGAGAATTCCAGGAAGTCAGCAATGCAATCTTAAAATTAAGAATTTTAAGTATCATCTTCTGAAACCTATTGTGAGATTTTATTAGTGCATAATGAGGTACAATTTCATATGTGACAATCTTAGTTTATCTCCACATAGAAAGTTGGCATGTCATTATCTTGTGAAATCAGATGAGGATTTGAGTTGTCTTCAGCCATCTTAATTAAGATCTCGTTAATGTTGATCCCAAGATTTTTAAGTCCACAAGGAACCCTTGTCATGCCATAGCCACATAAGCTTTCTTTGATAGCTATGCATATCATGATTAGTTCTACACATTTCTCCAAGTTGCTCTTTGTAGTGGAAAATATATGAAAATGATTGTAATAGTGACATCAGCATTGAAAGGAATGAGTCAGGTCTATTAAGCAACATAAAGACGGGGTACAAATGAGGCCTCATCTAGCCAGTCATAATAGTAACCGCACCATGTTCAATGAATTTCAAATCACCTCAGAAAGAGGCTCAAGAACCAACAGCAACAGGAGGGGACTAATAGGAAAGCCTCATTTTACTTTAATTGGATGTGTCTATGGAGTCGATGAACCTTTAAAACAAATGTATCACCCTAGCCAGTTGTTCTTAGAGTCCTAAAACAAATTCCCATTTGACCTGATCAAATATCTTCTCTGTATCTAATGAAAGTGCCAATACCTCCTTTGGTGTGTCTTTACTCTGTCATAAAAGATAAGCACGTTTCTGTATGTGATTCCTTGATGTGTGTCCTGGAATCAAACCTACCTGAGATTAATGCACAAGTATCAGGTTGACTTTGAGTACCCTGTTTGCTAAAACCTTAGCCAGCATCTTAACATGTTTATTCACAGGGATCTTTCTCTTCCATGGGGAGGAGTTAAATAATACCTTTTTTGGCTACAACATCTAAAGGCCCAGTAGATTCAGTATTTTTAGAAGCAGTAAACTGCATGATTGTAAAAAAGCAATTTTCCAGGTTAAAACATTTATAAAGGAAAGCATCCTCCCATGGGCAATTACAGGTGGGCAGAATAATAAATAATTGCCTCTATGACATCCAACATATTCTCACCAAACAAAGGTGAGCCAATAATGGAAGGATCAAGAAATATCTTCCTCCTCAAGGGAAGTATCCCCGCTATAGGAACTGTATTGTTCATCCTAATATTCAGTATTCCCCCAAAACATCTCAGACACCTGATTACTTTGTTAACATAGGTCACTATGACCCTGAACCTATTACACTCACAGAAATCTGTGTCTGTTTATTTTCCACATCACTGTCTTTTGAACAGGAGACAACATCCCCCACCGTGATGAAGCAGAAACAAATGTGCTGAAGTGCCTTTCTCAACAATGAGCCCATTAAATGTAATCTGATTAACACAATAGACTTTTCCTTGCTCCACTGCCTCACTGTACAAATGGCAAACATGATAGCTAAATCATTAAGGAAGAGTACATTATATTACTACTTGACTGCAAACCATTGCAAGCATTTTGTTTTATTGATGGTTTCCTTAACTATAGTCCAGTTTAAACCACCTTCTTTTGTAATCAGATTTTCCTGGAAGATTTCAACTTCCACTGAGAAAAAAGATGAAGACACACATCAATCCCTCCTCAAGTCATTAATTTCAGTCAAAAACATACTACACGTTGCACCTTCACTAATGTAAAGGAATGATTTACCCTGTAGCTGACAGAATACAAAATCAAATAGATCTACTGTAAGGTGTTAATAGGTGCAAACATAGCATGCACAAATAATCACAAATTGTTTGCTCCTTGCCTTTGAGCAACTTACTACTTTCTCTGACTTTGAAGTCTATGCCATGTTTTTTAATCCCTAAGTTTGTGGTGCGGAAATGTTTAATTCTGTAAATGTTCAATAGTAATCAAATGCAGGATTGTAAGCTTGTTTTAACATAGTAGCAGATTCCTTTTATTCAAGTATTAGATGTATTTTATGTTCATACTTGCTTGCGTCAACACCTGTACAAGGTTGCTTTCTGGCTCCGGCTGGAAGCAATATCTTGATCTATTTCACTGCCCACATCAGATCTCAAGTCTAGTCCCAGCTGCTTGATCCCAGCTTGCTCCTAACTGTCAGGAGCATTTGTAAACTTCTGCATGCTAAAAGCAGATTTTGTGTTTGCTTCCAATGGCCTGGAGTTTTGAAAATACCCCTGCCACACGGGAGGAAGCACAGGGTTTCCCCCTTTCCACAAATTAGCACACACATTGGATGATGTCATCAGTGGTGTCATTTGAGATGTCATCAGTGATTTCCTAAATGATGTCAAAGAACATGTCATGAATGATGTGATATGTAAGGTCATATGCACTGCATGGTGGGGCACAAGTTATAGTTAGCGCTGCTAACTAACTGGTAAATTTCTGTGTTTTGTTTTAGTTCAAAATGTTAATGTTGTCAATGACATATTCACCTAACTATAACGTTACTTTAACCATTCTTTTTTCAGTGAATTTGTAAGTGTTTTCAAAAACAAAAACAGATCTTTTTATCACACCTAACTATAAGATTACTTTAACCTTTAGCTTCTTCATTAAATTTCTAGTTTTTAAAAAAAACATTTAGATACATTTTATTCACTTATGTAAAGCCACCCCTCCTGCGGGCAGGCCCCGTGGCCATCTCACTTGGTGGTAGCCAACCCCCCCATGTAGGCAGCCAAATCCCATGCCATGCATGTCCTTTCGTCCCATCCCATCTGAGCACACCACTCCCTGGGTCAAAGTCAATTCAAAAGGGGAAAGGGCAGGTGGGCTCCTCCCAGACTGTTCTTGGGCCCCAGGGACCCAATTCCCTTACTTCCAACTCCCCATAGGCAGTCACCACCCCATTCTGCTCCCAGCCCTTGGCTGTGTGCACCAGGGATTGGCCACAGGGCTTTGCCTGCCACCAGGCCTTGTGGCCAAACCCCCAGCAGGCTGATAACCACACAGCGTGCACAGCATTTGGACTGTGCAGCATAGGGTTGTCCTACGGGCCCCAGGGTCCCCATCCCCTGAGGCCAAAACACATATATTATGTTTTTTTGTTTTTTTAAGGGGAATCGGGCTGAACTACCCTCCTACCCTGACCATTATCAGGCCAGGGGACAACTTCCTCTGGGGCCAAAGCCTGCTAAAAAGGAGAAGGGGCATGCAATCCCCCCATGGCTTCTTGGACCCCATCCCAGGGGTCAAATTTAATAAAAAAGAGGAGGGAGCACGCACATCTCCTATCCATGCCTTTTTAGGACCCAGGGACCCCATCACCCTGGCTGAGTAACTAAAAAGGAGAGGTGAGAATGCAGCACCCCTCCCTGAGCCTAATTAGGCCTATGTGTGCGCCCAAGGTCCCAGGGTGAAAGACAGATAAGAGGTAGTGTTCATCAGGTATATGATCAACTAGTGGCCTCACTTTTCACCTGAGCTGCTATTTAGGCTGCAGGATTACTGTGGTTAAATAGTAGACAGTCAATGATTAAAAGTGGACTTTGTAACCACCCTGGAACAACACTCTTTTATTAATATGATGGCTAGGCCTGGGCAGAGTTCACGGACTACTGCTACGCTGAACTCTGCGAAGTACCAGAAAAACTCTGCCGTTCTAGGTGGAGTTCAACAAGTGATAAAATTACGCTATTCGCCCTGATTTTCAGAGCCAGGAGTTTCACCCGAGCTGTAAATCAGTGCAAACAGCACCACGTGGAGCACCAGAGGGTGCTAACTTTTTTCTGCCACTTGAGCAGATTTTCTTCTTGAGCTGCAACTTTCTCAATGCAACTGGCAGCTTCCTCAACAGGGGTGGGCTTGACCTGCTGTGATCGCCCGCTTTCGGCAATCTTGTTCACACTCACCAACATAGAGATTTCTCACGCTCGCCAACTTAATGCTGACAAGCCGCCCAAGAGAAAAAACTCTGCTGCACGACACTTCACAAAGTTTTTTGGAACTCTGTAGCACAGAGTGGGCAATACTCTGTAAACTCTTTGGCGTACTATTCCACCAAACCTTTTTCCTTTACTCCCTTATTTTTGCTGAACTTGTTTTTGTTGGCTTTAGGATGAGTCGTAAAGTGCTTGAATTCTTGCCCTTCAACATGGCAAAATTGATGTACACAATAACTAGTATATTTATCATAATTATAAATCCCTAGTAAATGGTACTAAATGTACTAAATGCACCCACGGACTCTAAATTAAATGCTACTTGTGGGCTGCAGCACTCATTGTGTCACACACTAAAGTAGCACTAAAACTCATGTCTCAGGTCTGCCTCTGCTGCCTGTAATGCAGTTTTAAACTGGCATTTCAACTTGACAAAATATACTTTTTGCCAGGCCTACACCTTCACCCCTAAAGTACCCTTTAAAGGCTCATAGTGCAGGATACCTGTGATTAAAAATGTAAAATATGTATATTTACATTTTACATGTCCTGACAGTGAAAAACTCCCAAAGCCTTTTTTCACTGTAGCAGGGCTATCTCTCCCAAAGACTAAAACAGGCTGAATTACCTTATTACACTTAATAAGTGCTAACTTCAGTTTTGAAACAGACAGAGAAATACTTCTTCTACTCATTTGATCTGTAATTTAAAATCACCTTTGATGGTAAAATTAGATTTTAGGTTACAACACTGTGACTGTAAAAATGCACAATATTATACCTCTACTATATCTAAATAAATGTATAAGCAACAAATATAGTATCCGAGGTCAGTATTACTTACACATATGTAAGATATAGAATGGTCCAGAGCTCCAACAACCAACTAATAATTTGTCATTTGGATATATATTTGACAAATCACTGCTCTGGAAATCTGGAAAAATTAAATTAGGGACTACCTTTTAGAATCCCTTAAAATGCACTGCTCCTCAATCCAGGAAAGCAATCCCTCAATCCACTCAATCCACTCAGAATATATTTCCAGCAGTCTAAACACATACCTTTTGGAAGTCTCAGTATCACGATCTCAATGGTGCCACTTTCTGCAGTCCTGTGTGTAAATATACCCTACCTTAACCTTTCCGCAGGATACCAAATAGGTAGATTTATGGAGCTAACATATAGAAGCAAGCACATACCATCAGGAGCCCACATCACATAGAGGTGCACTTCCTGGCTTAAATAGCCCTTTATTGGTTTAATCCTTGCTTTTGGTTTATAGGCCATGTAGCTTTTATCACACATTTCACCTTTCCAAGTTTCATTACACCCAGCTATTGGGCTCAGTATCGATATGGCTCGAGAAGTTCAACAAAAATGTTGAGTGTAGTTCCTGATACTTTTTTCACTAGTTTTGAAGCTCCTTATAAAATGTATCATAGCTGGTATGAAAGCAATAGAAAAATACATATTTTTTTTCAAAGGGAGTATTTTTCTATAGCATCCTCTCTGCAAGAGATCTTTTTCCCACAGAGTACAGCCACCTTTTACTCGTTAGAAACCATAATGGAAATTCAAAACAGCAAAACAACAATGTAATAGCACAAGAGATAATTATGTGCATCCCTGGCTTGGTGTCTTGCTAATCTCTTTAGTAATAGGATCTCAGTAAAACATGGTGTTTGCCTTTTATACCTTGCTGACTACATGGTAATTGCCATATTCAGTTAACTATTTCATGGATCGGTATCATCCAATTCCACACTAAAAACTGCACTTGTATCCCTCAGACATTTGAGACTGAAGCCCTGTCTTTTCCTAGTGCGCCTGTCAACTCTAACCTCTAGAAAGGTCTTTTGAATAGAAGTGCAGAAAACAATGCTGGGGTAAAATGACTGGATTAGTGCAAGTCAGTGTAAGGGTACATTGCATCTGTGTCCTCATATAGGGCCACAAGATAACTGGAAGAAGACTGGGATGCATATTTAGCAATAAATCGTGCAGCGAAGCCAAGCAAGTCACCTTGCTGGACTGTATGATAGGGAAAGGGCAGGAATGTTCTGTAATTAATACTGTACTAACTTTAGAGTTGCATCGCTCTTACACCCAGTTGTGTGGTGCAAGAACGATGCATGCAACTCTTTGAAAAATATGCCCCTAGATTCCTGGATGAGAAATTATAATATAACAACTAGGTGAGGGTCAGGTTGGAGCTAAGAACCACCCTATGCAGATTCGGTCAGAGCTGCATCTATGCCCTGTGTCACTCATTGGGGCAGGTTGTCCTTAATAATGATGACTAGCCCTCCCTCTAGCACTCAATGATTACTTCACATGGGCACCCCACTCCTGACGCGACATCTTTACACACTAATATTCATTCCTGTAAGGAGTATCTACACAAATGTTAAGTATACATAGAACGTAGTGAATAAAGATAGACCTTTAATTCACCAAAATGCCTTCGGTAGTGGAAGTGATATCACTAACTTTGACTCTTTCAAAGACATCATAGGACTGACCCTTGAACCCGCTCATAGCCTCTCAAGGGCCACCTATTTGCTGCTGAGAAGCTAGGGTAGGGCAAGAAATGGAAATTGCACAAAGTAAATGAGGCTCACCTCCATATTTACTTTACGTTCCAGTCCCTTCACCCTCCCCCCGGCCCCCACCCCTACCCTCCCTTTCTTTACGAACTTTGACAGTAAGGAGAGCAAGGGAGGTATCAGGGCTGGGACAGACACTGCTGCCCCTGTCCACCTCTAATTGACATGGACTAGATGCACCGCAATCACTAGGGGCACCAAATCACTGCAGGTGAACCTGCCCTGTAAATTGACAAACTTTGTACACCCCGTCAGTGCAGGTTTAGATGTACTGTAAAAAAAGCATAACTTTGGTGATTAAAATAAAAAAAGGGATATGCGACCTGAATACACTCTAGGTATCATTCATAACCTACATCCAGTAGTGTGAGTTAAACCTTGAATCTATTCAATTACCTCGTGAGCGTATTTTTAGTCAAGGAATGTGCTACAATTTCAAAATGACGTTTCATTTTCAGCACTTTCCCTTAAAGAACATGGGCCAATACCAGACGTCTTTTGTTTAAAGAGAGGCCCTGTTTTGAGTGGCACATTCAGTGCATCATTATACTGCAAAGAAAGGCGTTGCCCTTAAGATTGAAAGTAGAAGTGCAAGCAAAGTAGTTTGCGAAAAACATTGAAGAATAGGAACCTATAAAAACGTGTGTTATAAATGGGCAGAATATGCGGGTGGAAACATAGGCATTACAAATCTATGAGATGCTTTTCACAAAATGTAAAGTTGTGGCAAATGGAAATAATGTTGTCTATGCGCTCTTTTAATAAAATGAAAAATAAATCGATATAAAATACTACGTAAAGTAGGATTTATGGATTACTGAGATTCAACTGATTTATGAAGAAAACCTGTACATAACATTTAGAAAAGAGACACTTATGTTAGCTGAGGTTTGCAAGAATTAAACAATCTGTTTTTGGCAGTAGGGGTGTAGATCAATTCTGAAACGCACTGCCTGTGTGCACCTGTTTAAGACAACTCCTTGTTTTCCCAGGTATTTAGGCATTGAATTTTCCCCATTAGCTGCGTGATTGACATTGTGGCCCGTAAAACAACAAATGAGTATAACTCCGAGAAAGCCAAACACATCAAAATGGAAACCAGATGTCCCGTGGAATTTGAGTCTCCTAGTTTCTTGGTGCAGTAGATGAATTTGTAAAGTTAAAAACCACAATCATTATTCAGATGGATTGTACACGAATTAATGGCACAATATCTAAATCACGCAAAGCTACGAAAATGATTACCTTGAATTATCTAGATAAGCTAACGAGAACCAGGTCCCTTCAAATCCAGGACACGTTCTGTTCGATATGTTTTATCTTTAAAGCAACAACAAAACGGATCTGTTTCAACATTGCTTGAGGCCTAACTTTTTATGAACAAGTATTGAAAAAATATATCCCTGCCAGCTTTCAGCACTGAGGATAGCAAGAACAACATACTGGGATTTTTCCTACATGGCATAATGTGTTGTAAGAAAGCTTTTTAAAAATAGAGGTCACCTAAGCAGGAAGAAATGTTATGTGTTTCATGGCATTTTTAATCATGCAGAGTATTTTAAAATTTTAGCTTTGAGGTGGTCGGCATCAGACTTTATGAAACGTGGGCCTTTTTTCCAGGGGCTGCCAGTGCAACAGCCTGCAACTCATCCGTCTCTCAGAGAGGAAATGAAACATACTATGTCATGATCAGGTGCCACTGTTTTGCATTTTGGAGGAGTTCAATATACATATTAGGCAACAAAGTTATTTCTTACCAATACATTTCGGCGTAGTTCCCCTTTCTGTTTTTCCCAGAAGTTGAAAAGCTTCCTGCTTTACCTTAACATTTGCAAATATTTAAGGGCAGATTTACTAAGCGTCGCAAGACAACACAAGTCCTTATTTGGTATTTACTAAGTCATGCAAAGCCACATTGTGTGGTTTAGCAAATACAAAGTAAGGCAACATAGCACATAGTCCTGCCTTGCATTACTTTGCATTAGGTAGGTGTTGCATAAATGGAGCATGGGCATTCCATGCACCCACCCTTCTAGTTTGATGGAAAATAATGCAGATTTTCAAAGACTTGGAACATGGTTTTCTGTCAAAATTGTGCATCTACTCAACAGAAGCGTAATGAGAAAAAATATCTTTATTCCCCTCCTTAATTTTTCTTTCTACATGTGGTGCATTCTGCATCACTTACAGAAAGAGGAGTTTGCCCCTAAGGATTGTTTTTGTGTAGGATGGTGCCCCTTCTTGCACAAAACAATCTTGCCCATAATGCAGGCACCCTTGCACTTTGGTGCAAGGGTGTCTGCACTGGGGCTAGGCAGCACAAACTGTGCCAGTGCAAGGAAAGAACAGACATGCTACATATCTTTGTTAATATGAACAATTTTCACCCTGTCTCCTTCACTCAACAGAGTAGCAAATTGTCTTGCAGTGTGGTGTTGCATGAAGGAATGGTAAATGTGTCCCATAACCTGCATTGCAAGATATTATTCACTATATGTCAAACCCAACCAAGGTAGAAAATGAACACAGAATGTGTTTTTTTCTACAAGATTACCTTTGGCATTGCAGAATACTTTTCTGCAAGATAACTGTTTGCAGAGTTTTTCTGTGCACAATTGTAAATACTTGCAGACTTGTCTCCCCAGGTTTATTTTCAGTGGTCAGATGCATTATGTAGTATATCTTATTCAGACCCACTTAGTTTCAGTTCAAGGAGGATCATAAATAACCACAAAAGGCATGGTTTTCGTGCACGAGTGGAAAACTGAAAATCTTTGAAATCTTTGTGAAGTTGCAAAGTTTTCCATAAAACATTAGAAAGGTTGCAAAAATATATAAAAAAAATCAGTTCATTTACTTCTTATCCATATTTCCTAGGATTTGGGGAGGCTACCCAAGTTAAGATGGAACACAAATTCCATTAAATTGATTTCTAAAGCCATCCTGAGTTTCTCAAAGCACACCTTCAAATGTTGATACAAAGGCTAACTGATGCTTGAGAACAGTATGCTTTTGCTTCTTTCAATAACTTTCCAAAGTCTGTCTCAAGATGAAAGGATGGAGGAATGGAATTTTTTAGAATGGAAACTTGAGAATAGAATCACCCATGCTTGTCACCCTCTGAATAATTTCAATGAGCCTGTGGGGAGGGAAGACAAAAGGATTTAGACATGGGGGTCCTTTGGAGCATCAGCAGTGTTTGAGTAGCTGAGCAATCTGTTAGACCGGATAGTCATAGGGGAGTCTTCCCCAAACCTTTCTTCCTTACTCCTCCATTTTTGCTGATCTCATTTTGGTTGGCCTCTATGCACTTTACAGCTGCCATCCAGTGCTAAGGTCTAAACGTGGTAAAATTGCTTTACACCCAGTTGGTACATTTAAATTACTTGTAAGTCCTTAGTGAAGTGGTTCTAATTGTAATCAGGACATGTAAATTAAATGCTACTAATGGGGCCGCAGCACTTATTGTGCCACCCACTTAAGGAGCCCTCTAAACCTAAAGCCATTGCAGCCTGTGTGTGCAGTTAAAAAGGCCATTGGTGCAGTGTATTTGAAAATTGGATACATACCTTTATGTTTTACATCTCCTGGTGGTGTTTTTCACTGCTGCAAGGCCTACTTTTCCCGTCGGTTAACATTGGGTTGTCTTTTTACATTTAATAAGTGATAACTTTCAATTTGGAGCAGGCCGGAACTTCGAGTCTGGTGTCTAAAGAATTGTAATTTCAAGCCCTCTTTAATGGTAAATTCATATTTTAAGTCACAACTCGCATTTTCTTGTCCTAACCATTTGGTGCCTACTGCCTGTATCCTGGGTCACATGACCTGGTGTAGGTGGTAGTTGGTCTTTGTGTATTGCTCCCAGGCAGTGAGGCAAAGGAGAATTAGGTGTTGGAAGGATGGCCCATCTCTGACTTGATGAGAGGGAGGAGCTGTCACCTACCACACGTGCATGTCACAAAGGCTCTGCCTGAAAACACTTGCAAAGAGTTTGACACTAGTTCTTTGCAACCCCTTGACAAGCTGGAGCCAGGACAGGGAGACATGAAATTCCAAACACCCCTGGGTGGTAGACACCTCCAGAACCTTCTTCTTCTTCAAAATGAGGACCACTGCCTGCTCTGAAAAAACGAAAAGAAAACTTTTCATTTTTGTTTTTGAAATGCATCCCGTTTTCCTTTAAGGAAAACAAGCTGCATTTAAAACAAAAAACAAAAAAAACACTGCTTTATTTAAAAGCAGTCACAGACATGATGGTCTGCTGTCCCCAGCAGGCAACCATCCCCGAGAGGCCAGCTATTCCCAATGGGGTCGCAATTTGAGACCTACCTCATGAAAATTTATGAGGTAGTTCATTTGCGACCCCAATGGGAATCACTAACAGTGTCATTAACACTGTTGTACATCAGGTTTTGCAACTCGCAATTTGCGTGTCGCAAAATCTAATATTCATACATGTGGCCGCTAGTTCAGTGGGCCTAACCTGTCCCTGTATCCTTCCCACTCTCCGTCACTGTCATCATGAACTTGTGATTTTGGCACATTCCAGTGTGACCATATAACCATAGTTGTCACTGTGTGCTTTTATGCACTATTCAATTAAATCTTGCATATCTTATGCATATATGTTATACTGATTGGATTTCTGTTGTTTTGATCTCAATTTCTAAATTGGTGTATGATGTTATGTTTTCACTTTATTATTGTTTGAAGTGTGGCATAAATACTTTGCCTCTAAGTTAAGCCTGATTACTTTGTGCCAAGCTATCAGACGGCTAAGCACAGGGTAATTTAGGTTTTGCTTGCGACTTCACCATGATAGAATTTGTGGTTGCTACTTGAGTAGGGTTTCCCCCCTTTAAACAGTAACCCAATTTCCAACACAATCATACTTCACCTCCCCAAAAACACAAACAAAGGCATATGAGAATTCCTTTCAATTTTGGAAGGTTGCACATCTCATACTGGCCTGAAGCCATGCAGTGCATCCTACCTTGAGCTAGAAATTTACAGTGTATAAGGGGTTTAAGTTCTAGTAGCAACTCTGAGGTATTGTCTATTTGTAAGTTGACTTTGTCAACACTGCCAGTACTGTGTGACGCATGGCAACATTATATGAGATGGCACATTTAATAATCTTGTGCTAAACATGTGCAACACCTTAGTCAGGGCAGCCAATTATAGAAGTTGTCATAGAGGCAGCAGCTTCAGTAGATGTCTGGCTCTCATGTATTTGAGAAGTTTGTATGGAAATCAAGGGAGCACTTGACACATAACTAATGAAGGGAGAGAATTGTTAGCATGATTTGTTCTATCACTTTGTATCCAGGGTTGAAGTGCTTCAGATTCTGTAAATGTAGGAAATTATACAATATTTTAAAACCCAAATATAAGCTTTTGTAGTACTCCATGAAGGAGAATGCAATTGCAGGGTCCAAGGTGACCCATTGAGGAATCAGTGGCAGAGGTATAGTCCATTGGAAAGTTAGAGGTGGAAGAATGTGACTTTGACCACATATTTGACTTGAAGAAATATGTTATCCATCACTGCTTTAGGGTGTACCTCAAGACTCTTCCGCCCTCTTTAATGTATACATGGAGCCCTTTGGCCCTCTTCTAAAAAATTCCAACATTTACTACCCTGTCTGTGTTGATGATTTGCAGTTGATTTCATAAAGATGACCTGCAGTTGTACTTAAAAATAACCTCACTGTTGACATTTCCTTCCTATACAGATCTTCAAAAATGTTTATCCTGGAAGACCCATCAGCACAACAAAACCCCTCAAAATGGAAATCTTGCTGACCTTCCCTAATTTCTTAACCCAATGCACTTGGGGATGAAAGCTCAATCATCTAGTTTTCATCTAAAAAAAAAAACCCAACCTCTAAGACCAAATAAACAACTTGGCTAAGGTAGCACTGTGAGAAATTGGGGTTGTTGGCTGAGGGGGATGTGAGTCCTTCTCAAGCAACATCCATAATCCTTGTCAGGGTGAACCACAAAAGTCGCTAAATTAATCTGTTCTTAACCTTCAGGTAGACTGACACAAAGACAGAAAGGCTTAACTTCGAGACGATGTGTAAAGTATTTATGCAGCACACAAACAGTAATTAAATGGAAACACACCAATCCCACACCAATTCAAACATAGAGTAAAACGTAATGAATTATTTGATACCAAATCACCATAAATCCAATAGTTGTAAAACAGAGCTATGAGCGCAGTTTGGATACACTAAGTGGATTGGGTGTGGTCTCTGCTTACTTTCTGACAGAGGAAAGTTCTCAGAAATGTCTGAGAAGGTAATGTTCAGTGAGGCAAGGCAGCCAGTGGTGTCCAATGATGAGGCGGCGTCATCAGGGAGCCGCTGGATAAAATCGTGGTGAAGATTTCTGCATTCAGACCTGTGGGCCGGTTAATATATCACCTGACACCATGGGGATTGAGTAAATTACTCCGTTCCTCTGGTACCTGGTAGAGAGACTGCACGTTGAATTTATAAGTGATAGCAAAGCTGGCAGTCATTTATAAATCATTGGCAGAAACCACCGCCATGGCAGTTTCTGTCAATGCATATCGCTGTTTAGTGCAAGGTTGCATCATCATCATCATGTAACCCTGCAACAAACAGGTTTTTTATTTTCAAAAAGGAAGTCCAGAAACTGGATTTTTTTTTAAATTGATTAAAACTTTACTGTCCCTTACCATGAGCGCTTACCTGGCAGTGACAAACAGTAAAAGAATGGCTACATGACTGCCCATCTAAATTGGGCGGGCAGACATGTAGCCAGTTCTCTGCCATCCATTAGTCCACAGGGCTGTTTGGAAAGGTTTGACTGTGGCAGCGATGGAGTAGTCACCACCGTAGCCAAACTGAAGGTTTGCCTGCATCTAAATCAGGCTGATGGAATTTCATGTTGTCAGTGTACACTTCTTCGTCTTCGAGTATAGACAACGCTAATATATAAATTGTCCCCTTAGTCTCTTTTATGGAAGTCAAAAATCTCCAGTGAGATGAAGCTGCAGGTTATATCTAGGCCTTGGCCGAGTTGATGGAGTTCTGCCACATGGAACTCTGTGGAGTAAACAAAAAAATCTGCAAACTCTGCCTGACTGCGCAAGCAGGCAGAGTTGTGCTTGCCACCCATTTGTGCTGATTGGTGAAAGTCGTGCGCTCTGCATTGCAGACGTGAGGACCAAAGGCACGATGCGGTCGCCCGCACAGCCAACTTGTTTTTTCTATTCTGTGCATTGTGCTGGACCTACTTCAATCCCTACTTTTACAAATCCTCCCCTGTTTTACATTTATTTCCTTAGTGTGTGTATTTGTTTGTGTTTTTTGTCCCTTTATTAACTTCTCCTAATATATCCCTTTTTAGTCTTTGTTTTCCCCCATCATTTTTCTATATCACCCTGAGCACCATGGCAAAATGTGGGGGATAAGGTGGTGCCAGAGCTGGGGATGCGGCAAACCGCATACCCTGCGGGCATCGACACTGCAAGGGCTGTAGCCTTGCACCATTTTCAGTTAGGAGGAGGTGGCTGCACTTATTTTTTTTGTTCAGTGCCACCTCCCCTCCATGCTGGCAACAGGTGGCAGGCCCAGCAGTGGATATGGTCTGTGGGAGTGTTGGCTGCTGTGGGGAAGGGTGTGTGTTCCATCCACTGATGCACTGGGGTTTGGCACACCCAGCAGCAACTGATGCACCATTGGGTTGATATCATTAACCAGTAGAGGGATCTGATCGGCCTGCTGGTCACCTATTTTGCAGGGCTTGATGAGTACCAGTAATTAATTATTATTAATTATGTTGTGTCCTGTCCTATAATGCTGTTTTTGTTTCAGAAGAGCATGCTGTTCACATTCAGAGGTACATTTAAGTTCCAGTAATCTTATGTCTATTATGTGATGCAATTTGAACAAGCGAGGTCATCAGTGCTACCTAGTTCTGCTTGTTGCTGTAGGAGCTCGCCTGGACTGATGCTGATTATGTTTGTTATGCTGACTCCTCTGTCCTCCTGTCACAGAGTGATACTGTGGTAGTAGTAGTAGAGGTAAGTAATAAATATCAGCGAGTTAGCGTTCTCTATGTCTTTCTTTTTATGTAGCCTGTACAGTCCTAAGCTTTCTTTCAATTATGTATGCATGCATCCATGCATCGAAAAGGTAAACTGACTGAATTGGCCCATGAAAGGGGTTTGTGAATGTGATTTGCAAAGCAAAGATCATTCATTGCAATGCATTCATATTTCCAAATGTAGTTTAGGAAATTTGAAATGGGGTTTAGGTAAGGTGTTGGGAATTAGGAATGGGTCAACTCGATCAGACAGGAATTAGGCAATCTGATTCAGAAAATTACAATGTCAATACATTACTGTGTTTGCCTGTCAAAATATTTTCTAGGAGACTAACTGTACCACTAATCTTTTTTTATTCTCTTTTTCATTTCTTAGAGCAGCACCCAAGGGCAAGAAGAGGGCATTAGAGGGTCGAGCTGAGGAGGGTGCAACCACCAGTGCTGCAGCAGGTGGACGTTTCATCACGACCACCAGCACTGTGGCAGACTGCTCTGTTGGCCACAGTAATTTCTTGTTAATATTTCTTTCTCTAACTTTTAACTCTCCCCAATTAGATTAATTTTTCCTCATTTCTTTTATGCTGTGACTCTTTTTTTCAAATGCTCTTTGTTCTATTCAATGTTTATTCATGTTATCCCACCCTGCATTATCCTTTTTTTCTAAATAGTTTTTGTTTCTGTAGCTGACTTCCTCCTGTTTCTGTAATCTGTAACTTAAGCTTTCTCCTGCTTGGTTATGATGTCCCTCTACACAAACCTTACCCTGTGGACTGGTACTGTACGACTACTGAATAAAACTCAAACATTAATTTAGCAACGAAAAACAAGAAAATTAACTGAGCTATAACATTTTTACAACAACACACATCCTCCTTTGCCATCAAATATTACCCCACATATAACTCTTTGCAGGAAAAAAATAAATGCAGGCAATAGCAACATTTTTAATTTAATCCAATACAATCTCTGCCCAAAATGAAATTTTAAAACAATATATTACAGTAACATTTGTTTCATGCACTGATGACTAGTACAGGGCCTATAGGCTTGATGGCCCATTGGAAGTCTAGGCCATAGTAAAATAAATTATTATTTCAAATGTAACACACATGGAGAAAAGGTACTGAGCTGTGCAATAATTTTCCTTTACCAAATATGAAAAATAAATGAAATAAAAAAAAAAATAACTAGGCCCCTACTCAGTCCACCCAACACATTGAAATTTAAATATCTGAAAAAGTACAAAGAAATGCTGGTGCATACCCTATCAAACAAACAACACCCCTATAACTAGTTTTTTTTAACTTACTTGTGTGATATCACAAAAACAAAATCCTTAAATCCAAAGATATATATCCAAGAGAAAAAGAGAGTGATCCTTCTGCCTTGAAATCCAAGTGAACAATGACTAGGAGATGGGCAAAGCACTGGGAGGAGCCTGCTAGACAGGAAGTTGGAGTCTCTGGGGCACTTCCTTCCTGTTGGAAAAATAGTAGAAAAAAGGATTCCCACACTGAAAAACAACTTGAACAGTCAATTGGAAAACAAAACCATGAAAAAAACTACTTTTGAGTAGATTTAATTGCTTCTCGAGTTGGTAATCTACACAAGGTGCAATTGCGCTTGTGAGTGGCATTATATTGGTACCGTTGCAGCCAGAATCCTTGTGAGCGGGCGTGAAATGTCACACTCACTGCTTGAGTATTGTGGCGTGAGTTAGTGAGTGCCAAAAACAAATCTCCCATGCACAACTGGAAAAAGAACTCAGCTTAGCACCAGATGGCAGAATTCAGAAACTCCAGACCACTCTGTGTAGAGCGAAGTGCCCGAATTCTGAAAACTCAGCAAGTGGAGTTTTCTATCCCGGTCCAGTAGTATCCAAAGAGGCCTCCATGAGGCTGGATTCATTTCTGAAGAGGAGCTGCTGAACAGGATTTACTGCTGCAGAGAAGAACATAGCAGGAACTGCCACAAAGGCTGACTGATGATGTACCCTTGGCTGATCAGCGAGCAGGTTGTTCCCAGTCTCTTCTTGGTTCGCAGAGCACTTTTTGGCAGAACATTTTTTAATGTTCAAGTTTTGGATTTGATCTGTCTAGGCACAATTAGTACCACTTTCAAGGAACCAGCACTAGAGGGCCACCATTTGGAGGGTCAGGATTCACACAAGTTTGTCCCGGTGCCGGTTCAAGGTAGCTGGAGCCTTTATGTTCCCCAGAGGCCCTGATCAGGGGCCAGCCAACAAGCCCTTGGAGTAATTCCTAAACTCATTTTTCAGTACTGTGAGGCCCACCTCTCCCATAGGATAACACTCAACTATCTTATTACATTTAATAATTGCTAACTTTTGATTGGGAATAGCTAGCAATGTCATGTTTGGTCTCAATAGAATTGTAATTTACATTGTTCTTCAACAATAAAGTCAGATTTTAAGTCAGAATTCTGAAAATGTCACTTTGAGAAAGTTGTAATTTTCTTGTCCTAAGCATTTGGTGTCTGCAGTCTGTGTCCTGCATCACATGACTGTGAAAAATTAGAAGTTGGCCTCTGTGTATTCAGCCCAGACGGTGAGATAAAGGAGGAGTAGCTGTTGGCACAATGGGCCATTCTGCCAGGATGGAAATGGCAGAGCTCTTCCTTGCACCACTTACATTTCAAAGGGCTGCCTTAAGCACACTCCCAAAGGAACTTGACACCAGTCTGTTGTCACCCTAGATCACTTAGAGCCTGGCGGGGGAAGTATGAAAATTTCCAGAGCCAGATGCAGGGCTAGTCCTCCTGGCCGCAATAGATGACATCCGTTCCCTTCTGGACATGGGAGAGACGGCAGCACTCATCCTACTAGATCTCTCAGCGGCTTTCGACACAGTCTCCTATCACACCCTGATAAAAAGACTCCATGAAGCCGGCATCAGAAACAAGGCCCTCGACTGGATCCAATCCTTCCCCTCCGGCAGAACTTAACGAGTTTGACTCACCCCCTTCCTCGCAGATCCCACAACCTCCAGCTGCGGAGTGCCCCAGGGATCCTCCCTCAGCCCCATGTTGTTTAACTTCTACATGGCCCCACTAGCCAACCTCGTCAGAAGCTAAGGAATTAACTTTATCTCCTACGCCAACGACACCCAACTCATCCTCTCCCTCTCCAACGAACCCAACAAAGCCAGACACAACTTTCACGAAGGCATGGAAGCAGTCGCCAACTGGATGAGAAACAGCTGCCTTCAATTCAATGCAAAGACAGTAGTACTCATCATGGGCCCTCAACCCAATGTGTGGAACGACTCCTGGTGGCCACCCACCCTTGGAAATCCACCCACCCACTCCAGGAAAGCCCGCAACTGTGGAATTATCCTGGACTCTGACCTAAGCATGAACCATCAAATCAACTCAGTCACCGCCACCTGCTTCCGCACTCCCCGCCTCCTATGCAAGTCCTTCAAGTGGATCCCCCTTGAACACAGAAAGACCGTCACACACACCCTGATCACCAGCAGACTGTACTGCAGCAAGGAACTCTATGCCAGAATCAACAAGAAACTCACCCGCAAACTACAAAACATCTAGAACGCTGCTGCCAGACTGGTCCTCGACCTACCTCGACACTACCCCATCTCGCAACATCTGCGTACACTGCACTTGTTCCCCATAGAGAAAAGAATCACTTTCAAGATCCTCACCCATGCACACAAAGCCCACCACAACAACGGACCAGCCTACCTGAACCAGTGACTCAACTTCCACGTACCCCACAGGGCCCTACGCTCAGCCCAGCTCTCTCTCACAGAAGTACCCCGCATCAGGAAAACCAGAACAGGAGAGCGCACCTTTTCCAACCTCGCAGCCATCGCTTGGAATGTCCTTCCTTTCCACATCAGACAAACCACCTTCCTCCTCATCTTCACGCAGGAACTGAAGACATGGCTTTTTTAAGAAGCACCTCACCAGTAAAAGCTACACTCCACCACCCCCCGCGCCCTGAGACCCTAACTGGTGAGTAGTTGCACTTTACAAGCACTGATTGATTGATAGTCAAGAGGTTTCCCTCAGTTCAAAGGCTGACACCATGTATAAATATTGGACCCTAAAACCAACTCTTCAGTACGTTCGTGGACCGCAGAGAGCCCCCAGATGGACTAGATTATACATCAGGAAACCCCTGCTGCTTCAGGAATTCTTTGTACCACGGAAAACTGCCCTACTGCTACCAGGGGACTGCCCTGCTGCCTGAATCCTACGTTGAACCCTCAGAGGACTACTCTGCTTCTTGAGACCTGCCTTTCTGCTTTATCCCAGGAATACCAAAGTGACTCCATGGGCTAATTGGCTCGACTTATGTATGAACTACATGGACATAATGAGCTCCAGACACCTTGAACCCTGCACCTGGCCATTGCCTGGAGTAAATCCTGACCCCCAAAGAGGTGCCCACCCAGACCTGGATGCCTGGAAGTAGTGCTAAAGGTGCTTCTCCAGACAACACGTGAAACATGGGACTTATCAAAAGTGGCATGAGTACCAACAGGAGACCGGGACCTCCCTGGTCGCTGATCCACGTGAGGTGTCTTGCCAGTCAGCCAGACTTTGCAGTAGCTTCTTGTTGGAAACTGGGTTACTGGATGAGGAAGTGAAACACACTACTCAAGAAGCAGCCACAGTTTTTAAATGAGTAAAATCACAAGGAAATTCTAAATTATTTTTTCCTTAACACTCTGGCAGCTTGCCAAAAACACTGAGGCTTAACTTAGAGGCATTGTGTAAAGTTTTTATGCAGCACTTCAAACATTAGTAAAATGGAAAGGCAGCACAAGAAAAATCTCACACCAATTTAGAAAAATAGAGTAAAGAGTAAAATGTTTTGAATTATTTGAGACAAAAACAACAGAACTCCATTCAGTAGAACTGGAGATGTGCAGTTTTAAAGATGTAAGTGAAAATAGTGTGTAGAAGCAAAAAGCACCAACTGTGGTTATCTGGTGGAGCTAGATTGGGACAAAGTCACAAGTTCAGGCTGACCGCAATGGAGCATGAGCTAGATACAGGAACAAAGTTAGGCCTGCTGAACTAAGTACCATAAATTATGGTTTGTGAAGCATTGCAACATCCTGCATTGAGGATGATTTATGCAGAGGCAGTTCTGAGGAATCTTGGGAGCAGTGATGGAGAGTCCTTTCTCATGTTGAAGATGCCATTGATGAGGGGATTGCAATGCAAAGTCCTTCATCGGTAAAGCATCTCACACTGGTGGTTCTGAAAAAGTTCCAGAGCCGAGCTGCAATGCGAAGTCCTGTGTTGCCAGCCAGGATACCATTAACAAGGGGCTTGTAATGCAAAGGCCTGTGTGGAGGATGCCTCGAGCAGCAGTGGTTCTGAGGAGACTGCTGGGTATGATGCAAAGTCTGCATCATGGATGCATCATGCTGTGGGGGTTCCAAAATGGAGCTGCAAGAATATGTGTTACGTTGCGTTGGTGCTTCTCACGGTACCACTGTTGGGCTGGCAAAGCACTTTCAGGCCTTCTTTCAAGGGTCCAGGACCTGGATGGCAACGATTCGGGGACTGGGAGGAGGAGGGGTAGGACTCACAGCAGGCAAAGTTTAGGTGCTGGGTTCAAGGTGGTTTTCTGTACCAAAGGCTCCGATCAAAAGGCCAGCCAACTAGCCTCTAGAACTAGAGAGGAGTCACTCTGATGGTCCTGGGTCAAGATGCAGGTTCAGTCCTTGTCACTCCATTACCAGAGAAGCAGGGTAACAAAGTTGTCCTTCTAGAAGAGCAGAATAGCAGTTCTTCTGAGTTTTCCACGAGTCCAGAGGTGTACGGAGGAGCTGGGTCTAAGAGTCTGCTATTTATACCTGGTGGCTCCTCTGAAGTAGGAAATGTTTCTGAATGTTTCCACTCCTGAGGTGTTTAGAATTTCCTGTCTCCCTGCCTTGGTCCCACTTTGGGGTCACAGAGGACTAGTATCAAAACCCTCTGTGAGTGCACTGGGCAGAAATTGTTTGATGTGCAAGTGTGATAGGTGATAGCTCCCCCCCCATCAAGTCATAGATGGCCCATCCTGACAACAGCTATTCCCCTTTGTCTCATTGACAAGGAGCAATACACAAAGACCAACTGTCAGCTACACCTAGTCATGTGACCCAGAATAGAGGCTGCTAGCACCAAATGGTTGGGACAAGAAAATGCCAACTTTCTCCAAGTTGCATTTTCAGAATTGAGACTTAGTCTGACTTTATCATTAAAGAAGATTTAATTTACAATTATTTAGACACCAAACTGGACTTTCCTACCTGATCCCAATTGAAAATTATGATTTATTAAATGTAATACGTGATCCCAATGTTATCCCATGGCAAAGGCAGGCCTTGCAGTAGTGAAAAATTAGTGTAAGAGTTTTTCACCCTCAGGACATGTAAAAGTTAAAGGTACATGTCCAAATTGTAAATACACAGCACCCTGCCCTTTGTGCTATATTGGACCTACTATAGGAGTGGCTTTAATGTATTAAAAAGGAAGGTTTAGGCCTGGAAAAAGTTTAATTTTGTCAGGGTGAAATAGCACTTTAAACTGCAAAGGCATGCTGCAATGGCAAGCCTTAGACAGGTTTAGAGGACTACGTAAGTGAATGGCACAATAAGTACTGCAGGCCCACTGGTAACATTTAATTTACAGACCCTAGGTACAGGTAGTACAACTTTACTAGGGACTTACAAGTAAATTAAATGTGCCAATTTCACCATGTTTAAAGGAGAGAACACACACAGTTTAGCACTGGCTAGCAGTGGTAAAGTACACATAGTCCTAAGGCCAACAAAAACAAGATCAGCAAAAACTGGAGGAGTAAGGCAAAACATTTGCGGGACGACCACACGAAGGCTGACAGGTCTAAAAATCCTGCTGCATTTTTCTCCGCAGCAGCTAATCCTGTTCAGAGGGATCTTTCGTAAAGAGTATGTGGATCTTTCTAGCCGAGATACCCACAACTGCTGCTTTGATCTTTTTGGAGTTATTTGTCACTTACAACTTTAATAATCCATAACTCTGGTTCTATTGATTGGATGTAATCAATTTTGGTGCCAACCTATTAATTAACATTTACTCTGCATTTATGCTGCATAAACACAGTGTCGCTAACGTAATCCTGACTGCTTTTGTGCCAAGCTACCAGAAGTTCAAACACAGGTTAATTGAGTGACTTTTGTGGTTCACCCTGACACGGATTGTGGTTGTTGCTTGAGAAGGCTTAACACCCCCTCAACAAATAGCCCAGTTTCTTAGATTGATGATCAGTATTGGGATCCAGTGTTTGTGTTCATGCAGTACTGCTCAGTGATTGGTGTAACATTATGTAGGAAAGAACCCTCTTTCTTGGCAAGGTTACCCCCTTGTTCTGCCTGATGGCAGTGTGTTTGACTGTCTTCACTGGGATTCTGTTAACCAGAAACCCAGTGATTATGCTCTCTCTCTCAAAACTCCTTATTTCATCCCACAATTGGCTTACTGGTGCCCCCATGTAAGCCCCTAGTATATTGTACACAGGTACACAGGGCATTGGGGTTTTAGGGGATCCCTATGGGGACAGCAGTTATTCTGCCACCCATAGGTAGCCCATACAAAGGTTCTGCAGGACTGCCATTGCAGACTGCGTGAACCGGGTGCATGCACCCGATTTCACTATAGGTTACTGCACCGTGTCACTATAGGTCACCCCTATGGTAGGCACTCTCAGCCCAGAGGGCAGGATGCAGGTACCAGCAGAGGTGCCCCCACAAACACCATGTTACGTGTGTACTGAACATAGTGCACTACCTATGTCCAGCTACATAATGGTAACTCTGAACCTAGGCATGTTTGGTATCATGTAATCATACCCCAATACTTTTGCAAATATTGGTTATATGATTCCATGCACTATGGGGGCTCCTCAAAGGACCCCCAGCATTGGTCCTACAGCCTTCGGAGGATTTCCAGGCAGCCCAAGCTGCTGTCACCTCACAGGCAGGTTTCTGCCTTCCTCTTGCTTGAGCAACTCAAGCCCAGGAAGGCAGAATAAAGGATTTGGTTTGGGAGAGGGGTGTTACACCCTCTCTCTTTGTAAATAGGTGCTACATGGCTTGGGAGGAGTAGCCTCCCCAAGCCACTGGTATACTTTGAAGAGCACATTTGGTGCCCTCCATGCAGAAACCAGTCTACACTTGTTCAGGGACCTCCAGTCCCTGTTCTAGCGCAAAACTGGACAATGGAACGGGGAGTGACCACTCCCTGTCCATCAGCACTCCAGGGGTGGTGTCCAGAGCTCCTCCAGAGGGTCCCTGGGTTTTGGCATCTTGAACCGAAGGTTGGCAGGGAACTCTGGGAGCATCTGAGTGGCCAGGTCAGGCAGGTAACATCAGAGCCCCCTCCTGATAGGTGGTCACTCAGCTAGGTGAGCAATCTCCCTTTCAGGGCTATTTAGGGTCTCTCTTTTGGGTAGTTCCTCAGATTGAGCTTGCAAGATTACAGCAGGATTCCTCTGCAACCTCTACTTCAACTTCTGACCGAAGAAACTGCATCTGGACTCTCCAGGCCCCGACAATCTGCAACAAAGACAAAGACTTCCCCTGCAACATTGTTTCCATGGCTCATCCAGCTTTTGCAACATTTCCCCAGTCGTGCATCCTCTGAGGACAGCCCCTCTTCAGTCTGCACGGTGAGGAAGAATGAATCTCCCTGGGAGTGAAGGAGTCACTCCCCTGCAACTGCAGATGCCAACAGCAATGATGACCAGCTGTGTGGATCCCCTCTTCTGCTGAGCTGCCTTGATCCTGCATTACTGGTGGTAGTTGGAAATGGTCCTGGCGGTGCTCTCTACCAGCTGTCCCACTTGGGTAGAGGTAAGCCCTTGCCTTCCCACGCAGGACAGTATCCTCATGCACTGTGTCTTTTGCAGCTGCCAAGGCTTGTTGGCAGTTCTTCTAGGGAGTCTTCAGGCATCACCTAGCTCCATCACTTTATCCTGTGACACACTGCTCCCTGAGTGACTCTCCTGCAGCATGGGACTCCTTTTTGTAGTGCTGGGTGGGCTCCATTTGCAACTTCTGTGTCCCCATCCTGTGCTGCCTGTGTTTCTTTGGGCTCTGTGCAACACTGAGGGCCCCCTCTGACTCTTCCTCCTGGGTTGAATCCTCCTGGGCCTTGCACCCCGACAGCACCACTTTCCACCAACCACGAGTTTTGCCTGTGCCAAGGCTTGTTGGTGGAACCTGAACACACAAATCAAACTGCAACCTTCCTTCCGGCATGGGACATCACCTGCATCATCTAGAACCTCACCTCTGACTCCAGGCTGTAGTGCTGACTCTCCTTCCTCACCATTGACCAACTCCTGCTATCCTCTGCTTGGTGGGTAGGGGCTCCTGCCCCCACTGGACCCCTCTGTGTCTTCTTGACTGAGTGTCTTCTGTCATGTGTG
This sequence comes from Pleurodeles waltl, assembly GCF_031143425.1. Lineage (NCBI taxonomy): Eukaryota > Metazoa > Chordata > Amphibia > Caudata > Salamandridae > Pleurodeles > Pleurodeles waltl. The sequence continues at coordinate 1,658,877,945 of NC_090444.1, read as the reverse complement.
TAAGTGCTGTTTGACCACAGTTGTATTGCATGGGCTTTGCATGTCTCCTAGATAAGCCTTGGCCGCTCATCCACAGCTACCTCTAGAGAGCCTGGCATCTAGCCACTGCCTACACTACACTAATAGTGGATATCTGGACCTGGTATAATGTGTAAGTACCTTAGGTACCCTCCACACACCAGGCCAGCTTCCTACACATCAAATTTGATTGTTTTTCTAAATTCTCCTTAGTTCTTGACTCTGGCTACTTTTTCCTAACTTCACCTACTTTTTGCTACAGTGGAGAGGGAGCCGATCAGTGTGGATGACCTTCGTAATCAGAGCTGCAGAGACTTTGCAAGGAGATTGGTCTGAATATGGGAAGGAAAGCCACAAAGGTGGACCTCCAGGTAGCCCTGAGAGCCTTAGAGGAAGGCAAATAGATGCAGTCCACTCCATACAAGTAAGGAAAAAGATTGTCTTGAGGAAGGTGAGGTGGACCTAAAGGAGGAAGAAGATGGCCTGACCACAGGGCTTAAACTATTTTTCACATAAAACTTTTAAAATGCATACCTCCATTTCTACTGAATGATTTTATTTTAGTGTCAAATTATTTATTATAAATTACATCATTTTTCTAACTTGGTTTCCAAGTTTTTCTTGTATTGTATTTTCACTTTATTATTGTTTGTGTCCTCATAAATACTTAACACAGTGCCTCTAAGTCAAGCCCCACTACTTTTATTCCAAGCTACCGATTGTTAAGCACAGGTTAAATTAGTGACTTTTGTGGTTCAGCCTGACAAGGATTTTGATTACTGCTAGAGAAGGGTTAGCACCCTATCAATTAATAATTCAATTTCTTGTCCTCCTTTTGATCCAGCACTCTGAGTCTACCTAAAATGGCAACATCTTTTTAAAACACCTAATTAAACACATTCTTCCACACACCTTATGCTTTCCATAAAGTAAACAAGTTTCGGTTTAAGTTTAAGACCATTAACATTATATAAAATGTAATACGTGCAAAGAACAAGACAAGACCGAATGGCCAGAGCTGCAGACTTTGAGACTGCTAAACCATGTTCGAGTTCCAGTGTCAGTTCAACATCCTGTGTGGTTCTTTGCAGGCTTGAAAACAAAAACAAAGTGAATTTGACTTTAATGTGGTGCTCATGCAAACGCTGTAATAACTTCGGGCCAAGTTTGGCTAAATAAAAATTGCAAAAAATTGTGAAATCTTTATGATTGGAGATGAAATTGGGACTAAATGAAACTTGCATGTTGATATTAGCTTTAAATAGCCTATGTGACTACATTTGTGAAAACACTGGCACATCATTCCCAGTGTTTTGTATGCTCAATGACATCATCATTGTGAAATTAGTAGCTTTTTTCCCTTCCCTGCAGATGTGGGAAGCCGAAATTGCATTCCACTGTTTCTGCCACATTTCATCAGCGTTTTCCCTCTGCCTTCTCCAAAGACTGGCCGCATGTGGTGTGTAGATTGCCGCGCTGTTGGGATCTGGTATCAAATGCTGCTACCTAATCCCAAGAGGGCCATGGCAGGCCCACACCTGCGGCTGATTGAATCCTCGCGGAGTACAAAGACCTGATTTACTGCATCAAGGATACAAGGCCTACGTGCAGCTGTGCTCCTGCAGGAAAAGGAAGTTGTCCATCATCACGCATGCGTTTCATTAGCAACAGTGTACCTGATATGCGTGTTTTACAACAAATTCAGAAGCAGAAGCTACGATTATAGAGATCTCGCATGGGCAGATTAAATGTGAATGTTATCTATTCATGTGTTCCAACAATCTTGGACTTCATTATGAACTATTCCGTTTGGTAACCGCAATTTGTTTTCACTTTCCAGAGGTACTGAGATAAGCTTTGTTTATATGTTATTACGTGCCATTCCGCAGCAGTTTGATTGTATGCAGTAGCGCAATTGAATTTTGCGGGTGTGCAATTAGTCTTGGCTTGATTCTTTCTAAATGTCGGGGCACCCCACTTAAGTTGGATCTAAACTTTATATTTCTCATTCAAATGTTGGACCAAGCTCAATTTCATCTATGCCCAGCTCTTGTACATTTAATTATTACCGAACCTCAGAGCATTTATTGGGATGAATGTTGGAGGTTCTTTTAATACATGCCTGGGTCGCTGAAGAAGTAACTGCAGCAAATAAGACCTTCAAAGGGGCAACCAACGCCTGACGTCCAGGGGGCGGGAGGGCATTCACAGAGACATAGAAGCGTTTTTACGTGAAAGAGTAGTCATGCAGTACTCTTTTACTTGCCCTTTCATTGACCCAAAACATCTAAAATGGGAATAAAACAGGACTGTATTGGGAATATTCATTTCATAGGTACAAATAGTAAGGACTGTGTCATCTTTACAGCTTCGCTATTAGGGATGTGTGTGTTTAAGGGCTATTTCACGAAGGCATGCAAGAGTATGTACAAAACAACACTTCTGTAGCACTATATCTCATATTCATAAATGATTTGGTGAATCACCTCTCTGTGTTTTGAATAACATGTGATTGGATTTAAGGGCTCCTGCCTGTGCTTTGCTGTGGACTCATTAGAAACATGCCTGCTGGTATGTGGTGAAGCGCCACCATCTTCTCCCCCACCTTTAAGAGACGTTGTTCTGACATGTTAGTAGAGCATATTTATGGGCAAACTCCATGTCAAAGTAAACTTTTGTTACTCGTTTTTATCACTGTGTTATTCCCTTGGGCCTCTACCTAAGCTGGGTGGTCAGAAGAAGTTTCACCTGCCCACTTTTAGCTTCTTCTCTTTCATTTTTCAAGACATGTGGACCTAGTCTTGTGTCCTAGACTGGTGTCCGCAACAGATTTTTCTCTGTTGTGGTTCACCAATTGGCGATTTGGGTTTGAGGTCAAGAAATGGCAAATAGGGAAAAAATCCCTCATCAAATCAAACTAAGTCATTTATTAAATGTGAGTCTGAGAATAGTCTACAAACCTTAGTTAGTGGACCAACTGTTGACTAACTGTACAGGGATCTCACACTTTTTAACCCCTTGAAGCTCACCCAAAAACTATTGTAACACTAGTTTCGCCCATGGAACTAGTAAAACACTTTCTTGAGTACAATTCAACTTTCATGTCATATTTAGTGTAAATCACTTTAGTGGATTTTTCTGTAAATTAGACCAAATAATCCTATGGGAGATAAAATGCTCAGAACATGCATGCCAAACTCAAATTGGATTCACTTTTTTTTGTTTTGGGCTCTTTAATTGCATGGAATCAAAATTTTTAGGGAAACGAAAAAACACTTTTCATTGGGAACTCTGACCTAACCATAACTACACACTGGAAGATGCTCTCCATGAAAAGGAGCAGCTCTCCATCTAAAACTAGAAAACTACCCAGAGTTCCCATCAACCTTTCATTGACAGCCACAATGCTCGGTGTACCAGTTGGCTGATTGTATATGAAAAAAAAGCCATCACGCAAGAGCAAACCATGGTTGCGGCATTAGTTATGGCATGTGTTGTTTTCACTGTATAACATAACTGCAGAGCTTCAGGGGCTTTACAGATGTTTACTCTTGCAACCATAACTAATCTTTAATTGCATTTTTTCAATGAATTTCTATGTCACTGCCAGAAAGAAGGAAAGCAGGAAGTTGCAAGAGTGATATAAAGGGATAGGAGTGTCTGGTAGTGGATTTAAGAGGCATGAGGTGGATTGAAGAGGCTATCTGGTGCACTGAGATTTAATAGTGCTAGCCATGGGCTTTTGATTAGAGATTTGGTGACCAGCACTCATCCATTTAAAAATTGAGTACTAGATAGATAGATAGATAGATAGATAGATAGATAGATAGATAGATAGATAGATAGATAGATAGATAGATAGATAGATAGATAGACCTTTTTACTGAATGTTAGGCAGTGGTTTCAAAGATTGTATGACTAAATAATTTTTCATACTGCACAGAACTGAGTTAATTTGCAAGCTATCTATCTACCGCAAACAAATAAAAAAGTTAATCACAGCATTTTACTTCCTTCAGTGCTGGTAAGAAAAATATACCTTCACAATGACAGTGCTCCTGCTAGAGCAATAATCAAAACACCTAACAAGCTCACCCTTGCTGGCCTAGTCTTGACGCAAGCATCTACCAACGAATCCTCCCCAGTCTTTGAAAATAAACATTCTAAATGCAGAACCCTGTCAGCACCAAATTACCCTGTTCCACATTGAACTTTTTTCTTTTATATGTATTTTTATAGTCTTGCTAAACCTACAATATAGCGTCATAGTAAATATCTTGAACTCTGTCAGAAAAACGTTACACTGTTTCACAAGCAAAATAATCATGATAATTACGAATTTAATTTCCAAAATGCCTAGCAGTGCCTAAAATGTACATGGACATGTCAATTACAATGAACCCACAAAACAGTTTGCATAGTGACCTGTACGGGAAGTAGATCTGCCGATCCAGTGCAAATTATTGAAACAACAGAAGTGAATACACTATCTCGGCCATTTCCAAGAGCCAAATGAAGTATAATAATTTCATATTGTTAATTGTTGCATCAAAATAATAATAATTTAAAACATGAACACGGCAACAATTACCCACACTTTGTAAAGCTGCTTACATCAAAAGTCAGCAGTAATAATCTATCATATATTGGTGGTATGACCACTGTACCTGCCTGTTTAAAAAAGGGCAAAATACTAGCATATAGTGCTCTGAATTGAAAAACAAAATAAGATGCTCATTTTGTGTTATCGAACTAACAGATGTAGCAAATAATCAGATTAGTGTATCAACCCCAAGTGGGCATTCGGTTGGTGCCTCTGATGACAGGATGTTCAATGGCCAAGTGCGTGTGTGTGTCGATGATTGACTACAGAAATATGCAGTGTACATTTGTAATACTATTGCAAAGAAGGTCAGGAGCCAATCAGATGTTGCAGAAGTGAGATCGAGTTGACAAAGAATCAGCCGATTAGTGTCAAAACTGAAGGAATCTGAATTTAACAGAAGTAATGAGGTTGTGAAACAGAGGAGGGCAGTATAAGGATTAATATGAGGTCACGATTCTTCTGATTGAAACTACAATATTACCAGTGACTGGTCCAACAACCATTACCTATATTTGGAAAGATTTCCTTGGGACAGAAGGAGTCTTATCATCAGAGATATAAAAAAAACAGGGTTTGGCAGGGCTTCAGGTGGATTAGTAATATGGATAAAAGATATTCTAATATTTTATTTGTGCTGGACCCACAGTCTGGGAGAGAGTACATAGGTTGAATGGTCCTGTTCCTATGAGATTCCTACCCACACTTCCTGGAACAGAGTACTAACATCATTTGTTTAAGGGGTGTGGCTAGGCCTCCAATTCTCAGTTTTGCATTAGGCACTTTTCAAATATAATTAACAGTATAATATAATTAAACTCAGCATTATCTATGGTATGGTAATGAGCATGTTTCTTAATGCTGCTACTCACAGGATATGTTCTAAAAATGTCTAGGCTTCTAGATGTCAGCAGAAATTGAAGAAATCTTACCAGAAGATATGAGTGTCACTCTGTAACAAAGTCAGCTGGGGTACGGAACACAGAGATTACAGGAAGATCACTGAAAGATTTGGAAAATCTATGATTGTAAGTGATCCAATTAAATAATACTGTTTAAAAATCACAGTTGAAAAACAGTTTATAGACCCTTGAAGGCAAATGTTAAGATTTGTGTGTCATCAGAGGGAGACTGGTGAATGTCTCCAAATGCTAGATAATAGGTAGAAGAAATACTAGTTCTAGGTATAGTTCTAGGAAAAAAATGGTTCACGAAGCTGCAGTTGATATGGTGGAACTGGATGGAATAAATACTAGAATATATGATACCTTGTGCTTACTGTAGAGTCTATTGCCCCCACTTAAGGACCTGTGCATTCTGAAGGCAAGAACTGTTATGAATGGAATAGGTCACACTTGGCTTACCATGAAGTCTATTTCATCCAACACACCCAAGCTATAGCTGTCAGGCCTATTTTTGGCCTTCACGAATATGATCACATCTCAGTATCTTCCTTGGTACTGAATTTGTTGTTGGGCTCTCAAACAATTAATTTCAAGATCTGCTACATTGGCCATCAGGCTATTCATCAAACCAGATTCAAATTTCTTCCAGACATTTTCACTCCTTACATCCCATCCTGATCTTTACATTCAGGCGCCCTTGCTCTCGCAATTGTAAAACGTTTTAGGAAATCTTGTTCTGCTGTGTCGGCTTTCAAAGTTTTCGTTCACAACTGTAGAACAGGCTTTCCATCTCACTATGCTTTATTGAGAACTTCTACATCTTAAGGAACACTTTAAATTCATGCTTCTACAACTAGTGCCCTGATCTGTTATTTCTTTATATGACTCTGTGTTTTTTTGCCTTGCTGTTAGCATGGGGTCCTGGTGCAAAGATGCTCCTAGAAGCTAGTAATGTTTTCTAAATAAATAAATAAATAAATACATAAACAATAAATTAATAACATACATTCAGAGAGAAATACATAGATGGAACTTATTTGTGGGGAATTTGATCTAGTTCAGGTAGTGATCAGGAAGAACGTTGGTCACTTCCTTAGCTAAGACCATGGAGCCAAAGTAAAAAGCATATTCCGAGTGGAAAATGAACTGCATTATTTTGACGAGCATAGAAAGCAACAAATTGGTTGTGATTTGTATTCTGTGATTTGTATTGATGGTCAGTCAGGGGAGTGGTTCACAATGTATTAGAGGCATTAATGAAGAAAGTAATTGGCTCTATGGCTACAAAAGACACTAGAAATAGTCGGCTCAAAGAAATCCCATTGGCTATAGTTGAGTGAAATGTGACTTTCAAGAGGCAGATATTGTTTGAGGTTAAACTGGCAGCTTGGAACACTGATTTTTTACTTGAAGGTTGTTGTGTCCAGGTCCTCGTGCTCTCCCATCAATGTCTCTTGAGCTGTGTTGGAATGTGGAATCTTTATCCCACATTCTTTGATGGTTGGGAAGCAGGGGAGGGGAGAAAGGGAGAACGTGCTATGCAGGTGGTGATTCCTTACTGTACCGATTTACTTCTGATAAAGCATCTTACATGGTAATACATATCGTTACAACATTGGCGATGACTGGATCAGAATGGCTGACAGCAGTGAGTTGAGTGCTAGACTTAAACTCCAGCCTGACTCACCTTCCAGCTTGGCCAAAAGACTCCACACAGCACCGTACTGACATGCAGCTCAGCATCCCGCTTCCATCATTTAAGTTACTTTCCCTGTTACATTTTGACTGCTTGAAAGCAATACCCCACCATTTTGGCAAAGAAACAACACATGTAGGTACCAGCGTGCATGACTGGCGGCCATTTGTTGTTATTGTGGAGTGACACAAAACAAGGTCAGGCACATAAATCAGTGGACATTTTGTGATTTGCATAATTTTACCAGGCATTTCCAAGACTGTAATGACTATTTTGACTGCGTGGTGTATCGTATTATGTTACATTGGAGTGTCATAAAACAAGGTCAGGCACATAGAGCAGCAGCCATTTTGTTATTTTCATCATTTTAACAGGTATTTCCAAGACTGTAATTACTATTTTGATTACCTGGTGTGTTGCACTAAAAAGGTCAGGCATGTCTACAATTTTGGTGGCCATTTTTTCTTCTGAATCTGTCTCATATGTACTATTACTGAGGTCAGGCATGGTGGCCATGTTGATTGCCTGTGTGTCTCATTGCTAGAGTCAGGCACATTTTAACCATTGATGAAACAATTTATTTGGCTTCCATAACCAGACCACTATATTTTATGGGAAATTCAATTTTGTTTTGGATAATATTCATTTTTGAAAGAGTTCATATTAGTTTTCTTCTTCTGCTTCATCAAACATTTCTAACATGCAAGGCATCAGCCCTCTGCCACCTTTTTTACAATCTCCTGTAGAACTGCCTGTAGCCTGGAGAGAATAGTTTGTAGAGCATTTATTGCATTTTTGGGTGGAATTAATGGATTTAAAATCAAACCAGAAAGGAAACGTTGGCTTCTGGAACTTTCACTGGGTATGGAAGGCCAATAAATACTTGCAGATTTACCTGATGATGTATGTGGAAGATGACATGGATGTATAGGAAATGGGAGTAACAAAACTTGACAAACATTTTTGTAAACCTCCAAAATTGATTGTCAGGAGACATAAGTTCTTCTCAGAAGAGCAGTCAGCTGTAGAATCGATTGATGCTTATGTGGCTTCAGTACCAGTCTTGGAGGCCAAATGAGAATTTAGTACATTCACTGCCCAACTCATTAGAGATTAACTGGTTATCAGATGCTATAATAAAAATATTCAGGAAAGACTAGTAACATGAAAGAACCCGTCACCCGATGACAATGGTAACAGTATGCAGGATTCTAAAAAAAACTGTCAAGGAACATAATAAGGATGCAGAAGAGGTTGTGTTTTTAGTTAAACCTAATAAATCTGGTTCTAACAGGGTTGTTGACAAGAGGAAGAATCAAAGTAGAGTGGGCACTTGTTTTCATTGTGGATCTAAATTTCACGTTGCCTCTTTTAGGCAATGCTTTGCATTGGGCAAATAATGTCTCAAATTGGCAGATCTGGCCATTTTGCTAGAGTTTGTCATTCTCAGCCATGGAAGAACAGTGTACATGTGGTGAATGGGGAATATGAATTAGCACATAGCATTGACTTTACACTTCTGTGTGTTAAACCACTGCATTGCCACCATCATTGAAGGATGATCAATTCATCCCTTCGACAGCATGGGGAAAGCTGGCACATTGCCTTTGGAATTAACGCATAGCACTTTCAATGCTCGTCTTAACAATCTAATGTATTGCCATCAACGAGTGGGAAAAATCAATGCATCCCTAGACTGTGGGAATGACATTGATTCATCTACTGATGCATCAACCCGCACCTCATGTTTGTGACCAGGATCAAGGTGCTTTGTTCCCCTGGCCTGCGTGATTCCTGTCCCCGGCCCATGCTCCATCATGGTCGGCTTCAACTGTGACTTTGTCCCAGTCCAGCACACCCTCAAGTAACCTGTATAGCTCTATTTGCTTCTAAGCGTTAATTTTACATATACTCTTCTAAAATTCACATCTCGACTTGTACTCATCGGATTTTTGTCATTTTGGTATTGCTTTGTTCATAATATAAAAACAATCTTTTGAGTCTTTTTGTGGTGTTTTAATTATCTCACTCTGTGTGTGTTGAACAAATACTTTACACATTTCCTCTTTAGATTAGCCTGAGTACTCTGTTCAAACTAGTGGAATTGCGCAGGTAATCTATTAATGTGTATCTTACTTACCCTGACTTGGAATGTGGTTCCTGCTTGTTCAGGGTGCATGCTCTGACAACTGGAAATTCACTTTCTAACATTGGGGATCAGTGGTGAAAAGAGGACATGTGTCTGTGCAATACCATATCCTAAATCATTGTCTACCACAACTCTCTACAAAGACCAATTTGAGCCATTTTCAATTTTCCCTAATTGTGTTTTTTACTTTTTATTTGCCAGACCGTTTCTCACTCCAGAGAAGCAGTACCTGCACCAGTGGTAATTGATTGAGTTGGTTAGGTTAGAGTCTTACACTGTGCCCCAGCTGAAGAATTTCTGTAAGGATTTTTAAGTGTCCACTATGGGTGGGTGGAACACGTGGAGTTTTACTCTGCAGAATTCCACGGAGTTACCTAAAAACTCTGCTAGATTCCCTAGAGTTCTGTGAGGGGGGAATTCCGGTCTGCCGAACATGAATTAAGGGCCTCAAAATTCCCAAATTATTTTTTTAATTGCCAAACCATGTCTCACTCTGGAGAAGCAGCACCTGCACCAGTGGCAATTGATTGAGTTGGTTAGGTTAGAGTCTTACACTGTGCCCCAGCTGAAGAATTTCTGTAAGGATTTTTAAGTGTCCACTATGGGTGGGTGGAACACGTGGGGTTTTACTTTGCAGAATTCCACAGAGTTACCTAAAAACTCTGCGAGATTCCAAGGAGTTCTGTGAGGGGAGAATTCTGGTCTGCCGTACATGAGTTAAGGGCCTCATTAGGGTTATAATGCAAAAGTAGTCAGACGAGGAACAGTAACAAACTAAGGGCCCTATGTACCAATGCATTTTCCCATAGAAACAGAATGGGTAAAAACCCTTTGATACATCTGGCCCTAAATGTGGAAAGAACACATATGATTTCTCATTCTTCTTTCACTTTCAAACTTTATTTACACTGCCTCATCCATATCGGAGAAGTAGTAGGGGAGTGATATGGTGCTGACTAGAAATGAATGAAGGCACACACACCATAATAGGTCCAGCTCTTTGGCCCTGTGCCAGCTTAGCTGGAAAGATGAAACTGGCTCCTGAGGAGAAGAAATTGGTTCATGAGCTCAGTTTGAATGAGCTAGACATAAGAGCCTTGGAAGTAGGGTTCATCAACAGTAATGGTGGCAGCATACCTGCAGTGTTAACTGATGAGTAAAGAGTCCGGATACCAAAGGATTTGGTGCCCAGTTATGTGGCGAGGGATGACATGGACAAATGGTTTGCAGTCTAAGAAGTGGCAAAGAGAGTACCGAAGGTCCTAGAGGAGTCCTGTGGTGATAGGTTGTGGTGACAAATGCACACACTTGGGGGCATATACTTCTCACATTAGAGGTGGGAGACCAGACACACTACACTGCTATGAAAACCATACTAATCAACAAGTTTGGCCTGACACCTGAGAATTACTGATAGAGGTTCTCGGCCAGTCAAACGTTAGCATTACAGAAATGGGTGGATTTCTTAGATTATGCTAGCAAGACACTGAAGGACTAGGTGAGGGGCAGAAAGGTTGACGATTATACAGGGCTGTACAACTTATTTTTCAAAGTGCATATGCTTGATATTTGTTTTCTAGAGGTGCACCAACACCTGGTTGATAGCAAGCTTACTGATCCCAGGAAGCTTACTGAGGAGGTGGACATCTGGGTCAGCACTAGGTTGTCCAAAAAGGTTTCTGGGGGAGGACTCTCAAAAAAGGTGGTCAGAGTTCGCATCATAAGAAAGAGGGGGAGATAAAAAGACAGAGTTTTCTGAAGGTCCCCAGAACAACTCACAGGGGAAACAGTCTGGGTCTCAATACCAATTTGGCCACCAGAAGAATAGCTACCCTGACAAAAGTCAGCAGCACAAAACTCCCTAGTGCTATGAATGCGGCGAGTATGGACACTACAAGGTGGCATACCAAGTCTCCAAAAATAGCACAACCTCCCACTAGAGGAAGAGTCCCAGGGGTGATGAGTGTAATGCTGGTGGAAGAGTTTTCCCAGTTAATGGGGGTGAGAGTTTAGTGAAGTTACCCTACTGTCCATAGTGACAGTGTGATGGTTCCTAATATCCATGTGCCCTCTAATACTAGCACATATAGGCAATAGGTCACCATCAATGGGTAAAATGTTGAAGCTCTGTGGGACATAGCCACAAGCATGACCATGGTAAAGAGTCAGCTAGTGTCTCCAGACAAAGTGATCCAGAATGCATTCATACAAGTTGTGGTGGCTGACAACAGAGAGAGTCTCTTCCCAGTGGCACTTGTTCCATTTAGGTGGAAGGGGGTTTCCCGTATTCTGAAAGTTGCAGTGAACCCTGCCATGCCTGTGGACTGTTTTCCTGGTAATGACCTTGAACACACTACCTGGAAGGAAGTGGAGCTTAAGGCTCTTGTGGAGATGTTGAGGTTACCTGAGTGGATCTGTGCCACAACAAGGGCTGCCCAGGATGGGAGTCAAAAAGGGCAGGAGCCTGTAAAAATTGCCCAGCTAGCTACTAAGAATGGGAAAGGCAGAGAGCATGGGAAACCAGCCTCTGAATGCCCTCCAAGTGATGTGGTGGGGCACCTGTGGTGGACACCCTGAGCTCACTGACGATTACATTGCTCCCCTTGGTGACCTGCCAGAGCTTACTGAGTGGAATATGGAAGGATGACCAACCAAGGAGCAATTCTATAGGGCACAGAGGTAGTGCCTAGCCTTTGAGGGCTGAGACAACATGCTGAAGCCCAAGCAGCAGTTGATGCCTCTGGTAGTCATCACATTTACTGAAAGTGCAACCTCCTTTACAGTTAGTCTAAGGTTCCTGTGCAGGGGACACCAAGGGCCCTGGTTGCCCCCCAATGCTACAAGGTCTTCCTACTGGAGCTGGCCCACAAAAGTCCCTTGGCAGGACACCAAGACAAGATATTTGCAAGGATTGTCCTCCACTTCTATTGGACCATAATCAAAAATGGCTCAGATGTGTTCTGTAGGTCTTGTGTGACCTGCCAGGCCAGTGGGAAGACAGGGCAGAGGCTTAATGCCCTCCTTAATACCTTGTATTAGCACACACTGTGAGAGGCAATCCCTCTGAGGACCTCAACTGCACCTACAGTGGGAAAGGCCGTGATGGGAATTTTTATCCGAGTGGGTTTTCCCAAGGAAGTGGTGTCTGACAGGGGCACCAACTTGATGTCTGCATACATGCAGTAAATGTGGAAGGAGTGTGGGGGTAACTTACATGTTTTCCACTCCTTACTATCTGCACAAAAAGGGCTTGTTGAGAGCTTCAATAAGACTCTGAAGGGCATGATTAGAGGCCTGCCTGAGGTTTTGAAGAAAAAGTGCAATTTCCTCTTGCCATGCCTTCTCTTTACATTAGGCCTGGGTGTAGAGCTCCACTCCACCAGCAGAGTTTGTGGAATTTGGGCACTGTGCGCTATGTGGAGTAGCCCAGAGATCCCGAATTCTGCACTCTGACGCAGAGAAGAGCTTGTTCGCAATCACAAGATTGGACTTTGTCATTCTCTCATGAGCATGACGATACTTCCGGGCTGCTATCAAGCACACGTGAGACTGTGTTCGCTCGCGTTGCTTCAAGCCACTTCGGAAGACGAATTGGGCCACTCACAAGCACAAACTCACTTCTGAAGTAAATTTTCTACTCCAGACCCACCAAGATTTTCCATTCCAATAGACCCTGCAATTTGTTTTTCAGATTAAAAAGACATTTTTTTAAGCAGGAAGGAAGTGTGTCAGAGACTCCTGTCCAGTAGGCTCCTCTGAGTGCTTTGTCTATCTCCCGGTCATTTTTCACTTGGATTTTGAGGTGGAAGAATCACTCTCTTTCTCTCCTGGACATACCTTTGGATACAGACTTAGTTTTTCTTGAATCACACAAGCAAGTTCAAAAACTATTGCATAAGGGTGTTTGTTTGCATGGGCATGCACCAGTATTTCTTTGTACTTTAATTTGATATTTGATTTTAAAATTTTATAGTGTTGGGTGGATTGATGTTTAATTATGGGCCTGGTTATTATTTATTTAGCATTTCATTGATTTTTCACCTTTTGTAAATGATTTTTGTTGCATGGCTCAGTACCTTTTCTACACGTTTATAATATTTGCAATACTGTTTTAACATGTGGCCTAGATTTCGAAAGGGTCATTTAACCTGTAGGCCCAGTACTAGTAGTCATCAGCTCGTGAAATAAATGTTTCAATAGTATATGTTTTGAAAACTTCATTTAGGGCAGGGATGGCATTGGATTAAATTTAAAATGTTCACTAATGGTTGCATTTCATTTTTTCCCCAAAAAGTGTCTATATATAGAGGGGATAATATTTGATAGCATAGGAAGAATTTGTTTGACCATGTGGGTAGAAGCCATTTTGTGCATGCAGTTAGTGCGCCTTTGCCATAGGCGTGCATGTGTTCCTCCTTGTTCTCTATGCTCCTTGAGGTTGTTGTTGGATCATGTGGCTGGCAGCCATTTTATACATGCAGACACTTTCCCCTTGCCATAGGCTTGCATGTGTTCTATGTTTCCCATGCCTCCTTGCTCCTTGTTGCTGTTTGACCATGTGACTGGCAGTCATTTTGTGCATGCAGCCAGTGTCCCTTTGCCATACGTCTGCATGTGTTCTTTGTTTGCTATGCCTCCTTAATCCTTGTTGTTGTTTGACCATGTGGCAGGCTGGCAGCCATTTTGTCCATCCAGCCAAAGTCCCTTGCCGAAGGCTTGCATGTGTTCTTTGTTCTCCATGCCTCCTTATTTGCGTTTTTTTTACCATGGCCATTTGCCTGTGATGACGCAGAAAAAGAAGGTCCAACATATATTCATACATATCGTATAATCAAAACATGTAATGTAGTGTGATTTTAGTAAAGAAAATAATGTACGAGGGAAATTGTGCCCTCGGGGTAGTTCGCCATCATTTGTAAACGAGCTTTATTAATCATGAAGTATTGAAAATGTAGTAATCCGTCATAATCGCAAATGTATGCCATGATTTCTTGTTTGAAAACTGTTTTGCTTAGCTTAAATTTAGTACAGGCTTTGGCCTAGTTGCCTGGTTTCAAATTCTAACTGCGTGATTTTTCCTTGAACTAATGAAACATATATTCTTGCTTGAAGTTGTATTTTTCCAGAAGAGCTGACTGGTACACTTATCTCCAAGGTTTCGTGCTAGGCCGGTTACATCCCCTTCGATACAAGGTCAGTCTCTGCAGGTGCGGACAATGAAGGTACAGATAGTAAAATAATTGGCAAACCATGATACAATTTGTGTTCCAAGGCTCCAAGGACAGTGTATGCATAAATGAGCGCTAGTAAAAGACAATTTTGATTGGACAATTTGAAGCCAACCTATGAACCCTCCAATGGAAGACCCTGCAGAATTTGGAATGTTTCTTGCTTAAACCCACCGGACAAAGAGAAGTCAGCCATTTTCCTCGATGCCAGTTTGAAGCCTGATGCCAGACTCCATTTTGGACGACACCCTGATGCCCTTTTTCTCTATCTGAGAGACAGAGACTTTAAGAATTCTCACCCTAGAGACTTTAACTTTGATTTGCCCCCGTCTTGCCCATGCAGTAACTTTGCCCCATTCTCCTTGCCGTTGCAAGGAAATTTGCCCTTAACTTTGCCCCTTTGAAATTTGCCCCATGCTGATCAACCGGTACCTGAAGGACAAAGACTTTTCTTGAATGCTGATTGTATTTGGTAAATATGAATGGATAAATGTATTATGCATTGTGTTTTTCCTTTTAGGTACCAACTGCTAATTTTGATAGAGTCCTAGCCTAGAAGTTTTCCAAATTTGTGTTGACTAAATTCGTTTTGCATGAAGTCCCACATGCCGATGCTAATTAGAGGTTAGTCGAGGTATTCATTCAATGTACCATGTCAAATTGAAATCTTGTTATGCTGACGAATGTATGCAATTAGTCAAATACAGTTAGTCATATTGGTGATTTGCATTGCGACAACAGAGTGTATCATTATTCAGATTTTACGTAGATTGCGTTTCTTCCGCCATTATGGACAGCTAGTAATGTTCATATACATATATCAATTGGTTTTGAGACATATATACATCGTGCTAGCTTTGTTAATATAGGGAAATAAATTCACTAACTTTTAATAAACTGGTGTGGTTATTCATGACTGAAAGGTCATGGTGCGCCGAAATACCAACTGTTATTGATTTCTGATGTGTTATATTGACCTATTAATTGAGTATTGATTACCGATTACAGTAGTTATTGATTATTATTCTAAGTGACTCGACTATTTTAGGATGAGGAGAGCCCGACTCGGTTAAAAGATTCACCGACCTCCAACGTGTCCAGGTACAGGTAATTTATAAGGACTGGACGCGTTATCACCTGGCAGCCATTTTAGGCATGCAGCCAGTGTCTCTTTGCCATAGGCTTGCATGCGTTCTCCTTTGTTCTCCTTGTTGTTGTTGTTTGAGTGTGTGGCTAGAAGATGTTTTGTGCTTGCCGCCACTGTCCCTTTGCCATAGGCTTGCATGTGTTATTTGCTTTTCCATGCATCCTTGCTCCTTGTTGTTCTTGTTTGACTCTGTGGCTGGCAGCCATTTTGTCCATCCAGCCAGTGTCTCTTGCCACAGGCTTGCATGTGTTCTTTATTTTCCATGCCTCCTCCTTGCTCCTTGTTGTTGTTGTTTGATCATGTGGATGGCTGGCTGCCATTTGGTTCATGCCGCCAGAGTGTCCTTGACATAGGCTTACAGACAAACATTGTTAATTATTGATCATTTGTTTTTTAAGTTTCTATTTTTATTTTGTTCTATTTTAATTCTTAATTTATTTTGTTTAATTTATATTTTTAAGCCATTTTCATTTCATTTTTTCTTTTCTTTTTTCTTTAATATTTGTATTTTAGTTTTTATTATTATTTTTATTTTTTTACTTTTCTATTATTTATTTTTATTTTGTAATTTAATTGTTTACATTTCTTTTTTATTTTAATACTCATATCTTATTTTTAAAATGTATTTACAGTTTTTCATTTTAATTTGAATATTTATTTAATTATGCATTTTGCCTTGATCCATCCATCTACATCCATCCAATCCATTCCTCCATCCAGCAAAGACGTACAGCTGCACTACAGCATTTAGTTTCCATTTCCTCCAGGACACCCTGGGTGCAGAGCACGGCAGACAAATCAACAGTATAATTTGTTTTGTTAATGATTATTCCATTTCCCCTGGACCTCCTTTGTTCCATAGTTCATTTAGAGGATTAGATCTGCCTATTGTGCTGTCTGATTTGAAATGTACTTTCTTATGGTGTGGTGGTGTGGTTTGCCTTTACAATGTTTGATTAAATACGTTGATCACATAAGTTACCAACCACACTAAGAATATTACATAAGTAACCAACCGCACTAAGATTGCCTTTTCTCTTCACTAATTCAACCTGCAACAATGTAAAATTTCACTAACTACATGTTTTTCTTGCTTGGTTGTTTTTAGGTGCACAAGAGAAGAGTCCCCACAGTTACTTCGGTCCACAGGCACCAAACTTTTTCGCTGGTGCAGCTTCTTGCCACTGCCGACCTAGACCTTAAGATGGCCCCAAAGAAATGGTGCTCAAGAAAGTGGCTAGTGAGAAGAAGCAGCTTCTTGCCAGTGGTGGGCCAACTGCAACCTTTTTCGGGAGATGCTTGCCTTCCACACTGGCCTCCAGAGAGTAACCTGGGAGCAGCACTTCTGCATCAACAGAACCACCCCAACCCAAGACCATGTCTGTCAGTGAGACAGCCACTGCACTCATGGCGACACTGACCAGCAGTGATGTTGAATTGGATTTGTCGCATTCACATCATTTCAGGAAACAGAGTAAAGTGGATAGTAGCCGCAGCCTGATCTTCCTGAAGTTGGAGCAGAACAGGATGTCAAGCTTCCTGCTGAGTAAGAACCTCTTCTTTTAGTCTCAATGGGTCCAAGATCTCCAGCTAGAGAAAGGAAGGGTACTACTCCACCATCTTTTCCAAGCACCACTTCTGATGACGATGATAGGGACATGGAGTAGACCCCGGCAGAATCAGGGAGACGCCAAGAGAGGCAAGTGTAATGATATTTAGGTTTTGACCACTGACTCCATGTTGTACTTAGCCAAGCAGCATACCATCACATTAGTGACCACCAGTTCATTTTGCCTATTGACTTTATTTTAGCATTAGCCATCACCATGTTAAAAGCTGCAAGTAGTTTTCCATGTTGTACAATGTGCTTGTGTTTTATTTTTCGTGTTCTTTCCCACCAAGGCCATAGGCTGATAAGAATGTACTAAGACGGCAAAGATCGGTCTTGTTTTGAAGTGTCACCTTGGGATTGTGGCCAAGTCCCGACGTGTTATTTCAAAGCTTGCCTGAAGCAGTCAGCATTTTTTAAATAATAAACTTCTGCAGTGAGAGGGAGGTTCTAGAATGTCCCTCTCTTGTTTGTAAAACGTATAAGAAGCCAAGACCAGATGGACCGGGGACGGAGAGTGATTCAGATCTCAGACATGCCCAGGACGGGGGGCTGGTCATCCTTCCTGTGAGGATAATTGATCTCTCTCTCCTCGATCGATTTTGGGATTTGGCGATCTGATGCTGAATAGGAGGGAGATAAAGCAGTTGTGCCCATGCCTTATGGTGATGCATATTTTTTAATTCATTGCTTGCTTTGCATTATCATATATTTTCTGTGTATATTGCAGTAGAGAATCATTTGTATGTTTTCATTTAATTACCGTGACCATTTTTAAACGTGTGCTTTCAGCATGCAGACATTCCTTTACGAACCTTGCGAAGTGAAATAATAAATGTCTTCTTTAGACTAGGAAGCGCATTCCAGAGATCTTTGTCAGTGTATGAGTGTTTCAGCTCAGTCATTAGTGAAGCAAAACAACAAGGGAACAGAAAAGTTCCAGAAAGCCTTAGAATCATGGAAGGGGTTGATGATGAGGATGATGACAATGTGCCAGTCATAGTGGAAGCTGGCACAGAGGACTCTGATATTACTATCCGATCTGCTCCGATGGATGTGGCACAGGCAGCATCACCAGGTCCCATATTTGTAAGGCCCCAGCAGAGACTTGCACCAACTCTTACCTCAGTAGAAGTATGCACTGTTGAGAGGCAATCAACACACCCACCTACATCCAATTCTTCATCGGACATTGGCCTAATAAGAAAGTACTCCTCAGTTTGGGACTTTTTTATGATTAGCAAACAGGAGAAGAACATCGCCATATGTTTCATTTGCCACGCAAGTGTTCGTCGAGGTAAGCCAGGTTCACAATATGGTGCTGGAAGCCAGAACACCCATATAAAAAAAACATCATGCAATCCAGTTTGAGGAGTACCTTAAAAATACGTCTCAATGTGGTCACGGTGGTGAAGGTGAGGAGAGCCAGGAAACATCAGCTAAAACTGGTCAAATCTCAGTGGAAGGTGAGGAAGAAGAGGGTGACATCCTCAAACAAAGCAGCCCTGTCCCCAGCAGTGCACCAGAATCACCCGCCTCTGAAACCTCACAATGGCACAGAAAGACTCAGAGTCAGAGGGAGACATCACAGCATACAGTGACTGCACCACAACGCACATCGAGTCTACCACCAGTTACATCTCAAAAGTTGCTTTGTAAGTGGCCCCTCAAAAGAAGAAAATCCAGGTTACAATTATGTGCATGTTAAGGCAGGAGGGGCCCTATGACCGCAACCACCCAATGGCACGTTTATACAATAGAAGCTGGCAAAAATGTTAGTGCAGAACCTCGTTCCTTTTTTTCTTTTGTGGAAAGAGTGGGATCCTTAGAGTTTGTGGCAGCCGTCTGCCCGGAATGAAAGGCTCCAAGCTGGACCTATTTTGCTAGAGTTGCTGTTCCACAGATGCATCATGATGTGCTACAATTGGTTGGACAAGCTTTGCAGCAAAGTGTTGTCCACACTATTCACCTGATAACAAACATGCAGACCAGTTGTCAGGTTACTGATTACATGTGCATCACTGCACACTGGATCTCTTTTCTGGGGGTAAAGCAAAAGGTATCTACAGGTATTGGTCCAGAAGACATTTTTAAGAGGGCTCAGTGGCATGCAACAGTAGCCATGTTTGCCGTGGAGAAATCACACATAGCTGCAAACATTTTGGATGAATATAATCGTAAGGGGTCTAAATGGCTGTGACCCAGAGGTCTTCGAGTTGGATTTGTTGCCACACTCATTGGCAGTAACATAGTCAAGGCCATGGCAGATGGTGGCTATTTCAGGGTCCTGTCTTCGGCGCACTGCATCAACCTGGTTATGCAAGTCTTTCTTAAAAAAGAAGACACAGTCAGCAACATACTGACCATCTGCAGGCACATCTGCACTCATTTCAGTCATTCTGATGCTACTCCCTTTTGAGGTTTTCACATGGGAAGTTAGCAAGGAAAACAGTACAATGGGCCAAGCTATCCTATTATTACATCTTCTACAGGAGCAGTTACAGAAGGTATCAGAAAAGTTTACATTTGGGGTGTGAACAAAAACCCAGAAACGCATGCCTTGATTAACAGCCTAAGCTATCCCTTGACTGTCTGCGGCGGCAGAGGCTGGGCATGATTTGGGCAGAATATCAGTGCCTGCTGATACTTGAGGAGGAAGATGCTGAAAACAGCTGCCTTGGACCCAGAACCCAGCAGAGCAGCACACCAGCCCCTGCAAAATGCCATCATCTCATCCAAAGAGTACATTTATGCCAGCCTATTTGATCCATGCTACAAAAAAAATATTTCTTCTGTTTTTTTTTTCTGAAGCGGATGTTTGACAATACAAGGGGTGGATTGTTGAGCAAGCAGGAGAACTGAAAGAAGAACAGCTGCAACTTAGAGTCCCACTCTGCAGTTCTGGGGTGCGACCTTCAACTTCCAGAGAGGGCAGTCTTGTTGCACATCTGCCAAACCCACCATCAAGAAAACCGGCAACAACAACAGAAGAATCGGACACAACCTCCAAATTGGCTTGGTTTCAAGTGGCAGGTCTTAAGTCCAGTGTAGAGGCAAAGGAAAAAGTGGTCAAGCAGGTGGCAGCACCAATGGCCATCCAGAAGATGTTCCAGGAGTATTTGGATGACCTGAAAGAGGTGTATGTGGATCAAAACCATGAGTGTATTGGCATGGGAAGATGCGCCAATGGCCAGAGCACAGAAGGCTGGCAGTAAAGTTTCTGGTTTGTCCTGTAGCCAGTCTGTCTGCTGAACGTGTGTTCAGTGCAGCTGGTGCAGTTGTTATAGTGAGATAGACCAGTCTCTTGCTGCAAAATGTGGAGAGATTGACCATGATCAAAACGAACCAGCATTTTATACCACCTGATTACACTGTTCCCGAAACATCACAGTAGGCGAAAGAGGATGATTGGCCCGAATCAAGCATGTTAGCTGACCAACTTCAGGAAGAGCCACCAAAGTTTGAGGCCGAACTTTACTTCCCGGATTGAGTATGCCAGTGCCACCAAAGAATGTTTTAATTATTTCTTGCGCAGCTTCTTTTATTCTTTCTTTTTTTGCAGAAAAAGATATAAATATATACTAGTGCAACATTATATGTGTGTCAGATTTATGCTGTCCCACCATTGATTTTATAGTCACATATAAGCCTGGATTGGAGTTAGACCTGTGTGTAGTGAAGAAGCTCCCACATACCCTTCAGAACATTGGAGGTGATGCCTGCCTCCCTCACACGTCATTGCCTTTCCTAATTTGTTTACATCACCTAGCAGGGCTACCTTAGAAGGTCATTGAATTAATGACTGCCAATGCCTAATTCCAATGTGTGGATACCATCAAAGAGAGGATATTTTGTTCAATCACCGTGCTTGAATTGGAAGAGGTAACTACTAAGTAACTATTGCAACAATGAGTGATGATATATTGACTGATTGTGAATTTGTGAGTGATGACTGATGTATGTGGTGGCTGACAGTGAGGGAGGGAGTTCAACACATTTGTAAACTTGCTTCCAATGATTTGCAATGTTTGGGGGCTGATGAGTGATCATTTTCTCCTGAAAGTGATTGGCCTTTCAAAAGTAGTGAACTTGACACTTTAGTTACCAAACACAAATCCACACAAAATAATACTCCAGTTCTGTTTCTCTATTTGTTCTTCAACAGCAGTGCACTTCACAGTTGTACCTTGCGTGGCTTGGGACTGGGACAGAGTTACTCTGAATCGGGAAAAGGAAGATAGAAGGATTCAGGGTGGGACTACCTCAACAGCTAGAAAGGAGAAAGATATTGACTTCAAAGAAAGCCCATGATAATGGCAAAGACTCTGAGACCTCGTACTCACTCAGCTCTGTGAACTAGATAGAGGTGCGTTGATTAGGAAATGCTGCTGAGTATGTGTTTGCTGCATTGCTAGCTCAAACATGAAACTCCTCTTATGTTCTTGCTGTGCCTCTGAGTCTTCCTGGTACACTCATGACTCCTCCTGAAGCTTACCTTGCTTTCTTTTGTCTTTTTCCTTTACTCTATAATACAGCTATTGTTGTTTTTCAATATGCAGGCATTCTCCTAGTCCTCTCATTCATGAACAAAACTTGGAAAGCACAATACACCAGCTTACCTACCGGACAGGTTCAGACAGGCACCAGAGTGACAGACATTCCACGAAAAATGGAGATGCAGCACCCAATTTGGCAATACATTATCAATTTCCTTTTAACAATCATAATTTATAGGACTGGGAGAGTTACATTCAGTCTTCCATATTTCAAAGCTAGAAGACATAACACTTTGGATATACTATCTGAGGTCTCTCTGAGACAGAAGGACTGTTTCTAATGAATTTAACGAAGTGTGTCATACTTATCCCTTTGTTTCCTTCCACAACAGATTGATGATGGTATGCGGCTCAGTGCCCCAATGAATATTGCTGTGGTTTATTTTGTGTAGTGTTTGTCTTTTTCACACCATTCCTTAAATCCCCTTTCCCATCCATTCATTAAGCCCCTAACCCTCTTCCACAGGGCTGTGTGATTTTATGACCTACTTTTATACCATAAATGAGTCACACACTTGCTGGGGTGGATGTGGTGAAAGCAACACCAGCTCACTGCATGACCTTATACCTTCTTTTACCTGAGGAACATTCCACATCGCCCCATCAACATCTTAATTCATGCCTTGTGTGTGTCCCATAAATGCTTAAACTGTTTTAAACACTCTTAAATCTGAGTCCACTTCTCCTGACTCCCTGATTTCATTTCCCAAATGTAGTTTTGTATCTCCCCACCATTGCTCAGAAGACATTGATATTGATAGATTATATTATCATATGGTCTTCTATCCAATGTTGTCATTGTTGTAGTCTGGTCTCAGTCTTCCTAAAGTTATGACTAATGACCCACAAACTCGCTGTTTTCTTTCAATCTAGTTGACAGTAATGAATAACCCTTTAATTAATTCTGCAGTTGGAGTTTGTATAGGTGGGAGTAGTACCTTCTGTCTTCTCTGTTAGCATGCTAGCCTTCTACTACTACCCCTACCACCTCCTTAAGATGCCATCTTGGGAAAAACCCTACAGTAAGAAGACTCCCTCACTTCATCTATTCAGGTAAGAGAAGAACTATGGATTGAAGTGAACTTGTTTACTTAGTAATTAACTCCTACTAAGAAGATGTTATCTGTGTTTACTGCATTTTGTATGCAAAATAGGCAAGTCAATAATCCCCTAGTGGTCATTATATAGTTGTAGAGGACAATAGAGCAAGGGTCTAAGTAAATGACATACACTTTTTTTAACAGATTAAAATAAAGTCTACACTAAAAGACAGCAGTGCAAACTAAAATTCAAAAACACCAAAACAAAGATTTGAGATGCAAATGAAGTTAAAAAAAAAGTATCCCCTTTATTATTTACAAATAAATGAACCTTTCCTCTTCACCCACACCTGTCTTACCATTCCCCGAACAAATAACTCATCCCCAAAAAGTCCAACAAAAACTCCAAAGTCCAGCTCAAATCTCACCTAGTCTATCCACCTACAAGTCCCTCTCATCAAAAAAACATTTTTAAAAAGAGCTTAAACAAGGTCACTATCATTATGGGTCAGGAGCTAGTCCAGGCTCTGCTCAGTGCTGGTGAGCCGGCTCTCCATCCGGTCCATCCGCTGCAGAATGCCTCTGAGCAATGCCCTGCTGGAGTGGGAGAGTGCAGCAGCAGGTGCAGTCAGGGACCATGACGGCTGGCGGCGGTACCAGCGATATACTTGCCTGGAGGCCAGGGGCTGGCGTGCTGCTCTGCTGGGTTCTGGGTCCAAGGCAGCTGTTTTCAGCATCTTCCTCCTCAAGTATCAGCAGGCACTGATATTCTGCCCAAATCATGCCCAGCCTCTGCTGCCGCAGACAGGCTGCTGTCTCCTGCCTGGTTGGTGGTAGTCGTTGAGCAGGAGTAGCTATATCAAGAAAAAGAAGAATGAAAACAAACAAATTGTAAGCAATGCTCTGAGCAAATACTTCTTCAAATGATAGATAGTGGGTGGCACAGTAGCACTACATTGCTGGTCCCCTAGGGATGTTGAAATTTGATGTGATTATGATTAGGAGAGTCACAGGGCCAATATTTTATTTGTTTACCTACACATGCCTCCCATAAAAAGCACTGACTGTCTGGTAGAAAATAATTAAGGCAGAACAAGTGAGGTACTGGGTTTTTCAGAACCGGTACTGATCCGGTAACCCAGCGGTGCCAGGGTACACCCAAAGACCTCGGGTACTTTCCTGATTCAGACTACAGAAACTCAGAGTCTTCTAGGTGAAGTCAAAGATCGAATTTATTGGCTGCAACCAATTGACAAGTGTCCTAGAAGTACAACAGCACGATTTGTATGTTCTCAGGAGACTGTGTGTCAATGCAAAATCAGGTTTCCTTATATACAGTTTTTTAAGCTTCAGGCAAACATTCTTGACATTTTGGTTGGTCATTCACATGTTTTCACTACAAAGGAAAAACCAGTGTCATGATGAAACCTCATATTTCATGTCATCCAGCCCATAATAAATTACCCGGCAAGGCCTAGAATTTCACATCAGATAAGTGTGGACCCCCAATAAAAACGGGCACCTCCCCCTCGTAAAGTCAGAAGAAGAAAAGAGCAGGTGCAGGTGTGAGCAAGTTAGGAAGGGTGTGTGAGCGATAATAAGGGTTTTATGGCCTGGTGTGCCTTGATGCTATCTGATTCGGCCACTGGGAGAGGGACTGACCAAACAGGTTTGGCCTGAGGCAATGGTTCCAGCTTGCCCAGGTCAGAGAAAAGTCAATCAAGGTGTACGTGTCCTTGGAATCAAATCTGACTGTATTATAAGCCTATGTGAGGGCAACTTTTAAAAATGGCTGCCGTGTATAAAATGGGAGCCACGAGTGCAGGACGAAAATGGCGATTTCGAGGTGAAAACGCTGCTGGAATTGAGCGAAAATGCTCATGCTTAGTGTACTAGTCATTATCGGTCTTTTGATACTAAAATCGTACTGCTGTGGCAAAGTAAATTACATGGGTCCAGAATTTTTAGAACCACACAAGACCAAATAAATAAAAAGAAAAACAATGATTTTCTTTTTTTCTTTTAAAGGCTTTTCTAGTAACTAAACAAACACATTTAGTGGAAAAATAAAAATGAATTACCTCTCATTATGACGAGTAAGGCATTATGCACTATTGAGTACAGGTTGCTGTGCCAAATAATTGGAGGCATGCTAGCCAGTGCTTCAAGCAAGTTGCTACTGTCTGCAGCTCAGGCAGCTGTATCTGAGAATTATCTATCTTTAATTCCAATGGTCCTGCTGTTCCCCACATACATTTCACTTAGTTTAGTTTCTACCCTGACTCCAAAGAGACAGATGAATAAATGACATGTCACACATGTCATGTTTAAAATGTGGATATATTTAATCTGTCTGCCATAAGTAGATGGTGGGAAAATGATGCACTACACTACAGGGAAAGGAATAGGCTATATAGATTGTATTTGGGTTGTTCATCACAGAGTATCCCCAAAACCAAATTTGAATCAAATCAGGCACTTACTAGTCCCACTTTACTCACTGGTCTAGCCCACCATCACAAATTCTTTCCAACAAATTGATTAGCTGGGTAGTAAGGAAAGTAAAGAAACTTGAAATACTCTAGTGCAGATAAGGCAGGTGGATTAGGCAGGTAGGTAGAGCTTTTGCTATAGAAGAATAGATGGGCATCACGATCTCTCTACATGAGAGCTCCCTTCCTTATTCATCCAAACAATCATTCATTCGTCCTTTCATTCTTCCCTATTCCATACACCCATAGCCACCATGATTTAAGCTTTACTTTCTCTCATCCAGTTTTTCACCCAAATTCACAATCCCTTAGCCATTCATTCATGTCCCACACTATCCACCCTTTCTGTCAATCATTCTTACACCCATCCATCCATTTACCCAATACCAATACTCACCCACTCATCTTTTTTCATCCACTAACACATCTTTTCCTTTCATTCTTTTTACTCATCCTTTCTTTTAACCTTCTGTTCTTTCACATTTCCATCAAGCCATCATTTTTAGAGTATATTTTATGTGCTTTTGCTGAGTTGCAGATAGAAGAGTCCATAACTAACCCAACCACTGCTGTAGCTGTAATGCGGGGGGGGGCAAGAATCTGATCACCATAACACCCTTGTAGCTTGTGAGTAAGAATAATTGTTAATATGCAAGCAATTTGACTCACCATCACCCATCCCCGCTGCCACATCTTCCCCTGCCACATCTGCTCCTGCAGTAGTAGAACTTGAGCCGCCTTCATTGGTTGGTGTAGCTATGAAACAAATTATAACGTTTTTAGATGCCAGGTACACCTTCCATTCTTAATTTTTTTAATAAAAAAAATACAATACATTGTTTTAGAATTGTTAGCACTGCAGTATCTTCTGTCACAAATATAATAGAAATGCAGGGATAACAGGAATTAAATAAAACTTGGATAGGGGAGATGGAAAAAATGGAGACAGTAAACAAGGCAAAATTAAAACTAGTATAAAAGTGGGGAGAGGTAAAAGTTAGGAAAATAATAATAATTTTGAATAATAGGACTTACTTGAATAAGCAGAGCCATCAGCATTGGCGCTGGTGGTCAACACCTCCCCAACTCTTGCCAGACCCGCCAGTGCAGTGCCCCTCTTCTCGCCCTTAGGTGCTGATGTAAGAAGAAGATAAAAAAAATACATTAGTAATACTGTTACTCTACTCAAAATTATTATATAAAAGGCAAATGCAATAACATTGTACTTAAATCAGATTGCCTATGATACTATACAAGTATTATCAACTATCGTTGAATTAGCTATACCCTTAAACTCCCTATTTCAAATTTCCTTAACAAAAAACACATTTGGTACTCATGCATTACAATGAGTGATCTCCCATTCTATTCTCATTTCTCAAGCCCCCTGTTGGACCAACTCAGTCTCCCTTTTTTACAATGCATGCATACTCGCATCACTGTGAAATTGCTTGGGACTGTACGAGCTATATAAAGTCACAGAGAATGCTAACTCACTGATATCACTAATTCACTATGGAGAAAGGAGGACCGAGGAGTCTGCGTTGCAAAGACATCCTAATTAATCCACCAAAGCGAGTGTCTACCTACAAGTATAATGATGTAGCGCTGAGCACCTACCTAGCTCTAACTGGATCACAAAATAAATGATACTCATAACGTAAACTAAACGTAACTTACTTCTGAGTGGAAGTCACATGCTATTTGGAGAAAAAAAGTTAGCATTGTAGAAAAGAACACAAAGATAATATAATGCTCACCAAGCTCAAGGATCTCGGCACCTAGCAGGTCAAGCAGGTCCTGCTCGCTGTCGATTATATCCATCCAGTGGTGTGTCAGCTGCTGGGTGGTGTGCTGGAAGTGGATTGTAGTCCTGACCAACCGGCATACCTTAGCCCAACACTGCAGACGCTTCTTCAGGGGATAACCACCCCCAGACCTGCCGCCTTTTGCCAGCATGGAGGGGAGAAGGCACTGCACTTAAAAAAAACAGTGCTGTCACCTCCTCCTTGCTAAAGATTGAACGAGGCTGCACCCCTTGATAGTAGTGCCACCCACAAGGCCAGCAGCTGCTGTTGCCCTGTCCTGCCAAGGTGCTGGGTGGGGTAGGGTAAAGAAGAAAAGAAACAGGAGGAAAAGAAAGGAAGTAAGAAATAAAGGAAAAATTCAAAATGCAAAAAGTCACAAAATTAATTAAAACAACTTAAAACTAATCAAACACAAAAAACACACTAATACAATAAATGAAAAATAGGAGTAGATTAAGGGTGAGGGTGGAGGATTTTTTTCATATTGGCGTCAAATTAAAAGTTGTATGCGCAGCACCATAAACAGAGTGAAAAACAAGATTGCTCGTGCGCACCCGAACCGGGTGGTGCTGTTCGCATGAATCTGAATACAAGTACGTACTTTACATTGCTTTTGACATCAAACGCAATGTGAACAGGTGCAAAAGAGAACTCCACCCGCTTGTAGAACTCCATGTAGCGCAGCAGAGTTTTTTAACTACTTTGCGGAGTACCGCATAATAGGACTTCGTGCACTTTGCCCAGGCCTAGTTTGCATACAGGGTTATGCCACAGAGGGGAGTGGGCTTCAGCCCCTTTGTGATTCTTTATGGGCACCCCATGAGAGGACCTTTGAGTTTGGTCAAGAAGGGTGGAAGCAAGTTTCCAGGAAAATTCCCAAGGATGTAGTGGGCTACATGTTGGCCTTCAGAAGTCAAATAGCTAAGTTGTGGAAGCAAGCTTCAGGCAACTTAGAAGCCAGTCAGGCTATGATGAGAGAGCGCAATGACCAAAATCCAACCACTGTGGAATTGCAGCTTGGGAAGAAGGTGTGGGTTATGGAACCTGTGGAACCCAGGGCCCTCCAGGGCTGTTAGACTATGCCTTATTTGGTGATTGAGAGAAAAGGTGAGGCCACCTACCTGGTGGATCCCAAAACCCCTATGCACCCCCAGTGGGTTCTTCATGTCCATCACCTGAACCTCCACTTTGAGAGGTCTGAGCTCACTTTGTTGCTGTTAACAGATGGGGAACAGAAAGAGAAAGTGAACCTCTCCCTGACATCTTGGACTCTAAGGAGTAAGATGGATCTGTGCAGGAAGTAATCCTTTTCCACAGTCTGACTCCCAAACAACAGAAGGACTGCCACCAAATGTTGGGGAAGTACGCCTCTCAGTCCCTGGGACTACCCATCTGTTAACTCATTATGTGGACACAGGAGGCAAGCTTCCTGTCAAGAGTAAATCTTACAGGTTGTATGATAAGGTGAGGGCCAGCATGAAGGAAGAGATTTCCAGGATGTTGTAGGATATGGGAAGTGATAGCCCTTTGTCCAGCCCTGTAGTTCAGGTACTAAAAGCTGCCACACTAGGCACCACACCTGAACTCAAGTTCTGTGTGGATTATGGAGAGCTTAAACTCAGTTAAACACAGATGATCATCCCATCCCCTGTGCTGATGAGCTTATTGACAGATTAGGTCCTGCCCAATATGTAAATACCTTTGATCTTACATCAGGGTACTGGCAGATCACCCTAACAGAAAGGGCAAAAGAGAGGTAAGTCTTCGCCACCCCAGGGGCCACTGTCAGTTTGGAGTGATGCCCTTTGGACTTAAGAATGCCCCTGCACCCTTCCAGAGGTTGGTGCACCAGATCCTTGCAGGAATGGAGGACTTCTCAGCTGCCTATCTGGATGACATAGCTGTCTTCATTAGCAGCTGGAAGGACCACATTTCTTACCTCCAGGAAGTTGTTCAGGCAGGCCTGACTATTAAGGCCAGTAAGTGCCAGATAGGGCATGGGTCTGTGGTGTACTTGGGACACATGGTGGGCAGGGGTAAGGTGCAGTCCGTGCCGGACAAGATATAAACTATCATGGCCTGGGAGCCTCCCAAAACCCAGACTGATGTCAGAGCACTGGTGGACCTCCCTGGGTACTACAGGAGGTTTGTCATGGGACATGGCAGCATTGTTGCCCCTTTAACAGAGCTGACTTCTAAGAAGCATCCCAAAAATGTGACTTGGACAGAGGCATGCCAGAAAAAAAATATTTGACTTGCTCAAGCAGGCCAGGTGCACATCCCCTGTGCTCAAGGCCCCTACCTTTCACAACTTACTGAAGGGGGCCTAGACCAACCTGTAGCCAGGAGGTTACTCCCTAGGGAACGATGGCGGAGTGCTATATGAAACAGAAGCTTTTGCTGTGTTCTGGGCACTGAAGAAGTTAAGACTTGAGACCATACCTCTTTGGTATTCACTTTCTGATTCAGATTGACCACAGGCCCCTCAGGTGGCTCATGCAAATGTGGGTTGAGAATCCAAAACTGTTTAGATGGTCCATTTCTCTACAGGGTACGGCCTTCAGGGTAGAACACAGACTATGGGTAAACCACACCAATGCTGATGGTTTATCCAGGTATTCCCACCTTGGTGATGAGAACTCGCTAGAGGTTGTATAGCTGTCGCCACTTTTATCTGAGGGAGGCATGTGTTAGACCTGTCTGTCGTAAGTTGGTCTTCCCCCAAACTGTTTGTCTACTTGCCTCATCTTTTCGCTAAACCATTTTGTTGGCCTTAGGACTCTGAGCACTATACTACTGCTGACTAGTGCTAAAGTGCATGTGCTTCTCCCCTAAACATGGTGTATACACAATTGGCATATTTAGTTTACTTGTAAGTCCCTTGTAAAATGGTATACCTGATACCCAGGGTCAGTAAATTCAATGCTACAAGTGGGCCTACGCCACGCCCACACAAGTACTTCTTTAAACATGATTCAGGCCTGCCACTGCATAGACTGTGTGTGTAGTTTTACTGCCACGTTGACTTGGCATTTAAGACCATTTGGCAAGCCTTAAACTCTTTATCACACGTAAGTCACCCTTAAGGCAGGCACTCGGTAACCCATAGGGCAGGGTGCTGTGTGAGTTAGGGCATATACGTTTAAGTTTTGCATGTCCTAGTAGTGAAAAACACCCACATTTGTTCTTTACTACTGTGAGGCCTACTCCTCTCAGGGGGTAACATTGAGAACCCATTAAAACACTTTTTAAGCTGTAATTCCTGAATAAAAAGGAGTATCTTGCTTCATATGATTGAAATCATATCATTAAAATGGTAATGATTGTAATGATAAATCCTCTCTACTGCTAAAATCTGATTTAACATTAATGTTTTAGAAATGCCACTTTTAGAAAGTGGTGATTTCTCTGCTCTTACAGACCTGTGTGCCTGCAGCCTGTCTCCAATACACATATGGGGTGAGTGACAGCTACACTTTGTGCATTCCGTTTAGACAGACACAAACACAGGGGGATTAGGTGTGTCTGACCACTCGTCTGTATTCTGATGGGTCTTTGTGGGCAGGAAGAGCGGGGGGACTGACACGCCTGAATAGGCAGTGTTTTTCCCCGTGCAATGGGCTGATTGCCCCTGATTGAAAGGCTGGAGGCAGAGCTAGGAAGAAATGACCACTGCTCACTTCAAAGACCCTTCTTTGATGTCCCACCCCACTTCAAAGGCACTCTTTGACCTCACCAGATCAGACACTTCTGGAAGTGTGAATGGACTCTGTCAGAAGAACAGCTGTGCTACATCAAGGACTGTTACTCTGCTGGACTGCTGACCTGGAAGGACTGCTTCTCTGATGTGCTGTCCTGCTGCCTGCTGCTCTCCTGCTGAGGGAGAGTTGGACTCTGCCTTTCAATCCAAAGTGATCTACAAGGGCTTGTTGGCTAGCCTCTTATTCTTAGAGAGGGATATCAAAGTTTCTACACCTGCTCCTGTGCCTGGTTCACTGGAAGTGGACCCGATACTAGCACCTGTGAAATCAACACATCTCCTGCCTGCTGGAAGCAGCAACTGACACATCAACCCTGTTGCAGGAGTAACATTGGTGCATAGCACTTTGGGCCTTTATAAGCATCTGCAGAACTACCACATCATCCCCTGACTGCTGGCAGCTGCTCCCAGTGCATTGGCAAAGATGCAGCACTTGATCCACAGCATCGGTGCCATCGCTGAACGATGATCAACGCACTCCTTTGACAGTGTGGAGAAACCTGGTTCATAATGTTGTGGGTACACTAGCACATCCAAGATCTCGATTACACAAGGTGCTGTTGCTTGCAACATTCATAATTATTTGGGTATATTCATTACATCCTTGAGTATCAAGTCTGCAACAACCAATGCTTGTTAAATGTCTCATTCATTATAACCAATACTTGTTGATTATATACAGTGTATTCCACCTGCTAAACTTGTGCCAACTGTCACTGCCAAAAAATGTGCTCTTCGCAATGTGATCTGTATTGAACATCTCCCACAATCAGGAGTATAATTGCTCATTTCCTTAACAAGCAATCAAGTGCCAAAAAGCACATGTATGCATTTGCTTATTTATGGATGCTTGTGAGTCTTAGGCCTTGCTTAGCTTTGTTCCTATTGCTCTGCCCACCTATTTCCAGTCCAGTCAAGTTCCTTGTCCTCCAGCCTGCTTCCAGTGGAGTTCCAGTGCAAGCCAAATTCCTTGTCCTCCAGCCTGCCTCCAGTCGTGTTCCTCGTTCTCCGACCAGCTTCCAGTCAAGTTACAGCATTTCTCATCCTCTGTACAACCTCCAGTCGAGTTCTAGTGATCCTCACACTCCGGTCGGATTCCTGCAGAGTCCCTGCTCTCCTCTTCTGTCTTCTGCCTGCAATCCCGTATTTCCTGTAAAAGAGAGAAAATAAGAAAGGTGAAAAACCAAGTTTGGGTTCTTCTGAAATTTTCAAGCAAGTAATTTCACTTCAGGGTAAAGAAAGACATTACTTAAATGAGACAAAACAGAGCTCTGTCTTTTAAATAATTTATAACAATAAGAATTAGTGTGATTTATCGTCTGGGTGGGAATCCGAGATACAGCTCAACAGAAATTAAGGAGAAATGTATTTCTTGTAACAAGCTCTCCCCTCAGAATTAGGAGATGGGAAATAGAGCAAGTTTATTAAAACTATTATTGGCAAGAGATTATGCAGAACACAAAGAAGCCCTTTTGTCAAGTTGATTGTTTTTGAGTTTCGACATTGCTTCAGAGACTCTGAAAGTATTGTACAAAGTGGACGAGACTAGTTCAGCCTTATAGAAATGTATGCACAATGTGTGAACAATAACTGAGATTTTGCAATAGTTTATGCAAATTCAGTGTATTAATGAAGTAATTATTTTGCTGCCTAGAATCATAAAACCCAAGAACCCACTATTTTTAGAAACCAAAAGTCCTGATGCACAAACCGACATACAGTGCAGGGACCAGCAGTCCGATTCTGCAGAACCTAAAGCAGAAGCGGGTATTTTATCTTTTTCTCCTCCCAAAACCCCATTCTCTTTGAGGACTTTGTGAGAGGTCAATGTATTCTTCATCACGGTTACATTAGTCCTCACCGTGATTGGGGAATTGTCATCGTACCATCAGAATACCTGGAATTCAGGTAAGTGGCTAGAACAGAACAATAAGCAACAACATTAAAGTTCCTTTGGGGTGAAGTCATCATGGATCACAAGTCTGTAACTGATTCAGATCATTTAACCCCTTTTGAGCAGCTGGCAATTCTAGTACAAAATTTACAGGAACAAATCCTGAAATTATGAACCGGGAATCAAGAGCTGAGGGAGACTCTAACACATTCAACATCCTTCATATAATGGAGGGATACCTCAGGTCCACGGACCATTATTAATCTCCCAAAATGTAGTACTCAACCCTCCACTTCCACTCCTACTAATCCCTCTGACCAGAATCTACATCTAACAATGACCCCTCTGACATCTGTGCCATTGGCCAACCCTGAAAAACTCACTCGGGATAGTTCTCTCTTTGCTGCTTTCATGAGCCAATGCCAATTGCATTTTTTTGTGTAAACCTCAAATATTTACTTCTGATGCTGCTAATGCAGCTTTTGTAGTTTCCTATCTTGGTGGTGTTGCCACCAATTTGTCTATTCCACTTATTGAAAACAATGATCCCATCCTACATAATTGTGCCGTCGTTAAAGCATCTATAACACAATTGTTTGTGAAACATGTTTTTATCCAGTCTTGTGAAAACAAATAATTAAATTTACAACAAGTGTCCAAGGACCTCCTCACTTACATTACTACTTTCAACTGGTTAATAACTGAGACTAGATGACCTGAAGAAAACATACCTTACTTTTTCACGGAGGCCTGAGGGATGATTTAAAAGATAGTTTATCCCATATTGTTGAATTACCAGACGATTGCACAGAATTTATTAATTTAGTAGTGATACTGGATTATCAGTTAGAAGAAAGGAAATGTGAACGTCCTCAGAGTGAACCCAGGGTAGTTGTGTTAAAAAACAGATAAAAAATAAATTGAAGAAAAACCATAGAAACCAGAACCCATGCAAATTGGGGGAGTTAGAGTTCCTTTATCTATTGAAGAGAAGGAACAGCATTGTAAGGCCAATCTGTGCCTATATTGTGGCAAATCCGGTAACTTCGCATGAGACTGCACAGTTAAACCTGAAAAGAAAAAAAAACTGTCACTAGTTTGAGTGTTTCCAAACTGCAGCAGGAAAACTAATGCTCTCGGAGAGAACTGAGATCGCCTCTCTGAGAGGGTCCCTTTACCAGATTTCCAAATACTTGACTAATGTCCTAAACTGTGTACCTAGACACCTGACTATTAGAGTAACCCTCATTCTATGCCCTCAAAATAAACAATGTCTGTCAATGCTCATAGACCCAGGTGCTGCAGGTAGTTTCATTGATCTGGCCCTAGCAGACAAGCTGGGAGTGTCACAGGTTACCAAGGCAGTACTTGAACCACCTAGGGCAGTTGGTGGCCCAGCCTTGTCCTTTGGCTTTATTCATTTTCACACTAATCCGGTAACCATAGTATGTGACAATGGTCATACAGAAGATACAACCTTTGACTTACTTGATACCCCCACCTTTGGCATTATTTTTGTTATTCCCTGGCTGGAACGCCATAATCATAAAACTGATTGGGTTTCTCAAACAGTCACCTTGGATTCCCCCTTCTGCATGGCCACATGCTATCAAGAAGCCAACTGTCCTGTTACACCCCTACATTGTGCCGAAACCAATGACCCTTCGCCCACTCTTCTACCAGAAGAATATTGGGATCTCTAAGACATCTTTGACCCGGTCAAAGCAACTCAGTTGCCTCCTCACAGGGTTTATGATTGACGGATAGACCTAGTTCCTCAAGCAGTCCTTCCTTGCAGTAGAATATATGCATTAACCGAACTTGGGAATCCATATCTGCACAAGTATTTGGATGAGTTGTTGGATTTGGGGTTCATGAGACATTCTAGTTCTTCCATTTCATCGCCTCTTTTCTTCGTGGCAAAAAATCCAAAGATTTGCAGGCGTGGATTGATTACAGAATGGTTAATAAAGCAACCATCAAAAATCGTTACCCCTTGCTTCTGATACTGGTCCTGTTGGACCAAGTCTGGGAGTTCACCATTCACACCAAGCTATACTTGCACTGGGCATATCACCTGATCCATGTCAAGGAAGGAGACAAATGGATTACCGCCTTTTGACAAAGTTTGGTTTGTTCGAATACATTGTGATGCCCTTTGGGCTTTGCAATGCTCTGCCAGCATTCTAATTATTCATCAATGATGTATTACATGAGTTCCTAGGTGTCTGCGCTGCCATCTACATAGATGACATTTTGATGTTCTCTAAAAATAAGCAGGAACACACTCAGCATGTTAGGGCCATTCTGCAACTTCTACATGTGCACTCCCTGTATGCCAAATTAGAAAAATGCACCTCTAAAACTGACTCAGTAGAGTTCCTTAGATATCACTTATCACCCATCGGCATTAGGATGGACTCCAAAAAAGTGGACACTATTTTTTCATGGCCAACCCCTATATCTGTTAAGGATGTCCAAAAGATTCTTGGTTTCGCCAATTTGTATAGGCACTTCATCCCACAATTCTCTCAAGTAATGGTCCCTTAACCACCTTATTAAAGAAGGGCCAAACATTTATCTGGTTTCAAGCAGTGGAACAGGCTTTCACAACTCTCAACAGAAGTTTCACCTCTGCTCCCATTTTACGCCACCCAGATCCTGAGCAGCCATTTTATGTTGACGCTGATGCTTCTCAATTCGCTCTGGGAGGTGTGTTATTGCAAAAAGATCCACAAACCGGGCATCTCCATCCTGTTGGCTTTTATTCTAAAAAACTCCTTCCAGCTGAACAAAATTATAGCATTGCTGAAAGAGGACTATTAGCTATTAGAACAGCATTTACCCAGTGTCGACATCATTTGCTGGGAGCAAAGCACACTGTCACCATCTACACCGACCATAAAATGTTCAATTCTTTAATTCGGTTAAGGCTTGGACCCCTAGACAAATGCACTGGCTTCACTTCTTCAGCAATTTTGATTTCATTATCACATACAGACTAGGGATCAAACAACTTCGGTCAGATATCTTATCATGTACAGGGCACCCAGAGGATGCTAGTTCTTTTAAACCTCTCAGTATAATACCTGCAGACAAAGTACTAGCTCTAACCACAATAGATACATTCATGGATAATACCAAGAAGGCATTGCTTGACCTCCCCCCTGAGTAGTGGCTCAGAAAACCATATAATAGGGTTGAACAGGACTATTACTTATATTCTGGGAAATTGTACATTCCAACACAGGAATTGCAACATGAAGGATTAGTCTGGAGTCATGATTCCGATCTGGCTGGACACCCAGGTATCCAAAAGACTTTAGAAAACTGTTCATGAAACCTTTGGTGGAAAACTATGTGCCAAGATGTTTATGACCATGTAACTTCATGCCCAACCTGTGCTTGGAATAAATCCTCACACCTCGCTCCCACTGGTCTTCTCCAACCCTTTGCAATTCCTCCTAAACCACAGCATACAGTCAGCATGGATTTTATTACAGACTTATCAGAATCTAACAAAAATACTATCATGTTAGTTGTAGTAGACCTCTTGTCAAAAATGGCACATCTTGTGTCACTCAAGAAATTACCAACAGCTGCTAAGCTTAGCACTCTGTTCCTACACCATTTAGTCAAACTCCATGGCTTGCCCATGAAAAGTATCTCCAATCGTGGAAGTCAATTCACATCAAGATTCTGGAAGGCCTTTTGTTCTTCACTTAGCATAGAAATAGCCCTAGCCACTGCTTATCATCCTCAAATGGAAAAAAATAACCAGACATTAGAAAAAATACTCAGGTGCCTCCTGTCCTCACTAACAGGGACTTGGGACCAAGCACTACCATTGGCAGAATTCACATATAATAACATGATCCACTCAGGGTTAGGGTGCTCACCAATTTATTTTCTCACCGGCACCCATCCCCATAATTTCCCCGTAACCTTTCCAGATCTAGGCAGTCATTCTGACCGCGGCGGTCGGCGGTCACCGCCCGCCAAGCGGTTCCTGCCGAAAAACCGCTCCGCGGTCAAAAGACCGCAGCGGCCATTCCGGCTTTCCCGCTGGGCCGGCGGGCGACCGCCAGAAGACCGCCGGCCGGCCCAGCGGGACAGCCCCTTCAACAATGAAGCTGGCTCAGAATGGAGCCGGCGGAGTTGAAGGGGTGCGACGGGTGCAGTGGCACTGTCGCGATTTTCACTGTCTGCTAAGCAGACAGTGAAAATCTTTGAGGGGCCCTGTTAGCCCTGTTAGTGCTAACAGTGCTGCAGTGGCACCCATCGCGATTTTCACTGTCTGCTAAGCAGACAGTGAAAATCTTTGAGGGGCCCTGTTAGCCCTGTTAGGGGCCCTGTTAGCCCCTGTTGGCCCCACGGCACCCGTTCCCGCCATCCTGGTTCTAGCGGTGGACACCGCCAGAAACAGGCTGGCGGGAAGGCGGTCGGAATCCCCATGGCGGTGCTGCAAGCAGCGCCGCCATGGCGGATTCCCTGGGCCAGCGGGAAACCGCCGGCTCCCCTTTTCTGACTGCGGCTTTACCGCCGCGGTCAGAATCGCCAAGGAAGCACCGCCAGCCTGTTGGCGGTGCTTCCGCCGCCCTCCGCCATGGCGGTCATGGACCGCCAAGGTCAGAATTACCCCCTTAATGCCTTCAGTCCCCTCTGTCACTGAACGATTACAGATTTTACAGGACATCCAATGGAAAGTGAAATACAAGCTAGCTAAACACAAGATCCAAATCAAATTACAAGCTGACAAACACAGTGTAATGACATTAAGTAAGTTTGACCACTGACTTTGTGTTTCACCACTATTCATATTAGTTGTTCAATGTTCACCAGTAGCACATTACATTTTGTATTCAGTTTAGCTGCCTATTGGCTTTAACGTGGCATTAGACATTACATTCTGTATTCAGTTTAGCTGCCTATTGGCTTTAACGTGGCATTAGACATTTTGTATTCAGTTTAGCTGCCTATTGGCTTTATCGTGGCGTCAGACATTGCAGTTGAGACATTGCAGATGAGCTGTGTTTTTCCACATGGTAAACCAAGCTGTGTTTTTCGTAGATTCTTTCACCGAACACTAATCATGATAAGGAAGCGCATATTTTGTGTTTTTCTCTAGACAGCCTTGGGAAAAACAGGCCTTGAAGACTTGGCCAACCTTCGACGCTTGTTTCTTTCAACTCTGACCTACAGTAGCCAGCATGTTTTGACTGTTTGAGGGAAGGGCCTGTAAGCAGGCTTTTTCATTATAAAAGGTGTCCCTGGGTAGCAGCGAGGGGGAATTTTCCGAGACTTCAGTCAGGAGCGGACGTCAGCAGGCTGAACTGTCGTGTACGAGTGGAAAATCTCTTTCTCACAGTTGAACAGGAGTCATCAACTTGCAGGCATGAGAAAGATGACGAGCAGTGATAGGCCCTACGGTGATGAATTTTGACTTTTATTCTTTGCTTTGAAGTTATGCTATAATATAATCACATAAATTTGCTGTGTATATTGCAAATGAGAATCACTTTGATATATTTTCCTTTCATTGCTGTGACTATTTTTAAACGTGTGCCTCCAACCTACTAATCTCCTCTCTCAGGAACCTCGTGGTGAAGTAATAATAAATGTCTTCTTTAAACTAAGAAGTGCCTTCCAGAGATTGTTTTCAGCTCAGTCATTAGTGAAACCCATATTGCAGTGCACCACACACAGGACCAATAGTATACCCACCCATGTGCAGGTATTTTGCTCCCTTCACCTATTAGCCTCAGGGAGGTATCAAGGGGTTATAGCAGCAGCAGGAGGGGTCTCACAGAGTGCCCTCTCACGATTTTTCAATGCATTTCCCAATGCCATGTTGAGCAAAATTCAACAGCACATAAGATTCCCCAATACCCCACAGGAATTACAACAGACAAAAATCGATTTCTTCCAGATTGCCCAATTCCCACATGTCATAGGTGCCATCGATGGGACACATGTAGCAATCTGTCCACCATCGGCCACTGAGTTTGTTTATCAGAACCGTAATAATTCACATTTCATGAACATACATGTAATTAGCAATGCCTCCAACATCATAACCGATCTCGTGGCCAGACATCGAGGTAGCACACATGACACCTACATCTTTCGCCACAGTGGGATTTACACAAGACTACTAGCTGGGGTATTTGGCGTAGGATATCTACTGGGTAATGTAATAGTTGACAATGTTGCATTGATGTAAATGTGACAGAATATATATCAAGTACTCATTTCACTCTCATTTCATTCCAGGAGACAGTACCCACGCAGTGCGGTCCTTTATACTGACGCCCTACATGAGTCCTGCAACGCCAGCCGAGAGGAGGTACAATGCTGCTCACAGGACAACCCGCAGTGTTGTGGAGAGGACCTTCGGACTGCTAAACAGCCGCTTCAAGAGTGGTGGTGCACTACAATATAGCCCTGAACCAACATTGCAACAACAAGGGGCATACCTGTAGAACCCACAGAGCCGGACTCAGATGAGGATGGTGATCCTTTACCACCCCTTCACCCAGTAGACAGGAGAAGTGCAGCAGAGGGCAGAGAAAGAAGTGCTGACATCACGAGCAACCATTTCTGATGTAAGTAATGACAATACTACATGTATATGTATTGCTGTAGGTAGCATCTTAATTACCTTGACCTCAGGTAACATATGTGTGAATGGGACATAGCTATGCACAATAGATAAACAGGTACGAGTAACATTGTCACACTATTAGCATCATAGTATAACTGTATTGCTACATGTTAAGCTAGTCCCCTGTACCCCTCAACATTACTTCCTACGTCCACGCACCCCACTTGAGTGCTCAGTGGCCTCGCTGGCACCTTTTGTAATGGGTTCCAAAACAGTACTGTGTCTGGTACTGTGACGCCTAGGATCCAATACAGGGGCTGTGAGACTGCTGAGGCTAGAGAGCTCCTCACTATCCCCACCACCCAGTTCACTGTTTGTAGCACTCCGTGCTGGCTGCATTGCATCCAGAACATTGGTGATTTGCACCAATCCCTGTACAACGTGCCGACTGCAATGTGCCATCTCCACCTGTATGCCCACAGCATGCTGTGATATCAAGGCAGTTGAGCTAGCAAGCAGATTAACCGACCTGCAGAAGCAATCCAACCTGCTCATAAATTAGTGATGGCGCCTACGGTGGCTGACACACTCCTGCTGAATCTCAGGGCAGAGTTCTCTAATGGCGTTTGTCATCTCCTTTGTGTTTTCTGCTGCTGTTTGCTGTCCCTCATGCAGCTTGCACATGTTTTCATTCAGAGACTCCAACTACTTGTGCATTGATCCCATGTTTTCATTGAGTGCATCCAACTGCTTGTGCAGTAGTCCTATGTTGTCATTGTGAGACACCAACTACCTGTGCATTGACCTCATGTGTTTGCATTGCATGTGCTGCACTTTCAGCATGGAAGCTTCAAGGCATTGTTGGAAAATGGGTTATTGGTAAGGGCAGGTAGGTACCCACACTTAGCAATAGGCCACTAACCTCCACTAAGGTCCAGTTAGGTCTCAGTAAATTAACCCCAGCTCAACCCTTGGTAGCTTGGCAACGAGCGTCAAGGCTTAACTTAGGAGACAGAGTGTAAAGCATTCAAATATCACAAAACAGTAATTAAATAAAACACAGGAAACAGTTAAAAAATCCAAAACCAATTTATAAAAATAGATTATATTTTTATCTTTAAAATGACACCAAAATGAATCGGAACCGGAGATATGAATTTTTAAAGAATTATTATTTTTTAAGCGCCTAGAAACAAAAAGCGCCAATCGGGTCATCTGGTTGCACCTCGACCGGGGCAAAGTCAAAGTTTAAGGCCGACCGCGATGGAGCCCTGCTCGGCTACAGGCCACGGGAGGCCTCGGTTAAAAGTTTACCTTCACACTTAGGGGGTCATTCCAACCCTGGCGGTCGGTGTTAAAGCGGCGGCCAACCCGCCAACAGGCAGGCGGTAAAAAAAATTGAATTCTGACCCTGGCGGGAACCGCCAACACAGCCCGCCACTTTAACACTCCGACCGGCTCAGCGGGACAAACAAACAGCGCGGCGGTCACCGCCAACAGACAGGCGGCAGACAATGTACTGCCCACACTATCACGACCCACCAATCCGCCACCTTTTCCGGGGCGGGAGCCCCGCCGATAAAAACACGGCGGAAACAGACTACGAACGGGAAAACGCTCACCTCTATAAACTCCACGAGGAATCTGGACAGCATGGAACCCGAATTAAACATCCTACCAGCTATTGTCTACCTGCTCCTCTACCAGGAGCACGAACGCCGGCGCAGACGACAACGGTGAGTACTGCACCTACGACACAGGGGAGGGGGGAGGAGAAAAGGTTACGGGCACACACATACGCGACCCCCCCCCTTCCCCCCCCAAATCCCTACACACCAATGCAGAGCAACAAGTCAGAGTGACACCCCCCAAACCCCCCGGAATAATGCAAAGACAAAATAAAATGATCATTAAAATTTAAGTATATTATAGCATATTTGAAGTTAAGTGAAATATGAAATATATAAATAAAATATATTACAACATGAACAATATATACATAGCCCAAAAGTCCGGCACATATTGGCTACCTTCCATTGTTCGTGGGCCAATGTGCATAAACACATGGGCAAAGCCCACACACAAGACCCGATTCCACTGGAGAGAACACTGCTGGGGCATCAGATAATAAAACCACAGGCACCTCAGGGGGAAGGGAAGGGGGGCACCTCAGCCACATGAGTCCACAGCGCCAGATCCACGAGGGGCCTCCATGCCCACTGTACCATCCTGGGGAGTGCAAAGCCACAGTCTCTCAAGTCTCTACAGTGGGTGGATTGCCCACTGTACCATCCTGGGGAGTGCAAAGCCACAGTCCATCAGGTGGATTACAGACTCCACTGGTTATGGAGGAGGCATGTTGGCCAGAGTGCTTCGTGAAGCCCTGCCCGACACAGATCCGACCCTGCCAATGGGCCAGCGGTGCTTGAGATGAAGGGCCCAGCGGAGCGGTGCATGAGATGAAGGGCCCAGCGGAGCAGTTCAGAGACGGCGGTGCCCAGCGGAGCGGTGCTTGACAGGAAGGGCCCAGCGGAGCAGTTCAGAGACGGCGGTGCCCAGCGGAGCGGTGCTTGAGATGAAGGGCCCAGCGGAGCGGTGCTTGAGATGAAGGGCCCAGCGGAGCGGTGCTTGACAGGAAGGGCCCAGCGGAGCAGTTCAGAGACGGCGGTGCCCAGCGGAGCGGTGCTTGACAGGAAGGGCCCAGCGGAGCAGTTCAGAGACGGCGGTGCCCAGCGGAGCGGTGCTTGAGATGAAGGGCCCAGCGGAGCGGTGCTTGAGATGAAGGGCCCAGCGGAGCGGTGCTTGATATGAAGGGCCCAGCGGAGCGGTGCTTGAGATGAAGGGCCCAGCGGAGCGGTGCTTGACAGGAAGGGCCCAGCGCAGCGGGGCTTGAGATGAAGGGCCCAGCGGAGCGGTGCTTGAGATGAAGGGCCCAGCGGAGCGGTGCTTGACAGGAAGGGCCCAGCGGAGCGGTGCTTGACAGGAAGGGCCCAGCAGAGCGGGGCTTGAGATGAAGGGCCCAGCGGAGCGGTGCTTGAGATGAAGGGCCCAGCGGAGCGGTGCTTGACAGGAAGGGCCCAGCGGAGCAGTTCAGAGACGGCGGTGCCCAGCGGAGCGGTGCTTGACAGGAAGGGCCCAGCGGAGCAGTTCAGAGACGGCGGTGCCCAGCGGAGCGGTGCTTGAGATGAAGGGCCCAGCGGAGCGGTGCTTGACAGGAAGGGCCCAGCGGAGCGGGGCTTGAGATGAAGGGCCCAGCGGAGCGGTGCTTGAGATGAAGGGCCCAGCGGAGCGGTGCTTGACAGGAAGGGCCCAGCGGAGCAGTTCAGAGACTGCGGTGCCCAGCGGAGCGGTGCTTGACAGGAAGGGCCCAGCGGAGCAGTTCAGAGACGGCGGTGCCCAGCGGAGCGGTGCTTGAGATGAAGGGCCCAGCGGAGCGGTGCTTGAGATGAAGGGCCCAGCGGAGCGGTGCTTGAGATGAAGGGCCCAGCGGAGCGGGGCTTGAGATGAAGGGCCCAGCGGAGCGGTGCTTGACAGGAAGGGCCCAGCGGAGCGGTGCTTGAGATGAAGGGCCCAGCGGAGCGGTGCTTGACAGGAAGGGCCCTGTTCAGCGGTGCTTGACAGGAAGGGCCCTGTTCAGCGGTGCTTGTCTTGGCGGGGCCCTGTTCAGCGGTGCTTCTCACGGCGGGGCCCTGTTCAGCGGTGCTTGTCTTGGCGGGGCCCTGTTCAGCGGTGCTTCTCACGGCGGGGCCCTGTTCAGCGGTGCTTCTCACGGCGGGGCCC
Source organism: Pleurodeles waltl (assembly GCF_031143425.1). Classification (NCBI taxonomy): domain Eukaryota; kingdom Metazoa; phylum Chordata; class Amphibia; order Caudata; family Salamandridae; genus Pleurodeles; species Pleurodeles waltl. Next base: position 1,658,834,656 of record NC_090444.1, on the reverse strand, counting down.
TGTTCAGCGGTGCTTGTCTTGGCGGGGCCCTGTTCAGCGGTGCTTCTCACGGCGGGGCCCTGTTCAGCGGTGCTTGTCTTGGCGGGGCCCTGTTCGGCGGTGCTTCTCACGGCAGGGCCCTGTTCAGCGGGGCTTCTCACGGCGGGGCCCTGTTCAGCGGTGCTTGTCTTGGCGGGGCCCTTTTCAGCGGTGCTTGTCTTGGCGGGGCCCTGTTCAGCGGTGCTTCTCACGCCGGGCCCTGTTCAGCGGTGCTTGTCTTGTGTTCCTAGGGAACCAGATCTGGCCAATAATTCCCGCTCAGTCGTCATCCGACCTTTCGCTTGCGGGGCCCTCCTGTGCTTGAGTCCCGGGCCCGTGGACACCCGAAATGGGGCTGGTGGGGCCCTCCTGGGCAGCTCGCTTGCTGCCGGACTTGTCCGCCCTGCTGCCCTTGCCCTACTTCGCCGAATCTCTGGGACCCTTGCCTCCCTTCGTGGATGTGCCAGGTGACGGTGCAAGGGTAGTGTCCTTGGGGGCTGCCGTCTCTGGCCTCTCGCACCGGCCCTTCCCTTTTTTAGTTCTTTTCCCAGGGAGTGGGCTGGCTGTCCCCTTGCTGCTGGCCGATGTTCCTGCCCTAGGAGCTGGTGGACTCCAATAGCCCTGAACTATGGTCCTAGTAGGTGCAGGGCTTGTGGTGGCTGAGGTGCTGTTTGGACTCTTACGAGATGGAGGGGGTGGGTCAGGTGATGCAAAGAGGTTAATTTTGGAGAGGAAAAACTTTTTAGGAGCAATGGGAAGGGTAGGTGCAGTGGGTATGGGAGTGGAGGAAGAGGATGTGGTTGTAGGAGAGTCAAGTGTGCTGTCTTTGGGTGCAGGTGCTTGTGCTGGAGGCTGTCGTGAGGTGGATGGCTGTTGGGTGGGTGGCTGCCTGCGTTTGTGTGGTTTGGAAGAGGGGGTGACAAACACACTGGGAGAGGACACAGGGGACGTGTAAATGCCAGTGGGGGTGGTGACTGCACGTGTGCGGATTGTTCTGGTGGGTGTGCTGGTGATGGACGTACTGGCTGATGGTGGTGTGCATGCAGGTGTTAGTGGAGACGTCACAGGGAGGGAGGAAGGAGACGAGGAGGAGGGGGACACAGAGGAGGCAGTGGCTGTTGGCATGTCTGCATGTGGATGTTGCTTGGGTGAATGCTTGTGTGATCTGTGGTGCTTATGTCTGGATGAGCTGCCCTTGGGTGTTGATGTGTGTGCAGGCTGGTCTGTAGGTGTGTCTGGGATAGGCAGAGGAACAGGGTAGTGGGACTGGGTGGAGGGAGTTGGAGGAGGGAGGCTGGAGGCTGGAGACAGGGACAATGGCTGCCGTCAGTGCTGAGGCCAAAGCGTTGAACGATCGCTGATGGGCAGCCTGACCCGAATGAATGCCCTCCAGGTATGCATTGCTCCGATGCACCTCCCTTTCTACCCCCTGGATGGCATTCAAAAGGGTAGACTGCCCAACAATGAGCGTCTGGAGGAGGTCAATGATCTCCGCACTGAGGGCAGCAGGGGTAACTGGGGCAGGGCCTGAGGTGCCTGTGGCGAAGGAGATGCCCGGCTTCCTGGCCGAGCGGGCACGGGGCAAATGCTGAGGGGCTGCTGGGAGGGCGGAGCTGGTGCGCTGGGTGGCGGCTGTACCTGTTGTTGCGGTGGGCACGGATGTTGCCGCCACCACAAGGGAGCTCCCTTCCGAGGACGTGTGGGTGTCGCTGACGTCTCCACGGGTCCCCGTTGTGGAGCTCCCCTCGCCCTCCGTCTCACTGGTGTACTCGGAGTCGGTTGCATGGCCCTATGGGGCCATGTGAGATGCAGCTCCCTCGTGCGCCGATGCCACTTCTCCTCCGCCTGATGATGCTAATGCACACATGAACAGGAAAACCAAAAAAAAGGGGGGGAGAAGAAAGAAAGACATGTTGAGTGCATGCATTGGCGACACCACTGGCGGAGAGGACAGACACAGAAGCCCCCTGCACTATACCGCGCACTCGGGGTACACTACTCAATTATTGTGACTTGGCCTACAAGTCTATGGACGACAAATACACACATAGGTGAGCCCGGGCCATGGATAGCTGTACTTAGCACCCTTCAGAGGTGGGGGGCAGGGGCACAGGGCCATGCCTTACGGAGGGGCCTAGCCTACAGAAACCGCCCTGGCCTAGAGATAGCCACAGCCCTCCTCCCCCACCCAGACACCTCCACTGTGCGCTAATATAGCAGAATGTGCTGATACTCACCCCCTTGTGTCTGCTGTGATGTCCTCACGCGCCCATCCAAATCGGGGTAGGCCACCGCCCGGATCCGGGACATCAGGGGGGTCAACTGCCGTGTGGCACCCCTCCTAGGTTGGGAGGCCATCCCCAGCAGAGCCTCGGCGGTCTTTCTGCTCCCGCGGCGGATGTCCTCCCACCTCTTGCGGCAGTGGGTGCCCCGTCTATTGTGGACCCCCAGGGCCCGGACGTCCTTGGCGATGGCACGCCAAATGTCGATCTTCTGATGGGCGCTGACCTGTGTGACATGTACAGGGTGGGAAAAGAAATATCATCACTTTTCTGCATGGTCGATGTGAGTGGCCCCCCCTCCCCAACCTTGCCATGTGGCACATGCTCTCATCTGTCGTGCGTTGCATTCCTCATTCGCTCCCCTCCCCACCATCTTACATCCACCCCACTCAACACAGGCATAGCCCATACAACGTGCTCCCTGTGTACTTACCTGTTGGTCTGGAGGACCGTAGAGTAGCGCATACTGGGGGAGGATCCCATCAACAAGTTTCTCCAATTCCTCAGATGTGAAGGCAGGGGCCCTTTCCCCAGTCACAGCAGCCATTGTCTCTTCCAGACCGAGGTCACAGCAGCACTTGCAGTATAGGTCCTCTCCTGTGGATGATCAGGTCTCGAGTGATTAAGCAGATAGAAAATGGCGGTCACGCCCGCGGCGGTGCGTACCGCGACCGCCGGCGCACATCGTCATTGGCTCATGAGACCCATAGGGTTCAATGTTAACCAATGCTGCTTTGCGCCGCGGTCTTCGACCGCCTACCGCCATGGTGTGCCACGCCAGCGCATTGACCTCACATCCCATTGTCACACTTCACAGGTCAGGCAGCCGCCATTTCAAGGGCCCACATGCCTTAATTTCTACTGCGTCACACAGGCCTAGGCCTTGCATTGCCAATCATACAAGCCATTCAATGCATAGCGAATCGTGTACTGTGCAAGCTGTGGTTACGTACCTGTGGGTTGCTTGACTCTGTGCCCCATGTTGTCCTTCCTAGGCACCGTCCGCTGGGACTTGCGAGGAGATGGAGGAATCCTCCCGTGTACAGACCGCTGGTGGACCTGTCGACAATGGAAGAAAGACATGTCATACTGACATACAGACTTGACCGAGCCACTATACAGGAACTGTGTGCCCAGCTGGAGCCAGACCTGATGTCCCCCATTCGCCAACCCACAGGGATTCCCCCTCTGGTGCAGGTTCTATCAGTACTCCATTTTTTGGCAAGTGGATCATTCCAAACAACAGTGGCCATATCATCAGGGATGTCTCAGCCTATGTTTTCTAAGGTTTTGTCCAGAGTGTTGTCTGCCCTGATGAAATACATGCAGAGCTACATTGTTTACCCTGAGGTGGGCGATTTGGCTACAGTGAAGGGTGATTTCTATGCCCTTGGCCATATCCCTAACATCATTGGTGCCATTGATGGGACTCATGTGGCTTTGGTTCCCCCCAGTGAAAGTGAGCAGGTGTACAGGAACAGAAAAAGTTATCATTCGCTGAATGTCCAGGTGGTCTGTTTGGCTGACCAGTACATCTCCCATGTAAATGCCAAGTTCCCTGGGTCAGTGCATGACGCGTACATCATGCGAAATAGCAGCATCCCTTATGTGATGGAACAGCTACAGAGACACCGTGTGTGGCTAATAGGTGACTCTGGTTACCCCAACCTGTCGTGGCTACTTACCCCAGTGAGGAATCCCAGGACAAGGGCAGAGGAACGCTACAATGAGGCCCATGGGCGAACTAGGAGGATTATGGAAAGAACCTTCGGCCTCCTGAAGGCCAGGTTTAGGTGCCTGCATATGACAGGTGGATCCCTAATGTACTCACCAAAGAAGGTGTGCCATATCATCGTGGCCTGCTGTATGCTTCACAACCTGGCTTTGCGACGCCAGGTGCCTTTCCTGCAGGAGGATGGTCCAGATGGTGGTGTTGTAGCAGCTGTGGAGCCTGTGGAGAGTGAAGAAGAGGAAGACGACGGGGACGACACAGATAACAGGGACACAGTGATACAACAGTATTTTCAGTAGCACACAGGTACGAATCAACCACGCCATTTTACATTTACTTAAAGTCTCCTGCCTCTCTACTGTCTGTGTTTCCCCCCAGTTCCTGTTCACTGAGTTGTGACTTTCCCTTCCGTTTTCAGAGCTGTGGGCCCCACTGCGTGACCTCTGCTTTGTTTGCCCATGGACTACAGCTGTGTGACAGTGGTATGTTGTCATCACAATGTAACTGAACATTTTGGCACCGTTATGTCTAATACATTTGTTCAAAATACAAGCAGACTCCAGATTTTTTAAGTGCAGTAAGTGATTTTATTAAAGTGCTAAATTTAGGAACATGATTGTAAAACGGTGATGGGTGATGGTGGAGTAATGTCCATGGCAGAGTCCAGTTTTCAGACTCACAGGTGCATTGTCCATATGCCTGTGGAAGGATGGAGCAGGGGCAGTTTAAGTTTGGACAGGGTGACAATGTGGGACAGTGGGATGACATCAGGGGGTATCCTTTGCTGGCGGGGGTCTTGGCATCCTACTCTGTCTTCTTGTGAGATCTCAGGGACCGCTTGCGGGGTGGTTCTTCTTCTGCAGGAGGTGGGGTTCTGGTGGCCTGTCGTTGTGTGGGGGCCTCCTGTCCACTAGCGCCAGCGGAGGTGGTAGGCTGTTCCTGGTCCATGCTAGTGACAGGGGCCCTTTGTGGTGCCACATGGTCCCGCAATGTGGTGACTATCTGGTTAAGGGCCACGACGATGGCCCCCATTGCGGAACTAATGTTTTGCAGTTCCTCTCTGAACCCCATGTACTGTTCCTCCTGCAGTACCTGGATCTCCTGGAACCTGGCCAGTACCGTAGCCATCGTCTCCTGGGAGCGGTGGTATGCTCCCATGATGGAGGAGAGGGCCTCTTGGAGAGTCGGTTCCCTGGGCCTGTCCCCCCCCTGTCGCACAGCAGCCCTCCCAGATCCCCTGTTTCCCTGGGCCTCTGTCCCCTGGACCGTGTGCCACTACCACTGCCCCCAGGTCCCTGTTGTTGTTGGGGTGGTGGGTCAACCTGGGTGCCCTGTAGTGGTGGACACACCGCTGATTGACGTGTCCTGGAGACAGAGGCATGGGCCCGCTGGGTTGGAGCTGTGCTGGTGTTCCCAGAGGGGGTTAGGTCTGCTGTAGCCTGTGGCTGTCTGTGGGGAACCGACTGTCCCGAGGTCCCCGATGGGCCGGGCTGGTCATCTGGGTCCAGGGAGACAGAGCTGCTGTCATCACTGGGGGCCTCTTCTGGGGGTGGGATGGACATCTCTGGACCCTCCGTGGTGGTGTGGTGGCGTTTGGGTCCTGCAGGGGTATAAGAGTATGGTTATTGCTTCTGTGTGTGCCATTTTGTGTAATGGGTGGGTGGCCGTGTCCCCCAGTGCTGGCATTCCCTTGTGGGGGCTTTTGTGACGGTGGCTTGTGGGGGTGATGGGTGTGTGCAGTGGGCATGCTTTGGTGATGGGTGTCCATGCTTTGGGGACGCATGCAGGGCTAGGTTTTGGGAGGGGTGGGTTGTGATGGTGAGCCATTAGCAAGGAGGTGGTGTGATGGGGGTGGGGGTATGATTTGGCATGCAGGTGGGGTGGGGGGAATGAAGTAGTGAAGATTTGACTTACCAGAGTCCATTCCTCTGCCTACTCCTGCGAGGCCCTCAGGATGCAGGATGTGCAAGACTTCCTCCTCCCATGCTGTGAATTCTGGGGGAGTAGGTGGGGGTCCGCCGCCAGTCTTCTGCACCGCAATGTTGTGCCTTGATACCATGGAACGCACCTTCCCCCGTAGGTCGTTCCAACGCTTCCTAATGTCGTCCTGATTTCGTGGATGCTGTCCCACAGCGTTGACCCTGTCCACTATTCTTTGCCATAGCTCCATCTTCCTGGCAATGGTGGTGTGCTGCACCTGTGTCCCGAAGAGCTGGGGCTCTACCCGAACTATTTCCTCCAGCATGACCCTGAGTTCTGCGTCAGTGAACCTGGGGTGTCTTTGGGGTGCCATGGGGTGGTGTGGATGAGGTGAGGGGTGGTGTATGTGTTGTAGAGTGTGGTGAGTGTGGTGGTGTGTGGTGTTTTGTGCGTGGATATTGTGTAGGTGATGTTGTGATTTGCCTCTGTGTGATGGTGTACTCTATTCTGTGCTGTCTCTCTCTGTCCTTCAGTCGCAATTGTGGTCGTAGGGGTTTGTGGGTGATGTTGGTGTGTGTTTTATATTTAATTGGGTGTGTGGGAGTGGTGTGTGTATGCGTCTCAGGTGTGTGTCATTTGAATTATCCTATGTGGATGTGTTTTGTAAAGGTGTGTGTATTTTGAGCGCGGCGGTGTGTACCGCCAATGGAATACCGCGGTTGAAAGACCGCTGCGGGGATTTGTGGGTCGGAATGGTATGGGCGTATTTCTGTTGGCGTGACGGTGGAGGTTTGGTCATCGCCAGTTTCCCGCTGACCTTTGGTGTGGCGGACTTTTGTTGATGTCGGGTTTTTGGCGGTTTGCCAGTTGCGGGTCAGAATGTCAGTTGCGGCGGTGTTATGGCGGTCTTCTGACCGGCGGTAAGCGCCTTTTACCGCCGAGGTCAGAATGACCCCCTTAGTCTCTTTTTCGAAGATTTTTCTTCAGCGGGACGAACCTGCCAGTCCAATCCGACCTCCTGGAGCCCTTCTCCGGATGCGCGATGCGGGAATCCTCGGTGGAGATTTTTACCTTCGGACTTAGTCGTTTTTTCGAGGTGAAAATCCTTCGACCGGGGTAAACCTGGATCTTGATCCGACGTCCATGGAGCCCTCCTCGGATACGCTGGCTGGGAGGTCCCGGTCAACTTTTTACCTTCGGACTTAGTCTCTTTTTCAGAGATTTTCTTTACCGGGACAAACCAGCAAATCAGGCCGGGTCACGGTTGAGGCAAGCCGACTAGAGTTGCTGCGGCGGGTCGGTCCCTCTATGGAGCTTTTTTACAAAAGTTGGCCAAACTTCTCCAAACTTCTGGGGCTTCTCCCAGATGTCCTTTTAAGGTTCTTTTTGGGTCCACAGCTCACCCCAAGGGTCCAGAAGTTCTGAGATGGTCCTTGGGGGGGGGTGCGGACTACAACTCCCAGAATGCACCTGGCGCAAACTCCTTTTTGGCCACTGGACAGTGGTCAGCTGGTCGCTTTCTTCAGGAGTTGGTGCAGGGGACTCTGGTTAGCAATTTTTCACCTGTAGCAAACAGGGAGTCCCTCCTTGAACCAGTTGAAGCCAGGCAAAGATCTTCTTGTGGTGAAGCCCAAGTGTGCAGCTGGTGCAGTCCTTCTGAGTGCAGGTTCCAGGTGCAGGCCAGGGGTCCAGCAGGGCAGTCCTTCTTCTTCTGTTGTTCTTCCTTGTTGGATGTGGTAGGGAACTGAGGTGTGGGTGCAGGTCTGCCAGTTTTATCCTTGCTCCTGGGTGAAAAGCAGGGGGGTCCTGGTTCTCCAATCAGGTGCAGGGTCCTTCCCCCTGTGATGAACACTTCCTGGGAAGTGTGGCAAAAATCAATCCCAGGAGGCAACATTCTCTAAAAATCCATCATGGCTGAATCTGATTTTTGTAGATTACATCTGGCTGAGCCCACCCACTGGTGTGGCTAAAAATCATAAACACACCCCTCTCCTGCCCTCTCCTAATCTAATCAAGGGGGCACCTAGTTGTCTGGGGTTGCAGGATGAGGGGGTGTTGCTGGTTGCTCCAAATGTCCTTCTCTGCCTTTGAAGACCAGTTTGGCAGCCCTCCCCCTTCCTGCCTCACCATCTGCTGAGGGGAGATTCCTTCCCATAGGCACATTCCTTTGTGTGAAGCCAGGCCACTTCACATCTCATCAAGGCAGCTAGGCCAAGCTGCTAAAGGATGGCCAATCAGAGCACAGCTGCAAAAACAATGCAGGGCTGAAATTGGCAACTTTTTAGGTAAAGTTTAAAACTCTTTACCTGAACAAGTTATATAAAATCCAACAACTGGAAGTTGTGGGATTTATTACAACAATTAATTTGATACCAAATTCTTGGTATGCATCATTTAAGGAGACTTTAAAAATTAAAATAAAGTCTCCCCATTCTAGCCTATGAAGGCCATTTACTACAATGAGGGAAAAACAAATTTGGCTGTTTTTACCTCACCAGGGCTTTTAAAACTATTTTTATAAAGTCCCTGCTTATAGTTACATGGCACCCAGCCCTAGGGGCACATAGGGCACACCTTAGGGGTGACGTATATGTAAAAATAAGGTAGTTTAAGACTTTGGAACTACTTTTAATTCCAAAGTCGAATTTGCATATAACTTTAATTTAAAAGCAGCCAGCAAGGCAGGCCTGCCTTTAAAATGACACTGGGCACTTCAGCAGTGCACCTATGGGTGCACCACCTATGCTGTGGTCCCTAAACCTACATGCCCTACCATATACTAGGGACTTATAGGTAGGTTAACTTAGCCAATTATAATTAGCCTAATTTGCATATCCATTTTATACAGAGCACAGGCCCTGGGACTGGTTAGCAGTACCCAGGGCACCATCAGAGTCAGGAAAACACCAGCAAAAAGTGGAAAATGGGGGCAAAAAGTTAGGGGGCCTCTGCAATCAGCCCTGTTTTCTCACACAAACCCCCCAGCCCACACGCCCAGGAGACTCAGCCCAACCCTGGGAGAGTCTTCCTGGCTTGTTAGGCGAGGAAGACAGTGAAGAAAACTGGCTGTCCCTTTGCAGGGCCTACTCTGCCTTACATCCTCCTGTCAGGGTCACTCCCTCTGGGTAGTGAACCCACCCCAACCGTGAAAGGACCCATCTCAAACTGAAACTTCCCTCTAGGGGGGTCTTCCTCCTCTCTCTCTGCCAACTTGGGTAGTGAGGTGCCCACCTCCCCTACTCCTAACTTTGCTAGGGCAACACCTAGCTTACCCAAAGAGGTCACCCAACACTTGAGCAACCCCACCGTGACCAACAGGGTCAGGGGGCCTACTTTGCTATTGGCCCTGGGGTCTGCCTCCCAGGCCAAGTACAGTGCTGCCAGGAAGGCTAGCACCCAGCAGAGGCTACTGACAGCTGTCAGTACCCAGAACCACACCCTAAGCTCTCCACTGACAGGTGGCTGAGCTGCTTTAGGGGCAACTGTGGGGTCCTGGCACCCCTCTTGCTGTCTAGAGTGGGGGCTACCACCTCCTGTGGCAGACACCCTCCTTCCACTCTCCCTTCTGTCAGTGCAGGGGCAACACCCTGCATCTGGACAGCTGCCTGACTACTCAGGACTTCCTTGGGGTCAGGTGAGGCCTCACCAGTGCCAACTCTGGGCTCCCCCTCTACTGGGGTAGAAGGCCTTTGGCTCCCTGGAACTCTCTTTCAGAGTGGCCTACCCTTCCTTTTCTTCTTTCCTTTTCTTGGGGACCCCTGTCTCCTAACCGTAGGGACTGACTCCCCAGGACTTTGGGTTGGGGGGGCGCCCCATCTGGGACCAGACTCACCTCTGGGAGGTCATTGCCCAGGATACAATCTAGGGGGAGGTCAGCACTGACAACCACCCTAAACCAGTCAAGGATACCCTCCCTCTTTAGGGGCACTATGGCTACAGGTTTGGAGGTGACCTCCCCTGTGGCTATCCTGACTTTCCTGGTCTCTCCTGGGACATACATGTCTGGGGTCACTAACCGGTCACTCACCATAGTGTGACTGGCACAGGTGTCTCTCAGGCCAGTGGTAGGGATCCCATTCACCTGAATGGGGTGGAAGTGCCTACTCCCTCCCTCAGGGATCACCAGCTTACCATCTGGTCCTGTCTCCCAGCTCAATGCTAGGAGGACTTCATCATCTGAGGAGTCCTCCTCTATGGCTACACTGGACAGCCCAGTGCTAACCACCTTCTTTGGACAGGCTGCATCTCCTCTGAAGTGACCTGTCTGCTGACAGTCAAAGCAAGCCCTGCTGTCCAAGAGCTTTTTTAACCCTGGGTCTCCCTGTCTCTGCTTGTCAGAGTGGGAGTGGGATTTACTCTCCTCCTTCTTAGGGTTCTGGGGTACAGAGGGAGTCTCTGTGGTGGGCTTACCACCTCCCTCCTTAGGTTTTTTGGTGACCTGACCCCCCCTTCTTGGAGTCTCCCTCCTGGGACTTGACAACCACTCTGATTCTCAACCACTCATCAGCTGCCTCCCCTAGCTCTCTAGGGTTGGTCAGCTTAGAGTCCACTAGATGCTGGTGTAACCTTTCTTGGGTACAATTGGTCAAGATGTGCTCTCTCATGATCAGATTGTATAACCCCTCATAAGTATTTACTTTGTTACCAATAATCCAGCCCTCTAGTGCCTTAAGTGAGGTGTCTACAAAGTCAACCCAAGACTGGGTACTGACCTTCTGGGTGTCCCTGAACTTCATTCTATACTGCTCTGGGGTCAGACCAAACTTCTTGGTTAAGCACCTCTTCATACTAGGGTAAGAATCTGCCTCCTCCCCCCCTTAAGGTCAGAAGCCTATCCCTCCCTGAGTTGGGGACCAACTCCCATAAAAGTGAACCCCAGTATGAGGCTTAACCCTTCTCATTTGGAGGGCCCTCTCAAAGGACTCCAACCACTTGTCTATATCATCCCCCTCTACATAAGCAGGAACTACCCCCTTGGGTAATCTGGGGCAAACCCCCCCACCCATGGACACCTCATCTTCTCTGTCGCTGCCACCATCTCTTTTCTCTCTTTGCCCACTTTTTCTTTTCTAGGGCCAGCTTCTCTGCCTCCAAAGCTATGAATGCTAGCTGGGCCTCCAGCTCTCTTTCTCTGAGGGACAGGTTCTCTCCTCCTGAAGGGACCCCCTTCCCCCAACTAGCTTTGGGACTGCCCCTAGTGACTGTATGTAATGAGGACCGGTCTTCCTCATCCTCACTTAGGCTCAGATGCCCTCCCTCCCCTGAGTGGTGAGAGCTAGCATCCTCCCCTACTTCTCCCTCCTCTGGAGCTTCCTCTGGGTCTACCTCTTGGGCCTCAGCCCATGCTGTCAGGGATTTGATCAGGACATGCTTCCTGAGGTCAGTGGTTGCAGGCAACCCTCTTTCAGTACACAACCCCCTAAGCTGGACTACTGTCAGTGTGGGTAGGCTAGCCAGATCAAGCTCCATGGTTCCCTAGTTTTGTGTCAACAAAAACTTTTTGCAAAAATTGGAAACAAGAATTTAGAAAAATCACAAAAATTCAATAATTGAAATTAATCCAAATTAAAAATTAAAAACAATCTTTGCACTAGGACAATTTAAAGGATTTTTAATTTGTTTTACTTAAAACTGTAACGTGATACTGAACACAAGTACAGGATCCCACCGCTGCCACCAAAAATGTTGGAAAATGGGTTATTGGTAAGGGCAGGTAGGTACCCACACTTAGCAATAGGCCACTAACCTCCACTAAGGTCCAGTTAGGTCTCAGTAAATTAACCCCAGCTCAACCCTTGGTAGCTTGGCAACGAGCGTCAAGGCTTAACTTAGGAGACAGAGTGTAAAGCATTCAAATATCACAAAACAGTAATTAAATAAAACACAGGAAACAGTTTAAAAATCCAAAACCAATTTATAAAAATAGATTATATTTGTATCTTTAAAATGACACCAAAATGAATAAAATCGGATAAGGGGAACCGGAGATATGAATTTTTAAAGAATTATAATTTTTTTAGCGCCTAGAAACAAAAAGCGTCAATCGGGTCATCTGGTTGCACCTCGACCGGGGCAAAGTCAAAGTTTAAGGCCGACCGCGATGGAGCCCTGCTCGGCTACAGGCCACGGGAGGCCTCGGTTAAAAGTTTACCTTCACACTTAGGCCCTCATTCTGACCCTGGCGGTTTGTAACCACCAGGGCAGAGGACAGAGGGCAGAGGAAGCACCGCCAACAGGCTGGCGGTGCTTCCGGGGCAATTCTGCGCTGCGGTCAGAAAAGGGGAACCGGCGGTTTCCCGCCGGTTTTTCCCTGCCCCAGGGAATCCTCCATGGCGGCGCTGCATGCAGCGCCGCCATGGGGATTCCGACCCCCTTCCCGCCAGCCTGTTCCTGGCGGTTTACACCGCCAGGAACAGGCTGGTGGGAACGGGTGTCGTGGGGCCCCTGGGGGCCCCTGCAGTGCCCATGCCACTGGCAAGGGCACTGCAGGGGCCCCCTAACAGGGCCCCATTAAGATTTTCAGTGTCTGCAAAGTAGACACTGAAAATCGCGACGGGTGCAACTGCACCCGTCACACCCCAGCAAATCCGCCGGCTCCCTTCGGAGCCGGCTTCATCTTTGCTGGGGCTTTCCCGCTGGGCCGGCGGGTGATCTTTTGAAGATCGCCCGCCGGCCCAGCGGAAAAGTTGGAATGCTCCCCGCGGTCATTTGACCGCGGGGTGGTGTTTGGGCGGTTTCCGCCCGGCGGGCGGTGCCCGCCGGGGTCGGAATGACCCCCTTAGTCTCTTTTTCGAAGATTTTTCTTCAGCGGGACGAACCTGCCAGTCCAATCCGACCTCCTGGAGCCCTTCTCCGGATACGCGATGCGGGAATCCTCGGTGGAGATTTTTACCTTCGGACTTAGTCGTTTTTTCGAGGTGAAAATCCTTCGACCGGGGTAAACCTGGATCTTGATCCGACGTCCATGGAGCCCTCCTCGGATACGCTGGCTGGGAGGTCCCGGTCAACTTTTTACCTTAGGACTTAGTCTCTTTTTCGGAGATTTTCTTTACCGGGACGAACCAGCAAATCAGGCCGGGTCGCGGTTGAGGCAAGCCGGCTAGAGTTGCCGCGGCGGGTCGGTCCCTCTATGGAGCTTTTTTACAAAAGTTGTCCAAACTTCTCCAAACTTCTGGGGCTTTTCCCAGATGTCCTTTTAAGGTTCTTTTGGGCTCCACAGCTCACCCCAAGGGTCCAGAAGTTCTGAGATGGTCCTTGGGGGGTGCGGACTACAACTCCCAGAATGCACCTGGCGCAAACTCCTTTTTGGCCACTGGACAGTGGTCAGCTGGTCGCTTTCTTCAGGAGTTGGTGCAGGGGACTCTGGTTAGCACTTTTTCACCTGTAGCAAACAGGGAGTCCCTCCTTGAACCAGTTGAAGCCAGGCAAAGTCCTTCTTGTGGTGAAGCCCAAGTGTGCAGCTGGTGCAGTCCTTCTGAGTGCAGGTTCCAGGTGCAGGCCAGGGGTCCAGCAGGGCAGTCCTTCTTCTTCTGTTGTTCTTCCTTGTTGGATGTGGTAGGGAACTGAGGTGTGGGTGCAGGTCTGCCAGTTTTATCCTTGCTCCTGGGTGAAAAGCAGGGGGGTCCTGGTTCTCCAATCAGGTGCAGGGTACTTCCCCCTGTGATGACCACTTCCTGGGAAGTGTGGCAAAAATTAATCCCAGGAGGCAACATTCTCTAAAAATCCATCATGGCTGAATCTGATTTTTGGAGGTTACATCTGGCTGAGCCCACCCACTGGTGTGGCTAAAAATCATAAACACACCCCTCTCCTGCCCTCTCCTAATCTAATCAAGGGGGCACCTAGTTGTCTGGGGTTGCAGGATGTGGGGGTGTTGCTGGTTGCTCCAAATGTCCTTCTCTGCCTTTGAAGACCAGTTTGGCAGCCCTCCCTCTTCCTGCCTCACCATCTGCTGAGGGGAGATTCCTTCCCACAGGCACATTACTTTGTGTGAAGCCAGGCCACTTCACACCTCATCAAGGCAGCTAGGCCAAGCTGCTAAAGGCTGGCCAATCAGAGCACAGCTGCAAAAACAATGCAGGGCTGAAATTGGCAACTTTTTAGGTAAAGTTTAAAACTCTTTACCTGAACAAGTTATATTAAATCCAACAACTGGAATTTATTACAACAATTAATTTGATACCAAATTCTTGGTATGCATCATTTAAGGAGACTTTAAAAATTAAAATAAAGACTCCCCATTCTAGCCTATGAAGGCCATTTATTACAATGAGGGAAAAACGAATTTGGCTGTTTTTACCTCACCAGGGCTTATAAAACTATTTTTATAAAGTCCCTGCTTGTAGTTACATGGCACCCAGCCCTAGGGGCACACAGGGCACACCTTAGGGGTGACTTATACGTAAAAATAAGGTAGTTTAAGACTTTGGAACTACTTTTAATTCCAAAGTCGAATTTGCATATAACTTTAATTTAAAAGCAGCCAGCAAGGCAGGCCTGCCTTTAAAATGACACTGGGCACTTCAGCAGTGCACCTATGGGTGCACCACCTATGCTGTGGTCCCTAAACCTACATGCCCTACCATATACTAGGGACTTATAGGTAGGTTAACTTAGCCAATTATAATTAGCCTAATTTGCATATCCATTTTACACAGAGCACAGGCCCTGGGACTGGTTAGCAGTACCCAGGGCACCATCAGAGTCAGGAAAACACCAGCAAAAAGTGGAAAATGGGGGCAAAAAGTTAGGGGGCCTCTGCAATCAGCCCTGTTTTCTCACAGGCATAAAGAGTGATAGGCCCTCTCCTTTATCAGTGCACTGTCTGCCTGCATCGTGACGCCTCCTGAGGGGAGTGGACTGATCCTGGGGCAGGGACTGCTGTCTTCCTGTGAATCTAGCTTCTGGCAGTGGTGTGGGTACTTCATCCAGCATTTCATCAGAGTCCAGGTTATACTCTGGGAGCGGTAACACTCTTGCCCTGTGTCTAGATGGTGCAATAATGAAGGACTCACTGGTGTTTGAGTCAGACTGTGGCTGTGTTTCGCTATCCCCCACATTTCCACTTTCTGCTGCGGCAGGGCCTGGAACATCTACAACGGCAATGTGCAGCATGTAATTTTTGAACATTTCACACAATGTTGCATAATAGTAATAAATATAAAGTAACATTGTATCACTATAAGTCGTTTTTGTTGTTTCTCTATGTAGCTGAACACTAACTTGCTATTTGTATGGTATTGGCACTTTAGGGGTGTGGACTACCACTCCCATAAGGCATTGTTGTGTTGCATGTAAGATGTGGCATGGAGTACTTATCACACTGCATCGAGCTAATAGCTAATTTCTAGGGGGCATTTGTACATGCATGTGTCGGGATACACATCATTACTGACCTTACCTTTGCTGGTGCTGGGTGTCACTGAGGTGTCAATGTCAGTGACACCACTGACAGCTTCAGGAAACAGTGTGGACTCCACCATGTATTCCATTGGTGTGGACAGTGTCTGGGTGGGTGGTCCTCCTCTGGTGCTCCTTGCCTCCTTTTGCCTGCTGGCAACCCTCTCTTTGGCATGGAAAAGCAAGTCGTACCATCACTTGCGTATCTCCTCAACAGAGCGCTGTGCAACACCCACTGCACATGTTTTGGTCTGGATGTCTGACCACAGTTTCCTCTTCTCACTCTCAGGTACCTGGAGTGAGTTCTTCCCGAAAAGTTTGTTGTGGTTCCTGAGACCCTCCTCATTTGAGCTTGCACTTCCTGTCTCCTTTCTCCTTCACATTCCCATCATTGGTCCTGGCTGTCTCACAGTGCTGCCTCCCTGGTGCTGGGCTGTATCTCCCTGTCTGCTCCTGTGGGTGTGGCTCCTGGAAACAGCATGGGCTGACTCACTTCCTGATTGTGATGTCATCAGGCTATTCCGGTTTGCCGTTTTCGCAATTTGCAATTTTCAAATACCGATTCGCTATTTTTTTGCAAATCGGTATTTGCAACTCGCAAATTGCGTTTGCAAGTTTTAAGAAATCGCTATTACCGACTCACAATTTTGATACATCCCATTTTGCAATTCTTAAATAGCGATTTCTTAAAATTCACTATTTAAGAAGTGCAAACCGGGAGATTGATACATCTGGCGGATGATCCTTCTGAGCGTTCTTGGGAATCCACATCTTTCGTTCATGCCCCTCATTTGGTGCGACAATTTCATCTGTTAAATCCTATGAAACCATGTCCAGCATGTCAGCCTTTGGGGGGGAGAACTGTTGTGGGTGCACTAGCAAATCCAAGAGCTTGATTACAGTAAGGCGCTGTTGCTTGCAACATTCAGACTTAATTGGGTATATTCATTACATCCTTCAATATCAAGTCTGCAATAACCAATGCTTGTTAAATGTCTCATTTATTACAACCAATGCTTGTTTATTATACCTGCTAAACTTGTGCCATCTGTCACTGTCAAAACATGTGCTCTTCACAATGTGTTCTATATTGAACATGTGCCACCATCAGGAGGATAATTGCTAATTTCCTTAACAAGCAACCAACTGCCTTTCCACCTGCTCCAGCTGTAACTGCCAAAACATGTGCTCTTCACAATGTGTTCTATATTGAACGTGTGCCACCATCAGGTGGATAATTGCTCATTTCCTTAACAAGCAACCAATTGCCTTTCCACCTGCTCCAACTGTAACTGCCAAAACATGTGCTCTTCACAATGTGATCTGTACTGAACATGTGCCACAATCAGGAGGTTAATTGCTCATTTTCTTAAGAAGCAATCAACTGCCAAAAATCACATATATGCCTTTGCTTATTTAAGGATGCTTGTGAGTCTGAGGCCTTGCTTGGTTTCATACCTATTGCTCTGCCCATCTATTTCCAGTCAAGTCAAGCTCCTTGTACTCCAGTCTGCTTCCAGTGGAGTTCCATGGCACGTCAAGTTCCTTGTCCTACAGGCTGCAAACAGTCGAGTTTCAGTGTTCCTCGTTCTCCATCCAGCTTCTAGTCAAGTTACAGCATTTCTCGTCCTCCGGACAACCTACAGTCGAGTTCTGGCAAAATTCGCCCTCCGGTCGGCATTCTGCGGAGTCCGGGCTCTTCTCTTCCATCTTCTGCCTATGATTCGGTATTAAAGGAAAGAAAATAAGAAAAGTGAAAAAAAACTGCTTGGGTTTTGACGTTTTCAAGCAAGTAACTTCATTTCAAGGTAAAGAAAGACTAATTGCTTGAATGAAACAAAACAGAGCTCTGTCTTTCAAATAATTTATGACAATAAGACCTAGCGTGATTTATCATTTGGGTGCAAATCCAAGATACCACTAAACAGGCAAATCCAAGATACCACTAAACAGATATAAAGGAAAGACGTATTTCCTGTAAAAAGCTCTCCCCTGAGAATTAGGAGATCAGAAATAGAGCAAGTTTGCCAAAACTTTTATTGGCAAGCGACTATTCCAGAACACAAGGAAGCCCTTAAGTCAATGTTAGAAATGGGGTCTTTGGTTGACAGTCAGGTTACCCCTGTTCAAGGAAGAACCCTCACTCTAGTCAGGGTAAAAGAGAATCACCCTCAGATAACCCCTGCTTACCCCCTTGGTAGCTTAGCAGAGCAGTAGGCTTAACTTCAGAGTGCTAGGTGTAAAGTATTTGTACCAACACACACAGTAACTTAATGAAAACACTACAAAATGATACAACACAGGTTCAGAATAATAGGAACTATTTATCTAAACAAAACAAGACCAAAACAACAAAAATCCACAATACACAAGTCAAGTTATCAATAAAAATGCAAAAAGAGTTTTTAAGTAGTTTTAAAAACACACTAATGCTGTCAGCGTGAAAAGGTACCTTGGCCGCATCAAAAATAACCCCACATGGGTGAGTGCGCGTCAAAAAGGGCTTGCGATGCGTTGATTCCACTCATGAACGGGACCGTGCGTCGCTTCTCCTTTCATCGGGTCGGGCGCGACGTTTCTTCTCTCTGCAGGAGAGTGATGCGTTGATCCGGTCAGTACTCTTGGGTCCGGGCAGCCCTTGCATTGTTTTTCAACGCACAGTGGTACTTGAGTTGGAAATCCAGCCGCACGATGATCCGAAAACCCTGCAGCGTGGGTTGTGATCACCGAGCCTCTGTCAGCTATGCTGCGAGTCGTTTCTCCTGCTCCGTGCGTCGATTCTTCAGTCGCGTTTCCTGCGATCGTCGTTTCTTAGCTGCAGAGCTGGCGGCGCGTCTTTTCTTCAGCTGCAGATCAGAGTCGCGTCGATCTGTTCCCCACACGGCTCTCTGTGTGTGGATTTCCTTGTCCTTAGGCTGCCAGATTCTCCTTTCAGGGTCCCAGGAACTGGATGGGCACCACAGGGCAGAGACTCCAGGTGCTGGCAGAGAGAAGTCTGTGCTGTCCCTGAGACTTCAAACAACAGGAGACAAGCTCTAAATCAAGCCCTGGGAGATTTCTTCTCAAGATGGAAGGCACACAAAGTTCAGTCTTTGCCCTCTTACTCTGGCAGAAGCAGCAACTGCAGGATAGTTCCACAAAGCGCAGTCACAGGCAGGGCAGCTCTTCTTCCTCAGCTCTTCGGCTCTTCTCCAGGCAGAGGTTCCTCTTGTTTCCAGAAGGGTTACTAAAGTCTGTGGTTTTGGGTGCCCTTCTTAGACCCAATTTCTCCTTTGAAGTAGGCCTACTTCAAAGTAAAGTCTCTTTTGAATGTGAAATCCTGCCTTGCCCAGGCCAGGTCCCAGACACTCAACAGGGGGTTGGAGACTGCATTGTGTGAGGGGAGGCACAGCCCTTTCAGGTGTGAGTGACCACTCCTCCTATCCCTCCTAGCACAGATGGTTCATCAGGATATGCAGGCTGCACCCCAGCTCCCTTTGTGTCACTGTCTAGTGTGAGGTGCAACCAGCCCAACTGTCAAACTGACCCAGACAGGGAATCCACAAACAGGCAGAGTCACAGAAATGGTATAAGCAAGAAAATGCCTACTTTCTAAAAGTGGCATTTTCAAACACACACAGAGTCCAGCACACATCAACAAGCTGGGGGACAGAGGCAAAAAGTTAAGGGAGACCAGGGCAAGGATGAAAAGTCTAACAGTCAAGTTACTTGTTTTTGAGTTTGGACATTACTTCAGAGAATCTGTGAAGTATTGTAAAAAGAAAAAGAGACTTGTTCAGCCTTATGGAAAAGTATGCACAATGTGTGAACAATACCTGATATTTTGTATTAGTTTATGCAAGTGTATTAATTAAGTAATTCTTTGGTAGCCCAAAATCCTAATAACCAAGAACCCAGTATTTTGAAAAATGAGAAGTCCTGACACCCAACACAACACTCAGTCTGGGGTCCAGCAGTCTGATTCTACAGTCCACGAAGCAGAAGCTGGTATTTTCTTTTTTTCTCTTCCAAAGCCCCTTTTCCCTTGAGGACTTGTGGGAGGGCAATGTACTCTTCACAGTGGTCACGTTAGTCATCACCAGGATTAAGGAATTGTCATCACCCCATCGGAACACCTTGAATTCAGGTGAGTGGCTTGCACAAAACACATTGGCCCTCATTCTGACCTTGGCGGTCGGCGGAGAGGCGGCGGTCGGACCGCGAACAGACCGGCGGTATTAAAAATGGCATTCTGACCGCGGCGGTCACCGCCGCGACCGACCGCCACTTCCCCACTCCGACAGCCACGGCGGTCATGACCGACGGGCTGGAGTCTGCGCACTCGGTCCGGCGGTCGACCCAAGACCGCCAACGGTATCATGACCCTGCTTACCGCCGCGGTTTCTGGCGTTCGGGAACCGCCATGCAAACCATGGCGGTAGGCACTATCGGGGCCAGGGAATTCCTTCCCTGGCACTGATAGGGGTCTCCCCCACCCCCCACTGCCCCCCCGAGTCCTCCCCCCACACCCTCCACCCCCCTGCCACCCCCCAGAGGTGGTACGAACCCCCTCCCCACCCCCACCCCGACATGCACATACACGCACCCCGACATGCACACACCCCCAACATGCACATATACACACCCCCTACACACACACATACACAACGGGGACACATACCCGCACACATACATGCCGACATGCGCACCCGCCGAACTACACACATTGCCCATAGGCACAGCAGCTCTCCCCGCCCGCATGCACGCACTCACACACCCCCTCTACACACTCACACGCACACCCCCATGCACGCACACATCACACAACACCCCCCCACCCCCTCCCCTCACGGACGATCAACTTACCTTGTGCGTTGGTCCTCCGGGAGGCGACGGGAGCCATAGGGACGTGACCGCCAACAGAAGACCGCCAACAGAAGACCGCCACACAGAAATGTGGGTCGTAATTCTGGGGGCGGTGTTCTGCTGGCGTGGCGGTGGAGGTTGACCAGTCTCCACTTTCCCGCCGACCGCCAGTGTGGCTGCTGGCGGTATTCCGGCGGAACGCTCCCAGCGGTCGGAATACGCGCTGCGGCATACCGCCGCGGTCGGCGGTCTTTACCGCGGCGGTAGCTCGGCGGTCTTGCGAAAAGACCGCCAAGGTCAGAATGAGGGCCATAGTCATTGGAAGCAACACGTCATGGCTTCACTGCTCGTTTTCATAAAATAAACATCACCATAAATGCGTGGAAAAATTAAACATATCCCTTGACTGCAGGAGTGACTTCGACGTATCTACTGATGCGTCAATCTCTGCACCTTGTGTTTATGACCATGATCAAGGTACTCCGTTCCCCCAGCATGCGTGGCTCCTGTACCCGGCCCACGCTCCATCGCTGTCGGCTTGATCTGTGACTTTGACCAGGTACAGTGCAACTTCAAGTAACCCCTAAAGTACTATGGGCCAGATGTAGCAAACGTTTGCGACTCGCAAACGGGCCGATTCGCAATTTGCGACAGTGCAAAATCGGAAATGGGATGCAAAAAGCCCATTTCCGACTCGCAAAAAGCGATGGGACCCGTTTGCGAGTCGCATCCGTTGCGACCCCATTTTGCGACCCACAAATTGCAAGTCGCAATTTGCGAGTCGCAAACCTTATGCAATTGCAACTCGCAAATTGCGACTAGTCGCAAAAAGCCCAGTTTGCATGTCCCATTTACCACTAACTCAGAGCAGGTGGTAACCGTTACCAAAGTATAAAAGGGGACCCAGAAGGCATCTGGGTTACTCAAGATGGTGGAGATATACCTGATAGCAGTGAGGAGGAGAGTCTACGCAGCCCAGCAGAGGAGGAGGAGGGGCCACAGACAGGAGAAGATATATAGAACCAGGCAGACTCTTTTTCAGCAAACTGAAGAGGAGATCTATGACAAATACCGCCTTAGCAGCGCAGCCATTCTAGAATTAATAGATTTACTGAAACCACAGCTAGAACACAAGACTCTGCGTGGCTGCGCCATCCCTACGCATGTGCAAGTGCTATGCGCACTGCACCTCTTGGCCTCAGGGAGCTATCAGGGGGTCATTGCCGTGGCAGGTGGGGTATCCCAAAGTGCAGTGTCAAGGTTCCTCAGGGCATTCCTAGATGCCTTAGTCACGCACATGTCTCACTTCATATACTTACCAAGGAATGAGGCAGAAATTAACAGCACCAAGCTGGACTTTTACCGCATTGTCCACTATCCTCATGTCATAGGGTGTGTAGATGGGACACACATTCAAATATGCCCCCCTGCTAATCTGGAACACATTTTCCGCAACAGGAAGTGTACCCACTCACTCAACATACAGGTTGTTTGTGATGCCCATTATGTCATCACGGACATCGTAGCTAAGTTTCCTGGCAGTACCCATGACTCATACATTTTTAGGCATAGTGGGATACATCAACGCCTGGAACGTGGGGAATTTGGACACGGTTACCTCCTAGGTAGAGACACAGACACTTGCAGACATACACACAGGTCACTGTGCACGACAATCTGGACTTCCTAACCGTGTACTTTTGTGCCCAACAGGTGACAGTGCATATGCTCTCAGGCCTTGGATCATGACTTCGTTTTTAACACCCAGAACTGAATCAGAGAGGCAATACAACAGTGCGCATAAGAGGACCAGGAACCGGATCGAGCGCACCTTCGGACTGCTGAAGGCAAGATTCAGATGCCTCCACCGCAGTGGAGGCGCCCTCCAATACACCCCCATTACCGCTTTCAAAATTGAGGTCGCATGCGCCATCCTCCACAACATAGCCACCCGACGTGGGCTACCTCTCACCCCTGCAGACCCAGATCCTGATGATGAAGAGCAAGAACAACCACATCGCCATCATGGGGATAGGAGTCTAGCTAATCAAGGCAGACTGAGACGGGACCACATTGCAACGCAATATTTTGGACGGTACGTGTCAACTCCCACCATACTCACCTATTAACCATTTGTTAAGTGGAACAAAAATAACTGTTTTATTAATGTCATGAAGAAACTATATACAAGTTGAAATTGTCCATGGGCAGGAAAATGCCAACCAGTCATGTGGCACATTAACGCCATGTGCAACATGAATCTGTCCTGGCTGTTATCTATGATCTCCTGCCCCTCCTGCCAGCCTGGCTGGTCCCTGCTGCGTTCATGGTGCTGTGCCTACCACTCCTCAGCACCCTACTGTGAGTGGCAGAGACCCTGCTCACTGTTGAGCCCTCCTCCCAGGTGTATTTGTTAACTTCCTGGCTGTGATGTCATCATCATGTGTCAGGAAGTGTTTCCAGGGTGTTCTGGTATGCTTTCTGGAGTGTTCTGCTGCATCTGCAAGCAATTTTGAAGGTATTCGCAATTTGCGACACCCACTCGCTAATTGCGAGTTCGTTTTTTGCACACTCGCAAACAGCGACCTCGCAAACTGCGGACTCGCACACAGCGTTGCGAGTCCGGCTGCGAGTCGCAAAATCGATCGCTTTTTTTTTCTGGCATTCCAATTTGCGACTCGCATTTTGCGAGTCGCATCAACTCGCAAAATGCGAGTCGCAATTTTTATTTTTGCTACATCTGGCCCTATATGGCTTGAGCTGTGTGTAGTTCTGATCTTCTTGACCAAAGAACATATTACTCTGGTGTATACCACTGGATGATCCCTGCTGGGTAGCCAGCTCAGACCATTAATTATAATTTGATGATGCAAGGAGGTGGAAATAAAAAAATGAATGAAGAAAAATATTTAGATTTTAAATTGCACTCAAAATGTATGTCCTTTTTTGTTGTTATTCAGCTTGTTGTAATCTTTTAACAATCTTAGTTTTTGCTTTATTTTCCTCTCCTAATTTGCTTTTTCTATCTGTTCAGCATCTTTGAGATTGTTAGTTAATCCTGTACCCTGGCCCCGTGAAACATTTCAATCTGTTATGGTTTGTCAGGAAAAACAAACACTGTCAATTCACTTCACATCATTACAATGTTGATCAGGTTACCTGTATATTACATGAGATGATTGGGATCACAAATACCAGAGTCAACACATCCCTAGGCTTACACAGGTCTAGATAATAAGTATACTGTGAGTGGACCCCATATATCTTTTGGTCAGGATGATGGTGGTAGCTCCTCCACGTAGAGTTACAGTTATTCCTGGCAATATGTCATATCCTTCAGCCACTGAGACATTGTGGGTCCAGACCTACTCCCCCAATACATCCCTGCTCTCTGCTTAGCCAAGAGTAGGGCAATCGCTACAAATGTCTGATTCATCAGTTGCAAGGGTTCAACCAGGTCGAGGAAGCACAGTCTAGGCGTACATTCTACCAGTTCTAAAATCATGTCAGCAATGGTCTGTATTACTAGTTCCCAGAACTGGCCCACCTTTGTGCAACTTGTGAGAAAGTAGACTCTTTCTAGCCTTGTTACCCCCACTTTTGGCCTGTTTGTGAGTATATGTCAGGGTGTTTTCACTGTCTCACTGGGATCCTGCTAGCCAGGGCCCAGTGCTCATAGTGAAAACCTTATGTTGTCAGTATGTTTGTTATGTGTCACTGGGACCCTGCTAGCCAGGACCCCAGTGCTCATAAGTTTGTGGCCTATATGTGTTCCCTGTGTGAAGCCTAACTGTCTCACTGAAGCTCTGCTAACCAGAACCTCAGTGGTTATGCTCTCTCTTTACTTTAAAATTTGTCACTAACAGGCTAGTGACTAAATTTACCAATTCACATTGGCATACTGGTACACCCATATAATTCCCTAGTATATGGTACTGAGGTACCCACAGTATTGGGGTTCCAGGAGATCCCTATGGGCTGTAGCATTTCCTTTGCCACTCATAGGGAGATCTGACTATTCTTACACAGGCCTGCCCGTGCAGCCTGAGTGAAATAACGTCCAAGTTATTTCACAACCATTTACCACTGCACTTAAGTAACTTATAAGTCACCTATATGTCTAACCTTCATCTGGTGAAGGTTGGGTGCAAAGTTACTTAGTGTGTGGGCACCCTGGCACTAGGCAAGGTGCCCCCACATCGTTCAGGGCAAATTCCCCGGACTTTGTGAGTGCGGGGACACCATTACACACATGCATTGTACATAGGTCACTACCTATGTACAGCGTCACAATGGTAACTCCGAACATGACCATGTAACATGTCTAAGATCATGGAATTGTCACCCCAATACCATTCTGGCATTGGGGTGACAATTCCATGATCCCCCGGGTGTCTAGCATAGTACCCGGGTACTGCCAAACTGCCTTTCCGGGGTCTCCACTGCCGCTGCTGCTGTGGCCAACCCCTCAGACAGGTTTTCTGCCCTCCTGGGGTCCAGGCAGCCTTGGCCCAGGAAGGCAGAACAAAGTATTTCCTCTGAGAGAGGGTGTAATACCCTCTCCCTTTGGAAATAGGTGTGAAGGCAGGGGAGGAGTAGC
This sequence comes from Pleurodeles waltl, assembly GCF_031143425.1. Classification (NCBI taxonomy): domain Eukaryota; kingdom Metazoa; phylum Chordata; class Amphibia; order Caudata; family Salamandridae; genus Pleurodeles; species Pleurodeles waltl. The sequence continues at coordinate 1,658,809,860 of NC_090444.1, read as the reverse complement.
CTCCCCCAGCCTCCGGAAATGCTTTGATGGGCACAGATGGTGCCCATCTCTGCATGAGCCAGTCTACACCGGTTTAGGGATCCCCCAGCCCTGCTCTGGCGTGAAACTGGACAAAGGAAAGGGGAGTGACCACTCCCCTGACCTGCACCTCCCAGGGGAGGTGCCCAGAGCTCCTCCAGTGTGTCCCAGACCTCTGCCATCTTGGAAACAGAGGTGTCTGTGGCACACTGGACTGCTCTGAGTGGGCAGTGCCAGCAGGTGATGTCAGAGGCTCCTTCTGATAGGTTCTTACCTGTCTTGGTAGCCAATCCCCCTTCCTAGGTAGCCAAACCTCCTTTTCTGGCTATTTAGGGTCTCTGCTTTGGGGAATCTCACCTGATAACGAATGCAAGAGCTCATCAGAGTTCCTCTGCATCGCCCTCTTCACTTTCTACCAAAGGATCGACCGCTGACTGCTCAGGACGCCTGTAATACTGTAACAAAGTAGCAAGACGACTACTAGCAACATTGTATCGCTTCATTCTGCTGGCTTTTTCGACTGATTCCGGGTGGTGCATGCTCTGGGGGTAGCCTGCCTCCTCTCTGCACAAGGAGCTCTGAAGAAATCTCCAGTGGGTCGAAGGAATCTTCCCCCTGCAACCGCAGACAACAAAAGACTGCATCACCGGTCCTCTGGGTCCCCTCTCAGCACGACGAGCGTGGTCCCTGGAACTCAGCAACCCTGTCCAAGTGACTCCTACAGTCCAGTGACTCTTCAGTCCAAGTTTGGTGGAGGTAAGTCCTTGCCTCCCCACGCTAGACTGCATTGCTGGGTACCGCGTGATTTGCAGCTGCTCCGGCTCCTGTGCACTTTTCCAGGATTGCACAGCCAAGCCTGGGTCCCCGACACTCTAACCTGCAGTGCACAACCTTCTGAGTTGTCCTCCGGCGTCGTGGGACTCCCTTTTGTGACTTTGCGTGGACTCCGGTTCACTCTGCTTCCAAGTGCCTGTTCATGTACTTCTGCGGGTGCTGCCTGCTTCTGTGAGGGCTCCCTGACTTGCTGGGCACCCGCTCTGTCTCCTCATCCAAGTGGCAACATCCTGGTCCCTCCTGGGCCACAGCAGCATCCAAAAACCCTAACTGTGACCCTTGCAGCTAGCAAGGCTTGTTTGCGGTCTTTCTGCATGGGAATACCTCTGCAAGCTTCATCGCGACGTGGGACATCCATCCTCCAAAGGGGAAGTTCCTAGTCCTCTTCTTTCTTGCAGAACTCCAAGCTTCTTCCATCCCGTGGCAGCTTCCTTGCACCGTCAGCTGGCATTTACTGGGCTCCTGCCCACTCTCGACACTGTCGCGACTATTTGACTTGGTCCCCTTGTCTTACAGGTACTCAGGTCCAGAAATCCACTGTTGTTGCATTGCTGGTGTTTGTTCTTCCTGCAGAATCCCCCTATCACGACTTCTGTGCTCTCTTGGGGTAGTAGGTGCACTTTACACCTACCTTTCAGGGTCTTGGGGTGTTTTTCTAACCCTCACTGCTTTCTTACAGTCCCAGCAACCCTCTACAAGCTCACAAAGGTTTGGGGTCCATTTGTGGTTCGCATTCCACTTTTGGAGTATATGGTTTGTGTTGCCCCTATACCTATGTGCTCCTATTGCAATCTACTGTAACTTTACACTGCTTGCATTACTTTTCTTACTATAACCTGCATAATTGTGGTTTGTGTACATACATCTTGTGTATATATCTTATCCTCATATTGAGGGTACTCACTGAGATACTTTTGGCATATTGTCATAAAAATAAAGTATCTTTATTTTTAGTACTTCTGTGTATTGTGTTCTATTATGATATTGTGCATATGACACCAGTGGTATAGTAGGAGCTTTACATGTCTCCTAGTTCAGCCTAAGCTGCTTTGCCATAGCTACCTTCTATCAGCCTAAGCTGCTAGAAACTCCTCTTCTACACTAATAGGGGATAACTGGACCTGGCACAAGGTGTAAGTACCTCTGGTACCCACTACAAGCCAGGCCAGCCTCCTACACAACTCCATACCATGTGCAACAAAATTGCTTGCCACACCCAACATCGCACACATGCAGTGTTCTCCCGTAGGCCATAATGGAACAACCATACTGGTGTATAGTACATTTGTTACAGGTATTCAAAGTGTATGATTCGGAGATTGTAATTAGATGTAATCATACCTGTGAGTGCACAGCAAAACTTTCAATCAGCAGCGTTCAAGTGCGTATCTAACAGTGCATTCCATTTCTCTAAGAACTGGTGTCCGTCTACCTGAGCATCACATTGAGATGCCATGTATAAATGTGTTACAAGTTTCTGTAATGTTGTGGTGTCGGTAAGTAATATCTGTGAGCCATGAAGTGTGAGAGATGCAGCAGGGAATTTTGGAAACAGATCCTTCACAGCAACCCTCAGTCGGTAGTAAATAAAAACCAGAAGCAGGGCCTTCCAGGTCGGACAACTCTAATACCCTCTGAATACATATCTCCCAGTGTCTTCAACCCAATTTCACGTAATTTTGCTAGTGCACCTTTTTCTTGTGTGACTGATAGTTTGGGGTGGTACCGCAGTGAGAGTGCTGGGGCATATAATGGAAGTTTATCTGCCCTTGCACCCAAATGCCCCCAAGCCGCAGCTGTACAGTCTATGGTATTGATCTCTTCTTGGGGTTTTAATGGCTTCCTATCCATCTTTCCTATCCATCAGGATTGATGTCAGGGGCAGGTGTCATCAGTCTCAACTGCCAGGTGCAGCACATAGCGCTGGGAGTACTTCCAGTAATGGGCAAAATTTGCTTGAGCACAGAGGTAGTACAAGTAAAAATCAGGACCGTTAAAGCCGCCTTGGTCGAACTGTAGAATAAATATGTTCCAGCTGCTTCTCTATTGCTTCCCTGGCTTTATCAAGGTTGGGAAATGAGTTCAAAGCATTCTGAAAACACTGCTTTGTCAATATAATGGGTATATTAGTAAACAAATATAAAAATCTGGGAAGAATTACCATTTTTAATAATCCTGTTCTTCCACCAATAATAACAGAAGACGTGCTGAACTAATCACTTGATCTTTGAGCTTCGAGATCGCCGTACCATAATCATATGGAATTACAAGTTTGGGGTCTCTGTGTATCCATATTCTTCGTGTTACCTGTAATATTACAGTTATCTGACAATTGAGAAGAGAAAGTGTTTGTATTATTGGATTGTGGCACCAGCTGAAAATATCTTGAAGACACATGGGCCAAAGAAAGGGGGATCCCTTGTGTACCTAAAGAAACACCTCAACAGGTCCACACAGTTGATGGTTCCCTTCTTTTTTCTGGACCAGTTACTGACACGACATCTAACCTTTGCCCACAATTTTGGAAACATCAAGAGTATAGTACCTTCAACTTAATTTCTTCTTCTAATCATATGATGAAGTTGGGTATCCCCTGGCTGACGTGGCACAATCCTTACATTAGTGGGGAAATAAGAACTATATCACTTTCATCCCAATTTTGCCAGCAATATTGTTATCCTGCGGAAACCTACTGGTCCCCAAAGGGTTTGGTTTTACCCATAAAGAGACAGGTTGTTCCATTAACACTATGCAAAGGGTACCTAGTCATTGTCAAAGTTACACCGAAGTGTTCCAGAAACCTAAACAGCCTGTCCTGCCCCGGCATCAGAAATACGATTGTGCTATTCCTTTCGAACCTCGAGAAATTGTTCCTTTCGGAAGAACGTATTCTCTATCAGAACCAGAAAAAGAAACACTTAAAGAATATTTAGAGGAAAACTTACAGAGTGGATTGATTACTCCCTCTTCTTCACCTGCTGTGACTCCTCTTTTTTTCTACTGAAAAAGATGTAAGATTTACGTCTCCGCATAGACTTTTGCAGATTAAACAAAATTACTAACAAAGATAGGTATCCCTTACCTCTAATTAAAGATATTTTGGAAGCAGTCAGAGGAGCCAAAATGTTTACAAAATTGGATCTCAGGGGAGCCTATCATCTCCTATGAATCAAAGCGTGAGATGAGTGGAAAACTGCCTTTTAAACTCCCTTGGGCCATTTTGAAAACCGAGTAATGCCTTTTGGCTTGACTAATGCTCCATCTATTTTCAAGAGGTTCATGTATTCTGTGTTTTCCGACTTACTAAATCAAAGCGTGGTTATATACCTTGATGATATCCTAGTATATTCCCTCCGTCCAGAACAACATACTATGCACGTTCTTCAAGTGCTAGACAGACTCCGACGAAACCATTTGGATTGTAAACCCAAAAAGTGTGAATTCGATAAGACAGAGGTGAAGTACCTTGGTTATCATATCAATCAAATCAGCATTGTCATGGATCCAGAAAAGGTGCAAGCTAGCTTAGACTGGCCATCTTCTTCCTCCATCAAGGAAGCCCAATGCTTGCTAGGTTTATCTAATTTATATTGGCAGTTGCATATAGACTTTGCTCACCAAACAAGTCATATCACCCAGACTCTAAAAAAAGAAAGCTTTTGAACAGGCTTCTGTTGGGCGAAGACCACTGAGACTGCCTTTCAGGACCTGAAACATGCCTTTACGCAAGCCCCTATTTTACGGCAGCCTGATACCACAAAAAAGTTTATAGTTGTTACAGATGCATCAGATAGAGCAATAGGAGCTGTACTTTTGCAAAGACAAGACAATAACGGTTTGAACACCCGGTCTTCTATTTAGCACATGTTTTGACAGATGCAGAACATAACTACTCTGTGTTAGAATGGGAATTGCTTGCTCTAAAAACAGCTTGTGAAGAATGGAGTCAGAACAGATCATCGCGATCTTCAGTGTCGCTATCATTTTTAGTGTCAAAACACCCATCAAGCCTGATGGGCTTCCTTCTTCAGTCAATTCGATTTTGTGATCACATACGTACCTGAATCTCAGAACATTGTGGCAGATGCCTTATCATGCTGGTATCCGAAAAGTGCAAATTCTTCTTCACCAAATATAATCAAACCATGTTGAACCATCAGAGCAGTACAATCTTTCCTTGATCAGGTAAAGTCAGAATATAAACACCTCTCACTTGAAGACTGAAATGCCCTGTATCCTGAACTACAGAAAAATAAGGGATACTATTATCACCAAGATGCTTTATTCCTCCCTACCAAGAAAGTTCAAACAGAAGCCTTACAGATATGTCACAGCTCTCCCATTGCCGGTCACTGTGATATCAAGAACACCTAAGAACTACTCTTTCGATCTTTTTGGTGGCTCAATATATAGACAGATACTGAAACCTCTGTGACAGCCTGTCCGGTGTTTGCACAAACTAAGACACCCCGTACCAAACCAGCAGTTCTACTGAAACCTTTGCCTGTTCCGTATGTCCCTTGGCACACGTTGTCCACAGACTTCCTATGCTCATTACCATTGTCCACAGGAAACCGTGTCTTCATAGTAATAGTGGATTATTTCCCTAAGATGGCCCATTTTACAGCCTTAAAGACATTACCCACTCCCAAAGAACTGAGTCACATTTCTATACAGAATATTTTTCGCCTGCATGGCTTTCCTAAGGTTATCATCTCCGATCGTGGTCCTCAGTACACTTCGCGTTTTCAGAAGTTTTTCTGTAAAACTTTAAATATTGAGTTTGCCTTATCATTGGGATTCCATCCTCAAACCAACGGGCAGACTGAACGCTTAAATGAAGTGCTCGAAGAATACCTACTCTGTTTTTGTAATGCTACACAAAGTAATTTGTCTTCATACCTTCCACTAGCTAAATTTCCATACAACAATGCAGTACATAGTGCGGCAGGGTCCAACCTTTTCTTCTGTACATATGGATATCACCCTAAAACCTTCCCTACAGTCGTCCGTTAATCACCTGCAGTGCCTGCAGTCACTATATTTGCACGTCGACTCCATCATATACAAAGAATAATACATAACAACCTTCTAGCTGCAAAACAGTACATGAAAAAGATTGCTGATGCCAAATGTCATAATACACCATCATACCATAAAGGAGACAAAGTTTGGCTTTCTTCTAAGTTTTTGACTTTTCATTTATTTCAAAACAAATTAAAACCTCTATATTATGGGCCATTTTAGATTCTCCAAGTACTAAATTCTGTATATGTTCATCTTCATTTACCTCAGAATTAGAGGATTCATCCAGTATTCCAAGTATCTCAGTGAAAACGCTATGTACTAGATCCTTACCATAGACTTTTTTTCTGTCCTCCCCCTCTTTTGGTTGGGGATGAACATGAGGTACAAGAGAACTGATTCTCGCTTCTTCCGGAACTGTCTCCAGTTCCTTATCCATTGGAAGGGTTATCCCCTTAGTGAATGTTCCTAGGAAGATTCCTCTTCTGTCCACGCTGCCCACTTGGTCCGACATGTTTTTCTTCTTTTTCTGGACAAGCCCGGGGCATCGGGTGGGAGGCCTACTGTGACACCACAGGAGCCCACTGCATCTCACTTCAGACCACAGTGGGATCGGTGGTCTGTTTCTTGGGCCGCCAGGCTCACCGCTGACCATTTTGCAGACATCGACCTGTTTGGTCACGAGTACCCAGGGTTGGGTCTTGGGCTGCCCCGCATTCAATTGCTGCAGGCTTTGGGCGGCCCCCCTCCCATATGTTGTCACTTACCTGAAGTCTTGGCATGGGGCATTTCATCCTTTTTTTTCCTTTTTCTTTTTTGGGGCCATGTTACATTCTTCCCAGTAGTCTGTGGTTTTCCCTGCATGCACTGCCTTTTTCTCTTTCAATGGTGGTGTCTTTTCCTGTTTGTTCCTATGAAATATTCTCAATCCAAGATGGTGTTTTCGGTTCTTCCTGTATGTCACTTCCTGTCTAGGGGTATATAAGGCACCAGATTCTTGCTTTCTTTGCATTACAAACACTTTCTGTTGGTAGTGGTCTTCACTCCGGTTCGGTCTTTTGAGGAGTTCTTCATGCCTCTGTTCCTGCAACTTTTGGAGTTCCTAATTCCTGATTCCGAAGTCTGACACTCTAATTTTTTCCTAAATCTTTCAATGAGGCCCCTCCACTTCCCTCCAGCTCCTTAAGACCCTCCCAGGTGAGTAGCCACACATTACAGACATTGATTGATTCATTGATTGATCTTTTCAAAGATTTAGAGAGTTGATTTTACCATCAATCGATTGCAGACTTAGTAGCACATGTACTAAAGTGTCCTCTAAGGACGTTGCTCATGAGGGCTGTGTATCTTGAGTAGGTTCTGCCTGTGGGTCTGTAAGGGCCCTCGTGCTTTTCCAGGATTCAAACGGGAGGCGCGATTGATTCTTGCCCGCCTTTCCCATCATGTAAGTAGGTGTGCAGTTTATAGTGGGGTGAAGGATAACAATAGTGCCCACACGTAAATCCATCTGGCCCAGGGGGGTCCAATCATGGCCATGCAGTTGTCAACAGAGCAGGTTGTCTGTTGGGCAATTCGGCCCTCTGATCCAGAATTTCAAATACTCAGGGAGGGGTGAGAGACTGCAGAGTGAGTCTGAAGGGTAATTGCAGTCAGAACGCTACTGTTGTCCACCTGAAACTTAATCAATGTCCTGTTGTTGCGATAAGGGTGGGGAGCACTGCTATGCGCTGAATGTTTGTCAGTGGTAAGCCAAGTTCATTCACACGCTAAACCCCCTTGCCAAAAGTCTTACACAGTCACCTACATATGGCTCTCTCTCTCCTGGGACTTCGTTAGCCAAGACTGGGCACCGCTGGGATGAAATACACTCCCAGCCTACTGGCATCACAAGGACCCCCTGATGCGCCCCCTGCACATCAGTGAAGGATGTCAGCGATTGTTAGGGGGGTAATTAGAAGACTAATGCAGTGACCTACAGCGTAGGCAGTGGAGTGGGAGCCGCAGCCTGAGCAAGTGAATGCACACCCCAGGGGCACAAATCCAGGAATGATTAGACACAAGGCTCACCAGCGATGCTGTCTTGGTTATTAGCTGCAGAAATCACGCTGCTCTGTCGTTGTTCCAAGCGGTCAGGGCGCAGGCACCCCCGCAACTCCGCCCAGGGCTGCACAGGCCTCTGCAGCAGTTCTCACCAAAGCGGCTCCGAGCAGGCCCCAAGGGCACAAATGTCCTGTACCCACCACATCCCCCCCATTGGTGCCAGGGCTCACCTCCACTCCTGGTGCCAGAGGGTCAGAGGAGCCACCCCATCCCCCTTCTACACTCTGCAGGCTGATTCAGGTCTCCCCCAGCTGCCTCCTGTGCCAGTGCCAGGCATGCGTTCATCGGCCCACGGCAGGACCGGCGGTTCTCACTCTGCTGCCAAGCATGCAGCTCCATCGGGGGAAGTGGCAGCAGCGCTGTAGCCAGTTGCTGGTGGAGGGCAGAGACGAGGTGGTCAGCTCAACCTCAGTGCCGCTTGCTGGTGCAGCTGTCCCTCTGCCTCTATCTGCAGCTCCCCGCATTCACGTGACCACCGTTTTAAGGTGCCATGGGTGTTCTCAGTAGGCCATGCAGCATTTTCGAAAAAGGCACGTTACTGCAACACCTGCTGCTTTTTTCCACCTACGTCAGGCCGAGCAGTGACCCAGCATCATCCTATGCGCAAGAACGACTGGCTGAACAAGTGATGAGTACCGACTAGCCAGATAATGTATGGAATTTGAGTCCTAATCGGCAGAGCTGCACTAGTGTGCGGCCATCTTCCCTCGGGCTCTCTACTGCCCCCAAATAAGCTTTTTTTAAGACTGAACTTTAATTGTTGATCTCCTATTCCTGTTAAATAACGTCACATCCAGTACACCTGGTGCCATACATTTACGCAGATGCAAACTGTTACAGTGGTTTATTTTTTAAACTATCCAGTATATTTCTGCACATTTGCACTTTGACAAGAGGTCAGTAATTTGGCATGGATGTAGCTAATGAACTACACAAACGATGTTAACTTCTTTCAAGTAACGTGAAAAGAATTTGATCCATGATTGGAGGATACTTTTGTATTAATCTGTTGTAGGAATTATGTAGAATATAAAATTAATTCTTGCCACAAGTCGTTTTACCAGTCATTCTAAAACGTGGAAAGTTAGTTCCATATTTAAAGCTTGTTTTTACAGAATGTCAAGAGTTTTCAAATAAGTGTTTTGTCGATATAAGAGAGCCCTGGTCTTGAATCTACACTTTTAAAGAGGCCCATGTTCAAAAGTTTTACCTGCACAATGTCAAGAAACGTATGCGTAGAGACAGAAGCCAGGAGCCTTAAAATATGCAGTGCAAATGTTCAACAAAAATTATATTTCCATCTGAAAGAATGTATCTTTAAATTATTGAGTGCATGTAGTATCAATTTACCAATTAATAGTACATGTTCGAAACCATTCATGCAGCTCCCTTCAGCTTTTCCCCATTTGTAGCTAAATGCATATATATAGTGGACCCACTACAATCGTCCCTTGATTTACTGTCAGTGTAGAATTGGGGCCAGGACTCAATGAATCATATAGATTGCCTAATTCACCACATGCCTTAATAAACGTTTCCCTTTAATGAACAGAGCTAAGGCAAATATGCCGGAGTTTGGCTTGACATTCCTTCTACATTACCCTGCCTCAGGAAATTATTGCAATATATTTCACTGCAGAAACAGTAGGCTGGGGATCAGGATTAGAGCATACTAACTACTGTGACATTTGCCAGAGCTCTTGCCTTTATTGTTAGCTCTTTTAAAAACAGAAAGAACGAGCAACTCTTTTGGGTGCAGTTTGCCTTCCAGATTCTTAGTGTGGTGATACTTATAGTTCAATATCTATTTACTAAACAACAAACTTCACCACAAACAACATGCGAATTTAAATCCATGAAATGTACCGTCAGCAGTGCATGATGGTTTGTTTTGATCCATAGGTTTCGTGAAGGACATGATTTAATTACTAGTCAGTGGCCTCTGAGAAATAATTCAGGGGAAGAGGTGAAAGACCCCAATTTGCTATGCCATTAATAACATAGACGGCTCCTGAAATATTTCAAATTGCGCAAAATGAACCAGAAACCCTACATCATGTTGCAACGAGGATGGTGGTCCATTCCTGCCACAATTAGGGGATAGCCTAAATCCATCAATCATGGTATGAACTCATCAAATGGTCTTTTGTTTTTTTCAAAAAGTGCCATAATACTGTTGGAGTGTAGTTATTATAATCAAAATTAACATGAAATGATTGCAAATTAATGTCTAATGATGCCGCATAGAAATTGTATTGCTGTGTTTTACTAAACGTGTGTTCGAAAAGTGCCCACGGGGAATGGCCACCAATGTATACGATGGTTAATGAAATTGACTAATAACTAATTATTAATGTACTAATATATGATAGCATTAAGAATTACATGTTAAGGTTTTTGCTGAATTAATTTCTAGGCCTTAGTTAGCATGAGTCGGGGCCTAGCTGCTGGTCTCATACTAAATGTGTTTTTCTAACGTGCAGTGCGCTGACTTGCTGAAGGACATGTAGCTGTACTTTTCCAGAAGCTAGAAGATGTGTGTAACCGTAGTAAATTCTTTCTCATGAGACCCAACTTGCTCAAGGAGACATTCTTGCCGAATGCAACAGTGTAAACTTGCAACAGGTACAAGGTCGCCTGAACTGGTAGAGACAATGGAACCGCTGACTGAGCCTGAGATACTAAAATTTGTACCTGACATTCTAACCGTTGGAGACGTCAATTACAGGAGCCAATAAACTACGTGAGAACTGTTTTAAAGTGACAATTCTAATGAGGTGATTACCTGATCATTGGATGGAGATAATGATGCACCAAATTTTGCCCAATTGGAAATTAGGGGACTGTACAACAAGTTTGATATAATCGTATGACACGAGGAGAAATCAGCCATTACGTGCCTTTGCTATTGCCTAGACACTTTGTCACTCTGTCTTAAAGACTTTGCGGTTTATATCTTTGAACCATCCTTATCTTTGTCCTGCTCGATTCATACTTTTCCTCCTTATGAGGGAAGTGCCCCATATTGCCTGTCTTGCTGAACTTTGCTGTGTTTCCTGCCTGGCCGATGGCGAATCAACTGATGTCCTGAGGACGAAGACTGACTATGTATGCTGACCCATTATGAAGGGTAACTATATGATAATGAAATTGTAATTGTCTGTTTGCCTTTCCTTTCTAGGTACCAACTGCTACTTTTTGATAGAGACCATAGTTAGATGTTTTCTAAATTTGTGTTGCTAAATTGTTTTGCATGAAGCCCAAGATGCTAATGCCAATTCGAGGGTAGTTAAGGAGTACATTAAACGGACGCAAATAGACAAATGACTGAATCAATGCTTTGTTGAATAATGTGCTAATGATGCTCTGCTGAAGTTAATCCATGTTGACGTTGTGCTTTGTTCTAATGTTTATGATATTTGCTTTGATGAAATCTTATTCGAGTTGTCATATTGTGACACTGCTGATGTGTTTTCTGGTTTTGAGACTAATAAACATGCTAGTAGAGTGTAATCAATAGGGAATAAAATATTGCAAATCTTACTAATTTTTGTGTGGTCATTCGTGGTTGAAGGGTCATGGTGTGATCAAACTTTATTGATGTATTTATCTAGATTGGTTTACTTTGACATAGTGGATATTGAGAAAATTATTGACCTAGTGATTTATATGCTGATTAGTTGTCTCGTCCTAAGGTGTCTTCAATCAGGGTCAAAAGATTCATTGGCCTAAAACGAGTCCCAGACAAGTAAATTAGCTAAGACGGGACGCGTTATCAGTTCACAAGTCTGAGAACACCAGTGCTAGACAAGTCTTACTGTAATACTGCCCCTCAAAATATTCCCCTCAACTCCACTCTGCAAAGTCACAGTTGTCAAACACTTGATTCTGCAGCATGGATAACCATAAATGTATAACTAACAAGGTTCAGACAAGTTCAAAATCCATGAAAATGTGTGCATTTTACAAAAATCTACTTTTTATTTTTTCTTCAAATATTTCTTGGGAAAGAGGTGCGTAGAAGTAATTGGAGTTAGTATTTTGCAGTGGTGATTGACAAGGTATCCTGCTCCAGGATCAATAATGCCATTTGCATGGAGTTGGTGTTTCATACTATGCACACAGAGTCTCCTGCTCTTCAACCAATTATTTTGCAGTTCTGCATGACAAGACAGCAGCTCTGTGCAGAGGAGTCAATCTCTGATTACACCTCTCACTTCCTTTCTCCTTTCTCAACTGGAGGTGCTGCTGCATTGTGACTGGGTGATACCTAGCATCATGAACACTGTGAGAACCAGTAGTGTGTTTGTCTTGGAACGGTGTGTGGGCTTCTGAAAGCCAGGAGCCTGGTGAATCCAATGGAATAGTTACTATTCACTGTTGGTTCTTGCAGGTGACTGGTGAGGGAATGCACAAGGGCGTTGTCATCTGCTGATGGAGAAGGGTACCTCTATTAGAGCTCTAGAGATAAACCCCCATACTCCCACCAGTCGGCCATTAAGACAGGAGGACAGGTTGAATGGTGTTCTAAAACATTAGGGGCCATATTTATAATTTTTGACGCAAAACTGCGCTAACGCAGTTTTGCGTAAAAAAAATTTGCGCCGGCTAACGCCATTCTGAAGCGCCATGCGGGCGCCGTATTTAATCAATGACGTTAGCCGGCGTTAGCCGCCGGCGCTGCCTGGTGTGCGTGAAAAAAAACGACGTACACCAGGCAGCGCCGGCGTAGGGGGATATGGAGCTTGGGCGCCCAAAAATGGGGCAAGTCAGGCTGAGGCAAATTTTTCGCCTCAACCCGATTTGCGCCATTTTTTTCGACTCCCAACCCCCATAGAAATGACTCCTATCTTAGCAAAGACAGGAGTCATGCCCCCTTGCCCAATGGCCATGCCCAGGGGACTTCTGTCCCCTGGGCATGGTCATTGGGCATAGTGGCATGTAGGGGGGCACAAATCAGGCCCCCCTATGCCACAAAAAAAAAATATATATATATATATACTTACCGGAACTTACCTTAATGTCCCTGGGATGGGTCCCTCCAGCCTTGGGTGTCCTCCTGGGGTGGGCAAGGGTGACAGGGGGTGTCCCTGGGGGCATGGGAGGGCACCTCTGGGCTCCTTCCGAGCCCACAGGTCCCTTAACGCCTGCCTTGTCCAGGCGCTAAAAAACGGCACAAAAGCGGCCGTACGTCATTTTTTTTGACCCGCCCACTCCCGGGCGTGAATTTTGCCCGGGAGTGTAAATACGGTGCACATGCCTCGGAGTCAATTTTTTAGACGGGAACACCTACCTTGCATATCATTAACGCAAAGTAGGTGTCCACGCTAAAAAATGACGCAAACTCCATGGACTTTGGCGCTAGACGCGTCTAACGCCAAAGTATAAATATGGAGTTAGTTTTGCGTCGGAATTGCGTCAAAAAAAACGACGCAATTCTGGCACAAACAGAGTATAAATATGCCCCTAGGTACAAATGGGGGCAGCTACCCAACTTGAACTGCTGTTGTGGTGAAAGAAATAGACCAGCTAGATAGCTAAGGCGGCCGTGAAAATGGCGTCTTCTTTGAAACTTGATCCGAGACTTCACCCATTTCCATTTAACTGTGAGCAATGGCCTTAAGTATCTGCACCAGAGCCACTGAGCGATCAGCAGTAATCTGACCTCTAACATAACTGTTTAGCCACTTGCTAGAGCTGTGATCACATGAAAGCCAGCTGGCTGATGAGTGCATCTCTTTGGTCGTGCAGTCTGGCGTGGGTGACAGCCTTGTTTAATGTCAGCTGAGTGAGATGAAGTCATAGTAACTTTGCCTTCTCCCAATTCTAGGACCAAGATGTGTGATTCTGCATGGTCACAGGTTTGCATTACCTGGTCGATACTGTTGATAGTGCATAGTAGTGCCCTCTCACATGTGACTGACAACTTTTGCTATGTTCCCTGTTGGTGACAGTTGTGTTGGCCTGCTGCTCCCTTCTGCGGCCCAAAGGGTATGTCTATCTGACAATGCATTGTCAGATGTGTGGGAGTTAAAACCTCCTGGTGTGTGGTATTTATGCTGCAACTGCACACTGGAGCAACATTGCCCTACTGGGGAGGAGTACAATACTGATCTTTGCTACCGATATTGCAGCTCCTGCCTGCTTGCTACCACATCTGTCACTTGTTCTCTCCCCATCCTTCTAGGCCAGCTGGAGAGAACCTGGCTACTTAATCTAGAGTTCACTCAAACTGGAGACTGCAGCCCAATTTGCTATCCGAGCTGGAACACAAAGGTCCTACTGTATTGACTGTGTGGCAGTGTACAACCCACTCTTCATGGGTTTTCTGTTTGTTCTACCTCTTGAGAACAACAGTGTACATGTGGCATGACATCACTGTAGAGGGTCCTCTAGGAAACCTCCCCATGTGACTTGACATATTTTTGTTTCCCACTGCTATTCCTAACTAGTGTATTAGCAGTATACCACAGTCATTCTAGACTAGTGATCCTCACAAGTTTCATGTCCCTCGAAATTGGGTGGCGTTCAGTGATTCTGAGTGCCACATTGAATGGAATTGATAGGAGATAAACAGTGATCCTGGGTTGACAAGCAGCGTTATGCTATAGTACAGTATATTAGCTAGATTTCTCGAGCACTCATAGACCTGCTGATCACTTGGGGCTGGTAGGCAGAAAGTGATCAAAATAATACTTAAGGGTAGAACCAAACATGAGATGTAGCATCTTTGTGGCCCGACTGCAAAGGAATTAATTTGATCTCAACAGGAACATTGTTCTAGATAAATGGGACAAGATAAAATAAATCTACCACCCAATATTGCTTTTGAAATGAAAGGAGTTTTTAAAAGAGATGTAATAGCAGTATCAATTTTCTGCTGGGAATGTATTTGCAGATCTTCTTTCTCAAGTAATTATGGGAGTTCCATAAATACAGTGATTATACAATAAACTTTACCCTGGACTTAGAGCCAATGAAGCAGGTGCAGGAGAGGGATGGTCCTTCAACTAGTCTGAGACAAAGTGACTATTCTTTCTGCTTGATTTTGGAGAATCCAAGTTTGCTTTGCTGCTACCTAGGTACACTGCATTACAGCTGTCTAGGCCAGCACAGATCAGAGTGGAAAGAGCAAACAGATGCTGTGGCGATGCACTGATGTCATTGGGCACTGTTAGAAATGGGGTTTCTGGTTGGCTAGGGTATGCACCTCAGCCAGGCAGAACTTACCCACTCTAGTCAGGGCAAGGGAGTTACACGTCCAAGATAACCCCTGCTCACCCCCTTGGTAGCTTGGACGTGTAACTCCCTTGCCCTGACTAGAGTGGGTAAGTTCTGCCTGGCTGAGGTGCATACCCTAGCCAACCAGAAACCCCATTTCTAACATTGGTTGTCAGCGGTGAGGATAGGACTTGCGCTTGCACAATACCATTGCGACTCATTATTTCACTACAAGGATTGCGTTTAGACCATCACATGTTTGGCTTCTCTTAACTTTCTCTCTTTGGTCATTTTTCCTGTTTTAAGTTCTCAAGCTTGGGTATTGTGGTTGTCACATTTGAGTTATTTGTACCTTTTCAAGATGGGGCTTACCTTTGATTTAGAGGACCTGCCGTTTTACACGCAGGAGGAATTAGAGGGGTTCTGTAGAGAGAGAGGGCTGCCTGTAGAAGGGGACCTCAGGAGATCTCTGAATTTCTTTGAAAGGTTTGTGAAATATACCCAGGGAGGGAGTGTGCTTAGGGGGTACCCAGAGGATCCTGAGTGTAGCGAGGGTTCCCTATGGGAGGGCTCCCAGACCTCATCCCTAGAGAGTGGTAGAGAGACTGATCTGGAGGGTGAGAATGACTGGTTGGGGACGCCAGTTGATAGGGAAGGCCCCAGTGATATGAAGTCCCTTGCTGGGTCCAGTGTAAGAAGCAGGGCTACCTCTCATTCCTTGACGCCTGATGATCTAAGAGATAGGTGGGAAGAGAGGGACCTGAAGTTGCAGTTAGCGCGCCTAGCTGTTGAGGAGAGAAGGGCTGAGGTAGAGAAGGCCTTAGTACAGGAGAGGATGGCAGAGAGGGCTTTTGCCAGAGAAAGGCTCGCTCTAGAGCGCAGTCTGAAGGTTCTGGACTCACCAGCGCTGCAGGTGGAGTCCAGTGGTGGCAGCAATGTACAGTGCTGTAGCAAAGATGTTCCTCACATACCCATAGATCTGGTACCTAGGTTCCAAGAGGGGGGTGACATACGTCAGTGGTTAAAGGAATATGAGAGGGCTCTGGTAGAATGCAAGATCCCTGAGAAGGATTGGGGAACTGGCCTAGGGAGATTTATTCCTGAGGAGGGGAGGGATGCCCTACTGACTCTAGAAGAGAGTGATAGGGAGAGGTACTCCACTGTAAAAAATGCACTGATTGTGAAGTATGGTTTTTCCCCTGAGGAATACAGAAAAAGGTTTAGGGGTGGTAAGAAACTGTCCCACCAGTCTTGGGAGGAGTTTGTGGAGGATTGCTGCATTGCACTAGATGGATGGGTGAAGGGTAGCACAGTAAACAATTTTGAAGGGCTGTTTAATCTGATTGTCAGAGAGCACCTGCTTCGTTGTTGTTTTTCAGAGTTATGCCAACACTTCTCAGTGTGTGAGCTCTCTGACCCCAGGGAGCTTGCAAAGGAGGCAGACTTCTGGTTGCGTACCAGAGGGTCTGGTGTGGCATTAGGGGGTGTTCCTAATGAGAGTGGTCTAGGTGTTTCCCAACCAGGTGTGGTGGGAAAGGCTTGTGTCCCAGGTGGGTCCCGATGTATTGGGGCGGGTAAGGCACCCCATGTCCAGTCTCAGAGGAGAGGAAATGGGGTTGGGCTGAGGCCCAGGGTGCCCGAGCTCCAGTCCCAGGTCCTGGAGGGTTCCATGAGTGAACACCAGGAGGTGAGCCTAGCCTGTGCCGTAGGGCCAGCTGTTCAGAAGGATCCCATTTTGTCATTAGGACTTGGGCGGGTGGCTGGTGATAGCGTTCTGCCGGTCCTGGTGTCTGGTAGTCTCGCTCTACAGCAGAGGAGGCAGAAATCCAGGCATAGGGTTGAGAGGGGGCTGCGGGCCCCAGTGGAGAACTGGGAGGGTCAGGGGTCAGCTCTGAGAGCAGAGCCCCCCAGGAATGACCTTGGTGAGACCATTTCTGGGCTGGGGGGAATCCAAACTCTGTCAGATGGGCAGAGGTCAGGAGACCTGCACCAGCCAGACTCTTGTGTAGCCCTTGGGGAAGGTGTTTCCCTGGTGGGGGGTAGGTGTGCCCCCCAGGAAGTCCTGGTGCGCCAGGCAATGATTCAACCGCAGGGTGGTGACTCTGGGTTGGATGATCAGGTTCAGGGGGTAAGCTCTGATCTGGTAGGGGATAGGTGTGCTCCCAAGGAAGTCCTGGTTCGCTGGGCAATGGTCCAGTCTAAGGGTGTCGTCCCTGGACTAGATAGACAGGTTCAGGGGGTAAACTCTGACCTGGTTGGGGGGGCGGTTAGTGTGCTCACCCCCCCTGTGAAACTTCTGGTGGCTTCTCCCGAGGTGGGGAGACGCAGGACTCTGGAAGTGGGTTTCAGTGAGGGGGAAGCCCGCCCCAGACCCCGGTGCAACCCAAGGGTGTCGTCCCTAGGTTGGGTGGTCAGTCGCCAGGTAGTGATCCTGGGCTGGCGAGAGAGTTGTGCAGGGCTGCTGTACCCAGCACCCTGGCAAGTGTGGATTCTGGTGATACCCCTCCTAGGAGAGGAGGGCGGGATCCTAGACGGAGGGGTAGAGGGAGGAGAGCCTCGTCTCTAGCCCCTGTAGAACCTATCGGTGTGGACCCTAGGTTGGTGGATCAGTGGCAGGGTAGAGCCCCTGAACTGATTGGAAGTGGAACGGAGACAGTTTGCTTTGCACCTGGGGCTACTGCCCCCCACTCGTTATGGTTTCAGAGACCAGAGGCCCCTAGATGGCCTGGGGCCTGGTTCTGGCCATTGGCAGCTAGAGAACCCCCGTGGGTTGGTCTAGGCTGCCGGGGAAGCATTGAAAGAGAGATCCAAGTGGAGTCAGGAAGGCGTAGAACTGGAACATGCCCCTGCTGTTGTGGGCATGGGTCCTTGTTCTATCGCCCCAATCAGGGAAGTACATCAAGGTATTGATTGTTCTCCCCTGGCTTTTGGCTGGTAGGGGGTTGTGTTGGACTTTTTGCCTTACGCAGGGTCATCCCCAGTCTTTTTGCCTCCTTCCTCTTGGTTTTTCTGACCTCTCGCTGTTGGCTCTAGGACTCTGAGCACTTTATCACTGCTGACCAGTGCTAAAGTGCAGGTGATCTCCCATCTAAAGTTGGTATGATTGGCTGATACCTAATTGGCATATATAATTTACTTATAAGTCCCTTGTACAGTGGTATCTCTATACCCAGGGCCTGTAAATGAAATACTACTAGTGGGCCTGCAGCGCTGCTTGCGCCACCCACTGAAGTAGACTTTCAAACCTGTCTCAGGCCTGCTAGCGCAGGGCCTGTGTGCACAGTTTTCTGCCACATGGACCTGGCATCTAAACTTACTTGCCAGGCCCAGAACTCCCCTTTTACTACATGTAAGTCACCCCTAAGGTACGCCCTAGCTAGCCCTATGGGCAGGGTGCCATGTATGTAGAAAGGCAGGACATGTGCCATATTGCATGGCCTGTCCTAGTAGTGACAAACAGCCTAACTTGGTGTCTCACTGCTGTGAGTGCTGCCTTCTCATAGGATTGCATTAGAAATGCCCTACCTTATGTATTGTCTGATTTATGAGGGGTAGCGTAGGCATGTTTGGTATGGTTGTGATGGTGATAATAAATGCTGCTCACTGGTGTGGGTGTATTTTTTATTACTATTACAGAAATGCCACTTCTAAAAAGTGCGCATTTATCTGTGCTTATGACTCTGGTGTTTTGCAGCTTGACTCCAATCCACGTCTTGGCAGAGTGACAGTTGGGGCTTTGTGCATACTTTTCAGACAGCCTGTACACAGGGAGGGTGGAGGTGTCACAGAGGTGCAGCTGCATACTGAATAGTCTTCCTGGGCTGAGAGAAGGGAGAGGCGGGGCACACCTGCATTTGTAAAGACTGTGCCCTGGCCTCACACAATAGGGTCGTTAACCCCCCACTGATGTTTGGAGCCTGTACTGAAAGGAGAGAGGGGGCACTCCCAGAACCAGTTGTAACTGGCTGGAACCTCCTCTCCCTACCATTGTAAAACACTGTAAGAACTGACTATAAGTACAGGGGAATTTTCCCCACAATTTGGAGACTCTTGGAATCATCTTGGAACTGGACACCAAAGGCTGAAAGGACTCACCAGGAACCGCCATGGACTGCTGCTGCTGTGCTGATCTGTGACCTGCCTGGTCACTGTGAAGGACTTGCCACTTGCTGCCTTTCCCTTGTGCTGGCCTGTAGCTGGGCCCTCCACCTGAGGACCTTGTCTTAAGATTCTGCTCCCCAGGGGCAGGGTGCTGTGGCCCCTGACCCCTGCATCCATTTCTTCACGAGGGGTGCTTCTCTGTGGTTGCGGCTGCCATAGCGCTGATTGCAGTGCGCTTATTGAGCCTTGGGAGCTCGTAGGCTCCTTGCTGCATTGTGCCCCTTTAAATAAGATCACCGCAGCGGCCTGGGAAGCTGGAAGAACACTTGCGCACCACATCGGGTGCAGGTGAGTGTCTGTTCAGGCCCCAGGAGTGGTCCGATCTTCTTGTGGCTTCACAGCAGGACCAGGGGAAGGCGCGGGAGTGCCCCCTTCCCCCTGGCCTCTGCGTTAGGAGCAGGACGCTCCTTTACTGCTGTTAGGTAAAACGGGCATTGTTGTGGCCCCCCCCTTGGTGGAAGGGCCAGTGGAGGCCCGGGGGGCCCCCAGAGATCGCGGGTCCCGGGAGGGGCCTGTCATTAAACCGGAGTGGGTGCGTCGTGCCCCCCTCCTGCCCTAAGTTGTTTTTGCTGGCTTTGGGCCCCCTTGTGAGGGGTGGCTGAGGCCCTTGGGGGCCCCAGTAATCACAGTTCCCGGAGGGGCCTGTCTATAAAAGAGAGGAGGTGCATGTCACCCTCCTCTGACCCAGAGTATAAGGGAGGCCCCCGTTTTGCGCATAGGAGCGCCGGGGGCCCCATTGTTCGCCTTCTAGGCACTGGAGGTGCCTTCATCCAACCAGGTACTGTTTAAAGGACCAATATAGTTGCAATCCAAAGTTCTTTCTACAGACTTTTGTTTGATTCATATATTACCTACCTGCGTTTGATGTTTTTACATATGTGTATGCAAATGTTCCTTTTATGGACATGACTTGCTGATATGTATTCCTATGACTTGCCATATGTCTCTAATGTTCCTGCAATGGGCGTTTTATGATATTCTCATGACAAGTGTCTTGGGGTGATAACGTGTTTCCTGACTACTGCTTATGTTGCAGAATACTGAGTAACCTGTGTGTTATGTGTGACTACTGCTAGTTTGCAGAGTAACTAATGTGTAGCGTTCTGACAACTGCTAAGGTAGCAGGATAGTACTGATATGTGATGTTTGGTCTGATAATTACGTTGTGTACAATACAGTATATTTTCATATAATCTGGTGTTGTGTTTCCTTTGTGGTGGGGATATTGCGTCACGTGTGTTGTGTGTGTTGTGCAAACGCTTTACACATTGCCTCCGGGTTAAGCCTGACTGCTCGTGCCAAGCTACCAAGGGGGTGAGCAGGGGTTATCTCGAACGTGTAACTCCCTTGCCCTGACTCTAGTGGGTAAGTTCTGCCTGGCTGAGGTGCATACCCTAGCCAACCAGAAACCCCATTTCTAACAGGCACCTTTGTCATTATTAGAATCTCTGTTATATGCAGGAGCCAATTAGTTTAGTCAACTTTATCATATAATAATTACACTCAGCGTGTACATCAAGTTTCGAGAAATACACCCTATTATACCCATTTCTCAGCTGTTTATACAACATTTTCAGTGCACAAGACTATCCTTCTCTTGTGACATACTAATCTCAGGACACAATTGGCTATAACAAAGCCTTTACTGGCAAAGCACATAATGCCGCTAACATGCGATTTATTGATTATTGTGGCATTAGCTTAACTAACTTGTTTCAAATTAAAAGTTACTTTCACCATCACAGCTAATGCAAGGAATTTACTCTTCTCCATGGTTATTGAGCAGCAGGGTGTGCTGCCTATGCCATTTGCTCATTGTTCATTGAGCCCTTGCTTCAGGGATCCATCGATGACTGCATCTACTGCAGCAGGACACTCTGGGCCTTAGCACCTCCTATGTAATACCACTTGCAGCCAAGTAGGGGTGTGTGATGTTTCTTTCACAGCCACTGATTATTGTTTGTAATGGAGTGGCATAACAACTTGAGTCCTAGGACAAATTCCAATCCAAATACATGTCATGGCTGTTAGGCAGGCGCTTTGTAATGATTTCTGCAACGTATAATAGTGTTTTCTCTAATCATAGAGTAGTTGCATACTAAAGGTGGCAAAGGTATATATTAATAAAGGTAATATCAAAATATATCTGTGTGATTTATTTTAACAATTATCTCTCTAAGAAATATATGAACAGTATTTTAAATGTACTAAAAGATGAGTTTCCCTAGAATTCATAATGCATCAACGTTCCAATATTGTATTGTTAACATATCTTAACACAAAAAGTATACATAGTTCATATTGATTTTAAAACTTAATATTTATATAGCAACTGTCCTGCACCCAGAAGTTTCTTTTCTTACCTTACCTCTTCCCTTTGTCTGTCTCCTACCATATTATTTATTAACCTTGATTATATGTATTGTATTCATATGAATAGTTGCAAATGTCTAGTATACATATTTTGCTAAATATAATATAGTAAATTTCCCTAAAGGATTTAGTAATGTTACGAGTTTTAATTATTATTTTAACAGTCCTGAATTTTAAAAATGTAAATGATTTTATTTTGTTGACATATTAACGGGATATACTGATTTTTTGTCTTTAATTCAAATGAACATTTCTAACTCCAAATATATTTATCAGATCCTGATTTTCTGTGCGTCCAGGAGTAGGATTGATAGCACGTCAGCATTTAAAAAGCGAGACGTACGGAAAACACCGAATACGTACAGAATGCCACATCCCTTGAATGAAACACAGCAAGAGTTCAACCAATGTCTGAACGACTGTGTTTCTGAATTTTAAACATTTATTTTGTCAGAGTGGCATTCATTGGACAGAAAGTGTACCTCACAGTTCCGGCCACACAGACAGCTGCTGTTTATAGCCATTCAATATTCATGGAAAGAGCATGGCTATGAGTTCCTATCCTGGCACTTTTCAAAATTGTGGAAAAAAACAGGGCAAAGAGAAACAGAATCATTCACAGAAAAATAATGTTTTTCACTTGGTAGTCGCCAGCAATGGTTAGACATGAATCAGAAAAGGAAACCAGGAGCAGGCTGCACTCGGCATAAAAGAATGATTGAAGAAATGTCAAGAAGTGATGGAAATAGCACTAAGCGGTTTAACCCCGGAAACAAGTGTAGACTTTAAGCTGCATGGAAAGGAGCATCATTAACCCAGCCAAAGACGGTACTTGACACATGCTATGCATAGGCCCGTCTTAGCAGCGCGGTTAGAGAAACGGACGTCATGATCATTTTGTCAATGTTATTATTTTCTTTTATGGAAGGGAGGTGACTCAGAGCGGATGACAATGAAGAATGCGCAACCATACAACTTTCACATGGCATAATGAAAAGGGTGAACCAAAGAAAACAAGGAAAACACGCTACGAATAAGCATTATGAATTAATTTAATGAATATAAACTACAGAATAATAATATATTTTACTATGTAGAGTAAAGAAAATTAGGCTAATGCACATGAATGATTACACAAGGGTAAATGGGATTACCTTGAGTTCTCTGTAGTAAGATAACATGATTAGACTAGATGGAATGTAGATATTAGAACATCTTGTATAGGTTATGTTATTTTAGAGGTTCATGTAGAGCGCATGGCTACCCGGAGGCCTCACAGCGCTAATCACATACACGAAGGACAAAGTCTGAAGGTTATGCTCTGAATAGCCCGGTTTTTAGAGCTGGCCAAAAAGTAAGTTCATGACTGGTAAGGCGAAGGCCAAGAGGAAGAGAACTCTACAATTTGGCTCCAAGGTAAGCCAAGGACTTTCCACCCCATTTAGATTTTCTTACTCTGGGGACTGAGGCTAGGACTGCCGAGTAAGACCTGAGCTGTCTAACGGGCTTATGAAAAGAGGCTAGATTCTTTAAAAGGGGAGGACCTCTATTGTATAATGACCTGTGGATGCAATAGAAGGTTTTAAACTTTATGTGCTGTTCTACCAGAAGCCAGTGGAGAGAGGAGATAGCCGATTTGGCTGATTCATGTCTCAGTATGTCTAAATGTTCTCAATGCAGCCGTAACTGTGGGCATCCCTGCCTCTTGGAGATTGGCATGCATAGTCCCAGTGTTTAAAAAGGGTGATCGCAATGATCCTAAGTCCTATCGCCCTATTTCACTGCTGGATGCCTCTGTGAAGATTCTGGGGCGGATCATCCTAGGGCGTCTGGAGGCCTGGATGATAGGAAATGATATTTTAAGTCGGGATCAGTATGGCTTCAGGGAAGGTCTTGGTACGCAAGAACAGTGTCTCAATTTACTGATGATAATCAACAAATACACACAGGCCAGAAAAGGTACCCTTTATCTTGCTTTTATGGATCTCAGCTGTGCTTTTGATAAAGTGAACCGGTCTTTATTATGGGAGAGGCTAATTCAGTTAGGGTTGGACCCTATTATTGTAGAGCTTCTCCGGTATCTCCATTCAGGGACAGTGGCAAATGTGAGGGTGGGCCCAAACGGGGAACGTTCGGAGGCATTCAAGCTTTCAAGGGGTGTGCACCAGGGGTGTGTCTTGGCCCCTATCTTGTTCCTTTTATATACTAATGGACTTACAGATTTTCTGATGGAATACTGCAGGGATGTCCTGAAGGTGAAGGGTATTGATATCCCTGTGCTGACGTATGCGGATGACGCGGTCCTTATGGCCCGCACGATGAATGGTCTCCGAGAATTAGTTAGAGCTTATGTCACCTTTATGTCAGCACTGGGGATGGAGGTCAATTTTAAGAAGTCGCACTTTATGGTTTGTGGTAAACCTATGAGCAGGGTTGGGGAGCTAAGGGTGGAGGATCAAGTTATTAGCAGAGTCCACGAGTTCCCATACTTAGGGGTCATCTTTGATGAGAAAGGTTCTTGGAAATCCTGTATTGCCAGAAGGATTGTGCTTTTTCATGCAACAGTTGGTGCAACCTTTGACTTCGCGGCTAGGGTAGGTAGCAAACCGATCAAACCCCTGCTTGAAATCTTTAGGCGGAAATGCCTACCTGTCCTTCTGTATGGTTCAGCACTTTGGGGGTTTAGGGATACCCGAGCCCTTATGGTGGAAGAAAATCGTTTCTGTAGAAGGCTTCTGGGTGTTGGTCAAAATATTCCTGGATTTTGCATCCACCTGGAACTGGACCTTGAGTATGTACAGGACACCACCCAGCTGGCTCCCCTTTTGTTATGGATTTCAGTTTGGAGTAACGAACATGCCTCTCTTAATAGGGATATCCTAAGGGATTGTTTGGCCTGCGACCAGGTAAAACATATCCCCTGGTTGTCGCACATAAGGAAGATGGCTCATGACCTGGGGCGGCCTGAATTGTTTGATTATCCCGAAGACCTAACTAGCTATGATAAAAAATGGGTTAAGGATAACTATCAGAGAATCCAGGAGACCAAGAGGGAGGGGGAGGCTCTAAGGAAAAACTCGATCAGGGAATTTACTATGCTAAAGATGTGGGTGGGTCCTGAGCAATATCTTTTAGAAATCAAGGATGTGAGGGAAAGGTCTCTCATAACACGATTTCGCCTGGGGATCATTAGAAGCAATTTGTGCTTCCCCCTAGGTCAGTATGGGGAGAAGTGTATTAGACCCTGCCTCTGTGATGGGGTATCCCATCAGACTTTGATCCATTTTACACTGTTCTGTGTCTTCTATGCTCCATTTAGAACCCGATTTTTACTACCGCTCCTTAGGCCTAAGGGTTTTGTGCAATACCGTCCTGCTTTCATGTGGCTGCAAATGGCCTCAGATGTACTGGTATGGAAGGGCCTGGGCTCATTCCTGAAGGGAGCTACTACTTGGCGCAAAAATGTAGAATTTTTAGAATGATTTCATTTATCTCTTTCAGCTTTTATGAATTGAGGTTTTAATTTTCTTCTGTTTTTTATTTCTATATATATATATATATATATATATATATATATATATATGTATTTATTTGTACATGTGTTTTTACGATGGGTACGTTTATTATACATGGTTTTTATTGGTATTTTTACAATGTTTTGGTGATTATCTGTTGTAATGGATGAATTCTTTTCATACCGAATAAAACTTCTTCTTCTAGGCTAATGCACATGAATGATTACACAAGGGTAAATGGGATTACCTTGAGTTCTCTGTAGTAAGATAACATGATTAGACTAGATGGAATATAGATATTAGAACATCTTGTATAGGTTATGTTATTTTAGAGGTTCATGTAGAGCGCATGGCTACCCGGAGGCCTCACAGCGCTAATCACATACACGAAGGACAAAGTCTGAAGGTTATGCTCTGAATAGCCCGGTTTTTAGAGCTGGCCAAAAAGTAAGTTCATGACTGGTAAGGCGAAGGCCAAGAGGAAGAGAACTCTACAATTTGGCTCCAAGGTAAGCCAAGGACTTTCCACCCCATTTAGATTTTCTTACTCTGGTGACTGAGGCTAGGACTGCCGAGTAAGACCTGAGCTGTCTAACGGGCTTATGAAAAGAGGCTAGATTCTTTAAAAGGGGAGGACCTCTATTGTATAATGACCTGTGGATGCAATAGAAGGTTTTAAACTTTACGAGCTGTTCTACCAGAAGCCAGTGGAGAGAGGAGATAGCCGATTTGGCTGATTCATGTCTCAGTATGTCTAGAAGTAGGCGGGCAGAGGCATTCTGCACCACCTGAAGCTTTTTTATCACATATTTAGGGGAAGCAAGATACAATGCATTGCCATAATCCAGCCAAGAGATAATAAGAGCCTGAATAATGAGTCTCTTTGCAATGACAGGAAGAATTTTAAAGACCTTCCTCAGGATCCCAAATAGACTAAAACAAATAGAAGAGATCTTATTGACCTATTAGTCCAAAGTGAGTCGAGGATCCAGCAAGACTCCTAAGCTATTAATATAATCCTTAGGAGAGGGCAGATCCTTCAAGGAATCTAGGATAGCGGGGTTAGGCTCTTATAGAGGGTTGTATCCTAGTGTCATTACTTCAGTCTTGTCCTCATTAAGCTTAAGCTTACATTCATACATCCATCCGGACACTGCCTGCAGGCAGGGAGCAAGTAACACACATTTGGTGCTGGAGTTGGGCGATAATGAAAATATCAGCTGGGTGTCATCCACATACAAGACTAATGACAGACCATATGGCTTAACTATCTCTGCCAGTTTTGCATCAAAAAAATGAGCGCCGGCTAACGCCATTCTGAAGCGCCATGCGGGCGCCGTATTTAATCAATGACGTTAGCCGGCGTTAGCTGCCGGCGCTGCCTGGTGTGCGTGGAAAAAAACGACGTACACCAGGCAGCGCCGGCGTAGGGGGATATGGAGCTTGGGCGCCAAAAAATGGGGCAAGTCAGGCTGAGGCAAATGTTTCGCCTCAACCCGATTTGCGCCATTTTTTTTTACTCCCAACCCCCATAGAAATGACTCCTGTCTTAGCAAAGACAGGAGTCATGCCCCCTTGCCCAATGGCCATGCCAAGGGGACTTCTGTCCCCTGGGCATGGTCATTGGGCATAGTGGCATGTAGGGGGGCACAAATCAGGCCCCCCTATGCCACAAAAAATAAAAAAAAAAAGTACTTACCGGAACTTACCTTAATGTCCCTGGGATGGGTCCCTCCAGCCTTGGGTGTCCTCCTGGGGCGGGCAAGGGTGACAGGGGGTGTCCCTGGGGGCATGGGAGGGCACCTCTGGGCTCCTTACGAGCCCACAGGTCCCTTAACGCCTGCCTTGTCCAGGCGCTAAAAAACGGCGCAAAAGCGGCCGTACGTCATTTTTTTTGACCCGCCCACTCCCGGGTGTGAATTTTGCCCGGGAGTGTAAATACGGCGCACATGCCTCTGAGTCAATTTTTTAGACGGGAACGCCTACCTTGCATATCATTAACGCAAAGTAGGTGTCCACGCTAAAAAATGACGCAAACTCCATGGACTTTGGCGCTAGACGCGTCTAACGCCAAAGTATAAATATGGAGTTAGTTTTGCGTCGGAATTGCGTCAAAAAAAACGACGCAATTCCGGCGCAAACAGAATATAAATATGCCCCCAAGTCCGTAGAGAGGGGAGAAAATTGCAAAAAAAAATGGAAAATTGCGAAAAAACAGTGGAACATAAAGTATACTGATCTAAAGATTCAGGAGACTGATGGGCCCTTGCTGGAAAAGCAGAATAAATATCTGAGATCTTTTGCTGAAAAAACAGTGCCAGATTAATGCTATGATCTTGGGACACCTGTGAGAATGTGGTTGTACAATTTTTTGAAGTAGGTGAAAAAACTCTTTAGGGGAGTTGGATTAATGCTCAATTCTAGTGGCATAATATGTGGATTGGGCTGATTTAATTTGGCATGGAAACCCCTAATAGCTTTCCTATAATCCTGTTTTAATGAACTGTCATAGGATTTTCTCCAGCTTCTTTCCAGACGTCTACATTCCCTTTTAAGATGGTGAAGATGAGAGGTAACCAAGGAGCGCCTTTTTTTACGACATTGTCCCATTTTAGGTTGAATGAGTAAAACAGGCTATATGTCAAAAAGTGTTAATTGAGAGAGGATCCTTGTGCGTGGAACATCGTCATTGGAATCTGTGTGTTCCAATTAAAGTGCGTTCATCAGTGATGGTTTCCTGTGCCAGAATGCCTGAATGAGAGCAAACTGGAATCTGAGAATTAAACATGATACCCTGGAAGAACGAATGCTAATTTTTCCATAGACAAGAGCAGTCTCCAACACCCAGGCTTTACTCCCTCTTGTTAAAAGTAGGGGTGGGAGGAAAAATGTACTCTGCTTGCAGAGTTGGCAGAATTCGGGCACTCTGCGCTATGCAGAGTGCCTTAAATTCCACCATCCAGCACATGACAGAGTTTTTTCCCATTAGTGTGCTGGTGCACACCACGTTACTCTTAGGCTGTTTGTGAGTGTGCAAGATTTTGCACCTACTATAACAGCTTCTGGCTGCAATGGCTCCTTGATAGTGCTGCTGGAGAGTGACCACGAGTGATGGTGGTTCACCTCCAGCAGATTCCCTACTAGAGAAGCAGCTAAATCTCCTCAAAACACCCATTTTTGAGTGTATTTTCTACTCCAGCATCCGTTCAAGTTGTATTTTTAGTGCGAGAAGCCTTTTTTAAAAACTTTTTTTCCAACAGGAAGGAAGTGCCCCATAGACTTCATTCCTGTTCCTGTCCAGCAGGCTCCTTCCAGTGTTTTGTCCATCTCCTGGTCACTTTTCACTTGGATTTTGAGGTGAAAGGGTCACTCTCTTTGTCTTCTGCATATATACCATTGGATTTAAGGAATTTGCTTTTGTGATATCACACAAGTATGTTTAAAAATTATTGTATAAGGATGTTATTTGTTTGTTAGGGCCGTCACCAGTATTTCTTTGTACTTTTATTTGTGTTTTTTTTTAATTTCATTGTGGTGGAGGGTCTGGAGTTTGAGTAGGGGGCTAAGTTATTTTTTTTATTTTTTTACATTTTTCACCTTTTCACCTTTAGTAAAGAATGTTGCACAGATCAATATATTTTCTCTATGTTTTTTACACTTGCAATATTCATTCATTCTACATTTATTTTATTATTTGGCCTAACCTGCCAATGGGCCCAGTACTAGTCATTAGAGCTTGTGTGGTATATGTTGTTTTAATTAAAACATCACTTTTAACAGGGATAGCACTGAATTAAATTACAAATCTGTGTTATTGTTTGTATTTCATATTTTTTCTGTAAAAATTGAATGTGTGGGGTAATTTTTGATACCATAGGAGGATGCGTGTTGTTATAAACTTTTTATAACTCAGTTAATTTTAGTGTTTGGCATTGCTGAATTAATGGAAGTATTTTCCTCAGTGTTACTATACCTCCTTTGTCTGGCCAGTGTGTGTGTGAGTGAGTGTGCTTGCCATTGGCCACCATTTGTCTTTGTTCTCCATGCCATGTGACCAGCGGCCATTTTGTGTAGTCTGTGTCCAAATCCCAAATGTGTACTTTGTTTTCCATGCATCCTTGCTTGTTGGTTCACCATGTGGCTGGTGGTCATTTTGTGTAGCCCGCCAGTGTGCTTTTGTTATAGGGTTGCATGTGTTCTTTGTTCTCCATGCCTCCTTGCTCACTGTTATCAGTTTGACCATCTGGGCGGGAGGCAATTTTGTGTAGCCAGACAATGTGCTTTGCTATAGGTTTGCATGTGTTCTTTGTTCTCCATCCCTCCTTGCTCACTGTTGTTGTTTGACCATGTAGCCGGTGACCTTTTCGTGCAGCTATCCAGTGTGCACTTGCCATAGGTGTGCATGTGTTCTTTGTTCTCTCTGCCTCCTTGTTTAATGTTTTTGGTTTGACTTTGTGCCTGGAGGCCATTACCTAGCCATCCAATGTGCTTTTGCAGTAGGCTTGCAGGTGGTCTTTGTTCTCAATGCCTCCTTGCTCTCTGTTGTTTGAGCATGTGGCCAGAGGTCATTTTGTGCAGCCATTCAGTGTGCTTTTTCCACAGGCTTATGTGTTTGTTGTTTCCCATGCCTCCTTGCTTGCTGTTTGTGGTTTGACCAAGTGGCAGGAGGCCATTTTGTGGTGACATCCAGTGTGCTTTGCTATAGGCTTGCTTGTGTTCTTTGTACAACTTGCTCGCTGTTGTTGTTTGATCATGTGGCCGGCGGCCATTTTGTGGAGGCAATCAGTGTGCCTTTGCCATAGGCTTGCATGTGTTCTTTGTCCTCCATGCCTCTTTGCTTGATGTTGCTAGTTTGACCATGTGGCCTGTGGCCATTTTGTGCAGCCACTCTTTCATTATGTCAGTTTTGAAAGCCATTTTCTAGGGAGATTTATGGGAGAGGGCCATGGCTTTTTGTTCATTTTTTACTTTTCCCTGATATTAGTTTAATGATATTCTTGAGGATCATTGTAGTATGTGTATGTTATGTATATATAATTATGTTGAACAGTGCTTTATATAACATGCATTGTTTTAAAATTTTCACCTGCAACTTTTTGCCTCCCAATGGGTTTCTCATGCACCCGCAGTACAAACATCAGCAATTAATTTTCTTTTTTTTCCATTTTTTATTTACATTTTTATTGTGATGTTCAATTTTATTTTCTTTTTTTTTTTAATCTAATTTACTTTATTTTATTTTTTTGCATTTTGCCTCCCTCCTTCCACTCCCTGACTGCCATGGGTACACAGCCACTCAACAGCATTAGATATTTTAGGTGTTATTCCATTTCCCCCTGAATCCCTTGCCTGCTATAGGGGCACACCAGCCTTCATTTGTTTAAGGATTATTCCATTTTCCCCTGCACCTTCCTGACTGCCACAGGTGTCTGCCTTAGAATAGACGCACATAAAGCAAAGAGCTATATCTGAATGCTGTGTTATCCAGATTGGAGCTGAAATTTTATGTTATGATGGTGTGGTTTGACTTTAAAATGGTTGGATATATTGTAGTTAATTATTTATGATGCTACCCTAAGTAACCAACCACAACTAAACTATATTGTTTTTGTCTATACTAATTCAAACTGCAACAGTGCCACATTTCACCAAATGTTTGTTTTGCTTGTTTGTTTCTAGGTGAACAAGAGAAGAGACATCACCTTCTGTAATGCCAGACAAAAGGCCTGTCTAAAGACACGTGACCACACAACATGTAATGTCAATCCTCCAATCTCTTCTGCTTGTGCAGCTCTTTGCCACTGCCAACTGACAGATTTAAGAAATCAAATAAAGGTGCTGCCAAGAAGGTGGCCATTGAGAATAAGCAGCTTTCTACCACTGGCGTGCCAACCACAACCTTTTTCAGGAAACTTGTGCCTGCTACACCGGCCTCTGGGGAGGAAGCTGGGAGTAGCACTCCCACATCAACGGCACCACCCTCCTAAGCCTAACCCATATCTGTCAGTAAGGCAGCCACTGAAATCATGGTGATGGGGACAAGCTGTGACATTGATTTGGATTTGCCCCTTTCACAAAGTAGTACCCAGTCATTTCAGGAACCAGAGCAAAGTGAACAGCAGCCCCAGTCAGCAATAGTAGATCTTCCTGGAGTGCCTGCTGAACAAGATTCTCCTCTTTTAGAAACATTGGCTCCCAGATCTCGAGCAAGGAAAAGGAAGGGTACCCCACTGTCTTCTCCAAGCATCTCATCTGTTGATGATCAAGGCATGGATTGGACCACAGCAGAGTCCTAGAGATGCCAGGTGAGGCAAGGGAAAATAAAAGTTCCTCAAAGCCTTATGGGCCACATTTACAAGGCCCTAGTGGCACATTTGGCCACCAAAACATCATTTTTGTTTTGTCCTCATACACCTCCAAAACTTTGTTGCACCTTCATTCCGCAAGCTTCTCACTTTCCATGGCCAAGAATGTAAAGGTGGACACGCAGCCCAAGGAGGCCCATCTCACCCACTCAGCCTTCCTGGGGTCACCCTCGTGGCTGGCACGGATGAAAGAGGGGTTTTTATATCATTGGACTATACCCCAAAAGTTATCTTCTTTTAGCGGCTCTGAAAGGAGGGGGGGCCCATTTCAAAAGCGGAGTCCATAACTTATTTTTCTTCAGTCTCTGCCTGGGGCCACCCACCATTAAATCTAATTTGACCGTATTCAAAAGAGCCTCAAACCAACTCCTGTGCAGGGGGGGTATAACATAACCCACTTCAAACAGATCTCCCTTCTAGCCAAAAGAATACCATATAACAACAAATTCCTCTTTTCTCTCGACCAACCCTTCAGATCATGTGGTTTCCCAAAAACAATGAGGGAAAGATTTACAATTATTCCCTTCCCTATAACGTGTGACAATGTTCCCGCCACCTCAGTCCAAAAAGAAACAATTGCTGGACACTCCATAAACATATGGATATCAGTAGCATTTGGGGCACCACATTTAACACAGTTCACCACTTCCCCTTTCTTTATTTTAGTGAGTTTTGCCGGGGTAATATCAGCTCTATGTATCACACACAAGTGATTTTTCCTCAATGGGACAGCTTTTACTACCTCAAAGCACATTCTCATAGATTCTTGCCATCCTAGCTGTGCCAATTCTCTTGTCATGGTGCTCCCCATAGCTGCTCAGGCAATTTAAAGTCGCCATCAATTAGCTCAATTAGCTCCAGAATCTCCCAGTACCACATTGAGACCTTATTACTATTGGAGAAGCCATTAAAGAGATCTGCTAAGGGATTTTCCCCCGCCAACTTAATCAAATGGACTATGCCCAAGTTTCCACTTGAATATATTTAAATTCTTCCCAGAAGAGTAATGCTGCTTCCCTTAAAAGTTTGCTCCAGTATTCCAGACCGGCTTCCCTAATTGGTTTGGCCAATGCATCTTTCAAACATTCTGATGTGCCTGGAGAGTCCTAAATCGGAGCCCACTGATTGTAGTAAGCTATCTTAGTGATCGTTTTAACCTGGTGCCAACGCATTGCTGCATCCTTCAAGACTTTTAATCTTATTTTCTTGAAAGATTTTGGATCACCAAACTTAAAAAGAAAATGATTTGCAGCTCCATGGATAGTTTGTGTCCTAGCCTTAAACATAACACCCATCACTGTATCATCCAGTGAGTCAAATAACAACCTTGAATTCCTCAATAGGAAGGCCCATGCATATAGTTGTAGATCTGGCAATAATAGGTCTCCCTTTTCTCTCCTCCTCCGCACCTTTTTCCATGCAATTCTGGCGCCCTTACATACCCAGATAAATGTGTTAATGCTGGTTGGAGCTTATTGAGATACCTGCCATTCATTTGTAATGGGATAGCATTCTGAATGACATTTTTTTGGGGCAAAATAATCATCTTAACCAAGTTTACCCTCTCCAATATCATCAGCGGGAAATAACCCCATCCCTTCATTAAGTTAATGCACTGCTCTAAAAGCTTTTCCTGATTTTTCACTACAAGTTTCTCAATGTCTTGTGTAATAACTAAACCTAAATATCTTATTTCAGCCTTCCCCTGCCGTATCTTCCCTTCTTGATTCCATGCCATTATTTCGGTCTTTTCTGAATTCACCTGATAATCAGAAACAGAGCCAAAATCCTCAACTAACCTTAATAAGGCTGGGAGTGCGGTGGACAAATTTGTGGCATACACCATTAAGTTGTCAGCATAAAGTGCTACCTTCCTCTCCCACTGCTCCCACTTAAAGGGAACTATTTCAGTATCCTGTCTTATTTTCCTGGTGAGAGGTTCAATATACAAATCAAACAACAGTGGAGATAAAGGGCAACCCTGTCTGGTACTCCTGGATATCCTAAAGGGCGTTGTAAATTTCCCGTTAGTCAAAATTCTATATAGATCTGTTTTATGGCCCTACAAAAGTTATCTCCTAAATTATGATTCCTCAGCATTAGAGTTAAATAGTCCCAACTAACCGTATCAAAAGCTTTCGTAGCATCCAGAGATATGATCCCTAAAGGGATCTTATAGGTGGTTGCCAGATCTATTGCCCTAATTAAAGTATGCGTAAGCTCATGTAGGTGCCTACCCTTGATAAAACCATTCTGATCTACATTAATCAAATCTTTCCCTATGGCGTTTAATCTGTCCACTAATATTTTTGCAAATAGCTTGTAATCACGATTTAGCAATGAAATGGGTCTATATGACTCGCACCTAACCGGATTTTTACCTGGTTTCAGAATCAGTGAAATGATCGCCTCATTCCAGTAGGCTAGAATGGGAGAATCATTTGCAAAGACCTCAGAAAATAATTTTAACAGGAGTAGTATTAATGCCTGCTCCAGTACTTTATACAGTTCACCCGGGAGACCTTCTGGGCCTGGGGCTTTCTCTCCTTTACTACTCCTTAAGACAGCTGTTGTTTCACCTAACGTAATAGGTCTATTCAACCAGAGCTGCTGCTCTGGTGATAAGGAAGGAAGAGTACCCTTCCCTAACCAAGTTTGAAACTCTGTTTCCCCAACCATTATCTCTTCAGTATAAAGTTGGGGAAAAAATTGCAAAAAGGCACTATTTATTTTTTCACTCTCTGTCGTCTTTTCCCCTCGATCTAACTCAACTTCCTTGATGCAGTTTCTCACTTGATCCCTTTTTACTTTCATGATACAAAAATAGGTACACTGTTCCAAGCACACAGAGGGTTCACACAGGTGAATCAACTTAATCAGGAGCAATACCCTCATGCATCACAATGGATGACTGGCATCATCATTGGGAAAGCTCCTCGTCAGGCTGGTGCTGCAATGCCTGGCGGGCTCCCCTAAAGGGGTGCTCTTAACCACTTTGCTCAAATAGTAGCTCTGAAAAATTGAAAAATTATCAAAGGGCTACCCAATCTTAGGGACCCAAGTAAATGTTGGAGAGAATGAAACGTTAAAATTGGTTTACCATCGACAAAGATAATTCATAATTTTAATCAATAATGAGTGTGATGGCAACCAAGATTAAAAACAAAAATGCGGAGTAATGTGATTATTTATGCACACCTACTCTCACTTAAAGAAGGGAGAAACCATTTGTTTCCACGTGGAAACACTCGCCAAAAATGGATAATGGATCAAAAAGGAAAACAAAGAGAAAAGAAAAAAGAAGAACATCCCGATTCAGATTTTGAAAATCGGTTGTTCGTCTCAGTGCCTAACAATGTAGTCAATAAATTCCAAAGTGGCATATATCTCAATTAGGTAAATAATTCCGTCAAAAAACATCTTAGATCAATGCTATCAGGGCCCAAAAACCATTCCAAGATCTGTCAAAGTTAATTCATGTGCGGAGGGCCAAGTGAATATAACTGAATGGTTATTTGCCACACAACAAAAATAAAAATTATAGATAAAATGTTGTCGGTGCAACAGAATGTATCCTAAGGTGAGTGGGAGGTCCAGGGGATATCATTGTTAAGTTCCCGCAGTGATGTTCCCAATTTAAAAATCCATCTTTGTTCTATTCTAGAAAGTGAATTAGAACCATGTGGGAGAACTTTCGGAGCTTCTAGGACCACCCATTGAAGGTCGTCTGGTGAATGCGTGGCGTCCAAAAAATGGGAGCTCAGTTTAGTGGTCACTCTCCGACATCTAATGTTGCTTCTGTGTTCATTTATACGGATCTTAACTGGTCGTGTGGTCATCCCCACATAACGTAAGCCACAAGGACAAGTAATCATATAAATACAATTTTTGGAATTGCAATTCGTGTGTTTCTTTAGAAACCACCTTCCAATAGGGTCCAAATCTATGAATGTGACCTTACTGGTTAAGGGGCATACGTTGCAATTGCCACAAGGAAAATGGCCTACTACGGGCGGGCAATGCCACAAGGTTTTTTGTGTTGGGATATCTCAGGATTGTGGACGTGTATGAACCACTATTGGGGTGATTCTGACCCCGGCGGTACTAGACCGCCGGGGCCAGGGTCGGCGGGAGCACCGCCAACAGGCTGGCGGTGCCCCGCAGGGCATTCTGACCGCGGCGGTTCAGCCGCGGTCAGAAGAGGAAAACCGGCGGTCTCCCGCCGGTTTTCCGCTGCCCTTCTGAATCCTCCATGGCGGCGCAGCTCGCTGCGCCGCCATGGGGATTCAGACACCCCATACCGCCATCCTGTTCCTGGCGGTTCGCCCGCCAGGAACAGGATGGCGGTATGGGGTGTTGTGGGGCCCCTGGGGGCCCCTGCAGTGCACATGCCAATGGCACTGCAGGGGCCCCCGTTAGAGGGCCCCACTTTGAATTTCACTGTCTGCATTGCAGACAGTGAAATTCACGACGGGTGCAACTGCACCCGTCGCACCTTCCCACTCTGTCCTCGTGGGAAGGGTTTTTGCACTGGGCTGGCGGGCGGCCTTTTGGCGGTCGCCCGCCAGCCCAGTGCAAAAGCCAAAATAACCTCAGCGGTCTTGCGACCGCGGAGCGGTATTTTGGAGGGGGGAAGTCTGGCGGGCGGCCTCCGCCACCCGCCAGACTTAGAATGACCCCCTATATCTTTTATGTTAGAAGTACGTTTGAAGGAAAAAATGGGTCTTGGCATGACACCACCGCCACTTTCCAAAATTGGCCAACGTTTATTAATCACCTTTTTAATGATGTTAGACAGAGGAGAAAATGTTGTTACACGGGTTATGCATGTCTGAGGATTTTTTTCATTTTTGGCCAATAAGCAATCCCTATGATTTTTTTTTGCTCTCTTACGGGCCTCATTAATCGTCTTAGTTGGATAATGTCTGTCGCGGAGTTTGGTTTGTAAAATATCTGCTTGTTTGTCAAACTCATGTATGGAGCTACAGTTACGTCTCAACCGAAGGAATTGACCCACTGGTAAATTGTCTTTAAGAGCTTTCGGATGGTGACTTTCATGTAGAAGAAGACTATTACGGTCGGTTGTTTTTTTAGTAAGTCGTGGTACTTAGTGAGCCATTATCAATGGAGATCATCAGATCCAAAAAGGGCAATTGAGTTGCGGAAACCGAGGCCGTGAATTTTAAGTATGGGTCAAGGGAATTAATCCAGGTGATAAAGTCATCTGTTAGGGATAGTGGTCCTTGCCAAATTATCAAGATATCGTCTATGTAACGTTTCCATAGACTAATATCTTTCTCAAACGGGTTCGATGTTGCTAGAATATGTTTCTTCTCAAAATCATACATATAAAGGCAGGCTAGGCTCGGAGCGAAAGTGCTCCCCATAGACGTACCTCTCGTCTGATGAAAAAATTGTTCTTCAAACAGAAAATAATTCTCTGTTAAAGCCAACGTGGCACATTGCATGATAAAGGTTATAGGTGTGGTAGTGATGGAAGAATCATTTCGTAGTGCCGATTCTACTACTCTAAGGGTAGCGGCTTGAGGGATGTTCGTATAAAGAGCTTCCACATCTAGAGTGACTAGCGCCTGTACTTCTGTACCCAAGTTGACAGATTCGATTAAGTTGAGAACATCCTTGGTATCTTGTAGATAGGTAGAGGATTGTCTTACAAGGGGCTGAAGGAAGTGATCGCAGAAAATTGACAATGGTTCTAAAATAGAACCAATACCTGATACGATTGGTCGTCCAGGTGGGGGTTGAATACCCTTGTGAATTTTTGGTAAGCAATAAAAGTACGGTATTCTTGGGTGAGATGTGTCAAGGAATTCAGCTTCCTTGGGGGAGACCCATAAATTGATTTTTGCTTCTTCCAACAGGCTTCTGATTTGTATTTGTAGTCTGTCTGTGGGATCTCTGGCTATTTTCGTGTAGTATGTAGTATCGCTCAAAAGACGTAGGCACTCACGTCTGTACTCCGCAGTATCCATCACCACAATAGCTCCACCTTTGTCGGCTTGTTTAATCACGATATTTGGGTCACTTGCTAGCTGGTTTAGAGCCAATTTTTCTTGCTTAGGAATGTTAATGTAAGAATGTTTAGGACGTAGGTGCGAGATGTCTGTTAATACTGCTTTTTCAAATGTTAATATTTCACTAGGCATCGACGTTGTTGGAGGTAAAAAGGTGGAAGGTTTCTTTAGACCGGTATCACATATTGGTCCCACCGGTTTGTCTTTGAAAAACACATTGAGGTGAATTTTTCGAAAGAGTTGGGCTAATTCAATGTGTAGGCGGAAGAAATCTTCATTAGGAGTGGGGACAAAGCCCAAACCCCTATTAAGGACATTGGTCTCATCAGTTGAGAGATCCCTCTGGGACAAATTCACCACTAGGTTCTGGGTGTGGGATTCTTTGTGTGGCTCCTCGTCAGCATCTGAGGTTCTTCTTTGGACCATTGGACCATTGGACCTGTCTGCCTCTTCCTCTTCTTCTGCCTCTCCCTCTGCCCCGGCCGCGGCCTAAAAAAGGCGTATATGGCATAAAGGGGCAAGGTTGGAGGAACGGGAAAGGTGGTTGCCAAGAAATTGGTTGATTCATAGGATAGGGAGGATAATTATAATAGGGTTGTGGTGTGTTCTCGTCCGAACTCCAACCTTCAGATGATGATCCTCTATTATATTGACGTGGTTTTTTGCATGAGGCTGTGGAATAATCAGAAGAACGTGACTGGGTATCAATATCATAGTCTTCTTTGATATAAGGGTAAACCTTCTCCCTACTTAACTTGATGATGTCTTTTTGGAGTTTAGTAATTTTTTGCTGAGTAAGGAACTCCTTTGTTTCGTTCAATTCTGCATTGATTTCTGTAAGGCGGTTTTTAAAGGCTGTTAGTGTCACCGTGGTTTTTATAGTGTTTTCAATGGCACTAATTTGTATGGAAATGGAATCTGCAATACGTTTAGAAGTGTTGATAATCAATATCAACCAATCTCTGGTACATTTCCAAGCGATTTGTGACCAGTCTTTCCTAAAGGCTAAATCTTGTAGGAAAATCCTCAGTATATTTGCTACTAACAAGCCGTTAGGTGCTATATTTGCACGTAAGTATTCGATCATGATGGTCCCATGCATGACTGTCTTCCCAATGATGATGCCAGTCATCCATTGTAATGCATGAGGGTATTGCTCCTGATTAAGTTGATTCACCTGTGTGAACCCTCTGTGTGCTTGGAACAGTGTACCTATTTTTGTATCATGGTTCTATTGGGAGGCTGTACACTGGACCAGTAATCTCCCGGTCCCTCTTCCATTATTATTTTTCCCCTTTTTACTTTCCACACAATAATTTTCCTGGACTTTCCCCATATTCAAATGCGCCAACTTGCTTGCCTCCCATCACTTTGCAAGTCTTGATTGTAAAAGGGCTTCAAATTGCTGTTTGAAAGTGTCCAGCTTTTGTTGCCCCACCAGCTTCTCCCCTTCATCCATACTCTTCAACAACTGCTCTCTACATCCCCTCATCTCTGTTTCTAAATACTCTAGTTCTGCCCTATACTGCTTGTTCTTATAACTAGCACTATTCATAATTACCCCTCGTATCACTGCTTTATAAGTGTCCCAGACCACATTAAATGAGGCTGAACCTAAATTCTCCTTAAAAAACTCCTCAGTCTCTACACACGGCTTGGTTACAACTTCTTCATCTCACAATAAAGTACGATCTAAAGTCCACCAGTTTGCCTCTCTTCTTTAGTAAGGTCATTTTTAATACTACAGCTCCATGATCCGATAAGTGAGGGGGAAGGTACACTATGGGCCTGATTCTAACTTTGGAGGACGGTGTTAAACCGTCCCAAAAGTGGCGGATATACCACCTACCGTATTACGAGTCTATTATATCCTATGGAACTCGTAATACGGTAGGTGGTATATCCGCCACTTTTGGGACGGTTTAACACCGTCCTCCAAAGTTAGAATCAGGCCCTATATCTTCTACCGCATCACACCATGCCTGGTCCACCAAAAAATAATCAATACGTGAAGAATGACTATCTTTTTTATTATTGTATGAGAAAACCTGCTGCAAACCGGCTCTATCCCTCCACCAATCGTGCAATGCCCTTTCCCTCATCATCCTTCTCAACAACTACTAAGATTTTGAGTTAACTATTGATCTACTTTTTGTGTATCTATCAAGCTTACTATCTAAAATTACATTGAAATCCCCTGCCATTAATACTGGATCAGGAAAGTCCAAAAGCTGACAAATCAGCTTTCTGAGTGATTATATATCATCACAGTTGGGGCCATAATATCCTACCAACGTAATGAGTCTTCCAAATAGCCGTACTTTAGCTATTATCCATCTACCTGTATTATCTGTATTGACCTTTAATATTACTACATCAGTCTGATGCTTAAACAATATTACCACCCCTCTAGTATTAAAATCCTGTTCAGTACATACACAAAAATCGTATAGGTAATATAAGATCGTGTCTCTCCTACCTCTCACCCTCAAGCCATTCACATTCCAAGACAACATTTGAAAACCTTGGTTATGACTGGCCCCTTGAGCTACCCCCTTCCTATCCATCTCTTGTGGTTTGTTTAACATCTTCTGAGATGCACAGGACTTTTTTCCCAAATTTTCTCCCATCTGCTACCCACCCAGTGCTCCGCAAACCTCCCAGCCCCGCTGTGCCCCCCTTCCCACCCTTGGAGAACCCTCCCTTCATACGGACCGATAATGGCCCAATTTTGAAGCACCTTTGGGTCTTCCTCAGCAATACCCACAACTATTTCTTGATAGCTCTGTCTTTAATAGTCTCCAGTAGCTCATCCGCTGCTTTAACCTCTCTTATAATATACATTTTGTTATTATACATGATCCTGAAGGTCGCTGGGAATGTCAACTGTACAGATACACCCAGTTTCCTGAACTCCTCCATCCGCCTCCCCAGCTCGCACTGTCTATTTATAGTCACACTAGACAGATCTGAACTGACCTCAAATGTAAAATGATCTCCCTTTAGTGTTTTCTGCCTAAGCACCAAGGTCAGGATTTTCTCTTTCAATAAATATGTCTGAAAATTTATGAAAGTCTTCCGGGGTTTGAGGCTACCCGATTTGTTCTTAAAAGGGTCCCTGTGAATCCGCTGAATATCATTCGCTATTTCTTCCGGACTTTCTTCCAACAAAAGAGAAACCTTTAGAAGAGAGCTCAAATACATTTTTTTGATTTTCGCCTTCCACTCCTTCCGGAACATTCAACACTCTCAAATTGTTACTCCTATAATTATTTTCTAGCTGTTCAGCTTGTTTTGCAAAGTCTGCTTGTTTCCCTTTAATGTGTTGATTTCTCCTTTATGATCTCTAATTTTATCCTTCGTTAATTCCACTGCCTCCTCTAACACATCTGTTCTTAATACCAGGAGGTCCAGCTTTTTTTCCAAGGCTCCACAGGCCTCCCTTATTTCTCCTTGATTATTTTCAGAAATCGTGAAACCCATTTTAATATCTTTAGACAAGGCTAAGAACGCCTTCTCAATAGAGGAGTCCGGGTTTTTTACAAATAAAACAGAACCTGAGATTCGGGCCAAAGACAGGGAGGTAGAGAGAATTGGTGCCACGCTTCCTGGTGACACCAGTACTGAAGGGTTAGCAGTATCAGGTAGTACAACCTCGCTACTGGTGCTCTCTCT
Source organism: Pleurodeles waltl (assembly GCF_031143425.1). Classification (NCBI taxonomy): domain Eukaryota; kingdom Metazoa; phylum Chordata; class Amphibia; order Caudata; family Salamandridae; genus Pleurodeles; species Pleurodeles waltl. The sequence goes on along the minus strand of NC_090444.1, from coordinate 1,658,768,538 downwards.
GCTCTCTTCCTGAAAGTCAACAGATTCCTGGGGCACCATCAATGACTGTTGTTGCAATTTATATGGGCAGCTTTCTACTTGGTGTCCACCCTCACCCTCCATACCCAGTGCTCTTGAAACGCTAGCATTCATTCCTGCTTCCTCGCTAGCAGAGTTAACTGGAGGCCTCACTTTAAGAAACGTTTTCAAAGATGGAGTTAACTTTGAACTAGTAGGTTTAGTAGTAGTTTTCTTCTTTACTTTAATATTTTTTACAGTTTTTAAAACAGCCTTTTCACTTCCTTCCTTCAAAACTTGCATGTCTGGTGGATTATTACGCCTCATAGAAACCACTTTGAACTGAGCATGTCCCAGCTGTCTCTCCTCCCTCCATCCACCTCCTACCTCATCACAATAAACCACTCCTTTACTGGATGGGGGCAGATAGCAGTGCCCCCTCCACAACACCTTCATGCAGAGTTAGTGATTTCTCCACCATCAACCGGCAGCTTGTGCTGACTCTGCCGGTCTTGCTCCCGAAAGAAACTTGGGCCGATAGTCGTCTGGAGCGTCTGAGCTCCGACCTCGCCCTTAACTAGCTCAGCTTTGGGGAGGCATCAAAAGCCCCAGAAATGGCTCTCGAACTTACGGGGCTGCTCCCATTCAGGACTGCAAAGCGGGTCCTCCGAAATACGGCTCCAGCGCGAGCAACCACCGAGAGACCCGTAAGTGCTTCAGCGCGCTGCAAAGAGTGCAGCCGTCATGTTCTCTTCCTGTTTCCCCCACCCATAATTTTTTTTTACACTCTGATTGCGCAGTGGGCTAGCTCATATTTACAAGGCTATACAAAGCCACATTGCATAGCTTTTCCTGGCCTTGTAAATATGGCCCCCTTTCAAGCATAACTCTGCATGAAAGGTGCGTTCACGGGTATTATTGTGGGTTGTTCCCATGTAACACCCAAACAACCAGATGGAATCTGACACATTCCCAGATGTACATGGCTGGGAATGCATCAGATTCCAACACCACTTCAGGGATGGCATTAAAGTGGTGCAACAGGGGGAAATAACATTATTTCTCCCCATTTTTCCTCTTTCTATGTGTGCTACATTCTCCAGCACACATAAAAAAAAGGAAAACGCCATTAATGACTGTTTATGTGCAAGAAGGTGTCCCATCCTGCACATAAACTATCATCCTTGCAATGTAGGCACCATGGTGAAAGGGTGTCTGCATTGGCACTAGGCAGCAGTGTGTGTGCCAGCACTGAGGAAAGTAAAGGGATGCGTTGTGTTTCTGTAAATACAATGCACCCCTGCACTTTTAAAATGATGCAGAATGGGGCAGCAAGCTGGCTTGCAGGGCCACACTCTTCATGATTTCTTCATAAATGAGGCCCCTAGAATTATGGAAGGGGATGAGGAGGATGATGATAAGCCAGTCATTGTTATGGAAGCTGGCACATAGGAGACCAACAATACCCCTTCCAACCTGCTCCGAGGGATGTGGCACAGGTACAGCTGCCAGTGCCAGCTCCCATATTTGAAAGGCCCCTACTGAGCCCTGCAACAAGCCCTACCTCAGAAGAAATATGCACTGCAGAGAGGCAGTCGATGACACACCCACCTACCTACAGTTCTTCTTCAGTCATTGGCAATGGCACACGAGAAAGTTCTCCTCCCAGTTTTGAACTTTTTTAAGATTAGCAAGTAGGAGGATAACATTTCAATATGCTCCATTTGCCACATGAGTGTTTGTTGAGGTAAGCCTTGTTCACACTATGATAATGGAGGCCAAACAACCCATATGAAAAATATCATGCAATCAAGTGGGAGGAGCATCTTTCGAAAATTGCTGCACGTGATGGTGGCAAGGGTGGCAAGGCTGAATAATCATCAGCTCCAGTCATGGTGCGAGGTAATGAGGAAGAATAGAGTGACACCTTTATGCAAAGCAGCCCTCTCCCCAGCAGTGAACCAGTATCACCCACCTCAGTGACCTCAAAATGGCACATAATTCAGATGGAGACACCACAGCATACAGTGACTGACCCAAGAAGCACATTGAGTCTACCACCTCATGCTTCTCAGAAGTAGCCTGCGTGAGTGGCCCCAGAAAAGGAGAAAATCCAATGTACTATTATGGGATTGTTTGGGCAGGAGGGGCCCTAAGATCGCAACCGCCCAACAGCACATTAGTACACTCGGAAGCTGGCTAAAATGTTAGCGCTGGACCTCTTCCCTTTTTCTTTTGTGGAAGGAGTGGGTTTTAGAATTGATGGTGGCCATCTGCCAGAAACACATGGTTCCAAGTTGGACCTATTTTGCCAGAGTTGCTGTTCCAGGACTCTATCACAATGTGCTTCAATTGGTTAAATAAGCTATGCAGCAAAGTGCTGGTCACAGTATCCACCTGAGGACAGACATGTGGCCCAGTTATCAAGCAACTGATTACATGTGTATCACTGCACACCGAATCTCTTTTGTGGGCATTAGGCAACAGTTATATACAGGTCTTAGCAATTAAAATACTTCTAAGAGCATTCAACGGCATGCAACAGTATCATGTTCACCATGGAGAAAATCCATACAGCTGCAAACATATTTAACAGCAAGGTGTTTGAATGGCTGAGACTTGGGTTTGTTGCCACTCTACTTGATCTGTGATACAAAAAAATCTGGCCACTTTTGTTCCTTTTTCGGAAGGAGATATTGCAAAATAAAAGGAGTGTATTGTTGGGGAAGCCAGAGAACTGGAAGAAGAATGGCTGCAGTTCCAGGATGCTGCCTTCACCTTCCAGAGCTGGAAATCTTGACTCACAGCAGCCAACACTGGCAACAAGCAGACTGGAAAAAACAGCAATCCAACTTCTGCGTTGGCTTGGTTTCAAGTGGCAGGTCTTAAGTCCAGGGTCAAGGTGAAGGCAAAAGAGATCTAGCAAGTGGCAGCACCAATGATCATTGAGAGGATAGTCCAGGAGTATCTGGATGACCCAAAAGAGAGCTGTGTGGATCAAAACCCATTGGTGTATTGGTGTGCAAAGATGCACCCGGTGCTCAGCAGGCTGTCAATAAGGTGTCAGGCTTGTCCAGTACCCAGTGTGTCTGCTCAGCGTGTGTTCAGTGCAGCTGCTGCATTTATCATAGTGAGAAGGATCTGTATGTTGCTTCACAATATGGAGAGATTGACCATGTTTAAAACAAACCAACCTTTCATACCAAACAATTACACCATTCCTGAAAGAGCAGAGGAGAAGGAGGAGGATGATTGGTCAGACACAAGTGTGTTAGCGGACCAACTTCTGGGTGAACCACCTGTGTTTGAGGACACACTCTACTTCTCTGACTGAGTATACCAACATAGGTACTCATTATGACTTCAGCGGTTGTTTGAAAAGACCGCCGAAGCCGCACGCGCCAATATACCACCAGTGCTGGCGTCATGCTTGGCACCACATTATGACATTTCTGCTGGGCCAGCGGATAGAAACAGCATTTCTGCCCGCTGGCCCAGTGGAAAAAGTCACCACAACATTGAAGCCGGCGGCAATGTTGAGGTGCATCGGGTACAGCAGCACCTGTCACGCATTCCACTGCTTGTAATTCAGGCAGTGGAATGCGCAATGGGGCTGTGCATTGGGGCCCCTTCAGTGCCCATGCCACCAGCCTTTTCATGGCGGTGGAACCCGCCATGGACAGGCTGGCGGATGGGGACTCGTAAACCTCAGGGCATCACTGCTTGTAGTGCTGCCCTGGTGGATTACAACCGTCGGGATCGCCAGGGTGCAGGCTGGCGGCAGCCTGGCTGTATCGCTGCTGTTAGCGTCGCCGGACCACCACGGTCATATTGTGACAGCAAGTACTGCCAGCTTGTTGGTCAAAATGACCCCCATAGTGTTTTTAATTATTTATCACTAATCTTCTTTCTTTTCCAAAAAAAAAGATATGGTTGGTGGAATGTTATGTTTGTGTCTGATTTATATCTGCCCCACCATTTTAGTCACATGTATGGGTGGATTGGAGGTGAACCAGTGTGCGGTGAAGAAGCCTCTCCATTCTTTTCAGAACATTGGAGACAATGCCTGTCTCCCTCCCATGCCTATTCTTTTTCTTTTTTGATCACCTAGTGGGGCTTACCCAGAGATCACTGATTTATAAAACTGCTAAATTCCAATGTGTTACTTGCATCAAAGAGGAGATTCAATTGTTTACCTACCACCATGCTTGGATTGGAAGAGGTAACTATTGCACCAACGAGTGATGATATATTATTGAGTGATTATGAGTGTTGATTTATGTGGTGTCACTGGCAGACAGTGACTGAGGGTGTTCAACTAATTAGTAAATTTGATTTTGATTATTTGCAATGTTTGGGGCCTAATTAGTGATCATTTTTCCTGAAGGTGATTAGCCTTTGAAAATTTGTGAATTTTACCTGCGGGGTCCACTCCTTTTGTCTGGTTCTTCAGAGACTGGACCAGTAACTTTAGTCAGCAAAAAACAACTCTACACAAAATAATGCAATTCTGTTTTCACTACTTGTTCTTAAACAGCAGTGCACTACAGGTCTATCTCGCTCAGGTTGGGAGTGGGATGGAGTTAGGAGTAGTTAGGAGGAGGATGAAAGGACTCAGGGTGAGACTACCTCTACAACCAGAAGAAGGAAGTTATCAACTTCAGAGGGAAACTATCATGATGATGATGACTCTGAGGCCTAGTACTCAGCTCTGTGGAATGGAGAAAGGTGTGTTGATTTGGGAAATGCTGGCAGAAGCCATTTCCCCTTGACTTTGCAACCATAAGCGGGCTGATGCCTGTGAACATTTAAAAGATGAGCCACAAGCCTGGTGGCCCTGTCTGGGGAAAGCCACACCACCCCCTTGTCCATACAAAACAGAGCCCTGATGAACTAGAGTATCTGTACTGGATACAGATTGGACTTGGCCAGATTCAATAGGAACATGACACACCTCCATGAAATTGTCTTTGAAAAAGAAGAACTGATTAGCCAGTCATCCAAATATGGGGACAGATTGATACCAGTAGAATGCATAATACCCACCAAGAGAGCCAAGGGGCTTGGTCAAAACCCTTGGAGTTGAAGTTAACCAAAAAGGAAAGGACTTGAAATTGGTATTGTTGGTCCCCAAGCGTGAAGCGTAGAAACCGCTAGTGCCTAAGGAAGATCAGCACATGAAGGTAGCCATCCATCGAATCCAGAGAACCCAGAAACGCTCCTCATCTGAGCAAAGGGAAAATGCTTTGCAGGTTTGTAATTTTGAAGGTCTGGTGCACCAGAAACCCGTTCAAAATGTTCAAGTCCGAAACTGGATAAAAGTCCCCTTAAGGCTTCTGAACCAGGAACAGAACTGAATAATGGCCCAACCTCAATCTCACTCTGGAACTGGGACAATTGCTTTCCTTAGCAACAATGTCTGCACCTCGTCCAGCAGTGTCTGTCTTCTCAAGAGGTCTTTGGGCATCCGGGTAACATTGAAAAAAATCTTCCAGAGCGTCTCTGAATTTTAAACCATAACCTTTCGGATACCATTTGGACTGCCCAAGCATCTGACACAGTGGAAGGACTTATCAACGTCCCTCCAATCATGGTGGGACGTTTGTGTGCTGCATTCTGCAGCACACATAGAAGGAGCAAATCACCATTAAAGATTGTTTTTCTGCAAGAAGGTATCCCTTTCTCCACAAAAACAATGCAGCCATCCTTGCACCAATGGCGCAAAAGTGGCTGCTTTGATGCTCAGCAGCTAATTTATCGCTGGTGCAGGAAGAAATGCAGGGATGCATTATATTCTTTTAAATATGGTGCATTCCTGCGTTTTAGTTATGAAGCAGTGCAGAGCTGCGAATTTTGGCACAGTGGCAGTACTGCCCCACCTCTGTTAAATATGCCCCTTTGTACCAGGTGGGAGAAATATACCTCACCCTGATTTGGCCCACTGTATCCAGCTTGACCTCGTTTAACTTGCCACAAAAAAGGTTATGAAACATGCACTTAATTGAAAATGAGATACAAAGACTTTGAAAGCACAAACATTCGAAAGCGCAGGTATTGCCCATTGAGCAGTTTTTCCTTTAGGAATATAAAGTAAATATGTTGAAAGTCTAATTTATTTTTTGGCAAATTATACTGGAATGACCTAATATTTTAACTATCCCAAATTGTTTTTTCTTTCAATTAGACTTCACTTACAAATCTATCTTCAGCATAACAGTAAGAGCCATGTGAATGTATAATTATTTAATGCATCCATAAATTAATTTAAGGGTTACATTTTGATATACTGAAATGTGATCTACTCCTGAGGTTTGATCCTCAATGGTAACCATCAGTATTCTGAACTAAAATAAAAATGTGTTCCAAAATGGGCTAGAGTTAGAGATTAATAGCCTGATTAATATAACGTGTTTTGCGCTTTATGTGTGGAGACTGCAGAAAACTCTGACAAATAGCACAATATGTGCCTGGTTTCCTTAACACTCAGTGCATCCTGGGCCAGATGTACAAGAAAGTGGTGCATCGATCCTGATGCACCACTTTTCTTGCGTGCTCCTACCGCTACCTAACAATACCATGGTTGAGCCATATTTACAATACCGCGCACCATGGTGCGCATTAGGACAATAGTGCAAAAAATGTTTATGCTATTGTGGTGCTTTGCTGCACAAGCGTCAAAAATGTTGACGCTAGTGCAGCAAAGTGCAAGGAGGCCCATTGATTAAAATGGGTACGTTACTTTAACACCCATTAAAAATGACACCAAAATGGCACAGTGAAATCTTGTAGATTACACTGCATCATTTTGTGGACCTCCTAATGCCACTTGCATACATTGTGCCTGACTCAGGCATAATGTGACACAAGGGGTTGCAAGGTGGTGCAATGCATGCACTGCATCACTTTGTTAAATATGGCACAGGAAAAATTGCCTCCTTGAGACACATTAGCGTAAAAGCAAATTATGCTAATGTGGTGAAAGGAGGAGATAGGGTCTTGTAAATCTGGCCCCCTGTGTGCTGGGACTTTTGCAATGCCTCTTACTTAAAGTTGTGGTCCGTTTCTGCCATTATCATTATATCTAGTCTTGTGGTTGATTTACCTGTGGACAAGATTGCCAGTTGTAAACTAGACTCCACATCATGCCCCTCTCTTGTCTCTTTCTGAAGCAGGACTAGCTTTAGAGCCATGTAACGGTCTCGATGGATGGCACCTCTTCCCTACTAATAGCCTAACTGATTAAACGTAACCGGTGGAAGCAGCACTTCACCCTCTTGTCTGAGTCCTTTCTTAATTCTTAGTTATAATATGCAGAGAATGGTTCATCAAAGTGGAATGTGGGACAGGTAGGAAAAATGTTTCTGAGACTTGAGTTTAAAAATAGGACACGTGTTCAGCCAAGACACAGTGGTAAACCCTGCTCCAGCTTCTTACTGCTCCATGGTAGAACTCTCAACTGTGGTAGCCCAGTTCATGGACCTTCTCTGCTGCCCTTTGTGAGCCAGATCCTCTGAATAACCTTAGCTCACAGCACCCCTAGCTAGAATGGAATCAGCACACCCGCACATGCTCAAGTCATCACTTAGAATCTACAGACCATTCCTTTCTTTGATACTTATTAGGGATCTCACCAGACACTTAGGATTGACCCTGCATACATTGGTGGCAGATGGGGACATCAAGATTTTTCTGCACAATTCTGTCCGCATCAGCCGGAATTCGGCAGAAAAACTGTCCATATGGCCTGCTGTTCAAATGCCATGCCCTCCCTTTGGTATTTTTATCCTTGAACGTTTATCTTCATTGTCCATAGACTGTAACAAAATCAAAAGTCAGTTGTAACTTACATTCTCTTAAGTGTTGAATACTGAACACTGATTCAGCAGAGCAACACTCTCAGTTGATTTGTGATGTCTTGTTACTGTCAAACTGGGCATATACCTCCAGTGGAAAACTGATTCAGTCCTAGCAGTGGCCCAACTATTGAAAGTGTTTGGAAAAAATATTGATTTAAAAATATTGGGAGACAGAAACACTGGGAATTAAATATCGTGACACACATAAATTGTGATGCACAAATATTGTTAACAAGAATATTGTTTGTTTCAGGTAAGTAGTATAATAAAATTGATGTTGTTAAGATAATTTTCACTTCTGTAGTGTTAAAAAAAACTTGTTTCCCAGTTATCCTAATGTGTTTTAGTTGATGTATTATTTCATGTGTTACTGCTATTTATATACGTTATTAATTTTAAAAAAATATGCCTTGTAATTTTAAGTAGTTTACAATTTGTTATTAATTTTTAATAGTAATTTATAGTGTCATAGTGGGTTGTTGGATGTACAGAGAGATAGACTGTGGAGTTATTTGGGTAATAATTAATTAAGAAATATTTAATTCATTTTATTTAATGTTATGCTTGATATTTATTATGTAATGTATGTAATACTGATTTATTTTTGTTAAATGTTATTTGCAGGTTGTTAGGTTTATAGGAATATAGGGTGGGAGGATCAATAATTAATACTTAATTATTTATTAATTATTAATGAATTATTTAATTGATTTTTAATTGTGTAATTTATGGAAAAGTAATTTAATTTACTTATATTTCATTTGCAGGATGCAAGGTCTGTAGGGGTAGAAAATGGAAAGTTAGTTAAGTTATGTCAAATTATTTATTATTTGTAAAGTAAATACTTAATAGAAGTTTAAATATGTGAGTTGTGGAATACTTGTTTAATTTCCATTTATTTTAGTTGCAGAATGCTAGGTTTGTAGGGGTCTAGGATGGGAAAGTAATATGTTTGTCATTATTAATTAATTATGTATTTTATGTTAAATGTGTAAGTTATAGACTACTTATTTTTTTATTTATAGTTTATATGTGGGCTGCTAGGTGTGTGGGGCTCCAGGGGAAGCAATTATTATTAATTATTAATTAATGATTTAATTTATTTTAAATATGTAAATAATGGAATAGTTATTTTTAATATTTGTAGTCTGGGTTGCTAAGTTTCTACGGACAAGAGTGGAAAGTTAATTAATAAATAATTGTAACCATTATTTATTAATTGATAATCCCATTTTATTATTGAATAGTAATTATGTTCATTGATTGGTTTTCGTTTTTTTTAATACACATATACATTGTGTTAATTTGTTTTTTTAGTAAAGGTTTAATATTTTTCTACATTCATGGGGTTACTCATAAATGTAATGTGTTTCAAGTGAAGTATTTTCCCTAACCTTCCTTAGACCACAGTAGGACTATTAAAATCAAGCTTTTCGCAGTTAACACTTTCCCTACTGTTGCATTGTTTGGGGGAAGAATATTTGATTTCCCCCCTCCAAAATCCACCAATTCTCCTACTGTTGCCCTGCTTGGAGTGGGAATAATAGATTTTACCCCTCCAAAATCCAATGCTTTCCTTACTGTTGCATTGTTTGGAGTGGGAATGGTACATCTAACCCCTCCAAATCCAACACTTTCCCTCTGTTGTGCAGACTGGAGTGGAAATAGCACATTTCACACCTCCAAAGTACAACGCTTTCCCTACTGTTGCTTAGACATAAGTGGAAATAGTAAATTTTCCCCATTCAAAAGTCCAAAGCTTGTCCTACTGCTGCACTGAGTGGAGTAGAAATAGCAAATCTGACTCCTCCGAAGTCGAACACTCTCCCTATTTTTGCAGTGAATGGAGTAGGAATACTAAATCTAACCCCTCTGAAGTCTAGTAATTTCCATACTGTTGCATAAACTAGATTCAGAATAGTATATTTAGCATTTTTTGGCTCTGATTGTTTTCATAATATTGGTTATTAATTTTATAGCATTCACTGTTTTCATATTTCATATTTTACATAATTTGTTTTTTATTTTTACATTTATTTTAAATGTTAATAGTATTTATTGTAAATGTGTTTCTGAATTTTTCACTTTGCATTATTTTTTACAATAATTAATACATTTTTTAAAATATATGTATATATTCACACATATGTGTGTGTATATATATATATATATATATATATATATGTGTGCAAATATATGTGTCTGTTTATAAGTAGATTTATATATTATTATATTATATAAATATATATATATATATACACATACATATACATGAACACCTATGTATGTATGTATTTATATTTATATATATATTTTTATATATATATATATATATATATATGTATATATATATATATATATATATATCTATTACTTAGTGGCGGTAACCACTTGATAGTTATAGTTAGGACTTAGTTTCTATATAAAAATCTTCACAAAACTTTTCAAAAGAAATTGCCAGTCACATCAGCTGCCGTCTGGAAAGTTTCAGGGTGATCCGTCCAGGGGGACCAAGAAACAAAGGGGTCCCAAAACACTTTTTCCCCATCCATTTTCCCATAGGAACAATTGAGCAGCAATAGCGCTGAAACTACTGTACAGAATTACACCAACTTTGTCAGAAAGGTGTAAATCCATTCAGTAGTTTTTGAGAAATTAAGGGGAAAGCAAATGTGTATATGTAGGGACGTGAAGGATTTGCGACCCTTCCCGATGCCATACTGAGATCTGATTAGCTGTCAACACTTTAACCAAGAAGTGTTGGCAGCCATCTTGGGACTCGACAGCCGAGTCCCAGAACAAAATGCAAAAAGGGGCCAGTGTCGAACACCCTGACCCATTAGCTCTCATGCTGGGGTCTCAGGGGGCCCCCCAGGCTAAAAAGCATTGTTGTTATGAAATATGTGTTGTCATTCGCAGCAGATCCGTATATCTGTCAAAAAATTAAAAAAAACAAAGCTGGGCCGTTGCGCTCTGACTTTTTGAAGTCCCTGGGTGGGCCAAGTCATGGGGGCATTCTTTAAATGAGTGTGTGGGGGCTGCCTGCCCCACCACATCCCCGGGGACTGCCTCATCCCTGGGGTGAAGCACAAATTATGTGCAGGGGCAGCATGGCCCCCGTGCCCCTGGGACCACCACCTCCCTGGGGCTAAGATGATTATTAGCGTGGGGGAAGCCCATTGGCCTCCTGCTCAGTCCTGGGGACCGCCACCTCCCTGGGCCCTTAATTAATTAACAAGTGGGGGGCCATCTGCTCCCTGCTGCCCCAGGGCCTGCCTCTTCCCAGGGTTTTATAAATTAAATAAAGGGGCGCCTGCCCCCTCCGCTCTGGGGACTACCTCCTCCCCCAGGGCTTGATTACTTTTGAATGTGGGAGGGTTGCCTGGCCCCCCAGCTGCCCCAACCTCCCTGGGGCTTGATTACTTTTGACTTCAAGGGGTCCATGTGGCAGCCCCACTGCCCTGTGGACCACCACCTCCCCGGGTGCCTGATTACTATTGAGTGGGAGACACGTGCCCCCCCGTAACCCCGGGGACCACTTCCTCCCCAGGGCAAAGATTAAAAAGAAGTGAAGGGGTTCTCTGAGGCTATACATTTTGGAGGGGGCCTTTCTCAATGAGCCAATGTTGGCCTTGGGGACCACCACCCCGAGGGCAGGCTCCTGCTATGTCACAGGGTGCCCACCCCAGGACAAAGCTGTTTGCTATGGCTTGGATGCAGCTTTGACAGCTGCAGTCAAGTCACAGCAAGCACCCCACTTTTTGACAGCAGGATCTTTCAAACAGGTCCCACTGTCAAAAAGCAGAGTTTTCATCTCTCTTCCCTACATGAACAGAGATGAAAGCTTTGCTTCAGCAAACACAGGGCTGCTACTTAAAGCAGCTCCTTGCTTGCTGAAACAATAGGACAGCAGGGGAGGGCTTAAGATTTCCCCCCAGGCCCGGATAGCCCATAAAGGGCTAAAATAAAATGTAAAGGCCACAGACTTCACACTGAGAGTTCAGGGTTCCAGTCCAGCTGTACTCATTCCCCTCCATTTTTTTTTATTAAAAATGTTAAGGCTCATGTGAAAGGTGGTCTTACTTTTTATAAATGGGAATTACATTTTTGTTTTCAAATTCTGCAGAAACGCCTCATTCTAAGTATAGCATGCATCAAAGCCTATACAAGTCTCTATCCCTCTCCATCTCATTCTCTTTCTCTCTCTTAATCTCTTTCTCCAACTCGCAAACCCACTGAGACATTTATGCACCCACTCCTAGACCCACTCAGACACGCACGCACCCACTCATATACCCACTCAGACCCTCGTGCACCCAGTCACAACCCCAGTCAGGCCCTCATGCACCCACTCACAGACCTACCACACACAGACACACCCACTCACACATATTCTGACACTCAGAGATGTTGTGGCCAACTTCTGCCATACACGGCCAAAGGACCGTGCACAGCATGGGGTTGGGTGTTTAGGGGTGCTTTAGAGCCTGGCTGCAGGCCAGGTTCTGTGGTCAAGCTCCGCTGTGCACATGCGAAGGCTGTGCATGGTGGGGTGCTTTTAGGGGGTTGATCTCAGGGCCTGGCCGCAGGCGGTGGTTGGACTAACGTATACGAATGAAAATTACTATAAGTTAAAAATAAAACATAGAATTCATTGACAAAAACCAAGGCTTACAGGGACGTAATAGTTACCTTAGGGCACGAGTTATAGTTACTTGAGATAACATGGTTTCGCACGTTTAAAATGTGAGCCTAACTATAACATCCCTGCAACCTTTGATTTTTTTGAGTACATATTTATATATATGTATATATATATATTTTGAGGCCTTGTAGACTATGGGGCTGATTACGAAGTGGCGGTCCGACCACCATCAGACTGGCAGAGCAGAACACCTTATGACGAGTTTTGGTGGATGTACCAACAGCAGTCCGCCTCCACCACCAGGCAGTACAAACCGCCACGGTCCCTTGGAAGCACAAACAGGGCTGCGGAGCCTGTTTTTCCACCTTACCCATTACGAGATTGCACACCACCAATGTGACCGTGGAGGTCCAACTACCATGTACAAGCTGGCAGAAACGGACAGTATAAAGGTAGACACTCACCTGCAGGAAGCCTCAAACATCCGACGCTGACATGGAGCCCTTCGAAAACATCATGCCACTTCTCCTGCTCCATCAAAGCCAATGAAATCAATGCCGTCAGGATGGCAGCAACTGCAAGTACACACACCTACCTGTATCATGTACATTTAAAAATAGCACGAAGAGCCGGGAAACACATCATAGAGGAAGACCCCACAGGCAGCAGCTACATGTGTCACACAAACCACACCCACAAACATACATCAACCCCCACACCCACACACTCACAATACACACACTTTGGTCAGCACACACACGCTTCACTGCAACACAACACAAATACACACAGGCACACAGCTCAGGCACAGTGACACTAAAGGCTGCACAACATTCTCACACACAGCAACAACACAACTACTGCACATATACAAATACAACTCACACACTCACAGTCAATACTGGCCAGGAACTGTCGACACATATAACACAGATATCCATCTATGTGACATGGAACCATGCAATAGACAAACACATCACACACAGCACAATAGAAGCATAATGGCATGCACAAAACAGAGAGAGACAAATAGACAAAAGAGACAAAGATCACCTGAACAACAATGCCTGCACAGTTAGGACCCGAGCATCAGGAGCATACATGGAAGAAGGCTTCACTGGGACTCATATCACTTGGAACAGGGCCCTCAAACAACATGCACACAGTAAATGGCCCTACATGGATCCCAGGTACAAACAATAACAAAATCAATTGTCATGCACAGCTGCACAATGGGCAAGGGTACGTCTACAAAGCGCATACAACTCCTACACCATTGGCATACCTATACGCAAACTACCTGCATGAGACACACACCTAAATGGACACTTGCACACTTGAATGCCAAGCAACCTAGCACAACTTAACACACTCCATGTCTGCAATAACAAACCCCAAGAAGACAAACATCACATCTATGCAATAGCCATATCAGGGGACAAGTCCAATGCCATACATGCCCACAGTGCACAACACAAAAAGAAATATTCACCATAACAAACAGAACACAATGTCATGACACCAACATTGCATCTACACACACATACCCATCACACAACAAATATCCTTTCATTGGGAGACAACAGCACTCCACACAAACACACATACTGCAAACAACACCACATGGAGCAGCAAGCAGGCAAAAAAGTCACTCAGGAACAACAGAAGGCTAGGAAAAAAAATGAAGGACAAAGGTGTACCCAACAAACCAACCAATGTTTGGGTTTATTCAACTAAGGGCTTTAAGTCAAAGGCCAAAGGCCAGTCGATATGGTGTCCAAATAATGGCAATGTGTTGTTCCCAAACTTGACTCCTAACTGCCATGTAACCTCCAAAGTAAGGGGTATCAAGGGTGTAGGCAAGCACCTCTGGGTGTGGAATCGCATTTTCCTGGGACCCATCTTGGGCCTGTTGGGCCCTGTGATACACAATGACAACTAGGCCTGTTTATGTTGAACCCCTTATAACCAACATGAACTGTGCTTACTGATATATTTTGATGTTGCTCGGAATGCATTATGTTGCATGGATTGCTATTAGAACAGCCACCATGAAATATCATTGCATGCATCTTCTGGAAAGTAGCATCTTGTGTACGTGTTGTTCTCAGGTCTGTCTTAAGATGTATCATGCGATATTAGACAAGTACGACAAATTCTGTAAATTCCTTTCTATGCATGAATTTACTATATATGGTGTGTTATGAAGAATTAACGGTAACACCTGTCGCAATGTTGAAGAACTGACCATACGTCAATGTCAAATACCAATGAAATGTACGAATTTGTTTGTGGTTTGATAGTATAAACCTTCTTTTTTCTATAGACTGTTCGGGCTTGATCTCCCAGGCTGTTCAGTCTCTGTGTACACGTAATAAATGACTTTACTTTATCAAAGGAGCAGGCTGGTCTTTGCTTTCTGAGCTGAACTGAGCTGATTTCACTTCCACATCTTGGTGAAGAATGCGGTGTTCGGACTGACAGTCTCCCCGGCCCAGGTCCTGCCTCTGCGTGGGAGGGGACCGGCACCCGTGGGTTTTCCCCGAGCGCTGGAAAGGCCCCTCCTGGACAGGGAGCTAGGGCTGTCGTGAGTATCTGTCACTTCCTTGGTCGCCTCTCTTCTACTTTTTTTCTTGCCACGGCTGTGTGGGTTTTTGTGAGTCCAATAAAAAGTGGGGTAGTGGTGGAGCACCATATTAACTTATACTGGAGTTAGGGATTATTTGGATATTTTCTGTTCCTTTAAGCCTGCTCTTCTTTCTCGTCCTGTTTCTCCTTTGCTTCCGCTGGCATGCCGATAGCTCTTGCTTCTCTCCCGTGGTTGCTCCGAACTTCCCGTTGGTGGCCATTCGTCACTCATCGGATTCTGGCATTTTGTATTAATATTATTGTTTCTGTCTCATTGCAGCATTTCTTTCCCCCTTTTATTTTAAGTGCATAGTTCCTTTTCTCTTCATAATTAAGTATTTGGTACGGACGTCCTTTGTGGTTGACGCTAACCAGTGGTGCTGCGTGTGGTGAACACCTGGAGGAGTTGTCTAGGGTCACAGTGGGAGGCACTGTGACGCCAGTGCCTCCAACCGGGAGGGGTTGGGACTCAAGGCATTGGCATCTCCAACTGGAGGAGCTGGGGAGGAATACTCCACTCCAGTGGTGCGGGCAGGAAGTGCCCAGCTCTTTCATGTTTTTTGTCTTAATGGTTACATTGCGGTTCTGTGATTACTGTTTGTTTTATACAGATTATACAGATTTGTGTTTATTTGCGTGCCACCGGTGGATTATGCAATATTTTGAATGGTGTGTGAGTATGGGCAACTCCTGAATGTGTTACATGTAGGCCCTCATTACAACCCTGGTGGTCGGTGTTAAAGTGGCGGTAATACTGCCAACAGGCCAGCAGTAAAAAAAATGGGATCACGACCATGGCGGAAACCGCCAACACAGACAGCCACTTTCACACTCTGACCGCCACGGCGGTAGCAACAAACACCGCCGCAGTAACCACCAACAGCCAGGCGGAAGACAATGTACCGCCCACACTATTACAAGGCACCAATCCACCAGCTTTTCCGGGGAGGTACCAATGCCATCAAAAGCATGGCGGAAACAGTACACAGAAGGGAAACCACTCACCTTTCAATACCCAAGGAAGAACTAGGACGCAATGTAGCCGAACTGCAGATCCTACCCATGTTGCTGTATCTATTAATACACCACGAAGTGGAAAGAAGGCGGTGGCGACGACGTCGGTGAGTACTGCACCTAGCACACAGGGGAGGGGAGGAGGGAAAAGAGAGTGACACACACACGCGACACGCAACACCCCCACCCACAACAACATATACACACACACATATCAAACAACATCACAGATACACCCTGTCACCCCCTGGAAGAACGCAAGGACAAAACAAAATGAGTTTAACTAGTGTTACATTGGAACAATCAGATAGATCAAGAGAACAGCAAATAATCAGTATAAACAAATATTTACATCAAGTACACAAGTCCGTACACTGTCACATGAAATGTCCATGTACCAGTAGTCCCAAAAAGCATGGGTGAAGCCCACACATGACACCTGCCTCAAAATGGAGAGAACAATGCAGGGGCATCAGGTCGGAAACAAACAGGCACCTCGAGGGGAAGGGGAGGGGGGCACCTCAGCCGGATGATGGTACAACGCCACTGCTCCTCGAGGGGGCTCCATGCCCACTGCTTGGTCCAGGGGAGTGCAAACCCACAGTCTCTCAAGCCTCTCAAGTGGATTCCCTGCCCACTGCTTGGTCCTGGGGAGTGCAGGTCGGCGGAAAGGTGGAGGTGACCAAACCTCCACCGCCACGCCAACAGAAATACGCCCATCCCATTACGACCCACGAATCCACGCGGCGGTCATTCAAACGCGGTATTCCATTGGCGGGACACACCGCCGCGGTCAGAATACACACAAACGAACAAAACTCAGCCACATTGGACGATTTGAATCCCACACACCTGATACACATACACACACCACTCCCACACACACAATACAATATAAAACACCCACCCACATCACCCACAAACCCCTACGCTAAAAAATTCGTAAAGAAGGCAAGAGCGAGACACCAGCATCCAAAAAATAACAGCCACAGCCACTCAACACCATCACCCACACACTATCCACACACAAAACAACACACACCACCACACTCAACTCACTTAAATACACATACTCCACCCCACACATCATACACACCACCCCATGGCACCCCAAAGACAACCCCGCTTCACAGACGAAGAACTCAGGGTCATGGTGGAGGAAATCGTTCGGGTAGAGCCCCAGCTGTTCGGCACACAGATACAATACACCAGCATTGCCCGGAGGACGGAGCTATGGCAGAGGATTGTCGACAGGGTCAACGCAGTGGGACAGCACCCCAGAAATCGGGAAGACATCAGGAAGCGATGGAACGACCTACGGGGGAAGGTGCGTTCCATGGTATCCAGGCACAACATCGCCGTGCAGAAGACTGGCGGAGGACCCCCACCTCAACCCCCACAATTCACATCATGGGAGGAGGAAGTCTTGAACATCCTGCATCCTGACGGCCTCGCAGGAGTCGGCGGAGGAATGGATACTGGTAAGTTGAAGCTTCAATACTGCTTCCCCCCCACCTGCATGCCAAATCATACCCCAAACCTCACCCCCATCCTCGAACCCCACCCTCACCCCCATCCTCGAACCCCACCCTCACCCCCACCCCCCCCACCATCCTCACCCCCACCACCATCCTCACCCCCACCCCCAGCACACCTATTCCCCGCCAATGTCTCACCATCACAACCCACACATCCCAAAACCTAGGCCTGCATGCGTCCACTAAGCATGGACACCCATCACCAAAGCATGCCCAATGCATATACACATCCCCCCCACAAGCCACCCTCACCAAAGCCCCCACACACGAATGCCAGCACTTGGGGACACGAGAACCCACAGATACACCCATATGCCACACATTGAAACTATAACCATACCTCTATACCCCTGCAGGACCCGACCGTCAACACACCGCGGCGGAGGGGCCAGAATTCTCCACACCCCCCACCCAAGAGGCCGTCAGCGATGACAGCAGCTCTGTCGACCTGGACACCGATGACCAGCCCGGACCATCGGGGACCTCTGGACAGTCGGTTCCCCTCACACAGGCACAGGCCACTACAGACCCAAACCCCTCTGGGAACACCAGCACAGCTCCCACCCAGCGGGCCCATGCCTCTGTCTCCAGGGCGCGTCAATCTGTGGTGTGTCTACCACTACAGGGCACCCAGGATAACCCACCACCCCAACAACAACAGGGACGTGGGGGCAGTGGTAGTGGGCACACCGGCCAGGGGGCAGAGGCCCAGGGAAACAGGGGAACTCGGAGGGCAGCTGTGCGACAGGGGGGGGAGGAGAGGCCCAGGGAACCCACTCTCCACGAGGTCCTCACCACCATCATGGGAGCATACAACCGCTCCCAGGAGACGATGGCGACGGTACTGGCCCGGTTCCAGGAGATCCAGGTACTGCAGGAGGAACACTATCGGGGGTACAGGGAGGACATCAGAGCCATCAACACCACCCTGGTTACCATGGTAGGGCTGCTGCAGGACCTCGTCAACAACAGGGCGGACACTCAACAACACCCAAGGGCCCCTGCCACTAGCCTGGACCAAGAACAGCCAACCACCTCCGCCGGCGCTAGTGGACAGGAGGCCCCCGCACAGCAGCAGCCCACCAGACCCTCACCTCCTGCAGGAGAAGAACCACCCCGCAAGAGGGCCCTGAGATCTCGCAAGAAGACAGAGTAGGATGTCAAGACCCCCGCCAGCAATGGATACCACCTGATGTCATCCCACTGTCCCACATTGTCACCCTGTCCATCCTTGACCTGCCCATGCTCCATCTCTCCACAGGCCTCTGGACAATGCACCTGTGTGACTGTTACTCTGGACTCTGCCATGGACATTCCTTCACCATAGCCCCCACCCACTTGAAACCACCCATCCCATTTTGAGCACTTAAATAAACACCTATTTTGCACCAAAATATCTGGAGTCTGGCTGTGATTTCAATAGATTGTAATTGACATGACAGTGCAAATATGTCCTTGTACATGGTGAAGTCAACAAACAGCTGCCACAAAGCTGTAGTCCATGGGGAAACGAAGCACAGGACTCGTAGTGGGGACCCCAGATCTGAAATAGGGAGGGAAAAGCCAAAACTCAGTCATCATACACTGGGGCAAATAGACAGGCAGCAGAGATGCTGGAGAGTAGTTAACATTTACTAAATTATCTTTGAAATGTTACCTGTGTCCTATTGGAAGTACTGTTCAATGATTCTGTCCCTGTTGTCTGTTTCAGCCCCGTCGTCTTCCTCCTCGTCACTCTCCTCAGGTTCCACCGCTGCCACAACACCACCGTCTCGACCATCCTCCTGCAGGAAAGGCACCTGGCGGCGCAAAGCCAGGTTGTGAAGCATGCAGCAGGCCACGATGATGTGACACACCTTCTTAGGTGAGTACATTAGGGATCCACCTGTCATATGCAGGCACCGAAACCTGGCCTTTAGGAGGCCAAAGGTGCGTTCGATCACCCTCCTAGTACGCCCATGGGCCTCATTGTACCGTTCCTCTGCCCTGGTCCGGGGATTCCTTACTGGGGTCAGTAGCCACGACAGGTTGGGGTACCCAGAGTCCCCCACTAGCCATACACGGTGTCTCTGTAGCTGTTCCATCACGTAAGGGATGCTGCTATTCCTGAGGATGTAGGCGTCATGCACTGACCCTGGGAATTTGGCATTTACATGCGAGATGTACTGGTCAGCCAAACACACCACCTGGATGTTCATTGAATGGTAATTTTTTCTGTTCCTGTACACCTGCTCCCTGTCTCTTGGGGGAACCAAAGCCTCATGGGTCCCATCAATGGCACCAATTACGTTGGGAATATGTCCAAGGGCGTAGAAATCACCCTTCACTGTAGCCAATTCGCCCACCTCAGGGAAAATGATGTAGCTCCTCACGGATTTCATCAGGGCAGACAACACTCTGGATAACACCTTCGAAAACATGGGCTGAGACATCCCAGAAGCAATTCCCACGGTTGTCTGAAATGACCCACTTGCCAAGAAATGGAGTACTGACATGACCTGCACCAGAGGGGGAATCCCTGTGGGTTGGCGGATGGGGGACATCAGGTCGGGCTCCAGCTGGGCACACAGTTCATGGATAGTGGCACGGTTAAGACGGTAGGTCAGGATAATGTGGCGTTCTTCCATTGTCGACAGGTCCACCAGCGGTCGGTACACGGGAGGATTCATCCGTCTCCTCGCCCAACCCAGCGGACGGTGCCTAGGAAGGACAACATGGAGCACACAGTCAAGCAACCCACAGGTACGTACTCACAGCTAGCACAGTATACGATTCTCTATGCAGTGAATGGCGTGTCTGAGTGGCTATGCAAGGCCTAGGCCTGTGTGACGCAGTTGAAATTGAGCCATGTGGGCCCTGGAAATGGCGGCTGCCTGACCTGTGAAGTGTGACAATGGGATGTGAGGTCAATGCGCTGGCGTGGCACACCGCGGCGGGCGGCGGGCGAAGACCGCGGCGCAAAGCCGCATTGGTTAACATTGAAGCCTATGGGTTTCAGGAGCCAATGGCGAAGGGCGCCGGCGGTGGCGGGACGCACCGCCGCGGTACGCACCGCCACGGATGTGACCGCCATTTTCTATCTACTTATCCACTTGCGACTTGAACTTTCACAGGAGAGGACCTATACTGCAAGTGTTGCTGTGACCTCGGTCTGGAAGGGACAATGGCTGCTGCGCCTGGGGAAAGGGCCCCTGCCTTCACTGGAGAGGAGTTGGAGAAACTTGTGGATGGGGTCCTCCCCCAGTATGCGCTACTCTACGGTCCTCCAGACCAACAAGTGAGTTTAATTCAATATGGATTTGGGGCCACTGGCTGGCTTGGGGGCCTGGCGGGGGGCCTGGCGGGGATGGGGGGCATGTTGGGCCTGGCGGGGGGCCTGGCGGGGGGCCTGGCGGGGATGGGGGGCATGTTGGGCCTGGCGTGGGGCATGGCGGGGGGCCTGGCGGAGATGGGGGGCATGTTGGGCCTGGCGGGGGGCATGGCGGGGGGCCTGGCGGGGATGGGGGGCATGTTGGGCCTGGCGGGGGGCCTGGCGGGGATGGGGGGCATGTTGGGCCTGGCGGGGGGCCTGGCGGGGGGCCTGGCGGGGATGGGGGCATGTTGGGCCTGGCGGGGGGCATGGCGGGGGGCCTGGCGGGGATGGGGGGCATGTTGGGCCTGGCGGGGGGCATGGCGGGGGGCCTGGCGGGGATGGGGGGCATGTTGGGCCTGGCGGGGGGCCTGGCGGGGATGGGGGGCATGTTGGGCCTGGCGGGGGGCATGGCGGGGGGCCTGGCGGGGATGGGGGGCGTTGGGCCACTGGAAAGGAAAATGCTGAGAAACTTGAACGTGGTATTTCTCCCTCCCTGTACGTGTCACATAGGTCCGCGCCCATGAGAAGATCGGGATTTGGCGTGCCATCGCCAAGGAAGTCCGGACCCTGGGGGTCCACCATCGACGGGGCACCCACTGCCGCAAGAGGTGGGAGGACATCCGCCGCGGGACCAAGAAGACCGCCGAGTCTCTGCTGGGGATGGCCTCCCAACGTAGGCGGGGTGCCTGCCGTCAACTGACCCCCCTGATGTTCCGGATCCTGGCGGTGGCCTACCCTGAATTGGATGGGCGCGTGAGGGCAGCACAGCAGACACAAGGGGGTGAGTACAAGCATTATCTACTCTGTTGTCGCGCAGTGGAGGTGTCTGGGTGGGGGAGGAGGGCTGGGGGTCCCCCTAGGCCAGGGCGATATCTGTAGGCTGGGCACCCCCGTAAGCCCCTGTGTCCCCAGCCACCACCCTCAGTAGTTTGTCAGTACAGCCATCCCTGGGCCGTGTCATCCATGGGTGCAGTTGTCAACTCTAGGCGTGTAGGGCATGTTTCACGGAATGCGTAGCGGACCCCAAGTGCGCAACTTAGTGCAGGGGGCATCTGTGTCTATCATGTCCGCTAACTGTACCGGAGATCCATGTACTCAATATCCCTTTATTTCTCTCTCCCCCCCCCTTTTTGTTTGTCTTTCTGTGCTTGTGTGCATCAGCATCATCAGGCGGAGGAGAAGTGGCATCGGGGCAGGAGGGAGCTGCATCTCACATGGCCCAGGAGGGCCATGCCACAGAGTCAGACTGGACCAGTGAGACGGAGGGCGAGGGGAGCTCCACGACGGGGACGACTGGACCCTGCAGCGACACGGACACGTCCTCGGAAGGGGGCTCCCTTGCGGGGGTGGCACCATCCGTGCCCCCCGCCATTACAGGTACAGCCGCCACCCAGCGCACCATCTCCGCCCTCCCAGCAGCCCCTCAGCGTTCGCCCCGTGCCCGCTCTGCCAGGAAGCCGGGCATCTCCTTCGCCCCAGGCACCTCAGGCCCTGCCCCTGTTACCCCCGCTGCCTTCAGTGAGGAGGTCATTGACCTCCTCCGAACGCTCATTGTTGGGCAGACTACCCTTTTGAATGCCATCCAGGGGGTGGAGAGGGAGGTTCATCGCAGCAATGCGTACCTGGAGGGCATTCATTCAGGTCAGGCTGCCCATCAGCGATCGTTCCAGGCTCTGGCCTCAGCACTGACGGCAGCCATTGTCCCTGTCTCCTGCCTGCCTCTACTAACTCCCTCCTCCCAGTCTCCTGTTCCTCTGCCTGTCCCACCCACACCATCAGACCAGCCTGCACACACCTCAACACCCAAGAGAAGCTCATCCAAACATAAGCACCACAGATCACGCAGACATTCACACACGCAACATTCCGATGCAGACATGCCAACAGTCACTACCACCTCTGTGACCCCCACCTCCTCGTCTCCCTCCTCCCTCCCTGTGACGTCTACACTCACACCTCCATTCACCTCACCATCAGCCAGTGTTTCCATCACCAGCACACCCTCCACTCCAGTCCGCACACGTGCAGTCACCACCCCCACTGCCATTTACACGTCCCCTGTGTCCTCTCCCACTGTGTCTGTCACCCCCTCTTCCACACCACACAAACGCAGCCACCCACCCACCCAACAGCCATCCACCTCACGACAGCCTATCCCTCCTGCACCTGCACCCAAAGACAGCAAACGTGACTCACCTACAACCACATCCTCTCCCTCCACTCCCATTCCCACTGTACCTACCACTCTCCATTGTCCCAAGAAGCTCTTCCTCGCCACTACTAACTTCTTTCCTGACCCTGAGCCCCCCCCTCCTTCTCGTCGGGGTAAGAAGAGCACCTCAGCCACCACCAGCCCTGCAGCCCCCTTGACAAGGGTGCAGGGGTATTGGAGCCCGCCAGCCCGCATGTCTGGATCTTCGCCCAGCAGCAAGGGGACAGCCAGCCCACCCCCTGGGAAGAGGAGCAGAAGGCGGAAGGGTCGCCGCAGGAGCCCGCCTTCTACATCCCCCCCGGACACCACCCAGAGACAGTCACCAGCCACAGCTCCAAAGGGAGGAAAGGGCCACAGGCCCACGACTAAGGAGGGCAAGGGCAGCAAGTCGGAGAGGTCAGGCAGCAGGCCTGCTGCCCAGGAGGAGCCCACAACCCCCATAGCCGCTGCCCCGGGAGGAACCGGCACAGCTGCCCCGGGAGAGCCCACCACCCCCATAGCCGCTGCCCAGGGAGGACCCAGCCCAGCTGGCCAGGAGGGCCCCACCACCCACAGCCCAGGTGGGCAGTGAAGGAGCACCATCCCCGCTGCCCAGGAGGGCACCACCAGGCAATTAGCAGTTGGCCATAGACCGGCCGCCGTCTCAAGAACCGCTGAACTGGGCCCTTCAAGGCAAGGACCGCTGAACTGGGCCCCGCCGTATCAAGAACTGCTGAACTGGGCCCCGCCGTCTCAAGAACCGCTGAACTGGGCCCTTCAGGGCAAGGACCGCTGAACTGGGCCCCGCCGTCTCAAGAACCGCTGAACTGGGCCCTTCAGGGCAAGGACCGCTGAACTGGGCCCCGCAGTCTCAAGCACCGCTCCGCTGGGCCCCACCGTCTCAAGAACCGCTGAACTGGGCCCTTCAGGGCAAGGACCGCTGAACTGGGCCCCGCAGTCTCAAGCACCGCTCCGCTGGGCCCCGCCGTCTCAAGAACCGTTGAACTGGGCCCCGCCGTATCTAGAACCGCTGAACTGGGCCCTTCAGGGCAAGGACCGCTGAACTGGGCCCCGCCGTCTCAAGAACCGCTGAACTGGGCCCTTCAGGGCAAGGACCGCTGAACTGGGCCCCGCCGTCTCAAGAACCGCTGAACTGGGCCCTTCAGGGCAAGGACCGCTGAACTGGGCCCGCCGTCTCAAGAACCGCTGAACTGGGCCCTTCAGGGCAAGGACCGCTGAACTGGGCCCCGCCGTCTCAAGAACCGCTGAACTGGGCCCTTCAGGGCAAGGACCGCTGAACTGGGCCCCGGCGTCTCAAGAACCGCTGAACTGGGCCCTTCAGGGCAAGGACCGCTGAACTGGGCCCCGCAGTCTCAAGCACCGCTCCGCTGGGCCCCGCCGTATCAAGAACCGCTGAACTGGGCCCTTCAGGGCAAGGACCGCTGAACTGGGCCCCGCAGTCTCAAGCACCGCTCCGCTGGGCCCCGCCGTCTCAAGAACCGCTGAACTGGGCCCTTCAGGGCAAGGACCGCTGAACTGGGCCCCGCAGTCTCAAGCACCGCTCCGCTGGGCCCCGCCGTCTCAAGAACCGCTCCGCTGGGCCCCGCCGTCTCACGCACCGCTCCGCTGGGCCCCGCCGTCTCAAGAACCGCTGAACTGGGCCCCGCCGTCTCAGGAACCGCTGAACTGGGCCCTTCAAGGCAAGAACCGCTGGCCCTTTGGCAGACGTGGCAGGGCAGGATCTATCTCGGGCAGGGCTGCAGGATGTCCTCTGGCCAACTTGCCTCCTCCAGTGGCAGTGGGGTCTGTTATGGACTGTATGGACTGTGGCTTTGCTCTCCCCAGGATGGCCCAGTGGGCAGGCCACCCACTGTATGGACTGTATGGACTGTGGCTTTGCTCTCCCCAGGATGGCCCAGTGGGCAGGCCACCCACTGTATGGACTGTTTGGACTGTGGCTTTGCTCTCCCCAGGATGGCCCAGTGGGCAGGCCACCCACTGTATGGACTGTTTGGACTGTGGCTTTGCTCTCCCCAGGATGGCCCAGTGGGCAGGCCACCCACTGTATGGACTGTTTGGACTGTGGCTTTGCTCTCCCCAGGATGGCCCAGTGGGCAGGCCACCCACTGTATGGACTGTTTGGACTGTGGCTTTGCTCTCCCCAGGATGGCCCAGTGGTCATGGAGTCCCCTCGTGGATCTGGCGTCGTGTACTCAAGTGGCTGAGGTGCCCCCCCTTCCCTTCCCCCTGAGGTGCCTGTCCTATTTTCTTTCTGATGCCCCTGCAGTGTTCTCTCCGTGGAGTTCTTGTTGTGGGACTGGGCCTTGCCCCTTTGCACAGGACCCCTGTGATCCACGGACAGTGGTTGGACTACATTTAGTAGCTGTATATATTTTGTACATAGTTTATTTATTTATTGGGATTACTGGTGTACATATTTCAATATATCTGCCCGTTTATGATCTCTTCTTTTGGTCTTTGCATTATTTCGGAGGGGGGTGGTTTGTGGGTTGTGACAGTGATCTGTGGGAATGCATTGATGTGTGTGTTGTAGTGGGTGTGGGTGGGTGGGTGTGTGCCGGTAATCTTTTCCCTCCCCTGTGTCGTAGGTGCAGTACTAACCGATGTCTTCCGCGCCGCCGGGCGTGCTCCTGGTATATGAGCAGGAATAGGAGTGCGGGGATGACCTGCAACTCTGGTTCCATACTGCCGGAATCTCGCGTGGAGTGCGTAGAGGTGAGCGTTTTCCCGTTCGTAGTCTGTTTCCGCCGTGTTCTTATCGGCGGTGCTCCCGCCCTGGAAAAGGTGGCAGATTGGTGGGTCGTAATAGGGTGGGCGGTACATTGTCTGCCGCCTGGCTGTTTGCGGGAACCGCCGCGCTGTTTGTTTGTACCGCCGTGGCGGGCGGAGTGTTAAGTTGGCGGGCTGTGTTGGCGGTTCCCGCCAGGGTCAGAATTGCATATTTTAGACCGCCGGCCTGTTGGCGGCTTGGCCGCCGCTTTATCACCGACCGCCAGGGTCAGAATGAGGGCCATAGTCTGAAATGCTCTCTGTTGGGCCGCCACACCAGAATGAATGCCCTCCAAGTATGCATTTGTTTGCTGCAAATGCCTCTCGACACCCTGGATGGCATTCAGAATGGTTGACTACCCAACAGTGAGGGATCTCAGGAGGTCAATACCCTCCTCGCTGAGGGCAACAGGGCTGACTGGGGCAGGGCCTGAGGTGCCTGGCGTAAAGGAGATGCCCAACCTCCTGGGTGAGCAGGCACGGGAAACACGCTGAGGGGCTGCTGGGATGGTGGTGCTGGTAGGAGGGTTGCGGCTGTACCTGTTGTTGGGGTGGGCACAGAGGTCTCCGCCACCGCCAGGGAGCTTCCATCAGAGGAGGAGTCGCTGTTGCTGGTATCCCCTTCTGTCCCCGTCATGGAGCTCCCCTCGCCCTCCGTCCCACTGGTGCCTTCACACTCTGTGGATTCACCCTCCTGGGCCATGTGGGATGCAGCTCTCTCCATCGCCGGTGCCTCTGCTCCTCCGCCAGATGATGCTAATGCACACAAGGACAGGGTGACAAAACAAGAAGGGGGGGAGACAGAAAACACACATGGTCAATACCAGCAACACCACTACCGTTGGCGGACACAACACACAGGGAGCAGCCCTATGCACTAGGCCATGCACTACCAGTTAGTAGGAAAGTCACCAGGCAATGGAGTACAATGCCTAACGCCATTTTCTGCTCACCTGGAACCCACAGGAGCCTGCCCAGTAAAAGATGCTTGCTCAAAATATTGGGCTTGGAGTGCCTCAGAGCCTGCCCAACAAGGGACCTACCCTGCCATGTTCACCTGGCCTAGGGGAACCCACAGCCCACATCCCCCACCCAGACACTTCATAAAGCGCGCAGAGTCAGCTTTATGACACTGCACTCACCCCCTTGTGGCTGCTGTGATGGCCTCAAGCACCCAGCCAATTCCAGATAGGCCACGGCCAGGATGCCCAACATCAGGGGGTCATGGTGCGATGGGCACCCCTTCCACATTGGGAGGCCAGCCCCAGCTGGGCCTCCGTCGTCTTCTTGCTCCAGCGGCGCAGGTCCTCCCATCTCTTGCGGCAGTGGGTGCTCCGTCTATGATAGACCCCCAGGGTCCGCACTTCCTTGGCGATGGCACGCCAAATACCCTTCTTCTGGTGAGTGCTGACCTAGAGGAAAGGTACAGAAGGAAAGGACATTACTCATCCGTCAGGACCATCAGACTCATTGCCCACCAGTTCCCAACCATGCCCTGACGCACATACACTGACCAGCCTCACATGCAGCCCTCAGCCCCCCCCACATGTATCTTCCATCCACACCACTCCAAACAGGCATTGCCCATGCATCATGCTCACAGTGTACTCACCTGTTTGTCTGGAGGACCGTAGAGTAGCGTGTACTGGGGGAGGACCCCATCCACCAGTTTGTCCACCTCCTCCACGGTGAAGGCAGGGGCCCTTTCCCCAGACACTTGAGCCATTGTTGCTTCCAGACTGAGGTCACAGCAGCACTTGCAGCTAAGGTCCTCTCCTGTTGAAGGTCAGGTCTCAAGTGAGTGAACAGATACAAAATGGCGGTCACGTCCATGGCGGTGTGTACCGTCACCGCCGGCGTACATCGCCATTGGCTCCTGGAACCCATAGGGCCCAATGATAACCAATGCTGAATTACGTGGCGGTCTTCGACCGCCTACCACGACTCAGCACAATGCCAGCGCAGTTACCTCATTTCCCCTTGTCCCTCCTCACAAGTCAGGAAGCCACCATTTCAGGGGGGCACATGGCACCTAAGTGCATCACAGCACATTTTAGCACATATATGGACTAACAGCGCCACACACGGATTTACTCATATTACAGTATACACACTTGTGCAACCTATGTGGTACATGACCCTCTGCTCGCCGTTCTCCTCCATAGGCCACAACCGCTGGGGCAGATGATGAGATGGCGGCATCCTCTGGTGTACAGACCCCTGGTGGACCTGTCGACAATGGAAGACAGACACATCATAATCACCTACAGACTTGAACCTGCCACAATCCAAGACCTGTGTGTCCGATTGGAGCCAGACCTGATGTCATCTATCTGCCATCCCACAGGAATCCCCCCTCTAGTGCAGGTCCTGTCAGTGCTTCATTTCCTGGCAAGTGGCTCCTTTCAAACAACAGTGGCCATGGAATCCCTGATGTCTCAGCCAATGTTTTCTAACGTGTTGATCAGAGTGTTGTCTGCCCTGCAGAAACACATGCGCAGCTACATCGTGTTCCCCCAGGTGGAGGATTTGCCCACAGTGAAGGCTGACTTTTTTTGCCCTGGGACATATCCCCAACATCAATGGTGCCATTGATGGGACACATGTGGCATTTGTCCCCCCCGCAGAAATGAACAAGTGTACAGAAATAAAAAAAAGCTGCCATTCGATGAATATGCAGATGGTGTGTTTGGCGGACCAGTACATCTCCCATGTGAATGCCAAGTATCCTGGCTCTGTGCATGACGCCTACATTTTGAGGAATAGCAGAATCCCTTTTGTGATGGGCCAACTCCAGAGGCACCGGGTGTGGCTAATAGGTGAGGCCAAGGTTCCCACACAGTATGAGTAGAAGTCTGGGCATG
Organism: Pleurodeles waltl; assembly: GCF_031143425.1. Taxonomy (NCBI): domain Eukaryota; kingdom Metazoa; phylum Chordata; class Amphibia; order Caudata; family Salamandridae; genus Pleurodeles; species Pleurodeles waltl. The sequence goes on along the minus strand of NC_090444.1, from coordinate 1,658,739,663 downwards.
AGGTAGTCCCTAAGGGTTAGTGTGTGTCTAACAGTTATCCCTTGACATTTGCAGGTGAATCTGGTTACCCCCACCTCTCATGGCTACTGACCCCAGTGAGGAATGCCAGGACAAGGACAGAGGACCACTACAATGAGGCATATGGGTGAACTAGGCATATTATCGAGAGGACGTTTGGCCTCCTAAAGGGCAGATTCCGGTGCCTCCATCTAACAGGTGGCTCCCTATACTACTCACCGAAGAAGGTGTGCCAGATAATCGTGGCATGCTGCATATTGCACAGCCTGGCATTGCGATGCCAGGTGCCTTTTCGGCAGGAGGATGAGCATGGTGATGGTCTTGTGGCAGCGGTGAAGCCTGTGGACAGTGAGGAAGAGGAGGCAGAGGAATAAGATATTGACAACTGAACGACCATCATCATGCAATACTTCCAGTGACACACAGAGACTGTAACTGCTCCTCACATTTCTGAATACTGTAGGACATTGTATAAGTCAGCCTCTTAACCTCTCTCCATGGACACTGACAGTTCACTTTGGATTTCAATTTTTCAGGTCTGGGTACCTCATTCTGCCTTCTGCTATATGTACTGCTGCCCAACAACTGTCATATATTGGTATGAGCAAATGAACATTTACATTGCTATTTGTTGCTGATGTTGTAATAATACATTTGTGAAAAATCAGACTGACTCTAGATTTGTTTGTGATTAAAAGGTGTTTATTTAGGGGCTAATGAGTATGAGGGTATGTGCAAGGGGCTGGGGTGATGGTGGAGGAAGGTCCATAGTAGAGTCCAGTCTCTTGGTATCACAGGTGCATTGTCCAATGGGGCAAAGGAAGGGTAGTAATGGCAGTTCAAGGTGGACAGGGTAACTGAGTGGTACAGAAGGGTGACAATCAGGAGGGTCCTATTTCTTGGCGGGGGTCTTGGCAATGTTCTCCGTGTTTTGCCTGGATCGCAGGGACCGTTTGCGGGGTGGTTCTCCTTCTGCAGCGGGAGGGGTGCTGGTGGCCTGTTGTTCCTGTGGTGGGGACTCCTGTCAACTAGCACCGGCGGAGGTGGAGGGCTGTTCCTCGATTTGGCTAGTGTCAGGGGCCCTTTGTTGTGTCACTGCCACCCTCATGGTGTTGGCCATGTCAGCCAGCACCCCTGCAATGGTGACCAGAATGGTGTGGATGTGTTTGAGGTCCTCCCTGAACCCCAGGTACTGTCCCTCCTGAAGCCGCTGGGTCTCCTGAAACTTGGCCAGAACCATGCCCATGGTCTCCTGGGAATGGTGGTATGCTCCCATGATGTTTGATAGTGCCTCGTGGAGGGTCAGTTCCCTGGGCCTGTCCTCCCCCTGTCGCACAGCAGTCCTCCCAGCTTCCCTGTTGTCCTGTGCGTCTGTCCCCTGAACCGTGTGCCCACTGCCACTGACCACAGGTCCCTGATCATCCTGGGTTAGTGGGGTTGCCTGGGGTCCCTGTAGTGGTGGACACACTGCTGATTCACATGTCCTGGGGACAGTGGCATGGGCCCGCTGGGTGGGTGCTGTGGTGGTGTTTCCTGAGGGGGGAGATTCTTTGGAGGCTTGGGACTGTGGCAGGGGAACCGACTGTCCAGAGGTCCCAGATGGGCCAGGCTGGTATCTTGATCCAGGTGTGCAGAGATTCTGTCATCACTGTGGGCCTCTTCTGTGGGGGGACTGGATATGGCTGGCACCTCCTGTCCGATGACGTTTGGTAGGGGTCCTGTTGGGATGTAAATGCATTGTTATTTTATCTGTGTGTGCCGTCTTGTACAATGGGTGTGTTTCCCTCTATTACTGTGCTTGCACTATCGCCTTGGCCCTTGTGTGAGTGGTGATTGTGTGCCCTGGGTGAGTCTTTCTATTGGACATGCTTTGGTGATGGGTGTACATGCATGTCTGTGATGGGTATCCATGCATTGTTGTTGCATGCAGGGCTTGGTTGTGGGAGTGGTTGGTCATGATGGTGGGGTGTGTGGGAGATGGTGGAGTCATGGGAGTGAGGGTGAGGGTAGGAATATGTGATGGCATGCAGGTAGGGTGGGGGGGATATAGTTTGAAAAATGTGCCTTACCAGAGTCCATTCCTCCTGCTACTCCTGTGAGGTCTTCAGGATGCATGATCACCAAGACTTGCTCCTCCCATGGTGTTAGTTGTGGGGGAGGAGGTGGGGGTCCACCCCCAGTCCTCTGTACTGCTACCTGGTATCTTGATACCAATGAACGTACCTTCCCCCGTAGGTCGTTCCACCTCTTCCTGATGTCATCCCTTGTTCTTGGATGATGTCCAACTGCGTTGACCCTGTCCACAAATCTCCGCCATAGCTCCATCTTCCTTGCAATGGAGGTCTGCTGCACCTGTGATCCGAATAGCTGTGGCTCTACCCAGATGATTTCCTCCACCATGAGCACCTCCATGGAAAACCGGTTGTAAGACCGCCGCGTTGATTCGTAGGTCGTGATACTGTGGGCGTATTCCTGTTGTCGTGACGGTGTGGGTTTTGCTATCGCCAGCTTATCACTGACCTTTGGTGTGGCGGACTTGTGTGGGTGTCTGTATAGTGGTGGAATTCTCAGTCTGGGTCATGATACCAGTTGCGGATTTCCGCTGCGGACACGGTATATTGGCGGCCATCAGCACAGCGGTAAGCGGGATTTAACGTCAGGGTTGTAATGAGGGCCATAGTGTGGTGTGCTATATTTTTGACGGATTGCCTGTGTTTTATGGTATGAATGAGTTGAACGTGTATGCATCAGAGTGAATGTGGGTGAGTTCCTGGTAGAACAGGCTGACAAATAAACGGGATATTTTGACACAGTACAAACTGACGGACTGAGGCTGCTATTATACGAGGACCAAAGGTTATGCTTATGATTATCACTACGACTCCTGTAGGGACCACAACGTAGGAAATACTGCAGGTATGACATTAGACACATGTTGCAACATTTTAATAATATTAATGTATTGCGTTAACATTTCCCTCACAGTCTGGCTCCTGTCCACGGTACTCTACTGTTAGCAGTTACCAGTGCAAAGGGTAGAAGGCACTGTCACGGCTCAGGGCCAGCTCCCGCTTTTTGTGTTATGTTGGCTTGATTGTAATTGTGTGCAGAGTTCACTGCCTATGCCTCGCCTGAGTGTTACCCCCTGTGGACTCGGGCTGGGTTTCAATACCACACAGCCGCCCCCTTCTTTCTGGCAAGATAGCAAGGGTGTGGAATTCTGAACTTCTTTCCTTACCTTTCGGTCATCTCTCTCTCCCTTGAGAACGCCAGTGAAACAGCACCTTTGGCCTGTACCTATTTCCGTCTTGTGGATGCTTACGGTGACCAAGGAAAAGTGCAGCATGGTACGATTGAAATGCACTTTCTGCTTCACTAATAACAAGTGCTGTTGGCAGGTGACTCTCTGATTGCATGAGATATCCACTGTCTGCTCCCTTATGTTTTACTGGGAATGAGCGGCAAGAACAGCCCGCCGTCATCCTTTCGTTTCCCACGTCAAGTATAACTGAACTGTTTGTGTAGCATCATAAGGGATAGTTGTGCATAAATCATGGGGAACCCTCTTAGTAAGGAACATTTGGATACCCAAAAGCCCAGCCCCACTAAGGATTCTTCATCACATCACATATCTGTTTTTTCACAAATGGCATAAGTTCACTGCCAGGAGACTGGATTTGCAGTTTCCTAAGATGGGCACATATGACATGAATACGTTGTCATATTTGCGACAGACGTTGATTCTCAAAGGGAGAAAAATAAGAAGTTTAGATTCGGGATGCCTTCTGGGGTCTGGGAAGCCGTTTTGCATGAATTGCGTGCGACTAGTGACGTGAAAGAGAAAGTGCATAAAGAGTTGTTGGAATTGAAAAAAGGGTTTTATTCTGAGAAAAAGGGGAAAGAAAAATTGGAGGGATGGAGAGAAAAAATGCTTGAAGTAGTGGGGACATTCCCATCTCTTCATGTGGTAACTGCACAATCACAGGAACAATATCTACGGGGATGAAAGAGGAGGAGAGGGAGGATCCACTGATGGAAGACATACTGATGGGGAGGCTAGGACATAGCAACAAGAAAGAAGGGTCTGCTAAAAAAGAACAGCTCGAGTACTCAACCACAGGGACACAACCTCCTCACCTGTCTTCAGCTCAGAAGACGGCAGCCTGTGTCATGGGTGGTGGGAGGATTGGGTTTGGGAGGGGGAGTAGGTTTGGGCTTTGAAGGGTGTGCTTCTTTCTTGGTGAGGGAAGAGGTATGAGTCTTTTCAGGGGGGGCAGGAGAGGCCTTGGAGGTGGAGGGGATGGCCTTCAGGAGGGATTTGGACCTTTTGGGTGTGGCATGGAGGGGAGGACAGGAGTAAGGTCTAGCTCAAAGGAAATGTTTTTTAGACACATGGGGACAGTCATCAGAAGGGGGTCATGACTTGGAGGTTGAGGGAGTGGTTGTCTGACGTGTACTAGTGGATGTCTTGGGTGCATGCTTGTGGAATGTATGCTTGTGGTGCGGTGGGTGTCTGTTGGGTGGGTGAGTAAGGGTGTTTATGTGTCTTTGGCTGAGGGGGTGGAGGTGCTGCAGGATGCCATGGTGGGTGGGTGGCTGTCTGTTGGGGTGGTGACTGCAGGTATGCTGGATGTGGTGCATGTAGGTGTGTCTTTAGTTGTGGTGTCTGCAGGTGTGAAGATTGGGATAGATGTCTGAGGGTCTGCTGTGGCGGTGTCTGTGGGTAGGATGGGTGTGGTGGCTTTGTCAGTGACTGTTGTGGTGGTGTCTGTGGGTATGTCAGATTTTGTGTGTGTAATGGTGGGGGTGGGGTGTGTGAGAGGAAAGTAGTGACTGCATGGGAATCTGTCTGTGCTTTGGGTAGGTCAGGGAAGGGGGAGTTACAGGAGACTCCTACCTTCTTGGATGAGAGGGCATGGCCAACTGGGTGGGGAGTAAAAGAGATGGTGGTGATAGAAGGGTGGTGGTGGACAAAATGGTGCTGGGGGTTCCCTGATGGATCCACCACCACTAGGGCATGGTCACTGGATGAGGAATCTGAGGATATAGAGGCTGACCCCTTCTCCCTTGTGGCAATCCTCTCACCCTCCGGGCCACTGGGTCTCTCCATGTCAGTGGTCTCTTGACCCGAGGTCCCGTTGTCAGATGCTTCTCCACTCGGCTGTGCACTGTCTCCTTCACCTGCTTATGCTGGTGAAGCAAAAAGAAAGTGATAAAGGGTCAAGCATGGGCATGAAAACACTTCAATCACAACTCTGAGAGACCAACCAAGCCATCATGTCAAGTAGTCCCCCGCAAAAAGTACCTTATAAGTGGCACAATTGTGACATAACATAACCATGCATGCCATCTGGAATTACAAAAGTGGCACATGAGAAAAGCAGGACCTCAGACAACTGCAATTACATGAATTAAGTCTAGCAACCACACTAACCATACCACAACTAGGTTACCACTAGACAGACCTCTGTGACTTTATTGCCAACAACTGGGTGCCATTGTAAGGTACTCTACCAAATACACAAGCACAAGCTCAGGCACACATCTATCCTGCACTGATGTGATGTACCAACTATATCAGTGGTCACAAAGTAAAGGCAGCTGGCACAGGTACAAAGCTTAAAAATACTGGACTAAGGGCCAGATGTAGCAAAGGGTTTTTCCCATTCTGTGTCAATGGGAAAATGTGTTCGTACATATGGCCCTAAGTGACATGGAAATGCCCATGTCACTATGGACACATCATAATAATGTACAGCTCCAGAAGTGATGCCTCTACAAAATGAGTAAAGGAGGTAGTAGCAATGTCACTCAGATATGCCCCAACTGTGGCATTGTATGGAACAACAATGAAGTCATGTTCAAAATCTCATGGAGAGATGGCTCCAGAAGATACTCAAAAATTATCTAGTAAGGACCAGGATAGCCATCACCAAAGTCTGACACCCACTACAATGTCCACATCTGAGTGTGTTTGTAGTGAACATCAGTACTGTGCAGGTTAGAGAGACACAGAACTTGTAATCACTAACAAAAGGACACCAGCGTCTTATCCAATGAGAAGCCACATCACTGCCCACATCTCAGACATGGCAAGCATGACCTCTGTCTGTGGATGAATCCTTGTCTCAAAGCACATGTAACCCAAACATCACTGCAAGTCACTCCATGATGAATTCTAAAAGTCAGGGTACAAACTCCAATCATTACACAGGTGCACTGCACTTCTCAACATGAATCCCCATCAAGGTTACATACGAACATAAAGTGGATCCGCACTCTGGCCCTACCTGTCATGTGCCTCAGTGCTACTGCAGTTTAACATGATAAATGACATGCTATGAGGCATAAAGATATCTGTCAGATGACATATAATGGTGACACACTCCTTTCTGTGGCACCACAAGAAAAGGACCATCATTGAAAATGTACCATTGCAACAACAGCTCCCCATGCACACATGTGTGAGACTCCGGACATCATCCCATTGACATGGGTAGCACATGCATAAAACAGCAGCATAGATATGTATCCTTAGGAGAATAGAGCACATGCTAACATGTAGGCATAAGGACTGTTGGCAACAGTGATGACACATCACTCATGTCAATGCACATTCCCCACTTACCAAAGTAGTTTGCTACAGCTGCCAAAAATTTGCTGTGTAAGCCATGTCATATCTATGATGGACACCTATGCATCACAGACTTCAGAGAGGCACCAGCACCCATCATCCACTGAAGACAACTAGCTGTTGGGTGGCAGATGTCAACCTACACGTATTTCCAGACACATGGCAGAGGACAGTGATCCACATCATACTTACCTTTGACTTCACATTTGGGAGGATTGATCTTTTGGAGAAAACTAACACCCACTAGCAGAACAAATAGTAAATATTTGTTCACTTCACACAGCCATATGCGGTCCCTGCAAAGCAATACGTCTGAGGATACCCCAGAGTTTTGTCATCAGTCCCAGGTCCAAAAGGAAAAGCACACCAGCTGGAAACACATGACCTGTCTACAAAAATATGCTCCAAATGATCTGTGACACATGACACATCCGTCATTGTTGGGGGGAGCAGTCAATCCGTCACTCAATCACCATGCAAAGGGACAAGCAAGAATTTGCCTTGTACTCACCCCCTTGTGGCTGCTGTACTGCCCTGAAATGCCCATCCAACTCTGGGTAGGACATCGCCATTAGGGGGTCATTGTCTGACGGGCACCATGTTGGGAGGACAGCCCCAGATGGGCCTCCAAAATCTCCCGGGCCCAGCATATCAGGGATCACATCTCTTTTGACAGTGGATGTTCTGCCAGTTGTGGACCCCCAGGGTCTGCACCTTCTTGGCAATGGCTCACCGAAGCCCCTTCTTCTGATGGGCGTTGACCTACATGGATGAAAAAGACAAGACAAGTCATCATGTCCAAATGTCCTATACAAGGTGGCTGAGTCACATACATGTCAATGTGCCAAGCTACAAACGTCCTCTTCTGACCATACTGCCCACGTCCTGGCACATAGCCACCATTTGACAGAGGGACGTTATATAGTCACTCCCCAATATGCTACCCTACACATCACCTAGTTTGGGCCCAGCACTGACTAGGTAGGTCAACTGTGACTTCTGTGGGACATGAGCTTGCAACGTGACAGATCAAAAACACTATGAGCCACATCACACAAAGAGGCTACCGACAGGTACACCCCTCAGCCAAGAAAGCACACAAATATCCACTATCCAAGCTATCAACCCCAGAATACAGTTCTTACAGGCCACCGCCAGCCTTCACACTCCACTATTGCGCCTTAGCTTACAATGAAGGAAGCATTTGGTGGGCACACAGAGAGCGAAGCCTGAACATGTGTGGAGATGTGCAGATGTAGATGCAGGCAAATGACACTTCATGGGGTGGGGGTCTGTGTGTCTCATCATCAACTCATAAAAACTTCTGCACATGTGTGTTCACTTAACCTAGGGTACCTTTTGAAAGACATGGTCATGTATTGTACATGTCCTGCTATGTGCCCAATCAACAGAGTCACATATCATGGCTCCTCAGTAAACAACACACTGTTTCCACTTATGCAAGTACTTAAATGCAATGACCCTGCACAGGACACATGTGAGCTGGATGAAGGTGACAACAGGGCTGTGTGATCAGGGGACCTATCAAGGCTATGTAACACACATTGACAAAGATTAAAACAGCACATCTGTCACAGAACAACAGCCTGCCCCTAATACCATTTCCATTGTAATCACTGGACAGAGGCTCAATAAGCTGCATATTGGTACTGAGGCGCGATTTGGCGTCTGACAATGCTGTGCATGGATGCAGGGCGTGGGCACAGTGTCACACTTGCATATCAAATGGGATTTTGTCCCAGCCCAGATTACAACATATACTGTGAGAAACATTAGACAGGCCTGGGTCTCTGCAAACTGAGCATTAAGACCTACATGAAACACCATATCCAACACTTACATGCATAACAGTACATCACATAGCCAACAGGCAATTAGCATGTGGTGCCTATGTGCAGAGCTGAGGGCAATAGTAAGTCAAGAACTTGCTTCCAAACAACAGTCTTACAAGGTCAGATGTGGTTTGAGATTGCTGTGTCAACATATGCAGAGATCAACTCACTATCAACCAACAAATACAACATGCATTCTCCGCTCCTGCTGTCGTGAAATCACAAGTGATCGCACAATGATAACATAATTTGCTAACAGATGCCTGGGAATGGCTGTCATGACACCTCACCTAGTTATGTGCATCTAACACAAGCTGGGTCAGGGAACATTCAATACACACTCACCACAATGTTTCAGAACTCAATACCTGTCACTTGATATAGAAACATGCCCATTGACTGACCCGTTGATGCACACTGACAGGACCTAGTGGGCTTTGACTACATAATCTGACAAACTGGGCCAAACCCTAGGATGTCTACAGGTCAAAGTGCACCACAGTGCTGTCCATACAGGGATAGGATCTCCTACACAAGCTTCTCAAGCTTCTCAGTGTAGAAGGCAGGGGCCCTATCACCTGTTGGACGTGGTATGATTTCTCCCAGAGGCAGTATACAGCAGCTTAAGTAGTGGAGGACTTGCTGGCACCAATTTCAGGAGTGAAGAGGGATTTCTCAGAACATAGTGGTCATGTCTGCCATATAAACAATACATACAATCATTAGAGGGGCAAGGGAGATTCAATGGTCCAGTGTACACTCTCCCTAATAGTAATCATAAAAGTCACAAAGGGACACTGTTCCAAAAGAAAGAGAGAATAAACAGGCACTTCTATATAAAGAGGGAGGAGCCCTGACACATCTTATTAGATGTCATGCTTCATCATAGGGTTCGCTCCTCGTCAGACTGGCGCTGCAATGTCTGACGTGCCCCACAAGGGGGCTCTTGGTCGGAGATGTTACCTAATAGTATGTGCCAAGGTGAGAAGCACGTAGGAATACATTTAAACGTACTGGCAAAGACCAAGAAAAAAACAGGAGAGAAAAGGAAGAGTTAAAATTGACTCAGGAACCTCCAAACCCTACTTTATTGAATGTGGCAGGGTCCCGGTCAAGGTTAAAAACATAGTTGAGTAAAAAGGAAATATTGTTCCCAGACTCTACTGGAAAGATGGTAGAAGGAACTTGCTTCAACCATGAAAAAAGGTCAACATGTTTTGCGCCCCATAACAGTCCAATTGGGTCATATGGCTCTTTTTCAGGACCAAAAAGACAAAACTTCTCCTGAACTGAAATGTAGACTATATGCAAACGATACCTAAATGTAAAGAGGCAAATCAAAACAAATGAGTTGACTTACTCAATGAGATACAAATCTGCTAGATATGTTAGGAGAAAGCCTGTGAACAAAAGAGCAAAACATTAGAACCACATTGTTTTCTAAATGTACTAGCAAAAAGCAACCATAAAAGAATCCCAAGTGTGGATATTTGAAGTGAGATTGCACTCAGTGTAAACATGGTGCGACCTTCAGTGAACAAATAAAAAGATGCACCACTGCTTACCATCGTCAATTAGGGATGGAACTTCATGACCCTCTAGGCTGGCATTGTATCTGTACAAGTGAAAAGGGATAGGAGACTTCATGATATCATGGGATAACAACTCAAATATGAAAAAATGTATACAGATAACATAACTCTGATCAAAACCTCGTAGCAGGTATGGTCATTGAGATACCTCTATTGGAAAAATGATCGTTGATCCATATTGTTGTGCTGACCTATCTGTTAATCAAAGGAAGCCGAATACAATCAAGGTGCATAGGTAACTGAAGTATCAAAGTAATTGATGCGTCTTGGTTTTTACTTTAAAAAAGACCCAATAATTACAGTGAGATAAAAAGGACACTGTTAATGACCTAACTAAATGGTTGATATGGTTGCAATAGTTCTTAAAGTAGAAATACTGAAAATAAAGTTGTGGCGAATGCGCCGATGGAGTAAAGGACGCAAAAGTATCCAGTATTTACGTCAAATAGCCATAAATTGTGAATAGAGTGTCAATAATGCAGAAATACATCTCAAAAATATATATATATCAAAGTGACCAAAGGGGACTCACCCCTTTGGAGTGGTATCTTACTCACATTCACGGACGTCAGTCTCTATCCGAAGTCCTACCCTAGGGCCTCGTTCCCGAATCGGAGACCACGGACACGGGTCCCAGGTTAAAAGGAAAGGTTACATTCATGGGTGCCCAATCAGCGGGAAGCCTTCGATGTGAGTGGCGGTACATTTGAAAATGTCAAAAATGAAATAGAGACAGAAAACCCTAGGTTAGAAAAAAGGGGACACAAACGACGGACTACCATCACGTCGGCCGGGGGGAATTGAAGTCAGCGGGTGTCCGAAGGTACTACATAATCGAAGGGAAAGTCAGGACTATGAGAATCTATATCACGGGTGTGCGCCCTTGTGTTAATAGTTTAATATGTATCAATAGATTACACTCAGCATAAAAAAGAAAGAGGAAAAAGACCAAATCAACAGGGCAACAGACTAAAACAGAGCAGACATGTGATAGAGCGTTCCGTACTAATAATTTACCTGTATTTGGACGCTCTTTAGGCCGATGAATCTTTTGGCTAAGTGGGGCTCTCCTCACCCGAGATCAGTCAATTTAATCAAATCGATAATCAATAACGAACATGTGCAATGCCTTGATCAACATAACACTTAACAATTAATCCAGAATACATTTCGGCGAACCCTGACCTTTCAGTCAGGAATAACCACACCAGTTTATTCAAAGTTAGTGAATTTATTTCCCTATATTAACAAAGCTAGCACAATATAGATGTGTCGCAACACCAAATGATAAACATAAATGAACATTAATAGCTGTCCATAACGGCGAAACAGGTGCAATCTATGCAGCATTTGAATAACAAGACATTCGATAATAGCAATGCAAATCACTAAAACTATAATCTGTAATGAGCTAATTGCATACATTTAGTCAGCATAACAAGATCTCAAATTGCATCGTGCAACAAAAGGAATCCTCATCTAACTCAAATTAGCATCGGCATGTGGGACTTCATGCAAAAACAATTTAGCAACATTAATTTAGAAAAACTCCTAGCTAGGGCTCTTATCAAAAATCAGCAGTTGGTTACCTAAAAGAAACACAATGCAATTTTACAATTTTCTTTCATAATTACCAATTACGATCAGCATTCAAGGAAGTCTTCGTCTCACAGGTACCGTTTCTCGATCAGCATGGGACGGGGCAAAGGGGCAGGGGTGGACGGGGCAGTTGCCTCACGGCGGCAAAATAAAACTACTACTTCATGCAAAGGGATCAAAGTTAAAGTCTCTAGGGCAAGAATCATTTAAAGTCTCTTTCTCTCGATTAGAGAAAGCATCAGAGTCTCTTTCAAAATGGCGTCGCAGCAAGGTGGGCCATAATAGCTGCAATGTCCTGCAAAATGGCGGGATGTCCAATAATGGCTACTTTCCTCTCGTGCACCTGGTTTAAATAGGCAACAGTTCAAATCCAGTAGGGTCTTCCATTGGAGGGTTCATAGGTTAGCTTCAAATTGTCCAATCAAAAACAACAGTTCTCAAGCTTTTACTTAAGCATACATTATCCTTGGAGACGGGTACGCAAGTTGCAACATTTTATACCAATTAACTCACTTTCAGAGCTTCCATTGTCCGCACCTGCAGATCGACCTTGGAGCAAAGAGAAAAATGCCAAGCTGGCACGAAACCTTAAGATAAGCATGTGAACGATCTCAGTGGAAAAGTACAGCTTCAAGCAAAAATACACGTTTAATAGCACATTGGAAAAATACGAGCATCTAAACCGTGAGACCAGGCAACTAGGCCAAAGCCTGCACTAAAGTAATGCTAAGCTAAAACATTTCGAACAAGCAAATCATAGCACACGTTTACGATTATGTCAGATTAGTGCACTTCTAATACATCACGTTATATAAAGCACGCTTATAAATGTTGGCAAACTACCCTGAGGGCACATTTTGTCCCTGTACAATCTTTATTAGTTCGGTTAAAGTCACACATGATTATTTCACTCTACGTTTATGCGCTAATAAATGTAAAACCTTCATTTCAGCTTCATCAATCCCTCCTCTGATGACTACTTGTCATCACACCAAATCATGCCCACAAATTTTATTCCACTAAAATTCTGTCAGTTCTCTTTTCCTTTTAATTCCCCTAGTTTTCGCTTTGTATTCTTCTACCATTCTTTTCATCATTTTCTCTTCCTTCCTTCTTTTAATTCTTTCCATAATCATTATTATTCCCCTTTTTATTCCCCAAATTCCAAATATGCAAATCAGTACTATTAATATTCCCTGTATTATTTTTAGTAATATTCCATTCCAAATTCCCCCAATCCAATTTCCCACTGAAGCAAGTCCTTTTCCAACCTTCTCCCACACTCCTGGTTCTTTCAATTCCTTCAAATCTGCACTCTCTTTTGTTAGATTAGCAAGCATAGTTTTAATTTTCACACTGTTGTCGGGAATATACGTGCAACAGTGGCGCGCACCAAGCATTTTGCAAACGCCGCCATCCTTTGCTAAAAGAATGTCTAAGGCAAGCCTATTTTGAAGAGTCATAGCTCTTTCCGCTGCAAGTTCAGCATCTATCAGGATTATAGCACCTGAAAACTTTGTCAACATGTTATCCACTATAGTAGACAACTTTCTTATTTTGATGGAATTCAGCACAACTCCCAACGAAGGAATCATGGCTCCAAATATATCTCCTACCACAGCAGCTGCGGTCTCTCTTTTCTGGATACGATGGGATCCAGATGTCTTTTGAATCATCGATAGGTCATCCAGTTGATAAACCTTTGGGAACACTATACCCAAATAACATCTCCCCCACCATCCCTTTGGAAGACGATAATAGGCATTATACCCACAAATGTAATATACACCTGGAATGACAGGGTCAAGTCCGTTCATCATGAATGTCCATTTGGCCTTAAAGATAAACGTATGTTTACACTCACTCGCTCCTACGAAAATGTTGTCATAATAAGATTCACCTCGATATATACAAAACTTCCCTACATGCCAAGCATCTAAAGCTATTCTCCCTTGTGTCTTTATTGCGGCAAAATCATAATGATCTACTGAAGTCCTCTTACTTAGCTCTGTTTCTAATTTCGCATTCATTTGTGCCCTTCTATCATCTGTGCGATCTAAAAAGCTTATTTCTACTGCAGAGAGCGAGCAGGTAAGATTTTCCCTATGAGCGTGAGCCGTTTCAAAAGGTTGCATTGGCTCGAAAAATTCCCTCATTATTTTAGCATCCCAATCTTTAGCAATCTGGCTTAGCTGCGCTATTATAGGAACATATGCAAAGGTAACATCATAATTTGAGTAAAAATACTGTATGTTAGTTTGACCATAAAACCTAGACATTACTATACTACATGTAATCCCGTATGTAAGAGGCATGTGGTGATAAGTCACCCCTTCCTTTACTGATGTCGGTATCTGTGTACACACATAACAATCTTTCGCATCCATAGTCTCAACATATTCTGTTAGCAAGCGATAGAAAACGTTATACGAAAGTTCTTTCTTATCATGCAAGTGTCTCTCATCTAATTCTAGTCTTTTCAATGCGGTTAGTTCAGTGACAGTAACAGGAGCAAAAGTAGAAGCATCAATTTTCTCATTCTCACCCTTACCATGCATTCCAAGCACAATTGCCATTATTATTAGTACACATGCAATTACCAAGCCTACACACACATATTTACAATACTTCTTTCTACTGTTTTGCGTAGCCATGATCTGTATAGAATCAGAGAGCTAGAAGCACCTGTAAAGAAACTATTTAGCAATTCAGTTACAAAGCTGAACGAGCGCAATGTTCACACAATTTTCTTCAAGAGGCCAAGTCACTTATCGGTTAGCAGCATTTGTCTCAATCCGGCAATAACTCAGTCTCAATTCGGCAATAACTCAGTCTCAATTCGGCAATAACTCAATTTTTTTTTTTTTTTTTTTTTCAAAGTTCAATAACTCACTCTCTTTTTTTTTTTCTTTTTTTTTTTCAGTTGGCACGTTGTCTCAAATCGTGTTTAAGAGTCAATCAGGTTTTCAAAAAGTCTTATCAGGTTAGCAAATATCTCATCCGGTTTAGCAATGTCTCAGCTGGTTGTATCACGTTATATTATAGCAAGCAGTGTCATTTATCACCCTTTCAATCAACACTGTCCATAAAACTTTTCTTTTCTATTGGTATCTCTTCTTCTTCGTTCTCGAGGCTTAGAGATACAAATTCGTCAGTCCAATCGTCATTGACTGCATATGCCCATTCTGGACCGGAATATCTCCTGTTTGGTATCCTTTTCCTTTTCAATTTTGCTTCTCTTTTCGATTCTGCCTCACTGGTACTTTCCTCTTTGGCCAAGTCTTTTCCTTCACTTGAGGATGGTACCACGACAGACACTTCCTTTCTTTTCTCTTTCACTTTTGGCCTTTCTCCATCGTTCAAACTTTCTCTAGTTCTTTGTTTTACTGGTGATATACTTAGTCTCCTCTTTGCACCATGTCCATTTGATGGACCTGCGATCTTTTCTGTGGAGGCTTGAACTTTTTCGTTCTGTTCTGCCTTATCCCCTCCTTCTGGGGAATCAATCACGTTCTCTTTTTCTTTTTCTGTATCGTCTGCTTCTGGGAAAGCCCTCCTCTGATCAGGCTCTCCTTCTTTTTCACCTCTTTCGATCCCTTCGCCACTGTTACTTTCGTCAGGCTCTTTATCACTTTCAGCTGCTTCAGGCTCTTTGTCACCTTCAGCTGCTTCAGGCTCTTTGCTACCCTCAGCTGCTTCAGGTTCTTTGTCACCTTCAGCTGCTTCGTCGCTGTCTGAGGTTTCTCCTTGGTCTTTCCCAAGTGAGTCTGTTGCTTCGTCCTCAGAGAATACTTCTCTCTCTCCTGTTTCTGCCTGTTCACTTTCAGTTCGGTTTTGCTCTGTCTCAGCGCTCAGCACTGTTTTATCAGGCACTGGCAGTTTCAGCGCTTCAACTTCCTCGTCTGTGGGACACAACACTTTCTTTGTGTGACTGGCGTGGATCCAGTTGGGAACTCCCGCACACTTCACAGCGGTAGTTGTCGTCAGGATCACTTGGAAAGGGCCTTTCCAACAGGGTTCCAGACACGACTTTCTCACGTGCTTCTTTACCACGACCCAGTCACCTGCTTTCAGTGCGTGTCCTGGACCTTGGATCGGTGGCAAGGTGGTTGCTTCCACCTGGTGAGAGAAAGAGAGAACCACGTCAGCCAGACCCTTGCAGTAGTCTAACACCATATCATCTGTAATATTCAAAAGCGCGTTTGCAGGAACTGCAGGAAGTCTCATGGCCCTGCCCATGAGAATTTCGTGCGGAGACAATCCAGTCTTTCTATCAGGGGTGTTTCTCATTGACATTAACACCAAAGGCAACGCGTCAGGCCATTTCAAATTTGTCGATGCACATATTTTCGCCATTCTCGATTTCAGTGTACCATTCATTTGCTCCACCAGTCCTGATGCTTCAGGGCGATAGCTACAATGCAGTTTTTGTTCAATGTTCAGCGCTTCGCAAAGTAACTTTATCACCTCGTTATTGAAGTGACTTCCCCTATCTGATTCTAAAGAAATCGGGAATCCGAAACGTGGTATTAACTCCCTCAACAATAGTTTTGCAACTGTAAGGCTGTCATTTCTACGTGTGGGGTATGCTTCAATCCAGTGACTAAAAATGCACACAATCACCAACACATACTTCAGTCCTCCATGCACAGGCATCTCAATGAAGTCCATCTGCATCCTACTAAAAGGGCCGCATGCCCTACCAATGTGGCTCGCGTTCACAACCGTTCCCTTCCCTGGGTTCATCTGCTGGCAAGTGACACATCTATGGCAAACTGCTTCTGCAGCTTGACGAAATCTGGGGTTAAACCAATCAGTTTTGAACAATCTTATCATGGCATCTCTCCCTAGGTGAGCCTGCCCATGATAGAACCGCGCAAGCTGTGATAAGAGACTATTCGGCAAAACAAATTTTCCCTCATTTGAAACCCATAACTCATCTGGTCTCTTCATACATTGTGATTTAATCCAGGAATCTCTTTCATCCTCCCTGACGTTATTCTGTAATGCTTTTAGCTCATCTATTGTATCTACGACCTTCAAGGCAAATGCTTCAGCTGGTTCGAGTTCTGGTTCACTTATCGAATTCCATTCATCGCTGAGTAATATACAGTTCAAGGCACAAAATCTTGCGACTTGATCCGCATATGCATTTCCCAGAGAAACATAGTCCTGCCCTTTTGTATGAGCACTACACTTTACCACTGCAACTTCGGCTGGCATTTGAATGACGTGTAACAATTCCCTTATTCTCTCCCCGTTTTTCACTGGGGATCCTGAAGAAGTCAGGAAACCTCTCTGTGACCATAGTTGTCCAAAGTCGTGTACTATTCCAAACCCGTACTGACTATCAGTGTAAATGGTGACTTTCATCAATGCAGACAGTTGACATGCTCTTGTAAGGGCTACAAGTTCTGCTACTTGTGCAGAATAGACTCCTTGAAGCCAGGATGCTTCTAAGACACCTGTTACAGTACATACAGCATATCCTGCTTTCAAAATTCCCATCCCATCTCTTAGACATGAACCATCAACGAAAACTATTTGGTCATTTTCATCAAGCTTAGTATCCTTAATGTCAGGTCGAGGTTTTGTGCAAAATTCAGTCACCTGAAGGCAGTCATGCTCGACGTCTTCAGCGTTCTCAATTTCAGCATTTTCACCAGGAAGCAAGGTTGCTGGATTCAACGTAGTGCACCTTTTCAGCTGCACATTCGGTGAGCCCAGAATTATCGTTTCATACCTTGTGAGTCTTGCTCCAGTCATGTGTTGCGTTCGGGAGCGGGTCAAAAGTATCTCAACTGAGTGAGGGACCATGACTGTTACTGGGTGTCCCATCACTATTCCTTCACTCTGAGTGAGGCTGATACCAACTGCTGCTACGGCACGCAAACACCCTGGAAGTGCTGCTGCGACCGGATCCAAAGTAGCTGAAAAATACGCTACTGGTCTGTTTATGCCACCATGGGCTTGAGTCAAGACAGACAGAGAACATGCATCACGTTCATGACAAAACAATGTGAAAGGCTTTGTGTAGTCAGGCATACCTAAAGCTGGAGCCCTGCACATGCATTCCTTCAATTCGATAAAAGCATCCATCTCATCTCCTTTCAGCTCAATTTGATCCAAGGCATCCTTCTGGGTCAGTTTCAGTAAAGGCTTTGCTAGAGTTGAGAAGTTGGGAATCCACTGACGACAGTAGCCCACCATTCCCAAGAACTTCCTCACCTCCCTCCTTGTCTTTGGTGGACTCATTTGAAGTACACTTGTTATTCTTTCCTTCATTATTCTCCGTGACCCTTTCTCTATCTGGTGACCCAAGTATTTCACTTTCTTCTGACAGAACTGCAATTTGGAAGGAGACACCTTGTGTCCATTCCTTCCCAAATGGTTCAACAGAGCAATGGTATCGGCTGTGCAGCCACTTTCTGTCTTTGATGCAATCAGTAAATCATCGATGTACTGTACTAGGGTTGATTCGAATGGCAATTCTAATGCTTACAAGTCTTTCTTTAGAATCTGATTGAATATTGA
The DNA here is from genome assembly GCF_031143425.1 of Pleurodeles waltl. Lineage (NCBI taxonomy): Eukaryota > Metazoa > Chordata > Amphibia > Caudata > Salamandridae > Pleurodeles > Pleurodeles waltl. Next base: position 1,658,721,433 of record NC_090444.1, on the reverse strand, counting down.
CGGTGACTCAGAAAACCCTTGAGGAATTCAACACCAACTGTACACTCTGTCTAAGAATTTGAAACAAAAGAGAAATTGGCTGTCCTCATGAAGAGGCACAGAAAAGAATGCTTGTGACAAGTCAATGACTGAGAACCACTCAGCATCGCAAGGAACTTGAAACATTATCACAGCTGGATTCGGTACGACAGGGCAACACTTGACTATGATGTCATTTATTTTCCTCAAATCCTGTACAATTCGGACCTTTCCACTCGGCTTTATTAGTCCCATGATTGGTGAATTACATGGACTGCTTAACACTTCTTTCAGTACTCCCTGCTTTACAAATTCGTCAATGAGTTGGGCAACTTTCATGAGGGTGTCTTGTGCCATGTGGTATTGTGGGGTCTGGGGAAAGGTTGCATTGGGCTTTACAGTCACTTTCACTGGTTCCACTCCTTTCATCAATCCCACCTCTTTCCCTGTCATATCCCACATTTCCTTTCCGACTGTTTCCCGTAATTCAGCTGGAATATCTTCTTCAGTTATCATCGGGAAGAGACAAATCAGAGGATATTCTTCATCGACAGTTTCCATCTCATCCCCTTCTACACTGTCCTCTTCTTCCCCATCACTGCTCGTCTGAATTTTTATTCCCTCGTTCGAACACATAATCGAACATCCCAATTTGCACAATAGGTCTCTCCCTAACAGTGCTATCGGGCTTGAGTCACATACCACAAATTTGTGTAACCCTTGATAGTTACCAATGCTGACTGGTACTGGTACTGGTTCTGTTATTGGGTTCGTCAGGTGCCTGTTTGCTACTCCCACCACTTGAACTGTTCTCCCTGAGAGTGGCAAATTTGGTACTTCACTGCTCTTAACAGTTGAACGTGTGGCTCCTGTGTCAACCAAGAATGAAACACGATGACCCATTACTCGTCCCTCTACGTACGGACCCTTTTGATCAACTTCCAAGGATGCCGCAAGCACACAATCTCCCTCCTCTCCTGAACTTTCACTCTCCCATACATTGTTTATTCCACTCTCACTGTGTAATGGGAACTGTTGTACGGTGCCATTTGTATTCATTACCTGACCCGAGACCTGTGGAGGAACCATCACTTGCTGCTGAATCATTGGTGCCAAAGGTATTTGCATTTGCTGATTAGGTACCATGGGTAACTGCTGTTGCATTGGCTGCATTTGCGTCATCTGCATACGGGGCATCTGCATCTGCTGCGGCTGCATAGGTTGTAATCCCTGCAACTGATTTATGGTCTGAAAATTTGGGTTTGGACCTCTCATTTTCGGTCCCCTCATTGTCTGAAATGCATTGACATCATTGTTTTGCTGACCAACACCTGCACCTGCACCTTCCTGCACCACCATCGGGCACTCGCGCTTCCAATGACCGACGATTCCGCACACGTGACACGGCATCACCTTTTTCAATGCCTGCACACCATTCGGAGTCACGACAGTGTTCAAATCCGGACCATTATTTCCAAAACCTCCTCTGCCTCTGCCTCTCGCCTGTGGCTGAAACATCATATTTCCCTGCAACTGCGGCTGCGGTTGCGGTACCTGCTGTTGGAACCCTTGCATCCCTTGCAAACCTTGCAGACCTGTCTGAGCTGCTTTAAGTTGCATCATCATCACTTTCTCCTTCAACTTTTTCTGTTTCACTTCAATTTCGTCGCTACAGTATTTCGCATAATTCAACACCTCATCAATCGGTTTCGACTGCCAACAAATCAAATGCGACTTTATCATCTGACTTATCTCTGGTCTCAGCCCTTCCACAAATCTGAACACAAAATGCAGCATGTCCTTCGCCTCTATTGTTTCCGTGCCACTGTAGTTCTTGAACGCCTTCAACAACCTCTCATAGTAACTATGAATCGACTCTTTAGCCTCTTGGGCAGTTCGATCGATCTTCTGCCAATCCACATTTTTCGCGGCAACCTTCGTCTTCAAATGCTCAATCACCTTATAATACAAGCTCATCACCATAGGTGATGGTGCACCCGTATCCCTGTCTCTCTTTGGTTCACTTGTCTGCCAACCTACAGCTCTTTTGCAATCCTCCCACAAATCTGCCGGAACCACGATCTCAAAGAGAGTGTTCAGGTCTTCCCAGAGACATTTTGCAAGCTTCACAAACCTATCAGTCTGTTGATACCATTCAATCGGTTTCTCTCTCAGTTTGGGAAAATCATCCGTAAAGGACTGAATGTCGCTTCTGTGCCACGGTACATGTATTAATTTTCCCCCTGCTGTCTCCCTCATTGGTAACATGGTTACTGCATCACTACTCTGTGGTCTTTTCTCATTGTGCTCCTGAGCACTGTCCCTCCTCTTTTCCTTTCTCTTTACCCACCTGCTTTCCCATTTGTCTAAGCACCTCCACACTTGTGCACTTTGCAGCAATTCTCAAAGGTGCGCCTTCATGCCTGCTGACCTCATGTGTTCAAAATCTGTGGTCCCGAAATCCAACCTGTAGCTCCTGCTCAAGTGTTTCATCTTGTCTATATCAACCCCATTTTTGTCAGCTATTTCTTGCAAGCTTTTATGTACCTTGTTCACTTCTCTCGTAATCCTGGGACATAGATACCTCAGCTCTTCTTCCGAGTAGGACTCTAACCTATTCACACCCATAGTCCCTTCCACCAATTCTTGTGCTTCCATGTTCAACCTCATCCTATTCATATAATCTTCTCCCTTCCCACTGTCTGGGCTTTGTGTGGAATTCAGACTGTTGAACCAATGTGTCAGCTGTTGCGCATTCAACCCCATCAGTGTAGCATTCACATCGACTGCCATTGATGGTTGCGGCAACTTTTCAGTGTTCGATGACAGTGGTATCACCAGTGGGGGACTCGACCTCACCAGTGTTGACTGAGCGCATATGGGACTAAACTCCATCAAGGACCCAGATCCAGTTGGCTGAGCCGCTATCGGAGTTATCCCTGGAGTGTTTTCTATGCACCTCCTTTCTGTCCCATTCTGCAGCATTGATCCCTGACCGCTCATGCCTAAGTTGGGCTGACTGTACAAAGGTACCGGTGGACCTACAGTAATGGGTAGCGATATCGCATCTGGGTTTTGTCCATTTCCCATATTCTGAGACATGTTCATTCCCACACTATGGGTCATCATTGCCGGCATGCCCATTTGACTCCCCGTCATCTGAGCATGTGCGTTTCCCCCCTGCATCTGCTTTTGAGGCATCAAAAACTGGGTTGATTCGGCTTGTGTCAATGTTGGGTTGTGACCATTCTGTCCTCCCCTTACGGTTGGATCTAGAATCATTCCTGCACTGTTGTCACTGCTGTAGTACCCTGGGACCTGCGGCTGATAATTTTCTGCTGGTTTCAATATGGGCACATCTGGATATATTCTCCTAACCTGCGGTATCTGCGGGGTGAACAGTAAACTCGGGTCCTTGTACCCCGATGATGCTCCTGAACTCTGAGTTTCACTGTTCTGTACCGGTGCCGGAGGGGCAGAACTGGTACTTGGACCTTGTCCACTCTCTGCATAAGGTGGTGGACGGTCGTTCAGCAATTGCATGATTAACTCCTCATCCTCTAACTCCTCTTCTCTTCTCAACTTTTCCTCGTCCTCTCTATCCTTGGAACACCTCCTGTTTGTCTTACAGGTAGCTTTCTTACCTGTCTCCTCTTCTTCCTTAGTAATTGCGGGAAACAATTTTATCCCCTGCAATACATCTGACCTCCACACCTTCTGTGCATTATCCCACCTAGCGTCCGCTAGTGTCTTTACTACCTTTCTTATCCTGGTCTCGAACTTATTTTGCTGTTGCTGTCTAGCCATCAGTTCCCAAATCGCTAGAGCCTCAAACTGTGCTGGCCTTGGAGGTACCTTCATGTCGTACATCGCGAATCTCAAATTCTCTAGGATCCTTATATTGAATGTCCCATGGATCGGGAACGCTACGCTCCCATGTTTCTCTGTCAGCTTGTGCCATTGCTTTAGCCAAAGGCACGGAGCTACCCCTTTTTCCTCCATTACAATGTAAGCTGGTGTACCTTCGGGTGGCGTCTCCTCTCCTACGCTCGCTTTAATGTAAGACTCCCCCTTCATCACACTCCTTAATGCTTTAAAAAATTTCATTTTCTCGTCTTTTATTTCACAAAGTTTGTAATCAATAGGTGACTTTAATTCCCGGAATACTCTTTGCTTGCCTTTCCCCTTCCAATCGAGCCTCACGGACTGCGTCCAATCCGTGCACGACCCTTCTTTGCAACCAACCTATCCCAGCGCGGCTCCTAGTGACGTCACACACTGCGGCTGACAAAGCCTCGCGGCTAGTCCTCCTTCACTCAGCTCCTCTCGTAACAACTTCTGGCATGTATCGCGAGCTACCAAAAATTATAATAAAACAGATCTGTCGGTTTACTACAGGAAGGGTAACACAATCGCTTCAGGACCTTAGGGATTTTTCACTAGCCTCGGCAGTTATTCCATCTTTCTCGGTCCCCACGTTCGCAAGCAAATCTGACCCGCAGACTGCTCTCAACTTGTCAGTGATCTATTCTAGTGCACTTAGAATTTTGTCAAAGCCCGAAGTCGAAGTTTCTTTCACTCCCTTAACACACGTACCGACTCGTTGACCACGCCCGATCAACCTACTAAACCGACCAGACCACAACATAAAACAAGTGTCTCATACACTTTTCAACATACTCCGGAGTCTCTTGACCTCGCAGGGCCCGTCTCAACAACAACAACCACGTGGACCTTTTTATGCACGAAGCGCCACACGCACATGAAGTTCGACGACTTCCCTACTCTCACACTCGGAGTCGCACCTCCGCTATTTCTATGAAGTTCGACGACTTCCCTACTTCTACACTCGGAGTCGCACCTCCGCTATCCTCTAAAATCCTCTCAACCTTTTCACACAATCTGCAGCAATAAGCTGTGCAAGCGCAAAACCCTAACTTCACTCATACCATCACTAGTACCGCCAACGCTGATCCCACACCTCCGTTCTCTCCATTCGCAAGCTCCGAGATCCCGGGAAAGTCGCGGTGGACCTAGCCCATCATCATTTTCTCAATCAGTTTTATCCAAGAAAAATCTAATTCAACACCATATACCTCTCGAGTGGGGTCCCAAAAGGCTAAACCGTTAATTCAACACCATGTACTTTAAGAGTGAGGGGTCCCAAAAGGCGAAACCGTCCTCTGCTACCATCTACTGATAGAGCGTTCCGTACTAATAATTTACCTGTATTTGGACGCTCTTTAGGCCGATGAATCTTTTGGCTAAGTGGGGCTCTCCTCACCCGAGATCAGTCAATTTAATCAAATCGATAATCAATAACGAACATGTGCAATGCCTTGATCAACATAACACTTAACAATTAATCCAGAATACATTTCGGCGAACCCTGACCTTTCAGTCAGGAATAACCACACCAGTTTAATAAAAGTTAGTGAATTTATTTCCCTATATTAACAAAGCTAGCACAATATAGATGTGTCGCAACACCAAATGATAAACATAAATGAACATTAATAGCTGTCCATAACGGCGAAACAGGTGCAATCTATGCAGCATTTGAATAACAAGACATTCGATAATAGCAATGCAAATCACTAAAACTATAATCTGTAATGAGCTAATTGCATAGATTTAGTCAGCATAACAAGATCTCAAATTGCATCGTGCAACAAAAGGAATCCTCATCTAACCTCAAATTAGCATCGGCATGTGGGACTTCATGCAAAAACAATTTAGCAACATTAATTTAGAAAAACTCCTAGCTAGGGCTCTTATCAAAAATCAGCAGTTGGTTACCTAAAAGAAAAACAATGCAATTTTACAATTTTCTTTCATAATTACCAATTACGATCAGCATTCAAGGAAGTCTTCGTCTCACAGGTACCGTTTCTCGATCAGCATGGGACGGGGCAAAGGGGCAGGGGTGGACGGGGCAGTTGCCTCACGGCGGCAAAATAAAACTACTACTTCATGCAAAGGGATCAAAGTTAAAGTCTCTAGGGCAAGAATCATTTAAAGTCTCTTTCTCTCGATTAGAGAAAGCATCAGAGTCTCTTTCAAAATGGCGTCGCAGCAAGGTGGGCCATAATAGCTGCAATGTCCTGCAAAATGGCGGGATGTCCAATAATGGCTACTTTCCTCTCGTGCACCTGGTTTAAATAGGCAACAGTTCAAATCCAGTAGGGTCTTCCATTGGAAGGTTCATAGGTTAGCTTCAAATTGTCCAATCAAAAACAACAGTTCTCAAGCTTTTACTTAAGCATACATTATACTTGGAGACGGGTACGCAAGTTGCAACATTTTATACCAATTAACTCACTTTCAGAGCTTCCATTGTCCGCACCTGCAGATCGACCTTGGAGCAAAGAGAAAAATGCCAAGCTGGCACGAAACCTTAAGATAAGCATGTGAACGATCTCAGTGGAAAAGTACAGCTTCAAGCAAAAATACACGTTTAATAGCACATTGGAAAAATACGAGCATCTAAACCGTGAGACCAGGCAACTAGGCCAAAGCCTGCACTAAAGTAATGCTAAGCTAAAACATTTCGAACAAGCAAATCATAGCACACGTTTACGATTATGTCAGATTAGTGCACTTCTAATACATCACGTTATATAAAGCACGCTTATAAATGTTGGCAAACTACCCTGAGGGCACATTTTGTCCCCGTACAATCTTTATTAGTTCGGTTAAAGTCACACATGATTATTTCACTCTATGTTTATGCGCTAATAAATGTAAAACCATCATTTCAGCTTCATCACATGTTAAGTGAAAAACAAAAGGTGAAGGAAAGAAAGTGAGAGCCCCTTAGTAGTAAATGGACCAAAAGAGGCTAGCAATCAGGTGAAATATGAAAAACACCAGGTGAAATCTGCAGAAAATCACTTTGTGCAGAGAAACAAGGGGTTAGACATTGAATAGAAAAACAGAGACACAATGTCTTATCAGAAAAGAAATTACAGGTGGTCGAAAAGCTCATCCATGGTATTTCATCATTCAGTCCATGGGTGTGGGTGCCCAGTTTAAAAACCCAGCGTTGTTCTACTTCTAATAGGGATTTTAAAGAACATTTTGGAGTGTCAAGGACAACCCACCACATGTCACCAGGAGTGTGATTTATGTTGAGATAATGGACACTCAACTTGGTGGTAAGACGTCCGTATCTAATGTTACTGCAGTGTTCATTAATCCTGTCCGTAACTGGTCTCGTCGTCATTCCAATATACCGTAAGTCACAGGGGCAGGTTATCATGCAAATGCAATTGCAGGTGTTGCAATTTGTGTGCTTTAAATGCCGCCAGGTGCCAATAGGGTCAAAATCTAAACAATTAACCCTTTTGATGAGTCCACAAACATTGCAGTTGCCACAAGGGGATGGCCAACTACTGGTGGAAGATGCCACAGTGTGATTTGTTCTAAATCATGTGAAGCTGCCACAGGTCGGGAATACACTAACAAGTCTTTGATATTAGTAGATCTTTTAAAAGCAAACAGAGGTTTTGGTATTGAAATCCCTCCATTGCAAAGAATCGACCATCAAGTGTTTATCAGCTTTTTTAAGGAGTTGGACAGTTGGGTATATATAGAGACACATGTGAGATTATCGGTCAGTTTGGGTTCAGTTATTAATAATGCCTCTCTATTGTTGTTACGGGCTCATTTCCGAGAGTTGTTGATGATCTTATGAGGGTATTGTCTTTCCTGTAACTTCGCTGACAGGTCCTTAGCTTGTACATCAAAAGATGATATGGAGCTGCAATTACGACGAAGTTGCAAAAAGTGAACATAAGGTAAATTGTCAGGTAGGGCTCTAGGGTGGTGACTCTCATATAATAGTAAACTGTTACAATCTGTTGTTTTTTTATAAGTTTGCGTTTCTAGTTTGCCTTGATTGATGGCAATCATCAGGTCCAAAAAAGAAATGTTAGTAGACCAAAAAGTGGAAGTAAATTTAAAAAAAGGGTCAAGATGATTGATCCAGAGTATGAATCGATCCACATCCTGGATCTGACCCTGCCAAATGATTAGAATTCTATCTATGTAAAGGCACCATAATCTGATATTGCCACAAAAAAGGGTTAGTATTATTGAGTATGAAGCGTAGTTCAAAGTGATACATGTATAAGCAGGCCAACCTAGGAGCAAAGGTACTCCCTATAGAAGTGCCCCATATCTGATGTTATAGTTGGTTTTCAAATTGAAAAAAGTTTTCAGCTAGGGCTGAATAGGCACAATGCATAATGAAATCAACTGGAGTAGGTGAGGACTAGGGTCTATTCAATAATGCGTCTTCAATTACCCGTAGAGTCGCTCCCCCCTTGTGGGGTGCATCAGACATTGCAGTACCAGTCTGACGAGGAGCGAGCCCTATGATGAAGCATGACATCTAAGAAGAGGTGTGAGGGCTCCTCCCTCTTTATATAGGAGTGCCTGTTTATTGTCTCTCTCTTTTGGGACAGTGTACCTTTGTGACTTTCACGTAGCCAATACCTTCAATGGCAACAACCTCAACCTATGCCTGTGTCCACCGCTGTAGCATCCGCCTACTGCCATGACGACTTCACCTGCAGGTCGCTGGTGGTTTCCAAGGTCCAGTGAAGAAAGTCAGGCAGCTGCCATTTTAGAGGTATACTATGCCATTTTTAGCTGTCAATAACCCAAAAATGATGTTCTGACAAATTATGAGTGCTGGCATTGTCCTGTCATGTAGGTCAATTGTATTTTACATCATCTAGGTATGATACCAAGCATATGTGACAACATTATTACGGGCACAGGCCCCCACCCCCTGCCCCAAAGGCAATTTAGGATTTGTGGCATTAACTCAGAGTCCGAATGGCAAGTCACATTCACATACTGTTGCTGTCCAGATAGCTGATGTGCACACATTTGTGGAAATGCAAGGTGGAAACGTGCCACTTCTGTGTGATTAAAAGTGGTGGTGTGTACTGTGTATAATGTCCTCTGCTACACACATGCCATGTCACTGTTCGTCTATGACATGCATTATGTATCTTGAAAGGGACACATCGAATGACGGCCATACTCTCCTCTTGTCCTACATAGTTAACCTTGGAGGGAAAGGATCAGGCAACCTCCTGTGTACCGTCCACTGGCAGATTTTCAGGCAATGGAGGACAGGCACATCATCCATATATACCAGTTGGATAGACAGTCAATCGTGGATCTTTGTCATCAATTGGAGCCAGTTCTGATACCTGCCATCAGTCATCCAAATAGCATACCACCCATTGTACAAGTCATGGCAGTGTTCCACTACCCGGCCACAGGGTCCTTCCAAAATGCAGTGTCCCTATCTGTAGGATGTCCCAGGCTATGTTCAGTCTGGTCTTGAACGATGTACCCTCAGCAATGTTGAAACACCTGGACATTACATCCGGTTTCCTCAATGTGAGGATTTTGCCCATGTGAAGGCTGACTTTTATGGTTTGGCACACATCCCACATGTGGTGGAGGCTATTGATGGTATACATGTAGCCTTGGTTTCAATGCATGTCAATGAACAAGTCCATTGGAACAGGAAGAATTACCATTCCATCAATGTCCATTGTTTGTTTGGCAGACCTCTACATTTTCCAGGTCTATGCTTGTTATCTGGATTTAGTTCATGATGTCTTCATCATGCGGAACAGGGCTATTCCACAGCTGATGACACAATTGCACCCAGAAAGGGCCTAGCTGGTTGGTGAGTCACATATGTCCTGTTTGTTTGTATACAATGTCTGCTGCTAGAGAGAAGAAGCTTGGGAGTCATAGATGCACATATGTCACATTCCCTTTAGGTGACTCAGCAGGCCCACGCCATCCAGGGTTGTTGACACCGGTGAGGGATCCAACTATACCAGGTGAAGTCTCCTTCAACGAGATTCATGGAAGGACACAGCATGTTGTGGAGTGGGCTTTTGGGCTCCTGAAAGCCAGATTTCAGTGTATGGACAAGACTGGTGGAGCCCTCCTCTATTCACCCGGAAAAGTGTGTAAGATCAATGTGGCCTCACAACATTGCCCAGAGGAGAAATATCCCATTTATTCCAAATGAGGGGGAGCTAGCAGTGCCACTGGATGGGTTTCCTGAAATGCCAAGTGAGGATGACAGTGTTGAGGATTAAGGTAGAGACAACCAATGTGAAGGAATCAGTTGTGGTGTATGTAATCAATGGAGTAGAGGCCACAACACTTGAAGTCCAGTGTCCTACTACCATGAAAAATAGAAAGTGGTTAGGGTTTAGTAACTACAGATGGAGGGTTGTCTGAGATGGGTGCTTCCTCTTGAAAGCCTCCCTTCCAGTGGCTGGCACCAATGCACTTTCAAGCTGCTTTGTATCACCCACAAAGCTACACATGGAACAAGACCGCTTTTTATCAGAAACAAAATAACCAAATACATCCAACAAAGACACCTCCGCTCAAGATTGGCACCCCACCTTAGAACACCACCATACAAGAAAAAGACTAAAGGTGGTACATCCTTCTCCGTTCAAGCAGCCAAACTATGGAATTCATTACCCCCAACTATAAGAGCCACAGATAACTTTCTTGTCTTCAGAAAACTACTCAAGAGTTGTCTCTTTCCTTCATAACCACCATATTCAAACAACTATGAATTGCATATGCCTATGTTGATACATATTTTTTACAGATTATGTGTATATTTCTAGTTATGTATAGTTTCTATAGAAAATATGTATCGCTACTATGTCATAACAATAAAATATGCACACACTCTTTAAACCTGTTTGACTAAGTATATTTTACCCATGGTTCTAATTATGTATTGTATGTGCATATGTGTGTGTATTCATGTGTGTGTGTATGTATATATATATATATATATATATATATATATATATATATGTATGTGTATATGTTGTTTCTGTGCTTGGCATGTTCGTGGGTCATTGCATGGCTCCTGGGTGGGTTGTTATACTAGATGTCTATGAATTCCTGCTCTCATCTTTTCACACTTATCTACTCATCATCATATGTCATGTCTCTATCAAACTATCCTCCATTCTCACTCTGACTCATCCCAAATCCTTTCTACTATTTTCATCTCCTAAATAACTCTGCCTAAGCTCTTCCCTCCGCTTCCACATCTAACACACCAAACTCACTCTACTACCATGACCTCCCACACAACCCTACTAAATTCTCCCGCATTTATCTCACCCTGCTACTATGCTCTCCCTAACCCTTCCACATACTCTTCCCTCCTCCATCCCCCTTTATTCATCCCAAGCCTTTGGGTTGAGTAAATTAAGGAAATACTCCCAATTAACACTTCTGGATTTCTTTCCTCCTACACCCCCCCATTACTCCAGTCAATCTAACTAACAAACTCTCATATCTGCGGCTCAAATGAACTCATAATAATACTAAAACTGTACTCATTATTTCCCGATACTAATCCATCACTAATTCTTGTTGGGTTCCAGAGTACCGTGCTACTCACCGAAAAGCGCTTAGACGCCTCGTCAGGGGTAGTAAGCGCTATATAAATACGATTACAATACAATATAATGAAGGGCCTGGTGTAGATGTGCCAAAGAAAGGGGTGGAGTGTTGTTGTCAATCCCAGCTTAGGGTAGTGTTGATGTCCCTCAGCACCCTTCATCGAGAGACTACTGGATTTCGAGCAGCAAGATCGTCCACAGTATGGGAGACTGAGTCTGACCCACGGTGGATGACACTTGTCACTCCAAATCCGGGCTTTGCTCCAGCTAACTAGCAGTGCCTCATCTCTCCCAAATGGTAGAGACGATTGGGCAGCTGAGCGCATGACATATGGGTACTTCTCAGGGAAGTCGTGGTCACTCAGGTCACAACCGGTTCTCTCATACACAGTGCGGTCTCATATATAAATGACAATAGAAGCAGTATAAGTTTTAAAGATTGGTTTAATAAAACAACTGCATTTTGGATAGCAAAGCGTGAGCTGCAATAACCAGAACTACACAACACAGCAATATTAAAATAGTGACGATGAGAGTGAAGCATAGGAATAATGCTATCATAGTGCCACAAGGTTCAATGGACTATTCCCTATCTAAATCATATTGCGAGCACAGCATGTTAAGCTCTAACCCTGCCTTTCAGGTTCCTCGGGAGGACATCAACCCTCAAACCTGAGCAAAGGCCTGTAATCTGCATCAGCATCTGCAACGGAGCATTCAGCATGCAGTTGTGGTTCCCTGGCTGGAATCTCTCCCTTGACGTGTACTAGGACTAGAAAGTGTTTTTATAACTAACACAACAGATGTTCTAAGAAAATGTCCCTACGCAAGGATGTGTATTTTCTACGAATGTTGGAGACTAAACTTCTACCACGTTTACAAGCAATGTACCAGACTGTAGCCTTGACTGAAGCACAGGGCGATCAAGAATGCATTGTTTGAGAACACAGTGCTGAACTAAGCTAAACAGTTTGATAGAAGACATTAAAATAAGACAGTAAAACTGGTTATTGTAAAAATAACAGTGCAAAGCTGAATAAACTAGATCTAGGTCAAGGTGCACAGCGGCCTAGTGTATTAAACTAACATGCATGAAGCTATTCTTAAAATGGCTAAACAACAAGACCATTTTGTTATTGTGGGCCTCTCACTGTTCATGCATTTCCTGGTGGAAGTCCTTCTATCGCTCCTTGATTTCCCTGAGTTTGGTTAGTACCTGGCCCATCGCACCTTGTGAATGTTGGTAAACTCCCAAGACCTGGCTGAAAGTGTTCTGGCCAGGCGCATAGCAAGCAGCCACATGATCCATCCCACACACCCAACCCCCACATACCTGCCCCCTTCCACTGGTTCCAGGTCCTTTAGTGTTGGAGTTGACTGGCTGTGACTCAAGAACCTGGACTGGGAGGCACAAGATTTTTCGAACTGTCCTTGGGACACAGGTTTGGGGCTGATTGGCTGCCTGAGATGTAGAGGCCATAGGGCTAGGAAGAGTCGATGTGCTTAGGCTGACTGGTGTCATTTGACCAGGATGCCCAGATGTGCCAGAACTGTCCTCAAATTCCACCGGTCCAGGAGTGGTGTCCTCACTATTGGCTTCAGCATAGGGGTAATCGCTGTCTCTTTAGTGGATTCGGTATTTGCAGTGGCTGCTCAACCTGTTTTGCTGTGAGAGATACAATGTTACTGGTTATATTGTGACATCTACCTCTGATAGTTGACAGTGACATTGGGCTAGGACCATGTTCACATTGGATTTGCAGGTTTGCCATATGTGACAGGTACACTTACTATCATTTGTATTGACCTGGCATTGGAGTTACATACCAATTTCATTTTAGTACACTAGCATCAGGCTGAAGTTTTTGGCAGTTGGAGGTATGGTCATTTACCCATATCTTGCCAGCAGTGCAGGCAAAACAGTGGCTGGACAGGATGTTGTTTAGGTCATATTGAGACCATGTTCTCTATTATGCAGGCAGTGGCAGAACCTTGGATTATATGTGATAGTTGTCATCCTGAGGTCAGTGCATTGTGGATTTGACTGCTGTCAATGCCATTCAGATGACACGTCTTGGGGTCTTAGACCTTTTTTTTAGATGTTCTTTCCAAACATTTGGAGCTGTCCTTCCTGTCCACACTATTTTCATCTTGGCATAGCTACTCAGGATGGATCTGGGTGTGTTGCCACATCACACGGAGTACCATGACCTGTATCCTTGACCCTCCCAGGTGGGTTAACATTATAAGTGAGTTCATGGACAGTGGTACAATGTCATAGGGACACTGACCTGGTGTTTGAGGTTGCATGGCCTGGCCCTCCTAGGATTTACAGTAATGTTACTCAAAACACAACTGACAGTTTACATTCTTAATCCTCTGAGGTGAGTAGACTTTGATTGCAAGTATACCAACATAGATATTTGAAAATGTGCATAGTGGGCTGGGTCGTTAGACAGAGCATCATAGCATTAGAAGTCATGTGACTCCCAGTACTACATGCAGCTGTTTGATGTAAATTCCACAGGTGTGTACTCTTCATGTGTGAATTCCCTAGAACTTGTATTTTTGCAGGTATACAGTGGACTATTGCTTGGAGTAAGGGCTCTTTCTATGAGTTCTAGCCAGTTCATTCTCTGTATTACACACACTGTAAAATTGTCTTCCTCTCAGGTAAATAGAGTTAAATGAGTCAGTAGAGGGAGAAGGGTGTTTTGTAGCAGGGAAAACTGTGTTGGCTGGGGGGGGTACAGTACTATTGCCTCATAGCATTGCCATTCCTGTCAGTGCCTGTCCTACTCCCACGCACTGTACAGTTGTCCTCATCTCAGGTCAGTGCCATTCTCTAAGGATTTGCAGAACAAGTTGATTTTGAGTTTGGCACACTTTTGTGTTTTCTTTAATGGTAAAAAAGTACCTGCTGGGAATTGTGGTGCTATCATTCCCTGTGCTACACACAGTATACAGAGATATGGTTCCCCCAGGGGAGTCCAGTTCCCATGTGAGATGGCAGAGAGTGGTCTTTGGACAGGTGGTGACTGGACTGGTGAATGGGGTAACAGTGAAGGTTACAAAAAGTGACTAGTGGGCTTGCACAACAGTACAGTTTGGTGCCACTCCCCCAGGTATTCTTGTCAAGCCTATATGATACAGAATGGCCAAGACCTTCTCCTCCCATGATGTGAGCTGGAGGGGAGGAGGTGGGGGGCACCACCAGTCTTCAGGGCTGTGTGCTGGTGTCTTGATGCAATATAACAACCTTCCCTCTGAGGTTGTTCCACCTCTCCCTGATGTCGTCCCTTATGTGCAGGGAGGTGACTACAGAATTTACTCTAACAACTATCCTTTGCACATTTCCATTTTCCTTGCAATAGTAGTTTTCTAGGCTTGGGCTCTGAATAAATGTGGCTCTACTCTTATGATTTCATCCACCATGACTCTTATCTCATCATCTGTGAAACAGGGATTTTTCTGGGGTGACACGGTTGTGCTGGACGAATACCTATACTGATGGGTCCTGGGAACTGAACAGGTGATGGGGAGTGTATAGAGTGGGGAGGTGCAAAAGGATGTGATGTGTGTATGTTGAGGATGTGGGATATGTGGTTGTGAAAGTTAAAGGGGTGCCTAATCTATGCTCCAGAATTGTTTTTGCGAGTTCTATCGTGCTGTGTGTGGTGTTGTAGATGCAAAGGATTGTGGTTTGTGGAGAGGTGTGTTTTATAGTGTGCTTTGCAGGTATGTCAAGTGTGGGAATGTGTGTCAGCTGTGTTGTTTTTTATATGCACTAAATGTGGTGTAGTATATTACTCTGGTGGCTGCCAACCACTGCGGTTCAGACCGCCATTGGTAGACCACCATGGTAGGACTGCCATTGCGACTTTTGACTTGTAATATGGTCAGTGGCTGGTTGACAGACTGGTGGTGCGGGTAGTCAGACCACATATTTCCTACCCTCCAGAGTCCCAGAGGAGTTTTTTTTTTTACAGACGGCCTGCGGAACTCATAATACGACGGTCTCTGTGACCACCGACATCGCGTTTTTTTGTCGGACAGCCGGCCAAACTCATAATGAGGCCCATCATGTATGGCAAAGCAGTGTAAGTCCCTGCGTTGCCTTGCACTGCATCAGGAAGGCATTCCCTGGGCATTGTGGTGGGATTTTCCCACACAACACCCATGGATTTTGAGGCATTCCAAGCTATGTGAAAATCTGTAAACCTGGGAATGCATCAAAACTGTATGCCTCCCCAGGGCAGGCACAACGAGGAGAAATATATTTATCTCTACTTTTTAGACCTGGCATCATTGGTGTGGTCTCCCCTGTCTTTTTTGCCTCTGCTTCCCATGTTTGACTGTGTGCTGGACTCTGTTTTTGCTGTTTTTGGTACTCTAGGAACTTTACCACTGCTCACCAGTGCTAAAGTGCAAGTGCTCTTGTGTAAAGTGTATGGGTAATTGTTTTTTCCAAGATTGGCATATTTGATTTACTAGTAAGTCCCTAGTAAAGTGCACTAGAGGTGCCCAGCGACTGTAAATCAAAAGCTACTAGTGGGACTGCAGCACTGCTTGTGCCACCCACATTAGTAGCCCTGTAAACATGGCTGAGACCTGCCACTGCAGTGTCTGTGTGTGCAGTTTTAAAATGCCAATTCGACTTGGCAAGTGTACCCACTTTCCAGGCCCAGACATTCCGGGCCATATTTATACTTTTTGACGCAAAACTGCGCTAACGCAGTTTTGCGTGAAAAAAATTAGCGCCGGCTAACGCCATTCTGAAGCGCCATGCGAGCGCCGTAATTAATCAATGACGTTAGCCAGCGTTAGCCGGCGGCGCTGCCTGGTGTGCGTGGAAAAAAACGACGTACACCAGGCAGCGCCGGCGTAGGGGTATATGGAGCTTGGGCGCCAAAAAATGGGGCAAGTCAGGCTGAGGCAAATTTTTCGCCTCAACCCGATTTGCGCCATTTTTTTCGACTCCCAACCCCCATAGAAATGACTCCTGTCTTAGCAAAGACAGGAGTCATGCCCCCTTGCCCAATGGCCATGCCCAGGGGACTTCTGTCCCCTGGGCATGGTCATTGGGCATAGTGGCATGTAGGGGGGCACAAATCAGGCCCCCCTATGCCACAAAAAAAAAAAAAAATTACTTACCTGAACTTACCTTAATGTCCCTGGGATGGGTCCCTCCAGCCTTGGGTGTCCTCCTGGGGTGGGCAAGGGTGACAGGGGGTGTCCCTGGGGGCATGGGAGGGCACCTCTGGGCTCTTTCAGAGCCCACAGGTCCCTTAACGCCTGCCTTTTCCAGGCGCTAAAAAACGGCGCAAAAGCGGCCGTACGTCATTTTTTTTGACCCGCCCACTCCCGGGCGTGAATTTTGCCCGGGAGTGTAAATACGGCACACATGCCTCGGAGTCAATTTTTTAGACGGGAACGCCTACCTTGCATCTCATTAACGCAAAGTAGGTGTCCACGCTAAAAAATGTCCCAAACTCCATGGACTTTGGCGCTAGACGAGTCTAACGCCAAAGTATAAATGTGGAGTTAGTTTTGCTTCAGAATTGCGTCAAAACAAATGACGCAATTCCGGCGCAAACGGAGTATAAATATGCCCCTCCTTTTTTTATATATGCAAGGCACCCTTAAGGTAGGCCCTAGGTAGCCCCATGGGCAAGGTGCAGTGTATGTAAAAGGTGGGACATGTACTGATGTGTTTCACATGTCCTGATAGTAAAATACTGCCAAATTCGGTTTTCACTGTTGCAAGGCCTATCTCCCTCATAGGTTAACATGGGGGCTGCCTTTAGTGAAGTTGTTTTTTTTATATTATTAGTTTGAAAATGCCACTTTTAGAAAGTAGGCTTTTTCTTGCTATAACTATTCAGTGACTCTGCCTGTTTGTGGATTTCCTGTCTGGGGCCGACTGACAGTTGGGCTGTTTGTGAATCTCCTCTAGAGAGTGACCCAAAGGCTGCTGGGGTGTAACCTGCCTATCCTGATGAGCCATCTGAGGTGGAGTGGAGGGAGAAGTGGTCACTTACACCTGAATGGGCTATGCCTGCCCTCACACAAAGCAGTCTCCAACCCCCTGGTGTGTGTCTGGGGCCTGGCCTGGGCAAGGCAGGATTTTGTGAACAACAGAGACTTTTCCTTGAAGTTTCCCTACTTCAAATACAGAAAGGGGTGTTAGTAGTGGACCCAAAACCCCAGACTTTAGATCACTTCCGGATTCAAGAGGAACCTCTGCCAAGGAGAAGAGCTGAGGAGAAGTGCTGCCCCTGCCTGTGACTGTGCTTTGTTGGGCTATCCTGCAGTTGCTGTTTCTGACTGTGAAAGGGGACAAAGACTGGACTTTGTGGTATATTGGTTCTTGAAAAATATCTTGGACTGAGCTTGCCCCCTGTTCTGAAGTGTCAGGGCCATCAAAGACTTCCTCTGCCAGCACCTGGACTCTCTGCTGAGACTCCTGTCCTGCCAAATGGTTCCTAATCCAGTTTCTGGAACCTCAAAAGGAGAAGCGGGTAGGAAACCAAGAATATCCAAGAAAACCGTCTTCGGAAGACTCCGGACTGCTGCCGCTGCTGAATTCTGTCACACCGCCTGCCACCGAAGCTGTAGTCCTCGCTGGAGTGCGATGACCTCGCAGGCCCGATGCCGCTGCAGCCTCCCTGAAGTCTGCGGCTCCATGGAAGTCACCGCACCATGCTGGCGGACATTGACTCTACCAGAAGTGCGCAGATTCAACGTTTTGCACAGACTCCACCTCACCTCCACCGCTCCGCAGAAAGGACCCAATGCCTCTTGGTGATGCCTCCGCTCCTTCACTCCACAGCCCGAACCGACACCATCTTGGATCCAGCGAAGCAGCCATCCCTGACTCCTTGCACCGGCTTGTTTCCTCATTTTCACAAGGTACTGTACCTGGGGGTCTGTGTGACTCTGTGACCAGTGTCATTGGCGTCGGATTGTTGGGAACGACCTGGTCACAATGCCATGATATCACCTAATCAAAGCTTTTGTGTTCTAAGTGCTTTTTTGTGGTTAATCTTTAAAAATTCATAACTTGAATTGTGTATGTTGGAGTTTTGTGGTTTTGCTCTTGTTCTGTTCAGATAAATATTTCCTATTTCTCTAACCTGGTGTTGAGTCATTTTGTAGTGTTTTCACTGGATTGCTTTGTGTGTTGGTACAAATACTTTACACATTGTCTCTGGGTTAAGCCTTTCTGCTTGTGCCAAGCTACCAAGGGGGGTGAGCAGGGGTTAACCAGGTGTGTTTCTCCTTTGGCCTGACTAGAGTGAGGAGCCTTGCTTGGACAGGGTGTAACCTGACTGCAAACCAAAGACCCCATTTCTAATACCCCTCATTATTTCCTCTTTCTATGTGTACTGTATTCTGTAGCACACATATAAAGAGGAAAATGCCTCCCAGAATTTTTTTTGTGCAGAAAGGTGTCCCTTCCTGCACAAAAATTATCTTGCTGACAATGCAGACACAGTTGCACCATGGTGCAAGGGTGCCTGCATTGACGCTAGGCAGTAATTTGGGTGTCAGCACAGAGAAAAAGAAGAGACACGCACTGTATGTTGTACGTATGGTGCATTTCTGCCATCTTGAATTGGCATAGGGCAGGACAGCAGAAAGACTTACTGCGCTGCCCTATGGCAGTTCATTGTAAATATGCCCTGTAGTGTAAATATGTAGTGTAACATAAATAAAAACAATATTTATTTTACATTGTATTAATTGTATTATTAATATTTTAAATGTATTACTTTGAATATATACGTGTACATGTATATTAACATAATAATACTTTTAAATCATTAAAAAATAATATAATAGAAAATAAATATTTTTATTATGCACATGTCATCATCAAATACTTTATTCAGCTTACAGAAACCCTAAACGCACATAAAACAATACTACAGAGACACATATAAGTGCAATATAATGACCAATCATAGTGTGAGAGGGTCAAGCAAAGAACCATCAGATAAAAGGGTTGTTAAATAATCACAAAAACATCTAATAAATAGCACGTATTTTATGAAAATATAAAAGCCAACAAGCTAATGGCAATGACGTATCAATGGTAACGGTGCACATCAGGGTCCAGAAGACATGTGGCCCAAATATAGAAGTTAGGCTTGAGGTTACATAAGGGCATGGTAAAAGTGTACACGAGCAGTATTGTAAAGTGACGTAGTGCAATGGACTATACGTGAAATATGGAGCTTCTCGAGAGAAAGTCATTTAGAAAGTAACCCCACATTTGCCAGTCACCGATAGACAGCTGCCGGAGTGGTTTGGCTCTGATGCACTAATTCCAATAGAGATATTTGGCAACTGCGCAGAAAACCGACTCCAGGGTCTCTGTGTGTAGAAGCCTAAGTGCTGTGGTTTATTGCCTACACCCAAGCTGTCAACAGATCAGGATAATCCAGGTTCTCCTTGGCCAGACATAGCTGGAACAGAAGTAAATAAAGTGTAGTAAAGATTCTTCCGCTTGCAGACATACTGTGCAAACTATGGCCCTCATTACAACCCTGAGGTTGGTATTAAATTGGCGGTAATACAGCCAACAGGCCAGCGGTAACTACCGCCAATTTATGACCATGGCGGAAAGATCTCTGAAAGACAGCCAATGTACCACACCGACTGCCAGGGCAGAAACAACAGCCACCACAACGGTAGCTGCCTACAGCCAGGTGGAAGTCAATGTTCCGCCCACATCTTACCAAACCGCCACTTTTTCCGGGGCGGTACCAAAGACATCAAAAGCCTGGAGGAAACTGAGCTCAGAAGGGAAAGGACTCACCATTGGAGACACATGGAACAACCACCCCGCCATGGAGCCCGAGCTGTATGTCTTCCCCATGATTTTCTATGTGCTGCTCCACCACGAAGACCAACGCCGGTGAAAACAACGACAGTGAGTACAGCCACCAAGCACACAAGGGAGGGAGGGAGAAAAACAAGAGTGACACACACACACGCACAACACCCCCCAACACCATACACTTAATCAGCTGCATTACTAAAACATTCGTACCTTGGATGAATAATGCAAGGACAAAAAAAAAAGTGAAGGTAATGAGAGCAACACATCAAGATAAACAAGTGAGGTAAGATAATAGATATATACATATGTACACAAAAAGGGACACACCCCAGTCCACAATGTACATAGTCCACATGGCCACAGGCCAAAGTCCAAGGCCACACATGGCACCTGCATCAACATGGGGAGAACAATGCAGGGGCATCAGTTGGGAAATAGTCAGGCACCTCAGGGGGATGGGGGTTGAGGAGGCACCTCAGCCAGCAGATGTCACAGGACCACTGGTTCTGGAGGGGGCAACATGCCCTGTGCTTGGTCCTGGGGAGTGCACGGCCACAGTCTCTCAAGTGGGTGACTTGCCCACTTGTCCTGGAGGGGGCAACATGCCCTGTGCTTGGTCCTGGTAAGTGCAAGGCCACAGTCTCTCAAGTGGGTGACTTGCCCACTTGTTCTGGAGGAAGCAACATGCCCTGCGCTTGGTCCTGGGGAGTGCAAGGCCACAGTCTCCCAAGTGGGTGACTTACCCACTGGTTCTGGAGGGGGCATTGTGCTCTGTGCTCTTGATCCTGGGGAGTCTGGGTTAGGTGGGTGTCTTACCCACTGGTTCTAGGGGGGGGCATTGTGCCCTGTGTGCTTGATCCTGGGGAGTGTAAGGTCACAGTCTCTCAGGTGGGTGTCATAAATCCACTGGATTTGCAGGGGGCAGCCCATGGAGGCAGGATTACATACCGTCTGCCGGCGGTGACGGCTGCTCAGTGGTGGTGCTGCTGCTGGTAGGGGGAGGCCCCTGCCCATCCCCTGCAACCTCAGACAGCTGCTCAGTGGGGGTGGTGGTGCTGCTGCTGGTGGGGGGAGGCTCCTGCCCATCCCCTGCAACCTCGGACGGCTGCACAACCATGGTTGGTGATGGGGGCTCTGTCACAGTTCCTGCCCCAGGCCCCTTGCTCTTCCTGCCTGCTGGTGCTGGCTTCTTGCTCTTCCTGGCAGCTGGGACAGGCTCCTTAGTCTTCCTGGCAGCTGGGGCAGGCCCCTTTGTCCTCCTGCCAACTGGGGCAAGCTCCTTTCCATTCTTTGCAGCAGCTTGGGCAGGCTCCTTTCCCTTCTTAGCAGCAGCTGTGGCAGGCTCCTTTGTCTTCCTGACAGCAGCTTGGGCAGGCTCCTTTCCATTGAGGTTGCCTGGTGCAGGCTCCTTCACCCTCAGGACATGTGCCCTGGATCCTTTTCCACCACAAGTGGGTGTGGTGACGACTGGGCCCGTGGACTAGGTGGCTGAGGTGCTTGGCTGGGTTCTTCCCACCCTGACCGGACGTGCAGGATGGGGTGAGGGGTAGGGAAGAGATCAATGGTGGATAGGAAAGGTTTTTTAGGGACACTGGAGGAGGAAGAGGGAGAAGGAATGGGAGTGGAGAAAGAGGGAGTGGTTGTAGGAGGTGTATGTCTGCTTATTTTGGATGCAGGTGCATGGACTGGATGCTGTTGTAAGGTGGATGGCTGTTGGGTGTCTGAATGCTTGCGTTTGTGTACCTTAGGAGGGGGGGCAGACACAGTGGGAGAGGACACAGGGGATGTGTGCATGGATGTTGTGGAGGTGACTGCCAGTGAGGTGTGTGTTATGCTTGGCGTGATGGTGATGCTGGTAGTGGATGATGATGTAGTGCATGCAGGTGTGAGTGAGACAGAACTGGGAGGGAGGAAGAGGAGGAGGAGGAGGAGGAGGATGAGGGGGAGACATTGGAAATTGTGGATTTTGGTATGTCTGCATCTGGATGGTGTTTGTGTGAGTGCCTGTGGGATGAAGTGTGGTGCTTGTGTTTGCCTGAACCACTCTTGAGTGTTGTCTTGTGTGCATGCTTGTCTACCTGTGTGCTTGGGATAGGTTGGAGCTGAGGAGAATGGGATTGGGAAGAGGAAGTTGGAGGGTGGAAACCGGGACAATGGCTGACATCATTCGATCTCTGTTTGTCCACCAAGCTAGTGTGAATGCCCTCCAGGAATGCATTAGTCTGTGGCATCTGGGCTGCAGGCCCCTGGATGGCATTCACAATGGTTGACTGCCCTACAGAGATGGATATCAGGAGGTCAATAGCCTTCTCAGGCCTGAGGTGCCTGGGGAGAAGGAGATGTCCACCAAGTAAGCAGTCAAGGGCAACTCAATGAGGGGCTGCCTAGAAGGCGGTGCTGGTATAGGGGGTGGCAGCTGTACCTGTGGGGTGGTCACAGAGGTGTCCACCACCACAAGGGAGCTTCCATCGGAGGAGGTATCTGTGTCTGAACTGGCCCCTCCTGTCTCTGCTGTGGTGCTCCCCTCGCCCTCCGTCCCACTGGTGCCCTCAGCGTCAGTGGATTCTGCCTCCTGGGCCCTGTGGGATGCAGCTCCATCCGTCGCCGGTGCCACTGCTCCTCCGCCAGTTGATGCTTATGCACATAAGGACAGGGTGACAAAATAATAATGGAGGGAAGAGACAAAGGATACACTTGGTCAGTGGCAGCACCAACACCACCATTGGCGTACACAGCACCCTCACACACAGGGAACAGGCCTACGCATTATGCATTGCACTACCAGTGATATTCCTTGCCACCGAGGCATGGGGAGGGGCACACTGGTAAATGCATCACACCTGGGACCCATGCAGTCCTGACCAGTAGTGGATGCCGAAGAGCTAGGTAGCAGGATTATCCCTTCAGAACCCTAGCCACCAGGGGACCTACGCTGCAATGCCAGGCATGGCCAAGGGGCACCCACTGACACACATCCCCCACCAGGATACCACCCTACCATGCAGAAGTTGTAATGATGGGACCTGTAGTCACCCCCTTGTGGCTGCTGTGATGCCCTCAAGCGCCCATCCAGCTCTCGATAGGCCACTGCCAGTATGTGGGCCATCAGGGAGGTCAGGGTTCGACGGGCACACCTTCCTTGTTGGGAGGCTATCCCCAGCTGGGCCTCCAATCATCTTCTGTGCCCAGTGTCTCAGGTCCTCCCACCGTTTCTGACAGTTGGGCCTCCGCCTGCCGTAGACCCCCAGGATCCCATGGGCGCTGACCTGTAGAGGAAATACACACAGGAAACTAGAATTAGTCAAACAGTCCTGCATGTTACACTTATGGCCCACCATATCCCTTCACCTCACCATTTACACACACCTGGCCCTGCAAACAACCAACATGCCGCCCAGAAGACATCCATCCACCCCCCTTACACAAGGACTTCACACACACCACTCCATGCATTCATGCCACATGCATCGTGCCCACAGTCTACTCACCCGTTGGTCTGGAGGCCCATACAGTAGTCCGTACTGGGGTAGGACCCCATCCACATGTCGCTCAAACTCCTCCGAAGTGAAGGCTGGGGCCCTTTCCTCGGTCACGCCGGCCATGGTAGGTTCCAAACACAGGTCACAGCAGCACATGCAGTGTAGGTAGGTCCTCTCCTGATGAAGATCAGGTAGCAAGTGAGGGATGAGATAGAAAATGGCGGTCACATCCGCGGAGGTGCATACCGTCACCGCCGGCGTAGATCACCATTGGCCACTGTAAGCCATAGGGCCCAATGTAATCCAATGAGGAGTTGCACAGCGGTTTCCGACCGCCTAACTCAATGGTGCACAATGTCAGTGGAATTACCTCACTTCAACCAGTCCCTCCACACAACAGGCGGACGCCATTTCGGGGGGGGGGGCAGGCCCTGGACATTTGCTGTGTCACTGGTGAAATTTGTACATACTGGACAATTCACACTTACCCATTACAAGTTTACAGCAGGCAAAGTTCTGTTGTTACCCCATTGTTCAGTTTGTGACCGGCTCCTCACTCTTTTGCCCCTTAGATTGCTACCGCTGTGTATGAATAGGAGATGGAGACATCCCCCCATGTAGAGACCCCTGGTGGACTTGGCAACAATAGAGGACAGGCACATTATCCTCACCTATAGACTTGACAGGGCCACAATCACCGAGCTGTGTGCTCAATTGGAGACTGACCTCATATCTGCTATCTGTCGCCCCACCGGCATCCCCCCTCTTGCGCAAGTCCTATCAGTGCTCCATTTCCTGGCAACTGGTTCTTTCCAAATGACAGTGGGCTTGGCAGCAAGAATGTCACAGCCAATGTTCTCAACAGTGCTGACCAGAGAGTTGTCTGCCCTGATTAAACACATGTGCAGCTACATCGTTTTCCCCCTGGTGGAGGATTTGGCAACAGTGAAAGCTGACTTCTATGCAATGGGACATTTCTCCAGCATCATTGGGGTAATAGATGGAACACATATTGCATTTGTCCCCCCCTTGGTGAAATAAACAGGTTTTCAGAAATCGAAAGAGTTTTCACTCCATGAATGTCCAGATGGTGTGCCTGGTGGACCAGTACATCTCTCACTTCAATGCCAAATATCCTGGCTCTGTGCATGATGCCTTTATCCTGAGGAATAGCAGCATCCCTAATGTGATGGCCCAGCTCCAGAGGCACAGGGTGTGGCTAATGGGTGAGCCCTGGTTCCCACCCAGTGGATGTTGGTGTATGGGTGTGTTGTGGGCCCTAAGGGTGAGTGTGTGGCTAACAGTTGTCCCTCGAGATTTGCAGGTGACTCTGGTTACCCCAATCTCTCATGGCTACTGACCCCTGTGAGGAATGCCAGGACAAGGGCAGAGGAACGTTACAATAAGGCACATGGGCAAACAGGACGGATTATAGAGAGTACCTTCGGCCTCCTGAAGGTCAGGTTTCTGTGCCTCCATCTAACAGTTGGATCCCTGTGCCACTCACACAAGAAGGTCTGCCAGATAATTGTGGCATGCTGTATGTTGCACAGCCATGTGCCTTTTCTGCAGGAGGAGGAGGCTGGAGATGGCCATGTGGCAGCAGTGGATCCTGTGGACAGTGAGGATGAGGAGGCAGAGGATGAGGATGAGGACAACAGAAGTGCAGTTATTCATCAATACTCCCAATGAGACACAGGTGAGACAGTGTTATTTCACATATAATTGACAGTTTGATGTGTGACATTGTCACTGGCAGGCTGTGAATTCCTAATTCTATTCCCACTCACTGTACCCTTTGGCATCTCTTTTTGCAGATGTTGGTGGCCCACTATTGCTCCTGGTGTGTTCAGTGCAGCCAACTACAGGTCTTTCTTATGTAAGCATTACTGTACAGTTGAATTGCAATGTCTGGACCTGGTTAAACGAATACATTTTGAAAACATTTGACATACACCATACTTGTAGTTTATCAATGTGTGCTTATTGCAGTGCTCCGAAGAAGAGTGGTAGTGCAATGGGCTGGGGTGATGATGGAGGACAGTCCAGGTTAGAGTCCAGTCTATTAGTATCACAGGTGCAGTGACCATGGGGGCATAGGAAGGGGAGCAATGGCAGTTCAAGGTGGACAGGGTGACAGAGTGGGACACATGGGTGACAATCAGGAGAGTCTTATTTCCTGGTGGGGGTCTTGGCAATAGTCTTTGGCTTCTGCCTGGATCGCAGGGAACATTTACGTGGTGGTTCTCCTTCTGCAGGGGAAGGGGTGCTGGTGGCCTGTCCGTCCTGCGCCGGGGCCACCTGTCTACTAGTGGCAGCGGAGGTGGAGGGCTGTTCAGTAGTCTGGTTAGTGTCAGGGGCCCGCTGGTGTGCCACTGCCTCCCTCATACTGTTGGCCATGTCTGCCAGCATCCCTACAATGGAGACCAGGGTGGTGTTAATGGCCTTCCAATCCTCCTTGATCCCAAGGTACTGTCCCTCCTGCAGCCGCATGTTCTCCTGCATCTTGTCCAAGATCTGGCTCAGTGTATCCTGGGAATGTTGGTATGCTCCCAGGATCGCGGTGAATGCCTCCTGGAGGCTGGGTAACTGACTGTCCGGAGGTCCTTGATGGGCCAGGTTGGTCACCCAGATCCAGGCGAGCAGAGCTGCTGTCATCTCTGTGGGCCTCTTCTGGGGTGGGACTGGATGTTGCTGGCTCCTCTTCGCCTGTGACATTGGCTGGGTTACCTTTGGGGATGAAAATGCAGTGTTATTGTTTCTGCGTGTGGCATATTGTGCATGGGTGTGTTGCCCTCTATGGTTGTTATTGCCCCGGCAGCTTTGCCTTGTGTGAGTTGTTATTTGATGGGCTGGGTGATTCTCTCTAGTGTGCATGCTGTGGTGATAGGTGTCCATGCAGGTCTGTGAGTTGTGTCCATGCATTGGTGTTGCATGGAGGGCTTGGCATTGGGATGAGTGGGTTGTGATGGTGGGTTGTGTGGGAGGTGGTGGAGTAATGGGAGTGAGGGTGAGGGTGGGGGTATGTGATGACGTGCAGGTATGGGGGTGATGGAAATAAAGAGTTGACTTACCAGAGTCCACTCCTCCTAGCCAGACCCTCATGATGCACGATTGCCAAGGCTTGCTTCTCCCATGTTGTTAGTTGTGGGGGAGGAGGTGGGGATCCACTGCCAGTCCTCTGTACAGAGAGTTGGTGTCTTGCTGCAATGGAACATACCTTCCCCCCTAGGTCGTTCCACTTCTTCCTGATGTCATCCCTTGTTCTGGGGTGCTGTCCCACGGTGTTGACCCTGTCCAAGATCCTCTGCCATAGCTCCATCTTTCTATCAATGAATATCTGCTGCACCTGTGATCCAAATAGCTGTGGCTATACCTGGATGATTTCCTCCACCATGACCCCTAGCTCCTCCTCAGAGAACCTGGGGTGTTGTTGTGGTGCCATGAGTGTAGTGTGAGTGGTGTGGGTGAGGGTGTGTAAGGTGATGTGTTGGGGTGTGTGATGTGGGGTGCGCGGGTGGTGTATAGATGTAGGTGGTGTGTGGCTCTGGTCTTGTCTTTGGTTGTGGTGTCTGTCTTGTGCCATTGGTTTGTAGTTGTAAAGGTTTGTGGGTGATGTGGGTGTGTGTTTTATAGTGGTGTGGGTGTGTGGGTGTGGTGTGTGTATGTGTGTCAGGTGTGTGTAGTTTGAATTGTCCAATGTGATGTTGTTTTGTTAGTGTGTGTGTATTTTGAGCACAGCAGTATGTACCGCCAATGGTTTACTGCCATTGAATGTCGGCTGTGGTGATTTGTGGGTCATAATGCTGTAGCTGCAGTTCTGTTTGCGTAACGGTGTGGGTTTTGATACCGCCACTTTATCACTGACCTTTGGGCTGGTGGACTTGTGTGTGGCTCTATAGTGACGGATTGGTATGTGTGTGTCATGATATGGTTAGCGGATATCTGCCACGGCGGCGGTATATTGGCGGCAGTCAGCATGGCGCCAATGTCATAATGATGCCCAGTTTAGATGTTGTGGGTAACAGTTCCACCATCGACTTTTGACTGTAAACCCATCCACCTCTGTGACAGTCCACCCACCATATTTAGATGTCAGTGGTAGTATAGGCGAAAGGCCGCTGACAGCCTGCCGTTACCGCCAAGAAACTTCACCCCCATTGACAACGCCATAGGCAAAAGTGGCTAGAGGCGGGATGACAGCACCTTTCACCTCTGAGCCAATCACAATGTGCAGCCTACTCTGGCTGCTAAACCTCCACACCTGAGGTGGTGGATTGGTAGCTACATAAACTTGAAACTCATCTTTTTAACACTTTCCACATATCCTGCCACTATGAACTCGCTGTTACCACTCCTCCCATTGCTATTGGGCCAGGTCCAAAATGATAATCAACCCATCATGGCCGGAACAGAAGGTAAGTCATGGGCATTCCTGTTACCCCCGGAATTGTAGCATCGCAGTAATACTGGGCTCATGCATGAAATAATGATTTGTGCAACACGACCATAATGCTGCACAATGGTGAAGTGTGCAATGTTGTAGTCAGAAAATGTACCAGAACATACCTTGAGATATAAGTAGCACCCACCAATCTGGTACGGACAGCCTTCACAGCAATAGATACCAACACCAAAAGTCTCAGCAATCACAAATTGAAATGTGTCTCCACAGGTGTGAGCAATAATGTCCCCAAAATCTCAAAAGTATCAACTGAAACAGGATGTCCAATCGGAACCGAATAAACACACATGCATTTTCCACTCACAAAAACAGAAACATATATGATTTTGGTGTACGGGTCCAGTAACAGCACAAATGCTTGCACCAAAATGAATATATGTCCATCACAAATGTACACCACTAATGTATGTTTTGACAAAACAGCTAAAAGATTCAACCTTTGTTTGTCACTGTCAAAAATGAGAGTAAGTGCATGGCACACACATTATCCGAAAAAGCATAATCAGCAAACAATTAGTAACAATCACAAAATAAGGCCAGGACAAAGGTATTTTGAAAATAAATCCATTTTATGTGAATGAGATAACACTCTTGTGAGTAAATGAAATAATACAGCAAGGAAACAAACAAAGGCAGTAAGCCAGTGGTCCATACTATTTGTGACATGTCCACAACTTGCCTCCTAATGTCAATGGCAAAATAAACCTGCTCTGGAAGGGTCATCCATGGGGCAGAGTGCATGCACCTCAATGATCTCACTGGGAGGTGGAGTGCTTGGGCATTTTGGAGGTATATTTTGGGGTTTGGGAGGGGTTGGTTTGTTAGAGGTTAGTTTGGATTTGGAGGGGGTAGTTTGGGACTTGGAAGGGGTGGAAAGATGTTTAGGAGGGGTGGATTTACATTTGGGAGGGGTGGTATGGGATGTGAAAGTGGTGGTTTGGGAGGTGGAATGGCTAGAAAGACGTTTGGGAGGTTATTTTTGGAAGGGAACAGGGCCAGGAAAAAAAGTAGGCTATCCTCAGGAAAAAAAGGTAGGGTGGTTTTAAGGGAGTTGGGTTTAGGAGGTAGAGGGAGTGTCTGTGTCTGTTGTGCATGTGTGTGTTGAAGATGTGGGTTCGTGAGGTTCTGGTGTGTGTACTGTATCTCTAGATTTGTGTCTCTTACTGTTTGTCTGTTAAGTGGGTGAGTATGGGCATCTGGGTTCTGTATGTGTGTATGTGGTATGTGTTGGTGTGGTATCTGTGGGTGTGCTGGTGCATGGATGTGTGGTGGTGGGTGTGGGTGTGCTGACGGGGGTGTGCTTGTGGTGTGAAGGTGTTGGTGTAGTGGTAGGTGTTGTGTCTGTGGGTATGCTGGTGGTGTGGGTGTGTGGTTGTGTCATGGTGGGTATGATGCCTGTGGATATGCTTGTGATGGTGGTAATGGTATGTGTGGTGTCTGCATGTGTGTGTCTGTACCTGTGTTGGTGCTGTGATGTGCTGCTTGTGGTGGTTGTTGTGGGTGCATGCATATGTTTGCATGTGCTTTGGATAGGACTGGGTTGAGGGATTTGGGATGGGAAAGGGGTGAAAATCTGGGCATGAGGTTGGGGTGGGTGGGAGGTCGGGCCAAATGAGTAGGCAAGCCAGGGTACTGTGAATGCCGTCCAGGTAAGCCAGCATCTGGGAGTTCTGGCCAACCAGCCCCTGGGTGGCATTCAGAAGTGCAGTCTGGTCTCCAATGATCATCTGTAATAGGCCAACAGCCTCCTCAGTAAGCGCAGCCTGTGACACCAAGAAAGGGGCAAAGATGCCTCCAGCAAAGGTGACGCCACCCATTTTAGTGGGGTGGCTACAGCTAACTTGGGAGGGAACAAGAGAGAAGGTGGAGATTGGAAAGGAGGGGTAAACAAAGACACAGGTGTCACAGTCTCTCCAGGGTTCACCCCGACTAGGGACAAATCTACACAGGAGGCCTCTGAGGAAGATAACAAATCACTTGTGGCTTTCTGGCCAGTCCCCTCACCCTCCATGCCACTGGGTCCCTCAGTGTTGCTGGAGTCCACACCCGATCCCTAGTGGCCAGCTTCATCTCCACCAATGTGGCCACTGCCACCTTTGTCTTACCAAATTGATTCTGAAAACACAGCTACAACAGTTTTACGGTATCAGTGAGAATACAATTCGACATCAATGTACATCACACAACATTTGCAACAAGTTTATTAATTAATCCCCATCTCAGCTCCTATATCATGTATGCCTTTGTTACTTATACATTTGTAGCTCACTCCATGACAAAGGGTTCCAACAGCATGAGTAAAGACAAAGGAGGCCTGGTGACATCTCTGAACCACTGCAGTAAAGAGCTAAAATTGATTCACATCTCCCATAGGGTCCGTTTTTTAGATGGAAATTGACTGCTCAAGATGGGACACGACAACATCTATGTGATGTAACCTTTCATATGCAAAGGTACATTTCAGTATCACACTGCTCTCCATCATCTGGGCTGGACTAAAGATACAAAAATGTTGTATGTGTGATTTACAACTCTCTCACCAATGTGGACACATTTCTGCAATCAATACAGTTTGACAGACAAATTCATGTTGGTAAACAAAGACTGGCTTACATGCACATGTGTGAAGGTCTAAGGACTCAGGTCCACCTGCTACCGTCCATATTAACTTACTAGAAGTTTGTTAGATAAACTGCTTTTCAAACGTGTGCCAGATAAGGAATGATGCCACTGTACACAGAATACCAATACACCTTGTGCAGACGCACATATTCATATTGTCATAGCACCAACTTACCATTGTCTGATATATCAGCTGCATTTCAACTGTGCAGTTAGCCACAGTTTTCAGTAATGGAGTCCAAATTCACTACACACATTGGTGATATAGCATCCCACCTGGCCGAATCATGACATTGGGTATGTTTTGTGAAACTGTCCCTCGTGTCATTGTGAAAATGCTGACAATCCCTTTTTTTGCATGCAGCCATGTGTCTGCCACCAACAGTAATTATGTGATAAGGAATAGAGGGGTATATTACAAGAAAGTGGTGTATCGGTCCCGATGTGCCACTTGTCTTCTGTTGCCCTTGCCCTACCTAACGACACCATGGTTGCACCGTATTTACAACACAATGCACCAAGGCAGTCGTTAGGGCAATAGCGTAAACATTTTTTACATTATTGTGGCGCTTTGCTGCACAAGCATTAAAAAATGTTGATGCTAGTGCAGCAAAGCACAGAGAGGCCCATTGATTAAAATGGGTGATTCATTTTATCACTTGCTCTGAGCAAGCGTTAAAAATTATGGAAAAAATAGCACAGAAAAATGTACATTTCATTGTCGGCCTCCCTGCTTTGGAACTCCTCTTTTGCATACATTATACAGGCATAATGTGGCGCAAGGCATTATAAAGTGGTGCAATGGAAGCATTGTGCCACTTTGTAGATACGGCGTGGGAGAAAGGCCTCTGTAACGCCACCTTAGTGTAAAAAAAAATGTTATTTTAGCTTGCGTCTGAGGCCTATGCCCTCTCACCTAGTCACTTGCATTTTATTCCTCTTATTATTTTAGCAAGGCTTCATCTAGTGGCAATGTTTTATTATTTTATATCAGTTGCGCTTCCACACACAATTGTTTTTCATTTCTCTGCACAACATTTCATCCTGTGCTCACTCCAAGGCTATAAATGATGGTTTACCAGGTATTGCCCGTTCAGAAAGTACAATATCTGCTCCACACAGAGTAATACGAGTTGTCATATCAGGCAGTTCTCAGAACAACAAATCAACATGCTGCCCACAACAACTTAGTCGGATATTCCAGCCAGGTTGCATCTCATGCTGCACATGGTCACAGTTTCTGCTGAAACCTCACGCTTCCTCTTTGTCTATGTTCGAGGACTCCCAGCAGACTAACAGATCTCTTTGTTACCTGTAACATAGGTATGGGGAACAAGCTTCCTTTCTGGGACTACAAGGGCAGATTAGGGCTACCACTTCTATTTGCTCTCATATAGAAACATAGTAGTATAGGTAGGGATATTAGATACACTATGGTAACAATAGGGTGGGACTCTTCCAGTGTTTCACTTTCCTGGTCACTGCTATACTATTGTTGTGCTTCAAGGAGTCTGAGTGTCACAAATCACCTTTACCTTTGGTACTAGTAAGGTGCTACTAGCTCACTGGAATGGTTAGCCCCATAGCTGTTGCACCGTGTGGGATCAGACCAAAATCCAGCAGTCTTGTTACTACCACAGGAGCCCTTTTACATGTGTACCATCAATAGTTGCTAGCTTTTCATGTTACCTAATCAGGTCTACAACATCATCTTGGCCAAAGCTATGCAAGCTATCCTATTGTGTGAGACAATTGTGAGATACTAAAGGCCAAACCACCTGTACAATCCTTGCACATAATCACACTCACAGCTACATTCCCTTCCTGCCTAAACTCCCAAGAGTCAGAACCCATGGTCTGCATCATATACAGTAACTAAGGGAAAGATAGAAGGGCTGCTATGTGTCAGTGAGAGCAAGGGTTTGTGGGTTGTATGAACAAGTGTGTGTTGGAATGGGATAGACAGGGATAGATGATTGTGAGCCTTTGTCATCTGAACTTGCTGCACATAAACAAACTTTAACTATATGTGGCTCTGTGACAGGTTTAAACCATAAAGAGCAATTTAATACACATTATGTGCTGGAATCCCACTTGACAGTACATCAGGCAAACACAGACTCTCTACCTTTATAATTCAACATCAACATCATTCCAACATTGGTTGTATGTTGTCAGTAATACTACTGATACACTGTCTACTGGCCATGGGTAGTCAGTGGCCTGCTGTTTGTATAATGAAATAGGATTTGTGTGTTACATGGACACACATTACAGCTTTTACTTTCAGGTGACTTAACATTGCCATGCACCAACATTTCAGACAGTGGCAAAAAACAATTTGTTACAACTACATCATTCTGTCAACTCCAATCACAACACTACCCCCATTACCAAAAAGGAACAAAATAGCCTTTGTATGAGAAAGGAAGAGGTTACTTAGTCAGACATTTCCCTATCAGACATGTACCTGGTCCTATGGGGTCCCATAGAGCTGGCTGTACAGGGGCAGAACCTCCCATGCAAGGAGCTACAGCTCCTCTGTGGTGATGACAGGGGCCCTGTTACCTGCTTTGCCCGACATCCTAGCTTCCAGAGGTCAGTAATAGTAGCAGAAAATCGAGGAGGTCTTAATGGCTGAAGTATTAGGAGGCAGGTGAGTGTTTTTTCACTATGTGACGTCCAAGTACACGGTGGAAGCGAGACAGGCACAGCCGTTGGCTTTCATGTGTAGCCGTCACACATGTTAGCCTATGGCAGGGCCCGTCGTAGCAGCTACTACCTACTAGGCGGTCAACAACGGCTTGATATGTGAGTAACCTGTTGATGTGTTGCTAACGTGTAGGAGACTCAGCATATCCTAACCAACTGTGGTTATTGGCACCGCTGAGGAATGCAAAAACATCAGGGGAACTCCACCTCAATGAGGCCCATGGAAGAACACAGAGTCCATGGAGCGAGCTTTCGGGCTCCTGAAGGCCAGGTTTCACTGCCTGGACAGGACTGGTGGAGCCGTCCTCTACTCACCTGATAAGGTGTGCCAAAACACGATTGCCTGCTGCATCCTCCTTAACATTGCCCTGTGGAGGAGCATCCTCTAATTTCAGAGGCGGGAGACAATGCTGAGTCCCCAAGTGAGGATTTTGAAATGCCCAATGAAAATGACAGCACTGAAGAAGAAGTAGTTGACTTACTTCAACAGGTGATTGCCCACTTCTTCACCTGAATGTAAGTTTACCTTTACAAATTTTAACCTCCAATGTCAGTACAATTTGTGACATAGGGAACATATCTTTCTGCTATGGTAATTTGTTAGGAATGGTCAGTGCATGTAAGTTCAAGGCAAAGATGTTAGTGGATCAGAGTTTCCCTACAATGACTACTTTGGTCATTTACATAGATTATCTGTACTTGTGGTAAATATGTGTGTCCTCAAGACTTGTCAATTGAGTTCAATTTAGTATGTGGTAAAATTAATTTCCCCCTGTTATTCTGTTTCAGGGTCCTTCACCGTGTCATCTTCATTTGGACATTTTCCAGTTGTGACATTTGCTATAATATGTTGCTGTTTGGAGGTACAAAGTGAACATGAGTTGATCATGGGACAGACACCCACTTGGGATGGACAAATCTTTTCCAGAGGCAACTTGTACTTGTAAAGCCCTAGCATACTGTTCTTCCTTAACATTTTCAAAATCTTTACTTTTTGGACAGTGGAGGTAGCTGTTGATGTGTTTCCTCATAGGTGATTCAACCTTTTGTTAGCACACCACTGATTGGTGAATGTGTCATTGCACCAGATACTGCCACAGCGTCCTGTAATGGTCATGTAGCCTCAAACGTTGTTACTGCAATGATGTACACTATTAGTGTTATTGATCTAGAATTCCTATTGTGAGAGCAGGATGTTTGGCTCCAACTAAGGTTATGCATCAGTGATAATTTACCTATTTTATTTGATACCATGGCATATTCCCTTCCCTCCACCTCTCCACTCCATTTTGAACCAAGACATAAGCAAATCAGTCTTGACCGTGTTCACCATTGGAACAGTCCAGCCCGAACTGCCAGTCCTGGACCAGAAACAAGCATCCTGGGACTGGCTTCAGGGTATCACTCTTCATCACCCATGCTAGCTTGAATCCAGAGGAATAGTGTGCCGGGGACCCACTTCTGAGCATACCTGGCACACTTAGGGCAACAAAAGCAAACAAACACAAATGATTGACAGAATGCAGAACCAACCAAAAATGTATTTCCAGTTACAGATCTGGGTTTAATCCATCAATTATTTTGCACACCACGCCAACCCAGTTTGAACCCAGCCATATGAAAATCAGTCTTGACCCTGTTCCCCATGAAAACAGTCCAGCCCTAATTGCCAGGCCAGGTCCTCCCTGACCCAGAAACAAACATCCTAGGACCATTTTCAGGGTATCACCCTTCATACGCCAGGCTAACTTGAATCCAGTGGCATAGTGAGCCCGGGACCCATGTCTGGGCCTACTTGGCGCACTTAGGGCAACAAGAGCAAACAAACACAAATAATGGACGGAATGCAGAACCAATCAAACATTCATCCCAAGTCACAGATTTGGGTTTAATGCATCAATTATTTTGCTCACCACAGCACCCCAGTTTGGAGTCAGCCATATTCAAATTAGTTTTGACCCTGTTCCCCACAGGAACAGTCCACCCCGAACTGCCAGGCCAGGTCCTCCCACAACCGGAAACAAGCATCCTGAGACCAGTTTCAGAATATCACTCTTCAATAGCCAGGCTAGCTTGAATCTAGTGGTGTAGTGAGCCCGGGACCCACGTCTGGGCATACCCGGCGCACTTAGGGCAACAAAAGAAAACAAACACAAATGATAGATGGAATGCAAAACCAATCAAACATTCACACTCAGTCACAGATCTGGGATTAGCCTGTCAATTTTTTTGCTCACAACACCACCCCAGTTGGGATCCATCCATATGCAAATCATTCTTGACTCTGTTCCCCATGGGAACAGTCCAACCCGAACTGCCAAGACAGGTTTTCCCTGAACTGGAAACAAGGAACCTGATACAGGTTTCAGAGTAACACCCTTCGTTAACCAGGCTAGCTTGAATCCTGTGGCATAGTGAGCCCGGGACCCATGTCTGGGCATACCGGGTACACCTCGGTCAACAAAAGCAAACAAACACAAATGATAGACGGAATGCATAATCAATCAAACCTTCACCCCCAGTAACAGATCTGGGTTCAATCCATCAATTATTTTGCTCACCATGCCACCCGAGTTTAGACCCAGCCATATGCAAATCACTGTGTTTCTCATGGGAACAGTCCAGCTCGAACTGCCAGGCCATGTCCTCCCAGGACTGGAAGCACGTATCCTGGGACCAGTTTCAGGGTATCACTCTTCATCAGCCAGGCTAGTATGCCCTGACTGGGGGTCCCTTGGTCCCATGCCACTGGAGTCAAGCTACCCTGGCTGATGAAGGGTGATACCTTGAAAGCGGTCCCAGGATGTTTGTTTCCAGTCCAGGGAGAACCTGGCTTGGCAGTTCAGGCTGGGCTGTTGCCATGGGGAGCAGGGTCAAGACTGATTAGCATATGGCTGAGACCAAACTGGAATGGCATGGGTAGCACAAAACGATGGATTTAAGCCCAGATCTCTGTACTGGGGTGATTGTTTGACATTGTTCAGCATTCCATCCATAACTTGTTCGTTTTGCATTTGCCGTCCTAAGTGGGAAGGGTATGCACAGACAAGCTAGCCTGGATGATGAAGGGTGATATCCTGAATATGGTCCCAGGATGTTGGTTTTCAGTCTGGGGAGGACCACCTGGCTTGGTAGTTCAGGCTGGACTGTTCCCATGGTGAGCCGGGTCAAGACTGATTTGCATATGATTGGGTCTAAGCTGGAAAGGCATGGGTAGCAGAAAATTGTGGATTTAGGCCCAGATTTTTGTACTGGGGATGAATGTTTGACATTGTTCAGCGTTCTGTTTATCACTTGTTCTTTTTACTAGTAATGATTATGACACACTATAGTTTATGTAGTCAAAATTAGCTATATCAGTTTTGTTAAGTGTGTTATAGCTTTCTAAACATCTAACATAATGACTGGACTCCATTAGTGATTAGTGAGACATACATAGGTATAACTTACCAGTCACCAGGTATTCTTGTCAAGACTTCAGGATGGATGGTTTGCAAGACCTTCTCCTCTCAGGTAAAGAGTTGTAATGGGGGAGGGGAATAGCATCACCACTCCTCTGGGCCTCCAGGTGATGTCAGGAGACCATTGAATAAACTTTTCCCAGCAGGTCATTCCTCTTCCTAGTCTCCTCCTATTTGCTCGGATTGTTAGCTACAGCATTCACTCTGTCAACTATTCTGGATCAGATTTGCTTCTTCTGGGATGTAGTAGCATTTTGGACTTGTGCTCCAAACAAAAATGGCTCTAGTCTAATGATTTTATCCACCATGGTAGGCAACTCTCCCTCTGAAAAAAATGGATTTCTCCTCCCTGCCATTGTGAAAATATTGAACATTGGAAGAGTGAGCAGATAGGGCTGGAAAATACATATATGGCTCCAAAAAACAGAGGGAAAGCAACAAATAATGGGAAAAAAAACCATGTGTCCTTGTTAGAAGGCTCATTTTTAAAATGCTCCGCTGCAGTGTAATGGCAAAGGATCATGATCTGAAATGGGAAAATGGGATGTGTTATACAGTGTGTTTTGCAGGTGTTCACACATGTCCAACATGCATCAGATGTGGGCTGCTAGCATCCAACCAATGGCCACGGCCATAGTACTATGCTGAACGAGTTCTGCTACGGACTCCAATCATCATGAGCCCACTGCTGACACACCACCAGTACAACTGTGTGATCTAAGTAGACTTAGAGGGATGCTGCCATCAAGACAGCAACTGAGGGCTTTCTCATTTGAATTGTAGTCTGCCACATGGACTGCAGGATGCAGCTGGTGTGATGGAGTACACTCCGTCGTGGCAGTCTTTGGCTTAGACTCAATGCATCTAAATACAGCAGATGGGAGACCACCAACGTGATGGTCTTTTTAGGCCCACCACCAATGTAGCTTGGTGGTAATACAAGCAAGTTCTAAATCGGGCCCTTAGCTCTCTAAAATTGATGGAGAATATCTAATTTTCCTAGAATATGATCAAAGGACCAAGGAGAAGTCTCCTCTACATATATATATCAGATGTGAAACGCAAGTTAATTTGTAGAAATCCTGATTATTACCAACCACTGGCCTTATGGAATTCCTTATCTTGCATCTCCTTTCTTCCATTCAATAAAGCCTTAAAATCAAACTCATTCTCAGTAACTTAACATCCGCCACAATAGGCTTTCCATTAGGCAGTGAGGTAAAATTGTCATTCAATCTACCATCAATCAAGAGGTTCTTTACCCTGCAGTCTGTGATCACATGGTATAGCACAGACAATTCAAATGACCTTGAGGTCACCAGCATACACAAAACACACTATACAACAGACCATGCAGCATAGAAAATTACTGTTCTGCTATTGGCTAATACTTGGTATTAGATTGATTATTATATTGCTCAAGCAGCTAGAGTTTGAATGAGTAACAGGGAAGAGTAATTCCTTCTAGGCCTCACCTAAAGCGGCTCATGCTCTGTCTTTTGCATGTTACATTGTTATCTTACAACGGGCTAAGAGCTCTCTATTGTTTATCATTGTTGACTTCACAGTCACTCTCATTTGCTTCCTTCTTATTGTTTAGCATGTGTGTTTTCATTCTACTTTCTGTATTTGTCTCTCTCCTAGAACATGGGTTCATTACTGTGTCCTTCCACCGCTCACTTTTTCAGGCACTTCTTTTCATTTGAGCTATCTTCAAGAGTGCATTGGTTTTCCAATTGTCCCCTTCAAGTGCCTCTCTCCCCTTCACCAAA
Organism: Pleurodeles waltl; assembly: GCF_031143425.1. Lineage (NCBI taxonomy): Eukaryota > Metazoa > Chordata > Amphibia > Caudata > Salamandridae > Pleurodeles > Pleurodeles waltl. Next base: position 1,658,682,573 of record NC_090444.1, on the reverse strand, counting down.
GCACCCCTGTGTTGCTTCTCCAGTTCGTCCTCTCCGTTTCACTTCCATCACCTACAAGTTCTCTCATGTTGGTTCTGCCCTCTTGTTCCCCATGTTGCTTCTCCCTTTAAGCACCACCTATGTTGCTTTCTGCCCCACTGTTGTTCCCCCAACTATTGCTTCCCCTCTAGTGCTGCTTCTCCCACGCCCGCTTTGAATATATGCTTTAGTTAGACATCCAAACTGTATCAGTAACTAAGAAGTCATATGGTTCATAGGTCTACAAAATTACAAGGTGAGCAATGTCAAAATCATTAACTTCTAATATTTAGCCATGCGGTACAGCATCATAGATGATGTGCTGTATGGCTAAAACCATTGGCAAAGCCATATGTGTGGAGTACTCTATGCACAACACTGGTGGTCAACCATCTCTGTTTATAGTTGGACCGAGCATCATGTTTCCACCAGTGGCTCCTTATAGTAATGGCTCAATGACATAAACTGGCAGTGTAAGTTACTCAATCCATCAACCCTACTTTTGTCAAACATTCTGAGGCACTTTTTATGTTCAGGATCACAGGAGAAAGCATGATTACCTCTAATAGAAAATAAAACCATGATCTCTGGGTCCTCTTAGAAATCTCAGAGGATGTCAGGGTCATTATTGTTTGTTTTACAAATCTTGCCACTAAACAAAGTTTTGGTAATGTGCTGGTGACTCCTCTAAAGGCACATAGATCTCCACCAGGTAAGTGAAGTGCACTTAAGATGGCAGCCACTAGTCTGCTAGAGAAGTTGAAGAGATGAGTATTTTGTCCCCCCAGAGGAAGGGGTCTACCTACAAACACTAAATAAGGGCAAAACATTATTTCGTGAGTACCCTTATATTTCTTCTAAAAAAGGCTGCAGAATCTATTTTGCTGGATGAAGGACTAGGCGGACATTTCTTTCACTTTCTTGACTCTATAAAATAATTCTATTGAGAACAATGAGGAACAGTAAGCTTTCCGGGTAAAGTCGCACAACAGATCACATCAACATCTTGTTAAAAACATTTTATTTTGCCATGCATTAGTACTGGTGTTGTAGGTGAGAATCAAAATCATGGCACCTATCCAGAAGCAGAGCTTAGGTGGGATTTGTGTGATGATTCATTGCCACTCACATGGAGACCTATTGTAAAGAATAGAATCATACATCAGAGCTAAATAATACTCTTGCATAAGGGCCAATTACTTCAAGCATAAGTTAAAGGCACAGGGCATGAATTTAAATGTAAATGTAAATGGCACAATACCATTACTTCACAGTTCTTACATTGTAGGGCGTTATATTGCAGGTCTGTATATTGGAATATTTACTTCAAGGGTTCAGTTTCCCAACTTTACCTTGCAAGACTAAACAACATAGTTAAGTTAGTTTTTAGTTTAAGTGACTTTACTTTAGATGTATATTTACATATACCTTAATGCTTATGTACACATGTATATATTTATGTATTCATATATATTGAGATAGCTGTATAGACATATTCATATATGTATGTATGTATGTATGCATACATGTGTATGTGTACATGTATATATATAATATCTAATATATATTTAATATATATATATATATATATATGTATATATATATATATATATATATATATATATACTACATGTTATGTAACTGATAAATATTGTGTATTTACATTTAATAAATAATTACATACATAGGTATTCCTAAGATTGTTTAAAACGTTTTTATGGGGGTCACAAAGAATTTATAGGGTTCAGGGATGGGTAGTGCATAGGAATGGTAAGGAGATTTTAGGTTTCAGGGATGGGGAATGCATAGGGGTAGTAAGGTGCTTTGACAGGCATTGGTAGAGTATAGGGGTAGGCGTAGCAGCAGTGGTATAAGGAGGTTTTAGGAATCAGGAATGTTTAGAGCATAAGAGTAGCAAAGGATTATTAGGGATCACAAAAGGGTACTTTAAAATATCATTTTTTTATAATTTCATTAAAGAAATTATTATTAAATTGTAATTCAATTTTAAAAGTAGCAGTTGATGGACATCTAAATGGATAACATATATCCATTTCCATCTATCTATCTATCTATCTATCTATCTATCTATCTATCTATCTATCTATCTATCTATCTATCTATCTATCTATCTATCTATCTATCATCTCCTCTCTCTCTCTCTCTCTCTCTCTCTCTATGCATATATATATGCTATTCAAAATGATGCCTTTGAGGTGTTTGAGAGGGATGTGATCAGTCAGTTGAAGAAAATCAGATTTGGTTCAGCAGGCAAGAAGTATGACAATCTGTCACCTATACAACGTACAGCATTGGTTGCATTAGCAAAGGATTCCAATATTGTAATACGTGAAACAGATAAACGTGGTAATGTAGTGGTGCTAGATAAGATTCACTACTTACAAGAAGGAGTTAGACAATTGAGTATGACAGACTGCTATGCTAAAGCTGAACAATCTGATTTGAAGTGGTCCGCTGTGAAATATTATGGGATGTTGATAGAATGGAGGGAGACAGGTCTGCTTGAATGGGAGGAATATTATTTCCTCAAGTGTGATCATCCCAAGACACCAGTCCTTTATTTATTACCAAAGCTTCACAAGGACAGTCTCAATCCCCCAGGTAGACCTATTGTGTCTGCGATGGGCTCGTTATTAGAGAATGCATCTAGATATATTGATGATTTTTTACGACCATTTGTGGGGAGTCTGCCCTCGTATGTTAAGGATACTACACAGTTTCTTAAACTGAGGGATGGTTTACATTGGGAAGACGACTTTTTGCTACTAACCATGGATGTTACCAGCTTATATACGTACATTCAACATGATTTGGATCTTAAGGCTGTCAGGTATTACATGAGAGCCAGATCTATTTCACATTTGAAGCATACAGAGATGATCTGCGATATGATCTGGTATTGTCTCACGAATAATTTCTTTCTATTTGATAATGTAATATACAAACAACTACAAGGGACAGCAATTGGTACTTGCTTCGCTCCCAGATATATAAATTTGTTCATGGGCTGGTGGGAGGAGCAATTATCCCTTGATATAAAGGATTTTGAGGACAAAGTGGTACTGTGGTGTCGGTATATTGACAACATCTTCGTTATATGGAGAGGGGATGAGAAGTCAGCTATGGAATTTGTAACGTCATTGAACACAAATAAGTACAATATACAGCTAAGTGAACAGCATAGTAAGACAGTAAGCCAGTTTTTGGATGTTGAAGTGATTATTGATAAGGATCGGGTGCAAACTAAACTATATAGAAAAGCAACAGCTGGTAACATCTTGTTAAATGAGAATAGTGCTCACCCTCCTAATCTCATCAGGAGTATTCCGTATGGTGAGTTGTTACGCGGCAAAAGAATTTGCAATACCAATGCAAGTTACCAACAGGAATGCAGTGTATTGTGCCGGCGACTTGCAGAAAGAGGCTATAGTGATAAGATGATCAGGACAGCAGTTGAGAAGGTGGATTGTAAAACCAGATTAGATCTTCTTTATCCTTTACATAAAACAAATGATAATGAACAAAAAATAAGATTTATCACTACCTATTCAAATCAAGCTTTCAAACTGAGACAAATTTTGAGAAAGAGTTGCCACATTTTACAAACAGACCTTCATTTGATGAGGTTTGTTCAGGATTTGCCATCCATTACTTTTCGTAGAGGGAGGTCTATACGTGATGATTTGAGCCACAATATGGTGATTAGTTCCAACAGTGTGATGCAGACTGGTGTTCCTATTACAGGATTCTATTTTTGTGAACACTGTAAAGCCTGCAGATATAGGTGGTCATTACAACCCTGGCGGTCGGTGTTAAAGTGGCGGTAAGACCGCCAACAGGCCGATGGAAAAAAAATGGAATCACGACCATGGCGGAAACCACCAACAAAGACAGCCACTTTAACACTCCGACCGCCACAGCAGTACAAACAAACAGCTTGGCGGTCACCGCCAACAGACAGGTGGAGGACAATGTACCGCCCACAGTATTGCAATCTACAAATCCGCCACCTTTTCCGGGGCGGATTCACCGCGAACAAAAACACGGCGGAAACAGGACTTCAAAGGGAAAACGCTCACCTTTACACACCCCACGAGGAACCAGGACGCCATGGAACCAGAGCTGCACATCCTGCCAGCCCTTATCTTCTTGCTCCACTTACAGGAGCATGAACGCCGGCGGCAAAGACAATGGTGAGTACTGCACCTACAACACAGGGGAGGGGGAAGGGAAAAAACAGTGACACACACAAGCAAAACGCAACACCCCAACCCCCACCCTCACCCACTACAACACCCACACTAATACAGCATGATACATTACAGTTACACCCCCCAACCACCCCAGGAAGAGTGCAAGGACAAAAGGAAATTAGTGTAACCATTGTAATATATTGTAATACAGTACGCAAAAATTTATATATACACTATAAACAAAATATACACCAAGAATATTAGTCCAGGTAGTGCTCCATTGAAGTCCGTGGAACACTGGGCCCACACGTTATGGGCGCAGCCCACACCTAATCCCCAAAATGACAGAGAGAACACTGCAGGGGCATCAGATAGCAAGAAAACAGGCACCATAGGGGGAAGGGAAAGGGGGTGCACCTCAGCCGGTTGAGTGCACAACGCCAAATCCACCAGGGGGCCACATGGCCACTGTTCCATCCTGGGGAGTGCAAAGCCACAGTCTCTCAAGTCTCTACAGTGGGTGGGTTGCCCACTGTGCAATCCTGGGGAGTGCAAAGCCACAGTCTCTCAAGTCTCACAAGTAGGTGGTTTGCCCACTGTTCCATCCTGGGGAGTGCAAAGCCACAGTCTCTCAAGTCTCACAAGTGGGTGGTTTGCCCACTGTTCCATCCTGGGGAGTGCAAAGCCACAGTCTCTCAAGTCTCACAAGTGGGTGGTTTGTCCACTGTTCCATCCTTGGGAGTGCAAAGCCAGAGTCTCTCAAGTCTCTACAGTGGGTGGGTTGCCCACTGTTCCATTCTGGGGAGTGCAAAGCCACAGTCTCTCAAGTCTTTACAGTGGGTGGTTTGCCCACTGTTTCATCCTGGGGAGTGTAAAGCCACAGTCTCTCAAGTGGATAACAGTTTCCACTGGTTCTGGAGGGGGTTTTGTGCCCAGAGTGCTTCATCCTGCTCGTGACAGACTGAGTAGCGTCAGTGCCCTTGGCGCTCATGGGCCAGCGGTGCTTGTTGCAGCGGTGTCATTGGCAGCGGTGCTTGTGGCGGCAGTGCCCTGTTCAGCGGTGCTTGTGGCGGAGGGGTCCTTTGCAGTGATTCAGCTTCTGGCGGTCATGTCTGGCCCAGCGGGGCTGGTGCTGGCGGTCCTGTCCTGGGCAGCAGGGTTGGTGCTGGCGGTCCTGTCCTGGGCAGCAGGGCTGGTGCTGGCGGTGGCCTCCTGGGCAGCAGGGCTGGTGCTGGCGGTGGCCTCCTGGGCAGCGGGGATGATGGCAGTGGCCTCCTGGGCAGCGGGCATGATGGCGGTCTTCTCCGCCGTGCTGCTCTTCCCAGTCTTGCTGACTTTCCTGTGGGCCTTCCCCACCTTGGAAGGTGTCTCAGCTGACTCCACACTCACACCTGTACCCCTGGGAGCTGCTTCCCCCTCTCCCGCCGGACACTGGCCAACTTTTGATGCTTGACAGGTGGGGGACTGTCCCTACTGTGGCTCTGTGCCACACTGGCTGCCCTGGTGGCCGGTGCACTCCAGATTCCGGTGACTACAGGCAGCACTGGTCCCGGAGATGTTGTGGCTGAGGTGTTAGGTTGGGACCTGGAGAGTTGGGCCCCAGGAGACGGAGGGGGTGGGGGAGGTGAGGGAAAGAGGTCAAGGCTGGCCAGAAAATGTTTATTGGGAACACTGGGACGGGTAGCTGGAGGGGGTTTGGGAGAGGAGGAAGAGGTTGTGGTTGTAGGAGGTGTTCGTTTGGTGACTTTGGGTAAAGGTGCATGCGCTGGAGGCTGTCGTGAGATGGATGGCTGTTGGGTGGGTGTGTGCCTGCGTTTGTGTATCTTCGGAGGGGGCGTCACAGACACACTGGGATAGGACACAGGGGACGTGTAAATGGTAGTGGGGTTGGTGAGTGCACGTGAGCGGGGTGTGGTGGTGGGTGTGCTGGTGATGGAAATAGTGGCTGTAGATGTAGTGCATGCAGGTGTGAGTGGAGACGAGACAGGGAGGGAGGAGGGAGACGAGGAGGAGGGGGACACAGTGGAGGCAGTGGATGTTGGTGTGTCTGCATGTGTGTGATGCTTGCGTGAGTGCCTGTGGGATGTGTGGTGCTTATGTTTGCCAGAGCTTCTCTTGTGTGTTGAGGTGTGTGCATGCTGGTCTGACGGTGTGCTTGGGATAGCCTGAGGTAGAGGGAATTGGGTCGGGGTGGAGGAAGTGGGAGGAGGAGGCTAGAGACAGGGACAATGGCTGCCATCAGGGAGGAGGCCAGAGTCTGAAAAGCTTGCTGAAGGGTCGCCTGACCAAAATGAATGCCCTCCAGGAATGCATTTGTTTGTTGCAACTTCCTTTTCTACACCCTGGATGGCATTCAAAATGGTAGACTGCCCAACAGTGAGTGACCTGAGGAGGTCAATGGCCTCTTCACTGAGGGCAGCAGGGATGACTGGGGCAGGGCCTGAGGTGCCTGGGGCGAAGGTGACGCCCACCCTCCTGGGTGAGCAGGCACGAGGCGAAGGCTGAGGGGCTGCTGGGAGGGTGGTCCTGGTAGTGGGGGTGGTGGCTGTACCTGTAGATGCGGGGGGCACAGATGTTGCCGCCACCACAAGGGAGCTCCCATCAGAGGACGAGTCCGTGTCACTGGTGTTAGCTCCTGTCCCCGCCATGGAGCTCCCCTTGCCCTCCGTCCCACTGGTAAATCCGAGTCCGTAGTCTCGCCCTCCAGAGCCATGTGGGATGCAGCTCCCTCCTGCATCCTGTGCCACTGCTCCTCTGCCTGATGATGCTAATGCACACAAGAACAGGGAGACCACAAAAAGGAGGGGGGCGACAGAAAAAAGACATGTTGAGTGCATGCATTACTGCTACCGTTGGCAGACACGACAGACACAGAAGCCCCCTGCACTACGGTGCACACTTGGGGTCCACTATTCAATCCCTGGGACATGGCCTACAAGGTTATGGCCGACATCTGCACACATGGATGACACAGGAGCCTGACTAGGTGAACTTGGCACTGTACACAGGCGGGGTGGGGTGGGGTGCCACAGGGTCTGCCAGATCAAGGGGACCTAACTAGCACACTCGCCCTGGCCTAGGGAAACCCACATCCCACCCACCTCATCCAGACACCTCCACTGCATGCAAAATCAGCAGAATGAGAGTGTACTCACCCCCTTGTAGCTGCTGTGATTCCCTCAAGTGCCCATCCAACTCCGGGTATGCCACTGCCAGGATCCTGAACATAAAGGGGGGTCATAGTGCGACGGGCATCCCTCCCATGTTGGGAGGCCATCCCCAGCAGGGCCTCCGCCGTCTTCTTGCTCCAGTGGCAAATGTCCTCCCATCTCTTACGGCAGTGTGTGCTCCGTCTGTCGTGGACCCCCAGGGTCCGGACTTCCTTGGCGATGGCACGCCAAATATCCTTTTTCTGGTGGGCGCTTACCTACATGAATTGTACAGGGGGAAAAGAAAAGTTATTACCATCTGCACCGTCACAGTCATTGGCCCCCATCCCTACCCTTGCCATGTGGCACATGCACTCACCGTCGTTTCATGCACGCCTAAATCTCCCCCCCCATCTTTCATCCACCCCACTCCACACAGGCATAGCCCATACAGCATACTCCCAGTGTACTTACCTGTTTGTCTGGAGGACTGTAGAGTAGCGTGTACTGGGGGAGGACCCCATCCACGAATTTCTCCAACTCCTCCAATGTGAAGGCAGGGTTCCTTTCCCCAGACGCACGGGCCATTGTCTCTTCCAGACTGCGGTCACAGCAGCACTTGTAGTGTAGGTCCTCTCCTGTCGAAGATCAGGTATCGAATGATTGAACAGATAGAAAATGGCAGTCACGTCCGCGACGGTGCGTACCGTCACCGCCGGCGTACATCGTCATTGGCTCCTGGGACCCATAGGGTCCAATGTTAACCAATGCAGAATTGCACTGTGGTCTTCGACTGCCTACTGCGACGGTGTACAATGCCAGCGCAGTTACATCACATCCCATTGTTCCACTTTACAGGTCAGGCACCCGCCATTTCATGGGCCCACATGGCTTAATTTTTAACTGCGTCACACATACCTAGGCCTTGCCTCAACACTCATACCGGCCAAATTTCGGATTATGATTCGTGTTCTGTGTAAGCTGTGGGTACGTACCTCTGAGTTGGTTGACTTTGTGCTCGCTTCATAGGCACCGTCCGCTGGGACATGTGAGGAGATGGCGGCATCCTCCGGTGTACAGACCGCTGGTGGACCTGTCGACAATGGAGGTAAGACATGTGATCATCACCTACAGGCTTGATCGTGCCACAATCCTGGAACTGTGTGCCCAGCTGGAGCAAGACCTGATGGCAGCTATCCGCCATCCCACAGGAATCCCCCCTCAAGTGCAGGTGCTCTCAGTACTCCATTTCCTTGCAAGTGGGTGATTTCAAACAACAGTGGCCATAGCATCAGGGATGTCCCAGCCTATGTTTTCCAACGTGTTGTCCAGAGTGTTGTCTGCCCTGCTGAAACACATGCGGAGCTACATCGTTTTCCCTCAGGTGGAGGATTTGCCTACAGTGAAAGGTGACTTCTATGCCCTGGGACATATCCCCAACATCATAGGTGCCATTGATGGGACACATATGGCTTTGGTCCCCCCCCTGCAGGAGTGAACAGGTGTACAGAAACCGGAAGAATTATCATTCCATGAATGTGCAGATGGTGTGTTTGGCAGACCAGTACATCTCCCATGTGAATGCCAAATTCCCTGGCTCAGTGCATGATGCTTACATCCTGCGGAATAGCAGCATCCCTTATGTGATGGGTCAACTCCAGAGGCACAGTGTGTGGCTATTAGGTGAGCACCTGGAAGCAAGTCAGTGGGAATGGTTGTCTGGGTCTGGGGATATCCCTCCAGGTTAGTGTGTGTCTAACAGTTGTCCCTCGCCATTTGCAGGTGACTCTGGTTACCCCAACCTGTCATGGCTACTGACCCCAGTGAGGAATCCCAGGACAAGGGCAGAGGAACGCTACAATGAGGCCCATGGGCGAACTCGGCGGATAATAGAGCGGACCTTCGGCCTCCTGAAGGCCAGGTTCAGGTGCCTCCATATGACAGGTGGATCCCTATTCTACTCACCAAAAAAGGTGTGCCAGATCATCGTGGCCTGCTGTATGCTTCACAACTTAGTTTTGCAATGACAGGTGCCTTTTCTGCAGGAGGATGGCCCAGATGGCAGTGTTGTTGCAGCTGTGGAGCCTGTGGACAGTGAGGATGAGGAAGCAGAAGAAGAGGACATTGATAACAGGACCTCTTTGATCCTGCAATACTTCCAGTGAGACACAGGTAAGAATACAAACCTGCCTACTACATGTACTTTAACACTACTACCTCTCTACTGTCTGTCCTTTTCATCCAGTGTATGGTCACTGAGTTGTCACTTTCCCTTACAATTTCACAGATGTGGGTCCCACTGTGTGACATCTGCTGTGTTTCCTCATGGACTAGAGCTGTGTGACATAGGTATGTTGGCATTACAATTGAAAAAGCATTTTGTCACTGTAATTGCTAATACACAAATTCAAAATCACAGACTGACTCCAGATTGTTTTGTGCTTCAAGGGTGTTTATTTGAGTGCTCAACATTGGAGGGTGTTGTAAAATGGTGAGGGGTGATGGTTAAGAAATTTCCATGGCAGAGTCCAGTCTATTAGTCTCACAGGTGCATTGCCCACATGGGTATGGGAAGTGGAGCTGGGGCAGTTTGAGGATGGACAGGGTGACAAAGTGGGGCAGAAAGATGACATTCAGGGTGGTCTCTTTTCTTGGTGGGGGTCTTGGCATCGTTCTCTGTCTTTGTCCTGGATCTCAGGGACCGTTTGCGGGGTGGTTCTCCCTCTGCAGGTGGTGGGGTGCTGGTGTGGTGGTCCTGTGGCGGGGCGTCCTGTTCACTAGCGCTGGCAGAGGTGGTGGGCAGTTCATCGTCCAGTCTAGTGTCAGGGGCCCCTTATTGTGCCACAGTGTCCCTTCTGTTGTTGAGTACTTCCTTCAGCACCCCTACGATGGTGCCTAGGGTGGAATTGATGGATCGGAGTTCCTCCCTGAAGCCCAAACACTGTTCCTCCTGCAGGCGCTGGGTCTCCTGAAACTTGGCCAGTACCGTTGCCATCGTCTCCTGGGAGTGGTGGTAGGCTTCCATGATGTTGGAGAGGGCCTTGTGGAGAGTGGGTTCCCTTGGCCTGTCCTCCCCCTGTCGCACAGCAGCCCTCCCAGTTCCCCTGTGTTCCTGGGCCTCTGTCCCCTGAACGGTGTGCCCACTACCACTGCCCTCAGGTCCCTGTTGTTGTTGGGGTGGTGGGTTAGCCTGGGTTCCCTGTAGTGGTGGACACACTGCTGATTGACATGTCCTGGGGACAGAGGTATGGGCCGGCTGGGTGGGTGCTGTGCTGGTGTTTCCAGAGGGGGGTAGCTCTGTGGTGGCCTGTGACTGTGTGAGGGGAACCGACTGTCCAGAGGTCCCCGATGGGCCGGGCTAGTCATCTAGATCCAGTTGTACAGAGCTGCTGTGATCACTGTGGGCCTCTTCTGTTGGTGGTGTGGACATGTGTGCACCATCCTGTCTGGTGACGTTGGGTAAGGGGTCCTGCAGGGGTATAAAGGAATGTTTATTACATCTGTGTGTGCTATGGTATGCACTAGGCGGGTGACCGTGTACCCAAGTGCTTGCGTTCCTGTGTGGGACCTTGTGTGATGGTGGGTTGGGGGGTGCATGGGTATGTGCAGTGGCCATGCATTGGTGATGGGTGTCCATGCTTTGTTATTGCATGTAGGGCTTGGTGTTGGTATGTGTGGTTTGTGATATTGGGACATTTGTGAGGAGTTGGAGTGATGGGGGTGAGGGCGAGGGTGGGGGTATGTGATAGCATGCAGGTAGGGTGGGGGATGTAATAGTTAAGATATGACTTACCAGAGTCCTTTCCTCCATCTACTCCTGCGAGGCCCTCAGGATGCAGAATCGCCAAGACTTGCTCCTCCCATGTTGTTAGTTGTGGGGGAGGAGGCGGGGGTCCGCCGCCAGTCCGCTGAACCGCAAGGTGGTGTCTTGAGACCACAGAACGCACCTTCCCCCGTAGGTCGTTCCACCTCTTCCTGATGTCATCCCTATTTCTTGGGTGCTCTCCCACTGCGTTAACCCTGTCCACCATTCTTCGCCATAGCTCCATCTTCCTAGCTATGGAGGTGTGCTGCACCTGTGCTCCGAATAGCTGTGGCTCTACCTGGACGATTTCCTCCACCATTACCCTGAGCTCCTCCTCAGAGAACCTGGGGTGTCTTTGCCGTGCCATGGGGTGGTGTGGGTGATGTGTGGGGTGGTGTGTGTAGTGATAAGTGTGGTGATATTTAGTGCTGTGTTGTGTGAAGTGCGTGGAAGTTCTGTGGGTGATGGTATTGTGTGCCTGTGGATGCTTGGTATTTGTTTGTGGTGTCTCTCTCTGGCCTTCTTTCGGTGATTCTGGTCGTAGCGGTTTTTGGGTGATGTTGGTGTGTGTTTTATATTGTATTGGGTGTGTGGGAGTGGTGTGTGTATGTGTATCAGGTGTGTGTATTTGGAATTGTCCAATGTGGTTGTGTTTTGTAAATGTGTGTGTATTTTGAGCGCAGCGGTGTGTAACGCCAATGGAATACCGCGGTTGAAAGATCGCCTTGTGGATTCATGTGTCGTGATAGTGTGGCCGTATTTCTGTTGGCGTGACGGTGGAAGTTTTGTTTTCGCCAGTTTATCACTGACTTTTGGTGTGGCCGACATGTGTGGGTGCTTGAATTTTGGCGGATTCCGAGCTGTGGGTCATAATCGCTGTGGCGGATTTCCACGGCGGTGTGTTGGCGGTCTTCTCCATTGTGGTAAGCGGCTTTTACCGCCAATGTTGTAATGACCGCCATAGTGTCAATTGCTCGAAAATTATTTGGGGTAATGGACAGAACAAGTACAGGATTCCAGGGCATTATAACTGTAATACCAAATTTTGTGTGTACTGTTTAAGATGCCCATGTAATAAATTATATGTGGGTAGTACGATTCATAGGGCCAAAAAGAGAATCCTTGAACATATAAGAGCCATCCGCAACAATGACAGCAAATACCCGGTAGTGAGACATTTTCAAGAGGTACTTCAAGGAGATGAGAAACTATTAAGTTACTTGGTGTGTGATCATGTCAAGACTAATATGTGGGGAGGTGACAGACAAAAAGCCTTACGTATTCCGGAATCCAAATATATTATCAGATTCATGACTCTCTCCCCTGGGGGTTTAAATTCCAGTGAGGAGATGAGTAGTCATCTTGGATAGATATTTCTGGGTACAATTTTTTATCACATTTTTGATTATCATTTTGGTGTTTTAATTATATAGTATTGTGTATTTAATGACATCACTATTATTGCGTTTTTGCACAGGGTTTCTGATTATTGAGTATGAGGTTTTAATGGGCACACAGAATCATAGACTGCAATGCAGTGGAGATGGGCTTGAGTATTTGTATGGTATATGTTAAAAATAAGAGGATATAGTAATACTAGGACATGTTATAAGTGATTTGTAACAATTTATGAGAAAACAACATATACCTATCTTACAAATAAGTATATCATACAGGCAGATCAACAGGCACAGTAGGATTCTGGATATTATTTGACTTTGTACAGTATGATATAGATTCATGTTTCAATATAATTATTGAGTATATAAACAATTGATTTAATGGACATGATGGGTTCATTGATGATGCAGATAATATCTTAGGTATCTTATATACTATATATCAGTCCAATATGGCCACCGTGTTTGCAGAGCAATTTGCTTTATTTGTTGCATTTGTCTGTTTTCAGTTTTGTTGGATTTGGGTATTTGTATGCTAATGTGTTCACTTCCCCATCTGTGAACAAGGCTACGGCTGAAACGCGTTGGGAGGAAGAATCTGTGTGATAGTAAAACTTTTTACATCCACTGGAAGTGTCCTAACCTTTCTTGTGGCTACAAGAATTTGTTTGATTTAATTGATGGTTATTCCCGAAACCATGGTCGGACCGCCACTTTTTTGAGCCTCAGTATTTCGGGACTTGTCCTTGGATATATATATATATATATATACATTATATATATATATATATAAAACAAGCAATCCGGTCCTCTTTATGGCGCGCTATTTCATGCTGGTGCAGTTCAGAGGAATGGACCTTTCCTCTTAAAATTCAAAAACAAAACAGTTGAGGCAATTGAAGCAACTGTAAAACTGCACTCCAGGAGAATAATTTGCTCTTTTCTTTATTTGCAGTCAAGGGTCACCAACCACCACCGATGCGTTTCGACCCACTGGTCTTGATCACAGTATCTCAGTCTTTCTTCAATGTCTATTATTTATATTCTTTTCACTACTACCCATACTGATGCATTCTGGGAGTTGTAGTGTGATAAAAACAAAAGTTTCAAAAGTTACAGAAATTTCAAACTAAGGATACCAACTACCTATATTACTAAAGCATAATGATAAATCAGTCTTAAAGAGTTCATCCCTGTGCAACAAAACAAACCACCCGGAATGTGAAGTGTCAGGAATGACTGCGAAGTCACTGACTCTGTTATTCTCAACCATCAATTTCAGCCCTTGTATGTTATTTCATCTAGATATAAGATGTGTTTTCACTCACTGATCTTAACATTGAAGTATTCAATGAATGTCTAAATTTTTTACATCCATTATCATTTCATGTTAGGTCATTTCTGATTTCATATATCCTCACTTACTGATCATATAATTATATTATATTAACTGCAGGTGATAGTGGAGCACCCCCATTTAGACCCCACGGGCTCTTTGTTCTTAACTGTATTATAAATCAAGATTCTAGACGTCTCAATTTCAACTCCCTGTTACCTCCTCTTTCATTACTGACAATTTTTGCAATTCCACAAAATTTCATATCTGTCAATTGCTCCATCATGGGTCATTTAGTGTTTCACCATGGCATAGGTCAAATCCTTGTTTTGGACAGCTCTGATGTGTTCTAGGATCCGTTTCCTGAGAGGGCAAATGGTGCTGCCCACGTATCGTAATCCGCACATGCATTGAATTATGTACACCACATAGTTAGAATTACAGGTGATCCTTTTGTTGATCTTCACCTTTTCTCTGCCAGAGTCCACAAACTCCTTCATGTTTAGACCTATGTGAGAAGCTTTACATTTACCACAACATATGAAGCCAGTTATTTGCACTGTAAGCCAATTTGACTGTTTATCCATTTGGAAATGACTGTTGACTAATAGATCTAGTAAGGAGGGTAACTTTATATAGGTTATCAATGGTCTGTCACCCACCATTTTGCCACATCTGGGTCCTTCCTTAAACTGCTGAATTTCTAAGGTTTTGAGCAAGTAACTTCAGAACCTAACGATACCATCCCTGTGACCTTTGGATTTTTCCCTGAATTCCTATAGTTTATTTAGAATGCACAGAAGTGAATATCAGTGGTGCTGCACGAGGCCTTCAGCCATGTGTGACGGGGTTTGGCGGCAGCCTTTGGCCAGGCCTGGCGACCAACCCTCCTGCATGTACCCACACCCAAGCTGTGCACGGCCTTTGCCCATGCGCAGCTTGAGTTGGGATACAATGTTTTTTTTTTCTTCAGTTTTTCTCCAGATTCGTGAATACTCAAGTGGATTCACAAATCCAGGGTCTGTGGATCCATCTGTGGATCTGCAAATCAGATGCAAAAATAATTGGGCACTTTTTGCCCACAGGGTGTCCCTAAGAGCCCCTCTATGTGTCCTATGGAGTCAGGATACCTGTATCCTGACCGCTTATGTGTTTTTTCTCTCTTCTTTTCCCACCCCCTAGCTGATGTGACAAACAGAATGGTGGCCGCAACTTTTCTGTCAGGTTGCGGCCAGCCACTCAGGGATTTTCCAAATCCAAATCTGCAAATCTGAATTTGTGGAGGTAGCTATCTCTATTTTTTAAACTCTAATATTTCAGAAGCTACTAAAGGGATTAAGGCAAACCAAAGAAAGCATAATCTGTGGAACAGAATCTAGCTTTGTGACAAATTTAGTGTAATTCCATTTAGCAGTTTGAGTTGTAGAATTGAAAATCCCCATAGACACAGAATGGAGAAAAAGTGTTTTGGGATCATCCCTTTATTTCATCCCCTGCTGCACGGATCACCCCAAAATATTCAAGAGATCAGCTGACCTGACCACATTATAAGTTTTGAAAATTTTGTGAAGATTTGTGATGTCAAAGTTATTGGCAACACAAAAAAATGCTTGGCCTATGGAGAAAATGGTCCTAAATATAACTACCTGGTGGCGGTATATATAAAACCGCCACCAGGTAGTTATATTTAGGACCATATATATTTGTATATACACACACACACACATATATATATATATGTATATATATATGTATACACACACACACATATATATATATATATACATACACTTGTATATACACACATATATATATATATATATATATATATATATATATATATATATATATATATAGGACGGTGGGTGTGTGTATTTTAATGTTCTGGAAATGGTAGAAGGGTTTGTCCATACGAAGGGGTTTCCCGAAACACTTTGGCACTCTTGGGAGGCTTGGTGAGACTTACTGCAGAATAAAACCATTCCATTATTGCCAATATTTCACTGCTTCCTGTATTTGGTATTCGGGGTTGTGGCACTGACTATTTTGGGATCAATGATGTGCCTGCAGCGGTGGATGATGGGATGTTATAGTTAGGCTCTCATTTCACATGTACCAAACCAGTGAAATTCAGCAGTTATGTTCACCTGAGTTAACTATAACTTACACCCCCACAATGCACTGCTTATGACCTCACATATTACATCACTCATGACACTGTCATTGACATCACTTATGACATCACTGATGACATCTCAAATGACATCACTAATGACGTCACTGTTGAATCATCCAGTGAGTGTGAGTGTTTTCTAAAAGTTACAAATACCAAGATACTACAAAAGTTAAAATAGTATATTTTATTAACTACTTGTCGAGACGGGCCACTCACCTGAAAAGCAGGATGTCTGCAGGGGCGATGGTATGCCGCCCGACCTCCTGCAACACCTTTCGGCACTTCCTGGTGGACACAGAAACCCCGGCAGGTGTTCCAAAAGGAAAGGTGGAGTGGAAGAGAAAGAGACAAAACACTGCCATGTCTTGCCGGTCCAGCCAGGCACTTTATATCTTCGGGGGGCAGGTCGTTGTTGACAGAATGATAGTAGAGTTAGTGCACTCAACTTCCTTGAAACTGAATATCTCTTTCTGATATGGGCACAGGAGCGGTAGAAGTACACTGGGATGCTCCAGCACTTTTCTTGGATAATAATAACTGTTGGCACAATTACTAACACTGTATTACCAAAAACCCAAACTGAGTACCATAACAATAAGTACTGCAACACTAGGGCTGGCTTCACAGAGATTCACTGTTACACACTACCATTAGAATTGTGGTTGCACTTATCATGTACAAGAAAGACAAACAAATGCATTAATGATATCACGTATAACTTTCCTGCATGCAAAGGGTTAAACTAAAAGGAACAAAAACAATCCAAGAAATACAAATGTCCACTCTGGGTTTAAACAGTTAGGGCTGCACAGTTTGGTTTGGTTTCACTGTGTGTGTGAAAAACCCTTCAATAGCAAATTCCTTGCACCTGAAACACAGGCATGAATGACACAATTTAAATCCAAGCAAAAGTACCTGGGTATGCTGACAGATAACGCAGGAGGCACCTTGGGGATTCCTGACAGTCCTCCCCACCAAAGACCCTCCAAAAGGGTGGGGCTTGGAACGGTGCAGGTGATTGAATTATTTAATAAGACTTGGAGCATGAACTGTGGACGCGGGTTTCCAGGAATTGTCCTCAGGCCCAAAGCCTTTCCAAGCCAATAAATAGTGTAGAACACCACAGACGCGCCTGGAGTCAAGAATTTTGCCCACTTCAAATTCCCATTGCCCGTGTACTTTTACTGGGGGAGGTGGTGGGGCATCACGGGTATCAGGGGAATAGGGACGGAGTAACGACACATGAAACACAGGGTGTACCTTGAAATCATCTGGCAATGTCAGTTCTACTACCACAGAATTGATGATTTTGGCAATAGGAAAGGGGCCTAGAAATCGGGGGTTTAAATTTCTGGATCCTGCAAGATGGAGATTTTTGATGAGAGCCACACCTGATCTCCTATCTGATAAGAGGGGGCAGGTCTCCTTCTTTTGTCTGCTTGTTTTTTTATTTTGCTTGAGCTTGGTAGAGTTTTAAATGTTGTTGTACTTGTTTTTGAATCTCCTGTAACCCTTTATGGGGATTCTGTACTGATGGGACTCTTGTGGATGTTTGGGACCCAGTTATAGGTAGCATTCTTGGGTGCAGACCAAACAAACAGTAAAATGGGGATACTCCTGTAGCCACGTGGACACTGTTGTTATATACAAATTCAACAAGAGGTAAAGCCTTATCCCTCTCAGTAGACCATGTGTCAATGTATCATCTCAGGATTTGCTCCAGCGATTGGTTGGCTCGTTCCATCCACCCATCCGTTTGTGGATGATATGCAGAGGACAAGCGGACGTCCATACCGACAAAGGAACAGAAGCTACGCCAAAACCGTGATATAAATTGGGGGCCACGATTGGAAACAATTGTGGTGGGCAACCCATGAAGCTGTGCAATGTGTTGGACAAACAAATCAAAGAGTTTGGAAGCCGTAGGGAGACATTTTAATGGAACAAAATGAGCCATTTTAGTTAGGTAATCTACAACCACCCATATGACAGTGTGTTCATTGGAAGCTGGGAGATCAGAAATAAAATCCATACTTATGGTATGACATGGGGCGACCGGAATTGGCATGGGAAGTAACAATCCTGTGGCTGGAGTATGTGGGGTTTTAGCCCAAACACAGGTGGAGCACGTCTGGACATAGCTTCTGACATCCTGCACAAGTGTGGGTCACCACAACCATCTTTGACAGAGATCTAACATCTTTTTCTCACCTGGGTGACCTACGATGACAGAATCATGTCCCCAGTGTAACACTGTATCCCTTAGTATCTTTTGTAGGGACGTACAACTGATCAGCTTGGTATAGTAAATGCTCTTCTTCATGCACATCAGTTGAACAGGGAACCTTGTGTTGGGCTACCCGTATTTTCTCAAGCAACTCTTGGGAAGTGCACACAGCCATGATTTTTTTCTGGGGTATAATGCTTCTGACCTGTTCTAGCTCAACATCAGAGGAGAAATCCATCCTAGACAACGTGCCTGCCTTTTGTTGTGTAGTACTGGGCTTATAAGTGATTACGAAGTCAAACTCATTAAAGAATAGAAGCCAGCATAATTGATGAGGTGTCAGGGCCTTGGTCGCTTGAAAAACTGTAAATTACAGTGATTTTTGTAAATAGTTACGGTGTGTCTAGCTCCTAGTAGGTAGTGACGCCATTCCTGGAAGGCAAGCTTGATGGCCAGAAGTTCCCGCTCCGCCACTGTGTAATTTAGAGGGTAGCAATTTCTTTGAGAAGTAAGCTGCTGGATGGAAGTGCCCAGACTCAGGATCTTGTTGGGACAAGACACCACCCACTGCCATTTGGGAAGCGTCTGCTTCCACGAAAGCAGGATGTCTGAGGGGCGGTGATATGCCCCCTGACTTCCTAGAACACCTCTCAGCACTTCCAGGTGGACACAGAAACCCCGGCAGGTGTCCCAAAAGGAAAGGGGGAGTGGAAGAGAAAGAGAAAAAACAATGCCACGTCTTGCCGGTCCAGCCAGGTACCCTGTATGTCTGGGGAGGGCAGGTCGTTGTTGACAGAGTGATAGTAGAGTTAGTGCACTCAACTTCCTTGAAACTGGATCTCTCTTTCTGATATGGGCACAGGAGCGGTAGAAGAACACTGGGATGCTCTACCACTTTTC
The DNA here is from genome assembly GCF_031143425.1 of Pleurodeles waltl. Classification (NCBI taxonomy): domain Eukaryota; kingdom Metazoa; phylum Chordata; class Amphibia; order Caudata; family Salamandridae; genus Pleurodeles; species Pleurodeles waltl. Next base: position 1,658,663,348 of record NC_090444.1, on the reverse strand, counting down.
TTGGATAATAATATCTGTTGGCACAATTACTAACACTGCATTACCAAAAACCCAAATTAAGTACCATAACAAAAAGTACTGCAACAATAGGGCTGGCTCCACAGAGATTCACTGTTACACACTACAATTAGAACTGTGGTTGCACTTATTATGTCCACTCTGGGTTTAAACAGTTAGGGTGGCACAGTTTGGTTTGGTTTCACTGTGTGTGTGAAAAACCCTTCAAAAGCAAATTCCTTACCCTGAAACACAGGCATGAATGACACAATTTAAATCCAAGAGTTATGCTGCTAGAGAAAGAAAAGACTCGTAAGTGCTGTTTTAAAATTGCACTGTCACTTTTTGTAGTACTTGAGCTCAAGCAGATTTCCTGAAGCACATTTAGGCTAGTAACTACAATAATAATGTAGATTGTTCAGAAATGCAATTGTCTCTTCAAAATAAGCACTCTGCCAAAATACGAAGTATGAAATACACCAGCTGTTCTAGGAAAGCGCAGCACTCAAAGAACAAACTCCCTGGAGAATACTAGTGACTTAGCTGAAGTCTTTTCCGGAGTGCTGGAGGAATGCCTGGTGTTAGCTGGTACAGGAAGGAGGAAAAGAATTGCCTTAAAAGTCCTGAATATGAGGATGACAGCAGGGGCTGGATGGCCAAATCAGATGCTGAGATCAGGAAGCAAAACAAACCCAAGCAGGAGGCATGTTTCACTCTGCTATTTATAGCCAATCAGGAAAGCAGTTGAGTTTCCACATGTAGATGAGTCACCACACCCAATTGGAAGCACATGTCTACACCACACCCAATTAGAAGCACATGTCTACACCTGCTCACATTAGCAAACAAGCATTGGTAAAACAAGCATTGATAAAACCAATTGTGTAGCATAGCACATTATGTTTACTTAGAAACATGAAGGTTTAACCAAGAACAGAGATATGATTTAACCCTAATCCCTGGGGATGCTGACAGATAACGCAGGAGGCACCTTGGGGATTCCTGACACTACTAATGAGTGATACCAATTCTAACAGATATTGGGGGTTATTACAACTTTGGAAGAGGTGTTAATCCGTCTCAAAAGTGACGGTAAAGTGATGGATATACCACCAGCCGTATTACGAGTCCATTATATCCTATGGAACTCGTAATACGGCTGGTGGTATATCCGTCACTTTACCGTCACTTTTGGGACGGATTAACACCTCCTCCAAAGTTGTAATAACCCCCATTATGTGAGTGGCTGTGTGACTGTGTATATGTATGTGTGAGTGGCTGTGTGAGTGCCTTTATGGGTGAATCGGTAGGTATGTGAGGAGCTGTGTGGTTGAGTGAGTGGCTGTGTGAGTGACTATCTTGGTGAGTGAGTGGGTGTGTCAGTGGCTGCATGGTAGAGTGAGTGGCAGTGGGTGTCTGAATGGTTGTATGAGTAAATGGCTGGCTGTACAAGTGGCTATATGGGTGAGTGAGTGGCTGTTTGAGTGAATGTTTGGTTAAGTGAGTTGGTGTCTGAGTGGCTGTATTTTAGAGTAAGGGTCTGTGTCAATGAATATATGGGTGAGGGAACAGATGTGTGAGTGCTTGTATGGATGCATGAATGGGTATGTAAGTGGTTGTGTGGGTGTGTGAGTGAGTGTGCTTGTATGGGTAAGTGAGTGGCTGTGTTCAGAGGTTGTTTGGGTGAGTGGGTGGGTGTGTGAGTGGCTGTATTGATGAGTAAGTGGGTGTTTAAGTAGCTGTGGGGCTGTATGGTTAAGTGGCTGTTTGTATGAGTAGCTGTATGGGTGAGTGAGCAGTTGTGTGAGTGCCTGTATGGGTGAGTGAGTGAATGTGTGAGTGGCTCTATGGATGTGTCAATGGTTACGTGATTACTTGTATGGGTCTGTGAATGGGTATGTGAGTGGTTGTGTGGGTGCATGAGTGGGTTTTATGAGAGGTTTTATGGAGTTATGAGTGGGTATGTGAGTGCTTATGTGGATGATGTCATCACTGATGTCACTGATCATGTCATCAGTGATGTAATATGTGAGGTCATAAGCAGTGCAATGCAGGGGCATAAGTTATAGTTAGCTCAGATAATATAACTGCTAAATTTCACTGGTTTTGTGTGAGTGAAATGTGAGCCTTACTCTAACATCCCTATAACCTTTGTTTTTTCAGTGAATTTCTAAGATATCTTTTATTCTATTTCCTAACTATAACGTCTCTGTAACCTTTGCTTTTTTTCAGTGAATTTCTAAGGTTGTTTTACTTTTACTTCCTAACTGTAACCACTAACCTTTAACAGTGAATGAGTCAATTTATGTCTCAGTAGGTCAGTGAGTGAGTGCGTGAGTCTCTGAGTCGTTAAGTGAGTGGCTGTATAAGGGTCTAAGTGGGTCTGTAAGTACATGTCTGAGTAGGTCAGTGAGTGAGTGCATGAGTCTCTGAGTGGGTCTGTGAGTGAGTGCATGAGTCTTAGTGTGTCTTTGAGTGAGTGCATGAGTCTTTGAGTGGGTCTGTGAGTGGGTGTATGAGCCTGGATGAGTCTGCAAGCAGGTACCTGAATGTCGGAGATGGTCTGTGAGTGGGTGCGTGAATGTCTGAGTGGGTCTGTGAGTGGGTGCCTGAGTGTCTAAGTGCGTCTATGAGTGGGTGCCTGAGTATCGGAGCAGGTCTGTGAGTGAATACATGAGTCTCTGAGTGGGTCTGTGAGTGGGTGCATGATAGTCCGAGTGAGTGTCTGAGTGCCTCGGTGAGTGGGTGTGAGTGTCTGTCTGTGTGGGTATGTCAATAGCTGCATGAGTGACTTGGCCACAAAGGAACTGCACCTGTCTGTTTATCCAACAAGAGCCCACAGTTTTGCACATAATGTCTACCCAACTGAAGTAATTTCTAGTAGTCATTTAGTAAGTGCTACCTCATTTGGTAAGTGTTCAGTGTGTATTCTACACTACAGCTGCATAATGGACAACAAAGAAATGTATCCAGCGACCTTGGGTGCATTTATGAATGTGATTGTTCCTCATGTGTCTTTATCCAGAATTCTGTGATAACATGAATCCTCCTATAGAGAGGCCAACAAAACTATAAAGATGTACATTTCCACCAAAGAATGGTCCTTCCTCTTAGCTACATGCATAAGTGCTTCTTTGTTTTGTGGAGATGTCTTCATAATCCTCAGCAACAGGAATGTGCCATCAAAATCAACTGGAAATGCACTGGGGGGCCTCTTGGTAAGCTGTACATCATCCCGGCAAAAGGTGGCAAGACATACGCATACTACTAAGGTGGGCGGGGAAGACTGCCGAATATTATAAGGCCATGGGGGCACTGGGGGCCCATCTCCCTGGGTCCACCACAATTCAATTAGGTGGCACACAGCTACCCTCCATTGGCTGATTTTGGCCTCAGAGGTCCCATCCCCAGGGCCCAGCCATGTGTCCCTTCGTCCCAGCCAGGGCACCCAGTGTGCTATATGACCACTGGGGTAGCCTCATACCTGCCGTAGTCCCAGCTGGCTCCCTGCCTCCTGTGGGAGCCGGCATTGCCATTGCACACAGTGAGCTGCTAAACATGCAGCTCCCCGTGTACAAGAACAATAATCTGTTGGCAGGGAAAGTGGTAAAACCTCCAATTCCAGTGGCCAGCGGAGCACTTTGACAGTTCTCTCCCACTGGAAGCAGAGTGTTTGCTCTGACTTGGTGGGAGCTGTCAGAGCTCCAGCCAAGCCAGAGCAAACAGCTAGATACCGGGGGTGGGCATCACAGGACATAGCAGGAGCTGGCCCCTGTGGGGTGGTTGTCCCAAATGCCATTAATGGCTCCAGTAGGGGGGGCTACATGGCCCCCTCCTTCTGTTTTCACAGTCTGGTTCCAGGGAAGTGGTGGTCCCTAGGGCCTTCCCTTGTTTTTCAAAAATAGAATTTGCCCTGAGGAGGTGGTGGTCCCTGGTCTTAGGGGGGTCCACATCACTCCCCATACTTTTTTTCAATTTTGTCCTGGGAAGGTGGTGGTTTCCGTGGTCAGGGGGTCCACACGGCACCCCCTATGTAATTTTTACATTGTGAACCCCAGGGAAGTGATGGTCCCTGGGGTCCAGGGAGTCTGCATGGCCCAGTGTATAATTAACCAGAGCCCTGGGGAGAGGGTAGTCCCAGGGGCAAAAAATTACCATGCAGGGTTTTAAACCTACAAAATGATAGAAATCCAGCAGTTATAATGAGAGTTATTTAAAGTAACTTTTACTCGTGCCCTAAGGTAACTATAACTCGCACCCCCGCCATGTACATTTTTCTCCTTAATAGTTTTACTGGAAGTATTACATAGTTATTATCAATGACGCTATCAAAGATGTCAATGAGTGCTGCAACATGTGGGATAATTAGCACTGCATGGAGATGGAGGGAGTTATAGTTACCCTAGGGCATGAGTTACAGTTACTTGAAATACCTCTATCTATAATTGCTGAATTTCTATGGTTTTATACGTTTAAAATGTGAGCCTAACTAAAACATCCCTGTAACCTTTGTTTTTTATGTGAATTTCTATGTTTTTTAAATTCAATTTCCTAACTAAAACGTCCCTGTAACCTTTGTTTTTTAAGTGAATTTTTATGTTTTTTAATTCTATTTCCTAACTATAAATTCCTTGTAATCATTGTTTTTTCAGTGAATTTCTATGACATTTTGAACATGCAGTGAATTTTAATTACTGTACGTTAATCCAGCCACCACCTGCCGAAGGGGGTTGGAGCTTAAAGGGGAGCAATATTCAATTTATATATTTAGCAAAGCTGCACCCCCCACCAGGCCCCGCGGACCACCAACACCCCAGGGTTACATAAGAAAAAGCTTAGGGAGGTCACACAGACCCCTTCAGTCCCAGGGACCACCACCTTCCTAGGACAACACTAAACAAATATATTGGGGCTGCATGATCCCCCTCCCAGGCCCCATGGACTAACACCTCCCTGGGGCTTCATACTAAAGGGGGGGCATGCAGACCCCACAGGTCCCAGGTACCACCGCCTCCCATGAACAACATTTAAAAAATATATGGGGGGCGCAAGGACCCCCAGGCTCAGGGACCATCAACTCCCCTGGATTACATTTACAACTATATGGATGGGCCATACAGACCCGCAGGCCATGGGGACCACCAACTTCCTGGTGCAATTTAAAAAATATTTATGGTGTGCAAGGAGCCCTCCAGGCCTTGGGGACCACCACCTCCCCAGGGTTAAATACTTTTTTTCAAAAGAGAAGGGGGCCCAGCCATATATTCAAGATTGCCCAGGTCACCCATTAAAACCTATGGGGACTGTGGGAAGAGCCTCAAGACCCCCACGGCCCCGCGGCTCCCATCTCTTGCGGGAGCCAGCATTGTTCCTGCTACAAATAGCAGCTCTCTGTTTGTGGGTGCACTATTTTCATGTATTTCCCTGTCCGCATGTTAGCAGGCAGGGAAAGAGATGAAAACTCTGCTTTCAGCAAGTGGGAGCATTTTGACTGCTCCCGCTAACAGAAAGCAAAGTGTTTGCTTACGCAAACAGCTACTTCTTAGGCTGGGCACCTAAGGAGGTACCGGAAGCTGGCCCTCGGAAGTGGAAGTCCCCAGGGCCATATGTGGTTTCAGAAGGAGTGAGGTGATGCTCCCCAGGGCTGGGGTGCCATGACGGACCCACTCATCATTAAATATTGTAGCCCTGGGGAGGTGGTGGTCACCAGGACTTGGACAGGTCCAAAGGCCCCCTTCTAATTTAGTACATTTCCAGAGTGTTTGAGTGCCCCCCCCATAACTTAACTATAGCCCTGGGGGTGTGGCAGTCCACAGGCCTTAGGGTGTCCACAGGGCACCCCTTGTATTTATTTTGTATGTTGCCCCACGGAGGTGGTGGTCCCCAGGGGTTCTGCTGTAATCCCTCATTAGCTTATTAAAAATATAGCCCGGGGAGGTGGTGGTCCCCAAGGTGCAAAGAAGTCATGCAACCCCCCCTGCTTATTTATTAAGAATAGCCCCAGTTAGGTGGTGGTCCCTGGGTCTTCTAAAAACCAAAGGAGTGAGGCCTCATGCACTCCCTTCCTTTTATTATCCTGCATTGCCCTCTGGACTTAGCCCACCTGAGGGGCCAAAGCATTTTTAAATCTTTAAAGAAAATAAAATAAAGGTGAAAACAGTGGATTTAGCCGCAGGTTTCCACGTGATTTCAAAAAAATACTTTTAAGCCTTTGGGGAGTCCCCGGGGGACCCCTGGACCAAACCTAGAGGATTTATGTATACATACCCTGGCCCTTTTTCTTTTGTTATGTTTCTTTGTGGGAATTGGCTGAAGCCAAGTCCCAGAATGGCTGCCAACACCTCTTGTTTGAAATGTTGGCAGCCAATCAGATTTCAGCAGGAAGTCTCCCTGGATCTGTAGCCCTAGGTATATAATTTTCTTATCCCTTTAATCCCTTTAGTACTTAAAAACTACTGAATGGATTTACACTAAAAAGTGTAATCTACATACCGAAAGCTACCGTTCTACCAAATTTGATGTAATTCTGTCCAGCCGATCTGGCTGTGGTCGTGTTCAAAATGGGAATTAACATGGGAAATGCATTTGTTTGATCCCCCCCATTTTCTTGACCCCCACTTTGAGGATCACCATAACCTTTTTACTCAAATTTTGTAAAGATTCGTCAAATGGTGCCAAAGAATTAAACAAGTCAAAAAACACTTTTCTGTGGCAACTAAGTCCCAAGCATAACTGCCTAATTAGGTCACTGCTTCCCAAATTCTTTTTTGTGGGTAATAACTTTGGCCCAGTGCTACTATTTGACTAGTTTGTGCATGGAACGTTTTGCAGTTACCCATCTAGTAGGGGGGCCTAGAGAAAAGAGGGCCTTAAAATGCAAAATCTCCATGCATTTTCTATAAACTTCTTCAAGAAACAGTAATGCAAAACTGCTGAATGGATTTATACTAAATTTGTTACAAAACTATAACTCATGTTTTAAAATTACTCAACAGAACGAGTTATGATTTCTTCAGATACATGTAACTATAAGTGTAAGTATAACTGCTGAATTTCTATGGTTTTGCATACTTAAAATATCAACCTAACATCCCTGTGAACTTTGGTTTTCTCAGTGAATTCCCATTTTTTAACATAAAGTTATATATAATTACTGCACGTTATATAACCACCACAAAAGGCCATGTACGGACAGAGTTTTGTGTGTGAATGCTTTTTTGTAAGTCTGCTTTGGATCAGTGGATACATTGTAAATTTATATTGGGGGTCGCATTGAGGACCACAGTGGATCTGCGGATCGTCCGGGAAAAACTATTAGGCAATTATTGTCCATGAGACCTGTATCCTGATCCCATATGTGTTTTTCCTATTTTTCTCGTCCGTATCCGAAGCAAGAAATGGAACGGCATCCACAATTTTCCTGACAGGTTGTGGTCAGCCAATCAAACCTTTGCTTTTCCCCAAGGTCCGATCCGTAAAGGATCTGCGTCCCTAGATATATTAATTTATTTTTCCTTTAATAACTCTGAAACTACTGAATTGATTTACACCAAATCACAAAAAGGGCTCTTTCTAGCTTTCTGTCAAATTTGTTGTAATTCCTGTCAGTGGTTCTGGTTGTAGTCATGTTTAAAATCCCTATAGGAAATTGCAATGGGAAACACCATTTTTGAAACCCCTTTTTCTTGGCCCACACTTCACAGATCACATTCATTTTTTCATAGGACCATAAGACACACCTACAGCCCGAACCACTGAATGGAATTACACCAAATTTAGTATGAAGCTAGATTCGGTTCTGCAGATCACCCTTTTTGTGATTTGGTGCAAATCCGTTAAGTAGTTTTGGAGATATTTAAGACCAAAACATATAAATATGTAGGGCTACAGATTCACCGTGGGTCGATCCACGGATCCACATGCCACAGAAGGAATCTGATTGACTGCCCACAACCTGAGAGAAATGTTTCAGCCGGTAAATGGTTCCCTGGGCTGAAATGTTGGGGGCAATTGAGTTGATGGAGTCAGGGTAATGGTTCCTTGACTGCATGGGGTGATATAGCTGTGGTGATGGGACAAATAATGTCTTCGAAATGCGGAACATTTATTTATTTATTTTACTCTTCATGAGATCTGCGAATCCACTTGCGAGGTCCATCGCGGCCTTGGTGTGAATCCGCATTTGGATCCGCGGAGCTCGGGAAACGTAAAAAAAAAAAAGAGTAAATTCTAATAGAGACACTTTGAGCCCATTACTTTTTAATGTTTACATGCAACCTTTAGCAGAAATTATCGAATCATATGGACTTAAGTTGGTGTCTTACGCAGATGACACTCAACTAATTGTCTCCTTTTCTAATTCCTATCCGGACATGGACACAGCAGTGGGTCCGTGTTTAAAAGCAATCGCGACTTGGATGTCAGGAAGTAAATTAAAGCTTAATGATGACAAGACAGAAGTCATGTTCTTTGGATCACAAAAAGCCTCCTCCATCAATCCAAGATCATTGAGTGGAGATCTTAATCTTCCTCCTCCTAAATCTATTATTAAGAGTCTTGGAGTATGGTTAGACCCTCAACTCTCTATGTCACAACATGTCAATAGAATAGCTGGAACTTCCTTTGCTCTGCTTAGAACCCTGAGGAAGGTTATAACAATACTTCCCCCTCTTGCTAGGAGACTGGTGATCCAGGCACTGATAGGCTCTCGTCTAGATTACGGGTATGCTCTGTTTGTAGGAGCACCAAAATATGTCATCCAGAGACTGCAGAGGGTGCAGAATGCAGCCACATGTTTACTTTTGAATACCCCTAAACATCACTCTATTCGGGCTGCAATTCCATCCCTACATTGGCTGCCAGTGGATAAAAGAATTCAGTTTAAGACGTTATGCCATTTTCATAGATCTATATTTAACCGTGGCCCTGAAATGCTCAAAACCCTGGCATCGATATATACTCCGACCAGACCACTTAGATCTTCTTCAGCGATGCTGGCCACAGTACCTAAAATAAAGAAAGTAAGATGGGGAGGAAGATCCCTAGCCTATCAAGGTGCCACTCTCTGGAATAGCCTTACTTTTAGTATTAGATCGACATCCCAAGAGACCTTGTTTAGGAAGGCCTTAAAAACATGGCTATTTAGAGTCTAATCTCCATTGGATTGTAAGATGATGACACTGTGCCGTTATGTATGTAAAGCGCTACGAGGCCCTCGGGCAGTATTTAGGCGCTATATAAGCTGTTATAACGTAACATAACATAACATAACACTTGCGAGGTCCAGCGCGGCCCTGGTGTGAATCTGCATTTGGATCCGCGGAGCTCGGGAAACGTAAAAAAAAAAAAAGAGTAAATTCTAATAGAGACACTCTCACATTCAGTATTACACACAGAGAGACACTCTCACACCCAGTCTGACATGCAGGCAGACCCTGTCACAACCACTCTCACACCTACAGAGATGCTATTGCATCTACTGTCAAATGTACACAGACACTCTCAAACTTACTCTCACACTCAGAGAGACACCACACCCACTCTCACACCCAGGCAGACACTGCTACACACCCTCACACACCCAGTCACAGACTCTCACTTTCAGTCTCATAGTCACATTGAGACTCTCACATGTAGTGTCAAACACAGAAACACTATGAGACTCATCCTCACACCCAGACAGCTACTCTCACCCTCAGTCTGACATCCAGGCAGACACTGTTACAAGCACTCTCACACCTTCACAGACAGTCTCATATTCAGTCACACTCAGAGAGACACTCTCACACCCACCCTTGTATCCAAAAAAGTGATTTTTTCCTTTTACCAGATCCAAGGCGCCATTCTCGGATCCGTGTGAGATTTGAAAAAAAACAGAAGTACATAAATAGAAATATATATAGATATGGGTAATTGATTGGCTCTGAAAAGAGCCCTTGTGTTAATGACGTGTAGGTGATTACTACACATGATAGAGGATAGAATCTCTCAAGTAATGCAGGAAATGTTTGTTGCATTTCTCTGTTAACTGTGAACTCTGTCATTTCTGTATATACCCTCCACATCAAAATATAAGTTGTTGTGGTATATAGAAATCATTTATGGTCCCTGAGGAATGTAGAAACAGTTTTATTAAGATGTCATGTGAGATGTCATCAGTGATGTCACTGACCATGTCATGATGTAACATGTGAGGTCATAAGCAGTGCATTATGGGAGCGCAAGTTATAGTTAGGTCTGGTAAATATAACTGCTGGAATTCTACAGCTTTGTACGAGTAAATTCAGAACCTAACTATAACGTCCATGTAACCTTTGTTTTTTTTTCAGTGAATATAAATAAATATATGTATATGTACACATATATATATATATATATATATACATTTATATATATATATATATATAGAGAGAGAGAGAGAGAGCGAGAGAGAGAGAGGGAGAGAGTGAGAGACAGAGAGAGACAGAGAGAGAGAGATTCGCTGAAAAAACAAAGGGTAAAACAGCCACTTAGTATTCCGTGCAAGCACTTACATACCCACTTACTCACTTGTACAGCTACTCAGACACTAAATCACTGTACCAATGCAGGCTCTCACTCAGGCACTTGCTCACCAATACAGCTTCTTACAAATCCAATCACTCTTGCATACAGAAACTGACTCACCACTCACTCACTGATAGACCGACTCATATATCCATTCACACATCCATAGAGCCACTTACAGTCACTGGATGATGTTATCAGTGATGTAATTTGAGATGTCATCAGTGAAGTCATCAGTGATGTCACTGAAAGTGTCATGAGTGATGTAATATGTGAAGTCATAAGCAGTGCATTATGGGGTGCAAGTTATAGTTAGCTTACGTAACTATAACTGCTGAATTTCTCTGGTTTTCTGCGAATAAATTCAGAACGTAACTACAACGTCCCTGTAACCTTTGTTTTTTTAATGAATTTCTATGTTTTTTAAAAATCTATTTTCTAACTATAACATCCTTATAGCCTTTGTTTTTTCAGTGAATTTCTATGTTTAAAAAAAAAAAAAAAATAGTGATGTTTTCAGTTTTTAGACATTTTGGAACATATTTATGTTATTATTGTGTTTAAAAATATATAATATTTTACTGTATGAGTACATCTACGGGCGAGTTGATGATTGCATGAGTGGTGTGGTGTGTGCATGCATTTATAGACTTTATATCGTACTACACTACAGTTAAGTGTTGTGTGGATGTATATATGAATGTATAAACTGATTTTGTTGTCTTTCGTGTCATCTATCAGTGCTGTATTATTTTTTTATATAGATCGCAGTATAGGTAGCAAAGTTCATATGTACATGGGTATATTAGTGTACAGGAGGAGACATAACTCACTTAAACTCAACAACTCAAATTTTACCTTCTATTCAGTGGGTACTGAGCTGTACATCTGTGCATAATATTCCTTATGTGTAACTTTCATCTATTAAAATAGAACTGTAATTCTTATTAAATTGGTTAACTAACTAAAAGTATATGTGACAGCAAATCTCCACATGCATGTTCACGACTAGTAGGCTGAAAACATGGTTAAATGACTGATTTTTTTAATCAGTAAGGTGGGAATAAGAGTTCTTGTTTTCATAAGAAAGTGACTGTATGAGTTGATGAATATGTATGATACCATAGGATACATAGTTTCTGTCTGTGTCTGCTAAGTATTAATACATTAAATATAGCTATCTTTCATTAATTATTATCATTTGTTTTGAATTCCGGCTCAGATGATCCGGGTCTGTGGTACTCAAAAATGTAGAAGGATGTACTTAAAGGTTTTTGGTCTGATCACATGATCGGGTGGGCTCTCACAATTTTTAATAAGGTTACTTTTAGTATACAGAGACATGTTTTTTTATATTGGAGTCAGGCTGCACCTATATGAGTAAATATGACTTCTCGTATAGTTGTTTTATATTTAAATATGTGATTTTATGTGTTATCGGGGCCCGCAGCTCCAAAAAGGGAGCTGTGGATCCACCCAATTGTAGGAAAGTACCATCTTGCCTGGCATGTTACCCCCATATTTCACTGTATATATGTTGTTTTAGTCTATGTGTCACTGGGACCCTGCTAGGCAGGGCCACAGTACTCATAAGTATGTGCCCTGTATGTGTTCCCTGTGTGATGCCTAACTGTCTCACTGAGGCTCTGCTAACCAGAACCTCAGTGGTTATGCTCTCTCTGCTTTCCATATTTGTCACTAACAGGCTAGTGACTAAATTGACCAATTCACATTGGCATACTGGTACACCCTATATGGGTGTACCAGTATGCCAATGTGAATTGGTCAATTTAGTCACTAGCCTGTTAGTGACAAATATGGAAAGCAGAGAGAGCATAACCACTGAGGTTCTGGTTAGCAGAGCCTCAGTGAGACAGTTAGGCAGTTAGACAGTTAGACAGTTAGGTACTGAGGTACCCAGGGTATTGGGGTTCCAGGAGATCCCTATGGGCTGCAGCATTTCTTTTGCCACCCATAGGGAGCTCTGACAATTCTTACACAGGCCTGCCAGCGCAGCCTGGGTGAAATAACGTCGACGTTATTTCACAGCCATTTACCACTGCACTTAAGTAACTTATAAGTCACCTATATGTCTAACCTTCACCTGGTGAAGGTTGGGTGCAAAGTTACTTAGTGTGTGGGCACCCTGGCACTAGCCAAGGTGCCCCCACATCGTTCAGGGCAAATTCCCCGGGCTTTGTGAGTGCGGGACACCATTATACGCGTGCACTGTACATAGGTCACTACCTATGTACAACGTCACAATGGTAACTCCGAACATGGCCATGTAACATGACTAAGATCATGGAATTGTCACCCCAATGCCATTCTGGCATTGGGGTGACTATTCATGTTCCCCCGGGTCTCTAGCACAGAACCCGGGTACTGCCAAACTGCCTTTCCGGGGTCTCCACTGCAGCTGCTGCTGCTGCCAACCCCTCAGACAGGTTTCTGTCCTCCTGGGGTCCAGGCAGCCCTGGCCCAGGAAGGCAGAACAAAGGACTTCCTCTGAGAGAGGGTGTAACACCATCTCCCTTTGGAAATAGGTGTGAAGGCTGGGGAGGAGTAGCCTCCCCCAGCCTCTGGAAATGCTTTGATGGGCTGTGATGGAGCCCATCTCTGCATAAGCCAGTCTACACCAGTTCAGGGATCCCCCAGCCCTGCTCTGGAACGAAACTGGACAAAGGAAAGGGGAGTGATCACTCCCCTGACCTGCACCTCCCAGGGGAGGTGCCCAGAGCTCCTCCAGTGTGTCGCAGACCTCTGCCATCTTGGAAACAGAGGTGTCTGTGGCACACTGGACTGCTCTGAGTGGCCAGTGCCAGCAGGTGACGTCAGAGGCTCCTTCTGATAGGCTCTTACCTCTCTTGGTAGCCAATCCTCCTTCCAAGGTAGCCAAACTTCCTTTTCTGGCTATTTAGGGTCTCTGCTTTGGGGATCTCACCAGATAACGAATGCAAGAGCTCATCAGAGTTCCTCTGCATCTCCCTCTTCACCTTCTGACAAAGTGTCGAGCGCTGACTGCTCAGGACGCCTGCAAAACCTCAACAAAGTAGCAAGACAACTACTAGCAACCTTGTATCGCTTCATCCTGCCGGCTTTCTTGACTGTTTCCAGGGGTAGCCTGCCTCCTCTCTGCACCAGGAGCTCTGAAGAATTCTCCCGTGGGTCGACGGAATCTTCCCCCTGCAACCGCAGGCACCAAAAGACTGCATCACTGGTCCTCTGGGTCCCCTCTCAACACGACGAGCGTGGTCCCTGGAACTTAGCAACTCTGTCCAAGTGACTCCCACAGTCCAGTAACTCTTCAGTCCATGTTTGGTGGAGGTAAGTCCTTGCATCCCCACGCTAGACTGCATTGCTGGGTACTGCGTGATTTGCAGCTGCTCCGGCTCCTGTGCACTCTTCCAGGATTTCCTTCATGCACAGCCAAGCCTGGTTCCCTGACACTCCTTCCTGCAGTGCACAACCTTCTGAGTTGTCCTCCGGCTTCGTGGGACTCCCTTTTGTGACTTCGGGTGGACTCCGGTTCACTTTTCTTCTAAGTGCCTGTTCAGGTACTTCTGCGAGTGCTGCCTGCTTCTGTGAGGGCTCCATGAGTTGCTGGGCGCCCCCTCTGTCTCCTCCTCCAAGTGGCAACATCCTGGTTCCTCCTGGGCCACAGCAACACCCAAAAACCTCTACCGCGACCTTTGCAGCTAGCATGGCTTGTTTGCAGTCTTTCTGTGTGGGAATACCTCTGCAAGCTTCATCATAACGTGGGACATCCATCCTCCGAAGGAGAAGTTCGTAGCTCTCTTCTTTCTTGCAGAACACCAAGCTTCTTCCAACAGGTGGCAGCTTCCTTGCACCCTCAGCTGGCATTTCCTGGGCTCCTGCCCACTCTCGGCACTGTTGCGACTATTGGACTTGGTCCCCTTGTCTTACAGGTACTCAGGTCCAGAAATCCACTGATGTTGCATTGCTGGTGTTTGTTCTTCCTGCAGAAACCCCCTATCATGACTTCTGTGCTCTCTGGGGGTAGTAGGTACACTTTACACCTACCTTTCAGGGTCTTGGGGTGGGCTATTTTTCTAACCCTCACTGTTTTCTTACAGTCCCAGCGACCGTCTACAAGCTCACATAGGTTTGGGGTCCATTCGTGGTTCGCATTCCACTTTTGGAGTATATGGTTTGTATTGCCCCTATACCTATGTGCTCCTATTGCAATCTACTGTAATTTTACACTGCTTGCATTACTTTTCTTGCCATTACCTGCATATTTTTGGTTTGTGTACATATATCTTGTGTATATAACGTATCTTCATACTGAAGGTTCTCACTGAGATACTTTTGACATATTGGGGGTCATTCCAACCCCTGGCGGTCGGGGTTAAAGCGGCGGCTAACCCGCCAACAGGCTGGCGGTTTAAAAAATTGAATTCCGACCCTGGCGGAAACCGCCAACAGAAACCGCCACTTCAACACTCCGACCGCCACGGCGGGACAAACAAACAGCGCGGCGGTCACCGCCAACAGACAGGCGGGAGACAATGTACCGCCCACCCTATCACAACCCACCAATCCACCACGTTTTCCGGGGCGGTAGCCCCGCCGATAAAAACACAGCGGAAACAGACATTTCAAACAGGAAACGCTCACCTCCATACACCCCACGAGGAATCTGGACAGCATGGAACCCGAACTCCACATCTTCCCAGCTATTGTCTTCCTGCTCCTCTACCAGGAGCACGAACGCTGGCACAGAAGACAACGGTGAGTACTGCACTTACGACACAGGGGAGGGGGAGGAGAAAATAGAACGGGCACACACATACGCGACACACCCACCCCCACCCTCACCCACTACAACACACACATCAATGCATAGCAATACATCACAGTTACACCCCCAAAACCCCCCGGAAGAATGCAAAGACAAAAGGAAATGATCATAAACAGTCGAATATATTGTATCACTGGCTTATAAATATATCACACATCTAAAACTATTATATACATAAATATTAAAAGTCTGATAATTGTTGCAGGGATTGTCCGTGGACCACAGGGCCCAAATTACATGGGCAAAGCCCACACAGGATACCTGACACCAACGGAGAGAACACTGCAGGGGCATGAGATAGCAAAACTACAGGCACCTCAGGGGGAAGGGAAGGGGGGGCACCTCAGCCAGATGAGTCCACGATGCCAGATCCACAAGGGGCCTCCATGGCCACTGTTCCATCCTGGGGAGTGCAAAGCCACAGTCTCTCAAGTCTCTACTGTGGGTGGCTTGCCCACTTTACCATCCTGGGGAGTGCAAAGCCACAGTCTCTCAAGTCTTTTCAGTGGGTGGTTTGCCCACTGTTCAATCCTGGAGAGTGCAAAGCCACAGTCTCTCAAGTCTCTACAGTGGGTGGTTTGCCCACTGTTACATCCTGGGGAATGCAAATCCACAGTCTCACAAGTGGATGACAGTCTCCACTGGTTCTGGAGGGGGCTTGGTGCCCAGAGTGCTTCGTGCAGCCCTGCCCGACACAGATGAGGGCCTGCCCCATCTGCCAATGGGCCAGCAGTGCTTGAGACGGCGGTGACCTGTTCAGCGGTGCTTGAGACGGCGGTGCCCTGTTCAGCGGTGCTTGAGACGGCTGTGCCCTGTTCAGCGGTGCTTGAGACGGCGGTGCCCTGTTCAGCAGTGCTTAGATGAAGGGCCCAGTTCAGCAGTGCTTGAGACGGCGGTGCCCAGTTCAGCGGTGCTTGAGATGAAGGGCCCTGTTCAGCGGTGCTTGAGACGGCGGTGCCCAGTTCAGCAGTACTTGAGATGAAGGGCCCAGTTCAGCGGTGCTTGAGACGGCGGTGCCCAGTTCAGAGGTGCTTGAGATGAAGGGCCCAGTTCAGCGGTGCTTGAGACGGCGGTGCCCTGTTCAGCTGTGCTTGAGATGAGTGTCCAGGTCAGCGGATCCGGCCATGGCATGGATGTCACTCGCCACCTGACATGTGGCTGGCGGGGCCTTCCTGCCCATCTGTCTGGTGGCTTGCGGGGCCCTCCTGGGCTGCAGTACCGGGCCTGTGGGTGTCCTCCTGCCCACCTGGGACGTGGCTTGCGGGCCCTCCTGGGCTGCAGTACCGGGCCTGTGGGTGTCCTCCTGCCCACCTGGGACGTGGCTTGCGGGGCCCTCCTGGGCTGCAGTACCGGGCCTGTGGGTGTCCTCCTGCCCACCTGGGACGTGGCTTGCGGGGCCTTCCTGGGCTGCAGTACCGGGCCTGTGGGTGTCCTCCTGCACACCTGGGATGGGGCTGGTGGGGCCCTCCTGGCCAGCTGGCCTGCTGCCGGACTTGTCGGGCGTGCTGCCCTTCCCACCCTTCTCTGTTCGCCTGTGGCCCTTTCCCACCTTTGGCAGTGTGCCAGGTGGCACCCGACTTCCTGCCAGAGCCATGGTAGGGATTTTGGTCCCTGGTGTCTTTGGCCTCTCGCGCCGGGCACTGACAATCTTCGGATACTTTTCCGGGGGTGGGCTGGCCGTGCCTTGGCTCCTAGCTGAACTGGCTGCCCTTGAGGGTGGGGGACTCCACAGTCCATGGCAAACAGTCTTTACAGGTCCCGGTTTTGTGGTGGCTGAGGTGCTGATTGGAGTCTTATGAGATGGACGGGGTGGGGGAGTTGTTGGAAAGAGGTCAAGTTTGGAATAGAAAAGCAATTTCAAAAGAGAGGGACGGGTAGGTGTAGTGGGTATGGGAGTGGAGGAAGAGGATGTGGTTGTAGGAGTGTGAAGTCTGGTGTCTTTGGGTGCAGGTGCTTGGGCTGGAGGCTGTCATGAGGTGGATGGCTGTTGGGTGGGTGGCTGTCTGCGTTTGTGTAGTTTGGAAAAGGGGGTGACAGACACACTGGGAGAGGACACAGGGGACATGTAAATGGTAGTGGGGGTGGTGACTGCACGTGTGCGGAGTGTTCTGGTGGGTGTGCTGGTGATGGACGTAGTGGCTGAAGATGTTGTGCCTGCAAGTGTGAGTGGAGACGTCACAGGGAGGGAGGAGGGAGACGAGGAGGAGGGGGACACAGTGGAGGCAGTGGGTGTTGGTATGTCTGCATGTGGATGTTGCTTGTGTGAATGCTTGTGTGATGTGTGGTGCTTATGTCTGGATGAGCTTCCCTTGGGTGTTGAGGTGTGTGCAGGCTGGTCTGATGGTGTGTCTGGGATAGGCAGAGGTACAGGGGATTGGGTCTGGGTGGAGGAAGTTGGAGGGGGGAGGCTAGAGACAGGGACAATTGCTGCCGTCAGTGCTGAGGCCAGAGCGTTGAACGATCGCTGATGGGCAGCCTGACCCGAATGAATGCCCTCCAGGTATGCATTACTCTGGTGCACCTCCCTTTCTACACCCTGGATGGCATTCAAAAGGGTAGACTGCCCAACAATGATGGTCCTCAGGAGGTCAATGACCTCCTCACTGAGGGCAGCAGGGGTGACAGGGGCAGGGCCTGAGGTGCCTGGGGCGAAGGAGATGCCCACCTTCCTGGGTGAGCGGGCACGGGGCAAACGCTGAGGGGCTGCTGGGAGGGCGGTGCTGGTGCGCTGGGTGGCGGCTGTACCTGTTGTTGCGGGGGCACGGATGTTGCCGCCACCACAAGCTAGTTCCCTTCAGAGGACGAGTCGCTGTCACTGACATCAGCACGAGTCCCCGCTGTGGAGCTCCACTCGCCCTCCGTCCCACTGGTGTATTTGGACTCCGTTGCATGGCCCTCCAGGGCCATGTGGGATGCAGCTCCCTCGTGCTCCGATGCCACTTCTCCTCCGCCTGATGATGCTAACACACACATGAACAGGAAGACCACAAAAAAGGGTGGGGGGGGAGAAATAAAGACATGTTGAGTGCATGCATTAGCGACACCGTTGGCGGAGAGGACAGACACAGAAGCCCCCTGCACTACGCCGCGCACTTGGGGTCCACTACGCAATCCGTGGGACATGGCCTACAAGCCTATTGGTGACAACTGCACACATAGATGACACAGGGCCATGGATACCTGTACTTGGCACCCTACAGAGGTGGGGGGCGGGGGCACAGGGCCATGCCTTACGGAGGGGCCTAGCCTACAGAAATTGCCCTGGCCTAGGGATACCCACAGCCCTCCTCCCCCACCCAGACACCTCCACTGCGCGCAAAGTCAGCAGAATGTGTTTGTACTCACCCCCTTGTGTCTGCTGTGATGTCCTCACGCGCTCATCCAAATCGGGGTAGGCCACCGCCAGGATCCGGGACATCAGGGGGGTCAAAGTATGACTGGCACCCCTCCTACGTTGGGAGGCCATCCCCAGCTGAGCCTCCGCCGTCTTCCTGCTCCAGCGTCGGATGTCCTCCCACCTCTTCCGGCAGTGGGTGCCCCGTCTGTTGTGGACCCCCAGGGTCAGGACGTCCTTGGCGATGGCACGCCAAATAGCGACTTTCTGGTGGGCGCTGACCTATGTGACATGTACAGGGAGAGAAAAATAGTCATCACCTTCTGCATGCTCCATGTGAGTGGCCCCCCATCCCCACCCTTGCCATGTGGCACATGCTCTCATCTGTCGTTTGATGCATGCCTCAATCGCTCCCCTCCCCACCATCTTTCATCCACCCGACTCAACCCAGGCATTGCCCACTAAGCATGGTCCCTGTGTACTTACCTGTTGGTCTGGAGGACCGTAGAGTAGCGCATACTGGGGGAGGACCCCATCCACAAGTTTCTCCAACTCCTCCGCAGTGAAGGCAGGGGCCCTTTCCCCAGTCGCATGAGCCATTGTCTCTTCCAGACCGAGGTCACAGCAGCACTTGCAGTGTGGGTCCTCTCCTGTGGAAGATCAGGTATCGAGTGATTAAGCAGATAGAAAATGGTGGTCACGCCTGCGGCGGTGCGTACCGCAGCGGTGCGTACCGCGACCGCCGGCGCACATCGTCATTGGCTCCTGAAACCCATAGGGTTCAATGTTAACCAATGCAGCTTTGCGCCGCGGTCTTCGACCGCCTACCGCTACGGTGTGCCACGCCAGCGCATTGACCTCACATCCCACTGTCGCACTTCACAGGTCAGGCAGCCACCATTTCAAGGGCCCACATGGCTTAATTTCTACTGCGTCACACATACCTAGGCCTTGCCTCAACACTCATACAAGCCATTCAATGCATTGGGAATCGTGTTATGTGCAAGCTGTGGTTACGTACCTGTGGGTTGATTGACTCTGTGCTCGCTGTTGTCCTTCATTGGCACCGTCCGCTGGGACATGCGAGGAGATGGAGGAATCTTCCCGTGTACAGACCGCTGGTGGACCTGTTGACAATGGAGGAACGACATGTCATACTGACATACAGGCTTGACCGAGCCACTATACAGGAACTGTGTGCCCAGCTGGAGCCAGACCTGATGTCACCCATCCACCAACCCACAGGGATCCCCCCTCTAGTGCAGGTGCTGTCAGTACTCCATTTCTTAGCAAGTGGGTCTTTTCAAACAACAGTGGCCATATCATCAGGGATGTCCCAGCCCATGTTTTCAAAGGTGTTGTCCAGAGTGTTGTCTGCCCTGCTCAAACACATGCGGAGCTACATCATTTTCCCTGAGGTGGGGGATTTGGTTACAGTGAAGGGTGATTTCTATGCCCTTGGACATATTCCCAACATCATTGGTGCCATTGATGGGACACATGTTGCTTTGGTCCCCCCCAGCAGGAGTGAACAGGTGTACAGGAACCGGAAGAGTTATCATTCGATGAATGTACAGATGGTCTGTTTGGCTGACCAGTACATCTCCCATGTTAATGCCAAGTTAGCTGGGTCAGTGCATGACGCCTACATCCTGCGGAATAGCAGCATCCCGTATGTGATGGGTCAACTCCAGAGGCACCGGGTGTGGCTATTAGGGGACTCTGGTTACCCCAACCTGTCATGGCTATTGACCCCAGTGAGGAATCCCAGGACAAGGGCAGAGGAACGCTACAATGAGGCCCATGGGAGAACTAGGAGGGTGATCGAGCGAACCTTTGGCCTCCTGAAGGCCAGGTTCAGGTGCCTCCATATGACAGGTGGATCCCTAATGTACTCACCAAAGAAGGTGTGCCAGATCATCGTGGCCTGCTGTATGCTTCACAACCTGGCTTTGTGACGCCAGGTGCCTTTTCTGCAGGAGGATGGTCCAGATGGTGGTGTTGTAGCAGCTGTGGAGCCTGTGGAGAGTGAAGAGGAGGAAGGCAAAGAGGACGACATAGAGAACAGGAACACAGTAATACAGCAGTATTTTCAATGACACACAGGTAAGAGTATACACCGGCATATTACATTTACTTAAAGACTCCTACCTCTCTACTGTCTGACTTTTTCCCCCAGTGTATGGTAACTGTGTTGTGACTTTCCCTTCCATTTTCAGAGATGTGGGCCCCACTGCGTGAGATCTGCTATGTTTCCCCATGGACTACAGCTGTGTGACAGCGGTTTGTTGGCATCACAATGTGAATGAACATTTTGGCATGGTCATGTCTAATACATTTGTTCAAAATCACAGCCAGACTCCAGATTGTTTTCTGCAATAAGTGTGTTTATTCAAGTGCTCTAAATTGGATGGGTGGTTGCAAATCGGTGAGGGGTGATGGTGGAGGATTGTCCATGGCAGAGTCCAGACTATCAGTATCACAGGTGCATTGTCCAAATGTCTGTGGAAAGTGGAGCAGGGGCAGTTTAAGGTTGGACAGGGTGACAATGTGGGACAGTGGGATGACAAGCAGTGCGGTCTCCTTTGCTGGCGGGGGTCTTGACATCTTACTCTGTCTTCTTCCTGGATCTCAGGGCGCGCTTGCGGGGTGGTTCTCCTTCTGGAGGGGGTGGGGTTCTGGTGGCCTGTTGGTCTTGTGTCGGGGCCTCCTGTCCACTAGCGCCGGCGGAGGTGGTAGGCAGTTCTTGGTCCATGCTAGTGTCAGGGGCCCTTTGAGGTGCCACAGTGTCCCGCAATGTGGTGACTACCTGATTCAGGGCCACTACGATGGTACCCATGGCGGAACTGATGTTTCTTAGCTCCTCCCTGAACCCCATATACTGTTGCTCCTGCAGAAGCTGGATCTCCTGAAACCTGGCCAGGACCGTGGCCATCGTCTCCTGGGAGTGGTGGTATGCTCCCATGATGGAGGAGAGGGCCTCGTGGAGAGTGGGTTCCCTGGGCCTGTCCCCCCCTGTCGCACAGCAGCCCTCCCAGTTCCCCTGTTTCCCTGGGCCTCTGTCCCCTGGACCGTGTGCCCACTACCACTGCCCCCAGGTCCCTGTTGTTGTTGGGGTGGTGGGTTAGCCTGGGTTCCCTGTAGTGGTGGACACACCGCTGATTGACGTGTCCTGGGGACAGAGGTATGGGCCCGCTGGGTGGGTGCTGTGCTAGTGTTCCCAGAGGGGGGAAGGTCTGCTGTGGCCTGTGGCTGTCTGAGGGGAAGCGACTGTCCCGAGGTCCCCGATGGACCTGGCTGGTCATCTAGATCCAGGGAGACAGAGCTGTTGTCCTCACTGTGGGCCTCTTCTGGGGGTGGAGTGGACATTTGTGGACTCTCCTGCGCGGTGACCTGGCGTTCGGGTCCTGCAGGGGTATAAAAGTATGGTTATTGCTTCTGTGTGTGCCATAGCGTTCAATGGGTGGGTGTCCGTGTACCCCAGTGCTGGCATTCCTTTGTGGGGGCTGTTGTAACGGTGGTTTGGGGGGGGGGTTGTATGTGTATGTGCAGTGGGCATGCTTTGGTGATGGGTGTCCATGCTTTGTGGACGCATGCAGGGCTAGTTGTTGGGATGGGTGGGTTGTGATGGTGAGACATTTGCAAGGAGTAGGTGTGATGGGGGTGGGGGTGAGGGTGGGGGTATGAGTTGGCATGCAGGTGGGGTGGGGGGGATGAAGTAGTGAAGATGAGACTTACCAGAGTCCATTCCTCCGCCTACTCCTGCGAGGCCCTCAGAATGCAGGATGTTCAAGACCTGCTCCTCCCATGTTGTAAATTCTGGGGGAGGAGGTGGGGGTCCGCCGCCAGTCCGCTGCACTGCGATGTTGTGCCTGGATACCATGGAACGCACCTTCCCCCGTAGGTCGTTCCACCTCTTCCTGATGTCGTCCCTATTTCTTGGGTGCTGTCGCACAGCGTTGACCCTGTCCACTATTCTGCTCCATAGCTCCATCTTCCTGGCAATGGTGGTGTGCTGCACCTGTGTCCCGAACAGCTGTGGCTCTACTCGTACAATTTCCTCCACCATGACCCTGAGTTCATCATCAGAGAACCTGGGGTGTCTTTGCGGTGCCATGGGGTGGTGTGGGTGATGTGTAGGGTGGATTGTGTGGTGCTAAGTGTGGTGATCTGTACTGTTGTGTTGTGTTAAGTGTGTGCAAATATTGCTGGGTGACAGTGAATTGGGCGTCTGAGTGCTCAGATGTCTTTTCTCGGTGCGTGTTCACGAATCTCTAGGAGTGGAGGTTTGTGGGTGATGTGGGTGTGTATTTTATATTGTATTGGGTGTGTGGGAGTGGTGTGAGTATGTGTATCAGGTGTGTGCATTTTGAATTGTCCAATGTGGCGGTGTTTTGGAGATGTGTATGTATTTTGAGCGTGGCGGTGTGTACCGCCAATGGAATACCGCGGTTGAAAGACCGCGGCGTGGATTCGTGGGTCGTGATAGTGTGGGCGTATTTCTGTTGGCGTGACAGTGGAGGTTTGGTCATCGCCAGTTTCTCGCTGGCCTTTGGTGTGGCGGACTTTTGTGGATGTCTGTATTTTGGCGGTTTGCCTGTTGTGGGTCAGAATGACCGTGGCGGTTTACCGCGGCCGCGGCGGTGTTATGGCGGTCTTCTGAACGGCGGTAAGCGACTTTTACTGCCGAGGTTGGAATGACCCCCATTGTCTTCTGTGTACTTCTGTGTATTGTGTTTTCTTATGATATTGTGCATATGACACCAGTGGTATAGTAGGAGCTTTACATGTCTCCTAGTTCAGCCTAAGCTGCTTTTGACATAGCTACCTTCTATCAGCCTAAGCTGCTAGAAACACCTCTTCTACACTACTAAGGGATAACTGGACCTGGTACACTGTGTAAGTACCTCTGGTACCCACTACAAGCCAGGCCAGCCTCCTACACCAATAAAAAAGAAAAATATCCTAATTTCTTTGGTTGTTTATGGAACACACCCAATAACAGTTCCAGGGACACCCTACAGTGTTCATTTCTGCTTTAAACTCTCTGGACAGAACAGTGCTGTTTTGAGGATCTCTTCCATTGGGTGTTTTACTTTCCAGCTTTTTTCCAACAAGAATGGCTTCAGCTTCTTCAGCAGCAGTACATCCAGAGGATCTCAGCATGGAGGAAGAAGAAGCCACACCTCTTACAAAGAATGAAAGCACCCTGGTGAAAAGAAATCTGCAGCAATATATGCCACATGTAACATCTGCGGGAAGCAACTTTCAAGTGGGACTGCCAAGAAGTATTCCCATGGAACAAGTCCATTTGGAGTCATCTCTAGATGATTCAATAAAGGGCATATGACAGAATGCTGCGTGAGAGAGAAAGTTCATCTGTTTCAACCAGTGCTGAGGGACAGTCTTCAGGTCCAACAACTGTGCCATCCATTTATACAGACCTGGGTAGAACAGTTACGTACTATTCAAAATGCCATGTTTTCCTTGCCACAACAATGTCATTTGTGGCTGAATTGTTTTGTGTCATTGGCAAACATGGTTGCTAGCTTTTATTTTTATATCTAAACTTAGCCTTGAAGTTTTTTTCAAGATGAAACACGTTGCTTCTTAGTTCTTCATTTGCTCATTTGTTTTAGAGCCAGTTTAAAAAAAAACTTTAAAAAAGTACAAAAAAGTACACAAAATTTTGCTAAAAAAAGTTTCTTATTAGAACCAATCCATTCTCTGAAAGAAGAGCTGTGTCCCTGTTTTTTCTATTACTATATGTGTGTACATGTATAGCGTAGTCTATGACTGTGTGCCCGCATCTGTCACTGTGTGAATTTGTGTCTGCTTGAGTGTGTCGGTAAATAGATCAGTGTGTCCATAGGCATGTCAGTGTGTGCATCAATGTAACCATTGGTGTGTCAGTGTGTGCATCAATATTTGCCTGGGTGTGTTAGTGTATGCATGGGTGTGTGCCTGGGTGTGTCATTTTATGCATCAGTGTGTACCTATGTATATATGTGCATGTATTAGTGTGTGCCTGGGTGTGGTAGCATATGCATCTGGGTGACCCTAGGTGTGTTGGTATAAGCATGACTGTGTGACTGGGTGTGTCAGTGTATGCTTCAGTGTGTGACTGGGTGTGTTAGTATATGTATGAGTGTGTGCATGGGTGTGTCAGTATATGCATCAGTATGTGCATCAGTGTGTGAGTGTGTGCCTCAATATATGCCCAGATGTATCAGTGTATGCATGAGTGCATGCCTTGGTGTGTCAGTGAACTTATCAGTGTGTTTCTAGGTATGTTAGTATATGCATCAGTGTGTGACTGGATGTGTCAGTGTATGGTTCAGTGTGTGTCTGTGTGTGTTACTGAATGCATGAGTTTTAGACTAGGTGTGTTTCTGTATGCACCAGTGTGAGCCTGGGTGTGTCAGTGTATGTATCATGTAAACTTAGGTGTGTTAGTGTATGCACCAGTGTGTGCCTGGGTGTGCAAGTATAAATTAATGTGTGCCTGGGTGTGTCAGTCTCTGCATGAGTGTCTGCCTGGGTGTGTCAGCGCATGCATTAGTATGTGGCTGGGTGTGTTAGTGTATGCATGAGTGTGTGCCTGGCTCTGTCAGCATATGCATCAGTGTGTGCCTGGCTGTGTTAGTGGATCAATGAATGTGTGACTCAGTGTCTCAGCGTATGGATGCCTGAGCATACTAGTGTATGCATGAGTGTGTGTCTGGATGTATCAGTGTTTGCATCTGCTTTTGACTGGGTGTGTCAGTGTATGGTCCAGTGTGTGCCTGTGTGTGTTACTGAATGCATGGGTATGAGCTTTGGTGTGTTGGTGAATCCATCACTGTGTGCCTGGGAGTATCAGTGTATGCATTAGCATATCCCTAGGTATTTAGTGTATGCACCAGTGTGTGCCTGGATATGAAGCTGTGAATTAGTCTGTGCCTGAGTGTGTCAGTGTATGCATCAGTGTCTGTCTGGGTGTGTATCTGTATCGATCAATGTGTGTCTGGCTGTGCTAGTGTATGTATCATTGTATGCCTGGCTGTGTCAGTCTGTGCATTAGTGTCTGCCTGGGTGTGTCTGCATACGTATCAGTATATGGCAGGGTGAATTAGTGTATGCATGAGTGTGTGCCTGGGTGTGTCAGCATATGCATCAGTGTGTGCCTGGCTGTGTTAGTGTATGCATGAGTTTGTGCCTGGGTATGCTAGTGTATGCATGATTGTATGTCTGGCTGTGCCATTGTATGCATCAGTGTTTGGCTGGGTGTTTCAGTATATGCATCAGTGTGTGACTGTGTGTGCCAGTGAATGCATCAGAATGTGCATGAGTACGTTAATATATAGATCAGTGTGAATAAAGGTGTGTCAGTGTGTGCTTCAGTGTGTGCCTGGGTGTATCAGTGTGTCCATCAGTGTGTGCCTAGTTGTATTAGTACATGGATCAGTGTGTGCTTTGGTTGTCAGTGGGTATATTAATATGTGCCTAGGTGTGTCAGTGTATGTATTAGTGTGTTCCTATTTGTGTCAGTGTATGGATCAGTGTGTGCATGGATGTGTCAGTGTGTACATCAGTATGTGCTTGGGTATGTCAGTGTATGCATCAGTGTGTGTTGGGTGTGTCAGTGAACAAAAATGGAATTAGTTACCTACATTATTGTAAAAAAAAACATCCTTTAATCTGTGCAAAAAGAGAAAACACAAATACAATTGAAACTTTCATTTTGTTAAGTTATCCATTACAACTTCTCAATCTGCAATGAAAATATTATTAATAATTACAAGACACAAGAAAGTTATACTACTGTATAAAAAATTCAAATATATTATATAAGCATGTCACATTCCCTTGTACATTGTTCTCAGCTTCTATACTTTTGCATTTTAAATTGAGTGCATATAGATACTCATCTTTGGACAGTGGGGGATACAAACACTTGTATGGACTTTAAAAAAAACCATAACGACATAGCACATTATTAGAAATTAATATTACTACGTATGGCACTCACAAATATTAACCAAACTCTTTTAGCTATACTTTTCAAATTATATAAAGAATATTATAGCCTTATTAAATAATTAATGTGTATGAATCATAGTAGTAGTTAAAAAGTGTCTAAAGACATCACTCTTGGTTTCCTGCATGATGAAATAATGTCCAGTAATTCGTTGCACAGGAGTAGAGTTTCAATGTTGATATTACTTTAATTATTATACATCTGTTATTGAAACAAAAGTTTAGCAGTTTTTTTCAAAATCTTCTGTAGATGTTTGTTGTAGTTCAATGTATCTGTTCTCCATTTCCGGTTTACTACTATGCCCAAGAATAAGAAGATTTGAATCTTTACAATCCCTTAGAAAGACATCACCCTTGTTAGGCTGCACAATGCCTTATGTTGTAGTATTAAAAGTCCCAGAGATGTAATATTGCATTTCTCCAGTAGCAATCCTCCTTAGAACTTTTTTAAAGAAACAGAAGGTAAGAATTTGGTAATTTATAGGGTAATCTCTGCTTAAATGTAAAATGACTATCATTACACTGTCCACTCGGTTGTAGTCTTTATGTAGATGGTGAAATGTCCAGATTTAACATATACTCCTTCATGGAAAATAATGGCTGTACAGGTATACGTTTTTCTAGAAATTGAAATTTGTCCTGCTTTAAAATTAGTAATTAGAATTTCCAATTTAGTTTCATCTGCATTGCATCGCTGTAGCATTAAGATCATATATAACTCCAGTTTTTTCAAAGTTGAAAGGAGGTCTGAGTTTGTGCATGTATTATTCTGTGATGCATCTTTAATCAATTTTTTAAAACTGACAGTTTTACAATCTGGTAGACTTACATAGATAAATTGTTCTGAATTTATTTATGTTTTTGAAAAAAAGGAAAAACTTTCACAGTCTTGCTGTCATGATTATCTTAGTCCAATTAGTTCCTCATTAGGTACAATCTCTTCTCCTAAAAAACCCAGTAGAACCATCAAAACTTCTTGTGCATCTTCTTGGGTATTTTGTTTGAAGTGTACTGGTCCAGTGAACAGATCTACAAGATCTCTAGTACAAGATGCAGAGTATGTTTTTTCCTATCACTGCACAAGCTTTGTAAGAAGCTCAAGAGTGCAAAGCGTGATCGCTTTTCTTTTCTCTGGTTTAAGTTCATGGACCAGAGTAGGTAAACTTAACAGTACATTGAGCACCACATTAGTGTATCAGTTGACTCCAGATATATTTAATAACTGGTAACCTACAATTTCACCAACAATTTTTCTATTATTTTTTTCCAATATCTCTTTCTTTTCTTGTTTCTTCTTTTTCTCAGGAACATCACTCTGATCCTTTGACATTTTTTATTGTAGTAAGAAAGTAGGCTTTTTGTAAACTGGGTACTGTCCTAGATGAGGTGTTGATAAGCTTCTCAAATGGTTGTACTCTAGTACACAACTGGAATCAGCATTTACTTTTTTTTGATCGAACTCTATCAGGTACAAACCAGACAGCATTCTATTGCGTGGCAATGCTGCATAAGACAACCCATCCTTAAACACAGTGCTACCAAAAATAATAAGTGCTGCATCTACACTTAATCCTTGAAACTTATGCATTGTTACAGCATATGCAGAAGAAAGTGGAAGCTGCGTTCTACATACATACAGGTCTCTTACAAGTAAGAAACACGCAACAGACCTTGCTATCTGTTTTCCACCTTCAAGATCATCAAATGTAATTGCTAGATACTGAACTTCATTTCTGTTTGGATACAAAATCAAATCAATTATTTTTTCCATAGCTCCTTTGACTGAGCCTTCGTCAACATTTAAATTACTCTGCAAAATCATCCTGAAATCTTACAAACATGTACACACTTTTCTAATCCCGCAGTTTTAGAAGCAGACTTTTCCAAAGAATCCAATTTTGGTGGCAGTTTTTCACTCAATAGTATTGTAACTCCATGGTGTTCCACTTTATCAGTTGATATCAATTCTAATATTTGTTCCTTTTCCAGGTGTAGTAATTGTTCATTAAAATAAGTACATTCCTGAATTATATGCACTAGGCACACAATTGATTTTGTTGTTGAATAAAATCAAACATTAGATCTGCTACAGATTTTTTCAAAGAAAATATGTTTTTTATAAGTCAGGTTTCCAAACGTTTTTCTTCTTTTGACAGTATTCCTACTCTAATATCCTGCAGAATATTTCCATATTTCATATCAGTTGCATACGCATATTTCTAATCAGTTCTTTGTATTGGAAATTTAACCAAATATTTACATTTCCAGTGCTTCTAAACAATTACGAGTTTCTTCATGTGAGAGGGTCTCAAACAGAGGCTGTCCTTTCATAGGGGTAAGTGGCAATAAATTGCCAAACCAATTGCATGTTTTCCTCTAAAAGGTACATCATAGTTTGTCTACAATATCTGTTGCATTCTCAAATGCACAAAGGAGAGCACTAAACTTGAGACCATGCTCATCACATCAATGATTTAAAGTTTTAATTTCTTTGAAACTCTGGAAACTTTGCGGCAAGATAACCTTTGGTACTCCAATTTATTGTTGTGTTCAACAGGGAGCATAAGTAGACGAGGCAAAGTAATTCCTTTGATGTTCTGTGCAGCTAATCCAGTAGGGGCTGTTACTACTACACACAATAAAATGGAGTCTGTAGTTGTCTGTAGATTCATAGTTAGAACTTGTATTAAAAAGCTTTTTCCAGTACCTGCTTTTCCACTGACATACAAAAGACTTCAAACTTGAATATTTAGATGGATTATTTTCATGTAGGAATGTGTGCTCAATGTTTTCTTTCATTTCCATGTATAATTCTTTCTGTTCATTACTGAGTTGCTCTACTAACTCTTCCAAGTAAAAAATTTCTTCTCTTGATTGTTGCATTGCTGTCTCCACTTTATTCATTGCTATGGTAGTGTCATTTTCTATTATTGGCTATCTATAATTACCTTGACTGAGAGGTGCAGAACTCTGGCTGCTTTGTGAACTTTCTTTGGCTATCTCAGTAGCAATTCTTTCTTCTTGCTCAATTTCTTCATTTAACATTTTCATATAAATAGGAAATATTGGACACTGAATACCGTCTTTACAGCATTGAAAGAGTCTTCATAGCAATCAAATTGTCAAAGTAACTCTGTTTCAGATTGCCAAGGTTTGCATATTTGGAGTGCCTAGTAGAAAAATTATCTTTTCTCAGCATTGTGACAAGTGGGTTTTCTATGGTTTATTAAGTTACCTTTTGCATACCAAAGTAAATAATCATCACAACTAGGCCTGGATGTAGAACTCCAACCAGCTGGTGAAATTCGGGCACTCCACACTACGTGAAGCAGTGCAGAGTTCCTGAATTCCGCTCTCCAGCCGGTGCGGAATGAATTCCTGCTTGTGAGATTGGATTTTCATGCTCTCTTATGAGTCCAGTTGATTCTCATGGGCAGCTAGGAAGCACGTGCAAGACCTAGCGTTCTCTCGCGCTCCTTCCAGCCATGCCAGTGGCCAAAACGGGCTGCGAGCGAGCACAAACTGACTTCTGAAGTAGATTTTCTATTCCAGAGCCACTAAATCTAGTCAAAAAGAGCTTTTTTTTACTAGATTTTCTTCTCCAATGGACCCCTACAATTTGTTTTTCTGATTGAGAAGCCTTTTGTTCTTCTAAACAGGAAGGACGTCTGTCAGAGTCTACAACTTTCTGTTCCTGTCCAGCAAACTCCTCCCAGTGCTTTGTCCATCCCCTGGTCACTATGCACTTGGATGTTGAGGATTGAAGGATCACTTTCTTTGTCTCCTACATCTTCTTTTGGATTTAAGGACTTTGTTTTTATGAAATCATCACACAAGTGAGTTCTAAAACTATATTGACTAAGGGTGTTGTTGTTTGTTTGCTTTGGCATGCACCAGTATTTATTTGTACTTTAATTTGATTTTAAAACGTACAGTGGTGGTGGGTGGCCTGGAGTTTAAGTATGGGCCTAACTATTATTATGTTTGCATTTCATTGATTTTTCACCTTTTGTGAAGGAAAATTGTTACACAGCTCAATACCTTTTCTATGTGTTTCCATTTGCAATATTATTTTAGCATGTGTCCTAGATTTCTAAAGGGCCATTAAGCTAGTTGTCCCAGGCCAGTACTAGTAGCCATAAGTGCATGCAATAAATATTTCAATGGAATATGTTTTAGAAACTTCGTTTAGGGCAGGGATGGCATTGGATTAAATTAAATTTAAACTGTTGACTATTGCTTGCATTTCATTTGTTTGTAAAAAGTGTATATATTATGGGATGATACTATTTGAAATCAAAGGAGGATGTAGTTTGACCATGTGGCTGACTAGCAGCCATTTTGTCCATACAGCCAGTGTCATTTGCCATAGACTTGCATGTTTTATTTGTTTGCCATGCCTCCTTGATCCTTTTTGTTGTTGTTTGACCATGTGGCTGGCAGCCATTTTGTGCATGTAGCCAGTGTCCCTATGCCATAGGCTTGCATGTGTTCTTTGTTTGCCATGTCGCCTTGTTCTAAGTTGTTGTTTGACCATGTGGCTGGCTGGCATCCATTGTGTCCATACAGCCAGTTTCCCTTGCCATAGACTTGCATGTGTTCTTTGTTCTCCATGCTTTCTCCTTGATCCTTGTTGTTGTTTGACCATGTAACTCTCTAGCCATTTTGTCCATCCAGCCGGTGTCCTTTGCCAATGCTTGCATGTGTTCTTTGTTTGCCATGCCTCCTTGCCGCTTGCTGTTTGACCACGTGGCTAGCAGCAATTCTGTGCCTGCAGACAGTGTCCCTTTGCCATAGTCTTATACATGTTCTTTGTTTGCCATCCCTCCTTGTTCCTTGTTGTTGTTGTTTGACCGTGTGGCTGACAAGCAGCCATTTTGTTCCTGCAGTCACTGCCCTTTACCATAGGTCTGCATATTTTCTTTGTTTTCCATGCTTCCTCCTTGTTTTTTGACCATGTGCCTGGCTGGCAGCCATATTGTCCTGCTAGACAGTGTCCTTAACCATAGGCTTGCATGTGTTCTTTGTTTGCCATGCATCCTTGCTCCTTGTTGTTGTTGTTTGACCATGCCATGTGGCTGGCAGCCATTTTGTGCATGCAGACAGTGTCCCTTTACCATAGGCTTGCATGTGTTCTTTGTGTGCCATGCCTCCTTTCTCCTTGTTGTTTAACCATGTGGCTGGCTGGCATCTATTTTGTCTATACACCACTGTC
Source organism: Pleurodeles waltl (assembly GCF_031143425.1). NCBI lineage: Eukaryota > Metazoa > Chordata > Amphibia > Caudata > Salamandridae > Pleurodeles > Pleurodeles waltl. Next base: position 1,658,631,413 of record NC_090444.1, on the reverse strand, counting down.
CCTTGCCAAAGGCTTGCATGTGGTCTTTGTTCTCCATGCTTCCCCCTTCATCAATGTTGATGTTGCTTGACCAGGTGGCTGGCTAGTAGCCATTTTGGCCATCCAGCCAGTGTCCTTTGCCATAGGCTTGCATGTGTTCTTTGTTTGCCATGCATCCTTGCTCTTTGTTGTTTTTGTTTGACCATGTGACTGGCAGCCATTTTGTGCATGCAGCCAGTGCCCCTTTGCCATAGGCTTGCATGTGTTCTTTGTTTTCCATGCTTTCTCACAGTTTTTAGGTCTAGCATTCAAGACCTCTTGTATATACTTTAGTATATACTTCTGTACTTCTTTGTGGGGTCTCTGCTTTTTCACTGGTTAGTTTCAGTGCCCATTAAAAATCCTTGCTTGCTAGTGGTCAATCCTTGCTCTTTGTCCCACCTTTTCCACAGTTGTACACTCCCTGGAGCATGGCCCTAGTACTTGTACCCTGCCACTTGTGTCTGTGTAGCATGTGCTTAGAGATTACTTTTTTCAAAGGCTAATAGCATCCAGAGCGCTAGATGTTTCAGTGGCTCCAGGCTGTTTCTGTTTACAGGGCTCTAGTCTATTACTTATTTTCATCTGCAATCATGTGTGACTTTGTTTCTTCCCTTCCTTACTCTCCCTCGTGCATTTTCTGTTCTTGCTTTGCAAATGCTTGTTCCTTTTGTCTGTCTCTGCGAGCTCACGGCGTCGCTTTGAACCGGCCGCTTATGTCAACTGTTTTACTTTTTATTTTCAGTTTGTGTGGCAGGAAAATGCTAATGGCTCTAACTTGAGTGAACGCGAGACCCATTGCAGTTCAAATGCTTGTTTTTTTAATGTTCCTTCAAGACCGCTATATTTTATTTGGGTTTGCCTTGGCTCGTGTATCAGCATATCGCCCGTTTCACAGATGCTGTGCTTCATGTTTCAGCCGGCATTTACATTTTTCAACCAGTAGCCTGCTTTTGCGTGGGCAACCAAACATTCATTTGTTTTATCACCACGAGCCCATTTCAAGGATGCCACCCTTCATGTTTAAAGATTGTTTGAGATTCCAGCCCAACGGCAAAAGCATCGTACCGGAAGCTACTGCCTTACCGGGCCTGAAGGTATTTTATGATAGGTGCGGGCGCCCCCCACTGTGCTGTGCTCCCCACAGCTGCGTGCCTGGAAGTGTCGTGTTTTACTTTGCTGTTGTGTCCAGCTTGTAGCTGAGACACTCCACGAGTTGTGTTCGCTGAGGCATCAGACTACAAAGGGCAATGCTCCTGTGTTGGTTAATTTAGATTGTATTTTTTTATTATTTACTTTAGGTAATATTTTGGAGATCGTGGCTCGTGTTTTTGGACTACTGTTCATTTAGTCATTGTGTCCAGCTGTAGCTGCGGCATTGCAGGGCTTGGTTATTTTACTGAACTCAAACATTACGTCCTTTGAGCTTTGGCAAACTCCGGAAATGAGTTCTGCAAACAGTGCATTGAGAGAAGAAAGTCACACAGGTCCCCTGCCATCCAATGAGCATCAGCGTTCCACTGGCAGTAGCAGAGATTTAGTGAAGATGCTCTGTGCTTTTGCTCTGTGTAGCTAGCAGGCAGGTAGCTTTATATGTACTTTGCTACTTATTAGTATCAAGAACATGTAAAGCTGCAGTAGCCACCCTTGTATAAACACAGGATGTTGTATACTACAGTGGTGCATGAGGGGGGCCATGGTTCTTAGCCACAGCAGCTGTGCACCTACTTCTTGCTCATGTATGTAACATTGTATAGGAGCGTGCTGCTAAAAAAATAGAATCCCTATGGAGAATAGAGGCTGCGTGCGTCCTCCTCCTATTCCAGGATGCAAGATAAGGCTACAGGACATCACAATCCCTTCCCTGCCTCTTCTATCACAGAGGTTAAGAGCCCTTGAGTTCCTCCCTTCCCCATGTGACCTGTCCAGTGAAAGGACCTTGAACCAGGTGCAGGCCATGTTTTCCATTGCTCTCCAGGGGGCACATCATCTGTCTCATCCCTCCCCTCCCCGCGTGGGTGTCTATAGGGATTTTCATGATGAGTCCGGCAATGTGGCTCTGCAAGGCGATCTCTGCGGTACTCCCTGGCCATGACCCCCTTTGTTTTACCTGTCCTTCGTCTTTCCCCCACTTTGCCTATCCTCCCTTCAGTTTCCTCTCTCGCACCGACTGGAGCACTCCAGTGGGCATCTTTAATCACACCACTGCTGGCTACTTTGTCGCATGTCCACGAGTGGCTCCTGGTTTTTGTGGGCGCCTGTCATGTGCACAGTTCCCACAGCTCGTGCAGGTCTAGCACGCTCTGGACAGCAGCCACCACAGTAGATCCACACTGCATGAAGCTTGCAGTTTCTCTAGCATTGTGGCTTCACATTCATGAGACCCTGATTCTGTCTGTGCCTAAGAGAGTAAAGAAAACGCATGAAAGAAAAGCCTGCAAAAGCACATATAGAAGTATTGTAAAGTTGGCAACATTTTAAATGTTATCAAACTTTAGCAATTTTGTAAGCTCTCGAGAGATGTACTCTCGTGTTCCTTTCATATACTACAGGCCACAGACCAGATGGCTTCCGGTTACCTTCTCAAATTCAAGCCGAGCTAGCAAATGAGATCGAGGCCTTTGAGGCTTTTTGGTTTGACTGTGCATTCTCTATGGAGTATATTAGTTTTGAGAGGGTTACGTTGTCTTTTTGTAGACCTTGATAATTTCACCTAAGATTATCCTGTTTAGAGTTGATTTCCATCTCACGCATTTCACAATCACACAAAATATATACTGTTATCAGCCAAATTTGCATTTAAATAATTTCACACTTTCTCTTCTTCCTCCTTCTCTCCTCGGTTTATCTCTTTCCACTCCTGCTCTCAGCATCTCCCCTCTCCTCTTTTTCTTTTCCTCTTGGCTGCTCTTTTTTCTCTCAGTCTCTAGCCTTCTGCCTTGTCTCTTTCTCTGTCTGCCCTTCACCCATGCACTTATCCTCTCCTTTTTTTATTCTCTCCTGTGGTTACTCTCATTCTGACACGTACTATCTGTTCCCTCTCTCTCAGTCCCATTCATTCTCGCTACCTCTGTCTCTCTCTCTCAAGCACATACATAATTTCTTACTCTTTCTCTTTTTCTAGTTTCTCTTTCTCTGCTACCCTTTGACCTTCCTCTGGGTATTGTTATTTTTGTTCTATTGCTCTCCTCACACTAACTCAGTCTGTCTTTCTCACACGTCTATTTCTTACCTTCTACACACACCCTCTTACCTCAGTTTCCAATCTCTATCTCTCGCCTCAATGGTTCTATATTTATTATATTGATTTCAGATTCTGTCCACACAGTTTCTAATATAGCCTATTGCCATAAGTGCAGTCTGCCCTTGGAATCTGCCATCTGTTGATTCTCCCCTAGAGTCCGTCCGCTGCTTGTGTTGCAATTCAGGTACTATTTACCAATCTCCACCCTCCCATTGTTGATGCCCACCCCCAACAAAAAACACTATAACAAACAAGCACTAAAACAGGCAGGAAGAAGTTGCCAGCATTGTAGGGACAAAAATACTAGAATACATTTTTTATGTTAATTGTTTTTTTAATAGGGTAGTTGAGTTGTACATGTCTTCTTGGTTATATATAAAGTAACAAAAATGCTTCTAACACTTTTTTTATTATAACATTTCAACATGCTCACTGCTCTACAACATAGCTTAAAGACATTGGCAAAGCCAATAGCTCTGGCTAAACACTTATAAGGTCCCAAAGGCTAGACCTATTGGCTATGCCAATGCTTGTTTGACTATGTGGCTGGCTGGCATACACTGTGGAGCCAGTGTATCTTTGAGTTGACATAGGCTTACATACAAACATCGTCATTGTAGAAGCTGGCACAGAGGAGTCAGTCATTACTATCCAACCTGCTCTGAGGGATGTGACACAGAAAGCACCGCCAGCTCCTCCATTTGTAAGGCTCCAGCAGAGACCTGCACCAACCCCTACTTCAGTACAAGTATGCACTTCAGAGAGGCAATCGACATACCCATGACCACCTACATCCAGTTCTTCTTCAGGCATTGGCCCAATAAGAAAGTACTCTTCCCCAGTTTGGGACTTTTTTAGGATTAGCAAACAGGAGGAGAACATTGCTATATGCTTCATTTGCCACACAAATTGTTGAGGTAAGCCTGGTTCACTTTATGGTACTGGAGGCCACACAACCCATGTGTAAAAACATCACGCAATCCGGTGCGACCAGTACCTTAAACAAACGTCTCAACGTGGTCACAGTGGAGAAGGTGAGGAGAGGCAGGAAACATCAGCTACACCTGGTAAAATTCAATGGAAGGTGAAGAAGAAGAGGGTGACATCATCCTCACACAAAGTAGCCCTATCCTCAGCAGTACGCCATAATCACCCGCCTCAGCCACCTCACAATGGCACAGTGTTGGACTTTTTTCCTTCTGCAGGGTCATCCCAAATCTTTTTGCCTCCTTTTTTTTCCGACCTTTCACTATTGGCTCTAGGACTCTGAGCACTTTATCACTGCTGGTCCATGCTAAAGTGCAGGTGCTCTCCCATCTAAAGATGGTGTGATTGGCTCATACCTAATTGGCATATTTAATTTACCTCTAAGTCCCTTGTACAGAGGTATCCCTAAACCCAGGGCCTGTAAATTAAATACTACTAGTGGGCCTGCATTGCCACCCACTGAAGTAGAATTTCAAACCTGTCTCAGGCCTGCTAGAGCAGGGCATGTGTGCGCAGTTTTCTGCCACAGAGACCCGACATCTAAAATGACTTGCCAGTCCCAGAGCTACCCTTTTACTACATTTAAGTCACCCCCAAGGTACGCCCTAGGTAGTCCTATGAGCAGGGTGCCATGTATGTAGAAGAGAGGACATGTGCAAGGTTGCAGGCCTGTCTTAGGAGTGACAAACAGCCCAACTTGGTGTCTCACTGCTGTGAGTGCTGCCTACTCATAGAATTGCATTACAAATGCCCTGCCTTATGTGTTAGGGGTATTGTCTGATTTATGAAGGATAGCGTTGGCATGTTTGGTATTGTTGAAATGGTGATGATAAATGCTGCTTACTGGTGTAGGTACATTTCTTATTACAATTACAGAAATGTCACTTCTAGAAAGTGTGCATTTTTCTGTGCTTATGACTCTGGTGTTTTGTAGCTTGACTCCAATCAATGTCTGGGCAGAGTGACAGTTGGGGCTTTGTGTATACTTTTCAGACAGCCTGTACACAGGTAGTTTGGAGGTGTCACAGAGGTGCATCTGCATACTGAATAGTCTTTCTGGGCTGAGAGAAGGGAGTGGCGGGTCACACCTTCATTAGTAAATGCTGTGCCAGTGCCTCACACAATAGGGTCATTTACCCCCAACTGATGTTTGGAGCCTGTGCTGGAGGAGAGAGGGGGCACTCCCAGAACCAGTTGGAACTGGTTGGAATCTCCTCTCCCCCACCATTGTAAAACACTGTAAGGACTGTGTATAAGTACAGGGGAGTTTTCCCCACAATTTGGAGACTCTTTGAGACATCTTGGAACTGGACAAAGAAAGGCTGGAAGGACTCACCAGGGACCACCATGGACTGCTACTGCTGTGCTGACCTGCTTGGTCACGGTAATGACTTGCCACCTGCTTGCATCATCTTTGCGCTGGCCTGTTGCTGAACCCCTTCACCTGTGGGCCTTTTCCTGGAACTCTGCTCCCAGGGGCAGGGTGCTGTGGCACCTAACCCCTGCAACCGTGTGAAGCATGAGGAATGCTTTTATATTTGAAGAAACGATGTACCTTTCATTTTTAAGCGCTACCTTGGTGGCTGTATCGTACCTGGAGGATCACCGTCTGTTCGTAGAGGCCTCCCGCCTTAGGAGGGGCACTCTGACATTTGCTGGTGAGATTCCCTCCGCGACCGGGCATTCCTTGTTCTACAGTGTGTGGTGAGCACTGTGTCCTGTGACTCAGGGAGGAGTGCGGTGGCCCTTTTGTGCCCTTAAGTTTCCCCCTATGAGGCTGCCCACATTGACAGGGACTGGCTGGGCAGCCGAGGCCTCAGGGAGTGTCTGTCAGATGGAGGAATCCTGTAGGCACGGCCCAAACAGTCATGCCTCCCAAGCAGTGGAGGCTTGACAGCAACAAATCCGTATTGCTCCTAGTGATGGAGCCGAAGTCCAGTAATTCCCGAAGCAGGGGAGGCGGAGCAAGGTCCCCCCTTATGTCCCGGTGGTGAGGGCCCACTCCCACCTCGCAGTTCGGGAGTTGTACTCGGGGCAGTTCGCAGGGCGGCAAGGGAACCCCACCAAGGACCCCGTCCCTGCCGAGCCCCCTTTTGCCGTGTCGGACGAGGCAGGAGCGCGTGAGCCCCTCCTGAATTCCGTGGTGCTTCTCGAAGCACCACGTAGCTACACAGCTAGCAGGACAGGAAGGGAGCCCTCACCGGAGGCCCCGTCCCTGCCGAGCTCCCTCTTACCACCAGAGAGATACCCGGTATACAAGTGCTCCTCGTAGTAACGTATTTCCCCAAATAGGAGCTCCTGCGCTTCACGAAGGAGGCTGGAGTTTTCCACTCCGTTGGTAAAATAAGCGCACGTGCTTATTAGGTAGTGGTTGTGGAACTCCTAGGAATGTACTGTTGATAATATGGGCACATGAGAATGTTCCATACCCTGCATAATTTCATTGATGAAGGTTGGGACATTGTGAATATCTATTTTTGCTATGACCCATGGGGTTATTAATGTTCCTTATCTGGGCATTCTGAAAGTATTATGTAACCTGCCCACTTTAATGAAGTGTTTCATATGTGTATGTAAATGTTCCTTTTATGGGCGTAACATGCTAATATGTTTATGTGACTTGCCACACATTTTATAATGTTCTTAATATGGGCGATTATGATATTCTTATGAAAGTGCTTTAGTGTAATAACGTGTTTCCTGACTACTGCTTAGGTTGCAGAATATTGAGTAACCTGTGTGTTGTATGTGACTACTGCTAGTTTGTGTAACGTTCTGACAACTGCTAAGGTAGCAGGATATTACTGATCTGTGATATCTTGTCTAATAATCGTGTTGTGTACAATACAGTATATTTTCATTTAACTTAGTGTTGTGTTTCCTTTGTGGTAATAGTGCATCACATGTGTTGTGTGTGTCATGCAAACGCTTTACACATTGCCTCCGGGTTAGGCCTGACTGCTCGTGCCAAGCTACTAAGGGGGTGAGCAGAGGTTATCTTGAACGTGTAACTCCCTTGCCCTGACTAGACTCGGTGGGTTCTGCCTGGCTTAGGTGCATACCCTAGCCAACCAGAAACCCCATTTCTAACACACAGGAAGACTCAGAGTCAGATGGAAACACCACAGCACCATGACGCAAATTAAGTCTACCACTACATCTGAAAAGTCACCTGTGTAAGTGGCCTCACAAAAGAAGAAAATCCAGGCTACAATTATGAGCATGTTTAGGCAGGAGGGGCAATATGATTGCAACCACCCAATGACAGATTTGTACAATGGCAAGCTGGCAAAATTGTTAGCTCCCGTTTTCTTTTTTTAGAAAGAGTGGGATTATGAGAGTTTGTTGCAGCCTTCTGACCAAAATGGAAGGCACCTATTTTGCCAGAGTTGGTGTTAGAGCACTGGATCATTATGTGGTGCAATTGGTTGGACAAGCTTTGCAACAAAGTGTTGTCCATAGTATTCACCTGACGACAGATATGTGGACCAGTTGTCAGGCGACTGATTACATGTGTATCACTGCACACTGGATCTCTTTTCTGCAGGTAAAGCAAAATATATCTACAGGTCTTGGCCCTGAAGCCATGTTTGCCATGGAGAAGTCACACACAGCTGCAAACATATTGGAGGAATTTAATAGCAAATGTCTGAATGGCTGCGACCTAGAGGTCTTCGAGTTGGGTTTGTTGCCACGGACCAAGGGCAGTAACATAGTCAAGGCCATGGCAGACAGTGGCTACTTCAGGGTCCCGTGTTCAGCGCACTGCATCAACCTGGTTGTGCAAGACTTTCTTAAAAAAAGAAGACATAGGCCCTCATTACACACACCAACACATCTCCTCACACATCACAACAGACAGCACCTCACACATCAGCCACACCACATCATGGCACCTCAAAGACACCCCAGGTTCTCTGAGGAGGAGCTCAGGGTCATGGTGGAGGAAATCATCCGGGTAGAGCCACAGCTATTCGGATCACAGGTGCAGCAGACGTCCATTGCAAGGAAGATGGAGCGGAGAATTGTCGACAGGGTCAACGTAGTGGCACAGCATCCAAGAACACGGGATGACATCAGGAAGAGGTGGAACGACCTACGGGGGAAGGTATATTCCGTGGTATCCAGACACCAGATTGCTGTACAGAGGACTGGCGGTGGAACCCCCCTCCTCCCTCACAACTAACAACATGGGAGGAGCAAGTCTTGGCAATAATGCATCCTGATGGCCTCACAGGATTAGCAGGAGGACTGGACTCTGGTAAGGCAAATCTTTACTACTTTATCTCTCCACCCCACCTGCATGCCATCACATACTCCCACCTTCACCCGTACACCCATCACCCCAACAACCCACAGATACCCCACTAGCACAACCCACACATCCCAAAATCAAGCCTTGCATGTAACACCAATGCATGGACACCCATCACCAAAGCATGTCCAGTAGAGAGACTCACTCATGCCCCAAAATCACCAATCACACAAGGGCCACTGCAATAATGCAAGCACAGGAGTAGAGGGTAACACACCCATTGCACAAGATGGCATACACAGATACAATAACTATGCATTTACACCCCAGCAGGACCCATACCCAACGTCACTGGACAGGAGGTGCCAGACATATCCAGTCCCCCACAGAAGAGGCCCACAGTCATGACAGCAGCTCTGCACACCTGGATCAAGATGACCAGCCCGGCCCATCAGTCCATCAGTGACCTCTGGACAGTCAGTTCCCCTGACACAGTCACAAACCACCACTGAACCTTCCCCCCTCAGGAAACACCAGCACAGCACCCACCCAGCTGGCCCATCCCTCTGTCCCCAGGACACGTCAATCAGCAGTGTGTCCACCACTACAGGGAACCCAGGCAACCCCATTAACACAGGACGATCAGGAACTTGGGGACAGTGGCAGTGGGCACACGGTTCAGGGGACAGAGGCACAGGATAACGGGGAAGCTGGGAGGACTGCTGTACGACAGGGGGAGAACAGGCCCAGGGAACCCACTCTCCACAAGGCACTCTCCAACATCATGGGAGCTTACCACCATTCCCAGGAGACCATGGGCCCGATACTGGACAAGTTTCAGGAGACCCAGCGGCTGCAAGAGGAACACTACCTGGGGATCAGGGAGGACTTGAAGTCCATTAACAGCACCCTGGACACCATTGCAGGAGTGCTGGCAGACCTTGTAAACACCAGGAGGGACACAGTGGCACACCAACGGGACCCTGACACTAGCCTGGACGATGAACAGCCCTCCACCTCCGCCGGCGCTAATGGACAGGAGGCACCGCCACAGGACCAACAGACCATCACCATCCCACCCCCTGCAGAAGAAGAACCACCCCGCAAACAGTCCTTGAGATCCAGGAACAAGACAGAGAACATTGCCAAGACCCCCGCCAGGAAATAAGACCCTCCTGAATGTCACCCTCTTGTCTCACTTAGTCCCCCTGTCCACCTTAAACTGCCATTGCTCTACTTCCTATGCCCCACTGGACAATGCACCTGTGAAACAAATAGACTGGACTCTGCCATGGACATTCCTCCACCATCACCCCAACCCATTTCACACCCCTCCACTTATTTGCACAGAAATAAACACACTTGAATCACAAAACAATCTGGAGTCTGTCTGTGCTTTCACTAATGTGTAATTGCAAAACCTCTGGAATATAGCAATGTCAATGTACTTGTTCACATACCAATGTAACACAGCTGTAGGCCAGCAGTAAACATAGCAGAGGGCACAAAGTGGGACCCAGATCTGTGAAATGAAACGGCAAAGTAACAAGTCAGGGTCCATACACAGAGTGAAAATGACAGACTTATGCTAGCTCCAACAATACTATGAGATGTGGGAAGCAGTTACATCTTCTTACCTGTGTCTCACTGGAAGTATTGCATGATGATGTTATTTCGGTTGTCGACATCTTCTTCTCCTGCCTCCTCTTCTTCACTGTCCACAGGCTCCACAGCTGCCACAAGACCACCATCTGGCCCATCCTCCTGCAGAAAAGGCACCTGGCATCGCAAAGCCAGGTTGTGCAGCATACAGCAGGCCACGACTTATCTGGCACACCTTCTTCGGTGAGTAGTATAGGGAGCCACCTGTCAGATGGAGGCACCGGAATCTGGCCTTCAGAAGGCCAAAGGTGCGTTCTATAATCCTCCTAGTTCACCCGTGTGCCTCATTGTAGCGTTCCTGTGCCCTTGTCCTGGGATTCCTCACTGGGGTCAGTAGCCATGAGAGGTTGGGGTAACCAGAGTCACCTGCAAATGTCGAGGGACAACTGTTAGACAGACACTAACCCTTAGGTACAACCCCAAACCCAGACACCAATGTCAACTGTGTTGGGACCTTGGGCTCACCTATTAGCCACACATGGTGCCTCAGGAGTTGTCCCATCACATAAGGGATGCTGCTATTCCTCAAAATGTAAGCGTCATGCACAGAGCCAGGATACTTGGCATACACATGGGAGATTTACTGCTCTGCCAAACACACCATCTGCACATTCATGGAATGTTAGCTTTTCCGGTTTCTGTACACCTGTTCATTCCTGCGGGGGGGACAAATGCCACATGTGTACCATCAATGGCACCAATGATGTTGAGGATATGTCCCAGGGCATAGAAGTCACCTTTCACTGTGGGCAAATCCTCCCCCTGAGGGAAAACGATGTAGCTTCGCATGTGTTTCAGCAGGGCAAATAACACTCTGGACAACACGTTAGAGAACATTGGCTGGGACATCCCTGATGCCATTGCCATTGTTGTTTGAAAAGACCCACTGGGCAGGAAATGGAGTACAGACAGAACCTGCACTAGTGAGGGGATTCCTGTGGGATGGCGGATTGCTGAAATCAGGTCTGGCTCCAACTGGGCACACAGTTCCAGGATTGTTGCACGATCAAGTCTGTATGTGATAATGATGTGTTTCTCTTCCATTGTTGACAGGTTCACCAGGGGTCTGCACATCGGAGAATTCCGCCATCTCATCACCTGCCCCAGCAGACATGCCCTATGGAGGAGAACAGCGAGCAGAGAGCCAGCCAACACTTAGGTATCACAATGTGTTATTTGCCAAAACGTTGGAAAATCTCAATGTGCCGGTATCTATCTGTATTCCAGGCCTAAATAGGTGTGACGCAGTTTTTTTCCATCCCAAGTGGCCCCCTGAAATAGCGGCTGCCTGACCTGTAAGGTGGGACAAGGGAAAATGAGGTAACATCGCTGGCGTTGTACACTGTCGCGGTGGGCGGTCGAAGACCGCAGCACAAATTCAGCATTGGTTAACTTTAGGCCCTGTGGGTCCCAGGAGCCAATGACGATGTACGCCGGCAGTGACGGTACAAACTGCCGCGGACGTGGCCGCCATTTTCTTACTGTTCACTCGCTTGATACCTGACCTTCAACAGGAGAGGACCTACACTGCAAGTGCTGCTGTCACTGTGTCTGGAAGTGACGATGGCTACAGTGTCTGGGGAAAGGGCCCCTGCCTTCACTTCGGAGGAGCTGGAGAAACTGGTGGATGGGGTCCTCCCCCAGTACACCAACTGTATGGTCCTCCAGACAAACAGGTGAGTACACTGTGAGCATTGTGGATGGCATCTGAGTGTATGGAGTGTCGTGGATAGAAGAGGGTAGTGAGGGGGACAGGCCAGCATGTCAGGATTGTGTGTGTATGTATGGCAGGGCCAGGGTGGGAGGTGCTTTGCTTTGCGTGAGATGAAATGTACGGGTTAGAAATATCCATTTTTACTTCACTTTTCCTGTAGGTCAGCGCCCACCAGAAGAAGGGTATTTGGCGTGCCATCGCCAAGGACGTCCGGATCCTGGGGGTCTACCATAGACGGAGCAGCCACTGCCCTAAAAGATGGGAGGACCTGCGCCGCTGGAGCAAGAAGACGGTGGCGGTCCAGCTTGGGATGGCCTCCAAACGTGGAAGGGGTGCCCGTCGCACCATGACCCCCCTGATGTACCGGATCCTGGCGGTGGCCTATCCGGAGTTGGATGGGCACTTGAGGGCATCACAGCAGCCACAAGGGGGTGAGTACACTCAAATTCAGCTGACTCTGCGTGCTTTACGAGGTGTGAGGGTGGTCGAAGTGGGCTGTGGGTTCCCGTAGGCCAGGGCGAACTTGGTAGGCTAGGTCCCTTGTTAGGCAGGCTCTGTGGCACCCCAACCCACACAACTGGTAATAGCCATCTACACCAAGTCAGGCTCCTGTGACTTCCAGGTGTGCATCGATTGGGCTTAGGCCTCATCCCCCATGGGCAGGTGAATTTGCTAGGAACTGTTAGTGCATGGCTTAGTGCAGAGGGCTGCTCCCTGTGTGTTGTGTCCGCCAACGGTAGTGGTGTTGCATGCACTAAACATGTGTTTCTTCTGTCTTCCCCTTTTTGTTTCGTATCCCTGTTCTTGCATGCAATAGCATCATTTGGCGGAGGAGCAGTGGCACCGGAGCAGGAGGGAGCTGCAAACCACTTGGCCCTGGAGGGTGAAGCAACGGAGTCTGAAGCCACCAGTGGGATGGAGGGCGAGGGGAGCTCCACGACTGGGACAGGAGCATACACCAGCGACAGCAACTCCTGATGGGAGCTCCATTGCGGTGGCGGGCATCTCTGTGCCCACCGCATCAACAGGTACAGCCACCACCCCTCCTACCAGCACTGACCACCCAGCAGCCCCTCAGCATGTGTCCCGTGCCCGATCACCCAGGAGGGTGGGCATCTTCTTTGCCCCAGGCACTTCAGGCCCTGACACAGTCAGCCCTGCTGCCCTCAGTGAGGAGGCTATTAACCTCCTGAGATCCCTCACTGTTGGACAATCTACCATTTTGAATGCCATCCAGGGTGTTGAGAGGCATTTACAACAAACAAATGCATACATGGGCATTCATTCTGGGCAGGCGGCCCAACAGAGAGCATTTCCGGCTCTGGCCTCAGCACTGAATGCAGTCAAACCCAATCCCCTGTACCTTAGCCTATCCCAAGCACACCATCAGACCAGCATGCACACTCATCAATGCACAAGAGTGGACATGGCAAACATAAGCACCACACATCCCACAAGCACTCACACAAGCACCATCCCCATGCAGACACAGCAACATCCACTGCCTCCACTGTGTCCCCCTCCTCCACGTCCCCCTCCTCCCTCCCTGTCTTGTCTCCACTCACACATGCATGCACTACATCCTCAGCCACTACCTCCATCACCAGCATGCCCCTCACCACACACCGCTCATGTGCAATCACCACCCCCACTATCATACACACATCCCCAGTGTCCTCTCCGAGTGTGTCTGTGAGCACTCCTCCCAAAGTACACAAATGCAGGCACACACCCACCCAACAGCCATCCACGTCACAACAGCCTCCGGCCCATGCACCTTCACCCAAATTAAGCAAACATACTCCTCTTACAACCACTACCTCTTCCTCCACTCCCAAACCCCCTCCATCTTCCCATCCCAGTGTGTCTAAGAAGCTTTTCCTGGCTAACATTGACCTCTTCCCTACACCTCCCCCCGTCCTTCCCCTAGGGGCAAGCTTTCCAGGTCCCAGCCAAGCACCTCAGCCACCAAAACCCCAGACACAGTGATGCCAGCAACTGCAGGGTCATTGAGTGCGCCACCCATCAGGGCTGCCAGTGTGCCACCTTGCGAGGCCAAGGACATTCCGCCACCTGCCAAGGTGAAGAAGGTGCCCACATCCCAGAGGGAGAAGCCACACTTACCAGCCACCAAGGGCTCCGCCAAAACAAAAGGGGACAGTGGCAAGACACCTGCGGCACCACCAAAGGTGGGGAAGGGACAAAAGCAGAAGAGCAGGTCAGGACAGGGCACAGTGGCACCGACTGAGGGACTGAGGGACTAGTGTCAACCCTTCTGTCAATGACTACACCAACCTGTACGGCGGCGAACACCGCAACCTGCCCTGCCCCGCCACCAGCACCGCCACCTGCACCGCCACCTGCACCGCCACCTGCACCGCCACCAGCACCTCCACCTGCACCTTCACCAGCACCACCACTTGCACAGCCACCTGCACCGCCACCTGCAAGTCTGCAGCCTCAGCAACAGTCCCCAGTATCTTCCCCAGTGGATGCACCACCGCCAGCACCGCCACCAGCCCCACAACGTGCTAGGACAGTGGCACCACAGCTGGCATGGCTACCATCCCCAGTGGGCAGCCATCCAAGGCTGGAGGAGACTTCCTGGACCCTGCCCAGCTTCCATGAGGCATGACTCTCATCACTGTTTGCACCTGCAGGTGGAAGGCGAAGCCGCAGCAGGGTGGGATATGTCTCTGCCTCCATGGCGTATCATGTTACCTGTTCCTAGGAAATCTCGTGGCACACACACCCAGGTGAGGGAATGGGACCTGCCAGACTGCATGTGGAGCACTCTGGGCACGAGGCCCCCTCCAGAACCAGTGGAGAATCACATCCATTACCTCAGTCCTTGGCAGGATGAAGCACTCTGGGCACACAGCCCCCTCCAGAACCAGTAGAGAATCACATCCACTACCTCAGTCCTTGGCAGGATGAAGCACTCTGGGCGCCAAGCCCCCTCCAGAACCAGTGGAGAAAAGCATCCACTACCTCAGTCCTTGGCAGGATGAAGCACTCTGGGCACCAAGCCCCCTCTAGAACCAGTGGAGAAAATCATCCACTACCTCAGTGCTTTGCAGGATGAAGCACTCTGGCCACAAGGTCCCCTCCAGAACCAGTGGAGACTGTTATCCACTTGAGAGACTGTGGCTTTGCACTCCCCAGGATAAAGCAGTGGGCAAACCACCCACTGGAAAGACTCGTGAGACTGTGGCTTTGCACTCCCCAGGATACAGCAGTGGGCAAACCACCCACTCGAAAGACTTGTGAGACTGTGGCTTTGCTCTCCCCAGGATAAAGCAGTGGGCAAACCACCCACTTGAAACACTTGAGAGACTGTGGCTTTGCACTTCCAGGATAAAGCAGTGGGCAAACCACCCACTGGAAAGACTTGAGAGACTGTGGCTTTGTACTCCCCAGGAAGCAGCAATGGGCATGGAGCCCCCTTGAGGAGCAGTCGCGTAGTGCTTTCATCCGGCTGAGGTGCCCCCTCCCCTTCCCCCTGAGGTGCCTGTTTTTTTTTTATCTGATGCCCCTGCAGTGTTCTCTCCGTTTCGAGTCAGGTATCTTGTGTGGGCTTCGCCCATGCATTTTGGGACCATTGGTCCACGGACAATGATTGGTACACTATCCGGACTTGTGTAGTTGGTGTACATATTTGTATATACTGATTTTTGAACTTTCACTATCTGATTTTTCATGATTACAATTGTTACAATCATTAAATTTTGTCCTTGCGTTCTTCCAGGGGATGAGGGGGTGGATATGTACTGTTGCTGCATGTATTTGTATGTATGGTGTTGTGGGCGAGGGTGGGGGTGGGGGTATTGCGTGTTGTGTGTGTGTGTCACTCTCTTTTCCCTCCCTCCTCCCCTGTGTTGTAGCTGCAGTACTCACAGTGGTTGTCGACTGCGTCTCTCCTGCTCCTGATACAGCAGGAGGAAGACCACCATGGGCAGTACATGTAACTTGGGCTCCTATGGTGTCCTGGTTCCTCGTTGGGTGTCGAGAGGTGAGTGGTTTCCCTTCTGTGTACTTTTTCTGCCGTGCTTTTGATAGCGTTGGTTCTGCCCTGGAAAAGCTGTCAGATAGGCCTGTTGTAATACAGTGGGTGGTACTTTGTCCTCCGCCTGTCTGTTGGTGGTTGCAGTCACGGTGTTTGTTTCTACCGCCTTGGCGGTCGGAGTGTTAAAGTGGCTGTCCATGTTGGCGGTTTCCGCCAAGGTTGTGATTCCATTTTTTTTTCCACTGGCCTGTTGGCGGTATTACCGCTTCTTTATCACCATCCGCCAGGGTTGTAATGAGGGCCATAGTCAGCAACATACCACCTGCAGACGCATCTGCACTCATGTCAGCCATTCTTTTAAAGCCCAGAAACAGTTGCAGATTATTGAGCATTTTAACAGAGTACCAGTTGAAGGCCCTGATACAGGAGGTGCTAACATGTTGGAACTCAACCTATTGTATGTTGCAACGTTTGAGCAGTTAAAACAGATCAATGACTATGCCATTGAAAGTGGAGCTGATGCAATTGGGAGAGCTATGACCATGGATGTGGACAAATGGGGCCCAGTCAAATGCCTCGCACAGATTCTGCTCCCTTTTGAGGTTTTCATGTGGGAAGTTAGCAAGGAGGACAGTACAATGGGCCAAGCTTTCCCACTATTGCATCTGCTACAGGAGCAGCTAAAGAAGGTGTCTGAACAGGCTGAAGGCTGTGAACAGAAACCCAGAAGTGCATGTCTTGGTTACTAGCCTAAACTATCGCTTGACATGTAATACAAGGATGCAAAATTATATTATCTCATCCAAAGAGTACATCTGTGCCAGCCTACTTGATCCATGCTACAAAAAAATGATTCCCTCTATCATTCCTTTTTTTCTGAAGGGGATGTTTCACAAAACAAGAGGTGGATTGTTAAGAAAGCAGGAGAACTGGAAGAAGAATGGCTGGAACTTAGAGTCCCACTACTCAGTTCTGGGGTGCTGCCTTTAACTTCCAGAAAGAGCAGTCTTGGCTCACATCCGCCAACCCCACCAACAAGAAAACCGGCAACAACAGCAATAGAAGAATCAGATCCAACCTCTGCATTGGTTTGATTTCAAGTGGCAGGTCTTAAGTCCAGTGAAGATGTGAAGGAAAAAGCGGTTGAGCAGGTGGCAGCACCAATGACCATTCAGAGGGTATGCGGATGACCTGAAAGAGGTACATGTGGATTAAAACCCATTGGTGTATTGGTATGGGAAGATGCACCAATGGCCAGAGCTCAGCCAGGTGGCAATCACGTTTCTGGCTTGTCCTGTAGACAGCATGTCTGCTGAATGTGTGTTCAGTACAGCTGGTGCAGTTGTTACAATGAGAAGGTCCGGTCTCTCTCCTCAAAATGTGGAGAGATTGACCATGATCAAAATGAACCAGCATTTCATACCACCTGATTACACCATTCCTAAAACACCACAGGAGGAGGAAGAGGATGATTGGTCTGAATCAAGGGTGTTAGCTGGCCAACTTCTGGAAGAACCACCAGAGTTTGAGGATGAACTCTATTTCCTGAATTGAGTATAGAAGTGCCACTACCGAACTTTTTCATTCTTTCTCATTCACCCTCTTATTTCTTTCTTTGTTTTAATTTTTTTTTAGTGCAACATTATGTCTGAGTCGGATTTATGCAGTCCCACCATTGAATTGATAGTCACATACAAGCCTGGATTGAAGTTCGACCCATGTGCAGTTAAGGAGCCCCCCATACCCTGCAAGATGTTGGAGATGCTGCCTGCCTCCTTCACATGACATTGCCTAACTCATACATCACCAAGCAGGGCTGTCTTAGAAGATCATTGATGAAAAGACTGCCAGTGCCAATGTCGAACTCCAATATGTGGATACCATCAGAGAGAAGGTATTTTGTTCCCAACCATGCTTGGATTGGAAGAGTTAACTAAGTAGCTACTGCACCAATGAGTGGTGATACAATGATTGATTGTGATTGTGAATTTGAGTGATAACTGGTGTATGTGGTGACTGACAGTGAGGCAGCAAGTTCCATAAAACTGTAAACGTGTTTCTGATGATTTGCGATATTTGGGTGCTAATGGGTGATCTTTTTTCCTGAAAGTGAATGGCCTTTCAAAAGTAGTGAAATTTACGTGCAGGGTCTACTCCTTTTTGCTGGTTCCTCTTGATAAATCAGCCAGTTTGCTTACAAAACACAAATCTATACAAAAAAACATTCCAGTTCTGTTTCTCTTTTTGGTATTCAACTGTAGTAGACTTCACAAGTCTACCTTGCTCGGTTTGGGACTGGGACAGAATTACTTTGAATCTGAAGGAGGAAAATGAAAGGACTCAGGGACGGACTACAGCTAGAAAGGAGAAAGTTATCAACTTCAAAAAGAACTCATGATGATGGCGAATACTCTGAAGTCTAGTACTTACTCAGATATGTGAACTGGAGAGAGGTGTGTTGATTTGGAAATACTCCTGGGTATGTGGTTACTGCACTGCTAGGTCAAATGTGAAACTCCTCTTGTGTTCATTCTCTGCCTCTGAGTCATCTGCTTCTTCCCTAAAACGTCCAATGAAAAGTCCAAAGTAGTCCATCCCAATGCTCTGCCCACCCTCTCTACCCACAACAAGTCCCTCCCCCCAAAATAAAAAAAAAACAAAAAAAACTGCTTAAAAAAGGGCACTGTCTATATGGGTCTGGAGCTGGTCAATGCTCTGCTCTAATCTGGTGAGTCGGCTCTCCAAACAGTACATCCACTGCAGGATGAGCTTTTAAAATGCCCTGTTGGTGCAGGAGAGTGAAGCAGCAGATGCAGTCAGGGACCCTGACTGCTGGCGTGGTGCCGGTGATGTAGTAGCCAGAAGGCAGGTTGCTGGTGTGCCCTTCTGATGGGTCCCGGGTCCGAGGCGGCTGTTTTGGCCTCTTCCTCTTCGAGCATCACCAGGTGCTGATACTCAGCTCGAATGTTTCCCAACTTCTGAAGCTACAGAGGGGCCACTATTTCCTGCCTAGTTAGTGGTGATCGTCGGGCAGAAGTAGCTATATCGAAGAAAAGAAAAAATAACAAACAACAAATTGCAAACAATGGTCTGAACAAACATTTGTTCAAATGATAAATAATGAGTGGCACAGTAGCACTACATTGCTGGTCCCCCTAGGGACAATAGAATTTGATATGATCATTGTTTATGATGAGGAGAATCACAGGGCCAATATGTTATTTGTCTACCTACACATGCCTCACATAAGAAGCACTAACTATCTCAGAGAAAAGGATAAAGAAAGAATAAGACCAGATTAAAAAGCTGGTGATTTCATTGTTTCTTTTAAAGGCATTTTTAGTAACTAATTAGACACATTTGTTGGAAAAGTAAAAAAGAATGCACTCTCATTATGATGAGTAAGGCATCATGCACTATGGAGTACAAGTTGCTGTGCCAAATTATTGAAGGCATGCTAGCCGGCACTTCAAGTACTTTGCTACTGTCTGCTGCTCGGGCAGCTGTATCTGACATTTGTCTGTCTTTAATTCTAATGGCCCTGCTCTTACCCACATGCCTCTCACTTTGTTTAGTTTCTACTGTGACTCCAAAGAGGCAGATGAATAAACAAGATACATAACACATGTCGTATATAAAATGAGGACTTATTATCCTTTCTGCCACAGGGAGATTGGGGGGAAACGATGCACTGCACGATAGAGAAATAAGTGGGCTATTTAGATTGTATATGGCACGTTCTTTAGGGAGTATCCCCTACGCCAAACTTGAAATCAGATTGAACACTTACTAGTTCCACTTTACTCACTGGTCTCGCCCGCAATCACAAATTCTTTCCAACAAATTGATTCAGTGGGCAAGGAAAGTAAAGAAACAACTTGACTAACTCTGCTGCAGAGTAAGGCAGATGAATTAGGTAAGTAGGCAGTGCTTTTGCTACAGAATCATAGATGGGCATCACAGATCTATCTACAAAAGAAGAGCTCCTTTCTTAATTCATCCAAGCAATTATTCAACTGTTACTTTATTCTTCCCCTATATAAAGTATACATCTATAGACACCATGATTTAAGCTTTATATTCTCTCATCCAGACTACAACCCAAATTCACAATCCTTTATCCATTTATTCAGTACCCACAATATCCATCCTTCCTTTCAATCATCCTTTCACCTATCCATCTATTTACCCAATACCATTACTCACCCACGCATCCTTTTTCATCCATCTAGACATCCTTTCCTTTCTCTCTTTTCACCCTTCCTTTCCTTTTAACCTTCCGTTCTTTCCCGTTCCCATCAAGCCATCATTTTAGCATACAATATGTGTGCTTTTGCTGAGTTGCCGATAGAAGTGGCCATAAGTAACCCAACCACCGCTGTGATGAAGGGAGTTCATGAATCCTATCACGAAAACACCCTAGTAGCTAGTGAGTAACAGTAATTGTCAATAAGCAAGCAATTTGACTTACCAGCGCCCATCCCTGCCATTGCGTCTCACCCTGCTCCATCTGCTCCTGCAGCGGTGGACTTTAGCCAGCTCCTCCTACTCCACTGGTGATTGGTGTGGCTATATAAACACAGTATACAGTTTTTACATGCAAGATCCAAAATCAAAATGTAACCACAACCAATACAGTACAGTTAGAACTGCAGTATCTTTTGTCAAAAATATCACTCTGTGCATTTTGTTGGAATGTTAGAAAAGCCAGATAGGCAAGCCAACCAAAAGCTTTGCGTAATAAAGGGGCAGACAAGCCAACCAGTTGCTCCACGTAATAGAAGGGCATAGCTATAGCCAATGATTGACGATGACTCTGAATCATTGAAGAGCAATGAAGGGGTGGAATAGAAAATGGTCAATGAAAGACAGAAAAAAATAATGCAGGAATTACTTAAACAAAACTTGGTTAGGGGAGTTGGAAAAAGTAAACAAACTAAACCTAAAAGTAGTATAAAAGTGGGGAGAGGTAAAAGTTATGGAAATATTAATAATATTAAATAATATGACTTATTGGGATGAGCAGAGCCATCAGCATCGGTGCTGGTGGTCAGCATCTCACCAGCTTCTGCCAGACCTGCCGGTGCAGTGCCCTTCTTCTTGCCCTTGGGTGCTGATATAGGATTAGAAAGAAGATTTAAAAAATGCATTAGTGGTACTGTTAACCTCCACAAAAGGATTATATAACAGCTAAATGCAATTATTAGATTGCCTATGGTACCATACTAGTATGATCAACTATCTTTGAGTTGGTTATACTCCTAAAATCCCTATTCCAAATTTCCTTATTAGAATGAATGCATTGAAATGAATGATCTTTCATTTTATTCTCATTTATCAAGCCCCTTGATGGAACAACTCTGTTCTCTTTTTTACAGTGCATGCATACTCACATCAATGTGAAATTTCTTGGGAATGTATGTGCTACATAAAGTGACAGAGAACGGTAGCTCACTGATATCACTAATTCACTATGATGTTAGGAGTAGGACAGAGGAGTCTGCATTGCAATGGCTTCCAAAGTGAGTGCCTACCAATGAGTATAAAAATCAATGAGGTAGCACCGAGCACCTGGTTAGCGCTAATTGGATCACGTAATAATTAATAATCTAATGTAAACTAAATGTAACTTACCCCTGAGAGGAAGCCTCATACTATTCTGAAAAAAAGTTAGCATTGTAGAACACAAACACAATAAAAATATAATACTCACCAACCCCGGAATCTCCATGCGAGCGGGTCCTGCTAGTGGTTGATAATATCCACTCAGTTGTGCACCAGCTGCAGGGTGTTATGCTAGACCTAGGTGGCAGCCCAGACCAAATGGCGCACCCTAGCTCAGTGCTGCAGATGCTCCTGCATAGAGTAACTGCTCCCAGGCCTACAGTCTGCAGCCAGCATGAAGGGAGGTAGTGCTGCACATGAAAAGCAAGTGCTACCACCTCCTCCTCGCTGAAGATCAGGCAAGGCTGCACCCCTTGATGGTGGCGCCACCCACAAGGCAGATGACCGCTGTTTCCCCACTGCTGCGCTGACATGGTGCTGGATGGGTAGGGTAGGAGAAAAGAAAAAGAATCAGGAGGAAAGGGCAGGAAAAAGGAAAAATAAACAAAAATATGAAAAGTCACAAAAAAATAAAAAAATTCAAACAACGTAAAAATAATGAGGCACCAAAAGAAACACTAATACAATAAATAAAAAGTCTCAGCACCATAAACAGAGTGAAAAACAAGATGGCCGTGCCCTTGCGAACTGCATGGTGCCGTTCGCTTGATATTCTGAAAGTGAGTACACACTTCACGTTGCGTGTGACATCAAAGTCAACGTCAAAGGGCCCAATGGAGAACTCCACCCGGTAGCGGAACTCCGCCTAGTGTGGCAGAGTTTTTTTACCACTCCGTGCACTCTACCGAGGCCTTATCACAACCAGCTGCACCGTCCACTCTGCCAAGGCCTTATAACAATCAGCTACACCATATTTTCCTTGATCAATGTTTTTCGACACATTATTTCTGAACCAGTAGCGTTGCAAAATTTTGTAAAGACACCAATGGACTTCTTCCTGGATAGTAAGTATCCAGCATATTTATATTTACAAAATCTGTACTCTCTGGATCAAAATCAGCTAAGTACTGAATTTCTGGGTAAGATTTCAAGACTATGGCCCTCATTATGACATTGGCGGTAAGTACCGATTACCGCCATGCTGACTGCCACCAACATACCACGACCGCAGTGGTATACCGTTATGCGTATTATGACCCACACATAGAAATCCGCCACTATACAGACACACACACGTCTGCCAGCCCAAAGGTCAGTGATAAAATGGCGGTACCAAAACCCACACCGTTACGCCAACAGAAATACGCCCAGAGCATTATGACCCATGAATCACTGCGGCGAACATTCAAGCGCGGTAAACCATTGGCGGTACAAACCACTGCACTCAAAATACACACACACTAACAAATCTACACCACATTGGGCAATTCAAACTACACACACCTGACACACATACACACACCACACTCACAACACTATAAAACACACACACACACACACACACACTACCCACAACTCTTTACAAAACAAAATGGCAACTCAGAGAGAGAGAGACACCAAGATCACCCACACAACCAAAGCCACAAAACACCATCACCCATACACCATCCACACATCTCACAGCACACACCCCAAAACATCACCCCACACACCCTCACACACACCACTCACACTACACCCATGGCACCAAAAAGATACCTCAGGTTCTCAGAGTAGGAGCTAAGAGTCATGGTGGAGGAAATCGTCCGGGTAGAGCCACAGAGTCGTGGACAGGGTCAACGCCGTGGGACAGCACCCAAGAACAAGGGATGACATCAGGAAGAGGTGGAATGAGCTACAGGGGAAGGTGCGTTCCGTGGTTGCAAGACACCAGATAGCTGTACAGAGGACTGGCGGTGGACCCCCACCTCCTCCCCCACAACTAACAACATGGGAGAAGCAAGTCTTGGCGATCATGTACCCTGAGGGCCTGGCAGGAGTAGCAGGAGGACTGGACTATGGTAAGTCAAATCTTCACTACTTTCACCCCACCCTACCTGCATGCCATCACAAACTCCTACCCTCACCCCCATCACTCCACCATCTCACATATACCCCACCATCACAACCCACCGATCTCAATAACAAGCCCTGCATGCAACACCAATGCATGGTCCCCAATTACAGACCTGCATGGATACCCCACATCACAGCATGCACACTAGGGACAATCACTTAGCCAACCAAATCACAACTCACACAAGCCAAAGCTGCCTTAGTAATAACCATAGAGGGGAACATACCCATGCACAAGATATCACACGCAGAAACAATAACACTACATTTACATCCCCACAGAACCCCCACACAACGTCACCGGAGTGGAGGTACCAGCAACATCCAGTCCCCCCCAGAAGAGTCCCACAGTGATGACAGCAGCTCTGCACGCCTGGATCAGGATGACCAACCTTGCCCATCAGGGACCTCTGAACAGTCGGTGACCCAGCCACAGTCCCAAACCACCACAGAGCCTCTCCCTGAGGAAACACCAGCACAGCACCCACCCAGCAGTCCCATCCCTCTGTCCCCAAGACACGTCAATCAGCAGTGTGTCTACCACTGCAGAGACCCCAGGCAACCCCACAAACACAGGATGATCAGGGATCTGGGGTCAGTGGCAGTGGGCACACGGTTCAGGGGACAAAGGCCCAGGACAACAGGGAAGCTGGGAGGACTGCTGTGCGACAGGGGCAGGACAGGCCAAGAGAACCGACTCTCCACAAGGCACTTACCAACATCCTAGGAACATACCACCATTCCCAGGAGACCATGGGCCAGATACTGGCCTAGCTGCAGGAGACCCAGAGGCTGCAGGAGAGACGGTACCTGGGGATCAGGGAGGACCTGAGAGACATCCACACCACCCTGGTCACCATTGCAGGGGTGCTGGCAGACATGGCCAACACCATGAGGGAGGCAGTGGCACAGCAACAAAATAAGACTCTCCTGAATGTCCCACTCTGTCACCCTGTCCACCTTGAACTGCCATTGCCCCACTCCCTATACCCCCTTGGACAATGTATTTGTGATACCAATAGACTGCACTCTATCCTGGACATTCCTCCACCATTAACCCAGCCCATTGCAATACCCCTACACTTATTATCACAGAAATAAACACCCTTGGAGCAAATACAAGTATGGAGTCTGTCAATTGATTGAAATATGTATTAGTTTAACAAGCTGTAAACATTGCAATTCAAATGTACAGTTATATATACATAGGTATGACCTGTAGTGGGCAGCAGTAAACACACCAGGAGCCAGAGTGGGGCACAGATATCTGAAAATAGAGATGCCAAAGGGTACTGTAAGTGGCCATAGAAATAGGAAAATCAGGCTGCCATGTACAATGTCCAACACAAAACTGCAATGGAAGGTGAAGTTACAATGCCTTGCCTGTGTGTCACTGGAAGTACTGTTGAATTATAGTAGTTCTGTAGTCCACATCCTCTTCCTCTGCCTCCTCTTTGTCACTGTCCACAGGCTCCACCGCTGCCACACGACCATCTCCAGCCGCATCCTCCTGCAGAAAAGGCACCTGGCGTCTTAAGGCCAGATTGTGCAACATGCAAAATTGATCTGGCACGCCTTCTTAGGTCAGTAGTACAGGGATCTACCTGTTAGATGGAGGCAACGGAATCTGGCCTTCAGGAGGCCAAAGGTGCGCTCAATGATCCTCCTTGTTCGCCCACGTGCCTCATTGTAAAGTTCCTCTGCCCTTGTCCTGGGATTAATCACTGGGGTCAGTAGCCATGAGAGGTTGGGGTAACCAGAGTCATCTGTAAACATTGAGAGATACCTGTTACCCAGACACTCACCCTTAGGGCCAAATCCACACCCATATACCTACATCAACTGGGTGGGGACCATGGGCTCACCTATTAGCCACACCCTATGCCTCCGGAATTGAGACATCACATATGGAATGCTGCTATTCCTCAAGGTAAAGGCATCATGCACAGAGCAAGGATACTTGGCATTCACATGGGAGATGTACTGGTCCGCCAAACACACCATCTGCACATTCAGAGAGTGAAAGCTTTTTCTTTTCCTGAACACTTGTTCATTTCTCCCGGGGGGGGGGGGGGGCAAATGCTATATGTGTACCCTTAATGGCACCAATGATGTTGGGGATATGTCCCAGGGCATAAAAGTCAGCCTTCACTGTGGCCAAATCCTTCACCTGGGGAATACAATAGTTGTGCATGTGTTTCGTCAGGGCAGACAACACTCTGGTCAGCACATTTGAGAACATAGGCTGTGACATCCCTGATGCCATGGCCGCTGTCGCTTGGAAGGAACCACTTGCCAGGAAATGGAGCACTGACAGGACCTCCACTAGAGGGGGGATACCTGTGGGGTGGTGGATAGCAGATATCAGGTCTGGCTCAAATTGGGCACACAATTCTTGGATTGTGGCCCTATCAAGTCTGTAGGTCAGGATAATGTGCCTGTCCTCCATTGTCGCCAGGTCCACCAGGGGTCTGTATACAGGGGGATGTCTCCATCTCCTATTCATTCTCACCGGTTGAACTCTAGGGTGGAAAACGGTGAGCAGAGGGTTATATTCACACATATGTGAAAATAAAAATGCATTTTTCCCTTTACAGAACAGTATGTGAATACGAAAGTCAGTTGATGTGCCAATGTCTGCTTTGACTCAGTTAGGTGCCATGACCTGTGCTCCCCTGAAATGGTGGCTGCCTGACCTGTGAGGAGAGACAAGTGGAAATTAGGCAATTCCGCTGGCGTTGTGTGCCGTTGCGGTTGGAAGTCGATGACCGCCAAGCAATTTCCAATTGGTTATCATTGGGCCCTTTGAGTTCCAGGAGCCAATTGCGATGCACGCCAGCAGTGACGGTAAGAACCGCTGCAGACGTGACCGCCATTTTCTATCTGTTCACTCACTTGCTACCTGACCTGGAGAGGACCTACACTGCAAGTGCTGCTGTGACCTGTGTCTAGAAGTGACAATGGCTCGAGTGTCTGGGGAAAGGGCCCCGCCTTCACTTCAGAGGAGTTGGAGAGACTGTTGGATGGGGTCCTACTTCCTCTATGGGGTCCTACTTTACTCTATGGTCCTCCAGACAAACAGGTGAGTACACTGTGAGCATGATGCGTCGGCCATGAATGTATGGATTGCTGTGTGTGTAAGCCTTGTGTAGGGGGGGCTGACGGGTCCTGGAGTGTTGCATGTCTGGTGGTCAATGTCTGTGTAAGGGGATGAGAGGGATATTGTGGGCCATGAGTGTAACAGTCCGGACGGTATGATTAATCCCTTTGTTCTATGGATATTTTCCTGCAGCTCAGCACCCTTAAGAAAAAGGGTATTTGGCATGCCATCGCCAAGGAGGTGCGGACCCTGGGGGGTCTTTGACAGGCAGAGCACCCACTGCCGCAAATGGTGGGAGGACCTGGGCCGCTGGGCAAGGAAGACGGCTGAGGCCCAGCTGGGGCTAGCCTCCCAACGAGGAAGGGGTGCCCATCATACCCTGACCCCCCTGATGTTCTGCATCCTGGTGGTGGCCTATCTGGAGTTGGATGGACGCTTGAAGGCGCTCTGAAGCACTCCAACCCCAATAGTGTTAGTGGGCATCTACTACTGGGCAGGGTCCTGTTGGTTTCAGGTGTGCAGCCAATGGCGTTGGGTAATGTACACCATGGGCTTTGTAACTGGTAGTGCATGGCCTAGTGCATAGGGCGGATCCCTGTGTGTTGTGTATGCCAACTGTAGTGTTGTTGCTGGCATTGACCAAGTGTATCCTCTGCCTCTCCCCCCTTCTTCTTTTGTCACCCTGTCCTTGTGTGCATTTGCATCATCTGGCAGAGGAGCAGAGGCACTGGCGACAGATGGAGCTGCATCCCACGTGGGCCTGGAGGCCGAATCTACCGACGGTGAGGGCACCAGTGGGATGGAGGGCTAGGAGAGCACCACGACTGAGACAGGAGGGGACACTACAGACAGTGACTCCTCCTCTGATAGAAGCTCCATGGTAGTGGCGGACACCTCTGTGCCCACCCCAACAACAGGTACAGCTGCCACCCCCCTACCAGCACCACCATCCCAGCAGCCCCTCAGCTTATTTCCCATACCGCTCATCCAGGAAGGTGGGCATCTCCTTCGCCCCAGGCACCTCAGGCCCTGCCCCAGTCAGCCCTGCTGCCCTCATTGAGGAGGCTATTGACCTCCTGAGATCCCTCACTGTTAGGCAGTCAACCATACTGAATGCCATCCAGTCTGCCGAAAGGCATTTGCAACAAACAAATGCATACCTGGAGGGCATTCACTCTGGCGTGGCGGCAACCGAGAGCATTTCCTGCTCTGGCCTCCGCAACGATGGCAGCCATTGTCCCTGTCTCCAGCCTCCCCCTCCAACTTCCTCTATCCAGTCCCAATCCCCTCAACCCCAACCTATCCCAAGCACACCTTCAGACCAGCATTCAACCAAATCAAGACACAGAAGTGGCTCAGGCAAACACAAGCACCACACTTCATCTCACAGGCACTCACACATGCACCATCCCCATGCAGACACACCAAAATCCACTGCCTCCACTGTGCCCGCCTCCTCCTCCTCGTTCACCTCCCTCCAAGTTGAATCTCCACTTACACCTGCATGTACTACATCCTCATCTACTACCCCCATCACCAGCACACATATCACTACACGCCCCACACTAGCAGTCACCACCCCCACATCCATGCACACGTCCCCTGTGTCCTCTCCCACTGTGTCTGTGACCCCTCCTCCCAAAGTACACAAACACAAGCACACACCCACCCAACAGCCATCCACCTCACAACAGCATCCAGCTCATGCACCTGCACCCATGCACAGAAGACTGACACTTCCTACAAGCACTCCCTCTTCCTCCAGTCCCAAACCTTTACCCCCTTCTCGCCCCAATGTCCCTAAGTAGCTTTTCCTAGCCAACATTGACATATTCCTTCCCCTCCCGCCCCCGTCTTTCACCTCGGGCCAGGGTGGCTAGAACCCAGCCCAGCACCTCAGCCACCAAGTCCACGTCTGCTGTGGTTTCTGCAGCTGTGAGAGGCTCCCATCAGCCCAGCCAGTGTGCCACCAACACCTGCCAAGGCCAAGAAGGTTCTGCCACCTTGCAAGGGCAAGAAGGGGACAGCCTCCAGCAAGGAGAAGGAGGCACAACCAGCCAGCAAAGCCAAGTCAAAGACTCCAGCTGCCAGAAGCAAGGAGGCACCACCATCTGCCAAGGCCAGGAAGGGGCACAAAACACCAGCCAGGGCACTTAAGCTGTCTGAGGCTGCAGGTGAAGGCCCGGAGGCTACCACCACAACCGCCAGCACCGCCACCTGCACCACGGCCAGCAACGCAACCTGCACCGTCGCAAGCACCACCATCTGCACTGTTGCAAACAGCTTCACTGCCAGCAGCAGCAGCCCGAGTGTGCAGCCGTCTGAAGCTGTGGGGGAAGGGCTGGAGCCTCCCCCCACCTCTGGCAGCACCGACACCGGCACCGCTACCAGCACCGACACCTGCACCGCCCTAAGTACCGCCACCTGCACCGCCGCAAGCAGCACGACTGCCAGCAGCAGCAGCCCCAATCGGCAGCTGTCCAAGGCTGCAGGGGAAGGGCTGGAGCCTCCCCCCAGCACTGGCAGCACTGACACTAGCACCGGCACTGCCACCACTATACAGCCGTCCCCACCGGCGGATGGACTGAAGTCCTGTCTCCATGGAGTGTCATGCATCCTGCCCATAGAAAATCGTGTGGGTCTGACACCCAGGTGAGTGACTGTGGCCTTGCACTCCCCATGTGCTGCATCACAGGGCACAAAGCCCCCCTCCAGAACCAGTGGAAGAAGGCATTCACTCACCATGTCCTTGCCAGGATGAAGCACATTGGACACAAAGCCCCCTCCAGAAAGAGTGGAAGAAGGCATCCACTCACCCTATCCTTTCCAGGATGAAACACACTGGGCACAAAGTCCCCTCCAGAACCAATGGAAGAAGGCATCCACTAGCGAGGCTTTGGCCTTGCACTCCCCAGGGCCAAGCAGTGGGCAACCCACCCACTTGAGAGACTGTGGCTTTGCACTCCCCAGGACCAAACAATGGGCAAACCACCCACTTGAGAGACTGTGGCTTTGCACTCCCCAGGACCAAACAATGGGCAAACCACCACTTGAGAGACTGTGGCTTTGCACTCCCCAGATCAAGCAGTGGGCAAACCACCTACTTGAGAGACTGTGGCTTTGCACTCCCCAGGACCAAGCAGTGGCTAAACCACCCACTTGAGAGACTGTGGGCTTGCACTACCCAGGACCAAGCAGTGGGCATGGAGCCCCCTCCAGGAGCACTGGCGTTGTACCATCTTCCGGCTGAGGTGCCCCCCTTCCCCGTCCCCCTGAGGTGCCTGTGTGTTTTCGACCTGATGCCCCTGCAGTGTTCTCTCCCTATTGAGGCAGGAGTCAAGTGTGGGCTTGGCCTATGTGTTTTGGCCCAGTGGGCCACGGACATTTTGAGTGGGCATTGAATATATTGTATATATTGTAAATACTGTTTTTGATTTCTGAACGGATTTCTAAGTATTTCTAATAGTACACTCTTTTGACTCCATTCCTTTTGTCCTTGCGTTATTCTTGAGGGTTACAGGGTGTATATGTAATGTTGTTGCATGTGTTTTTGTATATGGTGTTGGGGGTGAGGGTGGGGGTGTTGCGTGTTGCATGTGTGTGTCACTCTCTTCCCCCCCTCCCTTGTGTGCTAGGTGCAGTACTCAATGTGGTCATCGTCGCCGGCATTGGTGCAACTGGTGTATGAGCAGATACACCAGCATGGTGAAGACCTGCAGATTGGGCTCCATGGCATCCTGGTTCTTCCTTGAGTGTCAAGAGGCGAGTCATTTCCCTTCAGAACACTGTTTCCGTTGTGCTTTTGATGGCGTTTGTACGGCCCCGGAAAAGGTGGCGAATAGCCCTCTTGTAATACAGTGGGCGGAACCTTGTCTTTCGCCTGGCTGTTGGCGGTTACCGCAGCGGTGTTTGTTGCTACCGCCGTGGCGGTCGGAGTGTTAAAGTGGCTGTATGTGTTGGCAATTTATGTTGCTCATTTTTTTCTTTCTTAACACCACCTGAAAACTCATTGCATTAAAATGCACATGCATTGAATAAATGGGATGCAATTAATACATGCTTTACATAGTCATTATGCCCACATATTATTTAGAGTCAGCACATTATGTAGGCGCGCTTTAGAGAACTACTAACAATAGCCACTTTGCTCACTGGCGGAAGTATACATTTGTGCTTGCCTCATTTTGTTTCAATTCAATCCTTCTTGTGAATCAGGGTCTAAATGTGCACCTGTCAATGTATTCCTCCACTCTTTTGCATATTGAACAACCACACCTACACGTTCTGCCTTCTTGTGTAGGTGAATATGATAACTCAAAGAGCTGATAGATCGCTTCTGAGATCCGTGTTACTTCTGCAGGTCATGGACTTTTGGATACCATCAAGGTTAAGTCAGCCTTTTATCCTTCTGAGGTTGATATAATGAGTTCAAGTATTATAATGACGCTGACAAATATGTATATATTATATATATATATATATATATATATATATATATATATATATATATATATATATATATATACACATTTCTATGTAATACACCTTGGTTACAAAAGTACATAACAAATTACTTATAATGTGCATATGGCAGGGTCTATGCCAGTGTTTCCCAACCTTTTGACTTCTGTGGACCCCCACTTTATCAGTACTGGAACCCGGGGATCCCCACTAAATCATTATTGGTATCTGGGGACCCCCCAGTGAGTCATTACTGAAAGCGGGGGACCTAATTAATTAATATTATTACATTTTCTAAGCAGCCACAGACCCCCTGAGGAGGCTTGACCCGCAGGGGCCCCTGGACCACAGGTTAGGAACCACTGTTCTATGCCATTCGTTCAGCCATTAAATATGTTCTGATTTATTTGGATGGCTTTGTGCTCTGCAATCAAATATTTCAGCCATTGCAAAAAACAATGTCAGGGCCGTATTGGCCGTATCGGGTTTCAGGCGGTTTCCCGGTAGGCTGGAAAAGTGGGGGCCGGTTTTTCAGCAATAGAGGCCTGTTTGTGACTAGGGCCTGTTCTTGCAGCAGTGCTGCAATATCAGCCCCCAGTAACAAAAGCACAAAAGCAGCAGTGCTTTATCCTTCCACCCAGGGGCTGGTCTGACAAAATTGCCAGAGCCGCTTTGGCTTAACAGTCCAGCCATGAACGATGTAATTAGATGCTCTAGTGCTGGCAGGAAAACCCTATCTTGAACTGCGCTTAAATTGACAATAGTGTTCGGGTTTCTCTTCTGGCTTGTAATATATATGACGCTCTCTCACCACAATGAAGACGAAGTTGGATGCTAAACGTCTGTGAGTGTAATCTTATCAGTGCTCCAGTGCGTTGAGTAGTATTAAAATAAGCTATGATGTTGCTTGCTGTTTGGTAAACAGGAGAAGAACTGCAATCTAGGCCCATATTTATACTTTTTTTGCGCCGCATTTGCATCATTTCTTGAAGCAAAAGCGGTGCAAACTTGCAAAATACAATTGTATTTTGTAAGTTTACGCTGTTTTTGCATCAAAAAGTGGCGCAAATGCGGCGCTAAAAAGGTATAAATATAGGCCCTAATGTGAAATTTTAACCCTACAAAAAGAACATTTGGAACAGATGTATTAAGCCCTTTAGCAATTGCAAACTCTGCAGTTTGACAAAATCAGTGGGCTTGTGACCCCTAAAGCAATATTTCTAATCTGCAAACCTCATTTAATAATTAAGAAAACAAGGTGTTTCTTCCAAATTGTGATTCGGTGTCCTTTGTATCTTTGGTTTGTCACTGCAGATCCTGACTTAAATGATTGACCAATTACTGACTCCAAAAATCTGGGTGGTAAGTGATTCACAAAGTGTAGGGGGGCATCTTTGAAACCTTTTTCCAACACAAATTGGGGTGGAAGCCTCAGGGGAATAGGTAGTGGGACAAGGGACCACTGCCTTCTCTCCCTAAAGTTTTCCAAAATGGAAACCTTTTTTTAAAGCAACCCCAAATCCTTTAAGGAACACAGGCTCCCTTGAAAACAAAAAAGAAAATTCTCTGTTTTCAAATGCAAACACAGAGTTAATGGTCTGCTATCCCTTGCAGGCTGCCATCTCTGTGATTGCAGCCAATCTCAATGGTTTACATGATGAAACTTGCATAATAAATATTAATAAGGAAGGTTGTTCTATGACCTGCCCCCCATGATTCCCTATTTTGTGAACAGACCTATAAGACATGGAATGTGTCACACCTTGAGAGTGAGAGAAAACCTAGTTAGGTTCTCCCAATACAACAACAAACCACAGTGTAGTAACTAGGCTATGGAACAACTCTTCACATAGCAGGACCTTTTAAAAGAGACACCTCACCCACTTAATAGTGGCATACTTCATCATCGGCTGTCTATCCACACCCCGGTAAGATGGTACTACCGGGGCGGACTCAACCAATTAGTTGGATAATGGCTTTTTGCTGTCGAATTATTATCCTTCTCAGGGGTGGCTCCTCTGCCGTGGCAGAGAGGTGTCGCCCCCTAGCTGAGCCAGCAGATGAAAAATAAAACTATTTTTTTTTCATCTGCTGGCTCAGTCAGCCCTGTGTACAGGGAGGAGTGGGGCTGGGCCACAGGAGGTAGGAGGTGGGAGGGGGAAGAGGGGAGAGTGCACTAAGTGTGCATTTGTGTTTGGCTGTCGTCTGAGGCCGGCGAAACACACATGCACACTTAGGTTTCTCCAGCCTGGCTGTATATAGACACCCCAGGCTTGTGTATGAGCGGCAGTCCGAGCCGCTCAGACCAATCCTGACACTGCTTTCATGCCATGTTTAGCATCTAAGCAGCACCAGGATTGCTGGGGAGCCTGTGCTGGTGTCCCAGCGACAGCTTGGACACCACAAGAGGAGCGAGGTGGCTGGGGACGGGCAGCGCAACAGAAACCGTGTTTTCTTTTTAAATGTTGTTTCCCCCGTCGTCTTCTGTCGTTCCCCTGTCCCCACTTGACATATGCGGAGGCCGCCACTGATCCTTCTAGTCACACATAATTTAGAAATCCCTTACTTGCTCAACTGAAATAACTTATCACCATTGCGTTCTGATGTCATAATGCTTGCAGTGAGAGCCAGCAACCAGGGGGAAGGTAGGACATGGAGCATAATTAAATCTGCAGTTTAAACAGCAAAAGCAGAATCTGGATATTTATGACAACATGTTTCTTTTATGCAGGCAAGAGCAATCCCTCCTCTACATATTCTGAGGTCTGGAACCTAAATATTTGGGGCATGATTTAGATTTCAGTGTGCCAAATATCCTGTCTGCCGAAATATAAATTCATGGGAAATATATTGTGGTTTAGACTGGAGTAGACACGTTTAATGCCCATGTAGTGTGTGTTGGCATAGGAATATTAATTAAGGTTTAGCGAGTATGTGTATGTTTTTAAATATTGGGAGGTGTGTAGTTTTAGTATGTTTTGAAAATTATTATATATACATTGATTTTTAACATAACTTTTTTATTATCACGTATTCCTGACACTTTTTGCACATAGGTTTACTTTAGACATACTATTTAAAAGGGCCATTTTATAACTTTGGTTTACATATTTTAAACTTACTAAACATTTACATATTTTGTTATATTTTAAAATATCTTTTAGCATTATTTTTTCACATAACATTTTATCTATGCAGTTTATATTGTTTGTGCTCTTTTTCACAAATCTTTAAACATTAGTTAGTTAATACGTTTTATATTTTTAAATAACATTAATTGAACATTTTTCTAAACTTATGCATATTTACCATATATTAAAAAATGCTTTTAAGTACTAATATATTTTATAGTACTTCATAAAATAGGTTTTTAAATTTTTCTTTCTATATGGTGTATACTTTTTGTAACATTTTTAAACGTGAATTTGTAAAAATACAATTATAATGACATTATTTCTTAATATCCATTGATTTGTATGGCTGATTAGTCTGTTTTTGATTATATTTATTGATCATTTATTTAATGCTACCTTGTTTTTTAGTCTATTTTTAAATATTTTTTTATTACATTTCTACATGCACACACAATAACATTATAGTCATATGTAACAAGCTCAATCTTCATGTTGTGTACAATGGTGTCAACAAAAGGCATCGATACTACGTGCGAAAGATGCAATGGACATGATATAAAACAGAAACAACAAAAGGTAAGAAACAGATTTGAGGAACTTTCCCAATTAGGAAGCATCAACAATGGGGTCTGCACCGTTGCTTGACAATTGTGGAAGAAGTGAGTTGCACCTATACTGAAGAACAGTGTGCTTTAATAGTGCAGTAACAGATGCTATGTTAAAGTGGAAAGCACTCTGGGGAGAGTGGCAGTTGTTTTAGTTAGCAACGTAGGGACTAGAGGTGGTGTTGCAGGCACTGGAGGCATGGGTGAAGGAAATGCGGACATCTCGAGTGGTGTGGCAATAAGCGCTGAATCCACTGGGAAATCAAACAGGATAGTGTCCCAACTGGTAATAAGAGGTTTTTTTATGTAGGACCCATGTGTCCTCCCTGCGCAGTGCAGCACCATCCGCCTGAGCCCAAGCCTGCATGGAAAGCTCCCAAGCAGGTAGTGAAGGCGGTGTTAATGATCTCTAGCCACAGGTGATTAAGCATTTAGCAAGGAGGAGTCCCAAATCTATAAACCGCATGGGCCACTCAGTCGTAGCAAAACCAGCTACCCCATTAAGAAGGGGTCCACTCATGCACATAGCCACAGCCCCCCAACGGACTCAAAGCCTGCCATTTCGAGCCCCCGAAAAATCTAACAGCACGTGCAACTCAGAAGGCTCCAAACCCCGCCCATACTCTCCTGCGTGCCACAGAATTCTCAGCACAGTACTTTCACACAACACATCCCCACAACAATCACAGCTAGCAATGAAAGATGAATGCCCCCTCAAGTTGCGATTCCTACCATACTACACCTCCCAGGGTAACCATGACATCCTGAACAGAGGGAAGAGGCTCCTAAAAGCAGACCCAGAGCTCAGCACCCTGTCCTCCTCGGATCTAATATCTGTAGAATTCCAACCTGACAAGGACAACAACCGAGCAGAAGCCACCCTAACAACCTGGGAAACAACAGAAATAGCAGATCACATACTGATGTTCGCCTCCCGTTTTGAGACCTGGGGGATCTCTATAACAAGGCCAGCACCGATTAGATACCCGCTCCTGAGCACTAGCGCTTCCACAGCAGTGGTAGAACTTCCAACAACGACCCTGAAGAGTGCTCTCAGAGCCTCCTTCTGCCCCTCTGGTAATCAATGCACCCACCTGACTCAAATCCAAAATTCACGCATCGGAGCCTGCTTGGAGTGGCTGCCGGCAGCCCCAAAACCCCACGCCTTGCATGAGAATCACAGCCATTACGGGCAGGCCTAGTTCAGAAACATCTAAAACTCCTATCTTCGAACATAGCAGGCGCTCATTCATTGCTGGAAAGAGGATCCTCACCAATAGCCTGGAATAACATGGACATAATTGCACTTCAGGAAACCTGGTCACAACAGGTCCTCCTGCTATCAGGTTTCACATCTTTCTAAATAAACACAGTCAAGCACAAGCCACCAAGCGGTGGCCTAGCAGTCTACCTCTCATTAACCCTGAAAATAGATATAGAAGTGCTGCCACATGAAAGCAAAGACTGCCAAGTGCTCAAACTCAGCAACTGGAACTCCTATGGTAGCCCTACTGATTAACACCTACGTTCACCCCACCTCCGCATGCAAACGTGCTGCAATAACCAGCTTAACTGCCATCATCAGGTATTATCGCCAGTCCCATCCCAGCTGGGACATCACCCTGACAGGAGACTTTAATTCGAACTTACTTAAGGCTCAAGAGGCAGATGAAATACTAAGCACCAACAACTCCTACTGGAACATCCCAACACAGGTGTCATCAACTTTCACTCGTTGTGACCAGCAGGGAGCACAACTGGCAACATCACTAGAATATCGCAAGCTTCGGGTATTAAACAGGAGATTCACTGGTGACTCTCCACCAAGTTACCCCTTTCACGGCCCCTCCTCATGGTCCATCCTAGACTACACCCTAGTCACGTTACCTCTGATCCCTCTGGTACAGCAATTTCAAGTAAAATACACCACTTCCAGTGATCACTCGTACCAAATATTGACCTTAAGGTCCTCTTTACTTGTCCACAAACCTGCCCCGGCACAAATAGGGCAAACAGAGTCAAAAAGTTTGAAGAAATTAAGTTGGTCATCTGCCACATTAGGAGCCTTATCTTTAGCAGCAAAACTATGGATGTTGGAGAGCCTTAAAACCCACAAATACATAGTGGATGCTTGGGAGGACTTCCGAGTGAAAATAATGGACCAGCCCTCTCATCACAAACCATCTGTGCCATTTCGGCGTATTCCCCCGGCCCCCCATTCAAAACAAGCCCAAGTCTTGAAAAATATCTCAAAGGAAGCTTGCCAGTCTACTGAAGGCCCAGCCAGGGAACCGGCTACTCTGAGAACAACTGAATAACTCAAAGAATCTTTTTTAGAGAGTTGTTTACCATGTACCTTGGCAAAATTGTTATGGTTTTAACCAACTGAAACAATAAAATTCATTAACATAGCATATCAACCACATGGTGGCTCTGTGCTTCTTATCTCTGTGAATGAGGCCCAGTAAGCAAGCCTTCAGGTATGGGGTACAAGACTCTCCAGGCAGTCTGCCAGCTTTGAATTTATGTCCGGCCAGCAGTGGTGAAGGGAGGGGCAGTGCCAAGCTTGTGTACTAGGCCAGCATTAGGAAGCAGTGGGGGCGGTCAGCATCAGTGCGTTGAAAATAACTGTTTATTTTTTCTGGAGTAAGACAGGCTCTATGTAGTATATAACATTGTATAAGGCGGAAAAGTGAGTTGCGGTATACGCAGAGGATATTCCACTATGGCCTTCCATTCTGCATCCATGCAGGGGCAGCCTAGTTCTACTTCCCAGCAGCAGCATAGTGGGGTCAGTGTAGGGGCAGCATGTGTGCACACTGATTCAGCAAAATAACCTACCATGGGAGGCCCATGCCCATGACTTGAAGGTATTGGATGGTGAGGTGCATTGGGTGGTCTTGTTGCATGCTACCCCAGTATGTGCCCTAATTTTGGATTTATGAAGAAGGAAATGGCCCGGCGGGAGTCATTAGTTTGTCATTAGGGTTTCAAATGGCACAATGGAGCCATCTTGATAAAGATCCTCTAGCTTATGTAAGCCTGTTTTATGCCAAGTGGCAAGCTCCCTCGCAGAGGTGATTTGGTGCCCGGCAACGGCAGTGCAGGAGCATAGGGCTGGACACTTTTGGTAATTAGGAGACTGCACTGGTGGGTCACGTGAAGTAATGCAGGAGACAGGGCCGATTGTCTGGTGGAGGGATGGAATATATGTAGAATGTGTAGTTGGCTCCAAGCTGTTGTTGTTGTGGCAGTGTCTGATGAATGTAATTCTGGCATTCATTTGGACACCCATTGTAATTGTGAGGTCAAGTACTAGTGCTCAAAGTTTGGAACTCTGAGTCCCCCGTCAGCAGTCAATAATTATAGTTTGTGACGTGCTACCCTACATCTCGTGTTATGCCAGATGAGGTCTCTTGTTAGTTTGTCGAGTGTATAGGAAAAGGGTTTCGGAACGTACAGGAGGAGGTTGGCAAAATACTATAACAAGCGAGGTAGCATGACCATCTTGATGAAGGCCACATGCCCTCACCCAAAAGTAAAAGTGATTTCCCAAAGGTAAATTGTGCTCGTATTGAGGGCACTGTGCAGATAAGATTACAGTCTAACATGTCAACAGGGTCTCTGTAAATACTGATACTTAAGTCAAATTAGCTGTGCATCCCCAAGGTGGTAAGTAGAGTCCGGGACAGTGGTAACAAAGGAATAGACACATGCCTTTGTCCAGTTCACTTTGAGTCTAGGGATTGTGGCAAACCGATGGCATATGGGTGCCCATGTATGTCACATAGGTATAAAAGTAAGTTGTCGGCATAAAGTGATGTTGAGTGTAACCCATCTCCCAGTGGTATGCCCTAGGTCTGTCTGTGTGTGTGAAGGGCGATTGCTAGAAGTTCAATGGTGAAAGCAAAAAGTAGGGGCAGTAAAGGGCATCCCTGTCAGGTACCTCTAAGTTTTGCAACTGAGTTGGATATCATAGATCAGATCTTAACCATTACTGTGGGTGGGTGTACAGTAGTTTCACCAGGTTGACACATCTGGGGCCAGTCTGTAGTGAGGCAATACCACCAACAAATATTCCCACTTGAAGGACTCTAATGCCCTTTCCAAATCTAACACTAGACATCTGGAACATTGCCAGACATTGGGAGTGTTTTCCATAACCTAAAAAATCTCCACAAGTTTAGTGGGGTGTTTCATGCCAGAACAAAATCCATTTTGGTCTGGGTGTATAAGCGTACCTACCGGGGGGGCAAGCGTTCCACTAACATTTTGACCTTTATTTCATGGTCTGTGTTTGAGTAATGCAAGAGGGCATTATGAGCCTAAGACAGAGGGCTCATGGTCTGGTCTGGGGAGGTAATAAGCAATGCCTTACGAAGTGTGGGTGGCAGGCAAGCAGTATGAAGGGCCTCATCGTATAGTGTCTGTAAGTGGGGGGTGGCAGAAATGCGGCATATGCTTTGTAAAATTCACTCAGAGGACCATCTGGATCTGTGATCTTTCCTGTGGCTAGGATACCTATGGACCCCTGGATCGTAAGTGGGATAATGACTTTGTCTGGTTCGAGTTACTGGTCAGGAGTTATGGTAGGGAAGGGTGTGGAGGTGAGAAAGGAGTCAATTGTGTCTGGGCTGACAAGTGCAGTCAAGGTGTACATGGAGGTGTAGTGTCTCATCATTTCAGCGTGGATTGCCCTCTGTGTGTGAAGAAGGGTGCCTGCATATGACCAGATAACAAGTATGGGATGCCTAGGGTGTTCTTGCCAAAAAAACCTTGCTAGAAGTGAGTTTGGTTTGTCTGCCTTAGCTTGAGCTTTGGCTGAATGATCAGCGTAGTTAAGACACTAAGCATTCTAGGAGTGTTGCATGTTTGCACTGTTCTGAAAGGAGTCTCTTCATGAACTCCGGGGTCAGAATAGCTTGTGTCTCGAGGCCCAGCAGGTCCTGTTTGATGCAGGAGATATCCCTATCGAGTGTCCATCTTGCGTTCCTAAGCAATGGCCCCTAATAACTACTTTAAAAGCATCCCATTTGAGTAAATAAGACAACGTAGTATTAATATTACAGTAAACAATTCTATTGCCCCCTCATAGGGAGGAATGAAAAGAGGGGTCTTTTAGTGCTGTCGTTTGCAGACGCCATGTAGGTGTGGAGGGGTGCCGCATTCCCAGGTCAGGCGCAAGTGTTGGGGGTCATGGCCTAAGTGGGATTGACCCAAGTAATTTATGTATGTTATTTGGGGGAGGATTTCCAGTGTGCTCACCAGGTGGTCTATTCGGACAAGTAAGTTGTGGTGGCTGGAGCAGAAGAAGTAAACCCTAGTGTGTGTGTTACGGAGTTTCCATAAACAAGCAGTCCATGTCCTCGTCTAATACATTGTTAAAGTCTCTGGTGAGGAGCCATGGTATCCCATTTCAGAGTGAAAGCACTCTTGTTAGTTTGGTGAGGAACCCCGGTAGATCTGAGTTGGGTGCATAGATGGAACCAATTAGTATATATTAGCCCTCGAGATGCCCCTCCACTAGGGCATAGCAACCTTCAGTGTCCACTAATGATGTGTGTTTGACAAAAGGGCTACTAGACCTAATCGACACCAGTGCGCCCCTACCATAGGTGGGGTAATTTGTGGAGAATAACTGCACCAGCCAGCACGGCATCAGACTGTGTCAAGTGGGATTCCGGAAGTTGCATGATGTTTGCAGTGCGACAGCGTAAACAAGAGTATGCTGCATAACTGCGCGAAGGAGTGTGCATTCCTCTGATGTTCTAGGTTAGTAGATATGTATATACCATAGCACTGGTTGGTGTGTGTGTGGGGAGGGAGGTGTTGCTACGAGGGGAACATGGGGTCCCCCTGCATTGTCCAACAGGAACTGGCAAAGACAGGGTGGGTGGGCATTACTGAAACTAATGTAACATTCAAGGAACAAACCATTGTCACCACAAGGGCAGAGGGACAACATTTATGAACTTAACCATCAAGAGTAAACAGGTCAGTGTTGAACAACCAAGAAGAAGGGGATGCACTTCGCAGGCAAGAGGTGGAGGATGTAGGATCTCCTTACTCAGGCTAATCACATTGCAACCAGCCATGTGCCATCCCTGCAGGAGAAATGAGCATTGATATATAATATTGTACATAAATCAACAATTCACCATTTCTGTGTAGGTGTAGGACATTTTTTACCCTGTTATCAGCAAAGTGAAACAGTCAGAATATAATGGGGAGAAGGGGGGTGGGGCGAGGAAAGAAAGGGAAGTGGGGGAGAGAAGGAGGAGGATGAGGGAACATCAATCAGTAACAGGCTTATTGAGAACATGACAACTGACTATACATCATCACAAACTGGGCAAAGGTGTACCATACAATGCACTGTAGAGTTCAGCCAAGGTTTTCAGCCATCTGGGGTGTCACTTGAGGGGGTGTTACAGAGTCTACCTTAGATTGCCAAGTCAATGTGGAGCTTTTGTTATTGGAGCACTTGGGGATAACTTCATCCAGGTAGAGGTGAGGGGTCTTGGATTGTGGTAGTAGCCTGGAGAGCATTCCGGCATTCATGGTTCATCTGTTCCAGGTCTGGCGTACTGCATGAACACTGGGAGCGGACCTGATGACACCGCTGGAAGCAACGGCCCTCTCCAGTAAAGGCAGTCCCTGAGGTGGTGTTGCACTCAGCAGAGTCTGGAGGGATGAGATTGGAGTTCTCAATCCATTCCCAATCTGCCTTGGGACCTGTGAAGAATGTTGTTTCGCAGTCGTGGATCACACAAAGTTTTGCTGGGAACAGAAGTGAATATTTGACATTCAAGGCTCATAGGCACCACTTAACTGTGAGGAAAATATTCTGTTGGCATTGCACTGTCAGAGTAGAATCAGAAAAAAACATTATGGCCCTCATTATGATCTTTGCAGTCAAGCACTGCCACGCCGACGGTGGTGGTCTGACCGCCGACAGCATGGCGGTGCAAGTAGTAAACTGGCCGCAAATCAGCTAGTTCACTACCACCCACTGCCAGGGCTGAGTTGACCGCCGGGCCGAAGGTAGCCACCGTTGACTTGGCGGTCGACCGTAGACCGCCGGTGGGATAATGATCCCATTTCCACCAGGGATTTCCTGGCGGGATACCCCTCCAGGTAATCCCTGGAGGAAAGCATACTGGTGACAGGTATTCTCATTCCTTTCACCAGTATGTGACACGCCACCCTCCCACTGCCACAACCCCCATCAGCCCTCCAAGTCCCTAGACCCACCCCCACCCACACCCCACAAACCCTGAAAATTGAACCTCCACCCCTCCTCCCCTGATCTCCCTGTAGGCCCTCTCCAACCCACCCTCACCATCCCCCACCCCCCACCTCCATTCAGGACCCACCACCCCCTTCCCTCCAAAAAACATGCATGCATCCACACATGCACACACTCATTCACAGACATACACGCACACATGCATACACGCAGACACACATCCCAACTTTACACACACATGCACACCCCATGCAGGCACTCAATCACTCCACACACACACACCCTCTCCCTCGTCCCTCTCGGACAGCACTTCCCTTTTCTGTGGTGATGCTCCGGGAGGGAACGGGCTCCCTGGATGCTGCTCCACTGGCAGCCCTTCGTCTCCAGACACCGCCACACCTATTACTGCATCATAATAGGCGTGGCAATGTCTGGCTGATGTGGCGGTGAGGGTGGAGCAGCATCCACCTCCTCCACCGACACAGAGTATGGCATCTGGTGGTTCACACCGCCATCAATGGCAGTGTGCCACCAGGCATCATTATATGGCAGTCATAGAACCGCTAGCACTGGCGGTCCTGCCATGGCGGTGATCTCGGTGGTCCACTGTTTGGACCGCTGAGATCATAATGAGGGCCAATGTGTGCATTCCCGATAGTCATATCTGGTAGGTTACAGGCTTCTTGTAGGTGCGCATCCTGGTCACAATAGTGCAACAGGTGTATCGCCATAGGTTGTGGATTCACTTCGGGGGATGGTCATCGTGTGGACGCCCTATGGGACTGTTCAATTGTGAAAAAAGGAAACAATGCCATTGGAGGGAGAATGCTGCACATCGAGCTCTCCGTGTATGAGGTCTGAGCTCTCTACCTTTTCAGGCAGGGCAACAACGTGAACGTTGTTCTCCTGAAAGTGCCCTTCTGCATTTGCAGCTTTCTCCTCCAGTATACGTACCCACTCCTGCAGAGCCTGTATACCCTTCTCTGTTTCACTCATCTGAGGTTTCAGTGCTGAGATAGTTTGTTCAGCAGCACAAACCTTATCTGCCAGATTACGGTGGTCCAAACTGACAATGTGAGTAGCAAGCAGTGGAGTGATCATCCACCTCAAAGCGTTGGGCCTACTTGCATGTGTCAGATAGGTGAGGTGGAACCACACAGCATGAGCAGCCCAACGTGCGACTTTAGAAGTCAGCATCAAGGCTTACAAGAGAATGTGTACACTACAAAGGTAGTTCCAGGGCAGTGAGTCCACTGCACAAAAAAGGAAATGACACTAACAGTTAATAGGGCTGGCTTTCACCTTTGGGCCCCTGGAGTCATGAGCATGATTAGCCCTTGCAGATTTAGCTAAAGGGCCTCTTAGGAGTAGTCAGGAGGTCCAGTAGGTTGACAAAAAGGGGCATGGTTCCGGGTTGCAGGTGGAAGAATCAACAACTTTTGGGTGGTAGTTGAGTGACATGGGTGAAAAATGCACAAGGTCACAAAATCAATCCACTAGCAGTTTAGCAGGCAATAACAGTTAAAATGGGGGCCCTCACAATAATAGATCCTTGATCAGGAGGCAGGGCATAGTCTTCTAGTGCACTGCAGCATGTCAGAATCCCAGCTGAATGTTATAGTCTGCTGGGTGCAGAGTAAGAGGAGCAGTGCGGGCAGCAGATGGTGAGCACTCTCTGTTCCACTCATAGCTTCTTACAGTGTAGACTTTTGTGCTTTGGGTTTAACAAGGTGCTTTGACACGCTGTGTCCCCTGTGCCCCCTGGTATCCCCCTGCCCAGTGCTGTGTAGATGACTATGATGGCTCACTTGTGCTGCAAGAGATTGAGGCCCTGGCTGAAGGTCAGCAGACGGCAGAGGAAGAGAGTCCGTATACACTTCTGAGGCCTCCAGACAGCCCGCTTCTGTGTGTCCATGCAGCTGCACCCCATAGCAAGGCAGACAGGAAAAGCCGTCCAAGGGGATCCCAACATGCAAAAGGGAACTGAGCATGTATTCAGGTGGCCAACAGCGTGGAAATAATGTGAGAAGGCTCAGTCTGGCCAAGCGCTCAGTTTGAACCAGGCAGTTGTGCCAACAAGCCAGTCAAGTGTGTCAGAAGCGGGACCCTCGCAGGGAGACTTGCCAAAGTGTGTTGTCCAGGTGCCCAGAGATTCATTGGTAGCAGTGGGAGGGGGGAAAAACAAGGTTGCTCACCTCATAGAGGCATTGCCTCAGCCGGTAAAGGTCAGGGTCTGAGTATGTGACCCAGCGGCATCTGCCCATCCACCTCGCCGAATCTACACTCAGGGTTAGGCTCCTCACTTAGGGTGTATCGCTCCAGGTCGACATCACGGAGGTTGAATTCAGTTAAGCAATGGCTCATCGGGGCCTTTGTGATGTGAACTTTCACGGCAGCAGTTTGGCCCTGATGGATGGTGTGGTGGGAGAAGAATAACTGCAAGATGAGTGGCATTAGGAGCGGAGCCTTACTGAATTACGGCACCATCATTGCTGCATAGTCCACGTCCCCTTGTTTTTTAGTCCATTATTATAATTTTGGTTTGTTCCTGCTTTCTGTTGTTCACAGTTTGCCGCTACTGCTGCTGCTTTATGGATCAGGTAAGACAATTTTTAAGTTGCTCTTTGGGAATATGGGACTATGGGGGATGTGGTTAGGGTTATTAAAGTTAGATTAGTGTACTGGATTATTATGCTTCACTAGTTTTGCATTAGGTTGAAT
Source organism: Pleurodeles waltl (assembly GCF_031143425.1). Classification (NCBI taxonomy): domain Eukaryota; kingdom Metazoa; phylum Chordata; class Amphibia; order Caudata; family Salamandridae; genus Pleurodeles; species Pleurodeles waltl. The sequence goes on along the minus strand of NC_090444.1, from coordinate 1,658,586,637 downwards.
TTTGAGGTTTTGTAGTGTAGTGTGGAAGCCTTAGTATATTGTGTGTACAAAAGTATAGTTTATTTAATTGTATTATATGGTTGTTGTTTTTTTTAGCAATTTTATTGTGTTATGGTTTTGGTGTTCTTGTTTTGTGGAAATGGGTACAGTGTGCTTTTATGGGCTTCTTGTTTATGTAGAAGATTTTTTTAAATTTTGGATGGCGTTTCGTTTTTAATAAAGAGTTTAACCAAGCTATATTTTTAATTTCCTTTTATTTGTCAGTTTCCAAGAAGTATAATTTTTTTTGGTGTTTAACTGCGTGTAGTCAATAAAAATTATTTTGATGGATATGTTTTTTGCTTCATCAATTCTTGTGGAATTGATTTATATGATTTCATGAAGATCATGGACACTGGCTATAAACTTATAAACTTAGAGTCGATGTTTGGAGATGTCTCCAAATACTGTGGTTGTAATGGTAATAACAACCTTGCATGGTTGTGTGTGAGTACATTTTTAATATTTAATATTGTCATGACCATTGCCTGTTCAAGATCAATGATAGTTTTAGGGGGTAGCAGTTGTTAGTATTTTATTTAATATGGCCATGTAGGTCATAGTAATGTGACCTTCACTTGTTAGGAAGGAGTGTTTACACTAAGGATATACTTGTGGTGTGATTCATCATGTATGATGTAAATCAGCATAAGCGGAGGAGGGTAGAATTCAAAAGTGGCATCCACGTCTGGCTTTGTGTTAATGTTAGCAGCTTAGTTTCTGTACCATAAATTATTATACTCCTGACATTGTTACCATTGTCACACATGAGGAAGGGTTCTTCCAATAGTAGTTAGATTATCTGGAATGTTTGTCTTTGAATTTCTTAGGAGCAGAAGAGGTTTCCATTGCAGCTTTTCTGGTGCATACTTAATTACAACATAATTTCTAGATATACCCCTCACAAAAACTCCACAGCATTAACAATATTTTGTAGATTTCCACAGTACATCTTCTGTGCTTGTGCTCTTTTGACTATAAGTATATCCCTTAAGTGACAATAACAGTTTTCCATTTGGGAAGGTGTTATAGGTGGCTCTTTCTACCATTATAGTTGCAAATCTTAGAATTACATGTTTGTTAAGTGAGTGTACCATTATAATATATGTGTTGTTCTCTTATAATGTAGATTTCTTTTTTAGGGTTTCCTTTAATTTTGGGGCGCTAAATTACAAGGCATTAGTTTCTATCTGTTAGAAATAGAATGGTTGATGTAATTAAGTTCTTAAAGTAGTATTGTTTCGTTGTAAGGTGACATCTATGTTGGTTTTACTCTTTAGCATTAATGTGGTCTTTATTTGTTTAATTTTAACATTTATTTACTTACTTTTTAATGTTTAGTAATGGAATTTGTTGCTTGAAAACATGGGGACTGATTCACAAAGGTCTCCACACATTGAAAACTAGAATTCTCATTGCGGAGACTCCCCCACGAGTGTGGGGCCTCGGTCACAAGTTTGGAGGCCCTTTGGGAATCAGGCTCATAATGATTCTGATTTGCATGTCAGTTTTTTCATCTTAGGTCTTCTGATGTTAATTGTAATTCAAAAATATGATTAAAAATAATTATTTTCATGGTTGCCTTTTAATTTAAAGTTAAGTCATTAACCAAGTTTAATTGCAAATAAGTGTGTACATCTCTTAGTTTGTGTAGGTTATTGTAGATTTCTGAGGGTTGGATCTTCATTTGGTCTCTCTGTAATCTGGCAGATGTCAGTTTTGTGAAGATTCAACATTTTCGCTGCAAAATAAAGCTCAAATTATTTCAAACATTCCAAGCATCACTGTTTTGTGTACTTACTGTGTCTTTCTAAGTGGAACAGGTATGTCCAAATGTGGTTCTCGTTCACACTGTGTCACTGAAACCAAGCTGTACCATGCTGATGAGCCCATAACGAGGGCGAAACCAGTCCTGAGCTGCCTGTGTTCCCGGTTCAGAGAGAACCTGGTTTGGCAGTTAAGACTGGACTGTTCCCTTTGGAGCAGGGTAAAGACTGATTAGCATATGGCTGGGTCCAAACTGAGACAACATAGTGTGCCAAATAATGATGGATTGGAATGCAGCCCTTAATAATTACCAGTGACTGAGACTAATTGAAGCATTGCATCCATCTCTAATTTGTATACTTTTTGTGTCGCCCAAAGTGAGACAGGTATGCCCAGATATGGGTCCTGTGCACATTGTGCCATTGGAGCCAAGCTGTACCCTGCTGATGAGCCCATAATCAGGGCAAAATCGGTCCTGGATCGCTTGTGTTCTGGTTTCGGGAGGAACTGGCTCGGCAGTATGTGCTGGACTGTTCCCTTTGGAGCATGGTCTAGACTTATTTGAATATGGCTGGTTCCAAACTGAGGTGGCAGGGTGTAGAAAATAATGATGGATTGGCATGTGGCCTTGAGTGATTGCCAGTGGCTGAGATTAATTGAAGAATTCCATCCATCACGCTTTTGTATACATATTGTGTCACCCTGAGTGGGACGGGTATGCCCAAACGTGGGTCCTGTGCACACTGTGTCACTGAAACCAAACTGTACCTGGATGATGAGCCCATAACTAAGGCAAAACTAGTCCTAGGTTGCTTGTGTTCCAGTTCATGAAAGACCTAGCTTGGCAGTTCGGGCTGGACTGTTCCCACTGGAGCAGGGCCAAGACTGATTTGCATATGGCTGGGTCCAAACTGAGGTGCATTGGTGTGCAAAATTATGATGAATTGAGATGTGGCCCGAGTGATTACCAGTGGCTGAGATTAATTCAAGCATTCCATCCATCACTATTTTGTATACTCATTCCTCTATGTGTGCACAAAACTCCTCTGTGATTTGCAATATCCTTAAAATGTACAGCACTGCATATTATTACGCAAGTTATTTCCTAAAGTTGGATTCAAGTCACAAAAGGTCGGTAAGCATTGTGCGACTGATTTTTAAAATCAAATCTTAGCACATCTGGTCCCTTATTTTCAACATCTCTTTCAGCAATCTGAAGTAACCAAAAGTCAACTAGTACTTAATAAAACCTATAACTAAATAAACAAATACAAGCATGTAGATGTTAATTGGCATGTCCAGAATCTACATGTCTGATAGAAAGCTGATAGGCACATTGATGCGTAAATACCACCACTATAAGTTCACATATCATTACATAGCCACCCTAAACCATTCCATGTAAAACTGTACATACATATACAACATACATACTGCAACAAATGCAAGTCAAAGTATGACTAGAGAGTTTATTCAATTATTATAATGTTGCTGCACAGGAACAGCAATAACCTGTTTTTGACATAATTTAATACTGCAGTTTTATCACATATACACTGTCATTTATATTGTTCTTAGCAGATTTTATAGTTCTCATGTCTTCTTTATACAGTTTGAGATAGATGGACGGATGTATGGCATACTCTTTGGAAATAATGAGAAGTTTGGAAAGTGTGCTGAGGGACCATTACATTATTTTGAGACTGAGTGGATGTACTATTGATGAGAGTTTTGGGTATGATTTTTGGTTTCAAATGTTTCTCAGGATCCAAAGCCATGGGTTTTGGTAAATCGGTAGTCAGCGTGCATTAGTATAATGAAATGGTCTGTCTATGTCTAAGTTATGGGAACTGAGTTTCATAATAGTCACCATTCCAAACTCAGAATCGTGACAGTTATGAAATTACATTGCCGACTACAATCATCTTTTTTAAGTGAAGATAGTAAACAAGATCGACGTCACAAAAGCAAAGGCCTGGATACCACTCAGTTATTAGACAATGGGTGAACAGGGCTGGCTGACCAGACTCTAAAGTATTCTACAATAAAAAGTAGGTCACATAATTGGGCCAAGGACTCTATGAGAAGGCCAAAGGAAGAAGGCACATGTAGGCCAAGAGTGTGGGGATATAACAACAGTCTTGATGAAGTTTATTCAGGAGATGAAGACACTTTGTGGGTATGTTTTGAAAATGGTGGGTGTGGTGGTGTTCTTAATGATTCAGATGTAGTAGCTGTAGAGAGATGAGAAGCTCTCTTTAAAAATGGAAGTGGATTTGTAACTGAATGAATTTATTGGGAGAAATAAGAGAGTACTAGCCAGAGTTACCATTTTACCTGTGGAATTTGATAGTCAAACACCACCTCGCTCTGGTCTGGACGTTGGACGTCGCTCTGGTCTGTTGGGGATCCCCGCTCCTTCCTTAATATACCTTTGCTGGGGTTTGGCACATGTATCAAAGCAGGTGTCACAGTATTATCTCATGTCTACTGAGTTATGCTTCTTCAGCACTGATAGCATTCTGTCTGGCAATAAACTCCACTGTCAAAAGCATGAGAAGAGTTTATCAACAGCAAACAAGATCCAAGGAAACCAGAGTAACTGAATTATAGTGTATGCCCGAGTAAGATAATGGCTCAGACCCTGAAGGTGGTAGACCCTTTTGAATTTTTGGATTTCTTGATATATTTCCTCTAAATGACCTGTCTGAATATACATTGTTCTGTTTTTAATCTTCTTTTCACATGTGCTGGCTCCTGTAGGTTATACATAAAATGCCTGCATTGGGAGTCAATGATAACATTTCAGGGCTGGTGACTTTTAAAGCATGAGTAACGAGGACAGAACAGACATTGGCCCTCATTTGGACCAAAGACCGCAGAGGTACCGCCGTGCTGAAGCCCACCAGTGCAGGCGGTTTTCCGCTGGAAGCCCTCCACTCTTTTTCGGACATAGAGCCGCCAGCAGCCATACTGGTGGTCGGTGGTGAAGTGGAGGCTGCTCCACCGCCACATCATCAGAACACTGCCCACCAAATCACATCCCAGGATTCCGTGTGGCGGTGTTCTGGTGATGGGGAGCTGGCGGCGGAGCAGCCCCCATGGATCCCGTTTCCTCCCAGAGGTTCACCGGACAAGGCAAGGTGAGCGTCTGTTAGGGGAGGGGTGTGTTGTGTGCGTGCATGGGGGTGTGCGTGTGAGTGTGTAGAGGGGGTGTGTGAGTGCGTGTATGTATGCGTGTGTTGTGTGTATGGGAAATGTGTGCGCATATGTCTGTGTGTATGTGTGCGTGTATGTCAGGGTGTATGTGTAGTAGTTGTGTGAGTGTGCATTTAGGGGATGGGGGTTGTGCATGTCAATGCTGGGGGGGTTGGGGAGGGGGGTCCTGCCACCTTTGGGGGGCAGTAGGGGGGTCGTGGGTTTGGGGGGAGGACTCTGGGGAGTGGGTGGGGGTTTTCCCTATCAGTGCCAGCGAATGACTTTCCTGGCACTGATAGTGCCTACCACCATGGATGGTGTGGCGGTACAGAACCCCATGAAATCCATGGTGGTACGCAGGGTCTTGATACCGCCGGCGGTCTAGTAATGGCCTCCGGGCTGGAGACTGAAGTCTCCAGCCCAGCGGTCATTACCACCCTGGCGGTCGGAGTGTAGAAGTGGCGGTTTGGTATGGCGGTAACCGCCATGCTTGTAATGTCATTTTCTTTCCCGCCGGCCTGTTTGCGGTATCGCTGCCACCTCTACGCCAACCACCAGGGTTGTAATGAGGGCCATTGTGTTTAAATAGTAGTTGAACAACCCTACAAGAGCAACAAGAGCGTATACAGTGATTAAAGGGTGTATTTTGTTCAGGCCAGAGACAACTCCATCTCCTCCTGATTCACCTCATAATCTAAAAGCAGAGGCACATTGTTCATTTAGCTCTGATGCATCAGTCTTACCATATGACATCAAGGTATCAGAAGCAAACCACATTCATTTCTTCACAAAATCTAGTCATGGTTCTCTAATGACACCTGTCAAGATGCCACATTTAATATCAAATGTAACCCTTTTCTAGAGCTAATTAGTGATGCCTGAATTGCCCCATTGCAACTGAAATCTTCTCTGATTGGTCATTTACTCATTATTTACATTGTTCCAATCAGTTATTGGCCAGGCTCTTCGCTGTCAGTCCTTCCAAATGTGTTCTAAAGAGCTGTAACTCCTCAATTATATTTTGCCAGGGATATAACCACTTGGATCATTTCTCAGCTAGATTTCAACCCCATAAAGTGAATGACTCGCTCTTAATTGCAGTCCAGGATGACTTAAAGCTGATTGTAATTAATGACAGTGTCTGTGCCATAGTCTAAAATCTTCTTTTTTGCTAGTGGTGATCATTCCATTCCATTACAATGCAGCAAAGATTTAGGTAGAAATTGTTCTTCCCATGAGTGAATAATTCCTGTCTGTCAAGCTGCTCCTCGGCTAGATCATTTCCTCCATCATCTTGTGTGCAGAGGGAAAACTCTAAAGAGGTGCTTCAGGACTCATCTCAATTGTTCATCTCTTTTCAATGTGTAGATGTAGCCCTCTTCCTGCACTGATACAATAATTTGGGCTTTGATTTAATCAATCAATTAAATATTTGTATAGCATGGCTTATCACCCAGGGTGGTCTAAAAGCACTGATGGGGGGATGTGGATCAGTCGAAGAGCCAGGTCTTGAGGTCGTTCATGAACTGAGCCAGCAAGGGGAATTGCCTGAGGTGAAGCAGCAGAGTGTTCCAGGTCTGCACGGCGTGGTAGGAGAAGGATCTTCCTCCAGCTGTGTTATTCCGGATCCTAAGGGTGGTAGCGAGGGCCAGTTGAGCAGAGCAGAGTTGCCTGTGGGGTGTGTAGAATGAGAGGTGGTGGTTGAAGTAGGCAGGTCAGATGTTGTCTAGTACCTTGTAAGCATCGGTCAAGAGTTTGAAAGTGATGAGTTTGATGACGGGGAGCCAGTGTAGGTTTCTCATGTGGGCGGAGATATGGCTGTGGCAGAGTATGTCCAGGATGAGTCTGTCTGTAGCATTCTGTATTCTCTGGCATCTTGTTTTGAGTTTCCTGTGAATGCTGGCATAGAGTGTGTTGTCATAGTTGAATTTGCTGCTGACAAGTACATGGGTGACTGTTTTTCTTGTGTTGATGATGGATCCACATGAACATCTTCTGGAGCAGGCGGAATGTGTGGAAGCACGAGCATGAGACAGCATTGACTTGGTGGGCCATAGACAGTGAGGAGCCAAGAACGATGCTGAGGGTGCATGCGTAGTCGATTGGAGATGAGGTAGTTCCAAGGGCAGTTGGCCACCAGGAGTTATCCCAGACATTAGGGGTGGGGACCAGGATGAGGATCTCTGTCCTATATAAATATATGTGTTCTGTTACTTCTTATAGTTTAAACACTAAAACCTTTTCATTAAGACCTAGAGCTACATTTATTTGCATTGTATTTGTGTTAAATTGTTATTTGGTGTGAATTCACCCATAGTCATTCCCACCTCTCTTGCCGCTGTAGCTTTCCAACCTTCAGATCTCAATATTCCAATCTTCTGTTGAGATAAACTCCTGAAGAGCTGACAATGTTTACTCCATGGCAACAGTGGAATATTCTTCAAAGGATCTGCTGTGAGCATTGTGGTATATCAAGGAATTGTGTGATCTTCTCACTTACGTTAAATTTGAGATATTTTCTCATTTACATCGAATTTGAGATCCATTTTGACAGCACGTCCTCACCAGTGCCACCTCTTGCTTCTCCCCTCTGCAGCATTTTCGTCCTCACCACTGGATTTATTTCCTATTTTTACCCCCTACACATAACGGTTTGTACACATATCTGTGCATTGGAGAAGAGTACTTCTATATTTGAAGGGAGCCCGCCTAGTGCTATATCGCAGTAATGTGCAAGTGTAGTGTAAAGGTGTCAGGTGTTCACAAAAATCTCCATCTTAAATGCTTCTCTTCTATGGACTGTCATCAAGGGAGCCTGCTGTTTATGAGAAAATCATCATCATGCACATATGAAGTCATTTATTCACAAACCTCACCAAAATGCACACTTGTGAATCCTGTTTCTGAAGAATTGTTCTTATGTGGCAACATTTTTTAGCATTGTTTGTCAGAATCCAATACTATATATTGCCAACTAATAGCCCTCCAGAAGTGATCCGCAGTACCAACACCAATTCAGTTTCATTTTGAACTCTTACAAAGTGCACACATCTATTACAAAAAGGAAAGCACACCAATTTAAAGGCATAATGGCTTCAAGTCTATTTAAATGTAGACACTGTCAAAATTGAGGTATTCAGGTGAGTTAATAATATTTAATGTTATTACAAAAAAGGGGGAGTAGCCACAGAAGAAACACATCTGCTTCTTGCCGTGTCACACCACCAATGGCCTCTAATGCAAGTGGACCACTTCAGAGCCCACGTCACCACACAATCGGGTTCTGGAATGCTCAGCATGTGAAAGAGGATCACAGGTCAGGACGGGAGGAGAGACAAGACACAAAACACCTCCGTTATCCCAACTGAACCTAACAAAAGGAATTGTATTAATAATAACAGTTGAAAACATAACAAATGTCCATCAGGTGAAAATAAATTGCAAGGTAACAAATAACAATAATAATAACAGTCAAGATCAAAAAACAAATTGAAATCATCCCCACACTACAAGTCATGACAAAACATAGCCTTTTTACCTTGAAGTAAAACAACAACTTCTTCGCTGAGTCTGTCTTCTACAGTAGATTTATGACTCCTTCTGAATTGCAGTTTCAGAAAGAACAGCATGATTGTTGGCCAAACTGGTATCACAAAATTCGTCATTACCTTGAGAAGTATTATCTTTGCTAAGCAGGTCATCTGCAGCATGTTTTATTTTGACCACACGTTCACAGTTCCACCATTGACCATTCTACAAGTTTTACTGCACAACCATTAGCACTTATTTCCACCACCTCATTTACATGACCAAGCCTCTGTTGTCCTTCATGATTAGATTTTTGGGTAGTTTGATTCACACAAAATCTCCAATCTCCCAAAGCTTGTCTTTGTTGCTCTTAGGACATTTTAGCATGACTGCACATAATGTTGTTTCTTACTTTAACAGGAATCTGTGCACTTTCTTCTTTGGCAACACAGTCACTGCACTCTTAACCTTGGCCAGCCACCTTAGGAGCAGTATGTCACACATATTTTATTTTGCCTCCTCAAAGCCATAAAAGGCACAACTCCACTGACAATGTGTGCCATGTTGTGGTAGGCCCACAACATTGTCCTTGCAGCATCCTCGACACATGAGCTAGAATTGACCACCGATGCACTCATGGACCAATTTATTCATCCTTTCCACCATTGCTTTGGGGATGATACAAGCTGCACCTCTTGTGCTAGATATCAGCATCGCCCAAAACGAAAATTAATCGCTTGCAATGTAAATTGCACTCCAATGCACTCCAGTGCATGAAACCATTTTGAAAAGGAAGGCCTTCTCTTGAAAAGATGCCTGTGAAAACCTCAGTCACACTTCTAGTATTGGGCTCCTTCATGAACCTTAGCTCCAACACCTTGAAAACATAGTATACCTTATGATGGCATACCTTTGATGCAATGGTAGTAACTGAAAAGGTCCAAGAAAATCCACACTTAGCCTTTCCCATACATCACTGGGACATTCTATTCTCCCCAAAGTAGGAGACCTGCTTTGCAACCCTTTAATATTGGTTTTACACACCACACAGCTCTCAGTCCAATGCTCAACTTCCTTGTCCACAGAGATCCAGTAAAAGTTTTCCCTCAACCTTTTCTTATTAGCTGTCATGTCAAGATGTCCCTCATGAGATAACGCTAAGCAAAGGCAAGGGTGTGGTCATCGCAATCCCTGTGACAGAATCACCCCCCACTGCTGGCTTCGATAGTGACAAACAATTTCTTGCTAGGATCATAAGATTTCAAAAGGGGAACCTCAATAAGTCATAATTTAATTGCGATAAAGGCTTGTTGCTGCTCCTTGTCCCACTCAAACTGGAAAAAAATTCAAAAACTTGTACATGGGCTCAGAGATAGTTACGAACTTTGAATGAAGTTTGAATATAACTTGCAGATCCCCATGAAAGACAACAACTGTTCATGATCCATGGGAGTTGTTACTTTGTCTATTGCCTTCAAAAAACATGATCTCGGATGAATCCCATCTCCAGAGATCATATGCCTATGGTACGCAACAGCACCTACACTAAAAACACACTTATCCTTCTGGAGTGTAATGCCTCTCTCCTGGAAAGAATTCAACACTCAAGCCAACCTCTCAACATGTTTTTCCTCAGTTTCCCCATAGATTAGTGCGTCATCTTGAAACATCAAGAGTCCCTTGAAACCATGGAAACTCTGGGCCATCAATCTCTAAATAAATGCTGCTTCTAAAACAAGACCAAACAGCAACCTGCAGAACTGTAACACCTCATTGGGTGTGACAAAAGCAGTTAAATGCTGTTAAGTTCTTTGGCGACTACCACCTGGTGATAGGCTGACTGTAAATCAAGTTTAGAAAACAATTTGGCTCCAATCAAAATAGTAAACTTGTCATTGATTCTAGTCAGGGATGACTCTCAACCCAAACTGCCTCATTGGGGAACACAGGTCAATGTACATCCTTAATTCTTTGTTGTGCTCGCACTCCTCCACAATGGGTGAAAGCCACAGAGCAGACTCCATGGGCTCTTTCAAACCCTCAGTACACATTTCTCCCATATACTAAATGGTACAGACATCAGCTTGTGTTTGACTGGTTCATATCCTTTCTTCACATTGGTAGCATGCTGCTCAAAACCTTTAAATGACCCCAACATTTGAGGAAAAGAGGATAGTAGGTTGGGTAAACCTCAATCATGAATGACATTTTCCAACTCCCCCAGCCACAAACCTTGATGAGAACACCCAGGTTTCAGTATAATAGCCAAACATTCCTAGTGATCCCATCTCAGAATATTAGGTCCTTTCACCAACACATAGGCCCTCATTACAACATTGGTGGTAAATGCCGCTTACCGCCATGCAGAAGACCGCCAACACACCACTGCGGCAGCGGAATTCCGCTACAACTATTACGACCCACAGCTCGAAATCCACCATAATCCAGACACCCACACAAGTCCGCCACACCAAAGGTCAGTGATAAACTGGCGATACCAAAACCTCCACCGTCACGCCAACATGAATACGCAAACACTATCACGACCCACGAATCCACACAGCGATCTTTCAACCACAGTATTCCATTGGCGGTACACACCGCCGCGCTCAAAATACACACACATTTACAAAACACAACCACATTGGACAATTCGAAATACACACACCTGATACACATACACACACCATTCCCACACACCCAATCCAATATAAAACACACACCCATATCACCCACAAACCCTTACTAACAAAATTTCAAAAGAAGGCCAGAGAGAGACACCACCAGAAAAAACACTAGCATCCACAGACACACAACATCATCACTCACACAACATCCACGCACCTCAAACAACACACAACACATCCCCTCACACATCACAACACACACCACCTCACACATCACCCACACCACATCATGGCACCTCAATGACACCCCAGGTTCTCTGAGGAGGAGCTCAGGGTCATGGTGGAGGAAATCGTCCGGGTAGAACCACAGCTATTCGGATCACAGGTGCAGCATACCTCCATTGTTAGGAAGATGGAGCTATGGCGCAGAATCGTCGACAGGGTCAACCCAGTGGGACAGCATCCAAGAACACGGGATGACATCAGGAAGAGGTGGAACGACCTATGGGGGAAGGTGCGTTCTGTTGTCTCCAGACACCAGATTGCAGTACAGAGGACTGGCGGTGGACCCCCACCTCCTCCCCCAGAACTAACAAAATGGAGGAGCAAGTCTTGGCAATACTCTATCCTGAGGGTCTCGCAGGAGCAGCAGGAGGAATGGACTTTGGTAAGTCAACTGTTAACTATTACATCCCCTACCCTACCTGCATGCCATCACGTACCCCCACTCTCACCCTCACCCCCATCACTCCAACACCTCACATATGTCCCACTATCACAACCCACCCATCCCAACACCAAGCCCTGCATGCAACACCAAAGCATAGACACCCATCATCAAAGCATGTGCACTGCAGATACCCACACAGACCCCAAACCAAATATCACACAAGGACCTAGACAAGAATGCAAGCACTGGAGTACATGGTCACTCACCCATTGCACACAATGGCACACACCGATGCAATAATCATGCCTTTACACCCCTGCAGGACTCCTACCCAACGTCACCAGACAGGAGGTTCCAGACATATCCAGTCCCCCCACAGTAGAGGCCCACAGTGATGACAGCAGCTCTGCACAACTGGATCAAGATGACCAGATCGGCCCATCTGGGACCTCGGGACAGTCGGTTCCCCTGACACTGGCACAAGCCACCACAGAGCCTCCTCCCCACACCAGCACAGCACCCACCCAGCGGGCCCACCCCTCTGACCCCAGGACATGTCTAGCAGCAGTGTGTTCACCACTACAGGGAACCCAGGCAAACCCACCACCCCAAGAAAATCAGGGACCTTGTGGCAGTGGCAGTGGGCACACGGTTCAGGGGACAGAGGAACAGGAAAACAGGGGAACTGGGAGGACTGCTGTGCGACAGGGGGAGGACAGGCCCAGGGAACCCACTCTCCACGAGGCCCTCTCCAACATCATGGGAGCGTACCATAATTTCCAGGAGATGATGGCAATGGTACTGGCCAACTTTCAGGAGACCCAGTGGCTGCAGGAGGAACACTATCTGGGGATCAGGGAGGAACTGAAGTCCATTAACAACACCCTGGTCACCATTGTAGGGGTGCTGCAGGACCTTGTCAACACCAGGAGGGACACTGTGGCACAACAAGGGGCCCCTGACACTAGCCTGGATGATGAACAGCCCTCCACCTCCTCCGGCACTAGTGGATAGGAGGCACCGCCACAGGACCACGACACCAGCACCCCACCCCCTGTAGATGGAGAGCCACCCCACAAACGGTCCCTGAGATCCAGGAACAAGACAGAGAACATTGCCAAGACCCCGCCAGGAAATAAGACCCCCCTGAATGTCACCCTTCTGTCCCACTTTGTCACCCTGTCCATCCATCAACTGCCCTTGCTCCACTTCCTATGCCCCTTTGGACAATGCACCTGTGAAATAAATAGACTGGACTCTGCCATGGACATTCCTCCACCATCACCCCTGCCCATTTTACAACCCCCTCCACTTATTTGCACTGAAATAAACACACATAAATCACAAAACAATCTGGAGTCAGTGCCTTCACACATGTGTAATTGCAATAACTACGGAATATAGCAATGTCAATTTAATTGTCCACATACTGATGAAACACAGCTGTAGGAAATATAGCAGAGGTCACAAAGTGGGACCCACATCTGGTAAATGGAAAGACAAAGTGAAAAGTCAGGGTCCATACACTGAGTGAAAATGACAGACTTATGATAGCTCTAACAATAATATGAGATGTGTGAGGCAGTGACATCTTCTTACATGTGTCTCACTGGAAGTATTGCTAGATAACGTTGTTTCTGTTGTCTATATCCTCTTCTTCTGCCTCCTCTTCTTCACTGTCCACAGGCTCCACAGCTGCCACAAGACCTCCAGCTGTACCATCCTCCTGCAGAAAAGGTACCTGTCGTCGCAAAGCCAGGTTGTGCAGCATACAGAAGGCCACGATGATCTGGCACACCTTCTTTGGTGAGTAATAGAGAGAACCACCTGTCATATGGAGGCACCGGAACCTGGCCTTCAGGAGGCCGAAGGATCGTTCGATCACCCTCCTAGTTTGCGCATGTGCCTCACTGTAGAGTTCCCTTGCCCTTGTCCTGGGATTTCTCACTGGGGTCAGTAGCCGTGACAGGTTGGGGTACCCAGAGTCACCTGCAAATTTCGAGGGACAACTGTGAGACACACACTAACCCATAGGGACAACCACATAGCCAGACAACTTTTCACACTGTATAGGGTCCTTGTCCTCACCTATTAGCCACCCACGGTGCCTTTGAAGTTGCCCCATCACATAAGGGATGCTGCTATTCCTCAGAATGTAAGTGTCATGCACTGAGCCAGGAAATTTGGCATTCACATGGGAGATGTACTGGTCGGCCAAATACACCATCTGCACATTCATCGAATGGTAGCTCTTCCAGTTTCTGTACACCTGTTCACTCCTGCTGGGGGTACCAAGGCCACATGTGTCCCATCAATGGCAACTATGAGGTTGGGGATATGTCCCGGGGCAGAGAAGTCATCTTTTACTGTTGGCAAATCCTCCACCTGAGGGAAAACGATGTAGCTGCGCATGTGTTTCAGCAGGGCAGACAACACTCTGGACAGCACGTTAGAGAACATTGGCTGGGACATCCCTGATGCAATGGCCACTGTTGTTTGAAAAGGCCCACTTGCCAGGAAATGGAGTACTGACAGGACCTGCACTAGAGGGGGTATCCCTGTGTGATGGCGAATAGCTGACATCAGGTTTGGCTCCAACTGGGCACACAGTTCATGGATTGTTGCACAATCAAGTCTGTAGGTGACTATTACGTGTCTCTCTTCCATTGTCGACAGGTCCACTAGTGATCTGTACACCGGAGGATGCCACCATCTCATCACCTGCCCCAGCGGACGTGCCCTATGGAGGAGAACAGCGAGCAGAGAGTTAGCCAACACTGAGTTATCACAAAATGTCATTTGCACACATTTATTAATCTGCAATGTGCCTGTTACTGTGTGTATGCAAGGCCTAGATAGGTGTGACGCAGTTATTATTAATGCCAAGTGGTCCCCTGAAATGGCGGCTGCCTGACCTGTAAGATGGGACAAGGGGATATGAGGTAACTGCGCTGGCGTTCTACACTGTTGCGGTAGGCAGTCGTAGACCGCGGCGCAATCCTGCATTGGTTAACATTGGACCCTATGGGTCCCAGGAGCCAATGACGATGTACGCCGGCAGTGACGGTACGCACCTCCGCGGACGTGACCGCCATTTTCTGTCTATTCACTCACTTGATACCTGACCTTCAACAGGAGAGGACCTACACTGCAAGTGCTGCTGTGACCTCAGTCTGGAAGCAACAATGGCTCATGTGTCTGGGGAAAGGGCCCCTGCCTTCACTTCGGAGGAGTTGGAGAAACTAGTGGATGGGGTCCTCCCGCAATACACACAACTGTACGGTCCTCCAGACAAACAGGTGAGTATACTGTGAGCATGCTGCATGGGCAATGCCTGTTTGGAGTGGGGTGGATGGAAGATACATGGGGGGGGACTGAGGCCTGCATGAGCAGACAGTTATTGTATGTGCGTCAGGGCAAGGGTGGGAACGTGGGCCAATGAGTATGACCATCCGGACGGGTAAATAATTTCCTTTTCCCCTGTACTATTCCTCTGGGTCACCGCCCACCAGAAGAAGGATATTTGGCGTGCCATCGCCAAGGACGTCCGGACCCTAGGGGTCCACCACAGACGGAACACCCACTGCCGGAAAAGATGGGAGGACCTTCGCCGCTGGAGCAAGAAGATGGGGGAGGCCCAGCTGGGGATGGCCTCCCAATGTGGGAGGGGTGCCCGTCGCACCATGACCCCCCTGATGTTCCGGATCCTGGCGGTGGCGTATCCGGAGTTGTATGGGCGCTTGAGGGCATCACAGCAGCCACAAGGGGTTGAGTACAGTCACATTCATCTGACTCTGCGCACATTACGAGGTGTCTGGGTGGGGGAGGTGGGCAGTGGGTTCCCCTAAGCCAGGGCGAGCTTGGTTGGCAAGGTCCCTTGTGAGGCAGGTTCAGTGGAACCCCAACCCCACTAGTGGTTAGTGCCATCTACACCTAGTCAAGCTCCTGTGACTTCCATGTTTGCAGCAATCGGGCTTAGGCCTTGTACCCCATGGGCATGTGAATAATCTGGGAACTATAAGTGCATGGCGTAGTGCAGAGGGATGCTGTCTCAGTAGTGTCCACCAACGGTAGTGGTGTTGCATGCACTGAACATGTCTTTCTTCTGTCCCCCCCCCTTTTTGTGCTCTCCCTGTTCTTGTGTGCAATAGCATCATCAGGCGTAGGAGCATTGGCACCGGAGCAGGAGGGAGCTGCATCCCACTTGGCCCTGGAGGGCAAAACAATGGAGTCTGAAGCCACCAGTTGGACAGAGGGCGAGGGGAGCTCCACGACGGGGACAGGAGGTAACAGCAGTGATAGCGACTCCTCTGATGGGAGCTCCCTTGTGGTGGCGGGCCCCTCTGTGCCCCTGCATCAACAGGTACAGCTGTCACCCCCCCACCAGCACCGCCCTCCCAGCAGCCCCTCAGCGTGTGTCCAGTGCCCCCTCACCCAGGAGGGTGGGCATCTCCTTCGCCCCAGGCACCTCAGGCCCTACCCCAGTCAGCCCACACATCCCACAGGCACTCACACAAGCATCATACCAATGCAGACATACCAACATCCACTGCCTCCACTGTGTTCCCCTCCTCCACGTCTCCCTCCTCCCTCCCAGTCTCGTCTCCACTCACACCTGCAGGCATTACATCTTCAGCCACTACCTCCATCACCAGCACGCCCATCACCACACACCGCTCACGAACACTCACCACCCCCACTACCATTCACACATCCCCTGTGTCCTCTCCCAGTGTGTCAGTGAGTCATCCTTCCAAAGTACACAAACGCAGGCACACACCCACCCAATAGCCATCCACCTCATAACAGCCTCCGGCCCATGCACCTTCACCCAAATTCAGCTGATGTACACCACCTACAACCAGTACCTCTTCCTCCACTCCCAAACACCCTCCATCTACCCGTCCCAGTGTGTCAAAAAAACCTTTTCCTGGCTAAGATTGACCTCTTCCCTACACCCCCCCGTCTGTCCCCTAGGGCAAGGCTCTCCAGGTCCCAACCCAGCACCTCAGCCACCACATCCTCAGCCACAGTGGTGCCAGCAACTGCGGGCTATTGGAGTGCGCCAACCATCAGGGCTGTCAGTGTGCCACAGAGCGAGGGCAAGGACATTACGCCACCTGCCAAGCTAAAAAAGTTGCCCACATCCCAGAGGGAGAAGCAGAAAACACCTGCCAGCAAGAGGTCAGGGAAAACGAAAGGGAATAGTGGCAAGACGGCTGCACCTCCATCAAAGGTGGGGAGGGGCCAGAAGCTTAAGGGCAGGTCAGGAGAGGCCATGGTGGCACCGACTGAAGGACCAGTGTCATACCTTCTTTCCATGTCGATGCCAACCTGTACGGTGGAGAAGACCGCCACCTGCACTGCCACAGACCCCGCCGCCAGCACCGCTGTCACAGACCCTGCCACCAGCACCGCTGCCGCAGAGGCCGCCGCAAGCACCGCTGCCACTGAGCCCGCCACAAGCACCGCTGCCACAGAGCCCGCCACCAGCACTGCTGCCACAGAGCCCGCCGCCAGCACCGCCGCCACAGAGCCCGCCGCCAGCACCGCTGTAACAGAGCCCGCCTCGAGCACCGCCACCACAGAGGCCGCCGCAAGCACCGTCGCGACTGACACCGCCGCAAGCACCGCCAGTGGCCCCGCAACATCCTGAGCCAGGGGCACCACCACAGAAATGGCTGCCATCCCTAGTGGTCAGTCGTCCGAGGCTGGTGGTGAGTTCCAGGAGCCTGGGCAGCTTCCATGAAGCATCACTTTCAGTGAAGAAAGGCATCCACTACCTCAGTCCTTGGCAGGATGAAGCACTCTGGGCACCAAGCCCCCTCCAAAACCAGTGGAGAGATACATCCACTACCTCAGTCCTTGGCAGGATGAAGCACTCTGGGCACCAAGCCCCCTCCAGAACCAGTGGAGAGATACTTCCACTACCTCAGTCCTTGGCAGGATGAAGCACTCTGGGCACCAAGCCCCCTCCAGAACCAGTGGAGACTGTTATCCACTTGAGAGTCTGTGACTTTGCACTCCCCAGGATGCAGCAGTGGGCAAATCACCCACTGGAAAGACTTGAGAGACTGTGGCTTTGCACTCCCCAGGATGCAGCAGTGGGCAAAACACCCACTGGAAAGACTTGAGAGACTGTGGCTTTGCACTCCCCAGGATGCAGCAGTGGGCAAACCACCCACTGAAAAGACTTGAGAGACTGTGGCTTTGCACTCCCCAGGATGCAGCAGTGGGCAAACCACCCACTGGAAAGACTTGAGAGACTGTGGCTTTGCACTCCCCAGGATAAAGCAGCGGGCAACTCACCCACTGAAAAGACTTGAGAGACTGTGGCTTTGCACTTCCCAGTATAAAGCAGTGGGCAACCTACCCACTGAAAAGACTTGAGAGACTGTAGCATTGCACTCCCCAGAATACAACAATGGGCGTGGAGCCCCCTCGTGGAGCAGTGGTGTTGTGCGTTCATCAGGCTGAGGTGCCCCCCTCCCCCTGAGGTGCCTGTATATTTTCGGTCTGATGCCCCAGCAGTGTTCTCTCCGTTTCCAGTCAGGTATCTAGTGTGGGCCTCGTCCATGCATTTTGGGCCCAGTGGTCGACGGACAATGATTGATGCACTATCCGGACTTGTGTAGTTGGTGTACATAATTGTATATACTGGATTTGGAGTTTTGACTACTGGATTTTTATTGATTACAATCGTTCAAATCATTTCCTTTTGTCCTTGCATTATTCAAGGGGGGGTGTGGGGTGTATATGTAATGTTGCAGCATGTATTTGTGTGTATGGTGTTGTGGGTGAGGGTGGGGGTGTTGCGTGTGTGTCACTCTCTTTTCCCTCCTCCCTCTCCCCTCCCCTGTTTTGTAGGTGCAGTACTCACCGTGGTCATCGCCACCGTCATTGGAGCTCCTCATAGAGGAGCAGGAAGACCATCGCCGTCAGGATCTGCAGTTCTGGCTCCATGGTGTCCTGTTTCCTCGTGGGGTGTGGAGAGGTGAGTGATTTTCCCTTCTGTGTACTGTTTCCACCGTGTTTTTATTCACATTGGTTCCGCCCCGGAAAAAGTGGCGGATTGCCGTGTTGTGATAGGGTGGGCGGTACATTGTCTTCCGCCTGTCTGTTGGCGGTTACCGCTGCGCTGTTTGTTTGTACCGCCGTGGCGGTCGGAGTGTTAAAGTGTCTGCCTATGTTGGCGGTTTCCACTACGGTCGTAATCCCATTTTTTTTTCTGCCAGCCTGTTGGCGGTATTACCGCCGCTTTAACACCGACCGCCAGGGTTGTAATGAGGGCCATACTCTTTTACATTCACCACCCTGTTTCTGCATTTAAAGGGAGTTTTAAAAAAAACCTTCAAAATCAACCTTGGATCCATATTACCCCCCAGGATCGGTCGGGAGGAATGATATAACATTGTAAACCCCTCTTGTTGATTGTGACTCATGGGATTATGGTGATCTCTTAACCAGGATCTATTATTAAGGAAATTGTAACCCCCCCAACACAGAAATCCTCAATAGGATCTTTGGCTAAAGGAACATCTGCTTCATTGACACTCACACACAATACCAAACTATTCATTTTGTCATTTAGCCCTTGATGTTCCTGCACTCGAGTGAGTGTCCACTGGAAGAGGATTCTGAAGATCCAGTCCCCCTGTGGCACTCCCTATGCCCTCCGTGCCATTGGGTCCCTCGCTGTCACTGGTAGCAGCACTCCGAGTCCCGTGTCCTGCAGCATACCCACTCACCTGTGCCCCTTCTCCTTTGCCTGCTTATGCTGTTATACACAAATAGAGAGAGACAGAGAGAGAGACAGGTAGGGAGAGAGAGGGTTATCATATACCTCACATACACACATGTAAACATGCACATCAGTGAGAATACATATCCTGGCTAGGCTATCTCAGGTGCCAATGCACATTTCCTACATCATGTCACAACATGTCACTATTACCCACCCCTGTACGGCAACCCTCACATCTACATCTAAAGTCAGCACAACTTGAGTCATCCACATGATCAACACCAAAGCCATATTTCCATGCAAACCATGCCCTGGATGAAGTACTAATGACTTCCTGATTTCTAAACATAGCTCTCCATACCCCTATCACCCATTGGAAGTGCAGCTAACTGAACAAAACACATCAGGCCTGTACAGTTACAACAGCTGATCAGTCCATGTCCCTTCATAAACATCCATGACAGTGAAGACTTCTCCATTCACACACCATAAAGCATCTGCCTGTCACATTACATGACTGACCTAACACTCTGTACGGTAATACCAATATAGATCTCACAACTGCTTTACCCACTACAAGTTTGACACCAATACCGGTCCCATCTGATGTGTACAATACAGGTTTGTGGTGTCAATCACAGAGGAAGATCTGCAGACACCAAACTCATATATACCACAACTAGTCACACATCTAAGGGAATCTTCAATGACCCATATTGCACATATTACACATCCATACTCAAGCACTGAGTGCAGTGTCACAACTGATGAACTTCAGGAACACAGATATGACATAATGGTCCACATACAATGCCACCACTCATGCAGTTTCACCAGTAGGACTTCACAACATGAAAACACCACCCTCACTCACACCATCCCAGAATTGTAACTACCTGTACCTAAGTCCAGACAACACACATCTCAGAAGGTAAATACATGTAAGCATTTAGCACACATGGACCAATACTGCCTTTGAACTGACAACACATTCCACTACTACATAGGTCAGCCTCATGAGATAAAATACATTATTATATTTGTTAGAAATGGGGTCTTTGGTTGGCAGTCAGGTTACCCCCTGTCCAAGCAAGGACCCTCACTCTAGTCAGGGTACATCACACACCGTCCAAATTATCCTGTGCCCACCCTCTGGTAGCTTGGCACTGAGCAGTCAGGCTTAACTTAGAAGGCAATGTGTAAAGTATTTGTGGCATAATTCATACAATAACACAATGTAGCACAACAAAATACACCACACACTGTTTAGAAAAATATATAATATGTATCTGGTAAGATGCAGGTCAAAACGATTAAAATGCAATAAGTATATGTTGAGATATCACTGAAAAGTGATATCAAGCGTCTTAAGTCTTTGCAAAACAAATAAATGTCTCTTGAAAACAATAAAGGTCTCTTGCAAGCACAAAGTACCTAGTTCACGTTCAAAATCTCCACAAGGGACTGCAGAGGAGGCGATGCGTGGAAAATGGAGAGGTGTGCGTCGGTTTTGCCCCTTCACACACCGACTTGTGTTGTTATTTTCTCCGCAGGGGAAGGCTTTGTGTCGGTTTCCGGTGCGGGGACTTGGTTCCTCTTCGGGTTGTGGGGTTTTCTGGCACCTTGGGGACTGTGCATGGAATCCTGGGCTTGCGGAGCAAAGTCACAAGTGCTGCGTCGATCCAGTGGGCACTGCGTGGAAATTTCTCACGCACGGCAGGCGCTGCATCAATTCCTCTCTGGAAGTCAGGCTGCGTCGTCCCGGGTCAGGTGTGAGTCGATCCGGTCGGCCGTGCCTCAAAGTTCCGGTTGCAACACAGGCGCTGCATTGATCTTCTCCTTGTGAAGTCGGGCTTCGTCGTTCCGGGTTGGCGTGTAATGAATTTCTCACCGCGGGGAAGGCTGCGCGTTGTTTTTAGCAGGCTGTGCGTCGAATTTTCACCACACAAGGAGTCCAGTTGCAGGAGTGAAGTCTTTTTGGTCCTGAGACTTCAGGGAACAGGAGGCAAGCTCTATCCAAGCCCTTGGAGAGCACTTCCCAGCACAGCCAGGGAGCAGCAAGGCAGCAGGGCAACAGCAAGGCAGTAGTCCTGTTCAGAAAAGCAGTCCCAGTGAGTCCTTTGCGCAGCCAGGCAGTTCCTCTTGACAAGTCTGGTTCATGGATTCTTCACCAGCAGGTTTCTTGTCCAGAAGTGTCTGCAAGGTAGAGTGTCTACCCCAAGAAGTGTCTAAAGTCTATGGTTTTAAGTCCTCTTCTTACCCAGTTTGGGTTACTTCAAAGAAAAGTCTTGCTTGTTTTTGAAATCCTGCCTTGCCCAGGCAAGGCCTCAGACACACACCAGGGGGATGGAGTCGGCAATGTGTGAGGGCAGGCATAGCCCTTCCAGGTGCAAGTGACCACTCCTCCCCTCCCTCCTAGCACAGATGGCTCATCAGAATAGACAGGCTACACCCTAAACCCCTTTGTGTCACTGTCTAGAGAGAGGTGCAAACAGCTCAACTGTCAAACTAACCCAGACAGGAAATCCACAAACAGGCAGAGTCACAAAAATGGTTCAAGCAAGAAAATGCCCACTTTCTAAAAGTGGCATTTTCAAACACACAATCTGAAAACCAACTTTACTAAAAGATGTATTTCTAAATTGTGAGTTCAGAGGTCCCAAACTCCACATGTCTATCTGCTCCCAAGGGGAATCTTTAATCATGTTTAAAGGCAGCCCCCAGGTTAACCTATGAGAAAGATAGGCCTCGCAACAGTGAAAAACTAATTTGGCAGTATTTCACTGTCAGGACATATAAAACACAATAGTATATGTCTACCTTAACCATACACTGCACCGTGCCCATGGGGCTACTTAGGGCCTACCGTACGGGTGTCTTATATGTAGGAAAAAGGAAGGGTTAGGCCTGGCAAGTGGGGACACTTGCCAAATCGAATTTACAGTTTAAAAACTGCACAAACAGACACTGCAGTGACAGGTCGGAGACATGATTACAGGGCTACTTACGTGGGTGGCACAACCAGTGTTGCAGGCCTACTAGTAGCATTTTGTTTACAGGCCCTGGGCACCTCTAGTGCACTTTACTAGGGACTTACCACTAAATCAAATATGCCAATTGTTAGAAATGGGGTCTTTGGTTGACAGTCAGGTTACCCCCTGTTCAAGCAGGGACCCTCACTCTAGTCAGGGTAAAAGAGAATCACCCTCAGCTAACCCCTGCTTACCCCCTTGGTAGCTTGGCAGAGCAGTAGGCTTAACCTCAGAGCACTAGGTGAAAAGTATTTGTACCAACACACACAGTAACTTCATGTAAACACTACAAAATGACACAACACCGGTTTAGAAATATAGGAAATATTTATCTAAACAAAACAAGACCAAAACGACAAACATCCGACATACACAAGTCAAGTTATGAATTTTTAAAGATTAAACCCAAAAATAGCGCTTAGAAACAAAAATGCTTTGATGAGATGTTAACACGGCGTTGTGACGGAGTCGTTCCCAACAAGCCGACACCAGCGGTGCCGGGCACGGAGTCGTGTAGACCCCCAAGTACACTACCTTTGGTGAAGAGTGAAAACAAGCCAATGCGCAAAGGCGGGAATCGCGGAGTCTGTGCGAAACGTTGAATCCGTGCACTTCGAGTAGCGTCGGTCACGACGTGGTGCAGCAACTTCCACGGAGTTGCGGACTTCAGCGGGGCAGCTGCGGCGTCGGGCCTGCGAAGAGCGTCGCGTTCCAGTGAAGGTCACGGCATCGGGTGCAGGCGGCGTCACCGGATTCAGCAGCGGCGTCGGTCCGGAGTCGTCCGAAGCCGATTTCCTTGGATTTCCACCAGCTTTCCTTCCAAGGGCCCAGGAACTGGATAGGGCACCACTTGTCAGAGCAGGAGTCTCTCCAGAGACTCCAGGTGCTGGCAGAGAGAAGTCTTTGCTGTCCCTGTGACTTCAAACAACAGGAGGCAAGTTCTAACTTAAGCCCTTGGAGATTTCTTCACAAGATGGAAGGCACACAAAGTCCAGTCTTTGCCCTCTTACTCTGGCAGAAGCAGCACTGCAGGAAAGCTCCACAAAGCACAGTCACAGGCAGGGCAGCACTTCTTCCTCAGCTATCAGCTCTTCTCCAGGCAGAGGTTCCTCTTGGTTCCAGAAGTGTTTCTAAAGTCTGTAGATTTGGGTGCCCTTCTTATATCCATTTTAGTCTTTGAAGTCACCTTTCTTCAAATGGGACTCACACCTACTTGTGAAATCCTGCCTTGCCCAGGCCAGGCCTCAGACACACAGCAGGGGGTTGGAGCCGGCATTGTCAGAGGCAGGCACAGTCCTTTCAGATGAGATTGACCACTCCACCCCTCCCTCCTAGCAGAGATGGCTAATCAGGAAATGCAGGTTACACCCCAGTCCCCTTTGTGTGACTGTCTAGTGCAAGGTGTAAAACAACCCAACTGTCAAACTGACCCAGACAGGGAATCCATAAACAAGGCAGAGTCACAGAATGGTTTAAGCAAGAAAATGCTCACTTTCTAAAAGTGGCATTTTCAAACGCACAATCTTAAAATCAACTTTACTAAAAGATGTATTTTTAAATTGTGAGTTCAGGGACTCCACATGTCCATCTACTCTCTAGGGGAATCTACACTTGAATCATATTTAAAGGTAGCCCCCATGTTATCCTATGAGAGAGACAGGCCTTGCAACAGTGAAAAACAAAGTTGCCAGTATTTCACTGTCAGGACATATAAACCACATTACTATATGTCCTACCTTATCCATACACTGCACCCTGCCCTTGGGGCTACCTAGGGCCTACCTTAGGGGTGCCTTACATGTAAGAAAAGGGAAGGTTTAGGCCTGGCAAGTGGGTACACTTGCCAAGTCGAATTTACAGTGTAAAACTGCACACACAGACACTGCAGTGGCAGGTCTGAGACATGATTACAGGGTTACTTGTGTGGGTGGCACAACCAGTGCTGCAGGCCCACTAGTAACATTTGATTTACAGGCCCTGGCACCTCTAGTGCACCTTACTAGGGACTTACTAGTAAATCAAATATGCCAATCATGGATAAACCAATTACATACAATTTACAGAGAGAGCATATGCACTTTAGCACTGGTTAGCAGTGGTAAAGTGCTCAGAGTTCAAAAGCCAACCGCGACAGGTCAGAAAAAATAGGAGGCAGGAGGCAAAAAGATTCGGGATGACCCTGCATAAGCAAAAGTCCAACACGACCCCCTACCAGCCTAAAGCCAGGGGAGAACAATCAATACCTTGATGTACTTCCCTGATTGGGGCGATAGAACAAGGACCCAGGCCCACAACAGCAGGGGCATGTTCCAGTTCTACGCCTTCCTGACTCCATTTGGATCCCTCTGTCCATACTCTCAGGGCCCACTAAGCTAACCCATGGGGAACCCTTCTCCACATCTACAGACACCATCTGTGCAGCACCTAACTTTACTTTGCTCACAGATGTATTGCAAAGGGCAGATAGTACCACCAGAGCCAACACAGTGGTGTTGCCCACTCCACCCCCAGGGTGTGACTCTTGTCCCCCCCAGGGGCAACTCTGTCCACCAGGACAGCAAGCCACGGTGGCCCGGACAACTGTCAGGGATGAGAGCCCGACCTCAGGCCTCTCCAACCACTGTGACTGCGGAGAGTGGGGGGCGGTAGCCCCAGGTGCCTGGCACCCTTTGACCACTCTCTCTTCCACCAGGTCAGGGATGACAACCTGACCCTGTTCCTCCCCTCTGGGGCTCTGTATCCTCCCTGCAGAAGCGGCACCCCCAGAGTCAAAAACTGTCAGGGTGCTTGTAGAAGCAGTCCTGCACAATTCTTCCACCAGTGCAGGTCTGGTAACCTGCAACTGGTCCGCCAACCTGGGGTCTGTACCTGCAGGTTGGGCCAGGGGTGAGGCTTCCCTCCCCCTGCCCTCCCTTCTGGGGTCCTGCACCCCCCAACTAGGAGTGGCCCCCTCAGAAGACAACATGGGATGGGCACTGTTAGCAGTAGCCCCTTCCTCCAGGTCAGGGGGGACACCCTGAACCTGGGCTTCCAATCCAGGCTCTGTACCCTTAGATTGCTCTGGGGTCAGGGGTGAGTCTTTCTCTCCCCTTCCCCTACTCTCAGGGTTCTGCACCCACCCCTCAGGGAGAGTACCCCTTTAAATCACACCAGGCGGGGTGATTGGGCAAACCGCCCCCCCTTCAGGTCAGGGTTTATCCCCTGCACCTGATCTTCCAGTCCAGGGTCTGTACCCACAGACTGGACCACTGCCTGGCAACCCAGGAATTCCTGGGGGGCATACCTACCCCCCACCAGGTCAGAGTTTACCCTCTGAACCTGGTCATCCAACCCAGGGTCACCGCCCTGCGGTTGAACCACTGCCTGGCGCACCAGGACTTCCTTGGGAGCACAATTACTCCCCACCAGGTCAGAGTTTACCTCCTGAACCTCATCATTCAACCCAGAGTCACCACCCTGCGGTTGAACCACTGCCTGGCACACCAGGACTTCCAGGGGGGCACACTTACCCCCCTCAAGGGACACACTGTCCCCAAGGGCCACACAAGAGTCTGGCTGGCGCAGGTCTCCTGACCTCTGCCCATCTGACAGAGTCTGGATTCCCCCCAACCCAGAAATGGTCTCACCAAGGTCAGTCATGGGGGGCTCTGCTCTCAGAGCTGACCCCTGACCCTCCAGGTTCTCCACTGGGGTCCGCAACCCCCTTTCAACCCTCTGTCTGGACTTCTGCACCCCCTCACTAGGAGTGGTACTGCCAGACACCAGAACTGGTGGGACGCTGGCTACAGCCGCCCCCCCAAGTTCTCCTGACACTGTGGGATCTCCCTCAACAGATTGCCCTATGGTACATGCTAGGCTCCCCTTCTGGTGGTCCCTCATGGAACCCTCCAGGACCTGGGACCGGATCTCAGGCACCTTGGACCTCAGCCCATCCCCATTCCCTCTCCTCAGAGACTGGACATGGGGTCCCTCACCCATCCCACTACACTGGGACCTACCTGGGACACTACAATCCTTCCCTACCTCACCTGGTTGGGAAATACCTATACCACTCCTCTCAGGAGCCCCCCCAAATGCCTCTTCAGACTCTCTGGTACTCACCAAGAGGTCTGCCTCCATTGTAAGCTCCCTGGGGTCAGAGAACTCACACTCCACCTGGTGTTGGCGTCGCTCTGGAAAATAAGGACTAGACGTATGCTCTCCAGCAATTACATCACTCAGCCCCTTACATGAATTAACCAAAGTACCCTTCACCCAACCATCCAGTGACTCTGCTTTGAAAAAGCACCCCACATCACCATCCTGAGACTGGTGAGACAGTACCTGACTGTCCCTGACACTCAACCCACACTCTTCTGGGATGTCTTCACACTCCATAACCAGGACTTCTACCTGGGGGGAACCCCTCTCCCTGTCACTCTCACCTAGAGTCAGTAGAGTGTCCCTCCCACCAGTAGGAATATGACTCCCCATGCCAGTTCCCCAATCCACCTCAAGGACCCTGTGCATCACTGGATCTACCTCATACCCCTGAACCTCTTGCCGTATGTTAACTCCCTCCTTCAAGTAGGGCACCACATCTCTGGGCATGTGCACTTCTTCAGCAGCACTGGATATAAAATTGTTGCTGCCACCATTCCAGCTGGACTCAGCCCTCATGACTTCCAGCTCCTTCAATTTAAGCTCGTAAACATAAATCATCCTCCTTTCC
This sequence comes from Pleurodeles waltl, assembly GCF_031143425.1. NCBI lineage: Eukaryota > Metazoa > Chordata > Amphibia > Caudata > Salamandridae > Pleurodeles > Pleurodeles waltl. The sequence goes on along the minus strand of NC_090444.1, from coordinate 1,658,559,321 downwards.
TCAAGGACTGCTCTTCTCTCATCTCTTCCTTTCTCCAGATTGAGCTTCTGTAGCTCCAATTGGCATGCCCTCTCTGCCTGCCTGTCCTGCAATTCTTCAGGCGTCAGACCTTTGGAGGATGCACTGCTACCTGCCCTAGAGACTCTTTCCCTGGGAATAACAGGTCCCCCCACTATACCATTATGTACTGATTGCCCTCCCTCCTCATCCTCATCCTCCTCCTCATCCTCAGTGTGCCCTCCAGTGCTTCTGGTTGTCACCCAGGCCCTTAGCGCCTTTTTCAGCTCATCCTTCTTGGAAGAGCTCTTAATGAGACAACCAAAATTTTTACAAAACTGCTTTAGCTGAGCCTTGTTATAACTATCCAATTGCTTCCGGTCAAAAACAGCTTCAACTGATGCATCTCCAAGTTGAGACATGATGAAAGATTAAAAGAGTGCAAAGTTCCAAATGCAGAAACAAGTTCCCAAATGAAGTTCAAAGTCAATCAAAGATCAGTGAAGAAAAACAAAGTGGACGTAGGGAAGAATCCACAAAAAGAGAAAAAGCAAAAAATCTCCAGACAAGCAGTATGTGGTCACGTAGTGATCTGCACTCAAAATAATAGTGTACACTTAATCACTGTATGTCAAGTACAAATACAAGTACAAATCCCAACCGCTGATCACCAATGTTAGAAATGGGGTCTTTGGTTGACAGTCAGGTTACCCCCTGTTCAAGCAAGGACCCTCACTCTAGTCAGGGTAAAAGAGAATCACCCTCAGCTAACCCCTGCTTACCCCCTTGGTAGCTTGGCAGAGCAGTAGGCTTAACCTCAGAGCGCTAGGTGTAAAGTATTTGTACCAACACACACAGTAACTTCATGTAAACACTGCAAAATGACACAACACTGGTTTAGAAAACTAGGAAATATTTATCTAAACAAAACAAGACCAAAACGACAAACATCCGACATACACAAGTCAAGTTATGAATTTTTAAAGATTAAACCCAAAAATAGCGCTTAGAAACAAAAATGCTTCGATGAGATGTTAACACGGCGTCGTGACGGAGTCATTCCCAACAAGCCGACACCAGCGGCGCCGGACACGGAGTCGTGTAGACCCCCAAGTACAGTACCTTTGGTGAAGAGTGAAAACAAGCCGATGCGTGAAGTCGGGTATCACAGCGTCTGTGCGAAACGTTGAATCCGTGCATTTCGAGCGGCGTCGGTCACGACGTGGTGCGGCGACTTACACGGAATCGCGGACTTCACCGGGGCAGCTGCGGCGTCAGGCCTGCGAAGAGCGTCGCGTTCCAGCGAAGGTCGCGGCGTCGGGTACAGGCGGCGTCACCGGATTCAGCAGCGGCGTCGGTCCGGAGTCGTCCGAAGTCGATTTCCTTGGATTTCCACCAGCTTTCCTTCCAAGGGCCCAGGAACTGGATAGGGCACCACTTGTCAGAGAAGGAGTCTCTCCAGAGACTCCAGGTGCTGGCAGAGAGAAGTCTTTGCTGTCCCTGAGACTTCAAACAACAGGAGGCAAGTTCTAACTCAAGCCCTTGGAGATTTCTTCACAGGATGGAAGGCACACAAAGTCCAGTCTTTGCCCTCTTACTCTGGCAGAAGCAGCACTGCAGGAAAGCTCCACAAAGCACAGTCACAGGCAGGGCAGCACTTCTTCCTCAGCTATCAGCTCTTCTCCAGGCAGAGGTTCCTCTTGGTTCCAGAAGAGTTTCTAAAGTCTGTAGATTTGGGTGCCCTTCTTATACCCATTTTAGTCTTTGAAGTCACCTTTATTCAAAGGGGACTCACACCTACTTGTGAAATCCTGCCTTGCCCAGGCCAGGCCTCAGACACACAGCAGGGGGTTGGAGCCGGCATTGTCAGAGGCAGGCACAGTCCTTTCAGATGAGAGTGACCACTCCACCCCTCTCTCCTAGCAGAGATGGCTAATCAGGAAATGCAGGTTACACCCCAGCCCCCTTTGTGTCACTGTCTAGTGCAAGGTGAAAAACAACCCAACTGTCAAACTGACCCAGACAGGTTATCCACAAACAAGGCAGAGTCACAGAATGGTTTCAGCAAGAAAATGCTCACTTTCTAAAAGTGGCATTTTCAAACGCACAATCTTAAAATCAACTTTACTAAAAGATGTATTTTTAAATTGTGAGTTCAGGGACTCCGCATGTCCATCTACTCTCTAGGGGAATCTACACTTTAATCATATTTAAAGGTAGCCCCCATGTTATCCTATGAGAGGGACAGGCCTTGCAACAGTGAAAAACGAAGTTGGCAGTATTTCACTGTCAGGACATATAAACCACATTACTATATGTCCTACCTTATCCATACACTGCACCCTGCCCTTGGGGCTACCTAGGGCCTACCTTAGGGGTGCCTTACATGTAAGAAAAGGGAAGGTTTAGGCCTGGCAAATGGGTACACTTGCCAAGTCGAATTTACAGTGTAAAACTGCACACACAGACACTGCAGTGGCAGGTCTGAGACATGTTTATAGGGTTACTTGTGTGGGTGGCACAACCAGTGCTGCAGGCCCACTAGTAACATTTCATTTACAGGCCCTGGCACCTCTAGTGCACCTTACTAGGGACTTACTAGTAAATCAAATATGCCAATCATGGATAAACCAATTACATACAATTTACACAGAGAGCATATGCACTTTAGCACTGGTTAGCAGTGGTAAAGTGCTCAGAGTTCAAAAGCCAACAGCGACAGGTCAGAAAAAATAGGAGGCAGGAGGCAAAAAGATTCGGGATGACCCTGCATAAGCAAAAGTCCAACACCAATCTTGGATAAACCAATTAACAGTACAATTTACACAGAGAGTGTACGCACTTTAGCACTGGTTAGCAGTGGTAAAGTGCTCAGAGTTCAAAAGCCAACAAAAACAGGTCAGGAAAAATAGGAGGAAGGAGGCAAAATGTTTGGGGATGACCCTGCAAAAAGGGCCAGGTCCAACAATATTCACATCAACATTTCATAAATCATACAATTCCCAATTCCGTCCTAATCTGTCCTATTCTGGATATTGTTAATCATCCACTTCAGCTAGGGCAAGGGTGGCAGACATTGTCCCACTCCTTCAGATATTCCCCCAAGTAACCATTGAGACATGATGAAGGCAGCAACTAAGCTATGTTGCACTGTACCTGCTGGGTCATTGGCATACTTGGATTTACATTGCTTATTGACAATGACAAGGTCTGTCTAGGCAGTTACCACCTCTAGTACCATCCTATTGGGTTCAAGGTTTCATCCCCACAATTCAAGCATTTAAAAATGCATGAGGATTGTAATCACACCAATTCAAATGTACATTTCAAATTATCCTACTTTAGCAACCTTCACATACCCAATAGAAAGCAGATATATGGGGATTCAACTATCACGCCACTAGCCCTGTCCTATACAGCCCAAATCTGTGGTGGAAATGTAATGGCTGTCTCACATGGAGCCAATACCATTACCAGTACACGATGTACATAGTCTCTGTGATAAAAGAAGAGACACACATTTGCCAATACAGGTGTGCTACACAGATGGGAGTGGACTGACACCTTAGAGCCACAAATGCTCAAATGCAGATGGAGGGAGCAGGTCATACTCAATGAGTATGGTGATAAACAAGCTCACATCCATAATAAAGGCACGATGGAGTCACACATGTGCAATGTCATTAGACCATCTCCACAATGCAGACATGTAGGTGTCTTCATATGGGAGATGCACATCCACTGACAGCAAACCATCTGACCACATCTGTTACTTATACTCAGGCTGGGTGGTCACTACCCATTCCTACTAGTCTACATACAAGCTGTATTGACTACATTGTCACATAAGCTACGATGAGACAGCTAATCCCCTACAATCCGAGACAAGACTCAGGATACAGCCAGTACTCACCCCCTTGTGGCTGCTGTGCTTCCCTCAAACGCCCCTCCTCCTCAGGGTAGACCACCACCAAAATACAGGCCATTAGGTGCTCAGGCTCCGATGGGTACCTCTCCCTCATTGGGAGGACATCTCCAGCTGGGCCTCCATGGTCTTCTGGGCCCAGCATCTCAGGTCCTCCCACAGCTTGCAATAATGTGTGCTCTACCAGCTGTGGACCCCAGGGTCCGCACCTGCTTGGCAATGACATGCAGATCCTTTTCTTCTGATGGGCGGTCACACGCATGGATGACACAAACAAAAGGAGAAAGTTATGTACACTGGCCCCATACCAACAGGAGTGACCTATACACATCTGACTTACCAAGTACCCACACATACCCATCCTCTCTGCTCACATGCCTTCCCTTTATGATCTCTGCATGCATATACTTCTTCACCGGTACCCTTGCCCGATCCACCGTCACACGTAAACCCTATCAGACATGACTATGAAATTAGACTCACCTGCTCCTCTGGTGCCTCATAGAACTGTCAATACAGGGGAGGACCCCCTCTACAAGCTTCCCCAGCTCTTCTTGGATGAAGGCTGGGGCCCTGTCACCTGCAGGACATAGCATGATGGCTCCAAGAGACAGTTCACAGCAGCTCAGGTCATGGAGGTCTGGCTAGCAACAGTGTCAGGAGTCAAGTGAGTAAAGCTGCAGAAAATGGCAGCCACACCCACCACATACAGGACCATCACCGCCATTGGCCCCAGTCAGCCATACGCAGCAACGTTAACCAATGACAAGTAGCACAGCAGATGCGATCGCCCACCGCCATGACGACATACCCGGTGGACATAGGTCACTTCCAACTGTCCAGTACAGCAGGACAGGCGGTTGTCAATTTGTGCACATATAATGCATTGATGTGCCAAATTAAGTGCTCCATACACATATTCGCCCAAATGGCGGATTAAGCCTCTTTTGTGCCATCATGGTGGTGCAAAGAAAAGTGACATGCATGGCAAAGTGACGTGATGTAGCAGTATATCTGATGATGGGCATGTTTGGATACTCGGAGGCACATAGGCGGTGGCACTATATTGTTATATCTCATTACTATTCTTTTGATCAGTGCAGGACAGCTCAGTGTGCCACATATGGTACATGACACATGTAAAATGTGTCCTATATGACTTACATGTACAGCAATGTGCTGCAAGTATGGTGTTCAAAGCTCTTCAGCATGGCCATATTAGTATATGTCAGCAGTGCTACGCATGTCCTACAGAGTTAGGTGCGTGCTATAGTTTACATGTTCTGCTTACATGTGTCAAATGCTTTTCTCAATGTACATTCTCTCCTCTCTACCTAGATACCCTGCCATGAGGAGAGTGAGACAACCACCAGTGTACCTTTCCACTAGTTGACCTTGCAACCATGGAGGACAGGCATGTCATCCAGACTTATCGTCTGAATTGACAAACCATCATGTATCTATGTACACAGTTGGAGCCTGATCTCTTACCATCCATATGCAATCTCTATTGCATCACTCCCACAGTACAAGTCCTGTCCGTGCTACATTTTCTTGCCACATGCTCCTTTCAAAATACAGTGGCCTTGACAGCAGGGATGTCTCAACCCATGTTCAGTCTTGTGTTGAACTATGCACTGTGTTGAATGTTGAAACACCTGGACAGCCACATCAGGTTCCCCCTAGGCACGGATTTGGCCTATGTGAAGGCAGATTTTTATGATAAGAGAAACATCCCTCGTGTGATAAGGGCCGTTGATGGGACCCATATAGCCCTGGTTCCTCCCAGTGCAAGTGGACAGGTGTATAGGAAGAGAAAGAATTACCACTTCTTAAATGTACAGGTGGTGTGTCTGGCATACCAGTACATCTCACAAGTCACAGCCAATTATCCAGGATCTGTGAATGACTCCTACATTTTGAGGAACAGCAATGTCCCACACATGTTAGTCTCCACACAGAGAGTGCCTGGATCCTTGGTATGTATGCATATGTAGTTGTTCTGAGATGTCAGATACCATTGCAAGCTGATGAGGACGAGGCAGCTGCACCAGTGGCTGATAATGCTGACATGGCAAATGATAAGTAGGCAGAGGAGGAAGGTGCAGCTGACTCTAGGACTGAGCTCATCAATCAGTACTTCCAGTGACAAACAGGTATGGTGAGTATGGGTTTGCAAGTTTTGTATATCCACATGAATTGCTGACACCAGTCCACCTGAGTTGACTCATTAGTGGTGGTATAATCTGGTCCTCTCCCCATGTGTGTGTTGGGGGAGCTGAGTGATTGACTGTGAGATGCACAGTAAAAGTGTCCCAACTCTAACAAGTGTACTCACTGCAGATCCCTACATTCACATGTACAAACCAGTATTGAGCTATGTTTGCTGCATTCTCCTATTCTCATGTAATTCCCCCCACTAACTGTGATATTGAAATATGTGCCTCTTCTACCTATGGATTGAGGTAGTCATAGTCATTAGCCATTGCTAAATGATTAGAGAATTGAGGGTTGTACATGAGAGATGGTAGGTACAGTGATTTGTGAAGTATAATAAGTGACTGGTAATGTATAGGTAATATCTGGGAGCCCCTGCTTAGGTGATATTCTACACTGGGCACAACATCTAGGAGCTGCAAATGTGCTTTGTAAGGCTTTATGCCCTCGATCCTTCTGGTACTCTCTGTCATTGGATTTTTGCAGGTTGGAATAATGACTATACTCTTGTGTGGCCCTGGATTTTTGACTATTTGACATCTGTCCTGGGACATATCTGTTGTACTGTGTCCCCTGCTGAGGATGTCTCCCTCTGCTGTTCATTACACTGCATGTTCACATTTGTCAATCATGAGAGTTACACTTACAGTAGCTGTGTTCCATGGTGTTTATTGTACATGTATATCTAACAGGTGATGAGTGAGGTCATGGTAGATGGAATCATTAGAGTAGGTGGTACAGCTGTAGGTTGCACAGGTCCAGTGTCCATGTGCCAATGGGAAGATGAACAGTCAGCAGTGGCACATAAGGGAGACAAATCAGGTGAGGTTCCCTTCCTGGCAGTGGGTTGGATCTTGGCATCTGCTCCAGCCGGATGTCTGGCTGGATGTCCACCTTGTGGTGGGGGTGGTTCTTCACCTACAGAGGGAGGGGTGTCTGAGGGCTGTGGTTCCCCTGGCAGGGCCTCCATTACACTAACTGCTGCTCATGTAGATGCCTCAGATGTTAGGTTGCTAGTGGAAGAGGCTTGCTGGTGGGTGGAGGAAGCACACAGGGTGGTGTTGATGTCCCTCACCACCCCTCCAATAGTGGCCATGGTGGGATTGTGTGCCTGACACTGCTGCATGACCTCCTGGTGGTGTTCCCTCTGCAGCCTTTAGTTTTCCCCCAACATGCTGATGATCTGACCCATCCTGTCCTGGAATTGTTAGTATGCTCCCAGGACTTGAGAGATGGTTTCCTGATCAGTAGAGTCCCTTGGGGGCCCGATTCTCTGGCTGCAGATTCTCTCCCACGCCCCCTGCCCCATGTGCCTGTGCCCCTGGAACAGTGTGCCCACTCCCAGTGTATGCAGGACTTTTATTGTCTGGGGTGTGACGGGTCGACTCAGGTCCCTGTACTGTGAGGCACACAATAGTTTGAGCAGTCCTTGGGACACAAGTTTGGGGACGAAGGGTTGGCTATGATGTAGAAGCTACAGGGTTGGGGGGATTGATGTAGGCAAGGTGAGGCAGGGAGTCGTAGACTAACCAGGTGTCCCAGATGGGCCAGGTAGGTCTTCAGTGTCCAGACATCCAGGCGTGTTCTCCTCACTGGGGGCCTTCATCCTGAGGAGGGCTGTCAGTCTCTGGTATCGTCTCCATGGTGGCACTGGCAAGGGTACCCATGGATGGAGTGAGCGACACAGTTAAATATTGAATGTGTGTTTGGTCATCTCTTTATAATATACATACAGTGGCTTGACATGATTCCCAGCAATGACAATGACAGATGTTGCACAGCATACCATTGGTGGTAGATAGTGGCCTGTGACATTTGTACCATACTCCACTTAGGTTGGTGCCATTCAGTTTAGCTACTTTGGCTCTGTGGATGGGTCTTGGTACTGTCTGATAGTCCACATGATTGTTCTGCACTGTTAGCTAGTGACTATTCAGGCTTTCTAGTTGTGAGAGGAAATGGCAGGACATTGCAGCATGGTGTCCCAATGGAAGGAGGGTATGTGCGTATGCAAGGTTAATTGCACTGTATGTGCATGTTGTGCATGTGCATAGAGAGTGCCATCTTTTATTCCATACCACGCTGGTTCAATTTCTGGGTTGTGGATTCTGGTTATTTGGCAAATGGATTAGTCTCAGTGCTGTAACTGTGTGTAGTTTTGTTTGGCATTCTGTTGTGCCATTGCATTGCTGTCATTGCCATGCAGTGGTCCTCAGTCGTACCACCTAGTTGGTATGGCTAGTACAATGGTCATACATGCAAGAGATGTGATGTGCACATTCCAGGCTTTCAAGTAGATGGGCTAGTGCACTGTGGGAGTCGTAGTTATAGTATTAGCCAATGCTATCCATACTTTTGCAAAGGGCTGTGTGGGAAGTTGGGCTGGGTGGAAGTATGGCATGCGGTAGAGGGGCATTAGGTGTATAAGTGGGAGGTGTAGTGAGACATACAGTGAATTGGGAAGTAAGCATGCGGGACACAACAATTGTGTGACATGGAATTTATGGGTAATTACCAGAGTCCAGTACCAAAGGTATTCCAGTCAGGCCCTCGAGATGCAGAATGTCCAAGATTTTCTCCTCCCAAGATGTGAACCGTGGGGGAGGTGGGGGTCCACCGCCAGTCTTGTGCACCACGATCTGGTGTTGTGATGCCATGGAATGCACCTCACCCTTAAGGTTGTTCCACCTCTTCATGATGTCCTCCTTTGTGCATGGATGGTTGCCTACTGAGTTTACTCTGTTGACTATTCTCTTCCACAACTCAATTTTTCTGGCTATCAAAGTTTTGCGGACCTGTGCTCCAAACATTTGCATCTCTACTCTGATGATTTCATCCACCATGACCCTCAACTCATCGTTTGTGGACCGTGGGTGCTTTTCTGGGGACATGGTTGTGTTGTGTTGAGGGTGGGGGGGGGGTGCTGTGTGTTTAAGGGTGCAGTGTAGGGAGATTAATGGGGTGTGGGTGGTGCGTCGTGATTGATGGATGCTTGTGGTGAGTGTGTGCTCATCATGTGTTTTGTGTTGGTAGTGCAGTTGTGTGGTGTGTGGTGTGTGCTGAGTGAGATATGTATATGTACCTATGGTGTAATGGTGCTATATAGTCGTCTTTTGGTGATCGCCACTGCAGCCATCTTCCTAAAAGACCACCAAAGTCGTAATGAGGCCCATAAACTGCATGCTACCTTTTCATTCTCGAAAAATGATCTGGGATTTAACGCTACCACATTAACATATTTATTTGTGGACAACTGATATCGTACTGCAGTGTGCATGCACTACATTAGGAAGTTATACTTCAAATACTAAACACTGTTGGTAGTTTTGTTCTTTTGTTTTCGCACACATTTATTCTCACCTGGACCCAGTTGTTCAAAGCAGGTGTCCCTTTCAAATATTGAATCAGTATCTAAAGTATCAATATTATGCAACCAAAATCCAGCTGTGAAACATTGATACTCTACCAACATCTCAAAGAAGGTGGTTAGCTTTCGTCAAGGGAAAGAGGATCCTTTGGACTTCTTTCCCCTTTGTGACTGTAAAAAAAGGTTTTTTTAAAGAAGGCCATGGTCCATAGGATGATGGCTTCTTCTGAAATAAACAAAAACAGTGAACTTTTCTTTATAAATGCAGTTTAATTTAATTTCAAGAAAATCGACTGAATTTAAACAAAACGTTTGCTTTCTTTAAAAGAAATTACATACATGGTGGTTTGCTGATCCCAGCAGACCACCATCTCTGTCATGGCCTTCAATTGTAGTGAGTCCCAATTTACAACCTACCTCATTTATATGCATATGGTAGGTCAGATTCCAACTCACTACGATTTGGATTTTCGAGAACTGACCTATCAGTACATAGGGCAGTTCCTAGAAGTCTTTACAGGCCACAAAAATACTGGTTGCAGATTGCAACCTAAATTTGCTACCAGATATTAGTACATCTGGTCATTACTTATATTTTATACTTCAGTCAGTGGTGTACATATATTATTGTCCATAAACAGACACAAATTCAATATATTATATGGCTATAATTGCATTCATGTTTATTTCCACTAAAATGTATCAGCTGTGATAAAAACTACCAGATATTGCATTGAATGTCAACCTTCACAAGCTACTTCTCAATATTTTAATTTGTACAGTCTGGAGTTATAGAGTGCTCTACATATTCAACAGTTTATATGAGCCCATATCCATAGTACCGCAGAGTGTATGTGTAAATATTCTGTTTACTAATATATAATTCCATCCTCCATAAAAATGCATCCAATGCAAAGGGAACCTACGTATTCTGTAGAAAATGTAGGAAGAGGAATTTCTTCAATATTTACTGGTAATTGCAGCAGACAAAACATCAGTTGAGTTGAAAACATGTATATTGTACACTGTATGTGTTCAGAGGATCTGACATTATATGAGAATGTTACCAAGAATAGTTCTTACTGAAGGGCTTGAATTTTCATTTTCATCATTCACAAGATGTCCTGAGGTAAACAGGAAGTGCTACATTTATGACTGAGTGGCAGTTTACCAAGGAATCCAGAGATGTAAGAAGAGTTCTGAGAACAAAGTAGGTAATTCAAGTGAGTCAGAGTTCTAATTTACATAATAATTGGGTCATGGTAAAGTAGATGGTGAGATGTAAAGAGTATCATAATGTAAAAGAAGATTTAGATCCACCCATGTGTATGATTCACACATTAGATAAAAATGTGAAGGTTGCCACGGACTCCAGATCTCCCTATTCTACTCATTACTAAATACTTTTACAAGGTTCTTGAGGATTTTGTGAAAGAATTGCATACAGTGTGTTTTAGGACACTTTAATTTGACAACACTGAATTTAAATGTATTGGATATTTTGTTGACAATGTATTGTTCGCAGGAAGTTCAACTTTGTTGAAGGTATATGTACCTCACAAAGGAATTTTTGTGCTGGGTTGGAGGAATCACTGTAAATCCACGTATACCAGAGAGAGTTGTTTCTATAGCAATTGAGGATAGCTGCATTTAACACTTTATCAAATATTTTACCAGTGAGTTAAACACCTTGCCTGAGTTCCGGTATAAACACATTTTCAAACCCAGTGCTTTTCCATTATACAACTAGAGATGTTCTAATTCTTGTGATGAATGAATTACAGGACGTGGTAAAATATATGGTTAACATGAACATTACTGAAGAAGAGGAAACTACGAAATTGGTATCTCTCATGGTTTTGAAAGAGAGAAATTATGATAAGTGTTGATTTTATGTTGATCTTAGGGCATTGAATAAAAGAAGTGGCATTGGCACTCACCCCTTACCAATTATTAAATGGGTTAATCCCCTTTGCAGATGAAGCATCCACATTTTCTGCTCTAAATTTGAAAGTTGCATAATACGATGTTGAGACCAGAGTCTAAATTTCTGACATTTTTTACACCTTTTGGTTTATACTCATTCAAACAAATGCCTTTTGAGCTAGCTCCTACTGCATCTGTTTCTTTCAGAGAGCATTGTGTAACCTCTGCAAGGATTTTGACTTTTGTGTAAAGACATTCCAGGATGATATCTTGATTTTCACACTTAATAAAAATCATCATTTGGAGGTGCTGAGTGAAATTTGTACACAATTGTGTAACTGGTTCAGTCGTGAGTTGCTTATACTTATTTCATATTAATCAAAATGATTTTGAATGTAGGCAGAGAGGCAGTGGAGGAGGACACAAGCAGTCTTTACCCTTCCCTCCTCATGTAGCTCAGTGTCACTAGGGCTTTAGTAGGAGGGAGGGATTGAATACAGCTCAGCTCCTGGGTCTCCCTGGCTTGGCTGAACTATAAAAAGCAGCTCAGCTGGGCTGGGGAGAACCAGGGGCTGACTTCAGCCCTCTTTCACAGCTCTTTTTGTGTATGTTCAACAGGTAACAGCCTGGCCCTGTGAGCAGTTGTTAACTGCAGAACAATCATAGCAAGAGCTTTAAACAAAGACTTCGGGCCAGAGAGGGATTTCAACCCCTGTGGCTCTGACTCCTTTGCTTTTCTAATTAGAACATTCTACCGTCAGGGGGCGGAACATTCAAATCACTTTATAGCCCACCGTAGCTAGGCTATATCAGCTGTTAAAGAAAAGGCCCTCATTTTCAGCCCTTAACCCTGGAGCGGGCGTTTAATGGTCAGTATAACCCACTACAGTGGGGTAGAAAGCTAAATTAGTTGTCACCTTAAAAATGCTGCTCCACCAGATGCAAAGGAAAAGTTCTTATTATTCTTAGGTTTGTGTACTACTGTAAATTTGGTGTTAACTTTGCTGAATTGATAGAACCTCTTAGAATATCACTATGAAAGCAGTTCCAAAGAGAGAAAAACAGCAGGAAGCATTTGACACTGTGGAAAAACCTGGAACAAATGCTCATAGGCTAAAACTGTACTCTCAAGGCACAATGGTGGTCATTACAAGTCTGGCAGACACTTGACCGCCAGACAAGGGGTGGCGGTCGGACTACCACCCATGAGGCAGTCTGAGCACCACATTATGACCATGTCAGTCGTTTTGCGGTCAGACCACCATCAGCGGCAGGATGAGACTTCCCAGCAGTCCGGTGGTTGTGGCGGTTCTAATCCACCAGGACTTGTGACCTCATTCTCTGTCAGCGATTTCATGGCAGTAACACAGCCATGAAAAGGCTGTCATGCTTAGCAGACAGTGAACATTGCGAGGGTGCTGGTGCACCCTGCATCCTACAGCATTGACGCTGCCTCGATTAAGAGCCGGAGACAATGCTGTAGGGTGTTTCCCACTAGGCCAGCAGGCGGAAACTCAGGTTTCTGCCCGCCGACCTTGCGGGAAACTCTTAATGTGCCCAGTGGGGAGGTAGCAACTATGGCGGCAACATCCCCGTCAGACGTTCAGCAGGCAGCCTAAACGATCCGCTGAACTCGTAATCAGGCCCAATGTGTAATTACAGTGATTGTCACCGCTTATGGTATAGGAGCAGTTCTTTTTCAGTGTAATTAAAATCATGACAGGAAAGTAGCTTTTGCTTTGTGAACATTGAATACAGGAGCAGCTCCTCCATTAGAGTGGAGGAGTGTCGCCCCGCTGAAATGTCACCAGAGACAAAAAATTAAATGGTAATAAAGTTACTTCATTTTCCCAAACCGAGTGTCAGGATGGGGCAGGCCAGCAGGGAGGAGTGGTGGGCTACCTGTGCACTGGTTTAAAGTGTGCATGCCTCTTTGGCTGGCCATCTTGCAATGGCCAGCCAGACATGCGCATTTTAAACCTCTTTAACCCAGCTGTCTAAAACAGCTGGGTTAGAGAAACTACAGGTCTCCAGTGCTCTTGAGAGCGCTGTGAAATGGCCGCTCCCTCCAATTCTGGCACTGCTTTCATGCTGGTTACCAAAATGAAAGCAGCGCTGGGATTGGTTAGGGGTATTTTCTGGAGCCTGGAGGAGACAGAGAAGCAAGCAAGGTAATTGATCATTTCTTTTTTTATTTACTGTCACCACCCAACTTGCATTAATGCACCCACCCACCACCCATTTGCTGCCCCCCACACTAGGTGCTTACCAGCTGCCGCTGTTTAAACAAAACAAAGCAAAAATATGCTGTAAAAGACAGTGAACTGTTAGCCTGTGCTTGGGGTCTAAAACATTTCAGACTTTACATTTTGGGCAATGTTGGACCTGGCTTTTTGACAGGGACATCCCCAAACTTTTTGCCTCCTTCCTCCTATTTTTTCTGACCTGTTGTTGTTGGCTTTTGACCTCTGGGCACTTTACCACTGCTAACGAGTGCTAAAGTGCATATGCTCTCTGGGTAAATTGTACTACTGATTGGTTTATCCATGATTGACTATTTAATTTACTTGTAAGTCTCTGGTAGAGTGCACTACATGTGCCTAGGGCAGGTAGATTAAATGCTACTAGTGGGCCTGCAGCACTGGTTGTGCCACCCACCTCAGTAGCCCCTTACAGGACATGTACCTGTGTAGTTATATGTCCTGGTAGTGTGAAACTCCTAAATTCGTTTTTACACTACTGTGAGGCCTGCTCCTTTCATAGGCTAACATTGGGGCTGCCCTCATACACTGTTGAAGTGGCAGCTGCTGATCTGAAAGGAGCAGGAAGGTCATATTTAGTATGGCCAGAATGGTAATACAAAATCCTGCTGACTGGTGAAGTCGGATTTAATATTACTATTCTAGAAATGCCACTTTTAGAAAGTGAGCATTTCTTTGCACTAAAATCTTGTTGTGCCCTTCAATCCACGTCTGGCTAGGTTTAGTTGACAGCTCCTTGTGCATTCACTCAGACACTTGCTGGAGAAGAAACCTGAAACCTGAACCAGAAACTACATCCTGCCAAGAAGAACTGCCTGGCTGCTCAAAGGACTCACCTGTCTGCTTTTCTACAAAGGACTGCTGCCTTGCTGTTGGCCTGCTGCCTTGCTGAACTCTTGCCTGGCTGTAAAAGTGCTCTCCAAGGGCTTGGATAGAGCTTGCCTCCTGTTCCCTGAAGTCTCAGGACCAAAAAGACTTCACTCTTCCTCTTGGACGCTCCGTGCGCCGAACTTTTCGACGCACAGCTTGTTCCGCGGCAAGAAAAACGCCGCACACCGACGCTGATCAACGCGACGCCTTCGGGCCGACCGAAACTTTGACGCACGGCCTCGCAAGGACGACACCGCCCGACTTCCCGGGAGAAATCGACGTGACGCCTGCCGTGAGATCAAAACTTTGACGCACGGCCTCGCAAGGACAACGGCGCCCGACTCCGCAGGAGAAATCGACGCGACGCCTGCCGTGCGATCAAAACTTTGACGCACGGCCTCGCAAGGACAACGCCGCCCGACTCCGCAGGAGAAATCGACGCGACGCCTGCCGTGAGATCAAAACTTTGACGCACGGCCTCGCAAGGACAACGCTGCCCGACTCCGCAGGAGAAATCGACGCGACGCCTGCCGTGAGATCGAAACTTCGACGCGCAGCCCCGCAGAACGACGCGCAGCCGGAAAACAAGCAGGAAAATCCACGCACAGACCCGGGACATCTGGTAATCCCCGCGACCCACAGAAAGAGACTGTCCGCGCGCCGGAAAACGACGCCCGGCTTCCCCGCGTGGAAAATAACGACGCAAGTCCGTGTGTGCTGGGGAGAAATCGACGCACACACCCTTTTTCCACGGACCTCTTCCTTTGTGGCCCTCTGAGGAGATTTTCCACCAGAAACCAGGTACTTTGTGTTTGAAAGAGACTCTGTTTACTTTCTAAAGACTTAAGACACTTTATATCACTTTTCAGTGATATCTTTACAAATTCATATTGCATCTTTGATCGTTTTGACCTGAAGATACCCAGATAAATATTATATATTTTTCTAAATACTGTGTGGAGTATTTTTGTGGTGTTATGCTATGGTGTTGTATGATTTATTGCACAAATGCTTTACACATTGCCTTCTAAGTTAAGCCTTACTGCTCGTGCCAAGCTACCGGAGGGTGAGCACAGGCTGATTTTGGATTGTGTGTGACTTACCCTAACTAGAGTGAGGGTTCTTGCTTGGACAGAGGGCAACCTAACTGCCAACCAAAAACCCCATTTCTAACAGGCAATAACTGCATTATATACATGGATCAGAAGCCGTTAATAAATGTTTTGTCACCCAACAGGGAACAGTGTAACAATAGAAGGATAGCTCATCAGGCCTTGAAACCACAGGAATAATGTTTTTAAATACATTTTCCTCCTCGAGAGGACCAAAGACTGACTGTTGCGCATGCCTATGGATGACCCTTTTGATAAGGGTGGAAAAGAAGAAGAGATTGATAAAATGTAAGCTATGCAGGAGGTGGAGAAATCACAAATAATGGGTGTTAAAGGAGAAATTGAGTGAAACCAAGAGTAAAGATGAAATGATGATCATGGTCAAAAAACCTTATCAATGGATTGCCTTTTTAAAGATACCTGTAAGGTCCCTTGAGATCATTTTGTTGTGTAGTGGATAAGGTAAGCACTGAAGAAAATCTCTTGATTAGATATGGTAGTGGTAGAATGGGCATTGTGTGCATATGGTAATGTCAGTGTTAATAAAACTCTCAAGGATGTACTTTTGGTGGCCATAGATGGATTTTCAAGGTGAAAAGTGGGTGAGACTGTGAGGAAAGCATTCAAGATCAGAGTTCAAATTATACATCATTGCTTTTGACGCCAATTAGTCTGCCAGTCCATGGAAAAAATGTTTTTGTTGCATTTAACATTTTGCATTCCTGTTTTAGAGTTCCCTGGTTTTAATTGATTTCCACTCAAACTGGCAGAAGGTCACATTTTTAGAATATGCCACCACACATACATACATACAGTAACCGCAGTGCACTTCATGTTAGATGTACTATTGTCAATTTCATCAAATACACACCAGTTAGATAAGCAGTGCAGTTACATGCTTTATTAAACACTCTAGCAAAATGTTCACGTCACAAACAAACGATCACACTTACATAATACCCAGTCGCAAACAAATATAGATTGATGTATTTGGCTAGACGTCAACACTAGGTCATAGCCTTTGAACCTTAGTACAGAAGGGTTTCATTTCGCTCAGAGAGAAACTACTAAATTGATTGTAATCATACCTGAATTGCTTTGATAGAATATAATCTCTATAAACTAAGTCGCGCAGGCCTAGGGCTTTTTCAAGAAGAAAAAGGTGCATTAAATGTTAGAGTTCATAAACTGGTGGTTCACTGGGAATTTATGCTTCAAAGATCATTAGGGAAGCTTATAGGGCGAAACACTTGTTAGCTGTTTTAGGATTGAACTTTTGACTGAGAAATATCTGTGCAATAAATATTTAAAAAGTAACATTAATTGGATGTGTTCTTTGAAGTTTGTGTTCTATAAAACCAATTCATGAAAGAGTAAAGTCAACTTTGCAATTTCTCTCTGAGGCAAATACATCTCTCATCGCTGTGGGACATGGTATTGCATCTGTGACATTAGAACCGCTTTCAGTTAAACTTAGCACTAGCCCAAAATGGCTAATTAGACACACCTACTCAGAGGGATATATATATATATATATATATAAATATATATATATATATATATATATAGAGAGAGAGAGAGAGAGAGAGAGAGAGAGATTCCCCATAAACAACCAGAGCGAATGCATGGTCATGTGTTTCACGGGGGAAAGACTGGGTTTATTGAAACACTTCAGCACTGTTCATGTATAACCATACTCAAAATAACAAATCATGTAACCAAAATGGCGGTAATTAAAATGCTATGAAACAATTACTTTCAAATGAGCCTTTTTAGAATGTTTTAGGGCTAAATGTCACAAATTATTGATAGTTAGCCAACAAGTGTGTATATATTAAGAATTTTTTTTTTGCCACGGGATATAGTATTGTTATTATTATTAACTGCGGTGATGGAAAAAAAATGCTTCGACTGCTTTACAGCAGGCCTCAAAATTCCAATTCAGCAGCATACTGCTGTAATTACTGCATGTCTGAAATGTTTCCAATTCACATTGTGCCAGGAAAAACTTGGCACAATGTGAAAAATGTCATAGAAAAGTAGCAAAATATACGAAGTTAGTGTGTGCAAATTAGAACTGAGCTCACTATGCGTCATTTCAAGTAGCAAAATGCGGAAAGGCGTGGTAATTGCACACCCGGTAAACACGGCATTTAATGGGGTCGCGATTACCTCATGAGATTGCGCGCCAGTTGAAATGTGGCCCTATTGCAGGAAGGTCCGAATTTAAGCAATTGGAAAGCCTCAAGGTGACGGGTTGGAGGTGTTGAGCAGACCGACATTGTGCAGTTCTATTTATGGTCCTATAGCAGAAACACCTCCAGTTTAGCAGGCCTCCCTTCTCAGTGAGAGAACCAGATCCGAATCATTGTACTGCACTCATCTGCTGGTCTTGTCTCAGTCCATGGAGCTCGATCTGAGATGGGCCATTGGGCCAAATTGTGTCCATTCTTTTTGTTAATTTTGAGTTGCATAGTTTTAAGTCTTTTTTTTAACCAATGAGCCAATGTTTTCTCCTAGATTCAGTTGCTCCCAAATCCCATAAAAGTGCACATTTCAAGTGACAGAGATGGCAGGAGATGGACCCTTTGATGATCTTGAAATTGACCGTGAACATGTGGAAAAAGCTAAATCGTTCTATCTGAACCCCAGTGGAATTACCACATCTTGAGCTCCCACCACTTTTGTTGCTCAATTGCACTGGCACCGAACTCGTATTCCATAAATAAGTATGAAACAACTTGGCCCGGGACTCATTTGGCGCAAGCACTAAACATTCTGGTCCTCTTTGCGCTGCCTATCAGCTCGTTGGATCATCTTGTAACTTGCTGGAACCCTGACACTTTTATTTTTTGTTTGATTATGCATTGTAATTTAAGTTCAATTTGTAGGCGTGGTGGGTTGATTTCTTTGTAGGCTGCATTTGAAGGAGTCATGTATTTTTAAGGTCCACACAGACAAAAATATATAGTCAATACAACCCCTGCGATAAAACTGATCCTGATCCCCTGCCAAATAGAAGGAGAATGCACTTCATTTTAAGAAAATGTACGAATAACAAGCAAAACCGTTTTAAACATAGTCCATAAAGGGGCTGATTTGAGAAAAGGGGTGTTGCACACGGTGCAGCCCCACTTTCCTTGCGCCCCGTAGCGCCTCCCCACCACCACCATGTGTGTGCACTGTATTTAAGATACAGCGCACCATGGCGCAGGGTAGGGGGCAATAGTGACAGAATTCCTGACGCCATTGATGTACTCTGCAGGAGTAGCACCAAAATGTTGGTGTTGCTCCTGCAGAGTACCTAGGGGCCCATTGTATTCAATGGCATGCCCCCTTTTAATGCCTACTTTAAAAATTATGCTATGGCAGCGCTAAGGTGGCGCTAGGGCGTCTTAAATCAGGCCCAGAGTTTCATCTTACAAACAAGCGCAGGGTAACTTTTTCTCCATAAGCCAAGATGGTCAAATGCATGAATAGTTGAAGATGTGAATACATCAGACCAAGAAGAAGGCGTGTAAAATGTAGACAAAACATTATCCATGGAGCAAGACATTGAGGCAAAGAAAAATGCGGTCACCTAAGACCACATGGACGTTTTCTCTTTAGGTCTGCCTAGAGATAGCTTTATTGTTGTGAACCTAATGTCAATACAAAAAATAAAAAGTAGTAAAAAGCTCCTTTATTCATCTTTACTAAGGTCATGTGATTGAAATACAAATGTGTTAGCCTGCCTATGGAGCAGTTCTATTGTTCATAGCTAATAAACTATTAAAATAGATCTAGTGTCATATGCTAGAGGAAAGCAGCACAAGATATCATGGCTGAAAATTCTTGCCTGAGGATCAGCTGTGACAACTATTTCGCTTGTTTGTGACACACGTTTAGGTTGCTCCGTCACACACGAAAAGCATGTGCATCAAAGTATTTTGCAGTGGATGGGCGAGAAGGTCTGCAAATGTGTCTATTCAAATCGGAATGCCTAATGCATACAGCACCCGAAAGCACCTTGAAGGAAATATTGTCTTTCAGTACCCAGTGAAGAGTTGAGACCAGGCCTCGAGAACACACTGACTGTCTCAGTCAAAATAAAAAGCAAACACTAGGAACCAGGCCTACTGCTCCATTGCAAGGCATGCATTAACGAAGACCTCGTAGCCTGCTATGAATGACCAGTTCCGTTTCTGTGTCGGGGAGTCTGGCTGGAAAACTATATTGAGACATCTGGAGGGGGGAAAATGCTTTCAGGCCACAGAAAACGTGAATATCTTCTCAGCACCTCTCATCTTGTGCTCAACGCCTCAGCATCAGCCCATCCATCTGTTGTGGGATGGAGTGGGGAATGCGAGTCATTTGATGAGTGGTAATAGGAAGTTAAACAAGTGTTTGGGGAGCAACTTCTACTGCCTGTTTTATCAGGCTTCTCTTTAGCAGTGAGTGACTCGGCACTATCAAATGGCTGTAGAATACCTAGTGAGCAGATCAGTAGGGAGGAAACAGGTGATCTTCCGCAGCAGCGTGGTCAATCAATACAGCTTGAACAGAAAGATCTCAGATGCTGCCTCCATCTGCCCAGAATAGATCCCCCCACATCACCACACCACACTGCTCGAGGATGCAGCGCAGGAAACCAGTGGAGCATTGCACAGGACCATCTAAACAGTGATGCATGACCTTACTGATAAGTGAAACCACACTGACTCCTGGGCACCTGACTAGCTCGATGTGATGTACTGCAAATAAAAACAGGCATTACAGCGGAAGATTCCTAGAAGGGGCCTTTAGATGGATGGGCAGATGAGATGTCTGGCCGAATTAATGGCCTAATGAATCGCTAAATGAGTGACTGCGTGGAAGGATAAATTGATTGGTGAGTGCATGCATGTGATTTGGTGCATACATAGATGGATGAAATGATGAAGGAGTGTACAGATAATTGGATGAGTTGGCAAGTGGGTTGATGGATGGCTGGATGAATAATTGAGCTCATCTGTGGATGAGTGGGAGAACATGTGTGGATGAATGGACGAGTGAGTGGATATACGAGTGGTTTGAAGATTAATTTGGTGCATGTGCATGAGTGATTACAAAAAAGTGTGACTGAGTGATGACTAAATGGGTGAATAAATCAAGGGAAGCTTGAACGAGTGCGCAGAAAAATGAATGGGTGGAAAACTGAATAGAAAAATGAAGTTTGTGTGAATAAATGTTTGGATGAGTGATTGCACTTGAGTTTACCCTCTCCTGCCACAACCCAATGTTTCTGCTCAGGATGCCTTGCATTCTCAACTTCTTGCACAGCATACTTTCCACTAGACACCCAAACTCTAAGATCACCAATTCCTGCTCAGCATCACAGGCTCCTTGAAGGGTCCATCAGACCTTACGTGCCCCAGCACACGTGTAGTGGGTGTTGGAGCTGGCCCTTTTTACAGGGTAATTCCCCAAACGTTTTGCCTTCCTCCTTATATTTTTCCTGACCCTTTTTGCTGACGTTGTGACTCTGATCACTTTATCACTGCTGATCAGTGCTAAAGTGCATGTGCTCTCCCTTGTAAACTTGATATGATTTGTATATACCTGATTGGCATATTTGATTTACCTGTAAGTCCCGTGTACAGTGGTATCCCTATAACCAGGGTGTGTAAATTAAAAGCTACCAGTGGGCTTGCAGCGCTGCTTGCGCCACCCACATAAGTAATTTTTCAACCTGCCTCAGGCCCGCTAGCGCAGGGTCTGCATGTGCAGTTCACTGCCATAGGGACTTGGCATCTAAATTTACTTAAAGGCCTGGAACTCCCCTTTTACTACATATAATTCACCCCTAAGGTAGGCCCTAGCTGGCCCTATGGTCCAGGTGCCATGTATGTAAAAGGCAAGTCATGTGCCTAGGTGTGTGCCTTCCTGGTAGTGACAAACTACTTATCTGGTTTCTCACTGCTGTGGGTGCTGCCTTTCTTATAGGATTGCATTGGAAATTCCCTACCTTATATCTGGGTGGTATTGTCTGATCTATGAGGGGTAACATGGGCATGTTTGGTATGGTTGTAATGGTAGTGAGAAATGCTGCTCACTGGTGTAGGTGGGTTTTTGATTACCATTATACAAATGCCACTTCTAGAAAGTGGGCATTTTTCTGTGCTTATAACTCTGTTTTTTTGCAGCTTGACTCCAATCCACGTCTGGTAATCACACATCAGCATACCGTGCTTCAAGACTCGTCAAACATCCTGGTAATCACACATCTGCATAGGAGATGGCGCTTTTCTTCATTGGCTGTGGCCACACCAGGGAATTCGAGCCATTGAAAGACACCAATTACTGTGTGTGGATAAGTTATAAATTGACACCAGGGGGGTCAGTCTATCTGACCACTCATTGTGCCTTTGGTTGCATCACGGTGCGAATGGCTTTCCACACAATGGAGTTGCTCCAGACATTGTGATGTTTACCCATCACTCATCGGGTGGCTTATTTTCTGCCACAGTGAAATTCCACAATGAGATGCTCTGTTACCCTCTGGTGAGAATGCATACTCACCAAAACACCAATTTGTGTGTGTCTGTCCTTTCCAGGCCTTGAACTCTCATTGTTTGCTGTCTTTCTGTCAGGACCATAGTGACGCGTGGGCGCAATTGTCCATATGTTGCAGCCACCATTTCTATGGAAACCACACATCTTGTGTGGTAAAAGTCATCTACTTAAAGAACTGGGTCATTGGTGGTATCATTGCCCTAATCATTACTCAAGAACACTAAAATGAAGATCCTACATCTTCATTTGAACACACATCACCGTAACAAAAGAACCAGGAAGTCAGGGAGGACTTCATTTCCCAGCCTCCCCTGATACTAATTATTTTTGGGTGTGGTCAGGCCATAAATACCTGCCACACCCGTTCAACCGACGCTTCCTATTTTGAGCGTCTGTGAAGAATGGGTCCCGTGCACGCAGCTGTCAAGATTTCTCTGAAAACCTGTCTTTCCTTTAGCGAGCGGCCGGCTCGCGGCAGTGAGAAATTTCCTTTTGGGCATTCCTGCCCTTTCCGTGAACTCCAAATTCGGAGTTTATTTGAACAAGTGAAACGCTACGAGAATGTTGCTTAGCAACATTGTTTCTTTCAGTTCTTGTATTCACTGTGATTCGAAGTAACCATTTTTGTCCGGGGCATTTTCTTTTGAAGAAGGTTACATGTTTGCTAATAGATGTTTCGCTTAGAAAATTGTGTAATCGTTTTAAGGCTTTGAATGCGCTGATTTCATTCCACAGTGTTATTGGATTTTCTGTGCTATTTTAATCAAGAAGAAAGTGACATTGTGCTTTGATAAATCTTGTCTTGTTGAAACTCGAGTGATTTCAAATTCAAAGAAAAATACAAATATTATTGTTTCTCCTGCATGAGTGACATTAAGGAAATTAGTGTCATTTTTGTTTAATGATTATAAGGCAAGATATTTTGGTGGAATGTTTCAACTTATGACCTTTTGGATCTCTGGATGAAGAGTTGTGCAGGATTTAATTTTAAACATATATTCTTGGGAAATTTGTTTCTTCTGAAAGCCATTCATAGAAATTAGTGAGATCTTTGAGAGACAGTGAATCATTACAGTGAAAGCCATTTTTTGTATGTTCTGTATTAACCTTTTCCTTTTCAAATCTCCCTCCTGGCTGTTCCTTCCCGATTATCCCTTCCCCCCGGCTGGGCCCCTCTAAAGTTCAGCGCAAAATGCAGCATCTGACTTTGGTGTTGCCTGGAAGTGGGACCCTTATTCAGCATCGTGCAGATCCCGAGAACTTGGACCTCCTGACAGAATAGGAAGCCCACGAGTTTTCTCTTCTCTTGATCTGCACAATAGCTGTCGAGATGACTACCCTAGATACAGTAATGCAGGCATTAACGCAATTACAAAAGGAGTTACATGATTCTAGGAATGACACTGCAGCCTTAGTTACCAAAGTCACTCAATTACAAGCTAAGGTGGACAGTCCTGGAGGAACACCTTTACCACGTTTACCTCCATCTCCCACCAATGTATCCATCAATGTTCCTACGCAGATACCGTTGGCTGCTCCTGAAAGGTTTTCTGGAGATGCTAACAAAGTCCAGATATTCCTTACCCAAGTGGAGTTACATTTCACTTGTCGTCCAGCTGCCTTCCCTGACCCACAGTCTAGAATTTCCTTTTTGATTTCTTACCTGTCAGGAGATGCAGCCAATTGGGCAGTTCCCCTAGTACGACAAGATAGTCCTCTGCTTTACAATTGGCGTCAATTTGTGGACGAATTTGAGAAAGTGTTTGATCGACGAGCAGTTACCATGTCGGCTGATAAAGAACTATTGGAACTACGACAAGGAAACAAGGACCTTATTTCTTATCTTTCACAATTCAATCGTTTGGTGGTTGAAACAGCTTGGCCCGAAGAAAAAAGAGCTGCTCTTTTTTATCAGGGCCTTAAGGAGGAATTAAAAGATGTGTTAGCTCAAATCGATCCTCAACCTAAAACATGTACAGATCTAGTAAATCTAACCTTAAGACTTGATCATAGACTTTCTGAAAGAAAAGGAGATAAGAAAAGACCAGACCGCAGTACTTGGCTTCAAGACAAATATCGTCCCTCTCCTTCCTCCACCTCCTCAGACATTGTTAGTGAACCAATGGAAATTAGAACACTTCGCCAACCGTTAACCAAAGAGGAGAAAGAACAAAGACGTCGCAAAGGTTTGTGTTTATATTGTGGAAAAAAGGGACATTTCGTAAGAGATTGCTTAGTGAAACCTAAAAACAAAGTTGACTCTTTTGCTAATACTAAGAGTCAAGTTGCTTCTGTAGAAAAAATTGAGGAAAACTAGTGAACCCAAGAGATAGAGAAGGGAATCCCTTGGGTATTCTTACAATCCCTTCTGTACATTCTTGTTCAAATCAACATAATAGACATTTCTGTATCCCAATACAGCTTTTGATTATGGATAAATGGTAATAAGCTTTTGCACTAATAGATTCAGGAGCCACTGGAAATTTTGTAGACTCTCAAACAGCATATCGACTACAACTCGCATGTCAAAAGAAGGTAATACCTGAAAGTGTACAGGCTGTGGATGGCAGTGAACTCGCTGGAGGCCCAATCACTTCTCACACTTCCCCAATTCAAATGACATGTTACAATTCCAATGGTCATCAACATTTAGAGCAAATACAGTTTGATGTTATCAGAGCCCCTCAATATGGCTTTATTTTGGGTATGCCTTGGCTAAAATTACATAACCCACACATAGATTGGAAAAGGAACACTCTAACCTTCTCATCGTCTTATTGCTCAAAAACTTGTCTTTCCACTAAACCTTTTATCCAACAGATAGCTACCGCAGCAGAAAAAACAATAACATAACCGTCTCAATATGCCACATTTGCAGATGTGTTTAGTGAGCAAGCAGCTGGTACGTTACCACCCCATCGACCTTATGACTGTCAAATTGATTTGGTGCCAGGATCTGTGATCCCTAATTGTAGAATTTACACTCTTTCTGAAAAAGAAAATCAATATCTACGGGAATATCTTGACCAATGTTTATCAAACAATTTAATTAGACCCTCACGTTCTCCAGAAGCCTCTCCCTTGTTCTTCCTTCCCAAAGCCAATGGTGATTTGAGACCTTGTATTGATTATAGAGCCCTGAACAAGATCACCATAAAAAATAAATACCCTTTGCCCTTAATTCCCGTACTATTGGATCAAGTCAAGGATGCTGTCATTTAATCTAAGCTTGACCTCCGAGGGGCTTATCATCTGGTCCACATACAAGAGGGAGACTAATGGAAAACAGCTTTCAAAACCCGCTATGGCTTGTTTGAATATCAAGTAATGCCCTTCGGTCTCTGTAACGCTCCTGCTGCATTTCAATATTTTCTCAATGACGTCTTAAGAGAATACTTAGATCTATTTGTCATTGTTTACATAGATGACATTCTAATCTACTCCAGTGCAAAAGAATGCCATGAAGAACACGTGAGGAAAGTACTCTTAACTCTGCAAAAACATCATCTATACTGTAAACTTAGTAAATGTGAGTTTCATACGGAAGAAGTGGAATTTTTGGGAGTCACTCTAACACCTAAGGGAATGCAAATGACCGACCGAAAGATCCAAGCTGTCATGGATTGGCCCACACCTAAATCTGTTGGAGATGTCCAGTGTTTTCTGCAGTTTGCTAATTTTTATCGGCGTTTTATTGATCATTTTTCCCAAAAAGTGGCCCCCATTACAAAATTACTTCGCAAAAATACCCCTTTTCATTGGTCATCACAAACTGAAGAAGCCTTCCAGATGTTAAAACAAGCCTTTACCACTGCCCCTATCCTAGCTCATCCACGGTGTTCAGATCTGTTTATTGTAGAAGCAGATGCTTCCGATGTGGCAATTGGGGCCATTCTTTCACAATGACACCCTACTACAGGACAATTACATCCCGTGGCCTACATGTCTAAAGAACTTAACACAGCAGAACAAAATTATACTATTGCAGAAAGAGAACTATTGGCAATACGTGAAGCATTCAAGGAATGGAGACATTATTTATCTGGAACAGTCCACCGAATCACAGTCTATTCAGATCATAGGAACTTACAATTCATGAGCTCAGCCCGAGTATTAACCCCTAGACAATTGCGATGGATGTTATTTTTCGCTGAATTCGACTTTGTTGTTACTTTCAGACCAGGTAGTGATAACAGAAAAGCCAATGCTTTAATCAGACAAGATTCTACATTAGTGCAGGAAAAACTTCAACCAATGCCAATTATTAATCCCTCCAAAGTTATATGTTTAATAGCTGCTGACGAATTTCTTGATTCCATTCGTACCCATTTCCACATCACGGAGTGGTCAACTTGGCTTAAAAAAGGCACTGATTACTCAATACGACAAGGTTTGCCCTTTTCTAATTCAAAAATCTTTTTACCCACGAAAGAGTTACAACGCACAGCTTTTCAATGGTTGCACACACATCCAGTAGCAGGCCACCCAGGACCTCAAAAAACCCTAGAACTTATGAAAATATATTTTTTGTGGCCCACTTTTATTAAGGATATTAAGCAAATGGTAGAATTATGTGATATTTTTGCTTGTTGCAAAAGCTCTCATGTTAAACCAAGGGGTTTGTTAATACCTTTACCAACTCCTGATTACCCATGGGAACATATTTCAATGGACTTCATTACAGGTCTTCCTGAAGCCAACCATGTAAACACAGTATTAGTAGTCATAGACAGTCTTACTAAATATGCACATTTTATTGCCTGCAAAGGACTTCCCACATCAAGCGTCCTAGTTAATCTTATTCTACAGAATATTGTGCATCTCCATGGTCTCCCAAAGGTTATAGGGGGCATTCCGAGTGGAGACCGCCAGAAGACCGCACCGCGGTCAAATGACTGCGGCGGTCATTCTGACTTTCCCGCTGGGCGGGCGGGTGACCGCCAAAAGGCCGCCCGCCTGCCCAGCGGGAAAGCCCCAGCAACGATGAAGCCGGCTCCGAATGGAGGCGGCGGAGTTGCTGGTGTGCGACGGGTGCAGTGGCACCCGTCGCGATTTTCAGTGTCTGCTTTGCAGACACTGAAAATCTGAATGGGGCACTGCAGGGGCCCCCAGGGGCCCCACGACACCCGTTCCCGCCAGCCTCTTCCTGGCGGTGTAAACCGCCAGGAAGAGGCTGGCGGGAAGGGGGTCGGAATCCCCATGGCGGCACTGCTTGCAGCGCCGCCGTGGAGGATCCCCTGGGGCAGGGGAAAACCGGCGGGAAACCGCCGGTTCCCCTTTTCTGACCGCGGCGGCAGAATTGCCACAGAAGCACCGCCAGCCTGTTGGCGGTGCTTCCTCCGTCCCCGGCCCTGGCGGTCCATGACCGCCAGGGTCGGAATGAGGCCCATAGTGTCCAACAGAGGGTCTCAGTTTTCGGCACATTTCTGGCAGAAATGGTGCCAGGCCTTACATATTGATTCTAATCTATCTACAAGTTACCATCCACAAACTGATGGCCAGACCGAAAGATTAAACCAGACGTTAAAACAATACCTACGCTGTTATGCAGCAGAAGATCCTTCTTCTTGGCCTACGCTTCTTTGGCTTGCCGAATTAGCCTATAATAATTCTTGTCATTCTTCAACAAAAAACACTCCATTCTATGGTCTTTATGGTCAACATCCTTGCATTTTACCAGTTAATTTACCAAGGTCTACACAAGAAATGCCTGCAGTACAATGGATGTTATCACATTTAAAAAAGATCCACTTACAACTTCAACAAAATCTTCAACAGGCTAAAATAAAATACAAACAACAATATGACAAGAAACCCCAACCCAGCCCAGAATACAAAGTGAAAGACATGGTATGGTTATCCACAAAAAATGTGACTTTCAAAGACAAGAGTGCATTTCATCCAAAATTCATAGAGCCCTATGAAATCCCCTGATGTCTCAACCCTGTAACATACAAATTGAAACTACCCCCGTCTTTGCGGATTCATCCTATTTTTCACACTTCATTACTCAAACCTGCCATTGCAAAGAGTGACACACACCCACCACCAATTCTTGTTCAAGATCAATGGGAATATGAAGTGCGAGCCATTCGAGATTCTCGATTTCGTGGTAATTCCTTATGGTATTTAGTAGCTTGGAAAGGTTACAGTTCCAAAGAGGACTCTTGGGAACCTGCTTCACAAATCCATACCCCACGATTGATACGTCAATTTCATCTTCGTTATCCCAATAAACCAGGGCCGCGCCCACGCCTGAGGAGAGGGTGTACTGTCAGGACCTTAGTGACGCGTGGGCGCAATTGTCCATATGTTGCAGCCACCATTTCTATGAAACCACACATCTTGTGTGGTAAAAGTCATCTACTTAAACAACTGGGTCATTAGTGGTATCATTGCCCTGATCATTAGTCAAGAACACTAAAATGAAGATCATACATCTTCATTTGAACACACATCACCGTAACAAAAGAACCAGGAAGTCAGGGAGGACTTCATTTCCCAGCCTCCCCTGATACTAATTATTTTTGGGTGTGGTCAGGCCATAAATACCTGCCACACCCGTTCAACCGACGCTTCCTATTTTGAGCATCTATGAAGAACGGGTCCCGTGCACGCAGCTGTCAAGATTTCTCTGAAAACCTGTCTTTCCTTTAGCGAGCGGCCGGCTCGCAGCGGTGAGAAATTTCCTTTTGGGCATTCCCGCCCTTTCCGTGAACTCCGAATTCTGAGTTTATTTGAACAAGTGAAACGCTACGAGAATGTTGCTTAGCAACATTGTTTCTTTCAGTTCTTGTACTCACTGTGATTCGAAGTAACCATTTTTCTCCGGGGCATTTTCTTTTGAAGAAGGTTACATGTTTGCTAATAGATGTTTCGCTTAGAAAATTGTGTAATCGTTTTAAGGCTTTGATTGCGCTGATTTCATTCCACAGTGTTATTGGATTTTCTTTGCTATTTTAATCTAGAAGAAAGTGACATTGTGCTTTGATAAATCTTGTCTTGTTGAAACTCGAGTGATTTCAAATTCAAAGAAAAAGACAAATATTATTGTTTCTCCTGCATGAGTGACATTAAGGAAATTAGTGTCATTTTTTGTTTAATGATTATGAGGCAAGATATTTTGGTGGAATGTTTCAATTTATGACCTTTTGGATCTCTGGATTAGGAGTTGTGCAGGATTTAATTTTAAACATATATTCTTAGGAAATTTGTTTCTTCTGAAAGCCATTCATAGAAATTAGTGAGATCTTTGAGAGACAGTGAATCATTACAGTGAAAGCCATTTTTTCTATGTTCTGTGTTAACCTTTTCCTTTTCAGATCTCCCTCCTGGTTGTTCCTTCCCGATTATCCCTTCCCCCAGCTGGGCCCCTCTAAAGTTTAGCGCTATAACAGCATCTGACTTTGGTGTTGCCTGGAAGTGGGACCCTTATTCAGCATCGTGCAGATCCCGAGAACTTGGACCTCCTGACACTTTCAGATTACCTCCCTTTACTTTCACATATCTACGTTGTTTAGGATCAGAAGAAAAGCAAAGGTGACCAGTTTCAATATAATCTGTCAAAAGGTGCAACGTAAGCCCTATTCCCTATGCTCTATGCATATTATCTGACTGATGCACCATAGAAATGGACAAGCTACCAAACATTATGAATGCCAGTTACATTCAACCAATGACTGATGAATGTAGATTGATCAATATGAGAAGCATACAACAATAGTTGGCTGTAGGCACTGGGGTGACTTTTTACCCCTATGTATATATTGTATTCTCTCTGCAAGACTGCTAAATCTATTTCTAGTGAGATCTCCTACAAATGATATAAACTCAATGTTCTTCCATACAAGATGAAAGGAAGTGCAGCAAGGATGAAGCAGTAGGATTCACACTCAACACTGCATGGATACTTTGTTACTCATTCAAGCTTGTCAAACTGACACCTTATAGGCTTATTCTTTGCAGCTCCTTATCTTCGTCCTTGCATTTGACAAATGTAACGAATTGCTTTGCAAGATTTGTTACCATTGAACCTTCCATGTCTTCTGGTGCTGCAAAACATTCCACCTCTTTGTAAACAAGTGACTTGGGATGCATATCTGTTTGCTGTTATGCTTCATTTCAAAGCAGTTGACTTGAGGTGGATATGACAGCACAGCTGCTTCTGCAGGGTCTCTGGCCTAAGCCTTTCAGAAAACAGCTTGACTTGCCTGACATACTACCTCTGGAGATTTAGCTCCTTCAGCACTGCATCTGGCCTCTCTTGGCAATGCTTCATCTGTAGCTGTAGTCTTCCACTGCACACTCTCTGTTGATATGCTGTCAATTACTCTGCTAATTGACATTTTTTAGTGATCTCACTAGCAGTAACCTGCTCCATGGGCCTCTTCCCAACCCTCTATGCAGCTGCCAAGATGACTTGTTCCTAATCTACTTTCCTTGGAACTGACATATGTTTTGACACATTGCAACTATATAGTGTATAAAATCACACTGCTAATGGTAATGAAAAAGTGTGCGGCTTCACAGTGTAATGAATGCTGATGATATGAATGTGTTAAATCCTTTGTCAAAAGTTCTCTGCTTTGAAATTCAATTGAACTTTCCCTAGGAATTACACATAAATATTACACTTTACATAGGCTTCTTTTTAGAGAACATGTTTTTCCTGCTTGAGATATTTTGGTGCTGTTGCTGGTAGGGCTCAGATTGGGCATACTGTTTCCATTTGTGCCGCAATGTACACTTAAGAACTCACAATGGTGCAGACCATGACCATGTGCCCAAGTAGACAAAAAAAGTGCTGTCCTCATGGCAGGTGCAAACTCTGGCAGCTTACAGATGTTCTTATGAGTTCACATTAGTGAAAGACCAGGGTGTGATATGAACCCGAGGCCCTGTCTCTTACTGGAGCCAGGCTGGCCTCCCTTTGAAGAGGGAAAAAGGTATCCGTCTGCAGGCAGGTACAGTGCATTCCTCTATCTGCCTGTAGAGAACCCTGTGCTCACCTCCCAATGGAGCCCTCTTGTGGTTCTCTGGCTGTGTGCCACCAAAACCAGGTGAACAGTCAGTCCACCTCCTGAAAGGTCTCAGCCCCTGTGCCTGCATCTGCAATAGGATGCAGGTGCAAAGGTAAGTGGTCTCCCCATTTCCATGGGGTCACAGCCTATGCAAATGAAGAAAGGCTTCTTGTGATCACAAGCAATATTAGAGAAAGGGCCACACAAGCATCTGCAGCCCCTTCTAAAAAAACCAAAGTACCTTGGGGCTAGAAAAAGTGGACACAAAACCCTGTTGTGTCAATATGGCAATTCCGGTAACACAGACTTAGATGTATATTCTTACCAAACTCAGTGGCATGCCTTGCCTTGATTTTGGAAGGATGAATGGCTGAGTGAAGCTCCCTGAATTCGAACCTGTGCCACATGGTAAAACTTAGATGCCGCTGGTGGATGCAATAGTCCACTTAGACACCACCCGTCCGTTGTTTACAGAGACAGTCTTTTATTTTCTGAGACTGCCCATTGTCCATTGTTGAGTCCTGCAGATGGTGGTTGTCCATAATTTTAAGGTGACTTCTGGCAACAATGAAGAATAAGGCCCCTCTGGTACCCTTAGCAATTAAGCAGCATCACGTGACAACTAGTCACATGTGTGCTTCGATGCCCTGTCCTGCGTGTCTCACTGTGATAAGCTGCAGAAAAGCTATCCTGTGGTGAACTTCTTGAAGGCAGCAGCCCACAGCATTTGTTGTTCCAGAGAAAAAAGGTCAGGTTGCATTATAAAGTTCCTCTGTCCACTCATCTGCCATCTTGCCTGACTACATGATTTCCTGTATGTGATGGAGTATTCTTGAGGGGAAAGTCAGAAAACTCATATGAGAGACAACTCTGTCCTCTGAACTGGTTGCATGAGCCACAGCACATGTGACATCAAGTCAACAAAAGTTTCTGCATGTTAGTGACAAAGCAATGGATTCCTTCACATTAAATATTCGTATTTGTCCAACTCTTCCGCTTCACTTTTTTCACTGACATCTGTAAAAAGTAATAGTTTTTAAACATACCTTTTGCTGTACCCACCTTCCAATGTTCTAGCAATACTGCTATGAGTGAAGTAAGAGAGTTCAGCTTGTCATGTGCACCATGTATCTGCCTAATATTGAGGAGAAGATTTTGGCGCCCCCAGCGCCACCTTAGCGCTGCCATTGCATCATTGTTTTTACGCTAAGGCAGCACTAATGTGGCATTTTCCCCACGCCATATTTGCAAAGAGGCGCAATGTATGCATTGCGCCAGTTTGTAAACCCTTGCGCTAAATTATGCCTGTGCCAGGCATAATGTATGCTAGAGGGTTTTGAATAAACGACACAAGGAAATCTAAGAGATTTTCTTGCACCATTTCTTTCGAAATTTTGAACACCTGTTCATAACAGGCATTAAAAGGAGTCTTCCATTATATATAATGGGCCCCTATGTACTCTGCAGAAGTAGCGCCACATTTTTGGCATTTCTCCTGCAGAGTACATCAATAGCTTCCAAAAACATGACGCCATTGCCCCCCACCCTGCGCCATGGTGTGCCGTGTTTTAAATATGGCACACACATGGTGGCGGTAGAGGGGGCCTGAGGGGCACAAGGAAAGTGGTGCTGCGCTAGATGCAGTGCCACTTTTCTTAAATCTGCCCCTGAATTCCTTCAAGGTGATTTCTCTTTAACACTCAACCAAAACGAGGCCCAGTTCCTATTAGAGAAGATAACCTTTGGCATCCTTAGCAATCCCAAGGGCACATTGGTGACTGCTTGAGCATCCATCAGTGCTGTGGTACCCTGCATATTTTGTGAAAGGAACTTGCAGAAAACACCATCAGGAGACAGACATGCTGAAGAGTGCAACTTGTGATCACCATGTGTTGCGGGACAGGGATGTCTGGTTCGACTGCCGAGACCTTATGTCCATCTGCGCTTGCATAGACCAGGGCTTACGCTTTTCAAACTCTCACTGCCCAGTCTGTCTATATGGCCTGTGGTAAATTAAATGGTGCATGCACATGTACATTTTATTGTGCTATGTGTTTTTAAGTTTCTAAAGGCTGCAAATGTTTGTGTCTTACATAGATCTTGGAAAGTTCATGTGAACATTTCATTTGTTACCATTACATTTGCATTTGAGAAATGATTGCATTCTCTCTTTCTGTATTTCTGGGAATTGTTACTTCTGACACCAAAGCATTTAGCATGCCTCTCAGGTATGGCACCTTGATAACGTCAACTTAATGAGATTTATTGACCCTGGCCCGGCATATTCTTACTTTAAGAGTATATATTGGTCAGGGCACAAATGCTTGCTAGGTGCTTGATGTTTACATGCGATATATAGAGGACTCACTTTCTCTTTGCCTTGCTCTTCCCCAGATATGTTTAGGAGAAGGTGGAATTAAGCAATATGTGCAATAGTCACATGATCACCATTGTGGCTGGTATATGGCAGATGTTTGTTTCATACACAAGTACAGTAACAATGATCTCTTACTTTGATATAAAGGAGAAATCCTGCAGCCAAAGTGCCCAACCTTGGTGGTGTGAATTTTGGACAGGGTAAAGGGGCACAGCTCAGGTCTCAATAACATGTGACTGGCTCATTTTAGTGCAGATCCATGTGGGTAAGCACAATTTCCATTTACGTAATTCAATAAATCTATGCCCCACCAACATGTGTTTTCTAAGGCCCTAATTGCCAGTTTTTTAGATGCAGGGAGGAAGGTATTTGCAAAAATAGCAATGGGCCTAGACAGTCTGAGTTGGCTGAATGTTTGTGGGCCACAAGGGCTCACTGTGCAGTTACTTCCAGTGCCTAACTAACGAGAATGGGCAAATGGGGAACCCCCAGGAGCTCCAGAAAGACATTGCATGGGTACCGGTTTAAGTACTGTGATCCAGATTTCCTATGATTTTTAGCCTTGTGGTGCAACCCAGACACAAAATCAATTTTGACATTTACAAAGCCATGCAAAACATCTTTGTATGGCTCGGTGTGGTTTATCAAATGCAAAGTAACACGACAAAGTACATAGCATTGCCTTGCATTACTTTGCATTGGGTAGATGTTATATGGGTGGAGCTTGGGCATTCCCATACATCCACCCATGGATTTTGACACATTTAAAAATAAAATAAAGTGAAGAAACCTAGGAATGTGTCAAATGCTATACCTTCTCCAGTGATGTGCAACAAGGAGAAGTATCTTCATTTCATATTGTTTATTTCCTCTTTTCATGTGTGCTGCATTCTGCAGTACACATAGCATGAATAAAATGCCTCTATGGATTATTCTTGTGCAGCAGTTCCTTCCTGCTCAAAATAATCCTGCGCGTAATGCATGCACCCTTCACTATGGCACAAGGGTGCCGGCATTGGCGACAGGCAGCACACAGTGAGCCAGGACGAGGAGAGAGCAGAAAAGATCCATAGCGTGTAAACATGGTGCATGTCTGCTCTCTACCTTTCACACAATGCAGCAAAGCAACTTTCCTTGCCTCCCTGCAGTGCACAAAAGATTGGTAAATATGTCCCTGTAAGTAGCACCTCATAATAGCTGCCAAGTTTTCAGTTTGTCTATGTGTTACATTTCCACCTTTTTCCGTGGATATGTGTATGACACTTCAGTTCCCTACTTGTGCCAAATAATTGGATCGAGTTTAAGAAATGCCCTCTTTTGAGCAATGTAACAAGCTGAAAAGTTCCTGAAGGTCATATTCTAGGTCTCTAACTAATCTAGGGGTGAATTTACTCAGACTAACATTCTAGTTTGTACCCTAGATTAGCTAAACATTGTGTACGGCAGTAAAATCGATGGTCTTAAATAGTCATACTTTACATTGCGTAAACATACCATCAACACAGCTACTTTTTATTTTTTACTGCGCAGTTTCATACCAAACCTCAATAAAAGATTAGCAAAAAAAACGCCGAAGAGGTGTTGGAATGTACACGATGAGCACCCATCTGACTCCTTCAGCTGCCACTTTTTGTTTAGCCAACAACGCATAGTTGCATTTTAAAAGTGCTTCAGTGGCCACAAGCAGTGATGTTATATGTGGTACAAAAAAGTGGTGCAGGCAGTCAGTACAGTGCCACATTGAGTGAACCTCCATGTGCAGCACCGGACCCATAACAGTACCTGAAGAGCATCCCTCAGTGCAGCATTGATTAGTGTAGCTTTTACAGAATCGAAAAGTGGCACTCGGTGCAGCATTGCACAAAGTGAGAAGCCCTCTCATCTCTCCCTGTCCAACTACAAAGGCAAGTAATTATTAAAAGACAGCAAAAACTGGATTTTATTTTTCACTTTCGGTGGTGACCGGCTGAGGCTTTGGGGAGCTTTTAGGCATGGTGTCATGTGGAGATTAGAGCAAACTTTGATGGAACTTTATGCTCCCACCCAATGTGTGCGTCTGGCAGCTTCATTCACCACACAAAACTGTAGAGGTGTCCAGTGACTTTTTCCTCAGTACTGCTGTTTTACAAAAACCAAAGTACGTGAACATATTTTGAAATGTCTGACCGCCTGAGATGCCAGGTGGTAAGCCTAATGTGCTGTCATGGCTACTTTTCAAAGTACAAAGAGCATGTAGCTTTGAGAAAATCATATAATCATATAATCATATCTATATATCTGTGTGAATAGCTGAGTTAGTACTGTACGGGTGATTGAGTGGTTGTGTCAGTTGTTGTGTGAGTGAGTGTGTTTCAGTAGTTTTATGGGTCTGTGAATGGGTATGTGAGTAGCTGTGTGTGTGTGGATGTACAAGAGTTTGTATGGGGGTATGAGTGGGTATATGAGTGGTTCTGTGGATTATGTCATCAGTGATGTCATTTGAGATGTCATCAGGCATTTAGTCAGTGATGTCACTGATCATGTCATGAGTGATGTAATATGTGAGGTCATAAGCAGTGCATTACAAGTTATAGTTAGCTCAAATAACTATAACTGCTGAATTTCTGCTGGTTTTGTATGTGTGAAAAGTGAGCTTAACTCTAACACCCCTGTAAACTTTGTTTTTTAAATTGAATTTCTATGTTATTTTAATTCAGTTTCCTAACTATAGTAGCGGTGGTAATCACCCAAACTTGTACCATGCATGGCCTTATGCCGTGTGCAAAGAGGGTTGGCCGCAAGGCCTGGCCAGTTGCCAGGCCCTGCGGCCAACCCTCATAACCACTCAACCCTGTGCTGCACTCGGCCTTTGGCTGCCAACCCTCATAACCAATAGCCCCAATAACCAGCCATCCCCTTATAACCACCCAACCCCGTGCTGCGATCGGCCTTCGGCTGTGCACAGCAGGGGTTGACCACAGGGCCTGGCCTGTGGCCGGTCCCTGTGTGCAACACCCCTAACCACTTAACCTCACCCTGCACACAGCCTGTGGCCATGCATAGTGGTAGCTGGCTGCAGGTCTGCATGCCTCCCTCCCACAGCCCGGCCTTCTAAACTTTTTTTTGTGGGAGTGGGGCTGCAAGACCCCCTCCCCAGGCCTATTTTGGCCACAGGAACCCCATCCCCCGGGGCCCAACCTAAATAGATATGTTTTGTAATGCGGGCTGCACAGCTTACCTCCCCAGGCTCATCTCGACCCTGGGGACCCCCATCCCACAGGGCAGGCCTAAATAATTAATTTTCTTTTGGGAGGGTGGCTGCTGGTCCCTCCCCCAGGTCAATCTCAGCCCCAGGGATCCCATCCCCCAAGGCCTGGCCAAAATATTTTTTTTTGTTTTTGGGGGGTGGGGGCTGTTCGACCTCCCCAGGCCCATTACAGCCACAGGGACCCCATCCCCCGGGGCCTGGCCTAACTATATATTTTTTGTGGATGGGAGCTGTGGAGCCCCCCTCCCCAGGCCGATCTCGGCCCCGGGAACCCCATCCCCTAGGGCATTGGCTAAATATTTTTTTTTTGTGGAGGGAGGCTGCGCCGCACCCTCCCAGGCCGATCTCATCCCCGGGGAACCCATCCATAGGGGTCCGGCCTAATTTGTTTTTTGAGGGGGAAGGGAGCCACACAGCCCCCCTCCCCAGGCCCATCTCGACCCTGGGGACCCCATCCCACAGGGCCAGGTCTAAATATTTAGGCTCATATTTATGTAAAATGGTGCACAAGTGCGCTAACGCAGTTGTGGTCATTTTATTTTTGCGCAAGTTAACGCCATTCCTTAAAGCCATCTGTGTGCCATATATATGTAATGGTACGGTTATGCCCAGACGTGGGTCCCGTGCTCATTGTGCCACTGGATACACGCTAGCCTGGCTGATGAAGGGTGATACCCTGAAACTGGTCCCAGGATGCTTGTTTCCGGTCCAGGGAGGACCTGGCTTGGCAGTTCGGGCTGGACTGTTCACATGCGGAACAGGGTCAAGACTGACTTGCATATGGCTGGGTCCAAACTGAGGTGGCATGGTGAGCAAAAGAACAATGGATTAAACCCATATCTGTGACTGGGGTGAGTGTTTGCATTGTTCAGCATTCCGTCCATCATCCTTTTGTGTTGCTAAAGTTGCCCTTAGTGGGAAGGGTATGCCCAGACGTGGGTCCCATGCTCACTGTGCCACTGGATTCAAGCTAGCCTGGCTGATGAAGGGTGATACCCTGAAACAGGTCCCAGGATGCTTGTTTCCGGTCTAGGGTGGGCCTGGCTTGGCAGTTCTAGCTGGACTGTTCCCATGCGGAACAGAGACAAAATTGATTTGCATATGGCTGGGTCCAAACTGGGGTGGCATGGTAAGCAAAAGAACGATGGATTAAACCCAGATCTGTGACTGGGGTGAGTGCTTCCATTTTTCAGCACTCCGTCCATCATCCTTTTGTGTTGCTAAAGTTG
Organism: Pleurodeles waltl; assembly: GCF_031143425.1. Taxonomy (NCBI): domain Eukaryota; kingdom Metazoa; phylum Chordata; class Amphibia; order Caudata; family Salamandridae; genus Pleurodeles; species Pleurodeles waltl. Next base: position 1,658,521,239 of record NC_090444.1, on the reverse strand, counting down.
ACCTAAGTGGAAAGGGTATGCCCAGAAGTGGGTCCTGTGCTCACTGTGCCACTGGATTCAAGCTAGCCTGGCTGATGAAGGGTGATACCCTGAAACTGGTCCCAGGATGCTTGTTTCTGGTCCAGGGAGGACCTGGCTTGGCCGTTCGGGCTGGACTGTTCCCATGCAGAACAGGGTCCAGACTGACTTGCATATGGCTGGGTCCAAACTGGGGTGGCATGGTGAGCAAAAGAACGATGGATTAAACCCAGATCTGTGACTGGGGTGAGTGTTTGCATTGTTCAGCACTTCGTCCATCATTCTTTTGTGTTGCTAAAGTTGCCCTTGGAAAGGTATGCCCAGACGTGGGTCCCGTGCTCACTGTGCCACTGGATTCAAGCTAGCCTGGCTGATGAAAGGTGATGCCCTGAAAACGGTCCCAGGATGCTTGTTTCTGGTCCAGGGAGGACCTGACTTGGCAGCTCGGGCTGGACTGTTCCCATGCGGAACAGGGTCAAGAATTATTTGCATATGACTGGGTCCAAACTGGGGTGGCATGGTGAGCAAAAGAACAATGGATTAAACCCAGATCTGTGACTGGGGGTGAGTGTTTGCATTGTGCAGCACTCCGTCCATCATCCTTTTGTGTTGCAAAAGTTGCCCTTAGTGGGAAGAGTATGCCCAGACGTGGGTCCCGTGCTCACTGTGCCACTGGATTCAAGCTAGCCTGGCTGATGAAAGGTGATACCCTGAAAATTGTCCCAGGTTGCTTGTTTCTGGTCCAGGGAGGACCTGGCTTGGCAGTTCGGGCTGGACTGTTCCCATGAGGGACAGGGTCAAGACTGATTTGCATATGGCTGGGTCCAAACTGGGGTGGCATGGTGAGCAAAAGAACAATGGATTAAACCCAGATCTGTGACTGGGGGTGAGTGTTTGCATTGTTCAGCACTCCGTCCAACATCCTTTTGTGTTGCCATATTTATGTAATGACACACGATGGTGCTAAGGAATGGCTAACATCAAAGAAAGAGATGTTAGCTGGGGGTGGCGTTAGAGGGATTGGCGCTCGTGGGTCAGAAATGATATTAGGCTGCTTAGAAGCAAAAATCCGCTAAATGTCCGCTGATCATCCTAGCATAATTTTATGATGCACAAGCAGCCAAAAAATGGCTCCTGTCTAAGTTGAGACATGAGTCATGCCCACCACCCCAGCTCCCTCTCTGTGACAGCAGTTTCCTCTGTTTCCCTGCCTGCAAGTCTGAGGGAAACAGAGGAAACCTCCACTTGCATGAAGTGAGTGCTGTTTGACAGCTCTCAATTCAGCTGAGCGGAGTGTTTGCTCGGACTTGGTGGGAGCTGTCAGCTCCCACCAAGTCACAGGAAACAGCTATGTCCCATGGCTACTGCCATCCCTGCTGAGCTGTAAAATGACAAAAGCTTTTCACCACTCCAGGTACAGTATTACAGCTTTGGACTGGTAAAATACCATCCAAGCCAACCTGGAACGAGCAAAAGCAACCCCTGACAGGTTTCAATGTCATTACATCTCCTCAGAGAGGTTTAGCATTGTCCAGACACAAGGGAGCACCCAGTATTATTCAGAACAACACTGTTTCAGGGTTAGAGTGATGCATAAATTATACAAAACAGAACAGAGAACACAGGGTAGTTCCCAAGTTTAGGTACAGAGCAGCTCCAGTAAGGAGCACCCTGTAACACTAGCGACACTCTAGATTTGCTCACCTCAAATGTCTATTTTCCTAGCAAATATCTTAAGCATAGGGTTGGCACAGTGCCATCCACGCCTAGCTAGAAAGTGACAAAGTCTTGTGCCATTTGTACAGCAAAATCCTTAAGCATAGGACTGGCCCAGTGTCATCCTTGCCAAGCTGTAAAATGACATAAGCCTTTCACCACTCCAGGCACAGTATTACTGCTTTAGACTGGTAAAATACCATCCCAGCCAACCTGGAATGAGCAAAAGCAAACCCTGACACGTGTGTTGATGTCATTACATCTCTTCAGAGAGGTTTAGCATTGTCCAGCTACAGGGGAGCACCCAGTAGATGTAAAAAACAACACCCTTTCAGGGTTAAAGTGATGCATAAGAACAGAGAACTCTGGGTAGTTCCCAAATTTAAGTGGAGAGCAGCTCCAATAAGGCACACTGTACAACATTAGCGACACTCTAGATTTGCTCACCTCAAATGTCTGTTTATCTAGCAAAGTTTTGAAGCATAGGATCAGCACAGTGCTATCCACGCCGAGCTAGATAGGGACAAAGGGGGTCATTACAACCCTGGCGGACGGTGTTAAAGTGGCGGTAAGACCGTCAACAGGCCAGTGGTAAAAATGTTGCAATTACGACAGTGGCGGAAACCGCCAACAAAGACAGCCACTTTAACACTCCGACCGCCATGGTGGTACAGACCAACAGCTTGGCGGTCACCACCAACAGACAGGCGGGAGACAATGTACCGCCCACACTATTATGACAGGCCAATCTGCCACCTTTTCCGGGGCGGATACAACGCGGATAAAAACACGGCGGAAACAGGCATTTCGAAAGAAAAACGCCCACCTCTACACACTCCACGAGGAAGGACAACAGCATGAAGCCGGAACTTCATATTCTTCCAGCGCTAGTCTTCCTGCTCTTCTACGAGGATCACCAATGCCGGCGGCGAAGAGCATGGTGAGTACTGCACCTACGACATAGGGGAGGAGGGATGCAAAAAACAGGGACACACACACTCAACACCCCGACCCTCACCCACTACAACACACATACCAATGCTTATCTATACATTACAGTAACACCCCCCAACCCCCCCGGAAGAATGCAAAAACAAAAGGAAATTAGTGTAACTATTGTAATATATAAAAAATCAGTAAGCAAAAATATACATATATATATACACTATAAACAAAGTATACACCACAATTATTAGTGCAGGTTTTGCATCATTCATAGTCCGTGGACCACTGGGCCCAAAATGCATGGGCGAGGCCCACACAAGATACCTGAACATGATGGAGAGAACACTGCTGGGGCATCAGATAGAAATACAACAGGCACCTCAGGGGGAAGGGAAGGGGGGGCACCTCAGCCGGATGAGTGCACAACGCCAGATCCACGAGGGGGCTCCATGCCCATTGATGTATCCTGGGAGTGTAAAGCCACAGTCTCTCAAGTCTCTACAGTGGGTGGTTTGCCCACTGTACCATCCTGGGGAGTGCAAAGCCACAGTCTCTCAAGTCTCTACAGTGGTTGGTTTGCCCACTGTACCATCCTGGGGAGTGCAAAGCCACAGTCTCTCAAGTCTCTACAGTGGTTGGTTTGCCCACTGTACCATCCTGGGGAGTGCAAAGCCACAGTCTCTCAAGACTCTACAGTGGTTGGTTTGCTCACTGTACCATCCTGGGGAGTGCAAAGCCACAGTCTCTCAAGTCGATGCATGTCTCCACTGGTTCTGGAGGGGGACTGGTGCCCAGAGTGCTTCATCCTGCCAAGGACAGAGGGAGTGGATACATGTCTCCACTGGTTCTGGAGGGGGACTGGTGCCCAGAGTGCAGCACTCACCCCGTGACGGTCCCAGTTGCGTCACTGCCCCTGCCGCAAATGGGCTAGCGGTGATTTCCATGGCGGTCTTTGCCCTGTTCAGCGGTGCTTGCCCTGTTCAGCGGTCCTAGGCCTGTTCAGTGGTGCTTGAGTTGCCAGTTTCTGACCTGTTCAGCGGTGCTTGCCCAGTTCAGCGGTGCTGGCCATGGCGGTCTTTGCCCTTTTCAGCGGTCCTTGGCCTGTTCAGCGGTGCTTGCCCTGTTTAGCGGTGCTTGCCATGGCGGTCTTTGCCCTGTTCAACGGTGCTTGCCCTGTTCAGCGGTGCTTGCCCTGTTCAGCGGTGCTTTCCATGATGGTCCGTCATTGCCCAGCTGGGCTGTGGCTGGTGGTCCTTCATGGGTCAGCTGGGCTGTGGCTTGCGGGGCCCTCCTGGGCAGTGACGATGGGGCTGGCGGTGGCCTCTTCCTGGGCAGTGACGATGGGGCTGGCGGTGGCCTCCTGGCCAGCTGGGATGATGGCGGTCTTCTCCGCAGTGCTGCTCCTCCCAGACTTTGCAGGTTTCTTCTGCCCCTTCCCCACCTTGGGAGGAGTCACAGCTGAGTCCACACTCCCCCCGGGACCCCTGTGAGCAGCTTGGCTGGCTGGAGTCTTCCCCCTCTCCTGCCGGGCACTGTCCAACTTCTGGTGCTTCACTGGGGGGGGACCTGCTGTGCTGTGGCTCCGTGCCACACTGGCTGCCCTGGTGGCCGGTGCACTCCACATACCTGTAACAACAGGCACCACTGGTCCCGGAGATTTTTTGGCTGAGGTGCTAGTACGGGACCTATGAGTTGGAGGGGGGGGTGGGAAATAGGTTAAGGGGGGACAGGAAATGTTTTTGGGACACACTGGGACGGGTAGCTGGAGGGGGTTTGGGAGTGGAGGAAGAGGTTGTGGTTGTAGGAGGTGTAAATTTTGTGGATTTGGGTGCAGGTGAATGCACTGGAGGCTGTCGTGAGGTGGATGGCTGTTGGGTGGGTGTGTGCCTGCGTTTGTGTATCTTCGGAGGTGGCGTCACAGACACACTGGGAGTGGACACAGGAGACGTGTAAATGGTAGTGGGGTGGTGAGTGCACGTGAGCGGGGTGTGGTGGTGGGTGTGCTGGTGCGGGACGTAGTGGCTGTAGTGGTAGTGCATGCAGGTGTGTGTGTAGACGAGACAGGGAGGGAGGAGGGAGACGAGGAGGAGGGGGACACAGTGGAGGAAGTGGATGTTGGTGTGTCTGTATGTGTGTGATGCTTGCGTGAGTGCCTGTGGGATGTGTGGTGCTTATGTTTACCTGAGCTTCCCTTGTGTGGTGAGGTGTGTGCAGGCTGGTCTGATGGTGTGCTTGGGATAGGCAGAGGTACAGGGAATTGGGTCTGGGTGGAGGAAGTTGGAGGGGGGAGGCTAGACACAGGGACAATGGCTGCCATCAGTGCTGAGGCCAGAGTTTGAAGAGTTCGATGAAGGGCAGCCTGACCAGAATGAATGCCCTCCAGGAATGCATTTGTGAGTTGCAACTCCCTTTCTGCACCCTGGATGGCATTCAAAATGGTAGACTGCCCAACAGTGAGGGACCTGAGGAGGTCAATGGCCTCCTCACTGAGGGGAGCAGAGGTGACAGGGGCAAGGGCTGAGGTGCCTGGGGCGAAGGTGATGCCCACCCTCCTGGGTGAGCGGGCACGGGGCACACTCTGAGGGGCTGCTGGGAGGGCAGTGCTGGTAGGGGGGGTGGCGGCTGTACCTGTTGAAGTGGGGGGCACAGATGTTGCCGCCACCACAAGGGAGCTCCCATCGGAGGACGAGTCCATGTCGCTGGTTGCAGATCCTGTGACCGCCGTGGTGCTCCCCTCGCCCTCCGTCCCACTGGTGTATTCTCAGTCCGTAGTGTGGGCCTCCATGCCCATGTGGGATGCAGCTCCCTTGTGCTCCGGTGCCACTGTACCTCCGCCTGATGATGCTAATGCACACAAGAACAGGGAGACCACAAAAAAGGGGGGGGGGAACAGAAGAAAGACAGGTTGAGTGTATGGCTTACCGCTACCGTTGGCGGACAATACAGACACAGCAGCCCCCTGCACTACGTCGCGCTGTTGGGCTCTACAGTGCAATTCCTGGGAAATGGCCTACAAGGCTATGGACGACATCTGCACACATAGATGACACAGGGACATGAATAGCTGTACTTGGCACTCTACAGAGGTGGGGTGGGGGACACAGGGCCATGCCTTATGAATGGGCCTAGCCTACGGAACTCGCCCTGGCCTAGGGGAACCCACAGCCCTCCTCCCCCACCCAGACACCTTCACTGCACGCAAAGTCAGCTGAATGATAGTGTACTCACCCCCTTGTGTCTGCTGTGTTGCCCTCAAGTGCCCATCCAACTCAGGGTAGGCCACCGCCAGGATCCGGTACATCAGGGGGGTCATGGTTCGACGGGCACCCCTCGCACGTTAGGAGGCCATCCCCAGCTGAGCCTCTGCCGTCTTCTTGCTCCAGCGGCGAATGTCCTCCCATCTCTTCCGGCAGTGGGTGCTCCGTCTGTGGTGGACCCGCAGGGTCCGGACGTCCTTGGCGATGGCACGCAAAATATCCTTCTTCTGGTGGGCGCTGACCTACATGAAATGTACAGGGGAAGAAGAGAAGTCATTACCAACTGCACCGTCAAAGTGAGTGGCCCCCATCCCTACCCTTGCCATGTGGCACATGCATTCACCGTCTTTCATGCACTCAGAACTCTGCCCCCTTCCTTCTCACAACCAACCACACAGGCATAGCCCATACAACATGCTCCCTGCGTACTTACCTGTTGGTCTGGAGGACCGTAGAGTAGCGTTTACTGGGGGAGGACCCCGTCGACTAGCTTCTCCAACTCCTCTGCAGTGAAGGCAGGGGCCCTTTCCCCAGACGCACGAGCCATTGTCTCTTCCAGACCGAGGTCACAGCAGCACTTGCAGTGTAGGTCCTTTCCTGTCGAAGATCAGGTTTCGAGTGATTAAACAGTTAGAAAATGGCGGTCACGTCCTCGGCGGTCACGTCCGTTGCGGTGCGTACCATTACCGCCGGCGTACATCGTCATTGGCTCCTGGGACCCATAGGGTCCAATGTTAACCAATGCAGCATTGCGCCGCGGTCTTCGCCCGCCTACCGCGACAGTGTACAACGCCAGCGCTGTTACCTCACATCCCATTGTCCCGCTTTAGAGGTCAGGCAGCCGCCATTTCAGGGGCCCACATGGCCTACTTACCAACTGCGTCACACATACCTAGGCCTAGTCTCAACACACATACAGGCCACATTTTGTGTATGATTGGTGTTCTGTGCATACTGTGGGTACATACCTCTGAGTTGTTTGACTCTGTGCTCGCTGTTGTCCTTCATAGGCACCGTCCGCTGGGACATGTGAGGAGATGGCGGAATCCTCTGGTGCACCGATCGCTGGTGGACCTGTCGACAATGGAGGAAAGACATTTGATCATCACATACATGTTTGACCGTGCCACAATCCAGGAACTGTGTAGCCAGTTGGAGGCAGATCTGATGTCAGCAATCCGCCATCCCACAGGAATCCCCCCTCAAGTGTAGGTGCTATCAGTGCTCCATTTCCTTGTAAGTGGGTCTTTTCAAACAACAGTGGCCATAGCATCAGGGATGTCCCAGCCGATGTTTTCCAACGTGTTGTCCAGAGTGTTGTCTGCTCTTCTGAAACACATGCGGAGCTACATCGTTTTCCCTCAGGTGGAGGATTTGCCTACAGTGAAAGGTGACTTTTATGTCCTTGGACATATCCCCAACATCATAGGTGCCATTGATGGGACCCATGTGGCTTTGGTTCCCCCCCCCACAGGAGTGAACAGGTGTACAGAAACCGGAAGAGTTATCATTCGATGAATGCACAGATGGTATGTTTGGCAGACCAGTACATCTCCCATGTGAATGCCATGTTCCCTGGCTCAGTGCATGACGCCTACATCCTGCGGAATAGCAGCATCCCTTATGTGATGGGTCTACTACAGAGGCACCGGGTGTGGCTATTAAGTGACTCTGGTTACCCCAACCTGTCATGGCTACTGACCCCAGTGAGGAATCCCAGGACCAGGGCAGAGGAACGCTATAATGAGGCCCATGGGTGGACTAGGAGGGTGATCAAACGCACCTTCGGACTCCTGAAGGCCAGGTTCTGGTGCCTCCATATGACAGGTGGATCCCTATTCTACTCACCAAAGAAGGTGTGTCAGATCATCGTGGCCTGCTGTATACTTCATAATTTGGCTTTGCGACAACAGGTGCCTTTTCTGCAGGAGGATGGTCCAGATAGCGGTGTTGTGGCAGCTGTGGAGCCTGTGGACAGTGATGAGGAGGAAGCAGAGGAAGAAGACATTGACAACAGGGACTCAGTCATCCAGCAATATTTCCAGTGAAACACAGGTGAGAATACATTCCTGCCTACTACAAGTACTTTTACACTTCTACCTCTATCCTGTCTGTCGATTTCACCCAGTGTATGGTCACTGAGTTGTCACTTTCCCTTACGGTTTCACAGGTGTGGGTCCCAACGTGTGTCATCTGCTTAGATTCCTCATGGACTAGAGCTGCATGACATAGGTATGTTGACATTACTAATTCCTGGAAATTTTGGCAATGTAATTGCAAATACACTATTTCAAAATCACAGACAGACTCCAGATCTTGGTGCTTTAGGTGTGTTTATTTAAATGCTAAATATTGGAGGGGGAAGCTAAATGGTGAGGGGTGATGGCGGAGGAGTGTCCATGGCAGAGTCCAGTCTATTTGTCTCACAGGTGCATTGCCCATGTGGGCATAGGAGGTGGAGCTGGGGCAGTTCCAATATGGACAGGGTGACAAAGTGGGACAGTGGGTTGACAATCAGGGTGGTCTCATTTCTTGGCGGGGGTCTTGGCATTGTGCTCTGTCTTGTTCCTGGATCTCAGGGACCGCTTGCGGGTGGTTCTCCATCTGCAGGGGGTGGGGTGCTGGTGTGGTGGTCCTGTGGCGGTGCCTCCTGTCCACTAGCGCCGGCAGAGGTGGTGGGCAGTTCATCGTCCATGCTAGTGTCAGGGGCCCCTTGGAGTGCCACAGTGTCCCTCCTGGTGTTTAGTATTTACTTCAGCACCCCTACGATGGTGCCCAGGGCGGAGCTGGTGGTTCTGAGTTCCTCCCTGAAGCCCAGATACTGTTCCTCCTGCATGCGCTGGGTCTCCTGAAACTTGGCCAGGACCGTTGCAGTCGTTTCCTGGGAGTGGTGGTATGCTCCCATGATGGAGGAGAGGGCCTCGTGGAGAGTGGGTTCCCTTGGCCTGTCCGCCCCCTGTCGCACAGCAGCCTTCCCAGTTCCCCTGTGTTCCTGGGCCTCCGTCCCCTGGACTGTGTGCCCACTGCCACTGCCCCCAGGTACCTGTTGTTGTTGGGGTGGTGTGTTATCCTGGGTTTCCTGTAGTGGTGGACACACAGCTGATTGACGTGTCCTGGGTACGGAGGTATGGGCCCGCTGGGTGGGTGCTGTGCTGGTGTTACCAGAGGGTGGAAGGTCTGTGGTGGCCTGTGCCTGTGCGAGGGGAACCGACTGTCCCGAGGCCCACGATGGTCCGGGCTGGTCATCTGGATCCAGTTGAACAGAGCTGCTGTCATCACTGTGGGCCTCTTCTATGGGTGGGGTGGAGATGTCTGGACCCTCCTGTCTGGTGACGTTGGGTAGTGGTTCTGCAGGGGTGTAAAAGCTTAATTATTGCATCTGTGTGTGTCATGGTGGGAAATGGGTGGGTGACCAGTGTACCCCAGTGCTTGCATTCCTATGTGGGGACTTGTGTGATGATGGGTTTGGGGGTTGTATAGGTATGTGCAGTGGGCATACTTTAATGATGGTTGTCCATGCGTTGGGGTTGCATGCAGGGCTTGGTGTTGGGATGGGTGGTTTGTGATAGTGGGGTATATGTGAGTTGGTGGAGTGCTGACGGTGAGGGTACGGGTAGGAGTGTGTGATGGCATGCAGGAAGGGTGGGGGATATATTAGTAAAGGTTTGACTTACCAGAGTCCATTCCTCCACCGACTCCTGCGAGGCCCTCAGGATGCAGAATCGCCAAGACCTGCTCCTCCCATGTTGTTAGTTGTGGGGGAGGAGTTGGTCGTCCGCCGCCAGTCCGCTGAACCGCCAAGTGGTGTCTTGAGACGACGGAACGCACCTTCCCCCGTAGGTTGTTCCACCTCTTCCTGATGTCCTCCCGATTTCTTGGGTGTTGTCCCACTGCGTTGACCCTGTCGACTATTCTTCTCCATAGCTCCATCTTCCTTGCAATTGAGGTGTGCTGCACCTGTGCTCCAAATAGCTGTGGCTCTACCCGGACGATTTCCTCCACCATGACCCTGAGCTCCTCCTCAGAGAACCTGTGGTGTCTTTGCCGTGCCAAGGGATGGTGTAGGTGATGTGTGGGGTGGTGTGTATGGTGATAGTTGTGGTGATATGTAGTGGTGTGTGGTGTTTTGTGCGTGGAAGTTGTGTGGGTGATGGTGTTGAGTGCCTGTGGCTGCTAGTTTGTGGATGGTGGTGTCTCTCTCTGGCCTTCTCTCTGTAATAGTGGTCGTAGGGGTTTGTGGGTGATGTGGGTGTGTGTCTTTATATTGTAATGGGTGTGTGGGAGTGGTGTGTGTATGTGTCGCAGGTGTGTGTATTTCGAATTGTCCAATGTGATGGTGTTTTGTATGTGTGTGTGTATTTTGAGCGCGGCGGTGTGTACCGCCAATGGAATACTGCGGTTGAAAGACCGCCGCGTGGATTCGTGGGTCGTGATAGTGTGGGCGTATTTCTGTTGGCGTGACGGTGGAGGTTTTGTTTTTGCCAGTTTAGCACTGACCTTTGGTGTGGCGGACTTGTGTGGGTGTCTGAATTTTGTCGGATTTCGAGATGTGTTGCTCATAATAGCTGTGGCGGAATTCCGCAGCCGCAGCGGTACGTTGGCGGTCTTCTGCACGGCGGTAAGCAGCTTTTACCGCCAATGTTGTAATGACCACCAAAGTCTTTTGCCATTTGTACAGCAAAAAATCTTTAAGCATAGGATTGACACAGTGTCATCTTTGCTGAGCTGTCAAATGACAAAAGTCATTTACCACTCCAGGCACAGTATTACACCTTTGTACTGGTCAAATACCATCCAAGCCAACCTGGAATGAATAAAGCAACACCTGACACGTGTTAAGCTCTTTTAGAAATGAGGTCTTTGGTTGGTAGTCAGGTTACCCCCTGTCAAGCAAGGACCTTCACTCTAGTCAGGGTAAAAGAGAATCACCCTCAGCTAACCCCTGCTTACCCCCTTGGTAGCTTGGCATGAGCAGTAGGCTTAATTTCCGAATGCTAGGTGTAAAGTATTTGTACCAACACACACAGTAACTTAATGAAGACACTACAAAATGGCACAACACAGGTTTAGAAAAATAGAGAATAGTTATCTAAACAAAACAAGACCAAAACGATAAAAATCCACAATACACAAGTCAAGTTATCAATTAAAAAGCAAAAAGAGTCTTCATGTAGTGTTAAACACACACTAACACTGTTAGCGTAAAAATGTACCTTGGGTGTGTCAAAAATAATGCCGCACAGGCGAGTGTGTCAAAAGGGGCTTGCGATGTGTCGATTTCACTCACAAGCGAGACCTTGCGTTGTTTCTCCTTTCGTCGGGTTGGGTGTGTCGTTTCTTCTCTCCGCAGGAGAGCGATTGCGTCGATCCGGTCACCACTCTCGGGTCCGGGCAGGCCTTGCATTGTTTTTCACACCCAGAGGTGTTTGCATCAGAAATCCTGCTGCATGATGATCTGAAAACCACGCAGCACGGGTTGTGATCTCCCAGCCTCCATCAGCGATGCTGCATGCCGTTTCTCCAGCTCTGTGCGTCGATTCTTCAGTCACGATGCTGGCGCGTGTAGATTTTCAGCCGCGAACCCGGCAGCATGTCGATTTTTCTGCCGCAGATGGGAGTCGCATTGATCTTTTCCCTGCACGGCGTTCTGTGCGTGGATTCCTTCCTCTTAGGCTGCCAGCTTCTCCTTTCAGGGTCCCAGGAACTGGATGGGCACCACAGGGCAGAGTAGGAGTCTCTCCAGAGACTCCAGGTGATGACAGAGAGAAGTCTTTGCTGTCCCTGAGACCTCAAACAACAGGAGGCAAGCTCTAAATCAAGCCCTTGGAGATCTTCACAAGCAGGAAGGCACACAAAGTCCAGTCTTTGCCCTTACTCTGGCAGAAGCAGCAACTGCAGGATAGCTCCACAAAGCACAGTCACAGGCAGGGCAGCTCTTCTTCCTCAGCTCTTCAGCTCTTCTCCAGGCAGAGGTTCCTCTTGGTTTCCAGAAGTGTTCTAAAGTCTGTGGTTTTGGGTGCCCTTCTTATGCCCAATTTCTCCTTTGAAGTAGGCCTACTTCAAACCAAAGTCTCTTTGAAATCCTGCCTTGCCCAGGCCAGGCCCCAGACATGCACCAGGGGGTTGGAGACTGCATTGTGTGAGGGCAGGCACAGCCCTTTCAGGTGTGAGTGACCACTCCTCCCCTCCGTCCTAGCAGAGATGGCTCATCAGGAAATGTAGACTACACCCCAGCTCCCTTTGTGTCACTGTCTAGGGTGAGGTGCAACCAGCCCAACTGTCAAACTGCCCCAGACAAGGAATCCACAAACAGATAGAGTCACAGCAATGGTATAAGCAAGAAAATGCTCACTTTCTAGAAGTGGCATTTTCATATACATAATCTTAAAATCAACTTTACTAAAAGATGTATTTTTAAAGTGTGAGCTCAGAGATTCCAAACTTCAAATGTCCATCCACTCCCAAAGGGAATCTACACTTTAATCAGATTTAAAGGTAGCCCCCATGTTAACCTATGAGAGGGACATGCCTTGCAATACTGAAAAACTAATTTAGAAATATTTCACTGTCAGGACATATAAAACACAGTTACTATATATCCTACCTTAACCATACACTGCACCCTGCCCTTGGGGCTACCTATGGCCTACCTTAGGGGTGTCTTACATGTAAGAAAAGAGACGGTTGAGGCCTGGCAAGTGGGTACACTTGCCAAGTCGAATTTACAGTTAAAACTGCACACACAGACACTGCAGTGGCAGGTCTGAGACATGATTACAGAGCTACTTATGTGGGTGGCACAACCAGTGCTGCAGGCCCACTAGCAGCATTGGATTTACAGGCCCTGGGCACCTCTAGTGCACTTTACTAGGGACTTACTAGTAAATCAAATATGCCAATCACGGATAAACCAATTACATACAATTTACACAGAGAGCATAGGCACTTTAGCACTGGTTAGCAGTGGTAAAGTGCAGAGTTCAAAAGCCAACAGCAACAGGTCAGAAAAAATAGGAGGCAGGAGGCAGAAAGGTTGGGAATGACCCTGATAAAGTCCAACACGCTCTCATTAGAGCTCTTCAGGGGGGTTTAGCTTTGTCCTATATATATATATATATATATATATATATATATATATATATACATATATATATATACACATATATATATATACATATATATACATACATATATATATATATATACATACATATATACATATATATATATACATATATATATATATATAAATATGTATGTGTTTATATAGAGATACATATATATAAATATATGTATATATAAATATATATACATATATAGAGAGAGAAAGGGAGAAACAAGGCATATTTACGTGACGCATGTTACGTTTCAAACTCATTATTTTAAGAAGTTAAGGAAATTGTTTTGTGCTATTGCTAGCTGTAGGTGTCTTTCTATCCTCCATAATTTCTTCTATTTCAAGATCAGTGGGAGGAAGTTGGAGCTATATTTTGTGTGAATCAAACTTAATGCAGAGCCGTTGTAGAGAGAAGTAGATTTATATAAAATTGAGGCTGTCCTAGAAAGGATGCAGGAGTGTGGAATCCTTGTCAGAGTTTCAAGAATGCTCAAAAGTTGCATTTACATACAAGTAACCCCAAAGGTCCGAATTGGCATATTAAATAGTAATCTTGAAAAACAAATTTTTCCAAGTGATAAGAAAAACATTTTTAAGTGAGTACCATTTAGGTGTATTGTATGTAAATGTATCTAGTGTGGGCATCCTGACAAACGTGTTTTGTGTGCCGCTCTCGTGTGCCAGAGTCGGTCAGTTAAAGTACCAAAAGGTGATTAATTTAGAGGCACGAAACAGCCTTTGCAATGGCTAGTCAATGATGGCGAAGGGCTGACATTGACTTGGCTCAGAGAAAGAACAAAAGTGGGTTTTTAATGATTAAATTCATGAAACAGAAATGCAACGTTGTTGGTGCAGTAAGTATGCGTTTGTGGGGTTCCTTGCAACGATTTTAGCCTGAAGAAAAAGCCGATGGATTGAATTAGAAACCATCTTGGCTTCTGTACATTGTAGCAAAAACTGTTGCTAGGAGCACACTAGAGATTTTGTCAGATAAAAGTTCACCCGTGTGTGCCATGAAGAGAATGTGGTTTTCATAAACTGCAAAGGGAAAAGAAAAATACCTTATTTAGACAAAATGCTAGTGTGCTTCTGGTCAGAGACACCCAAGAAATTCAGCAGAGGCTCAAGTCACGATTTGGATGTATTTTAGTTGACGTCTTCCACGTAGTAGCATTTGAGTGCCACTCATCTCTTTTTTTATGTAACTAAATTAAAGAAACAGAGGTTGGATTAAATAGGATGATCTTTTGTTATTGTGCACTACAGATTATGGATTACATAGATCGCAGTGGTGGTGGTGCAAATTGGAATATCATTTGCTCCACAATACATTTCCAAACGCAATATTTGCAGCAACTTATCAGTACACAAATGGCATGTTGTATTAGTTGGTCATTTCAGACGCTAGTGTAAATGTTAGCTCAAAATTGGAGCAGTGCAATCTGCACAATACAGGCATGCCAGTAGAAGTGCTGGTTAACCGATCAAAGGGCTGAATTTAAGAAATGTGCGCACCGTATTTAATATACGGTGAACCATGGCGCAGGGTAGGGGCAATAGCGTCTAAATTTTGGACACTATTGTTGTACTGTGCAGGATTAGTGGCAAAATTGTGGCACAAATCCTGCAGAGTACATAGGGGCCCATTGAGAACAATGGTATGCCCCTTTTTATCACCTGCTCTGTGCAGGAGTTAAAAAAGCAGCAACAAAATGGCTCAGTGGAATCTCTTAGATTCCACTGTGCCAGTTTTGTGGTTCCTCTAATAAGGGAACACCCCCCCCTTCACACATTATGCCTGGCGCAGGCATAATGTGGCACAAGGGGTTACAAAGTGGCACAATGCATGCATTGCACCACTTTGTAAATATGGCATAGCAAATTTGGCCTCGTTGGGCCACATTAGCGTCATAAAAAATGTGGTGCACAAGGTCCCCTTTCACCAATAAGCAGGATTTTCTATTACCATTCTGGCCATACTAAATATGACCTGGTTACCCCTTTCTCATCAGAATCTACAACTCAAACAGTATATGAGGGTAGCCCTGATGCTAGCCTATGAAAGGAGCAGGTCTCACGGTAGTGGAAGACGAATTTAGGAGTTTTATACTCCCAGGACATATAAAACACACATGTACATGTCGTTCCTTTTACCTCCATAGCACCCTGCCCTATGAGTTACCTGAGGCCTACCTTAGGGGTGAATTATATGTAACAAAAGGGGAGGTTAAGGCTTGGCAAGTAGTTTTAAATGCCAAGTCAAAGAGGTAGGGAAACCGCACACACAGGCCTTGCAATGGCAGGCCTGAGACATGGTTAAGGGGCTACATATGTGGGTGGCACAATCAGTGCTGCACACCCACTTGTAACATTTAATTTACAGGCCCTGGGCACATGTAGTGCACTTTACTGGGACTTACAAGTAAATAAAATATGCCAATTGGGTATGAGTGAATGTTACCATGCTTTTAGGGGGAGAGCACATGCACTTTAGCACTGATTAGCAGTGGTAAAGTGTCCAGAGTCCTAAAGCCAGCAAATATGAGGTCAGGAAAAGAAGAGGAGGAAGGCAAAAAGTTTGGAGGTGACTCTGCAGAAAGGCCATTTCCAACATATCCCCTTTCCAGCCTAAATCCAGTGTAGGCTAATCAATACTCTGATGGACTTCCCTGCTTAAGGCAATAGAACATGGACAATGACCCACTGTTGCAGGGGCACTTGCTAGTTCTATGCCTTTCTGAACTCAGTTAGGCTCCTCTGTCTATACGCTCTGGGACCACTGAACTGATCCAGGGGGAACCCTTGTCCTCATCTGTGGACCCAATCTGCGAAGCCCTAACTTTAATTTGCTCACAATTGCATCCCAGTAGGCAGACTGTACCAACATAGCCAACAAAGTGATGTGGCCCGTCTCACTTCTTGGGTCTGACTTCTGTCCCCAACCCAGGGAAAACTCTGTTCATAGGGACAGTAACCAACAGAGGCCACTGACAGCTGTCAGTGTCATTAGCCAGGCCCCAGACCATCCACTGCTAGGTGGAGGCCCTGGGTGGGTCCATTGGGTAAACTTCTCCTCCAGCCTTGGGGCTGGCAGGGAGTTCCCAATGGGCTCCTGAGGTTTCCCTGACCTCTGAGGTATATCAGAGTGGGGGCAGTAGCCCCAAGGGGTTTACACCCTACTTCCAATCTACCTCCCTCCAGTTCAGAGGTGATATTCTGACACTGGCCCATCAACCAAGGGTCTGTACCCTAAGGCTGAACATGGGGCAAGGAGGAGTCCTCCCTCAACTTGAACCTACATCTGGGCTTCCATACCGTCCTCTGGGGAATGGTACTGCCACACAACTGAACTCTCATGGTACCCATAGGGGTCACCCCTCTTAGTTCTCCTGACACTGTGGAGCTCCCATCAGGGATGATCTCTCCGGGCAGACTATGTTATCCTGCTTGGGTCCCCTGTGGGAACAGTCCAAGCTCTGGGAATGGAAATAGGGCACCCTGGGCCTCTGCCCACCCCCACCTCTCTTCTTACCTTTAGAAGGGACATGGGACACTTTTCCACCCTTGCCATTATGGGAACTGTCTGGGTCACTGTGTACCTCCCCCTCAGTCTGTTTAGGGGAATCCAAACCACCATCCTTAGGGTCACTCCCTAATGCATCTCCAGACACTCTGGAACTCACCCAAAGATCTGCCTCCTTTGCAAGTTCCCTGGGGTCAGAAAAACTTACAATCAACCAGGTGTTGGCGTAGCCCTGGAACACAGTGACTGAACATGTGCTCCCTGGCAATCAAGTTGTACAGCCCCTCAAAAGTGCTTACCATACTACCATTCACCCAACCATCCAGTGCCCTGCAAAAGTGCCCCACAAAATCCCCCCATGACTGGTGAGGGAGCTTCCTACAGCTCCTGAATCTCAACCTGCACTCCCCTGGGGTGAAGCCATATCTCTTGACAAGGGTCTTCTTCATGGTGGAATAACTCAACCGGTCTCTCACATCTAGAGCCAGAAAGGCATACCTTCCATTACCAGGTATATGTCTCCATAGGACAGCCCTCAATCCTCCTCGGGGATTCTCTGTGCTACTAGAGTGACCTCATACACCTAAACCACTTGTCTATATCATCCCCCTCACTGAACTCAGGTACCAAATCTCTGGGTGAGTTGCCCTTTCTCTCAGCACTGGACAAAGTAGTTTTGCTGCCATCACTAGACCCTACTTGCTGTGCTTTCAAGTCCAGTTCCTTGAGACTCAGTTCATGAGCTAATAAGATTTTTGTTTCTGCCAAGGCTCTTTCAGCCTCAGCTCTTCTCTCCTCCGCCAGGCCTTTGTCAGCCTCAGGTCTTCACTCCTCTGCAGCCAGTTGAGCTAGCTGCAGCCTGAAGTCCCTCTCAGCCTGTCTGTCCTTCATTTCCTCAGGGGACAAGGTGTGGGAGGAGACACTGCTTCCTGCATCTGATCCAGTAAGGGATACCCTCTCTGTGGGCTCTCCTCTCTCCTCTGGAGCCAGTGCTAACACATTTTCCTTCTCCTCCTTATCCTTCTCAGGGTCATCACCATCCTGGTCCTCTGATGCCTCCATTAGCCTGCGTGCCTCCTCAAAAGCCAGTAGAGCATCCTGCAGGTCCTGCTTGGTGGACCTCTTTGACAAAGCCAGCCCTCTCTCTTTGCAGAACACCCTCAGCCTAGCCTCGCTGAAGGATTCAATGGCAAAAATGTCCATCTCATCATATCATGGGAAGTTGGAATCCATTTCCAATCTGTTACAGCAACACAAAGTCCCAAGTTTATGAAGGAGAGGTAGGATTCAAATTTGGAAAAATGAGCAATGGATAGAAAAAGGCAAAAACAACTCGCAATGACCTTTAACTGTGGGTCGGCAGTGTACACATAGCTCTTGTATGCCACTGCACAAACACAAGTCGTATTCTTACAGCTGATCACCAATGTTAGAAATGGGGTCTCTAGTTGGCAGAGGTATATACCCTTCTCCAAACAGGGACCACAATCCTAGTCAGTGTAAGTCATACACAATCTAAATTATCCTGTGCCCACCCATCAAGTCCAGAGAAGAAAAACATCTGGCATCACCCAAGGAGCTCAACATCTCAGTTATGTTAGGTAAAGGATATCTATCTACCATAACACACTGATCCACTTTCTCCAAATTGACAGAGTCTTACCTCACCATTTGCTTTTTGCCCCATTGCAACAGGTGTCAACCACTTTGACCCTTCCATTCTCTCAATTATACCATTCCTTTCCAATCCCTCCAATTCCGGTACTGTGTCTTCCTTTACTATTAAAGGTACATTCCTTACTTTACAAGTTTTTGGTATCAAGCCAGGTCTGAATTTAATGAAGTGCACGTAATGTTTCAAACAACCCAGTTCCTTTTTGAGCACATTCAGGAAAGAATTTTCATGTAATACTCTTGAGCAAATAGTCCTTGACCAGCTTCTCACATTCTTTCAACCTGACTGAGGGCAACTCATTTGGGTCAAGATAAACTCCCAAATCCCTGTGGTGAAGCCAGCTAAAGAGGGAGTCACATTTCCTGGACACATACATTTTCCCAGTAGTGACTCTCAATTTAATTTTAATGTCACCATTGAAATCACCTAAGAGCTTGGTGGGCACCCCCATTACCTCTTGGTCTTGTGTCAAGTTTGAAAAGCTTTACCTTCCCTTTCAATTCACGGTTGTAAAATATTTTGGGAAATAACATTTTCACAGTGGCTCCTTCAATGCGTACCTCATCTACAGGCCCATCATCACTTGAAGCTTTGATTTGCAGAATGATTACATTGCAGTCATCGTCAGACGCAATTTCCACTTCTCTCACTCTTCCTTTGTTCCAACCTGATCTGCAATTATTTCTAAGTGACCCTTAATCCCATATTTCTTACAAACAGTGCAATCCTTGTAAATATTCAAGTGTGATGTATTGTTGCAACAAAAGCAATGAAGCTGAGATGTTTTAGTTTCTATGAGTTCTTCCATCTTGTACATCTTGGTTTTCAGACTTCTAACCCTGTCACCATCATCCCTTTTCCGTAATGCAGATTCTTTAAGAGTTTTAGTGAATGTGAAAACTTAATTCAGCAACGGATTATCTTTTTGCCTCATGACTTTCTATAGCCTCCTCAATAACACAGCCTAACATAAACTGGTCCTTGGGAAGTTAAACGAAGCTTGTAAAAATTCTGGGAGATACTTAAGACAGAAGAACATTTAGTCAAACATATTGGTGATGGATCACAAATTACCTTTAGGAGATGTACATGTGATGGTTTAGTTGAATCAATTGAGAGTAAAAAACAGCAATACAGGGCTTTTATGCATGTGGCAAATGTAAAGTGTGTAAATACAGTACTATTTGGGAGTCAATCCAATTGTCAAAGGAAAGTCGACCATATGTAATGAAGAAACATCTTACATGTAATTCAGAATGTTGTGTTTATGCACTTGGTTCTCCACGTGAAAAATATAATATTTGAAGTACAATACACAGAGCCAAAAAAAGTGCTTGAGCATATGAGAGCTGTACCTTATGAGGACAAGCAATATCCTATTTCCAGGCACTTTAAAATACACAATCAGAAAAATATTATTTTATTAAGGTTTTGTGTGTTAGATAGAATTCCAAATCGTATCAGAGGAGGCAACAAAGTGCAAGAGTTGAGAAGGCTTGAGTCCAAACTCATCATCAAGTATAAGACTTTAGATCCAGGATGACTAAATATGGATGAGGAATTGTCAGCTCATCTAGGCTGATGGGTGGACATGAAATTTGTATCGTTTTTTTAGGCCATAGTTATTATGAAAGCATTTTTTAAATTATGATTGTGTTATTTTTAGCTGTGTCCTCCTTATTTTTTAGTGATGTCAGGGTGATTTGTGAGTTTTAAGGTGAAATGTAATATGTGGTATGCAATTTACTTTTCGTGTGATTTATGTTTTTCTTTTTTTTTACAGGAATGAATCAGGCCACATAGTGAGATGAGGGATGCAAGAGAGCCTAATATATCTAGCCCAGTTGGGCTTTGGGGAAGTTATAAAATTAAAGATAATACAAAAGGCAGTACTGTATAGTTTAGCATCTTTCTTATAGCATTTGAAGCTGATTGTGAAATTAGCCCACTAGGGTGGAATTGTTTGTTCATTTTTATTATTATGGTTAAGCCATTGTATTGGAATTGTATTACTGAATACCACAAAAATATGTATTAGATATGTTGCTAGGTATAATGTGTCATTTTTGACCCACTTGGGAGGTACTAGTTTTTCCATATCTGTGGTAATATTAAACGTATTTAGGTTATTAAATAATCACAATTGAGAAAGCAAAGAGAATAAAAAAAAGAGACTATGACATGTATAAAAAGGCCTAATGAGATGGAAAACTTAGAAAATTATGAATGCTCAAGCAAGTTGCAATGTTAAAAACTGGCTGACATGTTTTCCAAAATTCAGGACAGTTTTTGAAAGTAATTTATTTCTGTTCACTTTGCACTTTAGCATCACATTTGGTATTTATTTGGATAATGAAAATGTGTAACCTAACCCTAACTTTGTGTGTCGTAATGGACGTAAAATAGGAGGGGACAGATGTTAAATGTTTTTGGAATGATCCGTCAAGTGGGGGCCGAGGAAAAAGGGGGTAAAAAACCATGCATTTTCCATGTTAATATCAAAAGGACCTTTGAACATAACTGTAGCCCGAACCACTGGACGGAATTACTCTAAATTTGTCAGAAAGCTAGCTATTAGTACGCATATTACGCTTTCACTTATTTGGTGTAAATCTGTCCAGTAGTTTTGGAGATATCAAAGAAAAAACGACTTTGTATATATATGGCCACGGATCATTTGCAACAATATTATGAAAAGTAACAAGCTTGTGCAGGGAAATGCACAGCTCTTATTTGCTGCCAACACTTCAAACCAGGAATTGTTGCCAGCCATCTTAGGACTCGGCTTCAGCATGGGTTCTTCCGCTTGTTTTTTACAAGCCCTCAGGTGAGCCAGGTCCAAGGGGCATTTACACCTTCTATGTGGGGGAGCTGCACAGCCTCCCCGCAGCCACGTGCAGGCCACCTGCCCACGGCTTTTAACTCAAGACAGACAGGTAAACATGAACAGCACTCACTCCTGTGCTCCAGCAGACCCCTGTCCTCACCACATCTACAACAGAGCCAGTGGATCCATCGCCCCCAAACTCCGCAAGATGCTGAACTGCTCCATCAAAACAGCCACCTTCCCTGAAGATTGGAAACACCCTCCTCCTGAAGAAACCCACAGCCGACCCATCAGAGCTCAAGGGTTTCCAACCCATCTCGCTGCTACACTACCCAGCCAAAGTCCTGGAAAAAGCCATAAACACACAGCTGCAACAATTCCATGAGGACAACAACTCTCTGGACACCTCTCGGTCTGGATTCCACAGCAACCACAGCCTGGAGACAGCACTTCTTGTAGTCATCGACGACATCTGCACACTCCTCGACCACAGACCACTCATACTCCTCAACCTGTCAGCAGCTTTTGACAGGTTGCCCACAGCACCTTATACACCAGACTACATAAACCAGGAATCCGCAGAAAAGCCTTGCAATGGATCCACTCCTTCCTCACCGGAAGAATACAGAGAGTCAGGCTCCCACCCTTCATATCCAAATCAACAGAAGTCAGCTGCAGCGTTCCTCAGGGATTCTCCCTGAGCCCAACACTCTTCAACATATACATGGCCCCCCTTGCAGCCATCGTCAGAGACCACAAAATGAACATTGTGTCAAACACCAATGACACACCACTCATCATATCCCTCACTGACAACGCGGACAAAGCTAAGAGGAACTTTTACACCGGGATGAAAGCCATCACCGCCTGGATCAGGGAGAGCTGCCTCAAGCTCAACTCAGAAAAGACCAAGCTCATCATCTTTGGAAACTCCACTTCAGCCTGGGAGGACTCTTGATGGTCCACATCACTCAGCGCCCCACCTACTCCGACTGACCACACTTGCAACCTAGGAATCATCCTCGACTCTTCCCTATCAATGACCCGACAGGTAAACGCAATCACCTCGTCCTCTTCCTGCTGGCACACCCTCCGCCAACTCTGCAAAATCTTCAAATGTATCCATGTTGACTGCTGCAAAATAATCACCCACGCCCTAATCACAAGCAAGCTCCACTATGGCAATGCACTCTACGCCAGCACCACAACAAAGACCATCAGATCATCAAAAACACCGCCTGAACCTCCCCCGCCAGGAACACATCTCCCAAAACCTGAGAACCCTCATTGGCTCCCACTAGAGAAGCAAATGAACTTCATACTACTCACCCACAACTACAAGGCCCTTCACAACATCGGACCGGCTAACCTGAACCATTGCATCTTTTCCATAACCCCAACAGACCCCTCCGCTCTGCCTAGCTGGTGCAAACTACCATCCCACACATCAGGAAATCCACCGCTGGAGGAAGATCTTTCGCATACCTTGCAGCTAAGCGCTGGAACAACCTGCCCATGCACCTCAGACAAAACCCACCTCCCACCATCTTCAGGAAGAACCTCAAAACATGGCTCTTTGAATGAGGCCTGGCCCACCACCAGCGCCTTGAGACCCTCACGGGTGAGTAGTTGCGTTTTATAAAAACTGATTGATTGATTGATTGATTGAGAAGTGGCTGCCCAACCCCCCACAGCCTGGGGACTGCCACCTCTCCAGGGCTTTAAACTAAAGAATGGGAGGGAGCTGCCTGGCCGCCCGCAGCCCCAGGGACCGCCACATCCCTGGGGCACAACATAAAATGATAAGCGGGGGCATCCAGCCTCCCACAGCCCCGGGGACCGCCACTTCCCTCATTGTATGGAATGTGGTAAGGTCCCCTCCACAACCCTACGAGTACTGCCATCACCCTGGGGTATTAATTGTAAAGAATGAGGGGGGGGGCGCCCGGCCCCCCACGGCCACAGGGACCACCACCTCCCTGGGGCTAATTGTAAAACAAATAGGGGGTGCATTGCGGACCCCCGGGCCCTGAGGACTAACACCTCCCCAGGGATATTACATTGGAGGGCTGCCGGGTGGCCCCCCTCACAGAGCCACTGATAGCCCTGGGGACTGCCACCCCCCAGGGCCAGCTCCTGCTATTTCCCAGGGTAACCACTCCTGGGACATAACTGTTTGCTGTAACTTGGCAGGAGCTGACAGCTCCCACCAAGTTACAGCAAACACTCCGCTCACAGTGAGAGAGAGCTGTCAAACAGCTCTCCCACACTGACAGCAGAGGCTTCCTCTTTTTCCCTTCCTGCAGAAATGCAGACAGGAAAACATTGGAAACATTGCTTTCACAAACAGGGAGCTGCTTTTAATGCAGCTCCCTCTCTGTGACAGTAATGCTGGCTCCCACAGGAGGTGGGGAGGTGGCTTGGAATGTGGGGGCCTTCAGGCTCTCCCTACGCTCCCCAACTATATGACTGGGTGCCCTAGAGGGGCACCTAAGTCACATGGCTGGGCCCAAGGGATGGGGTCCCCAGAGTCGAGACCGGCCTTAGGGAGAGGGGATAGTTATAGTTACCTCAGGGCATGAGTTATAGTTACTTGAGGTAACTCTAACTATTTGTACATTTCAAATGTGAACCTAACTGACTTTCTATGTTGTTTTTTATTGTATTTCCTAACTATAACATCCCTGTAACCTATGTTTTTTGCATATATATTTGCCTTTCTCATCAATGGCAGATAATCCATTTTTAACACCTGTTTGTTGCCTATTCAGTTTCACTATGAAATACTTTAAACAATCATCATGTTTAAATAATGTTGGTGTTCTGTATTAATTCCTTGCAGCTAGCACTATGATTGATTACCTAGATATGATCTGATTCATGAGTGGGAAAAACTTGGCCCAGCCTATGTGGCTACTCAATATCATCAATCATCACATCCAAAATAAATTTGAATGGCCCTAAGGGACCATCAATGTTCTGTTACCGTACTGTACCACTATAGACAATATGAACAAGTGGTTGAGTTGAGTATTACACTTCTTGTTTTTGTTATTCTTCTTACTTTCTGGATATAGCTACTCCTGTGGCTGGAGCTAGCCATAAGCAGCAGATGCTGGTGCCACCATGGTAGGAGATAGCTGCCAGGCTGCAGCAGCAGAAGTTGGAGGCAGTGGCTGCTGAATATCACCAGCTGATGGCACTGGAGGTAGAGGAGGAAAAGGCACAGACCTCAAGTTCCTTGGGCCACCAGCCAGGCCCACTTGCACCTTGGCCACACCACTGCCATTGTATCTGCACCCAGGATTCACCACTGCCCGTACCACTATCAGCCTTCCAACCTGGGTCTCAGCACTACTCCTCTTCCACTGCATCCTACGTGAGGTTTTCCTCCTGAAGCCTAAGACAGAACTCCTCTAGCTTGGCCAGCAGAACTTGGCCAAGCAGATGGATGTCCTCAAAGCCTTTTTTTTAATTAATTTATTGTTTTGTTGGGAGGTTATGCTGTGGGTAGAAAGAGTAAGAAGGGAGGAAAGTTGAGGAAAGGGTTTTGGACTTTTGGGGTATTTTTGTGTTTGGGGAGGACGGTAGGTCTGTTGTGGGTGGAAAGGGTGGGCTTGAAAAATGTAAGAATAAATGGACTTTGCTTTTTTTCTTTGTCATTGATATCTGTCTTTCCATTGCTAGTTGGCTTAATGTAACATTGTTGATTGTTGACACGAGAGTGCAACACAGAGCTGCCCTGTGAAATTGTCACAAATTAAACATTGACTTGTCCCCCTAGACCTTTCCTTCCTGACGTCTCTTGCCATGTATGTATTCTTCCTTGGGTTACTCACCTTGTGATGCAGTCCAGTAATTAACTATACCCCACCACCAGAGTAGCACTGTCTGGAAATGGAAAAGTAGTTAATTAAATTCTGTTTCAGGTGTTACAGTTTTGCAGCACCCAGTCACCAATTAATTATACTGTATAGTTTAGTAGTTAACGTAGTTACTGTATTGCCCTTATCCGGCCGTCTGTAACTATTTGACCACTAATGGGTCTGCCAACATACACAAAAATTTTGTATCATCTCTCTTTCCAAAGGACAACTTCGCTGCTAAGTTATTATCTAGTTATTAAAGTTTGTACCTGGATTGAGTAAGCAATGTACCTCTTGCAATCTTCCCAAACCTTATTGCAGGGTTTCCCTTTTTATTAATGGTGGTGGTATTAGTGTTCTTGTGCTAACAGGGACGACATCACAAAATGAGGTCCCACTGCCCCCTATTCCAAATGAGGTGAACTCCAATTGTCAGATTATTCAGAAAGTTTATCCATCACAGGCAACCAGACTGAAAGAAAACACACAGTTAGTGAGTTATCAAATAATGAGACCTGATCACCATGACAAAAAATCCCTTTTTACAAAAATTAGCAGTAGCAACTTCTAAGAAATCTGGGGTCTAACTTATAAAAAGAATAAAACTAAGCTAACAAAATCCTCAAGTGAGGAGTTAGGACTCAGGAGGAGAAGGTTTGGTTACTTCATGTTGCATAGATTTTGTTCGCAACCCAAGACAGGGCCTGATTCACAGATGTAAAGTTACACTTTGAGTGTTAGTTTGCTGACTCTTGGACTGTAAGTTTATAATTAGTAACTTTTCCATCAGTAAATTTAAGGTTAGTAAGCTTCTGAGTATTAAGTAATCCATATTAGTGTAAAAGGAGTTACACTTACTACTACTAGCTAGTTACTAATTTGTAAGGTTACTACTCGTAAGGATCTGCTAGTTCAGTTAAACTGCAATAGTGAACTTACAGCAAAAGTGCAAATTGACCTTTGTGAATCAGGCCAGATAGTGCACGCTAGCAGCACCTACAGTGGAACACACATTGTTCCGACTCTGCACTATGATAATGTTGTCTCTTTTATGCCTGGGTGGGTAAGTGGGGCTGGCATGGGCTCTTGTTTAGGTATCAAGATCCTGCAGTGAGTTGGTCTTGCTTTCATAACATCCGCCCCACCAAGTGTGCGATCCATATATGGTGTAAATTCGTAAGACATGCCTCAAGATTGGCAGAAGAGCATTAGGGATTTGATGAATCAATCAGAAAAGGGAGTTGGGTAAAGATGCAATGAAGACAAACACTATACAATGACAATATTTATCGGGTTGATGAACAGAACATCATCATCAAATCTTTTGTGGAAGTAAATGAAGGAATTACACAGTTCAGCCAAATGCATTGCAAACAATCTTTTGTCCACAGAGACTCAATGTATCATGTACTTTGTCTCTAAAAATTATGATTGTTAAAAGAAAAATGATACAGTATATAAATGGCAAATTGGGTGGTGACTCTGCAATCTTCTTCTCGGAATGTCAATCTTGGGTGCATGGGTGACCCTGTTCAATAGGATCAGCAGGAGTGTTATTGAGCTTTCATGCCAATGAAGTGAAGGCCTGTGTATTATAAAACATTAAGGCCCTCATTATAACATTGGCGGTATATACCGCCTACCACCACAGCGACGGCCGCCAAAAGACCGTCGCCGCTGTTACCAGCCGTTCGCCCGATTAGGACCACATCTGGATTTCCACCAGAAGGATGGTGGAAATCCAGCTGTGTCCATGCCGGCGGGTGACGGTAAGGGGGTGCTGCTGCCAGCAGCAGCGCCACACCAGTAGAGCGCCGCAGACTGTATCATGGCACATGATACGGCCTGGCAGTGTTCTGCTGGCCCCGTCCTGTCTCCTGTCGGAGGATTCCATCACAAAAGGTAAGTTGGGTTCTCCGACAGGGGAGTGGGGAGGGTTTGTTGTGTGTGTGGGCGTGTGTGTATGTGTATGTCTGTGAGTACGTGAATGCGGGTGTGTCTTGCGTGTTGTGTGTGTGTGCATGTGTGAGTGGGTGTATGTTGTGTTGTGTGTATGAGTATGTGCCTGTATGTATGTAAGTGTGTGTGGAAGTGTGTGTGAAAGGATGTCTGCATGCATGCTTGATTGTTAGAATGAGTGTGTGAATGCATGTGTGCGTGTGTGAATGAAGGTGCATGAATGAAGGGGGTTCTGGAGAGGGAGGGGTGGGAGGGAAACCAGGGGAGGGGGCAGGGAAGACCCCTATCAGTGACAGGGAAGGAATTCCCTGTCACTGATAGTGCCCACCACCATGGTTTTCGTGGCAGTATGGCTGCCACGAAACCATGGAGGTAGGCAGGGTCATAATCCCGCTTGCGGGCTAGTGACGGCCGCCGGGCTGGAGACTTCCGTTACCGCTGTGGCGGACAGTGTGGTACCAATGTCTTACTATGGGGAAAATTACCGCCAGCCTGTTGGCAGTACTTTTCTCCACTTTACCGCCGTTCCCCGGCATCATAATGACCCCATAAATGTCAATATTGTAGAGTAAAGGAGAAGGTAATCTTCATGAGGCGTGGATCAAGAGGCGGAGCAAGAGCATAGGCTGCTGCAATCATAATTGTACTCATGTGCAATCAACTAAGAAGTGAGAACTATTTTAGAACCAATACCAAACAAATAGCTGCATGTACTTACTAAATCAATCTCACAACTGTAATAACATTTAGCAGAGTGCAACCATCATGTGACATGTCTGTCTCTAGTTACAGTCCCTTTGACGATAACCACATAATTAGAGGGCTTTGGCATTTTACCCAGCATACTACTCAGCATTTCCCAAATCAAAGCATCTCTCTTGAGGCCTCTGTGCTGAAAAGGCATTGTTGAGTCATGTTGGTTTCCCTTTGCAGTACATAGGCATTGTTCACAACTTCCTTCTTCTGTCTGTTGAGGAAGTCTTTTTCCTGAGTCCTGACTCTGAATCCTGACTAATCTCTATTTGCAACCTTGGATTAACAGCCAAGCAAAGGATTAAGCTCTGAACCAATTCATACGGTTTTCATTCACACCAGAGAACCCTTGCAATGCTTTATTTAACTGATTATGTTGCAAACGCAACAAAGGGATTGCTTGACTCATCATACTCTCCTTGCTGACTTCAAAACCTCAAAAGGAAGTAGCATTTTTGTCCGGGATTTGACTAACCCAATTTATCCATCTCCATTGTGATACTTTTGCATACTGTTTACATTTGCAAAATGTAGTAGGTTGAGTTCCAACGTGTTGGCACCTCGTGCATGAGGGCTTTGGCTGGTACTCAATTAGCATGCTGAATGATCCTCAACTGCTTCCAGGCTTTAAAAGGATGACTGAAGTGAGTGCAAATTCTTCTGTAAGTTACCAATATGTTGCTGAATGATCGAAGCTGCTTCACCTATCTCTTCACCACCACCACCAGCAGTTACCTTTTGAAAGTGCTCCTGCCACCGCCTTGCATGATGTTTTTGCATATGGGAAATTTGGACACCAGTACCTTAGTGGGAACGAGGTTTACTTGCATGGTAAATGGAGCATATTGCAAAGTTTTCTTTCTGACTACTAATCGTAAAGAAGTTCCAAGCAGGAAAGGAGATCTCTTTTAGCCACTGCCAATCCCTGAAGAACTGGAGGCAGGAGGGTGTGTCATTTGCCTCCCTGCAGGTCGTACTTCAATTGATGTAGTGGTGGATAAATGTCTCAGAGGCGGCCTTACAAATATGGCAGCTGGCGTTAATGGTGGTGGAAACAATGTCACATCTCTCTAAGCAGGTTAAATAGAAGGGGTAATCCTGATGTCCTATGGGCCACGTTCCATACTGACAATCACTGACTCACCCTCATCACTATCAATTTCTATAACTAGAAGGCTTTCAGGAACTTTGCTTTTCCCTTGTTTGTTGTGGCAGGTCTTGGACTCAGCCAGTGTCAAATCCATGTCCAGATCAGCAGAAGGTGGGCTTGGAGAAGATGGTGAAGTACCCTTTCTTTTTCTTGCTGGAGATCGGGAAGCTAATGGCTCAAGAGCTACACGTTGCTCAGCAGGAAGCTCAACCTCCTGTTCTGCTTCTACTTCAGGAAGAACTGTTGCTGGTTGTGGATCCTGTTGTCCACCTTGATCAGTTTCCTGCAACAACTGGATAATTTGCTGCTGAGACAAATCCCTTTCAGACTCAGTGCTCCTTGCCATGATTGCAGTGACTGCCTTGCTGAGAGACATGGCCTTTGGCTTAGGTTGGGATGGTGCAGATTTTGCAAGATTGCTGCTCACAGCATGCTGCCTGGAGAACGATGTGGCAGGCACACCACTTTTCCTGAAAAGGATGGAGGGCATCATGCCAGTGGTGGGAATCTGCTTCCTATTCTATTCCTTACTGGCCCCTTTCTTGAAAGGAACACCTTTCTTTGGGGGCATCTTCAAGCTCAGGTAGTTGTCACTTATCTACAAAAGCAGAAGCAGGCAGAGGAGATCTCAGGTGGTGTGGTGTGGTGTCCCTTTGTGTCGGCCTTCTATCTGACAATCAATCAATTAAGGAACTTGTAAAGTGCACTACTTACCCATGAGGGTCTCAAGGCACTGAGGGGAAGGAAGAGGGAGCGCTGCTACTGCTCGAACAGCCAAGTATTGGCAGTACTTGACAGTACTGTAGATTGTGCCTCTTGTGCCCCTAAGCAAACAAAGAAGAACAACATTCAGTGAAACAAGGCATTTTTGCAGTTTAAATTATTCATACAGACAAAAGTGAGGTTATTCCAATCATAACCATATAATAATGTTATAATTAGGATAACAACAACACACAGATTTAAAGGTTTGCTCTATATGCCTCTAAGGTGAGACACATGTGACAGGCAGGTGGGTTAAGGGGAAAATTTAATAATATTTAAAAAGGTGAATGCTAGTGTGCACATATGGCATAAGAGCTATGACATTCAGGAGGTGCAGGGGAAAATGATATAACCCTTGAAAGAAGTAAATGGTGATGTACACCTAAGGCCTGAGAGACCTATAGCAGGCTGAGGGTGCAGGGAAAAACAGAATACTCTGCTGATGTGAGCCTATGGCCTAACAGACTATAGCAGGCAGGGGGTTCAGGGAAAATCAAATAATATAAAAAGGTAATTGCTGGTGTCTCATTAGGGACTATAAGAAATCCTTTAGGAGGCATGGGTTATATGTACATACATACTATAATGATCCTCAAGCACATTAAACTGATATCAGTGAAAAACGCAAAAAGGGAACAAAAGCAAAAATGCATAGCCCTCTTCTATCAATGTCCCTTGAAAATAGTTTTGAAAACTGGAAAAAAAGGACTTAACACACTGGCTGGCTGCACAAAATTGCTGCCAGTCACATAGTCAATCAGCAACAAGCAAAATTACATTGACAACAAAGAACACATGCAGGCCTACTGCAAAAGCACACTGGCTGGCTACATAAAATGGCCGCCAGTCAAATGGCCAAACAACAAGCAAGGATGCATGGACAATAAAGTACACAAGAGGTCCTATGCACACTGACTACACAAAATGACCACAGGCATATGGCATGGAGATCAAAGACAAGATGTTGGCCTTGGCAAACACATACACACACACACAGACGGAAAATGGCCAGACAAAGGCTGCATGGTAAACAAATGTACTACCAGTAAAGTTAGACTTCAGGTCTAAACTTAACTTTTGGTCCAAACTTAGACTGTTGATCTAAGTTTACCTTTGTGAATTGGGCCCATTATATTTTCCTCATGGGATGATGGTGGCACTCACAATTGACAATGGGGTCCGTTTTGCTTGTAGTTGGGATTGTCATGTGACCAAGATGCATTTTTTTATTACATTTTGTTTCTCCACAGATCTTGGAAAGCTGGATTTCCCTAAAGTTTTGGTAACTAATTTGTATATGTTTGTGTTGAGCATGAATTGTCTTCTTTGACAGATTTTATCAGAAGTAACTGAATTTAGGTCTTGATGAATGCCCTACACCTCAGAAGATGGTATTTTGATGGCAGAAACATGACCAAATACCACATAAAGTCCAGGGTTTGGCTTACACCCCCACTGAGTACTTGCTTTCTGCATTGTTTTTTGTCTGACCTCGACATGCAACAATAAAGTCTGAAGTCTGTTGCAGAGTCAGTTTAAGTGTATTTTTTTTATAACTGAGCCACACTTCAGTTTGACTCGCGAAGGTTTTAATCAAAACATACAAAGAGCTCCTCCTAAAAATGTTATTAAGGAGTCGTAGCAAACAGTTGTATGTTTTTAAGGAGCTGTTGCCCGCACCACAATTTTTTGTTGAGGTGTGAGGAGGGACCCTATGATGAAGCATACCACCATTGGTGAGTGAGGGTTCTCGTTCTATAAAGGAAACCTCTCTACTCCTCTTAAGTTACACTCAAACTCTTTAGCTTGTTGTTTAGATACAGGTATTTAATTGTGTCTGTCTCATTGTTGTTGAGGAGTAAATACCCACTATTCTCTAAATCTCCGTTGGCCTCCCTGTGTGTTTAGAGGGGTTAAGTTCACCTCACTGATTCTTCGCACTATAAAACACGTTCCTACTGGACACCTCTACATGTGACCTGATGTTAACCAAGATGAACATATGAGAGTTCCAAAGAGAGCTCTCAAAGAAATTCTCCCTTTAGCCAGTGCCTACTGTAGTGCTTTCAGATGTAACCTTGTGTTGTGAACTTCTGTCAAAGACTGAATCAGTTTGGCTGTACAATTTTAAAGAGGACCTAAGGTATTAAACTCTTTCTTGATGTCCTGTTGTAAATATTGGTAATGTAGCCTAGTCTGGTTGGACGGTTGTCAAAAGATAGCTCAAATTGAAGGATCTTTCCAATAAGTAGAACTTGGGTGACCAAGCCAGCATGAAGCATGAGTATTTTGTAAACCCTTTTGCCACATTATACCTGCACCAGGCATAATTTATGACCAGGGGCTTTCCCAAGTAGAGAGGCCCAGACAAATGGAGCAGTGAAATTTGCTAGATTTCACTGCGCCATATTTAGTTTCATTATTAGCGCCTGCCTAAGGAAGGCATTGAGATGGCGCTCCCATTGAAAACAATGGGCTTTCCTGTGCTTCACTGCATTAGCGCCATAATTTATGACGCTAATGTGGATACAACAGCCATGGTGCACCGCAGTGTAAATATGGTGCACACATGGTGTCATGGGGAGGGCGCAATGGGGTGCTAGAAAAGTTGTGCATCATGAATGATGCAACACTTTTACCTAAATATGCCGCTAAGTTTTTCTCTCATGTCATGTTCTGACACACTGGGGCCCATATTTAAACTTGCTTTGCGCTGAATCTGCATCATTTTTCTTGCGCTAATTTATCGCAATCTTAACTTCATATTTACATTTTGATGCTAGCCCCATCTAGCGCCAAAATATTGGAGTTAAAGTCATTTTTTGGATGCGTGAAACAACCTTGCGTCAATGAGATGCAAGGTAGGCTTTCCCGTCCAAAAAATGGCTCTAAGGTCCTAGCGCTTATTTATCCTCCCATGCAAAAATGGTGCACGGGAGAAAGGAAGGCCTAAATAATGGCGCTAAGCCTGCTGAGCACCATTATTTAATGCCTGGGTCAGGGCAAGCATTAGGGGACCTATGGACCCATTTCCATGGTCAAACACCATGGAAAGAGCCGACAGGTGCCCACACCAAGCCTTAGGGACACCCCCACCCACAGCAGAGGGACACCAGAGGATGGGGGCACCCCATCCCAGGTAAGTAGGTATGTAGAGGTAAGTATTTTAAAAATGTTTTTAAAGTGCCATTGGGGGCCCTAAAATGGGCCCTCTACATGGCACTGGGTGCAATGGCCATGCCCAGGGGACCCTTGTCCCCTGTGCTGGCCATTGGGGTGGTGGGCATGACTCCTGTCTTTTATAAGACAGGAATCATGTGGTATGGGTGGTTTTGTATCAAGAAATGATGTTAGGCTGCTTGGAGGCATTTTTTTTTTGCCTCTAGCCAGCCTTACATCATTTTCTGGTGCAAAGCCCCCTACCCCACACTGCCACACCCACCCGGCTAACATAATATTCCCAGACGTTAGCCCATCCTTTGCGCTGGCTTGTGGGGTTCCATAATTTTGGTGCCCGTCTGGCGCTCTGGAACGATGCAAGCCGGCCCTATACTTTTTGGCACAAAACTGCGCAAGTGCAGTTTTGCATTAAAAAGTGTACATGTGGGCCTCAGATCGTTATCTCCTTCAATAGTAACTTGAGAGATCTGCAGGATACATTTTACAGTAGCCTCTCTGCCGTAGCCATTTGGTCAAGTGTTCTATATTCAACGCATTTTGTCCTTTGTCACCATGGGTTCCAATACAAAGGTACCTCTTCATTTGCAACCAAGACTTTTAGTATGTTTTAGTCAGGACTCTCAGGTCTCGCTTAACTTCCATTAAAAAATACAAAACACACGTGTGTTGTTATCCTTTCTCTTCTCCTGCTGGCACTCATTGGAACTCCCTGTCTCCTGACTGAAAAAAAGAATCTAATTATGTTCTGTTCAAGAAACGTCTTTAAACTTGGTTATCCTGCCTACACTGCTGCTTTCCCATCTCTTCGAAGCACGAGGATGCCCATTTTATATGTAACAGTGCTCTTTACACGTAATATACACCCATTCACTCAGCATTGGTGGGATGGTTAAAACAAAATAATCTCTGCAATTTCACTACCGAGTTTTCCTTACAAAATGCTGCATCAGCACTCCCGGTGAATCCACGGGCGGGTCTACAGCAGCAATCACATCTACCACTACAGCACGGAGCAAAGACGCATCAGCTGTTGTAACTACTACAGGGACCACAACGGCACACATAGCTGCCAACAAGGCAAGGACAGCAGCAGCGGAAACAACAGCTCATAGTAGGCCAGGGGCAATGACTGTGACCACAGTTGCAAGTACAGCTGCTGCATCAGCAGGAACCATAGGAGCAACAACTTCTGTCGCCAGAGCATCCACAATAGTACCCCCACAGAATCAAGAAAAGCTACCAAAGCAGCGACAACAGTACGCAGTGCAGCTGTGATATCAGTGACAACAGCTGTAACAACAGCAGGGACCAAGACATCAGCTAAAGCTCCTACTACAAAAGCAACAAAGATGGAAACAATATCTTCCACATCAGCCCAGGAAACAGTGGCAGCAACAGCTGTGACCATCGTTTCCTCACAAGGGACCACAGAAGCACCATCATCCGTCCACACAGCCAGCACCACAGTAGCAACAACAGCTGTATCATTGGCTTCAACCACAGCAAGACCAACAGCAGTGACAAGAGCTTCTACCACAGTTGTAAGTGTAGCAGACTTAGCGACAACAGCTGCCATCATGGCAGGGGAGGCATCAGCAACAACAGCTTTCATCATGGTAAGGGCCACAGCAGCAACGGACAACATAGGAGGGATCGCAGTAGCATCAGCAGCTCGCATAATAGCATGGACCACAAAAGCCACCAGAACTATGACCTAAGTAGGTACCACAGCAACAATTGCTATATGCTACCATAGATGGGACATGAACAACTGTTACGGCAGCAATAACCACGAGTGCTACTCGTGCAGTGATCATAGCTAGAATCCAGCAGAGACAACAGCAGTAACACCTTCCAGCAAGGCAGAGAAAACACCATAGACAACCATTATAACCAAAACAGAGACAACAAGAGCTGAAACAAACAGCAGAAACCACAGCTGTGACAGCAGCTACCACCACAGAGGAGACAATAATTGCAACAGCAGGTGCTAGGAAGGACTATAGCAATGACCACAGTAATTTCTGAGAAGAAAAAAGTGATGATTGGAATGCTTGAAGTAATCTCAGCTACTGATAATTACTCTGGACCATATTCTAGTGCATTGCTTTTTGCTCACTGTGCCACTACAGATAGGGTTCAACCATTTGCAAATCCTGCTCCAATAGGAACAGTCCAACATGGAATGAAAAGCCATGCCTTCCCCACCTTGACACAAAGCCCCCCTCCAACCCCGAACCGGAACACAAACAAGCCTGGGCTGGTTTCAGCCTGCCTCATGAGGCTCATCAATCATGTGCAGCTTGCATCTTATGGCATAGCTAGCATGAAAGTGATGTCTGGGTATACATTTTGCATTTAGAGTATCTCGCTGAGAAAACCAAATAGCATTACCAAAGCCAATAGGTATGCCTTTAATGTTCCAACACGTGTGAACACAGACACATATAAATGTGCACAAACTATTTGTACCTCGTCTCTCTACAATCTGCCTCTTTTGTGCTGCTTTTCACTATGCCCTGCTTTTTATTCCCCATGCTTGCAGTACCATGCAGAACATTACATAGTACTAAGACACAAATTGTTAGTGCGAATATCTTCATGCCTGTGATCGGCATGTATTAGCATATTAAAGCCAGACCGTATTGACTTTGCCAATGCTTGTTAAGGTTGTGCATATATATATATATATATATATATATATATATATATATATATATATACACATATGTATATATATATATATATATATACATATGTGTGTGTATATATATATATATATATATATATATATATATATATATATATATATATATATATATATATATAGATAGATATAAATACCACGTTATTTGCAAATCGCCCAGGGTCTCTATTTTGTATAAAGGCTGCAAGCCCAAGTCTCACAATCGTAACTTTGTGCATTTGTTTTCCGAAATGATGTTTTCATTCACCTCTTGTTTTTGTAGCACCTTACTTTCCCACAGCCTTCTGTGCGAACTAAGACGCTATTGCCACAGGTTCTGGCACCGCTCAGTTCCCAACAGGGACTGCGTATTGTGCCAGGAGTTAAATTCACACGGGCAGCATGTGAAGCTGCTTTTATGAAAAAGTATGCCGTAAATCAGCCTTTTATTTGTACATTTCTTCAGGGATGCCAGTTGGCAGGTCGATGCCATTACCTGACAAAATTAAGCGCATCATTTAGAGTTGTCACAACGTCCCGGGACAGGTCCAGGCATTAAACTGCAGCCTGTTGGCTGCACTGTGTTCGACAGACCCCGTTAGCATACACTGCAGCTCGCCAGAAACTAAATGTCACCGGGTTTATTTCCTTCATTTTTCAAGAGCCTAAGGGCTGAGATTCCTTAGTCTCTTCTAACCAAGACCGGCTATCCTACATTCACAAGCTGCGGGCCAAGTAGCTATGTAGGTTAGATTAGGTATTGTGTACCGAGAAAGGCCTATCCAGGTGTTTTGCCAAACCAGTATCCTAATTCTTTTAATTTGCTTCCAAAGAACAGCGTATTTTCCAGCTACTTAGCACTTTCTCACACACAGCTAACGAACCATAAAAACATAGCACAGGGTATGAGGCTTAAATACTGACGGAGGACAGTGCTATAAAACGATGCAAATGATAGTTTTTCATCGTTTTGATCGTTTGCTGATTTGAAATGTTTTTTTAAAGTAAACCGCATTTCTTAGTTAAGACAGTTTCAAGCTGGAGGCATGAATAATTGTTAAAAAAGTAAATATTCTATTGAATGCAGATATGGTGGAAGGGTTATCAAAGTCACAGGCAAACATACATTTTTATCCCTGGCACTAC
Organism: Pleurodeles waltl; assembly: GCF_031143425.1. NCBI lineage: Eukaryota > Metazoa > Chordata > Amphibia > Caudata > Salamandridae > Pleurodeles > Pleurodeles waltl. Next base: position 1,658,484,656 of record NC_090444.1, on the reverse strand, counting down.
CACTCACGCAAAACACCATACATACAGCTTTATGCAAAATGTCTGATTATCTAACCCCTGCCCGTACCCTGGTACCAAGACGGCCTTCATTTCTGATCCTTAGGCAATCCCTTTTATGTGCAGGTATGAGTTGTTTGTTAAACACCGCTTTACCCATTCCACCCACACAATCTTAGCTTGGTAAATTTCTTTAAAGACAAACCTACTAAAATTTACCACATGATTAGATGTAGTACATAAGAAATGTGGTGAAGAAAAGACGCAAATCTGCATATAATTCATCATTTTCATAAAGGCGACAATTTTAGCATCACACAGTTCTGATATTTAATGAGTACGATTAATACCCAAACCCATCTAGCCCACTTGCAATACTAGAATTGCTCAGTCACATTCTTTTTTCACTATCTAAGCAATATCAGGATTTTTTTGGCATTGTTGCTTTGACTATTTATTTATTAAACGTGTCTAGACCACAACATATTAAACCAAAAAAAACGAGTAAGACTGACAGAAATTACATTTATTTTATTTAGTGCAGATGCTTGAAAGTGAACAATAGGCAGTTTTCCTTTGCAAGACTGGCATTTGGTGAAGAAAACATCTGAACAAAAATATCTAAATGCTAATATTGCTAGCTGCTGGAGAATTTGCAACTTACCAACATTTCATTGTAAAAGGCATGAATCTGGTGCCCGAGGGGGAGAGGCGAAACAGTAAACCACAAGTTTGCGCAGGGAACATGGGACTTCCTGGGCAGTGGGTGACATGGGAAGGCCTGCTGCTACATTAGACCTTAAAGTGGCAAGCCTGACTCAGGGACTCTCACCACACCTGGGCAAGAAACAGTCGACGAAGCACTGGGGAAAAAAAAACTTCTGCTCCCACCTCCATCATCAGGGACTTGACAGTAGTAGGAAGGGATACCTTTAATCACCATATTAAAAGTGACAGTTGTCCCGCCCCGGAAATGACGTCATATCCGGTGGCTGGGACTTCCGGTGTCCCAGAAAGCCCTCCCCGGAAGTGACGTGCATGGGGGTGTCACATGGTTTGTGAACACGTGGTGTCCCGTGTTAGCCCTGTGTCTGGGTCCTAGCCCCTGGGTTTTGGCCTATGAGCTGTGTAAAAAAAAAAAAAAGTATGACTTAGTGTTGTGCAAGTGGTTTCAGAGCCTGAGAGGGACAGGTCTGGACATGTCAGACATTCATGCCCAAGTGCCAGTTAGGGGGCCTCTGCACAGGGCTGCAAAGTGGGCGGTCTGGTCAAACCTCCACACTGTTGGCTAATCCAAAAAATAAATAAAGTGGGAATGGTCAAATGCTGCTTATGTTAGAGCCAGCCTATCAATGTAGAGAGGTAAATCTAAAACAGAGGTGGGCCTGCATTCTTTCATGGGTTCCCAGATGGTTTAAATTAGAAACTGACCCTGTAATTAAAAGTTTGAAACACCCCAGAGGTTGTTGTGGTATGGCTAATCTAAAACAGAGATGTGCCTGCATTCTTTCAGGGGGTCACAGATGGTTTAAATTAGAAAACTGACCATGTAATTAAAAGTTTGAAACACCCCAGAGTTTGTTGTGACATGGCTAATCTAAAACAGAGATGTGCCTGCATTCTTTCAGGGGGTTCCAGAACTGACCCAGTAATTAAAAGTTTGAAACACAACAGAGGTTGAGGGGCATGGCTGATCTAAAACAGAGATGGGCCTACATTCTTTCCAGGGGTGACAGAGGTGGGGTTACATTAGAAACTGACCCTGTAATTAAAAGTTTGAAACACAACAGATGTTGTTGTGGCATGGCTAATCTAAAACAGAGATGTGCCTGCATTCTTTCAGGGGGTCCCAGAACTGCCCCAGTAATTAAAAGTTTGAAAGACCCCAGAGGTTGTTGTGACATGGCTAATCTAAAACAGAGATGGGCCTACATTCTTTCCAGGGGTGACAGAGGTGGGGTTAAATTAGAAACTGACACGGTAATTAAAAGTTTGAAACACAACAGAGGTTGAGGGGCATGGCTGATTTAAAACAGAGATGGGCCTACATTCTTTCATGGGTTCCCAGAACTGACCCTGTAATTAAAAGTTTGAAACACAACAGAGGTTGTTGTGGCATGGCTAATCTAAAACAGAGATGGGCTTACATTCTTTCCAGGGGTGACAGAGGTGGGGTTAAATTAGAAAACAGACCCAGTAATTAAAAGTTGAAACACAACAAAGGCCAACTATTGCTAACCTATAACAGATGCCTATTTCCAGGTCCCACCAATCACAGAGCCCAGGCATAATTACCACTGTGATCCTAGTATAAGAACCCCCCAACTTCACAGGCCTCTTTTTTTCTGAACTACATACTGACATTTGTGGCAAGCAGGGACGCATCAGGACATAATGGCTGGAAACATGAAGGGCAGAGCTCAGACTGGTGATGCTGAACATCTTCTACTTAAGGTCTGTAACAGTGTGATGTGTGTATGTGTTTTACTAAAGTTTAACAATGACATTAGCACCAATCTGTTTAACTATACATAGAGATGTAAAATGCCTGCTTTTAAAAAAAAAATAAAAAATAAAAAAAAATGTAAAAGCTGCTATTAGTGTATTTTTGAGATACTGTAATTACTTTGTGGGGTGATTTTGTTTAAATGGTACTAGTAGGGTCTTGTGCTATGTATTTGTCTGTATTTTTATGGGGGCGCAATTATTTTGGGGAGTGTATTGGTACTGCTTAAATTGTACCTGCTGGTTCTGGACCTGTGTATGGACATGTATTTTTGAAAATCTGCACTCATTTTGTGGGATGGTGTTCTTTTAATGTGTACTTGCTGATTCTGGGGCTGTGTATCTGTCGGTATTTTTTAAAGTCTGCACTTGTTTTGTGGGGCAGGGGTTGTTTAATTGGTACTTGTGGGTTAATGTGCAATGTATAGGCATGTATTTCAGGGCGAGTGCACTTACGATGTGGGGTGTATTTGGACTGCTTAATATGTACATATTGGTTCTGGGACTATGTAGGGGCCTGTATTTTTGTGGGGTTGCACTTATTTTGATGGCAGTTTGGTGGGCTTATTGTGTACGTCATGGTTCAGGGGTTGTGTAGCTAATGGTATTAGTGGTGGGGCTGTATTTAATTTGTACAGGAAATGTTATGTGGCTCTTTATGTATTTTTTTATGTGTATTTTATGGTATGGGCCAGTATTATATGGCCGCAATAGTGTGTTTAAGTGGTGAGCTTTTGGGGGTGGCCTAGTTGTTAATTTTAGAGCTCAGCGCAATGAGTTCCGGGGTGCAGAGCTCTAAAATTAATAACTACGTTCCAAGGGGTCAACCATAGCTCTGGGGGGCCCAGGTTATGAACTTTTGCGGCGCGGCTCTCAAGAGACCGCGAGGCCTCTTGAGAGCCGCGCCAAAATGTTCATAGCAAGGGCCCCCCAGAGCAGGCCTGAGCTCTGGGGCCCTTGTGATTAACTTAGCAAAACTGGTCTCAGAGGCCACTAGGTCTCTGAAAGCTGCTTTGTTAAGTTAATCACTAGGTTCCCAGAGCCATACTGCGCTCTGGGGCTCGAGTAATTAACTCAGCAAAACTGCTCCCAGAGACCTGCAGGTCTCTGCAGGTCTCTGAAAGCAGCTTTGCTAGGTTAATAACTCGTGGTCCCCAGAGCCGGTCTGTGCTCTGGGGACCGGTGTTATTAACCTAGCACAACGGCTTTCAGAGACCTGCTGGTCTCTGAAAGCCGCTGTGCTAGGCTAATAACGCAGGTCCCCAAAGCCGTCCTGGGCTCTGGGGACCGGCGTTATTAACTTAACAAAACGGCTCCCAGAGACCAGTTTTGCTAAGTTAATAACGCCGGTCCCCAGAGCCGTCCTGGGCTCTGGGGACCCACGTTATTAACTTAACAAAACGGCTCCCAGAGAACTGTAGGGCTCTGAAAGCCTCTTTGTTAAGTTAATAACGCGGGTCCCCAAAGCCGTCCTGGGCTCTGGGGACCCGCGTTATTAACTTAACAAAACGGCTCCCAGAGACCTGCAGGTCTCTGAAAGCCGCTTTGTTAAGTTAATAACGCGTGTCTCCAGAGGCTGTAAAAGCCCGGAGACAGCGTTATCAAGTTAGGAGATCTCTTCTCGGAGGTCGCGATGCCTCCGTGAAGAGATCTCCTAACTTGATAACGAGGTCTCCGAGCGTTTACAGCCTCGGAGACCTCTACCGGCAGTTTTTTTTTTTTTAAATGGGTTTATTAACAACGCGGCTCTCAGAAGCCGCTGGGGAACACCCCTGCGGCTTCTGAGAGCCGCGTTGAAAGTTTAATTAGAGAGAATGCCGTGCGTGTTTCAGCGCGGTATTCTCTCTAATTAAACCATCCGATCGGATCCCCAAGACCTCGTGGGGTTCCCAAGGTCTCGGGGATCCGATCGCTTGCCGCCAGAGTGCGGCATTTGCTTGTTTAAAAAAAAAAAAAATATATATAGTAATGGCGCGAGGCCCGGGTCTGTGGGGCCCTGACCTCGCGCGCTAGGGCCCTAGGGCCCATACAAATATAAAAAAAAAAGAAATAAAAATGAATAGCGTTTTGGGGGCCTTGGGATTGGGGCCCCCAAGGCCCCATAGGGCAGCATTTAAAAAAAAAAATACAAATACATATATGAGGTCCCTGAGCACAGGGCTCAGAGACCCCCAGGCCGCCATGTGGCAGCCTTTTAAAAAAAAAAAATATATATATATATATATATATTTATTTATTTATATATATATATATATATATATATATCTGTGTGTGTTTGTGTGGCAAGTGTGGACAGGGGTTTAGGGGCCTACAAGGTCGTTTTTTTTTAAAAGCATATAAATAAAAAAAAATATTGAAATAAATTAAAATAATAATGATTAAAAAATAACTATCCCTGCTAAAAGCTTTTCAGACCCCTCAAGTACCCCACACCACTCACCGTAGTTCAGGATGGCTTTGGATCTGATTTTGTTGCCTTGAAAAAACCCAGGACCTCACACATGTTGCATCCACATCCGGCCATTTTCTTTTTCTTTTAAAACAAAGACTGTGTGGTGTTGGAATTGGCTCAGCTAGGAGTTTAGACTGAGCTCCGCCCCACACATGGTTCACAGCCTTGTTCAGCTAGGGTGAAAACCAGGCCTGGATCCTAGGATCCACTTTCCAGTCTATGTCTTATAGAGACAGTCCTAGAGGTAGTATTATGCAAGAGCGCCACCATGTGGAATTTGTTTATTAAACCGTGTATAGTTTTTGAGAAAAGTTTTACAGTTGTCAATATGTATTTATACTTACAGAACATAGGGATTCAACAATTTGAATCTTGATAGATACATTTTTTTTTTTAAAAAAAAGTTTTTTTTTTTATTTATAATTTTTTTTATTTTTATTTATTATTATTTTTTTTATTTTTTTTAAATTTATTTTTAAATTTTTTTTTTTTTCTTTTTGTCCTACCCTTGTTGTGCTTTTATGAAGGGATCGGACGTAGAAGATGAATTGTGGTATGTTTAAAGGTAAATCTGTCTCTCTTGTACACAGGACTGTCAAGAGTCTGGGGAACCCCCTGTGCAAATGGAGACCGTGCAGCAAGGTGAGTTACAGGACCTTGGTCGTTCTGAACGACGTTGTCAGGAATGTTATTTTTTTATTTTACTTCTAATGGGCACCCATGTGTTTGCATAGGTTATGATGCAGAACTCAGGTGCGCGATTGCCTCTCTCCAACAAATCCTCCATGTTCAAGAGGGGTCAAGCACCTTGTCACAGGATAACGTTTCTGCAGGTATATATTAGGGGTCTTTTTGTACCCCCATTGAAAACCTAACAGGGTCTAACAATCAGACCTATATTTGGTCATCTCAGTGAGTTCGTATAGTCTATGTATTATATTGTATGTGTAACATTATTTTTTTATGTTTTTTATCCCGAGGGACTCCTATGGATGAAGCGAGCCGGGATATGGATGGAAAGCTTAAAAAACAGCCCCGCAAAAGGAAGGCCCCTGGTTCTAAGGACGGCCCGCCCATTAAGAAGGGACCCTCAAGCCGGAAAAACCATGGTGAGTTTAAGAAAATGTAGAGTTTGGTGTATACAGTGCAGCGTGTGTCTAAACGTCTTTCCGACCCATAGGTATAGCCGCTCTAACTAGCCCTAATCTATATTTTGCTATCTTTACGTCCTAGAATCATCACACCAGAGCTCCGGAGACGCCTGCCCTCAGCCTAAGCCGCGGATGTCATCTTTAAAGGTCTACACTGGGACTGTTCAAAACCCCACAAAGTCATCGGTACTCGTGAGCCAACCAGAGCACCGAGACCCGCCCTGCAACATCTCCACATCCGTCGCTCCTGGACCAGGTACAACTCATAACGACACCACATCATCCATCATAAAGGGAATACCTAGTACAGCGGGCACTTCTGCAACAACTATCCCGGGTTTGGGGTGTGACCATCCGGACATTATCGTTCTTACAACACCAAGCGCCCAACTGATTGCACCTTGTGAAGCCTCTGGAGGGTCCCCAAAACAGTGCAGCAACCCTAAAATAAATCGGCTGTCCTTAAAGAATCGTAGGAAGAAGTTCCAGAACCCTGAGCAACAATCTGGGCCTCTAGACCTGTCTTTTAAAAATTTTGTTAAGGTACAACCGGCTCCCCCTAGGGCCCAGAGTTCTAATACCGGCGTGTCTGGCCTCGACCTAACCTCTCCAGGGTGTACAACTATCCCCGCTGTGTTATGTGACCCCTCCATGGAAAATGATCACCCTGCAGAGGATCCCTACTCCCACTGTATAGAGCTTCTTAAGGCTCTAGCTGGTACTACCCAAAGTTCTGAAGCCCCGGCATCCCCATGTCTGATGTCCCCCGATACACCCCCGGGGGCATACGACCCCACCAGTCCTGCGCCAAGTGCCCGTGCGCAATGGTCTTCACCATCATCATCAATATACCCCGACAGCAGTATAGGGTGTAGCGGAACGCAAAATCAGAGTTTTGGAACACCCTCGAGCCATGATCAGGGCTCTCAAACTCCTGGATGTTCACACTGGAATCCTGTTTTTACGTCCCGCTCTGATCCCTCAGCCGTGATTGGGGGTGATAACAACGGCCGCTGTCCTATAACTGGGGATGCTCAGGGAGTTGGCAATCACCCCTCTAGTGTCACAAGTACTGGCCTTGAAACAAACCTTTCAAGCCGGGCTAGAGTTCTAGACAACTACGTTAAAGAAATCCATCATTCGTTCAGACAGTTAAAATGCCAACTCCGTCTAAAAACTTTAAAACTATGTAAGAACAACGGTAATAGAGGGGCATCCAGAGCTAGCATAAAGGTTTTAAAACAGCTGATGGCTCGGTGTAGAAACACAATGGCCCAAACTTGCGCTTCAACAATTGTGGCCATGGGTAACATCCCGTCATGACTAGGTGAGCGTACATACCCGGGGAATGTTAGAACTACATTTACCAGTACAGGGGGCCATAGGTCTAAATATGAAAAGAAGCCCCAGCACCTGCTTAGTAGAGCTCTAAGAGTTTTACGAGCGCTCAATAGTCAGAGGTCATGTCAACCCCCAAGCCCTGCACCCATAAGACCTCAAAATATAGAGTTAGGAGGTGCTGCGGGTCTTTACAGGCCGTCTGGGGGTGGCGGTCCGAGCCGTCTCAGCCTTAAGCAGTCTGGAGGAGCCCCGTCCGAAGTCGGTGTAGTGTCAGTGTCACCACTTGTAAACAAGCCAGACATTGTTCAGATCGGCGGGGGTCGTTTACCAAAAACCAGATGGGCCCATAAGAAGCCAGAGTGGCTTGGTAGCTCTAGAAAACGCAAGCTGGTAATAAAAAAGTTAAAGAAAGTCAGACTCTGCGTTACCAGAAGGTCTAAAAACACACCTACATCTAACCACACCCCTGGGAGCTCTCCAACAACCAGTAATTCTCAAACTGAGGCTTCAGAACCAGTTTTTATGGAAAGTGTGAGACGGTATAGTCGTGTTGTAGAGCGGTTTAACGCTACAGAACACTATGAGGAGTTTAGGTTCGTTAACCTAGATCGCCTACACTCCTCAGATCATGGCATCATAGCTATACATCAGGCTGTGCAAACGCTGATCGAACGATTGTTACACGATGTGGGTCCTAATGATTTCTTTCAGATGCGTTTTCAGGGACAGGGTCTCAATAGTCCCCTGTTCACCAGACGGTCATCTCGGGATGTGTTTGACGCTGTAACGTTTTTAGAAAACCTATCTAAACTTTTACAGAGCAAGGCTGAATTACTGGCGTACGGGTCCTTTAGAATCATCTCCCTCGTTGTTAGGGGGCGCGAGGGGGGTGCTTCCAGAGCCTTAAAGAGCGTTATGTACAGTAAAATCATTGACAAGAAATCACGGTGGTTGCTCGATTTTAATACCGGAGCTACCAACATGTGTCTGGCCGCAAGCATTGCAGGCTTATTGATGGACCGCTCTACCCCAGACGCCGTCATTATGGCTATGGCTGTAGCAGCACATGAGGCGCTTCAGATACCGACTGACAAAATGGTCGGTTTTGGGGATCTGGGACTTTTTGAGAATCACTTCGCCGTGACGGTTAAAGTTCTATACCATGCAGGTTCTTGGAAGTACTTCACTACCAATGAAGGTGTGAAAAACAAGACCGTGTATGTGCTACACCATGAAAACCACTTTTACGGTGTCTTGAACCTGAAGGGTTTTCTAGGCGCCAAGTATGTGTGTGAGCATTGCGATCACATATACAACAACCGGACCAAACACCAGTGTGAATTACACTGTAAAATGTGTCAGAGGGACGGTTGTGTCAATGACAATGCTCTGAAAGTGAACTGTCCAACGTGCAAGCTGTTTTGTCGGTCGCAAGACTGCTTAAACACGCACATAGGCCTCGCCCAATGTGTTCTTAAAGCCGACTGTGGGACTTGCGGCCGTTATAAACCTGTCGATCACAAATGTGAAGGTATGCAGTGCCCTAGGTGTACAGCTCCTTTTATAGCCGGAACAACCCATGAGTGTTACATGCTCAGAAGTCACTACCAGAAAAAAACAGAAGACTATATCGTATTTGACATAGAGTGTACGCAAGAGACGGGGGTGCACCAACCAAACTATATTTACGCCCACCATCTAACCGGTGATGGGAGCTGGGAGTTTGAAGGTCGGACTTGCGTGAATGATTTCCTCCTCACATTTATGCAACCCCGATACCAGGATTATACATTTCTGGCTCACAACTCCAAAGCATATGATTCTTTTTTCATTATCAGGGACCTGATACATGAAAAGCTTCCCGTTAGTCTCATAACCCAAGGTTCCAAACTAATGCTGCTTAAGGTTGTGCCTTTTGACATTAGGTTCATAGACACCTTGAATTTTCTGCCCATGAAGTTGAGCAAACTGCCAAAAGCCTTTGGGTTTGAAGGCTGTAAAGGTTATTTCCCACACTTTTTTAACACATGGGCTAATCAGAATTACTTCGGGCCTATGCCTCCGCCCGACAGTTATGGTTGCGATTATATGATGCCCTCTGAAAAAGAGAGTTTTCTACAGTGGTACGATGAAAACCGTGAAAAACGGTTTCATTTCCAAACTGAATTGAGAGCATACTGTCAGGCGGACGTTATGATATTGCGAAAAGCATGCAACCTATTCAGAGATGTTGTGGTGGCTATGACGAAGCGGGTCGTGTTTATTGAAACAGATCCGTGCGAGCGTGAAAAAAAAATAACTGTATACCTGGACCCATTTCAAAACATTACTCTGGCTTCAATGTGCATGTCTATTTATAAACACATGTTTTTAAGGTCTGAAACTATCGCCTTAATACCACCTGACCTCTATAACGGCAAGCAGAAACGTTACTCCACACCTTCTATTCAGTGGCTCATGTACGTCTCTGCGAATGAGAGCATCTTCATTCAGCACGCTTTGCAGGGCGGCGAATACCGTCTAGGCCGCTACTATCTAGACGGGTATGCATTAATTAACGGTGTTCCAACGGCCTTTGAGTTCAACGGTTGTTTTTACCATGGTTGCCCTCAGTGTTACAAACCCCATGAATTTAATAGACTGCAGGGCACCACGTTTGAACATCTGTACCGCCGGACTCTGGCAAAGGCGCAGTATATTGAGAGTTGTGGGTTTGTTCTGAGAACTCTCTGGGAACATGATTGGGTAACTGAGCTATCGAAAGATGGCGCACTGAGCACTTTTATTAAGAGCCAACAGCTACCTTCACCGCTGGAGCCCCGTGACGCCTTATTCGGCGGCCGTACAAACGCCATTCAATTGTACCGTGTAGCTGGCCCTGGTGAGAAAATACATTACTACGACTTCACTAGTCTGTATCCATTTGTGAACAAGGTGAAGTTGTACCCTGTGGGCCACCCTACAATTGTATACAGGAACTTTAAACCTCTCAAAGAGTACTTTGGAATCATTAAGTGTCAGATTCACCCTCCGCGGAAACTTTACTTTCCGGTGCTCCCTTATAGAGTCGACGGTAAGCTAATGTTCCCCCTATGCCGTACCTGCGCTGAAAGTAAACAGCTTAGCGAATGTCGGCATAGTGATGAGCAGAGGCTGCTGGAAGGGACGTGGTGTACCATTGAGGTGCAGACGGCCCTAGAGAAAGGGTATCGGCTTGGTAAAATCCTGGAAGTCTGGCACTTTCCAAATACAACAACACAGCTCTTTTCTGAGTACATAAACTTGTTTCTTAGAGACAAGCAGGAGGCCTCGGGGTATCCAGAATGGTGTGTCGATGAGCCCTCAAAGAAAAAGTATATCGCTGATTACAAAGCTCGCGAGGGTATTAAACTGAGACCTGCGTTCATTAAGGTTAACCCCGCCCGCCGGCAGTTAGCTAAGCTCTGTCTCAACTCCTTGTGGGGAAAGTTCGCACAGCGGACCAATTTGTCAAACACATCCATCGTCACAGATCCGGATGAGCTTTTTAAGTACATATTCACACCTGTTTATGACGTATCCAGTTGTGAATTTATTGACGACGAGACGGCCGTTCTATGCTGGAAATACGCCAAAGAGTACCCCACAACGTGTAACAATATAAACATCTTTATAGCATGCTTCACAACCGCTCACGCCAGGTTAGAGCTTTACAGGTTGTTGGACCAGCTTCAGGAACGGTGTTTGTACCATGACACAGACTCTGTTATCTTTGTGAGTAAAGAGGGTGATGAAGATCCTCCGCTGGGTGATTATCTAGGGGATTTGACCAGCGAGCTCGAAAAGGGGGAGTATATACAGGAATTTACCTCATCAGGCCCTAAGACGTACAGTTATAAGACCTCAAGCAACAAGGTTTGCATGAAAGTCAAAGGTATCACTTTAAACGTCAACAATACGATTAAAATAAACTTTGACAGTCTGAAGGGCCTGGTGCACGAATACTCTGCATCGAGCGATCACAAAAATAGCAAAGCCATTGTTGTAAACCATCCGAGCATAGTCAGGTCCAAGAAAAAATGGGAAATTACAACACAGCCTATGTTTAAAACCTTAAGAGTAGTGTTTGACAAACGGGTCCTCACAACGAACTACAAAACACTGCCTTACGGTTACTAAAAGCCATTAGAGGTTTGAACATCGCCCAGATATGGACACCAGACTGCAGCACCCATTCTCCTGCGTTTTAGCGGGGCCCTCCAATAGCGGTAAAAGTTTTTTTATAAAGAAACTGTTAGAAAACGCTCCCGGTGTTTTATCTCAGACCCCTAACAACATCGTGTGGCTTTATTCATGCTGGCAGGATCTTTACACTGAGCTCACCCTAAAATTTCCCCACATTCGATTTATAGAGGGTATCCCCGATAATCTCAACGACGATGACTTGCTACCAAAACACCGTGTAAACATGGTCGTGGTGGATGACCTCATGCGTGAAGGAGGGGACCACCCCGAGCTTGAGCGGGCTTTTACGCAATATTCACACCACCGCAATCTGAGCATATGCTATATAGTGCAGAACCTGTTTTACAAGGGCAAGAGCAGCCGGTCCATAACTCTCAACGCCTCATACCTGGTCTTATTTAAAAACCCTAGAGACAAACTTCAAATCTCAATTATAGCTAAACAAATGTACCCCGGCAACACCCAGTTTTTCATGGATGCCTTTAACGATGCTACAGCAAAACCCCACGGCTACTTACTGGTGGATTTGAAACCCAACACTTTTGAAGACTACAGACTACGATCCGGCATAATACCCCCGGACTTCCCAGTCGCCTACACGCCTAAAACAGTGTCCAAAAACTATAAAAAGAACAAGTAAAAAGCTGCTGATAACATTTACACTCTAAACCTTGTAATATAAGGTCCCCACAATGTCGGCTCGGTTACGCCGTAATTTAGGACTTCTAAAAATGTTGATCACGGCCAGCCCCGCGAGAAGAAAAGCCATCCTCTGCGCTGCCACGGATGATTTAGTGGCCGCCATTTCAGAAATAGCCCTAAACACCCTAAAAGGTAATGTCCCTATATCAACGCGCCAGTTCCGGGTTCTGAAGAAGAAACGCCACATTATTAAGAAGCTCAGCAATAAGAGGGCTTCACTCCTTTCCAAAAGAAAACTGTTCAAACAGTCAGGAGGCTTTATAGGGTCGTTGTTAGGTATAGCTATACCCCTAATCACAGGGCTACTGTCGCGATCCTGATGGAGCACGCCCACAAAATGTACCTCGTGCCCCGGCAACAGGTGGAACATCTGTCCCCTTCTAACACAGACGTCTGGGACATACGCAAAAACGAAACACATCGTCTCGATGCGGAAATCAAAGCCATTTTGAACCGGACTGATTTAAAACCCCACGACAAGGCAGGGCTTTACTCAGGAGCCCTTCAAAACTTTCTACAATACTACAAGCAACTCACCTCTGAAAAAACCAAACTGACGCTGTACACCCCAGATGCTGAACAGCCGCCTGGACCCTCTACGCAGGCTCATGACATAGGGCCCACACCCACAACTGATGCCTTTGTCTTAGACCTTTTAAAAAATATCAGTCAGAAATATAGAGGGGCTGCGCAAATGTTACTCAGTAAAATGAGTACTACTAAAGATTTGACCACTTGGAACGCCCGGGGTGAATTCGTTTACAAAGGGCAGCCGGTTGCTGGTTCCCATATGTATGATCTGGTCCGGGGTCTCACACACGGTAAAACCCTAACAACACGAGAAGCTCCTAGAGGCTGGGAACAGTTCCTAAATGCAGCTGCGGAACTCAACATTCCCTCCACGATCATCGGAAATGCCGAGAATCGCCGTAAGCTTGAAAGTTTAAAAGACCCGGCCCCCGCTATTTTTACAAGGAGCCCCGCTATATCGACATCGCCTTTCTTTCCACAACTAACACCCGCTCAGGACCGTGCTGATCTTCCTATGGGGCCTAAAAAGAGACTATTCAAAATGAACACATGGCTACCGATCTAATTTTGCACACATGTACAGTTTTTTTTGTTAAAAGTTTTTACGGTTCGAAAAAATGTGCTTCATTTTATATGTTTAACCATGTAAATGTTCGTGTTGAAACATGCTTGTAATAAACACTTTTAAATTTTCAGCCGGAGTATGCCATCTTTTTATTTATGAATGGTTTGAAAATGTACACAGTACGGATTAAAAAAAAAATGCCTAGGATGAAAGCTTGTTTAAGATGTTTTTTATTTTAGACACTCACAAGTACAAATAACAGCTTTACAAGACCTTACACTTTTGACAGAGACCCGAGTCTGTTTTAACAACGTGTGACATTGTTCTGTAGTTTTCATTCACATATTTCATAACAACATCATCGTTGTTTACTAAATCATCTGAGTATAGATTTAAAAAATTTCTAAACGTTATACCTTCAGACATTTTACTAATAAAGTATATACAATGTTCCCCACATGTGATGGCCATAGGATCCTGTACCCGCAGTTTATTATACACAACAGTGGGTGATGCTTTTTTTACATATTTGAATATCGGCTTTGTATAAATACTATGCTTAGGGAATTCAGCTAAACTATCAAACACTATAACCTTGTCCACATCCAGAAACAGTGCCGCCCAATGTGCCCCACCCTTGTAATGGGGATCGGTGTTAAAGACGAGGGTACGGGGCCTTTCCGGACCTATCTTTTCAGGTAGTCCATCGCTAGGGTATACCCCTAGAAAGTATTTCTTAGCATATTTATGTCTACTTAAGAAGTCACGTATCTCAGTAGTGTCCATTTTATATATTTAAAAAAAAAAAAAAAAAAAAAAAATTAATTTTTATTTTACACTTTTTCAATGGTAGTCAAACATAAGCTGACGGGCGTGGTTGATCTGAATAACACTGTCGAATACAGAGAACACAACCATGTTCACATTGGCCGCCAGTGCCTGTGTAAAACGTATTTCCGCTTTTAGATTTCCGTTTTTGATCAGGTTGTAATGGTCGCCATCTTCCATGTCCGGCGTCAGGTCGAACGCAAACAGCGTGTAGCCTGCAGCATACCCTTCCCTTGAAACAACTACTCCTGAGTCCCGCAGCTGTTTCCCCGTTATCGAGACCAGTCCTAGATATTCCCGGACAAAATTTGATGTTCCAAAATTCGGCGTGAAAGGTTTTGCGGGGATCACAGCACCCTCGTGAACCAGAGCGGCATAGTTGATATCATAGTGTTTGAAGTTGAAAGGGTTTGAGTTGTAGGCGCCACTAAAAGCGGTATTGTCCACAAACCCTATGATGATGAGTTTCGGTAACTGCCCCAGAAATAGATTCTGCTGCTGCGTTAATCGGGTTCCGGCGGGGATGCTGAATATCTTCAGAGCAACTCTTTCAATGGCATACTTGGCGTTCGATAATTGTAAAGCTTCAGCATGGGCTAGTCTGACACTTGGGGACACTTTCACTCTCTTTACAAACAGGCTCGCTGACAATATAACCAGTTTATACTGCTCTGCATCACCGCTGATGAGACAGAAAGAGTCCTTGTTACGATTGAGTTTGATCTTAAGATCAATACCGTTGACTAACAGTTTGTCTTGGAAGAAAAGGTCTGAATGTACGCGCCCCAGGAGGTCAAACTGCCTACTGCCGGCGACGAAGCTGGCTCTTTTTTTAAAACCCTCGTTGTCTCCGTCCAAAGCTGTGTTCTCCAAATGCGCTTCGGTATCTCGGTAGAAGAGCCCCGCTGAAAGATGTGTGTCCAGCGCATCACGACTATAATTTAGAACACTCTCTATGTAGGCCCTGTAGGCATACATGTTATCACTCTGTGTGACGAGGCGATCGCCTAGGTTAATGTCCACTTGATTAAACATTGTTGCGATGGGATAGGCTATAGGGGCCACTCTAGCATCATCCTCGATGTTGTCACCGTTCGCTTTGGTTATTTTACAGACGAGGTGCAGGAGAGTATTGTTGAGATCAAGGTACATATCCGTGGATCCCGACACATAAAACTCTATCGGTGCAAGGGGTGTCAGAGCGGCCATCGGCGACACTTCCATGAAAAAACTGTTTTCAATGCTTGTCTGTGTGGGTTTGAGAGAAAACAGATCTAACTCAGATTTGGCGCATTCACCCGATGCACAGTGTACGAAGGCCATGATCGATGTTTTAAAAAATATTCGCACTAGAACGAGTTCTCTTCTTCTTGGTTGATCTCTTCCGTCTTATGACTCTTCTTTTGTGAGGGCCTTTTGAAGTAGTCCGGCGCTTCTTATAGGGCCTTGGCGGTCCCCTACGCAGCGATGCCCTTCGCTTCCTTTTAACAAAACCATGCGCTTTATACAGCAACCCCGCTCCTTCTTGGGGCTGTCTATTCATGCGCTCTGCTACCGCAGACGTTACACTGCCCACAACGTCCTGGGCTATGTTTGTAGCTGCCGCTTTAACATGAGGTTTTGCAATTTCGAACCCTCTTCTCAAAAAGGGCATGGCACGTCTAAACATGCTCCGGAAGAAACCCCCCAATCCCGCCCCATACATAACCGGAGCCCCTTGAAAGTAGGGTTGGGGACCGCCATACCCGGCCTGAACTCTATAATAGTCCCTGTACATCGAGGGATCCCCGTAGGTTTTCATGGTGACCATTGCAGCTGTCTAATAGTCACCTTCGCGCCGTGGCCTTAAATGAAGCTTAACAATAACTTTCCCGTATTTAAAGGCGACCGGCTCCGACTGATCGTTGTACACCATGATGGTTATAGTGTCAAAATGGTTTTTAGAAATTGCAACATAGTCGAGTTTGTGATGTTGTATATTAACCATTGCGTTATTTTCACCCTGCACCGGGACCCACCTCAACAAAGGGGAATAACTATCCCCGACCCTCTGCGGCTCTACAATGTCGCTATAAACGTAGAGTGTATAAAAACCGCCGTTAATATCGGGGCATGTAGGGTCTGGATCCATCTGCCTTTGGTGATGCTGTACGGTCCCTAAAACCCTTTGTAATTTACCACTACATTTAAACACTGTACTGAACTCTGGGGCTTTAAGAACCACCTTTCTTCTAACGTGATCCAATACCAGATATATATTCGCATACGCTTCAGTGCTGGCTATAGACTTGTTGATGGCATCGACCACCGTTGCGACGGTAGGGTAATAGCCGTGCGGGAAAGACAAGTTATAGGTCAGTGCATCCTGAGGTCGCTTTATATGAAATTTAACATCGGCCTTTGTAAAGGTATTCCAAGTTCTAGGGTACTGTATTTCCGTTAGTGCCACCTCCCACGGGCCTTTCAAATCCACTGGCTTTGCAAGTTTCACTGTATAACTCGAAATCTGATTGTCTGGGAACATGTCCTTCGAAGCGTTGGATGGCAGCGTGATATAAAAAGGGGAGTTCTCCATCATAGCGTTTACAGCTATACCTCACACACCGTGCAACGAGCTGGCCAGAACCCAACTGTTAAATTTCTCGGGCCACCCGCGCCATTTGACCAACGCCTGTCGCCGGGCTCCGCTCCCTTTTCTTTTCAGAACCTTTTCAACCCTGTACACCCTGTTCGGGTCGTAGGGCACCTCTTGTAACTCTTCTGTGTAAAAGACACCCGATACCTCTTCCCCAGCGTAGTCCTTTAACCTGTAAATATATACCCCTTCTTTAAGCTGCACACTTTCCACTATGAATATCTCATCGCTGAATGTTTGTTGGTAGCCTTTGGTGAAGACCCCCTTCAACTTTGAAACCCTGACATGAGCCCCTTCTTTTAAATCCGGTTTCTTGACCTTCTGTGTGAGACGCCCACCGTACACCGTTCTCCACACCGTTAACGAATTATCCCTTGTTACCTTAACAGGGGCCATTTTGATTGTCCTGTGGTAGGTGGCGTTATAAACATCTATAAAAGCCTTTAGAACATCCACATATCTGTAGGTGTTGTTGGCGGTGAAATATCGCCACATCTTTGACTTTAAAGTACGGTTAAAACGCTCTACAACAGCAGCCTTTACCTCTGTGTGCGTTACAAAATGTTGAACAGCGTGCAGGTCTAATAATTTTTGGAAATGTTTGTTTAAAAATTCCTTTCCGGCGTCTGTTTGTAGTTTCTGGGGCACACGCCCACTAGCGAAGATGTCTTTAAAAGCAGCTGTAACGCTGGTACCACTTTTATCGTTTAACGCCTCTGCATAGGCGTATTTGGACAAGACGTCTATGACGGTTAATATATACATGGCGCCATCGTTATGTTTTGCTAGATCTTGAAGACTGATTATGTCGGCCTGCCACTGATAATCGAGCTGTGCGTTAACAACGGTGGCCCGCCTCTTAAAGCGCCTCCTGGCAGGTTTGTGCAGCGAATAAGCCTCTTCCCCAGCTAACCAAGTCTTCACACTGGCACGTTTTACAGATTCATTTTCAGCTCGAGCCCTTCTAAATAGAGCTTCGGAGCCTCCGAAACTTCCAACCCCCTGTTTATCGTAATAAAGCTTCCTTAAATCAGCATCCGTCATGCTGTCTCACATCAACACCCCAAAATGAAAGACACCTGTTTTGTGTAAGGTCATTTTATTAAACATAAAAAACATACATGTGCGGCTGGGGTATACAATCAACGTGTATTTGACATTTTGTGCTACATAGCTTATAAATGTCAAAACCCGGATCCAATGTGGCCTTTTTTACAAACGTATACATAGTACAACATCCACTACACATGTTACTCAGAGCATGTTCCTTTACAAACCCTAAGCGACACAAACTTTGATATTTTTATGGCTATACTCTCAATAGCTCTAGACATGACTTCCCGTTCCCCACGTCTATAACTCTGAACGCTCAGGATACTGATATAATTCAACAGTTCATACAGTTCTAGATAGGACAATGCAGAACCTTTATTTGAGAGATAATCTACAGTCATGTTCTCCAAAGCCTCATGCACCCCCGTCTCAGGTGAAAGTCTTAACTTGCGCTTGTGGTCTTTGTCCAAGGCCCAGCATTTAACAGATGCGTTTAGCCGGCCATTGATACACCACTTGGCGATACACTCATGGCAGTTACATTGCAACAAGGCCGAAGGTTCCGAAATGTTCAGACATCGCAGAGTCACAGGCTGTATTTCAGCTATTCTTTCTTTAACCAGCACAAAAATCAATCTCCCGATACAGATGTAGCCCGGTTGTAACTCATAGACATCTTGCACCTCGATACCCGGAATCCCCTCCTAAAAGTGAGTAAGTATGGAGCGTTAAGTAACATATTTATGGTCTACTTTTTTTTTTTTTTTATTTCTTTATTTATTTATTTAAAACAGTTTTCGAGGGGCTAAAGACAACATTCTTCTGTTTTTATAATAAATGTCACACATTCGTCTTTCTATAACCCGTTCTACCATACGTTTGTCAAAGGGGGGACACATCCCGTGCATGCGGTCGAGTTTTGAGCATGGCTCTGCAGCGTATCGGATCTCAAGGACAGCCGCAGCCAAGACCTTCATCATGTCACAGTGGACACTTTTCTTCACAGCAGACAGCCCATACACAACCCTTAACAGCTTATATACCCGATAAGTGTCTATCCGGTTACAAACGTGACGAATTGTTCTTGCAGTGTATGCATCGTATAGACATTCGTGAGCCTCCTGTTGAGGGTCATTAATTTTATGCCCGTAGCAAAGGTCATAATAATCCCTTTTAACACACGCGTTCACAACGGCAGCTGCAAAGCCTTTAACCGGCCATATGGTGTCACAGGGGACGCCCGGAGCTTCCTTTTCAAGATCGTGGCTAGTGTAGGTGCAAACACATTTCTTACGAGGCTCTTTGTTCTGGCTTGTAATACTTTCAGACTGTCTGGAACAGCATAAGCAGAAAAAATTTACGGTGTTAACCTTTGGAGCTGACCCTTCTAGAGGCTCTCTTTCTTCTGTTATGTTCTAGGGTTCAAACAGAAAGCACAAGACACATTATTAGTTAAAAGTATGACATTAGAGTATACAGGCATAAAAAAATAAAATAAAAAATGTCTTTACTAACCTCAGCATTCGCTTCACACTCAGCGGCTCCTCTGAAATCTTGGGAGTCGCAGAGGTCCATTGGGACAGAAACAGCGCCTGAACTCACACCTGATGGTTGTAAAATAAAGGCCTCTGCCTCGGGGTCCTCCTGGAAGCCCATGTCTTCATAGACGGGCGAATTCGGGGGTGGTACACATTCTTCAACTTCAATGTCTACGACGTTAGATGCCCCGCTTAATCCATCTTTCGAGACATCGCTGTCACTGCCGGCCCCCTTAATAGGGGATATCAAGGGCGACACATCCTTGAGGTCAAGCTTTTCAAGCCGATGGCAAAGTTCCTCTTGAAAACCTGTAACATCGGTATCCCGGGTGTCTGGGACACCCTGTTGTGCATTCTCGTCCATCGTACGAGGGGCGAGGGTCCGGTAATATCTACCAATAGTGTTCAGGGCCCCTGAGGAGACGGCTTTTCTGGCGATCGGATTGTATCTCTTCATAGCGCCTTGGCAAACTGATTCAGCCCTGGTTTGCGGTTTGACAGCCGGTTCTAACCAGCTCCTTATATGCAACATTTCAAAAAAAAAAAAAAGGGTGGCTCTACCAGCCAACACCACGTGTTCACAAACCACGTGACACCCCCATGCACGTCACTTCCGGGGAGGGCTTTCTGGGACACCGGAAGTCCCAGCCACCGGATATGACGTCATTTCCGGGGCGGGACAACTGTCACTTTTAATATGGTGATTAAAGGTATCCCTTCCTACTACTCTTGACTTCTGTAGTGGCCGCCTCCTGGGACCTGGACAAGGACAAGGATGGTCCGATCTACTGCTAACCACAGCTGCTGGGCCTTGACCCATGGAGAGAAACAAACTCAGGGCCAGCCTGGATGGACCACCTGGGGATACTCACCCTCCACTGCATTGACAACGAAGGTGGGGCCTGTGCACAACCCACTACCAGAGAAATGGAAAAAACAAAAGTACTATGGATTCCTACTGGCCCTGAAGGACTAACATCCCCCAAGCCCCCGTTAATCTGTGATGGTTGGAGAAAAGGATGTGAAAAGGGCCCAAAAGAGTAAACTGGACAGGTCTACCTTTCCCATATCAGCAACAGAATCAGAAAAGCAAAGGGCAGACACTACACCCAGCCCACAGTCACCTGTGAACAAATCTGAACCCACCTTGAAAGACATTCTTTCAGCAGACCAAGAAGTCAAGGGCATCCTGAAACCCAAACTAGACATGGTAATGATTGCGCTCACCTTACCACGAGTGGACTTTCAAAAGATCAATGAAAGAGTGACCCAAAGGAAATGCTCATTGTCTACCCTGCAGGAAGACACGAAAACCCTCAAGCTGACCACAGTTAAGAAGCACATCATGGTGAAACTGGAAGAATTTGAAAGGTGAACATGGAGGAACAATAAAAGGGTGGTGGGGGTCTCCAAAAAGGCAAAGAACACCAGAACTATTTCTGGAACATCTAACCCTGAGCACCTTGAAACCTAAACTGCTCTCAAACTTTTTCTCAGTCGAGCACACCCACAGGGCAGCAGTACCACCACCCTTACCTGGGCACCTCTACCAGAACCATAATAGCCAGGATTTTCAACCAACGTGACAGAGATGCTATACTTCAAGCAGTATGACAACAAGAAGAAATCAGATCGGAAAATGCAGTGATATACTTCTTTTCCAACTTTACGCTCAAGATCCAAAAGCAGAGGTGAAACTTGAAGAGGTAAAAAGAACACTAAGAGACAAAGAAATCAAAGACTTGGGGGGTCATTACAACCCTGGCGGACGGTGTTAAAGCAGCGGTAATACCGCAAACAGGCCGGCGGAAAAAAAAGGAATTATGATCATGGCGGAAACCGCCAACAAAGACAGCCACTTTAACACTCCGACCGCCACGGCGGTACAGACAAGCAGCGCGGCGGTTACCGCCAACAGACAGGCGAGAGACAATGTACCGCCCACACTATTACAACCCGCCAATCCGCCACCTTTTCCGGGGCGGAAGCAACGCGAACAAAAACACGTCGGAAACAGCTTTTGCTATGGGAAAACGCTCACCTGAACACATCCCACGAGGAAGGAGGACACCATGGAGCCCGAATTACAAATCCTACCTGCCCTTGTTTTTCTGCTCCTTTACGACCAACAGCTACGTAGGCGCAGAAGATACTGGTGAGTACTGCACCTACGACACGGGGGAGGGGGGAGGCAAAAGTTAGGGGGACACACACCAAACACCGCCACCCCCACCCTCGCATATCACAACATACACACCAATGTAGTCACAAAAATCACAGTAACAACCCACAATCCCCCCGGAAGAATGCAAAGACAATGCAAAATTCGGGCAAACATTGTAATGTGCCAATATACATGGCATACAAAAATATACAGATATACATATCTCAAAATCACTCTTATTTACACATACAACCTGAGAAGTAGTGCAGATATGTACACAACAATGTCCGTGCACCAACAGTCCAAAAATGCATGGGCGAGGCCCACAATAGATACGTGACCAAAATCGGAGAGAACACTGCCGGGGTATCAGATAGAAACACTACAGGCACCCCAGGGGGAAGGGAAGGGGGGGCACCTCAGCCAGATGAATGCGAAGCCAGATCCACAACGGGGCTCCATGCCCATTGATGTATCCTGGGGAGTGCAAAGCCACAGTCTCTCAAATTACTACAGTGGGTGGTTTTCCCACTGTGCCATCCTGGGGAGTGCAAAGCCACAGTCTCTCAAGTCCTACAGTGGGTGGTTTGCCCACTGTTACATCCTGAGGAGTGCAAAGCCACAGTCTCTCAAGTCACTACAGTGGGTGGTTTTCCCACTGTGCCATCCTGGGGAGTGCAAAGCCACAGTCTCTCAAGTCCTACAGTGGGTGGTTTTCCCACTGTGCCATCCTGGGGAGTGCAAAGCCACAGTCTCTCAAGTCACTACAGTGGGTGGTTTTCAAGTCCTACAGTGGGTGGTTTTCCCACTGTGCCATCCTGGGGAGTGCAAAGCCACAGTCTCTCAAGTCCTACAGTGGGTGGTTTGCCCACTGTTACATCCTGGGGAGTGCAAAGCCACAGTCTCTCAAGTCACTACAGTGGGTGGTTTTCCCACTGTGCCATCCTGGGGAGTGCAAAGCCACAGTCTCTCAAGTCCTACAGTTGGTGGTTTGCCCACTGTTACATCCTGGGGAGTGCAAAGCCACAGTCTCTCAAGTCACTACAGTGGGTGGTTTTCCCACTGTGCCATCCTGGGGAGTGCAAAGCCACAGTCTCTCAAGTCCTACAGTGGGTGGTTTTCCCACTGTGCCATCCTGGGGAGTGCAAAGCCACAGTCTCTCAAATCACTACAGTGGGTGGTTTTCAAGTCCTACAGTGGGTGGTTTGCCCACTGTTACATCCTGGGGAGTGCAAAGCCACAGTCTCTAAAGTAGATGCAGGTCTCCACTGGTTGTGGAGGGGGAATGGTGCCCAGACTGGATGAGTCTCCACGTGAAAGTTCCTGTGCTGTCACTGTCCCAGCTGCACATGTGAGAAGGATGCCTGATGTGGCGGTCCATTCATTCCTACACGGTGCATGCCCTGTTCAGCGGTGCTTTGCCATGGCGTTTCAGGACTGTTCAGCTGTGCTTTGCCATGGCGGTCTTTGCCCTGTTCAGCGGTGCTTTGCCATGGCGGTCTTTGCCCTGTTCAGCGGTGCTTTGACATGGTGGTCTTTGCCCTGTTCAGTGGTTCTTTGACATGGCGGTCTTTGCCCTGTTCAGCGGTGCTTTGTCATGGCGGTCTTTGCCCTGTTCAGCGGTGCTTTGCCATGGCGTTTCAGGACTGTTCAGCGGTGCTTTGCCATGGCGGTCTTTGCCCTGTTCAGCGGTGTTTTGACATGATGGTCTTTGCCCTGTTCAGTGGTGCTTTGACATGGCGGTTCTGATACGGACATTGGTGTGTGGCATGACGTTCCATCATTGCCCAGCAGGGCTGTGGCATCCTGGCCCCTCATGGGCTGTGACTCGGGCGGTGGTCTCCTGACCAGTGATGATACTTGTGCCCTCCTGGGCAATGACTCCGGTAGTGGTCTCCTGACCAGTGACGATACTCGTGCCCTCCTGGGCTGTGACTCTGGCGGTGGTCTCTGGACCAGTGACGATACTTGTGCCCTCCTGGGCTGTGACTCTGGCGGTGGTCTCTGGACCAGTGACGACGGTGCTGGCGGTTGTGTCTGGACCACTGGATATGATGGCGCACTTCTCCGCCGTGACACTCACAACAGGCTGGGCAGACTTCTTCTGGACCTTCCCCACCTTTGGTGGAGTTACAGCTGACTCACCAATCGCCTTAGATCCCATGTCACTTGTCGTCCCACCAGGAGTCTTAAGACGGTCCAGTCGTCCACTGTCCATTTTCAGAGCCTTTACAGGGGGTGGGCTGCCACTGCCTTGGCTCCGGGTCCAACTGCCTGCCTGGTGGCCGGTGCACTCCAAAAACCTGGAACACACACAACTGGTACTGGAGGCTTTTTGGCTGAGGCGCTACGACGGGACTGATGAATTGGGGGGGGGCAAAAAGGTCAACTTGACAGAGGGACAGTTTCTGACGAACACTGGGATGGGTAGCTGGAGGGGGTCTGGGAGTGGAGGAAGAGGAGGTGGTTGTAGGAGGTGTCACTTTAGATGTTTTGGGTGCAGGTGCAGGTACTGGAGGCTGTCGTGAGGTGGATGGATGTTGGGTGAGTGATTGCCGGCGTTTGGGTACTTTGGGAGGGGGCGTCACAGACACATTGGGAGAGGACACATGGGACGTGTAAATGGCAGTGGAGGTGGTGAGTGCAGGTGAGCGGCTTGTGGTGCTGGGTGTCCTGGTGCGAGTCCTAGTGCCTGTAGATGTGGTGCATGCAGGTGTGTGTGTAGACGAGACTGGGAGGGAGGACGGAGAAGTGGAGGAGGGGGACACAGTGGAGACAGTGGATGTTGCTGTGTCTGTATGTTGGTGAGGCTTGCGTGAGTGCCTGTGGTGTGTGTGGTGCCTATGTTTGCTTGAGCTACTTGTGTGTGTTGACTTGTGTGCATGCTGGTCTGTAGGTGTGCTTGGGATGGGCTGGGGTACAGGAGATTGGGTCTGGGTGGAGGAAGTTGGAGGGGGAGGCTAGACACAGGGACAATGGCTGCCATCAGTGCTGAGGCCAGAGATTGCAGGGTTCGCTGAAGGACAGCCTGACCAGAATGAATGCCCTCCAGGAATGCATTACCGTGTTGCAACTCCCTTTCTACACCCTGGATGGCATTCACAATGGTAGACTGCCCAACAGTGAGTGACCTGAGGAGGTCAATGGCCTCCTCACTGAAGGCAGCAGGGGTGACTGGGGCAGGGCCTGAGGTGCCTGGGGCGAAGGTGATGCCCACCCTCCTGGGTGAGCGGGCAAGGGGCGAACGCTGAGGGGCTGCTGGGAGGGCGGTGCTGATAGGGGGGGTGGCGGCTGTACCTGTAGAAGTGGGGCGCACAGGTGGTGCCGCCACCACAGGGGAGCTCCCATCGGCGGACGAGTCCGAGTCGCTGGTTGGTGATCCGGTGGCCGACGTGAAGCTCCCCTCACCCTCCGTCCCACTGGTGCATTCAGAGTCTGTGGAGTGGCCCTCCATGGCCATGTGGGATGCAGCTCCCTCGTGCTCCGGTGCCACTGTACCTCCAACTGATGATGCTGATGTACAAAAGGACAGGGAGAGCAGGAAAAGGGGGGGGGACAGAACAAAGAGAGTTTTAGTGCATGGCATACCGCTACCGTTGGCGGACAAGACAGACGCAGCTGCCCCCTGCATTACGCCGTGCTCCTGACCTCTGCACATGCAATTTCTGGGACATGGCCTACATGGCAATGGTGGGAATCTGCGTACATGGATGCCACAGGGGCAACTATACCTCAACTTGCCACTCTGCTGAGGTGGGGTTGAGTGCCACATGGCCTACATTACGGAGGGGCCTTGCCTACCTAACTCGCCCTGGCCTAGGGACACCCACAGCCCACCTCCCCACCCAGACCCCTCCACTGCACGCAAAGTGGGCTGAATGAGGTTGTACTCACCCCCTTGTGTCTGCTGTGATGTCCTCAAGCGCCCATCCAACTCCGGGTAGGCCACCGCCAGGATCCGGAACATCAGGGGGGTCAAGGTGCAACGGGCACCCCTCCCACGTAGGGAGGCCATCCCCAGCTGAGCCTCCGCCGTCTTCTTGCTGCAGCGGCAAATGTCCTCCCATCTCTTACGGCAGTGGGTGCCCCGTCTCTGGTGGGCCCCCAGGGTCTAGACCTCCTTGGCGATTTGACGCCAAATGTCCCTCTTCTGGTGGGCGCTGACCTACATGACATGCACAAGGAAAGAGGAACAGTCATTACCAACTGCACCGTCAATGTGAGTGGCCCCCTCCCTACTCTGGCCATGTGGCCCATTCATTCCCATGCATAACTGTTCTATGTACTCTGCCCCCTTCCCTCTTCCACCCAGCCCTCTCCACCCAGGCCTAGCCCATACAACGTGCTCCCTGTGTACTAACCTGTTGGTCTGGAGGACCGTAGAGTAGCGTGTACTGGGGGAGGACCCCATCCACAAGTTTCTCCAACTCCTGTGCAGTGAAGGCAGGGGCCCTTTCCCCAGACGCAGCAGCCATCGTCGCTTCCAGACCGAGGTCACAGCAGCACTAGCAGTGTAGGTCCTCTCCTGTCGAAGGTCAGGTATCTAGTGAGTGAAGAGATAGAAAATGGCGGTGACGTCCGCGGCGGTGATGTCCGCGGCAGTGCGCATCATCACCACCGGCGCACCTGTTCATTGGCTCCTGGGACCCATAGGGTCCAATGTTAACCATTGCAGCATTGCGCCGCGGTCTACGACCGCCTACTGCGACGGTGTGCAACGCCAGCGAAGTTACCCCACAATCCCATTGTCCCAGTTTATAGGTCAGGCAGCCGCCATTTCAGAGGCCTACATGGCTTCATTTACTACTGCGTCACGCATAGCTAGGCCTATACTCAACACACATACAGGAAGGCTTTTTTGTCTGGTGTAGTCTTGTGTGTAACTGTGGGTACATACCTGGAGGAATAGTGACTGGTTCTTCGCTGTTGTCCTTCTTAGGCACCGTCAGCTGGGACTTATGAGAAGATGGCGGAATCCTCTGGTGTACCGACCGCTGGTGGACCTGTTGACAATGGAAGAAAGACATATCATCCTCACCTCCCGGTTTGACCGTGCCACAATCCAGGAACTATGTACCCAGTTGGAGCCAGACCTGATGTCACCAATCCGCCATCCGAGTGGAATCCCCCCTGACGTGCATGTGCTGTCAGTCCTCCATTTCCTTGAAAGTGGGTCATTTCAGACAACAGTGGCCATGGCATCAGGGATGTCCCAGCCTATGTTTTCCAACGTGTTGTCCAGAGTGTTGTCTGCCCTGCTGAAACACGTAAGGAGATACATCATTTTTCCTGAGGTGGAGGATTTGCCTACAGTGAAAGGTGACTTCTATGCCCTTGGACATATCCCCAACGTCATAGGTGCCATTGATGGGACCCATGTAGCTCTGGTCCCCCCCGCAGGAGTGAACAGGTGTACAGGAACCGGAAGAGTTATCATTCCATGAATGTCCAGATGGTATGTTTGGCAGACCAGTACATCTCTAAGGTAAATGCAATGTTCCCTGGCTCTGTGCATGACGCCTTCATCCTGCGGAATAGCAGCATCCCTGATATGATGGGTCAACTCCAGAGGCACCGTGTATGGCTATTGGGGGACTCTGGTTACCCCAACCTTTCGTGGCTATTGACCCCAGTGAGGCCCCCAGTGAGGAATCCCAGGACCAGGGCAGAGGAACGGTACAATGATGCCCATGGGCGGACTAGGAGGGTAATCGAACGCACCTTCGGCCTTCTTAAGGCCAGGTTCAGGTGCCTCCATATGACAGGTGGATCCCTATTCTACTCACCGAAGAAGGTGTGCGACATCATCATCGCCTGCTCCATGCTCCATAATTTGGCATTGCGACGCCAGGTGCCTTTTCTGCAGGAGGATGATCCAGATGACGGTGTTGTGGCAGCTGTGGAGCCTGTGGAGCCAGTGGACAGTAATGAGGATGAAGCTGAGGATGGAGAAAACGACAACAGGGAGTCAGTCATACAGCAATATTTCCAGTGACACACAGGTGAGAAAAGTTTCTGGTTGAACATTACATTAACTTTCACACGTCTACATCTATCCTGTACCTACATTTCACTCACTATTTGTTAATTGAGTTGTACCCTTCTATTTCAGTTTCACAAGTGTGGTAACCTACGTGTCAACTGCTTGCATCCTTCAAGGGCTTGTGATGTGTGACATTGGTATGTTAGCCTTACATTATGACACTGTAATTGATAATACAAAGTTCCAAATCATAGACTGACTAAAGATTTTTTTTTGCTTTCAAGGGTGTTTTAAGTGCTAAACAAATCAAGGAAGGTTGTAAAATGGGGATGGGTGATGGTGGAGGAATGTCCATGGCAGAGTCCAGTCTATTCGTCTCACAGGTGCACTGCCCATCTGGGCATTGGAAGTGGAGCTGGGGCAGTTCCAATCTGGACAGGGTGACAAAGTGGGACAGTGGGGGGACAATCAGGGTGGTCTTATTTCCTGGCGGGGGTCTTGCCATCTTGCTCTGTCCTGTTCCTGGATCTCAGGGACCGCTTGCGTGGTGGTTGTCCGTCTGCAGGGGATGGGGTGCTGGTGTGGTGGTCCTGTGGCGGGGCGTCCTGTCCACTAGCGCCGGCGGAGGTGGTGGGCAGTTCGTCATCCTGGCTAGTGTCAGGGGCCCCTTGGAGTGCCACGGGGTCCCTCAAGGTCTTTTGAATGGTCGTCAGCACCCCTACGATGGTGCCCAGGGCGGAGCTGATGGTCCTGAGCTCCTCCCTGAACCCCAAATACAGTTCGTCCTGCAGACGCAGGGTCTCCTGCAACTTGTCCAGGACCGTGGCCATCGTCTCCTGGGAGTGGTGGTATGCTCCCATGATGGAGGATAGGGCCTCGTGGAGAGTTGGTTCCCTAGGCCTGTCCTCCCTCTGTCGCACAGCAGCCCTCCCAGTTCCCCGGTGTTCCTGTGCCTCCGTCCCCTGGACCGTGTGCCCACTACCACTGCCCCCAGGTCCCTGTTGTTGCTGGGGTGGTGGGTTAGCCTGGGTGCCCTGTAATGGTGGACACACCGCTGATTGACCTGTCCTGGGTAG
This sequence comes from Pleurodeles waltl, assembly GCF_031143425.1. Taxonomy (NCBI): domain Eukaryota; kingdom Metazoa; phylum Chordata; class Amphibia; order Caudata; family Salamandridae; genus Pleurodeles; species Pleurodeles waltl. The sequence goes on along the minus strand of NC_090444.1, from coordinate 1,658,455,911 downwards.
GGAGGTTTGGGCCCGCTGGGTGGGTGCTGTGCTGGTGTTACTAGAGGGTGGCAGCTCAGTGTTGGGCTGTGGCTGGGCAAGGGGAACCGACTGTCCCGAGGCCCACGATGGTCTGGGCTGGTCATCCGGATCCAGTGGGGCAGAGCTGCTGTCGTCACTGTGGGCCTCTTCTGGGGGTGGAGTGGTGTTGTCTGGACCCTCTGGTGTGGTGACGTTCCTTCGGGTTCCTGCAGGGGTATGAGAATATGATTATTGCATCTGTGTGTGTAATGGTGTGCAATGGTTGGGTGTGCGTGATCTCCAGTGCAGGCATTCCTGTGTGGGGGCTTGTGTGGTGATGGTTGGGGGGGGTTCTGGGTATGTGCAGTGGGCATGCTTTATTGAGGGGGGACCATGCTTAGTTGTGTCATGCAGGGCTTGGTGTTGGGATGGGTGCTTGGTGTCATGGGTAGATTAGTGAGGATTTGGGGTGATAGGGGAGGGTGTGAGGGTGGGGGTGTGTGATAGCATGCAGGTAAGGTGGGGGATGTGATAGTTAAGATTTAACTTACCAGTGTCCCATCCTCCACCGACTCCTCCGAGGCCCTCAGGATGCAAGATGGTCAGGACTTGCTCCTCCCATGTTGTTAGTTGTGGGGGAGGAGGTGGGTGTCCGCCGCCAGTCCGCTGCACCGCGATGTTGTGCCTGGAGACCTTCCCCATAGGTCGTTCCAACTCTTCCTGATGTCCTCCCTATTTCTTGGGTGCTGTCCCACGGCGTTGACCTTGTCCACTATTCTTTGCCATAGCTCCATCTTCCTGGCTATTGATGTGTGCTGTACCTGTGAGCCAAATAGCTGTGGCTCTACCCGTACGATTTCCTCCACCATGACCCTGAGCTCCTCCTCAGAGAAGCGGGGGTGTCTTTGGCGTGACATGGGGTGTTATGTTTGATGTGTGAGGTGGTGTATGTGTTGATGAGTGTGGTGAGTGTAGTGGTATGTGGTGTTTTGTGCGTGGATGTTGTGTGGGTGATGGTGTTGTGTGCCTCTGTGTGATGGGGTTGTCAATAGCTGTGCTGTCTCTCTGGCCTTCTCTCAGAATTTCTGGTTGTAGGGGTTTGTGTGTGATGTGGGTGTGTGTTTTATATTGTATTGCGTGTGTGGGAGTGGTGTGTGTATGTGTATCAGGTGTGTGTATTTGGAATTGTCCAATGTGGCGGTGTTTTGTATATGTGTGTGTATTTTGAGCGCGGCGGTGTGTACCGCCAATGGAATACCGCGGTTGAAAGACCGCCGCGTAGATTCGTGGGTCATAATAGCATGGGCGTGTTTCTGTTGGCGTGGAGGTGGAGGATTTGTTTCCGCCAGTTTATCGCTGACCTTTGGTGTGGCGGTGTTGTGTGGGTGTCTGAATTTCGGCGGATTCCGTGATGTGTGTCATAATAGCTGTGGCGGTCTACCCCGGCCGCGGCGTTGTATTGGCGGGCTTCTGCACGGCGGTAAGCGCCTTATACCGCCAATGTTGTAATGACCCCCTTGATGTTATTCTCAGCAAAACTGAGGATCATGGCAGAGAAGAAAACCTGGCACTTTGGTTTTCCAGAGGAAGTCTGGAAGTGGCTGCAGGGCTGTAGCCTGGTATGGAGGACCAAGTGACACTTGTTTGAATGGGAACCCTATTGATCCACCCAAAGACAAACCAACTATTCTTTGTACAACAGGCAACCAAAGATGGCCCACCAGAACTATAAGCTCTGTACCCAGAACGGACAGGGAGAATTAAACACCCACTGATGCAGGGAGGGCGTGGCTAACCGCCCAAGATGGTGGCCACTTAGTTGCGGGGCTCCAGACCTGAGCCGCCTACTTCACAAATTTGGCGTCCACCAGGATTAAATATGACTTTGAACAAAACGGCTGAGTGGGGGAACTCACGCAGCGTCGATGGAGCGAAGTTGGCTGTTCGACTGGGCTGATGGGAACAGAAACGAGCAGAGGCACTCCGCAAGCAGTCACGGCCTACGACTGACGGACCGCGGCCGAAATTATGAAGCGGGACACGGCGCTGCTGGATTGGGGGAGCATCGCAGTGAGTGGGGAAGTGTGGTTGTCACCAGGCTTGCAAACGGGGAGCACGATCTGCGATCAGCAGACCAAAGTCGGCGCACCTGAGCCTGCCTGCCTCCCCTCCCCCCCTTCAATCTTTCCCACTGAACAGGCTTGCAGTACGGGAAGGAAATTAAAATGGCGGCCCAGGCGACGACGGGGGAGTGCTGCATGCGTTAAGCCAAATGGGAGATAATCCATATAACCCCCCCAGACTTGAATGTGAGAAGTCCCGGAGGTGAGTGACACAACTGCAGAAGCGAGGAGTGGTGGAGGCCTGAGGCGTCGCTTCCAGTAGATCCTTGTAATCTCCGTACTCGCAATCTGACAGAGTCGGTGATAGATTCAACGAGTAGCGCGTGCAACGGGACGATACTGTGGAGATAGAAGACCAATAGATATTGGAGTATCACGGATCCTTCCGAACTGTGAAGCGCTGGCTCCCAGGCAACGAGTGCGAGGAAAGGACCGAAATTAGTCAGTAGATAACAGCCTGCCTTGCATAAATTGAGGTCTCACGGAGAACTGTTAATGTAATTGAGAAACAATACCTGATCTTACAAATGTACAGGCCCAGGGCAAGTGCCCGAACCCCATTTCAGGTATCAAGTCAGGATATATACCTATTATATGCCATTTCCTGATCCTACGGAGCGTTCTGGACTCTGGATTGCTGGAGGTGGTGGATGGGTGTTGAGATAGGGGCTGCTACACTGGAAGGCACATAAACTTGGAGAAGGGCTGCAAAACCAAAACGGCTAATACAAATTGGACAGCCACAGATCTAGTCAGACTTTGATGTATTATTCCCCCCGTAACAGGCATGTACTAATAATAGCTGCGCACAAGGCGTGAATCTCGCCCTACAGGACCTTCGATCTAGGCATCAATTCTGGGATTAGTCGCCTGAGGCTGCCCGTTATTCGACGTGCTGAGACTCGGAGTGAATACTTAACCGTTGGTGACCCTTGCAAAAGAGAGACGCTGACTTACTGCACACCATTTACTGACAGCGCAGTATGCATCATGATTCCGACTTGCAAGGATACGGCACAGGCTGCGAAATCCCACCATGGGCCGCACCAAAGGCAAACAATTTGACGATGGAGAAGCCTCGACCCCGACGGTCTAGCCCCAGCAATAGCAGCAAAAAATCCTACGGATAAATTAGACTTCATTCTACAAGAAATTAAAGACTCTCTGCAAGCAAAAGAGCAAAGACCAGGCTCTATCACAGCAGAATTAAGTATCCTCAGAGATGACCAAAAGAAATTATTGGACAGAATCAAACAGACAGAATCCAATGTTGCAGAAATGCTCCTGACTCATAAAGAAAACAAGACTGCCATTGAATTACTTCAGCAACAAGTGGAGGTACTGCAGGAAAGAGTCGAAGATGCAGAGGGGGGGTCAAGACGCAATAACATCTGTATACTTGGCCTTCCGGAAGGAAAGGAAAGGAAAGACCCAACGCAATATGTGGAAGACTGGCTTAAATCAATCGTTGTGGATCGCCTGTCCAACCAATTTGTAGTGGAGAGGGCACACCCTATATCGGGTAGGAGACCCCCACCGGGAGCAACAGCACGTCCATTAATAGCGAGGATATTAAATTACAGAGACAGAGACACTGTTTTACAAGTGGTGAGAGAACTGGATCCAATTATGGTTGACAATGCCCGAGTCTCCTTTTACCCTGATTACACCATGATAGTCCAGAAACGCAGAGCGTCTTTTCAGGTGATGAAACAGAGATTATGGGCGGAAGGAATAACATATGCCCTACTATTCCCAGCCAGACTAAGAATCACGTATGACCAAAAAGCAAATTTTTTCGAGACGCCTGATTTGGTGTGTGCCTGGCTTGATGAGACCTTTCTGCAGCAAAAATCTGGAGACCAAAATGAGGCCCACTTCCCGAGATAGCATCCCCAACCCAGGAAGGACAAACAACACAAATCACAAACTCTGAAGAAAAAAGCTGGCCCAACACTACAACAGGCTCTGTAAGGCCAAAATGTGGCAATACAATCAACTTTTTCGATTCAGGAGAGAAACTCTTCCCCCTGTGGAATGGCCTCATCAATGGACAGCACTGCGGCATCGGACTCAAATGGAAGCCTGATGCTGTTTCCGGTTATTACCCCGCAGATGGCAAGAGATCTGTGTTAAACATTCCCCCACATGTTGGCACTAATTATTTACCCATTTCCTGCGGGGCCTTATACCCCTCTTCTAATTGGCACGCTCGGGCGGTAGAGCTCCGCGATCTTTAACATTGAGTTGAAACCAGCTATCCACGGGCAAGAACTATTGAATACGAATTTTGTATTGCCCCATTGCGTAGGCTCCTCACTTATTTGTATGCTATTGTTATAACATACCAGTTATGTATTACAGAAAGGTTTGGCAAAGCTGGTTCAGGCCCTGCCTAGTATTTGGACTCTGTTATAGTAACGTTTACTATTATATAAGGTTGACATCCACACTCACTTCAAACATGTGGCTGCAAGGGGAATATCAGGCAAGGGGGGAATAGGGATATTGGTACCCCAAAATGACCACACAACGTGAATACAATATTCTCACCTGGAATGTACGAGGAATGGGAGCCATACAAAAAAGACATAGAATATTAGCCCAACTAAATCGTCGCAAAATTCACATTGCCTACTTACAAGAGTCCCATCTCACCAACCATGAAGCGACAAAACTACGGAAAAAATGGAGGGGACAATTCTTGCACACATCATATTCGGCGTTTGCACGAGGGACGGGTGTGTGGATTAGAGCTGGGGTGCCTTTTGAGGTGGTTGATACCAAGATAGATACCGAGGGCAGATACACCCTGATTAGGGGGAACCTAGATGGGAAACCTATAGTACTAGGCGGCATCTATGCCCCTAACACTGGACAAGATTAATTTCTGGAGTGGTTATCGAGGGTGTTGATACAATGTGCACATGTCTCGTGGGTGCTGGGAGGAGACTTCAATGCAGTACTTGATGTTGCCCTAGACCGTAGCACCCCACCATTGACTGGGATGCATGTCCAAAAACAAGCTGAGGCGCTAAAGACTTGGCTGCAGGGCTGGACACTCACAGATATATGGCGGGCTAAGAATGTTGGAAAGAAGGAGTACTACTTTTATTCACACCCCCACAAAGTACACATACGGTTGCCCTGCATAGTATGTACGACTACATTGCAGGCGCAGGTAATTAGTTGTACTTACCTGGGCAAGACGCTCTCTGACCATAACCCCATGGAGTTAACTATGATTTGGGGGCGATCGTCCACTCCTATCCCTATTTGGCGTTTACAGCCATCAGTATTGGAGGACGCTCTCCTAAAGGAAGAAATAGCCCAGACGATCACAAACTTCTTTGAAAATAACACAGGTTCTGCATCCTCCCCTTTGGTTAAATGGGAGGCGTTTAAGGTGGTGGTAAGAGGCACACTGATGAACTCCATATCAGAACACTAGTGTGCGAACTAAAGCAAATAGAAGACCAGTTAGGAATATTGGAAAGGGACTCGATATCACAGCCCCACCTGACCCAACAACTTCGGGAAGCAAGAGCAGAACATACACAACTTATCGAGAGATTGAGGAAATTCGATTATGGTAAATATAGGGAACGAGCGCACAGAGAGGGGGACAGGGCAGGGACGCTACTGGCACGCCTAATGAGAGATGAACCATCACCCATTCCAATTATACAGATCAACACCCCACAACAAAACAACATTACCACGCAACTGGAAATTAACATGGCATTCCGGGACTACTATACAGTCCTGTACTCTGCCCCACTGATAATAGCTAGAGCAGAGATTGACTCCTTTTTAACTACTATTGAGCTCCCGGCACTTCAAGAAGAGGCTAGAAAGAAGCTAAGTGCCCAAATAACGCAGGGAGAAATTCGAGAGACCATCAAGGACATGGCGCGTAAAAAGGCGGCGGGTTCGGATGGCCTCCCGTTTGAGTTTTAATCTCTATACAATATACAACTTGCCCCACACCTGGAACGATTGTACCAAGCCTCATTGTCAATAGGGCATCTTCCAGACACGACGAGACAGGCAATAGTGACCTCCCTCCTGAAAACAGGTAAAGATGTGACTGATATCTCGTCCTACAGGCCATTGTCTCTACTGAATATGGAATATAAAATATTAGGACAACTACTAGCAAAGAGACTTCTTGGTTATATAAGTGACCTGATCCACACGGATCAATGCAGATTTGTTCCGTCCCGCAGCACCTCCCATAACATCCGTCGCCTGTATCATGTGATGGATGCGGCTAAGGGGGATACCCTCAGGCGGGCTGTCTCTCGTTGGACCTACGCCAGGCGTTTGACTCCCTGCACTGGGACTATATGTTGGCGGTATTGGTAAAGTTTGGGGTTCCCCCAGATTACATAAAATGGGTCCAGTTATTGTATGCTAATCCGACGGCAAGAGCATGCACCGGACAGAATATTTCAGATTCCTACCAGGTACACAGGGGAACCAGGCAGGGATGCCCTCTCTCCCCCTTATTGTTTGTCCTAGCAATAGAACCCCTGCACAAAGACTGAGACAAGATAGCGGAACATGGGGCATAGACATAGAGAATACGAAACATGCAGTATCACTATACGCAGATGATATCATATTGTATAGAAAGGATCTCCGACAACCCCCTAATATGATAGCAAATATATTCCGGGAGTTTGCACCCTTGTCGGGACTGGCTATGAATTTTAATAAATCTATAGCGTTTGCCTTTTATAGACTGAATGGGGGCAGTATGATACCTTTTGGTGATCGGCAACTGCAAAGGGCCACACATACATTCCGATATTTAGGTATCCAAATATACTGCACCCCATTGGACCTGCTAGAAGGTAATTTAAAGAGAGCTATGACCACACTCAAGCCACAGATCCAATTTTGGATAACATTGCCAATATCCACTGCGGGTAGGATGGCACTAGCCAAAATGGTAATGCTGCCGCTTCTTCTATATTATTTTACGAACTTACCAGTGAAGATACCAGAAACATATTTTAAAACACTTAGGGGGTCATTCTGACCTCGGCGGTAAAAGGCCCTTACCGCCGGTCAGAAGTCCGCCATTCTACCGCCGTGGCCGCGGTAAACCGCCACGGTCATTCTGACCTCCAACTGTGAAACCGCCAAAAACACGACATCCACGCAAGCACGCCTCATCAGCGGGCAGCGATAAACTGGAGATGACCAAACCTCCACCGCCACGCCAACACAAACACGCCCATGCCATTCTGACCCACGAATCCACACGGCGGTCTTTTAACCGCGGTATTCTATTGGCGCTACACACCGCTGCGGTCAAAATACACACACATATACAAAACACAGCCACATTGGACAATTTGAAATACACACACCTGATACACATACACACAACACTCCCACACACCCAATTAACTATAAAACACACACCCACATCACCCACAAACCCCTACAACCACAAATATCTGAGAGAAGGCGCAATACACTGAGAGAGAGCACAGGGAACGCAAAGCACAACACACACAGGAACCCAACATCATCACCCACACCACATCTACGCACACATCACCACACATCACCACGCACATCACCACAAACACCACCCCCCACCTCATCCACACCACCCCATGGCACCCCAAAGACACCCCAGGTTCTCGGACCAAGAACTCAGGGTCATGGTGGAGGAAATAATTAGGGTAGAGCCCCACCTCTTCGGCACGCAGGTGCAGCACACCACTATAGCAAGGAAGGCAGAGCTATGGCAAAGGATCGTAGACAGGGTCAACGCTGTGGGACAGCATCCCAGAAATCGGGAAGACATCCGAAAGAGATGGAACAACCTACGGGGGAAGGTGCGCTCGATGGTGTCGCGACACAACATCGCTGTGCAGAAGACTGGCGGCGGACCACCACCCACTCCACCCCAATTCACAGCATGGGAGCAAGAGGTAGTAAACATCCTGCATCCTGATGGCCTCGCTGGAGTAGGCGGAGGAATGGACTCTGGTAAGTCGATTCTCCAATACTTCACCTCCCCCCAGCATGCCAACCCACACCCCCACCCTCACCCCCAATCTCAACCCCCAGCACACATCCTCCCTGCCAATGTCTCACCAGCACAACCCACCCTAAACAACTCCAACCCCTGAATGCCAACACAAACCATAGACATCCATCACCAATGCATGACCACTGCACATACCCATACACCCCCCTCAACCACCCTCACAACACCTCCCACAAGGGAATGCCAGCACTGGTGGACAAGGGCACTCACAAAATGCACGCCATGGCACACACAAAAACAATAACCATACTCTTTTACCCCTGCAGGGCCCGAACGCCAACACACCGCCACGGAGGGTCCAGATTTGTCCATCCCACACCCAGAACAGGCACCCAGTGATGACAGCAGCTCTGTCGACCTAGAACCTGATGACCAGCCCGGACCATCGGGGACCTCTGGACAGTCGGTTCCCCACACACAGACACAGGCCACAGCAGACCCAACCCCCTCTGGGAATAGCAGCACAGCTCCCACCCAGCGGGCCCATGCCTCTGTCTCCAGGACGCGTCAATCAGCGGTGTGTCCGCCACTACAGGGCACCCAGGCTGACCCAACACCCCAACAACAACAGGGACCTGGGGGCAGTGGTAGTGGGCACACCGTCCAGGGGACAGAGGCCCGGGGAAACAGGGCAACTGGGAGGGCTGCGGTGCGACAGGGGGGGGGAGGACAGGCCCAGGGTACCCACTCTCCAAGAGGCCCTCACCACCATCATGGGAGCATACCACCACTCCCAGGAGACGATGGCGACGGTACTGGCCAGGTTCACCGAGATCCAGGCACAGCAGGAGGAACAGTACATGGGGTTCAGCAATGAACTCAGGAACATCGGTACCGCTATGGGGACCATAGTCCAGGCCCTCAACCGGATAGAAACCACATTGCGGGACCATGTGGCACCCCAAAGGGCCCCTGTCACTAGCCCGGACCAGGAACAGCCTACCACCTCCGCCGGCGCTAGTGGACAGGAGGCCCCACCACAACGACAGGCCACCAGAACCCCACCTCCTGCTGAAGAACAACCACCCCGCAAGCGGAACCTGAGATCTCACAGGAAGACAGAGTAGGATGCCAAGACACCCGCCAGCAGAAGATACCCCCTGATGTCATCCCACTGTCCCACATTGTCACCCTGTCCAACCTTGAACTGCCCCTGCTCCATCCTTCCACAGGCATATGGACAATGCACCTGTGAAACTGAGAACTTGACTCTGCCATAGACATTACTCCACCATCACCCATCACCATTTTAATATCATGTACCAATATCTAGCACTAAAAATAAATCACTCATTGCACTGAAATTATTCAGGAGTCAGCCTGTATTTTATACAAATGTATTACACATTACTGTTCAATAATGTTCAGTCAATTTGGGATGACAACATACCGATGTCAATAAGCTTTAGTCCATGGGCTAACCAAGCAGAAGTCACGCAGTGGGTCATACAGCACTGAAAATGGAAGGGAAATTCAAAAATCAGTTAAAAAGAACTGTGGGGAAATACACAAAGTAGAGAGGCAGGAGGCTTTAAGTAAATGTGAAATGGCGTGGGTGATTCTTACCTGTGTGCTACTGAAAATACTGTTGGATAACTGTGTCCCTGTTGTCTGTGTCGTCCCCGTCGTCTTCCTCCTCTTCACTCTCCACAGGCACCACAGCTGCTACAACACCACCATCTGGACCATCCTCCTGCAGGAAAGGCACCTGTCGTCGCAATGCTAGATTGTGCAGCATACAGCAGGCCACGATGATCTGGCACACCTTCTTTGGTGAGTACATCAGGGATCCACCTGTCATATGCAGGCACCTAAACCTGGCCTTCAGGAGCCCGAAGGTTCTTTCTATGATCCTCCTAGTTCGCCCATGGGCCTCATTGTACCGTTCCTCTGCCCTGGTCTGGGGATTCCTCACTGGGGTCAGTAGCCAGGACAGGTTGGGGTAACCAGAGTCACCTATTAGCCACACACGTTGTCTCTGTAGCTGTTCCATCACATAAGGGATGCTGCTATTACGCATAACATACGCGTCATGCACTGACCCAGGGAACTTGGCATTTACATGGGAGATGTACTGGTCAGCCAAACAGACCACCTGCACATTCATAGAATGGTATTTTTTTCTGTTCCTGTACACCTGCTCATCGTCTTTTGGGGGTACTAAAGCCACATGGGTCCCATCAATGGCACCAATGATGTTGGGGATATGTCCCAGGGCATAGAAGTCACCCTTCACAGTGGCCAAATCATCCTCCTCAGGGAATACAATGTAGCTCCGCATGTGTTTCATCAGGGCAGACAACACTCTGGACAAAATCTTTGAAAACATAGGCTGAGACATTCCAGATGACATGGCCACTGTTGTCTGGAATGAGCCACTTGCCAAAAAATGGAGGACTGACAGAACCTGCACCAGAGGGGGAATTCCTGTGGGTTGGCGGATGGGGGACATCAGGGCTGGCTCCAGCTGGGCACACAGTTCTTCTATAGTGGCTCGGTCAAGTCGGTATCGTAGTATAATATGGCGTTCTTCCATTGTCGACAGGTCCACCAGCGGTCGGTACACGCGAGGATTCATCCTTCTCCTTGCAAGTCCCAGCCGACGGTGCCTAGCAAGGACAACATGGAGTATGGAGTCAAGCAAATCACAGGTACGTTCACCACAGCTTGCATAGCACACGATTATCTATGTATTGAAAGGCGTGTATGTGTGGCAATGCAAGGCCTAGGCCTGTGTGACGCAGTTGAAATTAAGCCATGTGGGCCCTTGAAATGGCGGCTGCCTGACCTGTGAAGTGGGACAATGGGATGTGAGGTCAATGCGCTGGCGTGGCACACCGTGGCGGTAGGCGGTCGAAGACCGCTGTACGAAGCCACATTGGTTGACATTGAAGCCTATGGGTTTCAGGAGCCAATGAGGATGTGCGCCGGCGGTCGCGGAACGCCATTTTCTATCAGATTAATCACTCGAGACCTGATCATCCACAGGAGAGGACCTATACTGCAAGTGCTGCTGTGACCTTGGTCTGGAAGAGACAATGGCTGCTGCGACTGGGGAAAGGGCCCCTGCCTTCACGTCTGAAGAGTTGGAAAAACTTGTGGATGGGGTCCTCCCCCAGTATGCGCTACTCTACGGTCCTCCAGACCAACAGGTAAGTACACTGGGTGCACATTGAATGGGCTATGCCTGTGTGGAGTGGGGTCGATGTAAGATGGTGGGGTGGGGAGCGAATGAGGAGTGCAACGCACGACAGATGAGAGCATGGGCCACATGGCAAAGTTGGGGAGGGGGGGGCAATCACATCTAACATGCAGATAAATGATGAAATTTCCTTTCCCACCCTGTACATGTCAAATAGGTCAGCGCCCATCAGAAAGTCGACATTTGGCTTGCCATCGCCAAGGAAGTCCGGGCCCTGGGGGTCCACATCAGACGGGGCACCCACTGCTGCAAGAGGTGGGAGGACATCCGCCGCAGAACCAGGAAGACCGCCGAGTCACTGCTGGGGATGGCCTCCCAACCTAGGAGGGGTGCCAGTCGTACCCTGACCCCCTTGATGTCCCGGATCCTGGCGGTGGCCTACCCTGATTTGGATGGGTGCTTGCGAACATCACAGCAGACACAAGGGGGTGAGTATCAGCACATTCTGCTATCATTATGCGCAGTGGAGGCGTCTGGGTGGGGCAGGAGGGTTGTGGGTGACATTAGGCCAGGGCGCTTTCTGTAGTGTAGTCCTCTCCTTTAGCCATGGCCCAGTGCCCCCGCCCACCACCTCTGTAGGGTGCCAAGTACAGCTATCCATGGTACTGCATCATCCATGTGTGTATTTGTTGTGCATAGACCTGTAGGCCTGGTCACAAGTACTGAGTAGTATACCCCGATTGCGCAGCGTAGTGCATGAGGCTCCTGTGTCTGTCCTCTCCGCCAACGGTGTTGACATTGCATGCACTCAACCTGTTTTATTTTTTCTCCCCCCACCCTTTTTCTTCATCTTCTTGTGCATGTGTGCATTAGCATCATCAGGCGGAGGAGAATTGGCATCGGAGCACGAGGGAGCTGCAAGTCACAAGGCCCCGGTGGGCCGTGGTACCGACACCGAGGGCACCAGTGATACGGAGGGCAAGGGGAGCACCACAACGGGGACCGGTGGTGACACCAGCGACACCGACACGTCCTCGGATGGGAGCTCCCTAGCGGTGGCGGCAACATCCGTGCCCCCCGCCTCTACAGGTACAGCCGCCACCCAGCGCACCAGCCCCGCCCTCCCAGCAGCCCCTCAGCCTTCGCTCCGTGCCCGCTCGCCCAAGAAGGCGGGCATCTCCTTCGCCCCAGGCACCTCAGGCCCTGCCCCTGTTACCCCTGCTGCCCTCGGTGAGGAGGTCATTGACCTCCTTCAGACCATCATTGTTGGGCAGACTACCCTTTTGAATGCCATCCAGGGGGTAGAAAGGGAGGTGCATCGGAGCAATGCCTACCTGGAGGGCATTCATTCGGGTCAGGCTGCCCATCAACGATCGTTCAATTCTCTGGCCTCAGCACTGACGGCAGCCATTATCCCTGTTTCCAGCCTCCCTCTTCTAACTGCCTCCACCCTGTCTCTGTCTCCTGTTCCTCTGCCTATCCCATCCACACCATCAGACCAGCCTGCACACACCTCAACACCCAAGGTCAGCTCATCCAGACACAAGCACCACAGATCCCACAAACATTCACCCAAGCAACACCCAGATGCAGACATGCCAACAGTCACTACCACCTCTGTGTCCCCCTCCTCCTCGTCTCCCTCCTCCCTCCCTGTGACGTCTACACTCACACCTGCATGCACACCACCATCAGCCAGTCCTTCCATCACCAGCACACCCTCCAGTACAGTCCGCACACGTGCAGTCACCACCCCCACTGCCATTTACACGTCCACTGTGTCCTCTCCCACTGTGTCTGTCACCCCCTCTTCCAAGACACACAAACGCAGGCAGCCACCCACCCAACAGCCATCCACCTCACGACAGCCTACATCACAATCACCTGCACCCAAAGACAGCACACCTGACTCTCCTACAACCACATCCTCTTCCTCCACTCCCATCACCACTACTCCCACCCTTTACCTTGGTCCTAAAAAAGTTTACCTCTCCAATCTTAACCTCTTTCCCTCCCCTGACCCACCCCCTCCATCTGCTAAGAGTCCCAAGAGCACCTCAGCCACCACCAGCCCAGATTCAAGTGTCACTGTAGTGCATGGGTTCTGGAGTCCACCCTTTGGCAGCAGTGACACATCTGTCAGCAGCAAGGGGACAGCCAGCCCCCCCCCAGGCAAGAAGACCCGGAAACTCAAGGGCCGCCGTGAGAAGACTGACACGGCTGCCCCCAAGGACCAAAGTACAGCCACTTCACCTGCCACAACATCCAGGGGAGGCAAGGGCCAGAGAGCCTCTTCTAAGGAGCGAAAGGGCAGCAGGGCGGAGAAGTCAGCCAGGAGGAGCGCGGAGCAGGAGGGCCCCACAAGCCCCATCCCGGGTGTAAGGGAGGACACCAAAGGGCCCAGGACTCCGTCACCGAAGGGTCCAGCAACTGCACGGTCGGAGGGCGACTGAGCAGGGAGTCCAGGCCAGGTCTGGCTCCCTTGAATTACTGGACGAGCACCACTGAACAGGGCCCCGCCGTGCAGAAGAGCACCGCTGAACAGGGCCCCGCCGTGCAGAAGAGCACCGCTGAACAGGGCCCGCCGTGCAGAAGAGCACCGCTGAACAGGGCCCCGCCGTGCAGAAGAGCACCGCTGAACAGGGCCCGCCGTCTCAAGCACCGCTCTGCTGGGCCCTTCATCTCAAGCACCGCTCCGCTGGGCCCTGCCGTCTCAAGCACCGCTCCGCTGGGCCCTTCATCTCAAGCACCGCTCCGCTGGGCCCTTCATCTCAAGCACCGCTCCGCTGGGCCCCGCCGTCTCAACCACTGCTCCGCTGGGCCCTTCATCTCAAGCACTGCTCCGCTGGGCCCTTCATCTCAAGCACCGCTCCGCTGGGCCCCGCCGTCTCAAGCACCGCTCCGCTGGGCCCTTCATCTCAAGCACCGCTCCGCTGGGCCCTTCATCTCAAGCACCGCTCCGCTGGGCCCTTCCTGTCAAGCACCGCTCCGCTGGGCCCGCCGTCTCAAGCACCGCTCCGCTGGTCCCTTCATCTCAAGCACCGCTCCGCTGGGCCCTTCATCTCAAGCACCGCTCTGCTGGGCCCTTCCTGTCAAGCACCGCTCCGCTGGGCCCCGCCGTCTCAAGCACCGCTCCGCTGGGCCCTTCATCTCAAGCACCGCTCCGCTGGGCCCCGCCGTCTCAAGCACCGCTCCGCTGGGCCCTTCCTGTCAAGCACTGCTCCGCTGGGCCCTTCCTGTCAAGCACCGCTCCGCTGGGCCCCGCCGTCTCAAGCACCGCTCCGCTGGGCCCTTCCTGTCAAGCACCGCTCTGCTGGGCCCTTTGTCTCAAGCACCGCTCCGCTGGGCCCTTCCTGTCAAGCACCGCTCCGCTGGGCCCCGCCGTCTCAAGCACCGCTCCGCTGGGCCCTTCATCTCAAGCACCGCTCCGCTGGGCCCTTCCTGTCAAGCACCGCTCCGCTGGGCCCTTCATCTCAAGCACCGCTCCGCTGGGCCCTTCATCTCAAGCACCGCTCCGCTGGGCCCTTCCTGTCAAGCACCGCTCCGCTGGGCCCCGCCGTCTCAAGCACCGCTCCGCTGGGCCCTTCCTGTCAAGCACCGCTCCGCTGGGCCCCGCCGTCTCAAGCACCGCTCCGCTGGGCCCTTCATCTCAAGCACCGCTCCGCTGGGCCCCGCCGTCTCAAGCACCGCTGGCACAATGACAGTGCCAGTTCTGTGTCGAGCTACTGTTCACGGTTCACTGTGCCCACCATGCCTCCTCCATGACCAGTGGTCTCTGTAATCCACCTGATGGACTGTGGCTTTGCACTCCCCAGGATGGCACAGTGGGCAAGCCACCCACTGTAGAGACATTGAGAGACTGTGGCTTTGCACTCCCCAGGATGGCACAGTGGGCAAGCCACCCACTGTAGAGAAATTGAGAGTGGCTTTGCACTCCCCAGGATGGCACAGTGGGCATGGTGGCCCCTTCGTGGATCTGGCGTCGTGGACTCATGTGGCTGTGGTGCCCCCCCTTCCCTTCCCCCTGAGGTGCCTGTAGTTTCATCATCAGATGCCCCAGCAGTGTTCTCTCCAACGGACTCAGGTCTCCTGTGTGGGCTTTGCCCTTGTGTCGATACACTTTGGCCCACGGACACTTTGTATTTCGTTCAATGTGCAGGACTAATTGCCTCGGTTTATCGATTGCACAAAATATTTAATTTATTTTTTATTATTTTTATGGCTATTTGACCATGACTTATCAGAGGCTATTTTTTACATAAATTTTGTTTCTCAATTTAATTATGTCTTTGCATTATTCCGGGGGGTTTGGGTGGTGTCACTGTGACTTGTTGCTCTGCATTGGTGTGTACATAGTTTGGGGGGGGGGGGGTCGCATATGTGTGTGCCCGTAACCTTTCCTCCTCCCCCCTCCCCTGTGTCTTAGGTGCAGTACTCACCGTTGTCGTCTGCGCCGGCGTTCGTACTTGTGGTAGATGAGCAGGTAGACGAGAGCAGGTAGGATGTTTAATTCGGGTTCCATGCTGTCCTCCGTCCTCGTGGAGTGCGTAGAGGTGAGCGTTTTCCCGTTCGTAGTCTGTTTCCGCCGTGTTTTTATCGGCGGGGCTCCCGCCCCGGAAAAGGTGGCGGATTGGTGAGTTGTGATAGGGTGGGCGGTACATTGTCTGCCGCCTGCCTGTTCGCGGTGACCGCCGCGCTGTTTGTTTGTGCCGCCGTGGCGGTCGGAGTGTTAAAGTGGCGGTCTGTGTTGGCGGTTCCCGCCAGGGTCAGAATTCCATTTTTTGGACCGCCAGCCTGTTGGCGGGTTGGCCGCCGCTTTATCACTGACCGCCAGGGTTAGAATCACCCCCTTAATTCGATGTTACTAGAACTTATCTGGGGAAAAGGAAAACGTCAAATCAGCTTGCCCAAGTTGTGGATGTCTGTGGAACAAGGGGGCATGAGTGCACCAGATTTTAAGGCGTATTGCATAGCGAGCCAGCTTCAGTGGTTGGCATATTGGCTAGCCGGCAGAAATTTACAAGAAATAGAATATACTCAGCTAATTGTTGATAAAGGCGGCATACTCTCCCTGCTGTGTCCGGGAGGCCCGGCCCCAGAAAATATCCTGCTTCTGCTGTGGGTGACCCTACAATACTGGAGATTGTTGTTAAAGTATACCGCTGACTCCCATATTCTCCCAATATACCACTATTGGGGTTACTAGTTACAGTGGGTGTCTTAACATGTACAGCATTGCACTCCTGGGCTCAGGGGGTGTTGACACAGTTGGTGCACTATTTAAAGACCGACGTTTGCTTGCCCACACAGATTACATTTACAAGCATGGTCTATCATCCTCAGGCTTTCTCCTTCATGCTAACATTACACATTATGTTAAAAAATACTGGGCCCGGATAACATAGAGCCCCCTCCACATGTCCTTGTACGCACTATATATATGATAGGTCAGGGCAAACACTTAATAAAATGGCTCTATAAAGGAATCAGGACTCATCTATTGTACCCCCTGACGGCGCTTAAAACTAAATGGGAATTAGACATTGGTAAAGAACTGTCAGACGAAGACTGTGTAAATATGCTCAAATACCCTAGCCTAATATCACGTAATACAAGATTAAAATGTATTCAATGTGCTATACTGCACAGAACATACCTCACACCACATAGATTGCATGTGATATATCCAGAGACATCATCAACATGTCCCAGATGCAGGGTGGAAGGAGCTGGCCTCCTCCATATGCTCTGGAACTGTTCTGGCATAGCATCATATTGGAAGGGAGTAACTACCACACTGAGCAAACTAACTGGAAATACCATACAGTACACACTGGAGGTGTGTATACTGGGCATAATCCCGCACTCCAAAAAAAAAGGAGGAAAAATACTCCTTAGATTGCTAAATCTAGCACTGATTTTAGCAAAAAGACTCCTGACAAGACGCTGGAAAGCCGCAAAGGCCCCCACTGTGGCTCAATGGAGTGAAGAAGTGATTGTCTGGGGGAAAGCGGAAGGGGCGGCACTTAGACGGGAAGATAATATCGGTATGAGAGATTGCCCAGTGGCCCAAGATTGGGATATCTTAATGGAACAATTTCTGGAAATGACTAGGGAGATGGACACTCAGGTGGGCACATGAGAAACTCCATAGCTCTATATCTGATACACCCCTTATGGGCAGGGGGTATCCACAAATTTCATGAATCCATGGTGTAAGTAATCGCATGGGGAACCAGATAAGTAAGCAGAAGCAACGGAAACAACGCAGTCCCCCTTGCTACTGAGTGATACGGAGATACAGAGATTTGATCACTAGGAATACCCCAAGCCATAATACCCTTGAACCCCCACACACAATCAACACGGATGTCTGGTTAGTAGATAACAGTTACGTAGAAATGTTAAATGGTTAAAAGGAAAAATGGGCGACAATGTTACACTCACAGTACAAAATTGTTATTGTATGTTAATAGTCAGGAGACACATCTGAATTGTATTATTTGATCATACTGCAACTATGTGCCAGCAGCAACAAAAAAAAATATATATATTGTTGAAATTATCAGGATAACTCCTTCGGAAAAATTGCTTAACAAGTAACAATGTATGTCCCGCCTTGAAAACAATAAAAAATATGTTTTAAAAAAAAACACCCACTGATGCAGAACTTGGACTGGACCACAAGGGGAATCCAGGACCTGGCCTGCCTCCACGGGAGACCTGTAAGGATGAGATCAGCACTGGATGCCTGGTGAAACCTATGGGGGGACTTACATTCTAAGTATGGGGGATTGCATGAGTTTGAGCAGAGCATTGAAACCACTGCACGGCCGCCCATAAGTGGTAGTTAACTGATGGGGTGACAGGCTTGCTGCAATTTGGGGATGCAGATATTTCACAGCCCATATTGCAGCAGAGTGAGGAGAGTTTTGTTTGAATTGAGTTTGGTTTTGGTTGTCTACTTTTTTTCTCCATCACCATCTCCATCTCCATCACCATCACCATCACCAGCACCATATAGCACCTAGCTCAGGGAATGATAATTTAACCCTAGAGGTTGACCTTTGCAACCCCTGGTCATAAAGGGGACTCTGAGCGACCTCACACAAGACAAAAACATATGGCACATGCACCAAATTTAAAGCTACTCTCTTGGAATGTAAATGGGTTGGGGACCAGAATAAAATGGGGAGTTGTGCTATAAAATGCATTAAATGAGAGGCCCCTGACATTGTCATGCTGCAAGATACACATCTGAAATGCAACTACTGCAGCACACTCAGGGGGTCATTCTGACCCTGGCGGTCATGGACCGCCAGGGCCAACGACCGCGGGAGCACCGCCAACAGGCTGGCGGTGCTCCGATGGGCATTCTGACCGCGGCGGTACAGCCGCGGTCAGATACGGGAAACTGGCGGTGTCCCGCCGGTTTCCCGCTGCCCAAGGGAATCCTCCATGGCGGCGCTGCAAGCAGCGCCGCCATGGGGATTCCGACCCCCTTACCGCCAGCCTGGTTCTGGCGGTTTTGACTGCCAGAACCTGGCTGGCGGTAACGGGTGTCGTGGGGCCCCTGGGGGCCCCTGCAGTGCCCATGCCTATGGCATGGGCACTGCAGGGGCCCCCTAACAGGGCCCCACCAAGATTTTCAGTGTCTGCCAAGCAGACACTGAAAATCGCGACGGGTGCAACTGCACCCGTCGCACCCCTTCCACTCCGCCGGCTCCATTCGGAGCCGGCATCTTCATGGAAGGGGGTTTCCCGCTGGGCTGGCGGGCGGCCTTCTGGCGGTCGCCCGCCAGCCCAGCGGGAAACTCAGAATTACCGTGGCGGTCTTTTGACCGCGCAGCGGTATTCTGCCGGCGGGACTTTGGCGGGCGGCCTCCGCCGCCCGTCAAAGTCAGAATGACCCCCTCAATCAGTCTGGCTACAAGATTATTGCCCAGCTGGGATTTCCCTCATACTCAAGAGGGTAGGGGCTACTGATAAGAAAAGCACCGCCTTTTGTCCCTCAGCAGAAGCAAGACCAAAAAGGTAGATATGTAATGTTGACGGGACACTGGGGGGCCAGACGTTAAACCTAGGCTCCATATACCCCCAGCCCAAACTACAGAAAGATATCTTATCTGCAAAAAGTTCCATCCTGTTACAACTACCCCAGGGGCTGATTATTCTTTGCAGAGACTTTAACTCCGTGGCAGATGAGCAATGGGACAGAGAGACTAAAGGAGTGATGTGAGGCGATGCCGGCCCCTTGCCAGACTTCTTAGAGGCACTGGGCCTAATGAACCTATGGCGCTCCCTCTACCCGCACCAGAAACAAAACGCCTTATCCTCAGGATTCCACATCCTTGGAAGGGTGGCTGCCTTTCACATTCCACTTTTTAAGTATATCATACTCCCCCTGGGCCCACACTATTTGTTATTGCCTTCATTAATGCTTATTGGGGGTTATTACAACTTTGGAGGAGGTGTTAATCTGTCCCAAAAGTGACGGTAAAGTGACGGATATACCACCAGCCGTATTACGAGTTCCATAGGATATAATGGACTCGTAATACGGCTGGTGGTATATCCGTCACTTTACTGTCACTTTTGGGACGGATTAACACCTTCTCCAAAGTTGTAATAACCCCCATTGTTTTCTATGCTATATACTGATTGCTAATGTGTATATAATAGTGTGTTTACTTACCTCCAGTTGTGGGATTGCCTATTCAGTATTTTAGTATTTGTGTTACCATAATAAAGTACCTTTATTTTTGTAACACTGGGTGGTTCTTTCTTGTAGGATAGTGCTGTGTGACTATAGTGGTATTGCATAAGCTTTGAATATTTCCTAGATAAGGGGGTCATTACAACATTGGCGGTAAAAGGCGCTTACCGCCGTGCAGAAGACTGCCAATACCCCGCCGCGGCCGCGAAATTCTGCCACAGCTATTATGACCCACATCTCGGAATCCGCCGAAATTCAGACACCCACACAACTCCGCCACACCAAAGGTCAGTGATAAACTGGCGAAAACAAAGCCTCAACCTCCACGCCAACAGAAATACGCCCATACTATCACGACACATGAATCCACGCGGCGGTCTTTCAACCGCGGTATTCCATTGGCGGTACACACCGCCGCGCTCAAAATACACACACATTTACAAAACACAGCCACATTGGACAATTCAAAATACACACACCTGAGCGACATACACACACCACTCCCACACACCCATTACAATATAAAACACACACCCACATCACCCACAAACCCCTACGACCAAAAAATCACGAACGAAGGCCAGAGGGAGAGCACAGAATAGACAACCCCATCACACAGAGGCACACAACACCATCACCCACACAACATCCACGCACCAAACACCACACACCACTACACATCACCACACATCACAAACACTCATCACCACATACACCACCCCACACATCACACACACCACCCCATGTCACGCCAAAGACACCCCCGCTTCTCCGAGGAGCTCAAGGTCATGGTGGAGGAAATCATCCGGGTAGAGCCACAGCTATTTGGCTCACAGGTACAGCACACATCAATAGCCAGGAAGATGGAGCTATGGCGCAGAATAGTGGACAGGGTCAACGCAGTGGGACAGCACCCAAGAAATAGGGAGGACATCAGGAAGAGGTGGAACGACCTACGGGGGAAGGTGCTTTCAACGGTCTCCAGGCACAACATCGCGGTGCAGCGGACTGGCGGCGGACCTCCACCTCCTCCCCCACAACTAACAACATGAGAGGAGCAAGTCTTGACCATCATGCATCCAGAGGGCCTCGGAGGAGTCGGTGGAGGATGGGACACTGGTAAGTCAAATCTTAACTATCAGATCCCCCACCCTACCTGCATGCTATCACACACCCCTACCCTCACACCCTCCCCTATCACTCAAACTCCTCACTGATGTACTAATAACACAAACCAAACATCCCAACACCAAGCCCTGCATGACACAACTAAGCATGGTCACCCCTCACTAAAGCATGCTCACTGCACATACCCAGAACAACCCCCTAACCATCATCACACAAGCCCCCACACAGGAATGCCTGCACTGGGGTACACAGACACCCACCCATTGCACACCATCACACACACATGCAATAATCATGCTCTTATGCCCCTGCAGGAACCCGAAGGACCGTCACCACACCAGGGGGTCCAGACAACACCACTCCACCCCCAGAAAAGGCCCACAGTGACGATAGCAGCTCTGCCCTACTGGATCCTGATGACCAGCCCGGACCATCGTGGGCCTCGGGACAGTCGGTTCCCCTTGCACAGGCACAGCCCAACACTGACCTTCCACCCTCTGGTAACACCAGCCCAACACCCACCCAGCGGGCCCAAACTTCCATACCCAGGACACGTCAATCAGCGGTGTGTCCACCACTACAGGGAACCCAGGATAACCCACCACCCCAACAACAACAGGGACCTGGGGGCAGTGGTAGTGGGCACACGGTCCAGGGGACGGAGACACAGGAACACAGGGGAACTGGGAGGGCTGCTGTGCGACAGGGGCGGACAGGCCAAGGGAACCCACGCCCTCTCCTCCATCATGGGAGCCTACCACCACTCCCAGGAGACGATGGCGACGGTCCTGGCCAAGTTTCAGGAGACCCTGCGCCTGCAGGAGGAACAGTATTTGGGGTTCAGGGAGGAGCTCAGGACCATCAGCTCCACCTTGGGCACCATCGTAGGGGTGCTGAAGGACATACAGAACACCATGAGGGACACTGTGGCACTCCAAGGGGCCCCTGACACTAGCCAGGACGATGAACTGCCCACCACCTCCGCCGGCGCTCGTGGACAGGACGCCCCGCCACAGGACCAACACACCAGCACCCCACCCCCTGCAGACGGACAACCACCACGCAAGCGGTCCCTGAGATCCAGGAACAGGACAGAGCAAGATGGCAAGACCCCCGCCAGGAAATGAGACCACCCTGTTTGTCCTCCCACTGTACCACCTTGTTACCCTGTCCATACTTAAACTGCCCCAGCTCCACTTCCTATGCCCAGATGGGCAGTGCATCTGTGAGACTAATAGACTGGACTCTGCCATGGACATTCCTACGCCATCACCCATCCTCTTTTTACAACCCCCTCACATTTCTGAGCACTTCAATAAACACCCTTGAAACACAAAACAATCTTGAGTCAGTCTGTGATTTACTAATTATGTATTATCAATGACAGTGTCATAATGTGTTTCCCATTGTAAGGCTAACATACCTATGTCACACATCACAAGTCCTTGAAGGATGCAAGCAGATGACACGTTGGTAACCACACCTGTGAAACCGTAATGGAAAGGTACAACTCAGTTACCAAATAGTGTTTGAAATCGACAAACCGGATAGAGGTAGACGTGTGAAAGTCAATGTAATGTTAAACATGCAAATGTTCTCACCTGTGTGTCACTGGAAATATTGCTGTATGACTGACTCCCTGTTGTCGTTGTCTTCTTCCTCAGCTTCCTCCTCATCACTGTCCACAGGCTCCACAGGCTCCACAGGCTCCACAGCTGCAACAACACCGTCATCTGGATCATCCTCCTGCAGAAAAGGCACCTGGCGTCGCAAAGCCAAATTATGGAGCATGGAGCAGGCGATGATGATCTCGCACACCTTCTTCGGTGAGTAGAATAGGGATCCACCTGTCATATGGAGGCACCTGAACCTGGCCTTCAGGAGGCCGAAGGTGCGTTCGATCACCCTCCTAG
Source organism: Pleurodeles waltl (assembly GCF_031143425.1). NCBI lineage: Eukaryota > Metazoa > Chordata > Amphibia > Caudata > Salamandridae > Pleurodeles > Pleurodeles waltl. The sequence goes on along the minus strand of NC_090444.1, from coordinate 1,658,432,816 downwards.
TCCGCCCATGGGCCTCATTGTACCGTTCCTCTGCCCTGGTCCTGGGATTCCTCACTGGGGTCAATAGCCAGGAAAGGTTGGGGTAACCAGAGTCCCCCAATAGCCATACACGGTGCCTCTGGAGTTGACCCATCATATCAGGGATGCTGCTATTTCGCAGGATGTAGGCGTCATGCACTGAGCCAGGGAACATAGCATTTACCTGCGAGATGTACTGGTCTGCCAAACATACTGTTGGACTTTTGCTTATGCAGGGTCATCCCCAGTCTTTTTGCCTCCTGCCTCCTATTTTTTTCTGACCTGTTGCTGTTGGCTTTTCAACTCTGAGCACTTTACCACTGCTAACCAGTGCTAAAGTGAATATGCTCTCCGTGTAAATTGTATGTAATTGGTTTATCCATGATTGGCATATTTGATTTACTAGTAAGTCCCTAGTAAAGTGCACTAGAGGTGCCAGGGCCTGTAAATCAAATGCTACTAGTGGGCCTGCAGCACTGGTTGTGCCACCCACATAAGTAGCTCTGTAATCATGTCTCAGACCTGCCACTGCAGTGTCTGTGTGTGTATTTTTACACTGTAAATTCGACTTGGCAAGTGTACCCACTTGCCAGGCCTAAACCTTCCCTTTTCTTACATGTAAGGCACCCCTAAGGTAGGCCCTAGGTAGCCCCAAGGGCAGGGTGCAGTGTATGGATAAGGTAGGACATATAGGGGGTCATTCTGACCCCGACGGTCAAGGACCGCCGGGGCCAGGGTCGGCGGGAGCACCGCCAACAGGCTGGCGGTGCCTCACAGGGCATTCTGACCGCGGCGGTTTGGCCGCGGTCAGAAATGGAAAACCGGCGGTCTCCCGCCGGTTTTCCGCTGCCCAAAGGAATCCTCCAAGTCGGCACAGCTTGCTGCGCCGCCATGGGAATTCTGACACCCCATACCGCCATCCTGTTCCTGGCGGTTCTCCCGCCAGGAACAGGATGGTGGTATGGGGTGTCGTGGGGCCCCTGGGGGCCCCTACAGTGCCCATGCCAATGGCATGGGCACTGCAGGGGCCCCCGTAAGAGGGCCCCACAAAGAATTTCAGTGTCTGCTGAGCAGACACTGAAATTCGCGACGGGTGCAACTGCACCCGTCGCACATCCTCCACTCCGCCGGCTCCATTCGGAGCCGGCATCCTCATGGAGGGTTGTTTCCCACTGGGCTGGCGGGCGGCCTTTTGGCGGTCGCCCGCCAGCCCAGTGGGAAACCCAGAATCACTGCGGCGGTCACCTGACCGCGGAGCGGTGTTCTGGAGGGGGGAACTCTGGCGGGCGGCCTCCGCCGCCCGCCAGAGTTAGAATCACCCCCATAGTAATGTGGTTTATATGTCCTGACAGTGAAATACTGCCAATTTCGTTTTTCACTGTTGCAAGGCCTGTCTCTCTCATAGGATAATATGGGGGCTACCTTTAAATATGATTGAAGTGTAGATTCCCCTAGAGAGTAGATGAACATGTGGAGTTTGGGGTCCCTGAACTCACAATTTAAAAATACATCTTTTAGTAAAGTTGATTTTAAGATTGTGAGTTTGAAAATGCCACTTTTAGAAAGTGAGCATTTTCTTGCTTAAACCATTCTGTGACTCTGCCTTGTTTGTGGATTCCCTGTCTGGGTCAGTTTGACAGTTGGGTTGTTTTTCACCTCGCACTAGACAGTGACACAAAGGGGGCTGGGGTGTAACCTGCATTTCCTGATTAGCCATCTCTGCTAGGAGGGAGGGATGGAGTGGTCACTCTCATCTGAAAGGACTGTGCCTGCCTCTGACAATGCCGGCTCCAACCCCCTGGTGTGTGTCTGAGGCCTTGCCTGGGCAAGGCAGGATTTCACAAGTAGGTGTGAGTCCCCTTTGAAGAAAGGTGACTTCAAAGACTAAAATGGGTATAGAAGGGCACCCAAATCTACAGACTTTAGAAACACTTCTGGAACCAAGAGGCACCTCTGCCTGGAGAAGAGCTGATAGCTGAGGAAGAAGTGATGCCCTGCCTGTGACTGTGCTTTTTGGAGCTTTCCTGCAGTGCTGCTTCTGCCAGAGTAAGAGGGCAAAGACTGGACTTTGTGTGCCTTCCATCTTGTGAAGAAATCTTCAAGGGCTTGAGTTAGAGCTTGCCTCCTGTTGTTTGAAGTCTCAGGGACAGCAAAGACTTCTCACTGCCAGCACCTGGAGTCTCTGGAGAGACTCCTGCCCCGACAAGTGGTGCCCTATCCAATCCCTGGGCCCTTGAAAGGAAAGCTGGTGGAATCCAAGGAAATCGACTTCGGACCGACGCCGCTGCTGATTCCGGTAACGCCGCCTGCACCTGACGCCGTGACCTTCGCTGGAACGCGACACTCTTCGCAGGCCCGACGCCGCAGCAGCCCCGCTGAAGTCCGCGACTCCGTGGAAGTCGCCGCACCACGTCGTGACCGACGCCGCTCGAAGTGCACGGATTCAACGTTTCGCAAAGATGCTGCGATTCCCGACTTCGCGCATTGGCTTGTTTTCACTCTTCACCAAAGGTACTGTACTTGGGGGTCTACACGACTCCGTGTCCAGCGCCGCTGGTGTCGGATTGTTGGGAACGACTCCGTCACGACGCCGTGTTAACATCTCATCGAAGCATTTTTGTTTCTAAGTGCTATTTTTGAGTTTAATCTCTAAAAATTCATAACTTGACTTGTGTATGTCGGATCTTTGTCGTTTTGGTCTTGTTTTGTTTAGATAAATATTGCCTATTTTTTCTAAACTGGTGTTGTGTCATTTTGTAGTGTTTTCATTAAGTTACTGTGTGTGTTGGTACAAATACTTTACACCTAACACCCTGAGGGTTAAGCCCACTGCTCTGCCAAGCTACCAAGGGGGTAAGCAGGGGTTAGCTGAGGGTGATTCTTTTTTACCCTGACTAGAGTGAGGGTCCTTGCTTGAACTGGGGGTAACCTGACTGTCAACCAAAGACCCCATTTCTAACACATACCATCTGGACATTCATTGAATGATAACTCTTCCTGTTCCTATACACCTGTTCACTCCTGTGGGGGGGGACCAGAGCTACATGGGTGCCATCAATGGGACCTATGACATTGGGGATATGTCCAAGGGCATAGAAGTCACCTTTCACTGTAGGCAAATCTGCCACCTCAGGAAAAATGATGTATCTCCGTACATGTTTCAGCAGGGCAGACAGCACTCTGGACAACACGTTGGAAAACATAGGCTGGGACATCCCTGATGCCATGGCCACTGTTGTCTGAAATGACCCACTTGCAAGGAAATGGAGCACTGACAGCACCTGCACGTCAGGGGGGATTCCAGTGGGATGGCGGATTGGTGACATCAGGTCTGGCTCCAACTGGGTACATATTTCCTGGATTGTGGCACGGTCAAACCGGTAGGTGACGATGACATGTCGCTCTTCCATTGTCAACAGGTCCACCAGCGGTCGGTACACTGGAGGATTCCGCTATCTTCTCAACTGTCCCAGGTGACGGTGCCTATGAAGGACAACAGCGTAGAATCAGTCATTATTCCTCCAGGTATGTACCCACAGTTACACACAAGACTACACCACTCACAGAACCCTTCCTGTATGTGTGTTGAGTGTAGGCCTAGCTATGTGAGACGCAGAGGTAAATTAAGCCATGTGGGCCCCTGAAAAGGCGGCTGCCTGACCTCTAAACTGGGACAATGGGATTGTGGGGTAACTGCGCTGGCGTTGCACACCGTCGCGGTAGGCGGTCGTAGACCGCGGCGCAATGCTGCATTGGTTAACTTTGGACTCTTTGGGTCCCAGGGGCCAATGAACAGGTGCGCCGGCAGTGATGATGCGCACCGCCGCGGACGTCACCGCCATTTTCTATCTGTTCAATCACTAGATACCTGACCTTCGACAGGAGAGGACCTACACTGCAAGTGCTGCTGTGACCTCGGTCTGGAAGCGACGATGGCTGCTGCATCTGGGGAAAGGGACCCTGCCTTCACTGCACAGGAGTTGGAGAAACTGGTAGACGGGGTCCTCCACCCGTACACGCTACTCTACGGTCCTCCAGACCAACAGGTTAGAACACAGGGAGCACGTGGGATGGGCTAGGCCTGGGTGGAGAGGGCTGGTTGGAAGATGGAAGGGGGCAGAGATCATAGTACATTAATGCATGGGAATGAATGGGCCACATGGCCAGAGTAGGGAGGGGGCTACTCACAACGACGGTGCGGTTGTTAATGACTGTTCCTCTTTCCTTGTGCATGTCATGTAGGTCAGCGCCCACCAGAAGAGGGACATTTGGCGTGCCATCGCCAAGGAGGTACGGACCCTGGGGGCCCACCAGAGACGGGGCACCCACTCCCGTAAGAGATGGGAGGACATTCGCCGCTGCAGCAAGAAGACGGCGGAGGCTCAGCTGGGGATGGCCTCCCAACGTGGGAGGGGTGCCCTTCGCACCATGACCCCCCTGATGTTCGGGATCCTGGCAGTGGCCTACCCGGAGTTGGATGGGCGCCTGAGGGCATCACAGCAGACACAAGGGGGTGAGTACACTCTCATTCAGTAGACTTTGCGCGCAGTGGAGGTGTCTGGGTGGGGGAGGTGGGCTGTGGGTGTCCCTAGGCCAGGGCGAGTTCGGTAGGCAAGGCCCCTCCATAATGTAGGCCATGTGGCACTCTACCCCACCTCAGCAGAGTGCCAAGTCGAAGTATAGTTGCCCCTGTGGCATCCATGTGCGCAGATGTCCACCATTGCCATGTAGGCCATATCCCAGGAATTGCATGTACAGAGGGCAGGAGCACGGCGTAATGCAGGGGGCTGCTGTGTCTGTCTTTTCTGCCAACAGTAGTGGTATGCCATGCACTAAAACTCTCTTTCTTCTGTCTCCCCCCCTTTTTCTGCTCTCCCTGTCCTTTTGTGCATCAGCATCATCAGGCGGAGGTACAGTGGCACCGGAGCACGAGGGAGCTGCATCCCACATGGCCATGGAGGGCCAGACCACGGACTCTGAATGCACCAGTGGGACGGAGGGCGAGGGGAGCTTCACGTCGGCCACCGGATCACCAAGCAGCGACACGGACTCGTCCGCCGATGGGGGCTCCCTTGTGGTAGCGGCACCATCTGTGCGCCCCACTTCTACAGGTACAGCCGCCACCTGCCCTACCAGCACCGCCCTCCCAGCAGCCCCTCAGCGTTCGCCCCGTGCCCGCTCACCCAGGAGGGTGGGCATCACCTTCGCCCCAGGCACCTCAGGCCCTGCCCCAGTCACCCCTGCTGCCCTCAGTGAGGAGGCCATTGACCTCCTCAGGTCACTCACTGTTGGACAGTCTACCATTGTGAATGCCATCCAGGGTGTAGAACGAGAGTTGCAACACGGTAATGCATTCCTGGAGGGCATTCATTCTGGTCAGGCTGTCCTTCAGCGAACCCTGCAATCTCTGGCCTCAGCACTGATGGCATCCATTGTCCCTGTGTCTAGGCTCCCCCCTCCAACCTCCTCCACCCAGACCCAATCTCCTGTACCCCAGCCCATCCCAAGTACACCTACAGACCAGCATGCACACAAGTCAGCACACACAGGTAGCTCAAGCAAACATAGGCACCACACATCCCACAGGCACTCACACAAGCATCACCCACATACAGACACAGCAACATCCACTGCCTCCACTGTGTCCCCCTCCTCGTCGTCTCCCGCCTCCCTCCCAGTCTCGTCTACACTCTCCCCTGCATGCACTACATCTACAGGCACCAGGACTCGCACCAGAACACCCAGCACCACACCCCGCTCACCTGCACTCACCACCTCCACTCCGATTTACACGTCCCCTGTGTCCTCTCCCAGTGTGTCTGTGACGCCCCCTTCCAAAGTACACAAACGCCGGAAATCACTCACCCAACATCCATCCACCTCACGACAGCCTCCAGTACCTGCACCTGCACCTGCACCCAAAACACCTAAAGTGACACCTCCTACAACCACCTCCTCTTCCTCCACTCCCAGGCCCCTCCAACTACCCATCCCAGTGTTCGTCAGAAACTGTCCCTCTGTAAAGTTGACCTTTTTGCCCCCACTCCCCCCCCTCCAATTCATCAGTCCCGTCGTAGCACCTCAGCCAAAAAGCCTCCAATACCAGTGGTGCCTGTTCAAGGTTTGTGGAGTGCACCGGCCACCAGGGCAGGCAGTATGACCCGGAGCCAAGGCACTGGCAGCCCACCCCCTGTAAAGGCTCTAAAATTGTAGAGTGGACGACGGGACCATGTGAAGACTCCTGGTGGGAAAACAACTCACATGGGCTCCAAGGGGATTGGAGAGTCAGCTGTGACTCCACAAAAGGTGGGGAAGGGCCAGAGGAAGTCTGCCCAGCCTGTTGTGAGTGTCACGGTGGAGAAGTGCGCCATCATTTCCGGCGGTCGAGACACAACCGCCAGCACCGTCGTCACTGGTCCAGAGACCACCCCCAGAGTCAGTGTCCAGGAGGGCCCAAGTATCGTCACTGGTCAGGAGACCACCGCCAGAGTCAGTGCCCAGGAGGGCCCAAGTATCACCGCCAGAGTCATTGCCCAGGAGGGCCCAAGTATCGTCACTGGTCAGGAGACCACCGCCAGAGTCAGTGCCCAGGAGGGCCCAAGTATCGTCACTGGTCAGGAGACCACCGCCAGAGTCAGTGCCCAGAAGGGCCCAAGTATCGTCACTGGTCAGGAGACCACCGCCAGAGTCAGTGCCCAGGAGGGCCCAAGTGCCCAGAAGGGCCCAAGTATCGTCACTGGTCAGGAGACCACCGCCAGAGTCAGTGCCCAGGAGGGCCCAAGTATCGTCACTGGTCAGGAGACCACCGCCGGAGTCACAGCCCAGGAGGGCCCAAGTATCGTCACTGGTCAGGAGACCACCGCCGGAGTCAGTGCCCAGGAGGGCCCAAGTATCGTCACTGGTCAGGAGACCACCGCCGGAGTCAGTGCCCAGGAGGGCCCAAGTATCGTCACTGGTCAGGAGACCACCGCCGGAGTCACAGCCCAGGAGGGCCCAAGTATCGTCAGTGGTCAGGAGACCACCGCCAGAGTCAGTGCCCAGGAGGGCCCAAGTATCGTCAGTGGTCAGGAGACCACCGCCAGAGTCAGTGCCCAGGAGGGCCCAAGTATTGTCACTGGTCAGGAGACCACCGCCAGAGTCATTGCCCAGGAGGGCCCAAGTATTGTCACTGGTCAGAAGACCACCGCCAGAGTCATGGCCCAGGAGGGCCCAAGTATCGTCACTGGTCAGGAGACCACCGCCAGAGGCAGCGCCCAGGAGGGCCCAAGTATCGTCACTGGTCAGGAGACCACCGCCAGAGTCACAGCCCAGGAGGGCACAAGTATCGTCAGTGGTCAGTAGACCACCGCCGGAGTCACAGCCCAGGAGTGCCCCGGCTGCCACAGCCCAGGTGGGCTATGATGGAATGTCATGCCACACACCAATGCCCAGTGTAGGGAACGTCATGCCACACACCAATGTCCGTACCAGAACCGCCATGGCAAAGCACCGCTGAACAGGGCAAAGACCGCCATGGCAAAGCACCGCTGAACAGGGCAAAGACCGCCATGGCAAAGCACCGCTGAACAGGGCAAAGACCGCCATGGCAAAGCACCGCTGAACAGGGCAAAGACCGCCATGGCGAAGCACCGCTGAACAGGTCAAAGACCGCCATGTCGAAGCACCGCTGAAAAGGGAAAAGACCGCCATGGCAAAGCACCGCTGAACAGGGCAAAGACCGCCATGGCAAAGCACCGCTGAAAAGGGCAAAGACCGCCATGGCAAAGCACCGCTGAACAGGGCAAAGACCGCCATGGCAAAGCACCGTTGAACAGGGCAAAGACCGCCATGGCAAAGCACCGCTGAACAGGGCAAAGACCGCCATGGCAATGCACCGCTGAACAGGGCAAAGACCGCCATGTCTAAGCACCGCTGAACAGGGCAAAGACCGTCATGGCAAAGCACCGCTGAACAGGGCAAAGACCACCACGGCAAAGCACCACTGAACAGGGCAAAGACCGCCATGGCAAAGCACCGCTGAACAGGGCAAAGACCGCCATGGCAAAGCACCGCTGAACAGGGCAAAGACCGCCATGGCAAAGCACCGCTGAACAGTCCTGAACCGCCATGTCGAAGCACCGCTGAACAGGGCAAGCACTGGGTAGGAATGATTAGACCACCACATCAGGCATCCTTATCCCATGTGCAGCTGGGACAGTGACAGGACAGGAACTTTCATGGGGAGACTCATCCAGTCTGGGCACCAGTCCCCCCCAGTACCAGTGGAGACCTGCATTTACTTGAGAGACTGTGGCTTTGCACTCCCCAGGATGGCACAGTGGGCACCCCACCCACTGTAGAGACTTGAGAGACTGTGGCTTTGCACTCCCCAGGACCAAGCAGTGGGCAACCCACCCACTGGAGAGACGTGAGAGACTGTGGCTTTGCACTTCCCAGGATGGCACAGTGGGCACCCCACACACTGTAGAGACTTGAGAGACTGTGGCTTTGCACTCCCCAAGATACATAAATGGGCATGGAGCCCCATCGTGGATCTGGCTTTGCAGTCATCCGGCTGAGGTGCCTCCCCTTCCCTTCCCCCTGAGGTGCCTGTAGTATTTCTATCTGATGCCCCGGCAGTGTTCTCTCCGATTGTGGTCAAGTATCCTTTGTGGGCCTCGCCCATGCATTTTTGGACTGTTGGTGCACGGACATTGTTGTGTACATATCTGCACTACTTCTCATACTGTATATAATTATGACTGATTTTCATATATATCTGTATATTTTTGTATGACATGTATATTGCCACATTACAATGTTTGACCGAATTTCGCTTTGTCTTTTCATTCTTCCGGGGGGACTGTAGGTTGTTACTGTGATTTTTGTGAATGCTTTGGTGTGTATGTTGTATAATGCGAGGTTGGGGGTGGGGGTGTTTGGTGGGTGTCCCCCTAACTTTTGCCTCCCCTCTCCCCCATGTCGTAGGTGCAGTACTCACTGTTGTCTTCGGCGCCTGCGTAGATGATGGTCGTAGAGGAGCAGAAAGACAAGGGCAGGGAATATTTGGAGTTCCGGGTCCATGGAGTCATCGTTCCTCGTGGGATATGTTCAGGTGAGCGTTTTCCCATTGCCAAAGCTGTTTCCGCCATGTTTTTATCCACAGTGAATCCGCCCTGGAAAAGGTGGCGGATTGGCGGGTTGTGATACTATGGGCGGTACATTGTGTTCCACCTGTCTGTTGTCGGTGACCGCCGCGCTGCTTGTCTGTACCGCCGTGGTGGGCGGTGTGTTAAAGTGGCTGTCTTTGTTGGCGGCTCTCGCCAGGGTCATAATTCTCTTTTTATGTCCACCGGCCTGTTGGCGGTCTTACCGCCGCTTTAACACCGTCTGCCAGGGTTGTAATGACCACCTAAGTCTTGGCTGCTCATCCACAGCTACCTCTAGAGAGACCTGGCTTCCTAGACACTGCTTACACTTCACTAATAGGGGATACCTGGTATAAGGTGATTACACCATAGGTGTCATCACACACCAGGCCAGCTTACTACACAAAGCACTCATACCTCATTCTACCATCAAACGTACATAAAAAAATCTACTATTTAACGTACCATCAAGAACCAATAAAGCCCAACCCTGCCCAGCTTTCACATTACCCTTGCAATATACGCAATTATATGTCTCCCTAGTTCACCCCTAATTGTCCAATTGTTAGACTTGGCATCCTTGGCGTGGTCTCCCCTAACATTTTGCCTCTGTTCCCCAGGTTGTTGATGTGTGCTGGGCTCTGTTTTTGCTGTTTTTGTTACTCTGGGCACTTTGCCACTGCTATCCAGTGCTAAAGTGCAAGTGCTCCTATGTAAAATGTATTTGTAATTGGATTTCCATGATTTCCATATTTTATTTACTGGTAGGTCCCTAGTACAGTGCACTGGAGGTGCCCAGGGCCTGTAAATCAAATGCTACTAGGGGGCCTGCAGCACTGGTTGTGCCTCCCATATTAATAGCTCTGTAAACATGGCTCAGACCTGCCACTGCAGTGTCTGTGTGTAGTTTTATACTGCCAATTCGACTTGGCAAGTGTATCCACTTGCCAAGCCTAAACCTTTCCTTTTCTTACATGTATGACACCCCTAAGGTAGCCCTAGTTGGCCTCATGGGCAGGTGCAGTGTATGTTTAAGGTAGGACTTATACTAATGTGTTTTATATGTCCTGACAGTGAAATACTGCCAAACTATTTTTTCACTGTTGCAAGGCCTATCTCTCTCATAGGTTAACATGGGGGCTACCATTAAATATGACTAAAGTGTAGATTCCCTTTGGGAGCAGATGGACATGTGGAGTTTGGGGTCTCTAAACTCACAATTAAAAAATACATCTTTTAGTAAAATTGTGTTTGAGATTGTGTGTTTGAAAATGCCACTTTTAGAAAGTAGGTTTTTTCGGGCTTAAACCATTTCTGTGACTCTGGCTGTTTGTGGATTCCCCGTCTGGGTCAGTTTGACAGTTGGGCTGGTGGCACCTCTCATTAGACAGTGACACAATGGGAGCTGGGGTGTAGCCTGCATATCCTGATGAGCCATCTGTGCTAGGAGGGAGGGGAGGAGTGATCACTTACACCTGAAAGGGCTGTGCCTGCCCTCACACAATGCAGTCTCCAACCCCCTTGTGCGTGTCTGGGGCCTGGCAGGATCTTACAAACATGAGAGACTTTGCTTTGAAGTAGGCCTACTTAAAAGACCAGAATGGGTATAAGAAGAGCACTCAAACCCCTGAAATATTGGATCACTTCTGGAAATCAAGAGGAACCTCTGCCTGGAGAAAAGCTGAAGAGCTGAGGAGAAGTGCTGCCTTGCCTGTGACTGTGCTTTGTGGAGCTATCCTGCAGTTGCTGCTTCTTCCTGTGCAAGAGGCACATAGAATGGACTTTGTTGTGCATTCCTGCTTGTGAAGAAATCTCCAAGGGCTTGTCCTGAGCTTGCCTCCTGTTGTTGAAGTCTGAGGGCCATCAAAGACTTCCCCTGCCAGCACCTGGACTCTCTATTGAGACTCCTGCCCTGCCAAATGGTGCCCTATCCAGTTCCTGGGGCCTTGAAAGGTGAAGCTGGCAGACCAAGACTGAAAATCCAAGCACAGACCGCCGTGATGGGAACATTTTGAAGCACATTCCGAGATGCCGCTGGGAAACGATGCACCACCGGCTTCACGGCTGAAATCTATGCTCCACCTGCATCGCGGCTGGAAGATCGACGCACGCAGCTGGAGAAACGATGCACAACACCTGCTGACTGAGGCTGATAACATAGCAACCCACATAGCGCGGTTTTGCTGATACAGTGCAGCAGGATTTTCTACGCAGACCTCACTGGGCGTGGAAAAACAACGCAAAGCCTGCCCAGAACCGAGGTGCCTATCTGGATTGACGCATTGCTCTCCTGCGGAGAGGAAAAATGACGCACGCCGACCCGACCGGAGGAGGAACGATGCACGGTCTCGCTTGCGAGTGAGAAATCGTCGCATCGCTGGCCTTTTCTGATGCACACTCACCCGTGCATTGTTATTTTGACACAACCCAGGTACACAGCGTTAGCTGTGTTTTCTAAGGATTTAAGACTCTTTTTGCTTTTTAGTTCATAACTTCACTTGTGTATGGTGGATCATTGTTGTTTTGGTTTTGTTTTGTTTAGATAAATATTACCTATTTGTCTAAACCTGTGTTGTGTCATTTTGTAGTGTTTTCACTGAGTTACTGTGTGTGTTGGTACAAATAGTTTACACCTAGACTCTGAAGTTAAGCCTGTCTGCTTGTGCCAAGCTACCAAGGTGTTGAGCGGGGGTTAACTGAAGGAGATTCGCCTTTATCCTGACTAGAGTGAGGGCCCTTGCTTGGACAGGGGGTAACCTGACTGACAACCAAAGACCCCATTTCTAACACCAACTCAATTTCTTTATAATAGGATTATCCTGTTATTGGTCCCTCTATACCCACTCAATTGAATGGGATGTTTCTACACCAAGGATTAGTCTATCCACGAAATTGCAAAGGATATGTAATGGGATCTTTGTAATTCACAGGCTGGTTGAACAAATTATTGGTCTTCCATATCTGTTCCATGTGCGCCGACATATGTTTCGAAAATATCCAGGGATGCAGACACCTTCTTTAGGGGGCTAAAACCAGGGCACGGGGAGAAGGGAAGATACTGAAAAGATCCCAAATACCAGCAGGATCTGAAACCAAACATCAGAAAAACAAAGATCAGGGCTCAAATAGAAGAACTAAGATAAATCAACCACATATTCAATGAAAGGTTTACTGTGTCGTCCGCCTTTATCAGATGACTTGCCCATAGCAGTGCCTTAAGATAGAGAACTCACAATAGGTGCTGTCAAAAAATATCATAAACATGCTCTCCGTGTGTTAAGATGCTTTCCAGACCGACACTAAAGATGAGACACCATAAGAATAAAATGTCAATCAAAACAAGTACAGACCCTCAATCCTGTGACATCAATATAATAGACACCTTACACCATCTTCCTATAGCCTAAATATGTACATTTCGTGTTCTTACTTTGAGTGACTGGGGGAAATTACTCTACGACAGTATGGTATTGATGGAATCTCCAGAGGTGCAATGAGAGCACGGAAACGCCCTTCAGATGGAGGGCTACCAGCAAAGGTTGAAGATAAATGCCCTCTGACAAAGCCTTAATAGTTAATCCTGGTGAACTCCTTCCAGATCTCAGCAAACAAGGGGAAACACATTGAAAATTGCATCTCACATCCCCGTTTGGCCCATACATAATAAGATCACACTTGTACACCTTACCTTAAAATCACTAGCAACCAACAAAGAAAGCCATGAGGCACAGCCTCCAGATGTACTAGGTTGAAATGCCAAGGAATTGCCAGGAATAGATAAGGGATAACAATAGAAGATGCCCAAACACTATCTGGGGAAAGAAACACATCACAGTATATATAGTGTCCATCGACCATATGGAGAAGGGTAACCCAGAGGGGCCCAGACAACCTAAACTGCAGCATGACCAAAACCAGAGATCCCTGTATTGGGGCAAGTACATATAAGAAAGAATTATAACAAACTGTTACTAAAAAAAACAGCAGTATCCTTCTAAGTAACAAACACAGAGAACTATATAAGGTGAAGGTATATAGGGGGACATATATATGTTTTACATCTGGTGGTTTATATGGGTTTGTTGTCCTGATCCTTTGCTTACTGTATACAGCTATATGATTTACAGGTATCATTTCTGAGGATTATGGCACTCATTAAACCCTGGCGGTAAATCCCACTTACCGCCGTGCTGATGGCCGTCAAGATACCGTGGCCACGGCAGGAATCCGCTACAGGTATACGACCCACATCTTGTAATCCGCCACAATACAGACACCCACACAAGTCCGCCACACCAAAGGTCAGTGATAAACCGGCAATAGCAAAACCTACACCGTCACGCCAACAGAACTACACCCACACTATCACGACCCACGAATCAACGCGGCGGTCATTCAACCACGGTAATCCATTGGCGGTACACACCGCTGCGCTCAAAATACACACACATTCACAAAACACAACCACATTGGACAATTCAAAATACACGCACCTGATACAAATACACACACCACACCCACACACCCAATCCAATATAAAACACACACCCACATTAACCACAACCCCTTACAAAGACATTTTTGGAAGAAGCAGAGAGAGAGAATAGCAAACACAACACAAGCATCCACAGGCATACAACACCATCACTCACACAAAATTCACGCACCTTAAAGAACACACACCAACACATCCCCCCACACATCACAACAGACAGCACCTCACACATCACCCACACCACATCATGGCACCTCAAAGACACCCCAGGTTTTCTGAGGAGGAGCTCAGGGTCATGGTGGAGGAAATCATCCGGGTAGAGCCACAGCTATTCGGATCACAGGTGCAGCAGACATCCATTGCTAGGAAGATGGAGCTATGGCAAAGAATTGTCGACAGGGTCAGCGCAGTGGGACAGCATCCAAGAACACAGGATGACATCAGGAAGAGGTGGAACGACCTACGGGGAAGGTGCGTTCCGTGGTATCCAGACACCAGGTAGCAGTACAGAGGCCAGGCGGTCGACCCCCACCTCCTCCCCCACAACTAACAACATGGGAAGAGCAAGTCTTGGCAATCATCCATCCTGAGGGCCTCGCAGGAGTAGCAGGGGGACTGGACTCTGGTAAGTCAACCCTTTACTACTTTATCCCCCCACCCTACCTGCATACCATCACAAACTCCTACCCCTACCCTCACACCCATCACCCCACAGATACCCCACTATCACAACCCACACATGCTAATTCCAAGGCCTGCATGTCACACCAATGCATGGACACGCATCACCAAAGCATGTCATGTACAGATACTCACCCAGGCCCCAAAATTAACAATCACACAAGGCCAAAGACTATAAGCCAAGCACAGGAGTAGAGGGTAACTCACACTTTGGACAAGAGGGCACACACAGATACAATAACTATGCATTTACCCCCAACAGGACCCCTACCCAATGTCACCGGACAGGAGGTGCCAGACATATCCAGTCCCCCCACAGAACAGGCCCACAGTGACGACAGCAGCTCTGCACGCCTGGATCAAGATGATCAGCCCGGCCCATCTGGGACCTCGGGACAGTCGGTTACCCTGCCACTGTCACAAACAACCACAGAACCTCCCTCCTCAGGAAACACCCCCACAGCACCCACCCAGCGGGCCCATGCCACTGTCCCCAGGACACGTCAATCAGCAGTGTGCCCACCACTACAGGGACCCCAGGCAACCCCACTAACCCAAGACAATCAGGGACCTGGGGTCAGTGGCAGTGGGCACACGGTTCAGGGGACAGAGGCACAGGATAACAGGGAAGCTGGGAGGACTGCTGTGCGACAGGGGGAGGACAGGCCTAGGGAGCCCACTCTCCATGAGGCACTCTCCAACATCATGGGAGCATACCATCATTCCCAGGAAACCATGGGCACGGTACTGGCCAAGTTTCAGGAGACCCAGGGGCTGCAGGAGGAACACTATCTGGGGATCAGGGAGGACTTGAAGTCCATTAACAACACCCTGGTCACCATTGCAGGGGTGCTGGCATACATGGCCAATACCAAGAGGGACACAGTGGCACACCAACGGGCCCCTGACACTAGCCTGAACGATGAACAGCCCTCCACCTCCGGCGGCGCTAGTGGGCAGGAGGTCCCGCCACAGGACCAACAGGCCACCAGCATCCCACCCCCTGCAGAAGGAGAACCACCCCGCAAACGGTCCGTGCGATCCAGGCACAAGACAGAGAACATTGCCAAGACCCCCGCCAGGAAATAGGACTCTCCTGATAGTCATCCTTCTTTTCCACTCAGTTACCCTGTCCACTTTCATCTGCCATTACTCCAATTCCTATGCCCCCTTGGACAATGCACCTGCAATGCAAATAGACGGGACTCTACCATGGACATTCCTCCACCATCACCCCAGTCCATTGCACAACCCCCTCTACTTATTAACACAGAAATAAACACCCTTGAATCACAAATCAATCTGGAGTCAGTCTGTATTTTCACAAATTTGTTATTGCAAACTTTCAGAATAATAGCAATGTCAATGTTCATTTCCACATACTAATGTAAGACAGTTGTTGGGCAGCAGTAAACTTAGCAGAAGGCAGAAGATGGTACACAGATCTGTAAAATGGAAAGCCAATGTGAACTGTCAGGGTCCATACACAGAGGCAAAAAGGCATAATCATTCAATGTCCTACAGTAGTCTGATATGAGAGGAGCAGTGCCAGTCACTTACCTGTGTCTCACTGGAAGTATTGCATGGTGATGTTGTTTCAGTTGTCTATATCTTCTTCTTCTGCCTCCTCTTCTTCACTGTCCACAGGCTCCACAGCTGCCACAAGATCAGCATCAGACCCATCCTCCTGCATCAAAGGCACCTGGCGTCGCAAAGCCAGGTTGTGCAACATACAGCATGCCACGATGATCTGGTACACCTTCTTCGGTGAGTAGAATAGGGAGCCACCTGTCAGATGGAGGCACCGGAAACTGGCCTTCAGGAGGCCGAAAGTACGCTCAATTATCCTCCTAGTCCGCCCATGTGCCTCATTGTAGCGTTCCTCTGCCCTTGTCCTGGGATTCCTAACTGGGGTAAGTAGCTATGACAGGTTTGGGTAACCAGAGTCACCTGCAAATATAGAGGGACAACTGTGATACATACAGCAACCATTAGGGACTCTCCCATAGCCAGACACCTATGTAATCTGTGTTGGGACCTTGGGCTCACCTATTAGCCACACCTGGTGCCTCTGGAGTTGCCCCATCACATAAGGAATGCTGCTATTCCTCAAAATGTAAGCGTCATGCGCTGAGCCAGGATACTTGGCATTCACATGGGAGATGTACTGGTCTGCCAAACACACCATCTGCACATTCATAGAATAGAAGCTTTTGCGGTTTCTGTACACCTGTCCATTCCTGCGGGGGGGACAAATGCCACATGTGTACCATCAATAGCACCAATGATGTTGCGGATATGCCCCAGGACAGAGAAGTCACCTTTCACTGTGGGTAAATCCTCCACCTGGGGGAATACGATGTAGCTGCGCATGTGTTTCAGCGGGGCAGACAACACTCTGGAAAACTCGTTAGAGAACATTGGCTGTGAAATCCCTGATGCCATGGCCACTGTTGTTTGAAAGGACCCACTGGCCAGGATATGGAGTACTGACAGGACCTGCACTAGAGGGGGTATTCCTGTGGGATGGCGGATTGCTGACATCAGGTCTGGCTCCAACTGGTCACACAGTTCATGGATTGTGGCACAATCAAGTCTGTAGGTGATGATGATGTGTTTGTCTTCCATTGTCGACTGGCCCCCAGGGGTCTGTATACCGGAGGATGACGCCATCTCATCATCTGCCCCAGCGGACGTGGCCTATGGAGGAGAAGGGTGAGCAGAGGGTCATACACCATATAGCTTGCACAAGGCTGTTTAGAACAAATGTGATTTAATCTGTGTTTAGCGCTGTATGTCCATATTCCTGCACAAAACTGCTGTGACACACTTAGTTTGGTTGCCATGTGGTCATCTGAAATGGCGTCTGCCTGACCTGTAAGGAGGGACAAGGGGAAAGGGCCCCTGCCTTCACTGCGGAGGAGTTGGAGAAACTGGTGGATGGGGTCCTCCCCGAGTACACGCAACTCTACGGTCCACCAGACAAACAGGTGAGTATTCTGTGAGCATGACGGATGGGACATGAATGTATGGAGTGGCGTCGATGGAAGGTACAGGTGGGGGGTGGGCAGAGGCCAGCATGTGAGGATGGTCAGTGTATGTGTTTGTGGGCCAGGGTGGGTGGTTGTGGCCAATGAGTGAGAATAACTGGACAGGGGAGTAAAATCCATTCCTACTTTACATTTCTTCTAGGTCAGCGCCCACCAGAAGAAGGGTATTTGGCGTGTCATCACCAAGGAAGTGCAGACCCTGGGGGTCCACCATAGACGGAGCACCCACTGCTGCAAAAGGTGGGAGGACCTGCGCCGCTGGACCAAGAAGACGGCGGAGGCCCAGCTGGGCATGGCCTCCCAACGTGGAAGGGGTACCCGTCGCACCATGACCCCCCTGATGTACTGGATCCTGGCTGTGGCATATCTGGAGTTGGATGGGCGCTTGAGGGCATCACAGCAGCCACAAGGAGGTGAGTACTGTCTCATGCAGCTGACTCTGCGCAGTTTTTGAGGTTTCTGGGTGTGGGAAGAGGCAAGCATGCCAGGGTAGATCCCTTGTTAGGCAGGCTCGGTGCCAGTCCAACCCCAAAAGTCGTAGTGGCCTTCTACACCTAGTCAGGCTCCTGTGGGTTCCAGGTGTGCGTCAAATGGGTATAGGCACAGTCCACCATTGGCATGTGATTTTCCCCAGAACTGTTAGTGCATGGCCTAGTGCATAGGGCTGCTCCCTGTGTGTTGTGTCCGCCAACTGTGGTGTTGTTGCAGGCATTGACCACGTCTCTCCTCTGTCTTTACCCCCATTTTTGTTTTGTCACCCTGTCCTTGTGTGCATTAGCATCATCTGGCGGAGGAGCAGTGGCACCGGAGCAGGAGGGAGCTGCAACCCACATGGCCCAGGAGGGTGAATGTACGGAGTCTGAAGGCACCAGTAGGACGGAGGGTGAGGGGAGCTCCACGACGAGGACAGGAGGAGACACCAGTGACAGCGACTCCTCCTCTGATTGGAGCTCCCTTGTGGTGGCAGGCACCTCTGTGCCCACCGCAACAACAGGTACAGCCACCAACCCCATACCAGCACCGCCCTTCCCAGGAGCCCCTCATCAAGATTCCCGTGCCCACTCACCCAGGAGGGTGGGCATCTCCTTCGCCCCAGGCACCTCAGGCCCTGCCCCAGTCAGCCCTGCTGCCCTCAGTGAGGAGGCTATTGACCTCCTGAGATCCCTCACTGTTGGGCAATCAACCATTTTGAATGCCATCCAGGGTGTCGAGAGACATTTGCAGCAAACAAATGCATACCTGGAGGGCATTCATTCTGGCGTGGCAACCCAACAGAGAGCATTTCAGTCTCTGACCTCAGTACTGATGGCAGCCATTACCCCTGTGTCCAGCCTCCCCCCTCCAACTTCCACTACCCAGACCCAATCCCCCCTGCCTCAGCCTATCCCAAGCACACCATCAGACCAGCATGCACACTCATCAACACACAAGAGTGGACATGGCAAACATAAGCACCACACATCCCACAGGCACTCACACAAGCACCGTTCCCATCCAGACAAACCAATATCTACTGCCTCCACTGTGTCCCCCTCCTCCATGTCCTCCTCCTCCCTCCCAGTCTCATCTCCACTCACACTTGCATGCACTACATCCTCAGCCACTACCTCCATCACCAGCACGCCCATCACCACACACCGCTCACGTGCAATCACCACCCCACTACCTGTGAGCCCTCCTCCCAAAGTACACAACCGCCAGCACACACCCACTCAACAGCCATCCACCTCACAACAGCCTCCAGCCCATGCACCCTTACCCAAATTCAGCAGACGTACACCTCCTACAACCACAACCTCTTCCTCCTCTCCCAAACCCCCTCCATCTTCCCTTCCCAGTGTGTCTAAAAAACTTTTCCTCGCTAACTTTGACCTCTTCCCTACACCTCCCCCTCGTCCTTCCCCTAGTGCCAGGATGTCCAGATCCCAGCCCAGCACCTCAGCTACGAAATCATCCATCACTATGGTCCCTGTAAGTCCTGTACCATCGCGGGCCACACCCATCAGGGCTGCCAGTACGCCACCTAATGAGGCCAAGGATCACCCTATTCTGCCACCTGCCAAGGTGAAGAAGGACACAACATGCCGTAAGGACAAGCCTCACCAACCAAGCAGCAAGGTCTCCTCCAAGACAGTGCCAAGGTCCCAGCAGCGACTTCCAAGGTGGGGAAGGGACACAAGGCTAAAAGAAAGTCAGCTCATGGCACGGAGCCTCAGGGTGAGGGACTGGTGACACCCCTTCTGCAGGTCAGAACAGCAACCTGTACTACGGTGGACACAGCCACAATCACCTCCACCTGCACCGCAGCCTGCACGTCTGCTGCCTCTGATCCAGTCCCCAGCATCATCCCCAGTGGGCAGCCGTCCGAGGCTGCAGGAGACGGCCTAGTGTCTCCCTCCGCAGGTGCTGACACATGCACCACCGCTAGCTTGTCCGCCGTTGACACCGGTGCAACCACCGCCACCTGCCCCGCAACGTACTCAGTCTGTGCCACCACAGCCGACATGGACATCATCCCCAGTGGGCAGTCGTCCGAGACTGCAGGAGACGTCCGGGACCTTGCACAGCGTTCATGAGTCACCACAACCAGCACTGGCAGGACCAGCAGTTGGCAGGCTGAGTCGCCGCACGGTGAAGTGTGTCTCTGCCTCCATGGAGTATCATGCTACCTGTTCCCAGGATATCTCGTGGCTCTGACACCCAGGTGCAGGAATGGGAACTGCCACACACCATGTGAAGCACTCTGAGCACTAAGCCCCCTCGAGAACCAGTGAAGAAAAGCATCCACTATCCCAGTCCTTGGCAGGATGAAGCACTCTGGGCACAAAGCCCCCTCCAGAACCAGTGGAGAAAAGCATCCACTCACCCAGTCCTTGGCAGGATGAAGCACTCTGGGCACTAATCCCCCTCCAGAACCAGTGGAGAAAAGCATCCACTACCCCAGTCCTTGGCAGGATGAAGCACTCTGGGCACAAAGCCCCCTCCAGAACCAGTGGAGAAAAGCATCCACTCACCCAGTCCTTGGCATGATGAATCACTCTGGGCACAAAGCCCCCTCCAGAACCAGTGGAGAAAAGCATCCACTCACCCAGTCCTTGGCATGGTGAAGCACTCTGGGCACCAAGCCCCCTCCAGAACCAGTGGAGAAAAGGATCCACTAGAGAGACTATGACTTTGCACTCCCCAGGACCAAGCAGTGGGCAAACCACCCACTTGAGAGACTTGTGAGACTGTGGCTTTGCACTCCCAAGGACCAAGCAGTGGGCAAACCACCCACTTGAGAGACTTGTGAGACTGTGGCTTTGCATTCACCAGGACCAAACAGTGGGCGAACTACCCACTTGAGAGAATTGTGAGACTGTGGCTTTGCACTCACCAGGACCAAACAATGTGCAAACCACCCACTTGAGAGACTTGTGAGACTGTGTCCTTCCACTCCCCAGGACCAAACAGTGGGCAAACCACCCACTTGAGGGACTTATGAGACTTTGGCTTTGCACTCCCCAGGACCAAACAGTGGGCAAACCACCCACTTGAGAGACTTATGAGACTGTGTGTTTGCACTCCCCAGGAGCAAACAGTGGGCATGGAGCCCCCTCGTGGAGCAGTGGCGTCATCCCTTCATCTCGCTGAGGTGCTCCACTCCCCTTGCCCCTGAGGTGCCTGTTTTTTTTCGACCTGATGCCCCAGCAGTGTCCTCTCCGTTTAGAGGCAGGTATCATGTGTGGGCTTCGTCCATGCATTTTGGGACCACTGGTCCACGGACAATGAATGGAATACTATCCGGACTTGTGTAGTTGCTGTACATATTTGTATATACTGATCTGTTACAGACCTGTTTCCACATCTAAATTTTAGATGATTACACTTGTTACAATCATTTCCTTTTGTCTTTGCATTCTTCCAGAGGGTTACGGGGTGTATATGTAATGTTGCGGCATGTGTTTGTGTGTATGGTGTTGTGGGTGAGGGTGGGGGTGGAGGTGTTGCGTGTGTGTGTCACTCTCTTTTTCCTCCCCCCCTCCCTTGTGCGCTAGGTGCAGTACTCACTGTGGTCGTCGCCGGCGTCTTTGCTGCTCCTGGTAGAAGAGGAGGTAAACCTACATTGGTAGCACCTGTAACTCGGGCTCCATGGCGTCTTGGTTCCTCGTTGGGTGTCGAGAGGTGAGTGGTTTCCATTCCAAGTCCTGTTTCCACCGTGCTTTTGATGGCGTTGGTACCACCCCTTAAAAGCTGGCGGTTTGGTGCCTCGTAATACAGTGGGCGGTACATTGTCTTCCGCCTGTCTGTTGGTGGTTAACGCTGCGGTGTTTGTTTCTACCGCTGTGGCGTTCGGAGTGTTAAAGTGGATGTCTGTGTTGGCAGTTTCTGCCATGGTCGTGATTCTATTTTTTTTACAGCAGGCCTGTTTACGGGATTACCGCGCCTTTAACACCGACCGCCAGGGTTGTAATGAGGGCCTATATATTTAATAAATTTCCCAAGTTATTGATTAGTGTCTCTATAAATTATTATTGAACCATTTTTGGATTGCATTGAAGGGGGTTGGCTATTTTTGTTTTACATCTCAAACAGTATCATGTCACCCCTTTCCCAGAGATTAACCAGAGTGGAGATCCATAGGGTGTCCTATTTTGTAAAATCTTCCAGGGGTCCCACTTCCCATAGTAAGTCATTGTATCACAGTGGATTTTTTTCTTTTAGGGTGCCCTTCCATCCTAGGTATGTGGTCGATTCTCTCCAGGCCACCATTACTGTCTCTGTATGGCCAGGCACTCGTCCTCTGGGGTGAATCTTATAAAGTACTGTGGGTTATCCCTTGAAATGTATGTATCCACTCTTATCGTTCATTCCTGCATGTTAATTTGTGTTTCCTCTGGTATCGCCATCCCCATATTCTTTCATTTTACAGGGGCTATCTTCTGTTTTCTCCATGATACTGTTTGAAACCCTGAGAGAGTAATACCAAATGGCAGAAACTGGAAGATACGGATACAAGCAGGCCAGACATGCTCTCCCCACTCATCTGCGACTGGTAACAGTAGTGAAAGAATTGACCCTCTTGGAAGACTTACTATTGACTGTTCCACTGACAAAGGGTACAGTATTGCAGACATAAAGGTATATACTTAACAATATTCGGGACATACTCCAGACTCTCAAGCCATCTTGAGAAAACGACGTAGGGATGCTAGACCAAGAGGAGTGAGAGGAGGCATTGAGAGGCCTACGAGAAATAGTGATAAGATAGGAGTTTCCTCTAATTCAACTCTGTATCTTTCACAGATCCTATCCCTCAGGAAGTCTCATGTACGCGATAGGAAGGGCCCCCGAGCTGTGTAAGAGGCTGCAACCAAGAAGTCTCCTTCTTTCAGCTGATATGGGCTTGCTCAATGTTTCAAGAGTGTTGGAGGGATATTGAAGAAGGTAGTTTGCAGGTAATAGGTAGGCCAGTTGCTAGAACAGGTAAGAGGCACATCATGAATATCTCAGGTGATGACATACCTAAATACACCAAATTATGGGTGGCACCGGCCTTGATAGTAGCTAAGAGGCACATTTCACGGAAGTGGAGAGCCGGAAACACGCCATCAAGGACAGACTGGACAGGGACAGGGCCTGGCACATGTTAGCTGAACAATCAATAGATCGAGGGAGAGGATGACCCAAGTAATAAGAGAAGTTATGGGGACTAAAGTATGCTCCGAGGGTTGTAGGACATATAGCTCACACCTATGGACAACATACCCCAGGGGTGGGGAGTGTGGGGGGGATGAGCTGAACCACAGGTATACAAAATTCACATGGACACTCAACGAAATCATACACTTGTCACCAAATGTATCATGGAAGTGACAGTGATATGTTGTTAATTTTCTTGACGTTTGCCCCGAACATAAATAAAAATAATTAAAAAAATATATAAGGGCATTAACATTAAAGTAAGCCAAAAGCAACAATTCCTCAACCTGCATTTCCAGTGATCAAATGACCACAATTAGACATCCCATGAGAAGATACTCTTCTGTCATTGGTCTCCCAAAGTGAAGTGATAACTCTGACAAAGATGCCGGTGTTTTCAATGCACCTTTTCTAGAAACAAGTTCACTAAAGTGTGCAGTGGAGCTAGCAGTGTGAGAAGCAGCCACGGATAAAGGAGCAGATTTTGACAGAAAAGTAAGGCTGGTGTACCCATCACTCTCATAAATGATTACAACAGAATAGGTGAGTTAGATATGTCACTGCTGAACATGTTCCTTAACTTTGCAGTTTGCACTTTCAGCGCCCATATCAAGAGGTAGAAAAGCTACTTTCTTACAATGGCATGGACTAACTTTTCATTCTCGTTTTCCATCTCTCAGTGGCTCTTCTAATAACAGTGACAGTCAATTTGATGGATAAAACTTTGCCACGATAACAGAAAACTCCAAGGCAGATTGTCCATTGCCTCTATGGTGGACAGTCTGGATCCCCCAGACAGAAATTTCACAATGAATACCAAAAACATTCTTTACATTTCTGCTAAAAGGGGGGAGGAGATTTGAACATTTAAATGTAAAAAAGAACACAGCTCGTTTAAATACTCCTCAATAAAAAAGGCCACTTCCTATCAGATGAAGCATATGTGGGTCAAAAGGTTATGTCCAATGCCAATTCAAAGGCCAACTAACCTATTTGGTTTCAGCGTTCACAGTGCAATCTTTTTCCTTTGAGCCATGCCACAAAGCTAAAGGCTGTTTCATCCTGAACAAACCTTTAAATATTGCTTCCAGTAACCCAGTTAGTCAGACAGAATATAATACTGAAGCTTGAGTCTCAAAACTACCAAATCTTCCCCACAGCTCCTTGCCAATTTCCTCTATACTGAGGCTCAAATCAGGCAGTAGAACACATGTATATCCTTGGAGAACACATCCTTACTTACTATTCGTTATCTGTGTCATGAAATACAGAAAAGTATACAATTGAGGTATTCTCCCTCTTCAACCATAAGCCGTTCACTTTTGTGATCTACTAAGAATTTGGAATCTCTCCATTTGAAAGCTTTTACAGTACATTGTGGAAACTTAGAGGAGCTTGCTCTATTTGCTTTTAACTGGGGCATGGTAATGTCAGTCTTTTTTTCCACTTTGATCTCAAACTCATGTCATCCAAATCAGCAGATAGGTCTTTCAGTTTTAAGGAAATCTTGTATGGTTTAAGATGCGCTTGCATGTGAGTTATTCCACTCTTTTCTTTGGCTTTCAGCACACAATCCACATTTGAGCTAGGCCTATAATTTTAAGATCCTTGGGTTCTAATGGGGCCTTTTGTAGTAACTAGATACTCTAAGCGTATTAGTTCTTTTTCTGTTGTTGTTCATACATTTCTTATAACTTGGATCACTTCATCATGTGGCAGGCTTTATTCAAGTTATAAATCACCTTTACTGATGTGTCTCCACGTCTAAAAGTAATGTCACCCTTGCTGCTAATTATTTTGTAAATTTCAGCTGTTTCAGCTTGATTTTCTATTGCCTATCCATTGCATTCAATAGTCGAAAAAATGTTGTATCTATATGAATTATCCTTCTTTCCAAATTGCTGGTTTTTATGTGTTTCCTTTTCCCTTTTCACTGATGCCAGGAGCGCCCTTTGCCTCTTCTTCTCATCCACCGTAGGCTTTTCTTCGCCTGAGATCATCTCAATGCAACTATAAGGGAAAGGTGTACACAGATGAAAAAACTGTTCTTGGTTGTGACACTCTTAGACCTTTTAAAAGGAGCCCTCGACCATTGGAGGACTCCACATCTCACAGACTTTCAAGTGTACTCTTACTCTTCGATGCGCTCTCCTGGGGGTCAGCCTCATGTCGGACTGTCCACTACTGTGCACTTGTGAGAAATGTGCATTAGCACATTTTAATTCCCCTTTTTCTCCATGTACCATCCTACCCAGCCTGGGTACCAACTAGTAAATACACCACACGTGGAGCTGTAATATAACACTTTTTTACTTCTTTAATCTTCTGTGTGTAACCGTAAACACAAAATTCTAAACCAGCATTCACTTCACCAAGTTCTAAATGCTTACATCACCAACCTATGGAGTCTATCGGGAGCTGTTATGCTCATTCACAACTCATACAACACTCCACTCTACAGTGAAAGTATGCTCCCTGCTAAGATATTTCCATGGAGTATGAGGAATTCCAATCCTCTTCCTAAATTGGAAAGGCTTATAGGTCTACTTTTTCCACGAGACTTGAGCATTTAAATCAATCCTATACTCAGAAAAAAGTTTGTGAGTGATGCTATTGTATTTATCCATGCCAAATAATGTTGCTCTTCAATGGCTGGCCTGCCTCCTTGCAACATTCCCACTCCATACCCCATTGAGTACTCAGATGTCACATGATTTCCTTGTTACAAAAACCCTATTTAACTTGGCAATTGCTTGAGCATTGTTGCCTTCTAGGTACATGCACACTGATAGCAGTTGACAGTATCTTCCAATCTGCCAGTATGGTGGACAGCTTAACACCACACACTTTGCTTTGTCTCCATCTGTGGTTTTAGCCTAATAACGTTCTAGCTCATGTCTC
The DNA here is from genome assembly GCF_031143425.1 of Pleurodeles waltl. Classification (NCBI taxonomy): domain Eukaryota; kingdom Metazoa; phylum Chordata; class Amphibia; order Caudata; family Salamandridae; genus Pleurodeles; species Pleurodeles waltl. The sequence continues at coordinate 1,658,406,861 of NC_090444.1, read as the reverse complement.
ACTTACCATTTTTTAAATTCTTCTATTTGTTGCATTCTGAGCTATGGCAGACCCCACTTTTTTAGGTTCACAGCCTCATGCTCCTTTCTTAGTATAAAGGCGCACTTTCCCTGTTTTCACCACGGCACACCAGGCTTGAAATAGAGAATGTGCACCCTATTATGATGAATGCCCTGCCCTAAGGGCAGCCGCAAAGTTTTATTGCCTGGGGTCAGCGCATTCAGGTGAAATGCAGAGCGCCTGCTTCAGTTCTGATGAGATATGTTCTATTACCACCTATACCACTGATCATGCTATTTGTGATGTAATCTGTGAAATTCAGTATGAGCAGAGCATCAGAGGCGTACGAGTTAAGGTTCATAGCTACCTTAATTGGTGGGTGCCCAATGTTTTCAGGTTTTGTAGCAAAGACTATGGCCCAGATTTAAGATGTCCTAGTGCCACTTTAACACTGCCTTAGCATAATTTTTTTGACGCAAAGGTGGCACTAAGGTGGCCTTTTCCCCCGCCATATTTACAAACTGGTGCAATGGATGCATTGCGTCACTTTGTAATCCTTTGCACCACATTATGCCTGCATCTGGCATATTGTATGAAAAGGGGGATTCCGTCGTTAGGGGGACCACAAAAATGGCGCAAAGAAATCTATGAGATTTCTTTGCATCATTTTTTTTGCCATTTTTAATGCCTGCCTAGAGCAGGCATTATAAGGAGGCTCCCATTGGTTTTAATGGGCCTCTGGGTGCTTTGAAGGATTAGCGTCAACATTTTTTACTCTAATCCTGGAAAGTGCCGAACTAGTGTCAGAAACTCTGAAGCTAGTTCCCTAACTACTGCCATAGTGTGCTGTATATTAAATACGGCGCACACATTGTGGCGTTAGGGGGGAGCTAAGGGGTGCAAGAAAAGTGGCGCTGCACCGAGGCGCTGCACTAGGTACAACGCCACTTTTCATAAATCTAGCCCCTCTATGCTCTAACACATTCTGCACCCAGCACTCATACACTCACATCTACTGTGCATGGCATTTGGGTGTAAACAGTATATATTAGGTTCAGAATGTTGCCTTTTGCTAATTGCTCTTCATAGCAAATGTTCCAATAAATTCACTGCGCACAACTTTGGATCGTGCAGATCAAGCACTGGGTACAGAGCGTAACCCTCATCCATGTCTCTTTGAACAGCCTGCCAACAGCCCTGCACAGGGCACAAGCTGTGCACCTAAGCTGTACCTTGTACTCATTAAATGCGCTAATAAACACACTTAACAGAAACTTTGGCCAATTGCAACCAGGATGGGACACAATACGCTGTGAATCTGTTGTAGTACGTGAGCATTCCCTCTGCCCCAAACCCAGGAGTCGCAGAGTTTTGGTCAAAATCTGTATCTTCTTTTTATGCTCTGTGTTAGAAATGGGGTCTTTGGTTGACAGTCAGGTTGCCCCCTGTTCAAGCAAGGACCCTCACTCTAGTCAGGGTAAAAGAGAATCACCCTCAGCTAACCCCTGCTTACCCCCTTGGTAGCTTGGCAGAGCAGTAGGCTTAACTTCAGAGTGCTAGGTGTAAAGTATTTGTACCAACACACACAGTAACTTAATGAAAACACTACAAAAGGACACAACACCAGTTTAAAAAAATAGGTAATATTTATCTAAACAAAATAAGACCAAAACGACAAAAATCCGACATACACAAGTCAAGTTATGAATTTGTAAAGATTAAACTCAAAAATAGCGCTTAGAAGCACAAAATGCTTTGATGAGGTGTTAACAGGGCGTCGTTCCCAACAAGCTGACCCCAGTGGCACCAGACACGGAGTCGCGTAGACCCCCAAGTACCGTACCTTTGGTGAAGAGTGAAAACAAGCTGATGCGCAAAGTCGGGGATTGCAGCGTCTGTGTGAAACATTGAATCCGCGCACTTCAAGCGGCGTCGGTCACGACGTGGTGCGGCGAGTTCCACGGAGTCGCAGACTTCAGCGGGGCTGCAGGGGCGTCGGGCCTGCGAAGGTCATCGCGTTCCAGCAAAGGTCACGGAATCGGGTGCAGGCGGCGTCACAGGATTCAGCAGCGGCGTCCTTCTGAAGTCGTCCGAAGTCTGTTTTGTTGGATTTCCACCAGCTTTCCTTTCAAGGGCCCAGGGACTGGATAGGGCACCTCTTGTCAGAGGAGGAGTCTCTTCAGAGACTCCAGGTGCTGGCAGAGAGAAGTCTTTGCTGTCCCTGAGACTTCAAACAACAGGAGGCAAGCTCTAAATCAAGCCCTTGGAGATTTCTTCACAAGATGGAAGACACACAAAGTCCAGTCTTTGCCCTCTTACTCTGGCAGAAGCAGCAACTGCAGGATAGCTCCACAAAGCACAGTCACAGGCAAGGTAGCACCTCTCCTCAGCTCTTCAGCTCTTCTCCAGGCTGAGGTTCCTCTTGTTTCCAGAAGTGTTCTAAAGTCTGTGGTTTTGGGTGCCCTTATATCCAATTTCTCCTTTGAAGTAGGCCTACTTCAAAGTAAAGTCTCTTCTGAATGTGAAATCCTGCCTTGCCCAGGCCAGGCCCCAGACACTCACCAGGGGGTCGGAGACTGCATTGTGTGAGGACAGGCACAGCCCTTTCAGGTGTAAGTGATCACTCCTCCCCTCCCTCCTAGCACTGATGGCTCATCAGGAAATGCAGACTACACCCCAGCTCCTTTTGTGTCACTGTCTAGTGTGAGGTGCAACCAGCCCAACTGTCAAACTGACCCAGACAGGGAATCCACAAACAGGCAGAGTCACGGAAATGGTATAAGCAAGAAAATGCTCACTTTCTAAAAGTGGCATTTTCAAACGCACAATCTTAAAATCAACTTTACTAAAAGATGTATTTTTAAATTGTGAGCTCAGAGACCCCAAACACCACATGTCCATCCGCTCCCAAAGGGAATCTACACTTTAATCAGATTTAAAGGTAGCCCCCAGGTTAACCTATGAGAGGGACAGGCCTTGCAAAAGTGAAAAACGAATTTAGCAATATTTCACTGTCAGGACATATAAAACACATTACTATATGTCCTACCTTAACCATACACTGCACCCTGCCCTTGGGGCTCCATAGGGCCTACCTTAGGGGTGCCTTATATGTAAGAAAAGGGAAGGTTTAGGTCTGGCAAGTGGATACACTTGCCAAGTTGAATTTACAGGTAAAACTGCACACACAGACACTGCAGTGGCAGGTCTGAGACACAATTACAGAGCTACTCATGTGGGTGGCACAACCAGTGCTGCAGGCCCACTAGAAGCAATTGATTTACAGGCCCTGGCCCCTCTAGTGCACTTTACTAGGGACTTACTAGTAAATCAAATATGCCAATCATGGATAAATCAATGAACATTACAATTTACACAGAGAGCATATGCACTTTAGCACTGGTTAGCAGTGGTAAAGTGCTCAGAGTTCAAAAGCCAACAGCAACAGGTCAGATAAAATAGGAGGCAGGAGGCAAAACGATTGGGGATGACCCTTCAAAAGCAAAAAAGTCCAACACTCTGACCCTACTGTTTCAGCAGCTTTGCATGATGCAGTATGTGTGACCTTCAGAAGCCACCTTTGTCCATTCTTTATGCCCATGAATTCACTGTTATCTGCTTCAAACATTTACACACGTACTTGTAGGAAAGTACTATCTTTCTTGGCTTGTTACCCCCATTTTTACCTGTATGTCAGTATGTTTTTGCCTGTCTCACTGGGAACCTGCTGGTCAGGACCCCAGTGCTCATAGTTTATTGCCTAATGTGTGTGTGTGTATAGTGCTTAACTGTGTCACTGAGCCTCTGCTAATCAGAAACTAAGTGCTTATGCTCTCTCTGCTTTTAAATTTGTCACAATAGGCTAGTGACTTCATTTACCAATTTCAATTGGCACACTGGACCCCCCCCCCCCTTATAAGTCCCTAGTATATGGTACTTAGGTACCCAGGGCATTGGGGTTCCAGGAGATCCTTATTGGCTGCAGCATTTCTTTTGCCACCCATAAGGAGCTCAGACAAACCCTTCCACAGGCCTGCAGGTGCAGCCTGCGTGAAATAGTGCACACACTATTTAACAGCCACTTTCACTGCACTTAAGACACTTATAAGTCACCTGTATGTCTAACCTTCATTTACTGAAGGTTAGGTGCAAAGTTACTAAGTGTGAGGGCACCCTTGCACTAGCACAGGTGCCCCCACATAGTTCAGGGCCAATTCCAGGGAACTTTTGAGTGCGGGGACGCCATTACACACATGCCCCACCTATATATAGCTTCACAATGGTAACTCCGAATATGGCCATGTAAGGTGATTAAGATCATGGAATTGTCCCCCCATTCTAAATCTGGTATTGGGGAGCCAATTCCATGCAACCTGGGGGCTCCACCATGGACACCCAGTACTGCCAAACCAGCTCTCTGAGGTTTGCAATGCAGCTACAGATGCTGCCACCTCACAGACAGGGTTCTGCATTCCTGGGGTCTGAGCAGCTCAGTCCCAGGAAGGCAGAACAAAACACTTCCTTTGGGAGTTGGGTGTTACACCCTCTCCCTTTGGAAATAGGTGTAACAGACTGGGGAGGGGTAGCCTCTGGAAATGCTTTGAAGGGCACAGACGGTGCCCTCCTTGCCTAAGCCAGTCTACATCGGTTTAGGGACCCCCAGTCCCTGCTCTGGCGCAAAACTGGACAAAGGAAAGGGGAGTGACCACTCCTCTGTCCATGACCACCCCAGGGGTGGTGCCCAGAGCTCATCCAGTGTGTTCCAGACTTCATCCATCTTGTTTTCCAAGGTGTGGGGACACTCAGGAGGCCTCTGAGTGGCTAGTGTCAGCAGGTGATGTCAGAGACCCCTCCTGATAGGTCCATACGTGATAAGGTAGCCAATCCCCCTCTCAGGGCTATTTAGGGTCTCTCCTGTGGGTTTCTCTTCAGATTCTGCTTGCATGTTTCCATCAGGAATCCTCTGCAACTACTACTTCATCCTCTGACCTCGGATCGACCGCAGACTGATCCAGGAACTGCTGTAACAGCAACAAAGTTTCCAGAAGGGCTACATTTCCTCTGCAACTTCAGCTCCAGCCAGGAACTGCAACAGTTTCCAAGGTGTGCATGTTCTGGGGACTCCCTGTCTTCACCCTGCACCAGAAGGACTGAAGAAATCTCCAGTGGAGTGACAGAGTCACTTCCCTGCTCAAGCAGGCACCTTCTAAGTCAACGACCGGTCCTCTTGGACTCCTCTCCTGGTGACGAGCGTGCTCCATGGAACATAAAGGGTGGACCCCTTTGATACAGATTGTCCTGAGATCCTGCTGTCCCAATTTGGAGGAGGTAAGACCTTGCCTTCCCCGAAAACGACAGTATACCTGTGCACAGTGTCATCTTCTTCACTTCCTGAGGCCTCTGTGCACTATTTGCAAAATTCCTTCATGCACAGCCTGGCCCAGGTCCCCAGAACTCTACCCTGTGACGCTCAACTTGCTGAGTTGTTCTCCGGTGGCGTGAGACCTTCCTTTGTAGTGCTGCATCAACTGCATTTTGCACCTCCTTTGTCCCCATGTCCTGGGACTCCTGTGGGTGCTATCTGGTGTACTAAGGGCTGTATAAAGTGCTGAGAGCCCCTTCTTCCTCCTCACACAGAGTTGAGGCCCTCAGGTCCCTCCTGGGTTCAGATAGTGCCATTTTGATGCAAAACGCAACTTTGCCAGAACCAAGGCTTGTTCAAGAAATCCAGCACCAAAACTCGCCTGCATCCAACTTCTCTTTGTGGGACATCCTTGTATTATGCATGAACCCGCTGACATCTTCCTTGGGTGCATTTCTACAATCTTCATCCAACCGGGGACTCTTCTTTTGCACCGTCTTCTGGGTTGGCAGTGGCTCCTGTCCTTTCTGAAACTTCTTTTGACTTCTGGACTAGGTCTCCTTCCTTTGCAGGTCTTCAGGTCCAGGAATCCACCATTTGTTGTTTCCAGTCTTGCTTGGTTCTTGCAATAACTCTAATCACAACTTGTAGTGTGTCCTAAGGAAACTTGCAGTACTTTACTCCTGATTTTCTGGGCTCTGGGGTGGGGTAATTTACTAACCTTTACTGTATTCTTACTCCCCCAGTGATTGTCTACACACTACACTTGTCTAGGGGAGAATTCTGGATTTGCATTCCACTTTCTTAGTATATGGTTTGTGTTGCCCAGACCTATTTTCTACCATTTCATTCCATAGCATTTCCTATTGTTTGCACTATCCTATGTCTAATTACTTACCTTATTTTAGTGTCTAGTGTATATATTATGTATAATACTTACCTCCAGAAGGAGTATTAACTCTAAGAAGATGCCCTTGTGTCACCCAAATAAACCTTCTTTATTTTTGGTAACACTGAGTATTGTCTTTACTTGTGTATAAGTACTGTGTAACTATAAGTGGTATTGCAAGAGCATTGCATGTCTCCTAGTTCCGCCTAAGCTGCTCTGCTCTAGCTACCTCTATCAGCCTAAGCTGCTAGAACTCTACTACATTTCACTAATAGGGGATAACTGGAACTGGTGTAAGGTGTAAGTACCCAAGGCACCCATTGCAAACCAGGCCAGCCTCCTACAGTACTTTTATCACTGAACCGACTGCACACAGCCTTCAGCAAAGCACAGTGTGTAAGGGGAGAAAGGTGGACCTGTTATCATGTCTGTGCTTAATGCTCTTGTCCATAAACCAATGTACACTAGAAACACATTCCACAGGCTGGTATTAGCATAGGCTTCACATGGCAGGCTCTATGAACAGTGGACACTGGACCAAAATACCTATCACATTTGGATTTTTGATTATTAAGTTATACAATTTGATTTAAAGCCGGAGTGAGTCTGATTTCGAGCTCGGTGGTGAAAGAAACCCCACTTAGTAGTTCAGGAAGTGGTAAATGTTCTAGTGAAGGAGCGTCTACTGTAGGATCATCCAATGAGGCTCTCTACCAGTGGACAAGTCTTGCTCCGTATTTCAGACACTTGTGCCAAGAGAACCTTGGAAACAAACATAGGGCCTGGCCACAAAGCAAAACTGGCCCAACTGAGATTAGATCACATAATTTATGGATAAAACGTACATTACCAATGAAAGAATCGTCCATTACATTGTAAATTCCATAAAGGTCACTTTAAATTAGAATCTAAGCTGCAAACAAAATCAAGGTGATACCCTCTGGGTGAACCCTCAGCTAAGTAAAAGTACACCGAAAGAGAGGAGCGGGCAAACGGAATAATAAGGGCTAATGAAAAAGATTAATGACGGTTTAAGTTACATAGAAATATATGCTTTCCAGTGATGCCCTACATCCTGGACACAGTCTGGATTAAATTTGGTTCCCAGTTCCCATTAAATGTATTATTTGTATCTGTATGTGAAGACTCTTCCTTTCTCACGTTGCCCTGATTCCCCCATATACGATCCAGATCCTTTTGAATGATTGACAAAAAACTGGGGTGTTTCACTTGTGTGTTTTGCAAGAACGTTTTCTCCTCTGTCCTGTGAAGTAAGGAGACTCCATTCTCCAACGCTTCACCACCTTATAGAATAAATGTAATATTTTCTAAAATCTCCTTCTCTTATCACACCTAACTTATTCCCTTCTCCGCCTAGCAGCACTGGGGATTATTTTTAGATCTGAAACCAAAACAGCATTTGGCCTACTTAGGCACTCTTCATTCACAAAAATGTAGTGCTTCTGGTATTTTGAAAAACTTTTTTTCCATGACTAAGGGCCCATTTTGATTTCCCAGGATGCAGTGGTGTTAATTTCACAACCCTTGAATTTGGTGCCAGCAGGGGTCCTGTTAACTAAGGTTGAGCCCAGAGAACACTAATTGGGTATTACTATGATATTGATAATCCTGAGTCTGATTCCACTGATAATTATTTATTTTCCCTCACAAAGTTCTTCCTAGAGATTTTATCAGCAATCAACAGTCAAAATCTCCAGTTTCGTAATTCCATTTGGTCCGCTGATTCCTGTTACCAGCCCTATCAGTAATAAAGTAGATTTAACAATGGTGCCCTAAGTGGTACTGTTAGGAACGGGGTCTTTGGTTGGCAGTCAGGTTACCCCCTGTCCAAGCAAGGACCCTCACTCTAGTCAGGGTAAAGGAGAATCACCCTCAGTTAACCCCCGTTCACCCCCTTCGTAGCTTGGCACGAGCAGGCAGGCTTAACTTCAGAAGCAAGGTGTAAAGGATTTGTACCAACACACACAGTAACTCAGTAAAAACACTACAAAATGACATAACACAGGTTTAGAAATATAGATACTATTCATCCAAGCAAATCAAGACCAAAATGACAAAAATCCAACATACACAGGTCAAGTTATGAATTTAAAAAGCAAAAGAGTCTTAAATCCTTTAGCAAACAATGAGAACATTGTTAGAGTACAAAAGTACCTGGATAGTGTCAAAATAAAGCTGCACGGGCGAGTGCGCGTCCGAAAAGGCGAGCGATGCATTGATTTCTCACTTGCAAGCAAGAGCATGCATCGTTCCTCCTCTGGTTGGGTCGGCGTGCGTCATTTCTTCTCTCCCTCAAGAGAAAGATGTGTCGATCCAACAGGCACCTCGGGTCTGAGCAGGCTTTGCGTTGATTTTCCCCACCCAGCGATGTTGCGTCAAAATCTGGTCGCACAGTGTCAAGAAACTGCGCTGCGTGGGGGCTTGCGTCATTAACAGCAGCTGCTGTGGGTGTTGTGCATCATTTCTCCAGCCATGTTGCGTCGATCTCCCAGCCGCGATGCAGGTGGAGTGTCGATTTTAGCTGCGAGCCCGGCGGTGCATCGTTTTTTCAGCTGCAAAGCGGGTGGTGTGTCCAAAGTTTCCCTTCACAGCAGTCTTGCATGGAGTTCTGTCCTTTTCCACCAGCTGCACTTTTCAAGGGCCCAGAGACAGGTTATGGCACCACTTGGCAGGCAGGAATCTCAGCAGAAAGCCCAGGTGCTGGCAGAGAGAATTCGCTGTTGTCCCTGAGACTTCAACAACGGGAGGCAAGCTCAATTCAAGCCCTTGGAGATTCTTCACCAGTGGGAAGTCACACAAAAGTCAGTCTTTGTCCTCACTCAGGCAGAAGCAGTTACTGCAGGCCAACCCATTAAAGCACAGGCACAGGCAAAGGGGCAGTACTCCTCCTCCAGCTACTCCAACTCTTCTCCTTGGCAGAGGTTCCTCTTGGTTCCAGAGGTAATCTGATTTTCAGGGGTTTTGGGTGCTCTTCATATACCCTTTTCTGCCTTTGAAGTAGGCCTACTTCAAAGGAAAGTCTCCGTTGTTTTCAAAATCCTGCCTTGCCCAGGCCAGCCCCAGACATACACCAGGGGGTTGAAGACTGCATTGTGTGATGGCTGGCACGACCCTTTAAGGTGTAAGTGACAACTACTCCCCTCCCCTCAGCCCAGATGACCCATCAGGACATGCAGGCTACACCCCAGCTCACTTTGTGTCACTGACTTTAGGAGAGGTGCCACCAGCCCAACTGTCAAACTGACCCAGAAAGGGAATCCACAAACAAGCAGAGCAACAGAATGGTTTAAGCAAGAAAATGCCTACTTTCTAACAGTGGCATGTTCAAACACACAATCTAAAAAACAACTTCACTAAAAGATGTATTTTTAAATTGGAAGTTCAGAGACCCCAAACTCTACATGTCATTCTGCTCCCAAAGGGAACATACGCCTTAATCATATTTAAAGGCAGCCCTCCATGTTAACCTATGAGAGAGATAGGCCTTGCAACAGTGAAAAATGAATTTTACAGTATTTCACTTTACGGACATGTAAAACATATAAGTACATGTCCCACCTTTAAAATACACTGCACCCTGCCCATGGGGCTACCTAGGGCCTACCATAGGGGTGCCTTACATGTATAAAAAGGGAAGGGTTAGGCCTGGCATGTGGGTACACTTGCAAAGTCGAACTGGCAGTTTAACCCCTTGTTCGCCATGGACGTAATGTTTATGTCCATGGATGCGCCTCTCAGGCACCACAGATGTAACCATTACGTCCATGTACCGGCCTTCGGGAAGCGCTAGCGCTCCCCCTGAGGACCGCCCCCCCACCCCACCAGGTCAGGGTTGGAAGGCAAATCTCTTGCCCTTCCACCCCAACCCCCCCCCAATGTTGTCAGCACACAATCGCGCACTGACATCATCAAAGTGTGCAAGACGCTCTGGAAGCCATTTGCTTCCATCGTGCCCAACAGAAAGGAGGTGAGTTTTTCCTCCAGGCGGGGTGGGGATTACTGTAAAAGAGGCATCAGGGGAAAGGAACGGGCTTTTCTTTCCCTCGATGTGTCTTTCAGCATGAATGCCCACTAGACACCAGGGAATTAGTGTGTGTTTGCGTGTGAGTGTGTTTACAGTGTGGGTAGCGACCCCTTGGGCAAGGGTCTTTCCCCTTGGGGGGGCATTATATTTATCGCCATTTCTGCCCCCCTTTGGGCAGATCGGCCTTTTCTTTTTAGGCCGATCTTCCCCTAAGGGGGGGGGGGGGCAGAAAGCCACTAGAAACCAGGAATTGTATTTGTGGCAGATTTATTTGTGTTGGGGGGCGGCCTATTCTTTTTAGGCCCATCTGCCCCCAAGGGGGGCAGAATCCAATTAGCGCCAGGGATGTGTGTGTGTGTGCTTTGTGTGGGGGTTGGCCCCTTGGACAAGGGTCACCTCCCAAAGGGGGTAATATAATTTAAGCCATTCTGCCCCCCTTGGGGGCAGATTGGCCTATTGTTATTAGGCCCTTCTGCCCCGGGGGGGGGGGCAGAAACCATAAAGACGCCAGGGATTTTGTTTGTTTTCTTTCTTTTGTTTTTTTCTGTGTTTGGGGGGTGCCCTTTGGGCAAGGGTCGCCCCCAAGTGGCAAAAAGCACTATTGGGCAGTTCTGCCCCCCTTGGGGGCAGATCGGCCTATTTGTATTAGACCCATCTGCCCCCAAGGTGGGCAGAATCCACATAGCACCAGGGATCATGTGTGTGCTTTGTGTGGAGGGGTGGCCCCTTGGGCAAGGGTCGTCCCCCCAAAAGGGGCAATATATATTTTATTGCATTTGGCCTACTTGTTTTTAGACCCTTCTGCCCCCAAGCAGAGAACACTAGACACCAGGAAAAAATTACATATGTTTGGTGGTGAGGTGTTTGTGATAATAACAGTTTATTTCTCATTTTTTTTCTAGTTCAAAAAAGCTTTTGCTTCCTTTGCTGTGGCTTGTTGTGGTTGTGGCAGTGGTTGTCCTGCGGTTTGCGTAGTTGAATGTTTTAGGTAAGTAAATAAATTTACTCCAAAGGAGTATTGTTGCCATGCATGAATGACATGTTTGTAGGTGGTGTACTGAATGCAGGATTGAGTGTGAAATTGTCCTTAGATTTATGCACAATGATTATTGTGTTGTCTTATGTCTAATTTTCTTTTTTTTTTCTTTTTAGTGGGATATCATTGGTGATTGCTGTGGCTGTGCAGAGTAGTTGCTGGTGAGTCAAGCTTTTTCAGACAACTGAGCGGTATTGTTTTTGAGTTTAAAACTCTTAGTGATAAAGCTACACTTTGTTTGTTACTTATCCTACACAGTGCTGGTTGTTGGTGGTGCATTTCTCCAGTTACGTTTTGTAGGAAGGATCATGGCTAGCCATAGGATGACCACTCAGCAGGTTGTTGGTGTGCTTTTTGAGTCGTCTTCTGACCATGATAATGAGACTGACTCAGCATCTGAGGCAGAGGAGGAAGTGCAAGATTCTGGAAGTGAATTTTCTGTCAGAGAGGAATCATCTGATGATGAAGCCACTCTCAGTGTTGATGAAGGGCCTGTTTTAGAGGAGGACACTGAAGTGCCAATGGTGCAGCAGCCAGCGGCTGAAAGGCGTCCCATTGGAAGACCTGACATGTGGGTTGCACGAAACATGGAGCAGCCGCAGTTGCCTGTGTTTATTGCTTTCCCAGGGTGTCTCGTTAATACGGAAAACCTTTTGCCTGTCAACTTTTTTGAGTTGTTTATGGACGATATATTCTTGGAAGAGATTGTTGAGCAGACTAATTTGTATGCAGAGTAGTATTTGAGGGACAACGCTGCCAGACTTAGGCCACACTCTACAGCTAGCCGGTGAATTCCCACAAATCTGGAAGAGTTGAAAAAGTTCTTGGGCTTATCTTTTTTGATGAGGCTGATAAGGAAGCCATCACTGTCTTCATATTGGTCTACTAGTCCCTTGATTGCAACTGCTATATTTCCTGCAATCATGAGTCGTAACCGGTATGAGCTTCTTCTTCGGATGTTGTATTTGTAGATAATGCTTTAGCCTTGCCACGAGATCACCGTGATTCTGACCGTCTTTTTCAAGAATAGAGCCGTCCTTGATCATTTGGTGGATCAGTTTTCAGAGATCTATGTTAGAGGCAGAGAAATATATGTAGATGAGTCTTTGGTCCTGTTCAAGAGTCGTTTGGTTTTTAGGCAGTACATTCCTAGCAAGAGGGCACAGTATGGAATTAAATTGTATATGCTGTCTGAAAGTAGTACAGGATATGTTTATAATTTCCAGGTCTACACTGGTAGGGATTCCAGTATTGACCCCCCAGGTCATCCACCCACTTTTGGAGTTAGTGAGAAAATTGTGTCGGAACTTGGTAGACAACTGTTGAACAAAGGTCACCATTTATATGTAGATAACTTCTACACTGGAGTTCAGTTGTTCAAGGAGTTGTTCAGAGTAGACACTGTTGTTTGTGGCACAATCCGCTCTAATCGGAAAGGCTATCCAAGAGAGCTTGTCTGTAAAAAACTTGAGAAGGGACAGTGCTGTGCCTTGTGGAATGATGAGCTGCTAGCTCCGAAATTTGTACACAGGAGGGTTGTGTACATGCTAACTACCATCCATGATGAGAGTACTTCACCTGTGGCTGTTTGGGGTCAAGTTGCTGAAGTGCGCAAACCTGTGTGCATTTTAGACTACAATAAGCATATGGGTGGTATTGATAGAGTAGATCAGAGGTTGGAAGCTTACACTGCTGCTTCTAAGTCTTATGTTTGGTATAAGAAATTAGCGGTTCGCCTGTTCCACTTGGCAACTTTTAATGCTTTTGTTGTGTTCAAGGATAGTTCTACAGAGTCAAGGATGACATTTGTGAAATTTCAGGAGTCTATCATAGTGAGCCTTGTTGTGCTGGAACAGGCAAGAGTTCCTAGAGAAGCAGTGGTGGAGGATGTGGCTAGATTGAAAGATTGTCACTTTGCTGAACACATTCCTCCCACGGCCAAAGAAACACTTTCCAGCTAAGAGATGTAGAGTCTGTTTTCGAAGAGGTATCAGGAAGGAGGCTAGGATGTACTGCCCTGATTGTCGTTCAAAGCCTGGTCTGTGTGTGGGTGGCTGTTTCAGGAGCTACCACACACAGAAGAATTATTGGGAAATACAGTGAGCATAAACAGCTGTTTTATATTTTCATATGTTCAGTTTCACGGTTGGCATTACTGTCATGTATTCAGTCAGAGCTTTTATGTTTGTAGTTTTGTCCTTATTTACAATTAGTGGTTTCTTTGTTGTTTAAAAACAAAAAAAAGTGATGCTGGTGTGTGTGGGGTGATGCATGGCTGGCGGTGTGTGTGGGGTGGCGCTTAGCTGGCGGTGTACGTATGGTGGCTCTTGCCTGGCGGTGTGTGTGGGGTGGTGCTTGGCTGGTGGTGTGTGTAGGGTGGCACTTGGCTGGCGGTGTGCGTGGGGTGGCACTTGGCTGGGGTGTGAGTGGGGTGGTGCTTGGCTGGCGGTGTGCGTGGGATGGCGTTTGGCTGGCGGTGTGCGTAGGCTGCCACTTGGCTGGCAGTGTGAGTGGGGTGGCGCTTGGCTGGCGGTGTGCCTGGGTTGGGCTTGGCTGGCGGTGTGAGTGAGGTGGCACTTGGCTGGCGGTGTGCGTGGGTGGCCCTTGGCTGGTGGTGTAAATATTGACTTGCTGTTGGCTACTGCAACACACTGCCAGGCAAACGCCAGTCCACTCACACCCATGAGGGCGTATGTAAGTGATGAGCCCTTGAGTGGCTCTGTCTGTCGATGAGAGAGTTGTAATGTGCTGGGCCTGTGGCTGGCGACGTGAATGGTCTTTTGTATGTCATGTATGAAAATTGAGTGAATGGTTTGTAAAGCGGTTGGTTCCTTGTCGTGGCTTTACAGCTCACGAGCTGTGAGTCATTGGTTCACTTTATTTGCCTTTTAGTTATTAACAATTCATTTCATTTTTGTGAAATATCTTGTTAATAAAATTTGATCTACTGAACCATCACTCTCCCTCATGTCAAATCCAACCAGTATGTGTGGTAAAAATAACAAAACTTGCTCCTCTGTAATCAGGCTTCCCAGCACACCCGTGACATGCTAGGTGTCTCGGGTGGGACCCCGATGATGAAGCATGACACCAACTTGGTTGGTGGGTGAGGGTTCTTTTTAACATAACCTAAGTGTGTTTCTTTTCACAATTTTAGTGTGTGGAACATCACATAAGTACGTGGATACATCAAAATAATCTATTGCAAAACTACCTGTGTTTGGGGGGTGGCACCTATGTTTTTGTTACCGGGGGCGGCCTTCATCTAGGAAAACCTTCCAAACCCAGACATGTTTTAAAACTAGACATCCCAAGGAGTCCAGGGAGGTGTGGCTTGCCTGGATCCCCCAACAGTTTCTTACCCAGACTCCTCTGCAAACCTCAAAATGTGCTTAAAAAGCATATTTTCCTCACTTTTCTTTGTAGGATCACTGCTCCGGCACAGATTTCCTACCACCCAGCATTCCCGTCAGTCTCCCAAGTAAACTGATACCTCACTTGTGTGGGTCCCCAAAGCAGAGTTAGCCTAAAATATGTGCTTATCAACTCGCTGTGCTAACCCCTCAATCTCTACAGGTTATTGGCATTTTTCTGTTGCAGGCATCTGGGCCACCCACACAAGTGAGTTATCATTTGTATCGGGAGACTTGAGGAAGCACTGGGTGGAAGCAAATTTGTGGCTCGTCTCAGATTACAGAACTTTCCGTCACCGAAATGTGAGGAAAAAAATGTTTTTTTTCCAAATATTGAGGTTTGCAAAGGATTCTGGGTAAGAAAACACTAGGGGATCCATGCAAGTCACACCTCCCTGGACTCCATCGGCTGTCTAGTTTTCAGAAATGTTTGGGTTTGGTAGGTTTCCCTATATGGCTGCTGACCACAGGACCAAAAACGCAGGTGCTCCCCCTCCCCCCAAAAACAGTTAGTTTTGTATCTGATAATTTTGCTGTGTCTACTTAGTGTTTTGGGGCATTTCCTGTTGCGGGGACGAGGCCTACCCACACAAGTGAGGTACCATTGTTATCGGGAGACATGGAGAACACTGGGTGGAACGAAATTTGTGGCTCCTCTCAGATTCCAGAACTTTCTGTCACAGAAATGTGAGGAAAAAGTGTTTTTTTACCCAAATTTTGAGGTTTGCAAAGGATTCTGGGTAACAGAACCTGGTGAGAGCCCCACAAGTCACCCCATAATGGATTTCCCTAGGTGTCTAGTTTTAAAAATTGCACAGGTTTGGTAGGTTTCAATAGGTGCCGGCTGAGCTAGAGGCCAAAAGCCACAGCTAGGCACTTTGCAAAAAACAGCTCTGTTTTCTTTGGGAAAATGTGGTGTGTCCAAATTGTGGTTTGGGGGTATTTCCTGTCGCGGGCACTAGTCCTACCCACACAAGTGAGGTACTATTTTTATTGGAAGACTTGGGGGAATGCTGGGTGGAAGGAAATTTGTGGCTCCTCTCAGATTCCAGAACGTTTTGTCACAGATATTCCAGAACTGTCTGTCACCCGAATCTGAAGAAAATGTGTTTTTTTGGCCAAATTTCGAGGTTTTCAAAGGATTCTGGGTAACAGAACCTGTTTAGAGCCCCACAAGTCACCCCATCCTCGATTCCCCTAGGTGTCTAGTTTTGAAAAATGCACAGGTTTAGTAGGTTTCCCTAGGTGCTGGCTGAGCTGGAGGCCAAAACCTACAGCTAGGCACTTTGCAAAAAAACACGTCAGATTTCAGTGTAAAAATGTGATGTGTCCATGTTGCGTTTCCTGTCATGAGCATTAGGCCTGCCAACGCAAGTGAGGTACCATTTTTATCGGGAGACTTGAGGGAACACAGAATAGCAGAACAAGTGTTGTTGCCCCTTGTCTTTCTCTACATTTTTTCCTTCCAAATGTAAGACAGTGTGTAAAAAATACGTATATTTGAGAAATGCCCTGTAATTCACATGCTAGTATGGGAACACCGGAATTCAGAGATGTGCAAATAACCACTGCTTCTAAACACCTTATCTTGTGCTCATTTTGGAAATACAAAGGTTTTCATGATACCTATTTTGCACTCTTTATATTTCTGCAAAGGAATTGCTGTATACCCAGTGTAGAATGAAAACCCATTGTAAGGTGCAGCTCATTTATTGGCTCTGGGTACCTAGGGTTCTTGATGAACCTACAAGCCCTATATATCCCTGCAACCAGAAGAGTCCAGCAGACGTAACGGTATATTGCTTTAAAAAATATGATATTGCAGGAAAATGTTAGAGTAAAACATTGAGAAAAATGTCTGTTTTTTTCACCTCAATTACAATATTCTTTCATTTCAGCTGTTATTTTCTGTAGGAAACCCTTGTAGGATCTACCCAAATTAACCCTTGTTGAATTCAGAATTGTGTCTACTTTTCAGAAATGTTTAGCTTTCCGGGATCCAGCATTGGTTTCAGACCCATTTCTGTCACTAACTGGATGGAGGCTGAAAGCACAAAAAATAGTAAAAATGGGGTATGCCCCAGTAAAATGCCAAAATTGTGTTGAAAAATGTGGTGTTCTGATTCAAGTCTGCCTGTTCCTGAAAGCTGGGAAGATGGTGATTTTAGCACCACAAACCCTTTGCTGATGTCATTTTCAGGGAAAAAGCGCAAGCCTTGTTCTGCAGCCCTTTTTCCCATTTTTCTTTTTAAAAAACGATTTTTTTTTTGCATTTTGGCTAATTTCTTGGTCTCCTTCAGGGGAACCCACAAAATATGGTACCTCTAGAATCCCTAGGATTTTAGAAAAAAAGGTCACAAATTTGGTGTGGGTAGCTTATGTGGACAAAAAGTTATGAGGGCCTAAGCGAGAACTGCCTCAAACAGCCAAAGAAAGGCTTGGCATCTGAGGGGGAAAAGGCCTGGCAGCGAAGGGGTTAAAACTGCACTCACAGACATTGAAGTGGCAGGTCTGAGCCATGTTTACAGGGCTACTAATATGGGTGGCACAACCAGTGCTGCAGGCCCACTAGTAGCATTTGATTTTCTGGCCCGGGGCACCTCTATTGCACTTTACTAGGGACTTACTAGTAAATCAAATAAACCAGTCATGGATAAGCCAATGTACATATATAATATAATAATTTATACAGGGAACACTTATACTTTAGCACTGGTCAACAGTGGTAAAAGTGTCCAGAGCAAACAAAACAGCAAAAACAGAGTCCAGCACACAGAAACAACCTGGGAAGTAGAGACAAAAAGTTAGGGGAGACCATGCCAATGATGCCAAGTCTAACAGGTACCCTAAGGTTGTTGCCTAACCACCGATTTTCAGTGTTGTGTCTTCCTTTTATGTGGGAAGCCACAGTATCCATGTTTCCCCAATGGCTTCATAAGTTTTACTCTTGTTGTCAGCGATTTTACTGTTCTTATTCATTTATGAAGAGTTACTGAGCAGCAAACATGCTGTTTAAACTCCTAATGGCATGATTTGAGGCAGAGACAATACAAACTATTAATTCATCAGCTCTTAACAATGTTATTTTTGTATTTTAAGAACCCACTATATCTGCATGCTCTTTTTTCTCTCCAACTCTCATGTTGTCATTCTGTCTTCTCACAGTTACCTTAATATTCACGGGGTGATTCCAACTACATTCAACGATTGTTGTCCTAGTGCCAGACATGAACCAATCCCTGCCTTCCGGGTAAGCAATTACAATAACGATTTATGTCTTAAATCCGCCTAAAGTTTTGTGCGTTGTGAGATTGGTAATTAGCAGATTAGCATCTCAAAGTTAAGTTATTGTTCAAATGCATTTTGACAGACAGAAACAGAACAAGACATTTTCATCGGTACCTAGTGCCAAAGCTACTTTGATTAAACTATTCCCTCAATATTTCCATCTCCATGTATTTACAGAATTTTGCAATTCCTCGCCGCAGCTACTTTTTTCTTGACTAGCACTACGTGTCGTTCCAACTCTCTTCAGAAAATACAGTTACATGTAAGATAAACTAATATTACACCGACATCAATATTTTGCAGCTAATAAAAAATGATGTAAATATAATTTTAGAATCAGAATGAGAGAAATATATATTGCCCTTACCCTGATGATTTATATACCCGCCGTTAGTGGCGGGGGTCGAACTGGTGACATGTTCCCAATTATCTATTGAGCGCAATGTCTCGGTTTGTGCTGGGGGCACCCTTAACTCAATGCATCCAGCTCAGACTAGGGCAGTGCGACTGATTGCATTGACAACGTTACTTTCTGTTCTCTGACAGTTCACACTGTGCTCTGGAGAGCTAATTAGTGAAACAGGGGGTCCATCTTTAACAGGAGGAGGACTGAGGACTGTTTGATGTGTCAGAGAGACATCATCTGCAGGTGGGTGCAGTTTGTGACTACACTAAAATTGCAGGGTGATGCCTGGGGTCCCTCTGATCCTCTGCCGTACTCCTTGGGGCTGCTCTCGGGGTGGAGGAGGGATACTGACTATGTACCAACTCTATTTGGTGCAAAGTCACTGTGCCTCCTGACAGCAACTTTGCCTCTTCACCCATGTCTGTAATACATCACAGGTGCAAAAGCAAGGTTTTTACTAATTTTCATGGGGCTAAGTGCCCATGCAAATGAAGAAATGCCACATTGCGATTGTGCTGGGCCGAAATATGCTCCAATACCATTATTTTAAAAGTAGTGGCACGGAAGCATGTGCAGCCCCTTCTATAACACCGATGTGTCCTAGGGTACACAAGAAAAGGCGGTAGGTGCCTCTTGAGCCTCTCGGACACTTTCTAGATAACAATGGCTGACAAAGCACCCAAGGAAGCCTAGACCTAATGACGGAGGGTCCTGGGTAGTCCTTCTTTCAGAAACTGTTTTGAATAAGAATGGACAAAATGGTATGCTTTCTGAAACAAAGTGTGATAAGCTATTTTCATCTTTTATAACGTGGTCATACACCCGTATAGGTTTCTTTGAAATGAGAAGCTGATGGTGATACTCATTAAGTGGGCAATTGTGTGGGGGCTCCCAGGACCTGTTAGATGATTTCATTATTTATCTTTCCAACAATGGGATTTGGTGTGGTGATTTAACTAGATCTATTGTCAGTTGTTGTGATTAGAACTTCAAGACTCTAGTTGATTACACAGAAAGCATATTGGGCTGTTTACATCTTGAAGGACTGGAGAGGGCCAGTGAGTTCCACAGTTGGGGAGTTGTGTCAGATACAGATCTACACCAGTATACACAGTTTTCAACGTTGGTACTTTTGATAGAAGGGAGTTATATCACCAAAGGGGGGATGCAACATTTCCTTCTCTTGCCTTTGCTACTCTTGATATCAGTACTACATAAATCATGTTTAATGTACGTAGTTCAACCCTTTCCCTTCCTACTAGCCACTGACAAGGAGTCAACCTTGTGGCGTTATCAGAGGTCAACGTGTGCATGATGTTATTTATGCTACCCCTGACATTTTAGTGAATTAACCTGATTTGTGGCCTAGATTCTGAACACCCAGTGATGGGAAATTGGATCTTAAAATCAATATTCAAACTGGCATGAATTGCTAGTGTGACATGGCCTCTTTGCTGAACACCCATCAGGAGGTGGGCAGCCTCCAAATAAATCAAGAAACTGGGGAAAGGGAAGACTTGTTACCCAAAGTGTGACTATAATAAAGGGATGTGTCTATGTTGATTATAACTGGCTGAGATATCAAAGCTTGAGTATGAACTTGTGTCCTGATTAAAGCTCATTGGCACAGTCCTCGGTAGTGGGTGTTGAAGAAAGGGTAAACCATGAGCCAGTAATAAAAAGCACTGCAGGTGTACGCAAAATAAGTCGACCTGCTTACACATATCTGTTTACGTGAACATTGTGGGTTGGATTAGCCAAATGAGTGACTCCTATGACTGGAATTTCCAAGAGGTGAAAAATGAGTAGGAGATGTGAGGGAAAATCATCTCACATGTGTTGTATTATGGATTGGAGTGAAAATGGATAAATAAGCAGATAGTGGTTGACATGTTACAGAGGCCATGAAAAATAAGAGTTTGTGGAAGCGACTGCCGTTTAGCTATATGGATGATTGAATATGTAATATTGTGGATTTATGATATTTATAATTGCGTGTGTTTATAAAGCGTGGACCTTGCCAAATGCTGATGCCGTATTGTACATAAGGATGCACACAATCAGTATATATGATAAGACAGCAAAATGATAAAATCATCACCTCATTTAAAAATTAGACATCTATTTTAAAATTAATGTCAAAGGAAAATTGTTTAAACAGAGACACTTTCCAACTACTTTTTAAACAGTAATACAGCAGGAGCAAGTCAGATTGCGCTCCAGAGAGTAGGGATAGCAAAGGAAAAAAGCTTAATTGATCTTACAAGACTTCTTGGCCGATGGAGCCTCGAGGCAAACTAGGGTCTTGCTAAGAGTTGAACATGTGTTCCCATAAATCTGAAGACTTCTTGCCAAGTAAATACTTAATCCCCTGGTAAAAGCCTTTTATGTAAGGCAAGCAATTTCAAAGTGAATTCAACCCTCGAGTAGCAGCTAACGTAAGGCTTTATGAATGGGGCTAATATGTTCACATTTCTTTGGCTATGCCATCATCCTGGATGCTGAATGTAATTGTCCACCAATATGGGACAATACCCGAGATTCAACCGAAGTTCTGAATGCCTGTGAAGCTGAAAGGAGTTTATATTTCAACCAGTTTTATTGAAAATGTAAAAGAAAATAAATATACATAGTGCGTTTTCTGTAAGAATCAACAGTAGGTTCTAAGAAGTGAATGAGCTACAACAAACATGGAAAACAATAACCTCATATAGGTCGTGTATCCTGCAAATGAGAGGGCTGAGTATAAACATAAAAGAAATCGTGAAATCAATCTTGAAAGATAAAAACATATATAATGCAGCTCTTTGAGAGATACAGATCATAATTAATAATTAAATACACTTAAAAGAGATTAAGGGAAAGAGAGAGAGGAGGTGCACACAATGCAGAGCAGAATATTAGAAAAAAGAAAGGTAGAGAGAGGGTGATCTAAATAAGACATTGGACTAGTGAAACTGGAACAGCAGAACCAATGGTAGGCGCACAATAAAGGTGACATAGTTCACCATGGAATCATACTACATGTAGGAACTGTGTACTGGTGTGCCACTCAGGGGGGTTTGGAATTCTGCAAGGATACATCAAGAGAGTCCCATAAACAGTGAGAACAAGACATAGTCAACATATTATCAGCCCTTGTGGTGGTGCATACCATATTCCACCATTTATTGAATGTGGTTTCCAATGTATATTTCCAGGATAGATCTTGCTCCAAGTGAAAGCATCAGGTCTAATAACTGCATACCTTCTTCAGGTATTGTTAAGGGAAGTCGTTCGGCCATTTGACCCAAGGGTATTGTGAGAAGATCGATCTTAAATGGAATTCCGAATATGTGTTCTATGATTGCAGTCAGGTCCAGAAGAGATGGACCAACTTCGTCCCCACAGCGCCAACAAGCATCAGAAGCACTAAGGCCTAGTTTATGGCGTCTGGAGGGGGTTCTGTATGCCTTGTGTATGGACCAGACTCTGGATTGAGGAAGTGCGGGTGTAATTATTGCCCTGAATGTAGATTGCCAAATTCTACTCCAAATGCCATCTGTGAAATGAGATGATTGAGATGGTGGAATGAGGGGCTTCCACTTCCTTATTATATTTTTAGATAAGGAAGTTTTAAATGGTTCTACAAATTTGAAGAGGTGTAAGGCAGAGTGACCTAGTCTCCTAAAATTACCAAAAAGAAAGGAAATATCAGGAGAGTGTGGACAAGGTAATTTCTGTAAAACTCCTTTGATTTTAAAGAAATTATAGAATTCTATATCAGGGGGGTCATGAGTGGCATGTAGTGTAGAGAATAGGATAGGTTTTGGGGAAGTGCCTAGATCACCTATTGTGTTTATTCCCGAGAGTGCCCACAAATCCACAACAAGGTCTACCCATACAGTCTAATTTTATGATTGTGCCACATGGAAGCTAGTAGTGAACCCAACTTACAGTTGACAAAAAGCTTATTGACTTGCAACAGAGCTGCAACAGTGTCTAGTACAATAGGACGTGTGTGGGCTATATCTAAATTATTGATGTGTTTGATGGTTAAACATCTCCTGTACGACGGTCATCAACACCGGCGGCGAAGACAACGGTGAGTACTACACCTACGACATAGGGGAGGGGGAGGCAAAAGACAGGGACACACACATGCAACACCCCCACCCCCACCCCCACCCTCACCCACTACAACACACACACCAATGCATATCCAAACATTACAGTAACAACCCCCAACCCCCCCCCCCCCCCGGAAGAATGCAAAGACCAAAGGAAATGAGTGGAACCATTGTAATATATCAAAATACAGTAACCAAGATATACATATATATATATATATATATATATATATATATATATATATATATATATATATATATATATATAAATATATATATATATATATATATATGTATATATATATCTACACATTATACATATTAAACAATATATACACCACGAATAGTAGTGCAGGTAATGTACAAGTCATTGTCCGTGGACCACTGGGCCCAAAATGCATGGGCGAGGCCCACACAAGATACCTGACCAGAAATGGAGAGAACACTGCTGGGGCATCAGATAGAAATACAACAGGCACCTCAGGGGGAAGGGGGGGCACCTCAGCCCGATGAGTGCACCACGCCAGATCCACGAGGGGGCTCCATGCCCATTGATGTATCCTGGGGAGTGCAAAGCCACAGTCTCTCAAGTCTCTACAGTGGGTGGTTTGCCCACTGTTCAATCCTGGGGAGTGCAAAGCCACAGTCTCTCAAGTCTCTACAGTGGGTGGTTTGCCCACTGTTACATCCTGGGGAGTGCAAAGCCACAGTCTCTCAAGTGGATAACAGTGGGTGGTTTGCCCACTGTTCAATCCTGGGGAGTGCAAAGCCACAGTCTCTCAAGTCTCTACAGTGGGTGGTTTGCCCACTGTTACATCCTGGGGAGTGCAAAGCCACAGTCTCTCAAGTCTCTACAGTGGGTGGTTTGCCCACTGTTACATCCTGGGGAGTGCAAAGCCACAGTCACTCAAGTCTCTACAGTGGGTGGTTTGCCCACTGTTCAATCCTGGGGAGTGCAAAGCCACAGTCTCTCAAGTCTCTACAGTGGGTGGGTTGCCCACTATTACATCCTGGGGAGTGCAAAGCCACAGTCTCTCAAGTCTCTACAGTGGGTGGTTTGCCCATTGTTACATCCTGGGGAGTGCAAAGCCACAGTCTCTCAAGTGGAGAACAGTCTCCACTGGTTCTGGAGGGGGACTGGTGCCCTGAGTGCTTCATCCTGTGCAGGACAGACTGAGTGGATGCCTTTCTCCACTGGTTCTGGAGGGGGACTGGTGCCCAGAGTGCTTCATCCTGCCAAGGACAGACTGAGTGGATGCCTTTCTCCACTGGTTCTGGAGGGGGACTGGTGCCCTGAGTGCTTCATCCTGCCAAGGACAGACTGAGTGGATGCATGTCTCCACTGGTTCTGGAGGGGGACAGGTGCCCAGAGTGCTTATCCTGCCAAGGACAGACTGAGTGGATGCATGTCTCCACTGGTTCTGGAGGGGGATTGGTGCCCAGAGTGCTTCATCCTGTGCAGGACAGACTGAGTGGATGCCTTTCGCCACTGGTTCTGGAGGGGGACTGGTGCCCAGAGTGCTTCATCCTGTGCAGGACAGACTGAGTGGATGCATGTCTCCACTTGTTCTGGAGGGGGACTGGTGCCCAGAGTGCTTCATCCTGCCAAGGACAGACTGAGTGGATGCATGTCTCCACTGGTTCTGGAGGGGGACTGGTGCCCAGAGTGCTTCATCCTGCCAAGGACAGACTGAGTGGATGCATGTCTCCACTGGTTCTGGAGGGGGACTGGTGCCCAGAGTGCTTCATCCTGCCAAGGACAGACTGAGTGGATGCATGTCTCCACTGGTTCTGGAGAGGACTGGTGCCCAGAGTGCTTCATCCTGTGCAGGACAGACTGAGTGGATGCCTTTCTCCACTGGTTCTGGAGGGGGACTGGTGCCCAGAGTGCTTCATCCTGTGCAGGACAGACTGAGTGGATGCATGTCTCCACTGGTTCTGGAGGGGGACTGGTGCCCAGAGTGCTTCATCCTGTGCAGGAGAGACTGAGTGGATGCATGTCTCCACTGGTTCTGGAGGGGGACTGGTACCCAGAGTGCTTCATCCTGCCAAGGGCAGACTGAGTGGATGCATGTCTCCACTGGTTCTGGAGGGGCACTGGTGCCCAGAGTGCTTCATCCTGTGCAGGACAGACTGAGTGGATGCATGTCTCCACTGGTTCTGGAGGGGGACTGGTGCCCAGAGTGCTTCATCCTGTGCAGGACAGACTGAGTGGATGCATGTCTCCACTGGTTCTGGAGAGGGACTGGTGCCCAGAGTGCTTCATCCTGCCAAGGGCAGACTGAGTGGATGCATGTCTCCACTGGTTCTGGAAGGGGACTGGTGCCCAGAGTGCTTCATCCTGTGCAGGACAGACTGAGTGGATGCATGTCTCCACTGGTTCTGGAGGGGGACTGGTGCCCAGAGTGCTTCATCCTGCCAAGGACAGACTGAGTGGATGCATGTCTCCACTGGTTCTGGAGGTGGACTGGTGCCCAGATTGCTTCATCCTGTGCAGGACAGACTGAGTGGATGCCTTTCTCCACTGGTTCTGGAGGGGGACTGGTGCCCAGAGTGCATCACTCTCCCCGTGACGGTCCCAGTTGCGTCACGGCTCCTGCCGCTCATGGGCTAGCGGTGCTTGACTTGGCAGTCCTTGCCCTGTTCAGCGGTCCTTGCCCTGTTCAGCGGTGCTTGAGTTTGAAGTTTCTGACCTGTTCAGCGGTGCTTGCCATGGCGGTCTTTGCCCTGTCAGCGGTGCTTGAGTTTGAAGTTTCTGACCTGTTCAGCGGTGCTTGCCATGGCAGTCTTTGCCCTGTTCAGCGGTGCTTGCCCTGTTCAGCGGTGCTTGCCATGGCGGTCTTTGCCCTGTTCAGGGCTGCTTGCCCTGTTCAGTGGTGCTTGCCATGGCGGTCTTTGCCCTGTTCAGCAGTGCTTGTCCTGTTCAGAGGTGCTTGAGTTTGAAGTTTCTGACCTGTTCAGCTGTGCTTGCCATGGCTGTCCTTCATTGCCCAGCTGGGCTGTGGCTGGCGGTCCTTCATTGGGCAGCCTGGCTGTGGCTGCCGGGGCCCTCCTGGGCAGCTGGGCTGTGGCTGGCGGTGGCCTCCTGGCCACTGATGATTGGGCTGCCCTCCTGGGCACTGACTCTGGTGGTGGCCTCCTGGTCACTGACGATCGGGCTGCCCTCCTGGGCACTGACTCTGGCGGTGACCTCCTGGCCACTGACGATTGGGCTGGTGGTGGTCTCCTGGGCAGCGGGTATGATGGCGGTCTTCTCCGCCGTGCTGCTCCTCCCAGACTTTGGCGATTTCTTCTGCCCCTTCCCCACCTTGGGAGGAGTCACAGCTGAGTGGACACTCCCCCCGGGACCCTTGTGGGCAGCTTTGCTGGCTGGAGTCTTCCCCCATGCCTGCCGGGCACTGTCCAACTTCTGGTGCTTCACAGGGGGGGGACTGGCTGTGCTGTGGCTCCGTGTCACACTGGCTGCCCTGGTGCCCGGTGCACTCCACATACCTCTAACAACAGGCACCACTGGTCCTGGAGATTTTTTGGCTGTGGTGCTAGTACGGGACCTATGAATTGGAGGGGGGGTGGGAAAGAGGTCAAGCTTGGTCAGGAAAAGTTTCTTAGAACACTGGGACAGGTAGCTGGAGGGGGTCTGGGAGTGGAGGAAGAGGAGGTGGTTGTAGGAGGTGTAACGTTTGTGGCTTTGGGTGCAGGTGCATGCGCTGGAGGCTGTCGTGAGGTGGATGTATGTTGGGTGGGTGTGTGCCTGCGTTTGTGTACTTTGGGAGGAGGAGTCACAGACACACTGGGAGAGGACACAGGGGACGTGTAAAGGGTAGTGGGGGTGGTAAGTGTATGTGAACGGGGTGTGGTGGTGGGTGTGCTGGTGCGGGACCTAGTGGCTGTAGTGGTAGTGCATGCAGGTGAGAGTGTAGACGAGACTGGGAGGAAGGAGGGAGATGACGAGAAGTGGGACACAGTGGAGGCAGTGGATGTTGGTGTGTCTGTATGTGTGTGATGCTTGTGTGAGTGCCTGTGGGATGTGTGGTGCTTATGTTTGCCTGAGCTTCCCTTGTGTGGTGAGGTGTGTGCATGCTGGTCTGATGGTGTGCTTGGGATAGGCAAGGGTACAGGGGATTGGGTCTGGGTGGAGGAAGTTGGAGGGGGGAGGCTAGACAGAGGGACAATGGCTGCCATCAGTGCTGAGGCCGCAGTTTGCAGGGTTCGATGAAGTGCAGCCTGACCAGAATGAATGCCCTCCAAGAATGCATTAGTGTGTTGCAATTCCCTTTCTACACCCTGGATGGCATTCAAAATGGTAGACTGCCCAACAGTGAGTGACCTGAGGAGGCCAATGGCCTCCTCACTGAGGGCAGCAGAGGTGACAGGGGCAGGGGCTGAGGTGCCTGGGGCGAAGGTGATGCCCACCCTCCTGGGTGAGCGGGCACGGGGCGAAGGCTGAGGGGCTGCTGGGAGGGCGGTGCTGGTAACGGGGTGGCGGCTGTACCTGTAGAAGTGGGGGGCACAGATTTTGCCACCACCACAAGGGAGCTCCCATCGGAAGACGAGTCTGTGTCGCTGGTTGCTGATCCTGTCCCCGCCGTGAAGCTCCCCTCGCCCTCCGACCCACTGGTGTATTCTGAGTCCGTGGTGTGGCCCTCCATGGCCATGTGGGATGCAGCTCCCTCGTGCTCCGGTGCCACTGTACCTCCGCCTGATGATGCTGATGCACACAAGAACAGGGAGACCACAAAAAGGCGGGGGACGACAGAAGAAAGACCGGTTGAGAGCATGGCTTACCGCTACCGTTGGCGGACAATACAGACACAGCAGCCCCCTGCACTACGCTGCGCTGTTGGACTCTACAGATGCAGTCCCTGGGATATGGCCTACATGGCTATGGTCGACATCTGCACACATAGATGACACAGGGGCTTGTATACCTGTACTTGGCACTCTACAGAGGTGGGGTGGAGTGCCACATGGCCTGCATTACGGAGGGGCATAGCCTACGGAACTCGCCCTGGCCTAGGGGAACCCACAGTCCTCCTCCCCCACCCAGACGCCTCCACTGCGCGTATAGATAGGAGAATGTGCTGATACTCACCCCCTTGTGTCTGCTGTGATGCCCTCAAGCGCCCATCCAACTCCGGGTAGGCCACCGCCAGGATCCGGAACATCAGGGGGGTCATGATCAGACGGGCACCCCTCCCACGTTGGGAGGCCATTTCCAGCTGAGCCTCCGCCGTCTTCTTGCTCCAGCAGCGAATGTCCTCCCATCTTTTACGGCAGTGGGTGCTCCGTCTGTGGTGGACCCCCAGGGTCCGGACGTGCTTGGAGATGGCACTCCAAATATCCTTCTTCTGGTGGGCGCTGACCTACATGACATGTACAGGGGAAGAAGAGAAGTCATTAGCAACTGCACCGTTGAAGTGAGTGGCCCCCATCCCTACCCTTGCCATGTGGCACATGCATTCACAGTCCATCATGCACGCAGAACCGTGGCCCCTTCCTTCTTACAACCAGCCCTCTCCACTCAGGCATAGCCCATACAACATGCTCCCTGTGTACTTACCAGCTGGTCTGGAGGACCGTAGAGTAGCGTGTACTGGGGGAGGACCCCGTCCACGAGCTTCTCCAACTCCTCTGCAGTGAAGGCAGGGGCCCTTTCCCCAGACGCACAAGCCATTGTCTCTTCCAGACCGAGGTCACAGCAGCACTTGCAGTGTAGGTCCTCTCCTGTCACAGATCAGGTATCGAGTGATTGAACAGATAGAAAATGCTGGTCACGTCCGCGGCGGTGACGTCTGCGGTGGTGACGTCCGCGGCGGTGCATACTATCATCGCCAGCGCACTTCGTCGTTGGCTCCTGGGACCCATAGGGTCCAATGTTAACCAATGCAGCATTGCGCCGCGCTCTTCGACCGCCTACTGTGACGGTGTACAACACCAACGCAGTTACCTCACATCCCATTGTCCCACTTTAGAGGTCAGGCAGCCGCCATTTCAGGGGCCCACATTGCGTCATTTTCAACTGCGTCACACATACCTAGGCCTAGACTCAACACACATACAAACAACTTTTTGGATTATGTTTCGTGTTCTGTGTAGACTGTGGGTACATACCTCTGAGTTGTTTGACTCTGTGGTCGCTGTTGTCCTTCCTAGGCACCGTCCGCTGGGACATGTGAGGAGATGGTTGAATCCTCCGGTGTACCGACTGCTGGTGGTCCTGTTGACAATGGAGGAGCGACATTTAATCATCACCTACAGGTTTGGCCATGCCACAATCCAGGAACTGTGTACCCAGTTGGAGCCTGACCTGATGTCAGCAATCCGCCATCCCACAGGAATCCGCCCTCAAGTGCAGGTGCTATCAGTGCTCCATTTCCTTGCAAGTGGGTCATTTCAAACAACAGTGGCCACAGCATCAGGGATGTCCCAGCCTATGTTTTCCAATGTGTTGTTCAGAGTGTTGTCTGCCCTTCTGAAACACATGCGGAGCTACATCGTTTTCCCTTAGGTGTAGGATTTGCCTACAGTGAAAGGTGACTTCTATGCCCTTGGACATATCCCTAACATCATAGGTGCCATTGATGGGACCCATGTAGCTCTGGTCCCCCCCCCACAGGAGTGAACAGGTGTACAGGAACCGGAAGAGTTATCATTCCATGAATGTACAGATGGTATGTTTGGCAGACCAGTACATCTCCCAGGTAAATGCTACGTTCCCTGGCTCAGTGCATGACGCCTACATCCTGCAGAATAGCAGCATCCCTTATGTGATGGGTCAACTCCAGAGGCACCGGGTGTGGCTATTAGGGGACTCTGGTTACCCCAACCTGTCATGGCTACTGACCCCAGTGAGGAATCCCAGGACCAGGGCAAGAGGAACGCTACAATGAGGCCCATGGGCGGACTAGGAGGGTGATAGAACACACCTTCGACCTCCTGAAGGCCAGGTTCAGGTGCCTCCATATGACAGGAGGTTCCCTATTCTACTCACCAAAGAAGGTGTGCCAGATCATCGTGGCCTGCTGTATGCTTTACAATTTGGCTTTGCGATGCCAGGTGCCTTTTCTGCAGGAGGATGCTCCAGATGACGGTGTTCTGGCAGCTGTGGAGCCTGTCGACAGTGATGAGGAGGAAGCAGAGGAAGAAGACATTGACAACAGGGACTCAGTTATCCAGCAATATTTCCAGTGACACACAGGTGAGAAAACATTCCTCCCTACTACAAGTACTTTCACACTTCTACCTCTATCCTGTCTGTCGATTTCAACCAGTATATGGTAACTGAGTTGTACATTTCCATTACGGTTTCACAGGTGTGGTTTCCAATGTGTGTCATCTGCATAGATTCCTCATGGACTTGAGATGTGTGACATAGGTATGTTGTCATTACAATTGAGAACGCATTTTGTCACTGTCATTGCTAATATAAATTTTCGAAATCACAGACTGACTCCAGGTTGTTTTGTGCTTCAAGGGTGTTTATTGCAGTGCTAAATATTGGAGGGGGGTTGTAAAATGGTGAGGGGTGATGGTGGAGGACTGTCCATGGCAGAGTCCAGTCTATGAGTCTCACAGGTGCATTGCCCTTATGGGCATAGGAAGTGGAGCTGGGGCAGTTCCAATATGGACAGGGTTACAAAGTGGGAACGTAGGATGACAATCAGGGTGGTCTTATTTCTTGGCGGGGGTCTTGGCATCATGCTCTGTCTTGTTCCTGGTTCTCAGGGACCGCTTGCGGGGTGGTTCTCCGTCTGCAGGGGGTGGGGTGCTGGTGTGGTGGTCCTGTGGCGGTGCCTCCTGTCCACTAGTGCCGGCGGAGGTGGTGGACAGTTCATCGTCCTGGCTAGTGTCAGGGGCCCCTTGGAGTTCCACAGTGTCCCTCCTGGTGTTGAGTATCTCCTTCAGCACCCCTACGATGGTGCCCAGGGCGGTGCTGATGGTTCTGAGTTCCTCCCTGAAGCCCATATACTGTTCCTCCTGCAGGCGCTGGGTCTCCTGAAACTTGGCCAGGACCGTCGCCATCGTCTCCTGGGAGTGGTGGTATGCTCCCATGATGGAGGAGAGGGCCTCGTGGAGAGTGGGTTCCCTAGGCCTGTCCGCCCCCTGTCGCACGGCAGCCCTCCCAGTTCCCCTGTGTTCCTGTGCCTCCGTCCCCTGGACCGTGTGCCCACTACCACTGCCCCCAGGTCCCTGTTGTTGTTGGGGTGGTGGGTTATCGTGGGTTCCCTGTAGTGGTGGACACACAGCTGATTGACGTGTCCTGGGGACGGAGGTATGGGCCCGCTGGGTGGGTGCTGTGCTGGTGTTACCAGAGGGTGGAAGGTCTGTGGTGGGCTGTGCCTGTGTGAGGGGAACCGACTGTCCCGAGGCCCACGATGGTCCGGGCTGGTCATCTAGGTCCAGTTGGACAGAGCTGCTGTCATCACTGTGGGCCTCTTCTGTGGGTCGGGTGGAGATGTCTGGACCCTCCTGTCTGGTGACGTTGGGTAGTGGTCCTGCAGGGGTGGAAAGGCATGATTATTGCATCTGTGTGTTTCATGGTGTGCAATGGGTGGGTGACCGTGTACTCCTGTGTGTGGGCTTGTGTGATGATGGTTGAGGGGGGCGTTATGGGTATGTGCAGTGTGCATGCTTTAGTGATGGGTGTCCATGCTTTGTTTTTGCATGCAGGGCTTGGTGTTGGGATGGGTGGTTTGTGATATTGATACATTTGTGAGGAGTTGGAGTGATAGGGGTGGGGGCGAGGGTGGGGGTCTGTGATAGCATGCAGGTAGGGTGGGGGATATGATAGTTATGATTTGACTTACCAGAGTCCATTCCTCCACCGACTCCTGCGAGGCCCTCAGGATGCATTATTGTCAAGACCTGCTCCTCCAATGTTGTTAGTTGTGGGGGAGGAGGTGGGGGTCCGCCGCCAGTCCGCTGTACCGCGATGTTGTGTCTGGAGACCACGAAACGCACCTTCCCCCGTAGGTCGTTCCACCTCTTCCTGATGTCATCCCGATTTCTTGGGTGCTGTCCCACTGCGTTGACCCTGTCGACTATTCTTCTCCATAGCTCCATCTTCCTAGCAATGGAGGTGTGCTGCACCTGTGAGCCAAATAGCTGTGGCTCTACCCGTACGATTTCCTCCACCATGACCCTGAGCTCCTCCTCCGAGAACCTGGTGTGTCTTTGCCGTGCCATGGGGTGGTGTAGGTGATGTGTGGGGTGGTGTATGTGGTGATAAGTGTGGTGATATGTAGTGGTGTGTGGTGTTTTGTGTGTGAACGTTATGTGGGTGATGGTGTTGTGTGCCTGTGGATGCTTGATTGTAGATTGGAGTGTCTCTCTCTGGCCTTCTGTCGCAATTGTGGTCGTAGGGGTTTGTGGGTGATGTGGGTGTGTGTTTTATATAGTATTGTGTGTGTGGGAGTGGTATGTGTATGTGTATCAGGTGTGTGTCTTTCGAATTATCCAATGTGGTGGTGTTTTGGAGATGTGTGTGTATTTTGAGTGCAGCGGTGTGTACCGCCAATGGAATACCACGGTTGAAAGACCGCCGCGTGGATTCGTGGGTCGTGATAGCATGGGCGTATTTCTGTTGGCGTGACGGTGGAGGTTTTGTTTTCGCCAGTTTATCACTGACCTTTGGTGTGGCGGACTTGTGTGGGTGTCTGAATTTTGACGGATTTCGGGATGTGGGTCATAATAGCTGTTGCGGATTTCCGTGGGCGCGGCGGTGTGTTGGTGGTCTTCTGCACGGCGGTAAGTGGCTTTTACCGCCAATGTTGTAATGACCCCATCGTCTGCATATGCAACAACCATCTCTCTGCCATATTGAAAATGTATCCCTTTAATATTATTGTTACATCGGAGTGAGGATAACAGGGGTTCAATGACTCATAAGAACAGCAACAGAGCTAGTGGACATCCTTGTCTCATACAGTGTGCTAACTGGAGTGGAGACCTGATCATTGAGCATAGCGTTTGCCACTGAATTAGCATATAATGCCATTATAATGCAAAGAAATTGTCACTCAAATTATAGTTCTCTAAGGCAAACTAAAGAAAGACCCAAGAAACCTTGTCAGATGCCTTTTCTGCATTGATTGCTAATGCTGTAGTTGGGGAGTCAACATGTTTGGCCTTATCAAGTAATTGACAAAATAGTCCAATGCTATCTGCTGCCAGCCTACCCTTCAAAAAGCCCGGCCTTGGAGGGTGCAACCAGTGTTAATATGATCTTTTCCAATCGTGATGCCAAAATGTTGGCATATGTTTTGCAATCTATACTGATTAAGGTAATTGGTCAATAATTCTTAACATCCAGATGATCCTTCCCCTATTTTGGTATGACAACTATTGTGGCTTCAGTTGTGGTACCAAATATGCAACCCAATTTTGCGTATTGCTCAGAATTGGAACCAAGAGGATCCAATCAGGTCCACAAACGTTTAATCAAATTTAGCCACATAGCCAACTGGTCCCAGAGCTTTCCAGGCTTTAAAGGAGCCAATGTCCCTGCGTATCTCCTCAATATCAATTGGGGCATTAAGAGATACCTAGGCCCGTATTTATACTCCGTTTGCGCCGAATTTGCGTCGTTTTTTTCGACGCAAATTCAGCGCAAAACGAACGCCATATTTATACTTTGGCGTTAGACGCGTCTAGCGCCAAAGTATTGGCAAATAGCGTCATTTTTTTGCGTGAGCGCCTTCCTTGCGTTAATGAGATGCAAGGAAGGCGTTCCCGTCTAAAAAAATGACGGCGACGCAAATGCGTCGTATTTATACTCCCGGGCAAAAATCACGCCCGGGAGTTGGAGGGTCAAAAAACCCCGCATTTGCGCCACTATTTAACGCCTGGGTCAGGGTAGGCGTTAAGGGGCCTGTGGGCTCAAAATGAGCCCACAGGTGCCCTCCCCTGCCCCCAGGGACCCCCCCTGCCACCCCTGCCCACCCCAGGAGGACACCCAAGGATGGAGGGACCCAACCCAGGGACATTCAGGTAAGTTCAGGTAAGTATTATTTTTTATATTTTTTTACTTTTTTTTGGGTGGCATAGGGGGGCCTTATTTGTGCCCCCCTACATGCCACTATGCCCAATGACCATGCCCAGGGGACACAAGTCCCCTGGGCATGGCCATTGGGCAAGGGGGCATGACTCCTGTCTTTACTAAGACAGGAGTCATGAAATGGCGTCTGGGCGTCGTAAAAAAATGGCGCAAATCGGGTTGAGGCGATTTTTTTGCCTCAACCTGACTTGCCCCATTTTAAGACGCCCTAACGTCATTTTTTCCCAATGCCGGCGCTGCCTGGTCTACGTGGTTTTTTTCCACGCAAACCAGGCAGCGCCGGTCTGCTTGCGCCGGCTAACGCCATTCCATAAATACGGCGCCCGCATGGCGCTTCAGAATGGCGTTAGACGGCGCAAATTTTTTTGACGCTAAACTGCGTTAGCGCAGTTTAGCGTCAAAAAGTATAAATATGGGCCCTAGTTTTCCTGTAAAACGTGTGAAAGAGTGCAAGAGGCAAGGTATTTATGGCAGAGCTCAGGTTTGATCTTATGTTCTGGATTGTATTGAAATGCATAAAAATGAGGACTTCTTCAGTATATCCTGAGGTGAAGTAGCAAGGGTCCCGGACGAGTTTCTGATCACAGAAACAGCGGATTTATTCTTGGTATATGTCAAATAATTTGTAAGCATTTTCAGTTCATTGTTTCTGTTGATCATAATGTTGGCTTTAGATGTCACCATTTTTAGGCCATCAAGCTTAGAATTTTGTTAGAAACGTACTGCCAATTATGTAATGTTGGCAATTCAGAGGATCCCACAGAAGGTCTAATTCACTCGGATAGTAGTTTTATATCAGATTCAAAATCCGCCTTCTGTTAATTCAGTATTCTATTTCTTATAGCTGCAATTTTTATAAGTGTGCCTCAGAGAGTTGTTTTTATAGTGTCCCAAAGAGTGATGGCTGAGGTATCCTCAGAAGCATTTTCATCTTTAAATTGAATAATGGCTTTGTGTATGGTTTCTACAATGGTACCATCATTCAAGAGGTCATCATTAAGTTGCCAAAGTTTGGGGGGGGCGAGGAAAGCTCAGATAAAATGATAGTAAGGGTTTTGCAGACATGGTCAGGAAGCAGTATTGGTTCTATTATAGGGTTATGAGCCAAAGAGAGGAGTTGCTTGCTGATCAAAATTAAATCTATTTGAGAAAAAGTGTGGTGTGGTGGGGAATAGAATGAGTAGTCATTGCCTGATGGATTGCATAATCTCCATATATCAATCAAGTTATGGTTTTTGCAACATATTTTCATTTGCCTGTGTGATCTACTACCTCTATATTTGTGAGCTGAGATTCTATTAAGGTTCCCATTCATTGGCAAGTTAAAAATCACCATCTATAATGAGACCCAAATCCTTAGGAAGTTCCACTAACTGCTTATCGCACCTTCCAAATTTCTACAGAGTTATCATTTGTAGCATAAATGTTTACAATAGCAAAAGTGGTATCCTTCTTATGAACCTGCATTATAAGCCAACAACCCTGGTGCTCATGGTTATGGGAAGGGACAGCAAAAATGACTCAATTTTTCTTGTCAATGGTCCAAGAAATTTCCACCTCAGCCACACAGAAGGAGTAGAATTGGGCACCTTTGTTATGTTCAAGATGTATCTCTTGTAAAGATTTGATATCCCCACCCAAGTTGCTACAGTAATCTGCAATTTTCTGACATTTCAAAGGGTGATTGAGACCCTTAGAATTTAAGGAGAGAATTTTAAGTGGTGATCAGAAAGACGAATAAGTGTACGAGTTAGCCCTGAGGTTATATAATATTTATTTAAGACAGATCGAAACCCTATGAAAATACACGGGCACATAAGTCAACCCCGTGACTTGTCAACAGATTGGGCACACCATGCTTCTGTATATTGCAGAACAAATGCCAAGACAGTAAATAGAATAATATCTTGTATGAAGATGAATGCAGTAGTCTGAGGTGTGTGTAATTCTTCACAGATATGGTTGAAATAATCCAATGAGTTCCCTAAAGTGGTAAGAGCTCATATTGTGGTTCAGTTGATCCAGAGAATAAAAGGACCAAAAAGAAGGAAAGAAGAAGGGGATAGAGGGGGAAATAGAAGAAAGTAAGAAGAGAAATAACAACAAAAACATATACATTAATATATTCCCAAGCCCAAAGCCTCCCTCAAACCAACCCTGGAAATGCAAAGAGTATGCATTTCCCCACCCTATTCTACTTAGGGGGAGGAAGGCCATGGCTGGCAAACCTGCAGCTCGTGAGATCCCAGTCCAACCTATTTAGTGTAATAATGTCAAAGCCTAGCCCACATAATAGTAACAAACCGTATCACATATACAGCATGGGAATGACAGAGGAACAACAAAATATTCTGTAAAATAAATGGGATGATATTTATTTGTATGCAGGAACAAACTAATGAAGTTCGAAAGCACTCAAAGTAACGTCAAAGAGAACCAAGTATATAATCATAAAAAAGGGGCAGTATAACAATAAACATTATATGAGTAGAGGTACAGCTTGCATGCTGGGATGTGCAACATAACAGCAAACAGTGAGTCCGTTACGTATAGTATTCATCCTCTTCAAACATTTGAACAAGAGCAGAGAGAAAAACAGTTCGAAAAACAACACTTCACATCAGTATGTCAGTGTGGGTAGCATTGCCTATAGAGACTTGAAGGTCCGTTGAGCTGGAAAATACCCTATGCTTACCCTTAAATAGGACATGGAATCTGGCTGGACCCACAAAGGAAAAGAGGAGAGAGCACTCGCGTAATGATTGTCAAAAGGCGAGAAAACCTTTCCTTGTGGTCACTGTGTCTTTAGAGTAGTCTTGAGCAATAGATATTCTAGTCCCATTCCCTTGAATTTTCTGTTCCTTCCGCATGTGGGCAAGAATCTTTTCAGTTTGGCGATGACATAGAGGTTGGAAAATCATTGTCCTCAGGCTTGCAGAAGAGTTGGGTAAAGTAGTAGGTGGTTTAGGTGCAAGAGTTGGCTTCATATTCTAGGTTTTCCAGAAGACCAAATATACTTAAGTTCCCTCTGCGATTATGATCTTCAAGCTGTGCAAGCTCATTTCCACAGCATGTAATTTTTATGAGAAAGAGACCAATCCTTCTTGCGTTGATGTAGACGTATCTTCGAAGGC
Organism: Pleurodeles waltl; assembly: GCF_031143425.1. Taxonomy (NCBI): domain Eukaryota; kingdom Metazoa; phylum Chordata; class Amphibia; order Caudata; family Salamandridae; genus Pleurodeles; species Pleurodeles waltl. The sequence goes on along the minus strand of NC_090444.1, from coordinate 1,658,370,123 downwards.
ACTGATCATAGATTCTGCCTGCTGTGAGTCTATTGGTAAGCCCTTTAAAATCAGAGTGCTGCCCCTGAATATCTTGGTGCATAGCATCTGTATTCACTTCAGTTTCTTGAACAAGGTCATGTAACACACCCAAGCATTGAATAATAGTGTCAATGCTAGAAGACATATCCACTTTAGGTTAGACCAGCGAGTCTTGAATAGGTGGATCAGCTTTGGGGCGCTTCACTGTGGGTTTTGAGTCCTAAGGCTCTTTAGTTTCTCATGCCTTCCTGCCTCTGTGTTCTGACATGATGATACAGCCAAAGGGTCAAGGTTCACAAGCTTAATAATAGTAAGTAGGTATTAACTGAGCTTGGGACAGCAGCGAGACCAGAATGCTTCTTGTGCGCGCGGTATGGGTAAGTCGGTGTATGATCAGCAAGCAAATAAAATGCTATGGTTGTTGTAATTAAGAGATGAGGGAGTTAAGCAGTGTAAAATAAGATCACCAAGGCTGCAAGGCATTCACCAGTAAATTGTGAAGTCAATATTCCATCATCCAGCGCATCATCAGAAACACTATATATAACAATTGTTGATGTAACAACATCAAGAATTAAAATGGCATAATCATGGGCAAAAGCACGGAATAAAGCACCCCATATTGAAGAAACATGAGCTGATCCCTGCAGGAAGGCAAAAAACTCTGCATGTCTACGGGTGCTACAAAGGTAAGAGTGTTACATGGAGTTGCAGCTCATTATATGTAGGAGGCATAAGGGAGGCAGAAAGTAGAAGCATTCATGGCAGCAATGGGCCTCTTGTGGTTATCGGCATGGCGAGCACCCTTCCCTGATTTACATAAGCTCTGTTTGCCGATGATACAGTCTGCCCATAGCTCGATATTACTTGGAATGCCAATTATAGGAAAATGTCCCATTGATCTCCTAACTTGTATGTCGTAGCCCACATCAGTTCATTGTAAGCGCTTAAAATGGGTTATGTTTGATGAGCGCAGTTCTTGGAGTTACATATCCCATTAAGGACCACCGAAGACTCCGTCAGATGCTCAAATGTTTGCATTGATCAGCATTTCGTCCATCATCAATTTATTTTTGCTTTTGTCACCCTAAGTGGGAAGGGTATGCCCATATGTTGGTCCCATGCTCACTGCACCACTGGATTGAAGCTAGCCTGGCTGATGAGGGCTAATACCCCAAAACCGGTCCCAGGATGCTTTATTCCGGTCCAGGAAGGCCCTGGTCTGACAGTTCGGGCTGGACTGTTCCTGTTGGGAATAGGGTCAATAGTTATTTGCATACATCTGGGTCTAAACTGGGGTAGCGTGGTGAGCAAAAAAACGATGGATTAAACCCAGATCCTTGTGACTGGAGTGAATGTTTGCATTGTTCAGCTTTCCATCAATCATCTGTTCTTTCTTTTTTTGTCACCGTAAGTGGGAAGGGTATGTTCGGAATGTTCCTGTGCTCACTGTGCCACTGGATTCAAGCAAGCCTGGCTGATGAGGGGTGATACCCTGAAACTGGTCCCGGAATACTTGATTCTGGTCCATGTAAGGCTTCGCCTAGCAGTTCGGGCTGGACTGTTCCTATGGGGAACAGGGTCAAGACTGATTTGCATAGGGGTGGGTCCAAACTTGGGTGGCAAGGTGGGCAAAAAAACATTGAACTAAATGCAGAACTTTGTTACTGGGGTGAATGTTTGCATTGTTCAGTATTCCGTACATCATCTGTTCTTTTTTCCAAAGGCTCACTGATCACAGTCACCATTTTGCAAGCGCTGTACTCAATGTCGTACATTTGGTAGATTGCTCGCCAGTGTTTTGTCACACGGCACCAGGTCCGGAAGGCATAAAGGGGATGGTCCGATGACAGATAAGCCCAAAAGAGAGCTGCTAGGTCATGATGGCCAGGCCATATTTTGCAATAAAGGTTGATGGGGTCCGGAGCTCATGTATCAGACTGCTATTTTGCAGAGGTGCAAGCCATGCCCCCAAAGCGGTTTAATGAAATGAGGGAGAATATTTTAGTTGGCAGATTGAGCCTTCGTTGTGATGTATATTCTAGTAGGTAACTTTCAATCAAGAGAAAACCCAAAAGATTTTGCAGAATGAGTGTAGGTACGATACCAATTAGGGTATGCAGAAAAAGCCAAGACTGAGTGTGAGTATTAGTCTGACCACTAGGAAAAGTAACATATTCTGGTTAAACATGAGGCTAGCTCTTGCCACTCAAGCTTCATTTGACTCTAGGCAACCCTGCAGGTGGAAGATGGTGACTCCAGATGACACTGTAAAGCAGAATCAAGTGTCATCTGAGTATTGATGAATAGACACCTCAAACCTGGTCACCAGATCTCCCAGTGGCTTTCATATAAACAATGAATATAGTTTGCAGTAAGATGGAGTCCAGGGTTACCCAGATGGCATGGTTAGATCAGAAAATGGATAACGTAAGAAAATCCCAACTTTTTAAAAGTGGCATTTACAGAATTGCAATTTAAAATCAAACTTCACTGTAAGTTGTGATTTCAAATTGTGATTCCAGAGACAATAAACTTGAAAAGTCAATATATTCCAAATTATGACTTACACTTAAAAAATTTAATAAGGTAACCCCTATTAGAGAGATAGTCCTTGCAGTAGTGAAAAGTGGCTTTGGGAGTTTTTTTCACTACAAGGACATCTGAAACTTAAAAGTACATGTTCTACCTGTTACAAATATTGCACCCTGCCCTCTGGGATGTCCAGGGCCTGCAGTAGGGATAACTTCAGTGTATGAAAAGGGAAGATTTAGGCATGGCAAAAGTTTTACTTTGTCAGATCGACATGGCAGTGTAAAACTGCACACACAGACTCTGTAGTGGGAGGCTTGAGACATGGTTAGAGGGCTACTTTTTTTTTCTTAAGGGGGTGGCACAATCAGTGATACAGGCCCATTAGTAGCATTTAATTTACAAGCCCTGGGCATAGGTAATGTACTTTGCTAGGGACTTATAGGTAAATTAAATATGCCAAATGGGTAGAATCCAAAGTCATCATGTTTGAGGGAAAGAGCACAAGCCTTTAGCACTGGCTAGCAGGGGTAAGGAGTGCAGAATCCTATGGCCAGCAAAAATGAAATCAGCAAAAGGAGGAGGTCTGACGGCAAAAGGTCAAGGGAAACCATGCTAAAGTATGTCAGCTCTAACAGTGGTTTTAAGAGATTTTAGAGCCAATCGTAATTTGAAGGTTGTGATCTCTGAAAAAGAAGACCATGGGCCCGTATTGAAGGAAACGTAGAGGCAACTTTGCAACATTTATTTTGCTGCAAAAGCGGCGCTAACCTAAAGCCATATTTATATTTTGTCGCTAGACCCATCTAGCGACAAAATATCAGAGTTTGCGTAATTGTTTGGGAGCACCACCCCACCTTGCATCATTTCGCAACAATGATAAGCAAGATAGGCGTTACCTCCCAAAAAATTACACAAGCCCTCCAGCGTCATATTTACTGTCCGACGCAAAAACAACACATATTAAGGACCTGGTCCCAAAAAATGATGCAAAGTCCTATTTAGCGTCAAAATTTCACATCTGGTCAGACCAGGTGTTAAAATGAGGCACACACACAACTACATAAAGAAAAAACACAGAAGGAGTATTGGCAATCCCCTGGACAATATAGAAGTGTTAATGCTCCAGCTTGGCACATGCCGTAGCTGACAACGATGAAACAGGTCCTACCAGCACCACTGCAGCAAACCCAAACACCATGACACCAGCCACAAAGGCAGCGCAGAAGGCAGGAGAGGATGTTTTGAAAGCACACAACCATCCGGGGAGCAAGATGTCATCAGGACCTGCCGTCTGAAGTGGGAGACCATTGTACACCTGCTGTACCACACTGCACCAGACATCACTGCAAGGGTGGAAACTCCAAAAACTATTCCACCGCTTACAAAACTCCTGGCTGTCCTCCATATGCTGACATCAGAATCGTTCCAGACAACTGGCACAAAGATGGGTGGTATCTCCAAGCCATCCTTCTCGGTCTTCCTTCCAAAGGTTCTGGACACAGTCATATGCCTCACACCCCCACATCTGCTTCCCAAACACTCAGCAACTGCAGCGGGAAATCAAGCAAGGTTTCTACTAAATTGCTGGGTTCCCGCATGTGCTGCTTGCAATGGACTGCACCATGTTCAACTTGTGCCACCTGCTGCAACAGAACACCTCTACAGGAACCGCAAACACACCCATTCTGTAAATGTGCAGGCCATTGTGGACCACCGTGGGCTCTTCACAAACATCCTAGCCAAATATCCGAGCAGCGTCCATGAGGCCTTCATATTCAAGCACTTCACCATCAACAAGCGGTTCCAGGATGGACAATATGGCAATGGCCTACTTGTAGGTAAGCCACCATATCAATAGTTACACAGGCAACCCACCAAACTTGTAGGACAAACAATACATCTACCATAATAAACACACATGGACAGGGGAACAAAGATATACAAGCAACAATACATATGCCATATACTACACGACACCACATTCAATGCACATCACACACACACACCCATAAGTACATAATACAGCCACAACCTGACTGGCACACCATGTGAAGGACAGGTGGAGCTATGTCGCCTTTGCATACAGAAGCTGGGCCCAAACCACTGCAAGTGTCCACTGGCTGACAACTACATTTCAGATCCCACATCCATTACAACTAACAAGGAATGGCTCAGCAATGTGAATGCCATTGGCCATGTCAACGTAAAGAAAGTCACATGTAGGCACAGCCCCACATATGTCACAGTGCAGAAGCTTCCGGCAGCACCAAGGGCCATATTTATACTTTTTGACGCAAAACTGCGCTAACGCAGTTTTGCGTCAAAAAAATTAGCGCCGGCTAACGCCATTCTGAAGCACCATGCGGGGGCCGTATTTATTCAATGACGTTAGCCGGCGTTAGCCGCCGGCGCTGTCTGGTGTGCGTTAAAAAAAATGACGTACACCAGGCAGCGCCGGCGTAGGGGAAAATGGAGCTTGGGTGCCAAAAAATGGGGCAAGTCAGGCTGAGGCAAAATTTGCGCCGCAACCCTATTTGCGCCATTTTTTTTTACTCCCAACCCCCATTGACATGACTCCTGTCTTAGCAAAGACAGGAGTCATGCCCCCTTGCCCAATGGCCATGCCCAGGGGACTTCTGTCCCCTGGGCATGGCCATTGGGCATAGTGACATGTAGGGGGGCACAAATCAGGCCCCCCTATGCCACAAATTCTTTTTTAAAAAAACTTACCTGAACTTATCTTAATGTCCCAGGGGTGGGTCCCTCCATCCTTGGGTGTCCTCCTGGGGTGGGCAAGGGTGACAGGGGGTGTCCCTGGGGGCATGGGAGGGCACCTCTGGGCTCCTTCCGAGCCCACAGGTCCCTTAACGCCTGCCCTGACCAGGCGCTAAAAAACGGCGTAAAGGCGCCTGTACGTCATTTTTTTTTTACCCACCCACTCCCGGGTGTCATTTTTGCCTGGAAGTATAAATACAACGCACATGCCTTGGAGTCAGTTTTTTAGACGGGAACGCCTACCTTGCATATCATTAACGCAAGGTAGGTGTCCACGCTAAAAAATGACGCAAACTCCGAGAACTTTGGCGCTAGACGGGTCTAACGCCAAAGTATAAATATGGAGTTAGTTTTGCGTCGGAATTGCGTCAAAAAAACAACGCAATTCCGGCGCAAACAGAGTATAAATATGCCCCCAAGTGTTGCCAACACCAAATACATATCAGCTAAACATACCAGATGTACCTTATGTCCACCTTCACCTGTCTGGTGCATTGTGCTACACACATAGGAATGCAACATCACCAGCCATGAAAAGACCACAGGGCTGGACACCTCACAGCACTCCTACAATCATACCCGGTAATTCCACAACTCCCTAACATGATACCAGGGTACCAACAGGGCATTGTGGGAGCAGGACCACAAGACAGTGTACAAGGAGAGGCCAGAGATGCAGGTGAATGAGGAGACATTGGGCTTAGCAGGACTGGTCATGCGATGCAGGGCATTGCAGAAAAAAAATCATTCCCTCTCCTGTCACACAACTGTCTGAAAACGCATGCATGCATCTCTAACCAAACCATACAACGGTGCCACACTGGGCCCATGATCCACATGCAGATACATATAGCAGCCAGCAATCGCCAACAACTAAACTGTGTACATGGGAGCTTTTCCAAGGGAAAAGTGGTGAGAATCACATGCTACACACAGGGCACAACACCTGTGTCATGGCCACAACACACAAAATAGGTTCAAGTCCCAGATCATCACTCATCTGGGGGTCTAAAGTGAAGGGACTGAGGGCCACATGTCACGAATGTGGTGCAGCATTAACAGCAGTGCCACTGTAATTGTGCCCCTTTGCCACACCCTATTGACACCATGTGGGCCCTGTATACAATAAATGACACACCATGGTGCAGAGTAGGTGCAATACTGTCAAGTAATGGATGCAATAGTTGGACTCTGTGGGAGTATTGAGAACATACCTGACCATTTTCTGCACAGTACATAGGGACCCTGTGACAGGGAAGTGCCTGAGGCAAAGGACAGCGTTCTCCTAAGTCCAACCCTAGGGCCGGTACAAGAGTACCCCGAGGGCACAAGGGAAGGAGGAAGTTCACCTGGAAGTTCCACTCTGGTGCGGACGGCACGAGAGGAACAAAGGACGGGAGTCGGTGGGGAGAGAGGGCATACAAAAGAAAGAAGCCGAGCAGGGTAGAACTGCGGAAGCTGAGAAGCAAAATAGGAGCCTCACGATGGCAACGGGAGGAGACGTGTGTACAGCTAAAGAAGCCAGCGAGAGGAAAGGTCTAGTGGATCCATCCGAGGCTTCAGACGACACCGAGAGCAGCTCCGAAACCACAGACTACTGAGAACCCTCCCACCACATCCCAGGAGGGACGTGGCTTTCTCAGGTACGAGCCCGGGACTGGAAGTGGCTTCAAGAGGCAATAGAGAGGAGAGGAGATTAAAGGGAAACAAGCACTGGGGGATATTATATCTTGTAAAAAAGGGTGTTTTGGATCTCTTCTTTCTTCACTATCTCCCTTTACCTCACATGCACAGGCCCTCTCCCCCCCTTTGTTTCATCTGTAATCACATAAAAAAAAGAAAAAAAAGAAATTCACTTACCTGACCAAGACTCCTTTTGTTCTGTCCGAGGGGGTCGTCGTTCACCACCAAGCTTCTGGGATCCTAAGGAAGAGAGAAAAGAAGAAGTGGGAAAATGTTTGCTGAATCCGAGCGCTACAAATCATAACATTGTATCTCCTCACTTATAAATCCAAACAATAAAGAAAAACTGAATCCCCTGTACTGACGTCTGTAGCCCATATCACCTTCATAAGACTGATATCCCATCTATGTTACTCCACGACAGACCCATTCAAAACAATGGTGTGCCCCCTTCTAATGCCTGCTCTGTGCAGGTGTTGAAAGTGTCTATGATAAATAGTGTCTACAAAGCTTGGAGAATCCTCTTTACCAATTTTGCTAGACCTCCTATTGTGTGAATCTTACACTTGTACAAATGTTAGCTGACACAGGCATAATGTGCCACAAAGGGTCACTAAGTGTCACACTGCATGCGTTGTGCCACATTGTAAACATGATGGCCTGAGTTTGGCCTTGTAGTGCTACCCTAGTGTCAATACAAATTGTGGTGTAAGGAGGTGATATGTCCCACTAACAATAGGACACAGCCTCAAATATGGACAACACAACACATAATTTGCATGGTCCAACTGACAGTCCAGATTTAATTTGACAATCACCAGGTTCCAGAGCCGCAACCCATGATAGTAATGCCCATCACCACACACCAGTGCAACCATTCTACAAAACAGGAGCACACACAATACCAGATGCAAGTCTGAGTCACCACTTTACCTAAAACTAACATCTGTCATGGCACACATGACACCAAAAATATGCATGACAGACCCATGTTCTCACATTTCTTTGCAGCCAACCAAGGATACGGCATCCAGCCATGGGTGATGACTCCTTTTGGCAACCTGACAACAGAGGAAGAGTGGGCATACAATGAAGGGCACAGGACATAAAATGTGGTGGAGTGGACATTTGGGCTCCTGAAGTCAAGGTTCTGGTGCCTGGCCCTGACTAGAAGAAGCCTGTTGTATGCACCACCCCGGGTATGCAAGATGATCCCTGTATGTGCAATCTTGCATAACATATGTATTTAGACTTATATCCCCTTGGATGAACTTGTAGATGTCCCCAATGAAGAGGAGGATTACAATGGTGCAGCACAGGTGGAGGGGGAACAACAAAACACTGCTGCAAGCCTTCACAGGAGACAACAAATTGTACTGAACTTCTGCACCTAGACACTGTGCAACAATAATCACCCTGTAAATATCCCCATTAAATCACTTTGCACCAGTTTGTCCATGGGGTACTCATTCTCTGCTACATATACCATTGGAAAGTTGCTCATACCTCAAAGAGCAGGAAAAAAACACAACAATTACAAAGAATGTTGGAACATAGGTTGTGATGTAAGAGGGTCTAGCACCTCCATGCCGCACATCAGCGTCACATAACTCACCCTCATGTGGCTGTCGAAGGCCTAGATCCACACCCCGGAAATACTAAGTGGCATAATGTAGGCATAGCGCCAATTCTGACCCCTTGCACCACGTCATGGCTACACCAGGCAAGATGAATACAAGGTGGTTGTATAGAAAGTAGGGATGGTATCAAAAGAGTGTAAGTGAAAATAAGAAACTAAACTGTGTCACATCTCAGGCGGTTAGCTGTAATGCCTGCACTGAACGAGTTTGACAAGGGGCTCGCCATTGGTATCAATGGACCATCATGGACCGGTCAGGGACATTAGTTTTACCCTAACCCTGCACCTTATATCAATGGTGTTACATACCGTGAGCACTATTGGCCCCAACCCTGCCACATGGTGTGCTGTCAAATATAGCACACAGATGTTTGTTGTGGAGTGCCGTAATGGTGTGGAGAGTGGAGCAGCAATGGGTGCTGATTCACTCTCCACACACATGCACCATAGCCAGAAATGATTAAAAAACGGGAGAATGTATTACCACATGAATGTGTGGGTGGAATGTAGGCAGAGTCTGTAGCACTTCCAATGTACATTCTTACACACGTCACACATTTGTGCTGTCTTGACATATGTCTGCAGTTAATCTGGAAATACATGTGAAGACTGGTGTACCTGGCCTAGATAAAAAAGGGTTAGCAGTTACCTACAATGGTTGACATTTGTCTGCAAGGTAACCCAGTGTAGTCTGTAGGATACCATCAACACCACATATAAAAGCACTCTCTCATTGACACTGACATGCCTGACCAAAAGAACGTGACCTACTGGGACCAGTACCCTAAAATGTCTAGGTCTCCCATTTGCCAATCTGGTTTGGGATGTGCATAAAAGTCCAGCAATGTCCAAACATGTCACAGACCCATCCTAAATTGTGTGGGTGAAGAAGTAAACCGAAATGTTGCATGTGCAAATGAAATATTCATAGCTGAGATGACTTTACACACTAACAAGATACACTCATGGTGAAAGTGACATAGGGTGTGGAATGTAGATGTGAGTGCATGCCCATGTACACTAAAGGATGTGGAAGAAGAGCTGAGAGACTCCCTCAATCACTTGGAGATACAACATGGGGAGGTCACTTGGACACTGCACAAGTGCTGTGGCTGGTGTAAGTCATGTAGTATCGCAAAGTCTGGAAATGGGAGGGAAACTATCACATAGCCAGTAGAAGAAGATGAGCACAGCTTCAAATTACACAAGTCACATGTAGCATCCTGTCCATGTATGAACGTATGCTGTAGAAAATGTGTACAAAGGGTAAGCAGCCTAAATAATGTGAGCAATGAAAGACCAAATCAATTCCAAACAAGATATGCCGGTAATGATGAAGAAGGTACACACATAGACCAATACTGACTGTGCTACACAACAATGTTACCATGTGATCACCCGACATATATTCACAGAGGATGTCTAGGTCAGTACATAACCCATTCATGTTTGCAATAACAACAACAATGTAGTTGCCCATCTCATACTATTCTGACAGAAGGCAGTGATAGATGACATCATCTGTCCCTTGGGTGGGAAAACATAAACAAGTTACACTAGAGATACATGCCATAACCAAGCTGCATATGGAAAATACAATGTATAACCATTTGTGTCAGACCTTGCCAAATAATGAGACATGTCCTACATGAACAAGCAGCCAGTACCCTGGACGTGATAGGGCAAGCCTCACATCAAGTACCCCAAAGGAAAAAATAAGTCCAGGCCATGGGATCACATTTGTGCAGGTGTCTGTCTGCAGAGGACTGCACATTGCGCTGCTGAAGAGCTATCATGATGAGGGTAAATCCCTGCCCAACAACCCCTATCTCCAATGCTGAAGCTACATTGACTCTTGACACAGTCAGGAGCCTGATGGATGTGCACAGTGGACTGAGCTGAGTGGAGCACCGTCAACGTGCATCAAAACATGTAACCATGGCTCTGTGACTAGGGTGCCATTATTGCCTCACTGCAACCCTGCCACACAGTTGTATGCCATTTTATGTAACAGTAATAACAAACATGTTGTGGTCGATTGTATGTACCAGGTTTGTGCTTGCACACATATGTCTGAATTCTCAGCACACATGTACCACTTCAATGGTACAGGCCTGGTATTGTGCATTGAAATATGCACAAAAGTCTACTTTCCACTAATGAACATATATTTGTATCACCTGATCATACATAGACTTAAATGACCTTCAGATATGTTCCCATATAGGAAAACATAGGTGGCACTGATATGACTACACAGACATGAAACTATGACCAACATATGTCAATGCTGGAAGGTAGATTTGTGTGGTTCCTTATCCATAAACACACTGCTTTGGCATTCATTACAAATATTACACTACACATCATTACACACACACACGTCACATAACAACCTTCATCGACACATGTGAGTACACCATCTCCTGCATCATAGATGCATGGGGTACCATTTGTTACACGTGTAGCAGAGCATCATGAACCCTGAATCATACAACATACTACAGTGTGGACACACATGCACTCATATTGCCATGGTGTACATAAAATCAACCCAGCTCCATTCCACTGCATACTCTGAGCACAATTTGTCAAGGGTATCACATGCATGAACATGTATTGGACATAGCCCATCCCATCTAAAGAGGTGTTGTAATACCTACATTTGGAAATCAGATGTGACAATGTGGTAGACCCACAATTATGTGTTACATCACATATGTACACTCCCAGTACACATGTGGATACGAGAAAACATCTACCAACACATACACATATGCAAATGGTATCCATCATTGCATGCATCACACACACATACAAACATATAGTAACACATTCTGAAGTTACCGTTACAATATGAATACACATGCACACACACGTAACCTACCATACTGATTACATGCATGCATAGCACCTGTAATAATGTATGTAAATCTGGGTGCACTGTCGGCCTTTCCAACAAAATCCACACATTTCCATCATGCTATAAAATGTTTGACGCAAAGGTTAATACTCCAAACTACGCTGTTCAAAAAAATAACACCTGGCCTCTGCGTGTCAATCGTAGGTTGACAGGCCTTGTCAGCCTTCATGGGAAGGAATACCAGGCATGACAGTAATATATCAACATTTTTTATGCAAATGCCAATACTCCATACTTGGCTAATCAACAAAATTATGCCTGGCCCCCGTGTGTCAATCGCAAGTCGTCAGGCCTTGACAGCCTTAATGGGAAAAAAACACGCACGACCGCCATGCGTCAAAATAAAACACCATCAGAAAACGTGATGCACGCACCCAGGAAGTGATGAAACAGGACTTCCGTGCTGCATACATGGTACAGTGATTTCACTTTGACTTTACAGTCTTTTTGTCTGTAATTGTGAGAGGGTGTGTGGAACTGGTGCTGCTCGAGGAGTGATGGTTTCTGAGAGTTTTGTGCTCTGGCCTGTTGCTGTCCTGTGAATTTTGTCATTTTGCTGTGTCTTTTGTGTGTTTTTGTCCTGTCATTGTAGTTGTATTGTGGAGTGTTTGTCTTGGGATAGCGTAGTCCGTTGGGGTATTTGGGGTTAGGTGGGGTAGTGTTTTATTATTTTGGGGGCTATTGTATTGCAGTGGAGGAAAACTGCAACATGTTGAGGAAGGAGAGAGCACAAAGGATGTGTGAGATGAACTGGGAGGGTTCATCTGGCTGGTAAAACACTACCTCCCCATGATGTTGAGTATGGGTGGCCGGGCCAACTAGGGCTCCCCAACAGAGGCACAGAAGCTGCAGTGGGGCAAGGTGCTCCACCACCTACACCGGATCTTTAGAGTTGTATTCACTGACCACCAAATCAAGCACTGTTGGGCAGACCTCATAGCATGAGAGCAGATCTACTGGATCACCTGGTGATTCGGATCAGTGGACCAGTTGATAAGTGCCCCTTTTGCATTGCAACAACCTCATTTGCATGTGCATGATAAGGGGACATAAGGTTGACTGCAGCATATTTTGTCAAGGGACAGGACAGGAAGTTTTGCATCTCAAGCAAACGGCATTTAAGAGAGTTTAGCTATGTACCGGGTGCAGACTACTTGCACATTCCTCTTTGTGTACATAGTGTATCACATATACCCCATAAAATGTCAAATATCAGACACACATGTGCAATAGTGCAAAGGTACATGTTTCATAAGCACAAAAATACATGTCTATCATGGTCATTACAACTGTCTAAATGGGTTAAGTAAAATTGAAGTGATGGAACTATGACACAGGAGTATTGTCAGTCATGATTGCCTCATGATGCTACATCTGTGTCTACATTTTTTATAGGTAATGTTGCCAACGGAGGCAACTACAACCGAATCATATATAATACATTTGACAAGTGCAAGCTTTTTGGCAGTGTGAAAGGCTGGTCGCACATGACGACAGAACCAGGCATGAGGAATGGAAGCTGTGTATTCCTGCTGTAGGTGGCACCCAAAAATGTAGACTTAACATCAAATTGGTTACACTGTTCCTTCATTGGAGTCAACTTATACAGTATATCTGCCTATGGCTGGTTGATGACATAACTGTTCCCTTGTCATCAAGTAGACAATTTCCACTTTGCACGCGTAGCATATTCATGTATGGTGCCAAATATGCCAAGTGCAACCATACTGACAGGGTTCCCATTATCAGCGTCCTGACATATATCATGGGGTGCCATATGTCACATATGGCATGCACATGATGGAGGTATGTGTATGAAAACAGGCAAGCAGCTGAGTGGTTGGCTACCTCTTCGCATAGATCATCTACAAGAGTCAATAATTTAGCCAATGGCCAGTATCCTTCCCCCTATATTGTAATACACATGTATCTGAACCACGTACAGATGTCTGCCACTCAAATCTGTGCATGTTCTTGTGTGATTATTATGTGCCACATATTTGTGAAACAGGTGCAGCACAGTACTGTGCCAACATCAGCAGCACTGCGCTGCGCTGAATTTGTAACATAGGCCTTCCTGTTACTGAGAGTATGGGCAGGCCAGCGTCTGCGCATGCACTGGCACATAACTCAGCAGCCTGCGCTAACGCAGGCATACTTGGACCACAATGGAAGTGTGTCTGTGTTGAGGGGAGTGTCTATGTGCAGGTAGGTATCCCTTCCTGGACATAAACAGTCTACAATGACGATATGCCACTTCTCTGTGTGTTGCATAATACAGCCCACATAGTAGTGCCAAGACATCCGTTATGTTATTTTCTTAATGCGCAGGAAGTGACACCTAGGTGCACATAAGCAAACATCCATGGCATTTTACCTCCACTGTGGGTGCCTTCAAATAGCGCACACATATGAGAAGAAAAAAACAAGGAGGTATCCATGCATTCCTCAAAACTTTGCTATGCTTACACCGCCCCCTGGCTGTTGTTAGTCTTTTGGCGCTGCCAACAAGTTAGATGGGTGTTACAATGGGATTTCCACTGCAACAACCATTGAATGCCCCCAAAGCAGAATACTGTGTCATGCTGCCCCATATGTACATGGAGGTGTTACGTTAAAAAAGCTGCATAAAAAATCCTTGTACATATGGTGCTCTGAAAAGCACTTCAGGGGTGTCAGAGAAAGTGACGCTCTGGTGGTGCCAGGGCTCAATTATCTAACCCCTTTGTCTTACAGACAGAATTTTATTGTTTGGCAGTTGTTCAGTCCTAACACAAAGGTGATTTGCTTACTCAGCTTAACAAGTTGAATGTGTAACATTTGTCCATGCACATAAATGTTAAAAAATCATTACGTCACGTTCCGAACACGTCCACCACTGAACAGCTCCAAGACTCTGATAGATAAATCACAGAGGCTAAGAGAGTACAAGAGGGGAAGAGGGGTTTAGGAAGGGAAACAGCTGGGAAGGAAACCTGTAGTAAGAAAAAGGTTGGAACACACAATATGAAAATTATGGGGGTCATTCTGACCCCGGCGGTCTGAGACCGCCGGGGCCAGGGTCGGCGGGAGCACCGCCGACAGACCGGCAGTGCCCCGCAGGGCATTCTGACCGCGGCGGTTCGGCCGCGGTCAGATGCGGGAAACCGGCGGTCTCCCGCCGGTTTCACGCTGCCCTGCAGAATCCTCCATGGCGGCGGAGCGCGCTCCACCGCCATGGGGATTCTGACACCCCCTACCGCCATCCTGTTCCTGGCGGGTCTCCCGCCAGGAACAGGATGGCGGTAGGGGGTGCCGCGGGGCCCCTGGGGGCCCCTGCAGTGCCCATGCCAATGGCAGGGCCCCCGTAAGAGGGCCCCACAAAGTATTTCAGTGTCTGCTATGCAGACACTGAAATACGCGACGGGTGCCACTGCACCCATCGCACCTTCCCACTACGCCGGCTCAATTCTGAGCCGGCATCCTCGTGGGAAGGTTGATTTGCCCTGGGCTGGCGGGCGGCCTTTTGGCGGCCGCCCGCCAGCCCAGGGCAAATCCCAAAATACCCTCAGCGGTCTTTCGACCGCGGAGCAGTATTTTGGTGGGGGAACTTTGGCGGGCGGCCTCCGACTCCTGCCGAAGTTAGAATCACCCCCTATATCTCCTGAAATCAATACTAGACTATGATTCTAAACATAGTCATTCTGAAAACATGAACAATCTAAGAATTAAGTTTAAAATGACTAAGTTTCAAGATGGCCGGATACCTGTAAGGGAATCAAGATGGATTAAATTAAAACTTTCTTATTCAAGTACTTTGCTTTACATGAGAATCAGAAAAACATTCTGACTAAATTTTAAACCAGTCATATAAATCCTTTTTGAGAATGCATACTAGGACCATACAATATTGCATCTAGAAACTCTGATCTTCTGTGTACTCTTAAAATGTTTCAACAAAAATTGCGCATATTGTAGATTTATATATATATATATATATATATATACATATATATATATATATATATATATATAGTAAACACCATAAAAGGAATGTGCACAATGAACAACACAATATGGATTCAGGAAAACAAATCACATAACTTGTCAACTCGAATATTACATGATAAATATCTTAGAATAGTGGCATACAATAAACAACATGAATGAAACTCGAGGAGAGAATTGTGCATCTTGCCGATTCGAGTGTCACCATGTAAAATGCCAAGAAATGATAGCACGCAATGAATATCAAAGTCAAATCATCATTAAACGAATTGCGCGTCTTGCCGATTCGTAAACCACGATGTAAATGCCAAGAAATAACAGCTCACAATGAACAACAAGATCAAAGTACAATGAAACGAATCGTGCATCTTTTGCCGATTCTTAAGCCACCATGTAAATGTCAAGAAATGGTAGCACGCAATGAACAACAAAGTTAAAACACCATAAAACAAATTGCGTGTCTTGCAGATTCTTAAGCCACCATGCAAATGTCAAGAAATGGTAGCGTGCAATGAATAACAAGATTAAATTATCATGAAATGAATCGTGCGTCTTGCCGATTCGCAAGTCACCCTGCAATTGTCACAAACACTCAAGCACATATTTCACACGCGCAAAGTGCTCTGTCAAATCATAAAAGAATTAGGCCCAAGAACATGAGAGTTCTCAATAACGGCATCGGGAGGCCAGCCCAACCACCATCTTACCGCCCAGAACAAGGATCTCCAAATGAAGAATGAAAGTCAGATGTCTGGAAGATCAAAAAGGCCACTGGGACAGGAGCTCAGGAAGTAGCTGCTGCTCTGCACTGGGACCTCTGAATAGTGAGCACTTGGAGCTGGGCTGGCTCCTTTTTATAGAGTCTTGGCCCAGCCCACAACCACACCCAGGCATGTTGCAGGGAAAGTTTCTAGAAGGCCCTGGAAAGGGACCACACATTAACACACTCTGAAAGCCTGCAGCAATACATTGCAAATGAACAGCATTTGTAAGCACATTAAAAATAAGTCTTCAGGATTGAACTCTGCAATGCAAAAGGTTAAACAACAACATATCAGCACAATGCATAAATTACGTTGTTTTGAGAGTGCTGGGTTTTTGCATTCTAGTCGCCAATAGAGCACGCACGGCCCTGGTGTTGACAGTACTCCCCTCTCCCAGACGCGCTCTAGGGCCTGGTTTGCCTGGATTAAGATGATGAAAGCGTCTCACAAGTACTGGAGCATGAACACCAGATGCGGAAACCCAAGAGTTACTTTCAGGACCTCATGAGGGTGGACCTTTTGGACTGCCTTTTTCAATAGGGAAGTGTGGAACACTGGATGAATCCGTAAGGATCTGGGCAATTGTAGTTTATAGGTTACTGGATTGATTTGCTGAAGGACTGTGTAAGGACCTATAAATTTGGGATTAAACATGTGCTTCTTCTTGAAGTCTATATGTTTTGTGGAAAGCCACACTTTGTCACCTAGTTGATATTGCGATCCCTCACAATGTGTCTTGTCATAATGCCTTTTTTATTTTTGTTTGGCTTTTTCTAAATGCTGTTGAATCAGTTTCTGGGTTTGACGCAAATGCTGAATGGTTTCTGACACAGCTGTAGTAAGAGAACTTTCTTGAGGAATTGTGATGGGCAGGGTGTGAGGATTATAGCCAAATAAACCAAAAAAGGGTGTAACGCCAATAGAAGTGTGGAATGAGTTATTGTAAGCTAACTCTGCTAACCAGAGCATAGATGTCCAAGAATGAAGTGCCTTTTCAGCGTAGGCACATAGGTATTGTTTCAAAGTCTGATTTAGTCTCTCCGTTTGACCATCTGTTTGAGGATGGTGACTAGTAGATAGCGTAGATGTCACTTGGAGTGTTTTACACCATGTTTTCCAGAAATTGGAGGCAAATTGCGACCCCCGATCGGAGAGGATGACTTTTGGCAGTCCATGATAATGAACCACTCTGTTCAGTAAAATAGTTGCCAGTTCACTAGAAGTGGGCAATTTTTTACAGGCAATGAAATGTCCATATTTCGTGAGACTATCTACTACCACCAGAATTACTGAATGCTGTTGAACCACTTGCAGACTGGTAATAAAGTCTAAAGAAATGTGCTCCCATGGACGACTTGGGGTTAGAAGTGGATATAACAACCCTTTTGGTTTTGAATGACTTGTTTTAATGCGAGCACAAACTTCGCAGTTGTTTACCATTGCTTTTACATCTTTTGTTAGTGTAGGCCACCAAAAATAGCGTTGGATCAGTTCAAGAGTTTTAGGAGTACCTGGGTGACCTGCCGTTGGTATAACATGCAACCAATGAAACACTATCTTGCGAAGTTTGGTAGTGGGTACGAACAAACGAGCGTCATGAAAGGGTAGTCCTTGCTTGATTGACCTTTTGGGATCTGCTTGGGCCCATGTTTGCCATTTTTCAACAGTGAAAGAGTTGCGAATTTCTTCAAAGAAATCTTCAGTTTTTATGATACATAGAACCTTGTCAGGAGCAATGATAGCTCTGGAGGCTTGAAATGCAGGCAACGTGGTAGACTCTTGACGGGACAAGGCGTCAGCTTTGCGATTATCTTTACCAGGCCGGAAGGTTACTACAAAATCAAATTCGGCAAAAAACTGCATCCAGCGTAATTGCTGAGGGGTCAAAAGTCTGGCAGAACTCATGAATTGAAGATTACCATGATCAGTATATACTGTGACAGTGTATGTGGCACCCAACAAATGATGTCTCCATTCTTTAAAGGTGTACCGAATCGCTAGAAGCTCTTTTTCAGCAATGGCATAGTTCTGTTCGGCTTGGTTCAACTTCCGAGACGTATAAGCTACAGGATAAAGTTGACCAGTGTCTTTATTTCGTTGGATAAGACGGCTCCTTTTGCTACATCTGAAGCATCAGCTTCCACTATGAAAGGTCAATTTGCATCAGGATGAGTCAAGACTGGGGCAGTGGAGAAAGCTTTCTTCAAAGTCGAGAAGGCTTGATCAGCTTCTGGGGACCATACAAACTTTTCTTTCTTTCTTAGTAGCTTAGTGATTGGAGCCACTGTCTGGGAGAAATTATTTATGAATCTCCGGTAAAAATTTGTAAACCCCAGGAAACATTGTACATCACGAACAGTCTTTGGGGTGGGCCAATCAGATACGGCTTTTACTTTCTTTTCTGCCATCACCATACCTTGAGGGGTAAGAATAACCCCTAAAAACTCAACTATGGTAACATGAAACTCACACTTGGTTAGTTTGCAATATAAATGGTTCTTTCCAAGGGCTGCAAGAATCTTCTTGACATGTTGGACATGTTCATTTTCATTGTCAGAGTAGATCAAAATGTCATCGATGTAGACTATGGCAAACATGTTGAGGTACTCTCGAAGAACGTCATTCAAGAAAAATTGAAATGCTGCTGGAGCATTACACAGACCAAAAGGCATGATGGTGTATTAAAAAAGGCCATATCTTGTCTTGAACGCTGTTTCCCATTTGTCACCCTCTCTCATTCTGACCAAATGATAAGCACCTCGAAGGTCAAGCTTCGTGTAGATGTTTGATCTCTTTACTTGTTCCAATAATACCGGAATTAGGGGTAAAGGATATTTATTCCTGATGGTGACTTTGTTCAAACCCCTATAGTTGATGCAAGTTCAAAGTTCTCCATTAGCTTTTGGAACAAAAAACAAAGGCGAAACTGCAGGAGACTTAGAGGGGCGAATGAAGCCATTCTCCAAAAATTGATCTTGGTATTTTCGTAAATGTTGATTTTCATGTTCTGACAGGGCATATACACGACAGTTAGGAAGTATCGCACCTGGGGCTAGATCAATTTGACAGTCATAAGATCTATGAGGAGGTAGAGTCTCTGCTCCTTTCTCATCAAATACATCTTTGTAAGATGAATACTGTTTGGGCAGCTGAATTTCTTTCTCCGCGGCAGTAGCTATGTAAGAGTTACAAACTTTTGGTACTTGAATCTTTTGGAGACATTGTTCATTACATAGCGCAGATGAGAACATGATTTTTAGTTCTGCCCAATTGATCTCTGGATTGTGATGAGTTAACTATGGCAACCAGAGGATAATCCCATATTGGGGAGCATGGATCACGTCAAGAATGATTTTCTCTTTATGTTTTTTTCTTTGATTCTTATCTTCACAAATCATCGACAAGGGGATAGTCTGAAGAGTTACTGGACCTCCAGTCAAGAGTTTTCCATCGACTGCCTGGATGATTTCTGGGGTCTTCTTTTCAATACATGGGATTCCCCCATGCACAAACCAATTGGATATCAACAAAGTTCCCAGTAGCCCCAGAATCGACTAGAGCTTTTTTGAAATAGATCTTTTTCTTGACCTGAACTCTTCTTTCCAGTTTAAGATGTCTAGAGTGTGAAGGGTCCACGGTGACACCCAAGAGCAACCCTCTCTGCATCTCGAGTGTTTTCGTTTTCCAACTCAACTGGTGCATTGGCTGCGACCTTCTGAAACTGGACCTTGCTTGTTCTTTGGTTTGACTGGACAATCTTTGGCAAAATGACCCTTTCGCCCACAATAAAGACATTGTCCATTTTTTCTGCGTAGGTCCTTTTCATGTTTGGTCAAAGGTCTTCTGATGGTTACAATTTCCATCGGTTCCGGCGTTCTCTCTTTCGGAGTTCTTGAGTCTCTGTTATCATGAACACGCCATGAATATTTTTCAATCTTGTTGCACGTTCCTTTACGTTCTGCTAAACGATGATCAAGCCTCAAGACAAGGCTTATTAATTCTTGACAGTCTGTAGGTTGTGGGTCGATTTGTGCTAAGATATCTTTTAGTTCCTCTTTGAGTCCCTAGTAAAACAAGACCGCTTGTTTTTCTTCAGGTCAGGATGTCTCGGCAACCAGCCGGTTAAAGTTGGCTAAATACGACACTAGGTCTTGATTCCCTTGGCGTAAATCTAATAATTCACGATCTGCTGACTGTGTTACAGTTCTACGATCAAAAACTCTCTCAAACTCACGAACAAAATTTCTCCAGTTGTACAACAAGGGACTATTTTTACGCACAAGAGGAATTGCCCAAGTAGCTGCATCCCTAGCTAAATATGATAACAAGAAAGCTACATTGGACTAGGCATCGGGGAAAGTATGTGCTCTGCAGGTTAAGTATAGTCACACTTGAACCAGGAAAGATTGCGCTTTCAAAGGGTCACCCGAGAAACGTTCTGGGGGAGCTAAAGGAATTGCTGAAGGAACATTTAGGGAAATGTTTGTCGGATTACTTCCAGAAGCCTGAGAAGAAATACCTGGCCAGGACATACCTGTGGGACTTTGTTCCTTCTTCTCTACCTTATCTTGAAACTGACTCACTCTCTTAGCAAAGCTAGTTGTCAATTCTTTAGATGATACCACCTCTGCCTGGAGCTGGGTGTTAGCCTTGACTAACTCATCCAGCGTGGCCATGCTGAGAACATACACATACCAGGAGGATAATAATTTGTGAGGTCACTATTCTGTCAGAGTCACCAGATCCTCGGGGTCTGCGCACGTTCCCAACACGTCCATAACTGAACAGCTCCAAGACTCTGATAGATAAATCACAGAGGCTAAGAGAGTTCAAGAGGGGAAGAGGGGATTAGGAAGGGAAACAGCTGGGAAGGAGACCTGTAGTAAGAAAAACGTTAGAACACACAATATGAAAATTATATCTCCTGAAATCAATACTAGACTATGATCCTAAACATAGTCATTCTGAAAACATGAACAATCTAAGAATTAAGTTTAAAATGACTAAGTTTCAAGATGGCCGGATACCTGTAATGGAATCAAGATGGATTAAATGAGAACTTTCTTATTCAAGAACTTTCCTTTACATGAGAATCAGAAAAACATTCTGACTAAATTTTAAACCAGTCATATAAATCCTTTTTTGAGAATGCATACTAGAACCATACAATATTGCATCTAGAAACTCTGATCTTCTGTGTACTCTTAAAATGTTTCAACACAAATTGCGCATACTGTAGATTTATATATATATATATAGTAAACACCATAAAAGGAATGTGCACCATGAATAACACAATATGGATTTAGGAAAACAAATCACAAAACTTGTCAACTTGAATATTACATGATAAATATCTTAGAATAGTGGCATACAATAAACAACATGAATTAAACTTGAGGAGAGAATCGTGCGTCTTGCCGATTCGAGTGTCACCTTGTAAAATGCCAAGATATGATAGTACGCAATGAATATCAAAGTAAAATCATCGTAAACAAATCGCACGTCTTGCCGATTCGTAAACCACGATGTAAATGCCAATAAACAACAGCTCACAATGAACAACAAGATCAAAGTACAATGAAACGAATTGCACGTCTTTTGCCTATTCTTAAGCCACCATGTAAATGTAAAGAAACGGTAGCGCGCAATGAACAACAAAGTTAAAAAACCATAAAACAAATCACGCATCTTGCCGATTCTTAAGCCACCATAAAAATGTCAAGAAATGGTAGCGTGCAATGAATAACAAGATTAAATTATCATGAAGCGAATCGCGTGTCTTGCCGATTCGCAAGTCACCCTGCAAATGTCGCAAACACTCAAGCGCTTATAATAACACACCCAAAGTACTCTGTCAAATCATAATAGAATTAGGCCCAAGAACATGAGAGTTCTCGATAACGGCGTCGGGAGGCCAGCCCAACCACCATCTTACCGCCCAGAACAAGGATCTCCAAATGAAGAATGAAAGTCAGATATCTGGAAGATCAAATAGGCCACCGGGATAGGAGCTCAGGAAGTAGCTGCTGCTCTGCACCGGGATCTCTGAATAGTGAGCACTTGGAGCTGGGCTGGCTCCTTTTTATAGAGTCTTGGTCCAGCCCACAACCACACCCAGGCATGTTGCAGGGAAAGTTTCTAGAAGGTCCTGGAAAGGGACCACACCCTAACACACTCTGAAAGCCTGCAGCAATACATTGCAAATGGACAGCATTTGTAATCACATTAAAAATAAGTCTTCAGGATTGAACTCTGCAATGCAAAAGGTTAAAAAACAACATATCAGCACAATGCATAAATTACGTTGTTTTGAGAGTGCTGGGTTTTTGCATTCTAGACGCCAATAGAGCGCGCACGGCCCTGGTGTTGACAACATGATAGCTTTTCCTATTCCTGAACACTAATTTCTCTGGGGGGGACAAATGCTACTTGTCATAGGCGTCTGGCCTGGCTTATAGTGGGTACCTGATGGTACTTACACCTTGTGCCAGGTCCAGTTATCCCTTATTAGTAAATTAGTACTGTTATAGCTGCTTAAGCTGATAGAGGTAGCTATAGCATAGCAGCTTAGGGTGAACTAGGAGACATGCAAAGCTCCTAATATACCACTTATATCATAGAGCACTATGGGGGTCATTACGACCCTGGCGGCCGGCGGTATGTTGGCGGTAACACCGCCAACAGGCTGGCGGTGTTCTGCCAGCAATTATGACCGTGGCGGAATTGCCACAGCCATACCGCCGGCCCCTCTACTGTCCCGCCAGGATTCTGCCTGGCAGTCATAATCCCCAGGGCAGCGGTGCAAGCACCGCTGCCCTGGGGATTATGAGTCCCCGACCGCCGGCCTGTCCATGGCGGTACACACCGCCATGGAAAGGCTGGCGGTAAGGGGACTTGGGGTGCCCCTGGGGGCCCCTGCACTGCCCATGCACTTGGCATGGGCAGTGCAGGGGCACCCAGGCATAGCCCCGTCGCGCATTTCACTGCCCGAATTTCGGGCAGTGAAATGGGCGACGGGTTCAACTGCACCCGCTGCACATCAGCATTGCCGCCGGCTCTATTACGAGCCGGCAGCAATGTTGATGTGACATTTCCGCTGGGCCAGCGGACGGTAACACTGTTACCGTCCGCTGGCCCAGCGGAAATGTCATAATAGGGAGACAGAAATACCGCCGGCAATGGCGGTATTCTGTCTCCCGCGGCCTCGGCGGTCTTTTGAAAAGATCGCCGAGGTCGTAATGACCCCCTATATCATAAGAATCACAATACTCAGAGTTACTAAAAATAAAGGTACTTTATTTTAGTGACATTGTGCCAAAAATGTCTCAGAGGATATACTTTCTTAGGAGGTAAGTAAAATACAAAAAATATACAAAAAACCCAAAATCAGGTAAGTAAACATTTAGAAAAGTAGTGCAAACACTGTAGCTGCAATAGGCCTAGGGGCGAAACAAACCATATACTAAGAAAGTGGAATGCGAACCACTTATGGACTCCTGGCCTAGTGTGGTGTGTATAGGGTCACTCGGAGTATAAGAAAACACTAAGGGTGTCCAAGAAACCCCACCCCAAGACCCTGAAAACTAGGAGTAAAGTGACACTACTTCCCCAGAAACACAATAAAGTTGTGATAGGAGATTGTGCAAAGACCACAACAGACCGCAAATCACTGAAAATTGATTCCTGGACCTGAGGACCTGTAAAGGAAGAGGTCCAAGTCCAAGAGTCACGAAAGTGTCCGGGGGGGGGGGCAGGAGCCCACTAAACCCCGGATGAAGTGCAAAATGGCTGCCTCCGGGTGGAAGAAGCTGAAGATTCTGCAACAACGGAAGATGCCAGGAACTTCTCCTTTTCAAAAAAGATGTCCCATGGTGTGCTGAAGGAAGCAGAGTTGTTTCTTTGGAGAAAGACCACAAACAAGCCTTGCTAGCTGCAAAGGTCACAGTTGAAGAAAAAGGGTGCTGCCTGGGCCCAGGAAGGACCAGGAGGTCGCCACTTGGAAGAAGAGATAGAGGGGACCCTCAGCAACACAGAAAGCCCATGCAGAAGATGGCAGCACCCGCAAAAGTCCTTGAACACGGGTTCAAGGAAACTGAGTACAGCAGTCATCTCAACACTACAAAGGAGGGTCCCACAAAGCCAGTGGTCAACTTAGCGAGTTGAGCAATGCAGCACGTAGTGCTGGGGACCTGGGCTATGCTGTGCATGAAGGATTCCTTGCAAAAGTGCACAGAGGCCCTAGCAGCTGCAGTTCACGTAGTACACAGGATTACTGTCTGGCGAGGAGAGGAAAGGACTTACCTCCTCCAAATTTAGACAGATGGACCACTGGACTTTCGGGGTCACTTGGATCCAGCACCTGTGTTCCAGGGACCACGCTCGACACAATGAGAGGGACCCAGAGGACTGGTGAAGATGAAGTTTGGTACCTGCATAAGCAGGGGGAAGATTCCGTCGACTCACGGGACATTTCTTCTTGGCTTCCAGTGCAGGGTGAAGGCAGACAGCCCCCAGAGCATGCAGCAAGAGGGAACAGTCGAGAAAGCCAGCAGGATTAGGCACTACAATGTCGCTGGTAGTCTTCTTGCTACTTTGTTGCGGTTTTGCAGGCGTCCTGGAGCAGTCAGCGGTCAGTCCTTGGCAGAAGTCGAAGAGGGAGATGCAGAGGAAATCTGGTGAGCTCTTGCAAATCGTTATCTGAGGAAAAGCCCACAGGAGAGACCCTAAATAGCCCTCAGAGGAGGATTGGCCACCTAGTGAGTTAAGCACCTGTCAGGAGAGGTCTCTGACGTCACCTGTTGGCACTGGCCACTCAGAGGCCTCCATTGTGCCCTCACACCTCTGGATTCAAGTTGGCAGAGGTCTGGGACACACTGGAGGAGCTCTGGGAACCACCGATGTGGTGGTGATGGACAGTGCAGTGGTCACTCCCCTTTCCTTTGTCCAGTTTCACGCCAGAGCATGACTGGGCGTTCCCTGAACCGGTGTAGACTGGTTTATGCAAGGAGGGCACCATCTGTGCCCTTCAAAGCATTTCCAGAGGCCTGGAGAGGCTACTCCTCCCAGGCCCTTAACACATATTTCCAAAGGGATAGGGTGTAACACCCTCTCTCAGAGGAAGTCCTTTGTTCTGCCTTCCTGGGACTGGGCTGCCCAGACCCCAGGAGGGAAGAAGCCTGTCTGTGGTGTTGGCAGCAGCGGTAGCTGCAGTGAAAACCCCAGAGAGCTGGTTTGGCAGTACCCGGGGTCCATGCTTGAGCCCCGGGGATACATGGGATTGGCACCCCAATACCAGATTTGGCATACAGGGACAATTCCATGATCTTAGACATGTTACATGGCCATATTTGGAGTTACCATTGTGAAGCTACATATAGGTATTGACCTATAAGTAGTGCACGTGTGTAATGGTATCCCCACACTCACAAAGTCCAGGGAAATTGCCCTGGACTATGTGGGTGCACCTTGGCTAGTGCCAGGGTGCCCTCAAACTTAGTAACTTTGCCCCTAACCTTCACCAAGTGAGGGTTAGACATATAGGCGACTTATAGGTTACTTAAGTACAGTGTAAAATGGCTGTGAAATAACGTGGACGTTATTTCACTCAGGCTGCAGTGGCAGTCCTGTGTAAGAATTGTCTGAGCTCCCTATGGGTGGCAAAAGAAATGCTGCAGTGCATAGGGATCTCCTGGAACCCCAATACCCTAGGGAATTATAAGGGTGTTCCAGTGTGCCAATTAGAATTTGTGAAAATGGCCCCTAGCCTATAGTGACAATTTTAAAGACAGAGAGAGCATAAGCACTGAGGTTCTGATTAGCAGAGCCTCAGTGACACAGTTAGTCACTACACAGGGACACACATTCAGGCCACAAACTATGAGCACTGGAGTCCTGGCTAGCAGGATCCCAGTGAGACAGGCAAAACAAACTGACATACAAGTAAAAATGGGGGTAACATGCCAGACAAGACGTTACTTTCCTACACATGTGTACCATCAATGGCAGCAATGATGTTGGGGATATGCCCCAGGGCATAAAAGTCATATTTCACTGTGGCTAAATGCTCCACCTGGGGGAATACAATGTAGCTGCGCATGTGTTCAAGCAGGGCTGACAACACTCTGGTTAATACATTTGAGAACATTGGCTGAGACATCCCTAATGCCATGACCACTGTTGTCTGGAAGGAACCACTTGCCAGGAAATGGAGCACTGACAGGATCTGCACTAGAGGGGGGATACCTGTGGGCTGGCGGATAGCTGACATCAGGTCTGGCTCAAATTGGGCACACAGTTCCCTGATTGTGGCCCAATCAAGTCTGTAGGTTAGGATAATGTGCCTGTCCTCCATTGTTGCAAGGTCCACCAGGGGTCTGTACACTGGAGGATGTCTCTATCTTATATTCAACCTCAGCGGTCGAAGCCTATAGAAGGAAAACGGTGAGCAGAGGGTCATAATCACACAGCTATTGCAATAATGATGCATTTCTTCCTCTACAGAACCAGTATGTGAATCCAAGAGTCACTTGCTGTACCAATGTCTGCTGTGACGCAGTTAGGTGCTATGGCCTGTGCTCCCCTTATATGGCGGCTGCCTGACCTGGGAGGAGGGACAAGTGGAAATGAGGAAATTCCGCTGGCTGGTTCTTGCACCGTTGCAGTAGGCGGTCGATGACCGCTGCGCAACTTCGCATTGGTTATCATTGGGCCCTATAGGTTCTAGGAGCCAATGGCGATGTACGCCAGTGGTGACGGTACGCACTGTCGCGGACGAGACCGCCATTTTCTAACTATTCACTCACTTGCTACCTGACCTTCAACAGAAGAAGACCTACACTGCAAGTGCTGCTGTGACCTGTGTCTGGAAGTGACGATAGCTCATGTGTCTGGGGAAAGGGCCCCTGCCTTCACTACGGAGGAGTGAGAGAGACTGGTGGATGGGCTCCTGCCCCAGTAGATGTTACTCTATGGTCCTCCAGACAAACAGGTGAGTACACTGTGAGCATGATGCGTGGGCCATGAATGGATGGAGTGCTGCGTGTGTAAGCCACATGTAGGGGGGGTCTGAGGCGTCCTGGGCAGAGTGCTGCATGTATGGTGGTCAATGTATGTGTGTCAGGGGATGGGAGGGATATGGTGGACCATGAGTGTGACGGTCCGGACGGTTAACTAATTCCCTTTTCTGCTGTCATTTTTCCTGCAGGTCAGCGCCCATCAGAAAAAGGGTATTTGGCGTACCGTCACAAAGGAGGTGAGGACCCTGGGGGTCTTTGACAGGCGGAGCACCCACTGCCGCAAACGGTGGGAGGACCTGCACTGCTGGGCAAGGAAGACGGCGGAGGCCCAGCTGGGGCTGGCCTCCCAAAGAGGAAGGGGTGCCCTTCGAACCCTGATCCCCCTGATGTTCCGCACCCTGACGGTGGCCTATCCGGAGTTGGATGGGCGCTTGAAGGCATCACAGCAGCCACAAGGGGGTGAGTACAGATTCTGAATCCTGACTTTGCATGTGTTAAGGGTTACCTGGGCGGGGGATGTGGGCTGTGTGTGCCCCTAGGCCAGGGCGAAGATGGCAGGGTAGGTCCCTTGTTGGGCAGGCTCTGAAGCACTCTTACCCCAATAGTGTCGGTGGGCATGTATTACTGGGCAGGGTCCTGTGGGTTTCAGGTGTGCAGCTAATGGCGTTAGGCAATGTACCCCATGGGCTGGTGACTATCTTTGTAACTGGTAGTGCATGGCCTAGTGCATAGGGCTGCTCCCTGTGTGTTGTGTACGTCAACGGTAGTGTTGTTGCTGGCATTGACCAAGTGTATCCTCTGGCTCCCCCCCTCCTTTTTGTTTTGTCACCCTGTCCTTGTGTGCATTAGCATCATCTGGTGGAGGAGCAGAGGCACGGGCAATGGAGGGACCTGCATCCCACATGGGCCTGGAGGCCGAATCCACCGACGGTGAGGGCACCAGTGGGAAGGAGGGCGAGGGGAGCACCACGACGGGGACAGGAGGGTGACCACAGACAGCGACTCCTCCTCCGATGGAAGCTCCCTAGCAGTGGCAGACACCTCTGTGCCCACCCCAACAACAGGTACAGCCGCCACCCCCCTACCAGTACTTCCCTCCCAGCAGCCCCTCAGCGTGTTTCCCGTGCCTGCTCACCCAGGAGGGTGGGCATCTCCTTCGCCCCAGGCACCTCAGGCCCTGCCCCAGTCAGCCTTGCTGCCCTCAGTGAGGAGGATATTGACCTCCTGAGATCCCTCACTGTTGGGCAGTCAACCATTCTGAATGCCATCCAGGGTGTCGAGAGACATTTGCAACAAACAAATGCATATCTGGAGGGCATTCACTCTCACGTGGCGGCCCAACAGAGAGCATTTCAGGCTCTGGCCTCAGCACTGATGGCAGCCATTGTCCCTGTCTCTAGCTTCCCCACTCCAACTTCCTCTACCCAGTCCCAATCCCCTCAACCCCAGCCTATACCAAGCACACCTTCAGACCAGCAGTCACCGAAATCAACACACAGAAGTGGCTCAAGCAAACACAAGCACCACACTTCATCTCACAGGCACTCACACAAGCACCATCCCCATGCACACACACCAACATCCACTGCCTCCACTGTGTCCCCCTCCTCCTCCTCGTCCACCTCCCTCCCAGTGGTGTCTACATTCACACCTGCATGCACTACATTCTCATCCACTACCTCCATTACCAGCACGCACATCACTACACACCCCTCA
Source organism: Pleurodeles waltl (assembly GCF_031143425.1). Lineage (NCBI taxonomy): Eukaryota > Metazoa > Chordata > Amphibia > Caudata > Salamandridae > Pleurodeles > Pleurodeles waltl. Next base: position 1,658,341,062 of record NC_090444.1, on the reverse strand, counting down.
CTGGCTGTCACCACCCCTACATCCATGCACATGTCCCCTGTGTTCTCTCCCACTGCGTCTGTGACCCCGCCCCCCAAAGTACGCAAACACAAGCACCCACCCACCCAACAACCATCCACCTCACAACAGCATCCCGCTCATGCACCTGCACTCAAAGTCAGACAGACACCTCCTACAAACACTCCCTCTACCTCCACTTCCAAACCTTCTCCCTCTTTCCGCCCCTGTGTCCCTAAGAAGCTTTTCCTGGCAAACATTGACCTCTTCCCTAACCCTCCCCCCACCGTCCTTCCCCTCGGGCCAGGGTGGCCAACACCCAGCCCAGCACCTCAGCCAGCAAGTCCACGTCCGCTGTGGTTCCTGTACTTGTCAGAGGATCAAAGAGGGCATCCGTCAGACCCTCCAGTGTGCCACCAACCCCTGCCAAGGCAAAAACCATTCCGCCACCTGGCAAGGTGAATAAGGGGACAGCATCCAGCAAGGGGAAGGACCACTGGCAGCACCAGCACCAGCACTACCACCACTGTGCAGCCATAGCTGCCCGCGGAAGGACTCAGGCCCTGCCTCCTTGGGCTATCATTCCTCCTGGTCACTGCAAATCTCGTGGCTCAGACACCCAGATGAGGGAATATGAACTGCCACACCCCAAGTGTTGCATCACTGGGCACAGAGCCCCCTCCAGAACCAGTGGAGATATGCATCCACTCACCCTATCCTCGGCAGGATGAAGCACACTGGGCACAAAGCCCCCTCCAGAACCGGTGGAGATAAGCATCCACTCACCCTATCCTTGGCAGGATGAAGCACACTGGGCACAAAGCCCCCTCCAGAACCAGTGGAAGAAGGAATCCACTCACCCCCTCCTTGCCAGGATGAAGCACACTGGGCACAAAGCCCCTCCCCCCCCAGAACCAGTGGAAGAAGAATCCACTCACACCCTCCTTGCCAGGATGAAGCAGAATGGGCACAAGGCTCCCTCCAGAACCATTGGAGAAGCCATCCACTTGAGAGACTGTGGCTTTGCACTCCCCAAGACCAAGCAGTGAGCAAACCACCCACTTGAGAGACTGTGGCTTTGCACTCCCCAGGACCAGGCAATGGGCAACCCACCCACTTTGGAGACTGTGGCTTTGGACTCCCCAGTACATCGCTGTGGGCATGTAGCCCCCTCCAGGAGCAGTGGCGTTCTACCATCTTCCGGCTGAGGTGCCTCCCCTTTCCCATCCCCCTGAGGTGCCTGTGTGTTTTCGACCTGATGCCCCTGCAGTGTTCTCTCCGTATTTAGGCAGGAGTCAAGTGTGGGCTTGGCCTATCAGTTTTGCCCCAGTGACCCACAGACATTTTGAGTGGACAATGTACCGCCTTATGTACATATTGTATATTTTTGTAAATATTGTTTTTCACATAGAAACGTATATCTGACTATTTCTAATATGACAATAATTTTACTCAATTCCTTTTGTCCTTGCATTCTTCCAGAGGGTTACGGGGTGTTAATATAATATTGATGCATGGGTTTGTGTGTATGGTGTTGTGGGTGAAGGTGGGGGTGGGGGTGTTGCATGTGTGTGTCACTCTCTTTTTCCTCCCCCCCTCCACTGTGTACTAAGTGCAGTACTCACTGTGGTTGTTACCGCTGCCGTTCGTACTCCTGGTAGATGAGAAGATAGACCAGCATGGGAAGGACCTGCAGCTCGGGCTCCATGGCGTCCTGGTTCTTCGTTGAGTGTCGAGAGGTGAGTAGTTTCCCTTCTGTGTACTGTTTCTGCTGTGCTTTTGATAGCGTTGGTACTGCCCCAGAAAAGCTGGCGGATTGGCCTGTTGTAATTGGGTGGGAAGAACATTGTCTTCCGTCTGGCTGTTGGCGGTTACCGCTGCGGTGTTTGTTGCTACCGCCGTGGCGGTCGGAGTGTTAAAGTGGATGTCTGTGTTGGCGGTTTCCGCCGTGGTTGTGATTCAAATTTTTTTACCGCCGGCCTGTTGGCAGTATTACTGCTGCTTTAACACCGACCGCCAGGGTTGTAATGAGGGCCTTGGTTCTGACCCAATAATGCCATATGTCAACTTGCATGGATATCTGTTCAATAAAAGTTTTTAAGGCTCTGTAAGCTGGTTGTAGCCCACAACACCATCAGTCACCTTTTTCATGTTAGAGTCCTCGTTGTGTCTGACAGTAAGCCACACATGTAATTAGGTTCTGTTCTCATTGACATAGCTTTACACAATGCATACATTTAGATGAGTTGATGGATCATAGTAAAAGTTGATATGATACTTGTGTATATGGAGATTTACTTACATGTGCAAGTGTATTTTCCAATGCAATAAAATGTCCAGTTCACAGACCCCATGAGAGATCACGAGACATTTGTTGTACATTCAGAGTCTAGGGGTGAGTGACATGTCATGAGACATGGGTAGGAGAAGTGTGCATTAGTGAGGAGGTGTCCAAATTGACCATAGGTAGGAATTGAGATAATAACAGTCTATAGCAGATGAGTCAAAAGTGGTTGAGTTGAGAGGGCACATTGCGAGCTGTCACAACACTAGCATGATCTTAAACCCAGAACTAAGGAGATACTGTCCATGTGGCACAGACTTGTGCTACCAGTTTGTTTTTGGCGTGAATGTTGTTCCTTCCACATCTTCATTCTCTGATATGTATGGTGCCTCTGGTGCTATGGGTGGTGATGAGGGGGCCACAAACACATCAGGGAATAGAAATGTGGAATCAAAGGTCCTGGCAGCTGCCATTTTTGGGAACACATAAGGCATCACTGCAGGTAGGAGGAACTGCTGATTTCTAAACACTGCAATAACTTCACAGTGGTAGGCAGCCATGTTTTCCCTAAGAGATGCCACTTCCCGCTGTATGGCCTCCAGGGTATTCTGTATAGCCCCCATCCTGTTGTCTATCATTCTGCTGCCACTTTAGGAGGGCAATTGTTGAAGCCACTGCCTCATGACAGCAGCTATGTCTGCCAGGGACTGCTGGAGTCCACGTGGCGGGCAGTGGATGCCTCTGATGGCAGCTGAGTTGTCCTTATTTGGACTGAGGCATGTCTGCACTCCCTCTAGGCTGCCTGCCATCCCTACCTGTACCTGCTTAGCCAGCTCCCGGGCTGTGGCAAGACTGGTTGGTGCTGTGTGTTGGTATTTGGGTAGTTCATGTGGAGACGCCACAATGCTGTGTGTCCTCCCTGTGACTGGAGGTGGTGTCTGAAGGGAACCTAGGACATCTTGGGGAGTCTTGTCATTGATGGTCGGCAGCTGGTCATCCATGTCATCTGTAAAATCCAGGACAGGCAGGTCGGCAGGAGGTAAGACATCATCCTCTGCAATGAGCTAGTGAAATGTCAATCTTTGACTGTGGTGGGTGTTGACATTGCTCATCATTTACTTGCTACTGGAGACTCAGTGACATGTTCCAGACCCCAGGTTGTAGTTGTTAAATATGTATGGCATTGTGCATCACACATGGGGCCACCTTTCAAGCTATTGTATGCATTAATCCCACACCACCATATTTCTTGCAGTCCCCTTGCCCCAGCCACTGACACCATGGTAGCACGTCATTTACCTTCCTATTCACCATGGTGGACATTCGACAGTAGTGTAATGAGTGTTGCCACTCTTTTGGTTCTTTACTGCATTGGCACCATGAATAATTGCACTAGTGCACCAAAGCACTGGAATGTCCATTGCTTACAATGCTTGTGTTACCTTGTCATCTGCCTTTAGCAGGCCCCACAAATGTGCCAATTGGATGGCACAGTGCAACCATTATGGTTTGTCGTCCCCATTAGTTCGTCCCTCCCTACATTAGGAACATTTCCTTGCATACAGCACATCTGCCACAGGCATATGTTGGTGTAAGGATGTACAATGTGGATTAATGCATGCATTTGAGAGTTTGTTAATTTGGCACGAGGGAAATGGGCAGCTTGGTGCCACATGGGCAACGATTTGTATGATGGTACAGTTGCATTACGGGATAGTGACATTGTGTCCGTACGCATGAAATTGTCCCTTTATGCACAATACCAACCATTCACACATCACAGACAACCTTGTCGCATGGTGAAATTGAAGCTACTTGTACAGCAGCACAAATGATAATCACAGACATACCCCACATGTTGTATGAGGTTACTTTTGTTCCCATTCCCAAATGGCACATGGAGGCATGAGGTGTGTGAGAGTTGTTGTTGGGCCACCCTGGCCGGGTTGTGTTCCACATGTTGTACACTGAAGCCCTGATTTTTCTTAAGTGGCGCAGCTCGGTGCAACGGCAATAATAGTTGCACAGCGCTGTGCCACATTTGAAATGCAGGGATGCGCCATGTTTTCTGGAATACGGCACACCCCTGCCTTTCTTCCAGTGCCTGCGCAGATTTGTTTGCCCTGCACCAGCACTGGCATCCTTGCACCATAGTGCAAGGGTGCCTGTGTTGAGAGGATAGATTGTTTGTATGCAGGAAGGCGTTCCTTTCTGCACATAAACAATCTATCATGGCAAGGTGGCATTTCTATGTGTGCTGCACAATGCAGCATACATGAGAAAGGCAATGACACGAGGAGGATGGAAAGCATTTTTCCTTGTTGCACCATCCAGACACCAACCCTGGGGAGGTGTTGACTTTAGTCACAGTCTCCGGTGAACATGTCTTGGATCTGGGGCAGCAACAATATGCAATGGGTGTTGTTGTGGCACAGCCATAGCTACACTTATTGCACGCCCCTTCCAGGCAATGTGCTGCATGTGTAGGGGCCATATTTACAAGGTGGTGTTAAGCCACAGTAAGTGGCTTAAGACCACGTTGTGTATATTCTGGAGTGCATACCGCCACCAGAGCGTCACTAAAAGTGAGGCTTGGATGGCGATGAGGCCTTTTGATTCTATCCCTATGTGTCCCAATGCAACCCTTTTGCATGCATTCAATGTGTCTATGTGCCTCTCCTTCTGCCATTTGTGAGATTCCAGATAGTCCTCCCGCATCTTACCCTGCATTTGTGGTAGTTCTTGGTAGTCTGCACTGTCCTGTCCTGCGATTCCATTGACCAACTCCTCCGGGATGACCACTGCCACAATCTCCTCCAGCTCATCCAGGTACTCCTGGGGTGCCCGACTTCCACCTCCAGTCTGCATGTTTTTTTCTTGCTCTCACATTTTTTTACGCTAATGCTGCTAAATATGGCACTAACCCATTTTGCGTCCAAAAACGTGCTGCAAAATGTTCTAATGTCACTTTTGCAGCATTAGCCTAATTTTTACCTACGGCATGTTGCAGTGGTTAGCGTTATGTTTTTTTACACTAACCAATCTTTAGGGTCACCGTGCATCCTTTTATAAATATGGCATACAGATGGCGTTAGGGAATGGTGTTAGCTCGCTGTCGTTTTTTTGTTGCACAACTGCGCTAGTGCAGTTGTGCATCATTTTTTCTTAAATATGGGCCCATATTTAAATAGAGCAACAAAATCTGGTATATGAAGCCATTGGGGTAATAAAGGTTTTTATACCCTCTGGAATTTCTGCAGATTTGTCTGCAATTTTATGATCAAAATAATTTTTGAATTTAGAGCAGATTTCCATTGAACAAATTGAAGTGGGAGGGGACAAGTTTTTACACACTGATGGATTGTACAGAAAAGAGTTTTTGCACAATTTGGTGCGGAAACATTTTTTCAGTGTAGGAATTGGTTTTAGCAGCTTACATTAAGGGTCAGATTTAGAGTGTGTTGGAAAGGGTAGTTCATCTCAACGATGATGAAGTACTCTCTTTGCCAAACAATAGGTCTGCCCGCCTGATTTACACTTGGGTGACATTTAAGCATGTCACCAATGAAGACTACTCCATCCCCATCATTGACATACTTGTTTGAAGGCCCAACAGAGTAAGGTTTGGCCATTTCACCATCCACCAGATTAAGAGTTGTCGAATGACCAGTTTTTACTCTCCCTTAGCACTGTGAAGAACGTGGTGGCAGGAGACAATAAAACCATTAAATGATGCCCTATCATGGGAGAAAATCCCTGTTGTGTGGGGGTCATTGTTTTTTTGTGTTTCAGAAACAAAATAATGATTAGGGGAATTTGTTTTTAAAGAAACAAAAACTTGTTAAAAGCTTGATGGGCAGCTGTCATGCCCTTTGTTATTTAGTTTTTGGAGAAACAAACATTTCTTGAAAGTTTGATGGTCAGCCATCATGGTTGACGGAGCTGTCCATCAAACATTTAGCTCATTGATAGGAATCACCATTACAGAGGTTCCTGTCAATGACTAGTTGCCCACTGGGTAGAAGAGCAACTCCAGATTTGGAGGACGGGTACTGCACCACCCTTCTTTTTTCAGCTTTGCAAATTAACATTTAGTGAACAGGGTAAAAGAGAGAATGTTGCCACCATTGGCACTTTGCAAACTCTCTGGCTTAGTCTTTTGGCTGAGAGACAATAAGAGAAGTCAGTAGCAAGGTACGCCCCTGGAAAAGTGTGCCATAGCTGGGGGTTAAAGGTCACACATATATGAAGAATATTCAATTTTGGGAAATTGAGCCCTGCTGCGGTATGCTGCAGTGTAGCAGTGCAGTGTTCAGGGGGATAGAAAAAGATTGGTCAGTTACACGAGGAAGGTGGAATGGGTAAAGTTTAAACTTCTCCCAAAAAAGTCAGTGGAACTCAAGAAACTTTACAGTTTGTGAATGTGAACGCTGGTGGAGATCACCTAAAAGAGGATATCTTGCTGCCTTGGGGAACAACAGACTCTTTGGTTTTAGCTTCTCACTCAGGTGGTGCCATGCTTGGTGCTTAATGGTGAGGGAGACCACTGTGGTCAAAAGAAATAGGTGTGCGCCCAGTGGAATAAAAAGGTTTCCTTAGATCAAACAGTTCTATCCTAATACGGACAGATGGCAGGCCACTTGTGTACTGATCTATGACAACAACTCAGGACACTGATACAGAAATAATTGGCAAACTTTGTTGCTACTTGTGATCCAAAACTCCAAGGACACCTTATGCATAAATGAGTACTAACAGAAAGACACTATTCATTGGTCAAAAGGAAGCCACCCTATGAACCCTCCAATGGAAGACCCTGAAGAATATGGAACATTTTCTTACTTAAACCCATCGGACAAAGAGAAGTCAGCCATTTTCTTTGATGCCATTTTGAAGCCAGATTCAAGACGCCATTTTAAATGACACTTTGATGCCTTTTCTCTGTCCTAGAGAAAGTGACTTTAAGAATTCTCACCTTAGAGACTTTAATTTTAATGTTGCCCTGTCTTGTCCATGCAATAAGTTTTGCCCCAGTTTCCTTGCTGCTGCAAGGAAACTTGCTTTAACTTTGCCCCTTTGAAATCTGCCCCATGCTGATCGAACCGGTACCTGAAGGACGAAGCCTTTTCCTTGAATGCTGATTGAATTTGGTAATCATAAAAGGATAATTGTATTATGCATTGTGTTTTCTTTCTTAGGTACCAACTGCTTATTTTGACAGAGCCCAAGCTAGAAGTTTTCTAAATTTATGTTGACTAAATTCGTTTTGCATGAAGCCCCACATGCCAATGCCAATTAGAGGTTAGTCGAGATATTCATTTGATGCACCATATTAAGTTGAAATCTTGTTATGCTGACCGATGTATGTAATTAGTCAAATTCAGTTGCTTATATTAGTGATTTGCATTGCTACAACCGAGTGCAATATTATCCAGATTTTGCGTAGATTGCGTTTCTTCCATCGCTATGGACAGCTAGTAATGTTCGTATACGTATATCATTTGATTTTGAGACTTACTTATATTGTATTAGCTTTGTTAATATAGGGAAATAAACTCATTAACTTTCAATAAACAGGTGTGGCCATTCATGACTGAAAGGTCATGGTGTGTCTAATTACTGATTTTCTGTTTAACTAATTTGTTGTTTGATTATTAATTGAGTATTGGGCATTGATTATAAATGGTTATTGATGATTGAGTTGAGTGATCCGACTATTCTTGGATGAGGAGAACCCAACTCGGTCAAAAGGTTCACCGACGTCCGGCGTGTCCAAGTACAAGTAATTTATAAAGACTGGACGCGCTATCAGTTCTCTCCACAAAATCCACTGAACAAGAGTTTCTGTGACATAAGATTGATATCCAAACAATTTAACTCTAATTATAATTGGTGAATTTCAATTGTTTTGTATGTTTAAAATGGGAGCCCAAATAAAATGTCTTTATAACCTTTGTGTTTTTATGTGAATTTCTATGATTTTTTCATTTATTTTCCTAACCATACCATCCCTGTAACCTTTGCTTTTTTCAGTGAATTTCTATGAGTTTTTTTTAAAGTAAAGTAATTTTAATGATTATAAGTTAATTCAGCCAACGCCAGGCACCGTCTTTGGCCGTGCTCGGCGGGGGTTGGCTGCAGGACCTGCGGCCAACACCCTGTAACCATCTAACCTGTGCCACTCATGGCCTTTGGCCGTACATGGTAGGGGTTGTCCGTAAGGCCTGACCTGTGGCCAGGCCCTGTGGCCAACCTCAAATAACTACCCAACCACCCATGGTCTTTGGCCGAGTGCGGCGGGGGTTGGCTGCAGGGCCTAGCCTGCAGCCAGGCATTGCAGCCAACCCCATATAACCACCCAACTCCATGCCACACATGGACTTTGGCCATGACCGATAGGGTTTGGCCACAAGGCCTGGTATCTGGTGGTTATAGGGGGTTGGCCATAACCCAAAGAGTTTGCTAGGAAAAAGACTTCAATGTTCCATCATGAGGAATGTTTAACATTCAAAATACTAGTAAATAAAAAGACACACCACCATAATCTAGGAGGGTTTGAAAATGCAATCTCCTGAGTGCCAACCTAAGAGCTTTACAAGTAGGCCACAAGTGACTCTGCTGAACGCTGCATCAAACCATAGCTATAACATTCAAACCATACACCTTGCTAGTGTGACACATTGAAGTAATTGTATATAGAGACCATTGTAATACCAATCTCTCTCACTCGCCCTTCCATCCTATCATGGGATGGAAGAGAAAGAGAGAGAGAGAAAGTGAGAGATTAAAAGACAGAGAAATTTAATGAAAGATTTTGACAGAGAAATTGAGAGAGAGAGAAAGAGTGAGAGAAGGATAGAGAGAGAGTTTTTCTAGGCCTTGATGAATGATATACTTAGAAGGAGATATTTTAGGACAAATTGAAACGAAAAATGTATTTATCAATTAAAAGGAGTGAGATAACATCTCATCATGTAAATTAACCATTTGTAGTTGAAATGAACTTTAAGTAGGGAAATGACCACAGATACACATCTACTAGAACCTTCACCCTTCAGTTTGAGTGTCTAAGATCTTAACCACTACACCACAGGTTATTGCTGATCATGGAGTGTCAAGACATTACAATCACATTCAATGCAAAGATTTGACTGGGAAAAAAGACTATAATGTTTCATCCGAAGGAATGTTTACCATTCAAAACACAAGTAAATGAACAGTCACACTGCCATGAGATACCAAGATTTGAACCTTCAACCTACTGAGTGACAGTCCATGAGCTTTACCAGTAGGCCACACATCCCTCTGATCTGCTGTGCCTGAAAATATGATTGTAACATTTGTGTCAAAAATCTTGCTTGTGTGCTCCTTTGGAGAGACCATTGCTATTGTTACTGCAATGGTCTCTCCATAGAATGATCTCAAAGCTGCACACAAGCAACATGCTTGCTGCCAGGAGAGGACCAAGGGGGCAACCTGATGGCCCCTATGGTCCTAACCGGCTCCCTGCGTCCTGCACGAGCCGGCATTGTTCCCGCAAGCAGGGTGCTGCTTTAAAAAGCAGTTTCCTGCTTGTGGGAGCAATGTTTTCATCTCTTTCCCTGCATGCATATTTGCATGCAGGGAAAGAGATGAAAACTCTGCTTTCAGCAAGCAGGAGCTGTTTAACAGCTTCCACTTGCTAAACGCAAACAGCTACCTCCTGAGGGTGGGCACCTCAGAAGTTAGCTCTGGGGGGTGGTGGTCCCAAGAGCCATCTATGGCTCCACGAGGGAAGCCGCAAGGCCCATCTCTATCTTTGAATTCCGCCCTGGGTGTTGTCCCAGCGACGTGTACTTCTCTCTCTGTTCCACATCCTCCTACACGCTCTCCTCTCCTTCTGGATTTCCTGTCTCCCTCAAGTTGTCCGTTCCTTCCGCTAGGTGTGCCGACGTAACCCGGCCAACGGTCCCCCAGGACACTGTTCCAGTGGCTTGTGGCCGCTACCTTTGTTCTTCCGTGTGTCAGTGGGATTTCCCTGTTAAATTCGCTTCTCCCTGTGAGTGGCTGTTCTGGCCATGAATCCACTGGATACCGTGAGAGGAAGTCTGCATTGATCTACTTGGCACCAGGTGTGTGCCGTATCTGAAACGAGAAAGGTTGGAGTGTTAAGACCCATCTCAACACTCTCGGGTTGGTATCTTTATGGCATGCCAACCACGTGAACGGAAAGTGGTCTGTTATAAGCATAAAGAAGCATCCCAACGGATAATAATGAAGGGCTTTGATAACCCATTTACTGGCCAAGTATTCGTTCTTGATGGTTGGTTAGTGTTTTTCCCTAGGTAGTAGTTTTCTACTGATGTATACTATGGGGTGCAGTTGACCCCCCTCATCACCCTGCAAAAGGACAGCTCCTAGTCCTTGATCTGAGGCATCAGTCTGGAGGGTGAAAAGTTTATCAAAATCAGGGCATCGTAAAACAAGACTGGTGGTTAGTAAGTCTTTGAGCGCTTTTTAACAGCTTTATTGTGGGTCACTTACAGTGGATATTTTATTTGGTTTGTGTTTTGGTAGTGGGTCTGTTAGTGGGGCAGCATGGCTGGAATAGTGTGGTATGAAACGTCTATAGTATCCTACCATCCCCAGGAAGGACCGTAAATCACGTTTGGTTTGGGGAGGAGTTATCATTCTGATTGCTTCTACTTTCTCCAATTATGAATGTATATGATCCTTTTCTATGACACATCCCAGATAGTTAATAGAGCCTAGGGCAATCTTGCACTTTTTCCGGTTAGCAGTTAGCCCATCCTCTTCCATGGTCTGTAGTACCACTAATAGTTGTTCGAGGTGGTTTTCCCATATGCAACTGTGAATGACGATGTCATCTAGGTATGCTGCTGCATCCTCCCTAGAGTATCCATGAGGTGCTGAAAAGTGGCTGGTGACCCACGTGACCCAGAAAGAAGTAAAGTGAAACGATAAAGTCCCAAAGGGGTAGCAAAGGAGATCTTTTCTTTATCAGCTGGGTTAAGGGGTACTTGCCAATACCCCTTGTTGAGATCTAGGGTACTAAGATATTGTGCGTGGCCTAACTATTCGATCAGTTAATCTAGGCGTGGCATGGGATGTGTATCAAAGCTAGGAATGGTATTCAGCTGGCGAAAATCAATACAGAACCAGATAGATTCACTTGGCTTTGGTAACAGAACCACTGGGGAACACCCAGTGGCATGGGATGTGTATCAAAGCTAGGTATGGTATTCATCTGGTGAAAATCAATATAGAACCAGATAGATTCACTTGGCTTTGGTAACAGAACCACTGGGGAACACCAGAGGCTATTGGATTTCCTGTACCTCTTTTTCTACTGCTTGCCTTTGGGCTTCTGGGATCCAGTATGGTTTTAGGCGAACCGTCTTCTCTTCCTCGGTTCTGACATTATGCTGTACTAATGATGTCCACCCCGGGATCTTTGAGAACACCCCTTGATATTTCATTATGAGATTGGTTATCTGAGCTCTCTGAGTGTCTGATAATTCTGGCTCCATAGGGGGCAAAGCTTTCTCCATCTCCTCAGTCAGGGGGAATAGGGTGATCTCTCAGGACTTTGTTTTGTTAATCAGGAGGACAAAAGTTTCTTTGTTTGGTGAAGACTCCCTTTCCTCCCAGGCCTTGAGGAGATCGATATGATATATCTGACTTTTTATTGAGGTGCGTGGAATTTCAAGTCTATAGGTGACCGGGGGGACCTTTTCCATTACTGGATATGGGCCTTGCCATTTTGCTATTAATTTATTGCCAGAGGACGGTAGTAGAACCAACGCCTTACTTCCCATTGCTAATACTCTAAGGGGGTCATTACAACATTGGTGGTAAAAGCTGCTTACCGCCGTGCAGAAGACCGCCAATACACCGCCGCAGAAGTCCGCCACAGCTATTATGACCCACATCTCGGAATCCGCCGAAATTCAGACACCCACACAAGTCCACCACACCAAAGGTCAGTGTTAAACTGGCGAAAACAAAACCTCCATTGTCACGCCAACAGAAACACGCCCATGCTATTACGACCCACGAATCCACGCGGCGGTCTTTCAACCGCGGTATTCCATTGGCGGTACCCACCGCCGCGCTCAAAATACACACACATCTCCAAAACACCGCCACATTGGACAATTCCAAATACACACACCTGAGACACATACAAACACCACTCCCACACACCCAATTCAATATGAAACACATACCCACATCACCCACAAACCCCTACGACCAGAAATTTTGAGGAAGCCGAGAGACAGAGAGCAGAGCAATTGAGAACCCCACCACACAGAGGCACACAACACCATCACCCATACAACATTCCACGCACAAAACACCACACACCACTACACATCACCACACACATCAACACTTACACCACCCCACACATCACCCACACCACCCCATGTCACGCCAAAGACACCCCAGGTTTTCCGAGGAGGAGCTCAGGGTCATGGTGGAGGAAATCCTACGGGTAGAGCCACAGCTATTTGGCTCACAGGTGCAGCACACCTCCATAGCCAGGAAGATGGAGCTATGGCGCAGAATCATGGACAGGGTCAACGCTGTGGGACAGCATCCAAGAAATCGGGATGACATCAGGAAGAGGTGGAACGACCTACGGGGGAAGGTGCGTTCAGTGGTCTCCAGGCACAACATCGCGGTACAGCGGACTGGCGGCGGACCCCCACCTCCTCCCCCACAACTAACAACATGGGAGGAGCAGGTCTTGACCATCATGCATCCTGAGGGCCTTCGAGGAGTCGGTGGAGGAATGGACACTGGTAAGTCAAATCTTAAATATCATAACCCCCACCCTACCTGCATGCTATCACACATCCCCACCCCCACCCTCACCCCCTCTCCTATCACTACAACTCCTCACTAATGTACTAATAACACAAACCACCCATCCCAACACCAAGCCCTGCATGACACAACTAAGCATGGACACCCATCACTAAAGCATGCTCACTGTACATACCCATAACAACCCCCTAACGATCATCACACAAACCCACACACAGGAATGCTTGCACTGGGGTACACGCACACCCACCCATTGCACACTATTACACACACACATGCAATAATCATGCTCTTATACCCCTGCAGGACCACTACCCAACGTCACCACACAGGAGGGTCCAGACATCTCCACTCCACCCACAGAAGAGGCCCACAGTGACGACAGCAGCTCTGCCCTACTGGATCCTGACCTTCCACCTTCTGGTAACACCAGCACAGCACCCACCCAGCGGGCCCATACCTCCGTACCCAGGACACGTCAATCAGCGGTGTGTCCACCACTACAGGGAACCCAGGATAACCCACCACCCCAACAACAACAGGGACCTGGGGGCAGTGGTAGTGGGCACACAGTCCAGGGGACGGAGGCACAGGAACACAGGGGAACTGGGAGGGCTGCTGTGCGACAGGGGGCGGACAGGCCAAGGGAACCCACCCTCCACGAGGCCCTCACCTCCATCATGGGAGCATACCACCACACCCAGGAGACGATGGCTACGGTCCTGGCCAAGTTTCAGGAGACCCAGTGCCTGCAGGACGAACAGTATTTGGGCTTCAGGAAGGAGCTCAGAACCATCAGCTCCACCCTGGGCACCATCGTAGGGGTGCTGAAGGACATACAAAGACCATGAGGGACACAGTGGCACTCCAAGGGGCCCCTGACACTAGCCTGGACGATGAACTGCCCACCACCTCTGCCAGCGCTAGTGGACAGGATGCCCCACCACAGGACCACCACACCAGCACCCCACCCCCTGCAGATGGAGAACCACCCCGCAAGCGGTCCCTGAGATCCAGGAACAGGACAGAGCAAGATGGCAAGACCCCCGCCAGGAAATGAGACCACCCTGATTGTCATCCCACTGTCCCACTTTGTTACCCTGTCCATACTGAAACTGCCCCAGCTCCACTTCCTATGCCCATATGGGCAGTGCACCTGTGTGACCAATAGACTGGACTCTGCGATAGACATTCCTCCACCGTCCCCCATCACCATTTTACAACCCCCCTCCATTTTTGAGCACTTAAATAAACACCCTTGAAGCACAAAACAATCTGGAGTCAGTCTGTGATTTGGTAAATTTGTATTATCAATGACAGTGTCAAAATGCGTACTCAATTGTAAAGCCAACATACCTATGTCACACATCACAAGTCCATGAAGGATGCAAGCAGATGACACACGTTGGTAATGGGATGGGGGCCACTCACATCGAGGGTGCAATTGGTAATGACTTCTCTTCTTCCCCTGTGCATGTCATGTAGGTCAGCTCCCACCAGAAGAAGGACATTTGGCGTGCCATCGCCAAGGGCGTCCGGACCCTGGGGGTCCACCAGAGACGGGGCACCCACTGCCGGAAAAGATGGGAGGACATTCACCACTGGAGCAAGAAGACGGCAGAGGCTCAGCTGGGGATGGCCTCCCAACGTGGGAGGGGTGCTCGTCGCACCATGACCCCCCTGATGTTCCGGATCCTGGCGGTGTCCTACCCGGAGTTGGATGGGCGCTTGAGGGCATCACAGCAGACACAAGGGGGTGAGTACACTCATTCTGGGGACTTTGCGCGCAATGGAGGGGTCTGGGTGGGGGAGGAGGGCTGTGGGTTTCCCGAGGCCAGGGCGAGTTACGTAGGCTAGGCCCCTCCGTAATGCAGGCCATGTGTCACTCCACCCCACCTCAGTAGAGTGCCAAGTATAGGTATACATGCCCCTGTGGCATCTATGTGTGCAGATGTCCACCATAGCCATGTAGGCCAGATCCCATGAATTGCATCTGTAGAGGCCAAGAGCACGGCGTAGTGCAGGGGGCTGCTGTGTCTGTATTGTCTGCCAGCGGTAGCGGTAAGACATGCACTCAACCTGTCTTTCTTCTGTCGTCCCCCCCCTTTTTCTGCTCTCCCTGTTCTTTTGTGCATCAGCATCATCAGGCGGAGGTACAGTGGCACCGGAGCACGAGGGAGCTGCATCCCACATGGCCATGGAGGGCCACACCACAGACTCTGAATACACCAGTGGGACGGAGGGCGAGGGGAGCTTCACGTCTGTCACAGGATCACCAAACAGCGACATGGACTCGTCTGCTGATGGGAGCTCACTTGGGGTGGCGGCACCATCTGTGCCCCCCACTTCTACAGGTACAGCCACCACCTCCCCTACCAGCACCGCCCTCCCAGCAGCCCCTCAGCCTTCGCCCCATGCCCGCTCACCCAGGAGGGTGGGCATCACCTTCGCCCCAGGCACCTCAGGCCCTGCCCCAGTCACCCCTGCTGCCCTCAGTGAGGAGGCCATTGACCCTACAATCTCTGGCCTCAGCACTGATGGCAGCCATTGTCCCTGTGTCTAGCCTCCCCCCTCCAACTTCCTCCACCCAGACCCAATCCCCTGTACCCCAGCCTATCCCAAGCACACCATCAGACAAGCATGCATACACCTCAACACACACAAGTAGCTTAGGCAAACATAAGCACCACACAACCCACAGGCACTCACACAAGCATCAACCACATACAGACACAGCAACATCCACTGCCTCCACTGTGTCCCCCTCCTCCTCGTCTCCCTCCTCCCTCCCAGTGTCATCTACACTCTCACCTGCATGCACTACATCTACAGGCACTAGGACTCGCACCAGAACACCCAGAACCACACCCGCTCACCTGCACTCACCACCCCCACTACCATTTACACGTCCCCTGTGTCCACTCCCAGTGTGTCTGTGACGCCCCCTCCCAAAGTACACAAACGTGGCCACTCACACACCCAACATCCATCCACCTCACGACAGCCTCCAGTACCTGCACCTGCACCCAAATCACCTAAAGTTACACCTCCTACAACCACCTTCTCTTCCTCCATTCCCAGACCCCCTCAAGCTATCCATCCCAGTCTTCGTCAGCAACTCTTCCTCAGCAAAGTTGACCTCTTTGCCCCCACACCTCCAATTGATAGGTCCCGTAGTAGCACCTCAGCCAAAAAAAGTCCAGTACAAGTGGTGCATGTCAAAGCGGTGTGGAGTGCACCGGCCACCATGGCAGCCAGTGTGACATGGAGCCAACGCACTGCCAATCCACCCCCTGTAAAGCACCTGAAGTTGGAAAGTGGCCGACGGGACAGGGTGAAGACTCCTGGCAGAAAACCTGCTCACAAGGGTCCCAGGGGGAGTGCCGAGTCAGCTGTGACTCCTCCAAAGGTGGTGAAGGGCCAGAGGAAGTCTGCACAGTCTGGGAAGAGCAGCACGGCGGAGAAGGCCGCCATCCTCCCCGGCGGCCGGGACGCCACCGCCAGCACTGTCGTCACTGGTCCTGAGACCACCGCCAGAGTCAGTGCCCAGGAGGGCAGCAGTATCGTCACTGGTCAGAAGACCACCGCCGGAGTCATTGCCCAGGAGGGCAGCAGTATCGTCACTGGTCAGGAGACCACCGCCTGAGTCAGTGCCCAGGAGGGCAGCAGTATCGTCACTGGTCAGGAGACCACCGCCGGAGTCAGTGCCCAGGAGGGCCCTGGCAGCCACAGCCCTGCTGGGCAATGAGGGGCCGGCGTGCCACACACCAATGCACAGGTCAGAGACCACCATGGCAAAGCACCGCTGAACAGGGAAAAGACCGCCATGGTGAAGACCAATGAACAGGGCAAAGCACCGCTGAACAGGTCAGAGACCACCATGGCAAAGCACAGCTGAACAGGGAAAAGACCGCCATGGTGAAGACCGCTGAACAGGGCAAAGCACCGCTGAATGTGGCAAAGCACCGCTGAACAGGGCAAAGCACCGCTGAAAAGGTCAGAGACCGCCATGGCAAAGCACCGCTAAACAGGGAAAAGACCGCCATGGTGAAGACCGCTGAACAGGGCAAAGCACCGCTGAACAGGTCAGAGACCGCCATGGCAAAGCACCGCTGAAAAGGGACAAGACCGCCATGGTGAAGACCGCTGAACAGGGAAAAGCACCGCTGAACAGGTCGGCAAAGCACCGCTGGACAGGGAAAAAAACGCCACATCAAACATCGTTATCCCATGTGCAGCTGGGACAGTGACGGGACAGGAACCGTCACGGGGAGCCTGATGCAGTATGGGCACCATTCCCCCTCCAGAACCAGTGGAGACATGCATCCATTCCGTCTGTCCTTAACAGGATGAAGCACTCTGGGCACCAGTTCCCCTCCAGAACCAGTGGAGACTGTTATCCACTTGAGACACTGTGGCTTTGTACTCCCCAGGATACAGCAGTGGGCAAACCACCCACTGTAGAGACTTGAGAGACTGTGTCTTTGCACTCCCCAGGATGGTACAGTGGTCAAACCACCCACTGTAGAGACTTGAGAGACTGTGGCTTTGCACTCCCCAGGATGGTACAGTGGGCAAACCACCCACTGTAGAGACTTGAGAGACTGTGCCTTTGCACTCCCCAGGATGGTACAGTGGGAAAACCACCCACTGTAGAGACTTGAGAGACTGTGGCTTTGCACTCCCCAGGATACATCAATGGGCATGGAGCCCCCTCGTGGATCTGGCGTGGTGCACTCATCCGGCTGAGGTGCCCCCCCCTTCCCCCTGAGGTGCCTGTTGTATTTCTATCTGATGCCCCTGCAGTGTTCTCTCCGTTTGTGGACAGGTATCTAGTGTCGGCCTCACCCATGCATTTTGGTCCCAGTGGTGCACGGACATTGTTATGTGCATACCTGCACTACTTCTCATAATGTATAATATTTTGATTGTGTATATATATCTGTATATATTTGGTAGCTGTATTTTGATACATTACAATGTTTGAACTGATTTCCTTTTGTCTTTGCATTCTTCCGGGGGGGTTGTGGGTTGTTACTGTGATGTTTGGAAATACATTGGTGTGTGTGTTGTAATGTGCGAGGGTGGGGGTTTTGCGTGAGTGTTTCCCTGACTTTTGCCTCCCTCTCCCCTATGTTGTAGGTGCAGTACTCACCGTTGTCTTCGGCGCCGCCGTTGCTGGCGTTCGTAGACGAGCAGGAAGACAAGGGCAGGGAGTATTTGTAGTTCGGGCTCCATGGTGTCCTCCTTCCTCGTGGAGTGTGTTAAGGTGAGCGTTTTCCCATTGCAAAAGCTGTTTCCGCCGTGTTTTTATCCACGGTGAATCCGCCCCGGAAAAGGTGGCAGGTTGGCAGGTTGTAATACTGTGGGCGGTACTTTGTCTTCCGCCTGTCTGTCGGCGGTGACCGCCGCGCTGCTTGTCTGTACCACCGTGGCGGTCGGAGTGTTAAAGTGGCTGTCTTTGTTGGCGGTTTCCGCCACGGTCAAAATTCCCTTTTTTTTTTTCGCCGGCCTGTTTGCGGTATTACCGCAGCTTTAACACCGTCCGCCAGGGTTGTAATGACCCCCTAAGTTTCTTTCCACGGTCATACCTGTTTTTCTGTTTCTCTTGGGCTTCTTCCATGTGTATCCTTATGTCTTCCAAAACCGTGTGTATGTTATCTTTCAGCTGTTGGGTATTCTCCAGTATGTCCTGCTCCTTGTCTTCTTTTTCTTCCCATGTTTCAGCTGCCATATCCAAGAGAGTCCTCAGCTGTCAGCTGAAGACCAATTCAAAAGGGCTGCGCCCTGTCCATGCCTGAACGCGTGCTCTAATGGCGTACAGGACCAGGGGAAGCATTTTATCCCAATCGCGTACAGATTCTGAAATCACTTTTTCCAGGAGGGTCTTGATGGTTCTATTGTACCTTCCCACCAAACTGTCTGTTTGGGGGTGGTGAACAAAGGTACCTATCTGTTTTACACCCAAGAGTTGACATATTTGTGACATGAGACATGACATGAAAGGAGGCCCCTGATCTGTGAGGAGCTCTTGGGGAAACCCCATCCGGGAAATAAATCCAATTATGGAATGAGCTATGTTTTGGTGGTCATACTTGTAAGGGTATTGCGTCGGGATATCGAGTAGCATAGTCTGCTAATACTGTATTGGTACCCCCTCGAGGAGGGCAATAGGGGCCCCACAAGATCCTCACCAACTCTTGACAACAGTACCTCAATAATAGATAAGGGATGTAGTGGTGCCTTGGGGTCGTTGGATGGATTCACTGGCTGATATTTTGGGCAGCTTCTGCAGAATTTTCTTATCTCTGAGAAGACCTCAGGCCAATACAAGCAGCGTCAAAGGTATTCTTCCATTTTCTCCCTACCATAATGGCCCCCTCCCACCTGACTATGTGCCCATTTGATGTACATGTGGAAGAAAAAGGGTAGGGACGACCAACTGGGTTTTCAGATCTTCCTTTGTTTGTATAGTTCTGTACAACAACCCATACCTTATAAGTAAATAGGGACCCACCTGTCCTGTCGGATCAGAAACGGAGGAAGCCCGGGCGTGTTTCAGGGCAGGGTCCCCTGTCTGGGATACTCTAAATCATCCAGGTGTAGATAGGGCCTTTTTCCCTGTGGAAAAAGAAGGAAAGTGGTCAAGGGTTTGGTTTTCAAGTAACTGTCTTTTCTTTTATGTTGTCTGCTTAACCGCTGCTTGGTCTTACCCTCTTCACTATACTCTGTAGAAAAAGGGGTGTCAGTCATCCAGCTGGTCTCTGGATTTTGAGTATGAGTATTATCCAACAACTCCTTAAAGTCAGGATAGTCGGTACCTATTATTATGTCTTCTACCAAATGTGGGATCCCACCTACTCTGATTCTCTCCTTGTGGCCCGTCCATTCGATCACTACCTCAGCCACTAGGTAGAATTTACTGTCCCCATGCACACAGCTGATAATCACTGTCTCCTCGTATATCCACTGTTTTTCAGAGACCCTATTGGCGTTGACCACTGACTGCCTACACCAATAATCTAAGGCCAGTGTGACACTTTGGTTTACTTTCATAGTTTTTACATATTGACGGGTTTTCCCACTGGCCCATAAGACTCTACGCTGGGTCATTCCTATTTCCATGGGTTCCTGCGTGGGAAACTTTTCTCCCCACTCCGCACAGTTATAACATTCAGGGGTTTGGCTGGGTTCCTTAGTCGGTAACCGTGCTGTTACATTACTTTCCATGGGAGGCCATAGACGTGCTTTCTGCAAAGGAGGGTTATTCCTCCATGTCTGTGTTGCCCCCTTTGTCGGGGTCACTCTGAAATTGGGTGCTCTATAAAAAGCGCAGGCCAATTCTATAGCGGTGGATAGCAATATGCCTGGATGGTCTAACATCTTCTTTGGTGCTCTCAGCTTGTTTTAACCATAACCACATCTTGTACCTTATAAAAGAGAGCTTGGAGATTCTCAGACGGGTTCCACTTGGTTCTATGAAATTCCACCCTCTAGTGTTTCGTGTCAATACCCACTCTTTCAAGCATAGCCTTCTTGAGTTCCCCATACGGAGTGATTCCACCCGGATTGACGGCTTGATATGTGGCTTGTAAAGTCCCCGATAGAAGCGGTGCCACATATTGTCCCCATCTGTCTTGTGGCCAAATACCTGAGGTGGCTCCCCGTTCGAAATTGGTAAAAAAGGCATTGGGATCTTCGCCCGCCTAATACTTCTGTGGTACTGAACTGGGCACTTTCAGGTGCTCCCTGGTACTAGCAATTGTATCTGTTAGTTTTTGTATGGCCGATTCATGTACCAATTGATTATTGGCAATGATGGTGGCTTAGCTTTTTAGGGCACTCTGTAGAGTCTCTCGATCCTGTTGTACTTCTTCACCTGTTCCTGAAACACTAATTGTAAGTGTTGCTGTCCTTCCGGTAGTTTTTTATCATATCCTCCAGTGACAGCTTAGTCTCCATGGCCCCTTTTACTTTTTCTCCGTTAGATTCTACTTCTGACACCACTGTCATGGGGTTCCCATGGAGGTGCTTTTTTGGAAAGGATTTATTTTTCTCTTAATCAATCCATGCACTGACACCAATCACTGTGCTTCAGGATTATAAGGCCACTGTTTATTATGTCTTTCTTTTAGTACATTATGGGGGTCATTCTGACCTTGGCGGTAAAAGGCCAAGGTCAGAAGACCGCCATTCTGACCCGCAACAGGCAAACCGCCAAAAACCCGACATCCACAAAAGTCCGCCACACCAACGGCCAGCGAGAAACTGGCGATGACCAAACCTCCACCGTCACGCCAACAGAAATACGCCCATTCCATTCCGACCCACGAATCCACGCGGCGGTCTTTCAACCGCGGTATTCCATTGGCGGTACACACCGCTGCGGTCAAAATACACACACAGCTCCAAAACACTGCCACATTGGTCATTTTGAAACACACACCTGATACACATACAAACACCACTCCCACACACCCAACACAATATAAAACACACACCCACATCACCCACAAACCCCTACGACCACCATTTATTGACTAAGGCCAGAGAGAGACACCACCAGCTAGTACAGAGCATTCACAGGCACATAACACCATCACTCACACAACATCCACGCACAAAACACCACACACCACCACACTCACCACACTCATCACCACAAACGCCACCCCACACCTCATCCACACCACCCCATGGCACCCCAAAGACACCCCAGGTTTTCAGACGCTGAACTCAGGGTCATGGTGGGGGAAATAGTTTGGGTAGAGCCCCAGCTCTTCGGGGCACAGGTGCAGCACACCACCATTGCCAGGAAGATGGAGCTATGGCAAAGAATAGTGGACAGGGTCAACGCTGTGGGACAGCATCCACGAAATCGGGACAACATCAGGAAGCGGTGGAACGACCTACGGGGGAAGGTGCGTTCCATGGTATCCAGACACAACATCGCAGTGCAGAAGACTGGCGGCGGACCCCCACCTCAACCCCCAGAATTCACAACATGGGAGGAACAGGTCTTGGCGATCCTGCATCCTGAGGGCCTCGCTGGAGTATGCGGAGGAATGGACTCTGGTAAGTTTAATCTCAACTACTTCATCCCCCCCCCACCCACCGGCATGCCAAATCATACCCCCACCCTCCCCCCCCACCCCATCACACATCCTACTTGCGGATGTCTCACCATCACAACCCACCCATCCCAACACCAAGCCCTGCATGCGACCACAAACCATGGACACCCCTCACCTAAGCATGCCCACTGCACATACCCATCCCCCCCAAACCACCGTCACAACAGCCCCCACAAGGGAATGCTAGCACTGGGGTACACGGGCACCCACCCATTGCACGCTTTGGCACACACAGAAGCAATAACCATACTCCTATACCCCTGCAGGACCCGAAACCCACGACACCGCCCAGGAGGGTCCAGAAATGTCCATTCCACCCCCAGAAGAGGCCCACAGTGATGACAGCAGCTCTGTCTCCCTGGACCCAGATGACCAGCCCGGCCCATCGGGGACCTCGGGACAGTCGGTTCCCCTCAGACAGCAACAGGCCACAGCAGACCTACCCCCCTCTGGGAACACCAGCACAGCACCCACCCAGCGGGCCCATGCCTCTGTCTCCAGGACACGTCAATCAGCGGTGTGTCCACCACTACAGGGCACCCAGGTTAACCCACCACCCCAACAACAACAGGGACCTGGGGGCAGTGGTAGTGGGCACACGGTCCAATGACAGAGGCCCAGGGAAACAGGGCAACTGGGAGGGCTACTGTGCGACAGGGGGAGGACAAGCCAAGGGAACCCACTCTCCACAAGGCCCTATCCTCCATCATGGGAGCATACCACCGCTCCCAGGAGACGATGGCGACGGTCCTGGCTAGGTTCCAGGAGATCCAGGTACTGCAGGAGGAACAGTTTATGGGGTTCAGGGACGAACTCAGAAATATCAGTTCCGCAATGGGCACCATCGTTGTGGCTCTCAATCAGATTGTCAGCACATTGCGGGACCATGTGGCACCACAAAGGGCCCCAGTCACTAGCATGGACCAAGAACAGGCTACCACCTCCGCCGGCGCTAGTGGACAGGAGGCCCCGACACAAGAACAACAGGCCACCAGAACCCCACCCCCTGCAGAAGGAGAACCACCCTGCAAGCGGTGCCTGAGATCTAGGAAGAAGACAGAGTAGGATGCCAAGACCCCCGCCAGGAAAGGATACCCCCTGATTGTCATCCCACTTTCCCACATTGTCACCCTGTCCAACCTTAAACTGCCCCTGCTCCACCTTCCACAGGCATATGGACAATGCACCTGTGAGACTCAAAATCTGGACTCTGCCATGGACATTCCTCCACCATCACCCATCACCGAAGTGCAACCATTACCCAAAATTGAGCACTTTAATAAACACACTTATTGCACTAAAATAATCTGGAGTCTGCCTATATTTTTGAACAAATGTATTATACAGAACCGTGCCAAAATGTCCAGTTACATTGTGCTGACAACATACCACTGTCACACAGCTGTAGTCCATGGGGAAACAAAGCAGAGGTCACGGAGTGGGGCCCACATCTCTGAAATTGGAAGGGAAAGACACAACTCAGTGAACATACACTGGGTGGAAACTCAGACAGTAGAGAGGCAGGAGACTTTAAGTAAATGTAAATCCCGGTGTTGATTCTTACCTGTATGTTATTGAAAATACTGTTGTATTACTCTGTCCCTGTTGTCTGTGTCGTCCTCTTTGTCTTCCTCCTCTTCACTCTCCGCAGGCTCCACAGCTGCCACAACACCACCATCTGGACCATCCTCCTGCAGGAAAGGCACCTGGCGGCGCAAAGCCAGGTTGTGAAGCATACAGCAGGCCACGATGATATGGCACACCTTCTTTGGTGAGTACATTAGGGATCCACCTGTCATATGGAGGCACCTAAATCTGGCCGTCAGGAGGCCGAAGGTCCGCTCGATCACCCTCCTAGTACGCCCATGGGCCTCATTGTACCGTTCCTCTGCCCTTGTCCTGGGATTCCTCACTGGGGTCAGTAGCCATGACAGGTTAGGGTAACCAGAGTCACCAATTAGCCACACACGGTGGCTCTGAAGTAGTTCCATCAGGTAAGGGATGCTGCTATTTCGCATGATGTACGCGTCATGCACTGACCCAGGGAACTTGGCATTTACATGGGAGATGTACTGGTCAGCCAAACAGACCACCTGGACATTCATGGAATGATAACTTTTTCTGTTCCTGTACACCTGTTCACTCATGCTGGGGGGACCAAAGCAACATGTGTTCCATCAATTGCACCAATGATGTTGGGAATATGTCCAAGCGCATAGAAATCACCCTTCACCGTAGCCAAATCGCCCACCTCAGGGAAAACAATGTAGCTCTGCATGTATTTCAACAGGGCAGACAACACTCTGGACAACACCTTGGAAAACATAGGCTGTGACATCCCTGATGAAATGGCCACTGTAGTTTGGAATGACCCACTTGCCAAGAAATGGAGTACTGACAGCACCTGCACTAGAGGGGGAATCCCTGTGGGTTGGCGGATGGGTGACATCAGGTCTGGCTCCAGTTGGGCACACAGTTCCTGTATAGTGGCTCTGTCAAGCCTGTATGTCAGTATGACATGTCTTTCTTCCATTGTCGACAGGTCCACCAGCGGTCTGTACACAGAGAGATTCCTCCATCTCCTCGCAAGTCCCAGCGGACGGTGCCTAGGAAGGACAACATGGAGCACAGAGTCAATCAACCCACAGGTACGTTACCACAGCTTGCACAGTACACGATTCTCAATGCATTGAATGGCTTATATGAGTGTTGATGCAAGGCCTAGGTATGTGTGACGCAGTAGATTTTAAGCCATGTGTGCCCTTGAAATGGCGGCTGCCTGACCTGTGAAGTGCGACAGTGGGATGTGGGGTCAATGCGCTGGCGTGGCACACCGTGGCGGGAGGCGGTCGAAGACCGCGGCGCAAAGCCGCATTGGTTAACATTGAACCCTATGGGTCTCAGGAGCCAATGACGATGTGCGCCGGCGGTCGCGGTACGCACCGCCCCGGTACGCACCGCTGCAGGCGTGACCGCCATTTTCTATCTGCTTAATCACTCGATACCTGATCATCCACAGGAGAGGACCTCTACTGCAAGTGCTGCTGTGACCTCGGTCTGGAAGAGACAATGGCTGCTGCGACTGGGTAAAGGGCCCCTGCCTTCACTTCAGAAGAATTGGAGAAACTCGTGGATGGGGTCCTCCCCCAGGATGCACTACTCTACGGTCCTCCAGACCAACAGGTAAGTACACTGGGACCATGCTTTGTGGCCAATGCCTGGGTTGAGTCGGGTGAATGAACAATGGTGGGGAGGAGAGCGAATGAGGCATGCATCAAACGACAGATGAGAGCATGTGCCACATGGCAAGGGTGGGGATGGGGGGCCACTCACATCGAGCATGCAGAAAATGATTGTTTATTTTTCTCCCCCTGTACATGTCACATAGGTCAGCGCCCATCAGAAAATCGACATTTGGCGTGCCATCGCCAAGGACGTCCGGACCCTGGGGGTCCACAACAGACGGGGCACCCACTGCCGCAAGAGGTGGGAGGACATCCGCCGTGGGAGCAGGAAGACCGCGGAGGCTCTGCTGGGGATGGCCTCCCAACGTAGGAGGGGTGGCACTCGTCAATTGACCCCCCTGATGTCCCGGATCCTGGCGGTGGCCTACCCCGATTTGGATGGGCGCGTGAGGACATCACAGCAGACACAAGGGGGTGAGTACAAATACATTCTGCTGACTTTGCGCGCAGTGGAGGTGTCTGGGTGGGGGAGGAGGGCTGTGGCTAACCCTAGGCCAGGGCGATTTCCGTAGGGTAGGCCCCTCCGTTAGGCATGGCCCTGTGCCCCCGCCCCCCACCTCTGTAGGTTGCCTAGTACAGCTAATCATGGCCCTGTGACACCTATGTGTGGATTTGTCGTCCATAGGCTTGTAGGCCATGTCCCACGGATTGAGTAGTGTACCCCAAGTGCGCGGCGTAGTGCAGGGGGCTTCAGTGTCTGTCCTCTCCGCCAACTGTGTCGCCAATGCATGCACTCAACATGTCTTTATTTCTCCCCCCCCCTTTTTTTGGTGGTCTTCCTGTTCATGTGTGCATTAGCATCATCAGGCGGAGGAGAAGTGGCATCGGAGCACGAGGGAGCTGCATCTCACATGGCCATGGAGGGCCATGCAACCGACTCGGAGTTCACCAGTGAGACGGAGGGCGAGGGGAGCTCCACAGCGGGGACACGTGGTGACACCAGCGACACAGACACGTCCTCGGAAGGGAGTTCCCTTGTGGTGGCGGCAACATCCGTGCCCACCGCAACAACAGGTACAGCCACCACCCAGCGCACCTGCTCCGCCCTCCCAGCAGCCCCTCAGCCTTCGCCCCGTGCCCGCTCACCCAGGAAGGTGGGCATCTCCTTCGCCCCAGGCACCTCAGGCCCTGCCCCAGTTACCCCTGCTGCCCTCAGTGAGGAGGTCATTGACCTCCTGAGGACGCTCATTGTTGGGCAGTCTACCCTTTTGAATGCCATCCAGGGTGTAGAAAGGGAGGTGCACTGGAGTAATGCATACCTGGAGGGCATTCATTCGGGTCAGGCTGCCCATCAGCGATCGTTCAACGCTCTGGCCTCAGCACTGACGGCAGCCATTGTCCCTGTCTCCTGCCTCCCTCCTCCAACTTCCTCAACCCAGTCCCACTCCCCTGTACCTCTGCCTATCCCAGACACACCTACAGACCAGCCTGCACACACCTCAACACCCAAGGGAAGCTCATCCAGACATAAGCACCACACATCACACAAGCATTCACCCAAGCAACAGCCACATGCAGACATGCCAACAGCCACTGCCTCCTCTGTGTCCCCCTCCTCCTCGTCTCCCTCCTCCCTCCTTGTGACGTCTCCACTCACACTTGCATGCACAACATCATCAGCCACTACGTCCAACACCAGCACACCCACCAGAACACTCCGCACACGTGCAGTCACCACCCCCACTAGCATTTACACGTCCCGTGTCCTCTCCCAGTGTGTCTGTCACACCCTCTTCCAAACCACACAAACGCAGGCAGCCACCCACCCAACAGCCATCCACCTCACGACAGCCTCCAGCACAAGCACCTGCACCCAAAGACACCAGACTTGACTCACCTAAAACCACATCCTCTTCCTCCACTCCCATACCCACTACACCTACCCTTCCCACTGCTCCCAAAAAGTTTTTCCTGTCCAAAATTAACCTCTTTCCATCACCTAACCCACCCCCTCCATCTCATAAGACTCCAACCAGCACCTCAGCCACCACAAAACCTGGACCTACAAGGACAATAGTCCAAGGATTTTGGAGTCCACCACCTTCAAGGCCAGCTACTTCGGCTAACAGTAAAGATACAGCCAGCCCACCCCCTGGAATGAAAGCCAAAAAAGCCAGTGCCCGGCGCGAGAGGCCAGAGACAGCAGGCTCAAAGGGCACTACCCTGGCACCGTCAGGAAGTGGGGTGCCACCTGGCACACCAACAAAGGGAGGAAAGGGCCACAGAGGAGCAGGGAAGGGTGGCAAGGGCAGCACGCCCGACAAGTCCGGCAGCAGGCGAGCTGCCCAGGAGGGCCCCACCAGCCCCATTCCAGGGGTGAAGGAGGACACCCACGGGCCCGGGACGGCAGCACAGGAGGGCCCCGCAAGCGAGAAGACAGATGTGCACGAAGGGCACGGCAGCCACATGTCGGGTGGCGAGTGAGATCCATGTCATGGCCGGATATGGTGCCCTGGAGACACATGTCAAGCACCGCTGAACAGGGACCTTCAAGTCAAGCACCGCTGAACAGGGCACCGCCGTCTCAAGAACCGCTGAACAGGGCCCTTCAAGTCAAGCACCGCTGAACAGGGCACTGCCGTCTCAAGAACCGCTGAACAGGGCCCTTCAAGTCAAGCACCGCTGAACAGGGCACCGCCGTCTCAAGAACCGCTGAACAGGGCCCTTCAAGTCAAGCACCGCTGAGCAGGGCACCGCCGTCTCAAGAACCGCTGAACAGTGCCCTTCAAGTCAAGCACCGCTGAACAGGGACCTTCAAGTCAAGCACCGCTGAACAGTGCACCGCCGTCTCAAGAACCGCTGAACAGGGCCCTTCAAGTCAAGCACCGCTGAACAGGGCACTGCCGTCTCAAGAACCGCTGAACAGGGCCCTTCAAGTCAAGCACCGCTGAACAGGGCACCGCCATCTCAAGAACCGCTGAACAGGGCCCTTCAAGTCAAGCACCGCTGAGCAGGGCACCGCCGTCTCAAGAACCGCTGAACAGTGCCCTTCAAGTCAAGCACCGCTGAACAGGGCACTTTAAGTCAAGCACCGCTGAACAGGGCACCGCCGTCTCAAGAGCCGCTGAACAGGGCCCTTCAAGTCAAGCACCGCTGAACAGGGCACCGCCGTCTCAAGAACCGCTGAACAGGGCCCTTAAAGTCAAGCACCGCTGAACAGGGCACCGCCGTCTCAAGAACCGCTACACAGGGCCCTTCAAGTCAAGCACCGCTGAACAGGGCACCGCCGTCTCAAGAACCGCTGAACAGGGCCCTTCAAGTCAAGCACCGCTGAACAGGGCACCGCCGTCTCAAGAACCGCTGAACAGGGCCCTTCAAGTCAAGCACCGATGAACAGGGCACCGCCGTCTCAAGAACCGCTGAACAGGGCCCTTAAAGTCAAGCACCGCTGAACAGGGCACCGCCGTCTCAAGAACCGCTGAACAGGGCCCTTCAAGTCAAGCACCTCTGAACAGGGCACCGCCGTCTCAAGAACCGCTGAACAGGACCCTTCAAGTCAAGCACCGCTGAACAGGGCCCTGCCGTTTCTGCACCGCTCCGCTGGGCCCTTCAAGTCAAGCACCGCTCTGCTGGGCCCTTCAAGTCAAGCACCGCCCCGCTGGGCCCTTCAAGTCAAGCACAGCTCCGCTAGGCCCTTCAAGTCAAGCACCGCTCCGCTGGGCACCGCGTCTCTGCACCGCTCCGCTGGGTCCTTCAAGTCAAGCACCACTCCACATCAAGCACCGCTCCGCTGGGCACCGCCGTCTCTGCACCGCTCCGCTGGGCCCTTCATGTCAAGCACCGCTCCGCTGGGCCCTTCAAGTCAAGTACCACTCCGCTGGGCCCTTCAAGTCAAGCACCGCTCCGCTGGGCACCGCCGTCTCTGCACCGCTCCGCTGGGCCCTTCAAGTCAAGCACCGCTCCGCTGGGCACCGCCGTCTCTGCACCGCTCCGCTGGGCCCTTCAAGTCAAGCACCGCTCCGCTGGGCCCTTCAAGTCAAGCACCGCTCCACTGGGCACCGCTGTCTCTGCACTGCTCCGCTGGGCCCTTCAAGTCAAGTAGCGCTCCGCTGGGCCCTTCAAGTCAAGCACCGCTCCGCTGGGCACCGCCGTCTCTGCACCGCTCCGCTGGGCCCTTCAAGTCAAGCACCGCTCCGCTGGGCCCTTCAAGTCAAGCACCGCTCCGCTGGGCACCGCCGTCTCTGCACCGCTCCGCTGGGCCCTTCAAGTCAAGCACCGCTGGACAGGGCATCGCAGTCTCATGCACCGCTCGCCCATTGGCAGAAGGGGCAGGGCCGGATCTGTGTCGGGCAGGGCTGTACGAAGCATTTGGGGCACCATGCCTCCTCCAGAACCAGTGGAGTCTGTAATCCACTTGATTGACTGTGGCTTTGCACTCCCCAGGA
The DNA here is from genome assembly GCF_031143425.1 of Pleurodeles waltl. Taxonomy (NCBI): domain Eukaryota; kingdom Metazoa; phylum Chordata; class Amphibia; order Caudata; family Salamandridae; genus Pleurodeles; species Pleurodeles waltl. The sequence continues at coordinate 1,658,311,184 of NC_090444.1, read as the reverse complement.
TGGCACAGTGGGCAATCCACCCACTGTAGAGACTTGTGAGACTGTGGCTTTGCACTCCCCAGGATGGCACAGTGGGCAATCCACCCACTGTAGTGACTTGTGAGACTGTGGCTTTGCACTCCCCAGGATGGCACAGTGGGCAATCCACCCACTGTAGAGACTTGTGAGACTGTGGCTTTGCACTCCCCAGGATGGCACAGTGGGCAATCCACCCACTGTAGTGACTTGTGAGACTGTGGCTTTGCACTCCCCAGGATTGAACAGTGGGCACGCAGGCCCCTCGTGGATCTGGCGTCGTGGACTCATCTGGCTGAGGTGCCCCCCCTTCCATTCCCCCTGAGGTGCCTGTAGTTTTGCTATCTGATGCCCCTGCAGTGTTCTCTCCAATGGATTCGGGTATCGTGTGTGGGCTTTGCCCATGTGTTTAGGCCCATTGGCCCACGAACAATGGCTGATACCCATTTTGCACAGGACAATTTACATTTGTATATATAGGTATAGATGTTGGATATATTTTTTTACTTAGCCGTTCAATATACTTCATAATTCATGAACATTTTATTTTGTCTTTGCATTCTTCTGGGGGCTTGGGGGGTGTCACTCTGAGTTGTTGCTCTGCATTGATGTGTATGTAGTTGTGGGTGAGGGTGGGTGTGTCGCGTATGTGTGTGCCCGTAATTTTTTGCCTCCCCCCTCCCCTGTGTCGTAGGTGCAGTACTCACCGGTGTCTTCTGCACCGGCGTTCGTGCTCCTGGTAGAGGAGCAGGAAGACAATAGCTGGTAGGATGTGTAGTTCGAGTTCCATGCTGTCCAGATTCCTCGTGGAGTGTGTAGAGGTGAGCGTTTCCGTTCGTAATGTCTGTTTCTGCCTTGTTTTTATCGGCGGGGCTACCGCCCCGGAAAAGGTGGCGGATTGGTGGGTCGTGATAGGTTGGCCGGTACATTGTCTCCCGCCTGTCTGTTGGCGGTGACCGCCGCGCTGTTTGTTTGTCCCGCCGTGGCGGTCGGAGTGTTAAGGTGGCGGTCTCTGTTGGCGGTTCCCTCCAGGGTCAGAATTCAATTTTTTTTACCACCTGCCTGTTGGCGGGTTGGCCGCCGCTTTAACACCGACCGCCAGGGTTGGAATGACCCCCTATATCTTAATTCTTATTAGTCCGATTGTTCTATAGTCCTTTTTAGATGGTTCATTTGATGTCTTGTTGTCCCCTCTTTTCCAGGATCTTCTCAGACCTCTCGTATATATCCCATCACCGGACATTAATAGGACAAGAGACAAAAGGCGAGGGAGGATCAGGTGAGTGGTCTTTCCTCTTATTATGCATGCCAATTAGCGTGAAAAAGGGAAGGGGAAAAGGGGTGAGAATCGGAGAACCAGGAAAAATGGAGAAGGGACACACCCTTGTGAGCCCTTATGTCTTTCTTTCTTTTTTTTTTAACTGTGGAGGCCAGTGTTTGCTCCAAATCAGCACCATTGTGTGAAGTCACCAGGAGTGTTTGTTTCCTGCAAGGGGAGTACTGTGATATTCAATTATTTAATTGTTCCCCTGTCTTCTCTCTCCTTCCCGCTTCCCTCCCCGGTATCAGGCAATAGAAATAATCTGCGCAAACAGTCCCATACCTGCGAGAGCCATGTCCCTCCAGGGACATGGCAGGTCTCTGTGCCTAGTCCGGTTTTCCGTTTCAGGTTGCCTCTGTCCTGCTCCTCTGCTTTGCAGCGTCGTCCCAGCAGCGTGTTCTCCTCTACCCGGTCCGCGTCCTACTCTGCGCTCTCCTCTCCTTCCGGATTTCCTTTCTCCCTCAAGAAGTCCATTCGTTCTGCTAGGCATGCTGATGTAACCCGGCCATCGGTCCCCATGGGCGCTGTTCCACCGGCTTGGGGGCTGCTACCTCTGTTCCTCCGTGTGTCAGTGGGATTTCCCTGTTACAGAAACTTTATCAGTTTATATTCAAAACTAACTTAAACTACTCAGTCATTAAGCATTCTAAAGCTACAGTTATTTTAAGTTTTGTTCACCCTAAATGTACAATGACTCACGCACCTCCATGCTCAGTGCTGTTAACTTGCTAGCCAGACTATATGAACTATAACTTGCCCTGTTACCACGAACAGTCTTCTCATAAATGATGTCTTTCAAGATGTCATACTAGTTGCTATGGTTGCTCTGATTTAATGTGATATTCTTGATGTAATATGAATGGGTATAAGCTGTGCATGGGAAAGGTCTGAGGTATTCATGCCAACCGCGATGGAGCATGAGTCGGATACAGGAGCCAAGTTAAGCTGGCTGAATAAGGTATTTTAAATACTGGTTTGCGGAACACTGCCAGATCCCATGTTGAGGATGCCTCATGCAGGGGCGTCTCCGAGGGAGATGCAGGGCATGATGCGGAGTCCAGCATCATCATGGAGGATGTCATTGATGAGGAGCTTATGAAGCAAAGTCCTGTGACAGGGAAGAGTTCAGGTGCTGGGTTCAAGGTGGTTAGAGCCTTTTTTGTCCCTGATGCTCTGATCAGGATGCCAGGAAACTTACCCTTGGAGTCTCCCTGGTGGACCTGGGTTCAATATACAGGTCCAATCCTTTTCACTCAGGCAGAACAGCAACAGGGTGGTAGAGCATCAGAGCAGCAGGGCAATATAGTAGCAATCCTACTTTGAGAGCAGCACAGCAGTCCTTCTGAGTCCACAGGGCCAGAGGTATACTGAGGAGTTGGATCTGAGGATCCCTTATTTATACCTGGTCCCTACATTGAAGTAGGAGAGGGTTCTGGAGGTTTCAACTCGCAGAGTTCCTTGGAATTCCTGCCTCCTTGCCCCCACCCTAGCTTGTCTTTGTTCACAAAATACTAATGCCAAAACCCATGTGACTGTGATCAGGCAAAGCCTTTGTGATGTATAAGTGTGGTAGGTGACAGCTCAGAAATGGCCCATTGTTACAACACCTATTCCCTCATTGTCCAAATGTCTGGGAGCAATAAAAATGACCAACTACCGGCTACACCTAGTCATGTGACACAGGATAAAGGCTGCAGGTACCAAATGGTTAGGACAAGAAAGTGTCATCTTTCAGAACTATGACTTAAAATCTGACTTAACCATTAAAATGGTTTTCAATTACAATTCGTTAGACACCGAACTCGACATTCCTATTTGCTTCCATTTAAAAGTTATCACTTATTAAATACAATAAGGTAGCCCAATGTTATTCTATGGGAGAGGCAGGTTTTGAAGTCGTGAAAAAAGAATTCAAGAGTTTTTCACTACCAGGACAAGTAAAACTTTAAAGTAAATCTCTAACTTGTTAAATATACAGCACCCTGACATATGGGCTGTTTAGTGACTTATATGTATTAAAAAGGAAGGTTTAGGCCTGGGGAAAAGGTTTATTTTGCCAGGTCGAAATAGCAGCTCAAAACTGCACCCACAGACTGCGATGGCAGGCATGTTTGAAGGCTTAAAGTTGGTGGCATTAGTGCTGTGGACCCACTAGTAAGATTTAATTTACAGGCACTAGGGACATGTAGTACCACTTTACCAGGAATTTATAAGTGCATTAGATATACCAATTGGGTGTAATCCATGTTTGAAGGAGAGAGCACAAGCACTTTAGCTCTGGTTAGCATTGGTGAAGTGCGCAGAATGCTAAAGTTTAACAATAATGGGTTCAGAAAACAGGAGGGTGAAGACAAAAAAAGTTTGTGTGTGGATGACTCTCCAGAGAGAACCTAGTCCAACAGCTGCATTCTGCCTATTATGCCATAATGCTCTGAAGTCTTTACAACAGTAAAATGTCCCTAAGAACAGTCTAGTCTCACTGAACAGTGGAAGCTCAGACCTCTGGAGCCAACACAGGAGGCAGCTCCTCTTTGAAGTAATGGTAGGTCCCTGGCAGTGATGTCAGGTAGGGGCAGAGCTGAGACCCTCAGAGGAGATTGCTTCAGTGACATCGTGACGGCACCACCTTGAATTGTCTCGGCATTCTGTGCAGGAGGGTTGGGACGGGATAAGGGATGATGTGGCACTCTAGAATTAGCCAGGCGTGAGTGGCTTCTAGAACATTCCACCCCAATTGAAGCTCTTGCATGCGAGAGAAGGAGTTGTAATTTGATTTGAACCCTCAACCTGGATTGTGACAGTGTCAATGCAGTGAGAGCTGGAAGGACAAGCCCACAGATGGATTAATGACTCTACCCACACCTGACCCCCGGACCAGTGGGTCTCTCCAGGGCCAGTTCCCTTACATGTACTAAGGACCAGACGGGGGAAGAGTTGGAGTCCACTGACTCTTAGATGCCCTGAAAGACAGCCAGGAGGCCATGGAGCTGTGGAGGGCACAGAAGAGGAAGAAGCTGGTGCCGGAAGCCACTGAAGATGGATCCCTACACACTCACCTGTTATAGGCCAGGAAGCCTGCTGAAAATGCTCCGGGTAGCTAGAGCACACCACAGGAGTAAAATGAGCCAAACAGCTTTTGAGATATCACAGGGGAAAAAATGTATCCTTTAAGCCCCAGCCAAGAAAACAGAGGGCATAGAGCTCTACTGCAACTCTGGATCATACAGTTGGGGTGGGCCAGTGCCGAGGAAGGCAGCACAGGATTCATTAGTCATTAATGAAACTGGGAGGGGGAGTGCAGGGGCTCCTCCCCAGAGCTCTTCAACTATCGGGGACCCCATCCCCTGGGTTTGTTAATGCAAGAGGGTCTGGCGACCCCATCTCTGGGCCCCCACCAAAAACTGGTAAGAAGGAGCACCGTTATGCCCCTCAAAGAAAGAAGAAAGGGCCATGGGAACCCAATCTCTGGGTCCCTGATGTCAGAAGAAGGGGAGCAATGCTGTGATCCCCAGGAAAGAAGAGAGGGGCCCAGAACCCAATTTCTGGAACCCCAACACAAGGCAGAAGAGGGAGAGCACCATTGCACCACCTCAAACAGGAGTGGGCCTGCTCCTGCTCCCTGTGCCCATGTCGGTGGCATGCATGGGGCCCCCCACCCCACAGCTATTTGAGTCCCATGGACCTCATCCAACAGTCTCGTACATGCAAAGAAAGGACAGTGGCCCATATCTCTGTGCCTCCACCAAAAAGGGTAGGGAGGAGGACCGTACCTCCCCTCCAAGAAAGAAGAGAGGTGCATGGGACCCCATCTCTGTGACACAAACAACAAACAGAAGAGGGGGCAGCATTGCACCCTCCAACAGAAGTTGACTAGTTCTCAATCCCCATGTCTGTGTCAGGGAGCTTGAATATGGACCCCTCCCCAGAGGTCTTCAAGGCCTGAGAACCAAATACCCTGGGCTGGTTCATGCAAAGCGGGGCTCGGGATTCCATCTCTGGGCCCCCACCAAAAAAGGTAGGGAGGAGGGTTATCATGCCGCTCCAAGAAGGATCCCTGAAACCCATTCTCTGGATCCCCAATGTCAAAAGAGGGGGAGCAACAGAATGCCTCACAAGAAAGAAAAGAGGGACCCAGGAATGCCATTTTCAGCCCCCCAACCATAGCCAAAAAAAGAGGAGTGCCTTTTTGTGCCCCCAGCGGCTGTGGGCTTGCTCTTCCTCCCTTACCCTGTGTCCATGACTGAGGGGAGCAGGGCAGCCACCTCACCAGAGACACCCTGCCTGCATGAAGTGGGCAGGGGTAAAGCAAACTGCTGGGTCTCAGGAGTGCAGAGAAGGACACAAGCTGGACAGGGAGCGGGGCAGTGGGGGGTGAGCTCCTCATGTGGCCAACAGAAGAAAACAAGTCAGGGTGCCTGAGTAGGACTGGGCATCCTCACTGAAAACAAATTGAAAAAAAAACAAATAAGATGTGGGGCAGGAGCTATGTACAACAAAGCAAAGCCATGGCTGAAACCACTCAATTAATATTCATTGCTCCTCAAGAGACCACCATGCAGGGCTTTAAACTGTGTTAAAATGTGGCTTCTGTGATGCAACTGATGTGGTGTGGGCTGCATAAGGCAAATCAGGCCCCCACCAACTACGTTTAAAACTGGTCTCTGTTTCTGGCATCATGAAAAGAATGATTTTCAGGCTTTTCACCATAGTTTTCAAAACATTCCTAAGGCTTAATGTTTTACTTTTCTGCTTGGAGTGCAGCTCTTTCAAGATGTTGGTTTATGGCTGTATTTTATGTGGTCTGAAGGTATATACAGATACACAGACACATGTAATGCTGATTTTAAAAGCTTTTTTGACAATATGTTGTTGACAGTCATTTTTTAAATATTATTGTAATACTTTATTGACAATAATGATTGTTTTTAAATATCATTATTTAATTCAATGATAGCAAGGTGTTTTTTTAGCATGTGGATTATTTGTCTTTTAATATGATGCACCTTTAAAAATTCAACAGGCTTGCCAGGCTTGTTGTTGTGGTGAACCCTTGACAAAGTCAATAGACCTACTTTATTTAAAGAAATATCTCTATTTATTGTGATGTTGTATTTGGTATAGGTATGGGGTACTGTGATTGTGGGCGGGTCATGACCCTTTGGGGATTATATGTGAGTGCAGAGTGTCACCTAAGGTATTTTGGGGCATATTTATACTCCATTTGCGCCGAATTTGCGTCGTTTTTTTCGACGCAAATTCGACGCAAAACTAACTCCATATTTATACTTTGGTGTTAGACGCGTCTAGCGCCAAAGTTCATGGAGTTAGCGTCATTTTTTTGCGTGAACACCTTCCTTGCGTTAATGATATGCAAGGTAGGCGTTCCCGTCTTAAAAAATGACTCCGATGCATATGGTTGTATTTATACTCCCGGGCAAAAATGACGCCCGGGAGTGGGCGGGTCTAAAAAACCCGCATTAGCGCCGGATTTTAGCACCTGGGTCAGGGCAGGCGTTAAGGGACCTGTGGGCTCAGAATGAGCCCAGAGGTGCCCTCCCCTGCCCCCAGGGACACCCCCTGCCACCCTTGCCCACCCCAGGAGGACACCCAAGGATGGAGGGACCCACCCCAGGGACATTAAGGTAAGTTCAGGCAAGTATTTTTTTTAAAAAATTTTTGTGGCATAGGGGGGCCTGATTTGTGCCCCCCTACATGCCACTATGCCCAATGACCATGCCCAGGGGACAGATGTCCCCTGGGCATGGCCATTGGGCAAGGGGGCATGACTCTTGTCTTTGCTAAGACAGGAGTCATTTCAATGGGGGTTGGGAGTCGTAAAAAAATGGCGCAAATCAGGTTGAGGCGATTTTTTTCCTTCAGCCTGACTTGCACCATTTGTGGACGCCCATACTCCATTTTCCCCCTACGCCGGCGCTGCCTGGTGTACGTCGTTTTTTTTAACGCACACCAGACACCGCCGGCGGCTAACGCCGGCTAACGTCATTCAATAAATACGGCGCCCGCATGGCGCTTCAGAATGGCGTTAGCCGGCGCAAATTTTTTTGACGCAAAACTGCGTTGGCGCAGTTTTGCGTAAAAAAGTATAAATATGGCCCTTTATATCTGCCTGATGCATATATTTGTAAATGAATGTGTAGTATGGACTAATGTGTGTGTAATAAATGTACCTCTACTTTCTCAAAGAAAAAGCACTGCCTCCACAACATTTATTGAGTGTTATTGTTGCATGCCAAGGAGTGGTGATTACTAGCACATACCACCTCTCCTGAGTAGGCCTTGGACTGCTCTGCTCCACTGCCCTGGGAGAGTCACTTCAGTTCTGGTTGTGCCACCCACTTTAGAAGCCCTCTAACCACAGCTCAGGCCTGCCATTGTATAGCCTATGAAATGTTGGAAGGTGGGTCATTAGTTGTGTGGCCTGCACAAGTAACGAGTCCGCACACGACCGCCACTGAGAACCAAACACCCCATTGTAGTGCTTGACTCTCATAGGGTAACGTTGCAGAGCAGTTCAAGGCTTACTCAAGGGAGGTGGTGTGGGCTAGTAATTCCCATTCACAAGCACACAAGCATGACTCTCAATAAATGATTGTCCAGTCTGTGCTTTTTCTTTTGATAAAGTAAAAGTACATTTATTATTCACACACACTACTCAATACCATGCAACAATCTACAAATATATACAAAGTGATAGAATCACTCTGGGCAGACATTATGTAATCTCTCAGGTCTCCTCAAGAGAGAGTATAATCCAACAATCAATATGGCAAAACAAGCACAGTATCCCCCTTGCGACATTTGAACATTTGACAGTATTCAACATTTTGACAGTACAGTGCAATGAAGACACCTACATTTGTGAATAAATACTTCCATCTTGCCAAGAGATGACTGTCAGTATCATTATTCAAATTAACATAATCAGTGAACATATGGGACCAAATTCTAGCATTATAACCATCTGGATTACTTTTAGATTACATTTGCATTACTCCTAATTGACCATAAAATAACAGTGTAATACATGGGGCAATACCAACCTACACCTATGATAAACACCCTTCCACAAACAGGAACAAAAGTTCACTGAAGCTTGTGCTTCATAAACCAGTTCAACCCTTGAGGGGTTATCTTCCATGTGTCCCACCCTACCTAGGGTGGGGACACCAACCTATGTTGGGGGGAGGTTGCGCTGCTACTACAGCTCCCCCTGTCTCTTGGTATTCCTTTGGTGGTGGCCCCATCTCCCTGGGACCACCACAACCGTTTTGGGGCTCAAATGGCAGTCCCTGCCCCGCAAAGCATGCTGGGGCAGCTGCATAAATGATAAGCGTCTCTCCCGCTGAGCTGGGGAGAGCTGCTGTGCCATTTCCTTTTTACTTTTCTCCTTGTGGTGCCAGTCCCACCCGGACACACCCGCAGCCAACACAGAGGATCCCTTGATGGAGGGCGGACCAGGGAGCCTAACCCTGGCCGCCCCCGCTGGCTCCCCGATCGGCCAGCACCTCTGGGTGCTGCCACGGGAGCGGGCCTGATGCTTTGAGGTCTGCCCACTCCAGCGGGCAGACACAGAAATACTCGCGGCCGGACGGCCTCACGGGGAATGCAGCGGCACTCCCCCCTTCCTTCTGCATCTTCAGGGCCCCGGGATGTGGTCCGGGGCCCCTCCTCCTCGTGGCGGGGAGAGCGACAGCACTCTCTGAGGTCTTCTTCTTTGCGTGGCCCTGAATGGGGTCCGGGGCCCCTCCTCTCCTTGGCGGGAAGCACAACGGCACTCCCCGGCTTCCTCTTCGGCTGGGGGGTGCGCGACGGTGCCCCCCCACTCCTGCCTCTTCACGGGGCCCTGTGATGGGGTCCGGGGCCCCTAAGGGACATCTTCACGGGTAGCACGACGGCGCTCCCCGACTTGTCTTCACCGCAGGGGGCCCCGGGATGGGGTCCGGGGTCCCTTCACACAGCGGCAGGGGGGTGCACGACGGCACCCCTCCATCTGATAAAAAAATAAACCAGGCTTCACGGGGCACCGTGATGGGGTCCAGGGCCCCTTCCTCTTTTGCAATGGGGAGTGCTACGGCACCCCCCTTGCTCCTCTACCTCCTGGGGCAGCCCCCAGGCCCTGGCCCACCCCGGGGGCACAGTCTCAAGCAGCTGCGGAGCTCCACACGCTCCGTAGCTGCTTTCCCAAAGGTCAAAAGGTTGCCATCCTTTGTCCTGTGATATCTCGGGCCCCCAAGGGCCGATTTTCATCATTCTTGCCCCATTCCGCTCCTGGTGACAAGCCCTTTCCACCAGGAACCCTCTCCTTAGGCCTCCTGTCCTGGAAGGGTCCCAGATCCTCGGGGAGCCAGTCCCACTGATTCCCTGCGCCAGCCTTTCCTCTGGGTTCCCTCTTTTCCTTCTGGGCAGCACGCTCTCCTTGCGCTAGCCCAGTCCTTCCCCCAACTAGTCCTCTGGAGGGGGAAGGGGGCCAGCTTGTCTGGCCCTGGCATTCGCCTCGCTGGCCTGGAATCCTTCAGGGACAGAGTCCCTGTCCCAAGGGTAATCAGGAGCTTCTTCCTTCCAGTTGTCCATGACGCCCGTCTTCAGTCCCAGTGTCCAGCAGTGAAGCACAGCCAAGAGAGAGCTCTCCCCTGTGTAGGACCTTTTAAGTGGGGGCGGACGTGTCCAGCCTGCACCTCTGGCCTATCCAGATGTGCCACATAACTTCCTTGCCCCCGTCCCCTCCTTCTTGCACAGTCTTCTGGGATAGCTCAAAATGGCATCCTCCAGGAGTTAGTTGCCACATGTGCTCTGAAAGTCTTAGCCCCTCCTTCCTGACATTCCTCTCAGGGCTTCTCCAGCCTGCTCCTGGCACGGAATGACAGCTGGCTGATTGATGCAAGGCCCTGCTCCAGCAACTGGACAGAGCAGTAATTGGCCCTGATCCTGAGCTGAGTCAGAGAAAGATGACATCCCTGGATGACCCATAAGTTGTACAACTATGCTCTTGTAACCTACTGCATCATTCTTTTCTTACAGGTTACAGTGTACTTGGTGTGACTCTGGTCTCGATGGACCCCAGAGAACTGGAGTTGCAGCCTAGGCCCTCCTTTCCCATTGACATTCAATGGAGTATCCCCCCAATGCAAATAACTTAAGCACACTTACATTGGCATTGAACTGGGTGTCCCCACAGTGAAAAGACAGTAAGCACACTGACTCTCCCTCACATGTATACACCCTTCTCATGAGACCTACTCCAGGTCACCACCGACTCTGCACCAGGACTACCTAAGCACAGTTCTTGGGCTGCGCACACCAGGAATCCTCCTCCCACAGCCCTCACATGGGTGCACATCCATGGGCACACATTATCACATGTAACCTGCCCGGGGCCTCCTGCCTTTGCTGCGCCACAGCAGCCTTTCCTTAGCACGGCGGCACCGGCGGTAAACACGCGCAGTCCATTCCATTTCACCATGTGTTTACTGTGCGTGAGACACCTCATAGGAGGCTTCCTTACAGTAAACAGTCAAAAACCAGGTGGTCAAAAATTGAAAAATCAGGGCAGACCTGATGGTCAGAACCGTCCTCTAACACCTATGTATGCAGTTTTGAACTGCCCTTTCGACCTAGCAAAATAAACCATGTGCCAGATCCAAATACATATACGTCACCCCTAGGGTAGGTCCTGGTCAGCCCAGAGGGCATGGTGCAATGTTTTTAAAAAGTTGAACTTGAACTGTTAAGTTTTACATGTCCTGGTAGTGAACAACTCTCAAATTTGTTTTTCACTACTGCAAGGCCTATCTCTCCCATAGGATAACATTGGGATTACCTTATTACACTTTATAAGTGTAATTCACAATAAGGAAGAAATGTATCCTTCAAATCTGGTTTCTCTGGAACCACAATTTTAATTCCTAAGTTATAGCTAGTTTGGATTTTAAATTGCAATTCTGAAAGTGCTACTTTTAGAAAGTTACCATTTCCTTAATTTAGCCATTTGGTGCCTGCAGCCTTCTCTGATCACATGTCTGTGGTAGATGACAGGTGGGCTTTCTCTATTCTTTCTAGACAGCCACACACAATGGGAGCTTAGGTGTGACTTGATGGGCCATCCTGAGAGAGAAGCTGGACCCAGCCTCACTTACTCCTGAAGAGGCTCTGTTCCCTCCCCACGCAAAGGGCTGTATACCCCTCCTGTAGTGACTCTGGACTTTCTCAGGGTAGGAAGGGAGGACCTCACCCACTTCAAAGGCATCACTGGGTATAAATATCAGACCTCAGACACCGCCACTTCAGTGCACTTCTGGACACCACCACTTCAGTGCACTTCTGGACTTGTGGATACTCTGACAGGAAGAAGGACTGCTGTGTTGCTACCAGGACTGCCACTCTTCTGGACTGCTACTTTACTGAACTCCTGCTCTGCTGTGCTGACCTACTGTCTGGTGTCCTCTTGCTTGGGTCAGAAGGACTGGACCTGTATCACTTGAACCCAGAGCTCAAAGTGACTCCTGATTTGAAGTCTCAGAGACATAAAAGACTTCCAACTACACTGCTTCTGCACCTCTGCCATCTGTGAGTCTACTATGCAAGTTGTACCAACCCAGTCCTCAACCCTTGGAAATGGACCTAAGGTGCTCACCAGTGGAACCGACAAATCCTCTCTGCTGAGTGATACATCTCTGAGCAGAACTGATGCATCTCCTTGGCTGTGCGGCGCATATTCATGCAGAACCATTGCATCACCGTTGTTGCGTGGATTGGACCGCTCACAAAAGACTCGCATTACCACCACATCCCCCATCTTGGGTTTGATGCATCGTCTTCAGAACTACTGCTGTGTGACGCTTTTCCTGGCACAAGTTCCTCACATCACATGACGGCAGCCTCAATGATGGCGCCAAACCTCCACATCACAGCTTCACCACTTCACCGAATCAACGCTTCACTCCACCTGCACCTCGAATCCTCAACACCAGCCTTCTCATTGCAAGCAATGTTGACAGGATCCTCAACATCAATGCAAAAGGATTTTGCACCGCAGCCTCGCCGCACCTCAGAACTGAAACACTGGTTCAGCTGCATGATGCATCTTTGATGCAGATCCATGCAATGCTCTGCTACCAGGATTTAAGTTGCTTCATGCAGGTGGCTGACTGGGTCCCTGTTAGAAATGGGGTCTCTAGTTGGCAGTGGTTTGCACTCTTTCCAAGTAGGGACCCTCACTCTGGTCAGGGTAAGGGAGTCACATAGCTAAGATAACCTTTACATACCCCCTTGATAGCTTGCCATGAGCTGTCCAGCTTATCTCAGAGGCAATTTGAAAAATATTTGTACACGCACGCACACAGTAACACAGTGAAAACCCTACAAAATGACTCCACCCAAGGTTAGTAAAATAGCCAATATTTATCCGAGTAAAACAAGGCCAAAACTGCAAAACTCCAACATACGCAAATCAAAATATTTCTTTTTTAAAGTTTTAACAAGACTTAATCCATAGGAACCTCTTTAGCTCAAGTACCTGGGATGCATCAAAAACAAAGATGATGCAGGTCACAAGGGAGGTGAGGCACTGGAAAAGCAAAGTGATGCGTTGTTTCCTTACTGGCAGGGAAGGTGATGTGTCAATTCTTTTCTTGCAGGAAAGGCAATACATTGATTTCCGGACACGCAGCCTCGGTTCCTTACTGTGGTGCGGGGTCGATTTAAAATTGGCACCCAGGGACGATGCAAGGAACATCCAAATGCACTGTGATGATGGAACCATGGTGAAACAGATGTTGCACCGAATCTGCAGCCGTGAGACAGGTGCTGCAACAGTTTTTCAGCCCTGAGACAGGTGCTGAATCGATTGTTCTGGAGCGGCGCGCTGATGCATGAATTTTCTCCTTCAGATCACCAGCTTGCACTTCCAAGGGCATAGGGACTGGAGTTTACCACTTGGCAAGTTAGGACTTTCAGCACAAGAGCCCAGGCACTGTCAGATAAAGTCTTTGATGTCCTTGAGACTTCTTAACAGGAGGCAAGCTCTGTCTAAGCCCCTGGAGATCCTTTGGAAGCAGGATGTCCAGTCCTTTCAATCCCAGGACAGAAGCAGCAAGCAGCAGGCCAGCACAACAAAGTAATAGACAGAGTGGCAGTCAACCCTACAGCATCCAGCTCTTTTTCCTGACAGAATTTCCACAGTCTAGAAGGATTCTAACTATGTTGTATCGGATATCTAGTAGTTATATACATTTCTGTCTTTGAAGTAGGCAACCTTCAAAGAGATGCTTTTGTAACGCACAAGACCCTGCCTTTCCCTGCCTTGGCCCTAGATACACTCCAGATGGTTGGGGACTGCTTTGTGTGAGGTCAGGCACAGTTCTATTCAGGTGCAAGTATCAGCTCCTCCCACCACTGTAGCTCGGGAAGACCCATCAGCCTAGTGATCGGCCATAAGGATGTTCAGGACACACCTCAGCTCCATTTGTGTGACTGTCTGGAGTTAATGCACGAACAGCCCAACTTTCATCCTGACACAGATGTGTATTCAGAATACAGGCAGAGGCACAGACGGTTAAGCAACAAAATGCCCAATTTCAAATGGTGGCATTTTCAAACCCACAGTTCAAAAAGAGTTATACCAAAAGATGTCTTTTTAAATTGTGAGTTTAAAGACCCCAAACTCTATAGCTCTATGTGCTCCCAATGGGAAATTACACTTAAAAGATATTTCAAGGTGGTCTCCATGTTAACCGATGGGAAAGATAGTCCTTGCAATAGTCAAAACCGAATTTAGCAGTACTTCAATATCAGTACATGTAAAGCACACCTGTACATGTCCTACCTTTCAAATACACTGCACCCTGCCCATGGGGCTGCCTTGAGCCTACTTTAGGGGTGACCTACATATAGTAAAAGGGAAGGTTTGGGCCTGGCAAGTGGGTGCCTTTGCCAGGTCAAAATGGCAGTTTAAAACTGCACACACAGACACTGCAATTGACGGTCTGAGAAATGTTTGCAGGGCTATTCAAGTGGGTGGCACAATCAGTGCTGCAGGCCCACTAGTAGCTTTTGGTTTACAGGCTTGGGCACACCTGGTGCACTGTACTAGGGACTTACTAGTAAATCAAATACACCTATCATGGATAGACCAATCACCCATACAATTTAGACAGGGAGCACTTGCACTTTAGCACTTGTCAGCAGTGGTAATGTGCCCAGAGTTCTAAAGCCAGAAAAAACGAAATACAGCACACAGTCAAAAACAGGAGGTCAGAGGTAAAACGTTTGGGGATATCTCTACAAAAAGGGTAATTTTCAACAGTCTCTGTAGCCGACCAGTACTCCAAAGCAGTCGGTCTCAACATTTGACTGTTCTAGACCGGCACGACCAGATAACTTGCTTACAAGCTGTGAAATTCAGAATCTCCGGTTCTACTTATAGGATTTTTGTTGTTTTGGTCTTGTTTTGATTGTTAAATTGTGATCTATTGTTCTATCCTCGTGTGGAATCTTTTTCAGTGGTGTTTTCACTGTTTTATTGTTTGAAGTGTTTCACAAATTCTTTACACATTGAATCTACGTTAAGTCTGATTACTCTGTTCCAAGCCACAGAGGGTGCGTACAGGTTGATTTACGTTTGCTTGTGCCTTACCATGGCTAAGATTGTAGCTGCTGCTTGACTAGGGCTTGCACCCCAGTCAACCAACAACCCAATTTCTAACACAATTTCAATAGTTTTGAATTTTGAATAATGAAATGTCTTTACAATCTTCACATAACGGGTCCCACCTGGGCCAACACAGTTCAGATTTCTTTCACACTCAAACAGGTAGGCATTAGGTGCAAAAGTCAAAGATTACATTGCATACAAATGGTACCGCATAGGCAGGCGCAGCAATTAAAGCATCATTCACATACTTAGAAAAAGCACTGTATGGGAGCACCAGTGCTAGTTTCACTTACAGGCATTACAGGTACATCAAATGAATCAATAATGCCAGCGTCAGCTTCAAACAGGACAGTACAGCAGAGTCAGCAGCAGGAACCCCTCACAAAAAGAATAGTTAGACCATGGACATTAGCAGTGAAAATTTCCTTCACAAATGGACTAGGTACATTGCAGGCACTTATAGCTTTACCAAATGCTTACAATGCAAGTGAGCTATGTTAGTGCGACCCCCATTATGCAGTGTCATACCAACCAATGCTAATCCCAAGAGTATTCAAGTGCTTGAGTAGCACTGATTAACGCAATCAGGTACAGGTAGGCCCTTAAATATGTGTTGGATGAAATTACTTTCTCATTAAGGTGATGTCCGGAGGGAGCTAATTTCATTGTTTGGAACCTTAAGCAGCAACAGTGTTCACACTTCTACTTGGCTGTCAGAGGAATAGGTAGCAGGTATGAAAGTAGATCCAGCCACGTGAAAACCTTCCAATACCAAGGTATTGATCTCCCCCAGTGGATAAAGCTAGGGTCATTAAGGTACACATGCAGCAGAGGCAACGTTATAAACTGTGAAATTCCAAAGCAAAGGGGTGACATAACAAAATGTAGGGACTCCAAATAAAATTGTAGCTAGAGAATTGTATTTATATTTTGAATCTATTTACCAACATGGATGGTGCCTTTAAAATAAGCGCCCTTGAGCTACTACCAGACCATGACAGTCTCTGTTCTTCAGTGCCTGTATCAAGAGCCCTCTCTACCATAAGAGAGCGAAAGCAGTCCAGGATACACCTGCAGGGATATCTAACCTACACCACCTTAGACAATAACACACAGACAGGCAGTTATGAGCAGGAACCTCTCTGGTCATTTATATCAAGATACATCAGACTCTGCAATGAACAAGTACCTTCAGCTGCACCACAACTAATGCCTCTCTTCTGCTGAATTATTGATTTCTACAAAGAAGAAAAAGAGCATGTTTGAAAATATGCAATACAGAGCATTCTTTTGCGTGGCAGGATATTGGGTATGGTCATTGTTAGCCTGAGTGTAAAGAGAAAAGTATTTCCCAATAAAAATAAATTACTCTTCAGAGCTTTTCCCTAAACCTTCTTTTGGTAGTGGCAAGCCAATAAGTGCAATGGTAAAGAACAGTAGTCAAGTAACATCATTCACATCTGGATAGCATTTTAAGGTATTTCTACAGTGGCTATGAGGAGCATCCACTAAAGGAATCTTGAGGTAAATATGTGCAAATGGTGCATTTTAAGGCACCTCATTGAACTCGTCCAGCTCAACTGTGAGATGTTTATGTGTGTGGGTGCGCGTGTGGGTGTGTTTTGGCATTACAACCCCCAGAAATACTTATGCTCATCTGCTCCAAACTTTACAATTGGAAGACATTAGTCATTAAGATACCAATCTGCCACCTAAAACAGGCCGTCTGTCATTGCGGTTTTCCAAGATATGCCAGTCCAGACCTGGAGGCAGTCGGTGACTTTTCTTTGGTAAGTTTTTAATAAAATACCAATGGAAGAGGGAGCTTTCAGTTGTGCACAGGTTATGTGTTGAAACAAAAATAAATGAAACGAATTAAAAATCTTAATGTGGTTCTCATTCACCTTTCCATGTGTGCAAGTAAAAGCACATTGAAGTCTTTAGGCATTAAAATAATTCACATAATTGCCTGCTCTTTCTCATGCAGATAAGCACACAGCATTGTCCAATATTCCAGTGTTTCCAGCATACTTTTCTACCTGAAAAATAACACATTCACCATACTAACTGCACCAAAATAAGTATGCAACCTAAGCATAATGTGCGTCGCGCCCCAAAAAAGTAATCTCATAGTTCTGAACCGGGGTGCCAGGCTGGGACGAGGCACGATGGGACAGGGGGGGACAGGATTAACAAAATAATAATAATAATAAAGAAACAATTAACTTTGAGGGGAGATGCGTTCGTCTCCCTTCCATCCTCATTCTTTTCCTGTTCCCGGGTGCACACAAGCTCCCAGCCAATCACAACACTGCTGTCACCAGCATGACAGAAGCATCGTGGCTGGTCTGAGCAGCCTGCTTCGCAGCTCAGACTGGGAGTGGGAGCCTGTGCATGTTCTCCACTCGGCTGTGCAATGCAGCCAGGTAGAGAACATGCAAAGTGCGCATTTCTGTTTGGCCGGCCCAATACAGCATTGTGGTGCATATCCCTACTCCAGCCCAGCCCCGCCCCTTACTCCGAGGAAAAATAAAATGATAATAATGTAGCATACGTTAGTATTGTGTTATTTTTCCTTTTTCAAAACTCCAGCGGGGCAACGCTCCTCCGCCTTAGCAGAGGAGTTGACCCTGATATCATATGATTTGACATGATGTTTCCTAAACATACATTGAAAAGTTTGTTCTGTGAAAAATTCGAGCTTCTTATTTAAGTTAATTATAGTCACTCAATGTTAAAAACTGAAGCTTCATTTTAGAAACTTGCATCGTGAAAGGGATTTGCTCAGGTAACATTGTCATGCATTATCTCATTTATTATTTTATTAAAAGTTTAGGATTGATTTCTTAATTTCCTTTTCAGTGGATAGGCAGAGAGTAAACAATGAACAGCTGGACTAGGTGCAAAGGAATGGGAGGCCCCCTGCCCCTAGGTAGGCGCTTGAGGAAGACAACAGCACAACTATAGAGGACGAGGAGCCAGCATCCAACAGTACGAAGGATGCACTCACCAGGAGAGTCACTAAGCACAACCACAAGAGTCCATTCTGAGGTTGAGGAGATCACTGAAGGGGTGGTCTATCTGAATACTACAAATGCTTTGTAGATGCGAATTGCGAGGATCCTCCCTCCAGTAATTAAGAGGTCCCCACCTTCTCATGCAAGTGCCCTCCCAAAAGGACAGTGGTTGGTGGTTAGATTCCCCCCTGAAGCTCATCCACCCTCATGTTTCTTTCCACGCCCCCCCGAATATTTGACCATGACTGCCTTTCATGTAGTCATGAACCATGTAATTGCATGTTTGCAGGAGCTCTATCTGGCCTTTCAAGTGAGGTCAGCAAAAATAAAGGCAAACAAGAGCCACATTCCAAACAGCACAGACAGCCCTGCTGCCTCCTGTCATTCTAGACTGCAGCCATATCTTGAGTTCTGTGTCAATACACCCCCCTATTGTTGTTTTTGTTTCCTTTAGTATGACGTCTCTCTCTTTCTCTAAACATACCCTAAAGTGTCCAGATCCTCAGGTGTTGTCCGGTTCATTCTCACAACCCCAGATAACTGCATCTCTGGAAGCAATTCAGGCTGTCTGGAGAAATGTTGTCCCTCAACCCAGGAAAACTTGTCAACTCTAGTAAATAGTGTTTATATTTAATCATGTGGAGAACTATAAGGTTTTCTCCTAGGATAGCATGCCATCTTCTGTTTGTTTATAATGAAGGCATCATCCTCATTTTCAGTATAATATATTGTTACTTAGTGACTATTAAATGCCCTAAAAATAATATGGAGAAAGTCTTACCTGATCTTGAAGCACAGGCTTTTTCGTGGACAGACCGTTAACTGCCAGCTTCTGAACGCTGGTCCTGAAAGAAGGTGCCAGACAAGTATATTTAGATCCAGCAGCTGTTGTTAAAAAAAGTAAAAAGATCAAATTAGTGTCAGTATGGCTAAGGTTAATAGTGAATGTTTACACTAATGTTTGAAGACAGCAAAATCTCCTATTGATATCATCAATGTTTTATTAAGAGAGAGAAATTAGTCAGTGGACAGACCTCCAGTAGAAATGACAAAAGGTAAAGAATAAGTGATAAATTATTGTTCAACTTAACATATGTATTGATGTCACAAACTTACCTGACTGAGAGAAGGGACCAAATCGCTGCTTGCAGGATGTTCACTGATGTCTAATGGGAAGGGAATGGTGAGTACAATGTGGGCCATTAGATCATAGAAGCTGTGAAGATAAAAATATACAAAGAAATAATAGGTGTACACAAATAATGTCAATGTGTATTGATATTTCTGTCACATAACTGGCATAAGGAACTTCTAGATCAAAGCTAGCAAATGACATAAAAGAAAATAAGACAGTATGAATTAAAAGTACCAAAAAGTCACTAAATATTTGAAATGGGGGCATGGGTTTCAACAGTGGGTGATAAGGGACCCCCTGAAAACACAATACACAAAGTAGGACCCAAAAGTAAGCTTGATGGTACACTGAGGAACTCCTCACAAACCACAATTAGAAAAGACTACACACAATTAGAAAAGAAGATGGAGAACAAACCTCCATCAGCAGATTAGAGAAGCCAAGAAGACCTTAGCAGAGTGCATCAACAACAGCTCCAATACCTGTAAGGAAATCTTTGCTATCATCAAAGTCTTTGCCTGACCACATTCCACCATAAGCAGCACAACTCCCTCACACGAACTGTGTGACAACCTCTAAGAATTCCTCAGCAGCAAAATCAAAAGCATCCACAAAATCTACAACAACTTCAACCCTCAATGGCACCCCTGCACCCTCACCTCCAGCGTACCCACCACCTACCACTGAAACTCCCTGACTACCTGGGAAACAATCACTATTGAAGAAACAGACAACATCAGGAGAACTATCCACTCCTGAGCACTTACAGACCCCTGCCTCACCATATCTACAACGTGGATCTCTCCCCAGTCAGTGAAGTCCTCACCCGTATCCTGAACAACTTCATCACCATAGCAATGTTTCTGGAAGCTTGGAAACATGCAATGGTCAATACACTGGTAAAGAAACCTTCAGTAGACCCCACTCATCTTGTCCAAACTCCCCCTGATCTTCTTTCTAACATACCTGCCAAGGTTTATGGAAAAAGCTATCAACAATCAACTCAACAGACACCAACTCCCAGACACCAATCAGGTTTCCGGCCCAAACACAGCACCGAGACAGCCCTCACTCATCACAGCAACACTGACTGTGAACTGTTCGACTGTGAAGAATCAGCGGCCCTCATGCTAATATGTCTGTCAGCGGCCTTCAACAAAGTCTCTCACTCCACCGGGATAAGAACACTGCATGAAACAGGACCTACCTCCAAGGACCTACCCTCAAATGGATCTGCTCCTTCCTCACAGATAGAGCACAAAGTGTTAGCCTGCCACTTTACACGTCAGAAGCCAAGAGTCTCATCTATGGATAACCACCAGGATCCTCCCTTAGTCGGACCTTAGTCAACATCTACATGACCCCGTACGCTGATCTCATCAAATCACATAGCATCAACATACTTTCCTACACAGATGATGCCTAACTGATACTCTCACTATCAGACAAGACCCCCACAACAAAACCAACTTCTCCACCTGCTTGTCCTCATTAGTCATCTGCCTCAATCGCAACAATCACAAAACTGAAGTGGTAGTTATCTTTGGAAGGAAAACCTCTGATTGGGACTCTACCCGTTGGCCTTCAGACCTTGACCCCACAACCACCCCCACCACCCATCCCACAAATTGAATCACTCTGGACAACAATCTCAACATGATGGCCTTGGTGAAGGCAATGACCTCCACCTGCTTCTACACCTTGGGGATTCCACGAAGGATCTACAAGTGGCTGCCAGAGAACACTAAAAAAACAACCACACAAGCCCTGATTACAAGCAAACTTGACTATGGCAATACACTCTATGCAGGAATCTCCAAGAAGCTCCTGGACCGACTCCAGATCATCCAACACGCAGCAGAAAGACTCATTCTTGCCCTACCTTACTGCACACACATCACCGCACACCTCAGAGAGCAACCCTGGCTCTTCATACATAAATGCGCTCAGTTCAAACTTCTTTCACACACACACAAAGCACCACACAACATCGGTCAACCCCACCTCAGCAGCTGAATACACCTTCACTGACCTCCCTGACACATCGACTTAGCAAGGCTCTCACTAGAATACGTACCCCACATCCACAAATTCAAAGCCATAAGCTGTGCTTTCTCTTACATCTCCCCCAAGACATGTAATGACCTGCCACTTCGCATGAGGCTTTACATTGCTTCTCATTTCCTGTAAGAAGCTGAAGACCTGTCTCTTCAAATAAACTCACCAGGGAGACAGTTACCCACCCACCTTCAGAGCGCCTGAATACCCTCACGAGTGAGTAACACACTATATAAATATACTTAAAAATAAATATGAATAATAGAAGCATATACTTGGTGACATACACATTCACACATTACTTTATTCAGTTAGTTAATGGAGAACAGTGGATTTACATACATCTTTAACAAAAAAACATACAAAATATCGAAACACTTATTGAATGAGAAACATTGTTCAATTAATCAATCAATCAATCAGTATTTGAAAATTCTACTAATCACCACACAGGGTATCCCGGCTTTTACAGGTCCTAGGGAAAGCAGTGAAAACGAGGGAAAAGCAAAGAGAAGGCACAGAAGAAACAGAGTTAATAACAAGGAGAAAGCAGCGAAAACAAGAGCAAAGCAGCAAGAAGGAACACAAAAAAGGGGGGAAAGCAAGAAGAAAACAGTAAAAATGGTTGTCACTCTGCTGCAGTGTATGGTACACCTACTACTGCTGTCACTATCAATGCTTTTGAAATATGAACTGTTTAAAAGGTTTTGCATTAAGACAACTCTATTTTAAACTCTAAATGGGAGGTTAAGCTGTGTGGGAGTGATAAATATGAGATGTGTACCTACCTTTTGGGGAGAGAGTGTGAGATAAATGTGGAATAGAAATGCAGTGGTAAAACAGAAGAGATTAGGTTTTTACCTGTGCTGATATTGGAATTCCCCAGGTGGAAAAGATACATTCAGCATTAGAAGTGAGATGGATACAGGATCAATGTTGCACTTCTAGACGGAGCGTTTACCACCTGTGTACCTGAAAGCTTATCCTTCTAATGCCTCCTCTTATCCTGCCATTTCTTCTTTGAATCATTTGCGATTCATACCTTCAGCACTAAGGGCCAGATGTAGCAAAGGGTTTTTCCCATTCTGTGTCAATGGGAAAATGTGTTCGTACATATGGCCCTAAGTACTTGACCAAGTCAGTCACTTCCTACCATATGGCTGTCTTCTCTGCTTTACAGAGGCTATATGGAAGTACCCCATCTGGTTCTCTCTGGTTATTCACAAAAACATCCACTGTAAAGTCTGTTTTCTGATGATCTTCTTCCTTTTGAGGCTAAACCTATAATGTAGCATCCTGAAATTCTTGCCCATGTCCAATGGTAAGAGGAAAGAGACTAGGTTTTAGGCTGTATAAATAGGTGTTTACTGGATTAATGGAAGTCAGGTGTGTTTGCATGCTATTTCTCCATATTTTTCCATTCTGAGTTTTCAATAGTGGCGGTGGAGATTTCCACATCTGCTATAGAGATCTCTGCTTATGGGCATAAATATGGAATCTGGTCATAAAGGTATTTGACACTTTAGCATTGTAATTTCAGTTGTATAAATCGCCATTCCTACAAGGTGGAGATTTGCACCTAGAAGTGCTGAATACCATCATGTCGGAGATCTCAACCCAGTTGTATGCAGAAATATACACATATACGGAGATCACTACACGTAGGTTTACTTTTGTGAATTGGGCCCACGTTTTTAGTAAAAATTATTAAGTCCATGAAACTCTGGAACCGTACTTTTGTCCAGGTTGTTAGGCTGTACTTTTGTAATAGCAATAATTTTGATCTTTGAAATATAGTGTAAATGTTTGATTTCAGTGTATAGTTGTTTACAATAACATGTTTTGGAGCCACAATTATTTTTACTTGCTTACTAAAAACATACACAAACGCATTTCCAGGCCCAGTTAAATATCTATATTCATTTAAGAGTATATGAAACATTACATAAGTTTTAAAACATAAAGTGAATGTCATATGTTTTAATACATCTATACAAACTCAGTGTTCGAAGTCTCCAGTTATGCACTTACCCACCAAAGCTGTGAAAATATTGAAACCCACAGATGCTTAATTGCATCGTTTTTCATTCCATCGTTTGATTGATGATTGCACCATGTACAGTTCTGCAAAGAAGCTGCATATTTGCTTTGCAAAGACTTTCTCAAATATTTTGGGAAATTGTCGCACAATTTTGAGCACCAAGAGAGGGCCATATAATCTTCATAATTAATCTTTCGACCTTTAAACTCACTCTGACACAAAACATAACTTTCCACAAGGCTTCCTTGTTAGGGGGTATGTGTGGATGCCATCGAAGAACTCCGTTGGGAAGACATAGGACCTGCTGCAGGAGGATTGACTGCCAGGTGACCTGAAAATCATACACTCCCTGATACAGTGCAAGCCTTTTGTCAGTTTACTTAGCTGATTGGACAACTTCCTCTTTACATTAGGTGGTTCACTCACAAAACCACTTTTTCCCAGACCTCATAAGTTCACACAGAGTTACAGTTATTCGGCATGTGTCTTACATTGTGAAGTACATTATTTCATCAATTGGCCTCCTTATCCTTGCCATGTCCCCATTTGATGAAATGCCTACATCAATCTCACTTTTTGAATTGAAAGCCGAGTTTATAATGACAAGAAAACAGTATGGCACTGACAATCATCTTAAGGTGGGTTTGTTATGGATTACTTTATGCTGGTGTATTTTTGCACTCTTTCACAATTGTACTGGTGTTAGTGCACTTTAGTCCTGATAATTGCAGCAACTAAAAAGTGCAAATTTTATACCGTTACCACTACCACCATTTGGCCAGTGTATGTATAACACTTCACACCTCAGAGTAAACTGAATGAGGAAATTTAGTCCCCGTCATTAGAGGAAAAACAGGTGCAAACAGAATGTTATTACAACATCCCAACAGAGGCGCAGAGCAAGTTGTGCTTGCCCTCAGTTGTCCTGAGATCACTACAATCTATGGAATCCAGTAATGACTGTACGAAATTGTATCCACACTGGTGCAAAATTTGTGGTCTGAATCCTTGTGTTCATACCATCCTAGTGCACGTGAGAAAGGGACACTGGAACAAACACATGGTGGGTGTATTGAGGTATCTTTAGGAGGACAGCATGTGTTTAGGTCTGGTAAACTACCACCATTATGGAGTTGTTCAGCACTTTCTGTCTAAAGTCTTCATATTAATGTCTAGTCTCGATTCAGTTAAGTTAATAGACATTCAATATTCAGAGACTGATTTTGGATGTATAAACTTCTCTGTTTAGTATTTGGAAACCTACAATTTGCAAGTGCTCATGCTGAAAATTAGAAATGTGTACAATTGCAATTTTTTTAGGGGTATCCCAAACATTGTGAGAATTGTGGTGAAATTCAACGAAATCACCATAGCGGTATGATGCGTGAAAAAATTGCAACATTTTGTGCCTGTGAAACCCTGCACAATTTCGAAAAAAAATAATCGTTGTATTAGACATCTCCCACAGGCCTAGCACTAACCTCTACATTAGGGAATACAAAGGTTTGGCAAAATTATTGCGAATTAATTGGTGAGCAATATTTAATTATAATTACTCTCTCAGCAAGAGAAAAGCGAAAATAGTTGAATATGATGGTTTAAAATGTGAAGATTATAGTAAAACATTTCACTGCTTGTTATCCCTCTTAGCAATGGAAACTACGGTTTAGGTTAATATGTTTTAGCCCTGAAGTAGCTTAACGTCTACTTTGGATTTGCTCTTTCAAAAGCCTTTCCTAAGCTTCTCGGCTTTGGGTGTCTTATCAATTAATCTATGAGGTTTTAAATAGTTTTGATTTGAGTACAAAAGTCAGTAAAGTCCTAAGGGGAAAAGTTCAAAAGCGGAAGCATGTTGAATGAAGTTTAGTTTGTTGGCCTGGTTTAATGTTTTGTGGCTAAACGTAAAATTGAAAGAAAATGAGTGAAGCTCTGATTGGGGTGGGGGTGGAATAGAAAATAGGGAAGAATGATGTTAGTAAATGATGGGTAGGAAAGATTCCAAGTGAAGCAAGTGAGCCAAATGTATCAAGATACATTTATAAACCCTTAAGAAGTATGCATTAACCATGTCATAGTGATATGGTGGCTTGATTGGGCTGTGCCCAAGTACATTCAGATCTAGTCATGCGGCTGTAGGCAAATAATGGCAGAACACATAACGTGTTACATTGCGGGGTTCATAGGTGCACCTTTATATGGGCATTTGTGCTAGTCCCCAATAGTAGGTGTGGCATTGTGGAACCCCCTCCTCACTGCAGCAGCAGATGTAGCACATATTGCCAAAGGGAAGACTTGGCCAGAGGTTTGATCACAGCACTTCTTGCATTTGTTCAATGTTCAATTTGTTGTGAAGTGATTAGGAATTTGTGAGGCCACTCTACTTCTTATCTACAGCCCTTTTCGCCTATAAAAGCAAGCACATCTTTCTGGTTTGTTGCTACAATGTATCTTCAACTTTGATTAGAGGTTTTACAGGTCTATATATAAAGTTCATAAATTGGGTTGTGGGCTGAGAAAGAAAGAAACAATATGAAAATAAAAAATAAAAATGAAGACGGAAAAATGCAATTACAGAGAAGGAGAGAAGTGGTGAAAAGAACGAAATATAAGCATGCAGCGAAAACAGATGTTAAGAAAGTAGGGGTGAAGAAAGAAGGAAGCAAGAGGTAACCTGGGAAGGTAAGAAATAAAAGAAAAAAAGAATGAAATCGGTAGCAAAATGTGGATAGAAAGAATGACAATGTTGGAAAATAAAAGAAAACAAGGATGAAAATAATTAAGGAAGGAGTTTGGTGGAGTTTAAAAGAAGGGGCTACGTAGCTATAGAATTTTTCGGAATGATGCTGTCCCTTGTTACGGTAATCATCTCACAAATGGACACAATTGCCCTCATTCTGACCTTGGCGGGTGGCGGAGGCCGCCCGCCAAAGTCCCGCCGTCAGGTTACCGTTCCGCGGTCGAAAGACCGCGGCGGTAATTCTGACTTTCCCGCTGGGCTGGCGGGCGGTCGCCTTCAGACCGCCAGCCAGCCCAGCGGGAAAGAGGCTTCCACGATGAAGCCGGCTCGGAATCGAGCCGGCGGAGTGGAAGCTGTGCGACGGGTGCAGTTGCACCCGTCGCGTATTTCACTGTCTGCACAGCAGACAGTGAAATACATGTAGGGGCCCTCTTACGGGGGCCCCTGCAATGCCCATGCCAGTGGCATGGGCACTGCAGGGGCCCCCAGGGGCCCCGCGACCCCCCCTACCGCCATCCGGATCCCGGCGGTCCGACCGCCGGGATCTGGATGGCGGAAGGGGGGGTCGGAATCCCCGCGGCGGTGCAGCAAGCTGCGCCGCCGCGGAGGATTCAATGGGGCCGCGGTACACTGGCGGGACCCCGCCAGTGGTGCCGGTCCGACCGCGGCTTTACCGCCGCGGTCGGAATCCCCATTGGAGCACCGCCGGCCTGTCGGCGGTGCTCCCGCGGTCCTCCGCCCTGGCGGTCAAAGACCGCCAGGGTCAGAATGACCACCAATGTTCCAACATAAATATGGGATTCATTTAGCAAATTCTTGGTTATGAGGGAAAAAAAACATCCTGCAATAGCCTCAAATTTGTATTAACAAAATTAATCCTAAAGTCTTTCTAATGCAGCGTATAGAAATAACTACATCAAAAGATCCTCGAAAGTATTCCTGCCCCCGGTTCTCATCTCTTTCCGATCTTTAAAGTGAAACCCCGGGAAATTGAAATAATCTCTAAGAAGGTGAAGCTAGGACCAGCCTCAATGAGTCTAATGGTTGTGGGTAAACTACAGTGGAGCAATAAATGCATTGCACTGCAGGATGGGAAGGTTATCACTCTATGCTGTGGTGCAACATCACTTGGAGGAGCATCTTTATCACAACAGCCTCACTTTTGTCTTATTATAAATGGCGTCCTTTCAGGTGCTCTTTTTGTGTTATGTGTTTTTATTGAGCTGCCTACAATCTTCTGAGTCTAATGTACTTCAACGAGTGCTCTCATAAATCCAAACATTATCATTCCCTTTTTTATCTTAATGCCCTTCATTCCACTTCTCCCATCATCGCCCTAGTCACTCCAAAGACGTCATGCGCTCTTACTATTCCATTGCCAGATCTTTCGTCATGTGCCTCTAAATATACAAATGTAACGTTGTAATCTACGTTATTTGATATGTGTAAAACGTTTACATGGAGCAGCTAATACCCTCATGGGACATTTTGGCATTAAAAAAAGAGCACCCTCACAGTAAAGTACTGACCAAAGGCCACCATGAAACATGAACTTCAAAAATAAAGTTTTCAATAATGTCTGCAATGTAAGATGATCCTCTTCTAAACGTGTGGCACATAGCAGCTCATTCCTGGCTTTTGAGGTCTGGACAGAGAATGTACAAGCACTTTGTCATGCTTACATTTAGGGACCATTATGTGGGACATATTTTCATATCTCGGGGGATTCAGTGGCGGCAGGTAAATTTAGGAGGGAGGGGGGCGGGACACACACGCACACTCACATTCCCTCACTCATTCACACACACACACATATACATCCATTCAGAGCACTCATTATCAAATATTGCAAACATACAAGCATGCACGCACCAAACACATACACTTACCTTCGGCTTTGCCTCGGAGGTCTCAGGAGGGTTGGGATTGCTGTCTTCTCTCACTGGCTAACCTAAGGTCAGCCAATGTGGGAAGACAGTAGTCCCAGCTTCGTCAAAGAGTAGGATGGGGTCAGTGAGACTTCTGAGACCACCCCACTCTGTGACAAGGTGTCACTGATTGTCACTCACCCTGGGCGCTTCAGGGCTTAAACCTGAAGCTCCCAGATCGAAGTAAATGGGTGATGCTTCCCCTCATCACCGAGGGGGAGGGCCTCGAGGCACCTTTGCTGAGCTGAGGATGTCACGCCCATAGGACCTGTGACCTCTTCAGCCCAACAAAGTTCAGCTCAGACAGCCAGGAGCCTGCACAAACCGCGCACGTCTAGCTCCTGGCAGCCTGGTCTGAAAATGAAGAGTCAGGCAGACCTTTGCTCAGCCTGACAGACACTCTTCTTGAGGAGCAAAAGGTGTGGAGGGGTGGCCCCTCAGCCCCAATGGAAAGACCGCAGCTAACATGATTTCAACGGAACCTGGGATGACAATTGGTCTGTAACGCATGTGTGTTTTTAAAAAAGTGGCCAGTGGAGTGGCACCATTTCTGCAGGAACATGGTCTACTTTCCCAGGTGAATAAGTCTCTGACCCATCACATGCTGTAATCTTTGAAGTTTCATCATCAAACACTGGCTAGTTCATCTACGTGGAACTGATATAGTCCAGTCTTGATACCACCAGCAGGAATGTCAGACATTACTCCACATGTGCTTACCTAATACTAATGCAATGTGTTGACCTTTACAATGCATTGTATTACATCATGGGACTTTACCATGCATTTTTGTGGGAATAACACTATATAGGTAGACAGCGGGTGCTTAAAAATTAAAATCACAGATGTGCTGTCCCATGGTAAAAATTTTAGGCAGTTTTCTGACACTCATAAGCAAACAGACGGCACTCCAAGGGTCAAATATCATGCATTTTGAAAGGAAATTGTGTACATCAATGTAAAGATGCCACATTTGGGTTGAACTTGTTCACTGTGGTCACCATGTGCTTTTGCTATCATTTTATACATCATCATCATTGTTAACTTTATTTCGGTAAGTAAAAACATACCATAAAAGTACAGTACAAACATCAAGTTTTTTCAAGATTAGAAAACACTAAAAATATAAACACAATAGAAAATTAAAAAAATAGAGAGAAATTAAGATCCAAAAAAAGTAATCAAAATATGTGTCTCTGAATAATAAAAAGTTCCACTCAACAAGGGACCAATTCCCTGGATCCATAAATACTCAATAGTATAATGAGACAAAATCTTTTAGCTACAAATTGAGTGCTAGAAACAAACATCAAAAGTCAATAGATATACATAAATAAGTCTAAAAGTTAGCTACCAGTCTTATTCTTTAAAATTACTAATCTAAAATGCCAGATTGATTCGAGGAATTTTGCCACTGGTAAAACTACCTGGACAGATGAGTCAGATTTAAAAATTCTCTCAGCATGAAGATAAGACCTGACACCTATAGATTTGCAAAGCGGGATGATCCAAAGGACTCTTTGTTTATGGTATGCATGGCAATGAAAAAAAACATGTGAAACAGACTCTTCACTTTTACAGCCCATCGGACAGAACTTGGATCTATTGATGGAACTAACCATTTGTGCGTTAAAGAGCATAAAATCTGACAAAATGCTAAATCTGACAAAAAGAGCTTGTGCGAATGGAGATAGTGCTATGTCCATGAAGGGATCAAATTCATAATGGCATTTAATTGATAAATAACTATCAGACATAGACAATCTTAGTAAATTGCATAGTCTGGACATTATGCCAAAAAGCATCCTTCAGTACCTGCACAGCATTTTTAGGAATGGAGGATGGATCCAACCAATAGGACCCTAGACCAAGGTAAGTTAAGGACTGTTTGACATAAACACACCATTTTGGTTTTGATGATAGTATTACGGGCCACCAATTTAAGAAGCCCGCAGCGAAATGGAGAAAGGGCGTCTGTTGACCAAAGCCGGATCCAAAATAACAAGTGCCTTAAAGCGGCAATCTGCGAGATGGGGAAAAGGTTTAGATCCATTCGGATGGGCAGAGATGGAGTACTGGAGGGAACTTTCAGTAACATTTTCAAGAATTGATTTTCTGCCAATACCAAGTTCACCAGATTACAATGGCCCCAAAGGTCGGCACCATATAGCCCCCCCCCCCCTGGCTTGGGATTTGCATATTTCAAGGGTGGGAGACAATGCAAATTTGGGAGATTTAGAGGCAAATCTTACAATGCCACCCACCCTTTGCTTCAGACACAATAAAGATTTCTGGCGGTGGGCATGCCAAAGATGTGAGTCTTCCAATTTAATACCCAAGTAGTCGAAGGTGCCCACTCTTTCCAGGGGAGCGCCCTCCAGGTATACCGGCCTCTTCATTTTACACCTGTTGTCCCCAAAGACCATGTATTTTGTTTTTGCTGATTTGATTTCCAACCCATGGTCCTTGCAAAACTCCGTAAATCGAGAGAGCAATCTGGAAAGGCCCGTGGCAGTTCGTGAGAGTAACAGGGTGTCATCCGCAAACAGAAGACAAGGGAACTTCTGCCCACCCAAGCTTGGGGCATCGCCATGGCAATCTAAGAGGTATGGAATACATGCATTAATATACAGTAGAAATAGGGTAGGCGCAAGAACGCACCCCTGCCTCACACCACGGGCTGTTGGAAAAGCTGGAGACAGATCGCCAGTCGAACCCCAACGAACTCTAGCATAGTTATCAGAATAAAGATCCTTAATAATGTTGATCATAGAACCCGGAACTCCAGTATTGCTCAGGACCTCCCAGAGCTTGGCACGCGGGACAAGGTCGAACGCAGATTTCAAATCAACAAAGGCCACAAATAGATGGCCTTGATCTGCGCCTACGGTCTTCCACTTGATGGCAATAAATCGGAAGACCTGATCGATGGTACTGACCTTGTCCCTAAATCCAGCCTGAAGATGACTTAAAACCTGGTTTTTCATTATCCAGTATTTTAATCTGGATAGCAACTGGAAAGAAAATATTTTTTGCAAGTTGTCTAATAGACTGATAGGTCTATAATTTCCTGGGGAGCTCTTATCTCCTTTTTTGTGAATGGGGACGATAATTGCCACCTTCCACGAGTCCGGGTAAGATCGAGTCGTCAAAACAATATTCAATACCCTATTGATGTACTGGGTCCATACGGATAAGTCTGATTTATACAAATCCGAAGGAATACCGTCTGGGCCAGGAGCCTTCCCTGTTTTTTGGGCACAAATTGCCAGCTCTGTTTCTTTTAGGGTAAAGGGCGGCACAGCAGGAAGACACAATAAAGAATCAGTGAAAGTATTGTCCGAATCCGGGCAGGACCCATACAGTTCTCCAAAATGGGAGAGCCAAGTTTCTGCATCAATGTGGCACTCAGGAATAGATGAAAGGGCGGGATCTCTACGTGAAACCAAAGTCCAGAAAAGTTTGGCATCACGAGCACTGGCCGCCTCCGCCAGGCACTCCCTTAGATTTTCCTCATATTTAAGTTTAGATAACTTGCAGGTAGAAACATAGGGCCATATTTATACTTTTTGACGCAAAACTGCGCTAACGCAGTTTTGCGTCAAAAAAATTAGCGCCGGCTAACGCCATTCTGAAGCGCCATGCGGGCGCCGTATTTATTCAATGACGTTAGCCGCCGGCACTGCCTGGTGTGTGTGAAAAAAAACGACGTACACCAGGCAGCGCCGGCGTAGGGGGATATGGAGCTTGGGCACCAAAAAATGGGGCAAGTCAGGCTGAGGCATATTTTTCGCCTCAACCCGATTTGCGCCATTTTTTTCGACTCCCAACCCCCAAAGAAATGACTCCTGTCTTAGCAAAGACAGGAGTCATGCCCCCTTGCCCAATGGCCATGCCATGGACAGGAGTCATGTCCCCTGGGCATGGTCATTGGGCATAGTGGCATGTAGGGGGGCACAAATCAGGCCCCCCTATGCCACAAAAAAATAAAAAATAAAACACTTACCTGAACTTACCTTAATGTCCCTGGGATGGGTCCCTCCATCCTTAGGTGTCCTCCTGGGGTGGGCAAGGGTGACAGGGGGGGTCCCTGGGGGCATGGGAGGGCACCTCTGGGCTCCTTCCGAGCCCACAGGTCCCTTAACGCATGCCCTGACCAGGCGCTAAAAAACGGCGCAAAAGCGGCCGTACGTCATTTTATTTGACCCGCCCACTCCCGGGCGTGAATTTTGCCCAGGAGTGTAAATACGGCGCACATGCCTCGGAGTCAATTTTTTAGACGGGAACGCCTACCTTGCATATCATTAACGCAAAGTAGGTGTCCACGCCAAAAAATGACGCAAACTCCATGGACTTTGGCGCTAGACGCGTCTAACGCCAAAGTATAAATATGGAGTTAGTTTTGCGTCGGAATTGCGTAAAAAAAAAACGACGCAATTCCGGCGCAAACAGAGTATAAATATGCCCCATAGTTTCTTCTCGCATGTATGATGGCATCCCGGCTCTTTAACTTTAAAGCTTTGGACAGAAGGTTCTTGGCCTCCCGACACTCCTTGTCAAACCATTTGCAATTGGGTACAGAAGATTTCTTTTGGGTTGTAGGAGATTTAGTAAAAAGCTCCTTGAGACCTGCAAAAAGAGCCACATGAGAAGATATAACTTCTGGGGGAGATAATGCAATAAGGTCATCAAAGAGCTGATGGCAGGAAACTAAGGTGCGGAGCTTATCATTAAGCAGATTGGATTTCGAAAACGAAGACCATCTCACCACGCGCCTATTGCTGGATAATTCCAGCAAATCTTTGGAAGCATCCGAAACATGAAGTGTAACGTGCCCTTTGAAAAGAGTTGCCTTGTATACAATTTGTAAAGGGGCATGGTCACTAGTGCACCGAGAACCCACCTCTACATTAATTATAAAATGCCAGACTCGTAGGTCAAAAATGACGTAATCCAGAATACTGGTATAGGAGCCTCTGAAAAAGGTAGGTTTAACAGGATTGTCATTTGGAAATCGACCATTTCTGAAGTGAAGGCCATATGTTACTGCAAGATCTATTATCTGCGACACCCTAGGGGGAGGAATACATGACACTGATTGAATTAAAAGCGGGGGAACATTCCACACTTCGTCTTCAGCCTGAATAGACTCGGCAAAGGTCAAATTCAATTTGAGCATTAAGATCACCTGCGATAATGACACAATATTTAAAATGGAGTTCAGATAGGAGATTATGCAGCAGATGAATAGTGTCAGACTGAAAATTGGAGGGACCTGGTCTGTTATAAATATTGATGCATAACACAGGAGTACCTAAGTTTGGGCATATTGCTATTGCTAGAATGTCGCAAGGATCGACAGCAATTTCCTTTACCCTGCCCACCTCAATCAGCTTGACCCAGGTGCATAGACCCCCAATCGCCCTTCCCCTAGGGGACTGGATCGCCTTTTTAGTAAAACAGCAGTAGCCTTGCCTGTACACACAATCTGTAGACCAAGTTTCCTGAAACATGCATATGGAAAAAGATTCAACATAAGCCCCCCACTCCGGATCAGATAATTTACTCTTAATGCCCACCACGTTCCAAGACAATAATTTCTCTGGTGTGGTGCTACAAACTGGCATGCACAAGTCAGCATCAGGAACTTAATGCAAGGTGAAGGCCCTATAGTATTAGCACCCATGCCAAGTGAAGATCTTGAAAGTGGCGCTGCCTGTGGGTATGGAACACTGTGTTTTCCAGAGTTAGAATGGCGTAGTCAATCCACATCTGATGTGTCCCCTAGACAAACGGGGTCTCGAATGTTAGCACCTTTGATGTTACAGACCATGGCAGCCCCATCGCCGGGGAAAGACAACAAACCAGGGGGGGCAACAGAAACAGAAGCATTGCGAGGAATTGTCTCAACCCTAGATGGACGGGAGGACAAGATATTGGGTCCCGTAGCAGGCAAGCTTTCTCTAAAAAATATATCAGAGTCCGTTCTTGGTAGATTGCGAGCTTCCATCTGCAAAAGCCCCTTGACTAAAACGGGGCTGGCAAGATTGAGATTAATGGTGTCCCGCCCACCAGGGCAACCTCGCACACATGAAGCAAAGACAATATCAGCGTGGATGATGGAGCCACAACCCCTAGTGTGAAGAATCCAATACGACACCTTGTTGATAAGAGAAGAAGTGTCTTCCCTCATATGAGGTGTAAGTTGGGGTAAATTGCACATGTCGATGCAATTTTGTTTGGACACGTGAGTAGAGTGGTCCACAGATTGGTCAGGGTTAGGAGGAGCTGGAGCTGAGGTCAGGTGGTTTCCGTAATGAGGTCTGTAACTGGGACCCTTGTCAGCTTCCCGTAGCAGTGAAAAGTCTACTGGCAGGGCAACAGGAACCGAAGGGCAAGAAGCTTGTGCTGGCGCTGGGATAGAGATGCACTGAGAGGTTAAATCAGATTTTTTGAGGGTTTGAGAACCTCAAACAGTAGACTCTTCAGTTCCCCAACTTCACGTTTCAAACTAGAAACCATTGTTAAAACATCATCGCTGAGTGGATCACAATTGGAATTAAGAAGCACAGGAGGCAAAGTCTGTTTGACACCCACCAATTCTGGTTGATCCAAGACAGAAAACCGGTTTACGCAAGGAATCCCATTAAGGATGGGGTCGGAAGAAATTACATCCAAATTGGAACTAAAACCAAGCGGAGACAAAGGATTGGCCAAACAAGTCGGACTGGAAGAAGCAGAGACATGGGCTGAGATTTTCGAAGACTGTACATCGGTAGAGTTCTTAGGGCCTGTTGTTAAAAACAGGAGTAAAGATCCTGGTTTCAGTCTCTTATGGGCATTGCCCTCTTTTTCCTTAAGGATAGATTCCACTTCCTCAATTAAGTTATCAATTTCTCTAGAGACACAATTGGAATGGATTTGCGTTGCTCTATTGGATTTGGTGGTTTTAGACTTAGTTGAAGCTGGGTCGGGGCTGGAGCGGACCTTACGCTTCCCCATGATGAGGGGAAACGAAGAAAGAAAAAAAAAAGAGACTCACTCAGCACCGTTGTAAAGCACAACACGAAAGACAAAAATTAAGAAAAATTAAGCCTCTTTCGGGCTCTAGACGGGCGAAGGACGGGCCCGCCCTTGGCCTGGGCTTTGCCCCGGGCGCGTCCCGCGTGCGTCCCACGAAGCGGGCGCGCTGTGCAGATTTGAAGGGGGACTTGGCCCCGCCCCCTTGTGCCGGTAGCAGTCCTCAATGTGCCCGACCAGCGAAGCGGGCGCGCTGTGCAGATTTGAAGGGGGACTTGGCCCCGCCCCCTTGTGCCGGTAGCAGTCCTCAATGTACGTGACACACGTTTTAGACATGACATCCTTGGTGTGGTATTCCCCAAGACACTTTTCCTTCACTCCCCTATTTTTGCTGATCTCTTTTTTGTTGGCTTTAGGACTCTGTGCACTTTACTGCTGCTTACGAGAGGTAAAGATCTTGTGCTCTCTCCCTTAAACATAGTGAAGTTGTCATACACTTATTTGGCACACTTAATTGCCCTAGTAAATTGTTCTACTTGTACTGAAGGCCTGTAATTTAAATAATACAGGGGGGCAGTAGCACTTGTACCACCGACTAAATTAGTACTGTAAAACATGTCTCAGATCTGCTACTGTAGCCTGTAGTGCAGTTTAAACTGCCATTCCAACCTGGCAAAATAAGACCCAGATTTAAGAGGGCCTTGCGCCATTTTAACCCCACATTAGCGTCATTTTTTTAATGCTAATGTGGAGTTAGAAGGTCAAAAACGCCACGCCATATTTACAAAGTGGTGCAAAGCTTGCATTCTATCAATCAATCAATCAATCAAAGAGATTTATAAAGCGCGCTACTCACCCGTGAGGGTCTCAAGGCGCTGGGGGGGACGGGGAGGGGGATGGGGCTGGGAGGATCACTGTTCGAAAAGCCAGGTTTTGAGGCTCTTCCTGAAAAGGAGTAGGTTTTGGGTCTTGCGGAGGTGGGTTGGGAGGGAGTTCCAGGCTTTGAGTGTAAGGTAGGAAAAGGATCTGCCCCCGGTGGTGGTGTGTTTGATGCGGGGGACAGAGGCGAGAGAGAAGTCGGCTGAGCAGAGGTGGCGTGTGGGCGTGTGGAAGGTGACTCTTTCGTTGAGGTAGGCAGGGCCTGTGTTGTGGAGTGATTTGTGTGCGAGGATGAGGATCCTAAAGGTGATCCTTTTGTCTATGGGGAGCCAGTGGAGGGATTTGAGGTGTGGTGAGATGTGTTCGTGTCGGGGGAGGTCGAGGATGAGTCGTGCCACTGAGTTCTGGATACGCTGTAGTTTGTGCTTGAGTTTTAGTGTGGTGCCAGCGTAGAGGGCGTTTCCGTAGTCAAGTCTGCTGCTGATGAGTGCGTGGGTGACAGTCTTTCTGGTCTCTGTGGGGATCCACTTGAATGTTTTTTTCAGTATGCGGAGTGTGTTGAAGCATTAGGAGGTGAGAGCGTTGATTTGTTGGGTCATCGAGAGGGAGGAGTCCAGGATGATGCTGAGGTTGCGTGCGTGGTTGGCGGAGGTGGGTGCTGGGCCTAGCGTGGTGGGCCACCAAGAGGGGTCCCAAGTGTTTTTGTGTGGGCCAAAGAGGATTATTTCGGTTTTGTTTGAGTTGAGTTTTAGTTGGTTGGCTGTCATCCATGTGGCGGTGTCGAGGAGTGCGTTGTGTAGGTTGGATTTGGCAGAGTTGGGGTTGCGGGTGAGGGAGAGGATGAGTTGAGTGTCATCGGCGTATGAGAGGATGGTGATTCCGTGGGGTTTGATGATGTTGGCTAGTGGGGTCATGTAGATGTTAAATAGTATGGGGCTGAGGGAGGAGCCTTGGGATACTCCGCAGGTGATTTTGGTGGCGGGAGATTGGAAGGGGGGAGACGGACTTTTTGGGTTCTGTTGGTGAGAAGGAGGTGAGCCAATCCAGGGCTTTGTGTCTTATCCCTGCGTCGTGAAGGCTTGTGCTGAGTGTGTGGTGGCAAACAGTGTCAAAGGCTGCAGAGAGATCCAGGAGTATGAGTGCTACGGTTTCGCCCATGTCGACTCTGGATCTGATTTCGTCGGTGCATGCTATGAGAGCGGTTTCTGCGCTGTGGTTCTTGCGGAACCCAGATTGGGAAGGGTCAAGTGTGTTGTTTGTCTCGAGGACATGGGATAGGCGGGAGTTTTTTCCGTAACCTTGGCTGGGAATGGGAGGAGGGAGATGGGGCGGTAGTTGGAGAGGTCGTCTGGGTTGGCTTTTTTTTTTTTTAGGAGCACACTTCCGTGTGTTTCCAAAGGTCTGGGAAGGTGGCGGTTTCGAAAGAGCTGTTGATTGTTGCTCGGAGTATGGGGGCGATGGCGGGGCTGGCTCTGTTGAATATACGGTGGGGGCATGGGTCGGAGGGGGAGCCAGAGTGAATGAAGTTCATAGTGGTTTCAGTTTCTTCGTTGGTGGTGGGGGCCCAGTTGGTGAGTAGGTTGTGGGGTGTGTGGTGGGTTTGTGTGTGGGGGGTGCGTGGTGTGAGAGGGGGACGTGTGTGGTGTGAAGCTGTTCTGTATGTCTAGTATTTTGCGGTAGAAGTGATCTGAGAGGGAGTCACAGAGGGTTTGTGTGTGTGTGGGTCTAGGTTGCTGGCCTTGGGTTTGGAGAGCTCTTTGATGATGGTAAAGAGTTCCTTGCCTCTATGGGAGTTGTTGTCGATGCGTTCCTTGTAGTGTGCTCTTTTGGCGGTGCATATGATTTGGTAGTGGATGCGTGTGGTGGTTTTGAGGGTGGTGAAGTTAGTGGTGGTGGGTCCTTGTCTCCAGATTTTCTCTGCTTTGCGGCATTTGCGTTTGGATTCGTGGAGTTCAATGGTGAACCATGGTGCGTTCTTGATATAGCAGGTAGTGATGTTTTTTCTGAGGGGGGCTAGATTGTCGGCACAGGAGGTGATCCATTCGTTGAGGTTGTGAGCGGCGGTGTTGGGGTTGGTTATGGTGGCGGGGGGGTTTGCGTCAGTTGGTAGATTAGGTGCTCCATGCGGATCTTGTCCCACATGCGGTAGGGGGTGGTGTGATGGTGGTGGTGTTTGGGAGGTTTGTTGTAGGAGAAGTGGACGCATTGGTGATCCGTCCATTGGAGTTTGGTGGTGTGGGTGTAGGTGACGTGTTGGCTTGATGTGAAAATTGCGTCGAGTGTGTGTCCGGCTGAGTGGGTGGGGGCTGTGACCAGTTGTTTGAGTCCTAGGTCTGAAAGGTTGTCTAGGAGGAAAGAGGAGTTGTGATTGTGAGGGTTTTCTAGGTGGAAGTTGAAGTCGCCGAGGAGTATGTAGTCTGTGAAGGTGAGAGCGTATGTGCTGATGGTGTCCGCGATGGTGTCGCAGAATGGGGGGCGCGGTCCCGGGGGTCTGTATATGAGTGTGCCTCTGAGGGTGGTGGTGTTGTTGACGTGGATGAGGAAGTGCATGTGTTCTGCGTTGTTGAGGGTGTCGAGGGTGTTGGTGGTGACCTTGATGGTGTCTCTTTGGAGGATGGCGATGCCGCCTCCTGGTTTGTTGGGGCGGTCTCTGCGTTGGAGTTTGTAGCCTTCCGGGGTGGCTATGGCTATATCTGGCTCGCATTTGGGGTTTGTCCATGTTTCAGTGAGGAAGACGATGTCGGGTGAGTGTGATGTGATGAGGTCCCAGAGTTCTATGGCATGTTTGTGTAGGGACCGGGTGTTCAGTACTAGGCAGTAGAGGTGGTTGCGGGTGGTGTGGTTGTTGTGGTGTGTGATAGTGTTTGTGTGGATAGTGTTTGTGTGGATGTTTGTGGTGTTGTTGAGAGTGGGGGTGGCTTTGGTGTCGGTCTTGTGTGGGTTGTGGGGTGTGTTGGTAGGTTTGGGGGTTGTTGTGTGGGGGCTGAAATGTTTGGTATTTGTGGTGTGGTGCGTCGGGGTGGAGCAGGAAAAAAGGCAGGCGCAGCAGGAGAAGGGGCCTTGTGTGTGTGCGGGGGTGGTAAGGAAGCAGTCGGGCGGACTCCGGGGTTGAGGGAGAGGAGAGAGTGGGGGTGGTAGTATAGTCTGGGGGGCTTTTGGCTGGCAGGGCCAGGGGGACTGGCGCTGGGCACGGTTCGGGCGCGGACGGGCGCAGACGGGCTTGCCTCTGGCGCGCGTCCGCTGCGCGGCCACGCAGCAACCGCCATTAAGAGGGGGAGGTGGGAGGGAGGGGCAGCTGGAAGGCAGGAGGCGGGCGGGAACGGGAGAGTGAATGGGTGCGGGAGGGGGCGGGTAGTAAAACAGAGCAGGGGGATCGCACAAGGGTCTAGATGGCCCGGCGAGGAGGAAAACAGTGGGAAAAGCTGAAAGTACAAAGAAATAATGCAGAAAAAGCAACGGAAGGTAAGTGGCTACAGGGGGGATGAAATCAGAAACAGTGGGAGGGCACAGTCACAACAAACAGGGACACCGAGGATGGCAGAGCAAAGCGGGAAATACAAAGTGCAGAATCAAAGGGAAAAGCGCAGAAATAGAGGCACAGAGACGCCGAGGATGGCAGAGCAAAGCGGGAAATACAAAGTGCAGAATCAGAGGGAAAAGCACAGAAATAGAGGCACAGAGACGCCGAGGATGGCAGAGCAAAGCGGGAAATACAAAGTGCAGATTCAGAGGGAAAAGCGCAGGAATAGAGGCACAGAGACGCCGAGGATGGCAGAGCAAAGCGGGAAATACAAAGTGCAGAATCAGAGGGAAAAGCGCAGAAATAGAGGCACAGAGACGCCGAGGATGGCAGAGCAAAGCGGGAAATACAAAGTGCAGAATCAGAGGGAAAAGCGCAGAAATAGAGGGACAGAGACGCCGAGGATGGCAGAGCAAAGTGGGAAATACAAAGTGGAGGGATCGGATAGAGGGCACAGATAGCAGAGGCACAGAGCACTGGGTTGGCACTTACCAGCGTCGCTGGACACCAGGGAAGAGGACGGGGGCTTCGAACTCGCGATCGGTCGCATGGGCGGGGATGGGGAGAGGCGTCGCAGCAAGGTGGAGCTGTCGGCTCAGGGGAGCGAGCTCTGGCCTGAAAGGTCAGGGTTCTCTCCATTGCGCCACTTTATAACCATTTTTGCCACATTATGCCTGCTCAATGTATGCAAAAAGGGTTTTCCACCTTTAGGGGCCAAAAAATGGCGCAAGAAAAAAGAAGAAATTTCCTTACTCCATTTCTTTCGGTACTTTTAACGCCTGTTTGCATGAAAAGGAGGCTTCCATTGGTTTCAATGGGCCTCTGGGTGCTTTGCAGGATTACGGTCAACATTTTTGATGCTACTCCTGCAAAGCGCTTGACTAGCTTAAAAAATTATGACGCTAGTACCCCTGACTACCACCATGGCGCACCATATTTTAAATACGGTGCACACATGGTGGCGTTAGGTGGGGGCCCAAGAAAAGTGGTGCTGCACCACTTTTCTTGAATATGCCCCTGAAGTTTTACCAAACCTAAACCTTTCTTTTTAATTTAAAAAAAACAACAACACTAAGGTAGGCCCTAAAGGACTATAGAGCAGGGTGTAGGGCTTTTCAAAAGTAGGACATGTGCACTTAGGTTTTACATGTCCCAGGAGCACCAAAACTCCCAAAGTCGTTTTTCACTTTAGCAAGGCTATGCCTCTCATAGACTAACACTGGATTACATAATCACACTTAAAACGTGCAAGGATGTTCATCTTGGGAACAGGTAGAGAAATACATCTTCCACTCATTTACATTGTAATTAAAATTCCCTTTAATGGTAAAGCTGGATTTTAAGTTACCATTCTGAAAATGCTACTTTTAGAAAGTTGTAATTTTTGCTGTGTCCAGGATCACATGAGTGTGAATGAGTCCCCTGTGGTTTGATGTGTATTCCTTCCAGACATGGTAATAAAAGGGCCTTGGGTGTAGGGCAGGGTGTTGCTCTCCTGAGTAAGATAGCCTGTCGGGTTTTACTCTGCCGTTTCTGAGTTTCAAAGGGTAGCCAGAGGGCTGTGCCCACCGTCTTCCTGACATTTAAGGCTACCTGCCATGCCACTGACAAATGTAGTTCACACCTTGCCCTGCCTTCCATTTTCTTGCTACACAGAATGGAGACAAACCCAGGAAAGGGGGAAAGTTAAACAAAGGTGGAACCACCCATCCACAGGCTGGCACTGGGCATAGGAATAGCACTCTCAAAACCTCTCATCAGGATACTCCTGAACTTGTGAAAGATTTAGAAGAAGTACTGACCTACTATTTGAAGAAGGAAGACTGGTCCTGCTTGCCATGAACCCAGGATAGAGACTCAAGCTTCCAGAGGCCTTCCCTGCAAATTCTCAACTGACCAGTGCCACCTGGACCTGTCTGAACTCTGCTGGAGTGAGTCCCAAAGAGGTCCCCCCTGAGGTCCTGGCCACTTGGCTGGCATCAGAGTATACTTTTCTTGCTTTAAAACTGAGTTGTGACCCTGAGCAGGCTCCTTTAGGCAGCAACAAATGCTGCGTCATCTGTCAATGTAAAGT
This sequence comes from Pleurodeles waltl, assembly GCF_031143425.1. Classification (NCBI taxonomy): domain Eukaryota; kingdom Metazoa; phylum Chordata; class Amphibia; order Caudata; family Salamandridae; genus Pleurodeles; species Pleurodeles waltl. The sequence goes on along the minus strand of NC_090444.1, from coordinate 1,658,269,770 downwards.
TCTGATGGCAACCTGCTCTTCACACAAAGGATGACCTCCTGCTTTTCCTGCCAGTGCAAAGCTCCAATTACAACATACTCCTTGTGTTGACAATGATCTCCTTGGGCTCCTTGCCAACACAAAGCTCCAGCTGATGCTTCTCTCGGGGACCTGGATTTTGAAAACGTAAACTCTGCACTGGGGTGAACCTGGTCCCTGTATCTGAATTATGCTCCATTGCTATCTGTCTCAACTTGTAACGTTGACATGGTCCAGTGCAACCATTTAACATTGAGCGGTGCTTTGTGGTTCTATTTTTACCTGAGACACTAAAAAATCATATCTCCTGTTCTACCCATTGGATTTTTGTTGTAATTGTGTCATTTTATTTATTACATTTTACTCTATTGTTCTAAATTGTCTTATGGTTTGTGTTTGCACTTTAGTATAGTTTTAGTGCTGAATTAATACCTTACACATTGGCTCAAAGTTAAGCCTGACTGCGTTTGTGTCAAGCTACAAAAGGGTTAAGCACATGTTTTTTTTGTGACTTTTTTGATTTAGGCTGACATGGATTGTGTTTGTTATTTGATTTGAGTGAGGCTCTCACCACTCTCAGCTTATAACCACATTTTTTACATTATGTTTCCCTTATGGTCACAAGTAAGAACTCTCTACTCAGTAATAATTAATAGGTTTTACAAATCACTTCAGCCTATTTCATTCAAAAACATAAGTGCTGATTGATGCTTGTTATCCTAATTCAACTTTCTTTTTCTTTTGTTTTTACAGATCAAAAGTTTCACATGTCACTCTGGCAGCCATCTTAAATCAGCATATGCTGTTACAACAACATATCTCTTTATCATATTATCTTACTATCATTCATTTGCTCTTTTAAGTGAAATCAACATATCTTCATGATTCAATATGCTAGTTCACGCTATGTATCCCAACTGGGAGCATTTTGAACTATAGTATCAAATGGGAAAGCTCAAAGTTCTACGTATCCTAGTGAGAACAAAAACATGTCCATAATCGGAATTTTTTTACATTCCTAATATTTAAATACAAAACATCTCTTCCACTTCAGCATCTATAAAAATGTAATGAAAAGTAATCATTCTGTCCGGGGACTCTCATTTTGAAGGGTAGGTTCATATCCTACTAAAAAAATACCACACTCAATTAAAAAGCCAAAACATGGTAAAACATGATTTTGCTAAAGTGCAATCTACTACTGCTCATAATAAAGAAAGATAACCTGGAAAGAAAAGACAATCAGCAAACATACATTTTGTATTCTGAAAAATACATATAGGCCCTCATTATGACATTGGCGGTAAATCCCACTTACTGCCACGCTGGCTGCCACCAATTTACCGCCACGGCGGCGGATATCCGTTCACCATATTATGACACACACACACCAATCCGTCAGTATTCAGCCACATACACAAATCCGCCACACCAAAGTCAGTGATAAACTGGAGGTATCAAAACCCACACCGTTACGCCAACAGAACTACGCCCATCACATTATGAACCACAAATCACCACGGCGGACATTCAATGGCGGTAGACCATTGGCGATACATACTGCCACGCTCAAACTGGACACACACAAACAAAACAACACCACATTGGCCAATTCAAACAACACACACCTGACACCAATACACACACCACACCCACACACCCACACACCCAAACCACTATAAAACACACACCTACATTACCCACAACCCTTTACAAACAACAATTACTGCTAGGAGATTGACACCAAAACCACTCACACAACCAGAGCCACACGCTATACACACCTATACACCACTCACGCACACCACATCACACACCCCAACACATTACCCAACACACCCTCACCAACACACTTCACACAACACCCATGGCACCCCAAAGACGCCCCCCCTTCACAGAGGAGGAGCTAAGGGTCATGGCGGAGGAAATCATGACGGTAGAGCCACAGCTATTTGGAGCACACGTGCAGCAGATATCGATAGCTAGGAAGATTGAGCTATGGCGGAGAATCGTGGACAGGGTCAACACCGTGGGACAGCACCCAAGAACTAGGGATGACATCAGGAAGAGGTGGGACAACCTACGGGGGAAAGTATGTTCCATTGCAGCAAGACACCAGCTCGCTGTACAGAGAACTGGCCGTGGACCCTCACCTCCTCCCCCCAACTAACAGCATGGGAGGAGCAAGTCTTGGCAATAATGCATCCTGAGGGCCTGGACGGAGTAGGTGGAGGACTGGACTCTGGTAAGTCAACTCTCTACTACTATCACCCCCTATCTGCATGCCATCACATACTCTCACCCTCACCCTCACTCCCATCACTCGACTCCATCACTCACACCCCATCATCACATCTCACTCATCCCAATGCCAAGCCCTGCATGCTCTACCAATGCATGGACACCACTCACAGCCCCTCATGGACACTCATCACCAAAGCATGCACACCATAGAGAACTAACAATCCCACCAGACACTAACAAACAAAAGTGAAAGCTGGCAGGGCAAATACAACCAAAGAGGGCAAGCCACGGATGCACAATATGTCAGACAAAGAAACTATAACACATCATTTACATCCCAACAGGTACCCCAGCCAATGTCAGCGGAGAGGAGGTGCCAGCAATATCCAGTCCCCCAACTGAAGAGGCCCACAGTGATGACAGCAACTCTGGTCTTCAGGATCTGGATGACCAACCTGGCCCATCAAGGACCTCTGGACAGCCGGTTACCCAGGTACAGTCACACACCACCACAGAGCCTCCCCATCAGGAAACACCACCACAGCATCCACCCAGCATACCCACACCTCTGTCCCCAGGACACGTCAATCAGCAGTGTGTCCACCTCTACAGGGACCCAAGGCCACACCTCATACCCAAGAAAACCAGGTACCTGGGGTCAGTGGCAGTGGGCACACGGTTCATGGGACAGAGGCACAGGCTAACAGGGAAACTGGGAGGACTGCTGTGCGACAGGGGGAGGACAGGCCAGGGATCTGACTCTCCAGGAGGCACTTTCAGAGATCCTGGGAGCCTATCAACATTCCCAGGACACGATGGGCCAGATCCTGGACAATGTGCAGGAGAACAGGCGGCTGCAGGAGGGACAGTACCAGGGGATCATGGAGGACTTGCAGGCCATCAACAACACCCTGATCTCCATAGCAGGGGTGCTGGCAGACATGGCCAACATTATGAGGGAGGCAGTCACACAACAGTGGGCCCCTGTCACTAGCCAAACATCTGAACAGTCTTCCACCTCCGCTGCTGCTAGTGGCCAGGAGGCCCGCCACAGGACTCACAGGCCACCAGCACCCCTCCCACTGCAGAAGGAGAACCACCACATAAACATTCCCTGCGATCCACACAGAAGCCAGAGACACTTGCCAAGACCCCCGCCAGGAAATGAGACTCTCCTGATTGTCCCCCTTGAGCCCCACTCAATCACCCTGTCCACCTTGAACTGCCATTGCTCTCCTTCCTATGTCCCCTTGGACAATGCACCTGTGCTACCAACAGACTTAAGCAATACCCTGGACTTTCCTCCATCATCTTGCCATCCCACTGCACTTGCTGCTCAATATTTTAGCACTTCAAAAAACACCCTTGGAAAAAAGAATTGGAGTATGTCATGTTTTTCAATTATGTATTCATTGAAACAGGTACAAACATTGTAATTCAACTGTATAGAAAATGAGCACAGAGTAATGACCTGCAGCTGGCTGCAGTGATCACACCAGGAGTATATGTGAGGTCACCAACATCTGCAAAATGAATTGCCAGAGGGAACAGTAAGTGGGCATGGAGGTGGGAAATATGAGCATGCCAGTGCCACAGGAATTCAAACAAATTTCATTGAAATGTGAAGTAACACTGTCCTACCTGTGTGTCATTGGAAGCATTGTCTGATCATGGATGTTCTGTTGTCCTCATCCTCTGCCTCCTCATCCTCACTATCCACAGGGTCCACAGGGTCCACTGCTGGCACACGGACATCTCCAGCCTCCTCCTCCTGCATGAATGGGACATGGCATTTGAGGGCTAGGTTATGCAACATGCAGCATGCCACGACTATCTGGCAGACCTTCTTGGGTGAGTAGCATAAGGATCCACCTGTCAGATGGAGGCACCGGAACCTGGCCTTCAGGAGGCCAAAGGTCCTTTCAATTCTCCTCCTGGTTCGCTCATGGGCCTCATTTTAACGTTCTTCTGCCCTTGTCCTGGCATTCCTCACCGGGGTCAGCAGGCATGATAGGTTGGGGTAACCAGAGTCACCTGAAATATTGAGGGATAACATTTATCCACACACTATCCCTTATGGCCCACACCATACCCATACACAAACATATACTGGGTGGGAACCAGGGCTCACCTATTAGCCACACCCTGTGCCTCTGTAGTTGGGCCATCACATTTGGCATGCTGCTATTCCTCAGGACAGAGACCTCATGCACCGACCCAGGATACTTAGCATTGACGTGAGAGATGTACTGGTCCACCAAGCACACCATCTGTACATTGATAGAGTGGAAACTCATCCGATTTCAGAACACCTGTTCATTCTGATGAGGGGGACAAATGCAATCTGTGTTCCATCAATCGCCCCAATTATTTTGGGGATATGTCCCATTTCATAGAATTTGGCCTTCACTGTGGCCACATCTTCAACCTGGGGAAAAACAGTGTAGCTGCACATATGTTTAATCAGGGCAGACAACACTCTTGTCAGCACTATTGAGAACATTGGCTGTGACATTCCTGCTGCAAAGCCCACTGTCACTTGGAAAGGACCAGTTGCCAGGAAATGGAGCACTGATAGCACTTGCACAAGACGGTTAACAGATATCAGGTCAGGCTCCAATTGGGCACACAACTCAGTGATTGTGGCCCTGTCAAGTCTATAGGTGAGTATTATGTGCCTGTCCTCCAGTGTTGCCAAGTCCACAAGGGGTCTGTACATGGGGGTATGCCTCCAACTCCTATTCATCTGCAGCAGTAGGAATCTATGGGGCAAAAGAGTGAGGAGCCGGTCACAAACTGAACAATGGAGCTACAACAGAACTTTGCATGCTGTTAACTTGTAATGGGTCAGTGTGATTTGTCCAGTATCTCCTAATTTCACCAGTGATGCAGCAATTTTCCAGGGCCTGCCTCCCCCCAAAATGGTGTCCGCCTGTCCTGTGTGGAGGGAGAGGTGGAAGTGAGGCAATTCCGCTGACGCTGTGCACCGTTGTGGGAGGTGGTCGGGAACCTCCGTGCAATTCCTCATTGCTTAACATTGGGCCCTATGGGTTACAGTGGCCAATGGTGATGTGCGCCGGCAGTGACAGTATGCACCACCACGGACGTGACCGCCATTTTCTCTCTGATCCCTCACTTGCTACCTGATCTTCCACAGGAGAGGACCTACACTGCATGTGCTGCTGTGATCTGTGTCTGGAACCTATCATGGCCCGTGTGTCTGGGGAAAGGGCCCCAGCCTTCACTTTGGAGGAGTTGGAGAAACTGGTGGATGGGGTCCTACCTCAGTACAGACTGCTGTATGGGACTCCATGCCAACAGGTGAGTACACTGTGGGCATGATGCATGTGGCAGGAAAGCATGGAGTGGTGTGTGTGAAGGCCTTGTGTAAGGGGGGGTGGGTGGATGTCTACTGGTCGGCGTATATGTTGCGTGCTGGGCCATATGTGTGTGTAAATGGTGATGTGAAGGGGTATGGTGGGCCATAAGTGTAACATGCAGGACTGTTTGTCTAAATCTATTTTTCTGTGAGTATTGCCTCTGCAGGTCAGTGCCCATCAAAAGAAGGGTATAGGGCGTGCCATCGCCAAGGAGGTGTGGACCCTGGGGGTCTTTGGCAGGCGATGCACCCACTGTCGCAAACAGTGGGAGGACCTGAAGCGCTGGGCACGGAAGATGGCAGAGGCACAGCTGGGGATGGCCTCCCAACAAACCCTGACCCCCCTGAAGGCCTGCATACTGGCGGTGGCCTATCCAGAGCTGGATGGGTACTTAAGGCATCACAGCAGCCACAAGGGGGTGAGTACAGTGCCCATCATTACAACTAACACATGGTAGGGTGGTATCCGGGTGGGGGATGTGTGTCAGTGGGTGCCACTAGGCCAGGCCTAACATTGCAGCATAGGTCCTGTGGTGACTAGGGTTCTGAAGGGATAATTCTGCTTCCTACTTTGTAGGCATTCACTACTGGTCAGGGCTGCGTGGGTCCCAGGTGTGCTGCATTTGGCGGTGTGCGCCCCTCCCCATCCCTTGGTGGCAAGCTATTTCTCTGCTAGTGCTATGGAATATTGAGTAGGCCTGTTCCCTGTGTGTGAGGGTGCTGTGTACGCCAACGGTGGTGTTGGTGCAGCCATTTCCCCAGTGTATCCTTTGTCTCTTCCACCCCTTTTTTGTTTCGTCATCCTGTCCTTAAGTGCATTAGCATCAACTGGCGGAGGAGCAGAGGCACCGGCGACGGAGGGAGCTGCATCCCACAGGACACAGTTGGCAGAGTCCACTGACACTGAGGGCACCAGGTGGGACAAAGGGCGAGGAGAGCACCACGGCGGAGGCTGGAGGGGACAGTCCTGACACAGATACCTCCTCCGATGGAAGCTTCCTGGTGGTGGTGGACATTTCTGTGACCACCCCAGCTACAGGTACATCTGCCACCCCTGTACCAGCACCGCCCTCCCAGCAGCCCCTCATCGAGTTGCCCATGCCGCTCACCCAGGAGGGTGGGCATCTCCTTCGCCTCAGGCATCTCAGGCCCTGCCCCAGGTAGCCCTGCTGCCCTGAATGAGGAGGCTATTGACCTCCTGAGATCCATCTCTGTCGGGCAGTCAACCATTGTGAATGCCATCCAGGGGCTTGCAGCCCAGATGCAACAGACTAATGCATTCCTGGAGGGCATTCACACTGGATTGGCGGCCCAACAGAGATCGATCCAGGCTCTGGCCTCCTCTCTGATGGCAGCCATTGTCCCTGTTTCTACCCTCCAACCTACTCTTCCCAGACCCATTCTCCTCAACCCCAACCCATCCCAAGCACACAGCCAGACGAGTATGCACACAAGACAACACACAAGAGTGGTACAGGCAAACACAAGCACCATACTTCATCCCACAGGGACTCACACAAACACCATCCAGATGCAGACACACCAACTGTCACTGTGTCTTTTCCTCAGGATCTGCACGCTGCTGAACAAGAAGGCCCACCTCCCGGCGTCATCGGCTCAGAAAGCTTTAATAGCACAGAGTTATGATGAAGCCAGACGGGGGAAGGGAATTAGGGTAGGGAACAGCTGGGAGAAAGATCTGAAAAGGAAGAGATTAGAACAAGCATGCATATACTCATTCATGACAATCTAATTCACCATTAGAGCCTTTGCGTACATATATCTCCATAATACCAGATTGAAACTCTTTGTGATTAGGCAATAGCCCCTTCCGTAAATCACAACACCAAAATGAACTGAGACCTCAGTGTCCCAAGAAGACCAGAGCTTTAGACCATGGACACTCTCTGAAATATCAATCATAGAACCACTTATGCATTGATAAAACTCTAAACATTAGATCTCTGTTTAGATGACTCATAAAACACTTAAAGAGGTCTTTTCAAATCATGTAAAACACCTTAATATGTATCTTGCATATCATGCAACTTAAACAATAAAACTGTGATTTATTTATCTTTGAAACCCTTGTTCAATAAAGATTCTCCTGTACATGAAAAGCGCTTAACTGAGCGTGTTTTGCTGCAGTGAACTGAAGCGCTTTGCTGAGCGTGTTTGCTGTCATGAACTGAAGCACTTTACTGAGCGCGTTTGCTGCCATGGACTGAAGCGCTTTACTGAGCGTGTTTGCTGCCATGGACTGAAGCACTTTACTGAGCGGGTTTTGCTGCTGTGAACTGAAGCGCTTTACTGAGCGGGTTTGCCGCCGTGAACTGAAGCACTTTACTGAGCGCGTTTTGCTGCCATGAACTGAAGCGCTTTACTGAGCGCGTTTTGCTGCCGTGAACTGAAGCGTTTTAAAACGCCATGCTTGTTAGTCTTGGGGAATGCTGAAAGTTAGGGAGAAACAACTCCCTTCTGACTTAGGTCCTTACCGCCCACTAGTACGACCTACTCGTGTCTGAATTCCCAAAGGGAATAACTGGAACCTTCGAGTTTCTGCCAAGCTGCCTTTGAAGAAATTCTGCTTTGCTCCAGAGGAAGGTCCCTTGAGTTTTGACTGCATCGAAGTCTTCAAAATAGTGAGCAATGTGCTTGGGTGTGGCTGGGCTTTATAGGCCTGCCATACCCCAAGATGGCCACTGCCTTTAAAAACAAGGGAAATGTAGTCCTTTCATAGGATAATACTGATAAGTGCATCTTGACCACCAATGGCCTGAACTTGCAGCTATGTGGGTTTTACCACAGGGCAAGTGACGCTGCTAGCCATTCTTGGAACACACGGGGATGACCAGTGGTGCGCATATTGTGCCGCAAATCTGCACAGCGGACCTTCGACTGGAACCTGGACCGCGCACAGCCTTGATCCTGACACCAATATCCACTATTTCCACTGTCTAACCCTCCTCCTCCTCCTCCTCCTCCACCTCCCACCCAGTTCTGTCTACACTCAAACCTGCATGCACTAAATCATCATCCTCCACTACCAGCATCATCACCACACCAAACAGAACACACATCTCACTGGCAGACACCTCCACAACAGCCATGCACATGTCCTCTGTGTCCTCTCCCACTGTGTCTGTCCCCCCTCCTAAGGTACACAAACACAAGCACTCAGACACCCAACAGCCATCCACCTCACAACAACATACAGGCCATGCACCTGCACCCAACAGCAGCAGACAGACACCTCCCACAACCACTCCCTCTTCCTCTGCTCCCATTCCTTCTCCCTAGTCCCGCCCCAATGTCCATAAAAACTCTTCCTATCCACCATTGACCTCTTCCCTACCCCCCAATCCTGCATGTATGGGCAGGGTAGGAAGAACCCAGCCAAGCACCTCAGCCACACAGTCCACGGGCTCAGTCGTCACCACACCCACTCATGGTGGAAAAGGATCCAGGACAAATGTCCTGAAGGTGAAGGAGCCTGCCCTAGCTATCAGAAAGACCAAGAAGTCTGCCCCAGCTGGCAAGAAGGGAATGGAGCCTGCCCCAGCTGCCAGAAAGACTAAGGAACCTGCCCCAGCAGGCACGAAGGGAAAGGAGCCTGCCCCAGCTGCCAGGAAGACAAAGGAGCCTGCACCAGCAGGCAAGAAGGGAAAGGAGCCTGTCCCAGCTGCCAGGAAGAGCATGGAGTCTGCACCAGCAAGCAGGAAGACCAAGGGGTCTGGGGCAGGAACTGTGATGGAGACCCCGCCGCCAACCATGGTTGTGCAGCCATCTGAGGTTGCAGGGGATGGGCAGGAGTCTCCCCCCCAGCAGCACCACCACCACCACTGAGCAGCCGACTGAGGTTGCAGGGGATGGGCAGGAGCCACCCCCCAGCAGCTGCACCACCACTGAGCAGCCGTCCGAGGTTGCAGGGGATGTGCAGGAGTCTCCCCCCCAGCAGCACCACAACCACCACTGAGCAGCTGACTGAAGTTGCAGGGGATGGGCAGGAGCCACCCCCCCCCAAGCAGCAGCACCACCACTGAGCAGCCATCCGAGGTTGCAGGGGATGGGCAGGAGCCTCCCCCCACCAGCAGCAGCGCCACCACTGAACAGCCAGCACTGCTGGCAGACGGTCTCCATGGGCTGCTGTGCAGCCTGCCCCCTGCAAATCCAGTGGGTATGACACCCACCTGAGAGACTGTGACCTTGCACTCCCCAAGATCAAGAGCACAGGGCACGATGCCCCCTCCAGAACCAGTGGGCAAGACACCCACATGCCCAACACTCCCCAGGATCAAAAGCACAGGGCACAATGCCCCCTCCAGAACCAGTGGGTAAGACACCCACATGAGAGACTGTGACCCTGCACTCCACAGGACCAAGCACAGGGCATGTTTCCACCTCCAAAACCAGTGGGTGAGACACCCACCTGAGGACCGTGACCTTGCACTCCCCAGGACCAAGCACAGGGCATGTTGTCACCTCCAGAACCAGTGGTCTTGTAACATCTCCCGGCTGAGGTGCCCCCTCTTCCCCTTCCCCCTGAGGTGCCTGCCTATTTACCAACTGATGCCCCTGCAGTGTTCTGTCTGTGTTGAAGCAGGTGACATGTGTGGCCTTGGACTTTGGGCTGTGTCCCTTTTTCTGTACATATGTACATATCTATTATCTCTGACATGAAGGTGAATCAGGCTCTGTAAAACATCGAAGACACATTAATATCAATCAAGAATTAATTTTTAATTTTCAAATATTCTGCGTGGGCTAGCAAACCATTCTTGAGAATTTCTATACGATTTTGAAATTTATAGTCTTTTCTTTTAAATTCATTATTAATTTAATTTTGTAAAAATAATTTTTGTTGACATATTTTCTTGTTAAGAATTCCATTGTGTGACAATATAATATTTGGATTTATTTACATAGAAGTAATTGATTTTTTCTGTAACACACTACAAATCCCATAATGCATTGTATTGGTAATAATGATGTGTTAATATAAAAGTGAACAGACTGAAAGGACTTGTAAACTTGGAAGAAGACTGTTTGGTCGAAACGAGTTGTTTGTTGCACTGAATAAAATGAAGGAATAAGCCTTAACAGAGTGCGTTGTCATAATCCTTTTGTTTTACATATCTATTATCTTGCCTAACTTATTTTTCATGCTGTGTTGATCTCATTGCATTCACTTTTGCAAATTTGTTTTGTCCTTGCATTATTCATCCGAGTTACGGGGTAAAATTGTTTTTGTAATGCAGCTGATTGTGTGTATGGTGTTGATGGGTGTGTGTGTTGTGCGTGTGTGTGTCACTCTCGTTTTCCTCCCTCCCTCCCTTGTGTGCTAAGCGGCTGTACTCACCGTTGTCGTCTTCGCCAGCGTTGGTGTTCATGGTGGAGCAGAACGTAGAAGATCATGGGGAAGACATGCAGTTCAGGCTCCATGGCGGCATGATTGTTCCCTGTGTCTCCAATGGTGAGTCCTTTCACTTCTGTGCTCTGTTCCTGTCAGGCTTTTTATGTCGTTGGTACCTCCCCGGAAAAGGTGGCGGTTTGCAGGGTCATTATATGATGGGCAGAACATTGACTTCCGCCTGGCTGTAGGCAGCTACTGCTGTGGTGGCTGTTGTTTCCGCCCTGGCGGTCGGTGTGGTACATTGGCTGTCTTTCGGAGATCCTTCCACCATGGTCATAATTTGGCAGTAGTAGGTTGGCGGTATTACCGCCACTTTAACACCAACCATCAGGGTTGTAATGAGGGACATAATTCCTTGTCCTGATTTAGACTCGTGGGTACCTAGTATTCAGTCCAACTATGTATTTTGATTCTAAACATCTTACATCTTATTGGTAGCCCCCACGTTGTTGTATGGTACCATATTATTTGCAAAATATCTTTACCCCGCTTTTTTGTTATTATGGGTTCTGCAAAATGTTGTGGTACAGAGTAAGTCATATCATTTTTGCTGATGGCTCTGAAGTGCTGTGATATTAATTTATACAGCTGTAAGGTGGTACTTTCAGTACACAGTTTTTGACATGGACATTGGAGACTGTAGGCTACATAATAACTTTAACATGATAAAAATGTCTTAATATATATGTAAGCGATCATGAATGTGGCTATGCATATTACGCAGGCTCCATTATGGGCAAGTGGCCAAAGTGAAGTCTATTCTCCATGTTTACTCAAGCTCCTGACTACGGTTTCGGGTCGCAAGCATTTTTGAAAGAAAACAATTTGGGAATCAAGGCCCATATTTATACTTTTTGACGCAAAACTGCGCTAACGCAGTTTTGCGTCAAAAAAATTAGCGCCGGCTAACGCCATTCTGAAGCGCCATGCGGGCGCCGTATTTATTGAATGACGTTAGCCGGCGTTAGCCGCCAGGGCCGTCTGGTGTGCGTTAAAAAAAACGACGTACACCAGGCAGCGCCGGCGTAGGGGGAAAATGGCGTATGGGCGTCCAAAAATGGTGCAAGTCAGGCTGAGGCAAAAAAATCGCCTCAACCCGATTTGCGCCATTTTTTTTTCACTCCCAACCCCCATTGAAATGACTCCTGTCTTAGCAAAGACAGGAGTCATGCCCCCTTGCCCAATGGCCATGCCCAGGGGACTTATGTCCCCTGGGCATGGTCATTGGGCATAGTGGCATGTAGGGGGGCACAAATCAGGCCCCCCATGCCACAATTTAAAAAAAAAAAAATACTTACCACAACTTACCTTTTCTTCCCTGGGATGGGTCCCTCCATCCTTGGGTGTCCTCCTGGGGTGGGCAAGGGTGGCAGGGGGTGTCCCTGGGGGCATGGGAGGGCACCTCTGGGCTCATTCTGAGCCCACAGGTCCCTTAACGCCTGCCCTGACCCAGGCGTTAAAATCCGGCGCAAATGCAGGGTTTTTTGCCCCGTCCACTCCCGGGCGTCTAAATACCACGCACATGCCTGGGAGTCATTTTTGAAGACAGGAACGCCTCCCTTGCATCTCATTAACGCAAGGAAGGTGTTCACGCAAAAAAATGACGCTAACTCCATGAACTTTGGCGCTAGACGTGTCTAACACCAAAGTATAAATATGGAGTTAGTTTTGCGTCGAATTTGCGTCGAAAAAAACGACGCAAATTCGGTGCAAACGGAGTATAAATATGCCCCCAAATTTTTATGCAAGCAAACATGTGTTTTCCTAAACAGGAACATATTTTAAAACAGGACAGATTGGGGTAGGCACCATCAAAACACTAAAGAGGGCTCATAATGGTAGGTCCATAAGAAAATAGTTCAGTCCTGAAAAATTGCCACTGATTCCAGGTAGGGACACCTAGGCACGAAATAGGTTAATCATGAAGTGAACTAAGGATCATTCTCCCATGAAGAGTTCCTCCTTATTGTTTTCATTCTTAACAAGGACATCTGAGTGAAATGAAAATAATATGGATACGCTTAGTTCCTTATAATTTGGTTATAGTTCCTTTCAATGTACTTCATTTTGCCCATATACGACTTAAAAGCAAACATCTGGCAGCTGAATACTTTCAGACACACAGATGGAAAAAGGCCTCCGGCAAAGAGCCTGTCAGCCTTAAAGTGGCCTTCCCCTCAAATTTTTTGCCTTTACTCTCCTTTTTTTTATTAGTAGTTTTTGCTGGACATGGGACCAATGCTCTCTTTTTTCCTCTATATGCAGCAAAACAGGTGCTCTGTGCACTTCAGCCAAGGCTGCATGCATTGAAGACGGGCAGCAGCTTAATATACAAATATGTCAAGTCTGCAAGCTATCAAAATTAGTGGTGTAGCAAGAGTGACACGTCTCATAAGGCAAATCAGAAAATAAATGACCTACTTGCCTCTGGGATGGTATTGAAAGACACCAATTACAAGGAAGCAGTTGGATCCTTGCCCCCTGGGCACTAGGGTCACTGCATTTGCTGCCTTAATAATTCTATCATTTGCTCTCTACTTGCCTCCCTTATCACCTTCTCACATGTTTTCTTATACATATCTACTAAAACTCTACCTCTCTTGCTTATCGTTATCTCCATCTTTCCTTTTATAGTTTTTGTCTTCTCTTTAGTCCTCACCCTCCCCATCCATTTTTATTTCTCCCTTTCTCCCTTTCCGCTCTCCTGCACTTCTCCCTTAGCCTGTTTCCTCTCTATTCAGTCTATATTTTACACTTTTCTCTCCATCAATCTCCCTTTAATCTCCCTGTTCTCTCTCATTCCACCCTTACTTGATAAAATCTATATTTTGACTATGCACGGGGCTTCATTGTGCTGTTGTTACCCATCCCAGCACCATGGCGCAGATCCTTGGTGTGAGACTTCATTCTCCAGGGTCCATCTCACCTCAGCCCAGCTGCGGACAAGGAGGAGGAGGGACCAGGGCTGTGTTGACGCTTAATAGTGCATCAAGGCACATGCTCTGCTGGCTTCATTGAGCTGTTGTTACTGATCCCAGCTCAGCAGCGGCAGATCCCTGAGGTGGAACTTCAGGAGGAAGGGCAACAACTGTATGGGCCCTTAATAATGCATCAAGACCCCCGTGCCACAGGACGCGCACGGGGCACGCCCAGGAGAAGACCAGGCCCATCTGCGCCTGTCAGGTGTCGCCAAAGGCCGAGCCACCCCTCCTGGCCCATGTACCCTGCTTATACAGAACTATTTAGGCACCCCCCTGTTCCTTTAGTAGATAGGTAGACAATGGGGAAAAAGAAGGCCATAGCCATTGTTTCTGCGGTTGAGACTTTCACAACTTTAGACTAATTTCTGACACGAGCTGCTGGATTCTTGTCTAAGGAGATTGGGTTAACTGACCGGCGTCTTTCATGGGAGTTTGGGCCAGACATCCCCCCAACAAGTGTATCACCAGTGGGCAGGACCCAGGGAGTTTGCCCCTCGACTCACAACATATCTATCCACCCCCAATAACATCAGGACTTTGCTGCCAACAGCAGGATACACAGCGGTCTAATGATCCTCCAGTAAAAATGAAGAAGGGGGGGCAGTGTGGAAAAGGCCCGCTGTTGTAACAGAACCCCAGGGTCTACAGGGCCAGGGAAGCAGCATTGGCAGGGGCGGGTTCCAAGTATAATTGTGACAGGCTTTGCGCGACGGTCGAATTAATGATGAAACTCCTTTTAAAACCCTTGCAGAAATGGTTGGATGAAATTGAGGTCAAAGTAGTGGGGTAGCTCTCCAGGAGGCGTTCCTCTGACTTTTCAGGGTATCAAGTACGACCAGGCTTTGATACCAGTATTCAGGCAGCAAGGGACACATGTACTTACTTCGATCCCCTAGTACCCCATATCAGAGAGGAAGGGGATAGGCCTGTGGCTCTGAAGGGGGTGTCTGAGCCCCAGCAGATGAAGGCTTTGGAGCTTATGACACCAGATGTAGCTATTTCACACATCCATCCTCAGGGCATGGTCACCAATGCAAGCAGGGGCGTATCTCAGGAGCAGGTCAGCCACTGGATTAGGTCATATTGTTCTGTGAGTAAGGTCAAGGGGCCTATTGAGGATCTAGTTCAGAGGGAAGACTCTGAGCAAACGATTCCCAGCCCCTGCCCCGTATGTGCTTTTTTTTGGCAAACGTTCCACGTCTTAGGCCGGCCCAGTCTGAAACTACCAAGCAGTTGATCGCTACGGCTGCGCATTGGTTGTCTCTGAACACCACCCAGGAGTATGATGTTTTACCATCCATTTTGATGGCTAGGAGGGTAGACTGGGTGGGTGCAGCATTCAGGTTGCTTCCAGGGGACTGTAAAGTTGTTAATTTTAGGTTTGGATTGGCGGCTAATTTATTATAGATTTTATTGTACCCAGGTAACCAGTCATCCATGACTACTGCGCTTCAACTAGGCTTCTTTTATAAACCCGATGCCCTTTAGTGCAGTGTAGATGGCGAAGAAGAGGAAATCTGGGTCTAAATAGTCAGAAGGGGACTGTTGGCTACCCTCCTGGGCTTCACCTGACAAACAGATTTCAGTCATTAGAGGGGTTGGAGGGTTGCAATTGACTTCCTGTTACCTATTTAGCCCCCTACTCCTATTATGAGTAGGGTACAGCCCTGTTATGGGACAAGAATAATGGCACATCTTTCACCTGATGTGGTGAAGATTTTATTATGGAGTATTGCAGGGCTGGAGAGGAAGATGGGTGATCCCATATGGTTGGAAATGGTTTCAAGCTACCAACTTTTATGCTTTTAGAAGACATGGACAACTAACACATTTGATATTGATGGGTAGCAGTCATATTTGACTCCTGCCTGTCCTGGTAAAGCAGGCAGGTCTAGGGGAGGGCTGGCTACGTTTGTAGCTAATACCTTTGTAGGGAAAAGTATCAGACAGTTCAGCGACTCACCCCACTTCCAAATGTACACTTTTTGATTTAAATTTAGATTGGGAGCTTTTGTTAATTAATTACTAAAACACCATATTTGATGGCTCCACCCATTTATTGATTGAAGCACCGGAGAACAGTGTTAATCGCCTTAAGGGCTCCCTCCAGAACCAAGTGGAAATTGTATGGGTGGGGGAATCTAATGCACATTACTGCACAGTCTCCTTGGCATCAAATTGTGGGCTTATTGAATCTTGAAAGGTTCCTTTTACCCACTTTAAGTGCAATGCTTATGGTAATGCTCTTAACAACTTTGTTGTAAAGCATAATCTTAAAATGCTGAACGTAGATGGGAAGAGTGGTGGTCTGATCCCGACTTTTTTATACAGAATTCCACCCACTACAATTGATTATATGCTTACCTCAGAGCTGAAAAGGGCATTACTGTGGGATTTTCAGGCTACTTTTACTGGCTTCAGTGATCACGCCTTCCTGTGATGTAGTTCAAGAAGGGTGGGGACAATAACGTCTCAGACCAGAACTGGGTATCGGCCCATTTTGGGGAAGAAAAACGGCTTTACCATTAAATGTACAAGGGTGGATAATGCCAACCTCCTGCCCACTCTTTTTCGTGACAACCACAAGGCGTTTTCCCTATGTTTTAGATGCAGAAGCAGATCCTGGCATGATTAAGGAGGCATTTGAGGAAATTACAAAGGCAACGCTCACTAGACAGGCCTATACAAAGAGACAGGGACCTGGTGGGGTGTTGTTTAACTCTGCATGTACTAAGGCCCTTGCCAGACTCCACACCGCTTTGTGTGCGGTGCTGAGAGATCGATTTCTGATAAACCAGGCCAGGGCTGAATATCGGTTAGCTAGGACGGTTCAGCCAGAGAGATTATGGAGAAGGTATGGTAAGATCTTAGGAGGGCAAGTCAAACGAAAGACAGTGCAGCATTTTGGTGGGTAGTGAACTCTTTCTATTTCAAAGAGAACCTGACTATTCTACAGACGTCCATGTGCAGGCTATGCAGTGGTTGGACCATTTTTCTAGTCTGTACTCAGACTTGCAGGGGGTGACAAGAATGCAGAAGGGTTCTGTAACTAACCCATGCCTTTGTCCTTGGCCTTTGGCTTGGAAGAGGTAATAACCGCCATGAGTGGGTCTTGTAAGGGAAAGGCACCTGGGCGTGATGGAGTCCCTGTTGATATCTTCTTGGATTTGCCAGGAGGTTTGGGCCCCCCTTCTAACCAATGTTTTTAGGTGATTTACTAAGGCTGGGTTGCCCGCGACATGGCACGAATCTGTTGTTGTCGCCATTTATAAAAAAAGGTGGTAGGTCCCTTCCAGTGAACTATATGCCCATATCACTCTTGGATTCTACAGCAAAAATTATGGGCTGTATCCTGCTGCAGATGCTAGAGGAGTGGGAACAAGCAAATATTGTTCTTACTGACACTCAAAATGGCTTTAAGAAGGGAATGGGCACAATTGACAAATGCCTGAATCTTAGCTTGGTTATTTATAAATATGCTCTGATTAAGAAAGGCACAGTGTCCATGGCTTTCATGTACTTATCTTATTTGGTAGTTGTGTTCAGAGACCAAAGTATCTGTACGCTGCGGCAGGGATGGGGAGCGTACAGATACATTTGGCATCAGGTGTGGTGTGAGGCAAGGGTGCACATTTGCTCCCTTTCTATTTTCTTTGTATACGAATAGAATTGAGGTATCCTCACTGCAAGGCCCAGAGATATTTCCCATGTGGGCACATGCTATCTGCCAATTTTATTATACGTGGATGACAGAGTCTTGATTGCAAGGACAGAGCGACCTCTGTAGGCCGTAAATCAATGAATATGTTAACTTCATGAAAGACCTTGATCTTCAGGTTAATGCCATGAAAATGAGGTGCGGGAAGCATCGTAAGAGAACCCCACACTTCTATATTACCAGAATACCAGTATTGAAGAGATGTTTACTTTTTCCTAGTTGGGCGTCTTATTTGTTAGTGAATCCACATGGAAGCTGATGGTGCAGAGAGGGTGGCTCTGTTGGAAAAGACCACGCTAGGGCTGCAGCACTTCAGTAAGAAATTGGGCATCACCGCTGTAAAAGAGCGTTTGTCTGTCTATGAATTTAAACCAGTCTGCATGGCTTGTAATGGGGCAGGCATATGGGGTATGGTGGACACAGGAATGATTCAGAGAGCGGAAAACTCTTTCTTTAGAAGTGTGTTAGCAGTCCCGCGTGGGTGTTCTACATTTTTGTGTCACAAGGAGCTTGACATACCATATATTGAGGATAAAATAAAGCTTGCTCTATTATTACTGCGGCGAGCCATTTAGACAAGTACATCTGCCCCACTGAATCACTTGGTTATTAATGACTGTTTAGCCATAGTTGGGCCCGCTGCTATCCCTTGGCTGGCCTATGTTAAATCGATGTTTGAGAAGACTAGGCTCCCAAAATTGTTTTCTAGTCTAAGTACTTGTAGTTCCTTCTCCAAATGCACACTGAAAGAGAAGCACTTGGGGGTGGTGAGGTCTGCCAGAGTTCCTGCCAATTCGCACAAATCATCATCTGTCTGGCTGTATAAGCAAATACCTCATCAGGAAGGGGTCCAATTGCATTTGCCTGATATTCAGGGTATGCAGCATCATTTTATCCTCACAAGATTTCAATTTAATTATATCCCTTTAATGGTGGGATTTCCACTCAAGTGCAATTCCCATGCAAACCTTGTTCCCTGTCCATGTAAGGGTAATTCTGTGCAGTCAACTTATAATGTTCTTTTGCCCCTTTTGCCGTACACCGAGAAAAACGTTGTTGTGTTCACTGCTTAAGTCGCTGAATTTTCGGCAATGTAAACCAGCACTTCCATTCCTTCAACAGCTGCAGTCTACCTTGGTGTGTCCATTGTTGCAAATTTTATTTGACAGGTGGTGAATCTCAGAAGAAGTGTGCACAGATGAATGTCGCCTCTTCTGGTCCTGTGGCACTTATCTTATGATATTATACCCTACATATGTGACCTTCATGGTTTTAGGCCTGGTTTTATGATAATATGAATTTCATAGATGGATTTCTTTGTTAATTTTAAATCGTTTGCAAGTTACAATTATTACTTTATTGTACTGCTATGTATGTGTATTATTTAAAAATGTGCTTTTATGCTGCTTTAATGCTGCAAATAAAGTAATTGACTATGTATCTCTCTAACTTATCTCAGTCCTCTCCTTCTCTCCACCTCCTTGTTTGTCACCTCTTGTGTCTCTCTATCCCCTTTGATTTGTTTATATCTTACTTGCCTTCCTTCTTTCTTTACCTAATCTTTTCCCTTCCTTGCTACATTTCACCCCCCTTTTGTCTTTTCTCTTTATTTCTTGCTTATTAAGTTATTCCTTTTTTATCTTAATACCTGGTGTCTATAGCTCACCCTCTCCACACATGCCCCATTTTCTATCTACTTTCGAATCTTTCCTTTCCTTTGCTCTTACCTCCAAATCTCCTTCTTATCTTTCTATGTTTCTGTGATTAATTCAGTTCTTCCTACTTTTTCTCCTTTCATATCATTTACCTTCTTCCTTTCCAGTCTCTGTTCCTATCTTCTTTTTACATTAGCTACACTCCCATCTTTCTTTTGATTTGGTCTTTCCTTTCTCATGTGTCCATTTTCTGATGATGACTCTCTTCTTTCTTTGTTCTCTCTATTTCAAGTCCCATTCTCACCTACTATTTTATATTCCTCCTTTCTTTCTCTCCTTAATATTTCACCGACACAGCCACCCTCTGCGTCCCAACCTCTTTCTAGCCATATCTTTCATGTTACACACTTTTGTTTTTCTTAATTTCTGCTGCGTTCTCACCAGGTATATCACCATCCACCCTGTCTTTGTCCTTCATTCCACCTCATGACAAGCCCTCTGCACAAAACTATTGATTACAACGTATGGCCTTTGCTGCAGTGCAGCCTCCATTTGGGTTTACCAGCACCTGCTTGGGAAGTTTCCCTCCCTCTGCGACAATGACTTCCACCTGCTCCTTCCGAGGAAGAGACTGCCTACAGCTAAATCTAGGGAGCTACTCCAAAAAAGTCTTAACAAAAGCCTATTAAATAAACTGCAGCCTGTGCAGAGCAGACTGGCCCTGTCTCACGACTTGGCCCTGGTCCCTTTGCACCAACTGCAGCACAAATAGCCACACCACTAACTAAAAACACATGTTGAAATCGCAGAACAGGTACATCCACGATACACTTGTCTAGCCTCCAGTCCTCAGAAGGTTATGAGGCAGGTGGCATAGGTCAGAGCCAGATGCCCCTACCATTGCTGCCACTAAAAGGGCCTCAGCCTCACCTCTCTACTTGTGATAGCTATCAAAGAGGGACACTGATGTGGCAGTTTTTTTTTTTGTCTTTACACAGTGCCTAATACTCTGGACAAAGTCATTAGGATTGCAATCTAGGCACCCCTTTGGGCTACACGATTGAATAGGATGTTAGCTGTAGTGTGACCGATATGGAAGTCTTGGGTGAGGCACATGAAGTTCAAATACATGAGTCAAACATGGTGCTGTGATTGAGGTGCTGCAGAGCAGGTGAAAATTGACATAGTATTTAGAGAAAAACGAATGTGCAATTAGGTGAGTTGGCACAACTATATTTTCAGTCACCATTGAAAGTTTAGGTGTCTATGCATTTTTAAGATGATGATTTAGCACTCTGCAAGAACTATAAACAAACAATAGCTGCTAGCTGCTGTTCTTAAAAACCTGGAGCATACCTACAGAAATCTAGTAGGCTCAATGCCAGGTACAAAACATTTTCTATCATGCTTCGGGAGACCCTTTCTTATAGCTTCATCAATGCTTGATTTTACACAGAACAGCAACATATGTAACACAAACTAGAGCTATGCTTTACTTTGTGCTACTTTGCGCCATGGGAAACTTACCATGGGTAGTATATTGGAATTTCTATGCAACCACTGGCGGCCTAGAGGAAAATCCCTTGCTGCTAACATATGTAAACAAGGGATTTGAGTCAAAAATTTACACCTGCACGAGGTAGGCATAAAGGTGGAGAAACTTTTAAAAGTCTCTACTTTTTTAAACTTTCCATCTGTGCTTCACTGTACAGTACACATATGCAGCGAAGCATATTTTTTTACAAAACCTATGCGTGACAGAATGCACACACTCTTGCATTGAGGAGGAAGGGTGTGTGCATTGGCACATGGAAACCTAAAGTGTGCCAGCACTGGGGAAAGGGAAAAACATCTATATATTTTAGTAGATTTGGTGCGGCTTTTCTCTCCCCCTTCGATGCAATGCAGTGCAGCACTTTGGTGGATCCTCCACTGCTTGGTGTCAAAATGTAGTAAATCTGTCTCTGTAGCTCAACCCATTTAGCACAGAGTCACTACATGGTTGATTCTCCTATGCAGACATCAGCTCCTGCAGTTCAATAAACAATTTTCCTATTCACATTTCTTTATAATCCGTACAAACTAGCCTCCTAAGTGTAGGGATAACCAACTTTGGAAGTGGTGTTTCCCTTAAGAAGCAGAAAATCACTAAAAATAAATATTCATGGAGGCCTGTGGAAGTCCACTGTCTAATTCGGATAGAAAATAGGCACACAAATAAAAGTGGCCACCATTACTGAATTAGAAAGCTAACAAACATTGGCAAAACCACTAGGTTGTGGCTATGTGAGATCTGTTGGCTTGTCCATTTTTTTAATGGGGGAACAAACAGAGAGCAAGAGGAGGGCAGGTATGGAGCATTAAAAGTACATCTGTAGGGGGGCAAGGTTGGTGGCGAATGAAATAGACAGCAGGAAGAAGGTAGAGTTTGTGAGGAACAAAATGAACAGTGGGAAGAGGTCGGGGTGCAACACAAGTGTGCTGTAATTGTGGGAGAAGCAACAATAGACAGCGGGATCATGGTGGGGGCAAGGAGAGCGTACATTACCATGCACTCTTATAAAATGAAAAGCAATTTTTTTTTAAGTACCTGGAGCAGTGTGCGGCCAGTGGAAGGACTCTGGACGCAAACAGGAAGCTGTGCTACATCTGTGCTTCACGGCTGGGGCAGCAGCCCCATGAAGAATGCAGGAGGAGGTGAGCAGACGGAAGGAAGCAGGAGGCGTGACCAGTTATAAGCAAGGAATCTCTTAGGATAACTTTGATTTCCTTTATTACATTTAATAAGTGCTAACTTTTGACTGGGAACAGGTGTGAAATTCATGTTTGGTGCAGAAGAAATTGTAATTTAAAATCCTCTTTAATGGTAAAGTTGGATTTTAACTTATAATTTTTAAAATGCCCTTTTTAGAAAGTTGACATATTCCTGCCCTAGCTATATTGTGCCTGCAGGTGGTTCCTGGGTCACATAACTGGATGTAGTTGGCAGTTGAACTTTGTTTATACCTCCCAGACAGCAACACAATAGAGGGATTAGGTGTGCCTGGATGGGCCATCACTGGTAGGTTTGGGGAGTGGAGCTGGGCACAGACCCACTTGCAAATCAATAGGCTGTGCCCGGACTACATACAAAGGACTTCTCACTACCTCATGGTGCCTGTAGACAGACTGGAGCCAGAGCAGGGGAGGCAGCAAATAAATTCCAAACAATTCAAAGGGCAATATATAAAAACTTCTCCTACTTCAAAGAAGGCACAATAGGGCATATTTACAAGCCCCAAGTGCCACCACAGCATCACTTTTTGTTATGCTCTGGTACCACTGTGTAACATGTCACAATTTACAAGGTGGTGTTAAGCCACTTTTTGTGGCTTAATGCTACCTTGTAAATAGGTCACTTTAACAGGCAGCACTTTGCATGTAAGGAGCGTGCAATGGGTGCTGCTGTGGGCATTCCACAGCAACACCCATTGCATTTTGAAGCTACCCCAAATTTACAAGATTTCTTAAACGTGAGGCAGTGCCAAAATCTAACACCACCCATGGGTGGCATTAGCATGGCACAACGTGCGAGCTACCTTCATTTCTCCTTGATTTTTGCTCTTTCTATGTGTGCTGCATTTAGCACCATTGAAGATTGTTTTTGTGCAGGAAGGCATCACTTCCTGCACAAAAGCAATCTCCTCTGCAATGCATTCATCCTTGCACCATGGTGCAAGGGTGGCTGCGTTGGCATTCGGTAGCTGATTTAGCACCGACATCGGGGGAAACACAGTGATGTGCAGTATTCTAGTAAAATGGTGCATCTCTGCATTTTAGAAGTGATGCAGTTCTGCACTGCCAATTTTACTGCATCGGCCTCGCTGCACCACTACTTGTAAATATGCCTCAATGTCTGGACCTTCAGAAGGACTCTCAGAGGACTGGCTGCTGCTGTGGCCTACTCTGTACTTCAGAAGGCTGCTTTGCTACACCTGGAAGGCATGCTCTGCTGCCTGAAGGCTGCCTTGAATCCTAGGAGGCCTGCCAGGCTGCTCAAGTCCTGTTCTACCTCTTGAACCCAGGAATACCAGAGTGACTTGTAAGGCTAGTTGTCTGGCCTCCTGATCAGGGCCTCAGAGACAGAAAAAGGCCTCAACCATCTTGAATCCACACTTAGACCTACCTTAAGTTTGCCCTCACCGTCCAAGTGGTGCCTCCTCAGTCATGGACCCTTGGAAGACTAAGGGCCTGATTACGAGTTTGGTGGTCCATGGACAGTCATGGAGGCAGCAGTGGTCCAACCAAAATTTGGTTGGCAGTCGGACCACCGTATTACGATGCACGTAGTTTTATAGATGAAAGACCGCTGCAGACCTGCCGGCTCCTCCAGGCAGCACAGGCCGCGGCAGCACCAAGATAGGCCAATGAGCCTGTCGGAGTTAGTGTTTCCGGACACATTATTATATTGCCTTCCATTGACGTGACTGTGGTGGTCCAAACACCACATCCCAGCTGGCGGAAATGAAGCCATTAAATGAAGGAACTCACCTGCAGGCAGCGTCACACGACCTGTGCTGCTATGGAACAGATCATGCATGTCCTGCCACTGCTGCTGCTAATAAATGGAGCCCAAAATCCACATCATCGTGGACTCAACCAACCGTAAGACCACACACTTACCCGTGTCCCTAAACTCAACAACAGATCGATGCACTTCCATCCACATGGTATGGGTATTGTGCTCAGAGGACCATGTATATATTTTTGTGTTCTGGGTTGGAATCATATGCAACAAATTACCCATTCACAGGCCAATGATGTCCCTATGTGGCAGTGCAGGTCACAGGCCCTGCACTGCCACACTCCACAAAATGAATTCTCATCCAGTTCCAGGGACAGTGAAGTGAACAGAACATTGTGTTGCATAACAGCAACATAAAATCAACATCACACATAATAGACCTGACACCCTCATAATGCTCACATGCCATGGCCTGTCATGACACCTATTTGAAAAGATGTGTCATTTAACCCAAACACCCCTTCCGTATAACATCCTGGAAATGGACCCACACATATCACCCACATTGCAAGATGATGGACGGTCACTAGGATGCATAACATTTTGTGAGACAAATATCCAAAGCTCACAATGTAAACAACACCTGCCAAATAGGGATGGTGGCATCAGGTGCACCCCAAGAAGGATGCTGCCACTGGACACATTTCCTTTTGCAAATGCCCCTAAAACACTATTCACACAGGAACTGGACCTTCATGTATCTCACAGACAACCAATAGTAGAGCCAAGTGACATGCCTATCTGCCAAATGTGTAAGTGCAAGTCAAGAAACCAAATACAACAGCAACAGCATGGGTCACACATGTAGATGAAGTAGCTGTAAGGTGCACACATGAAAATGGACACATGGTCAGTCAAATGTATAGAAAGGTAGCACAATTGAACACCCTCCATGTGTAGACAAACAAAACACTAGCCTTCACACATGATGCAAATGTCCAATCTACATTGAGGGACAAATCGAACACAATATATGTTGACAATGGCCAAGCCTAGATGAAATACTTACCATATAACAAATCGCAATACATTGACACCCCAATTGGATTACCACCCACATATCCATCCAGTGAACATCTACCCTTGTCCTGGGTGACACCAGCACTGCCCCCAAAGTCAGATCTTGCCAATCACAGCAAATGAAACAGCAGTTGGTGAATCACACACAACTGTAGCCATGCAACACAAATTACTCAGGAACAACCAAAAAGTAGAAACGTAATGGCATGACAAATGTGCACCCAGAAAAACAACTTAGGTTTATTAACTCAAGAGTAATGAGAATTAAAGGCTATTGGCCAGTCCATTAGAATGTCTCTGCACAGTGCTGTACACCAGCTTGACTCTGATCACTGACAAAGAACCTCAACAGGAGGGGGCATCAGGGTGCAATGCAGGCACCACAGGGATCATTCTTGGGTGGGTTTGGAATTAGGAGGGGTGGGCTTCACTTTGAGAGGGGTGGACTTAACATTTGGAGGGCTGGGCTTAACTTTTGGGAGGGTGGGCTTCTTCTTCGGGGAGGGAGCAGTATGTCTAGTTTCAGGGTGGGCAGAGGTGAAAGGGGAGTACTGGGATGTGGAAGGGATGGGTTGAGATGTGAGTGGTGGTCCTTTTGGATTTTGGAGAGGGGATCACAAGGGAGAGCTCAAGGTCAAAAAGGAAACTTTCTTTGGGAAAATGGGTAGGGACTTCAGAAGGGATTAGGGGCTGTGAGGTTGAGGATGTGGTTGTGTCAGCTGTATGTGTTAATGCAGCAATTGTGTGCATGTGTGAGGCATGCTTTGGTTTAGGTGGTGTCTGTTGCGTATGTGTGGGTGTTTGTGTCTCTTGGAGGGCTGTGTGGGGGAGGTGTTGGGTAATGTGGGAGTGGTGACTGTGTTTGGGGTGTTGGAGTGGTGTCTAGAGGTATGGTGGGTATGGTGTCTGTGGATGTTGTGGTGGTGTCTGGGAGTATGGTGAGTGAGATGTGTGGGTCTGTGGGTGTTGGGGTGGTGTCCATGGGTATTGTGGGTGTGTGGGTCGGTGGGGCTGAGGGTGGTGTCTGTGGAAATGGTGTGTGTTGTGGTGTGTGTGAGTGATTGTTGAATGCTTGCCTGCTGATGTGTCTTGTGGTGCTTGTGTTTATGTGTGCTGCTTGTGTGTGTTGTTGTGGATGCATGAAGATTTGTCTGTGTGCTTGGGACAGGAAGGAAAATAGGGATATTGGATGGGAAAGAGGTGTAGTGGGGGTAGGATTGTCGGGGTGAATGGCCGCCATCAGTGAGGATGCCAGAGCCTGACAAGATCTCTGTAGGCCAGACATGCCACTATGTATGCCTTCCAGGTATTTACCTGTTAGAAATGGAGTCTTTGGGTGGCAGTCAGGTTACTCCCTGTCCAACCAAAGACCCTCACTCTAGTCAGGGAAAAGGAGAATCATACCCAGTAAACTTGGTAGCTTGGCACAAGCAGGTAGGCCTAACTTCAGAGACAAGGTGTAAAGTATTTGTACCAACACACACAGTAATATAGTAAAAACACCACAAAATGACTTAACATAGGTTTAGAAAAATAGCCAAAAAGTATCTAAACAAAACAAGACCAAAATGACAAAAATCCGACATACACAAGTCAAGTTATTAATTTTTAAAGATTAAACTTAAAAATAGCACTTAGAAACACAAAATGCTTTGATGAGGTGTTAACACGGCATCGTGACGGAGTCATTCCCAATAATCTGACGCCAATAGTTCCAGGCACGGACCACACAGACCCCCAGATACACTACCTTTGTAAACTGTGAAAAACAGGCCAGTGCATGAAATCGGGGACCGCGGCTTCGCTGGATCCGAGGCGGTGTCTGTTCCACTGCTGCAGGGCGAAGGAACTGAGGCGTCATGAATAGGCGTTGGGTCCTTGGTGCGGTGCGGTGGAGGTGAGGTGGCATTAGTGCAAAGCGCTTAATCTGCGCACTTCTGGTGGAGTCGATATCCGGCAGTCACGACGTAGTGCAGCAACTTCCACAGAGTCACAGACTTCAGCGGGGCTGCAGCTGTGTCAGGCCTGCAAAGGTCGTTGCATCTCCAGCGAGGACCACGAAGTTGGGTGCAGATGGCATCATGGGATCAGCAGCATCAGTCCAGAGTCGTCCAAAGTCAGTTTTCTTGGATTTTCACCAGCTTCTCCTTTCAAGGGCCTAGGGACTGGATAGAGCACCACCTGTCAGGGCAGGATTCTCAGCAGAGAGTCCAGGTGCTGGTAGGGTAAGTCTTTGATGGCACAAACAGATGTCAAGGCACTCGTGAGTTAAAAGTTCAGGGTTCATGAGTTTTTGGTCCTTGTGTCTTGTTCATAATAATCAACCGTACATCCGACCAGGATAAAGGGCAGAGTTGTTAGTTTATTCTTGTGGTATAGTGTCCTTTACAACAACAGCCAACACGTGTTTCATCCCGTGAGAGAGTTGCTCCCAAAGACTTCATCAGGGCTGTAAAGATTCAATTGGTGACCAGTATTAAAAACCATATTTACAATGTTGTTCCTTCACATAGGATAACCCATGCTCCAAACCACGTGACTCTTGTGCCAAACCCTAATTTTATATGTGACAGTTTGTGAGAAATTAGAAAATACCAAAATGTAAATATTTTTTTGAATTTACAATTTAACATTTTTTAAACATTTTTTAGCATTCGTAAGAAACAGACGGTGAGCAGTCTAGAATTGTGATGAGACATTTGGAGCCACTGATATATATGCTGCTTTAGAAATGATAACTGAAATGTCAGACTTTTTGCCTTACGCAGGGTCATCCCCAGTCCTTTTTGCCTCCTTCCTCCTTGTTTTTCTGACCTCTCGCTGTTGGCTCTAGGACTCTGAGCACTTTATCACTGCTGACCAGTGCGAAAAGTGCAGGTGCTCTCAAGTTGGTATGATTGGCTTATCCTAATTGGCATATTTAATTAACCTATAAGTCCCTTGTACAGTGGTATCTCTATACCCAGGGCCTGTAAATTAAATACTACTAGTGGGCCTGCAGCGCTGCTTGCGCCACCCACTGAAGTAGACTTTCAAACCTGTCTCAGGCCTGCTAGCGCAGGGCCTGTGTGCGCAGTTTTCTGCCACAGGGACCTGTCATCTAAACTTACTTGCCAGGCCCAGAAATCCCCTTTTGCTACATGTAAGTCACCCCTAAGGTACACCCTAGCTAGCCCTATGGGCAGGGTGCCATGTATGTAGAAAAGCAGGACATGTGCCATATTGCATAGCCTCTCCTGGTAGTGACAAACAGCCTAACTTGGTGTCTCACTGCTGTGAGTGCTGCCTTCTCATAGGATTGCATTAGAAATGCCCTGCCTTATGTGTAAGGGGTATTGTCTGATTTATGAGGGGTAGCGTAGGCGTGTTTGGTATGGTTGTGATGGTGATAATAAATACTGCTTACTGGTGTGGGTGTATTTTTTATTACTATCACAGAAATGCCACTTCTAGAAAGTGCGCATTTATCTGTACTTATGACTCTGGTGTTTTGCAGCTTGACTCCAATCCACGTCTGGGCAGGGTGACAGTTGGGGCTTTGTGCAAACTTTTCAGACAGCCTGTACACAGGGAGGGTGGAGATGTCACAGAGGTGCATCTGCATACTTAATAGTCTTCCTGGGCTGAGAGAAGGGAGAGGCGGGGCACACCTACATTTGTAAAGGCTGTGCCCTGGCCTCACACAATAGGGTCGTTAACCCCCCACTGATGTTTGGAGCCCGTGCTGAAAGGAGAGAGGGGGCACTCCCAGAACCAGTTGTAACTGGCTGGAACCTCCTGTGTTTTGACCTTACCTGGAACTGGGCACAGACTACTGGAAGGACTCACCAGGAACCGCCATGGACTGCTGCTGCTGTGCTGACCTGTGACCTGCCTGGTCACTGAGAAGGACTTGCCACTAGCCTGCACCCCCCTTTGTGCTGGCCTGTTGTTGCGCCCTCCATCTGTGGGCCTTTTCTAGGGACTCTGTCCCCCAGGAGAAGGGTGCTGTTGCCCCTGACCCCTGTTGCCTTGAGAAGCACGAAGGAGTGCTTCAACACTGCCAAAATTAGCGCTTGGGGAAAGCGCTGCACCTTTAAATTCCTAAAAGCGCTGTGAGTGCGTGTTTTTGTGATGCCAGAAGTCACCGCCGCAACCCTGGCTGTACATTGGGCCATAGCGCTTTGAAAAGCGGGCCTTAATTGCTACCCGAATCACCACCGCAGCCCGGGAGGCTGCATTCTTGGAACGCGAGTGCCGCGCTCCTTCTAGTGCCCCCAGGGCACGAGGAAACCGACGCTGGAGAATCCAGAGCAAGTCTCCGAGGAGCGCCCCTGGGGCACCGGCAGGCCCGACCTTGGGCCAGCGTGTCATCAGAGCAGGAGGGAGAGGAGGATGCCTCTCCCTCGCCTGCTCAAGCCCCGGAGGGCTCTCCTTGAGCGTGCGGGTGGGGCGGCAGCCTCATCGGAGGCTCACCCGTGCCACGGGCTCTCTGGTGGGCCCCCCTCGTGGACCAATGGCAGTTTTGTATGGGTCTCCCTCCGTGGAAGGGCCGATGGAGGCCAAGGGAGACCCCAGGAGTTTGCAGGTCCCCGGAGGGGCCCATTCTTAAATCGGAGGGGGTGCGTGGCGGCCCCCTCCTTACTCCCAGGATTTCCCTGACCTGGGCCCCCCTAGAGAGGGCCGGTGGAGGCCTAGGGGGGCCCCCAGTTATCACGGTCCCCAGAGGGGCCCAACCATTGTACAGGGGAGGTGCGTGCTGCCCTCCCCTCCTCAAGGGATGCCAGAGGCCACCGTTTTTGCACAGAGGACCGCTGGGGGCCCCATTGTTCATCTTTTAGGCACCAGAGGTGCCTTCCTCAAGTCAGGTACTTAAAGGACCAATATATAGAACATAAGTTCTTACTAGAGACTTCTCCTGATTTATATATTGCCTACCTGTTTTTGATGGTGTTACATATGTGTATGCAAATTTTCCTGTTATGGGCATGACATGCTAATATGTTTCTCTAACTTGCCATATGTTTTCTAATGTTCCTACTATGGGCGTTTTATGATATTCTTATGACAAGTGTTCTAATGTGATAACGTGTTTCCTGACTACTGCTTATGTTGCAGAATACTGAGTAACCTGTGTGTTATGTGTGACTACTGCTAGTCTGCAGAGTAACTAATGTGTAAGGTTCTGACAACTGCTAAGGTAGCAGGATAGTACTAATATGTGATGTTTGGTCTGAGAATTGCGTTGTGTACAATACAGTATATTTTCATATAATCTGGTGTTGTGTTTCCTTTGTGTTGGGGATATTGCATCACATGTGTTGTGTGTGTTGTGCAAATGCTTTACACATTGCCTCCAGGTTAAGCCTGACTGCTCGTGCCAAGCTACCAAGGGGGTGTAGGGGTTATCTTGGACGTGTAACTCCCTTGCCCTGACTAGAGTGGGTAAGTTCTGCCTGGCTGAGGTGCATACCCTAGCCAACCAGAAACCCCATTTCTAACATGAAATATTTGGCATTAATAATTAGTAATTGCATTAGTTTCATGTGATGGCATAGAGCATTATGTAAATCGTGACACCCGTTGTATATGGACCAAATGAAAAACGAAAGACCAGAATAGTGGAAATTATCCCAGTTGATCTAAAAGGGATAGCAATATAATATGAAGGGAGATGTCAGTACCCTACAGTGAAATATAGTGTCCTTGTGAACGTCTGAGAAATATCCTACATACCTTTCTATCATTTAAGCAAGTAGTGCAATTTCATATATGTTTAGATCCCTCTCCTGAAAGTCTAATATTAATTTCATCTAGGAATAAAAATGTAAGGTGATGTAACCCAATCTCGAAGCTACTGTTAATAAGCAAGAACAACACATAAGTAAAATTGTGCTATTAAGCCTAAAGGATAATGTTGTGCAATACTTTAAAACACGTACCCCAAATAGTCAGTCCAAGTATTCATGCGTGTGTCCAATCGGTGTGTGGACAGATTTTTCTGGAATACAAATAAACCGAAGAAAACGGTTCATTACGTCTATTCGTGAGTCTTAATACCTCAACACAGGTGTCCCACAGACGCTTCAGAAACAGCCCGACTCTCCCCACTCACCTTCGTGCTGAAAATTAGAAAGTAAAAAGTTCTCTAGTCTCGTGGCGTTGTTTCAAGTATTGTTAGAAACGTGAGCAGCCCTGAAGTTCTGCCATATATACTCTATTGAAGCGATCATCTGTGTAATGGAAGTAGAAAGAGGACTAAGACACTCCCCTGCGAGGGCGCCATCTTGGAGGGGAAACGCTCATTTCAGGATAGCGTCCGATCTCATGCTCGGCAATTAAAGCTGACCGTCAGCTAATTGTGCACGCCCCATAGATATTGACATTCCAAATAAAAGTTATAATTAGACAAAAGTTTATGGGAAAGTAGCACTAGAGTGTAAGCCTACAAAATTGCTAGTCTGGAACTATCATTGGGCAAATTTGAATAAATGAATATAAAACCCAAATTGATTATAGTAAATTAAACTAGCACACAGACGAAATTTGAGTGGGCTAATAGGGAGAAATTGGTTGCTGCGATTCTTAAAGGAGAGAGTAGGTAATATATGTATCAATTGAAATGTTAGATTCTATGGTAGTATCCAATTGCCATATTTGATCCGTGTGTTATAAGTCACATATGCTCCATGCCATACCATTGCTTTCAATGTGTAAACATTGACTATATTATACATTATCAATGACTGAAACCAGATATACATATTGAAAGTGTTTGAAAAGATACATTAAGGATTGACAATAATTGAACTGACGAATTCGCCCATTCATAGCACTAAAGGCGATCTTTAAGTCAGATTGATGCTAGATTATTCACCCAAATAGTATTCCATCTCAAAATTCGTATTGAGTCCCTCTTCAACTGCTTTAAGTTTGAGGATCCAATAGCATTCCTGCTTCTCAGGGCCAGTTCTCTGTTACCCCCTCTTGGGTTCCTGGCTACCTAATCAAAGCCAAAGAATTAAAAACCTTTAATTTGGCCTTGTGCAGGGCATTGTCTCATTTGAGTCACTATAGGGTATCTATCATCATTACCTCTCAAAGCCCTATAGTGTTCACTTGCTCTGATTTTGAGAGGTCTAATCGTGCTGCCTACATAGTAGAGTCCACATTTACATACAATCATGTAAACAACAAATTTACTGTTGCATGTGAGATTATACTTGATTGAAAATTGATCCCCTGCAAGGCTCTGAAACGTAGATGCACCCGATCTAGCCCATCTACACATCCCACAGTGTCCACATTTGTGGAACCCTTTGTGGCGACTAGTAAGCCAATTTTTTTGTTGATGAGTGACACGATAACTGGGACACAGCATATTCTTAAGGGTCTTGCCTCTACGGTATGTGAATGCTGGGGTGTCTGTGACCAGTCCCTTGAGTATTGGGTCTGCTGTCAATATGTACCAGTGTTTATTCATACATTTACGCAGAAATGTGGATGTAGTTGTGTAATTCATTATACATCGAGTGCTATCTTTATGTTTCAGTGTGTCATTCCTGTCCAAACGTATTATTCTGTCATGTGCTTTTTTAATGACGCGTGAAGAGTATCCCCTAGATTTAATTCTAGTTTCCATATCACCTATACATTGTTAGAAATCCATCTCAAGACTGCAATTCCTCCTTGCCCGTACCATTTCACCATATGGTATCGAGTTTATTTGGTGTGTTGGATGTGAACTTTGTGCATGTAAAATGGAATTATAGGCTGTGCTTTTCCTGAAGAGACAGCTCTCAATTTTGTTATCTTGGATAAAGAGTTCAACATCTAAAAATGCTATGTTAGTTGTACTGAGTTTTTGTGTATCACCTGTCCAGATCATTATGCAGTCGTCAACATACCTGCCCCAAAAGAGTATATCTGTATTCCAAAGGCTACCTTCTTTGCTCCAAATAATTTTCTGTTCAAAGTATCACATGAAGAGATTGGCATAGGCTGGTGAAAATTTAGATCCCATGGCCACACCCCGTTTCTGGCGATACCAATCCTTTTCGAACAAGAAAAAATTGTTATTCAGAATCAATTCAACCATATTAAGTACCATGTTAGTGTGGCCATAGAGGTTCTCTGGTCTCTTGTAAAGAAAATGACGTAAGGCTAACATACCCAAATCATGTTCTATACACGTGTATAGGGAAGTGACATCCAATGTTACTAGAGTCATCCCAAGTTCCCAATTGATGTCCGTCAGAGTGCTCAAGATATGTTTGGTATCCTTTATAAAAGAAGGTAGATTGACTACAAAGGGCTGCAAAAAAATATCTGCATATTCTGAAAGTCTCTCCGCTGGGCCACCTACACCTGAGACAATGGGCCTGCCTGGAGGGGAAATAGGGTTCTTGTGTATTTTTGGTAACGTAGAGATGCAAGGGTTTCTGGGCCTGAATACTCTAAGATACATAAACTCATCTTCTCTCAGCAGGGATTGCTCAAAACTATCCCACAAAAATTTATTGATCCTGTTTGAAAGTGACGGGATGGGATTAAAACTGATCTTCTCATAACAGGTGTTGCCACCTAGTTGTCCTAAAATCTCCTGTTCGTAATCATGACTATTCATGATCACAATATTTCCCCCTTTGTCAGCGTCCTTGATTGTAATGTCAGTGCTTGATTGTAGGCGCCTGAGGGACATTTGTTCCTCCTGGTTTAAGTTCTTATGATGAGTTGTGTACTGGGAACTTCTCTTAGATTCCAACTTGTTTAGGTCACGCCAAGCTAACCTAAAGAATGTATCAATACAATTCCCACTGCTAAGGGTGTGTATCCACATGGATTTATTCCTTAGTCCACTATATGAAGTATCCGTTGGGATATCAAGATCATTCAGAGTCTGGGATATAGTAGTCGGATCTTGCTCAATATCTGTAATGGATAGTAGTGCGGCCGTGTCTTGTATATCCTTGATGGAGAGAGGGTAAGAATCTCTGTTACTGGTAGATAAAGAAGTCTCATCCCTATTGTCAGTGTGAAGTGCAAAATATGTTTTGAGTTTCAAACGTCTTCCAAATTTGAAAAAGTCAATCGTGGTTGTTTGAAAGTCTCCAAAATTTCCTGGGCAGAATCCCAGGCCTCTGCTTAATAGTGAGATATCCTGTGTTGTGAGTACTGTGTTAGAAAGGTTAATAATAGAAATGGCATTGCTACCTGTCTTTCCTATTTCCCCTTGTTCCACGATCTGGTCTTCATTCCTGTTCTGCTTTCTATGTGTTCCTCCTCTCCTGCCGCTCCTTGTTTTCCGGGGTCTACCTTGCGTCGTTTTGTTTCCCATTGTACCTGTCTTATCCTTTGAACTTCTGCTAAAAAAGAGGGAGTGCCTTGTTGTGTTGTGCTTTCTTGTCTTGAGATGTTCGACATTCCACTGGCTTCACTATTGTTAGATGAGATGCTCTTAAGAGATGACGAGGAACCCACATCTTGAGATTGTATTCGCTCTCCCTTTCTGATTAGATGATCATATTTATGGGAAAATGTAAAAATTCTCCCGTTCTTGTAGTCTAGTTCATCTCATCTGAGCTTGCGTGTCTTTCATGTTGTTATTTCATTCTGATGTTGATCAATAACCTCGTTCAAGATATTATAGTTTTTAGCCGTCGCTTCTACCAAATTCATATCCTTAATCTCAGTTTCTAAAGAGGCTATTTCTGCCTGCAGTTTAGTAACTTTCCTCTCTGAGTTTTCTATCAAGATATTCATCAGTCTTAAAGAGCTTGAAATTAATTCCTGTTCCCAGCTATCTAGCAAATCTGGATCCAGATCATCAAATGTAGGAAAGATATGTGATCTTAATCCCCTGGGAATCCTATTAAGTTATGTATATTGTTTTAATGTGGCTCCATCCCACCATTTAGAGACCTCCTGTTTTTTTAGTTTTTCAAGTCTAATAAACTTATCTTGCAAGCCTACCTTGGCTTGATGAGTACTATTTTCTATTAGAAACACAGTAACCACAAACAGATGTCAAGGCACTCGTGAGTTAAAAGTTCAGCGTTCATGAGTTTTTGGTCCTTGTGTCTTGTTCATAATAATCAACCGTACATCCGACCAGGATAAAGGGCAGGGAGGTATGGGGGGGATCCTTCTGTCAAGAGCACTGTGTGCAACTTTTTTGATTTACTGATAC
This sequence comes from Pleurodeles waltl, assembly GCF_031143425.1. NCBI lineage: Eukaryota > Metazoa > Chordata > Amphibia > Caudata > Salamandridae > Pleurodeles > Pleurodeles waltl. Next base: position 1,658,234,610 of record NC_090444.1, on the reverse strand, counting down.
TTGGTGAACTACTGTGAGCGCTAATCCCTATAATTATCCTCCTTTTCGTTATTTTCTAACTCTTTGATGGCCCTGAGACTTCAGAACAGGGGGCAAGCTCTGTCCATGCCCTTGGAGATTCTTCTCAAGGAGGAATATATCACAAAGTCCAGTCTTTGTCCTCTTTCACAGGCAGAAGCAGAACTGCAGGATAGCCCAAAAAAGCACAGTCACAGGCATGGGCCGCACTTCTCCTCAGCTCTTCAGCTCTTCTCCTTGGCAGAGGTTCCACTTGAATCCAGAAGTGATCCAATTTTCAGGGGTTTTGGGTACTCTTCTTACACTCCTTTCTGCCTTTGAAGTAGGCCTACTTCAAAGGAAAGTCTCCCTTGTTTGTGAAATCCTGCCTTGCCTAGGCCACGCCCCATACACACAGCAGGGGGTTGGAGACTGCATTGTAATAGGCAGGCACAGCCATTTCAGGTGTGAGTGGCCACTCCTCTCCACCCTCCCAGCACAGATGGCTCATCGGGATATATAGGCTACACCCCAGCTCCCTTTTTGTCACTGTCTAGAGAGAGGTGCAAACAGCCCAACTGTCAAACTGACCCAGGCAGGGAATCCGCAAACAGGCAGAGTCACAGAATGGTTTAAGCAAGAAAATGCATACTTTCTAAAAGTGGCATTTTCAAACAACCAATATAAAAACAATTTCACTAAAAGATGTATGTTTAAATTGTGAGCTCAGAAACCCTACACTCCATATTTCTATCTGCTCCCTAAGGGAATCTGTACTTTAATAATATTTAAAGGCAGCCCCCATGTTAACCTATGAGAGAGATAGGCTTTGTGACAGAGAAAAACGATTTTGGTGGTATTCCACTGTTAGGACATGTAAAACACATAAGTACATGCCCCACCTTTAACATACACTGCACCCTGCCCTTGTGGCTACCTATGGACTACCCTAGGGGTGCCTTACATGTATAAAAAGGGAAGGTTTAGGCCTGGTAAGTGGGTACACTCGCCAAGTCAAATTGGTAGTTTAAAACTGCACACACAGACACTGCAGTGGCAGGTCTGAACGATGTTTACAGGGCTACTTACGTGGGTGGCACAACCAGTGCTGCAGGCCCACTAGTAGCATTTGATTTACACCTCTAGTGAACTGTACTAGGGACTTACTAGTAGATCAAATATGCCGATCGTGGAAAGTCAATTACACATATATTTTACGTAGGAGTACTTGCATTTTAGCACTGGATAGCAGTGGTAAAGTGCCCAGAGTAAGAAAAATAGCAAAAACAGAGGCCAGCACACATCAATAACCGGGGAACAGTTAGGGGAGACCACGCCAAGGATGCCAAGTCTAACAGCAACCATCTGCTGGAGCTAGCTACCCTGCACCTGGATAGCATTCAGAATGGCAGTCTAACCCACAGAGATGCTCCTCAGGAGGTCAATAGCCACCTCACTCAGGGCAGCAGGGGTAACGGGGACAGGGGATGAGGTTCCAGGGGTGAAGGAGTGAGTGGGGAGCGACAGGGAAGGTGGCAATGGAACTGTGAGTGGTGAACAAGGATGGAACAGGAGCAGGTCCTGATGGGCACTGCCATCACCAGGCAGTTGCCACTTGAGGAAGAATTTGAAGATGATGTCCTCTGTGTCACTCCCCTCACCCTCCGGACCACTGGATCCTTGTGTGTCAATTGTCTAATGACTGGAGGTACTGTGGCCAGCTGCTTCCCCACTTGAATTGGCACTGTCTCCTCCCTTTGCCTGTGCTGAATCTGAAATGCAAAGACAATTATGATCAGAACATGTGCCTGATCACAATTGTGATTATCAAACATTAGCATGACGTACAGTAGCCCCCAGCCACAAGCACCAGCAAAGTGGCTCCAACCTTTGCAACACCATATGCATGCATACTACATGAACTGTGAAGAGTTGCCCACAGAAAGTTTAGAATCACAGACAACTCCAATTGCATGGGTGAAGTTGTGAAATCAAACTACCCATGCAACAAGTAGGAGTGTCTCATGTAGCATCCCTCAGTAAGTAACCTGTTGTCACAAAACAGTATGGCAAAGCCAAGTTCATTTCCACAGATCCCACATAAGGTCATGCATCCAGCTAATCCTCGTATACCCAATGCCACATCATGATGAAATGATGGACAAATAATCCAGCCACGTTGTTGAAAGAAGTACAGTAGCCGTAAGAAGGTGACATAGAAACACCCATGTCACTCTGAAAAAAATCCCCAATGGTCACTTCACTATATGTACGTTGTCTAAACAGACCCATGGAGGTTGTAGTAACTCAGATAGATATCACATCTTACACAGAAATGTACACTAGAGACAAATTGGGCAAAAAGTCAGGGATATTTGTCTACAAAATTTGCATTACAATGAATCAGCTATCCCCAAGGAAATCACCTCTCTTAATTGGCACTCCTAAGAATACCAGAGTCTGACTGCATCAGTAGAAGCCAACAGTCTTTTGAATGTTGTAGAGGCTCAGGGATTCTCAAGTACCTGTAGAAGGCCCTTAACATGTTGCTTTTTGGGAAGGCACATCATTGTCCCGTTTTGTCATCCAGATACAGAGTCCCTCGGATGAATGGTTGTACACAAACACAATGGTTGTACATTACTGCAAGTCACTCTCTAATGCATGTCAACAATTGGGTAATGAACCTTCACCTTTTAACATGTGTTAAAGCACTTTGCTAAATGATTCTACATCAAGTGCATGGAAATGCACATTGTGGGTTATAAACTGTAGTCCTACCTGTCATGATCTTCATTGCTTCTGCAATTGTACCTGCCAAACTACATGGAATGATGGGTGAGGATCTGTTTGAGCCACCAATCATTGGTGACACATAGGTGAGTAAAATAGACATCATCCCATGAAGACTGGTAGACCATGCATGAAATAGCTGTAAACATTATCTGGCAAAAGTGAAAGGTACACATGCTCACAAGTAGGCACAAGGAATGATGGCAACAGTGATGTCACCAAAATCATGTCATTGGACATTCACTACTTACCAAGGAAAAGTATTGATCTGTGACTGCACCCAAAGAGCAATGTATACTTCGTTGCATGTTTTGATGGCCACCTTCACATGAGAGACAGTAGTGAGGCACAAGCACTCATGACACTCTGAAGACAGGTGGCCTGTGGGGCACAGATGCCAATATACTTGCTTGAGCAAACACATGGTTGAGTGCAGTGATCTATTAGTTCACGTCGTTTGGGCTGACACACTGAAGACAGTGGACTGTTGTGTACAAATGACAGCTAGAACAGCAAACAACATGACCTGATTGATCACTGTACTCAGCCATGTGTTGATCCTGGAGAGTTAATTGGTTGTGGACTGTACTGGGTTATGTCCTAGGTCACTGGGTCAATAGGTAAGGCCCATCACCATGCACCAACTTCCATACCTTCACAAACAATTACTCTTGTGTGTCACACATAGCCCACCTCCAATCTTCAGGGGGAGATGGCAGACTCTAATACATCAACTTTGTAATGTAACAGGCAGGAATATGCTCAGGGCTCACCCCCTAGTCACTGCTATGCCCCCCTCAAACGCCCACCAGAATGTGGGCCATTGGGGGGTCAGGCTCCAATGTGCACCCAGCCCAAGTTTGGAGGAAAGCTCCAGATGGACCTCTGTGATCTTCCAGGCCCAGCGTCTCAGGTCCTCCAGCCATTTCCGACAGTGGGTGTTCCACAGCTATGGACCCTCAGGGTCTGCACCTTCCAGGCGATTGCACACCAAATCCCTTTTTTCTGATAGGCGTTGACTTGTATGGATGCAAAGACAAATCAAAGGGTTACAAATCCAATTAATTGTCAATACACCACAAGTGTAAAGCACACATGCCAATAAGAACAGGGACATGACTATACACTTTTGAAGTCATCCGCAGACTAACCCACTACCCTGCTCATGGCATACAATGACTAAGCAAGGCTATTGACATCAGGAAGCCCAGGCTTAAGCAACATGTACGCTGATGTGAGCCACAATGAAACACAACACACCACTGTGGCCTTCTGAAGAGTAAACTCCTTGGGCCTGACTGGACAGACACATTTACATCCAGCCACATTGAGTCAATGCATACAGTCCCTACATGCAACCACCACAGTGCAGACTTCATACTATGATTTAAATGAAAATGAAGGGCTGCCATGCGTGGAACGGAAAGTCTCTTCCCTGTGCATGTGTGGATATGTGGGCCTTCCAATGTAAACTCATACCACTTCAGGGTGGGTTAGTGTGGTAAGTACATGTAGCACAGAACATACCATTTACCATTTGTGGCAATCCTACAGAGATGGCATCCAACATACTAAGGCATGTTTGGTCTGATTGTTTGCATGTAACCAAGCTAATGAGTCACATATCATGCCCTCCCTGGAATCAACCAACTATATGCACTGTAGGTTTGACTCTTGTACAATACAACTGTACTGGGCAAATATGACTTATGTAAAGGTGACAACAGGACTGTGGGAGTAAGGGGCCTGTCAGAAGTCAATGACAAACATTGGCAATGATTCAAAATGCACATAAGTACTAGCTCGGGAAGTTACCTCTGTACTCAAACCTAATGTACTCAATGGACAAAGGCCTTCAAACCAAGTCTTGCCACTGGAGACTCAATTTGGTCACGTCACGATCTGCAAGTCTACAGAGAGTGCACACAGTGCCATAGTTGCATAGCTAAAGTAACTGTACCATAGCCTGGCCTATCTCCCATACTGGGAGATACATTTGACAGGCATTGGTATACGTAGGCTGTGCATAGAGAACCTACACATACTCACATTTCCATCACCTCCATGCCTCCATGCATATTATCTGTGTTGTGGCTTGTGTGGTACTCTGAAGTGCAAAGTGACCTTTATATGGTTCTCATACAACAGTTTGGCATGGCCAGATGTGGGCTGACTGATCTGTGGCACTATACACATTGCTTACAGGATTCTCAAATGATTCAAGCAGTATACATACACAGCTCATGCTGTGATGCTCATATGTGTTGTTTGACATTTACAACCATCATATCTAAAGATATGTCAATGTTTGGGTGTGAAGTCTCCTTGCCTACATATATGAATGCAACACTAGGAAGATCTAGGACTTAACACAGATCACGGAACACAATGTTAATGTAAAATACATAGGGTACTTTTTTTCACTACCTGCACCATGTACATCCCATGTATGGCACACAAAATGTGAGAACAGGCACCCAAAAAGACTAACTGGTACACAAAGGTCCATTGTAGCCTTTAAGGAAGGACAGGATGGTGTTGAACAGAGTCAAATATGCCTATGAGGTTCCTTCCTACTCCTCTGGTAAGCCATAGAGCTGACCATACAGGGAAAGGACCTCTTCAATGAGCCTCTCCAGCTCCTCAGGAGAGCCCTTTCCTGGCCTGGCAGGTCGGCCTGGACTGTTCCCATGAGGAACAAGGTCAAGACTGATTTGCATATGGCTGGATCCAAACTGGGGTGACATGATGAGCAAAAGAACAATGGATTAAACCCAGATCTGTGACTGGGGGTGGGTGTTTGCATTGTTCAGCACTCCGTCCATCATCCTTTTGTATTGCTAAAGTTGCCCTAAGTGGGAAGGGTATGCCCAGACATAGGTCCCATGCTCACTGTGCTACTGGATTCAAGCTAGCCTGGCTGATGAAGGGTGATACTCTGAAACCGTTTCCAGGATGCTTGTTTCCAGTCCAGGAAGGACCTCGCTTGGCTGGTCGGGCTGGACTATTCTCATGAGGAACAGGGTCAAGAGTGATTTGCATTTGGCTGGGTCCAAACTGGGGTGGCATGGTGAGCAAAAGAACGATGGATTAAACCCAGATCTTTAACTGGGGGTAAGTGTTTGCATTGTTCAGCACTCCGTCCATCATCCTTTTGTTTTGCCTCAGTGATACAACATCCCATCATCCTTAACAACATTGTTGTATGATCATAAAGTCTTATAGGCCCAATCTCAAAAAGTGTCTGCAAGCTTTGTGTCCTTCTCTGTAATGTACACTCATGTAGGGAGATGATATATCCATCATCATCATGACATAATCCAGTTCCCCTCATATGTTAAAGAAACTACATATATCAAAATGTTTTCAAAACAACCCCTATTTGCAAAAATTATAGGTCTATCTGCTGGTTTGCTAGTGTTATTATCTACCTTGGATAAAAGGCATAAAGTGGTTAGACATGGATGGTCGTTTTCCAAGAAAATAATAGTCATCCCTTTCTAACTGTTCGACTTCCCATCAGGATTTCAATTCAACATAGAACTCCTCATTGATCTTTTATATTCAGCTTTAGTGATTTTCACATATCATTCATCATTATTATCATGCATCATGATCAAATCTACAGATATTTTTTTTAACTCTTTGTTTTAACTGAACTTTTCACTTAACTATAAAATCACTCTAACTTTTATTATTTGAGTGAATTTTTGAGGTTTCTGGAGTTTTTTTGCATTAAATAAAAATAGAAAGGCTGTCAGGTAAAGCAGACCTACTGGCATTATCAAACGGTCAGTATTACAAGATAGAAAAGGTAGGCATGTTGGCTTTATCAGGGGATCGGCATATCGACATATATAAGGCAGACATATTACCTTTGTCTACAAATCACCACAATAATTTAGCAATAGCTATGATTCTATGTATTCCACTGTACATGGTTATAATTAATATTAATTATTGCACAAAAATATTTTAAATACAGCATTTTTATTCAAAAAGACTATAAGTGTGTAGAGTGTTTTGCTTTTTTCACACTAGTCAAACCTCAAACTGCAGCCACAGATCCAACCACAGGGGGTCCCTACGCTCCAGCTGAAGAGCCTCCTGCTCCAGATCAGAGTGCTTTAAAAAAGATGGTAATCTCTGGCTGGGGTCATATAATTAATGACCCAGGAGACGTACTGCCAGTGTTTTTATAATTTTCTAAAGAGGACTACTATGCTCCCTGCAGCCCACCACAAAAGTTAAAAAGTGCTTGGTGGTGCCCCCAACCATTCTAAGGGCACAACCAGGATCCAAACCTACAAGCAAAAAGCCTGAGCAGGGCATTACAGAGTGCTTCCCAGTGGAAGCAGTGAAAAAGAAATGAGCTGCCCATTAATCATAAAAAGATTTTAGGGTTAATGGGTGGTTAGAGGCAAAGTATAGCAGGGGTATTTAGGGTTCAGGTGGGGGAAGAAATAAAGAGTGGATCGGAGATTTAGGATTAGGAGGAGGGTTGAGATAAAGGGAGATAAGATGTTTTTAGGACTCATGGAAAGATAGTGGTAAAAGGAGGTAAGTATAATATTGAGAGCAGGCAGGAAAAAGTAAAATGAGTAAAAAAAAAACAAGTGGGAGGAATTAGGGTGTATCCCTTACAGAAAAAAAACATGTTTAAACGAAAGATAGTACAGCTGTTAAACAGTGCTTAATTGGTAGAACTGCAACTTTGCAAACATGAACCACATTGAGCAGAATGCACTAGGAGGACGACTGAGTCTTGTTTCACCTCAAATTCAAAACTGTCAGATAATGGTGAGTACCAGTTCTGTTTTGAGTGTGGTTACATGGAGGTTGCTTCGTATACACACACACACACTCACACTCACACACATACACACACAAAATGCACAAACCCACACATACTAATATTTGAATGGAATTACACTGAATTTTGCAGAAAGCTAGATCTTCGTCCAGAAAGTGTTTTTTTAAATAATTTTGTATTAATCCATTGAGGAGTTTTAGAGAAATTAAGTTTCAAAGTGTATAGATGTTTAAAGCCACGGAGGATCCACAGAAATAACAGATCTCTAGATAAGATTTGATTAGCTGCCATATCATCAACAAAGATGAAGTGGCAGCCATTTTAGGACTTAGGGTACCCTGTTTTGACAAAACATTTAAAAAACATATAGAGGGCAGGGTAGTGTAGGGAACTTGATTTTTTTCTCTGTGTTGTTGATCCACAGAGGATTCACAAATGGCCTTCTGTACTTTTTACTTGTATGCTGCTCATTTATTATTCACTGATCGGGAATGGAGTACCAGATAATTCCCTGCAAAGGCTTTTTACTCATATATTTTGGATTCTGCTGGTGGTTAATGAGATAAGGGGTGGATTTAGAGAGTCCCTTTTGCCCTGTTCCTAGTTTGACATTTTGATTCATTCCTGAGTTTGCCTTTCCATTATTTGGTGAGTTCCTGACATTGCTGGTATGTTTCTTAGCAAAAAAGATTGAGAATATTAGTAGTGCAGAGTTATTTTGTAGAATAAGGTAACCCAATTTGTTTTAATCTCAGATCTCACAACACTATTGTTGAACTGGTCTTCAAAGTGGTAGTGTGATTTGCAATTCACACAGAATTGTGATTTTTCTGAATTAAGTAGAGTTTTGCTGGACAGAAATCTGCTTTAGTGTGAATGCGTGTTTGACAAGTGCAGTGAATGTACTAGTTTTGTTCCTAATGATTGCAAGAGTCTCTTTATTTACCTTACTACTTTTCTCCTGTTTAGGTTGAGCAAACAAGTTTTATTCTGTTTATTTGGTGGCAAGAAAAGGCTCTGTATTGTTTTATAATGGTGTAGTCACAGAAAAGACACACACTGCAATTGGTTAGTGAGCTTAGATGTCATGCTAAGATTGGAGAGACATCACTACAGAGTTGAGCTGTCATTGGTTGGTTGCGGCTGCAGCAGCACTGTGGTTGGGTGAGCTTTAATACAGCTGTGTTGTGATTGGTTGACCTTTGACATAGCTGCGCTGGGATTGGTTGTTGTTCATTTATTCATTTGTGTGCATTTTGTATTATCTCAAGGAAGAATTGAAAAAAAAAACCAAAGCTACTAGCATGCCTGCGGTGGAGGAGAGAAGGTTCCTCTGGAGGGCTTGCCTGTGTATGAGTTGTTGATACGTGTCAGGCGCTATATGTGTGCATGGATACAAGATTGGCATGAGTATTTTTCCGGTGACAAGGACCTGCAATTCTCTTTTGAGGGCACCTGTAATATCAAAAAGCTAGATTTTACCAGACATACAATGAATGTGATAGGGCCACTACCTAGATCTACATTATTTGAAGAATGCATTGTATAAATAGAATTGATTGGCCATAGAGAAAGAAAAGAAAATTAAGAAATAATTTAGAAGTTCATTTAGTCAGTAGTTAGAAGCTAAGTGGGATATTCAGGGAAGATCCTGGAGGGATTGTAGAAAATATTTGAAAGAATAAGAGTAATCTCTGCAATCTTAACACAACAGAAAGAAAACCGGTGGTTCTCTAAGTGACAGAGAGAAACGAGACAAGAAAAAACGATTCTGATGAGGAGGATACATTTTCAAATGACCTTTTAGATTTTAGACCTCTCTCTATACAAATGAAATACAGAAATAAGCACACAGACCACTGATGCCTGATATAGGTACTGCAGGTGAAAAGGTTAAGGGTACACAGGGACTCATCACACTTGTGGTAGCAACAACACCAAGTACAAGTACTCCACCTGACAATACATTGAACAGGTTGCCATATATTATAGAGAGACTGCTGCCCCTAGTGCTGTGCCTATTGCTATCTCTATCATTGTGCCTGTGGTTGTGTCTACTTCTGCCTCTATTGTGCCTACTACTCTTCCTAATGAAAGAGAGATCAATATTGCACTCTTAAAGATTTGGATACATTTTGCAGGGAACAATTAATTTAAATAGTCATATAATGTGGATGAACTGAGATACCTGATAAGGTAAGCCGCAAGGAATGCAAATAAAGCACATAATCTTGAGAATTTAGCTGAAGAAGGTGAGGCAGATGTAAGCAAGTCAAGGAACTTACAGAGGAATTACAGAATGGATATGAGTGAAGCACAAAATAACAGAGATAAGTCTAGTGTCTTTATGAGCTCACATTAAAGATTTAGTTGAGCATATTAAAGTTTGAAGAGATTTGAACAAATACATAGAAAAGTGTAAAAAGAAAACTGGCACTAACAAGAAAAATACTGGGGTGGGGAAAAACACAAAAGTGGTCAATGGTGCTTCAGAACCAGAAACATTGGCTGGATTTTCTCTAGTGGACGTGCATGGATAGAATTTGGTGCATGTGCCTTGGACATAGAGTTGATTTCTATACCGTTATTGGAAACTAAGGGAGTAAAACTGATAAATGGTATAAGGATGTTCATAGGTTGGTGACAATTTCAAAGATTGCTTTGATTGACTTGGACACATTATTTGAAGTTCTTGTACCTAGTGATTCAAAGACAGAAGAAATAACCAACTAGAATTCCATCTACAAATGTTCCAGCTGAGGTACTTATGGAGCAATATAGGGCAGTGATAGAACATTTGAAAAAGTAAGTGCCAGTGAAGGCAGTAAACTGAGCAAAAATAATGATAGCCACACAAGAGTCAAAAGAATAAATGCATGCTTGCTTTAATAGGCTTAGCAAGTATAACAGAGGTCAAGAGCTCAAGAAAAAAGTTGTTAGTACATTCGTATCAGATTCAATTTTTAGTCTGAGTCCAGAACTTAGTTCTCATATTCAACAGTGTGTGATGTATTGCCAGATTAGCAAGCATTAACAAGATTCTGAAGTATGCCAAATATTGTAGTGATTATTTTAAAGCAAAGCAGAGATTAGGCAAAGTTGATGATTGCACAGACAAAGCAGATTCAGAGAAATTACAAAAATCAGATGATGGGTTCTGATTCAGATCTTCGCTAACTGAAGTTTCTGGTAGAATGGAACACAGAGAATGCAAGAATGGGAGTGAGAAATGAGATGGTGCAGACTTTAGGTAGAGGTAGATGGAATGTGAATAATTCTGGACTGAATGTGAATATTAATCTGCTGAAAAACAGCACTGCTTGTCAAATCTGTAGTAAAATTGTACACTGGAAGTGTGAGTGTAGACAGAATCTCGATTGTCTCCGGAATGATTTTGTTTCCCAGATGCAGCAAATCAACTATCAACTACAGATAGCAAACTGTTCCCCAGTCCAACAGAAACCTAAATTCATTCAAATATGTCCATAGCCCCAAAGTTGCAGCAACACATGAGAATGAAAATACCTTACAATCCAGGGTACCAACATAATCCATTGATTCTGAGCAATGGTTTTCCTCAGAGCTCAGCAGAAATAAATTCACAATGACTGTTCCTGAAGGGGAAGAGGTCTGCATGCTTACTGCAGTCCTAGAGGTGGACCAGAGTGGCCTGCATGTAGATGGTTAAGTGAAAGACTATCTTGTATCTGCTACTAGCTATACAGTTTGTTCTGTGGAGGTTCAGACCTACCCTCTTGGGGAAAGAGGTCTAAGTTGGATGTATTAGCAACAAACAGAATATGAATCAGTTTACAGCAGATATTCCAGTTAGAGTAGGGTCAAAGGAAAACATTCACCAATTCATACTGTGTGATTTGAGCCCTATTCATTTACTTGGCTGAGACTTGGCTTTGCAAAATAAAGTCTGATTTACTGCACACTGGATGTTGTGTTCCAATTAAAACATACAATGAAGTGTTAGGTTTCTTTTTTTAAATCACAAGATTCCAGAGTTCAGCTGTTCCCAGTTCTTACAAAAGATGACCTACCTCTGGTTCTAAGACATGCTGTCAAAAAAAGCAGTATTAGAATTCAAAGGAAAAGACTTAGGGCCTGATTACAACTTTGGAGGAGGTGGTAATCCGTCCCAAATGTGACGGATATACCACCAGCCGTATTACGAGTTCCATAGGATATAATGGACTCGTAATACGGCTGGTGGTATATCCGTCACTTTACCGTCACTCTTGGGACGGATTAACACCTTCCTCCAAAGTTGTAATCAGGCCCTTAGAATTGATTAAAAGTGCAATGCCAAATATAATATGGGTCAAACCAAATGCTGTTTATCCCACAATTCAGAATATAATTTTTTAAGGGAAGCAGTAGAAGGAATGAAGCAGTCATAAAAAATGAAAAACTAGGGCATTCTACAGAGGTGCTTGGAAGGTGTTGCAATTCTCCTGTAATGGGCATTGGAAAATGAGTAGTAGGTGGAGAAAAGTGCAGGACTTTAGGATCATTAATCAAATTGTAGTACATTTTGTCCAGCGGTATCAAATCTTGTTTTGATATTGTTTCAACTTCCTGCGGATGCAGAATGGTATACCGTCAATGAATTATAACTAGTGTTCTTTTCTATTCTTTTGCATGAGGATAGTCAATATCTTTCTACATTTCAGTAGCAAATAAAGTTCTCATTTGGTGTCAAGCCTCACAGAGTTATACTGAAAATCCCTCAATTTTTTATCCGATCCTAAAGAAAGATCTAGAAAGTTTGCACCTACCCTGTAATTCAGTCTTAGTCCAATAACTGTTGGTGGCATCTGGAACAAAAGAAGACTTCAAACTAAATACAATTTCACTCTTGAATCAGCTTGCTGACAATGGTCACAAGGTTTCCATGTAAAACAGAAGTGAGTCGATGAGCCAATTATAATGCAAGAATCAAACCAATGTGAAACCAATATGAGAACTACTGAGAATGAAAATTATGTCAATTTGTGTTATTGAACTAATTACAGACCACATTAGGTGAATTCCAGGAGGAAGTACTAGAGAACGAAAGGAGGAAATAGGAACTGTTTGTTTGTAGGAGAAACTTCAATACTTTGTGGATTACTCCTGATCATCAGTATATACTCCTAGACTCCATATTACATTTAATGGCCTGTTATTTGCATGGTCTTATATTCGTAGAGAAGGATGTGATAATCAAGACATTCCAAAAGTACAAAATTCAGACATGTAATAGAAGATTTATGTCAAAGGTGTGTTACTTACCAGAGACATAATCAGAGAAAGAAAACATTAATTGTTATGAGCCCCATAGGCAAATCATAAGGCCGATATGCTGGACTTCAAGCAAATTTTATTGAAATACCTGCTTGTAATGGACATATATATGTTCTTGTGATTATTTGTTTTCAAAATGGGTAGAAGCCTATTCAACTAGAGGTGACATGATGACAGTTGCCAAACTCTTGTTGAAATAGTTAATACCACAATTTGGCTGCCAACCTCTGTTGTACTAATCGAGGAACTCATTTTAAAAATGAGATCCTAAAGGTATTATGTATTGGAATTCAAATTGAATGGATGTTCCATTGTAGTTATCATCCACAATCACCAGGAATAGTGGAGAAGAAGAATTGCACTATCAAAAGTAAGATGGCTAAGTTATGTACCTCTGTAAACCTTAATTGGCCTGACACTCTTTCTCTTGTTCACAAGTATTAGACTAGTGTCTTGCTTCATAAGGTTTTGATGGGCAGAGCTATGAGAGCAGCATATCTCCATTCAGTAACACGAGTATTCATAACAGAGGATATTGTATTAGATTACAACAAAGATCTGTCTCTCATCAAGTGAATTTAGCAATAGCACTGACAAAGAAAACTCAGTGTCATCCACTACAACTGGGCGATTGGATCCCGATGAAGAAAGGTTTGCAAGAGCTGCCTGGAGCCGAGATGGAAGTGCCTATATCAAGTTGTGCTTGTGACTAACACTGCTGTGGAGTGTGCTGGAATCCTGAAGTGTATCCAGGCAGCTCACACGAGAAGAGTGACAGTGGCAGATGAAGAAGTAATTAATGACAACAGCCACCTTGGCCACAGAGGCAGATTCAGAGAGTCAAGCTCAAGTTTGCAGTGTGGATCCAGAGGACGGAATTTGAATAGTGAATCCTGAGACTTGTGAAGTTAGTTATGCTGGTTACAGTAAAGATCTTGGTGAAGGTACCAGAAGCTAGTTGCAATTAGAAAATCAGAATGAAGAACAGTTGCAGTCATGAGCAGCAGGAAGAAACTGTCTCTGATCCAGTTTATTAAAAACTTCAGCTGAAATTTGAGTTTCACGAACCTCCTAAGGGAATGAAGCAATTCACAGTGAGTTGGGTTCCTGATGCTGATTAGACTACAAGTCTGACTATGAGTGAAGAACATTTAGCAGTAGACAGAAATAAAGATGCAAGAGTCGAGAGAGTGCATTGAAAAGATAAGTGGACTAAGACATTGAAGAGAACTTGCAAAAAAAACTTTGAGATAATGAAAAATCACAGCCAATCATAAAAGAACAAAAAATTATTGAAATCAATTCTAATAATAGAGACAGGGAATCTCCTGCTGCCAAGAGACCAACAACAATGAGAATTCTGACCAAAAATTCCACATCACTGGAGCAGGCGTATCTGGAATCTGTGTTGGAAAAAGAAGAGTCAGACATAGAAGTCTACAAAAAAAAAAAAACTTTGCCATTCATATTTGAAGATGATCTAGAGGATGAAGAACCACCTTAAATTTTGGCAAAGGTGGATAGTTGTGAAATTTTGAAACTAAGATTTTGAACTCTACAAGAAATTCATGGTTTTCCTTTTATCAACGTATTCAAATTAAGAAACAGAATCTTGAATCTATGCATTGAATGAACTGAGAAAAAAAAATGAAAGGAAAGAAGATGTAGTATTGTTTTAAAAAACATATTTTCAATGCTAATATTTTTTGGCTGCTGAGTTTGCTTTTGATCTCAATAGATATGGCATACAGCAGGTCCTGTAAAATTCTTGGCATGATTTAGCTAATGATAATAATAGCTTTAGGTGGCCTTCTGTTGGGCCCAATTTCTTTGGCTGGATATGTTTCATCACCAGTTGAATTAACTGCAGTTCATAATGATGTTGGACATAACACACAGATCCACAGGGAAACATTAGTGAGAAAGGCCCATATGTAAGAACCAATTTTGCATTTCTTAAAAGTCCAAACTGCTATTTAGGACCATTAAGAAATGCTAAATTATCTTTCGGTATGTATGTAAGATATATGTGGTATCAAAAAATGCAAATCCTACCCAGTAGAAATCACATTTTGTGAAATGCTTTGACTGTATCATATTCCCTTCTTCTGCAAGTGAATGATCAACAGAATATATCAACTGCCAATGTCCTACAGTTTGTCATGTAATGTATTTGTTAGTATATTTAAAAAGCATTAATTTTCGTTGTCATACCTGTTAAATTTCAACACTTTTGGTGGAAGACCTTCCTGTTTCTGGAGATCCTTAGTATTCAGCAACCTATATTTAGTATTTAAATATAGTTTTAAAGATAGTGGGTGCTTTCCAAATTAACTGTAACCATCAAGGTATATTGCTGGTATGGGTACTCTTCTCCAATCATTTTAATGTATTATTGGTTAACTTTTATAATGCTGTGTGGGATATGGGGTGCCAAATTGGGGCCCTGTTCTCCATTCTTAAGATTATGCAATTTAGAATGGAGAAGGTGGGATTGGAATTTCGTGCCATCATCTCTGGGGACTTTAATGCCAAATTGGGCCGGTCCAATACTGTGGATAATCCCTTCATCCGTGACTGCGAGGTCTATTCAGCGCTGGGTCCGCAGGACTCCAGAGGCAGAGATCTACTAAAGGAACTCGTGGAGATGGGCCTCTTGAATTTCTATGATATTGAAGCAGTAGGCACTCACCAACTTCCAACCTATGTCGGAAGAGGGTCTGGATCCACCATCAAATATATTTTTGTGTCCCCTCCTATGAGAGACTTGGTGATGGGAGGTAAAGTGTTAGGCGAATGCTTTAGCGATCATAATGCCCTTATATTGTCCTTTAAACTCCCGGGGGCGTTTCGCTTACTGGGACGAGGCAGGCCTGTAACAGTGGTGACAAAGGACCAGGGTAGGCGGCTTGGGTGGAAGCAAGTAGACCACCAAAAGGTTCTGGGAAGGGTGGTGGGGGACAACCTACATCTATTTATGGAAATACTCCTGACAGAAGCGCCAAATCCCATGACTGTTATAGATGCGATAACAGTAGTATATGCAGCAGTCAGAGACTGTCTTTTTGTAGTAGGCAACCACCCTAATAAACGTAAATGTGGCTGGTACAACAAACCCTGCTATGATGCAAGGGCAAATCTAAAGATGGCTACCAAGACCCACCCTAGAGATTGGGTTCTCGTAAAAGAAGCGAGAACAAGGTATAAAAGGACCCTGAGGGATAGCAAGCTAAAATATAAAGATAAAGCTTGGGAAGAGTTAGAGCGTGCTACAGCTTTGAAAGACCCCGGCCTGTTTTGGAAGGTGGTGAATAGAGGTTCCCTTGAAACAGAAACCTCCGAGGGCCTTGGATGTAATATAGCCCCGGAGGCCTGGGTAACTCATTTCTGTAATATATTTGAGGGTACCCCCCTAAGTAATACACAGGAGAGTGTGTATGATGTGGCTCCTAACCTAGCAATCAGATTCTCACTACAGGAGGTTATTGATGCGATACAGAGTTGTGCGCATAATAAAGCTCCGGGCCCGGACTCGATCCCGATGGATTTGTATAAAGCTAACCCTCAGTTATGGGCACCCATTCTCCTAAATGTTCTCAATGCAGCCGTAACTGTGGGCATCCCTGCCTCTTGGAGATTGGCATGCATAGTCCCAGTGTTTAAAAAGGGTGATCGTAATGATCCTAAGTCTTATCGCCCTATTTCACTGCTGGATGCCTCTGTGAAGATTCTGGGGCGGATCATCCTAGGGCGTCTGGAGGCCTGGATGATAGGAAATGATATTCTAAGTCGGGAACAGTATGGCTTCAGGGAAGGTCTCGGTACGGAAGAACAGTGTCTCAATTTACTGATGATAATCAACAAATACACACAGGCCAGAAAAGGTACCCTTTATCTTGCTTTTATGGATCTCAGCTGTGCTTTTGATAAAGTGAACCGGTCTTTATTATGGGAGAGGCTAATTCAGTTAGGGTTGGACCCTCTTATTGTAGAGCTCCTCCGTTATCTCCATTCAGGGACAGTGGCAAATGTGAGGTTGGGCCCAAACGGGGAACGTTCGGAGGCATTCAAGCTTTCAAGGGGTGTGCGCCAGGGGTGTGTCTTGGCCCCCACCTTGTTCCTTCTATATACTAATGGACTTACAGATTTTCTGATGGAATACTGCAGGGATGTCCCGAAGGTGAAGGGTATTGATATCCCTGTGCTGACGTATGGGGATGACGCGGTCCTTATGGCCCGCACGACGAATGGTCTCCGAGAATTAGTTAGAGCTTATGTCATCTTTATGTCAGCACTGGGGATGGAGGTCAATTTTAAGAAGTCGCACTTTATGGTTTGTGGTAAACCTATGAGCAGGGTTGGGGAGCTAAGGGTGGAGGATCAAGTTATTAGCAGAGTCCACGAGTTCCCATACTTAGGGGTCATCTTTGATGAGAAAGGATCTTGGAAACCCTGTATTGCCAGAAGGATTGTGCTTTTTCATGCAACAGTTGGTGCAACCTTTGACTTCGCGGCTAGGGTAGGCAGCAAACCGATCAAACCCCTGCTTGAAATCTTTAGGCGGAAATGCCTACCTGTCCTTCTGTATGGTTCAGTACTTTGGGGGTTTAGGGATACCCGACCCCCTATGGTGGAAGAAAATCGTTTCTGTAGAAGGCTTCTGGGTGTTGGTCAAAATATTCCTGGATTTTGCCTCCACCTGGAACTGGACCTTGAGTATGTAGAGGACACTACCCAGCTGGCTCCCCTTTTGTTATGGATTTCAGTTTGGAGTAATGAACATGCCTCTCTTAATAGGGATATCCTAAGGGATTGTTTGGCCTGCGACCATGTAAAACATATCCCCTGGTTGTCGCACATAAGGAAGATGGCTCATGACCTGGGGCGGCCTGAATTGTTTGATTATCCCGAAGACCTAACTAGCTACGATAAAAAATGGGTTAAGGATAACTATCAGAGAATCCAGGAGACCAAGAGGGAGGGGGAGGCTCTAAGGAAAAAATCGATCAGGGATTTTACTATGCTAAAGATGTGGGTGGGTCCTGAGCAATATCTTTTAGAAATCAAGGATGTGAGGGAAAGGTCTCTCATAACTCGTTTTCGCTTGGGGATCATTAGAAGTAATTTGTGTTTCCCCCTAGGTCAGTATGGGGAGAAATGTATTAGACCCTGCCCCTGTGATGGGGTATCCCATCAGACTTTGATCCATTTTACACTGTTCTGTGTCTTCTATGCTCCATTTAGAACCCGATTCCTACTACCGCTCCTTAGGCCCAAGGGTTTTGTGCAATACCGTCCGGCTTTCATGTGGCTGCAAATGGCCTCAGATGTACTGGTATGGAAGGGCCTGGGATCATTTCTGAAGGGAGCTACTACTTGGCGCAAAAATTTAGAATGTTTAGAATGATCTTATTTATTTTTCTTCAGTTTTTTTATTTTATTTTATTATTATTTTTAGTTTATTTTATTATTTTTCTATATATATATATATATATATATATATATATATATATATATATATATATGTACATGTTTTTATGATGGGTGCTTTTATTATACATGTTTTTTATTGGTATTCTTACAATGTTTTGATGATTATGTGTTGTAATGGATGATTTTTTTTATACCGAATAAAGCTTCTTCTTCTTCTATAGTTTTACAAAATAACAAAAATATTGAATTTGATAGATGGGAGTATGTATGCAGCTTGAGTAAAAACGAGCATCAGCTTATTAAAGAATATGATGGGAGGAGAATTAAAATTTTGAAAAGAATGGAAAGAAGGAGAGAAAATTAGAGAACAGATTCAAATTGAAGAATAATTTAGGACTTCAAATTTTAATCCAAGGTTGAGAATGGCGCATGGAAGAGAGGCTGAATTATTCATTGTGTGTCATGAACCTATAGGAGTTAGGTCAACAGATTTTGTGGGAAAAAGTGAGGGTGAAAGAAGTTATGTTGTTAACGCTGAGTTTCTAGTTGGGGAAGAACCAGTACTTGGATATATTTATTATATGTGGGGTAACCTGTCTATCTATCTCTTAGCTTGGTGGGTTTCTCTATCTCACTTTGGTATCTTCTCGAGTTTACCATGTGAACAAAATGAGTTATGCTGCTTGTAGGGAGCTAAACATGATTTTGGGAAAATTGTGGTAGATTTAGCTGTACTTCCATCTATAGGAGTGGTTATGATTCAGGCGAAATATTGAAGACTATTTACGCTTATGGATCAACTTGTTTCTAACATTGCCAGTGCATTTATACAGATAAATAATGAACTAATTGCTATGTATGCAATGATTATGCAAAATCGCCTGGCGCTAGATAGCCTTCTTGCAAAGGAATGCAGAGTTTACAGGGTTTTGAAAGTGAAAGAGTTCTGCACCTTCTTCCCAGATAAAAGTAGGGCAATTAATGCTTATGTGTCTAATATGGCTAATGCTTCCCATGAAGTCAAAGCTTTTACAGAGTATGGCTTATGGTGACCAGTGGTTTACTGGGTTGGTAAGATTGGATAGGGTTTTAGTTAGGTTGGTAAGTGGCTAATGGCTATGTTAATATTTATAATTATTGTGCAATTGTTCTATTTCTCTTGTTCAAGTTTTAATATCTGCAAAATGTGGGCGTAAGGAACAAAACATGTCATCCAAAAGGAAGAGGTGTGAGTTGGTGATGGAAGATGCTGAAGATCTAATAATCAAAATGCAATAAGCAGAAAGTGATGCAGACTGTATTATAATGGGTGTTTAGTGATGATAGAGTCATCATGGAGGGGATTTGAGGATGCTTTTAAGGATCAATTTAGGAGCATACATTATTAATAGTATGTTGGGCAAGTAATCTATACTCAAATTCATATGTATACATTGACGTACAGTGATAATATTGGACTATTGCATTGGAAACAATTTTGATACAACCTGTTAAAGTGTATTTTCCAGACTTATGCTAACTGGCCTCAGTTAGGCCTTGAGTAGGCCTTCAAAATGGATGTCACATTCACTGTTTGCTATTTCTGTTGCACATAGTCAAGCAAGTCATGTTTGTTTATTTATGAATGACACTGTTCTCGAACAAGACTCACCAGAATGGTCTCACTAATGTGGCATATTTTCAAGGATCATCTATTTTCATGCAATGTTGCATTCATTCACAGTGGCTCACTTTTGTTTATCTAGCTAGTTTGTTATGACACCTCCTGTTGACATTGGGTCAGAGGGGGCTGAATCAATATTCATATGGAGGGTTAGTGCTTAGATGGCATAGCTGTATGACAATTGTAAATTCAGTCTACTGATTTGTTGAAAATGTATTTCTTTGCTCATGCCACAATAATGCTACACTTTTCATACTGTTCTTTGGGGAGAGTTCTTATATAAACCCTTGAACTTGAGGGTAAACCACAAATATTTTGTTTGCAACTAGGGATGCAGTCTGATTTCTTACTGATTTGGAGCATATTTAAGAGTATGGGCCCTATCAAAATGTTGTCAGTCTGACCTGCCAGACCATCAATACGACGAATGGGGAGGCGGCCACCAAGCCGTCAGGCTCCCCACCGCCATGGAAGCAGTATGGAGGCATTGGCCTCGGCTCTCAAGGAGCCAAAGCCAATGCCGTCACACAGACAGTACGCCCAGCACTCTCAGAAAGCGCACTGTCTGTCATTGGCAGACAGTGCACTTCTGAGGGTACTGACTGGTTGGCCCCTGCAATGCCCATACCCCCTCGTCCCTCCCTTTCCACTGGGTTTTCCATGGCGGGGTCCCCAACATGGAAAGGCTGGTGTAAAGGCTAGTCATAATCAGCATGCGGTACCAAACTTGGCACCGCTGTGGCTGACCATGACTTGCACCACCACCAACCCATCGGGATCCATAATGCTGGCGCTGGTAGCTGTATGCTGGCAGTCTGACCACCAGTATCATCATGTGGAAGTTGGATCATCAAGGTTGCTGTGGTGCAACCGCCACTGCTGGTAAGCGGTCAATAGACCGCCACACTATTACTGAGGCCCTTAGTCTATTTTGATTTTGCCTATTAGTCTGCACTGTCCTATTATTGAGAGCCTTCATGGCAATGACTTCATGCATTTAAATGGGATTTGCTGCATTTGCACTTTAATATTTCTGTATGATACCTTTTGGATTTTTGTAATAATTCTTCCAAACAATTTGAATCTTGCCCTAGAACTCGCACAAGTCAGTTTTTTCTATTTGACTATATTTTTGATGTGCAGATTTTGTACCTTATTTGGGACACATTGCCTCATAAAATTGAGGTTACCACCATCTTTGATCCACCCAACTTGTGAACATGTTTTTGAGGTGTACGATTATAAGAGTACATCACAACCACTGTAACCACAGTTTCACCATCTGTAGTAAGGTTCTAGGTGTTAAAAAATGTGGTAAGGGTTGCATATCCACCAGGACTATAACAGATGAACCCCATTTTGGAATTAAAGAAACTGGAAGGTCACAGCAATCATGTTGAGATGTCAAAAACTATCATGTTGAGATGGCAAAAGCTCACTTTTACTTGCTTTGTGATTGTTTTTTGTCCATAAATTCTGGTCCATCTGGATGCTAAAGCTTTTATTTAACCAGTGATACAGGCTCTGGGCATTCTTCAGTGCAGATACCCTTGAGATTTATGTAGCAAGAAAAGTTGGATTGTATCACAAACTTTGAGGCTGAGACCCTGGCATTCACCATACATGCATAGCCTTCAATAAAGAGTGCAGCCATAAAGGAATCTAAGTTTTTATTTCAAAGGAGAGGATTTTATAAACCCTCGAATCAAAAAAACGTT
The DNA here is from genome assembly GCF_031143425.1 of Pleurodeles waltl. NCBI lineage: Eukaryota > Metazoa > Chordata > Amphibia > Caudata > Salamandridae > Pleurodeles > Pleurodeles waltl. The sequence goes on along the minus strand of NC_090444.1, from coordinate 1,658,212,898 downwards.
AATAATCTGGATACCATTGGGGCTAAGGCTACCGAAATAGGATCTGTGTAAGTTTCCAAAAAATGTCAATTAGGAGGGGTATTAGCTCCTTAATTCACATTTAGAATTTGAAGAAAATATGCACATTCTCCCCAGGATAAGACTAAACTTTCATGTTATTTTGTGAATGTTAGTATCTGAGATGTCAGTATGCAGCTGTAGTCCTCCCCCAACAGTCCGTCATGAACTGCCAGGGCATGTTCCCTATGAGCAGAAACATATGACACAGACTATTTTGAATCTAGTTGGGCGTTATTATTGAGCTGCAGAATTATGAGGCACAGCTGACACTAGTATGCCCACACATTGGTCCTTTGCAAGCTGTTCTATATTAGAACTGCTATGTTCAGATGCAAAATCTAATTCTAAGTGCCTGAGAGTAGTGACTAATGTTCATATATTTAACTGATCTGATTTTACTTGGGAAGAGGTACATATTTTTAAGTAATTGCCTTATCTTCAAGGTTGAAATTCATATGAGGAGAAGTTGTTGTGTTTTGTAATATATGGTGGGTTATATGGCTATTTCTAGTTGTTTGCATTATATGGAGCATACCTTGTCACCTGGTGTTTGAGGTTTTCATGGAGATTCACCCCAACCTGGTTCTAGAACTCTGTTCCTTTTCCTGCTTTGACAGCTTCTCCATCATGTTAAGACCTTTTTCATCATCAATTCAGCTCAAAGATGAAGGTTGATTTTTACAAATGGGAGTGTTGTTTTCAGATTTATAGGGGGAGTGGGTTCTTATATTACAGTGCTCCCCTCAATATATTACCCTTTGCAGTTAGGTTGACAAATGAAAACACCTTCTGCAAAAAATGAGTCTGCATTCTTATGAGAAGCAGGGTTAAAATAAGTGTAAGGACTTTGTGACTCTTCTGTTACATTTACTGGCACAAAGTTGAACACAGTGCAAATGAGATGGATGCATTTTCTACTGTTGCTTTCTTAAAGGTTTCTGAATTGATATAGACAACATGTATTTTAATATAAGTAAAATGTTTTCCAAGTATGGCAAAAAGATAAATGAAAAAAATTATTACAATTGTGGATCTTTCGAAAACTTGCAAAAATTAATTTATTTTAACAATATTCTCTATGCATGTGAGAGTATTGGAGTACTAGCGATTTTCCATTTGTGGCATCAGATTTGTTCTGGGTCTCGTCTGAAGTACACTTACTACTGTTTTGTGTCCTGTTTGACTGCAGTAACTTTACACATGTAGTTTGTGTAAAGATGCCTGCCCCTCCTTAAGCCACTCCTAATTAGTATTAAGAATTCCCAATTTATCACCCATTTCCCCGTGCCTCCCATAGTTACTACTAAGTAGTAAACTTACATATTTAAGGATCTCGTCATGAAAAAGGTAGGAGAGTTGGAGGTGGAGATTTCCACTTATAGGTTTGTGAATTGCATTTTGTAGTGGGTAAGTAGCATTAATGTAGTATTACTTTACGTATTACAAAATGCACTTTGTGAGTCAGCCCCTTAATGTATATGGCCGGTGGACACAGTTAATTGTTGCTGTGTACTTGAATTCACAGAACCTTTCTCTGTGTGCTGTGCTTTAGAGTCACTCCCATACTGATTTAGTATGCTGAAATGGAGGATTTTTAAATGTGAGCACATGCAGAAAATAATTTTACATTTGTTAAACATTATTTTTAATATTAATAAGTTTCAGCATCATATGTTTTCTGAAACTGCACATCGGTTCTGGCCTGGAAAGATAACCCTTCCATGATGATTCATTATATGTATCATAAATTTGTAATGTTATTTTCCTCCTTCTATGAATCCAAAAGGACTCTTCCTAGTAGTAACAGTAATTCATATGTTATCAGCACTGTTGATGAAAAGGGTGAAATGGAATACACCAGTTCCTCTGCAACATTACATTGTTGCTAGCTTGCACCTGGAGTTGTAGTTTACATTCCTGTGAGCTTGAAAACCACCTACCTCAAGAGACATTTCCAGGACAGCTGCAGGTGCAACAGATATGCTAATTTTCAGTTATTTTCTCCATCTCAGCACATTCTGAATCAATGTGGTGTGCTTCCATTTCTCCCAGCAGATTATCCTCAGCTGCAATAAATACCAACATCTAGCTGCCAATTTTGTGTTTCTTAGTCTTGACAGATTATGACAAGGAAACTCCTTCTTCCACTGTGAATGCTTTTTGGCTTCCACAAAACTGAGATCTTTTGTTTTTATGATTTTTGACACTAATTGTGCCTCTTATTGACAAGAAAACATGCATTTTGTCATTGTTCTTTGACATTAATTTTGTCTTTCAACTGGTTTAATGCAAAACAGTGATTTTCAACCTTATGTTCTGTGCTGTCTCTGGTAGTTGTGAGCTGAGGCCTAAAGTATTCAGAATTTCAGTAAAATTATTTTAAATATTTTAGAGTAACTACATATCTAAAATTATTTGATTTTCAGTACATACATTTTTGCATTGCCTGAGTGATTACATTTAAAAAAGCGTTCTATTCACAAAGGTAAATTTATAAATGAGTAAATCTACACATGTAAATTTACTTATACATATTTTAGTAAATTTAGTACTTTTGACTAATCACTATTTCTGAGTGTAAAGTTACTACAAAGTGTGGGTATACATGTCTCCGCTTCATGGGAAAGTGGTTAGAGCCAAATTAATGAGTGTAAAGTTACTACTAGTAACATTTCTCATGTAAGTGCAGGACTCCACTAAGGGGCAGAGATCTCCTTATGATAAAGTGTGGGGAAAGTGTGAAAAGTGTATTAAAATTTTGAAAATCATTGTAAAACCTACATTTAGATTAAATATTAATATAAATTAATGTATATATTTATTTCAAATGTAGGAAAAAATATAAAATGAGATGCTGTATTAGCTTAATTTTGAAATAAACATTTATTTTGAATACATTAAAGTAAATTAAACATATTTTAAAATATGTATTTCAAACCCCAATATAAAATAAAATGAGTATATGTAATGTATTAACAAATTATTACAATTTATGTGTGTGATTAAGTTAAGTTTGGGTAAATGTTTTGAAGTATTTTTTAATTGTGTTTATAATTAAAGTGGTATTTATTTTACATACACACACTCACACACACATATATGTTTAACATTAAAGTAGATTTATATTTGTATACATTTCTATATGAGTGTGTTGCAGTACCTGTGAATGACTGTCTTTGATGCTAGATTGATGACTGTTTGGTGGCCTTTTGGGCCGAGCAACTTTAGAAATTTAGGGGCTTATCTACAAGCCCTTTGCTTAAAGGCAGTAAATCGGACATTGATTGTGAAAAGATATACTTTAAAGTCAATAATTAATGTTAACCTCAATATAAATTTAAGGATAGATTACCGTATTAGGTAAGGGTTTTTGTGCTGGTTACCCCATCCGACAAACCAAAGATTTGCACTGTGAGAATCTTTGTTAAGCCCTATTAAGAGAGATAGTATTTTGCTTTGCCAACTCTGATTTTATATACTATAAAATGTCATGACTGCGTGCCTCACAGTTTTCTTGTGAGAAAGGTTAGGCTCACTATAGGAAGCCTTAGTTGGTTAAGGTGACAAGCCAAGGTTAACAACTAGAGGACTGATTTGATTCACTAGGAAAAATATTTCTGATGCCTTGGGTCTAATCTTTTTGTTATATAAAGTTTTGATAATGCAATAGGCTTGAGATATTGATTGTGAATAGCATATGTTAAAGTCAATAGCTATTTAAGTATGGATTGATATTTCTCTGTATTATAGTTAGGTATTTTGTTACATAGAATATCACGGGTTACCTTTTTAGGGAAGGATTTTGAAATACTGTGGGGGAGAAGATTTGCATTGTGAAAACAAATTGCTAGAATCTATTCTTTGATGCCTGACAGGATTTAGTTAAAAAAATCATTAAATAATTTTGTATTTATTTTATTTGTATTTATTTTTAAGGTTTTATAAAGCGCGATCATGACCATCAGGATGTCGAAGCGCTGTACATAGAGAGCAAATGATGGTTGCAATACAGTAAAGACATCTGTCACTTAAGATATGTCAGAGTTAGAAAAGCATGATATAACACAATCATGTACAGTATCAAATAGGGATCAGGACAGTTTCAAAGGAGATCTCATTGACAGAAGTTGAGGAGCAAGTCATAAAGAATACTGGTATACAGTATCAAATAGGGATCATGACAGTTTCAAAGGGTTCTTCTATGACATATGTTTTTTTTAGTAGTAAGGCTTTAACTTCCTTCTTGAAAGGCAAAAATTTAGTAATTGCTCTTGTTGAGGATGGTATGGAGTTCCATATTTTCGGAGCATATCTACAAAAGTATAAAAGTATAGCACTGTATTTTCCTTTTTTTAATCTGGTTGGTTCTAGTGTGAGGGATTTAGAGATTCTAGAGTCCCTTCCGCCTTCTGAAAGGTTGATCCTATTTGCAATTTATTTAGGGCCAGAATTGGGGGGGCTTTGTATGTTATGCATGCAACCTTCAGTTAAATCCTAGCTTCAACTGGGAGCCACTGGAGGGGGATGAGTGATGGGGAAAATACGATCATCATGGTGTGTGACTGTTAAAAGTCTTGCTGCTGCATTTATCGTTGTTTTCATTGGGGCTGGGCTTGCTTTCAGCAGACCTATGAGTGTGGCACTCCGATAGTCTTATTTCGAAAGCTCTAGAGATTGAACCACAGTTTTGAGGTCTCCTAGCGGTATGAGGGGTTTTAATTTTCTTAGAATGTGCAGATGTAGGTTGACACTTCTAGATGCAGCTTGTATGCAGGTTTGCATGTTTAGGTTTGAGTGTAGTGCGATGCCTATTGATTTTATGGAGTCGCAGGTGGTTGTACTGCTGTTTAGCAAATTGATATATGCATATGCATATATATGTGCATTGCTGCATTGTACATTTGCATATGAGCATTCTAATAAATAGACTGGATGTTTAGGATTGGATGTATATATATATATATAGAATATATATATATATATATATATATATAAAATATAAATATATATATGTGAGACAATATGTATATATATACATATATATATGTGTGTGTGTGTATATATATATGTATGTATGTATGTATGTACGTATGTTTATATACACATATATATATATATATATGTATGTGTATATATATATATATATATATATAAAATCCCTGGACAAAAAAATGTTACAGGGACGTTATAGTTAGGGTCAGAATTTACTCACAGAAAACCATAGAAATTCAGCAGTTATAGTTAGAGTTCTTTCAAGTTACTATAACTCGCCCCCTAAGGTAACTATAACTCGTGCCCTTGCCATGCACACTTTCCTTATCAATAATTTTATTGCAAATGTAGCAGTGATCATATCAAAGATGGATCTCATCAATAATAAAATATATGGAGAATTTAGCAGTGCATAGGGAAGGGTGCGAGTTATAGTTACTTAAAAAGAACTCTAACTGCTGAATTTCTATGGTTTTGAACGAGTAAATTCAGAACCTAACTATAACATCCCCATAACCTTTGTTTTTTCATTGAATGTCTGTGATTTTTTAATGTGAAGTAATTTTAATTACTATATGTTATTCCAACCCCCATTGCACACGGCCTTCAGCCTTGCACAGCGAGGTTTGTTCGTAAGGCCTGGCCTGCAGCCAGGCCTTACAGCCACACCCTTATAGTCACCCAACCCCGCGCCACACACAGCCTTTGGCCAGGCGCAGCGCAGGTTGGCAACAGAGCCTGTCGCTTTCAGTGGTCTGTGAGTGTGGGCGTGCGTGTCTGAGTGGGTTTGAAAGAGGGTGTGTGTCAGTCCAGGAGTGCTTGAGTGGGTGCATGAGTGCGTGCATGAGTGTTTGAGAGTGTGTGAGTGAGTGAATGTATGAGTAATTATTTAGTATATGAATGAGGCTGTGTTTTTTCTTTCCATTTTTTTCACCTTCACAAATATTTTGCAAATAATTTGTGAAAATTCATGGATTTTTATGAATATCATGCATGGTGATGTAAAATTATTTTAAACCCATAATTTGCCCCTAAAACACACCTATATTACACCCCTGGGGTCAGGGTACCTTGACCCTGATCTCTTGTGCCACTTTCAGGTGGCCACTTACAGTGCTTCTTTTTGCACGTGCATTCACAAAAGTTTGCAAATTTCCACAAAATATTTGTGACATAATTGTGAAGTTATCGCGGCCAGAGATATACAAATTTGGATTTCCCTAAATTTCTCATAAACTACCAAATGGATTTACACCAAAAAAGTGAAAGCACAATCTGTGTGCCAAAAGCTAGCCTTCAGTCAATTTAGCTGTAATTCCATCCTGTGGTTCGGGCTGTAGAAGATCATATGGGAATAAACATGGGAAATGCAACTTTTTTGACACCCCCTTTTTCTCGGCCCCCGCTTGATGGATCATCCAGAAATGTTCTGTGTGCAACAAGAATCACCACTTTTCGTTAAGATCTGTGAAATGGTGCAAAAGAAATAGGCAAGTCAAAAAATGCTTTTTTTATGAAACCTTGGTCCGAACTATAACCACCTAGTGGCGACCCCCAAAAATGCTTTAAGAGATGCTACTGAATATATTCTGGTGGGCTGTTTTACCAGCCCACAGTAACTGGCAACCTCCACAAAGTGCAACCTTCAGCTATGATTAGTGAGAGATGGCTGCAGGCCGTCAGCTGCTGCAGAGCAAATTCATGAATGCAGAGTACTAGCCATTACAGCTTTCTGTCACCTATATATATTAGCTAGTGGCGGTTGCCAGCAGGTAGTTATAGTAAGGACCTAGTTTCCATAGGAAACTAGTTTTTTGACTTGGCTATATCTTTGGCACAGTTTCACAAATCTTCATTAATTATTCTAAAAAAGTGTCCTCTAGGGTTTTGTTTTACATGTAAAGTTTCAGGATGATCCATCAACAGGGAGCTGAGAAAAAGGGAGGATCAAAAAATGTGTGTTTCCCATGTTAATTTCCATACGAATTTTGAACATGAATATAGCCCAAACTACTGGACAGAATTACACCAAATTTGGCACAAAGGTAGCTCTTAGTCCAGAAAGCATGCTTTTTGTTATTTGCTGTACATCTGTTCAGCAGTGTCGAGAAATTAAAAGAAATCCAAATTAGTATATCTAGGGCTGCGTCTAAATCGCAAATACTCCAGATCGTGTGCAGAGATATAATTGGATGGCGACACTTCAAACAGGAAGTGTTGGCAGACATTTTGGGAATCGGACTCAGCCAAGTCCTAAACAAAAATATAAAACAAAAAAAAGGGGCAGTCTATAATTATCTAAACCCCCTAGTCTTGATGCTGGATTTCCCCTGCAACCCTGCCAAGGCAAAAAAGCATTTTTTTTTAAATGTTTGCTACAAAATTTCTGCAAATTTGTGAATTTGCAGCAACAATTTAAAAAAACAAGTGCAGGCTCCGATGCTAGTTTTCAGTTTAACCCTCGGGTGGGCCGGAACGTGCAGCTTGCAATCACTCCAGCTGGCCTGCCGATGCCAAGACTGGACTTGCAGGACTATTCCCTCCCATTAAATGGATGGGGTAGATACCTCAGGGGAGCACTTGACTCACTATTTACTCCCACAGATTCCCTTTTGTGAGCCATTAGGTAGGATTACATGCCCCCCATCTCTTATCAATTATCTCTCTGCTTCCAGAATGCATCAATCTGCTGCTCCTGTGTTAGCTGTCAGTCCCGGGGCAGGAGTGGATTATGAATGTTTTCTCGGACTTGGCAGGGGCTTTGACAGCACCTACCAAGCCAGAGCAATCACTCTACTTCCAGTGGCCGAGAGTTGTCATAGTGCTCTAGCCCACTTGAAGCAGTGGTTCATCTCTTTCCCTGCCTGCAGAGAAGCGGGCAGGGAAAAAGAAGAAACAATTGCTCTCACACACAGGGAGCAGCATGATGTTTAGCAGCTTCCTGTGTGCAAGAGCCCCCTCCACAGTCCCATTGCACACTGGGTGCCCTGGGGGCACCCAGAAGAGATGGCTTGGCCTTGGGGGATGGGGTCCATAAGGCCAATTTCATCCTGGGAAGGAGGGCCGTGTGGCCCCACTCCCCCATTTTATTTATGTCTGGGCCCTGGGGTAAGGGACCCCAAGGGCTGAAATTGGCCCAGGGAAGGGGGGTGTGTGGCCCCCACCCCATAGAATGATGGCCGGGCACAGGGGATGGGGTCCCTGAGACCAAAATCAGCCGGGGAGGGGAGCTGCACCACTATCGCCTCCATTATTTTAGGCCTGGGGGTTGGGGGATGGGATCCCTAGGTCCAAAATTGACCTGGGGAGGGAGACTGAATGGCCTCCCTCCTCCATTTGCTTTTATGACCAGGCCCTGGGAGATGGGGTCACCGGAGAAAAAATCGGCCCTCAAAAAACAGCACTCATGCACACACAGACTCACAGACTTACAGAGACAGTTATAGACTCACTTACAGACACTCACACACTCACTCACAGACCCACTCAGAGACTCATACACCGACCAACTCACAGACCGACTCAGAGACTCACTCAGAGACTCAGACACCCACTCAGACCTAGTCAGACACTCATCCACTCACTCACAGACCTACTCACAGACCCACTTAGATACTCATGCACCCACTCACAGACCCACTCAGACATTCATGCCCCCACTCACAGACCCACTAAGACTCTCATACACCCACTCACAGATCCACACAGACACTCACACACAAACTCACAGAGACACTGTCAAACCCACTCTTACACCCAGTGACACCCTCTCACACCTACTCTCACCCTCCGACAGACACTCTCACACCTACTGTAACACCCTGAGACATCTGCTGACGCCTATTCTCACATGCAGTGAGGTTTGGCCACAGGGCCTGCCTGTGGCCAGTCGCTGCGACCAACCCCTATAACAACCAAACCCTGCATGGCCCCACCCTCCTTAAGCTGATATTGTCTCTGGGGACCCCATCCCACAGGGCCCAGTGTAAATATTTAATTGTTGGGGGTGGGAGCGGCTATGTGCCACCCCCAGGCCAATCTCAGCCATGGGGTTCCCATCCCCCGGGACCTGGCCTAAACATTTTTTTTGGGGGGGGGGGGGAGAGTGGGGTGCGGCCCAGTGGCTAACAGCTGCAGTTCATGGCAGAAGGCTGTGTGCAGCGGTGGTTGGATTAATGTATAATAATGAAAATTACTAATGTTAAAAAAACATAGAAATTTAATGAAGAAAAAAATAAAGGGTACAGGGACATCATAGTTAGGAAAAATAATTTTAAAAACCATATAAGTTCACTGAAGGCTCACCCTGTCCATACTTAAACTGCCCCAGCTCCACTTCCTATGCCCATATGGGCAATGCACCTGTGAGACTAATAGACTGGATTCTGCCATGGACATTCCTCCGCCATCACCCCTCACCATTTTACTACCCCCTCCAATATTGAGCACTTAAATAAACACACCTAAAGCACAAAACAATCTGGAGTCTGTCTGTGATTTTGAAATAGTGTATTAGCAAATACAGTGACAAAATGCTCGTTCAATTGTAATGTCAACATACCTATGTCACACAGCTCTAGTCCATGAGGAATCTAAGCAGACATCACACAGTGGGACCCACATCTGTGAAATCGTAAGGGAAAGTGACAACTCAGTGACCATACACTGGATGAAAACGACAGACAGTAGAGAGGTAGTAGTGTTAAAGTACATGTAGTAGTCAGGTCTGTACTCTTACCTGCGTCTCACTGGAAATATTGCTGGATCACTGAGTCCCTGTTGTTCATGTCTTTTTCCTCTGCTTCCTCGTCTTCACTGTCCACAGGCTCCACAGCTGCCACAACACCGCCATCTGGACCATCCTCCTGCAGAAAAGGCACCTGTCGTCGCAAAGCCAAGTTGTGAAGTATACAGCAGGCCATGATGATCTGGCACACCTTCTTTGGTGAGTAGAATAGGGATCCACCTGTCATATGGAGGCACCGGAACCTGGCCTTCAGGAGGCCAAAGGTCCACTCGATCACCCTCCTAGTTCGCCCATGGGCCTCATTGTAGCGTTCCTCTGCCCTTGTCCTGGGATTCCTCACTGGGGTCAGTAGCCATGACAGGTTGGGGTAACCAGAGTCACCTGCAAATGGCGAGGGGCAACTGTTAGACGCCCACTAACCTGTAGGGATATCCCCAGACAACCATTCCCACTGTCTTGCTTCCAGGTGCTCACCTAAGAGCCACACATGGTGCCTCTGGAGTTGAATCATCACATAAGGGATGCTGCTATTCCGCAGGATATAGGCATCATGCACTGAGCCAGGGAACATGGCATTCACATGGGCGATGTACTGGTCTGCCAAACATACCATCTGTACATTCATTGAATGATAACTCTTCCGGTTTCTGTACACCTGTTCACTCCTGTGGGGGGGTACCAAAGCCACATGGGTCCCATCAATGGCACCTATGATGTTGGGGATGTGTCCCAGAGCATAGAAATCCCCTTTCACTGTAGGCAAATCCTCCACCTGAGGAAAAACGATGTAGCTCTGCATGTGTTTCAGAAGGGCAGACAACACTCTGGACAACACGTTGGAAAACATAGGCTGGGACATCCCTGATGCTATGGCCACTGTTGTTTGAAAAGACCCACTTGCAAGGAAATGGAGTACTGACAGCACCTGCACTTGAGGGGGGATTCCTGTGGGATGGCAGATTGCTGACATCAGGTCTGGCTCCAACTGGGTACACAGTTCCTGGATTGTGGCACGGTCAAGCCTGTATGTGATAATCACATGTCGCTCCTCCATTGTCGACAGGTCCACCAACGGTCGGTACACCGGAGGATGTCACCATCTACTCACATGTCCCAGCGGACGGTGCCTATGAAGGACAACAGCGAGCACAGAGTCAAACAACTCAGAGGTATGTACCCACAGTTTACACAGAACACCATTCATACACCAAAGGTGGCCTGTATGTGTGTTGAGTCTAGGCCTAGGTATGTGTGACGCAGTTGAAAATTAAGCCATGTGGGCCCCTGAAATGGCGGCTGCCTGACCTATAAAGTGGGACAATGGGATGTGAGGTAACTGCGCTGGCGTTGTACACCGTTGCGGTAGGCGGTCGAAGACTGCGGCGCAATGCTGCATTGGTTAACATTGGACCTTATGGGTCCCAGGAGCCAATGACGTTGTACGCCGGCGGTGACGGTACGCACCGCCACGGAGGTGACCGCCATTTTCTATCTGTTCAATCACTCGATACCTGATCTTCGACAGGAGAGGACCTACACTGCAAGTGCTGCTGTGACCTCGGTCTGGAAGAGACAATGGCTCGAGTGTCTGGGGAAAGGGCCCCTGCCTTCACATCGGAAGAGTTGGAGAAACTCATGGATGGGATCCTCCCCCAGTACACGCTACTCTACAGTCCTCCAGACAAACAGGTCAGTACACAGGGAGCATGTTGTATGGGCTATGGCTGTGTGGAGAGGGCTGGATGTAAGAAGGAAGGGGGGAGAGCGCGGCGTGCATGAAACAACAGTGAATGCATGTGCCACATGGCAAGGGTAAGGATGGGGGCCAATCACTTTGACGGAGCAGTTGGTAATTACTTACTCTTCCCGCTGTACATTTCATGTAGGTCAGCGCCCACCAGAAAAAACAAATTTGGCATGCCATCGACAAGGACGTCCGGACCCTGGGGGTCTACGACAGACGGAGCACCCACAGCCGGAAAAGATGGGAGGACATTCACCGCTGGAGCAAGAAGATGGCGGAGGCTCAGCTGGGGATGGCCTCCCAACGTGGCAGGGGTGCCCGTCGCACCATGACCCCCCTGATGTTCAGGATCCTGGCGGTGGCCTACCCGGAGTTGGATGGGCGCTTGAGGGCATCACACAGCCACAAGGGGGTGAGTACAATCTCATTCTGATGACTTTGCGCGCAGTGGAGGGGTCTGGGTGGGGGAGGTGGGCTGTGGGTTTCCCGAGGCCAGGGCGAGTTCCGTAGGCAAGGTCTCTCCGTAAGGCAGGCCATGTGGCACCCCAACCCACCTCTGTAGAGTGCCAAGTACACCTAGTCATGCCCCTGTGTCATCTATGTGTGCAGATGTTGTCCATAGCCTTGTAGGCCATTTCCCAGGAATTGAACAGTGGAGCCCAAGAGCGCGGCGTAGTGCAGGGGGCTTCTGTGTCTGTCGTGTCCGCCAACGGTAGCGGTAATGCATGCACTCAACATGTCTTTCTTCTGTCGTCCCCCCCCCCTTTTTGTGGTCTCCCTGTTCTTGTGTGCATTAGCAGCATCAAGCGGAGGAGCAGTGGCACCGGAGCACCAGGGGGCTGCATCCCACATGGCCATGGCGGGTCACACTATGGACTCGGACTTCACCAGTGGGACGGAGAGTGAGGGGAGCTCCACGGCGGGGACAGGAGCTGACACCAGTGATACGGACTCATCCTCTTATGGAAGCTCCCTTGTGGTGGTGGCAACATCTGTGCCACCCCCATCTACAGGTACAGCCGCCACCCCCCTTCCAGCACCGCCCTCCCAGCAGCCCCTCAGCCTTTGCCCGGTTCCCGCTCATCCGGGAGGGTGGGCATCACTTTCACCCCAGGCATCTCAGGCCTTGCCCCAGTCACCCCTGCTGCCCTCAGTGAGGACGCCATTGACCTCCTCAGGTCCCTCACTGTTGGGCAGTCTACCATTTTGAATGCCATCCAGGGTGTAGAAAGGCAGTTGCAACAAACAAATGCATTCCTGGAAGGCATTCATTCTGGTCAGGCAGCCCTTCAGCGAGCTTTTCAGACTCTGGCCTCAGCACTGATGGCAGCCATTGTCCCTGTCTCTAGCCTCCCCCCTCTAACTTGCTCCACCCTGACCCAATCCCTGTACCTCAGCCTATCCCAAGCACACCTATAGACCAGCATGCACACACGTCAACACATAAGGGAAGCTCAGGCAAACATAAGCACCACACATCCCCAGGCACTCACGCAAGCATCACACACATGTAGACACACCAACATCCACTGCCTCCACTGTGTCCCCCTCCTCCTCGCCTCCCTCCTCCCTTCCAGTCTCGTCTACACTCACACATGCATGCACTACCTCTACAGCCACTACGTCCCTCTCCAGCACACCCAACACCACACCCTGCTCACGTGCAGTCACCACCCCCACTACCATTCACACGTCCCCTGTGTCCTCTCCCAGTGTGTCTGTGACGCCCCCTCCCAAGATACACAAATGCAGGGACACACCCACCCAACAGCCATCCACCTCACGACAGCCTCCAGCGCATGCACCTTCACCCAAAGTCAGCAAACGAACACCTCCTACAACCACCACCTCTTCCTCCACTCCCAAACCCCCTCCAGCTACCCGTCCCAGTGTCTCCCAAAAACTTTTTCTGTCCAACCTTGACTTCTTTCCCACACGTCCCCCACCCCGTCCGTCTCCTAGGTCCCGAACTAGCACCTCAGCCACAACATCTACTGGACCAGTGGTGCCTGTAGTCACCGGAATCTGGAGTGCACCGGCCACCAGGGCAGCCAGTGTGGCACCGAGCCACAGCACAGACAGTCCCCCACCTGTGAAGTATCAGAAGTTGGCCAGTGCCCGGCGGGAGATGGGGAAGACTCCAGCCACCAAAACCGCTCCCAGGGGTCCTGGTGGGAGTGTGGAGTCAGCTGTGACACGTTCCAAGGTGGGGAAGGGCCACAAGAAACCCGGCAAGTCTGGGAAGAGCAGCACAGCGGAGAAGACCGCCATCATCCCCCCTGCCCAGGAGGCCACCTCCAGCACCAGCCCAGCTGCCCAGGACAGGACCGCCAGCACCAGCCCAGCTGCCAGGACAGGACCTCCAGCACAAGCCCAGCTGCCCAGTACAGGACCGCCAGCACAAGCCCAGCTGCCCGGGCGGGGCCCGCAAGCACTAGCCTACCTGCCCAGGAGGCCACCGCCAGCACAAGCCCCGCTGGGCCATGAAGGACCGCCAGCAAAAGCCCGGCTGGGCCATGAAGGACCGCCAGCACAAGCCCCGCTGGGCCATGAAGGACCGCCAGCAGCTGAGTCCCTGCAATGGAGACCGCCGCCTCAAGCACCGCTGAACAGGGCACCGGCATCTCAAGCACCGTTGCACAGGGCACCGCCATCTCAAGCACTGCTGAACAGGGCACCGCCGTCTCAAGCACCGCTGAACAGGGCATCGCCGTCTCAGACACCGCTGAACAGGGCACTGCCGTCTCAAGCACCGCTGAACAGGGCACCGCCGTCTCAAGCACCGCTGAACAGGGCACTGCCGTCTCAGGCACCGCTGAACAGGGCACCGCCGTCTCAAGCACCGCTGAACAGGGCACTGCCGTCTCAGGCACCGCTGAACAGGGCACCGCCATCTCAAGCACCGCTGAACAGGGCACCGCCGTCTCAGGCACCGCTGAACAGGGCACCGCCATCTCAAACACCGCTGAACAGGGCACCGCCGTCTCAAGCACCGCTGAACAGGGCACCGCCGTCTCAAGCACCGCTGCACAGGGCACCGCCGTCTCAAACACCGCTGAACAGGGCACTGCCGTCTCAAGCACTGCTGAACAGGGCACCGCCGTCTCAAGCACCGCTGAACAGGGCACCGCTGTCTCAAGCACCGCTGGCCCATGAGCGGCAAGGGCACTGACACAACTGAGTCCGTCACAGGGTGAATGATGCACTCTGGACACAAAGCCCCCTCCAGAACCAGTGGAGACTGTCATCCACTCACCCAATCCTTGGCAGGATGAAGCACTCTGGGCACCAGTCCCCCTCCAGAACCAGTGGAGACTGTCATCCACTACCTCTGTCCTTAGCAGGATGAAGCACTCTGGGCACCATGCCCCCTCCAGAACCAGTGGAGAGATCCATCCACTACCTCTGTCCTTAGCAGGATGAACCACTCTGGGCACCAGTCCCCCTCCAGAACCAGTGGAGACTGTCATCCACTACCTCTGTCCTTAGCAGGATGACGCACTCTGGGCACAAGTCCCCCTCCAGAACCAGTGGACACTTTCATCCACTACCTCTGTCCTTAGCAGGATGAAGCACTCTGGGCACCATGCCCTCCCCAGAACTAGTGGAGACTGTCATCCACTTGAGAGACTGTGGCTTTGCACTCCCCAGGATAAAGCAGTGGGCAACCCACCCACTGTAGAGACTTGTGAGACTGTGGCTTTGCACTCCCCAGGATTGAACAGTGGGCAAACCACCCACTGTAGAGACTTGTGAGACTGTGGCTTTGCAGTCCCCAGGATTGAACAGTGGGCAAACCACCCACTGTAGAAACTTGTGAGACTGTGGCTTTGCACTCGCCAGGATTGAACAGTGGGCAAACCACCCACTGTAGAGACTTGTGAGACTGTGGCTTTGCACTCCCCAGGATGGAACAGTGGGCAACCCACCCACTGTAGAGACTTGAGAGACTGTGGCTTTGCACTCCCCAGGATGGAACAGTGGGCATGTGGCCCCCTCGTGGATTTGGCATTGTGCACTCAAGCGGCTGAGGTGCCCCCCCTTTCCCTCCCCCTGAGGTGCCTGTTTAGTTGCTCTCTGATGCCCCTGCAGTGTTCTCTCCGTCATGGTCGAGGATCTTGTGTGGGCCTCGCCCATACCGTGTGGTCTCAGTGTTCCACGGACATTATTAGAGCACTACCTGGACTACTATGCTTGGTACATATTTTGTACATGGTGTATATATATATTTCTGCCTACTTGCTTTTAATATATTACAATGGTTACACTCATTTTCTATTGTCTTTGCATTCTTCCGGGGGGCTTGGGGGGTGTAACTGTCATGTATTGATATGCATTAGTGTGTGTGTTGTAGTGGGTGATGGTGGGGGTGTTGCGTGTGTATGTCCCTATTTTTTCCCTCCTCCCTCCCCTGTGTCATAGGTGCAGTACTCACCGTGGTCTTTGCCGCTGGCGTTCGTGCTCCTGGTAGAGGAGCAGGAAGACTATTGCAGGTAGAATTTGGAGTTCCGGATCCATGGCGTCCTCCTTCCTCGTGGGGTGTGTAGAGGTGAGCGTTTTTCCTTCGGGATTTCTGTTTCCGCCGTGTTTTTATCCACTGTGAATCTGCCCCGGAAAAGGTGGCGGATTGGCCTGTCATAATAGTGTGGGTGGTACATAGTCCTCCGTCTGTCTGTTGGCGGTGACCACCGCGCTGTTTGTTTGTACCGCCACTCCGGTCGGAGTGTTAAAGTGGCTGTCTTTATTGGCGGTTTCCGCCACGGTCATAGTAGCACATTTTTTACCGCCGGCCTGTTGGCGGTCTTACCGCCGTTTTATCACCATCCGCCAGGGTTGTAATGACCCCCATTGTTTTTTGAGCCCCCCTTTTCCCGGCCCCTGCTTGACGGACCACTCCCAAACTTCCTGTGCGCAACAAAAATCACTTGGCCACTTAAAAAAAAAAAATATATATATAATTTTTCAATGGAAACATGGTCCTAACTATAACTACGTACTGGCCAGTAGGTTATGGATATATATATATATATATATATATATTTGCCACCCCACCATGAGCTTACCGCGTTTTAAGCGGCTGGAGTGCGGCGAACCAGATATATATATATATATATATATATATATATATATATATATATATATATATATATATATATACAGAGAGAGAGAGAGAGAGAGAGAGAGAGACACAGAAAGAGAAGGTGCCATCGGTGTTCAACCTTTGGTCTGTCTGTCCTTTACGTTTTGCTTCCATCCATGACTGCATTGAATCAGTCCACATCAGTCACTGGCTATCTTTCCATTGGAATCACTGCGGTTTTTGATCACGTATACCTCTACTTGAAAATGAGTGTGCTTCAGTGTCTGACAAGTTGGCCAGTCCTTTAGTTTTTAATGATTTTTCCATCCATAGTTCCTCTTTAATTTCTTTGCTTCACCTCTTTTTATATAAATGGTTTAAAGTGGGAACTACAGCTCTCCTTCAAGCAGTGCTAATGGGTCATTCGCTTGCTGCTCAATTCATCTGCAGTGCACCGCATCCCACATGGCCACTTCTTCTAAAGCTGTAGACCAATATAGACTGTTGCCTTTAGAGTCTCATTGTTTTACCATTCTAAGATGGCCTAAACATTGTTTTTAAATGTGGTGGCCATCCTGCATCTTTAAAACTACACTAGACTATTTACAATACCTCTCTGATATGAACACTGGCTGCTAAGCTTAGTTTTATTATTACAAGCATGTGCCTGCTGTTTTTGGAAGGCAGCATGTTTCTTTTCCTACTTGTATTCTTTTAATCTGCATAGGTTGTTGCATTTGTATGTGTTTTGTTGCAGCTATATCAGAGGGTGAATACAAGAACCAGTCAGTGGATAAATGAATGGATGCAAAGATAAGTGACAGTGCGTGTATGATGACTTAGTGAGTGCTTAAAACCATAAATGACAGAAAAGGAACTTTCATTCGTAAGCTAAACCTACTGCCATTGCCATTTACTTCTGTGGAATAATTATTTAACAAATGTATTTTCAATGTGTCCTAATGTCTTTGTAGTCCAGGATTTGAGTGTGCTATGTGGGAATAAAGTTGGGTTTCAAACCAGTTAGGGCGCACATAGAATTAAAATTAAAAAATACCAGTTGCACATATTCTACTGGTCAACTTGGAGAATATTTTTAAAGCTCAATGCACATCGAAAGAGTTGATTTGTTTGATTAAGTGCATTTTGCAGTCAGAAAGCACATTTTTAAACACAATTCTGGCGGCACCCTGTTAGAACAATATTAGAACAATTGCAAAGATGAATGCTTCAAATGGCATTGCAAATATTTTTTCAAACCCCTAGCCTGAATCATCAGGACCAAAATGACTTTATCCCCTCATGGTAATTATAGCCTAAGGCTATTGATTTTTCTTTACACTTGTTATAGCCCAGCAGGCATAATATTGCTTGTGACAGGGAAAGTTTTTGGTCTTATGAGCTGGGACGTTTTCTAAGGTGTTCTACCAGCAATGGCCCTAAGGGCAAACAATTTCCTAAAATGTATAATGCCAACGACTTTAGCATTAGGCTTTATCTGGATGATCTGGTGTTGTTTCTGTTCCTGGATAAATATAAAGATTGCTTTCGACATAGTCAATGATTAGACAGTTTTGGGAGAGTCCAAATGTGACAATGCTGAGACTGAGGTGTAACGTTCAATGAAAACATCAAGCCCTTCTTTCTTTTTGTACGCTATTACTATAGTAAGAGACCTCCCCAATGACCTCTTTCCCAACAGATTCCTTCACTAGCATCTTCTAACAGTGCATCTTACCTATCCATAGCCCCCTTTTGACCTTCATTTAATTTGTCATATAAAGCTGTTGATTTCAGTGTAGGGTGTCAGAGTACTATAAATCACGCACACGTTATACTCAGACAATTAAAAGTATGCGTGTAAATCAGTGTACAGGAAAAAAGAAAAGACAATGAGGACTACAAGGTATAGGCTTTACATATAATACATAGCAGTAGGCTGCATATGTTAAGAGGGATTGGTCTGGAAAAGCACAAACTGAGGATTTAAAATGCACCACAGTGGTTGGGGTTGGCTTTTTTAGCAGCATTAGGATAATGAAAGACTGGGAAAAAATATTACTTTCTAACCTATACCTTGCAGTTTGTATGCAGCTCTTTGATGACAGTTCATAGGTCATTGTTCTATATTAGTTATGTATGAACTGCAAGCAACAAAAAGATGTCTGTAACAAAAGCAGCAATCCACAGAGCTATCCACATAAAATATGTCTGTTATCTGCATGGTACACATTTTTTGCTGAAGGCATAGCAACCCTCTACTTTTCTTTATGATGAATCAAAACTGCCACTAGACAAAACTTTGATCTTTCTCCAACAGGAACATTAAACACTAAAGTAGTCTTGACATTTTATCTGTTGCCTGAAAATGGGTGGGCACACAAGGAACTCTGCAGCAGCTGTTTTTAAACCCATGAGTTATTTCTAAACAGAGCAATCTCCATCCTTGGAGCTCAGCACAATGCACTAAAGCTGGCCCTGTGTACGGGTACATTGAGAGATGGGATCAACTCCAATCACTTTAATTGGCAGGGTGTCTCTGGTAAAAAAAAAATATTCTACCTGTTTTCTTATTTTCTGATCTGTCATGAATTCTTTAACATTAGTATCTTTTAGAGACCTGAACAGCAGGTCTAAGATCAGGCTAAGGAAACTTTACCCTTACAGTGAAGAAGGTTGGGTTAGTTCTCCCAGAATTTTGTGATTACTAAATTACATCTTATGGAATACTTTATGCTAGACATAACAAGCTTGGCATTTTTTTATGGGATGCTAGTAAAGAAATACATTTGCCTCTTTCATAAAAAAGAAACACTGGTTAATCCAAAACTAGTTCTTTATCCATTTTTCAAGCCTTTTGTCATCCAGTATTCACAAAAACTTTGACAACTGCACATTCTGCAAACCCCTTATGAGAACTCCATAGGAGGGGCATGCATACATTAAAATCTTTAGCATATCAAAAGATGGGAGCATCGCGGAATGAGGTGAAGTGGGCTACAGGACGATTACGAACACCAAAATAGATTCATATAAAGGGTGGTATCAATTTTCAAATGGTCTTGTCCTTTGAAAATTCTAGGTATGAAAGAATTCCTCAACGGGCTAGATATTTTAGGATGATTAAAAATGGTGAGGGACTTGTTTTAGAACAACATAGAAAAATGCAGATCGACTTTCCCGCATTGGCTGAAATTTGCAATCATAATCTAAGAGCATTGGCATGGGCACTTTTTAAACAATGGTGGTATAGGCTCAGTGGATGGTTTATTAGTCCCTATCCGTCTTCATAAATGTAATGAGTTAATCTATCACTGACACCCTACATGCCTAGGTCATATGATATGATATTTCCCTTTGATTCAGCAATCATGGCACATGGTGTTATTTTATGCAACTATTTTTTTAGGTTGTGGTGTGATTCTGGATGCCAAGTTAATATTGTTGGGAAGATCCATGTAGGAAGAACTTCTCATGAGGTGTGTAGATGGTGGTTTATTGCTATCCTAGGCACTAGATCTATGATTACAGATCAATAGGAAGTGAATGACCCTCTGCTTTTTCAATCATAGGCAAAACAAATTAAAAAGATGTGCATTTTAGAAAAAATATATATTTTAAATGTAAAAAAGTCCAGCACTTGTTCGAGCATGACATAGAAATACAAGACTCTTATTGAAGAGTTATTCTTAGAACTTTCCTTTTGTTTTTTCAAAATTGTGGCAGATTACATTAATTGAATTTAAGCCTTGAAATTCAATCCAAATAGATTTTGCTCTTCGCATAATGTGTATTTTTTATGAATGCCTACTGCAGTACTAATGTATATTTCCAAGGGAACGAATAAAATATATTTAAAGAAAAAAAAGACCCTAGAGTACATGTAGATGTTCTCCAGTCACACAAACAGCCTTCTGCATCTTGCTAACTGAGAGGCTTACAGCAATCCACTAGTTATACCCGTGTGATTTTACTGAGAAATTCCGGTATGGTGCAAGGGGTCTCAAGCATGATCTCTGGCAGGAGAGTGTGCCATGACTGCAACAGGGATGCATGAGTAACTTTGTGGAAGCTGAACCTCTATAATCACCTGAACCCCATTATTAAACAAAATAAAATATTGGAAGTATAAAGGGCCGAGTTCCAGGTCGAAAATATGGCAAAATTGCATTTATTACCATATAGTCAAAATGTGGCACAGAGAAAAATGCCTGGAGTGGCATGTAGGCTGAATACAAGGGTACACATAATGCAAGATTTCCTGTCAGGGGGAATCAAACACAGCCCTGGCAAAAAATGTTCATACCAGGCCCGCTCCATGTGTTTCCTCACACCATATCTATCCATCCATCCATCTATCCATCCTCTCTCTCTCCTCTGTCCCCTCTCTTCCCGCACTCTGATGGCTTTCCTCTACCAAGCCTTTTCACCCTCTTTCTCTCTCTTGAACCCTCCCTCTGTCTACTGCAATGAATATTTGGGAGATGGGTAAAGTGACAGAGGCGTCAGCAGCGACCCTCGACTATCAAACATAGCCTCCAAGGGCTGCAGCACACTGGGGGAAATGTCAAGGGAAATAAATGGCCAGTACAGCCCTATTTGCTGTATCCCCAGATACTCTTATCACCATAAAAGTAACTTCAAATATTAGTAAATTCTTCAGCATTTTAAAACGTGTTTTTGGGGAGGTATTATGAATTGAATAACTACATCTCTTTCTAAAATGTTTTTATGTTATGTGTGCAGTAAAAAATGTGTGTCTTTGTAACAGTTGATTCTAGGTGGCACTGAACCACTTGTTCCAAATAGTCGCTCCTTATCAGCTGTAACTTGAATATCTCTTTGTGAATTAATGTGCTCTACTATTTTTTATAAACTCAACTTTAAATATTGGTTTCTTTGCAAGCGTGATCGAACACACCTTACTATGTGTGTTTGTGATTTTCATTTTTTTGTAGAAAGAGCTCAAGCAATATTCCTTAAATGTGCATCTGTGGCTTTGATCCAGTACGTGAGCGGTAGTGGAAAATAAGGAAAACCGAGGTCTTTCTAAGATTAAACAGCTCCATCTTTAGTAAAGGTGGCAGTGTGGCTTGAAGCTATGGCAGCAGCATGTTATCCAGAATTGTAGAGTACCTAATGCATCACTTTGTGAAAAACCAATGCTATTTATAGGAATGGAAATGTGGAAGACATTACAATGTCGAAACCCATTGGCTGTGTTTGCGAACACATTAGTTACACTCTCCGACCATTTTATTTGTTCAGAGGCAGATTTTCTCATATGCTTTTTGATAATGAACGCCAGACAGTCTTGAATTCAAAGTACACGTTTTTAAGTGTACTTGATAGTTAGTTTTTATGGGTTAAAAGTATTAAAATAAAGACATTTATAATAATTTAGGAACAGTTCCACATAACAGAATTTATATAATGATATTCTTAAGTGCGCTTCAAATATATGTTAGTTCTCAGAAAAAATGATTTGAGCAGTGGTCGTAAAGTTTTGAGTATTTTTATTAGTAGAACCAAATCATAATGGGCTGAGTATATTAGACATATATCATTTATCATGAAGTGACAGACCCTTAAACCAGAACTCATGTGAAATATAAGTGAAGGAGTGCAGAACTGCACACCCACCCATAATCTCGGGATTTAAATGTAAATGTGTGCATTGGCATGTAACATGTTAGCACATGCTAGTCCCTCTTTTCACTGGATGCACTCAACAGCATCATGTTGTGCAAAAGACACCTCTGTGAATAGATACCTTTTTTTCAATTGCTACACTGGCTGTAACTGGCTCCTGCCTGTCGCTTTTATTACCTATTTATCAAACAGTGCTAAAGCTAAAATCACTTGAAAATGTTGTTTCTTTCAAACTATAACTTTGTACCCCATGACTGATTGGCACAAAACTTGACCTACCAATAAAAACGAATCTTTCCAAGTTTCAGTCAAATTATGTGTTATGTAATATTGATTTGCATAGCACACTAATCACACGAGAGGAATGTGCAGATTCATCAGACATTGCCAAAGGTATTGTCAAATCAATGCAGTTTTAGTTCCTCCAGTTTTTAACTGGGTCCTTTTTTGATGGACCAGCACCAATTTGAAATTACCATGCAGGGTAAATATTCCCAAAGTTCATGCATATTTGGCGAATAATGGCAATGATACACACAAATAAATGGCCTTTTTAACACTAAGTGCAAGATGTACAACTATTTTCTTTTTGACTCGCAATTTGTGATTTTTTGCTAATCGCAAATTCTGAGTCGCAAAACAAAATGTACAACAGTGTCTCAGACACTGTTAGCGATTCCCAAATGGGTCACAAGGGACCTGCCTCATTAATATTCATGAGGTTGCTTGCAATTTGCGACCTATTTGGCAATGGCCTGCTGCTGTGCTTTTTAAATAAAGCAGTTTTTTAAAATGCCACCCGTTTTTCTTAAAGTAAAACAGGATGCATTTCAAAAATAAAAATGAAACGTTTGAGTTTCAATTTTTCAGGGTAGGTAGTGGTCTGTGGGACCACTGCCCGCTCCGAAAAAATATTGGCATCCCCATTCACAAAGAGAAAGGGGTTCCCTGGGGGCCCCATCCCATTTAAAAATGAATTACTACAAATTTGAATTTGGTGGTAACTGCGATTGTTTTGCGACCGCATTCATGGTCCCAAAACAATCATACCTGGCCTGTAAGTCGCTATTAGGAAGGGACCCCTTGGAACACCCCTTCCTAATAGCGAGTCGCAATCCCTATTTGGTGAGTTGGTAACAGGTTGCCGACTCGCAAAATAGGGATGGTCATTTGCAAATTTTGCCATTTGTGACTGCAAAATAGTTTTGTACATCTGGCCCTAAAATCTCAAAAACTACTGAACTGGTCCACTCCAAATCATGAAAAGCTGCTTTCATCCTCAGTTTCATGCAGATCTTTTCAGTGGTTTTTGCTGTTACTGAGAGCAAAACTCCCCATGCCTTTAACTTCTCTCCCCTGCATGGAAATGTACGAAAATTTATAAGCCAGACTTTATCTCAGTACGTTAAGAGAGTGCCAATTTTGTACACATCTGTCCATAGGCATCACAGTTATAGGCAAATCAAATAATCAAACAATGTCCTTTTAAAGTGTGGCTGAAACCAAAACTACAAAGTGGTGACTGCCAGTGTCTGTGTGTGTGTATGTGTATATATATATATATATATATATATATATATATGTATATATATATATATATATATATATACATATATGTTAGAAATTGGATCCTTTGTTGGCCATCAGGTTACCCCCTGTCCAAGCAAGAACTGTCACTCTAGTTGGGGTAAGTCACACAAAATCCAAACTATCCTGTGCCCACCCTCTGGTAGCTTGGCACAGAGTAGTCAGGCTTAACGTAGCAGCCAATGTGTAAAGCATTTGTGCAATAAGTCATGCAATAACACAGTGCAAACACAACAAAAATACACCACACAGGTTTAGAAAAATATAGAATATTTATCTGAGTAGATTAAGGTCAAAACGATCAAGATTTGATAAATACAAGTTGAAATATCACTTCTGTAATGAAAGATAGAATATTTTAATTCTTAAAAACAGCAATGGTCTCTTGGGAGCGCAAAGTACCTGGTTTGCGTCTAAATTATCTGCACAGGACCACAGAGGAGGAGATGCGTGGAAAACGGGGAGGTGTGCGTCGGTTTCTATGGGTGCACACAGATGATGTGTTGATGCTTTTCCATGCAGCAAGGGCTTTGCATAAATTTCTGGCGCTCAGACTTGGATCCTCCTCGGGTTTCAGGGTACTTGGATGCCCCGGGGACGATGCAGAGAACTCCTGGGCGTGCATGAGGAAGTCACATCAGTTGCATCGATTCGGTGGGCGAAGCAGGGAAATTTCTGTTGCATGGCAGGCATGGCGTCAATTCCTCTCGCAGGAATTCGGGCTGGGTCGTTCCTGCTCGACAATGTGCCAATCTGGTAGCCCATGCGTAATAGTTACGGTCGCAATGCTGGCGCTGCGTTGATCTCCACTGGTGGGTGCACTGTTCCGGTTCGGTGATGTGGTGATTTTCTCATCACAGGGCAGGCTGTTCGTCGATTCTGGCAGGCTGTGCGTCGATTTTCCCTGCACAAGGAGTTCTTCACAGAGATTAAGGCGGTCAAACCGCCAGGGCAGAGGGCCGCGGAAGCACCGCCAACAGGCTGGCGGTGCTTCATGGGCAATTCTGACTGCGGCGGTAAAGCCGCGGTCAGAAAAGGGCAACCGGCGGTTTCCCGCCGGTTTACCCCTGCCCCAAAGAATCCTCCATGGCGGCGCTGCTCGCAGCACCGCCATGGGTATTCCGACCCCCTTCCCGCGATCCTGGTCCTGGCGGTAAAAACCGCCAGGAACAGGATGGCAGAAACGAGTGTCATGGGGCCTCTGGGGGCCCCTGCACTGCCCATGCCACAGGCATGGGCAGTGCAGGGGCCCCCTAACAGGGCCCCATAATGATTTTCAGTGTCTGCCTAGCAGACACTGAAAATCGCGACGGGTGCCACTGCACCCGTCGCACACCAACAACTCCGCCGACTCCATTCGGAGCCGGCTTCATCATTGCTGGGGCTTTCCCGCTGGGCGGGCGGGCGGCCTTTTGGCGGTCGCCCACCCGCCCAGCGGGAAAGTCAGAATGACCGCCGCGGTCATTTGACCGCGGTGCGGTCTTCTGGCGGTCTCCGCCAGGCGGGCGGTGCCCGCCGTCCTCCGGGGTCGGAATGACCCCCTAAGTCTTTTTGACCCTGAGACTTTAGGAAACAGGAGGCAAGCTCTATCCAAGGCCTTGGAGAGCACTTCTCAGAAGAGCCAGAGGGCAGAAAGGCAGCAGGGCAACAGCAAGGCAGCAGTCATTTACAGAAAAGCAGTCAGGTGAGTCCTTTGGGCAGCCAGGCAGATTCTCTTAGCAGGTTGCAGGTTCTGGTTCAGAGTTTCTTTCCGAGGAGGTATCTTGTATAAAAGTATCTGAGTTGGTAGGGTCAGGGACCCAGGTTAAATACCCCTAGAAGTGCATAAGGTCCCCTTTCAGTACAATCCTATCTGCTAGGGTCCTAATAGGGGGTTTGGCTTTCTATTGTGTGCGGGCAGGCCACTCTCCTTTCAAATGTGAGTGTCAGGCCTTGTACCTACATAGCACCCTGCCCTATGGGTTACCTAGGGTCTACTTTAGGGGTGATTTATATGTAGAAAAAGGGGAGTTTAAGGCTTGGCAAGTACTTTTAAATGCCAAGTCAAAGTGGCAGTGAAACTGCACACACAGGCCTTGTAGTGGAAGGCCTGAGACATGGTTAAGGGCTACTTATGTGGGTGGCACAACCAGTGCTGCAGGCCCACTAGTAGTATTTAATTTACACATGTAGTGCACTTTGCTAGGGACCTACAAGTAAATTAAATATGCCATTTGGGTATGAGCCAATGTCACCATGTTCCAGGGAGAGAGCATATGCACTTTAGCACTGATTTAACAGTGGTAAAGTGTGCAGAGTCCTAAAGCCAGCAAAAAAGAGTTCAGAAAAAAAGAAGAAAGAAGGCAAAAAGTTTGGGGGTGACACTGCAGAAAGGCCTTTTCCAACAATATATATATATATATATATATATATATATATATATATATATATATATATATATATATATATATATATATTACATATATATTGTATATATACAGTATATACAGTGAATTGCTAACATTATTTTTAATTTATAGTTAGATATAATTAGGGGTGAGTGACATATTCTGCTTTACCGGCAGAATTGGCTGACTTTTGCCCATAGCATATTACGCTTGTAATGCAGAGTTCCTGCCAAATTCCGCCAACTGCCACATGGAGGAGTTTTTTACTCATGTGTGGCTTGAAAACAGTAAGCTGGCAAACGATATTTGGCATCCTTATACAAGGTTTTTGGTCAAAAGGAGGGCACTTGGTGAGATTTCACCAATACCTGCAGTCATGACGTTTACCGCCAGAAAGCTGAAGCTACAGTAGAAAATCTACTCGAGCGGCAGTAAAATCAGCTTGAGAAGCTGCATCCTCTGGTGCGCTGTGTTGTGCTGTTCACCTTGGTTTTTCAGTGCAGAATAAACTACCGTCGTTAAATCACAGCACAAGATGCGCGGTGTGCCTATTTTCACCCATTTGCGGAATTCCACGAAATCTCATGGAGCTTGTTTGAAAGAGTGCGGAATTTCACGGAGTAAAACTCTGCAAGTGCTGCCAAGGCCTATATATATTTACAATTCCTAACTATACCATCACTTTAACCTTTCTTTTTCCAGTGAATTTATATATATATATATATATATATATTTATATATATGTGTGTATATATATATATATGGTCACATAAAAGCGCGTCCAGTCTGCACCCAGCACGGCAGACTACGGTGGGGTGGCGAGCCCCTTAATTTAACTAACTAGAGTGGTCATTACAACCTCGCCGGTCTTTTTCCAAGACCGCTGAGGGACCGCTGTGCGGAAGACCGCCAGTGGTGGCGGTTTGCCGCTAGCCTATTATGACCGTTGGCAGCTCTCCGTCCTTTTACGGACGGAGAGCCGCCAACAGCCATACTGGCGGGAGGCAGGGAAGTGGAGGTTGCTCCACCTCCACCGCCACGCCAACAGAACACCGCCCAGCGAATCACGTCCTGTGATTCGCCGTGGCGGTGTTCTGTTGGCGGTGTGGTGTCGGCGGAGCTGCCCCCATGGCTCCCGTCCCCTCCCGGAGGATCGACGGAACAGGTAAGTCGATCGTTCATTTGGGGAGGGGGGTGGGGAGGTGTTGTGTGTTGTGTGGGTGCATGGGGGTGTTCGTCTGTGTATGTAGAGGGGGGTGTGAGTGCGTGTATGCTTGCGGGGGTGTTGCGTGTTTTGGGAATGAGTGCGTGTATGTCTGTGGGTATGTCTGTATGGATGTGTGCGTGTATGTTTGTATGTGGGTGTGCGTGTCTGACTGTGTGTGTGGATGTAGGCATGTATGTCGGCGTGTGTGCGTGTAAGTGTGTAGGTGGTGCCTGCGTGCAGGTCGTGTGGGTATGGGTGATGTGATGTTGGGGGTCGGGGTGGGGAGGGGGGCCCTGCCACCTTTGGGGGGTGGCAGGGGTGGTGGGGGGTGTAGAGGAGGGAGTCGGGGGTGGGGGGTGGGGGAGACCCCTATCAGTGCCAGGGAAGGAATTCCCTGGCACTGATAGTGCTTACCGCCATGGATTTCATGGCGGTTCAAACCGCAGGAAATCCACGGCAGTAAGCCGGGTCAAAATACTGCTGGCGGTATAGTGACGCCCGGCGGGCGGAACGGAGAACCGCCGGATGACCATGGCGGTAACCGCCATGGTCATAATACAAAAAAAAAGACCTCCAGCCCGTTGGCGGTCTTACCGCTGCTTCTCCGCCTTCCGCCAGGGTCATAATGACCCCCTAAATCTTTCCTTTCAAAAAATGGGAAAGGAAACACCGCAGTCACTTGCTTCTTCAAACAAACGTATTTATTCAGGCAAAAAATTAAACGGGCATCAAATTTCACAATTTCTTTTTTTTAAAGTCAAATACTGCTTTATTACCATACATAACTGTGGGCTTCCAGGGACACAGTTATTGAGCTGGCCTCGGGGAATGTGGTACGCATGCCTCTCCTCATTGATTTAAGTTCAGCTTCAGTGGCTGGGGGTCCCAGGGTCCGTAAATGGTTCAGGAGGGGGGCTGTGTGCCCCATTGCCCTTTTATCACTATGTAGCCCCAGGGGATGGGGTCCCTGGGGCCTTTTCAGGCTTTGGAAGTGAGCTGTGCACCTCCACCCCTTTTTATAGATGCCAGCCCCAAGAGATGAGGTCCTTGGGGCCTCCCAGAGGTTCAGGGAGGGGAGGGGAGTCATGCTATCCCTTCCCTAATTACTTGTGCCATTCCCAATATAGCCCACTCTTATTTTTTTTAAATGTTGTCATGGATTTGTGGATCCTCTTACAATTTGAGGAAAAGTTTTCCCAAAAAATGTATTTGACCTCAGGGGGGGTTCCTCTGGCATAGGGGAAGCAGGGTATCCCTTCTTTTTTTTTTTTTTTATACACTCCCAAGATGGCTGACACCAAATAATTATTGATGTGGTAGCAGCCAGTCAGATCTAAGCTTGAAAGCTGTTAGGTCATCTGAATTATATATACAAAGGCCCAGATTTATACTTTTTGCTGCAAAATTGCACAAATGCAGTTTTGCGGCAATAAGTGTAGCTGGCTTGCGCCATCATACGGGCACCGTATTTATTGAATAGCGCAGGCCGGCGCTAAACTTGGGCTAGCCTGGTGGGGGTGGCAGTAGGGAAGGAGGGGGTTGTGAGCCAGTAAATGGCGCTAGCCTGGTTTGAGGCAAAAAAAAATGCCTCTAACCAGATTAGCGCCATTTCCTGGTGCACAACCACCAAAAACATGACTCCTGTCTCATAAAAGACAGGAGTCATGCCCACCACCCCAATGGCCAGCACAGGGGACAAATGTCCCCTGGGCATGGCCATTGCACCCTGTGCCATGCAGGGGGCCCCAAGTTAGGGCCCTCAATGACACTTTAATTGCAAAAATAAAAATACTTACCCTACTTTCCTGGGATGGGGACCATCCTCTGGTGACCCTCTGGTGGGGTTGGAGGTGTTCCTGGGACTTGAGGAGGGCACCAGTGGACCCATTCCATGGTGTTTAACCATTGAAATGGGTCCACAGGTCCCCTAAATGCCTGTTCTGACCCAGGTGTTAAATAAAGGTGCCAAACAAGTTTGGCACCATTATTTGGCCCCTCCTGCCACCCTTGCATCATTTTAGCACCGGGGCTAAATATGGGGCTATGGGGATAGCACCATTTTTTAGAGGGCAACTCCTACCTTGCATCTCATTGACGTAAGGTAGGTTCACGCATCTAAAAAATGGTGCAAACTCCAATATTTTGACGTTAGACATGTCTAACATCAAAATATTAATATGGAGTTAGGATTGCACTAAATTTGCGTAAAGAAATTGACACAAATGCGGCGCACATGGAGTATAAATATGCCTCAAAGTTTTTGAGCATTAATTGTTCAGAAACTACTGAGTGGATTTACACTAAATTGTGAAAAGCATAATTTCTGGACCAAGATCCTGGACCAAATTTGGTGTAAATCCATTCAGGTGTTTGGGCGGGGGCTATGTCTAAAGTTCCTATATGCAAATGAATGGGGAAAATGCATCTTGCCCCCCCTGATAAAAATGAATAGGGAAAATGCATTTTGGGACCTCCCTTTTTCTCAACCTCTGCTTGATGAATCTCCCAGAACCTTTCTATGCACAAAGTAGGAAAAAGAAAGCAGAATTTGAAATGCAATGAGTCTAGCATTTGCTCGAATTAGAGCTATTAGCATTGTAAATTCCTAACCGGACTTCTCTTGCCACAAAAATTGAAAATGAAATGGAGAACAGTTAACATAAGTGAGCTGAACAGAAAGAAAAAGAAGTTCGCTCACAGTAAAATGTACCCTCAATCGTGCAATTATCCATTTAGTGAGGGTAGTCTGCAAGGTGGTAACCAAGCTACCCAAAGGAGGGACAAATGTAAAGCATTTATCTATTATGACAAACGATTTTTGGAAGGCAAGCCCACGAACGAGTGAAAGTGATGGGCATGCGGTGGACGTGGTTAAAAGCCCACAATACTTACAACAGGTGAAAGTGATTGTGCGCTTGACTTCAAAAGAGTACTTTTTTGGAAACTTTCATGGAGAATCGTCGAACTGTGCCAAAGGTAATATGGCTGATAATGGCACAGGAAGTGGAGCTGTATTGCCCCCCTCCCCTTTATGTGAAGTAGTGGCCCTGATGGAGGGGGGTTCCCAGGGCCTAGTGAGGCCCGGGCAAGAGGCCACAGAGGTTAATTACAGTAAAACACTCCAAAGGTGCTGCAAAAGTGGGTAGGGTCAACTCTGGGAAATGTTACCCTACTGATTAGAGAGTTGTCAGGGGTTCCCCCTACCCATGGGCAGGCATTGGACATAAATGCTATACTCAATGTGCCCTCCTCAGATCACTTCTGGACCTATGGAAGAACAGACGATGGCTGGACTTGCTCTAACTCTTGTACCCAGGACAAAGAAGTAGACTCCAAGGATCACATGGTTGACCTCCTGTTTGGACTAGAGGGATACAACATGCTCCAAGAGGCCTTTTCCTACATTTTCAGCTCTTCATCTCCAAATAGACCTGCCCTGGACCCTGCTGCTGGCCTTGCTGGAGTGTGTCTTAACCTCCGAGTGCTGTCCCTAAGGTCTTAGACCCTAGGCTGTTGACAAAGTGTACTCCTTCTAAAGTTTCCTGAAACCTGGGATTGAAAAATCTTTAGCCCACCTTTTGCTCTTAGAACTGACAGGGTGACAGGGACAAACCTGCCACGCCAATCCGACAAAGGTACATCATGGCTGGGCCAAAGATTCAGGTTGCTTCTGCTATGTTCTTCTGTGCTACAGAACACAAGGGAGACCCAAGGATGCTTAGGGACCAAGGGTAATGTTATTATAAGGAACAGTCGTACCTAACTAGCAGTAGAGTAAACAGTACACTGGGGACACAATAATAAAGCCTGGGTGATGTTAAATTAACTGTTAAAATCACATTTATTATAGAGTAGAAATAAACTAGGTGTGTTGAGGTATCAACCTCAATGGGACACACCATACAAATGTACAAAAACACATAGGCAGAATTAGGTGACACATCAAAAAATGAAGTAATCATGGTCATAAACTTATGATTTGCAACACTTCTACACCCTTATTAGAATCATATTTGATTAATGGTGTCAGAGTGTTTAACATCAATGACTTTTCTATCCACTTAGAATTATGGGATTATCGTCAGGATGAAACAATGTTCACTAATGTTCAATGAATCACCCTTTGTTACCCGTAGCAAAATCTGACCATTCATATAGAATAGTGTTAGATTGCAGACACTTAAACATTCACATACGCACATTTACAATACAAAATGCACACAGCACAGCACTTATTAACAACATAGTGCACAAGGAATACCAAACAACCTTGGACATTTCCAATAGTTTTTTCTGCCAAAATCTAGCGCCTGAAAACAGGGACTTAAGCACCTTCACAGCACTTGGCTCCCAAAGGAAATTTAGGCCCATATTTATGGAAGGTTAGCCTTGCCTTACCACCATTTATTTTGACACTAAAGCAGTGCTAACTTAACTCCATATTTATATTTTTACTCTAGAACCTTCTAGCATCAAAATATTGGAGTTAGCACAATTTTTAGGACCCTCCAACCCACCTTCCGTTAATGAGATGCAAGATAGGTGTTCCCTTCCTAAAAATGACGCCAGCCCCCACACCATATTTAACACCTGACGCAGAAACGACATACAAGTGGGAGGCGGGCCTAAATAATGGCACTAAGCCTGCTTAGAGCCATTATTTAATGCATGGTCAGCCAGGTGTTAATGTGCAGGTAGGCCCATTTCCATGGGGAAATACCATGGAATGTGCACAGAGATGCCCACCCCAACCCCCAGAATCACCACCACAGAACCAAGGGGACACTACAGGAGAAGGGCGCTCATCCCAGGTAAGTTGCAGGTAACTGTATGTGTATGTGTGTGGTGTGCTATAGGGCCCCCTTACATGTGGCCCCCTGCCTGGCACTGGGTATGTAGGGCTTGCCCAGGGGACACTGGTCCTCTTGGTGGGCATTGGGGTAGTAGTAATGACTCCTGTCTATACTTAGACAGGAGTCATTATTTGGCTGATTGTGCATCAAAAATCATGTGAGGCTGACCAGCTTCAGATTTTTTGCCGCTAATCAGCCTACCATCATTTTTGACCCTCTAGCGCCATTTCCCCTAACGCCATTCCTCAGTGGCTAGCATCTTTTACTGAAACGCTAGCCATTCCTTAGTTCCATTGTTTGCCATTTTATAAATATGGCCCACGGATGGCATTAGGGAATGGCGTTAGCTCGTGTTTCATAAAAATGGGCCTTATTGTTTGCCCCAGGGATATAAGAACAGTCCAGGATTGTTCTCTGCCTGTGTGACATCAATATTACATGATGTTGATTCTGAGGTGTTGTCCTATGTGTATGACATCTATCTCACGGATGAAGTTTCTCCATACATTTAGCCAGGGTGGATTGCATCATTTTTGGATTTTCCGCCCAAGGCTGAACATTCAACTTCAAGGAAACCAAAATTGCTTTTCTTAGCATCCTATTTTTAGGATATAAATTTTCAGATGAGGACACAGCCTAGCCCCGCAATTTCTAGAAAAATGTGTGCAACTACAACCTCCAAATACCATCAAGAAACAACAATCATTGCTGGGTTTCTTCAATTTTGGCAGAATGTACATTCCTGAATATACGCAATGCATAAAACCTCTTTATGACTTAATTCATCAGGATTTCTCAAGCAAATATTGACCACCAGAGCACATACGCATTCTCAGAGCATAACAGATTGACATGTTTGAAGCAAAACACTTGCACACATGTGACAACAAAACAAATTTGGTAATCAAGGTAATTTCTGGTGCCTTCAGGTTCACCAATGGCACATTTAATGAAGGTGACACAGTACTCATAGCATACAAATCACATTTGTGCTCTAATGCAGAACAACGTTGTGCACCAACAGAAAAAGTACTGATTACTGGTCAAATGACTGTCATCAAGGAAAGACCACTTGCCCAGGGGAAACACATCATTGTTGAGGCTGTTACAAAAGCAAGCGTTAATTACCTACATGGGGGTGCTTGCAAACTTCTGGGGAAAAGTATACATGGTTATCAGATGGGATGGGAACACACCAATATTATATAAAGATTAACCGATAGTAGTTTTGCCATGTGGAAAAATACTTTCCCGTGTAGTACCGGCGGGTACTTACTTCAAAGAAGTCAACAGCACTCTAAGAACCACCTGTGCTCATTGAAGGTATTTTCTCTGTGTGGAAAAAAAATCCCTGCAAATAACTAATAGTTAATCAGGCCTGGTATACCGTGTACTGTCTGGGGAGCAGCTAGTTTAGGTTTTTGGGTCGGTATACACCATCTGCCAAATCAATAGTCCCCTACACTTAAGATGGCTGAATGATATAATGCTAGACATGAGTGTGTCTCATAGTCATACGGTAAGAACCCTGATCTAACATCAATGCCTGACTTGGCAGTATCAAAATCAGTAGAAACAGACATGTCTAATGCCTTGCAGAAATTCCAAAGCACTCCCACCATGACCCCATATGGTTCACTGAGCGACCATGTGCAGACGCCTTGAATGAAAGCTAGCGCGCAACAAATGGGAAGAACAAATGCATTAATATTAGTTGCTCCACATTGGAATTTATACATGTACATTAACAGGAAGTTATTGCAATTTAAACAAAACTGTTTTAATGTGCTTTTCTGACTTAGGCTAAACTAGGCTTCAGTTAGGCCTAAACTCCATCTTAATAAAATGGCCGCCCTATTATGAAATTCTTTGTGTGTTTATGTTTTCTCATTTGACACCATATGCAGCAAGATATGCAATGGTTATTTTGAATGGCATAGTATTCTTGAAGAACTTGCAGGAGTAAGCCTTTTTGCTAATTTTCAAGTAACTCCCTGCTAAAATACTTTCTTCTGTTTATTTAACTAGTTTGTACTGACACCTCCAGATAACAGAAGGGGTGAATCAATGTTCATGTTGTGGGATACTGGTAAGATGATAGGACTATATGATGTTTCGAACATTACAGTGTGATTTATTGGAATTATGATACTTTTGCTCTTACTATGCTGACTTTGCGGTTTCCATCATTTTCAAAGGAAAACTTTATTATACAAACTCCTGGATTTGGATGTGAAACAGAGACTTTTGGGAGCCTACTAGGGATGCTGTCCAGTTTCCAACTGACTTGCTGCACATTTGATGCTTGATCTTATTTTCCAGATTTTGCTTATGAGTGCATTATTTCTGTAAATGATGGCCTTCATGATAATTAATTATTGTATGTTTGATTAATTCAATGAGAATTACTGCTGTGTTTGCTTTTTCATTTTTTTTTATTACACTATTAAATTTTAATAAATCTTTTCGGTTTTCCTAATAATTGATCTTGAACTGCCTTTTTGAGTCAGTCTTTCCTTTTTGATTGTGTTTTTGAAATGCTTCTTGAATCTTGTCTCTAAGAACTTCTTATCCGATGGTCTTTAAGGTTAATGCCATCCCTGGCCCCCTCAAATCAGGCGCATCACTGTCATGTAAATTAAGTAGGCCATAGACAGTTCCAGCCCATCGACATAGCCAGGGACATCTCTCATTATTGGCAGGAGACTGGCGTATCTATAAAAGTGGTGCATCTTCTGGGTTTTCCAGCACTATAGTGGGATGAAGCTAACAATTCTTGAAAGACTCCAGAGATTGGCAACCTCACCTGCAGGTAATCCAGCTTCTGTGCCACAAATGAGGTCCTCTGGTCAGTGATTTACTTGCATGCATACTGAACAATCAAGTGCCAAAGTTCTTCTGTTAGAGGCTGGATATATTCCTACAGGACTGGAAAGAGGGCTTGGAATATTCTTTCCTGATGTTCATTATGATAATTAGAGTGGCTACTCAACCCAGAAATCAAAACACAGAAATGTTTCTAGTTACTCTGCCCTGGAGGACTCAACCATTGTTCTTCTTACCTCTGGACATGTCTTGCTCTCTTCCACTCAGGCTTCCTATTCACTGAGACATTTGCGGGTCCAGTGGAGAGTTTCACTCCTTGGTTCTGAACAACTTTCAGGGTCTCATAGCCTGGAACATTTCAGGCAAAGATGGAACCTGTTAAGCATTTCAAAGACTGCTTCCTTTGTCGTTAAGCAGGCATAAGCCTCAGAATCCCATAATAGATACAGGTCTGACTGTCTGGTTTGGGGCAGTTGGTGTATGGAGGGAGATGCGAATCCTGTGGGTGCAAACACTATGTTCATCACATAGTCCTGACATAGAATGGAACATGCCCTATATGTCATGAAGGGAATTTTCAATACTATTAAGGACACCAAGGTGAAGATTATCCTGCCCATTTGAAAGTGAAGAGGTTTAATTGTTGTTTTTTGATCTTACATTCACAGGAGAGAAACATTGATCAACAGCTCTAAAGAAGATTCATGATGGATTTATAGCTACACTCTGCGCAAAAAAAAAGGGGATGAGAGGAACATCTTTGTGTGCGTTTATGGACATTAGGCATTGGTGTCATGTGTTACTATGATATACATGCTGAAATTCTGGGTATTCTAGTTTTTTTCTTGGCTGTCTTGAAGTCAGATGCTCTTTGGCGTTGGGGGTTGCCTGGTGGACTGAGGCTGAAACCCAGCGTCATTAATGTTCTTTGCCAGCTCTGCACCTGGTGGGTGGGTGACGTGAACCATTAAGGAAGATGCCACCTGATGTATCCTGGTATATGCTGCTGCAGTGATGATCTGACTGGGATGCAATGGGAGGCCCCTGAGACTGCTTGCTGGTCATCCGTGGGAAAGATCTTGGGAAGGCTTTGAGGAATTACTCATGGCCTTGGGAAATTAGGACGCGGGCTGCCACCCTGAAAAGTCATGTGACCTGACTGGCAGGATGGAGCATTGCAGCCTGGTTCGTGCTGCCTAGGTGCTGGGTGGGTGATGCAGGCCAATGGGAGCCACAAGTCTGTGAGCTCTAGTAATGTTTCGGAGGGTCCCCTGGGATTGAATTGGGAAGGTAGTGTCTGACTGGGGTCCTTGAAGTGCATTGGGATGGCCCCTGAATAGATGGAAGCCTTGCCCTCATGTAAGCACTCAAGAAGCTGGGACTTGGGGATGCTGCTAACCCTACTTAACAACTAATCAACATTACTCTGATGTGGTCAAGAGTAGAGACCTCTGTCTACGATGGATGGCCCTCTCTATGATTCTTCATGACATCCAAAGTGTGTGCACCGAGGGGGGTGGGCCTTCCAAAAAAGAATAACATTTACACTGCTGAGAAGCAACCCTGGTGGTTTCCTGGGGGAGGGCTGAGCTGACAGCCATTGATGCACTTGGCAGCTGGACCCACAGTCGGATCCTCTTTGATATTTCTGGTAATTTTGACTATGTCTGTCACTGCAGGCCCATATGGCACTGTTGACCTCAATATGAAGTGAATAGGAAGATCCCCTCTGTATGCACTAACTGAGGAAATGAGGGACACACACATGTCTTTTCCAAATGATTAAAGAAATTCCTTGCGGACCTGGGCTTGTGGAACACTCATGCTACTGATGCTGAAATTACATACTATTTTCATGTGCATCAGATGCTCTCCCATGTAGATTATTCAACTGAGCAATACACCCGTGCTTAATTTGTGCTTGTTGTTTTCGGTAATGAGCACCAGCACTTATTTCTGAGGGCCGGTGCTTAGTTTTCTGTCTCAAGCATTTACTGCGAGGAAAAGACACGTGGGAAAGACGGAGGAAGAGAAAAACGAAAAAGCGTCAGAAAGGGGAAAAGCAGGAAGCTACAAGAGTGAGCTGAAGGGGCAGGGAGTGGCTACAAATGGACTGAAGAGGCCGAGGTGGCTTCAGGATTACGCTGCCTCAGTATTATGTGCTCGCACTTTTAACTGCAGCTGCCGTGTGTTTAAGAGGAGAGCTTTGAGCACCGGCACCTTTTTATTTACAAATCAAGCACTGCAATACACTAACCGTTGGGGATACATTTAGTGAATGTTAGCCTAATAGCGGTTGAGGCTCACTCTATGGTTATGGTCCGACTAGACTTGGGATCCATGAAAGAACCCCACTCCTGGTGCCTGCACTCCTCTTTGCTGCATGACTGAATCATTTGAAATTAAATAAGCCAACAGACAGACAAATATTTTAAAATTAATGAAGGAGGGTAGGGCCCGGGTGATGGAGTCTTGGATGCCTTTAAATTATTTATTCAGGGTAAATCCTTAGCAATGGAGGCAGAACGCTCAAGGTCCCACAGGCTGGAGAATGAAAACCTAAAGCAACTATTACTGGATTTAGACCAAGACAAATTGAGGAATCCCTCCCATAAGACCACCTGTGCATCATGCAGATGTGTTCTTAGATTTTGTATACAGTCAGAACATAAAAAAGATGATAATTTCACATGCCTCATTTGGTAAAATTTCAGAAGTTAGTTTGACCAAGAATTTCTACCTTCATAGTTTTCTTTCATTTGCATTATTGAGAGGTCACACCATCAGATCATAAGAACAGTGAATCACAGAAATAAAATCCGATACTGTTCAACATTTATAAATTTAAAAGCCAGTATAGAAAGTAATTATTCATTTGAGAGCATCAGAACTCTTTTCATTTCAAATATTGTGCCTATTAACCTGCTCAAAGAAAGTAGTTTGCAATGTGCTATTAAGGATCAAGGGCCAGATGTATCAGTGTTTTGCAATCAGATCGCTAAAACTGCATTTTAGTATGTAACAAATCCAATTTGCGATTCAGTAACTTGCAAATTGGAATTGCGACTACATGCCGATTCGATATTAGGAAGGGGCGTGTCAAGGGCGTCCCTTCCTAATACCGAATCGCAGCAGTATGTATGATTGTTTTGTGTCCGTGAACGCGGTGGCAAAACAATCGCAGTTACCACCAATTTCAATTTGGTGATAACCCATTCGCTTTGTGAATGCATGCAACAACATATTTTAAGAGCAGTCCTGCGGACCACTGCCTAGTCTTAAAAAATGAAAAGAAAACTTTTAATTTTTAATTTTTAATTTTTATGGAAAACGGGCTGCATTTAAAAAGAAAAGACTGCTTTATTGAAAAGGAAAGCAATCACAGACATGGTGGTTTGCTGAGCCCAGCAGGCCACCGTCCCTGTGATTGTAGCCATTTGCAATGGCTCACAAATTGCAACCTACTTCATGAATATTAATGAGGTAGGCCCATTTGCGCCCCCTTGCGAATCGCAGTATGAATCTCTTGGAGTTTCATACATTCCAATAGCGATTACTTAATTGCGATTTGCAAAAAATAGCAATTAGGTAATCGCTATTGGCTAAAATGATACATCTGGCCCCAAGTCTCTTAGCTATGTCAGTCATCGGTCAGTGGCCGATCGCAAAAGGAAGCAAAGGAACATGAATATTGCTGAGAGAGTTTTCCGATCAACCGTGGATTCTGATGTAAAAATAGACCTATTTAGGAATCCTTGCACAAGGTAAGAAAGGTAATCAATGCTCACAAAGAAAAGACAATGAAAATGTAAATTAGATGACAGAATAACTAACGTACAAGGCATGTCAGATAAATAGTTTACAATATTGTTACTAAAGGAGAAAAATGGTAAAGTTAAAGCACTCGGCAGTTCCACATTGCAGAACAAATGTTATTATTCTCACATATATCAACCTTAATTCAAATTCAAACGTTTTATTGTTATATCAATTAAAGTAATTAGAATGTATTTTAATTAAAAGACACCATTTAAAAATATTTAAAAGGCCATGGGTAGACCTGGTGAGCTGAAGCTAAAAAAGTTAATTGTGGCAAGCCAGTTTCCCAAATGATTATTGTCATGTTTTTACCTATCTTTAATAGAAACACCCTGTCTGTTGAGTTCCATCGGATAAATTCACTCATTTGGATACTTATTCAGACAATTATTCATGACGTTAAAAAAATTGTGAGTTGGCTACATAGTTGAAAATTGTCTACCACAAAGCACCACTCAAGCTTGCACTAACTCTTCGCATCCCATCTGAAGAATCACTGGCCCATATTTAAGAAAAATGATGCACAACTGCGCTAGCGCAGTTGTGAGTTAACAAAATTATTGCGAGCTAACACCATTCCCTAGCACCATCTGTGCGCCATATTTATAAAATGACGAACAATGGCGCTAAGGATTGGTTAACATAAAAAAAACGACTCTAACCACTGTGACATGCCGTAAGTAAAAATGAAGCTAATGCTGCAAAAGTGGCGTTAGAATATTTTGCAGCACTTTTTTTTGCGCAAAACGGGTTAGCGCCGAACTTATCAGCATTAGTGTGAAAATAATGCACGAGCAAAAAAATAAAAGAAATTG
This sequence comes from Pleurodeles waltl, assembly GCF_031143425.1. Taxonomy (NCBI): domain Eukaryota; kingdom Metazoa; phylum Chordata; class Amphibia; order Caudata; family Salamandridae; genus Pleurodeles; species Pleurodeles waltl. Next base: position 1,658,173,129 of record NC_090444.1, on the reverse strand, counting down.
GGAAGACAAGATTAAGAATGCAGGCCAGGAGAGACCCCAGAGAGAGCCCAATCAGCCAAGTAGCAGCCAAGAGGGTCCAGCAAAGTCACAGGAGAAGGAGAAGAGGAAGCTGAAGTGTCGCTTTTGGCGAGGAGGAATATGATATCTTGGTCAGAGAGGTGACAGAGCACCATCACCAGCTCTTCGTCACCTCTGAATTGCCAATAGGTTGGATGGAGGCTGTTAGACCTGACATGCCTTAGGGTGATCACCCCTAACTTTTTGCCTGCCTCCCTCCACTTTTTGGACTCTGTTTTTGCTGGCTCTTAAACTCTGTGCACTTTACCACTGCTAACCAGTGCTAAAGTGCATATGCTCTCTCCCTTTTTAAACATGGTAACCTCGGATCATACCTGATGGGACTATTTAATTTACTTATAAGTCCCTAGTAATGTGCACTATATGTGCCTAGGGCCTGTAGATTAAATGCTACTAGTGGGCCTGCAGCACTGGTTGTGCCACCCACTTAAGTAGCCCCTTTACCTTGTCTCAGGCCTGCCATTGCAAGGCCTGTGTGTGCAGTTTCACTGTCACCTCGACTTGGCATTTAAAAGTACTTGCCAAGCCTAAACCTCCCCTTTCTCCACATATAAGTCACCTCTAATGTGTGCCCTAGGTAACCCTTAGAGCAGGGTGCTGTGTAAGTTAAAAGGCAGGACATGTACCTGTGTAGATTACATGTCCTGGTAGTGTAAAACTCCTAAATTCGTTTTTGCACTACTGTGAGGCCTGCTCCCTTCATAGGCTAACATTGGGGCTGCCCTTTACCAATATAGAAGTGGTAGCTGCTGATCTGAAAGGGGTAGGAAGGTCATATTTAGTATGGCCAGAATGGTAATACCAAATCCTGCTGACTGGTGAAGTTGGATTTAATATTTCTATTCTAGAAATGCCACTTTTAGAAAGTGAGCATTTCTTTCCACTTAAATCTTTCTGTGCCTTACAATCCACGTCTGGCTGGGCTTGGTTGACAGCTCCTTGTGCATTCACTCAGACACACCCCAAATACAGGGTACTCAGCCTCACTTGCATACATCTGCATTTTGAATGGGTCTTCCTGGGCTGGGAGGGTGGAGGGCCTGCTCTCACACAAAGGACTGCCACAACCCCTACTGGGACCCTGGTAGACAGGATTGAACTGAAAGGGGACCTGGTGCACTTCTTAGCCACTCTTTGATGTCTCCCCCACTTCAAAGGCACATTTGGGTATAAAACAGGGCCTCTGCCCTACCTCATCCGACACTTGCTGGAGAAGAAACCTGAACCAGAACCTGCATCCTGCCAAGAAGAACTGCCTGACTGCCTAAAGGACTCACCTGACTGCTTTCTACAAAGGACTGCTGCCTTGCTGTTGCCCTGCTGCCTTGCTGAACTCTTGTCTGGCTGTAAAAGTGCTCTCCAAGGGCTTGGATAGAGCTTGCCTCCTGTTCTCTGAAGTCTCAGGACCAAAAAGACTTCTCTTTTTCATTTGGACTCTTCGTGCGCCGAAAATTTAGACGCACAGCTTGCTCAGACACTGATCGAAGCGACACCTTTGGGGCGACCGGAACTTCGACGCACGGCCTCGCAAGGACCACGCCGCCTGACTTCCAGAGGGGAAATCGACGTGACGCCTGCCGTGAGACCGAGAATTCCACGCACAGCCTCGCGGAACGATGCGCAGCTGGAAAACAAGCCGAAGAATCCACGCACAGACCCCGGGACATCTGGTAATCCCGCGACCCACAGAAAGAGACCATCCACGCGCCGGAAAACGACGCACGACTTCCCCGCGTGAAAAATAACGACGCAAGTCCATGTGTGCAGGGCAGAAACCGACGCACACACCATTTTTCCACGTATCTCTTCTTCTGTGGCCCTTTGTGGACATTTTCCACCGTAAACCAGGTACTTTGTACTTGAAAGAAACTTTGTTTGCTTATTAAAGACTTAAGACACTTTGGGCCTGATTACAACTTTGGAGGAGGTGTTAATCTATCCCAAAAGTGACGGTAAAGTGACGGATATACCACCAGCCGTATTACGAGTCCATTATATCCTATGGAACTCGTAATACGGCTGGTGGTATATCCGTCACATTTGGGACGGATTAACACCTCCTCCAAAGTTGTAATCAGGCCCTATATATCACTTTTCAGTGATATCTCTACAATTTCACATTGCATCTTTATTCATTTTGACCTATAATTATCCTGATAAATATTATATATTTTTCTAAACACTGTGTGGTGTATTTTTGTGGTGCTATATTGTGTTATTGTATGATTTATTGCACAAATACTTTACACATTGCCTTCTAAGTTAAGCCTGACTGCTCGTGCCAAGCTACCAGAGGGTGGGCACAGGATAATTTTGGATTGTGTGTGACATACCCTGACTAGAGTGAGGGTTCTTGCTTGGACAGAGGGTAACCTGACTGCCAACCCAAAACACCATTTCTAACAGAGGCTATATGGTAGGCAATGATAGATAAAGTCAACAGCGTGGCAAAGGTGAAGAGGACTGTCACTGATTGAAAGAAGCACTGGCACGATTGCAAGCACAGAACTAATGAGAAACTGGCCAGGAACCCAAAAGTGGAGCACTGCAGACTGGAGGTGGAAGTCCGGCACCCCAGGAGGACCTGGATGAGCTAGAGGAGAGGGTGGCTGTGGTCATCCCGGAGGAGCTGGTCACTGGAATCGCAGGACAGCGTAGACCACTAAGAACTACCACAAATGTAGGGTAAGTTGCAGGGGGAGACAATAAGGAATCTCACAAATGACAGAAGGGAGAGTGTTAGACTTTTCATCCTTGGCGTGGTCTCCCTTAACTTTTTGCCTCTGTTGTCCAGGTTGTTGATGTGTGCTGGACTCTGATTTTGCTGTTTTTGTTACTCTGGGCACTTTACCAGTGCTAACCAGTGCTAAAGTGCAAGTGCTCCTTTAGAAAATGTGTATGTAATTGGCTTTCTATGATTGGCCTATTTGATTTACTAGTAAGTCCCTAGTAAGGTGTACTAGAGGTACCAAGGCCTGTAAATCAAATGCTACTAGTGGGCCTGCAGCACTGGTTGTGCCACCCATATAAGTAGCTCTGTAATCATGTCTCAGACCTGCCACTGCAGTGTCTGTGCAGTTTTTAACTGTAAATTTGACTTGGCAAGTGTACCCACTTGCCAGGCCTAAACCTTCCCTTTTCATACATGTCAGACACCCCTAAGGTAGGCCCTAGGTAGCCCCAAGGGCAGGGTGCAGTGTATGGTTAAGGTAGGACATATAGTAATGTGTTTTATATGTTCTGACAGTGAAATATTGCTAAATTTGTTTTTCACTGTTGCAAGGCCTGTCCCTCTTATAGGTTAACATGGGGGCTACCTTTAAATCTGATTAAAGTGTAGATTCCCTTTGGGAGCGGATAGACATGTGGAGTTTGGGGTCTCTGAGCTCACAATTTAAAAATACATCTTTTAGTAAAGTTGATTTTAAGATTGTGTGTTTGAAAATGTCACTTTTAGAAAGTGAGCATTTTCTTGCTTATCCCATTTCTGTGACTCTGCCTGTTTGTGAATTCCCTGTCTGGGTCAGTTTGACAGTTGGGCCGGTTGCACCTCACACTAGACAGTGACACAAAAGGAGCTGGGGTGTAGTCTGCATTTCCCGATGAGCCTTCTGTGCTAGGAGGGAGGGGAGGAGTGGTCACTCACACCTGAAAGGGCTGTGCCTGTTCTCACACAATGCAGTCTCCAACCCCCTTGTGAGTGTCTGGGGCCTGGCCTGGACAAGGCAGGATTTCACATTCAAGAGAGACTTTGCTTTGAAGTAGGCCTACTTCAAAGGAGAAATTGGGAATAAGAAGGGCACCCAAAACCACAGACTTGAGAACACTTCTGGAAACCAAGAGGAACCTCTGCCTGGAGAAGAGCTAAAGAGCTGAGGAAGAAGAGCTGCCCTGCCTGTGGCTGTGCTTTGTGGAGCTATCCTGCAGTTGCTGCTTCTGCCAGAGTAAGAGGGCAAAGACAAGACTTTGTGTGCCTTCCATCTTGTTAAGATCTCCAAGGGCTTGATTTAGAGCTTGCCTCCTGTTGTTTGTTTGAAGCCTCAGGGACAGCAAAGACTTCTCTCTGTCAGCATCTGGTGTCTCTGGAGAGACTACTGCTCTGCTAAGTGGTGCCCAAGCAGTTCCTGGGATCCTGAAAGTCGAGGCTGGCAGTCCAAGAGGAAGAAATCCACGCACAGAATGCCATGTGGGGAAAAGATCGATGCTACTCCGATCAGCGGCTGAAGAAATGACGCACCGCCGGCTTTGCGGATGAAAATTGACGCTCGCCTGCAACGTGACCGAAGAATCGACACACGGAGTGGTAGAAACGATGCGCAGCATCACTGACGGAGGCTGGGAAATCGCAACCCGCGCTGTGTGGTTTTTGGATCATTGTGCGGCTGGATCTCCAACGCAAACACCGCTGGGCATATGAAAACTACGCAAGGCCTGCCCAGACCCTAGAGTGCTGACCGGATCGAAGCATTGCTCTCTTGCGGAGAGAAGAAAGGATGCACCCCGACCCGACGAAAGGAGAATCGACGCATCAGAAGCCCCTTTTTGACGCACGCTCGCTCGTGCTGGGTTATGTTTAACGCACCCAAGGTACATTTTCACGCTAACAATGTTAGTGTGTGTTTAAAACTATATAAAGACTCTTTTTGCTTTTTAAATTGATAACTTGACTTGTGTATTGTGAATTTTTGTCGTTTTGGTCTTGTTTTGTTTAGCTAAATATTCTCTATTTTTCTAAACCTGTGTTGTGTCATTTTGTAGTGTTTTCATTAAGTTACTGTGTGTGTTGGTACAAATACTTTACACCTAGCACTCTGAAGTTAAGCCTACTGCTCATGCCAGGCTACCAAGGGGGTAAGCAGGGGTATGCTCAGGGTGATTCTCTTTTACCCTGACTAGAGTGAGGGTCTTTGCTTGGACAGGAGGTAACCTGAGTGCCAACCAAATACCCCATTTCTAACAGAGAGACACATAGGACATACTCAATGCATACTAAAGGGTCGCATCGGGACACATAGGGCCACAATCAAAAGGCCCCATCATCACCCAAGGGTCACTTTTAGTGACCCTCTGGTGGTGCTATGCACTTCGATATATACACAACGTATACACACGCAGCACATTGCCTGGAAGGGCATGCAATCAGTGTGGCTGTACCCCAACAACACCCATTTCATACTGTTGTTGCCCCTGATCTAAGACAACATGTTCACCAAAGACTATGACTAAAGTCAATACCACCCCAGAGGTGGCGCCAGGATGGCACAACAAGGCAAAATGCTTTCCATCCTTTTCGTGTCATTGCCTCGTCCTGCAGCACACTTGGAAATACCACCATGGCATAATAGATTGTTAATGTGCAGGAAGGGACACCTTCCTGCATATAAACAATCTATCCCCTCAACGCACTATGGTGCAAGGATGCCTGCGTTGGAGCAGGGAGAACAAATCTACGAAGGGGCTTATGGAAACGCAGGGGTGTGCCGTATTCCAGAAAACACGGCTCATCCCTGTGTTACAAAAGTGGCACAGCGTGCAACTGTTATTGCCACTGCACCGAGCTGCACCACTTAAGAAACAATCAGAGCCTCAGTGTGGAATATGTGGAACGTAACCCGCACAGGGTGGCCCAACAACAACTCTCGCACTCCTCCATGCGCCATTTAGGAATGGGCACAAAAGTGAACTCATACAACACATAGGGCATGTCTGTGATCCTCATTTGTGCTGCTGTACAAGTAGCTTCAATTTCACCATGTTACAAGGTTGTCTGTGTTGTGTGAATGATTGGTGTTATGCATAAAGGGACACCTTCCTGTGTAAGAACTGGCACAAGTGGCATCAATGTTGCACTACTGGCACAATGTCACTAGCCCGTAATGCAACTGTACCATCATACAAATAGTTGCCCATGTGGATCCAAGCTGCACATTCCCCTTGTGCCACATCAACAAAGTATCAAAATGCATGCATTGACCCACATTGTACATCCTTACCCCAACATATGCCTGGTGAAGATATGCTGTATGCAAGGAAATGTCCCAAATGTAGGGAGGGACAAACTAATGGGACAGACAATCCATAATGGTTGCACTGTGCCATTCAATTAGCACATGTGTGGGGCCTGCTAAAGGTAGACGAAAAAGTAACACAAGCATTGTAGCAATGGGCCTACCTGTGCTTTGCTGCACTAGTGCCATCATTCATGGTGCCAATGCAGTAAAGCACCAACAGAGTGACAACAAACATTACACTACTGTGGGAATGTCCACCATGGTGAATAGGAAGGTAAATGACGTGCTACCATGGTGTCAGTGGCAGGGGTGAGGGGCCTGCAAAGAGGATGGTGGTGTGCGATCAATGCACAAAATACCTTGAAAGGTTGCCCCATGTGTGATGCACAATGTAATACATAATTAACAGCTACAACATTGGGTCTGTCACTGAGCCACCAGTAGCAAGTAAACCATGAGCCATGTCAACATCCACTACAGTCAAAGAATTACATTTTACTATCTCATTGCAGATGATGATGCCTTACCTCCTGCCGACCTACCTATCCTGGATTATACAGATTACATGGATGACCAGCTGCTGACCATCAATGAAGACGCTCTCCAGGATACCCTAAGTTCCCTCCGGACACCATCTCTAGTCTCAGGGAGGACACACAGCATTGTGGGGGTATACACATGGACCACCCAACTACCAACAAACAGCAACAACCAGTCCTGCCACAGTCCTGGACCCCAAGGACCAAGACATCACCTTTCAGAGGACAGTGGTAGGAGTCCAGAGAGAGCTGGCCAAGCAGGTGTGGGTGGAGATGGAGACCATGGCAGGCAGCCTAGAAGGAGTGCAGAGGTGCCTTAGTCCAAATAAGGACACCTCAGCTGCCATCAGAGGCACCCACTCCCTGCTGTGTGGACTCCGGCAGTCCCTGGCCAACATAGCTGCTGTCAGGAGGCAGAGGCTTCAACATTTGCCCTCGCAAATGGGCAGCAACATGATAGACAACAGGCTGGGGGCTATATAAAATACCCTGGAAGTACAGGAGGAAGTGGCTTCCCTCAGTGAAAACATGGCTGCCTACCATAGTGATGCTGCTGCAATGTTGAGAAATCAGCAGTTCCTCCTTGCTGCAGTGATGCCTTATGTGTTCCCACAAATGGCAGCTGCCGGGAACTTTGAATCCACATCTCTCTCCCCTAGTGTGTGTGTGGCCCCCTCAAATTCTACAACAGCACACCCATGACAGAGGAGGCACCACACTCATCAGAGGATGAAGATGTGGGAGGAACAACATTCACACGGAAGACACCAGTCACACCAGTCTGTGTGACATGGACAGTATCTCCTTAGTTCTGTGCTTAAGATCATGCCAGTGTTGTGACAGCTGGCAATGTGCCCTCTTTACTTAACCATTGCTGACGTATCTGCAATAACATGTCACTACATCAATTCCCACCTATGGTCAATTTGGACACCTATTCACAAATGCACACTTCTCCTACCCATGTCTCATGGCATGTCCCTCACCTCTGGACTCTGAATGTACAACAAATGGCTCAGGGTTTCTCATGGGGTCTGTGTACTAGACATTGTATTGCTTTGGAAAATACACTTGCACATGTAAATTAATCTCCATATACACAAGTATCAGTAACTTTTACTGTGATCCATCAACTCATCTAAATGTATGCATTGTGTGAAGCTATGTCAATGAGAATAGACCCTAATTACACATGTGGCTCACTGTCAGACACAATGCCACACACTAAGACTCCAACATGAAAAAGGTGACTGATGGTATTGTGGGCTACAACCAATTTACAGAGCCTTAAAAGCATGTAATAAACAGATATCAATGCAATGCAAGTTGACATATGGTATTATTGGGCCAGAACAAAATGTCTGGAATTTTCCCAGACGAGAGCACCAGCACATCTAATATGTGTGGAACAGAAGAGGCAAATTTGATCAGTGATGGACAGCTTTCAGTGTGCCAGGACACATACCCCAAATACGTTTCAGAAATATGTGGCACACTTTACAAGATTTCTTCTGACGGACCTCACCAATGACAGTTGAGGTTCCATACTTACCTGTCAAAGATTCTATATAAATACATACTGTGAATGTCAGGAACTGGGGATGACAAATGTTTTGAGTAGTTGATGTCATATTGCAGCCAATCTGACAGTTCCTTGGTCATAGGGGATACACATAGTCATACATGTAAGTCAATGCAGAAAGCATACCCTAAGACATTCCTCTAGCTTGGCCAGTGCACAAATTAGAACACCCAGATATTCAATAAAAAGAGAGGCCTAATTGTCTAAAACTAACAGGATTTAATGAAACATTAGAACAACACCTTATTAAAACCTAACCTAGACACTATCCGACACTAAACTAACCTACACTAACTTACCTAAACTTACTCCTACAGCTATCTATCCTAACCTAAACTTATCTTAAACATTTTACACCACAAACTAAGGCTACTCATATACTAATGTAACCTATATCTTAAACAAATATATATTTTTGTGACTTTTTTTAAAGATTTGTTTCTTTATATAAATAGAACGCCCGGAGGTAAGTAAACTACTGCCTCCTTGTGCAACATTTGTGTCATCAGTAAGGATCAAGTGGCCCAGCATTGCCCAAATCCCTGTGCAATAGTCACTAAGTGGCCCAATGCATGCATTCCACCACTTTGACATCCCTTGTGACACATCAAGCCTTGGGCAGGCATTATGGATGCAAGGTGGGGTTCACCCGGTATGCAGACAGGAAAAATTGGCACCGGAAATTCGAATGAATGCCAATGCATCAATCATGTGTCATTGGGTTAACATCTGCTCAGAGCAGCCGTTACAAGGGGGCACACCATTGCTTACAATGGGCCCCTATGTACAGTTCAGGGTTAGTGCCCATATCACTTGTCCTAAGCCTGAACAGTACATCTACATTGTCTCCAGATTTTTTACCTATTGCCCCATACCCTGTGGTATGGTGTGCAAAATGTCTTAGGTGGCTGACACATGTTGGCTGTATGGGTGCCCTAAGGGGCACAGGAAGAGGGGCACTGCACTGGGTGCAGCTACAGTATTCCTTCTCATTGAACTACCTGTGCACATGCAGGTCTAGCATCTCCTATGTACCAGCTATACACTCAGCATCCACATTCTATACACATCTGATGTGACCAAGCTCACTCACAATTATCATGATGGGTAGATCTTGTTGGTAAATCTGCACACATCTGGTTTGCTACAATCCATAGACATGGCGGACATCCATCTGGAGCAGAGATGTATTCTCATTGTGTACTCAACTGACTGTAAGGTTACACGGCCACTACCTCACTTAATATCTGAAGAGTAGTGAGGCACCGGTTGTGCAAGTGTCTCCTACATAAGCCCCCTAGACACCTCAAGACATGTACATCATTTGTACCACTTCCTGAGTAACTTAAAGCAATGTGTGGCACACAGTGCTATAAAAATGCATTGACAAATATGCTGGCAACAGGCATGCTAATCAGATAACCAGCACCTCTGACATATATCTTGACTGATATCACTGTGTATGTGGGCATGCTTCCCTTTTCCTAACAGCCTCAATTCCATTGCAGCACAGGTTGGTACTTGTGAAACAATCTACATATTCTACATCCTCAACATTCCATTAGACATGATGTCTATATCCTAACTCAGATGATGTCATCTCATTGGTCACACATGCCATTTCAACATTGCACTGCACACATCATACCTGGAATGACACAGGTGACGCACAAGGTGACACTTACTGGCTGCATCGGGGTCTTCAAACTGGGACACCTCTCCAATTGTGTAGGGTGGAGGTCCACCTGCAAGACAAACAGGAACATAGAGCTTAGTGATTTTTGAACATTTATGTGCATGGACAACTGTTACACATTCAACTAGCTAAGTTGAGTAAGAAAGTCAACTTTTTGTTAGGACTGAACAACTGCCAAACATTACAATTCGGTCTGTATGACAAAGGGCAAGATAATTGAGGCCCTGTTACCACCAGAGCATCACTGTGGTGCTTTTCACTGCACTATATGTACAGGTATCTGTTATGCAGCTGTTTGTAGTGTAACGCCTCCATGTACATATGGGGCAGCATGACACAGTATTCTGCATCAGGGGGAATGCAATGTTTGTTGCAGTGGCTATCCCATTGTAACACCCATTGCTTTTGACGCTTCCCCCAGATATTGAAGACATCTTACTTGTTGGCAGCACCAAAAGACTAACAACAGTCCAAAGGAGGAGTAAGCATAGAAATATGTGGAGTAAATGCATTGATACAAACTTGTTTCTTGCTTCTTATATGTGTGCACCATTGGAAGGCACACACAGTTGAGGTAAAATGCCATGGATGTTTGCTTATGTGCACGTAGGTGTCCCTTCCTGCACATTAACGAAATAACATAGCGGATGTCTTGGCACTACTATGTGGGATGCACTATGCAGCCCACATAGGAGTGGCATATTGCCATTGTAGACTGTTTATGTCCAGGAAGGGATACCTACCTGCACATAGACACTCCCCTCAACACAGACACATTTGCACTATGGTCCAAGTATGCCTGCATTGGTGCAGGTTGCTGAGCTATGTGCCAGTCCAGACTTAGATGCAGGCCTGCCCCGTACTCTCGGTAATACGGGGCAGGGCTGTGTTACAAATTCAGTGCAAAGCAGTGCTGCTGATGTTGGCACAGCACTGTGCTGCACCTCTTTCACACATATGTGGCACTTAGTAATCACACAAGAACATGCACAAATTTGGCTGCCAGACATATGTACATTTCAGATACATATGTATAACAATATAGGAGGACATGAAACTAGCCATAGGCTAAAATATTGACTCTTGTAGTTGACCTATGTGGGAAAGAATCCAACCACTCAAATGCTTGTCTATTTACATACACAAAGCACCAACACATACCTCCACCATGGGCGTGCCATATGTTACATATGGCACCCCATGGTGTATGTCAGGACACTGATGTTGGCAACCCTGCCAGTATGGTTGCACTTGGCATGTTTGGCACCATGCATGAGTATACTACACGTGCAAATTGGAAATTGGATACTTTATGACATGGGAACATTCATGTAATCAACCTTCCTTAGACAGATATGTAAGTTTACTCCAATGAAGAAACAATGTAACCAAGTTGATGTTGAGTCTACATTTTCTAAATGGCACCTACAGCAGGAATACACATCTTCAAGGCCTGGTTTTACCATCATATGGCACCAGACTTTCACACGGCCACAATGCTTGTACTTGTCAAGTATTGTACATATGGGTAGGTAGTAATTGCCTCCATTGGCAACACTACCTATAACAAAACTTAGACACAGATGTAGAATCAAGAGGCATTCACTCCTGCTTACATATGTGTAAATGTCATGTCACTCTGCACATACATGACTCTCTGCACACACACACACACACCCATGACTGACAATACTCCTGCGTCATGTTTCCCATCACTTCAACTTTACTTACCCCATGTACACTGTTGTAATGAACATGATAGACACGTACATTTGTGCTAAACATGTGCCCTTGCACCATTGCACATGTGTGTCTGATATTTGACACTTTATGGTGTATATTTACACAAAGAGGAATGTGCAAGTAGTCTGCACCCGGTGCATAACTAAGCTCTCTTAATTGATGTTTGCTTAAGACACAAAACTTCCTATCCTGACCCTCTTTACAAAACATGCTGCAGTCAACCTTATGTCCTCCAGTCATGCACATGCAAATGAGGATGTTGCAATGCAAAAGGGGTACTTACCAACTGGTCTACCAATACACATCATCAGGTGATCCAGGAGATCTTGCTCTCATGCTATCAGGTCTGCCCAGTGGTGGTCGGTGCGCCCAGCTCCAAATATCTGGCATAGGTGGTGGAGCACCTTGCCCCACTGCAGCTTCCAGGCCTCTGTTGCGTAGCCCTGGATGACCTAGCCACCCAAGCTCAACATTATGGGGAGGTAGTGTTTTACCATCCAGATGAACCCTTCCAGTTCATCTCCACTCTTCCTTTGTGCTCTCCCCTTCCCCGATATATTGCAGTTTCCCTCCACTGCAATTAAAATAGCCCCCAAAATAATAACATACTACCCTACTTAACCCCAAATACCCCAACAGACTACGTTACCCCAAGACAAACACCCGACAATACAATAACAATGGCAAGACAAAAACACTACATAGGACACAGCAAAATTACAAAATGCAAAGGACAGCAACAGGACACAGCACAAAACTCTTAAAAACCACCACTCCTCGACCAGCACCAGCTCCACACTCCCTCTCACAATCACAGAAATAAGACTGTAAAATAAAAATAAATTTACCATGTATGCAGCAAGGAAGTCCTGTTTTGTCACTTCCTAGGCGTGTGCGTCACGTTTTCTAATGTGTGTTGTTTTTTTAGGTCATGCCTGTCGACTTGCAATTGACGTGCAGGGACCAGGCATCATTTTGTTGAATAGCTAAATATGTAGTATTGGTGTTCGCATTAAAAATTTTGATGCATTATGGTCATGCATGATATTTTTCCCCGTGAAGGCTAACAAGGCCTGTGGACTTGCGACTGACGCGCAGGGGTCAGGCATCATTTTTTTTAATAGTGTAGTGTGGAGTGTTGCCATTTGTGTCAAAAAGTTTGACACATGACAGGAATGCATGGATTTTGTTGCAAAAGGCTGACAGTGCACCCAGATTCACATACCTTGTTATAGGGGCTATGCATGTATGTAATCAGAATGGTATGGCTACGTGTGTGTGCATGTGCATTCATATTGTAACAGTAACATCAGAATGTGTTACCACGAGTTTGTATGTGTGTGTGATGCATGCAACGACTGATACCATTTGCATATGTGTATGCGTTGGTAGTCTTTTTCCACATTCATGTTAAAACGTGTACTGGGAGTGTACATAAGTGTTGTAACACATAATTGAGGGTATACCACATTGTCATGTCTGATTTCCAAATATACATTTGATGACACCACTTTAGATATGATGGGCTATGTCCAATAGAGGTTCATGCATGTGATACCCTTGACAAATTGTACACAGAGGATGCAGTGGACTACGGCTGGGTTGATTTCACGTAACCCATTGCAATGTGAGTGCATGTGTGTCCACACTGTGGTGTGTTGTATGGTTCGCTACACGTGTAACAAATGGTTCCCCATGCATCTATGATGCAGGAGATGGTGTACTCACATGTGACAATGAAGGTTGTTATGTGACGTATGCGTGAAATGACATGCACAGTGTAATATGTGTAATGAATGCCAAAGCGATGTGTTAATGTGATTTGGAACCACACAAATCTATCCTCCGGCAAGGACTTATGTTGACCATAGTTTCATGGCTGTGTAGTCATATCAATGCCACCTATGTTTCCCTATATGGGAGCATTTCTGAAGGTAATTTAAGTCTATGTGTGATCATGTGATACATACTCCAATTCACAATACCAGGACTGTACCATTGAAGTGGTGCACATGTGCTGAGAATTTAGACATTTGTGTGCAAGCCACAAACTTGGTACATACAATCGACCACAACATGTTTGTTATGTCTGTTACATACAATGGCATACAACTGTGTTGCAGTCAAACAGTAATGGCACCCTAGTCAAATCAAACCAAATAATCTTTATTCAACAGAAATTGTCATAAAAGCATACGAACAACAAAAACAAAAGCAATACAGGAATCACAGACCAAACATAACAGAAAATCTATTAAGACTCAGGAAGAATATATGGTGTTGGGACCAAATAAAACTGTAAAATACAGGGTTTTGTAGTTAAAAGCTGTGCTAAATTATTAAAAAGAAAGATAAAATATATGTGTATATATGTATATTATCTGTTCAGAAAAATATCATAAAAACACAAGAAATAAAACAGTAAGAAAATGATTGAGATCACCCAGCAGGTTGCATATGGCTATAGTTATAGAATTTACGTCTCAGTCACTAGCGAACTGTATTATTTTTCTGTGTCTAAGAACAGCCCATAAGAATTTGGACATGATGTTGCAAATGTATATGATTGGCAAAGACTGTAAGAACACATAATCTGGTCGACATCATATAGGGTCCATGGATCTCAGTAATGGCAGCACAAGTACCTTTCTTGGCGAGTTATACAATGAACAAAATAGAATCGAATGGAAAGAACTTTGGTCAGTAGCCATATCACATGGGCATTTGGCCATAGGCCTCGACCAGTCATTTGTGGTTGGAAAACTCACCAATTAATGGAAAAGATCTAGCCTAAACCTGGTTAAAACAAATCTGTGCTGATCTTTGCTCACCTCCTTTAGATTTAGTTGCATCCCAGGTGAGGTTAAGATCAACTGGTTTTTAAGAACACTTGGCTTAAGCAGTTCAACAGTTAGACTTAGTTCTTCTAGATGTGACAAGCAGTCTTTTTTCAGGTTTTTTCTTGTGACAGTAGAGTTTTGGGTTTATAGTGGTAGTGTGAGTGTCCTAGATCACTTATAAAAGTTTTTATGTAACCCAACCATTTTACTCTTTCTACATTAGAGGACCTAAGACAGACCCATATAATCTCTTGATTCAGCTTGGTGTACTCAGAAGTCCATATCTTGTGCCATAGCACAATCAGTTGAGTTTTAACTAGGTTTGAAATTAGCGGGACCACTAATTCCAAGTGGCATACATGTGATAGACTACTTTGTGGGAGAGAAAGAAGATACTTCAAGAAGGCATTCTCTATCAACTGTAGGGAGTCATTGTTTACATGCCCCCAAAGACCTGCCCCATACATGGTTGATGACAGAAATTTGGCTTTATACACTGTCATTAACTCCCTAGGGGGTTTCTTACCAATCTTGCAAGCAAAATTGCATAGGGCTGCAATAGTTTTCTGGAAGTGTAGCCCTCTGGTTCTATTGCCACCTGCCATGTCCCTTTTACGTCAAACATGATCCCCAGGTAGGAAAAGGATGTAACATAATCAATTCTAGTATCTTTTATCATGAGGCTGGGGGTTTTCGGTAACACTTTCCCGCACCTCATAGCAAATGTCTTGCTTTTATTGACTAATACCCCCAGTTCCTCCATATAGGACACAAAGAATGTTAGTAACTGTTGCAGTGCAAGGGGGGTTTGCGGCATTAGGACAGCATCATCAGCATATAGAAGGGCTGGAACGGGCCGGGATCCTATTTGGGGCAGGTTGTTACAATTAGCAGATAGTACATTACCCAGACTATTAATGTAAAAGGAAAAGAGAAAGGGTGCCAGAACACAACCCTGTCTTACACCTCTCTTTATGCCAAAAGGCTGGTACTTTCGCCCTTTAGTCCGTATTGCATTCTGGCATTGCATCTATGATATGTTTCTCTGAGAAATTGCATGATCTGTAGGTCCACCCCCATGTTCCCCATGATTGCCCACAATGTGCTATGAACTACACAGTCAAAGGCAACAGTTAAGTCTACAAAGAACAGGTACAATCTCCCTTGTTTGATAGTGGTGCATTTCTCAATCAGTCTGCTTGGGGTCATACTCTGTTCCACGGTTCCTACTCCCTCCCGGAACCCATACTGTAAGTCTGAAAAGATATTTGTGTCCTGGGCCAATTCCTGTAGTCTGTTCAAGATAACACGACTTGACACTTTCAGCATTGAATCTAGGAGAGAGATAGGACGATAACAAGTGGGACTATGTCTATCTCCCTTTTTGAAGATTGGGACAATGATTGATTCCCTCCAAGATTTCATTAGGCCAACTTGACAACATGTATTCAGGACTTGAGTAAGCAGTGGCCCCCAGAAGGTCTTGTTGGCTTTAAACAGATCTACAGGGATGAAGCCCGGACCCGGCGCCTTGCAGGCTTTGCTTGCATTTAGGGCAGCAATGATCTCATCCAAGGTAAATGCCAGCTTGATAGGGAAAGTAACGGGAGCAAAATAATCTCTATCAGTCGCAACATCTACTGTCAGCCTTAACCTGTTAATAGGATTGGAATAAATATTGGAAAAGTGACTAATCCAGTCTCCCTCGCTAATAGCCATTTCAAGGCATGGTCCGCTATCAGGCTGGAGGTAGGGTGAATTAATTACCTGCCAAAAAGTTGCAGGGTCTTTACTAGTGCTTGCTTCATACAGTTTGCCCCATAGATGTTCTTTTAATAATGTTTTCCTCGGCATTAAAACATGCTTATAGTTTTTCCTAACAGCCCTGACGTCTTTTATGCAGCACGGTCATTTTTGTAGTGGTAATTTCAGCGTTTATGGGCCTTGGTACAATGTTCAACAAACCACCCTCTCAACCTGTTGTTGCTGCTGTCCATACCTGTAATTACTAGTCCCTCCTTAAAATCCCCAGCAATCTTTTGGAAGCTCAATGATATCCTCAGGGTCAGAACCCAGGTCTAGATAACTTTCAAAAGCCTGCGTACAACCACAGATCAATTTTTTTCAGAAACTCTTGGAAATCAATCTTTGACCAGCGCAAAGTATACCCGTTGAGCCTGTTAATGTCCATAGCTCCCACCGTACAGTAGTTGGGGAGTGGTGCTTGGGATAAAAAATCCCTTGATGCCATATCCAGTTCTATGCTCAGGGGGTAGTGGTAGCTGCATGCAATTGTGTGGGTAATAACATTTCCAGCCCTTGCGGCGTGTCTGTTTGTGACCAATATGTAATCTATCACTGAGTTTTTCCCTTGGCCACTGAACGTAGTTGCAAATGGGATTGGAGGGCAGCAAATCTCGTTACAGAATGCAAGGTCAATACTGAATATTAGATCATTCAATTGTTTCCCACAGGTGGAGTGCATAAAATGTGAGTGCCCAGCGTTCCCCCTTTTACTTAAACCACAGACCTTTTCTGAAGCCCTAGTGCAAACTTCGGCATTGAAACCTCCCCCCATAGAAATACCAAATCTTGCAATTTTCTTTTCCTGAGGGCTTCAATATCCCTTTTTAATTGAGTCAAGGCGGTTTTTAACTCAGCTTTTGGGATGTTGTTATAGAAGTTAATCAAGGCCAGCACCCATGTTGCTGATGTTTCAACAACAACGATGTGATGATAGGGTTGAGGAGCCAGCATAGTTATACTAGCTGCTCTCGGGGTGTTTGAAACGTTGGTACAGATCCCCCATATGATCTCCCAGAGTTAGATGGTTCGGCCGGGGTATGATAGGTTCTAAAACCATTTAAGTGGATTGGGTTTACTGCCCATGTTTCTTGTACACAGACTTCAGTAAAGTTGTTAACAAAATCACACCAGTCTGCCATTACCACCTTATACAGTAAACCTGCCATGTACCAGAATGCTATCCTTGTCTTCCCCTCAGGAACAGTACTTTCACAGTTGACCAAGTGGTCCTGAATCGGAAGCTTGGATCTGTCCAGGATGCGGAGGAGGATGTTTTCAGAGTCAGCAGTAGGAGAAGCAGTCAAACTAGGAGTAGTTATGTCGCATGGAAGGGATAGTAAATCAGCAGGGAAGTCGGGTGGTGCACCGAGTCAGTCTTTCTCATCTAGAGTAGAACAAGTGCCTGCTAAATGGTTGGTGAACCCAGCCCTGTCACGTGGGGGAGACTGATGTACTTAAACTGAATGTGTCAGTACCCTGGTGCCCTTGTTCTCGCATCTAAGGCCACCAAATTGTCAACCAAGTTCCTATCCCTAAGTTTCAGCTCAATTGTGTAAAGACAGGTGGCCGGATCTGGACTTCTATCTGCATCAATTATGCCCTTGTGTATTACAGAATAACAGCCCCTCACATGGAGGATCCAATGGATCACCTTGTTTCTCACAGAATCTCCCCCTTCCCTCTGGGCTGGTAGGGGTAATTTGGGGACCATTAGGACAGTGTTGTTAGAATTAGCCCGATTAGCAACAGGCTGTCCAACATAATTTGGAACTTTATTTTTCATTGGTCTAGGCAATTGATGGTGAAGTCTTGGTTTGTCACCTATATTTAGGTACTCATATGTGGGGGCCTGGCAAGACTTCTTGATCCCACCGCCTGATAAAGGATGACCAGTGCAGGGCATCAGGCTGGCAGCAGCGGGGAGGAGGAGCACAGTTATAAATCTTGTTACCGGTGTTTAAGGGCAATTTGGTCGAAAATGTCAAGGGACCTGGGGGATTAAGCATGGTGCTAACGTTGTGATCACTGCAGGATGTCACGTCTAAAGATGTTAGCTGTTTGACCATGGTTATTAAGGAATTAACAATAGATTTGAGCTCAGATACCTCATCCTTTAGATCCTTTATGCATGAGATGTACTGAGCATTAGGCAGGCCTAGGCGTGTGTCTGTTGCTCCTGTGTCTGCTATCCCACCCATCAATACACTTAGGTCAGGATCATCGTGTGATATATCAATTAGGGGACTGAAGCAAATGGTGCAATGAAGGGCCTCACTTTCAGTAGGTGGAGGCGCATTCGCTGGTGACAATGGTTAAAGAGTATTAGCTCTTCTCGTTTTGCCCTGTCCTGTAGGAATTAAGGCCTGTTTATTCTTGTGTTCCACCCCAGCCCCGCCCTCGTTCGCATTCCTTTTACCCATCGCAATTACTTTTGCCAGAGGGTAATACCTTAGGGATAGTGTAAGAGAATATGGCTGTCCCCAGATTCTATACAAATACAGAACCACTTACAATGTCTGCTTAAAAGTGAATGTTGGGGGGTGGCCCCGCTCAGCTTCCTTTGGGCTCCGATGGGCATGGACAGGCCCACCCTTCACCTGGGCTTTGCCCGAGCGCGGCCTGCGTGCGTCCCGTGCTGCGGTGTGCCCCCACGCACTTTAAAGTGCTCGTTGGTCTGGTCAAGTGGGTGCAGGTGCTGGAGAAAATGGCCGCCTCCTGGGGCCACAAAGCAGTCTGGGAATATGTAGTCCCTTGTCAATGTTTCTAGCACATCCCACGCTGCAGCATGCCCCCACATGCTTTATAGCGCTTGTTGGTCTGGTCAAGTGGGTGCAGGTGCTGGAGAAAATGGCCGCCCCCTGGGGCCACAAAGCAGTCTTGGATATGTAGTCCCTCGTGAAAGTTTCTAGCACTTCCCATGCGGTGGTGTGTCGGCACGCGCTATATAATGCTCGTTGGTCTGGTCAATGCTCCTGTGGGACCTTGTGTGCCCACACAGAACCATGGTTGCATGTTTTGATGCAGATTGACGGTGCATCACTCAGCTCAGTCCACTGTGCACGTGCAATCAGGCCCCTGACTGTGGCATGAGTCAATGTAGCATTGGCTGTTCTTCCACATCCTGTGGTGTACATGGGCTTGCACTCATCTCTGCATTCTACAACTTATGTCACTTTCACCATGAGTGTATATTGTTGTTGTGGGAAGTCACCTCAGCTATGAATATTTGATTTGCCACATGCAACATTGCTGTCTCCTTCTTCCCCCATACAATTTGGGATAGGTCTGTGACATGTTTGGACATTGCTAGACTTACATGCACATCCCAAATCGAATTTCCATGTGGGAGACCTAGACATTTTAGGTATTAGTCCCAGTAGGTCACTTTCTCTTGGTCATGCATGTGAGTGTCAATGAGAGGTGTGTTTTCATATGTGGTGTGATGGTATAATGCAGACTATACTGGGTTACCTTGCAGACACATTTCAACCATTGTAGGTAATTGCTAACCCTTTCCTACCTAGGCCATACACCTGTATATCAGTGTTCACATGTATTTCCAGATTAGCTGCAGGCATATGTCAAGAGAACAGAATTGGGTGACATCTGTGTAAGAATGTACATTGGAACTGCTACAGACTCTGCCTACATTCCACCCACACATTCATGTGGTGGTGCATTCTCCCATTTTATTGATCATTCCTGGCTATGGGGCATATGTGTGGACAGTAGATCAGCACCCATTGCTGCTCCAGTTGTCTTGCAACTCTTAGCGCACTCCACAGCCAACATGTGTGTGCTATATTTGGGAGACAGCACACCATGTGGCAGAGTGGGGGCCAATAGTCCTCACGGTATGTGACACCATTGATATATGGGGCAGGATTAGGCTAAAGCTATTGCCCCTTACCCTGACCAGTCCATGATGGTCCATTGATACCAATGGTGTTCCTCCTTGTCACACCTGCTCAGTGCAGGCGTTACAGCTACTCCCTTGAGATGTGACACAGTTTAGTTCCTTATTTTAAAGTACACCATTTTGATACAGTCCTTACCGTAAGTATGCCCCCCATTGCATAAATCTTGCCTGGCGTAGCCATGATGTGGTGCAAGGAGTCGGAATTGGCTCTATGCCTATGTTACACCGCTTAGTATTTCTGGTGCATGGATCTAGGCCTTTGACAGCCACATAAGCGTGAGTTATGTGACTCTGATATGCTACATGGAGGTGCTATACCCTCTTGCATCACAACCTATGTTCCAACATTCTTTGTAACTGTTGTGGTTTTTTCCTGCTCTCTGAAGTATGAGCACCTTTCTAATGGTATATGTAGCAGAGAATGAGTACACCATGGACAATCTGGTGCAAAGTGATTTAATGGTGATGTTTACAGGGTGATTTTTGTCATACAGTGTCTAGGTGTAGAAGTTCAGTACAATTTGTTGTCTCCTGTGAATTGCTGCAGCAGTGTTTTGGGGACATCTACCAGTTCATCCCAGGGGACATTAGTCTGAATACATATGTTATGCAAGATTACACATACAAGGATCATCTTGCATACACAGGGTGGTGCATGCAACAGGCTTCCTTCAGTCAGAGCCAGGCACCTGAACCCTGACTTCAGGAGCCCAGATGTCCTCTCCACGACATTTTGAGTCCTTCTGTGCCCTTCATTGTATGCCCGCTCTTCCTCCGTTGCCGGGTTGCCAAAAAGGACTCATCACCAATGGCTGGATGCCATAACCTTGGTCACCTGCAAAGGATTGTGAGAACACGTGCCGCTTATGCATTTTTGTGGTGTCATATGTGCCATGGCAGATGTTAGTTTTAGGTAGAGTGGTGACTCAGGCTTGCATCTGGTATTGTGTATATTCCTGTTTTGTAGAATGGTTGCACTGGTGTGTGGTGGTGGACATTACTATCATGAGTTGTAGATCAGAAACCTGGTGGTTGTCATATTAAATATGGACTGACAGTTGGAGCAGGCAAATTATGTGTTGTATTGTTCATATTTGAGGCTGTGTCCTAATGTTAGTGGAACATACCACCTCCTTACACAACAGTAATGTCATTTGTATTGACACTTTGGTAGCCCTACTAGGCCAAACTCAGACCACCATGTTACCATGTGGCACTACGCATGCAGTGCGACACTTAGTGACCCTTTGTGGCAGATTATACCGGTGCCAGCCAGCATGTGAACAAGTGTGAGAGTCACACAATAGGAGGACTACCAAAATTGGTGCAGAGGATTCTCCAAGGTTCCTAGGCATGATTTATCACAGACACTTTCAACACTTGCAGAGAGCAGGTGTTAGGAGGGGGCATACCATAGTTTAGAATGGGTCCCTATGTACTGTGCATGAAATTGTGAGGTATGTCCTCAGTACTCCTAGAGTCCAACTATGGTGTCCATTACCTTGAAACTATTGCACCTACTCTGCACCACGGTGCGCCATTTATTGTATATGGGGCCCGCATGGTGGCAGTAGATTGCGGCAACGGGGCACAATTACAGTGGCACTGCTGTTGATGCTGCACCACTTTCCTGACAAGTTGCCCTCAGTCCCTTCACTTTAGACCTGCAGATAAGTGATGTTCTGAGACTTTGAACCTATTTTGTGTTTTGCGTGCCATGACACAGGCTTTGTGCCCTGTGTGTAGCATGTGATCCCCACCCCTTTTCCTTTGGAAAGGCTCCCTTGCACACAGTTTAGTTGTTGGCAATTGCTGGCTGCCACATGTATCTGCATGCGGATCATGGGCACAGTGTGACACCATTGTCTGGTTTGTCTAGTGATTTATGCAAGCATTTTCAGACACCTGTGTGACAGGAGAGGGAATAATGTGTTTTTCTGCAGTACCCTGCATCACATGACCTGTCCTGCTAAGTCCCATGTCTCCTCATTCACATGCATCACAGGCCTCTCCCAGTACATTGTCAGTAGTCCAGCTCCCACAGTGTCCTGCTGGTAACCTGGTATCATGTTAAGGAGTTCTGGAATTACCAGGTATGACTTTAGGAGTGCTGTGAGGTGTCCATCCCTACACATGGTCTTTCATTGCTGATAATGTTGTATTCCTATGTGTGCAGCACAATGCACCAGACAGTTGAAGGTGGACACATTGGGTACGTCTGGTATGTAGTTGGTGATGGCAACAATTGGATGGCATTTGATATTGGTGCCACCGGAGGCTTCTACACCATGACAAATGTATGGCTGTGTCTATATGTGACTTTCTTTATGTTGGCATTGCCAATGGCATTCACATCGCTGAGCTACTCCTTGTCAGTGCAAGGTGGGTGGGATCTGTATTTAGTTGTCAACCAGTGGACACTTGTAGTGGTTTGGGCCCAGCTTCTGTATGCAAAGGGGACATAGCTCCACCTGTCCTTCATGTGATTTGCCAGTCAGGTTGTGGCAGTTTTGCAGTATTATGTACATATGGGTGTATCTGTGCGTGATGTGCATTGAATGCAGTGTAGTTTGGCATGTGGCATATGTATTGTTGTCTGTACATCTCTGTTCCCCTGTCCATGTGTGTTTAGTATGGTGTATGTATTGCTTGTCCTTCTAGTTTGGTGTGTTGTCAGTGCAATGATTGGTATGGTGGCTTACCTACGAGTAGGCCTTTGCCATATTGTCAATCCTGGAACCTCTCTCGTGTGATATATCAATTAGGGGACTGAAGCAAATGGTGCAATGAAGGGCCTCACTTTCAGTAGGTGGAGGCGCATTCGCTGGTGACAATGGTGAATGAGTATTAGCTCTTCTCGTTTTGCCCTGTCCTGTAGGAATTAAGGCCGGTGCCCCACATTTTTTGAACATCTCTGGCCCTCCCTTGGCCTTACTGGGGAATATTCACTCTGAATACCTTTAGAGGCTCTATCTATAGAGGAGGTCAAAATATCGTCGCAGTCAACCAGAAGATTATCTATCCTATCCATCACGCAGTTACTTGCTGCATGCTTCTGCCGTTTATGTTTTTTCGTGTGTTCCACCCCAGCCCCGCCCTCGTTCGCATTCCTTTTACCCATCGCAATTACTTTTGCCAGAGGGTGATACCTTAGGGATAGTGTAAGAGAATATGGCTGTCCCCAGAGTCTACACAAATACTGAACCACTTCCAATGTCTGCTTAAAAGTGAATGTTGGGGGGTGGCCCCGCTCAGCTTCCTTTGGGCTCCGATGGGCATGGACAGGCCCACCCTTCACCTGGGCTTTGCCCGAGCGCGGCCTGCATGCGTCCCGTGCTGCGGTGTGCCCCCACGTGCTTTAAAGTGCTCGTTGGTCTGGTCAAGTGGGTACAGGTGCTGGAGAAAATGCCCGCCTCCTGGGGCCACAAAGCAGTCTGGGAATATGTAGTCCCTTGTCAGTGTTTCTAGCACATCCCACGCTGCAGCATGCCCCCACGTGTTTTATAGCGCTTGTTGGTCTGGTCAAGTGGGTGCAGGTGCTGGAGAAAATGGCCTCCCCCTGGGGCCACAAAGCAGTCTTGGATATGTAGTCCCTCGTCAAAGTTTCTAGCACGTCCAACGCTGCGGTGTGTCGGCACGCGCTATATAATGCTCGTTGGTTTGGTCAATGCTCCTGTAGGACCTTGTGTGCCCACACAGAACCATGGTTGCATGTTTTGATGCAGATTGACAGTGCATCACTCAGCTCAGTCCACTGTGCACGTGCAATCAGGCCCCTGACGGTGGCATGAGTCAATGTAGCATTGGCTGTTCTTCCACATCCTGTGGTGTACATGGGCTTGCACTCATCTCTGCATTCTACAACTTATGTCACTTTCACCATGAGTGTATATTGTTGTTGTGGGAAGTCACCTCAGCTATGAATATTTGATTTGCCACATGCAACATTTCTGTCTCCTTCTTCACCCATACAATTTGGGATAGGTCTGTGACATGTTTGGACATTGCTAGACTTACATGCACATCCCAAATCGAATTTCCATGTGGGAGACCTATACATTTTAGGTATTAGTCCCAGTAGGTCACTTTCTTTTGGTCATGCATGTGAGTGTCAATGAGAGGTGTGTTTTCATATGTGGTCTGATGGTATAATGCAGACTATACTGGGTTACCTTGCAGACACATTTCAACCATTGTAGGTAATTGCTAACCCTTTCCTACCTAGGCCATACACCTGTATATCAGTGTTCACATGTATTTCCAGATTAGCTGCAGGCATATGTCATGAGAACAGAATTGGGTGACATCTGTGTAAGAATGTACATTGGAACTGCTACAGACTCTGCCTACATTCCACCCACACATTCATGTGGTGGTGCATTCTCCCATTTTATTGATCATTCCTGGCTATGGGGCATATGTGTGGACAGTAGATCAGCACCCATTGCTGCTCCAGTTGTCTTGCAACTCTTAGCGCACTCCACAGCCAACATGTGTGTGCTATATTTGGGAGACAGCACACCATGTGGCAGAGTGGGGGCCAATAGTCCTCACGGTATGTGACACCATTGATATATGGGGCAGGATTAGGCTAAAGCTATTGCCCCTTACCCTGACCAGTCCATGATTATCCATTGATACCAATGGTGTTCCTCCTTGTCACACCTGCTCAGTGCAGGCGTTACAGCTACTCCCTTGAGATGTGACACAGTTTAGTTCCTTATTTTAAAGTACACCATTTTGATACAGTCCTTACCGTAAGTATGCCCCCCATTGCATAAATCTTGCCTGGCGTAGCCATGATGTGGTGCAAGGAGTCGGAATTGGCTCTATGCCTATGTTACACCGCTTAGTATTTCTGGTGCATGGATCTAGGCCTTTGACAGCCACATAAGCGTGAGTTATGTGACTCTGATATGCTACATGGAGGTGCTATACCCTCTTGCATCACAACCTATGTTCCAACATTCTTTGTAACTGTTGTGGTTTTTTCCTGCTCTCTGAAGTATGAGCACCTTTCTAATGGTATATGTAGCAGAGAATGAGTACACCATGGACAATCTGGTGCAAAGTGATTTAATGGTGATGTTTACAGGGTGATTTTTGTCATACAGTGTCTAGGTGTAGAAGTTCAGTACAATTTGTTGTCTCCTGTGAATTGCTGCAGCAGTGTTTTGGGGACATCTACCAGTTCATCCCAGGGGACATTAGTCTGAATACATATGTTATGCAAGATTACACATACAAGGATCATCTTGCATACACAGGGTGGTGCATGCAACAGGCTTCCTTCAGTCAGAGCCTGGCACCTGAACCCTGACTTCAGGAGCCCAGATGTCCTCTCCACGACATTTTGAGTCCTTCTGTGCCCTTCATTGTATGCCCGCTCTTCCTCCGTTGCCGGGTTGCCAAAAAGGACTCATCACCAATGGCTGGATGCCATAACCTTGGTCACCTGCAAAGGATTGTGAGAACACGTGCCGCTTATGCATTTTTGTGGTGTCATATGTGCCATGGCAGATGTTAGTTTTAGGTAGAGTGGTGACTCAGGCTTGCATCTGGTATTGTGTATATTCCTGTTTTGTAGAATGGTTGCACTGGTGTGTGGTGGTGGACATTACTATCATGAGTTGTAGATCAGAAACCTGGTGGTTGTCATATTAAATATGGACTGACAGTTGGAGCAGGCAAATTATGTGTTGTATTGTTCATATTTGAGGCTGTGTCCTAATGTTAGTGGAACATACCACCTCCTTACACAACAGTAATGTCATTTGTATTGACACTTTGGTAGCCCTACTAGGCCAGACTCAGACCACCATGTTACCATGTGGCACTACGCATGCAGTGCGACACTTAGTGACCCTTTGTGGCAGATTATACCGGTGCCAGCCAGCATGTGAACAAGTGTGAGAGTCACACAATAGGAGGACTACCAAAATTGGTGCAGAGGATTCTCCAAGGTTCCTAGGCATGATTTATCACAGACACTTTCAACACTTGCAGAGAGCAGGTGTTAGGAGGGGGCATACCATAGTTTAGAATGGGTCCCTATGTACTGTGCATGAAATTGTGAGGTATGTCCTCAGTACTCCTAGAGTCCAACTATGGTGTCCATTACCTTGAAACTATTGCACCTACTCTGCACCACGGTGCGCCATTTATTGTATATGGGGCCCGCATGGTGGCAGTAGATTGCGGCAACGGGGCACAATTACAGTGGCACTGCTGTTGATGCTGCACCACTTTCCTGACAAGTTGCCCTCAGTCCCTTCACTTTAGACCTGCAGATAAGTGATGTTCTGAGACTTTGAACCTATTTTGTGTTTTGCGTGCCATGACACAGGCTTTGTGCCCTGTGTGTAGCATGTGATCCCCACCCCTTTTCCTTTGGAAAGGCTCCCTTGCACACAGTTTAGTTGTTGGCAATTGCTGGCTGCCACATGTATCTGCATGCGGATCATGGGCACAGTGTGACACCATTGTCTGGTTTGTCTAGTGATTTATGCAAGCATTTTCAGACACCTGTGTGACAGGAGAGGGAATAATGTGTTTTTCTGCAGTACCCTGCATCACATGACCTGTCCTGCTAAGTCCCATGTCTCCTCATTCACATGCATCACAGGCCTCTCCCAGTACATTGTCAGTAGTCCAGCTCCCATAGTGTCCTGCTGGTAACCTGGTATCATGTTAAGGAGTTCTGGAATTACCAGGTATGACTTTAGGAGTGCTGTGAGGTGTCCATCCCTACACATGGTCTTTCATTGCTGATAATGTTGTATTCCTATGTGTGCAGCACAATGCACCAGACAGTTGAAGGTGGACACATTGGGTACGTCTGGTATGTAGTTGGTGATGGCAACAATTGGATGGCATTTGATATTGGTGCCACCGGAGGCTTCTACACCATGACAAATGTATGGCTGTGTCTATATGTGACTTTCTTTATGTTGGCATTGCCAATGGCATTCACATCGCTGAGCTACTCCTTGTCAGTGCAAGGTGGGTGGGATCTGTATTTAGTTGTCAACCAGTGGACACTTGTAGTGGTTTGGGCCCAGCTTCTGTATGCAAAGGGGACATAGCTCCACCTGTCCTTCATGTGATGTGCCAGTCAGGTTGTGGCAGTTTTGCAGTATTATGTACATATGGGTGTATCTGTGCGTGATGTGCATTGAATGCAGTGTAGTTTGGCATGTGGCATATGTATTGTTGTCTGTACATCTCTGTTCCCCTGTCCATGTGTGTTTAGTATGGTGTATGTATTGCTTGTCCTTCTAGTTTGGTGTGTTGTCAGTGCAATGATTGGTATGGTGGCTTACCTACGAGTAGGCCTTTGCCATATTGTCAATCCTGGAACCTCTCTCGTGTGATATATCAATTAGGGGACTGAAGCAAATGGTGCAATGAAGGGCCTCACTTTCAGTAGGTGGAGGCGGATTCGCTGGTGACAATGGTGAATGAGTATTAGCTCTTCTCGTTTTGCCCTGTCCTGTAGGAATTAAGGCCGGTGCCCCACATTTTTTGAACATCTCTGGCCCTCCCTTGGCCTTACTGGGGAATATTCACTCTGAATACCTTTAGAGGCTCTATCTATAGAGGAGGTCAAAATATCGTCGCAGTCAACCAGAAGATTATCTATCCTATCCATCACGCAGTTACTTGCTGCATGCTTCTGCCGTTTATGTTTTTTCGTGTGTTCCACCCCAGCCCCGCCCTCGTTCGCATTCCTTTTACCCATCGCAATTACTTTTGCCAGAGGGTGATACCTTAGGGATAGTGTAAGAGAATATGGCTGTCCCCAGAGTCTACACAAATACTGAACCACTTCCAATGTCTGCTTAAAAGTGAATGTTGGGGGGTGGCCCCGCTCAGCTTCCTTTGGGCTCCGATGGGCATGGACAGGCCCACCCTTCACCTGGGCTTTGCCCGAGCGCGGCCTGCATGCGTCCCGTGCTGCGGTGTGCCCCCACGTGCTTTAAAGTGCTCGTTGGTCTGGTCAAGTGGGTACAGGTGCTGGAGAAAATGCCCGCCTCCTGGGGCCACAAAGCAGTCTGGGAATATGTAGTCCCTTGTCAGTGTTTCTAGCACATCCCACGCTGCAGCATGCCCCCACGTGTTTTATAGCGCTTGTTGGTCTGGTCAAGTGGGTGCAGGTGCTGGAGAAAATGGCCTCCCCCTGGGGCCACAAAGCAGTCTTGGATATGTAGTCCCTCGTCAAAGTTTCTAGCACGTCCAACGCTGCGGTGTGTCGGCACGCGCTATATAATGCTCGTTGGTT
The DNA here is from genome assembly GCF_031143425.1 of Pleurodeles waltl. NCBI lineage: Eukaryota > Metazoa > Chordata > Amphibia > Caudata > Salamandridae > Pleurodeles > Pleurodeles waltl. Next base: position 1,658,144,634 of record NC_090444.1, on the reverse strand, counting down.
TGGTCAATGCTCCTGTAGGACCTTGTGTGCCCACACAGAACCATGGTTGCATGTTTTGATGCAGATTGACAGTGCATCACTCAGCTCAGTCCACTGTGCACGTGCAATCAGGCCCCTGACTGTGGCATGAGTCAATGTAGCATTGGCTGTTCTTCCACATCCTGTGGTGTACATGGGCTTGCACTCATCTCTGCATTCTACAACTTATGTCACTTTCACCATGAGTGTATATTGTTGTTGTGGGAAGTCACCTCAGCTATGAATATTTGATTTGCCACATGCAACATTTCTGTCTCCTTCTTCACCCATACAATTTGGGATAGGTCTGTGACATGTTTGGACATTGCTAGACTTACATGCACATCCCAAATCGAATTTCCATGTGGGAGACCTATACATTTTAGGTATTAGTCCCAGTAGGTCACTTTCTTTTGGTCATGCATGTGAGTGTCAATGAGAGGTGTGTTTTCATATGTGGTGTGATGGTATAATGCAGACTATACTGGGTTACCTTGCAGACACATTTCAACCATTGTAGGTAATTGCTAACCCTTTCCTACCTAGGCCATACACCTGTATATCAGTGTTCACATGTATTTCCAGATTAGCTGCAGGCATATGTCATGAGAACAGAATTGGGTGACATCTGTGTAAGAATGTACATTGGAACTGCTACAGACTCTGCCTACATTCCACCCACACATTCATGTGGTGGTGCATTCTCCCATTTTATTGATCATTCCTGGCTATGGGGCATATGTGTGGACAGTAGATCAGCACCCATTGCTGCTCCAGTTGTCTTGCAACTCTTAGCGCACTCCACAGCCAACATGTGTGTGCTATATTTGGGAGACAGCACACCATGTGGCAGAGTGGGGGCCAATAGTCCTCACGGTATGTGACACCATTGATATATGGGGCAGGATTAGGCTAAAGCTATTGCCCCTTACCCTGACCAGTCCATGATGGTCCATTGATACCAATGGTGTTCCTCCTTGTCACACCTGCTCAGTGCAGGCGTTACAGCTACCCCCTTGAGATGTGACACAGTTTAGTTCCTTATTTTAAAGTACACCATTTTGATACAGTCCTTACCGTATGTATGCCCCCCATTGCATAAATCTTGCCTGGCATAGCCATGATGTGGTGCAAGGAGTCGGAATTGGCTCTATGCCTATGTTACACCGCTTAGTATTTCTGGTGCATGGATCTAGGCCTTTGACAGCCACATAAGCGTGAGTTATGTGACTCTGATATGCAACATGGAGGTGCTATACCCTCTTGCATCACAACCTATGTTCCAACATTCTTTGTAACTGTTGTGGTTTTTTCCTGCTCTCTGAAGTATGAGCACCTTTCTAATGGTATATGTAGCAGAGAATGAGTACACCATGGACAATCTGGTGCAAAGTGATTTAATGGTGATGTTTACACGGTGATTTTTGTCATACAGTGTCTAGGTGTAGAAGTTCAGTACAATTTGTTGTCTCCTGTGAACTGCTGCAGCAGTGTTTTGGGGACATCTACCAGTTCATCCCAGGGGACATTAGTCTGAATACATATGTTATGCAAGATTACACATACAAGGATCATCTTGCATACACGGGGTGGTGCATGCAACAGGCTTCCTTCAGTCAGAGCCAGGCACCTGAACCCTGACTTCAGGAGCCCAGATGTCCTCTCCACGACATTTTGAGTCCTTCTGTGCCCTTCATTGTATGCCCGTTTCTTCCTCCGTTGCCGGGTTGCCAAAAAGGACTCATCACCAATGGCTGGATGCCATAACCTTGGTCACCTGCAAAGGATTGTGAGAACACGTGCCGCTTATGCATTTTTGTGGTGTCATATGTGCCATGGCAGATGTTAGTTTTAGGTAGAGTGGTGACTCAGGCTTGCATCTGGTATTGTGTATATTCCTGTTTTGTAGAATGGTTGCACTGGTGTGTGGTGGTGGACATTACTATCATGGGTTGTAGATCAGAAACCTGGTGGTTGTCATATTAAATATGGACTGACAGTTGGAGCAGGCAAATTATGTGTTGTGTTGTGCATATTTGAGGCTGTGTCCTAATGTTAGTGGAACATACCACCTCCTTACACAACAGTAATGTAATTTGTATTGACACTTTGGTAGCCCTACTAGGCCAAACTCAGGCCACCATGTTACCATGTGGCACTACGCATGCAGTGCGACACTTAGTGACCCTTTGTGGCAGATTATACCGGTGCCTGCCAGCATGTGAACAAGTGTGAGAGTCACACAATAGGAGGACTACCAAAATTGGTGCAGAGGATTCTCCAAGGTTCCTAGGCATGATTTATCACAGACACTTTCAACACCTGCACAGAGCAGGTGTTAGGAGGGGGCATACCATAGTTTAGAATGGGTCCCTATGTACTGTGCATGAAATGGTGATGTATGTCCTCAGTACTCCTAGAGTCCAACTATGGCGTCCATTACCTTGAAACTATTGTACCTACTCTGCACCACGGTGCGCCATTTATTGGATATGGGGCCCGCATGGTGGCAGTAGATTGCGGCAAGGGGGCACAATTACAGTGGCACTGCTGTTGATGCTGCACCACTTTCCTGACAAGTTGCCCTCAGTCCCTTCACTTTAGACCTGCAGATAAGTGATGTTCTGAGACTTTGAACCTATTTTGTGTTTTGTGTGCCATGACACAGGCTTTGTGCCCTGTGTGTAGCATGTGATCCCCACCCCTTTTCCTTTGGAAAGGCTCCCTTGCACACAGTTTAGTTGTTGGCAATTGCTGGCTGCCACATGTATCTGCATGCGGATCATGGGCACAGTGTGACACCATTGTCTGGTTTGTCTAGTGATTTATGCAAGCATTTTCAGACACCTGTGTGACAGGAGAGGGAATAATGTGTTTTTCTGCAGTACCCTGCATCACATGACCTGTCCTGCTAAGTCCCATGTCTCCTCATTCACATGCATCACAGGCCTCTCCCAGTACATTGTCAGTAGTCCAGCTCCCACAGTGTCCTGCTGGTAACCTGGTATCATGTTAAGGAGTTCTGGAATTACCAGGTATGACTTTAGGAGTGCTGTGAGGTGTCCATCCCTACACATGGTCTTTCATGGCTGATAATGTTGTATTCCTATGTGTGCAGCACAATGCACCAGACAGTTGAAGGTGGACACATTGGGTACGTCTGGTATGTAGTTGGTGATGGCAACAATTGGATGGCATTTGATATTGGTGCCGCTGGAGGCTTCTACACCATGACAAATGTATGGCTGTGTCTATATGTGACTTTCTTTATGTTGGCATTGCCAATGGCATTCACATCGCTGAGCTACTCCTTGTCAGTGCAAGGTGGGTGGGATCTGTATTTAGTTGTCAACCAGTGGACACTTGTAGTGGTTTGGGCCCAGCTTCTGTATGCAAAGGGGACATAGCTCCACCTGTCCTTCATGTGATGTGCCAGTCAGGTTGTGGCAGTTTTGCAGTATTATGTACATATGGGTGTATCTGTGCGTGATGTGCATTGAATGCGGTGTAGTTTGGCATGTGGCATATGTATTGTTGTCTGTACATCTGTGTTCCCCTGTCCATGTGTGTTTAGTATGGTGTATGTATTGCTTGTCCTTCTAGTTTGGTGTGTTGTCAGTGCAATGATTGGTATGGTGGCTTACCTACGATTAGGCCTTTGCCATATTGTCAATGCTGGAACCTCTCTCGTGTGATATATCAATTAGGGGACTGAAGCAAATGGTGCAATGAAGGGCCTCACTTTCAGTAGGTGGAGGCGCATTCGCTGGTGACAATGGTGAATGAGTATTAGCTCTTCTCGTTTTGCCCTGTCCTGTAGGAATTAAGGCCGGTGCCCCACATTTTTTGAACATCTCTGGCCCTCCCTTGGCCTTACTGGGGAATATTCACTCTGAATACCTTTAGAGGCTCTATCTATAGAGGAGGTCAAAATATCGTCGCAGTCAACCAGAAGATTATCTATCCTATCCATCACGCAGTTACTTGCTGCATGCTTCTGTCGTTTATGTTTTTTCTTGTGTTCCACCCCAGCCCCGCCCTCGTTCGCATTCCTTTTACCCATCGCAATTACTTTTGCCAGAGGGTGATACCTTATGGATAGTGTAAGAGAATATGGCTGTCCCCAGAGTCTACATAAATACAGAACCACTTACAATGTCTGCTTAAAAGTGAATGTTGGGGGGTGGCCCCGCTCAGCTTCCTTTGGGCTCCGATGGGCATGGACAGGCCCACCCTTCACCTGGGCTTTGCCCGAGCGCGGCCTGCATGCGTCCCGTGCTGCGGTGTGCCCCCACGTGCTTTAAAGTGCTCGTTGGTCTGGTCAAGTGGGTACAGGTGCTGGAGAAAATGGCAGCCTCCTGGGGCCACAAAGCAGTCTGGGAATATGTAGTCCTTGTCAGTGTTTCTAGCACATCCCACGCTGCAGTGTGCCCGCACGTGTTTTATAGCGTTTGTTGGTCTGGTCAAGTGGGTGCAGGTGCTGGAGAAAATGGCCGCCCCCTGGGGCCACAAAGCAGTCTTGGATATGTAGTCCCTCGTCAAAGTTTCTAGCACGTCCAACGCTGCGGTGTGTCGGCACGCGCTATATAATGCTCGTTGGTCTGGTCAATGCTCCTGTAGGACCTTGTGTGCCCACACAGAACCATGGTTGCATGTTTTGATGCAGATTGACAGTGCATCACTCAGCTCAGTCCACTGTGCACGTGCAATCAGGCCCCTGACTGTGGCATGAGTCAATGTAGCATTGGCTGTTCTTCCACATCATGTGGTGTACATGGGCTTGCACTCATCTCTGCATTCTACAACTTATGTCACTTTCACCATGAGTGTATATTGTTGTTGTGGGAAGTCACCTCAGCTATGAATATTTGATTTGCCACATGCAACATTTCTGTCTCCTTCTTCACCCATACAATTTGGGATAGGTCTGTGACATGTTTGGACATTGCTAGACTTACATGCACATCCCAAATCGAATTTCCATGTGGGAGACCTATACATTTTAGGTATTAGTCCCAGTAGGTCACTTTCTCTTGGTCATGCATGTGAGTGTCAATGAGGTGTGTTTTCATATGTGGTGTGATGGTATAATGCAGACTATACTGGGTTACCTTGCAGACACATTTCAACCATTGTAGGTAATTGCTAACCCTTTCCTACCTAGGCCATACACCTGTATATCAGTGTTCACATGTATTTCCAGATTAGCTGCAGGCATATGTCAAGAGAACAGAATTGGGTGACATCTGTGTAAGAATGTACATTGGAACTGCTACAGACTCTGCCTACATTCCACCCACACATTCATGTGGTGGTGCATTCTCCCATTTTATTGATCATTCCTGGCTATGGGGCATATGTGTGGACAGCAGATCAGCACCCATTGCTGCTCCAGTTGTCTTGCAACTCTTAGCGCACTCCACAGCCAACATGTGTGCTATATTTGGGAGACAGCACACCATGTGGCAGAGTGGGGGCCAATAGTACTCACGGTATGTGACACCATTGATATATGGGGCAGGATTAGGCTAAAGCTATTGCCCCTTACCCTGACCAGTCCATGATGGTCCATTGATACCAATGGTGTTCTTCCTTGTCACACCTGCTCAGTGCAGGCGTTACAGCTACCCCCTTGAGATGTGACACAGTTTAGTTCCTTATTTTAAAGTACACCATTTTGATACAGTCCTTACCGTATGTATGCCCCCCATTGCATAAATCTTGCCTGGCATAGCCATGATGTGGTGCAAGGAGTCGGAATTGGCTCTATGCCTATGTTACACCGCTTAGTATTTCTGGTGCATGGATCTAGGCCTTTGACAGCCACATAAGCGTGAGTTATGTGACTCTGATATGCTACATGGAGGTGCTATACCCTCTTGCATCACAACCTATGTTCCAACATTCTTTGTAACTGTTGTGGTTTTTTCCTGCTCTCTGAAGTATGAGCACCTTTCTAATGGTATATGTAGCAGAGAATGAGTACACCATGGACAATCTGGTGCAAAGTGATTTAATGGTGATGTTTACAGGGTGATTTTTGTCATACAGTGTCTAGGTGTAGAAGTTCAGTACAATTTGTTGTCTCCTGTGAACTGCTGCAGCAGTGTTTTGGGGACATCTACCAGTTCATCCCAGGGGACATTAGTCTGAATACATATGTTATGCAAGATTACACATACAAGGATCATCTTGCATACACGGGGTGGTGCATGCAACAGGCTTCCTTCAGTCAGAGCCAGGCACCTGAACCCTGACTTCAGGAGCCCAGATGTCCTCTCCACGACATTTCGAGTCCTTCTGTGCCCTTCATTGTATGCCCGCTCTTCCTCCGTTGCCGGGTTGCCAAAAAGGACTCATCACCAATGGCTGGATGCCATAACCTTGGTCACCTGCAAAGGATTGTGAGAACACGTGCCGCTTATGCATTTTTGTGGTGTCATATGTGCCATGGCAGATGTTAGTTTTAGGTAGAGTGGTGACTCAGGCTTGCATCTGGTATTGTGTATATTCCTGTTTTGTAGAATGGTTGCACTGGTGTGTGGTGGTGGACATTACTATCATGGGTTGTAGATCAGAAACCTGGTGGTTGTCATATTAAATATGGACTGACAGTTGGAGCAGGCAAATTATGTGTTGTGTTGTGCATATTTGAGGCTGTGTCCTAATGTTAGTGGAACATACCACCTCCTTACACAACAGTAATGTCATTTGTATTGACACTTTGGTAGCCCTACTAGGCCAAACTCAGGCCACCATGTTACCATGTGGAACTACGCATGCAGTGCGACACTTAGTGACCCTTTGTGGCAGATTATACCGGTGCCAGCCAGCATGTGAACAAGTGTGAGAGTCACACAATAGGAGGACTACCAAAATTGGTGCAGAGGATTCTCCAAGGTTCCTAGGCATGATTTATCACAGACACTTTCAACACCTGCACAGAGCAGGTGTTAGGAGGGGGCATACCATAGTTTAGAATGGGTCCCTATGTACTGTGCATGAAATGGTGAGGTATGTCCTCAGTACTCCTAGAGTCCAACTATGGCGTCCATTACCTTGAAACTATTGCACCTACTCTGCACCACGGTGCGCCATTTATTGTATATGGGGCCCGCATGGTGGCAGTAGATTGCGGCAACGGGGCACAATTACAGTGGCACTGCTGTTGATGCTGCACCACTTTCCTGACAAGTTGCCCTCAGTCCCTTCACTTTAGACCTGCAGATAAGTGATGTTCTGAGACTTTGAATCTATTTTGTGTTTTGTGTGCCATGACACAGGCTTTGTGCCCTGTGTGTAGCATGTGATCCCCACCCATTTTCCTTCGGAAAGGCTCCCTTGCACACAGTTTAGTTGTTGGCAATTGCTGGCTGCCACATGTATCTGCATGCGGATCATGGGCACAGTGTGACACCATTGTCTGGTTTGTCTAGTGATTTATGCAAGCATTTTCAGACACCTGTGTGACAGGAGAGGGAATAATGTGTTTTTCTGCAGTACCCTGCATCACATGACCTGTCCTGCTAAGTCCCATGTCTCCTCATTCACATGCATCACAGGCCTCTCCCAGTACATTGTCAGTAGTCCAGCTCCCACAGTGTCCTGCTGGTAACCTGGTATCATGTTAAGGAGTTCTGGAATTACCAGGTATGACTTTAGGAGTGCTGTGAGGTGTCCATCCCTACACATGGTCTTTCATGGCTGATAATGTTGTATTCCTATGTGTGCAGCACAATGCACCAGACAGTTGAAGGTGGACACATTGGGTACGTCTGGTATGTAGTTGGTGATGGCAACAATTGGATGGCATTTGATATTGGTGCCGCTGGAGGCTTCTACACCATGACAAATGTATGGCTGTGTCTATATGTGACTTTCTTTATGTTGGCATTGCCAATGGCATTCACATCGCTGAGCTACTCCTTGTCAGTGCAAGGTGGGTGGGATCTGTATTTAGTTGTCAACCAGTGGACACTTGTAGTGGTTTGGGCCCAGCTTCAGTATGCAAAGGGGACATAGCTCCACCTGTCCTTCATGTGATGTGCCAGTCAGGTTGTGGCAGTTTTGCAGTATTATGTACATATGGGTGTATCTGTGCGTGATGTGCATTGAATGCAGTGTAGTTTGGCATGTGGCATATGTATTGTTGTCTGTACATCTGTGTTCCCCTGTCCATGTGTGTTTAGTATGGTGTATGTATTGCTTGTCCTTCTAGTTTGGTGTGTTGTCAGTGCAATGATTGGTATGGTGGCTTACCTACGAGTAGGCCTTTGCCATATTGTCAATCCTGGAACCTCTCGTTGATGGTGGCATGCCGGAATATGTAGGTATCATGGACGCCTCCAGGATATTTGGCTAGGATGTTTGTGAAGACCCCACGGTGGCCCACAATGGCCTGCACATTTATGGAATGGGTGTGTTTGTGGTCCATGTAGAGGTGTTCCATTGCAGCAGGTCACACAAGTTGAACATGGGTGCAGTCCATTGCACCCGGCACATGTGGGAATCCAGCAAGTGTTGGGGAAGTAAATGTGGTGGGGTGTGAGGCGTGTGATTGAGTCCAGAACCTGTGTAAGCAAGGCCGAAAAGGATGGCTGGGAGATGCCACCCACTTGTGCGCCATTTGTCTGAACGATCCTGACTCCAGCTTATGGAGGACAGCCAGGAGTTTAGTAATGGATGGAATAGTTGTTGCAGTTTCCAGCCTTGCAATCATGTCTGGCGCACTGTCATGCAGCAGGCGTAAAATGGTCTCCCACTTCAGACGGTAGGTCCTGATGACATCTTGTTCTCTTTCGCTGTGAAATGTCCTCTCCTGCCTTCTGCGCTGCCTTTGCAGTTGCTGCAGTGGTGTTTGGGGTTTCTGCGGTGGTGCTGGTAGGACCTGTTGTCATCACTGTTATCTGCAGCGTGTGCCAAGCTAGAGCATTAACAGTTCCATGTTATCCAAGGAGTTGCCAATACTCCTTCTGTGTGTTTTCCTTATGTAGTAGTGTGTGGGCCTCATTTTAACGCCTGGTCTGACCAGGTGTCAAAAATTTTACACTAATTGGACTTTGCGTCATTTTTTGCGACCGGTTCCTTAATGTGCGTTGTTTTTGTGTCAGACAGTAAATAGGTTTCTGGAGAGCTAGTGCCATTTTTTGGGAGGGAACGTCTACCTTGCATATCATTGTCGCTAAACAATGCAAGATTTGGTGGCACTACCAAAAAATTACGCAAACTCTGACATTTTGTCACTAGACGGGTCTTGCGACAAAATATAAATATGGCGTTAGGTTAGCGCTGCCTTTGTGTCAAAATTTATGGCACAAAAGCGGCGCTAAAGTTCCCTAAATATGGGCCATTGTTCTTAATAAGAAAACTCTCTACAGTTTTAGAACAATGCACAACCATGAAGTATGACCTATATTTTCTTTTTTAAGAGACTCTGAAGCAATAAATTCTATAGATGACATATCTACTTTAGTGATGTGGGCCAAAATGGTTTGGTAGTACAATAATCTTAGATATTACCTTTATGTAGGATGTTGTGAGCTCTGTTGAATAAATAGTAATTATGATAAGGATAAACATAGCAGTAACCATGCGCAGGGAGCCATGAATTTGTCTCTAAAAGCTCCGTTTATTTGTGCATTACTTGCACTTCCTTACATAAGAGGATCAACATTAATCCAAGAGGTGAGCACAACAATTTCAAAAGTTATAACTTGATGTATCAATGATAAATTACTTACGATTCATGATGTATGGCCCACAAACATGACCTACATGCCGTGGAGGAGATAACTTTGATGACAACTTTGATGATTATATAAAAAATAGAATTAAGACCGCACTCCCACTGGAAATGAGACACCATCCACAATTTCAACGCTACCCACAGCCACTACAAATCACAGAGCAACCCTCAAATCAGTAACAGTGAACATGGCGAATGTAAATAACCAACTACCATAGCCAAAGATTACAAGTGCACTGGTGCGTAATAAGAAAAAGAGAATGCTTAGGATACACTAAACGGGAAGCAAGCAAGCACAGCACACCTTGGAAGTGGGAACGAAGATAGCAGTGCTAGGATGGCAGCAAAATAGTAAACTGGAGGGAAGTAAGACACTGAGAATAGGAAAGCAAGAACTGAGTGAAAAGGAACATACACTAAAACAAGCTCAAGGAATAAAGAAGGAGTGAAAAACAGTAGCAGGTTATGACTGTAGAATGATCTGGTAAACACTACTATTTCGAGAAACAAGGATACACTACTGAAAGGTACTACATCTGGAACCAAAGCACTCTGATAAACGGAAATAAGTTAAAAACCAAGGATGCCTCTGTAAACAGTGCTAGTTCTGGAAGTCGAACCAGAGGGGAAGTCGAACCTGAACTCTAGATCTTTGACCGACACTGGAGAAAATATTATAGTTAATTTAAAATAAGGTACTAATGATCATATACTTCAGTGTCTGATCAAGCAAGCAGGTGTGTCAATTTCTCTAACCCAACATTTGCCTCCAAGGGTTGAGCCAAAAAAGGTGTTTCATCTTCAAGGAATTGTTGTCTCTCGCAGGAAAAGTCTCCTTGATGCCTTGTCCAAGCCAGGCCCCAGACACACACCAGGCGGTTGGAGACTGCAGTGTGGGCAGGCACAGCCCGTTCAGGTGTAAGTGACCACTCCTCCCCTCCCCTCAGCCCAGATGGCTCATCAGGATAAGCAGGCCACACCCCAGCTCCCTTTATGTCACTGTCTAGAGGCGAGGTGCAAACAGCCTAATTGTCAGTCTGAGCCAGATAGGGAATCGACAAACGAGGACAGTCACAGAAAGGTTTAAGGAAGAAAATGCCTACATTCTAAAAGTGGCATTTTCAAACACACAGTTCAAAAACCAACTTCACTTAAAGATGTATTTTTAAATTGTGAGTTCAGAGACCCCAAACTCCACATGTCTTTCTGCCCCCAAAGGGAATCTGTCCTTTAATAATATTTAAAGGCAAACCCCATGTTAACCTATGAGAGAGATAGGCCTTGTAACAGTGAAAACCGAATTTAGCAGTATTTCACTGTCATGTAAAACACATAAGTACATGTCCCACCTTTAACATACACTGCACCCAGCCCATGGGGCTACCTAGGGCCTACCTTAGGGGTGACTTACATGTAGAAAAAGGGAAGGTTTAGGCCTGGCAAGTGGGTACACTTGCCTAGTAGAATTGGCAGTTTAAAACTGCACTCACAGACACTGCAGTGGCAGGTCTGAGCCATGTTTACAGGGTTACTAATGTGGGTGGCACAACCAGTGCTGCAGGCCCACTAGTATCATTTGATTTACAGGCCTTAGGCACCTCTAGTGCACATTACTAGGGACTTACTAATAAATCAAATATGCCAATCATGGATAAACCAATCAGCAATAAATGTACACAGAGAGCATATGCACTTTAGTACTGGTTAGCAGTGGTAACGTGCCCAGAGTCCTAAAGACAACAAAAACAGGTCAGGAAAAATAGGAGGAAGGAGGCAAAAAGATTGGGGATGACCCTGCAAAAAAGGCCAAGTCCAACAGTCAGGTAACACAATCCAAATAAAATTTGTTGTGAATATTCAGAGGCTGGATACTCTGTTTGCGTGAATGGAGCTTGCAAGGCCATTTTCTTCTATTTGAAGCAGGAAAGGAGCATCCTACGTTCTAATGCAAACAAATGCCATAGGACAAATTGTAACTAATGACTCTGAAAAGATTCAGAAATACATTGGAAGTCAAAATAAAATAAAAATGTATTTTATACCTTTCAAGATCTATCTCACTGACTTCAAATATTAGCCCTGGTGTGTTTTAGCTTCTGAAGTTATGGATTACACATCCTGAAAAGGCAGTCTCAAGCTTAGAGGTCTCCATTACAGTTAACATCTTTGTATACTGTATCCTATTACAATGTCCCCAATTTAATATGTATAAAATTGGATTATGGCATGGCTTTAAGGTCCTGCAGACATGGGTTTAACTCTTTGGTCCAGCTTGAAAGAGCACTGATTGCTTGTTTCTCACCTGCCGATTGCTTGGATGTAAAAGTGTGCAGGCACTCGTTATCTGGCTGCCGTTGAGTCCATCCTACAAGAACTAAATAATACTTTCCGCAAGTTTCAAACCTTACCCTTTCAATGCAACAGGCACTGCACTTTCACTGGCCAGCCTTGAGGGAACATGGTCTGATGCAATCGCACAACAGGCTGAAGTAAATAGCATAATAATATGGTCTCACAAATTACAAGCAAACTATAACGTGGGTAGCAGCATCTTCTTACAACATTGCTCATTGGAACAGTCCTGGATAGTCATGCTCAGATCTTTTTGTCCCTCAGATTCTTGTAATCTGGAGAGGGCCAGGTCGATAAGCCTGTCAGCCTTATTCTGCTACAGATTCATAGAGGAAGGGCGATGACATTTTGCAGAACAAAAACTGGGATTCCTTAAACATCAAGATAGAACAACAATTATGTATTGATCGAGGGATACAGAATAATTTAGTTGATAGTGCTCGCCAAAATCGAAAAGAGAGACAGTGAGACCATAGGAGCTTTTAAATGCAACTTTTACATATAGCATCAACCATCTTAATTACATTGTTTGCTGAAAAGTGGTGCTAACTCATTTTGACAACACAAGAACTCTTACCTCCATCGTTTTTCAGTTGATCTTCTCTGGCAAATTCTCTGGGAAAACAAAAACTGGGAAATATAGTAAATGTAATGAACTGTGCCATGACACGTCGCAAAAATGTGTGGCCATCCTACTTAGAAGATCAATCAAGAGTTGCAATTGGAGAAACATTGTGGGACAACTTTCAGAGAAAAAAAAAATCGCTGAAATTCAAAGAATGTATGATTCCCTTGCAGAAGTGGCTAACTCAAATTTTTAAGATAATCGAAGTATAACGCTTAATGCAATAAACAAAACAACAAACAACAACAATATATATATATATATATATTATGTATTTATTTAGCATACTTCTATAGTGCACAGTCATCCAAGGTATAGGTGCGTTTTACATGTTAACAATACCAGTGACACATGGTCTTACAAACAACAGACAAAGGGCCATATTTATACTTTTTGACGCAAAACTGCGCTAACGCAGTTTTGCGTCAAAAAAATTAGCGCCGGCTAACGCCATTCTGAAGCGCCATGCGGGCGCCGTATTTAATCAATGACGTTAGCCGGCGTTAGCCGCCGGCGCTGCCTGGTGTGCGTGGAAAAAAACGACGTACACCAGGCAGCGCCGGCGTAGGGGGATATGGGGCTTGGGCGTCAAAAAATGGGGCAAGTCAGGTTGAGGCAAATTTTTCGTCTCAACCCGATTTGCGCCATTTTTTTCCGACTCCCAACCCCCATAGAAATGACTCCTGTCTTAGCAAAGGGTGACAGGGGGTGTCCCTCCTTCAGAGCCCACAGGTCCCTTAACGCCTGCATTTTGCAGGCGCTAAAAAACGGCGCAAAAGCGGCCGTACGTCATTTTTTTTGACCCGCTCACTTTTTGACCCGGAATTTTGACCGGGAGTGTAAATACGGCGCACATGCCTCGGAGTCAATTTTTTTGACGTGAACGCCTACCTTGCATATCATTAACGCAAAGTAGGTGTCCACGCTAAAAAATGACGCAAACTCCATGGACTTTGGCGCTAGATGCGTCTAACGCCAAAGTATAAATATGGAGTTAGTTTTGCGTCGGAATTGCGTCAAAAAAAACGACGCAATTCCGGCGCAAACGGAGTATAAATATGCCCCAAAGTCCCCGCAGATGATAAAGATGTCACGACTCTGGTATTGGGTCAAGAGTAAAGCGAAGTGAAGAAATCGGTGTTGATATGGGTGGGTATAGCAGGACGGAGTGGAGGATAGGTTCAAGGGAGGATGGACAGAGGAAGGGAGGGTGAGAGTGAAAGAAAGTGAGAGAGGGTGGAGGATAGTGGATAGAGAGGCTAGTAGACTTGTAAAAGCAGGAGTTACTTGGTTAGGTAAAATATGAACTGCTGAATATTTAGTAGACATCAAAGGGGAGGAGGGATTTTTCACTTCTGATATCGGTAGGTAAGGAGTTCCAGAAGGCGGATGGGCACTTCTGATGTAGTCTGCTGTAGCACATCGGAGGTTCAGAATAAAAAGAATAATTTAATAATATTCAAAATAATTTAATAACAAAATTAAACTTATTATAAATATATTATAAGGAGTGTTCACACAAACGTATTAATGTTCATGTAGCACTTTAAAACTCTAGAAGAAGAAAAAAACAATAAAAACATAGCTCGGGAATATAATGAAATTGAGTGCTCACAGCATGTTTAAAAGCGCCAACTACAGCATTAATTGAATGCAAGTTTAGCAATACATTTTTAATAAATACATCAATGCTCCATCACATTTGTCTGTCATGTCCCATCCTGGGAAGAGTTCATTTGTAAGTGAAATATTTCAATAGGAATGGAAGTTTCTAGAAATATAGTTCAAGCAATGGCATGTTACAAGGAGGAATACACACATTGTTCGTTTGCTTGCTGCAAACACTAATAGACACTACTCCACATCGCAGAGCCACGGATGTCAGCGGCAGCAGGTCACTCACCGAAGGTAATCCCTCACCACCCAGGATCTCAACAGTAGAGAGGATTTTCAACAATTATGTAACATTTCAGGTAGACATTTTGGTGCCCAGTGAAGAAAAAGGTTCAAGAAAGTATCTGACCATCCTACTGATATGGGGCGCTGTTCTGCCTGGGGGACTGGAGCTGCCTGAGGGGACTTCATTCAGCGCTACACATTGCACCAGGAGGCACCGATGCTGCAAGCTGACCTTGAGTCACGCTACACGCCAGCACGCTACACGCCAGCTGCATGGGACGCTCTTCTGCCTGGAGGGCTCGGGCTGCCTGAGTGGACTTAACTGACCACTACACCTTGCGCCAGAAGGCACTGAACCTTGCGTTAGTGCTGATAAGCATGCTGCATGCCTGCTGCACAGGACATACACAAGTTGCGCCCGGGCAAAGCCTGGGCAAAGGGTAGGCCTGTCCTGTGCCTGTCAGCAACAGGAAGAGGCAGGGAAGGACCACAGCCCTAGAGTCCATACATAAAGGTACTGTTTTGAATTATTGTATCTATTTTCTGTGTCTCCCTTACTAGCCAAAACTTTAATTCTGGGACCCAATAATGACTGTGGTAAAATGGGCTAGAGAAAAGACACTGTGACTTTAGCTGGAAATATAAATAAAAGCTATAATTTGACTATAGGAGACACACCGGGGACATCTCAAGACAGTGCAACTCTGCATGACATAGACTCATTGATTGAGGAGACTGAGTCCCTTTTGGTGGGTAAAAAGGCCAGGAACAAGAGGGAAGTGGCGAATAGTTAATTGCTCCCATTTTTGGCACGTTCTAAAACCAAAAGAGCCAAAACAAATCCAAAACTGGCTAAGTTATCTTCGCTTGACTCTATGGAGCTCACAAGGACATGACTATTGACAGTGTTACGGCACCATTAGAGTTTGCGATAATATGCTCAGATAGATTTGCAGCATTAGCTCACCCCCAGCCACTTAGTGCCCCTGGCGTTACCATAGAGCGAGCGCCAGATGACGAAACCTAGAGCTAATTCACTCATTGTTCAGGGTGAGGGGGAAGTGGGTACCTCGGTAAATAGTAATTTAATATGTTTTATCAGAATTCTCCAGGATGAAATTGCCTCTTTGAAAGCCCAAGTGGTAGCATTGATGGAAGATGTTGAGAATCTTAAATAATATATCCCCATTGAAAAAGTGGAGAGGAAAAGGCCTTCTAATAACTTACCCAAAAATTGGTACACCTCCCTAATTAATGGTCGTAATAGGCGTAGGGCAGGCGACGATATGAATACCCTGGGCCAAGGGCAAAAGTCCTACATTAACTCCCCCTCATCTTTCAAACCTGATCGCATTCTCTCCCAGGAATCAGGCCCATCCAGGCCAGAAGAATTACAGCTCAGTGTTGTAACATACACAACATATATAAAAGACCCAGCCGCACAGCCTATGCCAAGGCAGCCTGTACACATTGGTAGCAGGAGGTCCCTTGAAGGTGAAGGGCATAGTAATGAAGCAAGGATCTCAGCTAGCATCTGTTTGGCAAATGTCACTTAGGGCCTGATTTAGAACTCGGTGGATGGAATACTCCGTCACAAACGTGACGGATATCCTGCCCGCCGCATTACAATCCCCACATGATATAATGGGATTGTAATATGGTGGACGGGATATCGGTCATGTTTGTGATGGAGTATTCCCCTTCCCAAGATCTAAATCAGACCCTTATAAACAAATGTATATATTCGATAAGATCAGTTTATGGTTGTCGCTCAATAATCAGTTCGGACATTATTGGCGCTAAAAGATAACCCAACAGGGCAAAAAGGTAACTATATTAAATTAAAACTCAGACACAAACACTTAGTTGAGGGAATGGTGGGACTTAGTCTGTGAAAAACTCTTCCCTCAAATACCCAGATTAAGTTAAATTTAAAACCGCCATGCCTAAATTCGCACACCCCACACTTCTTTCCCACGGACATAGACAAAGCAGGGACACCAATGATCGATTGACATAAACTCAGGCCCTTTCTTATTCCATCTAACAGGGCCCGTGTTGTGCAGAGTGGTAAAAAGATCAGCAAGAATACATCAAAGTGGAAGGGTAGTGTGTTATCTGGATTAGTAGTGGTGACACCAGTTCTAGCTAAATCCCAGGTTTAAGCTAAAGAATGGGGAAGCATTTCATGGAACGTTGCAGGCTTGAAAAACAAGCTTGCTGACCTGTATTGGGGTACGTTTAGAGATACTTTGGATATCTGCTTATTCTAGGAGACATGGTGCTTGGAACCTGTTCACAGGCCAGGCTGATTGAATTTCTTTCTCCCGGCTCACCATATCGGGATGGGTCGCCCCTCGGGTGGCTTTATTATACTGGTGAGATCAACTTTACTTGTAGATATAAGTTTACTTAATTTGAATTCTCTTGATATGTTGGGGATCACCTTTACAAGTAAGGTAGGTTAGTCAACCCATATCTACAACATATATAATAGAGGGATGCGAGGTGCAAAGGAAACCCCTACTTTCAAGCAGTTCATGGTACACCGGGGGGATTTTGACATGCATGATGCCTTGATTGTTGTAGGGGATTTTAATGCATCTTTCGATCCCCTAGGAGCCCCTAGGAGCTAATGGTGAGTCCCACACAGAGGCCGGAGAGTGCTCCACACTAGAGATTTTGCTGGTGAAGCGCCACATAGACTCTACATATCAATTAATCAGTGCCGGCCGGCAGTTTTAGGAGGGAGGGTTGAGGGCGGGAAGCACACACACACTCATGCACGCACACACATCCATTAACAACACTCATAACATTCAAATATGCACGCACACACCAAACATTCATTTTAAAAGATCACACACACTCATTCTTTCACACACACACGCACATCCATTAACAACACTCATAACATTCAAACATGCACGCACGCACCAAACATTCATTTTACAAGATTGCACACACACTCATTATTTTACACACACACACACACACACACACGCACGCACATCCATTAACAACACTCACCATCCAAACATGCATGCACGCACCAAACATTCATTTTATTCACACACACTTCCATTCAGCCTCGGAGGTCCCAGGAGGGTTAGGACTGCTGCCTTACCTCGAAAGGCAGCTGTCTCAGCCTCGTCACAGAGTGGGATGGGGTCAGTGAGACTGCTGACCGCACCCCACCCCACTCTGTGACAAAGTGTCACTGATTGACACTCGCCCTGGGTGCTTCAGGGCTTATACCTGAGGCGCACATGTCGAGGTCAATGGGTGACGCTTTCCTCGTCACCCGGGGGGTTCCTCATGTCACCTTTGCTGAGCTGTAGAGGTCACGCCCATAGGAGCTGTGATCTCCTCAGCCCAGCAAAGTACAGCTCAGGCAGCCAGGAGTCTGAGCAAATTGCACATATCTGTTCCTCGCTGCCTGACCTGAACATGAATAGTGTTCAGCCTGACAGACACTCCTCATGAGGGGCAAAAGGTGGGGCGGCGTGGCCCCTCTGCCCTAAAAGACGGGCTGCGCCTGCAATTAATGTCTCTGTCTTTGCTTTATGGTCTTCGGGCATGTAATAGCCACACAAAATGTGACCTTCGAGCTCAACATATTTACTACCGCCCAGGACACACCAGCAGAATAGACTATGCGCCTGATTTAAATGTTGGCGGTAACAGTTCCGCTGTCAAACCTGCCTGCCATCGTGATGGTCCACCCGCCATACTTATATGGCAGCGGGAGCACAGGGGAAAGACTGCAGACCGTTCGCCATCACAGCCAAGAATCTTCTCCCGCGCCGATGGCGCCATGAGCAGAAGGGGATGGTGGCTGTACACCAGCCCCTTTTACTGCTGAGTCAATCACAATGTGCAGTCCTGCTGATGCAACTGTTGCAGCTAAACCTCCACAGCTGAGTTGGCAGATTGGCAGCAATATAAACACAAAACTCACAGTTTGAACACTTTCCCTGTATCCTGTCACCAGGAGTCCACTGCTACCAGTTTTCCCATTGCTCCTGAGCCAGGTCCAAGATGGAAATCAATCATGTTGTTGCCGGAACAGAAGGTAAGTCATGGTTACCTGTTACCCTTGGCATTCCTGTTACCCTCGGCGTTGTACCTACATAGTAACACTGGCCTTGTGCATGGCTCAATAATTTGTGCAAACACCACCATACTATTGCGCAGTGCTAAAGTGTGTAATGTAGAAGCCTGAAAATGTATCAGAACAGACCTCGAGATATAAGTAGCACCCATCATTTTTGTACAAAGTGCCTTCATGGCTATGGACACCTACACAAAAACTGTCAAAATCACAAATAGAAATGTGTCCATAAAGATGTGTGCAAGCCTGTACCCGAAAGATCTTAAATATCAACTGTAACAGTATCCCCAATTTGAACCAAACAATCCCATGATAATGTAGCAATTACACTGCAACATGCTACAGGTGCGTTACACATAATATAACACAATATTCACTGGTGACCTGTAAACATGTCAGAGATGTATGAAGGTCTCATGTCCCTTTGGTGTGTGCAATATCTCACAAACAATCATCTGTAAAGTGCCAGGTCATCTGTGTAATGCATATTGCACTTCATGTTAAAATAAACATCCATGCATTCCCCACTCGCAAAAAAAGAAACACATATCATTTTGGTGTAAGTGTCCAGTAACAACATGAATGTCTGCACCAAAATGAATGTGTTCATCACTAATGTACAACAGTAATGTATTCATTTAAAAAAAAACAGCTAAAACAGACAACCTGTTTTTGTCACTGTCACAAATAAGAGTAAGTGCATGGCTCACAGATATGCAGAAATAACATCATCAGCAAATAAGGCCAGGACAACGGTATTCAAAAATAAAATACTTTACACAATGATGAGTTTAGTCACTCAATGAAATGTCATAAGTCTACCCAATGTTGAAAATGAATTTCACAGTCAATGTGGGCCACAATGGCTTTTAGGCCCATCATTTGCGTCCTAAATGAACTGCCAGAATAAATGTCCTCTGGAAGGGGCACCTATGAGGAAGAGAGCAGGCACCTCAATGATCTTAGTTCCTGGGGTAGGTCCATGGCTTTGGGATGGGCGGGTTTGGTAGGGGTGGGTATGCGTTTGGGAGAGATGTGTTTGGGAGGGATGGGTTTGAGTTTGGGAGAGGTGGTTTGGTAGGGGTGGTTTGGAATTTGGAAGGGGTCGGGTCAGAGAAAAAAGAAGGTCTTCTTAGGGAAAATGAGTAGGGTTGTTGAAAGGGAGTCCAGTTTGCGAGTTAGAGGATGTTGCTGTGTGTGTTGTGCATGTGTCTGTTTACCGGGTGGGTGCTTGAAGGTCTGGTGTATGTGCTGTATATTAAGATTTGTGTCTTTTATTGATTGTCTGTTGGGGGGGCGCTTGGGGGCGTTTGTGTTGAGTATGTGTGTGTGGATGTGTCTGTTTTGGTTGAGGTGTTTGTTGCTGTGGTGTCTGTGGGTGTGCTGGTGAATGCATGTGTGGTGGGGGTGTGATGACTGAGGGTGAGCGTGTGGTGTGTGTGGGTGTTGCTGTAGTGGTGGGTGTTGTGCCTGTGGATGTGCTGGTGAATGCATGTGTGATTTTGGGTATGATGACTGGGGGTGTGCTTGAGGTGTGTGTGGGTGTTGCTGTAGTGGTGAGTGCTGTGTGTGTGTTGGTGGGGATATGCCTGTGTAGTGGTCTGTGAGCTGGCGTGGGGTAGGACTGTGGTGGTGGTGTGTGTGTCTACATGTGTGTGTTTGTGTTTATGTTTTTTTATGTGTTTGTGTTGGTATGTACTGCTTGTGGGTGTTGCTATGGGTGCATGCATATGTTTGCGTGTGCTTTGGGAAGGGATGGGTTGAGGGATTTGGGTTTCGGAAGGGGTGGTAGTCTGGGCATGAGGTTGAGGTGGGTGGGAGGCTGTGGGAGGCTGTGGCCAATGAGGAGGCCACACCCTGGGTTGACTGCTGTATGCCAAACAAGGCACAGTGAATGGCATCCAGGTAAGCCAGCATCTGGGTGTTCTGGCTAGCCAGCCCCTAGATGACATTTATTAGTGCAGTCTGGCCTACACCGATTGTCCTTAAAAGATCAACAACTTCCTCAGTGAGCACCACCTGGGACACTGGGACAGGGGCAGCAAAGGTGATTCCACCCCTTTTAGGGGAGTGGATACAGTCAAGTGGAGAGGTGCCTGCAGCAAAGGTGACTCCACCCCTTTTAGGACGGTGGACACGGACATGTGGGGGGGAGAAGAACGGTGGAGACTGGAATGTGGGAGGGCAGACAAAGAAGCTGGTGTCACAGTCTCTCCAGAGTCCACCGCATTAGGGACTGGACTTCATTGGAGGCCTCCAAGGAAGATGTCGAATCACTTGTGGCCTGCTGGCCAGTCCCCTCACCCTCCATGCCACTGGGTCCTTCAGGGGGTTATTTACAAGCCCCAGTGTGCCAACAGAGCATCACTTTTAGTGACAGTCCAGCGATGCACACTTCAGTACCATATTTACAAGGCCATGTAAAGCCACCCTGCTTGGCTTTTCACGGCCTTGTAAATATGCACTGAGGCAACACAGTGCAAGTCACTGCATTGCCTCTCCCTGCAACAGGGAGGTGAGCCATGGATGTACAGTGGGTGTTTCCACTTAACAACTATGGCATTTGACACATTCCCAAATTTACAAGGTTTTGGAAACCTGGGAATGTGTCAAAAGCTTAAGCTGCCCCAGGGGAGGCATAAGGGAAACGCAACAAGGAAAATACCTTTATTTCTCCTCGTTTTGTCCTTTTTCTAGGAAAATGCCTCTCATGATTGTTTTTGTGCACAAAGGTGTCCCTTCCCACACAAAGACAATGATACTTGCAACACAGACACAGCAGGGAGAAATACCTTTATTTCTCTTTGTTTTGTCCTTTTTCTATGACTGCAGTACAGAGCTATAATAGGTTGCCTTCTCCCAAAGGGGACGTTTTTTGGATGGCAATTGTCAGCCCAACATGTTACCTTCCACATACAGATGTCTCTTTCAGTATCACATTGCTTTCCATCATCATTTTCTCCTCCGGGCAGGACTAAGGACACAAAAATGTTGTCTGTGGGACACACAACTCTCTCACCTTTGTGGACACATTCCTGTCTGTTGTTTTCAATATATTTTGACACAGAAATTCACGTTGGCAATCACAGACTGGCCTACATGTACATTTGTCAAGGACTCAGGTTCACTAGCTACTGTTCCCATAATGTATCATGAGTTTGCTGGAGAAACTGCTTTCAAACATGTGCCAGATAAGGAATTATGACACTGTACAAAGAATAACAAAACTTTCGATGGGTGCAGATGCACATGCTCATATTGTCATAGCACCAACTTAGCAATGTGAAGTGTGATATATCAGCTGCTTTATAAGTGTGCAGTTTGCCACAGTCACCAGTAATGAAGCCTACACTCAGTACTGACGTTTGTGATGTACCGTCACATCTAATCGAATCATGCCTTGGGGCATGTTTTGTGAAACGGTCCCTCATGTCATTATGAAAATGCTGGCAGTCTCTTTATTTGCATGCAGCCATGTGTTTGCCCACAACAGTACTTGCTTTGTGAGGAGTAATCTAGTGGCATGCTACAGCACAAAGCAATACACCACTCATAGCATCAGACAGTGTCTGATTAACTTACACCTTCAGAAATC
This sequence comes from Pleurodeles waltl, assembly GCF_031143425.1. Taxonomy (NCBI): domain Eukaryota; kingdom Metazoa; phylum Chordata; class Amphibia; order Caudata; family Salamandridae; genus Pleurodeles; species Pleurodeles waltl. The sequence continues at coordinate 1,658,122,286 of NC_090444.1, read as the reverse complement.
ATCTTGGCCCTTGGTGTGTCTTCCTCAAAGTTGATGGGATACAACATAGCAGAAAAGTAAATAGGTCAATCAACAACATTATGTACAGACAATGACTTACCCCATCATTTTTGCTGCTGTTGGGTCCTCAACTGCCCATCAAGCTCTGGGTAAGCCACAGCAAGGATGCAGGCCATTAGGGGGGTCAGGGTATGGCACACCCACCTGGATCACTGGGAGGAATGCCCTACTTGGCTCTTGGTTGATTTTCAGAGGTCCAAGCGCAGGGCCTCCCCCTCTTCCATCAGCGCAGGCAACACCACTTGTGGAACCCCATGGTCTGCACCGTCTTCATGATAGCTTTACAGATATCCTGCTTCTGATGGATGTTGACCTGCATAGATGACAAAAGAACAGGAAAAGACAATTCATTGTCACTGCTGGGCAGTACTGCTGTGCCATCACTGTTCATAAATTCACACGTACATTTATAAAACAGTTGCTAGATTTGTGCTAAAAACTGTCATAGGTAGAGTGGAAATACCGATTTGCAACTATCTCATGTGCACCATCAGCACTTGGTAGCTTCTCATGTTACCTAATCAGGCCTACGACATAATCGTGGCCAGAACTAAGTAACCAATTCTGTTGAGAGAGACACCCAATCACTCACAATGATTGTGAGTGAAATAACTTGTACTATCCTTGCACATAATCATCGCAAAGCTACATTGGCTTCCTGCCTAACCCCCCAAGAGTCAGGACCCATAGTCTGCATTACATACAGTGATTGAGGGCAAGATACGCAGCCTGCTATGTATCATTGAGAGCAGGGATTTGTGGGTTGTTTGAACAAGTGTGATTTGTAATGGATTAGAATGGAATGGGTGAAGGTGAGCCAGTGTCATCTAAACTTGCTGTACCTAAAATATGTCTACCTATATGTGGCTCCATGACAGGTTTAAACTATACAGAGCAAACTGATTCACAATATGTGCTGGAATCCCACGTGACAACTCAGCATCCAATAACTCCAGACCCTCCATATTTTTCAGTCAACATCACTGTCATTTCAACATTGTAGGTTGTCAGTCATACTATTGGTACACAGTCTACTTGCCACTGGTAGTCAGTGGCCTGCAGTTTGTGTGATAAAATAGGATTTGTGAGTTACATGGACACACATTATAGATTTTACTGTCAGGTGACGTAACATTGCAATGCATAGACATTTCAGACATTGGTCAAAAAAATATGTCCCGGCTACATCATCCTGTCGACTCCAAGCACACCACCACCCACATTACCAAAAAGGAACCAAATACCCTGTGAATCAGAAAGGAAGAGGTTACTCCGTCAGACATTCCCAAATCAGACATGTACCTGTTCCTCTGAGGCCCTGTAGAGTTGGCTGTACATGGACAGAACCTCTCTGGCAGGAAGCTTCAGCTCCTTATGGGAAAAGGCAGGGGCACTGGCACCTGGTTTGCTCAGCATCCTGGCACCCAGAGGTTGGTAACAGCAGCATAAAATGACGAAGTCTTGATAGCTGCAGTGTTAGGAGGCAAGTGAGTGTTTTTTTTTACATTGAGGCATACAAGTACATGGCGGATACAATATGTGACGGAGACGGACACAGCCATTGGCTTTTGTGTGTAGCCGTCGCACACGTTAGCCTATGGCAGGGCCACTTACTAAGCGGTCAACTTCTGCTGGCGGCCGTCAGGTAGACAATAACCTGATACACGGTCAGGCAGCCGCCAATTTAAAGGAGTGAAGATGCACATTTTACAAATGTTTTTGCATCACCAGCACTCAAAATAGAGGCTAGTGCATTTCTAAGTTTCAGATACTATGAGGAATTGGGTTGTTGGTTGACTGGGGTGTGAACCCTGGTCAAGCAACAGCCATATTCCCTAGCTGGGTGAACCACAAAAAGTCCCTAAGTTAATCTGTGCTTAACCCTGGGTAGCTAGGCACAAACAGCAGTCAGGCTCACCTTAGAGGCACTGTGTTAAGTATTTCTGCAGCACACGAACAGCAACTCAGTGAAAACACAACACAATAAAAAATCCCAAACAAATTTAGAAAAATAAACAACATTTTATTAAATTATTTGACACTAAAACCATCAAAACCAAATTATTAGACGCAGAGTTCTGATTTTTCAAAGTTTAAGGTGCAAAATAGCAAGTCCTCCGTTTTAGAAAATGGCCTGGGCACCTTTAGCACCACAACCAAGGGTTTAGGAGTGGAGGAGACTTCTTGGGGGTACAAGACTCTATCAGGCTGGGCCCAGGTACAGGTTAAGATGGTGGGACCCTGTTATGTCCCTATGGCTCAAAACAGGAGACCAGCTGAACTGGTCCTTGGAGTCACTTCTGGAGTCCTGGATGTAGGTGGTGAAGCAGGGCTCTGCAGCAGGGGTGATCTCTGAAGGTCCCAAGCCGGCTCCATGTAGTAAAGCAGTCCTTCCAGGTACAGCAGCAGTTTGGCAGAGTACAGAACAGGTCACAGCATTAGGCAGTCTTCTTAGAGTCCTTCTGCAGGTCCAGTAGTGAACTGAGAAGAAGGTCTGGGAGCACTTATTATACCCTGGTGTCCTACTCCTAGAAATTGGAGAATTTTCCTAAGGGTTCTCTGAAGATCCAGGAATTTCCTGCCTCTCCTGTCCTGGCTTCTTGCTGGCTGCACTGGGCCAAGTCAGTTGATACCCCATTCAGGCTCTGCTAATCCCCCTATTGTGTGACTGTCTGGGGTGAATTCACAAAGTCCTAACTGCCAGTTACACCCAGTCGTGTACTAAGCAGAATACAGGCACAAAGAGCTATGGGCAGGAAAATGACAACGTTTTTGATTTTGAAACTTGTGATGATAAATCATACTTTACCATGAAAGAGAGTTTATCATTACATGTTCATAGCTACCAAGCATCACATATCTACCACCGCTGGTTTAGGAATTAGAGCTTATTTATTCTAATAAGGAATTGTTGTATTTGGGTAGTTTAGAATTTGTAAGTTTTCTTTAAGGAACTATCGTGGGTGCAATCTAGAATGCCGGGAGGAGAGAACGGGGATTTCAGCAGGCATTCTGCGGATGGATTGGCTGGAGTAAGACGTGTCGTGTTTATCAGAAATAAACTCCTCTAATATTTTACAGAGTCCAGTGTGAAGATTTCTACAGGAATCCCAAATGTTACCCTATGTGAGGGATGGGCCTCTCACCAGTGAGTAAACACATTTGGGAGATTTTCAGTACTAGAATATGGAAAACTAAAAAGTACTTATCCTACCTTTGAATTACACAGCACCCTGCCCTATGGGCTACTTAGGGCCTACCTTAGGGGGTGACATTTGTAATAAAATTGGAGTATAAGGCTTGGTAAGGGGTTTTAAATGCCAAGTTGACATAGCAGTGGGACACCGCCTTCAGTCTGCAATTACAGGCCTGGGACAAGTTTTAGGGTGCCAATTAAGTTAGTAGCACAATAAGTGCTCCAGGCACACTGGTAGCATTTAATTTACAGGCCCTGGGTATATGGTATACCACTCTACAAGGAATTTACATGTAAATTAAATATGCTAATCAGGTATACGCCAATCAAACCATGTTTAGGGGAGTGAGCACATGCACTTTGGCACTGGTTAATAGAAATAAACTAATCTAATATTTACCAAGTCCGGTGTGAAGATTTCTACAAATTTGGCGACGAGCTGTTGGGAACACGATTTCCACGTGTTATTGAGATTGGCCTGCGTGGGAGGATCAGGCAAATTGTTATCGCCATTGTCGGAGTTCTTCTGTCAAGAAATCAGAATTTATTACCTTCTTGGCCATCCCGATGACATTTTGAAGTTTAAATTGTGGAAATCGTTCGGGCAAGTATTGGCAGATTGCCCATTTAATTTCTACGCGCTTCTGTGTTGACAGACGCTTTTAACGCGTCTGTTACTGTTGCGTAGCAACATCTGTTTGCTGTTCTGCCTGAAGCAACTTCACGCTCCACTAATCGCGATCGCATTTTGAAAGACGCTCATTGTATTAAGCGACTGTATCGCGCTCCACATACTTTGAGAGTGTTTTAGTACAATGAAACCTACGTGCAGGATTTATTAAAGACATTCTTACCGAACTACGCATAAAGCAGCATATCGCCTGTCAAGTATTTTTTTTTTCTTTTCTCATTGCCTACTTCCTGTTTCACAGGAAAGAAGAGACTGTTAGTCTTTTTCCCTTGGCACGTGTGGTACTCATTCAAAAGGAAAGGAAAATTATTTTTAATATCAATAATAATAATAACATAAAATAAAAAATAAATAAAAAAGGAAATGCAGTTTGAGCCTCCTGCAAAATTTTTACAACTCAAATGGGACCCGCCTATACCGTGGTCTAGGTGGAAGGAAGAATATTTAACTTATTTGAAGGCTATTGATGAAGATGGAATGTCACAGGAAAGGAAAAAATATATTTTGTTACATTGTTTTGGCTCTGAAGGGCAACTCATTTTCAGGACGCTACCACAAGGAACCATTCAGGATGAAGAAATTGATGTCTTTAAAGATGCACTGAGTAAACTGGAAAATAGATTGAAACCGACTACGAGCATAGCTTAGAACAGGTTCTAATTTTATACTAGAATCCAACAATTAGATTAGTTTTATGAGTTTTTGACAGGATTACGATGTTTGTTTATGCACTGCAATTTTGGACCTATTACGGATGAGATGATCAGAGATCAAATTATTGTCCATGTTAGGAGCAAAAGAATTCAGGAACAATTGTGGGTGATGGGTGATCCAAAATTACAGGATGTAATAAATACTGCAAAGGCTTTGGAACAATCAGAAAAATGGATGAAGTCTGTGCAAGAGACTGAGAAGAATAACATGTCAGATTTGGAAGTTGTTAGAGCAATTGGGGGCAGTGGATTTAGCAACAATGTTGCTTCCAGAAATACTACATGGAACGAGAAAGATGACAAAAATGGGAAAATTGAAAGAATGTCATGTTATTGTTGTGGGAGTTTAAGTCATCTTGCTAATTCTCCACAGTGTCCTGCAATTGGAAAAGAATGCAAAAAATGTGGGAAGATGGGACATTTTGCGAGAGTTTGTAAGGATGTTAAAAGGAGTGAAAGCTGTGGTAAAGGGAAAGTCTCATATGTATACAAGGAGAGAAGGAAAGGGGTTGTGTTGTCTATCAAGAATGACTCTGTCAACAAAAGTGGGAGTGTAGTGAAGCAACCTAAATGTACAGTATTCATTGAGGGTCAGGAACTGGAACTTATGGCTCACTCAGGACCTCCTTGGACAATTATCACCGGTGATTATTTTGTTCAGAAATTTAATGAGGTTTGGAAAGTGTCCATCTTAGCATGCTCTGATATTGTTGCAGAAGGTTTTGATGGTACTGCAATCAATATCATGGGATATGTAAAAACTATGATATGTTTTAAGGAGTGTTCTGCAAAAATCAAAATGTATGTGGCTGAGAAAGGAGTTAATGTGTTGGGGTGGAGAGACAACGTGGAGCTGGGAATAATTTTGAATCCTAGGTCTTGTGAGCCTGTGATGTTGGTTGAAGAAGGTGATAAGGGTAATTGGATTGTCTCTAAATTTCCACATGTATTTTCTGAAGCTTTGGGTAAGTTAAGAAATTACAGTCACAAGATTAGACTGAAGGGGAACGCTATACCGGTAGTGCAAAAGTTAAGGTATGTCCTATAGGTGTGCGTGAGGAATTGAAAAATATTTTGATGGAGATGGTTAAAGAGGGAGTTATTGAAGAAGTTGAATCCTCTGAGTGGGTTTCACCCATTGTTTTAGCTCAGAAACCTGATAATTCTTTGAGGCTGTGTGTAGATTTGAGGGCATTGAATGCGAACATTATAATCAACTGTCACCCTTTACCCAACATAAATGAAGTTGTTAGCATGCTGGATGGAGCAAAACAATTTTCTACATTAGATTTGAGGTCGGCAAATTGAACTCACTGAAGATTCCAGGCATCTCACTGCATTCATCACGCCACAGGGGCTATTGCAATTTAAACGTTTGCCTTTTGGGTTGGCATCTGCTGCAACAGTGTTTCAGAGGGCAATGTTTATTTTGTTTAAAGACATGGACAAATTTGTAAAGTGCTTCCAAGATGATGTGTTAGTTTATTCTAAAGATGAAGAACACAAAGATCACCTGGTTAAAGTGTGTGAAGTGTTCACCATGAATGGGTTGATTTTGAAATTCAAGAAATTTCTTTTCTTTGCCAAATCTGTTGATTATTTGGGGAATACCGTCTCTGGGGATAGAGTTGTGCCTAAACGTTCACTTGTCAAAGCCATTGTTGATGCACCTACACCAGATAATTGTGAAAAACGTTTGTCTTTTGCAGGATTGTGTGAATACTGTAGCAAGTTCATTGAAAATTTTGCAACCAAGATGGAACCATTGAGAGAATTAACCAGGAAAAATGTGAAGTATGTGTGGTCTGAAAAGCAGGAGAGTGCATTTGAAGCCATTAAAAGAGAAATTGCTTGTGCACCTACTCTCAAACCATTTAACGTTAAGGGGCAGTGTGTTGTGACGGTTGACGCAAGTATGTATTGTGTGGAGGGGTGCTATTTCAAAGGTGTGGCAAAGATGTATGGAATGCTACATTCACTTCACGTCCCTTAACTGACGCAGAAAGGAAGTATGCTATTATTGAGAAGAAGTTATTAGCTTGTGTATGGGCTGCTGAGCATTTTCGAAATTACATTTGGGGTTCACGGTTTGTTCTTCAGACAGATCATAAATCTTTAGTGGGCGTCTGTCTCTGGGTGGAGGTTGGAATGTGACAGCCCTTATTGCAAGATTAGTCTTGAGATTGCAGGAATATTCTTTTCAAGTTAAGTATGTGCCAGGAAAAAACAATTCTGTGGCTGATTGTCTATTACGGCTTCCTCAGAAAGATTCGGATACTTTGGATGCATGCGTTTCTGGTGATTTGGACATTGTGTCTGTTGTGTTTGAATTTATTTCTGAAGAATTCAGGGCTATTGAGGAAAGAGAATAGTTTGATAAGGATCAGGAAGATTTGACTTTACAAGAAGTCAGACGTTGTGTGAGGTTTGGTTGGCCAAGGAAAGAAGGTATTTTAGAAGAAATTGTGCCTTTCTTTAAGGTAAAAAATGATTTGGAGATTGCAAATGATCTTGTTTTCAAAAGGGGAACATTTGTTCCACCTAAAGGCATGCAAACAGTCATTTTGAAGTTGGCACATGAAGGACATCCTGGAATGTCATCCATGAAAAGGTTGATACGAACTTCCTTTTGGTGGCCAGGCATGGATAAGATGGCAGAGAGGACTGTCAGGGAGTGTGGTGTGTGTGTGAGTGCTGGGAAGATGATGAGGACGGTGCCAGCTCCATTACGTCAGTTCAATGGCCCAATTCTCCATGGCAAAAAATTGAGGTTTGATATCTCCGGTCCATTCCCATTTTTGCCTTACGAGGCCCGGTTTGCTTTGGTATTAGTGGACTATCATTCTAAATAGCCAGAAGTGAAACTGGTACCTCAGGTCACAACGGACGTTGTCATTGAGTTCCTTAAAGAGGTGTTTGCCAAAGAGGGGTATCCAGAGACTGTGGTGTCGGACAGCGGTGTTCAATTGGTGTTGAAGGAGATGCCAAGATTCCTCAAGTATTGCAACATGAAACATGTAACCACCTCGTTATATGAACCACAAGAGAATGGACAGGTTGAGAGGTTTAATCGGGTTCTTAAAGAATGTATTTTTTGGGCACGGGGTTCTGGAGGATCTTGGAAGGAGAAAGTGAGGGAAAAATCTTGGTATTACCGTATCATTCCCCACAGTACCACAGGAGTCAGCCCGTTTATGTTACTAAGAGGTAGTGATCCTGTTTTCAAACTTTGTCCATGGTGGTTTAAAAAAAAAAACAAAGTAGAGGGCCTGAGGGAGTTGATCTGGAAAAGGTAAGAGATTATGTGAGAGTGAAGTAGGAGAAGATTAAGGAGGCATATGATAGGAAGTAGAGAGTGAAAGATCCAAAGTTTGTTGTAGGAAATAGGGTCAGGGTGAGGAAACAGGGTTTGATAAGGAAGGGTATGCCTAAGTTTGGTAAAGCCATGAAAGTGGTGAAAGTATTTTTTAAAAAGGTAGTTACACAAGATGGCAGAGTTTGGAATGTGAATAGACTGGCCAGGTGTACTCCTGAATATGATGGTACACAAAGTGGACATTTTTCTATTTCTGGACCTATGGTGTACGAAAGACGCGTGGAACCTGCTTTTGAAGATGTAAGAGTGGATGGTGCAAAGGTGGGATTGATGGAAGTGAGATTCCTGAGTATGTTGATCATAGGGAGAGTGATGAGGAGAGTAGTATGGATGAGAGTTTGAAGGAAGATTCCATAGCCCTGAGAGTAAAGTTTGGGGGTCGATCAAGACAGGTGTCTTCTCAATTAGTGGACTATGTGTGAATATGTAGATTAATGCACACATTTGCTTGGTCACTAGAACTTTCTGATGTTTTCTTTTAGTTTTCTAATCTTATTTTATTTAAGGGGGAAATGTGTTGTATTTGGGTAGTTTAGAGTTTGTGAGTTTTCTTTAAGGAACTATCGTGGGTGGAATCCAGAATGCCGGGAGGAGAGAACGGGGGTTTCAGCAGGCATTCTGCGGATGGATTGGCTGGAGTAAGACGTGTCGTGTTTATCAGAAATAAACTCCTCTAATATTTTACAAAGTCCAGTGTGAAGATTTCTACAGGAATCCCAAATGTTACCCTATGTGAGGGATGGGCCTCTCACCAGTGAGTAAACACATTTGGGAGATTTTCAGTACTAGAATATGGAAAACTAAAAAGTACTTATCCTACCTTTGAATTACACAACAACCTGCCCTATGGGCTACTTAGGGCCTACCTTAGGGGGTGACATTTGTAATAAAATTGGAGTATAAGGCTTGGTAAGGGGTTTTAAATGCCAAGTCGACATAGCAGTGGGACACCGCATTCAGTCTGCAATTACAGGCCTGTGACAAGTTTTAGGGTGCCAATTAAGTTAGTAGCACAATAAGTGCTCCAGGCACACTGGTAGCATTTAATTTACAGGCCCTGGGTATATGGTATACCACTCTACAAAGAATTTACATGTAAATTAAATATGCTAATCAGGTATACGCCAATCAAACCATGTTCAGGGGAGTGAGCACATGCACTTTAGCACTGGTTAATAGTTGTAAAGTGCAAAGAGTCCTAAGGTCAACAGAGCAAAAATCCAGACAAAATTGAAGCAAGCAGGCAAAAAGTTTGTGGGAAGATAACCCTAAGGCGGACAGGTCTAACGGATACAAACAACACTTTTCATGGCAAGATATGACACAATAAAATGTGAACCATGACTGTGTTTGACAACAACAGTACTGCAGGGAAAGTACTATCTCTGTTGACATTTTTCATGATGACCAAAAAATCCTACATGTGTATTTTGTAAGATCTTAGTGGACCAAATATTTGATCTCAATGTGTGTACATATATTACCTAATAACATTTCTACTGTTACCCAGAATTCAGTTGTGCATTAACATTAAAAGTATGGAGTGACAATTTTACCTAATCTTTTCTATCCCATACATACAGACACCTGAACACAGCCATGGGTAGGAGGCAATAGCTCCAGGTGTTCCAGCCCTTTCCAAACCTTGCCACCATGGAGGAAAGGGACATCATCAAACAATCTCATTTAAATAGGCAAACTATCCTGGATTGGTGTCAGCAGTTGGAGCCAGATCTCCTGCCTCTCAAGAGGAATGCAACAGCCATACCAGAAGTAAAACTCATGGCAGTACTGCATTTTGTAGCCACTGGCACCTTTCAATACACTGTAGCAATATCTGGTGTCATGTCCCACCCAACATTCAGTGGTGTACTACAAGAACTCTTTGCTTCCCTGATGAGAAACTTCAACAGCTACATCTAATTCTAATGTCCACAGGATTTGGCCACCATGAAGGAAGTATTTTATGCTTTGGATGGAATACCATATGTGGTTGGAGCAATAGATGTCATGCATATTGCCTTGGTGCTACCACACAACAGAAAACAGGTCTACCGCATTCAGAAGAACATCTATTCCATCAATGTGCAAGTTGTCTGCTTACCAGACTTATACATCTCAAGCGTGTGTGCGTGTGTGCCCTCTTCCCTGAGTCAACACATGATTCAGTCATACTATGGAACAACATTATACCCATGCAGCTGCCTCAACTTGGTTCAGAGAGGGCCTGGCTTGTTGGTAAGTACATGACTTGTTAATCTTTTGCCTGAATCCTTGTTTAGGAAGGGACAATAGTTTGATATGTGACTGATCTGCTGATGTATTGCTTCCATGTAGGAGATGCAGCATATCCTAACTGATCTTGGTTATTGGCACCATTGAGGAATCCAACAATGCCAAGAGAAGTCTGCTTCAATGAGGACCATGGAAGAAAATGGAGGCCAGCGGGGCAGGGTTTCGGGCTCCTGAAAGCTAGGTGTAGGTGCCTAAACAAGACTGGCGGAGCCTTCCTCTACTCACCCGATAAGGTGTGCCAAATCATGGTTGCCTGCTGCATTCTCCATGACCTCACCCTGAGGAGAGACATCCCTATAATTGCAGTGGTGGGGTGACCTTGATGAGCTCCAGGGTGAGGATGTTGAAATGCTCTATGAAGGCGACAGTGGTGAAGAAGAAGGAGTTGACTTACATCAACATGTGATTGCCCACTTCTTCACCTGAGTGTAAGTATCCCTTTACACATTTTGAGCTCCAATGTCAGTATAATTTGTGCCCTAGGACACATATCTGTCTGCTATGGTAATTTGTTAGGAATAGCCAGTGCAGGAAAGCTCAAGGCAAAGATCTTAGTGGATCAGAGTTTCCCTACACTGGGTTATGTGGTCATTGACATAGATGAACTGTGCTTGTGCTAAGTATGTGTGTTCTTATGACTGTCAATTAATTTCAATTTAATATGTGGTGAAATTCATTCTCCCTTGTTATTTTGTTTCAGGGTCCTTCACCATGTCATCTTCCTTTGGACATTTCAGCTTTGTGACATTTGCTGTGATATGTTGCTGTTTTGAAGTACAAAGTGTACATGTGTTAATCCTGGGGCAGACACTCACTTCGGAAGCACAAATCTTTTCCAAAGACAAATCTTTTCCGAAGACAACTTGCCCTCGGATAGCATGAATGTTTTGAAGAGTGTATCTGACCTGTTTTCTGTATGATGCTTCCATCAAGGCAATATATGCCACTTGAATTGAACAAACCACATGTGTATGTGAAGCCCTAGCATACTGTTCTCCCTTCACATTGGCTAAATCTTCAATTTGTGGACTGCAGAGGTAGCTGGAGATGTGTTTCTCCTTGGGTGAGAGAACATTTTGTTAGCATACCACTGAATGGTGAATGTGTCATTGCGCCAGATATTGCCACAGTGTCCTGTACTGGTCATGTGGCCTCAAATTTTGTCAATGCCATGAGGTAGACTATTGGTGTTATTATTATAGGATTCCTGTTGTGAGGGCAGAATGTATGACTCCAACTGAGGTCATGCATCAGTGATAGTTTGCCTATTTATTTTGTTCCCATTACATGTTCTTTTTCATCCATGGTATCAAGGTAGTGGTGCATATAACCCTGAATGTCACAAATATTGGGGGTAGGAGTGGTTTTTGTAACCCAGATTCCATTTCTACCATGGTCTGTTTGTAACATTAGTATGTTCCACAAACATTCTCAGTATAGTTTGTTTACTTTCAATAAATCTGTTGACACTTTTCCTTTTTGTTATTGCAATTTGTTCCCTAAATGGAGGTTCTACTGTTTCCCTACAAAGTGTGAGGTAAAATAAAATAAGATTAAATAAACTAAGAAGAGTCTATCATGGTGGATGGAAACATCGTAGTAGAGGCAAATGGGGCTTGAAGTCAATGTCCAAAATACTACTGTCCTCTGAAAAGGTAATTGTGTCCATGAAAAAGCCTACAGAGTGAATGGTAGGCATGCAAGGAGGAAATTAGGTTTGGCGTCTCTTGGAGGTGGTGGTGATAGTCTTACCATCCTCTGCTGCTGGTCAAGATGACTGTCCTCTCTGGGGAAGAGGGGTAGCACAGGTGCAGAGACTGGGGTGGTAGGGGCAGGCTCATCTTGTGGCAGGGCCTCCCTGGCAGTATTGTACATTGGTCAGATGTTGAGGGACCACAGACAGGGGCAGCCCTGCACATACTGTGATATATGTCGTACATCACCCTAGTCAAGGCGCACAAATTAGAATTGATGTTCTGCATCTCTGTGTTATTCTCCCTCTGTACCTGCTTAATGCCCCAGAGGGTGTTTAGGACCTGGCCCATCATGTCTTGGGATTGTTGGACTATTCCTAAGACTTGGCAAAGGGTGGTCTGGCTAACTAAGACCACAGTGGCCTCCCTTGGCTGGCCCACAGATTCCCTCCGATGACTCCTATCCCCACTAGCCTGTGCCCTTGAAGTGTGCCCCAAACTATTGCATCCTGGCAGAACTGGAGGCTGAGTTGTTGGTGGCTCAATAGTAGCCAGGACTGGGGGGTACAGGATTGGTGTGCTGGCTCTCGGTGCACAGGAAATGGAGGGGTCCTCATGCTGCGGTCTTGTTGCCGCTGTGGTGGGAGGTGTAGCTGTGGACTGGATTTGTCTCACTGGAGATGTGTGGCAAGATAGACCAGATGAACCAGCTTGTTTCTCATCATCCAGACTTGCAGCATCAAACTCCTCACTGAAGGCTTGCTCCTGGGCTGGAGTGGAGGTGACTTGGCTGGCAGAGGATGGTGTACTGGGGTGCGTGGATAAACCTGTGAAAGATACAGAGGATAAGCGTTTAAAATATAGTTTGCCCATTTCATGGGTCTTTAGCTACAAAGGGGCCCACCTAAAACCTAGAAAGAGTGAGATTAACTGATTGGGCCCTTGAGTTATTTTCATTGTTTCACCCATGTAGCTTCATTTACACAGTTAACAACTCTGGTGCTGACCTTGTAGAGATGTCTTGAAATGTCAAGGTGTTAGTTCAGATTTGTAGGTTACATATGACAGACATTGAACCCAACACAGTGGTGAGTAGATTGGAGTACTGGACCATTCCAAAACAAGCAGGATGCAAAACATTGGATACTAAGTGGTCCATAATGCACATGATACTGTAATTGTTCATCGTATGGACAGTGAAATTCCACTTGTGTGTGTCCACTATTTTTGTCCAGCATGCCTAAATATGTTTTTGGATATCTTGGATTCAACAGACAATGAACAGTGTATGCATTTTTATCAATTCAATGTAGCTATGAGCAGGTGTCAACGTTGTTGAGATGCTCTAAAAGTGATCTTTTAATCCATAACATGACATGGTGAGTGACAAATGCACTAGGTTTAAGGAACAGTGTAAGAAGATTACATTCCACTATTGTTTTTCAGATCCTATAAAAGAGAATCATGGTAGTTGTAACGACTTGCTGACACCATGGATAATACTTGTGTGAGAAATAACTTACACATATCTCGTTCAAAGACTATCGTGAGATGAAAAAAATGTTTGCAACTGGTACACACACACACATATATATATATACATATATGTATATATATATATATATATATATATATATATATATATATTAATGTGAATAGAAGAAAATACAACTTGGGAACATCATACTCTCCTGTGAAAATTCATGTCGTTTTGGACGTGTTTTTGTAAGCAAAACAACATATATTGATAGCCAGTAATGGGTAGAGCCTATGAAAGGGATGATCCATGGGGAATTACTTACAATCTGAGTATTCATATTGCATTATGTTAGAAGGAGAGCTACACCTATGCTGTTGGTAATTTTTATAACACAACAGATTCTGTTAAGTCAAAATTAGCTACATCTCTGTTGCTAAGGTTGTTGCAGCATTCTAAACGTCTATCTCAAGGGCAGGACTCCATTGGTGATTAGAGAGACATACATTGGTCTGACCTACCAGTCTGCACTCAACTACGGATTCCAGTCAAGCCTGCAGGATGGAGGATTTGCAAGACCTTATCCACCCACGGAAAGAGGTATAATAGGAGTAGAGGAGAACCACCACCAGTCCTCTGGGACTCCAGGTGATGCTTGGCGGCCAGTGAATGAACCTTCCCATGCAGGTCGATCCATTTCTTCTTAATCTCCTCCTGTGTGTGCAGGTTGTTGGCTACTGCAGTCACCATGTCAACTATTCTGGTCCACATTTGCCTTTTCTAGGAAATGGTATTATTTTGGACTTGTGCTCCAGACAATATTGACTTTGCCCGAAATATTTCATCAACCATGACAGACAATTCTCTCTCTATGTAAAACGGGGATTTCTTCTCCCTGCCATTGTGAAATATATATAAACAAAACTAGTGCTCAAAAAAATGAGAGTTATTGTAAAGAAATTACATTTCACAAAAAGACACAGAAGGAGAGGTAAAAAGAATTAAAAAAAACTGTTTCATATGTGGTGGATTTGGCTGGCTGTCTGGCCTTCTGAAGTGGAATGGCAAAGGATCATGGTCTGAAATGGAGTGTGTTTTATAATGTGTTTTGTGGGTTTTCACAATTGTCCAATTTGCAAAAGGTGTGGACTACTGGCATCCAACCAATGGCCACAGCCATGGCACTATACTGAACGAGTCCCACAACGGACTCCCGCCGTTATGGGACCGCTTCTGACACACCGCCAGCACAACTGTGTGATCCAAATAGGTTGACAGGATGCCCCCACCAAGACAGCGACGGAATGCTAATCGTCAGCATTGGAGTCCCCTCTGTCATGGTGGTCTTTAGCTTAGTCGCAATACATCTAAATACGGTGGGTGGGAGACCGCCGATGTGATGGTCTTTTAATTGCCACTGCCGACAGAGCTTGGCGGTAAGACCACCAACATCTAAATCAGGCCCTATGTCTTTGACTCTCTGGCCCTATGGAGGTTTGTCAAGGATCTGGTGTTCATCGAAAGGCAAGACAGTGACCATAATGCTTTGCACTGCTCAATGAGGGACTTTGTGACATGCTTGGAAACCACACCAAAATCATTAAGGAGGTATATTAAGCCAGCCAACAATAGGCGTACTCTAAATTGGACCAGAGTGTCCACTAAACCTGAGACCCTGGCTTCCATAAATAGGGCACTAAGGGCCAGATGTATCAAAAAAGCCTTTTGCGATTCAGAAATAGCGATTTTTAAGAAATCCCTATTTCTGAGTCGCAAAATGCTATGTATCATATTTGTGATTTGGTAATAGCCATATCTTAAAAATCGCAAATGCTATTACTGAATCGCAAATTGCGATACAGCCCCCATTCGCACCTATGGGCCAGTCAGCCCATATTTGCAAATTTTTTGCATTTCCCAAAATGCAAATTCCTATCTGGAATTCACAATTTGGGAAATGCAAACTCCAGGGTGCTGAGGGCATAAGGCCCCCTCTGCTGCACCCCAAAACAATTTTGGAAGACATGTAAGGTGCACACATGCCAAAAGGGCATGTGTGTGTTACATGTCAATTTTAAAAATGCATTTTTAATGCATTTTTAAAATTTGCACATGGTTACCACCAAGTTCAACTTGGTGGTAATAGCGATTCCTTAATGCCCAATTTGCATTAAGGAATTGCTTCATACATGTGCTTAAGAAATCGCAAATAATAATTTACTTAGCACTGGGGTACACGGTCACCCACCCATTGCCCACCATGACACACACAGATGCAATAATTAAGCTTTTACACCCCTGCAGGGCCACTACCCAACGTCACCAGACAGGAGGGTCCAGACATCTCCACCCCACCCACAGAAGAGGCCCACAGTGATGACAGCAGCTCTGTCCAACTGGATCCAGATGACCAGCCCGGACCATCATGGGCCTCGGGACAGTCAGTTCCCCTCTCACAGGCACAGGCCACCACAGACCTTCCACCCTCTGGTAACAACAGCACAGCACCCACCCAGCAGGCCCATACCTCCATCCCCAGGACACGTCAATCAGCTGTGTGTCCACCACTACAGGGAACCCAGGATAACCCACCACCCCAACAACAACAGGGACCTGGGGGCAGTGGCAGTGGGCACATGGGCCAGGGAACGGAGGCACAGGAACACAGAGGAACTGGGAGGGCTGCTGTGCGACAGGGGGCGGACAGGCCAAGGGAACCCACTGTCCACGAGCCCCTCTCCTCCATCATGGGAGCATACCACCACTCCCAGGAGACGATGGCAACGGTCCTGGCCAAGTTTCAGGAGACCCAGCGCATGCAGGAGGAACAGTATTTGAGGTTCAGGGAGGAACTCAGAACCATCAGCTCCGCCATGGGCACGATCGTAGGGGTGCTGAAGGAAATACTCAACACCAGGAGGGACACTGTGGCACTCCAAGGGGCCCCTGACACTAGCATGGACGATGAACTGCCCACCACCTCCGCCGGCGCTAGTGGACAGGAGGCACCGCCACAGGACCACCACACCAGCACCCCCCCTGCAGATGGAGAACCACCTCGCAAGCGGTCCCTGAGATCCAGGAACAAGACAGAGCACAATGCCAAGACCCCCGCCAAGAAATTAGACCATCCTGATTGTCAACCCACAGTCCCACTTTGTCACCCTGTCCATATTGGAACTGCCCCAGCTCCACTTCCTATGCCCATATGGGCAATGCACCTATGAGACAAATAGACTGGACTCTGCCATGGACACTCCTCCGCCATCACCCCTCACCATTTAACTTCTCCCTCCAATATTTTGTATGTAAATAAACACACCTAAAGCACCAAAAGATCTGGAGTCTGTCTGTGATTTTGAAATAGTGTATTTGCAATTACAGTGACAAAATGTCCAGGAAATAGTAATGTCAACATACCTATGTCACACAGCTCTAGTCCATGAGGAATCTAAGCAGATGACACACGTTGGAACCCACACCTGTGAAACCGTAAGGGAAAGTGACAACTCAGTGACCATACACTGGGTGAAATCGACAGACAGGATAGAGGTAGAAGTGTAAAAGTACTTGTAGTAGGCAGGAATGTATTCTCACCTGTGTTTCACTGGAAGTATTGCTGGATGACTGAGTCCCTGTTGTCAATGTCTTCTTCCTCTGCTTCCTCCTCATCACTGTCCACAGGCTCCACAGCTGCCACAACACCGCCATCAGGACCATCCTCCTGCAGAAAATGGAACCTGTCGTCGCAAAGCCAAATTATGAAGCATACAGCAGGCCACGATGATCTGACACACCTTCTTTGGTGAGTAGAATAGGGATCCACCTGTCATATGGAGGCACCTAAACCTGGCCTTCAGGAGGCCGAAGGTGCGTTCGATCACCCTCCTAGTCCGCCCGTGGGCCTCATTGTAGCGTTCCTCTGCCCTGGTCCTGGGATTCCTCACTGGGGTCAGTAGCCATGACAGGTTGGGGTAACCAGAGTCCCCTAATAGCCACACCCGGTGCCTCTGTAGTTGACCCATCACATAAGGGATGCTGCTATTCCGCATGATGTAGGCGTCATGCACTGAGCCAGGGAACATGGCATTCACATGGGAGATGTACTGATCTGCCAAACCTACCATCTGTACATTCATGGAATGATAACTCTTCCGGTTCCTGTACACCTGTTCACTCCTGTGGGGGGGGACCAAAGCCACATGGGTCCCATCAATGGCACCTATGATGTTGGGGATATGTCCAAGGGCATAGAAGTCACCTTTCGATGTGGGCAAGTCTTCCACCTGAGGGAAAACGATGTAGCTCCACATGTGTTTCAGCAGGGCAGACAACACTGTGGGCAACACGTTGGAAAACATCGGCTGGGACATCCCTGATGCCATGGCCACAGTTGTTTGAAAAGACCCATTTGCAAGGAAATGGAGCATTGATAGCACCTGCACTTGAGGGGGGATTCCTGTGGGATGGCAGATTGCTGACATCAGGTCTGGCTCCAACTGGGTACACAGTTCCTGGATTGTGGCACGGTCAAACCTGTAGGTGATGATCAAATTTCTTTCCTCCATTGTCAACAGGTCCACCAGCGGTCGGTATACTGGAGGATTCCGCCATCTCCTCACATGTCCCAGCGGACGGTGCCTATGAAGGACAACAGTGAGCACAGAGTCAAACAACTCAGAGGTATGTACCCACAGTCTACACAGAACACCAATCATACACAAAATCTGGCCTGTATGTGTGTTGAGAGTAGGCCTAGGTATGTGTGACGCAGTTGGTAATTAGGCCATGTGGGCCCCTGAAATGGCAGCTGCATGACCTCTAAAGCGGGACAATGGGATGTGAGGTAACTGCGCTGGCGTTGTACACCGTCGCAGTAGGCGGTCGAAGACTACGGCGCGATGCTGCATTGGTTAACATTGGACACTATGGGTCCCAGGAGCCAATGACGATGTACGCCGGCGGTGAGGGTACACATCGCCGCGGACGTGATCGCCACGGACGTGACCGCCATTTTCTATCTGTTGAATCACTTGATACCTGATCTTCGACAGGAGAGGACCTACACTGCAAGTGCTGCTGTGACCTCGGTCTGGAAGAGACAATGGCTCGTGCGTCTGGGAAAAGGGCCCCTGCCTTCACTGCAGAGGAGTTGGAGAAGCTCGTCGACGGGGTCCTCCCCCAGTACACGCTACTCTACGGTCCTCCAGACCAACAGGTAAGTACACAGGGAGCATATTGTATGGGCTATGCCTGTGTGGAGAGGGCTGGTTGTAAGAAGGAAGGGGGAAGAGTTCTATGTGCATGAATGACGGTGAATGCATGTACCACATGGCAAGGGTAGGGATGTGGGCCACTCACTTTGACGGTGCAGTTGGTAATGACTTCTCTTCTTCCCCTGTACATTTCATGTAGGTCAGCGCCCACCAGAAGAAGGATATTTGGCGTGCCATCGCCAAGGACGTCCGGTCCCTGGGGGTTTACCACAGACGGAGCACCCACTGCCAGAAGAGATGGGAGGACATTCGCCGCTGGAGCAAGAAGGCGGCGGAGGCTCAGCTGGGGATGGCCTCCCAAAGTTGGAGGAGTGCCTGTCGAACCATGACCCCCCTGATGTTCTGGATCCTGGTGGTGGCCTACCCTGAGTTGGATGGGCGCTTGAGGGCATCACAGCAGACACAAGGGGGTGAGTACACTATCATTCAGCTGACTTTGCGCGCAGTGAAGGTGTCTGGGTGGGAGAGGAGGGCTGTGGGTTCCCCTAGACCAGGGTGAGTTCCGTAGGCTAGGACCATTTGTAAGGATTGGCCCTGTGGCCCCCATCCCACCTCTGTAGAGTGCAAAGTACAGCTATTCATGCCCCTGTGTCATCTATGTGTGCAGATGTCGTCCATAGCCTTGTAGGCCATTTCCCAGAAATTGCACTGTAGAGCCCAACAGCGCGACGTAGTGCAGGGGGCTGCTGTGTCTGTATTGTCCGCCAACAGTAGCCGTAAGCCATGCACTCAACCTGTCTTTCTTCTGTTTCCCCCCACCCCCACAGCACCACAGCGGTCACAGGATCTGCAACCAGCGACACGGACTCGTCCTCCGATGGGAGCTCCCTAGTGGTGGCAGTAACTTCTGTGCCCCCCACTTCAACAGGTACAGCCGCCACCCACCCTACCAGCACCCCCGCCCAGCAGCCCCTCAGCCTTCGCCCCGTGCCCGCTCACCCAGGAGGGTGGGCATCACCTTCGCCCCAGGCACCTCAGCCCCTGCCCCTGTCACCTCTGCTGCCCTCAGTGAGGAGGCCATTGACCTCCTCAGGTCACTCACTGTTGGGCAGTCTACCATTTTGAATGCCATCCAGGGTGTAGAAAGGGATTTGCAACACACAAATGCATTCCTGGAGGGCATTCATTCTGGTCAGGCTGCCCTTCATCGAACCCTTCAAACTCTGGCCTCAGCACTGATGGAAGCCATTGTCCTTGTGTCTAGCTTCCCCCCTCTAACTTCCTCCACCCAGACCCAATCCCCTGTACCTCTGCCTATCCCAAGCACACCATCAGACCAGCCTGCACACCTCACCACACAAGGGAAGCTCAGGCAAACATAAGCACCACACATCCCACAGGCACTCACGCAAGCATCACACACATACAGACACACCAACATCCACTACCTCCACTGTGTCCCCCTCCTCCTCGTCTCCCTCCTCCCTCCAAGTCTCGTCTACACTCACAGCTGCATGCACTACCACTACAGCCACTACGTCCCGCACCAGCACACCCACCACCACACCCCGCTCACGTGCACTCACCACCCCACTACCATTTACACTTCCCCTGTGTCCTCTCCCAGTGTGTCTGTGACGCCCCCTCCGCAGATACCCAAACGCAGGCACACACCAACCCAACAGCCATCCACCTCACGACAGCCTCCAGCGCATGCACCTGCACCCAAATCCACAAAAGTTACACCTCCTACAACCACCACCTCATCCTCCACTCCCAAACCCCCTCCAGCTACCCGTCCCAGTGTGTCCAAACAACTTTTCCTGTCCCCCCTTAACCTATTTCCCACCCCCCCTCCAACTCATAGGTCCCGTACTAGCACCTCAGCCAAACAATCTCCGGGACCAGTGGTGCCTGTTGTTACAGTTATGTTGAGTGCACCGGCCACCAGGCCAGCCAGTCTGTCACGGAGCCACAGCACAGCCAGTCCCCCCCCTGTGAAGCACCAGAAGTTGGACAGTGCCCGACGGGAGAGGGGAAAGACTCCAGCCAGCCAAGCCGCTCACAGGGGTCCCGGGGGGAGTGTGGACTCAGCTGTGACTCCTCCCAAGGTGGGGAAGGGGCAGAAGAAACCTGCAAAGTCTGGGAGGAGCAGCACGCGGAGAAGACCGCCATTATCCCCGCTGGCCAGGAGGCCACCGCCAACCCCATCGTCGCTGCCCAGGAGGCCACCCCCAGCCCCATCGTCGCTGTCCAGGAGGCTACCGCCAGCCCCATAGTCGCTGCCCAGGAGGCCACCGCCAGCCTCATCGTCGCTGCCCAGGAGGCCACCGCCAGCCCCATCGTCGCTGTCCAGGAGGCCACCGCCAGCCCCATCGTTGCTGCCCAGGAGGGCGCCGCAAGCCACAGCCCAGCTGACCCATGAAGGACCACCAGCCACAGCCAGGGCAAAGACCGCTGAACAGGGCAAGCACCGCTGAACAGGGAAAGGACCGCCATGGCAAGCACTGCTGAACAGGGCAAGCACCGCTGAACAGGTCAGAACCTGCCAACTCAAGCAGTGCTGAACAGGGCAAGGACCGCTATGGCAAGCACCGCAGAACAGGGCAAGCACCGCTGAACAGGGCAAAGACCGCCATGGCAAGCACCGTTGAACAGGGCAAGGACCGCTATGGCAAGCACCGCTGAACAGGGCAAGCACCGCTGAACAGGGCAAAGACCGCCATGGCAAGCACCGCTGAACAGGGCAAAGACCGCCAACTCAAGCACCGCTGAACAGGGCAAGCACAGCTGAACAGGTCAGAGACTGCCAACTCAAGCACCGCTGAACAGGCAAAGACCACCATGGCAAGCACCGCTGAACAGGGTAAAGACCGCCATGGCAAGCACCGCTGTACAGGGCAAGGACCGCCGAACAGGGCAAAGACCGCCAAGGCGAGCACCACTAGCCCATTAGCGGCAGGGGCAGTGACGCAACTGGGACCTTCACGGGGTGAGTGCTGCACTCTGGGCACCAGTCCCCCTCCAGAACCAGTGGAGAACAGCATCAACTCCGTCTGTCCTGCACAGGATGAAGCACTCTGGGCACCAGTCCCCCTCCAGAACCAGTGGAGACATGCATCCACTTAAGAGACTGTGGCTTTTCACTCCCCAGTATTGATCACTGGGCAACCCACCCACTGTAGAGACTTGAGAGACTGTGGCTTGCACTTCCCAGGATTGATCAGTGGGCAACCCACCCACTGTAGAGACTGTGGCTTTGCATTCCCCAGGACACATCAATGGGCATGGTGCCCCCTCGTGGATCTGGCGTTGTGCACTCATCCGGCTGAGGTGCCCCCCCCTTCCCCCTGAGGTGCCTGTTGTATTTCTATCTGATGCCCCTGCAGTGTTCTCTCCGTCATGTTCGGGTATCTTGTGTGTGCCCCGCCCATGCATTTTGGGCCCAGTGGTCCACGGACTATGAATGGTGCAAAACCTTGAGTACTAATCGTGGTGTATATTTTGTTCATAGTGTATGTACATATGTATAATATGTATATGTTTGCTTACTGAATTTTGATATATTACAATAGTTACACTCATTTCCTTTTGTCTTTGCATCCTTCCGGGGGGGTTGGTGGGTGTTACTGTAATGTATAGATATGCATTGGTGTGTGTGTTGTAGTGGGTGAGGGTCGGGGTGGGGGTTGGGGTGTTGAGTGTGTGTCCCCCTGTTTTTTGCCTCCCACCTCCCCTATGTCGTAGGTGCAGTACTCACCGTGGTCTTCGCTGCCGGCGTTGGTGCTCCTCATAGAAGAGCAGGAAGACTAGCGCTGGGAGAATATGAAGTTCCAGCTCCATGCTGTCCTCCTTCCTCGTGGATTGTGTAGAGGTAAGCGTTTTTCATTCGTAATGCCTGTTTCTGCCGTGTTTTTATCTGCGGTGAATCCGCCCCGGAAAAGGTGGCGGATTGGCCTGTCATAATAGTGTGGGCGGTACATTGTCTCCCGCCTGTCTGTTGGCGGTGACCGCCGCACTGTTTGTCTATACCGCCGTGGCGGTCTGTGTGTTAAAGTGGCTGTCTTTGTTGGCGGTTTCCGCCACGGTCGTAATTGCAAAATTTTCACCTCCGGCCTGTTGGCGGTATTTCCGCCGATTTAACACCGTCCGCCAGGGTTGTAATGACCACCATAGACCCTGCAGTTACCAGGAGTGCCATTGCAAGTTTTATGTTATACAAAGGGGCTGGGCAGGATGCAATCCTGGGTGATCTTTTCAAATCTGAGATAGTGAGTTGGGCTATATATTTTAATAAACTTGCAAATGCAATAGTGGTTGGCACCCAGGTTCCTCCCTCCTGGAAAGCTGCAGAAATTATATCTGTCCACAAAAAGGGCCCTAAAGATTCACCATTTAATTATATGTCAGTCAGCTTTATAGACGTGTCACAGAAGATATTCTGTAGTCAGATTCTGAGCACCTTTGAATCCTGGATTGAAGAAGCAGCTGTCTTGTTGGTTCAGAAAAAAGTTCACCATCATAGATCAGGTGTTCAGATTTCTGTTTATAGTCTGGAAAACCTTGGTCATTCAGAAAGCACACTGATTTGTAATTATTGTGGACTTAACAACCGCCTTTAATTTAGTTCCACTACGCAAACTCTAGGAGGCATTTAGGAAGATGGGCATCCACTTGTCATAACTAGATTTTCTAATCCGGCTACATTCTGCCATATATGCACAAGCGAGGTGGGGACAGCAAGGTTAGCTCACAGAACACATTAGAGTTGAGAAGGGATACTGCAGGGATGCATGCTTGCCCCACTCTCTTCTCCCTGTACCTAAATGACGGAGTGGTACAGATGGTGCAGTGCAGGAGGGATTTCCCAAAGATCACAGGTTCTAAAACACCAATACTTCTCTTTGCAGAGGACACTTTGCCAGCCTCCAAGACCATGTTAAGCCTACAGACCCTGATGGAGAACTTTGCAGCTTTTTGCCTAGACCAGCTCTTAAAAATAAATTTGGAAAAAACAAAGTTCATATGTATTAATCCACCAAAAAAATTAGAGGAGTTATTAAAATCAATGGCCACTGCTTAGAGAGGGTGAATGACATTGACTATTTGGTATTAAACTAACTGCCAACATGCCGTAGTCTCCCCAAATCAGGAAGAGTGGATTACATTTGTGCAGCATGCATTTGGGGTGACTACGTTTCGTAACCCCTCATATACGAAATGGATTTCTCCAACCTTTAAGATCTATCAGGCAGAGGGAGTAGCAAGCGTGCTATATGCAGCTCAGCCATGGGGATATGCTGGGACCAAGTCATTGGCATCTGTCGAACATAAGTTTCTACGATTCTTAGTGAAGTTAACCCAGAGCACCCCCACACTGCCTTTAATGTGGGAAATGGGAATAAAATAAATTATGGAGAAGGCTAAATTATGCCCAATTTTGTATTGGTGGAAATTGAGGTACACTCAAGCCCTGGAAAACTACTTCTGTGCCTTTATGGAAATTGCAGATATGGATAAGGGCAGGAAATTAAGTGGGTAGTGAGTTTAAAGGCCTCTCTCACTGCTTTGGGCCTTTATGAGCACTGGGGCACATAATCTAAACCAGTTCCTTTAGTCAGAGCGCAACTGGAGGATGTTTATTTAGAGCACACTTAGGCCATGCAAGCCAAAAGACCAAATATAGGCTCTGTCACATCAGACATTATGGACATTAAAAATTGCTGTGGGTTTGGGGACTTTCTTGATTATATTATGGTCCGCTTAGCCAGGCAGTTATATATTAAATTTTGTCATGGTAAAGTTCCTCTTAAGAGTGTTACAAAAAAATGGAAGGATACTTCTAATCATAGTATTGCATGCAAAGTTTGCTTCAAAGTCAATGACCCTCTCACACTTTTTCTTCTTTTTTCATGGTTATGAAAGCCAGAGGACACGCTGGATTATTTCAGCCTGCAAGCAACTGGGGCCCAGACAGTGCAATAGGTCTGTAAAGTATGATTCCGAAACGGTGGATATGTTCACAAAGTATTTATTCTATTCCACGTAACAGAGCCCATCAGACACATCTCCTTAAGTGACACCCTCAGAGCAACTGTCCTCTTAATCTGCTGCTCAGAATCCCGTACGTAGAAACATTTGAATGAACCCATGAGCTCGTGATAGCACGCGCCCATTAAAGCTTGTGATAGCACGTGCCGATGAATACATTCAGAACATAACACACCTTTCCCTTTTTGAACAATAACAATTAACATTCTTATGCATGGGTTCTTATACAACAAAACACTTAATACAAATAAAAATCTTTAAATTTTGAAGGTACTGACACCTTGCGACTAGGTCTGTCAACCCTAGGACTAACATGCCCAGTACCCACATCTAAACTTAAACGTGAGTCTGTGTCAAACACAGTAGGACTAACATGCCCACTACCAGCATCAAAATTCAAGCGTGAGTTTGTGTCAACAACAGTTGAGTCTTCATCTGTAGTTTCCTCATTTACAGATGATGCTGGAAGAGAAGAAACAACTGAAGAAGTTTGACTAGCAAAACAATAACCATCATAATTTACTTCATCATGAAATGCAGAATCAGTAACCCACCTATAATTATCATTTTTCTTTTAACTTGAAGAATTTCTTCTGCTTGTAAATCCGTCAATTTTATTAAATCCCTTTTACTAAACCATCCTTTTTCAAAAAGAAACACTGAACTTTTAGATCCCCTCACAATTTGTGCAGGACCCATACATTTCAAATCCCCCTTTTTAACTCTATATGTTTTTTTAATTAAAACCCAATCCCCCATATTATACCTTACATCCTTCACCTTGAATTCTTTTTCTATTTGTTTTACTTTGAGATTTGACCACTCTATCCAGGATTTCATTCATATTTCTTTTAGACTTTGTTTTTTGCATCCTTAACTCCTGCACCCAATCAGGATTCACCAGCATCTTAGGGGTTCTGCACCTGATTAGTTCAAATGGTGAAACCCCCATGGTAGTATTTGGAGTTGTAAGATAGTTCCATAATTGGTGTCTGACAACATTTTCTACATCAAAATTATGGGCTACAGCTGTTTGGACAACTTCTTTTAGAACCCTATTGACTCTTTCTACTAAGCCATTTGAGGATGGTGAATGTAAAGCCACTTGAATATGCTTAATGTCTAATGTTTTTACTTCAAGTTTCATATTTTAGAAGTAAAGTGTGAGCCATTATCCGTGACCAAAAATTTAGGTGGACCCTCAATCTCAAATATTTTCTTTAAGAATCTAATTGCATTGTCAGTGGTGGGAGATTGTACAAAATCCATATACACCCACTTTGTAAAGTAATCTATCAGTACAATTATGTACCTCTTATCCAAGATTGAACACTCAAATGGACCGGAAAAATCAAGTGCTACTTTATCCCATACAGCTTCTGGCATTGGTACAACATTTAGGGGTGTTTCCGAAGTTCTCCAATGTTTATCTGAAAGTAGGCATGTAGTACAGGAATTTATGCATTCAGCTACTTGAGAATCTAAACCTGGCCACCAGTAAAAATTGTTTCAAGTATTTAGCAGTACTATTAACCCCTAAATGACATTATGAGCTAACTCAATTAATATGTTTCTGATTTTATGTGGAGGAATGCATTTATCATTACGCATAAGTACTCCTTTCATGATGTAAAATTCATGTGATACTTGAGAATATTTTCTAACTTCTTTGCTTAAGTTTTTGTCCTTAGGCCATCCAACATTTAGAAATTGTACCACCTCTTGTAATATTTTATCTGCGTTTTGAGCTTCCACCCAATTTTGGTATGACACGCTACTATTACTTTCTACTAAATCTTCCACCATAGCTATAACACTTTCAACTTCTTCAACATATTCTTTTTCATCATTATCTGGAATTGGTATTCTCGACAAACAGTCAGCACGTACATTTTTAATCCCAGAAATGTGCTTAACATAAAAACTGAATTCCTGTAACCGTGATAACAACCTCACAAGACGTGTAGAAGCTTTACCTGTCTCAGTACCATTGAGAAGATATACTAGAGATTTGTGATCAGTGTATAAAGTGAATCTATCACCCCACAAAAACGTTTTAAATTTCTCCACAGCCCAAACACAAGCAAGAGTTTCTTTATCAATGGTACTGTAACTGCATTCTGATCCTTTTACACATCTAGAAGCACAACCTACAGCAACTTCCTTTCCATCAATCCATTGACATAATACCGCACCAAGACCTATTTGGCTTGCATCAACCGTAAGTAAACATTGTTCACCAGCACTAAAAGGCATCAATGCCGGTGCTGAGATTATCATGTTTTTAATTTTGTTGAACGCTTCTAACTCTTTTGTGTTCCAAATGAATGTTGTACCTTTTTTAAGTAGGGCTCTGAGGGGTTGAATTGCAAAAGCATGACCTTATACAAATCACGAATAATATTTGCTAAGTCCTAAAAAGGACCTAAGGGAATCCTTATCTTTAGTAACAGGTGCCTCTTCAATTGCCTTAATAAGACTGCCAATAGGCTTAATACCTTCTGAAGTTATTTTATGCCCTAAATAATCAATTTAATTTGTTAACATTTTACATTTATCAGACCTTAAAGTAATCCCATGTGCTCTGAAAACCCATAAAACTTTACATAATGTACTAATGTGTTCTTGTCTGCTGCCTGCAAATACTAGAACATCATCTTGAAAGGGTTGGACTCCTTTAATATCCTTTAGCACAGTGTCCATGAGTTTCTTAAACACACTGGCAGCTAAAGCTAGACCAAAAGGCATTCTCAAAAACCTATAAGCTCCAAAAGGTGTAATAAACGTTGTTAACTCTTGTGAATCTGAATCCAAGGGAATCTGATGATAAGCAGACTTCAAATCTAGAATACTGAAATATTTTGCTTGTACCACATTCGCTAATAATTCTTGAACTCTTGGAAGGGGATGACAATCAATTTTGATATTCTTGTTCAGTGAATGTAAATCCGCACATAAACAAAACTCTCCTGTTTTTTATTTTTAACCAGAACAATTGGACTAACCCACTCAGAGGAATCAGTTTCAACAATGATACCCTCATCACACAAATTCTTCAGCATCTTTCTTATACCATCTCCTGCACTTAAAGGAACAGGTCTCACCTTATAAACCACTGGAACTGCATCCTTTTTCAGTCAGATGTGAAATTTCCTAATTAAACCAATTTTGCTTGAAAATACTTCAGGAAATTCTTTAATAATTGAATTAGCCTCATTTTCTGAAAAATGTTCAATATAGGAAATGTGCTTGGGCGCTATTTTCACTGGTATGGTCGCTCCAGGTAGTAACATTAATCCAGGTTTGGCCAAATCCTGCCATCCAACAAGATGACGGCCTTTCAATGCTACACACATTTTTGTGGTGGTTTTTTGACATAAACATATCAACTCATCCACCAAGTAACCAAGCATATGAATTTCTTGCTCCCCAAAAGCTTTTGGATTAACATCTGGAGTTTGCAATTTCTTATTATGCCCCCACTTGTCAAAGAGTAAAAGGTCAGATATAATGGTAATCGGAGTACCAGAATCTGCCATCATAGGAATCAACACATTTCCCACAAGTACATCACATAACCGGCCTTTAACTTTACTTTCTTTCACCATTACATTTAGTAATATTTTAGAAAAGTCATTATCCAAATCATTCTTAGAATCATCATTCACCTCAACATCAGCATTATTAATTCTTAATTGTTTCTTTCCTCCTTTACATACATCTTGAAAATGTCCTATTTTTTTACACTTGTTACATAGTTTACCGATAACAGGACAGTATTATTGTTTCCCAAATGTGACTTCGAACCACAACAAACACAAAATAATTGCATTTTTCTTTGTGGAGTACTTTGTTTTCTTTCTTTTACCTGCACTAAACCTACAGTGTCAGTGTATTTGTTTTTAAATGAAATGTGTTCCTGGGAAATGAGTTTACTTGAAATTAAAGAGCGCTCAATACCTTTTGCTATGTCTACAATTTCTCCCAATTTTGGATCTCTGCAAGCCAATAATCGCTCTTGCATTTGTTTCTCACTACAACCATAATCTAACTGATCTCTAATGTATATATCTAATGTTTCTTCAAAATTACAAGAAGAGGCTAATTGTCTAAGAGCAGAATAAAACTCTTCAATAAGTTCACCATCCATTTGTTTCCTTTTGAAAAAGTTAAATCTTTCCAATAAAACACTGTGTTCCTAGCCAATCTGTTAATAACTTCTGTATACTCATCCCATTGACCAAAGTTATCCAAAGGGGTATCTAATTCTGGTACGTTGTCAAATATTTGTTGCCCCTCTTGACCAAATTACTGAACAGAAAAGCCAACTTCCTCTTTGGTTCGAATTTCTTGGCATCTATTGCGACTAAATAGTTTTCAAAACATCTTAAACAATTCTTCCATTTCTTTGGTGGTTTCCCTGGATGTTGCAAAAATGGTGTAATTTGAATCAAATACTGATTGGAAGCCATGTTGAAAGAAGTGTCCAAAACAGAACTTTGTGAAAAATGTGTTTGTAAATATAAATAAATGAATAATAAAATAAATCAATAAGTTACCAGCTTCTCTGACTATTTTATACTAATGTACATAATGTTCAGCTCAGTATATAATTGTTTCTATTTAAAGATGGTTACTAATGAAATATCTCAACCAGATATAAGACAGGACACTCTGTTTCCTAATAACAGCTTCCGATTCCTATTAGAGTTGCTGACGCGCATCGAAGGAACAAGAAACACAGGTTTTTCCCATTAGATTGTATATTCCTGACAATAAAGATGGCTGTCAAAAATGTCAAAAACGTGCAGGGTTGATAGCGTCCTAGCGCGCCTGGCCTGCTCCAAGTTAATGCCTGACCTTGTAAGCATCTAAGATGGCCACCATGAACGTAACGAATGTGCAGCGAGAAAAGCGTGATGACGCTCCTGGCCTCATCCCACAATATGCGTGACCTGTGCTGACGTCACTTCTCCGGAGAAATAAACGGCCGAAAAAAAACAAGGATGAACAGGTCGAAGGCTGAACCGGTCCAAAGAAATCAGGACCCTACTGAAGACCACACTTCTCCACTCAGGAAAAGCCTTCTCGAAGCCAGCGACATCTGCAGCAAAAGGAAACAAGCTAGCTGTTGGAAATCCACTGATTTGCTCTGAACGAATCCCGTAACTCGTCGCCAATATGTAAAGTATGATTCCGAAACGGTGGATATGTTCACAAAGTATTTATTCTATTCCAAGTAACAGAGCCCATCAGACACATCTCCTTAAGTGACGCCCTCAGAGCAACTGTCCTCTTAATCCGTTGCTCAGAATCCTGTACATAGAAACATTCGAATGTACCCATGAGCTCGTGATAGCACGCGCCCATTAAAGCTTGTGATAGCACGCGCCCATGAATACATTCAGCACATAACAAGGTCACTTAGTTTGTTAAATGAAGAAATTTCCGAATTGTATGTATGTGCGGTTGCCAAATCCTTACACTTAAGTTGGTGCATGTCGACAAACCCACTGACTCAATTATAACAGCCCTAGATGTTTAGGTTGGTTACCTATTATGTTCAGATACTTAGTCATATTTCTTGTTCCTTGGCCTTCTCGTGTTGCACTTTCTTTTTTAAACTAACTTGAGTAGCTACTGCCAATCCCTCTAACTGGCTTTTGTAGGCATTGAAGTGGGGTACTTCTTTTCCTTTTTCTTTAAAAATGTAAATGTATGGTACCCCCTCTGGTAGTGTGCTGTTCTTACTGTAAAAGATTATGAAATGTTTATATTTATAACCCCGCTGCTGCTAATTGTTCTATGTGCATTATATCTTATTTGTATTGTTTTTCTTTTGACAATTTTAAAATTTTTGCTGTTTTTATCTGTACTTTTAAGGTTTTTAACTGAAATAAAGTGTATTATGATGACAGTAATAAAACATGTTTTTTTTCATGGACATTTTCCTTAGTTCTCAAAACTATAAACTCACCCACTCACCCACTAATTACCCAGCAAAATCCTAGCCACTCTTACCAGAAATATGATGACATAGATTGATTCTGAATACAAGTGTTTATTTTTATAATACAAATAAAAGTGCTCCAGCTTTAGACTTTTTCTTTACCCTAGTAAAACCTACCTCCCTCAGAACCATGAAATCAGAAAGTGGACGACCTCTTGCGCATTTAGTATAGGAAATGAATTGAGAACCTAAAAGAAAAACTACCCACACAAAAAAGGCAGTTGCAGAGCTAAGCATATGTGCCAGCAGAACACAACTTATAACAAGCATTTGCAATGCAATTGGTCTTGCATTTGTGAAATTTAGAGCTCTTTGTTTTGAATTTTTTTTTTTTTTTTCTTATATTTTTTTTAGTGCAGTAGAGTGATGATATTTTATGGTGATTTGCCGTTCGTATGATCTTGCGCTGCTGGAGAACAAGAAAATGGGAAATAGGTTATGAGGGAAGGGAGACACGAGCAAAATGCTGGCTGAGAAAAAAGTAAGTAACAATATCCTGGAAAAAGCAAACATGCATAGAAAATGCAAGATTAAGTAAAGTATGTGAAACATAAGCAGGCACACATGGTTATTTTAAGGCTTTCACACTTATTATATGCGGGATGAAAAAAACTTGCAACATTTAGGGGCATATTTATAAGCCCCTAGCGCCACCTTGTGCCACATTAGCGTCATTTGTTTTGACGCTAATGTGACCCAACAAGGTCAAAATCCTCACACCATATTTACAAAGTGGCGAAATGCATGCATTGTGCCACTTTGTAACCCTTTGTGCTACATTATGCCAGCACCAGGAATAATGTATGCAAAGGGGGCTTTTCCCCGTTAGGGGCTGGAAAAATGGTGCAAGGAAATCTAACAGATTTCCTTCTGTCATTTTTGATGGCACTTTTAACGCCTGCTCAGAGCAGCCGTTAAAAGGGGGCTTCTATTATTTATAATGGGCTCCAACGTACTCAGCAGGAGTAGTGCCAATAAAAATGACACTATTGCCCCCTACCCTGCCCCATGGTGCGCTGTATCTTAGATACAGTGGAGGTAGGGGGCTCTAAGGGGCCCTTTACTGTTCTAATGTGTACAAAGCAGAGAAAGGGTGCAGTAGCACAGGCTGTCCCTAGGTGTCCCTTACGACCCATTTTGACCACGTAAGATACTGCACCCAGCAGTCTTGAAATCCACACATCGCCAATGACTTTCAAGAGATGTGCTGAAAAAAAAAGCGTGGTGCCCGTTTTGTGAAAAGATTTACACTGTGCATTCAGGTTATGAGGTAAGGGAGACAACAGTAATATGCTAATTGAAAAAAAAATAAGTAACATCATCCTGGAAAAAGCAAACACTCAAAGGGAATGCTAGATCAAGTAAAGCATGTGAAATCTAAGCAGAAACAACATGGTTATGTTAACACTTTTACACTTATAATTTGCTGGCTGAAAAAAACTTGGCACATTTACCTTTCTAATGTGCACCAAGCAGGGAAACGGTGGAGTGCCACAGGCTGTCCCTAGGTGCCCTTTGGTACCTCTTTTAGCCACATAACTACTTTGCTACAGTGATGTGAACACAGAAAAAAGTGTGTTTATTTTCCATTAACAACCAAGTGCTTTACTTTGAAAAAAGCCATGTTCCTGAGACTGTTAAATCCTAAAATAAATAGCCAGTAGAGTTTATTTGCAAAATGTGAAGAAAAAAAAACAACAACAGTGTTGAAAAAGCAATTTTGACCAAAACACACAGGCAACACTAGCAGGAAGGGCTAAGCACAGCAACATGAGTTTTGAAAAAATAGATAGCCTAGTGATATGAAAACTCCACATAAAAATATATGAAATGAAGCTGCCGGAGAGACTGCTAAATTTCCGTCATTGAATAGGTTGTAAACAGTGCCAGCTCTAAGGTGGTGCAACAGATGCCACGGCACCGGGTGTTGACATTGTGTGGGAGTGCAGTTTTTGTAACGATATTATAATTTTAAAAGCACCTGCTGTACATGAGTAGGAAACCAAGAAACCAAGAAAAAAAGTCCTTTAATGAACTGATAAGCATGGCAAAGTGTAATTATACAGTAGTTTGTCCCTGCTCCCAAAGAGAACAAGCACCACAAGCAAAACAGTTAACATAAACTTTAAAAAAATACAAAATCACACTGTGAACATTCCACTACCAACTAGAACAACGGGCGGGAGGGGGTGGTGTGCGCGGCCACCGCACTTAAAGACAAAGTGTGGCATGCTGCGCTGCAACAATTACAATAAAATAATTTGCCACAGCACCAGATAAAAAATCCAAAGCCAAAGGAAACCGTAGTTCAGCGGTGCTCCTCTGTGGAAAAACAGAAGTGACACATTGCTGCATGAACCAATTAGGAGGCAGCAAAGAAGAGCAACACTAGACTAAACCAATGGTAAGCAGCAGGCCTGAGCAACCTTTTATTCAGTACAACAGGGCTTCCGGACAGCGCATGCGTGCTGCCTAGGCTTGACCTAAAAATGTAGGTGCGCCTCTCACACTCATCTGTAATGCCAAGTGCTACATTTTATAACCAGATAATCTTATCTCAGTGGTCCTTGTCCATGACATTGAACACTTCTCACAAAAGCTCAAATTTAAGACAACTTACTTCCAACCACAACACACACGTTGTAAAGTTAGCAATGAGAAACCCAGAAAATCACACTTTATTACTTTTCACCTTGTATACCGCTCCACTACATTTCAGATAGTTTTGCGCCATATCCATACCACACACATAAATAATCCAATATATTACAAAAAAATTTCATTTCAAGTAGTCTTGCTGAAAATTCATTTGCGCAGGTGAAATGTTTTACCATCACAGAATTCTCCCACCCCTCTTTCCGTTTAACCACTCTTACTGCTCACTGTGAGTATCTGCCGCTTTGCTTTTCAACCTCAGGGAGGTTTTGGGTTTAATTATAAAGAGAGCTTCTGTGCATCATTATAAGACAATGCAGCATGTAACCTATATAGCAGAGGCCTAAAGATGTGCAAGTTATGTACAAAACGTGCTCCATCTGCTACCAGTTACTTATGAGGATTTCTGTAATTGCACGCAGTTGACATTCAGCCAGTGATTACAGGCAGTAGGTAATAATTTGGCATCATTACTGCGATTATTATCTGACCATTGATTGCAATTATTTAAAAGATGACCCATCAGATTAAAGCAGGCTAAGCACCTGGTTTATTTTTGTGGCCATCTGTGTGAGCTGTGCCCCATGTGTGGAAAGCCATGATTTCTGTGCAGGTTACAAGTGGAACAGTTCAAACCTCGACTGACAGTGCTGGCATACATATTCTGCAGCAGGTAGATTTTCTCTATGCAAGTAAAGTTCACAAATTCACTATTCATAGGATTCCAGATCTCTAGATCTTTCCTAACAATTCGTGTCAATGTTTACGTATCCATCAAAGGATTACCTTCAACTATTCTTAGCTTTTAAGGTAATACTACTGAGGATTCTGAGATTTGTAATTTCCCATTTCCATTATATTTAGTGGGCTACAATTCCTAGCCTACACAGCGCTTTCGGTTACAGAAAAAACACACAGGAAACAGGAAAGATAGCCAAGCCCTGTCGTCCTTTCTTTTTGGGCTGCAAAGTCTTGAAAGGTTCTCAATTTGCAAGCTTTGCACAGTTTCCCTTCACCATCTCCCAACCCATAGATCCATGCGCAGGCAAACACAATCTGTGGAATGGAATTTACAGTTCTGGCATTCACGCGCCTTTTTTCTATACTAAAAAACAAGTCAGAAAATGTCAATCAACTTTTACATTTAGTGAAGGTCCTCAAGTGCTAATTATGCATTCAATTAAAATGGTTGCAATGTACCACCACCTTTTACCAAATTAATTTCTATTTTGAGAACCGAGCCATGTACCAGTAGTTCGGTTCACAAAATACTAATTCATAGTGGATCTCGATTCGTCCTACCTTACGAATTAATGAAGCAGGTCGAACATTTTGAACCACTATGATTTGCTGCCATTACAGGGATGGCGGCCCTCATGGGACAGAAAACCACCATGTAAGAGCCTGCTTTTAAATAGAGCAAACTTCTTTGGTACACGCATCCAACTTTCTTCACAGGAAAACAAAATGCGTTAAAAAAATAAATAAAAGGCTTACGAATCTTTTGTAGGACTAGGCAGTGGTTTGATGGACTACTGTCTGGTCCTAAAAAATATTTTTCAACATTCACACATGGGAAGAAGTCCCTTGTGGACTGCTTTCCGCTTCTGAATGGAATGCCTCCCCCTTTGCGGTAGTGGAAAAATATTAATGTTTTGTGAAAAGATTTTGGTTGCAAAGCATTAATACAAAAAATAAAAAATTGGTATTTGAAAGGGACACCCATAAGGAATTGTTAAATGGGTTTAGTGCACTTGAAAAAGGGTTTAGCGTTTGCAAACCAAATTAGAGGATTTACAAATGCTAAAACCTTTTGTGCATGAGAACATATGGTTTAAAGATAGAGCCAATTTAGGTACTGTTGTAATGGGCAGTGTTGGACCTGGCCCTTTTACAGGGTCATTCCCCAGACTTTTTGCTTTTGCCTCCTTATTTTTTCTGACCTTTATTGGCTGATGTTTTGACTCTGAGCACTTTTCCACTGCTAACCAGTGCTAAAGTGCATGTGCAAAATTGATATGATTGGCTTATACCTAATTGGCATATTTAATTTACCTATACGTCCCTTGTAAAGTTGTATCCCCATACCCAGGGCCTGTAAATTAAATGCTACTAGTGGGCCTGCAGCGCTGCTTGCGCCACCCTCTGAAGTAGCCTGTCAAACCTATCTCAGGCCTGCTAGCGCAGGGCCTGTGTGTGCAGTTTTCTGCCACAGGGACCTGGCATCGAAATTTACTTGCCAGGCCCAGAACTCCCCTTTTACTACATGTAAGTCACCCCTAAGGTACGCCCTAGCTAGCCCTTTGGGCAGGGTGCCATGTATGTAGAAGGCAGGACATGTGCCATGTTGCGTGGCCTGTCCTGGTAGTGACAAACAGCCTAACTTGGTGTCTCACTGCTGTGAGTGCTGCCTTTTCATAGGATTGCATTGGAAATGCCCTACCTTAGGTGTAAGGGGTATTGTCTGATTTATGAGGGGTAGTGTAGGCATGTTTGGTATGGTTGTGATAGTGGTGAGAAATGCTGCTTACTGGTGTAGGTGTATTTTCTATTACTATCACAGAAATGCCACTTCTAGAAAGTGCGCATTTATCTGTGCTTATGACTTTGGTATTTTGCAGCTTGCCTCCAATCCATGTCTGGGCAGACTGACAGTTAGGACTTTGTGCATACTTCTCAGACAGCCTGAACACAGGTAGGGTGGAGGTGTCACAGAGGTGCATCTACATATTGTAAAGCCTTCCTGGGCTGAGAGAAGGGAGAGACAGGGCACACCTGCATTTGTAGAGGCTGTACCCTGGCCTCACACAATTGGGTTGTTTACCCCCCACTGATGTTTGGAGCCTGTGCTGGAGGACAGAAGGGAGCACTCCTAGAACCATTTGTAACTGGTTGGAACCCCCTCTCCTCCCCATTATAAAACACACTGGAAACCTAGTATAAGTACAGGGGAATTTTCCCCACAATTTGAACATTCACGTTGCTGCTGAATGGCTCACCAGTAAACCACCTTGGACTGCTGCTGCTGTGCTGACCTGTGACCTGCCTGGTCACTAGGAGGAACTGTCACCATCTGCACCCCTTGTGCTGGCCTGTAGCTGGGCCCACCAGCCTTGTGCCCCTCTTTGCTTTTACTGTTCCCAGGGGCAGGGTGCTGTGGCCCCTGACCCCTGTAATTATTTAGAGCACAAGAAGTGCTTTAGCGTCATGAGATTTTGCATGAAAGCACTCTGGAGAGTGCCTTACTTCAGGATTGGCCCCTAGCACTTTGAAAAAGTGCTTCTTGCTAATACCAAAATCACCACCGCAGTCCGGGATCTCTATTGTGTCCCTCGCGCTGCTTTGAGCACTCTCTGTGCCTGGAAAAATATCACTGCCGCAACCCGGAGTTATCGTAGGGCCCCTCGGGCTTGGTGAATCGCTCTGCATGAGGCTTGAGTTCACCGCCGCAGGCTGGGGATACTTTCACTCTTGGGAGCGTGCCCCTCTCCACCTTGTGCCCCCAGGGCACCCAAAGGAAGGAAAAGAGGAGAGAGCGCACTCCAGCCATATCCCCGGGGCGACGCGCGTTCTTTAAGTTTAAGGTGCCCCTGCGGCACCTGCAGGCACCATCCTCGGTGCCTGCCACATGCAACAGCCCCGGTCGGGCTGGAAAGTGGCTTGCACAGAGTGCGGCCGCGTGGGGACGCAGGAGGGAAGCTTCATTGGAGGCCCCTGCTTCCTCCCTCACTCCCTCATTCCCAGCAGCTGCACCAAGGATGAGGGCAGCTGCCCACTATCCCACAGTACACAGGGTGGAAAGGGAGTTCCCTTCCCCTCGGTCACTGCCCTAGGGGCACGATCACCCCAACTACTTGATTCTTCATGGATTTTGGGACCCCACTTTGGGAGAGGGCCATTAGAGGCCGGGGGACCCCACGAGGATCGTGGTTCCCAGGAGGGGCCCATTTCAACACTGCAGAGAGGGTGCTGTCCGCCCCTCTCCCCAGAAGCACTATGTGGCCCCCGTTTCGTGCATAGGAGCACCGGGGCCCCCATGCTCCTCTGCTAGGCACAGGGAGTGCCTCTGCTACAGGAAACCAGGGGCCAGATGTAGCAAAGGTTTTTACCCATTCTGTGTCTATGGGAAAAAGTGTTCATACATATGGCCCCAGGTACTTTTAGGAATATAGTGGCTCAGTGAGCCAAATATGGGCCTAGGCGGATTTATATGTTTTTACCTGCTTTTCCTGCATTTACATATATGTACTAATGTTCCTTTAATGGATATGATTTGCTGATATGTACGTATATGACTTGTGAGATGTTTTCTAATGTTCCTTCTATGGGTATTTAGGAGTTATTCATTGCAAGTGCATACAATTCTTACTGTAATTCCTGACTACTGCTTATGTTACAGAATCCTGAGTACATACGTGTTCTAATGTGACAACTGCGTATTCTTGCAGAGTATTAGTAACTTGTGTAATGTTCTGACAACTGCTAAGGTAGCAGGGTATTACTTACATGTAATGTTGGTCTAATTATGTTTTGTGCAATACAGTTTATTTTTACATAGCTCAGTGTTCTGTTATTTTTTGGTGTACATTTTGCGTCACATGTTGTGTGTGTTGTGCCAACGCTTTACACATTGCCTCCGGGATAGGCCTGACTGCTCCTGCCAAGCTACCAAGGGGGTGAGCAGGGGTTATCTTGGATGTGTAACTTCCTTGCCCTGACTAGAGTGGGTAGGTTCTGCCTGGCTTAGGTGCACACCCCAGCCAACCAGAAACCCCATTTCTAACAGCTGGTGTATGCTGTGGTACGCTGTGTTGCACAAGCACCTGTGCAAACTTTAGTAAATGTGCACCTCAATTGTTTTGCAGAAAGGGTTCATTAGGAGTTAATCCAGTATATGCAACTGAAAAAATAATACTTTACATGCAGATGTATTAAAGTGTAAATCTTTGCAAGTTATGCAGTTTTGAAGTTTTACATAGACCTTTATGGGAATTGGAAAAAATAATTTTGCCATTTTGCAAATTCCTACTCATGACATAGATCATACAGCATTCGTGTTGTTAAATTCAGTCAACAGAATAATTGACACCTTTCACTTTTCTTAAATGTTACTTTGTTCGTAGGTGATCAACTGAACAAATTCCCAAATTTAAGAAAAGTGGTGCTGCATCCAATGCAGCGCCACTTTTCTTGCACCCCTTAGCGCCCCCCTAACGTCACCATGTGTACACCATATTTAATATGCGGTGCACCATGCACAAGGCAGGGGCAATAGCATCAAACCTTTTGATGCTATTGATGTATTGTGCAGGATTAGTGACAACATTTTGGCGCCAATCCTGCAGAGTACATAGGGGACCACTGAAAACAATGGTATGCCCCCTTTTAACATCTGCTCTGTGCAGGCAATAAAAAAGCCTCTAAAATTGGCGAAGTGGAATCTCTTAGATTCCAATATGCCATTTTTGCGGTCTCCCTAACGCACCCCTTGCATACATTATGCCTGGCGCCTGCATAATCTGGCACAAAGGGTTACAAAGCGACGCAATGCATGCATTGAGCCACTTTATAAATATGGCGTGGCAAATTTGGCCTCGTTGGGAAACATTGGCGTCATAAAGAATGATGCTAATGTAGCGCAAGGAGGCGCTACTTCCTGTTAAATCTGGGCCAAAGTCTCTGAAAATGATGTTGCCAGCTTTTCACAACAGGACTCTCTGCTTTACCATTATACAATATGCCTTGGCGTCACTTCTGGGAAAATACTTTCTGTCCCAGTCGTAAAAAATCCTACTAGCCCTCAAAGAACAGGTGTAATAATCCAAACTGCAGCCGTGCCTTGCACTAATCGGGGAATCCCAAGTGAGCTTTCTGTCTTTTCCAACACGTTTACAAGCAGCCTATGAACACATCTAGAGCTGCACTCTAACACACATTCCATGGAAGCCAGATCTTGGTAAACGCAAGCCTTTTGTGTATATACCATGCCTCTAATTCAGCATCATGTTACACCCAGGAGGGTCTTAAAAATCCTCGCCTTTTGAAAAGCCACATTTTCATGTTCAGCGCATTGGCTTGTAGCTTCTAATAGTTAAAAAGTGATTTCGACACCCTGCTTCTGTCTAAGTCATTGCCCATTAAAATACA
This sequence comes from Pleurodeles waltl, assembly GCF_031143425.1. Lineage (NCBI taxonomy): Eukaryota > Metazoa > Chordata > Amphibia > Caudata > Salamandridae > Pleurodeles > Pleurodeles waltl. Next base: position 1,658,082,705 of record NC_090444.1, on the reverse strand, counting down.
TCTCGCCACTGAATGAAAGTATTTTTTTCTTAATTCAGTTTTCATATGGAGTCAAGAAAGTTGTCTTATTTTTTAAAAGCAGGATAAACAAGGGTTTGTGAGTGAATGGTTTTCTGTAGGCTACAGAAGAAACTAAACCGAGTGTAGACATCTCTAAATGCATGTTTCTATAAGCAATACGCTATGGAAGAGTGGATACAATTCTGTGCTTACACATAAAAGTAGACAAGCCTTAACAAGTCAGGGGTTCTGGCTTTTTTAGGTCTTGCTTTAGCCAAGACCATTTGTTTTAGGAAAATTACATTTGTACTACACAGAATTCAGTGTCTGATTTGTCAACCCCATGAGTGAATGAAATGAAATTAAATGAAAACAAAGTCATAAAGCGCACATATACCAAATGGCATCAAGGCACTACTTGACCAAAGAACTGGAGAAATGTAAGTCTCTATGAAGCAAAAAAACAGGTTTTAAGAGCCTTTCTAAAACTCACATGATGCCCGAGACACGTTAAATATCTAGAAAGAGTGTTACACAGCTTAGCTCTGGCCACTGAGTAGGATCTATTCCCCCACCTCGCCCCTAGGAATTTAGGAACCACCACTAGGTTGTGCTTGGCGGAAAGGAGTGGCCTGGTTGACAGATACCGATGAAATTTAGAACTAATAGCTCGAGGTTCTGATCTATGAACGCATTTATGCGCAATAGAGAGAACTTTAAAGATGATTCACTTCCTAAATGGGAGCCAATGAAGCTTAACAAGGTCACATGAAATTGAATGATACTTAGGGATGTTTAACATAAGCCTCGCTGCAGCATTTTGTATGGTTTGAAGTTTTTCCAGAGAACATATTGATGTTTAAATAAAAGACATTACAATAATCGATGCTCGAAGACATCAAGGCCAGAGCCACTGTTTTTCATACTGTTAGTGGGATACAAGGCAAACATTCTGTAATATCCTAGTAATTTCGAAACATGATTATACTGTCCAGTTTACCTGTAGATCAAAAGAAAGTTGTTGATCAACAATGACCAAAAGATTTTTATGAGACTTATTCAGCGAAGGTAGGGCTTCTAAAGCATCTAGCCACCAATTGCTTTTTCAAACCTAGGGCTGACCTCCAAAATTGATAACCTCAGTTTTGTCTGCATCTAATTTAGGACAATTATCCTCCATCCTGACAGAAATTGCCTTCATGCAGTTAATAAAATTGGTGGTTATTGAATGCCCATCATCTGTAATAGATACAATAATATGAGTGTCATCTACGTAAGAACAGGCCTGAAAACCAAAGGAGCGAATCAGCTTCCCTAAAGGGGATACATATAAGTTAAACAATATGGGGCTTAATGAAGAGCCCTGAGATACTTCACATGGGAGAGAAAAGGCTCTGAATTTAAGCTGACCACAAGTTAATGTTTGTGTTCTATCTGTTATAAATGACCTTAAAAGATTCAGAGCGGTATCTTTAATGCCAAGCTGAGCTAAATTGGAGTAAGTAGAACTGGGGAAACCATATCTACAGCTGTGGAAAGAGCTAACAAGATCAATGCCTCAGCCTTTTTCCGCATCAGCTAATGATCTAATGCTATCTACCACTGAAACCAGAGACGTTTCTGTACTATGGCCACTAAGGAAACTAAATTGTGAGGAATCCAATAATTCATGGTCTTCAATGAATGCCATAAGATGCCAATTGAGATGTTTCTCCAAGATTTTTGTAGGCATTTGAAGCACAAATATAGAGCATTGGTTTTTCAAGTCCCTTGGTTCCAGATTCTTTTTTTTATTTAGGTTAACTGCCACCTCTTTCCATAGCTTAGGAAAGCATCCACTGGAAATGGCTTTAGTCATAGTATTGGCCAGAAACATTGCATCTGTTCCAGCAACCAGGTGGACAGTGTTTGTCGAGCATGGTTCAGATAGGGAACCTGACATAGTTCATAAAAGATACTTCTCAGTCAGTTCCTCCGAAATAGTCAGAAAGGATGAAAACAGAGCTTTGTTTACAGACTCATCTTCCCCAACCCAGGTATCTAAAGTATTCTGCGGACCTTGTTCTAAAGAGTTGTATATTTCACCCTGATCATTGGTTGTCACAAATTCAGAAAAGATTGTCAAAATTTTAGACAGAAACTAAAATGCCAAGTTATCACCAAAGCCTGTGTAACTTCTAAGTTATTTGAGATCTTTGGAGAGGACATTGGTCCTGGCTGAGAGTTTGAGAGACGGGGTTACTCTGTTAAAAATATGACAGCTTTCCCTTTAGCAGTATCACAAGACCATTATATCCTATGGACATAATAATAAGTTGGATAGGATATCTGAAATATTTGTGATGGAGTAACCCTTCCCCCAAACTCTAGATCAGGCTCATTAAGTTTATGATTTTATCAACTCCCTAAAAGAATTTGGAGCACTGACAATTTTATGCATACAGAATTTAGATTTTTCCTTAGCAATAGATACCTTGTAGTCCCTGATCAAGGGTCTTCATTTGTTTTTGTTTTTTCCTGAGATTTGCATTTTCTCTCCAGACTCGTTCTTGTCTACAACATGATTTGCCTCAAAGATCTAAGTTAGCCTGAGAAACAAGGAGCGTTAAGCATTTCTTATGACAGTGAACAATCTTAAATGGGGCAACTGAATTCAAAGCCAAACTGAGCCAGCCTGAAAATTCTACGGCAGCTAGATTGATATCATCATAGTAAATTCTGTTTGTGTTAATTAGGACCCTTCTAAATGATGCCTCTGACATGCCCTTCCAATCATGTTTTAACAGATTCTTGTCCAATTTCCTACAGCAACCTGGAGGGGATTTCTAAATCAATGAAAAACTAACTACACAATGATCCGACCAGCTTAGAGGAAACACTTCCTCAAACCTCAAGAGCAGTTTATTGGAAACAAATCCATCCAATGTGTACACCGCACATTGCCTCAGAGAACCAAGTATTTGAGAAAGACCTAAACTTGACAGGGTGTCGATAAGAGAACTTGCATCCTTACATATTAAGTCTCCAGAGGGAAATTAAACTCCCCTAATACTGTGAAGTTTGACTTCTCTGAAAAAGGTTCAACCAATTGGCCTATTTTAAGAGTAAAAATAGAGCAGGGTGCCGGTGGGCGGTAGACCAAAATGCCAGAGAAGGACAACACATAATTCATTTTTTACCTAAACATCAAAGCCTCACAAGGAAACTTACACTTTAGACATTCAATCGAACAGTGAAGAGAACTTCTATGAACAATGGCAAGTCCACCTCCTATCTTATTGCATTAAGTTTTTTCTCAGGATAGAATACCCAGAGGAGATTGCATCAAAAAATCAGGGCAGGAAATATTGCGGACCCATGTTTTAATTACAAATATACAATCAAGATTGTGGACATCCATAAATTCTGTGAACTCCACCCTGTTCCTAATTAAAGGACGAGCACTAATCAGATACCCCTTAATCTCTTCTCCTGTTGTTTTGATACTCCCATTCACAACCTTATCCTGCTGAACAGCAGAGATCTCCCTCATAAGCCCAGACTGGGGTGAACCTTTACCTCAAAAGCACATGACTAGTCCTCCTTCTTGACACAGACTGCTGGTATTTAATAAAAAGCATCCCTGGGGCTTACCTTCATCCCCCACTTCCCAAAGTTGAACACAGGAATAAGAAATCTGCAGACTCCTTTCGGGTTCAAAAAAAGCCAGGGGTTCTGACACTAATGGTGCAGTCTGGACACAGGAGGGTGCAGGTGGGCTTGACTTTAGTGGGATTTCAGTGCACCAGAGGCATGCCCACTGCACAGAGGTGCTGCAGCTTCCTTCATATAGGCCAGCATGAATAGGGGGGTGTTGCTTAAGAAATGAAGCGTCATGTCAGCACAAAAATGAAGGGGAGAAATGAAAATCAAAATTGGAGTCCAGCATTCTCTGAGGCAAACTTACATGGAAATAAAATGGAAATAAATTCATAAAACATTAACATGTTTGAGTGTTTGCAGACCTGGATTTGGTGTCTGTGAATTCCAAGAAGGAACATTAAGACCCTTGTTTAGCCTTACTCTGAAGATTGATCAAGGAACCAGGTCTGTGAACCCCAAGATAAGTGAAGGACTATTTTTGGGAACCCTCTCTAGTTTGTAAACCGGTTCACTTGCCCCCATCATGGTAATGAGGGTCCACAAACGCAGCCCAGAGACCTCAAGCCTATCACACATTAAACCACCAACTTAAAATATATAAAAATAGAAATACCTCATCAGGGGATGGCTGCCCATTGGCCAATGCAACTTGCCCACAGCCACGGCTGTGCATAGTTGCACGCAGTTCTATTGGCCTCCCAAGGGGATGTGAAGAGGTTGGATTGAGGCGCATACATCAGTTCATGAGGTCAGTTCACACTGCATGACATTCAACTGTGTGCATCACTAGTTGCTCACCTGTGGCAGGTTGGGTGCGCAGGGCCTGGCTGACAGTCAGGTCCTGAAGTCAACTCCTGCTGTACATGGTCTTCAGCCACATCCAGCGGTGTTTTGCTGCCCATGGAGTGTTGCCTGCTTGTCATGGCAAATGATCGGACACTGCATCCAGCCTCTGCTGGACACAGCCAAAAACAGCAGGAGCTGGCTGCCTGTGGTGTTTGGAGACATGGGCTGGTTGAAGGCCAAGTCTTTTGGCCAATCATCTCTGTGCAGGTCCAACTGCACTAGATATACAAAGTACATTATTTAAAAAATGTTTATACAAACCACAAGGTTACATTTGAGCTTGCAAGAAAACAGGCATATGCAGGAGTTGGACACTGCACTCTGAAGTCACTGTCTAAAAAAACCTCCAATTTTAAATCATAAAAAATGTTTTAAACTTGTGTGAAACATGAATTACATCTAAAAGTATTCTGATGGGTGATTTCTGGAGTCAGTTTGATGATAGTAGTCTACAATTATTGTAAAACACTAATTATTTTGTAATTTTTAAGTCATCAGACTTTAAAATAAATTCTGTAAGACCAAAAAAGAATGTCCTGCCTAAACAAAAGTCATCAGCATAGATGAGACATATTGTTTGGCATTCACAGGTTTCAGCTTGCGAGTACCACAATCTTATGCCATAGAAAAAATATAAATAGTGTAAAAACTAACTTTATTAATAACATTTTGGCCCTCATTATGACAATGGTCACAATGGCCACCAACATACCGCCACGGTGGCGGATATCCATAATCCATATTATGACACACTCAATCCAATCCAACAGAATACTGCCACACACAAATCCGCCAGCCCAAAGGTCAGTGCTAAAGTGTCGGTACCAACACCCATATCATTACGCCAACAAAACAACGCGCACCACATTATGACACACTTATCACCACGGCAGACATTCAATGGCGCTAAACCATTGATGGTACACACCATCGCACTCACAATAGACACCCACAAACAAAACAGCACCACATTGTCCAATACTAAAGACACACACCTGACATTCATAGACACACCACACCCACACACCAACAGCACTATAAAAAACACACTCACAGTACCCACAACCCTTTGCCAACACTAAAAGACTGCAAGAGTTAGCCACCAACATCACAGAGACAACTACACACACATCAATGACACCCACATATCCCTCACGCACCCCACATGACACACCCCACCACATCACTTAACACACTTTCACCAACACACAACATACAACACTAATGGCACCACAAGGGCACCCCGTTTCACTGAGAAGGAGTTAAGGGTCATGATGGAGGAAATTGTCAGGGTAGAGCCACAGCCGTTTGGAGCACAGCTAGAGCAGATTTCCATTGCCCAGAAGATGGAGCTATGGTGGAGAATCATGAACAGGGTGAACGCCGTGGGACAGCACCCAAGAACAAGGGATGACATCAGGAAGAGGTGGAACGAACTACGGGGGAAGGTACGTTCCATTGCAGCAATGCACCAGCTCGTCATACAGAGGACTGGCGGTGGACCTCCACCCCCCACAGCTCACAGCATGGGAGGAGCAAGTACTGACATTACTGCATCCTGATGGACTCACTGGAGTATCCGGAGGACTGGACACTGGTAAGCAACATTTACTACCTATCACTACCTATCACTACCCCATACCTGCATGCCATCTCACACCCTCACCCTCACTCCCATCACTCCACTCCATCCCACGCACCTCACCTACACATGTGACTAACCCCAATGTCAACCCCTGCATGCTATACCAATTAATGGACAGCCCTCCCAGCCTGCTTGGACACCCATCACCAAAGCATGCACAGCATAGGGAAACTTACAATCCCACAGTACATCACCATACACAAACAAAAGGTGGCAGGGCAACAGCAACCATAGAGGGGAAGCCAGGGATGTACAATATGTCATACACATGAAGCATAATACATCACTTACATCCCCACATGTACCCCAGCCAATGTCAGTGGAGAGGAGGTGCCACCACTATCCAGTCCCCCAACAGAAGATGCCCCCAATGATGACAGTAACTCTGGACTTCTGGATCTGGATGACCAACCTGGCCCATCAGGGACCACTGGACAGCCGGTCACCCAAGCCCACTCAAAGACCACCATAGACCCTCCCCCATCAGGATCCAACACCACAGCCCCCCACCGAGCATACCCACACCTCTGTCCCCAAGACACGTCAGTCAGCAGTGAGCCCACCTGTACAGGGATCCCAGGCCACACCTCGCCCCCAAGACAATCAGGGACCTGGGGTCAGTGGCAGTGGGTACACCGTTCAGGAGACAGAGGCATAGGCCAATAGGCACACTGGGAGGACAGCTGTGCACCAGGGGGAGGACAGGACCAGGGAACCAACTCTCCAGGAGGCACTCTCTGAGATCCTGGGAGCCTGCCAAAATTCCCAGGACACAATCCTAGACAATGTGAAGGAGAACAGGTGGCTGCAGGAGGGACAGTATCAGGGGATCAGGGAGGACTTGCAGGCCATCAACACCACCATGATCTCCATAGCAGGGGTGCTGGCAGACATGGACAACATCATGAGGGAGGCAACAGCTCACCAGTAGACCCCTACCACTATCCAGTCGATCGACTAGCCCTCTACTTCTGCTGCTGCTAGTGGGCATGAGTCCCCGCCACAAGACCCACAGGCCACATTATCCCTACCCCTGCAGAAGGTGAACCAGCCCGCAAACATTCCCTGCGACCCAGACAGAAGCCAGAGACACTTGCCAAGACCACCACCAGGAAATTAGACTCTCCTGATTGTCCCCCTTGTGTCCTACCCTGTCACTTTGTCCCCTTTGAACTGCCGTTGCTCCCTTTCTATGGCCACTTGGACAGTGGACCTGTGCTACAAACAGGCTGGAGCAATACCCTGGACTTTCCTCCATCCTCACCCCATTTCATTGAACCTTCCCCTCAAATTCTTGGCACTACAAAAACACCCTTGGACGCAACTCAACTACTGGTATGTCATGCGTTGAAAATGTGTATTCTTGAAAACAGTTACATCCATTGCAAATGTACTGTACATTGTGAGAGCATATAAATAATGACCTGTAGCTGGTTGTAGTGATCACATCAGTACACAGTTGTTATGTCACCAACATCTGCAAACAACATAGGTGACAGTAAGTAGAGGTAAAAGGAAGTGAATGCCATCATGCCACAGCCACACAGAATACACTAATAGTCATAGAAATGTTAATCCTCACTGTCAGCAGGGTCTACTGTTGCCACGGGGTCATCTCCAGTCCCCTCCTCCTGCAGAAAAGGTACATGGGGTCTGAGGTCCAGGTTGTGCAACTATCTGGCAGACCTTCTCAGGTGAGTAGCACAGGGATCCACCTGTCAGATGGAAGCACCTGAACATAGCCTTCAGGAGGCCGAAGGTCCTCTCGATGATCCATCTGGTTTGCCCATGTGCCTCATTATAACGTTCTTCAGCCCTTGCCCTGGCACTCCTCACAGGGGTCAGCAGCCACAATAGGTTTGGGTAGACAGAGTCACCTGCAAGTATTGAGGGACAACATTTAGCCACACACAATCCTATGGGGTTGACACCAGAGGCATGTACTAACATACAGTAGGTGGGGACCAAGGCTCACCTATTAGCCACACAATGTGCCTCTGCAGTTGGCCCTTCACATTTGGGATGCTGCTATTCCTCAGAACAAAGGCATCATGCACAGACCCAGGATACTTAGCATTGATGTGGGAGATGTACTGGTCCGCTAGGCACACCATCTGCACATTCATTGAGTGGAAACTCTTACAATTCCTGAACACCTGTTCATTCTGGCGGGGGTGGGGGGGACAAACGCAATATGTGTCCCGTGAATCGAACCAACAATTTTGGGGATATGTCCCATTGCATAGAATCCGGCCTTCATAGTGGCCAAATCTTCCACCTGGGGGAAAGCTATGTAGCTGCATATGTGTTTCACCAGGGCAGACAAAACTCTTGCCAGCACAATAGAAAACATTGTCTGTGACATTCCTGCTGCCAAACCCACTGTCACTTGGAAAGAACCAGTTGCCAGGAAATGGAGCTCTGATAGAACTTGCACAAGAGGGGGGATCCCAGTGGGATGACGGATAGCTGATATTAGGTCAGGCTCCAACTGGGCACACAGCTCTGTGATTGTGGCCCTAGTCTATAGGTCAGTATTATGTGCCTGTCCTCCAGTGTAGCCAAGTCCACCAGAGGTATGTACATGGGGGTATGTCTCCACCTCCTATACATCCGCAGTGGTAGGTATCTAAGGGACACAAGAGAGAGTAGGGTGTCATATTGGAACAACAAAACCACAACTGCAGTCCACATGGTGCACTTATGTATTGGGACAGTGTAAATGGTGAAGTGTGTGCCAATCTAAACTGTGACGCAGTAATTGTCCATAGGCCTGTCCCCCCAACTGAATGGTGACTGCCTGTCCTGTGTGGAGGGACAGGTGGAAGTAAGGCAATTCTGCCAACGTTGGGCGTCGTGGCGGAAGGTGGTCTTGCACCGTCATGCAATTGCTCATTGGATAATATGGGGCTCTATGGAATACAGTGGCCAATGGGGATGTACACCGGTGGTGACGGTGTACACCGCCACAAGCGTGACCGCAGTTCTCTATCTGATCCTCACTTGTTTCCTGACCTTCAACAGGAGAACAGCTACACTGTGTGTGCTGCTGTGACCTGTCTCTGGAACCTACCAAGGCCCGTGTGACCGGGTAAAGGGCCCCAGCCTTCACTTCAGAGGAGTTGGAGCGACTGGTGGATCGAGTCCTACCCCAGTATGGACAGCTGTATGGGCCTCCAGACCAACAGGTGAGTACACTTTGGGAAGGATGCATGTGGGCAAGATGCATGGAGATGTGTGTGCAAGCATCGTGTAATGGGGGTGGGGGAATGTCTAGTGACAGTGTACATGTTGTGCGCTGGGCTATGTGTGTGCCACAGGTATGGTGGGCCATTTGTGTGACAGGCTGGACAGTTTATCTAATGGTGTTCTCCTGTCTGTATTGCCTCTGCAGGTCAGCGCCCATCAAAAGAAGGGAATATGGCGTGCCATCGGCAAGAACGTGCGGACCCTTGGGATCTATGGCAGGCGAAGCACCCACTCTCAGAAACGGTGGGAGGACCTGAGATGCTGGGCACGGAAGACTGCGGAGGTCCAGCTGGGGAAGGCCTTCCAATGAGGAAGGAGTGCCTGTCGGACCCTGACCCCCCTGATGGCCTGCATACTGGTGGCGGCCTACCCTGAGCTGGGTGGGCGTTTGAGGGAATCACAGCAGGCACAAGAGGGTGAGTACAGTGGGTATCAATAATTATTTTGTCTGGTGGGGTGGTATCCAGGTGGTGGATGTGTGTTAGTTGGTGCCCCTAAGGCCGGGCCAGGCATTGTAGCGTGGGTCAACTGAAGGATAATGGGTGCATGACAAATACAGGTAACCTAGCTTGTTAGCAGTCCATTTCAGCCAGGGCATCGTGGGTCCCAGTAGTGGTGTTGGTGCAGTCATTGACCTAGTGTATCTTTTGTCTCCCCCACCTTTCTTGTTTTGTCATCCTGTCCTTGTGTGCATTAGCATCATGTGGCGGAGGAGCAGGGTCACCGACGACAGAGAGAGTTGCATCCCACAGGACCCAGGAGGCAGAATCCACAGATGCCGAAGAAACCAGTGGAACAGAGGGCAAGGGGAGCACCACAGCGGAGACTGGAGGAGACCACACAGACTCAGATACCTCCTCTGATGGAAGCTCCCTGGTGGTGACACTTCTGTGACCTGCAGGTACAGCCGCCACCCCCGTACCAGCACCCCCTTCCCAGTAGCCCCTGAGCGATTTGCCCATGCTGCTCCCCAAAGGGAGTGGGCATCTCTTTTGCCCCGGGCACCTCAGGCCCTGCCCCAGTGAGCCCTGCTGCACTGAATGATGAGGCTATTGACCTCCTGAGATCCATCTCTGTAGGGCAATCAACTATTGTGAATGCCATCTAGGGTCTGGCATCCCATATGCAGTAATGAAATGTATTCCTGGGGGGCATTCGTGGTGGATTGGTGGCCCAACAAAGATCGATTCAGGATCTGGCCTCCTCACTGATGGCAGCCATTGTCCCTGTTTCTACTGTCCCCCTCCAACTACCATTTCCCAGTCCCATTCTCCTCAACCCCAACTCATCCCAGGCAAACATTCAGACAAGCATGCACACAAGACAACACCCAAGAGTGGCACAGGCAGACACAAGAATCACGCTTCATCCCACAAGCACTAACGCAAACACCATACAGTTGCAGACACAACCACATCCACTACCTCCACTGTCTCCCCCTCCTCCTCCTCCTCCTCATCCTCCTCCTCCATCTCCCTCCCAGTCACGTCCACACTCACACATGCATGCACTGCCTCAACATTCATCATCAACATAACCACACCAAGCAGCACACACACCTTACTAGCAGACACCTCCACAACATCCATCCTCTTGTCCCCTGTGTCCTCTACCACTGTGTCTGTCCTCCCCTCCTAAAGGACACAAACACAAGCACTCAGACACCCAACAGTCATCCACCTCACACATGCACACTGCCCATGCACCCAAGTCCAGCAGACGTACACCTCCAACAACCACTCCCTCAACCTCTACTCCCATCCCTCCTCCCACCCCACCATCCCTAAGAAGCTTTTCCCTGCCCAACTTGACCTCTTCCCTCCCCCTCCCCACGTCCTGCACATAGAACCAGGGTGCCAACCAGTCAGCCTACACCTTAGCCAAACAGTCCACGGGGAAAGTGGAGGCACCTCATAGTCATGGAGGCAGGACTGTGAGGGATTCCACTCCAACACCCAGAAAGGGGAAGGAGCCCACCACACCTACAACCAGGAAGAGGAAGGAGCCCACAACAACTAGATCCAGGAAGGGGAAGGAGCCCACAACAACAACAGCCAGGAAAGGAAAGGTGCCCACACCTCCTGCCATGGAGGGAATGAAGCCCTCAACTCCAACAGAGGCTGGAAGGGTGAAACCACCACCGCCACCACCTGTAGTCACGGAGCCCTCACCAACAGCAGAGGCAGGCCAGGAGGCACCATCACCTGTTGCCACAGAGCAGCACTCACCACCAGCTGAGGCAGTGCAGCTATCACCGCCAGCTGAGGACATGTAGGCCACCCTCCAGGGAACGCTGCACAAGGGGCCCCCTCCAGAACCAGTGGGAATGTTCCCCAGCTCAGAGACTGTGACCTTGCCCTCCCCAGCACTGAGAAATTGGCATAGAGCCCCTTCCAGAACCAGTGGGCATGTTCCCCAGCTCAGAGACTGCGACCTTGCACTCCCCAGCAAAGGATAATGGGCATGGAGGCCCCTCCAGAACCAGTGGGCATGCTCCCCACCTGAGAGACTGTGACCTTGCACTCCCCAGCAAAGGATAATGGTTGTGGAGTCCCCTCCAGAACCAGTGGGCATGTTTCCCACCTGAGAGACTGTGGCCTTGCACTCCCCAGCAAAGGATAACGGGCATGGAGCCCCCTCCAGAACCAGTGAGCATGTTCCCCACCTAGGAGACTGTGGCCTTGCACTCCCCAGCAAAGGATAATGGCCATGGAGCCTCCTTCATAACCAGTGGGAAGTTCCCATATTCGGCTGAGGTGCCCCCCACCCCCTGAAGTGCCTGCCCACTTGCAAAATGATGCCCCTGCAGTGTTCTCTCTGGATGATGTCAGGATACAAGTTGGGCCATGGACTGTGCCCTGTGGCCTTGTGTGCCCTTATTTCTTTGGACTGGGCATTGGCCCTTTATGAACATTTGTATATATTTGGTTTGTGTGGTAGGTTTCACTATGCTTATACATTTTCAATACTTCTGGAATCTAGTCCATGTTTTATTGTGCTGTGTGTCACGTGCCATTGTTTTCATGTGCAGCTGGTTGTGTGTATGGTGTGTGTGTGTTGGGTGTGTGTTGTGCGTGTGTCACTTTTGTTTTCCTCCCTCCCTCCCTCCCTTGTGAGCTAGGCTGCTGTACTGACCATTGTCGTCTTCATCGGCGTTGGGCTTCCAGGTGGAGCATAACGTTGAAGATCATTGGGAAGACTTGCAGTTCAGCTTCCATGGCAGCATAGTTCTTTCCTGTGCCTCCGATGGTGAGCCCTTTCACTTCTGAGCTCTGTTTCTGCCAGTCTTTTGATGGCGTTGATACCGCCCCAGAAAAGGTGGCGGATTTGTGTGTCTTAATATGGTTGGCGGTACTTTGTCTTCCACCTGGCTGTTGATGACTACTGCCGTGGTGAGTGTTGTTTCCACCATGGCGGTTGGTGTGGTACATTGGCTGTCTATGGGAGTTATCACCGCCATGGTCATAATTTGGCAGTACTTACCACTGGCCTGTTGGCGATATTACCTCCACTTTATCACTCACCGCCAGGGTCGTAATGAAGGCCTTAATGTTTAAGTGATTTGAGGATTCAGAAAGTATTACTATTTTCAAATTTAAGTTTTCTTATAAAGCAACAAGCTTGCAGGCCTGGAGATGGCCAGGAAGTGAAAGTGTCCTAGACTGCAGTAACCAGCAAACACAATACCCTCTTCTGGGGATGTGCTTGTCACTGAATCCTCTGGTGATAAAGGGGAAAGCACCAAGCAGTTATAGTTATGGCAGTATTTTAACCCATCGTTCTAATGAAAAGAAAGGAAATGCTTGCAAAGTGGAACTTAACTTTCCAAGCAAGACCTCTTCTGGACATCAGCAATGGCAATAGCGAAACACCAAGCAGATGTGGCATAAATGGAGCAGGACAAAGGGTCAGAAGTTAGAAGATGAACCACAGATGATGGAGACGATGGCTTGGCATTGCACAAAGTATTGAACACACATTTGGTACAGAGGTACAAAAGGTGAAACTCAGATACAGAAGAAGTAACTTCTGGAACACATCAAGGAGTTAGCTATCTTTTTCCTCCTTTATTTTTTCATATATATTTTGTCTCATGATAAAGTGATAATTTTCCACTTTCATTTCACAACAAAATGTAAAAAACAAAAACAAGTTTAAAACTTGAAAAGTACCAAAGCAACAAAACAACACTGAAAATGTTCTTTTTATAGTCACCTGTAATTTCCAGAAAATAGAACTACTGCTGTAAATATCATGAGCATAATCAATATTAGATGTTTAGCTCTACTGCAGCTGTGGGCCTGTGGCCAGCTCTCACTACTTACGGCTGAAGGTTGTACTTAGTGAATTTTGCCAGTTACTGTGGGTTGGTAAGACAGCTCACCAGAATATACTGAGTAGCATCTCAAGAAGCAATTTTGATGGTTGCCAGTTGGTAGTTAAAGTTACAAACATGTTTTCATAGAAAAAGCATTTTTTGACGTGCCTATATCTTTGGTACCATTTGAAAAATCTTCACAAAGATTTCCCCAGAAAAGTGTGCTGGGGATTCTTGTTGTGCATGGGAAGATTCAGGGTGATCAATCAAGCGGGGAATAAGAGGGGTGGTAAAAAAACATTTCCAATGCTAATTCCCATAGGAGTTTTGAACATGACTACAGCCCAAACCACTGGACGGAAGTACACCAAATTTAGCCAAAAGCTGGCTGTTGGTGCGCACATTGTGCTTTGGATTATTTGGTGTAAAAATGTTCATTAGTTTTTGAGAAATTAAAGGAAATCTAAATTTGTATATCTGTCATCGTGACAACTTCACAATTAATTACAAGCTCGTGCAGAGCTCCGATTGGCAGCCAACACCTCAACCAGAAAAAATTGGCGTGCATCTTGCTGAGTCCCACAAGAAAACAAAAAAATAAAACAAGGTGCCAGGTTTGAATCACCCTGACCCCTTAGCTCTGGTGCTGGGGTCCCAGATGCCCCCCAGGGCTAAAGAGCATTTATTTTTTATTTTTGCACACAGACTATCTTTGGCCCCAGGGAGGTGGCAGTCCCAGGGACTGTGGCGTGGAAAGGGAGGGGCAGCCCCTGCTCACATGAGTGCTATAATTTGTGGGGTAATTTGCAGTGCATTGTGAGGGCGCATGTTATAGTTACCTTAGGGCATGAGTTTTAGTTACTTTAAATAACTCTAACTATAACAGGTGAATTTATATGGTTTGGTACATTCAAAATGTGAGCCCAACTATAAAATCACCGTAACCTTTGTTTCTTTAAGTAAATTTCTCTGGCTTTTTTAATTCTATTTCCTAACAATAATGTCCCTGTAACCCTTGTTTCTTTCAACAAATTTCTAAGGGTTTTTTAATGTAAAGTAATTTTTATTACTATACACTAATCCGACCACTGCCACACACAGCTTTTGGCCATTCGTGGTGGCTGTTAGCCCAGGACCTGGCCTGCAACCAGACCCTGTAACCAACCACCCTAACCACCCAACCCCACACTGCGCAAAGCCCTTTGGCCATGCCTGGCAGGAGTTAGCTGCTGCCTGTCTCTCTGGGTGTGATAATACGTGTGAGAGTGTGTATCTGGGGGTGAGAGTGGCTGTGAGAGTATTTGTCTGGGTGTGAGAGTGGGGGCATCATTATCATAGTGGGGTCAGTTTCTGTGTCGGTCTGTGAGTGGGTGCATCAGTGTCTGAGTGGGTCTATAAGTGGGTGCATGAGTGCCTGAGTGGGTCTGTGAGTGAGTGCGTCAGTGTCTGAGTGGGTCTGTCAGTGGGTGCATCAGTTTTTCAGTGGGTCCGTGAATGGAGTGGGTCTGTGTGTCTGAGTGGGTCTGTGAGTGGGTGCATGAGTGCCTGAGTGGGTCTGTGAGTGAGTGAAAGAGTGTCCGTGTGTATCTGCGAGTGGGTGCATTACTGTCTGAGTGGGTCTATGAGTGGGTGCATGAGTGTCTGATTGGGTCTGTGACTGAGTGCAAGACATTCTGTGTGTTTCTGTTAGTGGGTGCATCAGTGACTGAGTGTGTCTGTGAGTGGGTGCGTTAATGTCTGAGTGGATCTGTGACTATAACAGTGATTGTCTGTAATATATATATATATATATATATATATTTATTTTTTTGTATTTATTTATTTATTTATTTTTTATTTACTCTTTTGTGATATTACACTGGGGGATCACCTGGGCTCTACGACGGAGTTGCAACTTCACAATTGTCAAAAAAAAGAGGCTTTTAGTTTTTTGAACTCATAATGGGGCCCTCACAAACCCATTCATAACCGCCAGGGGGTCAGGGTATCTCTAACCTGACCCCTTCTATTAATTTTCCACTAACACATTATTCCCCCAGGACAGTTGCTGGTCTATAAAATGGTGGGCACACGTTTCTCAACAGGTTGCGGCCAGCCAATGACAGTATTACTTGTGGTCCGCGGAGTTGTGCTGCTCCACGTAGAAGGCATGACGGATCCATGTCCCTATATATACAATCGTGTTTTTCACTTAATAACTACAAAACTACTAAATGGATTTACATGAAATAACAAAAAGGTGCTCTCTGGACCAAGAACTAGCTTTCTGCCAAATTTGGTGAAATTCAATCCAGTGGTTTGGGCACTATTGCTCTTCAAAATTCCTATGCAAAAATGAATGGGTAAGATGTGTTATGGACACCTCCTCTGTTTCTTGGCCCCCCTGGACAGATCACTCTAAAACTTTCCAGACAGCAGCTGACATGACTGGCACATTTTTTGGTAAGTTTTGTGACAATTCTTCAAGCGGCGTCAAAGATGTAGGCAAGTAAAAAAAAAAAACTTTTTATATATAAACTAGGTCCTAACTATAACTACCTAGTTAGGTAATACATATATATATATATATATATATATATATATATATATATATATATATTGCTTCAACAATCTCTGAACGCCTCGAAACGAAAAGAAAAGAAGTACATTAAAGGAGTAAACCATATAAGTAACTCTAATGAAGTGTGAAGGCAATCATTCAGGCAGAATCACCAATTAGGGCCCAAGGATTACAAATCAAGTTTACAAATTAGTAGAACACCAACCTCCCAGCCACACCACACAAATCATCATCACTCACTCAATATATCACTCATTGGTGCAATAGTTACCTGTTCCAAGCATGGTGGTGCACATTTGTCTGTTGTATCCTCTCTGTTCCCATGAAAGCAACAAACAATGGCAGTATTGTATACATTTCATGATCTTTACTAGCAGCCCAACTATGAAATGAAAAAAATAACTATAGGGATGGGAGGAAATGTCTTCATGTCCTTTAAGTTAATGGGGAGGCTTCTTCTCTGCACACTTGTCCAATTCCACTCCAGTTCATACATGTGACTAAATCATGGGGCTGCATAAGCCAGACTACGAATATATAAATGTTTTTATATATCCAATTCTTTTCTTTTTTGGTGAAGCAGTCCCACAATGATGTATATGAAAGTTATGTTGTGGTCTACTTAATCAGGGAAGTAGAATTTGTCCTCAGTCTCAGGGTGTTTGCCCAGAAGTTCAACAGCTAGCACACAAGTCTAACCAATTGCCCTCATCCTCCTGTGCTATTCCAGGAGCAGTGCATTATTGTGAAATGAAGTGTTGGTTCATTTTGATCATGGTCAATCTCTCCATGTTTTGAGGTGAGAGACTGGTCCAGTGACAACTATGTCAGGTGCATGGAACTCATGCTCAGAAGACACACAGAATACCGGACAAGCCAGATACATTATTGGCAGCCTGCTAAGCTCTGGCCAATGAGGAATCTCCCCATACCAATGGGTTTTGATCCAGATAGACCTCTTTTCGGTCATCCAGATAGTCTTGGACTATCGTCTGAATGGTCATTGGTGCTTCCACTTGCTCAACCTCTTTTGCCTTCACCTCTGAACTTGTGTTAATCCCTGCCCCTTGAAAACAAGCCATTACACAGGCTGGGTCTGATTCTTCTGTTGCTGGTAATGGCTGCTATGAGACAACAGCACTGCCCTCTCTGGCGGTTGAATGCAGTACACCAGACCTTCTGCCCAGGCTTCTAACTTCCAGTGATTCTTCTTCCAGTTCTCTTGTTTGACCGACAATCCAAGTCTTGTAAAGTGCACCATCCCCTTCTGAAAAATAAATAAATGTGGCCATAATTTTATTTGTACTGTGGTTCAAGTTTTGTGGCTCAAATGTACTCTTTGGAGGGCAAAATCTCTCTTTGCAGCCTTGGATTAACAGCCAAGAGAAGGATTGCTCTCTGAGCCATCTCATATGCTTCTTCATTCACACTGGTGACCCTTTGGGATACCTTTGTCAACTGGTCCTGTAGCAGATGCAACAATGGGATTGCTTGGCTCATTGTAATCTCCTCCTTGCTGACTTGCCATGAGAAAAAAAGAAGTAGCATTTCTGCCAGGTACTTGACTAGCCCCCATTTGTCCAACTCCATTTCATGCTTTTGCCAGTTGCACCCCCTCCTCTTTGAAGGACATAGTCAGTGATCAGTCAGTACTGCAGCATGTAGTAGATTGAGTTCCAATATGTTGGCACCACCTGTATGAGGGCTCTAACCGGTACTCTATTTGCACATTGAATGATCCTCTGCTTATAGAGTGAAATGACTACAGATTTTTTGATAGGTGGCCACTAGGTTGCAAGCTATGTCTTCTTTTTTTAGAAAGTCCTGCACAATCAGGTTGATGCAATGCTATACCCAAAGGACCATGAAATATCCAAGTTCTGCCATGTCCTTGACTATATTACTGCCATTGTCTGCGGCAACAAATCTAGTTCTCAGACCTCTGGGTCAAAGTAATTTCAAAACTTTGCTACTAGTCTCTTCCAGGCTGTTTACAGCTATATCAATCAATCAATCATGGATTTGAAAAGCGCAGCTAATCACCCATAGGATCTCAAGGCACTGATTGTAGGCGTGCTGTTCAGTGGAAGAGCAAGGTCTGAAGGTCCTTCCTGAATTGCTTCAGTGATGCAGTCTGCCTGAGCTTGAGGGGTAGTGTTTTCCTTATAAGGGCTGCTAGGTAGGAGAAGGATCTTCTTCCTGCTGTACTTTTTCGGATCTTGGGGACTGCTGCAAGAGCGAGCTGGGAGGAACAGAGACCTCTGTTGGGTATGTAGAAGGTGAGGCGGTGGTTGAGGTATGCCAGTCCTATGTTGTGGAGTACCTTGAAAGTGTGGATCAGGAGTTTGTAAGTGATACGTTTGTTGACTGGGAGCCAGTGTAGATCTCTGAGGTGAGAGGAGATTCGGCTGTGTCGGGGATGTCCGGGATGAGTCTGGCTGCTGAAATCTGAACTCTTAGTAGTCTTGATTGAAGTTTCTTGGTGATGCCAGCATAGAGTGTGTTGCTGTAGTCGAGTTTGCTAGTTATGATTGCGTGGGTGACTGTCTTCCACGTGTCGGGGTGAATCCATTTGAAGATCTTCCACAGGAAACAGAGGGTGTGGAAGCTTGATGAAGAGATGGTATTAACTTGGCAGGTCATCGATAGGGAGGAGTCCACGATGATGGCCAGGTTGTGCGCATGGTTACTGAGGGTGGGGGCATTACCCAGAGTGGTGGGCCACCAGGAGTTGTTCCAGGTAGAAGGGGTGGAGCCGATCATGAAGATCTCTGTATTGTCCGAGTTGAGCTTGAGGCAGCCGGACTCCATCCAGGTGGTGACTGCTCTCATCCTGTTGTAGAAATTCCTCTTGGCTTGAGCAGAGTCCTCGGACAGGGAGAGGATCAGTTGGGTGTCGTCGGCGTAGAAGACTATGTTTAGCTTGTGTTGTTTGATGATCTTAGTGAGCGGGGCCATGTAGACGTTGAAAAGCATCAGACTGAGTGAGGATTCCTGGGGCAATCCGCAGCAAGTGTCTTTAGGTTTTGACATGAACAGTGGTAGTCTGACCCTCTGTGTTCTTCTGCTGAGGAAGGACCTAATCCACTTTAGGGCTTTGTCTCGGATGCCGGTGTCATGCAGTCTGTCACTGAGGATGGAGTGGGAGATAGTGTCAAATGCAGCGGAGAGGTCGAGGAGGTTAGTTGCAGCAGTGCCTCCGTGGTCCAGTATGATGCTTATGTCATCGGTAGCTGCTAAGAGTGCAGTTTCGGTGCTGTGGTTGCTTCTGAATCCGGACTGGGATGAGTCTAGGATGCAGTGAGTCTCAAGGAATTCGGAAAGTTGCTGGTTGATGGCTTTCTCCGTTACCTTAGCTGGGAAAGGGTGCAGAGAGATGGGGCTGTGGTTCTTCAGCTCCCTTGGGTCGGCGGTGGGTTTCTTGAGTAGTGGGCTGATTTCGGCGTGTTTGCAGTCTGAAGGAAATGTGGCAGTCTCAAAAGATAGGTTGATGGAGTTTGCTCTTGAGTGGATGGAGTTCATCAGTCTTTGGGTGTCCTCTATGGTGATGGGGGCACAGGAGTTCAGTAACTGGTGAGGTGCTAGGTCCATGGCAGTGAGCGGTGTTGGCGGGCTTTGGTTCCTGAAGCCTTCGTGGATGTCTGGGATCTTACGGTGAAAGAAGGTGGTGAGGTTGTTGCAGAGGTCTTGGGAGGGAGGGATGGATGAGGTGTCTGCCCCGGGGTTCGTGAACTCTTTGACGATTGCTGTTGTTCTGGTGCTACGTGGACTGCATTTTTGTAGACGGTCTTTGGTAGATTTACTGATCTCTTGGGTGTTTTGCTCTCTCTGTCAATTCCCTGCTGATTTCCTTGGGGGGGGATAGGTTGTCGGCGCAGTTTGACAGCAGCGGTGTGGGTTACTTGAGGCTTCAATAGCGTCCGCTGTGTCTGGTGGGAGGGAGTGGTTGAGAGCGATGGTGAGCTGTGCTTCTGAGACTTTGCCCCAGCATCTGCTGGGGGACAGAGGGTGTGGTGACATGCAGTGTTCTTTGTGTAGGTAAAGTGGATGCAATTGTGGTCAGTTCAATGGTGTTTGGATGTGTGAAAGATAAGGATGTTGTCCCCTGCTGAGAAAACAGGATTGAGAATATGTCCGGCTCTGTGGTGGGGACAGTGACAAGTTGTTTGAGGAAGAGAGTGGTGAGATTGTCTAGGAAGTTTGAGGTGTTGGGGTCATCGAGGTTATCAATGTGGAAATTGAGGTCACTGAGTAGGATGTGGTCGGAGGAGGTGAGTGCTTGGGGGCGACAAAGTTGGTGATGTCTTTGCAGAGCTGGGGTCGGTGTCCGGGTGGCCTGTAGATGAGGGTGCCATGTAGTGAGGCATTTGTGTTGGTCTGGATCTGGAAATGTAGGTGCTCATGCATTGACTGAGACTGCGACTCGATGGCAGTAGTGAGGCTGAGGTTGTGTTTGTAGATTATGGCAATGCCTCCTCCAGGCCGGTTGGCTCTGTCCTTGTGGATGATTTCATAGTTGTACGGGATGGCTCTGGAGATGTCTGGGGCAGTGGCTGGGGTGATCCAAGTCTCTGTGAAGAAGGTGACATCCAGGGCTGTTGAGTAAAGGAGGTCCCAGACTTCCACTGCGGGCTTGAGGAGGGGAGCGTGTGTGGACGAGTATGCACTTGAGGTGGCTGTCCCTGCTTGGTGTGGGTTCATGAGGCGGTCCTTGGAGGGTGTTGGAGCAGGTGCATCAGGAAAAAGGTCTATGGGTGTTCCCTGGGTCGGCTTGGTGGCACGCTGATGATCTTACCAGGTTGAGGGCGAGTATGGGATTTCTCCATGGCAGACATTGCTGCTGTTGCATGCCACCGAATGCCCTCATAACTTCCTTCATTGCTGAGGCCTGCAGATAGCTGCTGCCTAACCCCCAAAAAAGAGATCCATTGTGCAGGAGTACAAATGTAATCCGTTGCTTGACAACTGGTTCACATGTCTGTTGTCAGATGGATAGTGTGAGCAGCACTCTGCTGCAAAGCTTGACCAACCAATTACAGCACATTGAGATGGAGCACTGGAACACCAACTCTAGCAAAATAGGTCAGACTGGGAACCTTCCAGTTTGGGCAGATGGCTGCCATAAATTCTTAAATCCCACTCCTTCCACAGAAGAAAAAGGAGGAGGTCCAGTGCTAACATTCTTTCCAGCTTCCCGTAGTGAGTTTGATTTTTTCTTTTGTGATGCCACTAACACAGGTGACTTCCAGAGAATAGCAGGAGGGAGTAGACGCACTATATGTGACTGTATTATGTGGTGTCTGCATCTGAGTCTTGGCCATTTGGAGGTTGCTGATGCAGGTGATGCTAGCACACTGCAGGGGACAGGGCTGATTTATGTAAAGCTGCAATTCTCTTCTTCCTCAGAGTTTAACACAATGGCTGGCTACACAAAATGACCGCAGGCCACATGCTCAAACAACAACAAACAAGAAGACATGGGCAGCAGGCCTTTTGGAAAAGCAGACTGACTACTTCACAAAATGGCCACTGGCCACAAACAAGAACAAGCAAGGAGTTATGGAGAACAAAGAACACATGCAAGCTTATGGCAAAAGCGCACTGACTACGACAAAATGTTCACTGGCCACATGTTCAAGCAACAAGAAGCAAGAAGTCATGGACAACAAAGTACACAGGTAGGCCTATGGCAAAAGTATACTAACTACTACACAAATGGCCACTGGCCACAAACAAGAATCAAGGAAGCATGGACAACAAAGAACAAATGTAGGACTAGGGCAAAAGCATACTGACTACCACAAAATGGCTGCCAGACACATTTTCAAACAACTACCAAGTAAGCATGGACAATAAAGAATATATGCAGGCCTATGGACACTGACTACAGAAAATGGCCACCGGACACTTAAAGACAGAATGCTGGCCCATGGTAAACACACACACACGCCAGACAAAAAAAATGGCCACTTAGCCAGCAAACAAAGGAGGCATGGTAAACAAAGAAGAAAATGCTACCATTGATTCAGCAATGCCAAAAAAGAAACGTAAGTCAGCTCTAGATATTCCCCAACAGCACACATCTTTCCAAGGCATAAAAATAATATACCTTTCCAAAATACACTTTACAACTTTGCAGAAAAATGTGAAAAGCAAAAAAAAAAAAATCCACATTTAATCCAAGTCCATTCCTAAATAAATAGATATTTTAAAACAACATACACCACAGAAACCATTGTTTACATACACCAAATGCCTTGTACTGGCTAGATGGCCCGTGGGCAGTCTAGGCCACATGGTAAAATTATAAGTGCCAATTTCAGAAACATGGAGAAAAATTACTTAACTGTGTAAACTTTTTCCCTTATAAAGTCCCTTAGAAAGATTGAAAAAGTGAATACAAAAAAGCCCCTATTTCAACTTCAGGTAACCCACAATCAAAACTTAACAATTGAATAAAAAGCTAAAAAGGTACAAATACATGTCTTCTATCAAATAACACCCATATCCAAAAAGTGTTTAACTTACTTGATTGATACAACACAAAAACAAAGCCCTTAAAATACAAAGGTGTATGGAGCAGGATTTGCAGACAAAGAGAGTGGTCTTTTCACTTCAAAATCCAAATGAAAACCGATAAAAGGGTGGAACAAAACACTGGGGAGGAACCTTCTGAACAGGAAGAGGAAGCTGGAGTCTCTGTGGCATTTACTTCCTGTTAAAAAAAGTCAAAAATAAAAAAGTGTGTTTCGTTATAAAACAACTCTCTGAACCAACTGTTCAGGTAGAATATTCAGTCGAAAATGTATTTTGAAGTTGATTTAGCTCCTTCCTGAGTAGAATATCAAGTTGAAAAGCAGCTCTAACCACTCACCACCACCAGTGTGACAAAAATAGAGCCAGAAGGCTCCCTGGTGACTGGAAATCTCACCAGGGGCTGCCAAATCTCTTTTGCGCTTGCGAGATCACATGATGGAGTCTCACATTATTCCCATTGTCATCATGTTGCTCGAACGCAAGCACAATTGCACCACAGGTGATTTTCAGAATTTGGTAGGAATTCGGCCTTACTCTTTTGAATTCCACCAATTATGCAGGCAGAATTAAAATTCCACCAGGACCGGATGAAGAGCAAACTATCCTAAGCCATGCTTATGTTTATTCACCTGATGCTCCTCACACACACAGACATTTCAGAAACGTGTGAGGTGAACAAGGTGCTGTTGAATTGAGCAGCTAACCACAGAACCACAAAAAAACAAATATTATCTTGATTGTTTTTTCACTTTCAAATGTAGTCATATGTCTTAAGGCATATTCTAGGCAGGCCCATATTACATCAGCCTTTTTGTGTTCCAAGCAAATGGAATCTCCAGATTTCTCTGAGCCCAGGTGGCCAAGTCAATACCTTTAGTACATGTGCACATTTAGATCTCTTCTAACAGCAGTAATTTATTGTGTTCACTAATGCTTGCCACAGCCCTCTAGAATATGCCCCAAAACCTCATAAAATCTTCTCACATGCATTGTACATTTTGCTTTAAAATTGATCATAAAATATCCCCAAACGTATCAAGAAAACTTCCCAAACTATACTACAGCTTCTAACTTAAATGGCATCTCTTTACCTAGTTAACACATCTCTCAAAGTGATTGCTGAATTCTGTTCAAACAATAACATGAACTTTGCCCTCAACACCCAAGAAAGGACCCTAATTCTCCATTGAAAGTAAATTATCAAAACTAGTCATGCAAATTATAGTCATCCTTTATATTGTCTAAGAGTGGCAGCTGCATGCTCCTCAACTGAAAAGCACACAGTGGGATGAGTGGTCATCTGTGCAACTACTCCATAATATCTAATCTGCTACTCATAGTATGGATGCTAAACCTACCTGCCATATTTTAATATTTCAATTTATGCTGAATGTCAGAATCTTAGAAAACAATCATCAATTGGTTACAGGCATTGAATCAATCAATCACTCAATCAATCAGAGCATGTGAACTACTCACCCGTGCGGGTGTCAAGGCGCTGATGGGAGGGGGGCTGCTACTGCTCGAACAGTCATGACTTGAGGTGTCTCCTGAAGGTAAGTAGGTCCTGTGTCTGTCGCAGGTGGGTAGGAAGAGTGTTTCAACTCTTGGTGGCGAGGTCAGAGAACGATCTGCCACCGGCGGTCGTTCTGTGGATGTGTTGGACTGTGGCGAGGGCAAGGTCGACGGAGCGAAGCTGTGGGGTCGGGGTGTAGAAGGAGAGCTGTCTGTTGAGGTATTCTGGTCTGGGGTTGTGCAGTGCCTTGTGAGCATGGGTGAGGAGTTTGAACATGATTCTCTTGTTGATGGGGAGCCAGTGTAGGTCTCTCAAGTGGGGTGTGATGTGGCAGTGGCGGGGTTGTCCAGGATGAGGCGTGCAAAGGCGTTCTATATGCTTTGCAGTCTTTTCTGGAGCTTGGCCGTGGTTCCTGTGTCGAGGGCATTGCCGTAGTCCAGTTTTCTGCTTACAAGGGCTTGAGTGACCGTACTTCTGGTTTCAGTGGGGATCCATTTGTAGACAAGCCATTACACAGGCTGGGTCTGGTTCTTCTGTTTTGTAGAGCATGCAGAGGGTGTTGAAGCAGGAGGAAGAGATGGCGTTGACTTGATGGGTCACTGATAATGATGAGTCCAGGATGAATCCCAGGTTGCACGCATTGTCAGTGGGTGTTGGTGTGGTTCGCCCCATGCAGAGGGGGTGGAGCTGAGGATGAGGACCTCAGTTTTGTCAGAATTCAGTTTCAGGCAGCTGTTCTTCATCCATTCGGCGATAGCCTTCATTCCTTCATGGAGGTTGGGTTTGGCGATGGCGGGGTCCTTGGTGAGGGAAAGGATAACTGGGTGTCATCTGCATATGAGATGATGTATGAGATGATGTTGAGGTTGTGGGATCGGAAGATGTTTGCGAGCGGAGCCATGTAGATGTTAAAGAGGGTCGGGCTGAGGGACGATCCCTGGGGTATACCGCAGATGATTTTGGTGGCTTCAGAGCAGAATGGAGGGAGGCAGGTGAGGAAGGAGGTGCTCCAGTCCAGGGCTCTGTCAAGGATCCCTGTGTCATTCAGGCATGTGCATAGGGTGTGGTGGCAGACGGTGTCGAATGTGGCTGAGAGGTCCAGGAGGATGAGGGCCACGGTTTTGCCGTTGTCAAGTGTGGTACTGATATTGTGGTGGCGGCGATGAGGGCGGTTTCGGTGCTGTGGTTGCTCCAGAATCCAGATTGGGAGTGTTCTTCTCCTCGGGGAAACAGGTCAGTTGTTTGTTGACAATTTTCTCTATAACTTTTGCTGGGAAGGAGAGCAGGGAGATGGGCCGGAGGTTCTTGAGGTCCTTTGGGTCCGCATTCAGAATTTATAAAACTAGTGTTAGAAATTTGATTGTTAGTTGACTGGGCTGTAAGCCTTAGTCAAACAGCAATCCTAGTCAGGGTATGTGGAAAGCAAACCCTAAATTTCCTTTGCCACCCTCTGGTAGTTTGGCACAGAGTAGTCAGGCTTGTGTAAAGTTTTTGTGCAACACCTCAAACAGTAAAACAGTGAAAACACCACACAAAAAAATCCCACACCATGTTAGAAAAATAGAGCTTAATTTAATAAATAAGCAAAAGACTAAAATGACAAAAATTCAAGGGTAGAACCGGAATTATGATTTTTTTAAAAAGAAACTGCAATATAGCACCTAAAAGCATAAATCGCCAACCGTGGATAATTGGTTGCGATGGACTGCGTCAAAGTCAAAGGTTCAAGCCCACTGCAATAGAGAATGAGTCAGCGAGACCAGATCCTCGGGGTTTGCGCCTGTTCCCAATATGTCCACCTCTTGGCAGCTCCAAACTCTACTAGCCGTTATAGCACAGAGTTAAAGAATGGCCAAGCAGGGGATGGGGTTTAGGCTGGGAACAGCGCGGAAAGAGACCTGTGGAAGCAAGAGTTAAGAACACAATAGTAAGGTCATTCACATTAATCTTCATGAACTTTGTTTTAACTCTTTATGCTCTAATAACATGAGAGATCAAGAACGTTTCAATAACGTGACCTTTTTATAATCATATACTCTGAACATTGAACTTTCTCAAGTTAATCCTGAAAGATCACACTCTATTTGATCTAAGTTTCAAGATTCGATTGCCCAGAAATTATTGTGCACCTTATTGCCAGACTGCGCATCAAGACTCAAGTACCTGGAATGATCACGCGCTCTGACGATCTGAACTGCAAGGATGAATTGCCAAGAATGAATCACGCACACTGTTGCCAATTCAACCATCGAGATCCAAATGCCTTGAAATGATTGCGCACTCTGCCTATCTGAACTGCAAGGGTTAATTGCCTAGATAAATCGTGCACACTGTTGTCAATTCAACCATCAAGATTCAAATGCCTTGAAACGATCGCGCACTCTGCCGATCTGAACTGCAAGGGTTAATTGCCAAGAATGAATCGCGCACACTGTTGCCGATTCAACCATCAAGATTCAAATGCCTTGAAATGATCGCGCACACTGCCGATCCGAACTGCAAGGGTTAATTGCCAAGAATAAATCGTGCTCACGGTTGCCGATTCAACCACAAAGATTTAAATACCTCAAAATGATCGCGCACCATGCCAATACGAACTGCAAGGGTTAAGTGCCAAGAATAAATTGAACACGGGGTAAATCACAAAGCCAAAAACTCAAATGTTTCTAGAAAACGGAGTTGAGGGCCTTCCTCAAACTCCGCCTTACCGCCCTGCTTGAAGATCAGCAAGATAATGAGGACAGGGCCAGAAAATGTCCAAGTAGGCCTCCGGAACAGGAGCCCTGGAAAATGCTGCTGCTCTGCACCAGGACCTCTGAATAGTGAGCACGTGGAGCTGGGCTGGATTCCTTAAATAGACCCAAGCCCCGCTCATCTGCCACATCCAGCCACACCCAGCAAGGCTGCAGGAAAGGCTTGGAAAATGAACAATACATTGCAAACAGTTTTAATGACATTTCAAGATAAAGACCTGCACTGCAAAAAAAAAAAGTTAATATGCAATATCAGCACACAATGCATGAATTATTACATTGCATAAGGTTTGTATTATAAAGTCCACCACACGCAGTACTTATCTTTCAACTCCAGACTTTATTTTCATCTCCACTGTTCAGCCTTCGTACAGTTTTCTTGATCCCCTCTTCTTCAGCTCCTCAGCTCATCTGCCACTTCTCCACATCCTCCTCACCCAACATTCTATCACAGCCTCCCACCACAACAAACCCGAATGTTCCATGTATCAACTTCCCACGGGGGAGAAGAACATACCATTCTTAGCCCTGCATTGTAACTATTACATATTAATGCTTTATAACTATTAATTACTAAAATAATATAACTACTAAATGGACCTACAACAATAAAGGTAATACTACACTGCTAGCAACTATTATACAGAGCTAATACACAAAACTACCTTACAACACATCTTCCCCTTAATGAAAAATTAAAGCATATTAGATACATTGTTAAAAACAAACCAAACAAAGAGAAAGAGAAGAAAAAATAAAAATAAATTCTCTTTGACTCCTTGGAGTGAACTGGGAGACAGATAGAAAGTACAGAATATAGTCCACTAACCGTGGAACTCTATCAGACATGGCCAACTAGCTATGATTATAGTATATAACGATTCTATCCATACTCCAGCATTGACCATTATTTAAAACAACAACGTTTTTCTTTATTTTAGTTATGTAGAAGGGACCTGCAAATTTAGATGCATTCATATAAGACCTTGCCTGACCTAACGGTCTATTTACTAATACTTGATCTCCCACCTTCCACTTTTGCATTTTTGCCCCATGTTTCATATCATATCTTTGTTTATACTTGTTTTGGTGCATCATTACTTTTGTACTGTTGTAAGATACTAACTTTTCGTTTTTGTTACCACCACCCAGCCACGAAGGGAAGAATTTGATGCATGGTGTTCTGCCACGTAAGGCAATAAAAGGGGAAATCTTCGTAATAGAATTTGGAGTAGTGTGGTAAGCCCACAGCATCTCCCTGACAGCACCTTCTACGTTTACATGGTTAATGGAGGCCAACTGGATGCATTCTTTAATCATACGGTTGGTACGTTCAGCCAGGCCATTTGCCCTAGGGCAATATAAGGCAGTAGTGAGATGTTTTATGCCCACTGAGTCCAGAAATTGTTTCATCATTAAAGATGTAAGTTGTACCCCGTTGTCTGTAACAAGCGTTTCAGGAATACCTTCCACAGCAAAAATGTTCTTAAGGAAGGTATTAACAGAATTTGTAGTGATTTGGTTTACAAATCTTGTGGATATCCAATGGGAATGGTAATCGATAAGGACCAAAGCAAATCTTTTTTGGAGACCTGAATAATTAAGAGGCCCAATGATGTCAAAATCTAACTTAATCCATGGTTTATTGGGAACTTGGATCGGAGAGATAGGTGTTTTGCGAACAAATTTAGATTTGTCACTCGCAGCACAGACAGAACATCTTTTAATTTCATTTTCTATTAAGGAATCCATATTGGGGAACCAAAAGCACTCTCTGACTCTGGCTTTGGTGAGACTGCGTCCTAAATGGCCCTCATGGGCAAGCTTAATTATTTTTAATTTAAGACTCTGTGGAGGTATAATTTTGTCATTTCTGAGAATGAAATTATTCTTTTCATTTATCTCCAACCTCACTTCCCAAAAATCCTTGATGACTTCTTCCAAATCTCTTCTTATTAATGGCCACCCCTCTCTAGCTTTTTCCTTTAATAAGGATAATGCGTCATCTTGTTTATATGCTAACTCCCATTCGCTACTACTAATGGAAGGTAGATTCACCAAAAGTATAGGAGATTCGTTAATTTCCACCTCCTCTTTAATGATCATAGGGGACATAGAAAGGAAATCAGCAGTAGAATTCTTATTACCGGGAATGTATTCTACATTGAAACAAAAATTTTCAAGCCCTAAGATCCACCTGGCTATTCTTGGAGTGCTGTTGCTGAATCCTTTGGTGGAGAACACATATACCAGGGGTTTATGATCAGTTCTCAAGACAAATTGAGTACCCCAAAGGAAAAACTTAAAATGTTTTATGGCCCAGAAGGCCGCCAAGGCCTCTCTTTCGATAACCGAGTAGTTCGATTCTGCATCGCTTAGAGCCTTGGATGCGAAAGCTATTATTCTTTCTTCCCCTTCAACCATTTGAGATAATGTGGCGCCCAAGCCTAGTTTGCTGGCGTCGGTTGTGAGAATTGTCTTCCTGTTATGGTCAAAATTGCACAAGTGAGGAGCTTCTACTATGGCTAATTTGATTTGCTCGAAAGCACTGTCATGGTCCTCAGTCCAGATAAATGGTATATGATTTTTTAATAACTCTCTGAGTTTATGCGAAATAGATGAAAAAATGTTACATATTTGGACATGAATTCGCCAACCCCAGAAATGATCGTAACTCATCTTTGTTTTTTGGAGGATCAGCTTTTTTCACCGCATCCACTAAGGAGAACTTTGGTTTGAATCCGTCTTTAGAGATTATGGCCCTCATTCTGACCTTGGCGGGCGGCGGAGGCCGCCCGCCAAAGTCCCGCCGTCAGGTTAACGTTCCGCGGTCGAAAGACCGCGGCGGTAATTCTGACTTTCCCGCTGGGCTGGCGGGCGGTCTCCTTCAGACCGCCAGCCAGCCCAGCGGGAAAGAGGCTTCCACGATGAAGCCGGCTCGGAATCGAGCCGGCGGAGTGGAAGCTGTGCGACGGGTGCAGTTGCACCCGTCGCGTATTTCACTGTCTGCGCAGCAGACAGTGAAATACATGTAGGGGCCCTCTTACGGGGGCCCCTGCAATGCCCATGCCAGTGGCATGGGCACTGCAGGGGCCCCCAGGGGCCCCGCGACCCCCCCCTACCGCCATCCGGATCTCGGCGGTCCGACCGCCGGGATCTGGATGGCGGTAGAGGGGGTCGGAATCCCCGCGGCGGTGCAGCAAGCTGCGCCGCCGCGGAGGATTCAATGGGGCCGCGGTACACTGGCGGGACCCCGCCAGTGGTGCCGGTCCGACCGCGGCTTTACCGCCGCGGTCGGAATCCCCATTGGAGCACCGCCGGCTTGTCGGCGGTGCTCCCGCGGTCCTCCGCCCTGGCGGTCAAAGACCGCCAGGGTCAGAATGAGGGCCTATATGTCCTAAGTACTCTACTGAACTCACCCCCAATTGACATTTTTCACTTTTTAATGTGAGCCCCGCCGTCTTCAATTTTTGGAGAACAACTCTTAACTTCTCGTTATGCTCTTCTTCCGTGACCCCATAAACTAGTACGTCGTCCTGGAAACATAAGGTGTTAGGTAAGTCGCCCAGGATGTTTTGCATGACTTTCTGAAAGACAGCTGCTGTTGATGCGAGCCCAAAGGGCATCCTATTGAACATGAAAGAGCCAAAAGGGGTGGAAAACGCTGTGAGCCATTTAGAATCAGGATGCAATTCAATTTGATGGTATGTATTTGAAAGGTCCAGAACTGAAAAGTACGCTGCTTTGCCCATAGTACTAAGAATTTCATGGATTCTAGGAAGGGGGTATCTTTCCACCCAAATGTTCCTGTTCAAATCCCTCAAGTCAACACATAGCCTGATATCTTTACCGCTACTTTTTTTTGCTACCACGATGGGGGCCAACCATTCCGAACAATCCACCGGTTGTATTATCCCTAAATTTTCCAACCTGTTCAATTCTTCTTTGACCGCACTCTTTAGCAGATGCGGTATCGGTCTCGTCTTGTGTGTAACTGGTTTAGCTTTAGGTTTAATCTTGATCTTATGCTGGAAATTTTTTAAAAGCCCTAATTTATCAGAGAAAATTTCTGAGAATTCACGTACAAAAGGTTCACCACCATTAAGGCTCTCAACACAAATCACTTGATCCGGATTGTTTGGATCAAGTTTTATACCCAGTTCTTTTTGGTGTTGCCACCCCAGCAAACTGGAACCATCTTCCACCACATATATCTTACCTACGGTGGAACGTCCTTTAAAAGAAATGAGGCCTGTGAACATTCCCTTCAAATAAATGGGATCCCTATTATACCCTTTGGGACAGATGTCAGCTAGAGATAATTCAATATTACCTTCATTTTCAATCTCACTAAGATCACGAGAATTGATAATCGTGAAAGGAGAGCATGAATCAGCATATACCCTAATCAACCTGTTATTAATGGTTATGGTACACTCCGGATAACGATTGGAGTTCCTATTATCAGAATTTACTTGTAATACAATCTTCTTGATCAACTGGGAGGTATCTTCTGACTTCTTGTTATCTACCAGTCTAGATGTGTCCTTGCATACCCTTGCAAAATGGCCCTTTTTATTACATCGTCTGCAAATTGCAGATCTGGCTTGGCACTTAGTGGAATTAGACAAGTGATTACTACTACCACAACGGAAACAAGTAAAGTTAGGTTTAATGTTACCGTGCAGTTGGGGTTGTTTGTCTTTGCTTCTGATTTTCAGGATTTTATCTTCTCTGGGATTACTTGAAATTTCATTTATATGTTCCTCAACAGGTGTGTGTCTAATTTCCTGTAGACAGATTTCAGTGTGTTCTATAGATTTCGCAATCTCAATGGCTTCCTGTAGGTCCGGTTGTCTCTGCAGAAGTTTTTCCTGAATTTTGGCATTATTAGTGCACCGGACTAATTGGTCTCTAATGAGAGAGTCATTGAGTTCCCCGAAATCACATAACGTACACAACCCTCTAAGAGCAGCAATATAGTTGATGACACTCTCTTGTTTGCCTTGACATCGAGAGAAAAACTTGTGTCGTTCCAGAACAACATTAACACGGTCTCCAAATTGTTTCTCTAGTTTCAAACATGTGGTTACATACTCATCCTGAGTTAGACCATCAGTATTATTAGGATCTGGAAGAGAATCATAAATTTTCCTTCCATGAGTCCCTAAATTATGAAGCAAAATGTGTTGCTTCCTTATGGGATTAAATTTGTCCCCCCCAATAGCTATGAGATAGGACTCGAAAATTTTGAACCAATCCTTCCACGGAATGTTGGGTTCCCCCATTTCATTCAAGAAGGGGATTGGTTGGGACATCCCCGCAGCAGCCATCATTACACTCAGTAAGTAAAGTCTATGAAACACACGATACAAAAAATTAACAAGGAGTAGCTGTAATCAAAAGTGTGAAATACTAAGTTCTCACAATCCAGGAAATGAGAAAAAAAAAATTAAAGCAAAGACCTAAACAGCCAGATTATTCCAATTTACATTGATTAACATACAACTCGAACATTTTTTTAATTTTTTTTTTTTTTAAGGAAAGTTAGAGGAAGGACCTTACTAGCAAATCAATCCCAACATGCACTATGAAGTTTATACAGCAGCATTACTGAACTAGGAACAGGTAAGAAAGATTCTCTGCTAAAATACTCTCATTCCTATTGAAAATAATACTTAGGGTCCATAAGAATTTGTTGTGCTGTGCCTGTCAGCGCGTAATAGTCTGACAGGCCGCCAGAAATAAATTTGTTCCGCTCGCTCGTCTTGCTCGCACACGCTGAGTCTGTCAGCGTAAGACTGCGTGGTGATTGTTAGCGTGAGAGGATTCCCCGAAATAGAACGCTGTGCCTGTCAGCGTGTTGAAAATAATCCCTAAGGTCCACAGGAATTTGTTGTGCTGTGCCTGTCAGCGCGTAATAGTCTGACAGGCCGCCGGAAAAAAAATTCGCTCCGCTCGCTCGTCTTGCTCTTGTTTTGTGCCTGTCAGCGTGAGTTGAAGACAGGCGGAAGTGAATCCGTTTCCAAGATTAATGCCGTAACGCCGAATGTAATTTGGAAACAAAGAAATGCGTATGCATATACGAGGCCAAAATTCAAAGAAATGCTGTGCCTGTCAGCGTGAGCTGGAAACAGGCAAAAGTGATCCTGAATGTCGCAATGCCAAATGCCACTGGAAAGTAATGAAATTCGTATGAGAGCGCTGTTAAGATGACCTGCGAGTATATGACCCAATAACTGGATGGCAGTTCACTTGAGTTCCGAGGCGGGTACCTTCCAAAAAGTGCCGCTGTAGAGGCAAAAATTCAAATAACTCTGGTGTATGCTAACGCATAATTTTTAACTGGCAGGCAGTAGTATAGAGGCAATACTGAGGAGATTTATCCTTTCATCATAATCATAAGCTACCATATCACCGACTAAGATAGGTATTATATTGTGACAATTGGTTTGGACTGCAGGGATAAATAAAGTCCACTAAACGGTACTGAAGGCATGAATAAGTTCTTTATGTCATTCATCAAAAGGGGTGGAGATGATGGTGCCCCCTTTCGCACTCCTCGTCGCCAGTATTATAAAGTCCACCACACGCAGTACTTATCTTTCAACTCCAGACTTTATTTTCATCTCCACTGTTCAGCCTTCATACAGTTTTCTTGATCCCCTCTTCTTCAGCTCCTCAGCTCATCTGCCACTTCTCCACATCCTCCTCACCCAACATTCTATCACAGCCTCCCACCACAACAAACCCGAATGTTCCATGTATCAACTTCCCACGAGGGAGAAGAACATACCATTCTTAGCCCTGCATTGTAACTAATACATATTAATGCTTTATAACTATTAATTACTAAAATAATATAACTACTAAATGGACCTACAACAATAAAGGTAATACTACACTGCTAGCAACTATTATACAGAGCTAATACACAAAACTACCTTACAACAGTTTGTCATTTTTGCATTATTTTGCCCGTAGAGCACGCACTGTCCTGGTGTTGACAGAATGGGTTGGATACAGTCCCAGATTAGTCCTTCTGAAGTTTTACCTTCTCAAGAACTGTGCCAAGAGTCCTGTTTGTGGGGAAGAAGTTTGCCTTGAGCAAGGAGAGTGTCCCTGGCGATCGTCGATGGGCAGTGAAGAGCCCTCAGGGCATTGCGGACAGGCAAGCTGGTGCCTCACGGGCACAAGAGGCAAAGCGTTCTGTTCAAAGAGATCCACTTGCAGCTCCTCTCGCTGTATTTCCAGGAGAGCAACAAGCCAAAAAGCTTGACTTCTAGAGTCGAAAAACCTCTTCTGAAGATTTAGGACCTCAGAGGCACGTCTTGGGGACTAGGAGCTTATTGAAGTCAGGACTAGGAGCTGTGGGGAGCCTGTAATATACCTGAGGTGCAGATCAGAAGCCCAGCAGACTAGCTCTTTGAGTCACTCTGGGGTCGTGGGTTCAAGATGGAGATGTTTGTTCAGTTCTTCACCAGGTAAGAGGGTGCAGGTCAGCACAGCAGATCAGCTTGTAGAGCAGCAGTCCGGCAGAGTGGCAGTCCTTGTAGCAGCAAAGCAGTCCTTCTTCCTGGCAGAGTATCCACATGTCTAGAAGTGTACTGAAGTTGTGGTGTCAGAGGTCCATTACTTATACCCTGTTGGCTGTTTGATGTCAGGGAGATTTTGAAGACATGCCTTTGAAGTGCACAGAGTCCCTGTCCTTCCTGTCTTGGCTCCAGAGCCTCTACAGGGGGTTGTGCAGCATGCTGTGTGTGGAAAGGATACAATCTTTTCAGATGTAAGTTATGCTGTGCCCAGCTCCTCCCTCCCATCATTCCAGGATGGTTTATCAAGTCACACCTAAGCTTCCACTGTGTGTTGCTGCCTAAGGAGAATACACAAAACCTAGCTGTCACCCACCCTGGACAAGTGATCAGAGACAGGCAGCAGCCACAAAATGGCTAAAGTAAAAAGAATGCCAACTTTTTAAAAGTTGCATTTTTAGAATTGCAATTTAAAATCCCACATCACTATAATTTAGGATTTTAAATTGTGATTCCAGACACACAAGGCTTGAAGGGTACATTGCTTCTTGATTGGGAATTACACTTATGAAGTGTAAAAAGGTAATACCATTGTTATCCTATGGGAGAAATCGTCCTTGCTGTATAGAAGAACAAACCTAAGAGTTTTTCACTACCAGGACATGTAAAACTTAAAAATACGTGTCCTACCTTTTGAATACACCACACCCTGCCCTTAGTGATGCTCAGGGCCTACCTTTTAAAAGGACAAATTAGGCCTGGCAAAAACGTTTACTTGGCCTGAGTGAAATGGCAGTTTAAAACACCATACACAGGCCTAAGGCGTGTTTAGAGGGCTAGTGAAGTGGGTGGCACCATCAGTGTTGCAGACCCACTATCAAAATCTAATTTACAAACCCAGGGAACAGGTAGTGCACTTTAGTAGGGAATTATAACTACTTTTAATATGTCTAATGGGGATACGCCAGTGTCACAATGTTTAAGGAAAATAACACATGCACTTTAGCATTGGTTATCAGAGGTAAAGTGTACAGCATCCTAGGGCCATTAAAAAATGAAGTCAGCAAAAACGGGAGGTCTGGAGGCAAAATGTCATGGGAAACCATGCCAAGGATGCAAGCTCTAACAATTAGTATTTCTGCACCAGCGTTAAATGAACAGACTTACCACGTGTACATTATTAGTTAGCCCCTAACACCTTCAAGGCTGTATACATGGGTTCGTCATGAATAAATATTTCTGAACATGTCTACTTGAATTGTCCATAATTTGACAAGCAGCTATTCAAACACTTATTAAATAGTGTTCACCCTTCTTCACTCGTACAGTCCTGATGTTAAAAAAGAGGTTCACGTTGGATACAAATGTTACAGAAATCGTGCCTATTATGCTGGCTGTGCTCCTCCAGCTGCTAATTTTATATATGCAAGTTCCACAGAATTCTATTCTGTGCATTAATCCATTTTATTTAATGGAGCATAAAAGGAGTTAGCCAAAGGAACATTTAATTGAGCAGCTTCTGTTTAAGAATGAATTGCCATGGGATTGTCCCATCTGGTTAAAGTGCTGTGCCAACTTTTTACTGCTTATTTCCAGGCCCTGAATCGCTAAGGCAACCTCCCTTGTTTCGGGCCTCATTCTCTCCATTACTGCAAATAAGTTATGTCAGGTGAACCTTCACTTCACTGTTCCTGAGAGTTTGCAGCTTTGTAGCCCATTTGTTTGAGAAATTATGTCATTTTCCGCCTGTGCTAAATTAAAACACCAGGGTAAGGCTGCAGGTTGCTTTTCGATCTACAACCTGTGTTGGAATATTATTTATGGGGACGCCTTGCTATATTTTAAAGACTTCACATTATGACTCCACCAAAATGCATTGTTTTTTAGATTTAGAGGTCGTGCTTTATTTTTCTTATTCCTGCTGGAGCAGATTGCCTCGCGAGAAAAGAAAGGACTGAATCACAGCAAGTTTATGGTTGTTTGGAAGGGATGATAGACAGGTGGAGGAAGACACCAGAAAGCCTATTTTAAATATCTCGTCCGTAATCCAGATGCCTTGAGGAGAAGCTATGTACCTAACTTTGCAAAGATCTTTTATGTGACTACCCTCGGGCATATTTAAGAACCTAAGGTCAGGATGACAAGCAGGCGGTGAGTGGCAGCTAACTGCTTCAACAACTGGTGTAAATTCGCCTAGCAATAAGCAGCATGACAACAGCTGTATACTGATCAAATCACTTGATGCACCACGGAATACATCTGAATGCATTAATCAATTGTGAAGCATCTGCGAAAGAAGACATGCCTCTCGAAGTCCTATGAGTTCTGCATTCCTATTCACAAGCACTAGACATCAGGGTCCACAAAAGAAAACATGGCCAATATTCACACAGAATACATAGACCAACACCAACGAATCTAACACTCAAACAACTACCACAATAAAACTAATGATAGAATATTGCCCAAACACTATCTCCTAAACAAATTCCCTCTTTCCAAGCATTCATCAACGCTGCAACTTTTTCACTTTCATTTGAACCTTTCCTTAGCTTTGAAAGGCGTGCAGTATATGGACCTGGGTGCTGGATGGCATTCCATGGAAAGGAAAATTGATACACCTACCTGAACACACGGGGCCAGTAATGCAGATCTGGAAAGATGCTATAAAATTACTGGGCTGGGGAAACATTCACTGGTTACACCCCATTCTATGCAGAGGATAGTTTCCTGGAACAGAAATGTCTGTCTGATTTGAGATGGTAGAACTCGATTGGAATCATGACCCAAACGAATGTCTGGGGATGTAGGACTTTAAAATCATTCAAGGAGCTTCAGGAGGATTTTAGGCTGTAAGACGGAGAAGACTTCAGATATAGCTCTCACTTGTAGAAAATAGACTGCTGTCTGAGGCACTGACAAGAAAGGCTATCTACATGATTTATAAAACATTGCCCAATAACACCATGTCCAGTCAGACAGACCACAACAAAAGAGGTACATCGACCCAGTAGAATATGCTGGCTGGAAGAACCCTTCGGTAATATTAGAGAGGTTGCCTTAAAGGCAGGGCTTCGTTTGGTGCAACTGAACATTTTGCACAAAATATACTGCAATAGCTTCCTACTGTATAGGTGTGGGAGGCCAGATAATGACCACTGTCCTATAGGGTGTGGTCGTGTGGGGATTATCTCTCACGTGCTTTGGCAGTGTACAGTACATGTTTGCATCCATTTTAGGAATGTGTGGCTAATACGCAACCCCGTGTCACCGAGACACCTCTTGAAATTGAAGTTTATGTCATGTTACTGGGCATTTGGAATTAATAAGCTCCCCAGAGATACACATAGTTGATTTATGACCTGGGCCTGTTGGTCACGCTACAATGTTGCCACACAATGGGGTGGGTCTAGGTCACCACTGTTGTTGGAATGGAGCAATAATATGGAATGGTGAAGGCTCAATGAAAAGATTGTGTGTGAAGTACAGGGCTGCAGAAAGTGTGGGGTTCCTGGATGAGACACAGGTTATATTTCTTACAGCACTGCAGGTGAGCCCTCAAACTTGCCTTGTTGCTCTTTCTATTTTATTCTCATCGTTCACTGCTCTTTGCTTTGGTTGGAGATTTGGGTTCTGACCTAGTCAGAATTGGTGGCCATATTAGTCATTCCTTGCAACAGTACTTATTTACATGACTACTGACAGAAATAGGTTTATTAACTGGGCAGAGGGGCACACAACCAACATAGTAAATCCACTCTGGTTAAGTTACAACAAAGTCCCTATAGTATCTCAGCCCATCCCATAGTAGCTGTGGCATAAGCAGCAGGCAATTTTGCAGAACAGTGGTAAATACGTTCAAGCATTACCAACAGTTTTAAAAGTTAGGAAGCAACTCGATAAAAGTCCAAAAACAATTTAGCAAAAGGGAGAAAATGTAGTGACTAGAAAGATAGCAAATTCATCCGAATCAGATAAAGGGATCAGAGATATGGGGCCAGATGTAGCAACGTAAAAATTTGCGAGGTGCAAAGTGCGAGTCCATGCGACTCGCAATTTGCACCTCGCAAATTGGTATGCAGTACGGTGTCTCAGACACCGACTGCAACTCGCTATGGGGTCGCAATGACCCACCTCATGAATATTCATGAGGTGGGTCGCAAATTGCGGCCCCATAGCGAGTATAGGCACTCGCAAACATGGAGGCCTGCTGTAGTCAGCAGACCTCCGTGTTCGTGACTGCTTTAAATAAAGCAGTTTTTTTTTTTTAAGTGTAGCCCGTTTTCTTTAAAGGAAAACGAGCTGCACTTAAAAAAAAAAACGAAACCTTTAGTTTCGGTATTTTTTCAGGGCAGGGAGTGGTCCCTTGGACCACTCCCTGCCCTGAAAAAATATTTTTGGGTCCATTCACAAAGTGGAAGGGGTCCCATGGGGACCCCTTCCAATTTGCGAGTGGGTTACCATCCACTTCAAGTGGATGGTAACTGCGACTCCATTTGCGACCGCGTACGCGGTCGCAAATTGAATTGCATCCCACTGAGAGTCCCAAATAGGAAGGGAACACCCCTTCCTATTTGCGAGTCGGAAATGCATTTTGCGAGTCGGTCCCGACTCGCAAAATGCATTTCTGCATAGGAAACTCACATTTGCGACTCGCAAACGGCAATTTTTGCAGTTTGCGAGTCGCAAATCGCTTCCTACATCTGGCCCATGATTCTTTAACATTTTAAAGAAAAAGGTGCCAAAAAAAAGACAATCAAAAGTCACTTTTCACATTTGACCTGGACCTATGTACAATTTCAGGTCAATTGCAATACTGCCGAGGTCAGATACACATAACAGGATATTTCAGTCAAAAATGTCAAATTCAGACTTTGGACCTGATCTAGAGTTTGTTAGATGGGGGTATACTCCGTTAGAGTTGTGGTTGCTATCAGAGTGCAAAAGCTTCATGAATAGCTGCTGGATGTTACGATGTCCATTCATCCAACTTTACCCAAGTGTTTGTTTTTCAAAAAAAAAACTTCCAAGCTTGGAGTTTGTTATTGAAAACATAATAATAATAGCCCCTACACCCTAGGTCAGAAAAGGACATCATACCATCAACCTTACTCTGATGGCCCCTAGTCCTTTGGGCTGTCGGAGGAAGCTAGACTGACGGAGGACCTAGAAGGCATTTTGAGTACTTCCCAGTGTTAGATGTTCTTAGCCTGTAGCAGGCTCCTTAGTTTGTGAAGGAGGAACTGGAGAGCAATCAAATCCCCTCCCTGAAAGTCCCAACTGACCTCTAACTTTGAGTGAATACTGTGAAACACGTGGATGGCTTAAGAGTAGGCCGTGGAACTAAGTTCCTGATTACCAAGACAACTTCACAGTTCCATATGCTTGTCAATTGACATTCTACCATCGGAAACTATGGGCCATTTTGATTCCATTTTTCCACAAATGTTAAACTTTGTAGAGCCACCAACCCAACAAGCACTGGAGGAGGTTGTCACATATGTAGATATGGGAGAATTCTTTAAAGAGAAAACTTGTGAAATAGTCATAGCTGGCATACCCACTGTTTACTTATGGTTCTTCCCCTGCTCCCTTTCAACCATCTGTCTGCTTGTCTTGTGTCTCCGCACCTTTTCCTGATTTATCATCCCTCAGAATATGTGCTCAGTTTACCTGTTCTCTGCTGCACTAATGAAGGGCGGGACCAGAGGACTTCTGGTGAAAACAGATTTCTACCCCTTTGTAACAGGAATTGTCCTGTGCATCTGTACTATTCAGCCATGTTTTCTTGATGTTTACTGTTTATTTTAATTTTTTAGCAACAGCTGGAGAGGCCACTAATAAAACAAAACCCCCAAACTGGGAATTTGTGCTCGTCATGGATCCTTTAGTTACATTCACAGGTGGGAGACACTTCATTAGTCTCCCTGCCCTATACCCCAAGGTGTAATTACCTCGCTTCCCTCTGCTAGAGCCCTGGCTGATTAGGGGGACTAAGTGGAGAATCCTGGAGACAAGGTACTCCCATGGAGCTGGTCTAGTGGATACCCTTTGTAAATTTAAGTCCAGGTTCTCAAGGCAGATGGAAGCCCTTTAATATTTGTTTATCTTTCTCAATAGATGCAACGCTTGACAACCTCCAGGTGGCCACACTCAATGAAAATGAAATACCAGAAGGAAATAATTTCTATCATTCTTTGCTTCTCTTTGCACCACTTTGACCAGAATGCATTGGGAGTGAGTCATTTTTCCCATGAGACCCACAGTTGAAGGCTGTTGGTGAGTGGCAGTCCTGTTTTGAGTGCGGCCATATGAAGGTTGTTCTGGGTACTGTTGTTCCTATGGCCACTGGCTAGACACCAGAGGGAGATGACTATTGCAGTAACATGCTGTTAGATGAGAAGTCGAGAATGCACTTGTCTCCAAATATTATGCTGCAAATATGTTTGGTTCTTCCGAAGACATCATGAAGAGTTAAACCCATATTTAAGGCTAAGAAAATGAAATCTAGGAACAAGATAATTATAATAAATTGAAGGAACTTAAACTGCAAAAATGGAAAAATTGACCAGAAAATACTGTGATAGATATGGATTCATGTTTCACTTGAAACCCACAGTTGAGTGCTATCGATGATTGCTAGTCTTTTTTTGATGGTGGCATCATGAAGGTTTTTTTCATTGGATGCTTCCAAATACTATGCCACACATCACTGAAACTCATCCCTTGGAAAACACTAGCATTGTTTTCTGGGAAGATAACCTTCTCATGTTCCTCTCTGAGGATGGCGAGACTGACTTACCATGATTGGCTGGGCATTAACAGTGGGCATCTGACCAATGTCTTGATTTTGGAAATATGTGCTAAAGATGCCCACCAGCTCAATGATCATCTCTTGGAAATTGAGCTACATTGACCCTGTTGTTGTTTTTCATGCTGATTGTGGAGCCAACATACTGTCCCTTTCCTCCTTGCTCATTCTAAGCCTGAATACCATGACAAATCTGAGCTTACATTCCCTGCTGCTGACATTGGTGTGTGGAAACCCACATACAGCCCAAAGAAACAAGTGAAGCCTTCTTCGTAAGATTGCATGCAAATGGTTAAAGACATCACCTCAATGTTTGCTAATGTTGGAAAACATCCATTGAGCCTTGAAACCACTCACCA
The DNA here is from genome assembly GCF_031143425.1 of Pleurodeles waltl. Taxonomy (NCBI): domain Eukaryota; kingdom Metazoa; phylum Chordata; class Amphibia; order Caudata; family Salamandridae; genus Pleurodeles; species Pleurodeles waltl. Next base: position 1,658,040,937 of record NC_090444.1, on the reverse strand, counting down.
AATGCAGAGACATTATCGCTAAGAGATGGACTACCACAGTGTTTAGAGCAAGTGTTGATAATGACTTGTGGGCAAAGCCCTCTCTCAACTAAAGTTTGTCTTTTTACCAATTTCATCGTACTTACCTGAAACACAAGCGGCTGAAGACATGGCTGTTCAAGTGCCACCCCCGGGCTTGCCCCACAGACCAATAAAAATGTACCAGGATACCCTCACAGGTTATGTGGAAGTAAAAATACATAGAATATATCATAAAATAACCTGCCTAATGTGGATGCTCAGCAATTGGTTAGCCACCTAGCTCAATCTAGAGATCTCTTGCGGTGCATTGGTAGCTCCTTGTGTTTTCAGATTATGGCCCCTTTTTTATTATGACACCTCAAGATGGCCTTACTTCTAGTGTATCAACTAGCCGATGAACATGAACTCCAAGACTTTGTACCCTTCCTTTACTGGTATATTTGATGTTGTAATTGCTCTTGTTTTTGCTGTGCTATGTGTTTTTGTAGGTGCAAATATGAATACATACACAGGAGGAACAAAGTAACTCGTTTTCAGTGGATGATAATGATCGTCCAGTTTGCTACCATGTCCATTTGATGACTTGTGAATATTGGCCATTTCCAAACCCTGTTTCCTTATCCATAAGTCCCATGAGTTCTGTGTATTTCCATTCCAGCTGTGGTCTGAGCTTCACAAACATTGGATTTTCATGAACGTTTAGAGCTTTGTAATCAATATTTGGTTTGTTTAGCCACAGTCCTGTTTTATTGATTAATAGTGTGTTTAGAGCTCGACTTAAGTGATTACCACTTTCCACAAGAAATTGTAATTCTCACTGAGCTTACCATTTAATTGTGTTATGGTGTTACATTGTGTATTTTACTTTGTGTGATTATTGTTTTCTGCTTACTGTTTATACTGTAAATATATTTAATACATGAGGTTTTATTAAAACTACACACTACACTGAGTGAACATTTAATTTTATTGAAACTATGGCCCTCATTATGGGTGGCATATTCTTTTCCAATCCCTGTACAAAGTACTGTTTGCTCAGGAATTAGAAGTACACATTTTGCAATAATTACCACATTCATCACAATTTCCTCCAGTCAAATTTCCGCAGGTGAAACCTTGTGAATTGTGCAAGGACAAACGCCTGGTAAATGCTGGTATACATGGATTTTGTGCACAAACGATCAAAATCCATATGTTGTGCCTGATTGAAAAGGGCACAACGTGCAATAGTTTTAATAATTTAACCTTTTAAATTCAGATGTCTGTGATATCATATTTTAAAAGATGGGATAGTTATCATATTTCCAGGCAGTCCTCCCGTAATGAGTCCCTCCTTATTGTACTGTTATGCCTTTGCTGCTCCCCCACACCTACCCAGGCAGCCAAGGTGGTTAGGAGGTGCAGACTTTCTTTTCCAGAACTGCTCTTTTGAAAGCTGATTTCTAGGGAATTTCGGATGTCTCCGAACGAACGAGAGCTAGACACCTGTTCATTGCAATATCCTGCTCTATTGTAAATTGTTAGAAATGGGGTCTTTGGTTGGCAGTCAGGTTACCCCCTGTCCAAGCAAGGACCCTCACTCTAGTCAGGGTAAGTCACACACAATCCAAATTATCCTGTGCCCACCCTCTGGTAGCTTGGCACTGAGCAGTCAGGCTTAACTTAGAAGGCAATATGTAAAGTATCTGAGCAATAAATCATACAGTAACACCATATAGCACTACCAAAAACACATCACACAGTGTTTGTAAAAATATAGAATCGTTATCCGAATAATTATAGGTCAAAAACGATTAGAATGCAATGAGTATACGTTGAAATATTACTGGAAAAATAATATAAAATGTCTTTAGAATTGTAATTGTACTGTAAAAGCAATATAAAGGGGGTCATTCTGACCCTGGCGGTCATCGACCGCCATGGCCAACGACCGCGGAAGCACCGCCAACAGGCTGGCGGTGCTTCCAGGCCAATTCTGACCGCGGCGGTAAAGCCACGGTCAGAAAAGGGAAACCGGCGGTTTCCCGCCGGTTTTCCCCTGGCCATAGGAATTCTCCATGGCGGCACTGCAAGCAGCGCCGCCATGGGGTTTCCGACCCCCTTCCCGCCATCCAGAACCGCCAGGAACAGGAGGCGGGAACGGGTGTCGTGGGGCAGTGCAGGGGCCCCCTAACAGGGCCCCATGAAGATTTTCAGTGTCTGCTTTGCAGACACTGAAAATCGCGACGGGTGCCACTGCACCCGTCGCACCCCTTCAACTCCGCCGGCTCCATTCGGAGCTGGCTTCATTGTTGAAGGGGCTTTCCCGCTGGGCCAGCGGGCGGCCTTCTGGCGGTCGCCCGCCAGCCCAGCGGGAAAGTCAGAATGACCGCCACGGTCATTTGACCGCGGTACGGTCTTCTGGCGGTTCCCGCCAGGCGGGCGGCTTCCGCCGCCCGCCGGGGTCGGAATGACCCCCAAAGTGTCTTAAAGTCTTCTAGAAACAACAAGTGTCTCTTGCAGGGCAAAGTACCTGGTTTGCGTTGAAAAATCCTTGCAGGGGGCGGCAGGGGAGGAGATGTGTGGAAAACAGGTAGGTGTTTGTCGGTTTCGCCCCTTCGCACACAGACTTGCGTCGATATTTTCCATGCGGGGAAGTCATGCGTCGATTTCCGGCGCTTGGACTCGGATCGTCTTCAGGTTGTGGGGTTTTCAGACGCCCTGTGGTCGATGCGTGGAAAATCCTGGCCTTGCGCCGAAGTGACAAGCGATGCGTCGATTCCAGTGGGCGATGCGTGGAAATTTCTCCCGCACAGCAGGCACGGCGTCGATTCCTCTCTGGATGTCGGGCTGCATCGTTCTGGGTCGGCTGTGCGTCGGTCCAGTGGGCCGTGCGTTGAAGTTCTGGTCGTGTTGCAGACGCTGCGTCAATCTTCCTGTTGCGGAGTCGGGCAGTGTCGTTCCAGATTCGGCGCGCAGTGATTTTTCACTGCGGTGCAGGCTGTGTGTCGTTTTTCGCAGGCTGTGCATTTTTTTCGGCGCACAAGGAATTTCTTGCAGAGATGAAGTCTTTTCTGGTCCTGAGACTTCAGGGAACAGGAGGCAAGCTCAATTCAAGCCCTTGGAGAGCACTTCTGCAGCACAGCAAGAGAGCAGCAAGACAGCAGGGCAGCAGCAAGGCAGCAGTCCTTCTCAGAAAGCATACAGGTGAGTCCTTTGGGCAGCCAGGCAGTTCTTCTTGGCAGGACACAGATTCTGTTTCTGGTTTCTTCTCCAAGGAGTGTCTGTCTTGGTAGGGCAGGTGGCCTGTTTTTATACCCAAAAGTGCCTTTGAAGTGGGGGAGACTACAAAGAGTGGCTCAGAAGTGCACTAGTTCCCCTTTCAGTTCAATCCTGTCTGCCAGGGTCCCAGCAGGGGGTGTGGCAGTCCTTTGTGTAAGGGCAGGCTACTGTCCATTGTCATGTAAGTGTCAGGCCCTCCACCCTCCCAGCCCAGGAAGACCCATTCAAAATGCAGATGTATGCAAGTGAAGCTGAGTATCCTGTGTTTAGGGTGTGTCTGAGTGAATGCACAAGGAGCTGTAAACTAAACCTAGCCAGGCGTGGATTGTAAGGCACAGAAAGATTTAAGTGCAGAGAAATGCTCACTTTCTAAAAGTAGCATTTCGAAAATAGTAATATTAAATCCAACTTCACCAGTCAGCAGGATTTTCTATTACCATTCTGGCCATTCTAAATATGACCTTCCTACCCCTTTCAGATCAGCAGCTACCACTCAAACACTGTATAAGGGCAGCCCCAATGTTAGCCTATGGAGGGAGAAGGCCTCACGGCAGTGTAAACACGAATTTAGGAGTTTTGCACTACCAGTACATGTAAACTACACAGGTACATGTCCTGCCTTTTGCCTACACAGCACCCTGCCCTATGGGTTACCTAGGGCATACCTTAGGGGTGTCTTATAAGTAGAAAAAGATGAGATTTAGACTTGGCAAGTACTTTTAAATGCCAAATCGAATTGGCAGTAAAACAGCACACACAGGCATTGCAATGGCAGGCCGGAGACAACGTTAAGGGGCTACTTAAGTAGGTGGCACAACCAGTGCTGCAGCCCACTAGTAGCATTTAATCTACAGGCCTTGGGCACCTATAGTGCACTTTACTAGGGACTTATAAGTAATTTAAATAGTCCAGTTGGGTATGATCCTATGTTACCATGTTTAAAGGGAGAGAGCATATGAACTTCGGCACTGGTTAGCAATGGTAAAGTGCACAGAGTCTAAAAACCAGCAAAAACAGTGTCTAAAAAGTGGAGGGAGGCAGGCAAAAAGTTAGGGGAGACCACCCTAAGGCTGTCAGGTCTAACACAATTGCTTTCACCTGCATCATTAATGAGACAGACAAGGATAAAGTTCTTCTGAGGTGGCAACTATTGAGGACAACAAGTCACCTTGACCATCCCATGTTCTGTAAATAGTTGGTGAGCAAATTCATGCTATATATGACTATGGATCTCTGGGTGCCCACCCACAGGTGAATTCTTCAAATAACCTTTCCAGGAACTAAATGTGTAAAGCATTAGTGTCAGTTTAAGCTAGTGCAAGTAGAAATTGTCATTGGAGAATCAATCCAGGGACCCAATAAAAAAATCATATATGTGCCATTAAAACAGAGAACATAAGCAAAATAATTGTTACAGTAGCATCTATCTACAATTATCTCCAATGTTCTATTCTTACAGTTGCCCATAATGGCACAAACAACATCTCCAGTTTTGTCATAATCTTTTTAACTCTGTAACACTCTGGTTGTTTCTCAGTCCTTTAGAGTTGATGAGCAGCCCTAAGGCAACCAATGAAAATAAGTACCCCAGAAGTCTGGTTGGGGGATAAAAGGCAGATGTAATTTGTGAATTGTAAATGTTTAATTTGTTTTATCTTGTGTAAAATTTTATATTTTGGAGTGTGTATTGTAACTTTCACCTTTTAGTGTCCAACACCATCCCTAAACATGGCTTAGATTGGAGTAGGAATAGTGTCAACCCTTTAGTGTCTACTACCTTACTCAAATTGGTTTTTATTGGGGTGTAATTTGTAAATGTCACCCTTCAGTGTGCTACACCTTCCTGGAACAGGTTTTGATTGGAGTGTGATTAGTAACTGTCAGTTTTTCAGTATCCAACATATGCCTAGCATTTGTGTAGAGTAGAGTCAGAATAGTAAATGTCATCACTTTAGTGTCCACCCTCTTCCCCAAACTGGTTATGTTTGAAGTTGGAATAGTAAATATCAACATTTTAGGGTCCAATGCCTTCCCCAAATTGTGTTAGATTGGAGTGGGAATAGTAAATGTCAAACCTTTAGTGTGTAGCACCTTCTTTAAATTGGTTTAGATTGGAGTCGGAATAGTAAATTTAATCCTTTCGTTTCTAACACATTCCCCAAATTGGTTTAGATTGGAGGGGATATTGTAACTGTCACCCCTTCAGTGTGCAACACCTTCCTAGCATTAGATTTTGAATAGTAATTGTCACAGTTTCAGTTTCAGTATCCAACATATTCCAAAAATATGTTTAGACTGGAGTGAGAGTAGTAAATGTCATCCCTTTACTGTCCAAGCCCTTTTCCAAATTGATTTTGATCAGCGTGGGAGTAGTAAATGTCAACCATTTAGTGTTCAACACCTTCCCCAAAATGGTTTTGATTGCAGAGGGAATAGCAAATATTACCCCTTTAGTGCCAAGCAACGTCCACAAATTGATTTTGATTGGAGTGGGAATAGAAACATGTCACACCTTTAGTTTCCCATTATGGTTGGATTGGAGCGGAATAGTACATGTCACCACTTAGGGCCTGATTCTAACTTTGGAGGACGGTGTTAAACCGTCCCAAAAGTGGCGGATATACCACCTACCGTATTACGAGTTCCATAGGATATAATGGACTCGTAATACGGTAGGTGGTATATCCGCCACTTTTGGGACGGTTTAACACCGTCCTCCAAAGTTAGAATCAGGCCCTTAGTGTCCAATGCCTTCCCCAAATTAGTTTATATTGGAGTGGGAATAATAAATATGACCCCTTTAGTATCCAACACTTTCTTTAAATTGAATTGGATTGGAGTGGGAATTGTAAAGGTCACACCTTTATTGTCCAGAATCTTCCCCAATTTGATTTAGATTGCAGTGGGAATAGTAAATGTCACCCCTTTAGTGTCCAACACTTTCCACTAATTAATTTTGATTGGAGTGGGAATAGAAAATTGTTACCCCTTAGGTGTCCAACACTTTCCCCCATTATGGTTGGATTGGAGGGGGAACAGTAAATGTCACCCTTTAGTGTCCACTGCCTTCCCGAGATTGGTTTATCTTGGAGTGGGAATAATCAATATCGCACCTTTATTGTCTTGGATTGGAGTGGGAATAATAAATGTCAACCCTTTAGTGTGTAGCACCTTCTTTAAATTGGTTTAGATTGGAGTCGGAATAGTAAATTTAATCCTTTCGTTTCTAACACATTCCCCAAATTGGTTTAGATTGGAGGGGATATTGTAACTGTCACCCCTTCAGTGTGCAACACCTTCCTAGCATTAGATTTTGAATAGTAATTGTCACAGTTTCAGTTTCAGTATCCAATATATTCCAAAAATATGTTTAGACTGGAGTGAGAGTAGTAAATGTCATCCCTTTACTGTCCAAGCCCTTTTCCAAATTGATTTTGATCAGTGTGGGAGTAGTAAATGTCAACCATTTAGTGTTCAACACCTTCCCCAAAATGGTTTTGATTGCAGAGGGAATAGCAAATATTACCCCTTTAGTGCCAAGCAACGTCCACAAATTGATTTTGATTGGAGTGGGAATAGAAACATGTCACACCTTTAGTTTCCCATTATGGTTGGATTGCAGAGGAATAGTACATGTCACCACTTAGGGGGTCATTCTGACCCCAGCCGGCGGCGGAAGCCGCTGGCCTGGCTGGGACCGCCAGAATACCGCTGCGCGGTCAAAAGACCGCCGCGGGTATTCTGGGTTTCCCGCTGGGCTGGCAGGCGACCGCCAGAAGGCCGCCCGCCAGCCCAGCGGGAAACACCCTTCCATGAGGATGCCGGCTCCGAATGGAGCCGGCGGAGTGGAAGGGGTGCGACGGGTGCAGTTGCACCCGTCGCGATTTTCAGTGTCTGCATGGCAGACACTGAAAATCTTTGTGGGGCCCTCTTACGGGGGCCCATGCAGTGCCCATGCCATTGGCATGGGCACTGCAGGGGCCCCCAGGGCCCCCAAGACACCCCTTACCGCCATCCTGTTCCTGGCGGCCAAAACCGCCAGGAACAGGATGGCGGTATGGGGGTCGGAATCCCCATGGCGGCGCAGCAAGCTGCGCTGCCATGGAGGATTCCCCAGGGCAGCGGGAAACCGGCAGTACACCGCCGGTTTTCCGTTTCTGACCGCGGCATTACCGCCGCAATCAGAATGCCCATGGGATCACCGCCAGCCTGTTGGTGGTGCTCCCGCGGTCGTTGGCCCTGGCGGATTTTACCGCCAGGGTCAGAATGACCCCCTTAGTGTCCAATGCCTTCCCCAAATTAGTTTATATTGGAGTGGGAATAATAAATATGACCCCTTTAGTGTCCAACACTTTCTTTAAATTGAATTGGATTGGAGTGGGAATTGTAAAGGTCACACCTTTATTGTCCAGAGTCTTCCCCAATTTGATTTAGATTGCAGTGGGAATAGTAAATGTCACCCCTTTAGTGTCCAACACTTTCCACTAATTAATTTTGATTGGAGTGGGAATAGAAAATTGTTACCCCTTAGGTGTCCAACACTTTCCCCCATTATGGTTGGATTGGAGGGGGAACAGTAAATGTCACCCTTTAGTGTCCACTGCCTTCCCCAGATTGGTTTATCTTGGAGTGGGAATAATCAATATCGCACTTTTATTGTCCAATACCTTGCGTAAATTGGTTTAGATTGGAATAGGAATAGTAAATATAACCCCTTTACAATCCAACACCTTCCCCAATTTGAATTAGATTGGAGTGGGAATAATAAATGTCAGCCCTTAATTGTCCAATATATTTGGATTCAAGTCTGCATAAAGCCTGAGTTCGATTACTACCCTGTTCATAGTTAGGTATCATGTTGATGCCATTGTACGTCAAAGTGCCCCAGTCATTGTCACCACCTTTCATCTGATGTTTAGCAATTGCATATGTCATATCTTTATTTTTCACTGCTCTAATGTGTTCTAAAATCCATTTTTTGAGCATACAGTTGTGTTGCCAATGTACATGAGGTCATGGGTATATTCAATTACATACACTACAACTGTGTACAACAGTGATTTTACTTTGGATGTTTATCACTTGATTCTGTCCATCCAGTACTGTTTTCATTTTGCCCCCAATTTTACATGTTGTACAGTTAGTGCACTTTGTAAAACCCAGTTGTAATTCATCTAGCTTGCTCTTTGGATCCCTAGTTGAGAAGTGGCTTTTATTCAATATATCCTTAAGCGATGGTGCTCTTCTGAAAGCTACTTGGGGTCTACAGCCCACTCTGGATTCTTCAAGACTAAGTGCCTCGTTATGAGTTTGGTGGAGGGGATTATTTGGTTACAAACACAATGGCTATCTCATCCATCATATTACAACTTCCATAGGATATAATGGAACTTGTAATATGGCAGGTGGGATATCCGTCACATTTGAGACGGAGTAATCACCTCTGCCAAACTTGTAATTAGGACCTAAGTGCCAATGTTTGTTAAAAATCTGACTGATCTTAGAGCTTTCTTTGCTGTAGGTTAGGATCAATCTTAATTGGATTGGATCCACTTAGATAAAGTTCTCTCCTTGTTTGTGGTTAGTGTCTGTGCTTGGGGTTTGGTCAATGCTCCCTACTGGCTCGATCTTGTTTGTTGTACCCTCTACTGTACATTCCGTCCATGACTTCGTCATATTTTGAGAGTGCATCTGTGTTAGAAATGGGGTCTTTGGTTGACAGTCAGGTTACCCCCTGTTCAAGCAAGGACCCTCACTCTAGTCAGGGTAAAAGAGAATCCCCCTCAGCTAACCCCTTCTTACCCCCTTGGTAGCTTGGCAGAGCAGTAGGCTTAACTTCAGAGCACTAAGTGTAAAGTATTTGTACCAACACACACAGTAACTCAATGAAAACACTATAAAATGACACAACACCAGTTTAGAAAAATAGGAAATATTTATCTAAACAAAACAAGACCAAAACGACAAAAATCCGACATACACAAGTCAAGTTATGAATTTTTAGAGATTAAACTCAAAAATAGCGCTTAGAAACAAAAATGTTTCGATGAGATGTTAACCCGGCGTCGTGACGGAGCCGTTCCCAACAAGCCGACACGAGCGGCGCCGGACACGGAGTCGTGTAGACCCCCAAGTACAGTACCTTTGGTGAAGAGTGAAAACAAGCCGATGCGCGAAGTCGGGGATCGCGGCGTCTGTGCGAAACGTTGAATCTGTGCACTTCGAGCGGCGTCCGTCACGACGTGGTGCGGCAACTTCCACGGAGTCGCGGACTTCAGCGGGGCTGCTGCGGCGTCGGGCCTGCGAAGAGCGTCGCGTTTCAGCGAAGGTCACGCCGTCGGGTGCAGGCGGCGTTACCGGATTCAGCAGTGGCGTCGGTCCAGAGTCGTCCGAAGTCGATTTCCTTGGATTTCCACCAGCTTTCCTTTCAAGGGCCCAGGGACTGGATAGGGCACCACTTGCCGGAGCAGGAGTCTCTCCAGAGACTCCAGGTGTTGGCAGAGAGAAGTCTTTGCTGTCCCTGAGACTTCAAACAACAGGAGGCAAGCTCTAAATCAAGCCCTTGGAGATTGCTTCACAAGATGAAAGGCACACAAAGTCCAGTCTTTGCCCTCTTACTCTGGCAGAAGCAGCACTGCAGGAAAGCTCCACAAAGCACAGTCACAGGCAGGGCAGCACTTCTTCCTCAGCTATCAGCTCTTCTCCAGGCAGAGGTTCCTCTTGGTTCCAGAAGTGTTTCTAAAGTCTGTAGATTTGGGTGCCCTTCTTACACCCATTTTAGTCTTTGAAGTCACCTTTCTTCAAAGGGGACTCACACCTACTTGTGAAATCCTGCCTTGCCCAGGCAAGGCCTCAGACACACACCAGGGGGTCGGAGCCGGCATTGTCAGAGGCAGGCACAGTCCTTTCAGATGAGAGTGACCACTCCACCACTCCCTCCTAGCAGAGATGGCTAATCAGGAAATGCAGTTTACACCCCAGCCCCCTTTGTGTCACTGTCTAGTGCGAGGTGAAAAACAACCCAACTGTCAAACTGACCCAGACAGGGAATCCACAAACAAGGCAGAGTCACAGAATGGTTTAAGCAAGAAAATGCTCACTTTCTAAAAGTGGCATTTTCAAACGCACAATCTTAAAATCAACTTTACTAAAAGATGTATTTTTAAATTGTGAGTTCAGGGACCCCAAACTCCACATGTCCATCTACTCTCTAGGGGAATCTACACTTTAATCATATTTAAAGGTACCCCCCATATTATCCTATGAGAGAGACAGGCCTTGCAACAGTGAAAAACGAAGTTGGCAGTATTTCACTGTCAGGACATATAAACCACATTACTATATGTCCTACCTTATCCATACACTGCACCCTGCCCTTGGGGCTACCTAGGGCCTACCTTAGGGGTGCCTTACATGTAAGAAAAAGAAAAGGTTTAGGCTTGGCAAGTGGGTACACTTGCCAAGTCGAATTTACAGTGTAAAAATACACATACAGACACTGCAGTGGCAGGTCTGAGACATGATTACAGGGTTACTTGTGTGGGTGGCACAATCAGTGCTGCAGGCCCACTAGTAACATTTGATTTACAGGCCCTGGGCACCTCTAGTGCACTTTACTAGGGACTTAACAGTAAAACAAATATGCCAATCATGGAGAACCAATTACGTACACATTTTAAACAGGAGTACTTGCACTTTAGCACTGGTTAGCAGTGGGAAAGTGCCCATAGTAGTAAAAACAGTAAAATCAGAGTCCAGCACACATCAACAACCTGGGGAACAGAGGCAAAAAGTTAAGGGAGACCACGCCAAGGATGAAAAGTCTAACAATCTGCATTTATGGAGCAGTTTCTTCTCATCTGAACCATTTCTCAATACGGTATGCTCTTGATTAATGCAGCTGGATTTAACCTGCTACCATGCAGAATGCTGTTTGTTGCTGTTTCCTTTCTAAACAATATTGCTTGTATATCACCATCTGTGTGTATACTGTAACACCCAGAAAATTGAACCTTGAGCTATTTTATAAATATAAATATATCTATATATCTATATATATATATTTATTTATAAATGTATATATAACTGTATATATATATATAGATATAAATATATATATATATATATTTAATAACCTAATATAATTTTTTAACTTGTCTATAGCTTCACAACATTTTCAAAACAACACGATTGTTGTTATGCATGGTAAGTTTCTGGGTGATCCGTCATATGGGGCCGAGAAATAGGGGAAAAGTGGGAGGGGGATCAAAAATGGTGTGTTTCCCATGTTAACTGCCATAGGGAATTTGAACATGACTACAGCCCGAATTGCTGAAAGGAATTACACCAAAGTTTGCAGGAAGGTAGCTTTTGGGCCAGAATACGTCATTCCGTGGAGGGAGTGCCAAACTCGTAATGAGGGCGTTAGACCCTGACAAGTAGCAACCCAAACAACTTTAAGGTCCTTGTTAAGTTATTGTTTCCTATGGGGGCATCAGAAAAATATCAATATCTTGTTCTCTTTTTCGTTTTATGAGTCCTGTCGGCGGTCAATCCATCTCCCCACCGAGGTACCTACCTCTGCCCCTGAGTTCTTTGAGAAAATAATTACAGTAAGTGCAAATAAATCCCTGATAGTAGTAACAAAAAAATTATGTCGGAGTAAATGTGTTTTGTCTTTCCTCCCTTTAGTTGCTTGTTATGCAGCTTTCATCTGTCCTCTGTCCTCTCTTGCTTTCTCATAAGGGTGGTCTTTCTCAACTCCTCAATCATAACTATTGCCGCTTTTTGTAAAAATAAAATCTTTTTAGATAAGTACTTTTACCTGTGTGGGCTGTGAGCCTTTCCCTTTTAGTGTTTTACATGCATGAAATTGGAGTGTTAGTTGAGGGAGGTGAGAGCCTACCTCAAATATTAACCTCAATCCTTTTTAGGGTGAACCACAAAATTCACAAAATAAACCTGTGCTTAACTCTCTTGTGGCTTAGCATAAAGCAGTCATGGCTTAACTTAGAGGCAGTGTGTAAATTATGGAGGCAGCACTCAAAAAGCAATAAAGTGAAAACACAACACAAGAAAAATGATAAGCCAATTTAAAAAGAATAGAGTAACGTTTGATAAATACAATGACTCTAAAATAACACAAATGCAATAAATGAAACAAGAGATATGTATTGTTAAAGTTTGAAATAAAAATGACACTAAAATGTGCAAGGTGCCAACTGTGGCTATCTGGAGATGCTAGACCCTGTCAAAGTTAAAAGTTAAGGTTGAATATGATGAAGCGGTGGTCAGGTGCAGGGACCAGATTCATCCTAGTGGAAGGTTTACCTTCTGATTTAGAAACTTCAATGAAGAAATAGTGGTAGCTGATAAGCTGATGTGCAGGCAAGCTCTGGAAGGACCTGGCCTGGCAGTTCATACTGGACTATTCCCATGGAGAACAGGGTCAAGACTGATATCCATATGGCTGAGTCTAAACTGGGGTGGCATGGTGAGCAAAAGAACAATGCATTAACCCACATCTGTGACTGGGGGTGAGTGTTTGAAAAGTTTCAGCACTCCTTCCATTATTTGTTTGTTTTGCTGAAGGGAAGCTCCTAGCTGCATCTGCTATGCTGCTTGAAGATGGTGGTTTGCTGGAAAGTGGGATACTAGTGCATAGGTGAAGGCATGAGAGCCTGAGCAGGAAAAGCCCAACGTCTGTGCCCAGGAAGGCCATGATGTCGACAGAATGCTGCTCAATGTTGGTCCAGTGAAGCCCTTTACATGTGGACTTAGAACTTTTCTGGAAATCGGATCTCCTTCAGCAGGGCAAACCTGCAAGCTGAGGATGGCTGTGGCTTCAATGGCAATTCGAATTCTCCAAGAAGAAATCTGGCAAAAAGTTTCCAAGACCCAGGTTATGTAGCTTGGGGACAAGAGGACTACACTTTAAAACCAGTCAAGGGGCCAGGTCCTGGGATGCACCACTTATGGGTTATAACTCATTCCAACAGAGACCAGCAGCAGGGTCCAGGGGAGGGCTGGTCAGCTGGACAGTTGCAGGGAAGGGAAGGGCCTCTGGAAGCTTGTGGTATCCCTGTAGCTCAAACAGGAGGTCAGCCAACTGACCATTGGATTCACTTCTGGGTTCCTGGGTTCAAGGCAAGCTTCAGTGTTCGTTCAGGTCCTTCAGACAGCATGGCAGCCCTTCTTATGGGTCGTCAAAGGTCCATCAGTTTTCCAAGGAGGATTGTAAGGATGCCATAGTTATGTCTAGTGTCTGCATGTGAGTGGAGAAAACCCCAGGCCACTCTTTAACCAACATTTGCAGCACTGCATCTGTGTTTTACTGTAACCTATTCCACAGTGCTCTTCTCTACCAAACTCCGACATGGCAGAACCTTTCACCCTCTTATCAGAGCTCACTGTGACCACCCAGAGCTATGATACTAGGCAGACTTTCCATTGTGGTCACTCTAAACCAATTATGGGGCAGCTCCTACCTCTCACGGGGTTTACAGCCAAGCTGACTAGCAAGACAAAAGGGAGGTAGGCCTAGGTGAGCTACACCTGCCAGTGACAGGACAGGCATCCTTTTTAGCTCATGAAGGGGTTTTGCACAGCACCCATGGCAACCCTGCTCAAGGAACAAAAATACTTCTCCACACCCAAGCCCTTAGTCCTTTGTCTGGGAGCAATCAACATCTCACCAAAGAGGAGCCATCACCAGTCAGGTGACACTGGATATTGGCAGAAAGGACCATTTTTGGCTTAGGCAGGAAAGCTATAGCTTTCAAAAAGTATCATTTCGAAAACTGAGATAAAAAAAATTACTTGACCATTGAGTTGGACTTTATGTTATTATTATAATGAGTCCCTGAAATATTTTTCTGGTGATGCCCAAACTGAAATTAAGCAATAAAAGTTGTTAGAGTGTAGCCCAGTGTTTTCCTTTAGGATAGCTTTGTTTACACCGTGAAAAATGACTTTAGGATGTTTTCACTGTCAGGGTTTGTAAAACATGAGCTACATTTTAGATACCATGCACATTTCTGCATGGGAACTCAGGGCTACTTTATGGGTGATGTGAGAGCATTAAAAGAGAAAGTTTAGACATGTAAATGGTTTATTTTGCCGGGTCAAAATGGAGGTTAAAATTGCCCACTCAGTCTGCCTTGGCATGCCTGGAGACATGTTATACAGTGCTAGTGTAATAGTGACACAATGAGTGCTGCAGCCCACTATCAGCATTTAAATGACAGGTTCTGGGTACTTGTAAATAACTAAATTAAATATGCCTCTTAGGTATATGGCAATTTTACCAGATTTAAAAGGGAAAGCACAAGCACTTTACTACTGGTTGGCAGGGATAAAGTGTGCAGATTTATATAGCCATCAAACTGGGTTCATAAAAAGAATGCAAATATCTGGGGGATTACCACACAAAAGATTGCCATTTCCAACATCAAGGCTAAGCGTCTATTTTCACCTTCTATCTTCTATTCTTTCCTTTTCCATGCCTTGTTGTTTTTGTATGCCCTCCAACCTCCCCGCAGCGCCCTCACTGTTATCTCTTTACCCACCATAGTACACACCTGAAAGCCACAAACCTTCAATGGGCTGTGACGGAACTGTAATACTGAAAGGTAGGTATGCAGCTCCTTCCTTCTCTTTGCCTTGTCTGTGCATTGCTACCACGTCAGGTTCCTTCTTTTGGCAGGCACTGGCTTTTGGGCTCCTCGGCTTCCTCCTTTGTGCTGCTCCTGAGCGACAGCTTCTGGGTCCATGGCAGCTTCCTCTCTGGCATCTTCCTGATTTCCTTCCTGAGTAGGGAGAGAAACCTTCTTTCTGATTTATATAGTCTATCTTCTCTTTTTTTTTGTCTGTGTTAGTCTTTTACCCTTTCTGTCTTTTTTCTTTCCATTCACCTGTCTACCCTGTTGAATGACTTTTTTTTTTTTTTATCCTTCTACTGATTGCTGGATGATTAGAATGAGAGACTGGTGTTGTGGGACTAGTGGCTTGAGAATCAAGTAAGTTCCTGCCACAATGAGCAATTTATGGAAGACCCTAATGCATCAGCACTGGCAGAGATCAAGTGTATATTTTTTTATCTGCCAAACGGGAGTCTGTTCTGAGGAATATTCTCTGTGCCATTCGAAAAGGGTAACCTGACCCTTAAACAAATGTTTTCAAATGTCCACAAAGGGCACACTAGGCAACTCAGTAGACTGATACGTTGCTAGTGTCACGCACGTCCCATGTTGTGTTCAATGGTGGGGTCTGGACAGCATGAAAACGTGAAACGGTGATGGAAATGCAGAGCGTTGTGATCTCTACTGCGGGTCTTAGTAGTAAATGTAGCAGGACGTGCAGTTTCTAATGGACATCATTGTTTTCACCATCGGTTCTGCCAACAACAAGTGATCTTCAATTAATTAACCCTGTATTTGCACCAGGCATTTCAAGTGACAGAAAATGAGAACTTCTGAGAAGGTTGAGAAGTTCCACACTGGCAAACTCTGCCTCTTTATCGTACAGACTTCAATGATAGCAGACCTGTGTAAATATATTTGATACTAATAATGCTCGATTTGGAAAGGATAATAAAATCTTTAATTTACAAGTCATAACTTTTACAATGCATGGCCTTAGTCTCATCAAATCCAATTAGCCTATTTTTAAACATAATTTGGCTAAATAATATAGACATGGAACTTACTGTTATTTAGTTAAAATATGAGGCATTTATTTTAACAACAATACAGTAACAATGATTAGCAAAGCCAATAGGTCTGACATTAGCAGCCAGAGAAGTGCTTAATTTATCAAAAAACAAATAAGTGCCAGGGCCCTCGTCAGGAGGCCACCGCAGCTTGCACGCATGTTGTCACTGTCAGCGTTGCCAATGGCGGTGCCTACACAACTCTCAACCATCACACTGTCACAAGAGGCACAAGTCATACTGTTCCAGACTACCAAAGCTGTAAGAATGGTTTGTGTGGCAGGTATTAGTTGTATATTAAATTAGTAAACAACTGTTGTTCTGCTCATTATTAAATTACAAAAAAACTGTGCCACCATGTGGCAGCTGTCAAGTGCAGGTGTTGGCAATTAAGTGCCAGTGCCGAGCACCGAAAACCACCATCTCAAATTAAGCACTGCAGCCAGCCTTTTGGCAAGTCTTGTTTTCTTGTGCCATGTTTTTTCAACACTTTAGTGCTCAGGAATGTGCCAGGCCCTCATCAATGCAAAGAAAAACCACACTGGCTAAAGACAAAAATGTTGTTTTGGTCTCAAAAAATCACACATTACCATATTACTCTCTGGTACTGAAGGGCACCCACCACTTTGTGTGTGGAAGGGCAGCAGTCCACAACTCACAGTTGTCAGCCAATAGCAGAAGTGGACTGACAGACTGCCCCTTGATGCGTGCTGGAGTGAGTGGAAGAAAATGTGAATGACACAACCTCAGGCATGTAACTATGTTATGCACATAATTTTAGTAAAGTCAAAAGGTCATGGCTAACACAGACTTAAAAAATATATATATATGTCTCGCAATGGCTGCCAGCCTAAAGAAAGAAAGAAAGAAAGAAAGAAAAAGGAAGGCAAGAAATAAATTAGAAACAATGAAGGCAAGAAAGAAAGAGAAATTAAAGAGGAAAGGAAAGAATGAGAGTAAGAAAGCAAGAAAGAGGAATGCTGGAAAGAAATAAGAAAGCAAGAGAAAGACTAGAAAGGAAAAGAAAAGAGAAAGAAAGAAAAAAGAAAGAAAGAGAGAGAGAAAGAAAGTAAGAAAGAAAGAAGAAAAGAAAAAAGAAAGAAGAAAGAAAGGTAGACAGACAGAGTGGCAAAAATAGGGCATCCTTATGAGCTTACATTCAGATTTCGTGTGAGCTGCTGTTTATCTGTTTATATGACTGTTGCTAAAGGGCTCTGTTTTCCACCTCATTTTCAGGTGGTCAGAGGAGATCTGGCAGTTGGAGCTGGAAGAGGGCTAGCGAGGTTGTGCAGGATGTGCTTGCCACTCATGGGCTTTTCTTTGTATCAAAATAAAGTGAGGATTGCCATCACAACATCTGGTGTACCACAGAGAAAGGAGCGCAGCTCGACTTGTGGTGAACCATTTTCAAAGAAAGAAAAGTGATGTTATGTTTTTTTACTGTGTCCGCATGGATACTGTGCATCTGCAGAATACTTTCTGATCATTTGAAATGTTTTCAACATTTTAAAAGGTACTCTAATTTAATTTTACCTCAACCATTTCTCAGGAAAGTTACACAGTAATTTAAATTTTGACAGATCACAAGACCCTGGTATATGTGATGGATAGAATAAAATATAGGAAAGCTTCATCGAAATTAGTGAATTTAATTTCCAGACTGCAGGAGTTTAGTTTTGAAATAACACATATTGCAGGTGGGAAGAATTTGATAGCCAATTGTTTATCTAGGTTGCCCAAGAATGGTGTTGATAAGGAAGGTAAGCTAGATCAACATGATTGTGTTGTTAATCTTGTGGATGTATTTGAATATTGTGGTGATGCCATCTCAGAATTGGAATGGCTTAAGTTGAGTAAATCAGATAATCAATTTTTACTCATTATCCAGTATTTTGAAACTGGGTGTCCACCTAGTAGGAGTTTGGAATCAGAATTACAAAGCTTTGCTCAGCTGTCATGTGATTTAAGTGTTGAAAATAGTATACTGTTGAGATATGATTTATTTGTGACCGCGCTGGGTCTCAGACAGAAGTGAATTAACTTAGCTCATCAGGGTCAAATGGAGGTAACTGCCACAAAAAAACTTAAAACAACACTACTGGTGTCCAGGAATGGATTCTACTGCGGAAAGACTTGTTGATTCCTATGCAGTTTATGTTAGTTCAGACAAACATTGTGTTAGAAACTGAGTTAGAATCTGAGTTCCTGGTTGGCATATTATATGTCACGGTAAGTCAGATACAAACCTGTGCTCCACCTCTGGTATCTTGGCACAGTCAGGTTTAACTAAGAGGCAATATGTAAAGTACGCGTGCAACACTTTAAACAGTAAAATAGTGAATACAACACACACACATAATCAACACCAGGTTAGAAGAATAGAGCTTAATTTAGTGAACAAAACAAGACAAAAAAGACAAAAATCCAAGTAGAAGTTGAGTTTGGACATTTTAAAGATTAAAATGCAAAATAGTGCTTAAAAGCATATAGCGCCAACTGGCGATATCTGGTCGCGCTAGACCGGGTTGAATGCAAAAGTTCAGACCAATCACGATGGACCATTATGCAGACACAATCCCAGTTAAGTCCCACTGAAGATTTACCTTCTCGAGAATTGGGCCAAGAGTCTCTTTCACTTTTTCTGGAAAAACTTTGCCAGTAGCAAGGAGAGCATGCTGCCGATGGTCCACGGGCACGACGAGTCAGCCAGGTGTCACGGAAGGGGGGCTGAAGCCTCACGACTGCGGGTAGTAATACTTGCTGTGTAACGAGACAAACTTGTTGTAGCTCACACTAATTCTTCAGGTCAGCGGCGCAGTTCCGGTGTGAGCGGGCCCATTTGCGATGAGCCCAAATGCTTGATTTCAGCAGCCAGATAACACTTCAAATGGCTCAGGACTGGAGAGGCACCTCTTAGGGGTCATGAGCTGGTTAAAGACAGATCCAGGAGCTGGAGCAGGTGAGTTGGAAGTCTTTTGTGTCCCTGAGACTTAGGACAACAGGAGGCAATCCAGCAATCCCTTGGACTCACTTTGGTTCTGGGATGAAGAACTGCAGGTCCAGTCCTTCTCACTCCCAGGCAAGAGGGCAGCAGGTCAGCTCAGCAAAGAAGTAGTCCAGCAGAGAAGCAGCTCAGCAGAGTGGCAGTCCTTGTAGCACCACAGAAGACCTTCTTCCTGGCAGAAAAAAAGACAGGTCCAAAAGTGTACTGAGTTGGTGGTGTCAGAGATCCAGTACTTATACCCAGTAGTGCCTTTGAAGTGGGTGAGACTTTAATGAAAGGTCTTTAAAGTATACAGAGCCCATCCCTACCTGCCCAGGCTCCAGACTCACTGCAGGAGGGTATGTAGCCCTTTGTGTGGGGTAAGTGTCAGCCCTTTTCTTCCATCCTGCCCAGGATCGCCCATCAGGTTGCGGATGGCTCATCGATCACTTCAAAGCTCCTTTTGTGTGTAGCTGTCTATAGGGAATACACAACCCAGCTGTCACCCCACCCCAGACATGTATTAGAGACAGCCACCATGCACCAAATGGCTAAAATAAAAAAACACCAAGTTTCTTAAAGTGGCAATTTCATAACTGCAATTTAAAATCCGACTTTACCAAAAGTTGTGATTTTAAATTGTGAGTCCAAGGACACCAGACTTGACAAACTTATCTGTTTGAGATTGGGAATTACAGTTACAAGATGTAATAAGGTAATCCCAATGTTATCATATGGGAGAGATAACCATTGCTGTAGTGAAAAACAGCATTAGGGTTTTTTTCACTACCAGGACATGTAACACTTAAATGTACATGCCCTGCCTTTTAAATACATTGAACTCTGCCCTCTGGGTTGTCAAGGGCTTACCTTACATGTGGCCGATATGTATAAAAGGGAAAGGTTTGAGTCTGCAAAAGGGTATTTTGCCAGGTCAACATGGTAGTGTAAAACAGCGTACACAGGCTCTGCAATGGCAGGGTTGAGATAAGTGGGTGGCACAATCAGTGCTGCAGGCACACAATTAGCATTCAATGTACATGCCATGTGCACATATACTGCATTTTTCTAGGGACTTATAAGTAAATTGAATATGCCAATTGGGGGTGAAGCTATGATTTTGGGGGAGAGAGCACAAGCCCTTTAGCACTGGTTAACAGTGGTAAAGTGTTCAGAGTCCTAAAGACAGCATAAATGAGGTCAGGAAAGTGGAGGAGGTAGGCACAAAGTTGTATGAAGACCACACTAGGGCTGTCAGGTGAAAGTAACCAGCAGTGCTGTGGTATTGCACAAGAAAGGATGGTGAACAGAGGACCTGTACTGTAGATGATGATGAAATTGCTTTGAATGTGAAATCCATTCGTTATGGAAAGGGCAGTGTATTCCCAGGGCAATCTCAGACTCAACAAAATCGGGCTGATGAAGTATGTTCAGGAGAAGCAAGTTATTTCAACCCCTTATTTATGAGCACAATGATGAAGAAGTGGTGTGAGGTGGTGTTAAAACTTCATGTACTCCTAAATCAACAATAAATCCAGTTGAAAAAACACTTTACAATGTAGTTCAAAGAGAGTGATCAACTTTCCCAAAAAACTGAAAGATTTTGTTTTGCATTAATTTTCATTTTGAATTGTTTTATTTATATTGAGTTAGTGTTGCATTTATTATGTGATATTATATTATATATATATATGCGTATATATATATATATATATATATATATATATATAGATTTATATATATTGAAAGATAGGTGGACATGTATCGTATTTATATGTATAGATGTATTATAATTAAAAATATCGGGGAATGGAATGTGGTCGGGGGAGATCTGGCAGTTGGAGCTGGAAGCGGACGAGAGAGGTCATGCGGGGGTGTACTTGCCACTCATGGGCTTTTGCATACATCAAATAAAGTGAAGATTGCCACCACAACCTGTGGTGTACTTCAACTTCATTTCTGCAAGACGCCAACCATTCAAGAAGCAAAAATAGTTCTCTTTTTCAAGCCCTACTTCTCTTAAAAATCACCAATAATGGTCATTATCGAATGCGCCTGCTAATAGCTTACATTTAGGATGCATTATGACATCGGTCACTGGATAGCCCATTTAAACTCCATAGGACACATGCTTCGTTAACTCAAGGTCAAATTCAAAGTCTAATTGCCAATACTTTGCTTCAATACAGATACACTGTGCACAGCTTTACCGTGTACGTTGTATCTCGTGACCATTACTTTTGCTTTACCATTGATCAACACATTAATGTTAACTCCAAGTCTGGCGTCTTGTATTGGGCAAATGTAAATCGTTGCTTGCCAAGATTGTGCAACAGGGCCTTTTAAAATCTGGACTTAAAGCCGTAAAGTCAATAGATATAAGTTACTTATAGGGTTTTCCAGACAGTGAATACACAGATGCTGTCGTGTGATTTAGGAATTTGGAAAGTGACACCAGATGTTACATTATGTCCTTCATCTGAAATGTAAATCAAAATCTGCTAGAACCATTGACTCAGCTTTTCTTTTTTTCTGTGGTTACAGTGTTGAGCCACATAGCTTAATAATTCAAACTTGGAAAAACATGCTTAGCTTTAGTGTGCTGACTTACAGCGCACCTGCCATCTCAGAAACACAATGATTTGGACATATGGTACATTAACATCGCACTAATGCAATCTGAGTACCAGCGAACAGTTCACTTTTTCTTTACTAATATATATATATATCTGTTAAGGCTCAATTCCTTATCACTGGCATTGAAATTCAGTTGCCAGTGTAATTAAATATTTCCAATAACTCATAACTTGATTATATTAGATAACGAGCTAAAAGTGACAAGTAGATTTGATAATTAAGCATTTCAGGCATTTTTCATCTCATCTGAAATGGTGGAATAAATTATTGTGTTGCCTGGGTTCATACGGAAGTGAGGGGTACAACTTTGAAATTCTCTGTTGTGTCATTGAAGGAAAAAGCAATAACATTGCTGGTAGACGTGACTTCCTGTATTAACATCTGGCTTCCATTCACCCCGCCAACTTTTCCGCGGCCTTTCTCCCTGCTACGCAGATTAAGGCCCTTATTACAACATTGGCGGTAAATGCCACCTACCGCCGTGTTGACGCCCGCCAAGATACCGTGACCGCAGCGGTATACCGCTACCCGTATTATGACCCACACAAAGAAATCCGCCACTATACAGACACCCGCACAAGTCCGCCAGACCAAAGGTCAGTGATAAACTGGCAGTAGCAAAACCCACCCCATTACGCCAACAGAAACACGCCCACAGTATCAGGACCCACGAATCACAGCGGCAGTCTTTCAACCACAGTAAGCCATTGGCGGTACACACCGCTGCACTCAAAATGCACACACACTTACAAAACTACACCACATTGGACAATTCAAACTACACACACCTGACACACATACATACACCACACCCACACACCCAATCCAATATAAAACACACACCCACATTACCCACAACCCTTTCAATGAAAAAAAAAAGATTGCTAACAGAGGGAGGGACAAGCCAGGAGCACCCACTCAATCTGAGCCACAAAATACCATCACCCATACACCGTCCATGCACCTCACAGCACACACCCCAACACATCACCCCACGCATCCTCCTCACACATACCACTCACACCACATCCATGACACCCCAAAGACACCCCAGGTTTTCAGAGGAGGAGCTAAGGGTCATGGTGGAGGAAATCATCCGGGTAGAGCCACAGCTGTTCGGATCACAGGTGCAGCAGACGTCCATTGCAAGGAAGATGGAGCTATGGCAGAGAGTTGTGGACAGGGTCAACGTCATGGGACAGCACCCCAGAACAAGGGATGACATCAGGAAGAGGTGGAATGACCTACGGGGGAAGGTGCGTTCTGTGGTTGTAAGACACCAGGTAGCCATACAGAGGACTGGCAGTGGACCCCCACCTCCTCCCCCACAACTAACAACATGGGAGGAGCAAGTCTTGGCAGTCATGCATCCTGAGGGCCTTGCAGGACTCTGGTAAGTCAAATATTTACTATTATATCCCCCACCCTACCTGCATGCCATTACAAACTCCAACTCCAACCCCTACCCTCACCCCCATCACTCCACCACCTCACATATACCCCACTATCACAACCCACCCATCCCAAAAACAAGCTCTGCATGCCACACCAATGCATGGACACCCATAACAGACCTGCATGGACACCCATCACAAAAGCATTCCCATTAGAGAGAATCACCTAGCCCACAAAATCACCACGCACACAAGGCAAAGCTAACAGGGCAATCACAACCATACAGGGAAACACACCCATGCACAAGATGGCACACGCAGATACAATAACACTGCATTTACATTCCCACAGGACCTCCACTCAACGTCACCGGAGAGGAGGTGCCACCAACATCCAGTCCCCCCATAGAATAGCCCCACAACGATGACAGCAGCTCTGCATGCCTGGATCACAATGACCAACCTGGCCCATCAGGGACCTCTGCACAGTCGGTTACCCTGCCACAGTCCCATATCACCACAGAGCCCCCCCAGGAAACACCAGCACAACCCCCACCCAGTGGGCTCACACCACTGTCCCAAGGCCACGTAAATCAGTGGGGTCAGTGGCAGTGGGCACACTGTTCAGGGGACAGAGGCACAGGACAACAGGGAAGCTGGGAGGACTGCTCTGCGACACAGGGAGGACAGGCCCAGGGAACCCACTCTCCACAAGGCACTTGCAGGGATCCTGGGAGCATACCACCATTACCAGGAGACCTTGGGCCAGATACTGGCCAAGTTGCAGGAGACCCAGAGGCTGCAGGAGGGACAGTACCTGGGGTTCAGGGAGGACCTCAAACACATCCACACCATCCTGGTCACCATTGCAGGGTGCTGGCTGACATGGCCAACACCATGAGGGAGGCAGTGGCACACCAACAGGCCCCTGACACTAGCCACACCGAAGAACAGCCCTCCACCTCCACCGGTGCTAATGGACAGGAGGCCCTGACACAGGACCAACAGGCCACCAACACCCCACCCCCTGCAGAAGGAGAACCACCCCGCAAACTGTCCTTGCGATCCATGCAGAAGCCAGAGAACATTGCCAAGACCTCTGCCAGGAAATAAGACTCTTCTGATTGTCACCCTTCTGTCCCACTGTGTTACCCTGTCCACCCTGAACTGCCATTGCTCCCCTTCCTATGCCCCATTGGACAATGCACCTGTGATACAAAGAGACTGGACTCTAACTGGACATTCCTCCACCATCACCCCAGCCCATTGCACATCCCCCTCAACCTCTTAGCACTTAAATAAGCACCCTTGGAACAAATACAAGTCTGGAGTGTGTCAATTGATTGAAATATGTATTAGTCCAACAATCTGTAAACATTGCAATTCATATGTACAGTTATATATACATTAGTATGACCTGTAGGGGGCAGCAGTAAACACACCAGGAGCCAGAGTGGGGCACAGAGATCTGAAAATAGAGATGCCAAAGGGTACAGTAAGTGGCCGTAGACATAGGGAAATCATGCTGCCATGTCCAATGTCCAACAGAAAACTGCAATGTAAAGTGAAGTTACAGTGTCTTACCTGTGTTTCACTGGAAGTACTGCTGTATGAGAGAACTTCTGTTGTCCACATCTTCTTCCTCTGCTTCCTCTTCCTCACTGTCCACAGGCTCAACCGCTGCCACAAGACCATCTCTAGGCTCATCCTCCTGCAGAAAAGGCTCCTGGCGTCTCAAGATCAGGTTGTGCAACATGCAACATGCAACGATGATCTGGCACATCTTCTTGGGTGAGTAGTACAGGGATCCACCTGTCAGATGGAGGCACCTGAACCTGGCCTTCAGGAGGCCGAAGGTTCTCTCAATTATCCTCCATGTTCGCCCATGCGCCCATGTGCCCTTGTCCTGGTATTTCTCACTGGGGTCATTAGCCATGAGAGGTTGGGGTAACCAGAGTCACCTGCAAATATCGAGGGACAACTGTTAGACACACACTAACCCTTAGGGACAACCCCATACCCATACACCAACATATACTGGGTGGGGACCTTGGGCTCACCTATTAGCTACAGCCGGTGCTTATGGAGTTGAGCCATCATAAATGGGATGCTGCTATTCCTCAAGATAAAGGCATCATGCACAGAGCCAGGATACTTGGCATTCACATGGGAGATGTAGTGGTCCGCCAAACACACCATATGCACATTCAGAGAGTGATGGCTTTTTCTATTCCTGAACACTTGTTCATTTTTCCGGGGGGGGGGGACAAATGCTAGATGTGTACCATCAATGGCACCAATGATGTTGGGGATATGTCCCAGGGAATAAAAGTCAGCTTTCACTGTGTCCAAATCCTCCACCTGGGGGAATACGATGTAGTTGTGCATGTGTTTCAGCAGGGCAGACAAAACTCTGGTCAACACGTTGGAGAACATTGGCTGAGACATCACTGATGCCATGGCCAATGTTGTTTGGAAGGAACCACTTGCCAGGAAATGGACATTGTCAGTCCACTGACAGGACTGACAGGACCTGCACTATAGGGGGATACCTGTGGGCTGGCGGATAGGTGAAATCAGGTCTGGCTCCAATTGAGCATACAGTTCTCGGATTGTGGGCATATCAAGTCTGTAGGTTAGGATAATCTGCCTGTCCTCCATAGTTGCCAGGTCCACAATGGGTATGTACACAGGGGATGTCTCCATCTCCTATTCATCCTCAGCGGTAGTACTCTAGGATGGAAAACGGTGAGCAGAGGGTCATATTCACACATATGTTGCAATAAAAATGTATTTCTTCCTTTACAGAAACAGTATGTGAATTCGAAAATCAGTTGATGTGACAATGTCTGCTGTAACGCAGTTAGGTGCCATGGTCTGTGCCCCCCTGAAATGGCGGCTGCCTGACCTCTGAGGAGCGACAAGTGGAGATGAGGTAATTCCGCTGGCGTTGTGCGCCGTTGCGGTCGGCAGTCGACGACTGCTGCACAACTTCACACTGGTTATCATTAAGTCCTATGGGTTCCCAGAGCCAATGGCGACGTACGCCGGCAGTGACGGTACGCACCGCCACGGACGTGATCACCATTTTCTAACTGTTCAGTCACTTGCTACCTGACCTTCAACAGGAGTTGACCTATAGTGCAAGTGCTGCGGTGACCTGTGTCTGGAAGTGTGTTGGGAAAGGGCTCCCGCCTTCACTTCGGATGAGTTGGAGAGACTGGTAGATGGGGTCCCACCCCATTAAACTTCACTCTATGGTCCTCCAGACAAACAGGTAAGTACACTGTGAGCATGATGCGTGGGCCATGAATGTATGGAGTACTGTGTGTGTATGCCTCGTGTGGGGGGGCTGAGAGGTTCTGGGTAGAGTGCTGCATGTATGGTGGTCAATGTCTATGCGTAAGGGGATGGGAGGCATATTGTGGGATTTGAGTGTAACAGTCCGGACAGTATTACTAATCCCTTTTTTCTATGCATATTTCCCTGTAGGTCAGCACCCATCAAAAAAAGGGTATTTGGCGTGCCATCGCCAAGGAGGAGCAGCCCCTGCCGCAAACGGTGGGAGGACCTGCGCTGTTGGGTATGGAAGACAGCAGAGGCCCAGTTGGGGCTGGCCTCCCAATGTGGAAGGGGTGCCCATCGTACCCTAACCCCGCTCATGTTCCGCATCCTGGCGGTGGCCTATCCGGAGATGGATGGGCGCTTGAAGGCATCACAGCAGCCACAAGGGGTGAGTACAGATTCAGAATCATGACTTTGCGTGTGTTAAGGTTTTACCTGGGTGGGGGATGTGGGCTGTGGGTGCCCCTAGGCCAGGGTGGACTGGCAGGGTAGGCCCCTTGTTGGGCAGGCTCTGAAGCACCCCAACCCCAATAGTGTTAGTGGGCATCTACTACTGGGCAGGGTCCTGTACGTTTCAGGTGTGCAACTCATGGCGTTGGGCATTGTACCCCATGGGCTGGTGATTAGCTGTGTAACTGGTAGTGCATGACCTAGTGCATAGGGCAGCTCCCTGTGTGTTGTGTATGCCAACAGTAGTGTTGTTACTGGCATTGACCAAGTGTATCCTCTGTCTCTCTCCCTCCTTTTTGGCCGAATCCACTGACAGTGAGGGCACCAGTGGGATGGAGGGCGAGGGGAACACCACAACGGAGACAGGAGGGGACACTACAGAGAGCGACTCCTCCTCCGATGGAAGCTCCCTGGCGGTGGCAGACACCTCTGTGTCCACCCCAGCAACAGGTACAGCTGCCACCCCCCTACCAGTACCGCCCTCCCAGCAGCCCCTCAGAATGCTTCCTGTGCCCGCTCACCCAGGAGGGTGGGCATCTCCTTCACCCCAGGAACCTCAGGCCCTGCCCCAGTCAGCCCTGTTGCCCTGAGTGAGGAGGCTATTGACCTCCTGAGATCCCTCACTGTTGGGCAGTCAACAATTCTGAATGCCATCCAGGTTGTCGAGAGGGATTTGCAACAAACAAATGCATACCTGGAGGGCATGCACTCTGGCATGGCAGCCTAACAGAGAGCATTTCAGGCTCTCGCCTCCGCACTGAAGGCAACCCTTGACCCTGTCTCCAGCCTCCCCCCTGCAACTCCCTTTACCCAGTCCCAATCCCCTCAGCCCTACTCTATCCCAAGTATGCCTTCAGACCAGCATTCACCCAAATCAACACACAGAAGTGGCTCAGGCAAACACAAGCACCACACATCATCCCACGGGCACTCACACAAACACCATCCAGAAGCAGACACTCCAACATCCACTGCCTCTACTGTGTACCCCTCCACCTCGTCGTCCACCTCCCTCGTAGTAGCGTCTCTACTCACACCTGCATCCATTACCTCCATCACCAGCACGCCTATCACTACACGCCCCTCACTGACAGTCACCACCCCCACATCCATGCACACGTCCCCTGTGTCCTCTCCCACTGTGTCTGTAACCACTCCTCACAAAGTACACAAACGCAAATACACACCCACCCAACAGCCATCCACCTCACAACAGCATCCAGCTCATGCACCTGCACCCAAAAACAGCAGACTGACACCTCCTACAACCACTCCCTCTTCCTCCACTCCCAAACATTCACCCTCTTCCCGCCCCAGTGTCCCTAAGAAGCTTTTCCTCGCCAACATTGACCTATTCCCTACCCCTCCCCCCCACATCCTTCACTCGGGCTAGGGTGGCCAGAACCCAGTCCAGCACCTCAGCCACCAAGTCCACGTCCACTGTGGTTTCTGGAGCTCTGAGAGGCTCTAAGGAGGTACCCATCAGCCCAGCCAGTGTGCCACCAACACCTGCCAAGGACAAGAAGGTTCCGCTACCAGGAAAGAGCAAAAAGGGGAGAGCATCCAGCAAGGAGAAGGAGGCACAACCAGCCAGCAAGGACAAGGCAAAGACTCCAGCTGGCAGAAGCAAGGAGACACCACCATCTGGCAAGGGCAGGAAGGGGCATAAAACACCAGCCAGGGCACTTCAGCTGTCTGAGGCAGCAGGGTAATGGCTGGAGCCTCCCCCTCACCACTGGCAGCACCACCACCTGCACCGCGGCCACCACCGGCAGCTGCCCCGCAGTCAGCACCTCCACCTGCATCGCCGCAAGCAGCACCGCCACCAGCAGCAGCAGCCACAGTGGGCAGCTGTCCGAAGCTGCAGGGGAAGGGCTGGAGCCTCCCCCCTCCACTGGCAGCACCACCAGCTGCATTGCGGCCACCACCGCCAGCTGCACCGTGGCCAGCACCGCACCTGCACCGCGGCCACCACCGCCAGCTGCCCCGTGGCCAGCACCTCCACCTGCAACACCGCAAGCAGCACTGCCACCATCAGCAGCAGCCCCAGTGGGCAGCCGTCCAAGGCTGCAGGGGAACGGCTGGAGCCTCCCCCCACTAATGGCAGCAACACCACCTGCACCGGCACTGCAACCACTGTACAGCCATCCCCGTCGGCTGATGGACTGTAGTCATGCATCCATGGTGTGTCATGCATCCTGCCCACAGAAAATCGGGTGGATCTGACACCCAGGTGAGTGACTGTGACCTTGCACACCCCATGTGCTGCATCACTGGGCACCAAGCCTCTCCAGTACCAGTGGAAGAAGGCATCCACTCACCCTATCCTTGGCAGGATGAAGCATACTGGGCATCAAGCCCCCACCAGAACCAGTGGAAGAAGGCATCCACTCACCCTATCCTTGGCAGGATGAGGCACACTCGGCACAAAGCCCCCTCCAGAACCAGTGGAAGAAGGCATTCACTCACCCTATCCTTGGAAGGATGAAGCACACTGGGCACAAAGCCCCCTCCAGAACCAGTGGAAGAAGGCATCCACTCACCCTATCCTTGGCAGGATGAAGCACACTGGGCACAAAGCCCCCTCCAAAACCAGAGGAAGAAGGCATCCACTCACCCTATCCTTGGCAGGATGAAGCACACTGGGCACCAAGCCCCCTCCAGAACCAGTGGAAAACGGGCATCCACTTGAGAGACTGTTGCCTTGCACTCCCCAGGACCAAGCAGTGGGCAAACCACCCACTTGAGAGACTGTTGCCTTGCACTCCCCAGGACCAAGCAGTGGGCAAATCACCCACTTGAGAGACTGTGGCGTTGCACTCCCCAGGACATCGCTGTGGGCATGTAGCCCCCTCCAGGAGCAGTGGCGTAGTTCCATCTTCCGGCTGAAGTGTCAACCCCTAACCCGTCCCCCTGAGGTGCCTGTGTGTTTTCGACCTGATGCCCCTGCAGTGTTCTCTCCATATTGAGGCAGGAGTCAAGTGTGGGCTTGGCCTATATGTTTTAGCCCAGTGGGCCAGGGACATTTTGAGTGGACATTGTCCCGCCTTTTGTACATATTGCATATTCTGTAAATACTGATTTTGTATTATTAACGTATTTCGGACTATTTCTAATATAACACTCATTTGACTCAATTCCATTTGTCCTTGCGTTATTCCAGAAGGTTTCGGGGTGTATGTGTAATGTTGTTGCATGTGTTTGTGTGTATGGTGTTGGGGGTGAGGGTGGGGGTGTTGCGTGCGTGTGTGTCACTCTCTTTTTCCACCACCCCTCCCATATGTGCTAGGTGCAGTATTCACCGTGGTCATCGTCGTCGCCGTTGGTACTCTTGGTATATCAGCAAAAACACCAGCATGGGGAAGACGTGCAGCTCCGGCTCCATGGCATCCTGGTTCTTCCTTGAGTGTCGAGAGGTGAGTGGTTTCCCTTCTGTGTTCTGTTTCCCCCGTGCTTTTGATGGCATTAGTACCGCCCCAGAAAAGCTGGCGGACGGGTGTGTTGTAATGGGGTGGGCGGTACATTGTCTTCCGCCTGGCTGTTGGCGGTTACAGCTGCGGTGTTTGTTGCTACCGCTGTGGCGGTCGGAGTGTTAAAGTGGCTGTATGTGTTGGCGGTTTCCGCCGTGGTCATAATTCCATTTTTCTTACCGCCGGCCTGTTGGCGGTATTACCGCCGCTTTAACACCGACCGCCAGGGTTGTAATGAGGGCCTAAATCTGGGTAAGGTAGTAGTTTTGGAAAGCCAATCTCCTATGATTGGAACGGATCGGAACTCACCACAGCAGCTACATTCACACAACTCAAGGGCAAGACACTTGCCATTTGCAAATGTTATTCCGCTGAACAAATACTTCCTCTGATAGAGCGTGCTCCCAAACATTGGTATGGCATGATGTAGAACAGTATACCTCTCCAACGGCCACATGTATATGAAGCAATAGTTACATACCAGAGCTTGTGTGGATAAACGGAGTTACAGAGTATCACAGATGCCTGGGGAACACTGGGAGCTTACTCAAAGATGAGAAAGTCTGAAAATCTTGAAGGGAAGTTACTTACTCTGTGGCCCATCAACCACAACAGGCAGCGTCGTAGTGGATGTTTATGAAACACCATCTAGCTATAGGCATAGGTGAATTTGAAAATTGACATATTGTCGTTATGTTCGCATATATCGCTTCCCACAGTATCTCGACACCCTGGATGCACATACATATACATCTACTCCTGTGACTCTACAATCCAGTAACAATTGTTCAATTGTTCATGTAAGACATTCACTATACACTTCATGCACTGACAATATCCGTTCTCATACATCCGGATCATCAATGCCCCACTGCTACCAGCAGATCCACATCTCTTCATCTCAAACAGCAAAAAAGCCAGGCCAGAAAAACCTGTACGATTTCATAGCCACAGACATTTTACACAATAGCAATGCTCTGTGAATGTCACATGAGGCTAATCCAAGCAAGTACATGAAAAAAGTCAAACTTCATACTACCTAAAACCATCATCTCTCAACAGGGCCGGCTTTAGTACTGGTGACAATCTTTTTTGGCGCCCCCAATGACCTCCTCCTCCTCGGATTCCCTAACTACCACCTGACAAAAGTGCCCCTCATCTCTCGATAGCCCCTCTCTCACATACATTTCATTTGTTTCAAAGCGCTGTTGAAGGCTAGCTTTACTAATCCACTCAGCTATCCACATAAAATACAGATCTGTTCTTTGCAGCAAGCATATTAACCCTCTGTGCTACGCTATGGTGAGTCGAAACGCCACTAGACAAAACTCCATCTCTCTCTAGCAGAAACATTATTCACAAGAGCTATTTTCCTTTCTGAAAGCTGGGTGCACAAGGAACTTTGGAGCAGGTTTTTTTAATTTTAATTGTAAGTTACCTAAGCACAGCCCCCCACCAAGGGCAGTGCCCCCGCCCTTTCAGTAATCTCCTGGTTGAGAACCGATTTGCATATCCCTCACTTGTGCAATCACAGCAGATCATATTTATTCAAATCACTTCATATCACTTTCACACATAAATACCCTCTGCCTGAAGGTTCATGAGCGTTAAGTACATTTAGTTATGTATTCTCTGGCAGTGCGCAATTTTAGAACTGCAATTATCAACTTATATGTTCATTTTGTACCCAATGAATTACTACAGATTCCCCATATGTGATGTACTAGCCTGGTGTTTATAGCACCAAACTGACACTCAAGCTTGGCCTGGGTAGAAGGCGAAAATCAGCATACACTATGCATTGCTGTGGACCTATTGTAGGGATTTTAGTGGTCCAAATCTACTTTGAAGCCTTTACACTGTGCTGTCAACAAGACAGGTTTTCAAAGGTCCATTATCAACATACTGTTTTGACCTACTTAGGAAATTGGGGTATTAGTTGAGGTGGGTGAAAGCACACCTCAAATAATGATCACAATTTTTGTTAAGGTGAACAACTAAACTTGGCACAAAACAGTCAGGCTTAATCTAGAGGCAATGTGTATAGTATTTATGCAGTACTCAAACAGGAAAAAGTGACAACATAATACAACAAAAAAGCAAACTCATTTAAAAAAGAGAGATTGTTATAATAAATGAAATGACACCAAAATGACAAAAATTCAATAATTAGAAAGAGATATGGATTTTTAAAATTTGAATTAAAAATAATGCTAAATAGCACAAAAAGAACTAGTTGCACTGGATCAGTTCAAGGTTAAAGTTAAGGCTGACGGTGATGCATCACCATTCGGATACAGGGGCTGGGTTTGTCTTAGGAAGTTTATCTTTTGACTTTTCTGGAGAAAAAGTGCTTATTAATGAGTCCTAGGCAGGGAAACATGTAAACAGGATCTGAAGTGGGGCTTGAGGATGGTGGATTGCTAAAGATCAGGGTCTCAGGAAAGTTGTCAATAAAGGCAGAAGAGCTCAAAGCGGGAGACGTCTGTGCTTAGGAAGACCTCTACATTGGTCGCAGCAGAGCCCTCTATATTCAGGCACAGAAATTGTTCTGGACTTCAGATCTCCTTCATCAGGGCAAATCAGCAAGATGAGGCTGACCAGCAATTTTACCATCGATGACTGCAGCTTCGGCAGTGATCCTTGTGTCTGTCATTTCTCCAGACAGAAAGTTGGCAAAAAGTTTTGAAGCCCTACTTCTTGCAGTTTGGGGACAGGAGGAGTACACCAGCCAAGTGTTGAGGACCCTGAGGAGAACCACTTGAGGGTTAGGACTCACTTCAACAGAGGCCAGCAGCATGGTCCAGGGCATGTCCATTTGGCACTGGTCAGATGGGCAGTTGCAGAAAAATGGCCTCTGGGAGCTTATTATCTTCCTGTAGTTTAAACCGGAGGCTAGTCAACTGATCCACGAAGTCCCTTCTGGGATCTAAGGGTCAAGGCCAGCAGATCCAGTCTTCCTTCAAGCTCTTCATACAGAAGAACAGTCCTTCTTTAGATTTTTCATAGGTCTAGGAGTGTCCTAAGGAGGGTTCTTGAGATGCCACATTTATGCCCAGTGCCATCCTTAGTGTAGAGAAAAATTCCTCGCAACTCTCTAACCAATAAGGTGAAAGTTACAAGGGGTGACCCTGTCCATATTTGCAGCACTTTCTGTGTGTTTTACTATAAACTATCACGCAGAGCACCTCTCTACCTAAATCCAACATGGCAGAACCTTTCTTACCCTAGTCAGAGCTACCCAGAGGTGTGGATATGATATTGGACTAATTCCTCCTTGTGGTCACTCCAAACAAGTTCCGGGGCAGGTCCCTTCTCCCACTAGTTTTGGAGCCAGACTGTCTAGCAAGACAAATGGGAGACAGACCTATGTGTGAGCTGCATCTATCAGTGGCATAGTAGGAATCCATTGAAACTCAGGAGGGGGCTAGCCACAGCCCTCAGCCATCCTGCTCAAGGAAGATAATCTCCTCTCTACGCTCAAGCCCTATGTCCACTGTCTGAGAGCAATCCACATCCCTTTTTTTTTTGATCCTCATATATCTTCCAAATGTCCCTCACATGACCAATAGGGGGGGAGAGGGGGAGGGGCAGCAAAGGCTCTCACCCAAGGGCGGTCAATAAACATATGTAGATCATCAGCTGAGGCAAAACCACACTTCTTACACCTCACCACGTTATCTTGTCTCAGCCTGGACAAATTTTTGGGCGTCCAGAAGGCTCTGTGGATAGAGAATAGATGATTTCTCCTTAACGCAGCAGGTTTAACAGTTTTATACAAAAGTGTAGAAGACACTTGCCAAAGGTCTTTAAGCTGCAGCTCCAGCAAGCCCTCCCTTCAGATTTCTTCCGGGAGGTTAAATATCCCATCCACAATATCGAACATCAGCCAATACCATTTCGCCACTTCCTTCTTCATCAAGATGTCCAGCTGCATCTGGTCCACCAGTCCATTAGTACTTTCCACTTCCTCTGTTACATTCCCAACCCAGGACTTCATCTGAATGTATTTAAACTTAGACAGCCCTCCTCCTACCTCAATATTAAGGTTATCAAAGTCTCTAAGTTCACCATTATAACAAAGATGTTTCCATTGCAAAAAACCTGCCTCTTTCAGGGGAATAGCCTTTAGTCCACTCTGGGGATCCACGAGAGTCCCAAATCGGCGCATGTTCATTATAATATGACAACTTCGTAATCTTCCTCTCATCATACCACAACACTGCCCAATCATATAATATCTTAAATCAAATTTTTGTGAAGAACTTCGGATCCCCAAACTTATACAAAAAACTTCTCTGAACCTCCTGGCCTTCCATCATAGCAGTTAACACCTGCCCCAGCTCAGAATGATAAAATGCATAAAAACTCTGTCTTACATTTTTTAACAGATATGCCCATGCATAGCACTGTATATCAGGAGCTGCCAGACCACCTTTTTCTTTCTTTCTCCTGAGCTTTTTCCATGATATATGAACACCTTTTGATGCCCAAATAAAACTACTAATTTTCCCCTGCAATTTCTTTAAAGCAACCTTGTTAAACATTAATGGCAATGCATTGAAAATAAAAATAATTTAGGGACTATCAACATTTTTACCACATTAATCCGACCTATTATAGTTAGTGGAAGATTTAGCCATTTCCTCATTAAAAGGTCCACCTCCCTCATAACCCGAGCAAGGTTTATTTTCGCCATTTTACATATATCCTGTGTCACCGTAATCCCCAAATATTTGATTTCTTTTTTACATTTGCTACCTCATCATTTAGTTCCATGTTCCATGCCAAAATTTCGGTCTTTTGATTGTTAACCGCATAACCAGAGATCCCCCCGAAATCCTCCGTTAACACCTGTAGAACTGGATTAGCCTGGCTTAGGTTCGCTGTATAAATCATTAGATCATCCGCATATAAAGAGACCCTCTTAACCAGGTCTCCACACCGGAAAGGCGGTATTCTCTTATCTCTCCTAATTCTACAGGCTAATGGTTCAACATAAAGATCAAATAATAGAGGGGATAATGGGCACCCCTGTCTTGTCCCTCTTTCTATCTTTACTAAAGGAGTGAGCGTACTGTTAACCAAAATTCTTGCGCTTGGGTCCTGATAGAGTTTCTTCAATATTCTAATAAATTGGCCTCCGATTTTATATGATTCACAAACCGTCATCAAGTAACTCCAATTAACCCTGTCGAATACTTTTGTTGCATCCACCATTACCACCGCCAAAGGCATATGCAATGACGTAGCTAAATCAATCGACCCTACCAATCCCTGTGTCAATTCATGCATATGCCTACCTTTCAGAAACCCTCTCTGGTCTGTATGTATGAGTTTCCCCATCACCATTGCTAATCTATCAGCCAGGAGTTTAGCAAAGATTTTATAGTCACAGTTTAACAGTGATATTGGGCGGTATGAATCACACTTCCTAGGGTCCTTACCGGGCTTTAGAATTAGCGTAATAATCACCTCTTTCCAAGAAGGAGGGAGATTCTCATCCCCCCCATAATCTTGTCACATAATTGCTTCAGGATTTTTAAAATGCTCCTACCCAGAGCTCGATAAACCTCCATCAGTAACCCATCTGGTCCTGCTGCCTCCCCTAATTTACCTGCTGAAATGACCCTTTCTACCTCACTGAGCTGTACCGGTTCATTAACCATCCTTCTCTCCTCATCATCCAGAGTTGGTAACTCTAATTCACCAAGCCACTCCTTCAATTTCTCCTCCGATGGCTTCAAATCTTCTGTATATAAGACCTTAAAGAAATTAAAAAAAAACTCTTCCACCTGCTCAGCATCTTTACTAATCTCACCGAGTCCTCATCTCGGATTTTTGTCACCCAATTCCTGACCCTATCTGATTTTAACTTCCAAGCCAACAATTTACTGCTATTCTCACTATACTCGAAATGCATCACCCTATTAGCTTCACATCTCAATCTAACCCTGCGATCCAAAAGGGCTGCCAACTCCAGACTAGCTGTCTGACGTTGCTTAACAAAGTTGTCCAGCTCTTCACCCTACTCCTTACTTAACATTCCCTGCTCACATTGTTGTCTTTGAGTCTCCAACCTACTTATTTCTTCCTTATATAATTTCCTCCTATATGCAGCAATCCTAATCAGACATCCCCTCAAAAAGGCCTTAAATGTATCCCAAACTATCGCTAATGGAGCTGAGCCCAAGTTTTTCCTAAAACAATTCCTCTGAATCCGCCCGCAATTCCGTAACCACCTCATCCTCCAGAAGCAAGGTTCTATCTAGAGTCCACCTATTTTCCCTCCTTTTTGTTGGCAACCTAAGAACTTAGGGCCAGATGTACCATCACGGCCCATTATGATACGGTAATAGCGATTTTTAAGAAATCGCTATTACCGACTCGCAAAGGGCCATGTATCACATTTGCGAATGGGTAATAGCGATTTCTTAAAAATCGCAAAAGCTATTACCGAATCGCAAATTGCGATACCAGCCCCATTTGCAGCTATGGGCCTCTTGGCCCATAGCTGCAAATTTTTTGCATTTCCAAAATTGCGATTTCTGAACCAGAAATCGCAATTTTGGAAATGCAAAAGGCCAGGGTGCTGGGGGCCTAAGGCCCCCTCTCCTGCACCCCAAAAACTTTTTTTTCAACATGTAAGGTACACACATGCCAAAAGGGCATGTGTGCTTTACATATTACATTTAAAAATGCAGTTTTACTGCATTTTTCATGGTATTTTGCAAGTGCAAAATGCCATTTTTGGAAAAATAAAAATTTGCGATTTTTTCCAGCATAGCCTTGCGACCTGGAAATTGCGAATCGCAAATTGCAACTCACAATTTCCAAGTCGCAACGCAAGAAATCGCAATTTTAGCGATTTCTTATTTGTGGTCTGCGAATGCATTTCATGCATCGCAGACCACTGTTTTGCACTCGCAAACGGCCGAATTTACCGATTCGCACCGTTTATGAGTGCAAAACTTTTTGATACATCTGGCCCTAAACTAACTGCTGAGCGATCTGATAAATGGGCCCCAATATGTACATCTGATTCAACAAAGTCCCTCAAACCCATATCCAACAGGAAATAGTCAATTCTGGACTGATGCAGATACTTCTTATTATAATAAGAGTAACCTGTCTCTGACCCCCTTTTATCCCTCCAAACATCATATAACCCCCATTGGGACATCATTACCCGAATCTGACCCTGCATTTTCTCATTTACTTAGGACCTACTACCCGCTTATCTATAATTCAAAACAACAGTGAAATCACCTGCCCGTATAACTGGATCTAAATATTGTAAAAGAGAATCTGAGAGTTCCTTTAAAGGGCCTACATCATCCCTGTTAGGACCGTAATATCCTACCAAGGTAAAGAGATATTCAAAAGCAGACAGCTTCCCCACCACCCACCTCCCCGAGTTATCTATGGGGCCTTCCATAAAAGTAATACTGGCATGTTTCTTAATTATAACAGCCACTCCTTTATTACCACTCAAACAATTTGAGCTGGCTATCTGCTGGACCCACCCGCATGTCTTAAAAACTTCAAAACATTCCTCCCTGGAAAGATGAGTCTCTTGTAAAATCAAGACGTCAAACGGGAAATCTCTCAAATATTGCACCAACCTTTTCTGCCTACTCTTTACCCCGAGACCATTTATATTCCAGGACAGGAGTCTCAAGTTCTTCGTTGCCATTTTCTGACATCCAAACCGCCTACCTTCTTCGACCCCACCCCCTCATCCCACCCCCCAGGTCCACCTACCACATTGAGGATCTTTTTTCCCCATAATATACTCCCCACCCAGTACTCACCATCACCGCCCCTCCCTTCCTTTCCCCCCAAACTACTTACACCAAAAATAATCTTTTTTACCACTATTATACACCCCACCCAGTGCCCCCCTCCATCCTCCTCCTGCACCCCACCCAATCCCCCTCCACCCCTGGGAACCTGCCCAAACATTGGCCTGACCTAGGTCAGAGGAGGATCACCGCTCCTAAATTAGGACCTTGCCCACAATACCTCCCTACCAGGGGAACACTCCAATCTTAGGTTAGACCTTCCTCATTCCTGCCCTCTTTCTCAATTTTCATAATCAACTTATCCACCTCCTTCCAGTCCGTAAAATTATACATCTTATTATTTACCATAACTTTTAGAGACGCAGGAAATCTCAACTGAGCTGTAGCCCCCAGTTTTTTCAGAATATCTATTCTTTTTCCCAGCTCCCACTGTTCATTCAAAGTCACAGCCGCAAGGTCTGACCTGATTTCAAAAGGGGATCCGTTTACCATCAACGATTTCTTTTTTAGCGCCTGGGCAAGAATATGTTCCTTCAAGGAGTATGTCTGAAAATAAACTAAAATTTTCCTTGGTCTGACCCTGTTGGGAGGCATTTTAGCCAGAACCCGGTGCACCCTTTGAATATCTTTAACAATGTCTTCCTTTGATATTTCCACATTCACCTCTTGCTTTATCAGACGTGCCATAAACCCTTTTAAGTCACCTTCTTCCAGCCCTTCCGGGACCCTGAGAAACCTCAAATTATTCCTCCTCAGATTATTTTCCAGGAATTCTATTTTAGCCATCACCCCTGTTTCTCCTTCTTTTAAATATCTTATCTGCTCCTTATTTTCTTCCACTGCCACTCTTAACTCCCCCCACTTCCTCCTCTAAAGCAGCAGTAGGACCTGCCAGATCATCAATTTTCTTCCCCAAATCTTCACAAAGACCCCTTATCTCTACCTGATTGGCATTAGATGTCTCAAAGCCACTCTTCAGTTCCATAGATAATGCTTTTAACATACTCTCAATTGATTGCCCACGATCCTCTCCGACAGGTTGGGAAACCTGCCCTACATTCGCTTCTGCTTGCCTCTCTATGGAATTCACAGGTAGAGGGTGCTGTAACACACTTCCACCATCCACCCGGAGGTCTGAGCCTCTACCCTCTGGACTAGCGGCAAACTCTAACCTGTCCATTTTGTCCAACTCTTACGTATTCGTCCCTCCGGCTAACACCCTGGGAGCGCCTGGCAGTAATCGAAAATAAGACCTAACTGAAGGGGTGACACAAGCTCTCCTGTAACTCAGCCCACCAACGCTCTTCGCATCCAGTTGCCTTCTAACAGAACTATTATCTTGCTCTGCTTTACTTCTCACAAAAGACGATTTCTGAGGAGGGGGGACCAGACTTTCAATTTCAACTTTTTCTTACTTTTCTTAGTGCTATGGAGGGAATACGGTACTTGACCAACACAATTTTTAAATGCCACCTTCCCCCCTTCTTTCCTGAACCCCACCTGCCCCTTTACCCTGTCCACCATAAGTTCTAACAAAGTTTCTATAACATAAGCCTGAAAAAAAGTCTTCCAGTCTTGGTGCTTTCCTACCAGACTCAAAAGTCCCCAAGTCCTCAGCCTGCTGAACAATCCTGAAGCACCTGTTCTTCTTGCTTCCACCGATATCCACACTTGTGCTGGCTCTGCCTTGATTCCCCCAGAGGGAAACACGAGCCGCTGCCTCTCTGACCCGGTTGAGTTTCAGAGAGGCATTCAGCAACGGAGGAGCTCTGTGCTCCCAGGCATGCTGTCTCCCCGCCAGCTCCTTCGTCCGTCGCAGCCCCGCCGGATCAAAAAACGGCGAAAAAACAAACCCCTTCAGTCACGCTTGCCAAACCCTGCGAGCCCCCGGTAAGGATTACATTAATTTTGCGTTATCTTTTCAGGAGCGGCGTCCTCCGCGACCGGCTCCTCAGACGACTGCCATGTTCCCAGCCACGCCCCCACCGAACTAACCCGAGCAATCCACATCTCACCACAGGGCAGCTATTAGAGGTCAAGAGACAATGGACACTGGAAGAAAGGCCTCTTTCAGCTTAGGTGCCAAATGACACCTTTCTAAATGTGTAATTTTCAAAATAGTAATATAATATCAGACTTGACCTGTAAATTGGACTTTAAATTACTATTAAAGAGTTATTGAACAATTTATCCAGCTGGTCTCAATATGCAGTTAAAAATTGTAAGTTGTTATGATTTAATCTGGTGTTTTCTTATTGGAGTGCCAGCCTTGCCACATTGAAAAATTACTTTGGGGGTGTTTTTTACTGCCATGGCATGTTAACCATTAAATATACATTCCATTCTCTTTATATTTCATGTACTCTGCCCGATGGACATTTAGGCCTATCATAGGGGTGATTTATAAGAATTAAGAAGGGAGATGTAAGTTTGGCAAAATGTTTATTTTGCCGGGTTAAAATGGCAGGCTACTGGGGCAAGCTTGCAGATATGCTTCACAGTACAACTTTAGTGGGTAGCACAGTGATTGCTAGTACTAGTAGCATTTTTTGTGCTGGCCCTAGGTACATGTAGCACCATACGCAAGGGACTTAGGTAAATGGAATATGTCAATTAGGTTTACACCAAAGAGAGGGCACAAGCACTTTACCACTGTTTAGTAGGGGTAAGGTGTAGAGAGTCCGTCTACAATAAAAAGCTGGTTCAGCAACAGAAGGCAACCAATCTGGGGTGACCCAGCCGAAAGGGCAAATGTCCAACACCTGTGGTTTTTAGCAATATAATAAGTAGCCTTTTCACTATTATGTTGGGTAGCAAAGTTGGTTTATCCTACATTCCTTCTTATTCACCCAAAGTTTAAGAGTATAATTGAATTTGGCCTTCACTGAAAAAGCACCAGTCTGATATCCGTGATCTTTAGCATATTATACACATCTGTATATTACTGGTAAAACGACTATTACCTGCGCCATATGCAGCTACAAACCTGCAAAATGCTTCTATTTCCTTTTGCGTGTCCAGTCGTAGAAATCTCAGACTGCTCAATAATGTGAATAGGTGTCTATATGTATTGACAAAGTGAGGACTAATTTTCCCATTGTTTTACTGAATCTTGGGTGACCACATGAAGTGTATGAGATCTTTGGTCAAGAAACTATAAACTCTTCTCTCTTCCTTAGCTAGAAATATTTCAAAGTGTTTAAAAACACATTGGTGGAACCATGTGAAGGTCGTAAATGTATATATCACTTACAATCTCTGATGAGGCATTGAAGTGCTTTTTCCGTGAGTAGCACGTTAGTTTCAATCATTTCATTTTTTCCATAGTTGTGTTAGGTTTTTGTTCTTGTTTTTTTGTGTGTTTAGTAAAGTTTGGATTCGATTTGAAAAAGGGAGTACGGAACACGGATAGAGTGATAGGAAAGGATTTGCAAAGATGAAGTAGTAATTTATTTTTGTTAGTGGTCGTCCGTGCTTCTGTGGCATGGCTAAGAAGGAGCAATGAAAGTTTAAGAAGGATGTTTGGGAGTTCATAGCAGTACTTAATTTGTTAAGAAAACACGTGCCAGTGCCCAAAGCTCTACTCTGAAATACTTGGCTGCTGCATTTAAATGTGCAAACACAGAATACTGAGGCAGGGTTATCCTAAAGCCATCTCAGGCCCCCTTAATCTGTTTACAGCTAATCCCTGCTTCTTCAGCTCACTCTTGCAGCTTTCTGCTCTCTTCCTGTGTGATGCTTTTTCGTTTTTCTCTTCCCCTCTCTTTCTCATATGATGCTTT
The DNA here is from genome assembly GCF_031143425.1 of Pleurodeles waltl. NCBI lineage: Eukaryota > Metazoa > Chordata > Amphibia > Caudata > Salamandridae > Pleurodeles > Pleurodeles waltl. Next base: position 1,657,999,080 of record NC_090444.1, on the reverse strand, counting down.
TGTGCGCAGTAAATCCTTGAGGCAGAAAAATAAGTGCAGCCCTCAAATTAAGTGCTGGAGTATGCATCGGAAGCCACCGGCTCAAATTAAGCACTGGTTCGTAGTAGTCTGATAGGTCTGGGATGAGTCAGGGGAAAAAGTGATGGAAAGAACAGAAGAGATATTTTTATAGCAGGACGTAAATAATGTATATATACATATATGACTGATCCCTGATCTCTAAATCCGATGGCTCATCAAAATTAGTGGAACGCCCACCAAGTTGATGGTACATTAAGGCATGCACAGGTCAAAAGTCGGTAAAGCATGGAGTTTCGACGATTTTGTTGTTTTAAGTATTGCGGAAAAATGGGTAAGAATGCCTTTTTTAATAAAAGTGACATTTTCAAGCCCCCCTTCACATTCTCCATCTCTATTGGGTTTGGTTGGAACGCAGAAAAGCTAAGAACAAATATGCAAATCCAGAGCATGGTCCAAAAATTGTGAACATTTTCACATGTATGTTTTGAGCGCAACCCAAATTCAAATGTGTGGTTTATGATAAAACAACGAGGGAGCGCCACTGTCATTAATTAGAGTAGCCGAAGGCAAAACCCCCAGAGTGAAAATCACAAGTCTACAAAAATAACTGAACATTCTTAGGACTGAAAAGTGTGAGAAAGTTATTTTGGCATTTGACATGGCATTAAAACGAGCACAGAAAATCTGTTAGAAATTTTAGTGGAATAGCTACTGAAGTGCTTTCACTCACAAATAAAGCATTCTGACAGTCGAACTAGAGTAACAGACAAATTAAATGTGGAAATTCCCCCAGATTCTGGCAATCATTGGAACGTTGATCTTCATAGACCTTTTGTCTTCACTCACATCTATAAACTTCAAGCTCGATCTACAAAATGTGTTTCTTTACACCCTAATTGCAGCTTTCTTGGAAACCTTGATGGAGCCTGTCAGAAATTCCAGTTACACTGGGTTTCTGAGACTTGTGGGAACACGGGGGAAGGGGAAGCTATTGGGAGGGGGGTATTCTCCTGGAGACTATGCAAAATCTCTGAGGGTAAGTAGAGGGGAGAATGGGAGACTACCGGGTGGTGTTGACCCTGAATAGCAATGCCTCACTTCTTAATTTTTCTGGGGATTTTAAGGGTTGAATACGGACTCCCCATTAATTCCGAAACGCTCAGTTAACAGGACATACTTCCAATATCGTTAGCGGCTGGGTTGTGAAAATAACCCAAATACTGACACCTCATAAAGCACTCTCCCAAGAGATACTGTCAGGAGGAGCTGGGGACGAGGTAGCCAGGACATTCTAGAGCAGAGATCATCAAACCTTTTGATGTGGGGACCCCTAAGGACCCCCTCCTGACAAACTTTTTTAGAACCTGGTACTCCTCATCATGGACAATCATAAACGTCCCCAGTTCCCATAGCAAATCATTTTTAATGGTGAGGAAGTAATAGTAAACAGTTTTAAGCAAGCCAAAAGTCAGAGAGTGTGGGGGTTTGGTCACAGGTGTGGATAAAAACAAAGGTCCTAATTTATGAGGAATTGGCGTAGGACAGTGCTGCAAGTCTTCTTGCTACAATGCCCTATACCAATATAAAAGGGCAGGAATTGCCGTATTTAGGAAATTCAGTGCATTCCTGTCTTTTCCCCCTGCGCTGGTGCACAAATTGCTGCCCAGCGTGACTGAAGGCAGGATTGTTTTTGCGCAGGAAGGGGTACTTTCCTGCACAAAAACAATCCCAAGAGACATTTTTCTCTTTCTATATGTGTGGCAGAATGCAACACACATGGTAAGAGAAAAAACTAGGAGAAATAAAACAAAAAATTCCTTATTATGCCTGCGTAACGTTTTGGCGCTGCTCCGGTTTACGTGATTTTGTCAATCTGGGGCAGCATTAAAACCCACGGGTGTTGCTTGGGAACACCCACCACAACGCCCATGGAAGTCTTTCACCGTCAGGTAGCTACATACAAAATAACAGCGAGCTTAAATGAAAAATAAATAAAAGAAAGTTACTCATTTGGAAATGCACTGTAGTGCATTGTGAAACCTCTATTAGTTAAGACACTGCAGAGATCTGTGTGTAACCGGAGACCAACAGAATTAAATCTTGGTTTGTGCACTGAAGAATAGTGATTTGTGTATTTTTAGTGCCACGAGGTCACAGCTTGTGACAGAAAGCAGTGTGAATATGTAAGGCCTTATTTGATACTTGCATTACGCACAGTATAAGATAAGACACTACAAAAAGGTTTAAGATAAAAGGGTGCTTCCAAAATGTAGATTTAAGTAATATCAGACTGTTAGAAATGGGGTTTTTGGTTGGCAGTCAGGTTACCCTCTGTCCAAGCAAAAGCCCTCACTCTAGTCAGGGTAAGTCACACACTATCCAAGATTATCCTGTGCCCACCCTCTGGTAGCTTGGCACGAGCAGTCAGGCTTAACTTAGAAGGCAATGTGTAAAGTATTTGTGCAATAAGTCATACAATACCACCATATAACACCACAAAAATACACCACACAGTGTTTAGAAAAATATATAATATTTATCAGGATAATTGTAGGTCAAAAAGAACAAAGATGCAATGGAAAATTGTAGAACTATCACAGGAAAGTGATATAAAGTGTCTTAAGTCTTTAGAATGCAATACAGTGTCTTTCAAGCACAAAGTACCTGGTTTCTGGTGGAAAATCTCCTCAGAGGGCCACAGGAAAAGGGATGCGTGGAAAAAGGGGTGTGTGCGTCGATTTCTCCTCAGCACACAAAGACTTGCGTCGTTCTTTTCCACGCGGGGAAGTCGGGCGTCGTTTTCCGGCGCGCAGACAGTCTCTTTTTGTGGATCGCGGGGATTACCAGATGTCCCGGGTCTGTGCGTGGATTCTCCTGCTTGTTTTCCGGCTGCGCGTCGTTCTGCGGGGCTGCGCGTCGAAGTTTCGATCTCACGGTAGGCGTCGCGTCGATTTCTCCTTGGAAGTCGGGCGGCGTTGTCCTTGCGAGGCCGTGCGTCGAAAGTTTGGTCTCACGGCAGGCGTTGCGTCGATTTCTCCTTGGAAGTCGGGCGGCGTTGTCCTTGCGAGGCCGTGCGTCAAAGTTTCGCACTCACGGTAGGCGTCGCGTCGATTTCTCCGGGAAAGTCGGGCGGCTTTGTCCTTGCGAGGTTGTGCGTCGAAATCTCGATCGTCCCGAGGGCGTCGCGTCGATCAGCGTCGGTGTGCGGCGTTTTTCTCGCCGCGAAACAAGCTGTGCGTCGAAATTTTCGGCGCACGGAGCGTCCAAGTGAAAGGAAGAAGTCTTTTTGGTCCTGAGACTTCAAGGAACAGGAGGCAAGCTCTATCCAAGCCCTTGGAGAGCACTTTCACAGCCAGACAAGAGTTCAGCAAGGCAGCAGGGCAACAGCAGGACAGCAGTCCTTTGTAGAAAGCAGACAGGTGAGTCCTTTGAGCAGCCAGGCAGTTCTTCTTGGCAGGATGTAGTTTCTGGTTCCGGTTTCTTCTCCAGCAAGTGTCTGATGAGGTAGGGCAGAGGCCCTGTTTTATACCCAAATGTGCCTTTGAAGTGGGGGAGACTTCAAAGAGTGGCTAAGAAGTGCACCAGGTCCCCTTTCAGTTCAATCCTGTCTGCCAGGGTCCCAGTAGGGGGTGTGGCAGTCCTTTGTGTGAGGGTAGGCCCTCCACCCTCCCAGCCCAGGAAGACCCATTCAAAATGCAGATGTATGCAAGTGAGGCTGAGTACCCTGTGTTTGGGGTGTGTCTGAGTGAATGCACAAGGAGCTGTCAACTAAACCTAGTCAGACGTGGATTGTAAGGCACAGAAGGATTTAAGTGCAAAGAAATGCTCACTTTCTAAAAGTGGCATTTCTAGAATAGTAATATTAAATCCGACTTCACCAGTCAGTAGGATTTTGTATTACCATTCTGGCCATACTAAATATGACCTCCCTGCTCCTTTCAGATCAGCAGCTGCCACTTCAATAGTGTATGAGGGCAGCCCCAATGTTAGCCTATGAAGGGAGCAGGTCTCACAGCAGTGCAAAAACGAATTGAGGGTTTTTTACACTACCAGGACATATAACTACACAGGTACATGTCCTGCCTTTTACCTACACAGCACCCTGCTCTAGGGGATACCCAGGGCACACATTAAGGGTGACTTATATGTAGAAAAAGGGGAGCTCTATGCTTGGCAGGTACTTTTAAATGCCAAGTCGAGGTGGCAGTGAAACTGCCCACACAGGCCTAGCAATGGTAGGCCTGAGACAAGGAAAAGGGGCTACTTAAGTGGGTGGCACAATCCGTGCTGCAGGTCCACTAGTAGCCTTTAATCTATAGGCCCTAGGCACCTGGAGTGCACATTACTGGGGACTTATAAGTAGATTAAATAGTTCAATCAGGTATGATCCAAAGTTACCATGTTTACAGAGAGAGAGCATATGCACTTTAGCACTGGTTAGCAGTGGTAAAGTGCGCAGAGTCTAAAAACCAGCAAAAACAGTATCCACAAAGTGGAGGGAGGCAGGCAAAAAGTTAGGGGTGACTACCCTAAGGCTGTCAGGTCTAACATGTGTCCCCCCCAGCTGAAAGTGGGGAGAGCTACCCGACCTCTTGGGAGCTCTCATCGCTAAGGCGGAAGTACCTGGAGAGACCATCAGCATTGGCGTGGTCAACCCCTGGGCGATGTTCCACCGTAAAGTCCATCCCCTGTAGGGAAATGGACCACCTCAAGAGTTTTGGATTCTCACCCCTCATCTGCATGAGCCATCTGAGGGGCCTGTGGTCTGTCTGAACTAGGAAGTGAGTCCCAAACAGGTAGGGTCTCAGCTTCTTCAGTGCCCAGACCACAGCAAAAGCTTCTCTTTCAATAGCACTCCACCTCTGTTCCCGTGGTAATAGTCTTCTGCTAATAAAGACTACCGGTTGATCTCTGCCCTCCTCATTTAGCTGTGCTAGAACTGCCCCTATGCCATGCTCTGAAGCGTCTGTCTGCACGATAAATTCCTGGGAGTAGTCAGGGGCCTTGAGCATGGGGGCCGTGCACATGGCTTCCTTCAGGGCGTCAAAGGCTTTCTGACAAGCCTCTGTCCAATTCACCAACCTAGGTTGCTTCTTGGAAGTGAGTTCTGTCAAGGGTGTTGCAATGGTACCATAGCCCTTGACAAATCGGCGGTAGTATCCTGTGAGGCCTAGAAAGGCTCTCACCTCCGTCTGTGTTCGGGGTGGTTGCCAGGCCTTGATAGTTTCAATCTTGGCCTGGAGTGGCTGCACCTTGCCACCACCCACTAGGTGTCCCAAGTACACCACGGAACCCTGCCCAATCTGGCACTTACTGGCCTTGATGGTCAGGCCTGCCTGTTGCAGGGCCTGAAGCACCTCCTTGAGGTGAAGCAGGTGTTCCTCCCAGCTGGAACTGTAGACAGCTATGTCATCCAGGTAGGCTGCACAGAAGGCATCCTTGCCAGCTAGGACCCCGTTAACCAACCGTTGGAAGGTAGCAGGGGCATTTTTCAACCCAAACGGCATCACCCGGAACTGGTAATGGCCATCCGGGGTTGAAAATGCGGATCTTTCCTTGGCCCCCTCAGTTAGGCCGATCTGCCAGTACCCTGAAGTAAGATCAAACGTACTCAGGAACTTGGCAGCGCCTAGCCTGTCCACAAGCTCATCAGCTCGGGGGATGGGGTGAGCATCAGTCCGTGTGACTGAGTTGAGACCCCGGTAGTCCACACAGAACCGGAGTTCTGGCTTCGCACCTGGGGTAGTAGCCTTAGGGACCAATACCACTGGGCTGGCCCAGGGACTACTGGATTTCTCAATGACCCCTAGAGTCAACATCTTGGAGACCTCCTCCTTGATGCTGGCCTTCACCTTATCCGACAACCTGTAAATTTTGTTTTTCACAGGGAGACTGTCACCGGTGTCAATATCATGAACACAGAGGTGGGTCAGCCCAGGAGTAAGGGAGAACAGGGGGGAGAACTGCTCCAACAGCTCATAACAGTCTCCTTTCTGATTTAGAGTCAGGGAGTCAGACAGAATGACCCCGCTTACTGACCCATCACCTTCTTGGGCAGAGAGGAGGTCGGGGAGAGGTTCACTCTCCTCTTCCGTTCCTTCATCTGTGACCAGAAGCATGTTGATCTCCGACCTCTCATAATGAGCTTTTAGTCGGTTCACATGGAGCACCCTTAGGGGATTCCTAGGGGTTTTGAGGTCCACTAGGTAAGTGGCCTCCCCTTTCCGCTCCTTTATTTCAAATGGGCCAGACCAGCGGTCCTGGAGAGCTCTGGGCTCTACTGGCTCCATTACCCACACTTTGTCTCCAGGTTGAAACTCTACCAGGGTGGCCTTCTGGTCATACCATTGTTTCATCACCTCTTGACTGGCCTCAAGGTTATCTTGGGCTTCTTTCCAGAAGCGGGTCATCTGGTTGCGGAGGGCCAACATATAGCTGACCACATCCTGAGGGGGTGTCTTTGGAGCTTTCTCCAATCCCTCCTGGACAATGCTTAAGGGTCCCCTGACAGGGTACCCATAGAGAAGTTCAAAGGGACTGAACCCTACCCCTCTCTGGGGGACCTCTCTGTAAGCAAAGAGAAGGCATGGCAAGAGGACGTCCCACTTACGCCTCATGGCCTCAGGAAGGCCACCAATCATGCCTTTCAGGGTCTTGTTGAATCTCTCCACAAGACCGTTCGTCTGGGGGTGATAGGGTGTGGTGAACTTGTAAGTTACCCCACACGCATCCCACAGAGACTTCATGTATGCAGACATGAAGTTAGTGCCTCTATCAGACACTATTTCCTTGGGGAATCCCACACGGGTAAATATCCCCATCAGGGTCCTGGCCACCACTGGTGCAGTTACTGTCCTTAGAGGGATTGCCTCTGGGTAACGGGTGGCATGGTCCACCAAAACCAGGATGAACCTGTTGCCTAAGGCAGTTTTGGGGTCCAAGGGACCAACAATGTCGATGCCCACCCTTTCAAAGGGGGTGCCAACGACAGGAAGTGGAATCAGGGGGGTTTTAACCCTTTTTCCTGCTTTACCACTGGCCTGGCAGGTAGGACAGGATCTGCAGAATTTGTCTGAGTGTGTCCTCATTTTGGGCCAATAAAAGTGTGTGACAAGCCTGTTAAAGGTCTTGCCCTGCCCCAAATGTCCTGCCAGGGGAATGTCGTGAGCCAGACCCAGTAGGAAGGTTCGGTAACATTGGGGGACCACCAGCATACGTGCTGCCCCAAAGCCCGGAACCTTAGGCTCACTGTAGAGGAGATCATTCTCCCAATATAGGTGGTGATCGCCAGAGGCGTCGCCGGCTGCCTGGTTTGAGGCTTGTTTCCTCATACCTTCTAGAGTGGGACATTCTTTCTGCGCCTTGCAGAATTCCTCCCTGGTGGGTCCACCCTCAACTTGCCAGCCAGCAAGCTCAGGTAAGTCACCTAGGGCGGCGATGTCTTCCCCAGTTGGCTCGGAAGCCTCCTCCTCAGGAGCCCCGTCAGCCACTGTGGGAACAGCGGGGGCCGGTTTCCCGCACCCCTGGTCCCTCCTCCTGGCAGCTCTCTGGGCCATCGTTCCAGGCTCCAGATGCCCTTGACTGCCCTCTCGGTCAGCCATGGACCGTGTGGTCATGCAGACCCACTCAGGTAACCCTAACATCTCCAGGTGAGACCTGAGCTCTACTTCTTTCCAGGCAGTGTGCTCAAGGTCATTGCCTAACAGACAATCTACAGGCATGGCAGGACTCACAGCTACTTTCAGAGTACCAGAGACCCCCCCCCACTCAAAGGGAACCAGAGCCACCGGTAGGTGACTCTCGCGATTGTCAGCGACTCTGACCTGGTGGAATGCATTAGGTACTATCTGCTCTGCTGACACCAGCTGACTCTTGATAGTAGTCATACTGGCTCCTGTGTCACGCAGAGCCTCCACCCTCTGCCCATCAATGGTGACCCACTGCCGGTACTTGGAAGTATTTCTGGGCATGTGGGCCTTGGGCACCATTTCTCCTTCTCCCAGGGACACTAGGGAAATCTCTACCTGCTCCCCAAAGCTAGTTGGGTCCATCTCCCCCCGAGTGCTACACTAGTCAACCCAGGTGCCTGTCCGGTAGTGGACGGTGCCCTCTTGGGGCACTGTGGATCGCCTTTGTAGTGACCATATTGGTAACACTCCATGCATTTGGGGCTAGACTTTCCTGACCTGTCAAATGTCCCTGGCTTTTTCCCAAATTTGGAAAAGGAAGGGTTGCCACCCCCTCCCTGGGAATTCTTTTGGGGGCCTTTAGAGAGTTCCTTATCTGTAAGTTTATCTCCCCCCTCTTTCTTCTGTTGGGAACCCTGACCACCTTTGTGGGAGTCCCCCCCAGGTACCTTTTTGGACACTCTGGTGCTAACCCAGAGGTCCGCCTCCTCAGCAAGCTTCCTGGGATCAGTCAGCTTACTATCCACTAGGTGCTGGCGCAAATCTGTATAAGTAACATTAAGCATATGCTCTCTCAGGATCAAGTCATATAAACCTTTATAATCTGCTACTTTGTTGCCCCGCACCCATCCATTCAGTGCCTTACTAGAGAAATCAAAGAAATCTACCCATGTTTGTGTGGTTTGTTTGGTGCTGTCCCTGAACCTCTGACGGTATCCCTCAGGGGTCAGCCCAAACTTGGCAAGTAAAGTGGCTTTCTGGAGTGGGTAGGTGTTTTGATCCGGTGGATCCAATGTGAGAAGTGTGTCCCTCCCCAATGGCGGCACATAACCCCACATAGCTACCCCCCATTGCCCTTCAGGAACCTCATGAGCCCTTAGTGCAACTTCATAAGCAGCTAACCATTTATCTATGTCATCTCCCACCACAAAACTGGGCACCACATTTTTTGGGTATACGAACCTTCTTTTCTCCAGCAGGTCCTGTCTGTATGCTGCCACCATTATTGCTGGATTCAGACTGTCTTGCCTTGATCTCCAGCTCCTTGAGACTCAGTTCATGAGCTAACAATAGTTTCTTTTCAGCCAAAGCTCTTTCAGCTTCCACTTGTTTGGCTGCTCTTTCAGCTTCTGCTTGTTTGGCTGCCCTTTCAGCTTCTGCTTGAATCTGTTTGGCTGTCCTTTCAGCTTCAATCTGTTTGGCTGCTCTTTCAGCCTCAGCTTGTTTGGCTTCTCTTTCTGCCCTCCTCTCCTCCTGTTGTGCCTCAATTTTCAGTTTTGCCATTTGCAATTGGAACTCCCTTTCCTCTCTCCTTTCCTCTGCGGTCAGGCTTTGCATGGAGACACTGCTCCCTGGTCTGGAAGGGTGCACAATTGCAGTGGTAACACCATCCATAGATAGTGAAAATCCTTCTGAGGGGCCATTTTCTGGCTCCTCTTCCTCATCATCCTCTAAATGGGCTTCTGCCCAGGCCCTCAGCGCCACTTGAAAGTCCTCCTTTCTGGAGGCCCCTTGGGTGGGTACCCTTAATGCCCTGCAGAATCCTCTTAGTTGTTTGACCGTGTATGTATCCAACTGGACTAGGTCAAAGTCCCCTGTCTGAGACCCAGTCAGAGACATGTTGAGTGAGGATTTAGTTTTTGAAAATTGTCAGGAAAAAACGGATTTTCAAAAAGAGATAAAAACCAAGTTGACCTTCAACTGTGGGTAGGTAGTGAAATACTTAGCTACTGTATGTCACTGCACAAATACAAGTCCTATCCTCACCGCTGATCACCAATGTTAGAAATGGGGTTTTTGGTTGGCAGTCAGGTTACCCTCTGTCCAAGCAAAAGCCCTCACTCTAGTCAGGGTAAGTCACACACTATCCAAGATTATCCTGTGCCCACCCTCTGGTAGCTTGGCACGAGCAGTCAGGCTTAACTTAGAAGGCAATGTGTAAAGTATTTGGGCAATAAGTCATACAATACCACCATATAACACCACAAAAATACACCACACAGTGTTTAGAAAAATATATAATATTTATCAGGATAATTGTAGGTCAAAAAGAATAAAGATGCAATGGAAAATTGTAGAACTATCACAGGAAAGTGATATAAAGTGTCTTAAGTCTTTAGAATGCAATACAGTGTCTTTCAAGCACAAAGTACCTGGTTTCTGGTGGAAAATCTCCTCAGAGGGCCACAGGAAAAGGGATGCGTGGAAAAAGGGGTGTGTGCGTCGATTTCTCCTTAGCACACAAAGACTTGCGTCGTTCTTTTCCACGCGGGGAAGTCGGGCGTCGTTTTCCGGCGCGCAGACAGTCTCTTTTTGTGGATCGCGGGGATTACCAGATGTCCCGGGTCTGTGCGTGGATTCTCCTGCTTGTTTTCCGGCTGCGCGTCGTTCTGCGGGGCTGCGCGTCGAAGTTTCGATCTCACGGTAGGCGTCGCGTCGATTTCTCCTTGGAAGTCGGGCGGCGTTGTCCTTGCGAGGCCGTGCGTCGAAAGTTTGGTCTCACGGCAGGCGTCGCGTCGATTTCTCCTTGGAAGTCGGGCGGCGTTGTCCTTGCGAGGCCGTGCGTCAAAGTTTCGCACTCACGGTAGGCGTCGCGTCGATTTCTCCGGGAAAGTCAGGCGGCTTTGTCCTTGCGAGGTTGTGCGTCGAAGTCTCGATCGTCCCGAGGGCGTCGCGTCGATCAGCGTCGGTGTGCGGCGTTTTTCTCGCCGCGAAACAAGCTGTGCGTCGAAATTTTCGGCGCACGGAGCGTCCAAGTGAAAGGAAGAAGTCTTTTTGGTCCTGAGACTTCAAGGAACAGGAGGCAAGCTCTATCCAAGCCCTTGGAGAGCACTTTCACAGCCAGACAAGAGTTCAGCAAGGCAGCAGGGCAACAGCAGGACAGCAGTCCTTTGTAGAAAGCAGACAGGTGAGTCCTTTGAGCAGCCAGGCAGTTCTTCTTGGCAGGATGTAGTTTCTGGTTCCGGTTTCTTCTCCAGCAAGTGTCTGATGAGGTAGGGCAGAGGCCCTGTTTTATACCCAAATGTGCCTTTGAAGTGGGGGAGACTTCAAAGAGTGGCTAAGAAGTGCACCAGGTCCCCTTTCAGTTCAATCCTGTCTGCCAGGGTCCCAGTAGGGGGTGTGGCAGTCCTTTGTGTGAGGGTAGGCCCTCCACCCTCCCAGCCCAGGAAGACCCATTCAAAATGCAGATGTATGCAAGTGAGGCTGAGTACCCTGTGTTTGGGGTGTGTCTGAGTGAATGCACAAGGAGCTGTCAACTAAACCTAGTCAGACGTGGATTGTAAGGCACAGAAGGATTTAAGTGCAAAGAAATGCTCACTTTCTAAAAGTGGCATTTCTAGAATAGTAATATTAAATCCGACTTCACCAGTCAGTAGGATTTTGTATTACCATTCTGGCCATACTAAATATGACCTCCCTGCTCCTTTCAGATCAGCAGCTGCCACTTCAATAGTGTATGAGGGCAGCCCCAATGTTAGCCTATGAAGGGAGCAGGTCTCACAGCAGTGCAAAAACGAATTGAGGGTTTTTTACACTACCAGGACATATAACTACACAGGTACATGTCCTGCCTTTTACCTACACAGCACCCTGCTCTAGGGGATACCCAGGGCACACATTAAGGGTGACTTATATGTAGAAAAAGGGGAGCTCTATGCTTGGCAGGTACTTTTAAATGCCAAGTCGAGGTGGCAGTGAAACTGCCCACACAGGCCTAGCAATGGTAGGCCTGAGACAAGGAAAAGGGGCTACTTAAGTGGGTGGCACAATCCGTGCTGCCGGTCCACTAGTAGCCTTTAATCTATAGGCCCTAGGCACCTGGAGTGCACATTACTGGGGACTTATAAGTAGATTAAATAGTTCAATCAGGTATGATCCAAAGTTACCATGTTTACAGAGAGAGAGCATATGCACTTTAGCACTGGTTAGCAGTGGTAAAGTGCGCAGAGTCTAAAAACCAGCAAAAACAGTATCCACAAAGTGGAGGGAGGCAGGCAAAAAGTTAGGGGTGACTACCCTAAGGCTGTCAGGTCTAACACAGACATATGCAAATACCATTTTTAATAGCTGTCCCTTCAACACCTCCAGGTAAAGTAAGCACTATATAAATACACTTACAAATAAAAGCACACACTTCACAGTGCAGTTGTTAACTGTTTGCACTTCCACACAAAAAGAATAATGTTAGTCATCACAAAGCCAGAACCAGTATCTTTTACAGTTGTAGATTACCCTTTACTTTGCAGATCTACTGTAGCGCACATTTCCATGTCATTCAGGAAGCAGGCGCCCTGGCACGAAGGCTTCTTTAGCTGTCTGTGTGTGGCTTCGTTTCACAGCATAGGAGACTCAATAAATCAAAGTTCAGCTGAGGCATTTTAATGATTGGACCGAGGAAGTGAGGCTGGGGGAATGTGCGATCACCCGCCAGGACTCCATGCCCCCCCCGGCGGTTGCGACCCACATATTGTAGACCTCTGTTCTAGAGGAATTGGCCATTTAGTATGGGAATCACAATTATTCAATATCTGCTGGAGGTAGGTTGACTGGCAGACGATATGGGACTGGTTTTGGTCAGGCTGGAATGGAAGGATTGGCAGTGGAGAGGCTCAATGAACAAAACAGGGTGGGTGACTGTGAGCCGCCCTGGTCCCCCAGTTCCCCAGTGATGATGTGAGTAGTTGCACCTTTCTCACCATTGGTGAACACCCACAAAACTATAAATGCACGACTTTTGACAATCCCTTTGAATGCATTTTCACACCTAATTTGCTCGTGTAGGTTTAGTTACGGTTAATATTACATTAATTGTGCAAATTGTGCACTAAAAACACTCCTCCATAAAAAAAAAAAAGAATAACAAATAAAAGAAACAGAAAGGCATATTGGTGATACAGTAACCAGGAATGTAAGTCATCTAATTTAGAAAGTTGTTTTGACGAGCGTGCGAAAATTAATAAAGAAAGGCTTTCTAAAGATGTAAAGGAAAAGCTGCAATGGGAGCAATATTGGAGTACAGCTGATTTTTATTTTTTTTAAAGTGGAAGGACTGGGTTTGAACAAAGTGCAACTAAAGGAAGATTCATAAATAATCATGATGATCACACTATAAGAAACTAAGGGCCAGATGTATCATAGTATCGTTTTGCATTTCCTAAATAGTGAATTTTCAGAAATCGCTATTTGAGAAATGCAAAATGGTATGTATGAAAATAGCAAATCCCTATTAATGATTTCTTAAATTTGCAATTGCTATTAGGGAATCGCTATTAGGGAAAGGGACTCCATTCATATCTATGGGCCTGACAGCCCATAGGTGTGAATGGTCTTGCACTTCTTAGTTTGTGAATTCCAGTTAGGAATTTGCAACTTAGGTAATGAAAATCCATGGGTGCTGGGGGTTGAAGGCCCCCTTTGATGCACCCCCCAAAAACATTTTGCACATGTAAAGGGTACACAGGCCCTAAGGGCGACAAAGTATCTGAGTTTGCGTCATATTTTGGGAGTGTCACCCCATCTTGCGTCTTTTAGCGGCAATGAATTGCAAGGTAGACGCTCCCTTCCAAAAACTGATGCTAGCCATCCAGTGCAACATTCACTGTCCGATATAAAAATGACACACTTTATGGAACTGGTCCCAAAAAATGAAGCAAATTCCGATTAGCGTAACATTTTAACAACTGGTCAGACCAGGCGTTAAAATGTGTCCCACACACTACTCCTTAAGGACAACACACAGAAGGAGTATTGGTAACCCCCTGGACAACATGGAGCTGTTAATGCTCCAGCTTAGCACAAGCCGCAGATGACAGCAACGACATCAGGACCTACCAGCACCACCGTAGCTACCCCAAACACCACGACAGCAGCCACAAAGACAGCGCAAATGGCGGGAGAGGATATTTCAACAGTGCACAACCATCCTTGTGCTCAGGGAACAAGATGCCATCAGGACCTACCATCTCAAGCGGGAGACCATTGTACGCTTGATGCACCACATTGCACCAGACATCACTGCAAGGGTGGAAACTCCAACAATTATTTCACCCATTACCAAACTCCTGGCTGTCCTCCATACACTGGCGTCAGGATTGTTCCAGACAACTGTTGCACAAGTGGGTGGCATGTCCCAGCCACCTCCAAAGGTTCTGGATGCAATCATACACCTCACGCCCCACCGCATCTGCTCCCCCGACACCCAGCAACTGCTGCATCAAGCAAAGTTTATACCAAATTGCTGGGTTCCCGCACGTGCTGGGTGCAATGGACTGCACCCATGTCCAACTTGTGACACCTGCGGCAACCAAACACCTCTACAGGAACCACAAGCATGCCTATTCCATAAATGTGCAGGTCATTGTAGACCACTGTGGGCACTTCACAAACATCGTAGCCAAATATCCTGGCAGTGTCCTTGATGCCTACACATTCCAGCACTCCACCATCAACGAGCGGTTCCAGAATGGACAATATGGCAATGGCCTACTCGTAGGTAAGCCACCATACCAAGAATTACACAGACAACACACCAAACTAGTAGGACAAACAATACATACACCACACTAAATAAACATGGACAGGGGAACACAGATGCACAGACAGCAACACATATGTCACATGCCACACTACACCGCACTTAATGCACATCACACACACATACACCCATATGTACATAATACAGCCACAACCTGAATGGCACAACACCTGAAGGACAAGTGCAGCTATGTCTTCTTTGCATACAGAAGCTGGGCCCAACCCACTACAAGTGTCCACTGGTTGACAACGAAATACAGATCCCACACACATTACACCGACAAAGTAATAGCTCAGCGCTGTGAATCCCATTGGCCATGTCAACAGAAAGAAAGTCACATATAGGCACAGCCCCGCGTTTGTCCAGTGGCACCAATATGAAATGCAATCCAAATGTTGCCATCCCCAACTACATATCACCTAAACATACCAGATGTACCCATTGTGTCCACCTTCACCTGTCTGGTGCACTGTGCTGCACACATAGGAATAAACATCACCAGCCATGAATGATCATGTGTAGCAACGGACACCTGACAGCACTCTCACAATCATACCTCATAATTCCACAACTCTCTAACATGACACCATGACTACTGACAATGGACTGAGAGAGGCCAAAGATGCATGTGAATGAGGAGACATGGGACTTAGCAGGACTGGTCAGGCAATGCAGGGCATTACAGAAAAACACATCATTCCCTCTCCTGCCACACAGGAGTCTGAAAACTCTTGCATACATAACTAAACAAACCATACAATGGTACCACACTGTGCCCATGATCCCCATGCAGATACCCATGGCAGCCAGCAATTGACAACAACTAAACTGTGTGGAAGGGGCTATTCCAAGAGAAAATGGTTGAGAATCACATGTTACACATAGAGCAGAACACCTGTGTCATGGCACACAACACACAAAATAGGTTCAAAGTCCCAGACCATCACTCATCTGCAGGTAGAAAGTGAAGGGACTGCGGGACACTTGTCAGAAAAGTGTTGCAGCATTAACAGCAGCGCCACTGTAATCGTGCCCCCTTGCCGCACCCTACTGCCACCAAGTGTCAAGAAAATGGATGTCATAGTTGGACTCTGTATGAGTATTGAGGACATGCCTGACCATGTCATGCACAGTACATAGGGATCCATTCTAAACTATGGTGTGCCCCCTCCAAATGCCTGATCTGTGCAGGTGTTGAAAGTGTCTGTGATAAATCATGTCTAGGAACCTTGGAGAATATTCTGCACCAATTTTGCTAGTCCTCCTATTGTGTGAATCTCACCCTTGTACACATGATGACTGGTACAGGCTTAATCTGCCATAAAGTGTCACTATGTTTTGCACTGTATGCCTAGTGCTACATGGTAACATGGTGACCTGAGTTTGGCCTTGTAAGGCTACCATTGTGTCAATACAAATTACGTTACTGTTGTCTAAGGAGGTGGTATGTTCCACTAACATTAGGACACAGCCTCAAATATAGACAACACAACACATAATTTGCATGGTCCAACTGTCAGCCCATTTTTAATACGACAATCACCAGGTTCCTGATCCACAAATCATGATAGTAATTTCCACCATCACACACCAATGAAACCATTATACAAAACAGGAACACACACAATACCAGATGCAAGTCTGAGTCACCACTCTACCTAAAACTAACATAAGCCATGGCACATATGACACCACAAATATGCATAACAGACACATTCTCACATTCCTTTGCAACCGACCAAGGTTATGGCATCCAGCCATAGGGGATGACTCTTTTTGGCAACCTGACAACAGAGGAAGAGCAGGCATACAATGAAGTGCACAGAATGACACAAAATGTGGTGGAGAGGACATTTGGGCTCCTGAAGTCAAGGTTCAGGTACTTGGCTCTGACAGGAGGAAACCTGTTGTATGTACCACCCATAGAATGCAAGATGATCCTTGTATGGTCAATCTTGCATTACATAATTATTCAAACTAATGTCCCTGGGATAAACTGGTAGATGTCCTTAATGAGGCTAAGGATGGCAATGGTGCAGCACAGGTGGAGTGGGAACAACAAAACACTGCTGCAGGAGTTTGCAGGAGGCAACACATTCTACTGAACTTCTACAGCTAGACACTGTACAACAAAAATCACCCTGTAAATATCAGCATTAAATCACTTTGCACCAGATTGTCCATGGTGTACTCAATCTCTGCTACAAATACCATTGGAAAGTTGAGCAGGTAAAAACCACAACAGTTACAAAGAATGTTGGAACACAGGTTGTGATGTAAGAGGGTCTAGCACATCCCTGCTGCACATCAGTGTCACATAACTCATGCTCATGTGGCTGTCGAAGGCCTAGATCAATGCACCAGAAATACTAAGTGGTGTAATGTAGGCATAGCGCCAATTCCAAACTCTTGCGCCACATCATGGCTATGCCAGACAAGATATATGCAACAGGGACGTACTTACAGTGAGGGTTGAATCAAAATAGTGCACTTCAAAATAAGGAACTAAACTGTGTCACATCTCAGGTGAGTAGCTGTAACGCCTGCACTGAGCAGGTGTAACAAGGGACAACACCATTGGTATCAAGAGACCATCTTGGACGGTCAGGGTAAGGGACAATAGTTTTAGCTGAAACCTACACCGTAAATCAAGTTGTTACATACTGTGAGCGCTATTGGCCCCAACCCTTTCACGTGGTGTGCTGTATCACACATATATCACACACGTGTTGGCTGTGGAGTGCGCTAAGGGTCGCAAGACAAATGGAGCAGCAATGGGTGCTCATCCACTCTCCACACTTATGCCCCATAGTCAGGAATGATCAACAAAAAGGAAGAATGCACTACCACACAAATGTGTGGGTGGAATGTAGGCAGAATCTATAGCACTTCCAAAGTACATTCTTTCACACAACACACAATTGTGTTATCTTGACATATGCCTGCAGCTAATCTGGAAATACATGTAAAGACTGATGTATCTGTGCATGGCCGAGGTAGGAAAGGGTTAGGATTTCCTACAATGGTTGATATGTGTCCACAAGGTAACCCAATATAGTCTGCATGACACCATCACACACCACATGTGAAAACATACCTCTCATTGACACTCACATGCCTGAACAAGAGAAAGTGACCTAGTGGGACCAATACTTTAAAATGTCCAGATCTACCACGTGACAATCTGGTTTGGGATGTGCATGTAAGTCTAGCAATGTCCAAATATGCCACAGACCCATCCTAAATTGTATGGGTGAAGAAGGAGACAGAAATGTTGCATGTGCCAAACCAAATATTCATAGCTGAGATGGCTTCATACAACAAAAATATACGCTAATGGTGAAAGTGACATAGGTTGTGGAATGCAGATGTGAGTGCATACCCATGCACCCCAAAGGGTGTGGAAGAACAGCTGAGAGACTCCCTCATACACTTGGGATACAACATGGGGAGGTCACTTGGACACTACACAAGTGCTGTGGCTGGTGTGCTGTCATGTGGGTGTGTAAGTCATGTAATCTAGCAAAGCCTAGAAATAGGAGGGAAACTATCTCATAGCTATTAGAAGAAGATGTGTACATCTTCAAATTACACAAGTCACACATAGCATCTTGTCCATGTATGACCGGACAATGTTTCTGTAGAAGATGTGTACAAAGAGTAAGCAACCTAAAGAATGCCAGCAATGGAGGACCAAATCTGTTCCAAACAAGATATGCTGGTAATGTTGGAGAGTGTACACACATAGACCAATACTGACTGTGCAACACAACAATGTCACCATGTGATCACCCGACATTCATTCACGGAGGATGTCTAGGTCAGTCCATAACCCATTCATGTTTGCAACAACAATGATGTAGTTGCTTATTGCATACTATTCTGACAGAAGGCAGTGACAGATGACATCATCGGTATCCTGAGTCAGAAACATGAACAATTTACACTAGAGATGCATCCACTAACCAAGCTGCATATGGAAAATACAAACAATGTTCAACCATTTGTGTCAGACCATGCCAATTGATGAGACATAACATACACGAACAAGCAGCCAGACCCCTGTACATGATAGGGCAATCCTGACAGGAAAGAATAATGCCAAGCCATGGGATCGCATTTGTGCAGGTGTCGCTCTGCAGGGGACTTCACATTGTGCTGCTGGAGAGCTATCATGTAGAGGGAAGATCCTCGCCCAACACACCCTAACTCCCATGCTGAAGCGACATTTGTCCCCCGAAAGAAAGCTGCCCCCTGGTTTAATGCTAGCCTTCTGGAAAAGAAAAGAGGTTGTAGGAAACTAGAAAGGAAATGGAGATACACCCAGGATGACTCTGTTAAAAGGAAGTACAAGATCATGATTCGAGATTACCACTTAGAAATTAGGAAAACACAGGCGGCATACTACTCTGGAAGAATTGAGGCAGCAGCTAACTCCCCTAAAGAGATATTCAATGCCTTAAAAGACCTTATTAACCCTGAGGAGGCAGAAAGTAGGGACTTCCCTCAGCAACATGTAGAGGATCTGGCAACCTTCTTTTTAAGCAAAATTCAGAATATTTATGAAGCTTTCCCCACTTTCCAAACTAAAGATCAGGAGACGAGGTATCAGGAGGTGCAGGAGGATATCCTACTAACAAACTTTACTCCCACTAGTCTGGATGTAGTGGTAAAATCACTGAACTCAACAAAATCAAGTTCCCCGTTGGATCCTGCACCCCCCCAGATCTTAGCTATAGGACTACCAGTCTTAGGCCCATTAATTACCAAACTTATTAATACCTCATTAGTCTCTGGTATGGTACCAGACTCATGGAAACAGGCGATTGTTAAGCCTCTTCTAAAGAAATCCAATCTAGATTCGAGGCTACTGAATAATTATAGACCTATCTCACTGTTGCCTCTAATGACTAAACTTACGGAGAAGCAGATACACCTTCAGCTGTCTAAGCTGTTGGAAGAAGGAAAACTCCTACATCCCACTCAGATGGGTTTCAGGCCTAAGCATGGAACAGAAACCGCACTGATTGCCATTACAGAGGAAGCAAAAAAAAGGATGGACAAAGGAATTGAAACCGCGATCATCCTTTTGGATTTGAGCGCGGCATTCGATACAGTTGATCTAAACATCCTCATAGCCAGATTGCGGGGATGTGGAATCGCTGGCACAGCACTAGAATGGATCCGCTCATTTGTACATGGTAGATCCTTTCAGGTGCTGGATAGATCTTACATCTCTAAGCGTACCTTCAGTACTTGTGGTGTCCCTCAGGGGTCGGCCTTGAGCCCGCTTCTTTTTAATGTCTATATGCGGCCTCTGGCAGGGATCGTGGAACCATTTGGACTAAATCTGGTCTCGTATGCAGACGACACCCAGTTGGTTGTCTCTTTCTCTAAAGCTCACCCAGATATGGGTACGGCACTATGGCCTTGCCTGAAAGCAGTGGCTACCTGGATGTCGGGAAGCAAACTGAAGCTTAACGACGAAAAAACTGAGGTGCTGTTCTTTGGGAGAAATATGCCCCTAGTTAATTCCAGCCTACTAGACGGAGCCCCCACCCTACCTCCTCCTAAAAGCCTTATCAAAAGCTTGGGCGTCTGGCTGGATCCCTTATTATCAATGGCTCAACATGCCAACAGAGTAGCAGGCACTTCATTTGCCCTGCTCAGGACATTGAGGAAGGTTTTAACGCTATTACCGTTTCTGGCTTGAAAACTGGTTATTTAGGCGCTGATAGGCTCTCAGATTGATTATGGCAATGCCCTGTTTAAAGGATCACCTAAATATGTTATCCAAAGACTGCAAAGGGTACAGAATGCTGCTGCACGCTTGCTTCTAAACATCCCCAAGCAACACTCTATACGAGCAGGAATCGTGTCCTTACACTGGCTCCATGTAGAGGAGAGGATTCAGTTCAAGGCCCTGTGCCATATTCACAGAGCCATCTTCAACAAGAGTCCTGAAATGCTTAAAACACTGGCTCAGGTCTATACTCCAGCTAGGCCACTTAGATCCTCATCAGCCAACTTGATCATAATACCGTCGGTGAAGAAAGCAAGATGGGGAGGAAGATCACTGGCAATTCAAGGTGCTTTGCTCAGGAATAACCTGCCTCTCAATATAAGATCTAACTCTCAAGAGACTTCCTTTAGGAAGGACTTGAAGACCTGGCTATTTAAAATCTAAACTCCTCTACGAACATAAATAGCTCACTTCCGCTATGGCAATACAAGCGCTACGAGGCCTTCGGGCAGTTAGGCGCTATATAAATAAGTATAACATAACATAACATAACATAACATAACTCATGACACAGTCATGGGCCTGATTGCATGTGCACAGTGGACTGAGTGAGTGGAGCAGTGTCAACCTGCATCAAAACATGCAACCATGGGTCTGTGCGGGTACACCTAGCCCGACAGTAGCAAATATGACTAGGGTGCCATCACTGCTTGACTGCAACCCTGATACACAGTTGTATGCCATTGTATGTAACAGTCAAGGCAAACATGTTGTGGTCGATTGTATGTACCAAGTTTGTGGCTTGCACACATATGTCTGAATTCTCAGCACACATCTACCACTTCAATAGTACAGGCCTGGTAATGTGAATTAGAGTGTGCACAAATGTCTACTTTCCACTAATGAGCATGTATTTGTATCACAAGATCATATATAGACTTAAATTACCTTCAGATATGTTCCCATAGAGGGAAGCATAGGTGGCCTTGATATGACTACACAGCCATGAAACTTTGGCCAACATATGTCCATGCTGGAAAATAGATTTGTGTGGTTTCAAATCACATTAACACACCACTTTGGCATTCATTCCACATTTTATACTACACATGTCATCCCATACACGTCACATAACAACCTTAATTGAGTACACCATCTCCTGCATCATAGATGCATCAATCAATCAATCAATCAGTTTTTGTAAAGCTCAACTACTCACCCATGAGAGTCTCAAGGTTCTGGTGGTGGGTCTGGGTCTAATTTGAAAAGCCATGTTTTGAGGGGGTTTTTCTGAAGATGGTGAGAGGTGGGCTTTGTCTGAGGTGTGTGGCAGATTGTTCCAGCTCTTGGCTGCGAAGCATGCAAAAGATCTTCGTCTGGTGGTTGTTTACCCGATGCATGTGACAGTAGCTAGCACCTGCTTGGCGGAGTGGAGGGGGCTGGCAGGGTTATGGAAGGAGATGCGATGGTTCAGGTAGACCGGTCCAATGTTGTGCAGGGCATGTAGGTGTGGGTGAGTAAATTGAAGTTGATTAGCTTCTCTACTAGGAGCCAATGGAGGGTCCTCAGGCTTTGTGAGATGTGTTCTTGGCAGGGTAGGTTCAGGACGAGTCTTGGAGCAGCGTTTTAAATGAATTGTAGTTTCCTGATGTTCTTTGTTGGGGTGCCGGCATAGAGCAGGTGGAGTGCTGAGCGATGTGGGCCACCAGGAGTCATTCTAGGCTGAGGTGGAGTTTCCAAAGATGATGAGCTTGGTCTTGTGCGAGTTGAGCTTGAGGCAGCTCTTCCTCATCTAGGTGGCGACGGCTTTCATCTCGGTGTGAAAGTTCCTCTTAGCTTTGTCCCGGTATTCAGTGAGGGATATGATGAGCTGTGTGTCATTGGCGTATGACACAATGTTCATTTCGTGGTCTCCGACGATGGCTGCTAGCGAGGCCATGTATATGTTGAAGAGTGTGTGGAACCATTCGTTACACGTGTAGCATACTATCATGAAACCTGAACCATACAACACACCACAGCGTGGACACACGTGCACTCACATTGCCATGGGTTACGTGAAGTCAACCCAGCTGTAGACCACTGCATCCTCTGAGTACGATTTGTCAAGGGTATCAAATGCAAGAACCTCTATTGGACATAGCCCATCATATCTAAATTGGTTTTGTCATACGTACATTTGGAAATCAGACATGACAATGTGGTAGACCCACAAGTATGTATTACATCACATATGTACGCTCCCAGTACACATGTGGTAACATGTATGTGGAAAAAGACTACCAACACATGCACATATGCAAATGGTATCAGTCATCGCATGCATTTCACACACATATGGTAACACATTCTGATGTTATCATAACAATATTAATGCACATGTTCACACATGTAGCTATACCATACTAACTACATACATGCATAGCCTCTGAAACAAGATATGTATATCTGGGTGCACTGTCAGCCTTTCCAACAAAATCCACGCATTCCTGTCATGCATCAGTTTTTTTTACGCAAACGGCAATACTCCACACTACGCTAATCAAGAAAATGACACCTGGCCCCTGCACATCAACCAAAAGTCGACAGTGTTGGAAAATGGGTTATTGGTAAGGGCAGATAAGTACCTACACTTAGCCATAGGCCACCAACCTCCACTCAGGTCCAGTTAGGTCTCAGTAAATTAAACCCAGCTCAACCCTTGGTAGCTTGGCAACGAGCGACAAGGCTTAACTTAGGGGACAGAGTGTAAAGCATTCAAATATCACAAAACAGTAATTAAATAAAACACAGGAAACAGTTTAAAAATCCAAAACCAATTTACAAAAATAGATTATAATTTTATCTTTAAACTGATACAAAACCGAATAAAATAGGATAAGGGGAACCAGAGATACGGATTTTTAAAGAATTATTGTTTTCTAGCGCCTAGAAACAAAAAAAAAACAATCTGGTCATCTAGTCGCACTTCGACCTGGGCAAAGTCAAAGTTTAAGGCCGACCGCGATGGAGCCCGGCTCGGCTACAGCCCGCGGGAGGCCTCGGTCAAAAGTTTACCTTCACACTTAGTAGTTTTTCTGAAGATTTTCTTCAGCGGGACGAATCTGCCAGTCCAAACCGACCTCCTGGAACCCCTCTACGGATACGCGTCGCGGGAGCTCTCTGTGGAGAGTTTTACCTTCGGACTTAGTCGTTTTTTCAAGGGGAAAATCCTTCGACCGGGGTAAACCTGGATCTTGATCCGATGTCCTTGGAGCCCTCCTCGGATACGCTGGCTGGGAGGTCCCGGTCAACTTTCTACGTTCTGACTTAGGCCCATATTTACACTGTTTTAGCGCCGCATTTGTGCTGCCTTTTGCCGCAAAAATGGCACAAACTTACAAAATGCAATTGTATTTTGCAAGTTTGCGACGTTTTTGCATAAAAAAAAAGACGCAAATGCAGCGCTAAAACAGTATAAATATGGGCCTCAGTCTCTTTTTTTGAGATTTTCTTCACCGGGACGAACCTGCAAATCAGGCCAGGTAACGGTTGAGGCAAGCCGGCTAGAGTTGCCGCGGCGGGTCGGTCCTGCTATTGAGGTTTTTTTCAAAAGTTCTCCAAACTTTTCCAAAGTTCTGGATCTTCTCCCAGTTGTTCCTTTAACCCCTTCGCTGCCAGGCCTTTTCCCCCTCCTGTGCCAGGCCTTTTTATGCCCATTTGGAATAGTTCTCGCTTAGGCCCTCATAACTTTTTGTCCACATAAGCTACCAAAGCCAAATTTGCATCCTTTTTCCCCAACATCCTAAGGATTCTAGAGGTACCCAGACTTTGTGGGTTCTCCTGAAGGAGGCCAAGAAATTAGCCAAAATACAGTTTAAATTTTGTTTTTCAAAAAGAAATGGGAAAAAGGACAGCAGAAGAAGGCTTGTGGTTTTTTCCCTGAAAATGGCATCAACAAAGGATTTGTGGTGCTAAAATCACCAGCTTCCCAGCTTTCATAAACAGGGTGACTTGAATCAGAAAACCCAATTTGTCAACACAATTTTGGCATTTTACTGGGACATACCCCATTTTTACGATTTTTTGTGCTTTCAGTCTCCTTCCAGTCAGTGACAGAAATGGGTGTGAAACCAATGCTGGATCCCAGAAACCTAAACATTTCTGAAAAGGGTCACTTGTGTAGATCCTACAACGGTTTCCTGCAGAAAATAACAACTGAAATAAAAAAATATTGAAATCGAGGTGAAAAAAACAGCAATTTCTCTCTACGTTTTACTCTGTAACTTTTTCATGCAATGTCAGATTTTTGAAAGCAATATACTGTTACGTCCCCTGGACTCTTCTGGTTGTGGGGATATATAGGGCTTGTAGGTTCATCAAGAACCCTAGGTACCAAGAGCCAATAAATGAGCTGCACCTTGCAGTGGGTTTTCATTCTATACCGGGTATACAGCAATTCATTTGCTGAAATATAAAGAGTCAAAAATAGGTATCAAGAAAACCTTTGTATTTCCAAAATGGGCACAAAATAAGGTGTTGAGGAGCATTGGTTATTTGCACATCTATGAATCCTGGGGTGCCCATACTAGCATGTGAATTACAGGGCATTTCTCAAATAGAAGTCTTTTTTACACACTGTCTTATATTTGGAAGGAAAAAATGTAGAGAAAGACAAGGGGCAATAACACTTGATTTGCTATTCTATATTTCCCCAAGTCTCCAGATAAAAATGGTACCTCACTTGTGTGGGTAGGCCTAGTGCCCACGACAGGAAATGCCCCAAAACAAAACGTGGACACATCACATTTTTCCACAGAAAACAGAGGTGTTTTTTGCAAAGTGCCTACCTGTGGAATTTTGGCCTCTAGCTCAGCCGGCACCAAGGGAAACCTACCAAACCTGTGCATTTTTTAAAACTAGAGACCTAAGGGAATCCAGGACGGGGTGGCTTGTGGGGCTCTCACCAGGTTCTGTTACCCAGAATCCTTTGCAAACCTCAAGATTTGGCTAAAAAAAGACCTTTTCCTCACATTTCGGTGACAGAGATTTCTGGAATCTGAGAGGAGCCACAAATTTCCTTCCACCCAGTGTTCCCCCAAGTCTCCCGATAAAAATGGTACCTCACTTGTGTGGGTAGGCATAGCGCCCGAGACAGGAAATGCTCCAAAACACAACGTGGACACATCACATTTTTCTACTGAAAACAGAGGTGTTTTTTGCAAATTGCCTACCTGTGGATTTTGGCCTCTAGCTCAGCCGGCACCTAGGGAAACCTACCAAACCTGTGCATTTTTGAAAACTAGAGACCTAGGGGAATCCAAGACGGGGTGACTTGTGGGGCTCTCACCAGGTTCTGTTACCCAGAATCCTTTGCAAACCTCAAAATTTGGCTAAAAAAACACCTTTTCCTTTACATTTCGGTAACAGAGAGTTCTGGAACCTGAGAGGAGCCACAAATTTCCTTCCACCCAGTGTTCCCCCAAGTCTCTGGATGAAAATGGTACCTCACTTGTGTGGGTAGGCATAGCGCCCGCGACAGAAAATGCTCCAAAACACAACGTGGACACATCACATTTTTCTACAGAAAACAGAGGTGTTTTTTGCAAAGTGCCTAGCTGTGGATTTTGGCCTCTAGCTCAGCCGGCACCTAGGGAAACCTACCAAACCTGTGCATTTTTGAAAACTAGAGACCTAGGGGAATCCAAGATGGGGTGACTTGTGGGGCTCTGACCAGGTTCTGTTACCCAGAATCCTTTGCAAACCTCAAAATTTGGCTAAAAAAACACATTTTCCTCACATTTCGGTGACAGAAAGTTCTGGAATCTGAGAGGAGCCACGAATTTCCTTCCATCCAGCATTCCCCCAAGTCTCCGGATAAAAATGATACCTCACTTGTGTGGGTAGGCCTAGCGCCTGCGACAGGAAATGCCCCAAAACACAACGTGGACACATCCCATTTTTTGACAGAAAACAGAGGTGTTTTTTGCAAAGTGCCTACCTGTAGGTTGTGGCCTCTAGCTCAGCCGGCACCTAGGGAAACCTACCAAACCTGTGCATTTTTTAAAACTAGAGACCTAGGGGAATCCAAGATGGGGTGCCTTGTGGAGCTCTGACCAGGTTCTGTTACCTAGAATCCTTTGGAAACATCATATTTTGCCAAAAAAACACTTTTTCCTCACATTTCAGTGACAGAAAGTTCTGGAATCTGAGAGGATCCACACATTTCCTTCCACCCAGTGTTCCCCCAAGTCTTCCAATAAGAATGGTACCTCAATTGTGTGGGTAGGCCTAATGCCCGCAAAAGGAAATGCCCCAAAACACTCTCTGGACACATCAAAATTATCAAATACAAAACTACCTGTTTTTGCGGGGGTGCACCTGTGTTTTTGGTCCTGGGCTCAGCAGCCATACAGGGAAACCTACCAAACCCAGACATTTCTGAAAACTAGACACCCGAAGGAGACCAGGAAGGTGTGACTTGCGTGGATACCCCAGTGTTTTCTTACCCAGAATCCTCAGCAAACCTCAAATTCAGCTAAAAAAATCACATTTTTCCCACATTTCTGTGTGGGATCACCCACAGGACAAATTTCCTACCACCCAACATTCCCCTCAGTCTCCCGGTAAAAATGATACCTCACTTGTGTAGGTGGGCCAAGTGCTTGTGACAGGGAACAGCCAAAAACATGTCAAAATTAAGGGGGAACCAAAGCGGGTCCAAAAGGGCAGTTTGGAAAAAAAAAAATTTTGACTGACAAATGGGGCAGAATTTCTATCGGTATAGATGAGACAATGCTGGGTGGTAGGAATTTTGTGGATTCCTGCAGATTCTGGTAGGTTCCATCACAAAAATGTGTGAAAAATGTGTGATTTCCAGCAAAGTTGGAGGTTTTCAGGGCATTGTGGGTAAGAAAATGGTGCAGGGTGCATTTGAAGCACACCACTCTGGACTCACTCAGATGTTTAGTTTTCAGATGTGTCTAGGTCTTGTGGATTTTTCTACATGGCAGCGTCCCAAAGTCCAAAAAGTGCAGCCCTCACCATTCCAAGTGGGACGATTTTGAGAGTTACCCAAGCTCTCATGGCCCAAATGTAAAACCAAAACCCCAAATAATCAAATGTCCACTTGCTTGCCGTGGGATAATATGTTTTAGTGTGCGGGGGAGAGCTGAAAGACTGTTACCCCCTTCAGTTGGGGTAGGGGCATAACCATGCCCATACTGGTACGTAGCCACCACCCCACTATTTTTTTTTAATTCCCTGGCATTTAGTAGACTTCCTGCCTCCGGGGTGTGGATAGGGGGTAATTGCCCCATCTGCCCACTGGTGGGCAGAACAACTTGGCCCCATTTATTTGCGGTGGGGGTATGACCATACCCCCAACCTCTTATTTTGAAAAAAAATCTTCCCTGGTCTCTGGAGGGGT
Organism: Pleurodeles waltl; assembly: GCF_031143425.1. Taxonomy (NCBI): domain Eukaryota; kingdom Metazoa; phylum Chordata; class Amphibia; order Caudata; family Salamandridae; genus Pleurodeles; species Pleurodeles waltl. Next base: position 1,657,971,466 of record NC_090444.1, on the reverse strand, counting down.
TTCTGCCCCCCTTGGGGGCAGATGGGCCTTCCACAAATAAGCCGATCTGCCCCCAAGGGTGGCAGATGTGGCCAACAGTAATGTGCCTCCATGGGGAGTGACCCTTGCCCAAGGGGCTGCCCCCCCCCAAACAAAACACACACACCAATCCCTGGTGCCTAAGTGGTTTCTGCCACCCGGGGGCACATCAGCCTAATAGAAATAGGCTGATCTGCCCCAAGGGGAGCAGAAATGACCTAAAATAAATGTGCACCCCCAGGGGGAGCGACCCTTGCCTAAGGGGTCACTCCCCTTGCGTGAAATTGATGCAAAAAAAAAAATCCCTGGTGCCTAGTGGATTCTGCCCCACTTGGAGGCAGATCAGCCTAATAAAAATAGGCAGCTCTGCCCCCAAGGGGGGCAGAAATGGCCTAAAATAAATTTGCCCCCCAGGGGAATGACCCTTGCCTAAGAAGTCGCTCCCCTTGCGTGAAATTTTCACAAAAAATAAAAATCCCTGGCGTCTAGTGGTTTCTGCCCCCCGAGGGGCAGATTGGCCTAATAAAAATAAGCCGATCTACCCCCATGGGGGGCAGAAATGGCCCAAAGATAATTTTGCCCCCAGGGAGCGACCCTTGCCTAAGGGGTCGCTCCCCACATATAAAAAAAATAAAACAAAACAAACAAACCAAAAATCCCTGGTGCCTAGAGGTTCCTGGCCCCCCTGGGGGCAGATCAGTCTAATTACAATATGCCGATCTGCCCCCAAGGGGGGCATAAATGGCCTAAAACAAATTTGCCCCCCCAGGAGAGCGACCCTTGCCTAACGGGTCGCTCCCTTCAAGAGAATCTGACAAAAAAAATCCCTGGTGTCTAGTGGCTTCTGCCCCCGGGGGGGCAGAAACAGGCATAAAATTATTTGCTCCCCTGGGGAGCGTCCCTTGCCTAAGGGGTCGCTCCCCACAAATAAAAACCACAAAAAAGCAAAAAATAAATAAATCCCTGGTGTCTAGGGGAGTTTCTGCCCCCCTGGGGGCAGAAACAGCCAAAAAACAAGTTGCCTCTCCTTATCAAGTAAATAAAAATAAAAAATTCCCTGCTGTCTAGTGGCATTTCTGCTGCCCAATCGCATCGCAATCGGGCAGCAGAAATGCTCAGAGAAGCCTGAAAGGAGAGGAAAGGCCTTTCCTCTCCTTTCAGGCTTCTCTGCCCCTCCACGTGATCGGAGAAGAAATGCTTTGCATTTCTCCTCCGATCGGGCGCTGGAAGCTGAGCTTCCAGCGCCGGAAGGAAGGCCTCTGATGAGGTCAGTGCGCGAAAGCTCACTGACGTCCTCAGACGCCATGGGAGGGTCACGGGGGGCGAGGGTGGAAGGGTAAGCGATTTCCCTTCCATCACTGCCTAGGGGAGGGGTGTGCCCGGCCACCGGGGAGCGCTAGCGCTCCACCAAGGGGCACATAGCATGACGAGGTGATCTCGTCCAAGGCACCGGGGAACCGGCACCTTGGACGAGATCACCTCGTCCTGGGCACAGTACGGGTTAAGGTTCTTTTGGGGTCCACAGCTCACCCCAAGGTTCCAGAAGCTCTGAGATGATCCTTGGGGGGTGTGGACTACAACTCCCAGAATGCATCTGGCGCAAACTCCTTTTTGGCCACTGGACAGTGGTCAGCTGGTTGATTTCTTCAGGCGTTGTTGCAGGGGACTCTGGTTAGCAATTTTTCACCTGTAGCAAACAGGGAGTCCCTCCTTGAACCAGTTGAAGCTAGGCAAAGTCCGTCTTGTGGTGAAGTCCAAGTGTGCAGCTGGTGCAGTCCTTCAGAGTGCAGGGTCCAGGTACAGGCCAGGGGTCCAGCAGGGCAGTCCTACTTCTTCTGTAGTTCTTCCCTGTGGGGATCTGGTAGGGATCTGAGATGTGGGTGCAGGTCTGCTAGTTTTATCCTTGCTCCTGGGTGACAAGCAGGGGGGTCTTGGTTCTCCAATCAGGGGCAGGGTCCTTCCTCCTGTGATGACCACTTCCTGGGAAGTGTGGCAAAAATCAATCCCAGGAGGCAACATTCCTAAAAAATCCATCATAGCTGAAAATGATTTTGGAAAGTTACATCTGGCTGAGCCCACCCACTGGTGTGGCTAAAAATCATAAACACACCCCTCTCCTGCCCTCTCCTAATCTAATCAAGGGGGCACCTAGTTGTCTGGGGTTGCAGGATGTGGGGGGGTTGCTGGGTTGCTCCAAATGTCCTTCTCTGCCTTTGAAGACCAGTTTGGCAGCCCTCCCCCTTTCTGCCTCACCATCTGCTGAGGGGAGATCCCCTCCCACAGGCACATCCCTTTGTGTGAAGTCAGGCCACTTCACACCTCATAAAGGCAGCCTGGCTGCCAGAGGCTGGCCAATCACAGCACCAAAAAAGAGAAAACGACAGGTAGGGACAAATTTAATCCTGAATTAAATCAACAGTCATTAATTCTGTTAATCCTGAGTTTAATTTCTTTCTCTTATTTATTTCAAAAAAGTATGTAGTCAAAAAGGAACTATGGTTGTGTAATCCAAAACCTAATACACATTACATCAATTACTAAGCTATTGTTTACAATGCTCTCGAGTAAAACACAATTAAATACACAGTGAAAAAAACCTACACAAAGTCATACCCTACACATTTAAATAGTGGTCACTATTATACAACTCCCAATGTGATCCACTTCTATTAACTAAGGCAATGGGCTTTTCATGCACTTAACTATCACCGCATTGTGTATTTCTTTCACACAAGCGTGAACTAGTGCATTTTTAAATTTTTACAATATAGTCCATTTGTTCGGCGAACCCAATGCACTTGTAAGGAGAATGAAGTCAACGCGTTTCGGCCTGCTGATTTAGGGCCTCATCAGGACTGGATAAGGGCACAAGTGATTCTAAAAAACAATTAGACATAGAAAAAGTACTTTCAAATATACATACATTATCCTACATATGTTAAATAAACAAAAATATAGAAGGTGTAGACTCCATGCCAACAGACTGTTTGGTATTCAAACAAACTTTCTTTTATACACATATTAGCTCATTACAGAAACAAAGAATAGGAATATAGAAATAATTCCAGCTTTAAACTCAACCATCTAGTGTTTTTATAATTAACTGTGATACAGTGTTTATCTATATTTATACTTATGTAAATTAGCTTTATTTTAAACGCTTCATGTTATTGTCTTACTTGTGAAAAAAGCCCGGAGACGCCCATTAGTTGTCTCTCGTTCTAGAGCGGTGGGACAAGCTATTATTGCTTATATTTGGCCAAAGAAACCATCGAGGCTCATAAAGCCCACCTGCCAAGGAAGCAAACGGGACCCTCATGAGTGCAAAGGTTCTTATTAAAAGCAAAATTGCTCAACCTAGTGACTAAAACAGTTCACAATATAGCGTCCATCTTACCGGCTACGGAGTGTGCTGGTATCGCTTAGTTCTTCGGCGATACTGTCTCGGAGCGCGTCTTCCGCGTCTGGAAGTTGCTAAGCAACGTCGCGCTCACTAGAGCGTGCTGACGTTAAAAATAGCAACACCCTCCGGGTCAAACGTCAGTCAATTATGCACGTAGCTGCTCACCCTCAAACTAAAGCGGCCATCTTGGAGCAGGTCAAAACGCCTTACTCCAGTTAATTTATACGGGCATAAATGCTACTACGATTGAGAAATCTCGATCTCAATGTAATACCTAAGTATATACCAACTCGATAAAAAGTGGTGTTAATAGGTTGGAGCAAGAATAACTATCTTGGACCACCTATATTCATTCCAGTTGAAGCCTCTATATTCAAAGTAGCCTATCAGAATAATTATTTCGGCCATCTTTACCATCCCTCATTTTTTAACACAAACTTCCTACCGAGGGAGGTTTTAATTCTAGGACTGTTTGAATAGATATTTTAAATCAAACAATGTATCACCCATAACCAAAATATACACTCTTTCTTCAGAACTGAAAAAACAATCATGGCTATACATATCATTCCACGGGCGGCCCATTTTAGCTGCTATTATAAAATATTCAACACACTAAATTGTAGTTCTATGTAACCCGGCCACATTTTAAAGATAGGTTGATAAAAAATTCGAGGTCTCATTTAATTAAAGCCCACATTTCGTCATCATCATTTAATCCAGTTTTTGCTGTGTGGAATTTCTCAATAAATCTTGCTTCCATTTTTAGTAATTTCTTTGTCATTATTGGCCCATCCGGTTTGGGTTGTATTGCCAATAATACTGTCCACCAGATGTCTTCTTCTGTGTGTGTGTAGTCCAAAAAATGTTCAACTAATGGTGCTCCTTTCACTCCACATTTCATTCTTGAACGATGCTGAAGAATCCTGGTTTTTATTGGTTGCGAAGTCTGTCCAATGTACGCTTTTCCACATGGGCACATAATGCAATAGATCACATTTTTAGTATTACAGTTAGTAAAGTCATTTTGAACATGCACTCTACCATTTATTTTAACCTCTTTGGTATCTTGCGTGTATTTGCATGCCAAACATTTGCCACATCTAAAATGCCCTTGGATTGCTGGTAGTTGTAACAGAGTTCTCAAATCTTTCTTTTTTTCTGGTTGTTTTTGCACTGCCTTAACCCATTGATCTTTCAGACTACGTGCCTTCTTGAACGAAAAAAGTGGTTTATCTATATTCAACTCGCTGATTATCTTCCAATTACGTTCGATAATAGATCGTATTTTATTTGCCTTGGGGCTGAATGTGATCACACATGTTAAAGGTACATCTTTTGTCTTTTCTTTTGGGACCAATAATGTTTCTCTAGGAGTAAACCAAGCCCTTTTAGATGCATTTATCACAGCACAGCAGCAAAAACAATGCAGGGCTGATATTGGCAACTTTTCAGGTAAAGTTTAAAACTCTTTACCTGAACAAGTTATATTAAATCCAACAACTGGAAGTTGTGAGATTTATTATAACAATTAATTTGATACCAAACGCTTCTTATATGTCACTTATGGGGACTTTTAAAATTAAAATACAGTCTCCCCATTCTAGCCTATGGAGGCCATTCACTACAATGAGGGAAAAACGAATGTGGCTGTTTCACCTCACCAGGGCTTATAAAACTATTTTTATAAAGTCCCTACTTATGGTTACATGGCACCCAGCCCCAGGGGCACATAGGGCACACCTTAGGGGTGACTTCTATTTTAAAATAAGGTAGTTTAAGACTTTGGAACTACTTTTAATTCCAAAGTTGAATTTGTATATAACTTTAATTTAAAAGCAGCCAGCAAGGCAGGCCTGCCTTTGAAATGACACTGGACACCTCAGCAGTGCACCTGTGGGTGCACTACCTATGCTGGGGTCCCTAAACCTACATGCCCTACCACATACTAGGGACTTATAGGTAGGTTGACTTAGCCAATTATAATTAGCCTAATTTGCATACTGATTTCACATAGAGCACAGGCCCTGGGACTGGTTAGCAGTACCCAGGGTACCATCAGAGTCAGGAAAACACCAGCAAAAAGTGAAAAATGGGGGCAACAAGTTAGGGGGCCTCTGCAATCAACCCTGTTCTCTCACAGACAGGCCTTGTCAGCCTTCATGGGGAGGAGTAATGCGCATGACCGTCATACATCAAAATTGTTGACGCAAATGCCAATACTCCATACTTAGCTATTCAACAAATTGACACCAGGACCCTACACGTCAATTGCAAGTTGACAGGCCTTGTCTGCCTTAATGGGGGAAAAACATGCATGACTGTCATGCGTAAAAAAAAGATGCATATCAGAAAACGTAATGCACACGCCTAGGTAGTGATGAATCAGGACTTCCTTGCTGCATACATGGATCAATTATTTCACTTTCACTTTTACTTTACAGTCTTTTTGTCTGCAATTGTGAGAGGGTGTGAGGAGCTGGTGCTGGTTGAAGAGTAGTGGTTTTTGAGAGTTTTGTGCTGTGTCCTGTTGCTGTCCTGTGCATTTTGTCATTTTTGCGTGTCTTGTGTAGTATTGTCGGGTGTGTGTCTTGGGGTAGCGTAGTCTGTTGCAGTATTTGTGTTTTGTGGGGTAGTATGTTATTATTTTTTGGGCTATTTTAATTGCAGTGGGGGAACTGCAATACATTGGGGAAGGGGAGAGCACCAAGGATGAGTGGAGATGAACTGGGAGGGTTCATATGACTGGCAAACCCCTACCACCCCATGATGGTGAGATTGGGTGGCTGGATCATCCAAGGCTACCCTACAGAGTCACGGAAGCTGCAGTGGGGCAAGGTGCTCCACCACCTATGACGGATATTTGGATTTGTGCGCACTGACTACCAAATAAAGCAGCATTGGGCAGACCTGAGAGCATGAGAGCAAGATCTCCTGGATCACCTGGTGATGTGTATTAGTGAACCAGTATGTAAGTACCCCTTTTTGCATTGCAACATCCACATTTGCAGGTGCATTACAGGGGGACATAAGGTTGACTGCAGCATGTTTTGTCAAGGGTCAGGACAGGAGGTTTTGTGTCTTAAGCAAACTGCATTTAAGAGAGCTTAGCTCTACACCGGGTGCAGACTACTTGCACATTCCTTTTAGTGTACATTGTGTATTAAATATACCCCATATAGTGTCAAATATCAGATACACATGTGCAATGGTGCAAGAGTACATGTTTAATAAGCACAAAAGTGCATGGCCATCATGGTCATTACAGTAATGTAAATGGGGTAAGTAAAGTTGAAATGATGGGAAACATGACGCAGGAGTATTGTCAGTCATGGGTGTTTGTGTGCCGAGAGTCAAGTATGTGCAGAGTGACATGACATTTACACATATGTAAGCAGGAGTGAATGCCTCATCATGCTACATCTGTGTCTTAATATTGTTATGGATAATGTTGCCAATGGAGGAAACTACTACCTAACCATATGTAAAATATTTGACAAGTGCAAGCATTGTGGCAGTGTGAAAGGCTGGTGCCATATGACAGCAGAACCAGTCCTGAGAAATGGAAGCTGTGTATTCCTGCTGTAGGTGGCACCCAAAACATTTAGACTCAATATCAACTTGATTACACTGTGTCTTCATTGGAGTCAACTTATATATCTGCTTAAGGCTGGTTGATTACATGACAGTTCCCATGTCATCAAGTAGCCATTTTCCATTTTGCACGTGTAGAATATTCATGTATGGTGCCAAACAATCCAAGTGCAACCATACTGGCAGGGGTCCCAACATCAGTGTCCTGACATACACCATGGGGTGCCATTTGTAACATATGTCACGCACATGATAGAGGTATGTGTATGTAAATAGGCAAGCAACTCAGTAATTGGCTGCTTCTTCACATAGGTCAACTACAAGAGCCAATATTTTAGCCAATGGCCAGTATCTTGTCCCCCTATATTGTTATACATATGTATCTGCAACATGTACATATGTCTGGCAGCCAAATCTGTTCATGATCATGTATGATTACTACGTGCCACATATGTGTGGAACAGGTGCAGCACAGTGCTGTGCCAACATCAGCAGCACTGCACTACGCTGAATTTGTAACACAGCCCTGCCTTGTATTACTGAGACTACAGGGCAGGCCTGCAACTGCACCACCACATAACTCAGCAGCCTGCGCCAATGGAGGCATACTTGGACCACAGTCAAGTGTGTCTGTGTTGAGGGGAGTGTCTATGTGCAGGTAGGTATCCCTTCCAGGACATAAACAGTCTATAATGGCAATATGCCACTTCTATGTGTGCTGCATAATGCAGCCCACATAGTACTGCTAAGACATCTGTTATGTTATTTTGTTAATGTGGAGGAAAGGACACCTACGAGCACATAAGCAAACATCCATGGCATTTTACCTCTACTGTTTGTGCCTTCAAATGCGGCACACATATACGAAGCAAGAAACAAGGACATATCAATGCATTCCTCAACACTTTGCTATGCTTGCACCACCCCTGGGTTGTTGTTAGTCTTTTGGCGCTGCCAACAAGTAAGATGTCTTCAACATCTGGGGCAGCGTCAAAAGCAATTGCTGTTACAATGGGACAGCCACTGCAACAACTATTGCATGCCACCGATGCAGAATACTGTGACATGCTGCCCCATATGTACATGGAGGCACCACGCAACAAACAGCTCCATAACAGATCCTTGTTCATATAGTGCAGTGAAAAGCACCACAGGGGCGTCAGGGAAAGTGACGCTCTGGTGGTGCCAGGGCCTCAACAATATGGCCGTTTGTCTTACAGACAGAATTGTAATGTTTGACATTTGTTCAGTCCTAACACAGAGTTGACTTGCTTACTCAGCTTAACAAGTTGAATGTGTAACAGTTGTCCATGCACATAAGTGTAAAAGAATCACTAAGCAATGTGTTCCTGTCATGCCTTGTAGGTGGACCTCCATGCTACACACAGTACATGCTACACAACTGGAGAGGTGTCCTAGTTTGAAGACTCTGATGCAGTCAGTAAGTGTCACCTTGTGTGTCACATGTGTCATCCAGAGCTTTGTGTGAGAGAGGGTATGATGTGTGCAAAGTAATGTTAAAATGGCATGTATGACCAATGAGAAGACATCATCTGAGTTAGGATGTAGACATCATGTCTAATGGAATGTACCAACCTGTGCTGCAATGGAATTGTGGGTGTTAGGAAAAGGGAAGCATGCCCACATACACAGTGATGTCAGTCAAGATATGTGTCAGAGGTGCTGTTGATCTGATTAACATGCCTGTTGCCAACATAGTTGTCACAGCATTTTTTACAGCACTGTGTGCCACACATTGCTTTAAGTTACTGAGTAAATGGTACAGATGATGTGTGATAAATTCTCTAGTGGGCTTCTGTAGGAGACACTTGCATGACCGATGCCTCACTACTCTTCAGATATTAAGTGAGACAGCAGCCATGCAAGTAGCCTTATTGTGCTGGCCAACAGTCAGTTGAGTACACAATGAGAATACAACTCTGCTCCAGATGGATGTGGGACATGTCTATGGATTGTAGCAAATGAGATGTGGGCAGATTTACCAACATGATCTACCCATCATGATAATTGTTAGTGAGCTTGGTCACATCACATGTCTGTAGAATGGGGATGACATGCATGTGCACAGGTAGTTCAATTAGAAGGAATACAGTAGCTGCACCCAGTGCAGTGCCACTCTTCCGGTGCCCCTTAGAGTACCCATACAGCCACTGTGTGTGCACTGCATCAGAAGTTTTTTCACACCATACCACAATGTAGGAGGCAATAGGTACAAAATCGGTAGACAATATAGATGTACTGTTCAGGCTTAAGGCAAACAATATGGGCACCCTAACCCTGAACTGTACATAGGTGCCCATCGTAAGAAATTGTGTGCCCCCTTGTAATGGCCGTGCTGAGCAGGTGTTAACCCAATGACACATAAATGATGCATTGGCATTCCTTAGAATTTCTGGTGTCAATTTTTCCTGTCCCCCTACTGGGAGAACCCCACCTTGCATCCATGATGCCTGCCCAAGTCTTGCGGTGGCAGAAGGGATTTCAAAGTGGTGGAATGCATGCATTGGGCCACTTAATGACTATGACACAAGGATTTGGACCTTGTTGGGCCACTTGATCCTCACTAGTATGATGACACAAACATTGAGCAAGGAGGCAGTAGTCCACTTACCTCTGGGCCCTAATGGTCAGCAATGGATAGCCATTAGCCCAGTGACATGTGATAACGCGTCCCGCCCTAGGTAATTTACTTACTCTGGGACTCGTTTTAGGGCAAATAATCTTTTGACCCTGATTGGAGACGCCTTAAGACGAGATATCTATTCAACATTTCAATCAGTAGATCAATAACCTCATCAATATTCACAATCGCAAATCAATCACATTAGTTAATTGACATCAATAAGAATCAAAACACACCATAGCCTTTCAGCTATGAATAACCACACCGAATTTAGTAAGATTTATGATATTTATTCCCTATTTGTTACACTCTACTAGTAAGTTCATTAGTCTCAATACCAGAAAACACATCAACAATGTCACGATATGGCAGCTTGAATAAGACTTCTTCAAAGCAAAGATTATGAACATTAGAACAAAGAACGACGTCAACATAGATTAACTTTAGCAGAGTATAATTAACGCATTTATTCAACAAAGCAAAGATTCAGTAATTTTTCTATTTGTATCCGTTTAGTGAATTCCTTAACTAACCACTAATTAGCATTAGCATGTTGGGCTTCATGCAAAAAAATTTAGTGACACAAATTTTGAAAAACATCTAACTATGGTCTCTACCAAAAGAGCAGTTGGTACCTAGAAAGAAAAGACAAACAGACAATTACAATTTCATTATCATATGGTTACCCTCAGTAATGGGTCAGCATACAGAGTCAGTCTTCGTCCTCAGGACATCAGTTGATTCGCCATCAGCCGGGGTAAGCAGCAAAGTCTCAACAGGACAGGGCAATAAGAAACACTTCCCTCATAAGGAGGAAAAGTAAGTATCGGGCAAGGCAAGGAAGGTGAGGATGGTTTGAAGAATCAAACAGCAAAGTCTTTAAGACAGAGGGGGTTATTCTAACTTTGGAGGAGTGTTAATCCGTCCCAAAAGTGACGGTAAAGTGACGGATATACCACCAGCCGTATTACGAGTTCCATAGGATATAATGGACTCGTAATACGGCTGGTGGTAAATCCGTCACTTTTCGGTCACTTTTGGGACGGATTAACACCTCCTCCAAAGTTAGAATAACCCCCAGAATGTCATAGTAACAGCACAAATGTCCCTATAATGGATCAGTAAAGGCTTAGAATGGCAATGGTGTAGAATGAATTAGAAAATTGGCTTAGAGAGTCCGATTTCTCCTTGTGACATGTCAGTATATCAAGTTCGGCTAACAAGCTTCCAATTTCCAATTGGGCAAAATTTGGTGCATCATTATCTCTGACCAATGATCCGTCGATCACCTTACTAGAATTTTCACTCAAGACAGTTCTCATGTAGTTTATTGGCTCCTGTAATTGACGTCTTCAACAGGTAGAATGTCAGGTAGGAAAAGTTACACTCGCTGTTTCAGTCAATAGTTCCTTTGTCTTAACCAGTTCAGGCGACCTTGCACCTGTTGCGAATTACACTGTTGCATTCGGCAAGAATGTCTCCTTGAACAAGTCGGGTCTCATGAGAATTTACTACGGTTACACACACATCTCTAACTTTTGGAAAAGTACAGTTTCGTCCTTCAGCAAGACAGCACATTGCACGTTAGAAAACACATTCAATATGAGACCAGGCAGCTAGGCCCCGACTCTTGCTAACTAAGGCTTAGTGATTAACCCCTTCGCTGCCAGGCCTTTTCCCCCTCCTGTGCCAGGCCTTTTTTTGCCTATTTGGGGCAGTTCGCGCTTAGGCCCTCATAACTTTTTGTCCACATAAGCTAACCAAGCCAAATTTGCGTCCTTTTTTTCCAACATCCTAGGGATTCTAGAGGTACCCAGACTTTGTGGGTTCCCTTGAAGGAGGCCAAGAAATTGGCCAAAATACAGTGAAAATTTCGTTTTTTTAAAAACAAATGGAAAAAGTGGCTGCAGAAGAAGGCTTGTGGATTTCCCCCTGAAAATGGCATCAACAAAGGGTTTGTAGTGCTAAACTCAGCAGCTTCCTAGCTTTCAGGAACAGGCAGACTTGAATCAGAAAACCCAATTTTGCAACACAATTTTGGCATTTTACTGGGGCATACCCAATTTTTGCAATTTTTTGTGCTTTCAGCCTCCTTCCAGTCAGTGACAGGAATGGGCATGAAACCAATGCTGGATCCCAGAAACCTAACCATTTCTGAAAAGTAGACAAAATTCTGAATTCAGCAAGGGGTCATTTGTGTAGATCCTACAAGGGTTTCCTACAGAAAATAACAGCTGAAAAAGAAAAATATTGAAATTGAGGTGAAAAAAACATCAATTTTTCTCTAAATTTTACTCTGTAACTTTTCCCTGCAATGTCAGATTATGGAAAGCAATATACCGTTACGCCTGGTGGACTCCTCTGGTTGCGGAGATATATAGGGCTTGTAGGTTCATCAAGAACCCGAGGAACCCAGAGCCAATAAATGAGCTGCACCCTGCAGTGCGTTTTCATTCTATACCGGGTATACAGCAATTCATTTGCTGAAATATAAAGAGTAAAAAATTGCTATCAAGAAAACCTTTGCATTTCCAAAAAGGGCACAAGATAAGGTGCTGAGGAGCAGTGGTTATTTGCACATCTCTGAATTCCGGGGTGACCATACAAGCATGTGAATTATAGGGAATTTCTCAAATAGATGTCTTTTTTACACACTCTCCTATATTTGGAAGGAAAAAATGTAGAGAAAGACAAGGGGCAATAGCACTTGTTTTGCTAATCTATGTTCCCCCAAGTCTCCCGATAAAAATGATACCTCACTTGTGTGGGTAGGCCTAGCGCCGGCGACAGGAAACACCCCAAAGCGCAACGTGGACACATCCTAAATTTTGGAAAAAAACAGAGGTGTTTTTTGCGAAGTGCCTACCTGTAGATTTTGGCCTCTAGCTCAGCCGGCACCTAGGGAAACCTACCAAACCTGTGCATTTCTGAAAACTAGAGACCTAGGGGAATCCAAGGAGGGGTGACTTGCGGGATCGGACCAGGTTCTGTTACCCAGAATCCTTTGCAAACCTCAAAATTTGGCTAAAAAAACACATGTCCCTCATATTTTTGTGGCAGAAAGTTCTGGAATCTGAGAGGAGCTACAAATTTCCTTCCACCCAGCGTTCCCCCAAGTCTCCCGATAAAAATTATACCTCACTTGCGTGGGTAGGCCTAGCGCCGGCGACAGGAAACACCCCAAAGCGTAACGTGGACACATCCTAAATTTTGGAAAAAAACAGAGGTGTTTTTTGCGAAGTGCCTACCTGTAGATTTTGGCCTCTAGCTCAGCCGGCACCTAGGGAAACCTACCAAACCTGTGCATTTCTGAAAACTAGAGACCTAGGGGAATCCAAGGAGGGGTGACTTGGGGGCTCGGACCAGGTTCTGTTACCCAGAATCCTTTGCAAACCTCAAAATTTGGCTAAAAAAACACATGTTCCTCACATTTCTGTGGCAGAAAGTTCTGGAATCTGAGAGGAGCTACAAATTTCCTTCCACCCAGCGTTCCCCAAGTCTCCCGATAAAAATGATACCTCACTTGCGTGGGTAGGCCTAGCGCCGGCGACAGGAAACACCCCAAAGCGCAACGTGGACACATCCTAAATTTTGGGAAAAAACAGAGGTGTTTTTTGCGAAGTGCCTACCTGTAGATTTTGGCCTCTAGCTCAGCCGGCACCTAGGGAAACCTACCAAACCTGTGCATTTCTGAAAACTAGAGACCTAGGGGAATCCAAGGAGGGGTAACTTGCGGGGCTCGGACCAGGTTCTGTTACCCAGAATCCTTTGCAAACCTCAAAATTTGGCTAAAAAAACACATGTTCCTCACATTTCTGTGGCAGAAAGTTCTGGAATCTGAGAGGAGCTACAAATTTCCTTCCACCCAGCGTTCCCCCAAGTCTCCCGATAAAAATGATACCTCACTTGCGTGGGTAGGCCTAGCAACGGCAACAGGAAACACCCCAAAGCGCAACGTGGACACATCCTAAATTTTGGAAAAAAACAGAGGTGTTTTTTGCGAAGTGCCTACCTGTAGATTTTGGCCTGTAGCTCAGCCGGCACCTAGGGAAACCTACCAAACCTGTGCATTTCTGAAAACTAGAGACATAGGGGAATCCAAGGAGGGGTGACTTGCGGGATCGGACCAGGTTCTGTTACCCAGAATCCTTTGCAAACCTCAAAATTTGGCTAAAAAAACACATGTTCCTCACATTTCTGTGGCAGAAAGTTCTGGAATCTGAGAGGAGCTACAAATTTCCTTCCACCCAGCGTTCCCCCAAGTCTCCCGATAAAAATGATACCTCACTTGCGTGGGTAGGCCTAGCGCCGGCGACAGGAAACACCCCAATGCGCAACGTGGACACATCCTAAATTTTGGAAAAAAACAGAGGTGTTTTTTTGCGAAGTGCCTACCTGTAGATTTTGGCCTCTAGCTCAGCCGGCTACTAGGGAAACCTACCAAACCTGTGCATTTCTGAAAACTAGAGACCTAGGGGAATCCAAGGAGGGGTGACTTGCGGGGCTCGGACCAGGTTCTGTTACCCAGAATCCTTTGCAAACCTCAAAATTTGGCTAAAAAAACACATGTTCCTCACATTTCTGTGGCAGAAAGTTCTGGAATCTGAGAGGAGCTACAAATTTCCTTCCACCCAGCGTTCCCCCAAGTCTCCTGATAAAAATGATACCTCACTTGCGTGGGTAGGCCTAGCACCGGCGACAGGAAACACCCCAAAGCGCAACGTGGACACATCCTAAATTTTGGAAAAAAACAGAGGTGTTTTTTGCGAAGTGCCTACCTGTAGATTTTGGCCTGTAGCTCAGCCGGCACCTAGGGAAACCTACCAAACCTGTGCATTTCTGAAAACTAGAGACCTAGGGGAATCCAAGGAGGGGTGACTTGCGGGGCTCGGACCAGGTTCTGTTACCCAGAATCCTTTGCAAACCTCAAAATTTGGCTAAAAAAACACATGTTCCTCACATTTCTGTGGCAGAAAGTTCTGGAATCTGAGAGGAGCTACAAATTTCCTTCCACCCAGCGTTCCCCCAAGTCTCCCGATAAAAATGATACCTCACTTGCGTGGGTAGGCCTAGCGCCGGCGACAGGAAACACCCCAATGCGCAACGTGGACACATCCTAAATTTTGGAAAAAAACAGAGGTGTTTTTTTGCGAAGTGCCTACCTGTAGATTTTGGCCTCTAGCTCAGCCGGCTACTAGGGAAACCTACCAAACCTGTGCATTTCTGAAAACAAGAGACCTAGGGGAATCCAAGGAGGGGTGACTTGCGGGGCTCGGACCAGGTTCTGTTACCCAGAATCCTTTGCAAACCTCAAAATTTGGCTAAAAAAACACATGTTCCTCACATTTCTGTGGCAGAAAGTTCTGGAATCTGAGAGGAGCTACAAATTTCCTTCCACCCAGCGTTCCCCCAAGTCTCCTGATAAAAATGATACCTCACTTGCGTGGGTAGGCCTAGCACCGGCGACAGGAAACCCCCCAAAGCGCAACGTGGACACATCCTAAATTTTGGAAAAAAACAGAGGTGTTTTTTGCAAAGTGCCTACCTGTAGATTTTGGCCTGTAGCTCAGCCGGCACCTAGGGAAACCTACCAAACCTGTGCATTTCTGAAAACTAGAGACCTAGGGGAATCCAAGGAGGGGTGACTTGCGGGGCTCGGACCAGGTTCTGTTACCCAGAATCCTTTGCAAACCTCAAAATTTGGCTAAAAAAACACATGTTCCTCACATTTCTGTGGCAGAAAGTTCTGGAATCTGAGAGGAGCTACATATTTCCTTCCACCCAGCGTTCCCCCAAGTCTCCCGATAAAAATGATACCTCACTTGCGTGGGTAGGCCTAGCGCCGGCGACAGGAAACACCCCAAAGCGCAACGTGGATACATCCTAAATTTTGAAAAAAACAGAGGTGTTTTTTGCGAAGTGCCTACCTGTAGATTTTGGCCTGTAGCTCAGCCGGCACCTAGGGAAACCTACCAAACCTGTGCATTTCTGAAAACTAGAGACATAGGGGAATCCAAGGAGGGGTGACTTGCGGGATCAGACCAGGTTCTGTTACCCAGAATCCTTTGCAAACCTCAAAATTTGGCTAAAAAAACACATGTTCCTCACATTTCTGTGGCAGAAAGTTCTGGAATCTGAGAGGAGCTACAAATTTCCTTCCACCCAGCGTTCCCCCAAGTCTCCCGATAAAAATGATACCTCACTGTCGTGGGTAGGCCTAGCGCCGGCGACAGGAAACACCCCAATGCGCAACGTGGACACATCCTAAATTTTGGAAAAAAACAGAGGTGTTTTTTTGCGAAGTGCCTACCTGTAGATTTTGGCCTCTAGCTCAGCCGGCTACTAGGGAAACCTACCAAACCTGTGCATTTCTGAAAACTAGAGACCTAGGGGAATCCAAGGAGGGGTGACTTGCGGGGCTCGGACCAGGTTCTGTTACCCAGAATCCTTTGCAAACCTCAAAATTTGGCTAAAAAAACAAATGTTCCTCACATTTCTGTGGCAGAAAGTTCTGGAATCTGAGAGGAGCTACAAATTTCCTTCCACCCAGCGTTCCCCCAAGTCTCCTGATAAAAATGATACCTCACTTGCGTGGGTAGGCCTAGCACCGGCGACAGGAAACACCCCAAAGCGCAACGTGGACACATCCTAAATTTTGGGAAAAAACAGAGGTGTTTTTTGCGAAGTGCCTACCTGTAGATTTTGGCCTGTAGCTCAGCCGGCACCTAGGGAAACCTACCAAACCTGTGCATTTCTGAAAACTAGAGACCTAGGGGAATCCAAGGAGGGGTGACTTGCGGGGGTCGGACCAGGTTCTGTTACCCAGAATCCTTTGCAAACCTCAAAATTTGGCTAAAAAAACACATGTTCCTCACATTTCTGTGGCAGAAAGTTCTGGAATCTGAGAGGAGCTACAAATTTCCTTCCACCCAGCGTTCCCCCAAGTCTCCCGATAAAAATGATACCTCACTTGCGTGGGTAGGCCTAGCGCCGGCGACAGGAAACACCCCAAAGCGCAACGTGGACACATCCTAAATTTTGGAAAAAAACAGAGGTGTTTTTAGCGAAGTGCCTACCTGTAGATTTTGGCCAGTAGCTCAGCCGGCACCTAGGGAAACCTACCAAACCTGTGCATTTCTGAAAACTAGAGACCTAGGGGAATCCAAGGAGGGGTGACTTGCGGGGCTCGGACCAGGTTCTGTTACCCAGAATCCTTTGCAAACCTCAAAATTTGGCTAAAAAAACACATGTGGCAGAAAGTTCTGGAATCTGAGAGGAGCCACAAATGTCCTTCCACCCAGCGTTCCCCCAAGTCTCCCGATAAAAATGATACCTCACTTGCGTGGGTAGGTCTAGCGCCCGCGACAGGAAACACCCCAAAGCGCAACGTGGCCACATCCCATTTTTTGAAAGAAAACAGTGCCTACCTGTGGATTTTGGCCTGTAGCTCAGACGGCACCTAGGGAAACCTACCAAACCTGTGCATTTCTGAAAACTAGAGACCTAGGGGAATCCAAGGAGGGGTGACTTGCGGGGCTCGGACCAGGTTCTGTTACCCAGAATCCTTTGCAAACCTCAAAATTTGGCTAAAAAAACACATGTTCCTCACATTTCTGTGGCAGAAAGTTCTGGAATCTGATAGGAGCCACAAATTTCCTTCCACCCAACGTTCCCCCAAGTCTCCCGATAAAAATGATACCTCACTTGTGTGGGTGGGCCAGGTGCCTGCAACAGAATAAGACCCAAAACCTGAAGGGATAGAAGGGATAGCACAGCAAGTTTATAAGGGCATATTCTTTTATACATCTTTAGACGGACTCTGCTTTGGGGACCCACATAAGTGAGATGTCATTTTACTTGGGAGACTGAGGGGAAAACTGGGGAGTAGGAATTTTGTGCTGGAGCGGTGATCCTACTAAGAAAAATCAGGAAAATATGCTTTTTTATGCAAATTTTGAGGTTTACAGAGGAGTCTGGGTAAGAAAATGTTGGGGGAGCCACACAAGCCACACCTCCCTAGACTCCTTGGGGTGCCTAGTTTTAAAAAGTTTCTGGGTTTTGTAGGTTTCCCTACATGACGGCCGCACCCAGGACCAAAAACATAGGTGGACCCTCCCCCCCAAACACAGGTATTTTTGGAATATATCACTTTGATGTGTGCACATACGTCCGTGATGTGCCAAACACTAAAATTGTGAAAAGAAACACACTTAGGTTATGTGAAGAAGACCCCTCACCCACCAACCAAGTTGGTGGCATGCTTCATCATCGGGGTCCCACCCGAGGCACCTAGCGTGTCTCAAGTGTGCTGCGACGCCTGATTACAGCGGAGCAGGTTTTGTCATTTGTACCACACATACTGGTTGGATTTGGCAAGAGGGTGAGTGATGGTTCAGTAGATCAAATTTTATTAACAAGAGATTTCACAAAAGTGAAATGCACTGGTAATAACTGAAAGGCCAAAAAACTGAACCAATGACTCACAGCTCGTGAGCTGTAAAGCCACGACAAGGCACCAACCGCTTTACAGTCCATTCACACACCTTTCATACATGACATGCACTAGACCATTCACGCCACCAGCCACGGGCACAGCACATTACAAGACTCGCATCCACAGACAGCGCCAGTCAAGGGCCCATCACTTTCATACGCCCACATGCCTGATACAGCAATCACACCAGCTGATGAGTGTGTGGACTGGCGTTTGGCCGGCACTGCCAGCCAAGCGCCACCCCACCCACACCACCAGCCAAGCGCAACCCCACACACACCGCCAGCCCAGCGCCACCCCACACACACCGCCAGCCAAGCGCCACTCCACACACACCGCCAGCCAAGCGCCACTCTACACATGCCATCCCCCTTTTTTTGTTTTTAAACAACAAAGAAACCACTAATCATAAATGAGTACAAAACTACAAACACAAAAGCTCTAACTGAATACATGACTAATGCCAACCGTGAAACCGAACATATAAAAATATAAAACACCAGTTTACGCTCACGGAATTTCCCAATAATTCTTCTGTGTGTGGTAGCTCCTGAAACAGCCACCCACACACAGCCCAGGCTTTGAAGGACAATCAGGGCAGTACATCGTAGTCTACTTCCTGATACCTCTTCGAGCACAGACTCTACATCTCTTAGCAGGAAAGTTTTTTTTGGCCGTGGGAGGAATGTGCTCAGCAAAGTGACGATCTTTCAATCTAGCCACATCCTCCACCACTGCTTCTCTAGGAACTCTTGCCTGTTCCAGCACAACAAGGCTAGCTATGATAGACTCCTGAAATTTCACAAATGTCATCCTTGACTCTGGAGAACTATCCTTAAACACAACAAAAGCATTAAAAGTTGCCAAGTGGAACAAGTGAAGCGCTAATTTCTTATACCACACATAAGACTTACGAGCAGCAGTGTAAGGTTCTAACCTCTGATCTACTCTATCAACACCACCCATGTGCTTATTATAGTCTAAGATGCACACAGGTTTGCGCACTTCGGCAACCTGACCCCAAACAGCCACAGGTGAAGTACTCTCATCATGGATGGTGCTTAGCATATATACATCCCTCTTGTCTACAAATTTCAGAGCTAGCAGCTCATCATTCCGCAAGGCACTGCACTGTCCCTTCTCAAGTTTTTTACAGACAAGCTCTTTTGGATAGCCTTTCCGATTAGAGCGGATTGTGCCACAAGCAACAGTGTCCACTCTGAACAACTCCTTGAACAACCGAACTCCAGTGTAGAAGTTATCTACATATAAATGGTGACCTTTGTTAAACAGTCGTCTACCAAGTTCCCACACAATTTTCTCACTAACTCCAAAAGTGGGAGGACAACCAGGGGGGTCAATATTGGAATCCCTACCAGTGTAGACCCGGAAATTATAAACATATCCTGTACTACTTTCTGACAGCATATACAATTTAATTCCATACCGTGCCCTCTTGCTAGGAATGTACTGCCTAAAAACCAAACGACCCTTGAACAGGACCAAAGACTCATCTACAGATATTTCTTTCCCTGGAACATAGATCTCTGAAAACCGATCTACCAAATGATCAAGGACAGGTCTAATCTTAAAAAGACGGTCAGAATCAGGATGATCTCGTGGCAAGGCTAAAGCATTATCTACAAAATGCAACATCCGAAGAAGAAGCTCATACCGGTTACGACTCATGATGGCAGGAAATATAGCAGTTGCCATCAAGGGACTAGTAGACCAATATGAAGACAGCGACGGCTT
The DNA here is from genome assembly GCF_031143425.1 of Pleurodeles waltl. Classification (NCBI taxonomy): domain Eukaryota; kingdom Metazoa; phylum Chordata; class Amphibia; order Caudata; family Salamandridae; genus Pleurodeles; species Pleurodeles waltl. Next base: position 1,657,951,558 of record NC_090444.1, on the reverse strand, counting down.
CCTTATCAGCCCCATCAAAAAAGTTAAACCCAATAACTTTTTCAACTCTTCCAGATTTGTGGGAATCCACCGGCTAGCTCTAGAGTGTGGCCTAAGTCTGGCAGCGTTGTCCCTCAAAAACTGCTCTGCATACAAATTAGTCTGCTCAACAATCTCTTCCAAAAATATATCGTCCATAAACAACTCAAAAAAGTTGACGGGCAAAAAGTTTTCCGTATTAACTCGACACCCTGGAAAACCAGTAAACGCAGGCAACTGTGGCTGCTCCATGTTTGGTGCAACCCATGCGTCAGGTCTTCCAATGGGAAGCCTTTCAGCCGCTGGCTCCTGCACCATTGGCACATCACTGTCCTCCTCTAAAACAGGCCCTTCATCAGCACTGAGAGTGGCTTCATCATCAGATGATTCATCTCTGACAGAAAATTCACTTCCAGAATCCTGCACTTCCTCCTCTGCCTCAGATGCAGAGTCAGTCTCATATTCATGGTCAGAAGATGACTCAAAAAGCACACTAACAACCTGCTGAGCGGTCATCCTACGGCTGGCCATGATCCTTCCTACAAAAATTAACTGGACAAATACACCACCAACAACCAGCACTGTGTAAGATAAGTAACAAAGTATAGGTTTATAACTAAGAATTATAAACTCAAAAACTATACTGCTCACTTGCCTGAAAAAGCTTGACTCACCAGCAACTACTCTGCACAGCCACAGCAATCACCAACGATATCCCACTAAAAAGAGAAAAAAAAAAGCAAATTAGACATAAGACAACACAATAATCATTGTGCATAACTCTAAGGACAATTTCACACACAATCCTGCATTCAGTACACCACCTACAAACATGTCATTCATGCATTGCAACAATACTCACTTGGAGTAAATGTATTTACTTACCTAAAACATGCAACTACGCAAACCGCAGGACAACTACTGCCAAAACTGCAACAAGCCACAGCAAAGTCAGCAAAAGCTTTGAACTAGAACAAAAAGGCGAAAAACTGTTATTATCATAAAAGCAAATACTTCGCCAGTTGACAAACACTCCCCCACTAACCATTTTTTCATTTTCCCTTGTGTCTAGTCTTCTCTGCTTGGGGGAAGATGGGCCTAAAAAAAAATAGGCCAATCTACCCCCAAGGGGAGGGGGCAGAAATCGCCCAGATTACATTGCACCCTTTGGGGGGGGCGACCCTTGCCCAAGGGGCCACACCCCCACACAAAGCACACACACACACACATATAGTATCCCTGGCGCTATGGGGATTCTGCCCCCCTTGGGCACAGAAAGGCCTAAAAAATAGGCATATCTGCCCCCGAGGGGGGCAGAACTGCCCAAAAATACATGTGGGCCCCTGGGGACGACCCTTGCCCAAGGGGCCGCCCCCCAACACAAAAAATAAAAACCAACAATAAAATCCCTGGTGTCTAGTGGCTTTCTGCCCCCCTTGGGGGCAGATCGGCGTAAAAATAGGGCCAATCTGCCCCCAAGGGGGGCAGAAACGACGATAAATACATTGCGCCCCCGGGGGGAGCGACCCTTGCCCAAGTGGCCACCCCCCAACACAAAGCACACATACAAACATATCTTTCTGGCGCTATTGGGATTCTGCCCCCCTTGGGGGCAGAAAGGCCTAAAAAAAATAGGCCTCTCTGCCCCCAAGGGGGGCAGAACTGCCCAAAAATACATGTGGCCCCTGGGGGCGACCCTTGCCCAAGGGGCCACCCCCCAACACAAAAAATAAAAACCAACAATAAAATCCCTGGTGTCTAGTGGCTTTCGGCCTAAAAATAGGGCCAATCTGCCCCCAAGGGGGGCAGAAACGACAATAAATACATTGCGCCCCTGGGGGGAGTGACCCTTGCCCAAGGGGCCGCCCCCCAACACAAAAAATAAAAATCAACAATAAAATCCCTGGTGTCTAGTGGCTTTCTGCCCCCCTTGGGGGCAGATCGGCCTAAAAATAGGGCCAATCTGCCCCCAGGGGGGGCAGAAACGACGTAAAATACATTTGCCCCCAAAGGGGAGCGACCCTTGCCCAAGGAGCCGCCCCCCAACACAAATAATAAAAATCAACAATAAAATCCCTGGTGTCTAGTGGCTTTCTGCCCCCCTTGGGGGCAGATCGGCCTAAAAATAGGGCCAATCTGCCCCCAGGGGGGGCAGAAACGACGTAAAATACATTTGCCCCCAAATAGGAGCGACCCTTGCCCAAGGGGCCGCCCCCCAACACAAAAAATACAAATCAACAATAAAATCCCTGGTGTCTAGTGGCTTTCTGCCCCCCTTGGGGGCAGATCGGCCTAAAAATAGGGCCAATCTGCCCCCAGGGGGGTCAGAAACAACGTAAAATACATTTGCCCCCAAAGGGGAGCGACCCTTGCCCAAGGGGTCGCTCCCCTACACTAGTAAGCACTCAAAAGAGAAATCCCTGGTGTCTAGTGGGCATTCCTGCTGCCCGATCGCATCGCGATCGGGCAGCAGGAATGCTCAAAGAGACATCGAGGGAAAGGAAAACCCTTTCCTTTCCCTCGAGGCCTCTCTCAGAGCACCCCCACCCCGCACGAAGGTGAAATACTCACCTTCTCCCTTGACGCGCTGGAAGCAAATGGCTTCCAGCGCGTCTTTCCCCCTTTCCATGAAATCAGCGCGCGATCGCGCGCTGACGTCATGGGGGGGGTGGGGGGGGTGGGCGTGAAAGGGGAAGGGATTCCCCTTTCAGCCCTGGCCTGGGGGTGTTGGGGGGCGGCCGACTGCCAGTCCCAGGACGTAATGGTTACGTCCATGGCGCCACACGGGCGCTGCCATGGACGTAACCATTACGTCCCTGGCGGGGAAGGGGCTAATTTAGCAAAACCCTAGCATATAACTCTTAATGCTAATACAGAATCATACATTAGTACATTAATAATCCATTATTAGTCAATTTCATTAATCATCGTATACATTGGTGGCCACTCCCGGTGGGCACATTTCAAACGCGTACATTAATAGCACATTAATGAATTTTCTATGCAACATCATTGCACATTAATTTGCAAACAGTCCATGTTATTTTTTATTATAAAAGCTACACTCCAACACATGTGCATGATATGGTAGATGGCTGGTAGGAAGTTTAGTCTGGAATTGGAGATTGACATTTTTGTGGAATGTCTGGTGGAGAGCATGTGTCATCTAAGGATGCTGTGTACATTGCATGTTTGGTCTACCTCTACCTCTACCCAATGAAGTGTTTGATGCCATTTTCTCCTCATGTTTTAGCTGCCACTATGACCACAGCACAGAAGCATGGTTTTTAAAAGGGGGCAGAGCGCTTCCGCCACATCATGGAGGTACAGGCAGGGTACCAGAAGATGGCCAGGAAGTATCGGTGTGAGAAATCTTCAGGGTCTTGGCTTGCCTTTCCAATGGGGAACCACCAAAACAGGCTGCAACTGTGCAAGGCACATTAGGCACAACATCTGAGATCATGGGGACCTCAGCTAGTCCAACTCCCTCAACATCAACATCATCCAAGCCCACTCAGTCACTGCAACAGCCACCTGCAGCAGTCTCTTCCTCAAACTTTGAGGCGGACATGAGGAGAGACATGGCATCCATATATGCAAGGTTGGACCAGCTAGAGAAGGACAATGCAAGGAATTACAGGTTGCTGAATGTCTGTAAGAAGAAGCTGAAGAAGCTCTGGACATGTTGCTGCACACCCTCCCAGTTCCTTCCCTTCTCCCGTTGAATATTGTTATCAGTTTTAGTGAGTTTTAGGTAGGTAGTGATAGGTTAGTTAAAATGATTAGGTTGGTTGTAGGATAGAGTAAGTATAGTTTGGGGGTGGGTTTTAGTATTGTTTTCTGTTTTGGGGGTTTGGGTGGGTGGTTATGTATGGGGTTCTATGTTAAAAATAAAATAAAGCAAACATAAACAAATCACGAACAAAAATATATTTCCTCAGGATATAGGTTAGTTAGTTAGTATATGTGTAGCCTTAGCTTATGTTGTCCTACTCATATCTTGTCTCTTAAGGAGGTGGTGGAAAAATGTTTAGTGTGTGGCGTTAAATGTTTAAGATAAGTTTAGGTTAGGATTGATAGCTGGTGGGGTTAGTTAATGCAGGTTAGTTTAGTGTAGGATAGTGTCTAGGTTAGGTTTTAATAAGGTGTTGTTTCCATGTTTCAATAAATCCTGTTAATTTTGGAGAGTTAGGTCTCTGTGTTGATTGAGTGTCTGGGTGTCCTCGTGTGTGCAATGGCCAAGTTAGAGGGTATGGTCGGGTATGCTTTCTGTATTGATTTACATGTATGACTATGCGTATCTCTTATGACCAAGGAGCTGTCAGATTGGCTGCAATATGATATCACCTACTCAAAATATTTGTCATCCCCAGTTCCTGACATTCACATTGTGTATGTATACAGAATCTATGATAGGTAAGAATGGAACTTCAACTGTAATCAGTGAGGTCTATCACAAGAAATCTTTTAAAGTGTGCCATATATTTCTGAAACTTATTGGAGTCTGTATCCTGGCACACTGACAGCTGCTGGTCACTGATCAAATTTGCATCTTCTGTTCCACACATATTAGTTGTACTGGTGCTCTCATCAGGGAAAATTCCAGACACTTGGTTCTGACCCAATAATGCATATGTCAACTTGCATGGATATCTGTTCAATACATGCTTTTAAGGCTCTGTAAGCTGGTTGTGGCCCACAACACCATCAGTCACTTTTTTTTTGTTAGAGTCCTAGTGTGTGTGGCATTGTGTCTGATAGTAAGCCACACATGTAATTAGGTTCTGTTCTCATTGACATAGCATCTCTCAATGAATACATTTAGATGAGCTGATGGATCACAGTAAAAGTTGACATGATACATGTGTATATGGAGATTTATTGACATGTGCAAGTGTATTTTCCAAAGCAATAAAATGTCCAGTTCACAGCCCCCATGAGAGACCCTGAGCCATTTGTGGTACATTAAGAGTCCAGGGGTGAGGGACATGTCATGAGACATGGGTAGGAGAAGTGTGTATTAGTGAGGAGGTGTCCAAATTGACCAAAGGTAGCAATTTAGATAATGACAGTCTAAAGCAGATAAGTTAACAGTGGTTGAGTGAAGAGGGCACATTGCCAGCTGTCACAACACTGGCATGATCGTAAGCACAGAACTAAGAAGATACTGTCCATGTGGCACAGACTGGTGCAACCAGATTGTTTTCTGTGTGAATGTTGTTCTTTCCACATCTTCATTCTCTGATGTGTGTGGTGCCTCCTGTGCCATGGATGGTGCTGTTGTAGAAGATGAGGGAGCAACACACACATCATTGGATAGAGATGTGAAATCAAAGGTCCTGGCAGCTGCCATTTGTTGGAACACATAAGGCATATCTGCAGGAAGAAGAAACTGCTGATTTCTCAACACCTCAACAACACCACAGTGGTAGGCAACCATGTTTTCCATGAGGGAGGCCACTTCCTGCTGTATGGACTCCAGGATATTTTGTGTAGCCCCCAGCCTGTTGTCTATCATGCTGCTCCCACTTTGGGTAGGCAATTATTGAAACCTTTGTCTCATGACAGCAGCTATGTTTGTCAGCGACTGCTGGAGTCCATGTAGCGGAGAGTGCCTATGATGGCATTTCAGTTGTCCTTTTTTGGCACTCCATCTTGGCTGCTTGCCATGGTCTCCATCCCCACCACACCTGCTTGGCCAGCTCCCTCTGGACTCCTACCACTGTCCTCTGAAAGGTGATGTCCGGGTCCTCAGAGTCCAAGGCTGTGGAAGGATTGGTTGGTGGTGTGTGTTGGTAGTTGCGTGGTTCATGTGGAGACCCCGCAACACTGCGTGTCCTCCTCGCAACTGGAGATGGTGTCTGGTAGGAACCTAAGACATCCTGGAGAGTCTCTTCATTCATGATCGGCAGCTGGTCATCCATGTCATCTGTAAAATCTAGGACAGGCAGGTCGGCAGGAGGTAAGGCATCATCCTCTGCAATGAGACAGTGAAATGTCAATCTTTGACTGTAGTGGCTGTTGACATGGCTTATCATTTACGTGCTACTGAAGTCCCAGGTTGTAGTTTTTATTTATGTGGTGGGGCAACCTTTCAAGGTATTTTGTGCATTGATTCCACACCACCATCTTCCTTGCAGGCCGTTGCCCCTGCCACTGACACCATGGTAGCATGTAATTTACCTTCCTACTCACCATGGTGGACATTCCCACAGAAGTGTAATGATTGGTGTCACTTTTTTGGTGCTTTATTGCATTGCCACCATGTATGATGGCACTAGTGCAGCAGAGCACAGGTAGGTCCATAGCTTACAATACTTGTGTTTCTTTGTCATCTCCCTTTAGCAGGCCCCACACATGTGCTAATTGGATGGCACAGTGCAACCATTATGGATTGTCTGTCCCATTAGTTCCTCCATCCCTACATTTTGGACATTTCCTTGCATACAGCATATCTGCCACAGGCATATGTTGGTGTAAAGATGTTCAATGTGGATCAATGCATGCATTTTACGACTTTGTTGATGTAGCACAAGGTAAATGGGCAGCTTGGATCCACATGGGCAACTATTTGTATGATGGTACAGTTGCATTACGGGCTAGTGACATTGTGACCGTAGTGCAACATTGATGCCACTTGTGACAGTTCTTACACATGAAGGTGTCCCTTTATGCACAACACCAACCATTCGTACAACACAGACAACCTTGTTACATTGTGAAATTAAAGCTACTTGTACAGCTGCACAGATGATGATCACATACACACCCCATGTGTTGTATGAGTTCACTTTTGTGTCCATTCCCAAATGGCGCATGAAGGTGTGTGAGAGTTGTTGTTGGGCCACCCCATACAGGTTGCACACTGAGGTCCTGATTTTTTCATAAGTGGCACAGCTTGGTGTTGGGCAATATTAGCTGCACCACGCGGCGTCACTTTTGTAATGCAGGGATGTGCCGTGCTTTCTGGAATACGGCACAACCCTGCATTTCCCCCAACGCTTGCGCAGATTTGTTCTCCCTGCACCCAATCAGGCATCCTTGCACTATAGTGCAAGGGTATCTACTTTGAGGGGATAGATTGGTGTAAGGTATCCCTTCCTGCACATAAGCAATCTATTATGGCAAGGTGGCATTTATATGTGTGCTGCAGGATGCATCACATATGACTAGAGCAATGACGCAAGGAGGGTGTAATGCATTTTGCCTTGTTGCTCCATCCTGTCACCACCCCTGGGGTGGTGTTGACTTTAGTCACAGTCTCCGGTGGACATGTTGTCTTGGATCTGGGGCAACAACAATATGCAATGGGTGTTGTTGTGGCACAGCCACCCTGATTGCACGCCCCTAGCAGGCAAAGTGCTATGTGTGTAAGGGCCATATTTACAAGGTGGTGTCAAGCCACAGTAAGTGGCTTAAGGCCACATTGTGTATATGTCAGAGTGGTAGAGCCACCAGAGCGTCACTAAAAAGTAAGGCTTGGGTGGCGATGGAGCCTTCTAATTCTGGCCCTATGTGTCCCGATGTGACCCCTTTGCATGCATTGAGTGTGTCCCATGTGCTTCCGCCTTCTGTCATTTGTGAGATTTCTTGGTACTCTGCGCTGACCTGTTCTATGATTCCAGTGACCAGCTCCTCTGGGATGACCGCTGCCACTATCTCCTCCAGATCCTCATGAGGTGCAGGACTTCCACCTCTAGTCTGCAGTGCTGCCTTTCGGTTCCTGGCAAGTTTCTTCTTAGTTCAGAGCTTACAATTGTGCCAGTGCTTCTTGCAATCAGCGACAGTCCTCTTTACCTCTGCCACGCTATTGACTTTATCTACTATTGCCTACCATATAACTTTTCACCTACCTATTGGCACTTTGGAGGTGATGAAGAGCTAGTGTTGATGCTCTGTCACCTCTCTGACCAAGATGTCATGCTCTTTCTCACTAAAGTGACACTTCTGCTTCCTCTTCTCCTTCTCCTGGGACTTTGCTGGACCCTCCTGGCTAGTACTTGGCTGATTGGGATCTCCCTGAGGTCTCTCCTGGCCTGCATTCTCCATCTTGTCTTCCCAAACTTTTTTCTTGCTTGCATTTTTTTTACGCTAACACTGTTAAATATGACGCTAACCCATTTTCCGTTAAAGAACATGCTGCAAAACGTTCTGACGCAACTTTTGCTGCATTAGCGTAATTTTTTAATTCAGCTTGTCGCAGTAGTTAGTGTCTTTTTTTTTAACGCTAACCATTCCTTGGCGCCATTGTGCGTCATTTAATAAACATGATGCACAGATGGCACTAGAGAATGGTGTTAGCTCGCTGTAATTTTTTTGATGCACAACTGCTCTAGTGCATTTTTCTTAAATATGGGCCTAAGGGGCATATTTAAGAGCACCCAGCACCATTCCAACACCACATTAGCATTATTGTTTTACACTAATGTGGTGTTGGAAGGCCAAAAACACTGCACCATATTTACAAAGTGGCGCACTGCATGCATTACGCTACTTTGTAACAGTTTGCACTACATGATGCCTGCGCCAGGCATAATGTATTCAAAAGGGGCATTCCCCCATTAGGGGAGCCGAAAAAATTGCACAAGGAAATGTAGGAGATTTCCTCGCGCCATTTCTTTAGGCACTTTTAATGCCTGCTCCCAGCAAGCATTAAATGGAGGCTTCCATTGGTTACAATGGGCCTCTGAGTGCTTTGTAGGACTAGTGTGCGCCATTTTAAATACGGCTCAAACATGGTGGCATGACGGGGGTGCTATGGGATGCAAGAACAGTGGTGCTGCATCACTTTTCTTAACTATGCCCCTCATTCTATAAAGGTCTGGCTCAAGCTGAGATTTTGTTATTAAGCTAAGAGAATAGAGAGGGGTTTTCATCCAGCTCCTGTGGCCTATTCGTTTGTTTGGGTCAGCCTCTTTCATCAATTGCTTAAAGAAGACAAGCATTGGTAAATCCATTAGGGTTCGCCTATGGGATGAATAATAAGAAATGTGGGGGCAATGCAAGAGTGCCGGGAGCATGGTGTGAGTGCTCTTTGTGCATTGTGAGTGGTGCATGAATGAAGGTTGATAAGAGTGTAAGTGCAGGTTGAAAGTGTCTAAATGCATGGTGTTGGATGTGAAATATAAATTAAGGAGAACTCTAGTCACTCCCCAAATGAAATCTATCCTGCCTGATGCAGTTGACGTACATCTAGTCAGGGGATGTGCATGGTGGTCAGCCAGTTAGTGAAGTGCCCTAACCCTACATATTCCTTCTGACACTGGAGTGAAAGCAAGGAGGGCACTGAAGGTGTTACTTTGTACTGGGGACCTATTCTTTTAGGCTTTACGGTCAGAGCATGCCAAGGGATGTTTGATCACACATGAGTGCAGACCCTCTAAGTGGTGAAACCTGGGGTACACACCCATTAGAATGCTGGTGTGGGGAGTACCTGTCTCTTTCACTGAATTTCAGGAAGTGGGTGCTACAGCATTATTGGAAGTCCCAAACCTTACAAAGCTGGGAATATGAAGCACAAAGACAGGAAAAGGAAGAAACATGTACTCCTGCCTCAAACACACAATAACCAATGTGAAGGGAGCATCTGAGAAGCAACGTGTTTTCTGCAGCTTAAACCCCACCATGTGAGCGGGAGAAGGAGCTTCCAGTCACCACATTCCCCCGCTGTCTGCAGCACAGACACTGCAGCAGCAATGCCAGCAGAGTAGCCTGACATGTGCATGTGTTATTGTTGCCCTGCTAGTTGGCCATACTGACCTGCAAGTGCAATGCCATGTTGGTCTGAGGCGGGAAGCCGGATTCTAAGTGAGGAGGATGTCTGCAGAGATTAGGCAAGGGGTGTAGCCTTCGATGCGTGAACAAAGTGGATGCGATGCACAGATAAATATTCACTGAAAGCCGATTCCCACACCGTATCCTTTGTTTGCAATATAGTTTTTATCAGTAAAATATTATGCCAGTACAAATTTAGTGATCATTTCGATAGAAAATGTGTTGCCTGTAAATGATGAGTGGGCATTATTTACATGCTAGAACAATCTAGCAAATTGCAGGTTGATGTCTTCTTTATTCAGGCAAATGTGAAAGCTGCCATACTGACAACCTGTGCTTTACAGCAGCAGTGTGGAAACTAGCATCTCTTCAATGTATGTGACTAGAGAACTAACCCTCCCTCCTTAGGCCTTAAGTTGGTGATCTATAATCTGGCCACTAATCATGGCACCCCATGCACCAGCCTGGCAGCTGAGCAGTAATTTTCACACACTGAGCACCAGCCTCGACTTCATAACCCCAGGAGCCATAGTTCTAATAGGTAACGAGAACCCTGGCAGAGTTATCACTCACCAGCACAACCAAAGCCCTGACATATTGAGCTGACCTTTCACAATGTGTATTCCCCTGGCACAAAGTTCAGCTTTGGCACTATGTGTAGTCCCTTAGAATAATATGTATCTCCCTGGAAAATCTTCCACCCTGGAATAGTGAGCAACTCTCTTGCACAGTGAGCACCCTTCTGGCACAATGGGACCTCCTACTGTGTTTCAACAGTTTATCGTAAGACATTGCAACAATAAGTACTCAGGCGTGTTTGTTCAGCACCCAGATAGCCTTTAAGTTCATATCATATTAATCGTAGGACCCTGGAGTATTTAAACAGCCAGATTTTATTGATAGGAGCACTTAAGTAACATTTGAAAAACAAAAGTAGCACAATGGCATATAATGGCATCAATAAACTATTCAAGTGACAAACCTCATTGCATTTAATTTTCTGGCACATGGTTTTTGAAGGTCAGTTATCTGACATGCGCTGATGGGTATTGTCTTTTATTGCACATTATTTGCTTTTGCTTTTATTTTTCCTGACATAATTTTTCTGGGAATTCATTCAACTGGACATTATCTGGAAGGCACTTCTGTTCACAGATATGCTGTACATCCTGTGTTTATGTTGTACTGACTGATTCCTTGTAGGTACATGTGTGATAAACCGAGGGAGAGGGATAATAAGGTGGAATTAATTGAAGTATTAGGACGCTGTTCTTCAGAGCTGTTTGAAATGGTATTATAACCTTTGTCATGGTTGCTATAGATTCACTGTCCTGTTCTGGTACCATGTCAAGATTTTAGTAGAAGTTATTAATATAAAAATAACGACGAATCAGAGCCATTGAATAAACGCAGCTTCAGTAGTTCAACGAAAAAAAATGTAATTTTTTGGTGGGGGTAGTGTTTGGCGATATAATGCAGGTCGATTGAATAAACTTAAAGGGCTGGAATGGTTACATCCCCAGTCATCCCTTTTTTTCCCCCTAAAGTGATTTATGACAATGTGTAGCATTTCAGCCCCTCCGAAATATCATTCCCCACCCTCCCTCGGTGTAAAAAAGGAGGTGGTGTTTTGCTGAGCTGCTAAGCAGTGATAGAGATATGGTGGCTGGCTCGCAGAACTGCCACATATTTGACACATATTATACTCAGTTTTGATGATAAAGTAGCTAGGCTCTTAAGGAAGAAGGGCAGGCATAGCTATTTCACTTTAACAAGGAGAGTGTATTCAAAAGTTGCAAGTTTGAAAACCAAAGCGCATGAACACAGTACTTGGGCCTCAGGACACTGATAAGACCAAACACACCAGGAACTAACATTGGTAAATGTAGGAAATAGTGCTATAGCCAATAAATACGGAGGAAAAGTGAGTGGCAAGCACGGGAACCACTGAAAAGCATGGAAAGCAAGGGGGCGGGATTTAAGCATTTTTTAAGATTTATATTAAATACAATAGATTTCACAAGCACAGTGCAAGCGCTGTACAGGAGAAACCTAAAAAATGAGTAGCAAGGGATCAGGCTATATTTTTAATCCTGTTTTTCAATGCATGAACAGCAAAACACCATCCATAGTTGGCAAAACACGGGTTCATGGTGGGGTGGTGCTGTATTTATTCAATATTGGATGCCAATGACAGTATGCTGCCTTGCCAATAAGAACTGAGCAGGAAGTCTAGCTCTGTGAACACTTTCTGAAAAGGTAGTTTACTTGAACTGGTACCGTAAAATGTAGCCAGTTTCACTTATTGCCCTGTGTTCGAAAAAGCTATTCTAAAACTGATGTATGCATTAAACGAGTCTCACATTCTCTTACCTTTCTGCCTCCTTTGTCCAGAGTGCCTCAACAGTGCAACCTGTGGCTACACAAATGCTTAACAATACGCTTATTCCATACAATGCAGTACTGAAGGTCACGTTAGTTGTAGCTTTTATAAATGGTCACATTTAAGGAGTTAATCACAGCTAATATGTTTGCAAGAGGTGCTTAGTCTGCTGGTAAATGAGATAATGTGTAATAAGATGAACAGGAAATCTGTCACATATATGACGGGGTACCATCCTCAAAACTCTATATGAGACGCTATGTTAGGGACTGGTGCACTTTTTGTTTCAGGAATGGGGAATCCAGTGTTATCAAATAGTTCTGGGTTTCCTGATACACTGTTACTCCAGACACCGAGGATTGAATGGATTGTCCTCCCAAAACAGCTAGTAGTTGTGAGACTTGGAAGACAGCCTCTCATATAGCCTAGGCTTTTCCCTTTTTTCGTTCAGTTTTCACTAATTGAGGGTATACTTTTCAATTGGCTACTAGATTCTATTTCAGGATTGGAGACTGAGCTGATGCTTCTCTGTCCTTACTTCAAAATATTACAGCAGCTAATGAAAAAAGTTTAAACACATAAATTACATTTTCCATGAAAACATTTCCTATTGTTCTGGGCACTTTACCACTGCTGACCATTGATCAATTGCAAGTGCTCCCTCTGTAAATTGTATGTGTAATTGGCTTTTCTATGATTGGCATATTTGATTTACTCGTAAGTCCCTAGTAAAGTGCACTAGAGGTGCCTAGGGACTGTAAATCAAATGCTACTAGTGGGCCTGCAGCACAGATTGTGCCACCCATGTGAGTAGCCCTAGAAACATTGCTCAGACCTGCCATTGCAGTGTCTGTGTGTCCAGTTTTAATCTGCCAATTCGACCTGGCAAGTGTGCCCACTTGCCAGGCCCCAACCTTCCTTTTTAATACATGTAAGGCAGCCCTAAGGTAGGCCCTAGGTAGCCCCATGGGCAGGGTGCAGTGTATGTTAAAGGTAGGACATGTACTGATGTGTTTTACATGTCCTGACAGTGAAAGACTGACAAATTTGGTTTTCACTGTTGCACGGCCTATCCCTCTCATAGGTTAATATGGGGGCTGCCTTCAAATATCTTTTAAGTACAGTTTCCCTTTGGGAGCAGATAGAGCTTTGGAGTTTGGGGTCTCTGAACTTTCAATTTAAAAATACATCTTTTGGTAAAGTTGATTTTTAGATTGCCAATTTAAAAAAGCCACTTTTAGAAAGTGGGCATTTTCTTGCATAAACCATTCTGTGACTCTGCCTGCTTGTGTATTCCACGTCTCGGTCAGAATGACAGTTGGGCTGTTTTTGAATCTCAACTAGACAGTCACACAAAGGGAGCTGTGGTGTAGCCTGCATATTCTGTTGGGTCATATGGGCTAGAGTAGAGGGAGGAGCTGACATTTACACTTGAATGGGCTATGCCTGTCCTCACATGATGCAGTCTCCAAGCCCCTGGTGTGTGTCTGAAGCCAGGCCTGGGCAAGGCAGGATTTTGTGAACAACAGAGACATTGCTTTGAAGTCTGCTTACTTCACAGGCTGAAAGGGGTATAAGTAGTGGTCCCAAACCCCAGATATTTAGATCACTTCTGGAAGCAAGAGGAACCTCTGCCAAGGAGAAGAGCTTAAGAGCTGGAAGAGGAGTACTGCCCCTTTGCCTGTGACTGTGCTTTGCTGGGGTGTCCTGCAGTTTCTGCTTCTGCTTGAAACAGGACAAAGACTGGACTTTTTGATATATTCCTGCTTGTGAAGTGTCTCCAAGGGCTTGGACTGAGCTTGTCTCCTGTTTTGAAGTCTCAGGGCCATAAAAGACTTCCTCTGCCAGCACCTGGGCTCTCTGCTGAGGCTCCTACCCTTCCAAGTGGTGCCCACTCCAGTCCCTGGGCCTTTGAAAGGTGAAGCTGGTGGAACCAAGGTGGAAATCCACGCACAGGAGCAGTGGGGAAAAATGATGCACCACCTGCATAGCGGCTGAGAAATCGATGTGCCACCTGCATTGCGGCTGGGAAATCGATGCATCACGTGAATTGCATCTGGAAAAACGACTCAGCACCAGCTTGCGGCTGCTGAAATCGACACAAGCCCCAAGCAGCATGGTTCCTCTTTTCTCTACCGCTGGATTTTGCACGCATCGTCAATGGGTGTTAAAATCGATGCAAACCTGACCATACCCGAGGTGCCCATCCGGAAATTGATGAATCGCTCTCTTGCGGGTTAAAAAAATGACCCGACCGGAGAAGAAACAACACACAGCCTCTCTTGTGAGTAAGGAATCGACACATCGCTTACTTTTCTGATGCAAACTCACCCAAGCAGCTTTATTTTTGACAAAACCAGGAACTTAGTGAAACATAAACGCATCCTTTGTTTTCTATGGAGTAAGACTCTTTTTAATTTTAAAAAACATAATTTTACTTGTGTATGTTGGATTTTTGTAATTTTCATCTTGTTTGGTTTAGATAAATATTTGCTATTTTTCGAAACCTGTGTTGTGTCCATTTTGTAGTGTTTTCACTGTATTACTGCATGTGTTGGTAAAAATACTTTACACATTGCCTTTGAGATAAGCCTGACTGCTTGTGCCAAGCTGCCTAGGGGGTGAGCACAAGCTCTCTTAAGTGTGTATCGCCATTGCCCTGACTAGAGTGAGGGTCCCTGCTTGGACAGAGTGCAAACTGACTGCCACCCAGAGTCCCCATTTCTAACACGCATCTTTTGCTGTTAGCTGAATGAGCATGGAATGTTTACTAGGCAGGCTGTGTGCCGAGCAAACACAGACCTCTTTCTATTTCTATGAAGAGGTTCAACAGTTGCATTTGAAGCATACTTCTTGCTTGCTGCTGACTACAATTCGAGCAGCTTCTCAGCCTTTAACATTGAACATTTTCTGTTCAAAAAGGACATTATTGTGGCAGGACTAATTTAATTCTTGGTAAGCTGTGAATTTTTATATAACTTATATGTGTTTATACTGCCATACATCCCCTACTCAGTAGATACTGGTAGGGTTGCAATAATCTAATTTGCAGGCTAGGCTGAGAAGCATGTTGAGTACTGAATATACACTGATTTGTGTGCTGTTCCCCTATATCTATACTATTGCACAGCCCCCTGATATTACTCTGTGTATTTATGGGGTGTATAGATAGAACATTTGTTGCAGTAATTGAGTTTTCTAGTGTCTGAGAAGAAATCTGTATTGTGTCCATCTCAGCATATGGAATTCTTGGGGTTTCACTTAAATTCTTGGCTAAGTTATTGTTGCCAACCCAGAAGATAGGAGATATTACAAGAGAGCTCAGACTGACCAAAGGTGGTTATCCCTAACATAAATAAGTTGGATTATGGGTCAGCTGGTGTCATCTAATCATGCCATATTCTAAGGTCCTCTTCATTCGAGAGCCCTTCAGAGGCTCTTCACAAGGGTCTGGCTTAAGCAGACCTAATAGATTTATTTTCAAATGCCAAAAGGGAACTGTCTTGGTGGCTAGAATACATAGAAGCCTTAAAGAGCAGGGCCATATTTGGTTCCCATCCACACTAGATCATTGATTCAGATGTTAGCAGATGCGGTTGCAGCTTCGTCTGTATTCATGGTTGATGGTCCACAACAGAGCATAGTCTTCATAATACAAATTGCCTGGAGTTACTAGTTGGATTATTTAACCTTGTCCCCTCAGAAAGCAAGTTGTTGCATCCTTGCATCCCAATGGACAAGGCTTTGGAGCTCTTTTACATAATCAAGTTAGAAGGGACAAGATCATGGATGCTTGCAGGAATGCCCAAGGATTTTGGCACTTCTGCCACCAACACAAGATTTCAGTGGAAGCGGAGTACCCACAAAGATGGAAGAATGTACTGGCAGACTTGAACTCCAGATGGCTTAGCAGCGGTTGGATGTTGTATTCTCACATATTCAAACAGCTTCAGAACTTGTGACAACAATATTTTTGCTTCTTGTCTCATCAGGGACCAGGACAGATTCTTCAGTTGGAGGCCCAGCCCAAAAGTGGCAGATACTTTCGTTCACATTTGGTGCTGGGATCTTCAGTTTGCCTTTTCTCCATTCATGATCATTCCTCACTGACTGCCCAACTAAGGAGACAGAAAGTGGATATGATTCTAGTAACTTCTTTGTGGAGGGCACAACCATGTTTCCTGGAACTGTAATGTGACTCCCCGATGAGGCTTCACTCTTTTCTGGATGTGTTCTCAGATCTATTGGGGTTGTTGCATTCACTAGTGTTAAAGGAACAACTGCATCTCATGGCTTGGAGAGTTTCAGGGATTGTTGGCAAATGCCTGGCCTTTCACAGCAAGCTGAATGATTTATTATTCAGTTATGGTGTACCAATACCTAGCAATAGTCTTCAGCCTCAAAGAGATGGGTATGTTGGTGTGCTGAACAACATGTGAATCGAATAGTGGCAGAATTACAATTTCACATAGCTTTGATTCCTAGTTGGCTTTGGACATATCGGCAAATAATTTTCAATCTGAAATATCAGCCAGTCACTTACCGATCTAGAGGGGGAACATCTATTGGTGAGTAAACGCACAAGGCAAATCAGATTGTCTAATGCATTCATACCATGTTATTCTTGCTTATGGAATCTTGATTTTGTCCTTAAGTTGTTGGAAAGCTGGCCAGATAATTATGATATACACAGGAAACACCTTTCAGCTTAATTGACCATGTTGTTATGTTTAATATTGTGTAGGAACTGTTGGATATGCATGTTCTGGATTTGAAACAAGTTCTCCAGAAGGAGTTTCATTTCATCTTTTGAGGCATAGTAAAATATATTCTAAATGTGTTTCATATCAGAGTTTTCCAGATAATCCTAATTTATATGTGGTACAATGTTTAAAAGTATATGAATATTGTATTTGGAAGGTTAGACTTGATTCTAAAGGACAGCTGTTGTTTCCTTTGCAAAAAACATTTATACCTGTGACATCTACTACATTGGCAAAATGGGTTAAATGGATTATATTCAAAGTAGGTATTGATGTGAGTAGATTCTGCAACAGGTGCTTTGGTGTCAAAAATTAATAGGTTCCACATTGATATATATTATGAAGGCTGTAGATTGGTCATCTGATTTAGCTTTCAAGACCTGTATTGTAAACAAATTAATGAAGTTGCATCAGTGAAGGGGGAAAAGCTTTAAACAAGAATAATGTGAGCCTCTGGTCCCATATCAAGTCTTTTCAATTCAATTAAGGGCATGCAGGAGAGGATTCTCCCATCCAAATATTAAGAATTCAACAATAATTCTGTATTTAATGTGTGAATAATGATTTGTGAGTGACCTGCCTTGGTTAGAAATATTGTTATACTGTTGTCGAAAAAGAAGGTACCTCACATTTGTTTTCATGAGTTCATCAAAAACAGGCATAAATGTGCGAAGAAGCGTGAACAGCCTAAGTTTGGTATCCTGAAGGATGTCATGCTGTTTCAAATTCTAAAGGAGAAAGCTAGTGCCTAACTGAGGTTGGGTCTCACTGCTTAAAGGAAATGACCGGAAGCAGGAGTTTCATTCTAGCATGCACAGGATGGTCTGAAAGTGTTTGCACATTTGGAAGGCAGTGACATTTTGGTTCTATAACACAAGGTTGATTATGTTGGAATTGTTTTTTCTTGGGTATAGAAACGTGTATTTTGAACAGTGTTGTTTGATATTAACCCCTTCGCTGCCAGGCCTTTTCCCCCTCACGTGCAAAGCCTTTTTTTTGGCTATATGGGGCAGTTTGCGCTTAGTCTCTCATAACGTTTTGTCCATATAAGCTACCCACACCAAATTTGAGTCCTTTTTTCCAACATCCTCGGGATTCTAGAGGTACCCAGACTTTGTGGGTTCCCCTGAAGGAGACCAAGAAATTAGCCAAAATACAGCGAAACGTCATTTTTTCTTTTATTGGGAAAAAAGGGCTGCAGAAGAAGGATTGTGATTTTTCCCCTGAAAATGGCATCAATAAAGGGTTTGTAGTGCTAAAGTCACCACCTTCGCAGATTTCAGGAACAGTCAGACTTAAATCAGAAAACCCAATTTTTCTACAAAATGTTGGCATTTTACTGGGGCATACCCAATTTTTACTATTTTTTGTGTTTTCAGCCTCCTTCCAGTTAGTGACAGAAATGGGTGTGAAACCAATGCTGAATCCCAGAGAGCTTACTATTTCTGAAAACTAGACAGAATTCTGAATTCAGCAAAGGGTAATTTGTGTAGATCCTACAAGGGTTTCCCACAGAAAATAACAGCTGAAATAAAAAAATATTGAAATTGAGGTAAAAAAACAGCTGTTTTTCTCCACGTTTTACTCTGTAACTTTTTCTTTTCCTGCGATGTCAGATTTTTTAATGCAGTATCTCGTTACATCTGCTGGACTCTTCTGGTTGCGGGGATATATAGGGCTTGTAGGTTCATCAAGAACCCTAGGTACCTAGAGACAATAAATGAGTTGTACCTTACAGTGGGTTTTCATTTTATACCGGGTATACAGCAATTCATTTGCTGAAATATAAAGAGTGGAAAATAGGTATCAAGAAAACCTTTGTATTTCCAAAATGGGCCCAAGATAAGGTGTTGATAAGCAGTGGTTATTTGCGCATTCCTGAATTCCAGGGTGCCCATACTAGCATGTGAATTACAGGGCATTTCTCAAAGAGATGTCTTTTTTACACACTGTTTTACATTTGGAAGGAAAAAATGTAGAGAAAGACAAGGGGCAATAATACTTGTTTTGCTATCCTGTGTTCCCCCACATCTCCCGATAAAAATGGTACCTCACTTGCGTGGGTAGGCCTAATGCTCGCGACAGGAAACGCAACATGGACACATCACATTTTTACTTTGAAATCTGACATGTTTTTTTGCAAAGTGCCTAGCTGTAGATTTTGGCCTCTAGCTCAGCCGGCACCTAGGCAAACCTACCAAACCTACGCATTTTTGACAACTAGACACCTAGGGAATTCCAAGATGGGGTGACTTGTGGGGCTCTCTCCAAGTCCTGTTAGCCAGAATCCTTTGCAAACCTCAAAATTTGGCCATTGAAACACTTTTTCCTCTTTTCCTCACATTTCGGTGACAGAAAGTTCTGGAATCTGAGTGGAGCAACAAATTTCCTTCCACCCAGAGTTCTCCCAAGTCTCCCAATAAAAATGATACCTCACTTGTGTAGGTAGGCCTAGAGCCTGCGATGGCAAATACCCCAAAACACAACATGGACACATCACATTTTCCCAAAGAAAACAGAGCTGTTTTTTGCAAAGTGCCTAGCTGTAGATTTTGGCCTCTAGCTCAGCCAGCACCTAGGGAAACCTACCAAACCTGTGCATTTTTTAAAACTGATAGGGTGACTTGTGGGGCTCTCATCAGGTTCTGTTACCCAGAATCCTTTGCAAACCTCAAACTTTGGCCCAAAAAACACGTTTTTCCTCACAATTCGGTGACAGAAAGTTCTGGAATCTGAGAGGAGCCACACATTTCCTTCCACCCAGCTTTCCCCTAAGTCTCCTGATAAAAATGGTACCTCACTTATGTGGGTAGGCCTAGTGCTTGCGACAGGAAATGCCCCCAAAACACTATCTGGATACATCAAAATGATCATATACAAAACTACCTGTTTTTGCGGGGGGCATCAGCAGCCATCTAGGCAAACATACCAAACACAGACATTTCTGAAAACTAGACAGATTCCAGGGAGGTGTGACTTGCGTGGATCCCTCAATGTTTTCTTACCCAGAATCCTCAGCAAACCTCAAATTTAGCTAAAAAATCACATTTTTCCCACATTTCTGTGTGGGATCACCACCTCGGGTCAAATTTCCTACCATCTGACGTTCCCCTCAGTATCAAGGTAAAAATTATACCTCACTTGTGTAGGTGGGTCAAGTGACTGTGACTGGGAAGAGCCAAAAACATGTTGAAATTGAGGGGGAACCAAAGAGGGTCCAAAAGGGAAGTTTGAAAAAAATAATTTTTAGGCTGACAAGTGCAGATAGTAGGAATTTTGTGGATTCCTGCAGATTCTGGAAGGTTCCATCACAAAAATGTGGGAAAAATGTGCGATTTCCATTTTCAGATGTGTCTAGATCTTGTGGATTTTTCTACATGGCAGCGTCCCAAAGTCCAAAAAGTACAGCCCTCACCATTCCAAGTGGTACGATTTTGAAAGTTACCAAGCTCTCATGGCCCAAATGTAAAACCAAAACCCAAAATAATCAAATGTCCTCTTGCTTGCCGTGGGATAAGGTGTTTTAGTGTGCGAGGGGAGAGCACACTAAGTGGGGTGGGGGCATAACCATGCCCATACTGGTTGGTAGCCACCACCTCACTATTTGTTGTTTTTGTTAAAAAAATGTAATTCCCTGGCATCTAGTAGACTTTCTGCCGCCCCTGATGCGGATCAGCGGTAATTGCCCAATCTGCCCACTGGTGGGCAGAACAACTTTGGCCCCATTTATTTTGGGTGGGGGTATGGCCATAACCCCACCCTCTTATTTTGAAAAAAAAATCTTCCCAGGTCTGTGGTGGGCTTTCTGCCCCCCTTGGGGGCAGATGGGCCATCTAAAAATAGGCCGATCTGCCCCCAAGGGGGGCAGATATGGCCAACAGTAATGTGCCCCATGGGAAGCGATCCTTGCCCAAGGGGCCGCTCACCTTATGCGTAAGTATGAAAAAAAAACCTCTGGTGTCTAGTGGTTTCTGCCCCCCCCTGACCCTGGGGGCAGAAACAGCCTAAAAATGATTTGCCCCCCCCGGGGGAGCGACCCTTGCATAAGGGGTCGCTCCCCACACATAAAAAAAATAATAGACTAAATCTCCCTGGTGTCTAGGGGTTTTCTGCTCCCCCGGGGGCAGGTCGGCCTAATTATATTAGGTAAATCTGCCCATGGGGGGGGCAGAAATGGCCTATAAATATTTTGCCCCCCCAGGGAGCGGGCCTTGCCCAAGGGGCCACTCCTCTTATGCGTAAGTATATAAAAAAAAAAATCCCTGGTGTCTAGTGGCTTCTGCCCCCCCGGGGGCAGAGCGGCCTAATTCTATTAGCCAGAAATGGCCTAAAAATAAATTGGTCCCCCGGGGAGCCACACTTGACTAAGGGGTCGCTCCCCACATATAAAAAAAAATGAACAAAAAAAAATTAGCCCTGGTGCCCAGGGGTTTCCTGCTCCTCCTGGGGGCAGATAGGCCTAGTTATATCAGGCCAATCTGCCCCCAAGGGGGGCGGAAATGGCCTAAAAATATTTTGCCCCCCCTGGAGAGTGGCCCTTGCCCAAGGGGCCGCTCCCCTTATGCTTAAGTATGGAAAAACAAAATCCCTGGCATCTAGTGGTTTCTGCCCCCCCCTGGGGGCAGAGCGGGCTAATTATATTAGGCCGATCTGCCCCCAGGGAGGGCAGAAATGGGCTAAAATAATTTGGCCCCCTGGGGAGCCACCTTGCCTAAGGGGTTGCATTGCCATTGGGCAGCAGAAATGCTTGCAGAGATATGAGAGTAAAGGAAAGGCCTTTCTTTTCCTTTAATGCCTCTGACGACCCCCTCCTCCCGAGCGGAAGAGAAATGCTTTTGCATTTCTCTTCTGCATCGCGCAGGAAGCATGCTTCCAGCGTGATGGTAGATGACCCCTGATGAGGTCAGCACGCGATCGCATGCTGATGTCATCAGATGTCACTGGGGGGGTCAGGGGTGGAAGGGGAAGCGATTTCCCTTCCAGCACTGACCTGGGCTGGGGGTGGGGGGCGGGCCTCGGAGGGAGCGCTAGCCTGAGAGGCACAGCCACAGACATAACCATTATATCCGTGGCGAACAAGGGGTTAATGATGTTTGGGACAGAATGGCAAAGAAAGAGGAGGGCACTCTCAGTTAAGGGGTTATGTACCTGCTGATAGGAGTCATGACAAGTTAGGAAGTTTTCATGGGAAATGTAGTTTATGTTTCAAATTATTTTCATTGGCTGCTGTAATATTTTGCTGTAAAGACCGATAAGCATATTTCTCGCCTCTATAGCCAAATGGAATTGAAAATTCTTGACGAAAAGCAATTTTCATTAATCCTTACCTAAATCTGTTAAATGCTTGAGAGATGCACAGAAGATAATATGAATAGTAAAAATATATTGAATAAAAACTTATAATGATCCTGCTAGTTTACCCTGGATTTGGGCATCAAAGGTAACATAAATGGGGTGACACACATGCAACTACTGAGAAGAGTTCGTATGAAGTGATAGGTGCAACCACTGACCCTGCAAAGCTCTCTATTGTTTTGTTCACTTGCACATCCCCTTAATTAGCCCTGCTCAGCCTTAAGGAAACAATACAAGAACTATGCATAAGGTGTGAAGGCATGTTTTATAAGAGAAAGTGAGAGTTAAAGAGAGACGCAGAGCAAGGCCAGGATAGAAGAGCCAAATATAGAACAGTTGGGCTTGAATGTTACTTTGTTAATTCAAGTGTCATTGCTTGCAAATGTCACCAGAAAGACTACACAATTCAGTGGCCACCTTAAAAGACGATCTTTTTAATCTAGCTTTAATCGGAGCCCTCTACAATAAGCACTGGCAAAGCCAAATATTTTCTCTTATAATGATGAGTGCTTCTTCACTGATGTGCGAGTTTCTGTAAGAATGGTGTTGTGGATGGGTAAGTGACTAAATGCAAGAATTCATTTGTGGGTTGGTGGGTAAGTGGATGTATCTGTGCCAGGATGAATGACATGTAACATGGATGATGAGTGACTGAGTGGCTGGACGGATGACAACAAGAACAACACAGAGGGCTTGTATAGAACCAAATAATGCAATGTGCAACTTATTTTTCTGTCAGTCATAAAGATGAACTTAGCTAAATTATAAGAATGTATTGCAATCGAAGAACGTGCACATATGGAAATAGAAGGACCAATAGGAGATGACCAGGTGGTAGTAGCATATGTAATGATCCTGCCATCAAGTGGCAAATTCATACAGTCCTACATTCAATTACTCACAGATTGGCTGTGAATACCAAAATCAACAGTTTCCATTAGGGAACCACACCACGGTAGCTAAAGATGCTGCACTTTGCTACCAAAAAAACCCAGGTCAATAACACGGAGGGCACAACCAGTAACAGTGAAACTACTGCATGCTTGTTTATCCAAAGCAATTGCCTCCATTAATAGGGACAGAAAGGTAAGAGTCAGAAGATGCCTATTTTCGAAAAATCTAAAATGCTCATGTACACTAATGCAACAAAGCCACATCTGAGATTGCTCTACCATTCCTGCAGAACCTTGCAGAAATCTATCTTGGAAATGATCTACAAGGGATTCTGTGTCAAATACAAGACTTTCGTATGGTGCAAGAGCGAAGGAATGAGGGGTGAGGGGACACATGAAATTGTCACTTAGTACCAAAACAGGCTCTGATATCAGCAACTGGGACATTCCATTTAATTCCCATTAACATGTCCAAATGGAAACAAGTGGTGGCATCCAGATAATAATGGCTGCAAGTGTGAGCCCTTAACCAAATGCAATAGCGTCTTGTTTTGTAGAAGGTGTGCAGGTGAGAAAAGGCCTCTTTTTGACATGGTTAGCCCTTACATTTTGCCTGGTATGTGATGAAGCCTGGAAGTTGTTAGTGCCCAGGGCCCCTGATAACCAGGTTCCGTGGGCCAGAGCTCTTTCCCTAAACTGTTGTGAAGCATTGGCAACATTGGCAACACCTTCAGCTGCCACTATAAGTCCCTAGTAAATGGTACTCAGGGCATGGGGTACTAAGGTTAGGCCCCTGAGGGCAGCAACACTAATTGTGCCACCTTCAAAGGCCATGCATCCAGATGCACCCAGTCCTACCACTGCAGACTGAGTGCTCAGTTGCAAACCGAAAGCACAAACTCGACATTGCACATTGCCAGTGTGCCCTTTCCACTATACACTGTGTGCACTGTGGGTAAGACACCACTCTGGCAGGCCTTCCAATCCTAAGGCAGGGTGCACCATACTGTGTGTGAGGGCATAGCTGCATGAGCAATAATCCCCCACTGTGTCCTTGCCAAATCTGGGAGATAGTGAGTAAACAGAGCAGCCCTTTTAAAATGTTTGCTGTACACTGGTCAATACGAGTTTCACAACTACATGATGGCCATTCTGAACCCTGGTTGTTAGGTAAGAAACAACTCAGAATGATGAATCCAAACTGGTACCAGTGTTGGATTTAATCTAAAATGTACCCAGGAGTCACCTTAGAGATGCCACCTGCAAATAAAAAAATACCCTGGCATGGCTGTTGACTGGTCCTGACCAGCCTGCCACCGCCAGGCACAAATCTGCACCCCTAGAGTGAGGGTGTCTGCCCTCTGGGATGCAGAAAAAAGTCCTTCCTGGGTGGAGGTGCTAACACCCCCTCCCTCAGAAATGTGCACTGACCTGTTGGTGAGCTTCAAAGGGCTTACTGCCTTTGAAACTCGACCTCCAGGCATGCTGCTAGCCTTACCTGTGCAGTCCTTTTCCAAGAGGTCCCACACAGTGGACCTGCACCAGATCCAGAGTCCTTTTCCCACTGCCCCCTACTGGAACTGGGGGAGCAACCTGAACTTCTCCAGTTGCACATTGTGTTCACCAATGTCCTCAACCAACCTGCAAAAGAAGAACTTGGTAAACCCACTATAAGATTTTATGTGCATTTTTAAAGTTTATCCTCCATTGATCACTATAGTGCATAATTACACACAAAAAAACATTTTTTAATAAACTTCAAAAATGCATATCTCGAAAAGTACTTCAGCAGTTTTGATGGTCTTAAAATGTATTTAAAAATCTGAAGTATTTTTGCAAATTGGTCTTGAGTTATTCCTTTGAGTGTGTGAGTGAAAGATGGGTGCTGTGAGTACAACAAATGCTCTGCACTTCTCCAAGATTGGTCTAACTGCTCGACCAAGCAACCATAAAAATTAGACAAAATAATTGCCTAGATTTTAACCCTGTAAACCAATGTGTGGTTGCCTAGACTCTCTCCACAGTGTGCCTAGCTTTGCACACTACAAAGAGAGTCAGCCTCCTACAATGCTTATTATGTGTTGTCCCTGTTTCTCTGCACCATCACCAACTGGGACATACTGGTGGTGAAATCAGATCTGGGAACGTTTAAGGGGAAGTTAAATGTGTTAGCCATGATGATACCAGCAGATATTTCAAATGACGTTCCTCTTGCAGATTGTCTCACTCCTTCATACTCTTTCAGTTCTATTGGTCTGATACTGTTATATGGTTCCTACTCAGATAATAGGACTGCATATTGGGTGGCAGAACTCCAGAATGTGGAAGACTAATTCTATCCATGCAATCAGAAACTGTCAGCCCAATTCCTGGCTAGCTCACAATGCCTCACCTGAACCGCTAAACCAACCAGGCTGGAAGGTGAATATGGCAACCTGAGCATGACACTATGATTCCCCAGTGACATCATGGAATCAAATCTCACCCTTTTGTTGTACTACTCATACACGTCCAGATGAAAACACAAAAGATATATGAACTGAGCTTTCAATATATTTATTGAAGCAAATGTAATCTTACATAAAGCGAGTGAGCTATAATAATTAGCCAGATGGAACAAAGCACAGTAACCAGCAGGCTAAACATGGTGTAGACAATGAATATTCCAATGATGGTAAATGTGTTCTAGAAATTTTAGAGGTTCCTACCTAATCCTGAGACTATGTTAAGAGCGTAGCGAGTGTATCCTTCTGCCTGGCCCAAACTAAGGGGTTACCCCAACACCGTACCGGAAGACAGTGTCAGGAGTTGACCTGTGGTGTAGATAGCAATCCTCTTGGGAGCTGGTAGATTAGCACGAGCTGAGCTGCATGTCGAACACAGCATTTGTCCCAGGACGATCAGCGCTGGGGTGCCCTCTGACGCCTCTAAGTCAGCGCACCATTTATATAATGGAACCATACTATGTTGAAAATATAGTTCTGATACAATGCTGTGTCTAAGTGTTATAAACTGTTCCTGAATGTGTACAGAGGAAACTGCTAGTACACTGTTCCTAGCCTTGACCAGAAAGTACAGATTACATGGTATTCAAAGGCTAACTAAACAAGCAGCTTGTACCGGATATTCATTGAAGAATATCATGTGAGACATGTGTGTAAAATGTCATTGCTAAAACCCATGAAGCTAAAATGCATAAAATATTAAATATAAAATGAAGCGTAAATCAGGGGGAGCCAACTCAGGTCCAAAAGGTCCTCACAACAATACTGAAGGAAGAACACAAGACCCCAATCAAAGAAATTAAATGAAAGTTAATGTCCACCTGTGTTCATAACACACACTCAGTCAAAATGCAACAGTCCGTACTTTTTTGATTATGTATTATTAGTTCTTCTAAATGGAATTCCTATTCACAGTAATCCTTTGATGAAATATTTTCAAGCCATAGAACAACTTGAGGTAAGCTAACAGTTTACAAATCTTAAACACAGCAAAGACATATGAACACAAGGCTCGGAAGCTCTAACAAAGATTGAGCAGTTTGATGCACTAGATAAACAATTCATAGTACTAAGTCCACAGGCTGCATAGTTCTTTGTATGGCAGATCAGTTCCACCAAACACATAGTTGAGGGTGGTTACTGTGGTTGGATCTACTATTTCCATGATGAAAGTTTGACTCGTTCATCGCTAGGTTGTGTGTCTTAACCTGTTACTGTTCTTCTCTTGTTTGCCTTCTTGTTTTTGAGGATGCCAGATCTAGTCTGATGCAGAGATTCGTGAATAACCAGAAGGTGATCAAGTGAAATTAATCTGGAAACCAAATTCTGGATCTACTTGCTGAAGTCAGGTAAAGCCTGAGGATCAGAAACATAGGCTTAAAAGAGTGTACAAGTGAAATCTCGAAGGCCAAGTGGTGACTTGGGGCCTAGTATGGTTTAAATACCCACACAAGATGGCTCCTGGGATTTTGCAGTTCTAGTGGGATTTTGTTGTCCAACTCGGTAACAGAAGAGTTAGAACCCTCACATGACTAGCATTTGACATCCCGGTAGGAATATAAAAGAGATACACTTTCTGGGCCCATTACAGCAGTACTCAGTGTGTCAAGTCAGAAAGATAGGGCCCTAAAGTCTGTCACTACATTAAAGCCATGGTCAAAACTCCTGCACAAGTGATTGCAGAAGAAAAGGTCCCGAGACTCCATTGCAGGGGCAAAATCAGGAACTGTAGTCAGTGTAGACGTCTCCAGATAACAAGGAAAGCAATGACAGGAGCACTGGTGTCATGGAACTCAAGAGGTGTAGTGTTGGGGCACAGATGACAGCCAAGGGGCAGATTAAATGTGTAGCTAGGAAGACTGCTCCAAATACTATTCACAGGCCATGGCTTGGAAGGATTGTGAGCATGGAATAAATGGACCAGTTGCAGGGTATGTAAGTGATCATCTGGTCACAACTGTCTTCAGGCCCATAAACCTTTCACGTAAATAGAATAGAATCACTGACCGAAGATTGCTTTTCAGTCCTGAGGTGCATTGACCTTATTCTTCATTCAATTGAATGTCTACAAGCACAGGAGTGGAGGCTGAGCATTTAGTACCCTCATGAAATTCGATAAGAAGTGAGATGGAAAATACCAAAATTATAGCAAAGGTTAGCGGCACGTATATTTTATCCGACACTGGCTTGATCATCTTGGTGATTCTCATTTTGGCCAATAAATTGTGAAAGGAACTTATGAAACTTCATCAAATACAGTTCTACGAATCTGCATAACATAACACGACATGACGTAACATAACATAACAATATCGCTTCAATTTTATTTCTCAAATTTCTTTCCTCAAATGTTTCTGCCCATGCTCTTCCTGATGTGTTAGTAGTCTGTCTTTTACTTTCCAATTTTCTTTTTACTAGAATTTTTCTATTTATTGTTCTGTCTTCATTTCAACTACAGTTGTGCTTTCCTGAGACAAAAATTATTCCATGTCACTTTAATTTCACTTTTGGTTGTGGTGATATGGTGATTGCACGCAAACCATTGAGAAATGTTTCTGACTGGTCTTAACGTCTGTTGACTACATTGGATGCGTATCTGTCCAGGTCCATCGACCCTATTGCACAAAGAAGTATCTTCAGCGCTGGGAGTGTCAAAAAAATAGAGCATATGTTCTGTTTTTGTATTTAAGTGGCAAATTCCTTTTTGTGTGGTTTGTGCATTTTGGTGGGTACTGTGCGCACTACAATGCTTCACTGACTGCTTCAAGATTATAGGGAAAGAGTTGTGTTTTATAAGTAATGGACTTTTATTAATTTCTTGGCACCTCCATCCAATTACTTAGCTTCAGAAGCCTGCAAAACTGAAACAAGCATTTGCAATGCAATGGGTCTTGTGTTTGCTCGAGTTAGAGCTATTAGCATTGTAAATGCCTAACTGAACTTTTCTTGCTACATAAATTGAAAATAAAAAGTAAAACAGTTGACATAAGCAAGCACATTCAAGCTCCACAGCCAGCATGAGCGTGAAGGAAAGACAAAAAATGAAAAAGAAGTTTGTACACAGTCAAACGTATCAGCAAACGTGCAATTATCCCTGTACCAGGGTCGATGGCCAAGGCGGTAACAGAAACTGCCCCACGGAAGGACAAGCATAAAGCATTTACCAATGATAACAAAGAATTTTTGAAAGGCAAGCCCATGAACAAGTGATAGTGATAGGCGTGTGGTGGGCGTGGTTAAAAGCCCACAGATAGATTGCAACAGGTCAGAGTGCTTGCGCGCTCGACCTAAAAAACTGTATGCCAAGTTTTCGCACCAACCTGCCTTCCCATTGCCCCGCCTCTCATCCCTTACCCATACTGCATTGTGTTTACTTAGGTCGGAAAGTGCTTCCTCCTTAGCCTTTTTTCATATACTCATTGTCTATTTTGCATTCTTGTTATAGGATTTTCACTATGGTAAACCTGCCTAAATGGCCAGAGCCCCCCCTCCCCCCACTCACCCCAGGGAAATGCCCGATGGGATAAGTGGCCAACCCAGCTCTGCTCACCGTTTTAGGTCTAAAAAACTGAAAATGAAAGCTGAAAAAGTTCCTAATTTTTTAGTCGGCAATCCTGAAACACTTGCAGCTTTTTATTATTAAAAAGTTCAAAACAAAGAGAAAAAGAAAGGGACCATATTTATGGAATGGCAAAGCTATGAATATAATCTGGACCTTACTGGAAATCCAGATGGCGCTGATCTTCAGCCTGACATTCTTTCGGAATTCCCCAAATGGGCAACACCACAGGACTGGATCTGGCAAGATTTACCCAGCAAAACGCTAAAACCTGCATGATGAGTATAACAGATCATCTGAACACTTCAACCAAATGATTCATCCATCCGTAACATTCCCAGTTCATAGCAACCTGGGGACATCAAAATGACAGAAGGTGTAGTGACGTGTGAATACCAGACACAGTAAGAAACCTTTTTGCAAAAATGCCCAACGCCTTGCTTACTCCCAATAGATGTCATTGTGATTCAATAAAATATGCTTTCTACAACAGCTGCTGGTACGGGCAAGGGGCAAGAGTGGGGGGCAAGGTGAAGGCTGGTGAAGGCTGGTTGGTGCCAAAGCTTGGCACACGGTCTTTTCACGTGTTGCAGGCTTCTGAAGTCTCACTGGTGCTATTGTTTACACTATGCTGTCACAAGATTAATACACATTTTTTAAACCTGGTTTACATTTGGGGAGTTTTTTGGGGGTGGATAATAGATCTCTGTGAGAATTATTCATTCAGTCTAAGGAAATCAACTGAGTGGCTCGAGATAGTTTCAAATCTGAGCTAAACGCTTGCAAATATAAAGAAAATGTGAGTATAGCTATATTTTAATTCTATTTCATTCAACAGGAATAAGTGGAATAAATAAAATCTACCGAAACAAGCATGGGCAAAGTCAATAGGTCTTCGTTAAATGTGCTAGTACATGCAATCAACATTAACACATGCCTGTGCTTGCTTGGTTTAGGACACTAGAGCCAGGGCAATTGATCTAGGCCAGGTTTGGAAAAAACTGACATTTTTCATGTAGGCTGAAGATATTAAACATCATTTAGTGCTCAAACATTATCACAACTGTTCATTGAAATATTTCTTAGATTCAGTGAAGGCCATGATTAAAAAAATACAGATGCTCCCAATCGTTTGCAGAATTTTCAAGAGCAAGTGTCTGCCTTCAAATATATCCATAACAAGGAGCTACACACACAACTTGACTAAAACATTCTGCGTTCACATGAAATTGACTGGAGAGTGTGGGAAATGGTACGGTTCACCAATTTTGTTGAGTTGCTGCACCTGTGGACAGGAATATAGGGCCCAGGTAGGAAGTGGGGGAAGAGGTAAAGGAGAGGTGAGCGTATCTAGAAGACACATTGACAAAGCAGAATGACAGGAGGAGGAAGACAAAAGAGAAGTGAAGCTACGAATAATATGTAGAAGAAAATCAATGGGAGTGCACCCACACCATTATCACAAACTTAGAACCTTTCCCCGAAATAGTAGTGAGACCCTCATTGGCTTCTTTCCTCCCGTGGTATTTATTTCCACTAGAGTACCAGTAGCCAGTGGCATCACCACAAGTTATCTCCTCTCCCAGGAGGTAGAGTCTCTTTCGTAAGAGACATGGTGAGATCTGTGCAAAAAGTTAAATTAAAGTTGTCTCTGATTGCTGAAAAACAAACCTCTTTTTAATTACAACAGGCATGGACCGGGGCAAGATTAAAACTAGCGGGTTTGGGCTGGAAGCCCAAAACAAAGGTAATTCTCTCCTAAAGAAGCCTACAAAAATCCAGGCACCTGGTAAAAGAAGGCCAGTAAAAATATAATACCCTATTAAAAAATCAAAACTGAAAATTTCTGACATTTTATTTGCCAAAGGGCTTCAGTATTGTTGTAAAGGAATGGTTGCTGATACATAGATACAGTTGTACTAAAATACCCTTCGTGTAATTTTTCAATAAAGTCATTTGTTTTGTATGTTACACACAGAGACATTATTTTAATGGCAAACCAGCTGACATATTAAAGTGCAGTGGTTTTTAACCATTTTGTCTTCTGTGGAACCCCACTTAGTCACTTCTGGAAGCCGGGACCTCCACTGAATCAATATTGGAAACTAGGGATCCCCACTGAGACACTACTGGAAGCCAGGGACCCTGACTTAAGCATTTGTGATAATTTGAACGGCAAAACAATACACAAAGAAATACCAAAACAAGCATTCATCCAGTG
Source organism: Pleurodeles waltl (assembly GCF_031143425.1). Classification (NCBI taxonomy): domain Eukaryota; kingdom Metazoa; phylum Chordata; class Amphibia; order Caudata; family Salamandridae; genus Pleurodeles; species Pleurodeles waltl. The sequence goes on along the minus strand of NC_090444.1, from coordinate 1,657,920,088 downwards.
AATACTAACATTAAGAAATAGTTTTATGTAATTCACAAACAAATATTTTTAAAAAATCAAATTTTTTATTTTATTGGGAAGGTTGAAGCCTTTCTAAATTCAATTGAGGCCACTCATCACCCAAACTGCATCTTGGATGATGCACTTGCACTGTTCTCACAAATCAATCTGGGGATACTGACATATTTTAGCCTTAAAGTGTACATTTTTCTTCTCTATTTATGAGCCAGTTCTTAAACTGTTCATGTTATTTTATTTTCTAGCAGTCGCGGACTACCTGAGAAGCTTTACGGACTCCCAGGGATCTCCGGCCTACACATTAAGAACCAGTGTCATAGTCCCTTTACATACTTACTTGAAATGTTTTGCTTTCAGTGGGAGGAGGCTTCTTAACTGCATTCACTAAATATCCCCTACGAGCTTCTGCTATTCTTCTAAACAATGTACCAATGGGATTATTTACAAGCCCTGTGCGCAGCATATGTGTCACTTTTCGTGAGACACCGGCAGTGCATAGTGCAGGCCCATATCTACGCTTTGTGTGGCTTTTCATGGCCTTGTAGATACAGTGTAAGGCAACTCAGTGCAAGTCGCTGCGTTGCTTTAAACTACACCAGGGAGGCCTCCCATGGGTTTTGATTCATTTCCAGATTTATAAGAATCTGTAAACCTGGGAATGTTTGAAAATCTTAGGTCTCCCCAGGGGAGGCGCAATGGGGAGAAATATCTTTATTTCTCCACGTTTTTTCCTCTTTCTGTGTGCTGCATTCTGCAACACACATAGAAAGAGGAATATGCTACCCAGGATTGTTTTTGTGCAGGAAGGTGTCGCTTCATGCACAGAAACTATCCTGTCTGTGACGCAGGTATCCTTGCACCTTCGTACAAGAGTGCTTCCGTCTGCGCTAGGCAGCCCGTTGTGCACCAGCACAGGGTTAGAGGACACAAATGTGCTGTATCTTGTAGATGCAACATGTTTCTGCTCTTTGCCTATGGCACAGTAGAGGGAAGCAAGGCCACTACTTGTTAATAAGCCACATAGGGGGTTATTCTAACTTTGGAGGAGGTGTTAATCCGTCCCAAAAGTGACGGAAAAGTGACAGATTTACCACCAGCCGTATTACGAGTCCATTATATCCTATGGAACTCGTAATACAGCTGGTGGTATATCCGTCACTTTACCGTCACTTTTGGGACGGATTAACACTCCTCCAAAGTTAGAATAACCCCCATAGTGTGTTGTGATTGGTACAGTCTAAAGGCTGCGCACTATCACACCTGTAAGAGAACAGTGCTCCCCCTTCGCTGACCCAAAGCCATCAATTAGTGAAAAGGCTGACCAAAGCCAACTCTGGGAGTATTTGTTCAAAAAATCTTCAAATTATTTAATTATCTCTTAAAGTAGGTCCTGAAAACACAACATTAACTAACAATAACATAACCGAACTAAATGTTATTATTAAAAAAGGAATGGCAGGATGCAGCAAAGAAGGAAACATTTTCAGAAAATGGCCTACTGGTGCAACTTTCAGCACTAAAATAGACACCACATGCCAATTCAGTGAAGAGGTTTTTGGCACTCAGTGGGTCCTGCTCCAATTTGCAGTACCATATCATAGGGCCGGAAAGATGGTACATCAGTAGCTGTTCAGACAAATATATTGCTCACAGTGGCATGTCTTTCTCCCTGATTTTTATACAGTGTCATCGCAGTGCTCACAAAACAATCTCTGGACCGAGACTGGAAGTTTGCTAAGAAAGCCCATTTGTAAACATAATTGGCTAGACATTTTTATGAGACTGCTCACAGCTCATTGCTCAGCCTTTGTGCAAGGAAGGACTACTAGTTTTTGCTGTGTCAAGAGACTGTGCTCAGTGAGAAAAAATCACCCACCTCATTGATATTAACGTGATGAAAATTGGCACAAAGTGGCCTTTCTGGACGGCAGACCTCTGCCTCAGAATTCAGATTCGAAATATGCAAACACTGGCTAAGAAATTGCCAAATGTCATAATGTCACAAAAGTGCAGCTAATGAGGGCATGTCGTGTTTTCTATGAACGAAATCTGCTTCTCCTGATGTCTAGAACCAGTGCACCCAGAATGTACACTGTCAGAACTTGACATCCCACATTTTGTAGATGGCTAATGTTGTCTTTGACACTCGGTAACGCTCTTTGCAGCTTCCAAATAACAGTTGCATCTTCCATTGCAAGGAGGATAAATGCCCCCTTGCCATCTCCTAGGTTTGCAACTCAAAATAACTTGCAATCTGTGAATTGCACTTTGCACTGGCATTGGAAGTTGGTACGTTCCATTTACAAAATGAGCTGTGCTGGGTTTGTGAATGCAAAGTGCCTTTGTGAATCTTTTACATGTGCAACAATACCTTGTTGCTATGCGCGGCCCTCCCTCACTGACCTGCCTCCCGTCAACGCTTAGGCCCAAATGCTATTCTGATAACATCTAAAAGAAGTAAAACTGATGCTCCATTAGTTTCATGAGAGCCATACTTTGTAACTGCACCTCTGGTTAACACCATGGTTCCGATTCACGAAAGCATTTATTAACTACTAGAGAAGTACTATTTTCTGAACTCTTCGTGTTTCACCCTGAAACGTCCAACTGGCTATTTGCAAAAGTGTAAAGAGGACACAACCATACCTATTTGTACTCCATGTAAGTATCCCCTAAATATTCTCATTTTATTTAGATATGTTAGGGCCATGTCATAAAGGTATACCAGACTACATACAAGAGTATTACGTTTAAAGTTCCAAAATCCCTTTTTGGATAGGTCCCAAGGTGTATAAATCTTCATTCAAGGGTAGTAGTGTGCACGTGACGTGCACCAGCATGAAAAGCAAAGTTCATTTCTTTGGCTGATACTTTTAAACACAGTCACTACTTTTCCTTTTAAGCAGCTTTTAAATGCACCTTGTGATGGAACGTCTCGTTTGCTAGTCTGTACACAATAGAATCAATGGGAAGGATTGGAACAGGTCATTTTCATATCACTAGGTGCTGTACATTTAAGACATTAAGGGGCATATTTATACTTGTTTTGCACCCAATTTGCATCATTTTTTTAATGCAATCTTGGTGCAAAACTAACTCCATATTTATACTTTGGCGCTAGACCCGTCTAGCACCAAATTTATGGAGTTAAAGTCATTTTTGGATGTGGAAACCTACTTTGCATGAATGAGATGCAAAGTAGGCGTTCCTGTGCAAAAAATGACTCTATGGCCTTAGCACCATATTTATCCCCCTGTGCTAAAATCATGCACGGGGGAGGAGGGGTCAAATAATAGTGCAAAGTTTGCTTTGCACCATTATTTAACGCCTGGGTTAGGGCAGGCGTTAGGGAACCTGTGGGCCTATTTCCATGGTGGACACCATTGAATAAGCCCACAGGTGCCCTCCCCAGGCTCCAGGCCCCAGGGACACCCCCACCCACACCAGAGGGACAGCAGAGGATGGGGGACCTCATCCCAGGTAAGTATAGGTAAGTACAGTTAATTTTTTTTTTTTTTTTAAGTGCCATCGAGGCCCTGAAGTGGGCCCCCCTACATGGCACTGGGTGCAATGACCATGCCCAGGGGACCCTGGTCCCCTGTGCTGGCCATTGGGGTGGTTGGCATGGGTCCTGTCTTTTCTAAGATAGGAGACTTACGGTAGGCATAGTTTTGCATCAGAAAATGATGCTAGGCTGGTTAGAGTCATTTTCTTTTTAATCTAACCTGCCTAATGTCATTTTTTGGTACAAAACCCCCTTCTTCCATGCCCCCAGCCCCACCCGGCTAACGTCATTTTGTTTTTACGCTAGCCAACCCTTTGCACCGGCTTGCACCATTCCATAAATATGGTGCCTGGCTGGTGCTCAGAAATGGTGCAATCCGGTGCTAAACTTTTTGGTGCAAAACTGCGTTGGCGCAGTTTTGCACCAAAACGTATAAATCAGGGCTAACTGTGTCATGGTTAGTTGCCTGATACCTTCAACACCTACAAATTCACTTCACTAATAACTGGAACAAGAGTGAAGGGGCAACCTGAATGTGCTCATGAAAATAAACTATTAATCTTTAACTATTGGATCTGAAAAGCTGAAGGTGCCTTTAATAGTGTTATGTTCCCCCACAATTATTGGGTCACATCCAGTAGATTTTTCAAACCCTAAAAAGAAACTGCAACCCATTAGGAGAAATGGAAAACTAGTAGGTGCCTCTTTGCTTCACTGAATTATGCTTGTTTCAACAAAGGTGTCAGGAGTCAGACAATCATGCCTAGAATCTCTCGTGTGCAGGGGATATTTAAAGGAACCTGCCCTGAATCCTGAAATGAGTACATACACATGTATTGATATTTTACAATAAACTAATATTTATTATGTACTATTCTACAAATCAAAGGAGTAATAATTCAGATAATAATTTATTAACAAGTGCAGGAAATTGCCTCTTTTGAACTCCCAAAACTTTTTGCCTGGCCTCTGGTGCAATTTCGACTGCTAAACAGGTTCCTAGTGCCAGATCTCTTTCCCTAAACCTGCACAGCCTTTTTCCCAGTTGGCAAACCTTTAGCTACCACTATAGGTCCTTATTAAATGGTACCCCGGGTACCTAATGCAATGGGTACTAAAGGAAGGACCCTGAGGGCTGCAGCACAAATTGTGCCACCCTCAGAGACCCCTAAGTGCACACAGTGCTGCTTTTGCAGGCTGCATGTCCTGATGCAGAACTAAAATGAAAACATGACATGGCACACAGCATGTGTGCCCTGTCCCCTTTACACTACATGCAATGTATGTAAGTCACCCCTCTAGTAGGCCGTCCAGCCCTAAAGGCAGGGTGCATTATAAACATGTGAGTGCATGCCTGCATGTGCAGATCTGTGCCTGCTATGTCTTTGGGGATTCACAGACATAGTAAGTGAACAATTAAGCCATTTTAAGCACATGTGCGGGACAATGGTCGTTACAAATTCCCCAGCTACATGATGGCTTCACTGACAGTAGGGATGTTTGGTATCAAGCATCTCTTATTAATAAACCCTCACTGAATCCAGTGATGGATTTATTAATACATGCACTCAGAGGGCACCTTGAAGATGCCCCTGAAAACCTACCAACTCCTAGCTTGGGCACTGACTGGTCAGTACTAGTACAGTCACCTTAGACAGAGTTCTGGCCCCTGAGGTGAGAGCCAATACTCTTGAGGGCTCAGAACAACAGCCTGCTTTGGGCAGAGGTGTAACCTCCTCTCCTTGTTCCCTTTAAAATTCCCTCAGAGACCAGCCTCTGACACCAATTGTACTCACCTGGGAGCAGCATGTCTTCAGTCCCCCCATTCTCCATTGATTAACATTGGGCATTGACTCCGACTTTGATCTCTGCACCCATCCACCCCGTGCCGCTATAGGTGCACTCTTGGTACCAACCTGAACCTTGCCTGGCGCCAGTCTAACACCCTGAAGACTGGGGTTGTAAGTTGTATATTTACCTCTGAAACTGCATTCTTGTTTTCCTCACATAGGTTAACATTGAAGACTGCAAATTGCACTGTCAATTTTTGAAACAGCAAAGTATCTTTAATTAAAAATGTGCTTACTTTATAATGAAGTTCTTTGGCTCAAAGCATATATAAAAGCAACTGCTATTTTTCTAAATTGATCTCATATCCATTCTTTGAATGTGTGTCTCATTTATTGCCTCTGTTAGTGCAACAAATGCTTATCACGACTCCTTGATAAGCCTAACTGCTCACCCACACTACCACAATTAGAGCATTAGACCTATCTACTTTTTGTCTCCAAGCCTTTGGGGATCCACTGGACTCTCTGGACAGTATTTTTCATTTTAGTGCACTATGTAGAGAGCCAGCACCTTACAAAAAGATAACAACAAAATTGGTAAAGGGGAGAAGGCCATATGCACCCAAATCACATTTCATCACACACCCCTAAATGATTAGTCTAGGTCCTATCTATAATTAATATTAGTTATTTTACAGCTTGGTTATTTCATAAATTGCAAAGCTGAGTCAAAGCGAGGGGGTTTGTTTGCCCTCAGCTCCTGTATTTGTTACACAAATACATAATTGTAAACAATGCTTCTGTTTAGATTTAGGAAGCCCAGAGAAGCTGCTACTGTAGTCTCATTCCAGTTCCACACAAGCTCATTTTCTCTTACATAGCCCAGCTCAGCACAGTACCACGAATCAGGGGTTAGACTAACACATTTTTATGCTAGTGTCCTCATCACTGCACTAAAATGCATTGGTCATGCTCACAGAGCTCCCTGACACTTTGGTGATAATCATGGGGTGCTCCAAGCAGCCTCGGGAACAGCTCTCGATCTGTGTGCGCTGCAGCTCTGCCTTAGCCTGCTAAGCTACTGCTCCCACCGGAATACATTTTCCTCTCCTCTCTCACAGCCTCTCTGAGTGAATAAACAGTAAGCGCTGGGTTCACCAGCCACGTTGATCATATAACACAACAGTGACCACTTGCCTAAAACAAGTCAGACCTTTTGGCTTTGCCAGGCCTAGTTTCTTCTGGCAGGTCTGCATCATGATTGTTCCAGGCAGCCGCAGGCATCACCAGTCTGCATGAATGATTGTTTCCGTGTGCCACCATCATGTCCGCAACAAGCCCAGCATGATTTGGCTGTCCCCAATATTCCTGGCTGGATCTCAGACAACCCTCCAGGTTCCGCTGCAAACACGTGTGCAGCCACAGAGATTCGGGATGCCATGTGCTGTTTTCCTCTGGTCTGGCTGGTGTCCTAGGGGCACTACATCGCTAAAAGTGCCAACCAGTCAGTCGCACCTGATTGAGAAGAGTAGAAAGCTTGGGCTGAGTGCTTGGCCTCTGTTCTCTGTACTTCCCTTCACTAATATTATTACATTTGTTTCCATCTATGTCAGTCTCTTGTGGTTAAGCCAGGTCAGTTGTATGTGTGAAGCATTTGGGCAACTATGCCCCTTCTAATACTATCCTAACATTCATTCTGAAGAGGCACATGGTCACCTCGCTTTGCATCATACTGTCAGCTCTGGTTATCTATTGGGCAAATCTCCACAGGATAAATAATTCATGCATGTAGTACTAACCGTAAACATTCCATTTGCAAATCCATTACACCTATTTGGAGGACATTCCCTCTTTGTACATTCCTATACACCAAGCAAAAAACCTACCTACCACACCAAAGTAAAAAGTGCATGTGACCCCAACATTCAAAACATCCCAAATGTTGTTACAACAGTACACCGATCTCAAAACAATGGAACAATCCTAGATCAATTAGATTGAACAAGAAAAATTTGGCAGCAAAGATATCAATAATTTCTAGGTCTGGTGCTCTCTCCTTCATGAAAGAGGAAACCACAAGCAGAACAATAGTGCACAAATTCCCATGTTCTTTACAGGACAACCTGTAAACTTCTCCAGGCAAATATGCAATATAGAACCCATTAGGAAATCTAGGAAAACATGATGTTCCATCTAGCTCGTATTTTAGTTGTCTGACCTGCCTGATGTTAAGATAAGCCACTGTGTATTACTTTCCAAGCCTCTAGACATGAATCAATTGTGTGTGGTTGTCTCCACTTCCCGGATTGCAAGCAGCAAGCTACCAATCACACATATTTAGTAAACCTGATGATGATTTTATTTTCCCTTCATGAGGGCTAGTAGGGTTATTGGGATAGCTTCATGCCACTATTCCAAGTGAGGTATTTTACATCAACATCAGGTTACTAGATGAACCCTGCAGCCTAGGATCCAGTGTTCAGGCTATGTTTTTTGTAAGCAAACTATAACATTCTGAGAGTTGCTGCCATAGTTCAGCTAGGTGGAAAAAATGAACAAGTACTCCTGTCAATAATAACTTGTTAAGCAAAGGCTTAGGGACTGATTTAGAGATGGATGCAGGATTTACTCCGTCACAACAATGGCGAATATCCCACCTGCTGTAATCTAAATTCCATTATATCCAATGGAATTTAGATTGTGGAGGACGGGATATCCATCACCGTTGTGATGGAGTAACCGCTCTGCCCATATCTAAATCAGGCCCTAAAACTGGAACATTGCATCCTTCCTGACATGGAGTAGTCCTGTAACTTTAGCACCCCAGTCAATCAACCACCCCTCTGTTTTATAAAGGCTTATCAAGGGCAATGTTTTCCCCTTTGCAATTATTCAGACTCTGTCTGGGAACAGGAACATGCATTTTAGAACTAGACCAGGAGGTTTCTTTTTGGCTGGGTAAACATTTTTTCTGATTGTGTACCACCGGCATGTAGTCGCAGAAAGTCAAGATTGTGGTGTTCTCAAATGGTATCATTGACTCTTCGTGATATTTTCAAAATGGAAACCCCTTCTATGTAGTTTAAAAATTTTGCAATGTTTGCTCAGCACAGAATCCTCATTGGTAGGAAGGGGATCATAAACTATATACAATTCTACAAAAAAAGGATGATAGGTATCTTGTTTTGAACACATTTTTGTGCCTATCCGTCAATGAAAATTATCAACTACTTATAGGCTTTTACATAAGCTATTTCTTCAGAAAGCCTACATATACCCGCTTCTCTTGCCACTCCTCTTGCAGAGATGTTTCTGAGATATCCTCTTTGGAAGTTTACTTCCATATTCACTATGCTTGCTTGCCCTTTGCACCTGCACCACTCTAGTATTTAAAAGCAGCCTCTGAGCGAACATTAAGGATCTTGTGTCTCGAGTAGCTCACTTTCTGGCATCAACGCATTTTCTTGTCAAGTTTTCATTTGAAGATTTTTCACAAGCATTTGTCCATTTTTTCCTTACTAGAATTTCATAGTTTTTTTCCTTTTCATCACTATCTGTCCACAAACTCACTATGGTGTTTACCACTCTCAATTTGATACAGTGACAAATGCTCCAGGAATCAGGGCCTCATAAGGTCCTCTTTGGCTGTGCATCGAAAGGTGAAGAACTCTTTCTGTTAGCGGGACGCTTTATCAGTTTCTTCTTCTCTGCACCTTCTGACCCAGACAATATTGAAACAAAAACTTCAGTTTCTCACTGACAGCACCATACATCTCTTGTGCCCCCAGGAAAGCGCCTCACTGTTAAATTAAATTCAATGTGCAATTTCTTTCTATAGCTCCTGCTGGATGTGGGAGTCCTGTTGCGAGGTGGCCCAGTGAGCTGATGGCAGCTTGCATTCATCAGCAGATTTTCCCTCAGCCAAAACACCTAGAGAGAGAGGTATGAGACGGTTTTTCCTTAAAGCCAATAACACATGCCACAATCAGATCCCAAGTTCAGAGAAATGCATCTGCTGGACAGCTAACAATAGCATCAATGTACAGCCCCTTACAGTTTTTGTCTAGATATCACACAATTGGACTGCATGGGGAAAGGGTTGAATAGTAGTTGGTGGTGACCTTAGCCTAGTGCTAAATGGCACTTTAGACAAGATCCAAAATAAAAGTGGTCGAACAAAGATCATCGTGATGACACCCTTTAAAGATAGACTACACACACACTACTAGGCAGTGGACAAAAGTTATGCACTACTTCATTACTTCATCCTAGATAAACAACTCTTGCAAGAAGTCATGCATGGCTCCACAACACTGTTCAATCAAGCTCTCCTTACACGTATTCTCAAACACCAAAACCAACCTAAGGAATTGCCATTTAAAACACTCTTTAATGGTAAATTCAGATTTTAAGTCACAGTTCTGAAAAATGCTACTATTAGAAAGTAGGCATTTTCTTATTTCAACCATTTGCTGCCTTCAGCCTGTGTCCAGGGTCACATGACTAGGTGTAGCTGGAAGCTGGCCTTTGTGTATCACTCCCAGACAATGAAATAAAAGGGAAATAGGGAAATAGGTGCTGGCAGGATAGGCCATCTCTGACTTGATGAGTGGGAGGACCTGTCACCTACCACACTTGCACATCATAAAGGCTTTGCCTCAGTACGCTCACAAAGGGTTTCACATTAGTATTTGTGCCACCAGACAAGTTGGGGACAGGGAGGCAGGAAATTCCAAAACACATCTGGGGTGGATACCTCCAAAACCTTCTCCTACTTCAAAGCTGGCATTAGGAAGGAATATTAGACCCTCAGGTTCCAGCTCTTCAGTACACCTCTGGACCTGTGAAAGACTCAGAAGTACTGCTGTGCTGCTATGCTGCAAGAAGGACTGCTATTCTGCTGCTTTGCTACTCTGCTGCTACACCGAAGTGACTCCCAGAGCTAGTTGGCTGGCTTTCTGATTAGAGCCTCGGAGACAGAAAGATTCTCCCCACCTTGGACCCATCACCTGAACTCTGCCTGCTGTGAGTTTTGCCCCTCAAGTGGTGCCACCCTAATCTTGGATCCTTGGAAGTGGACCTGAAGCTGCTCTATCAGCCCAGCTGCGGTCTCCTAGACATAACCAATGCAGTGCAGCATATTTCCTCTCAGCTCAGATCCAGTGTCATGTGATACATCTCTGATGCAGGACCTCCCATCAAAGCTCACAGCTACCCCGAACTGCCACAGCGGGATGCATCTCTGACACAGGACTTCACATCGAAAGACTTTGTCAACTGCACGATGAGACAGGGCCTTGCAGTGCAAGCCCATTCAATGGATTCATCAGAACTGCCGCTGTGCAATGCACCTTCAGCACAGGACCTCACATCGCGGCCCACAGCTTCTCGGAACCACCGGTGCATAACGGATTCTCAAACGTGGCATTTCTCAATGCTCTGCAACCAAATTTTAAGGTGTTTTGTTCAACTGGCCTACCTTGGTTCCCATATCCTATATCCGCACTCATTTGTGGTTGGCCTGAACTTGAGACTTTGTCTCGAACTGTCACAACCAATTAACAGTTGGTGCTTTATGCTTTAAACCACTATTTTCATTTAAATGGGTGTACTGATTGGATTTTTGTCATTTTGGTCCTAAATAATTTATTGAGGTATACTCTATTTTTTTAAATTGGTGTGTGATTTTTCTTGTGCTGTGTTCCCACCATATTACTGTCTGTAGTTCTGCATAAATAAATACTACACACATAGCCTCTACGTTAAGCCTGTCTGCTTTGTGCCAAGCTACCCGACAGTGGAGCACAGGTTAATTTGGGGTGTGCTTGTGTTTCACCCTGTCAGGAATTGTGGTTGTTGCTTGTGTAGGGTCTCAAACCCCTCAACCAGTAACGCAACGTCATGAAAATGCTTCCAGGAAGTGTTCAGCATTCTGTCCATCACTTATTCTTTTAGCAAACAAGGAGTGACATCAATGGCAGAATGAAAAGTTGCACTCTTTATCAGAGATGTCAGAGGAGAATTGTGCCTCGTAATCTCCTTGCTTAAAATTGACACAGTGACCCTGGCAAAGATAGGCGAGGTACGTCTTCTGAAGGTCATAGCTGAACTGGTGTACCCTGACCAGTCAAGCTTCAATGCGAACAGATACATGAGAGACATTACTAAGAAAACCTTACACCAAACAGACATTAGAAGTAAGGGTGGGGGACAAGTGCTCCTGCTCTTCCTGGACACTGAGAAAGTTTATGACGGGGTGGACCGCCGTTTCATGACACCTGTTGGGCTATAGGTCTGGGGGACACTATCCGAGTGATTACAGGTTACCAGGTCCACTAAGAGGTATCTTTCCTTTCCTACAGCTCTATCAGAAAATTGCCATCATACTCACAATGATGATCTCTCGCACTGCCTTCTCCAACATGATTTACCTTGGCCTCCCTAACAGCACAGTCTCCAATCAGTCCAGATCAAGTTACCTCTTTTCTATTTGGTCTTAATCTATACGACTACAACTGACCTGTGCTATATTCTCTTTACAGGTTCCCAGTGAACAAAACACCACATTTCAAATTGCTATTTCGGGTGCACAGATCACTGCACGGTTGGTCACTGGGCTACTTGTCCAAGTTGTTTTTCAATTATTTTCCACCTAGACGACCAAGAACTGCCACTCACAAATTATTGCTATTGCTACTTTAACTTATTACTGTGGTTTGGTGGCAAGCAGAACCCTTCATGAGCATGGTTCTTTGTTGAACTCAACTCCTTTGCAGCTTTGATTTGAAACCAACTTCCTCAGATTAAAGAAAACTTCCGTAAAACTCACCTAGTCAGGATGAACTGCAGCTAGTTTTCTCCACTCCTACCAGAGAAATCCGAACTGGGGACAGCTCCTGCTAACATTCTCTAAAGCTTTGCCGTCTTTATTCAGTTTACCTGGTTTCAGATCCCTTTAGTCTTGGGCATACTACCTAACAACTATATATCTGAACACATGCACTCTGTGCCCACTTGTGGTGGTTAGTAGTGCTAAAGATGACCTCTAAACTAAAATAAATATAAATATCTCCCTAAATCAATCCATAAAAAGAAGTGACAAAGGTTTGGCATACTTCTAAAGTCCCACTTGAAATAATGTTCACTTTGAGACTATGGGCCAGATGTAGCAAAATGCAAAATTGCGACTTGCAATTTGCGAGTCCATCCGACTCGCAAATTGCAAGTCGCAATTTGCTATGCAGTACGGTGTCTCAGACACCGACTGCGACTCGCAATGGGGTCGCAATGACCCACCTCATCAATATTCATGAGATGGGTCGCAATTTGCGGCCCCATTGCGAGTATAGGCACTCGCTAACATGGAGGCCTGCTGACGTCAGCAGACCTCCATGTTCGTGACCTGCTTTTAAATAAAGCAGTTTTTTTTTTTTTAAGTGTAGCCCGTTTTCCTTACTGGAAAACGAGCTGCACTTAAAAAAAATCCGAAACCTTTAGTTTCGGTATTTTTTCAGGGACCACTCCCTGCCCTGAAAAAATATTTTGGGGTCCAGTCACAAACTGGAAGGGGTCCCATGGGACCCCTTCCAATTTGCGAGTGGGTTACCATCCACTTGAAGCGGATGGTAACTGCGATGCCAAATGGTATTGCATCCCACAGCGACTCGCAAATAGGAAGGGAACACCCCTTCCTATTTGCAAGTCGGAAATGCATATTGCGAGTCGGTAACGACTCGCAATATGCATTTCTGCATGGCAAACCCACGTTTGCGACTCGCAAACAGCGATTTTCGCCGTTTGCGACTCGCAAACGGTTTGCTACATCTGGCCCTATGTGAAGTAAATTGAATTGGTATTAATAATGAAAAATAATGTAATAATAACGAATGCACTAATCTTTTCTGCTCAATTTCCAATTTTATGCATGCAATTAAAAGATGTTTTATTTGTTGTGATCAGAAGAACTTTCCATAAACATAGATTAGGGTTGTTTATTAGTGCTGCATGTAATTGAAATCTCACCAAAATAGTTATAATAAAGCTTTCTGCTTAATGATGTTGGGTAGATTATCAAGATGGCAGAAATAGATATGTGGGCAAAGATTTCACTGAAAACAAACATTGTCAAAGGCACTAGGTATGGCGTTGGCCACCAGTCTTTTGGCAATTTTTGTTTTATCATGTTTTTTTGCAAAATATTATTGCCTGGGAATGTGCTGGGCCCTCATCATTCTAAAAAGTCTGCCAATGGTTGAAGTGGTCTGATATATTGGCCCTTAATGCATGCTGGAGTGGGTGGAAGAAGAATGTGAATTACACCAATAACAGACTAATGGCTAAAGTCTGGTTGAAACTCCTAGAAGTAACTATGTTAAACACAGAATTGTAGTAAAATCACAAGGTCTTGGCTAACACAGACCTAAAAGAGACAATCAGTCTGGCATCGGCTACATGCCATTTGCTTTAGAGAAAGAAAGAAAGAAAGAAAGAACAGTTTCAAATGGGCACAATTTGTAGTCTGTGAAATAGCAGCAGTAAGAAAAGCAAATCACTCTAAAAGGAATTTAGAACAGCACTGGCTGGAAATGGGATCTTATGAAGATGGAATGTGCATTAGAAGGCTCCTGCTATCACATCAGGCTTTAAAGACAGAGGCAACACTAATGTAATTATAAAGTAATAAAAATAACCCTGGCACTGAAGGGAGCTAGCTTGTGTAAATGATGTGCTCCTTGTGAGAGTGCAAAATGCTGTCACTCAGAATGAAGTTAGCCAATAGCTGAAGTGGGCTGACCCACTGCCACATGTATTATGCTGCAGAGGGTGGAAACAAAATGTGAATGAGGCAACAACCGACCAATCGGTGAAGACGGATGTCTAAAAGTCCCTACGTGTAAGCAAATTATTCATATCTTAATTAAATCAACAGGTCTTGGCTAACGCCAGACCTAAAAAGGAGTTATTCTTTGCTGATACTTTCTAGTGGTAGAATTCTCCTAGAAAAGTGCTCCATTCCTCATTTGACAGTTTTTTCCCAGGTATTCATCCACACACCTTTGGAATTAACAGATTCCAATGGCATTATTAACTTTGAAATGTTGCCTATGTAGATTTATAATGAGTATCATTTGGGAACCAGTGTTTCTGAGCGAATTTCTACTTGTTTTGTTCTAGATTACCCCTGACTAGTTCATTTGTTTTCGGCATCCAAAATCTCCAGTTGAAATACTCCATTTTGTAATTCTGTCAGGACTCTTGTTACAGGAACTATCGAGGTTACCAGCTGATTAAGAAGGAGGGCCCAAACATTAATTTTGTGGGCGGAGTGGTTCTCTACTCTAATCTCTTTATGCCCTTTTATACCAGCACTTTAAAAAATTACAGTATTAGGGAGATTTGAAAGTTGGCAAAGGTTTAAAATAGGTCCTCAAAAACTGACCATATCCAAATTCGTACAACTTCTGAGAGCTATTCACACCACTGAGCAAAAATCCTAACATCGTAAGTGCTTAAATACAGCGTCACGAAGTCAACTGGGACCAGATAATATTTAAAAACTACGGGGAAGTGCATTAAATTCAATTTGCAGTGTTAGTAGTGATGTTTAATCCGTTTGAAACAGAAACATATTTTTAAAATGTGCACTTCATGAAGAACACAATAGGCTAAGTATGAAGTGGGCCAATCCATAATAACATAGAGGCACGAGGCCTTGGGATTACACAACGTCACTGACCCTCACTTTATGATGTATTACTTCCGGTAGTGTTAGCCCTCCTTCCTTCACTGTTTCTTTCTTTCTGCCAATGTTTCCTCTTCTCTTTTTAAGGGGTTCCTTTGCTGATTTAGTCCAAATGATTTTTTTCGATGCCTTCATAGCACACAGATGGCTTTTACCTGCCAATGTGTGCAGCACAAGAGGTTGCACTGATTCATATCCTCGTTCACTATGAGACAAATAAGTGCAGATTTGATGAGCCATGCCCTACCCCGTAAAAACTGACAAATGGTAAGCGCCAAATTCCGCATGTTATTTACCATTCACAGTGTCGACTGGAAATAGTAGAAATTTAAAGCACCTGGTAAATGCCTGACTCCGGGATACATATTTGGAGCTGTAAATAGTTCATTCTGTGGCATTTATAATTGGAACATTAGCACTATCTGCTTCAGGAAAATGACCACTAATCATCAGTATAAGAGGGATTTTGCACCAAATTGCACTTGATACTTTTCATTTACTGAGGCCCTCATTAGGAGGGGCCTGATAAATTCAAATATGTGCCGAAACTCCTGTTACCACGCATGTTGGAATTATGAGTTTTGCAATAAATATCAGCCAGCCAAATCTACCAATAATTATTGAGAGAAAATGTCCAGTATTTACCTGACATGCAGGTTTGCAGAAAATACACGTATTTCCAAAAACACAAAGGTGATAATTATCGCAGCCCAATTAATACAAAACACATTGGTTCAGTTATTTCGGATACAATAATTATCTCTTCTGACAATGGCCTGCTCATAATGAGGACCAAAATGTAAATTTAGAATAAAAGGCATTTACTACATTCTTTCAATACTTCACCATAAAGTCTTGGTATTTACTAGGTGCTGTAAACATTTCAGGTAATTCGAACACACAGGAATAAGAGCTTTAGCATTTACTACAATTTCATGATAAACATCACTTTTTATTGGGCCTGGGTGAAAAAATCCGCTCCGCTGGTGGAGTTTGCGGAATTCAGCAACTCCACGTTCTGCAGAGTTTCCAACAGACTCCGCACTCCACAATGGAGTTTTTCCTCTGTTGGCGCACACTTGATGTTATTTTGCATGCGCTGGAAGTGAGATGAGAGACTTCCGGTCACTCACGAGAACAAACAAGATTTTTTTTACCCGCCCGAGGCTTAACACTGTGCCAGCGAATTCCTGTGCATCTTTTGTGACGTATGCGAGCGTGAGTGAGCACAATCTACCGCAACTGCAACCTGGCGAAGCTCAAGCAGCTAAAATCTCCTCAAAAAGACAACTTCAAGTTAAAAATCTTCACTAATGGCCCATTTGTGTTGATTTTTTTATGCGAGGAGTACTTTTAAAAATTCATTTCAACACCAGGAAGTGCCCCAGAGACTCCAACTTCCAGTTCCTGCCCAGCAGGCTCCTCCCAGTGCTTTATCCATCTCCTGGTCACTTTTCACTTGGATTTCGAGCTGGAAGGATCACTTTTTTGTCTCCTGGATGTATCATTGGATTTAAGGACTTTGTTTTATTTGAGATTTCACAAGTAAGTTCAAAAACACTTGTAGGAGGGTGTTGTACAACTTGTTTGCCTGATGGAGGGGATGCACCAGGATTTATCTGTACTTTTATTCAATTTTTTAAATTTATTGTGGTGGATGGCCTGCATTTGGGTCCAAGTTATAGTTTTACTAGTAATTTTTCTTCTCTAAAGGAAAAATGTTTTACAGTTCACTACATTTTCTCCATGTTTTGTTTTGTAAATTTGCAATATTCATTTAACTCACTATGTTAACCCCTTCACTGCAAGGCCTTTTCCCCTCCTGTGCCGAGCCTTTTTTTTGGCTATTAGGGGCAGTTCGCGCTTAGGCCCTCACAACTTTTTCTCCACATAAGCTACCCATGTCAAATTTGCATCCCTTTTTCCAACATCCTAGTGATTCTAGAGGTACCCAGACATTGTTGGTTCCCCTGAAGGAGACCAAGAAATTAGCCAAAATACAGCAAAAATTTAATTTTTTTCAATAAAATGGGGAAAAAGGGCTGCAGAAGAAGGCTTGTGTTTTTCTCCCTGAAAATGGCATCAACAAAGGGTTTGCGGTGGTAACATCACCATCTTCCTAGCTTTCAGGAACAGGCAGACTTGAATAAAAAAAAACATTTTTCAACACAATTTTGACATTTTACTGGGACATACCCCATTTTACTATTTTTTGTGCTTTCAGCCTCCTTCCAGTTAGTGACAGAAATGGGTGAGAAACAATGCTGGATCCCAGACAGCTAACCATTTCTGAAAAGCAGACAACATTCTCAATTCAGCAAGTGGTCAATTGTGTAGATCCTACAAGTGTTTCCTACAGAAAATAACAGCTGAATTAAAAGAATATTAAAATTGAGGTGACAAAAACAGTAATTTTTCTCCACGTTTTACTCTGTAACTTTTTCCTGCGATGTCAGATTTTTTAAAGCAATATACCGTTACGTCTGCTGGACTCTTCTGATGTGGGGATATATAAGGCTTGTGGGTTCATCATGAAGCCTAGGTACCCAGAGCCAATAAATGAGCTGCACCTTGCAATGGGTTTTCATTCTATACCAAGTATACAGAGCTGTTTTTTACAAAGTGCCTCGTTGTGGATTTTGGCCTCTTGCTCAGTCAGCACCTGCTGAAACTTACCAAACCTTCGCATTTTTTAAAACTAGAGACCTAGGGGAATCCAAGAGGGGGTGACCAGGTTTTGTTACCAAGAATCCTTTGCAAACCTCAAAATATGGCCAAAAAACACTTTTTTTCTCTCATTTCGGTGACAGAAAGTTCTGGAATCTGAGAGGAGCCAACAATTTCCTTCCACCCAGCGTTCCCCCAAGTCTCCCTATAATAATGGTACCTCACTTGTGTGGGTAGGCCTAGCGCCCGCGACAGGAAATGCCCCAAAACACAACGTGGACACATCACATTTTCCCAAAGAAAACAGAGCTGTTTTTTACAAAGTGCCTAGCTGCTGAGTTTGGACTCTAGCTCAGCCAGCACCTTGGAAAACCTAGCAAACCTGTGCATTTTTGAAAACCAGACACCTAGGGAAATCCAAGATGGGGTGACTTGTGGGGCTCTGACCAGGTTCTGTTACCCAGAATCCTTTGCAAACCTCAAAATTTGGTCAAAAAAACACTTTTTCCTCTCATTTCGGTGACAGAAAGTTCTTGAATCTGAGAGGAGCCACAAATGTTCTTCCACCCAGCATTCCCCCACGTCTCCCAATAAAAATGGTACCCCACTTGTGTGGGTAGGCCTAGCGCCCATAAAAGGAAATGGCCCAAAACACAAACTGGACACATCCCATTTTCACAAAGAAAACAGAGCTGTTTTTTACAAAGTGCCTAGCTGTGGATTTTGGCCTCTAGCTCAGCCGGCACCTGCTGAAACTTACCAAACCTGCGCATTTTTTAAAACTAGACCCCTAGGGGAATCCAAGATGGGGTGACTTGTGGGGCTCTGACCAGGTTCTGTTACCCAGAATCCTTTGCAAACCTCAAAAGTTGACCAAAAAAACACTTTTTCCTCTCATTTAGGTGACAGAAAGTTCTGGAATCTAAGTAGAGCACAAATTTCCTTCAACCCAGCATTCCCCCAAGTCTCCATATAAAAATGATACCTCACTTGTGTTGGTGGCCCAGGTGCCTGCAACAGAAAAATTCCAACAACCTGTAGAGATTGAAGGAATAGCAGAGCGCATTGATAAGCACATATTTTCAATGTATACATCTTTTAGCCTGACTCTGCTTTGGGGACCCACACAAGTGAGTTATCATTGTACTTGGGAGACTGAGGGGAGAGCTGGGTGGTAGAAAATTTGTGCCGCAGCGGTGATCCTACAAAGAAAAGTGAGGAAAATATGCTTTTTAAAGCAAATTTTGAGGTTTGCAGAGGAGTTTGGGTAAGACAATGTTGGGGGATCCAGGCAAGCCACACCTCCTTGGACTTCTTGGGGTTTCTATTTTCAAAACATGTCTGGGTTTAATAGGTTTCCCTATATGAAGGCTGCACCCGGGACCAAAAACATAGGTGCCCCCTCTTTTGCAATAGATCATTTTGGTGTGTCCACATACTTATGTGACGTTCCAAACACTAAAATTGTGGAAAGAAACGCACTTAGGTTATGTTACAAAGACCCCTCACCCTCTAACCAAGTTGGTGGCATGCTTCATCATTGGGGTCCCACCCGAGACACCTAGAGCGTCACAGGTGCGCTGCGAAGCCTAATTACAGCGGAGCAGGTTTTGTCATTTTTATCACACATACTGGTTGGATTTAGCACGAGGGTGAGTGATGGTTCAGTGGATCAAATTTTATTAACAAGAGATTTCACAAAAATGAAATACACTGTTAATAACTGAAAGGCCAAATAACTAAACCAATGACTCACAGCTTGTGAGCTGTAAAGCCATGACAAGGCACCAACCGCTTTACAGTCCATTCAGCCACCTTTCATACATGACATGCACAAGACCCTTCACGCCGCCAGCCACGGCCCCAGCACATTACAACACTCGCATCGACAGACAGCGCCACTCAAGGGCCCATCACTTACATACGCCCACATGCCTGATACAGCAATCACACCAGCTGATGGGAGTGTGTGGACTGGCGTTTGGCTGGCAGTGTGTTGCAGTACCTAACAGCAAGTCAATATGTACACCGTCAGCCAAGCGCCACTTCACACACAATGACATAACTTTTTTTTTGTTTTAAAAACAAAGAAACCACTAACTAATTAGAAATAATTACAAAACTACAAACACAAATGCTCTAACTAAGTACATGACAGAAATGCCAACCATGAAACTGAACGCATGGTAGTTCCCAGTAATTCTTCTGGGTGTGGTAATTCTTGAAACAACCACCCACACATAGCCCAGGCTTTGAAGGACAATCTAGGCAGTACATTTGAGTCTCCCTCCGGATACCTCTTCGAGCACAGATGTTTCCTAGCTGGAAAGTCTTTTTTGGCAGTGGGAGGAATGTGCTCAGCAAGGTGGCAATCTTTCAATCTAGCCACATCCTCCACCACTGCTTCTCTAGGAACTCTTGCCTGTTCCACCACAATAAGGCTCTCTATCACTGACTCCTGAAATTTCACAAATGTCCTCTTTGACTCTGGAGACCTATTCTTAAACACAATAAAAGCATGAAAAGTTGCCAAGTGGAAGAAGTGAATTGCTAACTTCTTATACCAAACGTAAGACTTACGAATAGCAGTATAAGGTTCCAACCCCTGATCAACTCTATCTACACCTCCCATGTGCTTATTATAATCTAACATGCACACAGGTTTGCGCACTTCAGCAACCTGGCCCCAAACAGTCACGGGGGAAATACTCTCATCGTGGATGGTACTTAGCATGTAGACATCCCTCCTGTCTGAAAATTTCAAAGCTAGCAGCTCATCATTCCTCAAGGTGCTGCACTATCCCCTCTCAAGTTTTTTACAGAAAAGCTCCCTTGGATAGCCTTTCCGGTTACAACGAATTGTGCCACAAGCAACATTGTCCACTCTAAACAATTCCTTGAACAACTGCACTCCAGTTATCAACATACAAATGGTGACCTTTGTTGAACAGTCGTCTACCAAGTTCCCACACAATTTCCTCAGTAACTCCAAAGTTGGAGGACAACCAGGTGGGTTAATACTGGAATCCCTATCCACTGTAGAACCAGAAACTATACACATATCCTGTACTACTTTCAGACAGCATATACAATTTAATTCCATATTGTGCCCTCTTGCTAGGAATGTACTGCCTAAAAACCAAACGACCCTTGAAGAGGACCAAAGACTCGTCCACAGCTATTTCTTTGCATGGAACATAGACCTCTGAAAACCGATCTGCAAAATGATCAAGTACAGGCTAAATCTTAAAAAGACGGTCAGAATCAGGGTGATCTTGTGGCAAGGCTAATGCATTGTCAACAAAATTCAGCATCCTAAGAAGAAGCAAATACCGATTACGACTCATGGTTGCAGGAAATATAGCTGTTGTCATCAAGGGACTAGTAGACCAATAAGAAGCCAGTGATGGCTCCCTTATCAACCCCATCAAAAGAGTCAAACCCAAAAGCCTTTTATCTCCTCCAAATTTGTGGGAATCCACTGGGTAGCTCTAAAGTGTGGCCTAAGTCTAGCAGCGTTGTCCCTCAAATACTGCTCCGCATACAAATTAGTCTGCTCAACAATCTCTTCCAAAAACACATCATCTACAAATAACTCAAAGAAATTGACTGGCAAAAAGTTCTCTGTATTGACTCTACACCCCGGGAGACCAGTAAAGGCAGGCAACTCTGGCTGCTCCATGTTTGGGGCAACCCAGAGTTCAGGTCTTCTAATGGGAAACCTTTCAGCCTCAGGTTGCTGCACCATCAGTGTCCTCCTCTAAAACAGGCCCTTCATCTGCACTGAGAGTGGTTTACTCATCAGAAGATTCCTCTCCGACAGAAACTTCACTGCCAGAATCTCTCACTTCCTCCTCTGCCTCAGATGCAGAGTCCATCTCATAATCATGATCAGACAATGACTCAAAAATCACACTAACCTCCTGCTGAGCGGTCATCCTGCAGCTAGCCATGATCTTTCCTACGAAATGTAACTGGACAAATGCACCACCAACAACCAGCACTGTTTAAGATAAGTAATAAAGTGTAGCTTTATCAGTAAGAGTTATAAACTCAAAAACTATACCGCTCACTTGGCTGAAAAAGCTTGACTCACCAGCAACTACTCTGCACAGACACAGCAATCACCAATGATATCCCACTAAAAAGAAAGAAAAAAAGCAAATTAGAAATAAGACATCACAGATATCATTGTGCACAAATCTAAGTACAATTTCACACACAATCCTGCATTTAGTACATTCATGCATGGCAACAATACTCCTTTGGAGTAAATTGTTTTTACTTACCTAAAACACACAACTATGCAAACCGCAGGTCAACCACCGCCAAAACCACAAGGAGCCACAGCAAAGAAAGCAAAAGCTTTGAACTAGAACAAATAGGAGAATTTCTTTTTAGCACAAATGCAAATACTTCGCCAGTTGACAAACACCCCACCATCAAGCATTTAGAAATTGGTGCCTAAGTGGATTCTGCCCCCCATAGGGGCAGATGGGCCTGCTAAAAAAATAGGCCTATCTGCCCCAAGGGGGCAGAAAATACCTTTAGTAGTGTGTCCCCATGGGGAGCGACCCTTGCCCAAGGGGCCAGTCCCCAAACAAAAATAACACGCACACACTATCCTTGGTGCCTAAGTGGCTTCTGCCCCCCTTGGGGGCAATGGGCCTAAAGAAAATAGGCCAATCTGCCCCCAAAGGGGGGAGAAATGGTCAACAGTTCTATGCTCCCCTTGGCCACAGCACACATGCCCCCCAAAGGGGAGCGACCCGTGCCCAAGGGGCCGCTCCCCGACACAGAAACATGAAAGATAAACAAAAAAAAAGAAAATCCCTGGCATCTAGTGGCCATTCCTGCTGCCCGATAGCAATGCAATCGGGCATCAGGAATGCTCAAAGAGACACTGGGGGAAAGGAAAACCCGTTCCTTCCCCCCGATGCCTCTTTGATTCAAACCCCTACCCGCCAGAGGAGAAACTCACCTATTTCTTCTTCAATTGCGCTGGAAGCAAATGGCTTCCAACGCGACCAGCACCCTGTAATGATGTCAGCGCGCAATCGCGCGCTGACATCTTTAGGGGGGGTGAGGAGGTGGGGGTGGAAGGGCTTCCCCTTCCATCCGTGCCTTGGGGGGGGGTGGGAGGGAAGCCCACGGAGGGAGCGCCGAGCTCCAGGCCGAGGACGTAATGGTTACGTCCTCAGTACAGGAGCACTGTGCCGATGGATGTAATCATTATGTCCCCGGCACACAAGGGGTTAATGTTAAGTGGCGTAGTCTGCTAATGGAATAGGCCTTTAAGGTGTAGGACCAGTACTAGTCATGGGTGGATGATGAAATAATTGTTTGTGGTGTCTGTTGAACTGAAACACCATGGATGGCATTGGATTAAATATAACAAAATGTTGTTAGGCGGTATTTCACATTTTTTTCTGCAAACATTGTATGGTGGGGTAATACTTGATGCCTTTGTATGATGTGTGTTGTTGTTGTAAAATATTTAGCCCCTTTAATTTCTGTTTTCGGAATTATTGACCTAATGCTGTTTTTTCTCCTATACCAATGCCTTCTTTGTCTGGCCAGTGCATGAGAGTGCTTGTCATAGGCCACCATTTATCTCTGTTCCCCAGGCCATGTGGCCATGGGCCCTTTTTGTATAGTCAATTATAGTCCTATACCTATATGTGTTTTTTCTTTTCTATTTATCCTACTTGTTGTTTGACCATGTGGCTGGTGACAATTTTGTGTAGGCAGCCAGTAGGCCTGCATATGTTCTTCTTTACAGTGGTGGCCACGCCTTCTTTCGGGTTGTTGTTTGACCATGTGGCTGGTGGCCATTTTGTGTAGGCAGACAGTGTGCTTTTAGGCCTGCAGGTGTTCTTCTTTGTTGTTGTGGCCATGCCTCCTTGCTGTGTTGCTATTTGACCATGTGGATGGCGGCCATTTTGTGCAGGCAGCCAGTGTGCTTTTAGGCCTGCATGTGTTCTTCTTTGTTGTGGTGGCCATGCCTCCTTGCAGGTTGTTGTTTGACCATATGGCTGGTGGTCATTTTGAGTAGGCAGCCAGTGTTCTTTTCGGCCCTCATGTGTTGTTCTTTGTTGTGGTGGCCATGCCTCCTTGCTGGTTGTTGTTTGACCATGTGATTGGCAACCATTTTGTGTATCCAGTCAGTGTGCTTTTAGGCCTGCATGTGTTTGTCTTTGTTGTGGTGGCCATGCCTCCTTGCTGGTTGTTGTTTGGCCATGTGGATGGTGGCCATTTTGTGTGTTATTCTTGAGGCTGAGTAGGTCAATGCTTACACTAAATGTATTGTATGAACAGTGTTTTATATTTTTATATACTTTTTTGCATTTTTCACCTGCAGCACTCCTTGCCTCCCAAATCCCTGTGGTTTTTCATGGTAGTGCCTTAGCCTGTCAGGAATAGAACCAGACGCGGTCCAGGTCCCACCCGAAACTCCGCTGCGCAGCTCTGCAGCGCTTTCTGGGCATAACTTGTCATCCCCTCTTGCTCCAAAGGCGCCCATCAACGTCGTCTGCCCTGTGGCAGAGCTTATAGAGCTGCAGGTTCAGGTCATTGGTGGACAAGATGCACTTATCAGTGCTATTCCATGAAGGGTCTACAATTCCCATGTTTTTAGAGGCAGCAGCCATCTTGGGGTGTGGCAGGCCTATAAAGCCCAGCCACACCCAAGCATGTTGCTAACTATTTTGAAGACTTCGATAAAGCCAGACCTCGTGGGGATTTCTCTGGAGAAGAGCAGAGTTCCTGAATGGCAGAGTGTCATCCAACTGAAGTATCCTTGTTTCCATGGTGCATTCAAGAATGAGTAGGTCGTAATCGTAGCGGTAAGGCCTTGCTGAATCCAAGTTTGAAGGAAGTCGCTAATTCCAAAAGGTAAAGCGCCCCTAAGCATAACGAGCAAAGTGTTTCAGGCCACACTGGTAAAGCGCCCCGAGCATGACATTTAAAGCGCTTCAGTTCACAGGATAAATCGCACTTGGCATGGTATTCAAACTGCTTCAGTTCACAGGGGTAAAGCGCACTTGGCATGATATTCAAAGCGCTTCAGTTCACAGGAGTAAAGCGCACTTGGCATGGTATTCAAAGCGCTTCATTTCACAGGAGTAAAGCGCACTTGGCACGACATTCAAAGCGCTTCAGTTCACAGGAGTAAAGTGCCCTTGGCACAGCATTCAAAGAGCTTCAGTTCACAGGAGTAAAGCGCCCTTGTCACGACACTTAAAGCGCTTCAGTTCACAAGAGTAAAGCACACTTTGCATGGTCTTCAAAGCACTTCAGTTCACAGGGGTAAAGCGCACTTGGCATGGTATTCAAAGCGCTTCAGTTCACAGGAGTAAAGCGCACTTGGCACGACATTCAAAACGCTTCAGTTCATTGGAAGTAAAGCGCCCTGCGCACAGCAATCAAAGCGCTTCAGTTCATATGAGTAAAGTGCCCTTGGTCCAATAATCAAGGCACTTCAGTTTACATGAGCAAAACTTTCAGGCCTAGGTGGCAAATGTGAAAACATCTTAAAGATAAGCAAATTATAGTTTCATTGTTTTTGGAAGCATAATATGTGAGAGACATATTTAAGTGTTAGAACATGGGTTATTGGTAAGGTCAGGTAGGTACCTACACTTAGCAATAGGCCACTAACCTCCACTTAGGTCCAGTTAGGTCTCAGTAAATTAAACCCACCTCAACCCTTGGTAGCTTGGCAACGAGCGACAAGGCTTAACTTAGGAGACAGAGTGTAAAGCATTCAAATATCACAAAACAGTAATTAAATAAAACACAGGAAAGAGTTTAAAAGTCTAAAGCCAATTCATAAAAATAGATTATATTTTTATCTTTACAATGACACAAAAACGAATAAAATCGGACAAGGGGAACCGGAGATATGAATTTTAAATGAATGATTGTTTTTTAGCGCCTAGAAGCAAAAAGCGCCAATTGGGTCATCTGGTTGCACCTCGACCGGGGCAAAGTCAAAGTTTAAGGCTGACCGCGAAGGAGCCATGCTCGGCTACAGCTCACGGGAGGCCTCAATCAAAAATTTACCTTCCGACTTAGTCTCTATTCTGAAGATTTTCTTCAGCGGGACGAACCTGCCAGTCCAATCCGACCTCCTGGAACTCTTCTCCGGATAAGCGTCGCGGGAGCCCTCGGTGGAGATTTTTACCTTCGGACTTAGTCGTTTTTTCGAGGTGAAAATCCTTCGACCGGGGTAAACCGGGATCTTGATCCGATGTCCCTGGAACCCTCCTCGGATACGCTGGCTGGGAGGTCCCGGTCAACTTTTTACCTTCGGACTTAGTCTCTTTTTCTGAGATTTTCTTTAACGGGACGAACCTGCAAATCAGACCGGGTTACGGTTGAGGCAAGTCGGCTAGAGTTGCCGCGGCGGGTTGGTCCCTCTATGGAGCTTTTTTTCAAAAGTACTCCAAACTTCTCCAAACTTCTGGGGCTCCTCCCAGATGTTCTTTTAAGGTTCTCTTGGAGTCCAGAGCTCACCCCAAGGGACGAGAAGCTCTGAGATGACACTTGGGGGGTGCGGACTACAACTCCCAGAATGCACCTGGCGCAAACTCCTTTTTGGCCACTGGGCAGTGGCCAGCTGGTTGATTTCTTCAGGAGTTGGTGCAGGGGACTCTGGTTAGCAATTTTTCACCTGTAGCAAACAGGGAGTCCCTCCTTGAATCAGGTGAAGCCAGGCAAAGTCCTTCTTGTGGTGAAGCCCAAGTGTGCAGCTGGTGCAGTCCTTCTGAGTGCAGGTTCCAGGTGCAGGCCAGGTGTCCAGCAGGGCAGTCCTTCTTCTCCTTTGGTTCTTCCTTGTTGGATGTGGTAGGGAACTGAGGTGTGGGTGCAGGTCTGCCAGTTTTATCCTTGCTCCTGGGTAAAAAACAGGGGGGGCCCTGATTCTCCAATCAGGTGCAGGGTCCTTCCCCCTGTGATGACCACTTCCTGGGAAGTGTGGCAAAAATCAATCCCAGGAGGCAACATTCTTCAAAAATCCAAAATGGCTGAATCTGATTTTTGGAGGTTACATCTGGCTGAGCCCACCCACTGGTGTGGCTAAAAATCATAAACACACCCCTCTCCTGCCCTCTCCTAATCTCATCAAGGGGGCATCTAGTTTTCTGGGGTTGCAGGATGTGGGGGTGTTGCTGGGTTGCTCCAAATGTCCTTCTCTGCCTTTGAAGACCAGTTTGGCAGCCCTCCCCCTTCCTGCCTCACCATCTGCTGAAGGGAAATTCCCTTCCACAGGCACATCTCTTTGTGTGAAGCTAGGCCACTTCACATCTCATCAAGGAACCCTGGCCAGGCTGCCAGAGGCTGGCCAATCAGGGCACAGCAGCAAAAACAATGCAGGGCTGAAATTGGCAATTTTTCAGGTAAAGTTTAAAACTCTTTACCTGAAAAAGTTATATTAAATCCATTAAATTTATTATAACAATTAATTTGATACCAAACTCTTGGTATCCATTACTTAAGGGGACTTTAAAAATTAAAATAAAGTCTCCCCTTTCTAGCGTATAAAGGCCATTCACTACAATGAGGGAAAAACGAGTTTGGCTGCTTTTACCTCACCAGGGCTTATAAAACTATTTTTATAAGGTCCCTGATTATAGTTACATGGCACCCAGCCCTGGGGGCACATAGGGCACACCTTAGGGATGATTTATATGTAAAAATAAGTTAGTTTAAGACTTTGGAACTAGTTTTAATTCCAAAGTCGAATTTGCATATAACTTTAATTTAAAAGCAGCCAGCAAGGCAGGCCTGCCTTTAAATTGACACTGGGCACCTAGGCAGTACACCTATGGGTGCACTGCCTATGCTGTGGTCCTTAAACCTACATGCCCTACCATATACTAGGGACTTATAGGTAGGTTGACTTAGCCAATTATAATTAGCCTAATTTGCATATTGATTTTACACAGAGAACAGGCCCTGGGACTGGTTAGCAGTACCCAGGGCACCATCAGAGTCAGGAAAACACCAGCAAAAAGTTGAAAATGGGGGCAAAAAGTTAGGGGGCCTCTGCAATCATCCCTTTTTTCTCACACAAGCCCACCCCCCCCCCCAGGCCCACACGCCCAGGAGACTCAGCCCAACCATGGGAGAGTCTTCCTGGCTTGTCAGGCGAGGAAGACAGTGAAGAGAACAGGCTGTCTCCTTGCAGGGCCTACTCTGCCTTACATCCTCCTGCCATGGTCATGCCCTCTGGGTAGTGAATCCATCCCAACAGTGAAAGGACCCATCTCAAACTGAAACTTCCCTTAGGGGGCTTTCCTCCTCTCTCTCTGCCAACTTGGGTAGTGAGGTGCCCACCTCCCCTACTCCTAACTTTGCTAGGGCAAAACCTAGCTTACCCAAAGAGGTCACCCAACACTTGAGCAACCCCACCATGAACAACAGGGTCAGGGGGCCTACTTTGCTTTGGGATCTGGGTTCTGCCTCCCAGGCCAAGTACAGTGCTGCCAGGAAGGCTAGCACCCAGCAGAGGCTACTGACAGCTGTCAGTACCCAGAACCACACCCTAAGCTCTCCACTGACAGGTGGCTGAGCTGCTTTAGGGGCAACTGTGGGGTCCTGGCACCCCTCTTGCTGTCTAGAGTGGGGGGCTACTACCTCCTGTGGCAGACACCCTCCTTCCACTCTCCCTTCTGTCAGTGCAGGGGCAACACTCTGCATCTGGACAGCTGCCTGACTACTCAGGACTTCATTGGGGTCAGGTGAGGCCTCACCAGTGCCAACTTTGGGCACCCCCCTACGGGGGTAGAAGGCCATTGGCTCCCTGGAACTCTCTTTAAGAGTGGCCCACCCTTCCTTTTCTTCTTTCCTTTTCCGGGGGACCCCTGTCTCCTAACTGTAGGGACTGACTCCCCAGGACTTTGGGTTGGGGGGCGCCCTGGGGGACTGCCCCATCTGGGACCAGACTCACCTCTGGGAGAGGTCAGCACTGACTACCACCCTAAACCAGTCAAGGATACCCTCCCTCTCTAGGGGCACTATGGCTGCAGGTTTGGAGGTGACCTCCCCTGTGGCCTTCCTGACTTTCCTGGTCTCTCCTGGGACATTCATGTCTGGGGTCACTAACCGGTCACTCACTATAGTGTGACTGGCACAGGTGTCTTTCAGGCCAGTGGTAGGGATCCCATTCACCTGAATGGGGTGGAAGTGCCTACTCCCACCCTCAGGGATCACCAGCTTACCATCTGGTCCTGTCTCCCAGCTCAATGCTAGGAGGACTTCATCGTCTGAGGAGTCCTCCTCCATGGCTACACTGAACAGCCCAGTGCTAATCACCTTCTTTGGACAGGCTGCATCTCCTCTAAAGTGACCAGTCTGCTGACAGTCAAAGCAAGCCTTACTGTCCTGTCTCTGCTTGTCAGAGTGGGAGTGGGATTTACTCTCCTCCTTCTTAGGGTTCTGGGGTATAGAGGGAGTCTCTGTGGTGGGCTTACCACCTCCCTCCTTAGGTTTTTGGGGACCTGACCTACCCTTCTTCTGATCAGATTGTATAACCCCTCATAAGTATTTACTTTGTTACCATGAATCCAGCCCTCTAGTGCCTTAAGTGAGGTGTCTACAAAGTCAACCCAAGACTGGGTATTGACCTTCTGGGTGTCCCTGAACTTCATCCTATACTGCTCTGGGGTTAGACCAAACTTCTTGGTTAAACACCTCTTCATACTAGGATATGAATTTGCCTCCCCTCCACTTAAGGTCAGAAGCCTATCCCTCCCTGAGTTAGGGACCAAATCCCACAAAAGTATGTGTTTTTTCTTTTCTATTTATCCTACTTGTTGTTTGACCATGTGGCTGGTGACAATTTTGTGTAGGCAGCCAGTAGGCCTGCATATGTTCTTCTTTACAGTGGTGGCCACGCCTTCTTTCGGGTTGTTGTTTGACCATGTGGCTGGTGGCCATTTTGTGTAGGCAGACAGTGTGCTTTTAGGCCTGCAGGTGTTCTTCTTTGTTGTTGTGGCCATGCCTCCTTGCTGTGTTGCTATTTGACCATGTGGATGGCGGCCATTTTGTGCAGGCAGCCAGTGTGCTTTTAGGCCTGCATGTGTTCTTCTTTGTTGTGGTGGCCATGCCTCCTTGCAGGTTGTTGTTTGACCATATGGCTGGTGGTCATTTTGAGTAGGCAGCCAGTGTTCTTTTCGGCCCTCATGTGTTGTTCTTTGTTGTGGTGGCCATGCCTCCTTGCTGGTTGTTGTTTGACCATGTGATTGGCAACCATTTTGTGTATCCAGTCAGTGTGCTTTTAGGCCTGCATGTGTTTGTCTTTGTTGTGGTGGCCATGCCTCCTTGCTGGTTGTTGTTTGGCCATGTGGATGGTGGCCATTTTGTGTGTTATTCTTGAGGCTGAGTAGGTCAATGCTTACACTAAATGTATTGTATGAACAGTGTTTTATATTTTTATATACTTTTTTGCATTTTTCACCTGCAGCACTCCTTGCCTCCCAAATCCCTGTGGTTTTTCATGGTAGTGCCTTAGCCTGTCAGGAATAGAACCAGACGCGGTCCAGGTCCCACCCGAAACTCCGCTGCGCAGCTCTGCAGCGCTTTCTGGGCATAACTTGTCATCCCCTCTTGCTCCAAAGGCGCCCATCAACGTCGTCTGCCCTGTGGCAGAGCTTATAGAGCTGCAGGTTCAGTTCATTGGTGGGCAAGATGCACTTATCAGTGCTATTCCATGAAGGGTCTACAATTCCCATGTTTTTAGAGGCAGCAGCCATCTTGGGGTGTGGCAGGCCTATAAAGCCCAGCCACACCCAAGCATGTTGCTAACTATTTTGAAGACTTCGATAAAGCCAGACCTCGTGGGGATTTCTCTGGAGAAGAGCAGAGTTCCTGAATGGCAGAGTGTCATCCAACTGAAGTATCCTTGTTTCCATGGTGCATTCAAGAATGAGTAGGTCGTAATCGTAGCGGTAAGGCCTTGCTGAATCCAAGTTTGAAGGAAGTCGCTAATTCCAAAAGGTAAAGCGCCCCTAAGCATAACGAGCAAAGTGTTTCAGGCCACACTGGTAAAGCGCCCCGAGCTTGACATTTAAAGCGCTTCAGTTCACAGGAGTAAATCGCACTTGGCATGGTATTCAAACTGCTTCAGTTCACAGGGGTAAAGCGCACTTGGCATGATATTCAAAGCGCTTCAGTTCACAGGAGTAAAGCGCACTTGGCATGGTATTCAAAGCGCTTCATTTCACAGGAGTAAAGCGCACTTGGCACGACATTCAAAGCGCTTCAGTTCACAGGAGTAAAGTGCCCTTGGCACAGCATTCAAAGAGCTTCAGTTCACAGGAGTAAAGCGCCCTTGTCACGACATTTAAAGCGCTTCAGTTCACAAGAGTAAAGCACACTTTGCATGGTCTTCAAAGCACCTCAGTTCACAGGGGTAAAGCGCACTTGGCATGGTATTCAAAGCGCTTCAGTTCACAGGAGTAAAGCGCACTTGGCACGACATTCAAAACGCTTCAGTTCATTGGAAGTAAAGCGCCCTGCGCACAGCAATCAAAGCGCTTCAGTTCATATGAGTAAAGTGCCCTTGGTCCAATAATCAAGGCACTTCAGTTTACATGAGCAAAACTTTCAGGCCTAGGTGGCAAATGTGAAAACATCTTAAAGATAAGCAAATTATAGTTTCATTGTTTTTGGAAGCATAATATGTGAGAGACATATTTAAGTGTTAGAACATGGGTTATTGGTAAGGTCAGGTAGGTACCTACACTTAGCAATAGGCCACTAACCTCCACTTAGGTCCAGTTAGGTCTCAGTAAATTAAACCCACCTCAACCCTTGGTAGCTTGGCAACGAGCGACAAGGCTTAACTTAGGAGACAGAGTGTAAAGCATTCAAATATCACAAAACAGTAATTAAATAAAACACAGGAAAGAGTTTAAAAGTCTAAAGCCAATTCATAAAAATAGATTATATTTTTATCTTTACAATGACACAAAAACGAATAAAATCGGACAAGGGGAACCGGAGATATGAATTTTAAATGAATGATTGTTTTTTAGCGCCTAGAAGCAAAAAGCGCCAATTGGGTCATCTGGTTGCACCTCGACCGGGGCAAAGTCAAAGTTTAAGGCTGACCGCGAAGGAGCCATGCTCGGCTACAGCTCACGGGAGGCCTCAATCAAAAATTTACCTTCCGACTTAGTCTCTATTCTGAAGATTTTCTTCAGCGGGACGAACCTGCCAGTCCAATCCGACCTCCTGGAACTCTTCTCCGGATAAGCGTCGCGGGAGCCCTCGGTGGAGATTTTTACCTTCGGACTTAGTCGTTTTTTCGAGGTGAAAATCCTTCGACCGGGGTAAACCGGGATCTTGATCCGATGTCCCTGGAACCCTCCTTGGATACGCTGGCTGGGAGGTCCCGGTCAACTTTTTACCTTCGGACTTAGTCTCTTTTTCTGAGATTTTCTTTAACGGGACGAACCTGCAAATCAGACCGGTTACGGTTGAGGCAAGTCGGCTAGAGTTGCCGCGGCGGGTTGGTCCCTCTATGGAGCTTTTTTTCAAAAGTACTCCAAACTTCTCCAAACTTCTGGGGCTCCTCCCAGATGTTCTTTTAAGGTTCTCTTGGAGTCCAGAGCTCACCCCAAGGGACGAGAAGCTCTGAGATGACACTTGGGGGGTGCGGACTACAACTCCCAGAATGCACCTGGCACAAACTCCTTTTTGGCCACTGGGCAGTGGCCAGCTGGTTGATTTCTTCAGGAGTTGGTGCAGGGGACTCTGGTTAGCAATTTTTCACCTGTAGCAAACAGGGAGTCCCTCCTTGAATCAGGTGAAGCCAGGCAAAGTCCTTCTTGTGGTGAAGCCCAAGTGTGCAGCTGGTGCAGTCCTTCTGAGTGCAGGTTCCAGGTGCAGGCCAGGTGTCCAGCAGGGCAGTCCTTCTTCTCCTTTGGTTCTTCCTTGTTGGATGTGGTAGGGAACTGAGGTGTGGGTGCAGGTCTGCCAGTTTTATCCTTGCTCCTGGGTAAAAAACAGGGGGGGCCCTGATTCTCCAATCAGGTGCAGGGTCCTTCCCCCTGTGATGACCACTTCCTGGGAAGTGTGGCAAAAATCAATCCCAGGAGGCAACATTCTTCAAAAATCCATAATGGCTGAATCTGATTTTTGGAGGTTACATCTGGCTGAGCCCACCCACTGGTGTGGCTAAAAATCATAAACACACCCCTCTCCTGCCCTCTCCTAATCTCATCAAGGGGGCATCTAGTTTTCTGGGGTTGCAGGATGTGGGGGTGTTGCTGGGTTGCTCCAAATGTCCTTCTCTGCCTTTGAAGACCAGTTTGGCAGCCCTCCCCCTTCCTGCCTCACCATCTGCTGAAGGGAAATTCCCTTCCACAGGCACATCTCTTTGTGTGAAGCTAGGCCACTTCACATCTCATCAAGGAACCCTGGCCAGGCTGCCAGAGGCTGGCCAATCAGGGCACAGCAGCAAAAACAATGCAGGGCTGAAATTGGCAATTTTTCAGGTAAAGTTTAAAACTCTTTACCTGAAAAAGTTATATTAAATCCATTAAATTTATTATAACAATTAATTTGATACCAAACTCTTGGTATCCATTACTTAAGGGGACTTTAAAAATTAAAATAAAGTCTCCCCTTTCTAGCGTATAAAGGCCATTCACTACAATGAGGGAAAAACGAGTTTGGCTGCTTTTACCTCACCAGGGCTTATAAAACTATTTTTATAAGGTCCCTGATTATAGTTACATGGCACCCAGCCCTGGGGGCACATAGGGCACACCTTAGGGATGATTTATATGTAAAAATAAGTTAGTTTAAGACTTTGGAACTAGTTTTAATTCCAAAGTCGAATTTGCATATAACTTTAATTTAAAAGCAGCCAGCAAGGCAGGCCTGCCTTTAAATTGACACTGGGCACCTAGGCAGTACACCTATGGGTGCACTGCCTATGCTGTGGTCCTTAAACCTACATGCCCTACCATATACTAGGGACTTATAGGTAGGTTGACTTAGCCAATTATAATTAGCCTAATTTGCATATTGATTTTACACAGAGAACAGGCCCTGGGACTGGTTAGCAGTACCCAGGGCACCATCAGAGTCAGGAAAACACCAGCAAAAAGTTGAAAATGGGGGCAAAAAGTTAGGGGGCCTCTGCAATCATCCCTTTTTTCTCACACAAGCCCACCCCCCCCCCAGGCCCACACGCCCAGGAGACTCAGCCCAACCATGGGAGAGTCTTCCTGGCTTGTCAGGCGAGGAAGACAGTGAAGAGAACAGGCTGTCTCCTTGCAGGGCCTACTCTGCCTTACATCCTCCTGCCATGGTCATGCCCTCTGGGTAGTGAATCCATCCCAACAGTGAAAGGACCCATCTCAAACTGAAACTTCCCTTAGGGGGCTTTCCTCCTCTCTCTCTGCCAACTTGGGTAGTGAGGTGCCCACCTCCCCTACTCCTAACTTTGCTAGGGCAAAACCTAGCTTACCCAAAGAGGTCACCCAACACTTGAGCAACCCCACCATGAACAACAGGGTCAGGGGGCCTACTTTGCTTTGGGATCTGGGTTCTGCCTCCCAGGCCAAGTACAGTGCTGCCAGGAAGGCTAGCACCCAGCAGAGGCTACTGACAGCTGTCAGTACCCAGAACCACACCCTAAGCTCTCCACTGACAGGTGGCTGAGCTGCTTTAGGGGCAACTGTGGGGTCCTGGCACCCCTCTTGCTGTCTAGAGTGGGGGGCTACTACCTCCTGTGGCAGACACCCTCCTTCCACTCTCCCTTCTGTCAGTGCAGGGGCAACACTCTGCATCTGGACAGCTGCCTGACTACTCAGGACTTCATTGGGGTCAGGTGAGGCCTCACCAGTGCCAACTTTGGGCACCCCCCTACGGGGGTAGAAGGCCATTGGCTCCCTGGAACTCTCTTTAAGAGTGGCCCACCCTTCCTTTTCTTCTTTCCTTTTCCGGGGGACCCCTGTCTCCTAACTGTAGGGACTGACTCCCCAGGACTTTGGGTTGGGGGGCGCCCTGGGGGACTGCCCCATCTGGGACCAGACTCACCTCTGGGAGAGGTCAGCACTGACTACCACCCTAAACCAGTCAAGGATACCCTCCCTCTCTAGGGGCACTATGGCTGCAGGTTTGGAGGTGACCTCCCCTGTGGCCTTCCTGACTTTCCTGGTCTCTCCTGGGACATTCATGTCTGGGGTCACTAACCGGTCACTCACTATAGTGTGACTGGCACAGGTGTCTTTCAGGCCAGTGGTAGGGATCCCATTCACCTGAATGGGGTGGAAGTGCCTACTCCCACCCTCAGGGATCACCAGCTTACCATCTGGTCCTGTCTCCCAGCTCAATGCTAGGAGGACTTCATCGTCTGAGGAGTCCTCCTCCATGGCTACACTGAACAGCCCAGTGCTAATCACCTTCTTTGGACAGGCTGCATCTCCTCTAAAGTGACCAGTCTGCTGACAGTCAAAGCAAGCCTTACTGTCCTGTCTCTGCTTGTCAGAGTGGGAGTGGGATTTACTCTCCTCCTTCTTAGGGTTCTGGGGTATAGAGGGAGTCTCTGTGGTGGGCTTACCACCTCCCTCCTTAGGTTTTTGGGGACCTGACCTACCCTTCTTCTGATCAGATTGTATAACCCCTCATAAGTATTTACTTTGTTACCATGAATCCAGCCCTCTAGTGCCTTAAGTGAGGTGTCTACAAAGTCAACCCAAGACTGGGTATTGACCTTCTGGGTGTCCCTGAACTTCATCCTATACTGCTCTGGGGTTAGACCAAACTTCTTGGTTAAACACCTCTTCATACTAGGATATGAATTTGCCTCCCCTCCACTTAAGGTCAGAAGCCTATCCCTCCCTGAGTTAGGGACCAAATCCCACAAAAGTAAACCCTAGTGTTGAGGCCTAACCCTTCTCATTTGGAGTGCCCTCTGAAAGCCCTCCAACCACTTGTCTATGTCATCCCCCGCTACATAAGCAGGAACTACCACTTGGGTAATCTGGGACGAAACCCTCCACCCATGGACACCTCAACTTCTCTGTCGCTGTCACCACCTCTTTTCTCTTTCTTTGCCCTTTTCAAGGGCCAGCTTCTGTGCCTCCAAAGCTATAAATGCTAGCTGGGCCTCCAGCTCTCTTTCCCTGAGGGACAGGTTCTCTCCTCCTGAAGGGACCTCCTTCCCCCAACTAGCTTTGGGTATGACCCTAGTGACTGTGTGCAGTGAGGACCGGCCTTCCTCCTCCTCACCTAGGCTAAGATGCCCTCCCTCCCCTGAGGCTCGTTGCCAACCTACCAAGGGTTGAGCTGGGTTTAATTTATTGAGACCTAACTGGACCTAAGTGGAGGTTAGTGGCCTATTGCTAAGTGTAGGTACCTACCTGCCCTTACCAATAACCCATTTTCCAACATTTTTGGTGCGCAGTGATGGGATCCTGTACTTGTGCTCAGGATCACATTACAGTTTTAAGTAAAGCAAATTAAAAATCCTTTAAATTGTCCTAGTGCAAAAATTGTTTTTAATTTTTTAATTTGGATTAATTTCAGTTCTTGAATTTTTTTGATTTTTCTAAATTCTTGTTTCCAATTTTTGCAAAACGTTTTTATTGACACAAAAACTAGGGAACCACGGAGCTTGATCTGGCTAGCCTACCCACACTGACAGTAGTCCAGCTTAGGGGGTTGTGTACTGCAAGGGGGTTGCCTGCAACCACTGACCTCAGGAAGCATGTCCGGATTAAATCCCTGACAGCATGGGCTGAGGCCCAAGAAGTAGGCCCAGAGGAAGCTCCAGAGGAGGAAGATGCAGGGGAGTATGCCCATGGTCCAAGCTCTTGCCTTCTCAAGGTTTAGAGGTCTCAGTTCGTTCTTGTTCCATGATTCCGAGAATGGCCACGCCCAGTTTTGTTTAATGCTCACAACATCCTAAGGTATCATGATTTTGCTAATTGTTCTTGTTCCGTGATTCAGAGAAGGGCCACACCCAGTTTTGTTTAATGCTCACGACATCCTGAAGTATCATGATTTTACTAATTGTTCTTGTTCCATGATTCAGAGAAGGGCCACGCCCAGTTTTGTTTAATGCTCACGACATCCTGAAGTATCATGATTTTACTAATTGTTCTTGTTCCATGATTCAGAGAAGGGCCACGCCCAGTTTTGTTTAATGCTCATGACATCCTGAAGTATCATGATTCTACCAATTGTTCTTGTTCCATGATTCAGAGAAGGGCCACGCCCAGTTTTGTCTAATGCTCATGACATCCTGAAGTATCATGATTCTACCAACTCTTGCATTCACGGAGACACCTTTGTCTATTTCATAAGGGTCTCAACTCTTGCACACACGGAATCGCCTTTGTCTATTCAATAAGGGTCTCCACCCCTGCATTCACGGAGACGCCTTTGTCTATTACATAAGGGTCTCAGCTCTTGCATTCACGGAATACACCTTTGTCTATTCCATGAGGCACTCAACTCTTGCATCCACGGAGATGCCTTTGTCTATTTCATAAGGGTCTCAACTCTTGCACACACGGAGACACCGTTGTCTTTTCCATAAGGGTCTCAACACTTACATTCACGGAGACGCCTTTGTCTATTCCATAAGGGTCTCAACTCTTGCATTCACAGAGACACCTTTGTCTATTCCATAAGGGTCTCAACACTTGCATCCACGGAGACGCGTTTGTCTATTTCATAAGGGTCTCAACTCTTGCATCCACTAAGACACCTTTATTTATTCCATAAGGGTCTCAACACTTGCATTCACGGAGACGCCTTTGTCTATTCCATAAGGGTCTCAACTCTTGCACACACGGAGACGCCTTTGTTTATTCCATAAGGGTCTCAACTCTTGCATTCACGGAGATGCCTTTGTTTATTCCATAAGTCTCTCAACTCCTTCATTCACAGAGACGCCTTTGGTTATTCCATAAGGGTCTCAAATCTTGCATTCACGGAGACGCCTTTGTCTATTCCATAAGGGTCTCAACTCTTGCATTCACGGAGACGCCTTTGTCTATTCCATAAGGGTCTCAACACTTGC
Source organism: Pleurodeles waltl (assembly GCF_031143425.1). Classification (NCBI taxonomy): domain Eukaryota; kingdom Metazoa; phylum Chordata; class Amphibia; order Caudata; family Salamandridae; genus Pleurodeles; species Pleurodeles waltl. The sequence goes on along the minus strand of NC_090444.1, from coordinate 1,657,882,319 downwards.
ATTCACGGAGACGCCTTTGTCTATTCCATAAGGGTCTCAACTCTTGCACACACGGAGACGCCTTTGTCTATTCCATAAGGGTCTCAACTCTTGCATGCACGGTGACGCCTTTGTCTAAGTGTATAATTGAATGTTAATGCTGTTATGAACAAGTATATACACACATGCTTCACCATTTTTCCTTTTCATATCTCTCTCCCTGCTGTTCCCTACCCTAATTCCCTTCCCCCCGACTGGCTTCACCATAACTCTGTGCTATATTAGCTTTCTGAGTTGGTGACGCCGGAAGGTGGGCCTGTTGTTCGGCGGCGTGCAGATCCAGAGGAAAGGACTCTGTGACATAACCCTAGTACATCTGCAATTTAATTGTATTTTTTTAATTTTATTCTTTTTTTGACAATTTGGTTCACAAACTTCATTTTATTTAATTTTAGAATAATAATAATAATAATATTTAATATTTTTTTTTTCTTGATTTTAGATTTTTTTAAATAAATTACAAGTTTATGCCTTTTTTTAAATTGTTTTCCATTTTCCCCATTAGCCCCATGTCCGCCATCAGTGTACAGCTGTACTACATTACATTATTCAAGGATTATTCCATTTGTCACTAGCACCTTCCTGAGTGCCACATGCCAACTTGATGCACATAAAGCTAACAGTTGCAGTCTGCATGTTGTAGTTGTTGCTTTTTCTTATCCTTCCTGATTGTAAATGATCATGAAAGTTAATATTGGTGTGGTTTTATGAATGGATACACTGTATTATTTCATAATTATTTATAATTTAAGCAATCACTAAATTATACTGTTTCTACTACTAATATAACTGCAACAATTGCACGTTTCACTGATATCCTTCTTGCATGTTTGCTTTTAGGAGCACGAAGAGAAAGAGACATCACCCACAGTACTGCCATACAGAAGGCATCTGCGCGACATGATGCATGACCACACTCACGACTACATGGACATCTCTTCAGCTGTGAGCCAGCCATCATGGATGTTAGCCCAGCCGCAGTGGAGTCCAACATTGCCCATTCTTCTCAACCTGTTCTGAGAGATGTGGCACAAACACTACCACCTCCTCCTCCACGAGCTATCATATTTACAAGGCCCCGACTGAGACCTGCATCCACAGCCACTTCAGGAGAAGTAGGCACTGCAGAGAGGCAAATGTCATCAAAACAACACCCACTTTCCGCCACTTCTTCAGTCATTGACCGCGGCACCAGTGTTAGAAAGTTGACCTCCTAAGTTTGGGACTTCTTTATGGTTAGTGAAAAGGAGCCAAACTTTGCCATATGCTCCATTTGCCGAGAGAGTGTTAGTCGGGCTAAGCTTGGTACAAACTATGGTATCAGGGGCCAAACAACCCATTTGAGAAAACACCACGCAATCCAATGGGAGGCGCACCGTAGTGGTCAAAAGTCTGCAAGTGGTGCTGGTGAAGGTGTTAAAAGCAGAGAATCTGATCCGATCATGGTAGAAGGTGAAGGTGAAGAAGAGGAGGACATTTCCATTACACAAATGAGCCCTGTCTCCAGCAGTGCAGTAGTATCGTCGTCCACATCGGCAACATCGCAATGGCACAGGAAGACTCAGAGTCAGGTCGAAACATCAAGCAAGAACATACAGCGGCTGTCCCCCAAGACGCATATTGAGCCTACCACCACATTCTGCTTTGAAGTCACCTGCATCAATGGTACCAGTAATGGTGAAAATCCAGGCTACTATTACAGCCATGTTTAGGCAGGATGGGAAGTATGAACGCCACCACCCAACTGCATGTTTTTACAACAAGAAGCTGGCTAAAATGTTAGCATTGGACTTCCTCCCTTTTTCTTTTGTAGAAGGAGTGGGTTTTTTAGAATTTGTGGCTGTCATCTGCCTGAAATGGAAGGTTCCCAGCTGGACACATTCAGCCAGAGTTGCTGTTCCAGCGATAAATCATAATGTGCTAGAATTGGTTGGGCAAGCTTTGCAGGCGAGTGCTGTCCACACAATCCACCTGACGACAGATATGTGGACCAGTTGCCAAGCCACTGAGTACATGTGCATCACTGCACAATGGATCTCTTTTGTGGGGGTTAGAGAAAAGATATCTGCAGGTGTTGATACTGCTGAAATATTTAATGGTGCTCAGAACCATGAAACGGTAGCTATGTTTACCATGGAGCATTCCCATACAGCTTCAAACATCTTAAATGACTTTAACAGCAAGGTCTTTGAATGACTGCTTCTCCGAGGGCTTAACATTGGATATATTGCCACGGACAATGGCCATAATATAGATAAGGACATGTCAGATGGAGGCTATTTCAGTGTTCTGTGTTTGGCGCACTGCATAAACATCATTGTACAGGACTTTCTCAAAAAGAAACCCCGAATCAGCAACTTACTGTCCACATGCAGAAGAATCTGCACTTATTTTAGCTATTCTTTTAAAGCCCACAAGTTGTTGAGGATTATCCAGCGTTATAATAGAATGCCAGTTAAATCACTCATACAGGAGGTGCCAACACATTCGAATTCAACTTACTACATGTTGCAACATCTGTTTGAGCAGTACAGACCAATCAATGAATATGTCATGCAAAAAGAGGATGCAACTGTGGAAGGCATGATCATTGAAATGCATCAATGGGGCCTGGTCAAATGCCTGATAGAGATGCTGTTTCCTTTTGAAATGTTCACTCAGGAAGTCAGCAAGGAGGACTGTACCACGGGCCAAGTTATCCCATTGGTGCACATGCAGCAAAAACAGCTAACGGGAGTGCCTGAAACGTACGCAGGTGTGAGTGAAAAAACAGATGTGCAGGACTTGGCGGAAATCTTAATCCTTCGCTTATCTATTAATACAATGCTGCAAAGAGACATTGTTTCATCCAAACATTATATCTGTGCCACAATTCATGACCCACGGTACAAACAATTACTGGCCACTTTCATTCCTTTTTCAGATGAGGATGTTTCAACCTACAAGACGTGGATTACTGAGCAAGCCAGTGACCTAGAAACAGAACAGCTGGGAATTAGAGGCCCACTCATGGGCAGAAGTTCTGGGGTGCATCCTACAGTTTCCCCAAAGCCTTTGGACAGGGCTGTTTGCTCACAGCAGCCAAAACCAACACCAGCAACAATAACAGGAACAGGAGCATCAGCCCCAAAATCTGCATTTGATTGGTTTCTAAAGGCAGGGCTAAAGTCCACTACAGAGGTGAAGTTGAAACAGGTCAAGCAAGGTGGAGCACCAATGACTATTAAGAGGATAGTTCAAGCCTACCTGGATGACCCAAAAGAGGTCTATCTGGATCGAAACTCATTGGTGTATTGGTATGGGAAGTGGCGGCAATGGCCAGTGCTCAGCAGGCTGTCAATAAAGTATCTGGCTTGCCCTGCAGCCAGTTTGTCTGCTGAGTGTGTGTTCAGTGCAGCTGGAGTGGTTCTCACAGTAAGAAGGACCAGTCTCTCACCTCAAAACATCAAGAGATTGACCATGATCAAAATGAATCAGTACTTTATACCACCAAATGACAGCATACCTGCATGGTGGATGAGGGTGATTGGTCAGACTCAGGTCATGGTAGTGTGTTAGCTGACCAACTTCTGGGCGAACCACCTGAGTATGAGGACAAATTCTACTTCCCTGACTAGACTTGAGGCACCATAGATCTTTCTACTTTCTTCCATTGATGCACTGCTTTGAGAAAAAAGGATATAGCTAGATGGGGGAACATTATTATTTTATATTGTTTGTTTCTGTCTCAATGACTAATGAACCACAACCGTTTAAGGCACATGTATGGCCAAATTGGAGTTGGACCAATGTGCAGTGAAGAAGCCACCCCACCCCAAAACTCACTCCAAGAAGATTTGAGAGACAATGCCTGCCTTCATTCTGTGCCTATCCTTCCTTTTTGTCCCCCAGCAGGACTGTCCCAGATATTTGAGTTACAACTTACTGGCCAATGTGTGTGTTTTGTGAATCAAAAAGTATCAGCAATGTACCACTATGCTTGCTTGGAACAGGTAAGTAATGCTATATGCTCCAGTGACTGATATGTGGGATTCTTGTTTCAATGTTGAGCTGGTTCCTCTGACTCATGTCTAGTGGTGGCAGATGGTGAGAGTGGGTGTTTATTAATTATTGTGCTTGCTTGTGTTTGTGTCGTGATTGGTTTACAATGTTGGTGGCCTAGTAATGGGTGATCATTTTTTCCTGAAGGCGATTTTATTTCCTTCCCCTTTGACACAAAAGATTTGTTTGCTGGTGGCTTCACACTGCTTTGTTTTTTGGTGCTTTGTTTTCTGGTTCACATTTGTCAAAGAAGACCCGACCAGTCAATTTAGCTAACAAACATAAATCTAGTCTACACAAAAAACTACTCAATGTTTCTCTTGTTGGTAAACACAGCTATGCGCTACAGGTCGCTCCAGCTCAATTGGGTCAGGAGACTGTGACTCTCGGGAGCAGTTGGTATGGACTTGGACATAATCTTTAATCAGAGTCAGGAGGATGTTTGAAGGACTCGAGAGCTTGAATTGACAACTTCAACAACTGCCAGAAGAAGGAAATCAATATGGATGATGATGAGTCTAAGAGGTCTACTCTAGTCTATGGACTGGTGGTGAGAAGCATGCCAGTTACTTGATTTTGAAAATGCAATGCTGCTGCTTGTGTGTGCTGGCTGGCTCAAATTTTAAACTATGTTGTTTGGCAGGGGGCCTGTTGTAGGTTACTGGAGGAGACAGACATGTGATGGATGATGTCACATTATCCCAATACATGTAGCCTCTTGTCTGTGAACATTTTTAGATATATAACAACTTGGGTCTCACTACGACTGACGGAATGCAATGTTACCTGTGTCATACATACTATTTTTTTCTATTCCTCCCACAACAGGCTGTTGATCATTTCCCAGATGAATGTTGTGTGTGTGTAGTTTTTGTCTTTTTGTCACACCTTTCCCTACATCCCTTTCCCATCGATTCATCAAATCTCTAAACCTCTTCCCCCGGGCTGTGTGATTTATTGAAGTGTTACTTAGTAATTTACACCATTGATTAATCACACACTTGCTGGGGCAGATGTGGTGGAAGCAATGCCAACTCAGTATCCAGGATCTTCGTTTGAGTTCCTCTAGGTAGACTGAGACCTTGCTTCTGATGCCTTCACTGCCTTCACTGTTAGTGTGCTGGCATGCTACTATTATACCATAATGGTACCTTGAGAAACCATGCAGCCCTTGCTTCATCTATTCAGGTAAGAGAACTATGGAGCATTGTTGTACTTTTAGCTTAGGCAATATGATTGGCAATTGCAAATCTCTCTTCTCCACTCTGTATGGGTCAAATATGGTTGCAGAATGCACTGCAGGGACTAGGAGAGTAGTAGGAAAAAGGTACCTAACTGCACAATTATTTGTTATACACTATCAGCAGATTTGAAAAACATGCTGTGCTAAAAGGCAGCAGTGTGAAGTAAAACACTCCAAAAAAGATTTTAGGCATAAACTACTATAAATAAATATTTATTAACCCCCATCCCTGACAAAAATCTTAGAATCCCAACCCTTCCACCCACAACTGGCCCAGCCTTATCCCCAAACAAATCTCCCTTACACCCACCATTGTCCCAAAAAAGCTGTCCAATTGTCAATTATAAAAAAAAACAAAGTGGGAAAGTCCTGATTCCAAAAACCCATTCCCACGCTCTCCACCCACAACAAGTCCCACCTACTAAAATAAACCCCTCCATGCGTGCTTGTCTGGCTTCTATTTGTGCCAGCCTTCTAAGTAAAGACATGGCGTTGGAAAGTGGTGTTCGGGCAGCAATGATAGTATGGCGGCAGCGGCTGCCCTGAACTGCTGCGCTAGTGTTGATGGGCTGGAGGCGCTGGGGGCTGGCTGGGGCCCTGAGCATTGGCAGTGACTGCTGTTGCGGCCCCCTCCTCCTTGAGGACCACCAGCCACTGATACTCTGTCCTGATGGCCGCCAGATTCTGTCGATGTAGCTGGGATTCTATTTCCAGACGTGATGGTGGACCAACAAGAATAGCTACATCAAGAAAGAAGAAAGAGAAATTGTGAACAATGCTCCAAGCAAAACACTTGTTTAAAATCATGCAGTGGCACAGTAGCAGTACATTTGCTGGTCACCTCAAGCCATTTGATTTCAAGGTGATTAGAGTCACAGCCATTAAGCACTATGGAGTACAAGTATTTTTCTCTCTCCTGTTGTACTAAATTAATGGTGGGATGCTAACTTAGCTGGTGCCCAGGTCGTACTCGTTACTGTCTGCACCTGGGGCAGCTGTACTAGAAAATTCTCTAATTCCAATGGCCCTGTTCTTCTCCTAAATAAATACCTTTCAATTGTACCCGGACTACAAGGCTGATGAATACTAAGGATGAAACACGCCACGTAGTATATTAAAATCAATCATGCAGACATCCTGTCTGCCATAAGTAGACGGCTGTAAAATCGATGTACTGCAGTACAGGGAAAGGATTAAGGAATAGGATATATATATATATATATATATATATATATATATATATATATATATATATATATATATATATTGTATATGGCACAGTCGTCACAGACTATCCCATCTACAAAAATCAAGGCACTTACTTAGTACCGCTTTAATCATTGTCCTCATCACCCTCCTCCACCACACTTTGTAATAATTACTTTTTTCCCAAAAAATACATGTGTCTTGAAGTACGGAAAGGAATCTTCTTAACTTACTCAACTGCAGGGTAAGGTAAAGGGGATTGGGCTGGGTAGGTAGAGTACACACTTTACTGATAGATTCCTCATCATCATCATTATTATTATTTATAATTCTATATGATATCACTTGGCTAGAAAAATGTGGCGCAAGCAAATAATGGATTTTTCAAATTATTGGGAGGGTTGGGGTAGAACTTAAGAAAGATCAAAGGAGGAAATACTAGGAAGTAACTGAGTGGGCACTGGGACGGAAGGAAAACACACCTTGTTTTTGCATTGCCATACATTGAAAACTGTTTGACACATTAAGCAGACAGACGCACATAGCACATCCAACATTGCAGTGCTGATTCTTCTGAATTGAACCATGCAGCTGTTAGGTCATCATGGGTGCAACAACACTAGTACACCCTTTTAGTGACTATGGGCCAGATGTAGCAATTTCCGAAATTCCAAATTGCAAATTTGGATGCAGAACGGTGTCTCAGACACCGTCTGCGAATCGCTATGGGATCGCAAAGACACACCTCATTAATATTAATGAGGTGGGTCGCATTTTGCGACCCCATAGCGATTCCCTGCACTCACAGGGATGGTGGCCTGCTGGAGACAGCAGACCTCCATGTCTGTGACTGCTTTTTAAATAAAGCAGTTTTTTTTTTGTATTGCAGCCCGTTTTCCTTAAAGGAAAACGAGTTGCAATAAAAAAAAATAACGAAACCATTTGGTTTCGTTTTTTCAGAGTATGCAGTGATCCATTGGACCACTGCCTGCTCTAAAAAAACATTTTTGGCAACATTCACAAAGGGGAAGGGGTCCCATGGGGACCCCTTCCCTTTTGCGAATGGTTTACCACCAGTGTGACACTGGTGATAACTGCGAATTGCGACTGAGTTCGCGGTCACAAAGCAATTTAGCATAGCGATGCGAGTCGCAAATAGGAAGGGGACACCCCTTCCTATTTGTGAGTCGCATTCCCATTTTGCGAGTCGGTACCGACTCGCCAAATGGAAATGAGAATCGCGATGCGCATTTTGCATGGCGCAAACTGCGATTTTCGCAGTTTGCACCATGCAAAATGCTACCTACATCTGGCCCAAAATTACTAATTGTCAATGAGCAAGCAATATGACTTACCAATGCCCACCCTTGCCTCAGCCGAGACTCCCCCTTCATTTGCTGGTGCTGTCGCTGATGCTAGAATTTTTTTTTTCACATTTTAGATCCCAGATACACCTCCCCCTATGGCTTTTTCTTAATAGCAAAATTCAACTGAAATACATCACTATATTTCGGTTACAGACTTATCTTCTATTAAAACAGCAGGTGGAAATTTTGTTTCGAAGACTTGGATCCTCTTCGGGTTGCGGGGTATTTGGATGCCCCGGGAGCGATGAGGAGAAATCCTGGGCGTGCAAGACGAAGTCACAGGAGCTGCGTCGATCCGGGGAAGTTTCTGCCACACAGCAGGTGCTGCATTGATTCTTCTCAGAGGACGTCAGCCTGCTTCGTTCCGGCTCGGCTATGCGTTGATCATGTGGGATGTGTGTTGAAGTTCCGGTCGCAACTCTGGCACTGCATCGATCTCCTCTAGGGGAGTAGGGCTGCATCGTTCCGGTTTGGCTTGAAGTGATTTTCTCACCGCAATTCAGGCTGTGCATCGTTTCTGGCAGGCTGCATGTCGAATTTTCGCTGCACAAGGAGTTCTTTGCAGGATGAAGTCTTTTTGGCCCTGAGAATTCAAGGAACAGGAGGCAAGCTCTATTGAAGCCCTTGGAGAGCACTTCTCAGCAGAGCCAGAAGGCAGTAAGGCAGCAGCGCAACAGCAGGGCAGCAGTCCTTTTCAGAAAAGCAGTCAGTTGAGTCCTTTGGGCAGCCAGGCAGTTCCTCTTGGCAGGTTGCAGGTTCTGGTTCAGAGTTTCTTTACCAGTGGTATCTTGTCCAGAAGTGTCTGAGTTGGTAGGGTCAGAGGCCCTGTTTAAATACCCAAATGTGCCTTTGAAGTGGGGGAGACTTCAGAGAGTGGCTTAGAAGTGCACCAGGTCTCCTTTCAGTTCCATCCTGTCTGCCAGGTTCCCAGTAGTGGGTTTGGCAGTGCATGGTGTGAGGGCAGGCCACTGTCCTTTCAAATGTAAGTATCAGTCCCTCCACCCTCCCAGCCCAGGAAGGCCCATTCAGTATGCAGATGTGTGCAGGTGTGACTGAGCATCCTGTGCTTGGGGTTGTCTGAGTGAAATGCACAAGGGAGCTGTCAACTAACCTAGCCAGATGTGGATTGTAAGGCACAGAAGGATTTAAGTGCAGAACAATTCTCACTTTCTAAAAATGGCATTTCTAAAATAGTAATATTAAATCCAACTTCACCAGTCAGCAGGATGTTGTATTACCATTCTGGCATTACTAAATATGACCTGGTTACTCCTTTCAGATCAGAATCTACCACTCACACAGTATATGAGGACAGGCTTAATGTTAGCCTATGAAAGAAGCAGGACTCACAGCAGTGTAAAATGAATTTAGGAGTTCTACACTACCAGGATATATAAACTACACAGGTATATGTCCTGCCTTTTATCTACATAGCACCCTGCCCTATGGGTTATCTAGGGCCTACCTTAGGGGTGACTTATATGTAGAAAAAGGGGAGTTTAAGGCTAGGCAAGTACTTTTAAATGCCAAGTCGAAATGGCAGTGAAACTGCACACACAGGCCTTGCAATGGCAGGCCTGAGGCATGGTTAAAGGGCTACTTATGTGGGTGGTGCAATCAGTGCTGCAGGCCCACTAGTAGCATTTAATCTACAGGTCTTGGGCACATGCAGTGCACTTTACTGGGGACTTACAAGTAGAGTATATAAGCCGATTGGGTAGGAACCAATGACACCATGTTTTTAGGGAGAGAGCATATGCACTTTAGCACTGGTTAGCAGTGGTAACGTGTGCAGAGTCCTAAAACCAGCAAAAACAGTGTCCAAAAAGTGGAGGGAGGCAGGCGAAAAGTTAGGGGTGACCACCCCAAGGATGTCAGGTCTAACAGGAAGCTACAGACAGACTAGTAAAACCAGACAGTTTGAAGTAAAGAAACTTGCAAAATAGAAAATAAGTAAATAGGATAATGCAGGGCTAAGAAGAATTTATGAAACAGATAAATTGAAGTGGAGTTGGAAATAATCTAGGAGACAGGCACAGTTAAAAGATAACAAATAATTTTAAATGTGGATTCGTAAAAGTTAGGGAAATAAATATGAATATTAACAACAACAGGAGGACTTACTAGGGCCAGCAGAGCCATCTGCCCCAGCACTTGTGGAGGGGGCACCTTTGCTCCCTCACCAGCCTCACCAGCCTTCTTCTTGCCCCTGGATGCCGGATGATGTAAAACATTTCTTAGAAAAGATTAGTGGTAATGCAAATAAATAATCTCTCCAGGAATATAATTTTTTTAAAGGAAAAGGCACATGCAGTAACATTTCTACATCAGAATTTCAGAGCGCCTGTAATAATACTATTAGCATGGACCATCCTATTTCAAATTTCCTGACCCTATTTCAATTTACCTAAACTACATTTTGGAATTATTAACAAATTGCAATGAATGATTTCTACAGTTCTAATCTAATTCTCAGTCTTTCAATGCATGCATGCAAAACTACATATCACTGGGAAATTTCTTGGCAGTTGCCAGTGTACGAGCTACAAAAAATAAAGGTACAGAGAAGTGAGAAAGCATGCTAACTCACTAATACTAATATTAACTATCATTCTCTTAGACAGGACAGGGCACGGGAGGAGTCTCTGCATTGGTTCTTAATCAGCCCAAGCAAACACCAAAAGCAAGTACAATTAGGTAAAACCAAGCACCTGTCTAGATGACGAGACGATCACACACTATTATATTTGTAACATAAAGTTAACTTATCTGCATGTGAGCAGCATGCTTGCTATTTGGGAAGAAACTATTAGCATAGAACATAACTAATAAATAAATATTTACTCACCGAGCCCCACAGCCTCTATGCCTAGCAGATCCAGCAGGTCCATTTCAAGGTCCAGGATATCAGCCCACTGCTGTAATAGCTGTTGTTAGGTGCGCTGGACCCCAGAGCGGAAGTGCAAAGCCTGGCGCACCCTCTCCCAGTGTTGCTGGTAGTCCCGGAGGACGTACCCGGACCCTGGTGCCACCTGCTGCCAAGGTGGAGGGGAGGTGGCACTGAACATAAAACACCAATGCAGCCACCTCCAGAAAAATGACGCAGGGCTGCAACACTTCACAACGGCAATGCTTGCAAGGAAGGCAGCTGCCATGGTGGTTAGAGACCTGGGGCTGCCGCTCCCCTCCTCTGACACGGCACTGGGGACTTAGGGAGGATGAGATAACAAAGGAAAAAAGGAAGGAAGGATCAAAAATTAAAGCAAGAAATTTAGAAATTAAAAAAGTCACAGAATTTTTTTGGGAAAAAAGTTAAAATATAAAAATACAAAGAGAAAAGGTAATGTAATAAACAAAAATTAGGGGAAAATAAGTTTTAAAAGTGTGGGATGCGACAGATAGAAGAGGGATAAAAGTAGGCCCCAGCACCATAACTAAGCAAAAACAAGATGGCAGCGCCTATGCGAACCGTGTGGTGCCAGTCACGCAAGAATTCCAATACGAGGACATAGTTCATGTTGCCAGTGACGTTAAATGTCACACAAACGGGCGTGGCAAGAAACTGAGTTTTTTTACAACTTTGCGTAGTTCCATGGAATGCGGCTAAGCGAACTCCGCCCAGGCCTACTTTTTATCAGTAACCTGGACCTGAGATACTAAACATTTTAGCGATTGCAAGCACTGCGATTCACTAATTTTGCAAGTTTGCAACCGCTAAAACATTTGGCACTATTTTGTACTGAAGCCATTATAGGATTTGGTAAAGCTTTCCTGGCTCTCCAAAAAAAGTTTAGAAAATGATTCCAAATAGCAATTTGGAAGGGGGAGCTGGAGAGGTCGTCTCTTCCAAACAGTGATTCCTCTCCATTAGCGTTAATGGTTTATGACTGTAATATTGGTAGTAGATCATTGAAAATGTACTGTCCCCCTTTTAGACCTGGCAGCCTTACGGTGGTCTTCTCTCCAACTTTTTGCCTCTTTTCCCCACTTTTTTGACCTGGTTTGCACTGGCTTTATGACTCTTTGCACTTAACCATTGCTAACCAGAGCTAAAGTGCCTGTGCTCTCTCCCCTAAACATGGTAACATTGGCTTATCCCTTATTAGCATAATTAATTTACTTATAAGTCCCTATTAAAGTGCACTGCATGTGCCCAGGGTCCGTAAATTAAAAGCTATTTGTGGGTCTGCACCACTGATTGTGCCACCCACGTAAGTAGCCCTTAAACCATATGTTGGGCTTGCCATTGCAGAGCCTGTATGTGCACATTTACACTGTAATGTCAGCCTGGCAAAGTAACCCTTTTGCCAGGCCCACACCTTCCCTTTTTATCATAAAAGTCACCCCTAAGGTAGGCCCTCGATAACCCAGAGGGCCGGGCGCAATGTATTTAAAAGGCAGGACATGTAGATTTAAGTTTTACATGTTCTGGTAGTGAAAAACTCTGGAAAAAAGGTCATTTTTCACTACAGCAAGGCCTAACTCACCTATAGGACACCTTTGGGATTACATTTTTATATTTTATAAATGTGATATGCAATCTGGGAGAGATAAACTTCTCAAGTTTGGTGTCTCTGGAATCACAAATTAAAATCAAAACTTATGGTGAAGTAGGATTTCAAATTGCAACTCTGAAAATGCCACTTTTAGAAAGTTGGCTTTTTCTGACTTTAGCCAATTGGTGCCTTTAGCCTGTCTTTGATCACTTGTCTGGGTAGTGTGACAGCTGAGCTTTGTGTATGCCCTCTAGATAGCCACACACAATGGAAACTTAGGTGTGATTTGATGAGCCTTGATGGGCCATCCTGGCAGGATCGGAGGAAGGAGCTGGCCACAGACTCACTTACACCTTAATAGGCTGTGTCCTGTTCCCCCACAAAGGGCTGCATAACTCCACCATAGTGAGTCTGGAGGCAGGGCAGGAATGGCAGAGCCTCTGTGCAATTCAAAGGCCTATCTCTCCCACTTCAAAGGCCCTACTGGGTATAAGTACTGGAGCTCTGACACCACAAACTCAGTACACTGGTCGACCTGTGAATACTCTTCCAGGAAGAAGCACTGCTGTGCTGCTGAAGAACACCACTCTGCTGGACTGCTGATTTGCAGGACTCCTGCCTTGCTGTGCTGCCTGCTGTTCCCCTGCCTGGGTGAGAAGGACTAGACCTGCATCACATTAACCCGAGTGAGTCCAAGGGCTATTCCGCTGCTGCCATCTGTGAGTTTGTCTTTACAAGTGGTGCCACCCTAGTCATGGACCCTTGGAATGGACCTAAGGTGCTTGCTCCAGCAGGACTGCTGCATCCTCTGCTGCATGGAAGAATCAACGCATCTCTGCTGTTACATGGGCAAAACCGACACATTGCCACAGCTGAGTGGAACAGAAGCAGTGCATTACCTTCAGAACTAACACTGCGTCGCTTTCTATGGCTCATGGTCCTCGCATCCCTGTCGACGGTGATGCCAACAGTCCACATCGCAGCCTCTGCGCTCTTCGGACTTGACGCATCACCTCAAAGTCGACGCAGCCGGAACCTGAATCCGAATTTCACTGCTTATTAGCACCGAAGCATCACCATCACTGCATGGGGAACACTAATGCATCGCCTCAAATGCATGGGGAAAATCGGCGCATGTCTTCAAGGGTGTGGTTCAGGACCAACGCAACACTCCATAACCAGAATTTAAGGTACTTTTGTTCAGCAGGTCCAATTGGGTCCCTATAGCCGGCTCACACTTCATTGTGGTTGGCCTGAACTTTTGACTTTGTCTCAGTCAGGCGCGACCACATTTCCCCACCTTGCACTTCTTGCTTCTAAGCACTATTTTACAATTTATTCTTTAAACATTCTTATTGGATTTTTGTTAATTTGGTCTTGTTTTATATATTAAATCACACTCTGTTTTTGTAATCTGGTGTGGATTAATTGTGTGTGGTGTTTTTCCTGTTTTTTTGTTGTTGAAGTTTTGCACAAATACTTTCCACAGTGCCTCTAAGACAAGCCTTACTGCTATGTGCCAAGCTATCGGAGGGCGAGCAAAGGTTAATTTAGGGTTTATGTCAGAGTCACCAGATCCTCGGGGTCTGTGCACGTTCCCAACACGTCCACCACTTAACAGCTCCAAGACTCTGATAGATAAATCACAGCGACTGAGAGAGTTCAAGAGGGGAAGAGGGGATTAGGAAAGGAACAGCTGGGAAGGAGACCTGTAGTAAGAAAAAGGTTAGAAGACACAATATAAAAATTATATCTCCTGAAATCAGTACTAGACTATGATTCTAAGCCTAGTCACTCTGAAAACATGAACAATCTAAGAGTTAAGTTTAAAATGACTAAGTTTTAAGATGGCCAGATACCTGTAGGGGAATCAAGATGAATTAAATGAATACTTTCAAGTACTTTCCTTTACATGAGAATCAGAAAAACATTCTGACTAAATTTTAAACAAGTCATATAAATCCTGTTTTGAGAATGTATACTAGGACCATACAATATTGCATCTAGAAACTTTGGCCTTCTGTGTACTCTTAAAATGTTTCAACACAAATTGCGCATATTGCATATATATATATATATATATATATAGTAAACACCATAAAAGGATTGTACACCATGAATAACACAATATGGATTCAGAAAACAAATCACATACCTTGTCAACTCGAATATTACATAATAAATATCTTAGAATAGTGGCAAACAATAAACAACATGAAATAAACTCGAGGAGAGAATCGTGTGTCTTGCCGATTCGAGTTTTACCATGTAAAATACCAAGAAATGGTAGCACGCAATGAATATCAAAGTCAAATCATCACTAATCGAATCGCGCGTCTTGCCGATTCGTAAAACATGATGTAAATGTCAAGAAATAACATCTCACAATAAATAACAAGATCAAAGTACAATGAAACAAATCGCACTTCTTTTGCCGATTCTTAAGCCACCATGTAAATGTCAATAAATGGTAGCGCGCAATGAACAACAAAGTTAAATCCTCATGAAACGAGTTACGCGTCTTACCAATTCGTAAAACATCATGTAAATGTCAAGAAATAGTAGCGCGCAATGGACAACAATGTTTAAACACCATAAAACGAATTGCGCGTCTTGCCGATTCTTAAGCCACCATGCCAATGTCAAGAAATGGTAGCACGCAATGAATAACAAAGTCAAACATTTATGAAACAAACTGCGCGTCTGGCCTGTTTGTAAACTACCATATAAATGTCAAGAAATGTTAGCGCGCAAGTAATCTGTTACTCATTTAAGAATTAAATCAAGAATATGAAAATTCTCAATAACAGTGTCAGGAAAGTCCAACCACTGTCTTACCGCCTGGAACAATGATCACCAATGAAGGATGAAGGGCAGAAGACTGGAAGATCCAAATAGGCCGCTGGGACAGGAGCTCAGGAAGAAGCTGCTGTTCTGCACCGGGACCTCTGAATAGTGAGCACTGGGAGTTGGGCTGGCTCTCTTTTATAGAGTCTTGGCCCAGCCCAGAACCACGCCCAGGCATTTTGCAGGGAAAGTCTCTGGAAGGCCCTGGAAAGGGGCCACACCCTAACACACTTTGAAAACCTGCAGCAATACATTGCAAAGGAACAGTATTTGTAAGCATATTAAAAATAGGTTTCCAGGATTGAACTCTGCATTGCAAAAGGTTAAACCACAACATATCAGCACAATGCATAAATTACTTTGTTTTGAGAGTGCTGGGTTTTTGCATTTTTGTCGCCAATAGAGCGCGTACTGCTCTGGTGCTGACAGTTTACCTGATACTTACTCTGTCTTTGATTGAGGCTGCTGTTTGACTAAGGTTTACACACAAGTCAACCACCAACCTAATTTCGAACACCCCCTCTTTCATATGGTAACTGATTGACATAAAGGAGCCCCTTCCCCTTTGTAAATTGGTTAAATGTTTCAGGGGGTGTTGCCTATCATTCAGGGAACTACTGTCAACTCTGTCTGAAACTTTATAAAAAAAATAAAACTTTCTTTTTTATGTCATCCCTGAAATCATGCTGCTAAAAAAAAAACTTATTTTTATTTAAATGTAATCAGAGGGATGATGTTCTGCTAATCCTAAAAGACCATCATCCCTGTGATTTGCCACCTACCTAATTAATGTTAATTAGGTGGGTTACACTGCAATACTTTTGGATTCCTTATTTTGCAAACCAACTTCTGGTTTGCAAAATAAGCTTCTGGTCACAAAAGCAAAGTTGCAAATTGTGGCTGCTTTTTGCAACCAGAAAGACAGTTCTTCTGGCCCCTTGTCTTGTTTTTTAGAATGATTCACTAAATATTGCTTTTTTCAAGGCAGTATGGATTCGTCAATGTTGGACTTTTTTGCTTATGCAGGGTCATCCCCAATCTTTTTGCCTCCTGCCTCCTATTTTTTCTTACCTGTTGCTGTTGGGTTTTGAACTCTGAACACTTTACTACTGCTAACCAGTGCTAAAGTGCATATGCTCTCTGTGTAAATTGTATGGTTTATTGGTTTATCTATGATTGGCGTATTTGATTTACTAGTAAGTCCCTAGTAAGGTGCACTAGAGGTGCCAGGGCCTGTAAATCAAATGCTACTAGTGGACCTGCAGCACTGGCTGTGCCACCCACATAAGTACCTCTGTAATCATGTCTCAGACCTGCCACTGCAGTGTCTGTGTGTGCAGTTTTGACTGTAAATTCGACTTGGCAAGTGCACCCACTGGCCAGGCCTAAACCTTCCCTTTTCTTACATGTCAGACACCCCTAAGGTAGGCCCTAGGTAGCCCCAAGGGCAGGGTGCAGTGTATGGTTAAGGTAGGACATATAGTAATGTGTTTTATATGTCCTGACAGTGAAATATTGCTAAATGGGTTTTTCACTGTTGCAAGGCCTGTCCCTCTCATAGGTTAACATGGGGGCTACCTTTAAATCTGATTAAAGTGTAGATTCCCTTTGGGAGCAGATGGACATGTGGAGTTTGGGGTCCCTGAACTCACAATTTGAAAATACATCTTTTAGTAAAGTTGATTTTAAGATGTTAGAAAGTGGGCATTTTCTTGGTTATGCCATTTCTTTGACTCTGCCTGTTTGTAGATTCCCTGTCTGGGTCAGTTTGACATTTGGGCTGGTTGCACCTCACACTAGACAGTGACACAAAGGGAGCTAGGGTGTAGCCTGCATATCCTGATGAGCCATCTGTGCTAGGAGGGAGGGGAGGAGTGGTCACTCACACCTGAAAGGGCTGCGCCTGCCCTCACACAATGCAGTCTCCAACCCCCTGGTGAGTGTCTGGGGCCTGACCTGGGAAAGGCAGGATTTCACATTCAAAAGAGACTTTACTTTTAAGTAGGCCTACTTCTAAAGAGAAATTGGGTATAAGAAGGGCACCCAAAACCACAGACTTTAGAAACACTTCTGGAACCAAGAGGAACCTCTGCCTGGAGAAGAGCTGAATAGCTGAGGAAGAAGAGCTGCCCTGCCTGTGACTGTGCTTTGTGGAGCTATCCTGCGCTTGCTGCTTCTGTCAGAGTAAGAGGGCAATGGCTGGACTTTGTGTGCCTTCTATCTTGAGAAGAAATCTCCAAGGGCTTAATCTAGAGCTTGCCTCCTGTTGTTTGAAGGCTCAGGGACAGCAAAGACTTCTCTCTGCCAGCACCTGGAGTCTCTGGAGAGACTCCTACTTTGCCCTGTGGTGCCCATCCAGTTCCTGGGACCCTGAAAGGAGAAGCTGGCAGCCTAAAGACAAGGAAATCCACGCACAGAGCGCTGTGCGGGGAAAAGATTGACGTGACTCTGATCTGCGGCTGAAAAAACGACAGCTGAGAAACGACGCTTGCAGGAAACGCGACCAAAGAATCAACGTACGGAGCAGGAGAAACGACGTGCAGCATCGCTGACGGAGGCTGGGAGATCGCAACCTGCGCTGCGGGATTTTCAGATCATCGTGCAGCTGGATTTCTGACTCACACCTGCCCACGCTGGGTTATTTTTGACACACACCCACCCGTGCGGGGTTATTTCTGATGCGCACCGGGTACATTTTCACGCTAGCAGCACTAGTGTGTGTTTAAAACTGCTTAAAGACTCTTTTTGCATTTTTATTGATAACTTGACTTGTGCATGGTGGATTCTTGTCATTTTGGTCTTGTTTTGTTTAGATAAATATTTCCTATTTTTCTAAACCTGTGTTGTGTCATTTTGTAGTGATTTCATTAAGTTACTGTGTGTGTTGGTACAAATACTTTACACCTAGCACTCTGAGGTTAAGCTTACTGCTCTGCCAAGCTACCAAGGGGGTAAGCAGGGGTTAGCTGAGGGTGATTCTCTTTTACCCTGACTAGAGTGAGGGTCCTTGCTTGAACAGGGGGTAACCTGACTGTCAACGAAAGACCCCATTTCTAACAGTCAACACAACAGGAAATCCCTCCCTCCGCACATGCACGCCACAGGCTGTAGAATGCAGTTTCATTCTTATGTCAAAGGCTGAATCTATGGTTAGTTCTCAGCAGCCGGCCTGCATGTCAAGCAGCAGAGCATATTTTTCAATTTTTTTTTTTCTCGTCCGTTATTGATTGCACTGCTAAAGGTGCTTCACAGCATCTCCATTTTTAGAGCAATAAAGATGTTGAGCAGAGAGACATAAAGAACACGTGTCTGTTTAAATGGAAAGCATATTTGGAAATAAAATGTCCGCTTGTCCAAGAAGCACACTGCAGAGGAAAAAGACACCGCAGGCACTGTGCCTGAAAACAGGTTGCTAAACAAAAACACCTTCCCATTTGATCTATGGTGACCTGCAGATTAGAGCAGCTGCCTCGGCTGGATGCTGGGCTTTGAATCTTGAATGACTTACAGTCAACGGCTTGCCAGTTGGCTTTAGACTCAGAAAATACAACAGATTTCCTGCGGAGTAGAACTTCTCTATGTCTGTGGTTGACCCACATAACACCGCGTTTTATAGGCTGTGCAGAGTCCAGGGAAATGAACACTTTGAAACAGTTTTTTTTCACTTAGAATTAAGTCCTTAAAGACCCATGACCAACTTGCTGTCCGTCTCTGCTGGAATGATGCAACATCCACCGAAAAATGACAGAATCATAATTCATTTTACAAGCCAATTCGGTAAAACACAAGCGAGTTGAGCACACTGACAAGACTGCCGCTGTTACATGCTGGAGTGTTCAACTTTCGATGACCAGGAGCCCCGCTACTTCACTGAACTTTACGACAAAAGGAAATACATATCTGCACACCTTTCATCTTGTAATGCTCGACAACACGGAGGCAGGACATTCCTACAACGTTAGTAATTGTCAGGAAGAGATGAGCTTGACACAGGTGGCGGATGAACTTTCAACTGCCCGTGGCTTACTACCAACTGGCTACTACAAAACTATTCATACTGGAGAAGAGGAAAACACAGTCCACTCACATCTTCCCTATTTCCATCTCACCTCCAAAACATCATTTCAGTAGGATGAACCTATGTCATATTTAGTCCAGACTCTAGCTTTTATTGGAACGCATAATGTCCTACTGCCATAAGGTCAGCCTACTCATTGTACCTCGTGCCTACCTAGGCCCTCTTTACAAGTGGCCCAGCTTCACTTTAGGATGGATAACTATTGCATGACACAGATGTTTGAAATGTATTGGGCGCGAAGGTTTACGCCTACGAAAAGCCTTGCCTTTGAAATGGGAAAAGACATGCAGATTTTGGTGCTTAAGGCACCAAAATCTCCATGCCCATATTTTCTGGGTCTTTTTCTGTCTTTAAATTCCGTCAGGGCTGCCAGAGTGTGATAAAAACCACACAACTCGTGTTTCCTATGTATGCGGTAACAAGAGTCAAAGTACATGCCGTAACTCGTTTGACGGACATTGAAGGTGTATGACGAGGAGCCGTTTTCTCTATAGGGTGTGATATTTCACTCTGTTTTGTATTCGTTCAAATGTTAATCAGTGCCACTGCACTTTGTACCATATCTCTGACCATACTTAAGACCTCGTTACAAGGGCAGCAGGACTTTCAATATGATAATAAGGGTTGGAATTTTCAATACCGTGTGACATGGTAATTTCTAGGTGTGGTACTCTTGCACGATAGCATTTTTTTGGGCCTACATTAGTAACAGCTGTAGAAATTGCAGCAGGTGCACTGTGCTTTCACTGCACAGCTTTGCATGCACTTTTCAACAGCGTATTGAGGCAAAATCTGCATTTTTTTTAAGGAGTTCGTGTATGTGGCTTTACTCCAAATTTCATATTCCTGATTTGAACGGTAATTCCAGTGTTCATGAAAAACTAAATTAGCACAAGATCAGTGAGACCATGAAAAGGCTGGCAGAGAACAGGTGAAGGGGGGTCCTGCGCTGCCCATGCCATGCCAGCACCCTCATTGCCCATGCCCATGGGCAGTGCAGGGGTCCCCCTCCCCAGGCACTCTCATAATGCGCAGTCTGCTGTGTATACAGTGTGCATAACGAGGGTCCTGGTGCCCCCTGCAGGTGGCAGCATTTCCACTGGCTCGATTACGAGCCAGCGGCAATGCTGCGGCCACTTTCCTGCTGGGCCGACTGGTGGAAACCTTGGTTTCTGCTTGTCAGCCCAGTGGGAAAGTCATAATGGAGCTGTAGGAAAGTACCATCTTGCCTGGCATGTTACCCCCATTTTTCACTGTATATATGTTGTTTTAGTTGTATGTGTCACTGGGACCCTGGTAACCCAGGGCCCCAGTGCTCATAAGTGTGCCTGTATGTGTTACCTGTGTAGTGACTAACTGTCTCACTGAGGCTCTGCTAATCAGAACCTCAGTGGTTATGCTCTCTCATCTCTTTCCAAATTGTCACTGACAGGCTAGTGACCATTTTTACCAATTTACATTGGCTTACTGGAACACCCTTATAATCCCCTAGTATATGGTACTGAGGTACCCAGGGTATTGGGGTTCCAGGAGATCCCTATGGGCTGCAGCATTTCTTTTGCCACCCATAGGGAGCTCTGACAATTCTTACACAGGCCTGCCACTGCAGCCTGAGTGAAATAACGTCCACGTTATTTCACAGCCATTTTACACTACACTTAAGTAACTTATAAGTCACCTATATGTCTAACCTTTACCTGGTAAAGGTTAGGTGCAAAGTTACTTAGTGTGAGGGCACCCTGGCACTAGCCAAGGTGCCCCCACATCGTTCAGAGCCAATTCACTGAACTTTGTGAGTGCGGGGACACCATTACACGCGTGCACTACATATAGGTCACTACCTATATGTAGCTTCACCATGGTAACTCCGAATATGGCCATGTAACATGTCTATGATCATGGAATTGCCCCCTCTATGCCATCCTGGCATTGTTGGGACAATTCCATGATCCCAGTGGTCTGTAGCACAGACCCTGGTACTGCCAGACTGCCCTTCCTGGGGTTTCTCTGCAGCTGCTGCTGCTGCCAACCCCTCAGACAGGCAGCTGCCCTCCTGGGGTCCAGCCAGGCCTGGCCCAGGATGGCAGAACAAAGAACTTCCTCTGAGAGAGGGTGTGACACCCTCTCCCTTTGGAAAATGGTGTGAAGGCAGGGGAGGAGTAGCCTCCCCCAGCCTCTGGAAATGCTTTGTTGGGCACAGAGGTGCCCAATTCTGCATAAGCCAGTCTACACCGGTTCAGGGACCCCTTAGCCCCTGCTCTGGCGCGAAACTGGACAAAGGAAAGGGGAGTGACCACTCCCCTGACCTGCACCTCCCCTGGGAGGTGTCCAGAGCTCCTCCAGTGTGCTCCAGACCTCTGCCATCTTGGAAACAGAGGTGCTGCTGGCACACTGGACTGCTCTGAGTGGCCAGTGCCACCAGGTGACGTCAGAGACTCCTGCTGATAGGCTCCTTCAGGTGTTAGTAGCCTTTCCTCTCTCCTAGGTAGCCAAACCCTCTTTTCTGGCTATTTAGGGTCTCTGTCTCTGGGGAAACTTTAGATAACGAATGCATGAGCTCAGCCGAGTTCCTCTGCATCTCCCTCTTCACCTTCTGATAAGGAATCGACCGCTGACCGCGCTGGAAGCCTGCAAACCTGCAACATAGTAGCAAAGACGACTACTGCAACTCTGTAACGCTGATCCTGCCGCCTTCTCGACTGTTTTCCTGCTTGTGCATGCTGTGGGGGTAGTCTGCCTCCTCTCTGCACCAGAAGCTCCGAAGAAATCTCCCGTGGGTCGACGGAATCGTCCCCCTGCAACCGCAGGCACCAAAAAGCTGCATTACCGGTCCCTTGGGTCTCCTCTCAGCACGACGAGCGAGGTCCCTCGAATCCAGCGACACCGTCCAAGTGACCCCCACAGTCCAGTGACTCCTCAGCCCAAGTTTGGTGGAGGTAAGTCCTTGCCTCACCTCGCTGGGCTGCATTGCTGGGAACCGCGACTTTGCAAGCTTCTCCGGCCCCTGTGCACTTCCGGCGGAAATCCTGTGTGCACAGCCAAGCCTGGGTCCACGGCACTCTAACCTGCATTGCACGACTTTCTAAGTTGGTCTCCGGCGACGTGGGACCCCTTTGTGCAACTTCGGCGAGCACCGTTTCACGCATCCTCGTAGTGCCTGTTTCTGGCACTTCTCCGGGTGCTACCTGCTTCAGTGTGGGCTCTTTGTCTTGCTCGACGTCCCCTCTCTCTGCAGGTCCAATTTGCGACCTTCTGGTCCCTCCTGGGCCCCAGCAGCGTCCAAAAACGCCAAACGCACGATTTGCGTGTAGCAAGGCTTGTTGGCGTCCATCCGGCGGGAAAACACTTCTGCACGACTCTCCAAGGCGTGGGAGATCCATCCTCCAAAGGGGAAGTCTCTAGCCCTTGTCGTTCCGGCAGTATTCACAGTTCTTCAGCCTAGTAAGAGCTTCTTTGCACCAACCGCTGGCATTTCTTGGGCATCTGCCCATCTCCGAGCTGCTTGTGACTTTTGGACTTGGTCCCCTTGTTCCACAGGTACCCTCAGACAGGAATCCATCTTTGTTGCATTGCTGATTTGTGTTTTCCTTGCATTCTCCCTCTAACACGACTATTTTGTCCTTAGGGGAACTTTAGTGCACTTTGCACTCACTTTTCAGGGTCTTGGGGAGGGTTATTTTTCTAACTCTCACTATTTTCTAATAGTCCCAGCGACCCTCTACAAGGTCACATAGGTTTGGGGTCCATTCGTGGTTCGCATTCCACTTCTGGAGTATATGGTTTGTGTTGCCCCTATCCCTATGTTTCCCCATTGCATCCTATTGTAATTATACATTGTTTGCACTGTTTTCTAAGACTATACTGCATATTTTTGCTATTGTGTATATATATCTTGTGTATATTTCCTATCCTCTCACTGAGGGTACACTCTAAGATACTTTGGCATATTGTCATAAAAATAAAGTACCTTTATTTTTAGTATAACTGTGTATTGTGTTTTCTTATGATATTGTGCATATGACACTAAGTGGTACTGTAGTAGCTTCACACGTCTCCTAGTTCAGCCTGAGCTGCTTTGCTAAGCTACCATTATCTATCAGCCTAAGCTGCTAGACACCCTATACACTAATAAGGGATAACTGGGCCTGGTGCAAGGTGCAAGTACCCCTTGGTACTCACTACAAGCCAGTCCAGCCTCCTACAGGAGCCAGTAGGGAGGTCCCCGCTACAGTAATGGCGACCTTGTCGGGAGTTTGACGGATGGGTGTTCCCGTCTGCCATACTTGTAATCAGGGCTATATAGTAAGTCCAGCACAGCACATGAACAATCACTGGTACTGGAACACCCTCCATTATAAAATATATATACATTTAAGTTAATTTACTATTAGAAAACTATTAAATAAAACAAAATTATTTGATTAGAAAATATTGTTATAACATTTGAATATAAAAATAAAAGTATCTTTCATTTAAAAAATAATTAAAGTATTTTACAAAATCTATACAAAGCATTTTGTACTTTTTAACGCATAATTAATATATATAAACATTTTACTTCTGTGGAAAATTGTTAATACACTTTAAAAAATACTTCAATCTAATTTACTATATTTAACTTAATTAATTATTTAATTTAAAATTAACTTAATGGTGCTGTAGTATTTTCAAATGTTGTTCTACATTTAAAATTAACATATGCAACTAATTTACGTGAATATTTGTCATAAAAAAAGTTTTGCTATTTTTTTTTAAGGGTAATGAACTTTAAAAAGCTTACCTATTCCTCACCAAGGGGACATGCAAGTACATACTTTGTAGTAACTTTATACTAGGAAAATGGTGGAAAGCCAAAAGTGGTAATGTTACTACAGAGAGTAAGACGGACGTTAGATATGTATAATAAAACACGTATTAAAGGTACACTACCGGAGTACTTGACTGAGGTGGTGCTAGAGGTGCTGGCAAAAAGGGAGAAGGACCTACCAGACCTTTTCTAATGGCTTCCAATAAAATATTAGGGATATTATTAATAGGATGGCTATTTAGAATAATAACATGCTATGTACCAGATAACCTATTGGGGTTCACTAGGGATGTACCCTGACCTCAACATTAAAAAAAACATTCTTATTACTCTGACATTTATGCAGTGACCACATGACATATGAAGCGGCAAGTCTCAGTGCCTGCAAGGCTTTTAATGATGTTAACTGGCAGTAATATTTGATGTGCTAATCAGTGACAGCTCATACTTTGGAGGAACAGTGGGTGAGCACACACACACCCACACACACACCTCTATTCAGTCAAAAGCAGACACACACACACTCACATCTACCCATTCACAAGTACACCTACTCACACTCATCCATTAACAATTGTGCACACATGCTCACACCCACCTATCCATATGAAGACACAATCACACACATATTTTCATAATCACACACGTGCTCAAACCCATTCACCAACAAGCATATTGACTCACTCACATCTATTCATTCACAGGTGTACACAACTACTCATACTCACTGTTTGAAAGTGGATTAGTGGTAAGTGCAGGTAAGTACCTACACCTAGCAATAGGCCACAGACCCCTACTAGGTCCAGTCAGGGTCTCAAGAAATTAATCCCAGCTCAAGCCTTGGTACGTTGGCAATGAGCAGTTAGGCTTAACTTAGGAGACAGGTGTGTAAAGCATTTATAAATCACAAAATAGTTGATGAATAAAACACAAAACACAATATAAATCCAACACCAATTTGTAAAATAGATAGTGTTTTTATCTTTCAAATGACACTAAGATGACAAAAGTCCAATAAAGGGAACCGGAGATAAGAATTTTTAAAGAGTGAATGTTTTTTAGCGCATATAAACTAAAAGCGCCGATCTGGACATCTAGTTGCACTTGACCGGGGCAAAGTCCAAATTTGTGGCCATCTATGATGGAGCCCTGCTCAGCTACAATGAGTGGGAGGCCTTGGTTAAAGTTTTACTATTGGACTTAAGGGCATATTTAAGATCCCCTAGCTCCTTTCAAATGCCACATTAGTGTCATTTTTTTATGCTAACATGCCGTCAAAATGCCCAAATCCGTGTGCTATATTTACAAAGTGGAAGATTGCATGCATTGTGGCACTCTGTAACTCTTTGTGCTACATTATGCCTGCACTCGGCATAATGTATGCAAAGGGGGCATTCCCCCATTAGGGAGGCCAAAAAAAGGTGCAATTTTGTGACACTTTTAATGCCTGCTCAGAGCAGGTGTTAAAAGGAGGCTACCATTGTTTACTATGGGCCTGTGGGTGCTTTGCAGGATTAGTGTCAAACGTTTTGACGATAATGCTGCAAAGTGCTGGACTAGCATCAAAAATGTTGATGCTAGTCCCCTAACTACCACCATGGTGCACTGTATTTTAAATATGGTGCATACATCGTTGCATTAGGGGGGCTCTAAGTGGTGCAAGAAAAGTGGTGTTGCACTGTGTGCAGCGCCACTTTTCTTAAATATGCCCCTTTGTCTTTTTCTTGAAGATTTTTTGACTCGGGGTGAAGTCACAAGTTGAATCCGACCTCCATGGAGCCCTCTTCCAAAAAGCGTTGCAGAGGACCCCGGTCAAGGATTCTATGTTAAGACTTAAATGATTTTTCATGACGGAAATCTTCATCTGGGACCAACTTGAAACTGAAGCCGACCGCCCTTGAGCCCTCCTCGTATCCACTGCACAGAAGCCTCGGTCAACTTTTTACGTTTGGACTTATAAACTTTTTTGGGGCCTTTTTTCTCCGACATAGAACGACCCTCCACAGCAAGCCAATTTTGAGTCCACATTGTCAGATTGCCATTCCAGGGGCCCCTGGCAAAATCGTGGAAGTCTGGGGCTCCAGATCTTTTCAGCAGGATGAACCTGCAAGTCAGGCCGGGTCGCAGTTGACGTAAACCGGCTTGATTCATGACGTCGGGTCGGTCCACTTATGGAGCTTTTTTCCAAATTGCTCCAAACTTCTCCAAACTTCTGGATATTCTTCCAGAAGTTTCTACAAGGTTCCTTAGGAGTCCACCGCTCACCCCAAGCTTCCAGAAGCTCTGAGCTGCTCATTGAGGGTTAGGACTCACACTCCCAGAATGCACCTTGCTAAAATCCAAAAATGGTCACTGGTCAGCTGATCAGTTTATTCAGGGCTTGGTGCAGGGAACTATGGTCAGCTATTTCCAGCATGTAGCAAATAAGGAGTCCCTTCTTGAAGCAGTATAAGCCAGGCAAAGTCCTATTAGTGTTGAAGCCCAAGTGTGCAGCTGGTGCAGTCCTTCTGAGTGCAGTGTCCAGGTGCAGGCCAGAGGTCCTGCAGGGCAGTCCTTATTCTTCTTATCTTGTTCCTGTAGGGATCTGAGGTGGGGTGCAGCTCTTCACATACTTATCCTTGTTCCTGGGAGTGGAAAACAGGGGGGCCTCTGTCGAATCACATGCTGGCCACCACCCTTCAGTGACCCCTTCCTGGGAAGTATGGCAAAAATCAATCCCAGAGAATAACATTCTCCAAAAATCCAAGATAGCAAAAAATCAATCTTAGAGGCTAGGTCTGGCTGAGCCCACCCACTGGTGTGGCTAAGTTTCCCTTAACACACCTCTTTCCAGCCATCTCCCAATCTAATCACCTGGCTATCTAGGTTTCCAGGAAATGGGGGCGGTACTGTTGCTGTCCCAAATTTCTTTCCTTCCTTTGAAGACCAGATTGGCTGCTCTCCTCCCATCCTGTTCCACCATCTGCTGAGGCAGATCGCCTCCCACCAGATGCTTCCTTTGTCTTAGACCAGGCCACTACACACCTCATCAAGCCAGCCTGGCTCAGGCTGCCAGAGGCTGACCAATCAGAGAAGGGCACCACAGGGCTGAAGCTGGTAACATTTCTTTCTAGGTACAAGGAATATTAAATTCAACAGTGACAAGTTGTTGGATTTATTATAACTTTTAATTTTATAGTAAACATGCCATATTTAGCTCCTTTCTGTGGAAAAGAAGACTTCAGTATTTTAAAATAAAGTCCCCCATGTTAGTCTATGGAACCCATTCACTGCAATGGGGAAAACATATGTAGCTATTTTTCCCTTAGCAGGGCCTACAAAACATCTTTTATAAAGACACTGCACCTAACCCTGGGGGCACATAGGGCACACATTAGGTGTAACATGTAAAAAAAAGGTAGTTTAGAACTTTAGAAGTACTGTTAATTCCAAAGTTGAATTTGGGGTTAACTTTAACTTAAAAGTAGCCAGCAAGGCAGGCCTGCTGTTAAAAAGGCACTGGCAATCACAGCAGTGCACGTATGGGTGAACTACCTTTGCTGGAGTCCCTAAACCCACATGTCCAGCCATATACTAGGGACTTCTAGGTAGATTGATACAGCCAATTATAATTAGCCTAATTTGCATAATCCATTTTACACAGAGCACTGGCTCAGGGACTGGTTAGCAGTACCTAGTGCACAGTCATAGTCAGTAACCACCAGTATCTGTACAAAACGTTTGGGGGTGGCCAGGACAAAAAGGAGGACTTCCCTACACCCGCCATTCACATGCACACCCTTGCACACACCCATTCGGAGCACACATGCATAAATGCACATACGTTCATGCACACACACACATGTGCACTCAATAAATAAGTATTTGCCTTGCTGTGACAAAGATGGCAGGACTAGCAGGAGGCAGGAGAGAGAAAGCCAAGGAAGGAGCCAGAGGCACTGGCTAAACTTAACATGGGCCAGTCAATGTGAGAAAGACCTTCTCTAACTCATTTCAGAGTGAGAGGAGGTGAGTTAGACTTGCTGATCCCTGTGATGAATTAGTAAAGGGAGGTGAGATGTCATTGATAAACAGTAAGCACTGGGCGCTTCAGGGCTTAAACATGAATAGCCAAGGATTGACTCTTTCAATGATGCTCCCCCTTGTCATTATGAGGAGGATCCTCAAAGGGAATTGTCAAGCTGATGTCACTGCCCTCAAGGCTGTAAGGTCTTCAGCTCAATAAACATTGGCTTGGGCTGCAAGGAACCAGTATATAAGCACATATAAAGCACCTGGATCCCTGACATGGTGAGTGTCTGTCAGGCTCACCTTTTCTCAGCCTGACACTCATCATACTTTGTAAAAGGGCCTGGCACCTGTAATAATGAGCCACCAGTGTTGTTAATGAGATATGACCTAGGTGAGGCTTTTATACTGCTGCCTCCATTATATCTCAAGGTTACTGCAAGGGTAAGGTCCAACATGGTATTATCCGAAACATTGTAAGAGTGGTGAGGTACACCGCAAGGTTGTTCCCTATCACCATTAAATGTTGCTTCAGTGATGGAACCTTTGATACAAATAGAGAGGAGTCAACATACACAAGATACTATATAAACCAGGGGAATATTTCAAAGGATATCACTGTAGGAGGGCATGTGCTGCTGATTATGAAGACTCTAGTGGCTGGCTTTGATAAAACTAACAAAGCAGTAGAAGACTCTGGATTAGTGTCAGTCTTCAAACTGAATTTAAGAATATAGTTAAATTCTCTTCTGAGAGCAGATTGATATATATTCTGGCAAGATATTGTGTAAAACATATTGTGGGTTACAAATATTAGGTCAAAAATATCATGATGTCAAAAATATTGTGGAACCAGATTATAAGGTAAGAATAGTGTTTTTTAGTTAATATTTTTTATAAATATTGTATAGGATGTTGTTTTAATGTATGTGCAAATATCATTTTGAATTAGATATTTAATTATTATAACTTCTTAGTATTGTAATACTATTTGTCCTTAATTTGTTTTAGTATATTTTGGCAATTTGTAACTGAAGTTTACCTTTTTCTAATTTAATTAGAAATTGTTAATTTAGTAGCGGGTTGTTGGCCTGGGAGATTATGCTAGGACTTTTTTAAATGCAAATTATTGTTTTCAGTCACTCATTATCTTTTTTCCATTATTTGACAAATAACAATAAAAGAACAATAAAACACAAGGTTAATAAAAAACACAATTAGGTTTATACGACACCAAACAAATTAAATCTTTCAAGAATTCTGATGGGCCACTGCATATTCCAGAAAGCTAATGGGTTGCTTCAAGGGTGTAAAAAATAAAGTGCAGGTTTTCCAAATAGTAAAATTGTAAGCTTTAAGTAATTGTACAAAGAAGCCATGTTTAAAGGGATAGTACAGTTTGCAAAAGAATACAAAAAGCAAAAGCAATTGGGGAGAACCTCATCGCAAGGGCATGCCATGATAGTTGTCGCTTCATATTGTCCCAGGGCAAATTGAGAAGGCAACAGTCTGAACCCACCCTAAATCTTGTCAAAAGGGATCTTTGCCAGGAATTGGTAAGCCATAATAAGTAATGTTCAGCAATATAGCATAATCACTGATGGAGAGTTTTTAGAAGTTCTTTGTCTTCTTGTCATGTCTATTGAAATGGCAGTGCTAAATCATTATTTAACCCATAGATTTGCACACTTGTTGATACTTGGGTGGGTTGGTAAAATAATCGGGTCTCTCCATTAAAGTAGCAATGTCCTTGTTATGCTGAAATCATGGTATAGACTGGCAATCTAATATAATCCTTCCATTAAGAGAAGTATCAATCAATCAATCAATAATAGATTTGTCAAGCACAGCTAATCACCTGTAGGTTCTCAAGGTGTTGTTTGTGGGCATGCTGCTTAATCGAAGAGTCAGGTCTTGAGGTCCTTCCTGAACTGCTTTAGTGATGCGGTCTGCCTGAGCTTGAGAGGTAGCATGTTCCATGTCCGGGCTGCTAGGTAGGAGAAGGATCTTCCTCCTGCTGTGCTTTTCCAGATCTTGGGGATGGCTGCAAGGGCAAAATGGGAAGAAAGGAGATGCCTGTTGGGTACGTAGAAGGTGAGGCGGTGGTCGCGGTATGCCGGTCCTATGTTGTTCAGTGCCTTGTAGGTGCGGAGCAGGAGTTTGTATGTGATGTGCTTGTTGACTGGGAGCCAATGTAGGATGCTGAGGTGGAAGGAGATGAGGCTGTGTCAGGGGTTTTCCAGGATGAGTCTGGCTGCTGCATTCTGGATTCTTTGAAGTCTTGATTGAAGTTTTTTGGTGATGCCGGCAGAGAGTGCATTGCCGTAGCTCAGTTTGCTAGTGACAAGTGCGTGGGTGACTGTCTTTCTCATGTCGGAGGGAACCCACTGGAAAATCTTTTTCAGGAGTTGGAGGGTGTGGAAGCATGATGATGAGACGGCATTGACTTGGCATGTCATGGATAGAAAAGAATCAAGGATGATGCCCAGGTGGCGCACGTGGTCCGTGGGGGCGAGGGCATTTCCCAGTGCAGTGGCCCACCAGGAGTCATTCCAGGCAGAGGTGGTGGAGCTGATTACGAGGATCTATGTCTTGTCCGAGTTAAGTTTGAGGAAGCTGGATTCCATCCAGACGGCAACTGCTGTCATCACGTTATGGAAATTTCCCTTGGCCTTTGCAGAGTCCTCAGACAGAGAGGGGATCAGTTGGGTATCATCAGCATAGGAGACTATATTTAGCCCTTATTGTTTAATGATCTTGTCAAGCGGGGCCAGGTAGATATTGAAAAG
The DNA here is from genome assembly GCF_031143425.1 of Pleurodeles waltl. Classification (NCBI taxonomy): domain Eukaryota; kingdom Metazoa; phylum Chordata; class Amphibia; order Caudata; family Salamandridae; genus Pleurodeles; species Pleurodeles waltl. Next base: position 1,657,851,398 of record NC_090444.1, on the reverse strand, counting down.
TGTTGGTGTGAGTGAAGATTCCTGGGGCACTCCACAGCATGTATCTTTGGGTTCTGACATGAACGGCGGTAGTCTGACACTCCAATCCAATGCTTTATCTCGGATGCCGGTATCATGTAGTCTGATGCAGCAGAGACGTCGAGGAGGATGAGTGTGGTCGTGCCTCCGTGGTCTAGTATGATGAGCAAGTCTTTGATGGCTGCTACAAGTGTGGTTTCCGTGCTGTGGTTGCTTCTGAATGGTTCTAGAATTTGGTGTGTTTCAAGGAATTTGGTGAGTTGCTGGTTGACAGCCTTCTCTGTTACCTTGGGTGGGAAAGTGAGCTGAGAGATGGGTCTGTATTTTTTCAGCTTCCATGGGTCAGCGGTGGGTTTCTTGAATAGCGGGTTGATCTCGGTATGCTTCCATTCTGATGAGAAGGTAGTGATCTTGAAGGATCGGTTAATAGTTCAGCAGAGCTCCGGTGCTATGGTGGTGCTGGTCAGGTTGTAGATGTGAGGAGGGCAGGGATCTGAGGGTGCTCCCAAGTGGATGGAGTTCATGAGTCTTTGGGTGTCCTCTTTGGTGATGAGGGTCCAGGAGTTCAGGTTCTGGTTGAGGTGCTGGGCCCAGGGAGGGGGACTGTAGGAGCAGGTTTTGGTTCCTGAAGCCTTCATAAATGTCTTGGATTTTTTGGTGAAAGAAGGTGGCCAGCTCGTTGCAGAGGTCTTGGGAGGGAGGGATGGATGAGGAGTCTGTCCCGAGGTTCGTGAACTCTGACAATGACGAAGAGCTCTTTGCTGTTGTGAGTGCTGGTGCTGAGGCGTTCTTGAATGGTGGCTTTTTGGATACTCTGATGTTCTGGTGGTGCATGGTGACTGCATTCTTGTAGGCTGGCTGTCTTTGGTTGATTTGCTGTTTCTCCATTTCCGTTCCAGATGTATGGGAATTCACCCATATTGGCAGCCAAATTAGCATACGTGACAAAACAATAAAATTACCCACAAAGCCCAGCCCCAGCTCCTCATGCACAAAGTAGGTACAGGATACTTCAGGAACTCCCAACAAGATCCTACAAAAACTATTCTCCTTGCCCTGTATATACTTAGTTTGGTGGTAACCCCACAAACTGGCCATAAAGGTTGCAATAGGAAGGCAGATGCATTTATGCATCTCCAGGATAAGCTTGTAAGGCTTGTTTCGAATGTTTTCATCAATAGGCCAATAGCTTGAGTGAATATGAGATGCCTCTTAGAAATGCGTGGTGCCCAGGACCCTTTCGCATCGAAGGTAATACCCAAATATGAGCATTGACTCACCCTCTCCACCCTCACCTCCTTGGTTGGAACAACATTTTATTGTTTTCAATTAAAAACAGAAACCAATAGCTGCCAGGATTTACTACAAATAATAATTAATGCTCTACGACAGTACATGAGTATTGCACTACAACAGTACATAGTAAATAAATTAAAAATGACAAGCAAGCAAATACATATAATCAATAGGTAAAAAAATGACCATTAAGCAAATACATAAAATAAATATGTTAAAAATAAGCACAAGAGTATGTAGCAGGTACAGTCTGAGTTCAAAATATATTCAGACATATCATTAGTCCACTACACCTTCTAACTAGCAAACAACAACCACTAACTCCCCCACCTACAGTTACCCATTGCCAGTTAACCCTTACAAGCTGTCATATGTAGTGTGCCACAGTGACCACCATCTTAAAAGTTTGCTACAGCAGTTCCAAATCCCTTCCAAGATGAACCATGCAAGGCCAGTTATTACCACGCTCCAGATCCTCCGGAAAAATTATGGCGCTATTCAACATCTCTGTGTCATCATTTGAGGCCAACAACAATCCACAAGGTGTTCCAATGCTCTAGCCCTTTCAATCGTTCCCCGCCCTCTCTTTGCTAAATATTCCGGTTTGCATGAGGATGAGCCACATGGCATGTAGTGTGTTTTCGAAAGCTTGTGTCAAGATCAAGCAGGTCCATAAGCATGGTAAAATTATCTTTCAGCCATTAAGTATCTGACATAATAACACCACATCGTCATTATATAACAGGATAGGTAAAATGTGATATTTTCCTTTGCCACATCTTGACCATGAATAATTAAAAACTTACTAACACTATTGGAGCACAATAAAAACAAGATGGGAGCCATCACAAATTCATCCAACTCCACAACTCAAGTCAAAAGACCACGTACATTCACCTTTCCCCCCATATCTCAAAAATGCTGTGATAACAGAATCAAGGACCTGGAAAAAATCACCTACAGATGGATCTATGCTCATGTCACAAATCAAGCATCATGAATTTGCTAAATTTAGATCCATAAATGACAAATATAGGGACCCTTTCTTATCAACTATGGATTTGCTGATCACCATATGAAACTTAATGCATTGTACATTGGTGCCTAAACCTGGTCTAGAGCTGAATTGGACTTCTGACAAGATGTTAGCCTCATACTACCAACTACCAAGTTAGAATTCTGGTGAGCACAGTACTCCCAAGCAATTTTACTGATTTAATCAAGGAGGGAAATTGGCATGTAAGAGGATGGATTCTGTTTAAATCCCATCTTGGATACAGATATAATTAAAGTGGTGTGTTGGGAGGGAGGCAGTTTAGAGCTAAATGCAGAGTTTAGCACATTCATAATAAGGGGAGCCCACAACTCCACATTAGTCTTTTATCGGTCTAAAGGGATCCTGTCAGGCACATGGAGTTTACCCCTAGGGCTCTCAGAAATGGGAAGGACAATCTCATGTATCTCCAACTTTATAACCAGCAGGTATTTAGCCTCAGGGAAGCATGGATTAAGGAAGGATTAAACACATGTACAGCACTACAATAGACAGTCCATTGATCCTCAGCAATGTGAGTGACAGGAAACAGCAGTTTAGTCTTAAAAGAGTGGTCCTTGTTATCAATTTCCCAAAAGGTCTTTCACCTCTCTCCAAAAACAGACCAGGGCATCCCAGGAGGATTTTCGTAGGGTAAGTTTCCTAATTCTTACAACATTTTTATAAGCAGTCCTACATATAGCAATAGACTCCTTGTTCCTGGGATGTGCAGTCAGAGCACTATTTAATGCCTTGTTGGCTAAGTTGCAAGACCTCTCAAACCAGGTAGGCTGAAAATCCTTAGTCTTATGCACAGGAGAGGTCAAAAGGTTCCTTATTCAGCAATACAGGTTGACAAATGCATTTGTGATGAGTTCACAAAAGCCGCTGCATTAGGCCATGCATTCTTCAACCAGGTTGGAGTGGCTTTTCACTAAATTAACAAAAAGCCTGGGTATATCTGCCTGCTTCCATTATAGTCTTAGCCCCAAGTGCCTTAATTTCACCTGCAGAGGGCCCTTGGTCTGTGGCAAGGAGAAATGTCTAGGAATATCCAAAGAGACTACAACAAGGTTATGGTCACTAATATAACCCTCCTTAACAAGATTATTCAGCCTTCTAGATACAAATGTATAACCAATGAGGGTAACTCTGCCATGCCACAGCATTCATAATATTACATAAGTCGACATCTAACTAAACTGAAATAAAACACTTCCTCTAGCATCCATAAAAGTATTAGATAAATCTGAAGATCGTTTCAGGGAAAGGCCAACAAAAGTAGAGTTATTACTGATTTTAGCATTGAAACAATCCACTGTGATAACATTAAAATGCAAATTCAACAAATTACATCTGTGTGTATTACATTAAAAACATGGGATAGCAGGACTAAGGGGGTGATTCTAACCCTGGCGGTCGGTGTTAAAGCGGCGGCCAACCCGCCAACAGGCTGGCGGTAAAAAATATGGAATTCTGACCCTGGCGGGAACCGCCAACACAGACAGCCACTTTAACACTCCGCCCGCCACGGCGGTACAAACAAACAGCGCGGCGGTCACCGCCAACAGCCAGGCGGCAGACAATGTACCGCCCACACTATCACAACTCACCAATCCGCCACCTTTTCCGGGGCGGGAGCACCGCCGATAAAAACACGGCGGAAAAAGACTACGAACGGGAAAACGCTCACCACTACGATACTCCAGGAGGAAAGAGGACAGCATGGAACCCGAATTAAACATCCTACCTGCTCTCGTCTACCTTCTCATCTACCACGAGTACGAAGTCCGGCGCAGACGACAACGGTGAGTACTGCACCTACGACACACGGGAGGGAGGAGGACGAAAGGTTACGGGCACACACATATGCGACCCCCCCCCCCCAACTATGTACACACCAATGCAGAGCAACAAGTCACAGTGACACCACCCAAACACCCCAGAAAAATGCTAGGACATAATCAAATTTGGAATAAATATTTATGTACCAAAAAGCTCCTGAAAAATATCGTACAACCATGAAAGATATTCACAAGAAAACAAATGACATACACATCAGTGTATAACTGAAGTAACAAGTCCTGCACATCCTACGAATTCATCATGTCCGTGGGCCAAAGTTTTGAGAAACAAGGGCAAAGCCCACACAGGAGACCTGAGTCCTTTGGAGAGAACACTGCAGGGGCATCAGATGTAAAAACTACAGGCACCTCAGGGGGAAGGGAAGGGGGGGCACCACAGCCACATGAGTTCACGACGCCAGATCCACGGGGAGCCACCATGCCCACTGGACCATCCTGGGGAGTGCAAAGCCACAGTCTCTCAATGTCTCTACAGTGGGTGGGCTGCCCACTGGACCATCCTGGGGAGTGCAAAGCCACAGTCTCTCAATGTCTCTACAGTGGGTGGGCTGCCCACTGGACCATCCTGGGGAGTGCAAAGCCACAGTCTCTCAATGTCTCTACAGTGGGTGGGCTGCCCACTGGACCATCCTGGGGAGTGCAAAGCCACAGTCCATCAGGTGGATGACAGTCTCCACTGGTCAAGGAGGAGGCATGGTGGGCACAGTGAACCATAAACAGTGATTGAGACGGCGGTGCCAAGCGGAGCGGTGCTTGAGAAGAAGGGCCCAGCGGAGCGGTGCTTGAGATGAAGGGCCCAGCGGAGCGGTGCTTGAGACGGCGGGGCCCAGCGGAGCGGTGCTTGAGATGAAGGGCCCAGCGGAGCGGTGCTTGAGACGGCGGGGCCCAGCGGAGCGGTGCTTGAGAAGAAGGGCCCAGCGGAGCGGTGCTTGAGATGAAGGGCCCAGCGGAGCGGTGCTTGAGACGGCGGGGCCCAGCGGAGCGGTGCTTGAGATGAAGGGCCCAGCGGAGCGGTGCTTGAGACGGCGGTGCCCAGCGGAGCGGTGCTTGAGAAGAAGGGCCCAGCAGAGCGGTGCTTGACAGGAAGGGCCCAGCGGAGAGGTGGAGAGACAGCAGGGTCCAGCGGAGCGGTGCTTGAGAAGAAGGGCCCAGCGGAGCGGTGCTTGAGAAGAAGGGTCCAGCGGAGCGGTGCTTGAGAAGAAGGGCCCAGCGGAGCGGTGCTTTAGAAGAAGGGTCCAGCGGAGCGGTGCTTGAGAAGAAGGGTCCAGCGGAGCGGTGCTTTAGAAGAAGGGTCCAGCAGAGCGGTGCTTGAGATGAAGGGCCCAGCGGAGCGGTGCTTGAGACGGCGGGGCCCAGCGGAGCGGTGCTTGAGATGAAGGGCCCAGCGGAGCGGTGCTTGAGACGGCGGGGCCCAGCGGAGCGGTGCTTGAGACGGCGGGGCCCAGCGGAGCGGTGCTTGAGAAGAAGGGCCCAGCGGAGCGGTGCTTGAGATGAAGGGCCCAGCGGAGCGGTGCTTGAGACGGCGGGGCCCAGCGGAGCGGTGCCTATCTTCACCGCGGGCCCTGTTCAGCGGTGCTCTTCTCCACGGCGGGCCCTGTTCAGCGGTGCTGTTCTCCACGGCGGGCCCTGTTCAGCGGTGCTCTTCTGCATGGCGGGCCCTGTTCAGCGGTGCTCTTCTGCACGGTGGGCCCTGTTCAGCGGTGCTCTTCTGCACGTCGGGCCCTGTTCAGCGGTGCTCTTCTGCACGGCGGGCCCTGTTCAGCGGTGCTCTTCTGCACGGCGGGCCCTGTTCAGCGGTGCTCTTCTCCACGGCGGGCCCTGTTCAGCGGTGCTCTTCTCCACGGCGGGCCCTGTTCAGCGGTGCTCTTCTGCACGGCGGGCCCTGTTCAGCGGTGCTCTTCTCCACGCGGGCCCTGTTCAGCGGTGCTCTTCTCCACGGCGGGCCCTGTTCAGCGGTGCTCTTCTGCACGGCGGGCCCTGTTCAGCGGTGCTCTTCTGCACGGCGGGCCCTGTTCAGCGGTGCACTTCTCCACGGCGGGCCCTGTTCAGCGGTGCTCTTCTCCACGGCGGGCCCTGTTCAGCGGTGCTCTTCTCCACGGCGGGCCCTGTTCAGCGGTGCTCTTCTCCACGGCGGGCCCTGTTCAGCGGTGCTCATCCAGCAGGTCAAGGGAGCCAGACCTGGCCTGGACTCCCTGCTCAGTCGCCCTCGGACCGTGACGTTTCTGGACCCTTCGGGGACGGCCTCCTGGCCTCCTTAGTGTCCTCCTTCCCAGCTGGGATGTGGCATGTGGGGTCCACCTTCTCCGCGCTCCTGCTGCCCTTCTGCTCCTTTGATGGGGCTCTCGGGCCCTTGCCTCCCCTAGATGATGTGGGTGGTGAAGTGGCCGCACATTGCTCCTTGGGGGCAGCCCTGTCGGTCCTCGCACTGCGGCCCTTGTTTTTGTGGGTCCTCTTGCCGGGGGGGGGCTGGACGTGTCCTTGCTGCTGATCGATGTGTCACTGCTGGCAAAGGGTGGGCTCCAGTACCCATGCACAACAGTGACACCCGAAGTTGGGCTGGTGGTGGCTGCGGTGCTCTTGGGACTCTTTGAAGATGGATGGGGGAGCTCATCGGGGGGAAAGAGGTCAAGGTTAGCCATGAAAAGTTTTTTAGGTCCAAGGTAAAGGGTAGGAGAAGTGGAGATGGAAGTGGAGGTAGAGGAGGTGGTTGTAGGAGAGTCAGGTGTGCTGTCATTGGGTGAAGGTGCTGGTGCTGTAGGCTGTCGTGAGGTGGATGGCTGTTGGGTGGGTGGCTGCCTGCGTTTGTGTGACTTGGAAGAGGGGGTGACAGACACAGTGGGAGAGGACACAGGGGACGTGTAAATGGCAGTGGGGGTGGTGACTGCACGAGTGTGGACTGTACTGGAGGGTGAGGTGGTGATGGAAGCACTGGCTGATGTTGGGGTGCATGCAGGTGTGAGTGTAGACGTCACAGGGAGGGAGGAGGGAGATGAGGAGGAGGGGGACACAGGGGTGGCAGTGGCTGTTGGCATGTCTGCATCTGGGTGTGGCTTGGGTGAGTGTTTGTGGGATCTGTGGTGCTTGTGTTTGGATGAGCTTGGGTGTTGAGGTGTGTGCAGGCTGGTCTGATGGTGTGGATGGGATAGGCTGAGGAACAGGAGACAGAGAAAGGCTGGAGGCAGTAAGAAGAGGGAGGCTGGAAACAGGGACAATGGCTGCCGTCAGTGCTGAGGCCAGAGCAGTGAACGCTCATTGATGGGCAGCCTGACCCGAATGAATGCCCTCCAGGTACGCTTTGCTCTGTTGCACCTCCCTTTGCACACCCTGGATGGCATTCAAAAGGGTCGTCTGCCCAACAATGAGCGTCCTTACCAGGTCAATGAGCTCCGCACTGAGGGCAGCAGGGGCAACAGGGGCAGGGGCTGAGGTGCCTGGGGCGAAGGAGACACGCGCCTTCCTGGGCGAACGGGCACGGAGCGAAGACTGAGGGGCTGCTGGGAGGGCGGGGCTGGTGCGCTGGGTGGCGGCTGTACCTGTAGAGGCGGGGGGCACGGATGTTGCCGCCACCCCTAGGGAGCTCCCATCCGAGGACGTGTCGCTTTCGCTGCTCTCACCAGCGGTCCCCGTCGTGGTGCTCCCCTCGCCCTACGGATCACTGGTGCCCTCGGTGTCTGTTCCTGGGCCCACCGGGGCCTTGTGTCCTGCAGCTCCCTCGTGCTCCGATGCCAAATCTCCTCCGCCTGATGATGCTAATGCACACATGCACAAGAAGATGAAGAGAAAGGGTGGGGGGAGAAAAAAGAAGACCAGGTTGAGTGCATGCAATGTCAACACCGTTGGCGGAGAGGACAGACACAGGTGCCTAATGCACTAAGCCACGCATTCGGGGTACACTACTCAGTACTACTGACTAAGACAACAGGCCAAGAGACGTCAAACGCGCACATGGGAGATGCTGGACCTTCAATGGCTGTACTTGTCACCCTACCGAGGTGGGGGCCGGGGGCACAGGGCCATGCCTAAGGGAGAGGACTACACTACAGAAAGCGCCCTGGCCTAATGTCACCCACAGCCCTCCTCCCCCACCCAGACGCCTCCACTGCGCAGAAATATAGGAGAATGTGCTAATACTCACCCCCTTGTGTCTGCTGTGATGTCTTAAAGCGCCCATCCAATTCAGGGTAGGCCACCGCCAGGATCCGGGACATCAGGGGGGTCATGGTGCGACTGGCACCCCTCCTAGGTTGGGAGGCCATCTCCAGCAGTGTTTCTGCGGTCTTCCTTGTTCCGCGGCGGATGTCCTCCCACCTCTTGCGGCAGTGGGTGCCCCGTCTGTTGTGGACCCCCAAGTTCCGGACTTCCTTGGCGATGGCACACCAAATCTCGATCTTCTGATGGGCGCTGACCTATTTGACATGTACAGGGTGGAAAGGAGGAAATCATCAATGACCTGCATGTTAGATGTAATTGCCCCCCCCCACCAACTTTGCCATATGGCACATGCTCTCATCTGTCGGGCGTTGCACTCCTCATTCGCCCCCCACCCCACCAACTTACATCCACCCCAATCCACACAGGCATAGCCCATTCCATGTGCACCCGGTGTACTCACTTGTTGGTCTGGAGGACCGTAGAGTAGCGCATACTGGGGGAGGACCCCATCCACGAGGTTCTCCAACTCTTCAGACGTGAAGGCAGGGGCCCTTTCCCCAGTCGCAGCAGCCATTGTATCTTCCAGACCGAGGTCACAGCAGCACTTGCAGTATAGGTCCTCTCCTGTGGATGATCAGGTCTCGAGTGATTAAGCAGATAGAAAATGGTGGTCACGCCCGCGGCGGTGCGTACCGCGGCGGTGCGTACCGCGACCGCCGGCGCACTTCGTGATTGGCTCCTGAAACCCATAGGCTTCAATGTTAACCAATGCGGCTTTGCGCCGCGGTCTTCGACCGCCTACCGCCACGGTGTGCCCCGCCAGCGCATTGACCTCACATCCCATTGTCCCACTTCACAGGTCAGGCAGCCGCCATTTCAAGGGCCTACATGGCTTAATTTTGACTGCGACACACAGGCCTAGGCCTTGCATTGCCACACATACACGCCTTTCAACCCATTGCCATTCTTTAACTGTGCAAGCTGTCTGTACGTACCTGTGGTTTGGCTGACTCTGTGCTCCATGTTGTCCTTCCTAGGCACCGTCCGCTGGGACTTGCGATGAGAAGGAGGAATCCTCGCGTGTACCGACCGCTGGTGGACCTGTCGACAATGGAAGAACGCCATATAATACTTCGATACAGACTTGACCGTGCCACTATCCATGAACTGTGTGCCCAGCTGGAGCCAGCCCTGATGTCCCCCATCCGCCAACCCACAGGGATTCCCCCTCTGGTGCAGGTTTTGTCAGTCCTCCATTTTTTGGCAAGTGGGTCATTCCAGACCACAGTGGCCATGTCATCTGGAATGTCTCAGCCTATGTTTTCTAAGATTTTGAGCAGAGTGTTGTCTGCCCTGATGAAACTCATGCGGAGCTACATCATTTTCCCAGAGGAGGGTGACTTGCCTACAGTGAAGGGTGATTTCTATGCCCTTGGACATATCCCCAACATCATTGGTGCCATAGATGGGACCCATGTGGCTTTGGTACCCCCAAAAGACGATGAGCAGGTGTACCGAAACAGAAAAAGTTATCATTCGATGAATGTCCAGGTGGTCTGTTTGGCTGACCAGTACATCTCCCATGTAAATGCCAAGTTCCCAGGGTCAGTGCATGACGCGTATGTGATGCGAAATAGCAGCATCCCCTATGTGATGGAGCAGCTACAGAGACAACGTGTGTGGCTAATAGGTGACTCTGGTTACCCCAACCTGCCGTGGCTACTGACCCCAGTGAGGAATCCCCGGACAAGGGCAGAGGAACGCTACAATGAGGCCCATGGGCGTACTAGGAGGGTGATTGAGCGAACCTTTGGCCTCCTGAAGGCCAGGTTTAGGTGCCTGCATATGACCGGTGGATCCCTAATGTACTCACCAAAGAAGGTGTGCCATATCATCGTGGCGTGCTGTATGCTTCACAACCTGGCTTTGCAACGCCAGGTGCCTTTCCTGCAGGAGGATGGTCCAGATGGTGGTGTTGTAGAAGCCGTAGAGCCTGTGGAGAGTGAAGAGGAGGAAGCCTCAAAGGACGACACAGACAATAGGGACAGAGTGATACAACAGTATTTCCAGTAACACCCAGGTAAGAATCACCCACGCCATTTCACAATTGCTTATAGCCTCCTGCATCTGTACTTTCTGTAGTTCCCACCAGATCTAGTTGGGTAATTTTTGTTTTTCCCTTCCCTTCTCAGTGCTGTATGACTCAGTGCCTGACTTCTGCTTGGTTTGCCCATGAACTACAGCGTATTGACATTGGTATGTTGTCATCTCTAATTGACAGAACAGATATTGAACAGTAATATGTGATACATTTGCTAATAATACAGCATGACTCCAAACTGATTTGTGTGCAATATGTGATTTATTTACAGTGCTAGATATTGGTACATGTGATTATAAGGGTGATGGGTGGGGGTGGAGTAATGTCCATGGCAGAGTCCAGTTCTCAGTCTCACAGGTGCATTGTCCTTTTGCCTGTGGAAGGATGGAGCAGAGGCAGTTCATGGTTGGACAGGGTGGCAATGTGGGACAGTGGGAAGAGTTCAGGGGGTATGTCCTGCTGGCGGGGGTCTTGACATCCTACTCTGTCTTTTTTTTGGATCTCAGGCTCCTCTTACGGGGTGGTTGTTCTTCAGCAGGAGGTGGGGTTCTGGTGGCCTGTCGTGGTGTTGGGGCCTCCTGTCCACTAGCGCCGGCGGAGGTGGTAGGCTGTTCCTGGTCCGGGCTAGTGACAGGGGCCCTGTGTGGTGCCACATGGTCCCGCAACGCGTCTTCTATCCTGTTGAGGGCCAGGACGATGGTCCCCATTGCGGTCCCGATGATTCTCAGCTCCTCCCTGAACCCCATGTAGCGTTCCTCCTGCTGTGCCTGGATCTCCGTGAACCTGGACAGTACCGTCGCCATCGTCTCTTGGGAGTGGTGGTAGGCCCCCATGATGGTGGTGAGGGCCTCTTGGAGAGTGGGTTCCCTGGGCCTCTCCTCCCCCCCCTGTCACACAGCAGCCCTCCGAGCTGCCCGGTTTCCCCGGCCTCTGTCTCCTGGACGGTGTGCCCGCTCCCACTGCCCCCAGGTCCCTGTTGTTGTTGGGGTGTTGGGTTAGCCTGGGTGCCCTGTAGTGGCAGACACACCGCTGATTGACGTGTCCTAGAGACAGAGGCATGGGCCCGCTGGGTGGGAGCTGTGCTGGTGTTGGCAGAGGGGGTCGGGTCTGGTGTGGCCTGTGGCTGCCTGAGGGGAACCGACTGCCCAGAGGTCCCCGATGGTCCGGGCTAGTCATCAGGTTCAGTGTCGACAGAGCTGCTGTCCTCACTGTGGGCCTGTTCCGGGGGTGGGATGGACATTTCTGGACCCTCCTGGCTGGTGTGTTGGCGTTCAGGTCCTGCATAGGGTAAGAGAGTTTGGTTATTGTTTCTGTGTGTGCAATGGCGTGCGTGTTATGGGTGCCCTCGTCCCCCAGTGCAGGCATTGCCTTGAGGGAGGTGTTGTGAGGGTAGTTAGTGGGGGGGGGGGTAAGTGCAGTGGTCATGCTTGGGTGATGGGTGTCCATGGATTGTGTTGGCATGCAGGAGTTGGTGTTGGGATGGGTGGGTTGTGCTGGTGAGACATTGTCAGGGAGGATGTGTGCTGGGGGGTTGGGGGTGAGGGTGGGGGTGTGGGTTGGCATGCTGGTGGGGTGGGGGGGATATAGTAGTTGAGATTGGACTTACCAGAGTCCATTCCTCCGGCTACTCCTGCGAGGCCCTGAGGATGCAGGATGTTGAAGACCTCTTGCTCCCATGATGTAAATTCGGGAGGGGTGGGTGGGGGTCCGCCGCCAGTCTTCTGGACCGCGATGTTGTGCCTGGAGACCATCGATCGGACCTTCCCCCGTAGGTCGTTCCATCGTTTGCGGATGTCCTCCCTATTCCTGGGATGCTGTCCCACCGCGTTGACCCTGTCCACGATCCGCTGCCATAGCTCCGCCTTCCTAGCTATACTGGTGTGCTGCACCTGTGAGCCGAAGAGCTGGGGTTCCACTCTTAGGATTTCCTCCACCATGACCCGGAGTTCTTGGTCCGAAAAGCGTGGGTGCCTTTGGGGTGCCATGGGGTGGTGTGGGTGAGGTGTGGGGTGGTGTATGTGATGATGAGTATGTTGGTGTGTGGTCCTTTGTGCTACTATGTGGTGTGTGTGATGGTGTAGTGTGCCTCAGTGTGTATTGCTATGGATTGACTGCTGTGTCTCTCTCTCCTTCTCTCAGTAATTGTGGTCGTAGGGGTTTGTGGGTGATGTGGGGGTGTGTTTTAAAGTTGATTGATTGTGTGGGAGTGGGTTGTGTATGTGTATCAGGTGTGTGTATTTGTAATTGTCCAATGTGCCTGTGTTTTGGTGCTGTGTGTGTATTTTGACCGCAGCGGTGTGTACCGCCAATGGAATACCGCGTTGGAAAGCCCGCCGCGTTGATTCGTGGGTCGAAATGGCATGGGCGTATTTCTGTTGGCGTGACGGTGGAGGTTTGGTCATCTCCAGTTTATCGCTGCCCGCTGATGTGGCGGCCTGCAGTGGAGGTCGGATTTTTGGAGGTTTGGCCGTTGTGGGTCAGAATGACCGTGGCGGCTTTCCGCGGCCGCGGCGGTGTTATGGCGGTCTTCTGACCGGCGGTAAGCGCCTTTTACCGCCGAGGTCAGAATGACCCCCTAAATTACCAGAGGAAGACCCTGCTCCTAAAACTTTTTATGTATAATCAAGAATACATAAAAGTGCCTAGAAAAATAACCCCAAAATTTGGGTCCCCGAGAAACAAACAGGAATGAACAACACCTTAACATTCAAGGAAATCTTAAACAGGGTCAAAACGCTGCCCCTGGCTCTACCTGAAGAAATTGGAGATGCTAACCTGGCAAAGCTGGAAAAATCATCTAGGTTAGTCATATCCTTAGCTGATGTGTCCTACAACAATATGATAATATAATTATGAATAAAATCTAGCCATTTCTTGTCTCCAGTATTGGTAGTTATCCCGAAATGTTCAAACTAATTATGGGTAACATCTTGCCCTGGTCACTCATCAGTGACAGCTCATCAGTTGAAGGGATTGTACAAAACCTAGAGAGAGGGTAATTTGAGTCACTATGTGCCTAAGGTGCAGCGGTCCTTCAACAACGGCCAGTCAATCAGTCAAGGAAGATTTGACTAATGCCAAAATTGGTTGTGAACAGGAATTGGGATAGCACCTAAATGTTCAGGAACAACTGAATGACAAACATACGGCTGTTTCACAATGGGGTGTTGATGGCTGTAAAAATAAAACAGCATCAAAATCCTAACACTGTTCGCACCAGGTAAACTGCAATGAGCCTGCTGTAACAGACTACTAGCAAGCATGGGAGACTTACAACTGACCACCATACAACCCCCTTTGAACCTTTTGGACAAGCCATCTACCCAGGACACACTCTTTGGAAGCAAAATACTATCATAGGAGGCTAGTTATATAAGTAGACATTCCATAACCACCAATGGCAAACCATATTTTTGAGTTGCACAGGGGATTCATAGGACCCAGCAGCATTTGCTATGACCAAAACACAGGAACAAGCTTTAGGTGGTAAATTAAAGTAGGGACAGCGAACAGAAGCATTAGACCTGGATCGGACCTTGTAGGTATTGGAAGGGAGGTCAAAGGGCCATTAGACCTAATGGGTGTGCTAGACATATTTGTCTCATTGTCAGGGTAGGATCTCTAAGCTTGAAAGGGTGTATATAAGCTCCTGCAAAAGGATAGAAAGAGCACATCCCATAGTGGTGGCCACAGATTGAACAGGCCTGAGCTCAGGGACTGCAGATGACCCATGGACAGCCCCTGTTGCTAGCACAGGACCAATATGCGAGAAAGATGTGCCGTAGGGGTAGAGGGCTCTGTGAATTTTGTTAAGATTGTTTGACATTGCCTTCAATCGATCTAATATTGGATCCAGAGTAATAGCCATTACCATTCGCAGTTTGACAAAAAAAGAGTCCAAAGTTTTAGTAATGTCCTCCAAGTCTGGGAGATCAGTACATCGATTCTTCGAATGATTCACCAAAAATGCATCCCTTCTGCTGGGAACTGCTGCACTCATGGCACCTCTCATTTTACATTAGCAGCAGGGCCTGAGGACTGTGAATAAATTACGGTCTTCTGACAGTCAAACCCGTGGTGGCCAGTCCTGGCAGTCTGACCAACAGATTATGACCCTGGCAGTCGGACCCCCCCCACTGCCAGGATCATTTATCCTGACGGGGGTGGCGGCGGTCGAACTTGCGGTCAGCCACGACGCTGATCACAAGCCCTCTTTCCGCCAGCCTTTTCATGCAGGGACCCCTCCATGAAAAGGCTGACGGAAAGGCAGTTCTGGGGGCCACAGGGGGCATGGGGAGTGCAGGAGCCCCCCTGCCAGTACCCTGAGAGTGTGCACTGTCTGCAACTCCGAAGGTGCTGTTGTGCAGTGGCATTGTCCTCTTCTCCCTTAAAGGAGCCAAGTCCAGTGCCGTGACGCTGTTTTCCGCCAGTCTAACCAGCAGAAACATCATATTATGATGTTTCTGACAGTCAGCCTGGTGGAATAATCATAATATGACTGGGTGGGAGGCCACCAGTATGACGGAAGCCTCCTCCCCAAGGCTTTGGTGGCCGGCTCATTCTGACCGCCACAGTCATAATGAGACCCCTATTGTGCAGCCTTGGATGGAACAGCCCGTGTTTCAAGAGACTGTTGGTTTAAAGGCTCCTGGTTCAACTGAAGCATTGGCCTGATTCACAGTGTGCAACTGAACATTGCAGGGTAAAACACAAAAATCCACTGGAAGGCACCTTACCTTCATAGCTATTTCTTTAGAGATAACCCATACTGCTTTTTCAAGAAAGGGTCAACAGTACAAGGCTTCAATTCTAAGAAGGTTTTTTTTGTTTCCCCATACTGAATGACGGGGCTAAGAAAACTGTACAAAAGGCAAGAAAAAAATTGATCTGCACAGCACTGTGAATAATAAGTAACCTGTTGCAACCCCTAAGATGCCTCCAAATCGCCAGCATTAAAAACAAGTAATTAAGGTTTTTTGTAACTTAAATTTTTAATTGATAAATAATTGTGTATATTATTTAACTGATTGTTATCACAATTATTTGTTGATTTTCAATTATTTGTTAATTGGCTAGTCAGTTTATTTAAATATACATTGTGTTAATTTCATATTTATTAATTGTTTTAGTTTTAATTGGTTTAGTAACTAATTCATTTAACCAAGATAATTTTCAATTTCTATAGTATTTATGTATTTTTATTTAATTATAATTTTCTGTTGGTGTTTGTTTTTTAGGATAGCATGGATGAAAGTGTTTTAATGTAAAATATTTTTTAATTGTACATTTTATTTGTAATGTCAAATTTGTATTTTTTTAAATTGGATTTAATTTGTTTAATATTCAAGAATACATGTATTATTTTAATTTGATTAACATCTTTAGGGATACATTTAGATTTAGGACTGAGAATAGAAACTCTGACCGTGCCAAAGTCCAATACTTTCTCTACTGATGCTTAGATTAGAGTGGAAATTCTAAATCTGACACTTTCAAAAGTTCAACACTTTCCTTACTTTTGCTTATATTATAAAAGGGATAGTAAATCTAGCCTCTCCAAACTCCAGCACTTGTCCTACTTTAGCTTAAATTGGAGTGGGAATAGTAAATCTGGCCCCTCCATAGTCCAACACGTTACCTACTTGTGTTTATGCTGGAGTGGGAATATTAAAGATTACCTCTCCCCAAAGTCAATGAAAAAATATAAAGCCTTTGTTATTGTTAGTAAAACTTTGTTTATTCTTTCTATACAAACCAAACCTAAAATACACAAACATTAGTGCACGAATTATAAAAATTTTAAGATGTTTCCTAAATTATAAACAAAAGGTATAAGATTAGAAATTTAAATTTGTGAGTACTCTTACTTGTGTTTGTAGCTAAAGAATAAATAAAGTCATTTTAAAGTAAAGGTGCCGTAAATGATAAATTTAAGGTATAACTATAACTGAAGAATTTCTAATGTTTGTGTATTTTAAGTGTGGTTTGTATAGGAAGAATACATAACATTTTATTAACTATAACATATATCCTTCAATGGTTTGTCAACATTTCTTTGAAATCGTGGAGTTTCCTGTCATCAAGTGGAGTGTCCTTAAGTGGACTGTAATGCAGTACAGTGGAGGAGAGTGTTGTAAAGTGTACTGTTGTAGAATATACAGTTGTAGAGTGGAATGTGGTACAGTGAAGTGGTGTACAGAGAAAAAGGGTTCAGTGGAATACTGTAGAGTGGAGTGGCATAGAATGAAGTGTTGGACAGTGGAGTTTGGTAGAGTGAAGTGGTGTGTAGTGGAGTGGTGTGGTGTGGAGTGGAGTAGCATAGAGTGGAGTCTTTTAGATTGGACTGGCGTTGAGTGTAGTGTAGTAGACTGTAGTAGTGTACAGTGGAATAGCATAAAGTGGAGTGGTATAGAGTGGATTGGCATACAGTGGAGTGAGATACGGTGCAGTGGCATACAGTACAATGGTGTAGAGTGGAATGACATTGTGTGGGTTGGTGTAGAGTGGAATAGCAGATATTGTAATGTTGTACAGAGGAGTGCCATAGAGTATAGTGGTGTAGAGTGGAATATTATATAGTGGAGTGGCATATAGTGGAATGGTGTAGAGTGGAGTGGTGTAGACTAGAATTGCATAGAGTGTAGTGGCGAGAGTGGAGTTGCGTACATTAAAATAGCGTAGATTGGAGTAACACAGAGGGGACTAGCAAAGAGTGCAGTAGTATTTGCATTGACTGGAGTGGAATACAGTGTATTTGCATACAGTGTAGTGGTGTACTGTGCAGTAGCATACAGTAGAGTGTGTTAGAGTGGACTGGCTTACAGTGGAGAAGCATAGGGTGGAGTGTTCTAAAGTTGACTGTAGAAGAGTGGAGGTAGAGTTTAGTGGCTTACAGTGAAATATTGTAGAGCGGAGTGGCATACAGTGGAATAGCATTGACTAGAGTAGTGCATAGTGGAATGGTATACACTGTAGTGGCATAGAGTGTAGTGTGTGTAGAGTGCAAAACCGTAGTGAGTGTTCTGGAATGTAGTGGGGTAAACTGTAGTGCATACAGTGTAATAGTGTACTGTAGAGTGGCATAGAGTGGAGTGTTCTAAATGATGTGGTAGACAGTGGAACAGTGTAGAGTGTACTTGCATAGAGCGGAGTGGCATAGAGTGGAGGGGCATACAGTGGAGTAGCAGACAATGGAGTGGTGTAGAGAGGAATAACATTGAGGGCCCAATTAAGAGTTTTCAGTGCTGCCCTGCGGATTACAACTTTGTCGTTCTCCACCAGTCTTTTCATGGCCGTTTCACTGGCATGAAAAGGCTGGTGGAGAACAGGTGCAGGGGGCCACAGAGGGGCCACAGCACTACCCATGCACTTGGCATCAGCAGTGCAGGGGTCCCCCTGCCCAGTACTATCACAATGTTCGCTGTCTGCTCTGCAAACAGTGAACATTGCGAGGGTGCTAGTGCACCCTGCGGGCTACAACATTGCAGCTGGCTTGATTACGAGCCGGAGACAATGCTGTAGCCTGTTTCCCACTAGGCCGGAGGAAACCGAGGTTTCTGCCCGCCGGCCTAGCGGGAAACTGTCAACATCAGGACAGTGCGTGCTCTACGAGCGACTAAAATGTAAAAACACAGTCTTTATGCAAGAGCATAATTCAAGCATTGTGTTTATATACAGTTTGTTAACCTTTTGCATTGCAGAATTTTACCTTGAAACCACTATTAATGATGTTTGCAAATAATGTTCATTTGCAAGGTATCGCTGCAGGCTTACAGAGTGTATCAGGGTGTGGTCCCTTTCTAGGACCTTCTAGAAGCTTTCCCTACAGCATGACTGGGTGTGGTTTGTGAGCTGGGCCAGACTCTATATAAGGGAGCCAGGCCAGCTCTAACAGCTCACTATTCAGAGGTCCCGGTGCAGAGCAGCAGCAATTTCCTGAGCTCCTGTTCCGGAGGCCTACCTTGACGTTCCAGGCCTGCCCCGCTTTATCTTGGTGATCCTAGAGCAGGGTTGTAAGAGCCCGTTCTCAAAGACCCCGTTATTAAAGACCCCGTTCTAAAAGTCTTTTGAGTTTTGGGCCTATTCGTGAAACTTTCAGAGTACGCAAATCATTGCTCTGATGTAAATCTTGGTGTTCAGATCGTCAACAGCTTGCGCGATCATTTCATTGCATTTGCATATTCTTGTTAGAATCGGCAGTGTGCGCGATTCATTTACTGCATGTAAATCTTGGTGCTCAGATCGGTAACAGCTTGCGCGATCATTTCATGGCATTTACATATTCTTGTTAGAATCTGCAGTGTGCGTGATTCATTTACCGCATGTAAATCTTGGTGTTTAGATCGGCAGCGGCTTGCACAATCATTTCATGGCATTTACATATTCTTGTTAGAATCGGCAGTGTGCGCGATTCATTTCCCGCTTGTAAAACTTGGTGTTCAGATCGGCAAAGGCTTGCGCGATCATTTCATGGCATTTGCATATTCTTGTTAGAATCGGCAGTGTGCGCAATTCATTTCCCGCAAGTAAACCTTGGTGTTCAGATCGGCAAAGGCTTGCGCGATCATTCCATGGCATTTGCATATTCTTGTTAGAATCGGCAGTGAGCGCGATTCATTTCCCGCATGTAAATCTTGGTGTTCAGATCGGCAACAGCTTGCGCGATCATTTCATGGCATTTGCATATTCTTGTTAGAATCGGCAGTGTGCGCGATTCATTTACCGCATTTAAGTCTTGGTGTTCAGATCGGCAACAGCTTGCGCGATCATTTAATGGCATTTACATATTCTTGTTAGAATCGGCAGTGAGCGCGATTCATTTACCGCATGTAAATCTTGGTGTTCAGATCAGCAAAGGCTTGTGCGATCATTTCATGGCATTTACATATTCTTGTTAGAATCGGCGTGTGCGTGATTCATTTTCCCGCATGTAAAACTTGGTGTTCAGATCGGCAATAGCTTGTGCGATCATTTCATGGCATTTGCATACACTTGTTAGAATCGGCAGTGTGTGCGATTCATTTCTCGCACGTAAAACTTGGTGTTCAGATCGGCAACAGTGTGCGCAATCATTTCATGGCAAGTAAAAACTTTGATGTGTAATGTTTGTTGAAGTGCACACATTTATCCTGAGCCCATGGATTTCCTGTGAAGATGATAAATTCAAAATGTGACGTTCTTTGTGCATATTAAGTCCTTAGTACAATTCCAATTGTTTTTCCAGGAAATGTTTCAGATTGTCTCGTCCTCATGTTAAAGATGCAGTGTTTGTTCTGAAACAGTATTCTAGAAGGTTCTCTAGAAGGTTCTTGTATTTCTAGACATTCTTGATTTTTTCCAGGTACCTAGATTTCTTGAGGCCTAGTTAGAGTCTAGTTCTAGGCCATCATGTTCCTTCAGTCTAAGTGTTATTTCATGTTCCGAATATCATTGAACCCTAGATTCAACAGAGTGTTATTTCATGTTCCGAGTATCATTGAACCCTAGATTCAACAGAGTGTTATTTCCTGTTCCGAGCATCATTGAACCTTAGATTCAACAGAGTGCTATTTCATGTTCCGAGCATCATTGAACCCTAGATTCAACAGAGTGTTATTTCATGTTCCGAGCATCATTGGACCCTAGATTCAACAGAGTGTTATTTCATGTTCCGAGTATCATTGAACTCTAAATTCAACAGAGTGTTATTTCATGTTCTGAATATCATGGGACCCCAGATTCAACAGAGTGTTATTTCATGTTCTGAGTATCATTGAACCCTAGATTCAACAGAGAGTTTTTATGAAACTCAATGTGATTATATCTTGATATTGTGTTGTTTAACCTTTTGCTTCCTACAGGTCTCCTTCTCAGCTGTTCCCTACCTATTCCCCGTTTCTCCCACTTGGACTCTCTCAGGCTGTCTAGTGGTGGACATGTTGGGAACTTGCGCAGGCCCCGAAGATCTGGTCTCCCTGACAGAAACTCCTAATAAGGCTGGTGGAGTTGCCACCACTACGGCAGAGGCCACCCTGTCGGGAGCTTGGAAGAAGGGCTTTTTGCCATCCGCCAAACTCAAAATGAGGGTCTTAGAGTAGAGTAGAGTGGCATATAGCAGAATAGCATACAGCAAAGTGGTATAAAATGGAGTGTAGTACATTGTACAAGGATAGAGTTTAGTAGGGTAAAATATTTTGGTGTGTAATGGAGTGGCATACAGTGCAGTGGCAAAGAGATGAATGGCATCGGGTCCAGTGGTGTAAAGTGGAGTGGCATAGAGTGGCATTACTATAATATGTCAGCAGCAGATATATTTGCTGAGCAAAGGAGCTATTTATATTTGGTGCTGACATAGTAAGATCTTTATCGGCTACTAAGAGAATACGGTAATACTGTTCCAAGTGGTAATTAAAGGAGATAAATTATTGAAAGGTCTGAATGTGAAACTTATTATTTTGTACCAGTGGAAATGATAGCCCACTGGGGCGGGATAGCAATGAATCAAAAGTACAACTGAAAGGCAATTGCAAAAGTTTACGATTTGTTACATGAGATCTAGTGGATGAAGCCTATTTGAAACTGAGGACGTCAGTTTGTAACGATAGTTGCCTGACTTCTAAGTTGACAGCCCACTGGCGCATAGTGTAACCTGCTAGCATTATAATGTACCATTTTGAAAAACGTACGCTGCTAACAAACGATTGTGCTCAATGTTATAAATATGCTGATAAGAGCTCTGATAAATCTGCTGATGAAATTGAATTAGCAGGAAGTGCTAAAAATGTTTTTTATAAGGCACATTTGGTTTGATGTGTGGGTTTGCACTATTTTTTGTTTCTATTATTGCGTTGCGCTACGAGTGACGTAGGCAACCTACGAATGCATATAATGTTGTAGCAAAAAGGTGACACAAAGGTTGAGAAAGGAAAAGGTTTTTGCAAAAATGCATTCTGTTTCCATTTGAGGGGTATTGATTAAAAAGAGCGCTTTGCTCAATCACGGAGTGTCTGTTCTCCTTGTAATTGGTGGAGGAGCATGAGGATAGAGAGATGTATCGGCATGGCCTCACTGAAGGCGCCACTGGTGGTCAGGTGCAGACCAGCAATGCCTCAACTGTGAATGGATAGATACTATATATATGCATGTATATGCATATACATATACATATATATATATATATATATATATGTGTGTGTATATACATACATATATATAAACATATATATATATATATATATATGCATATATATATATATATATATATATATATTTTTTTTTTTTTTTATAGTTAAGACCTAGTTTCCATAGGAAGAGCATTTTTGTTTTGGCAATAACTTTCACGCTGCTTGATGAATCTTCATAAAAATGTTAAAACTTACATTTCAGTCAGTTCAGCTGCTGTCTTGAAGGTTTTGGGGTGATCCGTGAAGCAGGGGCAGAGAAAAAGGAGGGGGTCCCAAAACAGGTTTCCATATTCATTTTCCCATAGGGATTTTGAACACAACTACAGATCAAACCGCTGGAAGGAATTGCACCAAATTTGGTAGAAAGCAAGGTGTAGGTCGAAAAACCATGCTTATTGTGATTTGATGTAAATCCATTCAGCAGTTTTAGAGATATTAAAGGGTAAAAAATATAGATGTCTAGGGACGTGGATATACCACATGTTAATCCACTAATCTATGCGTCAAAACTGGCCGCAACCTAACAGGGAAGTTGAGTCCAACATTCTTTTTTTTACCAAGGAAATGGTAATTGCAATGGGGATAAACCTTGCTATATGGTCTACCTGTAGCCTACCTAAGGGTTGAGTCTTGTGTGCTAAGAGGGAACTATAATCTTTCTTTGCTGATTATTATACGTTTCCTTAGTGTTATCACACAGATATTATTTATATTCCTTTTTAGTTGTTATGAGCAAGCTATTCACTCTCATTTTACTTATACATAAACATCTCTGTAGTAAAACACATTTTAAATTAAAATACATTATACTACACATACCTGTTAAGTGTGCTTGTTGGTCTGTATATTTGTCTCTCAGTACCAGTTAGAATATCTTCTCACTTTTATGCCTGGCCTCCTCGAAAAGACTTAACAAAAGTAATTTTTGCAAAGTTTTTAAGGTAAATGGATGCACACATCTAGCATAGAACTATTTTTAATGAAGAGCGCTATTTGCAAGAGAACACATTAGTGCATGCAGTTGACACAAGTGGTCATTGTTGTGAAGTAAAGGATGGTACCCCCAAAGAAAAAGAAGAGATAGTTCCTAGGAATATAGAACACGTGATAGCTGAAGAAGTACATGGAAGGTGTAAACAAACTCCTGTGTGCAAGTGGAAGTGTAGCAGTATTTGTACTGTCTGTTAGGAATCAATTGATAAATTCAAAACTTTCCTAAGAGAATTTTTCCATGGAAAAACCTCAAACAGAAAATTAAAAATGCTTCAAGAATGAGATCCATGCAAACCTAGAAAATACACTATCTTGCAAGGCCATTCACTGGATGTCTTTCAAAGAAAGTATGTAGAAGCACTTTTCATCACTTTAGAATGTTAGCTGTGCATCATTCAAAAATGCACAATTTAGTTTGGAGACATTAATATGTGAAAACTCCAGCTTTATGTCTAGGAGATTTGAATAGAGCCCTGTTACATGGCACTGTGGCAGAAGTTGAGAAAATATTTGAAAACATTCAGTTCTGTTTCTTTGGCTTTGAATAAGAGACTAGGGAAAATGAGGAGGTCATGACAGGAGCTGTAGAAGAACTTGACACAGAGATTAGTATTGAAAAAATGAGAAAGGAGATAGGAATTTTCAATGCACTGTGTTCTGAGAAACCTGAGTATGTGTGTATTTGTTGTCACTGTTTGTATTTGTTGTCGCTGCACTCACTACAAAAACCAAACTCGTAATGTAGTGTTATTTCCTGAAACTTAGCAAAATAACAATGATGAGTGGTAGGAATTTGGTGCATATCTATTTGTAGAAGAACTCTTTGATTTAGACACAAAGGAAACACTGTGTAATTATTGTTATGACAAATTAGAGGATAATAAAGTGCCAGCTATAGCAATTCATAATAGATTAGAATTGGTACTAATGCCAGAATAACTTGATCAGTTAAATATGTATGAATCTTTTCTAATAAAAATTGTCCATCCATTTCAAGCAATCGCTCGAATGGAGCCAAAGACAGGGAAACTGCCGCCAACAGAACTACAGAAAGGACTTAAAGGAAGAGTTGAGTATTTACCTTTAGATTAAAAAAACATGTTGACACTGTGGTTGTTGACAAAGATGTAGATCAACCACTTATTAGTCTAGTAAATGGAGTGCCCACCAAAAGGAAAAAACCTGGCAAGAGTTAGAGAATGTGAATAAAGTTTTAAAAAAACCACATTATACTTGAAAGAAAATAATGTTTATTACAAAAATGTTGATATTTTTGGAGATGTAAGTTGAATCGATAATGAAGTACTACAACCAAGTGGACAAATAAAAAATAGGATAAGCAGAAGTAAGAAAAAATATATAAGCACTATAATATTCATCGGTTTCTTTCAAAAGGAGTTGTTAGCAAAGCTATTGATCTATTTCAAATGAAACATAATAGAGGAGCTCCAATGAGTGTGTGGGAAAAAAGTTCCCACAGCTTTCCACAGCTATTTCGTACAGGAGTAGGTGGATGCTACGATGAGCGACCTGTACAAATACCAGCAGCTGAATACAGATCAACAAGACTATATTCAGAGAAGCCTAGGTTTCAACAATGTATTTCTTATATATTCAATCTGTTATTTGAGAGTGACTTGTCAGGGCTCTCTTATGCTGTGAACCATATTCTTAAGAAACAAGTTAATCTCCAAAACCGTTCTGCAAGGGAGTTTGTTGATAAAATACAAGGTAAGAATGAAAATCTGGAGTGCAACTTAATTAATTTGATGCATGTCAAAGTGTGACTAATAAATACTGGTACCATCATCATGGAGAATTTAAATGATTACTCTGAAACTTACGTCCACTTACTTGGTTTCTAACACTTAGTTGCACATAGTATGCATGAGATGATTTATTAGAATTTCTAAGAAAAGCATGCCATTTGAGATGTCATGACTGATGTCACTGACCACGTCATGAGTGATGTTAATATGTGAGGCCATAAGCAGTGGATTGCGGGGGCATCAGTTATAGTTAGGGCTGCCAACTGCTGAATTTCTATGGTTTTGTGCGAGTAAATTCCCTACCTATCTATAACGTCCCTGTAACGTTTGTTTTTTGCAGTGAATTTCTAAGGTTTTTTTTAAAATTCTACTTCCTAACTATAATGTTCCTGTAACCTTTTTTTTTTTTATGAATATATATATATATCATCGAAAAGGGCATAACAATTTGATTGTTACATTTCAAAGCACCACTTTTTTCGATTTTTATTTCACTCCAATGAAGTTCACTTTCACTCATGTATCACTTGTGTATTTGTTCATGATCAAGACCGTGAGTCAGTCGAAATGCATCATGGGTTTTGTGCAGTAAACTGTTTTGACTTCAGGGGAAAATGTCTTGAGTGAGTGTTTATTCATTTTGTAAATAATGTAATAAAATGTGGTCGAAAGAAATGTAAATAAATATAAGAAATACTGTAAAATAAAGAAAAAGAAATGTTCAACATTTTTATTGATAAATAATTTACAAGGAAAACAAAAAAATACAATTAAAAATGTAACACTTTTGGTTTAACAATAAGAACAATAATATGCATAAAAATTTCCATGAAAAACTCACCAAACATCTGTATACATATAGATATATGCATTCTGTTTTTATGGATACAAACTTTAAAATGTTTACTAAAAATAAAATATATTTCCAGTAATGAAAATACATTTTTCATTTTGAAAAAATAAAAGGTAAAATGTGAAATATTAAACAATTGCAAATTAAGTTTGTATTTTTAGCAAATAAAATATAAATACTTGTAACTCCATACTAACCAACTTAACTAAATAAAATAACAATTTGTAACTTACATAAATATATTACCATTTCAAACTTAACTCCATTGGGAAACTGTTGATCTTTGGGAGATTTGATTACACTATTGCCACTCAAAACATAACTACATTCTGCTGTCAAGTGGGTAGCCTCACCCCATCGTATTACAATGTTTCAACCAGGCTGACTGACATAAACGTCGTATTACCAGTCAGACCGGTGGAAACCGTGGGACAGCATTGACTTCGGCTCCTGCCAATGGTGTCACACACAAGCAGCCTCAGAATGCGCATAGCAGACAGTGCGCATTCTGAGGGACCTGGCAGGGGGGCCCCTACACTTCCTATGACATGGTCAAGGGCAGTGCAGGGGCCCCTGTGGCCACCAGCACTGCCTTTCCACCAGTCTTTCCATGTCAGTTCAACCACAATGGAAAGGCTGGTGGAAAGGGAAGAGGTGATAAGCATGGTGGTGCCAAACTTGACACCGCTGTGGCTGACCACGACTCGACTGCCGCCAACTCGTCGGGATCCCTGATCCTGGTGGTGGTCTCCTGGTGGTCCAACAGCCAGGATCATAATCTGGCAGTCAGATCACCAGGAGTGCAGCGTTACGACTGCCACCGCGAGTTTGGTGGTGCTTGGACCACCAAACTCGTAATCGGCCCTATATTCTCACCCTGATAAAATATCCCATGATATAAATTATATAATCAAATTACAGCACCAATATGAAATAGTGACAATATTTCTGACACATTATTAAGGTAGGACATCAATTCTGGATTAATAATGGTTGAAATAAATGGATGGATGAATAGATTTAACATTGGTTGACAAAAATGAATGGATAAATAACTAAACATGTGTCTATGAAATGGATTATTTCAAACCACCCTGCTTTTAACTGTTTTGGAAACAGTAACTAAATAGTAACACACCAATAATTACAACAAGAGCTACCCGAAGACCCAAATGGACAAGGGTTCAAGTATAAGCATACAACAATATCCAGGTAGGTATAATTTAAGGAAAATGCACAAACAATTATACAATAATTATTATATATTTTTGCTGAATGCACCAAGTCAATACGAATTGATAACACTCCAAATGTATAATCAGTTGCATCAGAAATATATATAAAAAGTGAGGGCTTAATCTGTTAGGTGAAGACAGGGTGTTCGGAAAATCATTTGGGTGGCGCAACATGGCGACCACAAAAAAGTATCACAGAAAAAGAACATAATTTCACTACTGATATTAAATGGTCCCCAAAGTTTGAATCCTATTTGGATGTGATACCGGACTTGCAAGGCAAGAGCTTATACGCAAGGTTTCGTTTTGGCTCACTGCCCCTGATGTCATTGATTCATAGGTGGGGGTAGATTAATCTTCCCGATACATGCCCTGCCTGTGGCAGTATTTTTGAAACCATTGAGCATTTTATGTTCTTCTGCCCAGCCTATGCGATTCCGCGAACAAAATGGATCCGCAAGATTTGCAGGGACATGGGATTCAAGAATTGCTCCTTGGCTCTACGGGTTCTAAAAAGCCATAATTCAGCTGACGTAATTCTTTCAGTAAGTAAGTATTTAGCAACAGCTTGGCGCATACGTTGCCATCTTCAAAAAGTTATTTAAGGTCTTATCTCTATATAGGTAAGATTTAGAGCCATATGTGCAAATCAAGTTATTGTTTTAATATTTTACACCTATTTACAGACATGTATTTATTTATTTACTTAAGAATTATTATATTCTGTTTTATGTGCTTTTATGGTCATTGATGAACTAAGTTGATGATGAAGATGATCTGGATGAAGTGGGTTGGATAGGGCTTTGAATAGATTTTTCAGACATTATGTAGGTAATCATTATGTGTTTCTGCCATTTTAACACTAGTTTTAGCCATAAAGAGCTATTTTTTATGCATCTGTCTGGTACTCGTGCCATTTTAACATGAATCCGATAACCATTTTAAGTTAATATATAAGCTTTTTATCACACTGTGCTTGTGTCTTAACGACTTGACAGTGCTTAAATTTGCCAAATGATTGTGCCGGTAGTAGGCTCTCTTTGTTAAAGTATGCCATCTAAATTATTAAGGAATTATATTATTATGTAACATCAAATCAGCACTTTAAATTTTTACATCTTGGGTCGGATAGTTTGTATTTATCTTGATGATGATACCATCTGGGAAATATGTATTTTGAAATCACCCCATATTGTTTTAAGAGTTTTAAATATTTGTGCTATTTTAACGTTATGAAGCAATTGTCTCAGAAACCCTGGTATCTAAATGTTAAGTTATGTATCGGGATCAATGGTGGATTATAGTAGGCCATTGCCTATAGAAGCTTTTCCTATTCTAAACCTTACTATTTTCAGCCAGTGTAAAAGTATAATGAAGAAAACGTACCTTTTTTGTACAATTTAATATGTAACTTTTATGACCTATGGTCGAATAAAGTATATGATGATGATGAACATAATTTCACAACATGTGCAGATAATTGTTTCCAAGAGGATGAATGTTCATGATTGTTCATGCACAAAGTTCATGAAAAGAAAAAGTCATTTCAGCTGTCAACATCATTTTGACCTTTCATAATTTAGTAGGTCTTCATTAGGACAAGAAAATATTGAGCATGGAGAAGATAAAGTGCTGGAAGATCAGTTCAAAAGATACAAATTAATCTTTGATACATTTGATCAGAACGTTGTATTAGCAAGAGGAAAAAATGCATCTAAAAACTTCATGTGAATCTTCTAAAATGTTCAACATTCTTTGCAGAGTCAAGGCACTAATCCATCCACAATATGTCTTCTCTAAAGAAGAGGCAGAAAGTCATCTGTCAAAGATGCTAGTGTCAATTTGTGTGGATCTGAGTAAATTGTGCAATGGATTCTGGTGGAGGCACCAAGGACTCCTTTGCTCAATATGGCATGATTAAAGGTTACCAGAAGGACTAGGTCGTATGTCTCATTCTCAGATCCCAACTCTGATTTGGGCAGCTAGCCCAATAAATTTGCATTAGCCGAATGAGACGTAATGTGCGCAATGTCCTTAAGTACCTCTCTACAGGGAACCTTCATTCCTTAAGGTAACTATACCTTGTATAACCATGCACTGCTAATTGCCTAAGATATTACAGCACTCATGATTTCTTTCATACCATCATTGATTATATCACTGTAACATTTCCTATAAAATAATTTTTTTTAAACTGTGTATGGCGGGGCCGCGTGTTATAGCTACCTTAGGGCACGA
The DNA here is from genome assembly GCF_031143425.1 of Pleurodeles waltl. Lineage (NCBI taxonomy): Eukaryota > Metazoa > Chordata > Amphibia > Caudata > Salamandridae > Pleurodeles > Pleurodeles waltl. The sequence goes on along the minus strand of NC_090444.1, from coordinate 1,657,822,683 downwards.
GGGGGCCCATGGGGTCAGCAGGATCCCCATGTATTATTTTTATAATATCTTGCCCTCTTGAGGTGGTGGTCCCTGGGGTATGGGGGGGTCATGCTGCCCCCGCATACTATTAACAGAAAGCCCCTGGGAGGTGGCAGTCCCCAGAATTCAGAGAGGTTGGCAGAAACACCACATCATTTTTAAAATATCTTGCTCCTGGTGGGGGTGGTCCCTAGGGCCCAGGGGTTCATAGGACCTCCCCATTACATTAGTATATCTCAAGCCCTGGGGAGGAGGTGATCCCTGGAGCCCTTGAGAGTGGGGGGCTGTGCTGCCCCCCATACTATTAACAGATAGCTATGGGGAGGTGGCCGTCCGCAGGGCCCAGGGGGTTCTGCAGGACCTCCCTATTATTTTAATAATATCTTGCTCCGGAGAGGTGGTGGTCCATGGGGTTGCAGGTGTGTTTAAACGGTTTAAGGGAATTAACATGGAAAACACCCTTTATTTCACCTACCTTATTCTCAGCCCCAGCTTGAAGGATCATACAGAAATTTTCCAAACACAAGAAGACCCAACTTGACACTTTTTTTGCAAAATTATGTGAAGATTCGTCAAACGGTGCCAAAGATATGGGCAAGTCAAAATATACTTTTTCTATGGAAACTAGGTCCTAACCATAACTACCTGCTGGTGACTGCCAGTTTATATGTATAGCTCAGAATTGATAGCCATCAATGAGTTGGACCATGACAGCGATGAAGCTAGATGTTCCATACATGATGATACAAATAAGAGCACAGATATGCTTAATCTGATTGGGATTTACAACTAACGTCTATGAAAAAAGTAATCTAAAACTGTTAAGTAGATTTAATCCTCCACTACCCAGTGGCAACTTGATAGATATATTTCATGAGCTAGTTATCAACGATATTGACAAATTTCGCAATAAGAGCTCTTTAAAAACATCGAGAAAGATGAGACCAAATTTTACGCTACAAGACTGGCAGGATCTAAACACACTGAGATCGAACTCTTCTATCATCATTAAGCCCTCAGATAAGGGTGGCAACATTGTTGTCATGGATACAACTGATTACACTAAGGAAGCATATCGGCAATTGATGAACAGAGATCATTATGAGAAATTGAAGATCAGCCCCTTATCTCAATATCAAGGGACATATCATGATATGCTAAATGAATGGTATACAAAGCAATTGATGGATTATGATGAGTTTATGTACTTGAAAATTGACCATCCTAAAATTCCTTGTATTTACTTCCTACCTAAAATTCATAAGAACAAAACTCATCCTCCAGGTAGACCAATAGTTAGTATGAATCAATCACTACTTGAGAACACCTCACGATATTTGGACCTGTTTTTATGCACCTTTGTCACAGAATTACCATCATATTTGCGTGACACCAATGATTTTCTGGCCAAGATACATGATATCCCATGGCATAAAGACTACTTATTGGTCACCATGGATGTAGCATCACTATACACATCCATTAAACATCAATATGGATTACAGGCCTGTAGGTACTTCTTACAGACACGATCCATCGAATTTTTGGAGCATACTAATATGCTCTTATCGATGCTACAATTCTGCCTGACACATAATCTGTTCCTCTTTGATAATGAAAGTTTTTTACAAAAACAAGGGACAGCTATGGGGGCTTCCTTTGCTCCCACCTATGCCAATTTATATATGGGCTGGTGGGAGAAGGAGGTGGCATGGTCAGAAAGCAATAACATCTATATGGATAGAGTGATACTATGGGTGCGATATATCGACGATTTGTTTATTATCTGGGATGGCACAGAACAACTGCTGTTGGAATACATAAATGTATTGAATAATAATCAATTCAACATTTATCTAGATGCCATCTATAATAGAGATACCATCTCCTTTTTGGATGTCCTACTACAAGTAGAAAACAATCATTTGAAGACATCTATATATCGAAAGCCCACGGCTTGTAATTCTATATTACACGCCAATAGTGGACATCCTCATGCACTTAAATGGAGCATACCATACAGTCAGCTACTGCGGGCTCGCAGGATATGCTCTGATGATAACCAATATAAGTTGGAATCTAAGGCAATGGTGGACAGGTTTCTAAGCAGAGGTTATCCTCCAAAAATCTTAAATGACGCATTACATAGAGTACGGAACAAAAGCAGAGAAGAGCTACTTTTTAATAACATAGTGACCAGTAATGATTTCCAACATTCAGCACCTAGAATATTCCTGGAGTATAATCAACAACATGAGTCACTAAGAACTATACTCCAAAAAAATTGGCATGTTTTACAGAACGATCCAATTATCAATGATCATATAGAAACCCATCCGTCCATAACATTTCGTAAAGCACGTTCTTTGGGAGACTATCTAACCAGAAGCTATTTTTCAGTAAAAACCAATACATCTTGGTTGAGCCAAAAAAGTTTGGGATTTTGGAAATGTGGCCATTGCAAGGCCTGCAAATATGCTCAAAATACATATAAATACCAAACTTTTCATGGTCGTCAGTGCGAGATCAAAGACCGGATCACATGTGACACTGAATTTGTGATTTATGTCATCGAATGTGGATGCCAGAAAAAATATATTTGAAGTACCATTCATAAGTTAAAAGTTAGGTTCTTACAGCACTTTAGAGCCATAAAAAATCATGATAAAACCTATCCTCTGGCCAAACATTTTTGGGAAGCACACAAAGGAGAATGTGGCACTTTAGCTTTCAATGGCATCAAACACATTAAAAACAATCCTAGAGGTGGTAATAGAACGCTCGAGCTCAGACAAATGGAATCCAACATGATTTTATTATTGGGTTCTGGGTCCCCATTGGGGCACAATCTTGATGCTGAGCTCCATGTCCATTTTAGATGAAAATATATCGTTTATTGCTTTTTAGATAGAGACTCCCCATGCTTTTTAATCTTAAAAATAGTAGTGCTAATTTAGTAATATGTCATTTATATTCCCTTTTGGGGAAGATGGGTGAGAAGATCTTAATTAACTTAGATGATCGTGCCATGATGAAATCTGCAAAATGGATATGACTGAATAACTTTCCCTGGTTTTAATTCATATTACAATCTGATGAAATCTAGATGGAGTAAGCTCGTATACAGATCTGTACTGTACCATTGATGATGACTGTTTGATTTTATTTTATTCTCCTATAACTTGGTGAATGTAGAATACTAAATACTAAATATTATACATAGAGGTATAGATGCACATTTAGATTATGACATGGACCAAAAGATCAATAGACCTGGTTGTTTTAATTGAATTTTCTGTAACACTTTCATGCACTTTATATGCTCTTTTGCACTTATTATTAGTTTAGTTTTTCAGCACATTGCACTTTATGCTAAGGCCTCATTTGAATACAACATATTTATATGTGTGTCTATGGAATCACCTAATATACTGATAAGGACAGTGAGGAATTAGATCTGACTATACAGGCATCAGATATATATCATAGCACTACAACATAACCATTGTCATTGTCAAAACATGATTTTAATACAAGATATTAATTAGTTATTAATAATTATATGTATATATAACGAATAATAATTTAAATATTGAAAAATTGAAAAATACGATATTACAGTTTCTTCGTTTATATTTATACTATTATTGTTCTTGTTATTTGATTAATGTTTTTATATGATCAAACATTATGAATTATTGGAAGCTATTGTCTTTTTGCCTAATATATTTATTATTTAATATTTAATATTTATTCCTTAGGACTGTCTAATCTCAACTCTGATCTTATCTGTAAATATTGGTATCAATGTAGGTTCATTCCTTTATTAATTGTTGTATTTAAACAATTATGATTATACACTTCAAAATGGCCGCCGCGTTTGTATTACATCACAGTGTTATGGAAATAAATGTAGGACTTAATAGCTATATGAAAATGATGTCGGCTGACTAGCCAAACTGTCCAGTAGAAGGCGTTTTGCCGAAACGCGTTGACAGACATCTTACTTGGGACTCTGAATTACCTATATAAGAAAAATAAATTTATGAACTAAATACGAGCGCTTTGGACTTAATTGACTTTGTGACTTGGGAGATACGTGATGGGATCGGTGCAGCCGTCTGATGGCTATCAGTCCATCTGTTGAAGAAATAATATATATATATATATATATATATATATATATAAGGAGAGAGAGAAAGAGAGAGATTCAGGAGTTATAGTTCGAGTTATTTCAAGTAACTATAACACGCGCCCTAAGGTAACCATAACTTGTGCCCTCGCTATGCACTGCTAATTACTCCAGATATTACAGCACTCTTGACAACTTCTATAACATCATTAAAATATAAATGAAACATTAGCAGACAAATTATTGAAGAAAAAACTGTGCACGGCAGGGCGCAAATTATAGTTACCTTAGGGCTCGGGTTATAGTTACTTGAAATAACTCTAACTATTACTGCTGAATTTCTGTGGTTTTGTATGACTAAATTCAGAACCTAACTATAACATCCCTATAACCTTTGTTTTTTTCAGTGAATTTCTATTTTTTTAATCAAAGTGATTTTTGTATTGCTATAGGTTAATCCAACCACCACCATGCTCTGCCTTCAGCCGTGCACAGCAGGGATTGTCCGCAGGACCTGGCCTCTGGCCAACCTGTGATAATCACAAAATCCCGTGCCACACACAGCCTTCAGCTGTGCATGGTGGGGGTTGGCCACAGGTTCTGGCCGCAGCCAACCCCCATAACCATCCAATCCCACACCATGCACAGCTGAATTGTCTGTCTCTCTGGGTTTTAGAAGAGGGTTGAGAGGGTGTCCTGAGTGTGAGACTGTCTTTCTGGCTATGCAAGTGGGTGATTGAGGGTCTGAGTGGTTCTGTGAGTGGATGTGTGATGGTCTGAGTGGGTATTTGAATGAGTGCGCCAGTGTCTGAGTTGTTCTCAGTGGGGGCATGAATGTCTGAGTGGGTGTGTGAGTAGGTGCATAAGTGTCTGAGTGAGTCTGTGAGTGGGTCCTTGAGGGTCCGAGTGGGTCTGTGAGTGGATGCGTGGGTGTCTGAGTGGGTCTGTGAGTGGGTGCATGAGGGTCTGAGTGGGTGCATGAGGGTCTGAGTGGGTGTGTGAGTGCGTGTATGAGGGTCTGATTGGGTGTGTGAGTGGGTGCATCAGTGTCTGAGTGGGTGTGTGAGTGTCTAAGTAGTTCTGTGAGTGGGTGTGTGAGGGCTACTATGAGTGAATGAATTAGTGTATGAATGATATTACACAGAGTGGCAGCACTGAGTTTTGCAACAAATTCACAAATATTGCACAGTGTGAAAAATACATATTTTTAAGGACATAATTTCACCCTCACAGACCCCTATATCACAGCTCTAGGTCAGGGTATCTCCACCCTGACCCCTTATGCCACTTTTCATTTTATTTTTCATCTCTGGGGACCATGTTCCATTACTTAAAATGGTGCCCGCAACTTCCTGGTCAGGTTATGGCCAGCCAAACACAGCATTCCTGTTGGCACGTGCATTCACAAATACACCGTAATTGTCACAAAATTGCCACAAAAGTTCCACGGCCCTTTAATTTCTCAAAAACTATTTAGCGGATCTACACCAAGTATGAAAAAGGGTAATCTATATACAGAAACCTACCTTTCTGAAAAAATGGTGTAATCCCATCCAGTGGTTCGGGCTGTGGTCATACTCAAAACTCCTATGGGAAGAAACAGGAAACCCTCATTTTACCCCCTCCTTTCTCAGCTCCCGCTTGATGGATCACCCCAAAACTTTCCATGCCGAACAAGAATCACCGGGGCACTTTTTAATGATAATTTTGTGAAGATTTATCAAATGGTGTCAAAGATATGGGTAAGTAAAAAAATAAATGGTTTTTCTATGGAAACATTCTCCCAACTATAACTGCCTACTGGTGACCGCCAATAGGTAATATAGATATTGATAAAAGAATGAAGGGGGTACACTTGGACCTCCAATTCCCTGAGACCACCACCTCCCTGGGACAATGCTCATTGGAGGGGGCCGCACAGACCCCCTCGAGGAGCCAATAATGGCCCTGGGGACTGCCACCCCCCAGGGCTGGCTCTTGCTATGCCTTGGGGTGTCCACCCCCGGGACGTAGCTGTTTGCTTTTGCTTGGTGGGAGCTGACAGCTCCCACCAAGCAAAAGCAAACAAAATCCGCTTTCTGCCAGCGGGAGCCGTCAAACAGCTCACGCTGGCAGAAAGTGGAGTTTTCATCTGTTTCCCGGCACGCGAATATGTGTGCAAGGAAACAGATGAAAACATTGCTTCCACAAGCAGGGAGCTGATATTTAAAGCAGCTCCCTGCTTGTGGGAGCAATGCCGGCTCCCGCAGGAAAAGGGGAGTTGGCTAGGACCGCGGGGCCTTGAGGCTCCCCCTGTGGTCCTGTCACTCTCTCTCTCCGATCCCATAATGGGATTGAAGACAGAGAGAGCGATGGTCATTTCAACGGTCTCTTCATGCAATGACTTGAAACTCTCACACTGTGCAGCTGTTAGGTTCAAATGTCATAGACATATTTTGCTATACAGCATGAGAGAGTCACTGGTGGCCTGCTGGTAAAGCGCATGAACTGTCTCCCTGTAAGTTGAAAGTTCTAATCCCGCCAGCGTGTCTGTTCATTTACTAGTTCTTTAATGTTAAAGATGCCTATTGGTGCAACATTAACGTGTTTTTCCCATAACACCTTTCAGTTTGAATTTCATAGCTATGTGTGGAGACTGTGTAGTAAACCGCTTAGCGGTTAAGGTCTCAGGCCTCTACTGCAAAGGTTGAGGGTTCCTGTCTAGGTGTGTTAGAGGTTATTTTTCTGATTTAATTTTTTTTCAAAATCAACTATTTATGATACATACCGAAAGGTGATCACACTCTTTTTAATTGACTTTATTGACAAATATAATTTTTTTTTCAACTTGTCCAGAAACATCTCATCCTAAGTATAACATTAATCAAAGCCAAAAAAAACTCTCTATCTTTTTCCCTCCCACTCTGTTTCTCTCTCTCTTTGAATCTCTTTCTCCTAATGACACTCCCACTCAAACCCCTACGCACACACTCACACGCCCACTCACTCATGCACTCACTCACAGACCCACTCAGACCCTGGTGCACCCACTCACAGCTGCACTCAGACCCTCACACACCCACTCATAGACCCATTCAGACTCTCATACACCCACTCACAGACCCACTGAAACCCTCACACACCCACTCACAGACCCATACAGACACTGAGGCACCCACTCACAGACCCACTGATACTGATGTACTACTCTCACACCGAGACAGACACTGTCACAGCCACTCTCACACCCAGATACACTCTGTCACACCTATTGTTATACCCAGAGAGAAAGGCCGTGGCCAACTCCTGCAGCGCATGGCCAAAGATCGTGCGCAGCATTGAGTTGGGTGGTTAGGGGAGTTGGCCGCAGCATCTGGGCACAGCAGGAAGCTGTAATTTATGACCTGAAAGGAGTAGCTACATCATGTTCATTACCATTGGAATCGTAATAATAAATCCTCTTTACTGGTAAAGTCGGATTTACTATTTCTATCCTAGAAATGCCACTATTAGAAAGCGGGCATTCCTCTGCACTCTCCAATACAGGTCTGGCTTTGGCTAGATGACAACTACACTTTCCTTCAGACACCCACAACACAGGATACTCAACTGCATCTGCATGCATCTGCATACTGATGGGTCTTCCTGGGTTGGAGATTGGGAAGGGATCACACTTACACCTTATACAGTAGTATCTAGATTCCACACCAAGAGGCTGCCTACCTCCCACTGATAGTCTGGAGTCAAGGCTGACCTGAAAGGGGGACTTTTGCACTTCACAAGAACTCTTTGTAGTCATCCTCCACATCAAAGGCACTTTCTAGTATAAGTACTCCATCCCTGACCCCCTAAAATCAGTTCACTTTTGCACTCAAGAAAATGCTGCTGGAGTAAAGACTACTGAGTGCCAGGATTGCCACTCTGCCAGGATTAACTGCACTCAGGAACTTCTGCCCTGCTTTGCTGTGCTGCCCTGCTGCCTGCTGATCTCTGCCTGGTAGCCCAAGGCTCATCCTCCAAACCTAGAGTGACTTCTAGCAGCATCTGCTTTTATGTGCTGCTCGTCATTTTCAATCTCAACCCTAGTGGCTTTTGCCAAACTACTCTGCTTGTATCTGTGAACTGCCAGGTGCAGACCTTCTTTACTTTGCTGCTCACTGTTTACAGTCAACCTGAGTGGCTTTGTCAAATCCTGCTGCTCGCTAGTTTCAAACGCAGCCCGAGCAGCTTCATCAAAACCTTGCCGCTCAGTACTTTCAAACTCAACCCAGACGGCATTTGCCACACTATGCCACTCATATCTGTGAACTGCCCAGAGTGGCCCTGCTTTCTTCTGCACCTTGCTACCTTCAAAATCAACCTCAGCAGCTTTGTCAACCTTTGTTGCTGGCACCTGTGAACCGTCTGGAGAGGCTCTGCTTTCATATGCCTCTTGCAGCTTGCAGTCAACCCAAGCGACTTTGTCAAACCTTGCTGCGTGCTTCTTTCAAACTCAACCCGAACAGCTTTGTCAACTCTTGCCACTTGCACCTGTGAACTGTCTGGAGCAGCCCTGCTTTCCTCTGCCACCCACTACTTTCAAACTCAACCAGAGCAGCTTTGTTAATCTTTGCTGCTTAAACCAGCGAACCATCTGGAGCAGCCCAGATTTTCTTTGCCGTTCGCTGCTCTGTGTCATCCCAAGCATCCCTCCCCAGCCTAGCCACTCACCGCTTCCCAAGAGGAGTGCAACCAGGACTGAACCAGAGTCTATCAGGACATTGCACACCCATGACAAGAAGTCACCGGCACCACTGCATTGATCTTTTATATTTGCTCATCAACCTTGCTATTTTTGAGTCTACAAAAACAATATTTCCCTATTTGTTAATTGGATCTGTACCATGCTGAACTGAAAAGTAACCAGATGAACAAGCTTCATTTTTTGACATCTGTGTTAAGTCTTTTTCTGTGGTGTAACTTTTGAGGTTATTATGTGTATGTGTGTTGCACAAGTACTTTACACATTTCCTTTTAAGTTAAGCCTACCTGCTCTGTGCCAAGCTACCGGAGAGTGAGCACAGGCTAATTTTTAACGTGTTATTGATTTAACCTGACTAGGATTGTGGTCCCTACTTGGATAGGTGAATACTTCTGCCAACTAGAGTTACAGGGCCATATTTACAAGTGGCTGGCTCCGCCGGTGCATCACTTTTTTTGATGCACTGACGGTGCATGCTAGAGGCCCATATCTACAAGGCTAAGCAAAGCCACTTTGCGTGGCCTTACATGGTCTTGTAGATATGGAGAAAGGCAATGCAGTGCAAGTCGCTGCATTGCCTTACTCTTTGTCAAAGAGGCGTGTATGAGTGTTGCAGTGGGTGTTCCCATGCAACACCCATGGATTTTGACACATTCCCAGATTTACAAGGGTTTGTGTATCTGAGAATACGTCAAAAGCTTACACCTCCCCAGGGAAGACACAACATGAAAAATACCTTTATTTCTCCTCATTTTGTTTCCTCTATGTGTGCTGCATTCTGCAACACAGATAGAAAGAAGAAAACACCTCTGGTGATTGCTTTTGTGCAAGAAGGTGTCCCTTCCTGCTCAAAAACAATCATCCCCGCAGCACAGACACTGCATTGGTGCACGGCAGCCCATTGTGCACCACTGCAGAGGAAAAGGACGGAAATGCACTGTATCTTGTAGATACAGCACGTTGCTGCACTTTTCTTTTGACGCAGGGCAGAGCAGCATGATGGTTTGTGGTGCTGCCCTGTGTCAAAAGATTGTAAATATGCCGTGCAAATTCTAACACTCTACTGTACACAAAAAGATATAACTACTAAATCAAAAACAAATATTAAACTTTCGAACACAAAAGCAATTTTACCATAAATAATGCTAACATCATTGTAATTATATTGAAAAAAATGAAACTAGTTACAAAGATATTTTTTACCATGATATTTTTAACAATGATATTAAAAACCAAACTAAAAACAGCATTCTTACCTGTGATATTCCTGCTTTCCCATATTTACCATAAGTTTCTACATCACAATAATTTTGCAATGAAGTTCTGGTATCACAATATTTGCAACTCAATAGTTGTCCAAACACTATGGGCTGCATTATGAGTTTGGCGGACTGAATAGTCCATCTGTCAAACTCCTAACAGGGTGACAGCCACCTACGCAGTGACCTCCCTGCTGGAGCTATTATGGGTTTCCTGCAAGGTCTAGCGGGAAACAGGCAACAGCATTGTCTCCGGCTCGTAATTGAGCCAGCGGTAATGCTGTCGCCTGTAGGGTGCACCAGCACCCTCGCAATGTGCACAGTCTTCAAAGCAGACAGTGAACATTACGATGGTGCTGGCTGGGGGCCCCCTGCACTGCTCATGCCAAGTGCATGGGCAGTGCAGGGGTCCCTGTGTGGCCCCGTGCACCTTTTCTCCACCAGCCTTTTCATGGCAGAGAACAAGGTCGTAACCCCCAGAGCAGGGCTGCTTGCAACATTGCCGTGGCGGATTAGGACCTCGCCACCTCCAGGTAGGTAATGTGGCGGTCGGACCACAAATATGGCAGTCTATACACCGCCACACTCGTAATGAGCCCTATGTGTACTATAGCTGTGATCTTCTGGTTTCCAAATTAGAATATGGCATGTTGTTATTATATATGTTGCACCCTGGTAGTTGGCTATGGGGATTAAGATAATGCTATAGCATATCTGTACTTTCTTGGCAGATTTATTTCTGTCTACATGCATCCAAAGCTACTCAGAAAAAAGAGAAGAGGAGGCCACACATATGAACCAAAGTTCAGTAGGCTGGAGTTGTGCTGGAAGGTTTCTGAGAATACTCTTTACAGGATGTGATAGAAGATGATACAGAGGAGACAATAGTAGCTGTTTGCAAGTCTTTGGAGACCGGCTAAGCAAGGGTGAATGGCCTAAGCCTTAAAGATGGTAGATAGGCCACTAGGGCTGACTTAGTGCCTTAATAATTTGGACTACTGGAGGGACATTGATGCCATCCTTAGTCATTTGAAGTGATAGAGAGGGTGTTGACATTAGTCTCAATGTAGTATGATCTGCCACAAGGGCTTAGAAGCAGCATTAGTTGTTGGGAATTTTGTTGATGGAGATGACATGGGCAGGATTGGTGAGTGAATGTTTAGGCAGAGGTACATATGTCAAGGGGGAAATGACAGGGTATTTTGTCCCTAGTGGTCATGGAAGGAGGCAAGAGGATTGGCCAATATCAGGGACCAAATTAGTCAAACAATATAGCAGCATGGAGCATTCTTTTACCCATAATATTTGAAATTTGAACTTCAAATTCACCAAGAGCAAGCTTCATGATGTTGAATACCAGATTTCAGAAACTAATAGTTAACCACTTTCCCAATTAACCAGTAGCTTCTGACCACCAGGAATTCAGCCATTTTTAGCTATCACTAGTTTTTAGCTGTTAAAATTTGCCACTTGCATCACCTCACTCGTTTTTTTTCATAAGTGGCTTGTCGAACCTCCTTGTCAGTGGAGTTTATAGCCTTTTCTACTCCACAAAAACATCCACTAGATAGTCATTGATTTCTGTGCGTTTGTGGAGCTGCCACACCTGTGAGCCCACTAAAGGGATGAGGCTTTGCACAGTGGGCACAATACTTGAAACATCCTCAAATCAAAGTATTCTGTTTAATAACAAGATCCCAAAGAAGTAGTTTGCTATTGAAAAACACACAAATAACAAAAATGACCCTGACACGACTGGAGTTTTCTCACATCACAGGGGGCCATTCCTCAAAATATGACTAAGGACCTGATTTAGAGTTTGGTGGATGGAGGTACTCCCTCACAAACGTGACTGATATCCCACCTGCTGTCTTACGATCCTATTATATCCTATCGCAAACGTAATGCGGCGGACAGGATATCCGGCCAGTTTGTGACGAAGTAACGCACCCACCACACTCTAAATCAGGCCCAAGTCATTACAAGATGACTAGGAACTATACAGATAAGACTCAGGAAAGGGAGAAGAAATACTTGTGAAATCAAGACTATTCATTATTTGACTATCTTAAAAATGTATAACATGATTTAGTTCATCCTACAATTGATTGTAGGAACTCATATCATAGAGGAAAGGATTTGATCAATCAGTTCTATTCAGGGTCATATTAGGAACCGATAGCATCCCTGGCAAAAATATATAAACCAGTCCCACTCCTTTCCTCTTGTAACTCTCTCTTTAAGCAGTCCTACTCCTTTCCTCTCTCATTTCTCTCTTTTCTTTTTGCTCTCTTCTCTCTCCCTCTCTTGTGCCAACTGTAATTGCCTGGGGGAGCTGTAGAAAGTGAAAGTGGCAGAGGCATTCTGCCTTCAAAAAACATCATCCAATAGTTTCAATCCTCTGGGGAAATGTCGGATGGAAGAAATGGGCAGTCCAGGCCAGGTTATTTTGTTAAAGGTTTGGTACTATAGCCAAATGAAGCTTTCTGAAACAGAAAATCTACACAAGAATCAATGTAGCTGCTATTGATGCAGTGTATATTATTGATGAATGACATAGTTGCTGGATCATTTGAAAAAATAACCATGATGTTCAATTCACAACAAAACATATTGCTTATGGTCTTTTAGGTTTAAACATTTTTTGACGATTCATACTAGCAATATATAAAGCATTCTTCTCTGTATTAGCAAGCACACAGCCAGGGCCCGACTGGAGGACCAAAAACAGCCCTGGTAAAAATACTCAAACCAGACCAGCTTGTTTCATCCTCTTGCCCTATCGCTCTTCTTCCATTCATCTATTCTCTCCTCTCTCTTTCCTTCCTCTCTCATCATTTTCTCTCTACTTCCCACTTTCTCTCTCTCTTGAATCCTCCCCATGCCCTCTGCAATTAACATCTGGAAACTGGGAAACTAATAAAGCCACAATGAGCAGGTCTGGGCTTTCAAAACTGGCCTCCAAGGGATCCAGCCCACCCAGAAAATGCCCCATGTATTAAAAGGCCTGCCTTGTCTTGCACACAGCTGGGATGCACACTAGGGTAATCCCACATCATTCAGTCAAGGTTGTATCTGGGATCATCAGAGCAGAGCAGAGGGGAAATATTTCACCATATCGGACTTTATGTCCTCTAAATCAAGACTGTTCAAGAGGAGACTATCTTCAGGAACCTCTGAAAATATGGGTATGAGAGTTCACTAAGTTCAGAGGCTGGGTAGTCTAGGATCCATTCTCAATCTGTTTCCAAGGTTGAATTTTCACTTTCAATGCTGAGGGTCACTTTTTCCTTTCCTTGTGTTCCCATGTCCTATGGAGCCAATCTAGGTGGGTAGGGTTTCTTTATGTATGACAACTGCTGTTTTTGCTGTCAATAAAGAAATCGCGATTTGCCTGCCTCTTGCCAAATGAAGTGGAAAATCGACTTAATCAAACTTCCTTCATAAATTTGTCTCTAGGTTGTAATTGAGGAGAAATGATGTACATCTTATCTTTGGAGTCTGCAACCTTTCCCGCTGTGCTGATAGCTTCAGGCAGCTCCTCAATACATCAAATATGGGTGCCCCTAGCCTCGATCTACACCAGCATCTGTCAGCCTTGCATCTATCCCACTCATGCTTTTCAGCAGAGATGACCCACCAGAGCAGAGCTATCTTGTTTATGAATCCCTTTCATTTTGTTGACATGCCCAAAACACATGCCCAAACCAATATGCCCTCCGAAATCATCTTATCCGGTTTGATCCTCCGGACGCATTTTTCATCCTTCACAGGAATCAAATGCTTCACTGAGTCCGACTGACGTTTGGACCCAGAAAGATGTGTGGTGAACCATCAACAATATTTCAACAATACCCAGTTCAAAGTCAGGTAGACAATGTGCAAAACAACATTATAAAAATACATAATCAGCAAGGGTTGCCCAAGGCATCAAAATAAATTCAGGCAAACTAGCATTAATAAAACTAGACACTCAAGAATAATGATATATAAAGGCAATAAGAATATCTAAGACACTGAGATTACACAATGCTCAGAGTTTACGATCATCAGTTAATTAATTCAAATTTAGCACAGTCAATAATCTTTGGCTGGGCACAGGTCAACCCTAAAGCTAACCAAATCAGGAAAGTACATGTGTGAGGAGGAACGCCTGCAAGTAAAATACAAAAAGTACACAAAGGACAAAACTAATTGGAAAAAGATAATCTTGAGCTGAAAAACAATAACTAAGTTGCTTAGCGCCATTATTTAACGCCTGGGTATGGGCAGGCGTAAGGGGACCTGTAGGCATATTTCCATGGTCAGAGACCATGGAAAGTACCCACAGGTGGCCTTCCCTAGCCCCAGGGACACCCCCACCCACCCCCACCCACACCAGAGGAACACCACAGGATGGGGGACCCAGCCCAGGTAAGTCCCAGTAAGTTTTTTTTCCCCCACTCGGGGGACCTGACTTGGGGCCCCCTGCACGGTGCTGGCCACCATTGGGGTGGTGGACATGGCTCCTGTCTTTACTAAGACAGGAAGCCATGTCCATGGGGGTAGTGTGCCAGAAAATGGCGCGACACTGCTTAGAGGCATTTTTCTGCCTGTAAAGAGTGTAGCGCCATAATTCGGCGCACAAGATCTGGTTTCCCCTACTCCTCCCCCACCCTGTTGGCATCCTTCCCAAGGACACTAACAGGGCATTAGTGCCGGCTAGCGCCATTCCATAAATATGGCACCCGGCTGGCATCTTTGAATGGCGCTAGCTGGTGCTATACTTTTTCACGCAAAACTGTGCTAACGCAGTTTTGCGTGAAAAAGTATAAATTTGCCCCTTAGTACACAAACTTATAAATTCATCCTTAATAATCTTTCATCAATATGAGTAATACATTTTATTTTAAACAAAAAAGCTTTGTTATGGCATTCCAATAAGTATAACAGAGAATTGCATTTCTCTCATTTGCACATATTTTTAAAGTTATTAATCTTTTATGAATCGCAAGAAATTCAATATCATTTCTATATGCACTGTTAGTTTTTCCCTCTGACCGCTCCCAAAGAGTCTACCTCCCGCCTTTCCACTCGGATCCCACTGAGATCATCTGCGGCATCCGTCAAGGCTCCTCGCTCAGCCCTAATCTCTTCAATGTCTATATGAGCCCCCTCGCCGACATGGCACGCAAACACAACATCAACATCATCTCCTACGCCGACGACACCCAGCTGATACTCTCCCTCACCAAAGACCCAGCCACCGCCAAAACCAACCTGCAGGATGGAATGAAAGACGTCGCAGAATGGATGAAACTCAGCCGCCTGAAGCTGAACTAAGGCAAGACGGAAGTCCTCATCCTCGTAAACTCCCCGTCCGCCTGGGACGACTCCTGGTGGCCCACGGCCCTGGGCACCGCACCTACCCCCTCAGACCACGCACGCAACCTCAGATTCATCCTGGACCCCCTTCTCACCATGACCAAGCAAGTCAACGCCGTCTCATCCTCTTGCTTCCTCACACTCCGCATGCTCCGAAAGATCTTCCGCTGGATCCCCGCAGAAACCAGAAAAACTGTGACCCACGCCCTCGTCACAAGCCGCCTGGACTACGGAAACACCCTATATGCAGGAATCACCTCAAAACTTCAGAAACGTCTTCAGCGAATACAAAACGCCTCTGCACACCTCATCCTCGACGTACCCCGCCACAGCCACATCTCCGCCCACCTGAGACACCTATACTGGCTACCCGTCAACAAAAGGATCACCTTCAGGCTCCTCACCTTCTACACGCCCACCCGTCAACTTCGATCCACCAGCCTCGCTCTCGCCGCCGTCCCTCGCATCCGCCGAACCACTGCAGGTGGAAAATCCTTCTCCTACCTGGCAGCCAAGACGTGGAATTCCCTCCCCGCCCACCTCAGGACCACCCAGGACCACCTCGCCTTCCGGAGGCAGCTCAAGACCTGGCTCTTCGAGCAGCAGTGACCCCCCCCCAGCGCCTTGAGACCCTCACGGGTGAGTAGCACGCTGTATAAATATGATTGATTGATTGATTGATTGATTAGTTTAGAGTCCAAATTACATTTTATCATCAGTTTTAACCTTCTAACATGATTTAATTCAAAAGGCTCCTAAGTCGAACTTTGAAATACAAGCAATTACACATTTAAAATGTAACAGTGCAGCTTTCTATGTTAGTTTTTCTACTCTTTGACTTTCATTAACTACAACGTGGACATTCTGATGACTTTTGTGATACAACAGCCCTAAAATGTACCCTCTATCAATCCCATCTCACTTTCCCACTGCTTCTGTGCTATAAACTTTACCTCTCCTCCATCTTTCAGCAACATTTTGCAGATGTTGAAGATAAACCTGGTATTTTGGTCCTATCCCAGGATAAATTTTTCAAATATTGTCAGTGATTTGTTGCACTCTTTGTATTGTTGGCTGTGACACCTACTTCTGAACTTGACAGATTTCTGGGAATCATTATCTGCCCAGGATGCTTCCAGAAAACAAATCCGTTATCTGGCCTGGCAAGGTCAATTGCTTGTTGATCTTTTAATGGCCAGAATGCAGTGTATGTAAAAAACATATTAATAAAGTACTTGTTAGGTCTGGCCTTAGCCAGATCCTTTTGATTTTAGTAAAAATGTGTATTTATAATAATTGTTCCCTTTGGGGATTTCAGCCAGCCCTCATAAGCCATTGGTCTGTTATTGTGTCATTCACATTGTTTCCTACCCACTACAGCATACAAGGGGCACTAGATTATCTGACTTGAGTGATTGGATAATCGCAATGTGAGTGATGTTAATGTGTACACCATCCTGCAGAACAGACCCTTCAGTATCAGTGTTCCCTTACATTTTTAATTGAGCTCATTTTTGAATTTTTTTTACTTTCTGCTATATTCACAAATAGTGTATTCTGCAACACCGGATGCAGTGACAACTAGAATGAACACTACAAAGGATCTGAGCTCTGTCTCAAATATCAGTACTCGCTCCAACCTAAGACTTTGTCTAAATGTTTGCTTAATTTCTTGATATATTTTGTGTTTTTACATTTTTATTTACAACACTCATATGCAGAAATAGAAACATCTCCACTTACTTACTGGCACTGTAGTCTTCATCTTTGTTCAATACTTGTATGAACTTGTCTTCAGTGGACTAATCAGGAATGTGCACAGACTAGCAATACCCACTGGGTGAAAGCATGCTTTGATCCAATCAGAGCAGGTGCTGCCATCCGGGCACTATGCTTCAGAGCAGACATTTAGGTATGTATGGAGCCATTTTGGAATGGAGTCATTTCATTCCTTGAGTATCTTGAAAGCTTTCCTCCATTGCTCCTATCTTTTTTGCACTATTATTTTATTGCATTTGTATCCATGATTAATTTTCAGATGTTTATACTGCTACTAAGGCCTTATGCCTTAACACAAGATGTTCTGAGAATTGATTCTTTAGATCACTGCTCTTGTGTTCGGAATTCTAATCAAGTTTCTGTGTGCAGTCGCAAATGTGCAGACGCAACTCGTTAAGAAGGAATGAAAACGGGAAAGGCCTCCACTAAAAAGCCAATTGGGAACTGATTCACCAGTCTATAAAAGGAAAAATCTTAAAAATTAGATTCAAACTCTCAATGTAGGCCAGGTTTTGGGGCAAGATATAACTGCACTAACAACAGCTTTTATCTTGAAGAGATAAAATACTAAAAACACCTGGCACTGTGGTTTTGTTCACTATCCTTTCTTTCCTTCAGCCTCTAACTCCTGAGGCTCCCCCTCCATCAGTATTGCTGAGTCCTTTTTGGATCTTTGGGGTAGTTCACTCTTAGGTCCTTTTAACATTTTTCCCCACATAAGGTTTCCATGTGAAGTTTGTACCCTTTTTTCTCAAAATCATAGGGATTCTAAGGAACCCACAGTTTGTGGATTCCTCTGGAGGAGACTGAGATAATAGCAAACATTTTGATTTTTTGGGAAAAATAAAAAAAAGTGCTCAGCAAAAAAGTGACACTTTTTTCTCAGAAATGGCATCAACAAAAGGTTTGCTGTGCTGAAGTCACTATCATTCCAGCTTTCAAGACCACGCAGAGCTGAAGCAAACAACCTATTTTTACCACAATTTTGGCATTTTTCAAAGAGGTTATCCTTTTTTGTGCTTTCAGCTTACTTCCAGTAAGTGGTGAAAACTAGTGTGAAACCCATAGGTAATCCAAGAATGTAATAGCTTCCTAAAAAGTAGCCAGGATTCTGAATACAGGAAGGGGTTATACATGTAGATCCTTCCACGTTTTCCCAAAGAAACTAACTGTTGAGAAAAAAAATATTGAAACTGAGTAGGAAAAATGGTCATTTATGACAACATTATCATTTGTACATTTTTGTCACAATGGTCGATTTACAAATGCAACATATCATTACATCCTCTAGACCCTTTTGGTTGTGAGAATATATAGGGTTTGTAGGTTCTCCAAAAATCCGAATTAGTGAGGTCCAACTACTGAGATGCACTGTACAATGGTTGTTCATTGTGTACCGAATATAGCCCAATTCATATGGTTCAATGTTTAGGAATTAAAATGGGTATCACATGAGCATATGTATTTCTGAAATGGACTAGATATGAAGTTTAGGAGCAGAGTTGTTTGTACATCTCTAAATTTGTGGGTAGCCATACTGGTATGTGATTTTTGAGCTATTTTGAAACTGTCTTCCTTCTTGCATACTGGCTTATACTTGGAAGGCACAAATGCAGAGAAATCCAGTTGGTAACAAATGTTCCAATATTCTATGTTCCCATAGGTATTCCAATAAAAGTGGTACCTAACCTGTGTGGGTAGGCCTAGTGCCTACGGCAGGAAAGGGCCCAAAAGTCAACATGGATACATTACATTTTGCCACTGAAAACTAAATCTTTTTTGCAACATGGGTAGTGGTGAAATTTGGGCCCTGGCTCAGCCAGCACTTAGAGAAACATAGTACAGTTGTATATTTGAGACTAGACACCAGGAGGAATCAAGGGTGGTGTGACTTGTATGGTTCTCACTAGGTTTTCTTATCCATAATTCATTGCAGACATCAAACTTTGACTAAAAAGCATAGGGCTAGATTTAAGAAAAATGACGCACAACTGCACTAGCGCAGTTGTGCATCAAACAAATTTACGCCGGCTAACGACATTTCCTTGCGTCATCTGTGCGTCATATTTAGAAAATGAAACACCATGACGCTAATGAAAGGTTAGCATAAACAAATGAGGCTAACCTCTGTGACACCTCATAAGGAAAAACTATGCTAATGCTGCAAAAGTTATGTTAGCATGATTAGCAGCACATTATTTGATGCTAATTGTGATAGCGTCATATTTTGCGGCATTAGTATAAAAAAATGCCTGCAAGAAAGAAAAAAAATGCACGGACCCAATATGGAGAATGCAGGGCAGGAGAGATCCAAATCAGTCCAGTACAGCCAGGATGGACCAGCAAAATCTCAGGAGAAAGAGAAAAGGAAGCAGAAGTGTTGCTTCAGTGAGGAGGAGAATGACATCTTGGTCAGAGAAGTGATGGAGCACAAACACCAGCCTTTTTGTCACCTCCAAATTGCAAATAGGTAGGATGGAGGCCATATGGCAGTCTATCATCAATAAAGTCAACAGTGTGGCAGAGGTGAAGAGGACTGTCAACAATTGTAAGAAGAGCTGGCATGATTGAAAGCACAGAACTGAAGAGAAATTGGCCAGGATCCGAAAGGTAGCACTGCAGCCTGGAGGTGGAAGTCCCGCAGCCCAGGAGGACCTGGATGACCAGAAGATTTTGGCAGGGGTCATTTTGGAGGAGCTGGTTACCGGGGTCGCAGGACAGGACAGCGCAGACTTCCAAGACCTACCACAAATGCAGTGTAAGTTGCAGTGGGGGATGATATTGAAACTAACAAATGGCAGAAGGGGGAGGCACATAGGACACACTGAATGCATGCAAAAGGGTAGCATTGAGACACAATAATGCCCAAACACGTCTAATGCGCTCACACCTTACCCCCTATGTGCACAGACCATTACTCAACCCTCACATCAATCCGTACACTGTTGAAACTGAGCCACCTGCCCATGTGTAAACTCATTCGGCAGCATGTACAACGCTTGTTGCACAAGGTGGGGCAACAAGAACTGCGAGATGCCTCCATGCACCATCGGGAAAAGTAATCAGTCACAACATATCGGGCATGTCTCTGATCATCATCTGTGCTGCTGCAACTTCCATGTCACCAAGTAGCAAGGTTGTCTGTGTGCTGGGAATGGTTGGTGTCATCCACAAATGGACACCTTCATGCATAACGTCAGCTCAGGTCATCTCACTGTCTTGCTAGGGGCACATATTTATAAACCCTTACTGCAACATTAGCAGCCAATAGAATGATGCCAATGTGGACTCAAGCCCCCCATTCCACTTGTGCTACCTTAACAAAGTCTAATGCATGCATATGTGCATTTTGTACATCCTTGCACCACAATATGCCTGTGCAATATATGATGTATGCAAGGAAATATGTCTTACCCAGGGAGGGAAGGAAATATGGGACACACTTTCCATAAAGATTGCACTGTGCTATCTGTAAACCTAATCTGCGAGGCCTGCTAAAGGCATATGTGAAAGTGCCACAAACATTCTAAGCAATGGACCTTCCTGTGCTTTGCTGCATTAGTGAGATCATATATGGTGCCAAAGGACTAAAGCACCACAATAGTGACAAAACTTTTGAGGCTGCTTGGGAAATGTTCACCATGGTGACCCGTAATGTAAAAAAGGTGCTTCCATTGTGTTGTTGGCTGGGGCAAGAGGGCTGCTAGGAAAATGGTGGTCTGGGATCAATGTACCAAATACACAGAAACTTTGCCCTATGTGTGATGCACAATGCAACACACAATGAACAACCACAATATTTGCAAGTACAAACTTGTTGTACACCCTCTTGGCAATCACATGCCACCCTTGAGTTCCTGGAGTACGCTGAACCAAATACAGATGTGTAATATTTGTAAAGGCAGCAGAAGCTGTGTGGGTCACACATGTGTTGCATGGGAAGAATCAAAATATACACATGGAATGACTACTACATTCCGTGTCAGGTGTGAGAGAGGGACATGAGATTTAGGGCAAGATAAGGTATGTAAGTGCCTTATCTTGGGATGGTAATTATGAGTTACTACTATCCACCACTTGTGTGTACGGTAACAAAAATAAACATTGGTAGAGCACTATGATATGAAGAAAGACACAGTGCAACAGTTCGGCTTGCTGTGCTGTATCATTTCAAATGTGCAGGGATGTGTACTTATCACAGACAGTAAATGCATCCCTTTATTAACCTTGGTTATGTCAAAACCTATGATGGGCAATGTCAACATTGCCACACAAACTGTATGGTGTAGGGGTGTCCCTCTTGTCGGTCCTAATGCACATGCGCAGAAAGGTACACATCCTGCAAATTCAACTAACAGGAATGCCAAGTCTGCCACTTACAATGATTGATGATGATTTCAACACACATTGAAAGTAGTCCACAATCGGATTACAGCATGTCAGTCACCAGTACTACGACTACAATGCCACCCCTGATATGGTGTCCCAACATGATGCATCCACACATCAAGGCTCAAAATGTATAACATTCTCATGCCACCTCACATGTGTTGTCTGAGTGATGGAAGTGGGTGGGCTTTCCACATGCACCACCTAGCCACTTTGGGTCATGCTGGACACATGACCCAAAGTGGCTAGGAGGATGCATGTTGACAGCTCAGACCCTTCCATCACTCCAACAACACACGTAGGGTGGCAGAGGAGTCTGTTACTTACCCAAATATCTCTAAAACGAAATGCAAAATATTCTGTACATCTCCACTTGTGGTGTGTACACAAATCCCTAACAATGCCCATGGCATGCATAAGTAACACAGTCAAATCAATGAAAGTGGAACATATGTAGAAGACCATGATAAGGTAATCAAAGTGGGGGTAACACACTGAGGAATGTGGACTGACAAATTGTGCCAATGGTGACTCCATTGAAATGATGCTCAAGTGCCACAGTGTGCCACTAGGGGTCCCTAAATGTGTGCCTTGATGTGTGGGTCTGTACCATGTCACTAAGTCACTAGAAGCAAGTACATGATGACTCATGTCAACAGCCACCACAGTCCAATATTGACCTTTCATTATCCCATTCAAGAAGATGAAGCCTTACAACCTGCGGACCTGCCTGTCCTGGATTTTCTGATGATCCGGACGACCAGCTGCCAACCATCAATGCTGACACTCTCCAGGAAGTCTTGAGTTCATTCCAGATACCACCTCTAGTCAAAGGCAGGACACACAGCGTTGCCGTGTCTCCACATGAACCACCCAACAACCAACACACTTCACTGACCAGTCCAGCCACAGCCCTGGACTCTGAGGGCATTATCTTTCAGAAGACAGCGGTAGGAGTCCAGTGGGAGCTGGCACAACAAGTGTTGGAAAGGGATGGAGACCATGGAGGGCAGCCCAGAGGGAGTACAGAGGTGCCTTAGTCCAAATAAGGACAACTCTGCTGCCATCAGAGGCACCCTCTCTCCACTACGTGGACTCCAGCAGTACCTGGCCGACATAGCTGCTGTCCTAAGGCAGAGACTGGAACAATTGCCCTCCCAAAGTGTCAGCAGCGTGATTGACAACAGGCTGGGGGCCATCCAAAATGTTCTGGAGTCCATGCAGCGGGATCTGGCCTCCCTCATTAAAAAGATGGCTGCCTTCCACTGCGATGTAGCTTCTGTGTTGCGAAACCAGCAGTTCCTCCTTGCTGCAGTGATGCCTTTTGTTTTCCCACAAATGGCAGCTGCTGGGACCTTTGCTTCCACATCTCTATCCCCTGATATGTGTGTACCCCCCTCAAGTTCAACAACACCATCACTCATGGCACAGGAAGCACCACACACATCAGAGGATGAAGATGTGGAAGGAACAACATTCACTAGAAAAACACCCGGTAGGTACAGTCTGTGCCACATGGACAGTATCTCTTTAGTTCAGTGCTTAAGATCATGCCAGTGTAGTGACAGCTACCAGCATGCCCTCTTCAGTCTACCACTGTTGAGTCATCATGCCTGGTTTGCCATAGTCTCAATTCCTACCTATTTTCAAATTAGGCACCTTCTCACTGATGTTCACCTCTCCTAAACATGTTTTATGACATGTCCCTCATGCTTGGACTCTGGCTAGACATTCAATGGCTTGGGATCTCTCATGGGGTCAGTGAACTGTACATTGTACATCATCTGGTAAAAATTTGCACATCTAAATTAATTACCATAATCACATATGTACTGTTTTTTTCTGTGATCCATCAATTGTTTCAAATGTATGCATTGTGTGAAGCTAGGACAATGACTGCAGACCAAAAGGACATGTGTGGCTTTCTGTCTGACATAAACCCACACACATAGACGCAAACATGATTAAAGTGACTGATAGCATTCTGGACTAAGATAAAATGTCTGAGTATCCCAAGCATGTGATAAACAGGTACCATGCAAGTTTTCATATGTCATGTGTGGTTCAGAACAGAAGTATCTGGAAGTATCCCTGATGAATGTACCAGTACAGCATTGATGTGACCAACAGAATAGGCATATTTAATTTAAGACTGTAAGGGGCCGCCGTTTGTGTGCCATTATCCATTCCCCAAATGAAGTGGAGTGCAATGTGCTAAACTTTTCAACAATGAATGTTGCACAACTTAGCACAAACAATAGATTTTGCATGTTTATCTGTCTTATAATTTGTATGCATACACAATCAGAGTGTCAGGAACTGTGCTGAAAAGTGTATTGAGTAGCTGATGTCATACTGATGCCAAACTGACAAGTCCTTGGTCATAGAGCATACACACAGTCACACATGTAAATCAATACTGAATGCATACCCAAAAGCATTTGTCTAACATGGCCAGCGCAGACATGATAACACCCAGACAGTCATTCATCATGGACGCGATATTGTAGAAAACTAACAAGATTCATTTATTCTAAAAAGACACTACCTATCAAAAACCTAAACTACACATTAACCTACACTAACCTAACCTATATCAACTTATCTTAACTTATCCCTACAGCTAACTATCCTATTCTAAACGTATCTTATACATGTAATGCCACACAATAAACATTGATACTCCACCCCCTTTGTATTTATTTTAACATATGCCCCTGTACATAACCCCTCAATACTCCTAAACAAAAAATAATCACCTCCCCTAACTATACTATGTCCTAAAACTAACCTACTCTATGCTACCTAACCTATGCTTACCCACCTAATACCCACTAAAATTATTTACAATGAAAACTAGGGGAAGGGAAGGAACTTGGAAGAGGAAACTGTCCTAAGTTAGAGCTTCGTCAGCTTCTTCTTAATGAATTTCAACAGTTTATAGTTGTGCTCATTTGCCTTCTCTAGTTTTTCCAACCTTGATTTTATCTCCGCCATGTCCTTGCACATCTCGTTTCCAAAATTTGAACCAGTGGCAGCTCTGGTGGCTGTTGCTGGGATACTGTGGTAAGTGTTGTGGATGTTGAGGGGCAGAACCCGCAGACCCACCCCTTACCCTCTGCGTTGAGGTTGCACTCTTTTTGGAGCTTTGTGCATGCTGTTCAGCTGGTCCTCCATGCGGAAATGCCAGCCACAAGCCCGAAGTTTTCTCCCATCTGTAGCGTTTGTCTACCCTGCGGTACCCTCTCTTGACCTTGCAGATGTGCCTTTATCTCTCTGCCCTCTTTTCAAAGGCATGCTTCTGTGCTGGAGTCATTGATGCCGCTAAAACATGAGGAAAATCTGTCATCAAAAACTGCTTTGGGAAGAGGAAGAACAAGCATGCAATGGAAACAGCATCTTCAGATGGATCATGTTGTCTACCAGATATCCTAAAACAACGTCAAGCCCCAAGTCTATACCAATCTGCCTCCCAAGCATCTACGATATATTGTGCATGTTGCAGGGAAAACAGCTATCCAATGTTGCACACTATCAGTGCACACGCTTCAAACGTCTCCTAAGTACCAGGTAAACACTCAGCATGCACATCTCATACACATGTGATGTGACCATGCTCGCTCACACTCATCATGATGGGTAGATCATTTAGGCTCATCTGCACACATTATGTTTGCTACAAGCCGTAGACATGTCCCACATCCATCTGGAGAAGAGCTGAAATCTCTATGTGTACTCAACTGACAGTTGGCCTTCTCAAAAAGCTCCTCCTTGCATGGCCAGTGCCTCACTTAATATCTGAAGAGTAGTGAGGCACTGGTGTTCTCACTGATAAGCCTCTTTGAGACCTTGACATATGCACATAACTTGTACCAAGTCTAGGGTAAATTTATGGCACGCAGTGCAGTAACAGGTGCCGTGTCAAATATGTTGGCAACATATGTGAAAGCCAGCACCTCTGACACATATCTTGTCTGATATCACTATGTCTGTACACATATTTAGCTTTTCCAAAGACTCTCAGATCATTTCAAGCACCCGTTGGCACCTATACATCATTTAACTAATTCCACATCCTCAACATTACATCATACATGTCGATAGCCAAGGATAGACAATGGTGTTTTAATTGACACACATACCATTTGAACATGGCATTGCACGCATCATACTCTCTCACACACAACCCTTGATCTACACATTTAATATACAAGGTAACACTTATTGGCTACATTGGGGTCTTCAAAACAGGAAACCTCGCCAATGATGTAGGGTTGAGGTCCACCTGCATGACATGACAGGAAAATATAGCTTTGTAATTGTTGAACAAAGGAATGACCAAGGGCATCTATAACATGTCATCTACATAGACATTGTAAGTCCACAAAAAACACGTACAGATATGGGGATCACCCATAAGTATGTCTCATATACATACGTAACAATGGGGGTCATTACAACATTGGCGGTAAAAGGCGCTTACCGCCGTGCAGAAGACCGCTAATACCCCGCCGCGGAATTCCGCCACAGCTATTATGACCCACATCTCGGAATCCACTGAAATTCAGACACCCACACAACTCCGCCACACCAAAGGTCAGTGTTAAACTGGCGAAAACAAAACCTCCACCGTCACGCCACCAGCAATACGCCCACACTATAACGACACACGAATCCACGCGGCGGTCTTTCAACCGCGGTATTCCATTGGTGGTACACACCGCCGCGCTCAAAATACACACACATCTCCAAAACACCGCCACATTGGACAATTCAAAATACACACACCTGAGACACATACACACACCACTCCCACACACCCATTACAAAATAAAACACACACCCACATCACCCACAAACCCCTACGACCGAAAAATCACGAACGAAGGCCAGAGAGAGAGCACAGAATAGACAACCCCATCACACAGAGGCACACAACACCATCACCCACACAACATCCACGCACCAAACACCACGCACCACTACACATCACCACACTCATCACCACATACACCACCCCACACATCACACACACCACCCCATGTCACGCCAAAGACACCCCCGCTTCTCCGAGGAGGAGCTCAGGGTCATGGTGGAGGAAATCATCCGGGTAGAGCCACAGCTATTTGGCTCACAGGTACAGCACACATCAATAGCCAGGAAGATGGAGCTATGGCGCAGAATAGTGGACAGGGTCAACGCCGTGGGACAGCACCCAAGAAATAGGGAAGACATCAGGAAGAGGTGGAACGACCTACAGGGGAAGGTGCGTTCAACGGTCTCCAGGCACAACATCGCGGTGCACCGGACTGGTGGCGGACCCTCACCTCCTCCCCCACAACTAACAACATGGGAGGAGCAAGTCTTGACCATCATGCATCCAGAGGGCCTCGGAGGAGTCGGTGGAGGATGGGACACTGGTAAGTCAAATCTTAACTATCAGATCCCCCACCCTACCTGCATGCTATCACACACCCCTACCCTCACACCCTCCCCTATCACTCAAACTCCTCACTAATGTACTAATAACACAAACCACACATCCCAACACCAAGCCCTGCATGACACAACTAAGCATGGTCACCCCTCACTAAAGCATGCTCACTGCACATACCCAGAACAACCCCCTAACCATCATCACACAAGCCCCCACACAGGAATACTTGCACTGGGGTACACAGACACCCACCCATTGCACACCATCACACACACATGCAATAATCATGCTCTTATGCCCCTGCAGGAACCCGAAGGACCGTCACCACACCAGAGGGTCCAGACAACACCACTCCACCCCCAGAAGAGGCCCACAGAGACAATAGCAGCTCTGCCCTACTGGATCCTGATGACCAGCCCGGACCATCGTGGGCCTCTGGACAGTCGGTTCCCCTTGCACAGGCACAGCCCAACACTGACCTTCCACCCTCTGGTAACACCAGCACAGCACCCACCCAGCGGGCCCAAACCTCCCTAACCAGGACAGGTCAATCAGCGGTGTGTCCACCACTACAGGGAACACAGAATAACCCACCACCCCAACAACAACAGGGACCTGGGGGCAGTGGTAGTGGGCACATAGTCCAGGGGACGGAGGCACAGGAACACAGGGGAACTGGGAGGGCTGCTGTGCGACAGGGGGCGGACAGGCCAAGGGAACCCACTCTCCACGAGGCCCTCTCCTCCATCATGGGAGCATACCACCACTCCCAGGAGACGATGACGACGGTCCTGGACAAGTTTCAGGAGACACAGCGCCTGCAGGAGGAACAGTATTTGGGGTTCAGGGAGGAGCTCAGGACCATCAGCTCCGCCTTGGGACCCATCGTAGGGGTGCTGAAGGACATACAGAACACCATGAGGGACACAGTGGCACTCCAAGGGGCCCCTGACACTAGCCAGGACGATGAACTGCCCACCACCTCTGCCGGCGCTAGTGGACAGGACGCCCCGCCACAGGACCAACACACCAGCACCCCACCCCCTGCAGACGGACAACCACCATGCAAGCGGTCCCTGAGATCTAGGAACAGGACAGAGCAAGATGGCAAGACCCCCGCCAGGATATGAGACCACCCTGTTTGTCCTCCCACTGTACCACCTTGTTACCCTGTCCATACTTAAACTGCCCCAGCTCCACTTCCTATGCCCAGATGGGCAGTGCATCTGTGAGACTAATAGACTGGACTCTGCCATGGACATTCCTACGCCATCACCCATCCTCTTTTTACAACCCCCTCACATTTCTGAGCACTTCAATAAACACCCTTGAAACACAAAACAATCTTGAGTCAGTCTGTGATTTACTAATTATGTATTATCAATGACAGTGTCATAATGCGTTTCCCATTGTAAGGCTAACATACCTATGTCACACATCACAAGTCCTTGAAGGATGCAAGCAGATGACACGTTGGTAACCACACCTGTGAAACCGTAATGGAAAGGTACAACTCAGTTACCAAATAGTGTTTGAAATCGACAAACCGGATAGAGGTAGACGTATGAAAGTCAATGTAATATTAAACATGCAAATGTTCTCACCTGTGTGTCACTGGAAATATTGCTGTATGACTGACTCCCTGTTGTCGTTGTCTTCTTCCTCAGCTTCCTCCTCATCACTGTCCACAGGCTCCACAGGCTCCACAACTGCAAAAACACCGTCATCTGGATCATCCTCCTGCAGAAAAGGCACCAGGACTCGCACCAGAACACCCAGCACCACACCCCGCTCACCTGCCCTCACCACCTCCACTCCCATTTACACGTACCCTGTGTCCTCTCCCAGTGTGTCTGTGACGCCCCCTCCCAAAGTACACAAACGCCGGCAATCACAAACCCAACATCCATCCACCTCACGACAGCCTCCGGTACCTGCACCTGCACCCAAAACACCTAAAGTGACACCTCCTACAACCACCTCCTCTTCCTCCACTCCCAGGCCCCCTCCAACTACCCATCCCAGTGTTTGTCAGAAACTGTCCCTCTGTAAAGTTGACCTTTTTGCCCCCACACCCCCCCTCCAATTCATCAGTCCCGTTGTAGCACCTCAGCCAAAAAGCCTCCAATACCAGTGGTGCCTGTTCAAGGTTTGTGGAGTGCACTGGCCACCAGGGCAGGCAGTATGACCCAGAGCCAAGGCACTGGCAGCCCACCCCCTGTAAAGGCTCTAAAATTGGAGAGTGGATGACGGGACTGTGTGAAGACTCCTGGTGGGAAAACAACTCACATGGGTTCCAAGGGGATTGGAGAGTCAGCTGTGACTCCACCAAAGGTGGGGAAGGGCCAGAGGAAGTCTGCCCAGCCTGTTGTGAGTGTCACGGCGGAGAAGTGCACCATCATTCCCGGCGGTCGAGACACAACCGCCAGCACCGTCGTCACTGGTCCAGAGACCACCGCCAGAGTCATTGCCCAGGAGGGCCCAAGTATCGTTACTGGTCAGGAGACCACCGCCAGAGTCATTGCCCAGGAGGACCCAAGTATCGTCACTGGTCAGGAGACCACCGCCAGAGTCAGTGCCCAGGAGGGCCCAAGTATCGTCACTGGTCAGGAGACCACAGCCAGAGTCAGTGCCCAGGAGGGCCCAAGTATCGTCACTGGTCAGGAGACCACCGCCAGAGTCAGTGCCCAGGAGGGCCCAAGTATCGTCACTGGTCAGGAGACCACCGCCAGAGTCAGTGCCCAGGAGGGCCCAAGTATCGTCACTGGTCCGGAGACCACCGCCAGAGTCATTGCCCAGGAGGGCTCAAGTATCGTCACTGGTCAGGAGACCACCGCCAGAGTCATTGCCCAGGAGGGCCCAAGTATAGTCACTGGTCAGGAGACCACCGCCAAAGTCATTGCCCAGGAGGGCCCAAGTATCGTCACTGGTCAGGAGACCACCGCCAGAGTCAGTGCCCAGGATGGCACAAGTATCGTCACTGGTCCAGAGACCACCGCCAGAGTCATTGCCCAGGAGGGCACAAGTATCGTCAGTGGTCAGGAGACCACCGCCAGAGTCACAGCCCAGGAGGGCACAAGTATCGTCAGTGGTCAGGAGACCACCGCCACTGCCGGAGTCACAGCCCAGGAGGGCCCCGGCTGCCACAGCCCAGGTGGGCTATGATGGAACGTCATGCCACACACCAATGCCCAGTGTAGGGAACGTCATGCCACACACCAATGTCCGTACCAGAACCGCCATGGCAAAGCACCGCTGAACAGGGCAAAGACCGCCATGGCAAAGCACCGCTGAACAGGGCAAAGACCGCCATGGCAAAGCACCGCTGAACAGTCCTGAACCGCCATGTCGAAGCACCGCTGAACAGGGCAAAGACCGCCATGGCAAAGCACCGCTGAACAGGGCAAAGACCGCCATCCCAAAGCACCGCTGAACAGTCCTGAACCGCCATGTCGAAGCACCGCTGAACAGGGCAAAGACCGCCATGGCAAAGCACCGCTGAACAGGGCAAAGACCGCCATGGCAAAGCACCGCTGAACAGTCCTGAACCGCCATGTAGAAGCACCGCTGAACATGGCAAAGACCGCCATGGCAAAGCACTGCTGAACAGTCCTGAACCGCCATGTCGAAGTACCACTGAACAGGGCAAAGACCGCCATGGCAAAGCACCGCTGAACAGGGCAAAGACCGCCATGGCAAAGCACCGCTGAACAGGGCAAACACCGCCATGGCAAAGCACCGCTGAACAGTCCTGAACCGCCATGTCGAAGCACCGCTGAACAGGGCAAAGACCGCCATGGCAAAGCACCGCTGAACAGTCCTGAACCGCCATGTCGAAGCACCGCTGAACAGGGCAAAGACTGCCATAGCAAAGCACCGCTGAACAGGGCAAAGACCACCATGGCAAAGCACCGCTGAACAGGGCAAAGACCGCCATGGCAAAGCACCGCTGAACAGGGCAAAGACCGCCATGGCAAAGCACCGCTGAACAGTCCTGAACCGCCATGTCGAAGCACCGCTGAACAGGGCAAAGACCGCCATGGCAAAGCACCGCTGAACAGGGCAAAGACCGCCATCCCAAAGCACCGCTGAACAGTCCTGAACCGCCATGTCGAAGCACCGCTGAACAGGGCAAAGACCGCCATGGCAAAGCACCGCTGAACAGGGCAAAGACCGCCATGGCAAAGCACCGCTGAACAGTCCTGAACCGCCATGTAGAAGCACCGCTGAACATGGCAAAGACCGCCATGGCAAAGCACTGCTGAACAGTCCTGAACCGCCATGTCGAAGCACCGCTGAACAGGGCAAAGACTGCCATAGCAAAGCACCGCTGAACAGGGCAAAGACCACCATGGCAAAGCACCACTGAACAGGGCAAAGACCGCCATGGCAAAGCACCGCTGAACAGGGCAAAGACCGCCATGGCAAAGCACCGCTGAACAGGGCAAAGACCGCCATGGCAAAGCACCGCTGAACAGTCCTGAACCGCCATGTCGCAGCACCACTGAACAGGGCAAAGACCGCCATGGGTAAGCACTGCTGAAGAGGGCAAAGACCGCCATGGCAAAGCACCGCTGAACAGTCCTGAACCGCCATGTAGAAGCACCGCTGAACAGGGCAAAGACCGCCATGGCAAAGCACCGCTGAACAGTCCTGAACCGCCATGTCAAAGCACCGCTGAACAGGGCAAAGACCGCCATGGCAAAGCACCGCTGAACAGGGCAAAGACCGCCAATGCAAAGCACCGCTGAACAGGGCAAAGACCGCCATGGCAAAGCAACCTGAACAGGGCAAAGACAGCCATGGCAAAGCACCGCTGAACAGTCCTGAACCGCCATGTCGAAGCACCGCTGAACAGGGCAAGCACCGGGTAGGAAAGATTAGACCGCCACATCAGGCATCCTTATCCCATGTGCAGCTGGGACAGTGACAGGACAGGAACTTTCACGGGGAGACTCATCCAGTCTGGGCACCAGTCCCCCCCAGTACCAGTGGAGACCTGCATCTACTTGAGAGACTGTGGCTTTGCACTCCCCAGGATGGCACAGTGGGCATCCCACCCACTGTAGAGACTTGAGAGACTGTGGCTTTGCACTCCCCAGGATGGCACAGTGGGCAATCCACCCACTGGAGAGACGTGAGAGACTGTGGTTTTGCACTCCCCAGGATGGCACAGTGGCACCCCATCCACTGTAGAGACTTGAGAGACTGTGGCTTTGCACTCCCCAGGATGGCACAGTGGGCAACCCACCCACTGGAGAGACGTGAGAGACTGTGGCTTTGCACTCCCCAGGATGGCACAGTGGGCACCCCACCCACTGTAGAGAGTTGAATGACTGTGGCTTTGCACTCCCCAGGATACATAAATGGGCATGGAGCCCCATCGTGGATCTGGCTTTGCAGTCATCCGGCTGAGGTGCCCCCCCTTCCCTTCCCCCTGAGGTGCCTGTAGTATTTCTATCTGATGCCCTGGCAGTGTTCTCTCCGATTGTGGTCAGGTATCCTTTATGGGCCTCGCCCATGAATTTTTGGACTGTTGGTGCACGGACATTGTTGTGTACATATCTGCACTACTTCTCTTACTGTATATAATTATGACTGATTTTCATATATATCTGTATATTTTCGTATGACATGTATAGTGCCACATTACAATGTTTGACCGAATTTCGCTTTGTCTTTTCATTCTTCCGGGGGGATTGTAGGTTGTTACTGTGATTTTTGTGAATGCTTTGGTGTGTATGTTGTATAATGCGAGGTTGGGGGTGGGGGTGTTTGGTGGTTGTCCCCCTAACTTTTGCCTCCCCCCTCCCCCATGTCATAGGTGCAGTACTCACCGTTGTCTTCGGCGCCTACGTAGATGATGGTCGCAGAGGAGCAGAAAGACAAGGGCATGGAGTATTTGGAGTTCCGGGTCCATGGAGTCCTCGTGGGATGTGTTCAGGTGAGCGTTTTCCCATTGCCAAAGCTGTTTCCGCCGTGTTTTTATCCACGGTGAATCCGCCCCGGAAAAGGTGGCGGATTGGCGGGTTGTGATACTATGGGCGGTACATTGTGTTCCGCCTGTCTGTTGTCGGTGACCGCCGCGCTGCTTGTCTGTACCGCCGTGGCGGGCGGTGTGTTAAAGTGGCTGTCTATGTTGGCGGCTCCCGCCAGGGTCATAATTCTCTTTTTTTGTCCGCCGGCCTGTTGGCGGTCTTACCGCCGCTTTAACACCATCCGCCAGGGTTGTAATGACCACCAATGTCTTGGAAACAGGACACTGGCAATTGTCAGAAGCTTAGTACATTGTAGTAAATCTATGTGAACAGAAGTATCAACTCAACTGTGTGCAGTTTTTGACATACAGCACACCATGGCACGTGTCAGGATATTAATGTTGTAAACTATGACATTATGCTGGCACTTAGCATGCTTTGCACTATGAATGAAGGTGGAAAACCTGCTAAGTAAAATTAATCACATTTAAAACAATGGGAGTGTCATGTAACCAACCTGCCTTAGGCAAGCATTCAAGTAAACTCCAACAATGGTGAGGTGGAACCTAGTAGATTTAACTGCTCAGGTTTTGTGTGCCTCCTAAAGCAGGAATACACCCTTTGCATTCATCATGCCTGGCACAGGTATTATGTGCCACCATGGAAGAAAAGTCCCACAATGCTTGCATTGTCCAACATTTGACATATGGAGTGGCATTACTTACCTCCATCAGCCACATTACCTTTAAAAACTATAACTCTAATGTTATAGTCAGAGTCACTAAGTCCTTCTTATAGTTGAGTCCTTGTTGAGTCACTATGCACATACACGACTCAAGGAAAACACATATCCATGACTACCAATACTCCAGTGTCATGTTTGTCATCACTTAAACATTACTTTGCAAATTTCCACAGTTATCAAGCCCATGATGATCATGAACATTTGCTCTTGGGAAACATGAACCCTTGCTCCATTGCCCATGTGTGTTTTGGTTTCGGCACATCAATATGTATGCAATACACAAGTTACAAAGAGAGGAATGTGCTAATTGTCTGCAACTGGTGCATTGCGGACCTATAATGTGATGTGTGCAAGTTGGCTGAGACACAAAACTTACTGTCCGCAGCTTTTTCATGGCATGCTGAAGTAATCCTTATATCCTACCGTCATGCACATGCAAATAAGGATGTTGCCATGTATAAGGGGTACTTACCAACAGTTCCGCCGACCCGACTGGCCAGGTGATCGTGAAGATCACTTTCATGGCTGATGACGTCTGCCGACCGGTGCTTCAAATGGTGGTCGGTGCGCTCCACCAAGAAGATACGCCGAAGGTGGAATCTTCCCCAGCGCAGCTTCCTTGCTTCTGTTGGGTAGCCCATGATCACACAACCACCCATTGCCACCATGTCGGGCTGTAGCGGCATACTAACCAGATGAACCCTCCCAGATCATCCCCAGTTATCCTCTCTGCCCTTCCCTTCCCAGACATATTGTAGTTTCCCTCCACTACCACCTAAATACCCCACAAAAAATAAAAAAATATTCCCCTACTACCCCCAACTGCCCCCACAAACTTAACTACCCCAAGAAAGACCCCGACAATACTTACACAATAACAGGTCACTAATGTACAATGAAATGATAAAAATTATAAGATGGATCAGACATTGACAGGATACAACACAAAATACACAAACTCCAGCACTCCTCACACCATCGCAAGCACCACATAACCTCTCTTGAGCACAGACTACAAGACTGTAAACTGAAAGTGAAAGTAAATTCACTTTTCCATGTGTGCAGCAAGGAAGTCCTATTACATTACTTCCTGGGCATGTGCATCATGTTTTCTGATGTTTTATTTCTTTTGACGCACAATGGCATTGCGTGAATTTTTATTTGAAAGCTGATAAGGCATAACCATTTGGTTTAGACGCACAGGTGCAAGGCGTCATTTTTTGTATTTGTGATGTAAGTAGATCAACCGTATGCATCATTTTTTTTTTTAAGCATGATGGGCATGTGTGGATTTTACAGGGAAGACTGACAGGAAACTCAGATTCACATTCCTAATTACAGGGGCTATGCCTCTTTGTTGTTTGTCTGGTAGGCCAACATGTGCATGCATGAGTATTTCACTGTGTACCAGTAACATAGGAAAGTGTTTACATATGTTTGTAGGTGTGTGTTCTAAGGGCCAGACTTCATGATGTAAAGCAACATGTGTGTAGTGTAATTCCCCATGCATGCAAATTGTTGGAGATGGTGTGCTGACAAGTGTCATAGTTGGTATGTATCTGACATGTTTGTGTGTGAAAAGATGTGCTTCATGTATGAAAAGTTATGCATACAACAACAGTGTGTTTAGGGATGTGACAAATACCAATTCTCTATCCCAGCATGGATATATGTAGGTCATTGTCTCAAGGCTGTGTACTCATATCCGTGTGAACTATGTTTTCCTATGTGGAAACATATGTACTGTTCATATAAGTTTGTAGTACCTATATGACAAATACATATTTTCATATGTAAATTGTACCCTTTTGTCTATACGCAAATAGATGGCACCAAGCCTGGTCCACCTAGGTGGGACATGTGTGATAAAATTTAGGAATGATATGTTTACCACATACCATTGGAATGTACGATGACTCAGCCTTTTGTTTGATTGCCAGATTTCCCTATTTGCTAACAATATATATGGCAGGGTTGCTGTCAGGCAGTGATGGCACTCTAGTCATCAGTGCTCCAGTGGCACTTTGTATGCCCACACAGGCCCATTGTTGCATGTATTGACACAGGTTGACAGTGATAACCTCAGATTAGTTTACTGTGCACAGGCAGCAGGTCCCTGACTGTGTCAAGAGTCGATGTAGCCTCCTCTGGGGATTGGAGGGAGATGTCATCCTCAAGATCAATCATCAGCACTGCAATTCACAGTCACCTCCAGACATACACCTGTACACTTGTGGTCCCATGGCCAAGGATGGTTAGTTACCATTGAGGTTGTTTATGTCAAGCTTGCTCTATTATATAGTAGGGACTTACAGCTTGTTTGTGTTGGACGTCTGATCCTTTGCTATAGTTTGACATGACTATTCATACATAGGTGAGATTATTCTTATGATGCTTGGTTAGGCTATTGATAGATTGTGGAACTTGGTCATATCTTCAGACCAAGGGTACAGATACTGTCATTTGTCACTTGCTTCTGTAACACTATTTTGTGCTGGCCAAACATGTAGGTGTAGTCATTGACAATGTGACTGGAATGTGTATGGACCTACACATTTGCTGTGAAAATGTGGCTGGTGTTACATGGAAACATAATTGTACCTTACAGTGATTGTTAGTCTATGTGTGCACCTTCACACACATGGATGACATATTTTGTAGGTATGGTTCTAGCTCAACATTGCTGGCATAATTTCTGCTGATTACCCTAGTACCCATCTTCGTCAGCAACATTGCCCTTCAGTCATGCACAGCATACTAAGTTAGACTTGTTAACTTTGTAGATGGACACAGCTTTTTCTACAGGCTAAACAATATTTGCCCTTGTATTTTCAGGCTTTGCTAGATCACATGACTGACCCCCACACATTACAGAATACCTTCCACTGCACTTGTGGAGTATCTGAGTGACCTCCACATACTGGATCTCAAAGTAACATCAGGGACTCTGTCAGCTGTCCTTCAACATTGTTTTTTCAACATGGTCACATACTCACATCTGCATTCTACAACCTATGTCACATTAACCATGAGTGTATTTTGAATGTGTAATTACTCATGACAGCTATGAGTAGAGAAGATGTGACATTCAACCTATCTGTCTCCTTCATCACACGTAGAATTTGGCAAGGGTCTGTGACATGTTTAGACATTGTTTGTCTTACATGCACATTCCAAACTGGATTGAGTGTGAGAGACCTAGACATTTAGAATTTTTTTCCCTGTATGTCACTCTCTCTTGGTCAAACATGTAAGTGCCACTGCAGAGTATGTTTTCAGTAATCATGTGTGATAGTGTCATTCATACTTTGCTTGGTTACCTAGTAGACACAAACCTGCCATTGTAGGTAATTGCTAAACTTTTCCTACCTTGAACATACATCTGTACAGCAGTCTTCACATTTATTTCCAGAATTTCTGCAGCCATATGTCAAGCCAACACACTTGTGTGATGTATGTGTGACAATGCAAAATTGTTATTGCTACAGACTATGCCTACATTTGACCCACACATTCATGTGATGATAGTGCATTCTATTTATTTGTTTTAAGTTCCTGGCTATGTTCTTATGTTATTTGCATCCGTTGTGGTGTAGTCTTGCTGTCTGAGATATGGGCAAGGTAAAAATGGTATGTGATGGTGATAATGAATACGCCATGAGAGATCAGGGTTAAAGTGAATTTATTGCAAGATTTTAAGGATTGATTCTTGGAGTACAGTGTCTATGAAAAAATGTTTTGCACAATTTGGTCTCTTCTGCGTGCTCCAGCAGTAGAGTTTGGTTGTTCCTCATCCTCCTGTTGTACATCATTGTACTCATCCTCCTCACTGGGGACATCTACCTGTTCATCCCAGGGGACTTTGGTGCATACACATATGTTGTGCAAAATAGCACACACAAGTATCATTTTGCACACAAGGGTAGTGCATGTAACAGGTTTTCTCCTGTTAGGGCTAGTCCCCTGTACCTGGATTTGAGGAGGCCAAATGTCCTCTCCACCACATTCCTGGTCATTCTGTGACCTTCATTGTAAGCCCCCTCAGCATCAGTTGTTGGATTTCCAAATGGGGTCATGACTCATGGCTGGATAACGTAACCTTGGTCAGCTTACAAAGGAATGTGGGAAAATGTGCCAGACATGCATATTTGTTATTTGCAAAGTGCCATGCCACATTTCTTTTTCAGTGGAGTGGTGATTCAGACTTGCATCTAGTATTGTGTGTGTTCCTGTTTGAATGGATGGTTGTATTGGCGTGTGGGGGTGCACTTACCAATCATGGGTTGTGCCTCACGGACCTGGGGGATGTTAATTAATTTCTGGTCTGAGAGTTCTCCCATGCAGAATACGTGTAATGTTGTCTATAGTTGACCCTGAGGCCCAAATTTAAGAGGGACTAGAGCCTCCTTGCGCCACATTAAAGTGATTTGTTTTGATGCTAATGTGGCCCAAGGAGGCCAAAATCACTGAGACATATTTACAAAGTGGCACAACTCATGCATTTCACCACTTTGTAACCCCTTGTGCCACATTATGCCTGTGCCAGGCATCATTTATGCAAGGGGGTGCTGTGCTGTAAGGGGGACTGCTAAAATGGTGCAGTGGAATCTAAGAGAGTCCACTGTGTACTTTTTAGCAGCTACTTTTAATGCCTGCACAGAGCAGGCATTAACAAGGGGCGCACCATTGCTTTCAATGGGCCCCTATGTACTGTGCAGGATTTGCACCCAATATTTTGCACTATTCCTACACAGTCCATCAATAGAGTCAAATATTGTGACACTATTGTTCCTACTCTCTGTCATGGTGTGCCATATGTTAAATGTGGTGCACACATGGTGGCAGTAGGGTGGCTCTAAGGGTCACAAGAATAAGTGGGGCTGCTTTGGATGCTGCACCACTTTTCTCATATCTAGCCCCGGTCCCTTAAGTTTAGACCTGCAGAAGAGGGATGTTTGAGAAATTTGTACCTATTCTGTGTGCTGTGTGCCATGTGAAAGGTGTTGTGCTCTGTGTGTTGCATGTGAACTTCCACCCCATTGCCCTTGAAATACCTCCATTGCACAAAGTGTTGTTGTTGTTGTCAATTGCCGGCTAGCATGCGCATGTGCATGTGGTCCATATGCACAGTGTGGCACAGTTATATGGGATGCATTGTGATGTAGTAAGACTTTGCAGACACCTGAGGGACAGGACAGGGCATGGGGTGCTTTTCTGCATTGCCCTGCATCACCAGTCCAGCCCTTCAAAGTCCCATGGTTCCTCAATATTATGCATTTCTGGCCTTTAGCAGTGCATTGGCAGTGGTTCAGCTGCCACAGTCCACTGTGGGCACCCTTGTATCATGATAAGGAGATGTGGGATTTACGTGTCTGATTGTTGGTGTGTTGTGAGGTGTCCATTCCTACACATGGTCTATCAATGATGGTGATATTGTATTTTAATGTGTGCTGCACTATGCACCACACATGGGAAAGATGAAAACAATGAGTATATCAGGTATGTTATGGTGATATGTTAACGGTGATGGCACCACTAGGATGGCATTAATTATCAGTGTTGCTACAGGTTTCTACAGCATGGTCAACGTGAGGCAGTGTCAATAAGTAAGCTGTTTGATGGTGGGATGGCCAATGCAGTACACATAGCTGAGCTATTCCATGCTAAGTGTAATGGGTGACAGATTTGTATTTTGTTATATACCTGTGGACACATGTAGTGGTTTGACCCCAGCTTTTGTATGCAAAGGGGACATTGCTCCACCAGTCCATCATGTGAAATGTCAGTCAGGTGGTGCCATGTACTTGTACATAGTAGCATATGTGAGGGTGATGTGCATTGAATGCAGTGTAGTGAGGCATGTGGCATTTGTGTTGTTGTCTAAACATCTGTGTTCTCCTGTCCATGTGTGTTTAGTATGGTGTATGTATTGTTTGTCCCACATGTTTAGTGTGTTGTGTATGTTAAGAATTGTATGCTGGTTTACCTACAAGTAGGCCATTGCCATATTGTCCATCCTGGAACCATTGATTGATTGTTGAGAGTCTGTGATGTAGGCCTCATGGACACTGCCGGGATATTTTGCAAGGAGGTGGTTGAATATGCCACGATGGTCCACAATGGCTTGCACATTCATTGAGGGCGTATGTTTGCCGTTTCTGAAGAGGTGTTCTGTTGCAGCAGGGGGAACAAGTTGGACAAGGATGCAGTAGATTGCACCCAGTACATGCAGGAACCCAGCAATTCGATAGGACTCCTTGCTTGGTCTCCTGCTGCAGTTGTTGCGTGTTGGGGAACCAGATTTGGGGGGGTGTGAGGCGGAGGATGGCATCTAGGACCATAGGAAGGAAGGCAGAAGGCATTCCAGCCCAGTTGTGCTGCAGTGGTCTGGAATGATTCAGAGGCCAGCATGTGGATGACAGCCAGGACTCTGGTCATGGGTGGTCATGGGTGGTCATGGGTGGTATAGTTGTGTGGCTTTCCACTCTTGCTGTGATGTCAGGAGAAATGTGGTGGAGCAGCCATATAGTGGACTCCAACTTCAGATGGTAGAGTCTGATGACCTCTTTTTCCATGAGGCCAAGGATAGATGTGCGTTGGCGACATATCATCTCCCTCCTGTGCAGCCTTTGTGACTGCAGTGGTGGTGTTGGAGGTTGCTGCAGTGGTGCTGGTTGCACTTGGCATCGTCACTACGCATGCCTCATCCTGGACATCCCCCGCCACAGCCACATCACAACCCATCTGAGAGACCTGCACTGGCTCCCCGTCAACAACAGAATCACGTTCAAACTCTTCACCCACGCTCACAAGGCACTGCACAACACCGGACCAGACTACCTCAACAGACGGCTCTCCTTCTACACAACGACCTGACAGCTGTGCTCCACTGACCTTGCCCTCGCTACCATCCCATGCATCCACAGAATGACCGCCGGTGGCAGATCGTTCTCCCACCTCGCCGCCATGACGTGGAACACTCTTCCTATCAACCTGCAAGCCTGCGACAGATACAGGACCTACTAACCTTCAGGATACACTCAAGACTTGGCTGTTCGAGCAGTAGCAGCACCCCCTCCTCAGTGCCTTGAGACCCTCACGGGTGAGTAGTGCGCTTTACAAATGCTTTTCTTGGTTGATTGACCGTCATCTTCTCTGGGGTGCCAAACTGTAGCAGTAACAGGTCCATGTTGTCGAGTTGCTTGTCAGGATTCCTTCTGTGTGTTTTCCTGACACAATTGTGGCTGGGCCTCATTTTGATGCATGGTCTGATGAGGCATTACAATTTTGACTCTAATTGGAATTAGTGTCATTTTTTTGACCCAGTCCTATGAGTGCGTAATTTTTCCATTGGCTTGTAGATATGGTGCTTGCTGGCTAGTGTTATTTTTTAGGAGGGACCGCCTGTCTTGCATAATATTGTCATTAACTGGTGCAAGGTGAGGTGGCGCTCCTAAAAGATTATGCAAAGTCCAGAAATTTGTTGCTAGACTGTTCTAGCAACAGTATCTAAATATGGTACTGGGTTAGCGCCGTTTTTGTGTAAAAAAATGACACAACGGCTGTGCTAACATTTCTGAAAACTGGGCCATATTTTCCCCACATTTATGTGATGGAAAGCCCTGGAATCCATGAGTGCAGGGGTTGGTGAGTAGGGAAGGAGCTCAAAACAGATGGTTGTTGGACTCTTATAGTAAAGGATTCCACTGCCTCTTCCTACCAATCACTTTTATTTAATTATTTAGATGAAACAGTAGTTCTCTAATATTTCTGATCTTCCTGACAGGGAATCGCCTATTATGATTGGTTATGTTAAAGCCCTCCTTCCGGTCATGCAAAGTGGCCTTTAAAGCACTTATTTATGAGATAAACACCCACATCATGCTCTTCAGTCAGAAATGGCGTTATAATGACATGTCATACACATCATGATGGTACCATGTAGGAAAAAAAAGTATTCATGTCCTCCTGGTACTAAGAGAAAAACCTAGCAATCAAGGGACATTGATTTCTGCCTTTCCAAAAA
Source organism: Pleurodeles waltl (assembly GCF_031143425.1). Lineage (NCBI taxonomy): Eukaryota > Metazoa > Chordata > Amphibia > Caudata > Salamandridae > Pleurodeles > Pleurodeles waltl. The sequence continues at coordinate 1,657,780,833 of NC_090444.1, read as the reverse complement.
TAAACTTTACCCTTTTGGGGGTTTGTCTTGGAAAAAAATGCTGATTGGCCTTTTACATCACTAAGGCATTTTAGAATGGCCAGTATTGACTTGATTCACATTAAGGCCCATATTTATACTTTTTTAGTGCCGCATTTGTGTCATTTTTATGCAATTGTATTTTGTAAGTTTGCACTACTTTTGCGTCAAAAAGCGGTGCAAATGCGGCGCTTAAAAAGTATAAATACGGGCCTAAGTTCTCCCATCTCAGCTGCTTTGTGGCTTCCCTGAAAAAAAAAACATCTGTGCCCTGATCTAGGAGGGCCTAGTACCTCCTTGCGCCACATTAGTGTAATTTTTTTACGCAAATGTGGCCTAACAAAGCCAAAATCGCCACGCCAGATTTACAAAGTGGTACAATGCATTCATTGCGCCACTTTGCAACCCCTTGTGCCATACTATGTTTGCGCCAGGCATAATGTATGCAAGGGGGGAATTTCCCTGATAGGGGGGGTGAAAAAATGGCGCAAAGAAATCGAAAAGATTTATTTGCGCCATTTTTATCAACATTTTAATGCCTACTCAGAGCAGGCATTAAAAGGGGCACACCATTGGTTACTATGGCACCCTCTGTACTGTTCATGGTTAGCGCAAAACTTTTGGTGCTAGCCCTGAACAGTACATCAATAAAGTCAAAAATAATGGCGCTATTGCTCCCTACCCTGCACCTGGTGGCAGTAGGGGGGCACAAAGGGGTGCAAGAAAAGTGGCGCTGCACCACTTGGTTGGTCAGTAATTGTGTACACTGAGAAAGACTAACGCTACAAGTTCGTATTCACATTAATTTAAATTCTAAATCAACACTTGTGAAATTGGGCAGAGTTCAAACGTCGCCTAGATTAGCCTGGCCACTCCTTGCTTAAAATGTGATGCCACTGGGAGCTCTGAAATATTACCCCTCTATTCCTAATCTCTGGCACAGAAAATGTTAACCGGGAAGTCATGAATTTGCGAAAATTAGTTGTTATGCTTTACGTCTAAGGGGCAAAAAATCCAAGCAAACAATGTCAACCTGCTACATGCCTCACACTGCGCAGCTTCTTGTTTACGCTGGTTCTGTTATTGCGGTGACACTTTTCAAACATCTCTAGTTGGTGGTCTCGTAGTTCAGAGCCCTTAGAAAAACTAATAAAGATTGCTTTTGCAAACCGATCCAGTCTATTGCAGCTTTCCAAACACCAAACAGGATAATCCTGCGACAGGCACCTGTAACCGCGCTGCCCTAAAATGCCTTGATGTTGGGCACCTGCTTCTTATGTTACCGGAACAGACGTGATGTTTACGTTCGTCCAGATGAATAACTGTGCATATTTACACATTGCCTACAAATGACTCCTGTTAATTGGGTGGAGGTCGAGAAGACACCGCCTGTAACAATATATACATTTCAGTCTTCATTTCCTCCCTTACCCGTTTCCCGTTGCATGCAAACAGGGGAACAGATTTTAGAGGGAGAAATGGTAAATCATTCATAATAGCTTAAATCTGGGCCCCTTGCTCCCCGAGTAGGAAGCTGCGGCCCGGCCTCTATATCTGGAATGTCAAACATATGTAGAAGCAAAAAATCAAACCCATATTCATGATTTCATTGCCCAAAGCAGCTGTGTACTGTAAGTCTTCCAGAGGTGCAGTGAGGTATGTCTATTCTTAGTGATGACGTCACCCATGCAATCAGCACCCCCTTCGGTTCCTAATGTGGAACACATGGCTCTGAAGGCGGCTTCGGTGCCACAGAAATGTCATTACAGAATTTCCCTGTGTTAACATGCGTCATCTGGCACATAATTGTTAGTTTTACGGCCCGTACCTATAATGGGCTAAGTGGGGACTATTTATATCAGTTAACAATGAGTGCCTTTAATTAGTATTGCGTGCAACTGGACCATGTTAGGTAGTTTGACACAAATCTGGCTTGGGCTGCTGAATGCCATTTGAATTTCATTACGGCGATGCCAGGACATTTCGGCTGCACAGGTATCGAAGTTTGGAAGTGCTTTCTGCCTGGCATGAAGCGTGCGCGGTTCGCATGAATGATGGGGTAAAACCTCTGCAGCTAGGTCTTGCTGGCTGAAGTAGATGTGCCCAAAATAAGCATATTTTACGAAGTATTAACGCGCAAACAACATTTGTGGCTGCACATGTGACTGGATGTTAAGGCAGATTTGTGATTAGAGACACATGTCACTGAAATATTACATTGATTTCAAATATTGCACTAATGGACTGTTTTCAAAATTAAACTTAAATAGCACAACCTATATATTAGAATAAGACATTCACTATAGGTTCACTATAATGGCTGATATTTCTTAGTGCTTAGGGCCAGATGTACGACCATTTCATTTTGCAAGTCTCTAATTGCGATTGATTGCGAATCACAATTACATACTTGCAAAAATAAATACACAAATGTGTCTCAGACACATTTAGCGAGTTCCAATGGAGTCGCAAATTACCTACCTCATTAATGTTCATGAGGGAGGTCTCAATTTGCAACCCCATTAGGAATGGCCGTACTCACAGGGATGGTGGCCTGCAGGGCTCAGCAGTCTGTGACGGCTTTTCAATAATGCCTGTTCTGAAAAAATGTTTTTGAATGAATTCACAAAGGGTAAGGGGTCCCAATGGGACCCCTTCCCATTTGCGAATGGGTTAACACCAACTTGAAATTAGTGTTAACTGTGATTGTTTTGCAACTGCATTCACGATCACAAAACAATCATACATACCACTGCGACTCGCAATTAGGAAGGGGTGCCCTCAGGATGCCCCTTCCTAACTGGAAGTCGCAATCCCTATTTTGCGAGTCAGTGACTGCATACCGACTTGCAAAATAGGGTTGGTACATCGTACCTGGCCTTTCGGCTGTTGCAAACAGCGATTTTTGCCTTTTTCGACCGCAGAAAGGCGCTGTACATCGGGCATTTACTTCTGAGTCTGTGTGGCATGACATCTTTATTAAATAACATGTTTTTATATCAGAATCTGCTATAATGAACATGTGTATATCAGAAGATGTTATCATCAACATGTGTGCATGCTGAAAGGCACAACATCTTCCTATTTTATGTTATGGTGCATACTAAACTATATACAATTAACTCAGAAGCTTTTCGGATTAGAATATCCACTGCAGACAGCACAGCTTGGAAACAGAGAGTGGTAAATACTTGGAAAAATGCACCTAAAGGGAAAATCAACTACAATGACCACAATGCACTTGGAAGATGACCAGAGCTCCCACAGCAGAAGGTCCTTTGTGAAGTGCTAACTTCTCTTGCTAGCGTCCAGGGCCTTGGATCCATAATAGGCATAACACAAATCCTTGTAGGAGCATGCTGTCATAAGACAGTGAAGGAGGCGCTTCACTCTGAATGCCGAACTGCAGAGAAGGGGGCATTAATGTACAAGAACCCAGAGCTCATTTCAGTGATTGTGCACTGACAATGCGTATTTACTAACACACTTTTAGTGCACAACAATAGCTGAAAAATTAGCACTAAGCATGCTCAGTTTGGACGTGATATGTACACGAAATTTTAGCAATAGTCACTGTATACTGCTTTTATTAATTCTCCCTGCTGCCAAAAGAGAACCATGCATGCCTAATTTGACTACAATATATAAAATCCTCAAAACGGATAATATGTACATTTCTCACAAAACCTGCAAGAAGTCAACATTGTCCTTTCTGCCCGGTTCTAATTATTATGGAAACACTGAATATGTATTTATTCTCACTAGTAAAACACAGAGGTTCATGTAACATTACAGTTAAGTGTAGAAACAAGGTAAAAGCTAACGTTTAAAAACTAAAAAAGCACTAAAAAGTTACCAGTTATACTTTACTGACTTATATATAATGGACCCCATGCACCGTTTATGACTTCACATATTACATCACTCATGATATGTTGAAAGACATCATTCATGATATTACTGATGACACCTCAAATGATATCATTCATGACATTACTGATAACAGTCATCTACGGCATAGAGTTAATGAGTGTATACATTAGGTTTCATAGCTTGGAATTAGTGTAAGCCCTGGAGGCAAGTGTAATTGTACATATCAAAAGTTATATGGTGCACTGTTTAGAAATCAGTAAACGTTGGGTTGCAAGTATTTCTAGATGTTAAACAAGGTAAATGCTGTGCATACCAGTTGTGGGTTGCAGATGTGTGTTTGAAAGTAGGTTGAGATTTATAAGCAAAGCCTATTCCAAACAATATCCGTGAGAAGGCCAAAGATTCTGTTGACTTATTCACAAGTGGCTATTTAGGCACAAGCCCATATTATATAGGCACAATGCGTATAATTATATATATACAAATTCTATCTAGCAAGGATGTTTATATAAGTGTGGATGCTTATTTCAAGAAGTTTAGTGAAGATTGCATGGCACTAGAGATTGTTGAATAATGTAGAATAAGTGTAGGGGTGTAATGATGTATGCCATAGTTCAGTGCCAGCAAAGCTACAACATGTTTCAGGGATTCAGCAGCATAACGTCTTTCTGCTTGTCAACCCAGACAAGCTAGCAAATTAAAGGAATGTAGGATATGCTATTTTCTGTTACTTTTACTGCTAGCCTGGCTGAATTGAGAAAAAAAGATTTTAGGAAAGTCTCAGCACCTCAAAGACCATAACTAAATAATTGCTCAAAACTAAGAGATCAGAGCCCCAACGGAATTTGATCCTTAGGTTACAGCTCTTCAAGAATACCTTTAAGTCTTATGACTATACCAATTTATATATGTGCATATACAGTGCTTAATTTGTAAAATAATAGGTGCCAGGGCTCAAACCTTTGCTCAGAAGCTGCCACCAAGCAAGCACTGCAGATAGTCTTGGTACAAAATACCGAGGCTGTGTAGTATTGGTTCCACCTCATGCATCCTTAATCCATCATCTGGCACTCCATGCCCCTCTTTCACTCCTGCAAGTTCTTTTCATCCCTGCTGTCTCCCTTTGTCACTTTTTTTCCATCGTTCTCTTCTGTTTTTCTCTCTTTTTTCTGAGTCGAAGTCAATGGGGAGAAATAAATGACAGTGCCCAAAAATAATTGCTTGTGGGCCCCACCTGCAACACTGGCTCAAATTAAGCACTGGAATATACTGTATTGCCTGTTTGATTTAACGTGTGATAATTTGTTAAACAACATCCGCTAAATATTGAACCATGGCCATTGCAGAAGCGAGAGTGAAAGGAATGTAACATAATTGGAACTCTCCATCAGAAGTCACATAAGCCATTAAATGTGTTGGATCCTTCGCTAAGGCTCTCCATATACTATCACTAATTGATTAACAATAATTGAATGACCAAACACAAAGCACCCACCATTGGTGTTAAGTGGAAAAGAAAAGAATGTACCTCTACAGTTTCCGAATTGCACAACATGCAATCCTGGACACAAATCCTGGCTTCCCTACTTGACATATTGTGTGGCCCACGTCCTATCTCTTTAGTTTACAATGTATCATTTATTTTAACCATCCACTTTGAGAATGCAGTGATCTATTTCAGTACAGGATCTGCACTCAACAAAAACCTCACTGACATATCGTAATATAAAATAACAATGCTTGCCCACTCAATAACGTTATAGACTTTATAAATAGAGATCATGACAAGCTGACCCATTTTGGGCAATTAATGGCAATGTCACCTGGGTACAGGGGTGTTCTTGAATGATTAATGTTTAAAAAAATATTGCCTTCAATAACTGTAACTCAATTCAGTGATAAAATGGTATGTACTTTGTTGAGACACTGAGAAAAGTTGAAAACTATATATTTTTTCATTTTACAGTCTTTCATATATTTTTCAATGACATTTGTTGCCTGTTTTACAGATTTTGATGACTCGCTCATGTTTAGGCATTTAAAATGAAGTCTACACTCGGCTACCCCGAAGGCTGGCGATGCTCCTCCCAGACTTTTAGTGTCTCAGACGCCCTTGACAGAACTTTGCACTTTATTTCGAGCTAAGCGGTATGGGGCATAATTATGAGAAAGTGGTGCAGCGCATCAAGTCACTGCGCTGCACTGCATCACTGGGAAAGGGCGGGAATGTGCTGTATTTAGGGCATATGGTGCGTTTCTGACTTTTCCCCTGCGCTAATGCACAATGGGCTGTCTAGCGCCAAAGCAGGCACCCTTGCACCACCCCAGGGGCATCTTCCTCTATCTATGCGTATTGTAAATGCAGCACGCATAGAAAAAGAAAGTAAGGAGGATAACTATAGATATTTCTTCTTGTTACGCCTCTCCTGGTGAGGCGTATCTTTTTGGTGCATTCCTAGGTTTACAAGGTCTTGTATATCTGGGAATGCATCAAAAACCATGGAAGTTGTGTGGGCACACCCATGTAATGCCCATGGAATGCCTTCCCAAGGCAGAATAACACAAAACAGCAATTTGTGCAGCGTTGTGCTACTCCAGATTTTTTAAACCACTCAAAGCCACACAAGTGGTTTTGGTGGCTTCAAAAATCAGACTTAGAGGTTTGCGTCACGCATGTACCATGTTGTGTGGTGCAAATATGACATGGCCCTCTCATAAATATACCTCCTACATATTTTCATGGACTACACATTTCAAAATACTCACATTTGAAGTGAATGCACAAGAATGGAAACTCATTACATACTAATTTTGAAATCCTATTTCAAAAAACGTGATGCAATTTAATTTGAAAAGCATTGAGCGAGTAGTGATGCTGTACTAACCAGCAGGTTTCTTAAGCTACCTGAAGCGTACCTTTTTATCTGAAGTAATTTCACCCAGAGTGGACAGCAGCTGTCATGAGTAGTTTACGTAATCAGTCCCTATCTCCCCGTGGGGATGGTCACAGCAACTCACCTGGAAGTTGAAGTTAAAATCCATGCAAAACTGATGTATGTAACCTGGCTTTGAAACTGTTCGTTCGATGTAAGTATATCTTTTTTACTGATGTGGTTTTGTATTTTGTTTTAGAAATCATCGAGAACTCCAAACTAATGACTTAATGTTTGATTTTTAATTTCTTCAGTACAGAGCATCTTTTACAACACTCGATCTTGATCTGTTGCACTTGTGGGAAACATAAATTAAAACTTTTTTGACCGTCAAGTAATTGGTGGTGGTGGAGGGGATTAATGCAGGCTTGCAACAGTACATTTTGATGATGGAGACCTGGTATAGAGTTACATAAGTGGAGGATGCATACTGAAACGTGCTCTGAGCTGTGGACAGCTTGGCTGAAGTTAGGCAGCAGAGCCTGGATGGCTACTTCAGACCTGCATATACAAATGTTATCCTTTGACTTGTCTGATTACACGTCAGCATCAGCAGTGTCTTCTGTAATGACTTTAAACCAGACCAGATGTCCGCGGAACTAGCTTTAGTCTCAATCATCTCTGCTTTTTCGACGTGTTACTGATTGCCCCCATATGGGGTTTCCATGGAGGGCAGCAGGGGGCAGAGCATTGTCAGCGGGACAAGTAGCAGATTTGGCAGTTGCAGTGCTGGGCGGCACTGCACCCCCCACCGCAGGAGACAAATTTGCAATTAGGATGTCATTATTAGCATTCACATCTGCAACCTGACCAAGCAGTCTCCAAATTATGAGTCAAACATTGTTGCTCCAACCTAACATTAAGACAGTAAATGTGTTAGCACCCTGGGAGTTTATATGGGTTTGAATGGAGATTTTAAAACATTGTATATTGGGAGGTGTATAGCTCAGACGAGGCTGGGAAGCAATGGGGCACTGAACATTAAGTGGGGTGTTGTGAGATGCTGCATTGTGTACATTAAGCTGACATGCATATCTTTGAATTACACAACTACCTTACATTTCACAACTACATGATACATATTTAAGCAAAGGGCCCCATATCCACAAAGGCAAATATCCTACGAAAAATAAGTCTACCCCCAAATTTTCCTTTTTCCTTACCTGCCTATAATTCACAAAGTGGTTAGTTGTAGCATAAACCTATTTTTGTATGCAGCTTCTCACCCGCACATGGAGTTCTCTGTACCCATAAACCCCTTTCCAAGGGGAGGGACGTGGGCCTTTGAAGGTGTGTTTAGATGTGCAAGTTTGTGAAAAATCACAAACATGGCAGTTTATTGGCATTCACAAACTTCTCTCATTCCCCTTCTGTCCTGGAAATGGTAGTTTTTGTCTCTAGCAAAGAATTGACTTAAATCCCTTTCCAGGGTGAACAGGGTAATAGATCAGCCCCAGCTTTGGTAGGGTGTAGGGTAATAGACATTCCCAGAGGGAAAAATAGTTTCTGCTTGGAGAAAAAAAAATGCATTTGTACACTGTATCCTATTTCTGATGCACTGAGTTTTTTTATTAGGGAGACCTTTGCACAGTGGGTATTGGATCTTGTCACACGTAGTTCGCGGGATCATACCTGGAAACCTCATACACATTCCTGAGAGTGCTTGTGAATTCCAGAAATGATTAGGCCTACAGAGTGAAACACACTTACACACACAGGTGTAAATCCGCAGGCACAAATGTATTATTTTATTTCTGAATCAGGCCTAGAGAGATTGAGGAATTTGCCAGAATCATTTATTTATATTCAACCAAGTGTGCCTGTGGAGATTCCAAACCAGGTCTCCTTGGACTAAATTTGATAGATTGTCCCCTTGACCTCCTCTCTTCTGTAACAGTGAAATACACCTAAATCTTCATAGTTTGTCTGTTTTTCCACTACATGTTTCAGATAAATCGAAGATGCAAGCTACTTTGTACAGAACACCAAATGTATTAGTGTACTTTTTATGATCAAAAATTAAAATTGCAACCAAGATCATTACGTAAATAATGTTACCAGGAAGTAATACATTCAATAAACCACAAATTATCATTACATTTCAAAGGTCATTTAGTAATGTGAAACTTGCCACCCTGATCAAGAGCTGTTTTCTAGTATCACAATCCACTCCACCACTCACACCGGTGACATTTTCTCTTGATCAAATATTCTGACTATTTCGTTTTCCTATTGTAACCACAACTACTCTTTCAAGACTCAACACCTGTCACAACAGTCTCACCACAGTCCCAAGACTTTATCAACCAACATCTCCATTCCATATTTAATTTCTCATTTCTAATTTTTCATTTTTGTGCTGTGACAGACAACTTCAGTTCCACTCTACCATCTTTTCCCACCTCATCGAATTTGGAAAATGTCACTTATCTCTTAACTGTGCATCCTTAACTTTACTCAACCATGGTGGTCTCAGCATACCTTGAGTTTCTTTTCCATGCAAGGCCGCGAATGGTACTGAGTAGAGTGAATCCTTCTATAAGGTCCTAAAACGGTTCTAATGGCATCCATTAACTCCACTCCATTATTCACAGCCTGCCTCACAAACTTACTCACAAATCTGTGTACTCCCTCAGCTAAGTCACTACACCGTAGGTGATATAGACACTTCACGTGACTTACACCAAAACTGCTAAAAAATATTGTTTGTAAAAATACATGATCTGCTCTCCATTATCTGGCAGTAACTCACTTCGACGTCCCTTCCTTGAAAAACATCAGTGAGAAAGTCAATAACTAGCCTAGTATTAGGATCTCTAACAAGACATACTTCTAACCATTTATACCTACGATCCACCTCAATCATAGCCTATTTATGGGTCTACTGAAGTATATAATTCCCAAACTGTTCCCAACCCTCTCTGGAAAGCTAGCTTCCACAATAGATCGACCTCTATTTTTGGAAGTATTATCATTCGTTCTGCCAGCAGCAAAAGCTCCAACTCGCTGCTCCACATCCTGGTCCATTTGTGGCCACCAATACTTCTCAAGCAGATTAATTTAATTACCTGTTATACCTAAATAGACAATGCGATAATTCCAGCTGTCTCACTCTGAGAACATAGCAAGGCCCCAATGTATGTCCTCTAAAATGTATTCATATGGGTCTTTGGGTTCCCGTTCCTTGCATGTCTGAGCTTGCGAGAAGTGTCCTGTTTGTCCCTGTTCCCTGTGTTGTGTGTGAGCTAATGCCTCACATCCTAAGTGTCCCCACTCCCTGTATGTAGGTGTCTGGAATGCTGAGATCAAGGGATGATGGAATGGAATGTTTACATGCATATGTAAAGTGAAAGCCTGTAGATAGTTATCATTGGCGGGAGGAAAAAGCCTTGACTAGAGGTAGGTGCCTGACACTGTTCTTAAGGGACTTACATAAAAACACTCACTGACATCAACTGCACTCTCAAAAAGGAGCAAACAGACCAAAAAATGGAGAACAATGGCTCTTAAAAATCTTAAAGAGGTTCTAAAATAGTTACAAAAGTGTCAACAAATGTTCCTTAGAAATTCTTCATTCTCATGAAAGACAACAATTATTCCCTGCTTTTTGGCACTGGTGCCTGTCTAAGAGCTTGAAGCACATCAGGATTTAGTACACTACCTCCTCCTGAAATCACATACCCAAGTTACTCAGCATTTATGACACCCGCACCAGTCTCTCTTCTCATTGGTGTACCTCTCTTTTTCTTTTTTATTCACATTCTCTAATGTCCTGGCATGGTCATTTTCAATACTACTCACTACCAACACATCATTGTGAAACACTAAAACTCCCTCCATAACTTTAAAAATGTAATTTGTAAAATTTTGAACCATGGGCACTAGAAGCAACAGCAAAAGGAATATAACAGAATTGGAACTGTCCACCAGAAGTTACATGCGCCGTTCAATGTGTTGAGTCCTTCCCTACTTCACTGTTATGGCTGAATGAACAAAGATCAAGTTTAGAGGACACACATGCTCAATTCAGTCTCTCAATCACCTCATCTACCAGGTAAAAGATGATCAACAATCCACATAGACTTTACTTAAAGTTTAAAGATTTATGCACAGCCTAACCCCATTTTAGCATTTTTGGGTTACAGGTACAGGCAACAACCACAATGTGCTTTCTGTTGGCTTAATGACCCCTTCTTCACAAAGCGCCTTCATGAATACTTAATGAGCAATCTTACTTTGTGTGTAACAGGTGCACATTCTGTTTAATTTTAATGTTCAATTTAAGCCCTTTTAATTTTCTTAGTATACGATCAAAACTTGGTTTCTTTTAACACATCCTTCACTTTTTGTCCTTCATCCCCCTTCTGTGACTGCTACTAGAAAAACATGCTCCCTGCATTCTGGTAATAGCACTATCCCCAAACATCTCTCATGCTTCCATCCCAAAACATTAGGCCATATTGATGAAACCTAGTTATACCTCATGCACCCTGTTACTTGAAACCAACACTCGAAGTATCCTACCAAATCCATGTTGGTCAATACATAACCGCTTGGGGACATTAGAAGAATTGAAATATTTTACCAGACCACGTATCTTATAGCTTCTTTAGACATGATTGCTATCCTTAATCCAAAATCCATGCAAAGTAAAATTTCCATTCATTCTACACCACATTTTTCATGAAATCTTCTTAGTCAGCTATATGGTCCTTATTGACCATCACTTACAAAATAAAATTGTTTGTTAATGCTTTCTGTTAACCCTTCATCCTTTGTTACTGCACTCACACTGGCTATTTTCTTCTGTATTTGTTTACATTTGTGCATGGCAGTCCATAAATCATTCCTAAATGCTAGACAAAATGTATAGTTGTAAATGCCTTTGTTCCAGACTTAACTACATATTCTGTCACAGCTTTTTGAACTGTTAAACATATTCTATTTTCTTGATGGTGCAAAACACTATTCTTTTCAGTAGCTCAGTTCAGTTGCTGATTCCATCAAATTTTTCATGATTTTTGCTTTATCCAGTGCCTTCTTCTCTGTACGATGCATTTGTTTGGTATTTCTTTTATTATAGATTTATGTAACCAATTCCTCATTAATTACCTACTCTGTGAACATACCGAATTCACAATTTGCTGCTAGCACTGGAACAAAGCAAAAATCTAACCAATCATTTCTCCAATCAATTGTCCCATTAAAAAAGACTCATGAAAGGCTCTTTTGAAGGCTTGCATAAATGCCATTCTAGTCATGCTACAGTTACTTCATATTTTTCCAGTTGCATGTATTCATGAGGTTCTAACCTAAGTAGCTTCTTGAAAATGTCTTATTCCTCCAAATCCAGCAGGTGTTTTAATAGCATCTTCCATGACAGCCTTACAAATGGGATGCATAAAGCTAGTATATCAGGGTTTTAACAAGTACACAAATAATTACATAGTATACCAGCTCTTCCACAAAAAGGCACAAATCAGAAAAAAGGGCGAAAATCTACTTTACAAAGTACCTCTCTCTGCCTATAGCACTGAGTTACCACCCCTTTGACTATTAAGGCAGGTACACAATCAATTACAGTGTTTTGGAGATGTTCATTTTATCACTATTTGATAACATTCCCTTATCCCCCAAAGATTTCTGATCAAAATCAATCCACAATAGCTTCAATTGACTACTTACATTTTTGTAGGGTAATGTAGCTCCTGTGCAGGAGGTCAGTGATGATTGCAGCACTCCATTCCTGACTGTTGGACTTTTGCTTTTGCAGGGTCATCCCCAGACTTTTTTGCCTCCTGCCTCCTATATTTTTCTGACATGTTGCTGTTGGCTTTTCAACTCTGAGCACTTTACCACTGCTAACCAGTGCTAAAGTGCATATGCTCTCCTGTTTAAATTGTATGTAAGTGGTTTATCCATGATTGGCATATTTGATTTACCAGTAAGTCCCTAGTAAGGGGCACTAGAGGTGCCAGGGCCTGTAAATCAAATGCTACTAGTGGGCCTGCAGCACTGGTTGTGCCACCCACATAAGTAGCTCTGTAATCATGTCTCAGACCTGCCACTGCAGTGTCTGTGTGTGTATTTTTACACTGTAAAGTCGACTTGGCAAGTGTACCCACTTGCCAGGCCTAAACCTTCCCTTTCCTTACATGTAAGGCACCCCTAAGGTATGCCCTAGGTAGCCCCAAGGGCAGGGTGCAGTGTATGGATAAGGTAGGACATATAGTAATGTGGTTTATATGTCCTGACAGTGAAATACTGCCAATTTCGTTTTCACTGTTGCAAGGTCTGTCTCTCTCTCATAGGATAATATGGGGGCTACCTTTAAATATGATTAAAGTGTAGATTCCCCTAGAGAGTAGATGGACATGTGGAGTTTGGGATCCCTGAACTCACAATTTAAAAATACATCTTTTAGTAAAGCTGATTTTAAGATTGTGAGTTTGGAAATGCCACTTTTAGAAAGTGAGCATTTTCTTGCTTAAACCATTCTGTGACTCTGCCTTGTTTGTGGATTCCCTGTCTGGGTCAGTTTGACAGTTGGGTTGTTTTTCACCTCACACCAGACAGTGACACAAAGGGAGCTGGGGTGTGATCTGCATTTCCTGATTAGCCATCTCTGCTAGGAGGGAGGGGTGGAGTGGTCACTCTCATCTGAAAGGACTGTGCCTGCCTCTGACAATGCTGTCTCCAGCCCCCTGGTGTGTGTCTGAGGCCTTGCCTGGGCAAGGCAGGATTTCACAAGAAGGTGTGAGTCCCCTTTGAAGGAAGGTGACTTCAAAGACTAAAATGGGTATAAGAAGGGCACCCAAACTTACAAACTCTAGAAACACTTCTGGAATCAAGAGGAACCTCTGCCTGGAGAAGAGCTGATCGCTGAGGAACAAGTGCTGCCCTGCCTGTGACTGTGCTTTGTGGAGCTTTCCTGCAGTGCTGCTTCTGCCTGAGTAAGAGGGCAAAGACTGGACTTTGTGTGCCTTCCATCTTGAAGAAGAAATCTCCCAGGGCTTGATGTAGAGCTTGCCTCCTGTTATTGAAGTCTCAGGGATAGCAAAGACTTCTTCCTGCCAGCACCTGGAGTCTCTGGAGAGACCCCTACTCTGCTCTGTGGTGCCCTTCCAGTTCCTGGGACCCTGAAAGGAGAGGCTGGCAGCCTAAGGACAAAAATACACGCACCGAGCGCCGTGCGGAGAAAAGATCGACGCGAACCCGATCGCGGCTGAGAAAACGACGCGACGCCGACTCCGCAGCTGAGAAACGACGCCGCAGGAAACGCGACCGGAGAATCGACGCCCGGAGCAGGAGAAACGACGCGCAGCATCGCTGACGAAGGCTGAGAGATCGCAACCAGCGCCGCTGGACTTTCGGACCGTCGCGTGGCTGGCTTTTTCGACGCGCCTCGCCGTGCCGAGCTGTTTTCGACGCATATACCCGTGCAGGGTTATTTTCGACGCACACCGCCCGTGCGGGGTTATTTTTGCCGCAAACCAGGTACATTTACACGCTAGCAGCGCTAGTGTGTTGTTACAACTACCTAAAGACTCTTTTTACTTTAAACCTTTAAAAAATCATAACTTGACTTGTGTATGTTGGATTTTTGTCGTTTTGGTCTTGTTTTGTCTAGATAAATATTTCCTATTTTTCTAAACTGGTGTTGTGTCATTTTGTAGTGTTTTCATTAAGTTACTGTGTGTGTTGGTACAAATACTTTACGCCCAGCACTCTGAGGTTAAGCCTACTGCTCTGCCAAGCTACCAAGGGGGTAAGCAGGGGTTAGCTGAGGGTGATTCTCTTTTATCCTAACTAGAGTGAGGGTCCTTGCTTGAACAGGGGGTAACCTGACTGTCAACCAAAGACCCCATTTCTAACATTGGTGACCAGCGGTCGGGATTGGACTTGTATTTGTACTTGACATACAGTAATTAAGTGTACACTACTGTTTTGATCTCAGACCACTACGTGACCACATACTACTTGTCTTGTGATTCTGCTTTTTGTTCTCTGATGTCCTCCTGGAAGTATTGATGATATTTTTGGACTTTGTTTTTTGGTTGTGAAGCCTTTGCAGAAATGGAAGTCAATTTCTGGCACCTATCTATGTATAAAAAGTGGCAGCTTAAAGCATTCTGCATGGAAAGGGGACTGGCTGTGAACAAGGAATCCAGAAGGGAGGATCTTGAGTCAGCCCTGTTTCAGGATGAATTGAAACGTTGTCAGGCAACACCACCAAATGAGTCTGAGGAGGATAACTACTCTGAGGAGGAGGACTACTCCAAAGAGGAGGGCAGTGGCCCTGAGGAGGGAACAGAAAGAGATGATAGGCTCCTAGCTCGAATCCGGAGTCTGGAAGAGCTTAAGAGGGCCGAGGAGAAGAGAGCCTTAGCCCTGGCAGAAAGGAGGAGGGACTTAGAGATTAAAAAAATGATTTATGCTTACGAGCTTAAATTGAAAGAGCTGGAAGTCATGAGGGCTGAGTCCAGCTGGAATGGTGGCAGCAACAATTGTATATCCAGTGATGCTGCAGAAGTACACATGCCCAGAGAGGTGGTGCCCTACTTGAAGGAGGGAGTTAACACACGCCAGGAGGTTCAGGGGTATGAGGTAGCTCCAGTGATGCACAGGGTCCCTGAGGTGGATTGGGGAACTGGCATGGGGAGTCATATTCCTACTGGTGGGAGGGACACTCTACTGACTCTAGGTGAGAGTGACAGGGAGAGGGGTTCCCCCCAGGTAGAAGTCCTGGTTATGGAGTGTGAAAACATCCCAGAAGAGTGTGGGTTGAGTGTCAGGGACAGTCAGGTACTGTCTCACCAGTCTCAGGAGGGTGATGTGGGGTGCTTTTTCAAAGCAGAGTCACTGGAGGGTTGGGTGAAGGGTACTTTGGTTAATTCATGTGAGGGGCTGAGTGATGTAATTGCTGGAGAGCATATGTCTAGTCCTTATTTTCCAGAGCTATGCCAACACCAGGTGGAGTGTGAGTTCTCTGACCCCAGGGAGCTTACAATGGAGGCAGACTGCTGGGTGAGTACCAGAGAGTCTGAAGAGGCATTTGGGGGTGCTCCTGAGAGGAGTGGTCTAGGTAGTTCCCAACCAGGTGAGGTAGGGAAGGATTGTAGTGTCCCAGGTAGGTCCCAGTGTAGTGGGATGGGTGAGGGACCCCATGTCCAGTCTCAGAGGAGAGGGAATGGGGATGGGTTGAGGCCCAAGGTGCCCGAGATCCGGTCCCAGGTCCTGGAGGGTTCCCTGCGGGAACACCAGGAGGGGAGCCTAGCCTGTACCATAGGGCCATCTGTTGAGGGAGACCCCACAGTGTCAGGAGAACTTGGGGGGGCGGCTGTAGCCAGCGTCCCACCAGTTCTGGTGTCTGGCAGTACCACTCCTAGTGAGGGGGTGCAGAAGTCCAGACAGAGGGTTGAGAGGGGGTTGCGGACCCCAGTGGAGAACCTGGAGGGTCAGGGGTCAGCTCTGAGAGCAGAGCCCCCCATGAATGACCTTGGTGAGACCATTTCTGGGCTGGGGGGAATCCAGACTCTGTCACATGGGCAGAGGTCAGGAGACCTGCGCCAGCCAGACTCTTGTGTGGCCCTTCGGGACAGTGTGTCCCTTGAGGGGGGTAAGTGTGCCCCCCTGGAAGTCCTGGTGTGCCAGGCAATGGTTCAACCGCAGGGTGGTGACTCTGGGTTGAATAATCAGGTTCAGGGGGTAAACTCTGACCTGATGGGGGGTAAGTGTGCTCCCAAGGAAGTCCTGGTGTGCCAGGCAGTGGTTCAACCGCAGGGTGGTGACCCTGGGTTGGATGACCAGGTTCAGAGGGTAAACTCTGACCTGGTAGGGGGTAGGTATGCCCCCCAGGAAGTCCTGGTTTGCCAGGCAGTGATCCAGTCTGTGGGTACAGGCCCTGGATTGGGAGGCCAGGTTAAGGGTGTCCCCCCTGACCTGGAGGAAGGGGCTACTGCTAACAGTGCCCCTACCATGTTGTCTTCTGGGGGGGCCGCTCCTAGTTGGGTGGTTCAGGACCCCAGAAGGGAGGGCAGGGGGAGGGAAGCCTCACCCCTGGCCCTGGTCCAACCTGAAGGTACAGACCCCAGGTTGGAGGATCAGTTGCAGGTTAACATCCCTGCACTGATGGAAGAATTGTGCAGGACTGCTTCTACAAGCACCCTGACAGTTTTTGACTCTGGGGGTGCCGCTTCTGCAGGGAGGGTACAGAGCCCCAGAGGGGAGGACCAGGGTCAGGTTGTCATCCCTGACCTGGTGGAAGAGAGAGTGGTCAAAGGGTGCCAGGCACCTGGGGCTACCACCCCCCACTCTCCACAGTCACAGTGGTTAGAGAGGCCTGAGGTCGGGCTCCCATCCCTGACAGTTGTCTGGGGCCACTGTGGCTTGCTGTCCTGGTGGACAGAGTTGCCCCTGGGGGGGGGAAGGACGAGAGTCACACCCCAGGGGTGGAGTGGGCAACACCATTGTGTTGGCCCTGGTGGTACTATCTGCCCATTGCAATACATCTGTGAGCAAAGTAAAGTTAGGTGTTGCACAGATGGTGTCTGTAGATGTGGAGAAGGGTTCCCCATGGGTTAGCTTAGTGGGCCCTGAGAGTATGGACAGAGGGATCCAACTGGAGTCAGGAAGGCGTAGAACTGGAGCATGCCCCTGCTGTTGTGGGCCTGGGTCCCTGTTCTATCGCCCCAATCAGGGAAGTACATCAAGGTATTGATTGTTCTCCCCTGGCTTTAGGCTGGTAGGGGGTCGTGTTGGACTTTTGCTTTTGCAGGGTCATCCCCAGACTTTTTTGCCTCCTGCCTCCTATATTTTTCTGACATGTTGCTGTTGGCTTTTCAACTCTGAGCACTTTACCACTGCTAACCAGTGCTAAAGTGCATATGCTCTCCTGTTTAAATTGTATGTAAGTGGTTTATCCATGATTGGCATATTTGATTTACCAGTAAGTCCCTAGTAAGGGGCACTAGAGGTGCCAGGGCCTGTAAATCAAATGCTACTAGTGGGCCTGCAGCACTGGTTGTGCCACCCACATAAGTAGCTCTGTAATCATGTCTCAGACCTGCCACTGCAGTGTCTGTGTGTGTATTTTTACACTGTAAAGTCGACTTGGCAAGTGTACCCACTTGCCAGGCCTAAACCTTCCCTTTCCTTACATGTAAGGCACCCCTAAGGTATGCCCTAGGTAGCCCCAAGGGCAGGGTGCAGTGTATGGATAAGGTAGGACATATAGTAATGTGGTTTATATGTCCTGACAGTGAAATACTGCCAATTTCGTTTTCACTGTTGCAAGGTCTGTCTCTCTCTCATAGGATAATATGGGGGCTACCTTTAAATATGATTAAAGTGTAGATTCCCCTAGAGAGTAGATGGACATGTGGAGTTTGGGATCCCTGAACTCACAATTTAAAAATACATCTTTTAGTAAAGCTGATTTTAAGATTGTGAGTTTGGAAATGCCACTTTTAGAAAGTGAGCATTTTCTTGCTTAAACCATTCTGTGACTCTGCCTTGTTTGTGGATTCCCTGTCTGGGTCAGTTTGACAGTTGGGTTGTTTTTCACCTCACACCAGACAGTGACACAAAGGGAGCTGGGGTGTGATCTGCATTTCCTGATTAGCCATCTCTGCTAGGAGGGAGGGGTGGAGTGGTCACTCTCATCTGAAAGGACTGTGCCTGCCTCTGACAATGCTGTCTCCAGCCCCCTGGTGTGTGTCTGAGGCCTTGCCTGGGCAAGGCAGGATTTCACAAGAAGGTGTGAGTCCCCTTTGAAGGAAGGTGACTTCAAAGACTAAAATGGGTATAAGAAGGGCACCCAAACTTACAAACTCTAGAAACACTTCTGGAATCAAGAGGAACCTCTGCCTGGAGAAGAGCTGATCGCTGAGGAACAAGTGCTGCCCTGCCTGTGACTGTGCTTTGTGGAGCTTTCCTGCAGTGCTGCTTCTGCCTGAGTAAGAGGGCAAAGACTGGACTTTGTGTGCCTTCCATCTTGAAGAAGAAATCTCCCAGGGCTTGATGTAGAGCTTGCCTCCTGTTATTGAAGTCTCAGGGATAGCAAAGACTTCTTCCTGCCAGCACCTGGAGTCTCTGGAGAGACCCCTACTCTGCTCTGTGGTGCCCTTCCAGTTCCTGGGACCCTGAAAGGAGAGGCTGGCAGCCTAAGGACAAAAATACACGCACCGAGCGCCGTGCGGAGAAAAGATCGACGCGAACCCGATCGCGGCTGAGAAAACGACGCGACGCCGACTCCGCAGCTGAGAAACGACGCCGCAGGAAACGCGACCGGAGAATCGACGCCCGGAGCAGGAGAAACGACGCGCAGCATCGCTGACGAAGGCTGAGAGATCGCAACCAGCGCCGCGGGACTTTCGGACCGTCGCGTGGCTGGCTTTTTCGACGCGCCTCGCCGTGCCGAGCTGTTTTCGACGCATATACCCGTGCAGGGTTATTTTCGACGCACACCGCCCGTGCGGGGTTATTTTTGCCGCAAACCAGGTACATTTACACGCTAGCAGCGCTAGTGTGTTGTTACAACTACCTAAAGACTCTTTTTACTTTAAACCTTTAAAAAATCATAACTTGACTTGTGTATGTTGGATTTTTGTCGTTTTGGTCTTGTTTTGTCTAGATAAATATTTCCTATTTTTCTAAACTGGTGTTGTGTCATTTTGTAGTGTTTTCATTAAGTTACTGTGTGTGTTGGTACAAATACTTTACGCCCAGCACTCTGAGGTTAAGCCTACTGCTCTGCCAAGCTACCAAGGGGGTAAGCAGGGGTTAGCTGAGGGTGATTCTCTTTTATCCTAACTAGAGTGAGGGTCCTTGCTTGAACAGGGGGTAACCTGACTGTCAACCAAAGACCCCATTTCTAACACTGACTATGAATTGAAAGATGCTCTCAATGAGGGTTCTCTCCCCCCAGAAAAACACCACAGAAGAAAGTCCTGTTCCTTATCACCATGCCCCCATATTCAAACCATAAGCCACCCCCTCCAGGCCAGGATCCCACGGCCATCTTCTTCACTCTCAAGGGACCATATTTATACTTTTTTGCACTGCATTTGCATCATTCTTTGATGCCAAAGCGGCACATTCTTACAAAATACAATTATATTTTGTAAGTTTGTGCCGCTTTTGCGTCAAAAAATGACGCAAATGCAGCACAAAAAAAGTATAACCATGGGTCAAAGTTTCAGAAAAATCCAACAAATAGTTTTCATGAGTGGAAGATGGTCTGATAAGTAATACACATATACTCATTGCCACTGATTAAATTAAGACACAAACATCTTTGTACAGCAAACCAATTTTGTCAGGATCATGCACCAAAAGGCAAAGAGCAGGTGCACAGATCAAAGTAACTGCCATAAAACTATTTAACATTCCACTCTCATATTTACTTAAATAAAGGGCCCATGTTTAATGGAAAACAGGATCCAACAATGTTTCCACCCTGTAAATAGCAGGTTGAGTTCGGTGGCTTGGTTCAGGTTGCTACTGTCACAGAACTGTCAACATGATGCTGCTTCATAAGGGTTAGGATAGTGTATCATACAAAT
This sequence comes from Pleurodeles waltl, assembly GCF_031143425.1. Taxonomy (NCBI): domain Eukaryota; kingdom Metazoa; phylum Chordata; class Amphibia; order Caudata; family Salamandridae; genus Pleurodeles; species Pleurodeles waltl. Next base: position 1,657,760,444 of record NC_090444.1, on the reverse strand, counting down.
AATTCAATTGATTCAATAGGAACATTTCATAAATATTATGCAATTGTCATGTTTTGCCATGACATTTAGAAGTACCTACAAATGTTTCCCCCGGTTGAACAAGTAAAATGGATGATTGGATACCTATCCTTTTAACTCAATCTTAAAACCAGTGACAATCATGACACAAGAAATTATCTGCAATATGAAAGTAATTGCAGTTTTACAAACAAACTGCATTTCTTCTGTTACATACAGAGTGATGTACTAAAATATTGGTCATGATCACACCATCAATAAACTTCTCGAACATTTCTACCTAAAAGAAATATGTGTCATGTTGAAGGTGATGGTGGCTAAGTCAATCCAGTTAAGCAAGGGTGGCCCATGATGTTGGTAGCTGTTCATCGTCACCATTGGCTAGAAGGTCTAGCGAGGAATCCATAATGATCTTTGTGACTACATTGCCAGGGACGTGCATGCTGCCAGGAAATCAGTTATTTTTACTGCTGTGGAGAATGTGTTGTTTTGACCAAACATTTTAGTTTGGAATACTGGTTCACGCTGGTCAGTTTGTGTGGCAGTGAGAGGAAAGTAAACAGAGAGGCAATCAAAGTTCTTAATGTCTATTATTGCTTATGCGTAGAGGGCTATAATAGATTACAATGCTACCTGTCTTTGTTGATTTGGCTGGTCAAAATGTAAGATGCCGTCAGCTTGGGAACCAGGACTTTGATAATGTGAGTGGTAACAATGGTGAGATAGTTTGGTGCATCAACAGTAGCACTGAGAGTATTAGAGGTAATGAGGTCAGCTATGTAAACATTCATGAACTTGAGTTAGAGGAAGTTTTTTTTGTTTTATTCTAGTTGGTGATGAGTACTATTTTGATGCAGATTTTCAGATACTGATGAACGTTTACGAGATATTTTTGATGTGACATGAAAAAATGGACAGAATGCAGATGGCAACTGTGTTGTTGATCTGTGCTATCTAAGGTGTGCAATGCAAGGATTCTAGACTTTAGGCCTTAAACAGGCCAAATATATATCGCCTTTGTTCCTTTATAGCTGAATGCATGTGGAAGGGGCTAATGAAGTTAGAACTGAATTTATTGGATGGCAGTTGTGGGAGAGGTTTGAAGAGTAATTTGAAGGGGGAGAACTTCTGTTTTTTATGTTTCAGTTTTCGGAGGAACTTAGGTTACCTTCTGAGTATTTTAGGAGGTCTGGTGAGGACTGGGAAGTGTTGTATGCCCTGCTTCCAATGTTCTCTGTGACATGTTTGGGCTGTATGTGGTACTTATTCATATAACTATTTCTGTTAATTTGAATTTAGTAGAAGGTTGAGATAATAAAGATGGATAATCTAATGTCTAATAAGAGGGGTATTATAAATAATTAGAAAATGTTAAAGCTAAAATTAAATTATATCTTATATAATTCCTAAATAATGAATAAATTCTTAATATTTCAAAAAAAGGAATGGATTTGAAAAACCAAGATAAATATGAATTAGACTGCCAGCACTCCTAGATGGTATAATCATTTTTTGTTTTAGTGAAGTGATCAGGTTGAGTGGGCAGGACATAAGCTTCCATTACCTTGATTACCGAAATTGCTGAACATTATGGCCCTCATTATGACATTGGCGGTCCCGCTTACTGCAGTGGTGACGGCCGCCAACATACTGTCGCGGAAAAGAACATCCGTTCGCCGTAATATGACACGTACACACTAAACCAACAGAATACTGCCACAAACACAAATCCACCAGATCAAAGGTAAGTGTTAAGCTGTTGGCACGGACACCCACACCGTCACGCTAACAAAACAACGCCCTCCACATTATGACCCACAAATCACTACAGCGGACATTAAACGGTGGTAAACCATAGGCGGTACACACTGGTGCAGTCAGAATGGCCACCCAAATACAAAACATAACAACATTGGCCAATACAAAAAACACACACCTGACACTAATACACACACCACACCCACCCACCAACAGCACTATAAAACACACACCCACATTACCCACAACCCTTTACGAACATGAAAAATACCCACGAAACAGACACACAAATCACAGACACAACTACACACACCACTAACACCCAGCCATCCGTTACGCACCTCACACCCCACCACATTATTCAACACACACTGCACAACACACACCACACAACACCCATATCCCCACAAAGGCACCCCCGTTTCACAGTTGAGGAGTTGCGGGTCATGGTGGACGAAATAATCAGGGTAGAGCCACAGCTGTTTGGAGCACAGGGCCAGCAAATATTCATTGCAAGGAAGATGGAGCTATGGCAGAGAATTGTGGACCGGGTGAACGCTGTGGGACAGCATCCAAGAACAAGGGACGATATCAGGAAGAGGTGGAACGACCTGTGGTGGAAGGTACTTTCCATGGCAGCAAGGCACCAGCTCCTGGGGTCAGTGGCAGTGCGAACACCGTTTCGGGGACATAGGCACAGGGACACTAGGAAGACAGCTGTGCGCTATGGGGAGGACAGGCTCAGGGAACCGACTATCCTGGAAGCACTCACTAAGGTCATGGGGGCTTACCAACAATCCCAGGACAAGATGGGCCAGATTCTTGCCACCACGCAGGAGGACCAGGGGCTGCAGGAGGTACACCATTAGGATATCAGGAAAGATTTGCAGGCCCTCATTACCACCATGGTCTCCATAGCAGGGGTGCTGGCTGACATGGGCAACATAATGAGAGAATATTCAGCAAACCAGCGGGTCCCTTCCACTAGCCAGTCAACTGAACAGCCCACCACATCTGCTGCAGCTAGTGAACAGGAGGCCCTACCACAGGACCCACAGGCTACAAGCACCCCTCCCCTTGCAGAAGGTGAACCACCCCGCAAACGGTCCCTGCGACCCAGACAGATGCCAGAGACACTTGCCAAGACGATGACCACCGCCAGGAAAGGAGACCCTCCTGAATGCCCCCTTTCTGTCCCACTCTGTCATCTTGCCCACTTTGAACTGCCTTTGTTCCCCTCCCTATGGCCCCTTGGACACTGGACCTACGCTACAAACAGACTGGACCAATGCCCTGGACTTACCTCTACCATCACACCATTCCATTGCACTATTCCATCTATAGATTTCACTGCAATAAACACCCTTGAAAACAACTTGAGTGATAGTGCTTTATGTGAAGAAAATGTGCAATTATGGTAACAGTTACATCTTGTGCAAATGTCCTGAACTCTGTGATAGCATACAAATACTGACCTGTAGCTGTCTGTAGTCATCACATCAGTACACAGTAGTTTAACACCAACATCTACAAAATGAGAAGGCATAGGTGACAGTCAGTTGAGATGCAAAGGAATTGACTGCCATCATGCTTAAGCCACATTGAAAGGATAAATAATCAGAAGAAGGGTCAGTTCCACTGTCTCACCTGTGTGTCATTTGAAGTACTGCCGTATAACTGATGTTCTGTTGTCCACATCCTCATTCTCTGCCTGCTCATCCTCACTGTCCTCAGGGTCCACTGCTGCCATACGGGCATTTCCACTCTCCTCCTCCTGCAGATAAGGCACATGTCGTCTGAGGGCCAGGTTGTGCAACATGCAGCATGCTACAACTATCTGGCAAACATTCTCAGGGGAGTAGCACAGGGATCCACATGTCACATGGAGGCATCTAAACATAGCCTTCAGGAGGCAGAAGTTACGTTCTATGATCTGCCTGGTTCACCCATGTGCATCAGTATACAGATTCTCAGCCCCTGTCATGGCATTCCTCACAGGGGTCAGGAGCCACAATAGGTTTGGGTAGCCAGAGTCACCTGCAAGTATTGAGGGACAAACATTAGCCTTACAAAATGGTATGGGGGATGACTCCTGAGGGCATACACTGACTTACAGTGGGTGGGGATTGTGGCTCACCTTTTAGCCACACCCTGTGTCTTAATAGTTGTGCCATCACATTTGGGATGCTGCTATTCCTCAGGACGAAGGCATCGTGCACCGACCCAGGATACTTGGCAGTGTCGTGAGAGATGTACTGGTCAGCCAGGCACACCATTTGCACATTGAGTGAGTGGAAACTCTTCTGATTCCTGAATACCTGTTCATTGTGCCGGGGGAACAAATGTAATATGTGTTCCGTCAATCACCCCAATAATATTTGGTATATGTCTCATTGCATAGAACCCAGCCTTCACAGTGGCCAAACCTTCCACTTGGGGGAAAGCGATGTAGCTGCACATGTGTTTGACCAAGGCAGACCAAACCCTTGCCAGCACTATTGAGAACATTGGCTGTGGCATTTCTTCTGCCAATCCCACTGTCACTTGGAAAGAACCAGTTGCCAGGAAATGGAGCACTGATAGAACTTGCACAAGAGGGGGATCCCAGGGGAATGACGGATAGCTGATATCAGATCAGGCTCCAATTGAGTACACAGCTCTGTGATTGTGGCCCTGTCCAGTCTATAGGTCAGTATCATGTGCCTGTCCTCCAGTGCAGCCAAGTCCACAAGGGGTCTGTACACTAGGTCTTGGATCCTCCTCCTATTCCTCAGCGGTGGTAGGTATATAAGGGACACAAGATTGAGTAGGGTGTCATAATCTGAACAATGGAACCACCACCTCACTGTACATAGAGCATGTATGTAATCAGACAATGTGAGTGCCAATGTATGCGCAATTTATAGCAATGACGCAGTTTCCTATTTCTGAATGTTGTTCACCACCATAAAATGTGTAAGTATGGACAGGTGGAAGTGATGTAGCTCCACCGGCATTGGGCATCATTGCAGAGGGCGTCTTGCACCGCTGTGCTATTCCTCATTGGCTAAAATGGGGCTCTATGGTGTACCATGTCCAATGGGGATCACTGGTGGTGGTGACGGTGTACACCGCCACAGACGTGACTGCCATTTTCTGTCTAAAACCTCACTTGATCCCTGAGTTTCCACAGGACAACAGCTCCACTGGGTGTGCTGCTGTGACCTGTGTCTGGATTCTGCCATGGGCCGTGTGACAGGAGAAAGGGCCCCAGGCTTCACTTCAGAGGAGTTAGAGCACCTGGAGGATGGGGTCCTACCCCTGTATGGACAGCGGTATGGGACCCAGACAAACAAGTGAGTACACCATGGGCATGATGCATGTGACAAGGTTGCATGGAGTTGTGTGTGCTAGCAGTGTGTAATTTGGGTGGCGGTATGTCTGGTGGTAGTGTACATGCAGGGCTCCGGGTGATGTGTCTGCCAATAGAGATGGAAATGGTATTTGTGGGCCATATGTGTGACAGGCTGGATTGAATGGTTAATGGTGTCCTCCTGTCTGTATTACTTCTGCAGGTCAGCGCCCATCAGAAGAAGGGATTGTAGTGTGCCATCGCCGAGGACGTGCAGACCCTGGGGGTCTGTAGTAGGCGGAGCACCCACTGTTGGAAAAGGTGGCAGGACCTGAGACGCAGGGCCCGGAAGACCACGGAGGCCCAGCTAGGGATGGCCTCCCAATGAGGGAAGGGTGCCCAAGGTTTCCGCCAGTCAGCCCAGTGGAAAACATGAAGCAGCAATGGACTCAGCTCCACATGGAGTAGAGTCCAATGCCATCATGCAGGGGGCCCCTCTAGCACCCTCGGAATGTTCACTGTCTGCAAGCCAACAGCAATGTTGTGAGCAGCGCATGGGCCTCCCTGTGGCCGCCAGCACTTGTTCTCCACTAGCCTTTTCATGGCAGTTCTATGGCCATGAAAAGGCTGGTGGAGAACATGATTGTAATCAGCACAGTGGTGCTGACTTCAGCGCCGCAGTGGCTGATTACAGCCACGACTACTGTTATCCGATCGTGATCAAAGATCCTGGTGGAGACGGCGGTCTTTTGACGGTCCGACCGCGAGGGTCGTAATGTGGCAGTCGGACATCCCTAACCCTGATTGGCTATTTTCATGCCATCCAAGATTGGGGGAAATTTATTGGAGTGGTAACCTTGCCTGATACACCTGAGGGGTGGTGCAGGCTCGGGATGGTCACTCCTCCTATCCATGCTAGTTTTCCCACTGGGTTTCCCACCTAAAGTGGTGACAAAACTGTTGGGCATCCATCTGCTGCTAGCAGCAGAGGAGGGCTTAGATTTCAAAGGTGATAAAGGATTTGAAGCTGACCGTTGGTGCAAGCTGCCTGCCTGGGGGAGGAGGTTTAACATCTCCACCCAGGAAAGGCTTTGTGTTCTGGCTCCTGAGAGCACAGGCTCTCACCCCAGAACAGAATCATGTCTAGTGGTAGCAGGCTGGTTAAGACCAGTCAGCAACCATGCCAGGGCTATTCCAATCCCACACTACAATCATTCTAGGTTTAGTTGTTTGATACCAAGGGTTCAAAGAGTCCATCATGTAGCTGGAGAACTCAGAATGACCAGTGTCCAGCACATGCATTTGCTATGGCTCCCCTGTACACTTACTATGTGTTAAGGTTTAGCAAAGACACAGTAGGGGAATATATGCTCATGCGCACATATGCCCTCACATGTATTATAGTGCACCCAGCCTAAGGGCTGTCAGGCCTGCCAGAGGGGTGACTTACCTATATTGCATGCAGTGTTAGTGGGTGTGGCACTCTGGGTGTGTGCCATGTTGAGTTTGCAACTTTCGATTCACCTTTGTCATGCACTTGCATGAGGCTGGTGTGGGGCCTCTCAGTGTGGCAAACTTGGGGCCTGATTTAAGAAACGGCTTGCACCCAGTTCTTTTTGTGTGCCTCTTAGCGCTCCCTAATGCCACCATGTATGCACTGCACATGGTGGTAGTTAGGGGAATTAGCGCCAACATTTTTGACACTTGGTCGGAGCTTTGCAGGGTTAGCTTGAAAAATGTTGACGCTAATCCTGCAAAGCCCATTGAGGCCCATTATGAATAATGGTGTGCCTTCATTTTTTATTATGGTGAAAAGATAGGTGTGCCTCTTATTGCCGCAACAGTAAGCAGACTCTTCTTCACATGAACAACAGCCTGGACACCTTTGGCCATTCTTCTGGGAAAGAGATCTGGCCCTGGGAACCTGTTTAGGAGGGGTCTAGGGCACATGCAGTTTGAAGCCAGGCAAAAAGTGGGGGGTTACCATGTCAAAAGAGGCCCATTCTCACATCAACACTTATTATTACTATTCTAAAACATTGCTACACAACAATGTAAATGCTACATTGATATTGATAATGGCAATACTGATTTTAAGTCACTTTGATTCTACTGGTTTCAGACTCCGATGAGTCAGTGTTGGCAATTTTGGAAATAATACAGCAGCTTGTCAATACATGCTTAATTGGTGCAAGAAGTCTGGTATAACCATTTTGAAGAGTAGTGGAAGAGCAGTGAGTCTCAATTAGCCTTTTTATTATTGCTGATTTTGACTGCTGGGTGGGTCTCTCTGTGCCCCAAGGATCTTTCTTAAAAGTTGTATTGATCTTTGTATCCCAACTATGGTGAAGATATTAAATAATACAGTTGAGTCATCCAATATTAAGCAACACAGTGTCAACAGAGTTAAAAGTAAAAAATATATTCAGGGAAAAAAGAATCATGTTGATAACTGTCAGGAAATCCTCGGTTTCTCTGGCTCCCCCTCTCCAGGTTTTGGGGGTTCTTTGAAGTTGGCGACACCCGCACAATCTGCACACTTCCTAATGGAGAGTTTCCTGGAAGCAAAGGTCTCTCAAAATGGCGGCCTATGAGAGTCAAGGTTGCCGCTCTAGTGTTGCAGATGGAGGAGCTCTTGTGGATAGCTGAGTGATGTGAATTGCGGGCATAGCTTCTGAAGTGGCGCACTTCACTGAGGAGATTTTGAGAGACAGAAGCCTTTCTTGAAAAGTCGTGCATTTGTTTTCCTGAGTTAATTGTTGAACTCACTCAAGTATTCTGAGAGAGACAGAATGAATTCTTAAGAGTTCCATTTTCAAGCCATAGATACCTTTACTTCCAAGAACATTCGTTTTAGTCATGAGAAAATAGTAAAGTGCAGGAAGAGCAGTATTTTCAAGAACATTCATTTTCTGTCATATTAAAAATAGTGAAGAACAGTTATTCTTAGAGCATTTGTTTAGTCCTGAGAAAACAGTACAGAGCAGGAAGAACAGTCACTTCAAGAACACTCGTTTTCTGGCATATGCAAAAGGTGAATAGCAGTAATTCCTAGAACATTCGTTTTAGTCATGAGAAAACTGTAAAGAACAGGAAGAGCAGTATTTTCAAGAACATTTGTTTTAGTCATGAGAAAAAACTGTGAAGAGATGTTTTTTCAAGAACATTCGTTTTCTGTCATGTGAACATTGTGAAGAACAGGTTTTCTCCTACAATACCCATTTTCAATCAAATCCAGTGTGCAGAAGGCGAGGAAAATAATATGAAAAAAGAAGCTGTATAATCTTATACCAAAAACCCCACAAGTAAAATTTGCATTCTAATGAAAGTGGATACATTGCTCTAGCTCCAGTAATCAGAACTAATTTATTGAACACTGTACATGCAGGTCATTTAGGCATGATACTTAATGATAAGACTAAGGGAATTATATCAGTGACTTTGCATGGACATGGATGTTGAATTCAAGGTAAAGAGCATTAGTGTGTGCAATGATACCATTAGAACTGCCAGAAGGACCCTGAGAGAAAGTGTGCTTAGATTTTCTTAAAACTCTTCATGTTCTCTCACAATATCAACATTTTGAAATGAAATTGACAATTATTTCTGAAGATGGGTATAAATTAGATTTTTCAGAAACCTGGATTTTAGAGGTAGAATACTGTAACAGATGTGATGGTCAAGAGAAAGTTGGCCAACAGTGTTGGCTTTGGGAGAAATTCACATGTCAGTGTAATGTGATCAAGTGTCTCATTAATAAGGTGTTGGGTGGAGTGTATGTATAGTAAAAAAAATATGAAGGTTTCTTTATGCACTGCCATGAAAGAAATGTAATGGACATACACAGCACATCACACTCAACCATTCTATATCACCTTTGAGGCTTTTATGAGGCATAAGAGAATTGCCAAATTTACCTCCTGCTAGTATCCCTTAGTCAAAGTTTAAACTGAGTGTAAGGAATGAAAAGAAAATAGATGCTAATGATAATAGAAAGGAAAAAGAAAACAAGTAAGAGGATATATGATGTATTACATTGTGTTAAGGAGGTGTAGGTGAATGTTGAAGTAACAATGGGTGACATAATGAGGTTTATATTAACTGATAATGTAATGAAAAAAGGAGTTTCAATATAGGTTGTCAAAGCTATTAAAAGAGGTTCCAGATCAGTTGCATGTCTGGAGATGGATTTATAGTGGTATAAATAAATAGTGGTGAAAGGTGTTCAGGCTGTTGTTCATGTGAAGAAAAGTCTGCTTACTGTTGAGTCAATAAGAGGCACACTGATCTTTTCACCATAATATAAACTTAAGGTTTCCACAGAAAATGGAGATGTGTTTATGTGTACATTTCTAGTACTTCAACAGCACAGAATTGCCTGATTTTAAAACAAACATGATTGTTGTTATAGCGGTTACTTATTTACTATGTTTTATTTTTAAAGGAACATATAATGTTGTGCTCCATTTTGAGTGTGGTTTGCCTTTCATTCTAAAGTAATGTACTATTTGGTTCTTATCTGTAGAGTATCAGGATTGTGACTATGATCTGTATTCTATGTTGGAAGTAGTTTATCAGGATCCTTTGACTCTAATTGTTCCTGGTAGTTTGAGGACTTCTGGCCACCCATTGCTGTTCAATCTGCTGGTTCTTCCATTTATGATTAAGTTACTAATAAATCAGCTTCCTTTTCTTTCCGAAGAATCCCCTCCTTTTTTACGAAAATATCAGTAACTTCTTTAAGAAAGTTAAAGTGAACGTTACACTGCATCCCCAAAGAAAGTTGCAAATTGGCACTCAAATGTTTACTACGTTTTATAAGGGTACATATTTTCACTCATTGCAGTATGTGACAAAACAGAAATACAGTTGAAAAGTTGTGTCAATCACAGGTTTTCCAATTAATTCCCAGAAATGATTTTTTAATTCCTTTCTGCAGGGCATTGCCATTTCCAATTGCACAGTTAAACACTGTGAAAAACCTGCTCCTTTGTGCTATGTAATAATTTATTTTTCTTACTTTTTTCCTCCACAATTTTTTTTTATCTCTGTGAAGAAACCCGTTAACCTACATTTCCAAGAGGTTTGGGGGGTGTCCCATCAACTTTAACCTGTAAACAGAATCATATATTTTCTTGATAAGAATAAATCATTGACCATTTCCTTAGTGGAATGGATCTAGAGGTATTTGTGGATATCCAAACACCATGTATTTCACAAGCACTCATGGCTAACCATGTCTTCTAAAACACACTCTTCACCTGGTTATTTGGGTTTATCCTTGCGTAACATTTCATGATTATGGGATGAAATCACAAGAAAGATTAAGGATTCATGACTATGAGATGCACTTTTATGAATGCCTTGCATGGCTAGATACAACAATTATGCTTGTAAGCCTGATTTGTGTAGTGCTAAGCCACACAGTAGCACCTCTTTCTTAGACATGTGTTTATGTTCACTGGCATGTGCATCAGAATAATACATGGATGTTGATGACAAATTGTATTGTTTTGTGTAATCATGCACATGTGCAAATGTTTAAATGATGTGAGAAAGTGATGGAAGACACCCTGGTTATCAGTGTTTGTAATGAATGAGTAGGGTGTTCAGTGTGTGCTTAGTTCCCACTGTTAACACGTCCCTTTATGATAATTTATTACACATCAGGACTCGTTTTAGGCCAATGAATCTTTTGACCCAGTTGAGAGACACCTTAGGATGAGATAGCTAATCAATATGTCAATCAATACATCAATAATGTCATCAATATTTATCACGACAATGCATTTCACTTTGGTGAAAGTCATTAATCGATTCAAGACGCTACCATGACCTTTCAGCCATGAATAACCACACCAGTTTAATAGAATTTTATACGTTTTATTCCCTATTAATTACAATCTAAAAGCAAATGCTTTAATCTCAACACCAAGAAACATAATAGCATAGTCACTATATGGCAACTTTGGTAAGATTTCATTAAAACGAGAATCACAAACATCAGAACATAACACGGCATGAACATAGATCAAATTCAAGAGAGTGCCAATAACGCGTCAGTTCAACAAAACATAGTCTTGGTCGTTTGTCTATTTGCGCCAGTCTTGGGAAACAACTGTCCTAACCACTGATTAGCATTCACATGTTGGGCTTCATGCAAAACAATTTAGAACACTAATTGAAAAACATCTAGCTAAGGTCTCTGTCAAAAATAAGCAGTTGGTACCTAGAAAGGAAAAGCAAATAGACAAATCACAAATGCATTGTCATAATTACCCTCCAATGTTTAGATAAGCGCACAGGTTCAGTCTTCGTCTTCAGGACATCAGTCAATTCGCCATCAGTCAGAACTCAGCTCCGGGGCAAAAAGGGCACTTCCCTCATAAGGAGGTAAAGTGTAAATGGACAAATCTAAGGGCGAGGATGGTTTTAAGTAAAGCAACAAGTCACCAAGCAGAGTGACAAAGTTTCTCCATAAAATCAATAGCATTCCCTACCTAATTCCCCTTTGGCTCCCTGTGTCATGGGTTTTTATCACTTTTCCATTGTACATTCCCCCAAACATTTATTGGACATTTGTTATACCCCACTATCTTGAACCAATCAGAAAATACATTAGGTAACCTAACTCTTCACCCCATATTATTTTACAAGTCTTTGATTGGTCTCCATAATTGACGTCTTCAGAGGAGGCACGTCCGGTATGATTTCATCTTTCTGTAATTCTTTGCACATTTTTTGGTCAGCAGTTCCATTGTCTTCACCAGTTTGAATGACCTTGTACATTACATTAATCTACACTGTTTCAGTTTGTTTTTAACATTTATTCTGCAAACAAGAAAAAGGCTATGAGAACGGATCTAACATGGTTACATTTGTCCTCTAGTTTGAAGGAAAAGGAACATATGGGGTCGTGTCCTTTTATGAGTCAGCACAGTGCAAAATAGAAAAATACATTTAATATGAGAGCCAAGCAGCTAAGCTTCGGCTCATGCTAACTTAAGGCCTATGAGGATTTCAGCACAGATTCAATAATGCCGTCATTAGTACAAACTTATTAAAACACAATATAAACATTTTAGTCATCATTATCAGTCTACGTATACATTGGTGGCCACGCCTCGTGGTCACATTTCAAGTGCACGTTTTAAGCAAAATAATTATTATAGTTTTTATGCAGCATTATCACACATTAATTCATAAATATTTCATGTTAATATATATTATATAAGTTACCCTCTCTCACCACAATGGTCATCTCTGCATCCATTCTACAAATATGTTTGGAGAGCTCATGCACCATCAGCACCATATGGCACAGATACGTATTACAATGCGGGAGCTAATAAGGTGGTTTTACATCCTGAAATGAAAACCTGCAGAGCCACCTTCCAAGGTACACTGGACTCCTGATGTGGTGATACCTGGCTGATGTATTATCTCACCATTATGAAATGTCTCCTAAGGAAAGGGAAATTATGTGGAAGTTGGGGTTTCCACACTTCTTTCCAAGTCTATTTCCATCATTCCATACTGTTTTCAAGCACATATTCTGCCAGATTTTACCTGATGAAATATGTCCTCATGTGATCTTCTACCATGGATACAGTAACAATGCAATTCTAGGATAACCAATCAGGTGGAAACTCCTGTTTATGCCCAAATCAGTAATTAAGTAGTTACTCGGATTGAGGGCCATATTATTGAATGGTGCATGAGTGAACATTCCTACAGAGTTGTTCTGTAGCAAATAAGTATTCAGTGCCTTTTCTGTGATTAGGATATGCTAATGGGATGTGTATTATTATGTTGTAGATCAATGGAATGCGTGCATTACTTGAATGGTAGTTACCATGACTGCTGCACTGGTGTGTATTGGTGCTACATGGGTCAGAGGGTATATGCTATTCTCAGCAAGCATGCTAATTCATGATTGTTCAAATACTCCAAAAAAGCATGTTTGTTTGATTGTGTTAGTGTGGCATGTTGTACATTCAGCAGTGATGTGATTGCATACACACCTAAATGCTTCACAAATGTGAATTCATGTGGTGTTTCCTAGTGGGGCATCTGTTGTTTTCCATGGTGCAGTTCATCCGCAAGTACAGGAATGCAACCCTGATTTGTGTTTTCGCACAGCAACCTAGTGATAGATACAGTAATCTCAAAATGCTGCACAAATATGTTCTTCTATGTAGTGCGTTGCTGTGCAATGTATTTTACTGGAAAAGAAAGCACGTGTGAGAAGGTCCTAGTGTGCAGTGTATTAGTGTGTGGTGCATATTAGGACAGGTGCTGTCTTGGGGTAATGGTACCCAAGTGCGGGTTGACAAGTGCTATGCTTATGTGCACTCATGCAACATGGGTTAGGGATCCTGATGGTGATATGAATGCATGAAGGATTAAATGGTGTAAGGGTGTGTGGGGGGTGTATTGATACCTATCAGCAGGAGGGCCGTAGTTAGCACATGGTAGCAAGGATACTCCATCACAAACATGGCAGCTGTCCTATCTTCTGTATTACAAGTGCATTATAGGCTATGGAGTCAGCAATGTGGCAGATGGGATCTCTAGTAAATTATGACCGTGTACCTTGGTGGCTGAACTCTAAACAAGACTCATAGTTGTTAGTCAAAGGCAAAGGCTCTCTTTTCTGCATTGCTTTCGGAACAGTACTATGTTCTGTATTCAGATACCACTAGGCAACTTCTGGTCCATGAATATGGCCCGAAATATCGTTTTGATTATTCAATTTATAAAGAAATCCTGACAAGAATTGATTACAACACTGCTTTAGGGATGATTTAGTATTTGACTGATGGATCCCCCCATCCACTTTATTACAAGTTCTTTATATTCTATGGTACTTGTTATACAGGAGACAGGATATTCGTCACAGTTGTGATGGAGTAACCCATCTGCCAAACTCAAAATCAGGCCCTCAATCGATTTTGGGCACCTGCAGCTCCAGTGAACTCTTAAGACCATGCTAAATGTTGTTGGTGCTGTTTTGAGCTATTTAACTTTCATGTTAATAAAGCGCTAATTTCTGGACATCAAAGGTTATCTTTTGAATAGACAATACAGTGTAACCTTATCTATCCTTGTGCTATCGTGGCAGCATGCTATACCTTTTAGGTTTCTGTATCTTACTTGAAAGCAATAAGAAACTACTGGAAACTTGTTTTACTGCATTATGATGTGATTATAGGGAACAATCAAATTATACAGGTATATGAAATGATACATCAAGTCTGCCTATATGATGACTTGCAGGAAATTATTACACATTTTTTGACCAGGTGTTCCTTCTATCAGGGTATAAGGCGAATCTAGCCTCTCATTACTGACTCAATACAGGTATGAGGTCATTTGTGAAAGCTAGCCTGACGTTTGCCATGATATGCAGTTTCCATTACATAGGTATGCTTCTTTCATCTTTATGGCATGGACATTGTAAGACATAAAAATGAAATATTTATCAAATGCAGATATGTAGACAGTGTTTACTGCTTCACCAAGAGCATAAGAGTAATGAACAAATTGCTATAATATGTACAAAGTTGACATATTACACATCTAAGGCCCATGTAGATTTCTAAATCCATAGCGCCTGCTTGCGCCATTCCAGAGTGCCAGCCAGGTGCCATATTAATGGAATGGTTGACAGTGGCACAAAGGACAGGCTAGCTTCTACAGAAAACATGCTAGCCGGGGAGGGGGAATGGCAGGAGGGGAAAAGGCGTTAGTGGGCCAGGAATTACACTAGGCTGGTTAGCGGCAATAAATATGCCGCTAACCAGCCTAGAGTCATTTCCTGATGCTCTACCACCCAAACATGACTCCTGTCTACATAAAGACAGGAGTCATGCTCACCACCACAATGGCCAGCCCAGGGGCCCAGTGGTCATCATACCCAGTGCCAGGCAGGGGGGCCCATGTAAGGGGCCCCCATGGCACTGAAAGAAATATACAAATGTACTTACCTCTACGTACCCAGGATGGGGTCCCTCATCCTATGGTGTCCCTCTGGTGTGGGTGGGGTTGTTCCTGGGGCTTGGGGTGGGCCCATTCCATGGTGTTTTGCCATGGAAATGGGTCCACAGGTCCCCTAACACCTAGTCAGACCGAGGCGTTAAATAATGGTGCTACGAAGAATTAGCACCATTGTTTGGGTCTGCCTACTCCTTGTGTGTCATTTTTGCGCCAGAATATAAATAAGGCATTAGGGGGTTAGCACCATATTGTGGACAGGAATGCCTACCTTGCATCTAATTAGCGCAAGGTAGTTTGCCGCATCCACATTATGGCACTAAGCTCTATATTTTGAGGCTAGACGGGTCCAGCATCAAAATATAAATATGGAGTTAACTTTGCACCTTTGTCACGTCAAAATAAATGACGCTAAAATGGCACAAAGCAAGTATGAATATGCCCCTTTGTTTCTAAATCTTGTTTTATATGCTGTGTGTAAATGTGTTGCATATACAAACGCCATAGATATTCTACTCACAATTGTTCTATTGAATATCGAACACACAAATATTATGATACATAAATATTGACTCAAACATATCGAGAAACACAATATTGACTTTACATTGATCTAAGTAAAAGACAAAAGTAGCACAAATCATTAAGCCAGCTATAAAGTATCACAAATAAAATATATCCTTATTCAAAATATAGAAAATATAGAAATAGTCTAAAAGAGATAATACTGTAACAATTATTGGCAAAGAATTATAATAAATACTTATATACCTAAATAAACCAGTAAACAAATTAAAGCCAAAAAACATACACCTTAATTACTGTACACTAATCAATGAACAAGCCCCAAATTGTTTTCAAAATTTGAAAATTAGCAATCACATTGAGAAGAAAAGCAGTTAGTAAACCATCAAAAAGAAACACACTATAAAAGAAATGACAAAATACTTTTGTGCCTGCACCTTGCAAATAAGACACTAACCTGCCACATCGTACAAATAAGACAATACAACTTCCACAAAAAGTAAGTAACATTATTAAAACATTTAGGGGATCATTACGACCTTGGCGGCCGGCGGTAAGTTGGCGGTAACACCGGCAATTATGACCGTGGCCCCTCCACGTTCCCGCCAGGATTCCGCCTGGCGGTCATAATCCCCAGGGCAGCGGTGCATGCACCGCTGCCCTGGGGATTATGAGTCCCCAACCGCCAGCCTGTCTGTGGCGGTACACACCGCCATTGAAAGGCTGGCGGGAAGGGGACTAGGGTGCCCCTGGGGGCCCCTGTACTGCCCATGGACTTGGCATGAGCAGTGCAGGGGCCCCCAGGCATAGCCCGTCGCGCATTTCGCAGTGAGATGCACGACGGGTGCTACTGCACCCGCTGCACATCAGCATTGCCGCCGGCTCTATTATGAGCCGGCAGCAATGTTGATGTGACATTTCCGCTGGGCCAGTGGACGGTAACACTGTTACCGTCCGCTGGCCCAGTGGAAATGTCATAATAGGGAGCCAGGAATACCGCCGGGGTCGTAATGACCCCCTTAAACACCATGGGGGTCATTACAACATTGGCGGTAAAAGCTGCTTACCACCGTGCAGAAGACCGCCAAAACACCGCCGCGGCTGCGGAAAACCGCCACAGCTATTATGACCCACATCTCGGAATCCGCCGAAATTCAGACACCCACACAAGTCCGCCACACCAAAGGTCAGTGATAAACTGGCGAAAAAAAATCCTCCACCGTCACGGCAACAGAAACACGCCCATGCTATCACGACCCACGAATCCACGCGGCGGTCTTACAACCGCGGTATTCCATTGGCGGTACACACCGCCGCGCTCAAAATACACACACATCTCCAAAACACCGCCACATTGGACAATTCCAAATACACACACCTGATACACATACAAACACCACTCCCACACACCCAACACAATACAAAACACACACCCACATCACCCACAAACCCCTACGACCAAAAATTAGAGACGAAGGCGACAGAGAGAGCACAGCAATAGACAACCCCACCACACAGAGGCACACAACACCATCACCCACACAACATCCACGCACAAAACACCACACACCACTACACATCACCACACTCATCACCACATACACTACTCCATACATCACCCACGCCACCCCATGGCACGCCAAAGACACCCCAGGTTTTCGGAGGAGGAGCTCAGGGTCATGGTGGAGGAAATCGTACGGTTAGAGCCACAGCTATTTGGCTCACAGGTGCAGCACACCTCTATAGCTAGGAAGATGGAGCTATGGCGAAGAATAGTCGACAGGGTCAATGCAGTGGGACAGCACCCAAGAAATGGGGAGGACATCAGGAAGAGGTGGAACGACCTACGGGAAAAGGTGCATTCCGTGGTCTCCAGGCACAACATCGTGGTACAGCGGACTGGCGGCGGACCCCCACCTCCTCCCTCACAACTAACAACATGGGAGGAGTCGGTGGAGGAATGGACACTGGTAAGTCTAATCTTAACTATCATATCTCCCACCCTACCTGCATGCTATCACACACCCTCACCGCCTCCCCTATCACTCAAACTCCTCACTAATGTAGCAATAACACAAACCACCCATTCCAACACCAAGCCCTGCATGCAAAACCAAAGCATGGACACCCATCACTAAAGCTTGCCCACTGCACATACTCATAACACCCCCTAACCATCATCACACAAGCCCACACACA
Organism: Pleurodeles waltl; assembly: GCF_031143425.1. Classification (NCBI taxonomy): domain Eukaryota; kingdom Metazoa; phylum Chordata; class Amphibia; order Caudata; family Salamandridae; genus Pleurodeles; species Pleurodeles waltl. Next base: position 1,657,742,617 of record NC_090444.1, on the reverse strand, counting down.
GGAATGCTAGCACTGGGGTACACGCTCACCCACCCATTGCACACCATGAGACACACACAGATGCAATAATCATGGTTTTATACCCCTGCAGGACCACTACCTAACGTCACCAGACAGGAGGGTCCAGACATCTCTACCCCACCCACAGAAGAGGCCCACAGTGATGACAGCAGCTCTGGCCAACTGGATCCAGATGACCAGCCCGGACCATCGTGGGCCTCGGGACAGTCGGTTCCCCTCGCACAGGCACAGCCCAACACTGACCTTCCACCCTCTGGTAACATCAGCACAGCACCCACCCAGCGGGCCCATACCTCCGTACCCAGGACACGTCAATCAGCTGTGTGTCCACCACTATAGGGAACCCAGGATAACCCACCACCCCAACAACAACAGGGACCTGGGGGCAGTGGTAGTGGGCACACGGTCCAGGGGACAGAGGCCCAGGAACACAGGGGAACTGGGAGGGCTGTTGTGCGACAGGGGGCGGACAGGCCAAGGGAACCCACTCTCCACTAGGCCCTCTCCTCCATCATGGGAGCATACCACCACTCCCAGGAGACGATGGCGACGGTCCTGGCCAAGTTTCAGGAGACCCAGCGCATGCAGGAGGAACAGTATTTGGGGTTCAGGGAGGAGCTCAGAAGCATCAGCTCCGCCCTGGGCACCATCGTAGGGGTGCTGAAGGACATACAGAACACCATGAGGGACACCGTGGCACTCCAAGGGGCCCCTGACACTAGCCTGGACGATGAACTGCCCACCACCTCCGCCGGCGCTAGTGGACAGGACGCCCCGCCACAGGACCACCACACCAGCACCCCACCCCCTGCAGACGGAGAACCACCCCGCAAGCGGTCCCTGAGATCCAGGAACGGGACAGAGCAACATGGCAAGACCCCCGCCAGGAAATGAGACCACCCTGATTGTCATTCCACTGTTCCACTTTGTTACCCTGTCCAGATTGGAACTGTTCCAGCTCCACTTCCTATGCCCATATGGGCAGTGCACATGTGAGACTAATAGACTGGACTCTGCCATGGACATTCCTCCACCATCACCCATCACCATTTTGCCACCCCCTCCAATAATTAGCACTTCAATAAACACCCTTGAACCACAAAACAAGCTGGAGTCAGTCTGTGATTATGAAAATGTGTATTAACTATGACAATGGCCAAATCCGTTCGAAAATGTAATGTCAACATACCTATGTCACACATCACAAGTCCATGAAGGATTCAAGCAGATGACACATGTTGGTAACCACACCTGTGAAACCGTAATGGAAATGTACCACTCAGTTAGCAAATACTGCTTTAAATTGACAGACAGGATAGAGGTAGAAGTGTGAAAGTAAATGTAATAGTAAAGAAATTTATCTCACCTGTGTGTCACTGGAAATATTGCAGTATGACAGAGTCCCTGTTATCAATGTCTTCTTCCTCTGCTTCCTCCTCATCACTGTCCACAGGCTCCACAGCTGGCACAACACCTGCATCTGGACCATCCTCCTGCAGAAACGGCACCTGGCGTCGCAAAGCAAGATTGTGAAGCATAGAGCAGGCGATGATGATCTAGCACACCTTCCTTGGTGAGTAGACTAGGGAACCACCTGTCATATGGAGGCACCTGAACCTGGCCTTCAGGAGGCCGAAGGTCCGTTCAATCACCCTCCTAGTCCACCCATGGGCCTCATTGTAGCGTTCCTCTGCCCTGGTCCTGGGATTCCTCACTGAGGTCAATAGCCATGAAAGGTTGGGGTAACCAGAGTCCCCTAATAGCCACACCCGGTGCCTCTGGAGTTGACCCATCACATAAGGGATGCTGCTATTCCACAGGATGTAGGCGTCATGCACTGAGCCAGGGAACATAGCATTTACCTGCCAGATGTACTGGTCTGCCAAACATACCATCTGTACATTCATCGAATGATAACTCTTCCGGTTCCTGTAAACCTGTTCACTCCTGTGGGGGGGGGACCAAAGCCACATGGGTCCCATCAATGGCAGCTATGATGTTGGGGATGTGTCCCAGGGCGTAGAAGTCACCTTTCACTGTAGCCAAATCCTCCACCTGAGGGAAAACAATGTAGCTCCTCACGTGTTTCAGCAGGGCAGACAACACTCTGGACAATACGTTAGAAAACATAGGCTGGGACATCCCTGATGCCATGGCCACTGTTGTCTGAAATGACCCACTTGCTAGGAAATTGAGTACTGACAGCACCTGCACTTGAGGGGGGATACCTGTGGGATGGTGGATTGGTGACATCAGATCTGGCTCCAACTGGGTACACAGTTCCAGGATTGTGGCACAGTCAAACCTGTAGGTGATGATTAAATGTCGCTCCTCCATTGTCAACAGGTCCACCAGCGGTCGGTACACCGGAGGATTCCGTCATCTCCTCACATGTCCCAGCTGACGGTGCCTAGGAAGGACAACAGCGACCACAGAGTCAACCAATTCTGAGGTATGTACTCACAGCTACACAGAACACGACACAAAATACAAAAATGTTCCTGTATGTGTGTTGAGTCCAGGCCTAGGTATGTGTGACACAGTTGAAAATGAAGCCATGTGGGTCACTGAAATGGTGGATGTCTGACCTCTAAAGTGGGACAATGGGATGTGAGGTAACTGCACAGGCGTTGTACACCGTCGCGGTAGTCGGTCGAAGTCCGCGGCGCAATGCTGCATTGGTTAACATTGGACCCTATGGGTCCCAGGAGCCAATGACGAAGTGCGCCGGCGGTGATGATACGTGCCGCCGCGGACGTCACCACCGCGGACGTGACCACCATTTTCTATCTGTTCAATCACTCAATACCTGATCTTCGACAGGAGAGGACCTACACTGCAAGTGCTGCTGTGACCTCGGTCTAGAAGAGACAATGGCTCGTGCGTCTGGGGAAAGGGCCCCTGCCTTCACTGCACAGGAGTTGGAGAAGCTCGTGGACGGGGTCCTCCCCCAGTACACACTACTCTACGATCCTCCAGACCAACAGGTGAGTACATAGGGTGCAAGTTGTATGGGCTATGCCTGGTTGGAGAGGGCTGGAGGAAGGGGCAGAGTAATGCGAGCATGAAGGACTGTGAATGCATGTGCCACATGGCAAGGGTAGGGATTTGGGCCACTCACTTCGACGGTGCAGTTGTTAAAGACTTCTCTTCTTCCCCTGTACATTTCATGTAGGTCAGCGCCCACCAGAAGAAGGATATATGGCGTGCCATCGCCAAGGAAGTCCGGACCCTGGGGGTCCACCAGAGACAGAGCACCCACTGCCATAAAAGATGGGAGGACATTGGCCGCTGGAGCAAGAAGACGGCGGAGGCTCAGCTGGGGATGGCCACCCAACGTGGGAGGGGTGCCCGTCGCACCATGACCCCCCTGATGTTCCGGATGCTGGCAGTGGCCTACCCTGAGTTGGATGGGCGCATGAGGGCATCACAGCAGACACAAGGGGGTGAATACACTCACAATTTCATGACTTTGCGCGCAGTGGAGGGGTCTGGGTGGGGGAGGAGGGCTGTGGGTTTCCCCAGGCCAGGGCGAGTTCCGTAGGCTAGGCCCCCCGTAATGCAAGCAATGTGCCACTCCATCCCACCTCTGTAGAGTGCCAAAAACAGGTATACATGCCCCTGTGTCATCTATGTGGGCAGATGACACTCATAGGCAAGTAGGCCATATCCCAGGAACTGCATCTGTAGAGGCCAAGAGCACGGCGTAGTGCATGGAGCTGCTGTGTCTGTATTGTCCGCCAACGGTCGCGGTAAGCCATGCACTCAACCTGTCTTTCTTCTGTTTCCCCACCCCTTTTTGTGGTCTCCCTGTTCTTTTGTGCATCAGCATCATCAGGCGGAGGTACAGGGGCACCGGAGCACGAGGGAGCTGCGTCCCACATGGCCATGGAGGGCCACACCACGGACTCCGAATACACCAGTGGGACGGAGGGCAAGAGGAGCTTCACAGCGGTCAGCGGATCAGCAACCAGCGACACGGACTCGTCCTCCGATGGGAGCTCCCTTGTGGTGGCGGCACCATCTGTGCCCCCCACTTCTACAGGTACAGCCGCCACACCCCCTACCAGCACCGCCCTCCCAGCAATCCCTCAGCCTTCGGCCCGTGCCCGCTCATCCAGGAGGGTGAGCATCACCTTCGCCCCAGGCACCTCAGCCCTGCCCCGTCACCCCTGCTGCCCTCAGTGAGGAGGCCATTGACCTCCTCAGGTCACCCACTGTTGGGCAGTCTACCATTGTGAATGCCATCCAGGGTGTAGAAAGGGAGTTGCAACACACCAATGTATTCTTGGAGGGCATTCATTCTGGTCAGGCTGCCCATCATCGAACCCTGCAATCTCTGGCCTCAGCACTGATGGCAGCCATTGTCCCTGTGTCTAGCCTCCCCCCTCCAACTTCCTCCACCCAGACCCAATCCTCTGTACCCCAGCCTATCGCAGGCACACCATCAGACCAGCCTGCACACACCTCACCAGACAAGGGCAGCTCAGGCATACACAGGCACCACACATCCCACAGGCACTCACACAAGCATCACCCACATAGAGACACAGCAACATCCACTGCCTCCACTGTGTCCCCCTCCTCGTCGTCTCCCTCCCAGTCTCGTCTACACTCTCACCTGCATGCACTACCACAACAGCCACTAGGACTCGCACCAGAATACCCAGCACCACACCCCGCTCACCTGCACTCAGCACCCCCACTACCATTTACACGTCCCCTGTGTCCTCTCCCAGTGTGTCTGTGACGCCCCTCCCAAAGTACACAAACGCGGGCACACACACACCCAACATCCATCCACCTCACGACAGCCTCCAGAACATGCACCAGCACCCAAATCACCCAAAGTTACACCTCCTACAACCACTTCCTCTTCCTCCACTCCCAGACCCCCTCCAGCTACCCGTCCCAGTGTTCGTCAGAAATTTTTACTGAGCTGCAACCTTGACCTCTGTCCCATCACCCCCCCCTCTAATTCATAGGTCCCGTATTAGCACCTCAGCCAAAAAGATTCCGGTACCAGTGGTGCCTGTTTGAGGTATGTGGAGTGCACCGGGCACCAGGGCAGCCAGTGTGACACGGAGCCAAAGCACTGCCAGTCCACCCCTGTGAAGCATCAGAAGTTGGACAGTGCCCGACGGGAGAGGGGGAAGACACTTGCCGGCAAAGCCGCCCACAATGGTCCCAAGGTGGTGAAGGGGCAGAAGAAGCCTCCAAAGTCTGGGACGAGCAGCACGGCGGAGAAGGCCGCCATACTCCCCACTGCCCAAGACGCCACCGCCAGCCCCATCGTCACTGGTCAGGAGACCACCGCCGGAGTCAGTGCCCAGGAGGGCAGCACTATTGTCACTGGTCAGGAGACCACCGCCAGAGTCAGTGCCCAGGAGGGCCCCGGCAGCCACAGCCCCGCTGGGCAATGAGGGACCGCCATGGCACACACCGCAGCACAGGTCAGAGATAGCAAAGTCAAGCACCGCTGAACAGGGCAAAGACCGCCATGGCAAGCACCGCTGAACTGGGCAAAGACCGCCATGGCAAGCACCGCTGAACAGGGCAAGCACCGCCAACTCAAGCACCGCTAGCCCATGAGTGGCAGGGGCAGTGACACAACAGGGACCGTCACGGGGTGAGTGATGCACTCTGGGCACCAATCCCCCTCCAGAACCAGTGGAGACATGCATCCACTCCATTTATCCTTGACAGGATGAAGCACTCTGAGCACCAGTCCTCCTCCAGAACCAGTGGAGACATGCATCCACTCCATCTATCCTTGGCAGGATGAAGCACTCTGGGCACCAGTCCCCCTCCAGAACCAGTGGAGACATGCATTCACTCCATCTATCCTTGGCAGGATGAAGCACTCTGGGCACCAGTCCCCCTCCAGAACCAGTGGAGACTGTTAGCCACTTGAGAGACTTTGGCTTTGCACTCCCCAGGATGGTACAGTGGGCAACCCACCCACTGTAGAGACTTGTGAGACTGTGGCTTTGCACTCCCCAGGATACAGCAGTGGTCAAACCACCCACTGTAGAGAGTTGTGAGACTGTGGCTTTGCACTCCCCAGGATTCAGCAGTGGGCAAACCACCCACTGTAGAGACTTGTGAGACTGTGGCTTTGCACTCCCCAGGATACAGCAGTGGGCAAACCACCCACTGCAAAGACTTGTGAGACTGTGGCCTTGCACTCCCCAGGATACATCAATGGTCATGGAGCCCTGTCGTGGATCTTGCCTGGTGTAGTCATCCGGCTGAGGTGCCCCCCCTTCCCTTCCCCCTGAGGTGCCTGTTGTATTTCTATCTGATGCCCCTGCAGTGTTCTCTCCGTTCCAGGACAGGTATCGTGGGTGGGCCTCGCCCATGCATTTTGGGCCCAGTGGTCCACGGACATTGAAATGTACATACCTGTACTACTAATCGTGATGTATATATTTGGAATGTATATATATTGATGTATATATGAGCTAACTGTTTTTTGATGCATTACAATGGTTGAACTCATTTCCTTTTGTCTTAGCATTCTTCTGGGGGGTTTGGGGGTTGTTACTGTGATGTTCAAAAATGCATTGGTGTGTGTGTTGTAGTGGGTGAGGGTCGGGTTGGGGGTGGGGGTGTTGCATGTGTGTGTCCGTGACTTTTGCCTCCCCCCTCCCCTATGTCGTAGGTGCAGTACTCACTGTTTTCTTCGGTGACGCTGTTGATGATGTTCGTAGAGGAGCAGGAAGACAAGCGCAGGGAGTATTTGGAGTTCCGGCTCCATGGTGCCCTCCTTCCTCGTGGAGTTTGTTCAGGTGAGCGTTTTCCCATTGAAATGTCTGTTTCCGCCGTGTTTTTATCCACGGTGAATCCGCCCCGGAAAAGGTGGCGGATTGGCCTGTTGTAATACTGTGGGCGGTACTTTGTCTTCTGCCTGTCTGTTGGCGGTGATCGCCGCGCTGCTTGTCTGTACCGCCGTGGCGGTCGGAGTGTTAAAGTGGCTGTCTATGTTGGAGGTTTCCGCCACGGTCATAATTCCCTTTTTTGTTCCGCCGGCCTGTTTGAGGTATTACCGCCGCTTTAACACCGACCGCCAGGGTTGTAATGACCCCCCATGTCTCTTAAAAAAACAACTTCTAATATATTCCTACCCAAACAAATAAATCTAATCATACTTTCTATATTTTCTTATCACACCACCAATGCTACAAAAAATCTGAAAAAAATGTTAAATGAAAAATACTTAAACTACAAAAGGTCCAAACCACAAAGTAACAAAAGCAAAAAGAGAAAACTGCAAAATGTAAGCAAACATGACCAAAAAGAAGTATATTATATTTATTGGTAAGTAATGAAGACAATACATAACTAATTTTATTTACGATCGCCAATATATTTTAAATTATATACAGAAATCAACAAGTACAATATAGCACAGAGTCTCAGAAAGAGATACCTCTGCTTACATACCTAGAATACACCTACAGCAGAGAGCGTACGAATGTGCAAACGTACAAACGTACAAACCTAATCACTGGAAATCCACGAAATATTATTTCAACAGTTGATATGGAAGGGCCTTGATGTTAAATTGATGTTGCAAATGCAATTAGCATAACCACCCACCAAACATGGTTGAAATGGAGGTCCACAATATAATTCAAGAGTCAAAAGAACTACCCACTGTATTGCACTACTACACCCACTACCTAATGTAAAAAAGAACTATACCCAGAAACAGGAGTAGTGAAAGAATAGCAAATCTACACCAGAAATGTTCACTGAAATACACACCCCAGAATATCTAACTATAACACATCTTATACAGGACTTCATCTTATATGGCAACCTCAAAAATGAAAAAACAGTATCTTTTTTTCAAAATTCAAAAATATATGAACTCTTACACAAAGTCCTATATGTTAAATTGATGCAACTTTTAAAACATGGCCTGTTACATTTTATCAACTATTTACCATCCATGGCCAATAACAGGAAAACCACATACCCTTTTCAATACCACTTCTGTATCAACAAAACACAACTTACAATGAATTATTAAACACACTTGAACATAAAACATCTGCCCCATAAATAAAAAAGTCATAGATTTTAAATTTGATATGCTACACACAATATCAAAAGTATTTCCCACCAGTCAAATACAAACTTTTTATTTCCACTACAGTAGAACCATATGCCCCCACCTCACAATAGCGACTCTAAGCATTAACTACACAGCAAAGAGCACTTTTAAATTTCCAGTGAAAAAATGATTCTGGTCTCCTAAGTAAGTGATCAGATACGACAACATAATAATAGACTCCACACTCTGCAAAGAAAATGAAGAAACTTTAAGTAGATTAATTTGAGGACACTTGGGTTGCTTGCCTGCACTCCAAAGGACACAAATACCAAGCCAGATATAAAGTGGTGGAATGTCAATTACAGTACCTTAAATAAGTAGCTGAAAACGAACAATGTAGCAAAAGACTTGTTCAACTTGTTTCAGACGAAAATAAGCAGACACCTCACAACATCATACCATTTCACACAAAAAACAAAACTATCCAAATACAACACATGCACAACATCATATGCAAAAAAGAAAATCTGTACACACAAATGATACCCCTAGACGACCTACACTCCATAGCCTACACCCTACCATGAAATTAACCAACAAACCAACATAAAACATAGAAACTACATTACACAACAGAAATTATGTTTATCAAATATTTATTTAATGTATAAAATATGAACTATTCTATGAATTTTAAAAAAGTTCTTTGAAGTACCCTTTAATTACAAAGTCAGATTTTAAAATCACACAACTATACATACTAAATATACACAAAAACTCAAAATTACATCAAACATATTAATCAATACACTAATTGCACCACAAACTAACACCAAACCATAAAACATACAACAAATGTTACACATTTCCACCCACATAAAACTATAAATGAATGTATCAAAGGGCATCTAGAAAAATCACCCAGACCAGCATTAATCGGAATTACTATTCACAACCCAAATGTAACCACACTGGGGAAAGTGTTAAAGTCTGGACGGTTCCCACTCTAAATGTAACACTTGGGGAAAGGGTTCAAATCTGTGAAGTCAAACTTACTACCAATGAACCCCCTCAACTGAAGCACAACACTGTTTAAGACAATCAAGCACTTCATCAACCCAAGCACTTCACCAATTCACCTATTCCTCCCCAGACAGAAAACAGCTACGCCATCAACCTGTTTTTCAGTGAAAAAAATGCAGAAGATCTGACAGCACATCTCAACACCAAGCCTGCTTTAATTCTTACACTCACCCTTCCCATTGAACCCCACAATGATCAGACTTCAAAGCACTGTCTCTTCTACACCTCACTGACATACTCAACTCCCTCAAAGTCACTTCTAATGAAGATGATGTTCTACCATTGTCCTACATCAAAGCTCTCTCTGGCAATGGTCTCTTACTCCTGCTTACTATTGCCAATGCCTCCCTCATTCAAGACATCCTCCAAGAAGTTTTTAAGACAAGCCAGGTCCTTCCCACCTTATGTAAGGGCACCAGGGGTATGCAGTGCATTCCAGCGCAGTGCATACTCCGCAGTGCCCTTACATAAGTGCACTACAGTGCCTTGCATACTTCTCGGTGCCCAAATATTTAAGGGCAATGAGGGGTAGCACTGGAGTGGATACTCATACTTATGTAAGGACACCAATGGGTATTCACTCCAGTGCACCACAGTGCAGTGTATATCCTTTGGTGCCCTTACATGTGTATGCATGAGCACCAAGGGGTATCCATTTCAGTGCATACCCCTCGGTGCCTTTACATAAGTATGTAAGGGCATCAAGGGGTATACAGTGTACTATAGTGCACTGCACACCCCTTGGTGCCCTTACATGTGTATGTAAGTGCACTGAGGGGTATACACTCCAGTGCCTATCCCTCTGTGCCCTTACATTCTTATGTAAGGATATTGAGGGGTATGCAGTCAATGTAATGCAATGCATACCCCTCGGTGCCCTTACAATGGTATGTAAGAGCACCGAGGGGTATCCATTCCAGTGCACACCCCTCGTGCCCTTACATACATATGTAAGAGCACTGAGGGGTACCCACTCCATTTCATACCTCTCAGTGCCCTTAAATAACTATGTCATTGCACTGAGGGGTGTCCACCACGGTGCTTACCACTCAGAGTACTTACATACTTATATAAGGGCACTGAGGGGTAAACACTGCACTGCAGTGGTTTAAACAGCGATGGAATAGATAGCAGCCCCTCTGGGTTTAAAAACTCACTGCAGATTAAGGTTTAATCTGCAGTGTTTTTTAAACATAGCATAACTGCTCACTCTCCCAGCCCTTTTTAAACCATTACTTCGCTGATTTCATTCCGCCGGCAGAACGGCGTAATTAATTCGTAATTCACCATTACATGAATAACATTTTGGGCCAGATGTAGGAAAAATAAAATTTGCGAGTCGCATTTTGCGAGTCAATGCGACATGCAAAATGCGACTCGCAATTTGGTATGCCAGGAAATAAACCTGTCCGATTTAGCGACTCGCATCCAGACTCGCAACGCTGTGTGCGAGTCCACAGATTGCGAGGTCGCTGTTTGCGAGTGTGCAAAAAACAAACTAGCGAGTGGTTGTCGCAAATTGCGAGTTCCCTCAAAATTGCTTGCAGGTGCAGCAGAACACTCCAGAAAGCACACCAAAACACCCTGGAAACACTTCCTGGCACATGATGATGACATCATAGCCAGGAAGTTAACAAATACACCTGGGAGGAGGCTGGACCACACCCTTTTACAACTGCCAGTCTCCACACTGAGCAAGCTGCAGCAGCCATGGAGGGAACCCCCTGAAAAAGGAAAATGAAATTCTCTGAGAGGGAGCTTGAGGTGCTGACCGAAGAATGTTGTCAGCACCATGATGAGCTCTTTGGGAGAGCAGCCCTCACTGTTCCTGAGGCCACCAAAAAGAAAATCTGGCTGGAAATGCAAGAGAAAATCAATGCCCTGGGGGTGAGCCACAGGACACTTGAGGGCATAAGGAGGAGGTGGTATGACCTCCGCTCCCGGACCAAGGAGAGGGTGGCAGAAAGGCTCCGGGAGATGAGAGGCACTGGAGGGGGACCATCATCTGTGCCAGCACCCACACCCCTTGAAGACAGGATTGAGGAAACCTTTGAGCCGGAGGCAGTGTGTGGATTTGGGGACCTGGACACCTCAGAGCCCAGCACATCAACCGGTGAGTACCATGTGATAAGCCTGTACCCCTATCAATGTCATACCCCACCCACCATGTACACAGGTGCATGCACAACCAAAATAGCTCAATTTCAGGGTAGAAAAAGCCAGAATGATGCATTATGGGAAATGTAGTCAAGTAGGCAGTGCATAGGCAAATGTTTATTAGGAATTGTGCAAAAGATACTAGACACTGACAGTGTGTTCCCCATGTCCCACAGGTCACCAGCAAGACATCCCCTACACCCCAAGGACCCAGGCCCAGGAGGACAACCCCGGGACCCTCCAGTACCCCCACATGCACAGTCAGCAGCATTCCTGCAGTTGTAACGCCTGCTGCACCAACAACGCCAGGAGCTGCCCCAGCAACAGCCAGGGAGGATACAGGTGCGAGGACAGGGCAGCCACCACTGCGCAGGCGTCGCAGGGCAAGAGCGTCTGGATCCCGGATTCATCCTCCAACCAGCAGTGAGGCACATCTGCTGGGGGGTCAGCGCCTGCAGAACACAATATTGGGCAGGATCAGTGGGGTGCTGCACCGCATTGAAAGACACAACCATGCAAGCATGCGGCACCTCAACAGGCGGATGGACCTGATGTACCAGAACACTGGGGACATTGCCACTGCCATCAGGGAACTGCCGGCCGGACTGCTGGGCCAGGCAGAGGCTGGGCGGCTCAGGGATCGCCAGATTATGTTAAGACTGTACAGGATGGCCACAACACAACAGGCCTGTCGAGGAGGACAGTTGGCCTGCAAATTGAGATGGGCCATTTTGCTGGGGATGTTGCCAGTGGCCTGGGACGTCTCACACATATCATAGAACTAATGGAGACACGTGAGATGTCGAGGGCCACCGGGGAAACACCCCAAGATAGTGAAGAGGGCTCCACAGTGAGCAGTGTATCTGCCACTGACAGTAGGGTGCTAAGGAGTGGGAGGCAGGACACCATAGATGCGGCAGGGACCAGCCAGGCTGGCAGGAGGGGCAGGAGAAGTTAGTCAACATCCCGGACAAACAAATGTGGCACATGGCGTTAATGTGCCACATGAGTGGTTGGCATTTCCCTGCCCATGGACAATTTCATCTTGTATATAGTTCATTCATTACATTATTAAAACGGTTATTTTTCTTCAACTTAACAAAATGAGTGTTTGGTTAATGGGTGAGTATGGTGGGAGTTTACACGTACCGTCCGAAATATTGCGTTGCAATGTGTTCCCGTCTCAGTCTGCCTTGATTAGCTAGACTCCTATCCCCATGATGGCGGTGTGGTTGTTCTTGCTCTTCCTCATCAGGATCTGGGTCTGCAGGGGTGAGAGGTAGCCCACGTCGGGTGGCTATGTTGTGGAGGATGGCGCATGCGACCACAATTTTGAAGGCGGTAATGGGGGTGTATTGGAGGGCGCCTCCGCTGCGGTGGAGGCATCGGATTCTTGCCTTCAGGAGTCCGAAGGTGCGCTCTATCAGGTTCCTGGTCCTCTTATGCGCACTGTTGTATTGCCTCTCTGAATCATTGCTGGGTGTTAAAAATGGAGTCATGATCCATGGCCTTAGAGCATATGCACTGTCACCTGTTGGGCACAAAAAGTACACTGTTAGTAAGTCCAGATAGTCGTGCACAGTGACCTGTGTGTATGTCTACAAGGTGTATGCAGCTCTACCTAGGAGGTATCCGTCTCCAAACTCCCCACGTTCCAGGCTTTGATGTATCCCACTATGCCTAAAAATGTATGAGTCATGGGTACTGCCTGGAAACTTAGCTACGATGTCCGTAATGACGTAATGGGCATCACAAACAACCTGTATGTTGAGTGAGTGGGTACACTTTCTATTGCGGAAAATATGTTCCAGATTAGCGGGGGGCATATTTGAATGTGTGTCCCATCTACACATCCAATGACACGGGGGAAGTGGGCAATGCGGTAAAAGTCCAGCTTTGTGCTGTTAATTTCTGCCTCATTCCTTGGTAAGTATATGAACTGAGACCTGTGCGCTACTAAGGCATCTAGGAAGGCCCTGAGGAACCTTGACACTGCACTTTGGGATACCCCACCTGCCACGGCAATGACCCCCTGATAGCTCCCTGAGGCCAAGAGGTGCAGTGCGCATAGTACTTGCACATGCGTAGGGATGGCGCAGCCACGCAGAGTTTTGTGTTCTAGCTGTAGTTTAAGTAATTCTATTAATTCTAGGATGGCAGCGCTGCTAAGGCGGTATTTATCATAGATCTCCTCTTCAGTTTGCTGGAAAAGGGTCTGCCTTGTTCTATATATCTTCTCCTTTCTGTGGCCCCTCCTCCTCCTCTGCTGGGCTGCGTAGACTCTCCTTCTCACTGCTATCAAGTATATCTCCGCCATCTTGAGTAACCCAGATGCCTTCTGGGTCTCCTTTTATACTTTGGTTAGGTTACCACCTGCTCTGAGTTAGTGGTAAATGCGACTTGCAAACTGGGTTTTTTGCGACTAGTCGCAATTTGCAAGTTGCAATTGCATATGGGTTGCGACTCGCAATTTGCGACTCGGACATTGCGGGTCGCAAAAGGGGGTTGCAACGGATGCGACTCGCAAACGGGTCCCATCGCTTTTTGCGAGTCGGAAATGGGCTTTTTGCATCCCATTTCCGATTTTGCACTGTCGCAAATTGCGAATCGGCCCGTTTGCGAGTCGCAAACGTTTGCTACATCTGGCCCTTAATTACTAATTCACTTCAATTTTGCCAGCAGAATTAAAAATTCCACTATGCATTAACAATTCAAAATCGGGCTTCCTCCCCTCCTACTCGATGACTTAGGGGGTGATTCTAACCCTGGCGGTCGGTGATAAAGCGGCGGCCAACCCGCCAACAGGCCGGCGGTCCAAAAAATGGAATTCTGACCCTGGCGGCAACCGCCAACACAGCCCGCCACATTAACACTCCGACCGCCACGGCGGTACAGACAAACAGCGCGGTGGTCACCGCCAACAGGCAGGCGGCAGACAATGTACCGCCCACAGTATTACAACTCACCAATCCGCCACCTTTTCCGGGGCGGGAGCCCCGCCGATAAAAACACGGCGGAAACAGACTACGGACGGGAAAACGCTCACCAAAACACACTCCACGAGTACGGAGGACAGCATGGAACGCGAATTAAACATCCTACCTGCTCTCGTCTACCTTCTCATCTACCACGAGTACAAACGCCGGCGCAGACGACAACGGTGAGTACTGCACCTACGACACACGGGAGGGGGGAGGAGGAAAGGTTACGGGCACACACATATGCGACCCCCACCCGCCCCAAACTATGTACACACCAATGCAGAGCAACAATGCACAGTGACACCACCCAACCCCCCCTGAAAAATGCAAAGACATAATTAAATTGTGAAGAAAAATTTATATAAAAAATAGACTCTGATATGTATCGGTCAACTATGCAAAATATCCATAACAAAATAATACTATACACACTGCCATGGAGAACCGAGGCAATTAGTCCTCTACATCAAAGTTAAATAGAACAGTCCGTGGGCTACAGTGTAGCGACACAAGGGCAAAGCCCACACAGGAGACCTGAGTCCTTTGGAGAGAACACTGCAGGGGCATCTGATGAAAATACTACAGGCACCTCAGGGGGAAGGGAAGAGGGGGGCACCATAGCCACATGAGTCCACAATGCCAGATCCACGAAGGGGCCACCATGCCCACTGTGCCATCCTGGGGAGTGCAAAGCCACAGTCTCTCAAGTCTCTACAGTGGGTGGGTTGCCCACTCTGCCATCCTGGGGAGTGCAAAGCCACAGTCTCTCAAGTCTCTACAGTGGGTGGGTTGCCCACTCTGCCATCCAGGGGAGTGCAAAGCCACAGTCTCTCAAGTCTCTACAGTGGGTGGGTTGCCCACTCTGCCATCCTGGGGAGTGCAAAGCCACAGTATCTCAAGTCTCTACAGTGGGTGGGTTGCCCACTGTGCCATCCTGGGGAGTGCAAAGCCACAGTCCATCAGGTGAATGACAGTCTCCACTGGTCAAGGAGGTGGCATGGTGGGCACAGTGAACCATAAACAGTGCTTGACAGGAAGGGCCCAGCGGAGCGGTGCTTGACAGGTAGGGCCCAGCGGAGCGGTGCTTGAGACGGCGGGGCCCAGCGGAGCGGTGCTTGAGACGGTGGGGCCCAGCGGAGCGGTGCTTGAGACGGCGGGGCCCAGCGGAGCGGTGCATGACAGGAAGGGCCCAGCAGAGCGGTGCTTGAGACGGCGGGGCCCAGCGGAGCGGTGCTTGACAGGAAGGGCCCAGCAGAGCGGTGCTTGACAGGAAGGACCCAGCGGAGCGGTGCTTCAGACGGCGGGGCCCAGCGGAGCGGTGCTTGACAGGAAGGGCCCAGCGGAGCAGTGCTTGACAGGAAGGGCCCAGCGGAGCGGTGCTTGAGAAAGCGGGGCCCAGCGGAGCGGTGCTTGACAGGAAGGGCCCAGCGGAGCGGTGCTTGACAGGTAGGGCCCAGCGGAGCGGTGCTTGAGACGGCGGGGCCCAGCGGAGCGGTGCTTGAGACGGTGGGGCCCAGTGGAGCGGTGCTTGAGACGGCGGGGCCCAGCGGAGCGGTGCATGACAGGAAGGGCCCAGCAGAGCGGTGCTTGAGACGGCGGGGCCCAGCGGAGCGGTGCTTGACAGGAAGGGCCCAGCAGAGCGGTGCTTGACAGGAAGGACCCAGCGGAGCGGTGCTTCAGACGGCGGGGCCCAGCGGAGCGGTGCTTGACAGGAAGGGCCCAGCGGAGCAGTGCTTGACAGGAAGGGCCCAGCGGAGCGGTGCTTGAGACAGCGGGGCCCAGCGGAGCGGTGCTTGACAGGAAGGGCCCAGCGGAGCGGTGCTTGACAGGAAGGGCCCAGCAGAGCGGTGCTTGAGACGGTGGGGCCCAGCGGAGCGGTACTTGACAGGAAGGGCCCAGCGGAGCGGTGCTTGAGACGGCGGGGCCCAGCGGAGCGGTGCTTGACAGGAAGGGCCCAGCAGAGCGGTGCTTGACAGGAAGGGCCCAGCAGAGCGGTGCTTGAGACGGCGGGGCCCAGCGGAGCGGTACTTGACAGGAAGGGCCCAGCGGAGCGGTGCTTCAGACGGCGGGGCCCACCGGAGCGGTGCTTGACAGGAAGGACCCAGCGGAGCGGTGCTTGACAGGAAGGGCCCAGCGGAGCGGTGCTTGAGACGGCGGGGCCCAGCGGAGCGGTGCTTGAGACGGCGGGGCCCAGCGGAGCGGTGCTCTTCTGCACGGCGGGCCCTGTTCAGCGGTGCCTATCTTCACGGCGGGCCCTGTTCAGCGGTGCCTATCTTCACGGCGGGGCCCTGTTCAGCGGTGCCTATCTTCACGGCAGGGCCCTGTTCAGCGGTGCCTATCTTCACGGCGGGGCCCTGTTCAGCGGTGCCTATCTTCACGGTGGGCCCTGTTCAGCAGTGCTCTTCTGCACGGCGGGGCCCTGTTCAGCGGTGCTCTTCTGCACGGCGGGCCCTGTTCAGCGGTGCTCTTCTGCATGGCGGGGCCCGGTTCAGCGGTGCCTATCTTCCCGGCGGGGCCCTGTTCAGCGGTGCTCTTCTGCACGGCGGGCCCTGTTCAGCGGTGCTCTTCTGCACGGCGGGCCCTGTTCAGCGGTGCTCTTCTGCACGGCGGGCCCTGTTCAGCGGTGCCTATCTTCCCGGCGGGGCACTGTTCAGCGGTGCTCTTCTGCACGGCGGGCCCTGTTCAGCGGTGCTCTTCTGCACGGCGGGGCCCTGTTCAGCGGTGCTCTTCTGCACGGCGGGGCCCTGTTCAGCGGTGCTCTTCTGCACGGCGGGCTCTGTTCAGCGGTGCTCTTCTCCACGGCGGGGCCCTGTTCAGCGGTGCTCTTCTGCACGGCGGGCTCTGTTCAGCGGTGCTCTTCTCCACGGCGGGGCCCTGTTCAGCGGTGCTCTTCTGCACGGCGGGCCCTGTTCAGCGGTGCTCTTCTGCACGGCGGGGCCCTGTTCAGCGGTGCCTATCTTCCAGGCGGGCCCTGTTCAGCGGTGCTCTTCTGCACGGCGGGCCCTGTTCAGCGGTGCTCTTCTGCACGGCGGGGCCCTGTTCAGCGGTGCTCTTCTGCACGGCGGGGCCCTGTTCAGCGGTGCTCTTCTGCACGGCAAGCCCTGTTCAGCGGTGCTCTTCTGCACGGCGGGGCCCTGTTCAGCGGTGCTCTCCTGCACGGCGGGCCCTGTTCAGCGGTGCTCTTCTGCACGGTGGGGCCCTGTTCAGCGGTGCCTATCTTCCCGGTGGGGCCCTGTTCAGCGGTGCTCTTCTGCACGGCGGGCCCTGTTCAGCGGTGCTCTTCTGCACGGCGGGGCCCTGTTCAGCGGTGCCTATCTTCCCGGCGGGGCCCTGTTCAGCGGTGCTCTTCTGCACGGCGGGCCCTGTTCAGCGGTGCTCTTCTGCACGGCGGGGCCCTGTTCAACGGTGCCTATCTTCCCGGCGGGGCCCTGTTCAGCGGTGCTCTTCTGCACGGCGGGCCCTGTTCAGCGGTGCTCTTCTGCACGGCGGGGCCCTGTTCAGCGGTGCCTATCTTCCCGGCGGGGCCCTGTTCAGCGGTGCTCTTCTGCACGGCGGGCCCTGTTCAGCGGTGCTCTTCTGCACGGCGGGGCCCTGTTCAGCGGTGCCTATCTTCCCGGCGGGGCCCTGTTCAGCGGTGCTCTTCTGCATGGCGGGGACCTGTTCAGCGGTGCTCTTCTGCACGGCGGGCCCTGTTCAGTGGTGCTCCTCTACACGGCGGGCCCTGTTCAGCGGTGCTCTTCTGCACGGTGGGCCCTGTTCAGCGGTGCTCTTCTGCACGGTGGGCCCTGTTCAGCGGTGCTCTTCTGCACGGCGGGCCCTGTTCAGCGGTGCTCTTATGCACGGCGGGCCCTGTTCAGCGGTGCACATCCAGTAGGTTCAAGGGAGCCAGACCTGGGCTGGACTCCCTGCTCAGTCACCCTCCGACCGTGATGTTTCTGGACCCTTCGGTGACGGAGTCCTGGGCCCTTTGGTGTCCTCCTTTACAGCTGGGATGTGGCATGTGGGGTCCACCTGCTCCGCGCTCCAGCTGGCTGACTTCTCCACCCTGCTGCCCTTACGCTCCTTAGATGGGGCTCTCGGGCCCTTGCCTCCCCTAGATGTTGTGGCTGGTGAAGTGGGCGAACTCTGCTCCTTGGGGGCAGCCGTGTCAGTCCTCGCACGGCGGCCCTTGTGTTTCCTGGTCCTCTTGCCGGGGGGGGGGGCTGGATGTGTCCTTGCTGCTGATGGAGGTGTCACTGCTGGCAAAGGGTGGACTCCAGAACCCATGCACAACAGTGACACCCGAAGCTGGGCTGGTGGTGGCTGTGGTGCTCTTGGGACTCTTTGCAGATGGAGGGGGTAGGTCATCGGAGGGAAAGAGGTCAAGATTAGCCAGGAAAAGTTTTTTAGGGCCAAGGTAAAGGGTAGGAGAAGTGGTGATGGGAGTGGAGGAAGAGGATGTGGTTGTAGGAGAGTCAGGTGTGCTGTCATTGGGTGAAGGTGCTGGTGCTGTAGGCTGTCGTGAGGTGGATGTCTGTTGGGTGGGTGGCTGCCTGCGTTTGTGTGTCTTGGAAGAGGGGGTGACAGACACAGTGGGAGAGGACACAGGGGATGTGTAAATGGCAGTGGGGGTGGTGACTGCACGCGTGCGGACTGTACAGGAGGGTGTGGTGGTGATGGAAGCACTGGCTGATGTTGGTGTGCATGCAGGTGTGAGTGTAGACATCACAGGGAGGGAGGAGGGAGACGAGGAGGAGGGGGACACAGGGGTGGTAGTGACTTTTGGAATGTCTGCATCTGGGTGTTGCTTGGGTGAGTGTTTGTGGGATCTGTGGTGCTTGTGTCTGGATGAGCTGCCCTTGGGTGTTGAGGTGTGTGCAGGCTGGTCAGATGGTGTGGATGGGATAGGCTGAGGAACAGGAGACAGAGACAGGGTGGAGGCAGTCAGAAGAGGGAGGCTGGGAACAGGGACAATGGCTGCCGTCAGTGCTGAGGCCAGAGCAGTGAACGATCGTTGTTGGGCAGCCTGACCCGAATGAATGCCCTCCAGGTAGGCATTGCTCCGATGCACCTCCCTTTCTACCCCCTGGATGGCATTCAAAAGGGTAGTCTGCCCAACAATGAGCGTCCTCACAAGGTCAATGAGCTCCGCACTGAGGGCAGCAGGGGTGACAGGGGCAGGGGCTGAGGTGCCTGGGGCGAAGGAGACGCCCGCCTTCCTGGGCGAGCGGGCACGGAGCGTAGGCTGAGGGGCTGCAGGGAGGGCGGGGCTTGTGCGCTGGGTGGCGGCTGTACCTGTAGAGGCGGGGGCACGGATGTTGCCGCCACCGCTAGGGAGCACCCATCCGAGGACGTGTCTGTGTCGCTGCTCTCACCACCGGTCCCCGTTGTGGTGCTCCCCTCGCCCTCCGGCTCACTGGTGCCCTCGGTGTCTGTTCCTGGGCCCACCGGGGCCTTGTGGCTTGCAGCTCCCTCGTGCTCCGATGCCAAATCTCCTCCGCCTGATGATGCTAATGCACACATGCACAAGAAGATGAAGAAGAAGGGTGGGGGGAGAAAACGAAGACCTGGTTGAGTGCATGCAATGTCAACACCGTTGGCGGAGAGGACAGACACAGGAGCCGCATGCACTAAGCCGCGCATTCGGGGTACACTACTCAGTACTTCTGACTAGGACAACAGGTCAAGAGACGACAAACGCGCACATGTGTGAGGCTGGACCATCAATAGCTGTACTTGTCACCCTACAGAGGTGGGGGCCGGGAGCACAGGGCCATGCCTAAGGGAGAGGACTACACTACAGAAAGCGCCCTGGCCTAATGTCACCCACAACCCTCCTCCCCCACCCAGACGCCTCCACTGCGCAGAAAGATAGCAGAATGTGCTGATACTCACCCCCTTGTGTCTGCTGTGATGCTCTCAAGCGCCCATCCAAATCAGGGTAGGCCACCACCAGGATCCGGGACATCAGGGGGGTCAGGGTACGACTGGCACCCCTCCTAGGTTGGGAGGCCATCCCCAGCAGTGACTCGGCGGTCTTCCTGGTTCCGCGGCGGATGTCCTCCCACCTCTTGCGGCAGTGGGTGCCCCGTCTGACGTGGACCCCCAGGGCCCGGACTTCCTTGGCGATGGCACGCCAAATCTCGACTTTCTGATGGGCGCTGACCTATGTGACATGTACAGGGTGGGAAGGAAACATTAATCAACTTACTGCATGTTAGATGTGATTGGCCCCCCCTCCCCAACCTTGCAATATAGCACATGCTCTCATCTGTCGTGCGTTGCACTCCTCATTCGCCCCCCACCCCACCAACTTACATCCACCCCACTCCACACAGGCATCGCCCATTCCATGTGCACCCGGTGTACTCACCTGTTGGTGTGGAGGACCGTAGAGTAAAGCATACTGGGGGAGGACCCCATCCATGAGCTTCTCCAACTCTTCAGACGTGAAGGCAGGGGCCCTTTCCCCAGTCGCAGCAGCCATTGTCTCTTCCAGACCGAGTTCACAGCAGCACTTGCAGTATAGGTCCTCTCCTGTGGATGATCAGGTCTCGAGTGATTAAGCAGATATAAAATGGCGGTCACGCCCGCAGCGGTGCGTACCGCGGCGGTGCGTACCGCGACCGCCGGCGCACATCGTCATTGGCTCCTGAAACCCATAGGCTTCAATGTTATCCAATGCGGCTCCGTATAGCGGTCTTCGACCGCCTACCGCCACGGTGTGCTCCACCAGCGCAGTGACCTCACATCCCATTGTCCCACTTCACAGGTCAGGCAGCCGCCATTTCAAGGGCCCACATGGCATAATTTCTACTGCGACACACAGGCCTAGGCCTTGCATTGTCACACATACACGCCTTTCAATACATAGATAACCGTGTGCTATGCAAGCTGTGGTGAACGTACCAGTGATTAGCTTGACTCTGTGCTCCATGTTGGCATTCCTAGGCACCGTCCGCTGGGACTTGCGAGGAGAAGGATGAATCCTCGCGTGTACTGACCGCTGGTGGACCTGTCGACAATGGAAGAACGCCACATCATACTACGATACCGACTTGACCGTGCCACTATCCATGAACTGTGTGCCCAGCTGGAGCCAGCCCTGATGTCCCCCATCCGCCAACCCACAGGAATTCCCCCTCTGGTGCAGGTGCTGTCAGTCCTCCATTTTCTTGCAAGTGGCTCATTCCAGACAACAGTGGCCATGTCATCTGGAATGTCTCAGCCAATGTTTTCAAAAGTTTTGTCTAGAGTGTTGTCTGCCCTGACGAAACACATGCAGAATTACATTATATTCCCTGAGGAGGTTGATTTGCCCACTGTGAAGGGTGATTTTTATGTCCTTGGACATATTCCCAACATAATTGGTGCCATTGATGGGACCCATGTAGCCTTAGTCCCCCCAAAAGACGATGAGCAGGTGTACAGAAACAGGAAAAGTTACCATTCTATGAACGTCCAGGTGGTCTGTTTGGCTGACCAGTACATCTCCCATGTGAATGCCATGTTCCCTGGTTCAGTGCATGACGCGTATGTGATGCGTAATAGCAGCATCCCTTATGTGATGGAACAGCTACAGAGACAACGTGTGTGGCTAATAGGTGACTCTGGTTACCCCAACCTGCCTTGGCTATTGACCCCAGTGAGGAATCCCCGGACCAGGGCTGAGGAACGGTACAATGAGGCCCATGGCCGAACTAGGAGGATCATAGAAAGGACCTTTGGCCTCCTGAAGGCCAGGTTTAGGTGCCTGCATATGACAGGGGGATCCCTGATGTACTCACCAAAGAAGGTGTGCCAGATCATCGTGGCCTGCTGTATGCTTCACAATCTGGCATTGCGACGTCAGGTGCCTTTCCTGCAGGAGGATGGTCCAGATGGTGGTGTTGAAGCAGCTGTGGAGCCTGTGGAGAGTGAAGAGGAGGAAGACTCAGAGGACGACACAGACAACAGGGACAGAGTTATCCAACAGTATTTTCAGTAGCACACAGGTAAGAATCACACACGCCATTTTAATTTTCCTGGAAGCCTCCAGCTTCTCAACTTTGTCTATGACCCCCCAGTTCTTTAAAACTGATGTTTGATTTTCCCTTCCCTTTTCAGTGCTGTATGACCCACTGCGTGACTTCTGCTTGGTTAGCCCATGGACTAATGCTTATTGATCTCGGTATGTGTTCAGCACAAAGTTAACAGAACATAATTGATCGGTAATGTGTTATACATTTGTAAATAATACAGCCTGACTCCAGCATGATTTCAGTGCATTGAGTGATTTATTTTTGGTGCTAGATAATGGTACATGTTATTAACACGGTGATGGGTGGGGGTGGAGTAATGTCCATGGCAGAGTCCAGTTCTCAGTCTCACAGGTGCATTGTCCATATGCCTGTGGAAGGATGGAGCAGGGGCAGTTCAAGGTTGGACAGGGTGGCAATGTTTGACAGTGGGATGACTTCAGGGGGTATCTCATGCTGGCGGGGGTCTTGACATCCTACTCTGTCTTTTTTTTAGATCTCAGGCTCCTCTTGCGGGGTGGTTGTTCTTCAGCAAGAGGTGGGGTTCTGGTGGCCTGTCGTTGTGGTGGGGCCTCCTGTCCACTAGCGCCGGCGGAGGTGGTAGGCTGTTCCTGGTACGGGCTAGTGACACATGGTCCCGCAACGTGTCTTCTATCCGGTTGAGGGCCTGGACTATGCTCCCCATAGCGGTAGAGATGTTGGTGAGATGATTGGTGAACCCCATGTAGCGTTCCTCCTGCTGTGCCTGGATCTCCTGGAACCTGGCCAGTACCGTCGCCATCGTCTCTTGGGAGTGGTGGTAGGCTGCCATGATGGTGGTGAGGGCCTCTTGGAGAGTCGGTTCCCTGGGCCTCTCCTCCCCCCCCTGTCACACAGCAGCCCTCCGAGTTGCCCTGTTTCCCCCGGCCTCTGTCCCCTGGACGGTGTGCCCACTACCACTGCCCCCAGGTCCCTGTTGTTGTTGGGGTGGTGGGTTAGCCTGGGTGCCCTGTAGTGGCAGACACACCGCTGATTGACCTGTCCTAGAGACAGAGGCATGGGCCCGCTGGGTGGGAGCTGTGCTGTTGTTCCCAGAGGGGGTTGGGTCTGCTGTGGCCTGTGTGTGGGGAACCGACTGTCCAGAGGTCCCCGATGGTCCGGGCTGGTCATCAGGTTCCAGGTCGACAGAGCTGCTGTCATCACTGGGGGCCTCTTCCGGGGGGGGGGATGGACATTTCTGGACCCTCCTGGCCGGTGTGTTGGCGTTCGGGTCCTGCATGGGGTAAGAGAGTATGGTTATTGTTTCTGTGTGTGCTATTGTGTGCGATTTATGGGTGCCCTTGTCCCCCAGTGCTGTCATTCCCTTGGGGGAGGTGTTGTGGGGGTGTTTGGGGGGGGGTATGTGCAGTGGTCATGCTTAGGTGATGGGTGTCCATAGTTTGTGGTGGCATGCAGGGGTTGGTGTTGGGTGGGTTGTGCTGGAGAGACATTCTCAGGGAGGATGTGTGATGAGGGGTTGGGGGTGAGGGTGGTGGTGGGGGTGGGGGTTAGCATGCTGGGGGGGGTCAAGTAGTTGAGATTGTACTTACCAGAGTCCATTCCTCCGTGTACTCCAGCGAGGCCATCAGGATGCAGGATGTTTAGTACCTCTTGCTCCCATGCTGTGAATTCGGGTGGAGTGGGTGGGGGTCCCCCGCCAGTCTTCTGCACTGCGATGTTGTGTCGCGAGACCATCGAGCGCACCTTTCCCCGTAAGTCGTTCCAGCGTTTGCGGATGTCATCTCGATTTCTGGCATGCTGTCCCACCGCGTTTACCCTGTCCACGATCCGCTGCCATAGCTCCGCCTTCCTGGCTATAGTGGTGTGCTGCACCTGTGAGCCGAAGAGCTGGGGTTCAACTCTTATGATTTCCTCCACCATGACCCGGAGTTCTTGGTCCGAAAAGCGTGGGTGCCTTTGGGGTGCCATGGGGTGGTGTGGATGAGGTGTGGGGTGGTGTATATGGTGAAGAGTGTGTTGGTGTGTGGTGCTTTGTGCTTCTATGTGGTGTGTGTGATGGTGTAGTGTGCCTCTGTGTGATGTAGCTCTCTATTCTGTGATGTGTCTTTCTCTCCTTCATCTCTGATCTTCGGTCGTAGGGGTTTGTGGGTGATGTGGGTGTGTGTTTTATAGTTGATTGGATGTGTGGGAGGGTTGTTTGTATGTGTGTCAGGTGTGTGTATTTCAAATTGTCCAATGTGGCTGTGTTTTGGAGCTGTGTGTGTATTTTGATCGCGGCGGTGTGTACCGCCAATGGAATACCGTGGTTGAAAGACCGCCGCGTGGATTTGTGGGTCAGAATGACATGGGCGTGTTTGTGTTGGCGTGGCGGTGGAGGTTTGGTCATCTCCAGTTTTCCGCGGCCCGCTGATGAGGCGGCCTTCCTTGGATGTCGGGTTTTTGGCGGATTCACAGTTGGTGGTCAGAATGACCGTGGCGGTTTACCGCGGCGGTAGTATGGCGGAGTTCTGACCGGCGGTAAGGGCCTTTTACCGCCGAGGTCAGAATGACCCCCTTAATGCTTGTCTTTACCGTGTACAGTGCTTCACTTCCTTTTGGCTAAGTTTGCACAATAGGAATACCATATATGCTGGTAAAAATGTTGGACTCTGGAGGAAGGGGTCAGATTTACTATCCCCACTCCAAACTTAGCCATGTTGGGGAAAATGGTGGACTCTGAGAGGGTGAGATTTAATATCCGTACCTAGCCATATTTTGGTAAGTACTGAATTAACAAGATTATAATTTAACACTGCCATTTCAAATTTTTACATGTACATTTTTACAACTTACCAAAAAACGCTATAAATAGAAAAGCACAACCCAAAAATACAAATTTGAACATTTTGTAAATAATCTTCCTATTTACCTTTTTGAAATTCAAAACTAACTATATGTGAATTACAAAATAAATAATTGAAATAGTAAGTGATTTAAATAAAACAAGCATTGTAATATAAATATGTTCCATAAAGAAAATTAACAAATCATTGAAAAAAATTGAAAAACTTAAAAAAAATGTTTTATAATTTTTGGAAAACTGCCCAGCAACCCCCAAAACGGCATTTGCTCCAATAATATATTTATATTTTAATATATATTAACCCCTCGGATGCCGTGGATATCACGCTCCCCAGAGGGCCAAATTATTTTTAGGCCATTTCTGCCCCCCTGGGGGCAGATCGGTCTAATATAAGTAGGCCGATCTGCCCCGGGGGGGGGGCAGAAAACCCTTAGACAACAGGAATTTTTATACATACGCATACGAGGAGCGGCTCCTTGGGCAAGGGCCCCTGCCCAGGGGTCCAAATAATTTTTAGGCCATTTCTGCCCCCCTGGGGGCAGATCAGCCTAATGAAATTAGGCAGATCTGCCCCCAGGTGGGGCAGAAAGCCCCTAGACACCAGGGATAATTTTTTTTGTTTATTTTTTTTTTATATGTAGGGAGCGACCCCTTAGGCAAGGGTCGCTTCCCAGTGGGGCAAATTACTTTTAGGCCATTTCTGCCCCACCACTAGACACTAGGGAATTTTCTTTTTTTACATACTTACGCATACGGGGAGCGGCCCCCTGGCAAGGGCCGCTCCTCAGGGGGGAAAAATATTTTTAGCCCTTGTCTGCCCCCCCTGTGGCCAGATCGGTCTATTATAATTAGGCCGACCTGCCCCCGGGGGGGAGGCAGAAACTGCTAGACACCAGGGATTAATTTTTTAAAAATGTACTTTATGTTTTTATGTATGGGGAGCGACCCCTTAGGCAAGGGTCCATCCCCTGGGGGAAAATTGTATTTAGGCCATTTCTGCAGATCGGCCTATTTTTGTTAGGGCAATCTGCCCCCAAGGGGGGCAGAAACCACTAGACACCAGGGATTGGTGTGTGTGTATGTGTATGTTTTGTTTGGGGGGCAGCCCCTTGGGTAAGGGTCTCTCCCCATGGGGGCACATTACTGTTGGCCATATCTGCCCCCCTTGGGGGCAGAAAGCCCACCAGAGCCCATGGAAGATTTTTTTGTTTTTCAAAATAAGAGCACAAGGGTATGGCCATACCCCGATCCCAAATAAATTGGACCAAAGTTGTTCTGCCCACCATTGAGCAAATTGGTCAATTACCGCAGATCCACACCCCGGGGTGGGGCAGAAAGTCTACTAGATGCCAGGGAATTTAAAAAAAAAAAAATGGGGTGGTGGTGGCTACCAACCAGTATGGGCCCGGTTATGCCCCCTCCCCATCTGAAGGGGGTAACAGTCTTTCAGCTCTCCCCGCACAATAAAACATCTTATCCCATGGCAAGGAAGAGGACATTTGATTATTTCGGGTTTTGGTTTTACATTTGGGACATGAGAGCTTGGTAACTCTCAAAATCATCCCAGATGCTGCCATGTAATAAAAGCCACAAGACCTAGACACATCTGAAAACTAAACATCTGGGTGATTCCAGGGTGGTGTACTTCACATGCACCCGCACCTTTTTCTTACCCACAATGCCCTGCAAAGCTCCAACTTTGCTGGAAATCACACATTTAACCACATTTTTGTGATGGAACCTTCCAGAATCTGCAGGAATCC
Organism: Pleurodeles waltl; assembly: GCF_031143425.1. Taxonomy (NCBI): domain Eukaryota; kingdom Metazoa; phylum Chordata; class Amphibia; order Caudata; family Salamandridae; genus Pleurodeles; species Pleurodeles waltl. The sequence goes on along the minus strand of NC_090444.1, from coordinate 1,657,715,732 downwards.
ACAAAATTCCTACCACCCAGCATTGTCTCATCTATACCGATAAAAATTCTGCTGCACTTGTCAGCCTAAAAATGTATTTTTTCAAACTGCCCTTTTGGACCCACTTTGGTTCCCCCTCAATTTCGACATGTTTTTGGCTCTTCTCTGTCACAGGCACTTAGCCCACCTACACATGTGAGGTATCATTTTTACTGGGAGACTGAGGGGAACGTTGGGTGGTAGGAAATTTGTCCCGGTGTGGTGATCTTACACAGAAATGTGGGAAAAATGAGATTTTTTAGTTAAATTTGAGGTTTGCTGAGGATTCTGGATAAGAAAACATTGGGGGATCCACGCAAGTCACGCCTCCCAGGACTCCCTCAGGTGTCTAGCTTTCAGAAATGTCTGGGTCTGGTAGGTTTTCCTATATGGCTGCTGAGCCCAGGTGCAAAATCACAGGTGCCCCGCAAAAACAGGTAGTTTTGTATTTGATAGTTTTTATGTGTCCAGATAGTGTTTTGGGGCATTTCCTGTCGCGGGTACTAGGCCTACCTACACAAGTGAGGTACCATTTTTATCGGGAGATTTGGGGGAACACTGGGTGGAAGGAAATTTGTGGCTCCTCTCAGATTCCAGAACTTTCTGTCATCGAAATGAAAGGAAAACATTTTTTTTGGGCCAAATTTTGAGGTTTGCAAAAGATTCTGGGTAACATAACCCGGTGAGAGCCCCACAAGTCACCCCATATTGGATTCCCCTAGGTGTCTAGTTTTCAAAAATGTGCAGGTTTGGTAGGTTTCCCTAGGTGCCAGGTGAGCTAGAGACCAAAATCCACAGCTAGGTACTTTGCAAAAAACAGCTCTGTTTTCTTTGGGAAAATGTGAGGTGTCCATGTTGTGTTTTGGGGCATTTCCTGTTGCGGGCGCAAGGCCTACCTACACAAGTAAGGTGCCCTTTGTATCAGGAGACTTAGGGGAACGCTGAGTTGAAGGAAATTTGTGGCTCTTCTCAGATTCCAGAACTTTCTGTCACCGAAATGAGAGGAAAAAGGTTTTTTTTGCCAAATTTAGAGGTTTGCAAAGGATTCTGGGTAACAGAACCTGGTCAAAGCCCCACAAGCCACCCCATCTTGGATTCCCCTAGGTGTCTTGTTTTAAAAAATGCACAGGTTTTGTAGGTTTCCCTAGGTGCCGGCTGAGCTAGAGGCCAAAATCCACAGCTAGGCACTTTGCAAAAAACACGTCAGATTTCAATGTAAAAATGTGATGTGTCCATGTTGTAGTTCCTGTCGCAAGCATTAAGCCTACCCACGCAAGTGATGTACCGTTTTTATCGGGAGACTTGGGGGAACACAGAATAGCAAAACAAAGGTTATTGCCCCTTGTCTTTCCTTACAATTTTTCCTTCTAAATGTAAGACAGTGTGTAAAAAACATGTCTATTTGAGAAATGCCCTGCAATTCACATGCTAGTATGGGCACCCTGGAATTCAGAGATGTGCAAATAACCACTGCTTCTCAATACCTTATCTTGTTCCCATTTTGGAAATACAAAGGTTTTCTTGATACCTATTTTTCACTCTTTATATTTCAGCAAATAAATTGCTGTATACCCAGTATAGAATGAAAACCCATTGCAAGGTGCAGCTGATTTATTGGCTCTGGGTACCTAGGGTTCTAGATGAACCTACAAGCCCTACATATCCTCCCAACCATAAGAGTTCAGCAGACGTAACGGTATATTGCTTTACAAAAATCTGACATCGCAGGAAAAAGTTACAGAGTAAAACGTGAAGAAAAATGGCTGTTTTTTTCCACTCCAATTTCAATATTTTTTTATTTCAGCTGTTATTTTCTGTAGAAAACCGTTGTAGGATCTACACAAATTACCCCTTGCTGAATTCAGAATTTCGTCTACTTTCCGGAAATGTTCATCTTTCTGGGACCCAGCATTGGTTTCACACCCATTTCTGTCACTAACTGGAAGGAGGCTAAAAGCACATAAAATAGTAAAAATAGGGTATGTCCCAGTAAAATGCCAAAATTGTGTTGAAAAATTGGGTTTTCTGATTCAAGTCTGCCTGTTCCTGAAAGCTGGGTAGCTGGTGATTTTAGCACAGCAAGCCCTTTGTTGATGCCATTTTCAGGGGAAAAAACACAAGCCTTCTTCTGCAGCCCTTTTTTTCCCATTTAAAAAAATGTTCACTGTATTTTGGCTAATTTCTTGATCTCGTTCAGGGGAACCCAAAACTCTGGGTACCTCTAGAATCCCTAGGATGTTGGAAAAGAAGGACGCAAATTTGGCGTGGGTAGCTTATGTGGACAAAACGTTATGAGGGCCTAAGTGCGAACTGCCCCAATTATTAAAAAAAAAGGCCTGGCACCTGAGGGGAAAAGGCCTGGCCGCAAAGGGGTTAAACAAATAAAACTATAAACATATATTTTAACACAAAGAAATCAAGAAATATATAAAAAAATAAAACATAATCTTGGAAACATTCTATTAAAAACGAAAAAAAAAAATTAAAAAAATTAAACATTGGCAAATAAAATCCCTTTTATACCAAACAATCAAAAGTAAAACAAGAACATAAACTATTTATGAACTAAACAATTATAAAGTATTGTGTTTAAAAAGTGACAGAATAATTTTGAAATGCTACCCACCAAAATCCCCATTTTAACCTATAAACCCAACAAAATATATGCAAACAAAATATTAAAAAATTAGTAAAGAAATATAAAACATATTATAAAACACCTCCCACCTGACATCCATGAAATACCAAATAGCTTGAAGTAAAAATTTGATTATACAAAACAGGTAATAAATTACAAAATTAAAATAAAATAAAATAATTATGTCACTGCTAGTTTAAAACCTTGATAAAACCGAACAATACCACAATTATAATATCACTGAAATCATATAAACGTTTAAAAACATGATATACACCAAAAAGCAGCACAGATATATAATGAATTCCTATCTGAAAATAACAAAATATGTACACATTATAACCAATCAATCAATTTTATTTTACGATTTGGAACTCCAAAGAGGTCCACATGTACATTCATCTACAATACAGAAGATAAAAAGAATAAAATCCATACCAAATATATACTGACTAACTTCACTATACATAAAAACAAGGAGGAGAGGGAAACAAGGTTGTCTTTACAATACAATACAAGCAGGTCGCCACCCGTCACTTGTAACTTAAGAAATCTTACCATACATCCATAGGAACGGCGACCATCGGTAAAGCCTATCGTTTGATCACTTTTGTTTGCTTACCCCTCTACCTGATTGCACATATAAAGTTCAAAGCCTAGCATTATGATATAAAAACAAACATTAAAAGGAATAGATACAAGTCCACAAAAGGTTTAGTACCTATGACAAAACAGATAGGTCCTAGAAGAGCCCAAAACAATTCGTCCCACGCTGTAAAATCTCTTAGAGCTTTAAGATTGTAGCAACCTCAATATGACCACCAGAGGAGAGATAAGTTCAATAAACATTTAAAAAAGACTCAAATTTTTAAAAATCCTAAAACAAAATATTTGGTTTGGAGGATTATACATAAATTATAACCATACAAACTACTAAAACAATATGAGAATAATACTATAGTAAATTTTTAAAGCAATCTATAATAATCTAACAAGCATAAAACTATATAGTTACCAGTGATACTCAATCCCATGACAACTGGTGGAGATGACATCCTGTTGTTGATATTTTGGACCATCAGTATTCTGACATCCATTTTCATGATCTACAACTCTAGTTTCTATGGCAAAACTGTAAATTGTGATGATGATTTCATGAAATTGTTTACTTTCTGTTTAATGGCTTCTTTTAAAGTGGGGTGGTAACAGGAAACCTACCAATATTAGGCAGGTTTCCTATCCATCCCCCCCATGGTTCATCAGGCACATTAGGAAACTGAAATAGATTAAAACTAGATAATAAAGCTGCTTATGGGTTGCATAAAGATCTTCACATGGGTCAAGATATTTGGAACTGTGATGCATAAAGATACATCTAGAAGCTTCTAAAATTAGTAGATTGTTCCCCTCTATCCTGGGCTGTGGCTGAGTACCATCTTAATGGTACAGAGAAATATTGATGCCAGTACACAAATTGGAAACAGGATTCTTAGTGTAGCTCTTCATTCATCACAAATTAGCAATCCTAGCATTAATTGCCAAGTCTTCCTGCATAGTGCTAAGTGTCCTTGCATTGGGCACGGCCAGCCGTTCTGACACTGTTTTAGGGTTGAGTCTGCATGTTGCTTACCATTTGTTGGATTGTGTGCAGTGCTTAATTCGAAAATAAAAAGGTGATTGTGCCCAAGGCTCTTATCTGAAACACGCAGCTGCTGCAATTAAATGTGCGAGCATCGAATACCGAGGCAGCGTAATCCTGAAACCACCTCGGGCCCCTTTAATCAATTTACAGCCACTCCCTGCCCCTTCAGCTCACTCTTGCAGCTTTCTGCTTTCACCCTTTGTGATGCTTTTTTCGTTTTCTCTTCCTCCGTCTTTCCCATATGTGTCTTTTGCTCAAAGCAAATGTTTGAGGCAGATGAAATAAGCGCTGGCCCTCAAAAATAAGTGCCGGCCCTCAAAAATAAGTGCTGGTGCCTCGCGACGAAAACCACTGGCTCAAAATTAAGCACTGCTGCTAGGCAAGATTTCATGACTAATGGTGCAATGCAAGATCATTTAAGGTTTCTGGGTGCAATAGTCTGTTACAGTGATGAAACTGGGAAAATCATTAGGGCTTTACATGATTTTTAACGCAATCATTTTACCTTTACATTCAGAATACTTAGAATTCTAAATAACATTTGTCTTGCCTTAGTTTGAAACAGTTAAAAAATAGAAGATTTTGAGCTTATCCTCCATTTGTTCATACTAAATAGCTGTATTAGCTTTATGCTATTTTGTTGAAATTTTGTTCCATATTACTAAATTGTCCATAATTAAATCTTGGCAGCAACACATAGTTCAACGGAAGCTTTTATTTCTGGAAGTCTCTTTTAGTTCCTGCAAAATATGTAATAGTTCCCAGATTCTTCAATATGCTTAGGATCGTACACTTTTTGGGATAGCCTAGATTAAAGCCTGTTTATCCGTCTTATTTTCGGTCACTCTTTATCTATATCTATACTTTTCTTTGGTGATTCTTAAGACTGCCAGTTCTGTTTTTGGCTGATATGCTCTAATTCGATTCCTTCTTTTTTAGGGAAACGACATTGCTCAAAGTTGCTCAAGTGTTAAGCTACATTATGAGTTTTGCAAACCCACCTTGAAATGTCACCCTAGCATGGTACTGATGTTAACTAACTTGAACAATTATCGTAGCTACAGAAGTGCACAGATGGGTTGCAAGTATGTCCTGTCCTCTGCCCATGATGTTATCTTGGAATATTGCCAGGTTCAAACTGGCACAGAAAATAAGTCCTTGCACAGAAATAAAAGTGCCCCATTAGTGAATTAGAAAGCTTTAAAGTGCCCAATGTTTGCAAATTGTGGCAGTTATCAACTTGTAAATACACACAGTATAAGTGTTTTGCAATGTATGGACGAGCTTGCCGCAGGTAATGTTTGTTTCGATATCAGGTAAATCATCAGTAAAAACTGACCCACCAAACTATTAAGCATGCCAACAAACAAAGGGAAAACAGTCCACACACTGACCTGTCAGACTAACCCATTAGACACTGTCTGGTTGCTCTATATATTACTTTGACCTGAACTTTCCCATGATTTGACCAGCCTGGCATAGGCACGACCAGCTTCCTTAAATTATTCACTAGCACATGGATTAGCAAATGCCCTGCATTTTGCATTTTATTCCCCAACATTTGCATATATCCTAACGTTTCTAGAGACTGTAACAGCTTTACTTGTATCTTTTATTTTAGTATTTTAAACCAAATATTAAAATTGCTTACAATTAAGGCCCTCATTATGACATTGGCGGTAAAGGCCTCCTACCACCACGCTGATGGCCGCCAGCATACCGCCGCAGTGGCGAATATCCGTTCACCATATAACGACACTCATACACCAATCCAACAGAATACAGCCACATACACAAATCCGCCAGACCAACGGTCAGTGATAAAGTGAAGGTCCCAAAACCCATACCGTTACGCCAACAAAACAACACCCACCACATTAGGACCCACGAATCACCACTGCAGACATTCAACGGCGGTAAACCATTGGCGGTACATACCACAACGCTCAGAATGGACACCCACATACAAAACAACATGACATTGGCCAATACCAAAAACACACACCTGACGCCTATTTACACACCACACACCCACACAACTATAAGACACCCACCCACATTAACCACAACCCTTTACGATTACAAATCATAGCCACCAGACTGACACCAAGACCACTCAGACAACTAGACACACACCACTTACACCCATACATCCCTCACTCACCCCACATTACACACCCCACCACATTACTTAACACCCTCTCACCAACACACACCACACAACACCCATGGCACCACAAAGGCACCCCCGTTTCACTGAGGAGGAGTTAATAGTCAAGGTGGAGGAAACTGTCAGGGTAGAGCCACAGCTGTTTGGAGCACAGGTACAGCAGATATTCATTGCAAGGAAGATGGAGCTATGGCGATGAATCATGGACAGTGTGAATGCTGTGGGACAGCATCCAAGAAAAAGGGACGACATCAGGAAGAAGTGGAACGACGTACGGGCGAAGGTACATTCCATTGCAGCAAGGCACCAGCGCGCCATTCAGAGGACTGGCGGTGGACCCCACCTCCTCCCCTACAGCTCACAGCATAGAGTAGCTGGAGGACTGGACACTGGTAAGTCAATATTTACTACTTATCACCCCCATACCTGCATGTCATCTCACACCCTCACCCTCACTGCCATCACTCCACTCCATCCTACACACTGCACCTACACATATGACTAACCCCAATGCCAAGCCCTGCATGCTATACCAATGCATGGACACCTCTGCCAGCCCTGCATGAACACCCATCACTAAAGCATGCACCGAATAGGGAAACTAACATTCCCACAATACATCACCATACACAAGCAAAAGGTGGCAGGACAACACAGCGATAGGGGGAAGCCAGGGATGTACAAATGTCATACAAATGAAGCATAATGCATCACTTACATCTCCACAGGTACCCCAGCCAATGTCAGTGGAGAGGAGGTGCCATGACTATCCAGTCCCCCAACAGAAGAGATGCCCCCAGTGATGACAGTAACTCTGGACTTCAGGATCTGGATGAACTACCTGTCCCATCAGGGACCACTGGTCAGTCGGTCACCCCAGCCCAATCCCAGTCAACCATAGAGCCTCCCCCATCAGTATCCAACACCACAGCACCCACCCAGCGTCCCCACACCTCTGTCCCTAGGACACATCAAGCAGCTGTGTGCCCACCTGTACAGGGACCCCAGTCTACACCTCACACCCAAGACAATCAGGGACCTGTCCTCAGTGGTAGTGGGAACACCATTCAGAGGACACAGGCAACAGGGACACTGGGAGGACAGCAGTGCACCAGAGGGAGGACAGGCCCAGGACAGAAGGCACTCACCAATGTCCTGGGGGCCTACCAACAATCCCCAGAAACAATGGGCCAGATCCTTACCGACATGCAGGAGAACAAGCAGCTGCAGGAGAAACAGCATCAGGATATCAGGGAGGACTATCAGGCTCTCAACACCACCTTGATCTCCATAGCAGGGGTGCTGGCAGACATGGCCAACACCGTGAGGGAATGGACAGCATACCAGCGAGCCCCTACCACTAGCCAGTCTACTGACCAGCCCTCCACTTCCGCTGCAGCTAGTGGGCAGGAAGCCCTGCCACAGGACCCACAGGCCACCAGCACCCCTCCCCCTGCAGAAGGTGAACCACCCTGCACACGACCCATACAGAAGCCAAATACACTTGCCAAGACCAAGACCACCACCAGGACATGAGACTCTCCTGATTGCCCCTTTGTGCCCCCCTGTCACCTTGTCCACTTTGAACTGCCTTTGCTCCCCTTCTTATGCCCCTTGGACACTGGACCTGTGCTACAAACAGACTGGAACAATACCCTGGAGTTTCCTCTACCATCACCCCATTCCATTGCACTTTTCAATCAATTATTTGCACTACAATAAACACCCTTGAACACAATTTGAGTGACACCATTTTATGTGTTGAAAATGTGCATGTATGGGAACAATCACATCTAGCGCAAATGATCTGAACACTGTGATAGCATACAAATAATGACCTGTAGCTATCTGCAGTAAACACATCAGGACACTGTTGTCATATCACCAACATCTGTAAAAGGACAAGCCACAGGTGACATTAAGTTGAGATGCAAAGGACATGAATGCCTTCATGCTACAGCCACACAAAAAACATCAATAGTTAGAGTAATGGTCAGTTGCACTGTCTCACCTGTGTGTCATTGGAAGTATTGACGTATAACTGATGTTCTGTTGTACATATCCTCATCCTCTACCTCCTCTGGTCCACTGCTGCCACAGGGTTACCTCCAGTCCCCTCCTCCTGCAGAAAAGGCACATGTCGTCTGAGGGCCAAGTAGTACAACATGCAGCATGGCACTACTATCTGGCAGACCTTCTCAGGAGAGTAGCACAGGGATCCACCTGTCAGATGCAGGTATCTGATCCTGGCCTCCAGGAGGCCGAAGGTCCTCTCGATTATTCTTGAGGTTCACCCATGTGCATCATTATAATGGTTTTCAGCCCCTGTCCTGGCATTCCTCTCAGGGTTCAGGAGCCACAATAGGTTTGGGTAGCCAGAGTCACCTGCAAATATTGAGGGACAAAATTTAGCCTTACACAATCCTATGGGGATAACACTTGAAAACATACACTGACATAGTGGGTGGGGACTCTGGCTCACCTATTAGCCACACCCTATGCCTCTGTAGTTGTGCCATCAGACATGGGATGCTGCTATTCCTCCGAACGAAGGCATCATGCACCAACCCAGGATACTTGGAGATGTACTGGTCCGCCAGGCACACCATTTGCACATTCAGTGAGTGGAAACTCTTCCAATTTCTAAACAATTGTTCATTCTGGCGTGGGGACAAACTCAATATGTATACCGTCAATGGCCCCAATAATATTGGGTGTATGTCCCATTGCATAGAAACCGGCCTTCACAGTGGCCAAATATTCTACCTGGGGGGAGGAAATGTAGCTGCACATGTGTTTTACCAAGGCAGACAATACCCTTGCCCTCTCGATCGAGAACATTGGCTGTGACATTCCTACTGCCAAGCCCAGTGTCACTTGGAAAGAACCAGTTGCCAGGAAATGGAGCACTGATAGAACCTGCACAAAAGGGGGCATCATAGTGGGATGATGGATAGATGAGATCAGGTCAGGCTTCAATTGTGCACACAGCTCTGTGATTGTGGCCCTGTCCAGTCTACAGGTGAATATAATGTGCCTGTCCTCCAGTGTAGCCAATCCACAAGAGGTCTGTACACAGGGGTTTGTGTCCTCCACCTATTCATCCACAGTGGTAGGTATCTAAGGGACTCAAGAGTGAGTAGGCCGTAAAAATTTGAATAATTGATTAACCACCTCAGTGTGCATACAGCATTAAGGTGATGGGACGGTGGGAATGGTAATGTATGTGCAATATTCGGCAGTGACGCAGTTATGGAAGATCTGTATGTAGTCCACCACAATGAAATGGTGACCGCCTGTCCTGTATCTAGGGACAGGTAAAAGATAGGTAACTCTGCCGACGTTGGGCGTAGTGGCGGAAGGCGGTTTTGCACCGCCATGCAATTCCTCTTGGCTATATGGGGCTCTATGGAGTACGGTGGCCAATGGGGATCAGCGGCCGCGGTGACGGTATACACCATCGCGGACGTGACTGCCATTTTCTGTCTATAACCTTACTTGATTCCTGACTTTCCACAAGAGAACACCTACACTGTGTGTGCTGATGTGAGCTGTGTCTGGGACCTACCATGGCCCGTGTGACCGGGGAAAGAGCCCCTGCCTTCACTTTGGAGGAGTTGGAGTGCTTGGCGGACGGGGTCCTACCCCAGTATGGACAGCTGTATGGGCCTCCAGACCAACAAGTGAGTACACCTTGGGCACAATGCATGTGGGAAGGTTGCATGGAGATGTGTGTGCAGGCATTGTGACATTTGGGGGGGATGTCTGTTGGTAGTGTGCACGGTGGGTGCCTGGCGATGTGTGTGCCGATGGAGTTGGACATGGGATTTGTGGGCCATATGTGTGACAGGCTGGATTGTATGTGTAATGGCGTCCTCCTGTCTGTATTACCTCTGCAGGTCAACACCCATCAAAAGAAGGGATTGTGGTGTGCCATCACCAAGGACATGCAAACCCTGGGGGTCTACAGCAGGAGGAGCATCCACTGCAGGAAATGGTGGGAGGACCTGAGATGCTGGGCACGGAAGACCACGGAGGCCCAGCTGGTGAAGGCCTCCCAACGAGGAAGCGGTGCCCATCGGAACCTGACCCCCCTGATGGCCCGCATACTGGTGGTGGCCTACCCAGAGCCGGATGGGAGCTTGAGGGCATCACTGCAGCCACAGGGAGGGGAGTACAGTGGACGTTACTACAATCATTGGTAGGTGGCATGGGATCTGGGTGGTGGGTGTGAGTTAGTGGGTGCCCTTTAATGCCAGGTCAGAGTTTGAAGCGTGATCCAGCTCAAGGGTAATAGGTGTCTAGCAAATTCAGGTAACCTAGCTCGGTTGCATTCCATGTCAGTCAGGGCTTTTGCGTGTCCCAGGAGGTGTGCAGTTGGCAGTGGTTGGCCGTCATCTTACTGTGGCATCTAGACAATTGAATGTCAGTGCAATGCAAAGTGCTCATTCCTGATCCCTGTGTGTGACGGTACTGTGTATGCCAACTGTGGTGTTGGAGCTGTAATTGGCCCAGTGCTCCCTTTCTCTATCTCCCCCCCCTTTCTCCTTCTGTCATCCTGTTCATGTGTGCATTTGCATCATCTGGCGGAGGAGCAGGGGCACCGGCAACAGAGGGAGCTGCATCCCATAGGAGCCAGGAGGCAGAGTACACCGACGTTGAGGGAACCAGTGGGATGGAGGGCGAGGGGAGCACCACAGAGGAGAAAGGAGGTGACAACACTGACTCTGATTCCTCCTCCAATGGAAGCTCCCTGGTGGTGGCAGACACCTCTGTGACCACCCTAGCTGCAGGGACAGCTGCCACCCCCCTTATAAGCACCGCCCTCCCAGTAGCCTCTCATGGAGTTGCCCATTTCTGCTCACTCAGGAGGGTGGGCATCTCCTTTGCCCTGGCACCTCAGGTCCTGCACCAGTGAGCCCTGCTGCCTTGAGTGAGGAGGGTATTGACCTCCTGAAATCCATCTCTGTAGGGCAGCCAACCATTGTGAATGCCATCCAGGGGCTGGCATCCCAGATGCAGCAGTACAATGCATTCCTTGTGGGCATCCATGGTGGATTGGGGGCCAACCAATGATTGATTCAGGCTCTGGTTTCCTCTCTGATGGTAGCCATTGTCCCTGTTTCTACCGTCCCCCCTCCAGCTACGACTTCCCAGTCTCAGTCTCCTCATCCCCAACCCATCCCACGCACACATACAGACGAACATGCACACACAACATCACACAAGAGTGTCACAGTCAAACACAGGCACCACACTTTAGTCCACACGTACTCACACAACCCCCCGACACTTGCACACACATCCACATCTACTGCCTCCACTGTCTCCCCTTCCTCCTCCACCTCCCTCACAGCCACTTCCACACTGACACCTGCATGCACTGCTTCAACAGCTACCACTGGCATCAACATCACCACACACACACCTCACGAGAAGACACATCCACAACATCCATCCACGTGTCCCCTGTGTCCTCTCCCACCCTGTCTGCCCCCCTGCTAAAGGACACAAATGCAGGCACTCAGACACCCAACAGCTATCCACCTCACATCAGCACACTGCCCCTGCACCCAGGTCCAGCAGACATACTCCTCCAACAACCACTCCCTCAACCTCCACTCCCATCCCTCCTCCCTCAACTCGCCCCACTGTCCCTAAGAAGCTTTTCCTTGCCCAACTTGACCTCTTCCCTCCTCCTTACCCCCATAAGAGCAGGGTCCCAACGACCCAGCCCAGCACTTCAGCCATACAGTTCATGGGGGCACCTCCTAGTCATGGAGGCAAGACAGTGAAGGATCCCACTCCACCAGCCAAGAGGGGTAAGGTTCCCACTCAACCACCAATGACAGGAAAGGTTCCCACTCAACCACCAATGCAAGAAAAGGTTCCCACTCAACCACCAATGACAGAAGAGGTTCCCACTCAACCACCAATGACAGAAGAGGTTTCTACTCAACCACCAATGACAGGCAAGAAGCCCTCATCTCCAGCAGAGGCTGCCCAGGAGACACCTCCCCCAGCAGAGACAATGCAGCCCTCACCTCCAGCAGAGGCTGGCAGGATACCACCACCACCAGTGGTCACGGAACCCTCACCTCCAGCTGAGACACTGTAGCTCTCACCTGCAGCAGAGGCTGCCTAGGAGACACCTCCCCCAGCAGAGACAATGCAGCCCTCACCTCCAGCAGAGGCTGCCCAGGGGGCATCTTCCCCAGCTGAGACACAGCAGTCCTCACCTCCAGCAGAGGCTGGCAGGGTACCACCACCACCATCACTGGTCATGGAGCCCTCACCTCCAGCTGAGACACTGCAGCCCTCACCTCCAGCAGAGGGCACGTAGGCCACCCTCCAGGGACTGTTGTACAAGGAGCCCCCTACAGGATCAATGGGCAAGTTCCCCACCTCAGAGACTGTGACCTTGCACTCCCCAGCATTTGGAAATGGGCATGGAGCCCCCTCCAGGATCAGTGGGCAAGTTCCCCACCTCGGAGACTGTGACCCTGCACTCCCCAGGATTGGGAAATGGGCATGGAGCCCCCTACATGATCAGTCGACAAGTTCCCCACCTCAGAGGCTGTGACCTTGCACTCCCCAGTATTGGGAATTGGGCATGGAGCCCCCTCCAGAACCAGTGGGCAGGTTCTAGACTTCAGCTGAGGTGCCTCCCCACCCCTTTTCCCCCTGAGGTGCCTGTCCACTTCTGTGATGTTACCCCTGCACAGTTTTGTGCGTAGTTAGTCAGGAGCAAGTTGGGGCTTGGACTGTGCCCTGTGACCATGTGGTCCTTATGGACTTTGGACTGGACATTGGCCCTTTCTGGACAATTGTTTATGTATCTCTGTTCTAAAATTGGTTCATATGGTGGCTTTTGCCTTGCAATTACATTTTCAGTACTGCCAACCTGTAGTCCTTGTATTATTATGCTGTGTGTCCTGTGCCATTGATTTACGTCAGCAGCTGGCTGTGTGTATGGATTGTGTGTGTGTGAATGGTGTGTGTTGTGCGTATATGTGTCACTCTCCTTTTCCTCCCTCCCTCCCTTGTGTGCTTGGCAGCTGTACTCACCATCATCGTCTTTGTCGGTGTTGCTGTTCCAGGTGGAGCATGGCGTAGAAGAGCATCAGGAAGACTTGAAGTTCCGGTTCCATGGCGACGTTGAGCTTCTCTGTGTCTCTGCTGGTGATTCTTTGGTTTTCTGTGATGTGTTTCCACCAGGCTTTTGATGGTGTTGGTACCGCCCCGGAAATCATGGCGGATTGCAGTGTCATGATATGGTGGGCGGTACCTTGTCTTCCGCCTGGATGTTGATGGCTATAGCCACGGTGCATGGTGTTAATGGTCCAAATACCCTTGTTTGTCAACTCTCAAATAAAGTATTCTCACCTTGGACTGATAAAGCACAAATCATGCCCAAATCACAGACATATCTGTCAGCATAGCTCCGTTTTGACTTGCTAACCCAAGATGAAATATTGGAGGACATGAATGACACCTTACCCAATGTTTATAACAAGTATTCATAAGGCCTCAAGATGCTGCCAATACAGATTGGTATTGGCAGCAGATACATTCACACTGCACTAGGAACATGATGACTCCAATCACATACACAACAAAGTCCTGGGTTTTCCTGCATCACACTCAGCTAGGCCTCCTAGTGGGCAAAGCCATACCTTGCCTAGCCACTGTTTTGCCTGTACTGGTAGCAAGGTGGCATTTTATGGCCATCCGTCCAAGTGCAAATGATCTCCACATTTCAGCAGCTGCTTCTCTCAAAATGAATTGGAATGTTTCACACGTCATGTCAATACACCCAATCCCATGGTTACTTGACACAATTGGATTAACTACAACATAACTCTGTACACGGTCTCTGCTTACTGTAACACCAAACCGTTAGCGGCAGATGTCACAATACAACCAGTAACACTGCACGTTTTACATCAAAAGGTCGAGCTGCCACTGGGCACATACAGACCACAGAACAGACTGCCACTACTCCCCTGGATGAAGCCCTCAATGAAGAAGACACTCCTGGATGTCTGGTACTGGCTGGAGGACAGTTCTGGCCCTTCTGGGCAACCTGGTCAGGTTGCACCAGTGAGTCTCACTGTGCCAACATCAAAACCTCCCAGCCCGGTTGCCTCTACATCACAGGCAACCATTCACCCCCAACCTGTGTCCCAAGCACAGTGCCTACCATCTCATGCCCCAAGTCCTGGATCCTGAGCTACAGCGCAACACTTCCAACAATGAGGCTCCAGGAACAAGTTGGAGAGGGCACCCTGTGGCAAGGGCACAGGTCTGTGGGGGTAGGGTCTCTGTGAGTGATGCTATGGGCCATCGGAAATAGGCCACTGGGGCTGCTGTCAGCAGGACACCATCAGCCACATCTTGGTGTCTATCATGAGTCCCAAGGCATGATGGGCCAGGTGTTGACTGAACTCAGGGAAATCAAGCAGCTACAGAGGGACATACAGAGAGACATTCGGGAACAGATGGAGGCCCACAAAAACAACATGTCTTCCGTAACAGGGATGCTGAGGGACATCCACGCCACCCTGAGCAGGGCTTTTCATTAACAGTTTACCCCCTCCTTTGGCACATTAACACCAGACACATCAACATTGGTGCCAGCCACTGGAGGGAAGGCCCTGCCAGAGGAAGAACCAGCCCCAGACAACACTGCCTCTGTAGCAGCAGATCCCCCATCACACAAGCGGAGACATCCAGCAAAGAATCCAGGAGGTGTAGATGGCAAGACACCCACCACTGCCAACAAGTGACCTCTTCCTAAAGGACCTCCTTTGTGTGCCACACATTCACTCTGTTGACTGATCCTGAACCACCTACCAGTTCCAATGGGAGGAGTACTCTGGACTTCCAATAGTGTGACATCTACTCCAATGATTTCATTCACCATGAATGACCGCTTCACTTTGCATCTTTTGTTTCTTTCTGTCCAAAATTTATTTTCTGTATTAGCATTGTAATAAATTCACCCATCACAAACTCATTGTCTACTTGCTTAAATTTCACATTTAGCTATGAAGAGATATAAGACCATGTAAACCATACGATGAAGACACAAGCTACTTGTGCAACCAGGGATTTGTCACAGATACACAGGCCCATATTTATACTCCCTATGCGCCGGATTAGCGTCATTTTGTTAATGCTAATCCGGCGCAAACTTAACACCATATTTATACTTTGACGCTAGACTCGTATAACGTCAAAATATCCTAGTGTGCGCCATTTTCTGGATGCGTGAAACCGCCTAGCGTCAATGATATGCAAGGTAGGCATTCCCATCCAAAAAATGACTTGAACACCCGTGTGCCATATTTATCCAACCGCGCAAAAATGGCACACGGCTGGTAGGCGGAGCCGGAAAATGGCGCAAGTCAGGGCAGGCATTAAAATGGGGCAAATACACCACTACTTAAGGAAAATTCACACAAGGAACATCAGTGCTCAAAAAGGAAGACGTGGAGGTGATACACATGCAGCATACACGAAGATGCAGAGCACAGGAGCAACAACCGCATCTACCACCACACCAACATGGACCCCAAAGGCAATGCAGAAGGCAGGAGAGGATATTCAGGACCACAACAACCCTTCAGGGCCTCAGGGAACATGACATCATCCAGAGGTACAGACTAAGCTGGCAAGCCATAGAGCAGCTGCTTGGCCACATTGAGACACATTTGGCAGCCAGCTTGCAGACACCCCACATCATTCCACCGGAGACTAAGCTGCCAGCTGTCCTGCACATGTTGGCAAGTGTCTCATTTCAAACTAATGGTGCCCTGGTTGCCAGGATCTCACAGCCCTCATTCTTTGCCTTCCTCCCCAAGGTACTTGATGCCATCATCTCCCTCACACCCCACCACATCAGCTTCCCCAACACACAGCAGAAGCAGCAGGAGACCACAGGGGTTTTATCAAATTAATGGCTTCCCGCACGTGCTTGGTGCCATTGACTGCACACATGTCCGGATTGTGCCGCCTGCTACAACTGAGCACCAATACCACAACAGGAAGCACACATACTCCATCAATGTGCAGGCCATTGTGGATCACCGGGGATTGTTCACCAACATCATGGCAAAGTATCCTGGGAGTGTACATGATTCATTCATCTTCCACCACAGCACCATCAATCGGCACTTCCAGGATGGATGATATGACAATGGCCTACTTGTTGGTAAGTACAGAAACCTAGTAATTTACACACAGCACAGCAACCCTGTAGGACACCCAACACATATACCACTACATTGACACGTGGCCAGGAAAACACTGATGTGTGACATTGGTAGTCATGTTTGATATCCTGACCCAGTGGGATACACACCTATGGACAAATGATGGATGCAAATAACAATAGATACCACTCTAGAGCCACACAGGACCAATTTAAAACCACACAGTGACAATGACATGGCAGTAACACTTAGAAGATGAACCTTTCAATATCACATAAGGCTACAGTCAATCCCACACACTTCCAAAGCAACACGTCCTGTATAAGAGGTGTGTAATGTGTGTTGCTGCAGGTCAAACACCATGAGACACACAGCATAATGACGCTGACTCTAATGAAGGTGACATTGAATTAATGAGGCAGTACCAACATCTCTCATGACTCCTGGGGTGACATTGCCAGCTAGCAATAAGGAAGTGGACTGTGCTATGAAAACATGTGGATGTGACACTAATGCAAAGTGCACACTGCTACACATACGGATTGAGACAATTCCCCATATACATAACAGATGTACAGGCAGATGGACCTTCCTACACTAAAAACTTCACCCCCACAACCAAGTTAGCCAGCTTACCTGGAGCAAGTTCAGTAGTGTAGGAACACGTTTGCACATGAGCCAACTCGGTGAGGGCACAAAAATAGGTTTGCATAGAACTTGTCACACATGGGATAATTGTGCATTGTCAACTGTGAACACTTCAGTGCTGCCAATGTATGGAGATGTGTTATGTCAGCTAGCCAAATCAAAGGGCCTCACTGTTGCATTTCACCTGCAATTAAATCTGTCGAATTGGATGGGATGTTCATGCCATATAGTGCAACCATATTACCACCACAGTGGAATCGATTGTGTGTGTGGAAGTATCATGTCACCTCCAGTGAAGGCACACGGATACTTCTTTCACATTACATAATGCATGGGAGATACATACTGAACAGCAAGTTTCTAAATATACCACTGATATCATGTCAATCAGCCGAACACCAGTTTTGATAGTCAAACAACCCAATGCAGAAAGAACATCGCAGAAGCCTAGGATCCCACACAATACCACAAACACAGATGAGTCACAGACGACACAAGAAGACAACTGCCATGCAAAGCGACAATCACGGTGCAACCAACAATAAAATACTTACCCTCATTTTCTCTTCCAGCTGATCAGGGTTACGGGATCCAGGTATGGATCATGACCCCAATTGCCAACCGAAGCACAGCAGCAGAGAGTGCCTATAAGGAGGTACATCATAGGACACACACCATAGTTGAGCGGACTCTTGGCATCCTGAAGTCCAGATTCAGGTGCCTGGACATCACAGGAGGCAGCTTCCTATATTCCCCTGAAATGGTCTGCAAGATAATTTTGACCTGTGCCATCCTGCATAACATTTGTGTGAGGAGGAACATTCCCCTCTATGAACCAGATCAACAAATGCCTGAAGAGGAGGAATAGGAGGATGCTGTCTGTGAAAATGAGGGGGAACATCCAAACACAGCTACAGGATTGCATCGGAGACAACACATTGTACAAAACTTCTTCTAACTATAGTCAGCATCACCACTTTGTTATCATATGTAAATAAACACCTCACTTCATCACTCAGTCATGCTCTGGGTAATTATTTATGCATCACATGATCTCTGGGAATCATAATCAGAGTTTTGCCTCATGGAGCATTGCAGATATACAAATTTGCATACAGAAAAAGCCACATCACATTTGATGGGTATGAATGTACAGCAAACATCACACACAGTGTTAATGACATATATTCTGTCTAATTCACATTTGAAGGGCAATATCATAGGACCACAGCTATGAAACACATCCATGTTGCCAACATGGTCCATTGCAGCATATGACACCCAACTAAGACACCATCCATCATAAGGTAAAAAAGTGTATCATACATGAGGCAGTGGACGTGCAATTGCATTGGTAACAGGAATGTATGACCAGACCCTTGACAGCAGTAAGTGTAAAATCAGCTATCTCTGCAAGGAGCATGTGTGACAAGAAGTGCATCAAACCTGAAAATGGATAGCACAAGTGCCCCAGGTATGACAAGCATTGCTCACAAGACATGCCCTCCGCAGTCCGTCCCGGGTAATAAGTCCTGCCACTGCCATGTTTTCAGTCTCTCCCCACCCTTCTCTAGGGGGAACTGTAAATGGACTATCTGTACCTTGGGAATCTTCATACTCACTCACCCAGACTCCCATTTTGACTCCTGTGTGCTTCCCTCTTCAGTATGCCATAGTCATAGTTCATCAGTCTGCATGGACTTCAGGTCCAATAATGCACTGCCTGGTAGTCGGTAAGCCCTGTAATCAGCTGTACATTGTTTCCCATGTGAAAGGTCCAGTTGGCCCTTTGAACTTGATTCTCAACTCCAGGACTTGTGAGAGACTGAAGGTGCACACACCTGTGAGCACTTCCATGCAGATCAGCCTTGCTGTGCATTGGCGTACAAATCACTGGTGTACCAGAGCCCTTGGGGGATTGTGTAACAGTGCAGACCACAGCACAAACTGTTTTTGTTCCCACAGTGTTGTTCCTGCATGTCCCAGTCCGAGTCTGCTCACTGTGTATTTGCCTTGTTCATGTTTATTGCTGACAGAGACTGCATCCTGTTAGCCAGACAGGTTCCAGTCTTTGCGTTAAACATAGAGGTTCCCTGTGGCTACATTTGTCTCATAGTTGCTTTCCATGCCCTCTGTTTCCTCCTCGGGTATTGTGTCTGGTAGGTCTACGATGAATCCTCAAATGTATAGTATAGTTTAATCAGTTTACTTATCGTATTCTGTTCAGGGCCATGTATTCCAATGGCCTAATCCAGCCCCCATCCCTTGTCTGGTTTTGCATGTATTCATTAGTGCCAAACAGTGACAGTGTGCTATGGCTGCATGCATGGATTTGGTACTGTGCCTCCAGCACAACAAACAAGGGTTGCTAATGTGTATGTAAGGACAAAACATGTTTGTGCCCTAACGGGCCAGACACAGATTCACTTCTGCCGCCACCTTTTGATGGGGCTTGCGTGGTGATTAGCTGTGAGATTAATCAACACAGAGGCACTGATGTTCACTGTTGCAGTGGGAATTTTAGAGCCCACCCTGTGTACAAATGTT
The DNA here is from genome assembly GCF_031143425.1 of Pleurodeles waltl. Classification (NCBI taxonomy): domain Eukaryota; kingdom Metazoa; phylum Chordata; class Amphibia; order Caudata; family Salamandridae; genus Pleurodeles; species Pleurodeles waltl. Next base: position 1,657,695,852 of record NC_090444.1, on the reverse strand, counting down.
GTGATGAAACCTGCCTGTTTCCTAATACTGATCCATAACGTATTTGAGCACACCAGGGTTGCTCTATCGTCAGCCTTCGAAAGGTTATGCTGTGCCATAGCTGGACTATCCCCATGTGTGTCGTTAGTTGATCTTTGGCCTTTGGTCAAATCTGCTTTGAAGGATACTCTGTTAATTCAAGGGTTGGCTCCACAGACTCATGACTAGACCTGCACAAAACTGTGACAACATGGAGGCCAATCCTGACACAGGATACACATGGCCACACACTTGAAATGGACACCTTTGTGCAATTAACCACTGGAAATATGTGAACACATGCAGCATGGTCTGCTGGTCCTCCACAGCCACAGGAGAAACCTAGGTCATTAACATGACTCAAACTGTGGTGCACATAACAATTTTAGGATTGGATTTGAGACTCTGTGTCACATACACTGTACCTACCTAGCATGTTCAAATGCCTGACTCATGGGTAGTATACACACATGTGACCATGAAGTGGTGTCCAACATTTCATTACATGTGAGAGGTAACATATCTGACATAGCCATTATCAACCGTCCTTGATATTTTCTGTGTACAGTTTGTCATGGGAAATCTTTTGTCCCCAAAGTCAAGGAAGAACACACAGCATAAGACGTAACAGATATAACAAATACATATCATGACTGATGTACCTCAATGAATGGCGTCTGATGGTTATACACATTTCTAACACATACATTCATGCACATTACGCCAAAATGTTCTCATGATGTTCCCGCAGTACAGACAGTTCATAGACATAAACACAAAGACCATGAGTCTATTTGTTTAGTAGCGTAGCCTTGCTGTCCTCTATTGATTCAACACCTGCTCAAACTAGAAAATACCTATTTTATTTCCAAAGTTTGTGTTGCTGTTGTGTCAGTTAAGAGAGCCAATCCTGCACAACAACATGAGTATTATGGGCCGCAGTAGTATGGTCTGCCACATGTGCCCAAACACTAGAACACACACTGCAGGTCATACCTTCCTAACTGTGTATAGTTATAGGCTGCATGCATGTAAAAATTTGAAAAATCACACACACACAGTTAAAGACAGATTTTTAGACGGAAACGCGTCAAAAAAGACGCATATGTGTCAAAATATAACGCATATGCGTTAAAAAATGACGCTCACACATATTATACATCAATTGGTCCCTAGCATTAATTCCAACACCGCACCCCAGGAAAGCGGTTATCCATTTAAAATGTATTGCTCCTTGAATGTGGGGGAATTTTCATGCATATGCGTCAAAAAATATTGACGCAAACCCTGTAAGCGTCATAAAATTACACGAAATACAAAATAAAACCGGCCCGCAATTGAGACAGCTGTCGTGGTTATCCTTGATGTTTGAAAGCATGTGTTGCATGCCCATCCGACCCGAGGCACAGTGTTAGGGCTAGAAAATATGTGTACCTAGGTGTGATGATCACAGTGTAGATGACAGACATGTAATTCAAGCATTCATGTGTTCCTAACTACAATGCCCCCTCATGATAACCAACTGCATACCGTCCTGGCAGTTCCATATACAAATCACAGGTCTTGTGTGCCTTTAATTTGATTCAGAAGATAGTGGTTAGTCGGCCTGGCACATGTTGAGTACTTGCAGCATTTATTATGTGACTAACAGCAGTACAAATATGCACAGATTATTTAATTAAGTACACACCTTCTTGTGCATTGCTGTGCAGTTAGATAGTTGATGGGTAGGCTGAGTTGGCATGTCATTCCTCAGGGACATTCTATTATCTGTGCTGTGATTTGGACTGCATGTGCTATTTGTGATGAAGTGTTAGAATATCATCTGTACCTGTATCACACAATGATATCACTAATGTCTACCTGTCTCTATTTGTACAGCTGCCAACATGAATGCCCAGGAGATACGGGAATTTCAGAGGCGGACAGTGCGGTACCGCCACATACTCGATGTGGAGGCTGGGTTCCGCAATATGGCAAGGAGATATTGTCATGAGAGAGCCACAGGGGTATGGAGGGCATTTAGCCAAGGGGGGGCCAGCATTGCCCACAACTGCCACCACCACCACAGCTCAGACCACTGTGGCCCCAGGGATGACAGCCACTCCAGCAGGTCCCTCGACCTCGTCAGCCCAGGGCCCACAAGCAGCACCTCCCCCTCCAACCACGGCACCAGCACCAGCTTCTACAAGTGCTACCCAGACGACCCCAGTTGCTGTATTGGACATGACTGAATTCCAGACACTAAAATGTGACATGCAACGTATGTTGTGACGGACGGACAAGCTACAGCAGGAGGTGTCCCGCAATAGCAGGAGACTGTGGGGGATTAAGAAGATCCTGCAGAGGGCCAATTTGTGACTTTTGGATCCTCACCCATAATTCCCTCCCCTCCCTCCTCTTTCCTCGTTCTTTTCTTTAGTGGGTTTAGGGGGCTTAGTGTTAGGTTAGAGTAGGTTGTTAGTTTAATTAGGATAAGTGGGTTGGGGGTGGAAGGTGTTATATTATTACATGTTTGTTTGTGGGTGGGTGGGCCGGGGGATGATGTTGGGGTTTATGTGTATAAAAAAATATAAAAAAAGATATATATATATATATATATATATATTTTTTAAATGTATATATTTGTTTAGGATAAGTTAGTATGTGTTTAGGCTAGTATATGTTGTCCTACACATGTCCCGTCATACAAGGGGGTGGTGGGTTGATGTTTAGAGTGTTTAGTTAAATGTGCTAAGTAAGTTTAGCTTAGGTTAGTTAGGGCCAGTTGTGGGTAATGTATAGTTAGGATAGGTTAGGTTAATTTAGGTGTTTCCCAAGTTTAGGTTTCCTTTCATACTGATATAATAATGTTTTATGTACTTCTTTACAGTATGTGTCATATGTTTGGGGATCAGGGCCTTTGCCTGAGTGTACAGTGTCAATTTAGTATTTGCATTTGTGTTCCATTCTGCATCCAAATCCCATTCTTGACATCGTTATTCCAACTTCCAAATGAGTTGTCACATTGGCAGCTACAACAAAGCTATTTCTCTCTACATCTGCCATCCATTGCACCCACCACTCAAGGTAACTATGGTTCCCAATGTGTTGTAAAGGTTGGTGTGATTTTAAATCTGTCATCATTTGATTCCTGTGTTGGAATCTTGACCACTATGGGACGTCTGCCTGCAGCCTGATGTTCATGTGAACCCTGATAAGCTGAGGGATCTCATAATCATATCAAGTTCCGTATACATAACTCACACCTATCATTTCTTACATTGTACTCCCAGGTTACATAATTGTCCATACACTCGTACACATCCATTTCTGCTGTATGGTGTGTGTGTGTGATTAAAGTTTAGAGTCAGATGTCACATACATAATGATTGTCTTGAAGGGAATGAGGGCCACATGAGTTTCATCTTGTACATTTGAACTTGACATATTCAGTTCTACACAGCATTATACTGTTTGTGATCTTTTAACTTCAGATATAAGCTGAAGGAAGCACAGATGATGATAAAATCCAGACCTCTGTGCATAGGTTTCAACCCACATTCTTACTACACTGTTGTATTGACATTCTGTGGCCATTGACATGTTACATTCATCACAAATCTCCTACACAGTTGATGTGTCACATTACACAGAGACAAAGTGGTTGTGTAAGTGCTATTTATTTTAAAGTGCTGTAGTGCAATATTTATATAGTCCAGGATTGTAAGTCCATTAGTGTGACGCCTTCTATTGTGACGCAACACAAGTGCAATCATGAGGAACGTGTCATTGGACATGCTGTGGTGAAGTGTCATTCAGTGCAGAGGAACATGAATTGCCAATGAGGTAGTGAGAGACAATTGCAGTGCATAGTGATAAGGTAAACAGAGTGCTGGAGAACAGTGCATGTTACCAACTGTAGCAAAACTGGCATGTTAACAAGCACAGGACATAGGAAATCAGTGCCCATGTGGCTTGGACTGGTGCTACCGGGTACTCCTACGGGCGAAGGTGATCTGTTCCACGTCTTCATCTTTTGATGTGTGTGTTGTCTCCTCTGCCCTTGGTGGTGGTGGGTTTGAAGGCGCAACACACACTTCAGTGTTTGAAGACGTGGAGTCAGAATTCCCAGTAGCTGCCAACTGTGGGGCTATTAAGGGCATTACTGCAGCAAAGAGGAGCTGCTGGTTCTTGAGTACAGCAGCTGCATCGCTGTCGTAGGCAGCCAGGTCGGCCCTGAGGGGCTCATGATTTCAGTTGTGCATGCAGTGAAATGTTTGGGAAGCCAGGTGTTGTGGCAACTCCCTAACTGCTGTGGTGAAATCCCTCACACATTGTTGTAGTCCTTGCAGTAGGGATTGTTGCTCTTGCATGGCTGCTGACTGTTCTGCAGATGACATAATGCACATGCGCATCCCCTCAAGGCTGGCTGCCATATTTTGCATCCCCACCCGCACCTCCTTGGCCAGCTCCCGCTGTAGTCCCACTACTGTTCTCTCAAAGGTGGTACCAGTGTCATCAGAGTCCTCAGCTGAGTTGGAGCTAGCAGGTCATACTATTGGTGTGGTGGGTGGGTCCTCTGTGATGGCTGCTGCATCTGTGCTCCTCCTTGCGACTGAAGGTGGGGTCTGGAGGATTCCAAAGACATCTTGGAGGGTTTGCTAGCTAAGGGTTGTCAGCTCGTCATCCATGTCATCAGGGTAGTCCAGGACAGGCATATCCACAGGAGAGCCATCGTCCTCTGCAATGAGATATTGTACAATTAGTGTGTCTGTGTTATGGCAGTTGTAATGTGATGTCACTGACTTCCTATTAGTGAGACATTGAAATCTTGGTTCATGTTCATTGTTCCTGTCATTGATATTAGCATTCTCACATGCCTATGCCCCACCTGCATGTCACATTTAGTGTGGGCAGTTTGGAGAATTGTCTGCATCACATCCTCTAGGTGTAGGTTCTGTCCAAATTGTGTGCTGCCACCTTTGTGTCCTACTCAACCCTCCCTCTACTACCATTAGCATGGTGAGGCCTTGCAGTGGCTGTTGGTGTTCTGATGCCAATTGCACCACATTTAACAATATGGGACTGACCCAGTCTCTGATATTTCACATACACCTATACGTTGCTGAGACCAAGCACATACTATGTATAGCATTGGCATGGCACAATACAGGTGTCAGCATTGGTAGTGTGTAATGTTGATGTTTGCAAATGTGTGCTTCATTGCATTGCACTGATGGGCCTGGCAATGTTCCATTTCCTCTTATGATTGTGCGGGTGTGTTTAACTAGCTAGACTCATATGTCCTCCCCCTTAATGCTGTTGTCTTAGCAGTATGACAGTTGGGATGTTGCAAGGTGGCATTGCAGCTATTGTAACACAGGCACGGGGTGGACCCTGTAATGGGCAGCATGGGTATGACATTACTGCTGTGTACTTCATAATGTAAGTACAAATACCTCATGTTTATTGCACCTATAGATAGAGCATTTGACAGGATTTACATTTTGGTAGGAATTAACGGGGATTGATAACATTGTCATCCTGAACCCTCTATTTTGGGTGTGTTTGATCCATGGGCACCTAACTGCCATTTGCTACTTGACCAGCACACACAGCACAGGTGGTAGTGGCAACTGTTGTCAATGGGTCATGCCACTTGCGGATATGGCCTGAGATTGAAAATTGAGCCCTAGTTCATGTTGTGGCAATACCAGATGTCCTGTGACAGCATGCCAGTTTTACGTTCTACCCTACCCTACCCTCCTGGACTGGCTTGGCCTTTTAAACAGCCTTGGCATGGCAGAGTACCCCCATGCAAAGGTTGTTGGTGTAGTGTTGGGCTGTGCTCCTGGTTTTCCCTGCACAGCCCAGGCACCCTGCCATGCCCCTTTGCCTTTCCACTGCCTGATTTCCATGGCTGACATGCATTGTGTAGTAGGTATGTACCTCCCCCTGCTTGCAGTTAACATTTAGGCATTTTTGTCCCCCATGCAACTTACCCTACATCTGTGTTGTTTCCTGGTAGTCTGTGCTGTCCTGTCCTTGAATTCCTGTGATGATCTCCTCTGGGATGATGGCTGCCACCGTCTCCTCCATCTGGTCCAGGGTTCTCCTGCGGTGCTGGACTCCCACCTCCAGTCTGCAGTGCTGCCTTCCTGTTGCTTGCCATTTTTTCTTTGGTCTTGCACTTGCAGTCATGCCAGCATTTCTTGCACTCAGTGACAGTTCTCCGTACCTCTGCTACACTGATGATCTTGTCAACAATTTGTTGCCAAATTGCCTCTCTCCTCCCAATTGGCAATTTTGAGGTGACAAAAAAGTTGATGCTGGTGTTCTGTCACCCTTCTGACCAGTATTTCCTGCTCCTCTGCACTGAAACAACACTTCCTTTTCTTCTTCTCCCTCTCCTGGGTCTTGTCTGTGTCCTCCTGGCTGGTTCCTGGTTGATTGGGGTCTCCCTGGGGTCTCGTCTGGTTTATGGAATCCATTTGGGGCTCCTTAGCACTGTGGCGCAATGGTTAGAGTAAAAGAAAAATGACTCAAACTCGTAGTTGGCGCCAAGGTGCGTCAAAGAATAAATTTGATGCCCCGGTGGTGCAAACAAATGGCGTTAGCCGGTGTTAAACTTTTTGACACAAAACTGCGTTGGTGCAGTTTTCCATCAAAAAGTATAAAGATGGGCCACAGTGTCCAGCTCAGGATTACAACCATTATACACCAACACATTAGTACAAGTGTCTGGTCAAACCAAAAATGTTATTCCAGTGTACAGCAAATAGGCTTTTAATATGTCTGGACTTTGAGAAACAAGAATGTGTGACTCAAACTGAGTTAATGTACATATTTAAGGTACAGATCCACAGGCCATGGAAGGAAGGGATTTGTCAGACATTGTCCTATCGAATAGGCAAACATTAAGATGGTTGATGTCAGCAGCTTGAACCTTATCACATACCACATCAAAGTAATCCATCATCGCATAATCCAAGATAAAGACAGATGGCAGTACAACAGTCCCTGATCACAGGGACATCATAATCCATTGTTCATGCATCTGGTGGTACTGTACAAAAATACGTCAGTGTTGTGGCACGGGCACTGTGGCCTGCAATGATTAAACAGATCTACAGCTAATTTAGGCTTGAAACAGGTCACATAGCAAACAACTGGAAAACAAAGTACATTGCAAGGAAACTGACACAAACAAAGCAACATCATCAAGGTGGGGGGTGTCAAAATCTATCTTATCGAGAAGCCTTTGGCTGAATATTGCAGAGTATCAGCACCCAAGCTGTTTCTAAAACAATCAACTCCATACATTCCCACAACTACAGTTCGTTGTACAGCCACAGACATTACATCACATGACATACTTACCCTCATGAAAAGTAGCTGTTGATGAGATCATCCCATAAGCCAGCTCCTTCCTCTTCACTACTGTCAACCTCACTTGGCATTTCAGAAGTCTCACCCAGTGGCACTGAAGGCCCTCCCTCCTCTCAGATGTACGGGATATTCCTCCGCAGGGGGATGTTCTGGAGCATGCAGCATTCCACAGTGATCTGACACACTTTCCTTGGAGAGTTGAGGAGGGTTAAACCAGTTTGACCAAGACAATGAAATCTGCCATTCAGGAGCCCAAAAGCCCGCTCTACTGACCGCTGTGACCTTCCATGGGCCTCACTGAAGCGGACTTTCCCTGGCGTAGTTGGTGTCCTCAGCAGTGTCAACAACAAAGGACGGTTTGGATGTGCAAATTGTCCTGTCAAAAGAGACAAAGAGTCACTTACTTCATGATCTTTGCACCTGACATTGCATACACAATAAGGACTAATAAGACTTACCAACCAGCCAGGCCCTCTCTGGGTGCAGTTGTGGCATCAGCTGGGATCTGGTGCTACTCCGTTTTATGAAGGAATCATGGGCTGAACCCGAATAATGGGCACAGACGTGTGAGATGTAGAGATCTGTCAAACAGATAACTTGTAAGTTGATGGAATAGAAGTTCTTTCTGTAGTGATGTTCAGTGGCCTTTGGTGGCACCAAGAAAACGTGTGCCATCAATGTCCCCCACCACATGTGGGAGGTGGGCAAAACAATAAACGTCAGCCTTCACATTGGCTAAATCCTCACGTCAGGGGAACCTGATATAGCTGTCACTGTGCTTCACCATTGGTGCGAGGAAATCCTTCAACACCAGACTGAACGTAGGTTGGGACTTAATAGCAGTTAGGGCCACTGTATGTGAGGAGGACCCTGTTGCCAGAAAGTGCAATACTAGCATGACTTGTACAATGGGTGGTATGCTGGTGGGATAACTAATAGCTGGCATCAGATCTTGCTACACATCACAGCTGGCAACTGCACAAGGGTCACAGTTGACCCCATGGTTTTTAAAACGTGTCTACAACATAAATTTGGAAAAACTCAAAGATGTGCTACACAATTGCCCCTCTAAATGTGACTGTATATTCTGACCAACAAAATAATCGTTGGCTGCGGTGGCCCATGCACTGCCATTAAATGTCATCTGTGCCCTGCACTAATGGTTGTGTAGCGGGACCTACATGGCAAGACAGAATAAGGATGTTTGTGATGCAACAAAACATATATTGTAGGTGTGATGCAGATTATAAAGTCTAAAACAGCATTTCAGGCCGCCAAAATGGCGGATGCCTGATCTACTCCACTGAACATTGCCTGTGGCGGTCGAGGCCCAATGCCTGTATCTGCTGGCAGTGACAATCGCATACATGGCAGATGTGACCACCATGTTGTGCACATCTAGTCACTTGACTTCCTGACACTGCTGCCAGCAAAATCTCCATGGCCTGAGCTGCTGTGTGTGGCATTTGGGAGCATTTATGCCAGGTCCAGCAGGTGATGAGGCCTCTGTCTTCTCTCCAGAGGAGCTGGAGAGGCTTGTTGATTAAGTACTACCCCTGTTTTGACAGCTCCATGGCTCACCAGAGGAGCAGGTAAGAATCTCATAGGCACAATTGATCCTGTTCAACACCATCCTTTCCCTCCTCACAGGCTACAATGTGTCTCTGTGCTCAGATAAATTGCTTGTGTACCTGTTGTTGCAGTCTATGTGGCATCAATGGGATGCACATAGCGCAGGTATTGGTGGCCAGTACTATATGTTAAGTTCAATCACATTGGCCCTGATTCCGACTTAGCGGAAACCGCCATTTGGCCGCTCTGCGGTCAGAAGACCTCAGGGGCCATTCTGGCTTTCCCGCTGGGCTGGCGGGCGCCCACCAAAGGAGCGCCCACCGGCCCAGTGGGAAAGGCCCTGCAACAATGAAGCCGGCTCCAAATGGAGCCGGCGGAGTTGCAGGGTGCGACGGGTGCAGTTGCACCCGTTGCGATTTTCACTGTCTGCAATGCAGACAGAGAAAATCTTTATGGGGCCCTGTTGGGGGGCCCCTGCACTGCCCATGCCAGTGGCATGGACAGTGCAGGGGCCCCCAGGGGCCCCACGACACCCGTTCCCGCATCCTGTTCCTGGCGGTAAAAACCGCCAGGAACAGGATGGCGGGAAGGGGGTCGGAATCTCAGCAGCGCCTCCATGGAGATTCAGCCCATGCAGGGGAAATTCGGCGGGAAACCGCCAGATTTCCTTTTCTGACCGCGGCTTTAACGCCGCGGTCAGAATGGGCTGGGAAGCACCGCCAGCCTGTTGGCGGTGCTTCCGTGGTCGTCGACCCTGGCGGTCGATGACCACCAGGGTCAGAATGACCCCCATTGTGTTGTGTGAGTTTTTGGGGTTCTAGATCCTCCTTGTGTTGGATACACATAACTAGGTAAGGAAACTTTACTGCCATCCACGAACATCTTTTTCTTTACCATGGTTGTAAATGTTATACAACATGTATGTGCATGACAGCATGAGCTGTGTATGGATTTTGTCTGACTCCTTTGAGGATCTTGTAAGCAATGTGTATACAATACCACAGAGCTTTCAACCCACATCTGGCCTTGCCGAACTGTAGTCTTGAAGGTATATCCTGACTCACTCGGCCCTTCAGGTTACCGCACACACCACATGCCAAATTGCTGATGGCCACATGATGTAATGTCATGCATGGAAGTGATGAAATGGAGTGACATGTAGGTCCTACATGCTCAGCCTGCAGAGAACAAGGCATGTAAAATGTATCTTCCAGTATATGACATAGTCCAGGCTGTGGTAGAGTCACTGTGGCTATGCAACTGTGGCACTGTGCCCATTCCTTGTACACCAGAAGATCCTATGATATGCTAAATAGTGGCAGAACTTGCCCTGGATGCCTCAGTCCATTCACTAGATTAGGAATGGGCACTAAGGTAAACCCATGAACTAGTCCATATGTGCAATTTACATCATTGTCAATGTGTGTCTTTGACTCATGATAGGTCCCTTAGTCCCACAGCTCTGTTGTCAGTATCAAAGAAATCTTATTCATGATGTATCATGTACAGGTTTATTGCACTGATGACAGTACAACAGTGCAGACAGTGAGTTGATTCCTGGAAGGTCATGATATGTGAGTCAGTACCTTTGTCACATAGCAGAAATGGTACAGTGCATACCTTTGTATGTTGTCTGCCAGCTCTGTAGGATCGACACTTATGTCCAAAGGAGTGATCTGTGGTACAGGTACATACCACAGAACCCACCCCTCGAAGTGGCATGAGTCTGCATTTGGTAGTCCACATGTCCACACATGCACAAGGAATACATTTTTTGTACCCACCATGCCAGCCTCTCCATTGTCACTCAAGTGTAAGGTTGAAGTCTGTACTATGGCAGTTGCCTGTAGAGACTGCATGCAGAGAGTCAATCTCACAGTGTGAATGTGCTGGTCCAGTCAGGCCTCAGGAGTTTTCCCTTCAGAAGTCACATATGTGTGAAGTGATTCATTGTGGCTCACATCACAGTACATATTATTGGAGCATGGGCTACCTGATGTCAGTAGGCCTGCTTAGTCATTGTAGGCCCTGAGCAGGGCATTGGGTTAGTCTGTAAATGGATATATATGACTGTAGTCATGCCCCTGCACTTCTTGGCTTGTGTGCTATACACTTGTAGTGTGTTCACCAAGTTATCATTTCTAGCTTGGTGTTTTTGACGTGTGTGTATCAAACATTTGTGCCAAACTAGGGATTGTAATTTTGTGATTTCTCTTTTGCATCCATGCAGGTCAACACCCATCAGAAGAAGGAGATATGGAGAGCCATCACCCAGAAGGTTGCGGACCCTGGGGGTCCACATCCGTTGGAGCGCTCACTGTCATAAGAAGTGAGAGCACCATTGACGCCGGACCAAGAAGATCGCGGAGGTTCAGCTGGTGCTGTCCTCCCAATGTGGGCTGGGTGCATGTTGGTTCATGACCCCCCCTAATGTCACACATCCTGATGGAGGCATACCGAGACCATGATAGGCATTTGAGGGGAGCACAGCAGCCACAACGGTGTGAGTACAGGGCATAATCCTGCCTGTCACACTGCCATGTCAATGTGTGAGGTTTTGACATCTCCCTCTGATGATTAGGGATGTGCCATGTGTGACACAGCAGATGAATGACTGTTTGTGTAGATATGTAATGTGGTGCATACTGATGAGCCTTATCTATTGGCCCAAGGGACCTAAGACACAAATGTGTACTAGTCTCAAACAATTTGCTCTCCAGGGACAACATATGGCTGTGTACATTGATTAATCAAGTACTGTTTGTTGTTGTATTGGTTGAAAATTCTATTCAACAGACCAGTACTCTTCAGTGTAACAGGCCAAAGTAAAGGAAGCGATGGATCCCTGTCCTCATTTGTCTAGTTAAATGATTATAATTGCATCTGCCACCCAGAGGCTACTTGTCTTCATCGTGTGATGGGTGCTGGTGCCTCACTACGGTCCGTAATGTGAAGATGGCTATCATATATGTGAGAGAGCATATATTGGTCTTTGATCGCAGCAACAGATCAATAATTTTCCTTGGTAAGTAGGGAATGTCCATATACATGATTTGTGTACCATCACAGTTACCAACCTTCCTTGTGCTTACATGTTGGCATGTGTCCCTTTCTCTTTTGACAAAATGTATACGCTGCTGTTTCGTGTATGGTCTACCTGTGTTCATGGGATGATTCCTGTATTCCTGTACATATATGTGCATGCCAACCTGTGTGTAGAATAGGACATTTACAATGGGAGTACATTTCATGTGGTACCACAGACAGGATTGTATCAACGTTGATGCTTGGCTCACACATACCCTCAGCCATCATTCCATGTAATTTGGCATGTACAACTGCAGTAGCAAAGAGGGACAAGACCTATATGATTAGATTTCTTAGCCACAATGTGCATTTCCATGACATTAATGTGGCATCATGGAGCAAAGTGCACTGCACATGTGTAAGAGGTAAGATTTTTTACCTGTCTGTTGGCATGCATCTTGGAATGACTTGCAGTTATGTTGAAATTACATGTGATTGGTACAGCCATTCATCCACAGACATCTAGCTTTTCAGGATTAAAATGGGCACAGTGATGTAGCTATCCATTGGGTAACATGTTGAGGGCCTTCTACAGGTACATGTGAATATCTGTGTCTCTCCAACATACAATGGACTAATGGCTTCTACTAATGTAATCAGAGTATGTAATTGTAAGGGATGCTAGACAATAGTGGTGATTTCCCTGGGGCTTGCTGATTCATCGTGTTGTGAATTTTAGGGACATATCTCCCTGACAATTTGCAAATGATGTCTACAGTGTACATTTCCATGCCAAATGTGTGGCACATCAAAGCAACATTTGTACTGCATGACTCCATTGGGACAAATTACATTTGGTGAAGTATGCATTGTGGATATGTTTACAGTGTGACATAAGTAATTCCATGTCACCTTCTCAAGGCTAATGTACTGTTGTCAGCAATATAGAATGTTCCGGGAGCATAATTTCTTATTGTTGTGCTATGGGATATCTGACAAATAAATGTCTGCATGGCCTTGTGTAGGAACTGTGGGAATGCAGTTGGCATTGGCCTACTATTGTATGACAACAGGTATCAGAGGTATACTTCATGAGGAAAAGCATTGAAGGTGATATGGTCTCCTTCTTTTTCAATGGTTACTGTGATTGCACAACTCCAGCCACGCAATTCTAGTTGTCTGAGATCCTGATTTTCCTGTGGGTGACTGTTGACAGTTCATGTGGCATGCATGCATATGATATGGTACATATAGGGGCCACTTAAGTGGAGTTTGTTGCTGGGGCCTACTTGACATCATGGTAAAATTTGATAATCAGAGCTATTGTTCAAAAGTGATTACGGACTTGTGGTGACTCTATTTCTCTTTGTATCAGCTCAAAGCAAGCAAAGGAGACAGGGCACATTCAAGTGGGGATGCATCAGGCCATGGGACCTCAAGTCAAGACCGACACAGAGGGACCCAAATGCCCAGAGGGTAGGTGAGTGACACAGGAAACCGGATCATCATCATTGGATTCTACCACCAGTGTCAACTCCCTAGAGGTGGCGGACCCATCGGGACATACTCCTGTACTATCCTTGTCCACCATCCCCAGTTCTATCACCACCCTCCCTCCCTGTTGCTCCCTACCCAGTTGGCTATGCCCGCTCACACAAGAGGGTGGGTGTCTCCTTTGGCGAAGGCACCTCCACCCCAGCCACTGTAACCCCTGCTCCCCTGAGCAAGTAGGCTATTGAACTCCTGAGGAATAACTCTGTCTCTGTGGGTCAAACTGCCATTGTAAATGCCATCCTGGATCTGGCCAGACAACTTCAGCTGACCAGTGCTTTGCTGGAAGGCATTCATATTGCCATGTCTGGCCTACAGAGATCTTTTCAGGCTGTGGCCTCCCCAATGATGGCAGTCAGACACCTCACACATTCAAACCCCCTCTATCTCCCTCTTCCCAGTCCAAATGCCCCATTCCCCTACTTATCCCAAGCACACAGACACATCTGCACAAGCCCACCTCAAAACACAAAAGCAGCGCACATAAACACAAACATCACAAGACACTGGCATGCACGCACTCAACATACACCCACAACTACAACATCAGCCACCACTTCCCCAGACACCTCCACCGGCCAACACACCACAACAAGCATACCCACAGGCACCACCACTAAATGCAGTGAAACACCAATCATACCCGCAGACACCACCCCAACAGGCACACAGATATCCACCATATCTATCATATCTGCAGACACCACCCCAACAGACACACAAGCATCCACCACTACAAGCATACCTGCAGACACTACATCAACAGACACACACACACACATCCACCACTCCCACATCACCCAGAACCTCCAAAACCCCACACCCGGACACGCAAACACCCACACTCATACATGCAACAGACACCACCCAAACATAAGCATACACCCAAGACATGAACACTGACATACCAGAAAACCATTCCCTCAACCTCCAAATCCTCAACCCCTTCTGATGAGCACCCCTGTGTTCCAAAGGAAAGTTTCCTTTTTGAACTTGCCCTTTCCCCTGTTCCCTCCACTCCCCCTTCCCAATCCCAAGAGGCCTGACCCACATCCCAACCCTTCCCTTCCACATTCAATTCCTCCCCTGTCACACCTGCTCCCGCTGCAAGCACCCATACCCCTCCCTCAAGAAGAAGCCCACCCCTCCTAAGAAACAGCCCACCCCTTCCAAACCCAAACCCACCCATCCCAAATCCAATCCCCCCACCCCCGAGGATGATCCCTGAGGTTCCTGCCTGCCCACTCAATGGCACTTCTTGAGGAGGTTCCCTGGCAGTAACAGGAGTCAAGTGTGGGCACAGTACTGTGCAATGACAATCTGCTGGACTGGCCAATGACCTTTGATATTTTGCATTTTGTTATTAATAAACCCAAATAGTTGTTTTTTGGGTACACATTTGTCCTGCAATTCCTTTTCTACTTTTATGTTGTTTCTGAGTAACTTGTGTTGTATGCCTACAGTTATCTGTGTTTCAGCCTGCTTGCTGATCCAGTTGCTGTTGTTTGCAATATATGACTTTGTGGGCAGTGCTTGTGTCACCTAAGCGAATGGTAGATGTTGACTGTATAGCTATGTGGATGTTACTCCAAATGGGGTGCCATTCCATTGTGTTATGTTTGGAATGGCAAGTATTTCATCTTGTGCGGTCCAATGTCATCATGTATGGTGTTTGACTTGTCCCCCTGATATGGATTGTATATTTGTCTCTTGTGTGGCAGCTTGAGTTTTCTTTGTGCAGACACGGAGGGTGTTCAATTGTGCTGTCTTCCTTTGCATTTGACTGCACATGTGTCCATTTTGCTGTGTGTACCTTGCAGTTACTTCATCAAGATGTATATCCCATGCAGCTTCTGTTGTATGTGCTTTCCGGACTTGCATTCTGTAAATAGGAATGTCACTTGGCTCTCGTATTGTTTGTCCCAGAGATTCACATAGCATCAGTTCATGTGCACATGTTGTTTTAGTGGTGTGTGCAAAGTGATATGTGTCACAAATCAGCATCCTTCCCTGAGTGCTCCTGATGACTCCATCCCCGTTGTGCAAGTATTTTTTGCATAATGAGCTTTGTATATTTGTTTCTCTGTCTGTTGTGCATCCCATTGTCCTTCCATTGTGTTGCAATTTGGGTGATGTGTGGGTCCATTGTAGGGCTGTTTAACTGGAGTGTTGTTTGTGTTCCATGACACATCCATACATATGTATGTTGAATCTTACGACAGTCAATGGCATGGGAGGAATGTGAGGGTATCAGTTGTATTGGTAGATGTGATGCTGCTGTGTTGTTGGTGTTTGTGTACACTTCATTGCCCCATGCCTAAGATGTGCACACGTGATTTTGTGTAGTGCTGCAGTGCAGTGTGAGTGACCTGCCCAAAGGGGGTGTTTTGTGGCTGTGAATGTGTCCGTCTTTGTGAATGACTCCGACTGTGTACACGATGACAAGTGTACTTGGTGCCCATACCATGACCCCCCATCATGTGGATGATGGTGCAAAGAGCTGAGGTTCAGCTTAATAACACAGGCAGGTGTATGTACTCAGTTGCGTCCATTGTGGAGTGGATTTTGAGTATCTTCGATGAGCAGCAGCGACAGGACATGTGTGATGGGCTTCATGGCAGCACATGACGTGTAACGCTGCCTGAAGGTGAGTTGCTCCATTTATATTCTCTGTATCCTCTTGCTGGGACATGGTTGGATGGCCATGGTCACATTGGTGTTGTGCAACTTCATAATGTGTCCGGCAGAAACACTGTTTCCACTGGCCTGTTTGTGCTGCCTCGTGACAGTGGTGTTTTGCACTGCCTGTGGGTGCTGGTGGGGTGACGGAAGTCTATGCTCCATTGGCCCACATGACTCGTAATACAGTAGTCTGACCCCCAAGCCATTGTCGGTCGGGCCGCCACCGCTGACATGGCTGTGCACGGACCACCAAACTCATAATGAGGCCCATAATATTTGGAAACTGTAAAGATCAGAGGAAGAAGAAGATGTAAAACATTAGTCTTTCCAATAATTTACTATTGGGCAGGATTTGCCTTTAGGAAAATCGGTGTTTCATTATGAATTTCTTATAAAGGCTTTCAAAAGATGATATAATGCTCTATAACATTTTTATTGCAAAATAACCTCCTGCTGTAGTGCTGTTTCCTGAATTCAAACGGCGGCCAAAAATAGAAGGCAAGGGAAAGTCAAGACACAGCAGGATCTTCTGTAGTTGGAAGGTCACGATAACATTAAATCTCTCTGAATGGAAATCCTGGTGGATTAATTTGAAAATTCCTGGTGTATATATGAACGAAGAGCTCTGAAGTAGGAAGATCTCGATTTCGCTTCAACAAAAGAAAAATTCAGTTAAAAAAACGTTCCAGTCCACATAATGTAGAAACTCTGCATGGAAATTTCAGTCAAATCTGGCAAAGATAGAAATGATGCTTCTTTTGTTTAGAGAGATAGCATTGACGAGTATGGACATTCTAACTCAGAAGTGGATTTTTCCACAGCGGGAAGTGGCACTCAGGAGCTGTCCACTGAAGTGTCAGAGGAATGATCTATGTATACGAGGGTAATACCCATCCTCCTCACATAGGGGGCATATACATACATCTCCAATGCCTTTCCCATACTTCTCTAAGGTTAAACGGAACACATCAAGGTTTAAGTGGTTACGAAAAGTTTGAAAAATGCTAAGAAATCCCCCATGTCAGGTCAGGTTTGTCTGAAGGAGAATCTTTGCATGAAAAATGCAAACGTTTTGCATCTGAAATACAAAGTTTCAACAAATGCTTCTGCTGAATTGTCAACAATGTCCTAATCATGTACCTGCAGAAATTCCTCACAAAGGGTGTTTGGAAAAACAGGCACATTTTGATATCTCACGTGTATGTGCGCAATTTGGGAAATTGCAGGCAAGGCTTGGGCATGGTGTGAAGTTTTATGAATACCGTCTAGAGATTTGTAGCTTTCTTGTCAACAGTGCTAAGAATGCCTTCCTCTGAGAACCAATGAATGGAAACAAATGCACACAATAACTTATATCACAGTAATTTACGGTTGAAGGGCCAGATGTACGAAATTGCAGATTTGCGATTTCCTAATAGCGAATTTTAGCGATTCTCTATTAGGAAATCACAAACTGTGATGTACTGCAGTGTGTTTGACACTATTTGCTATTCCCAGTGGGTCGATAAGGGACCTGCCTCATCAATATTCATGACGCAGGTTGCAATTTGTGACCCATTGGGAATGGCCACAATCACAGGGATGGTGGCCTGCAGGGTCATCAGACCATCTTGTCTGTGATTGCTTTTTCAATTAAGAAATAATTTTTTTTGTAAGCAGTCTGTTTTGCTTAAAGTTTTATTTTTATTTTTTAAACGTCCCACAGACCACTACCTGCTCTTAAAATATGTTGGTGCCCACATTCACAAAGTGGAATGCAAATGAGTTACCAGTTCCTTTGCATAGTCGGTAAAATATGAATGTTTTGCTGGTCGCAAAACATTCATAAATGTCCCTGAGACTTGCTATTAGGAAGGGATGCCCTTAACATGCCCCTCCTTAATACTGACTCACAAACCCTATTTTAAGATTCGGTAATAGGTTACCGACTCACAAAATAGGGTTAGTGCATGGTAAAATGCTTGTTAGCAGTCGCAAACGGCCCATTTGCCGTTTGCGACTGCTAAAACGTTTTGTACATCTGCCGTGAAGGTCCCACAATTGCAACATGAGAACAAATCAGGCAAACATGAATCTTTTGATTGGTAAGGAAAACCTTATGTTGAACATGGACCTTAAATTAAACTAATTGAATTTACATGGCACAGCTTTCATTTATATTTTAAAGTTGATTTGCATACAAATGGAAAAAATGCACTTTTGTTTCTGATTGTCTCTGAGGACCTATCTTCCGTGCAGGAAACAGATGAATAGCTATTTTGGGCTAAAGCGCATTTCTTGTTGTGTATAAACTTAAATACGACTAAAAGGAATAGTGTTTAGCATGCCAGCACTTTATGTTTCAATCTAATTTCAGTTCCACCCTCGCTTTCAGATAACACTAAAATAACGAATCCTCCTCCCTATTTGATCATATTTTTAAGAGCCGCCTTGCATCACCTTGTTAGCTCCAAAAGCTTCCAGCTTTCATACACTTAAGACTATTTTATTCTTTTTATAATTACACCAATAATATTTTAATGACTACTTTTGTCAGTGAACAATTGTAGAAAAATGTCATTTCAAATAACTATCAATAATCAGAATTGCACCATAGATTTAAGTTGACAAGAAATATAATTGAAGAAGTTGTACCTCCAAAAAGGCTTTTCAGAGACATCATTTGGAAAGACATTCTGCCTTCAGAAAAAGAGCTAAGATTTTTTCAGAATGTTCAAAAGAATCTAGTGCTAATGTGACCAATAATAAATGCATTTATATCACACTATGCCATCACAACTATGTTAGTAGGCTCAGGGCCTCATTACAAGCTTGGCCGCCTGTGCACCACCATGGCGGCAGTGACGGTCTAACCGCCATCCGCTTTGTGGTTGGATCACCGTATTACTAGTCATGCAGTCCTATGGAGCAAAGACTGCAGTTGTCCCGCAGAAACCGCCAGGCAGAGCAGACCATCACGGTCACAAAAAGGTACATACAGGCCGGTGGAACCAGTTTCTGCCGGACATATTATGAGGTTGCGCACCACAAATGTGACCTTGGCGCTTCTACCACCGAGTCTCAGCAGGTGGAATCAGAGAGTATAATGGGAGCAACTAACCTTCAGGCAGCGTTGCACATCCTGTGTCACCATGGAGCCCATCACACATGTCCTGGCTCTGCTCATGGCAGGAACACAAAATCTCCACTGCAGTGGACGCAACCGACTGTAAGTGCACACATCTATGTGTATCATTATGCTCAACAACTGATTATCATGCCGTCATCCACATAAAATGGGGTCACACCATGCGGACCAAATACACTTGTTTTCGTGTACACAGTCGGAGTCATTCACAAAGAACACATTCACAGCCAAGAAACGCCCCCGTTGGGCAGGACACTCACACTGCACTGCAACACTACACAAAAACACACATCTGCACATCATAGCCATAGGGACATTGAAGTGTACACAACATTGTATCACACAACACCAACAACACAGAAACATAACATCTACAAACACAACTGAAACCCTCACATTGCACACATGCCATGGACAAATTCAACACACATATGTATGTTTGTGTTCTGGAACAGAAACAAACTTCCCATTACTCAGCTCTGCAATGGACCCACACATCCCCCACATTGCAACACAATGGAAGGGCAATGGGATGCACAATAAACAGAGAGACAAAAATAAATAGCTCACTATGCAAACAATACCTGCACAATAAGGATGGGGACATCAGAAGCACTCAGAGAAGGATGCTGCACTGTTGCACATTGCACTAAAACAACATTTTCACAGGAACTGGCCCTTCAGGTATCTCAGGGACAAACAATACTAGAGCCAAGTAACATGCCTATCTACACAACGTGGAAGTGCAAGTCAAGAAAGCACATAACAGAAACAGCATGAACCAGACATCTAGATGAAGTAGTTGCAAGCTACACACAGCAAAATGGACACATGCAAAGTCAAATGCAAACAAAGGTAGCACAATTGAACACCCACCACAAACAAAACTCAAGCTCCCGCACATGAGAGGAATTATCTACAATCTGTATCAGAGGGACAGGTGTACCACTATATATGCTGACATTGGTCAACACAAGATGAAATATGTACCATTCCAATCAGAATACATTGCAATGACACCATGATTGCATTAACATCCACATATCCATACAGTCAACCTTTGTTTTGTGTGACAGCCGCACTGCCCACAAAGTCAGATATTGCAAACAAAAGCAAATGGATCAGCAAGCAGGCTGAAATACACACAACTGAAGACAGACACCACAAGTTACTCAGGAACTACAAAAACCTAGAAAACAAAATGCAGGACAAATGTGCACCCAAAAAACAACTGTTTGGGTTTATTTTTAACCAAATGCAAAGTGGCAAAGGCCATTGGCTAGTCCAGCAGTCTTTCAGTGCACAGTACTGTACCAATACGTGACTCCTATTACTGCCATGGACACTGCACAGGAAGGGGAATCAAATGGGCAAGCAGGCACCTCAGGGATCATCCTTGGGGGGGTCTTATTTGGGATGCGTAGGTTTGCGTTTGGGGGGGTGGGCTGTGTCTTAGAAGGTGTGTGCTTCTTCTTCGGGGAGGAGTATGTGTGCTTGCTGGGGGCTTGTGTGAGCCGGGAGGACTTGGAGGTGGAAGGGATGGGTTGGGATGTGGGTAGGGCCTCTTGGGTTTGGGAGAGGGTAGGGGAAAGGTCAAGTTAACAAAAATTGTTCCTTAGGAACACAAGGATGGTAATCAGAAGAGGATGGGGATTTCGACGTTGAGGTAGAGGTTGTCTGGTGTGTTGGTGTTGATGTCATGGCTGTGTGCATGTGTGAGGTATGCTTATGTTTGGGTGGTGTCTGTTGCATGTGTGAGAGTGGGTGTTTGCAAGTCTTGGGTGGTTGGGCAGTGGAGATGCTGGGTGATGTGGGAGTGGTGGATGAGTGTGTGTCTGTTAGGGTGTTATCTGCATGTATGCTTGTAGTGGTGGATGTGTGTGTGTCTGTTGGGGTGGTGTCTGCAGGTATGGTGGATGCAGTGGATGTCTGTGAGACTATTTGGGTGGTGTCTGTAGGTATGGTGGGTTTGGTGGGTGTGTCACTGCCTGTTGTGTTGGTGCCTGTGGGTTTGCTTGATGTGGTGTGGGGTCCAGTGGGGTGGTGAGGGTGTCTGGGGGAGTGGAGGCTCTTGTCTGTATAGGTTTTGTTGAATGCTTGTGTGCTGGTGTACTTTGTGGTATTTGTGTTTATATGTGATGTGTGTGTGTTGAGGGGGCTGTGTGCATATCTGTCTATGTGCTTATGATAGGTAGGGGAATGGGGGATTTGGATTGTGAAGAGGGAGGTGGTGGGGGATGGAATGTGGGGGGTATGGCTGTCATCAGTGAGGAGGGCAGAGCCTGAAAAGATCTCTGTATGCCAGTCATGGCAGTATGAATGGCTTCCAGGAAAGCATTGGTCTGCTGATGTTGGCAGGCCAATCCCTGAATGGCATTCACAATGGCAGTCTGACTCACAGAGATACACCTCAGGAGGTCAGTAGCATTCTCACTCAGTGCAGCAGGGTTATCAAGAGATGGGGCTGAGGTGCCTGCGCCAAAGGAGACGCCCACCCTCTTCGGTGAGTGGGCGCGGTCCACCGGGTGAGAAGCAACTGGGAGGGTGGTGTTAGAACTAGGGGTGGCTAACAAAGATGGCACTGTAGTAGGTCCCAGTGGGTCCACCATCCCTTGGGAGTGGTCACTGGAGGAAGAATCCAATGATGATAATGTAGATATGGTCTCCTCCAAGGCACTCCCCTTACCCTCTGGGCCACTGGGTCCCTTTGTGTCTTGATGCGAGGTTACGTGGACAGATGTTTCCACACTTGGCTGTGCCTTGTCTCCTTTTCTTGCCTGGTCAGATGCTGCAAATACAAGGAGAAATAGGGTCACCAAAGGTCCCTGATCACACTTGAACAACAGCTGTGATTAACAAACATTAACATGATGTCAAGTAGGCCACAGCAACAAACGCCACCTAAGTGGCCCCTGCATGTACCATACCATTTGCATGCATACCATCTGAACTGTCAACAGTTGCCCAAAGAAAAATCAGGATCCCAGACAACTGCAATTACATTTCTGAAGTTGTGCAATCACAGTAACCATAGAACAAGTAAGATACCACATCACCTTTGCCACATGGAGCATACATCACTTATCTGTTGTTATACAGTAATAGGTCAATGTCAACTGCAGTCCCACAGATCCCATACAAAATCAGGCAGACATTTATTTGCCACATACAAACTAACAGAACAATAAGGCACTCTCCCAGAACATACCATATTGCTGACAACAGTACAGTTGTCTTTAGTGGGTGACATGGAAATACTCACGTCACACTGGAAACATATCCACAATGCATACTTCACCAAGTGAAATTTGTCCCAATGGAGTCATGAAGGTAGTGGTAATGTTGCTCTGATAGACCACATGTTAGACCTGGCATCCTTGGCGTGGTCTCCCCTGTCTTTTTTGCCCCTGCTTCCCATGTTTTGACTGTGTGCTGGAATCTGTTTTTGGTGTTTTGGGTATTCTGTGCACTTTACCACTGCTGACAAGTGCTAATGTGCAAGTGTAAAATGTGTAAAATGTATGTGTAAATGGCTTTTGCATGAGTGCCACATTTGATTTACTAGTAAGTCCCTAATAAAGTGCACTAGAGGTGCCCATGGCCTGTAAATCAAATGTCACTCGTGGGCTTGCAGCACTGATTGTGCCACCTCCATGATAGCCCCATGATAGCTTGTAAACATGGCTCATACCCACTTGCCAGGCCCAAACCCTTCCCTTTTTATACATGCAAGGCACCCCTAAGGTAGGCCCTAGGTAGCCCCATGAGCAGGGTGGAGATTATGCTAAAGGTGGGACATGTACTGTTGTGTTTTACATGTTCTAACAGTGAAATACTGTCTAATTCAGTTTTCACTGTTGCAAGGCCTATCTATCTCAAAGGTTAACATGAGGACTGCCTTTAAATATTTTTTAAGTGCACTTTCCCTTTGAGAGCAGGTAGACATTTGGAGTTTTGTGTCTCTAAACTCACAATTTAAAAATAAATCTTTTGGTAAGTTGTTTTTTAAATTGTCAGTTTGAAAATGCCACTTTTAGAAAGTGGGCATTTTCTTGCTTAAACCATTCTGTGACTCTGCCTGCTTGTGTTTTCCCTGTCTGGGTCAGACTGACAGTTGGGGTCTTTGTGAATCCCCTCTAGACAGTGACACAAAGGGAGTTGGGGTGCAGCCTGCATATCCTGATGGGCCATCTGAGCTAGAGTGGAGGGAGGAGTGGTCACATACACCTGAATAGGCTGTGCGTGCCCTCATTCAATGCAGTCTCCAACCCCCTGGTATAAGGGCAGAATTTTGTGAACAACATAGACATTCTTTTGAAGTTTGACAGCTTCAAAGGCAGAAAAGGGTATAAGTAGTGGACCCAAAAACCCCAGATTTTGAGATTACTCCTGGAACCAGGAGGAACCTCTGCAAAGGAGAAGACCTGAAGAGCTGGAGGAGGAGTACTGCCCCTTTGCCTGTGACTGGCCTGTATTTGCTGCTTCTGCCTGATGGAGGACAAAGACTGGACTTTGTGGTATATTATTGATTGTGAAGAATCTCCAAGGGCTTGGATTGCACTTGCCTCCTGTTTTGAAGTCTCAGGGCCATCAAAGACTTCCTCTGCCAGTACCTGGACTCTCTGCTCAGACTCCTGCCCTGCCAAGCGGTACCCCATCCAGTTCCTGGGCCCTTGAGAGGTGAAATTGACAGAACAAGGTCTGAAATCCATGCACTTAACAGCGTGCACAGAAAATTTTGACGCATCACCAGCAATGCGGCTGAAATACAACACGCCACCTACTTCGCAGCTAAAATCGATGCTCCACCTGCATCGCGGCTGGGAGATCAACGCATCGCGGCTGGAGAAACAACACTACATTCACTTGGGGCTTCGGATAACGATGCAAACCCCACGGAGTATGGTTTTCCAACACCATGCGGTTGGATTTCTCATACATCATCGCTGTGCATCAAAAATCAATGCAAGCCTGCACGGATCTGAGGTTTCCATCCGAAAATTGACACATCGCTCTCTTGTGTGAAAGAAAAATTATGCATCTCCTACTCAACCAAAGAAGAAACGACGGATGGCCTCACTTGCGAGTAAGGAATTGATGCACCAGTGACTTTTTTGACACACACTCACCCATGAAGCTTTATTTTTGACGCAAACTAGGTTCTTTATGTAACACCGTTTCCATTGTTTTCTATGGAGTAAGACTCTTATACTTTAGAAAATTCATATCTTACTAGTTCATAACAATACTAGTGTATGTTGGAATTTTGTCATTTCGGTCTTGTTTGATTCAGATAAATATTGCCTACTTTTCTAAACTGGTGTGGTGTCCATTTTGTAGTGTTTCCACTGTGTTACTGTGTGTGTTGGTTCAAATACTTTACATATTGCCTTTGAGATAAGCCTGATGGCTACGAAAGGGGTGAGTAGGGGTTATCTAAGTGTGTATCTCCATTGCCCTGATTAGAGTGAGGGTCCCTGCTTGGACAGAGTGCAGACTGACTGCCAACCAGGGACCCCATTTCTAGCATTGGTGATCAGCGGTGAGGATTGGACTTGTATTTGTACTTGACATACAGTGATTAGGGGCCAGATGTAGGAAGCCTTTTGCGCGTCGCAAACTGCGAAAAACGCAGTTTGCGACGCGCAAAAGGCTTAACGTGATGCACAACCTCAAATTGAGAGTCGGAATCGACTCACAATTTGAGGCTGCGACTCGCAAATAGGAAGGGGTGTTCCCTTCCTATTTGCGACCGCATTGCCATGCTGAGTTGGTTTGTGACCGCGAATGCGGTCGCAAACCAACTCGCAGTTACCATCCACTTGAAGTGGATGGTAACACATTCACAAAAGGGAAGGGGTCCCCATGAGACCCCTTCCCCTTTGTGAATGCTAAAAAAAATATATTTTTTCAGACTACTCTGAAAAAACCGAAACCAAATGGTTTTGGAAGTTTTTCATTTTGCAGCCCGTTTTCCTTTAAGGAAAACGGGCTGCAAAAAAAAAAAAAAACGGCTGTATTTAAAAGCAGTCACAGACATGGTGGTCTGCTGTCTCCAGCAGGCCACCATCGCTGTGAGTGCATTGACTCGCTATGGGGTCGCAAACTGCGACCCACCTCATTAATATTCATGAGGTGGGTCTTTGCGACCCCATAGCGAGTCGCAGAAGGTGTCTGAGACACCTTTCTGCATAATATTTGGCGAGTTGCAAATTGCGAGTCGCTGTGACTCGCAATTTGCAAGTCGCAAAATATTTTTTTGCTACATCTGGCCCTAAGTGTACACTACTGTTTTCAGTGCAGACCATTACGTGATCATATATTACTTGTTTTTTCTTTTTCTGTTTTTGGATTTTTTCCTGCTTCCATATTTTTGTGATTTTGAGTGTCTCTAGGGAACTCTCTGAACTGCTTTGGAACTTTGCACTTTAAGTACTTGCCAACATGTCTCAATCTGGGGATGCACCAGCTGTGGCTACAAAGGTTGTTTTTAAGTTGGGGAAACTGGAGGAGTACACAGTGGCTCAACTTAAGCAATTTTGTAAGGATCTTGCCTGCCCAATCAAGAGCTATGCCAGGAAGGAGGAGCCGCAAAAGGCATTGAGGGCCTGGGTGGCAGCCAAGGAGGCTGGTGGACACACAGAGTAGGAGGATGAGGGTGAGGAGGTGCAGAGTGTTCATAATGTGGTCGTGGATATACTTGTTCTGCCTGGGGAGAGGGTCTCCAGGGCAGGTAGCAGTGTGTCATCAAGGGTCTGGCTCCTGAGATAGGCAGAGAGTTAGTTTGAGTTAGAGAAGCTTAAGATGGTGAGGGAGATGGAAGAGAGAAGCCTGGCCATTGAAGAGAAAAAGATGCTCTTGGCTCATGAGCTCAGTTTAAGGGAGCTGAATCAGAGGAGCCAGTCTAGTAGAAATAGTGGCAGCAGTGCCCCAGTGCAGCCAGAGAGGAGTTTACACATTCCTAAAAATCTGGTGAAGGATTAAAAGAGGGAGGATGACATCTATCTGTGGTTCAAGGGGTATGAGGCTGCTCTCACCTCAGCTTTACCGCGGCTGAGGTTAATAAGCTCCCAATTCCCAGGGCGTTTCTGTCCACTTTGTCTGGGGCGCATTCTTACAAGGAAGTTTTTCCCCTCATGCGCTAACTCAGAACAGGCCATGTTCTGTACAGTAAGGTTGATTTACCTGTTTTGCAAGGTTCATTGTAGCAAATATTCCTGAGCAGGATATTTGTGAGGATCGCTCATTTTGCATTGAGATTATCCAAAGGTGAACAATTATTAATAACCGTTGCACAATTCCTTGAGTCGCTTGGTATTTGGCATTTCTGATTTGTGTGAGTTGGTCCGTGGACATTTTTGTCCCTGGCGATTTTATCAGTGTGAATGCTATTTTGGTATGTATAGCTATAGATGTGAATGCAAGCGTTTTGGCATCATTTGAAAACCACGGCAATACAGTTTACTGGACCAGAATATATATATTCATATATCTATGAAAGCGAGTGTGTTGGTATTCTATGGGTACTACAAAAATATTGTTTACTGGGCCCGAACTTTGATAAACGGTGGTAAAGAAACTATATATATATATATATATATATATATATATATATATATATATATATATATATATATATATATATATATATATTTATATATATAGATATAGAGATAGATAGATATCTATCTATATATCTATCTATATATATATCTATATATATATATATATATATATATATATATTTATATATATATATATAATCCTGGAATGCTATGAATCAATAGTGTGTACATTGAAACTGTATAAACATATTCCTTTTCAGGTGTCCTTCCCCACTGACCCCATCCCACACCTTTCCCCGCACCAGGCCTCTCCAAGAATCTGTGCTATAACAGGCTACGGATTTGGAGCTGCCTGAAGGTGGGCCTTGTTGAACTTGGCAGAGATCCTGAGGAAGTGACGCTCAATCTGACAGAATAGTGAGCCCACAAATTAAATTCTTCCCGGTCTGTAGCGAACCTCACAATGCCTACCTTGGATGATGTAATGAAAATAATTACTCAAATGCAAAAAGACCTTATTCAGTTGAAGGAGGAAGCTGCGTTTCTTGCATATTGAGTAAATCAGTTAAAGCAACAGGTGGGGAGTGGTCAGGGAGCTGCAGGTCCCTCACAAGCACAACGCACGAGCCAACAACCCCCCACAAATATTGCAGTAAATCTGCCAACGCAAATCCCTTTGACCCCGCCAGAAAGATTTACTTGGGACCCGGCCAGAGTACAGGTTTTTATGACCCAAGTTGAATTGCTTTCCACCTGTAGACCAACTGCCTTTCCTAACCCACAATCTAGAATAGACTTTTTGGTATCCTGCTTATCTGGAGATGCTGCCACATGGGAAGTTCCACTAGTGCGACATGACAGTCCATTATTATACAACTGACAAAGGTTTGAGGAGAATTCGAGAAAGTTTTTGACCGACGATCCGTGACTCTCTCTGCTGATAGAGAATTGCTGGAACTAAAACAGGGAACTGAAGACTTAGGCCCTCATTAAGACATTGGTGGTAAGTGCCGCCTACCGCTCCAGCGACGGTCGCCAAAATACCATCGCAGTGGCTAACATCTGTCTGTCAAATTATGACCACAGCCGGATTTCTACCACAAGAAGGGCAGAAATCTGGCTGTGGCTATACTGGCGGATGGTGTTAAGGTGGTGCTGCTACCACCAGCAGCACCACACCAGTAGACTGCCGCAAGCAGTGTTATGACAAATAATACGTCCTGGCTGTGTTCTGCTGGCGGGGCTGCTGGTGGTAGCAGCGCCCGTCCTGTCCCCTGCCAGAGACCCCCTGGATGCAGGTAAGTTGGGTTTCCCACAGGCGAGGGGGTGGGGGGTATTGTGTGTGTGTGTGGGAGTGTGCATGAATGTGTGAGTGTGTGCGTGAATGCAAATGTGTGTGTAGTGTTCTTTGCGTGTGTGTATGCATGTCTGAGAATGCGTGTATGAATGGAAATGTGAATGCGTGTCTGTGTGTCAGAGTGAATGTGTGTACGGATGTGTGCGAGAATGAATGGATGCATGCGTATATGAATGTGTGTATGCCTGTGTGAGTGAGTGTGTGTATGCGTGGTGCGTATCTGCCAGTGTGTGTGAATAGGGTGGGTGGAGGATTGGCAGGAGGGAGCGTGGATGGAAGCCGGGGTGGGCCAGGGGAGTATATTTGAATTATCTGTCACCGGTAAGGCCTACTGCCATGGTTTTAATGGCGTTACCATCAGCTCTGTTCTACCTACGATTAAAAGATGAACTAAAAGATGTATTAGCCAAGATAGACCCACAACCAACTACCTCTACCGAAATAATTAATCTCACATTACGACTTGACCATCATTTGGCGGAGAGAAAGGGAGACAGAAGAAAACCCGAAAGAACAGGGTGGCGACCTTAAAGACCAAAAATACAAAACACGTCAACTGACTCAGCGGTAGAGACAATGGAAACTGGTGCACTTAAACAACCTCTAACAAAAGAAGAGAAACACACACATAGACGTAATGGACAATGTCTTTATTGCGTTTGCAAAGGCCATTTTGTAAAGAAGTGTACAATAAAGCCCAAAGGAAAACCTTTTAGTCCAAAAAAGGTGGTTTCAACTTTCACAGTAGAAACTGCAACAAAAAACTAGAATATCCAAGAAGTAAGGAAGGGAACCTCTTGGGGACACTCGCGTACCCGACAATAAATTCATGTGCAACGAACCACAAGTCTCATTTTTGCCTACCTGTGTCTTTTTCTTTAAAAGAGCAAACACACACACTGAACTTGTTGATTGACTCAAGGACCACAAGTAATCTTGTAGATTTCAACAAAGCCTAACGCCTAGGTATCCCTTGCATTCGCAAAACAACCCCGGAAATAGTCCAAGCAGTTGATGGCAAAGTGATATCTCGAGGACCTGTAACCATGAGAATTGATCAAATTCAGATGACTTGTCAACCCTGAGATAGACAGAAAAGCACAAGAATTACAGCTTTCCCCTCGATATTGTGTCACCCACTCCTCAGCTCGATCCAAACTTAGCGAAATTCAAATTCCCATTGCACAGATTTCGACTGCAGCAGAGAAAGAAATTGAGTTGCCAACTCAATATCTTCAATTTGAAGATGTTTTCAGTAACACGTAAGCAGCAATTCTACCACCTCATACGTCATTTGATTGTCAAATTGACCCACATCCAGGACCCCTAGTACCTATTTGCAGGATATATGCCCTTTGGTCTCTGTAATGCTCCAGCTGCATTCCAATTTTTTCTTAATGATGTATTGTGAGACTTTTTAGATTGTTTTGTCAGTGTCCACATAGACAACATCCTCATTTACTCAGAGACTGTAGCTGATCATAAAAATCATGTAAAACAGGTCCTATGGATTCTACAAAACCATCATTTATATTGCAAACTAAGCAAATGCGAGTTTCATGTTACCCAAGTAGAATTTGTAGGAGTAATTCTCACACCTGCTGGTATGCAGATGACAGAAAAGCAGAGTGGCAAACACCAAAATCTGTAAGGGATGTCCAGTGTCTTTTAGGGTTTGCTCGTTTTTATTTTCGCTTCATCAACCATTTTTCTCAGACAGGGACTCCTATTACCAAGTTGCTTGGGTAAAAGGTAAATTTCGAATGGTCAGCTGCAGCAAACATAGCCTTTCAAAAATTAAAAAACACCTTCACTACAGCCTCACCCCAATACCAAGAGGCCCTTTATAGTACAAGCAGATGCTTCTGACGTGGCAATTGGAGCTATTTTGTCACAACATCACCGCAACACTGGGCAACTTCATGCCATGGCCTACATGTCCAGAAAACTGAATAGTGTCAAGCAAAAGTACACCCTTGCAGAAAAACAATTATTGGCGATCCGTGATGCCTTTAAGGAATGGAGTCGCTATCTCTTAGGGGCAGAACACACAGTCGCAGTGTACACAGACCATCGAAATGTGCAATTTATGAGTTCAGCCAGAATATTGATTCCAAGACTAATGCATTGGATGATGTTTTTCGCAGAGTTCAATTTCATCGTGACATTTAGGCCAGGGGTAAACAACAGAAAAGCAGATGCCCTGTCCAGACAAACTTCTTCTTTGACCCGTGACAATAAAAATCCACAATCAATTATAGCACCTTCAAAAGTGTTATCTGTTACTTCTGTTGAAAATCATCTCAACAATATCCAAAAAGAATTCCCAATAACAATTTGGTCAGACTGTCTCAAACAAAGTGAGAAGAACTCCATAAAACAAGGGTTACTACTACATGATTCAAAAGTATATTTGCCCATGCAAGAACTTCAACAAACAACCTTTTTATGGTCACATGTTAAACCTATAACAGGACATCCTGGTCCAAAAAAGACAGTGGAACTTATGCAAAGACATTTGGTGGCCAACGTTAAGAAAAGATGTCCTACAAAAAATTCAGAACTGTGAAATCTGTGTGTAATGTAAAACGGATCATGGCAATACTAAAGGTTTCGTCATCCCAATAAGCCGGGCCCTAGACCATGCTTGGGAGGGGGGTGTACTGTCAGAGCATGGGTGGTGTGGGATCTAGGGACAGCCCCAAACCAAGTTACTTGTGTTGTCATTATTTCTGTTGTGCACTAAATCATTATGTGGGAAGGCTCATGACGCAGCCTGTACTGCCAACTGGTGGTCTTGTTGTTCTTTGTACAGGTACCTTCACATGGCATCTTCATGTGGGCATCTCAGGGTTGTGACATTGGCAGGTATCTGATGCTGTTCTGGCATACAAAGTGGGCATGGACTGTTCCAGGTAATGCAGGTTGCAGAGTCTGGATGTATAAGATTTGTACCAAGACAGTTGGTGTAGTGTTCCTGATAGACCCCCAAGATGTGGCTGATGGTGTCCTGGCCAAGATCAGCCACAGTGGCCTCACCCCGCTGGCCCACAGCATCCCTTCCACACACCCCACCCCAACAGTCCTGTGCTGTTGCCACAGGGCGCCCTCTCCAACTTGTTCCTGGGCCCTCATTGTCGTGCTGCAACTCAGGATCCAGGACTCGGGGCCTGAGATGGTAGACACTGTGCTTGGGACATAGGTTGGGGGGCAAATGGCTGCCTGTGATGTTGAGGCAACAGGGCTGAGAGATGATGTAGTGTCCAAAGTGAGACTCATGGTTGCCAGCTGACCAGGTTGCCCAGATGGGCCAGAACCGTCTTCTACGTCCAGACTTCCGGGAGTGTCATTGTCACTAAGAGCTTCATTAAGGGGGGTAGTGGCAGTCTGTTCTGTGGATTATGTGTGCCCAGCGGCAGCTCTAACTGTTAATGTAAAACGTAAAATGTTACTGGTTGTAGTGTGACATCTACCTCCAACGGTTTTGTGTTACAGTAAGCAGAGATCTTGTACAAAGTTAAGTTGCAATTAATCCTACTTTGGCAAGTAACCATGGTATTGGGTGTATTTACATGCCATGTGTGAAGCATGTCAAATCATTCAGACTCAAGCTGCTGCTGAAATGTGCAGATCATTAGCACTAGGGGGATGCCCTAAAAATGCCATCTTGCCACTAGTGCAGGCGAAACAGTGGCTAGGCAAGGTATGGCTTTGCCCATTAGGAAGTCTAGTTGAGTGTGATGCAAGCAGACCCAGGACTTTGTAGTATATGTGACTGGAGTCATCATGTACATAGTGCAGGGTGAATGTGTCTGCTGCTAATACCAACCTAGTGATCCATCTTGAGGCCTTATGAATACTTGCTATACATACTGGTTTAGGTGTCATTTCTGTCCTCCAATATTTCATCTTGGGTTAGCAAGTCAAGATGTAGCTATGTTGACAGATTTGTCTGTGATTTGGGCATGTTCTGTGCTTGATCAGTCTCAGGTGAGTATACTTTGGGCTAGATTTACTTAAAAGAAGCGCAGAACCATGCTGCGTCACTTTAGCAACACAGGGATGCATCGGATTTATTAGAATACGGTGCACCCCTGCATTTCCCCCGTGCTGGCACCAAGTTGAGCTGCCTAGTGCCAACTCGGGCATCCTTGCACCATCATGCAAGGATGTCTGTGTTGAGGGGTTTGATTGTTTATGTGTGGGAAGGTGTCCCTTCCTGCACATAAACAATCACTAATGGAGATTTGGCACTTCTGTGTGTGCTGGCACTTCTGTGTGTGCTGCAGAATGCTATAATGTTATAATGTTATAATTTTTTTGATATTGAAAGACTTACAGGCACCATTTAGACTTATGCCATGTGATGGGTCTCGGGAGCTGTGCTGTTGTGTTCAACAGTGCAGATTGACAGTGTTTAGACTCAGATACTCTGGGTTTTCAATGTTGGTGGGGTACATGAACAAGACAGTGGAAAATGGTGAGCTGTGAGCATGCATGATGATGCATTTTGGTGACATTTTTAGTGCTGTAACGTACCAGACTGCACTCTCCAGGTATTCCTGTCAAGCCCTTAGGATTCAGGATTGTCACGACCTTCTCCTCCCAGGGAATAAGATGTAATGGGGCACTGGGAGAGCCACGGCTGGTCTTCTTGGCCAGCAGCTGGTACTTAGAGACCAGGGTACAGACCTTGCCCCTGTGGTGATTCCACCTCTTCCTGATGTCCTCCTTTGTGAGCAGGTTCGTGCCTACAGCATTGGCTCTATCAACAATCATGTCCCACATTTTGAGTTTCCTACTGAGAGGAGTGTGCTCTGAACAATTCTGGCTCTACTCTTATGGTTTCATCCACCATGACTCTTAACTCATCTTCTGAAAAACATGGATTTTTCGACTGTGACATGGTCGATACAAAGAAAATGAATGACAGTGACTTACTTAACAGGGGAAGTGCAAAAGGGTGTGAATGGACCACACTGTGTGCAGGGTGTTCTATTGGATGGTGAAAAAGAAGGGTGCCTAATCAATTAAGTGTTTTGGAAATAAGGTGCTCTGGCTTCTGTGTTTTACATTGAAAATGCAAAAGATTATGGCCCTCATTCTGACCCTGGCGGTCGGCGGAGAGACGGCGGTCGGACCGCGAACAGACCAGCGGTATTAAAAATGGCATTCTGACCGCGGCGGTCCCCGCCGCGACCGACGGCCACTTCTCCACTCCGACCGCCACGGCGGTCATGACCGCCGGGCTGGAGTTTGCGCACTCCGGCCCGGCGGTCGTCCCAAGACCGCCAAGGGTATTATGACCCTGCCTACCGCCGCGGTTTCTTGCGGGCGGGAACCGCCGTGCGAACCATGGCGGTAAGCACTATCGGGGCCAGGGAATTCCTTCCCTGGCACTGATAGGGGTCTCCCCCACCCCCCACTACCCACCCGAGTCCTCCCCCCACACCCTCCACCCCCCTGCCACCCCCCAGAGGTGGTACGAACCCCCTCCCCACCCCCAGCCCGACATGCACATACATGCACCCCGACATGCACACACCCCCAACATGCACATATACACACCCCCTACACACACATACACAACGGGGACACATACCCGCACACATACATGCAGACATGCGCACCTGCCGAACAGCACACATTACCCATAGACACAGCAGCACCCCCCGCCCGCATACACGCACTCACACACCCCCTCTACACACTCACACGCACACCCCCATGCACGCCCACATCACACAACACCCCCCCACCCCCTCCCCTCACGGACGATCAACTTACCTTGTGCGTTGGTCCTCCGGGAGGCGACAGGAGCCATGGGGAGGTGACCGCCAACAGAAGACCGCCACACAGATATGTGGGTCGTAATTCTGTGGGCGGTGTTCTGCTGGCGTGGCGGTGGAGGTTGACCAGTCTCCACTTTCCCGCCGACCGCCAGTGTGGCTGCTGGCGGTTTTCCGGCGGAACGCTCCCAGCGGTCAGAATGCGCACAGCGGCATACCGCCGCGGTCGGCGGTCTTCACCGCGGCGGTAACTCGGCGGTCTTGCGAAAAGACCGCCAGGGTCAGAATGAGGGCCTATGGTCTGTGAAGGGGTGTGTTTTATTTTGTCTTTTTCAAGTGTGTCCATTATGGCAATCTCTAACTTTGCTGAACATGAGCCGCCTTGATTCAGACCACCATTGTCTGACCACCATAAGGGTCCGCCACAGTGATTATGGCCCTCATTATGACGTTGGCGGTAAATCCCGCTTACCTCCGCGGTGATGGCCGCCAACATACTGTCGTGGAGCCGAACATCCATCCACCATATTACGACACACACGCACCAAAGCGACAGAATACTGCCACATACACAAATCTGCTAGACCAAAGCTTAGTGTTAAACTGTCGGTTCGAACACCGATACTGTTACCCCAACAAAACAACACCCTCTACATTATGACCCATGAATCACCACAGCGGACATTCAACAGTGGTAAATCATTGGCGGTACACACTGGCACAGTCATAATGGCCACCCAATTACAAAACAACAAAACATTGGCTAATACCAAAAACACACACCTGACACTAATACACACATCACATCCACCTACCAACAGCACTATAAAATACACACGCACATTCCCCACAACCCTTTGCCAGCACAAAAAAACTGCAGTAGCTAGCCACGCAAATCACAGAGACAACTACACACACACACCACAACCACCCATTTATCCATCACACACCACACACCCCACCACATTACTCAACACCATCTGTACAGCATACAGCACACAACATCCATGTCCCCACAAAGGCACCCCTGTTTCACTGATGAGGAGTTGTGAGTCATGGTGGAGGAAATAGTCAGGGCAGAGCCACAGCTGTTTGGAACACAGATCCAGCAGATCTCCATTGCCAGGAAGATGGAGCTATGGCGGAGAATTGTAGACTGGGTGAACACTGTGGGACAGCATCCATGAAAAAGGGATGGTATTCAGGAAGAGGTGGAACGTCTTTTGGGGGAAGGTATGTTCCATAGCAGCAAGACACCAGCTTGCTATCCAGAGGACTGACGGTGGACCCCCCACCTCCACCCCCACAGCTGACATCATGGGAGGAACAAGTCTTGGCAATCCTGCATCTTGAGGGACTCACTGGAGTTGCAGGAGGACTGCACACTAGTGAGTCAATATTTACTACCTATCCCCCCATACCTGCATGCCACCACCACCCCTCACCCTGACACTCATCACTCCACTCCATCCCACACAGTGCACCACCACAATTAACTAACCTAAATGCCAGGCCCTGCATGCCATACCCACTGCATGCACATCCCTCCCAGCCCTGCATGTACAACCACCACCAACTCATGCACAGCATGGAGAAATAACAATCCCACAATACCTCACCATACACAAACAAAGGTGGCAGGGCAATAGCAATAGTATAGGGGAAGTTAGAGATGCATAATAAGTCACAGACATGTAGCATAATACACCCCTTACATCCCCCCAGATACCCCAGCCAATCTCAGTGCTGAGGAGGTGCCACAGCTACCCAGTCCCCCACCTGAAGATGCCCCCAGTGATGTCAGCAGCTCTGGACTTCTGGATCTGGATGAATTCCCTGGCCCATCAGGGACCAATGGTCAGTCAGCTACCCCAGCCTGCACCCAGTCCACCACAGAGCCTCCCCCCTCAGTATCCAACACCACAGCAGCCACCCAACATCCCCAGACCTCTGTCCCCAGGAAACATCAATCAGCAGTTTGCCCTCCTCTACAGGTACCCCAGTCCACACCTCATAGGAAAGACAATCAGGGTCCTTGGGGCAGTGGCAGTGGGCACACCATTCAGGGGACACAGGCAGATGGGACCAGGGACACTCAGAGGACAGCTGTGCGCCAGGGGGAGGACTGGCTCAGGGAACCGGCTGGCCAGGAGGCACTCACTAATGTCCTGGGGGCTTACCAACAATCCCAGAACAAGATGGGTCAGGTGATAGACATCATACAGGAGAAACAACGGCTGCACAAAGAACACCACTAGGAGATCAAGAAAGAATTGCAGGCCCTCAACACCACCATGGTCTCCATACCAGGGGTGCTGGGTGATATGGCCAACATCATGAGGGACTACACATCACAACAGTGGGCCCCTTCCACTAGCAATCAATTGACCAGCCCTCCACATCTGCTGCAGCTAGTGGACAGGGAGGCCCTGCCACAGGACCCACAGGCCATTAGCACCCGTCCCCCGGAAGAAGGTGAACCACCCCGCAAACGTTCACTGCGACCCAGGAAGACACCAGAGAAACTTGCCAAGACCAAGACCACCTCCAGGAAATGATCCCTTTCTGAATGGCCCCCTTGAGTTCCACTATGTCACCATTTCCACTTTGAACTGCCATTGCTCCCCTTTCTATGGCCCCTTGGACACTGGACCTGTACTACAAACAGAATGGACCACTACACTGGACTTTCCTCTATCATTACCCCATTCCATTGCACTATTCCTTCATAATTTCCACTTCAATAAACACCCTTGAACACAACTGGAGTAATAGTGCTTTATCTGACAGAAATGTGCAATGTATTGAACTGTATAATCCTGTGCAATTGTCCAGAACGTTGTGATTCCATCCACCAAATGGCCTGTAGCAGTTTGTAGTCATCACATCAGTACACAGTTGTAACCACACCAACATCTGCAATATGGGAAGGCATAGGTGACAGTCAGTTGGGATGCTAAGGAAGTGACTGCCATCATAATACATCCACACAGATAAATTATTTATCAGAGGAATGGTCAGTTCTACTGTCTTAACTGTGTGTCATTGGAAGTACTGCCGTATACCGGATGTACTGTTGTCCACATCCTCATTCTCTTCCTCCTCATCCTCACTGTTTTCAGGGTCCACTGCTGCCACTGGAGCATTTTCACCCTCCTCCTCCTGCAGATAGGACATTTGTCGTCTGATGGCCAGGTTGTGCAACATGCAGCATACAACAACCATCTGGCAGACCTTCTCAGGGAAGTAGCAGAGGTCCCTGTCAGATGGAGGCATATGAACCTGGCCTTCAGGAGACTGAAGGTCCTTTCGATAAC
The DNA here is from genome assembly GCF_031143425.1 of Pleurodeles waltl. Lineage (NCBI taxonomy): Eukaryota > Metazoa > Chordata > Amphibia > Caudata > Salamandridae > Pleurodeles > Pleurodeles waltl. The sequence continues at coordinate 1,657,658,476 of NC_090444.1, read as the reverse complement.
CCTTCTGGTATGCCCATGAGCATCATTATACCTGTTCTCAGCCCCTGTCCTCGGATACATTACAGGGGTCAAGAGCCAGGACAGGTTTGGGTAGCCAGAGTCACCTGCAAGAAGTGAGGAACAAACATTAGCCTTGCACAATGCCATGGAGGCTGACTCCTGAAGGCATACACTGACGCACATTGGGTGGGGACTCAGTTGTGGGACGCTGCTATTCTTCAGGATGAAGGTGTCATGCACTGACCCAGGATACTTGGCAGTGATGTGGGAGATGTACTGGTCAGCAAGGCACAACATCTGGACATTGAGTGAGTGGAAACTCTTCGTATTCCTGAACATCTGTTCATTGGCCCTGGGGGGGAGGGGGACTAAGGCAATATGTGTTCCGTCAATGGCCCCAATACCATTTGGAATATGTCCCATTGCACAGAATCCAGTTTTCACAATGGCCAAATATTCTACTTGGAGGAAAGCGATGTAGCTGCACATGTGTTTGAGCAAGGCAGCCAAAACCCTTGCCTGCACTATTGAGAACCTTGGCTGTGACAGTCCTGCAGCCAAACCCACTGTCACTTGGAAAGAGCCTGTTGCCAGGAAATGGAGCACTGATAGGACCTGCACAAGAGGAGGGATCCCAGTGGCATGACGGATATCAGATATCAGATCAGGCTCCAATTTAGCACACAGTTCTGTGATTGTGGCCTTGTCCAGTCTATAGGTGAGTATTATGTGCCTGTCCTCCAGTGTAGCCAAGTTCACAAGGGGTCTGTACATGGGGGCTAGCCTCCTTCTCCTATTCTTCCGCAGTGGTAGGCACCTAAGGGACAGAAGAGTGAGAAGGGAGTGACAACATGAAAAATCGATCCATCACTTTAGTGTACATAGAGCATGTATGTAACTGGACACTATAAATGGCTTTGTATGTACAATTGACACCAATGATGCAGTTTTTATTCTAAATTGTATACCAGCACTTTAACATGGCAACCGCCTGTCCTGTATGTAGGGGCAGGTGAAAGTGACCTCACTCCGTCGGCTTAGGGCGTCATGGCAGAAGGCGGTCTCCACCCCCATGCAATTCCTCATTGACTAAAATGAGGCTCTATGGAGTACAGTATCCAATGAGGATCACCACCGGGGATGACGGTGTACACTACTGTGGATCTGACCACCATTTTCTGACTGTAACCTCACTTGATTCCTGACTTTCCACAGGACAACACCTCTACTGCGTGTGCTGCTGTGATCTTTGTCTGGAACCTGCCATGGCCTGTACGACAGGGGAAAGGGACCCTGCCTTCACTTCAGAAGAACTAGAACTGCTGGTGGATGGGGTCCTACCCTGTATGGACAGCTATTTGGGCCTCCAAACACAAAAACAATGTTCACTTGCAAAAATCCATCTATTTATGAAATCTCAATTGAAGTTCACTCACCTGGGAAAATACCATCTGACAAGTGTGTAGTATGGAGAGTGACATGACTGCAATACCCAGGTTGCACTGTTTCAGTGACTCCAAACACCAGAAAAGTGGTCACCTGTCCAAAATATCTTGCTTGTTAGCTCTCAATTGAAGTTTGCTCACCTGGGAGGGACCGAGATACAGATCATGGTCAACTCAGAGATATGTCTTGCTACCTAGATCCAGTTTGGCCTAATGATCAGAGACAAAACCATTGAGGACAGGAAGGACACCTTACTCATTGTGCAAGACAAGGATCCTAAAGGCCTCTAGATGCATAACTAGAATTGTATTGACAGCAGACACATTCACAAAACACTGACCACATGATGACTCCAATCACATATAAAACAAAGTCCTGGGTCTGCCTGCATACCAATCAACTAGGCCTCCAAATAATCAAAGCCATATCTTGCCTAGCCACTGTTTTGCCTGCACTGGAGGCAAGATGTTATTCTCAGCCCATTCTCCCAAGTTCTAATGATCTGCACATTTCAGCAGCTGCTTAACTTAAATGGAATTGGCATGCTTCACCAATGTCTGTTCAGTACAACCAATAGCATGGGTACCTGTCACAATTGGATAGCCTGCAAATCAACTATGTACAAAGGTCTTTGCAAAATGGCATTGTAAACGTTTGGCGGTAGATGTCACAATACAACCAGTAACACTGTATGTTTGACATCAACAGGTCAAGCTCCCACTAGCCACACAGAGACTGCCACTATCCCCCTGGATGAAGCTTGCAGTGAAGAAGACAATCCTGGATTTCTGTATGTGGAGGATGTTTCTGTCCCATCTGGACAACCTGGTCAGACCCCAAAAGTGAGTCTCACTGTGGCCATTACATCACCTCCCAGCTCGGTTGTCTTGACATCACAGGCCACCATTCGCCCCACAACCTGTGTCCATAGGACAGGTTCTACCATCTTGTACCCGCCCGTCCAGGATCTTGAGTCACAGCACAACACCTTGGACAATGTTGGTCCTGGAGCCAGTGGGAGGGCCACACTGTGGCAAGGGCAGAGGGCCGTGAGTATAGGGTACATGGGAGGGATGCTGCGGGCTGAAAGTTGAGGCCTCTTGGGCTGCTCCTGGCCAGGACACCATCAGCCACATCTTGGGGGTCTATCGGGAGTCCCAAGGCGTGATGGGCCAGGTACTTGTGGAACTTCGGGAGATCAAGCAGCTGCAGAGGGATATCCATAGGGATATGTATGAACAGTGGGAGGCCCACAATACCAACATGGCATCCCTAACAGGGGTGCTGAGGGACATTACCACTACCCTGATCAGGGATTGTCAAGAACACTCTACTCTTTCCTTTGGTGCATCTATACCAGGCCCTTCATTTGTGCCAGCCACTGGAAGGGAGGGCCTGTCAGGGGAGGGACCCGCCCCAGATACCCCTACCACTGTGGCAGCAGATCTCCCCCCAACCAAGTAAGCAATGGTGTCTAGCAAAGACTCCTGGAAGTGCAGGTGGCAAGCCACCCACCACTGTCTTCTTTGTGTGTCAGGTATTCACTCTGTTGACTGTTCTTCAACCACCTTCCATTTCAAATTGGAGGACTACAATGGACTTTGGACTTCCAATGGTGTGGCATCTACTCCAATGACTTCACCCACCAGGACTGAACCCTTCACTGATCTTTTCTACCATGCCCCAATATACTTTTAAGCACATTAAATCCATATATCACAAAGTCAGTGTCTGCATGCTTCTCTTCCACAGTTTGGTATGTAGAGATGTAAGACCATTTGAAGCAGATGAGGAAGAGACAAGATACTAATGCAAGGAGGGATATGTTACAGTGCCCTGCTTAGGATTACTACCAACACACACAAACACATTGCTACAATTGCCTAGTCACACAAAACATTTTATTCCAGTGTATAGCACATAGGCTGTTGAAATATCTGGACTGTCATAGCCAAGAATGGCTGTCTTGTATTAGGTCAAGGTACACATATTAAGGTAAAGCCTCTCAGACCACAGAAAGAAGGGATTTGTCAGACATTGTCCTGTAGAATAGGCAAATAGAAAAGTGAATGGTGTCACCAGCTTGAGCCTTATCACATATCAAATCAAAGAAATCCAACATAACATAAAAGCAAAGTACAGACAGAGGGCAATACAACAGTTCCTGATCACAGGTCCATCACAATCCAATGACCATGCATCTGGTGGTATGACACAAACAGATGTCAGTTTTGTGGCACAGGCACTGTGGCCTGCAATAATGAAACACATCTACAGCTACATGCAGGTCATACAAGAAGGGAGTTTAACCTATGTGAAGGATGAATATCTTACTTCTACTTGATGACAACATTTTTCATGCCCACATGATCACACGCATTATGCAATCGGCCCAACACAGTCCAATGTGCACTTCTGACCTTCCACCCAAACACTGTTCAAGCTGCCTTCACACAGGTCTCATACACCCCAAATCTGTGACCTACATTTCCTGGAATGATCCATGTCCACTTAGTATGTCGGAACTTGCATCAAATACCTACCAATGTCACAACTCTGAAATGCCCACATGAGGATTTCTTGGTGAAGGTACCTGTACAAAGCCAAAACAAGGTGTACAGGCTTGAAAACATACCTATTACACAAATCATATAGCAAGACTCTGGAAAGGAAATTACATTGCAATGAGACTGAAACACAGAAAGTAACTACATCAAGTTGGGGATGTGTCAAAAGAAAACCCTTCAAGCACTATTTGGCTGAATATCTGCTCCCTAGTTGTTGGTAAAACACTCTACTCCACACAATCTAACAACTACAGGTCTTCGTACAGCCATAGTCATAACATCAAATTACATACTTACAAGTATCTATTGATGAGATCTTCCCGCAAGTCAGCTCCTTCCTCTTCACCACTGTCATCTTCACTTGGCATTTCATGAGTCTCATCTGGTGGCACTGCAGGCTCCCTCTCCTCTGGGATAGGATGGATGTTCCTCCCCAGGGCAATGTTGTGGAACATGCAGCATGCCACAGTGATCTGACACACTTTCCCTGGTAAGTCGAAGAAGGGCTCCACCTGTCTGGTCTAGGCACCTAAATCTGGCCTTCAGCAGCCCACTCCACTACTCGCTGTGTTCTTCCATGGGCCTCATTGAAGTGGATTTCCCTTGGCATAGTTGGATTCCTTATTGGTGCCAACAACCAAGGGTGGTTTGGATATGCAGAGTCTCCTGTTAAGAAATGGGACATATGTGCAAAAATGAGTCCCTCTTTTCGGGATTGTAGCACCTGACATTGCACACATACAAAACAGGATGGATGTGACTTACCAACCAGCCAGGCCCTTTCTGGGTACAGTTGTGATCTCACCTGGGGTATGGTGCTGTTCCACATTTTGAAGGAATCATGGGTTGAACCCAGATAACGGGCACAGGCATGAATAATGTAGAGATCTGCCAGAAAGACATTTGCACGTTGATGGAATGGAAGTTCGTTCTGCTGCGGTATACTTGTTCATTAGCATGCAGTGGGACCAATCCAACATGTGTGGCATCAATGTCCTATCCCACATTTGGGTGGTGTGCAAAACCATAAAAGCCAGTCTTCTCATGGGCTAAATCCTGATGTCATGGAAATTGGATGTACTTGTCCAGGTGTTTCAACATTGCTGAGAGGAAATCCTTCAACACCAGACTGAACAAAGGTTGGGACATGCCAGCTGACAAGGCCACTATATTTGGAAGGATCCTGTTGCTAGGAAGTAAAATACTGACATGACTTGTACAATGTGTTGTACGCTGGTTGGATAACTAATAGCCTGCATCAGATCTGGCTCCAACTGATGACATAAGTCCACTATTGTTTGCTTATTCAGATGATACATAATGCATGCCAATGATATCATGTGACAAGGCATTTTAGAAGAGATAGACATGGCAATCAGGACACATCACAGCTGCAAAGAACACAAGGGTCATCTGTGACCCCCATGGTTTTCCACACATGCCCACAATACATATCTGGACCAAACTCAAAGACGTGCATCACAATTGCCCATTGATATGTGACTGGATATCCCAACCGACAAAATGATTGTCAGTGAGGTTGGACTGTGTCACACTGTTAAATGCCATCTGTGCCCTGCAACATACTACAATGGTGTTTGAGTAGTAGGACCTACATGACAAGACAGAATAAGCATGTCTGTGATCTTAAAACAACATTTTCGGAGGTGTGATGCAGATTGTGAAACCCAATACCACACTTTCAGGCCTCTACAATGATGGCTGCCTGACCTATTCCACTCGAAATTAGGAACAGCCCGCAACTGCTGGGGGAAGTTGTCATAGCCGTAGGCGGTTACAACTGCAGCAGACACAGACATAGGCTAAGTCTGTTGCCAGTGGTGGTCACAGGCCAATGGCTTTGTCCTCCAGTGCTGATGACTGCAAACATGACTGCCATGTTCTGCAGATTAACTCATTGCACTCCTGACACTGCTGCCAGCAAGACCTCCACATCCTGAGCTGTTGTGTACCACCTCTGGGAGCAATCATGCCAGAAGCAGCAGGTGATAGGGCCCCTGCCTTCTCTCCAGAGGAGCTGGAGAGGTTAGTAGATGAGGTCCTACCCCTGTATGAACAGTCCTATGGTGCACCAGAGGAGCAGGTAAATACCTCATGTGCACAGTTTTCTATGCACTTCACCATCCTTCCCCTCCTCACAGGCTACAATGTGGCCATGTGTGCCAGGTTGACTAGTCATGTGCCTGTTGGGGCAGTCTGTGTGGCATCAATGGGATGTACAATGTGCAGGTATTGGTGCTAGTGCTATATGTCACATTGTGTTGTATGAGGTTTTTGAATTCCTATATCCTTCTTGTGTTGGATGCACATAAGTAGGTGAGGAGACATTGCTGCCATCCACTGACATCTCCTTCTTCATGATTGTTGTAAATATCATACAACATGTATGTGCATGACAGCATGAGCTAAGTATGCAAGCTATATGAGTCAGTTGAGAGTAATGTGAGCAATGTGTATGGTGTCGCAGAGATTTCTAAACACACCTGCCCTTGCAAAACTGTTGTTTGGAAGGCATATCATGACTCACTCTGCCCTTCAGGTTGCCACACACACCACATGCCAAATTACTGTTGGCTACATGATTTACTGTCATGCATAGACATTATGGAAATGGAGTGACATGTAGGTTCTGTAGGCTCAGCCTGCAGAGACCAGGGCCTGTCAGATGTAGCTAGCAGTATGGGACGTAGTCCAGGCTGTGGTGGAGTCACTGTGGCTATGCAACTGTGGCACTGTCCCCACTCCCCATACCGCAGCCGATCCTGTCATGTGGGCAATATGAGCCTCTGGTGGCAAATCCTACCCAGAATGCCTCATTCATTTGATTAGATAAGGAATGGGTACAGAGGAAGGTTATTCATCTAGTCTATATGTGCACTTAGCATCATTGGTAATGTGTGTCTTTGACTCATGACAGGTCCCATACTCCCACAGACCTGTTGTCACCTTCCCACCGGTAATATTTGTAAAGGCTTTGTAAAGGCTTATTGCATAATTGACAGTCCCACAGTGCAGACTGTGTTGATTCCTGGGAGGCCATGATATGTGACTCCGTAGTTTGGTCACATAGCAGAAACTGTACAATGCATGACTGTTTGTTGGATGCCATCTCTGTAGGATGAACACATATGTATAAAGGAGTGTTCGGTGGCACAGGAACATAACACAGAACCCTACCCCCTGAAGTGGCATGAGCCTTCATTTGTTAGTCCACATGTCCACACATGGACAGGGAAGGCACTTCCTGTGACTACCATGCCAGTCCCTTCATTGTTACCCACTTGTAATGTTGTAGTTTGTACTCCGGCAGTTGCATGTAGGGACTGTATGCAGAAAGTCATTCTCACAGAGTGTGAATGTGTTGGTCCATTCATGTTTAAGGAGTTTACCCCCAGAAGCCACAGAGGTGTGAAGTGTCTCATAGTGGCTCACATCTCAGTCAGGATGATAGAGCATGGCCTACATGATGTCAGTAAGCTTGATTAGTTATTGTTGGGCCTGAGCAGTGTAGTGGGTTAGTCTGCAGATGGAGACATTTATGTCTGTAGTCATGTCTTATTGGCTTGTATGTGTAACACTTTAGGGAGTATTGACAAATAGGAAAGTTCTAGCTTGATGTTATTGACATGTATATGACTCAAACATTTGCGATGAGACTTGTGATCATGATCTCTTGATTTGTTTTTTGCATCCATGTAGGTCAATGCCCATCAAAAGAAGGGATCATGGCGAGCCACTGCCAAGAAGGTGCAGACCATGGGTTCACAGCCGGCCGAGCCCCCACTGCAGAAAAAGGTGGAAGGACCTGAGATGCTAAGCCCAGAATATCACAGAGGTCCAGTGGGGAAGTCTTCCCAATGTGGGAGGGGTACCCCCTAATGGCCCGCATTCTGGCGGTGGCCTATCCAGAGCATTTGAGGGTAGTGCAGCAGCCACAAGGCAGTGGGTACTGAGCATATTCCTGCCTGTCCCATTGGAAAGTGAATGACAGCTCCCCCTGACAATTAGGGATAAACCATGTGTCACACAGTAGATGAGTGATTGTTTGTTTAGACATGTAATGTGGTGCATACTGATGTTCCCTGCATATTGCCCCAGGGACCAAGAAACAACTGGATGGAATCTACAAACCACTTGCTCTGCAGGGACAACAAATGGCTGGGTACATTGATCAATCAAGTACTGTTTGTTGTTGTAGTGTGTACAATTTCTATGCAACAGACCACTGCTCCTAAATGTTCCAGACCAAATGCAAGTAGGTGATTGATCACTGTCTTGTAAATGTGTATGTATGCATCTGCCACCCAGAAGCTAGTTGTCTTCAGCATTTGATGGGTGATGGTGTCTCACTGCAGTCTGCAATGTGAAGATGTCCAACATATATGTGACAAGGCTTACATTGCTCTTTGTATGCAGCTATTTGTCAAAACGTTACCTTGGTTGGTAGGGAATATCCACTGACATGATTTATGTGCCATCACTGTTGCCAACATTCCTTGTGCCTACACTTCAGCGTGTATCCCTTTCTCTTTAAAAAAATATTTCTAAGCTGCTGTTCCATGCATGGTCTACCTATATTGATGGGATGATGTCTGTATTCCCCCACATGTATGTGCATGGCAAATTGTTTGTGGAAAAGTACATTTACAATGGGATACATTTCATGTTGTGCCACATACAGGAGTGTGTCACCATTATTTATTCGCTCACACATACCCTCACCCATCACAGCATGTCATTTGGCAAGTACAACTACAGTAGCAATGAGGGACACGCCAGGTAGGCCTGGAGGTTTGAGCTATAATGTGAGTATCTATCCCCTGTATGTGGCTTCATGTGGAAAAGTTCACTGCACATGTGCAATGGGTAAGGTTTGTGCCCTGGCTGTTGGCCACCATCATGGAGTGACTTGCAGCTATGTTGCAATCACATGTGTTTGGGTACAAGCATCCATCCACAGACAGATATCTGGGTTTGCATGAGCAAAATGGGGACAGTGATGTAGCTTTTTATTGGGCAATCTGTTGAGGGCCTTCTACAAGTACTTGCAAAACTCTGTGTCTCTCCAAAATACAAAGGACTAATTGCTTCTACTGATGCACTCAGAGTATGTTATTGTAAGGGATGGCAGACATTAGTGGTGATTACATTGGGGCTAGCTTATTCATTGTGTTGTGTATTTTGGGGACATCTCTCTCTGACATATTGCACATAATGTCTACAGTGTCCATTTCCATGCCCAGTTGGCCGTGACCACACACCCAGGAGGGTGGGTTTATCCTTTGCCACAGGCATCTCCACCACAGCCCATTTTACCCCTGCTGCTCTCAGTGAGGAGGCTATTGGCCTCCTGAGAAGTATCTCTGTGGGTCAGTTAGCCATTGTGAATGCCATCCAGGGATTGGCAACTCAACTACAACAGGGAAATGAATTCCTGGAATGCATTCATGGTGCAATGACTGGCCTACAGAGATCTTTTTCTGGCTCTGGCCTCCTCACTAATGGCAGCCAGTCACCCCCCCACCTTCCATCTCCCTCCACCTCCCTCTTCCCAAGCCAAAGTCTCCCTTCCATACCTATCCAAAAGCACATAGACAGATCTGCACGCAGACACATCAACACACAAAAGCAGCAAACACAAGCACGACAAAACACACAGGCACACAAGCAAACAACAGCCAGACACAACAACAGTCACCACTTTCCTAGATAGTTTAGTTTTAAGGATTTATAAAGCGCGTAGTGACCCGAAGGCATCCCAGCGCTAAACCTAACCTCACCAGTGCTAGCAATAGGAGAATTCAGAGAGCTACCTACAGAAAAGAATGGTCTTAAGTTTTTTTCTAAAAAGCAGTTCTGAGTGTTCATGACGGAGTTCAGAGGGAAGATCATTCCAGAGACGAGCGGCCTTGGTGGAGAAGGAGTTGGCCCCCCAGGCTCTCTTAGACCGCAAGATGGTCACAAGTCGAGAGGAGGAGGACCTTAGACGTCGAGAGGGGACATAAAGATATAGCCGCTTTCTAAAGAACATTGGACCCTTATCTTGCAGGGCTCTGTGAACAATGCATAGGGTCTTGAAATAAATACGCTGCTTAATAGGGAGCCAGTGAAGTATGGAAAAAGCAGGCTTAGCGGATAAATGTCTGGGAAGATTGACAAGAAGCCTGGCAGCTGCGTTCTGGACTGTTTGCAGCCTTTTTATGACATAAGCCGGGGCGCTGAGAAAAAGTGAGTTCCCATAGTCCAGACGGGAAAGGATCAGAGTTTGAACAAGGATTCTTCTGGCCATAGGGGGAAGAAGATTAAAGATTTTCCTAATGACTCTTAAAATGCCAAAGCATGTAGAGGAAACTCTTTTTGCTTGATAATCCATGGTCAGGCGAGAATCCACCCAAAAACCAAGGCTTTTTACCTGGTCCTTGGGAGGAGGAAGATTGTTGAAGGCCTCAGAGTATAGTGAAAGGGGAGGGGCTGGGGGGGCATTGCCTAGTACAATGACTTCTGACTTTCCATCATTAAATTTAAGCTTAGACTGGATCATCCAAACTCCAATGTCTTTCATACAACACAAAAGGTTGGCCGTCGACGAATCCCCAGAACTAGATAGTGACACCACAAGTTGAGTATCGTCGGCATAGGTGACCAAAGGCAGATTGTAGGGAGCGATCACTTTAGCCAGCGGGGATAGATAAACATTAAAAAGAGTTGGACTCAGGGAGGAGCCCTGAGGAACTCCACAAGTCAATGGAAAGATACCCCTACCAACTTCAGCATTACACAACATCCATCATACCCAAAGGCACCACACCAACAGTCATTGACACAGACACCACCCCAGTGACCCCCATACATCTACCACAAGCACCATACCCACAGACACCACAACTACAGACACACAGACATCCACCACATCCAGCATACCCGCAGTTCCCATCCAAAAAGACACACACACATCTACCACTCCGTCTCCCTGCACCCCCACCTCCCAGATCCCAAGATACACAAACATACTCACTCACCCACCCTTCTCCACCAGTATTTACAAGGTGGGGAAACTGCCATGTAAACGCCGGTGGAGAGAGGGGTCGTAATCAACAGGGCAGTGCTGCCCTTGTGGATTGGGACCGCCGGTCTCACCATGGTGATTTTGCCACTGTCATAATGTCACAGTCAGACCACCGCTTTGGTGGCAGTCCGACTGCGACAGTGACCCTAGCAGTCTGGTGATCGCCAGGGTCATAATAAGGCCCTCAGTGTGTTCAGTTGTGCTACCTCTGTTTGCAACTGATTGTGCATGTGTCCATTTAGCTGTGTTAATATAGATGTATGTCCCATGCAGTTAGAGATTTATGTGCTTTGTTGACTTTCATTTCCACATTGTGCAGATAGGCATGTCAGTTGGGTCTAGTATTGTTTTTCCCTGAGATACATGTAGGGCCAGTTCCTGTGCAAATATTGCTTAAGGTGCATGTGCAAAGTGAAATGTGTCCCAGTGCAGCCTCCTTTCCTGAGTTCTCCTGACACCTCATCCCTATTGTGCAGCTATTGTTAGCATAGTGATTTTTGTATATTTGTCTCTCTGTTTATTGTGCATGCCATTGTCCTTCCATTGTGCTGTAATGTTAGTGATGTGTGTGTCTATTGCAGGGCTGTTTCATGGGAATGGTGTTTCTGTTCTATGACACATCTATACATATGTGTGTTGTATGTGATGACAGTCCATCGCCTGTGAGGAATGTGAGTGTGTGAGTTGTATTTGTGTATATGATATTGGTGTGTTGTTGGTGTTGTGTGAGACAATGTTGTTTAGCCTTCATGATCCCTATGTCTGAGATGAGTAGATGTGTGTTTTTGTGTAGTGTTGCAGTGCAGTGTGAGTGACCTGCCCAAAGGGGGGGGTATTGTGACTGTGAATGTGTCCATCTTTATGTATGATTCTCACTGTGTACACAATGACATGTGTACTTGGTGTCCGTAGCGTAACTCCCACATCATGTGAACGACGGAGCAACGATCTGTTGTTGAGCGTAATGACACAGGTAGGTGTTTGTACTTACTTTGTGATAGGCTTGATGGTGGCAAAGGACATGTAAAGCTTCCTGCAGGTGAGTGTCTCCCTTTATACTGTCTGTTTCCACCTGGTGATACATGGTGGATGGATCGCCACGGTCACATTAGTGGTGTACAACCTCATAATGTGTCCAGCGGCAACACAGGCTCCGCTGGACTGTTTGTGCTGCCTTGTGATCATGACGGTCTGTGCTGCCTGGCAATGCCGGTGGGACTGGGGCGGTCTTTGTTCCATAGGCCCACATGACTCAATCTGGTGGCCCATCAGTCAACCCAATGGCGGTCGGACCGCCGCTGCCACCATGGCAGTAGAGGGACTGCCAAACTCATAATGAGGTCCTTAAGTCTTATTTATTTTGGGTGAGAAATTTGATATTTTATTGTTATGTGATTGGTATTTGGAAATGCGTGGTTTGTGTGCTGTATTTTTTTAACAGGTAGGACTGAGTTTGTTCCTTGAGCTTTTTGGTTCGTGAAATTTACATTTTTAATGTAACATATTTATATATTATGTTATTAGCTCAGTCTTGTTTTTCATTGCAGTTTTATTCATTGTTCAGTCTGATGTAATAAAATATTGTGTATTAATTATATAAAAAATTATTTGGATGTTGGCTTAGTTTTTGTGACAATTTTGGGGGACTTTTATAAGTTACTATTTACTCTATAATATGCTTTTGGCTATCATTTCTTACTAATCTATTAATTTGTTGTTTATGAAGATGTTGGCATTACATTGTAGCATGCTGTACATTCTTTTGGTTGGTTTGATAGATAGGTTTATGTGCAATTTGGGTAATAGATTGCTCCATACGCAAATCTTTTTGTAAAGATTCTATAACTTTATAGTGCAGGTTGGGTTCTGCCTAGTGTGGATTGGAAATCACTGTGCCATTCTTCTACTGCATTGCTTGTTTTTGGCTTTGTGTGCAAAGATTCTGTCATAGACATTCCACCATGGTATTTGCAACTGGGGTTGGTGTTTGTGTCCAGAGCGATGCAGTCTGCCAACCCAAGTGTCTTCGGAATAATCCATTAGGGGACGTAGGGCCTGATTTATACTTTTTTAGCGCTGCATTTGCGTCCTTTTTTTATGCAAAAGCGGCGCAAACTTACAAAATTCGATTATATTTTGTAAGTTTGCACCGCTTTTGCGTCAAAAAGGACGCTAATGTGGCGCTTAAAAAGTATAAATCAGGACCTTAGTTTGTCTTCGTTTTGTTGGTAGAAAGGGCTTTCTATTAGAAAATTATAGTGCTCAGCAACCTCTGTGACAGGGATATAGGCTAGTGCTATATTGTTTTAATTCTAAGGCAAATTGGCTGTTTCCAGTATATTTTATACCTCTTAGTGCTGATTATTGAAGGTGTTTTCATATGCTTTGGTTGAAATGGTAGTGACAGCCTTGTATGACTGTATGGAGGTCAATTTTTAAAATGGTTCGAATCATGGCTTGTTTAAAGTCTATGAAGGTGGAAAGTGGTTATTTGTTTTATGTTTATTGTGGTTTAAGAGTTTGTAGTGAGTATTTAGATTTTCCCCATACATGGTGTATATCTGAGTGAATCATTTGGGATACATTTGAAAGTGACATGCATCATTCAGGTTTGACAATGTCTTAGTTTTAGTAAGTTATCGGAGAGAATATTAGGATTTATTTATCATTGTTTAGGTTGACATATAAAAAAGAAAGGTTCCTCTATATGGGCCTCATTACGAGTGTGGCGGTCTGGACTGCCGTCTATGCTCAGTATTCCCACAATTGCAGGTACTGGTGTACCCTGCTGGCTACAGTATTGCCTACGGCTTGATTATGAGCTAGAGACAATGCTGTAGCCTGTTTCCCACTAGGGCGGCGGGTTGAAACTCAGGTTTCTGTAGGCCGACCTAACATGAAAATCTTGTAATGACTCCAGCGGGGAGGTTGCCACATAGGCGGGGCCCACCCTGTCGGGAGTTTGGCGGACACGCTTTTCCATTAGCCAAACTTGAAAAAAGGCCCTATGTGTCATTTTTAAATGTTCAGGTATTTCTATGTTGTGTTATCTTCTAGGGGCAGGAGGCGTATCACTAGTGGCTTTTTCAGTTAATGCAAATAAACGTTTTCAAGTAGGCATATGTGGTCGATGGCCTGTGATGTGTTAGGGGACTTTTGGGAGTATATATTTTAGAACTTTGGTAGAGGCTTCCTGGAAGCTAGTGCTTACCTCTCTCATATCCTGCAATACATCCTTTATGTCTATTTCTTTCACATTTGGAGGGTGGTTATGTTTTCTTACATTAAAGACAACATCATGTTTTGCAGTGCCCCTCTGATAGCAGGCATTTGAATAATATTTGGTACATTTCTAATTCACATTTTCTGATGATGCACTTTCTTGGTTGTAGATAGGCTTAGGGCCTCATTACGACTTTGGGGATGGTAATTATTCGACCACCAAAGCTGGGGGAGGAGGCTGCCATCATACCAGCAGCCACCCCTCTAGTGTATTATGATGTTTCCACCAGGCTGACTGGCGGAAACAATGTAGTACAATAATTCTGCTGGTCAGCCCAGAGGAAACAGTGCCACGGCATTGGTCTCAGCTCCCTTAAGCGACACAAGACCAATGCCGTGGCATAAAAGCACTGGCTTTCTACCAGCCTTTTCATGGCGGTGACCCCGCCATGAAAAGGCTGGCAGAAAGAGGACTCGTGATCAGTATGGCAGCGCTGAACTCAGCACGACTGTGGCTGACCACAAATCCGATCATGGATCCTGGTGACGGTCCCCTGGGGGTCCGACTGCCAGGGTCGTAATTTGGTGGTCAGACTGCCAGGAGTGCAGCCGTCCAACCTTCCTCGTGGATACAGCAGTCCTATGGACCACCGTACTCGGAATGAGGCACTTACTAATTGATTTAATTTCTGGAATGTGATATTTTTAGCTCTTTCTGTCATTGCATCTGAAAGTAGTGTAAAGGTATAAATACAATGTTTTCAAGTTTATATGTTGTTATTTACATATAAAATGATACACTTACTTCCATTTTTTATACATACATGTATGTTCTTTTTATTTGTTTCACACTGCTTTCCAGCTTTTCTTTTTGGGGTGTTGTAATGTGGAGCAGGTGCTTTATTTTCTTTTAGAAGAAAGAAAGCATCAGTTTCATTTTGAATGTTTATTTGTTGCTAGTTAGAAGAGTCGTTAGGTTTATTTTTACTCACTACTGGGGTGAAGTTATATTTTTTGATAGTCGTGTTTACTTACTTTGTTATATCGTTTGGGGTAAATTATAATTATTTGGTGATGTAATATATTTATTATTCATTCAAACATGTGTATTTAATATTTTAAGTTTATTTTTGCTGTATGTAAAATGTGTTTTGTATTTATTAATAATAATGTAATTATGATTATAATTCATATTGTGTAACATATATGTTTATTTTAACAATATTTTTGTTTTTCATATTCATGTTTTTGATATAAGTAAAAATTGGTATTAAGAAGGCCATTTGTGTTCTGGATTTTGTGATTATATTAGCTAAGTATAAGAAAGCAATATTTTTTAACAATATTCATTTTTTTGTGTTTCAATTTTCTATCCATTGATATTAAGTCAGCCATCCCCTCAAAGATATATATATATATCATCAAGATACATGTATGTGGAGTTAAGTATAGTAAAACTTTGTTTCCCCACAGAAACTTACCTTCACAATATTTTTGTCTTTGATATTGTTGACGAAACATTTTGTTCATACAATACTTTTTCTGCAATATTTTGTCCAACACCACATAAATAATGTAAGCATCCAAAATCACACCACCAGTGATATGGGAATCTGACCCTCAGAATAACTATGGTTTTAGTGTGCCAAAAGAATGATCACCAGTAAATCTTTCAGTGCCTAGTCCACAGTTTACAGACTTATTGCATCTAGTGATTCGTGAGCTTCGTTATTGCTCCAGCTGATCAAAAAAGTCAAAGTTCAGCCCAAGAACTATTGGCAATGAACTGCTAATGGACTAGTACCCATGTTAATTCCTCAGGTGGTACCAATATATAGGGCTGATCACAGTTGAAAAGTTGCTCAACAACTGCCAGCAAAGCTGTCTCTGTGCTGTGTTGGGGTCTAAACCCTATTTGAGTGGGTTGGAGGATATAGTTGGACTCAAGGAATGCGGAAAGATATGTTAACGTATTTTTACAGCCGCTTAGAAGGTCAGGGCAGTAGGGCTATTGACCTGTAGTTACTCAGGCAATGGGGATCAAACCCCTGCTTTTTTAAGAGAGGTTTAGCCACAGCTTGCTTCCATTACTTACATTGAGGAGGGATCTGTCTGCTCGTGAAAGATATGTTGAGCAAATCTGCCGTAACTGGGGCAATGCTGTCGGACACTTGACAGAGAATGTGAAGGGGGCAGGATTCCGTTAGAAGGTCTGTTTAATGGCTTACAGAGAGCTCAAGGAAAGCCGCAAGAATGCCCTCTGCCTGTACTGGGAAGGGATCAGATTCTGGAAGCTCCATGATCATTGATTCGTCAATAAATGAAGAATAGATGTCCAAAATCTTTTTTTGGAAGTAGCAGGCCAGAGTGGTATTATTCTGGATTGAGGCTTCCGGAATGGAACCAGCAGACTTGGGCTCTGTAATATTTTTAAGAATCTGAAAAATATTTTGGGGTAGTTGGCAGACTTGTCAGTTTTAATGGAGGAGTAAACTGATTGAGCAGATCTTATTTCTGCATGATAATACCTAATCGCTTTCCTAAATGTCAGTTTAGTCGATTCATCATAAGTCCTTTTCCAGTGTCTTCCCAAAGACTTACAGTCCTTTTTTTAAGGCAAGTAAATGCTCATTAAACCAAGGGGATTTATTTTCCTGATGGGCGGTCTTATGCCACCTTGCTGGTAAGATGGTGTCCAAGGAGTTGATGATCCAATCATTAAAGTAGTTGGTTGATGAAATTATTTCATCAGAGTGATTGGATCTGTTTTCTCCAAAACAGCAGTTGATCATTCCTGCAAATGTAACTTGGACCAGGGATATTCTCACTGTTTAACCAGACTTTGGCCCTCATTATGACCTTGGCGGGCGGCCTCAGCGCCCGCCAAGATCTGACTGCTGGGCGGCCGCCAATGCGTCCGCACTCCCACCGTGGTCATTTTGAGATCCTCGCTGGGCCGGCGGGCAGAAACATTGTTTCCGCCCGCCGGCCCAGCGGGGATCTCGACCGCAACACAGGAGCCGGCTCCAAATGGAGCCGGTGGTGTTGCGGCCATGCGACAGGTGCAGTTGCACCCGTCGCACTTTTCACTGTCTGCATAGCAGACAGTGAAAAGCTGCATGGGGCCCTGTCACGGGGCCCCGCGACTCCCCGTACCGCCAGGAAAATTCTGGCGGTAGGGGACTCATAATCTCCTGGGCAGCGCTGCAAGCAGCGCTGCCCAGGTGGATTATCACTGCCAGGGCAAATGTTGAGGGAAACCAGTGTGACCGCGGCGCTTCCGCCGCGGTCAAAATACACAAGATTGTACCGCCAGCCTGTTGGTGGTGCAATCGCCAAAACAGCCCTGGCGGTCTTTGACCGCCAGTGTTGTAATGACCCCGTATATGTTGTTTCCTGACAGGGCTGAACATTTGTCTCCCAGTGTCTTTAAGGTATGATTCAAAGATCTTTACCCATTTCTTCCATGGTACACTGGGTTCTCCTAACGCTTTGAAAAAGAAAGTGGGTTGCACCATTAGAGATGATCAGAGATGATAGCATATGTACTGAAATCCACAAATTACATATGAATTGTGGCAAAAAGAACATTAAGCTGCTATGCTACTGCACTTGAACTGCAGCAGGTGACTCACAGTTTTCACACTGCTCAGCTGCAGGTATGTTAACACTGTAAGGTTTTTATGACAATATTAAACTGTGATCATCAGATTACACACAGTTAGCTGCTGTAAGATTAACCACCTTATTTGTCTAACCAGGATTGCAATCACAGACTAGCTTGATACAAACATTTTGCTGCAGTGGGCACTTTAACCTCCTAAAATGCTTATCAGCAGGTGCATTGGGTTAGCAGACTGTAATACGTGCAGAGATCAGTCGAAAAGTCACAACTTAGAATCGCATTGTGGCCAAATGTACCATTCATGCTTCTAAGATCAATAAAATGTGTCCTAATCAGTTGTGTAATAAGAACACCTATCATTTATACAACCATTTGACTGTGTGTTAAGAATGGGATTCACAATGTGTGAGTAGAGGTAAACTTATGTATTACCAAAATACATGTTCCATCAATAGAGAGCGGTGACAGCTAGCAACCACCATAACTGCTGCTCCTGGCCAACTTATGCCACCAGAATCCCCCCAGCATTCACATTCCATGATCACATTCTATACCTACAGAACCAGTATACCGCTAACAATACTGATATGCCACACATTCCCCTAATAATAATAATAACAACAAACAAATAATATGGATACATATTACATGCACATAAGTAAAACACAAAATATATTTATGAACCATACTATAAAAACAAGGACAATTTCAAAATTTCAAAAACACAGATAATATGAACAAAGATTAACACTCCATCCCATTAACAACTAAAATTTGACAGGAATTTTTATCCCATCCTGAACTTCTCAAGATGACCCTAATTTTTTCTCCCTCGCAGCCCTACATATGTGCCTCCACATCTCTTTGAACTGCACTCCCATCGGCAACACACTACTGTATCATCTCACTTACTCTGGAATTAGATTCAATTCCTGGACACAAATCTTCCTTCATCAAGTATCCACTCACATCGTCATGCACACCACACTTATTTTCAGTCCCCATGCTAACATCATTGTACAAACTCATTTGACACAAATTCCACACCTTTCCATCCTCAAGTTTGAATGCACCTCCAAAAACCCTCACAATCCTCAACAGAATAGACCAATGAGGAGCACACTTTTCTACAAATTCAGGTTCCCTCACCCGCACATAATGACCAACAGATATCAAGCATCTTCTTACCTTTGTTAGGCCTTTCCTAATGTCGCGTATACTCTCATTATTCTAATGAGACTACTGGATTTTGAGCGGCAGAATTGCACGCGGTGTGGGGAGAATGAGTCTGACTGACCAACTGCAGGTGACACCCAAGGGCAGGGATGACTGTGCAGGCGAGCACATGACATAATTGGTTTCTCAGGGAAGCCGTGGTCACTGAGGTCTTATCCGTTTCTCTCAGTTACATTAGTCTAATATATACAATGACAAACAAGGGCAGTATATATTTCAATAATATTTTTCTGAAGCAATTGCATCTTAGATAGAAAAGCGTGAGCTGCAATAACCAGGACGACGCAGCATGACAGTATTAAAATTGTGACAAGGAGAGTGAAGCATAAGAATAACGCTACCATATTGTCACTACAGTCAGTAGACTAACTCCTAGCTAGGCTACAATAGAGCACAGTGTGTTAAGCTCTAATTCTGCCCTTCAGGTTCCCCTGGGAAGACATCATCCCGCATACCTGAGCAAAGGCCTGCGGTCTGCAAAACAGCTACAGCGAAACATTCGGCAATCAGCATACAGACGTGGTTCTCTGGCTGGAATCTCCCTCTAACGTGTAAGGGACAGAGAAGTGTTTTATAATAAAACAACTAATATTCTGCGAAAATGTCCATACGTAAGGATGTTTTCTACGAATGTTGGAAACTAAACTTATACCACATTCACCGGCAATGTACCTTGCTGTAGCCTTGGAAAAAGCAAAGAGTTAGCAAGAATGTCTTGTTTGAGAACAGACTGCTGGCCTGGGCAAAACAGCTAAATAAACAGAAAATAAAATAAGACCGTAAAAGTGGCTATTGTAACAATAATAAAATAAAGCAGAATAAAATATATCTAGGTTAGAGTGCACTACAGCTTGGCCTAGTGTGTTAAAATAACATTCATGGAGCTATAACTAAAATGGCTACACAACACCCTCCCCTTGTCCATTGAAGGTGGTTCAAAGCCTAAATATATAAATAAATTGCTACTAAAAAAGCTCAACCTAAGATATACATATAATAATTAATGTAAATTATGACAAGTCGAAGGGACACACGAGCATATAAAAAGACAATCTAAAATGTGAACATGTGGCATAACAGACCGAATTTCAAAAGTCAAAGTTATTTTTTAAAAGTTCCAATGGGTTCTGGACCACAGAGGACAGGAAATCTTCCACTTTGGCAGAAGTTAAAGTTGGAAAGGCATTGCCAAGAAGGATCAAGGAGAAGTCGTGTTCCATAGCCTCAGCCTCAGCCAAGGCAGCATTTGGTGGTGTGCTCAAAGATGAGTTAAGAGCCACATCCTCCAGGAAGGGCAACTCTTAAGTAGCTTCCTGTAGCAAACGCAACCTCAACGCGCATGTCTGGTAATGAGCCCTCAGCAAGAACAGATCAGCGTCCACTGAAAGCTAGCGCTGCGTAGGAAGACAGACTTCCAGTGCATGTTCAGAAGTGCACCAGAGGCACCGAAACACGGGCTGCACACATTGTAGAACCGGTCTGCATGACAGAGACCAGTCACACTGCAATTGCTCCAGGAATGTTGCTCCAAAATACTGCATCATGCGTTCACGACACAGCTGCACTGATGGGAGCGCTTTCATTCCTTCTAGTAGCGGCGGGACAGCCATTGCACATGAAAAATAGCAACAGCAAAAGGCCAGCTAATAGAGCCAAAGTTATTGGAAATTCCCCGAAAATACTGGAGAAAAATGAGTGGATAGCTGATGGTATTAGACTGAATAGGGAGGAGAAGGTGTGAATGAAACCAGAACCAACAGCCTTCAAGAAGTTTGCGATTCCAGTAGCGCTGGACGCAATAAATATTCATCCCACAAGTTCACCAAAGTATCTCGGAAAGTTGGTACTTAAAAGGGACTGTATCTCTGCTGACGACCTTTTCACCAGAAGTGCATAGGTCTTGCGTGCAGAAGTAAGAGCCACATGTTTTTGAAACAGTAAAGCCTTGAGTCTGCTCAACTTGTTCACATTCGAAGTAGCAATGTGAGACCAAATGTCAGCTACCTCTTTTATCTTAGTGGGGGGGAAAAGTACGTTCCTGCAGCATATAAGGATCTTAGAGACCGAAACAACATAAACTATTCTGGCTCGCATCCCACAACAGTCTTCACCATTGAGGAGGACATAGCTGCCGTTTGAAAGCAGCTGGAAAGTACGTCTAATCAAGGAACTCCCTTCAGAGCTAAGTTTGCTGCAGACGCGTTACACTCCCCATGCAAGGCCAGCTGTTTACAAACCATCGAATGGCTGACTGAAGTCTCGCATTCACTTCCACTAAGAAAGACCTCTTTCATGCCACTGAGACATTTGTACAAGAAGGGTAGCTCCCACACTTCATGGATGTAACTATCTCCCAGCCTTTCATATCTGCCTACCAGAATGTGTTTTATACAGGAGGTGAATTGAAGTGTAGAAATAGGCAGATTAATGACCCCATGTATTAGCCACTCAGCAGATGGTATTTCAGCCACAGTAAAAGGCAACTTTTCTAATTTTTCCATGTTTAACATGACATAAGTCGCTTCCTTCTTAGCCATTAGATGTTTTTGTCGCATAAAATTAAAGGAAGAAAATATTTCCCTTGCGCTGACATGCTGCCAGGGAACGCGACCCACCTTCAGTGTTTGAAGTGTCCAACCCAACTGCATAACGGACCTTAGCTGACTCTGTCCGTGGTGTAAGGAAGACATTTTAGTTTGTATAATGTCTATAGCTGAACAGACGATGTTATTTAAGATGTATATCTGGTCGGACACCATTGTCCACAACAGCTAATGCCTTTTTTAAATTTTCCTGGTCTATTTCCCTTAACCGGGCAGCTGCTTCTTGTTGGGAAAGCTTCCAAATTTCATTATATACTTCATATAAGAAACACTTTCTGCCTGTTTCCTGGGGCCTAACAAAAAGTCCTGTAAATCGGTATTATTGGACAGGAGACTGAGGTGTTCTCTTACCACATCTAGTAACCATTGCTGGCATAGTTTGCCTACACTGTACGTTGTAACTATAGCCTCATGTTCAGATGATATATAGCGAGGGTCCAGCCTTTTAGTTCTAAAACCACCTGAGGAGTTGATAAAACATTGGTGACACCCATTGGTGTCTACTGGCCACTATAACCACCCGCCAGGACGTGTCAGTGAAACATTAAATGTACCATTCTGGACCCATTCGTCGAGCTGATCTTCAGTTGCATTTGTATATTTTTGCTATTTGTAAAATTTTGCAGGTATACTGGCCATGTTTAATTATTTGATCTTTGCTAAGCCTAGACAACTTGTTTGTTGTACTGTTTCATTTAAAAATATCATTTGTACAGGTATCAAGCATGCTCTAAATAAAGCTTCCTTCCCCCTTATTTGCCAATGTCTAGTACCCCACACACGTTTTAAGTCAATTGACTTCAGCCAATATTCATAGCCTTCTATAGCCAACCGGGAAACTAAGGAATCCGAATATATAAATTTCGTATTTGTCTATAATATGCGTATGTTTTCAGTAGGTGGCAATTTAAAATAATATGACTCAGTATTTTTAACATTATGCCCAGAAAAATATGTAAACTTTTCAGAATATGTTTTGGAACTCCCTTTGTTGTGGAGTCGGACAATGTTCCCACTGTGTATAATTAAAAACAGTTTTGGGGCTGCTTGCTCTGTGTATGAAATGGTGCCCATAATAATTATAGCAAAAAATATCACCATAATTTTCTTTAGATTGATAGACATCTTCGTTTTCAAAAACAGTATAATACTACAATTCAGTCATCATAGAATCAACTGTTCTCACATCCCAATCATCAGAAACAATGCCTGGTATTATTATATCATCCATGGAGAGTTTGAACATATAAAGTATTTGAATGACCTCCATAGGGCCGTAATTATCAAAGGTTTCTTTATCCCAAACAATCCCATCAGGAATTGGTATTGCCGAAATGTTCACAAAAGACAAGTCTCTTCGAATTTGTGATGACAAATGTGGTTTTAAGACCTCATCCACCAGTTCAACTGTTGAATTTTCAGGAAGAAAATGTCCCTGTATTAACAAAAAGAAAGTTATGACAAAACCAATCCAAAGTAGAAAAGCTAATGTAGTCAAGGAAAGCCATAGATAGTTCCATGGAAGAACAAAGTATGTTATTTTAAGCCAGTTCATTAGCTTACATGCATTTGACAGTTCAGGTGTTGAAGAGGCGAATGAGTCTGAGACATTGTCATTGATGTCAGCAAAATATCCAGAAGCAGTTCGTTCAAAAAAAGGAGCTGTGTTAGTTGGAGGAGTTGGTGTTTCTCACGGTGGCACAGAATAAATCGCACCATCCATTTGTTTTGAAGCTGTATCGAATCGATCAACTACTTCTGTATTATTTGACGTTAGTGGAACCAATGCAAGATCATTTTCCACCCTCCACAAGCTCGGAGAGGTGTCAGTGTTGTTGCTCACAACTTGTAGAGGACTTGACCAGTAGTGAGAGGGATTTGGGAACTACTGGCTGTTCCCCTTGGTCTGCTGTGCAGGATTGGCCACAGGGTGTAGTTTGACATTGTTGATGGACACAAAACGATTTTCTTTGGCACCTGCCAACGGTGGTAGAATTACAGTTCTGGTACTGTGGATTCCCAAGACTGGGACTGGTACTCGATAAGAAGGACTAAATTCCTTTTTCACAGCAACCTTTTAACGTACTAGATCCCCGACTCTAGGAATCCAGCCGGTAGGCGTTACAGGTACATCCTTGATTCCTGGGGAGGCAGCACTGATAGAAGAATTGTCATCATAGAACTGTTGTAAATCCTGTAAGACAGTGACACGTTCATTTATGTCAAAGGGTGTTTCTGCCACCTCCACACCAGGACCATCAAGATCTGGAACATACATTTGAGTTCCAAAAAGGCACTCATATGAAGTACGACCCCCCAGGGACTTTCTAGGCAGATTGTTGAGTGCTCTCTGAACTCCATACAGGTGATTAAACCAACTACGACCCGTACCTAACACTCTGGCTGTTAAGGATTGCCTTAAATCACTATTTAATCGCTCCACAACACTATTTTCCTTGGGGTGAAATGGAGACGAGTACTGTAGTTGGACCCCCAACGAAGCCATGGCGTTCCTGAATGCCCTTGAGGCAAAAGCAGGGGCCTGGTCCGAATGGAAAGTCGCAAATGCAGATGTACCGATAAAGACTCGCAAATCTTTAATAACAGTCCGAGCGTCAGCCGAGCATTGTGGCCACACCCATAGACATCTGGAGCAGGAATCAACAACAACTAGAATATACTTGTATGCACTGTCCAGTGTTAGGGGACCGCAATGGTCCAAGTACACACATTGTAAAGCTTTATTTGAAATCAAGAGGAGTGTCTGCGGTGGGCGTTTGGCAGTTGAAACTTTAATTTGTTGGCAGATGTCACAACAAAGGACATAATGCTTGGTCTCTTTGCAGAGGCCTGACCACCAATAGCGGGCTTGTAAGATTGATATTATAGCCACCACACCAGCATGGGAAGATGCTACCCCTTCATGCGCTGTGTAATCAATTGTGGTCTTATATTTCTGTTGGGAATATCTTGCACCCCTACGCCTGGTATCTTAACTTCAGCGTTCAGGAAACCTCCCATTCGGTAGAAATATTTGTCAGGAAATGATTTTGGATAGGGCGTACGATCATCCGTGGCTTTCACGGCAGCTCATATGTCTGCGTCCGGTTTCGAACTGAAACAAGTTACTTCAGCAACAGCAGCCACAGCCACTGCTGACTTTGCGGCTTCATCAGCCAATGTATTCCCAGCCATGTGTATTCCAACGCGCTGGTGTCCAAGTGTGTGTACAAGATGGACATTAGGTAGCGTTTCCTTCAGATCCGCTACTTTCTCCCACACAGGTCTGTGTTTAATGGTGTTGCCTTTAGAATGTCTGAACTCATTCTGGCACCAGTAATGCAGGCATTCATTGAAGGACTGGACACAATAGTACAAATCACAAACAATCTGTGTGTACTGTGCAGGATCTGTATGTTCCAGTGCCATCACCAGAGCTTTGAGCTCTGCTAATTGTGCAGTGCAATCCTCTAGGGCTTGCATAAATGTATGGCGTGAACAGAATTTATTGTCCTCTATATAGCCGCTTACGACTGCGCAAGCAGCAGAGTATTGATGCTTTGTGCCTATTGCAGGTTGTGCTGAGCCATCAGTGTACATGGCTCTGAAATTGTTCGATAGGCAATGTGATTGCTGGAATTGGATATTCCAGCTCGTATTGCAGAAATTCTTGAGTTTGTAACTTTGGGTCAAAGATGAAGTCTACATCAGTGGCTGTCAAAGACGTGGCCCACTGTATCCAATGTGGATGTAATGCTTTAGTGTTAGGGACATTTGCTTTTGTGACAGCCTCTATGGCTGAAATCGGAGAAACAACAATAATGCGTTTGCCCTGGCCTAGAGGTCTTTCTTTAATGACAGCCATCTGAACAGCAGTGAGAATTTTCTCAGTAGGAGCAAAGCGTTGTTCTGCTACTGAGTACAACTGTGATTTGTAAACTATCGGGACGATCTCATTAAAGGTTACATAAGTGAAACCAATGGCCCCAGCAATTACCCTGATGACCAAGTGTGTTTTGTTGTCCCTCGTGTGTATGTGTTGTGCTGCAAGCATTGAGGTACTGGGTTTTTCAGAACCGGTACTGATCCGGTAACCCAGCGGTGCCAGGGTACACCCAAAGACCTCGGGTACTTTCCTGATTCAGACCACAGAAACTCAGAGTCTTCTAGGTGAAGTCAAAGATCGAATTTATTGGCTGCAGCCAAGTAACAAGCGTCCTAGAAGTACAACAGCACGGTTTGTATGTTCTCAGGAGACTGTGTTTCAATGCAAAGTCAGGTTTCCTTATATACAGTTTTTTAAGCTTCAGGCAAACATTCTTGACATTTTGGTTGGTCATTCACATGTTTTCACTACAAAGGAAAAAACAGTGTCATGATGAAACCTCATATTTCATGTCATCCAACCCATAATAAATTACCCGGCAAGGCCTAGTATTTTACATCAGATAAGTGTGGACCCCCAATAAAAACGGGCACCTCCCCCTCGTAAAGTAAGAAGAAGAAAAGAGCAGGTGCAGGTGTGAGCAAGATTAGGCAGGGTGTGTGAGCGATAATAAGGGTTTTATGGCATGGTGTGCCTTGATGCTATCTGATTCGGCCACTGGGAGAGGGACTGACCAAACAGGTTTGGCCTGAGGCAATGGTTCCAGCTTGCCCAGGTCAGAGAAAAGTCAATCAAGGTGTACGTGTCCTTGGAATCAAATCTGACTGTATTATAAGCCTATGTGAGGGCAACTTTTAAAAATGGCTGCCGTGTATAAAATGGGAGCCACGAGTGCAGGACGAAAATGGCGATTTCGAGGTGAGAACGCTGCTGGAATTGAGCGAAAATGCTCATGCTTAGTGTACTAGTCATTATCGGTCTTTTGATACTAAAATCGTACTGCTGTGGCAAAGTAAATTACATGGGTCCAGAATTTTTAGAACCACAAACCCTCCTTTTGCCCTTACATAGGCAATAAACCTATTCTCATGCTAATCTGAGTCCAGGTCTATGTTTATAAGGCCATGGAGATGTTGCTGGAGCAAAATTCTAGTACTTGGTAACTCTCTCTGGACAGGTCTCCTCGAACATGAAGTAGCACAAAAGGCCACATATGTCAGGACAAAATAAGGAATACCTCTATCTGCAGTAGGTGGCATAAGATCACACACCCAACAATTAGTGATGTTCACTACTAACTAGTGTTGATGCAGAAGCTGTACAAAATAATTGCTTACGAATTCTGATCTTCTAACCTGCTCATGTTCAGGAAAAGGGTGAAAAGAGTGCAAAGAAACAATAGTAGGAAAAGACATAGGTTGGGAAGTGGGTGCAGAAGTCAATTGAGTAGAGAAAAACAATCCCACCCATAAATGACAACGTCATGTTTAAAAGACACTAGAAAACACATTATTAAGAACATATAGACAACGGGAGAAAGTAGTGACCACTATTACAAATGAAATAATAATTTTTCACAACCCTAACCAAAAAGCAAATCCTAAAATTATCTAGTAACATTTTTAGGGCTCCTCTGCATTTCAGTAATTTTGGTATGTTCAGGTGGAACAGTGGTGACTCTCATCAATGCTCTAAGGTGAAAAGGGGGTACTCTTTCCACAGAAAATGGACTTTATTCTGCTTTTACTAAACAGAATAGTACTTTAAAACAATGCCAGCAAAAGAATCAGTCTCCTAACACCTAGTCTATACAATCACACGGAAACCTCTTGTGAAACCAACTATGCCCAGAGTCCGTTCAAAAAGCCTCTCTGGCAGGCTTCTATTGTCCATCAAATTTTCTTTTGTTGTTTTCTTTCACATGGGCCTCTCAATTCAGGCCTCTTCGTGAGAAAAGTACTGCTTAGTTGGAGTGCCCTCCTGGCAAACACCCACAGCTCACTCGAAAGTCTCAATGTCTTAAAGCAATGCACCAGTGTCTCTCCTCTGTGGCAGACACTACAAACAATGTGCTCTTCATTGATCAAGGGCACAAATCATCTCGTGCAGACCCAAGCACCATTAATTGGGAAATAGCTCAAGCTCAGCAGCACGTTCAGACTCCAACACTCATTATTTAGTGTCAGAGGACGCTCAAGCTGCTCTTTCATGGGCACCACAATATAGTGCCTTTTTCCAAACTTGAAATCTCCGGTGCACTGCCCTTCTTCCGTTGGAGCAAAGAAAAGGGGGGGTGTGGCCAAAACTCAGGCCAAGGGGCTCAAGGGATTGCACACTGTCAGAGGTTACCAGCACATGACAGGTAGAGAAATGAAACCTCAAAACAGCTCTGCCATCAACAACAGGAATCCTTCTCTTTAGCTCTTTTACACTGAAACTTTGGTTTTGTGATGTCCAACGCCGTCTGATGGAGCAAGTACGATATCATGAGCTGGCGATCGCTGTCCAGCTTTGCTACTTTCTGGGTGCTGAGACTGTAGGGCCAAGACGTCCGTCTTTCATCTGTAGCTGTCACTGATGGGAATTAGGCTTAAATCAATGTCCTGCAGGTTATTATGACTTGATACCCGCAGAATCTAGTGACGTAGGAAATGTGCCACAGTTGTTAGTTTCCTTCAATTTAGTAAAAAAACAGTTCATGGTTTTTAGCAAGGAGACTGCAAGCAGGTGGTCTGCAATCTTCAAAGGAGTAGCCATACACCATGGGCATAAAATACAAAGAAAAAGGCAGAAGGGCAAAACAGGGTATCTAGCATCTTTAATTGGGTTCTCTCCATTATTCTCTGCCATCTATAGCTACATGAGAATTCTATCTGAATGGATTTCCTCACACAGTGGCATTGTCTAATGGGGTAAACACATATTTTCCTCAATGATTAAGTCTAGGTGTTCCTCCTTATCTTAGAACATCTCAATAGAGAAATCACATGATACCGATTATCAGGGACATGTAGAAACCTTCCTTTAAAAACTGTGCATCAGGTGCACTATGCAATACACAGGCTAATAGTCAAATGTGCAAACAAAAAGACAAGAACTAGAGGGTCCTGATATTTGCATGATTAGGACACATCTGATCCCACCAAAAATTAAAGTAGCAGGAACAGAAGGGAACCGAAAACCAAATTAAAACAGACATTGAAAATTCGTCATGTTCAAAAAGGTAAACATAAGATATCTCCTATTGAAATGGAAAACTTGTCTTACTATAATATTGAGTCAGTTAACCAGTCTATCGCTACCCTGACAGTCAGGCTGGAAAGCATTGAAGCAGGCCTAAGGCAAATTCTTGAAAACCAGTCTGGTCATACGAAAGGGAATTATACATAACATGGGGGTCCCTGGTACATCACTGCAGTCTGGAAATGTGAACCTGACCAATACATCAATAATAATAAAAGGGCTGACTGGTGAAAGGAATTTGAAAAAGAGAAATGGGACTAGGACATAGCTAAAATCTCAATAACTAAGCATGATGCGACATTGGTCAGGGGAAGTAACAAAAGAAAAAATCTATAGGAATAACAAAAAAAAATATTTGGGTGATAGTCAGGCATGTGACACAACACCGAGAGTACGGGTGATACACAAAGGCCAAAGTTACACAAATTTTAACTTTACCGTTGGCGACTACACCATATACGGTACTCCTAGCTAATGTTTCAGTTCCTTCTTCAGGAAAAAATGAAAACCTGGTTTTCTTTTAAGGAACGAAAGCCATATGCTACTTAGGAAACAGAACATCATTAACTAATGTAATATAGAAATTAGGCCACCTTGAGTCACAGATCTATATTTTCATTCTTAGGTCCAATCAAGGCTACATAAATGTAGGGCTGCCTGTTCCTTTAAGGGAAGGGGCAGTAATGTGACTAACTGCAGGTGACACACTTTGATCCTGTATATCTCTTTTTATTTTCCTTCAATACCATTATAGCCAAATAGACATGCACTGGTGAAGTGTTGTCTTTTATGTTCACAGCATGAAATATCATTATCTGTGGAATTTAGTAACCAGAACAAGTTCAACCAACTGTTGCGTAGCGATGGGCATCGTCATGACCATCCCCTCACAACACAGGGGAGCTTGTAATAGTATCAAAAGCAGCAACAAACATGCAAAAAAAACAAATAAAAAATAATAAAAACGCACAAAACGTCAAGCTATCAGATATACTTGCTGTGTATCAAGCACAAAAAGCATAGACAAAACAATAGCATGTGTGAATAAGTGGTGACACACAACACCATGTCATGTACTTTATGCACTGTAAACCTGCAGCCCAAAACCCAATATTTGGGCCTGTTTAATTTGTCAGGTTTAAAATCCTTACCCTCCTTTTGACAGTAGATCACCAGGCAATGGAAATCTGCTGTCAAATATAACTTTACTGTTTCTCTTCTAACATACAGGACCAGCAAGAACAATTCATGATAGGACCAAATACACAAAAATACATTTCCATTACTTAACTGTTACCCTCTTGTCAGTTACTTCGCAACATCAAGCCACCTTAGTTTTACCTTTCTAAAAGTAAAAATTGTTACACTGACACTCCATATTAATTTGGCACCTACAATTTCCACTGTGAAAAATAAGTCTTAATTGGCAAATCGTTCTCATTAAGGCATGTAGCCTTCAAAATTTTAGAAAAGGGCTGCATCTTATTTTCTGTCTAAGACTTAATGCAACACTTTGTTTTCTGTCAAATAAAAGCAACTAGCAGGCATCATTTTATTTTTTTAGAGCGGAGACACAAAAGTATCAGTTCTGCAGAGCATTTAACATGATGTTGGGACTTTTTGAAGAAACCCCTTTTTTTTTATATTTTCCCTTTGGAATTAAGTTCTTTAATTATATTGATGTTCTTCTGGAGAAACCATAAATCCCACTTTTAGAGGCCCTTAGGGTCATTCTGCATTTCACAGAGACAAGGCCCTAATTTAAAAGGTCACAAGTGTCAACATGACAGCCTCCTCCATTGTTTATGGGAAAACTAAAGATAGCATCTCAGCAGCGTGACTTGAGCCAGCCTCTGTAGCTCTCCTAGCTTCTGCCACTCTGAATCTGTCAAAGACAGTAGGCCTTCCTGTTTTCCTTCTAACCTGCAATAATTCACTCTATTTTTAAAAAAAATAATTTTCCTTTTTAGGCGCTAAAAAAAATTATCTCTATTTCCCGATTATTAAACTACATTTACTGTGAATAATTCACAAACCTTAATAACACACATAACAGTTGTTAGAATAAATGCTTGTTGCAATCCCATGCAATGGTACATATTTCATCAACCTCGAATGAATGAACGTCTCAGTAGGCCCAGCTGAAGTTAGAACCTTCAACCTCGATATTAAAACAAGCCTTTGTACTGGCACATTGACTCATTGAATCATAAGAAGGCACAACCTGCAAATATATATCAAACCTAAATGTATGCATTTACTGAAGCCTGAGACACTTTAAAAAGTACTCTGAATGAAAGAAAATGCAGTTTAAACAGTGCTTTTGCCCAAAATCGACTTTGATATTGTAGGCATTAAAAAATCAATATCCTACAATTTTCTTGCATAATATGCATTACCAGAATGTCTATTACACAATCCATGAGTCAGCCATTGAAAATATTAACTTATACTTTATAGAAATGATCTTGTTTGCTCCTGCGCCAAGGGAAAATTGCACATACAAATGTCATTTTAGCGGTGCAACATAACTTAAATTAAATTTTAATGTTAGGAGGTCATAGTATAGGTAGTAAGCTTCATAAATATTAAAAAACGATTTTGAAAAGTACTTATTTTTTAAATAATTTTTCCATAATTAATAATTTTCTTTAAAAAAAAAAATAAGAACCCAATTATTCTTTTTTTTGTGATAATTCCACATATAAAAGCAAGCTGCATCCCTTGCCTATTATTTGGGATACATTAACTCACAAGCCTAAGCGCATAAGCCTAACTTGAAATGCGTCACATTTTTGCGCCACTTTCATTTAAAAGGAAGGTTATGCAAAATTCCACCCATGTTTAACTGGGAAAGTGCTGGCTGAATTGAACATTCCTATCAAATATACTGCAGCTGAAAAGTTTGCCTGTGAACAGCTAATACAATGCATCTAAGAAAAATGCTGTAAATTTTTTTTTTTTTTTGCAAAAATAGATAATT
The DNA here is from genome assembly GCF_031143425.1 of Pleurodeles waltl. Lineage (NCBI taxonomy): Eukaryota > Metazoa > Chordata > Amphibia > Caudata > Salamandridae > Pleurodeles > Pleurodeles waltl. The sequence goes on along the minus strand of NC_090444.1, from coordinate 1,657,626,578 downwards.
TCGTTTTTTTGGGGGGGGGCCTATTTATATCTATTGAATGTGTTTTCTAATTTATTAAGCATTTAACAGCAGTTTTGTATATGTGCACAATTGCTCATTCTATAAATTAAAGAGCAACATATAGCTATGTTAGCACATCACATGGTTCATTTCTGGATTTTTTCTAAGTTTCTACTTAATATTAATTAACCAACATTTTACTTAACAAACTGAAAACATCAAGAAGACCCACAAACACACATTGAGCTCATTTCAGATATAAACAGAAAACACTCAGGACACACAATACAGCGCGCTTTAGCCATTTTTCATAAATAGCGCCGTCGCAATTTACTTACAGAACCGTTTGCAGATCCTAGTTGTAAGTCATATTTACAAGAAAAAAAGAAAACTTTTCTCAATTATTTCCAAGAATAGCGGACCCATACTTTATTAAACGTGATGGGGCCTACTCCGTGCTTCACATATAGTTCATAGGTTGGAGTTCCAATCGGAGGAACCGGACATGAGTCCTCCAACCGGGAGTCCCTTTTACAACCAAGACAAAACAAATTTCCAAGTCTGCTAAGACCAGGCATCTTCGCTCACTAGTCTAGCTTCAAACTTCAAAGGATTATCGTTTACGATAGTCTCGTGAATACACGAGTCCTTCGGCTTTGGTACTTGCAAGTTCCAAATCAAAGTGATCCCAAAGGGATACCAAACCAAATGTCCAACTTAAGGACCAAACCAAGTGTCCAACTAAGGACTGGGAGACGCTCCACTTATACTTAACTGAAAATATCGATGACGTCACCAGAAGACTCGTCTTATCGTTTCGCTCTACCAAACATCAAGGGTCCAAATCAGGGCGATAGCCAGGGCAGCAGTCCTTCGTAGCCGTCGGGAAGCGGGGAATCTCGCAGCAAAGACTTTCGGACCACGTCGACATGCAGGGGTCGATGAAGTGGCGGCCTTCCTCCAGAATTTTCACACGAAGCTCCCCACGGACCTCAGGCTTGGACCGGTACCGCTGGTATCGCCCCACGTTGGGCGCCAACTGAGGTACTGGGTTTTTCAGAACCGGTACTGATCCGGTAACCCAGCGGTGCCAGGGTACACCCAAAGACCTCGGGTACTTTCCTGATTCAGACCACAGAAACTCAGAGTCTTCTAGGTGAAGTCAAAGATCGAATTTATTGGCTGCAGCCAAGTAACAAGCGTTCTAGAAGTACAACAGCACGGTTTGTATGTTCTCAGGAGACTGTGTTTCATTGCAAAGTCAGGTTTCCTTATATACAGTTTTTTAAGCTTCAGGCAAACATTCTTGACATTTTGGTTGGTCATTCACATGTTTTCACTACAAAGGAAAAAACAGTGTCATGATGAAACCTCATATTTCATGTCATCCAACCCATAATAAATTACCCGGCAAGGCCTAGTATTTTACATCAGATAAGTGTGGACCCCCAATAAAAACGGGCACCTCCCCCTCGTAAAGTAAGAAGAAGAAAAGAGCAGGTGCAGGTGTGAGCAAGATTAGGCAGGGTGTGTGAGCGATAATAAGGGTTTTATGGCATGGTGTGCCTTGATGCTATCTGATTCGGCCACTGGGAGAGGGACTGACCAAACAGGTTTGGCCTGAGGCAATGGTTCCAGCTTGCCCAGGTCAGAGAAAAGTCAATCAAGGTGTACGTGTCCTTGGAATCAAATCTGACTGTATTATAAGCCTATGTGAGGGCAACTTTTAAAAATGGCTGCCGTGTATAAAATGGGAGCCACGAGTGCAGGACGAAAATGGCGATTTCGAGGTGAGAACGCTGCTGGAATTGAGCGAAAATGCTCATGCTTAGTGTACTAGTCATTATCGGTCTTTTGATACTAAAATCGTACTGCTGTGGCAAAGTAAATTACATGGGTCCAGAATTTTTAGAACCACAGCATGTCAGCCTGCAGTTCCCTAAGTATTTGTGTGTGTTCGACTGTCCAAAATTTACTTGAAAAGTCAGGACGTATTAAGTCATATAAAGGTTTCATGCTTGAAGCATAATCTGGAATGTAAGTTCTGCCAAAATTTTGAAAACCCAATAGTGATTGGAGTTTTTTGATCGTGTTTGGCGGTTGTAGTTGTGTGCATTTTTCTAAGAATTGTGGCGCTAAGCTCTTTCCTTCACTCGATAGCTCATATCCCAGAAACAGGACGCTAAGGAAGGCTATTTTTGGTTTTTTTTAAAGTTGATTTTGTAGCCAAATTCAGCAAATCCTACAACAATGCGGGCTACCCGTCTTCAATGTTGTGGCAATTCATCATCCGTAAGATAGATATCATCTTCACAGGACAATGCTTCAGGGTCAATGTTGTGCAAAATTGCAGTCACACGAGCTGTGAACAGTCCTGGGCAGTTCTTGTACTATGAGGTAAACAACAGAATTTTTATCTGGGAGCCTAGTGAAACTTGTTAAGTCTCTACTCTCAGGCGCTGTATTCTGGCCGAAAAAAAACATTGGAAATATCCAGTGTTGTTTTATATTTTTTACGCACTATGTTGTTCAGCAGTATTGTACTATGTGAATTTTGTATAGCATATGTGCGTGTATGACTGTTTAAGTGTCTGTAGTCTAAGACTATTCTGTACGAATGGTCCGGTTTGGCTACTGGAAATAAAGGATTATTCATTGGGGATACACAGGGTTCAGTTACTCCCTGGTACTCTAGTTGTGTGAGTATTTCCCTCACAGGTGCTTTTGCTTCATGTTTTACTGGGTACTGAGGTTGAGGTTCATTTTTAATGGGAATTACATGGTAGGGGGATTCTTTATCCCATCCTACATGATTGCGATATAACACAGGTGCCTGTGCCAAAGCCCAATCAATGGCATAGGATTCCGCGAGAAAGAATGTTTAATATCATCTTCTCCATATGGGCAGGTACGGACAAATTCAGGTGGCCAATCTTGTTCGGCCAACAAGACATCATATATATTTACTACGCGATCCCAAAAGATTGCGTCTATTATAGCGTTACTTTATACACCCTATCAGGTGTGGAGACACTTTATACACCCTATCAGGTGTGGAGACACGCATGTCCGCAGTTTCTACTTGTAGAAAGTAATCAGCTGCTTTCACCTCCAGATGCTCTAGAAGACTCTGGCGAACTATTGTGACCTCTGCCGCGCTCTCTAGCAGTGCTAGTGCCCACTTCCTGGTCTTCAAGAGGACCCTCTTCCTGAGTGGCATGTTGTACTGCGACTGCTGTCACCGTTTTCTTTTTAAATTGGGGTTTCTGTTTGGGAGGTTTCTCTTCTTTTTTAATCGAAACCTCCGATGAGCGTTGTGATTCCTGTTTCGGTTTCAGGTACTCTGTTCTTCGCTCTGATCGCCCACCTCTCTCACTGCTTTTCTCCGATGAGTCCTGAAAGGAACGAGATTGGCGTGTATCAGTATATTGATATCTATCAGGCGTTTTTATATTATCTCTATTTCTGAGATTATATCTATTCTGTGTGGTCTCCATACGCGGAGATTCTCCCCTCTCTTTTTTAGGAGTTTTTTTATTTTTTTATCCCAGCATTCCTTATTACCCTCTGGAGCTTGCTTGGAAAAATCTTTATTAGATTTGCCCTGAAATTGTGGTTTAGTTGGTCTGGCCCCTAGACTATCTCAACCAATGCTAGAATAGGTCTGCGATAATCTTAGGCAGCTCACGTTCCTGATCCTGTTGAGGAACATCACTGAGCCGCATGCGCACTGCTAGTGCGACTGCTTCCCCTTTAAGATTACTTAAAATAATTGAGGATACCATGGCAAAATGGCCCATCAATTGCATCTCCAAGTCCAGGGCTGGGGCAGCTCCGTATTCATCTTGAATTTGCTTCAACACTTCCAGTAAATTGGCAAGTGTCAGTGTACCGTGTGCCGTTGTATAGAGCGTGGCAAATACCGTGCCCCAGGTATTACAGTTATCTACTGTAGGGGCCATCCCAAATGGCAAGCATATTGTTAAAATTCTATGTTTATCCTGAGGTCCCGTATGGGAAAATACTGCTTCCAGCGCATTTATTTTTTGTGCTAATCAAAACAAAGTTTCCTCTCGTTTGGAGGGTACTTATCCCATGATCGAATGTACGGTCGCAGTGTTTATACCTGGCGTCACTGCATGTGGTTGTGCTGGAGCAGCACGTAATGGGTTTGTATTTAATGTTTGCATCACAAACTCTACTAATCTTCTTTATGTTGCTGTTAGTTCGGTATATAAGCGACAAACCTCAGCTACTGCTAAAGTCGCTACTGCAGGGTGTGGTGTATAGGGGCCAATAAAGACCAGGTAGGACCATCATTACTTAGAGGACCTAACCTAACTGGTAAAATTGTGTGGGGTAGGGCGCCATCAAGCCAATTATTATGTTCTTGATAAGATAAAGGTATTTCTAAATATGCATAAACCCTGTATTGTCCAGGTGCGTTTGCAAGTGTGTAGTGCTGAAATGTATTTGTGTTCCCATCAACTGCTGGAAATGTGACCCAAGAATAGAAGAGTTCTGTTCTATAAGCTGCATAGGCATCCACCACAAATGTGACTGGACCCCCCTGGGCCGTTAGGCCATTTGCTAATAAATGTGCAGTCATAGGTTGTCTCATATTGACTGCTATTGCTACGTGTTGTGGATTCGCCATATTAGATAGTATAGTCGTTCAGAGAAGGCACACCAAATAGGGTTTTCCATTCAGAGTTCAAGCTTAAACAACCTCTAGCATCAGATAGGATTACCTATGTAGCTGGGGCGGAAATCCTCAGTACCACGGACATCCCCGCATATGGTATTGAGGTATTGTTGTATATAATGAGACAGAGATACTCAAGAGGACCCGAAAATTAGAGCCTGGCCAAACGTAGGCGGCGCCATGTTGCATATGCTCTCATTATTCTAATGAGAGTACCGGATTTTGAGCGGCAGAATCGCCCACGGTGTGGTGAGACGGAGTCTGACCCACTGCAGGTGACACCTGTCGCTCCAATCCAGGATTTGCTCTGGCTAACTAGTAGTGCCTCATCTCTACCCGAGGGCAGCTGCAGTGAAGCATTCGGCAATCAGCATACAGACGTGGTTCTCTGGCTGAAATCTCCCTCTAACGGGTAAGGTACAGGGAAGTGTTTTTATAATAAAACAACTAATATTCTGAGAAAATGTCCCTAGGTAAGGATGTTCTCTATGAATGTCGGAGACTAAACTTATACCGCGTTCACCAGCAATGTACCTTGCTGTAGCTTTGGAAAAAGCACAGAGTGAGCAAGAATGTCTTGTTTGAGAACAGAGTGCTGGCCTAGGCAAAACAGCTAGATAAACAGAAAATAAAACAAGACTGTAAAAGTGGCTATTGTAACAATAATAAAATAAAGCCAAATAAAATATATCTAGGTTAGAGTGCACTATGGCTTGGCCTAGTGTGTTAAAATAACGTGCCTGGAGCTATAACTAAAATGGCTACACAACACTAACTTGCGCCTGATAACCTTCCATATTTTTGTTCATCCGGAGTTCAATCTCCGACCTACCATTTACTTCTTCTTATTTCTTAACACCACTGCAAAAGTTTTGAGAAGGACTTCTTTCCCCTTAACACTTCAAATGGCGCTTTACCAGTCACTGAATGAGGGGTAATCCTGTATGAAATCAGCATACTTTGAAGAGCCTTCTTTGACTTAATGCCAATTAAATAGCTTCCTTGATGACTCGATTGAAGCTCTCCACCTGGTATCCCATCAGGATGGTACAATGACAACCTTGCATGCTTGACGCCAAACATTTACAAAAAAGCCTCCTTGGCCACCAAAACTTTGTTTAATTTTTCTTCTGGTATTCAATATCCTTCCATTTCCTTCTTGTCCCAACTTGATAATACTCTCTTGTATCCTATTAGGAGGTAAAATGTTATCTCCTCTCAAAATAATATCATTGCACACAGATAATTCATCCTTGACTTTCCAGAATGTGCTACATTCGCTTTGCCATTGACATTCCGATGGTCATCCTTTAGAAATGTAATCCTTTATGGATATTAGTACTATTTCTTTTTTTCATTTCCTGCATCCATTTCACCTCAGATAACACCAGTCCTCTTTTAACTTCTATACCCCTGCCATACATTACATTTTTGTACAAGAATGCTACATCACATCCACTCTCATCTACTTCATTACCATTACACGTTTCCACTGGTAAATGTGACAACCCATCAGCAACACAATTGTCCTTGCTTGGAACATACACAATATTGTGATAATACATTTACAGTTTTGAGGCTAATCGTGCTAACAGTGGGGTGAAGTTTTTTCCAACTCCTGGCTTCAAAATATTTACCAAAAGGCTTATGATCAGTACAAATTTTACATTTCGTCCCCCACACGTACATCCTTAAATGTTCCACAGCCCATGTTGAGGCCAACAACTCCTTTTCTATCATGGACTAATTCCTTTTTGCTTGTGTCAAAGTACGCAATGGATATGCAACCACCCACTTAGTGCTAACTTTTCTTTGTGATCACAATTCGTAAGGGCGGCCTTAGTGGTATTGTTAGACTTGGCATCCTTGGCGTGGTCCCCCCTAAACTTTTTTGCCTTTGCTTTCCAGGTTGTTGATGTGTGCATGACGGTTTTTGATACTCTGGGCACTTTGCTACTGCTAATCAGTGCTAAGTGCAAGTGCTCCTATGTAAAATGTATGTGTAATTGGTTTATCCACAATTGGCATATTTGATTTACTAGTAAGTCCCTAGTAAAGTACATTAGAGGTGCCCAGGTCCTATAAATCAAATGCTACTAGTGGGCCTGCAGCACTGTTTGTGCCACCCACATAAGTAGACCTGTAAACATGGCTCAAACCTGCCAGTGCAGTGTCTCTGTGTGCAGCTTTAAACTGCCAATTCGACTTGGCAAGTGTACCCACTTGCCAGGCATAAACCTTCCCTTTTTATACATTTAAGGTACCCCTAAGGTAGGCCCTAGTTAGCTCCAGAGGCAGAGAGCAGTGTATGTTAAAGGTGGGACATGTACTGATGTGTGTTACATGTCCTATCCGTGAAATACTGCTAAATTCAGTCTTCACTGTTCCAAGGCCTATCTCTCTCATAGGTTCACATGGGGGCTGTATTTAAATATCCTTAAAGTGCAGTTTCCTTTTGAGAGCAGATAGAAATATGGAGTTTGGGGGCTCTGACCTCACAATTTAAAAATACATGTTTTAGTGAAGTTGTTTTTTAGATTCTTAGTTTGAAAATGTCACTTTTAGAAAGTAGGCACTTTCTTTCTTAAACCATTCTTTGACTCTGCCTGTTTGTGGATTCCCTGTCTGGGTCAGTTTTACTGTTGGGCTGTTTGCATCTCTCCTCCAGACAGTGACACGAAATGGAGCTGGGGTGTAGCCTGCATATCCTGATGAGCCATTTTTGCTAGGAGGGGAGGAGGAGTGGCCACTCATACCTGAAAGGGGTATAAGTATTGGACCCAAAACCCCTGAAAGTTAGATCACTTCTGGATTCAAAAGGAACCTCTGCTGAGGAGAAGTGCTGAAGAGCTGAGGATAAGTGCTGCCCCTGCCTGTGACTGTGCTTTGTTGCGCTATCCTGCAGTTGCTGCTTCTGCCTGTGAAAGGGGACAAAGACTAGACTTTGTGGTATATTCCTGCTTGTGCAGAATCTCCAAAGCTTGAACTAAGCTTGTCTCCTCTTTTGAAGTCTCAGGGCCATCAAAGACTTCCTCTGCCAGCACCTGGACTGTCTGCTGAGACTCAAGAGTCAAGAGATACATTGTGCATAATGTGACAGACAATTGGCTTGTGAGCAGCCATGAGAAGTGCCAATAGTGAATGACTTGGCACTCTTAGTGGTGCTGGTTGTTTGCCATTTTCCAGCCACTTTGGTCTGCCACAGTTGTGAAATAATCTAGGGTCGGGGTACTCTAACCCGGTGTCTGAATATCTGAAATGTTACTGTGTCACAGAGCACTGGCACTAGCCTGCAAAGTTTAAGAATGGTGTTTTTTTGTATTTTTGTACTATGCTACAGTACACTGAGGGAAGAGAGTGGACATGCAACTCAAAAGCACAATTTAAAATGAGCAGTCACATCTCTTCACTGATGACATTTGTGATCTTGAGTCATTCATGTCCTTTGTATCATGTTATTCAATAAACACATTGCATTGAGAGATTATTTGAAACCGTTTTTGGCTGCATGTATGTAATCTGAGGCAGTTCTGTTGTTTTAAGCCTGAAATGCTATGTTATGCTTGCTGAGGGATAGATTTGCTTACAGGTGCCTGTAAATGCTAGGTAACTTGAGGGACGTAAAAAATACCAAAGCCAGTATTTAATATGTACGTTTTCTGTTACTTGGGTATAGCTCAGTTACATAAAGTAAATGTCTGTGCATATGAGGAAGTGTTCTTGTTTGAACACTGAAGACTGGACACTTTGTAACACTCTCTTAAAAGGAAGCACCTGTAAGGTCAGTGGAATCTGTGAGACAGCTCTGGCCTTTACAGCTAAAGCCTATACATTCCGAACAACTTGAGGGTTAGCTTTCCTGTGAGGCTCGAGCCTGTAATTTCGGTTGCTTGTGCCATATCTCAGCAGTCTAAAGCCAAATCTTGGAGTCTGTGTAATATTTTGTTACATGCTGTTAGGTCTCTTGCTGAGGTTGTGAAATATGTTACAGTGGACGTGTGGCAGTCCCCACCTCAGTGTACCTTGCAAGGCTGCCCGCTTAGGTTTAGTTACGTCACTTTATCTATCCTTCCACTCTCTGCGCCCTCCAGCACCCACTCCCTCATGTCCTTTGTTAGTTTGTCCGCTTTCCTTCCTGTCACTTTACCTTTGTTTCTCATTATGTGTCGGTCTTTTCCCTCTACTGCTGCTAAAAGGAAGGCGGCTCTTAGTCGCAGCTAATAGCACCACATATAACTAATATCACACCTCTGTTTGTGGCAGACAACTTCTTTTTTTCCTTCTTGTAAAACAGCCTAACACTGCAAGGAAACCTGCTGTGCACCGAGGTGGCATATTCTTAATTTAGCGCGCGCAGCTGAGTCAGGTAGACCCAATCTTTTTTGCTCTCCTTTTAACTTCAAACTTAAAACTCCAGCACAAATTAGTCTGCCAAAGGTACACCCAAGAGGCCTGGCTTATACAGGTATTCTTTAGGACTCAGTGCTAAAATCGAAATAAATTCATGCGTAGCCTCTAAACGCCACAAGTTGCAGCCGTGAACGTGCCTCTTTTGTTCTCAGAAAAAAACACAATGTGTAATTGCATGTATTGTTACACACCAAATACTTCGATTAATTTCTCTATTTAAAATCGTTCACAACTTTTTGATTGGGTTTACATTTTTATTGGAAAAAAGCAAGAAGGCCTAGCTTTCACATTGGCGCCAAGATTAACAAGTAAGACGTTTAGGAATTTATGTCCAGACTTGTTTTGAGTTGTTATTAGCTCTCATGGTTGATTTGCAATTGGCGTTTAAAAGTAAACAAAAAATCTAGGAGTATAAGCATTTTTTTCCTGTAAAGAAAGTAGCCGATCAATGATTCATTTTTGAAGGAATGGATAATGAGACATTGGCAATTCCTGTTCATGTACTATTTCGACATGCCATTAACTATTAATGGAAGTCTGTTTATATATATTTTACATGTTATTGAATTAATTCTGACCTATGTATATCACACCTCGTTCTATGTTACCTTACTTTATAGAGCACAGTTATAAGTCTCTTTATCAGCCTATGTGCTCCATAGATGACTGAAATATTACAAATTGAATATCCAAACAGTCACTCTAGGTGGGAAAAGATTTTGAGGGACAGAGTTGCGCGATCGTTTCTAAACATTGAAATCTAGATGTGCAGTTTGATTAAGGTGCATAATAATTCCTGAACATTTTGAGTCTTGGAACGTTTAATCAGAGTGTGAGGTACCAGTGTTATTCATGATTCTAGTACAGTTCATTCATGCAGAGAAAACCACTTCGACTTTTTTTATAATGTAGTGACTATTCCAAGAACTAATTGGAGAATGTTATTCAATGTTCATAGTATTCTTGAAACACAAATTCCATAGAGTGCTATTCAATGTTCATAGTATTCTTAAAACACAGATTCCATAGAGTATTATTCAATGTTCATAGTATTCTTGAAAGACAGATTCCATAGAGTGTTATTCAATGTTCATAGTATTCCTGAAACACAGATTCAATAGAGTGTTATTCAATGTTCCTAGCATTCTTGAAACACAGATCCAACAGAGTGTTATCCAGTATTTAGAGCATAAGAGATTTTTCTAAAAACTATTTGGAGAGCGTTTATTGTTCAAAAATATAATATCTTAATTCTGGAATGTTCATATGAAAAACTTGTATAACCTTTTCTTGATTTCCAGGTACCTAGATTCTTGACGCCTAATTATTGTGAAGCCTTAGGCCATTCATGTTTTCAGCATAAGTGTTTATTTGAAACAAAACTTATTGAAAGTCATTGTGATTAATCTTGCAATTGTGTTGTTTAACTCTTGATTCCACAGGTCTCCTTCCCCTCTGTTCCCAACCCAAAACCCATTCCCCCACTTGGCCATTCTTTAACTCTGTGCTGTATAACTAGTGGAGTTTGGAGCTGCCAAGAGGTGGACATGTTGGGAACATGCGCAAGCCCCGAGGATCTGGTCTCCTTGACAGCATATCTGTTTCTTGGCTTCTATTGTGAAAGGGTGGCAGCCTGACCCTTTGGGTTCTTCCCGTGAGGAAGGAACAGATCCATTTGAGAGTGGATCCTTGTATGCCAATCTCATGGAGTCTTCTGATGAAGGTGTTTTGGGAGACAGTGTTGAAGGCTGCTGATAGGTCGAGCAGCATGAGGGCCGCTGTTTCTTCTCGATCCAAGATATTTCAAATGTCGTTGGTGGCTGTGATGAGTGCTGTTTCAGTGCTGGGGTTCTTTTTGAATCCTGATTGTGTATTGTCCAGAAGATGCTGAAGTTTGAGGTGGGTTGTGAGTTGTGTGGTGATGGCCTTCTCAATCACTTTGGCTGGACAGGGGAGCAGGGAGATGGGCTGGAAGTTGCTCAGTTGATTCTGGTCAGCTGTGGACTTCTTGAGGACGTTTACTTCTGCAAGTTTCCATTTATCCGGGAAAGTGGCAGACATGGGGAGGTGTTGATGATGTGGGTCAGGGTGGTGCTGATTGGTGATGTGGTGGGGGCATGGGTCCGTGGGGCCCCTGAGTGGATGGTCTGCATGATTGCTTCTGTGTAGTTTCTGGTGAGGGTTGTTCATTTGGTCAGGTAGGCATTTTGGTTAGGGGTAGGTAGGTTAGCAATGAGTTCTCTGGGGTTCGGTTGGTGTATGAAGTTGCTGTAGATGTTAGTGATTTAGCTGTGGAAGAAGTAGGGTACGTTGTCTTCAGTCACAAAAAATAGAGAGGAAGGAGCAGAACTGGAAGCAGTCACATGATCCCTTAAATATCAGAAAAAAACACAACCAGATGTTGCTGCTACAGAAGACAATCCCAATAATGGTTCTCTTTTCAAGAAACCTCCAATCGAGGACCGATTGTACCTATTATGGCCACAGAGGGGTCATTCCTTTTATGGAAGAAGAAGCCTCACACACCTAATAGTGTAATGCTTCATCTTCAACTTCCTCTCCTTCTGTGTACCAGCTGGCCTGCTTGTTTGATCTACTATGCTTGTTGAGTTTGATGATGGCCTTGTCCAGTTTGTCTGTGCAGCTAAATTGATCATTGCTGAGGACACTGAGTTAGTCTGCTTCTGTGATTTTGCCCACGCTGCGCTTGGAATGATGAACATGGTAGGGGTGTTGACATGAGATGTGTTGATTTGGAAATGGATGATAGAGTGGTTAGTCCATGTGAGTTGTATGGTGGAGTTGTATTTGATATTGTCCCTTGTGGTGAAGATGAGGTCCAGTGTGTGTCCTGCAGTGTGTGTTGGTTCTGTGATGAGTTGGGTGAGTACTATGTTGCTCAAGCTTTGAAAGCTGTGGAGCAGGGAATGTTTTGGTCTTCCAGGTGAAGTAGAGATCACTGAGGAGAATGTAGGCTATAAAGTCGATGATGAGCAGAGCGACAAAGTCAGTGATGAGGTTGGTAATGGTGGCTCGGCATCTGTGTGGTCGGCAGGCAAGAGTTCCATTCAGGGTGACGTTTTTTAAGAGTTGCAGCTTGAAGTGCAGGTATTCCACGAATAGGGTAATGGTCTCTGTGGATGTTATGTATTTGCTAGATTCCATGAATATGATAGCAAGTCCTCCTCCTGGCTTGCAAAGGTGGTCCTGTTGAGTGATGTTATAGCCCACTGGGATTACTATAGCAATGTTGGGAGCTGATGAAGGTTTGAGCCAGGCCTCTGTGATAAAGAGGATGTTGAGTGTGTTGCTGCTAAATAGTGCTCTACAGCTGCACCAATTTTCAGAGATGTGAGGAGCCCATTTGCCCTCTCCCTCCCCAATTCGTGGCTGATTTTATTAACAAATTAGGTGATGAGGGCCTAATATCCTTCCTCTAGGGCCCCTGGCACGTTTGCTACACCTAGCAGGAGGCCACTGGAAATTATGTAGCAGGGTTGACCAAATTGGGCAGAAGGAAAACGTAAATTATGTGTAATATGCAGCACATTCTGTAACAATAATTTCTTTCAATTTCTTTTTGTATCAGTTTTTGTTACACATTTTTCAAGGAGAAGTATGGGAATGATACACTCAGTCCAGTGATGAACTATTGATATAGCAAACCAACAGGCCAATGACAAATTGTCAATATAATGTGCAAGTAAGATCAACTGTCATAGTAGAAGAGACGTAGAGGGAACTGAGGGCAAACACGGTGAATGGGAGAGGTTAGAGGGTGGGGTGGAGTATTGGTTGTCGTGGACAGATTAGGTAGACAAATAATCAGTTTAGGAAATACCTACAAATCACATAAGCTGTAGAAAAAGAATAGAATGTCGGTACACTGGAATTTAGAAGGGTAATATTAAACATTATTTGGAGAGAGGTGTTCTAAGGAACACTGTGGATCAGGTAAAGACCACTGTGTGGAGTGTGTTGATCATGAATGGGTTGATGCAAGTAGTATGAGACAATTAATGTATATCATCCTAACTTGTGATAGGAGCCTCTTATAGTGCCATATAATGTCATACAGCATGGACATAAGGGTGAAAGCAGGGTAATGAATTAGGAGTTATGGAAAAGTTCGAACAAGAATGGATCCTCGAGTTCCATGTTCTGGAAGGTACCATCTCTTTGAAAGCTATTAGGGTCTTGTGGAAGGAGGATGGATAGTTGTGACCGAAGACCAGAATGTAACTAAAGAGCCTAGATGGAGAAGTGTAATATGCAGTGTTTTGGAGGCAGGAGAGTGGACAATGTTATCTCAGGATGGGGAGTGTGGGTGAACTTTGAGGTGGAAATTTTGATACTGCAAATAGAGATGTTTGCTACCACTCAATTGTGATCATGGTCACAGAGAGAAATCATGTATTCAGGTGAAGAAGAGGGACCAGCAGGCCTTGCATTCAAGATACATGAGATTCACAATGTGTCCCCACATCAAGTCAAAAATGGCAACTTCAGTTTATAATGGTTGCTATGTCGTTTTAACAAAGATTTAGGGGGTCATTCTGACCCTGGCGGTCATCGACCGCGGAAGCACCGCCAACAGGCTGGCGGTGTTTCCTGGCCAATTCTGACCGCGGCGGTAAAGCCGCGGTCAGAAAAGGGAAACCGGCGGTTTTTCCACCGGTTTTCCCCTGGCCATAGGAATCCTCCATGGCGGCGCTGCAAGCAGCGCCGCCATGGGGATTCCGACCCCCTTCCCGCCATCCTGTTCCTGGCGGTTCTTACCGCCAGGAACAGGATGGCGGGAACGGGTGTTGTGGGGCCCCTGAGGGCCCCTGCACTGCCCATGCCACTGGCATTGGCAGTGCAGGGGCCCCCTAACAGGGCCCCATAAAGATTTTCAGTGTCTGCAAAGCAGACACTGGAAATCGCGACGGGTGCCACTGCACCCGTCGCACCCCTTCAACTCCGCCCGCTCCATTCGGAGCCGGCTTCATTGTTGAAGGGGCTTTCCCGCTGGGCCAGCGGGCGGCCTTCTGGCGGTCGCCCGCCGGCCCAGTGGGAAAGTCAGAATGACCGGTCCCAGGATGCTTGTTTCCGGTCCAGGGAGCACTTGGCCTTGCAGTTCGGGCTGGACTGTTCCCATGGGGAACAGGGTCAAGACTGATTTATATATGGCTGGGTCCAAACTGCGGTGGCATGGTGAGCAAAAGAATTGATGGACTAAACCCAGATCTGTGACTGGGGTGAATGTTTGATTGGTTCCACATTCCATCCATCATTTGTGTTTATTTTCTCATGTCAAGTGCATGACCAGTGCAGGGCACTCCTAAGCCCCCTGCACCCTGTCCCCGCCAGTCTTTTCATGGGGGTGCTACAGCCATGAAATCGCTTGCGGAGAAGGGGGTCATAATCGCCAGGGCAGCGCTGCCCTGGCGGATTAGGACCGCCACGACTGCCAGACCACCGTGATGACTAATCCTTGGGGTGCTGGCAGTCCGACCACGGCCATCATAATGTGGCACTTGGATGAATCTTGCGGTCAGTAGACCACCTGACACGTAATGATTCTCACAATATCTGCACATACAGCCAAAGTTTTCATCCTCCAGTGTTCTGAAAACTGAGAATTACTGATAGTAGTTTTTTACAGTGCTTATGGCCTGCAGAAGCACGGTATGAAATAATATGCAAAAAAGTTACTATTATGAGGGCAGTAAATATAAGAGATTGGTGAAAAGTGGAAGCAAGTAGAACATTTTTTATACGGCTTCTGAAAGACTGAAAGTCCTAAGCACCTGAAGAAAATATCTCCAGAAAGTGATTTTTAATCGCAAATCTCTGGCCTCCATACAAGTGAGACTGAGGGAGTCCATCGAATTCATGAACGATGAGCAAGTTCGTATAAAAAATTGCCAGAACTAATGAGCTTAGAGAGATAAATAAATGATATTGAATTATGTTCAACAACACTCACAAAGTTATTTTTGCCCCATCCCCCAAGCTCCCCTTTTTGACCTTGATTAACCCTTATTCTCCAAAGTCAGATGTATTTTTGCATTTGTTTTTTTTTTCTTCTTATCTTTTCCTATGCTTGGCCCCTGATTTCCTACCCTCTTGCTTCCCTATCAGTAGGAACACATTTTTTTTATCAATTATGAGTCTATATGAAGAAGGGTTTGTACCATTACAATTTTCATTGATGAAATCAGGGCCTTATTGTATGATAGGTAGATAAATGAAATGAGGCATATATACGAGCCCCTAGCGCCACCAGAGTGTCACTTTTTGTGACGCTGCAGTGGCACTGTGCACTGTGCCATATTTACAAGGCAGGGTTAAGCCACTTTTTGTGGCTTAACAACACTTTGTAAACAGGGTCCCTTACACACAGCACTTTACATAGAAGGGGTGTGCAATGGGTGTTGCTGTGGGTGTTCCACTGCAACGCCCATTGCATTTTGACACTGCCCCAGATTTATGAGAAATCGTGAATCTGAGGCAGCACCAAATACTAACAGCACCCCAGGGGTGGCGTTTGCATGGCGCAATGAGGAGAAATGCTTTCATGTCTTCTCGTTTTGCTCTTTCTATGTGTGCTGCACAGAGCACATCCAAATTGAAGATTGTTTTTGTGCAGGAAAGTATCCCCCATAACTCAGACATCCTTCCACCATGGTGCAAGGGTGGCTGCGGTGGCAGAAGCAGCAACTTTAGCACCGGTGCATGGGGGAAACACAGAGGCGTGCCTTATTCTTGTTAATAGGGCACATCCGTGCATTTTTAAAGGAACGCAGCATGGTGCTGCCAATTTTATGCACAGCGCTACACCACTTTATTGCAAATATGTTTTTTACAATATGAAAAGCGCTACATATATTTCATAACTAAAGAGGATACAGAACATTTTGGTATACTCCCACTGAGAATTAATTTAAGTAATTCTGACCTGTGATATCTTGTAATGCTTCATAGAATTAAGACATCTACCGGAGACCACAAGCTCATTACATTTCATGTTAAATGTGCTAAACATGGCAGTTTGCAGCTCTTTTTAGAGGGCTTCAGAGCAAACAGAATAGTAATAATGACCAATTGTTGTTGTAGAGTGTCCTCTAGGGTGCAGAAATCAATCGATAAGCAGGACTGAGTTTGGTAGGGAGAGGAAGTCTCTCAGTACCATGTTTGTGACGGTGGATTATCACTCTTTGGTTAACAAACTGTTTCCCTCTCATAATAAATTCAGGTCTTTTTCTGAACCACAGAAGATCAAACAGGTCAGCGTAGTAATTTTGGAAGAAGGTGGCACTTGGAGCATGGACAGACTAGCGTGTTCTCCTGAATCTTGCATTCCCAAGTCAAAAGACAGACAGCTCTTCAATAAGAAATCTACTGAACTTACCATTAACAAGGATGCAAGGGTGTGGAATGTTTCAATGTAGCACTCAGATTATGAAACTTAGTACATGCTGGTCTAGTTGAGTCATTTGGAATGTTGGACTGAAGCTTGAATAGAATGTTAGTGTGAAGGAAGGTTGGGACAGTTTGTGACTGAAGAGCAGAGCTGGAAGCACTTATTTACTAAACCACTTTTACTCACCTTATTCAAGTGATCTTTCATCAGTAACATAATATACAAGAGTTGAGTGATGGTAAAGCTAGGCCATCATGTTTCTGCAACATAATGAATAAGACCCCTGTGTAGCATCTAGTGGTAAGTTGCACTTTTAGAAGTTCTGTAGTTATCTGGACTCACCTGCATGAAAATAGCAAGTTTGCCTCGCTGCTTACTAGAACTGGTTTCACTTTGCACTGATTCTGCTACCCACATAAGTAGCCCCCTAACCATGCCATTGCAAGGCCTGTGTGTGCAGTTCCACTGCCACATCCACTTGGCATGTAAAAGTACTTGCCAAGCCTTAAACCCTCCTTTTTCTATATCTAAGTCACCCCTGAGGTAGGCACTAGGTAAACCAGAGGGGAGAGTGCTGTGTAGGTAAAAGGCAGAACATCTAACTGTGTGTTTATATGTCTTAGTAGGGGAAAACTCCTAAATTTGTTTTCCACTGCCTGCTCCTTTCATAGGCTAACATTAGGGCTACCCTCATCTACTGTTTGATTGGTAGATTCTGATCAGAAAGGGGTAGACAGGATTTTGTAATACCATTCTGGCCATACTACATATGTTATGGCCAGAATGGTATTACAAAATCCTGCTGACTGGTGAGGTTAGATTTTACATTACTATTTTAGGAATGCCACTTTTAGAAAGTGAGCACTTCTCTGCATTTAAAATCCTTCTGTGCCTTACAGCCTGTCTCCAATCCATGGCTGGACTGAGCTGGGCTGGTTGACAGCTCCCTTGTGCATTGCACTCAGACAAACACAAACACAGGATGCTCAGTCACACCTGCACAAATCTGTATACTGAATGGGTCTTCCTGGGCTAGAAGGGTGGAGGGACTGTTGGAGTGTGACTTTGAAATTAATATTAACATGAAAAGCTTGCAATATATTCTGTAATGAAGCTGCATAGAAAATGTGCTAACATAGAAAATAATGTACAAGTTTGAAATGTGCCCACGGGGCGTGGCCACCTCTGTACTCAAAGACTAATGAGACAAATTAATGTCTTAACCATCCTATATTGAATCCTTACCTGATTCTTACTTCTCCTCCTTATGAGGGAAGTGCCTTATTCTTAGCTATGCCATACTGAAACCTTGCCCTGTCTTATCTTTGCTGATGCTGAATCAACTGATGTCCTGAGGATGAAGACTGACGCTGATTGCTGAATCGTTGGAGGGGTAACTATCTGACGATAATTGTAATTATCTGTTTGCCTTTTCTTTCTAGGTATCAACTGCTCATTTAATAGAGGCAATAGTTAGCTGTTTTCCAAATTTGTGTTTGCTAATTTTTTTTGCATGAAGTCCAACATGCTGATGCTAATTCGAGGTTAGTTATGGTATTACTAAAATCTGACGCAAATAGACAACTGACAAGATTCTTGCTTTGTTGAATAATGTACTAATGATGCTCTGCTAAAGTTGATTCATATTAACGTTGTGCTTCATTCTAAATGTTCATGATCTATGCTTTGATAAAGATTTGCTCTGATTGCCAAGTCATAGTGGTCTTGACGTGCTTGTTGATATTGAAACTAATAAATATGATATTAAATTGTAACTAATAGGGAATAAATATCATAACACTTACTAGATTTGTGTGGTTATTCATGGCTGAAAGGTCATGGTGCGTTCGTTGAATTGATCTATATTAAATGTTATTGATTAGCTTGTTTGATTAGTTATTGTGAATATTGATGGGGTTATTGACCTATTGATTGTGATGCCAAAAGATATCTCGTTCTGGGAAGTCTCCAAATGTGGTCAAAAGGTTCATCGGCCTGGGCGTGTCTCCTTGTAAGTTTACTTATCAAGGTTCTGACGCGCTATCAGGACTGACGCTTACATTTCAAAGGACAGTGGCCTGCCCTCACACAATGGCCTGCCAAGCCCCCTACTGGGACCTAGCAGACAGGGTTGTACTAAAAGGGGACCTTGTGTCCTTCAAAACCACTCTTTGAAGTCTCCCCCACTTCAAAGGCACTTTTGGGTATTTAAACTGGATCCTGGACCCTTCCAACTCAGACACTTGTTGGGACAGATACTCTGAACCAGACCCTGCAACCTGCCAAGAGGAGCTGCCTGGCTGCCCAAAGGACTCACCTGGACTGCTTTGTTGTGAAGGACTGCTGCATTGCTATTGCCCTGCTGCCTTGCTGGCCTCTGGCTCTGCTGAGAAGTGCTCTCCAAGGGTGTGGATTGAGCTTGCCTCCTGTTTCCTGAAGTCTCAGAGACAAAAAGACTTCATCTCTGCAAAGGAACTCCTTGTGCGGTGAAAATCGATGCACAGCCTGCCGGAATCGGCGCACAGTCTGCCTAGTGGGGAAAGAATCACTGCATCACCGAACTGGAAAGACGCAGCCCTGCTCCCCGAGTGGAGATCGACACAGGGCCAGCATTGCGACTGGAACTTCAACACACAGCCCACTGGATTGATGCATCGCCGAGCTAGAACGATGCAGCCCGACTTCCTGCGGGAGGAATCGACGCAGCGCCTGCCGTACGACAGAAACTCTAATGCATAACCCACCGGATCGATGCCCAGGGTTTCCACGCATCATCCCGGGGTGTCAAAAGACCCCGCATCGCAAAGAGGATTCAAGCCTGCACACCAGAATTCTACGCAAAGACCTTGCCACACGGAAAACAATCAATGCATCATCTGTGTGCCCGTGGAAATCTGACGCACACCCTTCGTTTTCCTCACATACCCTCTTCTGCAGTCTCCGTGCGTGTACTTTTGATGCATACCAGGTACTTTGTTCTTGCAAGAGACACCTGTTGCTTTTTAAAGACTTAAGACTCTTCTTATCATTACAAAAGTGATATTTCAACTTGTACTTTTCTATTCTTGATTGTTTTGACCTTAATTCACTCAGAAAGATATCTAATATTTTTCTAAACCCGTGTGGTGTATTCTTGTGGTGTTTTCACTGTGTTATTGCATGATTTATTGCACAAATACTTTACACATTGCCTACTAAGTTAAGCCTGACTGCTCAGTGCCAAGCTACCAGAGGGTGGGCACATGATAAGTTGGATTGTGTGTGATTTACCCTGACTAGGATTTTGGTCCTGACTAGGACAAGGGTGTATACCTCTGCCAACTTCACACACATATTAAGGCATGGAATGGGAGAGCAATTTTTGGTTCTGATATGGACATAATTGTAGAATCAGGTGCCAACAAATCATGATATGAAGTGCAGTGTGAGAACTCTTATACAGGAGGAAAATGGTCTGCACAAGAGCAACAAATACACATAAGTTGTCTTGAACTGTTGGCCAACTCCTTCGTCATTCAGTGTTGGACCAAGGAGAAGGTATAGTGTTGTGTCCTCGTAAAGGACAACATGTTGACTGCGCGGTACATCAGTCACCTAAGAGGCACCAAGTCGATGGTTCTCTTGAATCTAGCCAAGGAACTCTGGACCTTCTGTTTTGACAACAATGTACTATTCATGACGGAATATCTCCCATGCAAATCCAGCAGTGCAGTGTACTAATGATTGAGGGAATGGCAGGACAAGAGCCTGTGGAAACTGGACCCGACTTTCTTCACGATGCTCAAGAGCAGATGGGGACCATTCACTGTGGACCTCTGTGTGTCAGGGCTGGATTATCAAGTAACACTGTATTTAAACTGGAAACCATTTGTACTCCTTAAGGATTGGACTGGAGTGGGGCTATGCATTTTCCCCATTGATTATGAGGCTGTTAGCCCATTTCCAGAAGAATAACGCTCCCAAAGTTTGTGTGGCATGCTGTCTTAAGGCCTATGAAAATATGACTGATGAGTTATGGTGTCCAGGGGAGCGTCAACTCCTTATATCCCTTAGGAAACCCTTTAAGGCAGTCACCTCTCCAACGATTGCTAGGTGGGTGCAATGGACAAAACAGGAAGCAGGCGTTGATGTGTCCCAGTTCGGAGTCCACTCTAAATGAGGGGCCAATGCATTTAGAGTCTTCTCTCTAGGTGCTAGGCTAAAGGGCATACTCAATGCGGCAGAATGGTCTTCAGATTCTGTGTTCAAGAGATTGTACTTTAAACCAGTTGTGGAAATGGCATCTTTGGTGGTGGATAAGCTTAATCCTCGCCTCTGTTCCTGATATACCAGTTACATTTTCCTAACTTTCGTAATGGAAAGTTTCAATTCTATTAAGAATATGGAAATGAGAATTATTCCCACCGAGGTTTCAAGAGACCATTCTTTACTCCACACTTTACAAGGGATATTTACATCTTATATAGAGTATATAGACAGGAGTTTTTCTGTAAGTTTTAAATACTAGTGGTTCATTTTCTGGTTATGCTATGTTAAGACTAAGCTGTCTCTTTAAAGACAGAGTTTGAATAATCAGAGATTGATGTTGAATATTTTTCTTTATTGTTATGATATCTTCATTTGACATGGGTCTTTGATATACATTTTATTGTTCCAGGTCCGGAGAGTTTCAAACTGGAGTAAATAAGACAGATTCTTGTGCCACTGTAGTATGAAGAAAGAGGGGCTCAGAAGAAAGACACAGGCTCTTATGGCACAGTCTACACTTTGGTTCAAGTTTTGTCTATTTTCATTCCTTTTGTTCATGGAAAAGGTATTTTATTAATTGTTAAAGGCTCCTGAAATTAAAATAAAGGGGAAACGATTAGCATAATCCTCAGCTCCATGTCCTTAATAGAATTAAAGCTTTCCGATTTGAAAGCTAAGAAATGTTTCACTTCCACATTGAGGTTGATCTCATTGACTATTACTTGGAAAGCATTGACTTAATTCTTATCTCTGGACGTTTACAGCTCATTTTGTAATGTTTGTGTTTTCGTGCTATTGCATTTGATTTTTTAAATGTACCACTTCAGCTATAAACATTATGGACTATATATCCGAAATGGAATATTTCAGGTATTGTTGCTTCAAAGCCCCTCATACTTCTGAAAGAATACACATTGCTGCTCAAACATTCGACCAAAAGTTGAGTCAAAGGAAATACTGTGGGCAGAAATTGTTTTGCCTCTAGAGCCTACCTTTGTTCTAGGAGCTTAGCCATGGAAACGCTACTTTGCCCCTCCTGCCTGTTAGATGGACTTTTGCACAGCAGGAGACACCTATCCCTGCGGAACAAGCATGACAATCCAGCTCTTTTTGATCTTCCACATTGCCAATGATGTTACCTAACAGTTCAATGTACTCCAACAGATGCTTTCACTTCTTCATGAGGACATAAAGTAGAAATCAATGCATTGCTGGTGATAGCTAAAGTGGGTTGTTGCTACATCAGAAATGCTGGTGTAAATCTTAAAGAACTTGCAATCGATGCTGCCACAAATTACTTAATACTGAAAAGAGCTGGACCATATAACACCTGAAGTCTAATGCTACTGTGCTCCGAGTCTACCCCAGATCCATTCCAACTTCCCTCTAGAAACTTCGGTCCAGAACCTAAACCCATCAAGAAACTTGCAATCAAACCATTCCGACCATTTCCATCTGATTATACAGACTGAAATGGGTCAAATCACTTCTGACAACCTCACCACCTGCCTACACACACACACAGGTAGATGAGCGAGACCTGCTTCTCCCTGCATGGGGTCTCAACGATAGAGACACTGCTTGTGACTTTAATTTATGCTCGAGTTAAGTGCAATAAAGGAGTGTGTAGCAATATTTACTCTTGTTATAGTCGTGCTGGTGTGCACTGATGTGCCCCAATCAACGCTATTTAGGGCCCGCTTACTGTTTGATGGCAAAAACAACGACTAGAGGATGTTTTCTTAATTAATGCTTGTTTATCCTATAATGCTGAGTATCAAAAAATTAAAACATTTTCAAAAGTCAATGCGCCTCTATTCAACACCTAAAATGATTGTTAATGCCCTGTAGAGTGATTTAACTACGTGAGACAAATAAACGTACTTAATTAAAAAGTGCTTTTCATACCACGAAGGTTTAAAGAACAACTAACAAGTCATATACATTTTTTACTTTGACTCAAAAAAAGGATTTGAACACCATTCAGTATTCATTTATTCTGTAGATAGAATCTACGATATTTGACAACTAGGGTCTGTTCGGAGTAGCACAAATAGTTACGCTGCACCTAAGATTTCAAAGTATTAAAATCACTACAGTAACTAACGTAGAGCACGGCATTGCCCCCCCCCCCCCCCCGCACCGCCCCCCCTCCCCCCCTCCACACACACACACACACACACTTACTAAGTCTGCAAAACTGGCACGCTGAATCCGGTAACATCACACAATTAAGTTTACAGTAGTGGATAAGTGCTTTTGTAATATCACAACTGGGCCCGAGGTGGCTGTTTTACGGGCCAGTTACAATTGTGAGGTGGTTTATGCAATATAATCAAGATGCTGTTCACTCCATCCCGCTGGTTTAAAATGGATGCCTGCAGGATGGTTCGCTCATAAAATGGCTCTTGCAACCATTACTTGAACGCTCATCTAAACGCAACCAAATCCCATCACTAACGAAGTGTAGGTTATGCGGCAAAACAACAGTGTATGTGTGAAACACCACGGTTGGGCCGACATGTTAAAACAGTGAGGTAGATGGAAAAAATATGAGCAGGGAAGCTTAAGAAAAGGGCACTGAAAGGTACACATATTTTGATAATCAACCATAACTGCCATGCATTTCTTAAAAAAAAAAAAAACAACAGTAAAAATAAACATTCATATTAAAACACATTTTTAGAATGAGGCTGTGCTAATGGGCTTCTATGTCTTCATAACTTAGAAATAAAACCCAGATCTGTGATTGGGTGCTGAATGTTTGATGTGTTCTTCATTCCGTCCTTCATGTGTTCTTTTTGCATTTGTCACCCTAAATGAAAAGGGTATGCCCAGACGTGGGTCCTGTGATCGCTATGCCACCAGATTCATGCTAGGCTGGCTGATGAAGGGTGATACCCTAAAATTGGTCACAGGATGCTTCTTTCTGGTTCAGGGAGGACCTGGCTTGGCAATTCAGGCTGGACTGTTCGCAGGGTCGACTGATTTGCATATGACTGGGTCCAAAATGGAACGGCCTGGTGAGCAAAAAAACTGATGGATTATACCCAGATCTGTGGCTGGGGGTGAATGTTTGATTTGTCCTGCATTCAGTCCATCATCTGTTCTTTTTGCAATTGTTGCCCTAAGTGGGAACGGTATGCCCAGACATGGGTCCAATGCTACTTATGCCACCAGATTCAAGCTAGGCTGGTTGATGAGGGGTGATAACGCAAAACCAGTCCAAGGATGCTTGTTTCTGGTCCAGGGAGGTATTGGCCTGGTAGTTCGGGCTGGACTGTTCCCATAGGGAGCAGGGTCAAGACTGATTTTCTCATGGCTGTGTCAAAACTGGATCAGCATGGTGAGCAAAAAAACTGATCTGTGACTCGGGGTGAATGTTTGAGTTGGTCTGCATTCTGCCCATCATCTGTTCTTTTTGAATTAATCAACCTTAAATGCCATACTTTTCTTTAAAAAAGCAAGAGTGAAAATAAACCTTACTATTAAAACAGATTTTTGGAACGACTGTGCTAATGGGCTTCTATGTCTTCATAACTTAGAAATAATAGGAAGAATGCTCCTCACAAAGGAAGACTGTTTTTTGTCCCTCCTAAAAACAAATCTGTGTGTGTCACATATGAGGGCCCCCTGTCCTAAACTGGGGAGTTTCCTAAAAAAGAACTGGGTCATTATTGCGCTTGTTGGCCCTTTTGGTGACTCTGATGAAGACTTCAAGCATTTCTTCCATAGTGAACAGCAGAATGTGGGATATCCGCTTTGGAACAGAAGATCATGTGTTGGCCATTTTGTATCTGAGTAGACAATTTCTTGATGTGACGACCAAGCACAAATATATAGGGATTATTTTAAAACAAAGATTCTCTTGAGTTGATTCTTCATGGAAACCGTAGGTAACATTCTAGCAACAAAAGCTGTCATTGTAAAATGAAATAATAAATATGGTGGTGTGTTCATTAATTCACTTTTTTAATGGGAATTTGAAACATGTAGCCATGTACAGCCACCTGCTGACTTCAGGGGTCAAAGGTCAAATCATGCACAACATGGTAGACCAGATGTTGGAAATGTTATCCTCTCCCATCCCTCTGAGCTATGCTGCAAGGTGTGTGTGTGTGTGTGTACCTGGAATATCGAAGATGGAATATCAAGGTATAAGATATTGAGGAATAAAAATATGGAGGCCAAAAAACGTAATCAAAAATATTGAAAGGTAAGTAAGTATAGATTTTCTATACCTATTTATCTTTCCTCTATATGCACTTACGTTTTGATATTTTGGTTTTGATGTTTTGTTCACGATATTGCAGTATCACAATATTCATAACCTCGACATTCAGTGTGACAATCACAGAGGAAATCCTCCGACCTTAGCTTTGGCTTTGATCTTTCAATGTTGAAGCACAGGAGCTGTGCATTAAATCATCCCTTTAACCAAGAGAATCTACTGTAGCATTTTGTGAGAGAGACATCCTGAAAATGGTCTCAGTCTGGGCTTGTGCTATTATTGATGAGCGTTTTATAAAATATACGTTTCCTTCCATGGCCAAGCTAATTAGCAAAACTTTAAAAGTGATGTTGCACATGTGCTCATTTGATGCATTGCCGCAGGTTTTCTATTACATAGGAAGCATTTTATAAGACGTGAGTTTTTAAAATACTGAATCAGGGCACAATTGGATGCACGTAAGTTACTGTGTGAATTTGTGATTTTCTCAATGGTGCCTTAAACTCAGGACAATTCAATTAAATTAAAATTAAAATAATATGTAATTATTTGAATTGTAAGAAGTGTTTTCATTACATGTTGGATTGTTTTAAAAGGGATTTTGTCTTGAGAAACCTAACAACAATAAATACATTTTATTGTTTTATGAAATATGTACTCCCTGCTACTGATTGTTAAGGTACTGAGTGATCCTTTGAAAATGACGTCAGGGAACGTCAGAGATATATCAAGCTTGCAGGCATTTGATTACGACTAATCTAACGAAAGACAAAAAAAATCAGCAATACTGCTAGGTATGCAGAAGTACATTCCAGGCATTTTGATTATCTTAAGTTCACATCTGTATCATATTTACAATGAATACTGCTTAAAATGAGTGGTCTGACCTTGAAGTGTGGCTAAACTGTGCTTAAATCTGGACAAATAATACCATTAGTGAAGGAACAGAAGCTACACCTTGAAAATCTTTCAGACTTGGTACTAGTGACAATTTTGCCATTTGTATAGCAACATCATCGAGAAAGCAGTGACATTTCGAACTCACTATACACATTACCAATAATAACCTCCATGAAAACAAATTCTGTTTGTATTCGGGGCAAAATATGACACAGAAAAAACCATGCTTTATATTTTTATGAGATCCTCAAAATGCTAGATGAAGTAGATTGTTGTCTAACAGCAACTTTTGATACTGTACATCATGCATCCTTACTGAACAACCTCAACCAGAATGGTCATTGAAGGCACTGCATCTAATAGGTACCACTCCTTCCTGATGGCCAAAAGCGTAGTACAGTGGTTCTCACTCTATGGTCCAATGTAGGCTAAGGTGATGATTAACAAACTGAAAGTAGGTATACAGCTGTGCAGTAGGATCACGTTCTGAAGGCCTAGGAGAAACAAGAGAGAAAGAAAGAATAATTCTCAAGGTTATTTCAGCCAAGAAACAAAGCTTCCAAACAGTGTGTCTGGTGCCTAGCAGACAAACTCTGAATCCAAATACCAGAGGACATAAGAACCATCCCTAACCTACTTACCTTCTGTCAAAATCTCCAAAGGCACCTCCTCAAGCTCCACCTTCCATAGCTTCTCTTAAGCCTATAGTTGTTTTGGTGCATGTAGTTGTCTATTACCTAACGTTCCGATGTATTATGTATCTATAGATTTCTATGCAAAATGTTTTAGTGCACCAGTGTCAAGAGCTATGCTCTATAAATATAATACATCAAAATATTAAAAATAATTACTTCTAAACTCGAAGGTAACTAGTAGTCTTCCCCATTTTCTGCTCATGTGTCCTGTTTATGAGACTGTGAAAAGACTTCATCATCATCAATCTTTGTTTGAAAATGAGATTAGGAAACGCTCCGATCCAAATGCATTTTGTTGCATTGGAGTTGCCTTCAGGGTCGATAGTAGTCGGTAGTTATTTTATTTAAGGGATTCTTCAAAGCTATGATTTAGTTATACATTTTTGTATTAATCTTCTTGTTATTCAACATCAGGATTATTTTATGTGTGTGCGTGTGTGGGTATGTGGGAGTGGGTGCAGTGCTTAATTTGTAAATAAAAACGTGCTGGTGCCCAAAGCTCTCCTCTTAAACACAGGGCTGCTGCATTTAAATGTGCGAGCAAGCTGAGGCAGATAATCCTGAAGCCATCTTGGGCCCCTTTAGTTAATTTAAAGCCTCTCCCTGCCCCTTCAGCTCACTCTTGCAGCTTTCCACTTTCTCCCATTGTGACGCTTTTTCGTTTTTCTCTTCCTCTGTCTTTCCCATTTGTGCCTTTTACTCGCAGTAAAAGCTTGAGGCAGAATAATAAGCACAGGCCCTGAAAAATAAGTGTGGTGCTCAGTACCGGAAACAAGTACAAATTAAGCACTGAGTGGGTGGGTCGGTGTGTGTGAATATGTGAGTGTATATGTGTGTGTGCATGCGTCTGTGTATGTTTGTGTGTATTTATTTATATTGTAATATTTATAAGGACTTACAGCTCAAAATATTAATTCATATTGCTTGAAGCACTTCAACGTCTCGTGGGGGGGTAGTAACAGCTATGTAAATACAATTGACAATTACAAAAAAATGCCAAATAAGATACAGAACGAACATAAGCACACTGCTCAATGAGCTTGAAAGCTGTTGTGAAGTTAGTTCAGCGTTTTCTTTAGTTTTTCTATACAGAAAAAAATCGCCCTGAGTTGGAAGCTGATGGCTACATTTATAGTTTGGAGGGAACTGAAAATACTCAAAATTTTATGGCAAGACCGGAGGCTCCTATTATGCCTTCTTTTCTTGCTTTAATTTTTACAGCAGCAAATGAAAAACTACAAATCCCATGATAGCAGAAGAAATCTGCCAATGGGAAACATTCTGAAGTACATATACAACAACCAATGAACATGGGTGCATGGCATTATGACGTAACTGGACTGTAAACAGTCCTCTTTTCTTGCTGCTTACAAGCCAGTTAAGTCATATTTTATCGTTTTTCCGTATTGTGTGTGTTGTAATATTGCTATTTTAGATAAAGCGTGGTTCGGCGCGTTCTTATATCTTTTGTGTCCCTCAAGTTTTATTTGTAGTCGGCAAGTTGCCGCACATTTGTGAAATATTGATTTCTTTATGCCTCGCGCTTCCCACACGCGCACGCCGCTGTTCTCGACGTTTCGCTCTTTCCTCAAGCGGTCGGCCGTTATTTCGGCTCGCGCTTGAGGAAAGAGGAGCTCCACGGACGGCGCTTGCCCCAGCAGTCCCGTCAGACGTATTTAATAGAAATTTTCATTTTCTTACCGACGCGGTGTTCTTTCGCTCGACGGTGTGCCTTTTTCTCTCTCCCAGTGTGGTTGCCTTTCGGCAAAGCTGTAACTCACACCCCGGGGCGGGGCTTACTTGCTAGTTAAACTCCCCCCTTTCTTATTAACCCTTAAGCGGCAGCGTGGGCAGTTTCTTAGTTCTTTGTTATTACATTTCTTAGTTTCTTTGACATAATGGAGTCTGGCAGTTCCCCATCTCCTCAGATTGACCAGGAGGAAGTGTCTGCCATTAAACAAGATATCAATCTGTTTATTCAGAATTCTGTACAGCAAGCTGTAAATACCTTCATGAATAAATTAACAAAAAATTTAGAAGGTTCAATGTTAAAAATGTTAAACAAGACCTTGTCTACCCAGGCTGCAGGGGTTTGCAGTCAGCGCCTTTCCCCTAAATCAAAAGCTGTACATAAGTTGGCGCTAAAGACTGGTGAGGTTTCCTCACCCATGGCAGAGGACGCGGTTCCTCAAAAGACTCCAAGTAAGGAGATTAATACATGTAATGGTACATCTCTTAAAAGAAAGGCTAAAGCTAAACATGTTATATCCCCTCTGATAATCTCCTCTATTCCGGATACTGACGATGATGTACTTGATTCAGATTCAGACGTCGACCCATCTGGTCATGATGACGGGAGCTCTTCGCCCATTACCAAAAAACGTAAATCCTCTGTCCCGGATACCTCCAATCCTATTTTAGATTCCGAAGGCGTTCCTATGTTTGACCCCTCATTTATTTTACACCCCAACTCCACGGAATGGTATCCAGCAACCCATGTTGGAGATTATGTTTCAGCCAAGTTATTTAGTTCATTAGATAAACAAACTCGGGCTAAAATTAAATCTGAGTGCCCCCGTCCCGTTTTGGTGCACAAGTCTTCCACCACTCCGGTTTTCGATCAACCCATTCTGACATTCTTTTCCAAGTTTGGCAAAGATCCCAGAAAAGGAATTGACAAAGCCTGGTCCTCCTGCCAGGATAAACTTTTAGACGTTATTGGTCCTCTTACCCGGATTTTTGACATGGCTGAATCCGCCAGGATTGATGGGTCTTTTATCGACCCCGAAGAATTGTCATTATGGGTCCAGAGATCGTTCTGTCTTCTGGGTAACGCTAACTCCGCCATATCTCAGGAAAGACGCAAGGGCATTCTCCTTAAACTAGACTCCAAATTGGTCCATCTCGCCTCTCACCAATCTCTAGCCAAAACTGAAGGTTTTTTATTTGGTGAAAATTTCATTAAAGAAATAGGCAAATACGTCGCTACGTTCACTTCGCTTGATGAAGCTCAACAATCTTTAAAGAAAGTGTTTCATCAACGGGTTTTTGTCAGGGCCGGCAGAGGCAGGAGCCGCTTTGCCGGCCGCTCCTACTATAACCAAGGTTCCCGTGGCAACTTCAACGCAGGATACCAAGAATTTAGACCTCAATTCTACCCGCAAAGATCCAGAGGATTTTGTTCCAGAGGATTCAAGAACAACAGAAATGCCAATCAGACAGGTAAATCCTTTTCCTTCTCTTTTTCCCGTGGGCGGACGGATTTGTCATTTTCTTCCAAATTGGCTATTGATCACCTCAGATCCTTGGGTTCTCAGTACAGTTCAGGGTTATATGATAGAGTTTTATTCAACTCCAACACAGTACATCGTCCCTCCGCTTCCTCATTTTTCTACAGACATGTCCGCTCTCATTTCTTCGGAGGTTCAGTCCCTCCTCCAGAAACAGGCTATTTCTCTCACTCACCCAGATCCCACAGGTTTCATCAGCTCCATTTTCCTGGTACAGAAGAAAAACAAGAAAATGCGTCCTGTTATCAATCTCAAACTTTTCAATCAGTTTGTAGTTTACCGCCACTTCAAGATGGAAACCATTCTCCATCTCAGAGACTCTCTATTGAAGAACGATTGGATGGTTCGTCTGGATCTACAAGACGCCTACTTGGTCGTTCCGATACATCCATATCACAGAAAGTTTCTCCAATTCCAATGGCTCGATCGTTTCTTCCACTTTACATCTCTTCCTTTCGGTCTGTCGTCAGCTCCATGGTGCTTCACCAAACTTTTGAAGCCAGTGGTAGCTCAGCTCAGAGCCCGAGGTGTGAGACTCCTCATTTACTTAGACGATATTCTCATCATGAATCAATCTCCAAACCTGCTCAAGGAGCATCTCAACATAACATGTTCTCTCCTATCGGACTTGGGTTTCATTATCAACAGGGAAAAATCCCTTCTTCTCCCTTCCCAAAATATAGAATTCTTAGGTTTCCTCATAAACTCAGTTTCGGCCAATCTTTGTCTCCCCTCTGCAAAAATAAAGTCTATAAAGTCAGAGATTCTTCAAGTTTTACGCCATTCTTTCGTCTCCCTAAGGTCTCTTGCTCGTATCGTCGGGCTCCTTTCATCTTCCATACAAGCCATCTTTCCAGGCCCCTTGCATTACCGGGCTCTTCAACGTCTAAAAATTCAGCATCTCCGAAAAGGGCTTTCTTACGCAGATGTTATTCCTCTAGACTACGACTCCCGTACAGAACTACAATGGTGAACAGACCATTTAGATGCTTGGAACGGAAGAGCTATCTTTCCATCAGCCCCAGATCTTGTATTAGAGTCAGATGCAAGCCTAACA
This sequence comes from Pleurodeles waltl, assembly GCF_031143425.1. Classification (NCBI taxonomy): domain Eukaryota; kingdom Metazoa; phylum Chordata; class Amphibia; order Caudata; family Salamandridae; genus Pleurodeles; species Pleurodeles waltl. Next base: position 1,657,595,634 of record NC_090444.1, on the reverse strand, counting down.
GGCTGGGGGGCCCGCTGTGGCTCAATCTCGACTGGAGGTCTATGGTGGTTAGAGGAGTCCAGATTGCATATCAACTGTTTAGAGATGCTTGCAGGCTCCTTTGCGATCAAAAGCCTTGCAAAGAACAGGGTCCGTTGCGCTATTCTTCTCAGAATGGACAATATTTCGGCGGTTCGATACACAAACCATCTTGGAGGAACAAGATCCAAACCTCTGGCAGAATTAGCAAAGAGCTTTTGGGAATTTTGCCTTATAAACCACATTTCGGTTCATGCAGAATATCTTCCGGGAACTCTCAACTCGGTCGCCGATTGGCACTCTCGCCATCTTCACGACTCGAGCGATTGGATGTTACATCCCTCGATCTTCCGTTTCCTTCAAAACAAATGGGGACCCATGATGATCGACCTGTTCGCATCTCGTCTCAATTCACAACTTCCCCAATTTTTCAGTTGGCGTCCGGATCCTTTGGCTCTGGCCACAGATGCATTCCTTCAAGACTGGTCCAAGTGCCTCTCATATGCCTTTCCCCCCTTCGTCATGATCAGCAGGGTGTTAGCTCGGGTCCGTCGCCAGCAAGCTACTTTAATTCTCGTTACACCCTTCTGGCAATCTCAGATTTGGTTTCCAACCCTTCTGGAACTAACTACAGACTTTCCTTTTCTCATTCCCTCTTTCCCAGAACTCCTTTTAGATCCTCTCCAACGTCCCCACAGTCTCATCCTCGACAACGTCCTGTCCCTTTCTGCATGGAAAATTTCTGGGGTTCCAGAAGTTTCCCTCTCATTTCGGCACAAGCTTCAGAATATATCAGACAATCCTGGGCTCCTGGAACATCAAAAGCTTATAAATCAGCTTGGGCTTTATGGCACAGCTGGTGTTTGGGAAAACATATTGATTCCCTTTCAACAGATGTCTGCTTTATGGTAAATTTCCTCGCAGCCGAAGCCAGTAAGGGCAAAGCATATCGTACTATCAATCTATACAGATCAGCCATCTCTTCTTATCATAATTTCATCAACGGGAAGCCTGTGGGCGAACACCCACTGATTTGTCGTCTTTTGAAGGGAGTAAAGTTTGCCAATCCTCCATTACCTAAATAAAGATTTTTATGGGATGTCAATGTTGTTCTACATTTTTTCCTTTCATGGCCTGATAATTCCTCCCTTTCTTTGAAGATGTTGTCTGCTAAACTCACCATGCTATTGTGTCTTGTTTCTATTAAACGAATTTCTGATGTTAAAGCTTTAGACATTACTGCAAGACAGTTTACTCCGTCTGGTGTAATTTTTACTGTGTCTCGTAGAACCAAAACGAATCTACACTCTGTTTTCTATCCATATTTTCCTGATCACCCCAAATTATGTGTTGCACAATGTTTAAAAGCTTATGAACTTATGACTGCACATCTAAGAACGTCCTCATCTCATCAATTACTTATCTCCTTCAGGAAACCTCATAAACCAGTGGCGTCCCCTACCTTGGCTTGCTGGGTTAAATGGGTTATGTCCGTGGCTGGTATTGATACTTCTATTTTTGGGGCCCACTCTTCCAGAGGTGCGATGGCTTCTAAAGCCTTTTAGACAGGTTCCCGCCTTGAGGACATTCTTAGATCTGCAGATTGGTCTAATGACAATGTTTTTAGAGTATTCTATTGTAAACCAGTAAACAATGTATCTTCAAATGTCATTAATTTGCTTTAAACTCGCATAATAGGAGCCTCCGGTCTTGCCATAAAATGTAGATTTTCCTAGTTTTAATGACGGAAAGTCTTAATTTTATTAAAGACACGGAGGCGAGTATTATCCCACCCTGATGTAGTAACTACTGTTAAATTTTTTCTTTCCCATCCCTTTAGTGTCAACAGCGTCTGTCCAACCTGCTACCTAATCGTTACAGTCAGGATGTGGAGAACCCTTCAACGTCTTCCATATCGCCTTATCCTCTTCTCTGCCTGGCGGATCATCATTGCGCTTCTCTTCATCATCAGTTTCCTGGACTTATGAACTTTTGCTCTGAATTGTTATCGTTTATTATGGCTATTCTCATTTTGGCTTCAATTGTTCCTTTATTTCGTTCTAGCTGATGTGTTTTAGCGCAAGAAAAGAGGGCTGTTTACAGTCCAGTTACGTCATAATGCCATGCACCCATGTTCATTGGTTGTTGTATATGTACTTTAGTATGTTTCCCATTGGCAGATTTCTTCTGCTATCATGGGATTTGTAGTTTTTCATTTGCTGCTGTAAAAATTAAAGCAAGAAAAGAAGGCATAATACTCGCCTCCGTGTCTTTAATAAAATTAAGACTTTCCGTCATTAAAACTAGGAAAATCTACATTCTAGAGGAAACTCAATGGGCCTGATTCACAAAAGTAACTTACACTATTGAGTAAGTTTACACATTTGAGTAAGTCTAAGCTGCTACAAAAGTGCAGTTTGTGAACACCAAAATATACTAAACTTAAACAAAAGTGTAAACTTACTCAAAAGTGCTGTTTGTGAATCAGGCCCTGGTTAATCAGCTGATTAATATTGATGGTGGTGAAGGTTATGGTGATAGCACAATGGTAATAGTGATGGAACTATTGGGATGATAATGGTTATGGTGGTGATAGTAATTTTTCTGGTGGTGTAATGATAGAAATAATGGATATGGTAGTAGTAGCTGTGGCATTTGTAATGTTAGTGCTGACATTAATGGTGGTGGTAGTAATAATGGTGGAGGTAATGATGGTGATAATGGTGGCAATGGTTGGAGTAACAAATGTGATGGTAAGGGTGGGAATGGTAAGGGTGGGGGTAGTAACGTCTTGCACTTTTGAACTCAAGTCCAGAGAAAAACATTTTAAAAAGCCTACCTGAGTCAGAAAATACAATTAACGTGTTCTGTGCACATTGAAAACCTGAAAAAAATAATTGAATGTGTGATGATTGAGTGCAATTTCTTTCATGTTAACAAACCAGAACAGCTTAAATTAGGTTTGCTCTGTTGCGTTGTATCTTACCCACATCCTCAGTTTTGCCGATATTTGCAATTTCGCCTATTACTTAATTAATAAACTTGACAAAACTGTATTTTCACCATTTTTCCACTAGTACACAAGTTTGTGTAATATGGCAATCCTGTGTAGATATTTTCTATTCATTTTACACATCATGTCCTTGAGTTGTTGCAGAGGTAAAATAGTTCATCACATACCTAATAAGTGGGGAACAGTATACATTTTCCTTCAGTTTCTATGACCAAAGCCTGCAGAAAAATGATGTGTACCCACCACAAATCTTTGGGACATCTAGGGACACAGGTTAAAAATTAATATGCTTCATCCATTAGACAACTGTTTTTACTGTGGCTCCAAAACACTTTGCTCAGTTTGCATCCTTCATCGTAATGATATGGTATGAAACCCTTCCTCCTGCAAATGTCACAGTAGTTCCTCCAGGTCATAAACCACCCAAACACAGTACTATGACCACTTATCACTGAGTCAGTGTGAATGTGGTGAATACAGTCACTGAAACAGGGATGTATGACATTAACAGACATGCCTTTATCACACATGCATTTACAATGCAGCATCATTACCGCGCATGTCTTTACCACGCAGATGCCTTTACCAGGGATGCCGTTACCATACATGAATTTACAATGCAGTGCTCTTACCACTCACACCTTTACCACGCAGATGCCTGTACCATGCCCGCCTTAACCACACTTTAGCCACTTTTTTGTTTTGCTAATAACTTTGGTACCATTTGACAAATTTTCACAAACTTTTTAAAAAGTGTTCTCCTTTTTTTGCTTAGCTCGTTCCTGGAAAGTTTTGGATTGATCCATCAAGCCGGAACTGAGGAAAAGGTGGGGTGCCAAAATGCAAAATCTCCATTAATTTTTCATAGGCTTTTTTGGAATGCAATACCCTAAAAACTGTTGACCAGAATTACAACAAATTTGGCAGGAATCTAGATCTTGGTCCAAAAAGCGTGCTTTTTGAGATTTAGGGTAAATCAGTTAAGTTGTTTTTTCACAATTAAAGTGCACAGATATTTCTATAGCTCAACTTAAAGAATAGAACATTCCAATTGGCCTAGGGGGATTTTTGACATTGGCGACCTCACTCCTGTGGGAGTAAGGGTCCTGTGTGAGAGAGTGCTCTGACTGGTTAGCCACAACATGTAAGAAATATTGCAGCAGCGATTACAGGACTCTGGGAACTTAGGGGGTCATTCTGGCCCTGGCCGCGGTCGGAAAACCGGGTCTGGCGGTTTCCCGCCGGATTAGCCCCAGCTGGGCGAATCCTCCATGGCGGCGCTGCAAGCAGCGCCGCCACGGGGATTCTGACCCCCTTCCCGCCAGCCTGTTTCTGGCGGTTTTCACCGCCAGAAACAGGATGGCGGGAACGGGTGTCCTGGGGCCCCTGGGGGCCCCTGTACTGCCCATGCCACTGGCATGGGCAGGGCAGGGGCCCCCTAACAGGGCCCCAGTATGCTTTTCACTGTCTGCTTAGCAGACAGTGAAAAGCGCGATGGGTGCAACTGCACCCGTCGCACACCTGCAACACCACCAGCTCCATTCGGAGCCGGCTTCAGTGTTGCAGGCCCTTTCCCGCTGGGCCGGCTGGCGCTCCCTTGGCGGGTGCCCGCCGGCCCAGCGGGAAAGTCAGAATGGCCCCCGCGGTCTTCTGACCGCGGAGCGGGCAATTGGCGGTTCCCGCTTGGCGGGCGGCAACCGCCGCCCGCCAAACTCGGAATGACCCCCTTAGTTTCCTGTCCTGAAAATGAGTAACAAATAAGAGACCAAAGTGTAAAAAAAATAGTGTGGGTTTTGACAGTGGGGTATCTTGCAGTACTCCTGTGGGATCTTGAAAAAAATAGTGACCGCCATATTTTTCCAACTTTAAATGACCCTGAGTTGGGCCAGGTCTCGGGGGGTCAACATATATAGGGGGTCTGGGGCCAGGGTCGGCGGGAGCACCGCCGGCAGACCGGCGGTGCCCCGCAGGGCATTCTGACCGCGGCGGTTCGGCCGCGGTCAGATGCGGGAAACCGGCGGTCTCCCGCCGGTTTCCCGCTGCCCTGCAGAATCCTCCATGGCGGCGGAGCGCGCTCCGCCGCCATGGGGATTCTGACACCCCCTCCCGCCATCCTGTTCCTGGCATGGGCACTGCAGGGGCCCCCGTAAGAGGGCCCCACAAAGTATTTCAGTGTCTGCTATGCAGACACTGAAATACGCGACGGGTGCCACTGCACCCGTCGCACCTTCCCACTACGCCGGCTCCATTCGGAGCCGGCGTCCTCGTGGGAAGGTTGATTTGCCCTGGGCTGGCGGGCGGCCTTTTGGCGGCCGCCCGCCAGCCCAGGGCAAATCCCAAAATACCCTCAGCGGTCTTTCGACCGCAGAGCGGTATTTTGGTGGGGGAACTTCGGCGGGCGGCCTCTGCCGCCCGCCGAAGTTAGAATGACCCCCATAATGTTTTGAGGATGGGACATGTGTGGGGCTCCTCTCTCCAAGCTGTTTCAGCCACAGGGGACCCATCCCCTGGGCTCTTCATTTAATATAAAGGGGAGGGAATGTGCAGCTCCCACCTCTCAGAGCCTTCTATAGGCCCCAGGAACCCCATCTCCCGGGGCTGAATCAACAATTTGGGGAGGGGTGCAACCTCCATTTAATGTACCGCTACAGTGCAGCTACTGTATTCTGTTGCTCACACCACTGTGAGTCTGCCATAGAAAAATACGTTGATAGTAGTCACAATGGGACAAAGGAGATGTCCATGGTATGGTCATCCACAGTCCTGCACTGGGTGCATTCCATGCCATAGTAAGTCTGTTGTTTATACACTTAATTATTAAGTGTGATGAGGCTTGAAAAACTGAAAACCTCAGCAACTCACTCTGGGGAACTCGAGGCATGGATGCATTCTCTCAGGAGCCATGGCAGGAACTTTTCTGTCCTTACAGCACTCCTTTATATAACATAATTTATTTTTTTATTGTGCTATTATGAGGAAAAGCCAAACGTGCATTTATACTGATCTGTTTTACCTGTGATAAACTTATTTTTAATATCATCGGACCATAAGTCTTGATTGTGTTACTTCTGGCACCTTCATTTTTTTGTTATCTAGTTCACTGAGCCATAAAAAATCTGACACTTTGGTTACCAAGGGGCATACTTAAGCGCCCCCAGTGCTATTCCAATGCCACATTAGTGTCATTTGTTTTATACTAATGTGGCATTAGAAGGCCAAAAACACAGCACCATATTTACAAAGTGGTGCAATGCATGCATTGCGACACTTTTGTAACCCTTAACTCTTTGCGCTATATTATGCCTGCGCCAGGCATAATGTATGCAAAGAGGGCGATCCCTTGTTAGCGGGGGCAAACAAATGGGTCAAGGAAATCTCCAAGATTTCCTTGCGCCATATTTTTGGGCATTTTTAACGCCTGCTCAGAGGAGGCATTAAAAAGAGGCTTCCATTGGTTACAGTAGGCCTCTAGGGGCTTTGCAGGATTAGCATCTAATTTCTTTACGCTAATCCTGCAAAGCGCCGGACTAGCATAAACAATTCTGATGCTAGTCCCCTAACTACCACCATGTTGCACCGTATTTTAAATACGACGTACACATGGTGGTGTTTGGGGGGCGCTAAAGGGTGCAAGAAAAGTGGCGCTGCACTGTGTTCAGTGCCATTTTTCTTTAACTGCCCCCAAATATTACCATCATGTCCATCTCACAGTACCTCCCACTTGATTGCGCCATACTTACCACCCTACTCAAACCACCTAGCTAGACACTAACACTTTTTCCTCACGCCCCAGGGCCTCCTTACCTTCCCAGATGACTTGCTAATTACATTAGAGCAATTGGAGACTAACAGCATGCACACATCAGCCACTTCCAAAAACACTGCGTCATAATTGACAGCGTACTCGGGCCATTGTGCACTACTGGTGGATGGGAGATGGAATACGCTTCCACTGTTATCAAAGATCGGTGTCACCTACGAGACATCAGGAAGATACTGTCATGAAGATGCCGAGCTCCATTGCAAATACGTGTTAAAGCACCACCACACAGCTAGGAAACAAATGGGATTTCTCGCACTAATAATGGCTTGAATCCAAGGGCATAGGGAGCTTTCTTGATGGAGAATTATTGGTGGTAGCTGTCGCAGAACTGTCTGACCTGGAAATGCACCATTGGGCTGAAACAGTGAAATGATCACGACACTCATTTAAAGGGGTAAAAGGCCGCTTTAATAGAACAGGTCTGGCAAAATTACAACCTTGGCATAAAAGCTTCACAAAACTACCCAAACCTCACTAATACAAATTCATCACCTAAACCCTTCTCCTCCCTCTAAACTGACCCCACCGCACTACCCCTTGTCCCATCCCCACCTTGACCCGACCAACCCATTAACCCATCTGTCCTGCAGTCACCTTCTCCAGTTACCCTTGTCTGTAAAAACTCCCTGCCCTCTCATCTTTTCTGATCTACCCCTTCCCCCCCAAAAGGCCACACAGGAAAACCAGAGCAGGCGTTTTCCTGCCCCACCCAAACCTATCTACCTGTCCCATAAACGTTCCCCCATCAATTCAGCAATCAACAGCCGAAACTCCAACAAATAGTGTTCATTACCCAAAAACGATAAGTGCACACCATCTTGCTGGAATAGCTCCACATCAGAAACCACAATATTCCATTGTGTAAGAACCGAAAAACCCTGAGACTTACAAAAACTCCTCATCTCCCTGCTAATTTTTCTACGCTGCTTCTATATCCCTTTAAATGAATTGGCACCCCTCCACACCCTTCTCAGCACCAAGCTTGTCCAGACAATAGGAGTACCTGCCCAACGTTCCTTAATCCTGCATAAATCTAACTTCATGACCTTCAACAAACCAATACCCGACAATGCGACCAAGTCATTCTCCCCTAAATGTAATACCAATAAATCTGGACAAACCCCCTGTTCCATCCTTTTGGCCAACACATAAAGTAACTCACCCCATCTCATACCACTCTTTCCTACCCAACTAATTTTTATCCTTGCCCCATCTAACCCCAATTGCCTCCCAAAATGCTGCGATGAAGCTTGCTTCTCTGCCCAGCGAACAAATGAGTGTCCTACAATCCACACGGCGCACACCTTGTCAGAACCCCCAACGCAACCTACAAGAAAAAATATTTTAAGTAACATGCCTTGCACTCATGTATACCAAAACCCCATAGAAAGAAAACGGAATAGTACATATCAGAGGGTTAAAGGGTATAGTAAGGACAGATAAGAGCATGAACAGAAGAGGAACACCAAGCTGAGAACCCCATAAAAGGCATCCTGCTGCTTAAAAGAGCGCACATACCTCTGAAAACATCTCAATCTCCACCTACTCAATTGCTTAATCGACTGATCTGATTTACCTTGTCTTCTCGCTTCCGTGGCAGCCCCAATCCTAAATGAATGTGTACCGTAGCTACTGGGATCCAAGCCCAACCTCCTGACAGACATCATCAATACAGCTAATAACTGTGAGGCTGACAATTGCGTCCCATCCTGATGAACAAATACAAACCTTGAAGCGTGGGGCAACAGTGCTGCAAAGGAAAACCAACATCGCACTGGACAGTCAATTGATTGTTTCGCTTTTAATATCACCTCCTGACCCCTCCCCAACTGATCCCCTTTGAAAAAAGGCAACCATGTGCAAATACCCTCAGCTCCTACCTGAACATCCTCATGTGTAAGCCCGTCTCTTCCCTTCACACCCAAAAGCTCTGAAATCCGAAAGGCCCCATGAAAAAGCCAAGACATACAGAGAGAAAACAAACATACTTCCCAATCCGAAAAACAAATGTCGACCAAAGCCCCCAACAAAGCCCTCAAAAGATGAGACGTGATGGGGCGCCTCCGATCACACCTCACACCACCTGACCGAGCCCAACTTGGCAAAATCCTCCTACAAATCTCACCCTCCACAGGATCGTAACCCCAAAAATACTTACCATAAAAAGAAACCCCAGATAACTTACCCGATACAGTGACCGCCGCTAAACCAGCCTCAATCTGCTGCATAACAAAACAAACAGCATCATCCTGTCTCCTAAAGATCACAACAAACCCACCCGATCTTTGTACCGCACCTGAGTTCAGAAACTCCAACCAAGCCTGAAAATAAGTCCTCCTCGTCGACGGAGCTATAGACTGCTGAACTAGCTCCAACATCCTCAATCGCCTATTTCCCACAACTCCCCAGGTATGACTGTCTTCTGAACGTCTGCTCCCGGCGCCAAACCACGGAATCTCTGCCACTGAAAATGAGATAGGGCATCAGTGATGTCATTATTAATGCCAGGCACATGCCAAGCCTTGAACAAAATATTGAACTTCAAACTATTCAGCAAGAAAATCCTCAACAACTTAAGTACCTTCTTGTCCTTTGCCTTCTGAGAATTAACTAAATGAACCACAGTCTGATTGTCCACATTGAAAATGACAGTCCTATTGGCCAAAAACCGACCCCAAATTGCCAAAGCAACTACTAAAGGAAAAAATTCCAAAAATGCAATGCTAAATTTAGCTCGCTTCCAACTCACAGGCCAGGCCTCTGCCACCCAATGACCATCCCAGAACAAACCTAATCCATGAGCACCGGACTCATCCGAAAATATCTGAATGTGCCAAAACCAATCCTCGTCCTCCACCAGCATCGTCACACCATTAAAATCCCGCAGGAACCCAATCCACATCCGTAAATCTTCCTTTACACATGCCCAAAGGCGAATATGGTGATGTGGCAATAAGGCACCCCGCATCGCGAAACCGAGCCTGCGGCAAAAAGCCCTGCCAACCCTTACCACCTTACAAGCAAAATTCAAATGCCCAAGCAACGATTGGGCCTGACGCAACTCCAGCTTGGGTTTTCTCTCAGCCTCGTCCAACATAGAAATCAACTGCTGTACCTTATTCCTAGGCAACCTCACCCCCATTCTGTCAGAATCCAATACAATACCCAAGAAATTGAGGCATGTTGCAGGCCCTTCTGTCTTATCTCTGGCCAATGGAACACCAAAAAGAGACATCAAACCCTCAAATTCACTCAATGCTCTACCACAATCCCCCAACTTGGCTCTCCCAACAAAGAAAAAATCGTCCAAGTAATGAGTCACTAATCTGCCACCACCCTGAAACTTAAAACACCATTCCACAAATGAACTAAACATCTCAAACAAAGAACAGGAAACTGAACACCCCATCGGCAACATCCGATCAACATATATGGCCTCCTCGAACTGCATTCCCAATAAGGAAAAATCCTCTGGGTGGACCGGCAACAGTCTGAAAGCTGGCTCAACATCTGACTTCGCCATTTCTGCACCTTTCCCACACTTCCGTACCAATGCAATAGCTTTGTCAACCAATGCATAATGCACCACCGAATCCTCCGCTGCAATGAAATCATTGACTGAAGCACCCGCCGGCCGTGACAAGTGATGGATCAGCCGAAACTCCCCAACCTGTTTTTTAGGGACAACACCCAAAGGGGAAATAGTCAAATTCGGCATGGCCACTCTAAAAAAGGCCCCACAATCCTGCCCAATTCCAGTTCTTTTCTCAAGTTAGCCCTCACCACCTCAGGATGTTCCCTTGCCGACTTCAAATTATTAGCCCATCTCCTCAACCTCGGGCCTTGATAACACAACCTAAAACCTTCCGAAAACCCACTAAAAAGAACCTTGGCCTCCTCAGAACATGGATAAAACTGCAACCAATAAGCAACCACATCAAATTTAATAGGCGTAGGGCCCTTTTCCTGCCAATTGCTGCATATGTCCTCTACCTCTGTCACCACCTCTTGACGATGGCCCATGCCAAGACCACTGAAGCCCACCAAAGCATTGGTAGGCTGGGTGTCTCCCACCACAATTGGAGCAATCATGTCGAAATTTAAATTTCTGTCTGTTACAAAGTCCGCTGTTGAAGGACCTGCACGCCCCATTAGCTTGAAATTGTCCTCTATGCCCGAAACCCACCCTAACTTGGGTGGGACGCCCCTGAAAGGATTTATATTGAACCGGTAATCCACTCGCCGTATGCGTTGTGGGCACATTCCTTGCAGTCCGTAACCACTGCATCCATAAATCTTCATCAATTTCGCCCCACATCTTAGTCGAGTCCATTGCCTTCCTTGCCCTGAATTCCTCATCGTACCTAAACCATCCAAAACCACCGTAATCCATTTGAGCCCTCCGCACAACGTCCATGTACTTTAACAAAGCCACACAAGAATCCTGATGTTTCTCACAATAAACACTAGCATAAATCAAAAAAGCCGACGTCCAATGCGCTATCGTGTTTGGGACTCTAGGTCTCCTAGCTAATTCCCATTCCTCTTCCTTTGACCCTTCTTTCGCCTGAACCTCCCTATGAAGCAATTTAAAAACATCAACGAACTCCCCTTTCCAAATTTTTTCCTTCAAATTCAGAGTGAGATGCGCCCCCAAAGGCATCGACACTCCCATATAAGGCAGCTTCTTGGACTTAATCCCACCACCCCACTCCATCACCACCCGTATTAGCACCTGTGGCCGTCGTACCACCCTCACCCGACTCAGCCTTTTTAACTGACACATCACCATTACCCCCACTTACCTCCAATTTACCATCCACCTCCATGACCGAACTCACCTGAATAGATGCATCCACCTTACTCATCCTTTGCTCCCTTGAACCACCTATAACATTCAAAGCACCTGTCCGTCTCAAACCCCCCAAATATTCCTGCAACTCATTCACTCTTATAGACCCAACTAACCCATCTTCACCTCTCGCCAAGTTGCCAGCCAACATATCCTGGCGGTGAACCCTAGAATGGCCGCCCTGGACCACCCCAGGCACGTCTCCAGCCATCACAACCCGCTGCCGTGACATCACTGGTTCTTCCATGTCGTCTTCATAATCAAGTAAGTCCTCCTCCATAGAAGTCCAACCAACACCAGCGCCCTGGCTAGTGGATGGCTGTGCATCGTCGACTCCAGCTGTCTCCCCGAAGTCGGGTAAACTGTTCCGGGTTTAACTATCCCTTCAGGCCGGTGTTCTGAAGGTGCCCTGACCTTCACCGGCAGACTCTGTTCACCAACCGTGCGCCCAGACCGCTGGTGACTCGCCTGCACCCCATGTCCGCTCGAAACATGGGACGTGTCACACCCAGAGGGTCCCTCACCATTATCAGGCTGCCAAAAATCTAGGCTAACGTATGCCCTACCCATTGCACCAGTACTACTCACCTCACCACACAAAGTGCCTTTAAACACAGCCCCACTATTGTCCACTAACTCAATCTGCTCCCCTAACCGAAGAACAGCCTGGTTACCTACCTACCAAGACTGCACCCTATGCAGCATCGGACTAACCACCCTACGTATCCACTGCATAAACCTGCCACCCTTCTGACCATAAAAACTCACCTTACCTTTTGAGCCCTTAACTAAACCACTGTCTGCGCTCACCTGCGCCTCCTCATCCTCGTCCGAAATAACCACCACCTCATTATTCACATTAGAAACGGGCACCTCCATCTTAACAATGCCTATGCAAAATTAACTGGCGTGCCCAATTCACTTTTCTCCATAGCCGACATCGGCCGAGAATCACCACTGGGCGCGCCATATTGGAAACGCCTCCTAAGGACTTTTCTTCTAAATCTCTCATAGCAAGCTCGTCGCCTCTTTCCAAAGGCGATCGAGCTTGCACACGCCTAAATAAACGTGCATGCGCGCCTCGGGCCTGAGCCCCCATGCGGCCGCCCACCATCACCGCAGGCATGAGGCCAGCGCCTCTCCCGCCGCCCCAACACGCCGTAACAACGACGAGCCCTGACGCCTGGGCAAACTAACTCCACGCCTCCTCTGCATCCCAACCGAAGACTGCAGAGCCATAATTGGATCTGCCACCACTTCTACAAGTTCAGGTGAGCGTGAAACCTTCCTACCGGCAGCGCTCTAAGCTTTAAACTTTTTACATGACTTTGGCGGTGAAGAACAAGCCGCTACAGCAGCTGATACACCTTTGGCTGAAAGCCGTTTAGGCCTTCTTAACCCCACCCAAGCCTCTTCCAGCGCCCCTTCTTTAATTAAATCCTCCCGCCCTTCATCCAGAAGGACTTTCAGTGCTTTAACCACCCTGCTCAGCTCCATAATAATGCTATTCTTAAAACCAGCCTCCAAATTAAAAAAACTCCACCCAAACAACTTAATTCCACCTACACTTGCCTCTAAACACGAAGACAAAACGCCCACTGGGTGTGACAACGGCCAAAGAGGCCACCCACACCCAGCCCCTACCTTTTATCCCCCTGCCCAATCCCATTTCGGGCTCGTGGATTATTCCACAACAGTCTGATAAGCCCGGGGGGAGACAGGGCAATCCCTTTGCTCCCCCCACACCCCAGTACGTCATAAGTGGAGAGAGACTGTGAAACTGCGGCTTAACTAAGTACGACAGCATCAAGACTGCATATTACACTTGGTGTTGCTCCCATACAATCTGGGGGGTGTAGGAGACAGTTGACACTTGTATTTGGGCTTAGGTGTCTCCCAGGATTTTCAATTATGGAGCACTGCCTGACCTTTGGCACTACCCCCTAAAGCGCCACGACTAGCAGCAATCTGTGGAGTTAATGAATGAAAGTTTGATCACTCTGGCGTAGCTAACATCATCAGGAAGGTGGCCAAAGCATCAGAGCTCATGTATTTCCACCTCTCTCCTGTCATCGAGGAGAGAGAAGGGCTAAACCCCATATGTTTAGAGTTACATTTGCTCGAGCCATTCTAGATTCCACACTGCTTGTGACAGAATCACGGGTTGCAGACAACATACCCGGAATAATGTTTTTCTAAGTCCTGGAAATACTGAATAAAGACTGGAGTAGTACATAACTACTGACAGAAAATGCTTTGTCAACCAGGCCTGTATAGTTAGGAGTCGTTTACATCTAAAAATGAGGTGGGATGCAACTACTCTATGAATCAGGCCCCAGGTGTGCACTGTGGAACCCTCCCACCACTTTTTGGGAGCCACCATTATTTAACATGCTGAGATCTCAAGTCTAGATTGGTAAATTTCAGGAGAATCACCAATAAGGGATACACACATTTCCACAAAAAAAGAAATTCACTGGCTTGTGCAGTTTTCGGGTGACATCTCCTATGCAAAGTGAACATGATTGAGGTGCGGTCTAGCCGGGACAACTTGACTTGGCGTTCCTACAGCAGTTTCTTAGTTGTCTGAGACACCAACAGTTCAGCAGGTGGTTTACCCACCTGTATACATGCCATCTTTAAACTTTGCCATTAGGTCATGCCTATGTACAGTACACATCGTGCTCACCTATCAGAGCAATCACCTTTCGAGTAGGTGCTATTATGACAAAGAAATAATTGACTCTAAACATTTCTGTATTACATATCTTGGTGTTTTGTCAAGGACCTGATGTGTAAAACGAATAAAAAATATGTAAACATGATTGCCATATTACATTAACGTGTGTACTAGTGTAAAAATGATGAAAATACATTTCCGTCAAGTTTGTTAAAGAATTAATATCGATGTTGCAAACATCGGCAAAACTGAAGATGTGGGTAAGATACAACGCAACAGAGCAAACCTATTTTAAGCTGTTCTGGTTTGTTAACGTGGAAAAAATTTAACAACTGCATTTTGTTTATTTTTTAAATGAGAAACAAGACAAAGGCAAAATGTAAGTGTGTTCTTTTTTCTCAGAATAGCGGCGACTATAGTTTGAAATGAGTTTTCTTATTTTTTTTACAAACATTGTTCAAAGCACTATATTCAATATTAAAATACTTATTTATACACAAAGGGGCATATTTATACTCCATTTGCGCTGAATTTGCATAAATAGTTTTACGCATTTTCAGCGCAAAACTAACTCCATATTTATATTATAACGCTGGAGCCATCTAACGTAAAAATATTGAAGTTTCACCATTTTTCAGATGTGTGAGCCTACCTTGCGTCAATGAGATGCAAGGTAGGCGTTCCCATCAAAAACAAATGGTGGTAACATCATAGCCCCATATTTATCCCCCATAATAAAATTACGCACGGATGGGAGGAGGTGCTAAATAATTTAATGCCTGGGTCAGACCAGGCGCTAGGGGACCTGTGGACCCATTTCCATGGTTAAACACCATGGAATGGGTCCACAGGTGCCCTCCTCAAGCTCCAGGAACACCCCCACCCACACCAGAGGGACACCGGAGGATGGAGGACCCCATCTCAGGTCTATAGGGTAAGTATTTCATTATTATTATTTAAAGTGCCTTCAGGGGCCCAACTTGGGGCCCCGTGCATGGCACAGGGTGCTGGCCATTGGGGTGGTGGGCATGACTCCTGTCTTCTCTAAGACAAGAGTCATGTGGTATGGATTGGTTTTGCATCAGAAAATGACGCTAGGCTGGTTAGAGCCATTTTTTGCCTCTAACCAGCCTAACATCATTTTTTGGTGCAAAACCCCCTTCTCCCATACCCCCACCCGGCTAACGTCATTTTTTTTGCCCACCTTTTGCGCCGGATTGCACCATTCCATAAATTTGGCACCCGGCTGGCATCCTAGAATGGCACAAGCCTGCGCTACACTTTTTGACGCAAACGCAGTTTTGCACCCAAAAGTATTAATAAGGGCCAAAATGTTTTACAATGATTGCATTTCGTCTGTATATTTAGCATAAGAATGACCCTCAGCTTTGTGCATTGTTTCTCAGGTGCATATGTATTTAACTAGGAGTGAAACAAAATTTATTTACGTCATGTTATTAATAAATTAGTTCATTAGTAGATTTATAAGTGCGAACCAAACTTGATAAGGTGCTAAATCAGTTTATATACATTTGCCATTCCTTATGAGGAAAGCAACAAATATGGTGTTACATCTTTTTGCTCTTTCTTTTGCAGCTGTGTAAACTTTACCTAATGTGGCCCAAGGTGTTGTGTATTGTGAAAAAGAGCTTTCGCTTAATAACAAATAAAAACTCTACCAATAAATACAGGTTTCTCTTTTCTGAAATCCTAAGCAAAAGGAACATGTGTTGCACATAATAATTTTAGGAAAATTTGCAGAACATCATCCTCAAAATGGCGCACAGACATTTTCAACATAAGACATGCATCTTACTTAAGACTCCCCAAAATGTTCGACAAAACTAAATAATAATGATTTTGTTTTAAATAGGACATCAAAAGCAAATCCAATTTTTCAGCTCAAACAGACTTCTTGATGATATCTTAAGTGGAGGGATGAGAGAGGAACCTATGGAAAGCAGGACTGTTTCTAATTAAATTCTCGTCTTATTTTCAGTCGGTGACATCTGATCTATTGCTTTGCTCTGTGCAGGTTTGCTGCTGTAATTCTCTTCCCTTGCTCGTTCTTTTCCCAGTCGGTTATTCACTGGGCTTGATTTTGAGACCTTCAAGTGTTTTTTTTGTCACACATTCATGGACAGTCACATCATTTCTTTGGATGTGCATATGTGCAACATTTTTTTGCTGTCGTGAACTTTAGGTCTTTCTTGCACAAACTATGTAAAATACTCAAGAGTCACAAAATTCCGCACAACTTAAGCCTATGCAAGAAAATCAGTACTTTTTCATGTGTTTTGGGTGAGACTGTAATTTCTGTTGAGACAAGTGAAAATGAAAAGCTAAGAAAGGTATGTACTTGTATACAGAATGTTTACAGGTTACTGTGCAAACGAGTTTCAGAGAGTACATGTGCAAAATATCTAAGCAAGGTTTGCACTCATACAAAACGGTTGTGCTTTACAGGCACCAGCTAAAATTTGCAGAAGAAAACTACATCAGTACATGGGGGCGTAAGAAAAGTAAAAAAACAGGGCTGGTCAATATTTAGGAACTCTGATTGTGTGCTAACTGTTTTGCATACCCCTAGTTATGTAATCTTTTGATCTCTGTATCACTAACAAACATGAAGCATGAAATGAATTCCGAATTAGTCTCTCTGAAGCGAACCATAATTTGCACCCTGGAAAACATGTAAAGAGCATATGCACTTTTGTTTCAATTCCACTACTTTTTTCCCAACACCAATTTTCTACAGAGTGTAAGAACTACTTGCTCCCCAGCACATGCAGAAACGCTTTGCTCGAGGCAATCTCCCTGGCATGTGTCACAGATGCTGATGTAGGCCTGGTTGTGCTCCATGCCAGCAGTGATACATAACACTAACATTTGAGTAATACTGCTGTGAACTCTTGAATTCTTCTTCCCTCTGGAGATTTTGGGAAAATCGAATGCAGCAGCCTCCAGTAAGTCATTGTTTTAGCGATGTTATTAGTTACAAAACATAGATGAATTTTAGTTTGCTTCGCTCTGCCATGAAGCATATTTCTTTTCTAATAAAGTCTTAGTTGTACTTGTCAACTGCAGAAATGGCAGCTAGGCAACAGGAACCAAATATATAATAAAAATGAACCTGCTCTGCCTTTCTTGCCAGCTCAGATTTCTGAAGTTGGACACTTTGATTGTTTCTATCTTCAGTGCTGAGTCCAGGCCAGCCAGCACGTCCTATGGATCCCCATAGGTAGTCACATCCATCTGAAATATTTTATTCTTCTGTGCAAAGCTTGGAAATACAAACTAATTATGGAAAAAAAAGGTAGCTCAATGTTTGGCTCTCCAATACTGGTTAAATCTTACTTTTTAACTATAAATGTCAAAAAGTTTATGTCTGAAAGTCTCAAGTGTGTCAAAGCAGTATAGAAACAGAGTTGGCAGCTAAAGAAGCACTTTCAGAAGACTACATGTGCAGCTGCAATCAGCCAGCATAAAGGAATACGAAGATTTTGTCCACTTGTTGATACTTTCAATGAAATGAGGGACAAAAGTATGAAGTGATGGTCTGACCAGTCCAAGGTATTGGGGATTTGGCCTCATTCCTCCATTTTCCCCAATACTGAGATGCAGGGCAGATCAGTTCTCATGCTTGGACAATGTACAGTGGTGTCACAGATCAGCATTGCATAGAAAGACACCCAGATGTAAGTTAAAATTCTGCAAAAAGATCATGTATGAGGACAAGACTGCTTTTTCTGTGATAATTTCTATCAATTGTTCAATGAATAACCGGTTATTTGCCAGTGGTTGATAGATAATGATTATTTTGTTGGGAGTCATTTTTGTCATCTAGAGTCTTCTCCCAAACATTGAAACATAGGGCAGTTATAGCTTGAAAATGTTACATAGAATCTACCCAGTCTATCGAGTCGGTCTAGGTGCTCACTCAAGTCATCTTGTGAGAACAAGATTTAGGACTTTCAAGTCAAAACTTTATGCCATAAGAATATAGAATAATATTTACAATAACTCTAATTCTTATATTATACCTGTTGGACTTGGCCCTCTCAGCAGGGTCACCCTAAACTTTTTTCCTTCACTCTTCCTATTTTCTGAAGCCAATTTTTTTGGCAGTAATATTCGGGGATACCTTTCCTCATCATTCATCACAGTTGTCCCGCTCCCTCGGTAGTGATGTCACATCCGTTACCGGGACTTCCGGTGACCCCTGAGAGCCTGCCCCGAAACTGACATAGGTGTAGGTGAGTCAAGTGTCTTGTGACATGGTGTGATGACATGTTAGTCACGTGCCCTGTTGCTGTCTCTAATGTCTAGGTGTATGTGTTGTGTAAAATGGCGGCCGTGCAGGTGTGCGCAGTGTTTCTGTGCCTAAGAGGACAAGTTTGGACATGTTCTTGCCGTCAGGCTGGTTGAGCTGCAGTGTGGCTCCTCAGAGGGAGGTGCGGTGGAACTACAGAGCCACCACCCACTCTCTCCGAGAGTTACATAACTTGGAAGGAATGTACGATGGTGACCATTTAAAAAAATAATAATAATCTTCAAGCCCACACGCACAGAAAGGGCCAAGCAGGGTGTATACGTACATAGAGCATGACCTTTAAAAACACAAGTCATAGTTACCTAAGGAGGGTAGCTGTGTGTAATCAGAAGATAAGTGAGGCCTAGCAGGCCACATGGGGGTCTTCAGGCCATTACGTAGTTTCTAGAGGAGCTGCAGCCCACCGCCCCTATTATCTTATCAGGCCTGCTTGTTACTGCTAACGTCAAGCAATTAACTTTCAACACATGTTTTTGAAAGTCAGAGTGACCCATACATGCTTAGCAGATGTCAATGTAGAAAGTGGTAGCCCCCAGGTAACATGTTATGAATTTCTATCCATAAAACATAATATGTTTCTGAGCCCACCCCTCCACAATGCCTATGCAAAATTAGCCTGGTGTAGCAAGTATAAAAGCCCCCCAAAATTATCATACACGCAAGCATCTCACAAGACTCTTTTTGTGAGCTGAAAATTGAAGCTTGCGGAGAGCAGGGCTACCCCAGACCATTAAGGAGAAAAATATGAAGGGTAGAGTGCAAACTGGTAATGGAAACCAGCTCTTACTGAAGGCAAATAACTATGGCGTGTTTGTATATTTTTGTAATGTAATTCCAACCTGAAGTTGTCGCTAGACCCTTTACCTAGGACCCAAAGAGCGTAATATGTGCCATGTACTTTGAACACTATTATCTAAGGGCATGTTTTCTATTGTATTTATTTATCATTATTATATTCTATTTATCTGGCATGCATAATGTGTTATAAGTATGATAAAATGTGCTTGGGGGCACCCACAGCGAACCCTTACATCCCTCAGCACCCCAACCATGCGCTCCCACCCCAACTGGCCATTACCTTAAAGGTGGGGGCAGAGAGGTATCTGGCGTTTTGGGTGCTTTGGGTCACCCCAGGACCCCAAGGACTGGTTTAGGTAGGTGCTAGCAGTGGGGGAGGCCACACCGTCTGCAACCCTGGATAGGGGTTCTAACTGGCGAAGCTTGCGATTTAAAAGCACATGCTGAAAAGTCCCTTGTGCATGCAGTGTTCAGGAAACAATTAAATTGTCAAGAGACCTCTTATAATTAATGTTTCTACTAGAGTGTAGTAGTTGTGACTAACATGAAGTAGCATGGAGAGTTAAAGTGTCTGCTACAAAAGAACAGATTTTTTTTTTTATGTAGATATTTGAGTAAGTTGATAAAGCATGCCTTTAAATGAGCTTTAAAATAATATGAATGTATGTGAAAGGAGGAATATGAGAGATAAGGGGCACATTGGCCCTCATTCTGACCTTGGCGGTCTTTTCGCAAGACCGCTGAGTTACCGCCGCGGTGAAGACCGCCGACCGCGGCGGTGTGCCGCTGTGCGCATTCTGACCGCTGGGAGCGTTCCGCCGGAAAACCGCCAGCAGCCACACTGGCGGTCGGCGGGAAAGTGGAGACTGGTCAACCTCCACCGCCACGCCAGCAGAACACCGCCCACAGAATTACGACCCACATTTCTGTGTGGCGGTCTTCTGTTGGCGGTCTTCTGTTGGCGGTCACGTCCCTATGGCTCCCGTCGTCTCCCGGAGGACCAACGCACAAGGTAAGTTGATCGTCCGTGAGGGGAGGGGGTGGGGGGGTGTTGTGTGATGTGGGCGTGCATGGGGTGTGCGTGTGAGTGTGTAGAGGGGGTGTGTGAGTGCGTGTATGCGGGCGGGGGGTGCTGCTGTGTCTATGGGTAATGTGTGCTGTTCGGCAGGTGCGCATGTCGGCATGTATGTGTGCGGGTATGTGTCCCCGTTGTGTATGTGTGTGTAGGGGGTGTGTATATGTGCATGTTGGGGGTGTGTGCATGTCGGGGTACATGTATGTGCATGTCGGGGTGGGGGTGGGGAGGGGGTTCGTACCACCTCTGGGGGGTGGCAGGGGGGTGGAGGGTGTGGGGGGAGGACTCGGGTGGGTAGTGGGGGGTGGTGGAGACCCCTATCAGTGCCAGGGAAGGAATTCCCTGACCCCGATAGTGCTTACCGCCATGGTTCGCACGGCGGTTCCCGCCCGCAAGAAACCGCGGCGGTAGGCAGGGTCATAATACCCTTGGCGGTCTTGGGACGACCGCCGGGCCGGAGTGCGCAAACTCCAGCCCCGCGGTCATGACCGCCGTGGCGGTCGGAGTGGAGAAGTAGCGGTCGGTCGCGGCGGGGACCGCCGCGGTCAGAATGCCATTTTTAATACCGCCGGTCTGTTCGCGGTCCGACCGCCGTCTCTCCGCCGACCGCCAGGGTCAGAATGAGGGCCATTGTGTTTTAATGGAGGGGTACGGGGTGCCAAAAAAGAATGCAAAACAGGGCTCCACCAGCCTCTCACCATTAATTTATCAGGCCACGATCTACATGTGCTCAGTGACCCCTGTCTTAAAGACAGGGGCTGCCTAGCGTGTATAGATTGGGGATCGTGCCATTAGACCTGGTCTCAGGGGCCACGGTGCTCAAGCGCACGCCCTGCAGTCTCTAGCCATGCAGACTTTCAAGGTTGGCCGAGTGCGAGGCCCATTACCGCCAACTCTTGAAAGTCTGCACAGCTGGAAGCTGCAGGGCATGAGCTTGAGCCCTGCAGCCTCTAGCCGTGAAGACTTTCGAGATATGGCATTACAGGTCTCATGCTCGGCAACATTGAGCCGTGAGGGTCTCTGTTTTCAGGGCAGGGACCGGGAGCCATGCGCTAGATGGTCCCCATGGAGCTCCGAGATGTGCCTTCAACGCTGGGGATCATCCAGCGCATGGCTCCTGGTCCCTGCCCTGTAGGCAGAGGCCATTACGGCTCAGAGCTCCATGGGGAGATGAAGGACGCAAGCATATGGCTCGCACCCTTCAACCCCACAAGGACTAGTAGGACTTTGAGCCTCGTGCTCGCTGGGGGGTCACGGCAGTGAAGGTTCAGCCCCCAGGCTAGCGCGAGGATCGAGGCACCGGCACTTATGCCTGAAACATCTTGTGGCTGGGGTCATGAGCCTCCCGCTCAGCTTCCCCTGCCCCAAGGATCCCTCTCCTCGAGTTGGGGGAAGCCGGGCTCGTGGTCCTTGACCCCAGCAGCCCTCAGATCATTCTGTGTGCGAGACAGGGGCCTGAGGGTCCTAGCCTTGTGCGCTTGGGCCCTTAGGCCCTACAATATACCTTAGGCTTAAAACGGCTGAGGGCCTTCAGTCCCGAGCATGATGCTGGGGTTCCCAGGGGCCCGAGTAGCCACATTAAAACAAAATTGAAAATAAATATATATATTTTTACAAAAAAGCAATTACTGGGGGCAGAGGACACAGAGATCAATATGTGTGTCCTCTGCCCTGTAGCCCCCCAGCCCAACTTCTTAATGGTGGGGGAACTGAACAACAGGCTAAAGCCCCACAAACCCCTATCCACTCACCTCAGGTTGGGGTCCTGCTGTCCTGGGGAAATGTTGAACACAACGCAGGGGACCCCCATGCTCCCTCCACAGCATGCAATTTTTCAAAAGACTGTGTCTAGGGTGTTGGAGCTGGCTCTACCTATCTGCTCCACCCTCTAGGCTGGAGCTTAGAGTGAGCTCCGCCCTCACACATGGTTTATAGCCTGGAGTCAGAGTAAAACCTGGAGTGGATCCTAGGATCCGGCTTCCATTCTATTGTACATGTACATATACAATTAACTGTATTGTTTTGCGTTTTATATTTTTAATAATTACTGTAATTATATGACATTAAAAGGACTGGAGGCGGCATTGTAATATGAGTAAAATAAAGCTGCGGAGCCCCTGGAACCATATAAATAATGCCTTATTGACAGATTCCTAGATCTTATGTTGTGCAGCAGAGTCGCCCTGTGGACTTTTAAATAAACAGTGTATGGTTTTTGAGAAATGTGAACAAGAGGCTTTGTGTATTGTACCTTCAGAACAATCTAGGGGATAATAGTGTAGTTATTAGCTAACATCCTGAGTGAGCGTGCTTAATTGTGTATGTAAAAATTCATGGTGAAAATTGACAGTTGTCTTAGCAAATACCTCTGAAAGTATGTATACCCCCACTATTTAATGAAGATTACAGTCGTTAGCCAGGGGTAATGTTTCAACTCTTAATTATTCGAGTAAGTGTTTGTTACAGCCTAATGGTATATTTATGAATGTGTTATGATAGTACCATAAAAATGAATGGCGGTCTAAAATCAAGTATGTCTCTTTTTGTATGTAGGATCCCCAAGAGCAAGCGTCGACCCGTGAGGAAGTGGATGCCTTTCAGCAAGGCACAGCTACCTATAGTTTTATAGTTGGAGAACCGTGACAACAACTTAGTCTTATTAACTATTTAGCTTTTTTTGTAATATTGTTTTCTGATACTTTTCTTTATACAGGATATGACGCAGAAGTACAGACGGCTGTCAAAGCTCTACAGCGGATCCTGGAGGCTCAAGAAGCAAAGCCTGCAGTGCAACAAGATACAGCTCTTATAGGTAAATAAAATTATCTAATGCCTCAGAGAACTGTGTCATATTGTAAGTGTGACATGTATTTCCCCTCTTCTGTACAGAGCCACTGGGCATGCACAGGAGCAGCACGTCATCTGCGCAAAATGTGGAAGACGGTCTTAAAAAGGCAGGCCAGAAAAGAAAGTCTACAGCGCCTAAACATGGACCCCCTATAAAGAAAGGTCCCAACCGTGGAAACACATCAGGTGTGTTTTAAAAACGTAGAGCCAAAATAATCCTAACCTCTTTCTCTCTGTCTCTCTCTCTACCTAAAATGTATTTGTTATCTTCCACATCGTAGAACCGTCACAAAAGATCTCAAAAGGTGTCTGCCGTAAGACCAAGCAGTCCGCGTCGCCTCTAAAGGACATCACAGGAGTCATACAAAACAGAAAGTCATCAACAACTGCGGAGATCGGCACAGGGCATCAGGACAAACAATGACCAGGGTCTACAGATAATCATCATAGACCAGGTACAGCCCTTAACCACTGCACCACTTTACAAATAAGCACTGTCACCGGTACATCGACCACTTCTACAGAAAGTACATTTCTGCAAGGGTTAGGACATACAGGTGATGGAGCCATTACACCCGCAGACACACAACATCAAGTACTGTGTAAAACCGCTGAAGGGGATGCCAAACAGTGCAACAACCCTAAAATAAACCGCCTTTCCTTAAAGAATCATAAGATGAAGCAACCTGTCCCTGAGCTACAAACTTTTCCTCTAGATCCCTCAGTTAAAAACACAGTTACGGCTCTGACAGCTGTAAAACACTAAGGGCCTGATTACAACTTTGGAGGAAGGTGTTAATCCGTCCCAAATGTGACGGATATACCACCATCCGTATTACGAGTCCATTATATCCTATGGAACTCGTAATACGGCTGGTGGTATATCCGTCACATTTGGGTCGGATTAACACCTCCTCCAAAGTTGTAATCAGGCCCTAAGACCCCTACACTAAGACCCCTGTAGTCCACAGGGGTCTTATGGGCCAGATGTAGTAAGCTGTTTGCATGGTGCAAACTGCGAAAATCGCAGTTTGCGCCATGCAAAAAGCCTTCTGCGATGCGCATTCACAATTTGCGAGTCGGTACTGACTCGCAAATTGTAAATGCGACTCGCAAATAGGAAGGGGTGTTCCCTTCCTATTTGCGACTCGCATCGCAATGCAGAATTGCTTTGTGACCACGAATGCGGTCGCAAAGCAATTCGCAGTTACCACCAGTGTCACACTGGTGGTAACTCATTTGCAAAAGGGAAGGGGTCCCTATGGGACCCCTTCCCCTTTGTGAATGTTGGCCAAAAGGTTTTTTCAGAGCAGGCAGTGGTCCAATGGACCACTGCCTGCTCTGAAAAAACGAAACCAAATGGTTTCGTTTTTTTTTTTTTTTGCAACTCGTTTTCCTTTAAGGAAAACGGGCTGCAAAATAAATTTAAAAAGCAGTCACAGACATGGAGGTCTGCTGACTTCAGCAGGCAATCCATCCCAGTGAGTGCAGGGACTCGCTATGGGGTCGCAAAATGCGACCCACCTCATTAATATTTATGAGTTGGGTCTTTGCGACCCCATAGCGAGTCGCAGACGGTGTCTGAGACACCGTTCTGCATCCGCATTTGCGATTAGGAAATTGCGAGTCGCACAGAGTCGCAATTTCCGAATCGCAAATGCGGAAGTTGCTACATCTGGCCCTTAGTGTTTTACAGCTGAAACAAGTAATGTAGAGGTGGTTCCCAATGGATCGTTCCCAAAAACTCCTATAACTATTTTGGACTCTAGGTTTGAAAATTATCACCCACAGAGGACCCTCATGCCACCTGTATGGGGCTTCTCGAGGCACTGACAGGTGGGGTCGAGGGTTCTGAAACAATAGCAGCCACTGAGCACAATGGGCCTTCTAGCGTAGACGCAGAGGTGCAGCAATCTCCAGGTTAACAATCACCCGATCCTAGCCCCTGCGCATCGCGCGCATCCGCGGGCCTAAGGTATTATGATCACAATTTAAGCTCCCCATATCTGATGTCCCCAATCACACCTCCAGAAGCGTACGGTTCCAACCATTCCCCATGAAGTGTATATGTTCCTCAGTCTTCTCCCTCTTCAACATACCTTGATAGTAGTATGGGCGGTAGCTGGTCCCAAAATCTATATTTTGGAACCCCATCTAGCGAGGAACAGTCCCCCGAAACACCCGGGCGTTCGCATTGGTGCCCTGTTTATCTGACCTGTCCTGGTCCAGCCATTTAGAAAGCGGGTTTTGCTGGTAACAAAGAAACTGCAGCTGGTATGGCTCAGGGAAGTATAAACCCTGCACTTAACGCCTCAAGTAATGACCCAGAACATCACGTTTTAGACCGTGCTAGAGTCCTGGACACATATATGAAAGAAATGCACCAGTCTGTTAGAAAGCTAAAATTCAGACTGAGCCTCAAGACTTTAAAAACTGGGGAAGAGGGTCGCAACACTGCATCCTCTAGAACTGTCCTGAGGGCTTGATCCTGGAGGTTGGCGTTGTGTAGGAGTTAGGTGATCCAATCATGTGAATCAGCCGCTGCAGACATCAGCAATATACAGGCGCGACTAGGCGGGCGGGGTTGACTAAGGAGTGTAAGAACCACATTTATTAATACTAGTGTTCACAGGTCTAAATATAAAAAGAAGACCCTGGATATACTCACTAAAGCTCTATGGTTCTTAGAAGCGCTCAAAATAAAAAAATAAAATGCAAGAGCCACCCAACAACTGCGTAAAACCCCAAAAATCAGCACTCGTGACATATAAAACGACCCTTGCTAATTCTCAAAACATAAAGTTAGGAGAAAACATCACAAACGTAGGGGTTTTTAAGACCTAGGGGGTAGAATCCAGAGCCAGAGAGTCCAGAGCCAGGTTACCCCCGAACATTCTGCAAGGCCCCAGCCCATAGTAGGTGAAGTGGCAAGGACACAGCTCGTAAATGCATTGACTATTGTTCAAACAGGCTACGGACGGTTACCTAAAAACAGCTGGGCTTGTAAGAAACAGAAGTGGGCTAGTAGCACTAGAAACTATAAGCTCTTAATAAGCAAATTAAAGAAAGCCAGACTAAGTGTTACAAGGAGGCATAATAATACGCCAACACTGAGCCATAGTCAACTACCAGTGAATGATACACAAGTGAGCCCCCCATCCTGTGACGGTCCTCAACCCGAGGATGCAGAACAGGTGTTTTTAGAAAATATTAGAAGGTACAGTTGTACTGTAAAGAGGTTGAACACCACAGAGCATTAAGAGGAATTCTGTTTTGTTAACCTGGATCGTATAAATTCCTCTGATCACGGCATTATAGCTATCCATCAAGCTGTACAAATGCTCATAGAAAGGCTGTTAAATGATGTGGGTCCTAATGATTTCTTTCAGCTACGCTTCCAGGGGCAGGACATTGACAGTCCCTGGTTCACCCATCGAACCCCCGCGACATGCCTGATGTTGTAGAATTTCTAGAAAACCTCTCTAGGGTGCTACAGAATAAGGCTGAAATAGTGACACCTTCAGAGTCTTTGCCATCGTTGTTAGGGGTCGCGAGGGTGGTGTTTCCAGACCGTTAAAGAGCATCTTGTATAGTAAGATCATTGGTAAAAAATAAAGATGGTTGCTCAACTTTAACACAGGGGCATCCAACACGTGTCTGGCTGCTAACATAGCAGGGTTACTGATGGATCGCACTACACCCGATGCTCACATTATGCCTAGAGCTGCTGAAGCCCAGAGGGCGCTTGAAATACCGCACAACAGAATGGTCACTTTTGGGGACCTAGGGCTTTTGAAGACTTATTTTGCCATTACAATAAAAGTTCTTTACCATAACGGTTCCTGGAAGTACTTCACGATCGGAGAGCAGTCGAAAAACAAGACTGTGCATGTTCTCTATCATGAAAATCACTTTTACGATATTTTGAACTTGAGGGGTTTTCTAGGAGCCAAGTATGTGTACACCCATTGCAACCATATCTACAACACACAGACAGCCTAATGTGAAATGCACTGTAAAATGTGCCAGAGAGACACGTATATTGAGATCGCCGGGCAGAAGATACGGTTCCAAACGTGTAATATGTTTTGTCGCTCACAAAACTGCTTGAGCATTCATAACAGACTTGTTCGCTGTGTCTCTAAAGCAGACTGCAGGAGATGCGGGCGCTACATCGCCTATGAGCATAAATGCAAAGGTATGAAGTGTCCCAGGTGTAAGGTAAATTGTCACACGGAGACAGAACACAAGTGTTACATGGTTAAAGGGTTCCCTCAGACCAAAACCGAAGACTACATAGTGTTCGATATAGAGTGTGCACAAGAGATGGGTGTACATCAGCCTAATTATATTTATGTTCATCATCTAACTTCCGATGACAGCTGGGTGTTTGAAGGGCGTACGTGGGTGAATGATTTTCTCAACACTTTCATGCAACCAAAATTCTACGGGTACACTATTCTGGCTCATAACTCGAAAGCGTACGACTCCTTCTTTATGTTGCAGACCATGGTTGGTTAAAAGATGGCTGTAGAACTTATCACCCAGGGTTCCAAACTGATGTTGTTAAAGGTGGTGCCCTTTCAAATAAGGTTCATCGATACCCTAAATTTTCTACCCATTAAATTGAGCAAATTGCCAAAAAGCCTTTAGTTTCCCAGGAGCAAAGGTTATTTCCTCCACTTTTTCAACACCTGGGCCAATCAGAATTATGAAGGTCCCATGCCACCACCTGACAGCTATGGTGTCGAGTATATGATGCTGGCTGAGAAAGAAAGCTTTCTATAGTGGTACGATGAAAACCATGAAAATCACTTTCATTTTCAAACAGAGTTGAAAGTGTACTGTCAGGCAGATGTAATGATATTACAAAAAGCCTACAACCTTTTCAGAGACTTGGTGGTGGAAATGACCAAAAGGGTTAAGGTTTTGAAGCGCAATACCTGAATGGTGAATAAGACATACATAGACCCTTTTCAAAATATCACTCTGGCTTCCATGTATATGTCTATCTACAAACACATGTTTCTGAAGCCCTGCACCATAGCTCTAGTACCACCTGACCTCTAACGGCAAACAGAAGCGATATTCAACCTCCTCCATCCAATGGCTCATGTATGTTTCTGACAAGGAAAACATCTTCAATCAACACGCCTTACAGGGTGGTGAATACTGAGTGGGGCCTCATTATCTAGACGGCTACGCTATAATTAATGGTGTGCCTAAGGCTTTCGAGTACAACAGTTGTTTTCACCACGGTTGGCCCCACTGTCCTCCGCATAGCTCCACCAGTAAGTGGAAGCCCGTTCTGACTTGAACTCTGACCTCGGTCAGAAGTTCAAAGCCCTCCTCCACCCGCAGGTTTCTGCCTGAACCTCATCCCTGGTGCCTAGTGAGAGAGCTCCGCTCTTCTGCTGGGCTGCCCTCTGCCTCTTTTCTCTTTTCTCCTTGTTTTTTCTTTTGTGTGCTGTTTTTGTGCCTTTCACTTTTTGCGCTTTCCTCTATCTTTTCCTTGTTTTTCTCCTCACTCCTCTCATTCTCGTATCTTTCTCCTCTCTCTCACTCTTCCTGCTGCCCCTCCCCTCCTCTCTCCCATTCTCCCCGCTGCCGCTGCCCCCACAGCCGCCCTCCTTTTTTGCTTTGTTTCCGCTCCCGCCTCCCAGCTGTGCTCTCCTACCCCCTTCATACTTAATGGCGGCCGTGCCACTGGCACACCAATAGCACACCTAAGGCAAGCCCGTCTGCACCCATCTGCGACACACCCGCGACCAGCGCCAGGACCCCTGGACCTCTCGTCCACTACCGCTACACGCCAGCAGCACTCATCGCTCTCAACCCGGGACACGACAACTGTAAGCAGGCATCACCAAGCAACACCAAGGGACCCTTCACCTGTCGCCAGTGCAAATTCACCAGCCTCTGTCACTCAAGCCCACCCCCGAGGAGCAACAAAGCAGAACACAACCTTAGATGTATCCTGTTCAACACTCGCTCCATTCACAGGCACGCCAAAGAACTCTGGAACCTCATCGACACCATATCCCTGGACGTCGCCTTCCTCACAGAGACCTGGCTTAACCCCTCCTCGGCTCCAGACATCGCCATCGCCATCCCAGATGGGTACAAGATTATCCACAAAGACCACACGAGCCGCCCTGTGGGAGGCATCTCCATTGTCCACAAAGAGTCCCTGCGCCTCTCCACCAGCACCAAAGACTCCACAACCAACATGGAACTCCTCCACTTCCAGATTGAAACCAACCCTAACACCACTCTGCGGGGCACCCTCGTCTACAGGCCGCCGGGCCCCCACCCACATTCTGTAACACCATCGCTGACCTCACCACCAACCACGCACTCGCTTCCAAGGACTACATCCTCCTCGGGGACCTCAACTTCCACCTGGAGAACCCCAATGACAACAACTCCACGACGCTACTTGCAAACCTAGCAAACCTTCGACTCAAGCAACTCATAACCTCGCCCACCCACTCCGCCGGACCCACACTCAACCCCATCTTCACCACCAGCAACCACATCTCCATTAGCCACATCACCAAACTCCAATCGACCGACCACCACTGTATCCACTTTACCTTCAGCAAAACCCCTGACCGACACCTCGCTCACCTGCCCCCCCCGCAGGAGCTGGAACAAGATCACCAAAGACCAGCTACTCACCAACCTCAACAACCCACCCCCCAAGACGTCCTCAACACTAACACGGCTGCCCAAGACCTCATCAACTGGATCTCAGACTGTGCCAACACCTTAACCCCATCAACAAACCCTCCAACAGGCGCACATCAACGAAAGCCAATTGGTTCACCCTCGCCTTCAAGGAGTCCAAATAAAACTGCAGACGCCTCGAAAGAAACTGGCGCACTGACAAGACCCCCACCAACAAGGAAGCCTTCAAAGAAGCCATATACACACACCACCAACTCATCAGGACCTTCCTGGAACGCATCAACAACAACGCACACAACAGCAAGGAACTCTTCGCGATCATCAGTGAACTGACCAACCCCAGAGGGGACTCCACGGATATCCTCCCCTCACAAGAACTCTACAATAACCTCTCCACCTACTTCCACTGCAAAACAGCAGACATCTACAACAGCTTCCCGACTTAGGACCTTCCCACGCACACCACCGGCATATCCACCACCGAAGCTCCTCCAAACCCCCACCACCTACTCTGTTGGGCCAACATCTCTGACAAAGAAACCCTCAACATCATGAACTCCATCCACTCTGGCTCTTCCTCCGATCCCTGCCCCCACCACATCTTCAACAAAGCAAGCAGCACCATTGCACCTAAACTCCGGCACATCATCAACCGCTCCTCCAAAACCACCACCTTCCCAGAAATCTGGAAACACGCAGAAATTAAGCCCTTACTGAAGAAACCCACCGCAGACCCAGACAATCTCAAGAACTTCCGGATCACCTCTCTGCTCCCCTTTCCAGTTGTCATTGAAAAAGGCTGTCAACAGACAACTCACTAGACACATCGACCTCAACAACATCCTGGACCCCTCACAGTCAGCCTTCTGGAGCTGCCACAGCACTGAAACTGCCCTCCTTGCCACCAGAGATGACATCCGCATCCTACTAAACAGGGGAGAAGAGCCGCTGAACTGTCAAACACTGTAACCTTGTCAATATCCAAAAACATTCCCACCCAGTGTGTTTCACCCTTGTAATGCGGATTTTGCGTATTTATGCCTCCTTAAGAACTCACGTATCTGCAGAGTGTCCATTGTACAATATTTTAAGGATAGTCAAACATGATTTGGTGGGCGTGGTTGTCCTGAATGATGCAGTCGAACACCGCAAATACAATCATGTTCACATTGGTAGCCAAGGGTTGACTAAAACGTATTTCAGCTTTTAGATTTCCATTTTTTATTAGATTATAATGATCACCGTCTTACATATCAGTGTCAGATCGAAAGGGAACAGCGTGTAGCTGGCGCCATATCCTTCTTTTGATACGACGACTCCCGAGTCCCTCAGATGTTTTCCTGTTAACCACACCAGTCCAAGATATTACCTGATAAAAATAGATGTTCCAAAAATGGGTGTGCACGGTTTTGCAGGAATCACAGCCCCCTCTTGTACCAGCGCCACATAGTTGATGTTGTAGTGTTTGAATTTGAATGAGTTTGAGGTATACTGACCGCTAAAAGCTGTATTGTCCACAAACCTTATAATAATAAATTTCAGTAGCTGTCCCAGAAATAAATTTTGCTAGTGTGTTAATCTGGTAACGAGTGGAATGCTATAAATCTTCAGGGCTACTCCTTCCACAGCATACTTGGCATTTGATAGTTCTCATGCCTCGGTGTGAGCCAGTCTGACGCTTGGTGACACTTTCACTCTCTTCACAAACAAACTGGCGGACAGTATAACGAGTTTGTACTGTTCCACAACCCCACTGATGAGACAGAATGAGTCCTTGTTGTGGGTTAGTTTGATCTTAAGATTGATGCATTTGACGAGTCGTTTATCTTGGTAGAAAAAGTCAGAGTATATGCGGCCTAAGAGGTCAAACTGCCAACTGCCGGCAGGGAAGCTCACTGTTAGACCTGACAGCTGATTTACCCTGACTAGAGTGAGGGTCCTTGCCTGGACAGAGGGTAACCTGACTGCCAACCAAAGACCCCATTTCTAACACTCACTCTTTTTTCAAAACCCTGATTGAGACCGTCCAGAGCAGTAGCTTCAAAATTCCCGTTAGTATCTTTGTAGAAGAGGTCCGCTGAAAGCTCTGTGTCCAGGGCACTACTGAGGTATCTAAGAATACTCTCAATGTATACCCTAGATGCGTACATGTTATCATTTTGCGTGATAAGGCGATTACCGAGGGTAATGTCCACCTGATTAAACATGGTTGCTGTGGGGTAAGCGATCATTGCCACTTTAGCGTTGTTCGCTATATTGGAACCATCAACTTTTACAATTTTACAGATGAGATGCAGCATCGTGTTGTTGAGATCCAAATACATATCTGAGGACCCTGACACATAAAACTCTATTGGCGACAAAGGAGTTAAAGTGGCTAGCAGTGATACCTCCAAAAAAACAGTTTTCAATGCTAGTCTGCCTTGGTTTTAGAGAAAACAGGTCTAACTCTGATTTAGCGCATTCACCTGATGCGCAATGTTCGAAGGCCATGTTTGCAGGTTGCTCAGCTTTTTAAAAAATATTTACGTTATCGACCCTTCTTTTCTTCTTCGAAGCTCTCTTCTGACTTAAGGACCTTCGTTTGTGAGCACTTTTTGAAGATCGTCACCCTGCACTTTGAAGCACTGTGCTTCCTTTTAACAGGTGTGCAAGACTTGTAAACCAGCCCCGGTCCTTCTTGAGGTTGCTTATCCATACGTTCAACAACCACAAATGTCACGGAACCCACCACGTGCTGTGCAATGTTCGTAACACCTGCTTTAACATGCAGTTTTGCAATTTCATAGCCTCTTTTCAAGAATGGCATAGCTCTTCTAAACAAACTACTGAAGAAACTCCCCAAGCATGCCCAGTACATAACCGGGGCCCCAGCATGGTTTCTGTAATAATCCCTATACATGGAGTGGTCGCCGTATGTTTTCAAGTTCACCATGACGACTCGTTAATAGTCCCTCTCACGTCGCGGTCTTAAATGAAGCTTAACAATAACTTTCCTATATTTAAAGGACACTGGCTCAGCCTGATCATCATAGATCATGATCGTAATGGTGTCAAAATGTTTTTTAGAAATTGATACGGAGTCTGGTTTTTGTATTGTATATTAACCATTGTGTTATTTACATCCTTTACCTGGACCCATCTCAGAATCAGTGAATAACTATCCCCTATCCTCTGCAACTCTACGATATCGCTATACACGTACAGTGTATAGAAACCTCTGTTAATATCGGGGCATGACTGATCCACTTCTACATGACTTCTGATATTCTGCACTGTTCCTAAAACCCTTTTTAATTTACCCGAACAGTTAAACACTGCATCGCGATTTGGAGCTTCAAGAAACACCTTCCAACACTAACTGAATATTTGCATATGACTCAAAGTTGGCTATGGATTTGTTGATGGCTTCGACCACCGAGGCCTCAGATGGTTAATGTATGTGAGGAAACCCAGCTTGGATGCTCAAAGTATCCTGAGCACGCTTTATATTAAATAGGGCATTGTACATTGAAAACGTATTCCATGTTCTGGGGTATTGGATTTCTGTTAGGGTGACCTCCGAATCCCCTTTCAGGTCTAAGAGTTTAGCCAATTCCACAGTATAGTTAGAAATTCTATTTTCAGGGAACATGTCATTTGAGGTGTTGGACGGCCGAGTGATATAAAAGGGCACTGTATCCATCTTCGCGTCTACAACGAGCCCCCGTCGTACTCACACAACCTGCACGGAACTGGCCAACACCCAACTGTTAAATTTCTTGGGCTATCCGTGCCATTTGACAAAAACCTGACAGTTAGCTCTGCTTCCTTTCCTTTTCTGAATCTTTTCAAACCTGTACATCATGTGTGGATCATAAGGTACCTTCTGTAGCTCCTCCTTGTAAAAGACACCTACACCTTTTTCCCGTCATAGTCCTTTAGCCTATAAATATATACATCCTCTTTAAGCTCCACTCTTTCCACTATAAATATTTTGTCACTAAAAGTCTGTTGGTAGCCCTTCGTAAAGACCCCTTTCAATTTTGAAACCATACCATGATCACCTTCTTTTAAAAGTGACTTTTTTACATCTGCAGTGATCCAACTCCCATACACAGTTCATCACACCCTTATCAACCATTATGTCTATGGGTGCCATTTTGATGGTTCTGTGGTAAGTGGAGTTATAAACTTCTTTAAAAGCCTGTAGAACATACATGTACATGTAGGTGTTACAAGCCGTGAAATATCTCCACATCCTAGACATTAGGGTTCTATAACAGATGCTTTTACCTCCGTGTGCATTACAAAATGTTTAACATTATGCAGCTATAATAATTTCTAAAATGCTTTGTTTAAAACTTATTTTCCTGTGTCTGTTTGTAGTTTTTGAGGGGTTCACCCTTTCCTGAAGATTGCTTTAAAGGCTTCAGTTACACCTGAACCACTTTTATCGCTTAGCGCTTCTGCACAGGCGTACTTGGGCAATACATCCATAACCACATAAACGATGGTAGGTTTCTATTAAAGCATTTCCTGGTGGGCTTATGGAGTGAATACGCCTCTTCCCCAGATAACCAAGTCACAGTGCCCTGTTTACTGGTTTATTTTCAACTAGACCCCTTCTAAACAGTGCTTATGCTCCCCCGAAGCTACCAATACCACTTGTATAATAATAAAGCATCCTTAATCCATCACTCGACATGTTGTCATCTGTTACAAACCATGAAATGAAAGACACCGGTTTTGTGTAATGCCATTTTATTAGAAATACATTTTTTTTTAGCACAGAATAAAACAATATACTTTACATTTCTAGATACAGTTATTATGGTGGGGTATTGTTGGACATTAGGTTGTCTTTTTACTACATGTACATACTACTACACTTGCTACATACGTTACTATGCGCTATGCCGCTAATTGTCCTCAGCGTCACAAGTTTTGCTATTTTTAAAGATATACACTCAATAGCTCTAGACACAATCGTCAGCAAAAGTCTTAACTCGTGCATAAGCCTTTTGTACACGCTCCAATATTTATCAGCTGTGGGCATCCACGCGTTGATACACCATTTGGTTATAAATTCAGGACTATCGCACATCATCTTAGCAGGTGGCTCAGAAATGTTCAAATAATGCAGAGTTACAGGGTTTATTTCAGTTATTCTTTCTTTAATCAGCACACATACCATTCTGCCAATACATATGTATCACAGGTGTAACTCATAGACATCTTGCACCTCGACATTCTGATACACGTACTAAAAATGAGTAAGTATGTACGTTAAATAACAACGTGATGACCCTCTACCCGGGACTCTACTTTTTTTTTTTTTAAACAGTCTTCGCTGGGCTAATGGACCGATTCTTCGATTTGTAAAATAAACATCACACAAACGTTTTCCTATAACCCTTTCTATCATCTTTCTATCAAAATACGTACACAACCCCTGCATACGCTTGTTTTGAACCTCGTTCATTCGAGTATTGGATCTCTTTGAGCGCTGCTGCTAAGATCTCAACCATATCGGGGTGTAAATTTTTCTTTTCCTCCGACATCCAATACACAACTCTTAACATTTTATACACCTTGTACGGGTCTAGCCTGCTACATATATGTCAAATTGTTCTTGGTGTGTACGACTCATATAGACACTCGTGAGCCTCCCGTTTTGATTCTTTAATTTTTTGACCATAACAAAGATTATAATAGTTGTGTTTCACATACGTGTTCACAATAGTCGTTGCTAAATCTTTAACAGGCCATACTGCGTCTTGCGGGATGCCTTTATTTTCCTTTTCGAAAACACCGCCATGAAAGGTACAAACACAATTCTGTGGAACTTTCAGACTATTTTGAAAAACATAAGCAGTAAAAATTTACATCGTTAACCTTTGATGAT
This sequence comes from Pleurodeles waltl, assembly GCF_031143425.1. NCBI lineage: Eukaryota > Metazoa > Chordata > Amphibia > Caudata > Salamandridae > Pleurodeles > Pleurodeles waltl. The sequence continues at coordinate 1,657,559,618 of NC_090444.1, read as the reverse complement.
GACCCTTCTCCCACAGCTCTTTTTGTTGTTCTTTTCTATGGTTCAATCAGAAATAAAAACATACTATTAGTGAAAGGTAACAAAATATACACATATGCGATGAGTGTTTATATCATATTTTTTACAAATCTCTTCATTTTCTTGACACTCGGCGGCGCCTCTGAAATCTTGAGAATCGTACAGATCCATCGATGCGTAACCGTCGTCAGTGTTTAGATGAGGTTGTTGCACAATATTTGCATCTGTTGCCTTTTCCTCCAGAAACCCCATATCTTCATAGACAAGTGAGTTGGGAGGCGCTATAGATTCTAATACATCATCAACATCGGTGAAAATATTTCCAACATTTAACTCTTCACTTGATGCATCGCCGCTGCTGCTGTCGCACTTAATAGGGGATATCAGCTGTGGGAAATCCTTGAGGCTGAGCTTTTCAAGCCGATGGAAAAGATCCTCTTGAAATCCTGTAACATCGCACCCCTCTTCTTTAGAAGTGCCCTGCTGCACGTTCTCATCCAATACCGAAGTTTTAGGGCTTGATAATATTTGTCAATAGTGTTCAAGCCACGCTCGGAGGCAGCCTTTTTGATGAGGTTGTATCTCTTCATAATGACAGAATAATCTCTTCCAGCTAGATGGTCCGGGTTTAGCTCAGGTCGCTTAGACGGCCCCTTATATGCATTTTACGGGTCAGAAAGGGCGTATTCCTCTACAACATGACACATGCCCTCCAAAGGGACTGTTATTCATTGGGGGGATGGCGCATAGCACTGCCCCTGTATTAGGACCTAGCAACATGCCTAACACGTGTTCAACCTATGTCACAATCCCTCTGACCCTCCTACACATATGTCAGTACCGGGGCTGTTATGCAACGCTCGGGGAGGGTGGATGGGGGCTCTGTAGTTCCACTGCACCTCTCTCTGAGGAGCCACACTGCAGCCCAACCAGCCTGACGGCATGAACATGCCCAGACTTGTCCTCTTAGGTGCAGAAACACTGCGCACTCCTGCACGGCCGCCATTTTACACAACACATACACCTAGACACTAGGGACAGCAACAGGGCACGTCGCTAACACGTCATCACACCATGTCACAACACACATGACTCACCTACACCTACATCAGTTCTGGGGCAGGATCCCAGGGGTCACCGGCAGTCCCTGTAAAGTATGTGACATCACTTCCAAGGGGGCGGGGACAACTGTCACTTTTTGAATGATGAGGAAAGGTATCCCTGAATACTACTGTTGGCTTTTAAGACTCTGTGCACTTTTACACTGCTAACCAGAGCAAACATGCTTGTGCTCGCTCCTTTATGTATCGTAAAGTTGGTAGACACTCATTTGGCACATTCAATTTCCTTATAAGTCCCTAGTAGAATGGCACTACATGTATCCAACGCCTGTAAAGTAGATGCTACTAGAGGGCTTGCAGCACTGATTATGCCATTCACTTAAGTAGCCCTGTAAAAACATGCTTCAGGCCTACCATTGCAGCCATTTCAACCTGGCAAAATAAGTATTTTTGTCGAGTGTGAACCCTCCTTTCTAATATATATGGAGATACTACAGAAGAAGGCCCTTTTGCCAGATGACTACCCTGCTGCCTGAGGTCTTCCCTGCTGTCTGGAAAGTAAGACTGGACCTGTACCTTTCATCCTAGGCTAGAGTGTCTCCAAAGATCGGATGACTGACCTCCTGTTCTAAGATACAGGGACATAACAAGCTCCAGATACCTCTCTGCAGCTGCCCAGATGACCTGCTTTAACTGGACCTTCTTGGACCTGCACCTGGACCTACTTGGACCTGCAACTGGGCCTGACCGAGCCCTGCTGGCCTCTACTGTAGTGAGTTCCTGATCATTTAGAGCTGCATCTTAGGTTCAGGACCCTTGGAGTGGCATAAGTTAAGTTCCTCCTTGAAGAAAAGGAGAAGTTCTGGTGTTTTGGGCTCTTCTCAACCACGAATGGGGGCGATCTATTGTGGTCACCAGCGACAACCTGCAATGCAAGATCTGCAAGATCTTCCCAACTGCACCGACCACCAGTGAAAAGCTCCGGAAAGCCTGACTCTTCATACTAAAGTAATCAACAGCGATGACTGGTAATGCGAGATCTGCACTGCAAGCTACAGCATCGACAGCATCATGACCGCTAATATGAATCCCCAGCAACCGGTATCCAGGACGTCCGGCAGGATCTTCACGCTACAGCAGTGACAATCTTTGATGCCCAGCCTGCACTTCTTTCTACAACAACAACCATCCGTGATGCTGTCCTACTCCTCATGGCCTCCTCTGCTGTGAATGGAAATCTTTGTGCTGGACTTTACAAGTTAACTTTTTCAGTGGGACTAACTGGGTCCCTGTACCTGTCCTGCACTCTATTGCAGTCAGCCTGAAATTTAGATTTTCACCCAGTCACGAACGACCAGATAGCCACGAGTGGTGCTTTGTGCTTTTATATGCTATACCTACCTGAAACCTTTAAAATTACATATCTCTGGTCCTACTGATATTTGACATTTTGGTGTCAAAAAATGTACTTTAGTTTTCAGAATTGGTGTGGGATTTTTCTTGTGTTGTGTTTTAACTTTATTACTATTTGTGTGATGTGCGAATACTTTACACATTGCCTAAGTTAAGTCTGACTACTTTTGTGCTAAGCTACCAGAAGATTAAGCACAGGTTAATTTAGTGACTTTATGTGGTTCACCCTGACAAGGATTGTGGCTGTTACTTGAGTAAGGTTTCACCCCACTAACCAACAACCCAATTTCTCACAATACCACGAAGCAGTACAAATCATTTAGAAAAAATAAAAATAAGATGAATTGATAAATAATTCCCTATGGTCAGAAAATGTATCATGTTATTAAAAGTCAAACTCATAGCCTCTTCACTATACCCAAGGACTTCAAACTTCAGATACTCATCTCCTGTTAGGAATTCTGGATCATGTCTAGTGTTACAGGGACGTGCTCACATTTCTCAGACTCCATACTTCAAGCTTGTTTTTGGCCAGCTTTGGAGGCAGTGGCAGACAGACCAGTGGAGGCTGGGGAGGCAAAGGATGGTGGATTCACAGGGTGTCACAGATCAGCACTTCTTGGACGTGGTGGATAGAGCCAGATTATTCCAGAAGAGCTGTAGCATTCTAGAGAAACCAGACCATTGAAGAAAGGGACAGAAGGTTCCAAAGACCTCTGGGTCAGTAAGAGCTGGTGGAATTTAAGCACCAGTCACAGTATTACACTTCGCCTGGCAAGAGCTGTTGATGGGCTCTCTACTCCAGTTGCATAGTTTGCACCATTGGCAATCCCTTTAACTTTTTTTTATTGGTGCCTTTCATTTCCCTTGGGGATTAGGGAAACTCAAGTTAACCTTTCGTTCACATATACTGAGCTTTGTTTGCTGCCATCCAGAATTTCTGCTCCAGTTTCAAGCACTCCAAGTCATCCTAGCTCCTTATGTCTCTACTATTTGTGGTAGACCTCCCCGCTCAGTTCCTGGATGGTATCCTGGTTGTTTGTGGGCTAGTCTCGGCCTCTCCACTTCCATCACTGGGAAAGTCACTCTACTGATACTCTCAGGACATTTTATTCTTTTGTACACAAGTACATAGAGCTTAATGGTACCTTGTCTTATAGGATTACAGAGGCTACAATTCAGTCATTTGCAGACCAATGGTCCTTTCTGCACAGCTTCCACCAGCCGGTGCTCCCGAAGTCAGCAGGCTGAGATGCTTACTGAGTGTTTCTTTTCTCTCTACAATCCTTCCTTTTTCCCCTCCAGTACCACCATTTCAGATTTTAGAATCCATTACAGATCTTCTTTGACTGAAAGCGGAAGAAGTTGGGTTAGCACTGGAGTCTCTGTTCTTAATTTTACTGAAATACTGACATGTCCAAGTATCCCACTTACAAACTGGAGTAATAGTCACACAAATGGCAGCATGCTACACTTTCAAATTAGCTCCTTAGTCTCAGTGCAGGCCAACGGTTTGGTGCTATAGACAGCCAAAGCAACAGCCCTTTGTCTGTATTGTTCACAAGCTGTGCTAAGTGGCTGGCTACCAATTCTCTACTTGCAGCTCACCACTGCAAAGGCTGTTTGTCTCAATGCAGTGATTGGTTTCTCTTTATAGGAATCCCAACTGAGCATTTGATTCCAGAAAATACCCTGATAATGAACATTTTTTATGAACAAGCGAGAGATTATTTTTTTCTGCAAATTGTCTTCATTATCATGACTTTTTCTATTGAAGCATCATTATTCAGAGATTTTTCCATGCAGTATTTAACAAATCTGCTAATTAATTGGTACATGGAATATATACAGAATTTCTACTATTAGTGGTACCACAATGAATCTGACTTGCAAGATTTTCATAGGAGCATTTATTACACACAGTTGTTGGTGTATGGTATGAAGCCTGGTAGAAACTGAAGTCGATATCCTTCCTATGACACAGCCATGTTTGGGGTTGTTTGCTTGGATGCAATAGTACAGAAGGCCATTCATCCAAACTTCTGGCAGAGCCCAAGTCATCTTATAACAGCAGATATTGTTTTCTTAAAGAACAGTAGTCACTTTCAAGCTTCAATTTTAATGCTTAATCCTGAGAAATTCTAACTGAGGATACACAGAGCCTTATGTTGTTGGATCTCTATCCTTTATTCCTCTGACAGATTGGCCCCTTGCATGGGACTAAATGCCAGAGCAGACAAGTTGCTACACTGTTTGTGTTGTGGCAGGACTGTGGATAATGTAGCTCCTGTAGGAGCCAGAAGAATGGTATTTCTGCAGGATGCTCATTGTCAGACTTTCGTTTAGTTTTGGTAGCTGAGAATCGGACCAATATTTCCTCCTTTGTTGTTGTCATAATTAGATCCCTTACCACATTTACGACATTTCATGGAGGCTTAAAAACCCACTCGATAGGTAAGAAGTAGGTTTCTCATGCTCTTTAGCAGCTGTGTAATTATGACATGCTTAGATTCAAATGAGCTGCTTTAAGGTTGCAGCTCAAAGGATAAGGGTGATGAATAACATCTATGGCCATGACAGGAAGTTGATCCATGTAATTAGTAGTTTGCATGCGGTGAGAGACTTGGGGCCAGATGTACGAAATTCAAGAATTGCGAATCGCAAATTGCGAGTCACAATTCAGGATGCAGAACGGTGTCTCAGACACCGTCTGCGACTCGCTATGGGGTCGCAAAGACCCACCTCATCAATTTTCATGAGGTGGGTCGCTTTTTGCGACCCCATAGCGAGTCCCTGCACTCACAGGGATGGTGGCCTGCTGAAGTCAGCAGACCTCCATGTCTGTGACTGCTTTTTAAGTAAATCCGTTTTTTTTTCATTTTGCAGCCCGTTTTCCTTAAAGGAAAACGAGTTGCAAAATGAAAAAACTTCCGAAACCATTCGTTTTTTCAGAGTGCTCTCAAAAAATATTTTTGTCTACATTCACAAAGTGGAAGGGGTCCCCTGGGGACCCCTTCCCTATTGCGAATGAGTTACCACCAGTGTGACACTGGTGGTAACTGCGAGTTGGTTTGCGACCGCATTCGCGGTCACAAAGCAACTCTGAATTGCGATGCAAGTCGCAAATAGGAAGGGAACACCCCTTCCTATTTGCGAGTCGCATTCCCAAATTGCGAGTCGGTACCGACTCGCAATTTGGGAATGAGCATCGCGTGAGGCCGTTTGCATGGCGCACACTGCAATTTTCGCAGTTTGCGACATGCAAACAGCTTGCTACATCTGGCCCTTGAAATCTACTTGTGTGACTGAGCATCCCTGTTAGTAGGCAAAGGATTCACCCATTGTATGGCAAGAGAATTGACAACCTCAAACAGGGAATTGTGTAAAAGAACAAGCAAATGAAACATGTTCAATGGAGGAACAACTATACATTAGGAAATAAGTCAATTAAATCAAAATATAATGTTTCTGATGAAAAGGACAAGTTCAGTTCTGAGTGAGGGGAAAATTAAGGGTGACATCTAGACCGTCTGCAATGAACGAGTTTGTGAAAGGGAAAGGGCCATAACTGGAGTTAGAATTGTAAGTGAAACTGGCTAATTACAGACATCCAGGGGCATATTTATGAGCCCTTAGAGCCACTTTGTGCCACATTAACATAATTATTTTTTATGCTAATGTGCACAATGAGGCCAAAATCCCCACTCCATATTTACAGAGTGGCGCAATGCATGCATTGTGCCACTTTCTAACCCTTTGCGCTACATTATGCCTGTGCCAGCAATAATGTATGCGAAGGGGACGTTCCCCCGTTAGGGGGGGCAGGAAAAATGGCTCGAGGAAATCTAATAGGTTTCCATGCATCATTTTTTTCCAGCACTTTTAATGCCTGCTCTAAGCAGGCGTTAAAAGGGGGCACACCATTATTTACAATGGGTCCATATGAACCCTGCAGAGTACATCAATAGTGTCGTAAAAAATTACGCTATTACCCCCTACCCTGCGCCGTGGTGCGCTGTGTTTTAAATATGGCACACGCATGGTGGTGGGAGGGGGCAACAAAAGGTGCAAGAAAAGTGGTGCTGCACTGTGCAGTGCATTTTTCTTAAATATGCCCCCTAGAGAACTGGATAATTAAAGGCACCCGGGGCAGATTTATGAGCCCTATCACTAGTCAATATACCATTGATTTCATTACTGTTTGCACTCTGCTGTATCAGTTTATATCTATGAATACTGTTAGAATGCTAGTCTCCTCAGGTTCTTCACTTTTTATTCATGCTTTCAGTGTGAGTTTTCCTGACTACCTTGGCTGTTCTTTTATATAGAAATATAAGGCAAACAAAAGAGTAGCTCTGCACAATGTAAGTACATTGCCTTTGGCTCACTAACCAACTTTTTTCTTTCTCATATATTGGTTAGAGACCACTCTTGTAGAACTCCTGGAAGAGTTGGTGGTAGTGGTCTAGATTGACTGCCCTGGTGAGGCATTGGTGTGGGTTTGCTGTTGGTATGAAATTATGTAGAGGGCACTATGAGGACTACTGTCACTGATTTTAGGTTTGGGTGGGTGAAAAAGGGTCCTTTATCAGTCTGCGAAATTTAGCTTGTTTGGGAAGGTTTTACATTTTGATTCCTACTGCTACTGGTGACTATCCTTCTCAGATGTTTTAGTTCGAAAGCTGTGGGACTAATTTCTAAGCAAATATTAGATCTAGTCATTGCTTTTTACAAAGCTGAACTGTTATACTGGGGAGGCAAAAACTGGCAGAGGTTGTGTTACATCTGCGTTTAATATGGACAAGGCCTCTCATTAAAGGGGGCAGTGTGCACTCACCTCAATAATAAACTGGCAAAGACTGAAAAGGGAAACCATAGGATTAAGAATGTGGAAATGCACTGGCCTCCTAAAATATAGTCAGCCTCCTTTAAGTCCGCCAAACTATAGCCAGAAATAGTCTGTAACCAGTATGTGGAACAAAATATTAATTGATTTGGTTTATTTTATGTTGAGTTAATCTCTGAAATTGGAGAGAAATGTAGTTGAAATCCTGTCCAACAGCAAAAAATGGATTGATGAGTAGAAAAGATAGTCACACAGCTTTTGGTCACTTATAGTAGAGACTATAATGATCGTAATGAACTCATATCGCCTAACTGAAGTCAGATTAACCTCCAAGTCAATTCCAATGAACTTGGAGACAATTTTTGTTAAAACTGCCTTTAAATAGAAACTGTCTATGTTGCAGCGAAGCCTACTTTGTGAAATGTTTATCTGAATAAACTTTACAGTCTTAGAGTAAATAACATTAAATGAAATAAAACTCTTCACCTGTGGTGGAAGGCCACCCAAAACTGTCGAAAGGGGCCTTGGGAAGGGTAGATAAAAGACAGACTACAATGCATCATGAAGTTGTGGAAGGAGATGGGAGATGGATGGCAGACTGTAAAAATGAATAAAAATTTTGAGGGAGATAGGTGAGACGTTGTAGGAAAGTACCATCTTGCCTGGCATGTTACCCCCATATTTCACTGTATGTATGTTGTTTTAGCCCTTGTGTCACTGGGACCCTGCCAGGCAGGGCCCCAGTGCTCATAGTATGTGCCCTGTATGTGTTCCCTGTGTGATGCCTAACTGACTCACTGAGGCTCTGCTAACCAGAACCTCAGTGGTTATGCTCTCTCTACTTTCCAAACTTGTCACTAACAGGCTTGTGACTAAATTTACCAATTCACATTGGCATACTGGTACACCCATATAATTCCCTTGTATATGGTACTGAGGTACCCAGAGTATTCGGGTTCCAGGAGATCCCTATGGGCTGCAGCATTCATTTTGCCACCCATAGGGAGCTCTGACAATTCTTACACAGGCCTGCTACTGCAGCCTGCGTGAAATAACGTCCACGTTATTTCACAGCCATTTACCACTGCACATGAGTAACTTATAAGTCACCTATATGTCTAACCTTCACCTGGTGAAGGTTGGGTGCAAAGTTACTTAGAGTGTGGGCACCCTGGCACTAGCCAAGGTGCCCCCACATCGTTCAGGGCAAATTTCCCAGACTTTGTGAGTGCGGGGACACCATTACACGCGTGCACTATACATAGGTCACTACCTATGTATAGCGTCACTATGGTAACTCTGAACATGGCCATGTAACATGTCTAAGATCCGGGTCTCTAGCACAGAACCCGGGTACTGCCAAACTGCCTTTCCGGGGTCTCCACTGCAGCTGCCCTCCTGGGGTCCAGGCAGCCCATGCCCAGGAAGCCAGAACAAAGGATTCCCTCTGAGAGAGGGTGTTACACCCTCTCCCTTTGGAAATAGGTGTGAAGGGCTGGGGAGGAGTAGCCTCCCCCAGCCTCTGGAAATGCTTTGATGGGCACAGATGCTGCCCATCTCTGCATAAGCCAGTCTACACCGGTTCAGGTATCCCCCAGCCCTGCTCTGGCGCGAAACTGGACAAAGGAAAGGGGAGTGACCACTCAGCACCTCCCAGGGGAGGTGCCCAGAGCTCCTCCAGTGTGTCCCAGACCTCTGCCATCTTGGAAACAGAGGTGTTGGGGGCACACTGGACTGCTCTGAGTGGCCAGTGCCAGCAGGTGACGTCAGAGGCTCCTTCTGATAGGCTCTTACCTCTCTTGGTAGCCAATCCTCCTAAACTGGTAGCCAAACCTATTTTTCTGGCTATTTAAGGTCTCTGCTTTGGGGAATTCTTCAGTTAACGAATGCAAGAGCTCACCAGAGTACCTCTGCATCTCCCTCTTCACCTTCTACCAAGGATCGACCGCTGACTGCTCCAGACGCCTGCAAAACCACAACAAAGTAGCAAGACGACTACCAGCAACATTGTAGCGCCTAATCCTGCCAGCTTTCTCGACTGTTTCCAGGTGGTGCATGCTCTGGGGGTAGCCTGCTTTCACCCTACACCAGAAGCTCCGAAGAAATCTCCTGTGGGTGGATGGAATCTTGCCCCTGCTAACGCAGGCACCAAAAGACTGCATCACTGGTCCTCTGGGTCCCCTCTCATCCTGACGAGCGTGGTCCCTGGAACACAGCAACTCTGTCCAATTGACTCGGACAGTCCAGTGACTCTTCAGTCCAAGTTTGGTGGAGGTAAGTCCTTGCCTCCCCACGCTAGACTTCAAAGCTGTGTACCGCGTGATTTGCAGCTGCTCTGGCTCCTGTGCACTCTTCCGGGGTTTCCGTCATGCAGAGCATGTCCTGGGTCCCCAGCACTTTGTCCTGCAGTGCACAACCTTCTGAGTTGTCCTTCGACGTCGTGGGACCCCCTTTTGTAACTTCGCATGGACTCTGGTTCACTCTTCTTCTAAGTGCCTGTTGGGGTACTTCTGCATGTGCTCCCTGCTTCTGTGAGGACTCTCTGAGTTGCTGAGCGCCCCCTCTGTCTCCTCCTCCAAAAGGCGACATCCTGGTCCTTCCTGGTCCTCAGCAGCACCCAAAAACCTCTACTGCGACCCTTGCAGCTAGCAAGACTTGTTTGTGCTATTTCTGCATGGGAATACCTCTGCAAGCTTCATCGCGACGTGGGACATCTGTCTTCCAAAGGAGAAGTTCCTAGTCCTCTTTTTTATTGCAGAACTCCAAGCTTCTTCCATCCAGAGGCACCTTCCTTGCACCTTCATCCAGGGTTTCCTGTGCTCTTGCCCCCCCTGGACACTGTTGCGACTATTGGACTTGGTCCCCTTGCCTTGCAGGTCCTCAGGTCTGGAAATCCGTTGTCAGTGCACTGCTGGTGTTTGCTCTTCCTGCAGAATCCCCCTATCACGACTATTGTGCTCTCTGGGGGTAGTAGGTGCACTTTACTCCTATTTTTCAGGGTCTTGCGTGGGGTATTTTTCTAACCCTCACTGTTTCTTTACAGTCCCAGCGACCCTCTAAAAGCTCACATAGGTCTGGGGTCCAATCGTGATTCGCATTCCACTTTTGGAGTATATGGTTTGTGTTGCCCCTATACCTATGCTTGCCTATTGCAACCTATTGTGATTCTACACTGTTTGCATTACTTTTCTTGCTCTTACTTACCTAATTTTGGTTTGTGTACATATAACTTGTGTATAGTATTTACCTTCTTACTGAGGGTACTCACTGAGATACTTTTGGCATATTGTCATAAAAATAAAGTACTTTTATATTTAGTAACTCTGTGTATTGTGTTTTTTTATGATATTGTGCATATGATATAAGTGGTATAGTAGGAGCTTTGCATGTCTCCTAGTTTAGCCTAAGCTGCTTTCCCATAGCTACCTTCTATCAGCCTAAGCTGCTAGAAACACCTCTTCTACACTAATAAGGGATAACTGGACCTGGCACGAGGTGTAAGTACCTCTGGTACCCACTACAAGCCAGGACATCCTCTACATTGGTTGTGCAGCAGTGGGATAAGTACTTGTAACTACTTACCACTTTGTCATTTTGTACTTTTCATAAGAGAATCATATACCAAAAAGTTCAGTGAATGTACACTTAACCAAAAAAGTTTGCTTTTCTTCTCTAAAACTTTTTACAAAGTTCTGAAAAGTTTCTTAAAACTTCTAAAAGTTTTCTAAAAGTTAGAAAAAGGTTTTTTCTCTGTGCTTTAAAAAGTTCAGAAACTTTTTCTCTCTTCTCACTATCTCTAAACATTTTGCTATCATGTCTGTGGTAGATTCTGCTCCCAAAACTGTCAATGCTACTTATGACATTTTGAATTACAAGAGCTTAAGGAGTCTCTGCTTAGATAGAGGTTTAGTTATAGGAAAGAACCCTACAAAAGAGTTTCTTTTCAACATGCTTATTGTAGATGATGAGAACCAAGCTGACCCATCAAATGAGAGGTTAAAACATGTAGAAACTTCTCAGTCTGATTCAGGAGAGTTCCCTGATAAGGGTGGGGAGGGTTCTGAACAGGGTCTGCCCCCTAGCAGGGCTCCTAGTAATGCTGGTAGTAATGGAGGTTCCCATCACAGTAGGGCATCCTTTATTCCTAGAAGCCAGGTTACCAGGGTCCAGACAGATAGGGACAGGTCCCCTCTGAAGTTTCCAATTTGTCTTCTGTGCCAAAGTATTCCCAACCCACCCACCCTGAGGATAACTTGTTAGAAAGGGAACCCAAAAAGTTGAGGGTTGAAGAGACCAGACTGAAGCTTAAACAGCAACAGCTGGCCTTAGATAGGGAATCCCTAGACATTGAGAAGGAAAGAAAGAGGTTGGGGTTAGGACCCCATGGTGGCAGCAGCAGTATTCCTGATAGTAATCCTGTTAGAGAGCATGATTCCAGGAATCTGCACAAGATAGTCCACCCTTACAAGGAGGGGGGTGACATCGACAAGTGGTTTGCTGCACTTTTGAGGGCCCGTATGGAACAGTTGGTCCCTCAAAGGCAGTGGGCTGCTATTTTGTGGCTATCTTTCACTGGAAAGGGTAGGGATAGGCTCCTTACTGTTAGAGAAAGTGAAGCTAACAACTACACAGTATTGAAGGATGCACTCTTGGATGGATTTAGCTTAACCACTGAACATTACAGGATTAAGTTCAGAGACACCAGAAAAGAGTCCTCTCAAGACTGGACAGATTTTGTGGACTGTTCAGTGAAGGCCTTGGAAGGGTGGTTACATGGCAGTAAGGTATCTGACTATGAAAGCCTGTATAATCTTATTCTGAGAGAGCATATTCTGAATAACTGTGTGTCTGACTTGTTGTACCAATACCTGGTGGACTCGGATCTGACCTCTTCCCAAGAATTGGGAAAGAAGGCAGACAAGTGGGTCAGAACAAGGGTGAACAGAAAAGTTCATACAGGGGGTGACAAGGATGGCAAGAAGAAGGATGGTAAGTCTTCTGACAAGGGTGGGGACAAAAGTAAGCATACTGAGTCTTCCTCAGGCCCACAAAAATCCTCTGGTGGGGTTGGTGGGTCCAAATCCTCTTCCAATAATCAACCTAAAAAGCCTTGGTGTTATTTGGGTAAAGTCAAAGGCCATTGGGCAACTGATTCCAGTTGTCCAAAGAAAAACACCAAACCTCCCACTACCACAACCTCTGCTGCAAATTCTAGTGAGCCTAGTAATAGCAGTGGAGGTGGGAAACCTACAAATAGCCAACCCAAGGGTGTCGCTGGGCTCACTATTGGCAATGTAGTTGGGGTTGGTCTTGTTAGGGAGACCACAGAGGCTGTTTTAGTCTCTGAAGGTGCCATTGATTTGTCCACCTTGGTTGCTTGTCCCCTTAATATGGATAAGTACAAGCAACTTCCCGTAATAAATGGTGTTGAGGTTCAGGCCTACAGAGACACAGGAGGCAGTGTAACTATGGTGATAGAGAAACTGGTCCACCATGAACAACACCTACTTGGTCAGCAGTACCAAGTGACAGATGCTCATAACAACACTCTTAGCCACACCATGGCTGTTGTGAATCTCAACTGGGGGGGGGGTTACTGGTCCAAAGAAAGTTGCGGTTGCCTCAGATTTACCTGTAGACTGTCTACTAGGGAATGATTTAGAGACATCAGCGTGGGCGAAGTGGAGTTGGAGGCTCATGCTGCAATGCTGGGCATTCCTGGGCATATTTTTGCTTTAACCAGGGCTCAGGCCAAAAAGCAAAAAGGACAGGATAACTTGGATCCTGGAACAATGTACCAAGTGCTCCCTAAAGCTAGGGGTAGCAAGGGTAAATCCCTACCCACTATCCCTCCCTCTACAGATGATTCCCCTTCTGAGGAAGAGGAATTTCCTCCCTGTGCAGAACCTTCACCAGATGAGCTGGCAGCAGACACTGCTGAGCTTTTGGGTGGAGGAGGGCCTGCCAGGGAAGAGCTGAGTGTGGCACAGCAAACCTGTCCCACATTAGAGGGTCTCAGACAGCAAGCTGTCAAACAGCAAAATGGGGATGTCAGTGACAGCCATTGAGTTTACTGGGAGGACAACCTCTTGTACACAGAGGCAAGGGAACCAAAACCTTGAGCAGCCAGGAGATTGGTCATTCCCCTGCAGTACAGAGAGTTCCTCCTAACTCTTGCACATGACATTCCTTTGGCTGGGCATTTGGGCCAGATCAAAACATGGGAAACACTTGTCCCCTTGTTTCACTGGCCTAGGATGTCAGAGGACACTAAAGATTTGTGCAAGTCTTGTGTGACCTGCCAAGCCAGTGGCAAGACTGGTGGCACTCCAAAGGCCCCCCTAATCCCACTTCCAGTGGTTGGGGTGCCCTTTGAAAGGGTAGGGGTTGACATAGTTGCCCCCCTTGACCCTCCAACTGCTTCAGGCAATAGGTTTATCTTGGTGGTTGTGGGCCATGCCACAAGATATCCTGAAGCAATTCCTCTAAGGACCACTAAAGCCCCTGCAGTGGCAAAGGCCCTCCTGGGAATCTTTTCCAGGGTGGGTTTCCCTAAAGAGGTAGTATCAGACAGACATAGCAACTTCATGCCTGCAAACTTGAAAGCAATGTGGAAGGAGTGTGGTGTTACCTACAAGTTCACCACTCCTTACCATCCACAGACTAATGGACTGGTAGAGAGGTTTAATAAAACTCTCAAAGGTATGATAATGGGACTCCCTGAAAAACTCAGGAGGAGATGGGATGTCCTGTTACCTTGCCTCCTTTTTGCTTACAGCGAGGTACCCCAGAAAGGAGTGCTCTTCAGCCCCTTTGAACTCCTCTTTGGGCACCCTGTAAGAGGTCCACTCACTCATGTGAAGGAGTGTTGGGAACAACCTTTAAAAGCTCCTAAACAGGACATAGTGGATTAAGTACTTGGCCTAAGATCCAGAATGGCTGAGTACATGAAAAAGCCCAGTAAAAACCTTCAGGCCAGCCAGGAGCTGCAAAAGCAATGGCATGACCAGAAGGCTGTTCTGATCCAGTACCAACCAGGACAGAAGGTGTGGGTATTGGAGCATGTGGCCCCAAGAGCACTCCAAGACAAATGGAGTGGACCCCATCCAATTGTTGAGAAAAAGGGTGAAGTTACCTATTTGGTAGACCAGGGCACTGCCAGGAGTCCCCTTAGGGTGATTCATGTCAACCACCTAAAACCCTACTATGACAGGGCTGATCTCACCCTGCTCATGGCAACAGATGAGGTTTTGTGTAGACTACAGAGGTCTCAATCAGGTAACAAAAACTGATGCTCACCCTATACCCAGGGCAGATGAGCTCATTGATACACTGGCATCTGCCAAGTATCTAAGCACCTTTGATTTGACTGCAGGGTATTGGCAGATCAAATTGGCAGAAGATGCTAAACCAAAAACTGCATTTTCAACTATAGGAGGGCACTACCAATTTACAGTGATGCCCTTTGGTTTGAAAAATGCACCTGCCACTTTTCAGAGGTTGGTGAACACAGTCCTGCAAGGGTGGGAGGCTTTCAGTGCAGCATATCTTGATGATATTGCTGTTTTTAGCTCCACCTGGGATGAGCACCTGGTCCACCTTTGGAAAGTTTTGGAGGCCCTGCAAAAGGTAGGCCTCACTATCAATGCCTCAAAGTGCCAGATAGGGCAGGGTAAGGTGGTTTATCTGGGACACCTGGTAGGTGGAGAACAGATTGCACCACTACAGGGGAAAATCCAGACAATCATGGATTAGGTTCCCCCTACAACTCAGACCCAGGTGAGAGCCTGTTTAGGCCTCACAGGGTATTACAGAAGATTCATTAAAAACTATGGCTCCATAGCAGCCCCTCTTAATGATCTCACAAGTAAGAAAATGCCTAAAAAGATGTTATGGACAGCTAGCTGTCAGAAAGCTTTTGAGGAGCTCAAACAGGCCATGTGCTCTGCACCTGTCCTAAAAAGCCCATGTTACTCCAAGAAATTCATTGTTCAAATTGATGCATCTGAATTAGGGGTAGGGGCAGTCTTATCACAACTGAATTCTGAGGGCCAGGATCAACCAGTTGCTTTTATCAGCAGAAGGTTGACCCCTAGAGAAAAGCGTTGGTCTGCCATAGAGAGGGAGGCCATTGCTGTAGTCTGGGCACTGAAAAAGTTGAGGCCATACCTGTTTGGCACTAACTTTATTGTTCAGACAGACCACAAACCTCTACTTTGGCTAAAACAAATGAAAGGTGAAAACCCTAAATTGTTGAGGTGGTCCATATCTCTACAGGGAATGGACTATACAGTGGAACATAGACCTGGGAGTACCCACTCCAATGCAGATGGACTCTCCAGATATTTCCACTTAGACAATGAAGACTCATCAGGTCATGGCTAGTCTTTTTGCCCTCGTTTGGGGGGGGTTGTGTAGGAAAGTACCATCTTGCCTGGCATGTTACCCCCATATTTCACTGTATGTATGTTGTTTTAGCCCTTGTGTCACTGGGACCCTGCCAGGCAGGGCCCCAGTGCTCATAGTATGTGCCCTGTATGTGTTCCCTGTGTGATGACTAACTGTCTCACTGAGGCTCTGCTAACCAGAACCTCAGTGGTTATGCTCTCTCTGCTTTCCACATTTGTCACTAACAGGCTAGTGACTAAATTTACCAATTCACATTGGCATACTGGTACACCCATATAATTCCCTTGTATATGGTACTGAGGTACCCAGGGTATTGGGGTTCCAGGAGATCCCTATGGGCTGCAGCATTTCTTTTGCCACCCATAGGGAGCTCTGACAATTCTTACACAGGCCTGCCACTGCAGCCTGCATGAAATAACGTCCATGTTATTTCACAGCCATTTATCACTGCACATAAGTAACTTATAAGTCACCTGTATGTCTAACCTTCACCTGGTGAAGGTTGGGTGCAAAGTTACTTAGTGTGTGGGCACCCTGGCACTAGCCAAGGTTCCCCCACATCGTTCAGGGCAAATTCCCCAGACTTTGTGAGTGCAGGGACACCATTACACGCGTACACTATACATAGGTCACTACCTATGTATAGCGTCACAATGGTAACTCCGAACATGGCCATGTAACATGTCTAAGATCATGGAATTGTCACCCCAATATCATTCTGGTATTGGGGGAACAATTCCATGATCCCCCGGGTCTCTAGCACAGAACCCAGGTACTGCCAAACTGCCTTTCCGGGGTCTCCACTGCAGATGCTGCTGCTGCCAACCTGTGAGACAGGTTTCTGCCCTCCTGGGGTCCAGGCAGCCCTGGCCCAGGAAGGCAAAACAAAGGATTTCCTCTGAGAGAGGGTGTTACACCCTCTCCCTTTGGAAATAGGTGTGAAGGGCTGGGGAGGAGTAGCCTCCCCCAGCCTCTGGAAATGCTTTGATGGGCACAGATGCTGCCCATCTCTGCATAAGCCAGTCTACACCGGTTCAGGGATCCCCCAGCCCTGCTCTGGTGCGAAACTGGACAAAGTAAAGGGGAGTGACCACTCCCCTGACCAGTACCTCCCAGGGGAGGTGCCCAGAGCTCCTCCAGTGTGTCCCAGACCTCTGCCATCTTGGAAACAGAGGTGTTGGGGGCACACTGGACTGCTCTGAGTGGCCAGTGCCAGCAGGTGACATCAGAGGCTCCTTCTGATAGGCTCTTACTTCTCTTGGTAGCCAATCCTCCTAACCTGGTAGCCAAACCTCCTTTTCTGGCTATTTAGGGTCTCTGCTTTGGGGAATTCTTCAGATAACGAATGCAAGAGCTCACCAGAGTTCCTCTGCATCTCCCTCTTCACCTTCTACCAAGGATCGACCGCTGACTGCTCCAGGACGCCTGCAAAACCGCAACAAAGTAGCAAGATGACTACCAGCAACATTGTAGCGCCTAATCCTGCCTGCTTTCTCGACTGTTTCCAGGTGGTGCATACTCTGGGGTAACCTGCCTTCACCCTGCACCAGAAGCTCCGAAGAAACCTCCTGTGGGTCGACGGGATCTTCCCCCTGCTAACGCAGGCACCGAAAGACTGCATCACTGGTCCTCTGGGTCCCCTCTCATCCTGACGAGCGTGGTCCCTGGAACACAGCAACTCTGTCCAAGTGACTCCCACAGTCCAGTGACTCTTCAGTCCAAGTTTGGTGGAGGTAAGTCCTTGCCTCCCCACGCTAGACTGCAAAGCTGTATACCGCGTGATTTGCAGCTGCTCCGGTTCCTGTGCACTCTTCCAGGATTTCCTTTGTGCACAGTCTAGCCTGGGTCCCCAGCACTCTGTCCTGCAGTGCACAACCTTCTGAGTTGTCCTCCGACGTCGTGGGACCCCCTTTTGTAACTTTGCATGGACTCCAGTTCACTCTTCTTCTAAGTGCCTGCTGGGGTACTTCTGCAGGTGCTGTCTGCTTCTGTGAGGGCTCTCTGAGTTGCTGAGCACACCCTCTGTCTCCTCCTCCAAAAGGCGACATCCTGGTCCTTCCTGGTCCTCAGCAGCACCCAAAAACCTCTACCGCAACCCTTGCAGCTTGCAAGGCTTGATTGTAGTATTTCTGCGTGGGAAGACCTCTGCAAGCTTTATCACAACGTGGGACATCTGTCTTCCAAAGGAGAAGTTCCTAGTCCTCTTCTTTCTTGCAGAACACCAAGCTTCTTCCATCCAGAGGCAGCTTCCTTGCACCTTCATCCGGAGTTTCCTGGGCTCCTGCCCCCCCTGGACACTGTCGCGACTATTGGACTTGGCCCCCTTGCCTTGCAGGTCCTCAGGTCTGGAAATCTGTTGTCAGTGCACTGCTGGTGTTTGTTCTTCCTGCAGAATCCCCCTATCACGACTATTGTGCTCTCTGGGGGTAGTTGGTGCACTTTACTCCTACTTTTCAGGGTCTTGAGGTAGGGTATTTTTCTAACCCTCACTGTTTCCTTACAGTCCCAGCGACCCTCTACAAGCTCACATAGGTCTGGGGTCCAATCGTGATTTGCATTCCACTTTTGGAGTATATGGTTTGTGTTGCCCTTATACCTATGCTTGCCTGTTGCAACCTATTGTAATTCTATACTGTTTGCATTACTTTTCTTGCTCTTACTTACCTAATTTTGGTTTGTGTACATATAACTTGTGTATAGTACTTACCTTCTTACTAAGGGTACTCACTGAGATACTTTTGGCACATTGTCATAAAAATAAAGTACCTATATTTTTAGTTACTCTGTGTATTGTGTTTTCTTATGATATTGTGTATATGATATAAGTGGTATAGTAGGAGCTTTGCATGTCTCCTAGTTCAGCCTAAACTGCTTTGCCATAGCTACCTTCTATCAGCCTAAGCTGCTAGAAACACCTCTTCTACACTAATAAGGGATAACTGGACCTGGCACAAGTTGTAAGTACCTCTGGTACCCACTACAAGCCAGGCCAGCCTCCTACAGACGTGCAAAAGGATTCAAGAGTCAGGTATGGAACACCTCAGGGATAGTCGGTCAAGATAGCAAGGAGTTAAAAACCATCAGTACCAAGGACGAGTCACCCAACAAAAAACATGGCAGAATGGGGTCTAAGGATGAATTTGCTCTCAGCAGGCATTAAAAGTGCCAAAAACAATGCTGCATGGAAATCTGTTAGATTTCCTTGTGCCTTTTGTTTGGTCCCCCTAACGGGGAATGCCCCCTTTTGAATACATTATTCCTGGCGCAGGCATAATGCAGCGCAAAGGGTTACAAAGTGGCATAATGAATGAATTGCAGCACTTTGTAAATATGGCGCAGTGTTTTTGGCCTTCTAACGCAACATAAGCCTGAAAAAATGATGCTAATGTGGAGTTAGAATGGCACTAGGGACTCTTAAATATGCCCCTAAGAGTCAACCCAACCTATTTAGTAAAAAGTCACAAAACAAGGCAAGTGTAAGATTTAACATAAGCATTAATGTTAGGGATAATGTTAGAGGCAGTGACACGGTACTACTGTAGACTTCAAAGTAAGAAAGTACAATTAAAAGTCATTGTAATGTTGAGCGTTGGGGGATCGCAGCAACTGCAAATCGAAGCGATGAAGAAGTGGCAATGTCGAAATTAATGTCCTTGTAAGTAGTAGCATATTCGGTGTCAATAGTAGATACTTACCTACATGCTTTGCTGCCAAATCCATTTGGGCCATCAAGCATCATGCCTTCGCATTAAACCCTTCGTACCCGATCGAAGAATTGCAGAGGTGGTGTATTTCTGTGCATACCATTGCTACCCATTTGACTAAATGTGATGTGCCACTTGGACCCACGTGCACGGCCAGTAGCGTAACGTGAGTGGGTGTGTGTGCCTTATGTGTGCGTGGTACTGTAGTGTGACTGCATTAATGCTGGGTGTGCGTGTGTGTTTTCATGTGAGTGCACCCTAATCCGTGTTTTTGTCAGTGTACGTTACAGTTGTGTGCGTGTAGAAATGCAGTTTCATGTGGCCCCACAGAAGCATGCGTAAAGGTGGCCCCCAACGGCAGCCCGCTGGCTCTGTCCGAGGAGTTATAGCGTCACTCGTGCACTCGGGAGTAAAACAACCCCATCGTTCCCTGTCTGTCAGAAGAGGGGTTTACTCTGCCATGCCGGAGCAGCAATTTGTTCTCGATCCCAGTAATATCACTTCTCGCTCAACTAATAAAGCTTGTTAAATCTTTTCCCAAATCCGCGCTAAAATTAATCGGAAAGCTTCTGTGCTGTCTATTTTAACCTCAAGAGTTTTTAGATGACTAATGACCGCCTCTGCTGGGCGAGTGCTCTGCCGAGTTGCTTTTACAAGAAATGAATCCCGTCATTGGATAAAGCAGAATATGAGCGCAGGGGATATATAAATAATGGTAAAACACACACAAAAACATTTATTCACTATTCTTATCAGTCCATGGACATGTTTTTAACGACACTCGTTGTCAAGTACCGTAAAGCTGAATTATTTATGGGTTCTCGGACGTCTTTTATGTTGCCTGAACTCCGGTTTGGAATCTGGATCTGCTTTGTACTGTTTTATGAGCAGCGCACCTTCATCCCGGCTGGCTTGGACGGTGACGTCTTGAGTTATTCTCCCATGTCAGAGGAGCCCCTCAGATGTCAGAGATCCTCTGCAACCAAAGGATGTGGAGTAACAAAGAGCTTCCTGGGTTGCACCAAGTGAGCAGCCTACCGATGCACAGCTGCAATCATTTACAGCGGTCAACATCTGGCATGAAAACTGCCAACCGTGCTGTGCAGTTACGAAAAAAAGACTGGACATATTTCAGTTTATATCAATGCAAGAAGCAAAAAAGTGTCAGGTACAATTTCATTAAGGGTGAATAAATTCGGCTTTTATACGTTCTGTCTAAACAATCAATATAATAATTGAAAGGATGCTAAGAATCCGGTATACAAAGAAAGTTTGTTTTTTCATTAGATTGGTCAGGTTTCCAAAACGCTTGCATCGAGGTTGATGGGCTCTTTGGACCCAGTAAAGTGTGTGGGAAAACACATTCAATCAAATTTCAATTAATACAAAAACAAATTTAAACACCATAACCAATTTGCCCATGAAAACAAAACTCCAATCAATGAAAAATTTCAAAACTTTATTACAACCACAAAGCCAGTCAAGTAAAGAGTGAATAAAGTAAATGAAAACCATAGGCTCACCATTCAGTGAAACAAGTTTAATCTACTCAACATCAATACCATTAAACATTCCAAAATATTTACACACACAAGCAATAATAATATTTGTGCAACAGATAGCATATATACATTCATATAGAAAATAAAAACAACTACAAATACACTGAAAAAACTTTGAAACATTACCAATTCAATAAACAGAAAAAGTAAACAATAACAAAACAAGTTTTTCAAAAAATATCTTAAAATAACATACATTTCTATATATAAAAAAATATAAAATTAAATACATCAATACATAATAACAACTATATATTTAAACAATAATAATGAAACTACTACATTTTAGAAATAATAAATATACTATTACCACTCCAGTGGGTGCAACAGTAGGGAAAGTGTTAGACTGATATTGGGTAAAGTTTACCATTACCACTCAAGGCTGTGCAATAGCAGGGAAAGTGTTGGACTCAGTAGGGGTAAAATGTATTATTCCCACTACAATCTGTGCAACATTATGGAAAGTGTCGGACTAAGGAAGGGTAAAATTTACTATACCCACTCCAGTCAGCACAACAGTAGCGAAAGCATTGAACTCAGGCGGGGTAAAATGAACTATTCCCACTCCAGTCAGTGCAACAGTAGAGAAAGCAGTGGACTCAGGAGGAGTAAAATTTACTATCCCCACTTCAGTTGGTGCAACAGTAGGGAATTTGATGGACTTGGGAGGGGTAAAATTCACTATTCTCAGTCCAGTCTGTGCAAAAGTAGGGAAAGCATTGGACTCTTGAGGGGTGAACTGTATTATTCCCACTCCAGTCGGTGCAACAGTAAGGAAAGAGCTGGGCTGAGGAGGGGTAAAATTGACTATTCTGATTCCAGTCAGCGCAACAGTAGGGAAAGCGTTGGACTTAGGAGGGGAAAAACTTACTATTTCCACTCCAGTGCAACAGTAGGGAAGATGTTGGACTGCACAGGGGTAAAATGTACTATTCCCACTCCAGTCAGTGCAACAGTAGGAAAAGCATTGGATTCAAGACAGGTAAAAGTTACTATTCCCACTCCAGTGCATGCAGCAGTAGGGAAAGTACTCACTTCAAACACATACATGTATTAGTAAAACTATATCAACTATTAATATGAAAATTATATATATATATATATATATATATACATTTGAAAACAAATAATTTACATAATTATATTTTTTAATAACTAATACCAAATAAAAATGCTAATAATTATGTAATTAAATCCCCACTCTATCCTCCCACATACCTAGCAGTCCAAATTTAAATGATCATTAAAATAAAAGATTATAACCCAATAAATATATTAAATAAAATAATGAATTATAAATTACTAATTAGTTGGTAATTAATTAGTACTTAATTAACTTCCTGCCTGATCTCACTAAAAACACAATACAAACCTAATACATACCAATATATATTTTTAAAATAATTTACATACCTATCAATGAATGACATATTCTAATCAAAATTAATTATGAATTAAAATGTAATATTTACTTAATTTCTCACCCTATAGCCATACAAACCCAAAAACCCATGCCTAAAACATAACTTAAAAAATATTATATTTACACAATTTACATACATTGTAGCGGATACAATGCAGTTCGAAGATATGGAAACGCTGCAGGTTGTATCCGACCGCGCGGCTGTTTCCCGAACCTAAATTTGAACTAAGATAGTAACCGAGAGATACGGACGGAGATTATCTCGGTATAGGAATTGTTTTTGGACTGATTATATGGCATTAAGACTTTTCACCTAATTATTGAGATTTTTCAACTTCTTAATCCAATGGAAATGAAGCCCTGATGAAGTCCTCAAGAGAGAAACTTCTCAGAGGATGAAACACGTGTTGGCTGTTCTTGTGGAGAACAATAGAATACTATGAATTAAACTGGACTCTGAGACAAACACAAGTTTGTCGTAATTTCACCAAGGAGATTGGACATTTGAACTTACTTCTAATTTGATATCATGAGTGCTCTGACATCTGTTTTTTTGCTGTTTTGTTTCCCTTGAGACATTGGAGGACTAAGGAAGATCCTCTTGTCAGAAGCACCGTGCCATGAACGGAATGTGTTTGATTTTAATGGACGTTCTGTGAGCGCCCTAATCCTATGAATTTCTTCCTAACCGGCACTGTTTTGACAATTTACATAATTAATTAGCAATTAAATATTTAATAATTAATTCATAAATAATTATGTCAGTTATTACCTGATTAACTTCCGACCCTATGCCTCAACAAACTCAACAACCTGCACCTAAAATATAACTTAAAAAAATTATATGTACACATTTACATAATCGATTATCAATGAAATAATGAATATTACTTTACAAATAATTATTCTTTAATTATCCTTAATTAACTTCCCACCCTGCACCCCTACAAATCTCACAACCAGCTACAACAGTATAAATTACTGTTAACAATAAGATTAAAATTATAAATAATTAAAAATTACAAACTATTTTTAAAAACATTGAAAACAATTATACAAACAATTTATAACATAGAATTATTATATTGTTTAAATACATAAAGCTAATTAAAAAACAATATTTTTCACAACTATGTTATTGTAAACTATATTAACAACAACAAAATTCTTGAAAACCATATTACTAACCTTAAAGAAAATCAATATTTTCGTCAACGATATACCTGCATCACGATATTTCTGGGACACAATATTAAAATCTTGATATTATTGTCACTCCCATATTGTCCATAGTTATGACTCAATATTTTGTCCAAATACCAAAGTAGTCCTACTTTACATACTCCAAAATGCTTTTCTGTTTAAACTCCTGACAACACTTCTCAAATAGGCCATGTGGGAGTAACATTCAGCCACAGCAGTGAAGATGTCAACAAGAGATGCTGAAGGGAAGAATTCCAGGTTTCCAGCAAGGTACCTCTTGCAATTTTTGAACCTGTTGCAGGCATTTTCATGTTTATGTTAATATGTTTAAACACTGCATCTTACAGGAGAGTATTCCATCATTGCTAAATGTTTGGGCCCTGGGTGTTTGTTTGCTTCCATGCCTCTTTGATTGGTTGGAGCTTTTTATTCCTGGAAGTGCAGCGTGAGGGGACCATCACAGATCACCTAAGGGCCATATTTATACTTTTTGATGCAAAACTGCGCGAACGCAATTTTGGATCAAAAACTTTAACACGGGCAAACGCCATTTCTTTGCACCAACCGAGCGTCAAATTTATACTTTGACGCACGGTGGCGCAAAGCATAGGTTAGAGTATTTTTTTTTTTACTCTAACCATTGTGCCATATCGTAAAGCAAAACGACATTAACGTGCAGAAAATTACTCTAATCTGGTTTGCAACATCACAAACCGGATATGCGCAATTTTTCTCCGCATTAGCGTCAAAGCACCGCAAACGCAGCAAACAGTGCTAAGGAGCCCCAAAATGGATCCCAGAAGCCAGGAGAGACCCCAGGGAGACTCCAATCGACCAAAAACCAGCCAAGAGGACACAGACAAGACCCAGGAGAGGGAGAAGAAGAAAAGGAAGTGTTGTTTCAGTGCAGAGGAGCATGAAATACTGGTCAGAGAGGTGACGGAGCACAAGCATCAACTTTTTGTTACCTCAAAATTGCCAATTGGGAGGAGAGAGGCAATTTGGCAACAAATTGTTCACAAGATCAACAGTGTGGCAGAGGTCCGGAGAACAGTCAAGGAGTGCAAGAAACGCTGGCATGACTGCAAGCGCAGGACGAAGGAAAAAATGGAAAGGAACAGGAAGGCAGCACTGCAGACTGGAGGTGGGAGTCTAGCACCGCTGGAGGCCCTGGTCGAGATGGAAGAGGTGGTGGTAGCCATCATCCCAGAGGAGATCGTCACATGAATCGCAGGACAGGACAGAGCAGACTACCAAGAAACAACACATATGCAGGGTAAGTTGCATGGGGGATTAAAATGCCTAAATGTTAACTGCAAGCAGGGGTAGGTACAAACCTACTACACAATGCATATCAGCCATGGAAATCAGGCTGTGGAAAGGGCAAAGGGGCATCGCACGGGTGCATGGGCTGTGCAGGGGAATCAAGGGGCACAGCACAACAACCTTTGCATGGGGGTTTTCTGCCATGCCAAGGCTGTTGGAAAGGCAAAGCCAGACCAGGAGGATAGGGTAGAATGTAAAACAGGGCTGCTGTCACAGGACAGCTGGTATTGTCACACCGTGAACTAGGGGACAATGTCCATTCTCAGGCCATTTCCGCAAGTGGCATTTACCATTGACAACAGTTGCCACTACCACCTGTGCTGTGTGTGCTGGTCAAGTAGCAAATGGCAGTTAGGTGCCCATGGAACAAACACACCCAAAATAGAGGGTTCAGGATGAAGACGTGATCACTCTCCTTCAATTCCTAAAAAAGTGCAAATCCTGTCAAATGCTCATGTCTATAGGTGCAATAAACATCATGTATTGTTACTTACATTATGAAGTCCACAGCAGTAATGTCATACCCATGCTGCTCATTCCAGGGTCTACCCTGTGCCTGTGTTACAATAGCTGCAATGCCACCTCACAACATCTCATCTGTCATACTGCAAAGACTACAGCATTGAGGGGGAGGACATATGTGTCTAGCTATCGAAACACACCCGCACAGTCATAAGAGGAAATGGAACACTGCCAGGCCCATCAGTGCAATCCAATGAAGCAAACATTGGCAAACATCAACATGACACACTACCAATGCTGACACCTGTATCATGTCATGCCAATGTAATACATGGTAAGTGCTAGGTCTCAGCAACATATAGGTGTATGTGAAATATCAGAGACTGGGTCAGTCCTACATAGTTATGTGTGGTGCAAGTGGCATCAGAACACCCACAGGCATTGCAAGGCCTCACCATGCTAATGGAAGTAGAGGGAGGGTTGAGTAGGACAAGAAGGTGGCAAGGCACTATTTGGACAGAACCTACACCTAGAGGATGTGACGCAGACAATTCTGCAAACTGCCCACACTACATGTGACATGCAGGTGGGGCATAGGACTGTGAGAATGCTAATATTAATGAAAGGAACAATGAACAGGAACCAAGATTACAATGTTTCACTAATAGGAAGTCAGTGATGTCACATTACAACTGCCACAACACAGACACACTAATTGTATAATATCTCATTGCAGAGGACGATGGCTCTCCTGTGGATATGCCTGTCCTGGACTAGCCTGATGACAAGGATGACGAGCTGACAACCATTAGCCAGCAAACCCGCCAAGATGTCCTTGGAACCCTCCAGACCCCACCTTCAGTCGCAAGGAGGAGTATAGATGTAGCAGCCATCACAGATGACCCACCCACCACCCCAGTAGTACGACCTGCCAGCTCCAACACAGCTGAGGACTTTGATGACACTGGTACCACCTTTGAGAGGACAGTAGTGGGAGTACAGCGGGAGCTAGCCAAGGAGGTGCGCAAATGTCCCTCACCACTGCACTTGTGTTGGTCCATAATAGAAGGCGTCACAGTAATGGACTTACAATCCTGGACTATGTAAATATTGCACTACAGCACTTTAAAATAAACAGCACCTACAGAACCACTTTGTCTCTGTGTAATGTGACACATCAACTGTGTAGGAGATTTGTGATGCATGTAACATGTCAATGGCCACAGAATGTCAACACAATAGTGCAGAAAGAATGTGGGCTGATATCTATGCACAAGGGTCTGGATTTTATCATCATCTGTGCTGCCTTAGGCTTATTTCTGAAGTTAAAGCATCACAAACAGTATAATGCTGTGTAGAAATGTATATGTCAGGTCCAAAATATCTACAAGATGAAACTCAATGTGGCCCACATTCCGTACAAGACAATCATTATGTATGTGACATATGACTCAAAACTTTATTCCCACACCATACAGCAGGAATGGATGTGTACGAGTGTATGGACAATAATGTCACCTGGGAGTACAATGTAATAAATAATAGGTGTGATGTATGTATACTGAACTTCATAACATTATGACACCACTCAGTTTATCTGAGTTCACATGAACCTCAGGCTGCAGGCAGACGTCCCACAGTGCCCAAGATTCCAACACAGGACTCAAACGATGATAGTTTTAAAATCACACCAACCTTTGCAACACATTGGGAACCATAGTTACCTTGAGTGCTGGATTCAATGGAAGGCAGATGCATAGAGAAGTAGCTTTGTTGTAGCTGCAATGTGACAGCTCATTTGGAAGTGGGAATAACCATGTCAAGAATGGGATGTGGATGCAGGATGGAACACACAGGCAAACACAAATTTGACACTGTACACTCATGCAAAGGCCCTGATCCCCAAGCATATGACACATACTGTAAAGGAGTACATCAAACTTTATTATATATATATATATATATATGAAAGGAAATTTAAACTATGGCAAACACCTAAACTAACCTAACCTATCCTAACTATACATTGCCCACAACCAGCCCTAACTACCCTAAGCTAAACTTACTTACCACATGTAACTAAACACTCTAAACATCAACCCCCCTTATATGACGGGACATGAGTAGGTCAACATATACTAAACTAAACACATACTAACTAATCCTATACAAATATATTTTTTTTTTATTTTTTTTTTATAATACACGTAAACCCCAACATCAACCCCCTCCCACAAAAAAATTTAATAATATAACATCCCCCACCCCAACCCACTTATCCTAACTAAACTAACAGCCTACTCTAACCTAACACTAAGCCCCCTAAACCCACTAAATAAAGTTAAGAGGAAAGAGGAGGGAGGGGACAGAATTGGGGGTGAGGATCAATAATTTCAAAGATTGGCCCTCCTCAGGATTTTCTTTATCGCTCGCAGTCTCCTGCTGTTGGGGGCCACCTCCTGCTTTAGAGTGTCCATGCAGCGCAACATATGTTACATGTCACGCTGGAGGTTTCAGAAATCTGCCATGTCCATTACTCCAGCTGTGGTGGTCTGTGTAGCACTTGATGTGCTGGTGCCGTGGTTGGAAGTGGAGGTACAGAAGGTGCTGCTGTTGGGCCTTGTGCTGACGAGGTTGAGGGACCAGCTGGAGTGGCTGTCATCCCAGTGTTTACTGTGCTTTGAGTTGGTGTGGTGGTGGCAGTTGTGGCCAATGCTGGCCACCCTTGGCTAAATGCCCTCCATGCCACTGTGGCTCTCTCATGACGATAACGCCTAGCCATCATACGGAACCCAGCCTCCACATTGAGGATGTGTTGGTACCGCACTGCCCACCTCTGAAATTCAAAGATTTCATGTGCATTCATGTGGGCAGCTGTGAAAATAGAGACAGGCAAACATTAGTGACATCATTGTGTGATACATGTACAGATGATAATCTGACACTTCCTCACAAATAGCACATGCAGGCCAAATCACAGTACAGAGGATAGAATGTCCCTGAGGAATGACATGCTAACACAGCCTGCACATCAACTATCTAACAGCACAGCAATGCACAACAAGGTGTGTACTTAATTAAATGATCTGTGCATATTTGTAGTGCTATTCGTCACATAACAAATGCTGCAAGTACTCAACATGTGCCAGGCCAACTAATCCCTATCTTCTGGATCTAATTTAAGGCACACAAGACCTGTGATTTGTATATGGAACTGACAGGATGGTATGCAGTTGGTAATCATAAGGGGACATTGTAGTTTGGCACACATGAATGCTTGAATTACGTGTTTGTCATCTACATTGTGACCATCAAACCTAGCTACACATATTTTCTCCACTAACCCTGTGACAAAAGGGGGATGGGCATGCAATACATATTTTAAACCATCAAGGACAACCACAAAGCTTTGTCCAGATGTACATGGATTTAGTCAGTCTACCACGGGTAAGGAGGCCTGCTAACTAGGATTGAGTCAACCATTGGACAATCACATTTAAATTCCTGTATTTGTGGACAACGATCAACATCAGGTCTCACTGACACATTTCCTAAATCAACCACATTGATGCAAGCACCCATCTGGCCTTGACCTGCATGCACGCCTATGACATTTCACTCAAGTGCCACGTAAATGAGTACAACATGTGGAGCTAAATGCTGCGGGACAGTCACCCATACAGTCCTACATGTTCATTACTTTACAGGGATGCGCAAGTTGGTGTGTAAAACTGATGCATCACTGTTCTGTGTGAATTAGGGTATGACTTGCTGACTAAATTATGACACTGCCCACCTCCAAATCACTTTTTGGCATTCATGTGGCAACAAATCACCTTGTTCACCTGCCCATGCCTATTGCGCAGCACTCAACTCCCACTATATGACTCTCTGCCAGTGAATGTCTAACTCTTCCATGGAACACTATGTCAACGTCCAATCAAGTCACATATCAGATCACGTGTCAGCTCATCATTTCTTGCAATGAGTCCAACACACAGGACTCAATCCCACAACAGCTGCAAACACAACACAGGACAAGCATTTTAACACTTACTGGATATGTCTGGATCCTAGAATCGAGCCACTTCACCTATTGTGTAGGGAGCTGGTCCACCTGTAAAACATGGAAGGATGATATGTGCTCATTGTCTGCTCACTGTACAAAAGTTGGAACAACAACTCACTGTATGTGATATTTTCTATGATAGAGCTGCACATCAGGCATGTAGACACCCCAACAGACATACCACTGCAAACATGCATTGACACTGTCACTCCAGTGAGTGATAGACACACATATGCACACATGCCCTGGCCCTAACAATCATGTGGTGCCAAACATGATTACTCAATCTTGTGCTTAATACATTCCAGATGGTACTCCATTTCATCTTTTGTATTTGGGAGACAAATGCAAGGCCACATTCCTGGTGCACTGCAATATCTGTGACTCAGGTATTGTGGCTTGTGCATCAAGGGACAATGAGTAACTGTGTGATGGTCATGTTGAAAATGCGCCTCAGGTGGAACAGCACCTTTGCCAACCTCAACCTTCTTGCCTCCGTGTGATACCCCTGTGTCACACGGCCCCCAGCCTCCAACATCAGGGGGAGGAAGTGGCACAGCAGCCACACAAATGCCCCTAGCTCCTCCTCACCCATTCGCCCCAGCCGTGGCCTTCCCGACATCACATCAAAACTACCAATCAAAAGTAAAGAGGGAAAAACAGGGAAAGAAGGTAGAAAAAGGAAACTTATCTAACCCACAAACAGCCCAACACAACACTACCCACCTAGTACTACCCACAAACAGACTCCCAACAGTACAAAGACAAATCTAATACAATAAATGACACAAATACACTTACACAGGATACAAAATACACTTACCAAACACCAAAAGACAACATAAAGGGCACACAGGAGACAAATTCACAATATTCACAGAGAGACAAGTCAAAACACAGCCACACAGTCTAGAATAATCACAGACTGCAAAGTGAAAGTGAAAGTACACCTACTGTACCATTTTTGAAAACAGGATATCCCATTACATCAATTCCTGTCTCATTTGCGGCCCGTTTTTTGTCTTGTGTGTACATTTTTGACACTTACAGGGTTTGCGTCAATATTATTTGATGCATATGTGTTAAAATCTCATGCATTCATGGATCAATACATTTTCGATGGATATCTGCATGCCTGGGGTGTGCTGATGGTATTAACGCTAGGGACCAATTGATGTATAATGTGCGTGGAAATCATTGTGTGACGCATATGCGTCACAAATTCTGCCTTAAACTGTGTTTGAGTCATTTTTCTAATTTCAACATGCATGCAGCCTATAACTAGACAAAGATAGGATGGTATGACCTGCAGTGTGTGTTCTGGTGTTTGGGCACTCATGTTGTTATGCAGGATTAGCTCTCTTAACTGACGCAACAGCAGCACAAACTTTGGAAATTAAATTGGATTTTTCAAGTTTGCACAGGTGTTGCATCAATAGAGGACAGCAAGGCTACGCTACTACAAAATGAATCATAGCCTCTGTGTTTTCTGTGTGAATTGTATGTTCAAATTATTTGTGTGCCTCTGTGGGAACGGCATGCAAAACATTTGGCGTAATGTTCATGTATGAATGTGTTACAAATGGGTATAACCATCAGATGCCATTCAATGAGGTACATCAGTTATGATATGTGTTTGTAATATCTGTTGCCTCTTATGCTGTGTGTACTTGCTTGACATTGGGGACAATACATTTCCCATGACTAACTATACACAGGAAAGATCGAGAACGGTTGATGAGGGCTATGTCAGATACTTTACCCCTCACATGTCAGGAAATGTTGGCTACCACTTCATGGTCACTTGTGTGTATACTACCCATGAGTCAGGCATTTGAACATGCTAGGTAGGTACAGTGTTTATGACACAGAGTCTCAAATCCAATCATAAAATTGTTATGTACACCACAGTTTGGCTCATGTATATGACCTAGGTTTCTCCTGTGGCTGTGGTGGACCAGCAGACCATGCTGCACGTGTTCACATATTTCCAGTGGTTCATTGCACAAAAGTGTCCAGTTCTAGTGTGTGGCCATGTGTACCCTGTCTCAGTACTGGCCTCCATGATGTAACAGTTACGTGCAGGTCTAGTCAGGAGTCTGTGGAGCCAACCCTTGAATTAACCGAGAATCCTTCAAAGCCGATTTGACCTAAAGCCAAAGCTCAGGTAATGGAATACAAGGGGATAAACCAGCTATGGTACTACAGAGCAACCTTGGTGTTCACAAATACGTCATGGATCAGTAATAGAAAAACAGGCAGGTTTCATCACTACACTTGTACACAGGGTAGGGCTCTAAAATTCCCACCGCGACAGGGAACATCAGTGCCTCTGTGCTGGTTAATCTCACAGCTAGTCACCAAGCAAGCACCATCAAAAGGTGGCGGCAGAAGTGAATCTGTGTGTGGACCATCAGGGCACAAACATGTATTGTCCTTACATACACATTAGCAGCCCTTGTTTGTTGGGATGGAGGCACAATACCAAATCCAGGCATACAGCCATAGCACACTGTCACTGTTTGGCACTAATGAATACATGCAAAACCAGACAAGGGATGGAGGATGGATTTGCCCCTTTGAAAACATGTCCCAGAACAAAATACGATAAGAAAACAAATTAAACTATTCTATACATTCGAGGACTGATTGTAGATCTACTAGACACAATACCCCAAGAGGAAATGGAGGGCATAGAAACCAACTATGAGGCAAATGTAGCCACAGGGAACATCTCTGGTTAACGCAAAGATTGGAACCAGTCTTGCTAACCGGATGCAGGCTCTGTCAGGAACAAACATGAACAAGGCAAATACACAGTGAGCAGAGTCTGACTGGGACAAGCAGGAACAACACTGTAGGACACAATTACACAATCCCCCAAGGGCTCTGGTACACAAATGAATTGTACTCCAATGTACAACAAGGAGATTCAGGAAATGTCAGCTTCTAAGCAGTTCCAGGCAGCAGCAAGGGCAGGGAAGAGTCAAATGGCTGGGCTGCCTGAGAGTGCTCACAGGTGTGTGCACCTTCAGTCTCTCACAAGTCCAGGAGCTGAGAATCCAGTTCAAGGGCCAGCCAGACCTTTCACATGGGAAGCAATGAACAGCAGATTACAGGTCTTACCGACTACCAGGAAGTACATTATGGGACCTGAAGTCCATGCAGACTGATGAACTGGAACTATGGCATGCCATACTGAAGAGGGAATCACACAGGAGTCAGAATGGGAATCTGGGTGAGTGTACATGATGATTCTCAGGGTACAGATAGTCCATTTACAGCGCCCCCTAGAGGAGGGTGGGCAGAGACGTAAAACATGGCAGTGGCAGGACTTATTACCTGGGGTGGACTGTGCAGGGCATGTCTTGTGAGCAATGGTTGTCATACCTGGGGCACTTGTGCTATTCATTTTCAGGATTGATGCATTTTTTGTCACACATGCTCCTTGCAGAGATAGCTGATGTCACACTTACTGCTGTCAAGGGTCTGCTTATACATTCCTTTTACCAAACAATTGCACATCCACTGCCTCATGTATGATGCACTTTTTTACCTTATGATTGATGGTGTCTTAGTTGGTTGTCATATGCTGCAATGGACATGTTAGCAACATGGATGTGTCTCATAGCTGTGGTCCTATGAAATTGCCCTTCAAGTGTGAAATAGACAGGATGTATTTCATAAAAACTGTGTGTGATGTTTGCTGTACATTCATACCCATCAAATGTGATGTGGCATCTGAAGTATGCATATTTGTCTTTCTGCAATTCTCCATGAGGCAATACTCTAATTAGGATTCCTAGAGATCATGTGATGTATAAATAATTACCGAGAGCATGATTGAGTGATGAAGTGAGGTGTTTAATTCCATATCATAACAAAGTGGTAATAGTGACCATAGTTGGAAAACATTTTGTACGATCTGTTGTCTGTGACGCATTCCTGCAGCTGTGTTACAAAGTTCCCCCTCATTTTCCTGAATAGCATCCTCCTCCTCCTCCTCTTCAGACAGTTGTTGTTCAGGTTCATAAAGGGGAATGTTGCTCCTAACACAAATGTTGTACAGGATGGCGCAGGTCAAAATGATCTTGCAGACCATTTCTGGGGAATATAGGAGACTGCCTCCGGTGATGTCCAGGCACGTGAATCTGGACTTCAGGATGCCAAAAGTCCATTCAACTATGGTGCATGTCCTACGATGTGCCTCATTATAGGCACGCTCTGCTGCTGTTCTTGGGTTGGCAAATGGGGTCATGATCCATGGCTGGATTCCGTAACCCACATCAGCGGGAAGAGAAAATGGGGGTAAGTATTTTGTTGTTGGTTGCACCAGGAATGTAACTTTGCATGGCAGTTGTTATCTTGTGTCGTCTGTGACTCATGTGTTTGTGGTATTGTGTGGGATCCTAGGCTTCTATGATGTTCTTTCTCTATTGGGTTGTTTGACTAGCAAAACTGGTATTTGGCTAATTGACCTGATATCTGTGGTATATTTAAAAACTTGCAGTTCAGTGTGTATCTCCCATGCGTTATGTAGTGAGAAAGATGTGTCCATGTGCATTCACTGGAGGTGACATGATACTTCCACACACACAATAGATTCCACTGTGGTAGTAACCTGGTTGCACTACATGGCCTGGACATCCCATCCCATTAGACATATGTAATTGCAGGTGAAATGCAACAGTGAGGCCCTTTGATTTGCCTAATTGACAATGCACAGCACATCTCCATAAGTCAGCAGCACTGAAGTGTTCAGTGTTGAAAGTGCACAATTATCCCATGTCAGACAAGTTCTATGCAAACCTGATTTTGTTCCCTCACCCAGTTGGCTCATGTGCAACCGTGCACCTACACTACTGAACTTGCTCCAGGTGAGCTGGCTAACTTGGCTATGGGGGGGTGAAGGTTTTAGTGTAGGAAGATCCATCTCCCTGTACATCTATTATGTATAAGGGGAATTGTCTCATTCAGTATGTGTAGCAGTGTGCACTTTGCATTAGTGTCACCTCAACATGTTTTCATAGCACAGTCCACTTCCTTATTGCTAGCTGGCAATGTTACCCCAGGAGTGATGTGAGATGTAGGTACTGCCTCAATAATTCCATGTCACCTTCATTTGAGTCAGCGTCATCATGCTATGTGTCGCATGGTGTTTGACCTGCAGCAACACACATTACACATCCCTTACACAGGACGTATTGCTTGGAAGGGTGTGGGTGTGACTGTGGCCTTATGTGATATTGAATGGTTAAACTTCCAAGTTGTACTGCCAGTTAAGGCCATGTCATTGTCACTGTGTGGTTTTAAATTGATCTCTTGTGGCTCTAGAGTGGCATCTAATATTATTTGCAGCCGTCATTTGTCCATAGGTGTGTATCCCATTGGGTCAGGATATCAAACATGACTGCCAAAGCTCACACCTCAGTATCTTCCTGGCCATGTGTCAATGTAGTGGTGTATGTCTTGTGTGTCCTCCAGTGTTGCTGTGCTGTGTGTAAGTTACTATGTTTCTGGACTTACTGACAAGAAGGCCATTGCCATATCGTCCATCCTGGAAGTGCCAATTGATGGTACTGTGGTGGAAGATGAAGGCATCATGTACACTCCCAGGATATTTTGCCATGATGTTGGTGAACAATCCCTGGTAATCAACAATGGCCTGCACATTGATGGAGTGGGTGTGCTTTCTATTGGGGTATAGGTGCTCGGTTGCAGCAGGTGGCACAACCGGACATGTGTGCAGTCAATGGCGCCAAGCACGTGCGGGAAGCCATTCATTTGATAAAAAACCCTGTTTCGTCTCCTGCTGCTTCTGCTGTGTGTTGGAGAAGCTGATGTGGCAGGGTGTGAGGGAGATGATGGCATCAAGTACCTAGGGAAGGAAGGTGGAGAATGAGGGTTGTGAGACCCCGGCAACCAAGGGACCAGTAGTTTGAAACATGTGCAGGACAGCTAGCAGCTTGTTCTCCGGTGGAATAATGTGGGGTGTCTGTAAGCTAGCTGCTAACTGTGGCTCAATGTGGCGCAGCAGCTGCTGTATGGCTTGCCAATTGAGTCTGTACCTCTGGATGATATCCTGTTCCCTGAGGCCTAGAAGGTTTGTCCTGGTCCTGAATAGCCTCTCCTGCCTTCTACGTTGCATCTGGGGTCTCTGTTGGTGTGGTGGTAGGTGCTGCTGTTGGTCCTGTGCTCTGCATCTTCTGGCATGCTGCATGAGTAGCACCTCCATGTCGTCCTTCTTGAGCAATGATGTTGCTTGTGTGAGTTTTGTAGTGGTGTGTTTGCCCCATTCTAACGCCTGCCCTGACCCAGATTTGTGTCATTTTACGGCTCCGCCTCCCAGCCGTGTGCCATTTTTCTCCAGTTGGATAAATATGGCGCACAGGTGTTTTAGACATTTTTTGGATGGGAACGCCTACCTTGCATCTCATTGATGCAAGGCGGTTTAACGCATCCAGAAAATGGCGCACACTCTGATATTTTGACACTTGAGGGGTCTAGTGCCAAAATATAATTATGGCGTTAAGTTGGTGGCGGATTAGCGTAAAAAAAATGATGCTGATCCGGCGCAAAGGGAGTATAAATATGGGCCTAAATGTCCAACTGGTGATTTATTTGATGATGACCTGTGGCTGAGCTGAAACTTGTCATTAGCTTTTTCAATAATTTCCTTGCAGGTAGTGGTAGGAGGCTTAGATGGCTTGAAGGAGAACTGCTAGGCCATAGTAAGATATTCTCTTGTAGTACAGCCATCTGTTGGTAGTGTAATTATATGATCTTGTGGCGCAGCCAGCAAGCATGCCTGGAGACTCTCTTAACTGGCTATTTTGTTTAAGGTTATCCCCTCGGACCTCAGCCACACTTGCTGCAATGTGGCCTGCTACTCATGCTTCTTCAGTAATATTATTGTGATTTCAAACACTAAGGGACTTATTACAAGTTTGGTGGTCAGATGAGCAGACCGAGAAACTTGTGGGGGATAACGCGGGCGTCACCCTGGCTGCCTCACCCACCAAATTATGATGTCCCCACCGGGCTGACCGGCGGGAGCATCGTATTACGACGCTCACGCCCATCAGTCTGGCGGGAACAGTGCTACAGTATTGGCCTCCGCTCCCTTAATGGAGCCGAGGCCAATACTGTAGTACACCAGCACCGTCAGAAGGTGCAATGTCTGCAAAGCAGTGCGCTTTCCACGGGTGCTGGACAGGGGGTTTACTACACTGCCCATGCCACGAGTAGGCCCTGTGGCCCATTATGTTTCTGCCAGCCTTTCCATGGCGGGCACCATTCAGCGCTGCCGTGGCTGGCCACAAATCTAACTGCTGTCAGCCCATTGGGAACCATGTTCCCGGCAGTGATGGCGGTCCCATCGCAAGGGTCGTAATGTGGCCATCGGACCACCTGGAATGTGACTTGTAATAGGGCCCTAAGTGTTGCATTATTAGTGACTGATTATTTGGTGAGGTAATACAGATCCCTATTTAGATCAACAATGCCGGAATGTGCAGTATGTTTCCCACACAAATTCTACCAGGATTGGGTGATACAAAATCGTACAAAGAAATAGTGTGGTATTGCTGCATAATTTTCAAAGCTGAGTCAGGTATAAACAAGAGAGCCATATACAACAGGAGACTGTGCCCAAATTAGAATTATTATGGGATTTGTAAACATTTGTAAGAGCTTTACAGCTTTTTCTGACTTACTTTCCAAGCTTCAATATGTTTTTAGGTGTCGTCTGTGTCAGTATGAGCTAGTGAATGCCCTCTCGAGTAGGAGATTCTTGTATTCTGTAAAGGGCTTGGAACCAGCCCATATTTACTATTCATTTGCAGAGTTGTCACTCTTCTTTGCCACCTTCTAACTGGGCAGTGCTTGCCATGTGTAACTTTCTTTTCTTTCGGTGGTGCATGGTCCAAGCACAGATTAAATACATTTAATTAGTGTCCCTCCTCTGGCCATCTGCTGCTCGTGATGTGATTGGTGATGTGATGTGATGTGATGTGGTGGTCATTCCAACCTCGGCGGTAAAAGGCGCTTACCGCCGTTCAGAAGACCGCCATAATACCACCGCGTCCGCGGTAAACCGCCACAGTCATTCTGACCCACAACAGGCAAACCGCCAAAATACAGACATCCACAAAAGTCCGCCACACCAAAGGGCAGTGAGAAACTGGCGATGACCAAACCTCCACGTCACGCCAACAGAAATACGCCCACATGATCACGACACACGAATCCACGCGGCGGTCTTTCAACCGCGGTATTCCATTGGCGCTACACACCGCCGCGCTCAAAATACACACACACTTACAAAATACAACCACATTGGACAATTCAAAATATACACACCTGAGACACATACACACACCACTCCCACACACCCAATACAATATAAAACACACACCCACATCACCCACAAACCTCCACTCCTAGAGATTCGTGAACACGCACCGAGAAAAGACATCCGAGCACCCAGACGCCCAATTCACTGTCACCCAGCAATATTTGCACGCACTTCACACAACACAACAATACACATCACCACACTTAGCACCACACAATCCACCCTACACATCACCCACACCACCCCATGGCACCGCAAAGACACCCCAGGTTCTCTGATGATGAACTCAGGGTCATGGTGGAGGAAATTGTACGAGTAGAGCCACAGCTGTTCGGGGCACAGGTGCAGCACACCACCATTGCCAGGAAGATGGAGCTATGGAGCAGAATAGTCGACAGGGTCAACGCTGTGGGACAGCACCCAAGAAATCGGGACGACATCAGGAAGAGGTGGAACGACCTACGGGGGAAGGTGCGTTCCATGGTATCCAGGCACAACATCGCGGTGCAGAAGACTGGCGGCGGACCCCCACCTCCTCCCCCAGAATTTACAACATGGGAGGAGCAAGTCTTGAACATCCTGCATCCTGAGGGCCTCGCAGGAGTAGGCGGAGGAATGGACTCTGGTAAGGCAAATCTTAACTACTTCTCCCCCCCACCCCACCTGCATGCCAACTCATACCCCCACCCTCACCCTCACCCCCAACACATCCTACTCCTTGCAACTGTCTCACCATCACAACCCACCCATCCCAACACCTAGCCCTGCATGCGTCCACAAAGCATGGACACCCGTCACCTAAGCATGCCCACTGCACATACACATACAAACCCCCCCACCCCACAACCACCGTCACAACAGCCCCCACTAAGGAATGCCAGCACTGGGGTACACGGGCACCCACCCATTGCACGCTATGACACACACAGAAGCAATAACCATGCTTTTATACCCCTGCAGGACCCGAACGCCACGTCACCGCGCAGGAGGGTCCACAAATGTCCCCTCCACCCCCAGAAGAGGCCCACAGTGAGGACAGCAGCTCTGTCTCCCTGGATCTAGATGACCAGCCCGGTCCATCGGGGACCTCGGGGACAGTCGGTTCCCCTCACACAGCCACAGACCACAGTAGACCTTCCCCCCTCTGGGAACACCAGCACAGCACCCACCCAGCGGGCCCATACCTCTGTCCCCAGGACACGTCAATCAGCGGTGTGTCCACCACTACATGGAACCCAGGCTAACCCACCACCCCAACAACAACAGGGACCTGGGGGCAGTGGTAGTGGGCACACGGTCCAGGGGACAGAGGCCCAGGGAAACAGGGGAACTGGGAGGGCTGCTGTGCGACAGGGGGGGGACAGGCCCTGGGAACCCACTCTCCACGAGGCCCTCTCCTCCATCATGGGAGCATACCACCGCTCCCAGGAGATGATGGCGACGGTCCTGGCCAGGTTTCAGGAGATCCAGCTTCTGCAGGAGGAACAGTATATGGGGTTCAGGGAGGAACTAAGAAACATCAGTTCCGCCATGGGTACCATCGTAGTGGCCCTGAATGAGGTAGTCACGACATTGCGGGACACTGTGGCACCTCAAAGGGCCCCTGACACTAGCATGCACCAAGAACTGCCTACCACCTCCGCCGGCGCTAGTGGACAGGAGGCCCCGACACAAGACCAACAGGCCACCAGAACCCCACCCCCTGCAGAAGGAGAACCACCCCGCAAGCGGGCCCTGAGATCCAGGAAGAAGACAGAGTAAGATGTCAAGACCCCCGCCAGCAAAGGATACCGCCCTGATTGTCAACCCACTGTCCCACATTGTCACCCTGTCCAACCTTAAACTGCCCCTGCTCCACTTCCCACAGGCATTTGGACAATGCACCAGTGAAAATGATAGTCTGGACTCTGCCATGGACAATCCTCCACCATCACCCCTCACCGATTTGCAACCACCCATCCAATTTAGAGCACTTGAATAAAAACACTTATTGCACAAAACAATCTGGAGTCTGGCTGTGATTTAGAACAAATGTATTAGACATGACCGTGCCAAAATGTTCATTCAGATTGTGATGGTAACAAACCGCTGTCACACAGCTGTAGTCCATGGGGAAACAAAGCAGATGTCACGCAGTGGGGCCCACAGCTCTGAAAACGGAAGGGAAAGTCACAACACAGTTACCATACACTGGGGGAAAAAGTCAGACAGTAGAGAGGTAGGAGTCTTTAAGTAAATGTAATATGCCGGTGTCTACTCTTACCTGTGTGTCACTGAAAATACTGCTGTATTATTGTGTTCCTGTTCTCTATGTCGTCCTCTTCGGCTTCCTCCTCTTCACTCTCCACAGGCTCCACAGCTGCTACAACACCACCATCTGGACCATCCTCCTGCAGAAAAGGCACCTGGCGGCGCAAAGCCAGGTTGTGAAGCATACAGCAGGCCACGATGATCTGGCACACCTTCTTTGGTTAGTACATTAGGGATCCACCTGTCATATGGAGGCACCTGAACCTGGCCTTCAGGAGGCCAAAGGTTCGCTCGATGACCCTCCTAGTCCGCCCATGGGCCTCATTGTACCGTTCCTCTGCCCTTGTCCTGGGATTCCTCACTGGGGTCAGTAGCCAGGACAGGTTGGGGTAACCAGAGTCCCCTAATAGCCACACCCGGTGCCTCTGGAGTTGACCCATCACATACGGGATGCTGCTATTCCTCAGGATGTAGGCGTCATGCACTGACCCAGGGAACTTGGCATTAACATGGGAGATGTACTGGTCAGCCAAACACACCATCTGTACATTCATCGAATGATAACTCTTCCGGTTCCTGTACACCTGTTCACTCCTGCTGGGGGGGACCAAAGCAACATGTGTCCCATCAATGGCACCTATGATGTTGGGGATATGTCCAAGGGCATAGAAATCACCCTTCACTGTAGGCAAATCCCCCACCTCAGGGAAAACGATGTAGCTCTGCATGTGTTTCAGCAGGGCAGACAACACTCTGGACAACACCTTGGAAAACATAGGCTGGGACATCCCTGATGATATGGCCACTGTTGTTTGAAATGACCCACTTGCTAAGAAATGGAGTACTGACAGCACCTGCACTAGAGGGGGGATCCCTGTGGGTTGGCGGATGGGTGACATCAGGTCTGGCTCCAGCTGGGCACACAGTTCCTGTATAGTGGCTCGGTCAAGCCTGTATGTCAGTATGACATGTCGTTCCTCCATTGTCGACAGGTCCACCAGCGGTCTGTACACGGGAAGATTCCTCCATCTCCTTGCATGTCCCAGCGGACGGTGCCTATGAAGGACAACAGCGAGCACAGAGTCAAGCAACCCACAGGTACGTAACCACAGCTTGCACATAGCACGATTCCTGATGCATTGAATGGCTTGTATGAGTGTTGGTGCATGGCCTAGGTATGTGTGACGCAGTTGGTAATTAGGCCATGTGGGCCCTTGAAATGGCGGCTGCCTGACCTGTGAAGTGCGACAGTGGGATGTGAGGTCAATGCGCTGGCGTGGCACACTGCAGCGGTAAGCGGTCGAAGACCGCGGCGCTAAGCCGCATTGGTTAACATAGAACCCTATGGGTTTCAGGAGCCAATGACGATGTGCGCCGGCGGTCGCGGTACGCACCACCGCGGTACGCACCGCCGCGGGCGTGACCGCCATTTTCTATCTGCTTAATCACTCGATACCTGATCTTCGACAGGAGAGGACCTACACTGCAAGTGCTGCTGTGACCTCGGTCTGGAAGAGACAATGGCTCATGCGACTGGGGGAAAGGCCCCTGCCTTCACTGCGGAGGAGTTGGAGAAACTTGTGAATGGGGTCCTCCCCCAGTATGCGCTACTCTACGGTCCTCCAGACCAACAGGTAAGTACACTGGGACCATGCTTAGTGGGCAATGCCTGGGTTGAGTCGGGTGGATGAAAGATGGTGGGGAGGGGAGCGATTGAGGCATGCATCAAACGACAGATGAGAGCATGTGCCACATGGCAAGGGTGGGGATGGGGGGCCACTCACATCGAGCATGCAGAAGGTGATGACAATTTTTTTCTCCCTGTACATGTCACATAGGTCAGCGCCCACCAGAAAGTCGCAATTTGGCATGCCATCGCCAAGGACGTCCGGACCCTGGGGGTCCACAACAGACAGGGCACCCACTGCCGGAAGAGGTGGGAGGACATCCGATGCGGGAGCAGGAAGATGGCGGAGGCTCTACTGGGGATGGCCTCCCAACGTAGGAGGGGTGCCAGTCGTCAATTGACCCCCTGATGTCCCGGATCCTGGCAGTGGCCTACCCCGATTTGGATGGGCGCGTGAGGACATCACAGCAGACACAAGGGGGTAAGTACAAATACATTCTGCTGACTTTGCGCGCAGTGGAGGTGTCTGGGTGGGGGAGGAGGGCTGTGGGTATCCCTAGGCCAGGGCGATTTCTGTAGGCTAGGCCCCTCCGTAAGGCATGGCCCTGTGCCCTCGCCCCCCACCTCTGTAGGGTGCCAAGTACAGGTATCCATGGCCCTGTGTCATCTATGTGTGCAGTTGTCGTCCATAGGCTTGTAGGCCATGTCCCACGGATTGCGTAGTGGACCCCAAGTGCGCGGCGTAGTGCAGGGGGCTTCTGTGTCTGTCTTGTCCGCCAACAGTAGCGGTAATCCATGCACTCAACATGTCTTTATTTCTCCTCCCCCCCTTTTTTGTGGTCTTCCTGTTCATGTGTGCATTAGATCATCAGGCGGAGGAGAAGTGGCATCGGAGCACGAGGGAGCTGCATCTCACATGGCCATGGCGGGCCATGCAACTGACTCGGATTTCACCAGTGAGACGGAGGGCGAGGGGAGCTCCACAGCGGGGACTCGTGCTGATGTCAGTGACAGCGACTCGTCCTCTGAAGGGAGCTCCCTTGTGGTGGCGGCAACATCCGTGCCCCCCGCAACAACAGGTACATCCGCCACCCAGCGCACCAGCACCGCCCTCCCAGCAGCCCCTCAGCGTTTGCCCCCTGCCCGCTCACCCAGGAAGGTGGCCATCTCCTTCGCCCCAGGCACCTCAGGCCCTGCCCCTGTCACCCCTGCTGCCCTCAGTGAGGAGGTCATTGACCTCCTAAGGACCATCATTGTTGGGCAGTCTACCCTTTTGAATGCCATCCAGG
Source organism: Pleurodeles waltl (assembly GCF_031143425.1). Lineage (NCBI taxonomy): Eukaryota > Metazoa > Chordata > Amphibia > Caudata > Salamandridae > Pleurodeles > Pleurodeles waltl. Next base: position 1,657,516,600 of record NC_090444.1, on the reverse strand, counting down.
GTGTACAAAGAGAGGTGCACCAGAGTAATGCATACCTGGAGGGCATTCATTCGGGTCAGGCTGCCCATCAGCGATCGTTCAACGGTCTGGCCTCAGCACTGACGGCAGCAATTGTCCCTGTCTCTAGCCTCCCCCCTCCAACTTCCTCCACCCAGACCCAATCCCCTGTACCTCTGCCTATCCCAGACACACCTACAGACCAGCCTGCACACACCTCAACACCCAAGGGAAGCTCATCCAGACATAAGCACTACACATCACACAAGCATTCACACAAGCAACATCCACATGCAGACATACCAACAGCCACTGCCTCCACTGTGTCCCCCTCCTCCTCGTCTCCCTCCTCCCTCCCTGTGACGTCTCCACTCACACTTGCAAGCACAACATCTTCAGCCACTACGTCCATCACCAGCACACCCACCAGAACACTCCGCACATGTTCAGTCACCACCCCCACTACCATTTACACGTCTCCTGTGACCTCTCCAAGTGTGTCTGTCACCCCCTCCTCCAAACTACATAAACGCAGGCAGCCACCACCCAACAGCCATCCACCTCACGACAGCCTCCAGCCCAAGCACCTGCACCCAAAGACACCAGACTTCACACTACTACAACCACATCCTCTTCCTCCACTCCCATACCCACTACACCTACCCGTCCCTCTCTTTCCAAATTGCTTTTCCTTGCCAACCTTAACCTCTTTCCAACAACTCCCCCACCCCCTCCATCTCATAAGACTCCAATCAGCACCTCAGCCACCACAAAACCGGGACCTGTGAAGACTGTTGTTCATGGACTGTGGAGTCCCCCACCCTCAAGGGCATCCAGTTCAGCTAGGAGCCAAGGCACGGCCAGCCCACCACCGGAAAAGCATCCTAAGATTGCCAGTGCCCGGCGCGAGCGACCAAAGACCCCAGGGACCAAAATCCCTACATTGCCTCCGTCAGGAAGTGGGGTGCCACCTGGCACACCGCCAAAGGTTAGAAAGGGCCACAAGCATGCAGGGAAGGGTGGGAAGGGCAGCACGCCCGACAAGTCCGGCAGCAGGCCAGCTGGCCAGGAGGGCCCCACCAGCCCCATCCCAGGTGTGCAGGAGGACACACACAGGCCCGGTACTGCAGCCCAGGAGGGCACGCAAGCCACGTCCCAGGTGGGCAGGAGGACACCCACAGGCCGAGAACTGCAGCCCAAGAGGGCCCCGCAAGCCACCAGACAGATGGGCAGGAAGGCCCCGCCAGCCACAGGTAAGGTGGCGAGTGACATCCATGCCTGGGCCGGATCCGCTGACCAGGACACTCATCTCAAGCACCGCTCCGCTGGGCACCGCCATCTCAAGCACCACTGAACTGGGCCCTTCATCTCAAGCACCGCTGAACTGGGCCCTTCATCTCAAGCACCGCTCCGCTGGGCACCGCCGTCTCAAGAACCGCTGAACTGGGCCCTTCATCTCAAGCACCGCTCCGCTGGGCACCGCCGTCTCAAGCACCGGTGAACTGGGCCCTTCATCTCAAGCACCGCTGAACTGGGCCCTTCATCTCAAGCACCGCTCCGCTGGGCACTGCCGTCTCAAGAACCGCTGAACTGGGCCCTTCATCTCAAGCACCGCTCCGCTGGGCACCGCCGTCTCAAGCACCGCTGAACTGGGCCCTTCATCTCAAGCACCGCTGAACTGGGCCCTTCATCTCAAGCACTGCTGAACTGGGCCCTTCATCTCGAGCACCGCTCAGCTGGGCACCGCCGTCTCAAGCACCGCTGAACTGGGCCCTTCATCTCAAGCACCGCTCCGCTGGGCACCGCCGTCTCTAGCACCGCTGAACTGGGCCCTTCATCTCAAGCACTGCTGAACTGGGCCCTTCATCTCAAACACCGCTGAACTGGGCCCTTCATCTCAAACACCGCTCCGCTGGGCACCGCCGTCTCAAGAACCGCTGAACTGGGCCCTTCATCTCAAGCACCGCTCCGCTGGGCACCACCGTCTCAAGCACCGCTGAACTGGGCCCTTCATCTCAAGCACCGCTGAACTGGGCCCTTCATCTCAACCACCGCTGAACTGGGCCCTTCATCTCAAGCACCGCTCCGTTGGGCACCGCCGTCTCAAGAACCGCTGAACTGGGCCCTTCATCTCAAGCACCGCTCCGCTGGGCACCGCCGTCTCAAGCACCGGTGAACTGGGCCCTTCATCTCAAGCACCGCTGAACTGGGCCCTTCATCTCAAGCACCGCTCCGCTGGGCACCGCCGTCTCAAGAACCGCTGAACTGGGCCCTTCATCTCAAGCACCGCTCCGCTGGGCACCGCCGTCTCAAGCACCGCTGAACTGGGCCCTTCATCTCAAGCACCGCTGAACTGGGCCCTTCATCTCAAGCACTGCTGAACTGGGCCCTTCATCTCGAGCACCGCTCAGCTGGGCACCGCCGTCTCAAGCACCGCTGAACTGGGCCCTTCATCTCAAGCACCGCTCCGCTGGGCACCGCCGTCTCAAGCACCGCTGAACTGGGCCCTTCATCTCAAGCACTGCTGAACTGGGCCCTTCATCTCAAACACCGCTGAACTGGGCCCTTCATCTCAAACACCGCTCCGCTGGGCACCGCCGTCTCAAGAACCGCTGAACTGGGCCCTTCATCTCAAGCACCGCTCCGCTGTGCACCACCGTCTCAAGCACCGCTGAACTGGGCCCTTCATCTAAAGCACCGCTGAACTGGGCCCTTCATCTCAAGCACCGCTCCGTTGGGCACCGCCGTCTCAAGAACCGCTGAACTGGGCCCTTCATCTCAAGCACCGCTGAACTGGGCCCTTCATCTCAAGCACCGCTCCGCTGGGCACCGCCGTCTCAAGCACCGCTGAACTGGGCCCTTCATCTCAAGCACCGCTGAACTGGGCCCTTCATCTCAAGCACCGCTCCGCTGGGCACCACCGTCTCAAACACCGCTGAACTGGGCCCTTCATCTCAAGCACCGCTGAACTGGGCCCTTCATCTCAAGCACCGCTCCGTTGGGCACCGCCATCTCAAGAACCGCTGAACTGGGCCCTTCATCTCAAGCACCGCTCCGCTGGGCACCGCCGTCTCAAGCACGGGTGAACTGGCCCTTCATCTCAAGCACCGCTGAACTGGGCCCTTCATCTCAAGCACCGCTCCGCTGGGCACCGCCGTCTCAAGAACCGCTGAACTGGGCCCTTCATCTCAAGCACCGCTCCGCTGGGCACCGCCGTCTCAAGCACCGCTGAACTGGGCCCTTCATCTCAAGCACCGCTGAACTGGGCCCTTCATCTCAAGCACTGCTGAACTGGGCCCTTCATCTCGAGCACCGCTCAGCTGGGCACCGCCGTCTCAAGCACCGCTGAACTGGGCCCTTCATCTCAAGCACCGCTCCGCTGGGCACCGCCGTCTCAAGCATCGCTGAACTGGGCCCTTCATCTCAAGCACTGCTGAACTGGGCCCTTCATCTCAAACACCGCTGAACTGGGCCCTTCATCTCAAACACCGCTCCGCTGGGCACCGCCGTCTCAAGAACCGCTGAACTGGGCCCTTCATCTCAAGCACCGCTCCGCTGGGCACCACCGTCTCAAGCACCGCTGAACTGGGCCCTTCATCTCAAGCACCGCTGAACTGGGCCCTTCATCTCAAGCACCGCTGAACTGGGCCCTTCATCTCAAGCACAGCTCCGTTGGGCACCGCCGTCTCAAGAACCGCTGAACTGGGCCCTTCATCTCAAGCACCGCTGAACTGGGCCCTTCATCTCAAGCACCGCTCCGCTGGGCACCGCCGTCTCAAGCACCGCTGAACTGGGCCCTTCATCTCAAGCACCGCTGAACTGGGCCCTTCATCTCAAGCACCGCTGGCCCATTGGCGGAAGGGGCAGGCCCGAAGCACTCTGGGCACTAGTCCCCCTCCAGTACCAGTGGAGACTGTTATCCACTTGAGAGACTGTGGCTTTGCACTCCCCAGGATTGAACAGTGGGCAAACCACCCACTGTAGAGACATGAGAGACTGTGGCTTTGCACTCCCCAGGATACGGCAGTGGGCAAGCCACCCACTGTAGAGACTTGAGAGACTGTGGCTTTGCACTCCCCAGGATGGCACAGTGGGCAACCCACCCACTGTAGAGACTTGAGAGACTGTGGCTTTGCACTCCCCAGGATATGGCAGTGGGCAAGCCACCCACTGTAGAGACTTGAGAGACTGTGGCTTTGCACTCCCCAGGATGGCACAGTGGGCAACCCACCCACTGTAGAGACTTGTGAGACTGTGGCTTTGCACTCCCCAGGATGGCACAGTGGCCATGGAGGCCCCTCGTGGATCTGGCGTCGTGGACTCATCTGGCTGAGATGCACCCCCTTCCCTTCCCCCTGAGGTGCCTGTAGTTTTCCTATCTGATGCCCCTGCAGTGTTCTCTCCGTTGGAGGCAGGTATCCTGTGTGGGCTTTGCCCATGTGTTTTGGCCCAGTGGCCCACGAACAATGGCTGATAGACATATTGGACTGGACAATTTACGTATATAAAGTTATAGATGTGTGATATATTTTATACTCAGTCTTACAATATAATTCTATATTTATAATCTTTCCTTTTGCCTTTGCATTCTTACGGGGGTTTGGGGGTGTTACTGTGATGTGTTGCTATGCATTGATGTGTGTGTTGTAGTGGGTGAGGGTGGGGGTGGGTGTGTCTCGTATGTGTGTGCCCGTAATATTTTCTCCTCCCCCCTCCCCCCTCCCCTGTGTCGTAGGTGCAGTACTCACCGTTGTCTTCTGCGCCGGCGTTCGTGCTTCTGGTAGAGGAGCAGGAAGACAATGGCTGGTAGGATGTGTAGTTCGGGTTCCATGCTGTCCAGATTCCTCGTGGGGTGTATGGAGGTGAGCGTTTTCCATTTGAAATGTCTGTTTCACGCCCCGGAAAAGGTGGTGGATTGGTGGGTTGTGATAGGGTGGGCGGTACATTGTCTCCCGCCTGTTTGTTGGCGGTGACAGCCGCGATGTTTGTTTGTCCCGTCGTGGCGGGCGGTGTGTTAAAGTGGCGGTCTCTGTTGACGGTTTCCGCCAGGGTCGGAATTGCATTTCTTTTACCGCCAGCCTGTTGGCTGTTTGACCGCCGCTTTAACACTGACCGCCAGGGTTGGAATGACCCCCTATATCTTTTTAAAAAGAAAACACTATGATGTGGTTAACGTTGGCTGCATCATTGTGCTTTTTTTACCTTCTCCCAACCGCTCCACATCCTGGTTCTTCTCTCACCTAGTCCCTGTTTCGTTCCACCAACACCTTCCTGCCTCAGTTTCTTTTCCCTCTCCCAGAAGCAAAAAAAATGCTATGAAGGGGCCAGTGCCGGCCACTTCATATTGCTTTTTTTTTACTGGACAGTGTCAGGAATCCCCAAGGTGCACCCTGCGTTATCTGTCAGCATCCCCAGAGTTTAGGGTTAAATCCTATCTCTGTTCTTGGCTAAACCTTCATGTTTCTGAGTACACATAGGGGGTGATTCTAACCCTGGCGGTCGGTGTTAAAGCGGCGGCCAACCCGCCAACAGGCTGGCGGTAAAAAAAATGGGATTCTGAGCCTGGCGGGAACCGCCAACACAGACAGCCACCTTAACACTCCGACCGCCACGGCGGTACAAACAAACAGCGCGGCGGTCACCGCCAACAGACAGGCGGGAGACAATGTACCGCCCACACTATTCCAACTCACCAATCCGCCACCTTTTCCGGGGCGGGAGCACCGCCGATAAAAACACGGCGAAAACAGACTACAGACGGGAAAACGCTCACCACTATGCACTCCAGGAGGAAGGAGGACAGCATGGAACCCGAATTAAACATCCTACCTGCTCTCGTCTACCTTCTCATCTACCACGAGTACGAAGTCCGGCGCAGACGACAACGGTGAGTACTGCACCTACGACACACGGGAGGGGGAGGACGAAAGGTCACGGGCACACACATATGCGACCCCCCCCCCCCAACTATGTACTCACCAATGCAGAGCACCAAGTCACAGTGACACCACCCAAACACCCCTGAAAAATGCCAGGACGTAATCATATTTGGAATAAATATTTATGTAGCAAAAAGCTCCAGAAAATTAGAGTACAACCATGAAAGATATCCACAACAAAACTAATGACATACACATCAGTGTATAACTGAAGTAACAAGTCCTGCACATCCTACGAATTCAGCATGTCCGTGGGCCAAAGTCTTGAGAAACAAGGGCAAAGCCCACACAGGAGACCTGAGTCCTTTGGAGAGAACACTGCAGGGGCATCAGATGTAAAAACTACAGGCACCTCAGGGGGAAGGGAAGGGGGGGGCACCACAGCCACATGAGTCCATGACGCCAGATCCACGAGGAGCCACCATGCCCACTGGACCATCCTGGGGAGTGCAAAGCCACAGTCTCTCAATGTCTCTACAGTGGGTGGGCTGCCCACTGGACCATCCTGGGGAGTGCAAAGCCACAGTCTCTCAAGTCTCTACAGTGGGTGTGCTGCCCACTGGACCATCCTGGGGAGTGCAAAGCCACAGTCTCTCAATGTCTCTACAGTGGGTGGGCTGCCCACTGGACCATCCTGGGGAGTGCAAAGCCACAGTCTCTCAATGTCTCTACAGTGGGTGGGCTGCCCACTGGACCATCCTGGGGAGTGCAAAGCCACAGTCTCTCAATGTCTCTACAGTGGGTGGGCTGCCCACTGGACCATCCTGGGGAGTGCAAAGCCACAGTCTCTCAAGTCTCTACAGTGGGTGGGCTGCCCACTGGACCATCCTGGGGAGTGCAAAGCCACAGTCTCTCAATGTCTCTACAGTGGGTGGGCTGCCCACTGGACCATCCTGGGGAGTGCAAAGCCACAGTCTCTCAATGTCTCTACAGTGGGTGGGCTGCCCACTGGACCATCCTGGGGAGTGCAAAGCCACAGTCCATCAGGTGGATGACAGTCTCCACTGGTCAAGGAGGAGGCATGGTGGGCACAGTGAACCATAAACGGTGCTTGAGACGGCGGTGCCCAGCGGAGCGGTGCTTGAGACGGCGGTGCCCAGCGGAGCGGTGCTTGAGAGGAAGGGCCCAGCGGAGCGGTGCTTGAGAGGAAGGGCCCAGCGGAGCGGTGCTTGAGATGGCGGGGCCCAGCGGAGCGGTGCCTCAGAGGAAGGGCCCAGCGGAGCGGTGCTTGAGAGGAAGGGCCCAGCGGAGCGGTGCTTGAGAGGAAGGGCCCAGCGGAGCGGTGCTTGAGAGGAAGGGCCCAGCGGAGCGGTGCCTCAGAGGAAGGGCCCAGCGGAGCGGTGCTTGAGTGGAAGGGCCCAGCGGAGCGGTGCTTGAGAGGAAGGGCCCAGCGGAGCGGTGCTTGAGAGGAAGGGCCCAGCGGAGCGGTGCTTGAGAGGAAGGGCCCAGCGGAGCGGTGCTTGAGACGGCGGGGCCCAGCGGAGCGGTGCTTGAGATGGCGGGGCCCAGCGGAGCGGTGCTTGAGACGGCGGGGCCCAGCGGAGCGGTGCTTGAGAGGAAGGGCCCAGCGGAGCGGTGCTTGAGAGGAAGGGCCCAGCGGAGCGGTGCTTGAGACGGCGGGGCCCAGCGGAGCGGTGCTTGAGAGGAAGGGCCCAGCGGAGCGGTGCTTGAGAGGAAGGGCCCAGCGGAGCGGTGCCTCAGAGGAAGGGCCCAGCGGAGCGGTGCTTGAGAGGAAGGGCCCAGCGGAGCGGTGCTTGAGACGGCGGGGCCCAGCGGAGCGGTGCTTGAGACGGCGGGGCCCAGCGGAGCGGTGCTTGAGACGGCGGGGCCCAGCGGAGCGGTGCTTGAGAGGAAGGGCCCAGCGGAGCGGTGCTTGAGAGGAAGGGCCCAGCGGAGCGGTGCTTGAGAGGAAGGGCCCAGCGGAGCTGTGCTTGAGACGGCGGGGCCCAGCGGAGCGGTGCTTGAGAGGAAGGGCCCAGCGGAGCGGTGCTTGAGAGGAAGGGCCCAGCGGAGTGGTGCTTGAGAGGAAGGGCCCAGCGGAGCGGTGCTTGAGACGGCGGGGCCCAGCGGAGCGGTGCTTGAGAGGAAGGGCCCAGCGGAGCGGTGCTTGAGAGGAAGGGCCCAGCGGAGCGGTGCCTCAGAGGAAGGGCCCAGCGGAGCGGTGCTTGAGAGGAAGGGCCCAGCGGAGCGGTGCTTGAGACGGCGGAGCCCAGCGGAGCGGTGCTTGAGACGGCGGGGCCCAGCGGAGCGTTGCTTGAGACGGCGGGGCCCAGCGGAGCGGTGCTTGAGAGGAAGGGCCCAGCGGAGCGGTGATTGAGAGGAAGGGCCCAGCGGAGCTGTGCTTGAGACGGCGGGGCCCAGCGGAGCGGTGCTTGAGAGGAAGGGCCCAGCGGAGCGGTGCTTGAGAGGAAGGGCCCAGCGGAGCGGTGCTTGAGAGGAAGGGCCCAGCGGAGCGGTGCTTGAGACGGCGGGGCCCAGCGGAGCGGTGCTTGAGAGGAAGGGCCCAGCGGAGCGGTGCTTGAGAGGAAGGGCCCAGCGGAGCGGTGCCTCAGAGGAAGGGCCCAGCGGAGCGGTGCTTGAGAGGAAGGGCCCAGCGGAGCGGTGCTTGAGAGGAAGGGCCCAGCGGAGCGGTGCTTGAGAGGAAGGGCCCAGCGGAGCGGTGCCTCAGAGGAAGGGCCCAGCGGAGCGGTGCTTGAGAGGAAGGGCCCAGCGGAGCGGTGCTTGAGAGGAAGGGCCCAGCGGAGCGGTGCTTGAGAGGAAGGGCCCAGCGCAGCGGTGCTTGAGAGGAAGGGCCCAGCGGAGCGGTGCCTCAGAGGAAGGGCCCAGCGGAGCGGTGCTTGAGACAACGGGGCCCTGTTCAGCGGTGCTCTTCTCCACGGCGGGGCCCGGTTCAGCGGTGCCTATCTCCACGGCGGGGCCCTGTTCAGCGGTGCTCTTCTGCACCGCGGGCCCTGTTCAGCGGTGCTCTTCTCCACGGCGGGGCCCTGTTCAGCGGTGCTCTTCTGCACCGCGGGCCCTGTTCAGCGGTGCTCTTCTCCACGGCGGGGCCCTGTTCAGCGGTGCTCTTCTGCACCGCGGCCCTGTTCAGCGGTGCTCTTCTCCACGGCGGGGCCCTGTTCAGCGGTGCTCTTCTGCACCGCGGGCCCTGTTCAGCGGTGCTCTTCTCCATGGCGGGGCCCTGTTCAGCTGTGCTCTTCTGCACCGCGGGCCCTGTTCAGCGGTGCCTATCTCCACGGCGGGGCCCTGTTCAGCGGCGCTCTTCTGCACCGCGGGCCCTGTTCAGCGGTGCTCTTCTCCACGGCGGGGCCCTGTTCAGCGGTGCCTATCTCCACGGCGGGGCCCTGTTCAGCGGCGCTCTTCTGCACCGCGGGCCCTGTTCAGCGGTGCTCTTCTCCACGGCGGGGCCCTGTTCAGCGGTGCTCATCCAGCAGGTCAAGGGAGCCAGACCTGGCCTCGACTCCCTGCTCAGTCGCCCTCGGACCGTGACGTTTCTGGACCCTTCGGGGACGGACTCCTGGCCTCCTTAGTGTCCTCCTTCCCAGCTGGGATGTGGCATGTGGGGTCCACCTTCTCCGCGCTCCTGCTGGCCTTCCGCTCCTTTGATGGGGCTCTCGGGCCCTTGCCTCCCCTAGATGGTGTCGGGGGTGAAGTGGCCGCACATTGCTCCTTGGGGGCAGCCCTGTCGGTCCTCGCACGGCGGTCCTTGGTTTTGCGGGTCCTCTTGCCGGGGGGGGGGGGCTGGACGTGTCCTTGCTGCTGATCGATGTGTCACTGCTGGCAAAGGGTGGGCTCCAGAACCCAGGCACAACAGTGACACCCGAAGCTGGGCTGGTGGTGGCTGCGGTGCTCTTGGGACTCTTTGAAGATGGATGGGGGAGGTCATCGGGGGGAAAGAGGTTAAGGTTAGCCAGGAAAAGTTTTTTAGGGCCAAGGTAAAGGGTAGGAGAAGTGGAGATGGAAGTGGAGGTAGAGGAGGTGGTTGTAGGAGAGTCAGGTGTGCTGTCATTGGGTGAAGGTGCTGGTGCTGTAGGCTGTCGTGAGGTGGATGGCTGTTGGGTGGGTGGCTGCCTGCGTTTGTGTGTCTTGGAAGAGGGGGTGACAGACACAGTGGGAGAGGACACAGGGGACGTGTACATGGCAGTGGGGGTGGTGACTGCACAAGTGTGGACTGTACTGGAGGGTGAGGTGGTGATGGAAGCACTGGCTGATGTTGGGGTGCATGCAGGTGTGAGTGTAGACGTCACAGGGAGGGAGGAGGGAGACGAGGAGGAGGGGGACACAGGGGTGGCAGTGGCTGTTGGCATGTCTGCATCTGGGTGTTGCTCGGGTGAGTGTTTGCGGGATCTGTGGTGCTTGTGTTTGGATGAGCTGCTCTTGGGTGTTGAGGTGTGTGCAGGCTGGTCTGATGGTGTGGATGGGATAGGCTGAGGAACAGGAGACAGAGACAGGCTGGAGGCAGTCAGAAGAGGGAGGCTGGAAACAGGGACAATGGCTGCCGTCAGTGCTGAGGCCAGAGCAGTGAACGCTCGTTGATGGGCAGCCTGACCCGAATGAATGCCCTCCAGGTACGCATTGCTCTGTTGCACCTCCCTTTGCACACCCTGGATGGCATTCAAAAGGGTCGTCTGCCCAACAATGAGCGTCCTTACCAGGTCAATGAGCTCCGCACTGAGGGCAGCAGGGGCAACAGGGGCAGGGGCTGAGGTGCCTGGGGCGAAGGAGACGCGCGCCTTCCTGGGCGAACCGGCACGGAGCGAAGACTGAGGGGCTGCTGGGAGGGCGGGGCTGGTGCGCTGGGTGGCGGCTGTACCTGTAGAGGCGGGGGGCACGGATGTTGCCGCCACCCCTAGGGAGCTCCCATCCGAGGACGTGTCGCTTTCGCTGCTCTCACCAGCGGTCCCCGTCGTGGTGCTCCCCTCGCCCTCCGGATCACTGGTGCCCTCGGTGTCTGTTCCTGGGCCCACCGGGGCCTTGTGTCCTGCAGCTCCCTCGTGCTCCGATGCCATATCTCCTCCACCTGATGATGCTAATGCACACATGCACAAGAAGATGAAGAGAAAGGGTGGGGGGAGAAAAAAGAAGACCAGGTTGAGTGCATGCAATGTCAACACCGTTGGCGGAGAGGACAGACACAGGTGCCTAATGCACTAAGCCGCGCATTCGGGGTACACTACTCAGTACTACTGACTAAGACAACAGGCCAAGAGACGTCAAACGCGCACATGGGAGATGCTGGACCTTTAATGGCTGTACTTGTCACCCTACAGAGGTGGGGGCCGGGGGCACAGGGCCATGCCTAAGGGAGAGGACTACACTACAGAAAGCGCCCTGGCCTAATGTCACCCACAGCCCTCCTCCCCCACCCAGACGCCTCCACTGCGCAGAAAGATAGGAGAATGTGCTGATACTCACCCCCTTGTGTCTGCTGTGATGTCTTAAAGCGCCCATCCAATTCAGGGTAGGCCACCGCCAGGATCCGGGACATCAGGGGGGTCATGGTGCGACTGGCACCCCTCCTAGGTTGGGAGGCCATCCCCAGCAGTGTTTCTGCGGTCTTCCTTGTTCCGCGGCGGATGTCCTCCCACCTCTTGCGGCAGTGGGTGCCCCGTCTGTTGTGGACCCCCAAGGTCCGGACTTCCTTGGCGATGGCACGCCAAATCTCGATCTTCTGATGGGCGCTGACCTATTAGACATGTACAGGGTGGAAAGGAGGAAATCATCAATGACCTGCATGTTAGATGTAATTGGCCCCCACCCACCCACTTTGCCATATGGCACATGCTCTCATCTGTCGGGCGTTGCACTCCTCATTCTCCCCCCACCCCACCAACTTACATCCACCCCAATCCACACAGGCATAGCCCATTCCATTAGCACCCGGTGTACTCACTTGTTGGTCTGGAGGACCGTAGAGTAGCGCATACTGCGGGAGGACCCCATCCACGAGCTTCTCCAACTCTTCAGACGTGAAGGCAGGGGCCCTTTCCCCAGTCGCAGCAGCCATTGTATCTTCCAGACCGAGGTCACAGCAGCACTTGCAGTATAGGTCCTCTCCTGTGGATGATCAGGTCTCGAGTGATTAAGCAGATAGAAAATGGCGGTCACGCCCGCGGCGGTGCATACCGCGGCGGTGCGTACCGCGACCGCCGGCGCACTTCGTCATTGGCTCCTGAAACCCATAGGCTTCAATGTTAACCAATGCGGCTGTGCGTCGCGGTCTTCGACCGCCTACCGCCACGGTGTGCCCCGCCAGCGCATTGACCTCACATCCCATTGTCCCACTTCACAGGTCAGGCAGCCGCCATTTCAAGGGCCCACATGGCTTAATTTTGACTGCGACACACAGGCCTAGGCCTTGCATTGCCACACATACACGCCTTTCAACCCATTGCCATTCTTTAACTGTGCAAGCTGTCTGTACGTACCTGTGGTTTGCCTGACTCTGTGCTCCATGTTGTCCTTCCTAGGCACCGTCCGCTGGGACTTGCGATGAGAAGGAGGAATCCTCGCGTGTACCGACCGCTGGTGGACCTGTCGACAATGGAAGAACGCCATATAATACTTCGATACAGACTTGACCGTGCCACTATCCATGAACTGTGTGCCCAGCTGGAGCCAGCCCTGATGTCCTCCATCCGCCAACCCACAGGGATTCCCCCTCTGGTGCAGGTTTTGTCAGTCCTCCATTTTTTGGCCAGTGGGTCATTCCAGACCACAGTGGCCATGTCATCTGGAATGTCTCAGCCTATGTTTTCTAAGATTTTGAGCAGAGTGTTGTCTGCCCTGATGAAACTCATGCGGAGCTACATCATTTTCCCCGAGGAGGGTGACTTGCCTACAGTGAAGGGTGATTTCTATGCCCTTGGACATATCCCCAACATCATTGGTGCCATTGATGGGACCCATGTGGCTTTGGTACCCCCAAAAGACGATGAGCAGGTGTACCGAAACAGAAAAAATTATCATTCGATGAATGTCCAGGTGGTCTGTTTGGCTGACCAGTACATCTCCCATGTAAATGCCAAGTTCCCAGGGTCAGTGCATGACGCGTATGTGATGCGAAATAACAGCATCCCCTATGTGATGGAGCAGCTACAGAGACAACGTGTGTGGCTAATAGGTGACTCTGGTTACCCCAACCTGCCGTGGCTACTGACCCCAGTAAGGAATCCCCGGACAAGGGCAGAGGAACGCTACAATGAGGCCCATGGGCGTACTAGGAGGGTGATTGAGCGAACCTTTGGCCTCCTGAAGGCCAGGTTTAGGTGCCTGCATATGACAGGTGGATCCCTAATGTACTCACCAAAGAAGGTGTGCCATATCATCGTGGCGTGCTGTATGCTTCACAACCTGGCTTCGCGACGCCAGGTGCCTTTCCTGCAGGAGGATGGTCCAGATGGTGGTATTGTAGAAGCCTATGAGCCTGTGGAGAGTGAAGAGGAGGAAGACTCAGAGGACGACACAGACAATAGGGACAGAGTGATACAACAGTATTTCCAGTAACACCCAGGTAAGAATCACCCACGCCATTTCACAATTGCTTATAGCCTCCTGCATCTGTACTTTCTGTAGTTCCCCACAGATGTTTGTCATTGATTTTTGCCTTTCCCTTCCCTTCTCAGTGCTGTCTGACTCAGTACCTGACTTCTGCTTGGTTCGCCCATGAAATACAGCGTATTGACATTGGTATGTTGTCATGACTAATTGACAGAACAGAAATCGAACAGTAATATGTAATACATTTGTCAATAATACAGCATGACTCAAAACAGATTTGTGTGCAAAATGTGATTTATTTACAGTGCTAGATATCGGTACATGTGATTCTTAGGGTGATGGGTGGGGGTGGAGGAATATCCATGGCAGAGTCCAGTTCTCAGTCTCACAGGTGCATTGTCCTTTTGCCTGTGGAAGGATGGAGCATAGGCAGTTCATGGTTGGACAGGGTGGCAATGTGGGACAGTGGGAAGACTTGAGGGGGTATGTCCTGCAGGTGGGGGTCTTGACATCCTACTCTGTCTTTTTCTTTGATCTCAGGCTCCTCTTACGGGGTGGTTGTTCTTCAGCAGGAGGTGGGGTTCTGGGGGGCTGTCGAGGTGTTGGGACCTCCTGTCCACTAGCGCCGGCGGAGGTGGTAGGCTGTTCCTGGTCCGGGCTAGTGACAGGGGCCCTGTGTGGTGCACCATGGTCCCGCAACGCGTCCTCTATCCTGTGGACGGCCAGGACGATGGTCCCCATTGCGGTCCCGATGATTCTCAGCTCCTCCCTGAAACCCATGTAGCGTTCCTCCTGCTGTGCCTGGATCTCAGTGAACCTGGCCAGTACCGTCGCCATCGTTTCTTGGGAGTGGTGGTATGCCCCCATGATGGTGGTGAGGGCCTCTTGGAGAGTGGGTTCCCTGGGCCTCTCCTCCCCCCCCGTCGCACAGCAGCCCTCCGAGCTGCCCGGTTTCCCCCGGCCTCTGTCCCCTGGACGGTGTGCCCGCCACCACTGCCCCCAGGTCCCTGTTGTTGTTGGGGTGTTGGGTTAGCCTGGGTGCCCTGTAGTGGCAGACACACCGCTGATTGAGCTGTCCTAGAGACAGAGGCATGGGCCCGCTGGGTGGGAGCTGTGCTGGTGTCGGCAGAGGGGGTCGGGTCTGGTGTGGCCTGTGGCTGCCTGAGGGGAACCGACTGCCCAGAGGTCCCCGATGGTCCGGGCTGGTCATCAGGTTCACTGTCGACAGAGCTGCTATCCTCAGTGTGGGCCTGTTCCGGTGGTGGGATGGACACTTCTGGACCCTCCTGGCTGGTGTGTTGTCGTTCGGGTCCTGCATGGGGTAAGAGAGTTTGGTTATTATTTCTGTGTGTGCAATAGCATGCGTGTTGTGGGTGCCCTTGTCCCCCAGTGCAGGCATTCCCTGGAGGGAGGTGTTGTTAGGGTATTTAGTGGGGGGGAGGGGTTAGTGCAGTGGTCATGCTTAGGTGATGGGTGCCCATGATTTGTGTTGGCAGGCAGGAGTTGGTGTTGGGATGGGTGGGTTGTGCTGGTGAGACATTGTCAGGGAGGATGTGTGCTGGGGGGTTGGGGGTGAGGGTGAGGGTGGGGGTGTGGGTTGGCATGCTGGTGGGGTGGGGGGGATATAGTAGTTGAGATTGGACTTACCAGAGTCCATTCCTCCGGCTACTCCTGCGATGCCCTGAGGATGCAGGATGGTCAAGACCTCTTGCTCCCACAATGTAAATTCGGGAGGGGTGGGTGGGGGTCCGCCGCCAGTCTTCTGGACCGCGATGTTGTGCCTGGAGACCATCGATCGGACCTTCCCCCGTAGGTCGTTCCATCTTTTGCGGATGTCCTCCCTATTCCTGGGATGCTGTCCCACCGCGTTGACCCTGTTCACGATCCGCTGCCATAGCTCCGCCTTCCTGGCTATACTGGTGTGCTGCACCTGCGAGCCGAAGAGCTGGGGTTCCACTCTTAGGATTTCCTCCACCATGACCCGGAGTTCTTGGTCCGAAAAGCGAGGGTGCCTTTGGGGTGCCATGGGGTGGTGTGGGTGAGGTGTGGGGTGGTGTATGTGATGAGGAGTGTGTTGGTGAGTGGTGCTTTGTGCTACTATGTGGTGTGTGTGATGGTGTAGTGTGCCTCAGTGTGTCTTGCTATGGATTGTCTGCTGTGTCTCTCTCTCCTTCTCTCAGTAATTAGGGTCGCAGGGGTTTGTGGGTGATGTGGGTGTGTGTTTTATAGTTGGTTGATTGTGTGGGAGTGGTGTGTGTATGTGTATCAGGTGTGTGTATTTCAAATTGTCCAATGTGCTGTGTTTTGGTGATGTGTGTGTATTCTGACCGCAGCGGTGTGTACCGCCAATGAAATACCGCGTTTGAATGACCGCCGTGTGGATTCGTGGGTCATAATGGCATGGGCGTATTTCTGTTGGCGTGATGGTGGAGGTTTGGTCATCTCCAGTTTATCGCTGCCCGACGATGTGGCGGGCTGCAGTGGAGGACGGATTTTTGGAGGTTTGGCCGTTGTGGGTCAGAATGACCGTGGTGGTTGACCGCGGCCGCGGCGGTGTTATGGCGGTCTTATGACCGGCGGTAAGGGCATTTTACCGCCGAGGTCAGAATGACCCCCATAATGTGCTGTGCTACACAATTGGTTTTATCAATGATTGTTTTACCAATGATTGTTTGCTAATGTGAGCAGGTGTAGACATGTGCTTCTAATTGGGTGTGGCGTAGACATGTGCTTCTAATTGGGTGTGGTGACTCATCCACATGTGGAAACTCAACTGCTTTCCTGTGAAGCATGCCTCCCTGCTTGGCTTTGTTTTGCTTCCTGATCTCAGCATCTGACGTGGCAGTCCAGCCCCTGCTGTCATCCTCGTATTGAGGACCTTTGAGGCAATCCTTTTCTTTGTTCCTGTACCAGCTAACACCAGGCATTTCTGCAGCCCTCGAAAAAGACTGTAGCTAAGTGAATAGTATTCTCCAGGGAGTTTGTTCTTTGAGCGCTGCGCCTTCCTAGAACAGCTGGTGTATTGCAGACCTTGTATTTTGGCAGAATGCTTATCTTGAAGAGACAAATGCATTTCTGAACATTCTACATTGTTATTGAAGTTACTTGCCTAAATGTGCTTCAGGATATCTGCTTGAGCTCAAGTACTACAAAAAGTGCAATTTTAAAAGAGCATTTACATGACTTTTCTTTCTCTAATAGCATAACTCTTGGATTTAAATTGTGTCATTCATGCCTGTGTTTCAGGTTTGATGAATTTGCTTTTTGAAGGGTTTTTCACACACACAGTGAAACCAAACCAAACTGTGCCACCCTAACTGTTTAAACCCAGAGTGGACGTTTGTATTTCTTGGATTGTTTTTGTTCCTTTTAGTTTAACCCTATGCATGCCGGAAAGTTATATGTGATATAATGAATGCCCTTGTTTGTCTTTCTTGTGCATGATAAGTTCAACCACAGTTCTAATTGTAGTGTGCAACAGTGAATCTCTGTGAAGCCAGCCCTAGTGTCTCAGTACTTATTGTTATGGTACTCAGTTTGGGTTTTTGGTAATGCAGTGTTAGTAATTGTGCCAGCAGTTATTATTAGCCAAGAAAAGTGCTGGAGCATCCCAGTGTTCTTCTACCGCTCCCATGCACATATCAGAAAGAGAGATTCAGTTTCAAGGAAGTTTAGTGCACTAACTCTACTATCACCCTGTCAACAACGACCTGCCCCCCGAAGATACAGGGAGCCTGGCTGGACCAGCAAGATGTGGCATTATTTTGTGTCTTTCTCTTCCACTCCCCTTTTCCTTTCGGGACACCTGCTGGGGTTTCTGTGTCCACTAGGAAGTGCTGAGAGGTGTTCCAGGAGGTCGGGGCATACCACCGTCCCTGCAGACATCCTGCTTTTCAGGTGAGTGGCAGCGTCTCGACAGACAGTTACCCATCCACCCCGTCACCCAACCCCACACAATGATTGTCAAAGCCAACAGCTCGCCCATAGGTGAGACCCATGGGTTTGGCCAATCCTTGTTTAGAAACTCCTCTTTCAGCTATTGTATTCATCAAGCAATTGGCTCTTACAGTCCTCAGAAAGTGGTATGCCTTGTGGATAAAATCTGAGAGAATTACATGGCTTGGTCAGTTTTAAACTGCATATCTACATGACGCGACTTATTGTGAGTGGGTGAAAATTATGTTTTGTCTATTTAACCTGTGCATTTTATTCCTTAATTGCATTTTACTGGCCTGTCTGCAATGAAGCTTGTGCTACTGGGACCATGACTAGATCTGTGTGAAACTTAAATTACACTTAAAAAATTCATGAAATTTTTTAATTTTACATTAGGCAAAATAGTTCAACATAAAAGATATTTCGTCGTATGTAATTTTGCCTCGTTCTTTACTACTATGACGCTGTTCCAATAGAAAACATCTTGAAGAGAAAGCTATTTTTATTGAACGAGTGTCCTGCTCATATCGCTCATGACCAGTGTTAAAACTGTGACCAGAACCTGCTGACTTCCTGTAGCTTTTGTAGCTTAACTAAAATAAAAACCCATATAATGAGACAACGAGGATCAAGCTTTAGTTATAACTAATTGTCTCGTATATATATAGTTATCACAATTCCAGACAAGTGGCCATCAGCATAAGAATTGTGAAGCGTATGGTAGGAAAACAATAGAGAAAGGCTCCATAGAGCTCCAAGAGAATTATGCTCCATAGTCAGAAAGTGGATTATTAGTTGAGGTGGATGGTAGTACACCACAAGTAATAATATCACTGTTCTTGTTAGATCCAGAATGGGTTTCTTTAATTTAAACCTGAGCTTAAACCTTTGTATCTCTTCCACAGAACAGACAGACTTAATTTAAGAAGCTTGTAAAACATGTAGGAGTACCAAAACAGTTAAAAGGTTGAAAAAACAGCATAATTAAAATCCTACTCCAATTGAAAAAATAGAGAATCATTTAATGAACAAAATGGCACCAAACCAGCAAACGTACATTAAGGGGAAGCGGAGGTATAAATTTTAAAAGTTCAAACTTAAAAATAGCGAGAAAAAGCATTACTCAGTAACTGCAGTCATCTGCTTGCCCTTGACTAGTACCTAGCCACAATTTAAGACTGACCGTGTTGAAGTGCAGGTCAAATCCAGAAAGCAGTTTTGCCCTGGTCAGAAGTTTTACCTTCTGACTTGGGGCCTGATTTAGAAATTGGTGGAGGGGTTACTCTGTCACAATGGGGACGAATATCCTGTCAGCAAATATCTAAATCTTATAAGATATTATGGGATTTAGATTTCGGCAGACAAGATTTCCCTCAGTGTTTTGATGGAGAAACCCATCAGCCAATATCTAAATCGGGCCCTTAGTCTCTGAAATTTAAGTCCAAGTTAAGTTGGCTGTGGATGAGAAGGGCTCCACAAGGCCGGATAGTCATCAGATGAGGTCCTGGTGAAGTTGTTGACTTTTGGCCAGAAACTCTAAGAGAGAGAAATTCAAAATCTGCACTCAAGGAATGTTCTTCACTGGCGGGATACTTTTGGCACCTTTCTCCTCTGAAGAATTATACATTGTGACTTAGGCCCTGTTTATGATCTGGGCGGACGGGATTACTCTGTCACAAATATGACTGATATCCCGTCCACCGCATTACCATTTCATTACATCCTATGGAGATCATAATACGTGTTAGACCTGACTGCCTTAGGGTGGTCACCCCTAACTTTTTGCCTGCCTTCCTCCACTTTTTGGACACTGCTTTTGCTGGTTTTTAGACTCTGCGCACTTTACCACTGCTAACCAGTGTTAAAGTGCATATGCTGGGTGGGTGTGGTCAAGATGGCGGAGCGCTAAGACGTTCCTTATTGCGCTCCGCCGCCTCGGCCCAAAGAAGCGACCTCTGGCCAGCCTGGGGGAGGCCTGGAGGCTTTCCCCATGTTGTGCGGCCTTCCCCGGGTGTCCCGATCGCGGTGGTGCCGGTCGGAGCAGGGTTGTGCCGCGTCAGCGGGAGGAGCGAGGCTCGGCCCGACAGCCTGGGCGCGGTCGCGGTGCGGCGTGGGGCGCTGCCTGAGCAGCGAGACGGGCCTTCCTCCTGGGGCCCCCTGGAGCCGGGGCTCGAGGGTTTGAGAGCCTGGGAGCCCTCCTGGGGCCCCCTGAAGACCGGAGTGTGCTGTGGGGCCTGGCACTGGATGCTTGTGGCACCTGAGCAGTGAAGGGGTTCCTGGAGCCCTTCTGGACTGGCGGTGACCGGCAGAGACTCCACTACTGGGCGCCCTGGAGTGAGATTGGTGAGGCGTGGGAGCTGGTGGATTGCGGGGATCTGGTTCCCGGACTTTTGGGTTGTACACCCCAACACCTGAAATTTTGCTTGGGCTGGCCTGCGGTTCTGCGCCTGGGCGAAAGGAGAGGGCCGTGGTATCTGGTGGCGGCTGGAAGCTGTGCTCTGGCGTCGTCTCAAAGGGAGTGGTGTACGCAGACCGGCTTTGGTAAAGTGCTCTTGGTGGTCCCACGGAGTTGAGCTGGTGAGTTGAGATCAATCCGGTGCGGCATGGCGACATCGAAGCCCAAACGCGAGTGCTCAGTGCGGGACATGTTGGCAGGGGCGCGCTCTACGCCGGGGCCTATGATGGAGGACTTACCTGAGACGAGGGCCTTGGAAAGTCGAGTTGAGACGGAGCCAGAGGAGAGCTCTTCAGTGACGAAGGGTTTTCTGACCTCCCTGTTTGAGTCGCTCCGAGGGGACATACAGGAGCTGCGAAGGGACATCTCACGGGAGGTAAAGGAGATACGAGGAGAAGTCGCATCCCTGGGTGAACAGGTATCGCAGTTAGGAGATAGTGAGATCCCTTGTGGCGAAGAGGTTGCGGGCCTGCAACAGGAGGTAGTCCGCCTCCGAGAACAACAGGACCTTCTCCAGATGGCAGTTGAGGACTTGGAAAATCACTAGAGGAGACAAAACATCCGTATTCAGGGGGGCCCCGGTGGGCACCGAAAAAGGGGACATTGGGGGCTACGTGATGGATTTGTTTCGCTCCCTGCTTGGCACAGAAGAGACACAGGAGGTAGTCTTGAACCGGGTGCATCGTGCTGGGCTCGCGGGGGCCCCTGGAGTGAGTGAGGGGGCGGCTCTATCGGCGGGGGGCCCGCCTCGGTGGCGGAGAAGAGAGAAGAAAAGGAAGTTGCAATGCCCGACGGCCTTGGAGTTGAGATCGGAGAGAGAAGCCACTTTGAGCAGCGTGGCGGCCGGTACGTCGGCCTACTCTGGGCGTCCGGGGGCGCCCGGGAGTACTGCGAACCACAGTTGTCATAGTATGTTGACGTTTGTAGAGAGTTGGGGCGGTGGGGGCAATGGATCGAGTTACTGATAGTACGGAATTTACTGCCCCGTGGAGATTTTACTTCGCGAGGATGGACGATCGAGGACTTTTGTGTCACACGCACCTGTTGTGCTGTTTGTTTTTTTGCTGTTGGTTTCCGCCGCGATGCAGGTCTTCTGAGAAGGCATCCCCAGGCCTGCTTGCACTAGGCGGTCTAGATGATACTCTGGAAGGTAGTCCTAGGCTGCACGCTTGTCTCCCCGGCTTGCTTTTTTCAGTCTAGGCTATGACCATCAAATGTATAAGCTTAGATGTTAGGGGGTTAAAACCCTACTAAGAGGCTAGCTATTTTCCCAGCTTTAGAGAAATCCGGGAGTCATGTATGCCTCCTGCAAGAGACGCACCTTGTCCTTAAAGATACCTTCCGTATGCGTTCCAAGTGGTTTCCCAGGCAGTTTTGGTCCTCCCTACTGTCAAAGCATGCAGGGGTGGCGATACTTCTTTCACGCACATTTCCCGGGGAATTTATATCCAAATTGCATGAGGTCCCGGGAAGGCTCTTGTCCTTGCGGATCCAATTGGGGGGTCTCACTATCACGATCGTTTCTATATATGCACCAAATTCCCATCAGGAGGTCTTCTTGAAACAGTCCTTGACACTGATTTTGCAGTTCCCGGATGGTGCCATATTGCTGGGAGGTGATTTTAATTTGGTGATGGATGGGGACCTGGATCGCTCTGGTCAACGGTATGGTCAGACTGGGTCATTGTCCGATGCTGGGCGGCAGTGGCTTGAGGAGTGTGGGCTGGTGGATGTGTCGAGGAGGGCGCACCCCACGTTGAGGGACTACTCCTTCTACTCATTGGCAACCAAAACGTACGCTAGACTAGACCTTTTTCTGGTATCCCAGGAGCTTCTCCCCAGGGTTAGAGACCCGGCGATTGAGTCGCGGGCCTTGTCGGATCATGCTCCGATAACAGTCGAGATTCACACAGACATGGAAAGGGTTGGTCCATCAGGATGGCGCTTTAGAGACTCGATGCTTCAGAATGGCGAAACGGTTGAGGCGATTCGATGGGCAATAATAGATTACCTTAGCTTTAATGACAATGGGAAAAAAGCATTGCAACATTGTGGGAGGCGCTGAAGGCTGTCCTGAGGGGTGAGGTGATGTCGCTCTCTTCTAGGGATAACAAGGCGAGGACTCGACTCCGGGGGGAACTGGAGCAGCGGGTGAGGGTGTTAGAGCGCTTACATAAATGCACCGGCACTCCCAGAATATGGCGAGAGCTGGAGAGGGTCCAGTAGCAGCTGAGGCGGTTGGACTGGGACATTGTGTAGGAGGCAATAAGGCCGGCAAGCTACTGGTGCATAGATTGAGAGCACAGTGCGCAGCGTCTTTGATAAAAATGTTACAATCCCCTTCTGGGGCGGAGGCACGTACGAGTGACCAAATAGCGCAGACTTTTGCGGAATTCTATCGAAGTCTGTATATGGCTGAGAAGCCCAGTGACGTAGCCTCAGAATCCTTTTTAGAGGGCATAGCAATCACATCTATGTCAGCGACGGACTCTGCCTCGCTAGATCGTCCTATAAGGGCTGAGGAGGTTATATCTGTGATTGCTCGCTTGTAGATCGGAAAGTCACCTAGCACCCGACGGCTTTTCTGCGCTTTTCTATAAATCCTTCTGTGCGGAACTTGTTCCTGTCCTTGTGCGACTTTTTAACTCTTTTCGACAGACGGGTGTGCTTTCGCCTAGTATGTTAGACGCCACTATCGTAGTTATTCCGAACCCGGGGAAGGATCCCGAGGAATGCGCTTCGTATAGGCCGATCTCCCTTCTGAATATTGATGCCAAACTGTTTACCGGTATTTTGGCACACCTTCTCAACTATTATATGCCGGGGCTTGTGGACCCCGACCAATCGGGATTTATACTTCATAGGCAGTGCAGCGATAATACCAAGCGATTGCTCCATCTCTTGGATAAAATGGAGCGTTCCCATAGGGCAGCGCTCTTCCTGTCAGTTGACGCTGAGAAAGCCTTTGATAGGGTCCACTGGCCATACTTGTTCAAGGTGCTTGAACGCTATGGATTGGGTTCAGGTTTTCTAACATGGATTCGATGCATTTATCGAGAACCTCGGGCAGCGGTCCAGGTTAATGGGACTCTTTCCTTGCCATTCGCCGTCCAAAGAGGAACCAGGCAGGGGTGCCCTCTTTCGCCCCTCTTGTTTGCGCTTTACATGGAGCCACTGGCGCAGAGGCTCAGGGACAATCCTCTGATCATGGGCATGAGGTTCGGGGGGGATGAACACCTCATCTCGCTATATGCGGACAATGTTATTTTTACTTTGGCGGAGCCCATGAACTCACTGCCGACACTAATGGGTGTTATTGAGGAATATGGGCGGGTCTCGGGGTTCCGTATGAATATGCTTAAATCGCAGGCCCTGGGCAGGTTTATCCCTGCGGAGCATGAAAGGGACTTGAGGGCCTGTTTCCATTTCACATGGACCTCCTCGGGGCTCCCATATGTGGGGATTGAGCTGGGCGCCACGGTTGCCAGTACGGTAAGGTTAAACTATTTGAAACTAACGCAGGAGGTGCAGCGCGACCTGGAGTCATGGGGGAGGCTTAAACTTTCTTGGCGGGCAGGGTTGCGGCGGTGAAGATGACCATCCTTCCGCGTATACTTTATCTGTTCCAGGTGCTCCCGCTGGAACCGCCCCCGAGAATGATAGCATCCCTCCAAACAGCGGTCTTAAGATTCATTTGGGAAGGGAAGGTGGCGCGGATATCACAGCGGGTTCTGTACCGTCCTAAGAGGGAGGGGGGGCTGGCGGTCCCCTGCCTCCTTCGATACTTTCAGGCAGCACAGCTGCGCTTTCTTTTGGAATGGAGCCAGCCAGCCTCGGAGAAGCATTGGTGTTTCATGGATCAAGCAGTGGCGGGCTCTCACATATGGAAGGAACCCTGGCTTAGGCGGCGTCACAGGGCGCAGGGGCTGTATATATCCCCGATTACAGAGGTTATGATGAGAGTGTGGGATTGGGTGGCCGGCAGGGCGGGCTTGACGACCTTCCCGTCCCCACTGACTCCACTGGGCGGGAACCCTGATTTTGGCCCGGGCTTACAGCCGGAGGCGCTGCGTTGGTGGTATGAGGGGGGATGCAAAAGGGTAGGATATTTATTCGACGAGCATGGGGTTATCCCCTTTGATCGATTGAGGAAGCAATATGGCTTGACTGAGGCTGATAGGATGATGTACTACCAATTAAGACACTGGGCACTGCTTCCGGCCAATAGGATATTAATCGACAGGACGTTAACCCCATTTGAAAAATGGATTCTAATGAAAAAGGACGACAAGCGCGTGGTCTCAGAACTCTATGCCCTCCTGCGGGGAGAGACCCGTCCAATCAAAACTTGGGGTCAATTGAGATGGAAGAAAGATCTTGAGAGGGAACTATCTGACGATGAGTGGGAGAGTGTTTTTTATAAGGTGCATCACACAGCTTACAACGCAGCAGGTGCAGAGACAGCTTATAAGGTAGCTTCCTACTGGTATTACACCCCTAACAGGATCCATGCTTGGAATTATGATAAATCTAGTAGCTGCTGGAGGGGGTGTGGGGGGGCACGCTTGTGCACCTACTATGGCATTGCCCTAAGTTGCACAGGTATTGGAAGGACATAATAGACACCTTGGACAGGGCTTTTGATACCCAGATCCCCAGATTCCCCGCGTATGTTTTGCTTGGTCTCCCCAACCCGCTCACTTTTCCCCTAAAATCTTTGAAGGGTCGGCAGATGGCCTTGGCCTTGAATGCGGCCGTACAACTTTTGTTATCAATGTGGGGGTCAGAGCAGATCCTGTCAATAGTCTCTTGGCTGTACAAGCTATGGTTTATTCTCGCCATGGAGAAGCTATCCTTGGCTTCACAGCTGCGGGGCGGGGACTTTAGGGAACTTTGGCGACCATTTCTACGTATTCTATCTGGGGAGTTTTCAGAGTTGACATGCCCAACCTATCTGAGGGTTCTTAACTTGAATTGATTGCCTGGGAGGTCACCTTCGAAGAGAGGTTAAATCTGGACTTGCAACACATGGTATTAGAGCCTGAGATCGTTTGATTAATGTATAGCCAACCAGCAGTGGGGAGACATAGTTGTGTTAACTGTATCATCCTTTTTCTTGTTTTTTTTCATTGTTTCGCATGTAATAAGCTAACTTTGCACCTGTTCGCAATATAGTGATGTAGTAAATATATATGTGCGATGTTCTAAAACTTAAAACTTAATAAACAGATTTGATCTATAAAGTGCATATGCTCTCTCCCTTTAAACATGGTAACCTTGGATCACACCAAATAGGACTATTTAATTTACTTATAAGTCCCTAGTAGAGTGCACTATATATGCCCAGGGCCTGTAGATTAAATGCTTCTAATGGGCCTGCAGCACTGGTTGTGCCACCCATTTAAGTAGCCCCTTAACCTTGTCTCAGGCATGCTATTGCAAGGCCTGTGTGCAGTTTCACTGTCACTTTGACTTGGCATTTAAAAGTAATTGCCAAGCCTAAAATGCCAATTTTTCTACATATAAGTCACCCCTAAGGTGTGCCCTAGGTAACCCCCAGAGCAAGGTGCTGTGTGGGTAAAAGGCAGGGCATGTACCTGTGTAGTTTACAAGTCCTGGTAGTGCAAAACTCCTAAATTCGTTTTTTTTCACTACTGTGAGGCCTGCTGCCTTCATAGGCTAGCATTGGGGCTGCCCTCATACATTGTTGAAGTGATAGCTGCTGATCTGAAAGGAGTAGGAAGGTCATATGTAGTATGGCCAGAATGGTAATAAAACATCCTGCTGACAGGTGAAGCTGGATTTAATATTACTATTTTAGAAATGCCACTTTAAGAAAATGAGCATTTCTCTGCAGTTAAATCTTTCTGTGCCTTACAATCCACGTCTGGCTGTGTTTAGTTGACAGCTCCTTGTTCATTCACTCAGACACACCCCAAACACAGGATACTCAGCCTCACTTGCATACATCTGCATTTTGAATGGGTCTTCCTGGGCTGGGAGGGTGGAGGGCCTGCTCTCACACAAAGGACTGCCACACCCCCTACTGGGAGCCTGGCAGACAGGATTGAACTGAAAGGGGACCTGGTGCACTTCTAAGCCACTCTTTGAAGTCTCCCCCACTTCAAAGGCACATTTGGGTATAAAAATAGGGCCTCTGCCCTACCACCTCAGACACTTCCTGGAGAAGAAACTTATAACCAGAACCTGCATCGTGCCAAGAAGAACTGCCTGGCTGCCCAAAGGACTAACCTGACTGCTTTCTGTGAAGGACTGCTGCCTTGATGTTTCCCTGCCCCCTTGCTGTTCCCTGGCTGAGGCGAAGAAGTGCTCTCCAAGGGCTTGGATAGAGCTTGCCTCCTGTTCCCTGAAGTCTCAGGACCAAAAAGACTTCTCTATTGCAACTGGACTCCTTGTGCGGTGAAAATTCGACGCACAGCTTGCTAAAAACGATGCACAGCCTGTTCCGCGGTGAAAAATTCACTTCACGCCGAACCGGGAAGACGCCGCTCGACTTTGCTAGGAAAAGATCGTCGCGGCGCCTGCGCTGCGACCGTAACTTCGACGCACATCCACCAAATCGACACACAGCTGACCTAGGACAACGCCACCCAACTTCCAGAGGGGAAATCGACGCAGCGCCTGCCGTGAGGGAGAAATTTCCCTGCATCGCCCACCGGAACGACGCAGAGCTGGTCAACAAGCCCAGGATTCCACGCACAGACCCCGGGGTGTCTGAAAACCCCGTAACCCAAAGGGGATCCCTGACCGAGCGCCAGAAACCGATGCCCAGCCACCCCATCGTGGAAACTAAACAACGCATCAACCGTGTGTGGGCTGAGAAATCGACGCACACCCCTTTGTTTCCATACTTCTCCTCCTCTGCGGCCCTTTGCAGACATTTTTCACTAAAACCAGGTACTTTGTGCTTGAAAAAGACTTTGTTTGCTTTTAAAAGACTTAAGACACTGTGGTGCTCATTACAACCCTGGCGGACGGTGTTAAAGCGGCGGTAAGACCGCCAACAGGCCGGCAGTAAAAAAATAGCAATTACGACCGTGGCAGAAACCGCCAACAAAGACAGTCACTTTAACACTCCGACCGCCACTGCGGTACAAACAAACAGCTTGGCGGTCACCGCCAACAGACAGGCAGAAGACAATGTACCACCCACACTATTATGACAGGCCAATCCGCCACCTTTTCCACGGATAAAAACACGGCAGAAACAGGAATTTCGAAGGGAAAAAGCTCACCTCTACACACTCCAAGAGGAACGAGGCCACCATGGAACCGGAACTCCAAATCCTACCTGCGATAGTCTTCCTGCTCCTCTACCAGGAGCATGAACGCCGGCGGCAAAGACCGCGGTGAGTACTGCACGTACGACAGAGGGGAGGGGGTAGGGGGGAGGGAGAAAACTGGGGGACACACACGCAACCCCCCACCCCCACCCCACCCTCACCCACTACAACACACACACTAATGCATATCAATACATCACAGTTACACCCCCCCAACCCCTCGGAAGAATGCAAAGACCAAAGAAAATAAGTGTAACCATCGGAATATATTACAAACAAGTAGGCAGAAATATATATATATATATACACCATTAACAAAATATATACCAGGCATAGTAGTCCAGGTACTGCACAAAGAAAGTCCGTGGAACACTGGGACCACACGGTATGGGCGAGGCCCACACAAGATCCCCGACCATGACGAAGAGAACACTGCAGGGGCATCAGACAGCAAGAAAACAGGCTCCTCAGGGGGAGGGAAAAGGGGGGCACCTCAGCCGCTTGAGTGCACGACGCCAAATCCATGAGGGGGCCACATGCCCACTGTTCAATCCTGGGGAGTGCAAAGCCACAGTCTCTCAAGTCTCTACAGTGGGTGGTTTGCCCACTGTTCAATTCTGGGGAGTGCAAAGCCACAGTCTCTCAAGTCTCTACAGTGGGTGGTTTGCCCACTGTTCAATTCTGGGGAGTGCAAAGCCACAGTCTCTCAAGTCTCTACAGTGGGTGGGTTGCCCACTGCCATATCCTGGGGAGTGCAAAGCCACAGTCTCTCAAGTCTATACAGTGGGTGGGTTGCCCACTGCCATATCCTGGGGAGTGCAAAGCCACATTCTCTCAAGTAGTGAGTTGCCCACTGCCATATCCTGGGGAGTGCAAAGCCACAGTCTCTCAAGTGGATAACAGTCTCCACAGGTTCTGGAGGGGGCATCGTGCCCAGAGTGATTCATCCTGTGAAGGACAGAGGTAGTGGATGGATGTCTCCCCTGGTTCTGGAGGGGGACTGGTGCCCAGAGTGCTTCATCCTGTGAAGGACAGAGGTAGTGGATGGATGTCTCCACTGGTTCTGGAGGGGGACTGGTGCCCAGAGTGCATCACTCACCCCATGATGGACCCAGTTGCGTCAGTGCCCCTACCGCTCATGGGCTAGCGGAGCTTGATTTGGCGGTGCCCTGTTCAGCGGTGCTTGAGTTGGCGGTGCCCTTTTCAGCGGTGCTTGATTTGGCGGTGCCCTGTTCAGCGGTGCTTAAGTTGGCGGTGCCCTGTTCAGCGGGGCTTGTGCTGGCGGTGCCCTGTTCAGCGGGCTTGTGCTGGCAGTCCTTCATGGCCCAGCGGGCTGGTGCTGGCGGTCCTTCATGGATCAGTGGGGCTGCTGTTGGCGGTGGCCTCCTGGGCAGCTGTGCTGGGGCTGGCGGTGGCCTCCTGGGCAGCTGGGCTGGGGCTGGCGGTGGCCTCCTGGGCAGCTGTGCTGGGGCTGGCGGTGGCCTCCTGGGCAGCGGGGATGATGGCGGTCTTCTCCGCCGTGCAGCTCTTCCCAGACTTGCCGGGTTTCTTGTGGCCCTTCCCCACCTTGGAAGGTGTCACAGCTGACTCCACACTCCCAACGGGACCCCTGGGAGAGGCTTTGGTGGCTGGAGTCTTCTCCCTCTCCCGCCGGGCCAACTTCTGATGCTTCACAGGTGGGGGACTGTCTGTGCTGTGGCTCCGTGCACCACTGGCTGCCCTGGTGGCCGGTGCACTCCACATACCGGTGACTACAGGCACCACTGGTCCCAGAGATGTTGTAGCTGAGGTGCTACTTCGGGACCTATGAGATGGACGGGGTGGGGGAGGTGTGTGAAATAGGTCAAGGCTGGACAGGGAACGTTTTTTGGACACATTGGGATGGGTAGCTGGAGGGGGTTTGGGAGTGGAGGAATAGGTGGTGGTAGTAGGAGGTGTACGTTTGGTGATTTGGGTGCAGGTGCATGTGCTGGAGGCTGTCGTGAGGTGGATGGCTGTTGGGTGGGTGTGTGCCTGCGTTTGTGTATCTTGGGAGGGGGCGTCACAGACACACTGGGAGAGGACACAGGGGACATGTGAATGCTAATGGGGGTGGTGACTGCACGTAAGCGGGGTGTGCTGGTGGATGTGCTGGTGAGGGACGTAGTGGCTGTAGAGGTAGTGCATGCAGGTGTGAGTGTAGATGAGACTGGGAGGGAGGAGGGAGACGACGAGGAGGGGGACACAGTGGAGGCAGTGGATGTTGGTGTGTCTGCATGTGTGTGTTGCTTGCGTGACTGCCTGTGGGATGTGTGGTGCTTATGTTTGCCTGAGCTTCCCTTGTGTGTTGACGTGTGCGCAGGCTGGTCTGATGGTGTGCTTGGGATAGGCAGAGGTACAGGTACTGGGTCTGGGTGGAGGAAGTTGGAGGGGGGAGGCTAGAGACTGGGACAATGGCTGCCATCAGTGCTGAGGCCAGAGTTTGAAAATCTCGGTGAAGGGCCACCTGACCAGAATGAATGCCCTCCAGGAATGCATTAGTTTGTTGCAATTGCCTTTCTACACCCTGGATGGCATTCAAAATGGTAGACTGCCCAACAGTGAGGGACCTAAGGAGGTCAATGGCCTCCTCACTGAGGGCAGCAGGGGTGACTGTGGCAGAGCCTGAGGTGCCTGGGGCGAAGGTGATGCCCACCCTCCTGGGTGAGCGGGCACGGCGCAAAGGCTGAGGGGCTGCTGGGAGGGATGGGAGGGCGGTGCTGGTAGGAGGGGTGTACCTGTAGATGCGGGGGCACAGATGTTGCCGCCACCACAAGGGAGCTCCCATCAGAGGACGAGTCTGTGTCGCTGGTGTCAGCTCCTGTCCCCGCCCTGAAGCTCCCCTCGCCCTCTGTCCCACTGGTGACTTCCGAGTCCGTAGTCTCGCCCTCCAGGGCCATGTGGGATGCAGCTCCCTCGTGCTCCGGTGCCACTGCTCCTCCGCCTGATGATGCTAATGCACACAAGAACAGGGAGACCACAAAAAAGGGGGGGACAACAGAAGAAAGACATGTTGAGTGCATGGATTACCGCTACTGTTGGCAGACAAGACCGACACAGAAGCCCCCTGCACTATGCCGTGCTCTTGGGCTCCACTGTTCAGTTCCTGGGAAACGGCCTACAAGGCTATGGACAACATCTTCACACATAGATGACACAGTGGCATGAATAGCTGTACTTGGCACTCTACAGAGGTGGGCTGGGGTGCCACATGGCCTGCCTTACGGAGGGGCCGTGCCTACGGAACTCGCCCTGGCCTAGGGAAACCCACAGCCCTCCTCCCCCACCCAGACAACTCCACTGCGAGCAAAGTCAGCAGAATGAGAGTGTACTCACCCCCTTGTGTCTGCTGTGATGCCCATCCAACTCCGGGTAGGCCACCGCCAGGATCCTGAACATCAGGGGGGTCATGGTGCAACGGGCACCCCTCCCACGTTGGGAGGCCATCCCCAGCTGAGTCTCCGCCGTCTTCTTGCTCCAGCAGCGAATGTCCTCCCATCTTTTATGGCAGTGGGTGCTCCGTCTGTGGTAGACCCCAGGGTCAGGACGTCCTTGGCGATGGCACGCCAAATTTCTTTCTTCTGGTGGGTGCTGACCTACATGAAATGTACAGGGGAAGAAGAGAAGTCATTACCAACTGCACCGTCAAAGTGATTGGCCCCCATCCCTACCCTTGCCATATGGCACATGCATTCACCATCTTTCATGCACGCAGCACTCTGCCCCCTTCCTTCTTACATCCAGCCCTCTCCACACAGGCATAGCCCATACAACATGCTCCCTGTGTACTTACCTGTTTGTCTGGAGGACCGTAGAGTAGCGTGTACTGGGGGAGGACCCCATCCACGAGCTTCTCCAACTCCTCCGATGTGAAGGCAGGGGCTCTTTCCCCAGACGCACGAGCCATTGTCTCTTCCAGACCGAGGTCACAGCAGCACTTGCAGTGTAGTTCCTCTCCTGTCGAAGATCAGGTATCAAGTGATTGAACAGATAGAAAATGGCGGTCACATCTGCGGCGCTGCGTACCGTCACCGCCGGCGTACATCGTCATTGGCTCCTGGGACCCATAGGGTCCAATGTTAACCAATGCAGCATTGCGCCGCGGTCTTCGACTGCCTACCACAACGGTGTACCACGCCAGCGCAGTTACCTCACATCCCATTGTCCCACTTTACAGGTCAGGCATCCGTTATTTCAGGGGCCCACATGGCTTCATTTTCAACTGCGTCACACATACCTAGGCCTAGTCTCAACACACATACAGGCCACCTTTTGTGTATGATTGTTGTTCTGGGTAAACTGTGGGTACGTACCTCTGAGTTGTTTGACTCTGTGCTTGCTGTTGTCCTTCATAGGCACCGTCCGCTGGGACATGTGAGGAGATGGCGGCATCCTCCGGTGTACCGACCGTTGGTGGACCTGTCGACAATGGAGGAGAGACATTTGATAATCACCTACAGGCTTGACCGTGCCACAATCCAAGAACTGTGTACAAAGATGGAGCCAGACCTGATGTCAGCAATCCGCCATCCCACAGGAATCCCCCCTCAAGTGCAGGTGCTGTCAGTGCTCCATTTCCTTGCAAGTGGCTCTTTTCAAACAACTGTGGCCATGGCATCAGGGATTTCCCAGCCTATGTTTTCCAACGTATTGTCCAGAGTGTTGTCTGCCCTTCTGAAACACATGCGGAGCTACATCGTTTTCCCTCAGGTGGAGGATTTGCCTACAGTGAAAGGTGATTTCTATGCCCAGGGACATATCCCCAACATCATAGGTGTCATTGATGGTACCCATGTGGCTTTGGTTCCCCCCCCACAGGAGTGAACAGGTGTACAGAAACCGGAAGAGTTATCTTTCTATGAATGTACAGATAGTATGTTTGGCAGACCAGTGCATCTCCCATGTGAATGCCATGTTCCCTGGCTCAGTGCATGACGCCTACTTCCTGCGGAATAGCAGCATCCCTTATGTGATGGGTCAACTCCAGAGGCACAGTGTGTGGCTAATAGGTGAGCACCTGGAAGCAAGTCAGTGGGAATGGTTGTCTGCGTCTGGGGTTATCCCTCCAGTTTAGTGTGTGTCTAACAGTTTCCCCTCACCATTTGCAGGTGACTCTGGTTACCCCAACCTGTCATGGCTACTGACCCCGGTGAGGAATCCCAGGACCAGGGCAGAGGAACGCTACAATGAGGCCCATGGGCGAACTAGGAGGGTGATCGAGCAGACCTTCGGCCTCCTGAAGGCCAGGTTCAGGTGCCTCCATATGACAGGTGGATCCCTATTCTACTCACCAAAGAAGGTGTGCCAGACCATTGTGGCCTGCTGTATGCTTCACAACTTGGCTTTTCGACGCCAGGTGCCTTTTCTGCAGGAGGATGGTCCAGGTGGCGGTGTTGTTGCAGCTGTGGAGCCTTTGGACAGTGATGAGGAAGAAGCAGAGGAAGAAGACATGCACAACAGGGACTCAGTGATCCAGCAATATTTCCAGTGAGACACAGGTAAGAATACAATCCTGCCTAGTACATGTACTTTAACACTACTACCTCTCTCCTGTCTGTCGTTTTCACCCAGTGTATGGTCACTGAGTTGTCACTTTCCCTTACGGTTTCACAGATGTGGGTCCCACTGTGTGACATCTGCTTAGATTCCTCATGGACTAGAGCTGTGTGACATAGGTATGTTGACATTACTATTTAAAAAACATTTTGTCATTGTAATTGCTAATACACTATTTCGAAATCAAAGACAGACTCCAGATCATTTTGTGCTTTAGGTGTGTTTATTTAAATGCTCAATCTTGGAGGGGGTAGTGAAATGGTGAGGGGTGATGGCGGAGGAGTGTCCATGGCAGTGTCCAGTCTATTAGTCTCACAGGTGCATTGCCGATATGGGCATAGGAAGTGGAGCTGGGGCAGTTTAATTATGGACAGGGTGACAAAGTGGGACAGTATGATGACAATCAGGGTGGTCTCATTTCTTGGCGGGGGTCTTGGCATCGTTCTCTGTCTTGTTCCTGGATCTCAGGGACCGTTTGCGGGGTGGTTCTCCGTCTGCAGGGGGTGGGGTGTTGGTGTGGTGGTCCTGTGGCGGGGTGTCCTGTCCACAAGCACTGGCGGAGCTGGTGGACAGTTCATCGTCCATGCTAGTGTCAGGGGCCCCTTGTAGTGCCACAATGTCCCTCCTGGTGTTGAGTAGTTCCTTCAGCACCCCTACGATGGTGCCCATGGTGGAGCTGATGGTTCAGAGTTCCTCCCTGAAGACCATATACTGTTCCTCCTGCATGCACTGGGTCTCCTGAAACTTGGCCAGTACCGTTGCCATCGTCTCCTGGGAGTGGTGGTAGGCTCCCATGATGGAGGAGAGGGCCTCGTGGAGAGTGGGTTCCCATGGCCTGTCCGCCCCCCGTCGCACGGCATCCCTCCCAGTTCCCCTGTGTTCCAGTGCCTCCGTCCCCTGGACCGTGTGCCCACTACCACTGCCCCCAGGTCCCTGTTGATGTTGGGGTGGTGGGTTATCCTGGGTTCCCTGTAGTGGTGGACATACAGCTGATTGATGTGTCCTGGGGACGGAGGTATGAGCCCGCTGGGTGGGTGCTGTGCTGGTGTTTCCAGAGGGGGGAAGGTCTGTGGTGGCCTGTGCCTGTGTGAGGAGAACCGACTGTCGAGAGGTCCCCGATGGTCCGGGCTGCTCACCTAGATCCAGTTGGACAGAGTTGCTCTCATCACTGTGGGCCTCTTCTGTTGGTGGTGTGGACATGTGTGGACCCTCCTGTCCGGTGACGTTGAGTAGGGGTCCTGCAGGGGTATAAAAGGATGTTTATTAAATCTGTGTGTGTAATGGTGTGCAATGGGTGGGTGACCGTGTACTCCAGTGCTAGCATTCCTGTGTGGGAGCTTGTGTGATGATGGTTTAGGGGGGTGTATGGGTACGTGTAGTGGACATGCTTTGGTGGTGGGTGTCCATGCTTTGTTGTTGCATGCAGTGCTTGGTGTTGGGATGTGTGGTTTGTGATGTTGGGACATTTGTGAGGAGTTGGGGTGCTGGGGGTGAGGGTGAGGGTGGGGGTATGTGATAGCATGAAGGTAGGGTGGGGGATTTAATAGTAAAGCTTGGACTTACCAGAGTCCATAACTCCACCTACTCCTGCGAGGCCCTCAGGATGCTGAATCACCAAGACCTGCTCCTCCCATGTTGTTAGTTGTGGAGGAGGAGGTGGGGGTCAGCCGCCAGTCCGCTGAACCGCCAGGTGGTGTCTTGAGACCACGGAACGCACCTTCCCCTGTAGGTCGTTCCACCTCTTTCTGATGTCCTCCTGATTTATTGGGTGCTGTCCCACTGCATTGCCCCTGTCCACTATTCTTCGCCATAGCTCCATCTTCCTAGCTATGGAGGTGTGCTGCACCTGTGATCCGAATAGCTGTGGCTCTACCCGGACGATTTCCTCCACCATGACCCTGAGCTCCTCCTCCGAGAACCTGGGGTTTCTTTGCCATGCCATGGGGTGGTGTAGGTAGTGTGTGGTGATAAGTGTGGTGATATGTAGTGGTGTGTTGTGTGAGGTGCATGGAAGTTGTGTGGGTGATGGTGTTGTGTGCCTGTGGATGCTGTTGTTTTTGCTGGTGGTGTCTCTCTCTGGCCTTCTTTCGGAATTTTTTGTCGTGGGGGTTTGTGGGTGATGTGGGTGTGTATTTTATATTGTAATTTGGTGTGTGGGAGTGGTGTGTGTATCAGGTGTGTGTATTTAGAATTGTCCAATGTGGCTGTGTTTTGTAAGAGTGTGTGTATTTTGAGCGCAGCGGTGTGTACCGCCAATGGAATATCGCGGTTGAAAGACCGCCGCGTGGATTCATGTGTCGTGATAGTGTGGGCGTATTTCTGTTGGCGTGACGGTGGAGGTTTTGTTTTCGCCAGTTTATCACTGACCTTTGGTGTGGCAGACTTGTGTGGGTGTCTGACTTTTGGCGGATTCCGAGATGTGGGTCATAGTAGCTGTGGCGGAATTCCGCGGCCGCGGCGGTGTGTTGGCGGTCTTCTGCATGGCGGTAAGCGCCTTTTACCGCCAATGTTGTAATGACCGCCTTTATATCACTTTTCAGTGATATCTTTACATTTTCTTATTGCATCTTTTGTCGTTTTGACCTGCAAATATCCAGATACATATTATATTTTTCTAAACACTGTGTGGTGTATTTTTGTGGTGCTATATTGTGTTATTGTATGATTTATTGCACAAATACTTTACACGTTGCCTTCTAAGTTAAGCCTGACTGCTCAGTGGCAAGCTACCAGAGGGTGGGCACAGGATAATTTGGATTGTGTGTAACTTAACCTGACTAGAGTGAGGGTCCTTGCTTGGACAGGGGGTAACCTGACTGCCAACCAAAGACCCAATTTCTAACATTGGTGATCAGAGGTGAGGATAGGACTTGTATTTGTGCAGTGACATACAGTAGCTAAGTATTTCACTACCTACTGACAGTTGAAGGTCAACTTGATTTTTATCTCTTTTTACAAATTCGTTTTTCCTGACAATTTTCTAAACCTAAATCCTCACTCAACATGTCTCAGGCTGGGTCCCAAGCAGGAAATTTTAACCTAGCCCTGTTGGAGACATATAGGCCCTGATTCTTACCATGGCGGGCGGCGTACCCCCGCCAGAACACCGCACCGCGGTCGTCAGACCGCTGCGGTGATTCTGGGATTTCCACTGGGCGGGCGACCGCCAAAAGGCCGCCCGCCAGCCCAGTGGAAATCAACCTTCCCACGAGGACGCCGGCTCTGAATGGAGCCGGCGAAGTGGGAAGGTGCGACGGGTGCTGTTGCACCCGTCGCGTATTTCATTGTCTGCAAAGCAGACACTGAAATACAAAGTGGGGCCCTCTTACGGGGGCCCCTGCAGTGCCCATGCCATTGGCATGGGCACTGCAGGGGCCCCCAGGGGCCCCAGGGGCCCCACGACACCCCATACCGCCATCCTGCGGTATGGGGTGTCAGAATCCCCATGGCGGCGCAGCGAGCTGCGCCGCCATGGAGGATTCTTATGGGCAGCGGAAAACCGGCGGGAGACTGCCGGTTTTCCTCTTCTGACCGCGGCCAAAGCGCTGCGGTCAGAATGCCCTTCGGGGCACCGCCAGCCTGTTGGCGGTGCTCCCGCCAACCCTGGCCCCGGCGGTCCATGACCGCCGGGGTCAGAATGACCCTCATACTGTCAAACAGCTAAAAGGGCTCTGCAAGGAGATGAGTGTACCCACCCAAGGGGCCTCCAGAAAGAAGGACTTTCAAGTGGCGCTGAGGGCCTGGGCAGAAGCCCATTTAGAGGATGATGCTGAGGAGGAGGAGCCAGAAGATGGCCCCCCAGAGGATTTTTTGCCATCAGTGGGTGATGTTACCACTGCAATTGTGCCCCCTTCCAGACCAGGGAGCAGTGTCTCTGATCAAGGCCAGACCGCAGAGGAAAAGAAAGAGAGGAGAAGGGAGTTCCAATTGCAAATGGCAAGACTGAAAATTGAGGCTCAACAGGAAGAAAGAAGGGCAGAGAGAGAAGCACAAGCACCTGAGAGAGCCTTGGCTGAAAATAAACTTTTGTTGGCTCATGAACTGAGTCTCAAGGAGCTGGATCTTAAGGCAAAACAGTCTGAATCCAGCAGTAATGGTGGCAGCATACAGACAGGACCTGCTGGAGAAAAGAAGGTTTGTATACCCAAAAATGTGGTGCCCAGTTTTGTGGTGGGAGATGACATAGATAAATGGCTAGCTGCTTATAAAGTTGCACTAAGGGCTCATGAGGTTCCTGAAGGGCAATGGGGTACAGCTATGTGGAGTTATGTGCCATCATTGGGGAGGGACACACTTCTCACATTAGACACAAAGGATCAAAACACCTACCCACTTCAGAAAGCCATTTTACTTGCCAAGTTTGGGCTGACCCCTGAGAAATACCGTCAGAGGTTCAGGGACAGCACGAAACTGTCCACACAAACAAGGGTAGATTTCTTTGACTTTTCCAGTAAGGCACTGAATGGATGGGTGCGGGGCTGCAAAGTAGATGATTACACAGGATTGTATAACTTGATTCTGAGAGAGCATATGCTCAATATTTGTTTTACAGAGTTGCGCCAGCACCTAGTAGACAGTAAGCTGACTGATCCCAGGAAGCCAGCTGAGGAAGCGGACCTCTGGACTGGTACCAGAGTGTCCAGAAAGGTATCTGGGGGGCACACCCACAAAGGTGGTCAGGGTTCCCATCAGAAGAAAGAGGGGGGAGAAAAACTTAAAAACAAGGAGTTCTCAAAAGATCCCCAAAATAGTTCACAAGGGAGTAGTGGTAACCAGTCCCGGTCTGATTCCAAAAGGAGAGGTTTTACTGACCATAAGACAGGGAGGTTTGTACCCCAATGTGCAGAGTGCGATAAGTTTGGGCACTCTGAGGGAGACTCCAAGTGTCCCAAGAGGGCACAGCCCCCCCAAAGGAGGGCAGACACCTGGGTTGGCTAGCGTAGCGCTCGGGTAGGAGATGGTCCAAGTCAGTTTTGGGGAGCAGACAGAGGTAACCCTAGTGTCCCTGGGGGATGCAGAGATGGTGGCAAAAACCCACATGCCTGCCAATACTTCCAAATATAGGCAGAGGGTCACCATCAATGGGCAAAGGGTGGAGGCTCTGCGTGACACAGGAGCCAGCATGACTACTGACAAGGGTCAACTGGTGTCAGCAGAGCATGTCATCCCAAATAAATTCCACCAAGTCATAATCGCCGACAATCGTGAGAGCGACCTACCGGTAGCTCTGTTTCCCTTTGAGTGGGGGGGGGGGTCGCTGGTACTCTAAAAGTAGCTGTGAGTCCTGCCATGCCTGTAGATTGTCTGTTAGGCAATGACCTTGAGCACACTACCTGGAAGGAGGTAGAGCTAAGGTCTCACTTGGAGATGTTAGGATTGCCTAAGTGGGTCTGCATGACCACGCAGTCCATGGCTACCCTAGAGGGAAGTCAAGGGCCTCTGGAGCTTGGAACAATGGCACAGACAACTGCCAAGAGGAGGGACAAGGGGGGCGGGAAACCGGTCCCAGAATCTCCCGCAGTGGTTGACGGGGTTTCTGAGGAGGAGGCCCCCGAGCCAACTGGGGAAGACATTGCCGCCCTAGGTGACCTACCTGAGCGTGCTGGCTGGCAAGTTGAGGGTGGGCCCACCAGGGAGGAATTCTGCAAGCCACAGCAAGAATGTCCCACTCTAGAGGGCATGAGGAAGCAAGCCTCAGCCCAGGCAGCAGGTGAGCCTCTGGCAATCACCACATATATTGGGAGAATGATCTCCTCTACAGTGAGCCTAAGGTTCCGGCCATTGGGGCAGCGCATGCGCTGGTGGTCCCCCAGTGTTACCGGACCTTCCTACTGGGAGTGGCTCACGACATTCCCCTGGCAGGACATTTGGGGCAAGACAAGACCTTTGCCAGGCTTGTCACCCACTTCTATTGGCCCAGAATGAGGACAAGCTCAGATACGTTCTGTAGGTCCTGTCCTACCTGCCAGGCCAGTGGTAAAACAGGAAAAAGGGTTAAAGGCCCCCCTGATTCCACTTCCTGTCGTTGGCACCCCCTTTGAAAGGGTGGGCATCGACATTGTTGGCCCATTGGACCCCAAAACTGCCCTAGGCAACAGGTTCATCCTGGTTTTGGTGGACCATACCACCCGTTACCCAGAGGCAATCCCTCTGAGGACCGTAACTGCACCGGTGGTGACCAGAACTCTGGTGGGGATATTTACCCATGTGGGATTCCCAAAGGAGATAGTGTCTGACAGAGGCACTAAATTCATGTCTGCATACATGAAGTCTATGTGGGATGCGTGTGGTGTAACCTACAAGTTCACCACACCCTATCACCCCCAATCTAATGGTCTTGTAGAGAGATTCAACAGGACCTTGAAAGGCTTGATCACAGGCCTCCCTGAGGCCCTGAGGCCCTGAGGCGTAAGTGGGATGTCCTCTTACCATGCCTTCTCTTTGCTTACAGAGATGTACCCCAGAAGGGGGCAGGGTTCAGTCCCTTTGAGCTCCTCTATGGGTACCCTGTCAGGGGACCCTTAAGCATTGTCAAGGAGGGGTTGGAGAAAGCTCCAAAGGCACCCCTCAGGATGTGGTCAGCTACATGTTGGCCCTCCGCAACCAGATGCACTGCTTCTGGAAAGTGACCAAAATTAACCTTGAGGCCAGTCAAGAGGTAATGAAACGCTGGTATGACCAGAAGGCCACCCTGGTAGAGTTTCAACCTGGAGACAAAGGGGGTCATTCTGACCTCAGCGGTAAAAGTCGCTTACCGCCGGCAGAAGGCCGCCATAACACCGCCGCGGCCGCGGTAAACCGCCACGGTCATTCTGACCCGCAACTGGCAAACCGCCAAAAAGCCGACATCCACAAAAGTCCGCCACACCAAAGGTCAGCGGGAAACTGGCGATGACCAAACCTCCACCGTCACGCCAACAGAAATACGCCCATACCATTCCGACCCACAAATCCCTGCAGCGGTCTTTCAACCGCGGTATTCCATTGGCGGTACACACCGCCGCGGTCAAAATACACACACCTTTACAAAACACAACCACATTGGATAATTCAAAATACACACACCTGAGACACATACACACACCACTCCCACACACCCAATTAAATATAAAACACACACCCACATCACCCACAAACCCTTACGACCACAATTGCGAGTGAAGGACAGAGAGAGAGAGCATAGCATAGAGTACACCATCACACAGAGGCAAATCACAACATCACCCACACAATTTCCACGCACAAAGCACCATACACCACCACACTCACCACACTCTACAACACTTACACCACCCCTCACCTCATCCACACCACCCCATGGCACCCCAAAGACACCCCAGGTTCTCTGACGCCGAACTCAGGGTCATGGTGGAGGAAATAGTTCGTGTAGAGCCCCAGCTCTTCGGGGCACAGGTGCAGCACACCACCATTGCCAGGAAGATGGAGCTATGGCAAAGAATAGTGGACAGGGTCAACGCTGTGGGACAGCATCCATGCAATCGGGACGACATCAGGAAGCGGTGGAACGACCTACGGGGGAAGGTGCGTTCCATGGTATCAAGGCACAACATTGCGGTGCAGAAGACTGGCGGCGGACCCCCACCTACTCCCCCAGAATTCACAGCATGGGAGGAGGAAGTCTTGCACATCCTGCATCCTGAGGGCCTCACAGGAGTAGGCGGAGGAATGGACTCTGGTAAGTCAAATCTTCACTACTCCATTCACCCACCCCACCTGCATGCCAAATCATACCCCCACCCCCACCCCCACCCCCATCACACCAACTCCTTGCAAATGGCTCACCATCACATCCCACCCATCCCAAAACCTAGCCCTGCGTGCGTCCCCAAAGCATGGACACCCATCCCCAAAGCATGCCCACTGCAGACACCCATCACCCCCACAAGCCACCGTCACAAAAGCCCCTACAAGGGAATGCCAGCACTGGGGGACACGGCCACCCACCCATTACACGAAATGCCACACACAGAAGCAATAACCATACTCTTATACCCCTGCAGGACCCGAACTCCACCACACTGCCACGGAGGGTCCAGAGATGTCCATCCCACCCCCAGAAGAGGCCCCCAGTGATGACAGCAGCTCTGTCTCCCTGGACCCAGATGACCAGCCCGGCCCATTGGGGACCTCGGGACAGTAGGTTCACCACAGACAGCCACAGGCTACACCAGACCTAACCCCCTCTGGGAACACCAGCACAGCTCCCACCCAGCGGGCCCATGCCTCTGTCCCCAGGACACGTCAATCAGCGGTGTGTCCACCACTACAGGGCACCCAGGTTGACCCACCACCCCAACAACAACAGGGACCTGGGGGCAGTGGTAGTGGGCACACCGTCCAGGGGACAGAGGCCCAGGGAAACAGGGGAACTGGGAGGGCTGCTGTGCGACAGGGGGGGGACAGGCCCAGGGAACCGACTCTCCAAGAGGCCCTCTCCTCCATCATGGGAGCATACCACCACTCCCAGGAGACGATGGCTACGGTACTGGCCAGGTTCCAGGAGATCCAGGTCATGCAGGAGCAACAGTACATGGGGTTCAGAGAGGAACTGAGGAACATTAGTTCCACAATGGGGACCATCGTCGTGGCCCTAACCCACATAGTCACCACATTGCGGGACCATGTGGCACCACAAAGGGCCCCTGTCACTAGCCTGGATCAGGAACAGCCTACCACCTCCGCCGCCGCTAGTGGACAGGAGGCCCCCACACAACGACAGGCCACCAGAACCCCACCTCCTGCAGAAGAAGAACCACCCGCAAGCGGAACCTGAGATCTCACAAGAAGACAGAGTAGGATGCCAAGACCCCCGCCAGCAAACGATACCCCCTGATGTCATCCCACTGTCCCACATTGTCACCCTGTCCAACCTTGAACTGCCCCTGCTCCATCCTTCCACAGGCATATGGACAATGCACCTGTGCGACTGAGAACTGGACTCTGCCATGGACATTACTCCACCATCACCCATCCCCGTTTTATAATCATGTTCCTTAAATTTAGCACTTGAATTAAATCACTTCTTGCACTAAAAAAATCTGGAGTCTGCTTGTATTTTGAACAAATGTATTAGACATAACGGTGCCAAAATGTTCAGTTACATTGTGATGACAACATACCACTGTCACACAGCTGTAGTCCATGGGCAAACAAAGCAGAGGTCACACAGTGGGGCCCACAGCTCTGAAAACGGAAGGGAAAGTCACAACTCAGTTAACAGGAACTGGGGGGGAACTCAGATAGTAGAGAGGCTGGAGACTTTAAGTAAATGTAAAATGGCTTGGTTGATTCGTACCTGTGTGCTATTGAAAATACTGTTGTATCACTGTGTCCCTGTTGTCTGTGTCGTCCCCGTCGTCCTCCTCCTCTTCACTCTCCACAGGCTCCACAGCTGCTACAACACCACCATCTGGACCATCCTCCTGCAGGAAAGGCACCTGGCATCGCAAAGCCAGGTTGTGAAGCATACAGCAGGCCACGATGATATGGCACACCTTCTTTGGTGAGTACATTAGGGATCCCCCTGTCATATGCAGGCACCTAAACCTGGCCTTCAGGAGTCCGAAGGTTCTTTCTATAATCATCCTAGTTCACCCATGGGCCTCATTGTAGCGTTCCTCTGCCCTTGTCCTGGGATTCCTCACTGGGGTAAGTAGCCACGACAGGTTGGGGTAACCAGAGTCACCAATTAGCCACACACGGTGTCTCTGTAGCTGTTCCATCACATAAGGGATGCTGCTATTTCGCATGATGTACGCGTCATGCACTGACCCAGGGAACTTGGCATTTACATGGGAGATGTACTGGTCAGCCAAACAGACCACCTGGACATTCATAGAATGATAACTTTTTCTGTTCCTGTACACCTGCTCACTTCCACTGGGGGGAACCAAGGCCACATGGGTCCCATCAATGGCACCAATGATGTTGGGGATATGTCCAAGGGCATAGAAATCACCCTTCACTGAAGGCAAATCGGCCACCTCAGGGAAAACAATGTAGCTCCGCATGTATTTCATCAGGGCAGACAACACTCTGGACAAAACCTTAGAAAACATAGGCTGAGACATCCCTGATGATATGGCCACTGTTTGGAATGATCCACTTGCCAAAAAATGGAGTACTGACAGAACCTGCACCAGAGGGGGAATCCCTGTGGGTTGGCGAATGGGGGACATCAGGTCTGGCTCCAGCTGGGCACACAGTTCCTGTATAGTGGCTCGGTCAAGTCTGTATGTAAGTATGACATGTCTTTCTTCCATTGTCGACAGGTCCACCAGCGGTCTGTACACAGGAGGATTCCTCCATCTCCTCGCAAGTCCCAGCGGACGGTGCCTAGGAAGGACAACATGGAGCACAGAGTCAAGCAACCCACAGGTACGTAACCACAGCTTGCACAGTACACGATTCGCTATGCATTGAATGGCTTGTATGAGTGGCAATGCAAGGCCTAGGCCTGTGTGACGCCGTAGAAATTCAGCCATGTGGGCCCTTGAAATGGCGGCTGCCTGACCTGTGAAGTGTGACAATGGGATGTGAGGTCAATGCGCTGGCGTGGCACACCGTGGCGGTAGGCGGTCGAAGACCGCGGCGCAAAGCAGCATTGGTTAACATAGAACCCTATGGGTCTCAGGAGCCAATGACGATGTGCGCCGGCGGTCGCGGTACGCACAGCCGCGGTACGCACCGCCACCGGCGTGACCGCCATTTTCTACTTGCTTAATCACTCGAGACCTGATCATCCACAGGAGAGGACCTATACTGCAAGTGCTGCTGTGAACTCGGTCTGGAAGAGACAATGGCTGCTGCGACTGGGGAAAGGGCCCCTGCCTTCACATCTGAGGAATTGGATAAACTTGTTGATGGGGTCCTCCCCCAGTATGCGCTACTCTACGGTCCTCCAGACCAACAGGTAAGTACACTGGGAGCACGTAGTATGGGCTATGCCTGTGTTGAGTGGGGTGGATGTAAGATGGTGGGGAGGGGAGCGAATGAGGAGTGCAACGCACGACAGATGAGAGCATGTGCCACATGGCAGGGTTGGGGAGGGGGGGCCGCACACATCGACCATGCAGAAAAGTGATGATATTTATTTTTCAACCATGTACATGTCACATAGGTCAGCGCCCATCAGA
Organism: Pleurodeles waltl; assembly: GCF_031143425.1. Classification (NCBI taxonomy): domain Eukaryota; kingdom Metazoa; phylum Chordata; class Amphibia; order Caudata; family Salamandridae; genus Pleurodeles; species Pleurodeles waltl. Next base: position 1,657,472,742 of record NC_090444.1, on the reverse strand, counting down.
AGATCGACATTTGGTGTGCCATCGCCAACGACATCCGGGCCCTGGGGGTACACAACAGACGGGGCACCCACTGCTGCAAGAGGTGGAGGACATCCGCCGCGGGAGCAGAAAGACCGCTGAGGCTCTGCTGGGGATGGCCTCCCAACGTAGGAGGGGTGCCAGTCGTCAATTGACTCCCCTGAGGTCCCGGATCCTGGCGGTGGCCTACCCCGATTTGGATGGGCGCGTGAGGACATCACAGCAGACACAAGGGGGTGAGTATCAGCACATTCCGCTATATTAGCGCACAGTGGAGGCGTCTGGGTGGGGGAGGAGGGCTGTGGCTATCTCTAGGCCAGGGCGGTTTCTGTAGGCTAGGCCCCTCTGTTAGACATGGCCCTGTGCCCCACCCCCCACCTCTGTAGGCTGCTAAGTACAGCTATCCATGGCCCGGGCTCACCTATGTGTGCATTTGTCGTCCATAGACTTGTAGGCCAAGTCACTATAATTGAGTAGTGTACCTCGAGTGCGCGGCGTAGTGCAGGGGGCTTCTGTGTCTGTCCTCTCCGCCAACGGTGCCGCCAATGCATGCACTCAACATGTCTTTCTTTCTTCTCCCCCCCCTTTTTTTTGGTTTTCCTGTTCATGTGTGCATTAGCATCATCAGGCGGAGGAGAAGTGGCATCGGCGCACGAGGGAGCTGCATCTCACATGGCCCCGGAGGGCCCTGCAACCGACTCAGAGTTAACCAGTGAGACGGAGGGCGAGGGGGGCTCCACAACGGGGACCCGTGGAGACGTCAGCGACACCGACACGTCCTCGGAAGGGAGCTCCCTTGTGGTGGCGGCAACATCCGTGCCCACCGCAACAACAGGTACAGCCGCCACCCAGCGCACCAGCTCCGCCCCCCCAGCAGCCCCTCAGCTTCCGCCCGTGCCCACTCGGGCAGGAATCCGGCCATCTCCTTCGCCCCTGGCACCTCAGGTCCTGCCCCAGTTACCCCTGCTGCCCTCAGTGCGGAGATCATTGACCTCCTCCAGACGCTCATTGTTGGGCAGTCTACCCTTTTGAATGCCATCCAGGGGGCAGAAAGGGAGGTGCATCGAAGCAATGCATACCTGGAGGGCATTCATTCGGGTCAGGCTGCCCATCAGCGATCGTTCAACGCTCTGGCCTCAGCACTGACGGCAGCAATTGTCCCTGTCTCTAGCCTCCCCCCTCCAACTTCCTCAACCCAGTCCCACTCCCCTGTTCCTCTGCCTATCCCAGACACACCTACAGACCAGCCTGCACACACCTCAACACCCAAGGGCAGCTCATCCAGACATAAGCACCACAGATCACACAAGCATTCACCCAAGCAACATCCACATGCAGACATGCCAACAGCCACTGCCTCCTCTGTGTCCCCCTCCTCCTCGTCTCCCTCCTCCCTCCCTGTGACCTCTCCACTCACACCTGCATGCACACCACCATCAGCCAGTACGTCCATCACCACCACACCCACCAGAGCAGTCCACACACGTGCAGTCACCACCCCCACTGCCATTTACACGTCCCCTGTGTCCTCTCCCAGTGTGTCTGTCACTCCCTCTTCCAAGCCACACAAACGCCGGCAGCCACCCACCCAACAGCCATCCACCTCACCACAGCCTCCAGCACAAGCACCTGCACCCAAAGACAGCACACTTGACTCTCCTACAACCACATCCTCTCCCTCCACTCCCATACCCACTGCACCTACCCTTCCCATTGCTCCTAAAAAGTTGTTCCTCTCCAAAATTAACCTCTTTGCATCACCTGACCCACCCCCTCCATCTCGTAAGAGTCCAAACAGCACCTCAGCCACCACAAGCCCTGCACCTACTAGGACCATCGTTCAGGGCTATTGGAGTCCACCAGCTCCTAGGGCAGGAACATCGGCCAGCAGCAAGGGGACAGCCAGCCCACCCCCTGGGAAAAGAACCAAAAAAGGGAAGGGCCGGCGTGACAGGCCTGAGACGGCTGCCCCCAAGGACACCACCCTTGCACCGTCACCTGGCCCATCCACAAAGGGAGGCAAGGGCCCCAGAGATTCAGCCAAGGGGGGCAAGGGCAGCAGGGCAGACAAGTCCGGCAGCAGGCGAGCTGCCCAGGAGGGCCCCACCAGCCCCATTTGGGGTGTGACGGAGGACACCCACGGGCCCAGGAGTCCAGCACAGGAGGGCCCGCAAGCGATAGGTCGGATGGCGACTGAGCGGGAATGATTGCCCAGATCTGGTTCCCTAGGAACACAAGACAAGCACCGCTGAACAGGGCCCCGCCGTGAGAAGCACCGCTGAACAGGGCCCCGCCGTGAGAAGCACCGCTGAACAGGGCCCCGCCAAGAGAAGCACCGCTGAACAGGGCCCCTCCGTGAGAAGCACCGCTGAACAGGGCCCCGCCGTGAGAAGCACCGCTGAACAGGGCCCCACCGTAACAGGGCCCCGCCGTGAGAAGCACCGCTGAACAGGGCCCCGCCGTGAGAAGCACCGCTGAACAGGGCCCCGCCGTCTCTGCACCGCTCCGCTGGGCCCTTCCTGTCAAGCACCGCTCCACTGGGCCCTTCATCTCAAGCACCGCTCCGCTGGGCCCCGCCGTCTCTGCACCGCTCCGCTGGGCCCTTCCTGTCAAGCACCGCTCCGCTGGGCCCTTCATCTCAAGCACTGCTCCACTGGGCCCTTCCTGTCAAGCACCGCTCCGCTGGGCCCTTCATCTCAAGCACCTCTCCGCTGGGCCCTTCCTGTCAAGCACCGCTCCGCTGGGCCCTTCATCTCAAGCACCGCTCCGCTGGGCCCCGCCGTCTCTGCACCGCTCCGCTGGGCCCCGCCGTCTCTGCACCGCTCCGCTGGGCCCCTCCTGTCATGCACCGCTCCGCTGGGCCCTTCATCTCAAGTACCTCTGGCCCATTGGCAGGGCCGGATCTGTGTCGGGCAGGGCTTCACGAAGCACTCTGGGCACCATGCCTCCTCCATAACCAGTGGAGTCTGTAATCCACCAGATGGACTGTGGCTTTGCACTCCCCAGGATGGTACAGTGGGCAATCCACCCACTGTAGAGACTTGAGAGACTGTGGCTTTGCACTCCCCAGGATGGTACAGTGGGCATGGAGGCCCTTCGTGGATCTGGCGTCGTGGACTCATGTGGCTGAGGTGCCCCCCCTTCCCTTCCCCCTGAGGTGCCTGTGGTTTTATTATCTGATGCCCCAGCAGTGTTCTCTCCAATGGAATCGGGTCTCGTGTGTGGGCTTTGCCCATGTGTTTATGCACATTGGCCCACGAACAATGGCATGTAGCCAATATGTGCCGGACTTTTGGACTATGTATACATTGTTCATGTTGTGATTTATTTATTTTAAAAATTTCATATTTCACTTAAGTTCAAATATGCTTTAATATACTTCTATATTAATGATCATTTTATTTTGTCTTTGAATTATTCCGGGGGGTTTGGGGGGTGTAACTCTGACTTGTTGCTCTGCATTGGTGTGTGGGGATTTGGGGGGGGGGGGTGTCGCGTATGTGTGTGCCCCTAATCTTTTCTCCTCCCCCCTCCCCTGTGTCGTAGGTGCAGTACTCACCGTTGTCTCCTGCGGCGGCGTTCGTGCTCCTGGTAGAGGAGCAGGTAGACAATCGCTGGTAGGATGTTTAATTCGGGTTCCATGCTGTCCAGATTCCTCGTGGAGTGTATAGAGGTGAGCTTTTTCCCATTCGTGGTCTGTTTCTGCCGTGTTTTTATCGGCGGGGCTCCCGCCCCGGAAAAGGTGGCGGATTGGTGGGTCGTGATAGGGTGGGCGGTACATTGTCTGCCGCCTGTCTGTTGGCGGTGACCGCCGCGCTGTTTGTTTGCCCCGCCGTGGCGGTCGGAGTGTTAAAGTGGCGGCCTGTGTTGGCGGTTCCCGCCAGGGTCAGAATTCCATTTTTTTTACCGCCTGCCTGTTGGCGGGTTGGCCGCCACTTTAACACCGACCGCCAGGGTTGGAATGACCCCCAAAGTGTGGCTAATGGAGCCAGTAGAGCCTAGATCTCTCCAGGACTGCTGGTCTGTCCCATTTGAAGTGAAGTAGTAAAAAGGGGAGGCCACTTACCTAGTGGACCTCTAATCCCCTAGGAACCCCCTAAGGGTGCTCCATGTCAACCAACTGAAGCCTTATTTTGAGAGGTCTGAAGTCAACATGCTTCTGGTGACAGATGAGGGGGCGGAGGAGGAGAGTGAACCTCTCCCCGACGTCCTCGCTGCCAAGGAAGGTTATGGGTCAGTAGAGGGTGTCATTCTCTCTGACTCCTTGACCCTAGACCAGAGAGGGGGCTGCTACCAGTTACTGGAACAGTACTCCTCCCTGTTTTCTCTCACCCCTGGACGCACACACTTGTGTGTCCATGATATTGACACGGGAGACAGTCCCCCTGTAAAGAACAACATTTACAGGTTGTCAGACAAGGTGAAGGCCAGCATCAAAGAGGAAGTCTCCAAGATGTTGGCTCTTGGGGTTATTGAGAAGTCTAGCAGCCCCAGGGCCAGCTCTGTGGTGCTGGTACCCAAGGCTACTGCCCCCGGTGCCAAGCCAGAACTTAGGTTCTGCGTGGGCTACCGGGGTCTCAATTCAGTCACACGGACCGACGCTCACCCCATCCCCTGAGCTGATGAGCTCGTAGACAGGCTAGGCGCTGCCAAATTCCTCAGTACTTTTGATCTCACATCAGGGTACTGGCAGATCGCCTTGACTTAGGGGGCTAAAGAGAGATCAGCATTTTCCACACCTGAGGGCCATTACCAATTCCGGGTGATGCCCTTTGGGTTGAAAAATGTCCCCGCTACCTTCTAACGGTTGGTTAACGGGATCTTAGCTGGCAAGGATGCCTTCTGCGCAGCCTACCTGGACGACATTGCCGTCTACAGTGACAGCTAGGAGGAACACCTGCTTCACCTCAAGGAGATGCTTCAGGCCCTGCAACAGGCAGGCCTGACCATCAAGGCCAGTAAGTGCCAGATTGGGCAGGGTTCCGTGGTGTACTTGGGACACCTACTAGGTGGTGGCAAGGTGCAGCCACTCCAGACCAAGATTGAAACTATCAAGGCCTGGCAACCACCTAGAACCCAAACAGAGGTGAGAGCCTTCTTAGGCCTCACCGGGTATTACCGCAGATTTGTCAAGGGCTATGGAACCATGGTGACACCCTTGACAGAACTCACATCCAAAAAGCAACCTAGGTTGGTAATTTTGGCAGAGGCTTGTCAGAAGGCCTTTGACTTGCCTGAAGGAAGCCATGTGCATGGCCCCCGTGCTCAAGGCCCTTGACTACTCCAAGGAATTTATTGTGCAGACAGATGCCTCTGAGCATGGCATAGGGGCGGTCCTAGCACAGCTAAACGAGGAGGGCCTAGACCAACCAGTAGTCTTTATTAGCAGAAGACTATTACCACGGGAACAGAGGTGGAGTGCTATTGAAAGAGAAGCCTTTGCAGGCACTGAATAAGCTGAGACCATACCTGTTTGGGACTCATATCCAGGTTCAGACAGACCACGGGCCCCTCAGATGGCTCATGCAGATGAGCGGTGAAAATCCAAAACTCTTGAGGTGGCCCACTTCCCTACAGGGTGGAGCATCGCCCAGGGGTTGACCACGCCATTGCTGATGGTCTCTCCAGATACGTCCGCCTTAGCGATGAGAGCTCCCAGGAGGTTGGGTAGCTCTCCGCACTTTCAGCTGGGGGGGGGACACATGTTAGACCTGACAGCCTTAGGGTGGTCACCCCTAACTTTTTGCCTGCCTCCCTCCACTTTTTGGACACTGTTTTTGCTGGTTTTTAGACTCTGCGGCAGACTGAATATCCGTCACGTTTGTGACGGAGTATCCCATCTGTCAAGATCGTAATCAGGCCCATTGTCACTTTTTGGAGTTTGATTTTATCCGCAGGGGCAAGGCTGCAACCTTTAGCTGAACAGGGCTCCTCAAGAATTATACTTTCTCTGCAAAATCCAGCTGAAACAGATATGCTACTGCAGAAAAGCTCTAAGAGGGAACAAACTCAGTCTTTAGGCCAGTGCACCTTCATCACATCAACTTGGTAGGGTTGTCCTGGTCCTCCGTAGGTCTTTGGAACCAAACATTTCTAAGTCCTAGGTTTTTCTGTACATTAGCAGAAGTACACTTTGACATAGCTAATACCCCCATGAACTCCAGGACAACACTTGAGCATCAAGATTCACTTCAGCAGATGACACTAGTAGGGTCCAGGGCAGGTCCAGGTGGAACTGGCTAGCTGGGCTCCTCTGAAAAAGGGCTTCTAACAGCTTTTGGGTCCCTGTAGGTTCACAGGAAGTCAGCCAACTGATCCTTGGCGTCCACTACTTTGTCCTGGGTACAGGTGGGAGCAGGTCCAGCCTTTCAGGTTTCCTCATAGGTCTCAAAAGCAGGTGCAGTACTTCTTATGTCTTCTACAAGTCGAGTAGTGTCGAATGGGTGTCACATTTATGTTGTTCCTCAAAGATCAATTCTCAATATTCTTCTTTTCTGTGTGTCCCTAGAAGACACCTTCTTGTTTTTTCCTATGATTTATATGTCACTGACATTCAAATGTTGGAATGCAAGAGAAGACAAAAGCATCTGAAAATAAATTCTTCAGAGAGGCATGGCCTGACTGGAGGGCAAGAGGGCCACACTTTGTTAGAGCCCGCATTGAATCCCCCAACATCTGACAAAATGCTGCTGGCATCATTTGCCTCTTACCTAAGTGTTTGTAGCTATTTGTGGTCCTGGGGCATGCAGGGGTGGCCTTGATTGAGAGACAGTGTGGTTGGGGCCTGTGCGAAGGGATTGCCAAGAACTTTCCTTCCAGAGGTGGGTGATTTGGCCTCTGGGGCTCTGCACCAGGAAAGTGGGCGTACCCCGCCTAGGGCAGCAATGTGGAGCTCCAGAGGAGCCAGCAGGTGTTGTATCAAATAAGCAGCTCCCCCAAGGAAGCCCTGGCCTCACGATAGAGGAGGCAGGCCCATGACTGCATGCATAGGGATGCCAGGGACCTTTTAACCCCTATCGGCCAGCAATTCAACCAATGGATCTCAGTGCCTGTGAGGCGAATGCAATCCTCGCAGAATGGGGCACCTTTCAAAAGTGCACACCTGGTGTTGCTTACAAGTGACTCTCACAGGGGTTCCTGCCTAGAGGGGTTGAGTCAGCTGGAATGGTGCAGTGCTGACACGGGAGGGAACCTTGAGGTACCTGAAACTACAATGCCAAGACACTTTTCAAGAGGATTGCACCCAGGGACGACTGGGGGCCCACAGACTTAACCACTCTTCTGGAGAATATAAACAACATCGGCCTCACCCAACTACTCATTGACCCCCCACACAAAGCTGGACACATGCTCAACTCTATCTTTGCCTCCAGCAACAGAGTAAAATATCACCACAGTACAGAACTTGCCTGGTCCGACCACACCATCATTCACTTCACCATCTCCAATTCACAGCACACCAACACCAAGCACCACAGTGCAGTGAACTCAGGCCATCAGCACCATCCAACTGAAGCCTCATCAGACCTATAACAGGCCATACAGAAGTTCTCCACCTGCATCGCTAAATGCACCTACAGAGTCGCCCCTATGAAGCCTGCCAAATCCAACAAAACCTCAAGACAAGCCTGCTGGTACACGCCAGAGCTTAGAACCACAAAGCACAACTACTATCAATTAGAGAAACAATAGTATTCCACCAAGAACCCCTCCAACAGAACCACATACAAAGCAGTCATCAGCAATTACCACTAGCGCATCATAGAAACCAAGAGAGCAGCCCTCACAGAACACATCAGAACAGCAGCCAACCACACAAAAGAACTCTTCACATAGTCAAGGAATACTCCAACATGGCATCCACAGAGAACACAATCCACCCTTCCCAAGAACTCTGTGACACTCTTTTGGACTATTTTCCAGCAAGACAGCCACCATCTACAACAGCTTCGACCCGCCAACCCACCGATCTCAATCTCAATGGCCAACCCACACACACAAACCAAGTGGTCACCACATGGACTTCGCTCACCACACAGACCACTACAGCCGTCATATCTTCCATCTAGTCCGGAGCACCCACTGACCCCTGCCCCTACCATTTTTTCAACCAGGGACCAAGGAACTTTGAACCGAACTCACCAGCATCCTCAACACCTCCATCACCATGGCAGCCTTCCCAGACAGATGGAAACATGCAGAGGTCAAGCCCCCCGAAAGAAACGCCCAACCGACCACAGCAAACTCAGAAATTATCAGTCAATCTCTCTGCTCCCATACCCTGCCAAAGTACATCAACAGCTCACTGAATACCAGGAGAAAAGCAACTTGCTCAATGCCTCCCAATCAGGATTCCACACCAACCCTAGCATGGGGACCACACTGATCGCAGCCACCAATGACATCAGAACCCACCTCAACCACAGGGAGATTGAAGCCCTGGGCCTCCTCAACCTTTTAGCAGCATTCAACACCATGTCCCACCACAAACTCATCAACAGACTCAACAGCATCCAAGGGAACGCCCTTAAGTGGATTGTCTCCTTCCTTACAGGACGTATGCAGAGAATTCACCTACTTCCCTTCACCTCCAAACCAAAGAGCATCATCCGCGGTGTACCCCAAGGATCATCCCTCAGCCCCACCCTGTTCAACACTTACATGACCCCCCTCACTGACATCGTCAGATCCCAAAGACTCAGCATCATCTCATATGCAGACCACACACAACTCACACTTTTGCTCACCGAAGACCCCCCCACACCACCAGAACAAACTTCTTTGATGCCATGATCAGTGTCTACAACTGGATGAGAACCAACTGCCTCAAACTCAATTCAGACAAGATGGAAGTACTGATCTTCAGGAGAAACACATCCATATGGGACAGCTGTTGGTGGCCATCCAAGCTCGTAGCTACACCCACTCCAACAGACCATGTACGCAACTTCGGCATCATCCTCAACAGTAAACTCACTATGAAGCAACAAATCCCTGGCCATCGCACACATCCCCCACATGCATCGCAGCTGCAGCAGTGGCCGTTCCTTCTCCTATATCGCCACCAAGACCTGGAATGACCTGCTCCTCCAACTACGAACAGCACCCTCCCTTGCAGACTTGAGAAGGATACTTAAGACCTGGGGCCATATGTACGAACACATTTTCCCATAGACACAGAATGGATAAAACCCCTTGGTACATCTGGCCCCTGGTTCTTTGACTGAGACTTCACTACCCCAATGCCCAGATACCCCTAAGAGTGATATTGCTGTCCTATGCAAATAATTATTTCATTTGATTTGAGAAAGGTGACAGGCCATGGGTTACCTGAGGGCAGCGGAGCTCCCCCATTAGTGTGGAGGAGTGTCACCCCACTGCTGTGAGCCCAACAAAGTCAATCATGAAAACTAAAATGGTAATAAAACAACAAAACAGCAGCTGCAGCAGAGAGGAGGAGTGGTCAGCACTGCAAGTGCACATTTCAGCTTGACCAGCTGTCTTATGGCAGCCAGCCGGACTTGCACTTAGATCTCCCCAACCAGAGCTGTGTAGCACAGCCGGATGCATAACAAGTGCAGGATCCCAGGTCCTGAGTGAGTGCTAAACCAGCCCGCTCCACCCAATCCCGATGTTTCTCTCATGCTGGGTAATAGTATTACCAGAATCAGAGCAGGGCCTGGATTGGAGTAGGGGAGTTCACTAAAGCCTGTGCACCAGCCCATGGACTGCCAGAACAGTAGCAGAGTACCGAGGAGGGGGCCGTGGGTAAGTACACTTTAAAATGTTTTTGCTATTCTCTCCCATGCTGCCCCACCACTTTAATTTCACTACAGCCGTCACTGCCTGGGGGGCTCCTGACAGAGCTCTATCCCTATACCTGGTAGGGGGCGGTATTTATCCCCCCTCCTAACCCCAGTGGATCTGGAGGCTCTGAGGTCCCACCCTAGGAGGGGACCTACTGACTGGCCCCAAACCCCACCCTCACCATACGACCATGATCCGGGTGGCCGCAGCAGCAGACTCCAATACCAAATAAAGATGGAAAAATATGCTACCCCTTCCAGTGGTTGACGGGAAAGGGATTTAGCATACAAAGGACTAAGCGTGGAGGAGGGGTGATGTAACCCTCACTCAGGGACATCATGGCCACCATTCATGGAATCTGGGTGACATTGGAACCTCTGGAGTCAAAAATTAACGGTATGTATACAGAGTTCACCATATTGAGGCTGGCTTGAGGAAAGTCAATGAAAGAATCACACAAACTGAAAAAATGCTGGTCCAACTTAAATAGGAGTCAAAATCTTTGAAAGTCAAAGTTGAACAATTGCAGGTCCAGGTGGAATTGGGGGATAGTGAGGGCCGCTCCAGATGCAATAATATCAGAGTAGTGGGTTTCCTGGGATGGGCAGAATGGCCTACTGTCAAACAGTTTTTGGAGGAGTTCATACTTCAGATGTTGAAACCCAGGAGACTGTTAAAATGTTTCTCTGTGGAGCTTGCTCATACGGAGCCCGTTCCTCCACCACATCCCGGGGCACCCCCGAGAATGATTATTGCACGTATATTTAACCACAGAGATATTGATGTGATTCTACAGGAAGTGCATCTTAGATAAACTCCAATTTGAAAATACAATGGTTCAGCTCTATCCTGACGTCACCCTCAAGGTCCAGCAGCAAAGAAGAAGTTTTTGGGAGGTGAAGCAACGACTCATAGAGTGAGAGGTGAAATACATGATGATGTTTCCTGTATGCCTTAGGGTGATTCATGAGGGCAAAACCTGGACCTTTACTATGGCAGAGGAGGCTTTGGATTGGCTCAAGGGGTGTAGTTCAGTGGAGAAGCAGTTAGCTGAAACTCATTTGAGAGAGTGGCAACTGATGGGCCTGAGGCCTGGGGCCTGAGGGCCTGCTGGGGCTGAGAATATGGGCCTGGCAAGCACCTGGGGAGGAGGAGATTTGAAGTGTACAATGACCCAGACACAGAAGGGAGTCTATGTGACCCCAGAGAGAGGAAACTAACAAGACTGATGACAGGGCTGCAGTTGGGAGCAGATCTCTCCCCTCTTTTCAGATGGGGATCCATAAAACCTTTGGTCGCTTTTGATTGGTGCTGCAGACAACCTGAAACATTGCCCAGATGGCATCTGTACATATGCCGTGGAAATGTTTGGTACTGTTTCAGATGATAAGAGGTGTCTGCCATCATACACAGTAAAAGTAGTTGTAATGGGGACAACTGTGATATACTAACTGATTACGAGTAGGAGTTGTTAAAATGAAGGATATTTCGCTGTTAGGGTGACAGGCATCCTGCGAATTGGGGGTAATGTGGTTTGGAGCCTCTGTTGCAGGGGGCAGGGTGAGAGGATAGTTGGGAGGGAACTGTTTTTACCACCATGTTGCTGGCACCTTATTGTAGCATAACCTTGGGCTCGACACAGGGACTTGGTGAGGCTGAACTTCCTGGGACTCCAAAGGCTTGCCGTTCAGTACCTCACAAACTCATGCCCCTCTAGGTAGACAGGGGGGGATGTTAACCTTTATGTCTTGGAATGTAAATGGCCTAATGAATGAAATCAAGAGAGAGCTTGTTCTGCAGTACCTGGGACATCACATCCCTGGCATTGTCATGATGCAAAAAAAACACCTGAAAGAGAATGAGATAAAGATGTTAAATCTACACCTTTCATTGCGCACCACTCCTGGGCCAACAGTCAGGGGAGGTACGTTGCACAATCTAACACTTGGAACAGTTTGTATGTAGTCTATGTCCCACCCACATTAAGAGCACAAATGTTAAGAGATCTGGGGGAGGTGCTTCTATAGTTTTCAGATGAGATTCTTTTACTGGGAGGTGACCTCAACCACATATTGGATGTAGAGTTAGGCCGGGACCCCCAGGAGGGAAAGGGGCTCACCACCATGGGTTATCAGCCTTTCTGGAGACAATGGGACTGGGAGACATTTGGAGGACTCTTAATTCTGGGGAAAAAACAGTTTACCTACTACTCAGGATCACACCATATCTCTATGCGTATAGACTACCTTCTCTCTATGCATGCATCATTGGCACACTTCCGAGATGCCAGAATTATGATGTAAGGAATATCAGATCACTTACCTGTGTGGGTGGAGCATCAGGGACCCTGTTCGGGCCACGGAAGTAAGACCGCTGGTATCTAAGAAACAGATATATTATGAATGGCATTAGAGAGGGCACCAAATTATATTTAAAAGAAAACGTAGGCATGGTGGAGTCACTGGTCATGTTGAGGGAAGCCTACAAGACGGTCCTCCAGGGCCATGCAATGTCACTGATAGAGAAAAAAGGATGAAATGGGAAAGGCCTGATAGGCTTGAGGTATAAATATTAGAGCTGGAGTCTTCTGGGGGTGGGGGTACCTCTTACACTGGAGCAGCCTGATAAGCTGTGACTCAAACAAGAAGAATACAGGGGCCTGCAGAGAACAAGGCCCATAACAGTGTTCTTGCCACCCAAAGGAGGGTATATGAGATGGGAGACAAGGCATGGTGGTTACTGGCATGGTTGGGCATTAAAGAACGAGATAGAAGTTAGGTCCATGAGTTGAGGACTGATGAGGGCAAGGTAGTCAAAGGAAATGAGGACATTGCAGCAGAATTTGTGTTCTACTTCCACTCCCTATATAGAAAATGCACCAATCTATCCCCTGCAGATAATAGGGAGTTCCTGAGTGATATTACTGTGCTGGAGCTCATGGCAAAGGTGAAGAAAGACATGGATGCGGGGATTTGTAAACAAGAGATAGTGTTGGCTATCAGGGACAGATGGTGAAGGCGACCAAACGGAGCTATTCTGAAAATTGGTGAGTGAACTTGTGAGGAGTTGGGGCGCCCTCCAGAATGACCAGATATTGGCCACTACTGTGGTAATCCACAAGGAAGGAAAGCCCCAAGCAGATTGTCCCTCCAACAGGCCAATTTCGTTCCTGAATGCAGAGTGAAAAATCCTTGCTAAACTCCTGTCCACCTAGCCTAGAAGGATTATTCAGACATTAATACACCCTGACCAGTTAGGTTTTATGCCAAACAGAGGGAAGCAGTTGAATGTTATATGCTTGTATTGAGGGCACCAGAGCAGAGACTCTGGGGGCAGCGGTACTGTCGCTTGATGCTGCCAAGGTCTTTGATATGTTTGAGTGGGCCTACCTGTGGGGAGTGTCATAGAGGATGGCCTTTGGTCCTACCTGTATAGAGTGGATAAAACTACTAGATAGTATATAGTGAGCCATTGGCACAGGTGAGCATTAATGGGATAGGTTTCAGCTACACCGGGGTAACTGTGCTACACCAGGGCAACCGGCAGGAGTGCCTGTTGACATCAATGCTCTTCACCCTGGTGCTGGAATCCCTGGTGTGTTGGGTGCAGAGCAATCTGATGGTCAGTGAGTTAGTTCGGGGAGGGCAATGTGAATACAAAACTTCCCTTTATGAGGATGATATCCTTCTATATGTATCTAATCCAGAGGTCTCCAGTCCCAGACTGCTCCATACCTTGCACCTCTATGCAACCTACTTAAGATACACCATCAATTGGGGGAAGTTCCTTCTTAACCCCTGTGTGCATAGGATGCACAACCAACCTCCCAGAGGGTTTGGTGGTGGAAACTGTGGGATTCACGTTCCTGGGCCTCTACATAACTAACCAGTCTGAGCTCTTCTATTCAGCCGATCATTACTCATGCTGGAACACTTTTGAGCAAATGTGCAACATTGGAGATTGCTTCCTTTTTCGCTCCTGGGAAAAGGAGCAATGTGCAAAATATTTGTCTTGACGAAACTCCTGCATGCAGTACAAACTACAAGCATCAGGTACCGCCCGGGTTTTTTAAGAGAGTTAACCAAACAGTTCAACAGCTCCTATGGGAAGGGGAGATGACCAGACTAGCACTTGCTAAATTCACAATAGGTTGGTACAATGGGGGCATCAGCCTCCCTGACTTGGAAAGGTACTTTTGGGTGTTGCAAATGATACTTGTCAATGAGTGAGCCTTTGCCCCCCTGGTGGAGCCGTCAATCATTGTGGACTGAAGGGCTCTGGGCTGTAGGGGCTTTGCATGTGCATTATACTACAGGAGGGGTTGCAAATATCTCCAGCCATTGACGAAAGTGGTGGGCGGCAAACAGGTTTTTGGGCTGGCAGGAAAGACTCATGGCAGTGATCCTGTTGTGTGATAGCAACATGTTGGTAGAAGTGAGAAGACCTGAGGGGTTTCTGTTTCAAACATGATAGGCATCTCAAAGCTGGGAGATGTTTGGAAGGGGGAGGACCTGATTGCCTGGGAGGTGCTGCAGGTGGAATACAAGATCGCAGCCAGGGATCACCAGCTGAGGCACACCTTAAGGATCCTTGCCATAAGAGGATAGACTGTTGACAGAACCAGTCCTCAAAAAAGCGATCTCCCTCACATACAGCAATTGATGAACAACTACTGAAGTTGAAGGAGGTATGGGAGGCAGACATTGGTGAACTAAGGGAGGAGGAATGGGAAGAGGCAATCCATGTTTCCGGAGAAGGGGCAATCACAGCATGATTTAGACTGATTCAGCTGTATGTCCTGCATAGGTCTTATTCCAGAAGAGTGCTTTTACACAGGGTTGATAGGGCCACCACCTAAGAGTGTGCTAGGGGATACGGGCCCAGGGGTTTCTACATACACTATGGGACTGTCCATGTCTAGCGGATTTTTGGACAGGGGTCCGGGAGGAACTAAGGAAGGGTGTCAGCATATCAGCTGAGATCTCACACAAAATAATTCTTTTGAATATCTGGGGAGAGGACAATCCTGAAAAATACCCCATGATACTATTCACCCTGGGATTTGCAGTGGCTAAGCACAACATTGTTCGCAGTAGGGGAGCACCTGATCCACCAAGTAATGAGGATTGGAAATCTGACATAGTTTGGTGCAGGGCAGCAGAGCAACAGGTCTATGAAGGTTGAGGGCGTCCCTGCAAGTGTGAGAAAGTATGGAGTCTTTGGGGGTCCTATTAGGACCTTTTGGATGGCCCGCTGGGACAGGAATAGTATCCCGCTTGGGATAAGGTTCATGGATGACAAGTGTCCTGGTGGTGGGAGGGACTTGGGGTTGGAAGGGTCAATGCAGGTAAAGCCATGGTAAAATATGATATGGTATCCTGCAAGATACTTTGTGCAGCCATGGGTGTTTTTGCTTGCCTTTTTGTTACAAAATAAAAAAAATTACAAAAAAAAGAAAATAGATTCTTCAGAAAAAAGGCTGCTTTTTCTGTAGCATCCATTATTCAGATGCATTTTCAGATACATGGTCCCATTCCTGCCAGGCATTGTACCGATATAGGACACATCCAAATACCAACAGAAAAGCTGTGAAGCTAAAATACTCCTATGGGCTGATCCAGAAGAGATTGACTATGTCTCATGCAAAAGGCTGAAGGAACAGCAACAAAAAAAGCAAGTCTGAAGGTAATTGAGCCAAGCCTCATAAAGTAAATATTCAACACATTTGCTATGGTTGTGAGACAAAATATTGGAAAGAAAAATATTGTGATACCTAAATATCACAAAAGAAATAATAGGAACCGAAATATAGTGTTTACATACAAAACAATTGAAACTAAAATTTAAATATTGTGCAAAGAATATCATCAAAAACAACTGTGTATTGAATTTACTATTTATATTTAAATTAAAGTTTAAAATAATAATATAATAAAAAATAAATACAAAAATAAAAAGTATATTTTTATATATATATATAAACAAATGTAAAACGATTTAAACAATTAATAAAAACTAATTACATTAAATTATTAATAATATTAACAGTAAGAAAAACTATTAAACATATATGACAATACATACAGCAAATTATATAAAAAAATAAAAATAGACTATTCCAAACAAATTAAAGCATGAAATAAAATAATACAAATTATTTAATTGTATTAATTGTTTTAACAATATTGTTAAAACAGTTAGAAATATAATAAATGTTAACATTGTAATTAAGCAGTAGTAGGAAAAGTGTTAATCTTTAAGATTAAGGGCCTCATTACGAGTTTGGTGGTCTGGCGGTAAGACCGCCGCAGTGGTGGCTGAACAAAGATCGTCATGTTGGCGGTCAAACAGATTGCTGTATCACAAGTTGCACAGGCAGGACTGCCGAAAATCCACCGAAATGCTGACACTGGCGGGAAAGAAGAGGTTCCACCACCAGCACCGCCAGCCTGTCAAAAATCCTCCGAACCAATTATGACCCACAAATCACGATAGCGGTTCTCCCATGGCGGAAACCCAATGGCAGTGCAAACCACAGGGGTAGGCAGTCTACACAGTAATACACTACATCACCTTGGACAGTTTGAATTCCACACACCTGACACATATCCACAGACCGACACACCTACAAACTACACTGTAGAATACACCCCTTCACACACCACAATCCTTTGCAACCAGAATGCCACACACAGAAGACAGAAAGTATTTAAAAACAAAGAATCCTAGATTAGGCACCCCTCACCACTCCAAATACCACTCATCCCACACCTTCACATCATAAATCTTATACAATATTTCCTCCACACATCAGACACCACCAGTCACACTCCCACAACACAGCACCCACACCTCAACAAGTGAGTTTTTTAAAATCATTTTCGTGTTGTCCACCACTACCATGTCCCCACAAAAACATCCCCGCTTCACAGACGATGAATTGAAGGTCATGGTGGATGAAATCATCAGGGTAGAGCCACACGTTTTTGAAGCCCAAGTCCAACAAACCTCAACTGCCAGGAAAATGTAAATGTGACAAAACATAGTCAACAGGGTGAATGCTGTAGGCAGCTATCTCCGCACCAGGGAGGACATCCGGTAGAAGTGGAACAACCTCAGGGAGAAAGTACATTCCATAGCCACCAGGTACCAGCTGGAGGTCCGCAAGACTGGTGGTGGGCCCCCACCTCCTCCCCCAACGTTCATGTCATGGGAGAAGGTCTTGGACATCCTGAGGGATTGACAGGAATAACTGGGAGAGT
Source organism: Pleurodeles waltl (assembly GCF_031143425.1). Taxonomy (NCBI): domain Eukaryota; kingdom Metazoa; phylum Chordata; class Amphibia; order Caudata; family Salamandridae; genus Pleurodeles; species Pleurodeles waltl. Next base: position 1,657,455,655 of record NC_090444.1, on the reverse strand, counting down.
GGAGTCGGATAAGTCACAACAATGGAAATGTCACTCTAAAGTTCTGTCTTGCATGCTCACTGATCACCTTTTGACATCATAACAGCTGACACACTCACCACCTCTGTGTCCAACTGTCCAAATACCTCTCCTTCAACTAATCTCACCTGGGGGCACAGTGTCTGTGTATGGCATAGGTAGTACAGGGACTGACAATACTACAAGTCCCAGCAGGCACTGTACTATAATTAAGAAAACCAGAACAGTGTACCAAAATGAAAATAGCCCTGCATGTCAACTACACAATCCATTCAACCCACCTGAATGACCCACATTCTTACAGTCTAGGGCAATTACAGCAATGCCATGGGCATCTGCCAGTACAAAAGCATCAACACACAGCTCCTGCTGTGTTCTCAGCTAAAATGGCCCTCTTACCTCCCATCACCCATTGGTAGATTCTCACCTCAGGGGTACACACATACCTGCAATGTGCTGTACCAGGTGTAAAGTAACATATATGGGCAGGTAAAATGGTTACTCCTAAGCTGACGGACAGGTCAGTGTCCACCTTACTTTTTTGCTGCTGACTGATGACTCAATACTTAACAACTGCTAACTGGGAGGTACCATGAACAGTATCAAGCTACACAGCTACCAAGACATGCGTCTATCGACAGGCCTCCAACTGCCAAGCTAATCTGATATCCTGTAGCAAGGTGTATGACATAGGAAGTCCTTGTATCGTATTCAGCTGTATCCCAGATTTAAAAGCAGGTGTCACTGTCATATCAGGGGAGCCAGTAAAGTCTTCCTGTGCGTGGCTCAAAGCATATCCACCCATCAAAGTATGATACCACATGTTGCATGATAATCTGTAACTGTCAGGTTCCACTTCTCCAAAAGGTTACCTACCCATTGTGAGCATGGAGATGACACCTGAGGCAGCCACAATCCCCCTGGATAAAGCCCTCAGTGAGGACAACACCCCTGGATGTGAGGACAATGAGGATGACTCTGGCCCATCTGGAATATCTGGTAAGTCTACATCTGTCAGCATCATCCTGCCAACAACTCCTCCTCCCAGCCATGTTGCTTTAAAATCCCAGGCAACCAGGCAGCCATTCACCCCCAAACCTGTGTCCCAAGGACAGTTGATACTATAATATGCCCACCATTGCAGGTACCTGAGTCACCACTACAGAACCCAGATTATGAAGGACCTGGCACCAGTGGGGGTGGACAAACTTTGCCAAGGGCACAGGCACGTGGGGGTAGGGGGAGTGGGAGGGATGCACTGGGCCATCGGATTGAGGCTGCAAGGGATACAATTGGTCAGGACACCATCTCCCAAGTCTTGGGAGCCTGCCAACAGCTCCAAGGCGTGATTGGCCATGCACTTGCCATGATGGGGAGATTAAGCAGCTGCAGAGGTACAGCCACCAGGAAGTCATGCAAAGTGGGAGGCCCACAATGCCAACATGGCCTCCCTAACAGGTGTGCTTAAAGACATTGGCACGACACTGAGTAAGTTATGTGCACCACAGCAGACCTCTTCCATTAGCCATGTTCCATCAGGCCCCTCTACATCTGTGGCAGCCAGTGGAATGGAGGCTCTGCAAGGTGAAGGACATGCCTCAGACACACCTGCCTCTGTAGCTGAAGAACCCCTCCCACACACACAGAAACATGGACATCCACCTAAACATCCAGGAGGAGCAGATTCTAAGACCTCAAACACTGCCAGGAAGTGATCCTCTACACTTTAGTTCCCCTTGTGTGTGACAGATATACTGTGCTGACTGTTTTATCACCACTCTCCATTTTCCAAAGGCACAAGGACACTGACTTGAGACTCCAAATGCTGCAGCTGCTACCCTGATGATTACATCCACCATGACTCAACCCTTCAATGTTTGCACCGATGATTTCACCCCATTCCTTTCACCTACCTGTGCACAGGTAAATAAACACAAAACAACATATCTTGTTTCAGAGTCATTTCTTTGCTATGTTGAATAGTAAACTGCGATATGTTGTATACATATGATGTTTACATATTTTCCCATTCTTCAAAGTCCCAGCTCACATGCACAGTTGAATCTGGGTCTGATACATGTAAAATTGTACTAATGGACACACTTTCTTTCCCATTTAGTGCACTTGCCAGCACATAGCTTGACAATATGCCAAATATCACACAGGGCAGAATAACCAAATAGTAATGCTACTGCATAGGTGTAAATAACAAGAACCTCACAGATCACTGAAGCTAGGGACATGTCAGTGTTTGGCTGTCCAAAAAGTCAAACAGATTGCTTCAATGTTACACTAGCTAAAGCCTTATTACATTTCCATACCATATTCCATATGACTGACAGAGGTAAGTACAAATGTCACCAGTCATGGAACCTTCCACTTACCATGGTCAATATCTGTAGCCATGCTACTCACCTATGTCAGTCTTGACACATATGGATAGTGGCCTGCAATAAAGTAACACAGTGACAGCCACATATAAGTTAAATAGTATCATTATCAAACCATTGAGAAGGTTAAGGTGATGGAGTACACAGGATGACATGTGTCAGGGACACAAGGCCACACATATGGACCACTGACCCAGACAACACGGTACACAGGTCTATTGTGTGGAACAGTACACTACCATCCCACTGTCCTGGGCATGGAACTCACACACCACCAATATGATACCATACAGTACTTGGATCTATCCATGTACACGTCACATGTCAGACCTGCAAATCCCACCAGCCTGTGAGACAATTCAGACTTGAGCAAATGAAGATGACCTTGTGAAGAAATCTGCAAAGTAAAAATGTTATATAAAAGGCATAGACAGGTAATGGTAATGAAGACCATAAAGAAATATTCCATATACAATTGTCACACTGACTGTACAGTGTCACAAACAATAACAAATGCGATCATCAGTATAGCACAACTCCATTTACTATTTTGCATGCACACCTCAGCTACGTACTTCTAAGCAACTAATAAGCTGTCTGATGGTCATACTAAGACCATTCACAAACATCTCTAAGACCCCCAAAATACCCACTGAGTGTAGTATTATACAGAACAACACATACCAACAGTCAGCAGAAGTACTGATGTATGAGATCTGCACAGCTGTCTCCATTTTCATCCTCTTCACTGCCATCCTCACTTGGCAAACCTGCATTCTCCCCCATTAGAACTGCTGCCCCCCTCATCTGGTATATATGGGATCTGACATCTTAGGGCGAGGTTGTGGAGCATACTGCAGGCAACAATGATTTTCCAGACTTTGGCAGGTGAGTAGAGGAGCGCTCCACCTGATTTGTCAATGCAACATAATCTAGCCTTTAGGAGCCCTAAAGTCGGCTCCACGACGTGCGTGTCCTTCCATGGGCCTCATTGAAGCGAACTTCCCCTGGTGTGTTTGGGTAACTCACTGGTGTCAACAACCAGGGACGATTGAGGTAGCCAGAACCCCCTCTCAGGAACCGTTACATGTGTGCAGACATTAATGTTGGACATCTTTACATTTGTCAGCAGACATCAGATACTCACACTTATTACATATATGACTTACCAACCAGCCAGGCCATCTCTGTGTACTGTTGTGTCATCAGCTGTGGGATATTGCTATTCCGCATGATGAAGGCATTATGAACTGAACCTGGGTACTTTGCACATACTTGGGAAATGTAGAGGTATGCCAAACAGACTACTTGAACCTTTGTGTAGAAGAAGTTCTTCCTCTTCCAATACACCTGTTCATTGCCACTTGGGGGAACCAAGGCTACCTGTGTTCCATCAATGGTTCTCACCACATGTGGGATGTGTGCCAGACCATAAAAATCTGCCTTGACATGGGCCAAATCCTGATGTTGTGGAAATCTGATTTAGCCATCAAGGTGTTTTAACAATGCAGAGAGTACATCCTCAAAGACCAGACTAATCATAGGCTTGGACATGCCTGCAGTTAAGGCCACAGTATTCTGAAAGGACCCTGTGGCTAGGAAATGCAGCACTGACATGACTTGAACAATGGGTGGTATGCTTTTTGGATGATGAATGGTAGGAATCAGATCTGGCTCTAACTGACAACACAGATCCATGATTGTCTGCCTATCCAGGTGGTATATCTGGATGTCATGTCGATGCTCCATGTTCTGCAGGTCTACTAGTGGACGGTACACTGGAGGTTGTCTGACCCTTCTCACTCCAGGGTAACTAGATGAAGGAATACAAGAAGGTATGTCGATCAGTCATTTTGTCCATTGTAATTGTGAATACACACATGTCACAAATGATGCATGGACATGACATATGAAGTAGTTAAACATGGCACACAAGACATACCCAGGTAAAAGAAGGCCTATTACTGCAATGTTGTTCCCTTACCTGGATCATTACTAGTAAATGGATACGCATGTCACTGAAAGTCTCAGTGCAAATGACATTATTATCACATTTCACACATGATAGATACTAATACCATCTATCCAATGCCATGAGGGTGCAGAGCATGCCACTAATTATACATGACTCACATATCATGTATCTCACTACATATATATCTAATTGGATGTCAAATATATGGATGCTCGCAGCCAGCATGAATACTGTGGCGTGGATATGTTTGTGACCTCATGATGCATCTTTATTAGGACTTTTCCGAACATCTAAGGACTTTAAAAAGGCAGCGCCTGACCTACTATACAGGACATAAGCAAGTGACCTAGGTCCGCCGGCGAAGGTCGTCATGTCGGTAGACATATACTACCGTGTTGGGAATTGCCATTGGAACACATTGCTGCCTTTGGCGGTCTTGGGCCAATGGTGATGTCCACCAGCAGTGATGGTGTCCTACTTGGTGGACATGACCACCATTTTGTAGTTCATCTCTCACTTGACTCCTGATACTGCTGCCAGCAAGACCGCCACAAATAGAGCTGCTGTTTACTGCCTCTGGGAGCAATCATGCCTCGTCCTACAAGTGATAGGTCTCCTGCTTCTCACCCGAGGAGCTGGAGAAGCTGGTGGAGGAGGTCCTACCACTGTATGAACAGCTCTATGGTGCACCAGAGAAGCAGGTAAGTGCACCATTGGCCCACATATTTCCTTAGCTCAAGTATACTTGTGGAACTAAGCTAAGGCTGATGGACAATGTTTCAGAGTGTGTGCTTAATGTCTGTAGGGTGCCAAAGCTGTGATAGAATGGAATGAATACCTGGTCATGTACTGATGTTTGGTGATGGATAGTGAGTTCTGAGATATTGTGGAGAGTGTTTGATGAATGTTCCCTCACCCACCTTGTAACTTTTGCACAGGGTTAATGGAGTCGGTATACCAGACTCCTCATGATTTTGCATATTTGCAAATGTGTTTGCTCTGGCCTCCACACTGATGGCAGCCAGGCACCCTTTGTCTACCACCCACCTTCAACTTCCTCTTCCCAGTCCCAATTCCCCCTTCCCTGACCCAGCCAGAGCACATAAACAGGCATGCATTTACCTCAACATCCAAGGGTAGTGCAGACAAACATAAGCACCTCAAGACACACCACTGGCACGCACACAGACAACATCCACCTGCAGACACAACAATAGTCATGATCTGCCCTGACAACCCCGCCACTCCCAGCATCACAGACATAACACTTGGCACACCTGCAGACAGCACACCAACATTCAGTGATTCAGCCACCACACCTATCCTACCCACAGACATCACCCCAGGAGACCCTCAGACATTCACCCCAGTCACCACACCCATAGGTACCACAAAAGCTGACATGCCTACATTCAGCGCATCCTCCATACCTGCAGTCACCACCTCAACAGACACCCGCCTTCCCATCACAGCATCCCCAGCACATCCACCCACCCTCAGCCCAAGAAACATAAATGCCCACACTCACCCAGCCAACAGACACTCACCACCCACAAGCACACCTCCCTCAAACAAGCACCTAGGACATCCACACCGCCACATCATACAACCACTCCCATACTCTCTACACCCAACCCCCCTTCAGATGACCATCCCCGTGTGTCAAAGGAAACATTCCTTGCCGAGTTTGATATTTTCCCTACTCCTCCTCCCCCTGTGTCACCCCTAAAAGGTATGTTTCCTTTCCCAAGTCCATCCCGTCCACCTCCAAGGCCTCCCCTACCTCCCTGCCAGCACACATGCCCCTTTCCCCACCAAGAAGTCCACCCATCCCAAACAGATCCACCCCTCCCAAGCCCAATCCTAAACTCCCCTCCCAAGGCTAATCCCAAACTCCCTTCTTCCTCACCACCCCTCAAGGATCCCTGAGGTGCCTGTCTGCTCCCTTGCTGCCCCTATCTGTGGAGGATAGATGGCAGTCAGGAGTCAATTGGGGCACCATGTTGTGCCTTTGGTGCTGTTTGCACCATCTATGGACTGCCTATGGCCTTGGACATTGTTTTTAAATAATTAACATAAAGGTTAAGCCAACCAGCTGTTGGTTTTAACGTTCTATCTTTGTCCAGCCTTTGCTTTCCTAGGTTTGAGTTGTTCATGGCTGACATTGCTTGTGTTGCAGTATTGCTGTTTGTGTGCTGCTTGATGGTTCCAGTATTGTCTATGCAGTCTGTGTGGTTGTATGTAGTGCTTTTGTCCCCCAGGGATTGTGTGTGTTTTGTCTGATGGGTATGTGTATGTAGCTAAGTTGTTGTTGGCATGGTGGTGTGTTGTGTTAGTGTTGATATATGTTTGTTGTGTTGCTGTGTGGCTTTGTGTGTTTGCCCTGTTTGAGTCTGCATGTACTGTGCATGGCATAAGGTTGGTGTAGTGTTGGTGTTTGTGGGTGTGATGTATATATCGATTGCTAGACTTTATGATGGTGTAATTGTGGTTGTATCATCACTGATGGTTGCATATTGTGTTGTATGTGTGTTGTCTTCCTGGTCAGTGTCAGTTTTGAGTGTTTGACATGTGTACTCATTTGTGCGGTTGTGGTGCAGTTGTTAGTTTGTTTGTTGTATGTGAATGTGTGGGGCTGGCCCTGTGCTGTGTTGTCGTGCTTAAGTGTGTGTCCTTGACGTGTGATGTGTGTGTGTGCTGGCTGCAGTGGGCATGCTGCGTATATGTGGGTGTGTTTGTTGCTATATGTATGTCACTGTACTGTTACATTTGAAAATGGCCCTCGCACCCTCCCCCCTATGGTATGTTATTTAACAGTTGTGATTCGTACATTTTACAAATGTAACAGGTAAGTGTGTGTACTTACGGTTGTTTTCTTTCTCGTCAGCGATGATTCTGGTGTCTTTCGATGAGCAGGAGCTGTGGGATGATGTCTAGTAGTGGTTCCATGGCGGCTCGGGATGTGTATGGCTTCCTGGAGATGTGTGTCGCCTTCTATTCTGTTTGTTTCCGCTTGGTAGTGTGTGGTGGTCTGACTACAACGGTTATGTTGGCAGTGTGCAACCTCATACTGAGTCCAGCAGAAACGTGTTCTCAGCCGGACTGATGATGGGTCTACTCAACATTGGCGGGCTGGACGCACTGACGGTGCTGGCGGTGCTTTGGCAGGATCCTGTGTGCATCACCGCCAATGTCCTAATTTGGTGGTCTTCTCCGCCAGCCTGTTGGTGGGCAGACCACCAACATGGTGGTCCTTGGACCGGTAAGCTGGTAATAAGGCCCTATGAGCCAGATTTATTATTCCCAATACAATCTGAGAAACACTAGGGAAAATGTTGTACTTTGGAGGGGTCACATATACTATTCCCACTCCAACTTAAGCAAAAGTAGCTGAAGTATTGCTGCTAGCTCCACTGTCCCTGAAACACCTGTTAATTCTCTGTCCTCTTTGATGTAGCCTCAAATATCTTCACCATAGCGCAGTGTATACTCCTTTCTCCTCCTCCAATAGCACCCAATGGCCATCTATTTGAGATTATGTCAACATGCAAGCTGTGCTCACACGGCAATGTGGTCTGTTGTTTGACTCATATTGCACTACTGCTGACACAGTTATGGCATCTATGAGGCCAGCATTCCATGTCTCCATTCTCTTCCACTCCAAAGTGGCTGGTTGGGATGGGGTGGTAATCTACAAAGCTTTCTGGCTAAATCACTTCATGGACATTTTCATCATCCTCCTCTCACCTCCTGAATTTACCACAGAAAGGGACATACACTCAAAGGTTCCCTTGTGATGAAATATGTTCAGGTCATCACCTGCTCTAAGTGACTAATCATAGCATTTGATATCTATCAAACAATGCCAGTTATGGAAGGCCAGATTCTATTTCAGTATAGCTCCATCTGTTTATAAACAGAAGACAAGATCAGCATTCACAGTGACACCTACATTATGGTCTTAGCAGCAGGGTCTGGAAGTAGGCCAAGGGCCAATGAGTACCAAAAGGAGGTCTAGGTCTACAAGTGATTCCAACTACTCCATTTTATCTGCATTCAGCTCCAAAACTGTTAATGATTATCAAACATGAAAATGAAGCAACACATTCCCAAATTTAAGGTAAAGGTCAGTTTTGCTAGCACTTTGTCATATACGGAATTGGATAGCAACAGAGTAGTTAAAAAAGTAAAGCCAAAAGTATAAATTAAACAACTGTGGTCCATATTTATGGAAAATGACGCACAACTGCGCTAGCGGAGTTGTGCATCAAAAAGTGTAACACGAGCTACCGTGCCATCTGTGCGCCATATTTAAAAAATGATTCATGATGGTGATAAGGAATGGTTTGCATCATAGAAAATGACACTATCCGGTGATGGATGACATTAGAAAAAATGGCGCTAGTGGGCCAACAATGACGGTAGACTGAATAGTGGCAAAAATCTGCCGCTAGTCAGCGTAGCATCACTTTTTGGTCTCACAAGCAGCCAAAAAATTACACCTGTCTAAGAATAGACAAGAGACATTACCACAACCACAATGTCCACCACACTGGACCAGTGTCCCCAGGACAATACCAACAGAGCCAGTGCCAGCCATGGGGCCCTATGTAAGAAGTCCCCAGTCACACACAACAGACAAGCACGTATACTTACGTCAGATGAGCTCCCTCCACTTGCAGTCTCCCTGTGGTGTGGGTGGTGATGCTGGAGGTTGGGGGGGCATCTATGTGCCCAAAATAGTGACACCATTGTGAATTACATGATGTTTCCCATAGAAATGTGCCTAGCATCACTTTAACGCCTGGTCTAACCAGACCTTAAATTTTGAGGCTGATCGGCCTTAGCATCATTTTTTGGGCCCACCTCCTTAGTGTGCGTCGTTTTAACGTCAGGAGGTAAATATGGTGCTGGAGGGTGAGAGTCATTTTTTTGGACTGGAACACCTACCTTGCGTATCATTGTCGCAATACTACACAAGGCCGGTTGGCGCTTCCAAATAATGATGCTAACTCAGATATTTTGACGCTAGACAAGTCTAGTGTCAAAATATAAATATGGAGTTAAGTTAGCTCTGCTTTAGTGTAAAAAAAATGATGCTAAGGTGGCACAAACTTTCCATAAATATGGGCCTAAGATGTTAAAAAAGAACTTCACATAGGACACAATAAATCTTAGTGAATGTCCAGTGATTTCACTTTTAAAAAGAAAAAGTACTCTAATTTACACACAACTAAATACTAACTGCAGTGAACCAATATGCATAATGGTATTCAGACCTCTCTTGCGCCAACTTAAATACAAATCTGTGTAAGAATGCCTGTAAGTTTTAAATAATAAATAGCCCCTTTCTATCGGGTTTGTCAAGGATTTTACATAGGGATGTTGTTTCAATTGTAGTGGTCACCGAGTACTATAAATCCTTTTCCTCTTGAATTTGTCAGAGCATTCACAATGTAAACCCTCTTTCTAGTGCATTTGTCAAAGAGATCAAAATGTAAATAAATGTGTCTCAGGTTATTGAAGCAGAGATGTCCAAGGCTGATGCAAGAAGGTGTTGTGGTGTTGTGGACTAGAAATTCAGAACTGAGCAACAAAAAATCAATCAGTGTCTAAACAATGCGCCTTTGTTAAAAAGGAAAGTTACCTTAATGGAAACACAACAAAATATTATTCTGAAGATGGCAAATATTTACAAGATTTCATATGACATTGCAAATTTCAACTCTTCCTTTACGGGCCTCGTTGACTACCCAGGGAGCAAATCACTTACCTTAAAGAAATATCACAAGCGGAAGCTAACCCTGTCAAGGTGGTCTTCTGATTTTATCTGTGAGCTAACATGTCAACTTGTGTACCAGCGGCTCTAATTCTAAAAACCACAGTGTTCCTATATGGACCAATTAGAAATCTTGAGGCTTTTCACTGTCATAAAGGATAAGTCTACAGGCTTTGTCAGGTCATTCAAAATATTAAATGACAGATCTGTTGCCTTTGTCGGCAGATTTAACAATCATTAATTTAAGACTTATTAGAATTAACATGAAAATAAGCATGACCATGTGTAATCCGCCTCGAGAGACCGGTCAAATATTTTAGGCAGTCTCAAACTATATGTTGACATGAACATAAAGGCTTCTTCTGATTCAGGTAGCATTTACCTTGGACAGACCTAAGAAGGGACTTTTATTTTAAACTCTTTCCTACTGCATTTATCAGAATGTTAACTATGTTAAATCCCTTATTATTGTGTTTGTGACATAGTTCAAAATATAGGCCCTCATTCTGACCTTGGCGGGCGGCGGAGGCCGCCCGCCAAAGTCCCGCCGTCAGATTACCGTTCCGCGGTCGAAAGACCGCGGCGGTAATTCTGACTTTCCCGCTGGGCTGGCGGGCGGTCGCCTTCAGACCGCCCGCCAGCCCAGCGGGAAAGAGGCTTCCACGATGAAGCCGGCTCGGAATCGAGCCGGCGGAGTGGAAGCTGTGCGACGGGTGCAGTTGCACCCGTCGCGTATTTCACTGTCTGCGCAGCAGACAGTGAAATACATGTAGGGGCCCTCTTACGGGGGCCCCTGCAATGCCCATGCCAGTGGCATGGGCACTGCAGGGGCCCCCAGGGGCCCCGCGACCCCCCCTACCGCCATCCGGATCTCGGCGGTCCGACCGCCGGGATCTGGATGGCGGTAGGGGGGGTCGGAATCCCCGCGGCGGTGCAGCAAGCTGCGCCGCCGCGGAGGATTCAATGGGGCCGCGGTACACTGGCGGGACCCCGCCAGTGGTGCCGGTCCGACCGCGGCTTTACCGCCGCGGTCGGAATCCCCATTGGAGCACCGCCGGCCTGTCGGCGGTGCTCCCGCGGTCCTCCGCCCTGGCGGTCAAAGACCGCCAGGGTCAGAATGACCCCCATAATGTCCCTGCCTATAGTGTTTGTCATGGCGTTAAAAAGTAAAACTCCTTTATATTGTTTTTGTTAGAGGGTTCACAATGTAAAAATCATTGCAATCGCGTTTGTCAGAGACTTTATTCCAGCTGCATTTGTCAGAGGCTATCCTGTTTGACAAAAAATTTGTAATGTAAAATTTGTCCCTGTTCTATATGTCATTGAGTTCAAACAGAAAACCTCTTTCTATTTTATTTGAGAAACCCTGTTCGAGTGCAGTTGTGTAAATTGCTAATTCAGTTTGTCAATCTCCGGCCCCACTCAAAACGTACCCTCAACAGTGGAGGTCTCAGCCACTGCTCCATCTAACACTCTCTTGGCACACAGTGCCCAATCCCAGGAACTAATCACTATAAAGGCAAGAACGGGTGCCCTGGTGCTAACCCCTAGAGACCACATTAAAGGAGAGTATGACATCTTAAACAGGGGCAACATACTTTGCCTACTCAAATATATTCAAACTCTGGCTCATATCCTTTCACTTGGATCACTTTTATCAAGCTCCTGAAAACAGACAAAAAAAATCATCCATCCATCCATCTACTGCCCCAGACTGCCTTGCTCAACCAGCTTCTCCCATCACAGAGTCATCAGTTATATGCACCATTTGTAAAATGAGGAAAGATGGTGCCCCTTAACCTAATGGTAACCCCACCTCTGTCTTCAAAACAGCACAAGACTTTTTGGGGCCTAGATACACACCCCGCTCTACAACTACACCGTCACCACCACAATGATTCCAACCTCATGGAGATGGTCAATCTTCTTTTCCGATTCACAGAAAGGGAAGCAAAAAACTGTGCATGCCTTCTATTGGAAGAGCTGGAAGTCTGGGCAACAGAAAAAAAGTAATATCCCTATTGTTCAATCTGGCTTTAGGTAAGCAAGTTCTATGATGGGCAATATCATAGCACTGACATGCCTGTCACATGGAGCCACATGGAGCAAGCAAACTCCCTTGCTTTGCTGCTTCGTCAACTATAAGGCAGCCTTCAAGAGAGTGGATCGAGGTAAGCTGTGGGAGAAACTAACAACATGGGAGATCTGACCCCTGCTTCTCAAGGCCAGAGCATCCTTATATCAGGGGACCTTGCTCCAGATAAAAAACAGGCCCCACCACAGCAACTGCAAAGGTGCCAACCAACAACAGGCTTAAACATGGTTGTATGTTGGCCCCTCTCCTTTTCAATCTCTACACGGCCAACTATGGCCCAAACAAAAGCAGGTCTACAGAGAACCCTCAACACCCTCCACAGGTTCAACCAGGTGAATAAACTTCAGGTGAACCAGGTAATGACCAAAATTGTCATCTTTGGTAACTACCCCCATAAGAAACAAGCACATTGGTAGCGCATGGACCTACAAATAACAACAGCTGCAAATTACAACTATCTACGGGCTCGGTTCACCGAAGGAGCAAAGCCCATGGTCCATTTAAAGCATCTTAGAAAAAAGAGTGCTGGAGTCATCCACAGCCTGAAATACTTAAATAGTCACCTGCAAAGCGCAACAGTGCAAACAATGCTAAAACGTCCTGAGAGCAAAACTGAGCCCAGCTCTAAATTACAACCATCTAGCCTTTCCTGGTACACTGGAAATGCATCTCAAAAGCACTCAAATCTCAGCATACAAAAAAGTCTTTTATGCAACCTGGCAAGTAAGGGAAGCGAGGCTGAGACTGGAGCTGGGCTTCAGGAGACTGGACCTCACATGCTAATGGGATCAATTAAAATATTACATTAGGACACTGCAAGCTCCAGAGAACACACTCAAAACACAACTTAAACCAGTCTTTGAGAAGGAGGACTCCCCTTGGTGTACTTATCAGAGGCATTTAGTAACTTGAAAATTAAGTCCACCTACCTACACTGTCAGGATATACCATTACCAGCCTGGAAAAAAAGAAGCGAATGTGTAGGTTACGAAAATCTAATTTGAACTGGATACAGAAAGGGTTTGTTGCAGTTCCACTTTCGAGGCATTCGATGTCTCCTTTACTCCACAGAAGGCTCAGTCTTACTTTCAGCAAGCCCTCACAGACCACACACACACAAAATAATAGTCACGAGGCTCCTTGACCTACCAATCATGGATTTTAACCCCTCCTGGGATAGGCAAGATGAGGCTATGTCCTGCAGACTTTGCAGCTACCACAGAGAATCCTGGCTCCACCTGTTGTGCTATTGCTCCAAGATTGCCAGTGACTGCTAGTGATTGCTCGTTTCCTTATCCTGGGACAACAGAATAAGACCTTGCAGAAAAAGCCTCGGACCTCTGTTTCTCCACCAAAACTCCAAAGACCCTATCAAGGTTGGGGAAATTTACAGACAGTATTTGATCTGTACTTATTAATGTCTCAACAGGGTGACAATGGACCAGTTCAAGTGCATCTTATGCACTTTCTCCTTTCCCTTCCTGGGGTCCAGAGCCTTCATACTCTGACCATCTTAAAGGATACAAACAAAGTCAGTCTTGCTCTCGCGGCTGGACACGCTGCATCACGAGCACTCCGCACCTTCTTGCCTTTTGCATTAACTCTGTGGACTTTTTTACTCAGAGCACCCCGGATGTAAGACTAGAGAAGACAATACTGACCATAATCTTTCTTTTAAGAATTTTAATGTTCACAAATGCTGTTTTTAATTTTAAGGAATATTGGTGATTGCATTTTTAACATAATTTTTTAATATTTCCTACAATTGCACTTAGGAAGCTGCGGTGCTTTGTCGATTACATGTAATGACTTTAAGTAATCGAACATAAATAAAAGAAAATTCAAAAATTCATACTAATTCCATTTGTGTCAAATGGAGGTCTCTCACCTGTGTTGTTGTGGGCCCTCTATACCAAAACCCTCAAATTGGGGACCAAGTTACTGTTTTAACTCTTGTCTCTAAGGGCAACTAGATAGAGCAGTCAAAGGCTGCCTCAGGTAGGTACTGAGGACTAGGTACTCAGAACACAGCAGAATACAACATTAACACTCAATAAATCAATTTTCAGCAACTGCTTTTCAGTGGAATTACAAATAAGAACCCTTCCGATTTAGGACCTCTAGATTAACCAAGGGAAAAATCAAATACTCTAAAGGAAAATCAAAGGACACAACACACCCTAGTGTATTCTTATTATCTGTGAATACCATGTGACAACTGGTGCGCAAGCAGGCTCTGAACCTAAAAAACAGCTATGGTCCTGTATGGGATATTGAAAAATATAAGGGCAAGATTTAAATTTTGGCAGACGGAGTAGTCTCTGTCGGCCTGGCAGTGAACTTAAAGTCTGCCAAGTCGTCATTACTTGGCCCGCCAAATGACCATTAAGCTGACGGTCATTTATAAAGCATTCGCAGAAGCTGCGGTCATGGCAGTTCCTATCAATGCTTATTTAAGTTTGATCGCATAGCACCGTCAAAATGACGGAGCCATCCGTCAAACTTTTTTTAAAATTATTTTTAAAAAGAAATCTCCTAAAATATTTTAGCTTATTATATTTAATATTTTACATAATAATTGTGGGGATTACTTAACTCAAAAGTGGCATCAAGATGAAACCTGCTAAACAGAATCCTGTTTTCTCTTAAACTTCATACTTAATCAATGTTTCTAATTCTACCGTTCTCAAAGTTGTTATTAGGTACTATGTATTATCTGAGCGAATGCATTCTACCTAATTGTGACAGAGACAATTCACGAATAAAATCAAATTTTTGCGGCAACAAGGAAAATCACACGGAAGTGGCGTTTTCCCTAAAGTTCAAACGTATGCTACAGTACCACTTTTTTTTAGCAATTAATTGAGGTCAGGAAGTCAGGGAGGATATGTTTTGTATTTCTGCACGCGAAATATTGACAGCTTTGTACAGGAACGAAGTTTAACCTCTGCAATGTCACCTCATAACAGCACAGTTCAACCTGAAGCTGAGGAAACAATATTTCTATCCAGCACCTGGTTTGGATAAAAGGAAGCTGGTGCACTTGACCTGACTTACTGTTACAAATCACACAGGCTGCATGTATTTACTTTCATTGCTCCGGAAGGGGATGTTTTTGCATACCAGCATGCACTGAAGATGAGGTCATAGATGGAAGTACTTTGGTTAAAGTTGCTTAGTTTACTAGGCTGTTGACAATGCATATGCGCTTGCATAAAAATGAAAATAAAAACCCTGGATCAATAATCGACATCGACAAATGGTGACATATTAGCTTTCACAGGGCCTTAACCGTGGAAGAAATATATATCCTAAGTCTCTGAGCCATAAACTATATTTTTAATTACAAAGATCAGGATTTTGTATTTTGAACATTACATGACAGATTACATGTAAAAATAGATAAAAGACCGTTTTAAACAATAATGAAAAAAGTGTCCAGGATTAATCCTAGACATTTTACGCCTTGGAATTACCAATTCCGGCTGGTGAAATAGAAAGAGATTATACATTTGGGGGGAATAACATGCGGGAATTGGTACTTCTGTGCCTATTCCTGCATGTTTTCTCCTGGTCTATAATATCCGATGTTGGAATCTCCATGTGAAAAACAAAAACTTGTATTACTCATGGGCCAGTTACTCGCTGTGGGAATCAAGACTTGTTTACTTCAAACAAATGTTGCCACATAGTAAGTGGCGAATTTTATGTGGGGCAATATTGCTGGTTTAAGTGTTACTTGTACAACACTTTGATTGTCAAATTGGGAGAAAACTTCTGTTTGCGCCCGACTAGATATTTACCGGGTATTTTAGACTGAGGGGATGACAACTTAATCATTGATCAACACAGCATTCTTAAATGAGTTTGATTAGCTTTTATTTCTCAATAATGTTTGCATTAATGACAAGTATAACAACAGTACTCAAACATTGGATATGTTAAAGTTAATAGAAGCAGAGGAGAGACATTTTAGGGTATTCTAGATTTTCAGATTTTTATTTTTCATTTTGTGCTATTCTGAGTTAGAATTAAAAAAATGTCTAGCTTGCGCATCAAGAATTTTCCATTCTATTAAGGACACGGAGGCGAGGATTATGCTTTCTCTTTCTTTACTGAAAGAAACACAGCAGCCAATAAACGTTTAGTTACACAAAAAACTACAACACCCATCATTCTCAGTAGTCCAATCCAACTAATCCCTGGTCCACAGTCTGTATATATGTCCGTGACACTAAAGTCCTTTCTCTTTCTTTGCAATAACAGAACAAATCAACCTGAAGAAACAAATATTTAATCCAACCAACGTCACCAAGGACTCCAACCGGTCACAGTCCTGCCGATCTGATCATTGGAACATCAAGTCCTTACGCATTCTTGGTATCAGAACCTAGTAAAGAAAAAACATATTGGTAATGTCTCATGAAAAAACATCTAAATGGGAGGGAATCTTGTTAGATACAGATATCGAATATACATCATCAATTTATTTATACTTTAAGAAGTAAACTAAATATTACTTATGTACATATTACATAAGGGTGGGATAATCCTCGTCTCCGTGTCCTTAATAGGATTGAAAATTCTTGACGCGCAAGCTAGAATTTTTTTTATTCTATGTCAGAACCGGAGAATTCGGATTATGCTAGTTCAAAGCTGATCCACCACAACTGAAGCTACATCCACAATAGGTTTATGATAAAACACTTTAAACCTATTATCAGAAGATCAATCGGCTGCATTCATAATGCCTTCCAAACAAGAACCAGCTACAAATGTCTTAGAAGCCATGGCACCCCTGACTGAATGAGCCCCAAAAGGAGACATCAATTCTAGTTTCAAACAATAACCATTTAACCCATCTAGCCAAAGTAGCTGAGGAGACTGGTGAGAATGGTCTCTGCAAGGAAATGAGTAACTGACCTTGAGTATCTCTGAGAAATTATCTTCATATGCTTTTATACATTGAACTACACATAATTTAGGGTGATGGAAAAGCTGGGTAAGAAATACTCCTCAAAGCAGTCTTAGTACGTCTTGAAGTGGAACATGAGACCCCTGAAGAGGTAAATACTCTACCTGCTAAGTCCACGGTTCTGACATCCGAAACTCTTCTGCATGAAATAAGACATAATAAGATTGTGAGTTTGGCCGACAATTGTTTACGCCAGTGGTTCCCAACCTTTTGACTTCTGGACCCCCACTTTATCATTACTGGAACCCGGGGACCCCCCACTGAATCATTATTGGAATCTGGGGACCCCCCATTGAATCATTACTAAAAGCTGTGGACCTAATTTCTTAATATTATTTAATTTTCTAAGCAGACGCGGACCACCTGAGAAGGCTTCGTGGACCACCAGGGGTCCCCGGACCACAGGTTGGGAACCACTGGTTTACACGATAAATCTTCATTACATGGCCAATTTCTGAGAAACTGAAGAACAATGTCAACATCCCATAGAACTGAATATTTCGGTTGAGGGGGTTTTACCATTCTGATGCCCCTTAAAAGTTCACAAACTAACGGGTATTCACCCACTGGTTTACCTTCAACATGAGGATGCCCTGCTGAAACAGCTGACCTTTAATTATTTATAGATCTATATGCTAATCCCTGCATAGCTAAATCCGATAAGAAATTTATAATCATGCTAATGTGGGCCCCCAGAGGATCAATACTTCGTTCACGGCACCAATCCACCCATCGTTTCCAAGAAGCTTCATATCTTTTATAGGTAGCGGGTGCCAGGACTATGATAAGAAGAAAATATCTTCTCTCGAAACATTTGGCATTTGCCAACGTCCCCTGAAAGTCTCCACGCCATAAGGGACAAAAGCCCCTGCAGTATTAGAGGATGAGGGAGGTGACCCAGATCCAGAAGCAACGTAGGGAACATCGGCAGACGGATCGGATGGGTACAAGATAATGCCATTGCCACCGGGATCAACAAATGAGCTCTCCAAAGAGGTGTTATCAAAATGATCTCTGCCCCCTGTCTCCGAACCTTAGAGAGTTCTCTCTGAATCATGGAGAAGGGGGGGGAGGCATACGATAGAGAGATCATCCATACCTGAAGAAAAGCATCTGTCGCTAGGGCTAACGGGTCCGTTCTCCAGCTGTGAAAGAGAGGGAGTTGAGAGTTGAGGCGAGACGAGACGCAAAAAGGTCTATCGCACATCTCCCCCATTGACTCGTAATCACTGAGAACACAGACTGATGCAGCTTCCAGTCACTGCTGTCCATCAAGAACCAAGAGTTCCAATCCGCTATTACATTGGAATGTCCCAGAATGTATTCTGCCATCACCGAAATCTGATGATGAAGGCAAAAATGCAAAAATTCCTTGGCAATCTCTGCCAGAATTCGGTATCTGGTTCCACCCAAACGATTGATGTACCACACTGCCGAGATGTTGTCCATACGTAACAGTATGCAACAACTGGCTTTTTTGGGGAGAAGGAGGGCGAATTCTATGTCAGGACCGGAGGCTCCGATTATGACTTTAAAAAAGCAGCCAATCAAATACAAGTAAAAGAAAAGACTACACATCCCAAGATGCCATAACATCCTATCACATGGTCCAATCACTATCCATGTCCTCTGTCATAAGTCCTTTGACCCTTGATGTCACTTCCTCTTTCTTTGCTGCTTCGCAGAAGATAAGTACACGATTTATTTCTCTCCGAGTTTTTCATGTTATAGTTTTTGAATTTATACTGTTTATGTATTTACTTGAGCGTCGCGATTCAGCGCGCTATTGTTTATACTTGTGCAGCGATCGTACGCGGTCGATTTACTGGCCTTTTGCCAGAAAATTTTTATGCCTGTTTTTCCAGTGGAGCGGGAGCGGAGCTGCTTTGCAGTCTCCTTTCTATTTCCAGCGCGCGCGCATCCACGAGCCGATTCTCTCTTTCACTTTGAATGAGATCAGCTTCGTGGATTTGCACCGCGAGTGCACCAGAGACCCCCAAACCTCTCCAGCTTGCTCCCTGACGCCCAGTAGTCTCTGAACTGACTGGGTTGTAAAATTAATCTAGGCTGCAGCCTAGAGTGCCTTCAGGCAGCTCCCTCCACATTCTAACTTAGGGCTAATTCATTCCTGGCCTGAATTTTGGGGGTTTTGCACTCCCCCATTTATAACTCCTGGCCTACAAGTTTATTTTGGCTTGTTAAAGGAATTTTACCATAAAACTCTCCCATCATGGCTCAATGGGACGAACAGGAAACAGAATATTATACGGAAGAGTTGGGCAATCAACTACAGGTAGATCTAGTGGAAGCCCTTGACACCAGGGTCCAACAATCGGTAAATGATGCCCTGGTCAGAGCTTTGGGTCACTTTTCAGGTCAACTATTTGGCTATTGCCGTTCGCAGGGCTGGATACAAGGGCAACAACAACAACCCCTAACTGAACCTAAGAAGGTTAAAGACAAATCAAAAAACTTAGAATCTGGAGCCAGGATTTGTGATGTCCATGCGGACGCTTTTGATAGACTACGCAAAAAACGTAGTGGGGAACATAACTATAGCTCTAAGAAGGATGCCCCCTTCTCTCCCTCTTCCTCGGATAAAGATTCCTCTTCTGATGACTCCTATGACTCGGATTCCCCGATTCCTAGCAAAAAAGTAAAGAAAGCGCCCCCTCCTTGCCAGGTCTTAGACTTCGACCACACAGAAATAATTCACCCCAGGGCTTCCAATTGGGTTCCACCACCCGAAGTGGCTCAATACGTCCAAACTAATTTAAGAAAGAGCTTCGATAAAGAAGTCAGATCGCGATTAAAAGCTGAATGCCCCAGACCGGACCTAGAAGGCAAGGTATCTGACACTCCAGAGATAGACCCTACCATGGTCAATTTTATGAAAAAATTTGCGAAGGATCCCAAAAAGGGCCTGGATCGTTCCTGGCGTAGTTGCCAAGACTAGTTGCTGGATCTGTCTGGTCCGTTGACCAAGATCTTGGATATGGCCTATGTGGCTAAGGAATCAGGCTCCCCTGTGGACACGGATGTCCTTATCGGTTGGGCGCAAAGATCCATCTGTCTTTTAGGGAATTCTAATTGCGCTATTTCTGCAGAACGCAGAAAATTAGTACTAATGCGCATAGATCCAAAATTGTCAGATCTTGCATCCTCGGATGAGGGCCCTTCGGCGGAAGGTCTACTCTTCGGTTCATCCTTTATTAAAGACTTGGCCAAGTTCTGCTCTACTTTTTCTTCCCTTGACAAAGCCCAAATGTCACTCAAGAAGGTTTTCAAAAGAGGCCTTTTTGTCAGGGCCGGTCGTTATGGAGGACGTATGCCCGGCCGCGGCTCCTAAACTAGTCCCCAAAACTATTATCCGAGAGGCAGAGGTGGTTGGTATGGGGAACATGACTCCACCTTCTACCCCACCCGTTCCAGAGGAGGACGTCCTCGGTTCCGCAGGGGCCACCGAGAGGTCAGCAAGAAGCCATACAAGACTCAAACTTCACAGGTGAGCATCATTCATTACTCTCAGATAAAGCTTGGGGGCAGAGTAGCATTATGCTTGGATCATTGGAAACGGATCTATGGAGATCCATGGGTTCTTCAAACGGTCAAAGGGTTTCGACTAGAGTTTATCAGTACCCCCTCTCAACTCTCCCCTCCAACGCAGATGTGTTTTTCCCTAGCAAATCAAAATTTTATAGACAAAGAAGTGCAGGCTCTCATAGACAAGGGAGCAGTCCAGTTTACTTCCCCTCATCCTTACGGTTTCCTCAGTCCTATTTTCGTTGTAGACAAGAAAGGAGGAGGTCACCGGTTAGTCTTGAACCTCAAAGAATTCAATCAGTGGATCCTCTAAAGGCATTTCAAGATGGAGGACATCCACATGTTAAGAGATATTCTACTAGAAGGAGACTGGATGGTAAGGCTAGACTTAAAAGATGCCTATCTGCCGATTCCAATTTTTCCTCCTCACAGGAGATTCCTACAATTCCAATGGAAAGGACATTGTTTAGAGTTTCGTGCCCTTCCATTCGGTCTGTCGTCAGCCCCTTGGTGCTTCACGAAACTCCTGAGGCCGGTGATGGAATGGCTCCGAGCCAGGGGAGTCAGACTAATAATATATCTGGACGACATTCTACTGATGGCTCAATCCCCTCAAGTCCTTCTAGATCACTTACATTGGACCATCAGCCTTCTGCAAGATTTAGGTTTCCTTATCAATGTGCAGAAGTCACTTTTGAAACCCTCTCAGGTGATAGAGTTCCTGGGGTTCCAGATAAACTCTATTCTATGTCTACTTCTTCTTCCCTCACAAAAGATTCGCAACATCAAGAGGGAGTTGAGATCAACACTTTCCAGTCGCACTGTCTCCTTGAGGAAGATAGCCAGTATAGTGGGCTTGCTAGCTTCATCTATTCAGGCGATCTTCCCTGCACCACTACATTATCGAGCACTACAGAGGCTCAAGATCAGGCATCTACAACAAGGTCTGAGTTACTCGGAACAGATCCCATTGACTGCCGAAGTGAAATCGGAGATTCAATGGTGGCTTCATCATATGGAAGCTTGGAATGGCAGAGCGATTTTCGGCTCTCACCCAGAAGTGGTAATAGAATCAGATGCCAGCAGATGGGACTGGGGGGCACGTTGCAACTCCCTAGTGACGGAGGGCAGATGGTCGGAATGGGAACAATCCCTTCATATCAATTGCCTGGAACTTCTAGCGGGGTCTTTTGCCATAAAGAGTCTGTCCCCGCAGAAGACAGATTGTTGCATACTCCTGCGGATGGACAATGTGTCAGCAGTGAGGTATGTCAACAAATTAGGGGGTACGAAGTCCCAGATTCTGGCAGAGATTGCCAAGGATTTTTGGCATTTTTGCCTAACTCAACGTCTAGTAGTCATAGCAGAACACCTTCCTGGGGACCAGAAAATTGTGGTGGACTGGAACTCCAGATACCTGTCGGATTCCAGCGACTGGAAGTTGGACCCTCTGATATTTTCTCAGATAATCTGAGAATGGGGCAGTTGTGAAGTGGATCTTTTTGCATCACGTCTCAATTGTCAGATTCCAAAATTCTACAGTTGGCGTCCAGACCCTTATGCGGTAAAGACAGATGCTTTTCTTCAGTTTTGGTCCCAGTTTCGAGGGTATGCATTTCCTCCATTTCTGATGATTGCCAGAGTCTTGTCTCAGGTGCGGAGACAGAAGACAGAGATTATTCTGGTGACCCCCTTTTGGAGAGCACACCCTTGGTTCCCCATAGCTCTTCATTTAGCTTGTGCCTCTCCTCTTCTAATTCCTCCTCGTCAGAATCTTCTATTGAGTCCGGAGGGCCATCAACATCCACTGATCTTGTCAGGGAAGTTGACTCTACTAGCCTGGTTAGTCTCAGGTCTAGATGGAGTGCCCCAGATGTTTCGAAGCAAGCTGCGGAGTTCATTAAGCAGGCCTGGGCCGGCAGCACCCATAAGAGATATGACTCAGCCTGGCGCAGATGGTCTAGTTGGTGTGATGGAAGGGGCGCCAATCCAATGGAGGCGCATCTTGGTCTGATTGTTAACTTTTTAGCAGAACTAGCTAGTTCTGGTCTGGCTTACCGGATGGTTAATAACTTTAGATCAGCTATTTCGGCTCAACATCCTTTCATAGAAGGTAAACCTATTGGAGAACATCTGTTAATATGTAAGCTTTTGAGAGGTATTCGTCTCACGAAACCTCCTAAACCTAAATATTCTGCTTTATGGGATGTTAACATTGTTCTAAAATTCTTAGATTCCTGGCCTTCCAACAGGTATTTGTCTCGTAAACAGATTTCGACTAAGCTGACCATGCTCTTGTGTCTTATCTCTTGCAAAAGAGTTTCAGACGTCAGAGCCCTGGATTTAGCTGGTAGAACTTTTTCTCCAGTGGGTGTCACTTTTTCCGTGACAAGAAGGACTAAAACAAATTACAGGTCAGTATCATATCCAATATACACTGAAAAATCAAAGCTATGTGTAGTTCAATGTTTAAAGGATTATGAGGCGGTCACAGAAGAATTTAGGCAAGATGTTAAAGGTCAATTATTAATTGTGTTACAAAAACCTTTTAAACCAGTTACCTCAGCCACTTTGGCTAGATGGATGAGATGGTGAAGCTGGTATTGATACCTCTGTATTTGGGGCCCATTTAGCTAGAGGAGCTATGGCTTCTAAAACTTTTGCCTTGGGTTCACGGTTGGAAGACATTATGAAGGCAGCAGATTGGTCTTCAGAAAATACTTTTCGTAAGTTTTATCACATGCCTGTACTGGATGTAGCTACTGTGGTAATAGAACAGCTTTAAACTAGCATAATCGGAGCCTCCGGTCCTGACATAGAATAAAAACAAATCTAGCTATTGCGTCAAGAATTTTCAATTCTATTAAGGACACGGAGGCGAGGATTATCCCACCCTTTGTTTTTTTTAAAAACCACAATGAATAAGGAATATCAATTATTGTGAATATTTTGATTACTGTTATTATCCCTCCCATTTTATTGTCAATTACAGAGACATAAGTTTATTTGAGACATTCTCAGTTGAGTTGAGATGTTACCTGCTTGCTTGTTGTTACAGGTTCTGATCAGAAGAATTCCTGAAATTCTTATCGTTATGGGAAAAAGATTGGTTGTATCGTTTTACCTTCAGTTGAGGTTCCAGTGTTGAGTTATCCAGGAAAAGGAGATCCAGGAAGAGAAGATGTTTATATCTCCAGACTTCGGGATGGCGTAAGAAGTTTCGTTTTCAAGTTGATCTTATCTGTTCTGACCAAAGAAAGAGGAATTTACATCAAGGGTCAAAGGACTTATGACAGAGGACATGGATAGTGATTGGACCATGTGATAGGATGTTATGGCATCTTGGGATGTGTAGTCTTTTCTTTTACTTGTATTTGATTGGCTGCTGTTTTAAGTCAGTAAAGAAAGAGAAAGCATAATCCTCGCCTCCGTGTCCTTAAGAGAATTGAAAATTCCTGACGCAATAGCTAGAAAACTTTTTATTGTGAAAGCTCCCACCCGGAGTTCCAAACAATTGATGTGGAGAGAGAGTTCCGCTAAAGACCACCTGCCCCCCATCTCTACTGTCCCACATCGAGCACCCAAGCGCCATCAGCTGGCATCTGAGTCTATGATCACCTCTGGAACTGAAGCAAAAATCGATCTTCCGTTCCAAGCATCCATGTGTTCCAACCACCAGAATATCCCTGCTCAGGCTTTCTCCATCAACGAAATCTGCTCCGCATAAGAGAGACCCTTGCGTAGATGCAGAATCTTTAACCATTGAAGGACCCTGTAATGTAAGGGACCCAGAAATATTGCTTGAATAGAAGATGCTAGAAGTCCTACCAACCTCGCTAGAGTCCTCAATGATATACTCAGAGAGGCAAGGGCTCTCGTTAACTCTTTCTTGATCATTGACCATTTCCACAGAGGGAGTCGGAATTGTGCCTTGATAGAATCTACTTGGAAGCCTAAGAATTCTACACATTGGGAAGGAATTGTCTGAGTTTATCAAAAAACCCACATCTTGCAAAATTTGAATAGGCTAGTTTAGATGGACCAGAACTAACTCTCTTGTCTGAGCCATGATCAGAATGTCATCTAGATAAATAATTAGACGTACTCCTCTTTCTCGAAGAAACTGTACGACAGGTCAAAACAACTTGGTGAAGCACCAGGGGGCCAAAGATAGACCAAAGGGCAGGACTGCGAACCTCAAACCACCGGTTTCGCCAACAAAACTGCAGGAATCTGCGATGTGGCGCAAAAACTGGTAGGTCAAATAGGCATCCTTGAGATCCAGACGTACAAGCCAGTCCCCTTCTAACAATAGATCTCTTAAAATATGAATACCCTCCATCTTGAAATGCCGATATATTATGAATGAATTGAAGTCTCTTAGAATGAGAACCAGCCTATTACCCCCTCCTTTCTTTTGCACAAGATAAATTGTGCTGAAGAACCCTGAAGGGTGCCTCTCTGTCGGTATTATCACCCACTTCTGAAGAAGAAAAGCCACTTTGACGTCTATGAAATTGCTCTCTGCTTGGGAAAAACTTTATATAGGAGGAATAACTGTCTGTCTGAAGTGGGGGGATAAAACTCCAACTGATAATCCATCACAGTTTGAAGGATCCACGGATCCTGCGATATCTGTCTCCAAGCCTGCATATGCTCTCTTAACCTGCCCCCCAAATAGACTACAGAAAAGGGGATTATTTTCACCTGTTGCTGCCAAGTCCGAACTCATGTAACTTCCCCTGTTTCCACCTCAATTGGTATGACCTTGACCTCTCCTGCGGGAGGGGTAGAACCCGGAAGAGGCTTGGTAGGAACCACAGCCTCTGGAAGAGGAGGCCTGATAACATCCATGTCCTGGCGCTCGGCCTCTATAGCATCCGGCCCTGATAAAAAGGCCGCCACTGAACATCTTCTTCATGGAGGACTGAGTTTGGCCAGGGTGGAAAAGGTGGAAACCTATTTCCCAAGATCTTTAACAATTTTGTCTCTGAACAGAAAGCTAATTCCACCAACTTGGAGTCTATCCTCATCAAAAACGACTTACGTTGCTCTGTGGACATGGCTCAATTGGCATTGCCAAGGAGGCAAACGGCCCTTTGCGCCCACTCCAGTACTGCCTGAAGATCTAAAGGTGAATTACTCTCTTAGGCTTGCACCGCCAGTTTAAGGATCTTTGTGAGCGGTCCAGAAATATCCAGAAGCTTATTCTGACAGCCTCTCCAGGCTCGGTCCAGCTCCTTTTTAGTATCCTTTGAGAATTGTTTAAGAAAGGTGGCCATACTAGGGTCTAATTCTGGAGTATCCACCACCCTACCCATCAAGGAAGGACAGGGACATTCCAAACGCAGAGTTTTGCTAACATCTTTATCAATCTATCCTGGACATAGTGCACCCCTTCCACAGAGGTTACCCATTCAGTGGATTATGGATGAATAATACTCTCCAGATCGAAAAACAGGTTTCTCTGAACCGTTGCTTCATCAGATGCATGACGGGATTTACGTTTCCTTTTACCCATCATCTTGGGTTCCTCTCGAGTCCTCTCCAAATCAGAAGAATGGGAAGCGGAAGACTGAGAGTCCTCCGGGCACAACATACCCTGTGAGGATAATTCTCTAGGGATCTCAGAGAGATCTTGTTCACATTCATGGTCCCTGAGGACCGAAGAATCCACATGCGACAGTATCTCCACCAAGGACCTAGGACCTCCAGGAGCCTTCTGCGTCTGACTCGTATCCGGAATTACAGTGTCAGACATTCTGGCAAGAGAAGGCCTGCCCATCAATTCTCTCTGACCATAGCACACCAAAGGATGAGTAAAAGGCTTTAAAGCCTTAATGAGGGCCTGATTTACAGAGTCCTGCACGTGGTGCCCAAGGGCCTGCACCAATTTTTCCTCCATCTGATTATCATAGGGATCCTCGGCCTCTTGCTGAAAAAACTCATCCTCTTCGGCATAATAAGCCATCTTAAGAGGTGAATAATAAAGAAGGAGTTCCAAAAAAGGGGGGAAATCAGCCCTTGCAGGTATAATGAAGGAGAAAATACTCCTGCTCAAAAGAGAGAAAACTCTCAATAACAGGCCCTGTAAGAAGTGAAGGAGCACCTGCAATAATTTCCCTAAGGCAAAGCCTTATATCGTATTTACCGCCCCATCAGGCATTCTCAGGGGACTAATAAGGCTATTTTAATCACACACGCGGCACTGCCAACGAGATCTAGAGCTTGCCGTTGCTGGATCTCAGCAGCGCACGCGTGTGTTATAAAAATAAAGAGAGGACGATCCTCTTGCAAGCCAGCACTCTACACGGCCTCAGGCAGAAGCCTCAAATAGCTTGCCCACTACCAGAGGACATTCCTGCAGTTCGGCCGGCGTTTTCGGGTTTTAACTGCGCTCACCGCACACTCGATCTGACAAGGGATTTAAAATGAAGGTGCTTTCGGGCGCAGTCGCCTATCACCTACGATCGGAGGAAATGAGTGCCGTTCAGCCCCTGCTCCCGCTCCACGACCAACAAAACACAATAATACACATAAAAACTTTTAAATAACTTTAAATAGCAATCGAACCATTGGACCTTATCATAATGGCTGCAGCAGCAAAGAAAGAGGAAGGACTTCAGTGTCACGGACATCTATACAGACTGTGGACCAGGGATTGGTTGAATTGGACTACTGAGAATGTTGGGTGTTGTAGTTTTTTGTGTAACTAAATGTTTATTGGCTGCTGTGTTTATTTCAGTAAAGAAAGAGAAAGCATAATCCAAAGCCTCCGGCCCTGACATAGAATTTGCTGAAATAACACAGACTTAGATTCAAGGAGGACAGCAAGACAGTCGCTGTAGAAGCATTTTATTAGAGTAGTATCTTGAAATAGCTGCTGTACATAGCCATGATCAAACTATATTACAGAAAACACTATGGGGGTGATTCTAACATTGGGGGGCGGCGGAGGCCGCCCGCCAATGTTCCCCCGTCAAAATACCGCTCCGCGGTCACAAGACCGCTGAGGGTATTTTGAGATTTGCCCTGGGCTGGCGGGCGGCCGCCAAAAGGCCGCCCGCCAGCCCAGGGCAAATCAGCCTTCCCACGAGGACGCCGGCTCAGAATTGAGCCGGCGTAGTGGGAAGGTGCGACGGGTGCAGTGGCACCCGTCGCGTATTTCAGTGTCTGCATAGCAGACACTGAAATACTTTGTGGGGCCCTCTTACGGGGGCCCCTGCAGTGCCCATGCCATTGGCATGGGCACTGCAGGGGCCCCCAGGGGCCCCGCGGCACCCCCTACCGCCATCCTGTTCCTGGCGGGAGTCCCGCCAGGAACAGGATGGCGGTAGGGGGTGCCAGAATCCCCATGGCGGTGGAGCGCGCTCCGCCGCCATGGAGGATTCTGCAGGGCAGCGGGAAACCGGCGGGAAACCGGCGGGAGACCGGCGGTTTCCCTCATCTGACCGCGGCCGAACCGCCGCGGTCAGAATGCCCTGCGGGGCACCGCCGGTCTGTCGGCGGTGCTCCCGCCGACCCTGGCCCCGGCAGAATGACCCCCTATGTGATTAGTTGGGGGGAGAAAGAACATTAACAGGGAGAATATATTGTTTAATTGATTTTTATACATATTTACTTTACATATACTTACAATGTGTGGCACAATTAGACTTGAAACTCACAGGACACTATCTCTTTGTTTCATGCGATATTAGCATTTTAGGGAAGATTACTCTATCCACATGACTTCTTCCACTTTCCCTATTTGTTGGCCACTCCTTTCCCCTATTCTAGCCTTCTTTTCAATCTCTTCAATCTCTTCTGAGTGAATGTTTCTTTTGACATAGGATTGGTATAAGACACTGATGCACTTGGGATGTTTACTCTTATTTTGATTTAAATTGCTAATTTTGCAGGTTTGTTATGATCTTTTTGTAGTATGTCAATGTGGTATTGGGGATGCTCTTCTACAGTGAGCTAAATCATTTTTTTGCAGAAGACATATATTCAAATTGCCTCAATTAGGGACTGTCAGGCAGTCAGAAATACTTTTTTCGGTTAATTAAAACCATAAAAGCACATACAAACATAAGACAATTAAAGTTAAGTCCCGATCACAGTAAAAATCAATAAGAATATAAATATCACATAAAATAATTAAAAGAAATGAACCTAACACAGTTGTTTGTCACATAATAGCACACACAGTGAACAATATCTTATACATTCTGGGTGCTCTGCGCCTCAATTGGACAGGGTACTCATTTGCTAAGAAATGTCTTCTTAATTAAATTAACAACATGAAACAATATTAATGGCCTTGAAAGCATCTGTAAGTAAACCAGCACTGGCCTTACTTGCTGAAACGTTTGCCCCCCTCAGCAATGGTACTATAACATGTTGCTGCAAGTCTCAAAAATGTTCACAAAACATAATAAAATGCATGGTGCCTTGCTGAGAAAAGGTGTCACAAGTGGCCCATCTCGTCTACCCTGCCGTGACTCTGCAGGATCCCTAGGATCCCATGCAATAGGTTTAATCTAAACCTTGTCAGCAAAATGCGATGGTGAGGTATTGTGACCATGGACAAGTAGGGCTCAAGGTACGGACATGTTTTTAAAATAATATAGGCCCATACTGAGGGTTTACCTAGTTCCTTTGCTTCTCTTTCTGACTTCCTAAGTGAGAAGAAATGTCCATTTACCCAGATAAAATCTCTCTTTACCATGCCCTTCAGACTTTCATATAACTCAGGGCGCCCCAAGATGACCATTACCTCCCTGATATACCTAAGCCATGGAATGTGAGTCGCTCTGTCTAAAGACATACAATCACCTATGATCGTCCAGTTAAGTTCTATAACAGAGCTAGTCCAAATCCTCACCCATCTTAACAGCGAGGCAGGGGCTAGCTGATCAGAGATATACCCCATGCACAATATATGTAGAGACTGTCTGTGGCACTGCTAACAAATGTTTTAAAAATTAATTTTCCACAATTTGTAATTCTGTGGCATCCTTATATCCCCAAATGACACTTTCATAACTTGCAATGCCTGGTAAACCTTGATGAGAGCTTGAACAGGCTTAGCAAGCAGTCTTTTTGCAAAGTCAGAGACTACCACTACAGCTCTTGACAAAAGATTCCTTTGAAAACCCCAAGAGCCCCGCTCCACAAAAAGAACACCTATATGGGGAAAAGTGGAAACCCTGGTTATTTCAGTGTCACCGCCAAAGCTTTTCTTCTGACATTACATTTTGGGGCCACAACCATAGCGTATGATTTAGCAAAGTTGGTTCTTAAATCTAACAAGTTCATGAAAGCCACAAAGGAATTTAATAGGTGTGTAAGCCCACAGCAGTTCTGGCAATCAGAATTGCTTCGCCCACATAGAAAAGAGCAGGTACCAACTGAATACTAGCCAGCGGAATATTCTTACAAGTTACACATAATGTAGGGTATAGACTATTGATATGCAGGGGTAAGACAAGTGCCAAAATTCAACCTTGTCTTACCCCCCTATCCATATTAAAAGGGGCAGACAGACTCCCATCCAGGTTATATCTTGCTGTAGCTGCAACATTTGTGTGCAGATCATGTAAAAAGTTAACTAAATTAGGATCCACCCCCATATTAAGCATTGACCTAGTGTGGATTTCCCCAACCTAAACCCGTATTGTAAGTTAGAAGTGACAGTATTTTGATCCATCTATAAGCGAGTTGGGATTAAAACTTCATGGGTCTGATCTTGAGCCCTTCTTAAAAAACAGAGCAACTATGGCTCTTGACCAAGAGGGTGGGAGACCATAAAAGCATGCTGCTATAAATACACAGGGGAGAGTTTTTGCCCAAAAAGGAGGATCTGCCAGGTGCCGTTCCTCCACTAAGGCAGAGGACCTTCGACCCCCGCCAGCAGTAGCAACTGCCAAACATCTACAATAAAACAATAATAAACCAAGTTTATTATTGTTTTATTGTAGAAAAGGCAGGGCCACGAGCTGTGACAAGCACAGAGGGGGAGTGCTCAGCATGCCCCCTCAGTGCACATGTATGTTTGGCCAGCCGTCTCGGGCTGGCCAAATATACATGCGCGCTATGCTCCGTCCAACCCGGCACTGCATTCCAGAGTTGGATAGAGCAGGTAGACGCTCCCAGTCTGCCTGGGAGTGTCCTGGCTGGGCGCTCTGACCAATCCAAATGCTGCTGTCATGCTGCCAGCAGCATGACAGCAGTGTTCAGATTGGCCGCAGGGCAGCCTGGGCACCTGCAGCGAAAGAAAAAGGAGCAGCCCGGTAGTGGCGGCGGTGATTCAGGCAAGGTTTGGTGTTTCTTTAATTTTTCTTCCCCCTCCAAGCCCCCTCCGTGCCACCCTTCCCCCACTGCGCACCGGGTACTTTGGGCCTGATTCTAACTTTGGAGGACGGTGTTAAACCGTCCCAAAAGTGGCGGATATACCACCTACCGTATTACGAGTCCATTATATCCTATGGAACTCGTAATACGGTAGGTGGTATATCCGCCACTTTTGGGACGGTTTAACACCGTCCTCCAAAGTTAGAATCAGGCCCTTTGTCTTTAGACATGGTTGCAATAGCCTCGAGCACCTCAACTTCGGAAAAAGACAGTGTATACCCCAACGGTGATAGTCTGATGCACATTCTGTGGCTCTTTTTGTACATTACCATAAATACTTTGAAAATGCGCTACCCACATTTCAGAGGCAATAGTACAGTCCAACATTTTATTAGAGTACCCCGAGAAAAAGGGACATTTCATTATTTCCCAAAACTTAGTGCTGTTATTCAAAACATCTACCTGGAGAAGGTCCTCCCAGGGCCAATTTATAGGCTTTCTTCATCAAGGTTATCTAATGCCTATTTCTGAAGTTACGCTTGGGTGCCTCTAACAAGTTCTGGTGAGCCTTTGAACAATTTTGATAAAATCATCTTTCCTCAATTGGCTTGTTTCTCCTTGGGGGCCTCTGCAGGTGAAAAGCAACCGGCACACATATCCTATTAAAGGTAATCGAAACATCCTTGTCATTAGATCCCTCATTGACACAAGTGCTAATGTCGGGTACACATTCCAAATACGGGTTCTAAGAAAGGACTCAGCCACAATCTTTTTTCATTTTAATCTTCAAGCCTGGTTCATGGGTGCAACTTCAGAATTCTTTGGATTAACTATCAAACTACCAGTAACCCCAATGTCCCACTTCAATACCATAAATAACCAGTTATGATCACTGAACTGACTCCATCTATTCTCAAAGTGCATAACCAGGGGGACCAGAGTAACAAATGTGGTAAATTGTTGGGTTGCAACCCCTCCCACTGAATAATGAAACTTCTTCCCCCTCTGTGTCTTCATCAATACACTGCAGATGAATGTCCCGCACAAAGAAATTATAAATGTTTACCAGCAATAGACTTGATAGCCAACACATGACTCGATCCAGTGTGAATTAAACTAGGGGTACAATGTAATTCTAAAGAAATTAGAGTTACTAGACTCCCTTTTGCTCTACCTGAGTTAGAAGGGATAGCAGGGATAAAACAGGACTGAAACCTGTCCAAGTAAAATGAGTTCTCACTGTCAGAAGTCTCCTGTAGGCACACTATATGACTACCTGTTGGAATACTGAGCCATTTCTCATCTTTCCTTTTATTGTTAATGCCTGCAATATTCCAGCTGACTACTTTCAGGGAGGGACCTGATTTGATAATGGGCCTCAGTGGATGGCATACTCTTATAGACTCCATATTAGCCCCAAGCTGAAGTGAAGTTTTTATGTGCAATGTTCAGTCAATCTATACAATCCGAGTTACTCAGTACCTGGAACTTATTGATCGGACATACAGATATTAGCTGCTCTCTTCTATTTCCCTCATGCCCCAGTTGTCACTGCTTTTTCATACTCCTAAAGCGTGGTAGAGGTCTTGGGGGATAAAACTAGCCCAGAGGTAATGCTCTAATGTCCATACGTGTGTTTGTTGCCAACTGCCATATTAAATAACATTTTCCAGCATATTCAGGGTGGTTAGAATTTAAAACAACACAATCTCCCAACTCTTTTTCCCTGTCTCCCAGCCACCCCACTCTTCTTGCCATTATTGGGTGTGAAGACGCCTGCTGACCATCCTGAAATAATGATCATACCGGAATTTAGCTTCACATAAGAGATCAGCTGATGTTTCTACTGAAACCTGAACCAAGAGACTAAGGCCCTCATTCTGACCTTGGCGGGCGGCGGAGGCCGCCCGCCAAAGTCCCGCCGTCAGGTTACCGTTCCGCGGTCGAAAGACCGCGGCGGTAATTCTGACTTTCCCGCTGGGCTGGCGGGCGGTCGCCTTCAGACCGCCAGCCAGCCCAGCGGGAAAGAGGCTTCCACGATGAAGCCGGCTCGGAATCGAGCCGGCGGAGTGGAAGCTGTGTGACGGGTGCAGTTGCACCCGTCGCGTATTTCACTGTCTGCGCAGCAGACAGTGAAATACATGTAGGGGCCCTCTTACGGGGGCCCCTGCAATGCCCATGCCAGTGGCATGGGCACTGCAGGGGCCCCCAGGGGCCCCGCGACCCCCCCTACCGCCATCTGGATCTCGGCGGTCCGACCGCCGGGATCTGGATGGCGGTAGTGGGGGTCGGAATCCCCGCGGCGGTGCAGCAAGCTGCGCCGCCGCGGAGGATTCAATGGGGCCGCGGTACACTGGCGAGATCCCGCCAGTGGTGCCGGTCCGACCGCGGCTTTACCGCCGCGGTCGGAATCCCCATTGGAGCACCGCCGGCCTGTCGGCGGTGCTCCCGCGGTCCTCCGCCCTGGCGGTCAAAGACCGCCAGGGTCAGAATGACCACCTAAGCCTAGTCAAAATAACTACGAGAGGGGTAGATTCTAGTGGGAGATGTAATTTAACAGAGCACCTGACAGGCTCCACGTTGTTCTCCTGGGAACTTCTCCCACCCTCAAGTCGTTCCTTGTTAACCAACTTAGCGCCACCACTAAGGTACTGTGGAACTTCTGGGACTGGCCTCTTTAACCCACTCCCTCGTAACATCAGTGTGCTGGTGCGATCCATAGTAGTAGGCCTGGGTTTTCCAGAAGCATCCCCAAAGCTAATGGGTGCCAAATAAGTGGCCCTGTGACACTAAGAATGAGTTGCTGGGCTAACCCTGGCATTACATACTCATTGGGCACATTTATCTACATGAGACGACAACCCCCACTCATTCTTGGCTATCGCTATTTTCAGGTCACTTACCAAGGATTCACTAACACTCAACTTTGCTAGAAAACCCACCAAAACACTATAAAATGACTTTATAATATTATCCTGAAAAGTTTTAAACAAAGGTTCCACAACAGCCTTCAACTGCGTTTCAAGTAAATTGGCATTTAAGGGATTAGCATTAAGGGACAGTGCTGACAGATCATTGTTAATGTCATTGTCCATGTGCGAGTCCAAAGGGATCGTTTTGGAGGTACTTTTAATTTTCGGACCCTTCTTTTTCCATTATGTCGCGGTTGGTGCTTGCTCATGAGTGTAAGGGAGGAAGGTAGCTGCTGTAGTGTGGAGCTTTGCTGGTGAAATTTCGCCAACCATTAAAACTCTCTGTTCCGGGTTCGCAGGTAATAAAACACCAAGGGGCAGATGTAGGTACAAAGAAATTAGAGACTCGCAATTTGCGAGCATGTGCGACTCGCAATTTGCGTGTCGCTAACTGGAATGCAGGTACAATTTGCGGGGACAAATTGCGACTCGCACCCGGAGTCGCACCGCAGATAGCGAGTCCGCTGTCTGCGAGGTCGCTTTTTGCGACTGCGCAAAAAACAGACTCGCAATTTGCGAGTGGGTGTCACAAATTGCGATTTTCATGAAAATTGATTGCAGGTGCTGCAGAACACTCCAGAAACCACTCCAGAACACTCTGGAAACACTTCCTGGCACATGATGATGACATCACAGCCAGGAAATTTACAAATACACCTGGGAGGAGGGAGGACCACACCCTTTTTAACTGCTGCACAGCTAACAGAGCAACAGCAACCATGGCTGACACTCCCAGAAAGAGGAAACTGAAATTTGCTGAGAAGGAGCTGGAGGTGCTCACAGAGGAATGCTGTCAGCACCATGATGAGCTATTTGGGAAGGCAGCCCTCAATGTGCCAGACTCTGCCAAAAAAAGAATTTGGCAGGAAATTCAGGAGTGTCAATGAGATAAAGAAGAGGTGGTATGACCTCTGCTCGCGGACCAAGGAGAGGGTGGCAGAAAGGCTCCAGGAGATGAGAGGCACAGGAGGGGGACCATCTTCCATACCACCACCCACACCCCTGGAGGAAACGGTGGAGGAGACCCTGGAGCCGGAGTCTGTAACAGGATTCGGAGAACTGGACACCTCTGAGCCCAGAACAACAACCGGTGAGTACCTTGTGATATGCCTGTACCCCCATCAATGCCATACCCCCACCCACCATGTACACAGGGGCATGCACAACCAAGATAGCTCCATTTCAGAGTTGCAGATACCAGCATGATGCATTATGGGCAATGTAGTCAAGTAGGCAGTTAATAGGCAAATGTTTATTAGGAAGTGTGCAACAGATAGTAGACACTGACAGTGTTTTCCCCATGTCCCACAGGTCTCCCAAAAGACCCCACCACCAGCCACAGCAGCCAGGTGCCACTGGTCAGCCAGCCCATGAGGAGACAACAGGAGCAGCCACCACACCCACCTGCACCACCAACACCATCCCCTCTATGACAGCACCCGCTGCAACAGTGGTTTCAGAGCCTGCACCAGCAACAACCAGGAGTGCCACAGCACATATCACAGGGCATCCACCGCTGCGCAGGCGACGCAGGATGAGAAGAGCAGGGCTGCACGCAGAGTCAGGGCGTCCGTCCACCACACTGACAGAGGCACAACTGCTACGTGGTCAGCGCCTGCAGAATCAAAGGTTAGGGCGGATTAGTGGGGTTCTGCACCGCTTCGTAAGGAACAATGAAAACAGCATGCAGCAGCTTCATGCACAACTGGACGTAATAGGCAACAACACTGGTGACCTAGCCCTGTCCATGCATGAACTGGTGGCTGGACTGCTTACACAGAGCGAGGGTGCGCGGCGCAGGGACCGCCAGCTGCTCCAAAGGCTGGACAGGATGGCCTCCTCTATTTGCAGACTGGCAGTGAACACTACTGGGCTGTCAAGGAGAACAGTCGGCCTCCAGGTGGAAATGGGCCACTTTGCGGGTGATGTGGAAAGGGGCCTGGGCTGGATCACCAATGTGATAGACCTCATGGAGGCACGGCAGGTCTCCAGGGGTACAGGGGACACCCCACAAGACAGCGAGGAGGGCTCCACTGTCAGCAGTGTCTCTGCTGGTGACACCAGGGTGCTCCGGAGTGGGAGTACGAGGCAGAGCACTGCTGAGCAACCTGGTACCAGCCAGGCTGGCAGAGGCCGCCGTAGGCAATAAACTAAACACTGTCCCTGATGTTGGGGCACATGATGGCAATGTGCCCCATGCCAGGTGGGCTTCTTGAAGTCCCTGAACAGTTTTTCATTGTAAATAGTTCGGTTTTTGCACATATTAAATAATTTTTTTGTTCCACTTAACAAATGGAGTGTTTGTTCAATTGGTGAGTATGGTAGAAGTTGGCACGTACCTTCCAAAGTATTGTGTTGTGATGTGTTCCCCTTCTCAGTCTGCCTTGATTTGCGATGCTCCTATCCCCATGATGGCAATGTGGTTGCTCTTGCTCTTCATCCTCAGAATCCGGGTCTGCAGGGGTGAGAGGTAGCCCACGTCGGGTGGCAATGTTGTGCAGGATAGCGCATGCAACAACTATTTTGAATGCCGTTATGGGGGTATACTGGAGGGCACCTCCACTTCGGTGGAGGCATCTGAACCGTGCTTTCAGCAATCCAAAGGTTCGTTCGATCAGGTTCCTGGTCCTCTTATGTGCACTGTTGTATCGCCTCTCACATTCATTGCTGGGTGTCAAGTACGGAGTCAGTATCCATGGCCGTAGTGCATATGCACTGTCACCTGTTGGGCACAAAAAGTACACTGTTAGAAAGTCCTGGTTGGTGTGCACATTGATCTGTGTGCATGTCTACAAGGTGTATGCAGCTCTACCTAGGAGGTATCCGTCTCCAAACTCTCCACATTCCAGGCGTTGGTGTATCCCACTGTGCCTAAAAATGTAGGAGTCATGAGTACTGCCTGGAAATTTAGCTACAATGTCAGTGATGACATAATGGGCGTCACAAACAACCTGAATATTGAGTGAGTGGGTACACTTTCTATTGCAGAACAGATATTCCAGGTTTGCAGGAGGGCATATTTGAATATGTGTCCCATCTACACACCCTATGACATAGGGAAAGTTGGCAATCCGGTAAAAGTCCAGCTTGGTGCTGTTGATTTCTGCCTCATTCCTGGGTAGGTATATGTATTGGGACATGTGTGTGAGTAAGGCATCTAGGAATGACCCGAGGAACCTCGATAGTGCACTTTGGGATACCCCACCTGCCACAGCAATGACCCCCTGATAGCTCCCCGAGGCCAAGAGGTGCAGTGAGCATAGCACTTGCACATGCGTAGGGATGGCGCAGCCGCGCAGAGTCTGGCGTTCTAGCTGTGGTTTGAGTAATTCAATTAAATCTAGTATAGCTGCGCTGCTAAGTCTGTATTTATCATAGATTTCTTCCTCAGTTTGCTGGAAAAGAGTCTGCCTTGTTCTGTAAATCTTCTCCTGTCTCTGGCTCCTCCTCCTCCTCAGCTGGGCTGCATGGGCTCTCCTCCTCACTGCTATCAGGTATATCTCCGCCATCTTGAGTAACCCAGAAGCCTTCTGGGTCTCCTTTTATACTTTGGTAATGATTACCACCTGGTCTGAGTTATTGGTAAATGGGACATGCAAACTGGGCTTTTTGCGACTAGTCGCAATTTGCGAGTTGCTATTGCATATGGTTTGCGACTCGCAAATTGCGACTTCCTATTTGTGGGTCGCAAAATGGGGTCGCAAATTTTGCGAGTCGGTAAGGGTCACATTGCTTTTTGCGAGTCGGAAATGGGATTTTTGCATCCCATTTCTGATTTTGCGGAGTCGCAAATAGCAATTCAGGCCATTTGCGACTCGCAAACGTTTGCTACATCTGGCCCTTAATTCCCTTAACCCCGGTTGCTTAATCTTACCATGATGACCGCAAGCGCTTAATCTTTTATCCAGCCCCAGTTTTGTTTCTCCACTTTGAATTTCTTTGGTCAACGCCCACACTGCAGAAGTAAGATATAACATAATGGAGGCACATTTACATTGCAAATGTCTGGGTCTGTAGCAGTGATACAGGTTGAAATTATGCTTACTCATGGTCAGCTATTGAGAAGCAGATGAAAGATGGTGACCCAGCCCGGCTTACTCGTGTTGCTGGCAGGTGCAGAATGGGCCTGCCCTTGGCTGGGGCTTTGCCCGAGCATGTCCCACACACGTCCTTTGCCCCAGGGACTGTCCACGTGCTATGTAGCACAGAAAAGGCAGCAGGAGCAGCAGATGATCCCAAAAAATGCAGGGGCCACCTCCAAGCCCCCAGTGCAATTGGGACTCATAGTCCCTCTCTACTAGGCACAATAGACTCCTGCACCGCAGGATCTGTCTACGCGCTATATATCGCAGAAAAGGCAGCTGGTGCAACAGATGATGTCAAACAATGCAGGGGCTGCCTCCAAGCCTCCGGTGCACTTGGAACTTGTAGTCCCTCTCTCCCAGGCACAATAGACTATCGCGCCATGGGAACTTACCACATGCTATACAGCACAGGAAAGGCAGCAGGTGCAGTAGATGATGTCAAACGATGCAGGAGCCGTCTCTTAAGCCCCTGGTGCATGTAGCGTCGCACCCGTGACTAAACGGGGTAGTGCACCATACCATTATAGCACTGTGCAAGGGGCATTATTGAAGCCACCCGACCACCAGTGCGTTTATGTTGTGACCCGTGGGTCACGTGTTGAATGCAATAAGTAGGGCGTGGCCGGTGGGTGTGGTTAGACGGTGAGAACAGCGATTGTGAGGATTGACCACAACTGCCGAGCCACTGCTCAGTAAAACACACACTGGGCCTCCTGACTCATTTATGCTGTGTCAACGCGTTGCACCCCCGTGCCTCAGATCACCGAATGTGCTTAAACATGACGCTGACAATGAGGGTGGGCTGCTCCACTAACTGGTCGTAGATGAAGTGGCCGCTTGCTCCACCACATGGCTCGCAGTGCTCGTGCCTCGGCTTCTGCTACTGCCCGGCTCACCTCCAGCTGATCGACCAAGTGCAGGGATGGTGGGAGGGCCGCCTCTACTCCCCGCCCGACCTCCGAAGACCAATGCTCACGCTGAAGGTGGTGCAGACCCGCCCCACCTCCCAGGTACAGTGATCCCCGAAGAGAGAAACGTGGGTGGCCACACCCCCTCCTGCCTCACACAGCATCTTAAAGACACAGTGCCCCGCCCCAGTATACGTGCTGGCTTCATTAACAGTGAAACCCTGCCTGGCAACTCACGATTCCACACGCTCAGCAATTGTGCCAATGGGAGCCCATCCAGCTAAAAAAGCTAATAAAAGGGAAGAGATAAGCCCTGCAGGAAGACATTTTCCTAACAAGGTCACCTGGTAGTTCCCTGCCGTCGGAGCACAAAGTGGTTCCTCTGCACCCTCGCCGTGCCTCACAGCTGCAAAAAAGTTAGCGAGTGGGCACCCCAAAGAAAAGGAGGAAACAACAAACAATTAACTCCATACCCCCCGTAGAGCCATTCATAGTAGAAGGTGCCCCATCTGTACAGGCTGCGAGGTGGAAGGACTGGGTAGAGAGACTGCTCTTTTTCTTTGACACCACGAAGGTGGAAAATGCGCAAAAAAGAGCCATGTTGGTGCATTTGGGAGGGTAGGACATACATCGTATAACGAAAACAATAGTAGAGGCGAAACCAAAGATGCACCTCGCAGCTTTACAAGCACATTTTGCACCAATAGTCAATGTGGACTATGAGAGATTCATATTTAGGCAAGCCTGGCAGCACCCCGAGGAGTCCATCGACACGTTCTATATGAGACTCAGAGAACTAGCTACCACATGCGAGTTCCACCTCGACGAAATCAGACGCCAAATCATTCAGGGCTGCACCTCATCCAAATTACGAGAACGTATCCTGGAGGAATTAGGTCGCTCCCTTGCAGATATCCTAACAATGGGGAGGATGAAAGAACTCTTAAAAGCGAGAGCCTCCCACACTCAAAGAATCCCTGCTGAAGAGTTACGTTGTTGAAGGCGGTCGAGACGCCTCTGAACACGACAGTGCCCCTGACCTCAGTCTTGGAACGCAGGTAACGCCTGCCAGACAAGCTGCGGAGTCTCGATATAGTTTGCGAATGAACCCAACGCCTTCGACTAGGCTGCGTGATTGTCTGATATAACTGAATGAGGTGGTAACCAAGAACTATGGCTAGTTTTGACAATGAGTTATGCGGAAAGTTTTGGTTTGTTGTTTTGTTTGTAATTTTGTCAGGGATGTAGTGTCGCGCCCGTGACTAAACGGGGTCATGCACCATACCATTGTAGCACCGATGCAAGGGGCGTTATTGAAGCCACCCGCCCAGCGGTGCATTTATGTTGTGACCCGTGGGTCACATGTTGAATGCAATAAATATGGCGTGGCCGGTGGGTATGGTTAGACAGTGAGAGCAGCGACTGAGACGACTGACTATGACCATC
The DNA here is from genome assembly GCF_031143425.1 of Pleurodeles waltl. Taxonomy (NCBI): domain Eukaryota; kingdom Metazoa; phylum Chordata; class Amphibia; order Caudata; family Salamandridae; genus Pleurodeles; species Pleurodeles waltl. Next base: position 1,657,415,131 of record NC_090444.1, on the reverse strand, counting down.
GAGCCACCACTCAGTAAAATACTGTACACACTGGGCCTCCTGACTCATTTATGCTGTGTCAGCACGCTGCACCCCCGCGTCTCAGATCACCGAATGTGCTTAAATACTACAGTGCACATGGGAATTGTAGTCCCTCTCTCCGAGGGACAATTGACTCCTCCCAGGGACTGAAAAGTTTCAGAAAGTAGCTCAGGAAAGAAGCATTTGGGTTGGTTTTTGGCAGAGGAAAAGTTTAGGGGTGAGCCAAAGAAAATAATTTAGGCTATTACCTCATTGTATTTGAAGCTCTTCCTCCAACCATTCTCCCATTATGCTCAAAGTCCTTCAAACTGATCTGCATTTATCAGTGTATAGGTGCACTCAAGACTAAACAATCTGAGGTCCTGATTGACAAAGGTAAACTTACACTTTTGTGTAAGTTTACAAATGTTTGCTATTCACAAAGGGATTTACGAGTAGTATCTTTACCAGTGGCGGCCGGCAGCTTTAGGAGGGAGGGGCAGGCGGCGCACACACACACATACACACACACACTCATTCTTTCACACACAGACACGCATGCACGCACGCACATCCATTAACAACACTCATACCATTCAAACATGCACACACGCACCAAACATTCATTTTAAAACATCACACACACTCATTCTTTCACACACGCACGCACGCACATCCATTAACAACATTCATACCGTTCAAACATGCATGCACGCACCAAACATTCAATTTGAAACATCACACACATACACACACACTTACCTTCGGCCTCCAGGTCCCAGGAGGGTTGGGACTGCTGCCTTCCCTCATTGGGGAAGGCAGCAGGGAAGGTCAGCCAATGAGGGAAAGCAGCAGTCCCAGCCTCGTCAAAGAGTGGGATGGGGTCAGTGAGACTGCTGACCCCTCCCCACTCTGTGACGAAGTGTCACTGATTGACACTCGCCCTGGGCACTTCAGGGCTTAAACTGAAGCGCCCAAGGAGAGTGTCAATTGGTGACGCTTTCCTCGTCACCAGGGGAGGGCCTCGAGGCACCTTTGCTGGGCTGAGGAGGTCACACCCATAGGAGCTGTGATCTTCTCAGCCCAGCAAAGTTCAGCTCAGGCAGCCAGGAGTCTGCGCAAATCGCGCATGTCTGCTCCTGGCTGCCTGACCTGAACATGAAGAGTGTCTGTCAGGCTGACCTTTGTTCAGCCTGACAGACACTCTTCATGGGGGGGCAAAAGGTGGGGGTGTGTGGCCCCTCCATCCTAAAGGACGGGCCGCCACTGATCTTTACGAGTGTGGAGTATCCGTACATAAAATGATAGGTCTTTTTATGTGCAGAGACTGCACTCGTTATTCATATATCAATTTGTGAATAGCAAACAAAGGTAAACTCATACAATAGTAAGTTTATCTTTGCGAATAAGGCCCTGAGTGTGGCACATCATATAAATGATGAAGAAAACTGTGGGAATGGGATACATGGAGGACAGTTGTTATAATCTAGGAACAAAGGCAACTATAGCAACTGACCTTTGATTTTCTAGCAGAGCTCAAAACAGCAGACTCTGTAACAGCTTGGTCACCATCAGTTGTGCACTTCAGGTCACTACCTTTTTGACACCTTGTCCATAATGAATATTTAAATGGCACTGCTAATTATGTGACATATGTTATTATAATGTATGTGCATTAAGAAAGGGATCATGAATGTCGCTTAATCAGTAACAAATAAATAGCTCCAGTTGATTTTCAGAAATAGTTCTATTTGGAGAAAAACGTTAACATTTGCTAATGCACTTTTGTGTTTACCCCTGCACAATTAATTATGCATATGAAATTGCTTACGAATGTGATACCTCATCGAGAGATAGGAATTGGTACAAATTTCCGGGAGTACTCCGGATAGTCTTTGAGAAATCTGAAAATGTGTATCTTTAATTCCAAAATATGTGCACTGGTTAACATATGGATGTAGATTTAGAAGTATGTTTTTATACAGCATTTGCTTATGCTATTCTTTCTGTTTTGTAATGCTTTATTTCTCAATTCCACCCTGCTGTTAGACTTTTTTCATTATAGTTCAACAGAGAAAGTGTTAGCAGTTAAAGCTGTTTCCTAAAAATACCATCACCCTTTATTGTTCTTCTAACATTACCTTAGGTCGTATGGAGTAGTTAGAAGATACTTTATATAATACTTCATAGTTATAAGATACTATAATTAGTGAGAAAGAAAGAGAATGGGTCACGTTCACAACACAAAGCATTGCACACATCCAAGTATAAGCAATGCTTACAAAAATACAGTGTCAATAAAAGGGATTATTTGTACTCCATTTGCACCGAATCTGCATCATTTTTTTAAGCAAATTCGGCGCAAAACTAACTCCTTATTTATATTTCGACATTAGACCCGTCTAATGTCAAAACATTGTTTAGATGTGTGAACCTCCCTTGCGTTAAAAGCCATGGAATGGATCTACTGGTGCACTCCTCAGGCCCCAGGAACACCCCACCCACACCAGAGGGACACCAGAGAATGGGGGGACCCCATTCCAGGTAAGAAGGGTAAGTGGAGGTAAGTATTTTAAATATTTTTTTTAAGTGCCATTGGGGGCCCTGAAATGGGTCCCCCTACATGGCACTGGGTGCAATGGCCATGCCCAGGGGACCCTTGTCCCCTGTGATGGCCATTGGGGTGGTGGGCATGCCTTCTGTCTTTTATAAGACAGGAGTCATGTGGTATGGATGGTTTTGCGTCAGGAAATGACTCTCGGCTGGTTAAAGGCATTTGTTTGCCTCTAACCAGTCTAACATCATTTTTTGGTGCAAAACCCCCTTCCCCCATACTGCCACCCGCACCCGGCTAACGTCATTTCCCAGACGCTAGCCCACCCTTAGCGCCAGCTTGTGGGATTCCATAAATTTGGTGCCCGGCTGGCGCTCTGGAATGAGGCAAGCCAGCGCTATACTTTTTGACTAGTATAAATATGGGCCAAAACGTCGAAATCATGGTTGTCACAATCGGGATTAGTGGAATTTTAGTTGCTTTAATGAATGTGTCTATACTGCCAATGTGATAAAATTACCGAATTCACAACTTTAGAGTGAGGAACTCGTTTTTGGGAATTGCTCCATAGGTCTTCCTTCCAAGAAGTAGGTTTAAATCCACTGGAAACAGCCACTAAATTTGAAGCATCTGGGTATTTACAGAGTTCTTGCAGATTTTTTCCCATTTTTGATACTCATACAAATGTACTCTTGTGAAAGAAAGAAGTAAATGCATCTTCACAGTGTGGATGTGAGAGAAAAGACCAGAAGGCATACTTCCACTGAGAACGCTCCCCAAACAGGAACACAAAAGTCACATTCCCGCGCACGCAAATTCCCAGCTCGTGGAAATGTTTCACGCTTAGCACTTGAGTGCTCAAGGCGATATATGAATGTCATAGGCTTCCTTGATCGGCTGTGGGTCTTATAAAAGCCAGCAAATTTAAACATTGATACGTTTCTACAGGCACGCATTTCTCAAAATGCCGTTGTGAACAGAACCAATCGTCCTGTACATTTGGCAACACAATTTAAACTGGATCCACTACTCAAATGGCAACCGGTGAACTGACATGAAAGTAAAATAAATTTTCTTTTTTAGTATATGTACAATCTGATGAGCTGAGCCCTGATGTACACTGCATAATTCTGAGTACTGCTTGTTATAAGACACAAACACCCACTGTTCAGACTTTATTTGCCAGGGTGTCCGGTAATTAGTTTTGAGGTAATCATTTGGAAATAAAGTGCAAACATTTTTCTGACTTTTCATGTGTGCTTTTATTAATGTCATCACATTTTTTCCCCATGTAATTTTCCACAGGTAGAACTGGCAATATCAGATGTAAGCCCTAATTACATTCAACCCATATTAAACGCTAAAACAGGGCACAAAAACATTTTGTACCGGTTTATATGTTATTCCTGTCTCGTTCTCATTCACATCTTGGAAAATCCTCAAGAACATCACTGCCAGTACCTGCTTGTCAGATTTCTCAGGAGTCCACTCAACGATTATATTTGTGTGGGCAACACCATAATACCGAAGCATATTTGATATTGCAAAACTTCCCCTGTCCCTCGGATCCATTTGCTTGCTCTTAGAGACTCAATTCTCCCTCATAAACTCAAAATACATCAAGTGGCCCTACATGTAGAAAACCTCAACTCAGAGGATGGGAAATGTTCTAAAAAGATAGAGGACCCTCAATAAAGTTTCATTTTTATACCATTGAAGCGTGGCAACCAGAAAGAGTAAAGCAGTCTTCACTGCTTCCGATATGTATACAGTATATTTGTTCCCTAAAGCTTGGCCATTTAGCAACTATTCGGCCCTCTTTGCTACTTGTTGAGTTCAAACCTAGATATTGGATTGATGTAGGTGCCCACTCAAAAGGTGAAATTAAATGCAGTTGTGAGGTCATCTCCCTGGAGATCGTTATGTTCAAATCATCAGTTTTTGCTTGTTAATGCTAAATTCTTAGACCCTCTCATACCAAATATGTATAGTTTATGTCCATCTCGAGCCAAGGTTTACCCCTTGATTTCTAACCTTGCCCTGAAAGTTAATGCCAAGGGCAGTACCATCAGCATAAATGAGAGGAGAGAGAGTGGACATCCCTGGCCGGTGTTCCTTGTAAAGGTAAAGGGCCTCTATTTGCTCACTTGAGTCATCGTTCTTGGATTTCTGTATCAAGTTAGCATTTTAATTATGCTGTTCACCTAACTTTTAAAAATGCGTTTTATGCTTGAGTTTAAGTAATAATCGCATTATTAAATGTCACTTGTGGTAGAAATGTACAGCTAAATGTACCCTTTGCAGTAAACATTTACCACAAACCCAGGTAAACAAGTGAACACGAGCAGCTGCTGTTCTGCTTTTCCACTATACAGTAAAGTATATACTCGCGTAAAGAAAGGACACAAGGACAAATGTTTTCCATATTCACCTACACAGGAAGTGACCACTGGATTTCCCATCATTCTGTACAGGAAGTGACATCATTAGTTTCCCACCAAAATGTGTTATTAAAAGAAATACAGCAAAATGACTCATTTCCATAATCCATCTGCACAGGAAGTGACATCACTGGATTTCCCATCATCCATTTGCATAGAAAGTGACAGCACTGTATTTCTCATCACCAATTTACACAGGAATTTACATAACTCCTCCCCCCACCAGGATGCACTAAATGGTGGCCACAGCGCAGATGCAAGCAGCAGACGCACTGCTGGCGTGCCAAAGCTGCATCAAAGGCAAGCCAATCTGTACCCATCTGTGCCTGGACTGCTTCTTCATCAGGAACAACAGTTCTGTCCCCTCCCACTGTTACCATATTGTTTCCCTCCATGCTGTCAAACTCAGCTGCCATTCCCTATGCTGCTGCTTTGCTGCACCACACAAAGCTGAGGAAGAATTCTCCTGTGCTTTCTGCAAGTTTTCATGCACTTACCACACTCAAAGCTCACCACATCTGCACCAGCAGCACCTAACACCCTACTGTCTCACACAGACCCGTAATGACCCACACAACATTCCACATGCATATGCATGCTCCTCAACACCCGTTCATTCACCAAACTCACCACAGAGATCTCGGTCCTGCTGTACAACAATACCCCTGACCTACATTTCCTTACGGAAACCAGACTGAACCCTGCATCAGCACCTGACATCGCCACAGCCCCTCCCTGGCTATAAGATCACCTGGCAAGGCAGTTTTCACAAGTCTGGAGGCAGAATCACCATCATCCACAAGAATGCCATCTGCTGTACCACTTCCACGCATGTCACCCTTCAACATGGAACACCTGTCATTCAAGCTCCACATCACAGCCCACTTCACCCAAAGTGGCACTCTCATCTACAGACCACCTTGACTATGCACCAACCTCACTTGCACCATCACATACTTCATTGCACCAATCACCCTTGATGCTAACAAAAATATCCTACTTGGAAACCTGAACTTCCACTTGGAAGACCACACTGAGCCCTACTCAAAAACACTGTTCATAGACCCTGGAAACCTGTGCCTCACCAAATGTGTAAAAGAACCTACACATGTTGCCGGACACCTTCTGGGTCCCATTTGTACCACATTTGACAATATCTGAGTCGTAGAGTCCACATCAGCCTCTTGGAAAGACCACACTGTCTTCAAGTTCAGCATCTCTGTCCCAGTCCAATGTGCATGCACTAACGCCAGGCCAGTCTGCTGAAACTGAACAGCGTCACTGAGAAGGACTACAACACAGCTTTCACCCCCCATAGACCCTTCCACAGCCTCCCCAAAGCCATTGAGAATTTCAATGATTTGATAACCTCCTCCGCTAACTCTATGCCCCCCCCTCAAACACAACAATACAACACAATCTAGACCCCAGGCAAGTTGGTACCTAGATGAACTCAGACTGATAAAACAACACTACAAACATTGGAGTGTAAATGGAGAATGAGCTAGGGCACTGCAGACAGGAATATGTTCAAATTCACACTGAGACACTATCACCAGATGATACAGTCCACCAAATGTGCTGCTCTGGCAGGCCACATTGATGCCAGCACCAACAGAAGCAAAGAAGAATTATACCTCACCACCAGCCGCATCCAACTTAATCACTCCCTCACATGACCTGTGCAACAGTCTCTCTCAATTCTTCTGCAGCAAAATCACATTTACAGCAACTTCAAACCTTAACTGGACCTAGCAGATCTCGCTAAATGCCTCCCGATCTCGACCAAAGAACCAGTGTTAACCGGATGGACTGTCACCAGCCCAGAAGAAACCACCACCAACATGAAGTCCATTAACTAAGGAGCCCCATAGGAGGCCTGTTTTCAACTCCCCTACTCCAGAGGACTGCAATCCATCAGCACCATGCTCACACCCATTCAGAAAGTTCAATGCCTATATAACAACAATCACCCTTTGGATGAAGCCCAACTGTCTGCTGAACAACGACAAGACCAAAATCATGATCTTCTCTGGGAACAACATTCCATCTAGTGGCAAACAGAGCTAAGACCGGCACCCACCACACATGCCAAGAATCTCAGGATCATCATTGACAGCAAACACAGCATGACTGCCCAAGTCAAGGCCATCACCACCTCATCCTTCCATAACCTGAAGATGCTGAGGAAGATTTTCATATTGCTCCCAATCAACACCTGGAAAACTATCACACACACTCTCATCATAAGCAAGATGGACTATGGGATACCCTCTATGCTGGGATCAACAAAAATGCACCCAACTATTGAAAACTCAGTGGCCAGAATCACTCTCGACCTCCATCACCACACTCACATCACACCACACCTGAAGAAGCTCCTCTTGCTCCCCATACACAAACAAGCACAATTCAAACTCCACACCCACACGTTCAAGGCACTGCATAACAATGGTCCAGCATACCTCAACATTCACATCTGTTTTATAAAACCTTCCAGACACCGCCGCTTCAACACATCACACAGATATGGAAAACCAGATCTGGCAGTCAAGCCGTCTCCATCATCACTCCTAAAGAGTGAAACAACCTGTTGCTATACATAAGAACCTCTTCATCACTTCTTGAAATCTGCAAGAATCTGAAGACCTGTTTTTTTTTAGTAGTCCATCTAGGCCCTATGTTTGGCTAGACTCACACCAACTCAGTGCCAGGATACCCTCCCGGGTGATAGTGTGCTGTGCAAATCTACATAACATGATATAACATGACATGATTGCTTGTAATTTCACATAATTTTGCACAATTATACAAAAGCAAATTATCTGAATTTTGCGTATCACTAGTGTCCACCCCCTTCGTTTTTCACCCAGGGAAATCTTGGTGAGACCTTCTTCCTGTAACTCTAAGCTTACCAAGTCACTGGTTTTCCCAGTGTCAAGTGAAAGTAGTGAAAACATGAGTTTCTTTCTACCCCCATTTTTTCAACCATGAAAGCAATTGCTGTAGTGTTGTCAAAACCTTGCCTGTGCTTAATGAAGCCAACCTGATCAGCTTCTGTTAGTCCATACAGCAAAGATTCCATTCATTAGGATACAATTTTCAAAACTATATTAGAATGTGTGTTTAGCAATGCAACTGGCCCATATGATGAACATTTCTCTGGATTCCTACCAGGTTTCAATAAAAGGAACATTGACATCTCTCACATTGACGGGGTCAGGGCTGCTTGGTGTTTAAAGCTGTTAAACAAGGCTGCCAATGGTTTTTCTATTGAAATCTTATAAAAGGAAGGAGATAGGAAAGACATCTGGGTCTGGAGTTTTATTTAGCTGCATGGATTTCAGTGCTTCTCTGAATTCTATCATGGCTATGTTTTTTTTAGGTAAGCCAAAGCCTCCACTGGAATGGTAGGAATCCAGCACCCCTTCAGAAATGCTCATCCATCATAGTTTTGCTGAAGGCCCTTAATGTAGAAGGACATAAAATCTTTAAATGGCTCTTGCTTGTCATTTTCACAAATTTCCCATTAACTGCAAGCCCCATTAGCTATGTATGTCCTCGCTGAGTTAGCAATTTCCTGTCGAGTTGTGTTCCAATTTTGTCTTTCTCTTCATAATAGGTTTGCTCTAATTTCAGGAGAATGATTTCACTCCTATTGGTTTGGCAGGCATGCAATTGGGTCCTTATCATTGCCAAGTTGCATTTATTAGCTTGACAGAGGTTATGTTTATCCACTTTCTCTAGTGTTTAAATCTGTGATAAAAAAAATTCAAATGAGGCACGTCTGCCTTGTCATATTAGTGGACATGCCAATAGCTACCTCTCTCATTGTTTCTTTGTAAGAGTCTCAAGTGCATGCTGGTGAGGTGACAGAGGATGTGTTTACTCTATAAAATTTCTCCACCTCACTTGCCAACAAGGCTGTATAAACTAGGTCAAACATGACCTCCGGTGATCACTAATTGGTATTCACGGAGCTCACAACCAATTCATCCTAGCTCACCTCTAAATAAGAGTGAAGTAATAGAGATTTCTCAAATTTCTGCTCCATTAATGGAGCACAGTCCAGTGTGTATCTTTTTGAGGATATGTATTGTGACTTGAATAGAATAAAATATCCCTGTTGTTTAGGTCTAAATGTATCTGCCTTCAAGCCCCTAGTCTCCTATCATCCTCTTTAATATCTTGGACATAGTCCCAGTGGATTAAAATGGTTTGTGTGTTCTGTCAAAATCAGGGTCTCAAGCCAAAATGAAATCCCTATCACTATTTCACCCACTGATTAATGGAACAATCAATCAATCAGTCATAGCATTTGTAAAGCACAGCACTTTAACCCCTGAGGGTATATGGGTGCTGATGGTGCCATGTCTCTGACGAAAAACTGCATCTTTAGTCTCCTTTTGAAGTCTCCCAGGAACTGAGATGTTTGGAGGTTGAGGGGCAGGCTTTTCTAGGACTTGGCTGCTATGTAGGAGAAGGAGCAGCCTCCGCTGCGGCTACAATAGATAGGGTGTGTGTGAGGTTTAATGAGGCAGAAAGTAGTTCTCTTGCTGGGACGCAGAAGCTCAGAAAGTGGTTGATATAGGACGGCCCTAGGTTGTGGAGAGCCTTATATGTGAATGTGAGGATTTTGAATTGGCATCTCTTCTGGAAAGGGAGCCAGTGGAGGCTCCTTAGATGTGGGGTGATGCTTGAGCACTTGAGGAGGTCGGGGATAAGTCTGGCTGCAGTGTTCTTTAGAGTCTGGAGTCTTTTAAGTAGCTGAGAGGACACCCTGGCATAAAGAACGTTGCCATAGTTGAGGTGGCTGGTGACCAGGGCATTCGTGACTGTCTTTCTGGTGTGGGTAAGGTTCCATTTGAAGATTTGGTGGAGCATACAGAAGATGTAGAAGCAGGAGGAGGCAACTGAGTTTACTTGTCAGTTCATGGATAGTTGGCAGTCGAGGATGATGCCAAGGTTTGTGCGTGGTCTGATGGAGAGGGCATTGGTCCGAGTTCTGCTGCCCACCAGCTATGGTCCCATACAGAGCTGTTCTTCTTGAAGATCAGGACTTCCATTTTCTCTGGGTTTAGTTTGCGCTACCTATTTTTCATCCATGTTGCTAAATTGGTCATTGTGTTGCGGAAGTTGGTTTTGGCGTTGTGAGGGTCTTCATCGAGTGAGAAGATTAGTTGAGTGTCATCAGCTTAGGAGACTAAATTGAGTCCATAGAATCTGATGATATCTATGAGGGGGTCATATAGATGTTGAACAGGGTTGGACTGAGGGATCCTTTGGGTACGCTGCAGGTGATGTTTTTGAGCATAGAAGTGAAGGGAGTAAAGCGGATGCTCTGCGCGCACCCTGAGAGAAAAGAGACAACCCAATTAAGGGTGTTTTTTGCTGAATAGATATGTTATGGAGTCTGTTGAGGAGAGTGTGGTGGAAGACTGTATCAAAAGCTGCAGAGAGATCCAGAAGGATCAGAGCTGCCGACTCTCCTCGGCCGAGGAGGGTCCTGACGTCGTCCATGGTGGCTATCAGTGCAGTCTCCATGCTGTGGTTGGCCCAGAATCCTGATTGTGAGGTGTAGAGAAGGTGGTTTCATTCAAAATGGTTGGTGAGTTGTTGGTTGATGGCTTTCTCAAGCACTTTGGCTTGGAAGGGGAGTGATCTGACCTCTGCTTGCTTCCATTCGTCCAGGAAGGATGCCATGGAGATGAGGTGTTGAGGTGTTGAGGATGCGGGTTAGTTCTGTGCTAATAGTGTTGGCTCTGAGATTGAAAAGCCGGTGAGGGCAGTGGTCGGTGGATGCCCTGGAGTAGATGGATGACATGATGGCTGCGGTGGTCTGTGTGGTAATTGGGGACCAGGAGGTTATTGTGTGGCTGGTATTCACTGCTTGAGAGATATTGTCTAGACATGAGGTGGAGAGTTGGGGGTTGGCATTGTTGTATATGATGGTGATCTTGCTGTGGAAGTTGTCTGAGAGGGTGTTGCAGAGCTCCCGGGATGGGTGGATGGTGCTCTCTGTGTCCATTGGGTTAGAGAATTCCTTGATGATTCTGAAGAGTTCTTTCATGAAGTTGGCTGTGGTGTCGATAAGGGCAGTGATTGCTGCTCTTTTTGCTGCCTTGATGTGGTGGTAATTGTTGAGGGCTACCTTGTAGGAGGCTCTGTCGGAAGGGTCCTTGGTCAAGCGCCATTGTTTCTCAAGTCAGTGGCAGTCACGTTTGGAGTTTCTGAGCTCTGGAGTGTAACGTCTCGCTGGCTTAGAGGTGTTGTTGATTTTATCAGGTTTCAGCAGGGGGACTCTGTTGGCGGATTCAGTGTACCAAGTGGAGAGGTTTTGGATGGCCTGGTTGAGGTCGAGGTCTGTCGTGGTCTTGGGTTGTGTGGAGCCTAGGACCTGTGCCCATAGGTTCTCGGTTACCTTGCCCCAGCTTCAGTGGGAGGTGCTGAGGTGCTTGGAGGTGGTGTGCTGGGAAATGGAGATGGTAAAGTGGACGATGGCGTGGTTGGTCCAGGTGAGTTCAGTCACATGGCTGAAATTGATTCTGTTACTAGAAGTGCAGATGGCATCCAGTGTGTGGCCGGCTTTGTGTGGGGGTTTGGTGACCAGTTGAGTGAGGCCAATGTTGCTGAGGTTCTCTATGAGGGAAGTGGAGTTGGTGTCGGGGTCATTAAGGTGGAAATTGAGATCGCCTAGTAGGATGTAGCGGAGGGAGCCGATGGTGAGGGGGCGATGAGGTTGACAATGGCATTGCAGAAGGGTGGGTGTGGTCCCGGGGTTCTGTATGCAAGCCTGCCATGCATCAAGGTGTTGGCATCGGTCTGGAGTCAGACATTAGGAGCTCCATAAGGTGCGGTTGTAAGCAATGTCTTAGCTAGGAAGTTGTCTTGGGGTGCGTTCAAATTAGTAAAGCCTTATTATCTATTTTGAAGAATAATTTACAATTGAAAACAATTGCCCTCCCTCTCCTTTTTCAAATTAACTCCCTCTCTCCCAAAGTGCTGTTTACAGATAATACCACCCCACTGTTTTTGACTCAGCTGCTGCCCAGTAGTGTTTAGGGTATGTTTTATGCTGCATATGGAATTGGCCCCTCTACAGGAGATAGGTCTCCTGTAGAAACATGACATTTGGGTCATGTTTCCAAATATAACCTAATAACCTTTGCCATTTGCATAAGGAGCTTTAACTATTTATGTTAAGTCATGACAGCTTAAATGGAAACTGTGTTGGTAAGCTTTGATGTCTCTAATGGTGTCCTCTACCCTTAATTCATGTGCAATGTAGACCCCCTGCTAAACCTTCTCCCTCAAGAAGATCTCTGTTGGGCTAACTATGCTCCAACTGGAATTCTAAGGGCACAACATCCCAGGGCCCTATATTATTTTAAACAATGAAACCTGCAACAACAATCCAAAAGCCAGGTCACAGAGGCCACTCCTCTACTCTTATACACAGCTCCTAACATGACTCCAGTGGCCATAAATATAATCTTCACTCTGAAAAGCAAAGTGTATGATCAGAATTTACCTTGAATAATATCCATTCAGTTCACATCCCTCCCTTTAATTGAATGTCAGGCAATTTGTGAATAGAGTGACAAGGGTGATTAAGGTCAGAAAGAGCAGCAGCAGAAGGATGGGTCAAACAAGCAAGACATTGGCTAGGCATACTAAGTGAATATCTTGGCGGAAGTGAGGCCCTCGAGTTTCCAAAAAGTACCACAGGGAATACCATTCACTAACAAAAATCACAATTTCTTGTCAAAACATCTATGATGAGTAGAGTAATTCACGGATTAGTCATGCTGTAGTTATTGATGGTACATCTATATTCTAGCAAATTTGCTTTTTCTGCATGGTCACCCCACATTTTAACAATTTTCTGGACCCTGTACTATGTGCACTATATAACTTCTAAATAGTAGTAAAGTGCCTGTGCTTCCCCTTGAAATCGTGTGGTCTTTCCGATTTAGCCTTTTTACCTTCCTTGTAAGACAATTGTGAATGGTGCCTTAAGTGCATCTATGGCATTGAAAGTTTAATGCAATTGCTGGGCTACAGTGTATTTTTGTACCACCCACATATATGACAAAAATATATTTCTGCCAGGAGCCCTACTGTGCTTTGGATTGACTGCAATTCAAATGTATGTGCTGCAGTCAAAAAGGCAAAGAAAATGTCTTTGGCATGTAGGCAAAGCCTATTTTTGTATATTCAATAGTCACTCATAAAATTACCTTGTATGTCCACAGGGAAGGTAGTGAGCCTTCACAATGAAATAAAACCTAAAAGCCATTTCACTTTGTAGGCCTGACCTGGCCTTTTCCTAAAAGGCCTACATTGGATTAATATCTTTGTTTTCCGCCTCTGCTTAGGAAAAGGCTATAAATATGTTTCAAAATTATTTCCTGCTTAGTTTCTAAAATCTGACTTGATGAGGAAATAAGATTTTCATAGTTTTAACAGCCAAGTAACTTTGACAAAATGTATGTTAGGCTGCCTGAGCCATAGCTGACTTAAAACCTGAATTAAAACCAATTCTGCCACCCATCACACTTTTAGAGATGGAATGCACATCCTTGGCTGGAAGAGTTAACAACTTTGGCTAGGAGGACAATGGGTTGCCTCTGGGCCCATGAATGTCCAATGGTGGTATCTGCTGAGTACCTGGCAGTGATTAACTATTACTAGGAGCAAATGTTTATCGAAGGGCAGATTTAGCACTACCTTGTTTGGCTTCCAGATGATAAAGAAGGCTTCTCCTTTTCACCCTTGGTCAGAATAAATATTTAGTCTCCAGCCACAGTAGGAGGGAAAAAACAATTCTGACCTTGGCAATTTAGGGGATTGACCAAGAGGTTGAAGACAGACCTGTCGTGTAGCAGCTGGCTCTTGCCATCAGGTAATAGTGGCTTTTGAATAAAATTTATCAATTTACTTTAATACAAAGAGGAAGAGCTGAAAAGGGAGGTGGGAGACTGTAAGAAAATTGTGAGGATTGGACTGTAGACATTCTCCATTGAAAAGCTAAATTTGTGACCTCAATCACCACCTTTTCAGAGCATTCCTGAACATGGGAAGATTCCATCCATTGGAAGAAGGCCGTGCCATAAGAAGAATCCTGATTCCTTCCGCCTGGAAAAAGGACTGACAGAAGGACTCAAGGACCCCTGAATCCGTGTGTAGGGACTGGAACTGCTTTCCAAGGTTCAAGTAGTTGCCCTCCTGGTTCCCTGCTCCAAGAACACAAAAAGCAGAAGGACTTCTGACTCAGAGAGGGCCTAGATGGCTAAAGAGAACTAGGCCCTGCAGGAGACCTGACTAAAGAGAGACCTGGTGCCCAGAGCCCGCCCTAAGGAGCTACAGGTTGTAGGACTCACCATAAAAAGGTTTCTCAGCAGTTGGAGACACACAGCCTGATTAAGAGTTTGGTGGATGGGTATACCATCAGAGTGTGATAGATAGCTCGTCCACATTATATCTGCATCTGACCTCCTCTCCATTGTGGTTGTCTTGAAATTGCACCTTGATCCGGGCCCACCATGAACTGTTTCTATGTGTTCTTTGCCTTAAAACCTTACAAATTCACATCTCTAGTTCGCCTAAACCCATTTTAATGTTATTGGTGTCTTTTGGTCATTGAACTTTTTTTTTTTTTTAATGGTTTTTGAATTTTATAGTTCTATATTCAGTACTTTAACATTGTTGACACTTCTCTGGGGATTGCCTGCTACTTGTGACATAGATATCACGAGTTGAACAGAGATTCTCTCAGAACTGTGTTTTGACCTTCTCAGGGTTGGTTTCTTGAGTTGCTAGGGTGCCCCCCACCCAAACTATTGACCCCAATTTAGGCATGCATGGAGTGTAATTACCTCCCAGAGAATCTGTCACCCTGTCCTATCATCATTTCTGATCGCAGAATAATTCTTCAACTCCAATTTGCTTCCTAGAATCTGGCTCTGATAAGGAGTTCTTTTAGTCAGGAATTTCCTTCCATCACCTGGAAAGACCATTATCTCATCTTTCCATTTGAATTGAAGACCACCAGTGATATTTAATGCAATGATTAATTAAGTCCTTCACAAGAGTCCCATACTCTTGTCTTCTCTCAGAATAGTCACAGAAAGGTCCAAAAACAAAAGGGCTTCACTATCCCTAAACAATATGACTTCAATGATTCATTCTTTCAAAAGATGGCTTAATAGCTTGACGAGTATATCTACAGGTTTCCCCTAGCAGTCTGTTTTCTTCTTCTCTGGTGGGCCCCCTGAATGTCACTCTGAAAGTGTTGAGATTATCTGAGAATTCCTCAGAATAGTTCCCTCATGCACATTGCCACATCAAACCCTTCAGGCTCCTCTAGCAAGTTGCTAAATCAAATATTATCAAGGCGTGAACAATTTTCAAGGTCCTCACACTTGTCCATGAGGACTCTAGGATCTGCAGTTGGCTTTTTCCTAACTCAACATATAGACTGATGTGATGTCATGTCAGACTTAACTTCTGCAATATCTGTACCAATATCCCCTCTTAATTTAATGAGATATTCAGTCAAGGCATTCTCAAACTCACATTCCAGGTCAGTAAAGCACAATTTCAGGTCCTCCTGTATGATCCCTCCCTAGTTTTAGCTACCATCTTGCTAGATGTGGGATATCGTCCTTCCCCCACTTTCCTGCAGACTCGAAAACATCATTGATAACCCCTATTTAGAGGCATAGGCAGGGCCACTGGAATTAAACTCAAGGATGCAAGGATACCAGATTATGTGGCAGCATTGATTAAATTATGCAGCACGAAAAACCATGTGATCTGGTATATTGAAGCACATTTTGTTCCAGTATTAATTCATTGTTTGCATTTTTTTTAAACGTGTTAACATTAACTGTGCAACTCTCCAAAAGGGTTTGCTGGGTACTCACTAGCCATAATTGTTTCCCTCATAAGACTCTCAAACTGCGGTTGTCTTTTTCTGATTGGTACTCCCTTTGAGAAGTACCCATGCCTGTACCTACTTTAGTCCTGGGAGTGTTATAGCTCATTGTTGGAAATTACCATCTTTTGCATGACATTCACCTAGATTTTTACCTTCTTTTAATAAAGCCATTTTTGTGGCCATGGAACTTGCGCTTTACTGCTGGTAACCAGTGGTAAAGTGCTTGGGCTCTTCCTTTAACCCCTTCGTCGCCATGGACATAATGGTTACTTCCATGGCAGCGCCCGTGTGGTGCCATGGATGTAACCATTACGTCCTGCGACCGGCCCTCGGGGGAAGCGCTAGCGCTCCCCCCGAGGGCCACCCCCCCAGGCCAAGGCTAAAAGGGGAATCCCCCCCCCCCTCCCCCGTGACGTCAGCACGCGAGCGCGCGCTGACAATCACAGAGCCTCCCCCATCGCGCTGGAAGCTCAGCTTCCAGCGTGATCGGAAGAGAAATTCTTTGCATTTCTCTTCCGATCACGTGGGGGAAGTTATTTCCTTCCCTTTGAAGTCTCTCTGCATTTTGGCAGCCGGATTGAAAGCAATCCGGCTGTCAAAACGCCCACTAGACACCAGGGATTTTTTTTTTTAATGAAACTGACTAAAGGGAGCGACCCCTTGGGCAAGGGTAGCTCCCAGGGGGTGCATTTTTTTTGAAGGGGGGAATTTTTTTTAAGGCCTTTTCTGCCCCCCCTATTATTAGGCCGATCTGACCCCAGCGGGGGCAGAAACCTCTAGGCACCAGGGATAAAAAAAAATTGTTTGTTTTGTTTTTGTTTACTTTTTTTGTTTTAGAGGTGGGGAGCGACCCCTTAGGCAAGGGTCACTCCCATAGGGGGCAAATTATATTTAGGCCATTTCTGCCCCCCTTGGGGGCAGATTGGCCTATTTTTATGAGGCCAATCTGCCCCCAAGGGAGACAGAAACCACTAGACACCAGGGAGTTTTTTTTTTTTGTTCGTGAATTTCACATAAGGGGAGCGACCCCTTAGGCAAGGGTCGCTCCCATGGGGGGCAAATTTATTTTAGGCCATTTCTGCCCCCCAAGGGGGCAGATCAGCCTATTTTAATTAGGCCGATCTGCCCCCAAGGGGGGCAGAAACCACTAGGCACCAAGGATCTTTTTTTTTGCGCTGTCACGCAAGGGGAGCGATCCCTTAGGCAAGGGTCGCTCCCCAGGGAGGTGGGGGGCACATTTATTTTAGGCCATTTCTGCCCCCCCCGGGTGCATATCGGCCTATTGTTATTAGGCCGATCGGCCCCCGGGGGGGCAGAAACCTCTAGGCCCAAGGGCTAATTTTTTTTGTGTGTTTTTTTTTGTTTGGTTTTTTTTTTAGAGATGGGGAGCGACCCCTTAGGCAAGGGTCGCTCCCCTGGAGGGGCAAATTGTATTTAGGCCATTTCTGCCCGCTTTGGGGGCAGATCAGCCGATTTTAAGTCAACCACTAGGCACCAGGAATCTTTTTTTTTGCGCCAATGTCACGCAAGGGGAGCGACCTTGTAGGCAAGGGTCGCTCCCCGGGGGGGTGGGGGAGGCAAATTTATTTTAGGCCATTTCTGCCCCCCCTGGGGGCAGATCGGCCTATTGTTATTAGGAGGATCTGCCCCCGGGGGGGCAGAAACCTCTAGGCGCCAGGGCAATTTTTTTTGTTTCTTTGTTTGTTTTTTTAGAGATGGGGAGCGACCCCTTAGGCAAGAGTCGCTCCACTGGAGGGGCAAATTGTATTTAGGCCATTTCTGCCCGCTTTGGGGGCAGATCGTCCGATTTTAGGTCAATCTGCCCCCAAGGGGGGCAGAAAACACTAGGCACCAGGGATCTTTTTTTTGTGCCAATGTCACGCAAGGGGAGTGACCTTGTAGGCAAGGGTCGCTCCCCAGGGGGTGGGGGGGCAAATTTATTTTAGGCCATTTCTGCCCCCCCTGGGGGCAGATCGGCCTATTGTTATTAGGCGATGTGCCCCCGGGGGGACAGAAACCTCTAGGCGCCAGGGCTAATTTTTTTTTTTTGTTTGTTTTTTAAGAGATGGGGAGCGACCTCTTAGGCAAGGGTCGCTCCCCTGGAGGGGCAAATTGTATTTAGACCATTTCTGCCCCCCTTGGGGGCAAATCGGCCGATTTTAGGTGAATCTGTCCCCAAGGGGGGCAGAAACCACTAGGCACCAGGGATCTTTTTTTTTGCGCCAATGTCACGCAAGGGGAGCGACCTTGTAGACAAGGGTCGCTCCCCGGGGGTGGTGGGGGGACAAATTTATTTTAGGCCATTTCTGCCCCCCCTGGGGGCAGATCGGCCTATTGTTATTAGGCGATCTGCCCCCGGGGTGGGGCAGAAACCTCTAGGCGCCAGGGCTAAAAAAAACTTTGGTGTTTTCTTTTTTTGTTAGTTTTTTTAGAGATGGGGAGCGACCCCTTAGGCAAGGGTCGCTCCCCTGGAGAGGCAAATTGTATTTAGACCATTTCTGCCCTTCTTGGGGGCAAATCAGCCGATTTGAGGTGAATCTGCCCCCAAGGGGGGCAGAAACCACTAGGCACCAGGGATCTTTTTTTTTGCGCCAATGTCACGCAAGGGGAGCGACCTTGTAGGCAAGGGTCGCTCCCCGGGGGGTGGGGAGGCAAATTTATTTTAGGCCATTTCTGCCCCCCCTGGGGGCAGATCGGCCTATTGTTATTAGGCAATCTGCCCCCGGGGTGGGGCAGAAACCTCTAGGCGCCAGGGCTAAAAAAAACTTTGGTGTTTTCTTTTTTTGTTTGTTTTTTTAGAGATGGGGAGCGACCCCTTAGGCAAGGGTCGCTCCCCTGGAGAGGCAAATTGTATTTAGACCATTTCTGCCCTTCTTGGGGACAAATCGGCCGATTTGAGGTGAATCTGCCCCCAAGGGGGGCAGAAACCACTAGGCACCAGGGATCTTTTTTTTTGCGCCAATGTCACGCAAGGGGAGCGACCTTGTAGGCAAGGGTCGATCCCCGGGGGGGGTGGGGAGGCAAATTTATTTTAGGCCATTTCTGCCCCCCCTGGGGGCAGATCGGCCTATTGTTATTAGGCGATCTGCCCCCGGGGGGACAGAAACCTCTAGGCGCCAGGGCTAAAAAATTTTGTGTTTTTTTTTTTTTTTTTTTTTTTTTTAGAGATGGGGAGCGACCTCTTAGGCAAGGGTCGCTCCCCTGGAGGGGCAAATTGTATTTAGACCATTTCTGCCCCCCTTGGGGGCAAATCGGCCGATTTTAGGTGAATCTGTCCTCAAGGGGGGCAGAAACCACTAGGCACCAGGGATCTTTTTTTTTGCGCCAATGTCACTCAAGGGGAGCGACCTTGTAGGCAAGGGTCGCTCCCCGGGGGGTGGGGATGCAAATTTATTTTAGGCCATTTCTGCCCCCCCTGGGGGCAGATCGGCCTATTGTTATTAGGCGATCTGCCCCCGGGGGGACAGAAACCTCTAGGCGCCAGGGCTAATTTTTTTTGGGTGTTTTTTTTTTCTTTGTTTGTTTTTTTAGAGATGGGAAAGCGACCCCTTAGGCAAGGGTCGCTCCCCAGGAAGGGCAAATTGTATTTAGACCATTTCTATCCCCCTTGGGGGCAAATCGGCCAATTTTAGGTGAATCTGCCCCCAAGGGGGGCAGAAACCACAAGCAACCGGGGATCCTTTTTATTTTTGCGCCATCACGCAAGGGGAGCGACCTTGTAGGCAAGGGTCGCTCCCCGTGGGGGGGGGGATTTATTTTAGGCCATTTCTGCCCCCCCCTGGGGCCGGCTGAGCTAGAGGCCAAAATCCACAGGAAGGCACTTTGCAAAGAACAACTCTGATTTCTGTGAAAAAATGTGATGTGTCCACGTTGTATTTTGGGCCATTTCTTTTCATAGGCGCTAGGCCCACCCACACAAGTGAGGTACCATTTTTATCGGAAGATTTGGGGGAATGCTCGGTGGAAGGACATTTGTGGCTCCTCTCAGATTCCAGAACTTTCTGTCACCGAAATGAGAGGAAAAAGTGTTTTTTGGGCCAAATTGTGAGGTTTGCAAAGGATTCTGGGTAACAGAACCTGGTCAGAATCCCACATGTCACCCCATCTTAGATTCCCCTAGGTGTCTAGTTTTAATAAATGTGCTGATTTGCTAGGTTTCCCTAGGTGCTGGCTGAGCTAGAGGCCAAAATCCACAGGTAGGCACTGTTTTCTGTGAAAAAATGTGATGTGTCCATGTTGTGTTTTGGGCCATTTCCTTTCGTAGGCGCTAGGCCTACCCACACAAGTGAGGTACCATTTTTATCGGGAGACTTGGGGGAACGCTGGTTGGAAGGACATTTGTGGCTCCTCTCAGATTCCAGAACTTTCTGTCACCGAAATGTGAGGAGAATTTGTTTTTTTAGCCAAATTTTGAGGTTTGCAAAGGATTCTGGGTAACAGACCCTGGTCAGAGCCCCACAAGTCACCCCATCATGGATTCCCCTAGGTCTCTAGTTTTCAAAAATGCACAGGTTTGGTAGGTTTCCCTAGGTGCCGGCTGAGCTAGGGGCCACAATCTACAGGTAGGCACTTTGCAAAAAACACCTCTGTTTTCTGTAAAAAAAATGGGATGTGTGCACGTTGTGTTTTGGGCCATCTCCTTTCGCGGGCGCTAGGCCTACCCACACAAGTGAGGTACCATTTGTATCAGGAGACTTGGGGGAACACTGGGTAGAAGGAAATTTGTGGCTCCTCTCAGATTCCAGAACTTTCTGTCACCGAAATATGAGGAAAATGTATTTTGTTTGCCAAATTTTGAGGTTTGCAAAGGATTCTGGGTAACAGAACCTGGTCAGAGCCCCACAAGTCACCCCATCATGGATTCCCCTAGGTCTCTAGTTTTCCAAAATGCACAGGTTTGGTAGGTTTCCCTAGGTGCCGGCTGAGCTAGGGGCCAAAATCTACAGGTAGGCACTTTGCAAAAAACACCTCTGTTTTCTGTAAAAAAAATGGGATGTGTCCACGTTGTGTTTTGGGCCATTTCCTTTCGTGGGCGCTAGGCCTACCCACACAAGTGAGGTACCATTTTTATCGGGAGACTTGGGGGAACGCTGGGTGGCAGGAAATTTGTGGCTCCTCTCAGATTCCAGAACTTTCTGTCACCGAAATGTGAGGAAAATCTGTTTTTTTAGCCAAATTTTGAGGTTTGCAAAGGATTCTGGGTAACAGAACCTGGTCAGAGCCCCACAAGTCACCCCATCTTGGATTCCCCTAGGTCTCTAGTTTTCCAAAATGCACAGGTTTGGTAGGTTTCCCTAGGTGCCGGCTGAGCTAGGGGCCAAAATCTACAGGTAGGCACTTTGCAAAAAACACCTCTGTTTTCTGTAAAAAAAATGGGATGTGTCCACGTTGTGTTTTGGGCCATTTCCTTTCGTGGGCGCTAGGCCTACCCACACAAGTGAGGTACCATTTTTATCGGGAGACTTGGGGGAACGCTGGGTGGAAGGAAATTTGTGGCTCCTCTCAGATTCCAGAACTTTCTGTCACCGAAATGTGAGGAAAATGTGTTTTTGTAGCCAAATTTTGAGGTTTGCAAAGGATTCTGGGTAACAGAACCTGGTCAGAGCCCCACAAGTCACCCCATCTTGGATTCCTCTAGGTCTCTAGTTTTCACAAATGCACAGGTTTGGTAGGTTTCCCTAGGTGCCGGCTGAGCTAGGGGCCAAAATCTACAGGTAGGCACTTTGCAAAAAACACTTCTGTTTTCTGTAAAGAAATGGGATGTGTCCACGTTGTGTTTTGGGCCATTTCCTTTCGTGGGCACTAGGCCTACCCACACAAGTGAGGTACCATTTTTATCGGGAGACTTGGGGGAACGCTGGGTGGAAGGAAATTTGTAGCTCCTCTCAGATTCCAGAACTTTCTGTCACCGAAATGTGAGGAAAATGTGTTTTTTTAGCCACATTTTGAGGTTTGCAAAGGATTCTGGGTAACAGAACCTGGTCAGAGCCCCACAAGTCACCCCATCCTGGATTCCCCTATGTCTCTAGTTTTAAAAAATGCACAGGTTTGGTAGGTTTCCCTAGGTGCCGGCTGAGCTAGAGGCCAAAATCTACAAGTAGGCACTTTGCAAAAAACACCTCTGTTTTCTGCCAAAAAATGGGATGTGTCCACGTTGTGTTTCGGGGCATTTCCTGTCGCGGGCGCTAGGCCTACCCACACAAGTGAGGTATCATTTTTATCGGGAGACTTGGGGGAATATAGAATAGCAAAACAAGTGTTATTGCCCCTTGTCTTTCTCCACATTTTTTCCTTCCAAATATAAGAGAGTGTGTAAAAACGACGTCTATTGAAGAAATGCCCTGTAATTCACATGCTAGAATGGGCACCCCGGAATTCAGAGATGTGCAAATAACCACTGCTCCTCAACACATTATCTTGTGCCCATTTTGGAAATACAAAGGTTTTCTGGATAGCTATTTTTTACTCTTTATATTTCAGCAAATGAATTGCTGTATACCCGGTATAGAATGAAAACCCACTGCAGGGTGCAGGTCATTTATTGGCTCTGGGTACCTAGAGTTCTTGATGAACCTACAAGCCCTATATATCCCCGCAACCAGAAGAGTCCTGCAGATGTAACGGTATATTGCTTTCAAAAATCTGACATTGCAGGAAAAAGGTACAGAGTAAAACGTAGAGAAAAATTGCAGATTTTTTCACCTCAATTTCAATATTTTTTTTTTTCAGTTGTTATTTTCTGTAGGAAACCCTTGTAGGATCTACACAAATTACCCCTTGCTGAATTCAGAATTGTGTCTACTTTTCAGAAATGTTTCGGTTTCTGAGATCCAGCATTGGTTTCATGCCCATTCCTGTCACTGACTGGAAAGAGACTGAAAGCACAAAAAATCGTAAAAATGGGGTATGTCCCAGTAAAATGTCAAAATTGTGTTGAAAAATTGGGTTTGCTGATTCAAGTCTGCCTGTTCCTGAAAGCTGGGAAGCTGGTGATTTTAGCACCGCAAACCCTTTGTTGATGCCATTTTCAGGGAAAAAAACAACAAGCCTTCTTCTGCAGCCCCTTTTTCCAATTTTTTTGAAAAAAAAGAAATTTTCACTGTATTTTGGCTAATTTTTTGGCCTCCTTCTGGGGACCCCACAAAGTCTGGGTACCTCTAGAATCCCTAGGATGTTGGAAAAAAAGAACGCAAATTTGGCATGGGTAGCTTATGTGGACAAAAAGTTATGAGGGCCTAAGTGCAAACTGCCCCAAATAGCCAAAAAAAAGGCTTGGCACCTGAGGGGGAAAAGGCTTGGCAGCGAAGGGGTTAAACATAGGAGAATCAACATATTTCTAATTGTTACATTTCATTATACGTCCTTAGTAGATGATACTACATGTACCCAGTGCCTGTATTTGAAATGCTACTAGGGGGTGCATCACTCATTGTGTCACCCACTTAAGTAGCACTATAAAAGTTGTCTCCAGGCCTACACCTGCAGCTTGGGTATGCAGTTTTAAACTGCCATTCTCACATGGGAAAATAAACCTAATACCAAGCCTAAATCTTCCTTTTCAATACTTACAAGTCACTCCTAAATTAAACCCTTGATATCCATGTTGACAGCATGTCCTGGCAGTGAGAAATCTCCAAAAAGTCGTTTTTCACTGTGGCAAGGCTGGCTCAATAGAGAAACAAGGGGTTACAATATAACATCTTATAATGCTTAACTAGGTTTTGGAAATAGCTGAAAAGTGATTCAGGTACTCATTTTAATTGTAATTTAAATTCCAACTTAGTGATGAAGTTGGATTTTATATAGTGATAAAGTACCCCTGCCATAAAATAAAATGATATTGTAAGTCACTAAGGATTTCTGTAGTCTTTTACAGGAATAAGGCCAAAAGCAGAGTTTCTTTATAAGATTATGGAACTCAAAGGTGACTTGCAAAATCCTTATCATGTATGGAAGTGGGTACTTTATCCCATATAATACATGATCATACCATCACCTTTCCCACAGACCACTTAAAACCTTGGTGTGTGGATCCTTTCATATGCCAACATGAAGAAGAAAAATAAAACCTCTAGTGCAAAATTAAACACATATTAAACCTGTTAAATATTGGTTGCAAACAGATATTAGAAACAGTTCAATACAAGTCATTTAAAAAAAAACTGCAGTAGCTCCGAACATGTAGAAACATGCAGAAAGATTCTAGCTTTTCTCTATCTAAGGAGTGTGAAAAATAAACATATTGTTTCTGCTGGTCATTATAAGCTATTAAAGTAAAGCTGAACAAAAAAACAACTTTTAGTTTGTTACTTTATACAGCTGCTTTAATTATGTTCTGTTACCTGACCTGCCTTTCACCTTGGCTGCTGGCAGCAGGCATTGTGATGTCACAACTCAACTGTAATAACCTTATGGTTATGGCGTGTCACAAGTCGCCAGTTATAAATAAATTAGTGACTATCGTTTATACAGGGATTACAGAATTCCATGTATCATATTACTATTTTGAAAATTATACTAAGTCAAGTTATTTGTGTGCCTAGGCTAAATGTGTCTTTCTGCTTATGTTCAATGCCATGTGATGGTTGATGGCTCCCCTGTGGTGAGATGTATATTTTGCTCCCAAACAGTGGACAAAGGCTTCTGGTGTAGAGAAATAGTTTCCTCCCTGAGAAGGTTGGCCTGGGGGCTGTGCCCAGCCTCTTGCAAATCTTCAAAGAATGTCTGCATTGCACTTCCAGATGTAAGTCACACCTAGGCCTGTTTCTCTCTGCCTTGTTAGACAACTTGGCTCCAAACCCAGAGGGAGGGAGGAGCTGTCACAGAACTGGTTTGGAGTGAAAACAAGGGAGGGTTTTCCCTTTATCAGAGCCACACCTCTGGGTGGGAACAGGGAGGTCTGACCAGGGGAAAAAGGTTCTCCCATTTTGGTTTGATGGGGAGAGGGCCACTGTGGGATAGTTTAAATTAAAACAGGCAAGAAATGTGCTGCAATAGTGAGCAGGATTATCTCTGGGAACCTTAACCCATTTGGCTAGGGAGTGTCCAGGAGGTTCCCCCATTCACAGGCTGGCACTGGGCATACAAGTGGCATTCTCAATACCTTCCTCAGAACTCTCCTGGACCTATGGAGAATCAAAAGTACTGCCCTGCTGTCTGAAGACCCCAAAGGAAGACTGGACCTGCTTGCCTTAAACCCAGGACCCCTTAAGTGACTCCAAGAATCCGTTGGCTGACTTCCTGTTTGCACTACAAGGACAGAACAAGCTTCCAGAGGCCTCTCTCCCTGTAACTGCCCAGCTGACCAGTTCCAGCTGGACCCACCCTGGAGGCTGCTGCTGGCCTTTATTGGAGTTAGTTCCAATACCAAGTGGTGCTCCCAAGTCCTTGACCCATGGCTGGTGTCAGGGTTTTCTTTTCCTGAGATTTCCTGAGGCTTATAAACTTTTTGATATGAGAGCCGATGGGTTACTGGAAACAACCTCCCAAGAAAATCCACTGAAGGTGCACCACCACTGAGCCAAAGATTCTGCCACACAGGGGGTGTGGCTTGCAGCCAAGCTTGACAGTAGCGTTCTAGAGGAGCTCCTGCGCCATAGAGCGAAAGTCCTCACAATCCTAAGTTTATCCAATGTTGCCCTCACTCATCTAAGTCCAGTACTGCCAAGGATGATGCTGAGCCAGTCACAGATTCCCTCCCTGTGGACCTCCGCCGCCATACTGTGCTGCTAGGGCTGGATCGATCCCCAGGTGGCCTGAGAGGGAGAACTTGCCTCAGACAGTGAGGGGCCTGGAGGTCACATGAGGGCAACAATTACGAGGCATCCCCCGTGATCCAGAGGGGGAAGGAATAACCAAAGACTGCGGTGTGATGGCAGACTGCTCCAATGAAGGTCTGGTCCAAGCCAGTGGGACCGGTGAGTGAGACCCAGCCGTGCAGACCTACTTGGGCCCAGAGTCGTACCAGGGGCAAGGGTCTGCTGATGCGGATGGTGGAATCTGGTGACACCATGAGTGGGCACCACACCTGAAGGTCCAGTGGTGCATGCCCAGCTGGCAGCTCCCTGAGTGTGGCTCCAAATAGCCACCCTGAGATCAGCGGATCAGTGGCAGAGAGGTGAGCAGGATATGGTGATTCTTCCTACCAGGAGGCACACAAAAGGAGATTGTTTCAGTGTGAGGCCGAGCTCCCCCTTTGAGAGATTACTCATGGGGACCTAATCTGCTCTTCCTTTTCCTCCTCTCCCTCCCCCTCCACCACCATAAGCTGCGGAGATGCAGTGGACTAGGGTCACCCTTCCCCCTGTGGAAACAACAGCGTATAAGGGGATAGCGAGGGGGGATCGGGCACTGGGGGCCCCCCACCAGGCCAAAGGGATTGCTTAGGCTGCAAGCAGGCATCTAGGGACAACAGACTGCGGAAAAGGCTGCAGGGAACAAGGGGACTTCTCCTCATCCCCTCCCCCTGGCACACATCAGTGATTAGCACAACCTCTCCTGAGGCCTGGTGACAACTTGTACCAACAGCAGATCTCATCATGGTGGGCAGAAAGGGGAACAAGCCACCTCAACAGAAAAAAATTAACAACTACGCAGTCCCTGCGACCTCCCTTCATGAACTAAAGCCACCCCCCATGGATCGGCCTTGGAGGCTGCTGATGTCGGGCCAGAGTCCATCTTGAAAGATATAATCACAGACATATAGGGGTTCAAGGGAATGCTGGCACCTACAATAGACTCATTTATGGTGGAAATGTCCCTGTTATGAGTGGATGACAGCAAGATCAATGACCAGGTAAAAGATGAGTAGTGCATGGTGATGGAGATTGTGTTCTCCACCACCACACTCCTCTAACAGGTGGACCGCTTGCTGAAAGACAATGCCTAAGGCAAACCAAGCTGGAAGACATTGAAGCGAGATCGAGGCAAAATAATTTGCACTTGGCGGGAGTGCCAGAGAGAGTGGAGGGCCCAGCATATATCTTTTTGTGGAGCACTTTATCCTCAACATCCTACAACCCCGGAGCCTCTCCAAGTTTTTCTGTTGAAAAGGTTCATAATGCGCCTAGTCTGCCTCCCAGGCCAGGAGCGCCCCTGAGAACAATAGTAGCCTCCATCTTCAATTATAGAGACCAGGATGTCATCTTCCAGGTGGCCCATCAGAAGCCGGTACTGAAATTCAAAAACATAATGGTCAGCCTCTATTCTGACTTCACCCTCAAAGTTCAACAACAATGACGAAGCATCATGGAAGTGGAAAGGACACTTCCTGCCAGGGATATAAAACGCATGATGCTCTTCCCAGTGTTATTGCAGAAGGTAAAACCTGGCACTCCCTGCCTCTGAAGGAGCACTGGCATCCGACACCCCTAGAAAAAAGCGTCCTGATGCTGGGGTTGCCAGGGGACATAGAGCTTGCAAAACTTCAAGCGACGAGGATTGTTTCACAGGAGGAAACAACATGGGGCTGCACCAGGGATAACCGAGCCAGGATTCCAGGGAAATGACGGGTAGGGGCTGGTGTGCACACACACATCTATGACTTATGTATTTGGTAGAGGGGGATGTATTGGCACAATTCGCTGTATGACATACACTGAGCGGGCACTAGCACACATAAACACTAGACATGGGTGAGATGTGGTGGTGCCTTTGCCTGGTTGGCTGAGCTCTACACCAGCTAAAAGTTAAACTAACATGTTTCTAGGAGCAAGTTGTAGGAAGGTGGGCATTTCTGAGCTCACCGAAGAGGGTGGCAGGGTAGGGTGGAATATGTTCTTAGGAAAGGTTTGAAGTTTAAGATCACAGGCAGGCATGATCCATTTTACCTGAGTTTGGGTCTGGGAAAGGACAGTGGCACCCTAACAGATAGTGATGGACTAAATGATGCAGGAAACGCAAGTGCCCAAAGGTTCACACCACCATCTTAGGATAATGTCCTGGAATGTGAATGGCCTACGGCATATGCTGAAAAGAGGGATAGTTATGCAACACATCAAGTGACGGAACCCCAACTTTGCAATACTCCAGGAGACCCACCTCCTAGGCACCTTCTGCAAAGCCAAGTCTAGATTTGGCTATAAAATGTCAGCTCACGAGGGCTTCACCTCTAACTCACGAGGTGTAGACATATTACTAAGAACTAAAACAATTTATTAAAAGACTCTTGGTACCGCCCCATAAGGCCTGGATGGACCCACAGGGAGAATATGTGGCCCAGTCGGGCTGCTGGGATGGCATAACTATTAATATCTGCTCTATATATATTTCAGCATGACATCACCAGATAACTTTCCCAGCATTGAGTGCTCTGATACTGCAACCAGCCGGCATGCTAATGATGGGGGGCAACAATAAAGCAGTAATGTCCAGATACATGGACAGACGCTGGTTGGCACATCTATCTGGGACTGAAACCTCACTGACTACTTTTGCAGGGGCGCTTGGTCTCATTAACTCTTGCCAACTCTGTCACTATATATTCCTATCAGAAATACACAATAGTTTCCCACACCTCTATCATATATTTACACAACACTCCCATATAATCTGAATAACTGCAGTTCAACATTTAGCCAGGGGCATATTTGATCATTGTTGGACTTTTTGCCTTACGCAGGGTCATCCCCAGTCTTTTTGCCTCCTTCCTCCTGGTTTTTCTGACCTCTCGCTGTTGGCTCTAGGACTCTGAGCACTTTATCACTGCTGACCAGTGTTAAAGTGCAGGTGCTCTCCCATCTAAAGTTGGTATGATTGGCTTATACCTAATTGGCATATTTAATTTACCTATAAGTCCCTTGTACAGTGGTATCTCTATACCCAGGGCCTGTAAATTAAATACTACTAGTGGGCCTACAGCCCTGCTTGCACCACCCACTGAAGTAGACTTTCAAACCTGTCTCAGGCCTGCTAGTGCAGGGCCTGTGTGCGCAGTTTTCTGCCACAGGGACCTGGCATCTAAATTTACTTGCCAGGCCCAGAACTCCCATTTTACTACATGTAAGTCACCCCTAAGGTACGCACTAGCTAGCCCTATGGGCAGGGTGCCATGTATGTAGAAAGGCAGGACATGTGCCATATTGCATGGCCTGTCCTGCTAGTGACAAACAGCCTAACTTGGTGTCTCACTGCTGTGAGTGCTGCCTTCTCATAGGATTGCATTAGAAATGCCCTGCCTTATGTGTAAGGGGTATTGTCTGATTTATGAGGGGTAGCGTAGGCGTGTTTGGTATGGTTGTGATGGTGATAATAAATGCTGCTTACTGGTGTGGGTGTATTTTTTATTACTATCAC
The DNA here is from genome assembly GCF_031143425.1 of Pleurodeles waltl. Lineage (NCBI taxonomy): Eukaryota > Metazoa > Chordata > Amphibia > Caudata > Salamandridae > Pleurodeles > Pleurodeles waltl. The sequence goes on along the minus strand of NC_090444.1, from coordinate 1,657,385,901 downwards.
AGAAATGCCACTTCTAGAAAGTGCGCATTTATCTGTGCTTATGACTCTGGTGTTTTGCAGCTTGACTCCAATCCACGTCTGGGCAGAGTGAGAGTTGGGGCTTTGTGCATACTTTTCAGACAGCCTGTACACAGGGAGGGTGGAGGTGTCACAGAGGTGCAGGAAAGAAGGGAGAGGCGGGGCACACCTGCATTTGTAAAGACTGTGCCCTGGCCTCACACCATAGGGTCGTTAACCCCCCACTGATGTTTGTAGCCTGTGCTGAAAGGAGAGAGGGGGCACTCCCAGAACCAGTTGTAACTGGCTGGAACCTCCTCTCCCTACCATTGTAAAACACTGTAAGAACTGACTATAAGTACAGGGGAATTTTCCCCACAATTTGGAGACTCATGGAATCATCTTGGAACTGGACACCAAAGGCTGAAAGGACTCACCAGGAACCGCCATGGACTGCTGCTGCTGTGCTGACCTGTGACCTGCCTGGTCACTGTGAAGGACTTGCCACTTGCTGCCTTTCCCTTGTGCTGGCCTGTAGCTGGGCCCTCCACCTGAGGACCTTGTCTTAAGATTCTGCTCCCCAGGGGCAGGGTGCTGTGGCCCCTGACCCCTGCATCCATTTCTTCATGAGGGGTGCTTCTCCGTGGTTTGCAGCGTGCTTATGGAGCCTTGGGAGCTCGTAGGCTCCTGGCTGCATTGTGCCCCTTTAAATAAGATCACTGCAGCGGCCCGGGAAGCTGGAAGAACACTCGCGCACAGCAGGACCAGGGGAAGGCGTGGGGAGTGCCCCCTTCCCCCTGGCCTCTGCATTAGGAGCAGGACGCTCCTTTTCTGCTGTTAGGTAAAACGGGCATTATTGTGGGCCCCCACTTGGTGGAAGGGCCAGTGGAGGCCCGGGGGGGGGGCCCCAGAGATCGCGGGTCCCGGGAGGGGCCTGTCATTAAACCGGAGGGGGTGCGTGGTGCCCCCCTCCTGCCCTAAGTTGTTTTTGCTGGCTTTGGCCCCCCTCGTGAGGGCCGGTTGAGGCCCTGGGGGGCCCCCAGTAATCACAGTCCCCGGAGGGGTCTCTATAAAAGAGAGGAGGTGCATGTCGCCCTCCTCTGACCCCAGAGTAAAAGGGAGGCCAGCGTTTTGCGCATGGGAGCGCCGGGGGCCCCATTGTTCGCCTTCTAGGCACTGGAGGTGCCTTCATCCAACCAGGTACTGTTTAAAGGACCAATATAGTTGCAATCCAAAGTTCTTTCTACAGACTTTTGTTTGATTCATATATTACCTACCTGCGTTTGATGTTTTTACATATGTGTATGCAAATGTTCCTTTTATGGACATGCTTGCTAATATGTTTTTCTAACTTGCCATATGTTTTCTAATGTTCCTACTATGGGCATTTTATGATATTCTTATGACAAGTGCTGTGATGTAATAACGTGTTTTCCGGACTACTGCTTATGTTGCAGAATGCTGAGTAACCTGTGTGTTATGTGTGACTACTGCTAGGTTGCAGAGTAACTAATGTGTAACGTTCTGACAACTGCTAAGGTAGCAGGATAGTACTGATATGTGATGTTTGGTCTGATAATTGCCTTGTGTACAATACAGTATATTTTCATATAATCTGATGTTGTGTTTCCTTTATGGTGGGGATATTGCGTCACGTGTGTTGTGTGTGTTGTGCAAACGCTTTACACATTGCCTCTGGGTTAAGCCTGACTGCTCGTGCCAAGCTACCATGGGGGTGAGCAGGAGTTATCTTGGACGTGTAACTCCCTTGCCCAGGCTAGAGTGGGTAAGTTCTGCCTGGCTGAGGTGCATACCCTAGCCAACCAGAAACCCCATTTCTAACAATCATTCACCGGTGTGGTTAGACCTAAGGCGGGGAATCAAGAGAGACTACAGGACCAAGAACCATCAGTACATGGTACCTGAAAGACTGTATGATAATGACAACCTTGGGCCAAGTGACAGATGAGTACTTTGCCACTAATGTGGGATTGGTAGGCTCAGATATAAGCGGTGGGAAGCCTATAGAACAGTGCTTCGGGCCAGGCATACTCCTTCACTGCAAGGAAGAAGAAGGAGGCGAGGGCCAGCTTAGAACACTTAGATGGTAAAATTACAGGACTGAAGGAGAAAGAGCCTGTATAGAGAATGAAGCAGCCATGCATGCTCATAGAATGAAACAGAGGGTGTACATGGATCTGGCTGAAGAGGCCACATGAAAGACACACATCATGACCCAAAGAAAGTGTTATGATGTGGGGAACAAAGCAGGGAAATTGTTAGCATGGTTACAGAAGTGCGACCAGACTCGAAATTGGGTGCTTCAAATATCAAACAACAGAGGGGAGACAAAAACAGCCGCTGGCAGAGGAATTTGTCACTTATTACACAGAGCTGCACTCAGCGTGGGGGCAATACAAGATTCAAGACATACATGACTTCCTCCGGGACATTAAAGCCCCTACGTTCTTGGAAGAAAATAAACAAATGCTAGATGGCGATGTCCAACCCAATGAGATTGATCAGGCACTCCTCTCACTCAACTCGAGAAAGGCAATGGGGCGTTGTAGGGATGAGGTCGCAGACATACAAATGGTAAACCATAAAAGGTTTATTGTGGAATAAGTAGGATACAACAAGAGCCCCGAAGACAGCACCAGTAACCAACAGCTTCTCAGGCTGTCTCGCCCTCAAATCCTTTATAGAATATTCCTATGTCATAACAGAACCTAGATTATGACCACACTCTATAAAGATAAAGACACATTCCTCATTAACTTAACTACATACAAACCAACTATACCACATATATCCCCTTTTAAAAAAAAATTCTTTATGTTTTTCTCCCCTACATCCCCCTACAAAACAAAATAGAAAAAACCCACAAAAGATCAAAACAAAACAAACAGAGGTAATTATGTAATTGTCAGACAAATAAACTTCTCCTTAACACTTTGTTACTAACACTGGACCTTGGGACCACCACAAAGTTTTCTTTATCATTTACCATATCATTTTTAATGAAAACATAGGGGGTCATTCTGACCTTGGCGGTCCATGACCGCCATGGCGGAGTGCGGCGGAAGCACCGCCAACAGGCTGGTGGTGCTTCCTGGGCGATTCTGACCGCGGCGGTAAAGCCGCGGTCGGAAAAGGGGAGCTGGCGGTTTCCCGCCGGTTTCCCGCTGGCCCAGGGAACCCGCCATGGCGGCGCTGCTTGCAGCACCGCCATGGGGATTCCAACCCCCTTCCCGCCAGCCTGTTTCTTGCGGTGTCCACCGCCAGAACCAGGATGGTGGGAACGGGTGCCCTGGGGCCCCCTAACAGGGCCCCACAAAGATTTTCACTGTCTGCTTAGCAGACAGTGAAAATCGGGACGGGTGCCACTGCACCCGTCGCACCCCTTCAACTCCGCCGGCTCCATTCCGAGCCAGCTTCATTGTTGAAGGGGCTGTCCCGCTTGGCCGGCCGGCGGTCTTCTGGCGGTCGCCCGCCGGCCCAGCGGGAAAGCCGGAATGGCCGCCGCGGTCTTTTGACCGCGGTGCGGTCTTTCGGCGGGAACCGATTGGCGGGCGGCGACCGCCGTCCGCCGCGGTTAGAATGACCGCCATAATCTGCACACTTTTGCAACATATAACACATTCCACTACTGGCCACTAGAAACCTGACGAGCATTAGCACACACTTGTTTCACTTCAACAGGCTCTCCAAGTTTAGACAACTCTTTCCTCAACAACAAAGGATCTGTAATATTAATCCAGTCTCCATCTCTAACTGTCACCACATTTCTACGCTTTCTAATTCTGGCTAACTCATCACAAACTCTTGTTCTTGACACTTCACCACTAGCTAACTTGCATATGAATATCCATATCCCAGATGTCAGACAGCCAACCACGGTACAATCGTGAACTCACACACCTTCTACTCATCACTTCAAATAGAGTTTATCCCATTACTGAATGCTGAGTGGTACGATACGCCCAAATAGTATCCCTAATCGCTTCCTCACAATTCATCCAAGACTTTAATGCGCTCTGTATGCTTTCCATTAAATCTTTCGGCCTTGCCATTAAATTGTGGGCAATAAATCGGTGTGCGTGAGTATTTGATTCCTTGTTTCTTGAACAATTACTGCATGACATTCAAAGTGAACTGCAGACTGTTGTCAGACGATGCTTCTGCTGGAGTACCTTCTCTGTAAAAAAATGTCCTTAAAGAATTTGATCACACTGTCTGTAGTTGGTTCTACCACTCCTTTCACCTTATCCACCTTGACAAATGGTCAAATAACACAACGGAATATCTCATATGAACAGGCAACACATGAAAAAGGAACACAAAATCGATAGATACTTTCTTTCACACTTTATCAGTGCTACAAACTATCCTAGGTTCTGGAACTGAAGTAGCCAAATGTTTATCACTCAAACAACATTGAGGACATTCACTAACCACATTGTCCACCTCACTCTTCATTGATGGCCACCAATACATAGCTCTTATTCCCGTTTTAGTCAACATCATGCCAAGATGCCCTGCAAGTGCAGTTTCCACAATTTGGGTTCTATATTATCCAGGGGGAATTAATTTGTCTCCTCTAACTAGGATGCCACTCTTCAATGATAACTCATTTCCATTATTCCAAAAGGATTGTAGATTCCATGTCAAGCTCTTCTCCCTGGGCCACCCATTCAATTAATATTTTCTGACTTTCTGAAGCATTTTATCAGATTCTAAAGCCTTGTACCAGTAATCCAAACTTGAACACACTACTTGATACTCAACTTTCGTCTGCATCTTCTTCCATACTTTGATCACAACTGGTATCAATAGGTAATCTTGGCAAGCAATTGGTTTTACAGTTATTTACACATGGTATATAAACCACATCATAATTGAATTCTAACAGTTTTACAGCCAGACGAGCACACCTAGCCATGGAGTTCTTGATTTTGATCCCTGGAAGAATGTCCACTCGTGGCCTGCAATCAGTTTGCAAACAAAAATATCTTCCCCATACATAGGGTCTGAATTTTTCCACACAAGCTAACATTTCTTTTTCAATCTCAGAATATCTAGATTCCACTTCAGATAATCTCCTAGACAAATGCTGTTGTTGCTTCTTTGTCACCATCATGTTACGATAGTGTTGTCCGTAACCATGGGCACTGGCAAACACAGTAATCACTGTTTTACATCCCTCCACATAAGTTTATCGGCTGAAGCAGAAACAATATTCTTCTTCATAGTTCAAAATGTTGCTGGCATTTAATAAAAAAAACTCACACATTCCCAAGAATGATCTGAGTTGGTCTTTGTCCTTGGGATGATGAGCTTTCACAATACCATCAACCAAACCAGGTTTAGGGATGACACCATCTGAAAACAATACATGACCCAAATTTGCAGTTTCATTTACAGCAAATACACACTTATCTTTTCCCAAAGTAACACCACTGCTGTTCAACACCCTCAAAACATGGCGTAAAAGTTTTTCATGTTTATCTAATGAATTTGCAAACACTAGAATATCATTCTGAAACACTACTACTTTGTTTATGCCCTGAAGATTTTTTGTCAATTGTTTTTTAAACAGAGATACATTGAAAGCCAGGCAAAACAGCATCCTGCAAAGCTGGAAGGTGCCATCAGCCGAGCGATGCAAATCTTTGTCCAACACCACCTGAGGGAAAGCTGCATTTAATTCCTAACCAACCGCTGTGATAAGATCTTCAGTTGGTGGGATGGGAAAATTCTCAATCTGTATAGCATCATTTACAGACCTCAGATCAGTATATAAGCAAAGTTCGCTAGACCTCTTTTTAGCCCAAACCACCAGCGATAGCCAAAGAGTAGCATCAACTGGTTCAATTATACCATCCTGTTGCACAAGATAAGTCATTTCCAACTATAAAGGGAATGCTATGTAATTTGTGCTTCACAGGGTTACAACCCTCTTTCACCTTAATGTTAATTACATGCACAAAACCTCTAATTTCACTAACTTTATCTGCAAAAACTTTAGTGAACTTAGAAATCAAATGAACCATTCCACTGATATTAGTGGCCCCAACACTTTGGCTTTCTTCTAAGGCTACAGGATGTTTCCCCCAGGTCTTATTACTATACCAAAATCTGCCTGATGCCACCATCCGAACACATTGATTCCCTTCTTAGCCACATAAACTTTCCCTTTGATAACCTTGGCAGAAAATCCGATGTCCATACAAAAATAGCCCACCAAATCTATTCTGCTCCCCTCAAAGGCTCTGGTAATCACATCCGGGGGGTGTGGGGTAATAACACTTGATCACTCCACATCTCATTAAACTTGGTGATATCATTAATGATAATCCTTGCTCCAGAGTCCACCAACAAAGAAATGTTACGATTATTAACAGTAAAACAAACCAAACGATCATAATAACATTTGGAATTGGCATTATCCTCTATATTAATTATATCATCCGCAAGTACTAATTCTTCAACTTTGTTTTCCAAACATTGTAACTCATCCATGGTGTCATGACTCTGTACAACACGAACAGTTGTGCCTTTAGAAAACTGTGGTTTTTTAACAGTCCCTGGACATCTGCCCACTCTACATACTTTACTAAAATGACTCACTTTGTTACATTTCTAACATATTTGTGAAATAGCAGGACAGTTCTTAAAACTGGAAACATGGAAAGCAGAACCACAACTAAAACAAACAGATTTGGTATTGCTCACCCCTTTGAGTGCCAGTGCACCTCCTGACTGTTGTTGAGACGCTGTACCCTGCTATGGCCTTGATGGACTACTGCTAACTGCTGAGTGCCATCATCAAACAATTTGGCATCCTACCTAGAAGACACTATGGCCCTCATTATGACACTGGTGGTAAATCCCACTTACCTCCACGCTGACTGCTGCCAACTTACCGCTGCCGAGGCGGATATCCGTTCACCATATTATGACACACATATACCAATCTGTCACTATTCAGCCACAGACACAATTCCGCCACACCAAAGGTCAGTGATAACGTGGCGGTATCAAAACCCACACCATTACGCCAACAGAACAACGCCTACCACATTATGACCCATGAATCACCACGGCGGACAGTCAACGGCGGTAAACCATTGGCATTACATACCACTGCGCTCAAAATACACACACACAAACAAAACAAGATGACATTGGTCAATTTAAATAACACATACCTGACACCCATACACACACCACACCCACAGACCCACACTACTATAAAACACACACCCACATTACCCACAACCCTTTACGACTACAAAACATTGTCATGAGACAGACACCAAGACCACAGATGAAACCAGAGCCACACACTATACGTACCTATACACCATCCACACACCCCGCATCACACACCCCAACACATCACCCTACACACCCTCACCTACACACTTCACACAACACCCATGGCACCACAAAGACACCCCCGATTCACAGAGGGGGAGCTAAGGGTCATGGTGGAGGAAATCATCAGGGTAGAGCCACAGCTATTTGGAGCACAGGTGCAGCAGATATTGCTAGCTAGGAAGATGGAGCTATGGCAGAGAATCGTGGACAGGGTAAATGCCGTGGGACAGCACCCAAGAACTAGGGATGGCATCCATTGCAGCAAGACACCAACGTGCTGTACAGAGGACTGGCGGCGGACCCCCACCTCTTCCCCTACAACTAACAGCATGGGAGGAGCAAGTCTTGGCAATCATGCATCCTGAGGGTCTGGCTGGAGTAGGAAGAGGGCTAGACTCTAGTAAGTGAACTCTCTACTACTACTAGCCCCTTACCTGCATGTTATCACATACCCTCACCCTCAATCCCATCACTCCACTACATCCCACACACTCCACCATCACATCTCATTTATCCCAATGCCAATCCCTTCATGCCATACCATTGCATGAACACCACTCACAGCCTTGCATGGACACCTATCACTAAAGCATGCACTCTAGAGAGAATCAGCTATCCCACCATATACCAACTTACACAAGTGAAATCTGCCAGGGCAAATACAACCAAAGAGGGCAAGCCACGGATGCTCAATATGTCGGACACACAAACAATAACACATCATTTACATCCTCGCAGGTACCCCAGCCAATGTCAGTGGAGAGGAGGTGCCAGCAATATCCAGTCCTCCAACAGAAGAGGCCCACAGTGATGACAGCAACTCTGGTCTTCAGGATCTGGATGACCAACCTGACCCATCAGGGACCCCTGGACAGCCGGTTACCCAGGCCCAGTCACACACCACCACAGAGCCTCCCCGTTCAGGAAATACCACCACAACACCCTCCCAGCGTACCCATACCTCTGTCCCCAGGACACGTTAATCAGCAGTGTGTCCACCAGGGCACACCTCACCCCCAAGACAATGAGGGACCTGGGTCAGTGGCAGTGGGCACACGATTCATGGGACAGAGGCACAGGCCACCAGGGACAATGTGAGGACTGCAGTGTGCCAGGGAGAGGACAGGCCCAGGGAACCAACTCTCCAGGAGGCACTTGTAGAGATCCTGGGAGCATATCATCATTCCCAGGACACGATGGGCCAGATCCAGGACAATGTGCAGGAGAACAGGCGGCTGCAGGAGGGACAGTACCAGGGGATCAGGGAGGACTTGCAGGCCATCAACAACACCCTGATCTCCAGAGCAGGGGTGCTGGCAGACATGGCCAATATTATGAGGGAGGCAGTCACACAACAGAGGGCCCCTGCCACTAGCCAGATATTTGAGCAGCCTTCTACCTCCGCTGCTGCTAGTGGCAAGGAGGCCCTGCCACAGGACCAACAGGCCACCAGCACCCGTCCCCATGCAGAAGGTGAACCACCCCACAAACGTTCCCTGCGATCCAGACAGAAGCCAGAGACACTTGCCAAGACCCCCACCAGGAAATGAGACTCTCCTGATTGTCACCCTTGTGTCCCACCCTGCCACCCTGTCCACCTTGAGCTGCCATTGCTCCCCTTCTTATGTCCCTTAGACAATGCACCTGTGCTACAAACAGACTGGAACAATACCCTAGACTTTCCTCCATCATCACCCCATCCCATTGCACTTGCCCCTCAATATTTTAGCAGTTCAATAAACACCCTTGGAAAAAAAAAGTTTGGAGCGTGTCAAAGTTTTAAAGTATGCAATCATTAAAACAGGTACAAACATTGCAATTCAACAGTACAAAAAATGAGCATAGGTGTATGACCTGTAGCTGCCTGCAGTGATCACACCAGGAGCATATGTGAGGTCACCAACATCTGTAAAATGAATTGCCAAAGGGTACATTAAGTGGGCATAGAAGTGGGAAATAACAGCATGCCAGTGCCACAGAAATTCCAAAAAATGTAACTGAAATGTGAAGTAACACTGTCTTTTCTGTGTGTCATTGGAAGTATTGTCTGATGACTGATGTTCTGTTGTCCTCATCCTCATCCTCATCCTCTGCCTCCTCACCCTCACTGTCCACAGGGTCCACTGCTGCCACACGTGCACCTCCAGCCTCCTCCTCTTGCAGAAAAGGCACATGGCATCTCAGGCCAAGGTTGTTCAACATGCAGCATACCAATATTATCTGGCAGACCTTCTTCGGTGAGTAGCACAGGGATCCGCCTGTTAGATGGAGGAACCTGAACCTGGCCTTCAGGAGGCTAAAGGTCCTTTCTATTATCCTTCTGGTTCACCCAGGGGCCTCATTATAATGTTCTTCTGCCCTTGTCCTGGCATTCCTCACAGGGGTCAGCAGCCATGATAGGTTGGGGTAACCAGAGTCACCTGCAATATTCAGGGACAACGCTTAGCCACAAACAATCCCATATGGCCCACACCATACCCATACACCAACATATACTGGGTGGGGATCAGGGCTCACCTATTAGCCACACCCTGTGCCTCTGTAGTTGGGACATCACATTTGGGATGCTGCTATTCCTCAGGACAAAGGCATCATGCACCGACCCAGGATACTTAGCATTGACGTGGGAGATGAACTGGTCTGCCAAGCACACCATCTGTACATTCATAGAGTGGAAACTCTTTTGATTTCTGAATACCTGTTCATTTTGACAGGGAGGACAATTGCAATTTGTGTTCCATCAATCGCCCCAGTTATGTTGGGGATATGTCCCATTGCATAGAACTCGGCTTTCACTGTGGCCAAATCTTCAACCTGGGGAAATACAATGTAGCTGCACATGTGTTTAATCACGGCAGACAACACTCTGATCAGCACTATTGACAACATTGGCTGTGACATTCCTGTTGCCAAGCCCACTGTCACTTGGAAAGAATCAATTGCCCGGAAATTGAGCATTGATAGAACTGGCACAAGAGGGGGGATCCCAGTTTGGTGACGGATAGCAGATATCATGTCAGGCTCCATTGGGCACACAGCTCTGTGATTGTGGCCCTGTCTAGTCTATAGGCGACGATGATATGCCTGTTCTCCATTGTTGCCAAGTCCACCAGGCATCTGTGCAAGGCTGTGTGTCTCCATCTCCTATTCATCTGCAGCAGTAGCAATCTATGAGGCAAAAGAGTGAGGTGCCGGTCACAAACTGAACAAAAGGGCTACAACAGAACTTTGCATGCTGTTAACTTGTAATGGGTAAGTGGGAATTGTCCCGTATGTCCAAATTTCACCAGTGACGCAGCAAATATCCAGGGCCTGCCCCCCCCCCCACGAAATGGCATCCTCCTGTCCTGTGTGGAGTGACAGGCGAAAGTGAGGTAATACCACTGACGATGTGCGCTGTTTCAGAAGGTGGCCAGAAACCACTGTGCAACTCCCCATTGGATAACATTGGGCCCTATGGCTTACAGTGGCCAATGGTGATCTATGCCAGAGGTGACGGTATGCACAGCTGCTGACGTGACCGCCATTTTCTATCTCATCCCTCACGTGCTACATGATCTTCAACAGGACAGGACCTACACTGCATGTGCTGCTGTGACCTGTGTCTGGAACCTTCCATGGTCCATGTGTCTGAGGAAAGGGCCCCAGCCTTCACTTCGGAGAGACTGGTGGATGGGGTCCTACCCCAGTATGGACTGCTGTATGGGCCTCCAGGTGAGTACACTGTGGGCATGATGCACGTGGCATGAATGCATGGAGTTGTGTGTGAAGGCCTCGTGTAAGGGGGTAGGTGGATATCCTCTGGGCAGCGTATTGGTTGTGTGCTGGGCCATGTGTGTGGAAATGGTGATGTGAAGGGGTATGGTGGGCCATAAGTGTAACAGGCAGGCTCTGTTTGACTAATACTATTTTCCTGTGTGTATTTCCTCTGCAGGTCAGTGCCTATCAAAAGAAGGGTATATGGTGTGCCATCACGAAGGAGGTGCGAACCCTGGGGGTCTACAGCAGATGGAGCACCCACTGTTGGAAACAGTGGAAGGACCTGAGACGCTGAGAAGATGGCGGTGGCCCAGCTGGGGATGGCCTTCCAATGAGGAAGGGGTGCCCGTCTAACCCTGACCCCCCTGATGGCCTGGATACTGGCAGTGGCCTATCCAGAGCTGGATGGGCGCTTGAAGGCATCACAGCAGCCACAAGGGGGTGACTACAGTGCCCATCATTACAACTGATGCATGGTAGGGTGGTATCCGGGTGGGGGATGTGTGTCAGTGGGTACCCCTAGGCCAGGCCTGGCATTGCAGTGTAGGTCCCCAGGTGGCTAGGGTTCTGAAGGGATAATCCTGCTACTTAGCTCTTAGGCATCCACTACTGGTCAGGGCTGCGTGGGTCCCAGGTGTGCTGCATTTGCCGCTGTGTGCCCCTCCCCATGCCTTGGTTGTTAGCAATATCACTTGTAGTGCAATGAATAGTGCGTAGGCCTGTTACCTGTGTGTGAGGGTGCTGTGTACGCCAACGGTGGTGTTGGTGCAACCATTGACCAAGTGTATCCTTTGTCTATTCCCCTCCCTTATTGTTTTGTCACCCTGTCCTTATGTGCATTAGCATCAACTGGTGGAGGATCAGTGGCACCAGTGACGGAGGGAGCTGCATCCCACAGGACCCAGGAGGCAGAGTCCACTAACGCAGAGGGCACCAGTGGGACAGAGGGCGAGCAGAGCACCATGGCGGAGACAGGAGGGGACACTTCTGACACAGATACCTCCTCCGATGAAAGCTTCCTGGTGGTGGCGGGCACCTCTGTGACCACCCCAGCTACAGGTACAGCCACCACCCCCATACCAGCACTGCCCTCCCAGCAGCCCCTCATCGAGTTGCCCGGGTGGGCGGGCGGGCATCTCCTTCGCCCCAGGCACCTCAGGCCCTGCCCCAGTGAGCCCTGAGTGAGGAGGCTATTGACCTCCTGAGATCCATCTCTGTAGGGCAGTCAACCATTGTGAATGCCATCCAGGAGCTGGCAGCCCGGATGCAACAGACTAATGCATTCCTGGAGGGCATTCACACTGGTTTGGTGGACCAACAGAGATTGATCCAGGCTCTGGCCTCCTCTCTGATGGCAGCCATTGTCCCTGTTTCCACCCTCCGACTTCCTCCTCCCAATCCCATTCTCCTCAACCCCAACCTATCCCAAGCACACAGGCAGATGAGCATGCACATAAGGCAACACACAAGAGTGGTACAGGCAAACACAAGTACCACACTTCATCCCACAGGCACTCACACAAACACCATCCAGATGCAGACATACCAACATGCACTATTTCCACTGTCACCCCTCCTCCTCCTTCTCCACTTCCTTCCCAGTTCCGTTCACACTCACACCTGCATGCACTACATCACCATCCACTACCAGCATCACCACCACACCAAGCAGAACACACACCTCACTGGCATACACCTCCACAACAGCCACTCAAATGTCCCCAGTGTCTTTTCCCACTGTGTCTTTCCTCCTCTCCTACGGTACACAAACGCAAGCACTCAGACAACCAACAGCCATCCACCTCACAACAGCATCCAGCCCATGCACCTGCACCCAAAATCAGCAGACAGACACCTCCAACAACCACACCCTCTTCCTCCACTCCCAAACCTTCTCCCTCTTCCCGCCTCAATGTCCCTAAAAAAAATTTCTTATCCACCATTGACCTCTTCCCTACCCTTCTACCGTTCTGTACATCTGGCCAGGGTGGGAAGAACACAGCCAAGTACCTCAGCCACCCAGTCCACGGACCCTGTCCTCACCACACCCACTTGTGGTGGAAAAGTATCCAGGACACATGTCCTGAGGGTGAAGGAGCCTGCACCAGGTAGCCTCAAGGGAAAGGAGCCTGCCCCAGCTGCAGGAAAGAGCAAGGAGCCTGCCCAAGCTGGTACTAGGAAGACAAAGAAGCCTGCCCCAGCTGCTGCCAGGAAGACAAAGGAGCCTGCCCCAGCTGCCAGGAACACAAAGGAGCCTGCCCCAGCTGCCAGAAAGGCTAAGGAGCCTGCCCCAGCTGCCAGGAAGAGTAAGGAGCCAGCACCAGCAGGTAGGAAGAGCAAGGGGCCTGGGGCAGGAACTGTGATGGAGCCCTCACCACCAACCATGGTTGTGCAGCCATCCGAGGTTGCAGGAGATGGGCAGGAGCCTCCCTCCAACAACAGCAGCAGCACCACCTCCAGTGAGCAGCCGTACGAGGTTTCAGGGGATGTGCAGGAGCCTACCCCCACCAGCAGCAGCACCACCACCTCCAGTGAGCAGCCATCTGAGGTTTCAGGGGATGGGCAGGAGCCTCCCCCCACCAGCAGCAGTACCATCACCTCCACTGAGCAGCCGTCCGAGGTTGCAGGGGATGGGCAGGAGCCTCCCCCCACCAGCAGCAGCACCACTGAGCAGCCGTCACTGCCGGCAGACGGTATGTAATCCTGCCTCCATGGGCTGCTATGTGGCCTGCCGTCTACAAAGCCAGTGGGTATGACACCCACTTGAGAGACTGTGACCTTGCACTCCCCAGGATCAAGAGCACAGGACACAATACCCCCTCCAGAACCAGTGGGTAAGTCACCCACCTAACCCAGACTCCCCAGTCACCCACCTAACCCACACTCCCCCGGAACAAGAGCACAGGGCACAATGCCCCCTCCAGAACCAGTGGGTAAGACACCCACCTAACCCAGACTCCCCAGGATTAAGAGCACAGGGCACGATGCCCCCTCCAGAACCAGTGGACAAGTCGCCCACCTAACTCAGACTACCCAGGATCAAGAGCACAGGGCATGCTTCCCCCTCCAGAACCAGTGGGCATGTCACCCACTTGAGAGACTGTGGCCTTGCACTCCCCAGGAACAAGCACAGGGCATGTTGCCCCCTCCAGAGCAAGTGGGCAAGTCACCCACTTGAGAGACTGTGGCCTTGCACTCCCCAGGACCAACCACAGGGCATGTTGCCCCCTCCAGAACCAGTGGTCTTGTCATCTTCCGGCTGAGGTGCCCCCTATCTCCCGTCCCCCTGAAGTGCCTGCCTATTTCCCAAATTATGCCCCTGCAGTGTTCTCTCTGTGTTGAGGCAGGTGCCATGTGTGGCCTTGGACTTTGGCCTGTGGCCATGTGGCCTATGTACATTGCAGACTGGGCTGGGTCCCTTTTTGTGTACATATGTTTATATCTATTATCGTGCCTCACTTATTTATCTTGATGTTTTGCTCTCATTAGTTAACTTTTTCAAAATCGTTTTGTCCTTGCATTATTCATCAAAGGTACGGGGTAAAAATGTTTTAGTAATGGAGCTGATTGAGTGTATGGTGTTGGGGGGGTGCGTGTGTGTGTCACTGTTGTTTTCCTCCCTTCCTCCCTTGTGTGCTAGACGGCTGTACTCACCATCGTCGTCTTCGCCGGCGTTGGTGTTCGTGGTGGAGCAGCACGTAGAAAATCATGTGGAAGACATGCAGCTCGGGCTCCATGGCGGCGTGGTTGTTCCCTGTGTCTCCAATGGTGAGTCCTTTCCCTCCTGAGGTCTGTTTCCATTAGTCTTTTGATGTCGTTAGTACTGCCCTGGAAAAGATGGCGGATGGTCTTGTCATAATATGGTGGGCGGAACATTGACTTCCGCCTGGCTGTAAGTGGCTACCACTGTGGTGTCTGTTGTTTCTGCCCTGGAGGTCGGTGTGGTGCATTGGCTGTCTACCAGAGATCTTTCCGCCATGGTCATAATTTGGCGGTAATTACCGCCAGCCTGTTGGCGGTATTACCGCCACTTTAACACCAACCACCAGGGTTGTAATGAGGGCCTGTGTTGTTAGCATTATCAACTCCTTCATCTAGCAATGGGATCCTTACAAGCTAATAAATGCTGTCAGATTTTCTTAGAATTGTATCACGCTACTAATTGATATCTTATTAGTTGTTACATAAAGATTTCAAAATCACAATAAAAATCCAGCACTTTCAATGCTGTGATGAACAAATCAATAGATTCAGAAGGATCTTGTACTCTTGTAAAATGTTTATGTCTACATCCCAAAAGGTTAACTTTACCATCAAAATGAGTTTACAACTGTTTAATAGCACTCTGACACTCATCCAATTCTTCATCTTCTCTAGGATTAACCTCAGGTAGCTTTTAATTTCTGACCATCAATTGCATCTAAGCATTAGACGATCTGATCCAAATATGCCATTTCAATGGGGGTTCCCCAGTTTCTTGCAAGAAGGGAGCTGGTGGAGTAACAGATTGCATACCTTTAAACCACAATGTGTACAAAGGAGAGAAGAAATAAGAAAAATAGGATACAACACTAATTGCACTGGGTGTTCTACTTATACACAATTAGCAGATGATGTGGGATATATAAGATACTAACAGGTACCAGCATTGACATCTAATAGTGTGCTTTTAGCTATAGCCACATTGCCACTTTTCAATTCAACAAGTATGCCGATCGCTGCAGAAGAAATCCAGACTAACATTTGCAGAAACAGTTTTGAAGACAAAGAAATGTGCCAATTGCTGTCATGGCTTTCCAGATTGGAAGATAAAATTTAAAAGCATTGTGTTGGAAATGGCCTTTCTGCAGGGTCACCCCCAGACTTTTTGCCTTCCTCCTTCTCTTTTTCTGACCTCTTTTTTGCTGGCTTTAGGACTCTGCGAACTTTATCACTGCTAATCAGTACCAAAATGCATATGCTCTCTCCTTAAAACATGGTGACATTGGCTCGTACACAATTGGCGTATTCAATTTACTTGTAAGTCCCTAGTCAAGTGCACTACATGTGCCCAGGACCTGTAAATTAAATGCTACTAGTGGGCTGCAGCACTGGTTGTGCCACCCACATAAGTAGCCCCCTAACCATGTCTCAGGCCTGCCTCTGCAGTGCCTGTGTGTGCAGTTTCACTGCCACTTCGAATTGGCATTCAAAAGTACTTGAGAAGCATTAAACTCCCTTTTTTCTACATATGTCACCCCTAAGGTAGGCCCTAGGTAGCCCATAGGGCAGGGTGCTATGTAGGTAAAAGGCAGGACATGAACATGTGTGTTCTATATGTCCTGGTAGTGTAAAATTCCTAAATTCGTTTTTAAGCTGCTGTGAGACCTGCTCCTTTCATAGGATTACCTTAGGGCTACCCTCATATACTGTTTGAGGGGTAGATCCTGATCTGAAAGGAGTAGCCAGGTCATATTTAGTATGGCTAGAATGGTGATACAAAATCCTCCTTAATAGTGATGTTAGATTTTATATTACTATTTTAGGAATGCTACTTTTAGAAAGTGAGCATTTCTCTACACTTAGGGCCAGATGTATGATTCTGGCCCATTGCGATTCGGTAATTGCGATTTTTAAGAAATCGCTATTACCGAATCGCAAAGGGCCATGTATCACATTTGCGAATCGGTAATAGCGATTTCTTAAAAATCGCAAATGCAATTACCGAATCGCAAATTGCGATACTGGCCCTGTTGGCCCATAGCTGCAAATTTTTTGCATTTCCTAAATTGTGATTTCAGAACCAGAAATCGCAATTTGGGAAATGCAAAAGGCCAGGGTGCTGGGGGCCTAAGGCCCCCTCTCCTGCACCCCAATTTTTTTTTTTCACCATGTAAAGTACACACATGCCAAAAGGGCATGTGTGCTTTACATATTACATTTAAAAATGCAGTTTTACTGCATTTTTAAATTTTGCACCAGGTTACCACCTGGTTGCAGACAATGGTATTTTGCATGTGCAAAATACCATTCTGCGAAAAATCGCAATTTGCAATTTTTTGCAGAATTGTCTTGCGACCTGGATTTTGCGAATCTCAAAATGCGATTCGCAAAATCCAGGTCGCAACGCAAAAAATCGCAATTTTTGCGATTTCTATTTTGTGGTCTGCGAATGCCTTTGATGCATTGCAGACCACGATTTTGCACTCACAAACGGCCGATTTCGCCGTTTGTGAGTGCAAAATATTTTGATGCGTCTGGCCCTTAAATCCTTCTGTGCCTTCCAATCCACGTCTGGTTAGGTTTAGTTGACAGCTTCCTTGTGCATTCACTCAGACACCCCCAAACACAGGACGCTGAGTCGCACTTGCAAACATCTGCATATTGAATGGGTCTTCCTGGGCTGGGAGGGTGGAGGGCCTGACACTTACATGTCAAAGGACAGTAGTCTGTCCTCACACAAAGGACTGCCACACCCCTACTCGGACCCTGGCAGTCAGGATGGAACTGAAAGGGGACATTGTGCACCTCTAAGCCACTCTTTGAATTCCCCCCACTTCAAAGGCACATTTGGGTATTTAAGCAGGGTCTTAGACACTTCTGAGGTAGACACCCTACCTTACAGACACTTCCTGGAGAAGAGAACCTGAACTAGAACTTGCAACCTGCCAAGACGAACTGCCTGGATGCCCAAAGGACTCACCTGACTGCTTTCTGAGAAGGGCTGCTGTCTTGCTGTTGCCCTGCTGCCTGGCTGCTCTCTGGCTGTGCTGAGAAGTGCTCTCCAAGGGCTTGGATAGAGCTTGTCTCCTGTTCCCTGAACTCTCAGGACCAAAAAACGTCATTCCTGAAAGAAGAAATCCCTGTGTGTAGAAAATTGGTGCACAGACTGCCAGAAACTAGACACAGCCTACATCGCGGTGAGAAAATCACCACATGCTGAACCGGAAAGACGCAGTCTGACATCCCAAGGAGAAGATGGATGCAGCGCCAGCGTAGTGACCGGAAATTCGATGCACAGCACACTGGATCAATGCACAGCCGAGCCGCAATGACGCTGCCCAACTTCCTGAGAGGAATCGACACAGCGCCTGCCGTGCAGTAGAATTTTCCATGCAACGCCCACCGGATCGAGGTAGCTCCTGTGACTTCGTCCTGCCAGCGCCGTATTTCAACGCATCATCCCCTGGGAGTCTGAAAACCACGCAACCCAAAGATTACCCAATGCCCGAGCACCAGAAATCGAGGCACAGCCTTCCCTGCATGGAAAATAAACGATGCATCACCGTGTGCTGCCCAAGAAATCGACGCACACCTCCCTGTTTTCCACGCATCTTCTCCTCTGCAGTTCCTTGCGGAGATTTTGAACACAAACCAGTTTCTTTGTGCTTGCAAGAGACATTTGTTGCTTTTAAGAGACTAAAGACACTTTATATAATTTTTACGTGATATTTCAACATATACTTATTGCTTTTTAATGGTTTTGACCTGCATCTTACCAGATAAATATTATATATTTTTCTAAACACTGTGTGGTGTATTTTTGTGGTGTTCTACTGTGTTATTGCATGATTAATTGCACAAATACTTTATACATTACCTTCTAAGTTAAGCCTGACTGCTCAGTGTCAAGCTACCAGAGGGTGGGCGCAGGATAATTTGGATTGTGTGTGACTTACCCCGACTAGAGTGAGAGTCCTTACTTGAACAGGGGATACCCTAACTGCCAACCAAAGACACCATTTCTAACACTGAACACTGATGATCAGGGGTGAGGATAGGACTTGTATTTGTACAGTGACATACAGTAGCTAAGTGTTCACTACCTACCCACAGTTAAAGGTTATTACGAGTTGTTTTTTTTCTGCTCCTTTTATCTCTCTATTTGGTCATTTTTTTCCAAATTTGAATCCTACCTCTCCTTCATAAACTTGGAACTTTGTGTTGTGCCTGTGATACCTTAGTACAACTTGGAAATGAATTCCAGCTTCATAGAAGACTACGACGAGTCACATATAGTCCCCATTGTATCCCTCACCAAGGCTGAGCTGAGGGAGCTTTGCAAAGAGAGGGGCCTGACTGTGTCAAAGAAATCCACTAAGCAGGAACTGCAGGATGCCTTTGTAGCCTTTGAGGAAGCACACCGGGAAGAGGAACAGGCAGTAAAGGATCAAAGGGGTGATGGCCCTGAGAAGGATGTTGAGGAGGAGGAGAAAAATGACTTAGCAGTGGCTCCAGAGGAGAAAATGGAACCCACAGAGAGTGAGTCCCCAACTGGATCATATGCGGGAAGCAGTTTCTCCTCCTATGCCCTGTCCCCTGAGGATCTAAGGGAGTGACAGGCTGAGAGGGACCTGATGCTGCAGCTAGACCAACTGGCTGCAGAGGAGAGAAGAGCTGAGGTTGACAAAGCCCTGGCAGAGGAGAGAAGAACTGAGGCTGAGAGGGCTTTGGCAGAAAGAAAAATGGCTCATGAACTGAGTCTGAAGGAACTGGACTTAAAAGCACAGCAAGTAGAGTCCAGTAGTGGCAGCAAAACTACAATGTCCAGTGCTGAGAAAGAGAACAACCTACCTAGAGATTTGGTACCAGACTTCAGATGGGGGAGCACATAGACAAGTGGTTTGAGCTGTATGAGGTCACCCTAGTAGCGCACAGGATCCCTGAGGAAGATTGGGGGGCTGTCCTATGGGGCATATACCTGGAAATGGGAGGGATGCCCTTCTGGCCCTAGATGGCAGAGACTGATTGAGTTATCCAACCATGAAGGAGACCCTTGCCAAGAGATATGGCTTCACCCCAGAGGAGTGCAGGTTGAGATTCAGGGGCAGTAGGAAACTGCCTCACCAGTCATGGGGGATTTTGTAGGACACTTTTGTAAGGCACTGGGTGGCTGGGTGAAGGGTAGCATGGTAAACACTTTTGAGGGGCTGTACAATTTGATGGCCAGAGAGCACATGTTCAGTCACTGTTTTCCAGAGCGACGCCAGCACTTGGTTGATTGTAAGTTCTCTGATCCCAGGGAACTTGCAAAGGATGCAGACCACCGGGTGAGTACCAGAGTGTCTGAAAAGGCATTTGGGAGTGATCCTAAGGAGAGTTGTTTAGGTTCCCCTCAACAGAGTGGGGGGAGGTACACAGTGACCCACAAAGGTTCCATAATGGTAAGGGGTAAAAGGGTCCCATGTCCCTTCTAAAGGTAGGAGGAGAGGTAGGGGAGGGCAGAGGCTCAGGAAACCCTATTCCCAACCCCAGTGCTTGGACTATTCCCACAGGGGACCCAAGCAGGGTAACCTAGTGTGCACAGAGAGACCGTCCCCTGATATGAGGTCCCCAGTGTCAGGTGAGCTGAGAGGGGTGACCCCTAAGGGCCCCTGGACATTTCAGTTGTCTGGCAGTACCACTCCTCAGAGGAGGGCACAGAAGTCCAGAGGGAGGGGCAAGGTGAAGAAGGACTCACCCTTGTCCCCTGTTCAGCCTCAGGGTACAGACCCTGGGCTCAGTGACCAGTATCAGGGTATCACCCCTGAACTGGTGAGAATGGAGAAGGGGTGCAAGCCCCTTGGGGCTACTGCCCCCCATACTGAGATGCCTCAGGAGCCCCTTGGGAGCTCCCTGCCAGCCCCCCAGCTGGAGGAGAAGCTTATCTAAAGGCCCCACTCAGGGTCTCCACTTAGCAGTGGATGGTCTGGGGCCTGGCTCTTGACAATGACAGCTTTCCAAGGCATCTTTTGGTTACTGTCCTTGTGGACAGAGTTTTCCCTGCGTTGGGGACAGAAGTCAGACCCAAGGGGTGGAACAGGACACATCACGTTGTTGGCCATGGTGGTACTGTCTGCTTCTGTGAGCAAATTAAAGTTAGGAGCTTCACAGATGGAGCCCTCAGATGAGGAGAAGGGTTCCCCATGGGTCCGTTCAGTGGCCCCAGAGAGTATGGACAGGGGAGCCTCACTGAGTTCAGACAGGCGTAGAACTGGCAAGTGCCCCTGCAGTAGTAGGCCATTGTCCAAGTTCTATCGCCTTAAGGAGGGAAGTCCATCAGAGTGTTGATTAGCCTACCCTGGCTTTTGGCTGGAAGGGGGATATGTTGGAAATGGCCTTTCTGCAGGGTCACCCCCAAACATTTTTGCCTTCCTCCTTCTCTTTTTTTTACCTCATTTTTGCTGGATTTAGAACTCTGCGCACTTTACCACTGCTAATCAGTGCTAAAATGCATATGCTCTCTCCTTAAAACATGGTGACATTGGCTCATACCCAAATGGCCTTTTTAATTTACTTGTAAGTCCCTAGTCAAGTGCACTACATGTGCCCAGGGCCTGTAAATTAAAAGCTACTAGTGGGCTGCAGCACTGGTTGTGCCACCCACATAAGTAGCCCCCTAACCATGTCTCAAGCCTGCCTCTGCAGTGCTGTGTGTGCAGTTTCACTGCCACTTCGACTTGGCATTTAAAAGTAATTGGCAAGCATTAAACTCCCCTTTTTCTACATATAAGTCACCCCTAAGGCAGACTCTAGGTAGCCCATAGGGCGGGGTGCTATGTATGGAAAATGCAGGACATGAACATGTGTTCTATATTACCTGGTAGTGTAAAACTCCTAAATGTGTTTTTACACTTCTGTGAGGCCTGCTCCTATCATAGAATAGCAATAGGGCTACCTTTATATGTTGTTTGAGGGGTAGATCCTGATCTGAAAGGAGTAGCCAGGTCATATTCAGTATGGCCAGAATGGTGATACAAAATCCTGCTTAATGGTGAAGTTGGATTTTATATTACTATTTTAGAAATGCTACTTTTAGAAAGTGAGCATTTCTCAACACTTCAATCCTTCTGTGCCTTCCAATCCACATCTGGCTGGTTTAGTTGACAGCTCCCTTGTGCATTCACTCAGACAACCCCAAACATAGGATGCTCAGTCACACTTGCATACATCTGCATATTGAATGGGTCTTCCTGGGCTGGGAGAGTGGAGGGCCTGACACTTATATGTCAAAGGGCAGTAGCCTGCCCTCACACAAAGGACTGCCACACCCCCTACTGGGACCCTGGCAGACAGGATGGAACTGAACAGGGGACCTTGTGCACTTCTAAGCCACTCTTTGAAGTCTCCCCCACTTCAAAAGGCACATTTGGGTATTTAAGCAGGGTCTCTGACCCTACCAACTTAGACACTTGCATAATGTGGTGCAAGGAGTTACACCCCAAACCGGAACGACTCAGCCCGACTTCGCAAGGAGAAGATCGACGCAGCACCAGAATAGCCACCAGAAATTCGACGCACGGCCCTCCAGATCGACCCATAGCCGAGCTAGAACGACTCAGCGCGACTTTCTGAGAGGAATCAATGCAGCGCCTGCCGTGCGGTCGAATTTTCCAAGCAATGCCCACCGGATCGACGCAGCCCCTGTGACTTCGCATCTGATAACCCTGCAACCCGAAGAGGACCCAAGTCTGAGCATTCGAAATCTACTCAAAGCCTTCCCTGCGTGGAAAATAAACAACGCATCGCTGTGTGCGGCCCGAGAAATCGACGCACACCTCGCTGTTTTCCATGCATCTCCTCTTCTGTGGTTCCTTGTGGAGATTTTGAACGCAAACCAGGTATGTTGTGCTTGCAAGAGACATTTTTTGCTTTTAAGAGACTAAAGACACTTTATATGATTTTTACAGTGATATTTTAACATGTACTTATTGCATCTTAATCGTTTTGACCTGCATCTTACTAGATAAACCAACCAAAGACCCCATTTCTAACAAATGGCAATCACTGTTTTAATGTACTAGATCAACACGTTAATATCTGAACTGAAAGCATGTCAATCGCTGTTTTGATGTTATAGATTTACACTTTAATATTTGAACTGAGAGCGCGCCAGTCGCTGTAGAACAAAGTCATTGTATTCTGACGCAAAGCAATAGGTGGCGCTATGTTATATCAAATAAAATTGATGCCGCTCCTGATTTCTTCTATTCTAGAATGTCTTCATCAGCTAACACTTAAACCTTAGCAGGAAGATGCGCTTAGTGAAAAAAATGGGCCTGGGCAAATACAGTTTAACTGGAACATGAGCTGAGATGTTAAGTACGCTCTGGGGCAGATGAACGAGCACCAGCTGGGAGACACACTCAAAACAATCAGTGTGCACGCTGAGGCAAACGCCACAGGGTCGCATGAAATGACTAACCAATGACGCACGGGGCTAACGTGCTTGAGCTCAAGTCACTGAAAACAGCTTCTCAGAAACAGCACTAACAATACCAAATTATCATTGCTCACTGCGGCATACAAAAAATAACAATACAGTTACCATGGAATGGATGGATACTCTTCTATCAAACACTATTCAAATTGCAGGGAACAAATTAATTCTCATCCATGAAAATGGTCTCCTGGACTCTAGAAAAGGTAGACCACACAAACCCCTTCTCTCCAAGCAGGGTCCTTCACTGCGGCTTGTCACCAAAATTGTAGTGATGAGGTCACAGACACACAAATGGTAAACCATCAAAGGATTATTGTAAAAAGAGTAGGATACAACAAGAGCTCAGAAGACAGCACCAATAACCAATCACTTCTCAGGCTGTCTCTCACTCATATCCTTTACAAAACATTCCTATGTCAGAACCTAGATTATGACAACACTCTATAAAGATAAAGGCACACTCCCCATTAACCTAGCTACATACAAGCCAACTATACCACAGGCCTAACGGGTTCTCCATTGAACTTAACAAAGGCCTGGCATCCAGGTTGGGCCCCCCACCTGTTAAATATGTAGAAAGAGGCCAAATACGTGGGACAACTCCCACTGGACAAACAACAAGCAACAATAGATCCACCAGGAGGGTAAACCCCCCAACTGATATCTCTCTTAAATGCAGAAATTCAAGTTCTGAACAAAATACTGTCCAATGGACCTAGACAAGTAATTACATCCCTGATCCACCCAGATCAATCAGACTTCATGTATGACAGGGGAAACAGGCTCAACCTCAGGAGATGTTTGGAGATATGGCAGGCGCAGCAGTTAGCAGGGTGTCCACAATTGTCTTGGCGATGGAGGCCTCAATTCCATTAGACACCCTAGAATGTACTGGAGAGATTAGGGTTCAGCCCCAACTTTATCGGATGGATTCACCTCCTCCACCGAGGTATGATGGACCGAGTCAGAGTAAATGGGGTGACAATGTGTGCATTGATACTGCATCACAGTACTAGCAGGGGTGCACATCTCCCTGTTGATCTTTCCCTTAGCTCTTGAGCCACTTGCAGTGTGGGTCAGGACTGATCCCTTCATATGTGGAGTTGACTGAGAGGAGTCTTGGGAAGAGTATATCTCTTTATACGCAGATGACTTTCTGTTCAACATCACAGACCCCCCTGACCATTTCCAGAATAATGCAGATCCTCAGAATTTTCAAAACATTCTCAGGGTATACGATCAACTAGCACAAGTCACTGATGCACTTGAGCACAGGCTCCAGACCGAACCTCCAGGGGAGTGTACCCATGCCTGTGGTTGAGGATGGGTTTAAACATTTGGGACTATATATCACAAAAGATACCCAATTGTTCTACAGAAAAAGCCTGACCCCTACCGTAGAAAGCTTTGCGCATAATGTTCAGCATTAGCAAACTTTGCCACTCTCCCTACTAGGTAGAGTGGTGATGTTCAAAATGATGGCACTGTCGAGGATGGTCTGCACCATACAGAATACCCCCTATCTGGTTTCTAACATGTTTTCCCTCAGGACAGAGGCCACACTCAGACTCTTCCTCTGGGACAATGTCCCACTACACATAGCTCTACAGAAATTGACATGTGGCGTATACAATGGGAGTATAGGCCTGCCTGACATACAAAAATACTATTAGGCTATGCAACTCACAGTAATTAATTACAGGACATTTGCGACTTGGGATCAGCTGTTCATGCAGCTAGAAAGACTGACCTGGGGTCGGGAGGGCTATGAAAGGGTGCTCTACAAGACCAGGACAGCACAGAAACTACCTATACACACCAGATTAGTAGTCCATATATGGAAGGTGGCCACCCTCTATCTGGGATGGACGGGCCGAATGACTGAAATTACCGCCCAGTGTTCGAATCACGTGCTGTCAAAGATGCTGAACCAATATCAGTTTGTGAAGTTAGAAAGTTATAAATATATCCAGCTGGAACATGCTCTTGCTACACGCATACCAAGGGTTGCGATACTTCAAGCATGCTTCCCGCTGGAGGACCTCCTACTATCTTAACCGTTATGTAAAGGGGCTATTAAGTTAATTTATAGGAAACTGATAAACAATACCCCCAATACTCTACAACAGCTCAAAGCTAAATGGGAATAATAGCTGGAAGACTTTGAGGAAGGGGAGTGGTAAGAGGCCTTGTGAATATTCAGAGATGTTGCCATTACGTCAGGGTTTTGACTAGTGCAGCTCTGCATACTTCACCGTTCTTACTACTTCCGCACTGCCCTCCATGCCACGGGCAGATGCCCTACTGAGACCTCCCTGGGGGGATGTGGTAGGGAGGGAACCCTCCTTCCTGTGTTGTGGAGCTGCACCACAGTACAAATATAATGGAGAGCACTTAGGGACATAATAAAAGGGGCCTTATACCGGACACAGCTAAATGCTGCTTATTGAACATCTGGGGAGATGATCCCCACCTAGATATATCAAACTAAGGTTGACCCTAGGCATTGGAGTTGCAAAACAGAACATAGCACAAAAGCGTGGATGAGGTGTGGGGGGGTGGACATGATTGGAAGAATGATATGGAGTGGTGCATGGTGGTCGAAAAGACAATCTATCAAAGAAGGAGATGCCCCAAGAAATGAGAAAATATATGGTCTCCTTGGCAGGACTACAGAGGGTTTGTGGGCGAGAGAGGGGAGCCCAAAACCACCACAAGGATAGAGGGTACATTAGGCCCTCATTTGAACACTGGCGGTAAGAACCGCCTACCACCGCGGTGCACCTTATTTTAAATACGGCTCACACATGGTGGCGTTAGGGGGACACCACTTTTCATAAATCTGGGCCTAATTGTCAGCTATATAATTTATTTAATTGGCGTATACATCGAAATGAAACAAATCAAAACAAAAACACAATATCCACATCAATATAATTTACACTTATATATTGTATTTTACAAAATAAGAGCAAAGACGGTGTCTCCTCTCTGTCCTCCTTCTACAGTTTATTTAAGCATTTAACCATCTTCTTCCATTGTGATCTTTACCAAGTTGCATGAATCGCCTGTTTTGACCCCGAATAAAGCTAAAGGGACAGGAACATACATTTTTCGGGCAGTCAATAATAAACCCACTTGTTTCTCAGAATAGCTCAGCAAGGATATTTTGCCTCTTAAATCTTCATTGTCCAGTTTAGCCAGCGGCGGAATCACAAAATCTCTTTATTCCTTCACTTAGGGGTCAGATTCATAACAATGTTCTCTCAAGAAGGTATGTTTTTTGCTTGTAGTACTCCTGGCTCACTCCTGAATTTCAGAAGTAAACCAGGAATACTCTTGGCTTACTCCTCTCAGTGAACACCTAGGTCAAAAAACATAGGCCTACATTTGAACATTGACAGTAAGAACAACCTACTGCCGTGGTGACAGCCTCCACCATACCACCACGGCGGCCACCATCCGTCTGTCAGATTATGAGCACTGCCTGACTTCCACCACATAAAAACGTAACAGCAGGCATAATAAAGATATGACATCACCATATCGGAAAGACTGTGGCATTAACTCAATCAGTTCAGAGCAGTAGATTATGACCCTCATTTTAACCCTAGCAGTATTTCGACCGCCAGGGTTAGTGTGGCGGTAGTACCCCCAACAGGCTGGTGGTACATACCGCCACATTATGAAGCCAACCCGCCACTTCTGCACTCATACTGGCAAATCAGTATGAGCCGCCAGGCCAGAGATATCAATTTCCGACTCTGCGGCCCACAAAGTACCGTCGACGGCATTATGAGCCTGCCTACCACCATGGTTTCCATGGCATTAGCAATGCCATGAAAACCATGGTGGTAGGCCCTACCGGTGACAGGGAATTCCTTCCCTGTCACCGGTAGCCGGCCTCCCCACCACCCAACACACACCTGACACCCCCCACCCCCCTCTATCCAAACACCCATCCCCACCCCCCCAGATTCAAACACCCCCACCCCCTCTGATACATGCATTCATCCCCCCACCCCTCTTAATGCACACACACGCAGACACGCACCCACCAAACACCTGCCCCCACAACCACACACGCATTCACTCATTCACTGGCATACACGCATTCATCCAGACATACTAACACACATTCTTACACACAGGCACAATGACATGCTGACACGCACTCACTTCACCATTCTTACACTCATTCACTCAGACGCATACAACCAGGCATACAACACAACACACACAGACACCTTCACACACGCACTCACAAACTCAGATACAACCACACAACACCACCACCCCCTCCCCTGTTGGAATCCCGAGTTACCTTGGTCGAGGAGGTCTTCCGGCAGGGAACAGGAAGGAGCGCAGCTCTAGCCATCAGCACCCGCCAGCAGAACACCAACAGGACGTATTTCAGCTCAAAATACGTCTGGTGGTGTTCTACTGGCAGGGCGGTGCTGGTGTCTCATAGATTCCTTTGTGCCATTTTTACGCCCCCATAGCGCCGGAATGCCCCCCTTGCATACATTAAGCCTGGCACAGGCATAATGTGGTGCAAGGAGTTACAAATATGGCTCAGCGTTTTTGCCCTTCCAATGCCACATTAGCATCAAAAAAATGACGCTAATGTGGAGTTGGAATGGCCTTATAAATTTGGGCCTTAGTTTTTCAGAAATGCTATTGGATGTATTCCCCACAGCAAACAATTTAGTGTAAAATGTGTGCATACTAGATAGATGCAACACAACTGACAGTCAACTTTATGTCACAGATCGCTGTTCACAGAATTCTAAGCCTAGGCCTCTTCAGGTGCTGATACTTTCTTCAGCGATATTCAATCCTGGAAGGGGATCAATTCTGCAGAGCGACGAGCTAGCATTGAAAAGCACTCAAATACAGAGTGTCGGTAAGAAAATCTGTTTTAGGTCAATCATTGAATAATCCGGAGCATACAATTTGTCTCAAAGGAACAATAAAATTGCAAGATGTGGTAATATTATTTTTATTCGCAGAAGGGCCTGCAGCTACAACTGATGCACTTGGAAACATAACTTGATGTAAAACAGGTAACTGACTGTAAACATCGCAAGAATAAGCCAATGTGTTTAACAAAATATACGATAAATAAGAGCAGTTTTATGCAATTACAGACTGGACCAGGCGTTAAAGGAAATGCAATGGTATGGATGAGGTAGGATGTAGATACGAAGGGAAAATGTATGAATGGAAAAATGTATAATCCCCCCAAAGACTGTAAAACTATTACAAAAAAAATAATAATAATATTGTACAAATGTAGCGCTACATATGTTCACTTGCACGATCCATCTCTTCTCCGAATCTTGGAGGCTTTCACTTTGAAAGTGCACAAAAGCGTTACAAAGCAGTGCATCACCATCACTTTCATTAGAGCCCATTCACAATAAAGTAAAAATTGAGTACTACCGACCAGGCAAAGTCAAAATCACACACACCTATGTTTTGTAGTAAATGCGTTTTTTTTTTCTCCGAGAACAGGTGAAGATGGTGTCACGCAAGACAACAGAACTCCTGGTAACATATACAGCGTGAGCACAATGCAGAAAAGGCTTGGGAACTGTCTTACCACAGGCGTGTCTGGAAAATAAACACCATGCCATGCCCATGAAAACAACCCTATTGTTTCTGCACTGACTGCAGACAGACAAACATATGTTCCAGTATTTCCCTAGGCCTTGTTTGCTGGAACATACCCCTCTTCTGGTCCAGGTCCCGACCTCAAATCAACATTAGTCCAAATACTTGCCAAAATGAGGTGTTTCAAAAAGATATTCTGGTGCTCCAATGTTTTCATAAATGCCAGACCTTTAACTTCATTCTCGTTGGTAAAGGTTGCAAAAGTGTCAGTCCTTTAACTTCATTCCATGCAACAAACATACACAATGCATTAGAGCATATGCACCAAAGAAAGGAAACAGAAGGCACACTAACAGATATAAGGTGCTACCTAGTGGCGTGGCTTTTACAAAACACAAGGGAACCCAAGGATAAGGAGGGACAAAGGGAAATGATATGTTTAAGGGAACAGGGGTCCATAACTGGCAATGAAATAGACAATACACTGGGAACAAAAAAATAATCCCCAGGTGATCTTGAATTTTCAGTTCAAATCACATTTATTAAACTGTATCAAATTCAGAATAAATATTCAGGGGTGCCTCCCTGTAGTGCAAACAGAAATGTCAAAAGAAACACAGGCAGAAAAATGCATGATGCAATAAACAGTTCCAAGTCACAGCTTAAAAAACACTGCTACACCCTTTGCCAAATTATGATCAAAATCTGGTGTCAGAGTGCTTATGTATCAAAACAAGCACAGGCAGAAAATCGTGTGACGTAATAAACAATTCAAAGTCACAGCTTAACAAACACTGCTACACCCTTTGTCAAATTACGATAAAACTCCCATGTCAGAGTGCTTACAGTTGATGACGTTTTGATCCTATGTACATAAAAGCATCATCGTCAGAACAACCCATTGCTTGCCTGTGACGAAGGTAAATAATTCAATCAAAACCTATGAAATAACAAAAGAAGAAAAAAAGGGTGGGGGAAGGAGTGATAAAAGAAGGGGGGAGGTAAAAGGCGAGAGGAAGAATACATGATAATCAATAAAGAGAAAATTGAGAAGAAAATAGGAAGAAAATTAGAAGAAGTGATAAGTGCCACCAATTTGTGAAACATGCAGGGAAATCTCAATGCTGGGGTCTCAGTGTCAAGGCCAAATCATGCTCAATACTAAACTATAGTGTGTGGACACACAAAACAAGCATTTGCAATGCAAGAGGTCTCGCATTCCTCAGAGTTAGAGCTATTAGCAGTTGTAAACTCCCAACCGGACTTTTCTTGCCTCATTAAATGAAAAAAAAAACTAACGCGATTGCGCAGCTAAAATGGAAATGGAAATAGAAACAGGCATCGGGATCGATGTCATGCAAAGCGCTCGACTTCTGCCACGCGTGATCGCGCTGCAAAAAAAGAGAAAAAGTAGTCCACAAACCGGACGGAAAACAGTGAGCCTCGTATGTTTTCAGTACTTGGTCGCTGCGCTCGAGGAGGGCTAACAACCGGAAAAGGCATGATGTATGCATGCCTTCCACTAATGAAAGCAAGCAAATTTTAAAAGGCAAGCCCACGAACCAATGAAAGACACTGACGTGACATGGGTGGGGCTCCGAGCCCTTTTCTAACTACTACAGCATCTCGCAAGCGATACACATGCTAGCGTATGCTATCGCAGGCTCGACCCTAAAAATGTGGGCTATATACGTTATAAGAAGTAATGTAATTCATCTACATGTCAAATAGCACAGAGCAAATCCTCCATCAATGTTGAGAGCGATGCACAGGAGAATAAATAACCCTTAAATAGGTGACATTGGAGAACTGTAAGTGAAAACAAAGATACTAAAATAAAGTGGCAATTGACAAATCTGCCCAATTACATGACAAGAATTAGAGTGAAAACCATACCTAATTGATAGTCAACATAAGTGCACAATATAATACAGAATGACCAAGGCACTCAGAGGAGCAAAGTTCCGCAAAGTTTGTAGGAGAAGGTATCCCTGGTCGTATGAGTCCAGAAGCGGAGAAAAAAGCGCTGATTCCGAGTTAGTGTTGAGTGATGTCTTTATTCTTTGACAAAGTTTGTCGTAGGTAAGTTGTGTCTTGCAGAAAAACAGCCAACACGTGTTTCGTCACACAAGTGACTTTATCAAGGCTGCAAAACAGTAATAAGTACAGAATGGTATGTACAGTTGTAAAGGAAATCCTACTTTCAATTAGTGAAAAGTGTACGAGACTAGATTGTGCCCGTAATCCGCTTATTCTGTAGATGTGTGAGCATGCACACGTTAGTGAGGAGAAAGTGAAAGGCATGGCAAGCCACGTGATCTCGTGTGTTGTCAGTTAGTTCCGCAGTGAGAAACAGAAGAAATGAGCGTGAATTAAACACCGGAGAGTGAATTAAACACCGGAGAGTGTCCTGTGCTGATTACGTAAAAATGGAAGTGCATCTGAGGAAAAGAACATAAGACACAAGTATTGCGTAGTATACATGAGAAGACGCTAGATGTTAGAAAAAAAGAGGAGAAACCCACAGACGCCTCCAATCTAGGGAGAGACAGAGATGCATTATGTAGCGCAATGGAAAGAGGAACGTGATAAGAGTGAGTACTCCTATTAACATACCTGGGCCCGTCCGGCCAAGGAAAGTGAGACCGCAAATGGTAAGTAGGAAGGTAGTAGGTATGTGTTGAGCCTGGCAAGGTCAATGTTTAGTCTTCAAGCGATCGAAGAAAGAGACGAGGAAGCCCTGATAAGCCTCCCAACAACATCCTAAAAAGTGAGAAAGTCTGAGGTGAAAAACATTAAAAAGTGCAGCCAAAAGCCGGGGGAACAGGGGGCCTGACAGAAAAGTGCTAACTGGTATTACAGACTATGGATCCTAACGAACGAGGGTTAATGGGCAGTGCTAATTGGCTGAAATTATAGGAGTTAGAAAGTGCGAGGGGGCATGGGTCTCGTGTGTCGGACGATGTGTCCGATACTGGTACTTAAGTTAACAGAAAAAGGTTGTGAGGCCCGTCTATTGCTATCCCAAACTGTTTGAGGCACATAAATAAGTGAGCGAGGCTGCCCGCACCCGGGTATACGAACTGGGTATCGGTTCACTGTATACATGTAACAAGTATATCGCGTTGGAAACGTGAAACCAGCTTAAGGCTGTAGATTTAGGGCACAGTACGTAGAACAGGCAGCAGGGATAGAAACAAGTTACTGGGGGCAAAGGTTCCGTAAATTGGACGTAATGTCCGATTAAAGTATGTCGAGTTACCTGAGTCGACGTGCAAGGCCCACCGATCCGTCCGTAGAAACGCGTCTGGGATCTAACCGGCCCGCGCGTGTTTAAGAGCCAGTCAATTGCAGCAACATAGAGAGAGGACTAAGCTGTTGATCAGCTGCAAGTGGAAGACGTGTGAGTAAGGAGAAAGAGGCGGACATTTTAAAAAGGTGAATTGAGAGTTTAAGAAAGGCGAAAAAGACTGGAAAAAAATGACCGAGAGGCATGGGTACTCCAATGAAACCCAGTAAACCTGAGTGGTTTGGAAGAGAGGAAAGATGAGCAAAAGACAAGCATGCTGTTGTGAGTGAGTGGTGGAATGCGATACAGCAGACAGTGGGATGGGTATATACAGGTATCAGGAAACAGAATGAAAGAGTAAACAGAGCTGCATACGTCACTAAATGTCAGAGTTACGTCCACGTGCGGAGCATGTAACCTTAGAGACATATACCTTACAGTGTAGGTTGAACATAGTGAGAGCCAAATCAAACCAAGTGCTGGTAAGATCGTAGAGGAAGCAATAGATAGACTTAGTAGCATATACTGTTTGAGTAAAGTTACCAACCTGTTATCCTTGCTGCACTCCGCATGAACAATATGGATTGCAACCCCCTATTTTAACTGTACTAATTTTGATTCTGTCAAACAGTATATGCTACTAAGTCTATATATTGCTTCCTCTACGATCTTACCAGCACTTGGTTTGTTTTGGCTCTCACTATGTTCAACCTACACTGTAAGGTATATGTCTCTAAGGTTACATGCTCCGCACGTGGACGTAACTCTGACATTTAGTGACGTATGCAGCTCTGTTTACTCTTTCATTCTGTTTCCTGATACCTGTATATACCCATCCCACTGTCTGCTGTATCGCATTCCACCACTCACTCACAACAACATGCTTGTCTTTTGCTCATCTTTCCTCTCTTCCAAACCACTCAGGTTTACTGGGTTTCATTGGAGTACCCATGCCTCTCGGTCATTTTTTTCCAGTCTTTTTCGACTTTCTTAAACTCTCAATTCACCTTTTTAAAATGGCCGCCTCTTTCTCCTTACTCACACGTCTTCCACTTGCAGCTGATCAACAGCTTAGTCCTCTCTCTATGTTGCTGCAATTGACTGGCTCTTAAACACGCGCGGGCCGGTTAGACTCCAGACGCGTTTCTACGGACGGATCGGTGGGCCTTGCAAGTCGACTCAGGTAACTCGACATACTTTAATCGGACATTACGTCCAATTTACGGAACCTTTGCCCCCAGTAACTTGTTTCTATCCCTGCTGCCTGTTCTACGTACTGTGCCCTAAATCTACAGCCTTAAGCTGGTTTCACGTTTCCAACGCGATATACTTCTTACATGTATACAGTGAACCGATACCCAGTTCGTATACCCGGGTGCGGGCAGCCTCGCTCACTTATTTATGTGCCTCAAACAGTTTGGGATAGCAATAGACGGGCCTCACAACCTTTTTCTGTTAACTTAAGTACCAGTATCGGACACATCGTCCGACACACGAGACCCATGCCCCCTCGCACTTTCTAACTCCTTTAATTTCAGCCAATTAGCACTGCCCATTAACCCTCGTTCGTTAGGATCCATAGTCTGTAATACCAGTTAGCACTTTTCTGTCAGGCCCCCTGTTCCCCCGGCTTTTGGCTGCACTTTTTAATGTTTTTCACCTCAGACTTTCTCACTTTTTAGGATGTTGTTGGGAGGCTTATCAGGGCTTCCTCGTCTCTTTCTTCGATCGCTTGAAGACTAAACATTGACCTTGCCAGGCTCAACACATACCTACTACCTTCCTACTTACCATTTGCGGTCTCACTTTCCTTGGCCGGACGGGCCCAGGTATGTTAATAGGAGTACTCACTCTTATCACGTTCCTCTTTCCATTGCGCTACATAATGCATCTCTGTCTCTCCCTAGATTGGAGGCGTCTGTGGGTTTCTCCTCTTTTTTTCTAACATCTAGCGTCTTCTCATGTATACTACGCAGTACTTGTGTGTTATGTTCTTTTCCTCAGATGCACTTCCATTTTTACGTAATCAGCACAGGACACTCTCCGGTGTTTAATTCACTCTCCGGTGTTTAATTCACGCTCATTTCTTCTGTTTCTCACTGCGGAACTAACTGCCAACACACGAGATCACGTGGCTTGCCATGCCTTTCACTTTCTCCTCACTAACGTGTGCATGCTCACACATCTACAGAATAAGCGGATTACGGGCACAATCTAGTCTCGTACACTTTTCACTAATTGAAAGTAGGATTTCCTTTACAACTGTACATACCATTCTGTACTTATTACTGTTTTGCAGCCTTGATAAAGTCACTTGTGTGACGAAACACGTGTTGGCTGTTTTTCTGCAAGACACAACTTACCTACGACAAACTTTGTCAAAGAATAAAGACATCACTCAACACTAACTCGGAATCAGCGCTTTTTTCTCCGCTTCTGGACTCATACGACCAGGGATACCTTCTCCTACAAACTTTGCGGAACTTTGCTCCTCTGAGTGCCTTGGTCATTCTGTATTAATTGTCATTGTGTATCTCGATACATAACTCTTAGTGCCTATTGGGTAGTTGGGCACTAGACCAGCATGGCACCAGTCTCTCATATCGTCTGACTTCGTTGTTTACTACTAATTGTAACGCTACGGAGGTGCGGCATCTGGACCGCCACTACCCTTGTATGTTAAGTGCACAATATCACCAGGGGTTCGTGGCCAAATGCTCCAGAACACTAATGTCAGATCATACCCAATTATACACTGATGAACATATTAAGAAACTATTAGAGGGTCAATCTCTTTTTTCCAGTACGTCTGAGACATCTCTACCAGTTACCTCGAGTTCGACAGAGCACCTGGAAAAATGTAAGAAGAAATATATTAAACTACAACTTATGATTTGCGTGCTTACGGAATATCTTAAAGCAAATATCATTCCACGTGGCTTACAAGTTATAGTTATGCCTGGGGTATTTATGGAGGACAGAAAATACAACCAAAGTTTTAGTTACGTTAGCACCACCTGCTCACGGCACTGAATGGTGCTTGGTATTAAGACAGCAATAGAACATTCTAAGAAATTGACAGAGGAGATCACTGACTTGGAAAAACAAAATAAAGAATCAAGGGCCAGATGTAGCACGCCGTTTGCATGGCGCAAACTGCGAAAAACGCAGTTTGCGCCATGCAAACGGCCTCCCGCGATGCACATTCCCAAATTGCGAGTCGGTACCGACTCACAATTTGGGAATGCGACTCGCAAATAGGAAGGGGTGTTCCCTTCCTATTTGCGACTCGCATCGCAATTCAGAGTTGCTTTGTGACCGCGAATGCGGTCGCAAACAACTCGCAGTTACCACCAGTGTCACACTGGTGGTAACACATTCGCAAAAGTGAATGTCGACATAAATATTTTTTCAGAGCAGGCAGGGGTCCTATGGACCACTGCCTACTCTGAAAAAAACGAAACCAAATGGTTTCGGATTTATTTTCATTTTGCAACTCGTTTTCCTTTAAGGAAAACGGGCTGCAAAATGAAAAAAAAAACTGCTTTATTTAAAAAGCAGTCACAGACGTGGAGGTCTGCTGACTACAGCAGGCCACCATCCCTGTGAGTGCAGGGACTCGCTATGGGGTCGCAAAATGCGACCCACCTCATGAATATTGATGAGGTGGGTCTTTGCGACCCCATAGCGAGTCGCAGAAGGTGTCTGAGACACCATTCTGCATCCGTTTTTGCGACTTGCAAATTGCGAGTCACTCAGACTCGCAATTTGCAAGTCGCAAAAATTGGATTTTGCTACATCTGGCCCCAAGTACGCTACCTGATGACAAAATCCTACTTGAGAAGATTGAAAAAACTATTAACGAATTCATGAGGGTAGAGCAGGAGAAAAAGTCAAAAAAGATAAAAGGAATTAAGGGCCATATGTACGAACACATTTTCCCATAGACACAGAATGGGCAAAACTGCTTGCTACATCTGGCCCTAAATCATTAAGAGCTATCACTTTCTAAGTTAGGATTTTTATATAAATAGAAATTCCTGGAACCCTAATTTTAAATGCACTGGGGTTATATTTGATAAACAGAGTAGACTGATCACCTTAACACACTCCTCAACAGAATCATCAGATAACTCGGACACCAGTGAAGGCACAGCACCTTTAATGTTCCATCCGGAACCTGCTTTTTTAGGGCGAGGACAATCCAGACCCCCCACAAGAGGGAGGGGGCAAGGCCAGTGGTGGTTCAGTACACCAGGTGAAAGTCAAACAAGGCAGAAACATTACCAGTAGGGACAACAGTAGATATTCCTTATGTACCTACACAGATACATACTGAGACTACACAAACCATCCCTACCTTTAACCTCTCAACACATTTTCTATCGGAAACTGAGATTTCATTACTAAGTAAGCATTGAACCTGGCCCTTTTTGCAGGGTCATCCCCAAACGTTTTTCCTCCTTCTTCCTATTTTGTCTGACCAGGTATTGTTGGCTTGAGGACTGTGGGCACGTTACCACTGCTAACCAGTGCTAAAGTTCATATGGTCTATGTGTAAATTGTATTGATGATTGGTTTATCCATAATTGGCATATTTGATTTACTAGTAAGTCCCTAGTAAAGTGCACTAGAGGTGCTCAGGGCCTGAAAATCAAATGATACTAGTGGGCTTGCAGCACTGATTGTGCCACCCACATCAGTAGCCCTGTAAACATGGCTCAGACCTGCCACTGCAGTGTCTGTGTGTGCTGTTTTAAACTGCTAACTTAAGCCCAAACCTTCCCTTGTTGTACATATAAGGCACCCCTAAGACAGGCCCTAGGTAGGCCATGGGTAGGGTGCAGTGTATTTAAAAGGTAGGACATGTACTGGTGTGTTTTATATGTCCTGATTGTGAACTACAGCCAAATTTGTTTTTCACTACTGCAAGGCCTATCTCTCCCATAGGTGAACATGGGACTGCCTTTAAATGTCTTTGAAGTGTAGTTTCCCATTGGGAGCAGATGGAGATATGGAGTTTGAGGTCTCTGAAATCACAATTTAAAAATACATCTGTTGGTAAAGTTGGTTTTTAGATTGTCAGTTTGAAAATGCCACTTTTAGAAAGTGGGCATTTTCTGGCTTAAACATTCTGTGCCTCTGGCTGCTTCTGGAATCCACGTCTCGGTCAGACTGACAGTTGGGCTGTTTGCGAATTCCCTCTAGACAGTAGCACAAAGGGAGCTGAGTAGTGTCCTGAATATCCTGAAGAGTTTCCTGGGCTAGAATGGGGAAGGAGGAGCTGACACCTGCATCTGAAAGGGCTGTGCCTGTCCTCACACAATTCAGTCTCTGACCCTCTGATGTGGACTGGGGCAAGGCCTGGGCAATGCAGGATCTTGTCAACAGCAGAGACTTTCCTTTGAAGTTTGCCTACTTCAAAGGCAGAAATGGGTGTAAGTAGTGGACCCCAAACCACAGACTTTTAAAACTCTTCTAGGTCAAGCGGAACCTCTGCCAAGGAGAAGAGCTGGAGGAGTAGTACTGCTCCTTTGCTCTGTGTGCTTTGCTGGGTTGGCCTGCAGTTCATGCTTCTGCCTTTGAAAGGACAAAGACTGGACTTTGTGGTGTATCCTGCTTGTGAAGTTTCTCCAAGGGCTTGGACTGAGCTTACCTCCAGTTAAGAAGTCTCAGGGACAGCAAAGACTTCACCTACCATCCTCTGAGTTGACCTGCTGTGGACCACTACTCGCCAGGTGGGGCTTATTCAAATTTCTGGGTTCTATGGAGTGAAAGCTGGTAGAAAACCAAGAAAAACCAAGGGCACCAACGCCGGACGACACCCAAACTGACATTGCTGCCCAACCCCACGAGGCCACCTGCAACTGAAGCCGTGGTCCCCGCTGGAGTGTAATGACCCCAACTGACATGACACGCCTGATGCCGCCACAGCCCCACTGATGTCCCATAACTTCATGAGTCCCGAGTGCCATGTCGCCGACATCCATGACGCCCAACTCCGCCGCAGTACCGGGTGCAGGTCGGCCCCCCACGTCTTGACCCGGTGGACATCAACCCTGCCGGAGCATAAGAAACCGACGCTTCGCACCAACGCCGCCTCATCTCCACTGCTCTGCAGCAAGGACCAGACGCTTTGTACTGACATCTCCCGCTCCACTGCTCTGCAGCACTGCAGCTGATGCCGCACAGGTTCCAGTGATGCCTCACTTCTCTGACTCCCTGCACCGGTTTGTTTCCTCACTTTCAAAAGGTACTCTACCTCAGGGTCCGTGCGACTCCATGACCGGCACCATTGGTGTCAGATTGTTGGGAACGGCTCCGTCACGACACCCTGATAATACCAAATTAAAGCATTTGTGTTTCGAGGTGCTATATTTAAGTTTAATCTTTGAAAATGTATAACTTTGCTTGTGCATGTTGGAGCTTTCTTGTTTATGTCTTGTTTTAATCATAGAAATATTGGCTATTATTATAGACTGGTGTTGAGTCATTTTGTGGTGTTTTCACTATGTTACTGTGTGTGATTGTACAAATATTTTACACATTACCTCTGAGATAAGCCTGACAGCTTGTGCCATAGGACTTATCTGAGCTGTTTATCTCCCTTACCCTGACTAGAGTGAGGGTCCCAGCTTGGACAGAGTGCAAACTGACTGCCAACCAGAGACCCCATTTCTAACAGCAATTCCCCACAGTACTCCCTTAGCTGTTGGATTTGCAAGTTGAACTTTTCGGCTTTTTTAGGAAAACAAGACTTCATACATTTTTTCTGAACAATCCATACACTCCCTCTAGTGAATATACTGACTTTCGTCCTCCCTCCACATTCTCATCACCTAAATCTAGCCTGCCACCAGAGGTACGCACCTTCAAAAGACTGGTGCTCCTGGATATTTCTACTCTCCAGCATCAGAGAATATTCATCCCATATAATATGTCCTTGTCTGAGAAACAGGCTTACAGTGACCTTAAGTCTAACATTACATTGGTTTTCAAACCAGCAGACAAAGGGATGGGATTGTGATACAAAATACAGACCAATACATACAAGATTGTGTGACAGATCTCTAACACTCAGCATTATTTAAGGCTTAGTAAGAATTTCACCAAAGACATCCATAAAATAATTAGGCCCTTATTTATACTTTTTGGTGCAAAACTGCCCTAAAGCAGTTTTGCACCAAAACGTTTAGCACAGGCTTGCACCATTTCTGTGCACCAGCCGGGCACCATATTTATGGAATGGCGCAAGCCGGTGCAAAGGGTAGCCTAGAGTAAAAGAAAAAAATACTTTAGTCGGGTGGGGCTGGCAGTATAGAAGAAGGGGGTTTAGCACCAAAAAATGACTTTAGGCAGGTTAGAGTAAAAAAATCATGACTCTAACCAGATTAGGGTCATTTTATGGTGCTAAACCTACCATGCCACATGACTCCTGCTTTAGAAAAGGCAGGAGTCATGCCCACCACCCCAATGGCCCCTGAGCATGGCCATTGCACCCTGCGCCATGTATGGGGGCCCATTACAGGGCCCCCTATGGCACTTTAAAAAATAAAATGCAATACTTACCTGTACTTATCTGTACTTACCTGGGATGGGGTCCTGCATCCTCCGCAGTTCCTCTGGTGTGGGTGGGGGGTGCCCCTGAGGCCTGGGGAGGACACCTGTGGGCTTATTTCATGGTGTTCCTCCATGGAAATAGTCCCACAGGTCCCCTAACGTCTGCCCTGACCCAGGAGTTAAAAATCGGGGCAAAGCAAGCTTTGCACCATTTTTTGACCCCTCCTCCCTCCCGTGCACCATTTTTGCATGGGAGTATAAATATGGAATTAAGGCCATAGAGTCATTTTTTGCACGGGAACGCCTACCTTGCATCTCATTAAGGCAAGGTAGGTTTCCACTTCCAAAAAATGACTTTAACTCCATAAAATTGGTGCTAGACGGTTCTAGCACCAAAGTATAAATATGGAGTTAGTTTTGCACCGAATTAGAGTAAAAACAAATGACACTAATTCGGTGCAAACAGAGTATAAATATGCCCCTTAGTACTTTACCAGGTAAGGGCCTGGAGGCTGGTTTCATTAGTAAGAATGAACATTCCTATTTGAACCTAAAGAACCCAGGGACACCAGTAATTTACACACTACCTAAGATACACAAAAATCAAACATTACCATCAGGTAGACCTATACTTTTAGGGTGTAGCTCAATAATCAAACCCATTGGCCGGTATATTGCTTTGTTTATTAAAGACTTTGGGCAAGATGTAGTAAGACAAATATTTGTGAGTCGGAAATAGCGACTCCTTGCGATTCGCTATTTCCGACTCGCAAAACGAGATGCATGAAAATATTGCAAAACCAAATTGCGATTCGGTGCGGAGTCACACCGCAATTTGCAAACTTGCAATTTGCGAAATCGCTATTTGCGAGGTCACAAATTGCACAAGGGTGTGGTCCGGAGTCGCAATTTGCGGCTGGGCAGCAAATTGCACTCAGGTGCAAAACAAATTGTTAAAAACACACTTCCTGGTTCTGAGTGATGACATCAGAACCAGGAAGTACCCCCATGGAACAGGGAGGAGCCTACCCAGCACAAACTGCAGAGTCACACCCAGCTGAGAGGAGCTACCACAGCCATGGCAGCTCAGGACAAGGAGACACCCACTGCTGAGAGGAAGAGGAAACTAAAGTTTTCTGAAAATGAGTTTGAGGTCCTAACAGAGGAGTGCTGCCTGCACCATGATGTCTTGTTTGGTAAGGCAGCAATGAGTGTCCCTGACACCCAAAAGAAGACAATCTGGCAGGACATCCTTTCCAAGATAAATGCTATTGGAGTCAGCCATCGCACAATTGATGAGGTCCCCAAAAAGTGGTACGACCTCCGGTCCAGGACCAAGGAAAGGGTGACCGAGCGGATGAGGGAGATGCATGGCACTGGAGGAGGACCATCAACAGTACCTCCCCCTGCAGCCATAGAGACCATGGTGGAGACCACTCTAGAGCCGGAGGCTGTAATCGGAATTGGAGACCTTGACAGTTCTGTTCCGGGAACATCCAAAAGTAAGTACCAAAAATCACTTATTTACACCACTCAATGCACCATGCACACAACCACAGTACACATAAGCATGCATTCTCCAGATTTGCTCCATGCCTATATTGCAACCTATAGAACAATGCATTATGTGCAATGTAGTACAGTAGTCCAACTTTTGAGAAATATTTATTCTGAGACATCAAACATATGTGAGGCACTGACAGTGTATCCCCACAGGTCTCCCACAAGGACCCACCAACAACCCTACTGTGCAGTGAGATGAACCAGCCACCAACACAGCAGACGAGGCAGCCACTGTAACTGCTGGGGAGTGCATGACTACACCACCCGTCCAACATGCACGAGAGAACACCGATGAGACTGATCTGTATCTTGAGCTTGAGGCAGGCAACATGACACCGGGGACACTGATGAGTGGGAGTTGGCCACATAGGTCAGCTTGGTCTGTGCGGAGACGGCAACGCCCAATACAGTCAGCCAGTGACGAGGATGTCACCAGCGAACAATTTCTAGGACTGGAGTCATCTTTACTGCAAAGTCACCGGCTGCAAAATAAACACATGCGGGTTATGAATAGGAACCTGCACAGACTGCAGCAGACACTCTCCCAGGGCTTTGCCAATGTGGACAACCAATTCACTGCCATGAACACCAACATGGCAAACCTCACAATCTCCATCAGTGACTTGGTCAGAGAAATGGTTGGCAGATAGGGCACATGCAAGGCGCAGAGAGCGCAAAACTGCTGCCCGTTTGGACCGACTGAGTTTATCAATTGGGCGCCTTGCAACCACAACGACCTGCCTGTCAACGCGCACAGTTAATTTACAGGTAGAACTTGGCCATTTTGCTGGTGATGTGGCAAGAGGACTAGGGTGTAACAGCCATGCAGTGGACCTGATAGAGACAAGCCAGGCAGCAAGGGGCATTGGTGATACCCCTCAGGATAGCGAGGAGATCTCCAGCATCAGCAGTTTATCTGCCTCTGATGCACGGATCCTGCGGATTAGCAGTGCCCTGCAAGGATCTGGGGACCAACCTGGATTGGGCCATGGTGGCCGTAGTCGCAGAAAACTGCGCACACAGGCCCTGCGCTAGCAGGCCTGAGACAGGTTTTGAAAGTCTACTTCAGTGGGTGGCGCAAGCAGCGC
This sequence comes from Pleurodeles waltl, assembly GCF_031143425.1. Taxonomy (NCBI): domain Eukaryota; kingdom Metazoa; phylum Chordata; class Amphibia; order Caudata; family Salamandridae; genus Pleurodeles; species Pleurodeles waltl. Next base: position 1,657,343,465 of record NC_090444.1, on the reverse strand, counting down.
TGCAGGCCCACTAGTAGTATTTAATTTACAGGCCCTGGGTATAGAGATACCACTGTACAAGGGACTTATAGGTAAATTAAATATGCCAATTAGGTATAAGCCAATCATACCAACTTTAGATGGGAGAGCACCTGCACTTTAGCACTGGTCAGCAGTGATAAAGTGCTCAGAGTCCTAGAGCCAACAGCGAGAGGTCAGAAAAACCAGGAGGAAGGAGGCAAAAAGACTGGGGATGAACCTGCGTATGGCCAAAAGTCCAACACAACCCCCTACCAGCCAAAAGCCAGGGGAGAACAATCAATACCTTGATGCACCTCCCTGATTGGGGCGATAGAACAAGGACCCAGGCCCACAACAGCAGGGGCATGTTCCAGTTCTACGCCTTCCTGATTCCACTTGGATCTCTCTGTCAATGCTTCCCAGGCAGCCTAGACCAACCCACGGGGGTTCTCTAGCTGCCAATGGCCAGAACCAGGCCCCAGGCCATCTAGGAGCCTCTGGTCTCTGAAACCATAACAAGTGGGGGGCGGTAGCCCCAGGCGCAAAGCAACCTGTCTCCACTCCACTTCCAATCAGTTCAGGGGCTCTACCCTGCCACTGATCCACCAACCTAGGGTCCACAACAATAGGTTCTACAGGGGCTAGAGGCGAGGCTCTCCTCCTTCTACCCCTCCGTCTAGGATCCCGCCCTCCTCTCCTAGGAGGGGTATCACCAGAATCCACACTTGCCAGGGTGCTGGGTACAGCAGCCCTGCACAACTCTCTCGCCAGCCCAGGATCACTACCTGGCGACTGACCACCCAACCTAGGGACGACACCCTTGGGTTGCACCGGGGTCCGGGGAGGGCTTCCCCCTCCCTGAACCCCACTTCCAGAGTCCTGCGTCTCCCCACCTCGGGAGAAGCCACCAGAAGTTTCACACGGGGAGGTGAGCTCACTAACCGCCCCCCCAACCAGGTCAGAGTTTACCCCCTGAACCTGTCTATCTAGTCCAGGGACGACACCATTAGACTGGACCATTGCCCAGTGATCCAGGACTTCCTTGGGAGCACACCTACCCCCTACCAGATCAGAGCTTACCCCCTGAATCTAGCAATCCAACCCAGAGTCACTACCCTGCGGTTGAACCACTGCCTGGCACACCAGGACTTCCTTGGGAGTACACCTACTCCCCATCAGGTCAGAGTTTACCTCCTGAACCTGATCATCCAACCCAGAGTCACCACCCTGCGGTTGAATCATTGTCTGGTGCACCAGGACTTCCAGGGGGGCACACCTACCCCCACCGGGGAAACACCTTCCCCAAGGGCCACACAAGAGTCTGGCTGGTGCAGGTCTCCTGACCTCTGCCCATCTGACAGAGTCTGGATTCCCCCAGCCCAGAAATGGTCTCACCAAGGTCATTCCTGGGGGCTCTGCTCTCAGAGCGGACCCCTGACCCTCCAGGTTCTCCACTGGGGCCCGCAGCCCCCTCTCAACCCTATGCCTGGATTTCCACCTCCTCAGCTGTAGAGCGAGACTACCAGATACCAGGACCGGCAGAACGCTATCACCAGCCACCCACCCAAGTCCTAATGACAAAATGGGATCCTTCTGAACAGCTGGCCCTACGGCACAGGCTAGGCTCACCTCCTGGCGTTCACTCATGGAACCCTCCAGGACCTGGGACTGGAGCTCGGGTACCCTGGGCCTCAGCCCAACCCCATTCCCTCTCCTCTGAGACTGGACATGGGGTGCCTTACCCGCCCCAATACACTGAGACCTACCTGGGACACAAGCCTTTCCCACCACACCTGGTTGGGAAACACCTAGACCACTCTCATTAGGAACACCCCCTAATGCCACACCAGACCCTCTGGTACGCAACCAGAAGTCTGCCTCCTTTGCAAGCTCCCTGGGGTCAGAGAGCTCACACACTGACAAGTGTTGGCGTAACTCTGAAAAACAACAACGAAGCAGGTGCTCTCTGACAATCAGATTAAGCAGCCCTTCAAAATTGTTTACTGTGCTACCCTTCACCCATCCATCTAGTGTAATGCAGCAATCCTCCACAAACTCCTCCCAAGACTGGTGGGACAGTTTCTTACCACCCCTAAACCTTTTTCTGTATTCCTCAGGGGAAAAACCATACTTCACAATCAGTGCATTCTGTACAGTGGAGTACCCCTCCCTGTTACTCTCTTCTAGAGTCAGTAGGGCATCCCTCCCCTCCTCAGGAATAAAGCTCCATAGGCCAGTGGCCCCAATCCTTCTCAGGGATCCGGCGCTCTACCAGAGCCCTCTCATATTCCTTTAACCACTGACGTATGTCACCCCCCTCTTGGAACCTAGGTACCAGATCTATGGGTATGTGAGGAACATCTTTGCTACAGCACTGTACATTGCTGCCACCAATGGACTCCACCTGCAGCGCTGGTGAGTCCAGAACCTTCAGACTGCGCTCTAGAGCGAGTCTTTCTCTTGCAATGGCCCTCTCCGCCTCTGCCATCCTCTCCTGTACTAAGGCCTTCTCTACCTCAGCCCTTCTCTCCTCAACAGCCAGACGCGCTAACTGTAACTTCAGGTCCCTCTCTTCCCGGCTATCTTTTAGCTCATCAGGTGTCAAGGAATGAGAGGTGGCCCTGCTTCTTACACTGGACCCAGCAAGGGACACCCTATCACTGGGGCCTTCCCTGTCAACTGGCGTCCCCAACCGGTCATTCTCACCCTCCTGATCAGTCTCTCTACCACTCTCTAGGGATGAGGTCTGGGAGCCCTCCCATTGGGAACCCTCGCTACACTCAGGATCCTCTGGGTACCCCCTAAGCACACTCCCTCCCTGAGTATATGTCACAAACCTTTCAAAGAAATTCAGAGATCTCCTGAGGTCCCCTTCTACAGGCAGCCCTCTCTCTCTACAGAACCCCTCTAATTCCTCCTGCGTGTAAAACGGCAAGTCCTCTAAATCAAAGGTAAGCCCCATCTTGAAAAGGTACAAATAACTCAAATGTGACAACCACAAAACCCAAGCGTGAGAACTGAAAACAGGAAAAATGACCAAAGAGAGAAAGTTAAGAGAAGCCAAACATGTGATGGTCTAAACGTAATCCTTGTAGTGAAATAATGAGTCACAATGGTATTGTGCAAGCGCAAGTCCTATCCTCACCGCTGACGACCAATGTTAGAAATGGGGTTTCTGGTTGGCTAGGGTATGCACCTCAGCCAGGCAGAACTTACCCACTTTAGTCAGGGCAAGGGAGTTACACGTCCAAGATAACCCCTGCTCACCCCCTTGGTAGCTTGGCACGAGCAGTCAGGCTTAACCCAGAGGCAATGTGTAAAGCGTTTGCACAACACACACAACACATGTGACGCAATATACCCACCACAAAGGAAACACAACACCAGATTATATGAAAATATACTGTATTGTACACAAGGCAATTATCAGACCCAACATCACATATCAGTACTATCCTGCTACCTTAGCAGTTGTCAGACCGTTACACATTAGTTACTCTGCAACCTAGCAGTAGTCACACATAACACACAGGTTACTCAGTATTCTGCAACATAAGCAGTAGTCAGGAAAACACGTTATTACATCACAGCACTTGTCATAAGAATATCATAAAATGCCCATAGTAGGAACATTAGAAAACATATGGCAAGTTAGAAAAACATATTAGCAAGCATGTCCATAAAAGGAACATTTGCATACACATATGTAAAAACATCAAACGCAGGTAGGTAATATATGAATCAAACAAAAGTCTGTAGAAAGAACTTTGGATTGCAACTATATTGATCCTTTAAACAGTACCTGGTTGGATGAAGGCACCTCCAGTGCCTAGAAGGTGAACAATGGGGCCCCTGGCGCTCCTATGCGCAAAACGGGGGCCTCCCTTATATTCTGGGGTCAGAGGAGGGCGACATGCACCTCCTCTCTTTTATAGACAGGCCCCTCCGGGGACCGTGATTACTGGGGGCCCCCCAGGGCCTCAACCGGCCCTCACGAGGGGGGCCAAAGCCAGCAAAAACAACTTAGGGCAGGAGGGGGGCACCACGCACCCCCTCCGGTTTAATGACAGGCCCCTCCCGGGACCCGCGATCTCTGGGGGCCCCCCCGGACCTCCACTGGCCCTTCCACCAAGGCCCGTTTTACCTAACAGCAGAAAAGGAGCATCCTTCTCCTAACGCAGAGGCCAGGGGGCACTCCCCGCGCCTTCCCCTGGTCCTGCCGTGAAGCCACAAGAAGATCAGACCCCTCCTGGGGCCCGAGCAGACACTCGCCTGCACCCGATGCGGTGCCCGAGTGTTCTTCCAGCTTCCCGGGCCGCTGCGGTGATCTTATTTAAAGGGGCACAATGCAGCAAGGAGCCTATGAGCTCCCATGGCTCCACAAGCGCGCTGCAATCAGCGCTATGGCAGCCGCAACCACAGAGAAGCACCCCTCGTGAAGAAATGGATGCATGGGTCAGGGGCCACAGCACCCTGCCCCTGGGGAGCAGAATCTTAAGACAAGGTCCTCAGGTGGAGAGCCCAGCTACAGGCCAGCACAAGGGAAAGGCAGCAAGTGGCAAGTCCTTCACAGTGACCAGGCCCGTCACAGGTCAGCACAGCAGCAGCAGTCCATGGCGGTTCCTGGTGAGTCCTTTCAGCCTTTGGTGTCCAGTTCCAAGATGATTACAAGAGTCTCCAAATTGTGGGGAAAATTCCCCTGTACTTACAGTCAGTTCTTACAGTGTTTTACAATGGTAGGGAGAGGAGGTTCCAGCCAGTTACAACTGGTTCTGGGAGTGCCCCCTCTTTCCTTTCCGCACAGGCTCCAAACATCAGTGGGGGGTTAACGACCCTATTGTGTGAGGCCAGGGCACAGTCTTTACAAATGCAGGTGTGCCCCGCCTCTCCCTTCTCTCAGCCCAGGAAGACTATTCAGTATGCAGATGCACCTCTGTGACACCTCCACCCTCCCTGTGTACAGGCTGTCTGAAAAGTATGCACAAAGCCCCAACTGTCACTCTGCCCAGACGTGGATTGGAGTCAAACTGCAAAACACCAGAGTCATAAGCACAGATAAATGCGCACTTTCTAGAAGTGGCATTTCTGTGGTAGTAATAAAAAATACACCCACACCAGTAAGCAGCATTTATTATCACCATCACAACCATACCAAACATGCCTACGCTACCCTTCATAAATCAGACAATACCCCTTACACAAAAGGCAGGGCATTTCTAATGCAATCCTATGAGAAGGCAGCACTCACAGCAGTGAGACACCAAGTTAGGCTGTTTGTCACTACTAGGACAGGCCATGCAATATGGCACATGTCCTGCCTTTCTACATACATGGCACCCTGCCCATAGGGCTAGCTAGGGCGTACCTTAGGGGTGACTTACATGTAGTAAAAGGGGAGTTCTGGGCCTGGCAAGTAAGTTTAGATGCCAGGTCCCTGTGGCAGAAAACTGCGCACACAGGCCCTGCGCTAGCAGGCCTGAGACAGGTTTTGAAAGTCTACTTCAGTGGGTGGATAAGCAGCGCTGCAGGCCCACTAGTAGTATTTAATTTACAGGCCCTGGGTATAGAGATACCACTGTACAAGGGACTTGTAGGTAAATTAAATATGCCAATTAGGTATAAGCCAATCATACCAACTTTAGATGGGAGAGCACCTGCACTTTAGCACTGGTCAGCAGTGATAAAGTGCTCAGAGTCCTAGAGCCAACAGCGAGAGGTCAGAAAAACCAGGAGGAAGGAGGCAAAAAGACTGGGGATGACCCTGCGTATGGCCAAAAGTCCAACAGATCTGATAAACCTTGTTTTGAGACTTGACCATCATCTTGCAGAATGACAGGGAACACGCTAAAAGATTGAGAAATATTACTGCCGTGTTCATGAACGTAGAGAATCAAGAGTTCAGACAGAGAATAATCATGAACCAATGGAAATTGGAACTCTCAGGCAGCCTTTGACAAAAGAAGAAAAAGACCTACGTAGACAGAACGGACAATGTCTTTATTGTGGGCGCAAGGGCCACTTCGCCAAAGAGTGTCCGATCAAACAAAAAAGCAAACAAGGTCCTATCAAGAAAATTGCAGCAACTGTACAAATCGAGCAGGAAAACTAAATCACCCAAGATGTAAAGAAGGGTTGCTCTTGGGTGTCACGATGGACCCTTCACAGTCAAGGCATCTCAAGTTAGACATCGAAGTACAAGTAAAGAAAAAGAACTATCTCAAGAAAGCCTTAGTAGATTCTGGGGCTACTGGTAACTTTGTTGATGCACAGTTGGTTCAAACATGGGGGATCCCATGCATCAAGAAGAAAACACCAAAAATAGTACAAGCCGTAGATGGAAAACTCTTAACTGGAGGCCCAGTGACTCTTCAAACCGTCCCCTTGTCGGTGACCTGTAATGGGGGGAATCAGGATACCAAGCATGAAGAAAAAATCATCTTTGATGTCATCCATGCTCCACAGTATGGCATCATCCTTGGACTAACGTGGTTGACTTATCATAACCCTGAAATAAACTGGTCAGAACGGAAAGTTGTGTTCTCCTCCATTTTGTGTAATGAAAAATGTCTTCAGACATCTAGAGTCACAAATCCTTGCAAATCTCACATATCCACAGCTGCTGAAAAAGATGTAACGCTGCCCTGGCAGTACTCATCCTATGTAGACGTATTTGATGAAAGAGAACCAGAGACCTTGCCACCTCACAGACCTTATGACTGTCAAATTGATCTAACTCCTGGTGCTATACTCCCTAGTTGTCGTGTGTACGCCCTGTCAGAACACGAGAATCAACTCCTGAGAAAATACTTAAATCAATTTCTAGCCAATGGCTTCATTTGCCCTTCCAAGTCTCCTGCAGCTTCTCCTCTTTTTTTTGTCCTCAAGGATAATGAGGATCTTCGAACCTGTATAGACTATAGAGGATTGAACAAAATCACAGTCAAGAACAAATACCCATTACCTCTGATTCCTGTCTTGTTGGATCAAGTAAAAAAAGCAAAGATCCACACTAAGTTAGACCTAAGAGGTGCTTACCATTTGGTCAGAATGAGAGAGGGCGATGAATGGAAAACTGCCTTTAAAACCTGATATGGTCTGTTTGAATACACAGTCATGCCCTTTGGACTTTGTAACGCTCCAGCAGCATTTCAATTCTTTCTGAATGACGTCCTTAAAGAGTATCTAGATCTATTTGCAATAGTCTATACCAATGATATTTTAATCTATTTTGACAACAAAGTCAAACATGTACAACATGTCAAGAAGATTCTCGCAGCCCTAAAAAAACATCATCTGTATTGCAAATTAACCAAATGTGAATTTCATGTTACCACAGTTGAGTTTTTAGGGGTCATCCTTACCCCTCAAGGTATGGTCATGGCAGAAAGAAAAGTACAAGCAGTAGCCGATTGGCCCACTCCAAAGACTGTTCGAGACGTGCAGTGTTTCCTAGATTTTGCAAACTTCTATTGCAGGTTCATAAATCATTTCTCTCAGACAGTGGCGCCAATCACTAAGTTGTTAAGAAAGAAAGACCTATTTGTATGGTCTCCAGAAGCTGACAGAACTTTTTCAACCTTAAAGGAAGCTTTCTCCACTGCCCCAGTCTTGACTCATCCCGACGTTGAGCGTCCATTTATAGTGGAAGCAGATGCTTCAGATGTGGCAATTGGTGACGTAGTAAAGATACTGGTCAACTACATCCTGTAGCTTACATGTCTCGAAAACTGAACAAAATTATGTCATTGCTGCGAAAGAGCTTCTGGCAATCCGTGATGTCTTCAAAGAATGGAGACACCATTTGTTAGGTGCCAAGTATACTATCACCGTATACACAGATCATCGTAATCTCCAGTTCATGAGTTCAGCTAGACTTTTGACTCCTCGGCAATTACGATAGATGTTGTTTTTTGCCGAGTTTAATTTTGTGGTAACCTTCCGTCCAGGTAAAGATAATCGCAAAGCGGATGCTTTGTCACGACAAGAATCTACCATATTACCCACAATCCAGCCTCTCAGAGGTGTCATTGCTCCAGAGAAGGTCCTCTGCATCATCAAAACTGAAGATTTTTTGAAGAAATCCGTAATTCCTTCACCATTGAAAAATGGCAGACATGGGCTAAAGCAGATCCAAAAAGATCAATCAAACAAGGTCTACCTTTTCACGATGCACGTTTATTTGTTCCAACTACCAAGTTGCGCAAGTTAGTGTTTCATTGGTTGCATGTTACACCTACGGCAGGTCATCCAGGTATTCCTAAAATCTTGAATTAATCCAATGCTACTTTTGGTGGCCAACTTTGACAAAAGATGTCAAGCAAATGGTAGCTAACTGTGAAGTTTGTGCTCACATCAAGACAAGTAATTCAAAACCGAAAGGATTGTTACATCCTCTCCCAACTCCACTTCGACCTTGGGAGCACATCTCATTAGACTTTATTACAGGTCTACCAGTTGTTCAACATCACTCAGTAATCCTTGTGGTGGTAGATAGTCCCACTAAATATGCACATTTTATTGCTTGCAAGATATTGCCCACCTCCAGTGAACTGGCAACAATCCTTTTAAATCGAGTGGTCCGTTATCACGGATTACCAAAATGATTCTCTCCGATCGAGGATCACAATTTACCTCCAACTTCTGGAAAACGTTGGCAAAATGCTTCAAGTCACATCTACACTGTCTACCAGTCATCATCCTCAAATGGATGGCCAAACTGAGAGCCCAAATGAGACATTGAAACAATATCTGCGTGCTTACGCTGAGAAAGCACTTCATTCTTGGACATCAATGCTTTGGTTAGCTGAACTAGCATACAATAACTCGTATCATACTTCCACTGGTGTCACGCCCTTTTTTGGTCTATTTGGCTATCACCCTGATACCTTGCCAATCACGATTTATCAAGAAAGTTCTCTTACACCAGCTGTGTCCGAGACAATTCAACAACTCCATCGAACCCTGGAACAAATCCAACAACATCTAGATAAAGCTAAACAAACGTATCAAAAGCACTATGACAAGAAACATTGTGAAGGACCCCAGTACAAGCCAGGAACTAGAGTGTGGCTTTCCACACACCATATTGATTTTAAAAAAAACATATGTTTAATCCCAAATTCATAGGTCCTTACACTGTCCTTCAGCAAATCATTCCAGTGACCTATAAACTGCAGTTACCAAGATCACTACGTATCCATCCAGTGTTTCATACTTCTCTCCTGAAAAGAGCTGTTCAAAAAGTCCGCTCCCAACCAGCTCCAGTTCTAGTGCAAGAAGAATTGGAATACGAAGTAAAACAGGTGCTGGATTCAAAATTTAGAGGTCATAATCTCTGGTATCTAATATCATGGAAAGGTTACGGTCCAGAGAGCAACTCATGGGTCTCCGCATCTGATATTCATGCTCCACAACTAAATCCAGACAAGCCAGGCCCTAGAGCGCTTTTGGGAGGGGTGAGTACTGTCAACATCAGGACAGTGCGTGCTCTATGGGCGACGTAAGTGCAAAAACCCAGTTCTTATGCAGGGTCATAATTCATGCATTGTGTTTCTATGCAATATATTACCTTTTGCATTGCAGAACCTTCACCTTGAAAAGCCATTAATGCTGTTTTTAATGTATTGTTCAGTTGCAAGGCTTTGCTGCAGGCTTACAAGGTGTGGTTAGGGAGTGGTCCCTATTCTAAGACTTTCTAGAAGCCTTTCCTGCAGCATGGCTGGGTGTGGCTCATGGGCGGGCTTGGCTCTATTTAAGGGAGCCAGCCCAGCTCCACGTGCTCACTATTCAGAGGTCCTGGTGCAGAGCAGCAGCATTTTCCTGAGCTCCCGTTCCGGAGGCCTACCTGGGCATTTCCAGGCCTGCCCTCATTTCCTTGGTGATCCTCAAGCAGGGCGGTAAGGCGGAGGTGACATTCGAGTTTTGGGCCTAATTCTGAAATTGCGTGTGCAATTGTTTTTCCTGGCATTTAACCTTGGCCTTCAGGTCGGCAGTGTGCGTGATCATTTCATGGCATTTGTATTGTAATGTTCGAATCGGCAACAGTGTGCGCGATTCATTCCTGGCATTAAACTCTTGGCATTCAGGTCGGCAGTGTGCACGATCGTTTTATGGCATTTTCCATCGTGATGTTCGAATCGGCAAGCGTGTGCGCGATTCATTCCTGGCATTAAACTCTTGCCTTTCAGGTCAGCAGTGTGCGCGATCATTTCATGGCATTTGTATCGTGATGTTCAAATCGGCAACAGTGTGCACAATTCATTCCAGACATTAACACTCTTGGCATTCAGATCGGCAGTGTGTGCGATCAATTCATGACATATGCATCTTGATGTTGGAATCTGCAACAGTGTGCGCGATTCATTCCTGACATTGAAAACCCTGGCATTCAGATCAGCAGGTTGCGCAATCATTTCATGGCTTTTGAATATTGGCACTTGAATCGGCAATAGTGTGCACGATTCATTCCTGGCATTTAACTCTTAAAGTACAGATTGGCAGAGTGCGCAATCATTTCTAGATCTTGAAATCTTTGATGTACAGTTTGATTATTAATGTGCATAATAATTCCTGAACAATTGAAACTTAAGACTCTTAGACAGAGTGTGACGTTGAAGTGTTATTCATGATTCTAGTACAGTTCATTCATGAAGGAAAAACCATGTATTCTTTGATCTTTGTTATAATGTAGGGACTATTCTAAGAACCAAATGGAGAGTATTTAATATTCAAAGTGTGAGATGTTAACTCTGGAATGCTCATATGACAGTTTGCATAATCCTTCTTGATTTCCAGGTACCCAGATTTCTGAGGCCTAGTTATAGTGAATCTCTAGGCCATTCAAGTCCTCAGTATAATGTTATTTGAAAACAAAGCTTATTGAAAGTCATTGTGTTTAATCTTGCAATTGTGTTGTTTAACTCTTGCTTCCAAAGGTCTCCTTCCCCGCTGTTCCCAACCCAAAACCCATTCCCCCACTTGGCCATTCTTTAACTCTGTGATATAATAGCTAGTGGAGTTTGGAGCTGCCAAGAGGTAGACATGTTGCGAACATGTGCAAGCCCTGAGGATCTGGCCTCCCTGACACTTCGCCAAACTCCCCACGCTCTAGGCTTTGGTGTATCCCACTGTGCCTGAATATTTATGCATCATGTGTACTCCCTGGATATTTAGCCACAATGTCAGTAATGACATTATGGGCATCACATACCACCTGGATGTTTAGTGAGTGGGTACATTTCCTATTTCGGAACACATATTCCAGATTTGCTGGTGGGCAAATTGGTATATGTGTCCCGTCCACACACCCTATTACTTGGGGGAAGTTGGCAATTCTGTAGAAGTCCAACTTTGTGCTGTTAATTTCCACCTCATTCCTGGGAAGGTATATATATCTGGACATGTGTGCCAGTATGGCATCTAGGAAACGTCTGAAGAATCGTGGGAGGGCACTTTGTGATAACCCACCTGCCACAGCAATCACACCCTGATAGCTACCCGAGGCCAAGAGGTGAAGTGAGCAGAGCACTTGCACATGTGTGGGGATGGAGCAGCCGCGTATTGTCTGGCGTTCAAGCTGAGGTTTTAGCAGTTCAATGACCTCAAGGATAACTGCACTGCTCAGTCTGTATTTATCATAAATCTCATCCTCAGTTTGTTGAAATAGTGTCTGACTGGTTCAGTATATCCTCTCCTGTCTCTGCCTCCTCCTCCTCTGCTGGGCAGCCTGGACTCTCCTCCTCCATGCAATCACGTATAGTGCAGCCATTTTGAGAAACCCAGATGCCTTCTGGGTCTCCTTTTATACTTTGGTTCTGGTTACCACCTGTTCAGAATCAGTGCTAATCTGGGTGTGCAAAACGGGCTTTTTGTGACTAGTCGCTATTTGCGACTGCCTTGTGCATTCGGTTTGTGACTCTCAATTTGCGACTTCTTAATTGCGAGTCACAATTTCAAGTCACAAATTTTGCGAGTCGGTAATGGGTTGCATCGCTATTTGGAACTCCGAAATGGCATTGGAACATACCATTTCGCTTTTTGCGAGGTCGCAAATAGCGCTGCGACCCATTTGAGACTCGCAAATCTTTCTTACATCTGGCCCTTTGTACCTGCTACTACATGTTATGTAAAAGATAGCACAGATGTGATAAATCAAACTGAGGATATGTCTTTTGATAATACTGACTGTCTTTTATGTACTATTGACATAGAAACATTATATACTTACATCCCACAAGCTGACAGGACCTGGGCTATTCAGCATATTCTGAAGACAAGGACACACCCTCACCAAGTACTTACTGAATTTATAATTGATTTGCTACATCTTACACTCACAACAAACATTTTCACTTTGATGGTACACTTTATCAAAGCAGATCAAAGGTACATCTATAGGCGCAGTTTATATCCCTAATTTTGCCATACTGTTTATGGACAGATTGGAAACCATTATCATGCTTACAGATAGTAATCCATTTCATAGCAAAATAAACCTATAGAAGCATTATATTGATGAAATTTTCCTTATATGGAAAGGCGACATCCATGACCTCACTCAATTTGATGCATGGTTAAACACACATTATAATGGCCTCAGATTTACCTTTCATTACAGTAGAGATGAAATTCTTTTTTTGAACTTTTTGATCAGAGCCCCTGAAGGGAAATTATAAAAGTCCCTATACTAAAAACTCACATAGAGAAATACCTTGTTAGCTACTCCAGCCACTACCCTAAGGCCCTGAGGGTTTCGCTCCCATACTTGCAATTCATGAGAATTAGAAGGAATTGTTCCCTGAAGGAAGATTTTTCCAGGGATGTGGAAACACTTAAAACTAAATTGTTAGCCAGAAGATATCCCAAAAACTAGTGACTAGATTTATAAAAAAAGAGCATGGTACTGCCCTGGGGAGGTGCTTCTGACCCCTAAGGAAAAGAAAACTACGAGGAGACTGGTGTGTGCTACCACATGTACATCTCTTTCCAATAAAATAAAAAAAAGATGCTATGCCATTGGCACGTCTTAAATGCAGTCAAATTATCATTAGGTTGTAGGAGTTAGAGTATTAAAGACCATTTGATGCAAGCAAGTTCACCTCCTGGAGGTGAGAACCAGACATTGTTAGATGTGGGGGCTAACTCCCCTGAGTGGCCATAGAAAATGCAGAAATTGCAGTGTTTGTGAGTTTACCATAGAGACCAAGGAATTTGTATATATGAATGTAAATATTGTAAATATGTAATATGTAAATAATTTTTTTAATTGCAATACTGACAATGTTTTCTATGCAATCATTTGCCCTTGTGGACTTGTCTATATAGGCCAGACCACACAGAATGTGAGAATACGTATTTGCCAAGGAAGGATTCATCTCCACTGTAAAGTTACCAATGCGTCCCTAGTGAAACACTTCAGACAAGTCGACCATACTGTAAATGGCCTACGGTGGCAGGTGATTGAGGTGGTCAATGTACCTGAATGTGGCGGAGACATAACCACAATTCTGAATAAAGAAGAGTTAAAGTGGATCATTAGAACTGACAGCCTTCACAGTGGACTGAACCAAGCAGCGGACTGGATGCCATTAATCTGAATTCCAGCAGTGTGCTTCCAGCATAACACATTTCTGCAATATAACTTTATTCTTGGATCTTGTATGTTTTACTTCTTCTCTTATTTATTTGTATTGCTCTGATTCTGAGTTTTTTACACCATAGGGCCTTGTTTGTTCATGGAATCTATGGCTTACTATTGTGTTTTATGATATGATATGGGGGTCCCTTTGTACATCTTCAGTTGTTCTCCCCTGGTCTGCTCAGTGTGGCCTGCAAGCACTGTTTTATGTATTGATTACTATAGTGGTAATGCCTTTCATACAGGGTATGGATGAGGGTATTCACTGTTCTTTTACTATATTTTGTTATTATAAATACCCCATTATTAGTGCGCTTTCAACCTTCCCATTAAGGCTACCCAGTTTTCAATGTCATATGTTCCATTGTATCATTTTTGGGATTTATAATTAACCTATTATTACGGTGTTTTTGACTTTCGTACTATGGTTACCTAGTTTCCAATGTTATATGTTCTGTTTTATTATTTTTATCCCGTCTCTAATATGTTTTTTTCACTGTCATTACAGTTTGTCTGACATTTTTTCTTATTGTATTTACCACTCTACTGCTTTCTTTCCTCCTAGGCCACTCTTTCTGAAATGGCCGCCATCCATTCCGATTCTCTGAGGCAAGTGTTAGTCCTCCTTCGTATTTTTCTTTCTTTGCCTCTCATTTCAATATGCCTAACATCTTCACCAATTATCTTTTCCCATTTACTAACCATACACCACTTTCAAACACATCCTCCTTCACAATGGGGTACCTTTCTTTTTGATCATTCCAATATGGCCCGCCATTTATTTCTACTATTTTAGGCATGCATCAGTCCTTCATCACTTTCTTCATGCACATGCACCTTTTCTTTTGGTCATTCCAATATGGCTGCCATCTACCTCTACTATTTAAGGCACGCCTCAGTCCTTCATCACTTTCTTCCTGCACATGCTAATTGGTGCAGTCGGCTTTCACCAATTGTTTTCTGTCAGTTCTGGTCCTGATCAGTAGTGTTTCCACTCACAATCATTGTACCAGGGGGTCATGTTTCTATGTTTCATTTCCTTTATAGATCTCTAGCAGGTCCCATGCTGTAACTGGGCACATTTGTTGCTGGTTATTTTTGATACCAGCAGTCCTGGTGATTTTATGTACTTATGTTGATTATCAATTAGGTACGGAATTGTCAATTGCCACTTTATTTACGTGTCTTTGTTTTCGCTTACAGTTCTCTCATGGCATCTATGTAGGAGTCATTTATTCTGCTGTTTATTGCTCTCCCCATCTATGGATGATTTGCTCCATGGTATTTGACATGTAGCTGAATTACTTTAGTTGCTTATGAAGTATATAGCCCACACTTTTTTTGAGTGTCCATGCACTATAGCTTAGGATTGAGCATGGTTTGCTCTTGACACTGAGACCCCAGCAAGAAAGTCTCCCTGCATGTTTCAAGAATTGGAGGCACTTATCACTTCTTATTTTTTTCTCAATTTTCTCTTTATTGATTATGATTCATTCTTCCTTCTCCCTCCCCCTTTTCTCCCTTCTTTTCTCGCCTTTTCCCTTCCCCCTTTGTTTTTTTTAATTCTTTTGCTACTTCATAGGTTTTGATTGAATTATGTACCTTCATCACAGGCAAGCAATAGGTTGCCCTGATGATGATCCTTTTATGCACATAGGATCGAAACATCGTCGACTACAAGCACTCTGACACTGGATTTTGATTTGATTGTAATTTGACAAAGGTTGTAGCAGTGTTTGGTAAGCTGTGAATTGGAATTGTTTATTGCCTCACACAATTTTCTGCCTGTGCTTGTTTTGATACAAAAGCTCTCTGACACCGGATTTTGATTCTAATTTGACAAAGGGTGCAGCAGTGTTTGTTAAGCTGTAACTTAGAATTGTTTATTGCATCACACAATTGTCTGCCTGTGCTTGTTATGATACACGTTTTGTTTGCCCTACAGGGGGTCACCCCTGAACATTTATTCTGAATTCGATATTGTTTAATATACTTGATTTTAAATGCAAATTCAAGATCACCTGGGTATTATTTTTTTTTGTTCCCAGTGTATTTTCTATTTCATTGACAGTCAGGGAACTCTGTTACCTTAAAAATATCCAGTGGTGTAGCAGCAGACAGATGTGGATGGATGAGGCTGTTTTTAACAAAACGTATGGGAATTGTTTTTGAAAAATTACAAATCGTGGTTACATCAGCTCCCTTACACCCCACCCTCTTCGACTTCGGTTTCCATTCAGATGCCCTTTCAGGTTGAGGGGTGACAGGGAGGATGCCAGCAAGGTTATGTTCGGACTCAGAGCCCTGATCATCTGGACCATGGGACCTCAGAGTAATGGCTCAGGAGAAAGCAGAAATGAGCAAGATCCATCAACAGCACTAAAGAGATATCACAGAAGTGGGGGCACGTAAGGAGCCCAGTTCTTTTCATGGGCCACTGCTCTGTGCAGCTGTGCTAGACTATCACAGAGCACTACTAGACTGTTCAGAGGTGGGCTGCAGCTGCTTGGTGGCTTCATGTCTGGGTCTCATGTGAAGATCATAATCTGATTAGGCCTCATTATGAGTATGAAGGTTTATCCTCCAGTATTGCAGATTCCCATCAAAGTTACCATTAGTTGGGGTATAAGTAACCCATGGGAAAGAAGAAAAAACATAGAAATTAGGAATTGTTTTTAGGAAACTGATAATGTGTCATCTGATTCTCACACTAATTTACTCTTAGATTCATCTGTGGGTTTCATCTGTTCACAATTGCAATGGGGCTGGCAAGTCTTGCTACTGGCCTTATCAGAACTGAAATTAAATTCATGGTGTAGCTGTAAGTTATGAGACGTGTGTGGGAGCCAATTGAAGGTGCTTGAAGGGGATTTGCGGGAACCTTAGTGCACATGGATATGCAGAGGAACAGTAGTGCCTACATAACTGTGTGAAAAGCTCTGTTAATTTATGTTAAGTTTATTTGTAGAGCGCACTATCCTCCGTGATGGTATCCTGGCCTGTCCCCCAGCCTCAACCAGGGTGGGGTTATTCGAAAACTCAGGTCTTCTGGTAGCTCTCACTGCACAATAGGATTGATCTCTGTTTGATGAATGTATATGTTTTTATTTCTGTCTGTTGCAGTGGTACAATCATAAGCCCTCAATTGTAACAAATGGCACTTTTGGGTAGTTAGTGCAGCGACTAATCAGCGGCAGAGATAGATCATCTCAAATCTCCAGCAGTAACATTTGTGCAGACGCCTCAAAGGCACATCTCAAACTTTCCACTGCCCCCAACTCTTGCTGTGCTTTCCTAGACAGTGTTACAGTGAGATTTCAGAATAAGAAAAGTGAAGGAAGGAAGGAAGTTAAACTTCTTCCAGAGTGATCTATGGTGTTTTAAATCCATCCAGTCTATTAAAATGCATAGTGTATCCTGTAAAAAACCTCATCCAAAGGACATAACTGCCTTTGTGCCTGAGGCTGAAGTGTCATGCTGGCACACATTACTAGATGTTGGTATACAAGCCTGTCTTGGTGCAGAGGAAGATGGCCAGTGTGTAGATTGGCATTTGCTGGTCCCAGTAAGAGCCTATGAGCCAGATGGGCAGCCCTGGTGCTTGGCTCATCCTCCTCGGTCATGTTTACCCCTTACTGTTATCCAGTTCCTGTAACTCCTCTGCTTCCTCACTATCCTGCATCACAGTCTGCTGCTGCCCCAGGCATTCCCACTACCCTGAGCATGTGCTCTCCACACCCCTCTCTTTTAGACCAGCTGTACACAAGTCCATGCATCAGCACCTTCCACCAGACTGTCCTGTGTCACAGCAGGACTACTGGGATAGTACTTAGTCCAGTCTGTTTAACAACCCATTAAAAGGACACTTTCCAAAACTCAACACCCTTACATGACCTCTCAAAAAGAAGAAATCTTTGACACCACGAAGCTTCAACTGACTCCATAAATCAAAGCCTATATGTGCTCCCAACCAGCTTTTACATTAGGTGACTAACCAATTGCACACATTTACATCTCTTTCCGGTAGGAGGTACCCTGATGTGAAGGACTTTTTCTTCTTTAGCTCTTTGTACCTCTATAAGCTTCACTTTATACCCCCAATAACCACAGAGGTACAGTTATTTTAAACAAAAAAAAAAGGGAACTGTTGTTGTAAAATTAAAAAGCGTTGTTACATTGGCCCACTTACACCCTGCCCACTTTGACCTCTGTTGTCATGAGGGTGTCCTTTCAGGTGGAAGCGGTGGCAGAGAGGATGCCATTAGGGTTGTATTCGGACTCAAAGCCCAGTGACATAACAAAGGCTCTCCCAGCCCTCACGGTGACAGGGGGCCTGAGCTCCATGGGCCACCTCAACACGGTTCCCTGGTCTAAGTGCTCCAGAGTAAGTCTGGAGGAGGGACCCTTCCATGTACTGTGCACGGGGGCCCTTCAAGTTTCGTTGTGCCACTATCAGAGCCCTGATCATCTGGACCCTGGGGCCTCAGATTAATGGATCAGGGGAATGTGGAAATGAGCAAGATCCATCAATAGCATTAAAGAGTAGCACAAATGTGGTGGCACTATGAGGAGTCTAGTTTTTCCATATACAAATGGGCAAAGACGGTTTCCTCAGAGAGATGCCCTGAGCAAGGTGGTGAGCTATGCAGGCTCATTTTGTTTAAAAGGGCCATCACTACCATTAGTGCAGCAGGTGTAGTGGTATTTGGACAAAAGGCCACTGCACCCTAATTATGGCTGCCTTGCTAGCAAATAAAAGGAGGTGGGTAGCCATTTTTCTTGCTGGTATTAAGACCCAGGTCACCCTCACTGAACAGGAACTAGGACCCAAGTTACAAAGGTGCAAGATACGGGGAATTTGTTCTTTTTTTAACACAAGGGCTTTAGACCACGAACTAGGAATAATGGTGCAGTGGAGTGGGCAGATGAGTAGGTATCATTGGTGCTGCAGATGCACTGAAAGGATGGGAGGTGTCAATTAATACCAATTATAGCCCACTTACTATCCTTCTGTGCTTCCATTAGGGGCCAGTGCACACTTGATGTGTCAGTGTTGCTTTGGGCCTTCGAACAATGTTCTGAGAGAGGGAAGATTGGAGGAGAGGCTTCAAAGAGATGGCAGCTAGGGGAATATGGCAAAATGGAAGCACATGTATGTAACATGGGGCAGAGGAGACTGCCCACTTCCTAAGGCTGTACCTCTCATTAGTGAAGAAGGTGCAGTGGCACTGAGGCCTGCAGTGTGAGTGGCCACTGTATCATAGTTATGACTGTCTTAGTTTACAAACTTCTGGCATGGGGGCTAATTTCCTTGTTAGCATTAGAGCTCCAAGCAATCTTGTACCAAAGAGGTGGGCAACACATAGGAGCTAGTTTTTTTTCTGAAAGGAACAGAGCCTTTTTCAAGATTGCTGCGAAGTCCATGCATGGTGGGGAAGGGGTTCAAGAGGCAGAGAAGACAGCTTACTACTCAGGGCCACAGCTATCATTAGAGCAGCAAGTAACTGAACAGGCACAGAATAACTGAAGAGATCTGCCACATACCATTAACAAATGAGGACTATTAAAAACCCTAAATTTCACCAATTTTCACCAAATCTGCGAATTGTTTTGCTCTCTCTAGGGTATTAACCCTTATCCTACAATCATCTCTGGAGACACCTGTTGTTTCTTGATTACTGTCTCTGGGGCCAAATACTGTTCTAACAGTCTCTGGACTGTATGATGAGCTCTTAAAGAGAGAAACCTTGTACCGGGCATCTATGATGGGCTCTTAAGGAGACAAACCTTCAATCTCTGCTACCATTTGTTTTAGCGCGTCAGACCTTAATATGTAAACTTATAAGGGAGACGTGAATAGGCTGATGGACCTTTTGACTTGCTTCGAGGTTTTCCCGCCATCTATCCTGTACCAATACAGATCAATATCATCAACATCAATAATCAATAGGAGTCAGTAATTTGTACACACCATGACCTTGCAGTCATGAATGACCACACGTTAGTGTAAAAGTTGGAATGTTTATTTCACTATATTAACAATGCTAAGGTCACGTAGCTTAATCTCAATATCAAATGATAAACATACAGAAACAACACTGGCTGTCCAAAGCGGCAAAAGAATCGCAATATTAATATGCAATCTAATCAGTGCTTGAGCTACTACACATTCTAAAGTTACAGTGCAAATAAATAGCAAGAATAACTGCACAAATGATATAACATACATTTAGATTCAGCAAAGAAAAGACATCAACTGTTATGGCATATAGCGAACTTCGTCTGTGAGAACCCTAACTAACATCAGATTAGAATAGCATGTTTGGTCTTCATGCTAAACAATTTAGTTAAGACAAATTTGGAAAAGCATCTAACTAATGCTCTATCAAAATAGCAGTTGGCACCTAGACACAAAAGCAAATAGACATAGCAATCAATAATGGCAGTGTATACCTGTCCTCAATTAGTCCAGCACTGCAGGTCCTGACTAGCAACATACTACGGCCACTTCTTGGCATCTCACAAGGACATTCATATGTGGAATGATATTAAGAATTTCCATCCCTGCACATCTCTCCATTTCTACCTTTAACCTATGCCTGCCTAGGACCATAGCCTTTAAACTAAATATTTCAGAATGGACAACCCAGTACAGAAACCAGCTCAGTGGGCTATGAACTTAAGAAATACCAGAAAGGGACCTATAGAGCTTCTCAAAACTGCCAGCTTACTGAAAACCATAAGCTGTGTGCTTGTCCCTCACACTTCTTTATCCATCACACTGCTAAGCACTGCATCCCAAAACACGATAACCGCACCTCAGTTGTCCTCACTCACAACATTGAAACACTTTCTATACAAGATTAAAACAAAGACAACACACTTCCAACCAAACACCCTACACTGTGTAGCATGCTACTACCTATGTAGGCAAGAGCTTCAGTTCCTTACATAGGGGTATTAAGTTGTATATAAATGTTACAATACAATACACTATCATCAGGAATCAAATATCATCAGAGTCACAACTATGAAAGATATGTTTACATTCATTATTAACTCCAGAAATATTGACTCTTTTGGAAAAGAATCCATGTGTGAAATCATGGGTGTCTGAGATCCTGCCAAACCATCCCAATATCACCTACAGCCAGGGTGCAAATCTGAACATAATCCTACGGCCCTGAGAATTTAAAGGCTTTCATATGGTGATGTTGTAAACACTTCAAAGAAAGAATGCAACCTCTACATCAAGGTTATTGTATAGAAGCACACTGCTCTAATTTCCTCTTGTCACTTCAGACACATTCAGCTACTGCTGTTCTTGCTGTTCTGGGAAATAAGGTATTTTAGCACATACTTTTAAGAGATGTGTTAATGTTAGCCCATTAGAAGTGGGATGCTGCATTTGCACTTGAAAGATCATTTGTCATTGCAAACAATAACAACCAGTAGATCTCATCATTTAGCTTTGTAGATGATTTGCTCATGCTGTTCAGCATCAGCAAAGAGAAAAACTGGTTATTGCTGATGTTGAACTGATCCCAGCGGAAGCCTGTAACTCTTTTCTAATACCATTATTAACATTATCAATGCGTGTCCATTGCTACCAGTGTTCCCTTCTTTTTATCCCCAAGGTTAGCAAGTGAGTGAGTCAGTGGTTGGGAACATATAACAATATATTATTATTGTTATTGTTGTTATTATTATTATTATTATTATTATTATTATTATTATTATTATTATTTTATTATTATTATTATTATTATTATTATTGTTGTTGTTATTATCATGCAGATGAAGAAGAAGAACAACAACAAAGAAACCATTTAAACTTCACAGTCACTAGCACTTGTATTTATTTTTTTAAATATTGATGGTTCAATTTAAATATAAGACTTTTTTTAAACAAATTTATACAGTTCGGCCAGATTGCATACATTTTGTTCCAGTGCAATGCAATCTTGCATTGGCAGAGCATTAAAAAAATATTTCAGTGATTGGTTTGTGCAAATGTTGTGCATCGTTACATACATCATATTAGGCCTGATGTACAAAGCCATCTTTCACTCACAAAGACGCACAATTTGCAAAGTTACAGATTTAGGGGATGATTACGAGTTTGGCAGTCCCGTGACCACCATGTTGGCGGTGGCGATCCAACCACCAACATGCTGGTGAAGTGGACCACCGTATTACAAGTTTGGTGGCCGAGAAAATAGAAGACTGCCATGGCACCGCCGCCACCGCCATGCAGCACAGACCGCTGCGGTCTTCTGGAGGCATAAACAGGCCGGTAGAGACCATGTTTCCGTCGGACCTATTATGAGGGTACACACTGCCAATGTGACTGCCGCGATCCAACCACCATGTAGCAGAAGTGTAACCAAGCAGTTTAAAAGAAGACACTCACCTGCAGATAGAAATATACATCCGGAGCCACCATGGAGCCATTCCTAAACGTCATGCTGCTGCTCCTGCTCGCCGAAAGATAAGGAGTACAACGCCGACATGGATGACACCAGCCATAAGTACACACACCTTCCTGTATTATTAGCATGTACAATTTTTTTTTACCCCTACCAAACACATTATTGGGGGAAACACCAAGGCCAGCAGCTACACCTATCTTTCCCGACAACACACTTGCATACTACAACTCAAACACACACACATTCACAACATGCACACTACAGCCAGAACACATGCATTGCAACACGCACGGAAACACAACACAGGCTCAGGGACATAAAAGGGACATAAAAGGCCACAAACATACACACACAGCAACAACAATACAAAAAATGCACAAATACAAAATAATTCTGCAAACTCACACCAAACACTGGCTAGAGACTGCCCACACATACAACACACAAATATATCCACACACACACACCACCATCAAACAACCCTGCTATCGACACACACATCACACACACACACATACAACAAGGGACTAACAATGCCATGCACAAAGAGACAATTCAACAAAAGACACAAAGCGCACGACCACAACAACATCACCACAGCTGCGATGGGAGCTACAAGACCATACCTGGAAGGAAGCTTCAATGGGACACATATCATGTTAAACAAGGCACCAAACAACATGCGCACAGCAGTTTCACACAATTGAATTTTAGTCACAACCAATACCAATATCAATTGACTTGGGGCACAGCAACAAAGCACACAAAATTCACACTCCATGGGACATACCCCTACACCAACCTGCTGCAAGGGACACACCTACATGGACACATGCGCATTCAAATGCAACGCAACCTAACACAACTCAATACACTCCAAGTCTGCACTGACAATACTCACGAACACACACACTACATGTAGATGTTAGCCATATCAGGGGACAAGTCATTAAACGTACATGCCCACATGCACAACACAAAAAGATACACATACCACTACACACACAACACAGTGCCATGACACCAACATTGCAGCAACATACACATACCCATCCGACAACACACACCCTTCACTTAGGGGACAACAGCACTACACACAAACTTAAATACTGAAAAAAACACCACATAGAGCAGCAAGCAGCCTAAACACACACAACTACAGGCACACAACCAATGTCAGCCAGGAAGAACAGAAACCTAGGGATGGAAAAGCAGGACAAAGGTGCATCCAAAACACCAACAATTGGTTGGCTTTATTAAGGCAATTTTCTTGTAGTTCAAGGCCATAGGCCAGTCCAGACATGTCTGCCCAAACGGCACAATTTTGGGCCCCTACTTGACTTCTAACTGCCATTTAACCTCCACAGGGGTTTGGGTTTAGGCTTGGGAGGGGGGCTAGGGTTTGGGTTTGGGGGGATGGTTTTGGTCTTGGGAGGGGGTAACCTTCTTGTGAGGGGTTGACTTCTACTTGGTGGGGGAGGGGCATGGTGGCTTGCATGGGGGACATGGGATGCCTTGGGGAGGGAAACTGACCTTTTGGGGTTAGTATGGGGTGGGAAGAACAGGGTTAAGGTCAAGCTCACAGAGGAAAAGTTTCTTTGACACACGGGGACGGTGATCAGAAGGGGGTCTGGATTTGGAGGTTTAGGGAGTGGTTGTCTGATGTGTAGGTGTGGTGGTTTTGGGTGTGTGTTTGTGGGAGGTGTGCTTGTGTGTGGTGGGTGTCTGTTGTGTGGCTGAATCACGGTGTTTATGTGTTTGGGGCTGAGGAGGTGGAGGTGCTGGGTATGTTGTGGTGTGGGGGTGGGTGTCTGTTGGTGTGGTCACTGCAGGCATGGTGGATGTGCTGCATGTAGGTGTGTCTGTGGTTGTGGTGTCCACCAGTGTGGTGACTAGGGTGGATGTCTGGGGGGTCCTGGGCTGCTGTCTGCGGGTATGATAGGTGTGGTGGCTGGATCAGTGACTAGTGATGTGGTGTCTGTAAGTATGCCAGATGTTGTGTGTGTGATGTTATGGGGTGCCAGGGGAAGTCATACCTGTTGCTGTGTCTACAGGTGGATGTTGTTTGAGTCCGTGCCAGTGGTGTGTCTTGTGGTGCTTATGTTTGTGTGTACTAGCTTTGTCTGATGAGGTGGATGCATGCAAGTTTGTCTGTGCACTTTGGGTAGGTTTTGGGGGAAGGGAGGATTTAGACTGTAAGAGGAACATGGAGGGGAGACAGAAGACAAGGGGTGACTGGCTGCCATCAGTGTGGAGGCCAGAGCCTGAAATCATCACTGTAGGCCGGAGATTGCACTGTGAATGTCCTCCAGGAATGCATTGCCTTGCTGGATCTGGCCTGTCAGTCCCTGGATGGCATTCACGATGGCCGACTGACCCACAGACACTCAAGAGGTCAATAGCCTACTTACTGAGGGAAGCAGTGCTAACAGGGGCTAGGGCTGGGGCAGAGGTGCCTGCAGCAAAGGGGACGCACACCCTCTTGGGTGACCAGGCATGGCCAACTGGGTGGGGAGCAACAGGGAGGGCAGTGATATAATGGGGAGTGACAGACAAAGATGGTGCTGGGGTGGTCCCCGATGGGCCCACCACCACTAGGGAGTGGCCGCTGGAGGAGGAATATGGATGATGTCAAGCCAGATCCAGTCTCTCCCATGGCATTCCTCTCACCCTCCGGGCAACTGGGTCCTTCGCTGTCGGTGGTCTCGTGACCTGAGGTCCCATGGACAGATGCTTCCCCACTTGGCTTGGGCCTGTCCCCTTTGCCTGCCAGAGCTGATGCTGCCAAAACAGGGTGATGTAAGTTCATAACATGTACATCATGGCACGGCAATCACAACTCTGGGACACAAAACATACCATCATGTCAAGTGGCCCACCGCATAAAGTGACAGCAAAGTGGCACCATCATGTGCCAATACAAGACCATGCATCACATCTGGAATCACAAAGGTGACACCTGAGCTAATCTTGGTCACACATTACTACAATAGCATGGATGGGGTGTGGCTACCACACTAACCATTACACAACTAGGAGACCACTCCACATCAAACTTGTGCCACATGCAGCTCTCCACATAGAGCCAGTAGCCAACAATTGAATACCATTGTTAGGTACCCTACCAATTACATTCACACAAGCCTATGCACACATCTAACTTCCACTAATATGATGTCTCCACCGTAAGTGATGTTTGTGGGAAAGGCAGACAACACTGGCACTAACATGCCATGTCTGGACTAGGTGACATGGAATCAGCCACGTCACAATGGACACCTCACAACAATGTATAGCTCCACAAGTCATACCATACAAACATTAGTCAAGGAAGTAGTAGCAAGGTCACCCAGATGTGCACCATATGTGGTCTTGCAGTTCCCAAAACTCATGGAAAGATGTCTCCAGAATACACACAAGAATGGCCCTGATAGGCCCAGGACATCGTCCACCAGTGTCACACACCCATTTCCATGTTTACTTCTGAGTATTGGTGTAGTAGACAACTGAACCAGGCAGGAAGGAGGAGCACAGACCTAGAAATTACTATCAGGAGGAAAGCAAATTGTATAATTGTATAATGACAATCTACATCACTACCCACATATCGGACATGACAAGCATGGCATCTGTATGTGGATGATTCCCTGATTCCAAACACGTCATGTCAACATCACTGCAAGTCAATCCATGATACATCCATGCAGTCAGGGCACAATTCCCAAGCAACACACAGGTACTGTGAACCGACAACCATCATACCACATCAAGAGTACAAATCATCATCATGTGGATCAACAACCTGCCCCTACCTGTCGTGTCCATCCTAGCTACTGCTGTTGCACATGACTTAAGACATACTAAGAGGCATTAATGTTTCTGCCTAAATACATATCATGGTAACACAGTCCTGTCTGGGGCATCACAGTAACTGGACAATCTTTGCATATGTGTCATAATGACAACAGGACCCCATGAACATACATATAAGACTTTCACAACATCATCCCATATGCATGGTTAGCACATGACCCATATCTACTGCACATATATGTATCCTAGTGGGAATGGAGCACATGCAGACACAAGGTGTGTATATTACACTGATGACACATCAACCCTGGCAAAACACATTTCCAACTTACCAAGGGAATGTAGTATGCTACAGCTACCAACATTTAGCATGTAAGTCATGTCACATGTATCATGGACACCCATGCATCACAGATTGCTGTGAGGGACCAGCACCCAATATACAATGGAGACAACTTGCAGCTTGTTTGAAGCTGTCAACCTACACAAATCCCCAGACACAAGACATGGGACAATGATCCATATCCTGCTTACCGTTGGACTGTAACATCTATAAGGCGTGATCTGTTGGAGGAAAGTTACAACCACCAGGGCAGTCAAAACAGAATTTATGAACAATAAACTCAGTCATATATACTCCATGCTGAGCATTTCAAGTGAGGGTTCACCATAGTTTATTCCTAGGTCCCAGCTACAAAATGGATGGGCACACCAGTGTGAAGCACATGGTATGTTCACACCAATTTGACCCCAGAAGATATGTGACATATGACACATGCTACATTGTAAGGGGAATCAGTCTGTCCCTCACTCAATCACCTGCAAAAGGTTTTATCATGATCATTCTATGTACTCACCCCCTTGTGGCTGCTGTGCTGGCTTCAAACGTCCATCCTATGCCGGAAAGGCCACCGCCAACTTGTGGGCCATTAGGGGGGTCATTGTCCGAAGGACTACCCTTCTTTGTTGGGAGGACATCCCCAGCTGGGCCTCTGCAGTCTTCCTTCCACCTCTTCTGACAGTGGGCGCTTCACTGGAGGTGGACCCCCAGGGTCCGCACCTTCTTGTTGGTGGCACGCCAGATCCCCTTATTCCACAATTCCCATACAAAATGTCTGAGTCGCATACATGTCAGTGCACCTAGTTCATTACATCCTGTTTTGACCATCCTGTCCACCTGTGGCAGACAGCATGCATTGGACTCAGGATCATGACTGCAAACACATCAAATTAGGGAGCAGCATACACACTCTCCAGCTCACTGCCTGCACTGACTAGGTATAAAATCAGTGACTTGGATGGGACATGAGCTAATCACATGATATTAACCAATAACACGATGTAACACGTGGCAGTTGACAGGCAAAGCACACTGCAAACAATGCACACATGTGTGTTCACAAAACCTACAGTACTGAAGGACAAACCTGGCCCTGCATTGTACACGGTCAGCCTCAAAACCATAACAGCAGAGTCCAATATCATGGCACATCACTCTACGGCACACTGCATGTAGATGTGCAATGACCAAATAATGTATGGAAGCACTGAACACATCAGAGCTGGATAAAAGAGATGACAGGGCAGTGGCATGAAGGGATAGGTCAAGGCTATGTGACACACATTGTTAGATGTGATATGGGAACATCAGTCACAGATTATGACCCTCCCCAATGCAAATTGCATAGTAGTCAGTGGACATGGCCTACAAAAAAGTGCATATTGGGTGTGAGGCATGATTTGGCCCCTTCATATGCTGTCCAGGGATATGGGAGTGGGCACTGTGTCACACTTCCTGTGGAAATGGGAATCAATACCAGCCCAGATATCCAGTTATGGAGTGAGTGACAATACACAGGCCCCCTTCTCTGCAGGCTGTGCAGACATACCTAGATAATACGCCATGTCCAAAAACATCACATGCTTCATAGTACATCATGTAGCCCAGAGCCAATTTACATTGGCTGCCTATGTGCAGAGCTGAGGAGCAGAGTGAGTCATTTATTGGCTTCAGAACAACAGTCCAACAAAGGCTATATGTGACTAGAGATCCCTGTTCAAACACAGAAGAAGCACAAATGGTAGCCAACCATCACATACAACATGCATTAAAACCTACAGCTGTCATGCAACCACATGTGACTACACATTACAGACATCATCTAGTGGCAAGATTAGGCTGGGGATGGCTGTCAGAACACCTCACCTAGACATGTGCAAGAAATGCAAGTTGGTTCAGGGAACACTCAATGTACACTTACCACATTGTCTCTGGACTACAAACCTATCAATTGACAGAAATACATGCCCCTTGACTTAGCCATTTATTTACAGCACCTACAGGGCTTTGCAGATACAATCATGCAAACTGCGCTTAAGCCTAGGATGATGAAAGATTAAATAAGTAGGGGTACATAGAAAAGTGTGCACATGGTGCACTTACCTGCTCCTCTGGTGCACCATAGAGCTGTCCATACAGGAGTAAGGCATCCTGAACCAGCCTCTCCAGCTCTTCGGGTGAGAAGGCAGGGGCTCCATCACCTGTAGGATGCAGCATGACTGCTTCGTAAGCAGTTCAGGTTGTGGAGATCTTGCTGGCAGCAGTGTCAGGAGTCGTGAGAGAATCAGTAGAAAATGGCGGTCATGTCCACCAAATTCGCCATGTACACGACCATCACCACTGACAGACGCTGCCATTGGACCAAGACTTCCACAGACAGCAATGTTATCCAATAGCAGTGTCCGCTGCTTTGGCATCCACCTACCGCAATGACGACTTCCACCAGTGGTCACAGGCGGTTCCTAATGTCCAATGGAGTAGGTCAGGCAGCAGCCATTTTAGAGATATTCAATGCAATTACAACATATATTTTGATGCGTCACAAGCAAAAGAATTATGAGCTTGCATATATTTCGTACTGGCCGTGTTCTGTCATGTAGGTCAATTGTTTCAATTACAATGTAGGTAGGTGGTCCTGCAGATGTTACACCGTTATTGGGGGTACAGCGACCACCCACTCCCGCACATGTAAACCATGCTCTGGGGCATTGAATCACAGGCAGTTTATGGAGTAATTCTGATGTCAGGTAGCTGACCATATAGAAGTTTTTGTACACACATGTTGATAAGCACAGCATCAAAGTTTCACAAGTGGGCAAGTGTCATCCATGGTGTTTTTTGTGTATCGTGTTTACAGTGACTCACATGACATGACACATTTCATGTCTGACATGTTTAATGTAAATTGCTAGGGACACATTGAGTGACGACCTTTTTTTCTTTTTGGCCCACATAGTTACTCTGGTAGGAGAAGGATCAGACACACTCCAGTGTGCTGTCCACTAGCAGACTTGCAGACCATGGAGAATAGCCATGTCATACAATTGTTCTGCCTGGATAGGCAGACAATCATAGAGCTCTGTCGTCAGTTGGAGCCAGATCCGATGCCAGCCATGCATCATCCAATTAGCATACCACCCATAGTACAAGTGATGTCAGTGTTGTACTTCCTGGCCACAGGGTTCTTCCAAAACACAGTGGCCATATCTGCAGGGATGTCCCAACCTATGTTCAGTTATGTGTTGAAGGTTGTTCTCTCAGCAATATAGAAACACCTGGCAGCTACATTTGTTTCCCTCAATGTGAGGATTTTGCCTATGTTAAAGCAGTGTTCTATGGTTTGGCACACATTCCACATGTTGTAGGAGCCATTGATGGTACCCATGTAGCCCTGGTTCCACCGCATGGGAATGAATGGGTCTATCGGAACAGGAAGAACTTCCATTCCATCCATGTCCAAGTAGTGGGTTTGGCAGACCTCTAAATTTCTCCTCATTTGCATCACATGCATTACATCCCACAATGATGACAAATCACTCTTAGGTATTGCTTGTGTGCTAGTTGTGTTTATTCACATGTGCTCTGAACATAGAGGTGGATTTTGATTAAACCAAAAATACAAATAGTGAATGAATCAGTCATAGTGGTTGTAATCATTGGAGTAGCTGCAATAACAGGTGAGATCCAAAGTCCAATGTCCTACTATCCTGGAAAATGGATAGTGTGTGAACAACAGTCAACAGAGTGCTTCTATTGCACACAAAGGGGCTCAATCTGTAAAGGGTCACTTCCTGGCAGTGGTTGAGGTCTTGGCATCTGCACCTCCTGGTTGTTTAGGTGGACATACCCACTTTTGGGAGGTTCTTCAGCTACAGAGGCAGCGGTGTCTAAGGCAGGTCCTTCCACTGGAAGGGCCTCCCTTCCACTGGCTGCCACCTAGGTCGATGGGGCAGATGTTACTAGGCCATTGTGAGGGGTCAGCTGTTGTCCTCAATCCCTGCTCATGGTGGTGTTCATGTCCCTCAGCACCATTGTTAAGGAGGCCAAGGTGGCATTGTGGGCCTCCTACTTTGCAATATTTCATGGTGGTAATCCCTTTGCAACTGCTTGATCTCCCTGAGTTCAGTGAGTACCTTCCCCATCACGCCTTGGGATTGTTGGTAGGCTCCCAAAATGTGATGATGTCCTGGCCAAACCCATCTCCAGCAGCCTCATTTCGCTGGCCCACGCCACCCCTCCCATGTGTCGAGACGGGCCACTCACCTGAAAAGCAGGATGTCTGCAGGGGCAATGGTATGCCCCCGACCTCCTGGAACACCTCTCGGCACTTCCTGGTGGACACAGAAACCCCGACAGGTGTCCCAAAAGGAAAGGGGGAATGGAAGAGAAAGAGACAAAACACTGCCACGTCTTGCGGGTCCAGCCAGGCACCCTGTATCTTCGGGAGGGCAGGTCATTGTTAACAGAGTGATAGTAGAGTTAGTGCACTCAACTTGCTTGAAACTTAATCTCTCTTTCTGATATAGGCACAGGAGCAGTAGAAGAACACCAGGATGATCCAGCACTTTTCTTTGGTAATAATAAATGTTGGCACAATTACTAACACTGCATTACCAAAAACCCAAACTGAGTACCATAACGATAAGTACTGCAACACTAGGGCGGGCTTCACAGAGATTCACTGTTGCACACTACAATTGGAACTGTGGTTGCACTTATCATGCACAAGAAAGACAAACAAGGGCATTAATTGTATCATATATAACTTTCCTGCATGCATAAGGTTAAACTAAAAGGAACAAAAACAATCCAAGAAATACAAATGTCCACTCTGGGTTTAAACAGTTAGGGTGGCACAGTTTGGTTTGGTTTCACTGTGTGTGTGAAAAACCCTTCAAAAGCAAATTCCTCAAACCTGAAACACAGGCATGAATGACACAATTTAAATCCAGGAGTTATGCTATTAGAGAAAGAAAAGATACGTAAATGCTCTTTTAAAATTGCACTGTCACTTTTTGTAGTACTTGAACTCAAGCAGATATCCTGAAGCACATTTAGGCAAGTAACTACAATAATAATCTAGAATGTTCAGAAATGCATTTGTCTCTTCAGCACTCTGCCAAAATACAAGGTCTGAAATACACCAGCTGTTCAAGGAAAGCGCGGCGCTCTAAGAACAAACTCCCTGGAGAACACTAGTCTCTTAGCTGCAGTCTTTTCCAGAGTGCTGGAGGAATGCCTGGTGTCAGCTGGTACAGGAACGAAGAAAAGAATTGCCTCAAAAGTCCTGAATATGAGGATGGCAGCAGGGGCTGGACTGCCAAATCAGATGCTGAGATCAGGAAGCAAAACAAAGCCATGCAGGGAGGCATGCTTCACTCTGCTATTTATAGCCAATCAGGAAAGCAGTTGAGTTTCCACATGTGGATGAGTCACCACACCTAATTAGAAGCACATGTCTACACCACACCCAATTAGAAGCACGTGTCTACACCTGCTCACATTATCAAACAAGCATTGGTAAAACAAGCATTGATAAAACAAGCATTGATAAAACCAATTGTGTAACACAGCACATTATGTTTACTTAGAAACATGAAGGTTTAACCAAGAACAGACATATGATTTAACCCTAATCCCTGGGGATGCTGACAGATAACGCAGGAAGCACCTTGGGGATTCCTGACAGTCCTCCCCACCAAGGACCCTCTCAATGGGCGGGGTTTGGAAGGGTGCAGAAGATGGAATTTTTTAGAAAGACGTGGAGCATGAACTGTGGATGCGGGTTCCCAGGAATTGTCCTCAGGCCCATAGCCTTTCCAAGCCAATAAATAGTGTAGAACACCACGGACGTGCCTGGAGTCAAGAATTTTGGCCACTTCAAATTTCCATTGCCCATGTACTTTTACTGGGGGAGGTGGTGGGGCATCGCAGGTATCAGGGGAATAGTGACAGAGTAACAACACATGAAACATGGGGTGTACCTTCGAATCATCTGGCAATGTCAGTTCTACTACCACAGGATTGATGATTTTGGCAATAGGAAAGGGGCCTAGAAATCGGGGGTTTAATGTTCTGGATCCTGCAAGATGAGATTTTTTGATGAGAGCCACACCTGATCTCCAATCTGATAAAAGGGAGCAGGTCTCCTTCTTTTGTCTGCTTGTTTTTTTACTTGAGCTTGATAGAGTTTGAAATGGTGTTGTACTTTTTTTTTAATCCCCTATAACTCTTTATGGTGTTTCTGTACTGATGGGACTCTTGCGGATGTTTGGGACCCCGTTATAGGTAGCATTCTTGGGTGCAGACCAAACAAAAAGTAAAATTGCGATACTCCCTTAGCCATGTGGACACTGTTTATATATAAAAATTCAACAAGAGGCAAAGTCTTCTCCTACTCAGAAGACCATGGTGGTCATTCTGACCCTGGCGGTCTTTGACCGCCAGGGCGGAGGACCGCGGGAGCACCGCCGACAGGCCGGCGGTGCTCCAATGGGGATTCCGACCGCGGCGGTAAAGCCGCGGTCGGACCGGCACCACTGGCGGGGTCCCGCCAGTGTACCGCCGCCCCATTGAATCCTCCGCGGCGGCGCAGCTTGCTGCACCGCCGCGGGGATTCCGACCCCCCCTACCGCCATCCAGATCCCAGCGGTCGGACCGCCGGGATCCGGATGGCGGTAGGGGGGGTCGCGGGGCCCCTGGGGGCCCCTGCAGTGCCCATGCCACTGGCATGGGCATTGCAGGGGCCCCCGTAAGAGGGCCCCTACATGTATTTCACTGTCTGCTGTGCAGACAGTGAAATACGCGACGGGTGCAACTGCACCCGTCGCACAGCTTCCACTCCGCCGGCTCGATTCCGAGCCGGCTTCATCGTGGAAGCCTCTTTCCCGCTGGGCTGGCTGGCGGTCTGAAGGCGACCGCCCGCCAGCCCAGCGGGAAAGTCAGAATTACCGCCGCGGTCTTTCGACCGCGGAACGGTAACCTGACGGCGGGACTTTGGCGGGCGGCCTCCGCCGCCCGCCAAGGTCAGAATGAGGGCCCATGTGTCAATGTAACATCTCAGGATTTGCTCCAGCGATTGGTTGGCACGTTCCGTCTGCCCATCGTTTGTGGATGATATGCAGAGGACAAGTGGACGTCCATACCGACAGAGGAACAGAAGCTACGCCAAAACCGTGATATAAATTGGGGGTCACGATCGGGAACAATTGTGGTGGGCAACCCATGAAGCCATACAATGTGTTGGACAAACAAATCAGAGAGCTTGGAAGCCGTAGGGAGGCATTTTAATGGAACAAAATGAGCCATTTTGGTTAGGTAATCTACAACCACCTATATGACAGTGTGTCCACTGGAAGCTGGGAGATCAGAAATAAAATCCATACTTATGGTATGCCATGGGGCCACCGGAATTGGCATGGGAAGTAACAATCCTGTGGTTGGAGTATGTGGGGTTTTAGCCCGAACACAGGTGGAACAAGTCTGGACATCCTGCACAAGTGTGGGCCACCAAAACCATCTTTGACAGAGATCTAACATCTTTTTCTCACCCGGGTGACCTGCGAGGACAGAATCATGTCCCCAATGTAACACTGTATTCTGTAATTCTTTGGTAGGGACGTACAACTGATTAGAATGGTATAGTAAACCCTCTTTTTCATACACATCAGTTGAACAGGGAACCTTGTGTTGGGCTACCCGTATTATCTCAAGGAACTCTTGGGATATGAACATAGCCACAACTTTTTCTGGTGGTATAATGCTTCTGACCTGTTCTAGCGCAACATCAGAGGAGAAACCCATCCTAGACAACGTATCTGCCTTTTGTGGTGTAGTACCGGGCCTATAGGTGATTACAAAGTCAAACTCGTTAAAGAATAGAAGCCAGTGTAATTGACGAGGTGTCAGGGCCTTGGTTGCTTGAAAAAACTGTAAATTACAGTGATCTGTGTAAATAGTTACGGTGTGTCTAGCTCTTAGTAGGTGGTGATGCCATTCCTGGAAGGCAAGCTTGATGGCCAGAAGTTTCTGCTCCACCACAGTGTAATTTTTCTCTGCAGGTAGCAATTTCTTTGAGAAGTAAGCCACTGGATGGAAATGCCCAGACTCAGGATCTCGTTGGGGCAAGACACCACCCACTGCCATTTGGGAAGTGTCTGCTTCCACGAAAAATGACTGAGCCAGGTTGGGATGATGGAGAATGGGTGCTTCAGTGAATGTGTTTTTAAGACGTTGGAACGCTTTCTCAGCTTCTGCATCCCAGAGGAACTTAACCCCCTTTCGTAGGAGAAGAGTTATGGGAGATATCACGGTAGAAAAGTGTGGTATAAATCTCCGATACAAATTTGCGAAGCCCAAAACTGTTGCACTTCCTTGATGGATCTTGGGGCTACCCAATCCAGGATGGCCTGTACCTTGGACCTATCCATGGAAATTCCATCAGGAGTGATCACATATCCCAGGAATTCTACAGTTGTAGCATGAAAAACACATTTTTCCAGCTTGGCGAAGAGATGATGCTCACGAAGCCGTTGTAAAACCGCTCTTACATGCCCTATATGTTCCTCAGTGGAAGACGAATAGATCAAAATGTTGTCTATGTATACCACTACACAGATATCCAGAAACTCCTGCAGCACTTCATTGATGAGAAATGGAAATGCTGCAGGAGTGTTAAACAAGCCGAAGGGCATCACTGTGTACTCGAAGAGTCCGAATTTATTTCGGAACGTTGTCTTCCACTCATCACACTTCATCACTTGGATAAAGTAGTAAGCGCCCCGGAGATTGAGTTTAGTATAAATGGTCGACTGACGTACCTGATCTAAAAGTACCGGGATCAACAGAAGTGGATACCGATTTTTCATGTTCACTTTGTTCACTGCGCGATAATCTATACAGGAGCGCAGCTCGTGATTCCTCTTGGGCACGAAGAACAAAGACAATGATACTGGTGATGTTGAAGGACAAATGAAACCCTTAGCCAATAGATCATCCAGGTAGTTTCGCAGGTATCCATTCTCAGGCTCAGAAAGAGCATACACCCTACTACATGGTAGCGTTGCCGGTGGAATCAAGTCTATACACAATCGTATGACCTATGTGGCAGCAGCTGGGTGGCCTTCTGTTCACTAAAGACATCATGGAAGTCTTTATACGGTGCAGGAATGGCCAGTGTGTCGTCCGGCTTGATAGCCGTACTATGTGTGGACCCACAATGCAAGGGTGTCATTAGTAATGGTTTGTCTTGGTAACAGGAGTGCCAGCAATGTTTAGAGTCTAATGTCACTGTCCTTGCTGCCCAGTCAATTTTGGGATTGTGTAACTGAAGCCAGGGTATCCCCAAAATGGCTCCAAATACTGGGGTATCCATGAGGTCAAACTGAATTTGTTCTGACTGGTTGTTTGCACAAAGCATGGACAAGGGTGTTGTTTGATAAACGATAAGCCCGGAGGACAATTCTGAGCCATCCACGGCTCTGACTAGTTCAGGGACGTCTTTTCTGACAGTCGTAATATTTAGGGTTTTAGCCCAATCCAAGTCTAAAAAGTTTCCGGTAGCCCCGGAGTCAAGCAATATGGGAATAACCTTACGAGCCTGAGGGGACAACACTAACATCACAATAAGAGTTAGATGCCTAGGTACTGTACTGGTGGTATTAGCCAGAAGATGTGAGATCATATTGAAAGAAGCGCTCGATAAAATGGCCTCAGAAGTTATTGAGCCAGGTAGTTTTCCGCCTGGTCAGGAAGAGAGAATTCAGGCCCTGTTACCGCTCCGATGGCTTTCTTTGGAACAGTAGGGCTTGTTTGGACATTCCCGAGCAAAATGCCCTGCCTTACCGCAGTACAAACACAGTTTAAATTTTTTCCTACATTCTTTCTCTTCCTTAGATAGTGTGCCCCGCACATTGCCAATTTGCTTATGCTCAAGTGTATCATGAGTGGGAATGGTGGACTACTTTTTTTGGTTTTGAGCACCACTAAACATGTGTCACCATGGAATTTTTCTCCCTTACGTTCACTCAAGCGGTGATCCAATCATACCACCAGGTCAATGAACTCGGAACACTCCGTAGGAGGTTCCACAATTTGGGCTAGAACATCCTTGAGATCATCCCGAAAGGCCACGATAGAAGAGGGAGGTCATCTTCTCCTCTGGCCACTCAGTCTCTGCCACCAACCGATTGAAAGAGGTGATGTAGGACAGTAGATCCTTGTTTCCCTGGCGCAAATTCAGGAACTCATTGTCACTGGCTTGCACGAAGAGATGTTTGGAGAACAGTTTCCGCAAGGCTTCTTTGAACTGGTTGAAATCATACAGTATAGGGTCATTGCGCTCCACCAGCGTAATAGACCAATTAGCTGCATTGTCTCCCAAATAAGAGATAATAAAAGCTACCTTTGCAGCATCGTTGGGGAATGCAGCTGCCTGACACAAAAACTGTAGCTGGCACTGGTTAAGAAAAAATTTCAACTTGGCACTATCTCTAAAAAACATTTCTAGAGGAGCTAAGGGCACAGGAGTTGGTGTTGTGACCATTACCTGCATGGGTTGTGTGGTGGAAGTCGTTGGGCCTGAATCGGGTCTAGGAACATGATTAGACTGGTCAAACCCATGGGCCTGTAGTACTGGAGATCTTTAAGTTTGACTCCTCCCCAGGGGGTGTCTTGTGGATTATACCGCTGTAGTTCAGTGTGCAACTCCGGGTTCTCTTGCTTTAAGGAAAGAACTTCCTTCTGTAATCCCGCTAGGGCCCTAGTTAAATCTAATAAAGATGGACCATCCTGATCAGCTGGTAAAGCCTGTGCTAAACCTTTGAAAGTACCTATTGAGGAATCCATTGCCTAGGCAGCCGTGTATGTTGTGGTTTGGCTTTATGTCGAGACGGGCCACTCACCTGAAACGTAGGATGTCTGCAGGGGCGATGGTATGCCCACCAACCTCCTGGAACACCTCTTGGCACTTCCTGCTGGACACAGAAACCCCGGCAGGTGTCCCAAAAGGAAAGGGGGAGTGGAAGAGAAAGAGACAAAAGACTGCCACTTCTTGCCAGTCCAGCCAGGCACCCTGTATCTTCGGGGGGCAGGTCATTGTTGACAGAGTGATAGTAGAGTTAGTGCACTCAACGTCCTTGAAACTGAATCCTCTTTCTGATATGGGCATGGGAGCGGTAGAAGAACACTGGGATGCTCCAGCACTTTTCTTGGATAAAAATAACTGTTGGCACAATTACTAACACTGCATTACCAAAAACTGAGTACCATAACGATAAGTACTGTGACACTAGGGCTGGCTTCACAGAGATTCATTGTTGCGCACTACAATTAGAACTGTGGTTGCACTTATCATGCACAAGAAAGACAAACAAGGGCATTAATTATATCACATATACCTTTCCTGCATGCATAAGGTTAAACTAAAAGGAACAAAAACAATCCAAGAAATACAAATGTCCACTCTGGATTTAAACAGTTAGGGTAGCACAGTTTGGTTTGGTTTCACTGTGTGTGTGAAAAACCCTTCAAAAGCAAATTCCTCAAACCTGAAACACAGGCATGAATGACACAATTTAAATCCAGGAGTTATGCTATTAGAGAAAGAACAGTCACTTAAATGCTCTTTTAAAATTGCACTGTCACTTTTTGTAGTACTTGAGCTCAAGCAGATTTCCTGAAGCACATTTAGGCAAGTAACTACAATAATAATCTAGAATGTTCAGAAATGCATTTGTCTCTTCAAGATAGGCACTCTGCCAAAATACGAGGTCTGAAATACACCAGCTATTCT
This sequence comes from Pleurodeles waltl, assembly GCF_031143425.1. Taxonomy (NCBI): domain Eukaryota; kingdom Metazoa; phylum Chordata; class Amphibia; order Caudata; family Salamandridae; genus Pleurodeles; species Pleurodeles waltl. Next base: position 1,657,305,453 of record NC_090444.1, on the reverse strand, counting down.
AAGAAAGCGTGGCGCTCAAAGAACAAACTCCCTGAGGAATACTAGTCAGTTAGCTGCAGTCTTTTCCGGATTGCTGGAGGAATGCCTGGTGTCAGCTGGTACAGGAATGAAGAAAAGAATTGCCTCAAAAGTCCGGAGTAGGAGGATGACAACAGGGGCTGGACTGCCAAATCAGATGCTGAGATCAGGAAGCAAAACAAAGCCAAGCAGGGACGCATGCTTCACTCTGCTATTTATAGCCAATCAGGAAAGCAGCTGAGTTTCCACATGTGGATAAGTCACCACACCCAATTAGAAGCACATGTCTACACCACACCCAATTAGAAGCACATGTCTACACCTGTTCACATTAGCAAACAAGCATTGGTAAAACAAGCATTGATAAAACCAATTGTGTAACACAGCACATTATGTTTACTTAGCAACATGAAGTTTTAACCAAGAACAGATATATGATTTAACCCTAACCCCTGGGGATGCTGACAGATAATGCAGGAGGCACTTTGGGGATTCCTGACACCATGCACCCTACCCCAATGAGCCTGGGCCCTTAGCACAGTTCGTCCCCCACCACTGGTTCCAGGTCCATCTTTGTCCAAGCTGTCTAATTGTAATACAGGTACCTGGACTGGGGGCACAAGATTGTTGAATCAGTACTCTGGACCCAGATTCGAGGATGACTAGTTGCCAGAGAGTTTGATGCAACAGGGCTGGGAGGAATCAATGTGGTCAGGGTAAGTCTGACAAGTGTCCTCTGACCAAGTTCCCCAGATGGGCAAAGTTGTCCTCAACATCCACACACCCAGGAGTGGTATCCCAACTGAGGGTTTGAACCATGGGGGTAGCAGCAGTGTCTTGATAGGTGTCTGTGTTCCCAGTGGTAGGTAGACCTGTCGGAGTGAGAGACAGTATATTTCACTTTGTATTGTGACAGGTGCCACCAACAGTTTACAGTGACATTTGACTAAGGCCATGTACATATTGGCTCTGCATTTTTTCCTTTTGTAATAGGCACACTTGTATCAACTGTTAAGACTTGGAATTTAGGGACCAGTCCAATTTCATTTCAAGGCACCTTGCTACAGAATGTCTGAGTATCTTGGCACTTGGATGTCTGTCCCTGGACTCCTACCTTTCCAGCAGTGCAGTCAACAATGGATGTGCATGATGTGGCTTTGTTCATCCCAAAACCTACTGGACTGCTATGCGGGCACACGTGGATCCTTGTTGTTGTATATCTTAGTTGTCATCATAGGGTCAGTGCACTGTGAATATGTTTCCTGCCACAAACATTTAGATGAGGCATCTTGGTACCTTTGAGTTGTCCTACATTCATTGGGCACATAGGTCGGGCTGTCCTTCCTGTCCACATTATTGACATCTTGGCTTATCTGCCCAAGACATATCTAGTTGATTAGACTGATCATAGAGTATACCATGATTGGTATGTCGGTCCCTCCCAGGAAGGTAACCTGCATTTGTGAATTAACAGACAGCAGCACTATGTCATTGAGGACCGTGTCCTGTTTATTGGAGGTAGAGGTACTGTTCCTCCTAGGACTTACAGTCATGTTACATCACGTTCTATAACCAGCATACATAATTCTTCCTCTCAGGTGACTAGATTTCCTAGCGAGTTGATGTAAATGGATGTTAGGACAGATGCACAGTGAGCATGTATTTTTGCATTGAGTAGACTGTGCCTGCTGACCTTGGCATTGCTGTCTTGGCCTGTCCTAGTCACACCCTATCCAGCTGACATCCCCATGGATGTGAACATGACAAAGGGTGAGTAGAAGGGTAATGGTCCTAGTAGCAGTGCACACAATATTGGCTGAGCGGATTGACATTACCAGTGCGTTCTGACCTTGGCATTGCTGCCTGGGCCTGCCCTAGCCACACCCTTTCAAGTTGATATTCCCATGGGTGAGTACATTACAAAGGCTGAGTAGAAGGGGAATGATCCTAGTAGCAGTGCACACAGTATTGGCTAAGTGGTTAGACATTACCAGTGCCTTCTGAGCTTGGCACTGCTGTCTTGGCCTGTCCTAGCCACATCCTATACAGCTGATGTCACCATGGATAAGTACATGGCAAAGGCTGAGTAGAGGGGTAATGGTCCTAGTAGCAGTGCACACAGTATTGGCTGAGTGGTTTGACATTACCAGTGCCTTCTGACCTTGGCACTGCTGTCTTGGCCTGTCGTAGCCACGCCCTATCCAGTTGATATCCCCATGGGTGAGTACACGGCAAAGGCTCAGTAGAGGGGGAATGGTCCTACTAGCAGTGCACACAGTATTGGCTGAGTAGATTGACATTACCAGCACCTTCTGACCTTGACATTTCTGTATTTGCCTCTCCTAGCCACACCCCATCCAGTTAATATCCCCATGGGTGCGAACATGGCAAAGGCTGAGTGATGGGAATGGTCCTGTAGCAGTGCACACAGTATTGGCTGAGTGGATTGACATTACCAGTGCCTTCCGACCTTGGCATTGCCTTATTGGCCTGTCCTAGCCACACACTGTACAGTTTGAATCCTCTCAGGTGGGTGCACACCAATGTGGAGGTGACAACGTTAGTGATTTGGATTGGGCTACACTGTTCTGGTCTTAGTGATGGTAGAACAGTGCCTGTTGGGAGTTGTAGTGCTATCACTCTCTGTACAACACCCACTATACAATGATGTTGTTCTCCCAGGTGGGTGTGATTGGCACGTAAAAGGCCAGAATGGGGTTTGTGAACAGGTGAACACTCGACTGTTGTGTGGTGTGACATTGTAGGTGGGGAAAGGTGATCAGTGAGCATGCATGCTAATCCATTTTGATGGGCAAATGTTGTTGATGTGATTTAAACCAGGGGTTGAGGTCTGAAATACACCAGCTGTTCTAGGAAAGCGCGGTGCTCAAAGAACAAACTCCCTGGAGAATACTAGTCACTTAGTTGCAGTCTTTTCTGGAGTGCTGGAGGAATGCCTGGTGTCAGCTGGTCCAGGAACAAAGAAAAGAATTGCCTCAAAAGTCCTGAATACGAGGATGACACCAGGGGCTGGACTGCCAAATCAGTTGCTGTGATCAGGAAGCAAAACAAAGCCAAGCAGGGACGCATGCTTCACTCTGCTATTTATAGCCAATCAGGAAAGCAGCTGAGTTTCCACATGTGGATGTGTCACCACACCCAATTAGAAGCACATGTCTACACCACACCCAATTAGAAGCACATGTCTACACCTGCTCACATTAGCAAACAAGCATTGGTAAAACAAGCATTGATAAAACCAATTGTGTAACACAGCACATTGGCGGTCATTCTGACCGCGGCGGGCGGCGGTCGCCGCCCGCCATGCGGTTACCGCCGAATGACCGCACCGCGGCGGTCATTCCAACTTTCTCGCTGGGCCGGCGGGCGACCGCCAAAAGGCCGTCCGCCGGCCCAGCGGGAAAGCCCCTGCAACGAGGAAGCCGGCTCCGAATGGAGCCGGCGGAGTTGCAGGGGTGCGACGGGTGCAGTGGCACCCGTCGCGATTTTCACTGTCTGCAAAGCAGACAGTGAAAATCTTTGTGGGGCCCTGTTAGGGGGCCCCTGCACTGCCCATACCAGTGGCATGGGCAGTGCAGGGGCCCCCAGGGGCCCCACGGCACCCGTTCCCGCCATCCTGGTTCTGGCGGTGGACATCGCCAGAAACAGGCTGGCGGGAAGGGGGTCGGAATCCCCATGGCGGTGCTGCAAGCAGCGCCGCCATGGCGGATTCCCTGGGCCAGGGGAAAACCGGCGGGAAAACGCCGGTTCCCCTTTTCTGACCGCGGCTTTACCGCCGCGGTCAGAATAGCCCAGGAAGCACCGCCAGCCTGTTGGCGGTGCTTCCGCCGCCCTCCGCCATGGCGGTCATGGACCGCCAGGGTCAGAATGACCCCCATTATGTTTACTTAGAAACATGAAGGTTTAACCAAGAACAGAGATATGATTTAACCCTAATCCCTGGGGATACGGACAGATAACGCAGGAGGCACCTTGGGGATTCCTGACACCATGCACCCTACCTCCACGAGCCTGGGCCCTTAGCACCGTTCGGCCCCCACCACTGGTTCCAGGTCCATCTTTGTCGAAGCTGTCTAATTATAATACAGGTACCTGGACTGGTGGGCACAAGATTGTTGAATCAGTACTCTGTACCCAGATTCGAGGATGACAAGTTTCCAGAGATTTTGATGCAACAGGGCTGGAAGGAGTCGATGTAGTCAGGGTAAGTCTGACAAGTGTCATCTGACAAGGTTCCCCAGATGGGCAACGTTGTCCTCAACATCCACACATCCAGGAATGGTATCCTCGCTGAGGGTTTGATCCATGGGGGGAGCAGCAGTGTCTTCATAGGTGTCTGTGTTCCCAGTGGTAGGTAAACCTGTCGGAGTAAGAGACAGTATATTTCAGTTTGTATTGTGACAGGTACCACCAACAGTTTACAGTGACATTTGACTAAGGCCATGTACATATTGGCTCTGCATTTTGTCCTTTTGTGATAGGCACATTTGTATCAACTGTTAAGACCTGTAATTTGGGAACAGTCCAATTCCATTTCATGTCACATTGCTACAGAATGTCTGAGTATCTTGGCACTTGGATGTCTGTGCCTGGACTCCTACCTTTCCAGCAGTGCAGTCAACAATGGATGTGCATGATGTTGCTTTGCTAATCCCAAAACCTATTGGACTGTTATGCAGGCACACCGGGATCCTTGTTGTTGTATATCTTAGTTGTCATCATAGGGTCAGTGAACTGTGAATATGTGTCCTGCCACAAACATTTAGATAAGCATTTTGGTACCTTTGAGTTGTCCTACATTCATTGGGCACATAGGTCGGGCTGTCCTTCCTGTCCACATTATTGACATCTTGGCTTATCTGCTCAAGACATATCTAGTTGATTAGGCTGATCACAGAGTATACCATGATTGGTATGTTGGTCCCTCCCAAGTAGGTAACCTGCATTTGTGAATTAACATACAGCAGCGCTATGTCATTGTGGACCGTGTCCTGTTTATTGGAGGTAGAGGTACTGTTCCTCCTAGGATTTACAGTCATGTTACATCACATTCTAGAACATAGATTTCCTAGTGAGTTGATGTAAATGGATGTTAGGACAGATGTACAGTGAACATATATTTTTGCATTGAGTAGACAGTGCCTGCTGACCTTGGCATTGCTGTCTTGGCCTGTCCTAGCCACACCCTATCCAGCTTACATCCCCATGGATGAGCACATGGCAAAGGGTGAGTAGAAGGGTAATGGTCCTAGTAGCAGTGCACACAGTATTGGCTGAGCGGATTGACATTACCAATGCATTCTGACCTTGACATTGCTGTCTGGGCCTGCCCTAGCCACACCCTTTCAAGTTGATATCCTCATGGGTGAGTACATGACAAAGGGTGAGTAGAGGAGGAATGATCCTAGTAGCAGTGCACACAGTATTTGCTGGGTGGATTGACATTACCAGTGCCTTCTGACCTAGGCATTGCTGTCTTGGCCTGTCCTAGCCACATCCTATCCAGGTGATATCCCTATGGATGAGTACATGGCAAAGGCTGAGTAGAGGGGTAATGGTCCTAGTAGCAGTGCACACAGTATTGGCTGAGTGGATTGACATTACCAATGCCTTCTGACCTTGGCACTGCTGTCTTGGCCTGTCGTAGCCACACATTGTAAAGTTTGAATCCTCTCAGGTGGGTTCACACCAATGTGAAGGTGACAAAGGTAGTGATTTGGATTGGGCTACACTGTTCTGGTCTTAGTGATGGTAGAACAATGCCTGTTGAGAGTTGTAGTGATATCACTCTCTGTACTACACCCACTATACAGAGATGTTGTTCCTCCAGATGGGTGTGATTGGCATGTAGAAGGCCAGAATGGGGTTTGTGGATAGGTGAACACTCGACTGTTGTGTGGTGTGACATTGTAGGTGGGGAAAGGTGATCAGTGAGCATGCATGCCAATCCGTTTTGGTGGGCAAATGTTGTTGATGTAACTTACCCGACCCAACTCCCCCAGGTATTCCTGGCAAGCCCTCAGGGTGCAGGATGGCCCAGACCTTCTCCTCCCATGATATGAACTGTAGGGGAGCAGGTAGGGGACGGCTGCCAGTCTTGTGGACTGCCAGCTGGTGCCTGCTGGATATGGAACATACATTCCCCCTGAGGGCATTCCATCTCTTTTGGATGTTGTCCCTTGTGCACGGGTAGCTGCCTATAGAGTTGCCTCTGTCGACTATCCTTTGCCACATTTCCATTTTCCTAGCAATAGTGGTCTGCTGCACTTGGGCTCCCAAGATATGTGGCTCTGTTTCACAGATGACTCTTAACTTGTCATCTGTGAAACATAGATGTTTTCATGGTGACATGGTGGTGGTTAAAAAGTGATGAGGAAAATAATTTGTAGGTCCTGTGTGATGAGGGAGTGACGGGTAAATAGTGTGATGAGGTGCAAATATGCGTGTTGGGAGTGCTGTGAGGATGTGTGATATGTGTTTTGTGTGTGAGATGGTGAGGTGCCTAATCTATGGTTTGATTTACTCTGATTTTGCTCTGTCTTCTGTGTTTGGCATGGGAGATGTAAAGGATTGTGGTGTGTGGAAGGGTGAGTTTTATAGTGTTGTTGGTAGTTGTGTTGAGTGTGTGAATGTGTGTCAGCTGTGTTGTTTTCAAATCTTTCCAATGTGGTGTTGTGTATTACTGTGGGGAGTGGCGACCATCGCAGTTCACACCACCATTGGAAGACTGCCATGGCGATTTTCGACTTGTAATAGGTTCTGTGGTTGGTTGTCAGGCTGACGGTGGTCAGACCACCACTTTCCCACCCTTCAGAGTCCTGGTGGCGTCTGGATTTGGCTGTCTTCTGGCTGTGTAACTCATAATACGGCAATCTGTATGACCATCAAAATGTTGGTCTTTTGGCAGTTGCCACCGCAGCGGTCTGGCGGTCAGACCACCAAACTCGTAATGAGGCCCTTAGTGACTGCAACAAAGGTAAGTCAGATTGTAATAGAGGTACACTGTACAAATCATGGCCTTTGCAGGTTTTGGAATTGGAAAAAGGCAACTTACAGGTTTTAAGGGTACATTGCAAAATCACAGACTTTGAGACTGAAAAAAAGGTATGTAGCAATGTACTAAAACTACATTTCAAAGACACATGATTTTTGGCTTCAAATAAACCCACCCCAATGTATTAGTGGATACATGCATACTGGTTCCTTATTCCCTTCACCTTACGACTCTCATATCGTGACAATGGTTCAACTGAAAAGAGCAATTACCTGGTTTCAAGATACCATGAACTTTGACATTAGTATACTTAGCAACACTGCTCAGAAGGTACAACTTCTCATCAGCGCCATCACACATATCAGTGACTTGACCTGCTGCGGTCTTGGACGTCTCTCTGATATGCTTGATAACGTAGCTCCACTACAAAGAAAAAAGAAATTACCTAAGTCATCAGACCCATTGTTCAACAAGACCTCGTATGAGGAAAGCAGAGCCTTAAGAATTCCAGAGAAGAAATTGAGACAACTGTCTTCCACCACTAACCACAAATGTCTCACAATTGCTGGGTCCATGTACAAAATACATATATTTTGCAAGAAATTCAATCAGTTTAGATCCCTCCGGACTTAGCCAAGTCCCAACCAAAGTAAAGCTGATCTGGTCAATACTACCAATAGCCCCTCTACTTCCTCATCCATCAAATTTCATGACCCACCAACAAAAGCAGAAGGGTTTGTACAGTTCTTTGATTTCAAAGTAAAAATACTTCTATGTCAAGACATTCACCGTCCCCCTCCCCTGATGTGCAAATCCAAAGACACTTGGCAAATATTTAACATCATTATAGGGGAAAACTTACTCAAAATCATCATGAAAACCAAACCCTAAAACCACTTTGTGGACCCACTCCTGGGTAATAAGGCCAACAACCTTTCTACTCACATGCTCCCCTTCTAGACAAAATTGGTGAATATCTACTTCGGTCAAGGAATATTTTCTGACTGTCTCAAAACTGAACAAGTCACCCATGCCTTCAAAAAACATCTGCAGATACTAATGACCTCAACAACTATCGCCTGATCTTCAACCTGCCTTTCCTCACAAAAATCATTGAAAGGTGTGTAGCAGAGCAACTCACCCAACACAGAAACGAAAACAACCACATAGGCAAATGCCAGTCTGGTTTCAATCACAGCTACCACAGCACAGAAACAGTTTTACTAAAGGTGGCCGATGATGCACTTTGAATCCTAGATTTAGGCAACTCCTGCCTCCTGATTCTTCCTGATCTATCATCAGCCTTCTACATGGTAAGCCACCACATACTCCTAGATACACTCAAAAATCGAATGGGCATTAATGGTGCGGTCCTTAAATGGTTTGAATCATGCCTAATCGGCAGATCGCAGATTATAAAAATTGATGACTTTCTCTCAATACTGATAGTGGTTGAGCAAGGGTCCCCCAATGGCCTATCCTTGCCCCAACCCTCTTCAACCCATACATCGAGCCACTTGGAGACCCACTTAAGAAAGCAGGGATTTTCTATAATCGATATGCTGATCATACACAACTATACCTAAATGTCTCTTGAGAAATGATATCTCGCACCTCGGGATCTCTCTAAACAATGTTAAAAACTAGATAACTTCTCATCACCTAAAACTGAACCCTTCCAAAACTGAAGTCCGCCTCATCTTCCCTGCAAAATTAACACTTCCAATAAAATCCTGAATGGACACACTCAGCATCCACAACAGCAAACCCACCATCGTTGACACTGCCAAATTCTTAAGAGTCATCCTAAACAAGAAGCTCAATTTGCTGTCTCAAATCAGCATCATGGTCAGAAACACGGACCATCAACTGCATTTTCTCTGGAGACTCCACCATTACATTCCACTGCAAGATCTGAAATCTCTTGCTCATACATTGATCCTTTCCTGAATCGACTACTGTAACTCTCTCTTTACTAGCCTCCCCAAAAAACATTTTAGCCACTCAACAGCATGCTTTGTCTACAGGACCAAAGTGATTGGCCACATTAAACCTATGCTGGTCTCTCTTCTCTGGTTGCCCATTGTAGCCATTACTGTATACAAGACTGCTTGCATAACCCATAAGACCCTACACACATCCACTCTGGTTACCTGGCAGATGAACTCACTCTTTCAGGAGGTTCTGGATCATCCCAAAATGCTGCAGCATTGCTGCCAGAACCCCCGACTGTTAAAAAAGAATGACTACTGGCGCAATCCTTCTCAGGTAGAGTACTCTGAATTTGGAACTCACTTCCTCTTAACCTTCATACTACCACCTCACTGGTAACCATCAAAATGGAACTGGAAGCCCTCTGCCTTCAAAAATACTTTAGCTAAGACATTGCAACCAATTTCCTCCATTGATAATATGGTCACTCACCTTTAAAACCTAACTGAAAACTCCACCTTTGACCATATTTTCGCTAAGTCACTGCAGGTAATGTTCTCCATTAAGAACATGTTCAATCAATCAATCAACCAAAAAATTTTTTAGAGCGTGCTACTCACCCATGAGGGTCGCAAGGTGCTTGGGGCGGTCAAGTGGGGGGGCAGGGAGGGTCACTGTTCGAACAACCATGTCTTGAGGTTCTTTGTGAAGAGCAGGAGGTCTTTGGTTTTGCAGAGGTTGGTGGGGAGGGAGTTCCAGGTTTTGGGGGTGAGGTAGGAGAAGGACCTGCCTCCTGTGGTGGTGCGTTGGATGTGGGGGACTGTGGCTAGGGCGAGGTCTGCTGATCGGAGGTTGCGGGTGGGAGTGTGGAAGTTCACTCTGTCGTTGAGGTAGGTTGGGCCGGTGTTGTGGACGGATTTGTGTGCGTGGATGAGGATCTTGAATGTGATTCTCTTGTCTATGGGGAGCCAGTGAAGGGATTTGAGGTGTGGTGAGATTCGTTCGTGGCGGGGGAGGCCAAGGACGAGGCGTGCAGCTGTGTTCTGGATTCTCTAGAGTTTGCGTTTGAGTGTAGTGCAGGCGTAGAGGGCGTTACCGTAGTCTAGTCTGCTGCTCATGAGTGCATGGGTGACTGTCTTCCTGGTCTCTGGGGGAATCCATTTGAAGGATTATTTAAAATTGCGGAGTGTGTGGAAGCAGGAGGAGGTTAGAGCATTGATTTGCTGTGTCATGGAGAGGGAGGGGTCCAGGATGATGCCGAGGTTGCGTGCGTGGTTTGCGGGGTGGGTGCGGGCCTAGGGCGGTGGGCCACCAGGAGTCGCCCCATATGGTTTTGTTGGGGCTGAAGATGATGATCTCGGTTTTGCTGGAGTTAAGCTTGAGGTGGTTAGTTGTCATCCAGTTGGCGGTGTCGAGGAGAGCAGCGTGTAGGTTGGTTTTGGTGGTGGTGGGGTTGCGGGTGAGGGAGAGGGGAGTTGGGTGTCATCTGCGTAGGAGAGGATAGTGATTCCGTGTAATCGGAGAATGTTGGCTAGGGGGATCATGTAAATGTTGAAGAGTGTGGAGATGAGGGAGGACCCTTGGGGGACTCCGCAGATGATCTTGGTAGCGGTGGAGTGGAAAGGTGGAAGGCGGACTCTCTGCGTCCGGTCGGTGAGGAAGGAGGTGAGCCAGTCTAAGGCTTTGTGGTGAATTCCTATGTTGTGGAGGCGTGTGCGGAGTGTGTGGTGGCAGACAGTGTCAAAGGCTGCGGAGAGGTTTAGGAGGATGAGTGCGATGGTCTCGCCTTTGTAGACTTTGGTCCTGATGTCGTCAGTGCATGCGATGAGGGCGGTTTCCGTGCTGTGGTTCTTGCGGAACCCGGATTGTGAGGGGTCAAGAGTGTTGTTTTCTTCGATGAAGTGGGATAGGCGGGCGTTGACTAGTTTCTCGGCAACCCTGGCGGGGAAAGGGAGGAGGGAGATGGGGCGATAGTTGGAGAGGGTCTCCGGGTCGGCTTTGTTTTTTTTTAGGAGAGCGGTGATTTACGCGTGCTTCCAGGGGTCTGGGTAGGTGGCGGAGTCGAAAGAAGAGTTGATTATGTCGCGGAGTATGGGGGCGAAGGTTGGGCTGGCTTTGTTGTAGATGCGATGTGGACAGGGGCTTGAGGGGGATCCGGAGTGGATGGAGTTCATGTTTTTTTTGGTTTCTTCGTGTGTGGTGGGGGCCCAGGTGGTGAGTGTGGTGGGGGGTCATGCGTGGGGGTTGAATTGGGTGAGTGAGGGGTGTGTGTGGTGGGTGTGTGTGGTACGAAGCTATTGTGGATGTCCAGGATTTTGTGGTGGAAGTGGTTGGAGAGGGCGTCACATAGGGGCTGTGTGTGTGAGGGGTCTATGCTGCTGGCTTTGGGTTTGGCTAGTTCATTAATGATGGTGAAGAGTTCTTTGCTGTTTTGAGAGTTGTTGTCAAGGCGTGTCTTGTAGTGATCTCTTTTGGCGGTGCGTATGAGTTGGTGATGGGTGCAAATGGTTGCTTTGAGGGTGGAGAAGTTGGTTGTAGAGGGTTCTTGTCGCCATATTTTCTCTGCTTGGTGGCATTTGTGCTTGGAGTCTTGGAGTTCGGGGTGAACCATGGGGCGTTCTTGATGTTGCAGGTAGTGATGAGTTTTCTGAGGGGGGCTAGTATGTCTGCGCAGGTAGTGATCCATTTCGAGAGGCTGTGTGCTCCTGCGTTGGGGTCGTTGGTGTAGGGGGGGGTTGTGAGCCAGTTGGGAGTTCAAGCGTTCTGTGGGGATCTTGTCCCACATGCGGTAGGGTGTGGTGTGTTGATGGTGGTGTGTGGGGTGTTTGGTGTAAGAGAAGTGGGCGCAGTGGTGGTCAGTCCAGAGGAGTTCGGTGGTGTGGGTGTAGGCTATGTGTTGGCTTGAGGTGAAAATTGCATTGAGCGTGTGCCCTGCTGAGTGGGTGGGTGCGGTGACCAGTTGTTTGAGTCAGAGGTTGGTGAGGTTGTCTATGAGGGAGGTAGAGTTGTGGTCTTGTAGGTTCTCCAAGTGAAAGTTGAAATCACAGAGGAGGATGTAGTCTGTGGAGGTGAGGGCGTCCGAGCCGATGGTGTCAGCGATGGTGTTGCAGAAGGCGGGGCGTGGTCCTGGTGGTCTGTAGATTAGTGTACCTCTGAGGGTGGAGTTGTTGTCAATGTGGATTAGGAGGTGCATGTGTTCTGTATTGTCGATAGTGTCTTGGGAGCTGGTGGTGACTTTGATGGTGTCCCTGTGTAGGATGGCGATGCCACCACCTGGCCTGTTGAGGCGGTCTTTGCGTTGGAGTTTGTATCCCTTGTGGCGATGGCTATGTCTGGTTCCGAGGAGGGGTTGGTCCAGGTTTCCGTGAGGAAGGCGATGTCAGGTGAGTGTGATGTGATGAGGTCCCAGAGTTCTATGGCATGTTTGTGAAGGGAGCCGGTGTTGAGGAGCAGGCAGTTGAGGTGGTTGTGGTGGGTGGTGTTGGTGTGGTGTATGAGGGTGTTGTTGTGGGTGTGTTCTGGTTGTGGGGTGGTGTGATGCGGGGCTGGTTGGTGGGGGTGGGGGCAGAGCAGGTGTGTGTTGCGTTGGGGGTGTTGTGTGTGTTGTCGGGGGTCGCTATGGTTGGTGTGTGGTGTGAAGGATGAGGAGCAGGACAAATGACAGGTGAGGCAAGTGAAGGGGCCATAAGTGTGTGGGGCTGGAAAGGGTGCAGGTGGGGCGGAGAGGGCCAGGGGGACTGTCGCTGGGCGTGGTCTTGGCACGGACGGGAGGAGACAGGCTTGCTTTTGGCGCGCCAGCGGCGTGTCCGCGCCGTGGCTGCCATAAATGGGGGGGAGGGAGGGAGTGGCAGCTGGGAGGAGGGAGGGCTGGACGAATGAGAAGGCTGGGGAGGTGGGGGCACAGGGGACGCAGCGGCTGGGGAAATTGTAAAAGAGAAGGAACGGACGGTGAGGAGGAGGCGGGAGGGGCCGCAGGGGACGAGCGGCTGGGGAAATTGGAAAAGAGAAGGAACGGACGGTGAGGAGGAGGGGGGAGGTGGGAGGGGCCACAGGGGACGCAGCGGCTGGGGATATTGGAAAAGAGAAGGAACGGATGGTGAGGAGGAGGGGGGAGGCGGGAGGAGGCCGCAGGGGATGCAGTGGCTGGGGAAATTGGAAAAGAGAAGGAACGGATGGTGAGGAGGAGGGGGAAGATGGAAGGGGCCGCAGGGGACGCAGTGGCTGGGGAAATTGGAAAAGAGAAGGAACGGACAATGAGGAGGTGGCACTGGGCGGCGGAGCGGGGAGCGACCTGTTATTTTGCCTCCTAGAAAAGAACTGCAATACCTCCACTTCAGCAGGTGCTTATACGTTTTTTATTGCTTTATATATCTATTGACCTCCTGCGATGGTCAATAGATATATAATATATATAAAGGAACTGGTTTCCTTTTTTACAATGATTTACCATTTTGTAATTTTAGAGCTTATATAACTATAGGGCATACTGTTTGCGTTGAATTAGCGTCTATGTTTTAATGCTAATTGAGCGCAAACTTAACTCCATATTTATATTTTAGCGCTAGACGTGTCTAGCGCCAAAATATTGGAGTTAAAGTCATTTTTTGCCTGCGGAAAACTACCTTGAGTCAATGAGATGCAAAGTAGGCGTTCTTGGGCAAAAAATGACTCTAAGGCCCATGCGCCTTATTTATCCTCCTGTGCAAACATGGTGCACGGGAGGGAGGCAGGCCTAAATAATGGAGCTAAACTTGCTTAGCGCGATTATTTAACTCCTGGGTCAGGGCAGGCGTTATGTGACCTGTGGGCCTATTTCCATGGTGAAACACAATGGAATAAGCCCACAGGTGCCCTCCGCAGGCCCCAGAGACACCCCCACCCACACCAGAGGGACTGCAGAGGATGGGGGACCTCATCCTAGGTAAGTAGAGGTAAGTAGAGGTAAGTATTCCTGTATTTTCTTAAAAGTGCCATTGGGAGCCCTGAAATGGGCCCCCCATACATGGTACTGGGTGAAATGGCCATGTCCAGAGGACCCCTGTCCCCTGTGCTGGCCATTGGGGTGGTGGGCATGACTCCTGTCTTTTGTTAGACAGGAGTCATGTGGTGTGGTAGGTTTAATGTCAATAAATGATGCTAGGCTGGTTAGAGTCATCTTTTTTTACTCTAACGAGCCTAACTTCATTTTTTAATGCTAAACCCACTACTCCCATACTGCCACCCCCACCCAGCTAACGTCATTCTCCATGACGTTAGCCCACCCTTTGCGCCGGATTGCGCCATTTCATAAATAAGACGCCCGGCCTAAGTCTTGGAATGGCGCTAGCCGGCGGTATACTTTTTGACGCTAAATTGTGTTAGCACAGTTTAGCATCAAAAAGTATAAATCAGGGCCTATATTTGGTGATATTTGGCCATTCTTGAACCCTCTGTAACTATCCATGAAACAACATATGTCTACTGTAAAGCGCTCTGGCATCTTTGGGTAGGGTTGGCACTATATAAAAAATGATAAATAAATACATATTTGAATAAATTAATAGTGGGACACTGTGGTTCCTTGAGATTTGGAAAAAGGAGGGACGTGAAAAGGCACCCCCCTCCTCTTTTCAGAATCACAATGGATAGCATCAATGCTTTGCATAATTGCATCCCAGCACCAAAAGAATGTTTCTACCTGATTATAGTGAACGCTCAGGAGTGAAGGGGCACACAACGCACTCCTCCAATGCCATTGCAGCAGATTGATTTTATTTTTTTTGTTGCAACCTCTGTATGTGTCCAATAATCTGTGATTTGTGTGACAATCTCTGACATGTATTTCCTTTTCTAACAATATGGCTCGATTTTCACATGAAAACAGAAGTGAATTAAAAGAACGTCGCAACGTATGAGTAGTAAGCGAATTCCTCGCGAGAATTGCCAGGTTACCAGTGGATAACTCCGCATCTTCGCATCGCTAACTCTGCGGATTTTAATTTCGCTTTAAAGATTACGGCCCATATTTATACTTTTCGACGCAAAACTGCGCTAACGCAGTTTTGCGTCAAAAAAATTAGCGTCGGCTAACGCCATTCTGAAGCGCCATGCGGGCGCCGTATTTATTGAATGACGTTAGCCGGCGTTAGCCGCCGGCGCTGTCTGGTGTGCGTTAAAAAAAACGATGTACACCAGGCAGCGCCGGCGTAGGGGGAAAATGGCGTATGGGCGTCCACAAATGGTGCAAGTCAGGCTGAGGCAAAAAAATCGCCTCAACCCGATTTGCGCCATTTTTTTTCACTCCCAACCCCCATTGAAATGACTCCTGTCTTAGCAAAGACAGGAGTCATGCCCCCTTGCCCAATGGCCATGCCCAGGGGACTTCTGTCCCCTGGGCATGGTCATTGGGCATAGTGGCATGTAGGGGGGCACAAATCAGGCCCCCCTATGCCACAAATTTTTTTTTAAAAAAATACTTACCTGAACTTACCTTAATGTCCCTGGGATGGGTCCCTCCTGCCTTGGGTGTCCTCCTGGGGTGGGCATGGGTGACAGGGGGTGTCCCTGGGGGCATGGGGGGGTACCTCTGGGCTCATTCTAAGCCCACAGGTCCCTTAACGCCTGCCCTGACCCAGGCGTTAAAATCCGGCGCTAATGCGGGTTTTTTAGACCCGCCCACTCCTGGGCGTGATTTTTGCCCGGGAGTATAAATCCCACGCACATGCCTCGGAGTCGATTTTTTAGACGGGAACGCCTACCTTGCATATAATTAACGCAAAGTAGGTGTCCACGCAAAAAAATGACGCTAACTCCATGGACTTTGGCGCTAGACATATGGAGTTAGTTTTGCGTCGAAATTGCGTCAAAAAAAACGACGCAATTTCGGCGCAAACGGAGTATAAATATGCCCCTACATATCTAATCTTAAAAATGTCAACAAGTGAAATGCGGTTGAGTCGCCCTAGTTGTAAGGAAGGCGCTACTGTGAATTTCGACGACGCTAATTCACAACAGTGCTTATTGTTCCCCTCCAAATCCCTCACCTTTCTGTCACTTTAGATTTAGAATCCCGGTTCTGTGAAATTAATTCATTTTCCGCACCTCCAAAATGCTTCTGCACGCTGAGGTGCAGAAAATGAAGAAAGGACGAGGCAATAAGCAAACTAAGCATTTGACTATATATTGCTGGGACAGAAAAAGAGAAACTGCCAGGGATAAATTCTGCCTTCAACTTAAATTTACGGTGCGGCAGGTGCCCTGAAGACAGCCCCAGGAGTGTCTGATACAATGGAAAGGAAGAAGAGGAACGTCGACAACAAAAACATGTTTATAAGTGGTTAAATTCAGGAACGTGTTTTGAGTAATAGAAAACGAAACGCGCGCTCAAACAAGGGCTCTAAATGGTCGAAATAAAGCGAACATCTCCTAACGGCTCTGGCGTGTCTTCGAAGCGAAATCTTTACGGCCAGCAGGTGGCGCCGTTTTCACTAAAGTAAAACATTCTCTTTACCTGAAAGGACATTGGGACATCAAAAACAGGGAAAAGTAAAGCATTAGCAAATAAAACGGACCAGTAAAAGTAAGCGGAATACCGTTAGACAATAAGTTAAAATCGCCTCTAAACAGACGGAATCGCTGTGAAATTATCGAATTAAATACTCAATTAAACATTAAAAATCAAAGACTATCTACTTACCCCGCGTTGGTGAATTCAGTCTATAGCAAAAAAACATATCTAAATATATGGATGATCCTTTCAGCTGTTTTGGAAGCACCAGCTGTTTGTTTAATTCTTTAGTAAGTGTTCACTAAAAATTAAACTAATGGACTTATTCCTCTATACGTGCAGGCACATTGTTAACTAGTTGCAATGCGATAATTGGTGCGGGAGCGTTTTAAAATCGTTTATCCACATATAATACATACGAGTCTGCAGTGCACATGTAATAAATAATTTGAATGTAGAAATTGTTAAAACCCGACGAGCCGAAAGTCTATTAAACAACAAAAACGCGAGTTAAAAACGGGGGCCGCGCGAACCTTTTCTGTTCGTAGTATTAAAAAAATACGAGCATGCTCTTTTGTGCCTAAGCGACGTAATTTTAATATGATCTTCATTATTCAAATTTGAAAAGGACTAATTGCAGCACATATATTAATTAGGTAATTGTTTTAAAACGAATTGTATCTTTTGCCAAAATACAAACGTGCTGCACCGACATGGAAAGCAAAACTTTGGGCGTTAAAGGTGGATGGTATTTACAAAATACAAGTTCATATTGTGTCTTCTTTAGCTGGTGGTAAATGAGTTCGATCAATAACCAATTAATGTTTTTTGTTCTTGCTAAAAACACATGAACAGTTTTGAGGGACGGATAAGTACACACATATATACAGCTCATGTTTCCTGACTTTATTCGCCATGAAGCTTTGTAATCGTGAACGATGTTGAAGTCAGATTATAATAACAAATTGTCGATTTTTGAATATAATCCCTAAAAAGGAGATCACCGCTGTACGCCTGTCACTTAGTTCGGTGATCCCCGTCCTCTGAAAATAATAAAATGTTCCACAGAGTCTTATAAAAATATATATGAGAAAGAAGTGAATAAACGCGGAGCCACTAGGAAACCACAAATGCGGACAATATATATTTTGTTACCCCCCATTAAACCGAGTTGATAAACTATCACGGCTAAGGGATGAAGAAACCGACGAGAAAGAGAGAAGTGGAGAACACATGCTGAAAACAGAAAAGGAAACGGGAAGTGAACAGGAAAGTAACAAACAAAGAAGAAAGAGAGGAAGAGATGCTAAATAGAAGGAAGCATGATAGAGGCTGAGAGATGGAGAAAGGAAAGGAAAGGCAAGGAAATGAAAGGAAATGAGAAAAGAAAAGAAAGGAAAGGGGAAGAAAGGAAAGGAAATGAAAGGAAAGAAAAAAATGAAGGAAGGTAGGTAGATGATTGGAAGAAAAACAAAGAAAGATGCATAAATCCAACAAAATGGAGACTCGCTGGCGGATGAAAGTTGCAATGTTAGCGTTCTATTAACTAACATTATATTTCCATTTGCGTTTAGCACTTTATTTACACCGTGCACATTCCCTGTGATGAATCCCCTGCTAAAAATCACTTTCATTTGAGAGATAAGACGTGTTAACCGATCGTGAGGCTTCCCAGCGACCCCCGAACACAGCAGGTCACAAGAGAGCGGCCTTTGGTGGACACAGATTTCCGTCCTCTGGAAGAAACTCGTCCCATTCCTGGCGCTTAGAGGTGTGGACGACGCTAATAATGAACTATAGCGCCCTGCACTGATATCGCTGGTCTTTGGCGCTATCCGGTGGCGGTGCGCCCAGACCAGGCCGTGCGCTGGGGGTTCATTAGAGAGTGAGTGTGAAGGTCGGAGCTTCCGTGGAGGCCTTCCTCTGCCTCCCTCGGGGTGTCATCTTTCCGCCTCTCCCTGTGAGGTGTGACTGCCTCTAGGCACTGCCCAGCACATGAGCGCACATTTGGCATGGGACAGCAGCAGGTACTAACCAGCGGAGACACAAAGCACAATGAGCTGTGTTCATCGGCGCTGTGTGCAGTGCAGGTGTGCACAACCGACGCTGCAGGCTGCAAGGAGGTGTGGGGGTTGTGCAATGAGGCCCCCAGCCCCGAAGACACCCACGGAGAAGCGGCCACCACTGGCCCCGGGGCTCGTGCTGCTGTCACGACAGAGAAGCTTCCGGCCCGCGACACGCAGGGCTCGGCCAGCGCCCCTGCAGCCTGCGCATAGTGAGTACACGGTGTGTGGGAGAGGGCAGGGGGCAGCCAACGTGCCTTGTCGTGGTGCACTCTGGGTGTGATTTTTTGGGGTATTGTGTTAGATTTTATGTGAATGCGTTAAACAGTCACCTCACTTCCCATCTTTACCCTGGTTTCTTTCTTTCTTTCTATCTATCTATCTATCTATCTATCTATCTATCTATCTATCTATCTATCTATCTATCTATCTATCTATCTATCAATCTATCTATCTATCTATCTATCTATCTATCTATCTATCTATCTATCTATCTATCTATCTATCAACAGGCTGGTCGGTCGGTCTGTCTGTCTATCGATCTGCTCATTCACTTATCTATGTTCCCCCCTCGCCATTTCACCTCTCGGTGAACCCAATCATATCCAGAAATGTATCACTTTTAGTAGTTTCATTGGACCACATCAAATAGTGCACAGAGAACACCATGCACGCCCCACAGGCATTGCCCCTATAAAGTGCACGGCGATCGACCTCATACAGAGATCGGATACACTGCGAATGCACAACAGACTTTAGTGCTGCAGAGTGCACTGTGGACTCCCTCGTACAGCGGGAGTAGAGAGCACACGCTGCGTGCACAATACACCATAGTCATGCGGAGTACACGGTGGCCGCCCTCAGACACTGGGGGGGGGCACAGTGAATGCCCAACAGACCTCAGTGCAGCAGAGTACATTGCGACCGCCCTCATACAGTAGGAGCAGAGAGGTCAGTGCATGCGCAACACGCCTTGAGTACACAGAGGTGACTCTCAGTGTGAGGAGAGAGCACACGCCGAATGCACAACAGACCGTAGTGATGCAGAGTGCACCGTGGCCACCGTCATACAGTGGGAGCACAAGAGCGCACACTGGATGCACCACAGACCCCAGTAATGCAAAGTGCACTCTGATCGCCCTCATACCGTGGAAGCACAGAGCCCACAGATGCACAAAAGGCCTTAGTGCAGCGGAGTAAGTACACAGGGGTCACTCGCACACAGTGGGAGCAGACAGCAAACGCTGAATGCACAACAGGCCTTAGCGCGGCAGTGGCCACTCATAAAGTGAGAGCAGAGAGCGCACGGTGAATGCACAACCGCCCTTCGTGCAGTAGAGAACACTGCCTGTGGCCGCCCACATACAGCGGGAGAGGAGAGCACCGGGGCACACAGTGGACGAACAACGGGCATAAGTGCCTCGGAGCACACATGAAGGGCCTCGCAGGTTATGCTTAGAGGACATACCATGAATGCACAATAGGCCTTAGTGATGCCGAGAGACCGACCGCATGCACAAACTGAATGCCCAGCAGGTGTTGCAGAGTACACGCAGGGTACACTGTGACAGGCCACACACGGCGCTAACCGAGAACACGCCTTGAATGCACGACAGACCTTAGTGATGCAGAGTGCATCGTGACTGCCCTCCTATATTGTGAACAGAGAGCACATAGTGAATGCATAACGGGCATTAGTGCCCCAGAGCACACACCGACCGACTCCGTACACAGAATTTATGACACAGTTATCTGTGTCGGTGCTGCAGAGTATACTTTGACCACCCCCATGCACTGTGAGACAGAGCGCATCATTAATGCGCATTAATGCTGCAGAGTTCACATAGTGAATGTATGCCAAAGCCTTGTACTGCGGCGTACACATAATTAACGCTACAGAGAACACCGTAAATGCCTGGTGTGCAAATCCACGACCCTCTTGTCCCATTTCTGTCTCACGAAGGGGCCCAGAGGACATTGCTGTCAGTACTGAGGGACTCTGTCCAAATCACAGCCATCTTCTGCCGGGACACCCTTACAGAGCATGCATCCCCTCACACCTCCCCTGGGCAGGCGAGAAGGGGGCAGCAGTTCACAGGCTCCAGAGTGTGCTCGTGAACCCTGACCCGGACACGCCTCTCATTGTTTATCTCGTGCAAGCGTTACTTCAGCGGGGTTAGTGGGAGATGAACTATCAGCATTGTTGTGCGCTGGCGCGAGGCACCGGGTCCGGCCCTGGCTGCAGAGGTGAGAGGCAGCGCGCGGGCTGCGGGCACCGGTGCCAGGGGCGGACTGTGGGTGCCTTACATGCCAGTGTCCGGATCATTTACTTACAACGGTGCAGTGGAAATGTTTCACGAGTGCTCTATCCCCGTACCCGAGCCTGCCACTCGCGGAGCGCAGACACACTCACTTCTTCCAGAGCAGGAAGCTGCCAGAGGCGGCCGGGTGGCTGTACACAGTGAAAAACAACTGGAACAAGAAGAAGAAAAAGAGGGAAGAATGCTGATAATATAATATAACGAAATTTATTATTATTCTAGTATTTTGTATGAGTATTAATAGTATTATTTTAAAGTAATGTGAATTAATATAGAATTACATTATCGTGTAGGATATTATTTATTCTTAGTGGCAGTACTAGTAATAGTAGATTAGTAGTATTGTCCGAATTTTAATTAGCATTTATAGTGGTGGTTACGACAGAAGTATGTTCAGGTTTCTGACTATTATTAGTAGTATTAATATTATTATTACTATAGTCGTCGACATCTTCACCGTCGTAGTACTACTAATAATAATAATAAAATGCCCGTTATTATCTATTATTAAGATTATGTCATTGTGGTAGCACCACTTGTATTTGCTTGTACTACTGACTCAAGTGGTGGGGTCTCACATTTTGTGCAACTCGGCCTCCTGAGCACAATTCTGATTATTGAACATTTTTGACATTTAATTTGTCAATATTATTTGTCTATAATTATGATGTGTGTTTTATTCTTGGTCATTTCTAAATGATTGAAAAATATAGGGTTCGTTTTATATTGTGTTATGTCATTCCGCTTATCCAAATGGCTGGTGTAATGCCCCTGCTAGGTTTGCCACTAGCGCCTAGATGGGAGAGGTACAATTAAGGCGCAGTAGAGGCCAATCTAGCGAATTGGTCGTCCCATATCACATAGTCAGCTGCCGGCTCTGGACTGACACGGGAAGGTATTGTGAATTCGCACTGGCAGATGTGGGCAATGGGCAGGGTCGATCTCTGGGTCAATTTCTTAATCGAATGGCGGCAGAACCCCATCTGAGCTTCTGTGTAGAGGCTCAGCCCCCACCCTCCCCCACCCCGTGTGGGGAGGGGCATACCATTCAGACTGTTCCATGTAGATTTTGGGACTTCACAAGGTTGCATTGCTTCAGACTGTTAGGCCATGGTGTTTGTAAGAAACAAATCCCGACACTGTGCTAAACAGTTAGACACAATATATTCCTCAAGTTTGTAATGTATATTTTTTCTTTTAAAATATCCGTCTATCTCCGTTGCAGGTCGATGTTCTATCATCGTGTTAGTTACCTGTGTAGCACTTGACCGAACCCAAAGTCGCCTCACAGCGCCGAGGGGCACCTTCGAGAGCGTCAAAGAGGCGCTATGTGTGGCAGACAGTCATTGGAAAGGAAATCCTTCCGCACCAGCCTTATTTGTGTCTGGGTTACCCTAAGCATAGCAGGCCTTGTTAGGTTTGATTTCTGTACTTTGAGAGTTTACTCTCCTCACTCAGTGAATCCCATGCCACAGAGCCCTCTAGGAGCTGGGCTGTGAGGAAGTGACCAACCTCCGACCTCCACCCCGCACCTCCACCCCGCACCTCCACCCCTACTACTCCCAGGGCACACCCGTGTCTTGGGGGCTCTCTGGGGGTGGCGTGGATATATCAGGCCCCTGGTGTTTTGCTCGTTGTGATGTGCCCATTCTCCTCAGTCATTGACTCGTATGACACAGAGGACGCGAGGGGATGGGCAGTGAGGTGTGTAAGTAGCACCCCCCCCCCCCCCTTCACCCCAGCCTCGCCCCGCGCTCCCTTCTCTTGGCTACTCTGGAGTTGGCATTCATGCACCAGGGCCTGTTGGTTTTCATTTCTGCTAGCTGTGACCCCGGCCCCCTCTCTCGGTGACTCCCATGACAGAGCCCGGCCCGGGAGACAGCGAGGTGTGGAAAAGCACAGCCTTCTGAGGGCGCGCCCGCCCCCGGAGCGCTCCCGAGAGTTTGCAAGCGTGCAACCGGCCCTGTTTATTTGTGGGTGTTATTTGTTGTCCTTGTAGTGGCTCTGTAATAGAGTGCGGCAGGGGACGGACAGTGAGGAGGTGTGAGAGCGCTCTCCACAGACCTCCTCCTCCCTCGCAGGGCAGGGCCGGCCGGCGGCCACTGCGCATGCGCGCAGCTGGAGTGCTTGAAATAAGGAGGCGGCGGCCCGCAGAGTGCAGAGGAGTTTGAGGCGGACTCAGGAGCGCACTGGACGGGCTGCGGGGCCCCCCGGAGGAGAGCGGGGCAGTCACAGAAGGCACCAGGCGCAGACTATGCCCGGACCTGCTGGGCCCCCAGCAGCAGCACACACTTGGGAAAGCGCGGATCACCCTGAGGGGCCGCCCGTGGGCACCGGCACTAGGTAAAGTCGGCGTGCACCCAGAGGGTTACAAGGGGCAGCAGGAGGTACCGGGTGGGGGCGCAGGCCACTGGAGAGCTCTGCATTGACGTTGAAAGCTGAAAACTTTGTGCAGGAAACTTTATAAGCAATGTCTCAAAAATGATTTTGCATGCATAGCGCTGTCTGGCACACACGCCCCTGAGCTTACAGTCTGAATCAATGAATCAATCTATCTATCTAAATAAAGACATAGGATAGATAGATTGCTGTGATGGTTTTAGACAAGGTGAAATATAGTATCAGCCATTTTTTAAAAAAAATTCGAATGCACGTTTTTCTTAACTCAAGTGTCTTATCTTTAAAATCGTTATATTGTCACATTTCATACAACGATTGGTTGTAAAAATGTATACATGCGTGTGGTATAAGTGTGCGTGAAAAGACGCGCGCACGTACTTGAGCTATGTTAAGCCTTCGGGATGGACCTGAGTGTATTCGCCGGGCTGCCGCCGTCTAGACGCACGACCCGATGCCGGCCGCGGGATGCTCTGCACAAGTGCTGGGCTGGCAGGCTGCTTTGCCGTTTGTGGACCCTTCACTTGGTGAATTCCAGAGCACAGTGGTGGTCTGGGTGTTTCTGCTGCTGATGGACACATGCGGACCTAGGGATTAACTGGCTCAGGTGCCCGACGAGGAGCCACAAGCAGGTGCAGGCCTTCGGTCCAGCCCTTATTGCCAAACATGGAAATGCTTACCATGCTGACTTTAAAGATAAAAGTGCGTTGCGTTACGGCGACCGGCCGGGTATGTTGGGTGTGGGATGGCAAGCCGCTTTGTGTGGTGTTGCATTATTCAGCGGGTTGGCATTCCTTCTAACTGAGTAGGCTGTACACGAGTTGAAGTTTTCAGTAATTTCTCTGAATGGGGTCTGTCTTTGCCGAATTACTTTCGCAACTGATGTCAGCCTGTATGAGTCTGTTCACCCCACCTTGTTAGCGCATAATTCACGCCCATACCAGATGGAGTCTGGAGTTTCACAACGGGCATTGTGTGCCATTCACAACCAGCGCGCCTAGTTGTCCGTGTGTGTTGCATGAATCGATGTATGGTGTCCCTTTTGTATAGCTCTGGCCAGGTGTGCGTAATCGGGGGCAGGTGTGAGTGGCGCATTTGCGTGTATCGAAGGCAGATGTCAACTGCGTGCGTGTGTGTGTGTTGAGAGGGGTGGTGTGCGTAAAACATATGCACTTTTTAGCTGCTCCAGGATGCACGGCGCAGGCAGATGTGAACTATGCACGTGTGTAACCCAGGGCGGGCGTGGGCAACTCTAATACAGACCAAGATGTGGGCTGTGAGTGACTACTGGGTTGGCATGTTCTTATTGGATTCTCGTATATATGGTCACTCTCGGCGAGCCAATATATGTGCTACTGCAACCCCGGTATGTAATGGTACCGTAATTTTTGTCGTGTAATTTTTGTAACCGCGGGCTTATGTGAGCCACATGTGGACAGATGACCTCAAGTGAGATGTGTGCGTCTGTAATACTGGGCTGGTGTGTGCAGAACACAGACAGTTGTCACTATTCAAGCATGCACCTCAACAGAAGCGACCGGAGTGTGCACGCACCCATGAGTACATGTCAGCGGTTATTGAGTGCACTACGGGTAGATGTACTGTTGGCAGATGTGAGCTATTACTGAGTGCACCACGGGTGGCTGTGCGGTGCTCTAGCGTGCACGACGGACAGACGTCAGCTGTCAGTGAGTGCACCACGGACAGACATGAGATTTTACAGAGTGAACCACAGGTGAATGTGTGGTGCACCAGCGTGCAGGACGGGCAGATATGAACTGTTAATGAGTGCATGGATGTTCAGTGCTCTAGCGTGTACGACGGACAGACGTGGGCTTTCACTGAGTGCACTACAGGAGCGTGTGACTGCACCTGAGTGAACCATGGACAGATGTGAGCTGTTATGTGCATGGGCACCACGGGAAGGTGTGAACTGTCACAGAGTGCACCACGGGCGGGTGTGAACTGTTGCATAGTGGACCATGGGCAGATGTGAGCTGTTATTATGTGCATGGGCACCACAGTCAGATGTGAGCTGTTACTGAGTGCTCCACGGCCAGATGTGAGCTGTTACTGAGTGCTCCAGGGTCAGAGGTGAGCTGTTACTGAGTGCATCACGGGCGGGTGTGACTGCTGCTGAGTGGACCATGGGCAGATGGGAGCTGTTACTATGTGCATGGGCACCACGGGCAGATGTGAGCTGTTACAGAGTGCACCACGGGCGGGTGTGAACTGTTGCTGAGTGCACCAAGAGTGCATTTGCGAGCTCTAACGACCACCAGGTGAGATGCGAGCTGTTGCGGTGTTGATCACAGGTAGTCAAGAGTGTCTCTTTTATGCACCACGGGTAGATGTGATGTATTTTAGTGTGCAGATGCGCTAACCGGTGTACGAGTAGATGGCAGCTCTTGTAGTGTTTATAAAACCAGACTATTCGTGCCCCGGTGTAACCGCGAACTGAGCTCTGAACCGTTACCACGCGCACCACTGGTAAAAGTTGTGCGCTCTGGGAAATTGAGGGCTGTTTTACTATGCACCACGTTCGGCTGTGAGATGCTCCAGTGTGCACCAGTGGCAGATGTGAGGTATTCCAGTGCGCGCCGTGCTAGTGTGCACACTACCAGATGAGGGGCGTTTTATTCTGCTCTAAAGGCAGAT
Organism: Pleurodeles waltl; assembly: GCF_031143425.1. Lineage (NCBI taxonomy): Eukaryota > Metazoa > Chordata > Amphibia > Caudata > Salamandridae > Pleurodeles > Pleurodeles waltl. The sequence goes on along the minus strand of NC_090444.1, from coordinate 1,657,279,563 downwards.
TTAAGCTGCTGTCGCGTGTACCACATCTGACTTTAGAGCTGGTTTAGTGTGCGCCACTTGTAGATGTAAGGCGCTACATACATAGTGCAAGACTGACATACATCATTCAAGATGTCCTAGGATGTACTAGACTCGATGTGCTCTAGATGGAGGGCGGTTGTATATATGCGTTGCGTGGTTGCGAACCCTGGACAGAAGGGTCCACTCAGCAGAGACGGGAGCTATCGGACGGGTTCCAGCCGGCCCCGAAAAGCAACCCTGCGATTAATTTACCTCGGTTGTAATAAAATCTTGCGGCCGTTGTACTGGGTGTGTTTTTAGGTTCTTGAAACCAGGATCTTAACCTGTGGCGTCTGCTCGGGCCCCTTAGAGGCCACGCTCTGCCCCTGTAACCCCTGCACTACCTGCACGACCCCTGGCTTCAAAGACCGCCCCTGTGGAGAATCAATTGAGAGAAACAATCGCTGCACTGATTAACATTCCTGACACCGGGCTCCGCGCGCCTGTCACCGCCGAATCTGCCAACTCACGTGACTGGTGGTTTTATAGGGACTGAAGACGGGGTCTCCGGAAGGCATGAAAAGAGGGCCCTCTCAGACCTCATTAACGGGCAGCTCCTTCTTTCACGCTCAATTAGTCCCCAAAAGGTCCCATTTGTGCAATTTGCACACTTGGTTACAGAGAAGAGCATCGTTTCTTCATATATTGCACTGTTGCCGGAGCCTGCGCCCCCATGACTGGGCCTGTGCCGCACATCAGGCTCACATACGGGTCAGGGAGAGGACCGAACGTGTAACGAATACTTACCAATAGACCCGATTCAGGCGGGAGACTCCCGAGTTTTCAAGCCAAACATTGCTAAAAAAATTCTGTCTCTCGCCTGAAATTGTATCTTCTATAGTAGTCAATGGGGAAATGACATTCTTCCGATTTGTGTTTCAAGCTCCTGAACTTCGCTGTCCTAAAATGTTGGCATGTGTGGTGTACCGTCAGATGCCGCAGCCCCTGCACACGACCACGTGTCCCTGGTTGCGCTGCTCAGAACATGACACACATGCAAAGAGCTGCGGAGTTTGGCCGCGATACGGACGTGGTGTCACAATTATTGCAAGACGTATAGTCAATTGAGCGTTACGTTTCTGCAGCGAGCTGATCAGTTAATTCCTCGACGGCGTGTTTTACAAGACGTGGGATTACGGAAAGTGATTTTCAAGTAGTCCCCGTGGTACACAAGCACATGCGGTTACACCTGCAAATACATGCTCACGTGCACACAATCTCACGTGCTCCTCGAGGTTGGGGCATTCAGGTGAATAATGCAAAAAGAGCTGGATTTTTTTTTCAGAAGGGTGTCTTTTTTCGTAGAAAAAAACTTTGCAGTTCGTTCTGGTCATTTTCCTGACGCAGTATTAATGGTGCCGCTGACTTCGGTGTCGTAACGTCGCAAAAACTGTACAAAAAGTCCTGGCGTAGACTCATAAGACACTACAAAGATATCGGATAGGGTCGAACTCAATCTGCGCATTCATTAAACACCAGCCACGGTTACAGACGCACAACCAAATGCAACTGGTCGATGTGAATGCCCACTATAGGAAAAGGCACCCCGATTGAGAAAGTGCCACGATGCCATACTAACGGCAGAAAGCGCTGTACAAATGCAGGTGACATAGCAAAGCAACGAGAACGTGTTTGCTCCACCACTGCTCTTACATATGTACCTACTCGTGAGTGTGTATGTGCGTGTGTGAGAGGATCTAAGGGTCGCTCACACACCTGCACCTTTAATTAATGCCTCCTAACATCGGGAGTTCTTAATATTTTCAGCAGTGAATGCACTTAATAGTTCTCTATGCTGTATCTATAGTAACCTTTGTTTGTCCATATTGCATGATCCACTCATGCCTTCAGCTCTAAAACAATAAATAATTGTTGTGGATGTATTATTTAACATTACCACGTACTAGGGCACGTAAAATGCTACGTGTCGACTTTAGATTAGTCCATAGACGTATAGAATATTTTCCTCAGGCACACACCAAGATACCTCTTCTGGGAGGCCAGGCCTGTGTTAGAATTGACGGGTCGCAGAAGACAACGTAGAGATAGGGCCACACAATTGCGCAAGCCCATCCCAGGGTCACACAGTGGCTCGGGCTCAGCCAGGGCCACACAATGGCGCAGGCCCAGCCCAGGGTCACACAGTGGCTCAGGCCCAGCCCAGGGTCACACAGTGGCTCGGGCTCAGCCAGGGCCACACAATGGCGCGGGCCCAGCCCAGGGTCACACAGTGGCTCGGGCTCAGCCAGGGCCACACAATGGCGCAGGGCCAGCCCAGGGTCACACAGTGCGCAGGCCCAGCCCAGGGTCACACAGTGGCTCGGGCTCAGCCAGGGCCACACAATGGCGCAGGGCCAGTCCAGGGTCACACAGTGCGCAGGCCCAGCCCAGGGTCACACAGTGCGCAGGCCCAGCCCAGGGTCACACAGTGGCTCGGGCTCAGCCAGGGCCACACAATGGCGCAGGCCCAGCCCAGGGTCACACAGTGGCTCAGGCTCAGCCGGGGGCACAGAGACTCTGGTCCAGCCCCAGAGATCACAGCGGCTCAGACCCAGGTCACACAACGGCACAGGCTCAGCCCAGGGTCACTGAGCGGCGCAGACCCGAGCCCAGGGTCACATAACTGCTTAGGCCTAGCCTAGGCTCACATAACGGCGCAGACTCTGGCCAGGGCGAAGACGAGACGCAGGCCTAGTTTTAGATCGCACAGTGGCGCAGACCCGAGCCCACGGTCACATAACGGGGCGCAGGTATGCCCCAAGGGCCACTGGGCCTTAAGCCCTGCCTGTCACACAAGGCACAGGCTCAGCCCAGGGTCACGGAGCCGCGCAGACCCGAGCCCAGGGTCACATAACTGCTCAGGCCTACCCAGGGACCACTGGGGCTCAGGTATTGTTGGTTGGGCGGAAGTCGTGTGTGTGTGGGTGTTTGGGGGGGTCAACGACTCAGGCCCAAGTCACACAACAGCACAGGCTGTAAAACTGTAAAAGGGCCAGGGTCACACAGCGGCGCAGGGCCAGGACAGGGTCACTCCACGGCGCAGGCCCAGGACTGCTGCACCCAGGCAGGGAGGGAGGAGGTGCGCGCCAGGACAGATGGACTCTCTCAGCTTTACGGTGCGGTTCTGCGGGCGGGTTTATCTTGGCAGAGGGGCTTCGGTTTCACTCGTATGTCAGTGCACTGAGTGGTCTGCTCTCAATTACTCGGCCACCGAGCCCTGCGTTTGAAACCCGTTGCGTTTTATTGCCAGTAGATTCAGAGGGCTCTCGAGGGCCCTTTGTAAAAACCGAGATAAAGACATGTTTACACGAAGCCCAATTACAGCCGAAGAGGAACAACAGAGAGCATTGGGAGGGCGCGAGGTGTTTGCTGTCTCGTGGAGCAGCAGTTACAAAAGTGTCCCAGTCGCTGCCTGCACGCGCCTGTGTATCTTGTGTGCATGCAAGAACGGCTGCATGAGTGTGCATGTATATTGTATCAGCATGGATGCCTGTGTTAATGCATGCATACGAGTATGTGCGGTACATTTTCCCGCATATATGTCATGATGTGCGTGCAACGGAAGACATTTTATTTACATACTCTTTTATAAATGTGTATTGTATGCACGCAAGATTGTATGTGGGTATAATAGTGTACGTGTGTATGTGAATATGTCGTACGCATACATGTATGTGTATTGGAAAGCATGTATGCACGCATGTATTTGTATGTCGTCTTACTAGCACACATGCGTTTACCTATGCTTCTATACAGGTTTAGTGCATGGATGCAAGCAGGAGTGTGTGTAAGGATGTCTGTGAACACACGCATGCTATTACTGAATACACATGCACCTCGCTACCAGCCACTCTGTGTCCGTTCCATGATTCACTCGATGACACGTCTGTAAAGACGCAGCATTGCACCGGTGTTAGTGCAGACTTCGAGCATGCATCTTGCAGCGGGATATGTCCAAAACATGCCCATGCTCAGATCCTCCCATGTTCTGCGACCAGTAACAAATCCCTCTTGAGCCGCTTAGAGTCGTTTCTACTTGATCCGGGTAACGTATGCGATTTTAGATTTTAAAATCATGTCTCTTAGAAAAAAAATCCAGTCGATTCGGCTGGTTTCGTGTAGCGGGTTATTGCTGCCCTGAGATGTCTTTTCTCTGCTTTCTGTATTTTTTGTTAACCAGCGAGCTTTCCCTGGTGTTTGTTCCCACTGAGTGCGAGTAACACACAGCTCAAAAGCACACTGGGCCCAGGGAGACCCAGCGGAAAGCACCTGTAAATGGACATTTCACCCAGGACCCGTGGATTATATTCACCAAAAATGACTGGAGAGCAAATTAAAATGGTTGTTATTTGCTGTTTGTATATTTGTAGTTCTGTCATTTCAGCAGTAATTATTACAACTGAAACGGCAATACTAAAATAACTGTTCCAACCCAAGCTACAATAATAAGACAATAACATGTTTATTATAATAATAATAATAATAATAATAACAATAATAATGTCAGACGCAAATGTCGAGATTTCCTTGTTGCGGGGCATTTAGCTCGGGTCAGAGCTTCTTTGAAGCATTTTTTTTTTTTTTATCGTCTTAATTTGTGTAAACTAGGTCGAACAATTGCCCTGAATTTTGAGGGACAGTGATTCATTTTTGGACCAAAAAATACCTCTGGACGGTCACATTAGTTAAAAAAAAAAAAAAAAAAAAAAAAAAAAACACAATGGTCTTTTTATGAATTGTACCCGGGACATAGAATGCCCCCTGCCTGCTCCTCCACTCAAACGGGTCGCGGGCTTGCACCGAGCTGCTCCAAGTAATAAACACAAGTAAAACATGGCGGCTGCAGGGTTTTACTTGGTCCCTACAGTGCGGTAACATTGCGCCCTAAACGCCGATCTTCCCGTTTAAATGACGAATCGGTGCAGCGACAGCCCGCTGGTGTCCCGAGTTCATAGCTCATAGAAGCCCTGTGTCTAGAAGTAGACACAGGGGCTCTGCGCACGCCTCCGCGCTCCTGCGTGAATACTGGGGGTACACCTGCGTGAATACTGGGGGTACACCTGCGTGTCCCCCCAAGCACACCTACGCCACGAAAGCGTTAACTGGGGGAAGGAGGCAGGACGGGACTGTCTCCAATTAACAGGCCGGCTCCTCGGCAGGTTGACCTGCTGTTTCTTTCTGGGTCAGCGCGGTGGAATTCACTGGGATTTCTGCACTTTTGCTGAAACTCGTCCAGTTAAGTTTAGGAGACGATGGAATGTGCAAAGGCCTGTGTGGTACATAAGGCCATGGCGATTTGTGTGTTGCTCGAGGAAATGACTGTGCCGTTTTGTATGTCCGAAGAAATAGCAAAGGTGGTTTGTATGTTCTATTAAATTGCTACGGCCGGTTTGTCTGCTCCATAAAGTAATCACGGCTGTGTGTCTGCTCTTTCAAATGCTTGTCTACTCGCCGCACCCTTGACTCGCGTCTCTTTTATTATTACCCTTCACAGCCCCCAACCACCACCAGGAACAGTATCCGACAAAACGGTTTTGGCGCAGAAAACAAAGCACCCTCTGCCTAGCGCCCACTACCCAGCCCTAGTGCCGGAGGCACATTCAAAACCCTGGGCTGCACGCAACAAGCGCCGCACTTTCTCCGCTGAGAGAAGTGGGTCTCTGAATAAAAAAATCAGAAAGAGCTCTGTTTAGATGAGTTTGCTTGTTCACACTAATAGATATCCAAGGAGAGATACCGTAGAAGAAGTGGAACGAGCTCTAGACGATAAGAAGCAAAATAACTGAACTGCTTTGCTGCGTCGGCGGCTGGTTTCTGAGCTAGCATGTATTTTTTTGTTGGGAGTCTGAAGATGTCTGAAGATGTTACTCTCCGCAGCGCCAAGATACCCTCTCGGCTGATCGCTAGCGCCTAGAATTTTACAAAAAAAGATTACAAGTACCTGACGTTCTGCCTCCGCAGGGCCGTACAATCATATGAGCCACCTTAAATGGCAAAGCTGCCCCCCGTGCTCAGTCCCTGAAAGGTGCCGCCTAAGCCCCGTTAGCGCGCCGAGGCGGCTGTGCCAGGGCAACCCCACCGCCCCCAGGGCGGCTGCACCGCGCGAGTTTCTGAAGAGACCGCGTCCAAAAGATCATCTCGTGAGATCTCTGAGCACAAAACCGAACTTCTGACAGAATCCCAGGTTTGGTGGGGAGGGGAAGCGGGGCGATTCAGTTTCGTCACAATAACAAAACGTGTCTACATACATGTCTTACCTATGAAAAAAACAAAAACATCAGTATAAAAGGCACAAGTCCGAACGCGAGTCACGTTTTGAATAAGAATTGGTCTTGCCTAACTTTTTTATTCTATTAATTTTGCTTTTCTAGTCAGGTATCAGATTATCCTCGCCCCCGTAACCCATTCTAGCACAATCCCACATTATTTTTTAGATAAAAGCAGCGGTAAAACAAATGCACAAAGTACAGTAGCCAAACGTTTTACACGGAATAATATGTTTGTCCATAAATGTTTATTTTTCAACAAGACAGTAGTAGTATGTGACATCTATTTAGCGCATAGTTTAACGTATTGGCACTGGAGACATTTTATCGACTAATTCAAAGGTGCTCTGCTTAGTGACCTATGGGGCGGGGTGTTAGGGGTGGGGGGGGACACCAATCCTGTCGGATCAGAATATGCGCTCGGCAGCAGGCGCTTAATCCGCTAAACTACCTGACAGATTTACTTCCGTGTAAAAAACTATGGTCTGTGCTTGAAATGGAAAAATAGAAGTACCTGATTGCTTCGGATTAGTACCGGTACTCTCCAATTAAAAGTATTACGTTTTTCTTGGGAAGTGCAGGTACTCTCCCTCCCAAAATGCCCATTTAAAGACCCCTTTGTGTTACTCTTCTGACACTTGCACGCGATTCCTGAACAATACGTATTTGTGGTTGCCAGCTGTGTTTCTTTTTTGTTTGGAGCATTTGTATTACACGCCTTTCTCTCATGAGAAATGTTTTTAAATTGATCGATGGATGCTTGGCCTGCTTACACGTAAGGAAACCTCGCGTTACTGCGAATTCCGTACGCGACTGTGTTGCTAGATACACGCACGAATTCACAATCAAATAAAAACGCAATTTTTACAGGGCAGAGCTTTGCCCTTCGCAGTGACGTTGGGGCACACGAGCCCACGTCTTGGGAGGGCACCTGCTGTCCAGCCGCTGCACATGTCAGGTTTAAATAAACACGTGTTTATGCCTCTCTCCCCAGGTGGCACCAGAAGTAAGGGCCGAGCGTCTTGTCGGATTCCGCCCCGCAGCACTGCCCAGCACGTGTCTGAGGTAAGCTAGGAAGTCCAAATTCAGCCGTGTAAATAAAGCCAACTGTTGTTTATTTCGACCAAACAATATTGTGATTTGTATCGCAACGTAAGGCCCCCTTACATAATGTTTTTTTAATTTTTTTTTTTATATAAACGCTCAAGTCGTCACTGTAGTGGCACTTTTAATTTCCCGCATATTGAGGACAGGGCTCTTTTTTGCCTTGGATGGGTTGCAAAGGTGAGCGCACGGTTATTTTGACATAAACATTAAAACACAATTATCCAAAATCGGGCCACCTGCAGCAAATCCCTGTGAAATGTGAAGGACATGCGTGGACCATGTGGTTCATCCCACCTAGATCCCTGCACGTTTGTGTGATGCAGATATCTAAAAAAAAACTTTTTTTTTGTTGTTTGGGGTTATTATAGCGACGTGGCCCGTGCTTTCAGGTGTGCATGTCCTTCTACCTGGGTGGAGTTAACAAACGTGACCACTTACCTTCCTGTATTGTGGTAGGTCGAAGTAGCGGATACGATATTATTGCCATACAATATATTGCCTGATATATAGTGACCCTCCCCGTTACCGAGTTAATGCCATACAATATAATCGTTGCGATATGGTGACCCTACCGCTATAGATCCAAGGCATGGCAAATAATGACACGAGTGCGAAAGAATAGCCACAGACAACATATTTTATTCTTCCGCCGTCATTAAGAGGTAAGCACGCCTCCAAAGGTGTAAAGTTAAGAAAAAGACTAGTGTCGTGCACTTGACAACGTCCCTCGATCCTGTGGTCGGCGTCACTGCTCGCAACTCAATAACTGCCCCTCAGTCTCCATAGGGCCAGCTCCCTTCTGTATCTACGGAATTATCACCACTGCACTATCTAGGAGCAGACTGATTTTATAGGATGAATCATTGTGTCAGGTGTGCTTACACTTACCACAGAGCAGGCCATATTTGAATACTATAAATCCGTCAGAATGTTTCTACAAACTTCATCGCCCCTTTACCGGTGAATGAACCAGACTCGCGGTGCTGAGTGCCCAACACTGCGCAGTTACTAGTCCCGAGCAACCAGCCTGCGCCGTCTGGCCCGGAAGGATTGCGCCCACCCCGTGGGCTAAGAGGACTGCGAACAAGCTGGCACCTGCCCCAGACGAGTGAACCGGCCCAGACCGCAGGTAACCGCCCCCCGCCCCCAATCAGGCGAGTGAACCGGAACAGACCAGGTTAGACAAGACATTTGATTTTTACAAAAAAACATTTCTGTAATATACTTATAAAGGTTTTCAGCTAGCCCCCATAGGTGTTATGTACTTATAAGGACAGTCAATCAGCCTTTTTCACCAAATTATGTGTGTAATATAGGGGCGTTCTGCTGCCCTCTTCATCCATTGGTCTGGTATTATGTCATTCAACGTTTCGTCCACCCACTACAGCAGCATGGGCGGGTGAGTCAACCCCGTTCAGCCACTGGCTGACTTCACTGTGAGCAGCCGCACTCTGTCCTCTCAGAAGGAGCATGTCCACACACCAAGTAGTTTCCTTGGGTGATAGGGACTGCTTCTTGAGACCTTAAAGTATTTTTGTTATTGGCCAGTTTTTTTTTTTAGATTGATGACGGGCGGCCGTGCAGCTTCCCCCAACAGTAATGATTTGAGGAAACTGATAAAACAAGCACTAATAAGGCAAAAAGGCTGGGGTTCAATGCCAGATCTATTGGCCTGGTCAGTGCTTATATTTATTTATAGTTAGTTTGCAGTATGCGGTATATGTATAGTGTGGAACTCACCTATTCTCTGATGTTTGGGCGCGTTGGTTTCTCGATGGCATGTGGTTTTCTCAAAAGAAGGCATCTTCAGGGAGATGTGGGCACCAGGTTGTTGGCCTCCATTTGACTTGAGTATGTGTAGACTGTGGCCCAGATTTACCAATTAGTCATGCAGCACAGTGCAGCAGCGAAAAAATGCGGTGGTGTCCGGCGTGACAGGGAGGGACCTGGAGAGCGCCGTATCTACAGAGATATGGCTCTCGCTTCCCCTCTCCCTAGCGCTGGTGCTTGTTTCAGGTGCTATGTGCCACACACACACACCTTTGTGCCGTAGTGCAAGGATGTGTGCTTGAATCTAGTAGTTTAATACTGGAAGGCTACCCTTCCAGTACAAAATACTATGCCTAGACAAGTTTTAAAACTTACCCCATGTTGTATGTGTGCAGCAGCACGGATGCAGCATGCATGCAAAGTCGGAAAAGAAAGGAGAAATTAAAACATTTCTCCTTTTAACGCCTGTTTTTAAAAGGCTTTACCTTTCGGTGCAAAACCCTTTCTACTATTGTTAGTAGATATGGGGGCTTATTTACAAACCTCCTTGTACCGCCGGTGTGTCACTCTTTATATGGGCAGCATAAAGGGCTTGTCAATAAGCCTATGGGTTGTTGCATGGGACCACCATGTATCACCCATGTGACGCCCCCTGGCGCTAAGTAAAGCAAAGCAGTGCTTTGCGCTACTTGTAGGGTACTTACCAGCGCAAAACAAGTCTTGCACTGGAAAGTGAATTGGGGAAAAAATATTTTGTGCTGGTTTGCACCACATTTGTAATGCTGACCCTGCGCAAAATGTTTTTAAATCCACCACTGTACTGTTTAAGGTGAAAGGTCTCCCTACAGCATTGTTCGGTAGGGGTCGGGGCAGATTTTGTAACTTCCAACTAACCCTTGCGACTTTTACCTGTGTCACGGGATATACTCGAGTGCCCTGCAAAGAAGCGTTGAGTTCTCAACCATTTACCATAAGGCGGTAATATTTTGCCCTGGTTACTGGCGACTGGTTATTCCCCTTGCATGTGGCCTACATGGTTGTGAGGCCTATGTGTATTGTTGCTCCTAGAAGGGGCTATAATTATTGAACTAGGTTCTAATAGGTCGGGTATCACCCCTACTGCTTGTTCCCTGTCCTCGTGCACCTGTAACTACTCTGTCCTTTCTGACCTTGGATCTATTGTTCAGTAATTCTTCGTCCCAAAGGCATTGCGCTGCCCATTGGGATGAGCAGTGTTACTTTCTCAGAGCCTCGTTGTCTCTGGGTTTTCACTTGCAGCCCCTCCCCGTGTCCCCCCCACAGAGCCGCTTCGTCGGCACTCCCCTATTCACAAGGCCCCATTTATCTGCCTGCCTATCCCTTCAGCTACCCCTGAAATTACACTGATGTATTAATGAATGCAGTGCATCAGCCTAAAAAGATATAGCCCAATGTTTCGGATTTTGTCTATTGTGTGTGTGTGTGGTTTTTTTTTTAATGGTTTAAACGTTAGTCAAAAACACCCGAACAACACTATTTCACAAAACATTACTAAATTCAGGCACCAAGAAGAGACAACGCATGGTCTGTTTATTTAGATTTTACATAAACTATCCTAAAAGAATATTCATTCTGAAGTTTTAATACAGCCACGTGTCCCTTTGTATTTGACAGCATAATTTCTGGTTGCATCTTATTTTTTTTCAAGTAAGAAGCATATAAAATATTTCGAGATAATTTTTTTGTGCGCAAACACGGGATTGCATGTAAAATTAACTAATTACAGCCATCGTTGTTATTCTCAGATTCAAGTGGGATCCACTCACCAGACCTTTGCAGGAACGAGAAAGAGACAAAAATGTCCACAAATTGCAGTTCTTTTTACGCATGTTCTCGTTTAGTGGATTTATTTCCCACGAGAAAATATTGTTTTATCAAGTTCGACCCATACCAACTGTCTTCGAAATACGGAAGTTGTAAAGATTAACATGTAAATACAGATATCAAACAGATAAGTTATAGTTTCTTCTATACGCGTCCTGCAGAGTTTCTAAAATGCCCCAAAAAAATGTTTTACTCTTTTTGTACAAATAAACAAAAGACGTTTACATGTTAACAATTGAAGGCGCGACTTTTGTATAGTGGAACATGAGCACGACACATACACATCCGAAGAAACGTGCATGTTTAAGATGTGCTATTTTAGAGGCACGGTGTGCAAAGATTAGTTTGAATAGTGCGTTTATTCCATACAAAGGATAGATAACACAATTTGGGATACGGCCTATCTGCTTCCGGTAACATCCCAAAAAACGACCTCTTCCCTCTTTGTGTCCAAGTCGGAGACCATTTGTGGGTGCGCGAGCTCGTCTTGGCGACTGCGTGCTGTGGGCAGAGTCGATGGGGCCCTTTGTTCTTCGCAGGCCTCCCGTATGTAAACATCTCCTCCCCTCGAGTTTGTTCTCACGTGGCGTGACCTCATTCTCGCGTCCCTCCTTCCAAGTTTTCAAGGCAGCCTCCCAAACCAAATGGTACAAACGCCTTTTTATTAGTAAAAGAAAAACACAAAATAGGCTTTATCTAGAGTACAACACGTTCTAGAAAAACAGAGGGGAACGTTGAATAGGGCTACACTGTCATGGTTTTGTTCTTTTATGGTTTTCCATTGTTCTGTAAAGTAACAGTATATGGTAAACTGACTTTGTCCCCATTTGCCCTTGTGACAGGGACATCTCACAGTTGTAATAATTTTATGCACTCCAAAGAACTCGATTGACCCCCCCACACACACCCACAGCGACACATATTTATGCCTGGCGCCACTGTATCTTTAAGGTACCTGTCCTGCAGGGAATGGCTGCCTGGCTCACACTGCGCGTTCCTGTCTGACACATCAGTTGGCCAGTTGAGGATGGTTTGTACTGGATCCAGTTCTTGGCAAGCAAGTGCCTTTGATAATGAACTGGCATACAGAAAATTACAGTTGATCCTGGTTGCATCATATTTAACCAGTAGCGTTTCCCATGTGTTTTTCCACTGCGGTCAGGTAAGTCCTTGTGAGAAATCATTATCTGCATCTGGAGACTTAAGACACAATCATTATCTGAAATATCCACCGTGGGGAGTTCGTACCATTGTGTCTGCAGTCTGTGTTTATGAAGCCATTTTTGAAAGCTTCCTTGATCTCAAGCTAAATTTTCTACAAATGCCTCCCTCTTGTGTCTTTTAACATTTTAGGGAAGGGCTCATGAGCCCACCACAGAGCGAAATCAGATCATGCTTCCAGAATGAGCAAGATGCAAATCATGTCCACTGAACTTCTTATTCTCAAAATATTATAGTACATTTTCATTGTGAATGGCCTTTAAACCGGACTTGTTTAAACTATTCAGGAGGTAGACTAACCCAGCTATAAAAAAGATACATTTCTCGTGCCTGCTGATTTACTACGTCCTATGGTACCAGGTGTTTGCGGATGAATCTCTGATCCCCTGGATCGGTGGGAAGGTTCCACCTGTCATTTAAACCTCAGGTGAATCTGATAATTAAGTCCTGTGTGTGGACAATGAAGAAGTAAAAAAAAATTCTCCCTTTCATCCCTCAGACCAGTAGAACCACCGTCATTTTGGCCCTGGTCATTTCCAGATTGGATTATGGGAATGCGCTTTTACTTAATCTGAATAAAGAATCTCTGCACAGACTTCAGTTGATGCAGAATACGGCTGCCAGGCTGCTACTAAGACTACCTCGTGGGGCCTCTGTTAAGAGGGGCCTTAAAGATCTACACTGGCTTCCGATCATCCATCGGCTTTCTTTTAAGGCCCTCTGCATCACTCACAAAGCGGCTCATGGGATTGGGCCTACAACACTAACCACCAAACTAAAATGGTATAAGCCTAATCGCTTGTTGCGTTCAGCCGGTGCCTATCAAATTCAAATAGCCTGTACTAGGAAAGTAAAATGGGGAGACAGAGCTTTTACTATTGCAGCTGCTAAAATTTGGAACTCTCTTCCACTGAGTATAAGGCAAGAACACAACCATTTAACTTTCAGGAAACTGGTCAAGACATGGCTGTTTCCTCAATAAGTTTGGGAGCTCCTTTGCTTAGGTCTTTTCGGCCTCACCCAGTTAGCGCTTCGATGCCCGAGGGCCGGAATGCGCTTTATAAATGCCCAATACATACATACATACATAGTGGTGAATATTCACCTCGCTTAGCGTCCTTAGAAACACTGATGTCAAAAAATGCTCTGTGAATGAGAGTAAAAGGTATTAGCACATTGTCAATCTACGAAGTTGTTACCTTAGTGTTCTTCTGTCCCGGGTAGCAAAATGTGTGGGAATGTTTGGCTTAAAGGTTCCAGCTGAAGTAACTCACTTCTATCTGTTTATTTCTTTAACATGTCCCTCACTAGCGGCAGCTCACAGTATCACACTTGTTCAGGCTGATGCACTACCCAATCTCCTCTGTTGCTTAACAGCCTATCCCAGTTTCTCTAAGTGTTCAATGACCAAGGTGTTGACCTTCCAAAATAGGGATATCTGAGTGGTGTTCGATCTGACAAAGAAAAACCGTATATCCAGGTTACATTTCACATTCGTTTGCCAAGTGTTGCTCTTCTGGTTAAAATATGTTGCAGGTCATTTGGAAACATATTGACGTCACTACTCATAGTTTACTTGGCCAATCACTTTCATTAAAAAAAAAAAAAAAAAAATCTCTTTGGTCTACAGGCGACCAGACTTGACTACAGGATGTACAGGAGATATTAAACCCCACAACTAAGTATGTTGACACTCTGGAATAGAGAGTCAACATCCGTAGTTGTGGGGATAACATCTTGATTTGGCAGTAGCATTGTTGTTAAACCAGTTGCCTAACCAGCTACATTTAATAACCTTACGTAAATGCTTTAAGGATATGGTAAAAAGGCAAACATCAAATGTGTAAGGTGTCCTTTGATGTACTCTGGATTGTATATGTTTGATGTATTTTACTATGTGATTTTGTTTGTTGTAATGTATCACTCGCTGGTATTAATTCATTGTGTAGACATGATTAATGCATTATTACTAGGTACCTACAATATAGTTTGTGTATAGGTATTGTTGCACTTAAACACATAAAAATACATTGTATTGTTGAAATATGCATTGTTGGTACTGAATGTGTGCAGCTATATCACTTTGAGGTTACTATATCATTGCCTTTTTTCTTTCTCTTATAATTTACCTCTTGCATACTTATTATTTTCAGGCACATTCTTCTGGACCCCTGGATCATTTAAAGGAGACCAATCACGAAGGAGCTGCCATGGGTAGCAAGACTCTTCCAGCCCCAGTGCCCATTCACCCCTCTTTGCAGCTGACCAACTACTCGTTCCTGCAGTCCTTCAATGGGCTTCCAGTGCCAGCAGACCACCTGCCCAACATCTACGGCTTCAGTGCCCTCCATGCAGTCCATCTCCACCAGTGGACCCTCGGCTACCCTACTATGCATTTACCTAGGTCCACCTTCTCCAAAGTACCTGGGGTGTCAGGTTTGGTGGACGCCAGGTTCCAGCTGCCAGCCTTCCCATTTTTTCCTCACATGATCCACACCAAACAAGAGTCTGCAAATGGCGCTCTGAAAGTGAAACCAAGGTTTGATTTTGCCAACCTTGCAGTGGCAGCTACCCAAGAAGACCACTCAAAGCTGGGCCAGCCAGATGGACGCGGCTCTCCTGCCTTGAACTCTCTTCTGGATGTCACCAAACTCTCCTCCGAGAAGAAGCCAACTCGTGGAAGGCTGCCTTCCAAGACTAAGAAGGAGTTTGTGTGCAAGTTTTGTGGCAGGCACTTCACTAAGTCCTATAACCTTTTGATCCATGAAAGAACCCATACTGATGAGAGACCCTACACATGTGACATTTGCCATAAAGCATTCAGAAGACAGGACCACCTTAGAGATCACAGGTATGACAGCTGACTGTGTGTTATTGTGATTTCAAGAGCATCCCATCACCTATGAACCCCTACTTAATGCTATGAGTAAAAAAGACCACATTTGTGAACTGTTTCTGTGCTTTAACACAATACTTATGCTTTCTACAGAGTCCACCATAGAAAGCAACTCTGCTATTTGTGGGCTGCAAATAATTCTCTTTTTTCAGGTCTACAGAGTACAGACTGATTCCTTTTTAGATTCTTTCTCTGCAAATATATATCTTGTCCGACTACACTAGAAATAGTTTCACTAATCCCGTTACTAGTAGTGGTGGAAAAAGGGGAGCAGATTCGCCAATTCCAACTTTTAGATATCTCTGACAAACCTTTGCAAACACCCTGAGTTTATGTAATAGAAACTGCAAGTAAATTCAACTTCTAGTTGGTCTTTTTTCGTGCTCCAAAATTGTAGCTGATACATTTTTCCCACAAATACTTTTTTATAGGATAATTTAGGTGAAAGTCGCAAACTTAGCTGTTTTATGAAGTGCAAAATCGTGCACGTTGCCTAAATCTGCCAGTGACAGTGTATAGTTACGAGTTTCTATTTGAAAGTCACACATAGTAGTTTACCCAGAAATGTGCTTTCTTTGGCATTGTAGATAATCAAGAAATATTCTTCCATGAAATAGATACACTTCATTTTAGCTTTTAAAAACTGAAATCAAGCCCTCCACATTAGACATAAACTGGTCTACTTGTAATCTGTACCAGTGTCCGTTAAAGACACAGAAGCTATTTGCTGATTGGGGCCGAAATGCACCCCTAGGTAGCTGAATGAGAGAGCACAACACCCAGGGCTGTGGTTGAAACTTGCTTGACGTCTTGGAGCCTCAGTGGTTCACTGTTGTGTTTGTATCAACCCAAACTTTAGGTAGTCAGTTAGCAAAACACAACATTCAGATGCATGTCCTTCTTCACATACTGAGTGATGAGTTGCAGGTACAATTTCTAATAGAATATCAGTAGGACTATGTAGCCATCACTCTAGGACCATGTAGCAAACACTCTACGACCACGTATCCACCACTCTTAAGACCATGTAGCCACTACTCTAGGACCATGTAGCCACCATTCTAGGACCCTGTAGCAACCACCCTAGGACCATGTAGCCACCACGGTAGCACCCTATAGCCACCACCCTATGGTCATTTAGCCACCACTCTGGGCCCAGTAGCCAACACTATAGGACCACATAGCCACCACTCTAGGACCACATAGCTGCCACTTTAGGAGCACATATCCATCGCTAAAGGATCATGTAGGCACCACTCTAGGACCATTTAGCCACCACTCTAGAGCCATGTAGGCACCAGTCTTGGACCATGAAGCCACCACTCTTGGGCCATGTAGCCACCCATTCCAGCTAACATACAGTTACAAATTATGTTCTGTGGCTCAAAACAGTCAAATATATATTTTTTGTAATTGTTGAAAACACAGCTACATTTACACTGATCTCTGGTCTTTCAATTTGCATCATCTTAATATTCATAATTATGTCATACAAATATGTAGTAATGCTTAATAACACGAAGCAGACTGTCCCTTTTTTGGCAGGTTTCTCACTGCCAATATGCACCAGGGCAGATATTTGTGAAACCACATTCGGCTTGGCTGCTTGTTACCGGCCTCATGCCACTCTGCCTTTTCATGTTTTATAAATGGAATTATGTTACAAAGGCAAATAACATTGCATGGGCTGAAATACTTGAACAAAGAACATTTCTCTTCCGTCGTTTTTTTATTTAGCCTGTAAGTGTATTTACGGAAGAGGACCAACCATTTGCAGATAAGTCTTGGCCATACGCTGAAAGGAGCAGTCAAGTCCAAAATGCTGGGCATGGTTTCCCTGACTCCATTTATGACTGTGTAAATGAACTTCATAAAAGCCTAAGTCCACACCCTGATGGCTCCATTTCCTATGACATCTTAAAGAGCACGCTCAGATCAGTTCTCACTATCCTTATCCACCTCTATCCTTACTCACAGTCCTGGTTCACATTGGTCATTTGTGTTAAAAAAAAAAGGCCCAAAGGAAAGCACTTACAGTTATGGTGTAAGACCCTCACCCAGGAAACACGACTCATACAACACAAACCTCTTCTTTTGTCCTTGATGCAGCCAAATGAGTGTATCTAACTAGAGCTTACTTACTACCTAAATCCTCGCCAACAGAAGCTATATTCACGGCCACTTGGGGTATGCGGAGGGAAAGGTCCAAATTAAGCAGCAGGGTTGGCTAAGCTATACTGCAAGAATAGGCAAGTTATGAGGCATAATGCAGAACATTTTGTGATGGTATTACTTCATTATTTTGTCATTTTTACCCTTGCTGACACAGCCTTAGCAGATGTTTCACCTCAGTAGTACCACTTTAACATCTAAATCCAGCAATAAGCTACTAAAAGATGACTAGGCAACCTTTGCAAAGGGCATTCCACTGTGTGGCAACACATATCACTAGTTTTTTAGGAACTTTTGTTCTGTTTGAGCCAGAATCAAAGTTTTTTTGTTACAATCTGCAATTTATGCAGCAAATGATAAAATATGTAACATGTGCGGCAAATTCATTCTTATGTTGAAAAAGCTACAACCACAGAATCACATAAATCAAGTGTCCTTGGAAATATGGCATGAATGACTCCCTCTTTTCACATGTCACCTAGACAAACCTCATAATTACTCTTGTATCTAAACTTTCTTCACAGTAGATACTCACTGTGCAATTTTCTCAAGTACCCCATCCATCCTACACCCCTCCTTCCCTTCCTTCTGTATACCACTTATCTACTAATCGTGCCCTACATCTCCTGCGGAACCAAACTCTTCTGTGCTCTGCAAATGCCCATTGGCCCTTTTGATAATCTCCTCCTACCAAATTTTTAAACGTCTGACTGTATCTTTCAATTTTTGACCTGTCCTATGTCTTTGTTTTTTTACTTTCCCTGCTACCAGTGTCGGACTGGCCCTTAGTGAAAACAGGAATCCCCTACAGACTGGTCTGGCAGTCCTCTGGGCTGTTATTCTGACTGTTTGTGGGCCTGTTGTATAGCCTGCTGGACCAGTTCATGCTGTTAATTTCCCTGATATTAAAACAAACATTGACTGCCTCAAGTTCAAACCCATAATGCCTTAAAAACCTGGCAAAAGACATATACAGCATGTCTTTACAAGTTCAAAACTGCCTCAGTTTACAAACGTGGCCACTTTTTTAGCTATCGAATTCACTAACAGGGCCACTTTTATTTTGGTGCTCGGGCCCCAGTCTGGCTCTAACCACATCTCAAACATTGTCAGAGTCATCAGTGTTACATTCTCATTCACCTTCAACGCTCTACATCTTTAAACCCTGTTTGCCTCTGTCATGTTTCAAAACATTTCCTCAATAGGCCTCTCTCTAGGGAACTGGACTAGTTTTTCCACACCTCTGACTTCTCTTTCTCAGTCTCCTGCTAACCCTTGTGTTTGGCACCTACCCACTTACCACTTAGTGTACACTGTGGCTCATCCCTTGGACTCCTCCTCTTGAGTCTGACACATCCATTAGTGATATTACATCCTCCTTTGAGTTTTCATAGCATCCGTACTTTAATGATAACCTATTATTCTCCTCCTCTCCTTTCAAGCAAAAAATGTTGGCTTTCTAACTGTTGTAAGTCAACAGGGGCATTCCTCTCTCTTATGCTCAACTCCTGTAAGATCCCTTTACTTCCTTGCCTCAGCTGCTGCCCTCTCGTGCCTCCTTTGCCATCATACCTCAAAACCAGGCCACTGGAATTGTGCTGCGGGAGAGGGCCAAATTACGCAACAAGGTTGACTAAATTATGCATCTTGAAAATGCAAATTATGTGGCATAATGCAGCAAATTTTGTTTAAAGTACCCCTTCATTATTTTGTCATTTTTACACTTCTTTCCACTGTTGCACACCGGTTTCACCTCATTAGTGCTAGATTAACACCCGAATATAACAATAAGCAAGAGAAAGTTGACCGGTGAACCTCTGAGAAGGGCCTTTTACTGCGCGTCAACCCACGTGGCCACGTTATCGCTAAATTTTGATCAGTTTGAGCTGGTAAAATCTGCAGATTATGCAGCATATGATGGCAAATGTGGGGAACCCATAAATATGCAGAAAACAAGATCACATAATTCTAGTGGCATGGCTTAAATCCCGGTCCTAGGCCAGGGAGCAAGGAGTCCTCTTCAATTCTATGAGCAGCACAAGTCCTTTAAATCAGCCTCTGAGACAGACATAGACTCCACTTGCAAAATACTGTAAAACATACGCCTGCCCCTCCCCTTTCAAATATCTAGCTACCTAATTATTGAGTTGAGAATGAACCCACTGGACTATTTTAACAGGGTATTCCTAATTTCACATTCTAATAATATGACAAAAGTATCATAACGTTGAGCTGCGTGCCATTTATCTGGCCCAAAATGTGTACCACCTTATACCACTTGCACGCAGCAAAGTGGCTGTGTGCCAAAAATAGACCACAGTATAATCGTCTCACATTGGTGCTGCCTCTCTGCCTGTTACCTAACTGGTGTGCGCTACATCCAACTACATCCCTAGTGCCCGGACGGCACCCGGTCCCCCCTTGCTATAGCAATATCACCATTTTCACCCTCTCGGGTCAGATTTTTCAGACTACTTTGGCCTCTTTTCTGGGATGCTGTGCCCTTACCAACTGAAAACCAGGCCCACACTCGCTGACTTCCTGTGCCTTTAACTTCCAGCTGCTGAACAGGAAATCTGATTATGGGTACACTCTGAGTAACCTGTGCTTAAAGGATTTTAACCTATTTTGCCTCGATTATTGGCTTACACACTGTGATTGTGCCCCCTGCTCAAATTACCACATAACAGCATTACATAACATAAATATGTTTGAAGAGTGCACATGTATGTATCACAAGTGGTATCTTATTGATTTTTCCCAACTCGTTTTACTGAAAGGATGAAAGGCTGAGTGAGTCTGTGACCTTAGGGTGGAATGGAGAGCCTTGCACTGAGCGCCCAGCACCTTCATGTAGTCATCAGAGCTATGAAGGTTCTTATGAGCCAATTAGAGCTATATAGAAAACTTCTGTTAAAAGGGCTACAACGCTCATCTCCTATTCCATAGCATGATCTCTAGTTAATTACGATGCAGAAAGCGCGGTCAGTCACACAGAGGCCGTGGACCTGGTGACATGTGAACACGCTGCCTTACGAGTACATACTTCCACACAACCCAGGTCCTGAAAGTAAATGTCGAGCCACATTTACTAGACAATATTCATACTATCATATTACCACCAGCACAAACCAATGAAGCTCCATAATTTCCTCCAAAGAGATCGTTTGCATGATGTAAACATCAGTGGTTTGTGGGGAGGTGACCTGAAGGTTTGGGAGGGGAGGAATGCTTCCCACTGCACCAAGTGTTTTATGCTGCAGTACCCAAGCCGTGTTCAGGGCAGAGCCGCCATGAAACACTTCCGGTCCGCACAGCATCCATGACCCAGAAATTGTGGAAGCCATTGGGACCCACAATGCTCCTTAAACTGAGGGGGCGTGAAAGCAGATTCTGAGTCTTTGCCATGCGTGTAAAATAATTGTATTCATTGTAACATCTGCCTCCTTTAATTTCAGATACATCCATTCAAAGGAAAAGCCATTCAAGTGTCAGGAGTGCGGGAAAGGATTTTGTCAATCCAGAACTCTTGCTGTGCACAAAACACTACACACACAGGTCAAAGAACTCAAACCCACCAAAATAAAATGCTGAGGGGCTGCTGAGCAAGAACTGGAGTTGCTGGTGTTTTCTAAAAACACAGACAGATTCACAGCCGAATGCGGAGGAGAACTGCCGACCAAGCGAGCACTGCACAGACTATGCAATAAGGACAATTCATTTAGAAGTGAGCGTTCCTGGACAACATGTTCTTTGAACAAGACCAAGCAAACGAAAGAAATTCACATTCTGCCTTGGATGTACATCTTTAACTTTCACATCTTCTAACTTTTGAAAGAGAAGAGCTAACGCTATTGGCAATTTCATCGGTTTGTGCCTTTTGCAGCCATTAGATCACAGGAAAACTCAGAGCACAACTCACAGGGATAGGCAAGGAGCTCGGGTTTCTCTACATTGTTGCGGAATAACTTATAATTCTGGTCAAGGTGTGTTTTCTTGCAGTGATACCGAATAACAAGACTGTTGTGAAATGCGTTCAGCAATGCAGTAGCTCAAAGAGCCAAAGTTTGCAAGAAGACTGCAGACTGTGCAACCAATGGACTGGTGAATGGGCCTCGTGGCCCTAATCTGGTGCCTTCAAAGGGGTCACACAGGACTTGTTGTGTGTGTCAGATATCGACAATCACCTGGGCACCCTCACGCACAAAAGGATGTCCTTTCCCTTCAACCAAAGCTACCAGGATCTCGAATTAAGTCGTGAAAAGGGCTGCAGTTTAACCACCAAATATTCCACTGCAAGCTTTAAGAGCAGTGTGTATATAAGACATTCCAATGTTTTTAATATGAATATTGTTGTATGGCACTTTATGCTGATTATTGTTAATTATCATTTATCACTGGATTTCTAAATGTATGAAATAAACTGTTTTACAGGCTCCAATTATCCAACCGTGCCAAGAGTCTATAATGTGGTTCTATATACTTTCTTTAAGCGTTCTTGAAGATACAACATTCCAGAGGGACCAGGGTGACACAAAACACACTTCTGTGGTTTTCCACAGAGAAACTTAGGTGATCACACGAGATTAGAACCATGACTGGTCAGTGTTTAAATGCCAGTAAAGGTACAAAAAAGTTTTTTTCTCTGTTCTTACATCAGAGCAATAAAATTGTGTTTGGAAGCAATGGAGGGTAGGTGCTGCTCTTCCCTCTTTCCCGCAATGATGGCCTGCCACTTCCCTTCCCACCCTTTCCGCATGTGGGAAAGGACCAGTCGAGGCACCTATTTACCTAGCAAATGTCACACGCCCAAACAACTTCTTTAAATCCCTCGATCTACAGTGACGGCGTGAGTCCATGTAGCTTCTGTGTACTGGCTACAGATATCACAATATCAGGCCATATTTTATTCACAAAAACATGCAAAGTAAAAAATAGATTTTCTTCATGAAAAAGACAACACACATCAGCAAACTAGTTACATGATTTTTACATCGATACCCAGTGTTAACATAACTAGACATATCTGTGAGCTTATGGTTGGCCTGAACCCCGCCCCCTCTCCCCCACCCTGGCATCTCTGCATCTTTTGGTTGGGGCCCTCTAAAGAGCCCACCCCTCACCCAAATTTGGATTGCTGCTCTTACGCACAAATCCTTTGGCTCTTTGCTTGGATGTGAAGTTCTTGCTCTTAAAAATCATGCAGGAGTCCTGCTCACTCTAGGGCAACCCTACAAGGGCACTCCTCACAATGTCAGAGAACCAGTTTCGGCATAGGATGATGAAATCGAGATCAGATGGGAGATCCAAAGCAACTTATTAAAATAGTTGTTGCTAAGAACTGGATAAATAAGGAAGAGAAGAACAAAGTGGGGTATTTCCTAAAATCAGAGAAGACAGGTCCACCAAGAGTATCAAAAAGTATTGTGTACCTCAGGAGTTGTCTCAGCAGAGTGGACAGAAACAGAAGAGGCACCGTCGAATAGTTCTAGAAGCAGCACCTACACACCCTGGTAAACTCTTCTAGTGCAATGGTCCGCTGCTTGTACTTGTGAATGGTTAGCAGGGCCCGGATCCCTTGCAAGGTTGTGCTGGGAAATTGCCCTCTCTGCCCATGTCTGTAAATGATTTTGCAATTGAGCCAAAGCCAAACCAGTGATCTGGCTTATCCCCAAGTGTCAAAATACTAGTAGAATCTTCAAAATATTTGTGACACAAAAGTGCACAAACAGAATGTGAGAACATTAGAAATATTTAAAAATGTAATTATCGTTTCATTAACATATGGTACTGTTTTCCCCTTTATATACAGTTAGACCTCAGATTTCCCTTGGAACCTTTTAGCTTTTGATACCTGGGGATTATTACCTACCATTTCCCCACTGATCTGCACAATGGAAATCTGGGCAGAACGACACGATCCCTCCGAGACCAGTTTGCTTTTTGCTTTTCTCTTCCGCTTTCAGTAATGGGCCACATGGCACTAGTGAAGATAGTGTGCTTCCCGAATATTGTATTATTTTGCAAACCTTCAAATGCTAATCTCTCGTTCCTTTTTCAGACACATCCCGCATCAGATTTCGTTGCTGGGGTGTCATTGGGTAGCTCTTTCTGCTCTAAAGCTTATGTGGTAATCTTGCTCTTACTGGGGATAGGAAAGAGTTTTTTTTAGAACACAACAACATTTAAACGAACTGTGCAAGGATTTCAGAATATATCAACATTAGGAACACAAATGAAGCTCATTTTTGTTAATTCTGAATTGTGCTGGAAACAAATACTTTCATATGATTAAACAAATCATTACACTAGCGATGCAGTTTCCATTCATCCTAATCTGTGCACTGTATAACTTTACTAGGAAACCTATAGGTCTGTGCAAATGTCATTTCAGTCAAAAATGTGTTGTCTGTATTGACAGTGTGCTACCACACCATACATACGCCATTCTATACCACTCCACTCTACTTTGTAGAACTCCACATTACTTCACTCTACTCTGCACCACCCCACTTCACACCACTCCATGTCACTGCACTCTAGGACCCTGCACTCTACTCCACTCTAAACCACACCACTGCACTCTATGCCACTTCATGCTATGCCTCTCTACTCTTCTCTGCATCATTCTACTCTATCCCAATGCACTCTACTCCATTCTACACCACTGCGCTCTGCGCCTCTGCACACTAAATCACTCCAGTCTAGGCCACACCAATCTATTCTGCACAACTCTAATGTATGCCAGTCTGCAACACTGAACCATATGCCACTACACTCTATGCCAATACACTCTACACCAATGCTCTTTACTCTGTAATACTTAACTCTATGCCTCTGCACTCTACACCAATACACTCTACATCACTCTAATCTACTCTGCAGCACTGCACTGTGCCACAGCACTGTACACCACTGTACTCCACCCCATTACACATTATTCCATTCTCTGCAGCTGCACTCTATCCTGCACCTCTCCACTCTTTATTACTTCACTCTACTCTGAAATAAACTACATCACTGCACTCTACACCATTGCACTCTTTGCCACTCTGATCCACTCCACTCTAAACTACTGCACTCTACACCACTGCCCTGTATGCTGCTGCACTCTCCTCTGCACCACTGTACTCTATACCACTTCTCTCTATACCACTCCACTCTGTACCACTGCACTCTACGACACTACGCTGTAACACTGCACTCTTCGCACTGTACTCTTCACCACTCTACTCTGTACTACTGCATTCTATGCCAATGCATTCTATGTTACGGTACTGTACGCCACTGTACTCTGTAGTACTGTCAATACACTCTGTGCCACTCTGCATCACTCCACTCTATGCCACTGCACTGTACAGCACTATAGTCTACTTTGCACTGCACCACCCTATGCCACTCTACTCTGCACCACGCTACACCACTGCACTCTATGCCACTGGACTCAACTCAATTGTACTCTACACTACTGCACTCCCTATCACTCTGTTGTACGCCACTCTGCACCACTGTACTCTACTATGCACCACTCTAATATATATCTCTGAATTCTACAATATTGCATTGTACACCGCTGAATTCTGTGCTGCTGCACTTAATGCCACTTCAAATTGCCCCACTATATTCTGTAACACTCTATGCCAATGCACTCTACACCAGTCCAATCTACTCTATGCCACCCCACTGAATGCCTCTCTACACGACTCCACAGTATGTCACTCCTAAAAGCAACACTCTGCATCTCCACGACACTCTACTGCACTGCTCACCATTCCACTCTCCTCTATGCCACCAACTTTTAGCCATGCTGAATAGTAGTCACTCTGGTGTACAAGATGGCTAAAACACATTGGCAAAGTCAATAGCTCTGACATAAACAAGACCCATTGGCTTTTCCAATGCTTGGTAGTACTATGAAGACCTGAGGTTCCTGAAAGCACTGTGAATATGTGAGTGATTATTTCAAACATGCATTACACACAGCATTATATAGGCTGCCACAAAATGTGTTTATACATTTAGGTTAAAGATAAAAAGTGCTTCTAAAATATAGATTTCAATAATATACAGATTACATCTAGTGCAAACATTTTTATAACTGTCCAATAACAGCACACACTTCACAGCCCAGCTTACAGTACCTCTCTAAAATAAAGTATATTTTCTATCACAAAGCTTTAAGTAACTATCAATTAAAGCCAATACAGGTTTCCAAGTCCCTTAAAATTTGCAGATTTACCGGTTGCACACATTTGTCTGTCTACCAGGGAGCAGGTATCCTGGCATGAAGGCCTGTTTCTTATCTGTCTGCCCCCCTCGGGATCAGAGCACAGGACACTCTCGGCCTTCCAATCCAGCTGGGGAAACTGATTTTTTCTAATTACCTTTCATCCTTTAGCTGAAAAGCTAAAATTACAGACAAATGCTGTTCTTTAAGTCAGTCATCACGGACAACTGATGGTAGGGCCAAATCAAGGTCAGTAGGGGAAAATTACGAACGGGTAGTCACCCTAGTTAAGAGAGAAGAGGCAGGCAAAAGGTTTTTGAACCATACCTGCAGCCACAGCGCTTACCAGCCCGCACTTGTGCAAGGTATCCCGTATTGCCTGGCGGTGACAGGACCCCCCTATAAGAAGGGCGGCCACAACCCCGAAACAAGGACACCTCACCCTACCAGATGACCCACCATTTTAAAAGGTGCCCATCTAAAAAGGTGCCCAGTCCTACTGTATACCTCCCATAGATGCCGGCTTGCCCCAAATGGAGGCAAGCTTGATGACATTTCTCCACAGATACAAGCAGGACTTTAAGTGGCAGGTCCTGTCAGGTCTCAAACCTAACACTAATCAAAAATAGACTTTGAAACGGGTCCCTTTTGGGCTCTAAAGTACTGGCCCTAACCTTACTGGTAAAAAGACTGATCTATTTCTCAATAATGACTAACAAAAACCCTTAAGGTATTGCATTTCATTGAAGCATCCCTATTTGCAATTCACGTTTCACTTCATCTTGCACTCCTTAAGTGTATTTCTTTTTCAAGATGTGTTTTCTTGTTTTTTTGTTCTTACAATATATGAGGCTTATATAGCGAATACTTTAAAATCTGAGCCGCCTTTCGTCTGAGTGAGTTCAGGTTGTGGAGAGCTGTGTATCAATGTGCACAACGGAGAGCTCTGAAGTTGAGGCAGAGGCTGTGCATGATTCTCATGGTGCCTATCATTGGGTCATAGAGGAGTGCACACTACATGCACATGGAAAACCGAGGCCTCGATGCAGAGCGAAAGCTACATATGTGACAATGGTAACTGAGGGAAAGAATGAGACATGCAGATTAAGGATTTCGTAAGGGTGTAGGCAGTAAAAGGGTGTGTTTAGCAGAGAGGAAGAAACTGTAGAAGAAAGTGGCGTGACAGGAGAGCATGAGTCCGAGACACGCCGAAGGCCACTACCCTTTCGACAGACACTAGTATTTTTTTATTCACAGAATCATATTCAATACCTAAACATTTAAATATTGATTAGTGACAGCAAAATCATTGCTGCTATTTATTTCTCTGATACAGCCAACAAACATTGAGAAAGCCAGTTGGTCTGGCTTGTTTGGGGAATATATGTTTGTTGTTGTGTGACATGACTGGATGCAATGTCAGAAAACTCATTAAGAGGCACCCAAATACTGGCTGGGCAGCACGTTGCGTTAAACACAGGATTCTAGTTAACATGTTTTACGCCACATCCCTTATTACATCAACCACAATTCAATTTTTGGTGGAAACGTATATGGGGGTCCAAACTATGTTGGTAGAGACCCTGTCCCTTCTGGAGAGGGTGCTGGTTACATCAAGGTGTGAGATAGCCTCACTGAAGATGCCTGTCTTCAGGTTTCTTTTTCAAGTTACCATGGGTTGGTTGATTCCTCACTTCAGGGCTGGGCTAAAGGCATTCCAAATTAATAAACCCAATATGCAGATTGTTATACCCCTTCTCCCCTATTTAAATCTGGTAATTGTTCACAGGTTTGCTTTGCCTGAACTAAGATTGTAGTTGGTGGTATAGTGGACGTCTATGGGTATTTTAGGTCTTCTACTGCATGGACTCAAGAAAAGGGAGCTAAGTCTCTTGGCTTTAATGTTACTCAATTTTCAGTCCTAGAAAGGATGGAAGGGTGTGTTTACCTTGCCAAGATTCTGGCCTGCAGGTCAAATCGCAGATTTCAGTGACAAGCATTAAATCACTAAGTTGCCTTGCATAGTATTCAAGTCAACATAGGACCAAAGCCATATTATGTTCTGTGCAGTGTTGCATCTGCAAAAGTGGAAGGATCAGTCAGTGCTACGGGTTAATGGTTTGTGATTTTAACAACTGTTATTTGCTGTGCAAAAGAGACCCAGACTGGAAACTCAAAATGCTTTAACTACTTGGGAGTGGAGTTGCCGAGGTGATCCTAATTCCATTGTAAGCTGTCTACTGTTGTACCATGGATTACCAGAATTTTAGTCTTCCTGCCATTCAAAGAAAGAAGGCTGCTTTCCTTCATCCGCATTAGATATTACATATAAGAATGAGTGAAATTCTACATCAGCAACCAAACCAGTACCATGAAGAAGCTCTGTATTCCAATCGCTGTTTCTTGTGTTCTAAGCATTTCATTTATGTTAGTGCTTTACATTTCGGCTAAATACAGTCTGTGACAAAAAAGGGTGATCAAACATCACCATATGTCATGGTAAATTTCCATAAAATTAGCATGTTCCAGTATTCAAAGAGGGCCAACTGATCATAGACAGTGGCACATTTTCTTGAGTTCCAGTGAAGTATCAGCTATCCTTATCAAAAAGCAATTTCAGCAACAAAAATGATACTGTGTGCAAATGCTGGCTTTAATCATCCTTAGTACTCACTGTCGGTGTATTCTATGTTGAAGAGTGCTGCCAAATAAGTCATTATGTGCCCCTTGGTCAATGCCAAATTCTAGTCCTGCTTCTATGTTTGTGTAATGTCCCTGCGATTAGGTTTCACCTAGTCAGCCATGCGCTTTCTCTGCAAGAATTTTGTTTGCATGCAGTGGGCTTACGGCCCACCCATAGCTTACCATTTGTTAGCTTCAGCATTGCTCTCATTTGTCACCACATGAGGGCGTCATATCCTCTTCTTGTATTTGGCAGTCCCCTGGAGCATGGACCAAGTACTTGTTACTTGTGTTTATCTTCTGCTCCCGTTTTCGCAACTACCTCTTTTAGGTTTCGCCTGCATGTGCAGTTGTGTGCATACTTGTGAAACCTTTAGTTGGTAAAAAAAATAAAAATAAAAGGGGCTTGGATCCAGCCTTTTACTTGAAATTACAACTGGCTTACTCTAACGTCGCTCTGATTTACCTGCTTCGGATTGGTCAGCATGTCATTTTCACATCACTTCCTGTCGCCGTCCTCGTCTTCTTCACCGATCTTGTTGTTGAGTTGTCTGTGGACCTAGTACTCCTTGCGGTCACTTCATATTGAACACTGGCCAGTGTCCTTCCTGCTGGCTATGATGTTGAAGGTACTTCTTTTTTCTTCTTGCGTGCCATCTTTTTTCTTCGCTGACATCTTCCTTCTTTGCTGCTGTCTTCTGTCTTCTTTCTTTGTTGCTTTCTTCTTTGTTCTACCTGCTTGATGTCTTCATTCCTCAACGCCTTTTTCTCTGTCTTCTTTCTTCATTGCCGTCCGTCTTCTTTTTTCTTCATGCATACTATCTTTTGTCTTTGCTGTCTTCTTTACCGCATGCCGTCTTCTGTCATCCCACGTCTGCACTTTTCTCAAGTCTTTTGTCTTCTCCCTTGTCCCATTTTCTCTCTTCTTCCATTTTCTGTCTTCTTATACCTTCTCTCTTCCATCATCTTTTTTCTTCTGTCTTTTTTCTTGTTCTATCTTCTCTCTTCTTCCGTCTTCTCTTTTCTTCCCTCTTCTTCTGTCTTCTGTCTTTTTCCATCTTCTCTCTTCTGCTGTCTTGTGTCTTCCTCTGTGTTCTGCAGTCTTCCTCTGTGTTCTGCCATTTTCTGTCTTCCTCTACGTTCTGCTGTCTTCTTCCGTCTTTCCTGCATGCCAATTGTTTTTTTCTGATATAATAATGTTTGTTTTTAGTTTAATAAAACAAACATTATAACATTTTTCAAAATTTATAAGCCAGTACATAGAAAAAAAGACAAAGGCGAAACCTATTGGCTTTGCAATGCTTGTCTTTGTGTTCAAACACTCCATATGAGTGCTTATGTTTTCCGTCTGCCTCCCATATCCCCATTGGTGTAGCTTCTATTCTCTGCGCCCACCCTCTTCAATGTTGCTTTTTACCTCCTATCCCCACCCTGTACCGTACACAGCTGCATTCTATGGCACTGCACTCCACATGACTTTACTTTAAGCCATTGCACTCTACATCAGTGCACTCTACTCTGCACCACTGTACTCTACATCACTGTACTCTTCACCACTCTACGCCACTCAACTCCACCTCTCATTTCTATGACACTACACTCAACACCACTGCACTCTTTACCACTGCACTGTATTTGCACCACTCTATGCCACTGCACTCTATGCCACTCTGCTCTACTCAGCACCACCCTACTCTATGCCACTGAACTCTATGCCACTCTTCTCTGCCCCACTGTACTCTATGCTACTGCACTCCACACCACTCTACTCTGCACTGCTCTATGCCCCTGGACTTTACACCGCTCTACTCTACACCACTCTACACTCTACCCCACTGCACTCAGCACTACTGCTCTGAATGCCACTGCACTCTGATGCTTTTTGCACCACTGTACTCTAATCCACTGCACTTTATCTCACTACATTCTATGACACAATACACTGCACCACTCTGCACCTCTGCACTCTATGTCTCTGCACTCTACACCACTCTGCACTACTTTGCATCACTCTGTTATAGGCCACTGCACCCTATGCCACTGCACTCTGCCACTCTGTACTACTCTGCACCACTCTATGACACAGCACTGCACTCTATGCCACTTTACTGCACTCTACTCTGCACAACTCTATGCTATATGCTACTGCACTCCATGCCTCTCTACTCTGCACCACTCAATGCCAGTGCACTCTGCCAGTACACTCTACGACAATCTACTCTATGGGACTGAACTCTATGATAATTTATGCTACACCACTCTACGACACTCTACTCTACCCTGCACCACTGCACTATATGCCACTGCATTCTACACCACTCTAAGCTACTGCACTCTACATCAGTGCACTCTACTCTGCACCACTGTACTCTACATCACCACTACACTCTACTCTACTGCACTGTACAGCACTCACCTCTGTGACACTGCACTCTGTCACTCTAGTCTGCACCACTCTGTTATACAGCACTGCACTCCACTTTGCACCATTCTACACCACTTCACTGTACACCACTCTACTCCACACCATGCTATTCTATGCCTACTCAGTGCACTCGACCCCACTGCACTCTGCACTACTGCACTGTATGCCACTGCATTGTAAACCACTCTATGCCACTTAACTCTATGCCCCTGCATTCTACTCTACGCATTTGCACTCTGCACCACAGTAGCCTATGGCACTCTACTCTACTCTGCACCATTTTACTCTCCATCACTGCACTCTATTCCACTGCACTGTATGCCACTCTACACCACTCTATTCTCCACCCCTCTATGCCACTGCACTCTGTGCCACTGCACTCTCTCTGCACCACTTTACTCCACTGCACTGTACACCACTCAACTCTACCACTGCACTCTACGCCACCCTGCTCACACCACGCTATTCTACTCCTCTGTCACTGCACTTTAGCCCACTCTAGGCCACTGCACTCTACACCACTGCATTCAACTCTACTCTATGCCACTGCACTCTGTGCCACTCTACTCTACTCTGCACCACTTTACTCTCTACCACTGTTCTCTACACTACTGCACTGTATGCCGCTCTGTACCACTCTTCACCACTCTGTGCCACTTCACTCTACACCACAGCACTATACACCACTACACTCTACTCTGCACCACTCTGTGCTACTGCACTCTATGCCCCTCTAATTTGTACCACTCTACTCTGTGCCAATTGACTCTACGCCACTCTACTCTATGTCACTACACTCTACGCCACTCTACTGTATGCCACTACACTCTATGCCACTGCTCTCTACACCACTCTACTACACACTGCAACTGCACTGTGCACCATTCTACTGTATGCCACTGCACACTATGGCACTGCACTCTACACCACCCAGCTCTATGCCACTACACATTAGGTCATTGCACTCTATGCCACTCTACTCTACTCTGCAGCACTCTATTCTATGTCACTGCACTGTACACCACTCTACACTATGCCATTGCACTCTAAGCCTGTACACTCTACTCTACGTATCACCTCTCTACTCTGTGCCATTGAACGCCACTCTGTGGCACTCAACTTCACTACATGCCACTTTACACCATTT
The DNA here is from genome assembly GCF_031143425.1 of Pleurodeles waltl. NCBI lineage: Eukaryota > Metazoa > Chordata > Amphibia > Caudata > Salamandridae > Pleurodeles > Pleurodeles waltl. Next base: position 1,657,247,727 of record NC_090444.1, on the reverse strand, counting down.
TACTCTGTCTCCCCACCCCACTCCACACAGTGTCACTCTATGCCACTCTGCCCACTTCACTCCACACATTGCCACCCTACTCTATGCCACTCTATGCTTTTCCACTCTACTCTACACCACTCCACTCCGCTTCACTCTACCCCACTTCACTCTAAGCCAGTGGTTCCCAACCTTTTCACTTCTGTGGACCCCCACTTTATCAGTACTGGAACCCGGGGGACCTGCACTGAATCATTATTGGAATCCAGGGAAACCCCAGTGAGTCATTATTGGAAGCCGGGGACCCAGGCCTAAACTTTTTTAATGATTTGAACTGCAAAACAGTACACAAAAATACAGAAACAAGCATTCCATTAAGCACACAGATAAATGATAACACATTATATTTAATTTGCAAACAAATTAAACAAAAAAAGTAAAAATACAAATTTAAATAGGAAAGTTGTAGCTTTTCTAAAATCAATTGAAACCACACATCATCCATACTATATATTCTGTTTGATGCACCTGCACTGCTCCCACAAATCAATCTGATAATAATTTAAAAAATGTAGCCTCCAAATTCAAATTCTATAATGATGTCTACAGTACATTTAAAAATGTTCAATTGTACATTTAGCCACTTTATTTATTTGCACTTTATTAATCTGTTAATTTTAATTAATCAGTTAATTTTCTAAGCAGTCACGGACCCCCTGAGGAAGCTTGCCAGGCCCACCTGGGTCCCAGACCACAGGTTGGGAATCACTGCTCTATGCTACTCCAAGCCACTCTACTCCACTGCATGCCACTTTTCTCTAAGCAAGTCTACTTCACTCTATGCAACTCCACACCACTCTACGCCATGCAACTCCACTCTACTCTATTTCACTATGCTCCACTCAACTCTACACCACTCCGCGTCTTTCCACTCTGCCCCACTGTAGTCTATCCCACTCCACTCCACCCTACACTACTCTACTCAATATGACACTGCAATCTACAATACTGCACTCTACTCTGCACTCTCTACTCTACTCAACTGTAATCTATGTCACTGCACTCAATGCCACTCTACTCTACTCTGCACCACTGCACTATATACCACTGCACTGTATGTTACTCTACTCTGTTCTGCACCACTCTACCCTACCCCACTTGTCTTTTTGACTCTATAGTATCTGCCACTCTACTCTGTGGCACTCTACTTTATGGGACACTACTCTACACCACTGCACTTTACACCACACCACTGCACTGCACTTTACATCCTAGGCCACTGCCCTCTATGCCACTACACTCTACTTTTTAACTCTCCATTCTATGCCAGCTGCTGCACTCTATGCCACTGCACCATATCTACTCTTCTCTACTTTGCATCACTCTACTCTATGCCGCCTCAGTTTATGCCTTTGAACACTATGCCACTGCACTCTACACCACTCTACTGTACTCTGCATAACTCAAAGCAAGTGCACTCTACTCCACTCTACGCCACTGCACTCTACACCTCTCCACTGTATGATATGCCACTCCAGTCTATGTCTCCCTCTGCCACTAAATTCTGTGCCACTCCACTCCACTGTTTAGCACTCTACTCTACACCCTGCCACTCAACTCCACACATTGTCACTATATGTCGCTCTATTCCACTCCACACAGTGCCACTCTACTGTCTGCTTCTTTACCCCACTCTGCTTCTACACCACTTCACTCTACACTATTTCACTTTACCCCACTTCTCTCTATGCCACTCCAAGCCACTCCACTCAATTTCACCCTATGCCACTTTGCTCTCTGCCACTCTACTCCACCCCATGCCATTCCACACCACTCTATGCAATGCCACTCTACTCTACTGCACTCTAATCCATTCCACGCCACTCCACTGCACTCCTCTCAATGCCATTCTAGTCTACTCCAGTCCACCCTGTGCCAATCTACTCAACTCCACTCTTTGCAACTCCACTCTATGTTACTGCACTCTACACAACTGTTCTGTATGCCACTCTTCTCTACGCCAGTGTACTCCATTCTACTTCATGCCACTCCACTCTACTCTATGCCACTCCACTCCACACCATTCCACTCCACTGTATCCCACGCTATGCCCTCCAGTCTACGCAACTCCACTCCATGACACTCCAATGTATGCCACTTTACACCACTTCTCTCCATACCACTCGGCGCCAATTCACTCTATGCCTCTCCACGCTACTCTAGGCCATGCCACTCCACTCTACTCACTCCACTCCATGCTACTGTACAACATAGCTAAAATACATTGGAAAAGTCAGTATCTCTTGTGTAGGCAATGCCTACTGGCTTTGCCACTGCTTGTCCAAAATCTGATCATCCTGGGCCAGAGGTCTTCAAAAAAGGGAGGGGCTTTGGGGGGGGGGTCCTGCTTGTGAGTTCTAAATTGATCTGGTGGCAGGGATAGGGGGCAGGCATTTGCCAAGTGGAGCATCATGCTGAAAACATTTAGTTTCGTTTTTTTAAATGAAAAAAGCAGAGCGACAATGATCACTCTGCAATTGATTCTCAGTTACATTTTTTATGCTGGCTGGGTTTAGGTGCCAAATGTGAAGGGACTCCAAATAATCCTTAAAGTCCCCCATTTATGTTTAAAAAAATCACACTGGGGATACTTTTACAGTTTGATAAAACTGCCAACCATATTTTTGCCTTTTAAAAGGGATCCCTGTACAAAATTGCAATTTCTGAATTGTTAAAAATGTTAAGAGCTGCCCATTCTATAGAATAATAGTGCAATAATATGTTTTCATTCTGAGGGGCTCTTGATGACATTTTACAGGCTGTGGAATGGGGGGGGGGGGGGCGGGTGATGGCACTTTATTAAAAAGTTTGAAGACCACTGTTCCAGATTGGCCTTGCCCACCCCCTCCCAGCACCAGGGACGACAAAAAAAGTTTTTACACTTAGAACACACGGTGGGTATTTGATGTTTGTAGCTTGCCACTTTTGTATCCGCGGCACTTCACACAGACCCTGACTCCGAGGAAGCAGAAGGGAGAGCAGCGTGACCCGGCAGCTAAAGGCGCCATCTCTGTCAGAGCCTAAAGCCAGTGTGTCACATGCCACTGCTACTGCTTGACACCTCGCTCATCACACAACCTCTGCATTTTATTATACCAGACGGTGGTTTATTTTTCAAACAAACCCGTTTGCCTTTTTCTGCCAAGGCACCTAAAACAAATACTCAATTTGCATTAGCATTAACTAGCAAGGAAAGGCAATTCACAATTGCATTGTACGAAACAAATCTAGACCCATACCGCCTACGGACTGCAAGATGGCTCGGTAAGTTAAACACACTTTACTGTTTCCCTCACAACCAATGAAAACGAGTTCGAAATCCTCCGAAGTTGTCCTCGTTCTAGCTCGGTAAGTTAAGTCGCGTTACATCAAGGAACAGTATCCGTTATAAGGGGCAGCAGTACTCTTTATGTATGGGCTTAAGTACTGCTGCAATGACGTCAACCTGCTATTCATGTAGCATAAAGTATGCACATACAAGCATTATCGCCATATTGAAGATGGGAGAATTCTTGACCGATATCGAAAAGATAAAAAGTGGAGTGGGCCCTGCATTAGTTGCAAGCTACAGATCTCCGTTTCCAACTCGCCTATTTTCCCGGCCGTGCATTCAATAGAATACATAGCTACAAATGTATATTATAACACTCATTCCTTTAATTGGGCAGGTACTGTCCGTAGTGAGTACCCACTCTTTAATATGGAAGAGGGAGTATCTGCACTTCTCAGCACTGCTGCAATACTTTTAATGGGAGAGTACCGGCACTTCTCAGGAACAAATACAGACTCCCATATTTCACATTCTCACAGATACTCGTAGCCTTTCGTCGAGAGGGGGCGCGAAGGGTGGGAGCCCGCCTGCCAGCCTTCATTACACCCCTGCAAATGGCCCCATCAGTCTTTCTGTACCTAGAAATCAGCCTCCCATCACCCGACGCCCCTCCAGTCAGCAGTGCGTTGGTTTCCTCGACCTAAGAACGCGTTTTTTCCCCTGCAATATCAGAAGCAGCTCCCCCCACTTAAGGGTCAATTGGTAGAGATTGCCAGGCTACAATCCGACGCTCTATCCATCACTATGAAGAGCAGGACCTCCGTTAACCAGCAGCCCTCTTATCTGCTGGGATTTCGCTCTATTAAGATATCAGCGCGAGATCCGCGGCCCTGAGCGCGCCCTGCTGCTGGCTGCCTCTTCCCGTAGGGAACTCCTTCACAGCTAATGTTCAACAGCATCTGGGAGCTCTTCGTGACGCGGTGCTAATCAGGCGCAATTAGCCGATAAATGCCGAAAAGGAGGAGATAACTCGTCACAGGAACAAAGGATTACCAGGGGACGGTCACCTGGCTAGCGCGAGGGCTTATGCTGCTGCGCGCGAGCGTGAAAACAACTGTTTGTGTTTAGCAGAACCGCCCCCACACAAACCGCAGGAACTTGAAAGGGCGGGAGGCCTGAGACAAAGCTTTTATGGCGGGAGAAGTCCAGTCAATAAAACTGACTCGGGCTGCTTTGTCTGCTGCTGTGAGTGTTTGGATAAACAGGCCAGTTTACTGCGGTGTGGGCCAGGGCAGTGTTAATCTATCACACATAAACCCGCAATGCACACACGCCTTTGATGATATGCGTCCCAGTTTCAACATCTGTAGCAGGCCAGGGCTATCATAGGCACATGCTCGTCTATTTGTATAGGCGTGTGGAGTGGCCATTCATTGAGCTATTGCAAAGAAAATGCTTTGTCCACACAAAACAGGGCAGGCCAGGGCATGCGGACCGCAAATGAGGTCAGGACCTTTGTGGTGACCCCACAAGTAAAGCATTTTTTATTACTCCTCTCAGATGTGACGTCTCTTTCGAACGTGAGTTCTGATACCGATTAGAAGTTAATTGTAGTTAGGTGCGGTGGTACCAGGCGGCTGGAGTTAATGATTATTGTCAGAATCGCCACACATAAGTTTGACAAGTATGAGTTAATTCACATGATGTGGGAAATAACTGTGGACCCAGTCTTTCCAGGTAGAATCCGCACATAATTTCCAATTCTTTGAGGATTAAGACCCACATTTACCACCTTCTTTGAGCTGTTGGTAAAAGTGAGTGGGGAGACTGGTGCAGAGTGTTGTGTATGAGGAAGGTAGTGTACTAGGTAGCATGAGGAAAGGGTAGGTAGTGGACTTTGAGGGGGGTGTTAGAAGGATTTTGCACTGGGGACCATGGCCTTTCTGCAACTGCATCCTATTCTCGAAGCAATTATCTTTGCAGGATTGTCGGCTGGTATCTGGTCCCGTCCATTGTTCCCCCTCCTGAAAAATCCAGGTGTGAGGACACTGGGTTGACCTGTATCACACTTTCATGTACTGCAAGAATACATAGGGCAAGATTTTCAAGGCCCTAGCGCCTCCTTTTGTTAGCATTGTTTTTTTAAATGCTAATGTGGCTCAAGGAAACAATTTTTGCTGCACCATATTAACAAAGTAGGACAATGCATGCATTGCGTCACTTTGCGACCCCTTGCGCCACATTATGCCTGCGTCAGGCATAATATATGCAAGAGGGGCATTCAGGTGTTAGGAGGCCCACAAAAATGACGCAGTGAAATCTACAAGATTTCACTGCACAATTTTTGGCGTCATTTTTAATGCCTGCTTAATGCAGGCATTAAAGTGACGCACCCATTGTAATCAATGGGCCTCCTTGCACTTTGCTGTACTACCGTCAACATTTTTGACGGTAGGGCAGTAAAGCGCCATAATAGCCTAAAAAAGATTTGACACTATTGTCCTAATGTACGTCATGGTGCACTGTATTGTAAATACGGCACAACCATGGTGTTAGGAGGTGGTAGGAGCACGCAAGAAAAGTTGCTCATCAGGACTGATGCACCACTTTCTTGTAAATGTGGCCCATAGTTTCAACCAATGAAAACCTCAGAAAGCCTTTAAGCTTGTCAAAAAAGTCCTTTGACTTGCTGTATGTCAAAGTGCTTTAGAGGAAGTCTTGACCTTGTTGTTAGGTGTCCAGGTACTGCAGACTCGACCCTGAGTCGGAAAACTTGGTGAATATGTAAAAAGTATGAGCCATTATATATTCACCCTCTAAATAAAATACAGTGTGAACACAGCCTACTCCTAAATAAACAATGCGATCAGAAAACAATTTATTTTTCATTTTTTTAAATAGCGTCCACATTTATTGTGTGGTAAGGAATTTGACATTAAGTGCACACACATGCTACACACAGAAATGGTAAGAATTGTCCACAAACTTTGTATGAAGATTGCAGACTTTAAGAGGAGACCTATCAAGGTGCAAGAGTTTAATCGTTTGCACACCCTATAAGGGTTTGCGAAATATTGGTTAATGAATTTCACAGCAAGAGAAGTCAGTTCAAATCCATGAACTTCGAGGTAAACTTTGAGGCCCATCACTCCCCTTGAGTTTGCGAACTGTGAGCTGTGTGTGCACTTTTTCTGAAGCAGAGAGCAAAGTTTCTGGAGGGAGTTACAATTGAAAACGCGCTACATTTGACCCATCTTATCACCGAGACGGATGGGTACTAAAATGTGGGGCTTAAAGTAACAAGAGGTGTGCAAAATTTACTTGATTTGCTTGTGCGTAATTATGTGATAGTTTGGCAAAATTACGCAGAATTATGTGTAATAACGAGAAATGCAAAACTGACATTTGGTGCTGTACTGCGTGCAGTGTGCTCTTGTGTCAACTTTGGATGCAAGGAGTATGCATTACACCTAAAAAAAAAAAGCAGAAGCAAAGTACTGCAAACAACAGCCGCTTGCGCTCTGTCATTTCCTTTGTTCCTATGGGTCTGCAGTACATTTTTCCTGCGAATAATGCCATACCGCGAAGAGCGCTTAATTACGCAATGTGGATTCAAAGCGTAACTTCGGGAATGTCACATAGTAAGAGTAACATGAAATTACAAATCTTACGTAAAATATACCAGAGTAACACAGAACTCGCCCATGCCTAATAGTAACCCAAGATTTACTATTTTTTGGGAAGTTTCATGCTGATTCGTAACTCAACGCCAAAGGTACAATGAACCTCAGAACTAATCATAACTACACTACACTCCACTACACAAGTCACTATTGCTAATTCTGTAAAATATATATTACACAGTGGCAGTCACCGCTATCTAGTTATGGTTCAGTGAACTTTTCATTGAAAATGAATTTTTATGTTTTGTCTATAACCTTCATCCCCATGGACAGGTGACCATCAAATCGGGCACTCGCTTATGCATCAAACTAAGATAATGCATGCCATATTGCTGAATAAACGTAGGCAGACCTTGCATAGACATATGAGTAGTTTGTCTGATCTTTGACAATCTGATGCCATGCTGGGAACCCGCCACATTCAATTGACATTGAGAGAGTGCTGGATGGACTCCACATCACGACCTCAGGCACCGAGTGTCAAGGGAGAGATTTCTCTGGTGGAACTGGGGTAGAAGGCTGAACTACAATCGACCTGCCGAGCAGGACAGACAGCATTACTGCAGTTAAAATTGTGAACTGTGAAGTCTGTACATGTTTATGCTTTTAGGGTGTGCTAAGACCTATTTGGTCACCCACCACTGGAACAGTCTCCCTCCTGCATCCATCTTACTAGCTCCTGCTCCCCCTTTCTGAGCCAGCTAAAGCTTTTCCAGATGGTCTTCTCTCCATGGCAGTATGACAGTGCTCCTCACACAGTGTTCAGATACCTCTATGGGTCATTGTTGGAAATGGTCCTTTTTGCAGGGTTATCCCCAAAATGTTTTGCCTCTGGCCTCCTATTTTTGACTGTGTGGTGTATTTCGTTTTTGCTGGCTTTAGAACTCTGGGTACTTTACTACTGATGATCAGTGCTAAAGTGCAAGGGTTCTCTGTCTAAATTGTATTGGTAATTGGTTTATCCATGATTGGCATGGTTGATTTACCAGTAAGTCCCTAGTATAGTGCCCCATGGGTGCCTAGGGCCTGTAAATCAAATGCTACTTGCGGGCCTGCAGCACTGATTGTGCCACCCACATGAGTAGACCTTTAAACATGTCTCAGACCTGCCATTCAGTGTCTGTCTGTGCAGTTTTAAACTGCCATTTCAACCTGGCAAGTGCACCCACATGCCAGTCCCAAATCTTCCATTAACTACATGTAAGCCACCCCTAAGGTAGGCCCAAGGCAGCACCATGGGCAGGGCGCAGTGAATTTAAAAGGTAGGACCTATACTGGCGTGTCCTGATAGTGAAATACTGCTAAATTCGTTTTTCACTATTGCAAGGACTATCTCTCCCATAGGGTAACATGGGGATTGCCTTGAAATATATTTTAAGTGAATTTCATATTGGAAGCAGGTCCAGATATGGAGTTTGGGGTCTGAACTCACAATTTAGAAATACATCTTTTGGTGAAGTTAGTTTTTAAATTGTAAGTTTGAAAATGTCACTTTCTAGAAAGTGGCCATTTTCTTGCTGAACCATTCTATGACTCTGCCTGTCTGTGGAATACACGTCTAGGTCAGGATGAAAGTTGGACTGGTTTTGAATTTACTCTAAATAGTCACTCAAACAGTGCTGCGGCGTGCATTGCATATTCTGATGGGTCTTCCTGGGCTAGAGTGGTGGGAGGAGCTGACACTTGCACCTGAATAGGGCGGTGCCTGTCCTTACACACAGCAGTCTCCAACCCCCTGGAGTGTGTCTAAGGCCAGGGCAGGAAAGTCAGGGTCTTGTGCACTACAAAGACTTTCCTTTGAAGTTTGCCTACCACAAAGGCAGAAATGGGTATAAGTACCGGACTGCTGACCCCACAAAGTTAGAATTCTTCTGGACTGAGGACATTCTGCCAGGAAGAAGAGCTGGATGTTGTAGGAGGGACTGACACTCTGCCTGTTACTTTGCTGTGCTGGCCTGCTTCTTGCTGCTTCCGTCCTGGGAGTAAAAGGACTGGACTTTGCTTTCTACATCCTGCTTCCTAAGGTTCTTCAGGGGCTTGGACTGAGCTTGCCTCCTGTTAAGAAGTGTCAGGGACATCAAAGATTTAATCTGCCAACAACTGGACTCTCTTGCAGAGAGCCTGACTTGCCAAGAGGTGCAAAATCCAGTTTCTGGGCCCTTGGGAGTGAGTTATGGTGCATCCAAGACAAAACCAAGCACATCGACTCCAGGGTGACTACAAAACTGGCACCGCTGTATTACTCTGTGCCTCTGCCTGCACCGGAGCCGTGGTCCCAACTGAGTGCAACGACTGCGACTGACGCCGCAGGCCAGATGCCGCTGCAGCACTCTGAAGTCCTGCCACAGCATGCATCCAGAGCACCATGTCACTAACATCTGTGGCATCTGGATCCGACTCTGCGCAGCACCTGTGGCCCCGCGGTGTGACTGTGACGCAGCAAACTCGACACCTCACATCTTGACCATTTGGATTCATCAACGCCACCTTGTCATAAGGAACCGATGCCTCGCCACTGATGCCACATCACCTCCCCTGCAATCATAAGGAATCAATGCTTCGCCTCCTCTGCCTATCAGTAAGGAACAGATGCCTCACCTCCCCGGTAGCAGTAAGGAACTGATGCCTCACTGGCTTCAGTGATGCCTCACCTCCCCAACTCCGTGCAACATCCTTGTTTACTTGTTTTCCACAGTACTGTACATGGGTCCATGTGACTGTGTGACTGGCCCACAATCCCTTGCAAGTAGCGTCGGACTGTTGGGAATGACTCTGTCAAGACTTTGTGATAGCCCCAGTTGTAGCTATTGTGTTTCTAAGCACTATACTAAGATTTCATTTTTGAAAATTGGTATCTTTGCTTGTGTATGTTGGAATTTTGTTGTTTTATGCAGATAAATATTGTCTATTTTTCTGAGCTGTTGAGGAGTACTTTTGTGGTGTTTTCACTATGTTATTGTGTGTGTAAAAATACTTTACTCATTGTCTCTGAGATAAGTCTGACTGCTCATGCCAAGCCACCAAAGGGTCAGCAGGGCTTATCTCAGCTGTGTGACTCCCTTATCCTGAATAAAGTGAAGGTCCCTACTTGGACAGGGTGCAGACCACTGTCAACTAGAGGCCCCGTTTCTAACACTGGTGATCAGCAGTGAGGTTAGGACTTGTATTTGTACTTTGCATACAGTGATTGGTGTACACTACTTCCATATCGTAGACCATTACATCCCAACATGCTGGTTTGATTTTTCACTTTTTGCAACTTTTGAGTTTGATTCACACTCATGTCTCAGTCTGGTGAGTCATCAGTTGGAGAGTTGGTGTTTGAGCAGGAGAGGTTGGAGACCTGTTTGGTACCTCACCCCAAATAGTTCTGCAAGGAATTAAAATGTCCTATTAAAGGCCTCACTAAAAAAGAGGAGCAGCAAAAGGTGCCGAGAGCCTGGTTGGCAGCAAAGGACGCTGATGAGCACACAGGGGAGGAGAATGCTATTGTGGAGGGAGAAGAGCAAAACTCACATGACAATTTGAATGGAGAATGAGGATCTGCCTGGGAGGAGGGCACCTTCCAGGGCAAGCAGCAGTGTTTCCTCAAGAGGTCTGACCCCAGACGAGGTGGAGGACAGGCAGGAGGCTAGGAGGGTCCGAATGGAGCTGGAGAAGCTCAAGCTAAAGCATGAGATGGAGCTTCAGTTGGAACTAGCCAGGTTCAAAAAAGAGGCAGAGAAAGACAAGATCACATTTGAGGAAAAGAAAATGCCTTTAGCTCAAGAGCTTAACTTGAAAGAGCTGGATCTAAAGAGCAGGTCCAGCACAGATGGTGGCAGCAGTTCTACAGTATGGTCTGAGGGGAAGGTGCATAAACCCAAGGATGTGGTGAAGGATTTTGCTGTGGGGGATGACATAGAGCAGTGGTTCAGGGGTTAATATGTGGCACTGAGGATTCACAGGTTCCCTGAGACAGACTGGGGTGCAGCCACGTGGAAGTATTTCTCAGTGGAGGGGAGGGACACCTTATTGGCTTTAGAAGAAGAGGATCAGATGAGGCACCCTGCCATGAAAGATGCCCTGACCAGGAGGTATGGTCTGACTCCAGAGAGCTACAGGGTAAAGTTTAGGGAGAGTACTAAACTTGAGTCCCAAGCTTTGGTGCTTGGGTGGAGTATGTTGATTCCTTCTGCAGAGCACTGGATGGTTGGGTGAAGGGCAGGGATGTAACAGACTATCAGGGGCTGTACAAGTTGATTGCATGGGAGCACTTGTCTATTCATTATTTTCCAGAGCTGTGCCAGCACTTGTCTGACAGCAAGCTTACTGACCCCAGGAAGCTTGCCAAGGAGGTGGGCACCTGGCTCAGCACCAGGGTCCAAAAGAAGTTTTAAGTGGGAAACTCAGCCAAGGGTGGGCAGGGTCCCCAACAGAAGGAAGAGGGGGAGGTCAAGGGAGACACGGTCAGGTCCCAGGATAAGGGGGGATAAAAAAAGATCCCATGTCTCTTCTGACAGGATGAAAGGAGGTTCTGGTGGGCAGTGGCCCAGGGCACTCCGTTGCTTTGAGTATTCTCAGGTAGGAAACAAGAAAGGGGACTCTGTCTGTCCAAAGAGAACCCCCACTGGTGTCCCCTCTACAGGAGTTGCCAATGTGGCCTTAGGGTGAGATAGCCCACTGGGGCAGGTCATAGACCATGCTGTGCTCTCCCTTAGTTGGGAGGTGGAATCAGAGAGTGAGTTGTTGAACCCTAAGGGTGGGAGTCGTCACTTCCACCAGATGACAGTGAATGGGGTCCCAGTCACTGCTCTGAGGGACAGTGGGGCTAGCCATACCATGGTTGTGGAAAGTCTGGTCTCCACAGAGCAGTGCACTGGCCATGTGTGTAGAGTGACTCCAGCCCATGGGCAGGACTTTCAGCCCTATGGCTCTGATATCCCTAGAGTGGGTGGGGGAGGTGACCCAGAGAAGGGTCATAATTAGCCCCCAGATGCTGATGGCCTCATTCTGGGGAATGAGTTTCCTCTGGTATCAGGGGAATAGGGAAGGGTGGCCGTCAAAGGCGCTCTAACAGTTCTGTTTTCTGGGAGTACCACTCCAAAACATGAGATACAGGACCCCAGCAAGAGGGACACAAGGATGGAAAGCCCACCAATGTCCCCTGCTCAGCCTGAGGGTACAGACCCTAAGTTGAGGGACCAGTCTCAGGATTCCACCCCATTTTTTGAAGTCACAGAGGCTAGAGACCCTGGGATGGTCTGGGGCCTGGCTCTTGACATTGACCGCTGTCAGTGGCCTCTGTTGGTTGCTGTCCTTGTGTCAGAGTTTTCCCTGGGTTGGGGACTGATGTCAGACCCAAGGGGTGGAATGGGCCACATCCCACTGTTGGCCATGATGGTACTGTCTGCCCACTGGGATGCATCTGTGAGCAAGGTAAGTATAAGTGCTGCACACATGGTGTTTACAGATGAGGAGAATGGTGCCCCCTGGGATAGTTCAGTGGGCCCTGAGAATGTAGCCAAAGGGATCCACCTGGGTTCAAAGAGGTGTAGAATTGGCAAGAGCCCCTGCAGTAGTGGGCCATTGTCCAGGTTCTAGCCCCCTAAGCAGGAAAGTCCAGTAAGGTATTGATTGGTCTAGCTTGGTTTAGGCTGGGAGGGGGTTGTGTTGGAAATGGCCCTTTTTTAAGGGTTGTCCCCAAACGTTTGTGTCCCTGACAGACTATTTTTGACTGTGTGCTGCATTTAGTTTTTGCCGGCTTTAGGACTCTGGGCACTTTACCACTGCTGACCAGTGCTAAAGTGCAAGGGCCCTCTATCTAAATTGTATTGGTAATTGATTTATCCATGATTGGCTTATTTGATTTACTACTAGGTCCCTAGTATAGTGCCCCATGGGCGTCCAGGGCCTGTAAATCAAATGCTACTACTGGGCATGCAGCTCTGATTGTGCCAATCACATGATTAGCCCTGTAGACATGTCTCAGACCTGCCATTGCAGTGTCTGTGTTTGCAGTTTTAAACTGCCATTTTGACCTGGCAAGTGCACCCACTTGCCAGGCCCAAACCTTCCTTTTACTACATGCAAGTCACCCCTAAGGTAGACCCAAGGCAGCCCGAAAGGCAGGGTGCAGTGTATGTAAAAGGTAGGACGTACTGGTGTATTTTACATGTCCTGATTGTGAAATACTGCTAAATTTGTTTTTCACCATTGCAAGGACTACTTCTCCAATAGGGAAACATGGGGAATGCCTTGGATTTTTTTTTTAAGTGTAATTTCCCATTGGGAGCAGACTGATATCTATCATTTAGGGTCTCTGAACTCACAATTTAAAAATACATCTTTTGGTGAAGTTGTTTTTTAAATTGTAAGTTTGAAAATGCCACTTTTAGAAAGTGGGCATTTTCTTGCTTAACAATTCTGTGCCTCTGCCTGTCTGTGGAATACACATCTGGATCAGGATGACAATAGGGCTGTCTGTGAATTCACTCTAGACAGTCACACAAAGGGAGATGAGGTGTGCCCTGCATATCCTTATGGGACTTTCTGAGCTAGAGTGGTGGGAGGAGCTGACACTTGCACCTGAATAGGACACAAAGCAGTATCCAATCCCCTGGAGTAGGTCTGGGGATAGGGTAGGAAAGCCAGGGTCTTGTGCACTACAAAGACTTTCCTTTGAACTTTTCCTATTCCAAAGGCAGAAATGGGTATAAGTACTGGACCTCTGTCCCCACAAAGTTAGAATCCTTCTGGACTGAGGACATTCTGCTAGGAAGAAGAGCTGGATGCTGTAGGAGGGATTGCCACACCTCCTGTTGTTTTGCTGTGCTGGCCTGCTGCTAGTTGCTTCTGACCTCGGAGTGAAAGGACTGGACTTTACTTTCTAAATCCTGCTTCCAAAGGTTCTCCAAAGGCCTGGACTGAGCTTGCCTCCTGTTAAGAAGTCTCAGGGATCAAAGACTTAATTTGCCAACACCTGGGCTCACTTGCTGAGAGTCCTGACTTGCCAAGTGGTGCCAAATCCAGTTTCTGGGCCCTTGGGAGTAGGTTCTGGTGCATTTAAGAAGAAACCAAGCACATTGACTCCAGAGTGACTTCGGAACTGACACCGCTGTCTGACTTCGTGCCTCTGCCTACAACGGAGCCGTGGTTCCTGCTGAGTGCAACAACCGTGACCGCTGCAGTGCCTCTATAGTCCCGCCACAGCGTGAGTCCAGAGCGGCGTGTCACTGACGTACATTGAATCCAGCTCCGCACAGCTCCTGTGGCCCATGGTGTGATCGCAACACCGTGACGTTGACGCTTTGCGTCTTGACCTGCTGGATTCATCGACCCTGCCTGCCTTGTCATCAGGAACAGGTGCCTTGCCACTGACGCCGAATCACCTCCCCTGCCCAGCAGTAAGGAACCAATGCCTCACTTTCCCGGAAGCATAAGGAACCAACTCTGCACCGGCTACAGCAATGCCTTACCTCCCCGACTCCGTGTAACTTCTTTGTTTCCTCATTTTCCAAGGTACTGTACCTGGGGTCCATGCAACTCCATGACCGGCCCGCACTCCCTCGTCAGTGACATCGGACTGTTGGTAATGACTCCGTCAAGATGTTGAGATAGCCCCAGTTGGAGCTATTGTGTTTCTAAGCGCTTTACTACATTTTCATCTTTGAAAGTTCATATATTTGCTCGTGTATGTTGAATTTTTGTCATTTTGGTATTGTTTTACTCAGATAAATATTGGGTATATTTCTAAACCAGTGGGGAGTACTTTTGTGGTGTTTTCACTGTGCTGTTTTGAGTGTATGTACAAATACTATACACATTGCTTCTGAGATAAGCCTGACTACTCTTGCCAGGCGACCAAGGGGGTCAGTAGGCGCATGGTTATCTTAGCTGTGTGACTCCCTTACCCTGGCTAGAGTGAGGGTCCCTTGGACAGGGAGCAAGCCACTGCCAATTAGAGACCCCATTTCTAACAGTGATACACCATCTTACAAATCTTAACAACATAACATAACATAACATAGCATAGCATAGCGAGTGGGCTCAAGAAGTAGCACAAGACATGGGAAGATAAGCAAGAATTCCATGATCCTAGCTCAGAGCCTATAAAGATGTGACTGTGCAAGCAACAGTGACCCATATCAGAGTTTCAAAGAGATACATGACTGGGACTGGACCATTTTTTAGAGCAAAGGATCAGTGGTCATGAGTGCAAGATTTCTTTAATCCTTCCTCCACGAGCAAAGTTGGATAGCAAAACTGTAAGACACCCTTCCTTCATGTGTTCCAATGTGCCCAACCTGCCTTCACGAGATGAGTTGCCGCACAAGGATAGCATCATCTTTACATGTTCTTAAGAGTGAGTGCAGAGAGGGAAAGATGGTGCCTAGAGAATGTAAATCTATATCCCACTATGCTTATACTGCATTATGATATGTACCACCTACACTCCCGTACCACCAGTATGAAAAAAGCATGTGCAGGTATTTGAACTGGTGGGTGGGGCTCATTAATGAAGACGTTTCTGGAGGAAGGTACCTTTAATTTAGAACATTTAAACAAGTTGAGGAGACTAAATGATCCCCAAACTAGGATAGATAACAAATAGTGGTTGTCTTTTTTAAATTGGTATGAGGAAGTAAATAAGAGAAAGCAACTGTCACAAATGCGTTGAACGAAGCAAACCCACAATACCAAATTAGCTGTTTGAGAGACAGAAGGAGGGCTTGCACACTTACTGCCCACCCTCCTTATTTATTTCTCGAAATTACTGTTGACAAATCAGAACCTGAATAAGTAAGGAGAATACTAAGACCCATATTTATGAAGAATGCCACACAAATGCACTAACGCCATTCCCTAGCGCCATCCATGCACCATATTTAAAAAAAGACGCACAATGGAGCTAAAGAATGGTTAGCATCTCAAAAAAAGACACTAGCCAGTGACGGATAGCGTTAGGGGAAATGGCGCTTCTGGGTCAAAAATGACAGTAGGCTGATTAGCGGCGAAATATTTGCTGCTAGTCAGCCTAGCATAATTTTTTAACACACAAGCAGCCAAAAAATGACTCCTGTCTAAGTATAGACAGGAGTCATTACCACAACCCCATTGCCCACCACAGGGGTCCAGTGTCCCCAGGATAACCCCAACATACCCAGTGCCAGCCACGGGGCCCCATGTAAGGATCCCCCAGTGGCACACAACACACTTACCTGGGATGGGCTCCCTCCTCCAGTAGTGTCCCTGTGGTGTGGGTGGTGGTGATGCTGTGGGTTGGGGTGGGCATCTATGCGCCCATTCCATGGTGTTTCCCCATGGAAATGGGCCTATCAGCACTTTAACGCCTGGTCTGACCAGGCATTAAATTTCAAGGCAAATCGGGCTCAATGCCATTCCTTAGGTCCACCTCCTAGGTACGCGTTGTTTCAGCATTGGGAAGTAAATATGGCACTGGGTGGGCTATCGTCATTTTTAGGAAGGGAACGTCTACCTTGCATCTCATTGTCGCAATGAGATGCAAAGTGGGTTGATGCTTCATAGAAATGGTGCTAACTCATATCTTTTGATTTTTAATTGTCGTCAAGTGGAACATTGTAAACAAGATTGTCCAAATTTAGGGGAATATTTGTAAGCCCCTACCGCCACCTTGCACCACACTAGCGTCATTTTATTTAAGTTAATGTGGCCCAATGAGGCCAAAATCCTCACGCCATATTTGCAAAGTGGTGCAATGCATGCATTGCTCCACTTTGTAACCCTTTGCGCGACATTATGCCTGAACCAGGCATAATGTATGCAAAGGGGTCATTCCCCGTTAGGGGGGCTGAAAAAATGGCACTAGGAAATGTCCTTTTTGCATAATTTTTGCTCAGAGCAGGCGTTGAAAGGGGACTTCCATTATTTATAATGGGCCCCTATGTATTCTGCAGGAGTAGTGCCAATATGTTGGCACTACTTCTGCAGAGTACATCAACAGCATCAATAAAAATAATGCTATTGCCCCCTACGTGGCATCATGGTGCGCCGTATCTCAGATACGGGGCACACATCATGGCAGTAGGGGGATGCTAAGGGGCGCAGAGAAAGTGACGCTGCACTAGATGCAGCGCCACTTTCCTTAAATATGCCCCTTAATGTCTAATGTTTCAAGACCACTCAAGGTCCATTCATATACACAAATAACACGAACCCAGTACACAAACTACTAGGGCAACCCAAGAGGTGCCACGTACCACACGAATACCACCTTTTCTGGTTAGTTAAAGTGGATTGTATGTGAAATGTATGATTAATGGTAAACCTCATTGTGTCTTATTGATACTGGGGCCAGCTGGACAGCTCTAAAGCCTCTGAATTCCCGTCCTTGCTCCCTTATTGTTGTCCATTGATGCTGTTGGCATTTCCAGTTGGAAAGTTCTGCATCATATTACTGACCCTGTTTTTATTGCGTAGAAACTATAAATGATTGACATGCTTTCCTGTTGAGCCCAAAGCACCTGCAAACCTTTTAGGTGGAGATCTGTTATGCTAATTCAATTGTATAGTTTGCTGTACCTGCAGGGAGTGAACTTTAGTGTGTGCCTGCAGGGAGTGTACTTTAGTGTGTGCCTGCAGGGAGTGTACCTTAGTGTGCCTAAAATCAATGAAAGTAAAGTATTGGCTGTTCTGTGTGAATCAGACAATGGGGATGAACAGGTAAAATGTGTGATACAGAATCATCTGATGAATTATTGAAATATGTGTCTTCTTTATAGTCTGAACATACACATGATGTCGGTTACGTATTTTCTGATGGCCCTGTTGAAATTAAGGTTAATCCCACGAAGAAACCGCCTCAGTTTCCACAATATTGTCTGTATCCTGAGGACGTATTCAAAGATCGCAGGACTAATTAAACAAGGAGTTTTAGTGCTCACCGTCAGCACATGTAGCACCTCAATTCTGCAGATAAAAAGTTGGGCCAGAAAGATTGCTATTGCTTCAAGCAAGACCTGCAGGCAATAAATAGTCTTGTAATACCCAGTTTCCCCATAGAACCCGATCCTGCTACCATCCTATTATATTTTCTCACCTCTACTAAACGGTATATAGTTTTTGACATATACTCCGCCTTCTTCTTAATTCCCATTCAGAATGAGAGTAAACATCTCTTCGTTTTCCAATTGAGTGGAGGCCTGCTAACGTGGATGAGACTCCCCCAGAGCTTTACAGAGTACTCTACCATCTTTTTCCAAACCTTAGAAAAGTACCCTGAAGCCCTAATATTTCCTGAGGGGCCACTTTACTATGTAAATGATTTGTTACTCACGTCTGTCACTCAGTACTGAAGCAAAGTTAAGTCAATATATTTACTCACTAAATTGGCAAAGAAGGGTCATAAGGCTCCAAAAAGAGAAGTACCATTTTTGTCTCTCTCTTTTGTTCAATATATAGGTCACAATATCTCTGCTGGGCATTGCCACCTTTATGCAGACTGGATTAATGCCATCCATAAGATACCATGCCCATTTACCGCCTCTCAGGGGCACTCTTTCTTGGGGATGGTGGGATAAAGTAGACAATCAATTTTAAGCCCCTTCAGAATTATGTAAAAATACAAGACAAAAGAGGCAGCACAAGCATTCATGCAGGCGAAGAAGCATAAGCCACTGCCATGGAATTTCCAGAGTTTTCCAAACCTTGTACTTTGCCCTAGGACTATTGGCGCAAGACCATGGTGATCTAAAGAAACCCATTGCATGCCACTCGTCTGTGCTTGATCCCATGACTTCTACCCTCTCGCTATGCTTGCGGTCTCTGGCTGAGGCTGCCCATCTTGAAGACATTTCTGAAAATATTGTTTTGTGTTCTAGCCTTAATAGCTGATCTTCCTCATTCTATAGCGGCCCTAGTACTTCTGTCCCGATATGAATAATTGTTACTCTTTGCCTAACGCATTACTTTAATCAATTGTCCAGCACTGAACACTGCTTCACCCATGTCCAGTGTTCAGGATCGTGAATTTGTGAATGTTTACTAGTTATTAAACATCTAAGCAACCCCAGGGTTCAACTGTCTCATGCTTCTATACCCAATGGTGAACTTGTTTTGTATGAATGGATTGCATCTAAAAACAATGTTGGCAATATTGTTGCTGGATACGCTGTATGCACATTGAATGAAAGGATAGAGAACTGACAATTGCCTCAGATTCGGTCTGCTCAAGTGCTCAAACTTGTTGCTCTCACACATACATGTATTTTGACTTCACACATTATTGTTCCCATATTACAGATTCCAGATATGCTTTTGGTGTGGCCCACAATTTTGGGCTATGTTTGCAGAAGGTTCCCCTTACTTGTGCCGAAAACCCTGTAAAGAAAGGAAAGAATGTGAAAAATATGCTATACACTCTTATACTGTCATGTAAAATTGCCATTGTTAAATGGATTGCCCACCAATCCTCTCAGCATGAAGTGTCCCAAGGTAATGCATTTGCAGATGAGATGGCTAAAAAAGCCAAGCACTCTCTTGAAACCATGAACATGCAATTTACATTGTAAGAACTAATGATTTGCCTGTGCCTACACTTAAAGATTTGTCTGTGTTGCAGGTGTAAGCATTTGATAATTAAAAAACAGTATTTCTTCTTCTCAGCCTTGCATGTTTGTATCACGTCCACACTAATGTTGGAAAGGACTGCATGAATCCCGCTGCAGCAACCCACTGGGTTGCACCATTCTTCACTCAGCTAGCCAACATATTTGTCCCTTCTGTGCCACAGGCCAAGCGTTCAACATTGGAAAAGGGATTAAGACAACTCCCGACACCCACCCATCTCCTTGGGGCCCAGTCATCCACCTACAGATGGACTTTATTGAGATGTCTCAGTGTTACTCCTAATCTTATGTTCTTGTAATTGTGTTTAGGTTTTCTTGCTGGATTTCTTGCTGATGCTATTATGGTGACCAAGAAACGACTTTCTAGCTATTTCGGACCCCACTTCATTTTTTCCGTAGTGCAGGAAGTATGCAAAGCCCTAGGTTTAAAACAATATTTTTTACTGAGCTTATCATCCCAGTCATCAAATTAGGTGAAATAGCACAATGGTATGTTCAAGAAGGAGCATGCTAAGATCTGCACTGAGATTCACCGTAAGTGGCCCGATGCACTACACCTTTGCACACTGGTCATTTCGAGTCACCCCTTCAAGGAAAACTAAGTTAAGCCACCATGAAGTAGTCATGTGCCCTCAAACCCTCCTGTCTCTCCTGGTGCTCTTGAACTGCCTCTAAAAGATTAAGGCCCGTATTTATACTCCGTTTGCGCCGAATTAGCATCGTTTTTTTCGACGCAAATTCGGCGCAAAACTAACGCCATATTTATACTTTGCCGTTAGACGCGTCTAGCGCCAAAGTATGGGCCAATAGCGTCATTTTTTTGCGTGAACGTCTTCCTTGCGTTAATGAGATGCAAGGAAGGTGTTCCCGTCTAAAAAAATGACGGCGACGCAAATGCGTCGTATTTATACTCCCGGGCAAAAATCACGCCCGGGAGTTGGCGGGTCAAAAAACCCCGCATTTGCGCCACTATTTAACGCCTGGGTCAGGGTAGGCGTTAAGGGGCCTGTGGGCTCAAAATGAGCCCACAGGTGCCCTCCCCTGCCCCCAGGGACCCCCCCTGCCACCCCTGCCCACCCCAGGAGGACACCCAAGGATGGAGGGACCCACCCCAGGGACATTCAGGTAAGTTCAGGTAAGTATAATTTTTTATATTTTTAATTTTTTTTGGTGGCATAGGGGGGCCTTATTTGTGCCCCCCTACATGCCACTATGCCCAATGACCATGCCCAGGGGACATAAGTCCCCTGGGCATGGCCATTGGGCAAGGGGGCATGACTCCTGTCTTTACTAAGACTGGAGTCATTTAAATGGCGTCTGGGCGTCGGAAAAAATGGCGCAAATCGGGTTGAGGCGATTTTTTTGCCTCAACCTGACTTGCCCCATTTTAAGACGCCCTAACGCCATTTTCCCCCTACGCCGGCGCTGCCTGGTCTACGTGGTTTTTTTCCACGCACACCAGGCAGCGCCGGTCTGCTAGCGCCGGCTAACGCCATTCCATAAATACGGCACCCGCATGGCGCTTCAGAATGGCGTTAGACGGCGCTAAATTTTTTGACGCTAAACTGCGTTAGCGCAGTTTAGCGTCAAAAAGTATAAATATGGGCCTAAATGGTTCTGCAACCTGGCAGGCCATTCATTCATTGCCTTTGCAGTTTGTGTTCCCAAATCCATGCAGCCCTGCTGGAATGGCCGACCGACTCCTGTCACGAGTTCCATCCCATTGAGTGGATCCATATCTCCCCCCCAATGAAGGACTACCTTGTAGCCCAGATGGAAGGGCTCCTACCAGATTACCAGATCCTGCTCACTATGAACACTGCTGTGAAGTGCTGTGGAATCCATGCCTCGATTCAGTCCATTTACCATAAGAGGATGACTGAACTTCCATACTCCAGCTCCTTTGCCCCTGTTGTTTTTCATGTTGCCCCTCACCTTCTGCTCCTGGCCCTGTTCCACTGAACCAGTGCACATTGAGGTTGTGGGGTGTTGGCACAACTCCACCTGCTCAGTTTTCAAAGCCTCAACCTTCTAAAGAAGCAAACCCTCCTTCTCAATGTTGCCAGCTCCATCAAAGGTCACTGGCAGGCTCTCTTTCTTCAGTCCTACAGTGGATCTGGCCTACATTATGCGTGCCATGTGTCACACTCCCAGCAGACTTCCTATTATAAAACACTATCCCAAGCTATTTCAGAAACTGTCTGTTTCTTTGCCATCCTAATCCCAATGAATGATATTGTACTGACCATGCAGGAAGTTTAAGCTATCATGAAGGTTTTTGAGGTGGCAGCAAATACCATTTCCCCTTGCTTTAGGATCCACATAAAAGCAGCTAGACGCTTAAATGATTGACATATTGCAGAACTAAAAAGCCCTGGATTTTGTTCTTGATACCAAGGGTTGGGTGTGTGCCATACTTGGTGCAGAATGATTTTCCTGGATCCCAAAATAAGGCCCTCAGTGTCTATGAACAAAAAAGATTATATTAGATATGGTGTGAAGGAGTTGAATACAATTATTAATGGATATGATTTAGATAGAGATAGCATCTGGTCCTGGTTGAAAGGTATTTCTGGAGAATGGGGAATGAGGAATCTTAAAATTGTGCTGATTGGTTTAATTCTACAGATTTTCATTTACATGTTTAAACAAATCTGCATGTGTGATTTCAATGTCTTACCAATAGCAAAGGCTCTGTTCCTTATGTTCCTTTGACTATTTTTGAAGGTGATAACCTTGATAGCTTTTGTGAGTTTAAATGAAAGGTGTCATGAAAGCTGAGCTGAATATCGAAGATAGTGCATAAGAGGGAGTTAGGAAATTGAACAAAATTTCTTTGAAGTTACTGTGATAGTTAACACCATAATGATTCCCATACTGTAATTTCGTTTGCCTATGTTGTACATAGTTTGTACTGCTTTCTTGCCATGACATTTTTAGCCTCACTCTCATGCTTGACACTGCTAAGCGAGGATTCACAACAGAGTAGCTCAGCTCCTGGATGTTTACATTAATTGTATCTTTTTAAAGGTCATTTTTCATTGTTGCCATGAGAAAGATGTACACCTGCTATCTGAGTTTCTGTTACTGTCATATGTGCTTTCTGTTGAAGAATGCCTTGGATGTAGACAACATAAAAATGCATTCAGTGGTGAGGTTCTCATTAGATGTTTACAGCTAATGAAGGGGAGATGCTACTACCTTGCACAGTGATATTGAACTTTGTTTATTTTTTTGTCCTCATATCACCATAGCTTCTACAAAACTCAGGCTATTCTAATACTATCCGACCCTCATCCTGCTGCAAATGCATTGGCCCCGGCACTTGGACTGAGCCTAAAGGACTCGTCACTCATGCTGTTGCCTGGTGTAATCATAGGACCATTTATTTTACAGATTCCATTACCAATTCGCCACTCCACCTAAAGAAATCGGCCCATATCATATTAGTCCTGCCCGTCTTACACGCAATATACATGTGACAAGTCCAACGTACCGCACTAAGCCAAACTATTGCACTGGGGGGAGATGGATCAGTCCATTGCATGCAGATCATTCTCCTGGCCAGGACTAAAAGGTAGAATAACAAACCCCTTTTTGTTCCACTAAGGTGTCCGCACAAATGAACATCTACCCTGAACACAACCAACCCAAGTTTTAGTTTGATGTCAACCCCAGGATATCCTATCACAGACTCAACATCCTCACAAAAACCCCTAATACCGGGGTAGGAGTAAAAAAAGGTGTTCGCCATTGGCTTTCAGGAGGCTGCATCTCTAGCACCTAGGGGTCGCGCCTGGACAAACTTTGTGATCATTTGGAGGGGGTCGAGCATAGCCAGTTGATGGTGAAAAAATGGTTCTGCTTCAGATTGTCTGGCTTAACCATAGAATACAGCTGCTTCAGGGATGTTTGTGACAAAGACACTTAAATCACTCTCCTCTATAACTCCAGACTGACTGTTGCACCACCATTTTCATGTCATCGGCCTCGAAAAACTTCCAGTACCAAGCCACAACCTCCTTGCACTGAGGCTGTACGTCCTGCAGTAATGATTCAACCTCCAAGGAATCTCCCATCTCCTGGGCAATACTTAAAAACCAGGAAGATAGTTGGAGTTATTTAAATCTCAACAGGGATCCCCAGTTTTGACTTTCAGAACTCCCCAAGGTAGAACACCCTGTGCTGAGAACAACTCCCTCCAGGTAGCAATACCTGCCTCCCTTAATGAAAGGCTCAAGTTGTCTTGC
Organism: Pleurodeles waltl; assembly: GCF_031143425.1. Taxonomy (NCBI): domain Eukaryota; kingdom Metazoa; phylum Chordata; class Amphibia; order Caudata; family Salamandridae; genus Pleurodeles; species Pleurodeles waltl. The sequence continues at coordinate 1,657,223,897 of NC_090444.1, read as the reverse complement.
AGAGACTCTGGGGTAGCTGGGGAATATCAAACAGGTGCAAAATCTGAGTAATAACCAATGCATAGAAGCTTCCTAACTCTATACCATAGACAAAAAGCTGCTCACAGAACCTTTAATTGTACTTTTGTAAAGAATTTTTGGGGCACCAAACTTATATAGAAAAACCCCACATCCCAGATCCCTAACCACCTCAACCAGATTCTCTCCCCATGTTGAGGTGTCTGGAACACCCAAAAGCATCCTCAGTTCTTGAACTGAAAAGCTATACAATATAGATTAAAATCCATCAGAGAGAGGCCCCACTACACAAGCTTGTGCCTTAGGTTTTTCCAGGCTAACCTTGCTCCCCCTAAGACACCAATAAAACTAGTTATCTTCCCCTGAATCTTATCGATGGTGACCCTTGGGAAAGTGAGTAGGATGCAATAAAAAATTAAGGGCCTCATTACAACCCTGGTGGTCGGTGATAAAGCGGCGGTAATACCGCCAACAGGCCGGGGGAAAAAAATGGAATTACATCCAAGGCGGAAACCGCCAACAAAGACAGCCACTCTAACATTCCGACTGCGGTAGAAACAAACACCGCGGCGGTCACAGCTGACAGACAGGCGGAAGACAATGTACCGCCCACACTATTGCAAGGCACCAATCCGCCAGCTTTTCCGGGGTGGTACCAACGCCATCAAAAGCACGTCGGAAACAGTACACAGAAGGGAAAACACTCACCTCTCGACAGTCAACGAACAACCAGGGCGCCATGGAGCCCGAGTTACAGGTCCTGCCGATGCTGGTCTACCTCCTCAACTACCAGGAACATCAAAGATGGCGGCGACGACGATGGTGAGTACTGCACCTAGCACACCGGGGAGGGGAGGAGGGAAAAGAGAGTGACACTTGCATGGAACACCCGCACCCCCCACCCACAACAACACACACACATATCCAATCACATCACAGATGCACCCCGTCACCCCCTGGAAGAACGCAAGGACCAAATGAAATGAGTTTAACGAGAGTAATATTCTAACAATCAGATAGCCCAAAATAACTTTAAATCATCAGTATTTTTCAAATATTAACAGCAAGTACACAAGTCCGTACACTGTCCCATTAAATGTCCTTGGACCATTGGTCCCAAAAAGCATGGGCGAATCCCACACATGACACCTGCCTCAAAACGGAGAGAACACTGCAGGGGCATCAGGTTGATAAAAAACAGGCACCTCAGGGGGAAGGGGGGGGTGTACATCAGCCGGATGATGGGACGACGCCACAGCTCCTCGAGGGGGCTCCATGCCCACTACTTGCTCCTGGGGAGTGCAAAGCCACAGTCCCTCAAGTCTCTCAAGTGGGTGGTTTGCCCGCTGCTTGGTCCTGGGGAGTACAAAGCCACAGTCTCTAAAGTGGGTGAATTGCCCACTGCTAGGTCCTGGGGACTACAAAACCACAGTCTCTCCAGTGGGTGGTTTGCCCACTGCTTGGTCCTGGGGAGTGCAAAGCCACAGTCTCTCAAGTCTCTCAAGTGGGTGCACTGCCCACTGCTTGGTCCTGGGGAGTACAAAGCCACAGTCTCTCAAGTGGGTGGTTTGCCCACTGCTTGCTTCTGGGAGTGCAAAGCCACAGTCTCTCTAGTGGGTGGCTTCTCCACTGGTTCTGGAGGGGGCTTTGTGCCCAGAGTGCTTCATCCTGCCAAGGGCTGGGTTAGTGGATGCTTTTCTCCACTGGGTCTGGATGGGGCCTGGTGCCCAGAGTGCTTCATCCTGCCAAGGACTGGGTTAGTTCTGGAGGGGCTTGGTGCCCAGAGTGCTTCATCCTGCCAAGGACTGGGTTAGTGGATGCTTTTCTCCACTGGTTCTGGAGGGGGCTTGGTGCCCAGTGTTGCAGCACCAGGGGTGTGGCAGTTCCCATTCCCTCACCTGGGTGTCTGAGCCATGAGATTATCCGGTAACAGGTAACATGATACTCCATGGATGCAGAGCCACACTCCACTTTGCGACGACTTAGGCTGCAAACTGCCAGTGGTGCCAGTGCTGGTGGTGGTGCCTCATGTAGTGTGTGCAGGGTCCAGGACGTCTCCTGCAGCTTCAGATGGCTGCCCACTGGGGATGATGCTGATGTCTGCTGTTGTGGCACTGGCTGGGCACGTCACGGGTGGTGGCTGCGGTGGTGTCTGTGGCAGTGGCTGCGGCGGAGATGTTGCCGGTGGTGCCCGTGGTGCAGGTGTCTGAAGTAGTGGAGGGAGACACCAGGCCGTCTCCTGCAGCCTCAGATGGCTGCCCACTGGGGATGTTGCTGGTGACTGTAGTTGTGGCAGCTGGGGTGCATGTGGCGGTGCAGATGGCGGTGCAGGTGGCGGTGCAGGTGGCGGTCATTGCGGTGGTGCTCACCGCGGTACAGGTTGCTGGCCTGTCTTGAGAAATGGGGGCCACCAGTCCCTCACCCGCAGGCTCTGTGCCTTGAGGTGACTTTCCTTGGCTATTGTGTCCCCTCCCCACCTTGGAAGTCGCTTCTGGGACCTTGGCACTGTCCTCTTTGGTTCTGGATGAGGAATGCTGGGTGTTTGGTGCGGCTTTTCTCTTTGGCATGCTGCCCCCTTCTTTACATTGGCAGGTGGTGGAATAGGGTGGTTCTTGGCTTCAGTAGGTGGCACACTGGCAGCCCTTATGTGTGCCCCCTTCGATCCTCCCAGTCTTGCAGGGACCACAGTGGATGACGATTTGTTGGCTGAGGTGCTGGTCTGGGCTCTAGACAACCTGGCCCTAGGGGAAGGATAGGGGGAAAGGATTAGGGAAGACATCAATGGTGGCCAGGAAAAGTTGTTTAGACACACTGGGATGGAAAGATGGAGGGATTTGGGAGTGGAGGAAGAGGTAGTGGTTGTAGGAGGTGTACATCTGCTGAGTTTGGGTGAAGGTGCATGGACTGGAGGCTGTTGTGAGGTGGATGGCTGTTGATTGGGTGTGTGCCTGCGTTTGTGTACTTTGGGAGGAGGACTCACAGACACACTGGGAGAGGACACAGGGGACGTGTGAATGGTAGTGGGGGTGGTGATTGCACGTGAGAGGCGTGCTGGTGATGGAGGTTGTGGCTGAGGATGTAGTGCATGCAGGCGTGAGTGGAGACGAGACTGGGAGGGAGGTGGACGACGTGGAGGAGAGGGACACAGTGGAGGCAGTGGATGTTGGTGTATCTGCATGGGTATGGTGCTTGTGTGAGTGCCTGTGGGATGTGTGGTGCTTAAGTTTGCCTGAGCCACTTTTGTGTGTTGATGTGTGTGCATGCTGGTCTGAAGGTGTGCTTGGGTTAGGCTGAGGTAGAGGGGATTGGGTAGGGGTAGTGGATGTAGGAGGGGGGAGGCTGGACACAGGGACAATGGCAGCCATCAGTGCTAAGGCCAGAGCCTGAAATGCTCTCTGTTGGGCCACCACGCCAGAATAAATGCCCTCCAGGTATGCATTTGTTTGCTGCAAATGCCTCTCGACACCCTGGATGGCATTCAAAATAGTTGACTGCCCAACAGTGAGTGATCTCAGGAGGTCAACAGCCTCCTCACTGAGGGCAGCAGGGCTGACTGGGGCAGGGCCTGAGGTGCCTGGGGCGAAGGAGATGCCCACCCTCCTGGGTGAGTGGGCACAGGAAACACGCTGAGGGGCTGCTGGGAGGGCGGTGCTGGTGGGGGGGTGGCAGCTGTACCTGTTGTTGCGGTGGGCACACAGGTGCCCGCCACCGCAAGGGAGCTCCCATCAGAGGAGGAGTCGCTGTCACTGGTGTCCCCTCCTGTCCCCGTTGTGGAGCTCCCCTCGCCTTCCGTCCCACTGGTGCCTTCAGACTCCGTACATTCACCCTCCTGGGCCATGTGTGTTGCAGCTCCCTCCTGCTCCGATGCCACTGCTCCTCCGCCAGATGATGCTAATGCACACAAGGACAGGGTGACAAAACAAAAAGGGGAGAAATACAGAGGAGACACAAGGTCAATGCCAGCAACACCACTACTGTTGGCGGATACAGCACACAGGGACCATCCCTATTCACTAGGCCATGCACTAGCAGTTAGTAGTAAAATCACCTGCCCAGGGGGGACTATGCCTAACCCCATTTCCTACACACCTGGAACACACAGGAGCCTGACTAGTTGTAGATGGACACTACCACTATTGGGGTTGGAGTGCCACAGAGCCTGCCTAACAAGGGACCTACCCTACCAAGTTTGCCCTGGCCTAGGGGAACCCACAGCCCACATCCCCCACCCAGACACCTCGTAAAGCGCACAGAGTCAGCTGAATGAGACTGTACTCCCCCCCCTTGTGGCTGCTGTGATGCCCTCAAGCACCCATCCAACTCCGGATATGCCACCGCCAGGATCCGGAACATCAGGGGGGTCATGGTGCGACGGGCACCCCTTCCACGTTGGGAGGCCATCTCCAGCTGGGCCTCCGCCGTCTTCTTGCTCCAGCAGCGCAGGTCCTCCCATCTCTTGTGGCAGTGGGTGCTCCATCTATGATAGACCCCTAGGGTCTGCACTTCCTTGGCGATGGCACTCCAAATACCCTTCTTCTGGTGGGCGCTGACCTAGAGGAAAAGTACAGGAGGAAAGGAAATTACTCCCCCGTCTGGTTCGTCATTTTCATTGCCCACCACTTCCCACCCATGCCCTGACACACATACACTCACCATCCTCACATGCAGGCCTCAGTCCCCCACAACATGTCTCCTCCATCCACACTACTCCATACATTCATGTCCCACGCATCATGCTCACAGTGTACTCACCTGTTTGTCTGGAGGACCGTAGAGTAGCGTGTACTGGGGGAGGACCCATCCACTAGTCTCTCCAACTCCTCCACAGTGAAGGCAGGGGCCCTTTCCTCAGACACTCGAGCCATTGTCGCTTCCAGACTGAGGTCACAGCAGCACTTGCAGTGTAGGTCCTCTCCTGTTGAAGGTTAGGTATCAAGTGAGAGAACAGATAGAAAATGGCGGTCACGTCCGCGGCGGTGCGCACTGTCACCACTGGTGTAAATCGTCATTGGCTCCTGGAACCCATTGGGCCCAATGATAACCAATTCTGAATTGCGCAGCGGTCTTCGACCGCCTACCGTGACGCTGCACAACACCAGCAGTTACCTCATTCCCCCTTGTCCCTCCTTACAGGTCAGGCAGCTGCCATTTCAGGGTGGCACATGGCAGTGCACCTAACTGCGTCACAGCACATTTGGGCACAAATACGGACAGACAATGCCACACACGATTTAATCACATTAGTGCAAAAACCCTTGTGCAACCTATATGGTACATGTCCCTCTGCTCACCATTCTTCTCCCTAGGGCCCATCCGCTGGGGCAGATGATGAGATGCCGTCATCCTCCTGTGTACAGACCCCTGGTGGACCTGTCGACAATGGAAACCAGACACATCATTATCACCTACAGACTTGATCGTGCCACAATACAAGAACTGTGTGCCCAATTGGAGCCAGACCTGATGTCGGCTATCTGCCATCCCACAGGTATCCTCCCTCTAGTGCAGGTCCTCTCAGTGCTCCATTTCCTCGCCAGTGGTTCCTTTCAAACAACAGTGACCATGGCATCAGGGATGTCTCAGCCAATGTTCTCCAACGTGTTGTCCAGAGTGTTATCCGTCCTGCTGAAACAAATGCGCAGCTACATCGTTTTCCCCCAGGTGGAGGATTTGCCCACAGTGAAAGCTGACTTCTATGCCCTGGAACATATCCCCAACATCATTGGCGCCATTGATGGTACACATGTGGCATTTGTACTCCCCCGCAGGAATGAACAGGTGTACAGAAATCGTAAAAGTTACCATTCCATGAATGTGCAGATGGTGTGTTTGGCAGATCAGTACATCTCTCATGTGAATGCCAAGTATCTTGACTCTGTGCATGACGCTTACATTTTGAGGAATAGTAGCATCCCTTATGTGATGGGCCAACTCCAGAGGCACCAGGTGTGGCTAATAGGTGAGCCCAAGGTCCCCACACAGTATGAATAGGTGTCTGGGTATGTGGTAGTCCCTAAGGGTTGGTGTATGTCTAACAGATATTCCTCGACATTTACAGGTGACTCTGGTTACCCCAACCTCTGATGGCTACTGACCCCCGTGAGTAATGCCAGGACAAGGGCAGAGGAATCCTACAATGAGGCACATGGCCGCACTAGGAGGATTATTGAGCATACTTTCAGCCTCCTGAAGGCCAGATTCCAGTGCCTCCATCTAACAGGTGGCTCCCTATACTACTCACCCAAGAAGGTGTGCCAGATAATCGTGGCATGCTACATGTTGCACAACCTGGCATTGCGACGCCAGGTACCTTTTCTGCAGGAGGATGGCCCTGATGTTGGTCTTGTGGCAACTGTTGAGCCTGTGGACAGTGAGGAAGAGGAGGCAGAGGAAGAAGATATTGGCAACCGAAACAACATCATCATGCAGTCCTTCCAGTGAGACACAGGTAGGAGATCGGCATTGCTCATCTCATATCTGACTACAGTGGGACATTGTATAAGTCAGCCTTTTAATCTCTGTATATGGACCCTGACAGTTCACTTTGGCTTTCCTTGTCACAGATCTGGGTACCACATTCTGCCTTCTGTTATGTTTACTGATGCCCAACAACTGTCATACTTTGGTATGTGCAGATTAACATTTACATTGATATTTGTCTAAGAGGTTGTAATAATACATTGGTGAAAGTACAGACTGACTCCAGATTGTTTTGTGATTCAAGGGTGTTTATTTAAGTGCTAATAAGTAGAGGGGGATGTGCAATGGGCTGGGGTGATAGTGGATGAATATCCATGGTAGAGTCCAGTCTTTTTGTATCACAGGTGCATTGTCCAAGGCGGCATAGGAAGGGGAGTAATGGCAGTACAAGGTGGTCAGGGTGACATAGTGGGACAGAAGGTTGACAATCAGGACAGTCTTATTTCCTGGCGGGGGTCTTGGCAACGTTCTTTGTCTTGTGCCTGGATCGCAGGGACTGTTTCCGGGGTGGTTCTACTTCTGCAGGGGGTGGGGTGCTGGTGGCCTGTTCATCCTGTGGTAGGACCTCCTGTCCACTAGCGCCGGCGGACGTGGAAGGCTGTTCATCGTTCGGGCTGGTGTCAGGGGCCCGTTGTTGTGCCACTGTCTCCCTCATGGTGTTGGCTATGTCTGCCAGCACCCCTGCAATGGTGACCAGGGTGGTGTTAATGGACTTCAAGTCCTCCCTGATCGCCAGGTACTGTTCCTCCTGCAGCCGCTGGGTCTCCTGAAAGTTGGCCAGTACAGTGCCCATGGTCTCCTGGGAATGGTGGTATGCTCCCATGATGTTGGAGAGTGCCTCATGGAGAGTGGGTTCCCTGGGCCTGTCCTCCCCCTGTCGCACAGCAGTCCTCCCAGTTTCCCTGTTATCCTGTGCCTCTGTCCCCTGAACCGTGTGCCCACTGACCCCAAGTCCCTGATCGTCCTGTGTTAGTGGGGTTGCCTGGGGGCCCTGTGGTAGTGGACACACTGCTGATTGACGTGTCCTGGGGACTGTGGCATGGGCCCGCTGGGTGGGTGCTGTGGTGGTGTTTCCTGAGGGGGGAGGCTCTGTGGTGGTTTGGGACTGTGGCAGGGGAACCAACTGTCCAGAGGTCCCTGATGGGCTGGGCTGGTCATCTTGATCCAGGCATGCAGAGCTGCTGTCATCACTGTGGGCCTCTTCTGTGGGGGACTGGAAATGGCTGGCACCTCCTGTCTGGTGGCATTGGGTAGAGGTCCTGTTGGGGTGTAAGTGCATTGTTATTGTATCTGTGTGTGCCATCTTGTGCAATGGGTGTGTTTCCCTCTACTACTGTGCTTGCATTCTCACCTTAGCCCTTGTTTGAGTGGTGGACATGCTTTGGTGGTGGGTGTCCATGCCGGTCTGTGATGGGTGTCCATGCATTGTTGTCACATACAGGGCTTGGTATTGGGATGTGTGGGTTGTGATAGTGGGGTGATGTGTTGGGGTGATAGGTGTGATGGGTGTGAGGGTAGGAGTTTGTGATGGCATGCATGTAGAGTGGGGGATACAGAAGTAAAGATTTGACATGCCAGAGTCCAGTCGTCCTGCTACTCCTGCGAGGCCCTGAGGATGCATGATCACCAAGACTTGCCCCTCCCATGTTGTTAGTTGTGGGGGAGGTGGTGGGGGTCCACCACCAGTCCTCTGTACGGCTACCTGGTGTCTGGATACCACAGAACGCACCTTCCCCCGTAGGTCGTTCCACCTCTTCCTGATGTTATCCTGTGTTCTTGGATGCTGTCCCACTGTGTTGACCCTGTCGACAATTCTCGGCCATAGCTCCATCTTCCTTGCAATGGATGTCTGCTGTACCTGTGATCCGAATAGCTGTGGCTCTACCCGGATAATTTCCTCCACCATGACCTTGAGTTCCTCCTCAGAAAACCGTGGGTGTCTTTGAGGTGCCATGATGTGGTGTGGGTGATGTGTGAGGTGATGTCTGCTGTGATGTGTGTGGTGATATCTTGGGGTATGTGGTGTGATGTGCGTGGATGGTGTATAAGTGATGGTGTTGTGTGCCTCTGGATGATGGTGTGGTCTTAGCTTTTCTGTCTCTCTGCTTCTTCCAAAAATGTCATTGTAAGGGGTTGTGGGTAATGTGGGTGTGTGTTTTATAGTGGTGTGAGTGTGTGGGTGTGGTGTGTGTATGTGTTTCAGGTGTGTGTATTTTGAATTGTCCAATGTGGTTGTGTTTTGTTAATGTGTGTGTATTTTGAGCGTGGCGGTGTGTACCACCAATGGTTTACTGCGGTTGAATGATCGCTGCGTTGATTCGTGGGTCGTGATAGTGTGGGCGTATTCCTGTTGACGTAACGGTGTGGGTTTTGGTACCGCCAGTCTATCACTGACCTTTGGTGTGGCGGACTTGTGTGGGTGTCTGTATAGTGGAGGATTTCTAAGTGTGGGTCATAATACACGTAGCAAATTTCCACTGCGGACACGGTATATTGGCGGCCGTCAGCACGGTGGTCAGCCGGATTTACTGCTAGTGTTGTAATGAGGGCCTAAGTCAGCTTAGGGAGGATCGTCATTTTGACCAGATTCACCCGCCCATAGATATTCAAAGACAAATTCTTGTGCCTGACCAGTAACACATCTACCTCTTTAACCTCCTTTCTCAAATTGTACTGTGGGATATCTTGCAAAGATTCTACAATAGAAAATACCCAAGTATTTAATTTCTTCCCACACCTCCCATGTCCAGTTTGTTATCTTCCAACACATCACCTCTGACTTGGAAATGTTTACAGAATACCCCGATAAGGTCCCAAATTCCTCCGCCAGCTTTAATAGATAAAGGGCATCTCTGTTGTGTACCCCTACGGATATCAAAATTCCTGGTCAATGACCCATTGAGTATGATCCTGGCTGAAGAGTTCTCGTATAGCCGCTGAAGAGACAGAATAAAGGAGGGATTGAAACCCAACACTGCCAAGACCTGCCAAAGATAGGCCCAACACACTCGATCAAATGCCTTCACAGCATCACTTTGCTTGTATTGTAGACTTCATATTGGCATATGAGTAGTCTATCTATCTATCTATCTATCTATCTATCTATCTATCTATCTATCTATCTATCTATCTATCTATCTTTCTATCTATCTTTCTATTCAGTTATCAGTCTACCTAGTCACCTTTCTATATTTCTAATATCTATCTATATGCATCAATCTATAAAACAATGTAAACTTCTAAAGGACAAATATAAAAGTGAACCGTCTTACTAATTATTAATAGAACATTGGAATGTTGGAAGCTATGGAGTGTTCCAACCTTCAAAATGGCTGGTAGAAGCCCTGAGCACCAACATTCCAATGCTTGTGTTCACAGGGTAACAGCTGTTGCTGTGAACAATAGCCTCTTGGAGCTGAGGGGATTTGAGGCCTTTGTTTTATTTATTAGAACATTCTGCGCTATAGTGCGGAATGTTCTAACAGCCTTATAGCCTCCTTAGCTGGGCTATACTGGCATTAAAGATCTGCTCTCTTGTTAAAGGGCCTGGCATTCAGCTCGGGCCTTTAACACTGGAGTGGGTCTTTAATGGCAGGTATAGCCCGCTACGGTGGGCTATAAGGCTATAGTAGAAGCACATCAATCCTATACTGTAAATTTGTAAAGTATGTTCATTTTTATGCATCATGTTCAATGTATATAGTCCACTTTGTCAATGTTTCAACATTAAAGTCATAACTAATTAAGTGTTTATTTAGCATATAGGAAAACAGAAAAATGTTTAGCAGACATTTGATTCCAGAATTGTAAAGAAATTCTGCTATCAATGGCACCCAACACTCAGTCGCGGCTGACGACTGGTAAAAGTGGTGAGGCGGAGGGGGGATAAAACAAAAATTATAAAAAATAAAGAAATAAACTTACCTGATCCTCGCCGCTACACTGCTTCTTTCTGCAGCACTACAAGCCCCCAGCCTGCCCTGCAGCCAATCATGACGCTGCTCAAAGCAGCATTATGATTGGCTGGAGAGCCCTGCCTTGGATCCTATTACTTAACATACTGAATCTATGATGATTGAAATTATCTCTAAAGAATAGTGATCAATTTGAGATTTTGCACACTTCAAGATGTCTGCCCAAATCGCAAGCGTTGATACGATGTTTTGAAAAAAGCTACACAGGTGAGAGTAATGAAGGGATACTATAAATGCGGCGAGATTGAACATGAGAAGATTTGATTCTCTGTCGCCGTATTGAATCGCATTTAGAGGACCATCTTTTTTGACCTGTGAGGTAGGAGTTTATTTAGGATATTATCTAGTCATAACGGATTAGATTTATTCGAGTTCGTTTACATCTAAATAAATAAGGTATCCTAGTATTCTGATATTTAGTTAAATAAGATCAAATCCATATTAAATTAGATGAAAGTATATGTTATTAGATATGTTTATGTACTATGCCCATTAAGGGGGTTATTCTAACTTTGGAGGAGTGTTAATCCGTCCCAAAAGTGACAGTAAAGTGACGGATATACCACCAGCCGTATTATGAGTTCCATAGGATATAATGGACTCGTAATACGGCTGGTGGTAAATCCGTCACTTTTCCGTCACTTTTGGGACGGATTAACACCTCCTCCAAAGTTAGAATAACCCCCTAAGTCTACTGTGGGTTAAAAAAATCAATATGGCCGCCCCATTTTAAATGCTAAGCCATTAAATTGAACTTATAATGCATGTGACTTAATAATGTCAGATATATTTAAGCATTGTGCTTATGAGATTAAGGATGGCATTGCTCCAATATGACTGCTGGATTACAATCATGAAGGCATGTTTTTGAGGTCCCTGACGATGATCTAACTTATTAAGATTGCCGATCACTGCTCACCGTATCATATAGCATTAAGTATTATGCACCATGTCTCGATTGGGAGAGACATGTTAGTTCTTTGGCTGACATTTTGGTTTTCATATGAGAAGATGACAATGTTGATAAAAATAATATTTATGGACAATGGATGGTCAAATGATTATTTATTAATCATTACTGATATGATTCTGGAGATTAGTCAGAATTCGAATTACTTTGGAGGATTAACTAATTTTTACATTACTTTTTCCTGATTTGTTTTTAGGTTAAAATAGAATATGTTAATAATTGAGAATATCAAATTAAGAGAAATAATTCATGGACACAGGAGGATTATTTAAGTATATAGGACATTTTAAATATATATAATAGGCAATATGAGAACATGTTAAATATTTGATTTGTTACTGGTGCAATCATATAATAATTTTAATATGTGATTAATTTTATTTTATAGTTTTTTCTTTTTTTCACTAAATTATGTTTATTTATATTTGTATGCTTGTAGCCCTGAAGAAGTCCTCTGGGATGAAACGCATTGGCTATGGCTATTTTCACTGTACATGAAGTTACATATGAAGAATTATGAGTGAACCAATAAAACTATTCTTGTGGTTGAAGAGAAAATGTTTATACATGGTGCTGCATAAGGACATGAAGACACATAAGGAAATCTTCCTTCTTCTCTAATTGGATGTACATTTGTGCTGAGTCTTCTTTCATAATTATGGCACCTTTTATATTTTGCTGATTGAGGACTAGGGGGCTGGCCCACTGGACTCGTGCACTATATATTTACGGTTAATGATATACATCACATATATGATTGAAGGAAAAGGTGTGGCAACTTCTGACTCGGACCCAGAGTTGTTTGTATAGTATCTAATTTGGGTGGTGCCTGCACTTTTCTCTCAACTAAACAGAACAAGAAGAGAAAAGAATGAAAATATCAATAAAGACAATACAAGATGGAGTGTGATGATAATAGTGAAATATTACTGGATAATCTCTTTATGAAAAATACGGGTAGATCCAATAAACTGTCTTCCAATGCATCTAATAAGGATGGATTAAAATCTAAGTTTATGATGTTGGAGAAATTGAAGAAGCAAGAGCTTGCTAAGTGGTGGGATGGAGTCAGATTAAAAAAGTACATAGAGAGCAAGCGAATACTGAGAGGACTTTGAATTCAGATTTTTCCTAATTTTGTGGATCTAGAGGCAGATCTTTTACAAGAATGGGAAGACGGACTATATGAAGCATCGTATAAAATGATGGATATTTTAGTACCTAATTCAGAAAGAAGAGTAAAGAAATTAAGAGAAGACATAAAGTCCTTAGAGAAAGAAGTAAGGGAATTAAATCTTCCGGAAGCTACACGGAAGAATTATGAAATCTTAAGAAAGGAACTATCTTGTTATCAGCTGTATTTAAAAGATTAGAAAAAGAAAGTCAATCGGGATGATAATGACTATGCAAGAGGACGCATTTTCACTTTTGCAAGAAGATATGAAGACATTAATGTTAAGATGGGTTCCATAACTACTGATCATTCTAGACAGACTAGTACATCTTCTAGCAGTATTTCTGCAGCTTCCTATGATAGCGATCCAGGAGAAGGAACCAGTAATAGTGGCACAACTGGAATGAAGTTGAGTTTTTTATGCGAGATACAAAGGTACAGATTAGGCAATCAAAGAAGAGGGGTCCAAATAAAAGATATAGGACCAGGAGAGGGGGAACGAAACATAAAGGCAGGAGTGCAGACAAGACAACAGGCAAAGAGTCTAAGAGGGGAGAAAAAATAGAAACAGAAGTAAGACAGATTGACTTGTTCAATGAAAAGACAAATGAAGATAATGTTACTAAAGATCTTAAGATTATCAATTTATCCTCAAGAATTTTAAGTGAGGAGGAAAATAGAGTTTTGAGTAAAGGTTTAGGTTTTTGCCCGAGTGAAAAATGTAATTTTGTTTCTTTGCATATATATCTATTTAGATTTGTAAGACATTTTTAATTAAAAAAATATTTTGATGAACATCCTATGAAGAGTCATTGTCTATCAAGTTCTTTAGAGACTTCTAAGTCTACGATTGCAGACTTAAGTGATATATATACTGTTGCCACCTTAGACAATTCAGAAGAAGTAGTAGATCTTTTTCAGCTTGCAAGTGATTTCAATATCCAAGAGAATTTAAACACACAAAGTTGTTTCAAATTACCATCTAAATTCATGCCTCCCGGTATTCAGGATAGTATTATTGATGAATTTCATTGTAGGGTTACTAAGGATTTACCTAAAATTAAGGACTCATATGCCAAAAATGGGAAATGCAGGCAAGACTTTAATTTAATAATAAGAGAAAGGGGATTTTGACTAATTTCAAAAATGGCTTGAATTTAGTCATACGTGAGGCTGATAAGGGTGGCAACATTGTACTTATGAACAAAGTTGATTATTTAAAAGAAATTGAAAGGCAAGTCTCTGATAATACGTGCTATGAGAAATTGGATAATAATCCAACAATGAAGATACAAAGATCGATCAATGCTAAAGTTATGGACGGGCATGAATCTTGTTCACTCACTGATGATGAATATAAATATCTAAAGATATGTCATCCTAAATTTCCTTGCATACATATTCTCCCCAAAATCCATGACCCGGGTACGTTTCTACCTTGGAGACCCATTATCTCCTGTAAGGGGTCCCCAACTGAACATATGTCAGAATATGTAGATAGTTTTCTACAACCTTTTGTCAAGAATCTACCCTCGTATTTGAGAGATATCAATGATTTGTTGAACAAACTAGAGGATTTCTCTTGGGATAATACGGATCTTATCTTTCTAACTATGGATGTGGAAAGTTTATACACATGCATTCGGACAGAATGTGATCTTGAAGCATTAAAACACTTTCTTTTCAAATGAAATGCAATTCTTTTAGAACACACTCATATGTTGTTGGATATGGCCAGGATGATTCTGACTAATAATGCCTTTTTACATAATACAACTTGGTTTTTACAAAAACAAGGGACAGTGATGGGCTCCAGGTTTGCTCCCTCTTACGCTAACCTTTTCATGGGTTTGCTTGAGGTTGAGCATGCCTGGGGACGTCAAGCATATCTATGTATAAACAATATTATTTTTTATGGTCGTTATATAGATGACATTTTTATCATATGGAATCGGAGTTTAACTGATCTTTTGGCTTATCATGCCTATTTGAATGAAAATAGATTCAATGTCAAATTGACTCTGAAATATGATAGACAAACTATTGAATTTTTGGACTTACAACTGTATGTGCACAAGAAAGTCATTCACAGTGATATATTTAGAAAACCTACAGCCTGTAATAGTGTATTACATGCCACAAGTGCACATCCCAGAAAGACAATTGAATCCATACCATATGGCGAAATGGTAAGGGCCAGGTGTAATTGCAGTCAAGATGAACGGTACGAAAAGAGATTGCTGGCCATAGATCTTTAATTTCTCAATAGAGGACATGGTGAAGGTACTGTTAGAAGGGCCTAAACAAAAATCAAGGGATTAGATTAAAAACTTACCTTGAAAGAAGATCATAAAAAGAGTGAAAACAAAAAGAAAAATAGGTACACCAATAGGAAATGGGAGATATGTTTTGTCACGAAATACAATTTATATAGCAATCATGTCTTTAATGTATTAAAGAAAAATTGGCAAATTTTAAATTTGTTAACATTGTCAGAAGGAGTTTTACCAAAAAAGCCCAAAATAGTTTATCGCAAGGGCAAAACATGAAAGGATATACTATGTCCAGTTATATAAAAGATAACCAGAGGAAATCAGAAGTGGAAACATGGCTGCCAGCTAAACCGCTAGGTTTCTATAATTGTGGAGGGTGCTCAGTAGACAAAGTGGGACCCAATAAAATACAGAGGTTTAAATATAATACTCAGGTGGAATACACTACCAATTATTTTATCAATTGTAGCACCACGTTTGTAATATACGTCATAGGACGTTCATGTGGAAAACCATATATAGCCAGCAGTATTCGAAACCTTAAAACAAGGGTGTTAGAACATGTGAGAGCTATAAAAAATGGTGATGCTAGATATCCTGTGGCTACTCACATACAACAGGCCCCTTCTACATACACTCAAATTTGGTTTCATGGTATCGAACATGTGTCTCAATATGAGAGGGGAAAATAGAGAACTTATACTCGGACAAGCTGAGGCAAGATGTATATGTCGTTTGCAAACTGTAAATGAAGGTCTAAATGTAAATAATGAATTTCATTACTTTTTAGGAATTTGATTTTCGGAGGAGACAAGAAACATTTGATGATGTACTGTATATGTCAAATTATGATTTTGATACATTTGTGATAAATGTAATAATTATAAGGTTTCAATTAATATTAATTGGTGTCTATCTTGGGTACTAAATTTGATTTGTTATATCGTTGGGCCTTTTTTTGAACAATAGATTTGTGTTATTGAACTTGTATTGACATAAAAATATGGTTGCTGTATATATATGTGATGTAAGGAAATTTGAGGGAAATCTATATAAATGACGTTCATGTTTTCGTTTTTTGGAACTAATTTTAGTTAGTAAATAACGTTGATTTCAAATGACTGCCATGAGCAAATATATTGAAATATGGCTGCTGTGTTTACATATAAAGGAATGAAATTTGAGGAAAATTAATTTGAATAATATAAGTTTCAATCAGGTAAATGGTGATATATCTTTGTATTATTAAGTATATTATTCTTGTATGTTAAAATTGGATAAACAAAATACATTTGTAATTTTGCTGTCGAACTGACTATAGTTGGCCAAATGATGGTAAAATGAATCCTAAAATGGCCGCCATCAGTAACCACATTCAAATATGGCCGCCGTAAACATACATAATGAAAAGGAATTGAGGGAAATTGATTATAACTCAATAAGATCTGATAAGATAAATAGCGTTGCATCATGTTATGATTTGGTGCATCGTTCATGTAGGCGAAACTTGAATATCTAAATGATATTTGCATCTTCGTTCATGAACCAACTCGAGTCGACAAATAACCTGAACTTAAGATGGCCGCCATAAGAAATCACATTTACGTGGAGGTTTAACAATGCGGAGCAAATAATGGATTTGTTACTCAAATAAAAGGATCAATCGAATCCAGTAACTTTGGGCTTGTAATTTAAATATTTAAAATGATTGACCATGTCTTGGATCCTATTACTTAACATATCGAATCTATGATGACTGAAATTATCTCTAAAGAATGGTGATCAATTTGAGACATTCAAGATGTCTGCCCAAACAGCAAGCATTGATACGAAATTTTGAAAAAAGTTACATAGGTGATAGTAATGAAGGGATACTATAAATGCGGCGAGATTGAACACAAGAAGATTTGCTTCTCTGTCGCCGTATTGAATCGCATTTAGCGGACCATCTTTTTTGACCTGCGAGGTATGAGTATATTTAGGATATTATCTATTCATAACGGATTAGGTTTATTCAAGTTCGTTTATATCGAAATAAATAAGGTTTCCTAGTATTCTGATATTAAGTTAAACAAGATCAAATCCATATTAAATTAGATGAAAGTATACGTTATTAGATATGTTTATGTACTATGCCCATGAAGTCTACTGTGGGGTCTAAAATCAATATGGCCACCACATTTTAAATGCTAAGCCATTAATTTGAACAGATAATGCATGTGACTTAATAATGTCGGATATATTTGAGCATTGTGCTTATAAGATTAAGGACAGCATCGCTCCAATATGGCTGCTGGATCACAATCATGAAGGCATGTTTTTGAGGTCCGTGACGATGATCTAACTTATTAAGATTGCCGCTCACTGCTCACTGCATCATATAGCATTAAGTATTATGCACCATGTCGCAATTGGGAGAGACATGTTAGTTCTTTGGCTGACATTTTGGTTTTCATGTGAGAAGATGACAATGTTGATAAAAATAATATTTATGGACAATGGATGGTCAAATGATTATTTATTAATCATTAAAGATATGATTCTGTGGATTAGTCAGAATTCGAATTACTTTGGAGGATTAACACATTTTTACATTACTTTTTTCTGATTTGTTTTTGGGTTAAAATAGAATATGTTAATAATTGTGAATATCAAATTAAGAGAAATAATTCATGGACACAGGAGGATTATTTAAGTATATAGGGACGTTTTAAATTAATATAATAGGCGATATGAGAACATGTTAAATATTTGATTTATTACAGGTGCAATCATATAAGAACTTTAATATGTGATTAATTTTATTTTATAGTTTTTTCTTTTTTCACTAAATTATGGTTATTTATATTTGTATGTTTGTAGCCGTGAAGAAGTCCTTTGGGACGAAACGCGTTAGCCATGGCTATTTTCACTCTTCATGAAGTTACATATGGACAATTATGAGTGAACCAATAAAACTATTCTTGTCAAAAGAAGATGTGGTTGAAGAGAAAATGTTTATACATGGTGCTGCATAAGGACATGAAGACACATAAGGAAATCTTCCTTCTTCTCTAATTGGATGTATATTTGTGCTGAGCTGCTTTTAAATAAAGCAGTTTTTTTTAATGCAGCCCTTTTTCCTTAAAGGAAAACAAGATGCATTTCAAAAACAAAAAATGAAAAGATTTTCTTTCATTTTTTCAGAGCAGGCAGTGATCCTTAAGACCACTGCCTGCTCTGAAAAAAAGTTTTTACTGCCAATCACAAAGGGGAAAGGGTCCCACTGGAACCCCTTCCCATTTGCGAATGGGTTAGCACCAGTGTGACACTGGTGCTAACTGCGATTGTTTTGCGACCGCATTCCCGGTCACAAAACAATCATACATGGGACTGCGACTCTCAATTAGGAAAGGACCACCCCTTCCTAACTGCGACTCGCAATCCCTTTTTGCGATTCGGTAAATAGTTTACAGAATCGCAAAAATGGGTCTGAACATACCAAAGTGCATTTTGCATGTCACAAACGGCCCGATTCGCTGTTTGCGATGTGCAAAATGCTACGTACATGTGGCCCTTAGTTGGGTAATAAGGAGTGAGGTTTGATTTTAGATAGTAGGTCCTTTCCCTATCAAAGCGCTATGTGTCAAACAGCAGATCTTGAAGATAATCCTCTTATGAATAGGCAGCCAGGGAAGGGTACGTAGAAGAGGAGATGATGCTGTCCCCACAGGAAGATTGTAAATGCGATGCACTGCAGTATTAATTACTACTATAACATCCCAGAAGTAGCTAACAGAGTTAGGGAGTGCAAGATTGAGTAAAACGTAAAAAATAAACAGGAACTAAATTGATAACATGGATTACCTTAACTTTTTTCATTCATAAATATAACAGTGTTTCTGCCATTAAAGTTAAGTATGTATGACCCAACAAGGGCCCATTTCAATGTCCGTTTTTAGTCTACTGGGTTTGGGACCCCCCCACTAAAGCCCTGCTTTTATGTTACATTAACCAAAATGGCTTGGTTTTCCCGCTCAGTCTTTCAGAGCCTCCTCCCTTTGGTCCTAGTGTTAATCAATATTGTGATGAGATAAATATGTGCACTAGAAAGGATAAGTGGCAAACAGCAAGTGGCACATACCGCTGTCTCTACTTTACGAAAGAGTCATCCTTCAGAATGAATAGACAAAAGAGGCTGTACGTTTGAAAATGTAATTTTATTTCAAGATTCTAGGAGAAACCCTTCATAAAGACCTGTAGGTCGACAGTGCCTTGTATCGATTATTAAAGAGGATATATTGTTCTCAGTGACGGACAGTAAGCTTAGGAGGAAGGGGGGCGGATGGGACACACATGCACACATACACACTCATTTACACCCATTCATTCAAATACGCATACATTCACAACACTCATGACCAAATATTCAAACATACACACACGCACCAAGCATTAATTTAAAAAAAACACACACACTTACCTGCAGATCTGCTTCATAGGTTCCAGGAGGATTGTGACTGTCTGTGACTAAGTGTCACTGATTGACACTCGACCCTGGGCACTTCAGGGCTTAAAACTGAAGCACCCAGGTTCGAGGCAATGAGTAATGATGCTCCTTGTCACTAAGGGGAATGGCCTCAGGGACCTTTGCTGAGCTGAAGAGGTAATGCCCACAGGAGCTGTAACATCCTCAGGCCAGCGAAATTCAGCTCAGAGAGCTGGGAGCCTGCACATTTAGCACATGTCTAGTTCCTGGCTGCCTGACCTAAAAGTGGGGAGTGTCTGTCAGGTTGACCTTTGCTCAGCTTGACAGACACTCTTCGTGAGAGGCAAAGGGTGAGGAGGCATGACACCTCAGCCCCAATAGACGGGCTGCGGCTGTTTTTTCTACAGCACTATCTTTTTTTCTGCTGTAACTTGGGCTCTTTGGCACCATTTTAACCTAAGGACCTGTAGGTGTGTGTGGTCATTGCGGGGTCTGGCCACACTTTCCAGTGGTGGGCAGGTGAAAACAGCTCATTCTTCTGCTATTCACCCCCTACTCAAAATGATTTCTTAATTGCATAACATTTGAGATTCTTGCTTTTACACATTCCAAGAAATTAATTTTAGTGTTATATTCGGTACAATAAAACAACAGCTCTTCATCTACTGTTCTAGCTAACATACATAAATCCACTTAGCTAAATCCAGCATAAATATGTCTTACTCTAATGGCACATCATTGCATTCTAGTTACTTAGCTGGGGTGTGATGCATAGATTTACTCTGTCCAGCACAACCCAACCGACCACCCAATGTAGAGAAAAAATGGGAAAATCCTTTGGCAAACTGACCTAGTTGTCTCCTAAATTCAAAAGAAATTTAGCTTCACCCTAATTTACACAAGCCACTTCTACTACCCACTTTAGAATTAAAACTGTACCCAATTGTGAATTGTTCCTATAATATCTAAAATGGGAATAGAATGTGAATAGTCAGGCGGTTTTCATATACAACCAATGCAGATAAAAGGGACTGTGCCCTCTTTGCACTTTTACAAATAGGGTTGTGAATGTTTCCAGGCCAGTGCACAAAGGCATGTAAACGTATGTAAAATAGAACTGCTACTTCATTACTCATAAACTCTTTTATGCTATTGGCCCCAATTTATTGTGAATTCATTGACTAATTTACAATGAGACACTATAACGTGGGAAAATTGACAGCATCATGTGTGAAGATCAGTTACACCAGGACAATGCTTTCAATAGTGTTACACTATTTAAAAACGTTTAGAGATATGTAGGGTGTGCACCCAAGTAATATATTTATAGACAGCTCTCATTCCAAATATGGACCTGCCAGAGTAATAGGAAGGTGTCTTCTGCTCTGTCGTTAAAAAACATTGAATGAGGTAAATTATAATTAGGGTAGTACCCATATTTAAAATCTTCTGATTGGCCGCTTGTAATTCAGTATTCGTCTCCAGGTTCTCATACGCTATTATTAATAGAGCAGCTGCTTAAAAACATTTATCATCTTCCTTCACCTCCTATATAGGACCAAGAAGGAGGCTATTCATTCTGATGAAAAGGTTATATAAATATAAGCACAGACCTGTTCCAGGGTCAGAAATGCAAGATACCCATGAACATGCCAACACTGTCACACTTCTCCACTCCCCAATTTGTTGCTCCACTGCAGTGATACTCAAAGTACGGCCCAGAAGCCGCCTGTGGGCCTCTTAACTTTCACATGTGGCCCTCAGGTTAGTTGTAGTACTGGGCTGCTGTTTACTTTAGAGGACACTAACATTCAGAAAGATGTTAAATAAATGGGGAAGCTTTTATTTACAAGCTAAGTGAAGTAAGGGAAAAGAAGCAAATAAAATATCCTGCACCATTTAACCACCCACAAAGCCCCACTCCCATCCTCCTAACGTCATTGTGGCCCTTGGGCTCACCACAGACCATAGTTTGTGGCCCCTGGGAAAATGTTTGTGAATATCTATGCGCTACTGTTTCTGCTTCCAGCAGTCACTCATCTGCTCATTCAGGGCCGGCTTTAGGGCGGTGTGAGAGGTGCGGCCGTACTGGGTGATGGCCTGGATTGAGGGGTGCTGACCCCAGGGGGGTGCTGATTTAGCAATAACTCAGGAAACTTGCGATTTAAAAGTACCTGCTGCTTAGTTCCTTGTGCGTCCAGCCTTCAGGAAGCAATAAAATTGTCAAGATGCCTCTTGTGATTAATGTTCCTGCTAGAGAGAGAAATCAGAGTTTTGTTTAGTGGCAGCTTTGACTCGCCATAAAGAACCACAGAGGGTTAAAGTGCCTGCTGCAAAGAACAGAACTATATTTTATGTGGATAACTGAGTGGATTAGTAAAGCCAGCCTTTACAAGAGCTTTAAAATAAATGAATGTATGTAAAAGGGGGGCTATGGAGAGATGAGGGGCACATTTGCGGGTGGTAGTGAGGGAATCCGAGGAGGTGGTCATTGGGTGGGGTGAAGGCAAAAATCAGCGCTAAAGCTGGCCCTGTACTGATTATCAGAACCTGAAATGTCTGCTTTCTGTCTTAGATTCCAGAAAGGCCTAATATTACCAGTAATGGACTGGATTCCTGGTTCTGCCATCCTCAATTTTCCAGTGAATGCACTAATATAACATAATGTCTAGGCGTAGCTGACATTTATTTTCACTTCTTTTAATGCCATCACGCGATCTCATTTTACGGTCCTACTCTTGCAAGTGCTGCATGCAATGCGCTGTTTATTCTTTAAATCTCAGCAAGGAAGCGAGTTCGCTGAGTGCATGACATTCCGAAAGATTTCATGATAGAACAGAATGTACGGCTCAGGGAAGGCAAGCAGAGACCGGCTGATGCCCTCTGCGCAGCCACCAAGAAGGTTCCCGGAAATGTCAAAGCAAAGTGCCATGTCATTTGTTTGGAGGGTGGTGGGGAAAATGTCTTCAAAATGTGCAAGCTGCTCTATAAAGAAGACCTTTTGAGTCGTGAAGCTATTTTCCACCCTTTCAAATTGGAGAGCCAATTAAAAATTCTACCTAAACTTTCCGTGCCGAGGGCCTTATAAAGTCTCATTGTAAAACAGAATGCATTTTCCGCTGAACCTGACAGTCACCCCTAATTTGCCTTTTCAACCTTATGAGGAAGATATTAAAACGTTGGGTATTAACCCTCTAGTGACCCATACTTTTATTTTATTAAAAATGGCTGCTGTATGGCGAGAGGCCTCACAAATAATGTACCAAATAAAAATAATACACAGTGCGTTAAATAGTTAATCCTAACCGCAGTCACCGAAGACAAACATCTTGTAAATTTAATAAAATGTATGCACATGCTGGTGTGCTGCCAAGTGCAGTAAATGAATAACTCCGTCATAAACTCACAATATGGTCAGATCGGTAAATAGAATACTTGGGATTGTTATTAATGATAATAAGCACAGATTTTCAAATTTTGGGAGATTACACTGGGCTGTGCAGACCCTATCTTTCCAAGATATAAAGCCAGAAATTGGCCTGTGAAAACCCAGGATCTTTGCATCTAGGGCCATATTTATACTTTTTGACGCAAAACTGCGCTAACGCAGTTTTGCGTCAAAAAAATAAGCGTCGGCTAACGCCATTCTGAAGCGCCATGCGGGCGCCGTATTTAATCAATGAAATTAGCCGGCGTTAGCCGCCGGCGCTGCCTGGTGTGCGTGGAAAAAAACGACGTACACCAGGCAGCGCCGGCGTAGGGGGATATGGAGCTTGGGCGCCAAAAAATGGGGCAAGTCAGGCTGAGGCGAATTTTTCGCCTCAACCCGATTTGCGCCATTTTTTTCGACTCCCAACCCCCATAGAAATGACTCCTGTCTTAGCAAAGACAGGAGTCATGCCCCCTTGCCCAATGGCCATGCCCAGGGGACTTCAGTCCCCTGGGCATGGTAATTGGGCATAGTGGCATGTAGGGGGGCACAAATCAGGCCCCCCTATGCCACAAAAAAACAAACAAAAAAAATACTTACCGGAACTTACCTTAATGTCCCTGGGATGGGTCCCTCCAGCCTTGGGTGTCCTCCTGGGGTGGGCAAGGGTGACAGGGGGTGTCCCTGGGGGCATGGAAGGGCACCTCTGGGCTCCTTCCGAGCCCACAGGTCCCTTAACGCCTGCCTTGTCCAGGTGCTAAAAAACGGCGCAAAAGCGGCCGTACGTCATTTTTTTTGACCCGCCCACTCCCGGGCGTGAATTTTGCCCGGGAGTGTAAATACGGCGCACATGCCTCGGAGTCCATTTTTTAGACGGGAACGCCTACCTTGCATATCATTAACGCAAAGTAGGTGTCCACGCTAAAAAATGACGCAAACTCCATGGACTTTGGCGCTAGACGCGTCTAACGCCAAAGTATAAATATGGAGTTAGTTTTGCGTCAGAATTGCGTAAAAAAAAACGACGCAATTCCGGCGCAAACAGAGTATAAATATGCCCCCTAGTTTTTAATTTCCCCAAAGTTTTTTTTTAACAACAGAAGTCTGCGGGTTTCTCCCTTCTTTGATTTAATTCTTGCCATTTGGCAATTAGAGGCAATGCTGTAGATGTTTGGACATGTGGGAGTGTTTAGATCAGGCAAATCTTGCGTATAAGGCCCAAATTACAGATGGACAGCTAATATGGACTTATTGGGAAGAGGAGTTTCCGGCCATCTTTATTTTGAGTTATATAGTAATACTGTAAGCCACATCTGTGACACAAATCGTCTCTGACAAACGTGGATACATTTGTCAGAGCGTAATTACAGGTACCTGTGGAACTCGATGTGGTGATATTGATTTTCAAAAGGAAGATACAGAGGATTTCTTATGGTCCCCGATAATTTCACATCATGGTTTTAGCCATGCCCACAGTAGTAGCAGTGTTTTTTGTAATGATGGCCTAAGTTATTTTTTTTAATGAATTACATCCATAGCAATTTTCAGTCCCACCACTGTTATTTAATCCGTAAATTCCTATTCGTTCCCACTGTGCATATCTGACTTGAATTGGTTTTAGTTAATTGCATTCAAATGATTAGTCATTTGCAAACAGAATATAGCTGAAAATAAGGAATGCAAACACAAATTTGAAATAAAAACGGTACTCGTGGATTGAGTGCCTTACAGAATGAAACAACTAAAATGGTAAATTTGACAACATTTTTTGATTTTCCTAATAATCTATGAAGGACAGTCTTAATTTTATTAAAGACACAGAGGCGAATATTATGCTTTTTCTTTTCTTGTTTATTGACTAGCAGCAGTCAAGAAACCACAACTCCCAGAAGGCCAAACACAAGCAGGCCAATGGGAAGCAAACAGTAGTCAGTAATATCCACCAATCACAGGGCAGCCTACCCCTAAATACCTATCTGGACTGTGAACAGCCCTCTTTTCTTGAGCGAGGGTCAAACAGTATGAAACAAAGGTAAAATAGAACAAATGATACAAAAGGCCATAACATAAGCCAATAAGTCTTGACAGAAGTTTATTAACCGTATTTCAGAAGTGGAAAGAAGGAAAATTCGGATGAAAACAGTAAGGATGAAGAGGTGGAGTAAATGGAGGTGATCAGCGATGATCAGCTGAAGGATGATGTTCATGATGAAGCTTGTGAAGGAGTGGATGATGCTGAAAGGGAGGGAAAACAATCATAGAAATTATTTGTTGAGGCGGGATAATACTCGCCTCCGTGTCTTTAATAAAATTAAGACTGTCCTTCATAGATTACTAGGAAAATCTACATTTTATGGCAAGACCGGAGGCTCATATTATGCTAGTTTAAAGTGAATTAATAACGTTTAAAGAAGCATGTTGTATTGGTTTACAATAAAACACTTTAAACACATTATCTTTAGACCAGTCAGCCGATTTGAGAATGCCCTCCAAACGAGACCCAGACCAAAAAGCTTTGGAAGCCATGGCACCTCTAGCAGAATGAGCCCCGAAAGAGGAAGTGTCAATACCCACTAAGGACATAACCCATTTAACCCAATGGGCTAGAGTAGGGGAGGAAACAGGTTTGAAAGGTTTTTTGAAGGAAATGAGGAGTTGTGATGTTGAGGAAGATCTCAAATAGGCTGTTTTTTGTTCATATATCTTTAGACATTGACCTACACAAAGTTTAGGGTGGTCTGGAAAATAGGGGTAAAACACTGTTGTCAAATTAGTTTTGTACATCTATGAACATTAAATAAAACACCAGAAGGAGTAAAATGACAGGCAGTAATATCAAGAGCTCTAACATCAGAAAGACGTTTAAAAGAGACTAGACATAGTAGCATAGGTAACTTCGCAGACAATTTTTTCAATGGAAGCAGGACGTTATCTGGCCAAGATAAAAAGAGATTAAAAACAACATTAACATCCCACAACAAACTGTATTTAGGTAAAGGAGGATTGGAAAACTTTACTCCCTTCAACAGATGACTAACCAGAGGATGTTCACCAACAGGCTTACTGTTAATGTAAGGATGATAAGAAGAAATCACCGACCTGTAAAGATTGATAGTACGATATGACTTACCTTTACTAGCTTCCGCTGCAAAGGAATTAACTATAAATGTTACTCTGCTGAAAGGGGATTGATACTTTCTCCCATGCACCAGCTGTGCCATATGGACAATGCTGACCTGTCGGCCTTTTTCGTACCTGTTGCCCAGGAATGTTCGATGAAGTTTGAAGCTTCTGCCGAAAAAGCTGGGACTGGTTGGGAATCCCCGACAATTTCCATGCAGAAAGGGAAAATAGGTTGTCTAGAATCAACTTGTCAAGAAGACCGAGGGGACTGGTCAGAAGGTCTGGAAAGGAGGTAAGGAGAAAAGGGGAATCTATTGCCAACTCTAGTAGAGAAGGGAACCACACCTGGGATTGCCAAAAGGGAGCTATGAGTACTACCACTGCCTGTTGACGCCTGATCTGGGCTAAAAGCCTGTTTATCATGATGAAAGGAGGAAAGGCGTAGTTGAGAGATGTTGACCAATCCTGAGAGAAAGCATCGAAGCGGATCTGGACTCCAGCCGAAGAACTGGGGTAACTGAGTATTGAGACGTGAAGCAAAAAGGTCTACCTGGAATGGACCCCATTTGTGAGAAATAGCCTGAAAAACTGAGGGATGAAATCGCCAATCGCTGGAATCCTGAAGATAATGTGAATGCCAGTCTGCTACTGTATTGAGATTGCCGGGGATATACTCTGCCTGGACAGAAATCCTTCTTTGAAGACAAAACTCCCAAAATCCTTTCGCTAATTCCGCTAAAGGTTTGGATCTTGTGCCTCCCAGACGGTTGATATATCGGACCGCTGAATGTTGTCCATCCTGAGAAGAACTGAAAAACAAACCTGGTCCCTTGCCAGACTTTGGATCGCAAAGGAGCCGGCAAGCATCTCTAAACAGTTGATATGCAACTATGACTCCTGTAGAGACCATGTGCCTCCAGTTGAGACTGGACAACACCGGGCTCCCCAACCGGACAGGCTTGCATCAGATTATAATACTAGATCTGGGGCTGATGCAAATATAGTCCTGCCGTTCCAGGCGTCTAAATGGTCTAGCCACCATTGGAGTTCTGCACGAGAATCTTGATCTAAGACGACGTTGTCCGAGTAAGCCAGACCCTTTTGAAGATTACATATTTTGAGTCTTTAAAGGGCTCCGTAATGAAGAGGACCCGGAAAGATGGCCTGAATGGAAGAGGATAGAAGTGCTACAATCCTTGCTAAAGATCTTAGGGATATAAGAGACTTGCGTAAGGTTTGTAGAATCTCGGACTGTATGGATTTTAATTTTGCAGAATGAAGATGAAGTGTGGCTGAGACAGAATCCACGAGAAAACCTAAAAACTCTATGCTTTGGACTGGAACTAGAGAAGCCTTTTCGTTGTTTATGAGAAAGCCTAGATCGGAGAGAAGAGTGCAAGTTAAGTGAAGATGAGATTGGAGTAAAGGACGGTTCTGATTCATAATAATAATATTGTCTAGATAAATAATTAGTCTGACATCTTGTGCTCTGAGGAAAGCTACAACCGGTCTCATGAGTTTTGTAAAGCACCAGGGAGCTGAAGAGAGACCGAAAGGTAGGGAGGAAAAATGATAAGATTGGTTTGCCCATTCGAATTGCAAGAATTTCCTGGAATCTGGATGCATAGGAACTGAAAGGTAGGCATTGAGGAGGTCCAAACGAAGCATCCAATCACCCAGAACAAGAGAATCTCTGAGATGGAAAATAGTCTCCATTTTGAAGTGACGGTAAACAACAAACTGGTTGAAATGTTTCAAGTTGATGACTGGGTGCATCTTTTTGTTCTTCTTTTGAACCAGAAAAACTGAACTGATGAAACCTGTAGGGTCTAACTGACAAGGAACAATTGCGTGTTTCTGAAGAAGAGACTGGATTTCCGATGAAATTGCTAATGTCATTTCTTGGGAGAATTCGGGAGGCTGAGGAAATTATAGCTGAATAGGCTCTGAGTAAAGCTCGATAGAGTAACCCTGAACGGTGTTTATAACCCATGGATCTGATGTTATCGACTGCCATTTTGGAAGAAACAAAAGAAGACGACCTCCAATGATAGGAAGGCCAGAAAACGGACTTACCGGTTTGGGATGCAAGTCTGGAAGCTCGGTTGCTTTTGTTGCGGAAACCACGTCATCTCTGCAGATAAAATTGTGGTCTGTATTCTTGATAAGAGGCATTGAAGGCACCACGGGAACCCTGGTTGTTGCAGGAGCGGCCGGCAAAGCGGTTCCTGCCTCTGCCTGCCCTGGCAAAAACCCGATTGTTAAACATCTTCTTGAGGAATTGTTGGGCCTTGTGTAATGAGGCAAAAGTTGACACATATTTTCTTAACTCCTTGATGAAGGAATCCCCAAAAAGGAGCCCCTCCATTTTGATGCCTGGGTCAGATACTGCCAGATTGACTAGTTTGGGATCCAGTTTAAGAAGAAGGCCTTTCCTTTGTTCATGGTAATTGCAGCATTAGCATTCCCTAGAAGACAAAATGATCTCTGGACCCATAAAGACAGGTCCACCTGGTCAATGGTACAGCTGTCTAGACGAGCAGCTTGAGTCAAATCAAATATGCGAGTTAGAGGACCCACCATATCCAAAAGTTTGTCCTGGCATGTGGACCAGGCTTTGTCCACGCCCTTACGTGGATCTTTGCCAAACTTGGTAAAGAAAGTACTAAGAGAAGGGTTAATAGATGGGGTAGATGTAATCTTAGAAGGTAAATAAGGTCGAGGGCATTCAGAGCCGAGTTTAGCCCTGGTTTACTTGTCCAAAGATGTACGTAGTCTGGAAGCAACATAATCTCCCACGTGATCCGCAGGAAACCATTCCGTAGAGTTAGGACGGTGAACGTCATTTGGATTAAACATAGGAACCCTTTCTGCATCAGATATTATCAGAGGTTTACCAGCCTCTTATGCCGAAATCTTTGCTTTCTTAGGAGGAGGATGTCTATATCATCATCAGATTGGTCTGCATCAGAGACAGAATCCGGACCATCATCATGAGTATCAGGGATACTGGAAATCACAATAGGCGCAGTAATGTGCTTGGATTTTCTTGAGCATTTGAGAGACAATTTAGTTTTGAAACTTGAAGACCCCTCCTTTAAAGGAGGCCTGTGAGGAGCCACGTCCTCTTCCTTTTGTGAGGAAACGTCAACAACTAACGCCATTTTATGAATATTTTGGGAAAAAAGGTGTTTTCTGCTTTCCCCCGCAGACTGGGCCAAAATCGTCTTAGATACCATGCTTAGTACAGAATTTTCTAAATTTTTTGACAATTTATTAATAGAGGCTGAAACAGCCTGCTCAACAGAACATTGAATAAAATCATTTAGTTGTTCATTTAGTTGTTCATCCTCCTCAAAAACAATCTTTGTTAAGGGAGAGCCCTCTGTTTCCATTGTAGATTAATAAAACAGAATACAGAAGAAAAAAAAAATTATGAAGAGTTAAATATTTCCTCAGCCGGAGGAAAACTAACTTGGCTCCACCTATGGGTGGAGAAAAGGGCTGGTCCGAGTGAGGGAATCCCCGGCAGACGAAGACAGATGGCTGAAGGAACAACGTGCAGGTAAGGCTTGAGAAATTTCCACAAAACAGGGAAAATAGCTGAAAAACGCAGTTTCTCTCCAGCGCAGATGAACAATGGAGGCGCGCTGTGAGAAAACGGCAGTTTAGAATGCTGCAGCTAGAGAAAGAGCGCGCGCGTGAGGGAAGACGCGCTTGGAGAAATATGCAGCTACAAGCCGACTAGGGGAAAAAAACGGAACACCAAAGCGTGCGTGACGCGCAATAAAACGTTAAACAAGTATAATATACAAAAATAAAGGAATAATATAGTAAATAATGAAAAACAAGTAACGTTGTGCAATACTTATCTTGACTGGGTGGATATTACTGACAACTGTTTGTTTCCCATTGGCCTGCTTGTGTTTGGCCTTCTGGGAGTTGTGGTTTCTTGACTGCTGCTCTTCAATAAACAAGAAAACAAGAAAAGAAAATGCATAATATGAGCCTCCAGTCTTGCATAAAATTAAAATATGTTGCATGATTCACTATACCTCAAAGCGAGTGCATACTTTCACAAAGCTTAAGCTCGCCATAATGATCTTCTTTCACTTTCTCAATGCCACATAGTGGGATCAGAAAGAGCAGACAGAAGTGCAGGGATGGCTGCATGCTCCTCTGAATTCCGTTCTCATCATGTCATTTGTAGATCTCATTGCTGACTGCGCATGTGCCTTCAATGCTGCGTACAATATTGTTTACTACAAGGACTTGGAGCCTCCTCATTGCATACCATTCTTTGGCATCATTGCCATTTTTCTTTGCTGCCTCATAAATGGCCCGCACGTGCCGAACATCACTTCTTTTTTTGTGTGTGCACATAGACCAAGCACAGATTGATTCATCATAGTCAGTGTCCATCTGTTGCTCGTTCTGAGATTGAGGTACTATTTCCTCTTCATACACCCTTCTCCATGTTGCTTCTTCCCCATCCACACCCTGATCCTAATTTCTAGCCCCACAACACTGCCACCACCTGGTTCCGTGGTTCGATCTCCTTTATCCCTAACCAATACGATATATGTTTCTCCTTCACCACTATCCCCTCCCAGTCCACTCAATGCTACTCCACTCCACTTTATTCATTGCCACTCCACTCCATTACACTCAATGCCACTCCTCTCCACTCCACTCCACTCAGTACCACTCCATGCCACTCCACTCCAATGCCACTCCATGCCACTCAAAGCCACTCCATCCATTCAGTACCATTCCGCTCTACTCAGTGCCACTCCACTTCACTCCACTCATTGCAACTCCACTCCACTCAATGCCACTCAGTCCACTCCCCTCAAAGCCAGTCCTCTCCTCTTAATGCCATTCCACTCCACTCTACTCAATGCCATTCCTCTCTACTCAATGCCACTCCACTCAGTGCCACTTCATTCAATTCAGTGCCACTCCAGCCCAATCCACTCCACTCGGTGCCACTCCACTCTACTGAATGCCACTCTACTTATGGCACTCCACTCCCATTCCACTCCACTTCACTCCACACCACAGGTTTTCCCTTGCAATCCACGTGCTCATTTTCTGGAGGAAATAATGCTTAATGCCACATTTAGTAATGCATGTGCCACAACCAAGCATTTATAAATTATAGATTTTAATGGCTGATTTTTAAACTCTTACTTATAACATTGTATTATGCAAAGAACTCCAAATAATCTCTCCTCCCAATTTTAACTCACTTTTAGACAACATTAGAGTTTGCAAAATAAGAAGTAGTAGACAGTGGTTTTTCAAAGAGGCTGGGCAAAATACTTGCTCTGAATCCCAGTGAGCAGACAAAGGGAGCACACCCAGTTTCTAGGAAGGTTCCGGGGGTTTCTTCCCTCATTTTAGTTTTTTTTAAATGAGGTCAAACAGTTTGTTTGAAAGTACAATTTTCACCTAAATTTGCTGAAAGAAAATAGGCTCTGAAATAGTATTTATTATACACAGAAGTATTTTAATGGTGTGCCAAGTCAATAAAGCTGGATGCTTTCAATGAATTAACCCCATTTAATTCAATATATGCTGTGGGTGCCCTTGCATATCAACAATTACCCCTTTTGTGTCAGGGTCAGAATGTTGGTATGTTTGATTCTCGTATGCCAGGGGCACTCTGATAATGCCAAGAATTACATACAATATGTCAGTGCAAGAATTTTGCATCCACATTCGATGGGTGGCACATATGCCAAAGTTACCACTGGTATATGAAGGAATGTGGTCTCAGTTGCCTGTGTTCCCCTACCTGATATTCCATGGTTCTTCTCCCTAATGCCTATGATTATCTACAGTATGGTAGCACCAGCATTTTGTTACACGTGTCCCATATGCCAAGAATGATCCCAAATGCTAGTGCCAACATTTTACCACAGGCCTCCCATATTAAAAGAATTGCCTCTAGTGTGCCAGCACCAGCACCAGCATTTTGCCATGGTGTGCCTCATAGGCAAAAAGTTATCTCCAATATGCCAATGCCAGTATTTTGCAATGGGTTCCACTTATACCAAGAATTATGCCCATTATGTCAGCATCAGCATTTTGCTACAGGTGTCTCTTATGCCAGGAATTACATCCTATGTGCCTTCATGTTGCCTCAGTGCCCCATATGCCATGGATTACCTCCCTCACCCTTATTCATTCTCACTCACTCAGTCACTTTATTTCACACTCACATGCACTCAGTTTTACTCACTCTCTAATTTAAACATAGTCTCACATGTTCTCACTTAATCTGACACACTCATTCTCAGTTAGTAACACTGTTACTCATATTCACACACAGACATATAAAATTTCACTGGGCATATTTTAGTTACTTACCTTTGACTACCTTTGCTGTTGTGCTGCAGCTGACCCAACTGGGTGGACTGTCATGGCAGGAATACTGCTTCTTCCAGCATTGAGAACTGAAGCAGAAAGGTGTAGTATGCACAGTGATGTGTTGGGTTCAGCTGTCAGTTTCTTGCCTTTTCACCTCACCTTTTCCCATCTTGTCAGAAGGTAGGGTTAGGTCAGTGAGGCTCTTGAAGACTGCCTCCCTGTGACAAGATGGGAGTGGATGAGGTGACAACATAATTGATGCATAACCCTGGACACTATAGGGATTATGGCAAAAGCACCCAGCACTACCTTCACCAGTGATGCTAGAGCTTGTTACTAATGGGGAGGTCTTGAGGCTTGGCATGACCCTGAAGCCTGGCAGGACCACAAGGCCAAGGCAGAGACTTCACCAGTTCTGGTAAATCTCTCAAATGGCTCATGAAAGTGCCTATTTGCGCCAATGCCAGCCATCAGACAGATTTACTGCCTTAGGCTGTAGAGAGGGTTGGCATATTTTTTTTATTATACCACTCATTAATAGTAGGTTATTGTTCATTGCTGGTATTATAAAAAAGAGGGCAGAAACAAGGGCAAGCCACCACTGAAAATGACAGGTTTTATTCTCTGAAACTCATCTGTAGTGAATAATCAAGAGGAGGAATTTGAGAGCCGCATATCACTTGAGAGATATTTTGTTTCCAAACAGAGGAGTTAGAGGACACTGACTGCTTCCCATTGGTTGGCATTATTGCCATTCTCATTTACTTGCTTCTTTCTGGTCAGCAACCATAGCTTTCTTTCCTTTTCATGTGCTTGTCCCGCCACTGGACTTGTTACTTTTGTCCTTTTGCTGCTCATTTTTTAGGTGGTACTTTTTTGTGTTTAAGCACTCTACAAGAGTGCACATTCTTCAGCTGTCTCCCTCGTGTACTTCTCCCCCTTCATGTTGTCTCCCATTCCCCTCCATGTCCTTAACCTCCCTCTCTGTGTTGCCTTCTATATCCCCTCTCTTCCTCTTCTATATTGTATTGCCTCCCGCTCCTACCCCACAATACAAAATAAATTGATATTGATGTAGCCAGCAATGGCCGCGTCATAGCACTTTCTATTTATTTTAGCCATGCTGCAGAGGATCCACGCTGCTGTACAACAAGACTAAACATCATTAACAAAACCAATAGCTTTCCTTGGGGAGACTATTAGTTTTGACAATGCTTGTTCTATTTATGATTTTTGTTATTGTAGGTCCTTTTCTCAGACTCTACAATCTAGCACCTTTTCCTCTTTGGATCTGTATTAGGTTCTAGATTTTTTTTAATAAACATCTTTATTGCTTTTATTGCTTCAACAACTTAACAAAATGTCACATCCATACCATCGACATAGCACAGTTGAACAATCTTAAAGGCATAGACTCAGTGGTTCCTTCCCCAAATACATTTCACACCCCGAAGGCGTTCAATGTTCAGCTGCCAATGACCCAGTCCAGAAGTCTACTGTTTATTGGGCATCGCAAATCCCTTCAATTTACCCCACACTTTATCATATTTGGCTGGGCACCCTCACGCCTCATATACCAGCCTCTCCTGCTGGGTGCACCAGTCCACCCCCATCTCCACCGGGTCAGTGTAGGGGCCTTCACCGATCTCCAGTTGGCGGCAATATCCTGCTTCGCTACCAGTACAGCAGTCCCCAGGAAGGTGCGGTCAGCCCTGTTGCTCCCCAACCCCTCAAGGACACCCAGCAGGGTTGGCAAAAGACCCATCTCCACCTCCACAGTCAACACAGTTGAGAGTTCAGCGGTCACCGCCCACCAGTAACTCTCTATGCATGGGATAGACCACACCATGTGGAAAAAATCCACTTGGGCCGTGAGCAGCATGGGCAGTCAGAATGGGCCTAAAGACTAGCCTTATGCATTCTGCCCGGGGTAAGGTATGCATTGTGTAAAAAGTATGTATGAACTAAACAGAGACAAGACGATATGGTCAGAATCCTTGGGGCCATCAAGGCATCTCACCAGTCCTCATCCTCCATTTGTCCCAGCCAGCCCTCCCACCACTCTATAAGGCTCATAAGTGGCTCTATCGTGTTGATGATAAGAGTACGGTATACTGTGGAAACACTGTCTTCCACCTCTTTAGTTCAGCCCACCACTGTCCGCAAGTCGTGATGTAATAGACCCACTTCATCACGTACTTCTCCAATCTTGGTCTCTACAGCCTGTTGTGAAGATTGGATAGCCTGCAGGATTGCGTCCAGGCCATTTATCACAGGAGCTCCCTGCATGGAGGTGCGGGATCCATGAGGGCCTGTTTGGGTAATAAACTGGTCAAAACACTGCTGCAACAGGTGTTAAATATGGCGCTGGGGGGCTAACAACATTTTTAGGAAGGGAACGCCTACCTTGCATCTCATTGACACAAGGTGGGTTGGTGCTTCCTGTAAATGGTGATAAATCCAATATTTTTACGCTAGATGGGTCTAGCTTCAAAATATAAACATAGAGTTAAGTTAGGTCCGCTTTAGCGTCAAAATAAATGATGCTATGTCAACGCTAACTCTCCATAAATATGGGATTCAGTTTTTTACAGCTGCAGTGTTTCCACTCTTGACCGATATTACTGACCCTACAAATAAAATACTTAACCAAAAATTAGCCCCTTGATACTAACCAAAAATTGTTTTGTGAAAAGTCTTCCTCCTTAAATGTGGGTCAATTTCTTTTTTTTTTAGGTTGCCCGGGCCTAATTTTGGTCCCAGTCTGACTTATTTATTAGTTAAATACTGAAAATAAAAATTTGCATTTTGTGAGTCATAGAATATGGGGTCTAGCATGCAGACAGTGGCAAATTGTTCTATTTCCAGCATTATACCTTTTCCTGTGGCACTCTTGAGAAACAGGACTCATGTTATAGAACTCGAGATATGAGGGGGGAAATTTCAGTGAATCTCTCTGTGAATGAGGGAAGCACTGAGCTCTGCATCTGTCATACTCTTGAGGGCAATATTTCCACAGGCGAAGGACGGGTCTGCACATTTTATTTTACTTGTGTGTCTACTCTGTTTATGATTTAGCACCTGCGTAACATGCACTGCTTTCATCTGCGCTAGGGCAAATTGATGCAAAAGGTTGTGAGAACTGCCACTACAGCTACAATTACAACACAAACAAACATCCTGGGTGTGGCGAAGTTGCAACCTGGACTTTCAAAACAGCCATTCTTTAACACAAGGACAGGTAAATGGGTTTGTTTCATAATACTTTATACACACACTTTACACATGTAAGTCAAGAAAAATACATGTCCCCTCCTCACATTTATACATTGTTTGCGCTTTGTATCCCTTCCCTTCCCTGTGTCTGTGTTTGTATTTGTACAGTACACATAATCCAGATCCTGAAGTCCATACACACTTGCATGCAATGCCTGATGCATATATGCACTGAAGCATCCTTTAATACAGAGAAAGTATTAGAATTATCATCACAACTGGTGTTGTTGCTGCTGTGGCAACAGGATAGGCCAGACAGTATGCCTAAATGTTAGAAATGGGGTCTGTAGTTGGCAGTGGTTTGAACCCTGTCGAAGAAGGGACCCTCACTCTAGTCAGGGCAAGGGAGTTACACAGCTGAGATAACCCCTGTAGAACCTCTTGGTAGCTTAGCACAAGCAGTCAAGCATATCTCAGAGGCAATGTGTAAAGTATTTGTGCACACACACATTAACACAGTGAAAACACCACAAAAGTACTACACACCAGCCAAATATCCAATATTTATCTGAGTAAAACAAGACTGAAACGACAAAAATACAACATACACAAGCGAAGATACACATTTTTAAGGATTAATGGCCTTATTATGAGTCTGGCGGTCTTCAGCCCGCCAGACTCATGGTGGCGGTTGGACCGCTCCGGTCGTGGTGGTCCAACTGCTGCAGTCGTGGCGGTCCGACTGGCACATTATGACTGTGGTGGAGCCCCAACGGTCTGACAGTTGTAATCAGCCAGGGCAGTGCTACAAGCAGCGCTGCCCTAGGGATTACGAGTCCCCATCTGCCAGCCTTTCCATGACGGTCTACACCACCATGGAAAGGCTGATGGAATAGGGCCCCCGGGGGAACCCTGCACTGCCCATGCACTTGGCATGGGCAGTGCAGGGTTCCCCATGCACAGCCCCGTTGTGCATTCCACGGCCCGAATTATGGGCAGTGGAATGTACGACGGGTGCTGCTGCACCTGCCGCACTGCCACATTGCAGCCGGCTTGATTATGAGCCGCCTGAAATGTTACGGCCCTGTTACCCACTGGGCCAGTGGGCAGAAACACTGTTTCTGCCCGCCTGCCCAGCAGGAAACTCAAAATAGGGCCGGCAGGGTTTAGCTCGCAATGGCGGTATGGTGGCGTGATGAGGTTTGAGGCCCTAAATCCCAGTAAGGCTCTTAGAAACACAATAGCACAAACTGGGGCTATTACAACGTCTTTGACAGAGTTGTTCCCAACAGTATGACGCCACTCACAAGGGAGTGTGGGCTGGTCACAGAGTTACATGAACCCCA
Organism: Pleurodeles waltl; assembly: GCF_031143425.1. Lineage (NCBI taxonomy): Eukaryota > Metazoa > Chordata > Amphibia > Caudata > Salamandridae > Pleurodeles > Pleurodeles waltl. The sequence goes on along the minus strand of NC_090444.1, from coordinate 1,657,187,050 downwards.
GGTACAGTACCTTTGGAAAATGAGGAAATAAAAGATGTTGTACAGAGTCAGGGAGGGGAGGCGTCCCTGGAGCCGGTGCAGTGTCAGTTCCTTAATGCTACTGGGGAGGTGAGACTTCAGTTCCTTACTGTGAGACAGGGGGAGGTGAGGTGTTGCTTCTTTATGGCTGCAGAGAAGGTGATGTGGCATCAGTGGCGAGGTGTCAGTTCCTTACTATTCGGCAGGGTCGATGAATCCAGAAGGTCAAGACGCGAGGCGTCGACTTCACAGTGTTGCGATCACATCACGGGGCCACAGGTGCTGCGGTGCAGTTGGATGCTATGGAAATCGGTGACATGGCACTTGGAACACAGGCTGTCACAGGACTTCGGAGGGGCTACAACAGCGTCGGATCTGCAGCACTGGTCACAGTCATTGCACTCAGCGGGGACCACGGCTCCGATGCGGGCAGTGGTGCGGAATCGAACAGTGGCGCAAAGTCGTACAGCAGCACTGATTCCGAAGTCACTCTGGAGTCGATGTACTTGGTTTCTTCTAGGTTACACCAGAACTCACTCTTAAGGGCCCAGGAACTAGATTTGGCACCACTTAGTGCACAAGACCCTGCCTTTCCTGCTCTGACCTCAGACACACTCCAGAGGGTTGGAGACTGCTTTGTGTAAGGACAGGCACTGCCCTATTCAGGTGAAAGTGTCAGCTCCTCCCACCACTCTAGCACAGGAAAACCCATCAGGATTTGCAGGGCACACCTCAGCTCTGTTTGTGTGACTGTCTAGAGTGAAATCACAAACAGCCCATCTGTCATCCTGACCCAGACATTTGAAAGCTATTTCAAGGCAATCCCTATGTTAACCTATGGGAGAGATATGCCTTGCAGTAGTGAAAATCGAATTTAGCAGTATATCACTACCAGGACATGTAAAACACACCAGTACTGTCGTGGTTTGGACTCTTGCTCTGAGCAAGACTGCTGGTTTAAGGATAACAGTACTTGTGTTTATAGGCGACTGAGTCTTTCCTACAACAAGTCGCAACTGTTGTCCCAACCTTACCGGCTCACTAGCAGCACCTCACCAGAAACACAATAGTAAAAGGTGATTTGTGGCAGTCGCTTACGCATGGACTCAAAGTAAGATATCTCAGGGTTGTCGTGGTTAAACAGAAATTACCCTTTTCTCACAGATATATTATGTCTCATACAAACAAAGGCAATAACACAGATGCAGTGAAGTTATAATAGTTTTTATTTAACATAACTGCAATTTGCGATAAGTTGCATGAACTGCAATGATTAGGATAATGAATATACCAAGCAACAGTATTGTGAAGAAGAGAGTCATTGTTATGAAGACCCCCACCATTTTGCAATATATATATATATGTATGTATAAGATGGAATATGCCCTAATACCCTACTATCCTAATGAGAATAGGCCTAACCTCCTACCTAAAGGAGAGCTGGGTTTGCTAAACCTAATCTGCCAAAACCGTGTCCATGAGTGGAGCCCCCAACCCTCGTATCCTTGGAATGAGGTCTCTATCTCAGACTCCGTAGGGACACGAAGACTGGGTCAGCGTCTTGACGACTGCAGCATCGGTATCAGCGATGGTAACGATGCCCTCTGGTCGGAATCCCTCTGATTACCTGTCTAAAGTGTGATGTATTTATACAGATCTACAAGGTCCCCTGACGTAGGTGTATTAAAAAACAATAGATAACAGGCATGCTTGGGACGGCAATTAATATCAACAATCCCTCGAAAGTATAGGGATGGAAAATCCCTAAGTGTGAACACCTACTGTTTGTTTGTCTTTGGTGCTTGATCTTGACGCCTTGGCACGGTGACACTGATAATGTAACTCATAACAAGTGGCCTAACTATAAACAAGGCAGCCATCTTAGAAGAAATAAATAATTAAATGGGCTAAGACAGAGCAAGCTAAGTAGGTTAAAAGTCACTAGGTGACGGGGGCACGAGTCTACAAGCCAGCGGCTAAGCTAAGTCCTGCTATCCCATTAAAACGAACTAGGATTCACTACAGTACATGTCTTACCTTTTAAATACACTTCACCCTGCCCAGGGGCTGCCTTGGGCCTACCATAGGGGTCACTTACATGTAATGAAGGGGAAGGTTTGGGCCTGGGAAGTGGGTGCACTTGCCAGGTCGAACTGGCAGTTTAAACTGCACACACAGACACTACAGTGGCAGTTATGAGATATGTTTTCAGGGCTCCTCAGGCGGGTGGCACAATCAGTGCTGCAAGCCCACTAATAGCATTTGATTTACATGCCCTGGTCACACATGGTGAACTATGCTATGGTCATTCTAGTAAATCAGATATGGCAAGCATGGATAAACCAATCACCAATACAGTTTATACAGGGAACACTTGGACTTTAGCACTGGTCAGCAGTGGTAAAGTGCCTAGAGTCCTAAAGCCAGCAAAAACAGAATTCAGCACAGGAGGGGAAACCCTGCAGTAAGGGCCATTTCCAGCAGTATTGTTGCTGCTGTAGCAGTGGTATAGGCCAGACAGCATGCCTGGTCCACAAAGCCTGGGAGGCCTTCTCCTTCATGTCTTCCCTTCAACCCTCTTGACCCCTTCATCCATCTACATTCTGCTCATATTTCACATTATCACCATCACATTAAATGTGTATTTCACGCATTCCTAGCATGGCTTCTTTAGTTAAATTCGCACATTGTCTGCACAATATTAATCTGTCAGCTATTTTACAGAGCCACACAGTTTTTACATCCCCAGTTCCCCATCAGCAGTGCTTGTCATGTTAGAACCTGTACAGCCCAACACTTTTTCAGTATACTACACCCTACAAAAGAGCCCCAATCAGGAAGAAACCAGCCTTGGGTTACTGGTGTTCTGGTTCAGGGTGGCCCTGATCTGGCAGTTCGGGCTGGACTGTTCTTTTGGAGGAGGGTCGAGACTGATTTGCATATGTCTGGGTCTAAACCGAGGTGGCCTGGTGGGCAAAATAATGATGGTCTGAAATGCTACCCTGAGTGATTGCATGTGGTAATATCTGTTGTAACCATCCTCCCATCACCTTTTTTGTGTCTCATCAAGGCAGACATATAGAAGTGTGTGGCTACATGATATCCTGGCACAAACGATAAATGCTTTAAGTGACCACATCTCCTTCTAAAGTTTCTTTGGCATTGATGGAGAAAGGGTTGTCCCTGCTTGTGGAACCATGGGTGCAGCATTTGCCACCAGGGACACGTTTTTTGCATTCCTAATGATTAAGGAAAATAGTACCAGAGAGCTTACCCAATTGAAAGCGTCCACTTCAATGCCATTCTTCTTGGTACACCTTCTGTACTTGACTAATAAAGTTGATTCTATTGCAACACACCTGCCAATGCCCCATGCACCCCATAACACTATCCTCAGTTTGTGTGGGGATATAGTAATATGTGTCAGGTAATCTTTCTCTACTTTAGAGTCAGTCTCCAGGACAATAAACTTATTAGGGCTTTTTCTATGCCACCATGTCATGACATTAATTCAGATATTACAGATTTCATAGAAGAGTCTGCTTTAATTTCTGTAGTATCTGTCACTGGAGAAATATGTACGCTGCTGAAGTACACAATTCAAAATACAGATGACTGCCTTCCACCCATGCGCTGAAGGTGGAATGAGATTTAATGCACTTGCCTAATTATCCCTTAACCTCCAACAAAACTGTCTCACATGCAAAGCATCCCCTCAACATTGCCACCAATGTTGCCACCAACATCACCCAAGTGTAATCAGCTCAGGAAGGCATTCGTTACACTTTGAATGTAATTTTAGGTGATATTCTTAGTCTGCAGTCCATTCACAACTGTGTCCTTCATAGATATGACATGTACCAATATGTTTACTTCTTCAGCTTGAGTCTGCCAACATTCCCTGAGTTCAGCCAATTGAACCACCAGCATTGGTGTCACAGGAGCTCAACTGCAGCATTATGAAAGCATTCATAGTAAAGACAGGAATCAAATCGTGAATATTTTCAGTATGTGCAGTGGGGATGCAGAATCTCAGACGTCGAATTAAAGTGTAACATGTGCAGGCAAGAACCCTGTTTTTCAGATGCAACTGAATTGAATGCTCGCCACCTTGCTTCTGCTCATGTTCTTGCAGCTGGTCTTGTAGATGTATGCAGGTCACTGCCAGGACCTTGTGCAGCAGTGGGGTGAGTCAGGATCTGACCTTACAATTGACCCAAGAAGACATCCCCAGGATGTCCAGTGTTTGAGCAGATAACAGGGGCTTTGATCACATATCCAGGCACTGCATGGCACTTCATGAAGCTGTCCAGCCATATCTCCAGCTTCACCTTTAGGGCTAGCTCCTGAGCAGTACATCCGTACAGCTGAAGGGCACTAATTTGGACCCCATCCCCCGATCTGCTCCTCCTCCTCAATGACACAGTTGTGAGCCATGTCAGTAATCAACCGAGAATTCTCATAGTCCAAAAATCACCACTGAGCAGCAGGATAGACAACAACCACGTGTTGCTAAAATCCATTTCTTCTCATTGCCCTATGGATTGCACAGGAAAAGCCATTTTGCTCCTTCCACAGTATTCTTTTCCAGGTGTGCCAGGATACATGTTACGCTATGTATGCTAATTTTTAAAACTAAATAGGCATAATTGTATGATACACAGATTTAGCAATTCTCAAAGAAACGCAAGGTACATGAAGGTACTATAGAAATAAACACCAATAAGCGTATTCTTCCAAATGTGCATGGAATTTCATGCATTAACAGTCACACTGCATTTGAATGTTACAACATTGAGGCATAATGTTCTGCATTGTAGATATTGTATTAAGTAATGTTGATACGGTAGCAATTAGAAAAGTGCGTTTATTTCATGTTAATGGCAATAATATGTGCATGCATCTGCTAGGTTACATGCTTTATTTCTAAAACAAATGTGATGAGGTAGACATGCTTGTTGATAACTTTGGAAGAACAAACATACTGGGGAGAAAGACTGCACATGTTGACAGACTAAATTAAAGAGTTGTTTGATGTCTCACAGACATAGGGGGTCATTACAACATTGGCGGTAAAAGCCGCTTACTGCCGTGCAGAAGGCCACCAACACACCGCCACGGCCGTGGAATTCCGCCACGGTCATTTATGACCCACAGCTCGGAATCTGCCAAAATCCAGTCACCCACACAAGTCCGCTACACCAAATGTCAGTGAGAAACTGGCGATAACAAAACCTCCACCGTCACGCCAACAGGAATACGCCCACACTATCACGACCCACGAATCCACGCGGTGGTCTTTTAACCGCGGTATTCCATTGGCGGTACACACCGCCGCGCTCAAAATACACACACATTTACATAACACTACCACATTGGACAATTCCAAATACACACACCTGATACACATACACACACCACTCCCGCACACCCAATACAATATAAAACTCACACCCACATCACCCACAAACCCTTACGTCAACAATTGCGACTGAAGGCCAGAGAGAGACACCACCATCTACAAACTAGTATCCACAGGCACTCAACACCATCAGTCAGACAACATCCAAGCACCTCACACAACACACCTCTAAATATCACCCCACACATCACAACACACACCACCCCACACATCACCCACACCACCCCCTTTGCCCCGCAAAGACACCCCAGGTTCTCTGAGGAGGAGCTCAGGGTCATTGTGGAGGAAATCATCCGGGTAGAACCACAGCTATTCGGATCACAGGTGCAGCACACCACCATAGCTAGGAAGATGGAGCTATGGCGAAGAATCGTGGACATGGTCAACACAGTGGGACAGCACCTAAGAACACGGGATGACATCAGGAAGATGTGGAATGACCTACGGGGGAAGGTGTGTTCCGTGGTCTCAAGATACCACCTTGCGGTTCAGAGGACTGGTGGCAGACCCCCACCTCCTCCCCCAGAACTCACTACATGGGAGGAGCAGGTCTTGGCTATGCTGCATCCTGAGGGCCTTGCAGGAGTAGCAGGAGGAATGGACTCTGGTAAGTCAAACCTTTAACTACTTCATCCCCCCCCACCTGCATGCTATCACATACCCCCAAACTCGCTCTCACCCCCATCACTCCAACTTCTCACGTATGTCCCAATATCACAAACCACATATCCCAAACCCAAGCCCTGCATGTAACACCAAAGCATGGACACCCATCACCAAACCATGGCCACTGCACATACCCATACACCCCCCCTAAACCATTATCACACAAGGTCCTACACAGGAATGCAAGCGCTGGGGTACACGGTCACCCACCCATTGCACACCATGGCACACACAGATGCATTAATCATGCCTTTACACCCCTGCAGGACCCCTACCCAATGTCACCGGACAGGAGGGTCCAGATATGTCCACTCCACCCACAGAAGAGGCCCACAGTGATGACAGCAGCTCTGTCCAACTGGATCAAGATGACCAGCCCGGCCCATCTGGGACCTCAGGACAGTTGGTTCCCCTCACACTGGCACAGGCCACTACAGAGCTTCCCCCCTCTGGAAATAGCACACACCCTGCAGGCCCATACCTCTGTCCCCAGGACACATCAAGCAGCAGTGTGTCCACCACTACAGGGAACCCAGGCTAACCCACCACCCCAACAACACCAGGGGCCTTAGGGGCAGTGGTAGTGGGCACACGGTTCAGTGGACAGAGGCACAGGAACACAGGGGAACTGGGAGGGCTACTGTGCGACAGGGGAGGACAGGCCCAGGGAACCCACTCTCCACGAGGCCCTCTCCAACATCATGGGAGCCTACCACCATTCCCAGGAGACAATGGCAATAGTATTGGCCAAGTTTCAGGAGACCCAGCGGCTGCAGGAGGAACAGTATTTGGGCTTCAGGGAGGAACTCAAATCTATCAATTCCACCCTGGGCACCATTGTAGGGGTGCTGAAGGAACTTGTGAACACCAGGAGGGACACTGTGGCACAACAAGGGGCCCCTGACACTAGCCTGGATGATGAACTGCCCACCACATCTGCCGGCGCTAGTGGACAGGAGGCACCGCCACAGGACCACCACACCAGCACCCCACCACCTGCAGATGGAGAACCACCCCGCAAGCGGTCCCTGAGATCCAGGACAAAGACAGAGAACAATGCCAAGACCCCTGCCAAGAAATTAGACCACCTTGATTGTCATCTTTCTGTCCCACTTTGTCACCCTGTCCATACTTAAACTGCCCTAGCTCCACTTCCTATGCCCCTTTGGACAATGCACCTGTGAGACTAATAGACTGGGCTCTGCCATGGACATTCCTCCACCATCATCCCTGACCATTTTACAACTCCCTCCACTATTGAGCACTTAAATAAACACCCTTAAATCACAAAACAATCAGGAGTCTGTCTGTGCTTTCGAAAATGTGTATTAGCAATTACAGTGGCGAAATGCTATATCAAATGTAATGTCAACATACCTATGTCACACAGCTCTAGGCCATGCGGAAACAAATCAGATGTCACACAGTGGGTCCCACATCTGTGAAATTGTAAGGTAAAGTGACAACTCAGTGACCATACACTGGGTGAAAATGACAGACAGATGAGAGGTAGTAGAATTAAATCAGATGTAGCAGGCAGTGTTGTTTTCTTACCTGTGTCTCACTGGAAGTATTGCAGGATCACCGTGTTCCTGTTGTCTATGTCCTCTTCTTCTGCTTCCTCATCTTCACTGACCACAGGCTCCACAGCTGCCACAACACCTCCATCTGGACCATCCTCCTGCAGAAAAGGCACCTGTCGTCGCAAAGCCAAGTTGTGAAGCATACAGCAGGCCACGATGATCTGGCACACCTTCTTTAGTGAGTAGAATAGGGAACCACCTGTCATATGGAGGCACCGGAACCTGGCCTTCAGGAGGCCGAAGGTCCGCTCTATAATCCTCCTCGTTCGCCCATGGGCCTCATTGTAGCGTTCCTCTGCCCTTGTCCTGGGATTCCTCACTGGGGTCAGTAGCCATGAAAGGTTGGGGTAACCAGAGTCACCTGAAAATGGCGAGGGACAACTGTTAGACACACACAAACTCTTAGGGACATCCCCATGCCCAGACACCTAGTCACACTGTATTGGGTCCATGTCCCCACCTAATAGCCACACACGGTGCCTCTGGAGTTGCCCCATCACATAAGGGATGCTGTTATTCCGTAGAATATAAGCGTCATGCACTGAGCCAGGAAATTTGGCATTCACATGGGAGATGTACTGGTCTGACAAACACACCATCTGCACATTCATCAAATGGTAGCTCTTCCGGTTTCTGTACACCTGTTCACTCCTGCAGGGGGGACCAAGGCCACATGTGTCCCATCAATGGCACCTATGATGTTGGGGATATGTCCCAGGGCATAGAAATCACCTTTCACTGTAGGCAAATCCTCCACCTGAGGGAAAATGATGTAGCTCCGCATGTGTTTCAGCAGGGCAGACAACACTCTGGACAAAACGTTGGAAAACATAGGCTGGAACATCCCTGATGCTATGGCCACTGTAGTTTGAAAAGACCCACTTGCTAGGAAATGGAGTACTGACAGCACCTGCACTTGAGAGGGGATTCTTGTGGGATAGCGGATAGCTGACATCAGGTCTGGCTCCAACTGGGCACACAGTTCCAGGATTGTGGTACGATCAAGTCTGTAGTTGATGATCACACATCGCTCCTCCATTGTCGACAGGTCCACCAGCGGTCTGTACACCGGAGGATGCCGCCATCTCCTCACATGCCCCAGCGAACGGTGCCTATGAAGGAGAACAGCGAGCAGAGAGTCAACCAACTCTGAGGTACGTAAACACAGCTTAATCAGAAAATATTAGTGTAAAGAAATGGCTCCCTGTTGCAGTTACCCCCCACTTTTTGCCTGATACTGATGCTGACTTGACTGAGAAGTGTGCTGGGACCCTGCTAACCAGGCCCCAGCACCAGTGTTCCTTCACCTAAAATGTACCATTGTATCCACAATTGGCACACCCTGGCATTCAGATAAGTCCCTTGTAACTGGTACTTCTAGTACCAAGGGCCCTGATGCCAAGAAAGGTCTCTAAGGGCTGCAGCATGTCTTATGCCACCCTAGAGACCCCTCACTCAGCACAGACACACTGCTTACAAGCCTGTGTGTGCTAGTGAGAACAAAATGAGTAAGTCGACATGGCACTCCCCTCAGGGTGCCATGCCAGCCTCTCACTGCCTATGCAGTATAGGTAAGACACCCCTCTAGCAGGCCTTACAGCCCTAAGGCAGGGTGCACTATACCAGAGGTGAGGGTACCAGTGCATGAGCACTGTGCCCCTACAGTGTCTAAACAAAACCTTAGACATTGTAAGTGCAGGGTAGCCATAAGAGTATATGGTCTGGGAGTCTGTTTTACACGAACTCCACAGCACCATAATGGCTACACTGAAAACTGGGAAGTTTGGTATCAAACTTCTCAGCACAATAAATGCACACTGATGCCAGTGTACATTTTATTGTAAAATACACCACAGAGGGCACCTTAGAGGTGCCCCCTGAAACTTAACCAACTATCTGTGTAGGCTGACTGGTTCCAGCAGCCTGCCACACTAGAGACATGTTGCTGGCCCCATGGGGAGAGTGCCTTTGTCACTCTGAGGCCAGTAACAAAGCCTGCACTGGGTGGAGATGCTAACACCTCCCCCAGGCAGGAGCTGTGACACCTGGCGGTGAGCCTCAAAGGCTCACCCCTTTGTCACAGCCCAGCAGGGCACTCCAGCTTAGTGGAGTTGCCCGCCCCCTCCGGCCACGGCCCCCACTTTTGGCGGCAAGGCTGGAGGGAACAAAGAAAGCAACAAGGAGGAGTCACTGGCCAGTCAGGACAGCCCCTAAGGTGTCCTGAGCTGAAGTGACTCTAACTTTTAGAAATCCTCCATCTTGCAGATGGAGGATTCCCCCAATAGGGTTAGGATTGTGACCCCCTCCCCTTGGGAGGAGGCACAAAGAGGGTGTACCCACCCTCAGAGCTAGTAGCCATTGGCTACTAACCCCCCAGACCTAAACACACCCTTAAATTTAGTATTTAAGGGCTACCCTGAACCCTAGAAAATTAGATTCCTGCAACTACAAGAAGAAGGACTGCCTAGCTGAAAACCCCTGCAGAGGAAGACCAGAAGACGACAACTGCCTTGGCTCCAGAAACTCACCGGCCTGTCTCCTGCCTTCCAAAGATCCTGCTCCAGCGACGCCTTCCAAAGGGACCAGCGACCTCGACATCCTCTGAGGACTGCCCCTGCTTCGAAAAGACAAGAAACTCCCGAGGACAGCGGACCTGCTCCAAGAAAAGCTGCAACTTTGTTTCCAGCAGCTTTAAAGAACCCTGCAAGCTCCCCGCAAGAAGCGTGAGACTTGCAACACTGCACCCGGCGACCCCGATTCGGCTGGTGGAGATCCAACACCTCAGGAGGGACCCCAGGACTACTCTAAGACTGTGAGTACAAAAACCTGTCACCCCTGAGCCCCCACAGCGCCGCCTGCAGAGGGAATCCCGAGGCTTCCCCTGACCGCGACTCTTTGAATCCTAAGTCCCGACACCTGGGAGAGACCCTGCACCCGCAGCCCCCAGGACCTGAAGGACCGGACTTTCTCTGGAGAAGTGACCCCCAGGAGTCCCTCTCCCGTGCCCAAGTGGAGGTTTCCCGAGGAACCCCCCCCTCGCCTGCCTGCAGCGCTGAAGAGATCCCTAGATCTCCCATTGACTTCCATTACAAACCCGACGCTTGTTTCTACACTGCACCCGGCCGCCCCCGCGCTGCTGAGGGTGAAATTTCTGTGTGGGCTTGTGTCCCCCCCGGTGCCCTACAAAACCCCCCTGGTCTGCCCTCCGAAGACGCGGGTACTTACCTGCAAGCAGACCGGAACCGGGGCACCCCCTTCTCTCCATTCTAGCCTATGCGTTTTGGCACCACTTTGAACTCTGCACCTGACCGGCCCTGAGCTGCTGGTGTGGTGACTTTGGGGTTGCTCTGAACCCCCAACGGTGGGCTACCTTGGACCAAGAACTAAGCCCTGTAAGTGTCTTACTTACCTGGTTAACCTAACAAATACTTACCTCCCCTTGGAACTGTGAAAATTGCACTGTGTCCACTTTTAAAACAGCTATTTGTGAATAACTTGAAAAGTATACATGCAATTTTGATGATTTGAAGTTCCTAAAGTACTTACCTGCAATATCTTTCGAATGAGATATTACATGTAGAATTTGAACCTGTGGTTCTTAAAATAAACTCAGAAAATATATTTTTCTATATAAAAACCTATTGGCTGGATTTGTCTCTGAGTGTGTGTACCTCATTTATTGTCTATGTGTATGTACAACAAATGCTTAACACTACTCCTTGGATAAGCCTACTGCTCGACCACACTACCACAAAATAGAGCATTAGTATTATCTATTTTTACCACTATTTTACCTCTAAGGGGAACCCTTGGACTCTGTGCATGCTATTCCTTACTTTGAAATAGCACATACAGAGCCAACTTCCTACAATTAGCAAATTGACATATGCCTGTATTAGTGTTTAAGCAAGGCCTAGATATGTGTGACGCAGTCCAAAATAATGCCATGTGGCCCATGAAATGGCGGCTGCCTGACCTGTAAAGTGGGACAAGGGGATATGAGGTAACTGTGCTGGCGTTGTACACCGTCGCGGTAGGCGGTCGAAGACCGCAGCGCTATCCTGCATTGGTTTACATTGGACCCTATGGGTCCCAGGAGCCAATGATGATGTACGCCGGCTGTGACGGTAAGCACCACCACGGACGTGACCGCCATTTTCTCTCTGTTCAATCACTTGATACCTGATCTTTGACAGGAGCGGACCTACACTGCAAGTGCTGCGGTGACCTCAGTCTGGAAGAGACAATGGCTTGTTTGTCATGGGAAAGGGCCCCTGCCTTCAGCACGGAGGAGTTGGAGAAACTAGTGGATGGGGTCCTCCCCCAGTACACGCTACTCTACGTTTGTCCAGACAAACAGGTAAGTACACTGTGAGCATGCTGTATGGGCAATGCATGTGTGGATTGGTGTGGATGAAAGATAGGGGGGGTGAGAATGAGGCGTGCATGAAACGACGGTGAGTGCAAGTGCGTCATGGCAAGGGTAGGGATGCGGGCCAATGACTGTGATGGTGCGGACTGTAATATCTTCTCCTTTTCCCCTGTACTATTCCTGTAGGTCAGCGCCCACCAGAAGAAGGACATTTGGCGTGCCATCACCAAGGAAGTCAGAACCCTGAGGTTCTACCACAGACAGAGGACCCACTACCAGAAAAGATGGGAGGACATTCGCCGCTGGAGCAAGAAGACAGCGGAGGCCCAGCTGGGGATGGCCTCCCAACGTGGGAGGGGTGGCCGTTGCACCATGATCCCCCTGATGTTCAGGATCCTGGCGGTGGCATACCCGGAGTTGGATGGGCGCCTGAGGGCATCACAGCAGCCACAAGGGGATGAGTACACTTTCATTCTGCTGATTCAGCGTGCATTGGAGTTGTCTGGGTGGGGGAGGTGGGCTGTGGGTTCCCCTAGGCCAGGGCGAGTTTAGTAGGCAAGGTCCCTTCTTAAGGCAGGCCGTGTGGCACCCCACCCAACCTGTGTACAGTGGCATCTACACCTAGTCAGCCTCCTGTGACATCCATGTGTGCAGCAATCGGGTATAGCCTTGTCTTTCTTCTGTCTACCCCCCCTTTTTGTGGTCTCCTGTTCTTGTGTGCATTAGCATCATCAGGCGGAGGAGCAGTGGCACCGGAGCAGGAGGGTGCTGCATCCCACATGGCCCTGGAGGGCAACACAACTGAGTCTGAATTCACCAGTGGGACGGAGGGCGAGTGGAGCTCCACGGCGGGGACAGGAGCTGAGACCAGCGATACGGACTCCTCCTCTGATGGAAGCTCCCTTGCGGTGGCGGGCCCATCTGTGCCCCCCGCATCTACAGGTACAGCCGCCACCCCCCCTACCAGCACCGCCCTCCCAGCAGCCCCTCAGCGTGTGTCCCGTGCCCGCTCACCCAGGAGGGTGGGCATCTCCTTCGCCCCAGGCACCTCAGCCCCTGCCCCTGTCACCCCTGCTGCCCTCAGTGAGGAGGCCATTGACCTCCTCAGGTCTCTCACTGTTGGGCAGTCTACCATTTTGAATGCCATCCAGGGTGTAGAGAGGCAGTTGCAACAAACCAGTGCATACCTGGAGGGCATTCATTCTGGTCAGGCAGCCCATCAGTGAGCTTTTCAGACTCTGGCCTCAGCACTGATGGCAGCCATTATCCCTGTCTCTAGCCTCCCCCTCCAACTTCCTCCACCCATACCCAAACCCCTGTACCTCAGCCTATCCCAAGCACACCATCAGACCAGCATGCACACACCTCAACACACAAGGGAAGCTCAGGCAAACATAAGCACCACACATCCCACAGGCACTCACGCAAGCATCACACACATGCAGATGTACCAACATCCACTGCCTCCACTGTGTCCCCCTCCTCCTCATCTCCCTCCTCCCTCCCTGTCTCATCTCCACTCACACCTGCATGCACTACATCCTCAGCCACTACGTCCATCACCAGCACATCCACCACCACAACCATCTCACATGCAGTCACCACCCCAACTACCATTCACACATCTCCTGTGTCCTCTCCCAGTGTGTCTGTGAGCCCACCTCCCAAGGTACACAAACGCAGTCACACACCCACCCAACAGCCATCCACCTCACAACAGCCTCCATCCCATGCACCTTCACCCAAAGTCACCAAACGTACACCTCCTACAACCACTACCTCTTCCTCCACTCCCAAACCCCCTCCATCTACCAGTCCCAGTGTTCCCAAAAAACATTTCCTGTCCAACCTTGACCTCTTCCCCTCACCTCCCCCACCCCTTCAGTCTCCTAGGGCCTGCCTCTCCAGGTCCCAACCCAGCACCTCAGCCACAACATCTGCGGGACAAGTGGTGCCAGTAGTAACCGGCTTCTGGAGTGCGCCAAGCAGCAGGGCAGCCAGTGTGGCAAGGAGCCAGAGCACGGACAGTACCCCATCTGAAAAGCACAAAAAGGTGGCCAGTGCCCGGCGAGAGAGAGGAAAGAAATCAGCCACCAAAGCCGCTCCCAGGGGTACAGTTGGGAGTGTGGAGACAGCTGCGCCACCATCCAAGGTGGGGAAGGGGCACAGTAAAACCGGCAAGTCTGGGAAAATCTGCATTGCGGACAAGACCGCCACCAGCCCCGCTGCCCAGGATACCACCGCCACCAGCCCCACTGCCCAGGACACCGCCACCACCAGCACTGCTGCCCAGGACACCGCCACCACCAACACCGCTCCCCAGGACACCCACAACACCAGCACCGATGCCCAGGACACCGCCGCCACCAGCCCCGCTGCCCAGGACACCGCCGCCACCAGCACCGCTGCCCAGGACACTGCCGCCACCAGCACCGCTGCCCAGGACACCGCCGCAATAAGCACCACAGCCCAGGACACCGCAGCAGCAAGCACCACAGGCCAGTGAGCGCCAAAGATTCCGACGCTACTGAGGCCGCCACAAGCAGGATGAAGCACTCTGGACACAAAGCCCCCTCCAGAACCAGTGGAGAAAGGCATCCACTACCTCTGTCCTTGGCAGGATGAAGCACTCTGGACACAAAGCCCCCTCCAGAACCAGTGGAGTATCACATCCACTACCTCAGTCCTTGGCAGGATGAAGCACTCTGGGCACAACGCTCCCTCCAGAACCAGTGGAGTATCACATCCACTACCTCTGTCCTTGGCAGGATGAAGCACTCTGGGCACAAAGCCCCCTCCAGAACCAGTGGAGAAAGGCATCCATTACCTCTGTCCTTGGCAGGATGAAGCACTCTGGGCACAAAGTCCCCTCCAGAACCAGTGGTGAAAGGCATCCACTACCTCTGTCCTTGGCAGGATGAAGCACTGTGGGCACCAAGCCCCCTCCAGAACCAGTGGAGAATGTTATCCTCTTGAGAGACTGTGGCTTTGCACTCCCCAGGATTAAGCACTGGGCAAACCACCCACTGTAGAGACTTGAGAGACTGTGGCTTTGCACTCCCCAGGATAGAACAGTGACAAACCACTCACTGTAGAGGCTTGAGAGACTGTGGCTTTGCACTCCCCAAGATTGAACAGTGGGCAAACCACCCACTGTAGAGCCTTGAGAGACTGTGGCTTTGCACTCCCCAGGATTGAACAGTGGGCATGGAGCCCCCTCGTGGATCTGGCGTCGTGCACTCATCCGGCTGAGGTGCCTGTAGTGGAAGCTAACTCACGAAATGAAGAATGTCTGGAGATCCAGTTGAAATACTTCAGCAGTTTTATTCACAAGTTGTATATCAAGAAACTCCACCCACACCTGGCACATCAATCTATCTTCTCCAACTGATCTCTCTAGAATCCTCAAGCATTCCAAGAGATCACATTATGCCAGGGCAGGGGGAGATGGGACATACCATTACAAATACAATAAATAAATAAACAGAAACACATATCTTCTCTAGAAACAAATACTACACTATCTCCCCTCTAACAAACCAAAACAATACTACACTATCTCCCCTCCAACAAAACAAAATAAAAGAACAAAAACTTCCCAAACAATGCAATGAATAATATAATTATAAATGTGGAAGAGAAAAAAATAATAATAATTACACTTATGATACCTTGACGATTCTGCTTACATTCCAAATACGACCCTCATCGAGCTTTACAGCTTTTTTGAAAACCTTTATCACATTGAATACATTACTGTAATGAGATTGACCACTATGAAACTTACCAGGCAATTTTACCTTGACAGAGTCTCCCACCCTTACATCAATGTGTTTGACAGACTTACGAGCATCATACATACTTTTATTTCTCCTTTGAAGATACACATTTTTCTTTATAGCGAAATCCTTCTGATCTTCATAATTGAACTGCTCTGAAACATACTCCCTCACCCAAGGGGGGTAAATCATGGTGTGAGGTATACGTTTTTTGAACAATACAAATGGTGATAAGCCCGTGCTAGAATGAGGTGTAAATCTATAGTCTTCACTTTAGACAATACTGACTTCTCCCAATTTACACCCAAGTGTTTAGCTAACTGAATAGTTTCCTTTAGAGTTCTGTTGAAGCGTTCAACCATTCCATTAGACTCGGGATGGCACAACGCTGTTTTTTTATGAACAATCCCTCCGGACCTTAAAAATTCTCTCATCATTTTAGAAGTGAACTGGACCCCATTGTCTGACAAAATAAATTTTGGATTTCCTTCCTTTGCAAACACAGTAGAAAGAAATGTAATAATAACCATAGACGTTATTTCTGAAGTTATTAACACTTCTGGCCAACGTGATAAACCATCCATCAGTACCACAACATATTTAGAAACACCTCCGCAACAGATAGGCCCCATTATATCAATGCAAACTTCTTCCCAAACTTCCTTTGGAATCTCTTTTAACTCCATGGGTTATGTCCTGACCTTCAAAGACTTGTCTGTCAGTTTGCACTCTACACAGTCTCTGACTTTTCTCTCCAAAACTAAATCCATACCAGGCCACCAATATACACCTCGCATTCTTTCTTTAGTCTTACATATTCCATTATGGCTGGAATGAGCCAGATCAACTAGACGTTCACGAAGTTTATGTGGAGGTATCAACTTGCAACCTCTCAAAACTACTCCATTCTGAACAGAAAATTCGTCCCATACTTTTTTAAATGACAAATTCTTTCCTTCAGAATCTTTCCAACTTTTTCCAGACAACAACAAATCTCTGATCTCTAACAATTCTTTATCCTCACTCAACTCATGCAACCATTCATCTTCAGACATACACCCATCCGTCACACTGCATACTCTGACTTCGTCATCAACCCACCAAGAATCATCTTTCTCTCTCACCTCCAAATTCTCAACTCCAAATCTGGATAAACAATCTGCAGTTTTGTTTTCATACCCCGGAACGTAATTAATAGAGAAATGAAAGTCTTGTAGACCCACAACCCACTTACATATTCTAGATGAAATGTTGTCTAATCAATTTTTTTCAAAAATCTCACGCAAAGGTTTATGATCAGTCTGACATGTGAACTTTCTTCCCCAAAGAAATTGTTTACATTTCTCAATGGCCCAATATATGGCCAATGTTTCCTTCTCAATAGTAGAGTACCTACGTTCAGCGTCCCGCAATCCACGTGAAGCAAAAGCAATTATACATTCTTTTCCATCAATTACTTGTTTAAGAATACAACCTAAACCTTTATCTGATGCGTCAGTTATAACACAGCAGGGCATACTCGGAAGAAAGCTAGTTAAAGATTGAGCAGATGATAAAGCCTGTTTGAGATCCATAAATTCATTTTAACAATCTTCAGTCCAATCAAACATCACATCTTTTCTAAGTAACCTTCTAATGGAGTCAGATCTCCTAGCAAAGTTGGGAATACATCTCGCATAATACTCAGCCACACCAAGAAAAACTTGAATATCTTCTCTCTTCTCAGGTGTAGACAAATTGATTATGGTCTTGACTAAATCATCCTTGGGTTTGACCCCACTACCAGAAATTACATGACCCAGATACGTAATATCGGATCTAAAGAACTTGCATTTATCCCTTTTAAGTGTTATTCCTTTAGTTTCAAAAATCTTCAAAACTGCTCTCACTCTCTCCTTGTGTTGCTCCAAAGTATCTGTAAATATGAGCACATCATCTTGAAAGAACTTCACATTAGCTGTATTTCCCAATATATCAGACATGAGCCTTTGAAAAACAGATGCTGCTGAACAAAGTCCAAAAGGCATCCGGTTAAACTTATACACCCAAAAGGTGTTATGAAAGATGTTAACAATTTGGATTGCTCACATAATTGCACCTGATGGTAGGCAGAACTTAAATCCAAAGTAGTAAAGTACTTTGCATTGCCTAATGACCCCACCATTTCTGTGATATTAGGTAACGGAAATCTGTCCTCAATCACCTCTTTGTTCAGGTTGCGCAAGTCTACACACAACCTGATATCTCCATTCTTTTTTAAAGCTACAACTATGGGCGCACTCCATTGAGCAGCTTCCACATCCTCAATTATTCCTTGAGATTTCAGATTCTGAATCTCAAGCTTAACTTTTTCCCTGAAACTAAAAGGAATGTTCCTAGCCTTACATGCAACAGGTAAAGCACCATTTTTCAACACTATACGATGCTTGTAACCCTTAGTACATCCCACTTTAGAACTACTTCAGCAGTTTTATTCACAAGTGTATATCAAGAAACTCCACCCACACCTGGCACATCAATCTCTCTTCTCCAACTGATCTCTCTAGAATCCTCAAGCATTCCAAGAGATCACATTATGCCAGGGCAGGGGGAGATGGGACATACCATTACAAATACAATAAATAAATAAACAGTAACACATAACTTCTATAGAAACAAATACTACAGTGCCCCCCCTTCTCTTCCCCCTGAGGTGCCTGATTTTTTTCTATCTGATGTCCCAGCAGTGTTCTCTCCATCTTGTTCCGGTATCTGGTGTGGGCCTCGCCCATGCCTTTTGGGCCCAGTGGTCCACGGACTATGATAGTGGAATACCTTGGACTTGTATTCTTGGTGTATATATTTGTTTATAGTGTACATATCTTTATATATGTATATATTTTTGATTACTGTATTTTAATATATTACCATCATTCGACTCATTTTCTTTTGTCCTTGCATTCTTCCAGGGGGGGTTGTGGGGTGTAACTGTAATGTATCATGATGTATTAGTGTGTGTGTTGTCGTGGGTGAGGGTGGGGGTGGGGGGTTTGCATGTTGCATGTGTGTGTCACTGTTTTTTCCCTCCCCCCTCCCCTGTGTCATAGGTGCAGTACTCACCGTGGTCTTCACCGCCGGCGTTCATGCTCCTGGTAGAGGAGCAGGAAGATAAAGGCTGGAAGAATCTGGAGCTCGGGTTCCATGGCGTCCTGGTTCCTCGTGGGGTGTGTAGAGGTGAGCGTTTCCCCTTCCAAGTCCTGTTTCCGACGTGTTTTTGTTTGCGGTGAATCCGCCCCGGAAAAGGTGGTGGATTGGACTGTTGTAATTCTGTGAGCGGTACATTGTCCTCCGCCTGTCTGTTGGCGGTTACCGCCACGGTGTTTGTTTGTACCACCTTGGCGGTCGGAGTGTTAAAGTGGCTGTCTATGTTGGCGGTTTCCGCCACGGTCGTAATTCCATTTTTTTCTGCCTGCCTGGTGGCGGTTTTACCGCCGCTTTAACACCGACAACCAGGGTTGTAATGACCACCATAATCTACATTTTAGTACCGATACCAGGGCATTGACCAGCACTCTGCATGGAAAAATGTGTATGTGTGTCAAAATGTATCTATTTGGCGCAGGCATAAATCTACTACAAAACGCAGGCAATGTTGTGTCAGGATAGAATATGTGGACTGATAAAACCACATGTGTATGTTGACTTACTACTGCTTGTTAACTGTAGGAGGCCTCCTAAAGTGGGTAATTAAATGAATGTGAGTTGGTGTATTGTTATAGACATGGAGCATCTGATCAATGTGCCTAGCCACATGTTGGGGACCTGGATTGGAATAGCTTTCAGTTTAGCGGTCAACGATTATGCAAGAAGCATGGCGATTCAATGCAATACAAAATGCAAGGATAATTCTGCACACCACTTTCGGGAAGAATAAGATACCCAATTTGTGATCCTGACATCTGAAGTAACACCACAGGAAACCAAAAGTCGATGCGATGATGCATCTTGTTTGAGTGTATATGCTCTGTTGAACATGAAAGGGAGTGCAACATATGCACAATCATCTACATGCAGAAGTGTTTTGAGGACAGACCATCCATCATGGAGGAACTGATCAGTCATTCAGGCTGTCAGATATCCATCTGCCTTATTTAGGGTTTCCATGATGGACTGCCATTCAACCTCAGTCCTCCATAGTTGGTCCTTTATCCACTGTTGACAGTGAGCACTCCATCAACATTGGCGTGGCGGATACCTGTCTGCCATATTTTGAATTGTCTGCTGTCAGAGTGGGACAGAGGGACTCTCTCAGCGAAGGACAGCAATGGTGGACCAGTGGTTCCGATTGCTGATGTCAGCAAACATCTGCTCAAAATATGCTAAACAAAAACCCCTGCAGTTTATACTACAAAAGATACTCATCTAAAACTCGTCTAACCATACAAAACATTCACTGCTCGCAACAAGAAGTACAAGAAGCAGACCTACATCTTCTTTCTTTGGACAGTGTCTGGACGAGGTCAACCCATGTTGTCTTAAAATGATTTATCTGTCTAGGTGAATGAGATAAATATGGTTGAGCTACAGTTATTTTGAGCACTGGTGCAGACAACAACCATGAGCCAGATAAGGGAAATGTAGATCAGACTCACAGATAAGGTGATTGGTATCTCCTGCACCAAACACTCACAGTGGAACATCACTAAGCAGTGATATAGAAATGATCTGCCTGGGAGAGGCTGTTTCCTTTCTTCCGGGGCACACCAAAACACCCAGACAACTGTTGGTGGTTCTCCCAGGCCTCTCAACCTCATGCCTTAGAAGAAAAAGCTGTTGACCATTCTCCACACTGGAGGCATCATGGAAATTCCAGGAGGAGTGCAGACTCCTAATTAATAACTAATTTACTCTTTTTGCACTCTCACAGCCTTAAACCCTAACATAAACCTATGTACTAATGACAACCTATTCGCACAAGTATGCTAAACGATGTTTGTCATAACTGCATTCTCTATGTAGTCATAATCTCATATAAGATCACTCTGGCACAACATTCTCATTAACAAATCCCAGGAAACAATATCAAACAGGAGCTATCTTACACATCGGTTAAGTTACTTATAACTATGTAAGATCTGACTACTCTTATAAGTTTCTCATAACAGATACTATCTTTCTTGATCTCATTCGATATAAAACATACATTTTAGTAGTAGCAGTTTGAACGGATAAATATATGCCACCAGGGCTACTATAGTTTTGATTTTGGAAACCAAATATCAGAGTGTTCTCAGATTTAATTTTTTTCATCTTTTTCATCATTATTATACAGACACACATTTTGTTTACACCTCAAATCTAAAGATTAGATTAGTGGAGTCGGTTGGAAGTTAAGCAATTTGGTCTAATATGTAACACTCTACTTTTACATATATCATCATCAAACATAACAGTGAGTCAGAGGAGTCCTGGAAAAGTGGAAGGACTACTAATTTTTATTCAAGCAACAAACACACATCCATCCATGCCTTCAGGGTTTAATCTACATAGAAGTTGAAATAGAATGATATATTTAAAAGTCAAATGTACTGCAAAGTGGCCTGTCAGTGCAGACCACAGTGTTTCAGCTGAATCACTCAAGTCTCACTTTCTTTTGGAAAAATGCTGTCATGCATAGTATGTAGGACAAGAGATATAGCACTGCATCTCCACTCCTAGGTAATAGACCAAATCTTCAAAAGAGGGTTGGTTGAGTGACATGGAATCCGCTGAAACAGATGCCTTTGAATAACACCTGCACATTGTATTATAAATATGTTTTAATGATAACAACTATGTAATATAAGATTGTCCTATAATTCAAAATATCACATTGTGAAGATTAATTATTTAAATGGTCTGCACCTTCAATTTTTACATATTGTGCCCTATATCCCCACTAACCTCCATAAAAAGGCTAGGATTGTTCTACACTTAAAATATTGAGGGCCTCATTTACGAGGCATGTGGGGCAGGTAAGCACAGCAAGTGCCTTGCTGCTCTGCCCTGCACCACTGGGGAAGGACAGAAATGCAGTTAGATACAGTGCATTTCTGTCCTCTCCACCTGCGCTGGCTCACAAATTGCTGCACCATGGTGCAAGGATGTCTGCATTGTGGGGATGATTGTTTTTGTGCAGGAGGTCACACCTTCCTGCACAAAAACAATCACAAGAGGTTTTTTCCTCTTCCTATGTGTGCTGCAGGATGCAGCACACATAGAAAGAGGACAAAATGGGGAGAAATAAAGCTATTATGTCATTCTTATGCCACCCCTGAGGTGGCGTAGGAACCTCACACATTCCCAGACTTGTAAATCTGGGAATGCATCAGATTCCTTTCGGTTCCATGGGTGTTGCGTGGGTGCACCCCAAGCAGCACCTATGAAATGCCCCTTTCATGCAGTGTTGTGCGTGAAAAGAGTCCATATTTACAAGGCCATGATAATCCACGCAAGGTAGCTTTTCCGTGACCGGAGCCTAAAAATAATTATGCTTCGGTGGCGCAGGGTGTCACTAAGGCCTCGTAAATGAGGCCCTGAGTGTTTGAGAAACTCTACTTCTGAAAATGTTGCTAAAGAAGAGTTCAATGGACAATGGAACAAGAGGGTCAAACAATCCTAAGTTTGAGAGGTCATACACATTATCACAGCCCTGAACTGTGAAACCTCAATTCATTTCACTTCACTTTGTATCCATCTCTCTCGACATTTTGCAGATTAATTCAATTGGTTCAGTTGTGTAAAAATGCATTGCCGTTATAAACATTAATAAAGGACAACTATTTTAGAGTTAATATAGTGAATGACCAAAATATCAGATTAAAAATATCGTTGAAATAAATATTATGTAAAAAATATTGTGACTACCAAAATATCATGGAACAGAATACCTAAGGTAAAATATTGTTGATTTTGGTATATTATACTGTAGTTACGAATAGTTTTCAATTAAATACCTTTAATATACTGTAGTTGTAATATATTTTTTAAAATTAATTTTAAATATTAGTATAATAATTTTAACTGCTATTATTGTTAGTATAATTGATCTTAATTTTTGAAAATATAGGCCCAGATTACGAGTTTGGTGGACGGGAACACCCATCTGCCAAACTCCTGACAGTTTGGCTGCCACTATAATGGCGACCTTACTGCCGGCCTCATTATGACTTTCCCGCTGGGCTGACTGCCAGAAACCAAGGCTTCCGCTGGTCAGCCCGGTGAGAAAATGGTGGCAACATTGTCGTTGGTTTGTAATAGATGCCAGCGGCAATGCTGCTCCCGCAGGGGGTACCAACATCCTCAAAATGCGCACTGTCTGCTGTACGAGGGTGCTGGGTAGGGGGACCCCTGCACTGTCCATGCCTTGCCATGAGCAGCGCAGTGGCCCCCCTGTGGCCCCCTGCACCTGCTATCTGCCAGCCTTTTCATGGCGGTGAAACCACCATGAAAAGGCAAGCGGAGAACCAGGTTGTAACTACCCTCCTAATGCGTACTGGCAGTACAGCAGCAATTTAACTAGTAATTTATAATATTTATAATGTAATAGCAAGTTGTTGAGTTTGTATGAAGGTA
The DNA here is from genome assembly GCF_031143425.1 of Pleurodeles waltl. NCBI lineage: Eukaryota > Metazoa > Chordata > Amphibia > Caudata > Salamandridae > Pleurodeles > Pleurodeles waltl. Next base: position 1,657,163,617 of record NC_090444.1, on the reverse strand, counting down.
AGGTGGGAAGTTAATGAAATTATACTTAATTGAATTTATTGCTGATTATAAATTATGCAAATTGTTAATTGTTTAATTGCTATTTTGTTTTATTTCAATTTGTTAATTGTAATTTTTAATTACATGTTAATAATTTAGATTTTAGTAGCAAGCTGCTGGGTTTGTAAGGTAACAAGGTGAGAGGTTAATTAAATTACAATTAATTTAATTTAATTGTTCATAATGTTTTATTGTAAATTAACTACTTAATTGATTGATAATGTTTAAATTATGTTTAAATTACATAATTATTTTATTGTTATTTTATTTATTTAAATGTAATTTGTAAATTATAGTCTCTATTTAAATTTTATACTTTTGTTAGTTAATTATATTCCACTATGAGGCAAGGTGGATATCGGTAGGTCAAGGTGACCACAGACTCATCAATTCTGCTGGACATGGTGTCTATTTTGTGGGGATGCTCTTCAGATGGACGCAGGGGATGCAGGGGATAGCATGTTCCGAAACAGGTATTGAACAAGTCACATAAACATGCAATGAATTTTGATTGCTACAATGTGTTTATCAGCTGCCTTGTTGTATTTTAGGTTGGTGGGTGTTATACATAATATGTTTAAATTATATATGTAGCTTATGTATGGTGTAAAAGGATTTGCATATACTGAAAAACAATACTTTATGGTATTAAAAATACATGACAGGAGGAACAGCTGGGCCAGTTTATATTATTTATACGGGCCCAGAATGAACTCATGGGACCCACAATGATCTACAGGAGCATCACTTAAGTATGCACACTTCACATTCTGGAGTGGTGCAGATGGCTTTAAAGCATTGCCTGCAACAGTGTCTGAGTTAGCGGCCACTGTTTGTGGCCAAGCACCATCTACTGCCAGCTTTGCCACAGCAACATTTGCAGTTGACAGCTCTATAGAAAGTGGGACACTTGCACACAAAGCCACCTGTCACCACCCGACATTTGTTGACATAGGCCACTTCAGATGCCTTTGTTAGGGGTCGCTCCTCTGGCCTAGTTGAGGACAACTTCCAAGAATCTGTTTTGCGTGAGGCAAAAAGTGTGTGACGGGTCGGACCAATCCGACCCGCACACAATCACGACTGGTGCTGCCACTGCCTGGGATGACCCGGAAGTAAACCAGAGGTCAACCCTTCCTATTGGTTCAGGACTTTATCCGCGGGACCCGGGGGAATTAAAAGGCCGGGTCGGGGAGTTAGAGGAGAGCGTGGATAGACGGAGAGGAAACCTTCAGGAGGCGTCAGAGGATCCAACCCGAAGGCTCGTGAGGACCCAGGGGACGAGGAGACTTCGAGGACCGTCGGGAAACCCCGAGAACAGAGCCCGACCGGAACGAGGAATCATCACGGTCCCAACCCGGGACGAAGACCGCCGGCCCCGGGAAGCAGAACTAAAAATGACTCTTTATCTCGACAAAGACCCTACCGTATCCCAGAAGCAAAAAAAGACCTAATAGAACAAGAGGTCCAAACAATGCTGAAAGCTGGAATCATAGAACCCTCCAGCAGCCCCTGGTGTACTCCGGTAGTATTGGTTCCAAAACCGGATGGGAGTACTCAGTTTTGCGTGGATTATAGGCGGGTCAATGAACTGACTTATTTTGATGCCTACCCCATGCCCCGCATTGATGAACTTCTGGAAAAATTGGGACAAGCCAGGTTCATGTCCACCCTGGATCTCACAAAGGGATATTGGCAGATCCCCTTGAGAGCAGCCGATAAGGAAAAGGCCACCTTTGCGGCCCCATCCGGTTTATACCAATTTACTGTTCTCCCCTTTGGGTTGCATGGGGCCCCCACCACCTTTCAAAGACTCATGGATAAGGTACTGCGTCCCCATCAGCCATATGCAGCTGCGTATCTAGATGATATAGTGATATACAGCAAGTCATGGACAGATCATCTAGAACACTTGGGGGCGATCTTACAGGCACTAAGGGAAGCCCATTTAACAGCTAACCCTGAGAAATGTAAGTTAGGGTTTACGAATATCAGGTATTTAGGCTATGTATTGGGGGATGGAATGGTTCGTCCCCAGATAGAAAAAGTAGACGCTTTCCAACAGATACCCTTACCAAAGTCAAAGAAGGACGTATGTGCTTTCCTCGGTCTTGTTGGGTACTACCGGCGGTTTATTCCGCAATTTTTGACAGTAGCAGAACCTCTCACCAACTTACTAAAAAATTCTACTCCCAAAACCTTCCCCTCGCTTCCTGAAGCTGCCCGCCACAGTTTTGACCGTCTGAAACACGCCCTATCCACCATCCCTGTGTTATGCTGTCCGGATTTCCAAAAACCTTTTTTCCCCTACAAACGGATGCATCTGATGTAGGACTTGGGGCGGTGTTATCTCAAACTCAGACGGATGGGTCCATCCACCCTCTACTGTATATTAGTAGGAAGCTGCTCCCGAGAGAGACACACTACCCCACCATTGAGAAAGAATGTTTGGCTATTAAATGGGCTATTGAGGCATTGCGCTATTATCTCAGTGGGCGAACCTTTACACTTCTTACGGACCATGCACCTCTCACCTGGCTTTCTCGCAACAAAGACTCGAACGTCCATGTTCTAAGGTAGTTTCTCTCTTTACAACCCTTCTCCTTCCAGATTCTACCCTCTCCGGGCCGCCACATGTTGAATGCTGATTACTTATCCCGCTACCCTACTCCGGAGCGTCATCGGCAGCCGCTCTCTAGGGGGAGTGTCTGTGACGGGTCGGACCAATCCGACCCGCACACAATCACGACTAGTGCTGCCACTGCCTGGAATGACCCATAAGTAAACCCAAGGTCACCCCTTCCTATTGGTTCAGGACTCTATCCGCGGAACCCGGGGGAATTAAAAGGCCGGGTCGCGGAGTTAGAGGAGAGCGTGGATGGTCGGAGAGGAAACCTTCAGGAGGCGTCAGAAGATCCAACCCAAAGGCTCGTGAGGACCCAGGGGACGAGGAGACTTCGGGGACCATCGGGAAACCCCGAGAACAGAGCCCGACCGGAACGAGGAATCATCGCGGTCCCAACCTGGGACGAAGACCGCCGGCTCCGGGAAGCAGACTCTTAGGACACGCCACGCTTCAGGAGAAGCGTGGCCAAGCCAGGTACGGGGCTGGGGATGGGTAGGATTAGGGAGGACGGGAGGGTGGATATACACAACTATATAGCACTGGCAGGGACACCGGGGCAGGAGGTACATTGAGAAAGAGGTGGGAGGGCGAGAACTGGGAGCACTGCGAGCACAAAAATAGGTGACCACTAGGAAGGAAACAGGGTTCAGATATCGGCAGAAAGACGAAAAAAAAAACCATTTATAAAGAAGAAGACTCAAAAGAATAAGGAAAAGAGAGAGAGAAAAGAGCATACAGGATAAGAAAGAGAGAGGAAACGGCCAGAATCAAACTCAAACAGATAGATCTGAGTACAGACAGAAGACAGGATCAGAAAGGAAAGAGCAGAAACCAGGGATAAGGAAGAGAGAGAGACAGAGCGAGTAAGAGAAGAGAAGAAAAGAGCGGAAGACAGGAAAAGAAAAGGAAAGAGCAGAAATAAAGGGCCAGGAAAAAGAGAGAGAGAGAGAGAGAAGAAAGAAAAAGAGCGATATACTCAATCACTTACCGTGCCTATTCTTCTTCTGTCCCCACATGCTTCCCGAGAGGCCTATGGAGAAAACAGAAAGAAGAAGATGAGATTAGTCCACCAAGACTGGAGGAGACATCTGAAACCAACTACCACAGACTGACTCACCATATAGTGCTCTGTAAAACAAAATAAACTCTACTTACCTATAGACTCAACTAGTCCTGTGTGCTTGATATCGGCCAACCTACGACAAAGTGATTTTGTAATGTGAGAGTCTAAACTATTCACCTTATTCACCTTGTGTTTACACATTTCCAGTCCACTCATGGACTGTTGTCTGGAAAAATACCCTAAGAAATTGTTAGCTTATCTTTAATTCCTCATCCAAATACAAGGGATTTGATTTTCAGAGAATTTCAAATGTGAGTTTGTGTTTTATTATGTAAATTAATATGCTTCTTGTTACCTACTTACTCTCATAAACTGAATTAAAGGTTGCATTGGTGTACAGACAACCTGAGAAATTACAAATACTTTCCAAACATTTATTACATATACACAATACACATTTCTACATAACACAAATTTTAAGTTACTGTTATCTCAGTATGCCTAACTGCATATATAGTGGTTTATTATATGTTTAGTTTAATAGAAAACTTTTATACATCAAAAAAACCAAGCAAGGAAAAAGAGTAAGACAACAATGTGTACACACACACTTGCTTTTAAAGAAACCATGCAGACAAGCCAAATACAGAATAAAACAGGTATTACATTATATCTTAAAACATAAAGTCAAACTTTTACAATGCAATGTATATAATGAATCCACCTGTCATGAAGGTATAAAGTCAGTGTTACATATTGTTAGCAACTGTTCCTCCAAATATATTAGCTATACAAATGGGAGTTTCCAGCCACACATTGGGCTGCCCTCATGTTTTATACAGATATTATGCTCCGTCGCAGTCAAAAACCTCCACAAATCTATACAGATATGCTACAGTTGACTTCATCAAGTCCAAGTTCTAGACTTTGACACCCAGTGAACATGTGCCAGGGACCTTAAGTGCAACTCAGGTACATTCAGACTCACTCCATGGCTGAGAGGAAGTTCTAAAAGAGTCTACCAATGGTCAGGCAACTTGCGCTGCAGATCACTCCATAACTAGTATTTGTGAAGTGCAAAATTCCAAAGTACACACCTTAGACTTGATAGTGCTCCACAAGATGACAGGTTGACGTGACATAGAAAGGATTAAGCAGACATATTAATATGTGTGTGACTAAATTTTAAAATTATGTAACTATTTTCTGATAATCAAATCTTTAGAGCCTCATATAGCATGTCCATTATTATATATATGAGAGATTTTGGCGAAACGGTTTTGTACTAGCAAAACATAGTTAAAACAAATACACATTGAAAACAATGAAAATACATCTGAAAAGCGATTAGTGGATGAGTAGCATCGAATATAAAAAAGAATCTGTCCATAAGGCAATAAACAAAATTACATTTTCCCTAAAGGTCCTTAAAATCAGGTATAAGTGTTTTAATGTATTCATGCCTGAGGTCACTGCATTCACCCTCATCACTTTCAACTTGCTGATGCATCTCACCAACATCACCCTAGGGCTCCCACTGGTAATCATCATCAGTGATGAAGTGTATATTTCTTTTCAGGGAATGTTGTAAAGCATACAACTTTGCACAATTTTGCAGACCTTTCCAGTAGGATAGAGGAAGGCCTCTCCAATCTTGTCCAGAAGGCGTTCAGAGGCCCAAAAGCATTCTCCACAGGATCCCTTGTTCGCACATGGGCCACACTGAACTGGAATTCCCCTGGAATTGTTAGTTTTCTCATTGATATTAGAAGCCACATACAAATAGGATATAAGCTGAGTCCCCTGAAACATATAGGCCCTCATTATGACATTGGCGGTAAGCCCTGCTTACCGCCATGCCGACTGCCGCCAACATACCGTGACAGCGGCGGTATACTGCTACCCATATTATGACCCACACATAGCAATCCGACACTATACGGACACAAACACAAGTCTGCCAGCCCAAAGATTCAGTGATAAAATGGAGGTAGCAAAACCCACACCGTTACGCCAACAGAACTACGCCCACAGCATTATGACCCATGAATCACCGCGGCAGACATTCAACCGCAGTAAACCATTGGCAGCACATACCGCCGCGCTCAAAATACACATACTGATACAAAACAACACCACATTGGACAATTCAAACTACACACCTGATACTCATACACACACCACACCCACACCACTATAAAACACACACCCACACTATCCACATCTCTTTATGACTCAATGAAATTGACAATTGAGAGAGAGACACATCGAGAGCACCCACAGAACCAGAGCCATAGAACACCATCACCCATATACCATCAACGCACCTCACAGCACACACCCCCAACACATCACCCCACACAGCCTCACACACATCACACACATTACACCCATGGTACCACAAAGACACCCCAGGTTCTCAGAGGAGGAGCTAAGGGTCATGGTGGAGGAAATCATCCGGGTAGAGCCACAACTATTCAGATCACAGGTGCAGCAGACATCCTTGCAAAGAAGATGGAGCTATGGTGGAGAAACATGGACAGGGTCAACGCCGTGGGACAGCACCCAAGAACAAGGGATGATGTCAGGAAGAGGTGGAACAACCTATGGGGGAAGGTGCGTTCCGTGGTAGCAAGACACCAGATAGCAGTACAGAGGACTGGCGGTGGACCCCTACCTCCTCCACCACAACTAACAACATGGGAGGAGCAAGTCCTGGTAATCACGCATCCTGAGGGTCTGGCAGGAGTAGCAGGAGGACTGCACTCTGGTAAGTCAACTCTTTATTACTATCACCCCCCCTACCTGCATGCCATCACATATCCCCACCCCTACCCTCACCCCCCATCACTCCACCACCTCATATATAATCCACCATCACAACCCACCCATCCCAATCCCAAGCCCTGCATGCACCACCAATGCATGGACACCACTCACAGCCCTGCATGGAAACCCATCACCACAGCATGCACACTAGAGAGAATCACCTAGCCCACAAAATAACTACTCACACATGGCAAAGCTGACAGGGCACTCACAACCATAGAGGCCAACACACCCATGCACAAGATGTTACACTCAGAAACAATAACACTGCATTTACAGGAGGTGCCAGCAACATCCAGTCCCCCCACAGAAGAGGCCCACAGTGATGACAGCAGCTCTGCTTGCCTGGATCAGGATGACCAACCTGGCCCATAAGGGACCTCCGGACAGTCGGTTACCCAGCCACAGTCCCATACCACCACAGAGCCTCCCCACTTAGGAAACACCAGCACAGCACCCACCCAGTGGGCCCGTCCCTCTGTCCCCAGGACACGTCAATCAGCAGTGTGTCCACCACTACAGGAACCCCAGGCAACCCCACAAACACAGGACGATCAGGGACCTGGGGTCAGTGGCAGTGGGCACACGGTTCAGGGGACAGAGGCACAGGACAACAGAGAAGCTAGGAGGACTGCTATGTGACAGAGGGATGACAGGCCCAGGTAACCGACTCTCCACGAGGCACTCACCAACATCCTGGGAGCATACCACCATTCCCAGGAGACGATGGGCCAGATACTGGACAAAATGCAGGAGAACCAGCGGCTGCAAGAGGGACAGTACCTGGGGATCAGGGAGGACCTGAGGGACATCCACACCACCCTGGTCACCATTGCAGGGGTGCTGGCAGACATGGTCAACACCATGAAGGAGGCAGTGGCACACCAACGGGCCCCTGACACTAGCCAAAATGATGAACAGCCTTCCACCTCCACTGATGCTAGTGGACAGGAGGCCCCGCTACAGGAACAACAGGCCACCAGCACCCCTCCCCCTGCAGAAGGAGAATCACCCTGCAAACGGTCCCTGCGATCCAGGCAGAAGCCAGAGAACATTGCCAAGACCCCTGTCAGGAAATTAGACTCTCCTGAATGTCACCCTTGTGTCCCACTCTGTCACCCTGTCCACCTTGAACTGCCATTGCTCCACTTCCTATGCCCCCTTGGACAATGCCCCTGTGATACAAAGAGACAGGACTCTATCCTGGACTCTCCTCACCATCACCCAAGCCCACTGCACATCCCCATTAAATTCTCAGCAATTAAATAAACACCCTTTGAAAAAATACAAGTATGTAGTATGTCAAATGATTTAAGTATGTATTCCTTTAACAATCTGTAGACATTGCAAGTAGACTGTACAGTAATGTATACATAGGTATGACCTGTATTGTGCTGCAGTCAATACACCAGGTGCCAGAGTAGGGCACAAATATCTGTGAATAGACATGTCAAAGGGTACAGTAAGTGGCCATAGTAGTTGGAACAGCAGCCTCCCAGTGACAATTTACAACACAAAACTGCAATGGAAGGTGAAGTTACAGTGTCTTACCTGTGTGTCACTGGAAGTATTGTCGACTTATAGATGTTCTGTTGTCCACATCCTCTGCCTCCTCTTCATCACTGTCCACAGGCTTCTCTGCTGCCACACGCCCATCTCCTCATCCTCCTGCAGAAAAGGCACCTGGAGTCTCAAGGCAAGGTTGTGCAACATGCAACATGCCACAATGATCTGGCACACGTTTTTGGGTGAGTAGCACAGGGATCCACCTGTTAGATGGAGGCACCAAAACCTGGCCTTCAGGAGGCCAAAGGTTTGCTAATTAATTTGTCTTGTTCACCCATCATTGTAACGTTCCTCTGTCCTGGTCCTGGGATTCCTCACTGAGGTTAGTAGCCATGAGAGGTTGGGGTAACCAGAGTCACCTGTAAATATTGAGGGATACCTGTTAGCCACACACTCACCCTTAGGCCCAACCCCACACGCATATACCAACATACACTGGGTGGGGACCATGGGCTCACCTATTAGCCACACCCTATGCCTCTGGAGTTGAGCCATCACATATGGGATGCTGCTATTTCTCAGGATATAGGCATCATGCACAGATCGAGGAATACTTTGCATTCACATGGGAGATATACTCGTCCGCCAGTTACACTATCGGCACATTCATGGAGTGAAAGCTCTTTCAATTTCCGAACACCTGTTCATTTCTCCGGGGGCGACAAAGACATTATGGGGGTCATTCCGACCCCGGCGGGCGGCGGAAGCCGCCCGCCTGGCGGGAACCGCCAGAAGACTGAACCGCGGCGGTCATTCTGACTTTCCCGCTGGGCCGGCGGGCGACCGCCAGAAGGCCGCCCGCCGGCCCAGCGGGAAATCCCCTTCAACAATGAAGCCGGCTTCGAATGGAGCCGGCGGAGTTGAAGGGGTGCGACGGGTGCAGTGGCACCCGTCGCGATTTTCAGTGTCTGCTACGCAGACACTGAAAATCATTATGGGGCCCTGTTAGGGGGCCCCTGCACTCGTTCCCGCCATCCTGTTCCTGGCGGTTTTTACCGCCAGGACCAGGATGGCGGGAAGGGGGTCGGAATCCCCATGGCGGTGCTGCGAGCAGCGCCGCCATGGAGGATTCTTTGGGGCAGGGGTAAACCGGCGGGAAAACGCCGGTTGCCCTTTTCTGACCGCGGCTTTACTGCCGCGGTCAGAATTGTCCATGAAGCACCGCCAGCCTGTTGGCGGTGCTTCCGCGGCACTCTGCCCTGGCGGTTTTCAACCGCCAGGGTCAGAATGACCGCCTATGTGTACCCCAACAATGTTGGTGAAATGTCCCATTGCGTAGAAGTCAGCTTTCACTGTGTCCAAATCCTCCACCTGGGAGAAAACAATGTAGCTGCCCATGTGTTTCATCAGGGCAGACAACACACTGGTCGGCACGTTTGAGAACATTGGCTGGGACATTCCTGCTGCCATGGCCACTGTCACTTGGAAGGAGCCACTTGCCCAGAAATGGAGCACAGATAGGACTTGCACAAGAAGGGGGATCCCAGTGGACTGATGGATAGCTGAGATCAGGTCTGGCTCCAATTGGGCACACAGCTCTTGGATTGTGGCCCTATCAAGTCTGTAGGTGAGGATAATTTTCCTGTCCTCCATTGTTGCCAAGTCCACCAGGGGCCTGTACCCGGGGGGATGTCTCCATCTCCTATTCATCCTTAGCGGTTGTACTCTAGGGGACAAAACAATGAGCATCTGGTCAGTTTTCAACATTTCCTCAAAGTACAATGCATTGCATGTTGTGACAAAAACAGTGTTTATGTTTAGTCCCAAAATGTGCATGTGTCGGCTGTGACGCAGTCAGGTGCCATGGCCTGCCCCTTCCTGAAATGGCGGACGCCTGTCCTGTGTGGTGGGACAAGTGAAAATGAGGTAATGCTGCTGACGTTGTGCGCCGTTACGGGAGGCGGTTGAGTACCGCCGTGCAACTCCTCATTGGTTATCATTGGGCCCTATGGGTTACAGTAGCCAATGGTGATATACGCTGGCAGTGACGGTATGCTCCGCCGCGGACGTGACCGCCATTTTCTATCTGTTCACTCACTTGCTACCTGACCTTCAACAGGAGAGGATCTACACGGCAAGTGCTGCTGTGATCTGTGTCTGGAAGCGACCGTGGCTCGAGTCACCTGGGAAAGGGCACCTGCCTTCACCGCTGCAGAGATGGAGAAACTGGTGGATGGGGTCCTACCCCAGTACCGATTGCTTTATGGGCCTCCAGACCAACAGGTGAGTACACTGTAGGCAGGAAGCATGGGGCATGAATGCATGGTGTGATGTGTGTGAAGGCCTCGTATAAGGGGGGGTGTTAGAGGGGTCCTGGGCAGCGTGCAGCATGTATGATGGGCAATGTATGTGCGTAAGGGGATGGGAGCGATATTGTGGTCCATGGGTGTAACAGGCCGGATGGTATGGCAGCCATTTTCCCTGTCCCCAGCTTCCCCCTCCAACTTCCTCTACCCAGTCCCATTCCCCTGAACCCCAACCTATCCCAAGCACACAATCAGACCGGCATGCATCCAAGACAACACACAGGAGTGGCTCAGGCAAACACAAGCACCACACATCATCACACAGGCACTCACACAAACACCATTTCGAAGCAGACACACCAACATCCACTGCCTCCACTGTGTCCCCTTCCTCCTCCTCGTCCACCTCCCTCCCAGTAGCGTCTCCACTCACACCTGCATGCAGGACATCCTCATCCACTACCACCATCAAGCCCATCAGTACACACCCCTCACTGGCAGTCACCCCCCTCACATCCATGCACGCAATGGTTAGAGCGGCAGACCCTGAAGCAGAGATCTGGCTCAAGACCAGGGTTCAAGTCCCGCTTCGGCAGGTCTTGGGCTCAATTCCCCTTGACCAGATAATTCTCGCCTCGGTGCCTAATCTAATTCATGGGTCCCACTCTGCAACTCTGGGCAATAGCTTGCTTAATCTCCACAACGGCCCCAACAGCGCTTGGATGCCTGGCTTCACCCTGGGGGTGCTCAGGAGTGGGCGCCTCACAGGGAAAAGCCAGGAGGGGTTCCATAGCGGTATGAGTACAGCGCCTTGAGACCCTAACGGGTGAGTAGTGCGCTATACAAGTGCTAATTTACATTTACATTTACACGTCCCCTGTGTTCTCTCCCACTGTGTCTGTGCCCCCTCCTCCCAAAGTACACAAATGCAAGCACTCAGACACCCAACAGCCATCCACCTCACAACAGCACACAGCCCATGCACCTGCACCCAAACACAGCAGACAGACACCTCCTACAACCACTCCCTCCTCCACTCCCAAACCTTCACCCTCCTTCCGCACCAGTGTCCCTAAGAAGCTTTTCCTCTCCACCCTTGACCTCTTCCCTACCTCTCCCCCGTCCTTCACTCTGGGCCAGGGTGGCCAGAACCCATGCCAGTACCTCAGCCACCCAGTCCAAGGCCACTGTAGTTCCGGCAGCTACTTCAGGTGTGAGAGGCTCTAAGGAGACACCCATCAGCAGTGGCAGTGTGCCTGCACCAGCTGCCAAGGGCAAGGCCAAGGAACAACCACCAGCTGCCAAGGGCCAGGATGCACCACCAGCTGCCAAGGGCAAGGATGCACCACCAGCTACCAAGGGCAAGAAGGCACCACCAGCTGCCAAGGGCAAGGAGGCACCACCAGCTGCCAAGGGCAAGGATGCACCACCAGCTGCCAAGGGCAAGAAGGCACCACCAGCTGCCAAGGGCAAGGAGGCACCATCAGCTGCCAATGGCAAGGGCAAAGGGCCTGCCCCTGCAGGTAGGAGGGACAGGAGGCCTGGTGCTGTGACAGGATCTGAGCCCCCACCACTAACCATGCCACTCCAAGACTTCAGGGGAAGGGCTGGAGCCTCCCCCCACCACTGGCAGCACCGTCACCAGCACCGCCACTGGCACTGCCACCAGCACTATTGGCAGCAGCAGGAGCCCCAGTGGGCAGCCGTCTGAGGCTGCAGGGGAAGGGCTGGAGCCTCCCCCACCACTGGCAGCATCGACATCAGCACCACTATCAGCACCGCCACCGGCACTGCCACCAGCACCCCTGGCAGTAGCAGCAGCCCCAGTGGGCAGCCGTCCGAGGCTGCAGGGCAAGGGCTGGAGCCTCCCCACACCACTGGCAGCACCAACACCAGCACTGCCACTGGCAGCGCCACCAGCACCACTGGCAGCAGCCCCAGTGGGCAGCCGTCCGAGGCTGCAGGGGAAGGGCTGGAGTCTCCCCCCACCGCTGACAGCACCAACACCAGCACCAGCGCTGCCACCACTGTGCAGACGTTGCCACCGGCGGATGGACTGTAGTCCTGCCTCCATGGAGTGTAATGCATCCTGCCCACAGCAAATCTTGTGGATCTGACACCCAGGTGAGACACTGTGACCTTGCACTCCCCATGTGCTGCATCACAGGGCACAAATTCCCCTCCAGAGCCAGTAGAACAAGGCATCCACTCACCCCCTCCTTGCCAGGATGAAGCACACTGGGCACAAAGCCCCCTCCAGAACCAGTGGATATATGCATCCACCCACTAGAGAGACTGTGGTCTTGCATTCCCCAGGACCAGGCAGTGGGCAAACCACCCACTTGAGAGTCTGTGGCCTTGCACTCCCCAGGAACAAGCAGTGGGCAAACCACCCACTAGAGAGACTGTGGCCTTGCTCTCCCCAGGACCAAGCAGTGGGCAAACCACCCACTTGAGAGACTGTGGCCTTGCACTCCCCAGGACCAGGCAGTGAGCAAACCACCCACTTGAGAGACTGTAGCCTTGCGCTCCCAGGGACATCGCAGAGGGCATGTAGCCCCCTCCAGGAGCAGTGGCGTTGTACCATCTTCCGGCTGAGGTGCCCCCCCCTTCCCATTCCCCTTTCAGTGCCTGTGTATTTTTGTCCTGATGCCCCAGCAGTGTTCTCTCTCTGTATTGAGGCAGGAGTCAAGTGGGGCCTTGGTCTATGTGATATGGCACTGTGGCCCACGGGCAATATGGACTGGGCAGTGTCCCTTCATTTATATATCTGTAAATACTGTTTTGATTTTTGAGGACATATTTCTACTATTGTATCTTATAACACTCACTTTCTTCAAATTATTTTGTCATTGCATTATTCCTGAGGGGTAGGAGGTGAATATGTAATGTTACTGCATCTGTTTGTGTGAATGGTGTTGGTGGTGGGGATGTTGCGTGTGTGTCACTCTCTTTTTCCTTCCACCTCCCCTGTGTGCTAGGCGGCAGTACTCACCGTGATTGTTGTCACCGGCGTTGGTATTCCTGGTGCAAGATGAGGTAGACCAGCATGGGGCACACCTGCAGTTCAGGCTCCATGGCGCTGTGGTTCTTCCTTGAGCCTCCAGAGGTGAGTCCTTTGCCTTCTGTGTACTGTTTCCACTGTGCTTTTGATGGTGCTGGTACCGCCCCAGAAAAGGTGGCGGATAGGCCTGTTATAATATTGTGGGCGGTACATTGTCTTCTGCCTGGCTGTTGGCAGTTACCGCAGCGGTGATTGTTGTTATCGCCGTGGCGGTGGGTGTGTTAAAGTGGCTGTATGTGTTGGCAGTTTCGTCCATGGCCATAATTCTATTTTTTTTACCGCAAGCCTGTTGGCGGTATTACCGACGCTTTATCACCGACCGCCAGGGTTGTAATGAGGGCCATAATCACAAAAGCAAACGTAAGTAAAATTATGTTTGGAAGGCCACAACTTTCTGTCAAGATATCACATTAACACAATTTGTACACTCACCAGCAAGCCAGGTCCTCTTTGGTGCAAGGTGTGCCTTGTAGCATGGATCCATTGTGTAGGACTAGTGAATCATAGGCAGACCTAGGATATAGGACTCTCGTACTGATGCTGTAGAGATCTGTTATGAGAACTTTACCACAAGTGAGTCATTATCACAACAATTTCAATTCAAACTTTTGCGGGACATAATATTTCAGGCTGCCACCCCACATATTATGAAAAATATGGCAGTATTATGTTTTTCTGCAACTGGCTCCTTCCAGTACACATTTATGGATTCCAATGGGATTTTGCAGCCAACTTTATTTAGCTGTCCTTAGCCAGTTTCTGGATGTTATGTTAGATGTATGATGGACTACATCAAATTTCCTAACGATAATTCTACACTGAACAATATCAAGGCCAGGTTATATAGCTTGGGAGACATTCTATATGCAGTTGGTGTGACAGATGGAATACATATTGCATTAGTGCAATCTAATGACCAGGAGCAAGTGTACCACAATAGAAAGCATTTTCACTCCATCAATGTGCAGGTCACAGATATGGGCAAAGGCCCAACGTGATCAGTGCTACTGGATGACAGCATGCAACTTCATGGCAGTCTCCCAGGGGTTGCCAACTACCTCAAAGAGCAGACAACTCTCTCACAACACTGGACCCAACTAGACTGGGTGCCTCACACTCTGCTCACCAGGATCCACCCAAGGGGATCCTCACGGGGCCAGGCTCTCTCCTCTCCTGCACAGTATCCATTGGTCTTGGCAGGCAGGCTTCTAAGAGCTCTCTTCCTCATAGGTCACTGGTCCTGGATGGGAGGCAGTCTGCTGCAACTCCAGACACATGGCAAGTGTTCATGGCTCCTGGTGATAGTCCCTCACCCAGATCAAAGAGTGGCATACCTTGGTCCCCAGTCCTGGTTATAGCAGCAAGACGCTTAGGTGATCTTCCCTCTCCTAATGAGAAGGTGTTGTTCAACAAATGAGGGGGCACTTGCTCTCACCTTTATAGTCCCCATCCAGAAGACACATATATGGTTTAGGGCCTGATTCTAACTTTGGAGGACGGTGTTAAACCGTCCCAAAAGTGGCGGATATACCACCTACCGTATTACGAGTCCATTATATCCTATGGAACTCGTAATACGGTAGGTGGTATATCCGCCACTTTTGGGACGGTTTAACACCGTCCTCCAAAGTTAGAATCAGGCCCTTAGTGTCTGAACTTTTAAATTAGTGTTGCGGGTGTCAGCTCCTTTGAAGTGCTTTCTCCTCTGTATTGTTCTTTGTCTGAGTGACCCTCAGCACAGGCCAAGGAAATAACTGAGGATCACACATGGCTGTCAGCCCTCAAGCCCCCACTGAATTATGCACCATAAAGGCTCAATGGTCAAAGCCTTCCTCTCTACCAGATTCCCTAGTAGTGCCAGCCAAATCTGTGACACCATCATCCTGACAATGAGCCCAGGCCCCAGTGACCAGTAACTGTTCCTGAAATCAAAAAGACTTTTGATGTGCACAGAGGATACTCTGATCCTCTCCCTTTAGTGTGTGTGACCCATCATAGCCCTCAGGAATGTCAGGAGTACCCATTTCCTGTCTGGGGGTGGTGGTCCCCATCTCTTCAGACTGTTCAGCCTCTGTATGACCTGTGCTTCCGATATGGAAACCACAGGTCTCCATGTTATGTACCATCCACAAGCACACACACGCACCCCAGCACATGCACACAAGTATCACGTACTGTCCGGTGCTGCACGCAATCCATGCAGGCCAAGAGTGAGTTAGGAACACAATCACTGAACTATTGTGTCACAGGTAAAAATGCCTAGTTACATTACTTATTCAATTCAACACAAAAATGAATATGCTACCACCTTCATGATTGTGTCTCTTAACTCCAGGTAAGGGCAATAGCCACCTACCTTCATGAAGGTAGCATTTGGAGCATCCCCCAATTTCTAAGCAAGCTGCAATAAAGTGAGACAGTGCTTAGGTCATGGCGCACATGCATAATTAATCGGCATCCATGGCAAAAAATCAGTACAAGGGATCCAGATATCATTGTAGCTGGTGTAACCAGGCAGAGTTGCACGTCTGTCACCATGCAGGCTACCTTTCCATCACAACATATACATACATATGTACAGACATAGATGCATACATACATACATAATTACATACATATACTTATCAATGAGGAGGCACAATAGAAGGTGTATTTTGTGATATACAGACAGACTTAAGACCTATAAGTTCACCCAATTCAGTATACAATTTCGACTCCAAGGGTCAATCAATAATGTATTTCACTCTAATGAATAACAAACAATGGGGATGAAAAGAATGCATTTTTGAACAATAAGTAGGTGGTGAAAGTGGAATGGCATTTGTCATCTTGTATTTATAAAACTGTAGGATGAACAAAAGGAAGAGATCATTTTAATAAATGTATTTTCAAATTGCGTAAATGGCCCATTTATGATAGTGAGAGATGAATATGTGCTCATTTTAAAGGTATGTTTGACATTTGGGCCCTCATTCTGACCTTGGCGGGCGGCGGAGGCCGACCGCCAAAGTCCCGCCGTCAGGTTACCGTTCCGCGGTCGAAAGACTGCGGCGGTAATTCTGACTTTCCCGCTGGGCTGGCGGGCGGTCGCCTTCAGACCGCACACCAGCCCAGCGGGAAAGAGGCTTCCACGATGAAGCCGGCTCGGAATCGAGCCGGCGGAGTGGAAGCTGTGCGACGGGTGCAGTTGCACCCGTCGCGTATTTCACTGTCTGCGCAGCAGACATTGAAATACATTTAGGGGCCCTCTTACGGGGGCCCCTGCAATGCCCATGCCAGTGGCATGGGCACTGCAGGGGCCCCCAGGGGCCCCGCGACCCCCCCTACCGCCATCCGGATCTCGGCGGTCCGACCGCCGGGATCTGGACGGCGGTAGGGGGGGTCGGAATCCCCGCGGCGGTGCAGCAAGCTGCGCCGCCGCGGAGGATTCAATGGGGCCGCGGTACACTGGCGGGACCCCGCCAGTGGTGCCGGTCCGACCGCGGCTTTACCGCCGCGGTCGGAATCCCCATTGGAGCACCGCCGGCCTGTCGGCGGTGCTCCCGCGGTCCTCCGCCCTGGCGGTCAAAGACCGCCAGGGTCAGAATGACCACCTTGGTCTTTTCTCATTCCAGAAACATAAGGAAGGAAAGAAAGGTGATTTAAAGAAAGGCATAGATAAAACATCTGAACAAAGTCATACATTTCTGGAAGCAGACATCAGTTTCCTAATAGAGCACAGTGATGTCTTACACAGAAAGAATGTAAATTAAACAAAAAGCTTTCATAATTCTCTCTTTTAAATAGGTGTCATAGTGCACAGAGATGCACTGGTGTCATAAAACATTTAGCAGAACATTGTGCTCTCTAACAAAAAAGGCAGTGAGCTGAAGGCCTTCTGCTGTTGAAAAAGTATAAATAACTGCTGATGGAGCCCTTCTGAGAGTGTGCACGTGATTGTGATGCCATTAAGTGAATTGTGATTGGAATGTCATAAACATTTGAACATGAATGGACATATCAGACACCAGGAATATACCTAAGATTTAATGTATACATATATTCACTGCAAGACCAAAGGTTAAAGTGAAGCTCTAGTTAGTTCTGGTAATAATATCTTACTTTAAAGTAAAAATACTCAGAAATTCACTGAAAAAAACAAAGGTTAAAGTGATCTTATAGTTAGATGAAAATGTCAGCTAAAACCTAAAATGTTAAGCTAAACAAACACTGAAATTCACCAGTTATAGTTAACTGAAGTACCTTTAACTCACACCCCCTCCACAGTGTTCCCATCAATAGTGTCATTTCAGATGTTATCAGTGATATTATCAATGATGAAATAGAATATCATGAGTCATGTAATTTGTGAGGTCATAAGAAGTGCATGGTAAAGGAGCGAGTTACGATTACTTTTTCCGGGCCCCTTCCATCGCCTCTACCAACTCTCCTCCGTACCCTCACCCCACTTTGTTCCTTCAGTAATAGAGTTCCACTTTACACACCCTTAACAGCTCTCTGCATATTCTGAAACTTCAACAACTTCATTTTCAATTCTAAATTTTCTTTATTTGTATCTTACAATGCTACTCAATGGTTAGCGATCATCCCTTATACAGCCAACCTTTTAGTCTTCCATCTGATGCAGATCATCAACTGACACCCAACAATCCCTGTACAAAGGCACTGAACACAGGTCCTTAGCCATCTCTGCAGGATGTCTCAAACACATCCTTTAGTCAGTCCAAATAGTCAGCTGGTGCTTCACCCTTAGGGCCTGATTACGACGTGGTAGATGGGATACTCTGTCACAAACGTGATTGATATCCTGCCCTCCTTATTACAAGTTTCATTATATCCTATGGAAATCATAAAATGGTGGGTGGGATATCTGTCACGTTTGTGATGGAGGATCCCATCCACCAAGGTCGTAATCAGGCCCTTAGTCTTCTTACAATTTGAGATTTTAGATTTTAGTTCATTCACTTTTCACCAGGCACACATCCTCAATTGCATTCACAACAAATCATTTGCTAAGCATAACTCTGGTATTTCCTCGGGCTACTCTCAGCCATAGCACATGGTCACCTGTCTTTCTCTCACCAATCGCAATAACTACAATAACTCACTGATATGATTCCACCCAATTGTGTCTGTATACTTCAAACAACTCTGCAGTTCCTCTTAGAACTGAGTGGGTTGTTCCTGGGTGTTGGGGAAGTGTTTTTCAAAACTCATCAGGTCAGCAGAGGTCGTAGGTATGTAGGTGATAATTCTAACCCTGGCCATTGGGTAGTCCCTTGATGGGACGAAGGCTAGAGGAGGAAGTGGCCACGTCGTCAGTGGCACTTGAATGAGGAGAAAGGAAACACCTCTTAGACAATCGCTTTGCAGTTTGTCTCTATCGTTAGGAGAAATTCATTCTCTTCATTCTTTGCAGTCTCTAGGCCCAATGACAGACCATACCATGGTCCTAGCCTGATCCTCAGATACTGGAATTACCCTGTTGGCTGCTTGCTTGCACCTCTCTAACAAACGCTTATATGTCAGTCAGCCACATTGCAGCACTCACTTGCATCTTTACCTCCTTGTACTCCAGCTATTCACAGGTGTTGCTCAATTTCCAGGTGCATCAACGACTGCACGCCGAGCCAGAATGGGGGACATGTTCAACAGAGTTTGTGTTCGTGCCCTTGCTCTCTTTCTCCTTCTACTGTGAATTAGTAGTGATCTGGGAGAATAGATATGGAGGAAGCGGGACAGCTGGAGCAGTCAATGACCTAACACTGTCACTAAGATGACTAATTTACTATTCCAATCTCTCCAGGATATCTCTCATTCTTCAGACTTGGGACTGATGCTTACATTTGTTTGCCACCTCATGACATTGTATAAGTGAGGCCATTCATCAGCATTCAATTCATTGTAAATATCTGTAAATGCATTTACAGTAGTATTGGTACATAGTAGGAGTCTATTTCAGTGGGGCTCACTACATTTAGGTTTCTCATTCATCATCTCTGGTCCATATTGCCCTATTGGCCCTGAGTAACACAAAATGGTTCTGCTGACATTGTCCCTCCAACTTATCCACGGGGAGGGGTAGGAAAGAAGACATTAAAACAGGATTGGGTTTCTTAGTTATGTTTCTTCTAACTGATGACATGGAGGGAGGCCAGAAAGGTATCACACACTCATACCCAAAGATCCCCTTGCATTTGATGAATGTTCTAGCACATATTAATCCTTCAAAGGTCTGTGCTGCCACTCCTGCCTATCTTTTCCCTAGACTATTATTAGAGTTTACTGTCTGTAATCTATGTGTTCTCACTCACACGTGTTTTCTGTTGACTGGACTCTTTCCAATCGTACTGGCCTAATCAACTTATTTTTTCTGTCATCTCCTATCTGGATGACAATTATACCTTAACAACACCTTTACAAAGCAAAGCAAACAAACAAATATATGATAAGCCCAGTTAGACTTTACCTAAATTTTGGTTCAATCTTGTGCACGCTTTTATCCAATTCACCATGTCCAGTGCTCCACTTCATTCCTCCTAGAGGAAATTCTCCTTTACTTCCGCTGCCTGGGATTGCTGTGTGAATCTGGACCTGTGCTCTCCTGTCGTTGTATGTGGAGGTGATTTTTCACTACCAATGCAGTTTCATATGTGGTTGAGGCACAAAAAGAACCCATCAAAGCAAATACAGTTGTTTTGGCTCAGCTGACAAGAGCTCTCATAAATAATAGGGACGGCTGAAGCTTAATGCTAAACAGCCATGGAATTTAGTACAGTATATATGTGTATATATGTGTATATGTTCTCTCAATGCAAGTCTATGAAACCTAACAATGTGACAGAAACTTGTTACTTTCAGCAAAAACATTTCTAGTGAGCAGGTGACAGCATCTTCTCCTGGAGAAATGTCTTCTATAATTCCACTCCCAGTTGCCAAAACTGAAAATGAGGTTATGTTTTGCAAAATGTGCAAATGTACTACCCTAAATAAAATGGCTTCTGGGCCTAGAATAACCATTAAATTTAACAAAGGTAATTGAGGTTAAAAGATACTTCAGATCAATAAGAAATGACATCCATATTTGATTAAAATATATATCTGTACTAGATAAACCGTACACACAGTAATATGCAGATTTATATGTGTGAAAAAGCAGTAACGTTTAAGAACATAAGAATATATAATTACATTTTCACACTAATTTTATATTAATGATTTTTGGGATCTCCTACTAATGTTTCAGAGCTATTTTTCCTAAATCCAATGCAATTCTTTGGATCTATGGGCTCTGCCTCATAAGAATATTACTGTATTAAACATACATGGAGCAATCTGTTTTTCTCAGATCCTAGGCAGAGAGAAGATTTATAGTTGATAAGCATAGATTGACTGAAACCTGTACCAAAGCATTGTTTAGCATGATGGTCAACACACAAATTCTTATAGACAACCTATTCCTTGAGTGTAGTCTTCTCAGAAGATGCAAAATATGTGCTCTTGCTGAATGTTCTTAAAGAAGACATGGTGCTGCACCTGCAGCACATGGAGATGATGGAAGTCATCTTGGAGATCTAACTACAGAGAATTATTATAGTACAGCCTTGGGATTTGTGATGTTCTTTTCAGTAGTCTCAAACAGGGGGGGCATATTCACAAAGGAAAATATGACCGTAAAAATATGTTTATGTCTAAATTTGCCTAAATTATAGCCACCAAGATTTGCAAAGGGGTTTCTGACAGTTGTAAGTCCATTTACATATCATGTGCAAAGATCGCTGGCACATGTGTAAAAGTCTCCACACTCATGAATGCCACTCAGGGGGCGGGCATTTGGTGTGCCACATCACAGTTTGCCTTGGTGTTTTGTGAACACGCACAAGCATGCATTCAACCTATTTCCCCTTTTCACCATGGAAACAGCCAGAGATTTACTCTAGTCAAGGCCTGGTGTAACTCTCTGAATTGCAGACATTTTACCGCGGGGCAAACATCAACACCCTCTTGACACTGGTGTTTGTCCAATGGGGATTGCTATGTGTTATTTTTTTACAGAGGATGCCACCCTGTGGCCCTTCCCTCATCCCCACCCTGCCTACTGAAATTTTCCACCTCCAACTGCAGCGCTGTTTAATTAAGTGCTGCAGTGCGGGCAACCAAATGTCTGTCAGGAAAATAAACAGGCACAAATTCTGCATACTCTCTCCTTTCAGGGTGGGAAGGGGAATGCATCACTTCCAGATTAGCTGCGGTGAGGTGGAAGGAGATCTCCAAAGGGAAAAATAATGTCCCCGTGAAGAAAAAAAGCAAACCCAATGTGTATATATATTAGGGATTCGATGTCCACTGTGCTGAGTTCTCTGCTATGACCAACTCAGCACAACAGGATTAGGATCCTTTTGGGGTTGTCACGTGACTGTGCTAGGAAGTTGCATGGAAACCCATGCCTGGTCTAGCTTTCCATGCGTATTCCTGGTAATGTTTTGGAATTCCAGTTGTACATTTTATGCTTGCATGAAGGTATAAATTTATGTCTGAATATTTACAACTTTCTTTGTAAACCAGGGCCCTAGAACCTTCTTAACAGCATGTAAGCTAAGAAGTAAACAAGCATTTCTGGTCGGAAGATTCAAGTCAAAGTAAAAGCCCCGATTTTAAAAAGAAAAAACAAAATAGGGAGTGGACGTATTTCTGGAGTCCAGAACATGTAGATACATACAGTAGATGTATGGCCCTTACATGGATCTCACTTTTGTCCACGCTGAGCTTAAGGGGAAGCAAACATTTATTAATTTTTCAGCATAGTTAGCCTCCTAATGTTTGAGCTAACAGATTTTTGCTTCAGTCATTTCTGCTTAAAAATATTTTTACAGTATATGCAGGGACAGACTAGGGGGCAGACATCCACCCATAAAAGTTGAAATACCATTGGTATTCACAAACTCCACTTCTAAAGAAAATAATGGATGTAGGGACTTAAACAGAACCCAATAGGATTTTTTTTTAAAGTATATTAAGTTATATAACATTTGTAAAACTATATACAAATTTAAATGCTAAAACATATAAAAAATACTATTTTATTTTTAAAATATTTTAATTAACTTTTTAGTTTAAAAATAAATGTAAAATTATTTTTAAAACATACTTAAGTTCATTAAAATTCATTCTGTGCATAATTTGTATTACCTTTTAGTACATAATAAATGTATATAATCATTTTACAGTAAGTGGATGTTTTTTAAAATAAACCTTCAAAAGAATATTTTTTATTTATCTGAAATACTTAAATTAATTCAATATTTAATTCAGAATTAAGTTACTAGTATTAAAGATAGTTTCTTTGTACTACTTTTAAAATAAATATATACATTTAAGTATAATGTAAATTTGACAAAAACATATTTCCATTATTTGTTTTAAACTTCACTAAATTTTTTAACTTTTTCCTATTCATTTTCATCGAGAAATTTCCACCCCAATTGCAGAGGTCTTCAGCAAGGGTGCAAAACACAAAATATTATGTTAAATACACAGCTAGTAGTAACTTTACTGTTGTATCTGATGTTTATACTGACTCATCCCCCATGTGAGTGTATGTATGTGAAGAGGCTAAGCCTGGGCTTAATTTGAATTATGCCAACTTAATTACAATAATTACAATAATTTTTAAGCCTGGGAGGAACTCGTGGAATTTCACTCAGTTGAGTTCCACAGTTCCACAAAAACTCTGTAAGATTCCTTGGACTTCCGCCAACAGGTGGAAATTGCATGTTTTGCTCTGATGTTAGCACCCTTAGCGTGTTCCACACCGAAAAATCTGCGAGAATGGCATCACATGATGCACAAGAGTGCACAACCATTCGAGTTGATTTTGTTGCGCTCAAGTAGAAATCTATTTGGGAAGCAGCCTTCTGCTCGCGACTGCTTGCAACTGTCCGCATCTGAAAATCTTGCAGGAAGTCCTCACAGCAACCAGGAATCACGGTAGGGGACATCAAATCTCAAATGCCAGCTCGTATTTTGAAGCCTCACATTGTTCCAGTTGTCATCCCTTTGATCTCATGGGAAAATAATTCTGCCAAGCAGCCACTGGCGCAATTTACTGTGAACACTGCATTACAATAGTAATGCAAAGTATCAAATGTCTTCAATTCCACTCGCAGAATTAAATTTCCAGCTGGGGCTAATAATTTTGAGTAACAAAATATATGCAGCATTACCAAGATGATACCATTACCCCACATCACATAATGTCTAGGAGAAATTTTGAGGCAAGATGTACATTTCAGGTAATTTTTTAGCATGACCGACAGTTCAGGTAGAACGATTGGGTAATTCTTGAGCGTAAGACTACAAATATGAACGTGAGTGTAAGTGTTTTGAACACAAGCAGCAGTTTCTTTAATGTAGGTGGTCAACAAACATTTCAGGTACATTTTTTACCCAAGCGTATCGTTCAGTTAATTTCCAAGCACAAAACTTCAAGTCTGAATGTGAGCTACAGTGTTTTGAATGAAGTAAAGGGAACTCAACTTGAAATTACATTGTCGAGTTGAATCTTTACCAAAACTGATTGTCCATACAATTTTTTGAGTATAAGATGCATTTTGCATACTTACGTGTAATTTCATATAGTTCTGCGTAATTATGCTCTGGCAATTATGTGAGTTACACACACCCCTAGAATGAAAACCAAGTGTGACCAGACCTTTTTCTCTGTGTACGAGATGGAGGTTGAAAATGGCTTCTCTCCCATAAAAGTGTTTTGCCTGTGTTCATGTATCAGGAGTGTGGAAGCACAGACAATAAAGTGAGGAGGATGGAGACAAGGCTGCCTTTACAAATTCCGTTTTGGCTTCATTAGTAAAGGGTTGCTGATTAGTTCTTCCTGATCAGTGCTATCAGCAGGTGGTAGGGGTGAAACTGCAGTTTCTGTTATTTAAAGTGAGAACGTTTCTAGGCTTTTATCTATCCTTGATTACTCTTTCAGTATGTTGATGACTCCAGGTGCACAGAACTCACACTTTATTTTGTCTGAATCCACCAATGTTAAAAGATGATTAAGCTGAGGTTCACTTAGAGTTAGGCACAATTACAAAAGGGTTGAGTCTTCTGCTGAGGAGCAACTAGTTTGTCTCTTTCTACTGTCTGTCTATTTCAGTCTATCTCTCACACACACACGCACACACACACACACCCATATGGACACACACACACGTAGAGCACATTCCAGGATACAGGTTTTATTGACATCTTGCATAAGACAACATATTTTTGCGAACAAAAATGATAACTGAAGAAGAGTGATACATGCATATTAAGTCAGGGACTTCCAACCTCACAAGAAGTTCTTGAAGGTGTCATGGAGTTCTAAGTTAAAGTGTGACAGGAGGATAGTTATGTAATTTATTTGAACACTTGGCACAAGATACTGTAAACATTCTGTTCCACACTTTTCAGGCCTGTGGATATCAGACTTTACAAAGAAGGGATTTTTGCTGCATGCCTTTACACTAAGGGCATTACAACATATTGACCTTTACATTATGTTGTAATACCACACAGGGCTTTACAATGCATGCTTTTACCATGCAATTCAGGTGTAACGTCTGATATTCATACATATGTGTGTGTGTGTGTGTGTGTATGTGGGAGAGAAAGAGATAGAGAGAAAGAAAGCGTATTCAATGAAAAAACTAAACTAAAATAAACCTTTATTTATTCTCTCTATACAAGCAAAACTTAAAGTACACAACCATTAGAAATTCTGAGGTTATAGTTAAACTTTACATTTATAATGTATACAACACCTTCTAATTAATAGAACTTTATTTAATCTTTCTATACAAACTAAACTTAAAGTACATTGACAGTAGAGATTCTAAGTTACAGCTGTGCCTTAAATTTATAATTTACGCACCACCTTCAAATTACTATAACTCATACACCTCTGCATACAGTGTCGTCAAATTACTACCCAGACTACATGCACTTTAACTCACCAATATATCATGCACAGTGTTCTGACAAATTACGTAATTTGAGATGTGATAAGTGTTGTTATGAATCTTATGATTTCACATAGTTTAAGTGATGGAATACGAAAGATTTTAAGCAGTGCATCGTAAAGGCATGAGTTATAGTTAATGTGGTCTGGTTAGTGAGTTGATAACACTGATTAGAGTGGAATAGCATATATTGAAATGGCACAGATGGGAGTGGCGCACAGTGGAGAAGCATTGACTGGAGTGGAATAGAGTGGAGTGCTATAGAGTGGAATAGTATAGAGTGGAGTGGCATAGAGTGGAATAACATAGAGTGGAGTGACGTAAAGTGGAGTGGCATACAGTAGAGTGACGCACAGTGGCATAGTGGTGTGTGGAATAGAGAGGATAACATAGAGTGCAGGGGCATAGAGTGGAATGGAGTAGAGTGGAACAGCATACAGAGAAGTGGCATAGATTAAAGTGGCATACAGCATAGCAGGGTAGAGTGGAGTGGAGTTCAGTGAAAGAGCATACAGTGGAGTGGCATGGAATTGAGTGGAGTAAAGTGGAGGTGCGTACAGTACAGTGGCATAGAATGGAGTGACCTAGAGACAAAAAGTGCACAGTGGAGTGGTGTACAGTAGAGTGGAGTGCAATGGAGTAGCATAGAGAGGAGCGGCATACAGTAGAGTGGCCTAAAGTAGAGAGACATGGAGTGGGATGGCATAGAGTGGAGTGGAGTAGAGTGGAATAGTGTACAGTGGAATGGTGTAGAGTGGAGTGGCATAGAGTGGGATGGCAAAGAGTAGAGTGGCGTGGAGTGCAATAGTGCAGAGTAGAGTGTCATGGAGTGGAGTGTCATAGAGTGGAGCGGTGTAGAGTCAAATAGCATAGAGTGGAGTGGTGTAGAGTGGAGTGGCATGGAGTGGAGGTGCATACAGTGGAATCGCGTAGAGTGGAGTGGTGTACAGTGGAATAGCATAGAGTGGAGGGGCATAGAGTAAAGGGGCATAGAGTAGAGTGGCATAGAGTGAAGCATGCTTAGAGTAGAATAGCAGAGAATGAGTGGCATAGAGTGGGGTGGCATACAGTAGAGTAGGGTAGAGTTGAGTGGTGTACAGTGGAATAGGCTAGAGTGGAGTGGTGTAGGGTGGAATAGTGTAGAGTGGAGCGGCATAGAGTTGAGTGCCATAGAGTGAAGTGGTGTACAGTAAGGTGACATAGAGTGGAGTAGTGTACAGTGGAGTGGCATGCAATAGAGTGGCATACAGTGGAGTGGCATAGATTGGAATAGTATTGAGTGGAATGCCATAGAGTGGAGTAGCTTAGAGTGGAGTGGCATAGATTGGAGTGTTGTAGAGTGGAGTGGCATAGAGTGGAGTGGCGTAGACTGGAAGAGCCTATAGTGGAATGGCATAGAGTGAAGTGACATAGAGTTGAGTGGAGTAGAGTGGAGTGGTGTACACTGGAATAGCAGAGTTGAGCGGTCTACAGTGGACTACCATAGAGTGTAGCGGCATAGAGTGTAGAGTGTAGAGTGGATTGGTGTAGTGTGGAGTAGCATAGAGTGGAACAGCATTGAGTGGGGTGGCATAGACTGGAGTGGCGTAGACTCTAGCGGCATACAGTGGAGTGGAGGTGGCATAGAATGAAATGGTGTATAGTTGCATAGAGTGGAGTGGTGTACTCTGAAGTGGTGTTTCAGTAATGAGCCAGATCTATTAGCTTTTTCAATCCTAATTCTTTTTAGTCCTGGCGTATGTGTTTTTCATTACCCTTACTGCTAATAGATACTAATATTTTTTACTGAGTAATAATGCAGGTGTACTAACAGGGCTTCGGCAACGTGAGATACTGCTCATTTTTGCACTTTCAGGTGCCCTACTATCACCCCATTCGGATTTGGGCACATTAAAATTTGGGATAATGCTCTAAGTGCATGTGTTTTCTCGTTATAAGAAGTGCGTTCTCGAATGTACACTGTTTGTCCACAAAAAGTTGTCCGGTTTGGTTTACCAAAGTACTTGTAGGGGAAAGCACAGATGGCGGTAATTTCTGCAAAAATATTATTACCAAATTGGGCACAAACTCACGTTTGTGCCAAATGTGGATTTTGCACAAGAGTTTGTATAAAGCCTAGAACGTCAACAAAAAACTATTTTCAAACGTTAAAATATATTCATAAATCTTTAAGTGAAAACCTGCCAGTATTTGTTTACTTTTAATAAATAAAATAAAGGTGGTATTGATTTTTTCTATTAAAAAACAGATGAAAATTCCAGGCAAACCTAATGAGGAATTATGTCTCATTTTATTGCAAAGAAAAACAAAAAAAATCACATTTCACACTTTTTTAGAATAAAAGTTTATTTTTACTTATTTTGCTGAAAACAACTCTTCAGATTGACTTTTATCCACAAGAACCCAGCTAAAAAGTTTTTGCTTCGAAGGGACTGTGGGGTTTGGATGAAGTATGCGTTGGGGCTCAATTCACAGAGGTTTGTTCTATGAGCAAGAATGTTTTGCTGCAGGAACCAAAGACAGGAATACCCATTGCGCACTCAACATGTTCAGCCTTTTATGAAGTTGGCCTAAAATTTCCGATTTCACTGGACAGCTTGAGGCATAGTAAAAGGCTGCTATCCAGCTACCCCAAGACCATTTCGTACTCCAGAAGAGTGGGAGATCCTACCATAGAAAATAGTAGGAAGGAAGCTGCCCTCCTCCCTCACAATCACTGGTAAGAAGTGAGTGGGAGCTTGGCATGCCACCGTTAGCAGTGCTTTAAATGGGCCGGTGCTGTCCGGTACTGAGTACAGGCACCTTTTTATTTTGAAAGAGAGAGTACTTACACTTCTCCAGAAAAACGTACTACTTTCAATTGGACCGGCACTTCTCAGAAACAAGCAGGTACTCTGGTACAGAGTACCTGCGCTTCTGTTTTTCCATTTCAAGCTCTAACCGTTAGGCAGGGTGAAACTGCATACGGCAAAGCATTTTTCAGTGGTGTGGAGGGGTGCAAAATAGCAAGGTCAGCCTTGGACGGGTAACTTGTGGGATGGCTTGAAAGGAGGTCTAGGCAGCCAGAAATATTTGTGCAAGGAGTGGGGATTCAGTATAGTGGGCCTGATGGGCGGTTGCCATGTGGTATTAGCCCTCTGTTCCTTCGTGCCGAGCAGCCCATCACCGCAGTGGAAACTGTTTCCCGCATTTGCAAAGGACGACATATTTGTTTAAACTTTTTTTATTTCTAATTTAGGAAACTCTTGATGTGAAAAAGAAATTACAAGAGGTTGTAACTCTGCTGCTTATACTTTTGCAATTTTATGAAGCATAAAATTAAGAATTTCAATAAATTCCTCTAATGGAATTAAAAATATCCACTACATAACAAGCCTAGCCATGTTTTTAAAAGTTCACTTTGCATTCTAATATATTTAACAGATTTCAGGAGACGCCATGATAATTGAGACATGGCAAAGCTTGAGTCAAATTAGGAAACACGACCAACCAAGAAGATTCTTGAATCACGGGTACACAAATAAGTTTGAGTTAAATGTGTGAGAAATATTAACTGTTCATAGTACTTACTAGGTGTGGGTTTGCTAGGCTTAAAGAGATTATAGCAAGGCACAAACACTTTGAGGACAGGATACATTGTTGCCGTAGATTGGAAAGTCAGAGTTAGGGGAATTATTTTTGGATTCCTTGCTGTAATTTAATATAAGTTTACATTCCATGACGTATTTGGGCTTTTGTAAGAAAGGACTACTTGGATCTATCTGACCTTGTGAAAAGTTAAAATGGTGAAACAGACTGTGAAAGTATCTGTGATTAGAACATGTTTTCTTGAATTCTTGAAGATGAGTAGTAGTCATCAAACTGACTGTTAACATGGCTGTAAGTAACTCGATGGTCATCGTTTTCGATATCCCTATAGGTGATTTCTGTAATCTGAGAGACTCTCTGAGGAAAAGTAATTGTTTGCGCCATTGTACTGTTCATAGGTGACTTAAACACCCTAATTTATATTCCATCTCAACCTCATCTTAAGTCAATGGAAGTAGTTATTGATGTGTTTATCCTCCAACTACTTCGTAGGGAAGTAGTATGTACCAATGGTGTCTGTCTAGATTTGAATATAGATTTGTGGTGTCAAAAATAGAATTTCTCCTTGTACTATAGTCTGAGCACCACCAGATTACATTCTTCTAAAACATGTGAGTTGTGTGAATCCATTGTCAAGAGATCCATGAACCTGGAGAGAGAGCACGAGAAGAAACCTCTTATCTCAGAGACTACGGAAATAGAATAGACAGTTTAGTAAGGATCATGACTACTTTAAACCAATGATCAATGATTTTAGATTGACAAAGCTCAGTATCTGTGATACAGAAAAAAAACTTAAAGTAAAAAATAATAGTTGTCATGTCCCTTGTTGACACAGCCTTTAGGTGCAACAAAAAGGAACAGAATGCATTATGACATTAAGGGGCTGACTTAGAGTTTGGGGACAGGGTACTGCATTGCAGAAACCCAACTGTGGATTGGGAGGACTGCAAGCTTTCTTTTCCCTGCTGGCACCATCAATGGAAAGCTTGCTTTGACTGCCCGATAGAGTAGGGGTTGTCAGAGGAAAGGGCATTACACTGTTTAGGGCAGATGGTGTGATGTCCTTTTTTCTGCCTGTTACTTCCAGGATTAACATGGTGGTGGTGAGTGACAGAAAAAAAAACCTAAAAAAACTCACTGGGAGTGATGTTCTTTGTTTTTTTCAGTAATAAACTCCCATTTTGGGAATTCGTTTTTGAGATACAAAAACTTTGGTAAAGTTTGGTGGTTGGCTGCCAAAAGCTATTGTGGCTGTACACCAGGCAATGACAGTGGTTCCTGTTCCTGTCAAGGTAGAGAGATCACTGCTGAGTCAATGGTGATCTCTAAATTTGGCCGACAGTAGTCAGTCTGCCAACCTTTAAAATTGCCACTAAATTACTTGCTAGAACAACATTCTTGGGTAAACTGTGAGACTGAACACCAGGAATGACCCGGATGCATGTTGTGGTAGTACATCTGTGCAGACATCTCTGAATTTTTAACAGCAGCAGCCAGGTTTTTCTTAGGGCTGGTTTGTGGAATCACTATTTCTCCGCATCTCAAGAAGCTTACACTCTGAAGCAAACTGTAAAGTCTGCTTCCCAAGCTGTACTCACCACTGTAACAATTTATAGTACTTACTCTTCTCCCTGTGACGAGAACATGGCTGCATTTTGCAACTACCTCAAAACATATCTGTGTGACAGGAGGCCTGCTCATCCACTTATGTAATTTCTGCTTCTATGTCCCAACACAGATCATGGCACTAACATCCCAGCACGTTATGAGTGTGTGCATGTGTGTATCCTGGGTGCTGTAGACATTGTATGTATGAGTGAAAAAGTGTACAGGAGGCCTTTGGGTTCCATTTCTGGAGCCTCAACTTACTCATCTGCACAAGATGGATTTGAGGTTGTTTTCCAGGCAGTGGGAGTATATTGCTGGCATTACTTAAGCTGGAGGGAGAAGACCTGGGTACTGAAGTGGGGAAGAGAAGTCAAGGCTCCTTTTAGAAATTCTATAATGTTATTTTGCTGAGAGAGCTTCTGATTAGTGTTCAAGAGCCCTACCAGTTAGAATATGGTGGGGTGAGTTGTGGGACTGCAGTGTCTGTTGTTCACAGTGTGAAGGGTCTTTTAAGTGAGGTCAGCATTTTATCTCTTTGTCTGTTAATAGCCGAGTGCACACCTCTTTGCACTTCTGTTGTGGGTGACACAAAGAATGTGTCTGGAAAACAGCCTGGAAAGGACACATAGAAGACAAAACCAGTTCTGAGAGTGCAAATAGAGAATACCCATCCCCTGTTTGCTTTGAATGAATAAAAGTTGGAACTGAAGACAGAACCTTTGTTCCAGTTCCAATTTCCCTTTGATCAAGGAAGAGCGTGGTCCACAGAGTGCTCAGAGCACTGCTGTGCAGTGAGAGCTAGTGTCTTCTTAACAGCCAGCTTTCCAGGGGCAAGAGAACATCACCCAGAGTCTGACCTGGAAGGAACAGCTGTTTCCCTGTCCTGCTGTGACTGTAGACTGACCTTTCTGAGAAGAAAGGGAAGGAATGTAAAACCCTGGGAGGCCAGCCAGTGTTTAATTTGTAAATAAAAAGGTGCCGGTGCTCAAAGCTGTCCTCATAAACACACAACTGCTGCAATTAAAAGTGCGAGCACATAATAATGAGGCAGCGTAATCCTGAAGCCACCTCAGTACTTTTCCGTCCATTTATAGCCACTCCCTGCCCCTTCAGCTCACTCTGTCAGCTACCTGCTTTTCCCCTTTCTGGCGCTTTTTCTCTCTTCCTCCATTCTTCCCACATGTCTTTTGCCTGCAGTAAATGCTTGAGACAGAAAACTAAGCGCCGTCCCTCAGAAATAAGTGCCGGTGCTCAGCACAGGAAAAAACAAGCACAAATTAAGCACTGAGGCCAGCCCCAGCTGGGCCTCCGCCATCTTCCGTGCCCAGGTCCTCCCACAGTTTGCGGCTGTGGGCTCCTGGGCTGTCAAAGATCCCCAGGGTCTGCACCTCCTTGGCGATGGCACGCCAAATACCCTTTTTCTGATGAGCGCTGATCTGCAGAAAAAGATACAGCAGAAAAGTTATTATTCATACCGTCCGGACTGTCATACTCATGGCCCAACATATCCCTCCTATCCCCTTACCCACATACATTGACCACCATACCTGCAGCACTCTGCCCAGGACCCCTCAGCTGCCCTCATACATCACCATTGGCTCCTGGAACATGTAGGCCCCAATGATAACCAATGCGGTATTGCACAGCGGTCGTCGACCGCCGCCCGCAACGTCACACATGCCAGCGGAATTATCACATGTCCACTTGTCCCTCCTCACAGGTCAGGCGGCCGCATTTCTGGGGGGGCACAGGCCATGGCACCTAACTGCGTCACAGCAGACATTGGCACATCATTGGACTTACAAGTTCACACACTGTTTCCATAAAACAAAAATAGCATATTAATCTGAGTATATGTTTGAATATGACCTTCTGCTCACCTTTTTTCACCGTAGAGTTCAACCGCTGAGGATAAGTAGGAGATGGAGACATACCCCCATGTACAGACCCCTTGTGGACCTGGCAACAATGGAGGACAGGCACATTATCCTAACCTACAGATTTGATAGGGCCACAATCCAAGAGCTGTGTGCCCAATTAGAGCCAAACCTGATTTCAGCTATCCGCCACCCCACAGGTATGCCCCCTCTAGTGTATGTCCTGTCAGTGCTCCATTTCTTGGCAAGTGGTTCCTTCCAAGTGATAGTGGCCATGGCATCAGGGATATCACAGCCTATGTTCTCAAAGGTGCTGACCAGAGTGTTGTCTGCCCTGATGAAACACATGCGCAGCTACATCGTATTCCCCCAGGTGGAAGATTTGGCCACAGTGAAGGCTGACTTCTATGCAATGGGACATATCCCCAACATCATTGGTGCTATTGATGGTACACATATTGCCTTTGTCCCGCCCAGGAGCAATGAACAGGTGTTCAGAAATCAAAAGAGCTTTCACTCTCTGAATCTGCAGATGGTGTGTTTGGCAGAGCAGTACACCTCCCAAGTCATTGCAAAGTATCCTGGCTCTGTGCATGATGCCTTTATCTTGAGGAATAGCAGAATCCCATATGTGATGTATCAACTCCAGAGGCACAGGGTGTGGCTAATAGGTGAGCCCATGGTCCCCACCCAGTTGATGTAGGTATATGGGTGTGGGTTTGGTTCCTAGGGTGAGTGTCTGGCTAACAGGTATCCCTCAATATTTTCAGATGACTCTGGTGCCCCAAACCTTTCATGGCTACTGATCCCAGTGTCGAATGCCAGGGCAGAGGAACGTTACAATGAGGCACATGGATGTACAAGGAGGATCATTGCGTGCACCTTTGCCCTCCTGAAGGCCAGATTCTGGTGTCTCCATCTGACAGGTGGATCCCTGTACTACTCACCCAAGAAGGTGTGCCAGATTATCGTTGCATGGTGCATGTTGCACAACCTGGCCTTGAGACGCCAGCTGCCTTTTCTGCAGGAGAATGAGGCTGGAGATGGTCGTGTGGCAGCGGTGGACAATGACAAAGAGGAGGCAGAGGAAGAGGATGTGGGCAACAGAACTACTATAATTTAACAGTACTTCCAGTGACACACAGGTAAGACACTGTAACTTCACCTTCCATTGCAGTTTTTTGTTGGACATTTTCACTGACAGGCTGCTGTTCCAACTAATATGACCACTTACTGTACCCTATGACATGTCTATACATAGATATTTGTGCCCTACTCTGGCTCCTGGTGTATTGACTGCAGCACAATACAGGTCATACCGATGTATACATTACTGTACAGTCTACTTGCAATGTCTACAGATTGTTAAAGTAATACATTCTTAAATCATTTGACATACTACATACGTATTTTTTCAAAGGGTGTTTATTTAATTGCTGAAAATGTAATGGGGATGTGTAGTGGACTTGGGTGATGGTGGAGGAGAGTCCTGGATAGAGTCCAGTCTCTTAGTATCACAGGTGCATTGTCCAAAGGGGCATAGGAAGTGGAGCAATGGCAGTTCAAGGTGGAACACAAGGGTGACATTCAGGAGAGTCTCATTTCCTGGCAGGGGCTTTGGCAATGTTCCCTGGCTTCTGCCTGGATCACAGAGACCGTTTGCGGGGTGGTTCTCATTCTGCAAGCGGGAGGGGTGCCGGTGGGCTGTTGTTTCTGTGGTGGGGCCTCCTGTTCACTAGCGTCAGTGGAGGTGGAAGGCTGTTCATCATTTTGGCTAGTGTCAGGGGCCCGTTGGTGTGCCACTGCCTCCATCATGGTGGTGGCCATGTCTGCCACCACCCCTGCAATGGTGACCAGGGTGGTGTGGATGTCTCTCAGGTCCTCCCTGAACCCTATGCACTGTCCGTCCTGCAGCCACTGGGTCTCCTGCAGCTTGGCCAAAATCTGGCCCATAGACTCCTGGGAACGGTGGTATGCTCCCAGGATGTTGGTGAGTGGCTCGTGGAGAGTCGGTTCCCTAGGCCTGTCCTCTCCCTGTTGCACAGCAGTCCTCCCAGCTTCCCTGTTGTCCTGTGCCTCTGTCCCCTGAACCATGTGCCCACTGCCACTGACCCAAGGTCCCTGATTGTCCTGTGTTTTTGGGATTGCCTGGGGTCCCTTTAGTAGTGGACTTCTGATTGACGTGTCCTGGGGATAAAGGGATGGGCCTGAGGGAGGAGGCTCTGTGGTGGGTTGAGAATGTGGCTGGGTCACAGACTGTCCAGAAATCCCTGATGGGCCAGGTTGGTCATCGAGATCCAGGCGTGCAGAGTTGCTGTCATCACTGTGGGCCTCTTCTGTGGGGGGACTGGATGTTGCTGGCACCTCCTCTCTGGTGACGTGTGCGGGTCCTGTGGGGATATACATGCAGTGTTATTGTTTCAGCGTGTGACATCTTGTGCATGGGTATGTTCCCCTCTATGGTTGTTATTACCAAGGCAGCTTTGGCTTGTGTGAGTTGTGATTGTCACTAGTGTGCATGCTGTGGTGATGGGTGTCCATGCAGGTCTGTGATGGGGTTCCATGCATTGGTGTAGCATGCAGGGCTTGGTTTTGGGATGAGTGGCTTGTGATGGTGGGGTGTAAGTGAGGTGGTGGAGTGATGGGGTGAGGGTAGGAGTTTGTGATGGCATGCAGTTAAGGGGAGATACAGTAGTAAAGGTTTGACTTACCAGAGTCCAGTCCTCCTGCTACTCCTGCCAGGCCTTCAGGATGCATGATCACCAAGACTTGCTCCTCCCATGTTGTTAGTTGTGAGGGAGGAGGTGGGAGTCCACTACCAGTCCTCTGTATAGCTATCTGGTGCCTTGCTACCACCGAATGCACCTTCCCCCGTAGGTCATTCCACCTCTTCCTGATGTCATCCCTTGCTCTGGGTTGCTGTCCCACGGCATTGACCCTGTCCACGAGTCTCCGCCATAGCTCCAACTTTCTAGCAATTGACGTCTGATGCACCTGTGATCCGAATAGCTGTGGCTCTACCGGGATGATTTCCTCCACCATGACCCTTAGCTCCTCCGCTGAGAACCTGGGGTGTCTTTGTGGTGCCATGGGTGTAGTGTGAGTGGTGTGTGTGAGGATATGTGGGATGATGTATTGGGGTGTGTGCTGTGAGGTGCCTGGATGGTGTATGGGTGGTGGTGTTCTGTGGGTCTGATTCAGTGGGTGCTTCTGGCTTGCCTCTCTCAGTTGTCAATTTTTTTTGCCGTAAAGGGTTGTGGGTAGTGTGTGTGTTTTATATTGGTGTGGGTGTGTGGGTGTGGTGTGTGTATGAGTGTCAGGTGTGTGTAGTTTGAATTGTCCAATGTGGTGTTGTTTTGTTAGTGTGTGTGTATTTTGAGCGCAGTGGTATGTACCGCCAATGGTTTTCCGTGGTTGAATGTCCGCCTCAGTGATTCGTGGGTCATGATGCTGTGGGCGTATTTCTGTTGGTGTAACATTGTGGGTTTTGCTACCGCCATTTTATCAATGACCTTTGGGCTGGCGGACTTGTGTGTGTGTCTGTATAGTGGCAGATTTCTATGTGTGGGTCATAATACGCGTAGCGGTATACCACCGCTGTCGCGGTATGTTGGCAGCAGTCAGCATGGCAGTAAGCGGCACTTACCGCCAATGTCGTAATGAGGGCCATTATTTTGTTTGTTTTGTGAATTTGATTGGGTTTATACTAATCTGTTGTCAGTGCTTAAGTTGTAAATAAAACTGTGCCGGTGCCCAAAGCCCTCCTCATAAACATGTGACTGCTGAAATTAAATGTGGGAACACGGAATACTGAAGCGGCGTAATCCTGAAGCCAGCTCAGGCCTCTTCAATCCATTTTAACCACTCCTTGCCCCTTCAGCTCACTTTTGCAGCTTTCTGCTTTCTTGTATTGTGATGGTTTTTTTTTTCTCTGTCTCTGTCTTTCCCATCTGTGTCTTTTGCTCGCAGCAAATGCTTGAGGCAGAAGAATAAGCACCGGCCCTCAAAAATAAGTGCCCGTGCTCTGCACCAGAAACAACAAGCACAAATTAGGCACTGTCTGTTGTATTATACTAGGGATCATGGTCGATTCAACTATGGAACTCCCGGCTTTTAAATATATAAAGATTTACGAAGGAACAGTGTGGGAAACACCCGGAACAATGACTCCTAAACCACAAAGTCGTGGAAAACGAAAGCGAAACCACGGTTTTGTTTTCCACGACTGCCTGGTTTTCAGAACTTAACCATGCATGTGCGAACCATGTGCATGCGTGGTTAAGGCACAGAAGAAGGGAGTTGACGCGGTGAAGGAGGAGGTAAATTGGGCTGGTACTGGGGCTGTTTTTTTGGGGGTGGGGTGGGGTGTTGGGGTGCTTTAGGTTTTAGGGGCAGAGTGGGGACTCTGGGTATTTTTAGTTTTTGGGGTGGAGGCTTGGGGTGATTAGGGTTTAGGGGGAGCGAGGGCCAGGGTTTAGGTTTTAGGGGTGGGTTGGGGTGCTTTAGGTTTTAGGGGAGGGGGGTTTGGGTTGTGGTAATGTTTAGGGGTGGTGGGCTAGGGGGGAAGCAATCTGGACCCGTGCATGCTGATCACTAATGCCTTTACCAGGAATGCCTTTACAACGAAAAATTGTTGTAAAGGCATTGGTGGTAAAGGAATTAGTGATACCAACAAGCTTGTTGTTCCGAACTCGTTGTTGAGCCATGGGTGCTTGAGGCACTAGTGGTTTCAACAAATAATCAACATTGTTCTTATGTAGCCAGTTGTCTTTTGGGTATGGTTAAGCTCACCAGATTGTAAATTGTCAGATGGACAGCAAGGCTCATGTGATCGCTTCTACCACCCAACTGTGCATTCACTACAACTAGAAGGCCAACCCAGAATTCAAGCAAGCAGGCAAAGCTGCAAGACTCCGCTTACCGATGATGTATGATGTGGACAGGGCAGGTGGTTTCTCACTGGTTTTGAGATGTTTATTTCCAATTCTACTAGCCACCTGCTCCTACATGTCCTTCATCTGTCCCTGGTCTCCATCATCCTTTACCTTATATCTGTCAAACTAACAGATCTGTGCCTGAGAAGCCTGCACTACTGCATGCTGCTGCCTTAGATCAGCATATCTCTGCTGCCTTTGTTGTGCATGCAGGTCTGTTGGGAAATGTGAACTGTTTCTTCCTTCCAGGTGATTATTCTGTGAACAGGTGGACCGTTCCTGCAGTGTGCTGCCGGAAGTTGTTCCTTTTTCACGTGTGTCTGACAGTGCCTCCTGAATGTGTGTAGCAATCATGGACTCCAGCATAGCAATCATGGACTCCTGCATAGCATTCATGGACTCCTGCACCACTGCTCTGTGCATTATTCATGCTATGTATTTGATGAGGCCATGAAGAGCAGCTCTCTGGGCATAGTAGCTTTATGTCTGTGTTTTGGAAGCTTGTACTCAGCATACTATAGCTGACTTTTGCTTTATTGTCTCTTTTCCTTTATGAAAAAAGTATAACTAAAGAGTTCTCTCATTTAGACTTCACTTCATATGACTGGTGAACAACATGGTGGTCCCCGCTAGTCATGGAACTGCTGATGCCAATGATGTGCTGTTTGCTCCTCCAAATGAATTAACATGTAAAACGGGTGACTTTTGAAAATGGTCACAGTCCATTTCTGTTCCTAACTGAGCAAAAATTCGAACTAAAAGTTGTGGTTATTTTCCATAATTCAATGCTTAAATAAAAGTGTATTCGATGCTCTAATAGATGTGCCCACAGCTACCCCTAGTGGGTTGCGGCATTATGGGGGTCATTCCTAGATTGGCGGGCGGCGACCGAACCGGCAGAAGACCGTACCGCGGTCAAAAGACCGCGGCGGTCATTCTGAGTTTTCCCGCTGGGCTGGCGGGCGACCGCCAGAAGGCCGCCCGCCCGCCCAGCGGGAAACCCCCTTTCACGAGGATGCCGGCTCCGAATGGAGCCGGCGGAGTGGAAGGGGTGCGACGGGTGCAGTGGCACCCGTCGCGATTTTCAGTGTCTGCATAGCAGACACTGAAAATCTTAATGGGGCCCTGTTAGGGGGCCCCTGCACTGCCCATGCCAATGGCATGGGCAGTGCAGGGGCCCCCAGGGGCCCCACGACACCCGTTCCCGCCATCCTGTTCCTGGCGGTGAAAACCGCCAGGAACAGGATGGCGGTAAGGGGGTCGGAATCCCCATGGCGGCGCTGCTTGCGTGGAGGATTCCCTGGGGCAGCGGGAAACCGGCGGGACACCGCCGGTTTCCCGTTTCTGACCGCTGCTTTACCGCCGCGGTCAGAATGCCCCCGGAAGCACCGCCAGCCTGTTGGCGGTGCTTCCTCCGTCACCTACCCTGGCGGTCATAGACCGCCAGGGTAGGAATGACCCCCTATGTCCTAAAAGGCCATGTTTTAACTGAGCATTACATAAGGTGAATGTTCTATTGTTTGAGAATGTTACTAATACATGGTATGCCCATGGAGGATGGAAGTGAATGTTGCAAGTGTAAAAGTTTCTTACTGAGAAGAGAAGTTTAGGCGAGATGGAACAATGGAGCTACAGACGAGAAGGAAGAGAAAAAGTTACTGTTGAGAAAATATTTTAGCTGTGTAATATTGTTGTATTTTAGGTTATCAATTAAAATTTCTATTGGCTAAAACATAACCACCCCATGAACTGACCAATCATAAGCTTTTTAAAGATTAGTATAGCAACCTAGGTAGGATTTTCTAGAGGCAGATGCAGATTCATATTCTATTAGGCAGATTGCAGATTTAGCGGGAGAGACTGAAGTCGTTAGATTTCCAGTGTTCCTGCTGATGGTTCGAGTCATATTAGCAGTGTGGGTTCAGCTGTTGTTAGGTCTGATTCTCCTGAAGATATATCTGATGGTGTCCCCTTGCTGAAGTATACTGCTTGTTGCTATCAATTTGGTAATGGATGTCATTGTATTGTTATGTGTGTCTCTTTTGTTTTCCAGGTACCAGCTACAACTTATAACTTGGTTGCTGCATATTAATAATATTTTTTTATAATAACCTGAGTTGAAGAGTTTTCCTAAATTTGTGTTTCTAAATTCTTTTTACATGAAGCCCAACATGTTAATGCTAATTTGTGGTTAGTGAGGGTATTAACTTGGAATGCTCATGGTTTACATTGACATCTTTTGAGTGTTGAATGAATGTATACTTTGCCATTATTACAAGTTCTGGTATTATTAATAAATGTAATTCTTTTGGGGATTATTTGTCTAGTTGTTTTGATTAAACTTAGATATGTAAGACGTTCTAATCAACCACTTTTAATTTTGTATGCTTACCATTTGTGCTTTAGAGTGATCTTCGTAACGTTAGCGTTGTTAAGATAGGGAAATACATTTTATGATTCTTCTTAATAAACTGGTGTGATTATTGTTAGAGGCATTAATGTATTTGATTATGCCGATTATTGGTGATGCTTACATTTCACATTGATGACATCCCCTTAAATCTTTGTCGCTTCGATCCATTGACCTCTAGTGCAGAATCCACTATACAGTATAGATGATAGCTAGGATTCCGTGGCGCTGCAGCAGTTTTTGGTAGCAGATTACGGTTACATCATTATTTGATGATGTCATAATGTGGTTAATGTAAGGTTCTCCTCGTGAAAATAAAGTTTGTTGGGTTTTCTTTTTTCTAAAATGTTACACGGATTTAACAAGATGAGTTGCTAGATGTCTTAAGTGACTTTCCCTGGTTCTTGGAGACCCTCTAGGTTGAAGGGTATGTTCCTAGCGGTGTTTTCTTTAATTGAGTGATGTGATTTGCGCTAGGATAGCTTGAGCTAATTTGCAGGCGTTCTTCATTTGAGTGTGGTGCTTAATGTAAGGAAAAATTATCCACCTGGTTGTTGATGACAGACCTAAAGAGGGAGGTCTGGGACTCCGGAGTATGTTAAAAAGTGTAGTGGGACACTTGGTATATGTTGTAATTCGTTCATTTAATAGACCGATCCAGCATGATTGGTAAGTCAAGTTTGTGAGATAACTGGTGTGATTGGAACTATACTGAAGACTTGGTGAGTACTAAGTGCACTAGGACAGCAGTCCAAGGATCAGTTGAGAAGTGAAGTTCGCAGGTCGAATTTTACTCATGATTGTGAGAACTGTGAAAAAGAGTAGGTGAAAGCTGAAGGTTACTTTGGAAGGTTCTGAAGCAATTGTATTAACCTACCTGTAATAAATGTGCAAATTGGTTTTAATATTTTTGGTTCAAGTTAGCTTGTGAATTAATATTGCGTTGATTTTATGTGTGGGTTGTGAAAGGAATCGGTACAATAGACTTTGTTAGTGTCTCAGCGAGTGCGCTGAGGAGGTGTATATCTGTTAGTGTGATGTAAGAGATGGCGCACTGGGATTGGTTGATTAGTGAGAAGGGTTGCGCACAGATTCGTCAATCAGTCCGATTTGAAGGTGAGAGGGTCGAAGAGAATTGTGGGATCGTAGTCACTTTTCTTGATTGGTCGTTCTTTTTCATTTGATTTACTATTTGTATTTGCTTAGTTTAATTAAGTTTGTAAATAATTTTTGTTGTGGACATCAGGTTTAAATAAATTTAAGTCAAAAATGAAGTATTTCAAGACCTTGAGAAGCCCATTCAGAGGTGATGAGTATATTCCGGCACTCGAAGGAGAGGTTTGTCTGCCAGAGAATACTCCGGCATATATTGTATTTGAGGAGAAGGGAACACGAGCATGTCTTTGGTTGAAACATTGTTCAAAATTACAAGAAAAGGAGGTTGTTTGGCTTTTCCAGAAAATGGAACGTTCAATTTAAGAATTTTGGATAATTTTAGGTAAAAAATGTACAGTTTAAATCCTCCACCGAGGCCAGCACAATACGAAGCTTTAGCGACTTGAGAACTGGTAGCCAGACAACAACACGCATTAAAATTTGAATAGAAAATAAGAAGAGTGGAAAAGACATTAGCGGAAGCTAGATGGGATGAAGAGCAGAAAAGGTGGAGAGTAGAAACATTACAGGGAATTAGATTATTTCCTGCAAGAACAAAGGAGGATGAGGATGAAACAAAGATGGGAAGATGAAGAAAAAGGGTTCAACAGAGACTAAAGAACAAACATTGAAAGACTTGAAACAAGTCTTGTTTAATGATGATGATGAGATGGGTGAAGATGAGATAGTTTCTCAGATTTTAGAGACTTATCTTCCACCAAATGCGAATCAGAGAAGTGATAACGGATCAAATGGGAGTGGAATTAGTAATATAATTCGTACTGCACCATCCACATTAGAATTATCAAGGGGTATCCTGAACAATGAAAAAGTTCACACGCAGAGTAGTTTCAATTATTCATTGAACAACAGACAGCAGTTCGAAATAAACATTCCTGAAATACAGCCAGAGGTTCAGATTGTAAGGACAACTACTAATTTACTGTTGTCTCCTGGTCAGCAAGGAATGAACATAAGAGAGCCTGTTCAAATACAGATTCCACAAATGCGGAGCATAAGTGCAGGACAGATGCAGAGGGTTGGATCTTTAGCGAATCCAGATGCAGTTACTGTACCTCTTACGATGGGTTCGGTAACTCCATTATATGCACTTGTAGACAATAGTGGAGTGAGTTCATTGCTTGATATTCAGAATGGAGTTTGGGAAAAATCAATTCCTAGACAAGGACAAAGCTTGAATGAGACTAATTCTCTAATAGATTTGTCTCCTTTTGAGAATTCTGGGGCTATATTCTATAATAGTCATGGACAGAGAGTAATGGTTCCACAACATTGTGCGAGTTCAGGACAAGAGCAAGATTTAGATACACAAGCTAATGGAGTTTCTTTGAAAGGTTTGTCTGCACAAGAAATAACAAAATGATTGGAAGATTTAAGTAATTCAAAAACGCAAGAAAGAAAAGATAGGGAGGAAGAAACAATAAACAGAGTGAGATTGAACATGGAAGGAAATGAATTCTTGGACGGGACCGTGGGTGTGAATAGACTTGAG
This sequence comes from Pleurodeles waltl, assembly GCF_031143425.1. NCBI lineage: Eukaryota > Metazoa > Chordata > Amphibia > Caudata > Salamandridae > Pleurodeles > Pleurodeles waltl. The sequence continues at coordinate 1,657,121,085 of NC_090444.1, read as the reverse complement.
TCGTATACTGAAGCTCAATTGAGATATCTATGTAAAATAATTACTAGAGGAGCAGAGAGAGTTTACCAGCAGTTACAAGAAGTAGCAGACGATTATGACATTGATTTGTCAAAAATGAACACTTTGAAAAGAAGTTACAGATTAAACATGGAGTAGGAAGATTTTACACACATGGGATTTGTAGGGATGAGAACAAGAAAGATGATGTGACACAGGCAGGAGAGTCAGTGAAAAGGCTGCCAATGAGAGAAACATCAGGAGGGAATTTTATACATGTACCTTGGAATAGGAGTGATATTTTAAGTTTTACAAATGATTACCTGAGGTTGAGAGAGAAGCCAATGGAGTGGTATCAGCAAACAGATAGGTTTGTGAAACTTGTGAAGTGTTTATGGGAAGAGCTGAACACACTTTTTTATATTGTTGTTCCAGTAGATTTGTGGATTGAATGCAAAAGAAGTGTTGATTGGCCAACGAGTGAACCGCAAAGAGATTTGAAAACAGGTGTGCCATCTCCTGAAGTTATGAAATATTACTATAACGTCATTGAGTTTCTGAAAATGAGAGTTTCGCCGAAAAATGTTGATTGGCAACGTATAGATAGAACATCACAGGAAGGAAAGGAATCAGTACATGCATATTATGAAAGGGTGTTGAAGGCGTTCAAACACTTCAGTGGTGTGGAAACAATTGAGAAAGAGAGCATGAATCATTTGGTGTTCAGGTTTGTTGAAGGGTTAAAACCAGAAATAAATCATATGATTAAGAATCATTTAATTTGCTGGCAAGCAAAGCCAACTGATGAGGTTTTGCAGTATGCCAAATACTGTAGTGATGAAATTGAGATGAAGCAGAAAAAGCTGAAAGAGAAAGTGATGGTGATGCAGATCAAGGCTGCACAGACAGGATGACAGGGAAATTTTCAACAGCTGCCACAGGGAAACGGTTTGTTTCCAAGTCAAGGTCAAGGTAGAGGTCGAGGTGGAATGATGCTTCCGGTGGTTAATAAAAATGTGGATTTGAGTTTGGTGGTGATGAAGGATGAGCAGCAGAGACAAAAGGTGTTACCTTGTCATATTTGCGGAGTAATTGGACATTGGAAGGGATAGTGCCCGATGTTAAATCAAGAAGGAATTGTACAGCAGACAAATGGTGTCAATTAATTTCAGAGTATGAGAGGACCTAGGATGGGGGGTCAAAACCAAATGTGAATGTGATGCAAGGTTTTCAGCCTTTACAGCCCATAAAGCAGAAACAGAATTCACACCATCAGGTACATCAGGTACAAATGTCACAAATGCAACAAATGCAGCCACAGGTGCAGATTGTGCCTGTACAGCAAATGCACATGCCGAGACAGGTTCAAATGATACAGAGTATTATGGATCAGCAACAGGTAATTCTTTCGCAAGTGGTCACAAATCAAAACAAGAACAAAACTGTAAGAACAGCTGAACAGTTTCCTTTACACAGTGAGGATGAAATAAAAGCTGAATGGTCGTTGGATAGTTCAGATGAGGAGGAGTGTATGATGGCTGCATCACTGGAAGTGGATCAGAGAGGTCCTTATGTGAAAGGTGAAGTACATGGTCATGAGGTTACTTTTCTGGTTGGTACAGGAGCAGCACGCTCAACAGTAAGAACTTTAAAAGTTCCAGACATACCAATTTCAGAAAGACAGTGCAAATAGTAGGCGTTGCAAATACACATTTGGTCAATACTCTTACAGAACCAGTTCTTGTGAAAATTGGAAATTTTAGAGATTACCATAGTTTTGTTGTTTGTGACTCTAGTCTAGTGTCATTATTGGGAAGAGACTTACTGTGCAAAATAAATTGTTCAATTTTGTGTTCAACGAAAGGGATTGAAGTTGAGACAAAAAGTGATGGAGAAGACGATTTGTCAGTTGATGTTGAAAGAAGGATGGTGTCTCGAGAATTTGCTTTGCTAGATTTCGATGATCAGACAGATGAAAATGAGCGAGCAAATGAGCATAACAATTCGATAGATTTAATTAAATCTGCCGATCAATTTACAGAAAAGAGTTAAGTCAAAAGTTTGGGACTTATCAGGAAAAAAACATTGGTTTGATTAAAGGATTCAAAGGAGTCAAAGTAACAGTGAAAGAGAATGTAGTGTTTCTGCAGACTGCAAAATATCCAATGACAAATGAGGCAATCGAAGGGATAAGACATTTGATTGAACAGTTTTTGGAACAGGAAGTCTTGAAAGAAGTGATTAGAAGTCCGTGTAATTCACCAATAATGGATTAGAGGATTTGAGGAAAATAAATGACATTGTGGTGAAATGTTGTCCAGTTGTGCCAAATCTAGCAGTGATTATGTTTCAGATTCCATGTGATGCAGAATGGTTCACAGTAATTGATTTGTGCCAAGCTTTCTTTTCAGTGCCTCTACATGAGGACAGTAGATATCTCTTTTGTTTCAAGTTCCTGACAAGAGTCTATTGCTGGTGTAGAATTCCTCAAGGGTTTTCAGAATCACCATCAATTTTCAATCAGAGTTTGAAAAAGAACATGGAGTCATTGGTGATGCATTACCAATCGACATTAGTGCATTAGGTTGATGATTTGTTGATTGCATCAAAGGCAAAGGAGGGTTGTAGAGAGGAAACAATTGCTTTGTTGAACTTTTTAGGAGACAATAGTCATAAGGTATCTCCTACTAAGTTGCAGTATTGCCAACAAGAGGTGAAATATTTGGGACATTTGATCGAGAATGGATCGAGGAGAATTTCGAAAGAGTAGCGGCAATAATGAAAATGAAAATATGGAATTCCCAGAAAGAGTTGAGGATATTTCTGGAAATGGCAGGATATTGTCGCTAGTGGATTCCAAATTTTTCAGCTATTTCTAAACCACTGCAAAGAGTGACACATAAGGATGTTTCAGATCCCATAATGATGGATGAGGAATGCATGAGGGCATTTAATGAACTGAGAGAAGGTTTATGTCAAGCTCCAGCTTTAGGTATGCCTGATTACACAAAACCTTTCTTGTTGTTTTGTCATGAGCGAGATGGATGTTCTTTGTTTGTCTAGACACAAACACTTGGTGGTGTCAATCGTCCAGTAACATATTTTTCAGCTACTTTGGACAATGTTGCAGCAGTCTTACCAGGATGCTTACGAGCAGTTGCAGCAGCTGAGCAGAGTATACCTCAAAGTGAAAACATTGTGATGGGCTATCCTCTGACAGTGATGGTACCTCATTCAATAGAAATTCTATTGACCAGGTCAAAAAAGCAATACCTGACAAATGCAAGATTGACACGATATGAGACAATGATTCTTGGAGCACCAAATGAAACGATCAAAAGGTGCACATCGCTTAAGCCGTCAACACTGTTACCAAATAAGGGAGAAGAGACAAATAAAATAGATGACATTGAACATGATTGTTTGGAGGTGACAGAACTATGCACCAAACCAAGAGATGACATTAAAGACATTTGTTTGGAAGACAATGATCAAATTCTCTTTGTCGATGGTTCTTGCTTAAGAGACAACAACAGTTACTGGTATACTAGAAGCTTCATGGCTTAAAGGAGTAATTTCTGCACAAGTTGTAGAATTAGTGGCTTTTACTAGAGCATGCCTATTGTCAGACTAGATGAAAGTAACGATCTACACTGATAGTCAGTATGGATTTTGTATTGTACATGATTTTGGGCAAATTTGGTCACAAAGGGGGTTCCTGACTTTATCAGGTTGACCTGTGAGAATTGGAGAAAGAATACATGATTTGTTACAAGCTGTACAGAAACCAGAGAAAATTGCCATGGATAAATGCAGTGCACACCTGAGAGGACAAGATTATGTAACATTGGGAAATGCTTATGCAGACCAGGTTGCCAAATGTTGTGCTCTGAATGGACTTTCATTCAAAGGAAATTGGGAATTGATGTCTGAAAATGATGAGGTGTATGCAAATATTACAATGCAGATTGTTGAGACATTAGAGGAGTTAAAGGCTGTACAGAACAATGTTCCAGAAGAAGAGCGTAGGGATTGGATAAAACATTGTTGCATTCAAAGAGAAGACAAACTTTGGATGACAGTAGAGGGACAAGTAGTCTTACCAAACAGTTTGTTGACACAAATGGCTAGATACTATCATGGTCAGAAACACATAGGGAGAAATGCAATGATCAGAAGTTTTAAACAATTTTGGTACAATCCAAAATTCAGGCTGAACTGGTTTGCCATAGGTGTGTAATTTGTCAGCAGATGAATGTTGGCAAAGGAACAATTGTCAACATGGGACATATAGGTATGGCAGGAGGTCCATTCAGCAGAATGCAAATGGATTTTTTTGAAATGCTTGCGTGTGATGGTTTGAAATATGTGTTGGTGATTGTGTGCATTTTCAGTCACTGGATTGAGGCAAATCCAACAAGGAGAAATGACAGTCTTATAGTAGCCGAGTTACTTTTGCGAGAACTAATTCCATGTTTTGGTTTCCCGGTTTCAATAAAATCAGATAGGGGAACCCACTTCAATAATGAAGTGAAAAAATTGCTTTTTTTCAGCATTAAACATTCAGCAGAGACTACACTGTAGGTATTGCCCAGAAGCTTCAGGACTCGTAGAGCAAATGAATGGAACATTAAAATCATGATTTGCGAAAGAATGGCCAGATGCTTTGCCACTGTCAATGAGGAGCATTCCTGATAAGAAGACTGGGATGTCTCCACACAAGATTTGTATGGGGAGAGCAATGAGATTACCAGCAATACCTACAAATGCACTTGTGCATTACAGATGATATGGCGCTCGATTATTGCAAAAGCCTAGCTGATGTAGTTCGGTCTTTTTCTCATCAGGTGGAAGCAACAACAGTATAACAAACACAAGGTCAGGGCCACAGCTTGAGAGCTGGTGACTGGGTGCTCATATGGAAGCATGTGAGAAAGTCTTGACTGGAACCACGGTAGAAGGGTCCTTATCAAATCGTGCTCACTATAACAACAGCTGTAAAATGTGCTGGTTTGTCAAATTGGGTGCATGCAAGCCACCCGAGAAAAGTGCATGATCCGATAGAAAGAGAAGAAGAACTGTTGAGATTACCAGCAGTTGACAACATTGGGAGCAATGAGAAAGAAAGTGAACCGAACATTGAAAATGACAGAGATGTGCCTTCTCCTATAACAGATGAAAAAGAACAAAATACAGAAGAAGTTGAACAATCTGTAAAAGGAGTAGAAGAGTCAGTCTGTGAAGAAAGTGAAAAGACTGATTCTGACCCGAGAAGGATGTCCTCGAATGAGAGTGATCAGAAAGAATCAACTGAGAGAAGATCTGCTCAGAGGAGGGTGTCCTCAGAAGCAGGTGGATTGACTATCCAAACTGCAGAAAAGACAGACCCCATTGGGAAAGGATTTGAGGGTAGTCCCGCCCAAGTGGATTATAGTCTTCCTGAACCAGTTGCGGGAACATCAGAAGAAAAAGGTTCAAAGGCAAGTGAAGACTCAATCTTGAGAAAATTGTTGACGAAAAGACATCGAAAGGAGACAATTGGCCAGAGAATAGCTCAAAGAGTGGAAGGGTTGATGTAGTTCCACCAATTCAAGAGGAAAAGGAACTGCATGAAGGAGAAAGTACTAGTGGAGAAGAAAGTGAAAGTAGCAGAAGACTGAAAAGAAAAAGAGTTGCAAGCAAGAGATATGCAGGGTCAGAATGGGCGTACTTAATTACAAATGACTGGCAAGAAGAATTTTAGAGTTATTGTTTTGATAGAGACATTGAAAATGTTTACTTTGGCGCGTGAAGATTGTGAGAAAAGACTTTGGGAAAAGATTTTGGAAAATTATATGAAAGTTATGCTTAAGAGAGACATTAATACTTACTGGAGTTGAGAAATGAATAACTGGATTTGACAAGCTGCTATACTGAAAGTGACAAGGAGACTGTCCAGAGTGAATTAATTTTTGAAAAAATAAATAAATTAGGAGGGATCTTTTGAAAATTTGGGATTTTTTTTTTTGGGAGACTATGGAAAATATTAGAACCTTACATAACCAAAACAGTAGAATAAGTTGTTGTGAAGTTTTAAGTATTGGATTGGTGGTAGTGAGTGTGTTAATGTGTTTATTGTTGTTCGTAGGGGTGACTGTTTATGAGATGAATAGAGCCAACCAGCCTACGAAGATTGATAGTTCTTTAGATATAACTGATACATCACTAACGAGAGATACATTTAGAATAGATGTTAAATACTTACATGAAGAGAAAGAGCTTTCTTCTAATGTTTTCTATTGCTTATTGCATGAGTATGTTGAGGTGATGGATGCAAAAGAGTGTTATGTATGTACACAGATTCTGACTTCAGTGGAAGAAGGAACTACTTACCATGATTTGCTTGTTACTTACGCTATAAGTTGCAGTCTTTTATTAACTCGTTTCTATAATCAAGAATATACCCATTATTTCTATTCAAATTGTGACATAGTATTATCATTTGTACCTGTCATAGGTTACTTGAATAGAATAGCCAAAGGGAATAAAATAGGTATTATGAGAGATTTCTTTGAGCCTACTTTAACCTTTGGTACTGCAGTTGCTCACCAAAATAATTTAACATGTTTACTAACTCTTGTAGAAAAGACAAGTTTAGATAACACAGTAGATAGAAGAAGAGAAATAAAGGCAAAGATAGATAAGGGAATAATAAGTAGAAAACCTGGAGTTGATTATGCTTATATTGATATTATTAAACAAGGAAAACTAACAATAGGTGCTGAACTCATGGGAAGACTTTGTATATACAGACCTTGAAATAAGAATGATAGAGTGTTTATAGAAAAGAGTGAGCGTAGACATGTTTTTATGTCCAGGAGTAAGTGGGATTTTATGATGAATGGACAGGACCCACCAGTACCTGGAATTTACTATATTTGTGGGAGAAATGCACATTACTTTCGTCCTAGAGGATGGTACAGAACATGTTACTTGGAAATAGTCTTTCCAAAAATCTATCAGTTGGAAGACTTGAGTAAGATTCCTGAAATGATGAAATTTCAAATGAGACACAAGCGAGAATCAATTTCTAGCATTGTTGGAAACATTTTTGGGGCCTTATTCCTTCAGTGGGAGTAGTCTTGAATTCAATTAAAATACAGAAGTTGTCTACAATAGTGGATAACATGTTGAAAAGATATTCTGGAGCTATTATTCTTCTAGACACAGAATTGGCTGCTACAAGAGCTATGGCACTTCAGAACTGCCTTGCGTTAGACATTCTTTTAGCAAAGGAGGGAGGAGTTTGTAAATTACTTGGTTTGAAACATTGTTATTCATTTATACCTGCTAATTCAGGAAAAGTTAAAGAGTTGATTAAAAATATAACAATAAATAAAGAAAATTTAAAAGAACTAACAGAAACTACAGTTTGGGAAAAAGCTGGCAAGGGAATTAAAGCTGTGGGAAATTGGTTTAATAATGTGGGAAGAGGTATTATTTTGGGTGTCAATAATTGTATTTTGTCTAATTGGAATTTGGGGAATATTTAAAATGATGAAATGTTTTAAAAGAAGAAAATTGGAAAAGAATAGAAGGAATTTTGAAATTCAAATGACTAAATTTTATAGAGAAAATAAAAGGGGAAAGAGAAATAATGCGAAAATAAATTAGACCAAATTTTGAAAATTTTATGATAATAAATACATTTATTATAGATTGATGTGATGACATAAATAGTCATCAGAGGAGGGATTGTGAGAGTGTGAATTTTCTAACATGTTTATTTATTATTTTGGTATACTAAATGTATAATGAATTAACGTGTAAAACGGGTGACTTTTGAAAATGGTCGTCACAGTTCTTTTCCGTTCCTAACTGAGCAAAATTTCTAACTTAATGTTGTGGTTATTTTCCATAATTCAATGCTTACATACAAGTGTATTCAATGCTCTAATAGATGTGTCCACAGCTACCCCTAGTGGGTTGCTGCATTGTGTCCTACAAGGCCATGTTTTAACTGAGCATTACATAAGGTGAATGTTCTATTGTTTGAGAATGTTACTAATACGTGGTTTGCTCCTTGAGGATGGAAGTGAATGTTGCAAGTGTAAAAGTTTCTTCCTGAGAAGAGAAGTTTAGACGAGATGGAACAATGGAGCTACAGACGAGACGGAAGAGGAAAAGTTGGAGTTGAGAATTTTTTTTAGCTAATGTTGTTGTATTTTAGGTTATCAATTAAAATGTCTATTGGCTGAAACGTAACCACCCCAGGAACTGACCAATCATAAGCTTTTTAAAGATTAGTATAACAACCAGGTAGGGTTTTCTAGAGGCAGATGCAGATTCATATTGTATGAGGCAGATTGCAGATTTAGCCGGAAAGACTGAAGTCGTTAGATTTCCAGTGTTCCTGCTGATGGATCGAGTCATATTAACAGTGTGGGTTTAGCTGTTGTTAGGCCCAATTCTCCTGAAGACATATCTGATGGTGTCCCCTTGCTGAAGTAGACTGCTTGTTGCTATCAATTTGGTAATGTATATCATTGTAATTTTATATGTGTCTCTTTTGCTTTCCAGGAACCAGCTGCAACTTATAATTTGATTGCTGCATATTAATAATATTTTTTTTATAATAACCCCAGTTGAAGAGTTTTCGTAAATTTGTGTTTCTAAATTCTTTTTCCATGAAGCCCAACATGTTAATGCTAATTTGTGGTAGTGAGGGTATTAACTTGGAATGTTCATGGTTTACATTGACATCTTTTGAGTGTTGAACGGATGTATACTTTGCCATTATTACTAGTTCTGGTATTATTAATAAGTGTAATTCATTTGGAGATAATTTGTCTTGTTGTTTTTTGTAAAATTGTTTTCATTAATATTTCAGTACAAGAAAATAAACATGCCCATGTACATAAGACTTCAGGCGTCCCACCATACTGTGTGCCATTCTCCCTGTCTTTCCCATTCCAAAGCAAGGTTAACAAATATCAGAGAGAAACACATGCTTAAGACAAACCCTTTCACCCCCAAATGGTGGACCCAGCCATCGGCCTCCGGCATCTGAAAAAACATATTACAAAAACCTTACAACAAAACAAGTGTCCAATCTCTTTGATTTGTCTGATTCAAATTTAAAGGCCATTGAACTGAGAGCCCCCTCCCCAAGCCCGAAGGAGCAGCTCTAATCACACTCAACCACCCTCTGCACTTAGGTCCTACACATGGAAAAGATGCAACGCTCGAAGGTGGGGACGACATGCAGTAAGGGGAAGGCCCTGTGAGAGAAACCTGACCAGTGGGTCCCAAATAAAATCAAAACCACTGCGCGAGCCGTCCATTTTATCAGCCAGACGCTCCATGGTGAGGCCCCGCCATAACCTCGAGAACCATAGGGCCACTGGGGGTGGGTCCACCTTCCTCCAGAAGGATGCTAAAGTGGTCTTCGCGACCCCCAACGCCAGCCACAAAATGGCTCGATCTCCCAGCGATTGATGTTCCAGCTCTGGGGCACGAAGGCCCAACAGGATATGCTCTGGTGATGTCGGCACTGGGTAAACCAATATCTCTTTCAGGTGGGAAAGAATTTCATTCCAAAAAGGACGGGTAGCTGGGCAGTCCCACCAAATATGCCTAAAATTCCCCAGCATACCACACCCTTGCCAACCCCTGTCGGACGCCTAGGGGTATATTTTCTTAAGATTCTCTGGGTAGAGGTACCAGTTGTAGAATAATTTATAGTGTGCTTCCCTGGCACCCATCGAACGATTATGTTGGGCTATGTCATGAAATAGGGGTGGCCAACGCTCCTCACTCACCGAAGCACCCAATACCTGTACAGAAAAACTGGATGTGCTGACGGATCGGCGCCCTATCCGCCTAAGCCAATAGGTTGTACAACGTAGATATACTGCCCCTCGCCACTCCTTCCCGCTGTACAAAATGGTCCATCGGCAGAAGCTCCCTGGCTGGCCGCCTTCCGCATATGAGGTTGTGAGACCCAATGCACTAGTTGGGCATAATGGAAGTGTTCAAATGGAGGGAGATGAAAATCCCTGCAACAGTTAGCAAACAAATGCAGCTGGTCACCATGGAATAAATCTGCAATCCGCAAGCACCCGCTTCCCTCCATCTATTGAAGGGCCCCGCAGATTCCCCTGGAGGAAAAGCCTTGTTGAAATGTATTGGGGTATGTGGTGAAGGGAAGGAAGTAATCGCATTATCCCACAACTTAAGGGTAGTGGCAGTGGGGGTACTAAGGTAGACGTTCTGTGGACGTGCCCCTCTGGGCCTCTTCGGGATATCCCACAGAGTCCTTCCCGTCACCACCCCATCCATGTGAAGCCACAACTTATCCAACTCTCGGAGGAACCACTCAGCCAGAACACGCAACTGAGCCGCGCGATAATACCGGGGGAGGTCGTGAAGTGCCAGTCCACCCTCTTCTCTGGGGCACATAAGTACTTTGCAAGATAATCTAGCACTCAACCACTGCCAAATAAACCTCATGAACATCACCCGGGCCTCCGCGAAAAACTCTGACGGGATGTCAACGGGTAGGCTCTGAAAGAGATAAAGAAAGCGAGGAAGCACCATCATCTTGATGCTATTAATACGCTCCAGCCAAGAAAGCCAGAGTGATGACCACCTCCTGAAGTCCTCTCGCAGTGATTTGAGCAAGGGAGGGTAGTTGGCTCAGAACAGATCGAACACCCTAGGGACCAGCTTAAGGGCCAGATATGTGATTTCTTTTTTAGCCTAAGTAAATGAGGACATGGAAGCTATCTGGGCCATTGCAGCGGCTGGTACTGTCAGATTAAGAAGATAAGATTTCCCCATGTTTACTCTAATACCTGCCACCTGTTCAAAGTGTGTCAATTCTTCTTGAATTGCCAGAAGTGATGGGCGGGGATCAGTGACGAATAGTAAAATGTCGTCACCGAACAGGGAGATTTTATGGTAGTAAGCACCAAATTTAATGCCCGGAAAGTCGGGGCACGCTCGTATGTGCGCTGCCAGATGTTCCACACTGATGCGCAAAGAGCAGCGGGGACAAAGGGCATCCCTGCCTCGTAACCCACGACCAATCAAAAAAATCTGAGGACACACCATTCACCAGAATACGGGACCTGGGACATGCATAGTTACTCATCACCATTGTTATAAATTGTTCCCCGAAACCAAATCGCCGCATGATCGCCACCAGGAACGAACACTCCACCCTATCAAATGCTTTTTCAGCATCGAGCGCCAACAAAAGCACGGAGACCCATTTCTTAGTCACCTTTTCCATCAGATGAAAGACACAACACAAGTTGTCATGCATTTGGCGGCCCTTGATAAAGCCCGATTGATCCGGGTGAATCAACTCTGGCATAACATCCTCTAGTCTCCTCGCCAGAATTTTAGAGTATAATTTGGCAATGAGGTTAAGTAGTGCAATGGGCCTATAAGAGGCACAGCACTGAGGATCCTTCCCCTCCTGGGGAATAAGTGTGACCAGAGCCTCCCCCATAGAGGAGGACACCATCTCCTCCCCCCTCACATGATTAAACAATGCAATAAGATGTCCTGACAGCTCCGCACTAAAGGACTTGTAAAAGTGGGCAGAAAACCCATCAGGGCGGGGGGTTTGTGCAGGGGGAGTGCGTCAATAGCCGCCTGTACCTCCTCCACTGTAAACAGTGCCTCTAGCATTTCATTTGTCTCCATGGAGACCTGTGGAAGTTGAGAACCGTCTAAATAACTTTCCTGAAATTGGGCAGACGGGTCATCTGATTGATGGAGACGGGCGTAAAACCTTCTGAATGCCAATGCCTTCCCCTCCTCCATAAAATGTTCCCGCACTCGTCAGTAATTTGTCCTATATAGTCCTTAGCCTGTTTAATTCGCAGTTGTCTCGCCAGTGGGGTCCCTATCTTATTACCCCTGTCATAGTGAGTTTTCTGAAGCCTCAACTGTGCCATTTCTGCCCTATTCATATAAATAGATTGTAGTTTACCCTTAATGGCGACCACCCTCCTCTGGGCCTGCCAGGTTGGGGAGAGCTTATGGACCCGTTCAGCTGCTTTAAGTTCATTTTCCAAGAGGTGCTGGTCTTCAGACTTTAACCTAATAAGTGCTGATGCCAAGGAGAAGCACGTGCCCCTGATAACTGCCTTAAAAGCATCCCACACATCAGGGGGGTTATGTCCCTCCCATTATGCCGGAAGTACTCTCTGATAGCTTTCCACAGCTCAGAATGAGACGCGGATTCATGAATCAGGACATTAGGGAAGTACCAGCACCTGGCGGAGGAGCGTGTCAGGGACCACTCCAGAGTAACCTCCACAGGGGCATGATCTTAAATAATAGTTGGGTGGATGGCCACAGATCTCAGAGTCTGTTGCAGCGGCTTGCTCAGAAAGATATCATCTATCCTTGAGTAGGATCAATGGGAATGAGAAAAGAAGGTGTAATCCATCTCTGGGCATTTGAGTGCACGCCAGGCGTCAAAGAGCCCCATGCGTGTAAGGCGTATTTCACAGATCTGGCAAAAGCGCCTATCCCCGATCACTGTGGGTGTGTTGTGTCTATCACTAGATCCAAAACAAAATTGAAATCACCCAACAAGATTATCTCTCCCTCTGCACAACCCTCCAGCTCTCCCAGGAACTTCAGAAGAAATTGAGTCTGACCACTGTTAGGTGCGTACAAAGTAGCTACTGTATTTCCCCCCCAGGCTGCCCTTTATCATTAAGTATCTGCCCTCCTTATCCTGCTTGGATCCCGCCTCCCGTAAGTGAATCGACCTTTGGAACAAGAGGGCCACCCCACGGTGTTTGGTTGGTGCGGAAGCTGAAAATATCTGGGGGTACTGTTTGTGACGTAGCGGTGTCCCTCTCCCCTCTTCAGATGCGTTTCCTGTAGGGCCACAATATCATAATGGTGATCGTCAAGATATTTCCTCAACTGGGACCTCTTATTGGGGGAATTCAACCCTTTAACATTCCAAGATAACACATCAAACATTACATTTCAGTAAACCAAAAGATCTTGACCAAGCGTTCTACCGCATCTCCGCATCCCGCCACCCTCCCCATATCCTCCCCCACCCAGCGTCCCAGGTGCTCCTCAGGCCCCCCACAAGGCTCTCAAATGAGAAAAAGGGATAATGAACATGAACCCAATAGAAAAAACAACTCTTACACAACACAAACACAAGAACAAGAAAACACAGAATAGCAAACTTCCTTACTTTCCGCATTGTGTGGATGGGCTATGTCACCGCCTCCTCCCCCCCAAGACCATTCATCTTTCCCAAGTCAACAAGAATGGAGGAACGTCTCCAGGCCCCTCGAAAGCAAAAGAGGGGTCTCGTCAAATCAGGCCACTGGCGGGCAAGTCCAAGTCGAGTCCCTCAGAGTGAGACTGTCTCTCACATGAAGAAGCCTCTCCCCATTCACCCTACCTCCAACAGGACCCCTACCTGGAGCCGCCCCAAAGGCCCCCACAGAACCTCTCAAGAACCATTGCAGAAACCAGACCATTGGAAAATATCACTTATTGGAAGTCTTCCTCCCCCTCCTCTGCTGTCTCCATTGCTCCACTGAAGCAGAGGTGCTGTCCCCCCATGACCAGTTCCAGCTACCGCGAAGCCTCCACCCTCACTCTCCGACTGTAGGTCCAGCGCAGCCGCGGCCTCACCGATGGGCATGAAGTGGCAAGCCTTGTTATGGAGATCAAAGCCAGGCCAAATTAAAATGTCCAATGATACCTTATGTTTTTTGCTCTTAGGGCCTCTGTCACAGGACGGAACTGCTGCCATTGAGCCAGCGTCGCCAGCTCCCCCGTAGGGCCACCGCCCAAAGCCCTCTCAGGGGTTCAGCTCGTCTCTCCTAGGGCCCCTTCAATAGGTGCTGGGGGCTCACCATCTCACCCCGGTATGCCACACTTGGACTCTGTGGGGCACCTCACTCACGACGCCATCCTCTGCTCCTGCCCCTCCAGGAGCAGCCAGTCTCTCTGGACCACAGCACCCTCTAGGGTGCATCCACATCGTGTTCCTGCTGCGTGGGCCCCCGTCACCACAGGGGAGCCCACGCTAACCTTTCCAAAGCACCAGGGAACCGGCACCCCTCCCAAGGGTGCCACCCGCAGTCCTCACTCCGCAGCCAGGCCGCCACCACAAGCAGGAGAGGGGCCGCAACACCGGAGATCCCTGGTGTTGCGGCCCCTCTCCTGCCGGTGGTGGTGGCCTGGCTGCGGAGTGAGGACTGCAGGTTGTGCCCTTGGGGGAGGCACTTTGATTATGCCGATTATTGTTGATGCTTACATTTCACATTGATGACATCCCCTCAAACCTATGTCACTTCGATCCATTGACCTCTAGTGCAGAATCCACTATACAGTATAGATAATAGCTAGGATTCCGTGGCGTTGCAGCATACACATCTTTAGTAAAATACCATAATGTCGAAAACCAGAGCAACAAACTGAGCTGCACTGTACGATAGGTTTTCATTGAGTGTAGAGTATATAGACCAAATCTTATAGCAAAATATGCAGAGTGAAAAATAGGTATCAAGAAAACATATGTATTTCTGAAAAGGGCACAAGATATATAGTTTCAGAGCAGTGGTTATTTCTACATTTCTGAAGTTGTGGGTACCTGTGCTAGCATGTGATTTGGAGGGTATTTTTCAAAATGTAATCTTTTTTATACACTGGCTCACATTTGAAAGGCAAAAATAAAGTGAAATTCAATTGATTCTATCATTCTATGCTCCTGCAAGTCTCCCGACAAATATTATGCCTCACTTGTGTGGGTAGATCCAGTGCCTGTGACAGTAGACGGCCCAAAATGCAACATGGATGCAGCGCATATGGGTAGCTCTAGATTTTGGACACTAGCTCAGCTTGCACCTAGGGAAACCTAGCCAACCTGTACATTTTCAAAAACTAGACACCAATGGGTATCCAGGGTAGGCTGACTTTTGTGGCTCTCACCACGTTGTTACCCAGAATCCCTTGTAAACCAAACTTTGACTCAAGAAACTTTATTTTCTCACATTTCTGTGGTGGAAAGTTCTAGAATCTACAGGGAGCCACAAACTTCCTTCCACACAGCATTCCAGTCTTATGATAAAAATGGTACCTCACTTCGGTGGCTGGGCCTAGTACCTGCACCAGTGCAAATCAAACCAAGTTCAAGAAAGGTCCCTTTGCGAGGACTCACATTTGCTTGATCAGTTTCTGTCGCAGCCACTAAATCCAGTGACACCAGTGGGGCCATATTTTTATTGGGACAAGTGAGGAAACACTGGGTGGTAAGAATTTTGTGGTCTCCTGTTTCAGGAAGAATACAGCACAGAAATTCAAGGAAAATGTGTGATTTAAGTCACATTTTGAAGCTTGCAGGGCATTGTTGGTAAGAAAAGTTGCTGGAATCCACAAGAGGTACACTACCTTGAACTCCCCTGGGTATCTAGTTTATGAAAATATCTAGAGTGGTTTGATTTTCCCTAGAGACAATGTATATCCCGGCAGAGAAAGACAGAAAAGACAAATAATACTTCACAAATACTGATTGGATTGGACACAAGGGTGAGTGAAGGTTGAAAATGTAAATTTTTATCAGCAAGAGATTTAACAAAAATGAAATACACTGTTAATAACTGAAACGTCAAAAAATTGAACCAATGACTCACAGCTCAGGAGCTGTAAAGCCGCGTCAAGGCACCTAGGTGGTCATTACAACCCTGGCGGACAGTGTTAAAGTGGCGGTAAGACCGTCAACAGGCCGTCGGTAAAAGAATTGCAATTACGACCGTGGCGGAAACCGCCAACAAAGACAGCCACTTTAACACTCAGACCGCCACGGCGGTACAAACAAACAGCGCGGCGGTCACCGCCAACAGATAGGCGGGAGACAATGTACCGCCCACACTATTACGACAGGCCAATCCGCCACCTTTGCCGGGGTGGATTCACCGTGGATAAAAACACGGCGGAAACAGGAATTCCGAAGGGAAAACGCTCACCTCTACAAACTCCACGAGGATCGAGGACACCATGGAACCGGAACTCCAAATTCTACCTGCGATAGTCTTCCTGCTGCTCTACCAGGAGCACGAACGCCGGCGGCGAAGACCACGGTGAGTACAGCACCTACGACACAGGGAAGGGGGGAGGCAAAAAACAGGGACACACACACCAAACACCCCCACCCTCACCCTCCACAACACACACACTAATGCATATCAATACATCACAGTTACACCCCCCAAACCCCCCTGGAAGAATGCAAAGACCAAAGAAAATGAGTGTAACCATCGGAATATATTAAAAACAAGTAGGCAGAAATATATATATACACAATGTACAAAATAAATACCAGGCATAGTAGTCCAGGTACTGCACAAAGAAAGTCAGTGGAACACTGGGACCACACGGTATGGGCGAGGCCCACACAAGATCCCCGACCATGACGGAGAGAACACTGCAGGGGCATCAGACAGCAAGAAAACAGGCACCTCATGGGGAGGGAAAGGGGGGGCACCTCAGCTGCTTGAGTGCACGATGCCAAATCCACGAGGGGGCCACATGCCCACTGTCACATCCTGGGGAGTGCAAAGGCACAGTGTCTCAAGTCTCTACAGTGGGTGGTTTGCCCACTGTCCAATCCTGGGGAGTGCAAAGCCACAGTCTCTCAAGTCTCTACAGTGGGTGGTTTGCCCACTGTCCAATCCTGGGGAGAGCAAAGCCACAGTCTCTCAGGTCTCTACAGTGGGTGGTTTGCCCACTGTTCAATCCTGGGGAGTGCAAAGCCACAGTCTCTCAAGTGGATAACAGTCTCCACTGGTTCTGGAGGGGGCTTTGTGCCCAGAGTGCTTCATCCTGCCAAGGACAGAGGTAGTGGATTGGATCTCTCCGCTGGTTCTGGAGGGAGACTGGTGCCCAGAGTGCTTCATCATGTTAAGGACAGAGGTAGTGGATGGATCTCTCCACTGGTTCTGGAGGGGGACTGGTGCCCAGAGTGCTTCATCCTGTTAAGGACAGAGGTAGTGGATGACAGTCTCCACTGGTTCTGGAGGGAGACTGGTGCCCAGAGTGCTTCATCCTGTTAAGGACAGAGGTAGTGGATGGATCTCTCCACTGGTTCTGGAGGGGGACTGGTGCCCAGAGTGCTTCATCCTGTTAAGGACAGAGGTAGTGGATGACAGTCTCCACTGGTTCTGGAGGGGGACTGGTGCCCAGAGTGCATCACTCACCCCGTGACGGACCCAGTTGCATCAGTGCCCCTGCCACTTATGGGCTAGCGGTGCTTGAGATGGCGGTGCCCTGTTCAGCGGTGCTTGAGATGGCGGTGCCCTGTTCAGCGGTGCTTCAGATGGCGGTGCCCTGTTCAGCGGTGCTTGAGATGGCGTGCCCTGTTCAACGGTGCTTCAGATGGCGGTGCCCTGTTCAGCGGTGCTTGAGATGGCGGTGCCCTGTTCAGCGGTGCTTGAGATGGCGGTGCCCTGTTCAGCTGTGCGTGAGATGGCGGTGCCCTGTTCAGCAGTGCTTGTGCTGGCTGTCCTTCATGGCCCAGCGGTGCTTGTGCTGGCGGTCCTTCATGGCCCAGCGGTGCTTGTGCTGGTGGTCCTTCATGGCCCAGCGGTGCTTGTGCTGGCGGTCCTTCATGGCCCAGCGGGGATGGTGCTGGCGGTCCTTCATGGCCCAGCGGGGCTGGTGTTGGCGGTCCTTTATGGCCCAGCGGGGCTGGTGCTGGCGGTCCTTCATGGCCCAGCGGTGCTTGTGCTGGCGGTCCTTCATGGCCCAGCGGTGCTGGTGCTGGCGGTCCTTCATGGCCCAGCGGTGCTTGTGCTGGCGGTCCTTCATGGCCCAGTGGTGCTGGTGCTGGCGGTCCTTCATGGCCCAGCGGGGCTGGTGCTGGCGGTCCTTCATGGCCCAGCGGGGCTGGTGCTGGCAGTGGCCTCCTGGGCAGCTGGGCTGGGGGTGGCCTCCTGGGTAGCTGGGCTGGGGCTGGCGGTGGCCTCCTGGGCAGCTGGGCTGGTGCTGGCAGTGGCCTCCTGGGCAGCTGGGCTGGGGCTGATGGTGGCCTCCTGGGCAGTGGGGATGATGGCGATCTTCTCCGCTGTGCTACTCTTCCCAGACTTGGCGGGTTTCTTGTGGCCCTTCCCCACCTTCGAAGGTGTCACAGCTGCCTCCACCCTCCCAACGGGACCCCTGGGAGCGGCTTTGGTGGCTGGAGTCTTCCCCCTCTCCCGCCGGTCACTGGCCAACTTCTGATGCTTCACAGGTGGTTGACTGTCTGTGCTGTGGCTCCGTGCCACACTGGCTGTCCTGGTGGCCGGTGCACTCCACATACCGGTGACTGCAGGCACCACTGGTCCCGGAGATGTTGTGGCTGAGGTGCAACTTCAGGACCTATGAGATGGACGGGGTGGGGGAAGTGTGGGAAAAAGGTCAAGGGTGGACAGGAAAAGTTTTTTGGACACACTGGGACGGGTAGCTGGAGGGAGTTTGGGAGTGGAGGAAGAGGTGGTGGTAGTCGGAGGTGTACGTTTGGTGACTTTGGGTGAAGGTGCATGTGCTGGAGGCTGTAGTGAGGTGGATGGCTGTTGGGTGGGTGTGTGCCTGCGTTTGTGTATCTTGGGAGGGGGCGTCACAGACACACTGGGAGAGGATACAGGGGACGTGTGAATGGTAGTGGGGGTGGTGACTGCACTTGAGCGGGGTGTGCTGGTGGGTGTGCTGGTGAGGGACATAGTGGCTGTAGAGGTAGTGCATGCAGGTGTGAGTGTAGACGAGACTGGGAGGGCGGAGGGAGACGACGAGGAGGGGGACACAGTGGAGGCAGTGAATGTTGGTGTGTCTGCATGTGTGTGTTGCTTGTGTGAGTGGCTGTGGGATGTGTGGTGCTTATGTTTGCCTGAGCTTCCCTTGTGTGTTGAGGTGTGTGCAGGCTGGTCTGATGGTGTGCTTGGGATAGGCAGAGGTGCAGGGGATTGGGTCTGGGTGGAGGAAGTTGGAGGGGGGAGGCTAGAGATGGGGACAATGGCTGCCATCAGTGCTGAGGCCAGAGTCTGAAAAGCTCGGTGAAGGGGCGCCTGACCAGAATGAATGCCCTCCAGGAATGCATTTGTTTGTTGCAACTGCCTTTCTACACCCTGGATGGCATTCAAAATGGTAGACTGCCCAACAGTGAGGGACCTGAGGAGGTCAATGGCCTCCTCACTGAGGGCAGCAGGGGTGACTGGGGCAGGGTCTGAGGTGCCTGGGGCGAAGGTGATGCCCACCCTCCAGGGGGGGCGTACACGGGCGAAGGCTGAGGGGCTGCTGGGAGGGCAGTGCTGGTAGGGGGGGTGGTGGCTGTACCTGTAGATGCGGGGGCACAGATGTTGCCGCCACCACAAGGGAGCTCCCATCAGAGGACGAGTCCGTGTCGCTGGTGTCAGCTCCTGTCCCCGCCGTGGAGCTCCCCTCGCCCTCCGTCCCACTGGTGAATTCGGAGTCCGTAGTCTCGCCCTCCAGGGCCATGTGGGATGCAGCTCCCTCGTGCTCCGGTGCCACTGCTCCTCCGCCTGATGATGCTAATGCACACAAGAACAGGGAGACCACATAAAGGGAGGGACGACAGAAGAAAGACATGTTGAGTGCATGGATTACCGCTACCGTTGGCGGACACGACAGACACAGAAGCCCCCTGCACTATGCCGCACTCTTGGGCTCCACTGTTCAATTCCTGGGAAATGGCCTACAAGGCTATGTACGACATCTGCACACAAAGATGACACAGGGGCATGAATAGCTGTACTTGGCACTCTACAGAGGTGGGGTGGGGTGCCACATGGCCTGCCTTACGGAGGGGCCTTGCCTACAGAATTCGACCTGGCCTAGGGAAACCCACAGCTCTCCTCCCCCACCCAGACACCTCCACTGCGCGCAAAGTCAGCAGAATGAGTGTGTACTCACCCCCTTGTGTCTGCTGTGATGCCCTCAAGCGCCCATCCAACTCCGGGTAGGCCACCGCCAGGATCCTGAACATCAGGGGGGTCATGGTGCGACAGGCACCCCTCCCACGTTGGGAGGCCATCCCCAGCTGAGCCTCCGCCGTCTTCTTGCCCCAGCGGCGAATGTCCTCCCATCTTTTCCGGCAGTGGGTGCTCCATCTGTGTTAGACCTCCAGGGTCCGGACGTCCTTGGCGATGGCACGCCAAATATCTTTCTTCTAGTGGGCGCTGACCTACATGAAATGTACAGGGGAAAAAGAGAAGTCATTACCAACTGCACCGTCACAGTGATTGGCCCCTATCCCTACCCTTGCCAGGTGGCACATGCATTCACCGTCTTTCATGCACGCAGCACTCTGCCCCCTTCCTTCTTATATCCAGCCCTCTCCACACAGGCATAGCCCATACAACATGCTCCCTGTGTACTTACCTGTTTGTCTGGAGGACCGTATGTAGGAGGCTGGACTGGCTTGTAGTGAGTACCAAGGGGTACTTGCACCTTGCACCAGGCCCAGTTATCCCTTATTAGTGTATAGGGTGTCTAGCAGCTTAGGCTGATAGATAATGGTAGCTTAGCAGAGCAGCTTAGGCTGAACTAGGAGACGTGTGAAGCTACTACAGTACCACTTAGTGTCATATGCACAATATCATAAGAAAACACAATACACAGTTATACTAAAAATAAAGGTACTTTATTTTTATGACAATATGCCAAAGTATCTTAGAGTGTACCCTCAGTGAGAGGATAGGAAATATACACAAGATATATATACACAATAGCAAAAATATGCAGTATAGTCTTAGAAAACAGTGCAAACAATGTATAGTTACAATAGGATGCAATGGGGAAACATAGGGATAGGGGCAACACAAACCATATACTCCAAAAGTGGAATGCGAACCACGAATGGACCCCAAACCTATGTGACCTTGTAGAGGGTCGCTGGGACTATTAGAAAATAGTGAGAGTTAGACAAATAACCCTCCCCAAGACCCTGAAAAGTGAGTGCAAAGTGCACTAAAGTTCCCCTAAGGACAAAGAAGTTGTGTTAGAGGAATAATGCAGGAAAGACACAAACCAACAATGCAACAACTGTGGATTTCCAATCTAGGGTACCTGTGGAACAAGGGGACCAAGTCCAAAAGTCACAAGCAAGTCGGAGATGGGCAGATGCCCAGGAAATGCCAGCTGCGGGTGCAAAGAAGCTTCTACTGGACAGAAGAAGCTGCGGTTCCTGCAGGAACGAAAAGGGCTAGAGACTTCCCCTTTGGTGGACGGATCCCTCTCGCCGTGGAGAGTCGGGCAGAAGTATTTTCCCGCCGAAGGAACGCCAACAAGCCTTGCTAGCTGCAAATCATGCAGTTAGCGTTTTTGGATGCTGCTGTGGCCCAGGAGGGACCAGGAGATCGCAAATTGGACCAGGACGTAGAGGGGACGTCGAGCAAGACAAGGAGCCCTCTTAGCAGCAGGTAGCACCCGGAGAAGTGCCAGAAACAGGCACTACGAGGATGCGTGAAACGGTGCTCACCCGAAGTCGCACAAAGGAGTCCCACGTCGCCGGAGACCAACTTAGAACGTCGTGCAATGCAGGTTAGAGTGCTGTGGACCCAGGCTTGGCTGTGCACAAAGGATTTCTGCCGGAAGTGCACAGGGGCCGGAGTAGCTGCAAAAGTCGCGGTTCCCAGCAATGCAGCCCAGCGAGGTGAGGCAAGGACTTACCTCCACCAAACTTGGACTGAAGAGTCACTGGACTGTGGGGGTCACTTGGACAGAGTCGCTGGATTCGAGGGACCTCGCTCGTCGTGCTGAGAGGAGACCCAAGGGACCGGTAATGCAGCTTTTTGGTGCCTGCGGTTGCAGGGGGAAGATTCCGTCGACCCACAGGAGATTTCTTCGGAGCTTCTGGTGCAGAGAGGAGGCAGACTACCCCCACAGCATGCACAAGCAGGAAAACAGTCGAGAAGGCGGCAGGATCAGCGTTACAGAGTTGCAGTAGTCGTCTTAGCTACTTTGTTGCAGTTTTGCAGGCTTCCAGCGCGGTCAGCAGTCGATTCCTTATCAGAAGGTGAAGAGAGAGATGCAGAGGAACTCGGCTGAGCTCTTGCATTCGTTATCTAAAGTTTCCCAAGAGACAGAGACCCTAAATAGCCAGAAAAGAGGGTTTGGCTACTTAGGAGAGAGGATAGGCTAGCAACACCTGAAGGAGCCTATCACAAGGAGTCTCTGACGTCACCTGGTGGCACTGGCCACTCAGAGCAGTCCAGTGTGCCAGCAGCACCTCTGTTTCCAAGATGGCAGAGGTCTGGAGCACACTGGAGGAGCTCTGGGCACCTCCCAGGGGAGGTACAGGTCAGGGGAGTGGTCACTCCCCTTTCCTTTGTCCAGTTTTGCGCCAGAGCAGGGCTAAGGGGTCCCCTGAACCGGTGTAGACTGGCTTATGCAGAATTGGGCACATCTGTGCCCAAGAAAGCATTTCCAGAGGCTGGGGGAGGCTACTCCTCCCCTGCCTTCACACCATTTTCCAAAGGGAGAGGGTGTCACACCCTCTCTCAGAGGAAGTCCTTTGTTCTGCCATCCTGGCCAGGCCTGGCTGGACCCCAGGAGGGCAGATGCCTGTCTCAGGGGTTGGCAGCAGCAGCAGCTGCAGTGAAACCCCGGGAAAGGCAGTTTGGCAGTACCAGGGTCTGTGCTACAGACCACTGGGATCATGGGATTGTGCCAACTATGCCAGGATGGTATAGAGGGGGCAATTCCATGATCATAGACATGTTACATGGCCATATTCGGAGTTACCATTGTGAAGCTACATATAGGTAGTGACCTATATGTTGTGCACGCGTGTAATGGTGTCCCCGCACTCACAAAGTTCAGGGAATTGGCTCTGAACAATGTGGGGGCACCTTGGCTAGTGCCAGGGTGCCCTCACACTAAGTAGCTTTGCACCCAACCTTTACCAGGTAAAGTTTAGACATATAGGTGACTTATAAGTTACTTAAGTGCAGTGTAAAATGGCTGTGAAATAACGTGGACGTTATTTCACTCAGGCTGCAGTGGCAGGCCTGTGTAAGAATTGTCAGAGCTCCCTATGGGTGGCAAAAGAAATGCTGCAGCCCATAGGGATCTCCTGGAACCCCAATACCCTGGGTACCTCAGTACCATATACTAGGGAATTATAAGGGTGTTCCAGAAAGCCAATGTAAATTGGTAAAATTGGTCACTAGCCTGTTAGTGACAATTTGAAAGAAATGAGAGAGCATAACCACTGAGGTTCTGATTAGCAGAGCCTCAGTGAGACAGTTAGGCACCACACAGGGAACACATACATATAGGCCACAAACTTATGAGCACTGGGGTCCTGACTAGCAGGGTCCCAGTGACACATAACAAACATACTGAAAACATAGGGTTTTCACTATGAGCACTGAGTCCTGGCTAGCAGGATCCCAGTGAGACAGTGAAAACTCCCTGGCATACACTCACAAACAGGCCAAAAGTGGGGGTAACAAGGCTAGAAAGAGGCTACTTTCTCACACCGTAGAGTAGCGTGTACTGGGGAAGGACCCCATCCACGAGTTTCTCCAACTCCTCCGATGTGAAGGCAGGGGCCCTTTCCTCAGACGCATGAGCCATTGTCTCTTCCAGACCGAGGTCACAGCAGCACTTGCAGTGTAGGTCCTCTCCTGTCGAAGATCAGGTATCGAGTGATTGAACAGATAGAAAATGTCGGTCACGTCCGCGGCGGTGCATACCGTCACCGCCAGCGTACATCGTCATTGGCTCCTGGGACCCATAGGGTCCAATGTTAACCAATGCAGCATTGTGCCGCGGTCTTCGACCGCCTACCGCGACGGTGTACAACGCCAGCGCAGTTACCTCACATCCCATTGTCCCACTTTAGAGGTCAGGCAGCCGCCATTTCAGGGGCCCACATGGCTTCATTTTCAACTGCGTCACACATACCTAGGCCTAGACTCAACACACATACAGGCCACCTTTTGTGTATGGATGGTGTTCTGTGTCAACTGTGGGTACGTACCTCTGAGTTGGTTGACTCTTTGCTCGCTGTTGTCCTTCATAGGCACCGTCCACTGGGACATGTGAGGAGGTGGCGGCATCCTCCGGTGTACCGACCGTTGGTGGACCTGTCGACAATGGAGGAGTGGCATTTGATAATCACCTACATGCTTAACCGTGCCACAATCCAGGAACTGTGTACCCAGTTGGAGCCAGACCTGATGTCAGCAATCCGCCATCCCACACGAATCCCCCCTCAAGTGCAGGTGCTGTCAGTGCTCCATTTCCTTGCAAGTGGGTCATTTCAAACAACTGTGGCCATGGCATCAGGGATGTCCCAGCCTCTGTTTTCCAACGTATTGTCCAGAGTGTTGTCTGCCCTTCTGAAACACATGCGGAACTACATCGTTTTCCCTCAGGTGGAGGATTTGCCTACAGTGAAAGGTGATTTCTATGCCCAGGGAAATATCCCCAACATCATAGGTGCCATTGATGGGATCCATGTGGCTTTGGTCCCCCCCCACAGGAGTGAACAGGTGTACAGAAACCGGAAGAGTTATCATTCTATGAATGTACAGATGGTATGTTTGGCTGACCAGTACATCTCCCATGTGAATGCTATGTTCCCTGGCTCAGTGCATGACGCCTACATCCTGTGGAATAGCAGCATCCCTTATGTGATGGGGCAACTCCAGAGGCACTGTGTGTGGCTATTAGGTGAGCACCTGGAAGCAAGTAATTGGGAATGCTTGTCTAGGTCTGGGGTTATCCCTCCAGGTTAGTGTGTGTCTAACAGTTGTCCCTCGTCATTTGCAGGTGACTCTGGTTACTCCAACCTGTCATGGCTACTGACCCCAGTGAGGAATCCCAGGACCAGGGCAGAGGAACGCTACAATGAGGCCCATGGGCGAGCTAGGAGGGTGATCGGGCGGACTCCTGAAGGCCAGGTTCAGGTGCCTCCATATGACAGGTGGATCCCTATTCTACTCACCAAAGAAGGTGTGCCAGATCATCGTGGCCTGCTGTATGCTTCACAACTTGGCTTTGGGACAACAGGTGCCTTTTCTGCAGGAGGATGGTCCAGATGGCGGTGTTGTGGCAGCTGTGGAGCCTGTGGACAGTGATGAGGAGGAAGCAGAGGAAGAAGACATGCACAGCAGGGACTCAGTGATCCTGCAATATTTCCAGTGAGACACAGGTAGGAATCCAAACCTGCCTACTACATGTACTTTGACACTACTACCTCTCTCCTGTCTGTCTTTTTCACCCAGTGTATGGTCACTGAGTTGTCACTTTCCCTTACGATTTCACAGATGTGGGTCCCACTGTGTGACATCTGCTTAGATTCCTCATGGAGTAGAGCTGTGTGACATAGGAATGTTGGCATTACTATTTAAAAAACATTTTGTCACTGTAATACACCATTTCGAAATCACAGACAGACTCCAGATCGTTTTGTGCTTTAGGTGTGTTTATTTAAATGCTCAATATTGGAGGGGGTAGTGAAATGGTGAGGGGTGATGGCAGAGGAGTGTCATTGGCAGAGTCCAGTCTATTAGTCTCACAGGTGCATTGCCCATATGGGCATAGGAAGTGGAGCTGGGGCAGTTTAATTATGGACAGGGTGACAAAGTGGGACAGTAGGATGACAATCAGGGTGGTCTCATTTCTTGGCGGGGGTCTTGGCATCGTGCTCTGTCTTTGTCCTGGATTTCAGGGACCGTTCTCCGTCTGCAGGGGGTGGGGTGGTGGCGTGGTGGTCCTGTGGCAGGACGTCCTGTCCACTAGTGCCGGCGGAGGTGGTGGGCAGTTCATCGTCCATGCTAGTGTCAGGGGCCCCTTGTAGTGCCACAGTGTCCCTCCTGGTGTTGAGTAGTTCCTTCAGCACCCCTACGATGGTGCCCAGGGTGGAATTGATGGTTCTGAGTTCCTCCCTGAAGCCCTATACTGTTACTCCTGCATGCGCTGGGTCTCCTGAAACTTGGCCAGTGCCATTGCCATCATCTCCTGGGAGTGGTGGTAGGCTCCCATGATGGAGGAGAGGGCCTCGTGGAGAGTGGGTTCCCTTGGCCCGTCCGCCCACTGTCGCACAGCAGCCCTCCCAATTCTCCTGTGTTCCTGGGCCTCCGTCCCTGGACCGAGTGCCCACTACCACTGCCCCAAGGTCCCTGTTGTTGTTGGGGTGGTGGGTTATCCTGGGTTCACTGTAGTGGTGGACACACAGCTGATTGACGTGTCTTGGGGACAGAGGTATGGGCCCGCTGGCTGGGTGCTGTGCTGGTGTTTCCAGAGGGGGGAAGCTCTGTGGTGGCCTGTGACTGTGTGAGGGGAACCGACTGTCCCGAGGTCTCAGATGGGCCAGGCTGGTCATCTAGATCCAGTTGGACAGAGCTGCTGTCATCACTGTGGGCCTATTCTGTTGGTGGTGTGGACATGTCTGGACCCTCCAGTCCGGTGACGTTGGGTAGGGGTCCTGCAGGGGTGTAAAAGCATGATTATTGCATCTGTGTGTGGTATGGTGTGCAATGGGTGTGTGACCGTGTACCCCAGTGCTTGCATTCCTGTGTGGGGGCTTGTGTAATGATGGTTTAGGGGGGTGTATGGGTATGTGCAGTGGCCATGCTTTGGTGATGGGTGTCCATGCTTTGTTGTTGCATGCAGAACTTGGTGTTGGGATGTGTGGTTTGTGATGGTGGGACATATGTGAGGAGTTGGGGAGCTGGGGGTGAGGGTGGGGGTATGTGATAGCATGCAGGTAGGGTGGGGGATGTAGTAGTAAAACTTTGACTTACCAGAGTCCATTCCTCCACCTACTCCTGCGAGGCCCTCAGGATGCAGAATCACCAAAACCTGCTCCTCCCATGTTGTTAATTGTAGGTGAGGAGGTGGGGGTCCGCCGCCAGTCCGCTGAACCGCCAGGTGGTGTCTTGAGACCACGTAACGCACCTTCCCCCGAGTCTGGTCAACAATCTCATCCCAAATACATAGTTCATAAACAACTGAAAGAAATGTATGGGCAAAACGTTTTCAGTACTCACACTACACCCTGCAACAACAGTAAGGGCAGGCAACACTGGCTGCACCATGTTTGAGGCAGCCCAGTGTTTAGCACTTCCAATGGAAAGCTTTCAGCCCCAGACTGCAATCCAGGCGCCTTGACATGCACTATCAGCACATCAGCACCCTCCTCTAAACGAGGCACTTCCTCCGGACTGAGAGTGGTTTCATCATCAAATGATTCCACTCAGGAAGAAAATTCACTGCCAGAATCTTGGACTGCCTCTTCTGCCCAGGATGCAATCAGTCTCATAATCATGGTCAGAGGAAGAATCGAAAAGCATACCACAACCTGCTGAATGGTAGTCTTGCAGCTAGCCATAATCCTCACTAATAAATGTAACTTGACTAATAGGTCAACAATGGCCAACGCTGTGTAAAATGAGTAATAAACAAAGTGTGGCTTTATCACAAAGACCTGTATACTCAAGAAAGATACCACTCACTTGCCTTGGACAGCTAAACTCACCAGCACCTACTCTGTACAGACACAGCCAGCACCAACGATATCCCACTAGAAAGGAAAAACGAAAGAAAATTACACACAAGACAACACAATACACATTGTGCAAAAATCCAAGGAGATTTTCACGCACAATAAAACAGAAGATAAATATTCTGCTATTATTGCACCATTTACAAAAAACACATTCATGCAGGGAAATGATACTCATTTAGAGTAAACAGTACAAAACCCTTTTTTCTTATCAAACACAGGCAACTTCATTAACTGCAGATCTACCAGTGATGATACCGAAATCAGGAGTTGCAGCAAAGGTATTCAAAAGCTTTGCACTAGAATAAATTAGGGCTCATCAGCTGGGTAATACTTAGTTCCAGTGCCACAGTGTTTACAGGATCCACATCTAGGAAAACCTTTCCCATTTACGGTGTCACACTGAAGTATAGAAAAAATTTATGGATGGAATGCTTGAATTATTCTCAGTTACTGGTAAGAACCCACAGCTGCAACCTAGACCATTGTTATTTTGCACACCATGCCCCCTCAGTTTGGACCCTGCGACATGCACATCAGTCATGACCCTCCTCCTGTATGAACAGACCAACTGAAACTGCCAGGCCAGGTTCTCTCTGAACTGGAACACAAAGAACCTAA
This sequence comes from Pleurodeles waltl, assembly GCF_031143425.1. Lineage (NCBI taxonomy): Eukaryota > Metazoa > Chordata > Amphibia > Caudata > Salamandridae > Pleurodeles > Pleurodeles waltl. Next base: position 1,657,092,920 of record NC_090444.1, on the reverse strand, counting down.
GACAAGGGATGCGAACTATACTTACTTTAGGGCAAATGTTGCAGGTTTTTTTGGTTGTAAAACCTGTTTTATTAGTATTCCACAAAGAACAAGACAACAAATGTGTAGTGGTATATATTGAATACATAGCATGCTCAGAACCTTACAAATGGAACAAATACAGTGGCAGCCCAATAGAAAGGTAATAGTGATAAATATTACATTGGAGTTTAACTATCAGTCGTAGCAGTATAATAACCGGAATGTATATTGGCAATAAAAATTCTATATCATGATTTGGACCGATACCCTTAAACAACAGTGTAAATCATTGTTTTCAGTATGAAATAGCCCCTCAATGGCTGACATATATCTCTCTGGTGGAATGCAGCTCTGCAATTTCTCAATCATTAGAGAGGGCTGTGTCTTTCAGCCAATTAATGACTCTGAGATGGGGACCTTTCATCCAGCAACCGGTTGATCGTTTTCTTTTGCCAGTAGGAGTAGCATTACTACCAGCCTTCTAATTGGCTTTGGGAGTTGTTTAGTGTGTCCTAGCAACCCCGTCAATGGGGCACAGTCCAAAGAAGATACAACTATTTCTTCAACAGTAAGATTTCTTCCCAGTAACTTCTAACTGGTGGGAACTCCCAGGCTAGATGGTAAAAACTGTTAGGGTCACTTAGACATTTGGGGCATTGTGCAGATTTCTCTGGATCAATCCTATGCAAATACTGTGGGGAGCATTATAGTCTGTTACTAAGCTTAAAGTGGATCAGCTTGTATCTATAATCAATAGATATCAATTTTGTGTGGGTGCAGCACTATTTCGATACATCTGAGCTCATATCAAGAACAATTTTTCTCCTCCATGTTTTCAAGGCTATGAGGTTTGAGTACGTGCAGAGCTCCATAGGCAATGTGTGCAATGAGGAAACTCAACACATTTGTTCTGGTTTTTGAATTAGTTTGGTAAGGGGGAAAACTGTGGCAGCTCTTAAGGTAGGTGGTCCAGGTGGTTGATGATGCTGCATGTCACAGATGCATATAATCAAATACATCCAGTGGTGTAATACTATGGGCTCCCTTGAACCGGTCAAAGGTAAGGAATGCCCCACCAGCAGATAGATGCCCCACCCTTAGCAGACCGGCACACCTCAGTCTATTTATTACAACTCTCCCAAGCGTCACAGGAGTTATTAAAGAGGCAAATATGCAGTGAGTATAATTGTGTGATCCCAGCCTCAGTATCCATGAGCCATAGCAAACAAGTAATGCAAAAACCTGTCTGTATAGTGTCCACTAGCTTTTGAAGGTTAGCAGCCTTACAAGTGCACAGCTCAACTGCCATTACCTGGTTTCTTCTCTACAGGAAATTGAGGAGCTCTACATATTGGGGGGAACCAAAATGCAATGTCCGAGACTGGTCAGAGCTGTTTTCAATTTGAGAAAAAGTGGAACAGGGATATTTTGAAACAAATAAATAAACCTGGGTAGACCTAACATCTTAATAAGTGCAATTCTGATTTCCATCGAAAGTGCCAGTGTTATCCATTTCTCAGTTTGTTCATGTAATTTGGTAAGCAATTGGCCATAATTATACAATATTATTTAGAGCCTGTCTTGGTTAAGCATGATCCCTAAGTATCTGACAGAGCCGTTGCACAAGAGAAATAGAAGCTGCGTCATCGGTTTGCGGGCCACATACGTTAATGCAAACCTTTCTAATTTAGTCAAGTTAATGCGTATGCATAACACTTCCCCGTATTGCACTATTTCAGCCATAAATGATACAAGTTTGTATACAGGTCTTTTACAAAGTAATATCGTCAGCATATAATGACAGCAATATGAGTTTATTTGGTAAAGCCAGCCCTCTATGAGAAAGTTGGCTACACAGCCCAGTCATTAGTAGCTCCAAGGCAAGGGCAAACAAGAGGGGTGACAAGGACCAGCTCTGCAGGGTACCTCTACTAATTGGGAATTAATCTGAGATGCAGCCATTAATGCACAACCTGGCCTGGGTGTTGGTATATAGTAGTTTAATTAGGTGCAATATTTTAAGTAACATGCTAATTTTACATAGCACTGCAAATAGAAAAGGCCATTCAAAGGAATCAAATGCTTTTTTGTCATTTATGTCAGAACCCCATGGCAAGGCCACCAGGGCACTTGCAACCACCAGGCAACATCACTGTACCAAACCACAAATCTCAGATCACCATAAGCTCCAGCATTCTCTCTCGGCACACTTCTTCAACTGAGAGAGTCGTTGGCCCCTGCACTGCACTCTCACAGGCTGGTGTCAGTTGAAGGAGATCTCAAGCTCCTGGCACTAGAGGAGAGCATTTTTGTGTGTTCATTTCTCTTACGAATAAGATATTAAGGACAGTAGCGCCTCACACTGTCCTGATTTTGCTGAAATACAAATACTGCAAAACTGGTCAAAATCTCGTTAAAGTTTGGCTTGGGTGCAGTAATATTTAACCTCTGCCCAAGCCCGTCCAAGTGCTTTGGCTCGAGGATGTCAGAAGAGAAGATTTTCTTCGTCCTTACCTGAAGAATGCGCATTCGTCCAGAGATGTCATGCTACACTTCCCACAAGGATCTTTGACCTGGAGTCCCGCAAAGATGTTCAACCTGAAAAAGAACATACATGCAACATTAGCAAGTGCTTACCACCACTTCATAGAGACTTTTAGCGTGCAAAACTGTTTAAATTATCTGTTCAAGAACTAACTCACTAGAACTTCGCCATTCTCTAGAGTGTCAAACTTTCTTGGATTAGTGTGTGTGACTTGATTGGAATTAATTCTTCCATGCCAAATGTAAGTGAGCATGCTTGTATAGCAAGGAGAATTGGGAAATAATGTTCTGTGGATCCTTGAGGGGGGTAGCAAGCTGTGATTTGCTGTTTGTTGTTTCCTCTAGACCACAAGACCATAGGTCCAGAGAACCTATGCTCTACATGTAGCCCTCAGAGACGTCTATCTGGCTCTTCAATTTAGATTCCATATCCTCAAATCTCCAGTTGATTACAGGTACATAATAGCCAGGTGCACTTTCAGGATACGGGGGCAAGCAGGAGTCTCAACCCGACATACTTTGCATTAGGTATGAAGTTCTTCATTCTTTAAGGTTCGACAACAGGAATAAGAACACAGAAGCAGCATAACACAAGACCCTCCTCCCTGGACTAGACCAGCTTTCTAGCAGTTATTCTAAATCTCTGGAAGGAATGGTAAGATGTAGAGGAGGTGAGTCCATATCGTCACTGCAAAGCAGTGGTTCTATACTCTAAAGTAGGATTTGTATTGTTGCGTTTGTCAATCTAAGAGGACTGAGCTAGCGGTTATCTCCGCTCTGACCTGTGGTATAACTGCAAAAAAGGTTCTTCACTTATTAAATATAGCTCTATCCGGGAAGAAGCCCACTTGCTCTGTCAATATTAAGCTGGACATTAGTGGTGCCAATCTGTTTGCTGTGGCTCATGCTTGGGTTTTAAGATGTATATTTAGTAAAGATCATGGTCACCATGATTGACATTGTTGTCCATCTCTGCCTGGTTTCAATATGGCTGTGATGACCTCCTGCCTAGTGGTTGGGCAGAGTTGTCCAGTCTTCACAGCCTCTTTATGATGGGCGGCCACAAGTGGCCATTAACCGTTTAAATGATTTATAAAATTCAGCTGTGAGGCTTTCTATGCCTAGAGCCTTGCCACCTGCGAAACCATCAATGGCCACAGTTATCTCCTATGCATCAATAGGCTCAAGCAAGAATTCTCTGGGTCTGCCCTCAATCCAAGCAAGAGCAATATTCTCTAAGTAGCAATGTATGACAGAGTCTGTGACAGATGTCTTGCTTGGGTACAAGGTTGAGTAATATGACTGAATCTCACAAACAAAAGCACCCCTATCCCCAAGTGTTTTCCAGGTGTCCAACCTGAGGAAGTGTATAACATAATTGGTGCATACTCTTTTTAGCAGCCATGCAAGAGTCTTACTCTGTCTTTCACCCTCACCATAATGTCAGACTTCACTGTCTTTGGCAATATATTGCATTTCACTGTCCATGGGTTCTCTAACTTCCTGTATAGTATTGTTAAGCTCCAACAGTGTTTGTGGATTGTGATTCAATTCAAAACTTTTTTCCAATTTTTTAAGTCTGGTTTGTGTGTGCCAGTCATGTTCGTAATGATTTTAAGACCCCAATGTATTTTCCCAGTATAAATCCCATCACATATATTTAAAATGTTTCCCATATGGTAGGAAAGTGTGGAATGGAGCCAGCACTGATCTTAAAAAAGTCAGTGATGACATCTTGTTGGTCTTTCAAGAATACAGAATAAGGTAGGGTCCTTTTAGGGAAATGCCAAGCTTGATATATGGGATTGCCTCCGAGGAGCTCAAGCACACACACTGTTGAGGAATATGCAGAGGTTTAGTTCTAGTGCGTTATACGTTATATATGTGATCCATGGGAGATCATACCACAGAGGACAGCCAAAAATCAGTACGGGAATGTGTGTCATGGACTATAGAGTAAAAAGAGTACACCCATCCCCATGCATGCTTCTCTCTCCCCATATAATGCAGCCGTTCATTTCTATCATTTGCTTCTATACCTTTGCAGCTCTCGGGTGATGTACACGATTAGGATTACTATTATCCTTCAAAGGTTACACGGTTAAGTTGAACTCCCCATATTATATTACGTGCTTTTGCTGAACACTGTCTGCATAGCGATAGCATGTCCTAATAAAATTCAGGACTATCAACATAGGGGACATAGGAATTAATTAAGGTTCTAAAAGTGTCACTCAGCAGACCTTCTTCATATAGACATCTTGTATCTGCATCCCTATGGAAAAATAGCAGTTGAAATGCAGGGATTTTCTAATTAAAATAACGACTCTCCTAGAGTATGTTCTATAGGAGGTGTGTTTGGCCTGGCCCTTTTTGCAGGTTTATCCCTAAATGTTTTGCCTTTGGTCTCCTATTTGTCTGACCCTATTTTGTTGGTTCAAGGACTCTGGGCACTTTACCATTGCTGACCAGTGCTAAAGTGCATATTCTCTCTGTGTAAATTGTGATTCTGATTGGTTATCCCTGATTGGCATATCTGATTTCCTAGTAAGTCCCTAATATAGTGCCCCATGTGTGCCCAGGGCCTGTAAATCAAGTGCTATTAGTGGGTCTGCAGCACTGAATGTGCCAACCACATGAGTAGCTCTGCAAACATGTCTCAGACCTGCCATTGCATTGTCTGTGTTTGCAGTTCTAACCTGCCATGTCGACCTGGCAAGTGCACCTACTTCCCAGTCCCAAACTTTCCCTTTTAGTACATGTAAGGCACCCCTAAGGTAGGACCATGGTAGCTCTATGGGCAGGCTGCAGAGTATTTAAAAGGTAGGACATGTATTGGTGTATTTTACATGTCCTGATAGTGAAATATTGGCAAATTTGTTTTTCGCTATTCTAAGGCCTATCTCTCCCATAGGTTAACATGGGGATTGCCTTGAAATATCTCTTAAGTGTAATTTCCCATTATGAACAGATAGAGATATGGAGTTTTGGGACTCTGATCTCACAATTTAAAAGTACATCTTTTAGAGAGTGTGTTTTTTTTTTTAATTGTGTGTTTGAAAATGCCACTTTTAGAAAGTGGGCATTTACTTACTCAACCATTCTGTGCCTCCGTCTGCACGTGGAATCAATGTCTGGTTTAAACTGACAGGGGCTGGTCAAGCATACACTCTAGACAGTCACACAAAGGTAGCTGAAGTGTGCCCTGCATATCCTTATGCACATCACCTGTCTGATGGGACTTCTTGAGCTAGAGTGCTGGGATGAGTTGTCACTGACACCTGGCTAGGGCTGTACCTGTCCTGTCACAATGCTGTCTCCATCCCCCTAGAGTGCCACTGGAGCCAGGCCTGGGCAAAGCAGGATCTTGTGAACAACAAGGACTTGCCTTTGAAATTTGCCTACTTCAAAGGCAGAAATGAGTTTAAGTAGTGGACTTAAAACCTCAGACTTTTAGAAAACTTTTGGATCAAGAGGAGACTCTGCCAAGGAGAAGAGCTGAAGAGCTGTGAGGAGGAGTACTGCCCCTTTGCTGTGTGTGCTTTGCTGGGTTGGTGTCAACACCAGGACAGTGCGCGCTCTACGGGCATCTAGAATGCAAAAACCCAACACTCGCAAGATAATGTAATTTATGCATTGTGATGATATGTTATTGTTTAACCTTTTGCATTGCAGAATTCCATCCAAAAGATTCATTTTTAAGGTGCTTATAAATACTGTACATTTGCAATGTATTGCTGCAGACATTCAGAGTGTGTTAGGGTGTGGTCCCTTTCCAGGGCCTTCTAGAGACTTTCCCTGCAACATGCCTGGGCGTGGTTCTAGGCTGGGTCAAGACTCTATAAAAGAGAGTCAGCCCAACTTCCAGTGCTCACTATTCAGAGGTCCCGGTGCAGAGCAGCAGCTTCTTCCTGAGCTCCTGTCCCGGCAGCCTATTTGGATTTTTCAGTCTTCTGCACTCATCTCTCATTGGTGATCACTGTTTCCAGGCGGTAAGACGGTGTTTGGACATTTCCCAACACCGTAATTGAGAATTTTCATATTCTTGATTTTAATTCTTAAATGAATAACAGATTACTTGTGTGCTGCCATTTTTTGACATTTGTATGGTGGTTTGCAAATAGGGAGGATGCGCAATTTATTCCATAAAGATTTGACTTCGTTATTACATTGTTGTTCATTGCGCGCTGATATTTCTTGACATTTACATGATGTTTTACGAGTTGGCAAGACGTGCAACTCGTTTCATGAGCATTTAACTTTGTTGTTCATTGCGCGCTACCTTTTCTTGACATTTACATGGTGGCATTCGAATCGGCGAAACGCGCGATTCACTTCTCGTGTGTAATTCATGCTGTTCATTGTGCGCTACCATTTTCTGGCATTTACATGATGGCATTCGAATCAGTAACACGCGCGATTCTTTCCTTGAGTGTTTTTTCATGTTATTCATTGTGCGCTACCATTTCTTGGCATTTGTATGGTGGCATTTGAATCGACAAGACGCGCAATTCTTTCCTCATGTATAAATAATGTAAATTACTGTGCGCTACTATTCTAAGACATTTTCTTGGTAGCATTTCAAGTTGACACGTTGCATGATTTATTCCTTGAATCTACGTTGTGTGATTTCATGGTGCACAATCCTTTATGGTGTTTAATACTCATATAAAAATCTGCAATGTGCGCAATTCACTTCCCAACGTTTTTTCTGAGATAAACACAACAATACCAGAGTTCTAGATGTAATGCTGTGTGTTCCTGATATATATTCTTAAAAGGAGATTCATATGGTTGTTTAGAAATTGCTCAGAGTGTTTCCTGATTCTCATGCTAAAGAAAGTACTCGAATCTGAAAGTCCTATTTAACTTTTCCTGTTTCCTCCTCAGGCATTCGGTCATCTAAAGCCTAGTCAGTTTTAGGACTATTTTAGGGTTGTTCATGTTTTTTCGGAAAAGACGAAGCTTAGAGTTGTAGCATGGTACTGATTTCATGAGATATAATTTTGATGTTGTGTTTTAACCTTTTGCTTCCTACAGGTCTCCTTCCCAGCTGTTCCCGTCCTAATCCCCTTTTCCCCACTTAGACTCTCTTAGACTCTGTGATAAATCTAATCAGAGTATTGGAGCTGTCTTGTGGTGGAAGTGTTGGGAACGTGCACAGACCCCGAGGATCTGGTGACTCTGACAGAATAGTGAGCCCACAAATTATTATCTTCCTGGTTTGTGTATGTTCTCAGCATGGCCACACTGGACGAACTAGTCAAGGCTATCACCCAGCTCCAGTCAGAAGTGGTATCATCAAAGGATTTGACAAATAGTCTATCTGAGAGGGTGAGTCAGTTACAGAATAAGGTTGAGAAGAAAGAACAAAGTCCCACAGGTGTGTCTTGGCCAGGTACTTCTTCTCAGACTTCTGGAGGTAATCCGACTAACATTTCCCTCAATGTTCCTTCAGCCATTCCTTTAGCTCCCCCAGAACGCTTCTCAGGTGATCCCTTGAAAGCGCAATCTTTTCTGGTTCAAGTGGAACTTCACTTCACCTGCAGACCACATACTTTCCCCGATGCCCTGTCTGAAATAGCTTTCTTGTTGTCATATCTGTCTGGAGATGCAGCTACCTGGGCTATTCCTCTTGTGCGTAAAAATAGTCCCCTGTTGTACAACTGGAAACATTTTGTTCGTGAATTTGAGAGAGTTTTCTATCGTAGAACTGTAACACAGTCAGCAGATCGTGAATTATTAGACTTACGCCAAGGGAATCAGGACTTAGTGTCATATTTAGCCAACTTTAATCGGCTGGTCGCTGAGACATCCTGGCCTGAAGAAAAACAAGCTGCCTTGTTTTACAGAGGACTCAAAGAGGAGCTAAAAGACATCTTAGCGCAAATCGACCCACAACCTGCAAACTGTCAAGATTTAATAAACCTTGTCTTGAGGCTTGATCATCGTTTAAATGAAAGAAAAGGAACGCGTTAAAAGACTGAAAAACATTCTTGGCATGCTCATGATAACAAAGACTCAAGAACTCCGAGAGAAAGAACGCCGGAACCGATGGAAATTGGAACCATCAGGAGACCTTTGACCAAAGATGAAAAGGACCTACGCAGAAAAAATGGGCAATGTCTCTATTGTGGGCGGAAAGGTCATTCCTCCAAAGATTGTCCAATCAAAACAAAGAGCAAGCGAGGCCCAGTTCAGAAAGTTGCAACCAATGCATCAGTCGAGTCGGAAAATCTAAAGCACCCAAGTTGCAGAGAAGGGTTGCTCTTGGGTGTCACCGTGGATCCTTCACAATCCAAACATCTAAAATTGGGAATAAGAGTTCAGGTCAAGAAAAAGACCTATTTCAAGAAGGCTCTAGTCGACTCTGGGGCTACCGGAAACTTTGTTGACGCCCAATTGGTTCGTGCATGGGGGATCCCATGTATTGAAAAGAAGAACCCAGAAACCATCCAGGCAGTTGATGGAAAACTCTTGACTGGAGGTCCGATAACTCTTCAGACTGTCCCCTTGACAATAATTTGTGAAGGTAAAAATCAAAGAAAGAAACATAAAGAGGAACTCATTCTTGACGTGATCCATGCTCCCCAGTATGGGATCATCCTTGGCTTGCCATGGTTAACTCATCACAATCCAGAGATTAATTGGGCAGAACGAAAGATCGTGTTCTCATCAGTGCTATGTAAAGAACATTGTCTCCAAAGGACTCAAGAATCGGAAGTTTGCCATTCTTACATAGCTACCGCCGCAGAGAAAGAAGTTCAGTTGCTCAAACAGTATTCGTCTTATGAAGATGTATTTGATGAGAAGGAAGCAGAGAACTTACCTTACCTCCTCATAGACCTTATGACTGTCAAATTGATCTAGTCCCAGGGGGGATACTTCCCAACGGTCATGTGTATGCCCTGTCAGAACATGAAAATCAACATTTACGAAAATACTTGGATCAATTCTTAGAGAATGGTTTCATCCGCCCCTCTAAGTCTCCCACAGCTTCTCCTTTATTTTTTGTTCCAAAAGCGAACGGAGAGAACTTGTATCCACTATAGGGGCTTGAATAAAATCACCATCAAGAACAAATATCCTTTGCCTCTTATTCCGGTCTTACTGGAACAAGTAAAGAAAGCAAAAATCTACACAAAGCTTGATCTTCGAGGTGCTTACCATTTGGTCAGAATGAGAGAGGGTGACGAATGGAAAACAGCATTCAAAACAAGATATGGCCTTTTTGAATACACCGTCATGCCTTTTGGTCTGTGCAATGCTCCAGCAGCATTTCAATTTTTCTTAAATGACGTTCTTAGAGAGTACCTCAATATCTTTGCCATAGTTTACATTGATGACATTTTGATCTACTCAGACAATGAGAATGAACATGTTCAACATGTCAATAAAATGTTGGCATCCCTTCGTAAACACCATTTATATTGCAAGCTAACCAAGTGTGAGTTTCATGTTACCACAGTTGAGTTTTTAGGGGTTATCCTTACCCCTCAAGGTATGGTGATGGCAGAAAGGAAAGTAAAAGCCGTATCTGAATGGCCCATCCCAAAGACTGTTCGTGATGTACAATGTTTCCTGGGCTTTGCAAATTTTTACCGGAGGTTCATCAATCATTTCTCCCAGACAGTGGCTCCAATTACTCAGTTATTAAGAAAGAAAGAAAAATGTGTATGGTCCCCAGAAGCAGACCAAGCCTTTTCAACTTTGAAAGAAGCTTTCTCCACTGCCCCAGTCTTGACTCATCCAGATGCGGATCGACCTTTCATAGTGGAAGCTGATGCTTCAGATGTGGCGATAGGAGCAGTCTTGTCACAACGAAACAAAGACACTGGTCAGCTTCATCCTGTAGCTTACATGTCTCGGAAGTTGAACGAAGCCGAACAGAACTATGTCATTGCTGATAAAGAGCTTCTGGCGATTTGTGATGCCTTTAAAGAATGGAGACATCATTTGTTGGGAGCTAAATATACTGTCACAGTATATACTGATCATCGCAATCTTCAATTCATGAGTTCTGCCAGACTTTTGACTCCTCGGCAATTACGCTGGATGCTGTTTTTTGCCGAGTTTGATTTTGTGGTAACCTTCCGGCCTGGTAAAGATAATCGCAAAGCTGACGCCTTGTCCCGTCAAGAGTCTACCACATTGCCTGCAGTTCAAACCTCCAGAGCTATCATTGCTCCTGACAAGGTCCCATGTATCATAAAAACAGAAGATTTCTTTGAAGACATCCGCAATTCATTCACTGTTGAAAAATGGCAGGCGTGGGCCCAAGCAGATCCGAAAAGATCAATCAAGCAAGGATTACCCTTTCACGATGCTCGTTTGTTCGTGCCCACTACCAAACTTCGCAAGATAGTGTTTCATTGGTTGCATGTTATACCTACAGCAGGTCACCCTGGTACTCCTAAAACTCTTGAATTAATCCAAACGCTATTTTTGGTGGCCTACCTTAACAAAGGATGTAAAAACAATGGTAAACAACTGCGAAGACTGTGCTCGCACTAAAACAAGTCATTCAAAACCGAAAGGGTTGTTACACCCACTCCCAACCCCAAGTCGTCCGTGGGAACACATCTCTTTAGACTTTATTACAGGTCTGCCAGTGGTTCAACAGCATTCAGTAATTCTGGTGGTAGTAGATAGTCTCACGAAATATGGACATTTCATTGCCTGTAAGAAATTACCCACCTTTAGTGAACTGGCAACTATCTTACTGAATAGAGTGGTTTGTTATCATGGACTGCCAAAAGTGATCCTCTCCGATCGGGGATCGCAATTTGCCTCCAACTTCTTGAAGACATGGTGTAAAACACTCCAAGTGACATCTACCCTATCTACTAGCCACCATCCTCAAACAGATGGTCAAACGGAGAGACTAAATCAGACTTTGAAGCAATACCTACGTGCTTACGCTAAAAAAGCACTTAATTAATGGACATCAATGCTCTGGTTAGCTGAGTTAGCCTACAACAACTCCTTCCACACGTCTACTGGCGTTACACCCTTCTTTGGCTTGTTTGGCTATCATCCTGACACCTTGCCCATCACAATTCCTCAAGAAAGTTCTCTCACTCCAGCTGTGTCAGAAATCATTCAACATTTGCATCAAACTCAGAAATCGATTCAACAACATTTAGAAAAAGCCCCAAAAAAATACAAAAAGCATTATGACAATAAACATTGTGAGGGACCGCAGTATCAACCTGGTGACAAAGTGTGGCTTTCCACAAAACATATAGACTTCAAGAAGGAGCACATGTTCAACCCCAAATTTATAGGTCTTTACACTGTTCTTCAGCAAATCAATCCTGTGACCTATAAACTACAATTGCCAAAATCATTACGGATTCATCCAGTGTTCCATACTTCCCTCTTAAAAAAGGCAGTCCAAAAGGTCCACCCTCATCCAGCTCATGTTCTAGTACAGGGGGAAGAAGAATATGAAGTCAAGAAAGTGTTGGACTCTAAACTGAGAGGGCGTAACCTATGGTACTTAATCTCATGGAAAAGTTATGGCCCTGAAAGTAATTCATGGGTTTCCGCATCTGATGTTCATGCTCCAGTACTTGTGAGACGCTTTCATCGTCTCAATCCAGATAAACCAAGCCCTAGAGCGCGCCTGGGAGAGGGGAGTACTGTCAACACCAGGACAGTGCGCGCTCTACGGGCATCTAGAATGCAAAAACCCAACACTCGCAAGATAATGTAATTTATGCATTGTGATGATATGTTATTGTTTAACCTTTTGCATTGCAGAATTCCATCCAAAAGATTCATTTTTAAGGTGCTTATAAATACTGTACATTTGCAATGTATTGCTGCAGACATTCAGAGTGTGTTAGGGTGTGGTCCCTTTCCAGGGCCTTCTAGAGACTTTCCCTGCAACATGCCTGGCGTGGTTCTAGGCTGGGCCAAGACTCTATAAAAGAGAGTCAGCCCACTTCCAGTGCTCACTATTCAGAGGTCCCGGTGCAGAGCAGCAGCTTCTTCCTGAGCTCCTGTCCCGGCGGCCTATTTGGATTTTCCAGTCTTCTGCACTCATCTCTCATTGGTGATCACTGTTTCCAGGCGGTAAGACGGTGTTTGGACATTTCCCAAAACCGTAATTGAGAATTTTCATATTCTTGATTTTAATTCTTAAATGAATAACAGATTACTTGTGTGCTGCCATTTTTTGACATTTGTATGGTGGTTTGCAAATAGGGAGGACGCGCAATTTATTCCATAAAGATTTGACTTCATTATTACATTGTTGTTCATTGCGCGCTGATATTTCTTGACATTTACATGATGTTTTACGAGTTGGCAAGACGTGCAACTCGTTTCATGAGCATTTAACTTTGTTGTTCATTGCGCGCTACCTTTTCTCGACATTTACATGGTGGCATTCGAATCGGCGAAACGCGCAATTCACTTCTCTTGTGTAATTCATGCTGTTCATTGTGCGCTACCATTTTCTGGCATTTACATGGTGGCATTCGAATCGGCAACACGCGCGATTCTTTCCTTGAGTGTTTTTTCATGTTATTCATTGTGCGCTACCATTTCTTGGCATTTGTATGGTGGCATTTGAATCGGCAAGACGCGCAATTCTTTCCTCGTGTATAAATAATGTAAATTACTGTGCGCTACTATTCTAAGACATTTTCTTGGTAGCATTTCAAGTTGACACGTTGCGTGATTTATTCCTTGAATCTACGTTGTGTGATTTCATGGTGCACAATCCTTTATGGTGTTTAATACTCATATAAAAATCTGCAATGTGCGCAATTCACTTCCCAATGTTGTTTCTGAGATAACCACAACAATACCAGAGTTCTAGATGTAATGCTGTGTGTTCCTGATATATATTCTTAAAAGGGGATTCATATGGTTGTTTAGAAATTGCTCAGAGTGTTTCCTGATTCTCATGCTAAAGAAAGTACTCGAATCTGAAAGTCCTATTTAACTTTTCCTGTTTCCTCCTCAGGCATTCGGTCATCTAAAGCCTAGTCAGTATTAGGACTATTTTAGGGTTGTTCATGTTTTTTCGGAAAAGACGAAGCTTAGAGTTGTAGCATGGTACTGATTTCATGAGATATAATTTTGATGTTGTGTTTTAACCTTTTGCTTCCTACAGGTCTCCTTCCCAGCTGTTCCCGTCCTAATCCCTTTTTCCCCACTTGGACTCTCTTAGACTCTGTGATAAATCTAATCAGAGTATTGGAGCTGTCTTGTGGTGGAAGTGTTGGGAACGTGCACAGACCCCGAGGATCTGGTGACTCTGACAGTTGGCCTGTAGTTGCTTCTTCTGCTGTGGAGAGGACAAAGACTGGACTTTGCTGTGTATCCTGCTTTTGAAGTTTCTCCAAGGGTTTGAACTGAGCTTGCCTCCTGTTAAGAAGTCTCAGGGACAGCAATGACTTCAACTACCAGCCTCCGGGGACTCGTGCTGAGGACCCTGACTTGCCAGGTGGTGCCCACTCGAGTTCCTGGGTCTTTTTGCGAGTAAAAGCTTGAATAAAAACATGAAGAACCAGGCACACTGATTCTGGAGGACTGAAGGACCGGCGCAGCTACCTGACTCCATGCCGCTTCCAGCACCTGAAGCCGTGATGCCCACTGAAGTGCAAGACCCAGACCGATACCACAGGCCTAACACCGCTGCAGCGCCTCTGAACTTCTGCAAAAGCGTGAGTCCTGAGGGCCGTGTTACTGTTGTCCTTGACACCCAACTTCACTGTGCCACCTGTGGCCCTGTGGTGTGACCGCAACCCTGTGAAGTCGCCTCATCGCGCCTTGACCCACTGCACTTATCAACCCAGCTGGATTGCAAGGACCTGACGTTTTGCTGCCAACGCCGCCTCACCTCCACTGCCTCCATAAGGAACTGACATCTCAGCTCCGTAAGGAACTAACGCCTCACCTCCTGCATAGCAGCACGGAATCAATGCTGCGCCAGCTTCAGCAACACCTCAACTCCTCAACTGTGCATCGTCTTTGACTCTGCCTCTTTTCTAAGGTACGGTAGCTGGGGTCCGTGCGACTCCATGACTGGCACCGCGCTCCATTGCAAGAGGTGTCGGACTGTTGGGAACGACTCCATCATGATGCCGTGATAGCACCAGTTGAAGCTATTGTGTTTCTAAGTGCTTTATTGGGACTTAATCTTTAAAAATGCATAGCTTTGCTTGTGTATGTAGCGTTTTGTTGTTTTGGTTTTGTTTTACTTAGATAAATATTGGCTATTTCTCTAAATTGGTGTGGTGTCCTTTTGTGGTGTTTTCACTGTGTTATTGTGTGGGTACAAATACTTAACCCATTGGCTCTGGGAGAAGCCTGACTGCTCGTACCAAGCTACTGAGGGGCTGAGCAGGGGTTACCTTAGGAGTGTGACTCCCTTACCCTGAATAGAGTGAGGTCCCTACTTGGAGAGGGTGTAAACTGACTGCCAGCTAGAGCCCCCATTTCTAACAAGGTGAAATAATAAGTGTTCCCCCAACATAGCATCAGTTGTCCCTAAATGTTGAAACGTTGTACCTATCCATATATGCTAGCACTTCGCACTTTTTTAGGGTTACCATGCACTGCTAATTACCCTATATATTATATCAGTCATGGTATCTTCTATGAAATCATTGATAATATCACTGCAACATTTAAAATTAAATTATTGGTGAGAAAGCTGTGTATGGCGGGGCTGTTAAATATAATTACCTTGGAGCATGTGTTATAGTTTCTTGAGATAAGTATAACTATAACTTGAATGTCTATGGTTTTGTGCATGTAAAATCTGAACCTAACTATAACATCCCCTTAATCTGTGTTTTTTTGATTGAATATATACATATATATATATATATATTTTCCTACATTCTACCTACTTGTGGCCTCCAGTAGGTAGTAATAGTTAGAAACTAATTTTGATAGGAAAAGTATTTTTTTTGCTAATATCTTTGGCACAGTTTGACGAATTTTCAAAATTTGTTTGCCTCTCACTTCAGCTGCTATCTGGAAAGTTTCAGATTGATTTTTGAAGTGGGGTCTGAGAAAAAGGGGTGGTCACAAAACACATTTTCCCATTTTCCATGGGGATTTTAGACACGAGTAGAGCCTGAACACCTGGACGGAATAATACCAAATTTGGCAGAAAGCTAGATCTTGATCCTGAAAGATCTCTTTTTGAAGTTTGGTGCAAATCTGCTCAGTAGTTTTAGAAATATTGAAAAAAGATATGTATATCTAGAGACGCGGATCAGCTGCGAATTCTCCATGGATCTGGGTGGATTTGTGTATCCATGTGCCAACAGTAATGCTGTGATTGGCTGGCCGTAGCTTGAGATGAAAGTTGCGGCCCCCATTCTGTTCAATGGGACTCAATTCTCTGCGGGGAAACAAAAATAAAAAAATGATACAGGAGTTCAGGGTAGAGTTACCCCGGCCCCATACTATTGGAGGGGTCTGTAAGGGATCCCTTATGGGCAAGAAATTATTCTAACCCATTTTTTCTGCGTGAGGATCTGTGGATTCACCCGTATCCTTACAGATTCAGGTGGATTTGGGTGGAACTTCGAATCCAGAGCCCAAGTAAAAATAAAATGTAAACTCACACACAGACCCACACACTTGCACACTTCCTCACCCACAATCAACCCCTCACAGACACACACACACCCATACACAACCACATACATGCCCACACAACCACTCACACCCACTCACACACCCATACAGCCACTCACTCACATACCCACAAAACCACTCCCACACCCACAAAGCCACTCATACATCTACTCACACACCCACAGAGCCACTCCCACAATCACTCAGAGACCCACACTGCCAGTCACACATGCACTCAAACACCCATCACACGCTCACACACAAAATTACACACGCACACAACCACTCACATACCCACTCACACACCCAGGTTACAGGGATGTTATACTTAGAAGACAGCATTTAAGAACTGAAGAAATTCACTGAAAAAAACAAAGGCTATAGAGATGTTACAGTTAGGAAAGAAAATGTACAAAACCTTGGAAATTCACTGAAAAAAACAAAGGTTACCGGGACATTATAGTAACATTCAGATTTTACACAAACCATAGAAATTCGGCAGTTATAGTTATCTCAAGCAACCAAAATTAGTTCCCTAGGATAACTATAACTTGTGCCCTCACCATGCACTGCTAATTACCCCACATACTACCTCACTCATGACATCTTCTATTACATCATTGATTATATCACTACAGCATTTGCAGTGAAATTATTGATGAGAAAACTGTGCATGATGGGGTGACAGTTATAGCTACTTTAGGGCACGAGTTACAGTTACTGGAGATAACCATAACTATAACTGCTGATATATATCTATATCTATATTCACTGAAAAAAACAAAAGGTTACAGGGGCGTTATATTTACGTTCTGAATTCTGAATCTGAATTCAGCAGTTATAGTTAGAGTTATTTCAAGTAACTTTGACTCATGACCTAAGGTAACTATAACTCATACCCCTGCCATACACAGTTTTTTCATCAATAATTTGATTGCTAATGTTTCATTTATATTTTTAATGATGTTATAGTAGTTGTCATGAGTGCTCTAATATCTGGGGTAATTGGCAGTGCATGGCTATAACATCCTTGTAACCTTTGATTTTTTCAGTGAATTTGTATGGTGTTTTTTAATGTAAGGTAATTTTAATTACTATATATTGATCCAACCACTGCCGTGCATGGCCTGTGGCCAGGCCCTGCGGCCAACCCCTGGTAACCACCCAACCGCATGCCACGCATGGCCTATGGCCATGTGCAGTGGAGATTGGCCGCAGAGCATGGCCCTGCAGCCAACCCCCATAACCACCCAACGTTGCATCATGCACAACCAAATGGCCTGTCTGCCAGGGTGTGAGAATAGGTGTGAGAGGGTTGTTTCTGGGTGTGAGAGTGTCTGTCTGCATGTGAGAGTGGCTGCATGAGGGCATGAGTGGTTGTGTTAGTGGATGTGTGATGTCTGAGTGGGTCTATGAGTGGGTGTGTCAGTGTCTGAGTGAGTCTCTGAGTAGGTGTACGAGGATCTGAGTGAGTCTGTGAGTGGGTGCATGAGTGTTTGAATGGGTCTCTGAGTGAGTGCATAAGGGCCTGAGTAGGCTGTTAGCGAGTGCATGAAGGTCTGAGTGGCTCTTTGAGTGGATGCATCAGTGCCTGAGTAAGTCTGTGAGTTTGTTTGAGTGTGCTACAATGAGTGAATGAATTAGTGTATGAATGACTCTGTGCATGTTTTTTTTGTTGTAAGCGATATTCGCAAATTCATCGCAACCTTACACTGGAGGGCACGCTGAGTATCACAACAAAGTCACAAAAATCTTGTGGCATAAAAAAATATTTTAAGGACATAATTTCACCCTCACAAACCCCTATATCACAGCTCTGGGGTCATGGTACCTCCACCCTGGCCACTTATGCCACTTTTCATTTTATTTTTAAGCCCCGGGGATTGTGTCCCATTAATTAAAATGTTTTGGCTGGGCCCTGGAGGATGGGCTCCATGGGGCCGAGATCACCAGCTCCCCACCCACAAATAAACAAATATTTGAAAGACGGGCCCTAGGGTGATGGGATCCTCGGGTTCAAAATTGGCTGGGGGGGCTGGGCTGCATAGCCTTCCTGCCGTCCCAAACAATTTAGAAGGCTGGGCCCCGGGAGATGGGGTCCCTGGGGCCAAAATTGACTGGGGTAGGGAGGCTGCATGCCCCCTGATGGAATTGTAGAGGACCCTGGGGAAGGGGCCCCTGGGGCCGAAATTGGCCATGAGAGGGGGCCACATGGACCTGTTGCCAACTCCAGCTCCACATGGCTGGCCAAAGGCCATGTACAATATGGGATTGGGTGGTTAGGAGAGTTGGTGGCAGGGACTAGCTTCAGACGAGGCCCTGAGGTCAATCACACTGTGCACGGCTCAGGGTTGGGTGTTTATAAGGGGTCAGCGGCACTCCCAGAGTGCTTCATCCTGCCAAAGACAGAGGTAGTATATGTCAATCTCCACTGGTTCTGGAGGGGGCCTTGTGCCCAGAGTGCTTCATCCTGCCAAAGACAGAGGTAGTATATGTCAATCTCCACTGGTTCTGGAGGGGGCTTTGTGCCCAGAGTGCTTCATCCTGCAAAGGACAGAGGTAGTGGATGTCTTTCTCCACTGGTTCTGGAGGGGGCCTTGTGCCCAGAGTGCTTCATCCTGCTCGTGGCCGCCTCAGTAGCGTCACAGATTTTGGAGCTCATGGGCCTGCAGTGCTTGTGGCGGCGGTGTCTTTGGCAGCGGTGCTTGTGGCGGCAGTGTCTTTGACAGCGGTGCTTGTGGTGGCGGTGTCTTTGGCAGCAGTGCTTGTGGCGGTGGTGTCTTTGGCAGCGGTGCTTGTGGCAGCGGTGTCTTTGGCAGCGGTTCAGCTGCTGCCGGTCTCCTTGGCAGCGGGGCTGCTGCTGGCGGTCCTATCTTGGGCTGCGGGGCTGCTGCTGGCGGTCTCAATGGCAGCAGGGCTGCTGCTAGCGGTCCTGTCTTGGGCAGCAGGGCTGCTGCTGACAGTCTCCTTGGCAGCAGGGCTGCTGCTAGCTGTCCTGTCATGGGCAGCGGGGCTGCTGCTAGTGGTCCTGTCTTGAGCAGCGGGGCTCCTGCTGGCGGTCATGTCTTGGGCAGCGGGGCTGCCTCTGGCAGTCCTGTCTTGGGCAGCGGTGCTGCTGCTGGCGGTCCTGTCTTGGGCAGCGGGGCTGCTGCTGGCGGTCTACTTGGCAGCGGGGCTGCTGGCGGTCCTGTCTGTGGCAGTGGGGCTGCTGGCGGTCGGCTCCTTGGCACCGGGGCTGATGGCATTCTTCTCCGCCGTGCTGATCTTCCCAGACTTGCCGGTTTTCTTGTGCCCCTTCCCCACCTTGGAAGGTGTTGCAGCTGACTCCACACTCCCACCTGGGAGCGGCTTTGGTGGCTGGTGTCTTCCCCCTCTCCTGCCGGGCACTGGCCAACTTTTGATGCTTGACAGGTGGGGGACTGTCCGTGCTGTGGCTCCTTGCCACACTGGCTGCCCCACTGCCTGGTGCACTCCATAATCCGGTTACTACTGGCACCACTGGTCCCGCCGATGTTGTGGCTGAGGTGCTAGGTTGGGACCTGGAGAGTCGGGCCCTAGGGGACGGTCGGGGTGGGAGAGGTGAGGGAAAGAGGTCAAGGCTGGCCAGGAGAAGTTTCTTAGGAACACTGGGACGGGTATATGGAGGGGGTTTGGGAGTGGAGGAGGAGGTAGTGGTCGTAGGAGGTGTCCGTTTGGTGACTTTGGGTGAAGGTGCATGGGCTGGAGGCTGTCGTGAGGTGGATGGCTGTTGGGTGGGTGTGTGGCTGCATTTGTGAAATTTGGGAACAGGGCTTACTGACACACTGCGCGAGGACACAGGGGATGTGTCAATGGTAGTGGGGGTGGTGACTGCACGTGAGCGGGATGTGGTGGTGGGTGTGCTGTTGATGGAAGTAGTGGCTGAAGATGTAGTGCATGCAGGTGTGAGTGGAGATGAGACTGGGAGGGATGAGGGAGATGAGGAGGAGGGGGACACAGTGGAGGCAGTGGATGTTGGTATGTCTGCATGTGTGTGATGCTTGCGTGAGTGCCGGTGGGATGTGTGGTGCTTATGTTTGCCAGAGCTTCCTTTGTGTGTTGAGGTGTGTGCATGCTGGTCTGATGGTGTGCTTTGGGATAGGCTGAGGTACAGGGGTGTGGGTCTGGGTGGAGGAAGTTGGAGGGGGTATGCTAGAGACAGGGACAATGGCTGCCATCAGTGCTGAGGCCAGAGTCTGAAAAGCTTGCTGAAGGGCTGCCTGACCAGAATGAATGCCCTCCAGGAATGCATTGGTTTGTTGCAACTGCCTCTCTACACCCTGGATGGCATTCAAAATGGTAGACTGCCCAACAGTGAGGGACCTGAGGAGGTCAATGGCCTCCTCAGTGAGGGCAGCAGGGGTGACTGGGGCAGGGCCTGAGGTGCCTGGGGCGAAGGTGATGCCCACCCTCCTGGGTGAGCGGGCACGGGGCAAAGGCTGAGGGGCTGCTGGGAGGGCGGTGCTGGAGGGGGTGGTGGCGGCTGTACCTGTAGATGCGGGGGGCACAGATGGGCACGCCATCGCAAGGGAGCTCCCATCAGAGGACAAGTCTGTATCTCTGGTGTCAGCTCCTGTCCCTGCCGTGGAGCTCCCCTCGCCCTCCGTCCCACTGGTGAAATCGGAGACCGTAGTCTCGTCCTCCAGGGCCATGTGGGATGCAGCTCCCTCCTGCTCCGGTGCCACTGCTCCTCCGCCTGATGATGCTAATGCACACAAGTACAGGGAGACCACAAAAAGGGGTGGGGGGGAGACAGAAGAAAGACATGTTGAGTGCATGCATTACCGCTACCGTTGGCGGACACGACAGACACAGAAGCCCCCTGCACTACGCCGCACACTTGGGGTCCACTATTCAATCCCTGGGACATGGCCTACAAGGCTATGGCCGATATCTGTACACATGGATGTCACAGAAGCCTGACTAGGTGTAGTTGGCACTGTACCCAGGCGGGGTGGGGTACCACAGGGTCTGCCTGAAAAAGGGGACTTAACTAGCACACTCGCCCTGGCCTAGGGGAACCCACAGCCCACCTCCCCCACCCAGACACCTCCACTGCGTGCTGATTCAGCAGAATGAGAGTGTACTCGCCCCCTTGTTGCTGCTGTGATGCCCTCAAGCGCCCATCCAACTCCGGATACGCCACCGCCAGGATCCTGAACATCAGGGGGGTCATGGTGCGACGGGCACCCCTCCCACGTTGGGAGGCCATCCCCAGCTGGGCCTCCGCCGTCTTCTTGCTCCAGCGGCGAATGTCCTCCCATCTTTTACGGCAGTGGGTGCTCCGTCTGTGGTAGACCCCCAGGGTCCGGACGTCCTTGGTGATGGCACGCCAAATATCCTTCTTCTGGTGGGCGCTGACCTACAGGAATTGTACAGGGGAAAATGAAAAGTTATTACCAACTGCACCGTCACAGTCATTGGCCCGCATCCCTACCCTTGCCATGTGGCACATGCACTCACCGTCGTTTCATGCACGCCTCATTCTCCCCCCCCATCTTTCATCCACCCCACTCCACACAGGCATTGCCCATACAGCATGCTCACAATGTACTTACCTGTTTGTCTGGAGGACCGTAGAGCAGCGTGTACTGGGGAGGACCCCATGCACGAGTTTCGCCAACTCCTCCGTGCTGAAGGCAGGGGCCCTTTCCCCAGACGCACGAGCCATTGTCTCTTGCAGTGTAGGTCCTCTCCTGTCGAAGATCAGGTATCTAGTGATTGAAGTGATAGAAAATGGCGGTTGCGTCCGCGGCGGTGCGTACCGTCACCGTCGGCGTACATCGTCATTGGCTCCTGGGACCCATAGGGTCCAATGTTAACCAATGCAGCATTGTGCCGCGGTCTTCGACCGCCTACCGCGACGGTGCACAACGCCAGCGCAGTTACCTCATATCCCATTGTCCCACTTTACAGGTCAGGCAGCCGCCATTTCAGGGGCCCACATGGCTTTATTTTTAACTGCGTCACACATACCTAGGCCTTGGCTCAACACTCATCCAGGCAATTTTCAGATTATGAATAGTTTTCTGAGTAAGCTGTGTTTACGTACCTCTGAGTTGGTTGACTCTGTGCTCGCTGTTGTCCTCCATAGGCACCGTCCGCCTGGACATGTGAGGAGATGGTGGCATCCTCCTATGTACAGACCACTGGTGGACCTGTCGACAATGGAGGAAAGACATGTAATCATCACCTACAGGCTTGATCGTTCCACAATCCTGGAACTGTGTGCCCAGTTGGAGCCAGACCTGATGTCAGCTATACGCCATCCCACAGGAATCCCCCCTCAAGTGCAGGTGCTGTCAGTACTCCATTTCCTTGCAAGTGGGTCATTTCAAACAACAGTGGCCATAGCATCAGGGATGTCCAAGCCTAAGTTTTCCAACGTGTTGTCCAGAGTGTTGTCTGCCCTGCTGAAAAACATGCAGAGCTACATCGTTTTCCCTCAGGTGGAGGATTTGCCAACAGTGAAACGTGACTTCTATGCCCTGGGACATATCCCCAACATCATAGGTGCCATTGATGGGACACATGTGGCCTTGGTCCCCCCCGCAGGAGTGAACAGGTGTACAAAAACCGGAAGAGTTATCATTCGATGAATGTGCAGATGGTGTGTTTGGCAGACCAGTACATCTCCCATTTTAATACCAAATTTCCTGGCTCAGTGCATGACGCTTACATCCTGCGGAATAGCAGCATCCCTTAAGTGATGGGGCAACTACAGAGGCACCGTGTGTGGCTACTAGGTGAGCACCTGGAACCAAATTAGTGGGAATAGTTGTCTGGGTCTGGGGCCATCCCTAAGAGTTAGTGTGTGTCTAACAGTTGTCCCTCGCCATTTGCAGGTGACTCTGGTTACCCCAACCTGTCATGGCTACTGACCCAAGTGAGGAATCCCAGGACAAGGGCAGAGGAACACTACAATGAGGCCCATGGGCGAACTAGGAGGATTATAGAGCGGACCTTCGGCCTCCTTAAGGCCAGGTTCTGGTGCCTCCATATGACAGGTGGTTCCCTATTCTACTCACCAAAGAAGGTGTGCCAGATCATTGTGGCCTGCTGTATGCTTCACAACTTGGCTTTGCGACGACAGGCGCCTTTTCTGCAGGAGGATGGTCCAGATGGAGGTGTTGTGGTCGCTGTGGAGCCTGTGGACAGTGAAGACGAGGAAGCAGAAGACGAGGACATCGACAACAGGAACGCTGTGATCCTGCAATACTTCCAGTGAGACACAGGTAAGAAGACAAACCTGCCTACTACATGTACTTTAACACTACTACCTCGCTACTGTCTGTCCTTTTTACCTAGTGTATGGTCACTGAGTTTTCACTTTCTCTTGCGATTTCACAGATTTGGGTCACACTGTGTGACATCTGCTTTGTTTTCTCATGGACTAGAGCTGTGTGACATAGGTCTGTTGACATTACAATTGAAAGAGCATTTTGTCACTGTAATTGCTAATACACTAATTCGAAATCACAGACAGACTCCAGATTGTTTTGTGATTTAAGGGTGTTTATTTAAGTGCTCAATATTGGAGGGGGTTGTTAAATGGTGAGGGGTGATGGTGGAGGAATGTCCATGGCAGAGTACAAGCTATTAGTCTCACAGGTGCATTGTCCAAAGCGGCATAGGAAGTGGAGCTGGGGCAGTTTGAGGATGGACAGGGTGACAAGGTGGGACAAAAGGATGACAATCAGGGTGGTCTAATTTCTTGGCGGGGGTCTTGGCATCGTTCTCTATCTTTGTCCTGGATCTCAGGGACCGTTTGCGGGGTGGTTCCCCATCTGCAGGGGGTGGGGTGCTGGTGTGGTGGTCCTGTGGTGGTGCCTCCTGTCCACTAGCGCCGGCGGAGGTGGTGGGCAGTTCATCGTCCAGGCTAGTGTCAGGGGCCCCTTGTTGTGCCACAGTGTCCCTCCTGGTGTTGAGCACTTCCTTCAGCACCCCTACGATGGTGCCCAGGGTGGAATTGATGGATCTGAGTTCATCCCTGAAGCCCAAATACTGTTCCTCCTGCAGCCGCTGGGTCTCCTGAAACTTGGCCAGTACCGTTGCCATCGTCTCCTGGGAATGATGGTAGGCTCCCATGATGTTGGAGAGGGCCTCGTGGAGAGTGGGTTCCCTGGGCCTGTCCTCCCCCTGTCGCACAGCAGACCGCCCAGTTCCCCTGTTTCCCTGGTCCTCTGTCCCCTGAACCATGTGCCCACTGCCACTGCCCCCAGGTCCCTGTTGTTGTTGGGGTGGTGGGCTAGCCTGGGTTCCCTGTAGTGGTGGACACACTGCTGATTGACGTGTCCTGGGGACAGAGGTATGGGCCCGCTGGGTGGGTGCTGTGCTGGTGTTTCCAGAGGGGGGAAGCTCTGTGGTGGGCTGTGACTGTGTGAGGTGAACCGACTGTCCCGAGGTCCCAGATGGGCCGGGCTGGTCGTCTAGATCCAGTTGGACAGAGCTGCTGTCATCACTGTGGGCCTATTCTGTTGGTGGTGTGGACATGTCTGGACCCTCCTGTCCGGTGACGTTGGGTAGGGGTCCTGCAGGGGTGTAAAAGCATAATTATTGCATCTGTGTGTGGTATGGTGTGCAATGGGTGTGTGACCGTGTACCCCAGTGCTTGCATTCCTGTGTGGGGGCTTGTGTAATGATGGTTTAGGGGGGTGTATGGGTATGTGCAGTGGCCATGATTTAGTGATGGGTGTCCATGCTTTGTTGTTGCATGCAGGGCTTGGTGTTGGGATGTGTGGTTTGTGATATTGGAACATTTGTGAGGAGTTGGAGTGATGGGGTGAGGGCGAGGGTGGGGGTATGTGATGGCATGCAGGTAGGGTGGGGAAAGTAATAGTAAAGATTTGACTTACCAGAGTCCATTCCTCCAGCTACTCCTGCGAGGCCCTCAGGATGCAGAATAGCCAAGACTTGCTCCTCCCATGTTGTTAGTTGTGGGGGAGGAGATGGGGGTCCGCCGCCAGTCCTCTGAACCGCAAGGTGGTGTGTTGAGACCACGGAACGCACCTTCCCCCGTAGGTCGTTCCACCTCTTCCTGATGTCATCCCTATTTCTTGGGTGCTGTCCCACTGCGTTGACCCTGTCCACTATTCTTCGCCATAGCTCCATCTTCCTAGCTATGGAGGTGTGCTGCACCTGTGATCCGAATAGCTGTGGCTCTACCCGGATGATTTCCTCCACGATGACCCTGAGCTCCTCCTCAGAGAACCTGGGGTGTCTTTGCCGTGCCATGGGGTAGTGTGGGTGATGTGTGGGGTGGTGTGTGTTGTGATGTGTGGGGTGACATTTAGTGGTGTGTTGTGTGAGGTGCGTGGATGTTATGTGGGTGATGGTGTTGAGTGCCTGTGGATGCTTGCTTGTAGATTGTGGTGTCTCTCTCTGGCCTTCTTTCGGAATTCTTGGCAGTAGGGGTTTGTGGGTAATGTGGGTGTGTGTTTCATATTGTATTGGGTGTGTGGGAGTGGTGTGTGTATGTGTCTCAGGTGTGTGTATTTGGAATTGTCCAATGTGGTTGTGTTTTCTAAGTGTGTGTCTATTTTGAGCGCGGCGGTGTGTACTGCCAATGGAATACCGCGGTTGAAAGACCGCCACGTGGATTAGTGGGTTGTGATACTGTGGGCGTATTCCTGTTGGCGTGACTGTGGAGGTTTTGTTATCGCCAGTTTATCACTGACCTTTGGTGTGGCGGACTTGTGTAGGTGTCTAAATTTTGGCAATTCCGGCCTTTGGGTCAATATTACCGTGGCAGAAATCTGCAGCCGCGGCGGTGTGTTGGCGGTCTTCTGCACGGCGGTAAGCGCCTTTTACCGCCAATGTTGTAATGACCCCCATAGTGAACAAGTGATTGGAAAGGTAACTGTATTCTGGGACAAAAGTGTACACTTATTTTTTGTAATGTAGTGCTCTTTAAAGTGGTGTGTTTTTAACTCTTTACAAAATTAGAACAGTGTTGGGGCAGTCCTGATGAATATGGGATGTTTTTCTGGATGATGTGTGTATAGATGGAGAAAGATATTTACCTTGATTTTCCTTCTTTACCATCAGTTTGTAGGTGTCTGAACTACTTTGTGGTTGTTTTACTATTTTCTCATCTTCAATCTCCCTTTTTAGCCTTTCTGTGTCATGCTCTGGGTCAAAGTCAGAGGGTGAAAATTAAGTTCCGGTCGCAATAAATGAGTGATGGTGCCCACTATCTCTAACAATATATTACCAGAATATATAAGAAAGGGCAAAAATCCTGCTTACATAGTTGATCACAAATCCACAACACTTAACTCCACATCTGTATTGTAGCCTATACCTGTCCTCTGCAACAGGCCCTCCCACATACATGGAGTACTGCGTCAGGACAGCTCTGGGAATATTAAGTGGTTGAACCTTTGATATATGACTATAGTTCTGGAGATTTAAAGCCCTATTATGAGTCTGTTGGTCTGACGAGCGCCAGACTCGCGGTGGAGGTCTGCCCACCACCGCTATCTCCACCAGGGCCAAAGATCCCAATAGGATGATGGCGGTCGTGGTTGTATTCAGCCACGTCGGAGCTGAAGTCAGCACCATCGTGCTGTTTACAACCATGTTCTCCGCCAGCCTTTTTATGGCAGTTCAGCCGCCATGAAAAAGCTGGCGGTGAACAAGTGCTGGGGGTCACAAGCACCCTTTCCCCAGCACCTTCGGAATATGGACTGTCTGCTTATCAGACATTGTGCATTCCAAGGGTGCTAGGGGATCCCCTGTGCGACGGCATTGGACTCAGCTGTATATTGAACTGAGTCTAATGCCACCACACATTTTCCACTTGGCTGACGGGGGGAACCTAGGTTTCCGCCAGTCAGCCCATTGGAAAATTCGGAATGGGGCTGGTGGGGAGGCCTCCAGGACCATGGAGGTCTCCTCGTCGGGAGTTTGGCAGTCAGGTTTTTCTGACCGCTAAACTCGTAATCAGCCCTCAGACAAGAAAAGTGAATAACTTGTGATTTTTGTAACCCATACTTTGAAATTTGCCGAGAATGTGGGTAATACAACTTTTTGCCTTTCAGGAGAATCACAGTACTGTGAAATTCTCTATGTCTCTAGTTCTCAATTAAGCCTGGAGTTATGTTTCCCTGTGTCCCAGATGACCTCAGGCCACAATTCAACTGATCCTATTGACCTAAATTATCTTTCTTCTGCAGATTGACATTTCCCACTCCTTCTTAAGACTTTGAACCACATTGTAAACTGTATTCTGTATTATCAATGGTAGATGAAGGGTTAGATTCTGCATCTATAAATTATCACACTTCAGATTTCACAATTATATGTTGCAGGAAAATAATTTGTATCCACGTGTACGCGTAGGTGCAGAGAATTACCTGAGCCTAAAAAGGCATATCACGTACAATATTTTAAACAGTTCCGTTTGAAAATTGTTGTTTGTTTACTTTCTTCAAGAGACTAATCCATTCCAAGTCCAAGAAAGGTTGCTACGCAATGACGTGTCTTTCACAACACCCCTTTCCACCTGTGTTCTCAGGATTGGCTGTTTCGCCTCCTCAGAGTCCAAGGTGGGTGTGAAACAGCAGGATCGAAGTCAAGACATCCCCACATTGAGCCTATGAGTCTGACACATATGTTTTTGTCACAAAACTTCCATAGGCCAGGAAGGGATTGTGGGACATCAGTGCAAATCACACCAGACAGGAGCTGAGGAAGCAAGCAGCAGAGGGGATACATGGAAGTATCTCAGATAACCATGCAGATAACAATAGGCAGGAAGAAACGAGTCTATGGACTCTAGAGAACTGAAACACGAAAAAAGATAAAACATAGAGGAGACAACAACGGGTGATAACTGATATGACATGAACAGTCACAACAACTAATGACACTTTGCCAGGTGAAGTCTCCATGTTTGTACCCCTGCTGCCCCAAAAGTGAATTGAAAACAGGAAGGGAATAATACCTACATGCTAGCACCTCTTTACCGGTCTTATGTACATGTATTCACAGTTTTCATCGCCTCATTCTCCATAGTATCTAACTCTGTCTTGTTCTACACTTGATCCTATGTCGCCTATTAATACTAACTAATTGAAGTTGGACACAATCCCTGTCTGATGGGCTTAGAGAAGGATCAGATACCACCATAATAACAGATACATTAAATCAATTTTAAACAAGCATTTGCAATGCAACGGGCCTTGCTTTTGCTCGCGTTAGAGCTATTAATGTTGTAAACTCCTAACCGGACTTTTCCTGCCACATGAACTGATAATGAAAAGTAAAACAGTTTCACATATGTGAGCCGACAGCTGCCGTTAGTGTGAAGGAGACACAGAAAAGGAAACAGAAGTTCGCTTGCAGTGAAACTTAATGGCAAAAGTGCAATAATCCATGTTACCAGCAAAAGTACAATTATGCATGTAACCAGCAAAAGTGCAATTATCCATGTAACAGGGTCGATGTCATGCAAAGCGCTCAACTTCTGTCCAGCGAGATCGCGCTGCACAGGAAATGAAAAAATAAAGTTGGCCAGAAACCAGTTGAAAACACGGAGCTTTGAATGTTTTCAGTAGTTTACCGGTGTCCTGGAGGAGGGCTAAACACCAGAAAAGGCATCATGTATGCATGCCTTTCACAAATGGAATCAATCGATTTTTAAAAGGCAAATCCACAAACTAATGAAAGTGATGGGCATGGTTAGAAGTCCACAGAGAGATTACAACATGGTCCAGAGTGCTTGCACGTGCTCAACCCTACAAAAGAAGCTGCTACTTTCAGATCCTCACCCTACAGCTACTGATAAAGGAAGCCAAATCCTTAAAAGCCACAGCCCTAAATCACTAGGAGAGCATTAACAATGAAATATAGCAAATGATACTTATGACTATATTTTGTGTGTTTACTGAATTGCCAGCTTAGTGAATATAATAATATATAAAGGCTCTCACCATGACATGGCACCACAACTGTGACAGGTTCTTAGTAGTTGGGAAACTCTTTTTGAAGATCCTAGTTTTTAAGAAACACTGACATAAAGCACCAACGTTTTTAGCATTGATTTCAATGACCGATTCCATTTAATATGATTGTAAAAATGATTGACTTTTTGTTATTGTTCAATGACCTTTCACTTGAAACAAACAATTTTATGACTGGTTCGTACCATGTATAAGGAAGTGACCTGAGACTGAGAAAAGACTACCACCCACCCCCAACGAGTGCTAGATTCCTCCCCCCACAAATGGCTTTAAACCAGACCATCCCCTATTTTAGCTCTCTTAGGGCCAGATGTAGCAAAAATAAAAATTGCGACTCGCATTTTGCGAGTTGATGCGAGTCGCAAAATGCGAGTCGCAAATTGGAATGTCAGAAAAAAAAGCGATCCGATTTTGCGACTCGCAGCCGGACTCGCAACGCTGTGTGCGAGTCCGCAGTTTGCGAGGTCGCTGTTTGCGAGTGTGCAAAAAACGAACTCGCAATTAGCGAGTGGGTGTCGCAAATTGCGATTACCTTCAAAATTGCTTGCAGGTGCAGCAGAACACTCCAGAAAGCATACCAGAACACTCTGGAAATGTTGCCAGGGGCCTGAGACGTCTCACCCACATAGTTGAACTTATGGAGACACGGGAGATGTCGAGGGCCACCGGGGAAACACCCCAAGACAGTGAGGAGGGCTCAACAGTGAGCAGTGTCTCTGCCACTGACAGTAGGGTGCTGAGGAGTGGTAGGCACAGCACCATGGACGCAGCAGGGACCAGCCAGGCTGGCAGGAGGGGCAGGAGATCATAGACAACAGCCAGGACAGATTAATGTGGCACATGGCGTTAATGTGCCACATGACTGGTTGGCATTTTCCTGCCCATGGACAATTTCAACTTGTATATAGTTTCTTCATGACATTAATAAAACAGTTATTTTAGTTCCACTTAACAAATTGAGTTTTTGGTTAATAGATGAGTATGGTGGGAGTTGACACGTACCGTCCAAAATATTGCGTTGCAATGTGGTCCCGTCTCAGTCTGCCTTGATTAGCTAGTCTCTTATCCCCATGATGGCGATGTGGTTGTTCTTGCTCTTCATCATCAGGATCTGGGTCTGCAGGGGTGAGAGGTAGCCCACGTCGGGTGGCTATGTTGTGGAGGATGGCGCATGCGACCACAATTTTGAAAGCGGTAATGGGGTGTATTGGAGGGCGCCTCCACTGCGGTGGAGGCATCTGAATCTTGCCTTCAGCAGTCTGAAGGTGCGCTCGATCAGGTTCCTGGTCCTCTTATGCGCACTGTTGTATTGCCTCTCTGATTCAGTTCTGGGTGTTAAAAACGGAGTCATGATCCAAGGCCTGAGAGCATATGCACTGTCACCTGTTGGGCCCAAAAGTACACTGTTAGGAAGTCCAGATAGTCGTGCACAGTGACCTGTGTGTATGTCTGCAAGTGTCTGTGGCTCTACCTAGGAGGTAACCGTCTCCAAATTCCCCACGTTCCAGGCGTTGATGTATCCCACTATGCCTAAAAATGTATGAGTCATGGGTACTGCCAGGAAACTTAGCTACGATGTCCGTGATGACATAATGGGCATCACAAACAACCTGTATGTTGAGTGAGTGGGTACACTTCCTGTTGAGGAAAATGTGTTCCAGATTAGCAGGGGGGCATATTTGAATGTGTGTCCCATCTACACACCCTATGACATGAGGAAAGTGGGCAATGCGGTAAGGAATGCCCTGAGGAACCTTGACACTGCACTTTGGGATACCCCACCTGCCACGGCAATGACCCCCTGATAGCTCCCTGAGGCCAAGAGGTGCAGTGCGCATAGTACTTGCACATGCGTAGGGATGGCGCAGCCACGCAGAGTCTGGTGTTCTAGCTGTGGTTTGAGTAAATCTATTAATTCTAGAATGGCTGCGCTGCTAAGGCGGTATTTTTCATAGATCTCCTCTTCAGTTTGCTGAAAAAGAGTCTGCCTGGTTCTATATATCTTCTCCTGTCTGTGGCCCCTCCTCCTCCTCTGCTGGGCTGCGTAGACTCTCCTCCTCACTGCTATCAGGTATATCTCCGCCATCTTGAGTAAGCCAGATGGCTTCTCGGTCCCCTTTTATACTTTGGTAAAGGTTACCACCTGCTCTGAGTTAGTGGTAAATGGGACATGCAAACTGGGCTTTTTGCGACTAGTCGCAATTTGCGAGTTGCAATTGCATATGGGTTGCGACTCGCAAATTGCGACTTGCAATTTGCGGGTCGCAAAATGGGGTCGCACCGGATGCGACTCGCAAACGGGTCCCATCGCTTTTTGCGAGTCGGAAATGGGCTTTTTGCATCCCATTTCCGATTTTGCACTGTCGCAAATTGCGATTCGGCCCGTTTGCGAGTCGCAATCGTTTGCTACATCTGGCCCTTCATCCTGTATCTACGTGGTAGCTATATCGGTTTGTTTACGCTGTTCACAGGCCACGTATTTACAGATCTCCTTATAGTCACTGTGTATATCTTTCTCTTTTTAGTCTAATGATGTTATTTTCAATTGTAGTGTGTACATAAAATAAAGGCCACAGATGTAATGTGTGCCTATTGGAAAATCGTTTGTATACATGTAATGGTCGCATCTCAGTAAATGCTCTGACACCTTCCAGGGATCGGTTCACATTAAGAAAGACTGCATATAAATAAATAAATAAAAGCAACTACCTGGAAGAATACCAAACCAATCTTTGGTCAGCTCAAAAACCACAACCCTTTAACCACCCTGGGAAACGCTAAAGAAAGAAGGCTGTTCAGCAACTCGATATAACCACCCTGGGAAACTTTAAAGAATAAAGGCAGTTCAGCAATATAGGCTAACCATGTACCCATGAAATGAGACAAACAAAAATGGGACAAAATCAACAAGGAAGATGCTGTATGCCAGTAGAACACTGACAGCAAAAAAAATATCTCCTACCTCTTGATTAACTGCACTTTACACAAACACTAAAGAAAGTATACATAACCAGGTAGCTAAGAGCAATGTGGACTATGAGAGAAAGAACGTTCCACCATTCCATTCGTGGCTAAAAACCACAAAAACAGAGCCTTAGTCGATAGAATACATAAACAACTCCAGGCCATTTTGGCACGGAATTAATATGCAAAAGATAATATCCCTCGGCGGGGTCGATGCAGAACACCATAATTCTTTTATTGGACTAAAAAATGTCCCAAGGCGCATTAGGACTGTAGTTGCAAATGCTGAACACTGAGTCAGTGACTGCAAGCACTTTTTGTATTTATACCCCACTCTTTTTATCCTTACCTGAACCAGAATCGTTTCTTCTCTTTATTTTGTCATTTGTCTTCCCTGTTCCAACCTGCCCCATAATTCCTTTTCTATTTTTTAATTAATGAGAATTGTCATTTTAATGGTTCCTTATATTACAATTGTTTAATCGATACATTTTACTCTCTTCTGCAAATCTCGTTTAAAAAGAATATTTCTAATTAAAACTGGGATTGTGAGGATTTAAAATGTCAGCAGCATATTATTTGAAGATTGTTAATTACACAATGTCAAGAAGTTGAAGTTTTGCCTCCTTATCAAAACTATGAGGAAAATTTACAGTGAAGAATGTGTTTGACGGAGATTTTCTCACAAACAAATAGCTGAACCATAGCTTTGCAATAAGTTGGTTTTGTGGGTGTATTTTTCAACAAACCTCTTTCTTACAGAGGTTTTTACCTTTAATTGTTTAAGTCGTTGCCACATTTTTGACCAAAGGCAGGTTGGAGAAGAGTTTCTACACTCTTTACAAAGTTAGCAAAACCCAGTTTGGCAAACTCAATATCCACATGACAATGTACTGAGGTGCTATTCCAAATGTTGTTTATTGTTTATATTCGTGTCTCAAGGTTGCTATTGGTTTCTGTTGGTATTTTTATAGGCAATGACATTTGTGATGATTGTCTCATCATACAAACATATATGTGTATAACATTGTGCAATCCATGATCTGCTGCAGAAACAAAATATGTTATTATGACCATTATTCTTGAATTCCAAACAGGTAATGCTATGATTCCATGAATGATTAAAGGTTTATCGTAAGTTGAATTCACTAAACTATTGGATTCGAACAATCATGGCTTGCAGAATCATAAGTGTGAACTGCACACATTCTCATATCTCAAATAACAACATATGTACACAATTATGAAAATCTGTTTTTGCAGGCTCATTCCTGTGAGCATGAGGACTGGCATTCCACATTCTTCTTTTGGTATTAGTGATAGTTCACTACCAAAACCAGCATACACTTGCAAGTTATCACAGAACTTGCATGATTATGCGCACACCACACATGGCCTTATTACCAGTTGCATAGTACTAGTGGGGTAGCAAATCCACTTGGGAAATGTGTGTTTCTGTGTGGTGACACTGCACCAGAACAATTACGAGATGAACCTCACAGACTGGAGAATTGGACTGTGGAAGCAAGTTTACCAGTCTGAACACCACATGGATTTCTGAACTTCATGGGTTGTAGTACAGAAAATGTACCCCTGCTTTAAGTAGGTGGTACATTTATTCAAGGGCTTCTGTCTGGAGTGGGGCTAGAATGGTGTGGGGAGTAGGGGGCGGAAGGGAAAGATAACCTCTGGCAAAGCATTGACTGCTCCCTTCTGCCAGAAATGAAATTGGGGGATGAGGCTTGGCTGCTGCTGTAGCCAAATCCTCATCCGATTTTACTAGACAGAATTGCCACCTGGTAAAATCAGGTCCGGTGTTCCAAAACCCATAAGAAAAGGGTGCAGGAAAACAACACACTCATGATCAGTGGAGTAAAATCCTATATGGTAATTCTGCTCCAGCCGGACTCATAATCTGGGCCATTTTGTCAATTCTGCATTCATATTCCACATTCAGGTATATTTGTAGAGCACTAGTGTGTAAAACTGTTTTCCATATTTTGATATATTTTATGTTTTCATAAAATTATCAATATAGATCACTCAAAGCAGTTCGCAAGTGCAAAAATGCGCTTTTCTTGCCTGGACACATTTCAGTAGATGTTCCCTAATATCTACAGTTTATCCAGATGGAGAAAGACTCATCGAAATATCAACAAAACCTTATTTATTCTTACAGACTCCAATTGCAGGCCATGCCTCAACACTTGAGAATATGCTTAGCTTCCACGCTTCATCCCTCCAGGGGTGCTATGATCAGGACAGGCTCCTGTTTTTTTTTTTTTTTTTGCTGTTTTATATAGCGCGAACTCGACCTGGGGGTTTTGGAGCGCTTTACCTGAACACCTACTAGGACAACTTGTTCCGGCTGGAATTCTGCCAGACGAAAGCAGCCGCCCTGTCTCCTCACACAGTGATTGCTACACCACAAGCAGTGACGGCTTGGTTCGCAATGACCAGCGTTTTCTGCCATATCCAAAGATGACGCACATACCGAACCCTTAATTTAATAGTAATTAGCATCCCTGTGAGACCACACAGGAATATACCATTTGGACGTGGTGAAATACTCTGCACACTCGGAAAACAGCTAGACCTTCTGGAGCAGAGAGCAAGTGTCGCTATTTAATGCAATAAAATACAATGTTGACTGAAGGAATTTTTTAACATGGCTTTTGTCTGTATACAGTCCAATTGGATTTTTCATTTTGTTCCAACAGCCCACTCGTGCTTCACCCCTTATGGGGGTACCATGGAGGATTCTTTCAAACGTTGCTTAGCTTGAGCCTCCTTCGAGCCAGACACCAGGCTTCGGCATGCCTCGAGCTCCTCTTGGACTCTTGAGCCAAAAAGGAGCCGAATTTTTAAGTAACCTCTGTCTTCTACCTCCCTGCCTTCCCTCACATATTGTCCCCCAGTTGCTTATGTCTAGTGCTTAATTTGAGCCGGTGGTCACCGGCACTTAATTGTCAACGCTGGGACTCATGACAGCCAGCCACATTTTTGACGACCACAACAACAGTTGTTTAATAATTATATATACATTAAAAATTATTAATACGTTCCACTCAAGGCTGTAAAAATAGCTTGGGTGACAGGTATTAGTCATTTTTAATGTATAAAAAGTCAAAATTGTCTTTAGTAGTGCTGTGGGTAGTGCAAGCTGCAGTGGTCCCCGGGCAAGGACCCTGGCACTTATTTCTTTGCAAATTAAGTACTGCTTATATCCCCCAGACTCAAGAAACACTGAGTGTCTCCAAGGTCCTCAGATGCAAGTATTTATTCCCTTTATGTGCCTTGCACCGGTGGCTGAAGGGAAGAAAAATGCTTTGGACATCACGCTCTGAGGTGCATGCATGAGCTTTGAACTACCAGTATTTCATGGGGATAATGAAAATCCAAACAGCCTGCAACCTCAACCAACCCCTTCAATGCAACACACAGTGGGGGCCCCACACACCAGCACCATTTGCTTTTGCAACACCCTTAGGGCCAGATTTATAAGGCCCTAGTGCCTCTTAGCGTGACACTAGCGTAATATTTTTTTAAGCTAATGTGGCATTAAGGAGGCCATTTCCCTTCACCTTATCTACAAAGTAGTGCAATGCATGCAATGTGCCACTTTGTGACCCCCTTGTGATACAGTATGGCTGCGCCAGGCATAATTTATGCAAGGGGGCGTTCCCACACAGGGAGGCCCGTAAAAACGACGCAGTGAAATTTACAACATTTCACTGCACCATTTTTATTGCTATTTTTAATGCCTGCCTATGGCAGGCATTAAAATGATGCGCCCCTTACTTTCAATGGGCCTCCCTTTACTTTTCAGGATTAGCTCCACAATTTATGGCGCTAATCCTGCAAAGTACCACAATAGCATCATAAATTATGATCCTATTGTCCTAACATACGCCATGGTGCGCTGTATTGTAAATAAGGAGCAAACATGGTGTTGTTAGGGGGCCACATGAAAAGTGGTGCATCAAAGCTGATGCACCACTTTCTTGTAAATATGGCACACAGTGTGACAAAGCACATTTCCCGCCTGCTCTTTACTCACAAACCCTGTACAATAGGGCCTGAGAGTATGGGGCATGGAAGACGCATGCAGGTAATTTTCACCTTCTCTTGATTTGGGGTGTACTTTTCATCTGTCTGAGGGAGAACTGTGACCCGAGAAATTCCTCTGTGGGCCGATTTGTTTTGCTAATCTTAGGAAAGTTTTTGCTAATCTTAGGCCTGGTTTTATTCAGGCAAAGAAAGTTGTGCACGGCCGTCCTAACATTATACTTTTCTTCTAGAAATAGGTTTTTATACATCCACTGGCAAATTGATTTAAGCTGATGAATGTATTTATTGAACTTAGAGCGAGCCAGAGATACAAAGCAATTTTACAGTTGCAAACACTCCAATTCAGAGTTTGCAACTGCAATCATTTTTTTTTTTTAGAAAATAGTGTATTAATCCAATTTCGAACCTTTAATGACTCCTAAAACGTAGGGGGTGCTGTAGAATTTCCTTCCAAATAGGGAATTAGTAGTATAAATTTGCGGTGCTAAAATCACCATCTTCCCAGCATTCAGGAACAGGCAGACTTGAATCAGAAAACCACATTTTTCAACACAATTTTGGCATTTTACTGGGACATACCCCATTTTTACTGTTTTTTGTGCTTTCAGCCTCCTTCCACTTAGTGACAGAAATGGGTGTGGAATCAATGCTGGATCCCTGAAAGTTAAACATTTCTGAAAAGTAGACAAAATTCTAAATGCAGCAAGGGGTAATTTGTTTAGATCCTACAAGGGTTTCCTACAGAAAATAACAGCTGAAATAAAAAAATATTGAAATTGAAGTAAAAATAAACAGCCATTTTTCTCCACGTTTTACTCTGTAACTTTTTCCTGCTATGTTATATTTCCAAAAGCAATATACGTTTACGTGTGCTAGACTCCTCTGGTTGTGGGGATATATAGGGCTTGTAGGTTCATCAAGAACTCTAGGTACCCAGAGCCAGTAAAGGAGCTGCACCTTCCAACGGGTTTTCATTCTGTACCGGGCTTACAGCAATTCATTTGGTGAAATATAAAAAGTGAGAAATAGGTATCAAGAAAACCTCTGTATTTACAAAATGGGCACAAGATAAGGTATTGAGAAGCAGTGGTTTTTTGCACATCTCTGAATTACGGGGTGCCCATACTAGCATGTGAATTACAAGGCATTTCTCAAATAGCCGTCTTTTTTACACACTGTCTTACATTTGGAATGAAAAAATGTACAAAAAGCAAGGGGCAATAACACTTGTTTTACTAGTCTGTGTTCCCCCAAGTCTCCCAATAAAAATGGTACCTCACTTGTGTGGGTAGGCCTAATGCTAGCGACAGGAAACGCAACATGGACACATCACATTTTTACATTGAAATCTGATGTGTTTTGTGCAAAAGTGCCTAGCTGTAGATTTTGGCCTCTAGCTCAGCCCGCATCTAAGGAAACCTACCAAACCTGTGCATTATTGAAAACTAGACACCTAGGGGAATCCAAGATGGGGGTGACTTGTGGGGCTCTGACCAGGTTCCGTTACCCAGAATCCTTTGCAAACCTCAAAATTTGGCTAAAAAACACCTTTTCCTCACATTTCGGTGACAGAAAGTTCTGGAATCTGAGAGGAGCCACAAATTCCCTTCCAACCAGCGTTCCCTCAAGTCTCCCAATAAAAATGGTACCTCACTTGTGTGGGTAGGCTTAGCACCCACGACAGGAAATGCCCCAAAACACAACATGGACACATCACATTTTCACAAAGAAAACAGACCTGTTTTTTGCAAAGTGCCTAGCTGTGGATTTTGGTCTCTAGCTCAGCCGGCACCTAGGGAAACCTACCAAACCTGTGCATTTTTTAAAAGTAGACACCTAGGGGAATCCAAGATTGGGTGACTTGTGGCGCTCTCACCAGGTTCTGTTACCCAGAATCCTTTGCAAACCTCAACATTTGGCTACAAAAACAATTTTTCCTCACATTTCGGTGACAGAAAGTTCTGGAATCTGAGAGGAGCCACAAATTTCCTTCCACCCAGTGTTCCCCCAAGTCTCCTGATAAAAATGGTACCTCACTTTTGTGGGTACGCCTACTGCCCGTGAAAGGAAATGCCCCAAAGCACTATGTGGACACATCAAAAACAAAACTACCTGTTTTTGAAGGGGGGGCACCTGCGTTTTCGGTCCTGTGCTCAGCAGCCATCTAGGGAAACCTACCAAACCCAGACATTTCTGAAAACTAGACACCCGAGGGAGTCCAGGGAGGTGTGACTTGCATGGATCCCCCAATGTTTTCTTACCCAAACTTCTCAGAAAACCTCAAATTTAGCTAAAAAAATCATTTTTTTCCCACATTTCTGTGTGGGATCACAGCACCAGGACACATTTCCTACCACCCAACGTTCCCCTCAGTCTCTTGGTAAAAATGATACCTCACTTGTATAGGTGGGCCAAGTGCTTGTGACAGGGAAGAGCCAAAACATGTCGAAATTGAGGGGGAACCAAAGCAGGCCCAAAAGGGCAGTTTGAAAAAAAAACATTTTTAGGCTGACAAGTGCAGCAGAATTTTTATCGGAATAGATAAGACAATGCTGGGTGGTAGGAATTTTGTGGATTCCTACATATTCAAGAAGGTTCCATCCCAAAAATGTGGGAAAAATGTGTGATTTCCAGCAAAGTTGGAGGTTTGCAGGGCATTGTTGGTAAGAAAATGGTACGGGGTGCCTGTGAAGCACACCATCCTTGAGTCACCCAGATGTTTAGTTTTCAGATATGTCTAGGTCTTGTTGATTTTTCCACATGGCAGCGTCCCAAAGTCCATAAAGTTCAACCCTCACCATTCCAAGTGGGACGATTTTGAGAGTTAGCCAAGCTCTCATGGCACAAATGTAAAACCAAAACCTAAAATAATCAAGTGTCCTCTTGCTTGCCGTAGGATAAGATGTTTTAGTGTGCAGGAGCGAGCTGAAAGACTGTTGCCCCCTTCAGTTGGGATGGGGGCATAACCAGGCCCATACTGGTTGGTAGCCACTACCCCACTATTTTTTTTAAAATTCCCTGGCATCCCCGGGGTGTGGATCGGGGTAATTGCCCCATCTGCCCAATGGTGGGCAGAGCAACTTTGGCCCATTTATTTGGGGGTGGGGGTGGGATTTTTAACAAAAATCGGCTGATCTGCCCCCAAAGGGGGCAGAAATGGTCTAAATGGTCTAAAAGAGATTTACCCACCAAGGGAGTGACATTTGCCTAAGGGGTCGCTCCCCATATAGAAAAAACAAAATGATATCCCTGGTGTCTAGGGGTTTCTTCCCTCCCTGGAGGCAGATCAGCCTAATTATAATAGGCCGATTTGCCCCTGGGGGGCAGAAAAGGCTTAAAAATATTTTGCTCCCCGGGGGAGCGGCCCTTGTCCAAGGTTCCCCTTATGCGCAAGTATATAAAAAAAAATCCCTGGTGTCTAGTGGTTTCTGCCCTTCTTGGGGACAAATTGGCCGAATAAAAATAGGCTGATATGCCCCCAAGTGGGGCAGAAATGGCCTAAATACAATTTGCTCCCTAGGGGAGCGACCCTTGCCTAAGGGGGTCGCTCCCCATCTGTAAAACAAACAAAAAAATCTCTGGTCCCTAATGGTTTCTGCCCCCCTTGGGGGCAGATCTGCCTAATTAAAATAGGCTGATCTGCTCACAAGGGGGGCAGAAATGCCCTAAAGTAAAGTTGCCTGCCCCAGGGAGTGACCCTTGCCTAAGGGGCCGCTCCACTTGCGTGAAATTCCCTTTAAAAAGAAACTCCCTGGTGTCTAGTGGTTGGCCTCATAAAAATAAGCCTAGGGGAGCGACCCTTGCCTAAGGGGTCGCTCC
Source organism: Pleurodeles waltl (assembly GCF_031143425.1). Taxonomy (NCBI): domain Eukaryota; kingdom Metazoa; phylum Chordata; class Amphibia; order Caudata; family Salamandridae; genus Pleurodeles; species Pleurodeles waltl. Next base: position 1,657,052,907 of record NC_090444.1, on the reverse strand, counting down.
CCACCTCTAAAAAAAAAATCTTAAAAAAATGACCCCTGGTGCCTAGAGGCAGAAAAGGCCTTGAAAAAAATTGCCCCCCTGGGGAACAACCCTTGCCCAAGGGGTCGCTCCCCTTATGCAAATTTCACTATTTGAAAGCCTGATCTGGCTGCTGAAATGCTCTGAGAGACTTCAAAGGGAAGGAAATTCCTTTCCCTCCTTTCCCTTTGAAGCCTCTCAGGCCCCCATCACATGATCGGAAGAGAAATGCTCTGCATTTCTCTTCTGATCGCACTGGAAGCTGAGCTTCCAGCGCGATGGGAGGTGGCCTCTGATGAGGTGAGCGTGCAATTGCGATCTGACGTCATCAGATCTCACTGGGGGGGTTGCAGGGGTCGGTTGGAAAGGGAAGGGCTTCCCCTTCCATCCCTGCCCCGGGGTGGTGGGAGGTAAGCCGTCGGAAGGAGCGCTAGCGCTCCTTCCGAGCTCATGTGCCAGGACATAATGGTTACATCCTCGTCACAGGAGCACTGTGCCTGCGGACGTAACCATTACGGCCCCCGGCACAGAACCGGTTGAAAAATGTAAACTCTTTTAGGCGCAGCTCCTTTTCCTTTAAAGATTTGGTGTAAGACCCAATTTGTTACTTTCCTCATTAACATTCATGAGGTAGGCCAATTAAGAATCACTCTGATTCAGAATTTTACAATTTAACCTATTAGTGCCAGTTAATACAAATTTCTACTTCACACTCCCCATCTCACAAAGTGCTCCCTAAAGGCAAACTTGAAGTAGCAATAATTTCTTTAATCAGTACACATTTCTCAGCCATTGTGGTTTTGACCACATGACACTGCTAAGGACATAGAACAGGCAGTTTTCTGGCTCAGATTCATTGATGATTTGTTTATTACCTGGGAAGGCTCAGAGAAATCTGTTTTCTACTTTGTCAACAAGCTCACGAATCACTCAGTCAACTTAGACTTTACCTGTATGTTAGGAAATGCCTCCTTGGCATGGTTACCCCCTGACTTTTTGCCTTTGCTGATGCTAAGTTTTGATTTGAAAGTGTGCTGAGGCCTGCTAACCAGGCCCCAGCACCAGTGTTCTTTCCCTAACCTGTACTTTGTTTCCACAATTGGCACACCCTGGCATCCAGGTAAGTCCCTTGTAACTGGTACCCCTAGTACCAAGGGCCCTGATGCCAGGGAAGGTCTCTAAGGGCTGCAGCATATCTTATGCCACCCTGGGCACCCCTCACTCAGCACAGACACACTGCTTGTCAGCTTGTGTGTGCTGGTGAGGACAAAACGAGTAAGTCGACATGGCACTCCCCTCAGGGTGCCATGCCAACCTCACACTGCCTATGCAGTATAGATAAGTCACCCCTCTAGCAGGCCTTACAGCCCTAAGGCAGGGTGCACTATGCTATAGGGGAGGGCACCAGTGCATGAGCACTGTGCCCCTACAGTGTCTAAGCAAAACCTTAGACATTGTAAGTGCAGGGTAGCCATAAGAGTATATGGTCTGGGAGTCTTTCATGCACAAACTCCACAGCACCATAATGGCTACACTGAAAACTGGGAAGTTTGGTATCAAACTTCTCAGCACAATAAATGCACACTGATGCCAGTGTACATTTTATTGTGACATACACCCCAGAGGGCACCTTAGAGGTGCCCCCTGAAACCTTAACCGACTATCCGTGTAGGCTGACTGGTTTTAACAGCCTACCACACTCGAGACATGTTGCTGGCCACATGGGGAGAGTGCCTTTGTCACTCTGTGGCTAGTAACAAAGCCTGTACTGGGTGGAGATGCTTATCACCTCCCCCTTGCAGGAACTGTAACACCTGGCAGTGAGCCTCAAAGGCTCACGCCCTTTGTTACAGCACCCCGGGGCATTCCAGCTAGTGGAGTTGCCCGCCCCCTCCGGCCACGGCTCCACTTTTGGCGGCAAGGCCGGAGGAGATAATGAGAAAAACAAGGAGGAGTCACTGGCCAGTCAGGACAGCCCCTAAGGCAACCTGAGCTGAGGTGACTCTGACTTTTAGAAATCCTCCATCTTGCAGATGGAGGATTCCCCCAATAGGGATAGGAATGTGACCCCCTACCCTTGGGGGGAGGAGGCACAAAGAGGGTGTAGCCACCATCAGGGCTAATAGCCATTGGCTACTGCCCTCCCAGACCTAAACACAACCCTAAATTCTGTATTTAGGGGCTCCCCAGAACCTAGGAACTCAGATTCGTGCAACCTAAGAAGAAGAGAACTGCTCAGCTGAAAAACCCTGCAGAGAAGACGGAGACACCAACTGCTTTGGCCTCAGCCCTACCGGCCTGTCTCCCCACTTCTAAAGACACAGCTCCAGCGAAGCTTTCCCCAGGGACCAGCGACCTCTGAATCCTCAGAGGACTGCCCTGCTCTAGAAGGACCAAGAAACTCCCAAGGACAGCGGCCATGTTCACCAAAGACTGCAACTTTGAAACAAAGCAGCAACTTTAAAACAACTTGTGTTTCCCGCCGGAAGCGTGAGACTTGCTACTCTGCACCCGACGCCCCCGGCTCGACTTGTGGAGAACAATCACTTCAGGGAGGACTCCCCGGCGACTGCGAGACCGTGAGTAGCCAGAGTTGCCCCCCCCCTGAGCCCCCACAGCGACGCCTGCAGAGGGAATTCCGAGGCTCCCCTGACCGCGACTGTCTGCTCCTCAGATCCCGACGCCTGGTAAAGACTCTGCACCCGCAGCCCCCAGGACCTGAAGGATCCGAACTCCAGTGCAGGAGTGACCCCCAGGAGGCCCTCTCCCTTGCCCAGGTGGTGGCTACCCCGAGGAGCCCCCCTCTTGCCTGCCTGCATCGCTGAAGAGACCCCTTGGTCTCCCATTGAAACCTATTGGAAACCCGTTGTGTGTTTGCACACTGCACCCGGCTGCCCCCGTGCTGCTGAGGTGGTAATTTCTGTGCTGACTTGTGTCCCCCCCGGTGCCCTACAAAACCCCCCTGGTCTGCCCTCCGAAGATGAGGGTACTTACCTGCTGGCAGACTGGAACCGGGGCACCCCCTTCTCCATTGAAGCCTATGCGTTTTGGGCACCACTTTGACCTCTGCACCTGACCGGCCCTGAGCTGCTGGTGTGGTAACTTTGGGGTTGCTCTGAACCCCCAACGGTGGGCTACCTTGGACCCAAACCTGAACCCCGTAGGTGGTTTACTTACCTGCAAAAACTAACAAACACTTACCTCCCCAGGAACTGTTGAAAATTGCACTGTCTAGTTTTAAAATAGCTATATGTGATTTATGTGAAAACTGTATATGCTATTTTGCTAATTCAAAGTTCCTAAAGTACCTACCTGCAATACCTTTCATTTGAAGTATTACATGTGAATCTTGAACCTGTGGTTCTTAAAATAAACTAAGAAAATATATTTTTCTATACAAAAACCTATTGGCCATGAATTGTCTCTGAGTGTGCGTTCCTCATTTATTGCCTGGGTGTGTACAACAAATGCTTAACACTACTCCTTTGATAAGCCTACTGCTCGACCACACTACCACAAATTAGAGCATTAGTATTATCTCTTTTTGCCACTATCTTACCTCTAAGGGGAACCCTTGGACTCTGTACATACTATTCCTTACTTTGAAATAGTGCATACAGAGCCAACTTCCTACACTGTACCTCCAGCAATCCTAATATTTCGTTTTTTGGATGTTTTGATTGATGTGAGAGAGGGACAGTTACATACTAGTTGGTTCAGAAAGCTAATCACATGGACTAGTCTGTCTTCTCCATGCTCTTAGTAGTCACTCAGATATAGTCAAGTATTCCATTTGAAGACCTGCTAAGAGTTAGGAGAAACTGAAGTTCAGGTGATGCATACATGGAAGTGCAAGGGATTATGCTGCAAAGGATTTGTGAGAGGTGATACCCACAATGGGCCCTGAACAGAGCTGCCAATCCGGTCAGAACCGGGAACAGGGAGACAATCATTTTCTGAACCCAGAAAAAGGATGAGACTGAAGGGGAGAACACTATAAGGATGGTCACCACATTTAATGGTGATTCTAGAATGATTAACAGGATAATTCAAAATAGTTGGAACACCCTCAGCAGTGACCCCATACTGGGTCGGGTACTAAATGATAGACCTAATATCACATGCCTTTTTCCCCCTCCAGTAATTGAGTAGTCACTATAGACTACAACTCCCAGAAACCCTAGTGATGGCAATTTTGGGTGTGGCAGGCTCATAAAACCACCCACGCCCTGCACTCAGTGTTCATTATTCCTTTGGCTTTCTTCCAAGTCAGAGTTTTTCTTCTCCTGTCCTGCTCTGCTGATTCCGATGTGGTCCTCTTTGGAGTACCACAGGCTTCCTGCTGTTGGGGGTATTTCTCACCGGCTCCCACTAAGTTCCTGCTGGCACATTCAGTTGTGGAAAAGAGCTTCCATTCTGGCAAGTACAGAGTAGAACATGCTCTGCGTGGTAAGAGTAATTTCAGTGCTGCAAATGATGTCACTGTGTCTGGCAGTAATTGATGTGCTGTGCATACGGCTGTGAGCGAGTGTTGTTTAATCATATAAATTTGCTAGAGGAGAGAGCTCAGAACTAAGATTGATGTTTTTCAGAAAAAGCCTCAATCGAAGCACTCAACCAATATTTCTATAATTTTTATTTGCAAGCGTGAGGTCTTCTCATTGGGTTTATGAAGGTCTCATGATCCTAATGGGTCATTAATAGTATCTAGCTGCTATTTTTAATTCTTGTATTAACACAGGAGAATTAATTGGCATAAACAGATTGTAGGCATTACAGTTATAAGTGCTGTACTTGCTAACCTAAGGTTAGCGTTGCCAAGGAACTTATGGTCTAAAAACATATGTGAAGAGTTTTTTAATTTTGGTATCTTTGATTAACGTTTGGCTTTTCAGGTCTCCTTTCCTGCTGTTCCCTTCCCACACCCTTCCCCTTGCCTGGCCACACTTAAACTATGCGCTTTTTAGCATTCAGAGTTGGAGGTGCCTGGAGGTGGGTCTTGTAGAGCCTCGCGCAGATCCTGAGGAAGTGATGGCTAATCTGGCAGGACTCAAATCTGGCACGACATTGCCACATGCTGCAATGCAGTGGGTGTACAAACCCGGTGTGTAACGTTATTTTGCAAGGGCTGGTAGGACCTTCATTGCTGTGTTTGTATTCAGGACCAGAGCATTATAGGCTTGTCCTCCTAACCACATATGTAGCACCATTACATGAAACCACTGTATTGGAGGGTTGTGATAGCTTCAAGCCTAACCCAACAAGCTCAGCTGGAAGAGTTGGAGCAGCAGGGAGATGATGAGAAGATGTATATTAGTAGTTGGCACTTAGATAAACATAGGTTTTAAGACTGCTGTTCTCTCATGTGTTCACTGTGAGCTTTGTCATAAATATACCTGTTCTCTTTAACATGTTTTGGTGTGCTATGAAAGTTTTGAAAGGTCAACTTTATTAACATGCTTGATTTTTGTTTGTTTTCTCTGACTTGCCTACTAATCTGATTTTGACATCTGATTTTGACATCTAATTTTGACATTAAGGTAATGCTTTTAAACAATCAGAATTCCTACTTCTGGCAACACACAATTTTGAACACAAATTATTATAGTTTATAAATATGTATCATTTCTGTTTTGCCAAATTTACAATATGTGACACTTACATTGCACACCTTTGCCCTGCTTCATAACCATCATATATTTGTTAAGTTTTTCCTTCAAGGTTCATACAATTAATTGGTAATATGTACATTTGATGTCCCAAAATATGGACCAGTGCAAAATCCTATAAAATGGTCTGTAGACCAATGGAAAAACTGTCTCCTCTCAGATAACCAATGTGTGGAACCTAATGAGAACCTTCATTTCCAACAGGGTAGATTGATGTTTGACATAACTCAGCAATTACTAAACCTTATACCTCCTTTGAATGGCTCATTCCACAGCTATATTGTCAATTTTCAATATTAGGGATTTTCGATTACCATTATCTGTTGTTCAGTCCTAAATATGACTAGTGGGTTTCTGAATTTCTATTCTCCCCCACAGAAGTGGTATTATTAAGAAATTTACATTCAATAATATGGAGATTTCTTAAGATTTTTCAAGATACTTTAAGACCCTCAATATTAAGTTGAATATTCACCCATTAGAATTATAAAATAAAATACAATGTATTTAAAACCTGTTTACAACTGATGGCTCACTAGCAACGCAAGTCCATTCCCATCCATCTGAATTCAACCAATAAAATTAGCAAGCAATAAAAAGTAGAGATCATCATGACATATGTCTTCTTTGTTATGAAACCAACTTTGTAAAAACAATGGATTTATATGTTTTGCTTCAAAAACGTATACCCCTATTGTCCAGCTGCTAGGGGTGTCTTTGTTTAATTGTGCCACTGTGGGGACTTGAATTCTGATTTCTCTTTAGGGAGCCATAAACATGTTTGTTTTACTTATTTGAAATGTATGAAAAAATTAAAAAAGAAATATACTCTATCTCCGTTAATCCTAAGGAATCTGAATCCAAGACCCCACCATAGCACAATATAACAATGTTTCACCTATAATCTGGATAAAAGGGATTTAAGAATTAGAGGAGATAAAGGAGTTTATTTTTCATTGTTTCACATGTTTCAAATAAATAAAATAGATAAAGTAGGCTCATGGTTTCTAATACTTTACCAATGTAATCCAGGTGGGCAATCTGTCTGTATTTATGACAGTGCTGCCTTTCTGGATTTTGGAACCTTACACTGGTGAGAACTGGAGAGAACAAACCAATAACAAACGAAGATAAGTAGTTCCAAAACATTTCCCCGGTATGCAGGTTTTCCTTGCAGCACCACCATCACAAGTCCATCCGGACCCTGTACTTTGGATTGTCTTATGGCATTTATAATTGTTATGTCGTTGAAACTGAAAGTTGAGTGATGTTGCTAAAATAGTAGAAGAAAAACTAATTTATTCCATCCTCTTTAACTCCACTTGAATAGACATGATATGTACTAAATCCAGTTCTTGTGAAAACAGATAACTGAATCTGCTCAAAAGATAAGAGTCAAAGTATGGTCCTTTAATTTTTCCAAGTTGGTTTCATTGATCATCGAACAGTTTATCCAATTGTTTCTTAGCGCAAGTGTTTCCAGGAGAGTACTTCTCTTTATATATAGTATTGTGGACGACATTTTGAATCTTGAAAGAAACAACCTTCCCTTCTATTTTCCTGCCCCCACCCTTCTGGAATCACTAACAATATGCAGCATAATATGGTCCAAGCAATTGTTATTGTCCAGTGTGGCCCTTCCCTGGACAAGTTGAACTTAGTATTTATCAAAAACATACCAACATACCATCCCCAGATCTAATTGTCTGCCATGGGACTTTAATATACCTGTTCAAGCTATCTCTTGCACCACAACACCGATATCCACTATTCATACAACCAACCTCGCTGCGATCTTGATCCCCGTTGCACACTTTTCTGGAAACCGTCTCCTATTTTTGATTTATGGTTCAATCCACGTCTTACAGATCTTTCTGGTAACCACCATTTTAAGATGGTGTCATCCAAACTGGCCTTCCATCTAGATCTTTAGATTTAGTTTACTGCAATGGAAAAGGGACCTAACAAATTCTTTATTGACATGGTGCACAAACACAACTCTGGATTCATACCGGCCTCACCTTAGAGCCACATGAGACATAATTTAACCCCAGACTAAGTAAGGCACTTATATGCCTCAGTACCTTTGCAGTTGCCTTCTTTAAACATATATTGAGAACATTTGTATCAGTACGGGCCTGTTTTTTTAGCCAACTGAGTTCCTATTCACTTTCTCATTTTGCTCCTGAAATGCAAAGAAGTAGATCCTCCCACCAGTCATTGGTTTATGACCATGGCCAGCAGCTGCTTGCATTTAGCATTCATACTACCTGCCCTTGCTCCAATATGCTTAAAAAATGTGTAGATACAAGTGCTAGACTCCTTCACTACTTACTGGCCCTTTTAATTTTCATTTTGTAATCAATTCGCTATCATTTTCTTGCCTTCATATGTAGCACGGCAGCAGGGCCTTCATCCCCTTCAATCTAATGTGAACCATTAATACTTAGCTCTTCTACTACAGTTCAGATTCATCTCCAATGTAAATTCGCTTTAAACCCTATAAGATAGGCTGGTATCCTTACAAGGGGCCAGATGTAGGAAAGGATTTGCGAGTCGCAAACGGCAAAAATTGCCGTTTGCAAGTCGCAAATTGCATTTTCATATGCAGAAATGCATTTTTCGAGTCGGGACCGACTCGCAAAATGCATTTCCGAATCGCAAATAGGAAGGGGTGTTCCCTTCCTAATTGTGATTCGCAGTGGTATGCAATACCATTTGCGACCGCATATGCGGTCGCAAATGGTGTCCCAGTTACCATCCACTTGAAGTGGATGGTAACCCACTAGCAAATTGGAAGGGGTCCCCATGGGACCCCTTCCCCTTTGTGAATGGACCACAAATTATTTTTTCAGGGTAGGTAGTGGTCCAAGGGACCACTACCTGCCCTGAAAAAATACCGAAACTAAAGGTTTCGGATTTTTTTTTAAGTGCAGCTCGTTTTCCTTTAAGGAAAACGGGCTACACTTAAAAAAAAAAAAAATGCTTAATTTAAAAGCAGTCACGAACATGGAGGTCTGCTGACTACAGCAGGCCTCCATGTTAGCGAGTGCCCATAGTCGCTATGGGGCCGCAATTTGCGACCCACCTCATTAATATTAATGAGGTGGGTCTTTGCGACCCCATAGCGACTCGCAGACGGTGTCTGAGACACCGTTCTGCATTACAAATTGCGAGTTGCAATTTGCGAGTCGGAAGGACTCGCAAATTGCAACTCGCAATTTGCAATATTGCTACATCTGGCCCAAGGTGATGTAGCCAATACCATGAGATGGAATAAGAAATGTTTTTGACTTCTTGTTGAGGATTTCCCACCAAAACATTACTCTGTTTGTTTTGAAACCATCCTCAAGTGCATGAGCATGTATCATTATATATTGACTAGGGGTGGGCAGAGCTCACGGATTTCTACTCCACAGAATTTCTCTGAGTTTTCTAAAAACTCAGTGAAATTCCATGGATATCATGTGCGGCGGCATGCTGCCCGGTCCTCCTAAAAGAGCACCCACCAGCAGGCGGCAACTGCGTCTGCTTACGTGCGGGCTCTGCTTTGGGGGCATCTGAGCAGTTCACGGCACCCGCTTCCCCTCTGACTTCACTGCACATGTACTGATACAATTCTCGGTACTGCTCACATGTGGCTGGAATTGGACAACTTGTTGCTCCTGGTGTGATCTGCACTGGCCGGGGGCACCCTCCTCTATAAGGGCCCTAGGGTTGTGCAGCTGCCCTAACTGCTCTGGGGTACCCAAAGGGTGGACCCTGGAAAATCAGGTTGAAACTTTCCATTCTAAACGCTTGGTGGATTACATAGATTCCTGCTAAAGTTTGTGCAGGAGCCGTCCATGTCAGCACTTTTCCAGTCTGTCTTCTTTTCCTGCAAGGCGTGCCATGTGCTGCACCATGAAACTGTGGACAACAAAAAAGGTATATTGGTGGGCGTGAAAGCAAGATATGCGTGCGCCAGACTTCCAGCAGATACCACGCGGAGTCCCTTGTTATAACCTATAGCACCCAAACACACTACAAACACACTTATGCACTATCATACGAACTGTAAAACACACTAAATAGGAAAGCTGCTACTGCAGTTACACTTGTATGATGGGCCACACTCACAGCTCCTTCTTGTGCTGCAATATACAAATCCTTTTCAGTGCACAAGAGCCAAAAGCATAACCATTACTTTTCAGTGCTTGTTTAAAGTGTGAAGATAAATTAGCATGCCTAACAGCCTTTCTACTACAAATACTAATCGCTTATGGCCTGAAGGTGGTACCGCCTAATTGTTGTAGCGGCAAAGCACGCGCTTTCAGCAAAGAGATTTGCTCTCTGGGCTGCGGTAAACCACATCTCACTTTGCTGGTCAGAGTACCCTAAATTCCCTCTCCCACATCCCCGTGCGCTACCTGAGGATCCTTCAATAGCTGTCATACTGCAGGACAGGAATAAAGTTCAAACAGGCAGCAGTGGGAGAATCAGCTGGCAAAGGGTACCTGCATGGTCCTATGTACACATTGTAAAAAGAAGACTACACCCCTACATCACCCATTTTTACCTTTGCATCCTTTGATCCTCATCTCACCTGCTTCCTAGCCAGCTCCCCACTTTGGTCCAGCTCAGCCCGCTGCCACGGAGACAGCTTGTTTACTGACATTACATCCAGTGGCACAGGACCTGCCTGGTGTGCACAGGAACATTGAAAGAGAGAAAGGACTCGCTCTTCCTTGTTCTACCAAGTACAGGGCATTGCAGGAAATAGTCTAGGTGGATGAGCGCAGTGGCGCCCCAGTGAACTCCTCTCTGCCACCAGCTGGCAGAGTTATTTTTGCCGAACTCCATGCTGTGCTTGGAACGTGAAGTGCCAAAACTCTGTGAACACCGCCAGCAGAGTGGAGTTCACCGCCCACCCCAAGTATTGAATTATAGAGTATCATTCTATTTGTACATAATGGATATAAATTTTTCATTCTGGTGGGAATTATTTTGCAGTTGTAGAGTGGACAATCAAACTGCCACTTTTCCCTGTCCCTTACAGAAAAACTTTAAATCAGCTCCACAGTTTTTTCCCCCACAATCGTTTTGGTGTCTGAAATTTACGTAGGATTTACATGTGCTGTGTTGTGGTATTTCCTTCAGACTTTTCTCCTGGGGAACGCCATCATTAGGTGCTAAACTTTGCCCCCCACTCTCTAGTGAGCTGGCCCACCCTGCACTGCAGTGTACTGCTTTGACCTGCTCAGGCAGCTGCGGCAGATCATCCGTAGAAAAATAAGCGATCCACGTTTTGAGGCATAAGATTGTTCAAAGATAGGGCTCTACTGGTAATGGAGTGTGGCAAGCATTCATGAGAGTATGTAATGAACACCTCTGTGAAATGGCAATATCAATAATTTGGGAATCTGCTTTACTATTTATTACAGATGTTTGGGGTGAGATAGGCACATTTTTCTTTTACTGAGCATCCCTGGGTACTGCTAACACTTTTAAGATGGCAGTGACTGTATCCTGTATTTGATCTGAGCTCAATTACATTTTTTCTGTTAAGCTTGTATTGAATTAACATCACAGCAAAGTTAGAGCTTTCAATAGGGAAGTGACATTGCTCCGAATAAAATAAGTTTCAGAGATCTGTGATATTGGAATATTGAAGAGGTAAAACCTGAAGAATTGAAATACAGCTTGCCTGAAATGGGTAAGTTTGAACTTTCTCTGTTATTTACAACTCCCAGGTCTGTTTTCTAATTTTGCCTGGTAAGCATCTGTGAGCTCTTCAGAATATTCTGAATATTCAATAGGATATAATGCTCTCGTATTAAGCAATCTGTCTGCAAACTCTAAATCAGGACCTTATTCTGTTCCATTAAGTTTTATAGTAAGTTGAAATGACGTTGTAAATAAGGGAGTGTAAAATCATGTAGTACATGGGCTATTTCATACTCCATAGATTCTGCATCACTGTACAAGAGGAGGTCTATGGGGTGTGCAGAAAATTCACCTGTGCTGTAAATTTAGACATGTTTGTTCTTTTGTGACCTTGAAGACAGAACTTCAATCTGGACCCACGCTATCACAGTGTTACCTGGGTCTCCGTTTTCTGCATCTCCTGATGCAGACCAGGAGGAGACTGTTGTTTAAAGAATTTGACAATGATCTGTAACCTTCCATTATGCGGGTTTTTCTGTACAAGTTGTATCCAATTTAATATTTCTCCACTTTAAGCCATTTTTACTACAATTGTATGGTTCCTTTAATTTTTTTATAATGACTCATGGGGGACAAAGAAAGTCTAACAATGGACACACACGAGTCAAACTGAAGTAAATTATCCCATTTAGTTCAAATGAATAGTCTAATTATTTCTAAACTCTTTAGAAAGACTTCAACATTTTAATGTCTCATAAATTAAAATAAATTAGAGGAGGTAACATCAGAAAAGGTGCCACCACACCTCCTGGTGCTCTTCTTCCCTAGAATGGAGTTTAAAAGAATGCTTAAATATGCACAAACGCCTTGATGAAGACTCTAACATTTTTAGGTGGCATGTTATAATGTGGCATTAGAAGTAAAAATAATGAGGCGCTGTGTCACATTCTGCAGCCAGCTCAGTGTAGAGAGCCACCCGGGCTCTTCTATACATTGTTGCCCTCGGCGGTGCGCGAGGGCATTGAAGCGGAGAGGGATATGAAATAAAGGTGGAGCTGCATGAGTCAGTCTCCACGTGTGTGCCCCAAGCAGTCTCTGTGTGTTTCTTTGCTGGGGGACCAGAGGGAGGCCTGCTACATTGGCGACGAGCGGGAATGAAAAAAAAAAGTATAATAGCACCAAAAAAAAACACTCCGAAATGGAAGTGTGGCGCTCTGGTCTGCACAACCGGAGCCCAGGCACCTGTTCCCCTGCCAACGGCAGCTGCTGCCCACCCACCCCCAATCCAGCAAGGGCGGTGTGGTGCACACCCGCGACCGCATCAACCCACACGGGTGCGAGGGAACCAGCGACTCCTCACCGTGTGTCTTCGGCGGCCCGACAACACCAGCCGTTTGCTTGCCACGTCGGGCGAGGGCCAAGGGGCCGACTGCAGCGCGCCGCCAACATCCACGTGCCTCACAGGTGAGTCGGCCGCAGCAAAAGATGCCAGGGAGGCGGAGGCCCAAAATAGCCTGCTGCCACGCCCGTTGCCTGGAGACTGTGGTGTGCGTCAAGACAGGATTTCCCCGTCTAGAGGTGAGAGGCCCCGGGGAGTGTCTACCGTAGTGCCCGAAGGGAGAGGGGCAGTCACATGTCTCACCCGGCAGCATCCGACACAGCACAGCTCCACGGAGAGAGAGGATCGAACACAGGACGAGGAAGACAACATTTTCGTGATCTCATTCACTGGCTGGGGACAACAGAAAAGGCAACCACCACCCAGGAGCACATTAATAATCAACGGTACATCGGCAACAGTGCTCACAGACACGGAGGCATCAGTTAATGTAATGGACGACGTCACGTTCCGACAACTATCCCCCATGCCACAACTAACCCCGAGTAACACCAAGATATATACATAAGGGGGACGAGGCCTGCTTCCTCTGAGGGGCACGATAAAGGTGTCGGTCACGAGCGGAGAACTCACAACTTGTACCAAGTTCTATGTAGTGACCGGAAACAGAGGCACACTGTTGGGATGCCACACGGCGGAGGACCTTGAGTTGGTATTCTTCGCACGTCAAGTCTATGACTTCCACGTCGAGTGCCTCCTCAAGGAGTTCCAGCGGCTCTTCCAAGGACTCGGAAGGCTGAAAGGGAAGAGCATCAAACTGCACGTTGATCCTACCGTCACCCCAGTAGCACTAAGACACCGCCGTGTACCCTTCCATTTAAGACCGGTAGTGGAAAAAGAGCTGCAATTACTCGAGGACCAAGGAGTGATAGAAAAAGTGGATGGACCCACACCGTGGGTTTCACCTTTGGTGATAGCCCCAAAACCCAAGCAACCAGGCACCATCTGTTTGTGCGTGGACATGCGCCTGCCGAACAAAGCCATCCGCCGAGAAAGACACACAACGCCCACCATGGACAATGTAATTGCGGACCTCAATGGGGCGCAGTGGTTCTCTAAGCTTGACCTGAACTCAGGTTACCACCAGCTGGAGTTAGACCCTGATAGCCAGAATGTCACCACATTCTCGACCCATGTAGGACTCCGGCGGTATCGAAGGCTGAGTTTTGGGGTATCTTCAGCAGCTGAGGTCTTCCAGAATGTTATCAGAGAAACATTGTCGGGCTGTCTGGGGTAATCAACCTGAGTGACGACATCCTAATATACTCCAAGACCCGGGAGGAACACCATCAGCATCTAAGGGCTACCCTCCAGAGACTCACGGATGACGTACTCATGCTCCACAAGAAGAAATGTACATTCTAACAAACATCCATATAATTCTTTGGGTATATCTTTTCGAAAGAAGGCCTGCGGGTAGACCCGCGTAAGGTAGATGCCATTCGTCAAGCCCCCCTCCCTCAAAATCCAACTGAAGTTAGGAGCTTCCTCGGGATGGCGACATACTGCGGCAGGTTCATACCCCAGCTGGCGACAATGGCAGAGCCTCTCTGACAACTGACTAAGTCAACGCAACGTTGGGAATGGACCCCAGCAGCAGATAAAACACTCTCAGACATAAAAGCAGCACTGCTGGACAAAGTAACAATGGCCTATTTTAACCCTCACAAGGGGACGGAGGTAGTGGTAGATGCCAGCCCCGTAGGCCTCGGAGCTGTCCTCTTGCAAGAGCAACACCATCAAGAGTGGACGCCAGTCGCCTACGCCAGCAGAGCATTGTCAGCTGTCGAGACACGGTATGCCCAGATTGAGCGGGAGGCATTGGCAATCAGATGGGCATGCAAACACTTCCATCTATATGTCTATGGACACGAGTTCCAAGTGGTGACAGACCACAAGCCGCTAGTCTCGCTGTTCGCAGGAAGCATGCGTCTGGCGCCTCCCCGGATTGAAGGGTGGGCTGTCCTACTCCAACCACACAGATTCAAGGTCATCTACCGACCAGGGGTGAACAATACGGCCGACTACCTGTCTAGACACCCGTCCACAAACCCACACGAAGAGTCTTACAAACAAGACGAAGAGAGAACAGAAGTATTCGTGAGCATGGTCGTCGAGTCCTCCTGCCCCAAAGCTCTAACGGTGACTGAGATCGCAAAGGCCACAGAGACAGACAGGGTGCTGAAACAAGTCAAGGAAGCACTTGAGAACAGAAGGTGGGAGCACTTCCTGCGAAGAACCACGGTGTCCAGCCCCGATGAGAAAACAGTGATGCAAGGAATGTGGAGAGTATGGGACGAGCTTTCCATGGACAGCGAAGGTTTGATTCTTCGGGGAGAAGGATTGTGCTCCCTCAAAGCTTATTGTCCCGAGTGGTGGAGCCGGCACACCAAGGTTACCAGGGCGCGGCCAAGACTAAGGTCCAGCTGCGCACCAAGGTGTGGTTCCCCGGAATGGATGCCCAAGTCGATGTCCTAGTAGCAAAGTGCCATTCGTGCATAATCACATATTTTGAGCCACCTGGGTGCCCTGTAATCACCGAACCTCCCAGCCAAAAACCATGGGCGAAACTGAGCATGGATTTTGGGACATTCCCGGACGGGAGGTTGACCACCGTCATAATAGCCACCTACACCAAGCTTCCTCTCGTCGAGGTCGTGGCGTCTACCTCTTTTGAGAATGTGAGACCAGTGCTTGACCGGACATTCGCGGTATTTGGGCTCCCCGAAGAAGTCAGAACTGACTATGGACACCCCTTTCAGGGACCGGAGTTCAGGGCATATCTGGATGGACTAGCGGTACGCCACCACAAGATTATGCCGTACTGCCCTCAAGCCAATGGTGACGTGGAGAGGTTTATGAGGACTTTGAATCAGGCACTGAGGATAGGTGTGGAGCAAAGAGAGGATGTGGAACGGTGCCTGCACCAATTCCTTAGTGCCCACAGGCAGTCTTTCCACAGCACCACGAGATGCGCACCGGCAGCCCTCCTGTTCAAAGTTTCCCCCGAGACTGCATCCCGTCCAGTCCCCAGTGGGAGCCACCAGAGATAGATGCTGTGGCCGCCCAACGGCGCCGGCAAAGAACAAATCAAAAGGCCAGCGAAAGGAGGCCGACGCGTCACTGTGACTTTCAGGAAGGCGAACACCTAGTCGTGAAGAGTCGCCGGCCTGGAGGAAAGTTCCAAATGCCGTTTGAGCCCAAGACATGAGAAGTAGTGGGCGTTCGAGGCTCAATGATCACCGTTGCTCGAGGCAGACAACGAGTAACCAGGAATGCCTCGCACTTCAAAGGAGCCTGCGCCCCGAGGGAGTCAGGAGGCGATGAAAGTGAAGTTGGGGACGTGGAGACACCGGAAAGCAGAGAAAGCATACCCGAGAACGCCCAGGCTGTGTCATCCGTCGAGAGGGTCACTCGACCTGAGGACGCGAGCGGCATGGCAGCACTCAGTCGGGGTGCGAGGTACCACCTGCGACCCAGCCCGTCACCAAACAGTCGGCTGAAAGATTTTGGGGGTCATTATGACCCTGGCGGAAGGCGGAGAACCGGCGGTAAGACCGCCAACAGGCTGGCGGTCTTACTTTGTGGAATTATGACCATGGCGGTTACCGCCATGGTCATCCGCCGGATCTCCTTTCCGCCCGCCAGGGCGGAGACGACTGCCGGACTGGAGACCTGGGTCTCCAGCCAGGCGGCCGTCACTATATCGCCAGCGGTATTTGGACCCGGCTTACCGCCGTGGATTTCCAGCGGTTTGAACCGCCATGAAATCCATGGCGGTAAGCACTATCAGTGCCAGGGAATTCCTTCCCTGTCACTGATAGGGGTCTCCCCCACCCCCACCCCGAATCCCTCCCCTAACCCCCCACCACCTCTGCCACCCCCCAAAGGAGGCAGGGCCCCCCTCCACACCCCGACCCCCAACTTCACCCATACCCACACGACACGCACGCAGGCACCACCTACATACTTACACGCACACACGCCGACATACATGCCTACATCCACACACACAGTCATACACGCACACCCACATTCAAACATACACGCACACATCCATACAGACATACCCACAGACATACACGCACTCATTCCCATACACACAACACCCCTGCATGCATACACACACTCACACACCCCCTCTACATACACACATGCACACCCCCATACACCCACACAACACACAACACCCCTCACCCCCCTCCCCTCATGGACGATCGACTTACCTGGTCCGACGATCCTCCGGGAGGGGACGGGAGCCATGGAGGCGGCTCCGCCGACACCACACCGCCAACAGAACACCGCCACAGCGAATCACAGGACGTGATTCGCTGGGCGGTGTTCTGTTGGCGTGGCGGTGGAGGTGGAGCAACCTCCACTTCCCCGCCTCCCGCCAGTATGGCTGTTGGCGGCTCTCCGTCCGTAAAAGGACAGAGAGCTGCCAACGGTCATAATAGGCCGAGCGGCAAACCGCCACCGCTGGTGGTCTTCCGCACGGCGGTCCCTCGGCGGTCTTTAAAAAAGACCGCAAGGGCAAAATGACACCCTTTGTTTGTTAAACTGATCACTTCGAACGCTATCCCGGTCTCTTTGACCGACCTGCGGGATGACCAGGATGGACGCTGACCATCTTGTTACGGGCAGAGTATGCCCAATATTTTGTTCTCCCTGTTCATTTAGCATTTATATTTTTCCCTCCCTCTCCTTTTCTGCTTAATTATTTATTTTCATTATTAAAACATGGGAGGGATGTAGAGAGCCACCCGGGCTCTTCTATACATTGTTGCCCTCGGCGGTGCGCGAGGGTGGAAAAGCAGAGAGGGATAGAATATAAAGGTGGAGCTGCATGAGTCAGTCTCCACGTGTGTACGCTAAGCAGTCTCTGTGTGTTTCTTTGTTCGGGGACCAGAGGGAGGCCCGCTACACTCAGGACAACACTCATTTCATTAAAAGGCTGTCATTACAGACACAGAGCCTGATTTAGACTTTGGTGGACAGGGAGAAACCTGTCCAAATGGTAGAGTACTTTACTCTTGTGATCCTGAGGGTCCTCCTCCCGCCAAATATAGAGCTGCCACCCGGCCCAGCAGATAACTCTTAGCATTGGCAGGAACCCCTATTGCAGCAGTTCCTGTAAATATGTTAAAAGTTTGACACAGTACCCTCAAAATAACATGCTTTTGTATTTTAATACAAAAACTAATAGCCAATCATGGTGTGGGAATCATTTTGCAGATGAAGAGTGGGCAGTCAAACGGCCAGTTTTCACTTCCCCTAACAAACTCTAAATCAGCCCCCTCCCTCTTTTCTACCACAACCTTTTTGGTGTCTGAAATTTACATAGGATACCCCGAAGGCATGTTCCAACGAACCCCCGCCATCACAGGAGCTCTGCAAATCACTTGCATCCCACTTCCATCGAAAGATAGAAGAAATCCACAACAGCTTCAACTCCAAATCCTACCAGCTAACTACAAGCACCCTCAAACCCCACGCTCCAAGCAACACCCACCTCCTCCACACCTGGACCCCGGTCAACACAGAAGACACCGCGAACACCATGGCCACCATCCACTCTGGATCTCCATCGGACCCCTGTTCACACCACATCTTCAACAAAGCCAACACCATCATTGCCCCCATCTCTGCCACACCATCAACAGCTCCTTTGAATGAGCCACCTTCCCAGAGAGATAGAAGCACGCAGAAATCAACGCCCGGCTAAAGAAGCCTAAGACCCTGACGACCCCAGGAACTACTGACCGATCTCCCTCCTCCCCTACCCAGCCAAGGTCATCGAAAAAATTGTGAATAATCAACTATCCCGGTTCCTGGAAGACAACAAGGCACTTGACACCTCCCAATCCGGATTCCGCAAAAACCACAGCACCGAGACCGCACTCATTGCTGCAACAGACGACATCAGGACCATGCTAGACAAAGGAGAAACAGCAGCACTCATTCTCCTGGACCTCACCGCAGCTTTCGACACAGTATGCCATCACACTCTCCGCACATGCCTCCACAACGCTGGAATCCGCGACAAAGCCCTGGACTGGATCTCGTCATTTCTCAAGGACAGGACCCTCAGAGTTCGCCTCCCGCCGTTCCTATCAGAAGCCTCCAATATCACCTGTGGCGTCCCTCAAGGATCTTCACTCAGCCTCACACTTTTCAACGTATACATGGCCCCCCTTGGCAACATCGTACAAACACACCACATCAACATAGTCTCCTACGCCGAGGCCACTCAGCTCATCATCTCCATCTTGATTGATCCCACCACTGCAAAGGACAACCTCCAGAATGGACTACACACCGTAGCCAGCTGGATGGAAGCTAGACACCTAAGGCTAAACACAGACAAAACAGAACTACTCATCTTCTGCACCAACCCCTCAGCCTGGAACGACTCCTGGTGGCCCACCTCCCTAGGATCCGCACCCTCACCCACCACCCACGCACGCAACCTGGGCGTCATCTTGGATTCCACACACAGCATGACTCAGCAGGTCAATGCCATCTCCTCTTCCTGCTACTACCCCCTCCGCCTGCACCGCAGAATCTTCAAGTGGATTCCCATCTAAACCAGGAAGACTGTCACCCACGCCTTGGTCAGTAGTCGATTGGATTACGGAAATGCCCTATATGCAGGAATACCAAACAAACTCCAGACAAAACTACAAAGAATCCAGAACGCATCCGCACTTCTCATTCTGGACATTCCACGCTGCAACCACATCTCCCCCCATCTCAGAGACCTACATTGGCTAACAGTATCGAAGAGGATCACTTTCAAGATCCTCATCCACGCACACAAGGCCCTTCACAACACAGGTCCAACATACCTCAACGACAGACTCACCTTTCACACCCCGACCCGCAACCTTCGCTCCGCCATCCACGCCCTCGCCTATGTTCCTCGCATCCGCCACACGACCACCGGAGGAAGATCATTCTCCTACCTCGCCGCAAAGACCTGGAACTCCCTACCTCTCCACCTCCGCCTGACCGATGACCTTCTATCTTTCAGGAAACACCTTAAGACCTGGCTGTTTGACCAGTAGCTTTCTCCCCCCCCTCCAGCGCCTTGAGACCTTCTGGGTGAGCAGTGCGCTTTACAAATCCCTGATTGATTGATTGATTGATTGATAGGATTTGAATGTGGCGCACTGTAGTATTTCCTTCTGACCTTTCACCTGGGGAATGCCATCATGAGGTGCTAAACTTTTCCCCACCTCCGTCAGGGAGCTCGGCCTCCCTGCAACGCAGTCTGCTGCTGTGACCTGCTCAGGAAACTGCGGCAAAGCATCCATAGATAAATGTGGCACCCACCAGCAATAACTGGAAGCAAGGAGCAGGTGGGCAACCCTGCAACCATCCTCGCCACACCACTCAATAATGCTGCACAACCCCCTGAGGAAATCCGGGCGCTGGCAGAGAACACGCAGAAAAGCTTGGCCCTGGGTTGACAATGCATTCCCTGGGACAGACACCTGCTGCACAAACAAGGCGGTCCGGACAGCCCTAGCTGGAGCGAGACGCGAACAGCAACTACACATGCACGGCCTGTTTATGCACTGGCAAGCTTACAGAAGCAAAGAAACAGGAAGGGTGCGCTCACACCATACCCAAACACTATAAATTATGTTTCCATTTTCACAGATAAATTATGCAATGTCACCTATATTCGTACTAATGAAAGTTGCCCCTGTGAAGAGGTGTTTATTACAAAAAGGATAGGTGCAATACACCAATCAATAATGGTAAAGCTCGTTTTTTTCAGAGCCTTCTGTTTAGATAGAGGTAAAATCAGGGCCTCGCCTGTTCACTTAGCTGTAATAATTATCCGCCCAACTTCTACGACCTCACATTATCATTATTTCGTATCTGTATCTTTCATGTCAAACATGTAATCCCCTCGTCTTCCAAAAACAAATTAGTTGGCAAGGAGTTGATATTTTCTTGGAACAGTGTTTCTCAAATAGGAACTAATTTAGCAAACATGCTGTTTGTGAGTCATTTCTGAATGCTCTAGGAAAAGTAGAAAAAACTTGATACACAGCTCACTGACATTGAGACTAATGCGATGGGAAAGATGCGGCCAGCGTCTGATCTTCCTTTGTACATGTCTACGCCAAGAATGTATCAAAATCAGTTTCCAGAAGAAATGTAAAATAATGTGCCATGATCCATATTTCATGCTTGATATGAATGTATTTAGCATGGTCACGAATCTTTCCAACTAGAAGCTAAGAATCAAGAGACACTCACTAAATATAACTGCGCTTGTCAGGGCATAATTTTCTAGGAATATTTCCGATGTCTTTATAATACGTATAATCTCTCACTTTTCCTCACCCTATTTATGCAAAATTTTAGCTACTCCGCTTTGTAAATCATTTTTCCATGCGTTTCACTAATACGTAAAGTGTGCGGACACAACAAGGGGTGCAATTGCAGAATTGCGCCACTTTTTGACAGCTACATGCATTGGTATTCCAGGAGAGACTAGGAATTGCGGCGAATGTTTCAAAAATCATCTGCCATCCTAGAGCTGAATCAACCACAAGGCAGCTGAGGCAAACAAAGCATACATTTTGAGTGTGTACAAGTGTGTAATAACTGGCCAGAAGTCCACTTTTCCATCTCCCAACTTACTTTTTCAGGGTTCTTATAACCCCATTCCCCACCGTCCTGTCCATTTTTAGTCCTTCCTCCCTAATCTGGATCCGAACGAGTTTCAGGCTACTTCCGCTTTTTCCCTTCACTACTCGGATTCTTACGCCACAATAAATTGGCCTGATTAGTTGAATATGTCATTAACAAATTGTGCCATGTGACATAATAGCGTAATTTCACATAATTTTGCATAAAAAGAGTAATGCCAAAATCTGGAAACTTTATGAATTAGGGCGGCACGATTGAAATGTCAAAATGTAACATGGTTTCTGGATTTCTGCCCACCCTCACACTGATAAAGCATGTGCACGGAGACCTAGGCCTGGCCTTTGACAAGAGTCTGGTCCTGGACTACTTTTGGACTTGGTGGGCACTCCAAGTGTGCTCTTATTAGGGCCAGAGAATTACTGTCCCTGGCATGGGTTCATATGTGAAGGAAGGGGAAGGCAGCACACCATGTTTCTGGTGATCCTTTTACGGGTGACTCCAGGGTGGAGGCCTGTTGCCTCACTCATATACGTTCCTGCTACTGCAGATGAGCCCAGTTCCTTGAGCCAAGATCCTGAACGCATAGATGTATGTATGTTGTGTATTGCACACATAAGTGAATGTCTGAGTGAATCTGTTTTCATTTTGGAAATCCCTGATCAGTTCATGTGCACTAGCTGGAGGTGAGCTTCCTTTCTCAGGCAGTCAGCACGTATTGCTGACATTTCCTTCAATGGAGGGAGGCAACCTAGATACTGTAGTGGGAAAAGAGGAGACAAGTTTCACCAAAGATTTTCAATTAGGTTCTTTAGATTCAGAGGACTGTTGATTAGCTTCCTCAAACGGACAACTGATGGAAGAAGTGAAGGGTAGGACTGCAGTCGTTGTCAGTGTCCGAAGGACCCTTTAGAATGGGAGAAGCCTTTTGACATACTTCCTGATCACTGATAGTTGTAGCTGTTGATAGTCAGGTGCACAATACACCCACCTTTTTGTGCTGCTGTTGTGTTTTAGCCTGCAGACAGCCCTGCTATGAGATGCATCACTCTAGACAAAGGCTGAGTCTGGAAGATAGATTGAGAAGGGCACATCAAAGGCAAAATGACCCAAACTGGTTCTGAAAGTGCAGACAGAAAATACACATCCCTGCAGTCCCTGAATAAAATTTGGAGCTTTTGACCTGTTTCAGTTCCAAGTTCTCTTTGACCAAGAAGGGAGTGTCCCCAGAGTACGCAGAGAACTGCTGCATATTGAGAGCTGGTTACAGCCTGACAGCCAACATCCCAGAGTTGAGGGAACACCACATAGAGTCTGATGTGGATGAAGAGGTGTTTCCTATTCCTTACTTGCATGGAGAGTCGTGCCTGGAAGAAGGGGGATGAGCCACCCCTGCATGAGGTGCTAATAGTGTGGACAAGAGCGGTTGACCCAGGTGCTATGGGCCTGTCTAACAGAGACTTGTGACTAGGGTGACCTGCTTGCTGCTGCCCAGAGCCATAGCAGAGTGTTCATGGCACTGCTGAGTGTAGCCAAGCAGATCTCTCAGTCGACTTTGCTGCTGCATTTACCTGAGTGTGCCCGAGGACACCGCGCTGTTGAAGATGAAACCTGTGAAGCTGAGGCATATGCTCCAAGACTGCTGAGATGGATTGAAATTGTGTTTAGCCCTGACACTTGCCAATTGTGTTCCATGGGACTATGGAACTTAACTTTTAACTTGAGGCATTTGTCAACATATGCTGAGCAGCTGAATGGCTCTCTATGGTGCAATCTCAGACGACTGCCCAATCAAACCCAGCTACCATTGCCCCATAATATCCCAAACTAACCTGGTCACTGCAGCTGACTTGTGCAACCATGAGCACTACCATGACAGCACGACCCAGGGAGGCCAGAGTGGATGAACCAAAGTGTCTCCCAGTCCAAAATAGGAAGTCCCATCTGTGACTCATGACCACCCCCCCCCACCCTCCATCGACGCTGTCCACTCTGAAGAGGGATGGTGACAGTGCTGGAGAGCCCGCACATCCTAAAGTAGCGAAGCGCAATGGGGTTAAGTATTTATGGAAAGGAGTCCAGTGACGTCCATAAACACTATGTAAGCTGGTGCTCGACTGGTACAAATCACCCTGCCACTGTGAGTGAAAGATGCCCGGCCTGGAAGAACCAGAATGGAAGACTAATATTTCGAGGTACTGAAGCACACACAATTATATTTGAGGGGAAATCTATACAGAAAGTCTGGTTGCATGTATGCAAAACGGGTAAACCTGAGTTTCTAGTTTGTAGACATGCCAAGGGTTTTTAGGGTTCCTCACCTGGGAGGAGAAGGAAGACTGTCTTTGTCCCAGAGGCAAAGGGGTATGGCAGAGTGAAAGTATGACCCGATACTCTTCATATTTATTTACTAATTCGAGTGGTGGATCGAGGTGAAGTAGATTGTTTTATGAGCAATAACGAGGCAGCTCTGCTCCACGGACCCATCATTGAAAGGCCTATATCTTTCACTGAGACGAAGAAGAGACTGAAACCCTTGCCTGGCATGTTTCTATTGTCAGATAATGAATAATAAAGTTAACGAATGTAAGGTTATATTCTTGCATCCCAAATTTCTAGACATACTTTGTCTAATTAACATTCAAATAATTCAATGTGTTTGTATTTGCACGCAATATCCTTGAATTGGTTTGACTCAGACCTTCCTGAGGGCTTTTACAAGCATGCGTTCTGCATTTGTCAACCTATGTCATTTCCATGACCACAAACCTTTGTTTAATGCAAATTTAATACAGCTCTTCATAACTTCGCTAAGGGACTAAACAACTAAAACACAGAGGATAGTTACTTTCATGTATATCAGTGCTATTTACAGATTGGTGTTACTTATGTAGTTGTGTCTCAAGGGTGCTCCCTGTATTCATAGCTGTCTCTCTGCTCATAATATTGGAAAGGAATTCAAATAAATCAGTGTTATTACCTTTTTGTAGCTCCCAGGAACTGCAGATCATCCAAATATTGTGTCTCGAACAGTGCATGTTTGCCATTAGGTCATGTTTTTCTCTTACTATCCCAAAGGCAAATTTGCATTTGAGTGAGAACCGCTGTCCCCATAACCACTGCCTGTTTCTGTTAAAATAACTTAAAACAATGGTAATTCATTTAGCTTTTTAGAAAGAGCTCAACCATTTCGCAATGCATGCGGCATCATAGCAGTGTGTATGCTTCTGGGGGCTTCAGTTTTAAAGGAGCGCAAGCTGTTAATGCATCACTGGGCCGGATTTAGAGTTGTGCTGTAATGGAAAATTATAAAATACTTTGAAAACCCTGAGGCTTTGCCTTCTGAAACCTTTCACCAGTGGCCCATCCACCACAGAGCCTCACGCTTCGATGATTCAGAAAGACCACACAAGTTAGACACTGATTTCTTTCCTGTCAGGGTCCGCTATGCTGTCCCAGGCAGAAAAATGACAAAGAACTGTCCCCACCCAAAGTGAGAAACTCCCGCGAGACAAGAGCTTCAACAAGCCCCACTTCAGCAGTTTAAAATAAATATAAAATAATAATCTGACATAACACTGAGAGGGAAGTCCACCAAGTTATATTTTTCATCAAAAGTTTTCTTGCCTTGCCAATAAAGGCATTTTTTAGGAAAAATGCCCACCCGAGGTGGTTGCCGAATTCCCATGCCTAGGACATGCTTACTCTCGGTAACAAATGGTTTTGAGGTTCACAAATCTATTTTCTCTTTGAGTAAGTATGCCTTATCCTTAGAAATCAATGAGTAGGCGCCACTACACATCCCCGAATTAGACAGACCTGCTAGCAGAAAACGCTTAGTGAATCAGGCCTGGAAATGCACGTGTAATTCACACACAATACGAATAAGTCACAAGTGCTAACAGAAAAATCTTTTTGTAGGACCCCTTGTGAACTGCATTTCATTTCTTTGTGTCCACATATAGGGGGTCATTCTGACTCCCGCCGGACGCGGTCACCGCGCGCCCGGCGGGAACCGCCAAAATACCGTACCGCGGTCGGAAGACCGCGGCGGGTATTTTGAGTTTTCCCCTGGGCTGGCGGGCGGCCGCCGAAAGGCCGCCCGCCAGCCCAGGGGAAAACGACCTTCCCACCATGAAGCCGGCTCGTAATCGAGCCGGCGGAGTGGGAAGGTGCGACGGGTGCTACTGCACCCGTCGCGTATTTCACTGTCTGCTATGCAGACAGTGAAATACAAGCGGGGCCCTCTTACGGGGGCCCCTGCAGTGCCCATGCCATTGGCATGGGCACTGCAGGGGCCCCCAGGGGCCCCGCGACACCCCCTACCGCCATCCTGTTCCTGGCGGGCGAACCGCCAGGAACAGGATGGCGGTAGGGGGTGTCAGAATCCCCAAGGCGGCGCAGCATGCTGCGCCGCCTTGGAGGATTCTGACGGGCAGCGGAAAACCGGCGGGAGACCGCCGGTTTTCCTGCACTGACCGCGGCCAAAGCGCCGCGGTCAGAATGCCCTAAGGGGCACCGCCAGGCTGTTGGCGGTGCTCCCGTGGTCATTCGCCCTGGCGGTTTTTACCGCCAGGGTTAGAATGACCACCTTAATCTCCTATTGTTTAGAGTTGGGGGCAGTTCACCAATGGAACATCATGGAACATGCATGATTAAGGGTGAACTCAGGGTAGAAAGTGAAAGACCTGGATGTTTGAGTCGCCACTCCTGCCTCAAGAAGGAAAAACAAGCATAGGTGCACAGGGCTTTCCTGCTTGTTTTTTGGATATTACCCACTGTGAGATGTGGTTACCTAACATGCAATTTGCTTGAGAAAGATGCGCTTAATGTACTTGTTAAATAAAGAATCTAAAACTAAACCATGGTTTGCATTCAAACACAGGTAACCCTTCATTTAGGGTCCAAGGTTTTTTTGAATAACTGAGCTAATGGCACATCAGTAATGAAGCTCTATGATGCAAAGGCTATAAATTATGAATTGTATAGAGACAATGTATAAGGCATGCAGAGTATATCCTACCTTATAGTGAGAGAGAATAAACACTTCCTGTCACACGAAGAGAGAAACTTGGCTTCAAAGTAGTTGACAAATTGACAGCATCTAGATCAACATTTTCCTGGTGAGTGACTGGGCCAGTACCATGGTAAGTGCTGCCCATGATTCTTTGGAGATGTTCTTGAGCTCCAGACAATTTAGGTGCAGGCCACCGTGAGTACACTTTACAGGATCTTCATTTGGGAAATTCCAGGGACTAACAAGAATTGTTGAAAGCAGCCAATAAGGAAGAGTGTTGATGACGTACTTCAACATTTAGCGTACCACAGGCCCAGAGGAGCATTTAAATGCCATGGGCTAGAGTCCCTAAACCAACTGAATGATTTACATTGTTGTATATCTGATGGTTACCTGCTAGGAAACATTATGACCAACACAGTAGGTATGAGTTGGTAATGATGACACGCCAGTGATAGAGGTTATAGGCCTGATTGTTTATGAGGTCAATTTACAAAAAAAACAGGAGGTTTAATATATTGATTATGAAAAGTATATGTCAATATCAGTAGGCACTTAAGGGGATTGTATTATTAGTCTGTATCAAAGTCTACAGATAGATCTTTGTTACACAGTTTACCAGTGTAACTAAGGGGTTAGGTGTTGGTTACCACCTCCTACAAAACGTAGGTATAGAAGATTTGCACTATGTGAAACCTTGTTAAGCCCTTTTAAGAGATACAGAATTTTGCTTTGCCAACTGTCATTTTGTATAACTTTTAGGTCGAGGGTAGAAGTACCTATTGTATACTTTTAATCTGGGCTTCCAGCTCTTTCATTTGTTAGTTTCAGTGTCATTTAAAAATGCTTGCTTGCTAGTATTCAGTCATGCCTCTTTGTCCCTCCTTCTTCTGTGTGGGAGCAGGGACCAACTACTGTATAATTACGCTTTGTCCTGTTTATCTAGTCTGTAGGGGACTTTTTTTTACTTTGAGAGTCTAGCCGTCAGACCCTCATTAGCTTTTAGTGTATTTAACTACACGAACGCTGCAGTCGCCTAAGGCCACCTCGTCTGCGCCCGTCCGCGCCTGAACGGGCCCAGGGGCCAGGACCTCTGCCTATTTCAATGAGCAAAGGAGATCATATAGTGCTGACCTTCTCCAATCATTAATACAGGAGCGTAACAATGGCTCCCAGGTCTGCCCTATTCTTATGGAAACTACCGCAACCTGTACCTTCTGTCAGTGGTGCCCTCACACAGTGAAGGTCATACTATAGACCTAGTTTTTAGTAATGTCACCGGCCTAACGGCCTTGCCCCCTACTCCTCTACCCTCTAGCGTGGTTGGACCATTTTTTATTAACTCTCAACCTGGCTTTCTTGGCTGTAGCTAACCCCTCCCAAGCTTTGCCTCGGCCCTATAGGCACTGGCATTTGCTTAAAGCCAAAGACTGGATAAATACCCTAGAGACTCTAAAACCCGACCCAAGGGAAAATTTGACGTGTGCCCTAGAGTTATTTAATGATTGGATTACCAAAGGTTTGGATATTGTCCTCCCTTATAGAACAAAGGCAAGAGGTCAGGTGAAGAAAGGTGGTCCCTGGTTCTCCCTCCATTTGCAGTCATTAAAGAGGGATTGGAGGCGCCTGGAAAGGAGATGGAGAAAAACCTATGATACCTTACAAAAAGAATAATATAGGAAAGCCATCAGGCTTTTTCATGCAGAAATAAAATTGGCACAAAGTACATACTATTCCACAAAAAATAAAACAGAGCTCCAATTCGCCTAAAGAGATCTTTCATCTTTTAAGACAAATCACTCACTCACACTTGCATACTCACTCTGTGGAAGCATCCTATAAACACAGCAATAATTTGGGTGATTTTTTTCAGAAAAAAATCTTGGACATTTACACAACTTTTCCGATGAAGATCCCTAGTACACAGGTTCACATGGCAGAATGCATCAACCATAGAGCGGTGCTTTCGCAGTTTCCACCGCTCTCCAAAGACCGGGTATTAACATTACTGGAGACCCTCAAATCTGGCTCGCCACTGGATCCTGCACCGCCTTCCATCTTAGTTCAGGCTTCATCTGTCATAGTCCCTACCCTGACTGACTTATTGAACTTGTCGTTGACCAATAATAGTATCCCTCACCAACCTTTGCTTAAGAAAGAAACTTAGATGTGTCTGTTCTTAACAACTATAGGCCTATTTCCATGTTGCCTGCTCTCTCCAAGATATTGGAGAGACTTGTTAATTTTTGCCTTTCTAACTTTTTTGAGGATAACAACCTCCTCCATCCTTCTCAGATGGGCTTTAGGCCATTGCACAGTACCGAATCACCACTAATCAGAATTACGGAAGAGGTCAGGAAACGCCTTGATCAAGGGATGGCCCTCAGGTATCATTCTTTTGGATCTTAGTGCTGCTTTTGACACTGTGGACCATAGTATCCTCTGCCAAAGATTGAAAGAGATTGGAATCACAGGCAATGCTCTCAATTGGCTCTCCGCCTTCCTAGAAGCTAGATCATTTCAGATACTAGATCGCTCCTATTACTCCAGAAGCTTTAATAGCAGCTGGGGAGTACCTCAGGGCTCTTCACTCCGCCCCTCCTTATTTAACATCTACATGCTACCTCTGGCAAAGATAGTAGAAGCATTTGGTCTTTCAATAGTCTCATATGCGAACAACACTCAACTGGTAGTCTCCCTGACGATGAGGAAAACTCATTGGAGATGGCACTCACTAAAGGCAGTATCTGAATGGATGTCCAATAGTAAACTCAAATTCAATGGAGAAAAGACAGAAGTTATGTTTTTAGGACATTCTTCTCGGCCCAACACCTTTTCCCCTCTGCACCACACTTTAGGATAGTTGCTTCCTCCTAAGGAATACATTAGGAGCCTAGGAGTATGGCTGGACCCGGGACTAACTATGGATCACCAAGCTAAGAAAATCTCTTCCTTGCTTTGGAATGCTAAGACTCCTTAGAAAGGTATTTAAAATACTCCTATTCATCGCAAAGAGACTCATAGTCCAGGCACTTATCATCTCTTGCCTGGACTATTGGAATGCCTTATTTATTGGGGCTCCAAAATATGTAAAAAAGAAACTACAGGTGGTCCAGAACACGGCGGCCCACCTT
Source organism: Pleurodeles waltl (assembly GCF_031143425.1). Taxonomy (NCBI): domain Eukaryota; kingdom Metazoa; phylum Chordata; class Amphibia; order Caudata; family Salamandridae; genus Pleurodeles; species Pleurodeles waltl. The sequence continues at coordinate 1,657,023,357 of NC_090444.1, read as the reverse complement.
CTTTTTAATGTACCCAGACATGAATCAGCTAAACCCGCTCTTTCTACTTTGCACTGGCTTCCAGTTGAACAGGGGATAACATTTAAAACTCTGTGCTGTATTCACAGAGCTCTCCATAACAAAGCCCCCCCGCTGCTGCGAAGCCTTGCCTTCTTCCACATCCCTATTAGGCATCTCAAGTCTTCCTCTGCAGCTCTTGTCGTAATTCCCCTATTAACAAAGGCAAAATGGGGGGGAAGATCAATGGCTTTCCTTGGAGAAAAGTTGTGGAATTCATTGCCGATGAATCTACGACAAACAGGCCATGAACTTACTTTCCGCCGCCTACTTAAGACCTGGTTATCTTGATTGTGACCTGCAGCTGGTGTTTTGACGTCTTCCGTAGAAGCAATGCAAGGCCCTTTGGGTAGCCATGCGTATATAAGACCTCTTAACATAACATAACATAACTTTCTTTCCTGCTCTTTGCAGAGCATTCTTGCTCTGAGCTTAGCTGTAAACAAGACTATAAATCAGACTATCTTGGTCACAATTGGTCTTTGTGGGCTCTCTGCACCCTCTCTCAGCTGCCTGGCTCCTGCCCTTCCTTGGCTTGGATTTTCGTTACCAACTCTACCAGAGCTCTGTAATCCTTAGACACAGTGCCCACTTCTGCTCCATACTGGGATCCCACTCGCAGCTCCAACAGTGCGCCTCGGTTCACACACTCCAAGCCCTCAGCTATGTCAGTGATAGAAAACCCACACACACTGTCTGTCAGAGCACCTCAGGTCTTCCAGTCAGTATACCCTGCTGCTCCAGTACTGGGACCTCAGGCGCAGCTCCATCAGTGCACCTTAGTTCATACACTCCAAGCCCTCAACCATGCCAATGTCAGGAACCCCACACACGTTGTGTACCAGAGCACCTCAGTTCTTCCAGTCAGTACTCTCTGCTGCTCCAGTACTGGGACCTGGGGCTCATCTCCATTAGTGAATCCCAGTTCACACACTCCAAGCCCTCAGCTGTGCCAGTCTCTTTAACCCGACACACACTGTGTGCCAGAGTATCACAGTTCTTGCAGTCAGTCCACTCTTCTGCTCTAGTACTGGGACCTCAGGCGCAGCTCCATCAGTGCACCTCAGTTCACACACTCCAAGCCCTCAGCCGTGCCACTGCCAGGAACCCCGCACCTGCTGTCTGCCAGAGCACCTCAGTTCTCACTGTCAGTACTGGGACCTGGGGCTCAGCACCATAAGTGCATCTCAGTTCACACACTCCAAGCCCTCAGCCGTGCCAGTGCCTGAAACCCCACACACGCTGTCTACTAGAGCAACTCAGGTATTCTAGTCAGTACTCTGTGCTGCTCCAGTACTGGGATCTCGGGCGCAGCTCCATCAGTGCACCTCAGTTCATACACTCCAAGCCCTCAGCTGTGCCAGTGCCAGGAATCCCACACACGCTGTCTTCCACAGTACCTCAGTTCTTCCAGTCAGTACACTCTGCTGCTCCTGTACTTGGACCTCAGGAGAAGCTCCATCAGTGCACTGCAGTTAACACACTGCAAGCTCTCAGCCATGCCACTGCCAGGAACCCCAAACACGTTGTCTGCCAGAGGACCACAGTTCATTCTGTCAGTATACTTTGCTGGTCCAGTACTGGGACCTCGGGCGCAGCTCCATCAGTGCACCTCTTTTCAAACTCTCCAAACCCTCAGCCATGCTAGTGCCAGGAACCCCACACACTTTGTCTGCCTTGATCACCTCAGTTCTTGCAGTCAGTACACTCTGCTGCTCCAGTACTGGGACCTCGGGTGTAACTCCATCTGAGCACCTCCGTTCACACACTCCAAGCCCTCAGCCATGCCAGTGCCTGAAACCCCACACATGCTGTCTTCCAGAGCACTTCAGTTCTTCCAGTCAGTACACTGTGCTGTTCCATACTAGGACCTCAGGCGCAGCTCCATTGGTGCACCTCAGTTCTACCCTAGCAAGGTCACTTTCTTTCCTATACTGGGACCCTGCTCACATACAGTTCCATTACAGTAGCTCAATTCTCAGTACTAAGGCTCACACACACCGACACACTCTTTAGGACGCCTCGCTTCTGTAGTGCAGAAGCAATGCCACTCCCATGCTGGGCCCCACTCACAGCTTCATCGGGGGACCTCCAGGCTAAAATTTGGCAACACTGGCAAACCAATCTTAGGTTTCACGTTTCACACATAGCTCCATTAACGTCACTCACTCCTGACCCTGTGTGCCCATTACTATTCCAGTACTGCAGCCCACATACAACTCATGTCAGTGCACCTCAACCATGACCTGCAGTGCCCCATTATTCCAATACCAGTAATTATACAGTGCTCAATTTCACATTCCTCACATGCTGCCTTTCTGTTATTCCAACACTGGGCCAGGACACAGCTCGGTCTATACACCCAATCCTGATTTGAAGCACCCCAATATTGCTGTATGGGGGTTCACATACAACTCTGCTAATGAACCTCCTGCTGTTTTAGGACATGGGGGAGCAAACTAAATCTATTCGTAGCTGCCATCTTTATTAAGGAGGATCTATTTCACCTATCTCACTCCGTACTTTCCTTTACTCTGTTTACTCTTGATGCTTTCTTTCTCCCCCACTTTTCTCTTTCCAGCTCCAAAAAATACACACGTTAAAAAGTTTTGCTCTTTCTTTCAGCTGTTTATTTCTACTCCTCTTCTTTTTTTTTATTCCCTCTTCTTCTTGCTACCTCTCTTTCAAACTCGCAAAAACTTGGTTATTTCTTTCCGAGTTTCGTTCTTCTCTTTTTTCTTCATCAGGCGTTCAGTCTTTCACAATTTTTTCTCTCCCCTTCATTCTTTCTTTGTCTTTTTTATTTGCTCTTTTCTTTGACTCGGTATGAACCCTTTCGCTTTTTTTACATCTTTCTTCCTTTCTGTCTCTAGTGTTTTATCATCTTTATCTGTCAACTCACGTTTTACTAAAAATCTATTTTTTTTCCCATCTGTATATGGAAGCCACAAGTGACTTGTCGGGACCTGAAGTGTCAAAGTGGTTTTCCCATTCTGTGTCCCCGGGAAATGTCCCAGTAAATACATGCCCTGGTTCTTTCACTGCTTGTTTCTCTCACCATCTCTCTTTTTTCCTCTCATGTTCATTTTTCTCTTTCTTTTTAGACTTCTTTCATTATTTTTTCCTCTTTGTCTTTCATTCACTAGCTTCTTTCCCTTTTTTCTGTTGTCTCATGTTTGCTCTGTTTCGTCTATTAGTTGTGCTTTCATTTTCTCATTCTTTCTTTTGTTTCTTTGCAACCCCTTCTCTTTCTTCCCTTTGTCTGTTGTGTTAATTTCACTTCTCTTTCTCTGACCCATCCGCTTTCTCTCCTGAGAACTAGTTATCAATGGAGCAACAGGTACAGTGGCACCAGGGCCCAGAGACCTACAGACATCACTTAACTAATTACTGCTCTGTTTTCCTACCAAAATTCCAGTCAATCATTTTCATTTCTTACTCTAGGGCCCATGGCACCGTTACTAGGCCACTTGTCCTCTCCATCTTTACTCAGGACTCCCTCTTTCCTTTCACCCTCCAATGCGTCCCAAATGATATTTTTGTTATGGTGTTTTGAGGGTTACACTCTATTGCCAAAGGTTTATTTCTGATAAAGGTTTATATGATAATTTTTTTATGTTTTAAGAAGGTGAATGGAAGTGCTTTAGTGAAATGCCATGCCACTGGAATTACAATGCAGGAAAAAACTAAATTATGAGGGAGGGTTGACCAATTTATGTGGTCAAGAAATGTCCAGTTATGAATTTACAATGCCAACAGCTCCAACTCCAGAAAATACGAGATCTATTGCTTTGCAAATGCATGTTTAATTTTATGATTATATACTCAAAGTTTATATTGTGGGAAAGGTTAAGCTCAACAGAAAAGGGCAAGCCATTATAAAAACAGGAGGCCCAAATTGGCCCCCTAGGAAAAGGAATTTCATATGTCATACGGTTGACCTGTTCAATTTATTTACTATGTTGTTCATATGATAAAGCCAATAGCCTTATAAGGGTTTATTGATTTTGCACCATGGTAAAGTCTACAGTCAGGTATTTTGTTACATGGAATATCCCAGAAACTTTTGTAGGAAATGTTTTTTGTGTTGGTTAGCCCATCTGACAAACCCTAATTTGTAATCAGATGATCCACCTGAAATTGAATGTGCTTCAGTGTCAAACTGGTTGACCAGTCCTTTAGGTTTCAATGTTCTCCTGTTGTGGTTTTCCCTACATTTCATTGCTTCTCCTCTTTTTATTTTACTTTTTCTTCTGAGGATACTACTGATTTCCAGGCATTGCTAGTGGTTCACTTACTTGAAGATCATTTCATCTGTAGTATGCCATATCCCACATGTCCACTTTCTCTAACCCATTAGGCCATTATGGAATTATGTTTTCCAGAGAGTATCATTGTTTTACCATTCCAAAATAAATATGGTGGGCATGCTAGAACTCTAAAACAGTGATAGACTATGTGCAATACTTCTGCAAGGTAGACACCCACTTCAGTGTTGAGTTTACTGCTGCGAGCATCTGCCCACAGTATTTAGAATACAACAACAACAAGGTGATGGCTGGAATGCTTGAATTAATTTTACCCTGTTACGGGCTCATCAGCCAAACATTGCTGGATTCCAGAGGCACCGCGAGCACAGGACTCATGTCTGGGCATACCCATCTCACTTAGGGTGTCAATTGAAACAACAACAAGGTGATGGCTGGAATGATTGAATTAATCTCAGTCACTGGCAATTGTTTATCCCAATCCATTGTTTTTCACCCTCCATGCCACCTCAGTTTGGATCCACACATATGCAAATCAGCCAATAGGAGCAGCCCAGCCCAGGTACGACAGCTTGGCCCTCCCTGAACTGGAATACAGGCAACACAGGATTGGTTTTGCCCTGATAAGGGCTCATCAGCCAGGTTTAGCTTGATTCTTCTGGCACAGTGAGCACAGGACCCATGTCTGGGCATACCTGTCACACTTAGGGGGTCAACTGCAACAACAACAAGGTGATGGATGGAATGCTTGAATTTATATCAGCCACTGACAATGGCTTGGGCTGCATCCCTTTGTTTTTTCACCATTGTGGCACCTCAGTTTGGACCCAGCCAAATGCAAATCTGCCTTGGCCCTGCCGTTCAGCTCGAACAGTTTTAAGACAGCATCTTTTTTCTACTTGTCTTCTTTCAATTTATCTTTCATATGTTGTTGAGTTTGGATGTGTTTTATTGTGGTTGTGTCGGAGGGTGAATGCAAGAATGAGTTTGTGAACTGAAGAATGGGGCATAAGTTCAAAGATAAGAGACAGGGTGCATATATAATGAATTACAGAGTGTCTAAACCCATCAGTGGATAGGGTCACTTTCATTCATAACCTAGACCTAGTGACATTGCCAATGCTTGTTTAAAGATTTTTTTTCTTAATGCCTTTGATTGTTTACATATTAGGAAGAACAGGAATGTGTTGGTGCTTTGAGTTGTTGCTGACCACATTAATGGTACTTTATGTGCTAAATAGGGAAGGGGTAGTGAGTGGAGAGTCTTGGGCAGTGCATGCAAGCCTATAGATAAATACTGCATTTCTATGAAGGCAGTCAGTGTGGGAAGCATTGGGGAGATGAGCTGAAAATGTCTTACACCAGGGGCCAGATTAGCCACAGCATGCAGTTCTGTTTGAAGAGGGGTTTGATGAAGTTTGAAAATGTATATCTGAAGTGAGTTGCCATAGGCAAGTTTTGAAAGCACTAATGCTTGACTCAATTGTGCAAAACCATTCTGAAGGATGACAGATGTAATGTTCAGAAGAGCCTGGCCAGGCTCTGCTCTCCTCCAGTCCTCCTCCAGTGTATTTATGCATGCTTGCAGTTTAAAATTCTTCTCAGGGAAAAAGCCAAGTGATTAAGCACATTTGAGAATGGGGGTAGGGAAGTTCTGCAGGTTTCGACCAGGACAATGGTTTTTGTAGGGAAGAACACAAGAAATTCTTATTTGAATGGCTCAGTTTGAGATGGTGAACCATCCTGATATGAATGTGATTTAGAATTTTCGCAAACCTTTTTATGCCATCTGGAGTAGAAAATTTAAAGCTGAGTATGATCGCTTTGAAGTGATGTACGACATTAGAGCAACTGATGGAGAAGGCTAGTGGTCCCATATAGGGATTGAAAAGAGTGGGGAAATAAGGTTGCATTGAAGAGCACCTTGCTGAAGTACTGATGGATTCGAGAGACAATTAGTCAAGAGAACTTATAGACATTGCCTTTTGAGGCATGATAAGAGCCAGATGAGAACTATTCTGTTTAGCCGTAAATCATCATTTGATAATATGACAACTGCGAGTACACTGGTTTAAGAATTAATTTGCAAATTCAACAATAACCTAATTATGTGGAATGTGGTGCAATGGAAGACGTGTAGTATTTCTGTGATTCAGCCGAAATATAAAAGACCAAATTAATTTTATGCATATAATCTTCAGTCTCTTCTAATTTTATTTTCCAATTTAACCTACACATTCCTATTCTGAATCGTCGTTCACACTTTCTTTGATTTCATCTACTGAAATTGCTTCAGTGGGCACACCTTTTTCTCACACTTTCTCTACCTTGATTTCACCATAGTCTGTGACATCATTAGTATCCCATATAGGTCTTTCTCCAGAGCCAAGAAAAAATCAAGGCCTAGATTTACTAAGGGCTTGCATCACCGGTGCATCATACTAGGTAGTGCAAGGCAACACAAGGCAGTTAGTCAGAATTACTAAACCATGCAAAGCCACCTTGCATGGCTTCGTATATCTGGAGTAACTTCATTAGCTGGCTTGCATTTCTCCACTTTGGGAAGGCATTATATGGGTGGAGCCTGGGTGCTTCCACACATCCACCAACATTTTTTTGGCACATTTGCAGAGTAACTAAGACTAGTTAGCCTGGGAATGCTTCAAAATGGCATACCATCCTAACAGAGGTATACAGAGGAGAAATATGTTTACTTCTCCTCTGTATTTACTTTTTCTACATGTGCTATAAGAAAATACCTCTGAGGATTGTTTTTGTGCAGGAAGGTGTTCCGTACTGCACAAAAGCATTCCTGCACGTAACGCAGAAACCCTTGCACCATGATTCGAGGGTGCCTCCATTGGTGCTAGGCAGAACGTAATGTTCCAACACAGAGCAGCAATGTACTTTGCATTAGTAAATATGGGGCATTCATGCTCTCTCTAAATGACGCAGTGCAACACAGCAAATTGTCTTGCTGCATTGGTTTGTGCCAAATCTTGGTAAATCTGGGCCCAAATGTCAATCAGGGACTCTGGGCCTCGCAACGAGTTCTCCATAGCCTCTTCTGAAGGCTTGAATGATACTATGCCTTTTTATAACTTTTCTTGACCATGCCTTTTCCCTGAAATACACCATAATTCTCTCAAGAGGACAGGGAGGCCTGTTTGTGTTCTAATTGTGAAAGAAAAAAAAACGAAACACATCTACTGGTTTAGTATCTCACATGCCTATAAGTTCCAAGAAGAGACAAAGGTTTCACGTTTGACTTCTCTGGTTTCCACAGTGACATATTTAGTCACTCTGTGTAAAATATAACAGGTTGTTTTCTTAAAGTATACTTAATTTTGGGAACAACAGCTTGAAGAAGGAAAGAGCAAAAGTGCACGAATGAAGAGGTGAGTTTTCAAATGCCTTCCAAGTTTTAAGACTCTATTTTGGAATCTTAGTTATTATTATTATATTGTGATTCCTCATTCATTTCTTCTATCATACATAACCCAACACCATCCAACAGCCAACTTTAATGATGGTTTTCACCTTATTATACATTGATTATGCTTTATGTGCCTATGATTATAAACAAGGGATGCACAAAAACAAAAAAATAAAGTTAACAGTGTATCAGCCTTTTTATTGCTTATTTTCCTTCTTCAGGACTTACAGATATTTTACTTTTGATTTGTTGCTTCACATCAATAAGGTGGCTCAGCTGCAAACATTTCCTTACACTTCTAAATCAAATTAAAGCACCTTCTGATACCTAGCCAGTTAGGAAAAGCTACGCGTGCACTAAACATATCACAAATTGATATTGTAAATGCCTTCTTGGCTGCTACTCTCCAATCCTCTCACTGTGCTTAAGGAAGTTTCCCACTCAACAGCATGACATCTCTGCAAAGAGAAATTTGACCATATAGTTTAAGTTCTACATTATCTTCCACTCAGTGATAGAATAGCCTGTAACATCTTCTGCCTGATGTACAAAGCTTTACATCTGGGAAATACAGCTTATCTGACTAAACTGATAACTACATGCAGCTAGAAACCTTGAAATCAAGAATCTTTTTAACGCTAAATGAATCCTTTACTGATAGAGTCACCAACCTCTGGAACTTTACTCCTCCCAAGCTGCAAACTCAATCAAGCCTTATTTGTTTCAGTAATCAGATGAAAATACAGTTATAAATGTTGTACTTGAACCACTTGAGATGTCTTAAGGTTTCTAGTTTTAGTTAAACTTCACTGTTAGTGTTACCTCTTCTCCTCAATTCGCAGTCTCCTTGATCCACATCTTCCCTATAGGAGTATTCCAGTATATTTGGAGAGTAACTCTAGCACAGTTCCACATAAAGCACACTAATGATTTTAGGTGCAGTTTAAAAAGGGTGAATAAGGAAATATATATTTGCTTCACAATCAAATACGTTGAACGACAAATGAGTATAATGCAATACACAATACAATCCATCTCGCAAATTAAGGTTTAACAATAACAAAAGGAGAACTTCCTCAATCCAGTTATGGCTGAGCAAAAGTGTAAATGGCACTGTAGTCAAGACATTATCATTAATACACTTCCTTGTTTGGCTTTAAGGTAAGGTTTTTAAATGGCTTATTAAAGATAGAAGTGTGGGGTAGCTTTAAAATATTCTTTCTAGTTAAGACGTCAGTTTGTTATATCTACTTGTCGAAGGATGATACTTTTGCTGCCTGCCACAGGTGCATTTTAGCTGAAAATGGAAAAGATGTTGACAATATTGAAATGTATTGTGTTGCAATTGAACTTACATAGTGCCTATTACCCGTGATAAGGCTTTGAAGTGCTGTAGGAAGCTTGTTACTCCAGTACCCAATGCTAGTGGCTAATCAAGTGGATATTGGTTATTGTTGGTTATTGTGAGTGCCCTGGGGGAAACAATGACACTTTGGGAGTTCAACTAGATGTTGTGTGGGAGTAATAGATGAAGTAGAGTAGAATATGTATTGTTGTCTTGCTGGGGTATGACTTTCAAATCAGGAGAGTTTGTGACCTTTAATAAGAGGTGAGGACAGTTTGTATACAAGGCAAACATCCATGTGCCTTAGACTAGGCTGGTCTCAGAGAATGGAGGAACGCAGAGGATGGAAAACGAGGAGAGTGTCCTTCAAAAGGGAAAAGGAAAGGTAACAGTGAGAAGTTTTACGTACATTTTTACACAGGGTTTTAGGAATATACAAGAGGTTTTTGTGAAATAGCATGAAATGTGAGGATGCAAAACTATGGAAAGAAATTACATTATTTGATATGATTTGGAGCTATATTACATACTTTTGGTGAGCGATAAAATCAGGCGAACAGGCTGTCCACTGCTAGGCTACCGCTAAACCAAAGCACCAGCAAGAACAAGCGATCAGCTCAGGAGTTTAAACAGTAAGTGAATGGTTGGACACCCATATGTAGGGAAATATCAAGGCTTTTGGTGGCCCTCTAAGGAAACAGTAACATCAGGATCATAGCAACATAAGATAAAATGTTGAATAAATAATTTAAATACCGAAAGGGAAATGGTGCAAATGCCTGAGCAGATGTCTTTTGATCTTTAAAGTTTTAATTACATGTACAAAGTGGAATTCATTTTCGATGCCCCTTCGTTAGCATGACAGTAGATGGCATAAGACTCTTTTTGTTGTGCCTGCCTCGAGCAGGCACATTATTTTGGAACAAATCCCCGTCTACAACTTTTTGTACATAGGAATTTGTTTCAAACCCCACAGATGGATGTTTGGGAACACCCATGCCCTAACCATGGAAATCCCCCTTTGTGTTAATTCAGGGTCCAGTCCAACACAAATCACAATTTGTGTTGGATTGTAAAATCACACCACAGCACTTTGTTTTGGGTTTGGTTTAAAAAAGTAACGCACACCCAAGTGATTCTCATTTTAATTTCCAATTTTTTGGCAAGTTCTCATCTGCAAATTTCATCCGCCCGATCTTAGAAGGTGAAAAGTCTGCCTGGCTGAGGGGGATATGGGAGTGTGAGGATGCAATTTTCCTTTATTCTTTATAGTATCTCATACAGCAGAATGCCCTGTTTCCAAGCGAATAAGGACTTACACAAATCTTATAATCAGGGTTTATGTGTTTATTTACTTTCAAACATTACAGCATACCTCTGTAACTCAGCTACAGTATACTGAAGAGTAGGATTTGAATAGCCAAAGTGCAAAGGTACAGGCTACAGGGGAAGGGTTATACAGAACAGAGAAAGGGGACAAGTTTTCAGTGTGTTACACTGTAGAGTAGAATAGATATTGGGGCATATTTACAAGCCCCTTGCGCCACCTTATGTCACATTAGTATCATTTATTTTAATGCTAATGTGGTGTTAAGGTGGCATTTTTGTCACACTATATTTACAAAGTGGCGCAATGCATGCACTGTGCTATTTTGTAACCCCTTACACCACATCATGCCTTCACCAGGCATAATGTATGCAAGGGGGACATTCCCCCGTTAGGAGGCCTCTAAAAATGGCACAGTGAAATTTACAAGCTTTCACTGAGCCATGTTTAGCATCATTTTTAAATCCTGCCTAAGGCAGGCATTAAAATGACGCTCCCATTGTCTTTAATGGGCCTCTTTTTATTTTGCAGGATTAGCGCCATCATTTTTAGTGCTACTACTGCAAAGCTCAACAATAGCATCAACATTTTTGATGCTATTGTCCTAACAACCACCATGGTGCGTCATATTGTAAATACGGCGCAATCATGGTGTCATTAGGTGGCGATAGGGGCACGCAAAAAAAATGGCGCGTCAGGACCGATGCACCACATTCTTGTAAATATACCCTATTGTTGCTTTTCTGAATCTGAGGTTCTTGAGATCTGGATCACTAGGTCTAAATCATTATAAACGCCTGGTCTCAAGACTTGTAATAGCTGGCCCTCTATTCTTTTTGATCCTGTGGTAATTATGTTTAGTTGGCTGCATCATAGAAAACTTTTCAAAGTGTGGATGCTGAAGGTTTTTGGCTTGTAGGTAGAGATTTTCAGTGGAATACTTTGTAAATAAAAAAAGCAATTTAAATATTAGATTGTGTTCAAATTGTATTCTGATTAAGGCTTTAGATAAGATTTGGCTTTATCTGTCTTTATGAGATGCTTGGAAATAAGGGAAGGACGTTTTTTCTTCTTTGATCCATTTGAGGAATGGGATTTGTCATAGGGGGAGCTAGAAATGGCTCCTATCAAGATGGCAATAATTTAGGGTTTAAAGTATTAGAGTTAAAGAACCTCATAAAGAAGAACACTTTGTTATTGATGGTGGGGGTCTCCCTAACGTGAAAGTCCAAATGATTCGTAAGGTGGTCTTCAATTTATGGGGACCAACCTATTCCCTAGAATAATATGCACCCTTGCCCCCTCTAAATTTGCGGCAGTCCGAAGTCCACCAGCCTCATGGTGGCGGTTGGACCGCCGCGACTGTGGCAGTCCGATCACCACATTACGAGGTTAGGGGGGAGACCCGGCAACCTACCGCTGTTCCGGCCAGAATCAGTAATTTTGAGGGGCTTACTGCGTTCCTGGTTGTAATCATTCAGGGCGGCGCTGAACTCTAGGTTGCCATGCTGATTACAACCTTGATTTTCACCAGAATTTTCATGGTGGTCTGACTGCCATGAAAAGGCTGGTGGAGAACAAGTGCAGTGGGCCACAGTGAGCACCTGCACTGCTCATGTCCATGGCATGGGCAGTGCAGGGCCCCCCTGCCCAGCACCCTTGAAATGCACACTGCCTGCTGTGCAGACAGTGTGCATTTTGAGGGTGCTGGTGATCCCTGCGTGCAGCAGTATTGCAGCCGGCTCTATTATGAGCCAGAAACAATGCTGCCTCACTTTTCCCACTGAGCTGATCGGCTGAAACCAAGCAGCCCAGTGGGGAAGTCATAATGGGGCTGGTGGGGAGGTCACCAGCACCACGTAACCTCACCATCAAGAATTTGGGGGACGGATCTCTCCGGCTTCCAAACTCATATTCAGCCCTTTAATGTTTAAAAGACATTGTCACATCCTACTGTTTTTAAACATTTTATTATTTGATAGACAGGCACATAAACTTGTCTGTCATATATTATTGAAACATCTTCTCAGCTGGTTATCTGAGCGTTTTTACAGAAACAAACAAGAGGGGGTGATGTAGAACAAAAACAATTAAGTACCCTGTCCACCAAATTCACAGTCTGCCAGCCTCATTTAGAGATGGGTGGATCATTAGCTTTCTGGTGGTGGAGCCAACATTATCCTTGTTGACAGAAAGCTACCTCTATTATTTCTAACTAGGATGGGCTACCATCCATCAGAGCTACAGACGTTAAGTCTTTCATGAACCTGACAGGCAATAGCCCATACTCCAGTATCTGAATCGTGCAGAAAACTTCCTGTGCAACAGGAACATTTATTTTATTGTTTTGCCAAAACAAGCCCACAATTTGGTGTTTGCTTAAGAACATCTAGCTTTGGAGGATGAGCTTGACGACTAGTTTGACAACTGCTGCCAAAAGATTAAATGATCCCAAATGTCAGGGAAACAAGAAGGTAGTAAAAAATCCCTTTGTGTGTCATTAGGAAGATGTAAAACAGTAAAAATGAAGGAGTATTTTGCCTTTTGGATTGCTTGAAGTATCCTAGCTATGTAGTAATCGATGAACATCTTTTATCAATGTAATCGATCAACAACCACTACAGAATCATTAAGCATGAGAAAATAAATCAACATTTCAGAAATGACCACAACTCAATTATACGTTTTATCAATTTTAAAATTTATTTCCCTATTAGTAACAATACTAAGTCATCAAATTAGATCAAACTTTATTCAATTCAATTTTAATTAATTCATTAATGACCACCAATAACTTGATCTAATCATAACTTGAGAAAACATATGCTTGAATGCTTCAGCATAAGCCAACAAGGATGAATATGACGGCATTAATAGCAGAGTTCAGCAATCAGTCCGTCAATCATTTGTCACTGTCAACGTCACCCAAAGGACCCTTACCTAACCCAGATTAGCATTAAGTATGTGGGACTTCATGCAAAAACAATTTAGAAAATGTGAATTTGGAAAACCTCAAGCCAAGAGAAAAACTATAAAACTGCTCAGTTGGCACCTAGAAAGAAAGGCATATAAGTTAATCACTCACATTGTCATAGCTACCTATCCACGAAATGGATCAGCAACAAAGTCAATCTTCGTCTTCAGGTCATCAATCGATCAGGCTCCCAAGAACATGAGCCCAATGACAGACTCTCAAACTGCGTCTCTTGACGACATCAATTCTCCCCTCGCATCTCAAATTTGCCCTTCGCATCTGAAGTTTTAGCCCCTTGTCATAACTTTTTATTAGAGCTTTTCAGTCCATCCCCCTAACTCCTAATTGGTCAATCAATTCTCCATATGTGACATTACCCAATACTTTTTATTCCACATATCTAAGAGTTTGTCTTTCTCAGTTCATGGATTGGTCCACTGTACGAGGTCTTCATCATCTGGCTCTCCAGGTATCGAAATTGTTGCATGTTCCTCTTCAGTCAGTGTCTCTATTGTTCAAGTCCTGGGAAAGTACATTTAGCCTACTCTACAAATAATTGTATCAAATTGACTTCATCATCTCCTGTCCGTCGGTACATTGCAGAAAATTCTAGCTAAGCACATAGTTCATGGTCAGTTCATAGGCATCAGCAACTTCTACATTGCACGTTTATTAATTCTGCTTCTGCCTGAGGCCTGGCAAGTAGGCCACGACTTTGGCTAAGTTAGCTTCTACAATATAATGCAAAACATATCTCATTATGGCACATTACTACATGATTATTACACATTTTCATTATTTCATGCATTTTTAGTTCTTTTAGTGCAAGTTTGTATAAGTGACTGACATACCCCGTGGGCACATCTTAAAACATGCAGATTAATTTTCTCTACAATTAATTTCTCTATGAACTTTTATAAATCATAATACATACGCATTTATTAATAATTTCTAATTAGCATATCTGCGTCAACAATCAACTTCAAGGTGGTTCCTGCCAATGTATTGTAACTTTTCCATACAACTCCATCAAATAGTGCCCTCATTGACATGTGAGTTGTCTCCATTGGCAAGAGAGGCATTTTGCAATTTTCACTGCCCATAACCTTGTGGTAGCAGGCAGTGACAGCTGACCTGTACTCCTGCCATCTAAATTAGGTGGTCTGAAACACAGGTCAAACTCTGATGGCCCATACTCCATTGGGCCATTGTAAAGGTATAACAACTGCGGAGATGGAGTGGTCTCCACAGTTGTTACACAAACGTAAATTAGGATAGCGCCATAATGTTGGCATAAATGGTACTCTATCACTGTTGCAAAAGAGTACTGTTTCCTCCAACATATAAGTTGGGCCCATCATCATTATATTGTGACTACCTGTTATGCTGTTTTAATTTATTCCCTACCTATCCCTAGGGTGCAGCTGATGATCTGACTGTATGTCAAAATATCACCAATAGAATAGATAGATAGATAGATAGATAGATAGATAGATAGATAGATAGATAGATAGATAGATAGATAGATATTTGTTGTTTTATCAAGGTATGTAGATGTGGAGTTAAGTAACGTAAGCCTAAACTTACATTTAAAAACTTATATTCACAATATTTTGGTCCTGGATATTCTGAAGGTGCTATTAAGGCAGAATACGCTGAACTATCCCATTTTCCGAAACAAGACTCATCTCACCTTTTAAATGACATATTCAACTGGAAATTGACCATGTGGTGTGGTGATTGAAAAAAAGCTGATGAGCCTGACCTTGTCCTCTGAAAATGCACAAGAACTATTCTGACATGCAGCCTCTCCAGAACCCACAACCTCACCCCAATAGAAAACAAGCATTTGCAATACAACGGGTCTCATGTTTGCTCATGTTAGAGCTAATAGCCTAACCAGACTTTTCACTCGTAATGAAACCTATTGGCAAAAGTGCAATTATGTACTTAACCGGAAAACATGCAATTAACTGTGTAACAGGGTCGAAATGCAAAGCGCTCGAAAATAGAGAAAAAGTAGTCCAGAACCGGACGGAAAACGGCGAGCCTTGTATGTTTTCTGTACTTGGTCAATGCGCTCGAGGAGGGCTAACCACCGGTAAAGGCATGACATATGCGTGTCTTCCACTAATGAAATCAAGCTGATTCCAACAGGCAAGCCCACGAACCAATGAAAGACACTGACGTGACGTGGACAGGGCTCTGAGCCCTTTTTAATTCCTAAAGCGTCTCGCTTAGCGAAACGCATGCGCAGGCGCATGTGACGCAGGCTCGACACTAAAAAAGGATGTGTCAAAACATAACTCTGTTAACTCTCTTTAAACATCACTAACCAGTTCTCTAAAAAGTTCAACGTCCACATTTCGTATTCCTCATATCTTTGTCATGTGCAGAAATGTGCTGAGAGGAGACACCAAGGCGCCATATGTGGGGTTATTGAAAACACGTTATAAATAAATATAGTTTAATAAGACCTCAGGACAATGGCATGTGTCTATTGGGAGATTTCTAACTTCTTCTCATCAAAACGCAGTGATTTATCTCAAAGGGTATCTCTTAGCTGAGATGGGAAAAAGACTTTTGGAAATTCTCCGAGTTCGAATGCTGTGGTCTTTGTGTATATATAGAGTCTGACGTGTTAAATGCACTGACCAAGTGCACAAATTGGTGAGAAAAGAAGGTTGACCTTCTAAATTCTTGGAAAATAATTAGGTTGGTTTATTTTAGCGTAATCCTTGCTGAATGCAATGGGCCAATTACATATAACATTGTTGATTAGATAAACAATATAATTCCATTTTGGCATTGATTGTGCACATTGTAGTGTGGGCGGGGTGCCTTAATGTCAACGATGTTCGAAGTGCGCATTTACTTTTTTGTTTAGTTTTGAATATTATCTGAAAATTAATATTGTGATTACATTATTCCATTTTATGAGGAACATTTGCAAGAAGGCAGATAACAATCGTTTAAAAGAGACTATTTGAATGTCTACCACATTACTTCCAGTGAAACTGTCGTCACGATGGAAATGTATATTTCTTTCAGTATCTATACTTATTTATACTTAGGTATACATTTCAGTATGTAGTATAAGTTCTGTAAAAAGGGGAAAATATACCCATCGCAGATTTCCCTCTATTTTGCCCAAATGTGCAACTTTTTGTGGGATTCTCAAAAATCTGTAAGAGTGCACATTGAAATCTATGTTTATCAAAGGCAGGTAAACAACAGGATTTGGCAGATCTCTCTCTCTTTAAAAAAAAAAAAAATTATGTTCACTTAGTCGATATTTCTACTATAACAAAATATTGCCTCCAAAACCCCATAAAATATCGGGTTCGCCCTTTCCTTCTCCCAGTATGAAAAACACACCGGAGCCTTCCTCATACTGGAAGTTGGATGGTTTTCAAGTAAAAGCACACTTTTTATGTTTTACATTACTTCTTATATGAGTTTGTTGATTTGACTTATTGTTTTAGTTAGTTGTGTACTATTTGGTTTCAGGTGTTTCAGACATGTCTTCAGTAGGGATGTCGCAACCTCCGCTATTTTTATCTGAATATGGTGAGACACTTTTGCCCTGGATGAAGTGGAAACATCAATGTGACTCTTACCTGATTGCAGTTGGTAGGGAAATGTTTTCACTGGCAAGGAAGCACAATTTGCACAACTTAGGGATTGAGGGGCAGAACATTTATGACAGGCATGATGAAATATCTATTAGCACTATTGAAAGGAGAACCCAGAGATATTTCAAATGTCAATTGCAATGTTGAAGAAACACTTTAGTCCACACATCAACATTGTGACGGAACGGCATTCTTTTTTTTCATGAGAATTCAGGCAAAGGAAGAGAAAGTGGGAAACTACTCAGCAGTTTTGAAAAGCCAAACTAGAACTTGTGAGTTGGGTGATTTAAATGACTCTTTGATCCGTGACCATTTGGTACTATGGCCCAATCATCCTAGATTGCAGGAAAAACTATTGGCCAAGAACCCTTCACTAAAGGAGGCTATTGATGTAATGGAGAATTTTGAACGAATGTCTATGTGGGTCAAAGAAATGCGTCATACCACTTCTAATACAATTGGGAAGATGGCTGTTGGGAAAAATGGGTGAAGAATTGGTGGTTAACAGAACGGGAATTAAAAGGTTGGCAAGCAAGGTCTACAAGAACAGTGTGAATTCCAGGAAGGACACAGAGAAGGGTCATAGGTTGTCCCCAAATGCCCATTGACTGTATTCGGGGAAATTGGTTGCCACAGGTGAGAGAAAAGCTAGGAGGGGCAGCCATCCAGGGCACCTGGAAGCTCAGGTATCAGAAATACCACTCCCAAAAGGAGGGTATAGAGTCCCAGACAGAGGGGCAGGGGGAAGAAAGGCTCACCCCTGACTCCTGTACAGCCTCAGGGTACCAATCCGGGCTGAGTGACCAGTTTCAGGATATCATCCATGGAATTGTTTGGAATGAGAGTGAAAAAAGGGTGCCTAACACCTGGGGCTGTTGCCCCCAACTCTGATTATCCACAGATGGCAGAGGTTCTTGGAGGGCCTGCGGCCTGGTTGTTGACACTGACTGCTATCAGTGGCCTCAGTTGGTTGCTGTCCTTATGGGCAGAGTTTTCCTTGGGTTGGGGACAGAAGACTGATCCAAGAGGTGGAATAGGCCACATCACTTTGTTGGCCATGGTGGTACAGTCTGCCTACTGGAATGCATCTGTGAACAAAGTAAGGTTAGGTGCTGCACGCATGGGGTCCACAGGTGACAAGAAGGGTTCTCCATGGGTCACTTCAGTGGGCCAGAAGAGCATGCACAGAGGGATGCAACTGAATTCAGATGGACATAGAACTGGCACAGGCCTCTGAAGTAGAGGGCCAGTGTCCATGTTCTACTACCTAAACAGAGAAGTCCATCAATATATTGATTAGTCTCCTTGTGCTTTAAGCTGGAGGAGAGATTATGTTGGACCCGGCCCTCTCTCCAGGATCATTTTTCCCATCCTTCTCCTATTTTTGATGAATTCATTTTTGTTGGTCTGAGGACTCTGTGCACTTTACAACTGCTAACCAGTTCTAAAGTACGTGTGCTCTCTCCTCTAAACATGGCGGCATTGACTTCTACCCAACTGGCATATTTTCTTTACTTGAAAGTCCCTAGTAAAGTAGCACTACAAATGCCCCGTAAATTAAATGCTAATAGTGGGACTGCAGCACTGATTGTGTCACCCACCTAAGTAGCCCTTTAAACATGTCTTTGGCCTGCCATTGCACAAACTGTGTGTGCAGTTTTAAACTGCCATGTTGACCTGGCAAAATTAACCTTATGCCAGGTCCAAACCTTCCCGTTTTATACATATGTCACACCTAGGGTAGGCCCTGGACAGGGCAGAGGGCAGGGTGCAGTGTATTTAAATAGTAGGACATGTACTCTTAGTTTTTACATGTCCTGGTGCTGAAAACTCCTAAATGTGTTTTTCACTACTGCAAGGCCTATCTAACCCATAACATTAGAGTTACCCTCTTACATTTTAGAAGTTTACTTTCCAAATGGGAAGAGATAGTCCTCTTCAATTCTGGTGCCTCTGGAATCACAACTAAAAATCCTAATTGATGGTAAAGTTGGATTTTAAATTGTAATTCGGAAAATGCCACTTTTAGAAAGGTGGCATTTTCTTGCCATAGCCATTTGGTGTCTGCAGTCTGTCACTGGTTCCATGACTAGGTGTAGTTAGTAGTTGGGCTTTGAGTATTCCTCCTAGACATCCACACACAATGGGAGTTTAAGTGTGACTGGATGGGCCATCACTGCAGGATGGGAGGGAGGAGTTGGGCAGAGCCTCACTACACCTGATTTGGCCGTGTCCTGTCTCCGCGCAAAGGGCTTAACAACCCTGCATTGTCACTTCAGCCAGCTTGGAATCAGGGCAGAGGAGGCAGGGAATTCCATGCACTTCAAAGACAATGTCTAGAAGCTTCTCCCACCTTCCAGAACCAGGACATCAGTGTATAAAATAAGGACCTCAGACACCACTGCTTCAGTACACTTCTGGACCTGTAAAAACCCTGCCAGAAAGGACTGCTGTGCTGCTGAAAGGACTGCAACTCTGCTGGACTGCTACTCTAAAAGAGCTGTTGCCTTACTGTGCTGACCTGCTGTCCTCTTGTCTGGGGAGGAAACACGGGACCTGTAATCCATCTTGAACCCAGGCCCCCAGAGTTACTCAAAGGGCTAGTCTGCTGGCTTCCTGAGCTGAGCCTCAGTGACATAACAGGCTCCCCATCAGCTCCTGGACCTGTCTTCAGCACGTTTCTGATCCCCAAGAGGTGCCTCTCAGGCCCTGGACCCTGGGTGTTACTCTTGAGCTCTTAAATCTAAGATTTTGGGATCTTCGCAACTGCCAACAGGCATGTTTGACCCAGATCATGCTGCTTGCACCAAATATCAGTGCGAGTTGCTGCAACTTGTCATTTCGCCGAGCAAGCATTTATCACCCATGGAGGCCCCCCAACATGAAGTACGAGCCTACCCGTCAGCTACGCCCGGCCTGTTCCTTGAGCCACGCTGAACACTGCCAGCGATGCTTTCTTTGCACCCGACCACTTCCTTTAACATAAACTGGTCTCTTGGCACAAAACCTGAGAAGGTAAACCTTCAGCTGGACTAATCCGGGACTGTATTCGACTCACGCTCCTTTGCGGTTAGCCTGAGCTTTTGACTTTTGACTGGTCCAGTGTGACCAGATATCCCTTGTTGGCACTTTATGCTTTTAGGCACTATTCTACAGTTTATTCTTTTAAAGTTCATAACTAAGGTTCAACTGATTGGATTTTTGTCGTTTTGATCTTATTTTACTTATTACATTAAGATCTATTTTTCTAACCTGGTATGGGATTTTGTTTTGTGGTGTTTTCACTGTTTTAGTGTTCAAAGTGTTCCACAAATACTTTACACATTGCCTCTAAGGTAATCCTGACTCCTCTGTGCCAAGCTACAAGTGGGGTTGAGCACAGGTTAATTTGGGGTTTGCTTATGCCTTATCCTGATTAGGATTGTGGTACCTGCTTGACCAGGGCTTACACCCCAGTCAACCAGTATCCTAGTTTCTAACATTGGTGGCAGCTGTGGGATTCAAACTCATACTCTTGATGACTCAAGTATAGCAGTCCTGGTCATTTATCAAACAGCCTAATTGTTATGCATGCAATTCTGTCACTTTGCACCCACTCGACACTCGGGCACACCATACCTAAAAGGACAGGGCTGATTCTATGGCAATGTTATGTTATGTTAATCTAGCAACATCTGCCTAGGCACTTATAACATCTATGGCCCTGCAGCATAATGCTAGGAGTCTAGTATGGACACCACTAACAAAGAGCACATGAGTGTCACTAGAGCATTACATTTGACTTCACTATCAGGTTGGTAAAATATCTGTTTGTCTATGACCCCAAAAAATACTCTGGCCATAACAGAGAAACAAACACAACTAACTTCATGCGAGACAAGCAGGCAAATTTAGTAGTGGTGATCTCACAGAGGAGCGAAAAATAGGTAGCTATTTAGAGAGACATTGGCCCTCCGTTATGCCTGGAAAAAGGCTCCACCTCCACCAATGCCTAATCAAACCATAGTCCTGTGGTCGACAGCCCCCAAAAATAATTGCACTCAATTTCAAGTGCTGGAATGTTGATGTCCGGCTTCATCAGGAAAGTAGCAGGGTAGTGGTGGATATCTACATGCCATTGCAAGGTCCACATGGTCATGTAGTTGTTCCCTCTGGGTTCCCAGCAGGAGAGCCATGTTGAGCCTGACAGAGACACCCAGACCCCTTTGATTTCTCAAACATCTCCAGGCACTGCTGAACGTACACTGTGTTGTAAGGGAGATTCTATGGGTTTTCTGGTGCTCATGGGGTCTCAATGCTCATGGTTATCATTGGGATTATTTTCACTGTGCTACACATACAAACACTAAAAAAAAGGCATTCAGGAGACTGATATTTTTCTGATGGCCAGGGAGCTTGAGCACCCTAATTAAGGTAATCTTAAGGATTATCATGGTGCATGGGGTTGCATGGGTGATGGAAACAGGCCCTTCCAACCCTAGACTCAGGGAATTCTAAAAAGTTGATGAAAAAGGAGCCAAAAGGAGAGGGTGCCAGGGTCTGCCATCAGCTCTAAGCTGGTGCTGCTTCATTCATACTTGTATGATGTGATACTTATCACACCTTTTAAAGGGGCCGCCTGGGGAATAATGCCATGATACACCTCTTCAGCAGACATTATTAAACAAAGCAACATCCTAGAATGCCTGTTGTTGGTGATTGTTAGAAATGAGTGACTGAGCAAAGAGATTCTTTATGTAAATTTATATTGTGGCGGACGGCCCGATGTTCCAACAGGATGATGGAGTATATTACTCTGTAACCTTGCCAGATTTATAAATGACCACCAATTAGGCAGTCATTCCTGAAGCTTTGCCAGGACCTGCCATCACGCCAGTCCCTAGCAATGCTCTTAACAGTCTTGTGCAAGGCTCCATCAATATGATGGAGCCTTGTACTAATCTGTTTCCTTTTTATTATTTTCAAAAAAGAAAGTCCAAAGATAGGATTTTCTTTATGAAAATAGAAAATGTAATGCATTCCTTGAAATGAGAGTAAGATCTCACGCCGTGGCAAGCATAGTTGTATTTTGCTGTCCCTCACCACCAGGGTTTGCCTGGCAGTGATGGAGACAGAAAAATGTCCACACACTTCTGATTGGGCAGACAGACTAGGGGCCATATTTATACATTTTGACGCACAACTGCGCCAACGCAGTTGTGAGTCAAAGATTTTACCGCCGGCTAACGCCATTCCAACGCACCATGCAGGCGCCTTATTTAAGGAATGACGTTAGCCGGCGCTGCGCACTGGTCTGAGTAAAAAAAAATGACGCACACCAGACAGCGCCGGCGTAGGTAAAAATGGGGGTTGAGCGTCAAAAAATGGTGCATGTCAGGTCTGAGGCAAAAATCAGACCTCAAACTGGACTTGCGCCATTTTTTTTACACACAATCCCCATTGACATGACTCCTGTCTTAGCAAAGACAGGAGTCATGCCCCCTTGCCCAATGGCCATGCCCAGGGGACTTCTGTCCCCTAGGCATGGTCATTGGGCATAGTGGCATGTAGGGGGGCCCAAATTAGGCCCTCCTAGCCACTTTAAAAAAACTTTAAAAAATACTTACCTGAACTTACCTTTACTTATCTGGGATGGGTCCCCCCATCCATGGGTGTCCTCCAGGGGTGGGCGAGGGTGGCAGGGGGTGTCCCTGGGGGCAGGGAAGGGCACCTCTGGACTCCTTCCGAGCCCACAGATCCCTTAACGCCTGCCCTGACCCAGGTGTTAAAAAACGGCGCACAACAGGCTGTGCGCCGTTTTTTAAGGCCCACCCGCTCCTGTGCGTCAAAATGACGCTGGGGTATAAATAAGGCGCACAGGCCTTAAAGTCATTTTTGGGCGGGAACGCCTACCTTGCATATCATTAACGCAAGGCAGTTTCCTGCTCCAAAAAAATGATGCGCACAGTGGAATTTTGATATCCGCGGGGTCGGACGTCAGTGTTTAAATAAGGGGCAAGGTTTGCACCAAATGTGCGTCAAAAGTTTTGACGCACATTCGGCGCAAACAGAGTATAAATATGCCCCTAGGTTTCACATGTTTCAATATTTCTCCATAAACGACATGGATATATGAGTGCGAATATGCTAAATAAAGAGACGTTGTCCTTCCATTCATGGGAGCACCTATGCTGCTTTAATATACATAAAGGGCTATTCTGAATCTATGAGAGCAACACCCTGGCTTGCGGTATAGTCCTCCTCATCTTCTGGAATATAATTAGCCACATTTTTCATAAACTTGCAACATAGGGTTCATGTTTCAACCTACACAAAAACTTCACAAATTAGGTTGCACTGTTTTTATCCATAATAAAGATTGAACAACCATTCCTCTAGAGTGATTGCAATTGTAATTGCCATTAAAAGTGATTAATACCCCTGACGAGGTGTTGAAGCTTTTTCCTGTTTACTGTGATTACATTTCACTGCTCCTTCCACTGACAGTGTGTTTAAGCAGTACAATTTCTACACAACTGCCAAAGAATCTTTAGATAGAACTCATTATGCACTGGCAGTGGATTACATAATAATCAATATCAAAGCATGTCCTCTTAATTAGAGACTTTTCCAATGCTGTTATCAAAAGGGCAGCTTTACATCTTGGGGTGGCAATGTCCCATGCATTGTAAACAGACATGCACCCCTGCACTGAGTGCCTGACTGCATGTGAAATTGGTATCCTGAATTTTATTTTGGCCTTGTCGGTCCTCTAATCTAGGGGTGGACAGAATTACGAAGTCCTAATTTACCAAAGGCCCACAATCACTCATTACTGCAACTGATGAAATTGGAACCTCTGTTTACAAATAGCCTGGAAGGCCAACTCTGTTGATGGCGAGCCGGGTCAGACTTACACAGAAAATAGGCCCTGTCACCAAAAAGATAGAGGCTCCACTGGTGAATTAGAAAGCCCATGGCCCATGTTTGCAAATTGGATCGGTTTCAAACTGATAAAGACATGCTTTATAAGTGTTTTCAAAGTTACAGCAGACTGCATGGATTTGAGCTTTCTGCAGGCAATTTTTGTTTTAATATTTGGAAAATCAACAGTGAAAACTTGCCTTTCAGGCTGAAAAGCAGAAACACAAACAGCCAAAAAAATGGCCCAAACACTGACCTGTCAGACCAGCTCGTTGGGCACTGCTTGATTGCATTATAGGCCAGTCTGACCCTGAAAGTGAGGGTTGGCAGACCTCAGACCACTAGTGGTAAACAACATAATCCCCAATGTTGAGATCTGCCCTGTGGCCCTGCAAATGGGGTCTGACACTGCATACAACTAGCATCAAGTAAGTATAGTCAAGAATGGACACAAGTTCACTAGCCAACAGTAAACATTTAGGAATGCAGAATAAAATACAGGCTAAAATTCCTAAATAAATGCTGTCCAACAATAATAAGGGTAAGTGTGTCTTCTACTGAGGTTGTCATCTTTGAACACACTTTCCTTTTCATGGGACTGCTCAGGCAGCCAAGGCCGGACTGGGGATCCAAAAGCAATCCTAGAACAAATGCTCAAACCAGTCCACCCTCTTTATCTCCTTGCACAAATGTTTTCTTTCCACCCATCCATTCTCTATCTCTCCTTGCACAATCTCTTTCTTTCCCTCCATCCATTCTCCATCTCTCCTTGTTTATGCTCTCTCTCTCTGATTGCTTTCTCTCTACCTCCTTTTTCTCTCTCTCTCATGAAGCCTCCTATGCCTACTTAGAGAGCTGAAGAAGGTGACAGAGGCATCTGGAGTGGTCCTATGATTCAAAAACAGGCCTACAATGGTGCCAGCTATATAGCTTCAATTGGAGCAGCAGGTGCAGTGACACTGGACCCAAAGGCCTGAGGGGTCCACGTTATCCTGCTTATTGTTGTATTTTATAATTGAAACAAGCCTATTTCCTTCCTTGCACTAGGGCTCATGACAAACTGGCTATGTACTGCTCCAGCCCACCAAGGAAATGTTGGGTATAATAAAAGGCCTGCTTGGCCCTGCAGGCAGTTACACATAAATCACTGAACTCTTACAAAACACCAGATTAACAGATGTTGCATTTTTATTTCCAAAGGGCATGCATATTCTTTCTGCATGTTCGTACTAATTCACAGAAAGGAGAAGAGTGCAAAGGGATTGGTTACCAGCACATTGTTTCTGGTCAAGTACTAGTTGGTTTGTCCCTTAATAAATCTTAGAGCAGCAGATGCATGGCCATTTTATCAGTCTGCAAAATGTGGCTTCTACCCTCTTTCTTGGCTGCGAGATGGGATGTTTTTTTTGTTAGGATATACACCAATGTCATTATTACTAGTGTCAACGAAGAGCCTATTTTAATGATGCCATAATGCAATGAATTGATTTATCTCTGAGGAGGAATGACCGCCAGTTATAAATCAAGTAGCGGTAGAGTATAGACTAACCAACCCACCTAGCCCTAGTCCTTTCTTGCTTTGGGTGCACCATATTAGGCTTTCCCGTATCCTTTCTAGCAATATTTAACTTCTCCAGAGCTTGCATCAGGCGTTCTGCTGTAGGGTGGTGAGGTTAAGGGTGGGCCTGGGTGTAGAACTCCACTCTGCCAGCAGAGTTTGCGGAATTTGGGCACTTCACGTTACGCTGAGTAGCACGGAGTTCCCAAATTCCAAACTCCAGCACAGAGCAGAGTTTGTTCACGCTCGCGAGATTGGGTTTTGGCACTCTCTTGCGAGCACTCGCAAGACTTCACGTTCACTTCCGCTGCTTTTGGCTGCGATGGTGGCCAAAACAGGGCCACTTGCGAGCGGAAACTCACTTCTGAAGTAGATTTTCTACTCCAGAGCCACTAAATGTAGTCAAAAAGAGATTTCAACCAGATTTTATTCTCCAATGGACCCTGCAATTTGCTCTTCAGTTTGAGAAGCATTTTTTTCAAACAGGAAGGAAGTGTATCAGAGACTCCAACTTCCTGTTCCTGTCCAGCAGGCTCCTCCCAGTGCTTTGTCCATCTCCTGGTCACTTTTCTCTTGGATTTTGAGGAGGAAAGACCACTCTCTTTGTCTCCTGGATATACCTTTGGATTTAAAGACTTTGTTTTTGTGAAATCACACAAGTAAGTTCTAAAACTATTGAAGAAGGGTTTTGTTTGTTTGCTTAGGCATACACCGGTATTTCTTTGTACTTTAATTTGATTTTGAAAATGTATAATGGTGGTTGCCTGGAGTTTAAGTATGGCCTAGTTAATTATTTTGCATTTTATTGATTTTGCATCTTTTGTAAAGAAAAAGTGTTGCACAGCTTAGTACCCATGATTTCCTACATGTTTGTAACATTTGCAATATTATTTTGCAATGTGGCCTAGATTTCCAAAGGGTCATTTAGCCAGTTGGCCCAGTACTAGTAATCATCAGTGCATCAAATAAATGTTTCAGTGGTGTGAGAGTGTGAATTTTCTAAAATGTTTATTAATGGTTTTCATATTAATGTCTTACCTTTAACCACGTTGGAAGGGCCCGTATCAAATTGTGCTCACTACAACAACTGCAGTAAAGTGTGCTGGTTTGCCAAACTGGGTGCATGTGAGCCATACGAGAAAAGTGCATGATCCAACAGAAAGAGAAGAAGGGCAGTTGATATTGCCAACAGTTGAGAACAATGGGGACCAAAGGAAAGAGAGTGAGCAAAATATCGAGAGCGACAGAGATGTTCATACTCCTATAACAGATAAAAGAGAACAAAATGATGAAGAGATTGAACAAGCTGTAAAAGGAGTAGAAGAATCAGTCCAAGAAGGAAGAAGTGAGACTGATTCCGGTCAGAGGAGAGTGTCCTCGAAGGAGAACGAAAAAGAGGAAACCACAGAAGAAAGATTTGCTCATGGGAGGGCGACCTCAGTAGCAGGTGATTTCACAAACCAAACCAAGAATGAGAAAGACCCTGTTGGGAAAGGAATTGAGAATAGTCCCGCCCCAGTGGATGATACTCTTCCAGAACCAATTGCGGGAACGTCTAAACAGAAGGGTACAAAGGCAAGTGAAGACTCAATATTGAGAAGACTATTGACGAAAGGAACATTGAAAGGAGACAATTGGCCAGAGAAAACTGTGGAAAAGGGAAATATTGATGTGATACCATCAATACCAGAATAGAGAGAATTGCCTGGTGAAGAACAAACTAGTGGAGAAGACAGTGAAAGTGGAAGACGACCGAAAAGGAAAGAGTTGCGAGCACGAGATATGCTGGACCTGAATGGGCATACATAAATTTAAGTGACTCACAAGAAGAATTTTTGAGTTATTGTTTTGACAGAGACTTAGAAAATTCAGACTTCGGGACGTGAAGATTCATCAAAGAGACATTGGGTTAAAGAAAATTGAAAAATTGAGTAGTAAACTTATGCTGAAAAGATTGAAAATTACTGGAAAAGACAAATGAAAACCTAAACTTAGATGAGCTGCTATACCAGACTTGACAAAGGAACTGTCCAAGAATGAATGAATTCATAAAAAAAATAAAAACAATTAGGAGGGGTTTTTGTTTTTGAGTTTTTGTAGTTTTTGAATTGATTATTTTTTTATATATTTTTTTACTCCTAACATAGAAAATGAGTAATTCACATGACCAAAACTGTAGGATTAGTTGTTTTAAAGTGCTTAGTATTAGGTTTGCGGTAATGAATGTGTTGATATGTTTATTGTTGTTCGTGGGAGTGTCTGTTTATGAGATTGCTGGAGTAAATCAGACTGCGAAAATGGATTCTTCAGATTTGGCTGATAAGTCATTAACCAAAGATAGGTTGAGAATAGATGTAAAATATTTGCATGAGGAAAAAGAGCTTTCTTCTAATGTTTTCTATTGCTTATTGCATGAGTATGTTGAGGTGATGGATGCGACTGATTGTTATGTATGTACACAGATTCCAGCTTCAGTAGAAGGAGGGACTACATATCATAGTTTACCTGTGACTTACGCTATAAGCTGCAGTATTTTGCTAACACATTTTTATAATAAGGAATATATTCAATATTTTTATTCAAACTATGATATGGTATTATATTTTGTACCTGTCATAGGATATTTGAATAAAATAGCCAAAGAAAATAACATAGTAATTATGAGAGATTTCTTTGAGCCTACTCTAACGTTTGGAACTGCCTTTGCTCACCGAAATAATTTAACTTGTTTACTAACGCCAGTGGAAAATAAATTTTTAGATAATACAGAAGATAGAAGGACAGAAATAAAGGCAAAAATGGATAAGGGAATCATTAGTAGAAAGCCTGGAATAGATTATGCTTATACTGACATTACTTAGCAGGGTAAACTAACAATAGATGCTGAGCATGGAGGAAAACTTTGTATACAAAGACCTTGGAGTAAGAATGATAGGTTGTTTGTTAGAAAGAGTGAATATAGACATGTTTTTATGTTTCAGAGTAAGTGGGATTTTATGATGAATGGACAGGATCCTCCGAGACCTAACATTTACTATTTTTGTGGAAGATATGCATATTACTGTCTTCCTAGAGGGTGGTATGGGACATGTTATCTGGGAGTAGTCTTTCCGCAAATCTATCAGTTGGAAGACTTGAGTAAAATTCCGGATTCTATGAAATTACAAATGAGACACAAGTGAGAATCAATTTCTGGCATTGTGAGAGACATATTTGGGGCTATAATTCCACCAGTGGGAGTGGTCCTAAACTCGATTAAGATTCAGAAGTTGTCCACAATAGTGGATAACATGTTGACAAGATGTTCCGGAGCTATCATTTTTCTGGATATAGAGTTAGCTGCTACGAGAGCCATGGCACAACAGAATCACCTTGCATTAGATATTATTTTGGCGAAAGAGGGCGAAGTTTGTAAATTGATTGGTTCTAATCATTGTTGTTCTTTTATCCCTGATAATTCGGGAAAGGTTAAAGAATGAATCACTAATGTGACTAATACTAATAATAAAGATTTGAAAGAACTAAAAGAAACTACAATTTGGGAAAAGGCTGGAAAAGGAATTGAAGCTGTGGGAAATTGGTTTAGCAACGTGGGAAGAAATCTTATTTTGAAAATTGTAAAATCGGTGTTAATAATTGTGTTTTGTTTAATTGGAATTAGGGGAACCTTTAGAGTAATAAAACGTAGTAAGAAGAGAAAATTAGAAAGGAATAAACTAAATTTTGAAATAGAAATGAATACATTTTACAAAGGAAATAAGAAGAGAAAAATAAATAATTCAGAAATAGATGAAACAAAGTTTTGAATTTGACGATGAAAAATACACTTATTAAAGATTAATGTGATGACATGAATAGTCATCAGAGGAGGGATTGTGAGAGTGTGAATTTTCTAAAATGTTTATTAATGTTTTTTTTAAAAATAATGTGCGATGAACTAACGTGTAAAATGAGAAACTTTTAAAATGCCTGTGTTTCTATTCTTGGTTGAGCAAAATTATATTCAGATGCTGTAGTTATTTTCCATGATTCAAAGCTTTCATAATAAATGTTTTCAAGCTTGTGTAGATGTATCCACAGCAACCCCTAGAGGGTTGCGTTGTCATGTCTTACAAGGTCATATATTAACCAAGCATTGCTTATTAACCAAGCATTGCTTAAGTTGAAATGTCTTATTGTTGGAGAATGATACTGATATCTGGTATTTCCTCAAGGATGGAAGTAAAAGTATCAGAACAGGCTTCGTTCTGAGAACAAGATATGCGGCAGGCGGATGAGACAATGGAGTTACAGACGAGACAGAAGGAGTCTGTATCCAACCGAAAGAAAATTTTATGGTTAGCATAGGTTTGTCAAGTTTAGGTCATCAATTCAGTTGTTGATTGGCTGAAATGAAACCACCCCATAGACTGACCAATTAGTAGTTGATTAGATTTTAGTATGATAATCTGTGTAGACTAATTAGGAGGGCGTATCGTAGATCGTGTAGAGTAGGAGTTGTTTCGAGAATAGCTGTCGTTAGGCCCAAACTTCTGAGGAGTTAGCTGATGGTGTCCTCAAGTGGAAGTTGATTTTGCTGTTACTACCTATGTGGTAATGTATGTCATTTAATGTGACTTGTGTCTCTCTTGCTTTTCAGGTACCAACTGCAACTAATGATTATATTGATGCACATTAATAGTTTTTTTTATATGACATAATCAACTTGAGAGTTTTCCAAATTTGTGTCACTAAATTCTTTTCACATGAAGCCCGACATGTAATGCTAATCTGTAGTTAATTAGGGAACTAATCATTCTGATATGCTCATGATCTGGTTTGAAATCATTTGATACTGAACTAATGCATGCTCTACCATTCTTACTAGTGTTTGTATTATTAATAAGTGTGATTCTTTTGGATATAATTTGTTTAATTGTATTAATCAAATTGAGATATATATACGTTGTTTCAATCAGCTGCTACTGATCTTATATGCTTATTATTTGTGTTTGAGAGTTATCTTCGTGACCTTGGCATTGTTAATATAGGGAAAAATAATTATGAATTTTTGTTACTAATTTGGTGTGGGTATTGACTGAAGCTTTATAATATTGAATGTTATTGATTTGTTATTGATTTGTTGGTCCTCACAATTCCCATTGGTGCCATCCCCTCAAACCTATGTCACTTCGATCCATCGTCCTCTAGCGCAGGATCCATTATTTAGTATTGATAATAGTTAGGATCTCGTGGCGCGCTCACAGTGGTATATGTTTTTAAAATTCATTTTGGGCAGGGATAGCATTGGATTAAATTTAAAATGTTGGCTATTGTTTGTTTTTCCTTTTTGTTTGCAAAAATTGTATATATTGTAGGGTAATATTTGATGGCATAGAAGGATGTTGCTTGACCATGTGGCTGGAAGCCATTTTGTGCATGCAGCCAGTGCCCCTTTGCCATAGGCTTGCATGTGTTCTTTGCCGTGCTTCTTTGCTCCTTGTTATTGTTTGACAATGTGGCTGGAAGCCATTTTGTGCATGCAGACAGTGTCCCTTTGCCATAGGCTTGCATGAGGTCTTTGTTTGCCATGCCTCCTTGCTCCTTGTTGTTTCACCATGTGGCTGGCAGCCATTTTGTCCGTCCAGCCAGTGTCCCTTGCCATAGGCTTGCATGTGTTCTTTGTTTGCCATGCCTCCTTCCTCCTTGTTGTTTGTCCATGTGACTGACAGCTATTTTGTCCATCCATCCGTAGTGTCTCTTGCTATAGGCTTGCATGTGTTCTTTGTTTGCCATGCCTCCTTGCTCCTTGTTGTTGTTGTTTGACCATGTGGCTAGCTGGCAGCCATTTTGTCCATCCAGCCAGTGTCCCTTACCATAGGCTTGCATGAGTTATTTGTTCTCCATGCCTCCTCCTTGCTCCTTATTTTTGATGTTTGACCATGTGGCTGGCAGGCAGCCATTTTGTGCATGCAGCCAGTGTGTCTTTGAGATAGGCTTTCATACAAACATCCTTAATTATTGATCATTTGTTTTTTAAGTTTCCATTTTTATTTTTCTCTATTTTAATTGTAATTTTGTATTTTTATTTGTATTTTTATGTCATTTTTTATTTCATTTTTAATTTGTTTATAATTTGGTTTTTTTTTTAATTTTTATATTTCAGATTTTTATTTTTTATTTGTTTACCTTTTTATTTTAATTTTTAATTGTAATTGTTTAATTTCCTTTTAATGCAAATTTGTATAGATAATTTTTATTTTTTGTTTTTTATTTGTATTTTAATATTATTGTTTAAATTTCTTTTTATTTTAATTTTCAGATTTTATTTTTTAATTTTTTTAAGAATTTGTATTTGTATTTGTAATTTGTATTCAATTCTGCATTTTGCGTTGATCCATCCATTCATTTCTACCCATCCATCCATCCATCCATCCATCCATCCACCAAAGACGCACAGCTGCACTACAGCATTCGGTTTCTATAGGAGTAATTCTATTTCCAACAGGACACCCTGGCTACGGCGCACAGCAGACAAATCAACAGCATAATTAATTTTTTTAATGATGGTTTTATTTCCCATGGACCACCTTGCCGCTATAGCGAATTATTCCATTTACCCATGCACCTCTCTTTGACTACCCTAGGAGTCTCCTTTAAAACAGATGGAGATAAGCAAAAAGCTGGATCTGCCCGTTGTGCTGTCTGATTAGAAATGTGTTTTTTTATGGTGTAGTGGTGTGATTTGCCTTTAGAATGTTCGATTAAATAGGTATATTACATAAGTTACCAACCACACGATGATGCATTTCTCTGTACTATTTCAAGCTACAATAATGCCATGTTTCACTAACTACATGTTTTTTTTGCTTGGTTGTATTTAGGTGCACAAGAGAAGAGAGCCCACATCACCCACAGTATTGCCAAAGAGAAGGCCTTACAGTTACTTCAGTCCACCAAACTCTTTCGCATGTGTATCTTAGTGCTACTGTCAACCTAGAGCTTAAAATAGCCCCAAAGTAAGGTGCTCCCAAGAAAGTGGCCAGTGAGAAGAAGCAGCTTCCTGCCAGTGGTGTGCCAACCACAACTTTTTTCGGGAGACGTGTGCCTGCCACACGGGCCTCCGGAGAGGAACCTGGGAGCAGCACTCCTGCATCAACAGCATCACCCCAACCCAAGCCCAAGACCTGTCTGTCAGTGAGGCAGCCACTGCGATCACGGCAACGCTGAAGAGCAGTGATGTTGAATTGAATTCGGCCCTTTTGCAAAGTAGCACCCATTCGTTTCAGGAAACAGAGCAAAGTGGACAGCAGCCGCAGCCAGATCTTCCTGAAGTTGGAGTAGAAGAGAAGGTTGAATTTTCTGCTGAACAAGAACCTCTTCTTTTAGAGTCAATGGCTCGCAGATATCCAGCAAGAAAAAGGAATGGTACTACTCCACCATCGTCTCCAAGCATCACTTATGATGACGATCACAGGTGCATGGAGTGGACACCGGCAGAGTCTGGGTGATGCTAGGAGAGGCAAGGGAAAAGAAAAATTCCAGAAAACCTTAGAATCATGGAAGGAGATGATGAGGTTGATGAGGATGAGGCAGTCATTGTGGAAGCTGGCAAAAAGGAGTCCAACAATACTATCCAACCTGCTCCAAGTGATGTGGAACAGCAGCACTACCAGCACCCATATTTGTAAGATCCCAGCAGAGACCTGTACCAACCAATACCTCAGTAGAAGTATGCACTGCAGAGGGACACTTGAAACACCGACTCACATCTAGTTCTTCTTCAGGCATTGGCCCAATAAAAAAGTACTCCTCCCCAGTTTGGGGCTTTTTTTACTGTTAGCAAACAGGAGGAGAACATTCCCATATGCTCCATTTGTCACGCAAGTGTTTGTTGAGGTAAGCCAGGTTCACATTATGGTACTGGAGGCCAGACGACCCATATGAAAAAAACATCATGCAATCCGTTGGGAGGAGCACCTTAAAAATGTGGTGAAGGTGAGGTGAGCCTGGAAACATCAGCTACAACTGGTCAAATCACAGTGGAAGGTGAGGAAGAAGAGTGTGACATACTCACTCAAAGCAGCTCTGTTCCTAGCAGTGCACCAGAATCACCCCCTCAACGACCTTACAATGGCACATTAAGACTCAGAGTCAGATGGAGTCATGACCACCTACATCTGAAAAGTCACCTGCTCCAGTGGCCCCACAAAATAATAAAATCCAGGTTCCAATTATGGATATGTTTAGGCAGGAGGGGCCCTATGAGGGCAACCACCCAAATGCATGTTTGTATAAGGGTAAGCTGGCAAAAATTTTAGCGCTGGACCTCATCCCTTTCTCTTTTGTGGAAGGATTGGAATTCTTAGAGTTTGTGGCAGTCCTCTGCCCGAAATGGAAGGTTCCAAGTCAGATCTATTTTGCTACAATTGCTGTTCCAGCGCGGCATTACCATGTGCTGCAATTGGTTGGACAAGCTTTGCAGCAAAGTGTTGTCAACACTATCCACTTGACGAAAGACATATGGACCAGTTGTCAGGCGACTGATTACATGTGCATCACTGCACACTGGATCTCTTTTGTGAGGTAAAGCAAAAGCTGTCTACAGGTCTTGGCCCTGAAGACATTTTTAAGAGCGTTCGGTGGCATGCAACAGTAGCCATGCTCGCCATAGAGAAATCACACAATGCTGCAAACATCTTGGAGGAATTTAATAGCAAGGCGCCTGGATGGCTGCAACCCAGAGGTCTTCAAATTGGATTTGTTGTCACAGACAATGGCACTAACATTGTCAAGGCCATGGCAGACGGTGCCTATTTCAGGGTCCTGTGTTTGGCGCACTGCATCAACCTCGTTGTGCAACACTTTCCTAAAAAAAAGAAGACATAGCAACATACTGACCACCTGCAGGTGCATCTGCACTCATTTCGGCCATTCTTTTAAAGCCTGGAAACAGTTGTGGAGTATTCAGCGTGGTAACAGAGTATCAGTTAAAGCCTTGATACAGGAGGTGCCAACACTTTGGAACTCAACCTATTATATGTTGCAACGTCTGTTTGAGCAGTACAAACAGATCAATGACTATGTCATTCAAAGTGGAGCTGATGCATTTGGGAAAATCTACGACTATGGATGCAGACAAATGGGGCCTAGTCAAATGCCTCAAACAGATGCTGCTACCTTTTGAGGCATTCACATGGGAAGTTAGCAAGGAGGACAGTACAATGGGCCAAGCCATCCCGTTATTGCATCTGATACAGGAGCAGCTAAAGAATGTGCCTGAAAGAATCGCATTCACGGATGCGAAAAAAGACCTAGAAGTGCATGCCTTGGTTGAGAGTCTAAGCTATTGCTTAACTTGTAATGCAGGGCTGAAAATGACATCATCTCATCCCAAGAGTACTACTTGATCCATGCACCAAACATTTATTTCCACTTTCATTACTTTTTCTGAAGGGGATGTTTCACAATATAAGAGGTGGATTGTTGAGGAAGCAGGAGAACTGGAGGAAGAATGGCTGGAACTAGAGTCCCACTTCACAGGTTTGGGGTGCCGCCTTCAACTTCCAGAGAGGGCAGTCTTTACTCACATCCGCCAACACCACCAACAAGAAAACTGTTGATAACACCAACAGGAGAATCAATCCCAACTTCTCCATTGGCTTGGTTTCAAGTGGCAGGTCTTACGTCCAATGCAGAGGCGCAGGAAAAAGCGGCAGAGCAGGTGGCAGCGCCAATGACCATTCAGACGATGTTCCAGGAGTATCTGAATGACCTGAAAGAGGTGTATGTGGATCAAAACCCATTGGTGTATTGATATGGGAAGATGTACCAATGGCCAGCATACAGCAGGCTGGCAATAAAGTTTCTGGCTTGTCCTGTAGCCAGCATATCTGTTGAATATGTGTTCAGTGCAGCTGGTGCAGTTGTTACAGTGAGAAGGACCAGTCTCTCACCTCAAAATGGGGAGAGATTGACCATGATCAAAATGAACCAGCATTTTATACCACCTGATTACACCATTCCCGAAACACCACAGGAAGAGGAGGATGATTTGTCAGAATCAATGGTATTAGCTGAGCAACTTCTGAGAGAACCACCAGAGTTTGAGGACAAACTCCGCCTCCTGGATTGAGTATGCAGTGCACAGTAGAACTTTTTATCATTTCCTGTTCAGCTTCTTTTTCTCTTTCTTACTTTGTAAAAAAAAAATATATATATATATGCTAATGCAACATTATGTTTGTGTTAGATTTATGCTGTCCAACCATTGATTTTATAATCATATATAAGCCCGGATTCGAGTTGGTCCCATGTGCAGTGAAGAAGCTCCCACATATCCTTCACGACATTGGTGATGATGCCTACCTCCCTCACATGCAATTGCCTAGCCTATATTTTTACATCGTCTAGCAGGGCTTTTCTATAAGGTCATTGATTAAAAGACTGCCAGTGCCAATGCCTAATTTCAATGTGTGGACACCATCAAAGAGGAGATATTTTGTTTAACCACTGTGCTTGGAATGGAAGAGGTAACTACTAACTAACTACTGCACCAATGAGTGCTGATATATTGATTGATTGTGAAAGTGGTGGCTGACAGTGGGGGAGGGAGTTCAACAAATTTGTAAACTTGTTTCCAATGATTTGCAGTGTTTGAGGGCTGATGGATCATAATTGTACCCTGAGAGTTATTGGCCTTTCAAAAGTAGTGTAATTTACCTGCAGAGTCTACTCCTTTTTTATGGTTCCTCATAACAAACCAGACACTTTAGTTACCAAACACAAATCTACACAAAACATACACCAGTTCTGTTTCTCTATTTGTTCTTCAACAGCAGTGCACTTCACAGGTCTACCTTGCTCGGATTGGGACTAGGGCAGAGTTACTCTTAATCTGGAGGAGGAAGATGGAAGGACTCAGGGCAGGACTACCTCAACAGCTAGAAAGGAGAAAGTTATCGACTTCAAAGCGAACCCAGGATTATGGCAAAGTCTCTGAGGCCTTGTGCTCACTCAGCTCTCTGAACTGGAGAGAGGTGCGTTGATATGAAAATGCTGCTGAGGATGTGTTTGCTGCATTGCTAGCTCAAATGTGACAGCCCTCTTATGTTCTTGGCTCTGCCTCTGAGCCTTCCTGGTATACTCTTGACTCCTCATGAAGCTTACCTTGCTTTCTTTTGTCCTTTACCTTTACTCTATATTACAGCTACTGTTTTTTCAATACACCAGCCTTCTCCTAGTCCTTTCCTGCATGAACAAAACTTGGAAAGCTCAATACTTCAGCTTATCTTGGACAGGTTCAGACAGGCACCGGAGTGACAGATATTGTAAGAAGAATGGAGCTGCATCACCCAATTTGGCAATGCAGTATCATTTTCCTTTTAACAATCTGAATTTATAGATCTGGGTGGTTTACATTCAATTCCATATTTCAAAACTAGAAAGCATAACACTTAAGATATACTATCTGGGGTCTTTCTGGGTTAGAAGGACTGTTTTCAATGAATTTACTGATCTGTGTCCTACTTACATATCCCTTCATTTCCTTGTACAACAGATTGATGATGGTGTGCTGCCCAGCGCCCCAACAAATATTTTTCTGGTTTCTTTTGTGTATTGTTTGTCTTTGTCATACCTTTCCCATCCATTCATTGAGCCTTTAACCCTCTTCCCCTGGGCTGTATGATTTATTGAGGTGTGACCTAATTTTACACCATAAATGAATCACACACTTGCTGGGGCGGATGTGGTGAGGCAACACCAACTCATTGCATGACCTTCTACCTTCTATTACCTGAGCAGTATTCCACATCGGCCCCATCAATATCTTTATTCCTGCCTTGTGTGTGTGTTCCATAAACGCTTAACCTGGTCCAAGCACTCTTGAGTCTGAGCCCACTTCTCCTGACTCCATGATTTAATTTCCAAAGTTCAGTTTTATAGCTCCCAACCATTGCTCAGAAGAGATTGATATTGCTAGATTTTATTATCATATGGCCTTCTTTGTTGTGTGTCTAATGCTGTCATTGTGGTAGTCTGGTCTCAGTCTTCCTAAAGTTATGATATAGGACCCACTAACTCAATGTTTTCTTTCAATCTAGTTGATGGTGATGGCTAACCCTTTAATTAACCCTGCAGTTAGAGTTTGCATAGGTGGGAGTGGCACCTTCTGTTTTCCCTGTTAGCATACTAGCCTGCTACTACCACCGCCCATTTAAGATGCCACCTTAGGAAAAACCCTAGAATAAGAAGACTTGCCACCTTCATCTATTCAGGTAAGAGAAGTTTAGTTAGTATTTAACTCCTACAGAAGAAAATGTTATCTGTCTGTACTAGGCTTTTGTAGGCAAACTGGACAAGGGCAATCATCCCCTAGTGGTCAATATAAAGTTTCATAGGGCCATAGAGCAAGGGTATAAGTAAATGACATACACTTTTTTAGCAGATTAAAAAAACAGGCTACACTAAAAGTCAGCAGTGCAAACTAAAAGTCTAAAATCAAAATAAAGATTTATTAATTATTTACAAATAGAAAACCCTTCCTCTCCACCCACAACAGTCCCACCTGTCTCCCTGAACAAATAACCCCGTCTCCAGATCATCCAACGAAAAGTCCAAAGTCCATCCCTCCCTAACCTCTCCACTCACACATCTCATTTATGATGAGTAAGGCATTATGCACTATGGAATACAAGTTGTTGTGCCAAATTTGCTAGCCAGTGCTTCAAGTACTTTGCTACTGTCTCCAGCTCAGGCAGCTATAACTGACAATTATCTATTTTTCTTTCCAATTGCCCTGCTCTTCCCCAAATGCCTTTCACTTAGTTTCTACCCTGATTCCAAAGAGACAGATGAATTAATAAAATACGTCACTCATGTCATGTATAAAATGCCTAAATATTTATCCTGTCTGCTGTAAGTAGACCGTGGGGAAAATGATGCACTGCACTACAGGGAAAGGAATGGGCTATATAGATTGTATTTTGAATGATTGTCACAGAGTATCCCCTACGCCAACTTTTAAAACAAATCAAGCACTTACTAGTCTCACTTTACTCACTGGCCTCAACCACCTTCATAAATTCTTTCCAACAAATTCATTTGCTGGACAGTAAGGAAAGGAAAGAAACTTGACTTACTGTACTGCAGACCAACCCAACCTCCAGACCAGACATTGCCATTGCAATCCCGGATGGCTATAACATCCTACAGAAGGACCGGCCCTCCCGTCTGGGCAGAGGACTGGCCATCGTACACAAGTCCTCACTCCGCAGTACGGCCAACAAGGAGGAACACTGAACCACAATGGATCACCTGCACTATCTGACCCACGCCACTCACGACTCCTCCTTCCGTGGCACCCTGATCTACAGACCGCCCGGCCCCCACCCAGCCTTCATTGATACCATTTTAGACATAGCCCCCCACCATGCCCTCGCGTCCACCGACTACCTCCTCCTGGGCGACCTGAATTTCCACCTCAAGGACCACAATGACTGAAACACCACATCCCTACTCGACAACCTCGCCACCCTCGGCCTCAGACGACTGATGAGCACACCCACAAAGGCCACGGGACACACACTCAACCCAATTTTCACCGCAAGCAACAGGATCACTGTCAAGAATACCTACACCCCAGACTGGACCGACCATCACTGCCTACACTTCGCCATCACCGCACCCAACATCTGCCTCCGTGTCCCCTGGGCCCCCACAGGAAATGGAACGAGATCACCGATGAGCAACTCGCCACTACCCTTGCCAAAACACCTCTGCCCCCCCACTGGCGATGCCAACATCTCATCACGCAACCTCAACTCCTGGATCACCGAATGTACCAAATCCTTAGCCCCACTCCGAATGACTTCAGTCAAGCGCACCCCAAAGAAAGCCAGCTGGTTCACCACCAAACTCCAAGAATCCAACACACCTGCACGCACCCAAAGAAGAAATGGAGAAACAGCCTCGCTTCCTTCAGGACCGCCACAACCACCCATCACC
This sequence comes from Pleurodeles waltl, assembly GCF_031143425.1. Classification (NCBI taxonomy): domain Eukaryota; kingdom Metazoa; phylum Chordata; class Amphibia; order Caudata; family Salamandridae; genus Pleurodeles; species Pleurodeles waltl. The sequence continues at coordinate 1,656,983,868 of NC_090444.1, read as the reverse complement.
AACGCATCAAGAACGCAAAGAAAACCACACTCCCTGAATGCATCAATGCCTCCCCGCACAACACCAGAGAACTCTTCATGGTAATCAACGAGTTCACCAGTCCACCCTCTGAAGCCACCAACATCCCCCTGTCACAAGACCTCTGCAATATACTGGCCACTTTTTTCCACCGTAATATAAAAGTCATCCACAACAGCTTTCTCCTGCGGAACCCATTCAGTACCGGCACCTGTGACCGATCTGGCCTCCCAGAGCCCACCCAAACTGTCCGCAGTTGGTACACTCTAACCATAGACGGATCTTGAAATCATCATGAACAGCATTCACTCAGGAGCTCCCACGGACAACAGAGCCAGTGCATCCCTTGCTCCCGAACTCCACAAGACGCTGAACTGCTCTATCGAAACAGCCTCCTTCCCAAAAGACTGGAAACACGCCAAAGTCTGCCCCCTCCTGAAGAAACCCACAGCCGACCTATCAGAGCTGAAGAATTTCGGGCCCATCTTGCTGCTACCTTACCTGGACAAAGTCCTGGAAAAAGCCATATATACACAGCTGCAACTATTCGTTGAGGACCACAACTCACTAGATACCTCTCAGTCTGGCTTCCGCAGCAACCACAACATGGAGACAGCTCTTCTTGCAGCCACCGTTGACATCCGCACACTCCTCGACTGCGGCCACACCACAGCACTCATACTCCTTGACCTCACAGCATTCTTTGTCACGGTCTCCCACAGAAGCCTGTGCACCAGACTCCACGACAGAGGACTCCGCAGAAAAGCCCTTCAATGGGTTCGCTGTTTCCTCACCAGAAGAACATAGAGAGTCAGACTTCCCCCCTTCACATCCAAACCAACAGAAGTCAACTGCAGGAATCCCTCAGGGATCCTCCCTGAGCCCAACGCTCTTCAACATCTACATGGCCCCGCTTGCAGCCATCGTCATAGGTCACAGAATGAACATTGTGTCATAAGCAGGTGTCACACAACTCATCATATCTCTCACCGAAGACCCGGACAAAGCTAAGAGGAACTTTCACACTGAATGGAAGTCATTGCTGCTTTGATGAGGGAGAGCTGCCTGAAGCTCAACTCAGACAAGACCGAGCTCATCATCTTCGTAAACTCCACTTCTGCCTGGGATAACTCCTGGTGGCCCTACCTACTCTGATTGACCACTCCCACAACTTAGGAATCATCCTAGACTCTTCCCTCTCGATGACCCGACAGATAAATGTAGTCACCTCTTCCTACAGGCACATCATCCGCCAACTCCGCAAAATCTTCAAATGGATCCCTGATGACTACCACAAGATAGTCACCCATGCCTTAGTCACAAGCAAGCTCAACTATGGCGACGCACTCTATGCTGGCACCACAACAAAGAACACCAAAAAAATTCAAATCATCCAAAACGCAGCCGCCAGCCTCGTCCTGAACATCCCTCGCCAGGAACACATCACCAAAAACCTGAGGAACCTCCATTGGCTCCCAATGGAGACATGAATCAACTTCAAACTACTCAACCACACCTACAAGGCCCTTCACAACAGCGGTCTGTCCTACCTGAACCATCGCATCTCCTTCTATAACCCCGCCAGACCCATCTGCTCCTCCCAGCATGCACTGGCCACCATCCCATGCACCCGGAAAACCACCGCTGGAGGAAGATCTTTCACCTACTTCACAGCAAAGAGCTGGAACAGCCAGCCCATGCACCTCAGACAGAGCCCATCGCTCACTATCTTCAGGAAGAACCTCAAGACCTGGCTTTTCGAATGAGGCACAGACCCACCAGCACCACCTTGAGACCCTCACGGGTGAGTAGTTGCACTTTATAAAAACAGATTGATTGATTGATTGAAGCAGAGGGATTAGGCAGGTAGGTAAAGCTTTTGCTATTGAAGAATAGAGGGGTGTCACTGATCATCGATTCATCATGTGTCTAAGCCTTGGCTTTTTTAGTCACTGTATAGCGAAAGCCTATACAGAAAAATGTGAACAGGCGTAAAATAAATTGGTCATGGGTAGTGAAATGCCATGGGCAGGGATGGAGTTGATAAAATGATGATGAGATACATACCTGCCTCATTTAACAAATACAGTGAGTTAAGGAATTAGAACACAAATTAAAATGCCCCACACTTTGAATCATAGCTTTGATAACAATAAATGATAAAAACACAAAAAGTAAGCAAAGTAGATGAGAACTAAGCATGCCCCTCTATTGAAGAACTCCCTTCTTTATTCACCCAAGCAATTATTCAATCATCCTTTCATTCTTCCTACTATATTCACCCATATTCACTGTGATCTAGGCTTTACTTTCTCTCATCCAGTCTTTCACCTAAATTCACAATCCTTTATTCATCTATTCAGTACCCACTATCCACCCTTTCTTTCAATCATCCTTTCACCAATTCATCCATTTACCCAATACTCACCCACGCATCCTTTTACATCCACCCAAGCATCCTTTCCTTTCGCTCTTTTCACCCATCCTTTCTTTTAACCTTCCGTTCTTTCACGTTTCCATAAAGCTAAAATTTTTAGCATACATTATGTGTGCTTTTGCTGAGTTGCACATAGAAGAGGCCATAAGTAACCCAACCACCGCTGTAGCTGTAATGCGGTGGGGTTCACAAACCCGATAACGACAACGCCCTTGTAGCTAGTGAGTAATAGTAAGTGTCAATAATCACGCGATGTGACTTACCATCGCCCGTCCCTGCCACTGCGTCTCCTCCTGCTCCATCTGCTCCTTCTGCTGTGGAACTTGAGCCGGCTCTACTGGTTGAACTGGTTGGTGTTGCTAGAAAAAAAACAGTATCAGATACAAATTGTCACCATAGGGGAAGTGTAGCTCTTGACTTCAACTGCACTTTATTATATAGAGAGAGTGTAATGGAAGGAAATAATTATAACAATTATATGGTTTTATTTGATTATCAAGAAAGACAATTAAACTGACATAAGAGTTATACCAGTGTGGTGACGGCTCAGTGCAAAGTGACAAAGTGAAGAAGTTGCACTGGTGCAATATACATATATACATGTGTGACTGGAATAAATTGAAGTGGTGTCCCAGGATATCTATCCTTTTAGATATCCACATCCACAGTTAGCCAAGTTGGAAACCAGTCCACAATTTTATGTTTTGTCGACGTTTTGACCCTATTATAGGATTAATAAATGCAGGCTCATCATCAGGACGAAGATTATCTATGTGGAGACACCTTGAACAAGACAAAAACCAGATGTAAGATTAATAAATGTGAAAACCCTACCAAACAAACACTACACAAACACTGAAAAAACAGATGTATACCAGGAATTGGTGTTGCAAATCACCCTTTGTGGTTCACATGAAAGCCAGAGGAATGGGTGTTCCTGATAAATAAATACAACAAACAAATTCAAGGGTGGCGCTTATGACATCCAATAACTCCAAGGCAAATACTGAAACATTAAAAATAATTGCATGGAACCCCTACATGGGAAAGTGCAGAATTCTCTTATGGAACAGCATGCGATCATAATAGACACAAATTGTGCAGGCTGACGCATGCAAAAGGACAAATCCCATGCTAGCCCAGAGATTGAGGGAGATAATAGTCCCATCCTAGACAGACAACCAGCACGTATCTGTGGTGTATATGTTTGTAAAGGCCCTGACACAGGGGGCCTGTGCATGTAGGTCATCTATACCTGTGTTGACATGCTCATGAATGAGGCTCATAAATGAGGCCATGATTTAAAGAGGCTGTGTGTTAGTAATCATATATAAACAAAATACTACCCACTGTATAAGCAAGTAATCATTTACAAAACCAATTTAATTGATCTATATTTAAAACATAGAACCGACATGTGTCTGTATTTATATGCTCATAATGGAGGCCCTGATTCAAGGAAGCCGTGCATTAGTAACCATGTGTCAACAAAAATATGTCCACAAAACAATGCGTCAACTTAATACTGACCTGCTGTTAAAACAAGCGAGTGGGCAAAAACAATTGAATCAATCGGACAATCGGTCGATTAGACCCCACAGTGTTAAGCCGACCTGCCGCCAATAGTCACGCTGCTGTAATGACAACAAATAAAGATTTCATCATAATCTTATCTGCTATCGAGACAAAGGCTTACTTAAACGGACCTTAGGGTCAAATAACTGTGCCGGGAATTAAACAGCCGAGCTGCGCAGTGTGTACAAACTCTGCGCTTCGCGGTAACCACTCTTTTTATGTCGTCACTGAGGCTTATGTCAGACATGGAGACAGTGTAAGAGCTTTAACCCTTAAGGATCCAAAACTTTGTTAGTGGAATCGCAATAGTGTTATGAGCCTCAGTGAAATAACTATAGAAAGGACCGTGAGTCTACATACGAGAAGATCAGCAACCGCCACATATGACCTTATAAAATACAGAGACCAACCACAATAGGGGAATGACCATGCCTCAGAAAAGGAGTATGTCACCCGGTGCAGATGTAAATAACATGACCACCGAGGGGCACGCGAGGCAATATGATTGAAGATGACTCGCAGAGGCCAGACTCTGTGTAATGGTATGTTTACAACGAGCTCAGGATTAAAACATGGGAACAGGAACTTGTAGGAGGGGCACAAAGAATAGAAATCACCCTCAATGACCCCACATTGTTTAATCCCTCTTGTAAAACAATATCTATATACTGAAAAATATATGCTTCATGAGTTTAAAAAACTGTAGTAACTATATGGTGTTCCTGATTGCACCTGACCGATAAACAGTCAATGTTGATCATACAATGACTGAAGAAAACAGAAAATATTGAGAATCACAATTACACATGATGGTAGATAAGTGAGTTAAAGTATGCTCAGTAAACTTGTGTAACAGATATTCGATTGTTACTTTTCTTGTTCAAGGTGTCTCCAGGTAGATAATCTTCATCCTGAGGATGGCCCTGCATTCATTATTTCCTACAATAGGGTTGAAACATTGACAAAAGATAAAATTGTGGACTGGTTTCAAACATGGCTGAATGTGGGAATGGATATCTCAAAGGATAGATATCCAAGGACAACACTGTAATTTTTCCCAGTCACATTTGCAGTGCACCTTCTTCACTTTGTCACTTTGTACTGCGGTGTCACCACACTGGAGCACTGTATACATTTTATGCTATTATAATTGTCTTTCTTGATACTCAAATAAAACCATATAATTGTTAAGATTATTTATTTCCACTACACTCTCGTTATATGTAGTAAAGTGCTGTGGAAGTCAAGGGCTACACTTCCTCCTTGGGGACCATTTGTGTCTGATATTGTGTGCACCCAGGTACTTGGGGTATGGGTCAATCCCCCATTTTCTTGATAAAAATAAAATACAGTTTTTAGATGCCAGGTACACCTCCTCCTTCTTAATTTTTTAATCAAACAAATATAACTGCAATACATTGTTACAGTTTGCTTAGCACTGCAGTATCTTCTATCAAAAATATCACTCTGGGCATTTTGTTGGAATGTTAGAAAAGCCAAGTTGTCAAGCCAACCAAAAGCTTTGCATAATAAAGGGGCAGATATATAGCCTATGATTGATGATGACTTGGAATCACTGAAGAGCAATGAAGGGGTGGAATACAAAATGGTTATTGAAAGACAGAAAAAAAGACATTGCATGGAAAACAGGAATTAAACAAAACTTGGATAGGGGACTTGGCAAAAAGGAAGACAGTATGAAAAAAGTAAACAAGGCAAATTTTAAAGTAGTATAAAAGTGGGGAGAAGTAAAAGTTAGGAAAATAATGATAATAATAATGATATTAAATAATAGGAATTACTGGGATGAGCATAGCCATCAGCATCGGTGCTGGTAGTTGGCGCCTCCCCAGCTCCTGCCGGACCCACCAGTGTCGTGCCCTTCTTCTTGCCGTTGGGTGCTGATAAATAAAGAAGTTGCAAAAATACATTACTGGTACCATTAATCTCCACAAAATTATTATATAACAGGCAAATGCAATAACATTGTTCTTAATTCAGATCGCCTATGTTACTAGTATGATCAACTATGAAAACTACAGTTGGAACTAATGCAGTGCAATGAATGATCTCTCATTCTGTTCTCATTTCTCAACCCCTTTGATGGACTAACTCTGTCTCCCTTTTCTGTAATGCATGCTTACTTGCATCTCTGTAAAATTGCTTGGGACTGTACGGGCTACATAACATCACAGAGATCGCTAACTCACTGATATCACTAATTCACCATGGAGACAGGAGGACAAAGGAGTCTGCGTTGTAATAGCTTCTTAAACAATCAGCAAGAGTGATTGCCTACAAATATGATGATGTAGCGCTGAGCACCTGCCTAGCTCTAACTGGATCATATAATAAATAATATTCTGAGGTAAACAAAACATTGCTTACCTCTTAGGTGGACGTTGCATGCTATTACTAAAAAGTTAGCATTGTAGAACACAAACACAATAAAAGTATAATACTCAACAGGCCCCGGAATCTCGACACCTTTCAGGTTGAGCAGGTCCTGCTCCCGGTCAATTATATCCACCCAGAGATGTGTCAGCCGCTGGCTGGTGTGCTGGACCTTGGTGGTGGCCGTGATACAAGGGCACACTCTAACCTGACGCAGCCGATACTCCTGCATCAGTAACTGCTCTCAGGCCTGCTGCCTACTGCCAGCATAGAGGGGAGGTGACACTGCACATAAGAAAACAGTGCTGCCACCTCCTCCTTGCTAAAGATCAGCTGAGGCTGCACTCCTTTGATGGTTCCACCACCCACAAGGTAGGCGGCCGCTGCTCCCCTGCTCTGCCATGGTGCTAGGTGGTGTTGGGTGAAGAAGAGAAGAAAAGAAAAGGAACAGGAGGAGAAGGAAGGAAGAAATAAGGGAAAAATTTACAAAAATACAAAAAGTCACAAAAAATATGAAAACTATTTTAAAAAACATAAAAATAATCAGACCCAAAAAGACACACTAATTCAATACATAAAAAATAGGGGTAGATTAAGTATAAGTGTGGAGGATTGCAAAGATTGAAGTGGGATGAAAAAAATAGTCCCAGCACCATAAACAGATGGTCATGCCCATGTGAACCGCCTGGTGCCATCCACGCATGATTTTGAGCGTGCTTATGTACTTCCTGTTGCGTTTGATGTCAAATGCAACATGTACAGGCGCAACGGAGAACTTCGCTCACTAGCAGAACTCCACATAGCACGGCAGAGTTTTTTCCATTTCACTGAGTTCCGCGTACCGCAACCCTGTGCACTCCACTCACTCCTAGTTAAGGGTGACCTCTTTCTTGTTTGGGAATTGTAGGGGCTGGAACAGTCAGAGGGCCAGAAACCCTATATTGCTTCCTATTTTTACCTTTCCCATCGTTCACTCTCAACACCGTTTACTCTCAGTGTCTGCTTATACATTAACCTACTCCTATTCCTAATTTTACTCTGCATTTTTAATGTCTCACCTCCAGCCACATTCTGTGTTTATCTTCTGCGTTTTTGAAGCAGGTAGCTTCCTTCCAATCTTTGTCACTTAATAGCACCTCCTTTTGTATCCTAGCTTCTCAGTGGTCATTGTTGAGTATGTTTCTTGTGCCTGTCGCTAGCACTGCTAATTGGAGCACCCCTAAAGAGCTTACCCCTGTTGTCCAGAGTTAAATCCACATATGCTACCTGTAACTCTCCCAGCATCCCCTCTTTTTCCCAATTTCTAACTACATTACCCCTCAAAATATTTCCATTGCTTGGGGTGGGATGACCACCACCTAAGTGTGGGGCTGACTTTCTCATTAGAGTGAAGTAGCACAGTGCAAATGGTATCCGTTATTGTTATGGATTGTAACATTTCTGCTTGTGCAAGGATGCTGCAGTTCACTTCTACAAATTATTTCTTTGACATCCTGGAACATACAATATCATGATTCAACTCCTGGGTGGGCACCTTCTTGTATATTTGTATTGTCTGTCTGAGTAGATGCATAGTCCCATTTTGGATGATGTCTTCTAAGGTTCCTGAATCACAGATTCTGTACTTCTTGAAGGACATTATATAGCTGTGTATGAATGATATCTCTAAAACTTTCTTGGTCAATATATATTCCAGAGTGGAATTGGGAATTAAGACTATTAATCTTCCTGGAGTAGAACATTTCCACTACTGGTTGGACCCTAAAGAGCCAATTAAGAATAGGGCCGTTAATCACACATTTCCCAACACAAGGATACAAACTCACACATATACTCAAGTAGATAGTTTCCCACAAATTGTACTTAAGAAATAATGGTAGTCAGTATGGGAAAATAAGATAATCATATCTTTCAATTTTACTCCATGCTTAAGTACAACTACAAACTCAATGCAAGAAGCCTGAAGCAAGAGCAATCCTCTTGGTTTCATGGTAAACAATAAGATGCTCCCAACTATACCAAGCTATGAAACATGCACTCCACCAACCCTGGATATTAAATTGAGTAGCTGCTTTATTGACAATCCAGCTGGCCCTTAGTTAACCACTAAAGGGATAGGAAAGTGAATTAAGAATCATGTTGTCTTTCTTTCATATTGAAGGTATTTTCTGGAGGTATGCAAAGAATTTATAGGGTCAGCTCATCTCTTTTGAAAACTGTACAGGATTACAAAATAGACTAGTAGAACCCAACAACTGATGAGAAAGTCTCCTATTGAAAGAGTGCCATAGAAGAAAAGTATGTTAGTAGATTTGAACATGTGAGGATTTTTTCATGAATGAGTAGTGCTAGGTGGCATTAGAAGGCCCACAAGTTTCAGAGCCACCTTTTCTGTGGATGGAATTGTAATACCTAATTATTGTATCACTCCACTCTTTATGTGGTCTATTGTATGAGGAGTTGTTTGCTTAGGGTAAAACTCTCCTTTTATTACAGGTTGTGGCAGAAATGAGATCTGCGTGCAGTGGATACTTTAATCAAGGATTGAGCTGTAGGGAATAGTATACTTTACTAAATGGTAGCAATTATTAATTCTGATCAAATAAAGAAGCCCAGGATGCTTTAGGTATTTTACTTCCTCTTTTCTACAATTAGCCTATTTTTCAGCCCATCAAACCAGGGCTTGCATCCGAGTCAATTTGAAACTGAAGTTCAAATAAGTTATTGTTTTTGGTATTTAAAATCAAACAAATCAAGACATTTGGCTAATGAATCAGTTATCTTCAGTATCCTTATACCGGAGTGGGTGAGATCTGGCCCTTAGAAAATAAAAATAAAAAATATACTTTACACAATGACAAGATTTTACAAATTCGTCGTTTGCAATTATCACTTGGTTCCATAGTAGAGAAGTCTATCCTGATCCGCGTATGTGAAGTCGAAGTTTGAAGACCAAGTATGGCCCTGAATAGCTAACATTTTGCTTTCTCCAGCCAGTTGGCTTGTTTGTCTAAGAATGCCAACAGCCATATTTTAAGGCCTGTAAGTGCTGGGTGCGGATGCTAAAGAAGGTGTTTTAATAAAAATATCAATGAGTATTCATGTATTCTGAGAAATGGATTTGCGTAGAAAATGTAATAATATAGAGAAAAATAATGCATGCATTTGAAAATGTGATCATGATGAGTGGCCGTCAATGTTCACAAAGTATACTGATTAATGGCTTATTAACGTGAAATGTGGAGTTTATGTTTAATTAATGTAGTAGTACATCATATTAAGGGTTATGAATTATGTATTAGTTTATTAATTGAAGGTCTTAACTTAGCGGAGGTCCTGGCCTAGTTGCATGGCCTCATGTCAAGCTGTATTTCCAAACCAATTAATAAAATGTCTGCTTAGAGAATTCAATTGTGATTTTCCACTATACTGTCCAAACGTGCTCATAGCTAAAAGTCTTTCTCATGAGAACCGCATGCTAGAAGATCCTGTTCTTGCTAAATGTAACAATATGAGTGTAATGTGTGTAAGACTGACTTTCTCAGGAGGAGAACAATGGAAACACTGACTGGAGTATAAACTGCAACAATATTGTTACCTGATGAGCCAGATGATGATGACATTACATGAAAACCAATCCCGACATGTGAACGAAGGGCTAGTAGAAGTTACAGCTTTGATGTTTTAGTTTTATTGGGCAAAGTGTGAAGATGCAATCATTTGACCAATAGGGACTTTGGAAATAGTTTAAGGAAATCTAACTTAGCCGGACTGCACTGATGGAAGACAGCGCATTTGCCCATTTTCTTTCTTGCTGAAAGGCATTACTTTCTTGAGCGTTTTGACAAGAGGCATGCTTAGCTTTAATGCTTAAAGACTTTGCGCTTTCTGAATTCTGATGCTGAATCCTGATGCCTGCTGACTGAAATGATGTCCTGATGACGAAGACTATCTTAGCTTGCCGATCCATTTGAAGAGAGATATATTATTACTAATGTGTTTCTTAAGACTGTTTGCTTTTCCTTTCTAGATACCAACCACACTGTTTTAATAGAGCCATAGTTAGATGTTTTCCAAATTTATGTTGACCAAATTGTTTTGCATGAAGCCCAACATGCGGATGCTAATCTGTGTTAGATTAGGATCCTCACTAATGAAGTTCACTATATGGAGTAACGTCTGATGTTTTTCTTTGCTGAATCTAAATGTATGTGATATTGTTTGCGCAATTGTTTTTGTTATTCATTTGCACTGTAACTTTAGAATGGGTAGTAGTCAAGCTTTGATTAGATTGCGTTTCTTTCGCAGGTTTGGACAGCCAGTGATGTTCCCATTTGTTTATCATTTGATTTTGAGATTAGTTTACGTGACCTTAGCATTGTAAATATAGGGAAAAAAATATTCGAACTTTTACTAAAATGTGTGGTTATTCATGACTGAAAGGTCATGTTGTGTGAAAATTACTGACTCCTATTGATTACTAATGTCATTGATTATTGGTGTTGATGATTAATTATTGATCATTGATCTGCATGTACTGGAGATATGGTGGGAACATCTTAATTGTGACTCAAAAGGTTCATCGGCCTATTCGCGTCCCCTTCTAAGTTTACTTATTAAGGTCAGAAGTGCTAACAGAGATGATAGCAAAGAAGGATGGTTTGTCTCCTTAATAGCCCATCACAGACGTCCAGTACAGACTGACAGGTTTTCATAGAGATAGTAACAGCATGATGGTTTGACTTCTTAAGAGCACATCATAGATGCCCAGAGAGAGGTAGCAAAATGTTTGGTCTCAGAGATTCTAAACAAGAAATCACAAGTGTTCACAGAGACGGTAGCAGAAAGACATAAAGATCAACAGTAATGGTAGTAGCTTGATGATTTGGTCTTTGGAGAGTTAATTATTACCGAGATTTGAATTTTATTTTTGAATTATGTTATTTGGAGAGAAAATGTTCCTCTAAGTCCAGAAATGACTTTCCCAGAATATCAGATCTTGCCAATGGTTGTTTGAGGATATTCTTGCCGTTCTAAGGATAGTGTGGGTTTTGTGCTTGCTCAGCTTATGCACATCACAAGTGAATTGTGAGGTTTGTGAGGGTTTTGGGAGTTTGCATACACCAAATGAAGTTGTAGAAGGAGTGTGCGTACTCCGCAGTGTGAGAGTGGGGAAGTAGTCGAACTTCACATGTGTGTGGTGCTTTGTGCTAAAGAATTGTCCACGTGGTTGTTGATGTATGGACCCTGCGTTGTCTAAGACTCCGGAGTATATTGAAAAGTGTATGAGACACTTCGTTTTATGTTGTAATTGGTCTGGTTTAGTAGGTCGATCAGGCGTGGTCGACAAGTCAGAGAGTGAGTCAAAAGTGAGTGAAAGAATTTTTCAGCTGAGATCTGGTGAGTCCTATGTGAACCAGGAAGACCCACTGATCAGTTGAGAGTAAAATTGCGGGTTGAATTTTGCTTGTGAATCAGGGAAACTGAGAAAGAAAGAGCAGCTGTAAGTGCGGGAAGAGCCATTAGTGAAAAATCCGTAAAGTTTCTGAAGCAATTGTGTTACCTATCCTGTAGTAATCCAGCAGATTTGGGTTTTGATTTTGGGTTAGTGCTCGCAATTTTTTCATTAGTTTTGTATGAATCGAAGCTTGGGAGGACAAGCCACAAGACTTTGTCAGCCGCAGTACGTGTAAGTGTGACATCATTGGAGCCGCGCTTGGATAGGTTGGTTAGTGAGAAGGGTCGCGCACGGATTGGCACCCGTCTGTGAGAGGCAATTGGTTGAAAGGGTGGGTGAAGAGAACTCTGGGATTAAAAGTCACTTCCTGATTTGATTTGAATAACAAAGTTCGAAAAGAGGAAATTTCTCAAGGCTTTAAAGAGTGCTTTAAGGGGGGATAGATACATTACAACGAGTATAGGTGAGGCTACACTGCCAGAAGGTACACCAGCTTACATTGTAATGGAAGAGACGGGTGTCACGCCATGTCTTTGGCTAAAGCAATGGTGCAAAGTGACAGAGAAAGATGGGAGTTTAGCATTTTCAATTTGAGGGTTTTAGAGCATTTAAGGATGGTGCTATATGAATCGAAGCCCCTTCTGAGACCAGCACAGTTTGAGGCATTAGCGATTTGGGAGCCAGTAGCCAGACAGCAACAGCAACAGAAATTCGAGAGGAGAATCGGAAAATCATAAAAGACATTAACAGAGGCCAGGTGGGACAGTATTCAGAGAATTTGGAGAAATTAGACTGCATGGAATTAAGTTGTTTCCAGCGATTACACAAGACACTGAGAAAGAAGGAAGTAAAGATACTAGAAAGAATAACAGAAGCTCATCCAAAACTAGGGAAGCTAGAAAGTCTTCAACAGTGGAGGAAGAATCAGATGATGATGAATTCATTTTACAGTTATTGATGAATCGTCCACCACCACATGCAGCACATGTGAGTCCAAGCACCAGTGCTGATCCTTCAGCTCCGATACTGGTTACTGGGACTGTGAGTCCGGTGCAGGTTAATACTAGCCTGACACAGAGTACAATGCAGGGTAGTCTTAATGTGTCTACTACTCCAGTAGTACAAAATCAGGTGCAACCACCACAGGTCCAGATAATTTACCCTGATGTGCCCATTATGGAAACGGCTACAAACTTAATGGTGCCTACGGAAGAGGTTTACCTGAGACCGATGTTGGTTCAGACAGAACCAACTCCACTTTTACTGCCCCAAGTGCAGCTGCAAGTTATGCCGAGATTCACTCCGGTAACATGGACACAGTCAGATACGTCTTCAATTATGAATCAGAACATGGAGTTACTCTCCCACAGAGCTGAAGTACCAGACCAACCTCAGATGTTATATCTTTACCTATTACTGTTGGTCCAGCCATACCCCTATTTGCTCAGAAGAAACCTAGTGTATGTGAACAGGGGGTAATGACACAGAATGCGATTGGGGGAGGACATAATGAAAATTCTCGAGTAGTCTCTCCTGTGGGACAGACTTTTGACAGATCAAGATCACTGCTGGATCCTAGTCCATTCTGAGTATTTCCAGATACTATGGTAGGGTCAAACATTAGCCAGAGCTTGAAATTGCTGACACCGCAGACCCCAAATGCAGTTGCACAGAAAGTGCCACTGGTCCAGGCCAGCAATATCTCATTGCAAGGTTTGACTGCACAGCGGTTGACTGAATGGTTAGACAAGCTGAATAACCCACAGAGTGCTCCTAAGGAAAAGGGGTGTTTGAATTATGCTAGGCTAAGCATGAAGGCGGGTGAGCTGATTGAGGTAACTGAGGTGTGAACAGGTTAGAATCCTACATAGAATTAGAATTGAGATACCTATGCCCGAGGATTACAAGGGAAGTGAGCAATGTGCATTAAAAGCTAGCAGACCTGGCAGATAAGTACGCCATAGAAATAGTAAAAACAAAGCACTTGAAAAGGAGTTACAGATTAGATTTTGAGACTAAAGATTTTGAACACATGAGATCTGCCGGAATGAAGGCACAACTTACGGAGTTACTTCAAAGTGCCCAGGATTGGGGAGCATTAGACAAGTGGGAAGGCAGATGGGTAAAGAAAAGAGATAAGAAAAAAAGGGATTCTGTAGAGCTGACTGCAACTGTGCAGCAAGACCAAGATCCAGTGAAAATCTTACCAATGAGAGAGATTCCAGGAGGGAATTTTCTTCACGTCCTTTGGAGCAGAAGTGACATTCTATCATTCACAAATGATTATCCAAAGTTGAGAGAGAAGCCAGTTGAGTGGTATCAATAGACAGACAGGTTTGTGAAACTTGCAAAGTGCCCGTGGGAAGACTTGAACACATTACTAGAGATAGTGATCGTAGCTGATCTCTGGATAGAGTGTCAGAGGAGTACATACTTGCCAACAAGAGAACCAGAGAGAGATATAATTACAAGTGCACCGTCTCCCGAGGTAATGAAATATTACTATAAGGTGATTGAATTTTTGAAAGCAAGTATTTTGCCCGAGCACATTGATTGGCAGAGAATTGACAGGACAGCTCAGGAAGCACAGCAGTCGATACATTCGTATTATGAGAGATTGTTGCAGGCTTTCAAGCATTACAGTGGAACAGAGACAAAAGAGGCGAAAGACATGATTCATTTTGTGTTCAGATTTGTGGAATGACTGAGACCTGAAATCAGCCAGATGATTAAGCAAAGCCGATTGATGAGGTGTTGCAGTATGCCAAGTATTGTAGCGATGAAATTGAGTTGAAGCAGAGAAAGCTGAAAGAGAAGGCGATGGTGATGCAGATTAAAGCTGCACATACAGATATGCAAGGGAATTTTCCACAACAGCTACCACAGCAGCAGCAGGGAAACATGATATTTCAGCCCCAGATGAGAGGTTGAGGTCGGGGAGGCAATGTGAATCATGGTCCAGATTTGGGTACGGTATTGGTTCAGAATGGTGTGCAGGGAATGAAGAAATTATTGCCTTGTCATATTTGCGGAGCTGTTAGACATTGGAAACAGGAGTGTCCAATGATGGTACAGGAAGGCGTTGTTCAGCAAAGTAATGACATCAATTCATTCCAGAATATTAGAGGACCGAGAATGAGAGGTCGTAATCCAAATTTTCAAAGTAATGTGAATCAAATGTAGAATTTTCAAACAATGCAGCAGGTGCAAATGCCACGTGTTCAAATGACACAGACACAGCTAGTGCAGCAGCAGGTTCCCATGGTACCTAGACAGCAAATTCAAATACCTCAAGCCCCAATGGAACAGCCAAGTGACAGAGGCAAATTATGCTTTCTCAACAGGTCACAGATCAGGGGCTTAACACAACTAATAACATAGTAAACCAATTCCTGTTACATAGTGAGAATGGAAAAAAATGATCATTGGGGGACTGAAAGTTCAGGTGAGGAGCCATGCGTGCTTGCAGCTTCCTTAGAAGTAGATAATAGAGGTCCCTACATGAAGGGAAAAGTTATGGGTCTTAGAGTCTCATTCTTGGTTGACACCGGAGCTACACGTTCTACAGTAAGATCAGCAGAGGTTCTGAATTTGCCCCTTTCAGGTAAAACAGTTCATATTGTAGGAATAGCGAATAAGTATTTGACCAATGTGATTACAGATCCAGTTCAGGTTAAAATTAGCAACTTCCAAAGATTGCACAAATTTGTATTCTGTGATTCAAGTCCAGTATCCCTACTGGGAAGAGACTTGCTGTGTAAAACAAGATGCTTGATTACTTGTTCAAACAATGGAATCAAGATTCAGACGAATAGCGATGATGAAGATGACCGAGCCCCAGAGATAGAATGTGAGACAACAAATGAGGAATACCCTCTGATTGATTTCTTTTCAGTATTCACAGTGGAGGAGCTTCATCCTGACTTGCAGGTAACAGTTAATGAGAAGGTGTGGGATTCGACAGGAAAAGAGATAGGTCTGATAAAGGGAGTTGAGCCAGTTAAAGTTACTGTAAAGCCGAATGCAGTTTTTCTTCAAATTCCCCAGTACCACAAGCCACAAGATGTCCTTATGAAGGTCGCCCAAGTATTTGCATACTTTGTGAAACAAGGAGTTCTGAAGGAAATGTTGAGCAGCCCATGTAATTCACCGATAATGGGTTTGCAAAAGCCCTGTGGGGAAGGTCGGATTGTCCAAGATCTAAGAAAGATAAATGAAATTGTAGTCAAATGTTGTCCCATGGTGCCAAATCCAGCTGTGATAATGTTTCAAATTTCATGTGATGCTATGTGGTTCACTGTCAGTAACTTGTCGCAAGCCTTCTTTTCTGTACCTGTTCATGAGGACAGCCAATTTCTCTTTTGTTTCAAATTTTTGGAGCGAGTTTACTGTTGGTGCAGAATTCCTCAAGGGTTTTCAGAGTCAACTTCCATATTCAATTAGATCTTGAAAAGGGAATTTAGGCCCATATTTATACTTTTTTAGTGCCGCATTTGTGTAATTTTTTAACGCAAAATCGGCGCAAACTTACAAAATACAATTGTATTTTGTTAGTTTGCGCTGATTTTGCGTCAAAAAGCGGAGCATATCCGCTGCTAAAAAAGTATAAATATGGGCCTTAGAGTCGTTGGAATTACCTTTTCAATCAACCGTGGTACAGTACATTGATGACTTGCTGATTGCATCCAAAACAAGGGACGAGGCAAACAAGGACATGATTGCCTTACTGAACCATTTGGGAAAGAATGGTTATAAAGTGTCCCCACTTAAATTGCAATCTAAGCAGAGAGCCAATCTCAATTGAGGCAGCAGGAGAGCCTAGTAAAAGGAGCGTTTTCCCAGAAGACGATTTTGAGAGACAAACAGAGCAATTGCCAAACCCCCAGGGGGAAGGAGTTGAGGCCGATCGACGTCACTGTGATCTGACTCCTCCTAAACAAGTTGCAGGTCCGTCAAGAGAAGACACCATAGAACAAGGAGATATTTCAAGTTCAACACTGAAAAGAACACTAACCAAGGGTCCACTGAAAGGAGATGACTGGCCAGAGTCACAAGTAGAAAAGAAGGAAGTAGTTGTTGAAAGAACAATGGAAGAAGAAGTAGATACAGCAAGGAGAGTAGTTCTAAGTGAAGGACAATTGAATGGTGATCGAACGTTGAAGAGAAAGAATAGCAAGTCGAAGATACGCAGGTCCTGAATGGGCGTATGCAACTACAAGTGAATAGCAGAAGAATTTTTGTCTTTTTGTTTTGATAGAGACATTCCAGGTCAAACTTTTGGCACTTGAAGGAAGCTAATGAACTGAACTGTTGAAGCAATTTGAGAAAACATTTTTGAGAAAGAGACTGTTGAAAGTAACTGGAAAGGACTTTGATAACTTGATTTGACCTTTTGCAACCCAATTCTGACAAGCTGCTTAGTGATTTTTGGCAAAGGGATCCTGGAAGAAAGACTGAGAGCTGTAAATAACTGCTGAAAGAAGATTTTTGTTTTGATTTTGCTGCAATTTTTCTAACTTTTCTCTCCTGTTTTCATAAATCTCAGCACAGGACTTCTTCATCTCTGGGGAAGGGGCACGGGAATGTGAAGGGCAGACTGGGGCGGGCTGTGATGTGGAAGGAGTAGATAGGGCAAGGAGGTGTGCATGTTTAGGGACGAGACAGGGTGGGCCAGTGGGTTGGAATAGGTCAGCACAGGAGAGGAAAAGTTTCTTTGGTGCAATTAGGTTGGGCCTGGAGGAAGGCGTGGAAGTGGATGTAGAGGAAGTAGTCGTAAGTGGTGTAGGTCTGCATGATATGGGTGCAGGTGACTGGACAGTATGCTGAGGTGTGGTGGATGTGTGATGGGTGGGTGCTTTGGTGCGTTTGAGTGTCTTGGGAGGAGGGGGGTGGACACAGTGGGACAAGACAGGCTGCCAGTGTGAATGTATGTTGTATGGGTGTCTGCGAGTCTGGTGAGTGTGCTGAATGTGTCAACTAAAGTAGTTGTGGTGAGTGCAGGTGTGTTGTCTGGGGTGCATGTATGGATGTGTGCAGGAATAGGCTCAGCAACAGTGAGTAAAGGTGCAGTGTCTGTGGGTGTGTATGTAGAGGGGACAGACAGGGAGGCGGAAGAGGTGGGCACACTGGAGGGAGTGGATGTTGTTGTGTGTGCATGTGTATGTTGGCTGTCTGAATGCTTGTGGTGGGAGGTGTGGTGCTTGTTTTTATAAGTGTGATTCTTGTGTGTTGAGGTGTGTGTCTGCATGTCAGAATATGTGCTTTGGACGGTTGAAGGGAGTTGGGTGCTGGAAGGGGTAGAGGAGGTTGGAGGAGGGACGGAATGACCAGAGACACTGGCTGCCATCCAAGAGGAGGCCAGAGCCTGAAAAGATCTCTGTAGGCCAGACACAGCACTGTGAATGCCATCCAGATAGGCAGTGGTCTGCTGCATCTCTGATGCTAGCCCCTGGATGGCATTGACAATGGTTGTCTGGCCTACAGAGATGGTTCTCAGGAGGTCAATAACCTCCTCCGTGAGGGCAGCAGGGCTGACTGGGCCAGGGGAAGAGGTGCCTGGGGCGAATGAGACACCCACCCTTCTGGGTGAGCGGGAATGGGCAACTCGGTGGGGAGCAACTGGAAGGGCGGTGATGGTACGGGGTGGCGGAAGATGACACAGTAGGGGTGGGCCCACTAGGGTCCGCCACCACCAGGGAGCTCCCATTGGAGGAGGTATCGGAGTCACTACCTCCAGTGGTAGTTGCCTCTCCTGTGGTACTCCCCTCGCCCTCCAACCCACTGGTCCCCCTTGGTATCGGACGACTCTGCTTCAGAGGATCCGCGGGCCGCTGCATCCCCACTCGCCGGTGCCTCAGCTCCCTTGCCAGATGATGCTGATGTACACAGACAACACAAGAGAACAGGGATGGGGAGAAATAAAGCAGAGACACTTGTAAATAGCTGAATGGAGTTAACATAGTGGTTCATACATACACCCACCCAGAAGCACATACCGCTATACCCCTGGCTGTGCCCCTGACTAGTGCCCAGAACCCTGCTCTACAGCCATTCCCCAAATAACTTAAGGACCCGACGTGTAGTAGACCTGACAAAAACACCCATATTCCCCACGGGGTCCATAATGTAGATGGACATCAGTCAGAGTCCCTGCAACTAAGCAGCATAAGTCCGAATACACACACACAGCCATCAAGGGACAAATAAATGGGATGTGTACTTACCCCCTTGTGACTGCTGTGCAGCCTTCAAGCACCCATCCAGGTCTGGGTACGCCACCACCAGGATGCGTTGCATAAGGGGGGTCAGTGCCTGACGGGCACCCCCTCCCTGTTGGGAGGACTTCCCCAGCTGGGCCTCGCAGATTTTGTGCGCCCAACGCTGCAGGCCCTACCACCTCTTCCTGCAGTGGGTGCTCCGCCGGTTGTAGACCCCCAGGGTCCGCACCTCCTTGGCGATGGCATGTTAAAGTGCCCCCTTCTGGTGGACGCTTACCTAAAAGGGACACATAAATGTAACACCGAGGTCAGGCACTGGCCAATCATATAGAGCTGGCTATACGTCCACAATGGGACGGACAGTACAAACAGACGAACAACACATACACACGCAGCTATCCAGGAACTCTGGCCCATCCAGTGTCAGATCTGCACACATGTATGCAGCCAACACCAACCATTACACACATCCATGGCCCCCAATCCTCCTACTCACCTGTACCTCTGGCTGTCCGTAGAGCTTGGCGTACAGGGGAAGGACCCCGTCCACGAGCCTCTCCAATTCTTCTTGGGTGAAGGCCAGGGCCCTTTCCCCTGCAACACGTGCCACTTCCATGACCAGAGGCAGGACACAGCAGTACACTCAGTGGAGTACCTGCTTGCACGAGATCAGGGAGTCAAGTGAAGTTGGGGTAACAAGTTTGCGTACGCACCGCGGCGGTGTGCACCGTCACCGCCGGAGGCGATCATGATACACTAGGATTTCCCATTGACATCCATGTGAACCAAGGAATTGGCGCACAGCGGTAAACACCGCCTTACGCTGCTACGCCAACTGCTAGCGATATGAGGTCACTTCCACAACGACAGTAGTGGATTACATGGGGCAGACAGTTTGGCAAACACTACGCATTTTTTAAACTCACATCTGCACAATGCAGGCCCATTGTTCCACAAACACCCATAGGCATGTGGCAATTAACATTACCGCACCTGACAAGCCCTGATCTATCATTGTGGTCAAGTTGTTGTTATGTCATACACACTATGCATTTGTGTTGACGACAATCATGCCAGCAGTGCTCAATGACTGACAATGTGTGCCGATGAACGTGTGTTTCTCACACGTGTTTTCAACTCCTCCTAGGTACAGACCCTTGTGGCGAGGAAGGGCCCCATTGGTGTACAGACCACTAGTGGATTTCCGGACCATGGTGGAGCGTCACATCATTATCAATTACAGACTCACCTGTGCAACTATTCTTGAACTTTGTGCATTACTGGATCCTGAACTGACTCTGGCAAATTGTAATCAGCATGCCATCCCTAATGACGTGCAGTTGCTTTCTGCACTCCATTTCCTGGCCAGGGGCTCATTTCAAATGACAGTGGGCATAGGTGCAGGTTTTTCTCAGCCAATGTTTAGCATTATACTGACAAGATTCCTGAATGCATTTGTACGACACCTGCAGTCGTATGTGAGGTTTCCCCTAAGTGCTGACCTCCCTGCCATCAAGTCGGACTTCTATGTCTTTGCCAACATACCGCATGTGATTGGTGCCATTGATGGCACCCACATAGCTATCATCCCCCCAAGAGTCAGTGAACAGGTGTACAGAAACAGGAAGAACTTTCATTCCAGGAACATTCAATTGGTGTGTACTAGAGATCAGTACATCACCCATGTGAATGCCATGTTCCCTGGTTCAGTCCATGATTCATTTGTGCTGAGGAACAGTAGTGTGCCACACAAGATGGAACAACTACAAGAGGACAGAGGGTGGATCATAGGTAGGTGTTTCTGTCACTTATTGCCACCTAGCACACAGCCTGGCTGTCTGCCTCTGAGGCTTGTCATTTAAAGTTGTGTTGTGCACCTTTTTCTAGGTGATTCTGGCTCTCACAACTTGCGTTGGCTCTTGACACCAATGAGGAATCCAGGAACAGATGCAGAGAGGAATTACAATGAGGCCCATGGACGTATTAGGAGGGTGATAGAGTGCACAATAGGTCTCCTCAAGGCTCGATTTCGCTGTCTACATATCTCTGGGGTTCCCTGGCCTATGGGCCTGAAAGGTGTGTAGAATAGTGGTGGCCTGCTGCATGCTACACAACGTGACTGTGAGAAATTCTATCCCCCTCTTGGAGGAGGAGGGTGCTGTATATCCAGACCAGCTTCCTCAGCAAGGGGATGAGAGTGATGGTGATGATGAGGAAGGGGAAGATGTAAATTCCAGGACCCAACTGATGCAACTCTACGTCCAGTAACTATGTAGGACAATTGGCTGAGATTGGTGTCTGTGCATCATACTTTCAGTGTGCCTTGGGGTTGGATCAATACCAATTGCCACTGTAACCAGGTCTGCTTAGGACAGATTACAATTGAGTCCATTATTTCAATACATATTCAGGCACAACAACATGTAATGCGTGTGGTGCTTTTCATGCTACTCAGGTACAAATAAAGGAGTTATCAACCAGTTGCATCCATACTTCACTTTGTTCACACTTGATGACAGGGACATTGTAACAGGTGAAAATGTGTTTTATTTGGTGCAGGGATAAAATCGTGCAGATTACAGTGATGGGAGTGGGTCAATGGTGGTTATCCAAAATGGCAACATGGTGGCAGCTTTGTTGGCAGTATTGGTAGGTCCATTCATTATTTGTAGCACCGTTTGGTGGTTGATTGAGTGGGACACTTGGTGAACAGTTTTGAGCAGAGTCACTTCTTAGAGGGGGCCTTGTAATTGGCAGGTGTTCCTGTCCCATATCTTACCCTGAGGGTCCTTTTGGGTGCCTGTTGTGGGCCTGTAGGGGTTGAGATGGATTTACCCTGTATTTCCTCAGAGGGGAGTGCATGTGAGGTTGATGCTGATGCTCTTGTTGTCTGGTCTGTATCCTGTACTGGCTTCCTGTTCTGTGTGGGCCTCAGGTTGTGTTTGGACAAGCTGCAGAAGCGCACCTGCTATGCTGGCCATTGTGGCTTTGTGCAGTTTCCACTGCTCCATGGCCTCTTGGTGGTGTGCTTGCTGCATCCTCTGACTCTGCTCCAGGGTGGATACTATCTGAGAAAATCTGTCCTGGGTATGATGGTAGGCTCTCAGGACCTCTAAAATCACGTCCTGGACTGCAGCATTCATCCTGTGGCCTCCCGCGGGCCACTGATGCCCTACCACTGGGCCTAGCCCCCTGTGCCTGTGTCCCCTGCACAGGTCTGGTGGTACGACTTGTACTGGGGCCATGGTCTTCCTGCCTGTTGGTAGGGGGTGACTGTGACCTCTGTACTTGTGTTCCACCAGTCTGTGGCCTGGATACACAGGTGTGGGGACGGTTGCCCTGGGCTGATGTTATTGGCTGGGTGGTAGGGGTGTCAGTGGTATACTGGGTGGGGCTGCTGGAAGGTGACAGTCCAGGACTATGTGAGAGGACAGCCTGATCATCAGTGTCCAGGGTTCCATCCCCAGTGTCCTGTTAGGTGCCTCTGACTCCCTGTGGGGCACTGGCACTCTGTGTCCTGTCCGTCAGGGTGGCATAGGTGGTAGTGCCTGTTGGGGGAAATGGACATGTCTGTTACATTAGCATGGTTGACTTGGGCGCAGAGGCCTGGGCGGGTTTGTGCAGCTTACACACTTTGGGGCCATGCAGGATGCTTTGGTGAGGTTGGCATTGCTTTTAGCTTAGGATGGAGGTGCATTGTGGGTGTTATAGGCCATTGTGTTTCCTTGCAGGGGTGGGTAGCTGTGCACAGGGGGAGGGATGTGGGCCTCTTAGTGGGTTTGTGGGCATGCAGGGGGAGTGGATTCAGTGCCTGTGGGCTGGGTGGGGTAGTGGTCCTGGTGGGTGTTGGAGGGGTGGGGTGGTGCATGCATTCCAGGTGTGATGGATATGGGGTAATTGTAGACGACTTACCCGAGTCTATTCCTCCAGTGAGTCCAGTGAGGCCCTCAGGGTGCAGGATGGCCAGTACCTTTTCCTCCCAGTCAGTGAAGTCGGGTGACGTTGGTGGAGGTCCTCCCCCAGTCTTCTGGACTGCAATGTGCCGCCTAGATGCCATGGCCCTAACCTTCCCCCGCAGGTCTTTCCATCTCTTGCGGATGTCGTCCCTGGTGCGTGGGTGGTGTCCCACTGCATTGACCCTGTTGACAATGGTCTGCCATAACTCCATCTTCCTGGCGATGGGTGTGTGGTGCACCTGAGCCCTGAATAGTTGTGGCTCGACCTTCAGGATCTCGTCCACCATGGTCCTTAGCTCCCTTTCTGTGAAGCGTGGGTGTTTGGGGGGTGCCATGATGAGTGCCGTGAATGGTGTCTGGTGTGGATCTAGGTGAGGGTGCTCTAGTGTGGTTGGGTGTGAGTATCGTGGATTGTGGTGTTCGGTGTCTGCTTCTGGTGTTCTCTGTCTTCGTTAGCCTACTTTCATTGCAAAGGATTGTGGGGTGTGTCTGTGTGTGTTTTATAGTGTTGTGGTTGTGTGTCATGTGTGTGGGTTTCTAAGTTATCCAATGTGTGCACTTCTTACTGTTGGGCCCACTTGCCGCCCGTGGCGGTCTGCTCCGCCAATGGTCGTTCGGCTTCCACTGACCATCAATGTGATTTGTGCATCATTATTTGGAGGGCGGAGTGTTGGTGTGCTTGGCGGTGGTGGGGTGGGACGTCCAGCATTTCCACCGACAATGTCCTGGCGGAGACTGGTGGATGGGTGATTTTTGTCAGAATCAGATTCTTGCATCATTAAATGGCTGGTTTCTGTTCACCGCCAATAGCGGTCTTCTGTTCACCGTCTCCACGGCGGTCGGCGGTGTTTACACCTGTGTTCATAATGAGGGCCATAGTATTAGTTAGAGGTTTCTTTGAACCTACTTTAATATTTGATACCGCTTACGCTCACAGAAACAATCTAACATGCTTGCTTACATCTTTAGAGAAGCGCTTTTTAGATCACACAGATGACAGGAGAAAGGCGTCAAAGGAGAAGTTAGAAAAAGGCTTAAAGAAAAGGACTTACAAGAATGATTATGCCTATTGTGCAATTAAAACGCAAGGGAAATTAGCTCTAGATGAGCAACACGTAGGGAAACTTTGTATACATAGGCCTAAATCACACACTGATACTGTGTTTGGGGGAACTAGTGAATGTAGACATGTGTTTTTGTTTCAGAGTAAATGGACATTTATTTTGAATGGACAGGAACCAGCGATTCCTGGGATATATTACATCTGTGGTCCTGATTCCTATTACCGTCTTCCAAGAGGATGATATGGGACATGTTATTTGGGGATAGTTTTCCCAAAGATTTTTCAAATGGATGACTTGAAGAAGTTTCCAAAAGTGACTGAATTACATCATATTAGACAGAGGAGGGAGTCTCCTTCTCGTATAGTGGGAGATATATTTGGAGCAATGATTCCTTCAGTGGGAGTTGTTCTGAATTCGATAAAGATTTGAAAGTTGTCTGCTATTGTGGATAACATGCTGACCAATTTTTAAGGAGCCATACTCCTGATAGATACTGAATTAGCCACAAAAAGAGCTATGACTCTTCAAAATCACCATGCTTTAGACATTATTTTACCGAAGGATGGCATAGTTTGAAGAATGCTTAATTCCAAGCATTGTTGGTCGTTCATTCCTGATAATAGTAGAGAAATTAGGAGCTTACTAACTAATTTGACTAATGAAAGTGCTGATTTGAAAGAATTGGAGGAACAAGGTGTTTTGGAGAAAGTTGGCAAGGGTTTTGCTTCAGTAGGAAATATGTAAATTGTGTAAAAAAGATTAACTTGAGGTGGTGAGTCCAGTGTAGAGTTCGTAGAGTAGTCTAGTTGGCTGGTTATGAGGGCTTGTGCAATGGTACAGCTGGTTTTTGTGTGGGAGCCGCTTGAAGATCTTACGGAGCATACAAAGGGTGAGAAAACAGTTGGAGGTGATTGCGTTAACCTGGTGCTTCATGATGAGTTTATTTTCTATGATGATTCCTAGGTTTCTGGCATGGTTTTGGGATTGGGGGAGGTCAGCTGCCCACCAAGAGTTGTCCCAAGGTGAGGTGATGTTACTGAACAGTAATACCTCAGTTTTGTCAGTGATGATTCTGAGGCATCTGTCCTTCATCCATTTTGCGATGTTGTTCATGCATTTGTCAAAGGAAGATCTTGTTGTGGAGATGTTCTTGAAGAGTGCGAGGATGAACTGCGTGTCGTCTGCGTAGGAGATTATGTTGAGTCCGTGGTTTTTGACGATGTCGCCGAGAGGGACATGTCGGTGTGGAAGAGGGTGGGGCTGAGTGATGATCCTTG
Source organism: Pleurodeles waltl (assembly GCF_031143425.1). NCBI lineage: Eukaryota > Metazoa > Chordata > Amphibia > Caudata > Salamandridae > Pleurodeles > Pleurodeles waltl. The sequence goes on along the minus strand of NC_090444.1, from coordinate 1,656,958,472 downwards.
GGGGACTCCACAAATGGTATCCTTTGTTTTGAAGTGAAAGGCAGGAGATGGACTCTGGTCCTCTGGCTTTGTGAGGCATCTGACCTCTCATTCTTGTTGGCTCCCACTGACCTTTGGGTGTGGTCCCACTTACGTCACCAGGGTCTCATGTTTTTTTACACCACAGGGTTCTCATCATCTTTCCACTGATGATTGTCATATCTTTCCAGCTGTCCCATGGACCCATCAATGCCTCTCAGGGGCATCAACTTCTTAAACAAGGCACAATTTGGGAGACAGTCTCAGAACCTCATTTTCCCAGCAACCATTGTTGCTGTTGTGTCAATGACCCCCCATGGGATCCATTCATATGGCAACCTGAATTTGCTGCCCGATGTTGGTCTTTGAATAATACTTGATCACCAATTTGTATGTTGAGGTCTACGTCTCTTCTCTTCTGAGTCACATTTTTTAATTTACCTTTGATCTTAGTTGGCTAGGCTCAGGATCAATCTCCCACATCCAGGGGCAGTGGGTAATGAATAGTACACTAGCCAGTGAGCATTTTGTGGTGCAATGAGGGGTGTCCATGTATGCACGCAGGAATTTATGATGAGCCCTCTAATGTTATCACTCCACTCCTCGACTATACTCATTGTTTTGTTTAGGGTACATATGAAATGCTCCATCTTGTAATTTGCCTGCAGCCAGCGAGGCATTATTTTATGATGATCGATCTGCAGCTCTTGCAGGTATTTCTGGGAATCCTGTCCACAACATGGTGGGCAATCGTCTTTTTTCAAATGAACTGGGAATCAAATGAACTGGGAGTCCAAATATTGCAAAGATTTTAACACATGCCCTGGTCACAAGAAAGCTGGGTTACAGAAACAACCACTAAGCTTGAGTCAGCAAGAAACTCATCAGAAGAATACAAACCATTCAGTACTCTGCAGCCAGACGTACACTTAACCTCCTACATAACACTCACATCACACTGCATCTCAAAGGGCTCCCCTGGCTCTTGATACACAAATTTACATTGTTCAAACTCCTCACCAACACCTTAAAAACACTACAAAATATAGGCCCCTTCCACCTGAACAGTAGTATTTCCTTTCACAAACCTTCCAGACATCTCTGCTCGGAATTAGTACTACTCACACACATCCCACACATTTGCAGACCCATATCCAGAGGTCGGGCCTTCCCCTATATTGCTCCTAAAATGTGAAATGATCTCTCTCACTACACATTACACATCAGAGCCTCCTCAACTGATCTTGAGTTACACAAGAATTTGAAGACTTGGCTCTTTGAACAGACCCCCTGCCTACTCTTTGCAAGCCCTTGCTCTCACGTGCTCAGTGCTAGGATACCCTACAGACTAATATTGCACTATTACAAACACCTTTAACATATAAGCTTGGGCTTGACTTTCTAAAACGCTATTTCAGTCGCAGTATATTACAAGCATACGTCTATCCAAACAAGAAGTTATCATCCATCTGGTAGACTGCAGAGGTCAGTGCTCACCCTTACCCAAGGTTTCATGCATACCCTTTTTGTGATGACAGATGCCGGAGAGTTCTGCTTGTCTACTGCTGACAGAATGCACATGATGTGATTATGGACTCTATGAATTTTTCCATCATAGGCAACAATATTTTTTACTGCCATTGATCTTTTGTCTTCACATTTCTTTGAAGTCCTTTGTTGGGCAAGAGCAACTGTAAACTCCTAGGAATGAGGATCTTGTCTCACCTTAGGAGGGTGGAACTGCCCATTAAGCTCAGTTCATTACTGACCTTCCATAACTTGGTAATTGTTTGTAGAGTATGTTCATCTCTCACCGAGGGATTCTGATGAAATATCTTCCATCAACATCATTTTTGCCGACTGCTTACAAAAGTCGTCACTGTCTGCATGGTCTATCTCATCTGCTGAGATGGCTCTTTGGCATGCTCCTTGTGAGATGCGCCATACAAACTGTTCCATAGCTTCAGCCATGTGGCGGTCTTCTGCAGTTCTTCCCCGGGGGGTGTCTCAAGAGGTAAGTGGCAGGCTTTTCAGACCCTACTTTGTTTTTGACCACAGAGTTGCAGCTTTAGATCTGGAGGGCTCAATTCTTGATATGAGGTGGAGAAAATTGCAAGGTCCCTTTCAATAGTAGGACAGGCGGCTTGTGGTCAATAATGACCAGGAAGCCCCTTCTAAAAAGGTATGGGTGGACCTGACTGCACACCCACCAGTTTTCCTATTGTTAAATTTGGGAATACCTTTTTTGTGTGTCCACGAGTGCCCCCCAGAGAATCCAGTGGGATTCCAGCGTTCTTTCTTGTGTTCCTGGAAGCGGATGGCTGCAAGCCCAATGGGGCTTGTATCAAAACCAGTTAGGTTTACACTCAGGTGTCAAAACTATGTCCATCATAATGGCCTCTTTGATGTCATTGGTCATTGTTTCTTGTTTCAGTTACCAGGCCCTTGCTGTCATTTACTTGGCGAGGCTGTAAAGATGCTGTGACATGTTGGCCAGGTTCAGAATGAAGCAAATGCAGTAGTTTATCATACCTTGAAAACTCCTGACTGCCGTTGCTGTTTTGAGCAAAGGTTCTTGTGTGATATTTTGAATTTTCTTTGGATCAATGTTAAGACCATTGTCTGAGAATATGTAACAGGAGAATTTGATGTATTTGTTTCAGGAACTTATATTTGTCCCTTTGGAAGGTAAGCCCTGCTTCTTAGATACATGACAGAATGTCACCTACTCTTATATTGTGCTATGCCTGTGCTGTGATTGAGAATTTCGTTGTTCAGATCTATGATGTCCATCAGTCCATTCAGAGTTTCAGATACCACATATTCTTATGGCCTCTGGCAGGTTGTACTTCATGATCACCACCATGGGAGATGACCACTGATGGTGCTCCTCACCTTTTTAATCATTTCCATTCGTTCAAGTCCCACCAGGTCTTGTTCTGCTTTCTGCTTCAGGTGGAATAAGACTCTTCTGTGGCTCAGCTCTACTGGTCTGATGGTTTCATCAATGTGGAGCTTCACCGGTTTTCCTTTCTGACGTCCTTGTCCCATGAAGCAGTCTCAGAATCAGGAATGATCATGTCTACTTCTAGTGTTTTGATATAGGAGAAAGAGAACAAGCCTAGAGTCTCTGCAGTAGTACAGCTGATGAGGGTTACAGCACTATCAGTACTATCACTGTCTATGGAAAACGTAGTTGTCACTGTTCAATTATAGTGTTGAAAGGGGAAACTGAAAAATTATACAACGGGTAAAGAGTCTTGGCTACCAAAAGCAAAGATGTGGGGCCTGACCATTGGGGGCATGGGTCAGAGTCAATCAAATTGTGGTCTGTCCATCACATTGACTGATGCTCCTGTGTCTATGAGTGCTGGTGCTATGATCTCTGTTCTGTAGATAAGGTCTTTGCACTTGGATGGTGGTCTTCTGTTCCTTGACCTTTGTTTGACTGCGGAGATGTGGAAAATATCCTCGTCTTCATCACTATTTTCTTCTGGTCACCATTCTTGTGCACCAGTGCTCCAACCCTTTGGTTGTTTTCAGTGTGACACAGTGTTTTGCTCAATGTCATGTTTCAGGGTAAGTTCCCCTTCTACAGGCTTGTCTTCCACATCCCCCTCTGCATAGTCTTGCAATGTGGTTTTGGTTTTGAATGTCACAGGCAGAGCATGTTTTGCCTTTCGTTGGATAGTCAGGCGCCGGATGGTCTACTTCTTTGGTACTATCTTTATGAAAATTGGCTTCCAGTGCTGCCTCTGCATTAAGCTTGGATGGCCTTATGCAGATGTTTTTTGTGCACAGCATAGGCCACTTCTATTTTATTTGGTCTGTATGCATCCTCGCTGTCACCTAATTCCATCTTATTCATGCCCATTTCCATTGTGGTAGCACAGACATTGGCTAGTTCATGTGACCTACCAATTGCAAGAGTCTAATTTCTGTTGTTTTCTCTAGAAGCAGCACAGATGGAAGGAGGACAGTCATTAACCTACATGGATTTTTAGGTCAAGCTTGACAGTGCAACTGTCACTTGACCTTTAAGCTACACCAATGTTATTCTACAGTTCTTTGATTCCACACAAATACCTATCTATTTCCATTCTATTTAGGTGTAATGCTTCATATTACCATATAACATTCCTTTGAAGCCAGACCTATTGGCATTTCCAAATGACAATGCTTGCTTTTAGTATTAAATTGACCTCTAGATTGGTAAAGGGGAGAAAATAAAAGTATAGTTCCCCCCTAGAGCAGACAGTGGTGTAACAAAGGCCTCTGCAGGTCACGCGGTGCAGGAGGCCCCAAGCTTCAGGGGCACCTCTCAACACAGTACTCTAGCCTGAGAGATCCTGACCGAGTCTGGGGGGCCCTCCATGTAGTTTGCAGGGGGGCTCCCTCAAATATCATTATGCCACTGATAGCAGGCATGCAAATGTCAGTGAATGAAATAGAAGGGAGGTGCATGGACTTTGTTGAAAACTGCCCGAGCAGCCCGGGTTTAACTTTGAGCTGTTGTGTGGCTCAAGTCTTGGCAGTTCCAGCCTTAGTGTGTGGTGATTGACCTATTCTTTTGCCTCAATGGGGGGCTGTTCACTGGGTCATAGGGTTCACACTTTCTCTGCTGTAATGGGATCTAATGCAATTTGTTGCTGGTTCATGTCTTCAGTGGCTGGGTACACACGATGCAGTTTATGCATGACTGCCCAGAGTAGCAGTAAAACCCCACATACAGGTTCATCACACGATAGTGAAGACATCTATTGATGAACCTGGAAAAAATGTAAATAGGTTTTGCCAATCTAGTGGGTTGCTTACCATGGGATACCCTGTTTTCAATGGTTCTTTATTTCTGAGTTAATCACAAGTGTTCTTGTTAGTCTTCCAACTTTTGTCTAGGGTATCCTTCTTTTAAAAAACTGAAGTTATTGGTCCACATGCTTATCCCCTTGGGTGCGGGTCACGACCAGTGGGCGACACCAGGGAGGGGGTTAATAAATCCTCGGGTGCGTCGCACCCGAGGATTTATTTATTTATTTTTTTGTCCCTGGGAGACACAGAAGCTTTTCCGTGTCTCCCCCCACCCCCTGCCCCCCGCCCGCCCCTTTGTGACGTCAGCGCGCCGCGAGGCGCGTTGACGTCACAATGTTGATTTCCCCATCGGAGCAGGATGCTGTCGTAAGGCCGCTTCCTGCTCCAATGGGGGAAAACAGCCCCAAACGGCCTTCCCCACATTCGGGAAGGCCTCATAAGAAAGGGGAGACTCTCCTCTTTCTTACGAGGCCTACCTGAAAGTGTTTCCTGGCCCCCGATCACAGCACAGCTGCGATCGGGGGCCAGGAAACACCACTAGACACCAGGGATTTCACTTTTAAAAAGGTAGGTACCCCCTGGGGGGGGGCGCGATGACTTTCGATCGCAATCCCCCCGCCGGGGCTAAATTTTATTTTAAAAAAATAAAAATAAATGGACAGTGGGTCGCCCGTGGGCAGGACGACCCCCTGTGGGGGCACTATTTTTTTTTAGTAGTTGTAGGGTTTCACTGGGGGCCATTTTGGCCCCCAAGGAAACCATACAACTACTAAAAAAATATATATATATATATAGAGTGTCGCTGGTGTTGCAGGGTGCTCCCTACTAGATTAGCTCTCCACCTAAAATTGGGAACTTCCCAGAGTTCTCCTTTGTTTTTTGCATAATTTATGCGTCACTCTAACCCTGAAAGGGCCTTGGTTTGACTTATACTGCGTGCTCCCTCGTGTCTGGACAAAGCTATACCCCTCTGAAGAGTTCTAATGAGAGCGAAACACGTGTCAGGGGTTGCTTTACTCATTCCAGGTTGGCTTGGACGGTATTTGACCAGTCCAAAGCTGTAATACTGTGCCTGGAGTGGTAAATGGCTTTTGTCATTTTACAGCTCAGCGAGGATGACACTGTGTCAATCCTATGCTTAAAGATTTTGCTGTACAAATGGCAAAAGACTTTGTCACTATCTAGCTCGGCGAGGATAGCACTGTGCTGATCCTATGCTTAAAAACTTTGCTAGATAAGCAGACATTTGAGGTGAGTAAATCTAGAGTGTCGCTGGTGTTGCAGGGTGCTCCTTACTAGAGCAGCTCTCCACCTAAAATTGGGAACTTCCCAGAGTTCTCCTTTGTTTTTTGTATATATATATATATATATATATATATAGATCTATATATATATATATATATCTATGTAGATATATCTACATGGATATATCTATAGATAGATCTATATATATATATATATAGATCTATAGATATCTATCTAGATAGATATATCCATATAGAGATAGATATACAGTATATATATATATATATATATATATATATATATATATATATATATATATAGATCACGTTTGCCAATACATGTGTGGTTTCCCTGGGGGCTGCGATCGGCCCCCAGGAAAACCAGACCCACATATAAAAGTGAGATATATATATATATATATATATATATATATATATATATATATAAAAAAATATATATTTGCCACCAGTTGTCTTGCAGTTGCAACTTGCGTCTTCAAAGCAATGCACATACTTCAACTGACACATTTCAACTGTAGCTTTTAGGCAGCAATAAAAAAGTCAAGTAAGTATTGTGATTATGTTTCTGCTACAAAAGGATCAGACTTTTGTCTAGTGGCAGTTTTAGTGCCATAAAGAAGCGCATAAGGTTTATATGCCTACTGCAAAGAGCAAACCTGTATTTTATGTCAATAGCTGAGTACATTAGTAAAGTCAGCCATTACCTGCGCTATAATACAAATGAAATGTATGTGCGGGGTGGGGGGCGGCTATGGAGAGATGAAGGGCACTTTTGCTGGGTGGTAATGAGGGAATCCGAGGAGGAGGGAGTGGGAGCACCAATAATGATTGTTGGACTGGGCATAGGAGGTGCTAAAGACTGTGACGAATGGTATGTGACAAGGTGTTTTTTGAATGTCTTGAAAGAAAGTGCTGATTGAGGGAAGAAGCGCAGGTAAGGTGGCCTCTACTGTTGCACATATCTCACACACACCATCGATTTTGTGACTGTCTACGCAGGCTAGTGTTTTAGAGCAACAGTTTAGCCAATAGCAGAGATGGCATCTTGATGGATGACTGCTGCCGTCACTCGGGTTATAGAGGACAGCTCTGACATAGGATCAGAGACTGAGACATCAGATACTGAGTCAGCATCTGAGGGATAGGACAATGGCGCAGACTCTGGGAGCGATTTTTCAGTCGGAGGAGTCCCATTCGATAACTCCTCTTCCAGTAAATTATGAGGGAGGTGATGAGGACAGTCCTGCTGTCCCTTCGCAAGCACAGTCTGTGCAACGTGGTAATAGTGGGTTAGCCCAACCCAGAGAGCAGATGAATGCGGCGGCAAGCAGAGAGAGAGAGAGTGCTCACTTGGGAGCTCCCCAATTTAGTTCAGCCCCAAATTCCACCACCCAAATCGTATTGTGGAGACATCAAAATTATCTATCACAAAACAAACTGGTTTTGTAAGGCAGGCACCTGTGTTTTTGGTCCTGGGTTCGGCGGCCATATAGAGAAACATACTTAACCCAAACATTTCTGGAAACTAGACATTCGGGGGAGTACACAGAGGTGTGACTTGTGTGGATTCCCCATAGTTTTCTTACCCAGAATACCCTGCAAAGCTGAAATGTTGATTAAAAACTCTATTTTTCTTGCATTTCTCTCACACAAACTACAGGAATATGCTGGGATCCACAAAATTCCTACCACCCAGTGATTCCTCACCTGTCCTGATAAAAACACTACCCCACTTGAGTGCCTATACCTAGTGCCTGCGTCAGGAATGGATCTCCCCAGGGTCAACAGCTGCCTCATGTAAGGACCAACATTGACCGTTGTGTGATCTATTCCTGATGCGGGCACCACGCCTACCAACACAAGTGAGGTACCATTTTTATTGGAAGACTTGGGGGAACGCTGGGTGGAAGGAAATTTGTGGCTCCTCTCAGATTCCAGAACTTTCTGTCACCGAAATGTGAGGAAAAAGTGTTTTTTTAGCCACATTTTGAGGTTTGCAAAGGATTCTGGGTAATAGAACCTGGTCAGAGCCCCACAAGTCAACCCATCTTGGATTCCCCTAGGTCTCTAATTTTCAGAAATGCACAGGTTTGGTAGGTTTCCCTAGGTGCCGGCTGAGCTAGAGGCCAAAATCTACAGGTAGGCACTTTGCAAAAAACACCTCTGTTTTCTGTCAAAAAATGGGATGTGTCCACGTTGTGTTTTGGGGCATTTCCTGTCGCGAGCGCTAGGCCTATCCACACAAGTGAGGTATCAATTTTTTTGGGAGACTTGGGGAAACGCTGGGTGGAAGGAAATTTGTGGCTTCTCTCAGATTCCAGTACTTTCTGTCACCGAAATGTGAGGAAAATTTGTTTTTTTAGCCAAATTTTGAGGTTTGCAAAGGATTCTGGGTAACAGAACCTTGTCAGAGCCCCACAAGTCACCCCATCTTGGATTCCCCTAGGTGTCTAGTTTTCAAAAATGCCAAGGTTTGCTAGGTTTCCCTAGGTGCCGGCTGAGCTAGAGGCCAAAATCTACAGCTAGGCACTTTACAAAAAACAGGTCAGATTTCAATGTAAAAATATGATGTGACCATGTTGCATTTCCTGTTGCGAGCATTAGGCCTACCCACGCGAGTGAGGCACCATTTTTATCGGGAGACTTGGGGGAACACAGAATAGCAAAACAAGTGTTATTGCCCCTTGTCTTTCTCTACATTTTTTCCTTCCAAATGTAAGACAGTGTGTAAAAAAGACGTCTATATGAGAAATAGCCTGTAATTCACATGCTAGTATGGGCACCCCGGAATTCAGAGATGTGCAAATAACCACTGCTTCTCAACACCTTATCTTATGCCCATTTTGGAAATACAAATGTTTTCTTGATACCTATTTTTCACTCTTTATATTTCAGCAAATTAATTGCTGTATACCCGGTATAGAATGAAAACCCATTGCAAGGTGCACCTCATTTATTGGCTCTGGGTACCTAGGGATCTGGATGAACCTACAAGCCCTACATATCTTCGCAACCAAAAGAGTCCAGGACATGTAACGTTACATTGCTTTATAAAATCTGACATTGCAGAAAAAAGTTACAGAGTAAAACGTGGAGAAAAATGGCTGTTTTTTCAGCTCACTTTCAATATTTTTTTATTTCAGCTGTTATTTTCTGTAGGAAAACCTTGTAGGATCTACACAAATGACCCCGTGCTGAATTCACAATTTTGTCTATTTTTCGAAAATGTTTAGCTTTCTGGGATCCAGCATTGGTTTCACACCCATTCCTGTCACTAACTGGAAGGAGGCTGAAAGCACCAAAAATAGTAAAAATGGGGTATGTCCCAGTAAAATGCCAAAATTGTGTTGAAAAATGTGTTTTTCTGATTGAAGTCTGCCCGTTCCTAAAAGGTGGGAAGATGGTGATTTTAGCACCAGAAACCCTTTGTTGATGCCATGTTCAGGGAAAAAAACACTAGCCTTCTTCGACAGCCCTTTTTTCCTATTTTTTAAAAAAAGGATATTTTTGCTTTATTTTGGCTAATTTCTTGGTCTCCTTCAGTGACAACCACAAACTCTGGGTACCTCTAGGATCCCTAGGATGTTAGAAAAAAAGGACGCAAATTTGGCATGGGTAGCTTATGTGGACAAAAAGTTATGAGGGCCTAAGCGTGAACTTCCCCAAATAGCCAAAAAAGACCTGGCACCTGAGGGGAAAAAGACCTGGCAGCGAAGGGGTTAAGGTTCTCGCCTTTGTTGGAATATTGTGGGGCAGGTGCTTGATTTGTGCATGTTTAGAAAAGAACATTTGATAGAATGATATGTTTAAGAAATAGATTTGAAATGTTTTGGTTTTACTTTAATTTTTAAGCTATATAGTGCATTTGTTTGTTTCATGTTACTTCTAATATCTGTATGTCGAGGTAGTAGTTTGGAAAGATGATATTCTTATTTTTAATAAATTGTGAAATCATGCCTTGCCCAGGCCAGGCCCCAGACACTCACCAGGGGGTTGGAGACTGCATTGTGTGATGACAGGCACAGCACTTTCAGTTGTAAGTGACCACTCCTCCCCACCTCCTAGCAAAGATGGCTCATCAGACTACACCCCAGCCCCCTTTGTGTCACTGTCTAGTGTGAGGTGTAACCAGCCCAACTGTCAAACTGACCCAGACAGGGAATCCACAAACAGGCAGAGTCACAGAAATGGTATAAAAATACTCACTTTCTGAAAGTGGCATTTCAAACACACAATCTGAAAATCAACTTTACTAAAAGATGTATTTTTAAATTGAGAGCTCAGAGACCCCAAACTCCACATGTCCATCCGCTCCCAAAGGGAATCTACACTTTAATCAGATTTAAAGGTAGCCCCCATGTTAACCTATGAGAGGAACAGGTCTTGCATCAGTGAAAAACGAATTTAGCAATATTTAACTGTCAGGGCATATAAAACACATTACTGTATGTCCTACCTTAACCATACACTGCACCCTACCCTTGGGGCAACCTATGGCCTACCTTAGGGGTGCCTTACATGTAAGAAAAGGGAAGGTTTAGGTCTGGCAAGTGTGTACACTTGCCAAGTCGAATTTACAGTTAAAACTTCACACACAGACACTGCAGTGGCAGGTCTGAGACATAATTACAGAGCTACTCATGTGGGTGGCACATCCACTGCTGCAGGCCCACTAGTAGCATTTGATTTACAGGCCCCGGCACCTCTAGTGCACTTTACTAGTGACTTACTAGTAAATCAAATATGCCAATCATGGATAAACCAATCATATACAATTTACACAGAGGACATATGCACTTTAACACTGGTTAACAGTGGTAAAGTGCTCAGAGTTCAAAAGTCAACAGCAACAGGTCAGAAAAAAATAGGCGGCAGGAGGCAAAAAGATTGGGGATGACCCTGCATAAGCAAAAAAGTCCAACAGTCCCCATACTAGCATGTGAATTACAGTGCATTTCTCAAATAGACGTCTTTTTACACACTGTCTTACATTTGGAAGGCAAAATTGTAGAGACAGAAAAGGGGCAATAACACTTGTTCTTCGATTCTGTGTTCCCTCAAGTCTCCCGATAAAAATGGTAGCTCACTTTCATGGGTAGGCCTAATGACCGCAACAGGAAATGCAACATGGACACATCGCATTTTTACATTGAAAACTGATGTGTTTTTTGCAAAGTGCCTAGCTGTGGATTTTGATCTCTATCTCAGCCGGCACCTAGGGAAACCTACCAAACCTGTGCATTTTTTAAAACAAGAAACCTAGGGGAATCCAAGTTGGGGTGACTTATGGGGCTCTCACCAGGTTCTGTTACCCAGAATCCTTTGCAAACCTCAAAATGTGGCCCACAAACACTTTTTCTTAAAATATCGGTGACAGAAAGTTATGGATTCTGATAGGATCCACAAATTTCCTTCCACCCAGCTTTCCCCCAAGTCTCCAGATAAAAATGGTACCTCACTTGTGTGGGTAGGCCTAGTGCCTGCAAAAGTAAATGCCCCAAAACACTATGTGGACACATCAAAATTATCAAATACAAACTACCTGTTTTTTTAGGGGGGCACCTGAGTTTTTGGTCCTGGACTCAGCAGCCATGTAGGGAAACCTGCCAAACACAAATATTTCTGAAAACTAGACACCCGAGAGAGTCCAGAGAGGTGTGACTTGTGTGGATCTCCCAATGTTTTCTTACCCAGACTCCTCAGCAAACCTCAAATTTAGCTAAAAAAAAATCACATTCTTCCCACATTTCTGTGTGGGATCACCACACCAGGACAAAGTTCCTACCACACAATGTTCCCCACAGTCTCCCAGTAAAAATGATACCTCATTCGTGTAGGTGGGCCAAGTGCATGTGACAGGGAAGAGCCACAAACCTATCAAAATTGAGGGGAACCAAAGCGGGTTCAAAAGGGGACTTTGAAAAAAAACATTTTTAGGCTGACAAGGGGGGCATAATTTGTATTGGTGTAGAAGTGACAATGCTGGGTGGTAGGAATTTTGTGGATTCCTGCAGATTCCAGAAGGTTCATCACAAAAATGTGGGAAAAATATGTGATTTCCAGATGTTTAGTTTTCAGATGTGTCTAGGTCTTGTGGATTTTTCTACATGGCAGTGTCCCAAAGTCCAAAAAGTGCCGCCCTCACTATTCCAAGTGGGATGATTTTGAGAGTTAGACAAGCTCTCATGGCTCAAATGTAAAACCCAAAATAATCAAATGTCCTCTTGCTTGCCGTGGGAGAACATGTTTTAGTGTGCAAGGGAGAGCTGAAAGACTGTTACCCCCTTCAGTTGGGGTGGGGGCATAACCATGCCCATAGTGGCTGGTAGCCACCACCAATGTTCCCTCTAATTATTCTTCCTGATGTGCGGCAATAGAATGTTTGCGTGCACACTTTTCTTACTTGTGTGCACAACCAAGTGATGAGATGTGCAGCTAGGCATGTCGATCACAACCACTTAAAGGTAGATAATAAGTACTGGCAATCCAATGGGCCTGGCTTTAGAATTAAAGTTACTCCTTAGTAACTGACCGGTTTAGGTGCTGAATAGGTCATCATACATGCACTCTTGTCACTCATCCTTGCGCTTGTGCACCCACTAATAACTTATTAATTCTTGCATTCGCCCACTTAAACAACCACAATACAACGTTTACACCAATCCACCGACACATGCAAGATAAATGAAAACAAAAGTAGAAAAAAGAAAACATGCTATTGTTTTAAGATCACACATGTATGCTTGCAATAACACAATTAAACAAAGAAGGTGGAAATCTTGCTTGGTATTCTATATAGTGGTGTATAGTTCCAGCTGACTCCATGTTAGAACTGTGCTGGACATCCTGCAATACTAAAGACAATGATACAGTATGAATAATATCATTCCATGATGGTCACCTAATTTAGATGCAGCTGCTATGTAGGTTTCAGTACACTGCAGGTGAAGTGGGCGTCAAGCAAGTAGCCTGTTAGGACTACTGTTTTAGGCGGTAGCATGCTTTAAAAATGAAAATAAAAAGAGGAGAAGGAAATAAATAAAAGGCACCTATAGGGAAAAAATGGAAAATTAAAAGACTGGCCTACCCGCTTTGGCATTGAAGGGCACTCATTTCGGATGGACGTGTACATCTGATCAGACAAATGCCGTCACTTACAGGGCAAGAGAGCCAATGACTGAAGTGGGTTTAGCTGTTGCTCATGCTTTAAGCTGTCATGGTTGGAAGGAGAGTGTAAATTATGCCCGTACAGACCAGTGGGAGAAGAGAGATGCCAAATTCCCCTTTATTTTTTTGGACTTACATTTATATGTCCTTATTTTTTTAGTGATTATTCTTGACGGGAGCCTGGAAGACAATGTAACCTGTCAGCGTTTTGAAGAGATTCTAGCAGGAAGTATTACAGTTCAAATCTTCAACCCTTAACGATTATTAAAAAGGGTGATCAGTACCAAATTCCTTACCTAAAAATTGTAATCTGGGAGATTCCATGAAACAAAATACATCTGCAGGCTTTAACAGGGTGCAATAGCAATCTATCGGTAAAGGCCTATTGACGTTAACGGGTGTTTCATAGTAAAAAAAAAACATGTCTACTGTCTTTGTCAGACCTTTTCATATATGAGACAGATCAGACCTATGACACCTGAATAACTCTTGCCATTGAACTGGTCAGGTCCCTAGCATTTGTCATTGGTTCGTCACCGTAATCAAGTCAGACCAACTACATTGAGTATAAGCTTTCCTGCAAGGCAACCATCAGGTATACTGCAATAAAATTACAAATATGTACAAAATTATAGTTGTCTACACAAATGCCGAATTAGCATTTTGTGTAATTATGCAATCATTCTGAATAATTTTCCCCAAATTCTGAGTATGTGAATTTTATACAAAGCTAAGTTTTATTGCATTATGTTTTAGTTTGACACGTTTTTGTGTTCCATTTTTAGGGTGGCTAGGGAGTTTTCTGTTGAACATATTAACCAAATGTTCCCAGTCCGAAGATGGTATCAAATAATTACTAATCGGGTGTAATTTCTAGATAATTATTTGTTTTTCTTCTGTGAAGAATCTGCTTCATCTTATTTCGTGGTTGAGGTAGAGGCAGTCTGGCTAAGAGGTTCACTTTGTTACACTGCTTCAACACTTCTGTGTAATGCGTTATTTTAACTCACTGATTTTATGAATCACTCAAACACTTCTACACTAACGCACTAACCTTTTCCTTCTCTCATTTGCTTACTGACAATCTCATTTTCTCAGTCACTGCTTTCAGATACCTAGTCCCTGGGCATGTATTTTCAGTCACCAGTTAAAGTGCACTCTGTTACTATCATTCTAAGCACCTGCTGTGGGAGAGGCTAATCATCAACCTTTAAGTTGATGCAGGAGCATTACACGCGCACGCACACGCACACACACACACAAGACTGCTCTGCCTCCTCAAATTAAGAAACTCTGAAAACTTGTGTGTCTGAGTTTATATTGTCACAAGGGAGAATGTGGAAACTCGCAAACAGGTAGCATGTAATGCCAGTCTGTATCCTCACAAAACTGGTGCACAATGAACTCACAGCTTACACACCCTCCAGTCCAAAAAAGAAAACATAAACCTGAGACCCAGGCAGATACTACAAAAAAAAAGTGGGTGATGAAATCGCAACACTTCGCCTTGATTTTCTCTGGGGGTGAGCAGAGGGACATAGCAGACTGACCTGAGGCTGCAGTGAAAGCTTTGGTGATTCTTTCCTGCTCCTTCAGGACTAGCCTCCATTAGCATTTGTAAAGACAAACACACTGTCTTTAAAAATGCATTTAGTAGTGCAGCTCTAACATCAGCGGCACTTCAAAGGATCAAATAAAGTACTTAATTGAATCCTTTGTAGTGTGCGCTGATTGTAGGTAAGTGCGCGGAAGGAAACCTATGTGTGCGTGCCCGCTCAGGCGCGCAGTTTAGAGGGAAGTATGGCCACCACCATACTATATTTTTTTTAATTCCCTGACATCTAGTAGGCTTTCTGCACCCCCCTGGGGAGTGGAAAGGGGGAAATTGCCCCATTTGCCCACCGGTGGGCAGAACAACTTTGGCCCCATTTATTTGGGGTGGGGGTATGGCCATACCCCCACCCTCTTATTTTGAAAAAAAAATGTTTCCTGGTCTCTAGTGGGCTTTCCGCCCCCCTTGGGGGCAGACGGGCAGTACAAAAATAGACTAACAGTAATGTGCCCCCATGGGAAGTGATCCTTGCACAAGGGGTTGCCCCCCCCAAACAACCACACACATACACACACACCATTCCCTGGTGCCTAATTGGTTTCTGCCCCCCTGAGAGCAGATCGGCCTAATAGAAATATGGGACGATCTGCCACAAGAGGGGCAGAAAATAAATCCCCCCTGGGGAGAAATCCTTGCCTAAGGGGTCGCTCCCCATCTGTAAAAAAATCCCTGGTGCCTATTGCTTTCTGCCACCCCTGGTGGCCGATCAGCCTAATTACAGTAGGCCGAGGGGGCAGAAAAGGCCTTAAAAAACTGCCCCCCTAGGGAGCAACCCTTGCCCAAGGAGCCGCTCCCCTTATTCATATATATATATATATATATATATATATATATATATATATATATAAATCCTGGTGCCTAGTCGTGGGCAGATTGGACTATCTGCCCCCAAGGGGGGCAGAAATGGCCTAAAAATTGTTTGCTCCCCTCCTGCAAAATAAATAATAACAACAAACAATCCCTGGCGTCTAGAGGTTTCTGCCCCCCCAGGGGCTGATCAGCCTAAGAACAATAGGCAACCGTGGCCGAGGGCGAGACCAGTTCGTCCCAGGCCCCATAGGGGTTAACAAACATCTTTACAAAAGAAAACAACACCCAATCGCAAGTATAACTTGTCAAAGAAAATCATGCATGTATGTATTTATATGATATTTCTATAGCACAAACCTAGCTAAAAGGCAGCAGAGTGCTGTACATGGTCAAAGGCAAGCTTAAAGTTGATGACAAATAGGAGAGGCAGCTGAGGTGTGGGCAGTCAGTAATGTAGTGTACTTTCAAGTGGTTAGTATTCAACTCTTTCCTAAATTGGAGCAGCACTGTGGCAGTTCTAATGGATTAGGGATGTTGGTTCCAGACATTGGGGCATAGATGGAAAAGTTCTGCTGCTTTGTTTTTTTATTTTTACACTCTATACTCTGTAGTCTATTGTTATCCTCGTTGCAGATGTGCCAAGAACCATCAGAGACAATTAGCTTGCCTGCAAGATAAGTGGGGGTTCGTTCTGGTCATGATAACTTTCTAAATTATACATCTGGTTTTTGAAAATGTGCAAATCAGCAAGGAGAGCCCTATAGAGTTCCACCAGGATGGTGGTGATATGTTAATATTTCTTCAGGTCCAGGATGAGACATGCTGAGGTGAATAGGATGTCCTTTAGGAGTGCTAGTGTGGAGTCAGGGAGGCCCTGGAGTGGGGCAATATAATCATTCAGATTTAAGAGCACAAGGACCTGAACAACAGCTGTGAAGTTGCTTTCTGGAAGAAACTGTTTCATTTTCTTCAGAAAAGAGCCCTGATATCAGACCATTCTTGTTATTTGGCAATGCATTCCTTGAAAGTGAGGTTGGTGCCCACGGTGAATCCAAGTGACTTGGCAGAGGGTGAAGGTTGGGATTCAAGGCTGGCAAGGTTCATGTAATTGAGCCAGGTTTGTATTGCTTTTTGACTGCTATTCTTGGCATTCTTGAGTTTCAGTTAGGTGCTGGACGTAGAGGTCTGGATGATGTACAGTCAGTGTTTGAGGCATGGGAGCAAGGCAGTTTGAGAAATTGACTAATACCACAGGATGACCTCTTTTACTCTTGAGAACTGAAGGTGTCTAGAGTCTACAGCAATATTGTATTCTTTTGGTTTTGCAAGAATTTTCTGATGAAATGTGTTGCTTTTTTGGAACACAGATATTGATTAAGCCTCAGCACTTCCCAGATTTTTTCTTCTTTTTCATTGTTTATACTGTAGGGTTCGTTTTGCCTCCTCCTTTCATTTCGTGAAGCCTTGGATCCACTTTGATAAAAATTAACTTGATCAGAAAAAGTTTCAGTCAGATTGACTGACTGGTTTATTACATCTACTCTAGAAAAGAACTACAACCAGCTAAATGTTAAACATGAATGCTGTTACACTTGGAGGTAGCTGTAAATAAATACCACATATTCATCTTATAGACATAGATGGAGCGAATTATATGTAGTACTGCTAAATGCGCAGAACACAAGGTGCCCCACTTCGTATAGGTAGCTCATTCACTAACTATAATTGCTACAAACCTTTGCAGCTAGCCTTAGAAGCAAAGACATTGAACAAAGAATTTGAACCACACACTTCTAGTCAATCCTAAAGGTTGCTGACAGAGAACAGCATGTAATGTATTGTAAATAGTATTTTTTATCAAATTATATTTAGTATCAGGCTCATTGGTGTAGACACAAATAGATCCCAATTATTTTTCCAATGCTCAAAATCTAGATAGAAGTCAAGTAGTCTCTTTAACTAACGTTCAGGTAAATACTGTAACCAAGAGCCTGTGGTCTAATGCTATCTGAATAGCCATCTGGGCATTTAGGGCCAGATGTACTAATGGTTCTACAGGTGTAATCAAGGGATTTGTGAAGCTGCAAGGTATTTGAAGGAAGAAAAAAACTTTTGTGTATGTACTAATCACATTTTGAAATTCAAAAAAAAGTTTTTTCTAATTGAAAAAATAGGGTTTTTGATCCATTCCAAATTGCAATGTGGAACTGGCATGTAAGGGGCAATTCTTCCAAACTGTAAGTTGGTATTGTATGTATAAATTGTTTGAGACTGCAATTCTGATCTCAAACCATTGATCAGTTGCCAACTACCAAGTTGAGATGGTAACTGATTTGTGAAGGAAAAGGGGTCCCCTTTAGACCTCTTCCTTTTTGGGAATCAAAGTGGTAGTTGTTTTATGGGTGGATGCAGTGCTACAGGGTACAATTGTCTGCTTACACAGGTTTTTATCAAAGCAACCCTTCCATTAAGCTCTAAAAAGATATTTCTGATTCCCAATGCAGTCGTAGGGATGGTATTATGCTGTCCCTTGGAAGCCACCATTCTTGTCATCATTGTAGCCAATCTCAGGAGGTCACAAATTACAACCTGCCTAAAGAATTGTAATTAGGCATGTTATTCTGTGGTTCTCTATTTTGGGAACAAACCTGTTAGTACACAAGTCAGTTTGCAAAATCTAATTTGATTTACAAAAAGCCAGTGCACAGTAGTTAAGGGGAGTCAGACAAGTATCTTTGGTGCAAAGTCTTTTTATTTCCTAATGCTGGACCTGGCCCTTCTGCCACCATAACTAGGTTTAGATTTAACTACACCTAAGAATGTGGTTAAATTGACCCCAAATTACCTCTGAGTAGCTATTTAATTCAGACAGTGAGAACATGGGGTCTTGACATTCAGATAGACCATAGTATTCACTAATGTGTAGTTGAGGCTTTGTAGAAGAAATGTGGTTTCCAACCTTCTCTACCACCACTACCACTCACAAAATTATAGTTGGATGTTGTTGGCAGCAGAACTGGGTAAAGAGAAATGGGACTTTTTCTGTTCAACATGGTTGTCTTGGATGTTGATAGGAGATTGCTGATGCTCAGTGTGAGAAATTGGTTTGTTGACTGAGAGAGGTGAAACCCTACCCAGGCAGCAGCCACAATCCTTGTCAGGTGAAACACAAAAAGCCACTAAATTATCCTGTGCTTAACCCTCTTGTGGCTTGGCGCAAAAGAAGTCAGGCTTAACTTAGAAGCAATGTGTTAAGATTCTATGCAGCAACAAACAGTTATATAATGAAAATGTAACACAAAAAAAACCTACGCCACTTCACCTCTTCACAAAAATAAGTAAGTAAAACTTGAAAAATTATTTGACACCAAAATGACAGAAATCCAATCAGTGGAACCAGATTAATATATGTTAACGGTGTAAAGTGAACCTAAAAAATCAAAGCACCAACCACAGACAGTCACACAAGATCAGGACAAAGTCAAACGTTAAGGCTGACAGTGATGGAGTGAGGTTCAAATATGCAAAGTGGATTGTGCTTGGTCTCCGCTTACCTTCAGGCATAGAAAAAATTTAGAAGAAAAATGTCAGAGACTGTAAAGTTCAGTGGGGCAAGGCAGCCAGCAGTGTCTGAGGGGTGCTGCTGGACAAAGTCACAATGAAGTTTTCTATATTTAGACTTAGGCCCACATTACAACCCTGGCGGTCGGTGATAAAGTGGCGGTAATACCGCCAACAAGCTGGGGGTAAAAAAAAATGGAACTATGACCACGACGGAAACCGCCCACACCGACAGCCACTTTAACACACTGACTGCCATGGCGGTAGCAACAAGCACCGCAGCGGTAACCGCCAACAGCCAGGCGGAAGACAATGTACTGCCCACAGTATTACAAGAGGCCTATCCGCCATCTTTTCCAGGGCGGTACCAATGACATCAAAAGCATGGCGGAAGCAGAACACAGAAGGTACATGACTCACCTCTGAAGAATCAGGGAAGAACCACACCGCCATGGAGCCCGAACTGCAGGTGTACCCTATGCTGTTCTACCTCCTCCTACACAAGGAATACCAGTGCCGGCGAAAACGACCATGGTGAGTATTGCCGCCTAGCACATAGGGAAGGGGGGAGGAAAAAGAGAGTGACACATACACATGCAACACCCCCACCCGCACCCCCAACACCATACACACAAACCAATGCAACAACATTACACATCCACCCCGAAGACCTCAGAAATAAGGCAAGGACAAAAGGAAGTGATTGAATTGAGTGTAATAAGATAAAATACTAGAAATACATCCTCAAAAATCAAAACAGTATTTACATATATAGAAACGGAGGGACTCTGCCCAGTCCATAATGTCCGTGAGCCACAGGGCCACATCACATAGGCCAAGGCCTCACTTGATTCCTGCATCAACACGGAGAGAACACTGCAGGGGCATCAGGTCAAAAATACACAGGCACCTCAGGGGGACGGGGAACTGGGGGCACCTCAGCCTGAAGACGGTACAACACCACTTGTCCTGGAGGGGGCAACATGCCCTGTGCTTGGTCCTGGGGAGTGCAAAGCCACAGTCTCACTAGTGGGTGGTTTACCCACTGCTTGGTCCTGGGGAGTGCAAAGCCACAGTCTCTCAAGTGGGTGGTTTGCCCACTGCTTGGTCCTGGGGAGTGCAAAGCCACAGTCTCTCAAGTGGGTGGTTTGCCCACTGCTTGGTCCTGGGGAGTGCAAGGCCACAGTCTCTCAAGTGGATAGCTTCTCCACTGGTTCTGGAGGGGGCTTTGTGCCCAGTGTGCTTTATCCTGGCAAGGAGGGGGTGAGTGGATGGCTTCTTCCTCTGGTTCTGGAGGGGGCATTGTGCCCAGTGTGTTTCATCCTAGCAAGGAGGGGGTGAGTGGATGCCTTCTTCCAATGGTCCTGGAGGGGGCATTGTGCCCAGTGTGCTTCATCCTGGCAAGGAGGGGGTGAGTGGATGGCTTCTTCCACTGGTTCTGGAGGGGGCATTGTGCCCACTGTGCTTCATCCTGGCAAGGAGAGGGAGAGTGGATGCCTTCTTTCACTGGTTCTGGAGGGGGCTTTGTGCCCTGTGATGCAGATCTTGAGGACTTCAACGCCACAGTCTCTCACCTGGGTGTCAGACCCACACAATTTGCAGTGGTCAGGATGCATTACAGTCCATGGAGGCAGGATTACACACTGGCGACGGTTGCTCAGTGGTGGCAGTGCCAGTGCTGGTGTTGGTGCTGCCAGTGGTGGGGGGATGCTCCAGATCTTCCCCTGCAGCCTTGGGCGGCTGCCCACTGGGATGCTGCTGCTGGCGGCAGTGCTGGCAGCAGTGCAGGTGGCGGTGCAGGTGCAGGTGGCGGTGCTGGTGGCGGTGCTGGTGGCGGTGCTGGTGTCAGGGCTGCCAGTGGTGAGGGGAGGCTCCAGCCCTTCCCCTGCAGCCTCGGATGGCTGCACACTGGGGCTGCTGCTGCTGGCAGTGGTGCTGGCAGCAGTGCAGGTGGCAGTGCAGGTGGCAGTGCTGGTGGCAGTGCTGGTGGCAGTGCTGGTGTCGGCGCTGCCAGTGGTGGGGGGTGGCTCCATCCCTTCCCCTGAAGCCTCAGATGGCGGCCCACTGGGGCTGCTGCTGCTGGCAGCGGTGCTGGCAGCAGTGCAGGTGGCGGTGGTGGTGTCGTAGCTGCCAGTGGTGGGGGGAAGCTCCAGCCCTTCCCCTGCAACCTCGGATGGCTAAAGTGCCATAGTTGGTGGTAGGGGCTCAGTATCAGTCCCAGCACCAGGCCTCCTGTCCTTCCTACCTGCTGGGGCAGGCCCTTTGCCCTTGCACTTGCCATCTGGTGGTGCCTCCTTGCCCTTGCCCTTGTAAGCTGGTGGTGCCTCCTTGCCCTTGCCAGCTGGTGGTGCCTCCTTGCCCTTCCCCTTGTAAGCTGGTGGTGCCTCCTTGCCCTTGCCAGCTGGTGGTGCCTCCTTGCCCTTGGCAGCTGGTGGAGCATCCTTGCCCTTCCCCTTGGCAGCTGGTGCAGGCACACTGCCACTGCTGATGGGTGTTTCCTTGGAGCCTCTCACAGCTGCAGTAGCTGCCAACACTACTGTGGCTGTGGACTGGGTGGCTGAGGTGCTATCCTGGGTTCTGACCACCCTGGCCTGATGTGAAGGACAGGGGAGGGGTAGGGAAGAGGTCAACGGCAGAGAGGAAAAGCTTCTTAGGGACACTGGGGCGGGAGGAGGGTGAAGGTTTGGGAGTGGAGGAAGAAGGAGTAGTTGTTGGAGGTGTCTGTCTGCTGTGTTTGGGTGCAGGTGCATGGGCTGGATGCTGTTGTGAGGCGGATGGCTGTTGTGTGTCTGAGTGCTTGCGTTTGTGTACTTTGGGGGAGGGGGCGCAGACACAGTGGGAGAGGACACAGGGGACATGTTCACAGATATGGGGGTGGTGTCTGCCAGTGAGGGGCGTGTAGTGATAGGCGTGATGGTGATGGAGGCAGTGGCTGTGGATGTAGTGCATGCAGGTGTGAGTGGAGACGCTACTGGGAGGGAGGTGGATGAGGAGGAGGAGGGGCACACAGTGAAGGCAGTGGATTTTGGTATGTCTGCACCTGGATGGTGCCTGTGTTTGAATGAGCCACTCCTGTGTGTTGTCTTGGGTGCATGCTGGCCTGAATGTGTGCTTGGGGTAGGTTGGGGCTGAGGGGAATGGGACTGGGCAGAGGATGTTGGAGCAGGGAGGCTAGAAACAGGAACAATGGCTGCCATCAGGGAGGAAGCCAGAGCCTGGATTGATCTCTGTTGGGCCGCCATGGAAGAGTGAATGCTCTCCAGGAATGCATTTGTTTGTTGCAAATGGCCTGCCAGCCCCTGGATGGCTTCACTATGGTTGACTGCCCAACAGAGATGTATCTCAGGAGGTGAATAGCCTCCTCACTCAGGGCAGCAGGACTAACTGGGCAGGGCCTGAGGTGCCTGGGGCAAAGGAGATGCCCATCCTCCTGGGTGAGCGGGCACAGGAAACTCGCTGAGGTACTGCTGGGAGGGCGGTGCTGCTACAGGGGTGGTGGCTGTACCTGTAGTTGGGGTAGGCACAGTGCTGTCTGCCACCACTGGGGAGCTTCCATCGGAGGAGGTATCACTTTCCGAACTGTCCCCTCCTGTCTCAGCCGTGGTGCTCCCCTCGCCCTCCGTCCCACTCGTGCCCTCACCGTCGGTGGATTCAGCCTCTTGGGCCCTGTGGGATGAAGCTCCCTCTGTTGCCAGTGCCTCTGCTCCTCCACGAGATGATGCTAATGCAAATAAGGACAGTATGACAAAACAAAAAGGGGGGAAGAGACAGAGGATACACTTGGTCAATGGCAGCAACAACACCACCGTTGGCGTACATGACACACACACACAGACAGGGAACCTCCCTACGCACTAGGCAATGCACTACCAGTCACAATGCTAGTCACCCGACTATGGACACTAATACCTAACACCAATTGCAGAATACCTGAGACCCATAGAGCCCTGCCTAGTAGTGGATGCCCACTAGCTTGGTTGAGGTGGAGTTCATCAGCTCCTGCCCAACATGGGACCTACCCTGCAATGTCCGTCCTGTCCTAGGGGCACCAACAGGCCCACATCCCCCACTCGAAGGCCACTCCACCACGCACAAGTAGTATAATGTGATACTGTACCTACCCCCTTGTGGCTGCTGTGATGCCCTTAAGTGCCCATCCAGCTCCGGCAAGGCCACCGCCAGTATGCGGAACATCAGGGGGGTCAGGGTTCGACGGGCACCCCTTTCTCGTTGGGAGGCCATCCCCAGCTGGGCCTCCACTGTCTTCCTTGCCCAAAGTCTCAGGTCCTCCCACCGTTTGCGACAGTGGGTGCTCTGCCTGCCACAGACCCCGAGGGTCTGCACGTCCTTGGCGATGGCACGCCATTTACCCTTTTTCTCATGGGCACTGACCTGCAGAGAAATACACATAGAAAAAAGGTATCAGTCATACCGTCCGGCCTGTTACACTCATGGCCCAACATATCCCTCCCATCCCCTTACGCACATACATTGCCCACCAGACATGCAGCACCCTGCCCAGGACCCCTCAACCATCCCCCTTTACACGAGGCCCTCACATACAGCACTCCATGCATTCATGCCCCATGCATCGTGCTCACAGTGTACTCACCTGTTGGTCTGGAGGCCCATACAGCATTTTGTACTGGGGTAGGACCCCATCCACCAGTCTCTCCAACTCTGCAGCGGTGAAAGCAGGGGCCATTTCCCCAGTGACACAAGCCATGGTTGGTTCCAGACATAGGTCACAGCAGCACTTTCAGTGTAGGTCCTCCCCAGATGAAGGTCAGGTAGCAAGTGAGTGAACAGATAGAAAATGGCACTCAGGTCCGAGGCGGTGCGTACCGTCACCGCCGGCGTACATCACCCATTGGCTACTGTATCCCATAGGGCCCAATAACAACCAATGGGGAGTTGCACAGTGTACTCGACCACCTTCCGCAACGGAGCTCAACGTCAGCGGCATTACCTCATTTCCACATGTCCATCCACACAGGACAGGTGGACGCCATTTCTGGAGGGGGGCAGGCCATGGCACCTCACTGCGTCACAGCACACATAGGCACCATTTGGGCCTATACTACAATATACTGTTTTAGTCACAACATCCAATGCACTGTACATTTTGTCTGGTGCCTGCCAGTGCCCCGGAGGCGCTCCACGGAGTGCGCTTCTCCCCCGGGGCATGACAGGAGCGCTTGTGCTCCAAGTTTGTTGGGAAAGGAGTCTTCGGGTGCCCCGGGGGCACAGAAAGGCAGCGCAACTCCGCCGCTGGCAACCACACAGCCTGTGCCGCGGTGGTGATTTCTCTCGGGCAACAAGAGAATAAACGCCTTGTCGGGCGCACGCACCAGGAAGGAAAAAGCGCTTCCAAGAGCTAAGGAAATCACCAACAGAGCACTTTCCCAAGCGCTTAATCTTAGCAAAAAATAAGTGAAGCACCCCATGTGCTGTAGGGTGAAACGCAGGGGTCAGCGACCACAGCACCCTGCCTCTGGGGTGTCAAGTTTACAAGAAAAGGCCCACAGGTGGAGGGCCCAACAACAGGCCAGCTCAAGGAGTATGCAGCAAGTGGAAAGTTCTCTTCAGTGACCAAGCAGGTCACAGGTCAGCACAGCAGCAGTAGTCCATGGCGGTTCCTGGTGAGTTCTTCCAGCATTTCTGTGTCTAGTTCAAAGATGATTAAGAGTCTCCAAACTGTGGGGAAAATTGCCCTTTACTTATACGTAGTCCTTACAATGTTTTGCAAAGGTAGGGAGAGGAGGTTCCAGCCAGTTACAACTGGTTCTGGGAGTGCCCCCTCTCTTCTTCAGCACAGGCTCCAAACATCAGTGGGGGGTTAACGGCCCTGTTGTGTGAGGTAAGGGCACAGCCTTTACAATTGTATGTGTGCCCCACCTCTCCCTTCTCTCAGCCCAGGAAGACTATTCAGTATGCAGATGCACCTCTGTGACACCTCCACCCTCCCTGTGTACAGGCTGTCTGAAAAGTATGCACAAAGCCCCAACTGTCACTCTGCCTAGTCGTGGATTGGAGTCAAGCTGCAAAACACCAGAGTCCAAAGCACAGATAAATGCGCACTTTCTAGAAGTGGCATTTCTGTGATAGTAATAAAAAATATACCTACACCAGTAAGCAGCATTTATTATCACCATCACAACCATACCAAACATGCCTACGCTACCCTTTATAAATCAGACAATACCCCTTACACATAAGGCAGGGCATTTCTAATGTCTATTCCTATGAGAAGGCAGCACTCACAGCACTGAGACACTAAGTTAGGCTGTTTGTCACTACCAGGACAGGCCACGCAACCTGGCACATGTCCTGCTTTCTACAAACATGGAACCCTGCCCCTAGGGCTAGCTAGGGCGGACCATAGGGGTGACTTACATGTAGTAAAAGGTGAGTTCTGGGCCTGGCAAGTAAATTTAGATGGCAGGTCCCTGTGGCAGAAAACTGCACGCACAGGCCCTGCGCTAGCGGCCTGAGACAGGTTTGAAAGTCTACTTCAGTGTGTGGCGCAAGCAGCACTGCAGGCCCACTAGTAGTATTTAATTTACAGGCCCCGGGTATAGAGATACCACTGTACAAGAGACTTATAGCTATATTAAATATGCCAATTAGGTATAAGCCAATCATACCAACCTTAGAGGGGAGAGCACCTGCACTTTAGCACTGGTCGGCAGTGATAAAGTGCTCAGGGTCCTAGAGCCAACAGCGAGAGGTCAGAAAAACCAGGAGGAAGGAGGCAAAAGGACTGGGGATGACCCTGCGTAAGGAAAAAAGTCCAACAAACCATAAATGGATTTTTCCCCTGTTGATGTTCTCAACCTTAACAACTATTCTCAAATACAGCCCATGGCTTAACAGAAGATGGTGGGGATGTCACATTCGTTGTTGAAGCCTATGAAGCATATGGGACTGATATATTGTGCTCCGGGATCAACTTTCCTGAAATAGATGCAGCTACACATACATTTCATGCATACAGAATAGCAAACGTACCACAACAGTACCCTTACCAATACTTAGAGATACCTCTCTTTTATCAAGAACATCAAAACCTGTTCAACTGCACCCTTCCACATGTCATACTACTTGTGAGATTAGGTCCTTTAAGCAATGATGAACCAACGTGGCCACACTTAGCACATACACACCACAATCCAAAATATGCATGCTATGCAAGTAGCTGATGTATGCACACCTTATATAGAGCTAGTAGCAATATACAGATGAGCAATACAATTTGCGATGCAGACTTTGAACACCGCCCCGGCGAGGCCTGCTCCAGCTGCTCATCATTCGGCTGTTCTGGGAATTAATCCACAAACAGTCCACTCCATAATGGGAAAAGCACCCACAGAGCATGACAAGATTCTGTTCTGGATTGCACAAGAAACAAATCAGTGTTTCCCCATTTGGGACCCCAAGGCAAACATAGAGTTCTCACCATGTGCTTACCATTTGGCTTGGTTGCCTCAATTGATGCTTGGTTCCCTCAATTGAGGACACTTGGGGTTCAGTCTTTGCCGCAATCTACACTACCACACATGATACCCTGACAATTGCCAACTTGGCAGAAGTGTTAAAACAAATTCAAAATGAACATGGGGCCACCCCGGCCCTGGATTTGGGGATGACACTAATGTGCAATTTTGATACAGTGTCCTCAATTATTTTAGGTCATCTTAAAGGAGAAGCAGCAGCGTTGGCTATTTACCAACGGCTCTGAGAGGTTCCTCAACAGGAACAGGAGTGCAAGCTTCCAACGATTAGTTCTGATACCTATACTAATATAGGAATGGATAGTCTGGGGGCCAGACCAACTAAACCACAGATACAAAGTACCACCCCTAAGCAAGGTAATAAACAAGCATTAAAGGGTTCTAAAAACTGGGATAAACAAAAACAAAATCAAGACAGAAAAAGTCAGAGGACAATCTCCACAAATGGAGACCTCTGAAAGAAGATCAAATCTCCCAATTACAGAAACTTTAAAACCTCCTGATAGATACCAATATACTGATAAACATCCCTCTCAGTCCTTTCAGGACACACCAGACAAACGGAGTGAGAGAGTGGGATGTCTGAAACATGAAGTGACTACACAAAGTTGAAGGATTTACAATATTCCTCAGAAGTGTATGTTAAAAAAGAGGAAAAATCCCTTCAGCAAAAAAAACAATTTAAAAATAAAAAGTGGCTGCAATTTAAAACAAAAATGCCAGCCATGCTGAGAACACTCTTGAAGAACAGGACTTAGTAGCTAGATAGCCTCGGGATTTCTCAAGGCAGTAAAGCTAAGAACATGGCTTGCCATGGAAGTTGAGAGAATAATACACTGCCAGATGTGACCATCACCATGTGTGAGATAGGAATAACAGGAAACACCTGTGATTTACTAGAGATAATAGACGGTCCTTGTTGGATCCCAGTCAGTATCTGTATCCAGGCTGTTAACATACTGTTTATGGGGAAACATATTTTTAAAAAGGGGTTACGAGGTCCAACGCATGCATTACAAGTCCCAATTATATGTTAATGTGTAGTGCTGGCAGGTGATTAGAGCTAATAATAACAGGCATGAGATAACTTGACCCTAGGGTAGGTCGCTTCCCCCGACGCTGCAGCTCCTCCTGCCCAGGCTCCTGCCACCTCCCAGCAAAACCAGCAAAACGGTAAGTACTCCCCCCGCCCAGCCCCTCGCCCAACCCCTCGTTACTCACCTCTGTTTTCTGAACTTCTGTCTTCTGCTCTTTCCTCGTGCTCTGCTCTTCCTCTGTGTTCTTCTTTTCTCTTCTTCCTCACCGCATTTTCTTCCTGCTCTGCTCTTCCTCTGTGTTCTTCTCTTCTCTTCTTCCTCACCGCATTTTCTTCCTGCTCTGCTCTTCCTCTGTGTTCTTCTCCTCCTCTGCACCCCATTCTGCGTGTTCTTTTCTTCTTCTGTGTTCTTCTCCTCCTCTGCACCCCATCCTGCGTGTTCTTTTCTTCTTCTGTGTTCTTCTGTGTTCTTCTCCTCCTCTTCACCCCATCCTGCATGTTCTTTTCTTCTTCTGTGTTCTTCTGTGTTCTTCTCTTCTTCTGTGGTCTTCTCTTCTTCTGTACTCTTCTCTCCTCTTCTTCTGAGGTCTTCTTTTCTTCTTCTGTACTCTTCTCTCCTCTTCTTCTGTGGTCTTCTCTTCTTCTTCTGTACTCTTCTCTCCTCTTCTTCTGTGGTCTTCTCTTCTTCTTCTGTACTCTTCTCTCCTCTTCTTCTGAGTTCTTCTCTTCTCTTCTTCTATTCCTCTCTTCTTCTGACTCCTCTCCTCCTCTGTAATCCATCTCCTCCCTTCCCTATCTTCTTTCCCCTCCCCTCTATCTGACCCCCCGCCCTCTGCTTTCCCGCCGCCACCACCCACTCCTCCCCGCCCCCCTGCTCTCATTCGTCGCCCCCCTCCCGCCTCCCGCCCCCAGCTGACCCCTCCGCCCCCCTCCTCCCTCTTATGGCGGCCGCTGCGCGGCAGAGACAGCGACCCTTGACCCTAGGGTAGGTTGCTTCCCCCGCCGCTGCAGCTCCTCCTGCCCAGGCTCCTGCCACCTCCCAGCAAAACCGTAAGCACCACCCCCGCCCAGCCCCTCGCCCAACCCCTCGTTACTCACCTCTGTTTTCTGAACTTCTGTCTTCTGCTCTCTCCTCCAACTTTTCTTCGCACCTCTGCTGTCCTCTCTCTGTCCATTTCCCTTCGCTTCCTGCTCCTCCCTCTGGTAGCCATCTTCCTCCGTTTTTCTGCTCCTCTTCTGCAGCCCACTTGCTGCGTGTTCTGCTCTTCTCCTGTGTCCTTCTCTTCCTCCTCACCGCACTTTCCTCGTGTTCTGCTCTTCCTCTGTGTCCCGCTCCTCTTCCTCACCGCATTTTCTTCCTGCTCTGCTCTTCCTCTGTGTTCTTCTCTTCTCTTCTTCCTCACTGCATTTTCCTCGTGCTCTGCTCTTCCTCTGTGTTCTTCTTTTCTCTTCTTCCTCACCGCATTTTCTTCCTGCTCTGCTCTTCCTCTGTGTTCTTCTCTTCTCTTCTTCCTCACTACATTTTCTTCCTGCTCTGCTCTTCCTCTGTGTTCTTCTCCTCCTCTGCACCCCATCCTGTGTGTTCTTTTCTTCTTCTGTGTTCTTCTCCTCCTCTGCACCCCATCCTGCGTGTTCTTTTCTTCTTCTGTGTTCTTCTGTGTTCTTCTCCTCCTCTGCACCCCATCCTGCGTGTTCTTTTCTTCTTCTGTGTTCTTCTCTTCTTCTGTGGTCTTCTCTTCTTCTGTACTCTTCTCTCCTCTTCTTCTGTGGTCTTCTCTTCTTCTTCTGTACTCTTCTCTCCTCTTCTTCTGTGGTCTTCTCTTCTTCTTCTGTACTCTTCTCTCCTCTTCTTCTGTGGCCTTCTCTTCTTCTTCTGTACTCTTCTCTCCTCTTCTTCTGGGTTCTTCTCTTCTCTTCTTCTATTTCTCTCTTCTTTTCTTCTGACTCCTCTCCTCCTCTGTAATCCATCTCCTCCCTTCCCTATCTTCTTTCCCCTCCCCTCTATCTGACCCCCCGCCCTCTGCTTTCCCACCGCCACCACACGCTCGGCCCCATCCCCCCGCTCCCATTCATCGCCCCACCTCCCGCCTCCTGCCCCCAGCTAACCCCTCCTCCCCCCCTCCTCCCTCTTATGGCGGCCACTGCGCGGCAAGCCCGTCTGCGCCCGTCCGCACCTGGACCGCGCCCAGCGCCACGACCCCGTATCCTTCAGCCACTCATCCGTAATATACTGGACCGACCATAGATGTGTCCACTTCACCTTCAGAGGCAAGACTCTCCACCTGCGCACACAACCCATCCCACGCAGACATTGGAACAAAATCCCCACGGAACAGCTACTCTCCACTCTCAGCGACAACCAACCCACCTTCTCCACTGACCCCAACAACGCAGCCCTCAGCCTCACTCATTGGATCACCAACTGCGCGGACAACCTTGCACCCCTCAGACGCCTCCCATGACAGACCAACACCAGGAAACCTAAATGGTTCACAGACACCCTCAAGGAATCCCAAAAAAACCTCCGTACCCTCGAGAAAGCCTGGTGGCAAAGACCACACCGTAGAAAACATGTCTGCCCTCAAAAACGCCACCCGCGAATACCATCAGCTGATCCGGCCACCAAAAGAACTTCTTTCACAGACAGACTGGACAAGAACACTCACAACAGCAAAGAACTCTTCAACATCGTCAAAGAGCTCTCCAATCCTAACGCCAACTCCAACACCATCACGCCCTCACAAGATCTCTGCAACTCCCTCGCTACCTTCTTCCATCGAAAGATCACCGACCTACACGACAGCTTCGGTCACCAGACTCAGCCAACCACCACAGAACCTACAACCCCAGCCATCACCCTCAATGCCTGGACTCACATCAGCGCGGAGGAGACCAAAGCTACCATGAACACCATCCACTCTGGTGCCCCCTCGGACCCCTGCCCCCACTTCATCTTCAACAAAGCCGACGACATCATCGCCCCTCATCTCCAGACCATCATCAACAGCTCGTTTGCTTCTGCCACCTTCCCCGAGAGCTGGAACACGCAGAAGTCAACGCCCTCCTGAAGAAACCTACGGCGGACCCCAGCGACCTGACGAACTTCCGCCCTATCTCGCTCCTCCCCTTCCCTGCCAAAGTCATCGAGAACACCGTCAACAAGCAACTGACCAATTTCCTTGAAGACAACAACCTACTCGACCCCTCCCAGTCCGGATTCCGAGCCAACCACAGCACAGAAACCGCCCTCATCGCAGTCACAGATGACATCAGAACTCTGATGGACAACGGAGAAACAGTCGCCCTCATCCTCCTCGACCTCTCGGCTGCCTTCGACACCGTCTGCCACCGAACCCTAATATCCCGCCTCCGCTCCTCCGATATCCAAGGACAGGCCCTGGACTGGATCACCTCTTTCCTCTCTAACCGCTCCCAAAGAGTCTACCTCCCTCCGTTCCGCTCAGACCCCACCGAGATCATCTGCGGCGTCCCACAAAGCCCCTCGCTCAGCCCGACTCACTTCAATGTCTACATGAGCCCCCTCGCCGACATCGTACGCAAACACAACATCAACATCACCTCCTACGCCGACGACACTCAGCTGATACTTTCCCTCACCAAGGACCCCACCAGCGCCAAGACCAACCTGCAAAATGGAATGAAAGACGTCGCAGAATTGACGAAACTCAGCCATCTGAAACTGAACTCAGACAAAACGGAAGTCCTCATCCTCGGAAACACCCCGTCTGCCTGGGACAACTCTTGGTGGCCTACGGCCCTTGGCACCGCACCAACCCCCTCAGACCACGCACGCAACCTCGGATTCATCCTGGACCCACTTCTCACCATGACCAAACAAGTCAACGCCGTTTCATCTTCCTGCTTCCTCACTCTCCGCATGCTCCGAAAGATCTTCCGCTGGATCCCCGCCGACACCAGAAAAATTGTGACCCACGCCCTCATCACAAGCCGCATGGACTACGGAAACACCCTACACGCAGGAACCACCACAAAACTCCAAAAACGTCTTCAGCGAATACAAAACGCCTCCGCCCGCCTCATCCTCGACATACCCTGCAACAGCCACATCTCCGCCCACCTGAGACACCTGCACTGGCTTCCCGTCAACAAAAGGATCACCTTCCGGCTCCTCACCCACGCACACAAAGCCCTCCACAACAAGGGACCCGAATACCTCAACCGTCGCCTCAGTTTCTTCACACCCACGCGTCAACTTCGATCCGCCAACCTCGCACTCGCCGCCGTCCCTTGCATCCACCGCACTACGGCAGGTGGGAAATCCTTCTCCTACCTGGCGGCCAAGACATGGAACTCCCTCCCCGCCAACCTCAGGACCACCCAGGACCACCTCGCATTCCGGAGGCAGCTCAAAACCTGGCTCTTCGAGCAGCAGTAACCCCCCTCCCCTAGTGCCTTAAAACCCTCACGGGTGAGTAGCGCGCTTTATAAATGTTTTTTGATTTGATTTGATTTGATTTGATTTGATTAAGGTCACTAAAGCCTCCAGCCCATGGTCAAGATATAAAGAAGTGAGTCAAGTGAAAAAAAAAATAAGAGGAGAGATCCCAAGCAACAGTGGAGGTTAGCAGAACATGCTTATTGGGAGATAAGTGAAGCTAAACAAGACAAGACTAAGGGGGTCATTCTGATCCTGGCAGTCCGAGACCGCCAGGGCCATAATGACTGCAAGCACCGCCAACAGGCTGGCAGTGCTTTTTTTCCCATTCCGATCGTGGCGGTAAAGCCGCGGTCGGACCCCCGGGGCCGGTGGTTTTCCGCCATTTCTGCACCTGCAGCTATAATCCGCCAAGCCAGCGCTGCTTGCAGCGCTACCCTGGGGATTATGACCCCCTTACCGCCAGCCTGTTTCTGGTGGTTTTCACCGCCAGGAAGAGGCTGGCGGTAAGGGGTGTCTTGGGGCCCCTGGGGGCCCCTGCAGTGCCCATGCCACTGGCATGGGCATTGCAGGGGCCCCCTAACAGGGCCCCGGCCAGCTTTTCACTGTGTTGCGGCCTCATTCCCGCCGGCCCAGTGGGAATGTTGGAATGGGGTCCGCCTAAATGCGAATCACCCCCTAAATACCTCATTAACAAGAAACAATGTAAATTATGCTCATATTTAGTCCATATGGCTCATTTTGGCATCCAGGGTAGGTCAATTGAGGCAATGATTCATAACATGGTGAAAGTCATCCAGACAAAAGTAAAGAAAAATGCATGCAGCAAATAGGCATTAAGGGCCAGATGTAGCAAACGGTTTGCGAGTCGCAAACGGCGAAAATCGCTGTTTGCGAGTCGCAAACCTGAGTTTGGGACCGACTCGCAAAATGCATTTCAGAGTCGCAAATAGGAAGGGGTGTTCCCTTCCTATTTGCGAGTCGGAGTGGTATGCAACTCCATTTGCGACCGCGTACGCGGTCGCAAATGGAGTCGCAGTTACCATCCACTTGAAGTGGATGGTAACCCTCTCGCAAACGGGAAGGGGTCCCCATGGGACCCCTTCACCTTTGTGACTGGACCCCAATTTATTTTTTCAGGGCAGGTAGTGGTTCCTTTAAGGAAAACGGGCTACACTTGAAAAAAAAAAAAATGCTTTATTTAAAAGCAGTCACGGACATGGAGGTCTGCTGACTACAGCAGGCCTCCATATCCGTGAGTGCCCATAGTCGCTAAGGGGCCGCAATTTGCGACCCACCTCATTAATATTAATGAGGTGGATCTTTGCCACCCCATAGCGACTCGCAGACGGTGTCTGAGACACCGTTCTGCATTGCAAATTGCGAGTTGCAATTTGCGAGTCGCTCGGACTCACAAATTGCAAGTCGCAATTTGCAAAGTTGCTACATCTGGCCCTTAGTAAGGAATGATGAATGCTAGTTCAGACTTAGATTTGTGTACAGATTAGCAGCTAATTTAGTTCCTGACAGGATTGGCATATAGTCGACACCCTATCATGCTGGCTGGCTACACCTAGTCAAAATGCATCTGAAAGATATGTCCTTTTGTGAAGTAAAAATGATTAGTATAGGATTCTTGCAATATGCTAATCTCAAATGGCCGTATCTACATTCTTTGTTAGAAAGGCATAGCCCAAAAAGTGTAGGTAAGTGAGCAAACAGAGAAGGGACCATGAGCAGCCCTCCGTCCCCCAGGTACCAAGGTCATGTTAGGTAGGCAGTGTCACCAGTTGAACTGCTGAAAAAGTAAAGCAATAAAGGTTGGATCACGGTAGGACATTCGTGATAGTTAAACCATTGCATGGATAAACAATACTAAACAATGTAAGCAGCCACTGTCAGGCGGGTGCAACTACAAAGGGTAAGTTGCCATGAGGATGGAGAGTGAAGTTGTCTGGTCTATATACATAGTTAATGAGGTCTTCGGGCAAGGACCAACTCTGGAGGGTGCAATTTTGAAAACAAGATGGACATATTAAGGATTGAAAGAGTACTTAAAATCGCCCATTACAGGCCTAGAAAGTTATGGATACTTAGAATGTCCATAGAGGGTCTATGAAAAGCATTGTAAAACAGATGATCCTGTTACTTTATCCAGGGTTAATCCCCTGCAGAGTGATTGCTAAAGTGTAAGCAGTGTGGTACACAAATGCCATTTTTGAGCCATTTTGGGGTCCGTTATTACTATCAATGGCATGGGCAGGCGACTGAGGTGGAACTATAATAGAAGCCGCCATTTTGGAGTGTATACTATGGTGGAATCTGACCCACTAAAGGGAATATAACTTATTTGTCTACAACTGTATATGTTATACTTATACCACCACCACCTTAAGAAATGATTGTGGTGAAGCCCAATGTCATGTATGTGTTACGGACACATATCCCCATTTGGCGGTTACAGGAGACCGCAGTCTTTTATGTATTGTTAGACTTTTTATCCTTGGCTGGTCTCCCTTAACTTTTTGCCTCTGTTTCCCAGTTTGTTGATATGTGCTGGACTCTGTTTTTGCTGTCTTTGTTACTCTGGGCACTTTACCACTGCTAACCAGTGCTAAAGTTCAAGGAATCCTATACAAAATGTGTATGTGATTGGTTCATCCATGATTGGCATATTTGATTTACTAGTAAGACACTAGTACAGTGCACTAGAGGTGCCCAGGGCCTGTAAATCAAATGCTACTAGTGGGCCTGCAGCACTGGTTGTGCCACCCACATTAGTAGCCCTGTAATTATGTCTCAGACCTGCCACTGTGTGTGCAGTTTTAAACTGTAAAATTCGACTTGGCAAGTGCACCCACTTGCTAGGCCTAAACCTTCCCTTTTCATACATGTAAGGCACCCCTAAGGTAGGCCCTAGGTAGCCCCAAGGGCAGGGTGCAGTACATGGTAAGGTAGGACATGTAATCATGTGTTTTATATGTCCTGACAGTGAAATATTGCTAAATTCGTTTTTCACTGTTGCAAGGCCTATCCCTCTCATAGGTTAACATGGGGGCTACCTTTAAATATGATTAAAGTGTAGATTCCTTTTGGGAGCGGATAGACATGTGGAGTTTGGGGTCTCTGAGCTCACAATTTAAAAATACATCTTTTAGAAAACTTGATTTTAAGATTGTGTGTTTGAAAATGCCACTTTCAGAAAGTGAACATTTTCTTGCTTAAACCATTTCTGTGACTCTGTCTGTTTGTGGATTCCCTGTCTGGGTCAGTTTGACAGTTGGGCTGGTTGCACCTCACACTAGACAGTGACACAAAAGGGGCTGGGGTGTAGTCTGCATTTCCTGATGAGCCATCTGTGCTAGGAGGGAGGGGAGGAGTGGTCACTTATACCTGAAAGGGCTGTGCCTGTCCTCACACAATGCAGTCTTCGACCCCCGGTTGAGTGTCTGGGGCCTGGCCTGGGCAAGGCAGGATTTCACATTCAAAAGAGACTTTACTTTGAAGTAAGCCTACTTCAAAGGGCAAAATGGGTATAAGAAGGGCACCCAAAACCACAGACCTTACAACACTTCTGGAAACAAGAGGAACCTCTGCCTGGAATAGAGCTGAAGAGCTGAGGAAGAAGAGCTGCCCTGCCTGTGCTTTTTAGAGCTATCCTGCAGTTGCCTATAGAGAGACTCTTACTACCAAGTGGTGCCCATCCAGTTCCTGGGGCCCTGACAAGGGAAGCTGGCAGACCAAGAGTAAGAAATCCACGCACAGACCGCCGTGCGGAGAAAGGATCAACGCAACTCTGATCTGCGGGTAAAAAATCGACACACTGGCGGCTTCGAGGCTGAAAATTGACGCTCGCCTGCACAGCAACTGGAAGATCGACGCCCACGGCTGGAGAAACTACGTGCAGCATCACTGATGGAGGCTGGTGAGACCGCAACCCACGCTGTGTGGTTCTTGGACCATTGTGCGGCTGAATTTCTGATGGAAACACCGCTGGGCATGTAAAAACGACGCAAGGCCTGCCCGGACCCGAGAGTCCAGCGGAGAGAAGAAACGATGCACGCCGACCCGATTAAAGGAGAAACAACGCAAGGTCTCACTCGTGAGTGAAATCGACGCATCACAAGCCCTTTTGACACACACTCGCCCGTGCAGGGTTATTTTTGACGCACCC
Source organism: Pleurodeles waltl (assembly GCF_031143425.1). Classification (NCBI taxonomy): domain Eukaryota; kingdom Metazoa; phylum Chordata; class Amphibia; order Caudata; family Salamandridae; genus Pleurodeles; species Pleurodeles waltl. Next base: position 1,656,922,089 of record NC_090444.1, on the reverse strand, counting down.
AAGGTACATTTTCATGCTAACAGCGTTAGCATTGTGTTTAAAACTACATGAAGACACTTTTTTTTTTTAAATTGATAACTTGACTTGTGTATTGTGGATTTTTGTCGTTTGGGTCTTATTTTGTTTAGATACATATTTTCTAATTTTCTAAACCTGTGTAGTGTCATTTTGTAATGTTTTCATTAAGTTACTGTGTGTGTTGGTACAAATACTTTACACCTAGCACTCTGAAGTTAATCCTTCTGCTGGTGCCAAGCTACCAAGGGGGTGAGCGGGGGTTAGCTGAGGGTGATTCTCTTTTACCCTGACTAGAGTGAGGATCCTTGCTTGGACAGGGGGTAACCTGACTGCCAACCAAAGACCCCATTTCTAACAGGTATCTACTATGCATGATTATAAACTAAGAAGGCGGGAGGAAGAAGCAAGTGTGTTGTAAGCTTTAACGTTTCATCTCTAATCACAGTGTTGATAGCAAATCAAGCGGTCCCCTTATCTTGTCCAGGGTTAATCCCTTGATGAGCGTCCCCCAGAGTGTGACCGTCATGGTACACTGACTCAATTTTTAAGGTCTAGGAGTCCTTTTTCAGTTTCAATGACATAGGAAAGGCCCAAGGCGGAATCATAATGGAGGCTGCCATCTTGAAGTCTATTCTATAGTGGAGTCTAAACCAATAAGGGAATTTACTTATTTGGCCGCAAGTACAGGAAGTCAGGTCACTCACTATATATGTTACGCTTATATCACCACTATATATTGTCTGCTGCAGTCTAATTAACAGGCCCTGGGTACATTTAGTACCACTTTTCTAGGGACTTAGAAGTAAATGTGTCACTTGGATGCAGTCCAATTTTACCTTTTTTAGGGAGTGAGCACAGGCACTTTAGCACTGGTTAGCAGTGGTAAAGTGCACAGAGTCATAAGGCCAACACAAATGAATTCTGCAAAATAGGATGGGAAAAGGCAAAAAGTTTGTGGGTGACCTTTCAGAGAGGGCCAAGTCCAACACTCAGTACATCTGTTTGATATATAGATAGCTAGATAGATGGGTAGACAGACAGACAGACAGATAGCTAGATAGATAGATAGATAGATAGATAGATAGACAGACAGACAGACAGATAGATAGATAGATAGATAGATAGATAGATAGATAGATAGATAGATAGATAGATAGATAGATAGATAGATAGATAGATAGATAGATAGATAGATAGATAGATAGATAGATAGATAGATAGATAGATAGATAGATAGATAGATGGATAGATAGATAGATGTGGAAACAAAAACAGTGTTGTGAGATTCCATGAGCATGGAATACAAACACAGTGCACAATCAGGTGATCGCATGTCATTTCCCCACACCTTTCCATTTGGCTTAACATGTGCACTGACTCCAGCTAATATTGCTCAGGAAGACTGTCATGGTGTGCTCATATTGTTGAGTTTTATGTGACACTGTAGTGATTTTGGCATGAATGATATTTCTCAGAATTTGGCTTTTGTGCGCTTTATTGTGTTTTTCTGTACTAATCAGCTCCTGATAAGATCTACTTTGATTTAGGCAGAGGTAAGTAAACTGTTGGCTCCGGGGTATACCTAGCTAATCTGGTTAGATATTATGGTAAATAAGTACGCTAAGTTCACCTAAGGGCTGCCAGGTTGGTTTGCATTGCGAGGTCAGACTTCAGTTAATAAATACATTATGCAAGTGTTTGTATCTCTAACATCTAGTTTCTTTTTACTCGTATGCTGCCACTGTCTCTCCTGTCGCAGGGTTCCTGATGTTTCCTTCCACCATGAGGTTACTGGTTTAAAGAGTAAGTCCATGACGGGCTACAACAGGTAAGCACTGAAACCGCGATGCTAAGTTATGAGTAACCAATCAGTAAAATAGTCTGGTATGGTTTTGATCTAGCTAATAAAGTGCCTCTAATAGCCACTAGACCCTTTCTAGCCTTTTGTAGGAGGTCAGGCAACTGGTTTGGAACCTGGCACAGTGTTGTGCAAGATTCTGACTCTTCTCCCTCAGTCCTCGAGGAGGCTGGTAGCCCAGGCTTTGATTCTTTCTCACCTCTACTACAGCAATTTTCTAGGGGTCCTCAAGGCAGTCATTCGAAATTACAAGTCATGCAGAATGCGGCTGCGTGCACACTGTAGGGGATCCCTAGATATGATTCAGTCAGATAAAGACTTGTGAATCTCCACTGGCTTTTGATTGCCCACATAATTGAATTCAGAGCATTGTGCATCACACATAGAGCCCTACAAGTGTGGGGTCCTCCCATTCTATGCTAGTTTGTCATCCCCCCATCCCCAAAAGGCTAGGTCCACCAACTCCCACCTTTCCACTGTCCCCACCATCAAAAGAGCCATAAGTGGAGGACGGTCTTTCTGCCTCAATGTGGCCAAACTTTGAAATTCCCTCCCCCTGACCATCAGATCCGTGGACAACAAGATGTGCTTTCAAACACAATTTAAGACCTGTCTTTGGCTTTTTAAGCTCTGATCCTCCAGGTGGTTCCTTTGGCTTAGTGGAAAACTTTTTCTCAACTAGGGATGGGTTGCTTATGGGTCACCATGTGTTCTTTAAATCCCACAGCATAGGGTAGTGCAGCATAGTATCTATTGTTTGTCCAATCACATAAAAAAATCTGTATTTGGAAACAGTCCAAACAGGAGAGAGAGAAAGAGAGAGAGAGAGAGAGAGAGAGAGGGAGGAGAGTGTAGGCTGTTCTGCTCACCAAGCCTTGAATATGTGATTTCCTGAACTGGCCATCATCACCTTATCTCCTGTCTCCTAAAGTGCCCGGTGCTCCTAGTCATCATCCTGCCATTGTCAAAAGATAAGTGCCCAAACAACATTTGTAATCAACTCTAGGGCTGCCATCCAACCTTAAATGAAGGGTTGGACATGGGGTGGAGAGCATTGTTACACAAGGACTATAAAGGAATGTGGCCATTCATCAGCAGTTCTTGGTGTTACTGAATATGACCACCAATGACAAAAAGCATGAATTTGAGGACACCGGACACACTATAACAGGGTTAACTGTGGCTATGATGTCAGGAGAAGGGAACACAAGGGAGACAGTTCCTATTGTGTATTACAGGACAGATGTGGAACAAGGTACATAGCAGACTGGAGAGTGTCTAGTTTACACAAATTCACTGCCCTCACCATCCAAAAGTGGTCTTCTGAATGACACTTCAAGTCATAATGACTTGGCACCTTCCCAATCACAGGATCATAAGAGATCAGACCATTTTGACTTCATAGTAATATTAAGAGAGGTGCGTAAATAAGTTCCATTGCGCTACGGTACAAGTGGTATACACAAAGGGAAACAGTGGTGTTGTAAACAAGACAAGAGCTTTATCTGGACAGAAGAGACAAGGATGCCAAGAACTGGGAAGGAAAAAGGAAACCACATGAGGTAGAGCACACATGAGACAGGGAAAATTTGTGACCGGAATGACAAGAGATACAAATATGAAGGTAGTGAGAGCATGAGGTGGGGGCAGATGAGATATTGGTGTCATGGAATGGAAGCAGTACAACAGAGGACATGAATCATTTCATTGCAGGATGTGTGGAAGGGGCGGAGGAGAAATGGAGCACTTGAGACAGAGATAGATGGGGAACATATAGGATGAAGTCATTGGAAACAGGGAGCATTTGAGATCAGGGCACAGGAGAGTGGAAGGACATAAGACATGGGCATGATGTAGAGAGGATATGAAATAGGGCAGTTGAGATAGGCAGAACATGAGAGGGGGGCTAGTAGAGAAAAAGTACATGCAGTAGGTGCACAGGAGAGAGGGAGGACAGGAATGGTAGGCTATGGATTGTGGTAGGGGAGAAAGGAAGGACATGAGTTGGAGGAAAGGGTTGCTTAAATGGGGTAGGCAGACTGAAAAGACATGGAGCAGTGAGAGCAGACATGTGAATATGATCGGAGAGCATGATTGATGGGACAGAGAGTTAGGGAGTATTTAGGTAGGTAGTGGAGACAGGGGAAGAGTTCAAATTTTGTTGTTGTACCAACCTCACCATAGTTATGTTGTTCATAAAAGGCATAGGCCAGGAAACATTTGATGGAGGATCATGGACAACAAGTAGCACATGAGAGTGGGTTAAATATCTGATCCTGGTCTACTGTGAGGTAATGCACCCTAAATTATCATGAACTTCCACACTGCACGCTTGTTCCCATCCGGAAATTCTTTTAGACTTTTACTGCATTGTGCCACACCTGTTAGGGCATGCCACATGGCGTTCTTCTCTGCAGCACTGGAGACAGACTGAGTAGTCTGTCACACTGATGTAAGTTTAGTATAATGTCTTCCTCAGTGCAATTATGTGTCTTACGGAAAGCACCCCACTGTAAATGTATGCGGGTACGAATATGTTTGCAAATCCAAATGTATGCATGTCTACTGGAATTTGCCAATGAAACTAACCTTTGGTATGATGTCAACACATTCCTAAAACGGCAGTCACAATCGAAGTGTGTGGATTCCTAAATTAACGCATATTTAAATGTGTGCACCCCCGTTCATTCTGCCAGCCGTGCCTTTAATCTCACACAATATTAGGAGTTATGTTGAATTATATACTTAGATGCTAACAGACTGAACAACCGCCAAATGGTTACTATCTTGGCTGTGTCCTCTTTACATATAATTTTCCGTGGCTCATTTGGTATCCAATTATCCGCTCAATATTGCTGACGATGTTTACCTGACATTTTAGCGCACATAATGCTTACATAAACTTTTTTGTTGAACTTAAAATGATGACAAATAGTTTTGCTGACAAAAATAGATTAAAGAACAGATCATATGGATTTGTACTACAGCCGTCTTCCCTAAAGACTTATACAATATCGGAAATCTTAATGGCAGCCGAAGTTATCCGAGTTATTTTGGCTCTCGCTTTTATAATAGAAAATATAATTCCTTTTGGCCCAATAAAGCTGTAAATATTGCATTGGTTATAAATGAGTAACATTTAACAAGTCTATCAAAATTCTTTGTGGTTCTAGTAAATATTTGAGGAACATTTCTCAAATGTTTATTAAAGATAAAAGACTCTTAAATCAAAACAGTGCATGATACAACATTGCCTTTTATTTTGCAGCCTCTATCACGGTAGAAACGAGTATCCAAAACTCACCCAAAATGTGCGATAAGCTTCATATTTGATTTTCAGTAGTTGATTCTTGCAACCATACCTTTTCATAACCAACTTTTATTTGCATGCCAGTCCCAGCTTCTTTTATACTTTGATGGAAATTGTGATAAAAAGCTGATGGGAGGTTGCATGAAGTTTGAATGGTCTTTGGGGATTGGTGTATTCCCACTCATAAAAATACATTTAGATTAGGTCAGTCAAGTATGTTGATTTTAGTCGTAAAGCTTAAAGTGATAAGGTTGAAAGACAATAGGGAAATAGTTTGGCCAGAGAAGATTTTCACAATCAATTGCACACAGCTAGAAACGTATTTCATATGGTCTGGAAAGACAGGCTACCATAGGTTTGCATATTTCGTTGGTCACATAAACTGGATCACCATCTTGGAGCATCCACCATGAATGGATATGACAGATCACAAAAACATTAATGTTTTCAATATGATAATAATTATCCATGTAGATTAAACCTCCAAGAAGACCAAAGCTGTTTATGTTTTAAATGCACAATGATTTCATGGACATTGTTCTTGAATGCTGGCATGTGGAATAATTGTCAGTGTTCAAGTTAAACGCATTAAAGGGTGTTAGTGGCTAGTGTTCAACACAAATTTAAGCTTTTTTATTTAAACTCGTTTTGAAAGTGATCTATGCTCTGGCATGGAACTCTCTTAAAAGAAGTGTAAGTTTAATTGGGGGAAAGAATAGTAGAAGGTCTAGTATTTGTTTCCCACACTTACGTTAATGAGGATTCAGCATGTTCAACACCCAAAAGTGCATTTCCTGCAAATTACTTTCTACTGTGAAAAATTGACCTGTGATATATTTTGAGGTTGGGCCTAGCTTCAAGACATGCTGTATTCACTTTGTGGACTTAGACCCTGCCCACTGCTTTTCATTGGTTTGTTTAAGTGCCCTTTAAAAATCCTTGGGCATTTGTTCCCATTTGTTCCCATTTGTCCCACCTTTTCGTTGTTTGTCCCTCCCTTGGAGCACACCCCCAGGACTTGTAGCCTTCCACTTGTGTGCATTTAGGCTAGTGCTCTGCACAACTTTTTTTGTTTAGTTTCTGGAGGCGGCATGGGAAGGCTCTCTGGTTGCACAGCTGCTCCCTCTGCCTTTTGATCTCAAGCAGAGAGCGATTGAAAACAAGAATGTAAATCTTGTTTTTGTTTTTTAAGTTTCTTTCTAAACATGGCTGTAATTATTATCACTTTGCATTTGCTATTCATGCAAATAATGTCCCTTTAACAATCCTTGTGCCCCTTCTCCGCTTTACCTTTAACTCTGCCCTCTGTCATTTCCTCATTGGCCTTAGCTGGAATAAAACAGCTGTTGGGTTCCGATTGGACCTGTTGTGACGGGTGCTCTGCTGCTCGGTGAGTGCAGGTGTGCTCTCTCCTTGACCTCACTCGTTGCCCGGGTTGTGAACAGGCTTTTTTAGGTGCCTCACTGTAAACTGCATTCCCAGGTCCCGCTCTTTCGATTACAAACGTTTTGAATGTTTGTTGCACTTGATAAAACGGACTGCTCTGAAAGAGCTGCATGTTATCTGCTCCCCTGAAGTAGGAAGTGGAGCTGAGCAGCCGAGGTGTGCCTTTCATCCTTGTTTACAGCTTCAGTCGTGTCCTGTGCCATAAAACCTGCTCACAGCCTCAGAGCTGTGGTTCTACCTCACATAGCTGGCAAGTTTTCAGGTTGCTTATACATAGCCTACTAATTCAGAAAGTTCAGGGATTTTTGTCACAAATCTGTTTCATCAGTTAATTGAGTCCAATCACATCCATGGTACGATGAAGGACTACTAATTCTAGAATGAACTATGGAGTCATTCAGCTTTCACGTTAATATCCAGAACAGATATCGCTGTGTTTGCACTGCATATCAAGTCACAGTAAGCGTCACCTGACCTTTGTGCCATGTCTTTTAAATTCAGAAAGACAGAATGTGTTTTAAGCAAGCTTCTGTTCGCTATAGAGCTGATTCTTTCCTATGACACCTCCCTCTAGCTTTTTTCCTTTGCTTGCCTGAGCACTCCCTGTCCCTATTCTCTAATCGCTCCTTCTTCTGGAATCTTCACAGTAGAACCCTCATTTAAGGACTGCACTCCAACTCTTTCCACTCACACCCCCAAGCTGCTTCTACTCCATATACCACTATCAGTCAATTTAAGCAAAAACGATGCTCAGCCTGGTGTTATTTTGAATGATATTCTCTTATTGTGGAAAACAAGGCACATCCCCCACAATGTCACCAAAAAGGGCTTTAGAAGGATGAGAGAAAATGAGCAGGCGGATGAAGGAAAATTAACATAATCATTTTGAAGTAACACTTCCCGATGCATGTGTGTCTTCTACTTTATTCATCTCTTTCCTCACACTCTATTCCTCCCTCTCTGCCACACAGGCCTGTACCTCATAGAAAAGGTCCTACTTAACACATAGTTCTTCGTGTTGTAACACACAAAACCTCCCTCTTTCAGTTACAAAGACTTTGGTTTCGCTTTTCCTAAAGCAGAGTTCTAGATGTATGTGTGTGGGGGGCTGTGGAAACCCCATTCTGCATATACATCTTCTAGGGGGTTGTAGAGGTGGGGGCTCGAGGGCTGTTCTCTTCTCTGTGGAGCTGCCACAAACAAACCATCCAAGCCAGAACATGTGTCTGTGATGCCTTATCTTCTTTTATAGCACCTTGTCATCGTCACATGATATGTTGAAATTAATTTCTTGGAGTGTTCAATGACGTGAATACCATTTTGTATGTTGCAATAGGACTTCAAGTGCTATAATCTTTCCGACGGCCATTTCAGACCACTGCTTCCAGAGTGGGTAGTAGAACTCTACATGCCATGTGTAGTCACCCAGCAGTGATGCTTGTACTCCCTGTTTCAACCATGACAGCCTGAGTCAACCTTTACTGTAGAATTTATATAATGCTTGATGTAAAGGGCAGCAAAGCACTTACATTCCCATCACAGTGCAGAACAGTATGAGTAGGGGCAGAGGTGTACCTACCTGTTTTTTTTGCCTGCACCTTATTGAATTACATACACTTTCCTAAATACTTGTCAATCTTATGCATTACTCATTACCTAATTATTTATGCTCCCTATGCATGCCTCATTTAGATTAGTATTTATTACTATTACTCTCTGTCCTCCAACTAGCTACGTTATGGTGTATGTGTGCATCAGTACTACAGCACCAACTCAACACCACCTCAGCATTAGTGCAGCACCACTTTAGCACCAGTCAGCATCACTCAGCACCACTTCTGCATCACTCCCCAGCACCACCTGAGCATCACTCAGCATCACTCAGCAGCATCTCAGCAACACCATCACAATGCCTCCACAGCACCACCTCATCATAGCTCTGCCCCAGGGCCGCACCATCTCAGCATCAGTGCAGTACCACCTCCACACCAGCGCAGCACCAGCTCTACATCAGTGAAGCACAACCTGGCTACCAGCACATCACCAGCACAACACCACCTTAGCATCACCTGAGCACCACAGCAACATCAGCACAGCACCACCTCAGCATCAGTGCGGCAGCACCACTGCAACATAAGCACAGCACCAGTCAGCATCACTCAGCACCACTTGAGCATCACTCAGCAGCACCACCTGAGCACCACCACAGCACATATCAGCACCAGCACAGCACCACCTCAGCATCACTCTTCCCCAGCACAGCAGCACCTCAGCACCAGTGCAGCACTACCTCAGCACCAGCGCAGGACCACCTCAACACCATCTGAACACCACCTCAGCACAGCACCACCTTAGCACCAGCACAGCACTACCAGAGCAACAGCGCAGCACCACCTGAGCAACAGCATGGCACCACCACCTCAACATGACTCAGTACCACCGCAGCATGACTCAGCACCACAAAGCACCACTCAGCACCACCTCAGTTATAGCACCACCTGAGCACCACCTCCACATAACCACACCAACACCTCAGTATCACTCAGCACCAGCTCAGCACTAGTGCAGCACCACCTCAGCACCAGTGAAGCACCACCTCAGCACAGCATCAGTACAGCACCACCTCAGCAACACCTGAGCACCACCTCAGCATCAGCAAAGCTCCACCTCTGCATCAATGCACCACCACCAGTGCAGCAGCAACTTGGCATCAGCACAACAGCATCAGTGCATCACCACCAGCCCAGCCCCAACTCAGCACCAGTGCAGTTTCAACTCAGCACCAGCGCAGCCTCACCACAGCTTCAGCACAGCACCGGTGCAGCATCACCTCAACAGCATCTCAGCATCAACGCAGCACAGCTCACCTCTTTCCTTACTCTCTGTGTCAGCTCACACACCTCTCTCGGTCCGATGCCCATTCTCAGTGCCCGCCAACAGGTGGTGGGTGGTCATTCCCTCTCTGAACACCTGCCTTACTTTAAGGTTAATAAAGTTTATTTGGGAAGAGCAACCAGTCCCCATCACTCGCTCTAGTACTATCACTCCTCTCTCTTGCTCTCTCACACTCTCTTCCCACCTATTTCATATGGTAAACTTTAGGCCTTCGAGCACAGTTTCTTTCCTGTGCCTTTTCAAGATTTCTGTACCTGAATCCCATGCTCTCCTCCTCTTTTTGGGGTGTCTTCTGCATACTCAGGCACTCCCTCTTTATGCGTCTGTTGCCTGTTCTCCCCTTCTTTTTCATTCTCACACACTGTCTCTGCTCCTCTATCTGGAGCTCATTCAGTGCTTCGTGCACAAACTACATATCCCTCTCTGTGTTCCTTTCTATTTATAGGGTGCAGCTCTCACCCCTATCTATCCACCATGCTACATAATTTCACTACACAAATCCACTCCACACCACACAATTCCACAACTAACAATTGAAATGCAACCCACATTATCCCACTTCACACCACAAACTTCCTCTCCACTCACAAACCAAAACACATGGTAAAAGACATTGGCCCTCATTACAACCCTGGCGGTAAATCCCGCTTTCCCCCGTGCAGAAGACTACCAACATACCGCTGCAGCCGCGGAATTCCGCTACAGGTATTACGACCCACATCTCGGAATCCGCCACAATACAGACACCCACACAAGTCCACCACACCAAAGGTCTGTGATAAACCTGTGATACCAAAACCTACACCGTCACACCAACAGGAATACACACACACTATCATGACCCACGAATCAACGCAGCGGTCTTTCAACCGCGGTAATCCATTGGCGCTACACACCAAAATACACACACATTTACAAAACACAACCACTTGGACAATTTGAAAAACACACACCTGATACACATACACACACCACACCCACACACCCAATCCAATAAAAATCACACACCCACATCACCCACAAACCCTTACAACCAAAATTTTGAAAGAAGGCCAGAGAGAGAGATTAGCTAACACAACACCAGCATCCACAGACACAAAACACCATCACTTATACAACATCCACGCACCTCAAACAAAACACCAACACATCCCCTCACACATCACAACAGACAGCACCTCACACATCACCCACACCACATCATGGCACCTCAAAGACACCCCAGGTTCTCTGAGGAGGAGCTCAGGGTCGTGGTGGGGGAAATCGTCCAGGTAGAGCCACAGCTATTCGGATCACAGGTGCAGCAGACATCCATTGCAAGGAAGATGGAGCTATGGTGCACAATCGTCGACAGGGTTAACGCAGTAGGACAGCATCCAAGAACACGGGATGACATCAGGAAGAGGTGGAACGACCTATGGGGGGAGGTACGTTCTGTGGTATCCAGACACTAGATTGCTGTACAGAGGACTGGCTGTGGACCCCCAGCTCCTCCCCCACAACTAACAACATTGGAGGAGCAAGTCTTGGCGATCATGCATCCTGAGGGCCTCGCAGGAGTAGCAGGAGGACTGGACTCTGGTAAGTCATATCTTAACTACTTTATCCCCCCCACCCCATTGCATGCCATCACATACCGCCACCCTTACCCTCACACCCATCACCCCAAAAACCCACAGATACCCCACTAACGCAACCCACACATCCCAAAACCAAGCCCTGCATGTAACAACAATGCATGGACACCCATCACCAAAGCATGGCCAGTAGAGAGACTCACTCATGCCCCAAAATCACCAATCACACAAGGGCCACAGCAATAATGCAAGCACAGGAGTAGAGGGTCACTCACCCATTGCACAAGATGGCACACACAGATACAATAACTATGCATTTACATCCCAACAGGACCCCTACCCAACTTCACTGGACAGGAGGTTCCAGACATATCCAGTCCCCCCACAGAAGAGGCCCACAGTGACGACAGTAGCTCTGCACACCTGGATCAAGATGACCAGCCCGGCCCATCAGGGACCTCGGGACAGTCGGTTCCCCTGAAACAGTCACAAACCACCACTGAACCTCTCCCCTCAAGAAACACCATGACAGCACCCACCCAGCGGGCCCATCCCTCTGTCGCCAGGACACGTCAATCAGCAGTGTGTCCACCACTACAGGGAACCCAGGCAACCCCACTAACACAGGACGATCAGGGACCTGGGGGCAGTGGCAGTGGGCACACGGTTCAGGGGACAGAGGCACAGGATAACGGGGAAGCTGGGAGGACTGCTGTGCGACAAGAAGAGGACAGGCCCAGGGAACCGACCCTCCACTAGGCACTCTCCAACATCATGGGAGCTTACCACCATTCCCAGGAGACCATGGGCACAGTACTGGCCAAGTTTCAGGAGACCCAGCGGCTGCTGGAGGAACATTACCTGGGGATCAGGGAGGACTTGAAATCCATCAACACCACCCTGGTCACCATTGCAGGGGTGCTGGCAGACCTTCTCAACACCAGGAGGGACACAGTGGCACACCAACGGGCCCCTGACACTAGCCTGGACGATGAACAGCCCTCCACCTCCGCCGGCTCTAGTGGACAGGAGGCACCGCCACAGGACCAACAGGCCACCAGCACCCCACCCCCTGCAGATGGAGAACCACCCCGCAAACGGTCCCTGAGATCCAGGAACAAGACAGAGAACATTGCCAAGACCCCCGCCAGGAAATAAGACCCCCTGAATGTCACCCTTCTGTCCCACTTTGTCACCCTGTCCACCTTAAACTGCCATTGCTCCACTTCCTATGCCCCTTTGGACAATGCACCTGTGAAACAAATAGACTGGACTCTGCCATGGACATTCCTCCACCATCACCCCAGCCCATTTTACAACCCCCTCCGCTTATTTGCATAGAAATAAACACACTTCAATCACAAAACAATCTGCAGTCAGTCTGTGCTTTTGAAAATGTGTAATTGCAATATCTATGGAATATAGCAATGTCAATGTTCTTGTTCACATACCAATGTAACACAGCTGTAGGCCAGCAGTAAGCATAGCAGAGGGCACAAAGTGGGACACAGATCTGTGAAATGGAAAGTCAAAGTGACAAGTCAGTGTCCATACACTGAGTGAAAATGACAGACTTATGCTAGCTCCAACAATAGTATGAGATATGGGAAGCAGTTACATCTTCTTACCTGTGTCTCACTGGAAGTATTGCATGATGATGTTGTTTTGGTTGTCGACATCCTCTTCTTCGGCCTCCTCTTCTTCACTGTCCACAGGCTCCACAGCTGCCACAAGACCACCATCTGGCCCATCCTCCTGCAGAAAAGGCACCTGCCGTTGCAAAGCCAGGTTGTGCAGCATACAGCAGGGCACGATTATCTGGCACACCTTCTTCGGTGAGTAGTATAGGGAGCCACCTGTCAGGCCTTCAGGAGGCCGAAGGTGCGTTCTATAATCCGCCTAGTTCACCCGTGTGCCTCATTGTAGCGTTCCTCTGCCCTTGTCCTGGGATTCCTCACTGGAGTCAGTAGCCATGACAGGTTGGGGTATCCAGAGTCACCTGCAAATGTCCAGGGACAACTGTTAGACGCAAACTAACCCCTAGGGACAACCCCATACCCAGACACCTATGTCAACTGTATTGGGACCTTGGCCTCACCTATTAGCCACACCCAGTGCCTCTGGAGTTGCCCCATCACATAAGGGATGCTGCTATTCCTTAAAATGTAAGCGTCATGCACTGAGCCAGGATACTTGGCATTGACATGGGAGATGTACTGGTCTGCCAAACACACTATCTGCACATTCATCGAATGGTAGCTTTTGCGGTTTCTGTTCACCTGTTCATTCCTGCGGGGGGGGAGTACAAATGCCACATGTGTTCCATCAATGGCACCAATGATGTTGGGGATATGTCCCAGGGCATAGAAGTTACCTTTCACTGTGGGTAATTCCTCCACCTGAGGGAAAACGATGTAGCTGTGCATTTGTTTCAGCAGGGCAGATAACACTCTGGAGAATACGTTAGAAAACATTGGCTGGGACATCCCTGATGCTATGGCCACTGTTGTTTGAAAAGACCCACTGGCCAGGAAATGGAGTACAGACAGGACCTGCACTAGAGGGGGGATTCCTGTGGGATGGCGGATAGCTGACATCAGGTCTGGCTCCAACTGGGCACACAGTTCCAGGATTGTTGCACAATCAAGTCTGTATGTAATTATGATGTGTCTCTCTTCCATTGTGGACAGGTCCACCAGGGGTCTGTACACCGGAGGATGGCGCAATCTCATCACCTGCCAAAGCAGACGTGCCCTATGGAGGAGAACAGCGAGCAGAGAGTCATCCAACACTGAGGTATCACAATGTGTTATTTGCAGAAACATTTGTAATTCGCAATGTGCCGGTATCTGTCTGTATTCCTGGCCTAGATAGGTGTGACGCAGTTTTCATCCATCCCATGTGGCCCCCTGAAATGGCGGCTGCCTGACCTGTAAGATGGGACAAGGGGAAATGAGGTAACTGCACTGGCGCTGTACACCGTTGCGGTGGGCGGTCGAAGACCGCAGCGCAATTCTGCATTGGTTAACATTGAGCCCTATGGGTCACAGGAGCCAATGATGATGTACGCCGGCGGTGACGGTACGCACAGCTGCCAACATGACCCCCATTTTCTGTCTGTTCACTCACTTGATACCTGACCTTCAACAGGAGAGGACCTACACTGCAAGTGCTGCTGTGACCTGTGTCTGGAAGCGACAATGGCTACACTGTCTGGGGAAAGGGCCCCTGCCTTCACATCGGAGGAGTTGGAGAAACTAGTGGATGGGGTCTTCCCCCAGTACACGCAACTGTACGGTCCTCCAGACAAACAGGTGAGTACACTGTGAGCATGATGCGTGGGCAATGCCTGTTTTGAGTGGTGTGTATGGAAGATACATGGGGGGGCTGAGGACTGCATGTGCGGATGGTGAGTGTATGTGCTTCAGGGCATGGGTGGGAACTGGTGGGCAATGACTATGACGGTCCGGATGGGTGAGTAATTTCCTTTCCCCCTGTACCATTCCTCTAGGTCACCGCCCACCAGAAGAAGGGTATTTGGCGTGCCATTGCCAAGGACATCCAGACCCTGGGGGTCTACCACAGACGGAGCACCCACTGCCATAAAAGATGGGAGGCCCTGCGCCGCTGGAGCAAGAAGACGGCGGAGGCCCAGCTGGGGATGTCCTCCCAACGTGGAAGGGGTGCCATTCGCACCATGACCCCCCTGATGTACCGGATCCTGGCGGTGGCATATCCAGAGTTGGATGGGCGCTTGAGGGCATCACAGCAGCCATAAGGGGGTGAGTACACTCTCATTCAGCTGACTCTGCACGCATTACGAGGTGTCTGGGTGGGGGAGGTGGGCAGTAGGTTGCCCTAGGCCAGGGCGAACTTGGTAGGCAAGGTCCCTTGTGAGGCAGGCTCTGTAGCACCCCAATCCCACTAGTGGTAAGAGCCATCTACACCTAGTCAGGCTCCTGTGACTTCCAGGTGTGCAGCAATTGAGCTTAGGCCTTGTACCCCATGGGCATGTGAATTTTCTAGGAACTGTTAGTGCATGGCGTAGTGCTGAGGGCTACTCCCTGTGTGTTGTGTCCGCCAATGGTAGTGGTGTTGCATGCACTGAACATGTTTTTCTTCTGTCTCCCCCCCTTTTTTGTTGTCTCCCTGTTCTTGTGTGCAAGAGCATCATTAGGCGGAGGAGCAGTGGCACCGGAGGAGGAGGGAGCTGCAACCCATTTGGCCCTGGAGGGTGAAGCAACAGAGTCTGAAGCCACCAGTGGGATGGAGGGAGAGGGGAGCTCCACGACAGGGACAGGAGCATACACCAGTGACAGAGATTCCTCCTCTGATGGGAGCTCCCTTGCGGTGGCGGGCACCTCTGTGCCCACCGCATCAACAGGTACAGCCGCCACTACCCCTGCCAGCACCGCTCTCCCAGCAGTGTGTTTCCCGTGCCCGCTCACCCAGGAGGGTGGGCAGCTCCTTCGCCCCAGGCACCTAAGGCCCTGCCCCAGTCAGCCTTGCTGCCCTCAGTGAGGAGGGTATTGACCTCCTGAGATCCCTCACTGTTGGGCAATGTACCATTTTGAATGCCATCTAGGGTGTTGAGAGGCATTTGCAACAAACAAATGCATACCTGGAGGGCATTCATTCTGGGCAAGCGGCCCAACAGAGAGCATTTCAGGCTCTGGCCTCAGCACTGATGGCAGCCATTGTCCCTGTGTCCAGCCTACCCCCTCCAACTTTCTCCACCCAGACCCAATCCCCTGTACCTCAGCCTATCCCAAGCACACCATCAGACCAGCATGCACACCTATCAACACACAAGAGTGGACATGGCAAACAAAAGCACCACACATCCCACAAGCACTCACACAAGCACCATCCCCATGCAGACACAGCAACATCCACTGCCTCTACTGTGTCCCCCTCCTCCACGTCCTCCTCCTCCCTCCCTGTCTTGTCTCCACTCACACCTGCATGCACTACATCTTCATCCACTGCCTCCATCACCAGCACGCCCATCACCACACACCGCTCATGTGCACTCACCACCCCCACTACCATTCACACATCCCCTGTGTCCTCTCCCAGTGTGTCTGTGAGCCCTCCTCCCAAAGTACACAAACGCAGGCACACACCCACCCAACAGCCATCCACCTCACTACAGCCTCCAGCCCATGCACCTTCACTCAAATTCAGCAAACGTACACCTCCTACAACCACTACCTCTTCCTCCACTCCCAAAACCACTCTATCTTCCCATCCCAGTGTGTTTAAAAAACTTTTCCTGGAAAACCTTGACCTCTTCCCTTCACCTAACCCCCCATCCTTCCCCTAGGGCCAGGCTTTCCAGGTCCCAGCCCAGCACCTCAGCCACCAAATCCCCAGGCACAGTGGTGCCAGCAACTGCGGGGTCTTCGAGTGCGCCACCCATCAGGGCTTCCAGTGTGCCACTTAGCAAGGGCAAGATCATTCTGCCACCTGCCAAGGTGAAGAATGTGCTGCACCTACCAGCCACCAAGGGCTCCACAAAAACAAAAGGGGATAGTGGCAAGACACCTGCGGCACCATCAAAGGTGGGGAAGGGACAAAAGCAGAAGAGCAGGTCAGGACAGGGCACGGTGGCACCGACTGAGGGACCAGTGTCACCCCTTCTGTCCACGACAACACCAACCTGTACGGCAGCGAACACCGCAAGCTGCACCAGCACCGCCACCTGCACCGCCACCTGCACAGCCACCGGCACGTCTGCAGCCTCAGAGACAGTCCCCAACATCTTCCCCAGTGGGCAGCCATCTGAGGCTGCAGGAGACATCCTGCTGTGTCCCTCAGCAGGTGCTGACCCATGCACCACCGCCAGCACCGCCACCACAGACACCGCCGCAAGCACCGCCACCAGCCCCGCGACGTGCTTGGACAGTGGCACAACCACTGACAGGGCTACCATCCCCAGTGGTAGGTCGTCCGAGGCTGGAGAAGACTTCCTGGACCCTGACAAGCTTCAATGAGGCATGACTTCCATCACTGTTTGCACCTGCAGGTGGAAGGTGAAGCCGCAGCAGTGTGGGGTATGTCGCTGCTTCCATAGCGTATCATGCAACCTGTTCCTCAGCAATCTCGTGGCACACACACCCAGGTGAGGGAATGGTACCGGCCACACTGCATGTGGAGCACTCTGGGCACCATGCCCCCTCCAGAACCAATGGAGCATGACATCCACTACCTCAGTCCTTGGCAGGATGAAGCAATCTGGGCACCAGGCCCCCTCCATAACCAGTGAAGATTGACATCCACTACCTCAGTCCTTGGCAGGATGAAGCACTCTGGGCACCAGGCCCCCTCCAGAACCAGTGGAGAATGACATCCACTACCTCAGTTCTTGGCAGGATGAAACACTCTGGGCACCAGGCCCCCTCCGGAACCATGTGAGACTGTTATCCACAGGAGAGGCTGTGGCTTTGCACTCCCCAGGATAAAGCAGTGGGAAAACCACCCACTGGAGAGACTTGAGAGACTGTGGCTTTGCACTCCTCAGGATACAGCAATGGGCATGGAGCCCCCTCGTGCATCAGTGGCGTCATGCGTTCATCTGGCTGAGGTGCCCCTCTCCCCCTACCCCTGAGGTGCCTGTTTATTTTCGATCTGATGCCCCAGCAGTGTTCTCTCCGTTTCCAGTCAGGAATCTTGTGTGGGCTTCGCCCATGCATTTTGGGACCAGTGGTCCATGGACAATGATTAGTACACTATCCGGACTTGTGTAGTTGGTGTACATATTTGTATATACGGAATTTTGAACTTTGACTATCAGATTTTTCATGATTACAATCTTTACAATCATTTAATTTTGTCCTTGCGTTCTTCCGGAGGGTGGGGAGTGTATATGTAATGTTGTTGCATGTATTTGTGTGTATGTTGTTGTGGGTGAGGGTGGGGGTATTGCATGTTGCGTGTGTGTGTCACTCTCTTTTCCCTCCCCCCTTCCCTGTGTTGTAGGTGCAGTACTCACTGTGGTCGTCGATGGCATCTGTCCTGCTCCTGATAGAGCAGGAGGAAGAGCAGCATAGGCAGGACCTGTAGTTCGGGCTCCATGGCGTCCTGGTTCCTCGTTGGGTGTCGAGAGGTGAGTTATTTCTCTTCTGTGTACTGTTTCCGCCATGCTTTTCATAGTGTTGGTTCTGCCCCGGAAAATGTGGCGGGTAGGCCTGTTGTGATAGGGTGGGCGATACATTGTCTTCCACCTGTCTGCTGGCGGTTACCGCTGCGGTGTTTGTTTCTACCGCCGTGGCGGTCGGAGTGTTAACGTGGCTGTCTGTGTTGGCGGTTTCCGCCATGGTTGTGATTCCATTTTTTTTTCAGCCTGCCTGTTGGCGGTATTACTGCTGCTTTAACACCATCCGCCAGGGTTGTAATGAGGGCCATTGTCATTTACAACACCAATAGCTCTAACTCTCACAAATGTGAGACCTATTGGCATTGCCAGTGCTTATTTACCTCTACATTGAACCACTTGGAGTCCTACTCAGGGATCAAGTATCATCCATCCACTGATGATGCACACATCTAGCTAAAGATCTCCTCGTTCAATAATGTTCGAGTCCTTGCCTCAACTATGTTCATAGTACAGAACTGGGTGACCTCTCACCAGCTGAAACTTAGGGCCAGATGTAGGTAAGTTTGGGATTCCGACTCGCAAATTGCGAGTCGCAATCTCATATGCAGAATGGTGTCCCTGACACCATCTGCAAATCGCAAGGGGGTTGCAAAGACCCACCTCATTAATATTAATGAGGTGGGTCGCAATTTGCGACCCCCTTGCGATTCCCTGCACTCACTGGGATGGTGGCCTGCTGGAGACAGCAGACCACCATGTCTGTGACTGCTTTTTTAATAAAGCTGTTTTTTTTTTTTTGTATTGCAGCCCCTTTTACCTTAAAGGAAAACGACTTGCAATATAAAAGAAAAAATTAAACCATATGGTTTCATTTTTTCAGAGCAGGCAGATCAGGCGTCGCAGCACACCTGTGACACGCTAGGTGCCTCGGGTGGGACCCCGATGATGAAGCATGCCACCAACTTAGTTGGTGGGTGAGGGGTCTTCTTCACATAACCTAAGTGTGCTTCTTTTCACAATTTTAGTGTTTGGCACATTACGGACGTATGTGCACACATCAAAATGATATATTACAAAAATACCTGTGTTTGGGGGGGAGGGCCCACCTATGTTTTTGGTCCTGGGTGCGGCCTTCATCTAGGGAAACCTACAAAACCCAGACATTTTTTAAAACTAGACACCCTAAGGAGTCCAGGGAGGTGTGGCTTGCGTGGCTCCCCCAACATTTTCTTACCCAGACTCCTCTGTAAACCTCAAAATTTGCATAAAAAAGCATATTTTCCTGACTTTTCTTAGTAGGATCACCGCTCCAGCACAAAATTCCTACTCCCCAGTTTTCCCCTCAGTCTCCCAAGTAAAATGACACCTCACTTATGTGGGTCCCCAAAGCAGAGTCCGTCTAAAGATGTATAAAAGAATATGCCCTTATAAACTCGCTGTGCTATCCCTTCTATCTCTTCAAGTTTTGGGCCTTATTCTGTTGCAGGCATCTGGCCCACCCACACAAGTGAGGTATCATTTGTATCGGGAGACTTGGGGGAACGCTGGGTGGAAGGACATTTGTGGCTCCCCTCAGATTCCAGAACTTTCTGTCACCGAAATGAGAGGAAAGGGTGTTTTTTTGGCCACATTTTGAGGTTTGCAAAGGATTCTGGGTAACAGAACCTGGTCCGAGCCCCACAAGTCACCCCATCTTGGATTCCCCTAGGTCTCTAGTTTTCAGAAATGCACAGGTTTGGTAGATTTCCATAGGTGCCAGCTGAGCTAGAGGCCAAAATCTACAGGTAGGCACTTCGCAAAAAACACCTCTGTTTTCTTTCAAAAATGTGGATGTCTCCACGTTTCGCTTTGGGGCGTTTCCTGTCGCGGGCACTAGGCCTACCCACACAAGTGAGGTATAATTTTTATCAGGAGACTTGGGGGAACGCTGGGTGGAAAGAAATTTGTGGCTCCCCTCAGATTCCAGAACTTTCTGCCACAGAAATGTGAGGAACATGTGTTTTTTTAGCCAAATTTTGAGGTTTGCAAAGGACTCTGGGTAACAGAACCTGGTCCGAGCCCCACAAGTCACCCCATCTTGGATTCCCCTAGGTCTCTAGTTTTCAGAAATGCACAGGTTTGGTAGGTTTCCCTAGGTGCCGGCTGAGCTAGAGGCCAAAATCTACAGGTAGGCACTTCGCAAAAATCACCTCTGTTTTCTTTTAAAAAATTGGATGTGTCCACGTTGCGCTTTGGGGCGTTTCCTGTCGCGGGCGCTAGGCCTACCCACACAAGTGAGGTATCATTTTTATCGGGAGACTTGGGGGAACGCTGGGTGGAAGGAAATTTGTGGCTCCTCTCAGATTCCAGAACTTTCTGCCACAGAAATGTGAGGAACGTGTGTTTTTTTAGCCAAATTTTGAGGTTTGCAAAGGATTCTGGGTAACAGAACCTGGTCCGAGCCCCACAAGTCACCCCATCTTGGATTCCCCTAGGTCTCTAGTTTTCAGAAATGCACAGGTTTGGTAGGTTTCCCTAGGTGCCGGCTGAGCTAGAGGCCAAACTCTACAGGTAGGCACTTCGCAAAAATCACCTCTGTTTTCTTTAAACAAATTGGATGTGTCCACGTTGCGCTTTGGGGCGTTTCCTGTCGCGGGCGCTAGGCCTACCCACACAAGTGAGGTATCATTTTTATCGGGAGACTTGGGGGAACGCTGGGTGGAAGGAAATTTGAGGCTCCTCTCAGATTCCAGAACTTTCTGCCACAGAAATGTGAGGAACATGTGTTTTTTTAGCCAAATTTTGAGGTTTGCAAAGGATTCTGGGTAACAGAACCTGGTCCGAGCCCCACAAGTCACCCCATCTTGGATTCCCCTAGGTCTCTAGTTTTCAGAAATGCACAGGTTTGGTAGGTTTCCCTAGGTGCCGGCTGAGCTAGAGGCCTAAATCTACAGGTAGGCACTTCGCAAAAATCACCTCTGTTTTCTTTTAAAAAATTGGATGCGTCCACGTTGCGCTTTGGGGCGTTTCCTGTCGCGGGTGCTAGGCCTACCCACACAAGTGAGGTATCATTTTTATCGGGAGACTTGGGGGAACGCTGGGTGGAAGGAAATTTGTGGCTCCTCTCAGATTCCAGAACTTTCTGCCACAGAAATGTGAGGAACGTGTGTTTTTTTAGCCAAATTTTGAGGTTTGCAAAGGATTCTGGGTAACAGAACCTGGTCCGAGCCCCACAAGTCACCCCATCTTGGATTCCCCTAGGTCTCTAGCTTTCAGAAATGCACAGGTTTGGTAGGTTTCCCTAGGTGCCGGCTGAGCTAGAGGCCAAACTCTACAGGTAGGCACTTTGCAAAAATCACCTCTGTTTTCTTTAAAAAAATTGGATGTGTCCACGTTGCGCTTTGGGGCGTTTCCTGTCGCGGGCGCTAGGCCTACCCACACAAGTGAGGTATAATTTTTATCGGGAGACTTGGGGGAACGCTGGGTGCAAGGAAATTTGTGGCTCCTCTCAGATTCCAGAACTTTCTGCCACAGAAATATGAGGAACATGTGTTTTTTTAGCCAAATTTTGAGGTTTGCAAAGGATTCTGGGTAACAGAACCTGGTCCGAGCCCCACAAGTCACCCCATCTTGGATTCCCCTAGGTCTCTAGTTTTCAGAAATGCACAGGTTTGGTAGGTTTCCCTAGGTGCCGGCTGAGCTAGAGGCCAACATCTACAGGTAGGCACTTCGCAAAAATCACCTCTGTTTTCTTTCAAAAAATTGGATGTGTCCACGTTGCGCTTTGGTGCGTTTCCTGTCGCAGGCGCTAGGCCTACCCACACAAGTGAGGTATCATTTTTATCGAGAGACTTGGGGGAACGCTGGGTGGAAGGAAATTTGTGGATCCTCTCAGATTCCAGAACTTTCTGCCACAGAAATGTGAGGAACATGTGTTTTCTTAGCCAAATTTTGAGGTTTGCAAAGGATTCTGGGTAACAGAACCTGGTCCGAGCCCCACAAGTCACCCCATCTTGGATTCCCCTAGGTCTCTAGTTTTCAGAAATGCACAGGTTTGGTAGGTTTCCCTAGGTGCCGGCTGAGCTAGAGGCCAAAATCTACAGGTAGGCACTTCGCAAAAAACACCTCTGTTTTCTTTAAAAAAATTGGATGTGTCCACGTTGCGCTTTGGGGCGTTTCCTGTCGTAGGCGCTAGGCCTACCCACACAAGTGAGGTATCATGTTTATCAGGAGACTTGGGGGAACGCTGGGTGGAAGGAAATTTATGGCTCCTCTCAGATTCCAGAACTTTCTGCCACAGAAATGTGAGGAACATGTGTTTTTTTAGCCAAATTTTTAGGTTTGCAAAGGATTCTGGGTAACAGAACCTGGTCCGAGCCCCACAAGTCACCCCATCTTAGATTCCCCTAGGTCCCTAGTTTTCAGAAATGCACAGGTTTGATAGGTTTCCCTAGTTGCCGGCTGAGCTAGAGGCCAAAATCTACAGGTAGGCACTTCGCAAAAATCACCTCTGTTTTCTTTAAAAAAAATGGGATGTGTCCACGTTGCGCTTTGGGGCGTTTCCTGTTGCGGGCGCTAGGCCTACCCACACAAGTGAGGTATCATTTTTATCGGGAGACTTGGGGGAACATAGAGTAGCAAAACAAGTGTTATTGCCCCTTGTCTTTCTCTATATTTTTTCCTTCCAAATATAGGAGAGTGTGTAAAAAAGACATCTATTTGAGAAATGCCCTGTAATTCACATGCTAGTATGGTCACCCTGGAATTCAGAGATGTGCAAATAACCACTGCTCCTCAACACCTTATCTTGTGCCCTTTTTGGAAATACAAAGGTTTTCTTGATAGCAATTTTTTACTCTTTATATTTCAGCAAATGAATTGCTGTATACCCGGTATAGAATGAAAACGCACTGCAGGGTGCAGCTCATTTATTGGCTCTGGGTTCCTCGGGTTCTTGATGAATCCACAAGCCCTATATATCCCCGCAACCAGAGGAGTCCAGCAGACGTAACAGTATATTGCTTTTGATAATCTGACATTGCAGGGAAACGTTACAGAGTAAAACGTAGAGAAAAATTGATGTTTTTTTCACCTCAATTTCAATATTTTTCTTTTTCAGTTGTTATTTTCTGTAGGAAACCCTTGTAGGATCTACACAAATGACCCCTTGCTGAATTCAGAATGTTGTCTACTTTTCAGAAATGTTTAGGTTTCTGGGATCCAGCATTGGTTTCATGCCCATTTCTGTCACTGACTGGAAGGAGGCTGAAAGCACAAACAATTGCAAAAATGGGGTATGTCCCAGTAAAATGCCAAAATTGTGTTGAAAACTTGGGTTTTCTGATTCAAGTCTGCCTGTTCCTGAAAGCTGGGTAGCTGCTGAGTTTAGCACTGCAAACCCTTTGTTGATGCCATTTTCAGGGGAAAAACCACAAGCCTTCTTCTGCAGCCACTTTTTCCAATTTATTTGAAAACAACGACATTTTCACTGTATAAGCTGTCTAATTTCTTGGCCTCCTTCAGGGGAACCCACAAAGTCTGGGTACCTCTAGAATCCCTAGGATGTTGGAAAAAAAGGACGCAAATATGGCTTGGTTAGCTTATGTGGACAAAAAGTTATGAGGGCCTAAGCGCGAACTGCCCCAAATAGGCAAAAAAAGGCCTGGCACAGGAGGGGGAAAAGGCCTGGCAGCGAAGGGGTTAAACATTTTCTCTCTTTCACTTTCTTCATTTCTCCTGGTTCTTTTGGTCCAATTTCTCTTTATTTTGTCATTAATTTTGCATGCCCCCCATAATCCTAATAGACAGACCAGAACAATTAATAGACCCACCAATATTTTTGCAAGTACCCCATTCCAAATGTTGGTAAACCAGCTTCCCACTCTGGCAATTCCCTTTCCAAATTTCTCCCAAACACCGAGTTCTTTCAAATCCTTCAAATCTGTACAATCTCTAGTAAGGTTAGTAAGCATACTTCTAATCTTCTTACTGTTATCAGGTATAAATGAACAACAATGACGCTCATTGAGCATCTTACAGACCCCTCCACTCTTAGCTAAAAGAATGTCTAAAGCAAGCCGATTTTGAAGAGTCATAGCTCTTTCTGCAGCAAGTTCAGTATCCATCAGGAGTATAGCCCCTGTAAAATTTGTCAACATGTTATCCACTATAGTAGACAACTTTTGAATCTTCATAGAATTCAAGATAACCCCTACTGATGGGATTATAGCTCCAAATATATCACCAATGACAGCCGCCACTGATTCTCGTTTCTGTCTGGGATGTTGTAAATCAGATGTCTTAGGTATTTGCTTTAAGTCATCAATTTGGCAAATCTTTGGGAATACTATCCCCAAATAACATGTCCCATACCATCCCTTGGGGAGACGGTAATAAGCATTTAGCCAACATATGTAATAGATTCCAGGAATCGCTGGATCTTGTCCATTTAGCATAAAGGTCCATTTACTCTGAAACAAAAACACATGCCTGCATTCACTCGTACCTACAAACAAATTATCCTGATCAGATTTTGGCCTATATATACAAAGCCTACCTGCATGTAATGCATCTATAGCTAATTTGCCTTGTGTCTTGATTGCAGTGTAAGCATAATCATTTGCGTATGTGCGTTTCTCTAATCCTTTTTCTAATCTTTCTTTTAATGCTTTGTGTCTATCATCTGTGTGATCTAAGAAGCTTTTCTCTACATGCGATAATAGGCAAGTCAAATTATTGCGGTGTGCATAGGCAGTTCCAAATGTAAGCGTCGGCTCAAAGAATCCCCTAACTTTTTTTATATCATGTTCCTTAGCTAACTTGTTTAAAAATTCAATCACAGGCACAAAAGAAAACACAACATCCAAATTTGAATCCAAATATTGCACATGCTCTTGATTATAGAATCTTGTTAATAGCAAGCTACAACTAATCCCATAAGTTAAAGGGAGGCTATGATAAGTAACCCCCTCCTGCACAGATGAAGGAATTTTAGTACGTACATAACAATCTTTCGCATCCATAGTTTCCACATACTCGTTCAGTAAGCGATAGAAGACATTAGTAGAGAGTTCCCCTTTTGCATTAGTTCCCTCATGCATGTGTCTTGCGTCTTGCTCAAATCTCTCCCATGGTGTTAGTGTGGTAGTTTCAGGTTTTGAAGTAGCGTTAGTAGTTTCTTTCTCTATCCATGGCATTCCTACAATCACTCCCACAATTATTACTGCACACACAACACCTATTATAAGACCTAACCAACCACACACCTTACTTCCCTTGCTACTATTTCTATTGTAAGCCATGTTTATATAGAATCAGACAGTAGAGCAACAATCAACTAGAGGATTGTTCAAATTTTCTGTTTTTCTGCGTTTATTTACAGCGTCCTCACTGACTCCAGGACCTCTTGTCAAATTCGGTTAGCAGCTTGTCGTAATCAGGTTCAGAGTCAATCCAGTTTTAGTGTCACTTCCGGTAGTTTATAATGTCTCTTTTCAATGAATTTTTTTTCCAAAACTTAACCAGGCTTTCCTCGGATTCGTTCAGGTACCGTAGTATTGGCCTGGTACTTCTTGATCAAAGCAGAATGCTAGAAATTCTTGTTGCCATTCAGAAGTTGTAGCATATGCCCATTCAGGACCCGTATATCTTCTGTTTGCGATTCTTTTTCTTTTTAACCGTCGCTCACCCTGTTGTTCTCCTTCACTCAGATCCTCCACTCTAGATGTATTGCTTTCTTCGATTATTGTGTCATTTGATACATCTCTTATCTTGAAGAGTGGCTTATCTGGCCAATTGTCGCCTCTATGGGTCTTTTCTCGATGTGTCCTTTCAGGACGTTGGACAGTACCCTCCTCTTGCGATATGGTGTTTTCTCTTGATGGACTTGCACCTGGTTCAGGCGGTTCTGACACGCTGTGATTCCTCTCCACAATTTCTCCTTCTTCTTCTTCTTCCGGTTCTGTGCCGGGTTCGAACTCTAACCCATATTCGTCTGCTTCTGGGAGAACCTCTCCTTGACTTAGTTCTCCTGTCGCTTGTTCTGAGATAGGCACTCTGTCACCTCTCTCGAACTCATTGACTGTTTGAGGGACAAGGCTGTTCTCAGTGGGCTCTCCGGTAGTCTCAGTTTCTTCTTGGCTGTTCTCTGGCTCTGAGACTTCCCTTTCTAAAGTTGTTGTGCCGGAAACTTCAAGTTCCTCTTCAACAGGACACGTTACCCTTTTTGTATGAATGGCATGTATCCAGTTGGGAACCCCGGCACACTTTACAGCAGTAGTAGTCGTCAATATTACTTGATATGGCCCCTTCCAACGTGGTTCTAGACACGATTTTCTCACGTGCTTCTTGACAACCACCCAGTCACCGGCTTGAAGAGAGTGGCCTGGATCTCCGATCGGTGGCAAAGTGTTGGCTTCCACCTGGTGAGAGAAAGAGCGAATCACATCAGCCAAGCCTTTGCAGTAATCCAACACCATATCATCTGTAATATTCACTAGTGCATTTGCAGGTACTGCTGGTAATCACATAGCTCTGCCCATGAGGAATTCATGGGGGGATAGTCCTGTTTTCTTGTCTGGGGTGTTTCTCATTGACATCAGCACTAGAGGCAAGGCATCTGGCCACTTCATATTAGTTGCTGCACACATTTTTGCCATTCTCGATTTCAAAGTACCGTTCATTTGTTCTACTAGTCCTGATGCTTCGGGGCGATAGCTACAATGCAGCTTTTGTTCAATGTTGAGTGCAGCACACAGGAGTTTAATCACCTCATTGTCAAAGTGTCTACCCCTATCTGATTCTATAGAAACCGGAAACCCGAATCTTGGTATCAGTTCCCTGAGTCGTAGTTTGGCTACTGTAAGGCTGTCATTTCTACGTGTGGGATATGCCTCAATCCAATGACTGAAAACACACACAATCACCAACACATACTTCAGTCCTCCACAAACTGGCATTTCAATGAAATCCATTTGCATTTTGTTAAATGGACCTCCAGCTCTTCCAATATGGCTCAAAGTTACCACAGTTCCCTTTCCTGCATTCATCTGTTTACAGATAATGCATCTGTGACAAGTAATTTCTGCCGCATGTCTGAATTTTGGGTTAAACCAATCAATTTTAAATGACCTATTCATGGCGTCCCTTCCCAGGTGTGCCTGCCCATGATATAGTCTGGCAAACTGGGATAGAAGACTGTTTGGCAAAACTAATTTCCCTTCCTCTGAAACCTATAAATCATCAGCTCTTTGCACACATTGCATTCTTTGCCAAGAGCGTTTTTCTTCCTTACTTGCACAGCTTTGTAATGTTTTTAGTTCGTCCAATGTGTTAACTACCTGCAATGCTAGATTTAAACTTGTGTCATTCTCAGTTTGTGGTAACAATTCCCATTGTTCCTTAAACGATATACAGTTCAATGCGCAGAATCTTGCGACTTGATCTGCATAGCCGTTTCCCATGGACACAAAGTCTTGTGATCTAATGTGAGCACTGCATTTCACCACGGCAATTTCAAGAGGTAACTGAATCGCATGCAACAAATCCTTTATTTGTTCCCCTTTTTTCACAGGAGACCCAGATGAGGTCATAAAACCCCTCTGTGACCAAAGTTGGCCAAAATCATGTACGATTCCGAATCCATATCTGCTGTCAGTATAAATGGTGACTTTCAAGTTTATAGCTGCGTGGCAGGCCTTAGTAAGGGCGATCAGTTCTGCCACTTGTGCGGAAAACACTCTTTCGAGCCAGGAGGCTTCGACGATGCCAGTTATAGTACATACCGCATTCCCAGCTTTCAGTGTTCCGGCAGAGTCTCTAAGACAGGACCCATCAACAAACATGATGCAGTCATTTTCTTTCAATTGAGTGTCCTGAATATCTGGACGAGGTTTGGTGCACAATTCAGTCACCTCAAGACAATCATGTTCAGATTCTTCCCCATTTTTGATTTCAGTATTTTCATTAGGTAGTAAAGTTGGCGGGTTCAGTACAGTGCATCTCCTAAGTGTGACATTTGGTGACCCCAGTATGACCGTCTCATACCTAGTAAGACGTGCGTTTGTCATGTGCTGAGTCTTAGTTCGACTTAACAGAATTTCAACTGAATGTGGAACCATTACTGTTAGAGGGTATCCCATGACTATGCCTTCACATTGTAAAAGGCTCTGACCAACTGCTGCAACTGCACGCAAACAACCCGGTAAGGCTGCTGCGACAGGGTCCAAGGTAGCTGAAAAATATGCTACAGGGCGATTTGCATCTCCGTGGACCTGTGTTAAGACAGACAAAGAACAAGCATCACGTTCATGACAAAACAACAGAAATGGTTTCTCATAGTCTGGCATTCCTAGTGCTGGTGCCCTGCACATGCATTCTCTCAGTTCCATAAATGATTCGAGCTCCTTGATTTCCTTTCCTGTCAGTTTTATTAATGGCTTTGAAATGATTGAGAAGTTGGGTATCCACTGGCGACAGTAGCCCACCATTCCCAAAAACATCCTGACATCTCTTTTTGTTGTTGGAGGGTTCATTTGCAAGACAGCTGTTATTCTTTCTTTTGATATTCTCCTGGAACCCTTCTCAATCAAATGTCCCAAATATTTCACCTCCTTCTGACAGTATTGTAATTTTCTGGGTGACACCTTATGTCCGTTCTTTCCCAGATGATTCAGTAATGCAATGGTATCATACTTACAACTGTCCCTTGTTTTGGACGCAATTAGCAAATCATCAATGTACTGCACAAGAGTTGAATTAAAAGGTAGCACCAGTGGCTCCAAATCCTTCTTCAATATTTGATTGAAGATGGACGGTGACTCAGAAAACCCTTGAGGAATTCTGCACCAACTGTACACCTTATCCAGGAATTTGAAACTGAACAAAAATTGACTGTCCTCATGAAGAGGTATTGAAAAGAAGGCTTGTGATAGGTCTACTACAGTAAACCATTCAGCATCACAGGGGACCTGAAACATGATTACTGCTGGGTTGGGCACTACAGTGCAACACTTTATCACAATCTCATTTATTTTTCTCAAATCCTGCACAATTCGAACTTTTCCACAAGGCTTCTTTAACCCCATTATGGGAGAGTTACATGGACTGCTTAAAACCTCTTTCAGAACTCCCTGGCTGAGAAAGTCTGCAATTATTTGTGACACTTTGATAAGAACATCTTGGGTCATGTGGTAATGTGGCACTTGTGGGAACTCTGCATTTGGTTTTATCTGAACTTTAACTTGTTCTACTCCTTTTATCAATCCTACTTCTTTCCCAGTCAAGTCCCACACTTTTTCTGTTACTGTCCCTTGTAATTCGATAGGTAAGTCGATCAAGGTATGCATTGGGAATAGAGTAATCAGAGGATAGTCCTCATTTGTCCCTGCCTCTTCCTCAAAAATTTGACTTTCGTCTCCTTCATCATCACTATTTGTCTGTACCTCAATTCCATCATTGGAACAGGTAATTGAGCATTTTGTCTTGCACAATAAGTCTCTTCCCAGTAGGGATACCGGACTTGAATCACATACTACAAACCTATGTAGTCCCTGGAAGTTGCTGATCTCAACCTGCACTGGATCTGTAATCGGGTTGGTCAGATACTAATTTGCTACTCCAACCACTCGTATGGTACGCCCTGACAGTGGTAATCTTGCAACTTCCGCACTTCTGACTGTAGAGCGTGTGGCTCCTGTGTCAACCAGAAATGAGACATTATATCCCATTACTTTTCCCTCAACGTATAGGCCTCTCTGATCTACCTCTAAGGATGCTGCAAGTCTGCACTCTTCACTGTCTGAGCTGTCATCTGACCAATCTTCATTCATACCATTTTCACCTCGTAATGGGAACTGTTGTACAGTATTGTTTTGACTTGTTACCTGGCCTGTGACCTGCTGAGGAAGCATCACCTGTTGCTGTCCCATTGGAGCCATTGGTAATTGCATTTGCTGTCTAGGCACCATAGGAATCTGCTGCTGCACTGGTTGCATTTGTATTGACTGAAAACGCGGCATTTGCATCTGTTGCATGAGCTGTACCCCTTGCACTTGCACCAAATTGTTCTGAAAATTTGGGTTCTGATGTCTTATTTTTGGGCATCGTGAATTTTGTAACCCACCAAGATTAGTGCTCTGCTGAACTGCACCATCCTGCACCATATTCGGGCACTCCCGTTTCCAGTGCCCCACGCCCCCGCACGCGTGACATGGTGACATCTTTTTCGCCCCTTGAACATCATTTTGAATAACAACAGTATTCATGTCTGAACCACGGTTCACAAACCCTCGACCTCAACCCCTCGGTTGGGTCTGAAACACACCATTCATTTGCGGTTGCTGTTGTATTATCTGTTGAACTCCATTTCCCTGTATTCCTGCCTGTGCAGCCCTTATCTGCATCACCATCACCATTACCTTTTCCTTCAACTTTTTCTGCTTTAACTCAATCTCATCACTACAGTACTTTTCATACTGCAACACCTCATCAATCGGTTTAGCTTGCCAACAAATCAAATGATTCTTAATCATTTGACTAACTTCTGGTCTCAGTCCTTCGACGAATCTGAACACAAGGTGGTTCACGTCCTTTGGTTCAATAGTCTCAGTACCACTGTAGTGCTTAAATGCTTTTAACAATCTCTCATAATAAGCATGTATTGACTCTTTAACCTCTTGAGAGGTCCGGTCGATTTTCTGCCAATCAGTCACTTTCGGCGAAACCTTTTGTTTCAAAAACTCAATCGCTTTATGATAATACTTCATCACCTCTTCAGAATGTGCTCCAGTCACCTTATCCCTTGCTGGTTCTTTTGTCGGCCAATCAATGCCTCTCTTGCACTCGAGCCACAAATCAGGCGGAACAATGATCTCAAACAAGGTGTTCAAGTGTTCCCAAAGACACTTTGCACGTTTAACAAACCTATCTGTTTGTTGGTACCACTCGATCGGCTTCTCTCTCAATCTGGGATAATCATTAGTAAAGGATAAAATATCTCCTCTAGTCCAAGGCACATGAACTAAAACACCACCAGCTGTCTCTCTCATAGGTAATATTTTTACTGATTCCAAATCAGGTGAGGTCTTGGCTTGATTAGACCCTGGGCTGTCACCTTTTCCCTTATCTCTTTTCTTTGCCCATCTGCCTTCCCATTTTTCCAGTGCACCCCAAATGTGTGCGCTTTGTAACAGTTCTCTCAAATGTGCCTTCATTCCTGCAGATCTCATGTACTCAAAATCCTTTGAATCAAAATCTAATCTGTAACTTCTTTTCAAATGTTTAGTGTTTCCAATATCAATATTGTATTTGTCTGCCAAGTTCGCTGATGTACTTTGCCTACCTTTTTGGTAATCTTGGGGCATAAGTATCTCAATTCTGCCTCTGTGTAGGACTCCAATCTATTTACTCCCATTGTCCCTTCTGCCAACTTGGCAGCTTCCACCCCTAGTCGTACAAAGTTCAAGTATGCACCTTGTTTTTCTTTCTCTGGTTCGACTGTAACCACTGCGGCTTTCTGTGAAGTATCCATTTTTTCTAACCATTCATTTAACTGTTGAACTGTAAAACCTTGCAGTGAAATGTTCCCTGCATGCATCATTGGAGAATGTGAGGTATTCGTACTCATGGTTTGTGGGGTTAGAACTCCCAAACCCGCTTGACCCATTGCTTCGAGAGGTGCTCCTACTGGACTAAGGTCCATTAAGGGCCTAGGCTGCTCAATTACTTGTTCCCCGGGGGCCATTATCTGTGGAGTTCCTATGGACCCTCCTCTTATCGCCTCCTGAGTCATCACTCCCTGATCACACACGCCCGTTTTACCCTGTGCATACAATGGCACTGGTGGACAGACAGTAATGGGTAACGATATAGCGGCAGCAACTCCATAGGTCTGTTCCAATGTACCCAGAACCGGCACTAATGGTGGACCCGCTACAGGGTTGTACCCTGGTATCAGCTGTGGTTGTGGTTGAGATATTAATTTCGGAGTTGACTCAATCTGTATTAGCTTTGGCTTCCTATATACCGGGTCTGGTGGCACTATCAAATTCGTAGTTGTCTCAAGCACTGGGACGCCAGGGTAGATTCTCTGTATCTGCGGTGGTGGCTGCAACTGTCTGGTGCAGTGGATACACTGACACCATTCTGTATCGAAGCTATATCGCTAGTCTGTGCCGTATCAGTAACTCCCTTTTCCTCTGTCTGGTTCCCAGGATCCAAGCTAGTACTTGGGGCATTGTCGCTCACCGCATATGGTGGCGGACGATCATGTAATAATCTGTCCATAAATTCCTCATCATCTGAATCATCTTCCTCTTCCCAAGATCTTTTATTCTCTTTAGATTTGCCTGAATCTTTATCGGTTTTACAGGAGGCTTTCTTTCCCTGCATCTCTTCTCCCTGTGTTATTGCTGGGAATAATTTCAACCCGTCTACAATTCCCCGTCTCCACATTTTGTTCTCATTATCCCACGTAGCTTCTGCATAGGATTTCTCTGCCCTTCTCAGTCTTCTCTGAAACCTTTCCTGTCTATGTTTAAGAGCCATCAAGTCCCAAATTGCCAAAGCCTCATACTGAGCTGGTCTCGGAGGTGGTTTCTGTGTACTTAACATCCACCTCAAATTTTCCAGTACCTTTGGATTGAATGTCCCATGTT
Source organism: Pleurodeles waltl (assembly GCF_031143425.1). Lineage (NCBI taxonomy): Eukaryota > Metazoa > Chordata > Amphibia > Caudata > Salamandridae > Pleurodeles > Pleurodeles waltl. Next base: position 1,656,889,253 of record NC_090444.1, on the reverse strand, counting down.
CTGGGAACGCTAGACATCCCTCCTTTTCTGTTAACTTGCGCCACTGTTTCATCCATAAACAGGTCGCGACACCCTTCTCTTCCATGACTGTATAAGCTGGAGTACCCTCGGGTGGTGTAGGCTCCCCATCGGTTGCAACAATATATACTTCTCCTTTCAGAACGCTCTTAAATGCTTTAACAAAATTCATTTTTGTGATTCTCTTATTTTGTATTTAATCAGAAGTGACTTAGTTCCCAGGACACTCTTCACCCGCCTTTCTCAATCTATTGCCTCTCATGGACGGCAGCCAATCCGTGCGCGACCCCTCTCGACAACCAACCTATCTCAGCGCGGCACCACTGACGTCACACTCACACACACTGCAGCTGACAAAGTCTCACGGCTCATCCGCTCCTCACTGAACCTATACAATCTCACATAAACAAATGCGATTATTGCAAGCACTTTAAATGACAACACAAATCTGCTGGTTTACTACAGGAAGGGTAACACATTCGCTTCAGAACTTTACAGAGATTTCACTTGAAGCCTAGGCCGCTACTCTCTCCTTATCAGTTCCCGCATACGAAAGCAGAATTCGACCCGCAAATTCTACTCTCGACTTGTCAATGGCTTATTCTAGTGCACTTTAGAACTCACCAAATCTCCATCGAAGGTTTTCATACACACATTATGACTCAACTTGACTTGTCAACCACGCCCGATTGACCTATTAAACCGCACAGATTACAACATAAACCACATTTGTCTTGATACTCCGGAGTCTTAGACCTCAACAGGTCTGTACACAACGACCAACCAAGTGGATAATTTTGAGCACCATGCGCCGCACTCATATGAAGTACGCCGACTTCCCTACTCTCATGCTGTGGAGTACGCCCACTCCTACTAAACAACACATTTTTTGGCCTAATTACACACGAACCTTCACAATCACCTGCAAAATGCATAAGCTAAGCAAGCGCAAAGACCCTAACCACATACACTATGGTACCAAGAACATTCCCCAACTCACTTAGGCAGGCTCCGAGATCCCAGGAAAGTCATGGTGAACTTAGAAACCCATCATGCCTCTTATTTGCATTATCACAGAAAAACAAATTAAACAATGAATCTCCGTCCTAGGGCCCCAAGGGCCAAACCGTCGCTCTGCTACCAGACTGATAACGCGTCCCTTTATGTCAATTTTATACACAATATGACTCGTTTTAGGCTGATAAATCTTTTGACCCAGTGGTGAGACACCGTAGAACGAGATAACTGATCAATATGTCAAGCAAAACATCAATGACATTATCAACATATATCACCACAATATACTTTACTTTGGATGAAGACATTGATTAAATTATCGGCGCAACCATGACCTTTCAGCCATGAATAACCACACCTTTATTGGAGTTTTGTGATTTTTATTCCCTATTGATTACAATCTAATAATAGAAGTGTCAATATCAAAACCAAGAAGCAAATGAGGAAAATCACAACACGACGGCTATGATAAGGCTTCAATAATGCAAAGATCACAAACATAAGAGAATCAAATATGCATAGATCAGAGTGCATAGGATATCATATACGTCTCAGTTCAGCATAGCACAATGTCAGTCACGTCTATTTGCGTCAGTCAAAGTGATCACCTAGCCTAACCACTGATTAGCATCAGAATGTTGGACTTCCTGCAAAATAATTTTGAACATAAATTTGGAAAACATCTGACTAAGGTCTCTATCCAAAAATACAGCAGTTGGTACCTAGAAAGAAAAGCAAACAGACAAATTACAATAGCATTGTCATAATTACCCTCCTCGGAATAAGTCAGCATACAGGATCAGTCTTCGTCTTCAGGACATCAGTTAGAACGCCGACAGTCTATTTCATCTAAGGACAGGGGACACTTCCCTCATAAGGAGGAGAAGTGTAAAAGGGCAGTCTATAGATGAAGATGGTTTTGTTTAAGTCTCAAATCACCAAACAGAGTGACAGAGTTTCTGGATGCAATCGATATCATTCCCTACCTAATACCCCGACTGTTCTGTGTCATGAGTTTTTATCCCTTTTTCCAAATACATTCCCCCAAAATTCTATTGGATAACCGCTATACCCCACTATCTTTAACCTATCAAATTATACATTAGGTAATCCTCATTGTCACCCCACAATAATTTATAACGTTTTGATTGGTCTTCATAATTGACGTCTTTGTAGGTGGCACATCCGGAGGGTGTCATCCTTTAGCACGTTCTTCAGGTCAAAAGTTCTCTTTTCCATGGCTAAACGTCCTTGAGTGTTTTTACATTTGTTGCAAAACGTATACAATTTATACTAAAGCAGCTAATATGCGGATGGGAAACAGAAGGAATTAGCAACATAGAACAAAGAAAAGGAACAAATGCTGGGTCATGGCCTTTTACGAGTCAGCACACTGTAAAACAGAAAAATATGCTTTAATATGAGAGCTACACGGCTAAAACATCAACTCACGCTAATTTAAGGCCTATGGGTTCTAATACAAATGCAATCCTCGTAGGTGTTAGCATATTCAATTAATCATAATGCAAGCAATTATTTCTTACAGTTGACATTAGTTTCTGTGCACAATAGTAACTTCACACTTATAATCATGTTAAGAATACACTTAAACAAATAATATTTTATGATCGGTTTTTGTATGCAGCTTTGTTAGGTATTTATACATAAGCAATTCACATCTAATATATGTAATATTTAAACTACGCTCTCTCATAGCCATTATGGTGCTGTGGAGTTTGTGAATGACAAACTCCCAGACCATATACTCTTATGGCTACCCTGCACTTACAATGTCTAACGTTTTGCTTAGGCACTGTAGGGGCATAGTGCTCATGCACTTATGCCCTCACCTATGGTATAGTGCACCCTGCCTTAGGGCGGTAAGGCCTGCTAGAGGGGTAACTTATCTATACTTCATAGGCAGTGTGAGGTTGGCATGGCACCCTGAGGGGAGTGCCATGTCGACTTAGTCGTTTTATCCCCACTAGCACACACAAGCTGGCAAGCAGTGTGTCTGTGCTGAGTGAGGGGTCCCCAGGGTGGCATAAGATATGCTGCAGCCCTTAGAGACCTTCCCTGGCATCAGGGCCCTTGGTACCAGGGGTACCAGCTACAAGGGACTTACCTGGATGCCACGGTGTGACAATTGTGGAAACAAAAGTACAGGTTAGGGAAAGAACACTGGTGCTGGGGCCTGCTTAGCAGGCCTCAGCACACTTTCAAATAAAAACTTAGCATCAGCAAAGGCAAAAAGTCATGGGGTAACCATGCCAAGGAGGCATTTCCTCACAGGACGGGAACACCCCTTCCTATTTGCGACTCGCAAAATGAGAATGTGCATCGCGATGCTCATTTTGCATGGCGCAAACTGCGAATTTCACAGTTTGCGACATGCAAAACACGTTGTACATCTGGCCCCAAATTTCCTAAAAACTGAATTCTTGCTTATCTCACCTAGATTTAGCAATCAGATTCCTTGATTGCAAGCCAGTTATCCTTGACAATCATTACTTTTGACAACAAAGCTAACCTACAAATGTGTATCAGTGCTATGGCTAATTCTGCACATTCCCAAATGAACCTTCTATTGGGAATTAGCAATTCTTTCTGAACTTGATTTGAATACCCTGGTCCAATCCGTAGCATTGTTAATGGCAGAACATGACAACTCTTTATTGAACGAACTTAAAACTCACCTCACCCCACTGCAGCACATTTTTATCTCTGCAACTAAGAGATTTGATCACATCTCACTATTGCTAGTAATTCTTCAGTGGTTTCCCATAGAATCCAAAGCTATCTTCAAGACACGGAGACTTGCATGCAAGTGATTTAGTCTTAGCTCACCTGGATGTATACATTTCTTTTGAGGTGCAATGCTACTAGTGCCTTTCCAATTTCAACTTAGGTTGGTACCCATAATTCAGCGAGTAGTGCTTGGGAAGTAAGAGGACCTTACAGATCTTATCTCATTTTAAGGTCGCAGCATACAAGACAGCGGAGATGTCTTGTTGGCTAAAGACAACTTGGAGACATTCAGAAAGTTCACCTGCAAATGCATTCTGCCTATTGCTTGCCATTTGCTCTTTGGTTTGTAAGACACATTTTCTTGTTTTTCATTTGCTGGCTGTATTTGTTTTAGGCTGGCCAGCTTGAGTTGAGTCCTTCCCTTGCCAAAACCTTATTCACAGAATCCTTCCTTGAGTGGTCCCTTTCTGTAAATAGGGCTGTAAATCTTGTTCATATCTTGCCACATTTGCTGTGCATTCAAAGCCAGATTAAATGCCAGGCATTGTATTCCAAGGGCACTTGTTTACCCTCCTTTCTTTGACTTCAAAGCAAGATGATTTATGTGACAATCTTGCTGGATAGTGGGGGTACGAAAGAGTTTTCTTCTAGTACACAGAAGCAACATTTAAATTAACTGTGTAAGTATTTCAGAACATATCAGAATTATGAACGCACAAATGACACACATTTTTTGTTATTTCTGAAGCATGTTGGAAACAAATACTTCTATATGATCAAAACAAATCATTAAACTAGGTGATGCAATTTCCACACAATTTCATCTGTGCACTGTATAGTTTTGTTAGTAAAACTGTATATCTCTGCAAATGTAGTGGTCATTTCAGCTGAAAATGTGCTGTCTGTAATGGCTGTGTGCTACCACACCATGAATACTCCACTCTACTGTGATCCAACTCCATGCCACTGCAGTCTGCACCACTCCACTCTATGCCACTGCACTCTACTCCACTTCATGCTATGCCTCTCTACGCTACCCCTACCACTCTACTTTATGGCAATGCACTCTTTCGCACTCTACACCACTGCACTTTTCGCCACTGCACTCCAGTCTGGGCCACACCAATCTTCTCTGCACAACTCCACTCTATGCTGCTGTACTCTATGACACTCTGCAACACTGCACTCTAAGCCACTGCACTCTATGCGGATACCCTCTTTACTCAGTAATACTCAACTCTATGCCCCTGCACTCTACACCAATCCACTGTATGCCACTCTTCTGCACCACTGCCCTCTGTGCCACTGCACTCTACAGACACCATGTTACTCTACACCATTACTTTCTATGCCACTCTATGCAACTGCACTCTATCCTGCACCACTCAACTTTACACCACTTCACTCTATTCTGAAATAATCTACTCTACACCACTGCACTCTATGTTATTCTACTCCACTCTGTACCACTCAGTGCACTGCACTCTATACCACTCTACTCTAAACCACTGCATCCCACGCTGGTCCACTCTCTACAACTGCACTCTGTAACTATACTCTAAGCCACTGCACTCTACTCCACATCACTGTACTCTATGACCACTGCTCTATGCCACTCTCCTCCACTCTGACGCTGTACTCAGCAACACTGCACTATCTGCCACTGAACTCTGTTCCACTCTCATCTGCAATACTCCATCTACGCCACTGCACTCTTTGCCACTGCACAGCACTATACTCTACTCTGCACCACGCAATGCTACAATACTCTGCACCACTCTGTCACTGCACTCTATGCCACTCTACTCTGTGTCACTCCTGTGTATGCCACTCTACCAGATGTCAATCCAATGCACAACACTCTTTGCCACTACAGTCTACAATACTCTACTCCACTCCTCACCATTCCACTTTAACACTCCACGCCACTTACTTTTAGCCATGCTGAACAGCAGCCACTCTGGTGTACAACATGGCTAATACACATTCACAAAGCCAATACCTCTTGCATAGGCAAGACCTATTGCTTTGTCAATGCTTGTTGCTCTACTGTCTTGCTTGACATTGGCTTGAAATATTCATTTTCTTGGTGTGATTTTGGATTTCCTGGATATTTATCAGCCCAGTCTTTTGTAGTTTGTGTTGAGAAGTTGATTTAAAACATTTTTAATAACTTTGCAGGAGTGATTGACACCACATTTGCTGTTTCAGTCTCACAGGCCTGTTCTAACTAATCATGTCATACACAAGCATAGTGAAAGTGTCCAACTATATATTTCAGAGAGCATGTTGGATAAAATGATTGGCCAAATAATAAAGGAAGGACTTTGCCGCTCAAGGTCCATAACATTGTCCGGTTCTGTGAGCTGCAGAATAGGTCTGTTTTTTCTTTTTCCCATCTACATTGCATATATTAGATGATCTGCACAAGTAAAACTCCCCTGGCATAAAAGAACATGAAGTAGTGCAAAGGGGTAATATAGTTGTTGCCCTAGAAAGCAAATTCCAGGAGATCACTTTGCTTGACTATGTGTTGGCGCAAAGCTTGAGTAAGCTTTGTCCAATGGATCCTCGAAACTCCTGGTCACACTAAACTGAGTTTAGTTAATTGGGCTTTGTGTGAAATTCTATGGGCATTTGCACTGCTCCTCTCCCAATATTCTCACTTTGCATGAATCATCTGGAGTTTGCCACTTTGTGGCTGGAAGCCACTTAACAGTGTGCTTGCATCAACTGTTTGTGTGAACAAAAAACTTTGTTGCACGAACATTGAACGACACTGTTGTTTGCACCTCTTAGTTCTACTTAGCATTGCAGGTGCTACAACACTAACACTCGCCAAATCTTGGCCTTAGTTCAGACTTTTACTAACAGCCCACAGACTCAGCATTTCTGGAAGAAATATCAACACTTTGCACCAATGCAAAGTCACAAAAAGTTATGAAAACTGGTGTAGAGTGTTGCTATAGTATTAACTTTCCAGCACAAAGCATTTTTTGTGCTGCAAAGTATCCCTAAAATAACCCAAATAGTGCTTGGTGCTACTTTGCATTACTTTACATCGAGGGGAAGTCCAATGGGTGTTACATGGGCATCCCCATGCTTCCATCCATGGTTTGTGATACAAAGCCATGTCAACTAACAATTGTAGACAGGGCATTGCACCAAAAAATAACACCTCCTCGATGCAGATGCTAACAAGAAACAACAGATTTTTTTTCCTATGTTTTCACACATTGCATGTATGCTGCACTTCATAGCACACATCCAATGTGTGAAAAGTGTTAAAGGTAGTCTAATCAAAGTATTTTGCACTGCAACAATACCTTCCCAGTACAAAACCTGTACTAGACAGCAAACACACATCCTTGTACCATAGTGCAAAGGTAGGTGCATCTCACTAGTCAAGCTGCTTGTGCACCATCATTGGGAAAGAAAACAATAGTGACATAGCTTGGTAGATGTGACTCTGCTCCTAGTGCAATGCAGCACAGCAACTTTGGTTGTTGCACTAAGTTGTGTATTTGTTTTGTAAATATGCCTCTACTTTCTGATATGCAGAGTATGGGATGGGTACTTTAATATCTACATTTGAGAGACACAAGGCACTTTCCTGGAGTTAATAATGAGACTGTCACTTATGGTCTTGTATTTTATCATGTCTCATGAAACGTTCCTCAAAGGGCTGTCATATACAGTTTGAAAATTTGTAAATAACTACATTGGAATGGGTGATTTTTCTCTCTTGTGTGTACACATGGCCATATCAGTTGGTTGAAAAGGCTGGGCGATGGTAGACTTCCAGTCATGTGATGTATTTTCTACTTTTGTGAACATGTTTCTGATACATTAACCATTTAAACATAATTGGCGAGTTAGCACTGTGCCCTATTACAGTATTTTGCCATGTATGTACACAAGGTACAGTTAAATCTGCACAGTTTCTAAATATTCACTTTCATACATGGTGTTTACACGTCATCTGGAAGTATTCCTTGATATTATTGAAAACCTAGGATAAGATGCTGTGATACACATTTCCCTTTTACATAATGTGCTATGCATAAACTTACACATAGTGGCTAGTGTTAAAAATCTGAAATGTAAAGCCACTCACAATGCTCCAAACGAACATTCAAGTTTCACCTTTACAGGTGCAGAGCTTTACACATTACTGGTGCCTATGCCACTCCTTTGGGAGAATTCCCAAGGTAAAGGTTGATGTAATTTAGAATGTCTAGTTTGATTTAAGTACAACGGTGTTTGTACAGACTGTTGTACCTGTGAAAATGAGCTTGCCTTTTTTCACAGCATCTAGGGCCAGATGTAAGAAAGCCCTTTCCTGGTTGCATGTGGCCCATCGGGCAGTTTGCGACCGGGAAAAGGCTTTTCCCCATGTAACAATCTATTCAGCGAGTCTGTAACCTGTTATCGACTCGTAAAATAGGTTTGCGATTTGCTATTAGGAAGGGGCCTGCCAAGGGTGTTCCTTCCTCATAGCGAGTTGCAGGGGGATGTAAGATTGTTTCGTGACCATGAATGCAGTTGCAAAACAATCGCAGTTACCACCAACTTCAAGTTGGTGGTAACGCATTCGCAAACGGGAAGAGGTCCCCAGGGGACCCCTTCCCCTTTGTGAATGGAAGTGAAAATATTTTTTTAGAGCAAGTAGTGGTCCCACGAACCACTGCCTACTCTGAAACAATTAAACAAAAACTTTTTATTTTCTTGTTTGAAATGCATACCGTTTTCCTTTAAGGAAAACGGGCTGCATGAAAAAAACTAAAAAACTTCTTTACTTAAAAAGCAGTCACAGACATGGTGGTCTGCTGTCCCCGGCAGGCCACCATCTCTATGAGTGAGGCCAATCCCAATGGAGTCACAAATTGTGACCTACCTCATGAATACTGATGAGGTAGGTCATTTGCAACTCTATTGGGAATTGTAAACAGTGTTAAACACACTGTTTATACATCCCAGTTTGCAAATTCCTAATAGCGAATTGCTAAGATTCGCTATTAGGAAATTGCAAACGCAAACCTACATATATCTGGCTGCAAGTTTTTTAATTGTTTTGAAATGTTTTTCTTTCTTTTTCTGTTGTGATTTGTGTTTGGGGACTCACCCTTAGAGAGTCTAACCTTTTTATTTTAAAGTGCCCATCTTATTTACTTCTTTTTGGTTATTTGTTTTAAGTCTCACCTACTACACAGCACAAGCTGTTTTTTTGTAAAAGACATATTGTGAATGTAAGATGGGCTTTCAGTCCTCGCTTTGCTTACCATTGTTTGCTTTTAATGTCGCTCTATCTTGCTTGCTTCTTATTCAATAGCTTGCCTTCTTCCTTTTGTGTTTGTGCATTCCCTGTAGCATAGCCTTTTAACCATTCTTTTAATTGGCTGGCTTGTTTTCCTCGACGGTTCACTTTTATAAAACTCATTTTTTCTTCTCAGTTAAGCACTCCATGAGGGTGCATGTATTCCCCTTCCCTGTTGTGTGCTGCTTCCCCATCCCTCGTGGATGGATCAGAGAGCTCTTTCTCTGGTGATGTTTGCATTTTATTGAGCGTTCTTTCCCTTCAGCCACCGACAGAGGTGAAGGACTTTGAAACAGGGAAAATAATAAATGCTTATCAAACATTTTCTTTCTAGTTTCAGTTTTTGCTTAGTGTTACTATGTTGATACATTTAAATGCACATACTATAAACACATTTCAATTAGTGAGGTGCTCTCAGACATCAGCACCTCATGGTACATCTAGTAATCACACTTATCACCAGTTACATTCCAAGAATCCTCTAAGAGACCTCTCTGCCATGCTCATAGGTGCTGGAAGTAAGAGTGTGGGGGTGCTGCAGCACCCCCAAAGTAACTGCAATGGAGCTCTAAAAGAGAATGGGCATTGAAGATAACTTTTAATATTTTTTTCCCTTGTTACATTTGCTGGGCATTCAAAGATAGAGGTCAAATGTCAGCCTAGTTTATTGACACATTACTGCTTATTCTTTTAACTGTGTTCTTTCTCGTATTGAAAAGAGTGAAGAATATGACAAATGAACTATGTGATAATCTTGCTGGTGTAAAAGGAAGGGCAGTTGGATGTAATTTCCTTATAAAACGGAGCAAAATATAAATACCTAGAAATGAACTGTATAAATATTTCAAAATAAATAAACAGTTAAGAAAGCATAAATTAACCACTTGTTTTTCTGATTCTAAAATGTGATGGAAACAAAGACTTTGTTAGGATCAAAGAAATTACTTGGGAAGAACAAATGACAAATATGAATTGAAACTCAGATCCACACATTATTGTTTGTTCATAATATAGTTTTATCAGTAAAACTGTATGTGTCTGCAAATGTAGTGGTAATTTAAATGGAAGGCGTGATGTCTGTAGATGACACTGAACCACGCAATAGTGGTACATTCGTGATTACGTGCTCCCAGTTGCAACAGCAGCTACATTCTACACTCTTAACACTCTCCTGCAGGATGAGTGTGGCTCATTTGCGACACTTGCTTGTTGTATGATGTTTCGATTTTTCGAAAGACCTGTGAGTTCAGTGATGTAAAATTGATGGCATCACACCCACTCAGAAAATATTTACAGCCCAGCTGACCATGCTCTTGTGTGCCAGCCCTGCAATATAACACTGCAACAGCATCACTTTACATGTCAGAAGACACGGAACTCTTCCGTACTGAGGGTCACGTTTAAACTTTTTAAAGGCCTGCATGCATTTTAGTACATTTTAAATAGCGAGTGAGTTGGACGCTATTGTATGGTTTTCTGTGCAAACTGACCTATTTGTTTGTTAGAAAGCCATCAGTGGCGCCTTGTACATAGGTGAGTTAAAAAAATCTAATACATTTGGACACTACATTGTGACTTGGGCACACATCCGCCCCTATCTGTACATTACTAATAATGTATATTCAGATTTTAGAATTTTTGGTATTTGGGGCCTGAATTAAGGAAAGTGGTGATGCACCCAGTGCAGCGCCACTTTGCTTGCGCCCCTTAGAGCTCCCCTAACGCCACTATGTGTGTGCCGTATGTAAGATATGGCGCAACATGACAGTAGTTAGAGAAACTAGCATCAAAGTGTTGATGCTAATCTTGCAAAGCCCATTGAGGCCCATTGAAAATAATGGTGTGCCTCCTTTCAGCACCTGCTCTGAGCAGGCATTAAAAATGCCTAAACAAATCATGCAAAGAAATCTCTTAGATTTTTTTGCACCACTTTTTCGGCCCCCGCTAACAGAAAGGAAAGCCCCCTTTGCATTCATTATGCCTGGTGCAGGGACAATGTAGCGCAAAGGGTTATGAAGTGGCACAATGCATGCACTGCACCACTTTGTAAATCTGGTGTGGCGATTTTGGCCTCGTTGGGCCACATTAACTTCAATAAAAATGACAGTAATGTGAAGCAAGGAGGCGCTAAGGGCTCTTAAGTCAGCCCCTTCGGAATTTGCACTTTTAAAAATAAAATAGGAAAAAAAGCAGATGCGTAGATGCAGCAATTTATTCTCAGCAGAATAAATTATAATCTCGGCAGAATATCAGCATCCTTCTGGATTTCTGTTTTCTTGGGCAAAAACTGATTGTAGGTAATGTGGGAAAGATTGGGAGGGGTTTGAGTGACACTACAAACAAAGGGGCATATTTACAAGGAACTGGTGCTGTGGCAAAATTAGCAACGCTACGCTGCGTCAGTTCTGAAACGCAGGGATGAATTTATTAATAAAAATACAATGCACCCCTGTGTTTCTCCTAGCGCTGGTGCTAAATTTAGCTGCCAGCACCAATACAGGAATTCTTGCACCATAGTGCAAGAGTGTCAGCGTTAAAGGGAATGCTTGTTTATGTGCAGGAAGGTGTCCATCCCTGCACATAAACAATCGTCAATGATGATTTGGCACTTCTATGTGTGCTGCTAAATGCAGCACACATATAAGTAGCAAATTGTAATTATTGAATGATTGTCTATATGCAGGAAGGGACACCTTCATGCACATAAACAATCATTCATGGCCTTTTGCTCCTTCTATGTGTGCTGCAGAATGCAGAACACATAGAAAAAGCAAAAACTAGGAGAAATAAAAGTATTTCTCCTTGTTGCTTCGTGTGGCATTAGTTTTTGGCACTGCCTCAGATTTACGATTCCTTGTAAATCTAGGGCAGCATCAAAAGCAATGAGTTTTGCGGTGAAACACCCACAGTAACACTCATTGCACGCCCCTTTGCTGCAGAAAACTGATTCGGAGGGTCTCATATATATAAGTCAGCGTTAAGCTACAAAAGTGACTTAGTGTCACCTTGTAAATATGGCGCAGTGCACAGTCCTATGGGAGCATCACAAAAAGTGATGCTCTGGTGGCGCTAGGGGCTTGTAAAAATGTCCCACACTTTTCCAAATTGTATATGGGTAAATGGGTAACAAAGTAGTTGCTCAGTTGCTGGGACAACAAGTCCAAAATAGAAATCTCCAGTATATAATATTTATTTATTTAGTTTTTTTTTTACCATGGAACATATTACAACATGAGTCTTTACCATGCAGGTAAGTAGCAAGAATGTCTTTTTCAGGCACTTACCAAAAAAGGACGTTAGCATGCAGATGCGTTTTTTTTTTTTAAATAACTTAATCTGTAGGTCACTTAAAAAAGGGGAGTAAGAAAGGGTTTATTTAGGGGTCAGGGTTGGGTAGTGGTAAATGGAGGTAAGGGTAATTAGGATTTAGGGGCAGCTAGTGATAAAAGGAGTTAAGTGATTTTTCTGGATCAGGTGGCAAGTAGTTAAAGGCAGGTATGGGTATTTTTGGATTCAGGGATGGGTAGAGGTAAAAGGGGTTAGTGGTTTTAGGGTTCAGGGATGGTTTATGGTAATGGAATGTATGTGGTTTGTAGGGTTAAGGGGTGTGCAGTAGTAAAAGGAGGAAAGGGGTTTAAAGAAGAGAGGTGTGTATGTATTTATATATATATATATATATATATATATATATATATATATATATACACACACACATACACTGTGGCATTCACCTCTGGCACCGTAGAATGGGATCCCTAGGGCCCAAAGACACTTTTGGAAGGAGACCGGGCACTCTCTTTACAATTGAATTCGCCTCCAGGCATGTGGCCCCGAGACCCAAGGTGGTTCGGGGAGGGGGGAGGTCCATGTGCCCCTTCACCTACTATTAGTGATTGGTCCCAGGCGATGGGATCCCTAGAGCCCCTTAAGACTTCAGGAGGGGGGCACGCAATCCCCTCCTGTAATATTAGTGATTGGCCCTGGAGGATGGGTCTCCCGTTGGCCATTTGGGCTTGGGGAGGGCGGCCATATGCTCCTTCCCCAAATATAACTGTTTTTGACCCTGGGAGGATGGAGTCCCCAGGGTTCTTAAGACTCGAGGAGGGGGGCCATGTGCCTCCATCCCCTATTATTATTCTTTGGCACCAAGAAATGGGATCCCCAAGGTCCATTTGGGATTGGACACACACACACAAAACCTCCCCTATACTTAATTTATGTCCTGAGGACGGGATCCCCAGGCCAATTTGGACTTGCACAAGTTATAGTTACTTTAGGACAAGAGTTATAGTTACAAGAGTTAATCACTTTCAGTGATTTTGTGCATTTAAAACATTACATTGTCACAGAAATTTTCACCTAACTATAACGTTGTCGCAGATTCCTGTTGTGGTAATGAGACTGCTAGATTTTTGGCAGCTGCACCACTAAGTGTGGGAGACTAAGTCTGATCCCCCACCATATGACAACTGTTGGGCTAACCCTTTCCAACTATCGAGCAGCACCTCACAAGTACCAGAGGCAGAGGTGATTTATGGCAGGCTGCCTCATGACACTCAGACTCCTCAGGGAAGTTGTGGTGAAACAGATCTTAGCCCTTTCTCTCAGTTATACAAGTCTCATGCATAAAAACAGAAGCAGGATCCTGGTTCAATAGGTTTTATTGAAGCAATTTCGTTCTATGTAGAAAGGCATGAATTGTGATTATGAGGATAATGAAACACAGCATTATTGCAACAGTGACCAAGAAAGTGAAACACAATAAGAGTCCCACCCTATTGTCATAATAGCGTGCATAACATTCCCACCTGCACTACCAAGTTTCTACATAAGAGCAAGTAGCAGTGGTAGCCCTAACCTACACTTCTGGTCCCAGGAAGGCAGCCCAACCCCCATACCTGTGCAGAGGTGAAGAAGAAATCTTTTAGTCTGCTGAGAGTCCTCTCATGTAGATGAAGGGGAATCAAAAGGTTTCAGCAGAAACTGCAACCACATGCAGCATAAGATGGCTAACTGGCTGGAATGTCCCCTCTACAATGATGTGGGAAGTGTGATGTTTTATAATAACATATCTGTTGTTCTAAGAACTGCCCTGATGTGACAACATGTATTTTTCTGTGAAGTGTAGACAATGTTCCCTTTGGACTGGCAGTGGCCGATAAACACTGGGTTCAGCTTTGGGTTGGTTGAGCACAGGATAAAAATGTTGTGTAAAGAAATGAATGACAGATTCTGCAAGGAAGGACAACTGATAAAAGGAATAAAACACATCTCCACTAAAATTAAGCTTTGCTAAAATAATAAATGATATAAAAGTGAACTCTAACTAGGTAAAAGGGCACAGGGCTCAAGCCCAGAGTTAATAATGTGCCATGTAAAAAGCTAAAATAACCTCATGACACCCTCCTCATTGTTGAGTCAAATGTGCAGAGGTCTATAGAAAAACCTAATACTAAAATCATCTATCCTACATTGATTACTAAAAAGCAAGCTAAAGTATAGTGAATGAGATACAATGGCCAGGTCTACAAGCAAACCAGACCAAAATTTGAGACATATTTAAAAAGGGCAATTTAGAATTTTGCAAAATTAAAAAGCAATTAAGGCCAAATGTCGGCAAATCAACAATAATCATGGTGTTTTAGAAAATCTCCAATTTCCTCAATTGTTATTGAATCCAGGAAAGACCCCACTTCGGCAGATGGTAAAGGAACCAGTTCATTGACAAGGAAAGGGAGGGAGCAAACATGTTCCGTTGCCTCATCCACAGCTCTGGCAAAGACGGCAGCCTCCTGTGCAATGCCAGTTGTAGTATCACCCAGAGCCACTTGATTCACAAACGGCAGATCATAGCAAACTTCCTGTAACAAGTTGAACCCTCATCGAGAATACTAACAGACCAGCATCCAAAGGAGGTATGCACTGCATGTTTAGACACACTTATGGTGCATGTTCAAATGGGCACCACAATAATCAAAGTATGGGCTGCACGCATTTCAAAATAGGTCTGAATGACAAAGACCAGTTGGACTCCAAATCTTCCAGGATGGTGCTTTAAAATACTGCATCATGTGTTCATAACATAGTTGGGCTGGTGGAAACACCATCAGACCTCCTTTCTGTGATGGGCAGCCATGGCGAAGAAAGAATAGCAACAGCAGAATGCTGGCAATTAATGCCAAAGTAACAAACACTCAAAAAAATAAAGTATATGGCTGAAGGTATTATGCCAAATATAGAGGAGAAAATGAGGACAAAATTAGAACCAACAGCCTTAAAGAAGTGTACAATCCCATTGGTGCCAGATGTTTTAAAAATGTGACCTATGAGTACACTGTAATATCTCAGAACGTTTGTATTTAAAATAAACTGTATCTCTGCGGATGACCTCGCCACTTGGAGAGCATAGGCCTTGCGGGCAGATGTTAGCGCCACATGTTTTTGAAAAAAAAATAGCCTTTAGTCTGCTTAGTTTGTCAAAAGTTACATTTGAAATAGCAATATAAGGCCAAATTTCTGCTACTTTTGGGAGACCGAAACTACATAGGCAATTCCGGATAGCATTCCACAACAGCTGATTTTGTTCAGCATCACTTAACTCCCATTTGAGAGCACCTGGAATGCCGGATGAATCAAAGGGGAAAGAACACCCTACAGATAGCAAGCTAAATTTGCAGAAGAAGCATTACATGCTCAGTGCAAGGACAGTTGTTTACATATCAGTGAATGACTTACAGAAGTCTTGCATTCGCTACTGCTAAGAAAGACGTCCTTCATGCCGTTGAAACATTTGTACATGATTGATGGCTTCTAACCCTCATGGATGTACCTATCACCTAGCTTTTTTCAAATCTGCCATCAGGAATGTACTTCAAGCACGAGGTGAACTGAAGTGTTGAAATGTGAATATTAACACCCTGTGTATTAACCAAACAGCAGATTGTATTTCCACCACAGTGAAAGGTAACTTTTCTATCTTTTTTATATTTAACAAAACGTACATTGCTTCTTTCTTAGTCATTATTTCTTGCTGTTGTGTCAAATTAAACACAACAAGCAGCTCCCTAGAGCTAATGTGTTGCCTGGGCATGCAACCACTTTTCAGAACTTGTAACATCCAATTTAACTGCATACAAATGCTAAAAATGAATGGGATAAAACCGAGGTCATTAGCTTCAGTGCAAACCCTTCCATCTGGAATTCTTACTCTAGGGGTAGGGTCTGCATAATGTAAAGAATCCAGGAGAGCACAGTCATCTTTATTGTGGCCAGGCATCCCAACCACAAAAAAATTATGTTTCTTCCAGGCGGCTAAATCAGTCCAAGTGTTAAATAAAAGTGAGGCGTAGTTTTCATGGGCAGTGCACTCTGGGTTTGAGTAGATCCAGATCTTGCATGTATGGGGCTAGGCGAGATGCCAGGATGGCAGTAAACATTTTTGCACCCGCATTTAGTAGTGGTATGGGTCAATAAGATGCACAGAGCCCTAGCATTGAGTACGTCAGCTGGTTGTTTCCATGTCTAGGGTGGATGATTCACTCTGGGAGAGTAGAGTGACAGGTGCCTGAGCTATATATTCCTCAGCTGCCCTTAGATCGAGTGTATCCATGGCATAAAAGTGTTCAAATTCTTGTGTGATTTGTTCATCCTGTTCAACCCAGTCACCACGCTGCCCCTGTATTTCAGGGATACTTTGTTGCATGGTTTGCGCCCAAAGTGTAGGTGCAAGTAAGTGGCCTGCCTTATTCCCCTGCATAATATTTCTTTTTTGTGAGTAAAAGTGTATATTCTGCCCTATCGAGATCTAAGGCTTGAAGTTGTTTGCGAGAGCTTGTAAGTTAATTGCATATTCTAAGAGCACCTGTACTTATATGAACTTCTGTAAGATCCTTTACTGTCTGCTCCAATTGGGCACACTTGTCCCTTCTCTCTCTATTATAGTGAGAAAAGAATTACAACAAAGTGTCCCCAAATGACCCCCTTCAGGGCTTCCCAATGCAGGGCAATGGGAGTATCGGGTGTCATTGATATTGAGGTATCTGCGTATAGTTTCCACAGGCTTGGACACCATGACGGGGTAAGTGAGAAGTTTGTGCTTCAGACGCCATGAGCATGGAGAGGTAGCCAGAGCATAATTAGTATGGGTGAGTGGTCAGAAAGGGCAGCTGCCCCAACATCAACTGCTGTTGTGACCAAGGTAAGATATGGGGAGGCCAGGAAGAGGTCTAGTCATGCATAAGTCTGGTGTGATGTATGCCCTCACCCGGGGGTTGGTTTTTTCCACATATCCTCATGCCCCATATCCGATATTAATTGCTGACTCTGGGGAGAGAGAGCACTTGTTTGCCCTACCCTGTTTATTTACCTATCTGAGGAGGCATTGAGCACTGTGTTAAAGTCCCCTCTGATGAGGAAATGTTTATCTGTGGTAGCTATCACCCATCCAATCACGTCCTTGAGAAATGCTTCTTGATGGTCATTTGCGGCATATATTGTTGCAGGTGTGTAGGCATAACCCTTCACTTTGAGGTGAAGGGAGAGCTATCTGCCCGGAAGCTTAGTCTGTGTCTGCACTACCCTCCCCGGGAAATGAGTGTCCAGTAATATACTGACCCCTGCCCTCTATCCTGGCCCTGAGGAGAAATATTGGCGGTCAAACCAGTGGGACCTCATGCACTTCTAATCAGTGTGAATAAGATGGGTTTGCTGTAGGAGCGAATGTTGCATGCAGATTCCATAAGGAAAGTAACTAAGTGTTTTGGTGGAGCATTAAGGCCTCGGACACTGAGGCTTTGAATATTAATCATGGAGGGAAGCGGTAGTGTGTGCTAGTCATGACCTGGATGAGTAGTGCTCCCATAGGGACACCACTGCAGTGGGTGGTCAGAGGAGTTTATGACATATGTGCTCAAGGGAGTGTGGCTATCGAGAAAGGAAAGGAAAGAACAAGCAACTGCTAATGTCTCCTCCTATGGACCAATCCATCAAGCTTCCAGGGGGCCGAGTCTCCGACAAGGATCATCTCCCTCAATCGGTATGGCAGTTGACTGGGAGCTCCGCCATCAGCCATGATCCAGTGTCCTTAGGGAAAGGAGCAGCAGTCAAGTAGGAACCAGCTACAAGGGGCCAATAAACACTGACTTGCCCATAGGTAGTAGTTCCTCACTCAGAGTTGGGATCTGACACATTGTTCTGTTGCTGCAGCTGATGAAAGAGAGCAGCTCTCTCTTTGCCACTTTCAGTGTCCGAAGGCTTCTGAACCTGCGTCTTGGGCTGCCGAGAGGGCCTGCGGACTTCTCTGGGTTTTATCGGTGTGCCCTGAAGGGAGTTAGTACTTCTCTCCTCCTGCCAGTTATCAAGGTTAAGCAGTGAGCGAGCTTCTTCTAATGTCTGGACACTCTTTGTTTCTTTATTACAAACACATTTCAGTCTAAATGAGTGTCGCACTTGTAGCTGATCCCTTGCTCCTGGAGGAATTCCGTGATGCGGCAGATCGACCTGCAGTGCTGGAGGGTAACCGAGGAGAGATCCTGATACAGATGAAAATCAATAACGGTCCTGTCACGGATTGCCACCATGATCATCTCCTTTTGACGATAAGAGTGCAAGCAGGTAAGTATGTCTTGCAGCATTCCATGGTTTTAAGCCAGATGTCCTGCACTATGTGTACGGTCAAGTATTATATCTTTGTCCCTGAAGTCAGGTACCACATGGTGTAACAGCCGAAGGACATAGGATTCCAGATGTCTAGAGTCTGCCATCAATGGCACTCCTTTAATCCGGATGTTGGAGTGCCAAGTCCTGTTTTCCAAATCTTCCAAAATGGTAAAGTAGCTCTTTTTTTCTGTCCCTGAGCACCACGAGTTCCCATCTGTGTACTTCCAGTTCTTCTTCATGAGAGTCCCTTGCTTATTCCAATGTATTAACTCTCTTGCCAAGCTCGGTAAAGTCTTGCTTCAGTGCTTTGATGTCCATCACAATGTCTTTCTTGAGGTTAGCCAGATTTTCCTCAAGGTGCCAAATAATTGTTTGAGAAATTACGGAGTTACTGGAGCATCATCCATCACTTGTGGTTCAGCTTCGGGAGGCACAGGGAGCAGGTGGGCAGCATCAGAGTTTTGGTCACCCTTCCTAGCATGGGATTTATGGAACATGTCTTTGATGAGGGTGGCGTCCTTCTTGCTACTGCTGTCGGAGGCCCTGTCAGCCAGGGGAGTCTCAGCAAAGACAAAGGAAGGCAGTTCCCCACGGGTCCCATTGCCACACCTGTGCAAGCAGGGTGCAGGTGGGATACTGAGGGATTATTCCCAGTGAACAGTACACTTTCCTAGCAGTTAAAGCGACACTAAGTGCAGTAGTGGTGCTGTACATTTGAAGGACGTACCTCCGGGGTATCCCAGTGGATCAGTTCCACTGAATCTGTCAAGCCAGCAGTCGTGGGGAGAGGGGGTTTTAACAAGGCACCTCATGCTATGAAGAGTGGCATGATTATGTTGCACCTCCCACCATTCCCCTGGTAACCAGAAACATTACACTTAGGCATCTTCATGGGGTCCAGTAACTATAGCTCTCCACCAAAAAAGGGAGCACTCTGTAAGGTGTGGTGCAGTGCACTGAACAGTCTCCCAAAGCTCTCCCGGTCACCTCCTTCCCAGGTGTCCCTTGATTCTCCAACGTCTACTGCTACCAGGGCCCTCCCAAATGCAGGTCACTCTGAGATCTCCAGTCTATAGAGCACCGCCAGTAAATCAAGCAGGGCAGGAGGGCTCCTGGCCCACCTGTGGTATCATAGCTGGTTTCTTTACTTTTCAGTATCAAGAGGTGATAGCAGTGCTTGGAGTCCTGGTCCCAAGTACCAGAGCAGTATCTCCCTCGCCACCACCCTAGCTCTGGGTTCTGCCATGTTGCGCTCCCCATTCCCACTGCTCCTTTCTAGAGAGGCTCCAATTCCCTTGTGCCTCCTTCGAACAGGGCCTACTCCACACAGGCCTACAAGGGCAAATCCACAGGCTGTGCATCATGCTGCCATCCTCAGCTCTAGGGTCACTTGAGCCACCATTGGGGGTCCCGCCAGGTAGCCGGTGGTTGGTTAAAGTATTTTCAGTTGGGTCTGCTCTCTCATGTGGCCCCAGGCTGTTCAGTAAGCCAATGATGTGAAGCAGCTGCCATGCCGGGCTGCAGCCCAGATGGCTCATCCTCTGCTGCTCACTTTCTCGAGGAAGCAGCAATACTTTCTGGCTGGTCTCAGCCCCGCTGGTCCCTCATGGTCCCCAGTCACTTAAGATACCGATAGGGGAGCTCTAAATCTACTGATTGTGCCCCAAAGTATGCATGGCCAGCGGAGCTCTGATGTCTTGTGTCTATTCAAGCTCTATGTTGGACACGCACCCCCAACTGCATAATGGACCAAGCTGACCGCATGTTGTAAAAATTACATGTCATTTTGTAAGATGTATATAGCAGATGAAACAATGTTTTTAAGTGTGTATATGCAGTTGGACAAGGTGTCCATTCCATTATCTACAATGGCTAGAGCTTTCTACAAATTTTCCTGATCTATCTGCCTCAACCGGGCGGCAGCTTCTTTCTGCGAAAATGTCAAAATTTCATTATATACTGCATATAAGAAGTGTTTTATGCGTGGTTTTCTAGGACCTCACAAGAAATCTTTCAAGTCTGTGTTTTCTGACAGGTGTTAACAGCTGTTAATGTGGAAGATTTTAACTATTGCTGACATAGTTAGACAACACTATAAATGATGACGATGTGAGAGCGTTGTGATGATATATAATGAGGGTCAGGTCGGCCCGCTCTAAAACTCCCTGTGGAGTTTACAAAACACGCATTGCAGCCATTTGTGTCTACTCGCCACACTAGCTATCCATTTGGCCTTGAAAGTGTTGAATTAAATGTCCCATTTTGGACCCACTGCCGAGCTGTTCTTCAGCAACATTTAAAATCTTTTGCCATTGGACAAATTTAGCTGGGCACATTCAATTCCTTAATTTTTGATAACCTAAACAACTTGTTTGTTGTACAGTTTCATTAAAAAATATAACTTGCAATGGAATTAGACATGTTCTAAGCAAAGCTTCTCATCCCTGTATTTGCCAATTTCTAATTCCCCACGCAGTCTTTAAGTCAATCATCTTCAACCAATATTCATAGCCTTCAATAGCCAACTGGGAAACAATGGAATCAGAACTGAATTCTTTGGTCTCAGTTAATAGGACATTCTGCAATTTCATAGGACGCAATACAAAATAATAAGACTCAGCTTTTGTGGCATCATGCCCAGAAAAATATACAAACTTTTCTACATACATATTAGAACTCCTCACTGGTGGAATTGGACAATGTCCCCATTTTGTACAATTATAAACAGTTCTTAGGGTGCTGGCTTTTTGGCTTCATGTATAATGTGATGGTAACATAATTTGCTGTTGTTTGGTAAACATCTTCACTTTCAAACACAGTAAAATATTCAAGATCAGAAAGCATAGAATCAACTGGTTTCACATCCCAATCATCAGAAACCACCCCAGGTGTTATTAAATAAATCATAGAGATTTTGAATCCATATGGAATTTGAATAATTTCTGTTGATCAGAATATATCAAATTATACTTTATCCAAAACAATTGTTCACCTCATTCACCAGTTCAATATCAGAGCGTTCAGGAATATAATAACCATGTATGAGTAAAAAGAAAACGATGACAAAACCAATCCAAAAGAGAAAGGCATGCACAGTTAACAGTATCCATAGATAATTCCATGGACGAGTTAGTTAGTTTTAAGTCAATTGAATAGCTTATATGCTGTTAATACAGGTGTAGCTGAAGTTGCTGAAGAGTTTGAAAAAGAATCGTTGATGTCGGCAAAATATCGAGAAGCAGTTTGTGCAAACACTGGAGCCACTGTTGGAGAAGGGGAACTGGCAAATGTGTCCATTGGTGGTTCGTAGTAAACAATTCCATCCGTTTGTGTTGAATTTGAGTAATACTGCTCAGAACTTTGGACATTTCTTGTCATAGATGTAGTGCCAGGTACTAATAAAAGTTCATTTTCCACTCTCCCCTTGCTCAGGGAAGTTTAATCACTGATGGTCAAATTTTGAAGAGGCACATCGTAACTGGCAGTGAGAGGGGTTTGGGAACAGCTCAGGATTCGTTGTGGTCTACTGTGTAGGACTGGCCACATAGTGTAACTTGACATTGTCAATTAAAACAAAGCAATTTTCTTTGCAACCAGGCAGCAGTGGTAGGATGACAGTTCTGTCACTATGTATTCCCAGGACTGGACCCAGTGCTCGATATGCAGGGCCAAATTAATTTTTCACAGCAATCTTTTAATGCACTAGATATCCAACTTTTGGAATCCAGCCGGTAGACATTGTTGGTGAATCCCTCATTACCAAAGTGATGGTAAATGAAGATGAGTTGTCATCATGGAACTGTTGTAATTCCTGTAGGAAAGTAACACTTTTATTTATGTAAAAAGGTGTGTTTGCGGCCACTGCACCAGGGCCACCAAGATTTGGGACAAACATAGGTATGCCAAACAGAACCTCATATGAGGTGCACACTCTCAAGGACCTTCTGGGCAGATTATTTAGTGCTCTCTGGAATCTATACACGTGGTTAAGAGCCAACTGCAACCTGAGCCTAATACCTTAACTGTTTAGAATTACTTTAAGTCTCGGTCCTTCTGCTCCACAACAGCGTTTCCCTCTGGATGATATGGAGGTGAGAAATGTAGTTGGACCCCTATTGTCACCATGGTGTCCCTGAATGCCCTGGAGGCAAAGGTAGGGCCCTGGTCTGAATGGAAAGCCACAACTGCATATGTCCCAATAAAGACATGCAAATCTTTAATAACAGTTCAAACATCAGCTGATCGTTGCTGCCATACCCATAGAAATCTGGAGCAAGAATCAACAGTGACTAAGATGTATTTCTATGCACCATCAGGTGTTAGGGGACCACAATGGTCCAGGTACACACTTTGTAATGGTTTGTTGGAAATTAGGAGGGGTGTCTGCAGTGGGTGTTTGATGGTGAATTATTTTATTTGTTCACAGATGTCACATAAAAGAACATACTTTGTGGCCTGTTTGTATAGACTTGGCCACCAATAGCAATTTTGCAAAAATGTAATTGTAGCCTCCACACCTGCATGGGCAGAAGCAACCCCTTCATGCGCTGCTTTTATTAGGTCTAATCTTTGGTCTTGGTTGGGGATCACACGATTACCCACTCCTGGTATTGTTAAGAATGCAATAATTTGGGTGCTGAGATGGTAGGACTATTTCACAGCACCCAGTGTTTCATCATCCAACCTCGTTGTGAAATGAGTAATCGCAGCAACAGAAGCCGTGGCTACTGCTGACTTGGCTGCTTCACGCAAAAACAACAAGTTATGGACGGAATGCTGAACATTGTCAAACATTCACCCCCAGTCACAGATCTGGGTTTAATCCATCGTTTTTTTGCTGCCCATGCCATTCCAGTTTGGACCCAGCCATATGCAAATCAGTCTTGACCCTGTTCCCCATGGGAACAGTCCAGCCCGAAGTGCTAGGCCAGGTCTTCCCTGGACTGGAAACAAGCATCCTGGGACCGGTTTCGGGGTTTCACCCCTCATCAGCCAGGCTAGCTTGAATCCAGTGGCATGGGAAGCACGGGACCCACGTCTGGGCATACCCTTCCCACTTAGGGCGACAAATGCAAAAACAACAAGTGATGGACGGAATGCTGAACATTGTCAAACATTCACCCCCAGTCACAGATCTGGGTTTAATCCATCGTTTTTTTGCTGCCCATGCCATTCCAGTTTGGACCCAGCCATGTGCAAATCAGTCTTGACCCTGTTCCCCATGGGAACAGTCCAGCCCGAACTGCTAGGCCAGGTCTTCCCTGGACTGGAAACAAGCATCCTGGGACCGGTTTCGGGGTTTCACCCCTCATCAGCCAGGCTAGCTTGAATCCAGTGGCATGGGAAGCACGGGACCCACGTCTGGGCATACCCTTCCCACTTAGGGCGACAAATGCAAAAACAACAAGTGATGGACGGAATGCTGAACATTGTCAAACATTCACCCCCAGTCACAGATCTGGGTTTATTCCATCGCTTCATCAGCCAAAGTGTTTCCTGCAATGTATATTCCTACACATGGAGGGCCCGTAGTATGTACTACATGGGTATTTTGTAGCATCTCCTATAGATCTTCTCCCTTTCCTCACAGTAGTCTGTGTTTGATGGTGTTATCTTTTGGATCTCTTAATCCATTCGGGTGCCAGTAATGCAGGTATTCATTAAAGGACTGGACACAACAGAACAAATTATACACAATGAGTGTCGAAGGTCAGGATCCGTATGTTCCAGCGCATATATTAGAGCCTTAAGCTCTGCCAAATGTGCAGTGCAGTCCCCTAAGGTCTGCGTACATGTGTTTTGAGGGTGGAACTTGCCATCCCTCGTGAACCTGCTCACAGCTGTGCAAGCGGCAGAGTATTGATGTTTGGTGCCTACTGCTGGATGCGCTGAACCATCAGTATATATTATCATTTGATACTGATCAAGAGGCAAAATGTTTGTAGGTGTTGATATTCAAGTTCGTATCGAAGAAACTCTTGTGTCTGAAGTTTTGGATGAAAGACACAAACAACATCAGCAGCAGTCAGTGATGTGGCCCATTGGAGCCAATGTGGATGTATTGCTTTTGCATTTGGAACGCTGGCTTTTGTCACAGCCTGTAAGGCTGATAAGGTGGTTCACAACAACAATGCATTTCCACTGGACTAGAGGTCTTTTTTTTATGACAACGATCTCAATAGCAGTCAGAATTGTTTCAGTGGGAGCATAGCGCTGTTCACCCATTGAATACAAATGTTATACCTTCATTAAATGTTACGTAGGTGAACCCAATGCTCCAGCAATTACTCTGATGACCAAGTTTGTTTTGTTATCATATGTGTGTAAGTATTTTAATTCAAGCATGTCCTGTTGTAATGCTCTGAGAATGTGTGTATGTTCAACCGTCCAATATTTTCTTGAAAAGTCTGGACTTTTGAAGTCATAAAGTGCTTTTATGCCTTGTGCATAATTTGGAATGTAAGTTCTGCCAAAATTTTAAAAGCCCAATAATGACTGTAGCTTTTCGATGGTATTTGGTGGTTGTAATTGCTCACACTTTTCTAGAAAGTGTGGAACCATAGTCTTTCATCGTCTGATAACTCGTATCCCAAAAACAGGACACTGATAAAGGTAATTTTTGTTTTCTTGAAATTTAATTTGTAGCCTATTTAAGCGAAGCCCACCACAATATGGTTCACCCCTCTTAGGTATGAGACCAGGTCGTTGATTGTCAGGTAGATGTCATCTACATAGGACAACACCTCAGGGTCAATGTTGTGTAGAATAGATGTCACACATGCTGAGAACAGTCCAGGACTGTTCTTATACCAGTGTGGGAGGCGAGAAAAGTTTCTTTGCAGGCCTAATGCTACGAAGGCAGTCAAGTCCCTGCTTTCAGGCGCTATATTTTGGCAGAAAAACTAGTGGAAATATCCAGAGTTATTTTGCATTTTTTGCACACTAGGTTGTTCATGAGTGCTGTGCTGTGTGCATTTTCTAGAGCAAATGTAGCAAATATGAATGTGTGACTTGTTAAGTGTCTGTAGTCTAAGACTATTCTAAATGAATGGCCTGGTTGGCTACGGGGAACAAAGGGTTGTTCATTGGTGATATACAGGGTTCAGTTACACCCTGGTACTCAAGTTGTGTGAGTATTTCTTTCACTGTGCTTAGCCTCATGTTTAATGCAGTACTGTGGTTGTTAAAGTTGTGTTGATCTAATCTGTATTATATGGTAGGGCAAGTCTTTGTCCCATCCTACATTGTTGCGATACAGTGCCAGGGCTTGTGTCAATGCCCAATCGACTGCATAAGCCTGTCTTAATTCTTTAGGAACAAGGACCAAGAAAGACGGCATAATGACATCTTCCCCTAGTGGGAGTTCACTGACAAATTGCGGTGGCCAATCTTTTCCTGCCCACTGGATGTCATAACATAACATCAATTTTTCCCAGAATATAAATTTAATTGTGCACTCTGTGTCTCCCTCAACTTGTATTTTCACTTTACAAACCCTATCTGGGGGGGGAGGGACCTGCATGCCTCCAGAAGCTATTGAAGATTTCAGTGAACTATTGTGACATGTGTCACGCTGCCTAGCAGAGTCAGTGCCCACTTCCTGTTTTTCAGTAAAGTTCTCATTATGTGTAGCATTTCTAGCTGAAATTGCTGCCACCTTTTTCTTTTTGAATTGCCCTTTCTGTTGGGTAGTTTCTCTTCCTTTTTTATGGAAGGTTTCTTGGTTTCACATACTTGTGTTGTTGTTCGGAATGCCCGCCTTTTGTACTGTGTTTATTCAGTGAGTCATGAAAGGAATGAGATTGGATGTATCTCTATATTGATATGTATCAGAACTTTTTTTTCACTATCTCTGTTTCACAAATTGTAACATTTCTCAGAGGTCTCTAAATGTGGATATTCTCCTCTTTGTTTTGTATTATCTTTATTTTGTGTTTGTTTATCCCAGCATTTTTTGAAAGCTCTGCTGCTTGTTTGGTAAAATCCTTATTGAGTTTACCTTGTCTTTGTGGTTTACTGGGTCTGCCCTCCAGACTATCCCGATCTATGCTAGATTAGGGTTTTGGCAATAATCTTTTGCAGCTTTCACTCCAGATCCTGTACAGGAACATCCCGGAGCTTCTGGCATACTGCCAATGCTACTGCTTCCCCTTTAAGGGCACTTAATATTATTGAGGATACTGTGGGAAAGTTGCCCATTAATTGCATCCCCAGGTCTAGGATCAAGGCAGCCCCATATTCATCCTGAAAAGTTTGAATCATGAACTCTTCTGGAAGATTTGCAAGTTTTAGTGTACAATATCAGGTAGTGTAGAGTGCAGCAAACACTGCACTCCAAGTGGCACACTTGTCTACTGAGGGAACCATACCAAATGGTAAGCACATTGTGATAATTCTCTGTTTATCTTGGGGTCACCTATGGGGAAACACTGCTTCTAAGGCTCGCATTTTGTGTGCTAACCAAAATGGAATCTCTTCACGGTTATGGGTACTTTACCCATAATTGAATGCACAGTAACACAATTGATTCCCACTGTGGCCACATGTGGTTTAGCTGGAGCAGCCCTTGCTGGGGCGGTGTTTAAAATCTGCATTATGAATTGTATTAATCCTCTATATATTTCTACTAAGTTAGTGTATAGGCGGTATATGTCTGCCACCACAATTGTACCTACATTATGGTGTGGTGTATAGATAGCCAATTATGGCCTTGGGGGTCCGTCATTAAAGGACCTAGTCTAATATTCTGTGCAACGTGGGGTAGGGCTCCATCAAGCCAATTTTGATGTTTTTGATAAGATAATGGTATTTCTGAATAAGCATAAGGACTATATTGTGCAGAAGCATTTACTGGAATGTAATGATGAAATGTATGCGTGTTCACATCTGCTGCAGGAAAGATGACCCAAGAGTAAAAAATGTCAGTTCTGTATGCTGCATTTTCCTCCTTTGTCTGTGGGACCATTATTCCGTAAGTGAGTTGTGATGGGGAGTCTCATGTTTGCTGCAAATGTGACGCTGTTTTGGCCTGCCATTTCTTTAAGTGGCTTTTAATCGTTCAGAGATAAAAACACTTACTGGGGATTCCTTTAAAAATTTAAAGCTTGAACAATCTACAGCGACAAATAGGTACTACCTATCTAACTGAGGAGGAAATTCCTTAATACCGCAGACATCTCCATATAAGATAATTAGGGTGTCGTTTGCACATAATAAGGTACTTGGGAGACCTGCAAAGCCAGTGCATAGCCAACGTTGATGGCTTCATATGATAGACTCCTGTTATGGTAATGAGACTGCTGGATTTTGGGCGGCAGCACCACAGAGAGTGGGAGACTGAGTCTGATTCCATATCATGCGACAGCTGTCGGCCTAACCCTTTCTGGCTAGGTAGCAGCACCTCACAAGTACCAGAGGCAGAAATGATTTGTGGCCGTCTATCGCTCAACACTCAGACTCCTCAGGGAAGTTGTGGTGGAACATATCTTACCCCTTTCTCTCAGTTGTATAAGCCTCATGCATGCAAGGAAAAACTGAAGCAGGATCTTGGTTCAGTAGGTTTTATTGAAGCAACTGTGTTCTATGTAGAAAGGCATGAATTATGATTATGAGGATATTGAAACACAACGTTATGGCAACAGTGACCAAGAAAGTGAAACACAAGAAGAGTCCCACCATATTGTCATAATATTGTGCCTAACATTCTTATTTACACTACTAAGGGCCTCATTTGCAAAGAAGAGGTGCCGTGTGGCAGCAAATCTTATAGCGCTACGCTGCATCATTTCAGAAATGCAGGTATACACCATATTTACTACAATACAGCTCACCCCATGTTTTCCCAGACACTGGCGCTAAAATTAGCTGCCTAGCGCCAAGGCAGGCACCATTGTGCAAAGGTGCCTGCATTGCAGGGAATGATTGTTCATGTGCAGGAAGGTGTCACTTCCTGCACATAAACCAGCAATAATGGCAATTTGCTAGTTCTATGTGTACTGCATTCTGCAGCATAGATAGAAGTAACAAATTGTCATCATTTAATGATTGTTTATGTGCAGGTAGGACACTTTCCTGCACATAAACAATTTTAATGGTGTTTTGCTATGTGTGCTACACAAAGCAGCACACTTAGAAAAAGCAAAAACAGGGAGAAATAAAAGTATTTCTCCTTGTTGTGCCATTCTAACACCGCCTCTGGGGTGGTGTTAGATTTTGGTGCTACCTCAGATTTATGATTTCTCATAAATCTGAGGCTGTATCAAAATACAATTGGTGTTACAGTGGAGCGCCCACAGAAACACCCATTGCACTCCCCCTTTCATGCAAAGTGATGTGTGTGAAGGGGCGATATTTACAAGGTGGTGTCAAACCACAAAAAACTGCTTAAATCTACCTTGTAAATATGCAGCAGGGCATTGCACCACCAGAACGCAGGAAACAGTGATGTTCCAGTGGGGTAATGTCCTTGTAAATGAGCCTTAGTTTCTACATGAGAGCAAGTAGCAGTGGTAGCCCTAATACGCCCTTCTGGTCCCGCGAAGGAAGCTCAAATCCAATACCTGTGCAGAGGTGAAGAACAAGTCTGTTCGTCTGCTGAGACTCATTCTGCGTAGACAAAGAGGAACCAAAAGGTTTTGGCAGAAACTGCAGAAACATGCAGTTTAAGATGGTAAAGCGGCTGGAATGTCCCCTCTAAGATGATATGGGCAGTGTGATGTTTTATAATAACTTACAGTTAGAAATGGGGTATTTGGTTGGCAGTCAGGTTACCCCCTGTCCAAGCAAGGACCCAAGGACCCTCACTCTGGTGAGAGTTAAGGAGAATCACCCTCAGTTAACCCCCGCTCACCCCTTTGGTAGCTTAGCAAGAGCAGGCAGGCTTAAATTCAGAAGTAATGTGTAAAGTATTTGTACCAACACACACAGTAACTCAGTGAAAACACAACAAAATGACACAACACAGGTTTAGAAAAATAGATAATATTTACCTAAACAAAACAAGACTAAAACGTAAAAAATCTGACATGCACAATTCAAGTTATGAATTTAAAAAGAAAAAGAGTCTTAAATCCTTTAGAAAACAGTGAGAACGCTGTTAGTGCACAAAAGTACCTGGGTGGCGTCAAAATAAAGATGCACAAGTAAGTGTGCGTCTGAAAAGGCTAGTGATGCGTTGATTCCCCACTTGCAAGTGAGAAAGTGCGCCATTCCTCCTGCGGTCGGGTAGGCTTGCGTTGTTTCTTCTCTCCGCAGGAGAGTGGTTCATCATTTTTCCGCACCAGCGATGTTGTGTCGAAAACCTGGCCGCACGGTATCAGGAAACCACGCTGTGTGGATTGCGACATTATCAGCCTTCGTCAGCGGGTGTAGCGGGTTGTTTCTCTAGCTGCGTGCGTCAATTTTTCAGCCGCAATGCAGGTGGAGCATAGATTTTCAGCCGCGAAGCCGGCGGCGAGTTGTTTCTCAGCCGCGTCACTTAAGGTGTGTCGAAATGTTCCCCGCACGGCGGTCTGTGTGTGGATATTCAGTCTTCGTCTGCCAGCTTCACCTTCCAAGGCCCCAGGAACTGGGTAGGGCATCACTTGGCAGGGCAGGAGTCTCAGCAGAGAGTCCACGTGTTGGCAGGAGAAGTCATTGATAGCTCTGAGACTTCAACAACAGGAGGCAAGCTCAGAACAAGCCTTTGGAGATTTCTTCACAAGCAGGAATGAACACCAAAGTCCAGTCTTTGTCCTCTTGCACAGGCAGAAGCAGCAACTGCAGGATAGCTCCACAAAGCACAGTCACAGGCAGGGCAGCACTTCTCCTCAGCTCTTCAGCTCTTCTCCAGGCAGATATTCCTCTTGAAGTCCAGAAGTGATCTAAAGTCTGTGGTTTTGGGTGCACTTCTTATACCCATTTTGGACTTTGAAGTAGGCTTACTTCAAAGTAAGTCTCTCTTGTTTGAGAAATCCTGCTTTGCCCACGCCAGGCCCCAGACACACACCAGGGGGTTGGAGATTGCATTGTGTGAGGGCAGGTACAGCCCTTTCAGGGGTAAGTGACCACTCCTCCTCTCCCTCCTAGCACAGATGGCTTATCAGGATATGCAGGCTACACTGCAGCTCCATTTGTGTCACTGTCTAGAGAGAGGTGCAAACAGCCCAACTGTCAAACTGACCCAGACAGGGAATCCACAAACAGGCAGAGTCACAGAATGTTGTAAGCAAGAAAATGCCCACTTTCTAAAAGTGGCATTTTCAAACACACAATCTCAAAACCAACTTTACTAAAAGATGTCTTTTTAAATTGTGAGCTCAGAGACCCCAAACTCCACATGTCTATCTGCTCCCAAAGGGAACCTACGCTTTAATCATTTTTAAAGGCAGCCCCCATGTTAACCTATGAGAGGGATAGGCCTTGCAACAATGAAAACGAATTTGGCAGTATTTCACTGTCAGGACATATAAAACACATTAGTATGTGTCCTACCTTAAACATTCCCTGTGCCCTGCCCATGGTCTAGTGCCTACCTTAGGGGTGTCTTACATGTAAGAAAAGGGAAGGTTTAGGCCTGGCAAGTGGGTGCACTTGCCAATTCGAATTGGCAGTTTAAAACTGCACACACAGACACTGCAGTGGCAGGTCTGAGCAATGTTTACAGGGCTACTAATGTGGGAGGCACAACCAGTGCTGCAGGCCCACTAGTAGCATTTGATCTACAGGCCCTGGGCACCTCTAGTGCCCTGTACTAGGGACTTAGCAGTAAATCAAATATGCCAGTCATGGAAATCCAATCAACAATACACTTTACACAGAGAGCATATGCACTTTAGTACTGGTTAGCAGTGGCAAAGTGCTCAGAGTTCTAAAGCCATAAAAACAGGTCAGAAAAAAAGGAGGCAGGAGGCAAAAAGACTGGGGATGACCCTGCATCATGGGAAACGTCCAACACTTATCTTAGTACTTAAACTGGAATCCAAATGAAGTCAGGAGGCTGTGGTGCTAGAAGCCCAAGAAGAGGTTGAATTGTAGCCAGGATTGTAGACACTGGAAGTGTCACAGGAATCTGGATCACAGGTTTAGCAAGAAGTCTTGGAATACTAGAACTCTGGGGGTTCCGGGTGACTAATGAGGTGAGTGTAGGGAAGATGTTTGCAAAGGGCTAGAATGAGGCCCAGCCCTGATTCAAGTTCAGATGGGATATTTATGCTGGAAAGAGAGACTGTTACAGAAAGGCATGTGTCATGTTGTAGACTCGAAGTTTCCAAGGAACCTGGGGCAAGAACATGTGTTTTAAAAATGGATATGACTTCTTGCAAGTGGCAGGAGCAAGTGGAGGTTAGAAATAATTAACAGTTTAATGGAACCTTTGAACATCATGCTAAAAGTCAAAAGGTCAGGGTGGATACAGCCAACTGTCCCGGAAACACATGGTTCAACTGCAGAGCAAACTAGCAACAATACAGGAGGTTCAATGGTTTAAGAACTCTAGGAGGGGGCCACAAGGGAAGGATTACATAAGCCCGATGTGTAAAATCTGCAGCACAGAGGGCACAAGAGGGAGTTGTGACAGTGGGGTTGTGACATTTATGAGGCGTATCCAGGCCACAAAAATAGTCTCTTTATAATCTAGGATGGATCCCTTGACATTGGATCAGATGGGAAGAGGTGAGATGGAGGAGGGAGCATCCAGATCAGATTGATGTGGCGAACTCCAGGGTTTACAGTACAGGCCATACAGTACATGCTGTCTCTTGGCTCAATGGATCCTCAATGGTGTCTTGGACATTATGAGTCATAATGCCCTTGGACAAGTGAGGTGTCCCTTTCCCCTGAATCTTGCATTCATGATATAGTGCTATAAGGCCCAGGAGAGAGAGCCCCCTCCTCTAGTCCCTCATCACTGGACCCTAGGTGTGAGACCCAGAGGGTGGGGACTCCACGCCTGGACCTGTTAGCGCTACACCATGCCTTCAAGTCTGAGGAGAGTTCACAGTGCATCAGCTTCCTACTTCAGATGGCAACACTACTTTCTAGTGCTGTCTCTTAGAGTCCATGCATGAGCCAAACCATGAACATGTTTGGAATGTACATTGTACAACAAACATCATGCAAAAATCTGAGTGCCTCTTCAAAATTCAAAAAAGTGTAAGCACGCACTTCATTAACAAGCAGAAGTGTTTCACATTAGTACACCAGAAGTGTGTTTATTTAAAAGGATAGCTTTTAAACATAAACTTAGAAACATTGAAGGCCAACACCTCACATACCCTGATGGCAATGGCATTAGTGAAATAAACCAATTGTAATGTGCATCTTATACCTGACCAAGAACTTTTATGTGTATAAGGCAAAACTATAGTCTATTAAATAAAACACAAGAGCAGTTTTTGTGCAGCTCACCTTCTGAACTCACAAATGTCAAGGTGTTCGCATATGATAATGAAGAAAACACGGGCACAGTGAAATAAAAATATTTGCCTAGGATCACACACGTTGGTCAATCAGTGAAGTCAGATTTAATCCAAGGTTTTCTGATTTTAGATTGTGCAGTTCATCCAAGAGATGGATATCTTTTTCTCTCGTCTGTTTTACATCAAAGGTGATTGCTTTGGTTTAATTCTTTGCTCACAAGGTTAGAGTGTCAGTGGCACACAGAAGGCATGAAATCTTGGCTTGTTTTGGGATGGAAGGTCTAAAAGCATGTCGAGCTGAGCTATAGCTGGGCACATGGCTTGAGCCCTTAGTAGCTTACCCGCCTCTCCTATTGACCATTGCATAATGTCATATCAGTTCACCCTACTGCACCTTCATACTTCAGATGTTAGCACTATTGGCATTGTGCATTAATCCTTACGAGTTGATAAAGATACATCTTTGGTTTGAATTACAGCACCACTGCTCGTGGGTTAGGACTCCATAAATTAACTGTGCTGCAACTTACAAGTTAGATTGCAGCATTACTTACCTGATGATGGTTTATGTTTGTATTGCTGCATTACTACTACCCTATGAATGCAACCCTACAACTTCATGAAAGTGCGGTTTGACAGCCTGGATGTCAGCTGTGTTGCTCTTTGTGGGGGAATGTTAGAAATTGGGCTTCTGGGTGGCAGAGGTATGCACCCCGTCCAAGCAGGAAACACAATCCTTCTCAGGATAAGTCACAAACACACCCTCAAATACGCTGTGCTCACCCCATGTAGCTTCCCACAGAGCAGTAATGGTTAACTTAAGAGGCAATGTGTTAAGTATTTGTGCAACACTTCAAACAGTAAAACAGTAAAAACACCACAGAAAAAGATACCACACTTGGTTGGAACTATAGAGCTTAATGTAATGAACAAAACAAGACCAAAACAAAAAAAGTCCAGTAAGTAGAACTTGAGGTATGCTTTTGTTATAAAATAAACTGAATTGTAGTGCTTAAAAGCAGAATGTGCCACTGGGGTAACCTGGTTGTGCTAGACCAGTTCAAATCTGAAAGTTCAGGTCAACTGTGATGGAGCAGGGAGTCGGTTAAAGGGACCAGCCTTGGCCCACTGCAAAGTACTTTGCTTGCGTCAACATTGAGAGAGATGTGAGGAGCAGAGGAGGCAATGTGTTCTCATTGATCCTTGAGATGGAAACTATGAGTCAGCTCAGAGTCTCCCAAAGTTAGAGATGTGTCAGAAATGGAGGCAATAAACCGTTCTGTTGACAATACACTGCACTTGATCCTTGCAACAGCGGCGATGAGTCGGTGTTGATGGAGATGTGCCAGTTCTGAGCAGCACAACAGTGTTGATGCAGGGATTCTTCTTGAAGCAGTACTTTATACCCAAGGGCTCAGGACTTATTGGCACAACTTGGCAGGGCAATATACACAGATGGCAGAGCCTGAATGTAGAATGTGAGTTGAAAGTCTTTTGTGTCTCTAAGACTTCAGAAAATAGGAGACTAGTCCTGGCCATGGAGTCACTTTGGGTGTTGGGTTTAAGTGATGTGGGTCCAGCCCTTCTCACCCAGGCCAGGAGGGCAGCACAGCAAGAAAACAGTGTTTCCAGAGCAGCAGTCCAGCAGAGTGACAGTCCTTGTAGAAGCACAGCAGTCCATTTTCCTGGTAGAATATCCACAAGTCCAGAAGTGCACTGAGTTGGTAGGGTCAGATTCCAGTTGTTATACCCAGTGGGGCCATTGAAATGGTGAAATTTGAAAGAAGGGCTTTGAAGTGCACAGAGATCCTCCCTTCCCACCCTGACTCCAGACTCACTACAGGGGTTAAGCAGTCCTTTGTGTGGGGACAGGATACAGCCTATTCAGGTGTAAGTATGAGGGTGTGGCCAGTTCCTCCCTGACATCCCACCCAAGATGGTCCATCATGATGTGGATGGCCCATCAGTCACATCTAAACTCCTTGTGTGTGTGACTGTCTAGAAGGAATGAACATAGCCCAGCTATCATCCATACCAGACATGTGTTGCACCCAGGCTGCAGGCACACAGGGCTAGGAGCAGGAAAACACCAACTTTCTAAGAGTGCCATTATCAAAATTGTAACAATAAATCTGACTTTACCATTAAAGAGGATTTATCATTACAATTCCATAAGTACTATGCGTATATCATAACGAATTCTCAATGTTATCCTATGAGAGGGCCCACTGCAAAGTACCTTGTTTGCATTGTTGTCGAGAGACATTACATAGAACCCTATCCCATGCTACCTAGGGACTACTTTAAGGGCGAGATATCACAAAAGGATATTTTAAGGCTTGGCAATGAGTTTTAAATGCAACTTTGCATGATAATGTAGAGCCGCTTTCAGGCTTCAATGGCAGGCTGGGACATGTTTTAAAGTGCTACTTAAGTGGGTGGAACAAGCAGTGTTGCAGGTCCAGTTTTAACATTTAATTTACAGGCCCTGGACACATGTAGTGTGGTTATAAGTACATTAAATAGGCCAGTTAGGTATACACCAATCCAACCATGTTTTGGGCAGAGAGCACAAGAACTTTAGCACTGGCTAGCAGTGACAAAGAGTCCTAGGGCCAACAAAACTGAATTCAGCAAAACTGGAAGCAATCAGGAAAACTGTTTGGAGGAAGACCACTTCAAGGCTGTCAGGTCTAACAGTGAAAATAAACCTTTGTACCTTTATAGCTTCCCAATATATATTGTGCAAACATTGGAATAGTTCCACTATTCTGTAGCTCTGGTATATATTCTATACAAGGCCGTATACCACAAGGGTGACTTTCAGCCACTCCTATGTATACAGCCTACAACGTTTTCCAGTTTATTGGAAAAAGTTAGTTAATTGCTGTGTTGCTGCACTAGTGCCCAGTGCAGAGGTCCCAATTATCTGTTATGAGAATGACCTACTTGGTAGTGTTGTGCAACCCTACAATGCACATTAACATAGATTTCAACTGTCACATTGTTAACAGAAAGGTCATACCTTAAAGGAAAGAAAACTATCAATTGATGAGAATGACCAGTGAGTTAAGCTTATGGCTTGAAACGTGGCTGTTACAGATTTGAATCTCAGCATGGATAAAAGGGCTTTCATCTTTCCCAGGTTGATGAAATTAGTACACTGGAGTCGATGAAGACACCTTTTATTTAGGTACTTAGAGCCAGTTCAATTGGTGGCACCTGCAATGTAATAATCATTTTTGATATTTGATGTTCTAAATAGTGCCGTACAATGTCATGATTCTGCATTTATAGTTCACATCCTTTTGTACTCCAATACTTTTTACATTCCTATTATTTGTATGCACTTTTTACCGTTTTGCATTTTCGCCACAAACACTGTGCCTAGGTCACAGAGCAGGTCCCATAAGCAGCAGTATCAAGAGAAGTAGCATAGGGAAACATGGATGTATTGGATGGTTCTAGGCTTCACCGGTCCTTTATTACATTGGGCATTTCCCCCAGGGTCTGGAGCCATTGGAGTCAGTTTTTAAAGGCAAACACTCTAGCCACCATTCTCAAGGAAGTCACAAACATAAGCTCAAAGATCTCACCCTTCGACACTGCCATCACTGATATAGCGGCAAACATTAAGTCACTGTGATCTGATCTTAAGGCCATGCATCTACATTTTGAATCTATGGACAAAAAGATTGATGAGTTAGACAGATTGTACAGTCTACACTATGACTGGACCACTGAACTATAGAGATTGCAGAGGAAGGTGTGAGACATAGAAGATCATTCATGTAAGGACAACATCCCCCTTTATGGGATCTCGAAGGGGATGGAGGGACAGGCGACAGTTGTATTTCTGTGATTTCTCTTGCTAATAATGCTCCAAGTTACATTCACAGACCTGCTTGAATTTCAGATGGTCAACAGACTGAGGGCACCAACAATCGAACTCCCTTACGGCTAACATATCGTGTTTCCTCCAACACCAACAGACCAGGATTGATCTACAAGCAGCAAACTAGAAAAAGGGCCAATTTCTCCACGAGGACAAAGAAACCCATGAGGCAGTGAAATTCTTTCAAGAACAATAGTCAAGATCACATTTATAGCCCTAGGGCCCTGACTGACTGAAGGATTTAGCTTGGCCTTTTGGACCCAGCACCAAGACAAATCCAGGTATTTTTTAACAGAATACCCGACAGAGCACCTGGTGACATAGAACACTCCCAATGAGAGAGTAAGGGCCATAATACCTATTTCGGCAATGGTCTCATCCTGACGGGCGGACTGCTTGGAACCATCTAAGACTGTATTTGTATCCTTTTTCTTTCCGTACTGTGAATGTGACATTTTTTTTAATTTCTACTAAAGAAACAAACTATCAATACAAACAGGATTTCTACGGCAAATGGCTACCCCAACCGGGCCTCCCAACACTTGGTGGGCAACCTGCCTCACAAAGTCTGGTGCACTTACCCAGGCCTCATAGATCAAAAACATAGGTTTTGAGGAGTTTTCTGAACAAAGGTTTTGACTGCTGTTTCCGAATCACTGTAGGGAGGGAATTTCATAACGTAGGGACCAGGAACGAGAAGGACCGCTCTCCACATCTCACCCTCTTGACCTGAGGTACTAGTAGAAACCCCTAGGAGCTTGACCTAAGGGATCTTCCAGGGACATCAGTAGATAGAAGGTTTTGAATGATAACTGGGACTTTCCCTTGGAAGGCTCGGTGGACAATGCACGTTGCCTTGAAACTGATCCTATTTTCTACAGGCAGCCAATGAAGCATGTTGCATAGATTGGTACTTAGGGATCTTAAGCACAATTCTTGTTGCTGCGCTCTTAAATACTTGCAGACACTCTGGGCCTGATTACCACCTTGGCAGAGGGGATTACCCTGTCCCAAAAGTGACGGATATCCTGTCCGCTGTTTTAGAAGTTCTGTAGAATATATTGGAACTTTTAATACGTGGGAGGGATATCCTTCACTTTTGGGACAAAGTAATCCCCTTCGCCAAGGCCATAATGAGACCCTTTATCACAAACTTAGGGCCACCCAAATAGAAGGAGTTCCTGTAGTCTAAGTGAGAATTGTTGAGAGCCTGAACTAAGATTCCCTTTGTATTATTCGGTAGCATGTGCAGAAACTTTCTGAGGTATGTAAGGACCCAAAACAGGGGCATGCCAGTTTTTTAGATTGAGTCCCCAAAGTAAATTTTTTCTTCAACTTTATTATATTTGTTGAATTGTTAGGTTACCTCTCCCACCGATTGCTATGCACGCACTTCAGAACTATTTTGGAGCTGGTCTCATAGGATTTGGAGACAGAAGAATAGATGTTGAGAGGGAGTGATGAGGCTTCCCATAGATGTACCATTACCCAATTTCATTACCTACATGACACGCTCAGTAGATTGAACAACCTATTACAATTATCTGCCACTGAACAATTGCCAAGTTGTTAAACTAAGTCTGCATGGATTCCTCTGGCAGCTGAATGACAAGGTTTGCACTGCAGATTGCAGTCAAACTTTGTTGCTGTGACTGCTTGGAAACACAGCAGGAAAGAAAACATTCTATATAGTCCCTTGTGTGAGCATCTATTGAGGCTAGTATTCTTCCCCTCGGATAGCACATAAAGACTCAGCTCCTTTACAAAAGCATTTTTTATCAGATACAGATATTGACAGGAGGACTGCAACCTCGCTCCCTTCCGTTACTCCCAGATGATACCCCTGACCCGGGACAATGGCCCAAACCCTGTCACAGAACCGGAAACTCTGAATAATTTCAATGAATATAAAGTGCCTATCCAACTATGTGAAACAGAATAAAATACTTAACCACCTCCTCTATCATTTGGTGTACATTGTACTCCTACAAAAACTGCATTCACTCTCCTCTGAAATTAAAAAGTTATAGTGAGATTGGTTTGCTACGGTTATACGCAGCAGCCATAAGGCCCCTCTAGTTCCTGAAACAACTAGGTCTGCAACCTTTTCATTACTCTATAGGAAATGCGGTGTTGCCATCTTAATACACAGGTCTCGTACCCATAGACTAATGAATTGCTGACTGATGCAGAGGGAAGATATGCTTTTCTGAAACTGAAACTAGCAGAACAGTTTTAATAATAGGCTGGTTTTAGGGAAGGATCCTTTATAGATTTATGTGGGCATTGACCCCCTACTGCAAGCCTCACACCTGAGACACAATCATTTTTTCTCCTAATTTACATCTACTGTACTGCAGCTCATTTTTCCCCATTAGGGATGGGGCTACAGCACTCTTTCTCCCAATTTGATTGTGAAAACCAGGAGCAATGAACTAAACTGAGCATGCCATTTTGGCTGGTGTTTTTGGTTTGGCTAGCCCAACACGTGCTTTGGGCTTCAGAAATAATGCTACAAGGGAGTTTGAACAGAAGAGACACAGCCCCATAGGTCATAGATGGAGTGCTATGTTTGCCTGACCTGGCCAATCCTGGCCCTGCTCTTATGATGCTTACTATAGCAGCATGAAAGCAGTGTTTGGATTGAATGGGATGCTTCGGGTTTTCTGTGGCACCAGCATGCACATGTTTAGAGCCAGGTAGCACAATGAGGGAAAATGTGACCTGAGCTGAAAGTGTGGTAAATACAGATGTCTAGGTAAGATTGCGTTTATTGTTTCCAGTATAAATGTTTCATAAATAAAATGTGCCTGATCACCTCTGCGTCACAGAATTCAATTCATAATGCAGAGGTGATCAGGGCACATTTTAATTATAAAACATTTGTCATCTCATATGAGCATTTTTAACATTTACATGCATGCCCCACCACTTTCAAAAGTCACCAGTCACCACTGCTCGGTTAATGGCCAAACAGTATCAAAATTGCCTTTTTGGCCAAGTGGGTAGACTTCTGATGGAATATGGGCTTACCTAATTGGTCGTGAAGGGAGATTGGAAGATAGGGTCAGACCCAGTCATTACCAGAACTGTCCCGCCAGATTGCCTAAATACTACATACAGGCTGCATTTAATGGTCCTACTGGGTGTTCATGGCCTGATCGATGTGTATCGGGTAGACCACCCCAAGAACAAAGAATACTTATATATATATATATATATATATATATATATATATATATATATATATATATATATATACACACACACACACATATCCATTTTGCAGACTCAGCTGACACTTGCCCCTACCACACCACCACCAGAGAGCTCCTTCTGTTCAGCAAAGCACTAACACCCATCCTCAACACCTCCATCCACTCAGCCACATTGTTGGTTACTTAGAAACATGCCACTGTCCTGCCTCAGCTCAAGAAACCATCCTCTGACCCAGCCACATTTTCCAACTTCAGACAAGTATACTTCCTACCATTTCTGGCAAAGGCCTTACGGAAACTAATCAACCAATGCCTCACCAACCCTCTCAGCAACAACCAGCTCCTCGATGCCATGCAGTTCAGATCCAGGCCCAACCATAGTACAGAAACAGCACTTATCACCACCACAAATGATATTTGTGTGATCCTTGACAGAGGATATATGGCAGCCTTCATTCTCCTATACCACTCTGCAGCTTTTGACAGGGTCTCATATCCCATACTCATCAGGTGCCTACATGAGATTGGCATCCAAGGAGCCACTCTCCACTGAATCTGCTCCTTCTCAACAGATATGACACAAGCTTTCAGCCTTTCACCTCACTCCTCAGAAGACCACAACCTCATCTGTGGAGTGTCTCAATGTTCATGGCTCGATTCCACTGGCCAATGTCATCCATGCATATGACAGCCACATCCGCTCTTACACTAGCAACACTCAATTCTTTATCTTCCTCTCAGATAAGATCCTGAACACAAGAATCAAGTTCACCACCTGCATGACCGAAGCCACTAACTGGATGAAAGCCAACCATCTCAAGTTGAACAACAACAAGATAGAAGTAGTGATCTTCAGCAAAAACATGTTACCAGGGGACTCCAACTGGTGGATGTCCAAACTCAGAGCCACACCCTGCAGCCATACCAGGAACCTCTGAATAATCATGAACAGCAAACTGGACATGACTGCGAAAGTAAACACTGTCACTGCTCCCTGCTTATACACCCTGAGCATGCTGAGAAAGATCTTCAAATGCCTCCCAAGCAACTCACACTCAACCTCTTATCCAGAATTCACATCACATCACACCTCAAGGTGCTCCACTGGCTACTGATACACAAATACATTCCTTTTAAGCTCCTCACACACACATTCACAGCACTACAGAAATTAGGCCCTGCGTACCTGAATACTTGCATCTTCTTCCACCAAAACCCCCAACACATCTTCTCTGCAGGACTCTTACTTGCACAAATCCACACATACAGAGAACTACATCACAAGGATTGACATTCTCTTACATCGCCCCTGAAGCATGGAATGTCCTCCAACTCCACATCATAGCCTCCTCCTTTCTTTTTGAATTTCGCAAGAAGCTGAAGTCCGAGCTTTTTAATTAACTAACCTAACATAGGCAGGGCTAGGTACACACCTGCAGAGCACCCGTATACCTTTGTGGGTGATAGAGTGCTTTACAAATAGACATAACATATATAATCAATTCACAGCACAACATCCAGACTTTATTTTTCCTTAATACAGGACTCACTATTATCTTTTCATTTTCAAATAGACATTCTATCACAACCCTGTAATGCTCAACTTAGTCTTCGGCCATAAACTCCCTCCATTAGGCCACTGGCACATGCAGTTTTCCAAATGCCACCTTCCAGAGGAAGAATGCCACACTTACACTTCAACAACACCTAACGACAGATGCCTAGAGAAAGAAAAATTGTAATACAGTAAGTTCTATAGTCTGCTGCAGATAAAACACTGCTGAAATGACTGCACTATGAGAGTGGAGAAAAAGCAGGCTTGGTGGTCTGGCACTTATACACAAAAAAGGCCTTTGAAGTGTGGGAGACTTCAAAGGAGTCCACTGATGTGCACAGTGGTCCCTTTCATCCTAGCCCTGCCTGCCATCTGTGGGGGAAATCAGTAATTTGTGTCAATCCCTCCCCTTCCCTCTGCCCAGGAAGACCCATCAGTATGCAGATGAATGCAGATGCAGCTGAGTGTCTTGTGTTTTTTGGAATTCACAAAGTGAAGCTGTCATCCCGCCCAACCCAGGCAGGCTAAGGCACAAAATGGTTAAGGTAAGAAAATGCCAACATACTAAAAGTGTAATCTTCAGACTTACAATTTAAAATCTGAGTTCACAATAAGTTGTGATTTTTAATTGTGGGTCTAGAGACATCAAACTCCATATTTAAATCTTTTCCCAATAGGAAATTTGACTTAAAAGATGTTTTAAGGTAATTCCAATG
Source organism: Pleurodeles waltl (assembly GCF_031143425.1). Lineage (NCBI taxonomy): Eukaryota > Metazoa > Chordata > Amphibia > Caudata > Salamandridae > Pleurodeles > Pleurodeles waltl. The sequence continues at coordinate 1,656,846,716 of NC_090444.1, read as the reverse complement.
CTATCCTTAGGAGAGATAGTCCTTGCAGAGGTGAAAAAGGAATTAAGAGTTTTTCACTATCTGGACATGCTAAACTTAAAAGTACATGTCCAATTTTTTTTAAAATACACTGCACCCTGCCCTGGGGCTAACTAGGGCCTACCTTAGGCATGATGTACATGTAATAAAAGGAAGGTTTGGGCCTGGCAAGTGGGTACACTTGCCAAGTGGAAAAGGCAGTTTAAACTGCACTAACAGGCTGCACTGTGGAGGCCTGAGACATGTTTGAAAGAGTACTGTAGTGAGTGGCACAATCAGTACTGCAGGCCCACTCGTAGCATTTGGGATGTCCCTGAGACTGAAGGAAAACAGGGGGCAAGCCAACAAGCCCTTAGAGACTCATATGTTCAAGGATGTATAGAGTGAGTCCAGTACTTCGCACTGCAGGCCAACGCAGCGGAGCAAACAGCAAAGTGACAGTCCCACCTACAATATAGCACACAGCAGTAGCAGTCCCTCCTGGTAGCACCGCAGTCCTTATTCCTGAGTGTTCTTGGTTCCAGTAGAGGTCTGATTTGCTGGGGTTTGGGGTCCAGTACTTATACCCGAAAAGAACTTTGATGTGGGGTAGACTTCAAAGGAGTCCTCTGAAGTGCACAAGAGACCCTTTCATCCTAGCCCTGTTTGCCAGGCTATCTGTGTGGAGTAATCAGTCCTTTGTGTGGAGACAGGACACCACCTATTGTAGTATAAGTGTCAATCCCTCCCCTTCCCTCTGCCCAGGATTAGCCATCAGTATGCGGATAAATGCAGATGCAGCTGAGTGTCCTGTATTTGTAGCTGTCTAGAAGGAATTCACAAAGTGTGGCTGTGACCCAGCCCAACCCAAACGTGTAATCAGAGGCAGGCTAAGGCACAGAATGGTTAAGGTAGGAAAAAGGTAATTTCAGACTTAGGACCTTATTTTGGCGGACAGGGTTACTCTATCACAAACATGACGACACCCGTCTGCCATATTAAGATTCCATTATTTCCAATGAAAAATGTAATGTGCCAAAAGGGATATCCGTCGTAATCCATCTGCCAAATGCTATATCAGCCCCTTACAATTTACAATCCGACTTCATTATAAATTGTCAATTGAAATTGTGAGTACAGAGACATCAAACTCCAAATTTCTAGCTTTTCCCAATTGGAAAGTACACTTAGAAGATGTTTTAAGGTAACCCCAATGCTATCCTATGGGAGAGATAGCATTTGCAATAGCAAAAACCAAATGTAATAGTTTTTTCACTATCTGGATACACTACACTTAAAAGTACGCCCAACATTTTAAATACACTGCATCCTGCCCTTGGGGCTAAGTAGGGCCTACCTTAGAAGTGATTTACATGCAATAAAAAGGAAGGTTTGGGCCTGGCAAGTAAACTTGCCTAGTCGAATTGGAAGTTTAAACTGCCATCACAGGCTCTGCAGTGGCAGGCTTGAGAAATGTTTGAAAGGCCACTGTAGTGGGTACACAATCAACGCAGCAGGCCCACTAGTACATTAGATTTAAAGGCCCTGGGAAACATGCTGCAATTTATTACAATCTTACAGGTAAATTAAATATGCCAATTGTGGAGAGCAAATATTACCATGTTTTGGAGTACAGTTCATCTGCACTTTAGCACTGGTCATCATAGTAAATGCCCAGAACCCTAAAAGTCTGCAAAAATGAAGTCATAACACAGGGGGTCAGAGGTCAAAAGGTTAGGGCAAACCATGCCAAGTATACCAGGTCCAACAGTGATATGTTCCTTGGCAATGATATTTCATAGTATGTTGCACCACTGAAAGACTGAGGGGGCTATGCTTTTACCTACATAAATATATTGCTGATTTAGCAGCTCTCAAGCAATTCCTTAGCATGATCCTATCAGCTTTCTAAAGTCTTGGGGTCTCAGTTTTAATAGGAATGCCTGGTGTGTGTATGTGGAGGAGGGAATCCCAATTAAGTATATATAGCTAATTATGTATTTTTTATATTTTTGCCCATACTGTTTTTATAATCAATATTATTCTACTTTTCACATTAAATATTGAAATTTGATATTTTTGTTTCCATCTTCAAGTCAATAGTTTAACACAATATTTGTGTATCAAAATATTTCAACAGTGAGATTATAGCATAAAACTCCTGTGAGAGAGAAACTAAAAGAAATGATGTGTGCATAATCCCTGCATAGACATTGTCAATAGTTTATGCCTTCTGTATTTCTCTGAGATATATAATAGCTAACAGTACTTTTCTTATTTCAGCTCAAGTGCTAGGTAGACTTCTTAGTAGGAGTGGGCTACGTCACACAGCTTGGAACTTCACATACCTTTTTGAAAAACCCAGAGAAACTCCGGAAAATTATATTTTCGGGAAAAATCACCAGCCTGCCAGGCAGAATAAGGTTCTCCATCTAAAACTCCCTCAGGTTGCAGAAGCCACTTGATATGTTTTTTGGCTGCCACACTTTCCTTTCCACAGTATTACATGAGGCTCTGACATGACCTGTCCATCTGTCTCCTTTGCCAGCTTCATGAACACCCTCTCCCTAGCTTCTCAAGAGTGACATGCTGCTCTCCCTGACATCTATGGGCATCATGGGAGGGTGCTGCCTTTTCCTTTCTTCAGGATGTCTTGCTCAGGGAAATCCTGGAGCAGGACATCAAAATAAGTTGATAAACTTTGGATACCACATGCAGGCAAACATTGTCCCATTTATGGAAACTACGAAGGGCCTGATTTAGATTTTGGCAGTAATATTGCTGCCCCACCATGGCAGTGGACCTGTATACCCGTCACAACAGAGTGCTCTTCCTAGTTATCAGGCTAGCGTGCTCCTGTTGACCATATTTAGATGTAACAGTTATGCAGGCAGTGTACCGGCGCCAGATGGCTGATGAAAGGAGCCGTCACGAGAGCTAGTGTACATTGTACATTGGAAGTGGCTATTGAAAAGAGGCAAGTAACACACCCTCCATGTACTTTAGCCATATATGTCCACTTGTATGATACAATACACAATTCACTACATACACACTGTGATCCCTTGCATTACACCACAACATTTACATGCAGGAAACACACAATGCATACATACTAAACACAACATAACACACTATTGATACTGCACTCACATACAACACAACCATAACTACTAGCACAATGCAACAATCATCAACACTAACACACTCACACAAAATCACAACTACACACAGAACAACAACCACAACCAAACAACAACACTCAACCAAACACTCAACCAAACATACACAACAAACATCAGACCCACATGCAAGTGGCACACATACTGACACAACCACAACACCCACTCCAGCTCCCTCTGACTCAACCAGCCAATCCACTCATGCCCCTCCCAAGTAAACGCTTTGGGGTGCCTGATTTATGCCCAATAGATGCCTGTTCATGATAAGGACACCCCTGGACTATAGGTAGGAAACAAGTGAAGGGCAACACAGGCACAGTGAATTGTACCATCCAAACAATTTCATTGTCGCATATGAGATACCTTGTCAAGAAAAACTACATGAGAGTAGGAATACTTGTCTGAAGACCTCAGTCCAGCTTTCACACAGTGTGTCCCAATTTGTGTATTGCAGGACAATTCACTGTGTCTTTTGAATGGACTCTTAATCACAACTAGAAGCACAATATTTCACTTACAGGTCCCATGTGCAAAGTGCACACATAGGCAAAGTTTACAATTGTGCTGTTCTGTTTATTTTGGTGCAAGCATTCATCCTTACAAGAAAATAAAAATTGTGTATGTCATTAATGTAATTACACACAGGTGTGTCTCCAATAATGTGTGACACAGATATTATACAGACATATGTGTGTCACAAGCTATTAATTTTTTTTTAACTGTACCATGTACAGTACTACACTGGTTCATAGCCAATATATAAGTGCCATGCAATGTACACTAGTGATGCAATGCTTACCTTGGAGTCCAAAGATGATGGGGTCATTTTCCCTCATGGTCGAGTGGCTGTAGCAATGGGTGGTCTTGTCCAGTCAGGCTCAGTCAAAAATGGAAGTGGAAATGGGGCAAAAGTTAGGTTTTTACCTCATTTCCCCTCCAATCTGCCAGCTCAGGTGTGGAGGTAACACCGCCACAGTTGCCTTGGAAGGAAGGCACATCGTAATCTGCTTGGTGGGAAACTACGTCATCTGCCGCTAGCCACTATATCCAAACAAAGGTGTAGCTGACATGGATGAGAAGTTCTGGTGGAGTCAACAGGACTCAGGAGGTCTCTTGTCTATGGGACCTTCAAAATCTAAATACAGCAGGCGGATTGCCAGGGTGGCAGGTGGGAAATCAGATGTAGAAGCAACTGCTAGACCGAATCCGACAAGATTTATATCAGGCCCAAAGTTTAGCAAAATATAAACATAACCCTACTTGTTACCTGCCTTCCTATTGGAGGCTACCCATTCTCTAGGCAGGAAGACATCATCATCATTTGAGGCTCATGCCAATGTATTTATAATGTGTTGTTGCCATCTCTTCAGATGTGGAGCTCATTCATTGGAACCAAATGGTTTAGAGAGTTCTCTCTGATGCTTGGACACAATGGCTCCTGCAGCATTACATTTTTTTTTAAACAATAGTAGAAGACAAGTTAAGCTTTCAGTGGCTACACAGACAAGTGTTGCTGGTTGAACAGATTTCTTGGAGACTCAGCACTTTATCAGACTTACAATGGGCATGTCTTTGAAATATGATATGTATCTACTATCTTCTTTCAGGTGTAGATGACTCCTACATGAACGTGTCAGGGCGTTTTCATGATTTGTGTAAAAGAACAAGGGCCCATATTTATACTTTTTTAGCACCGCATTTGCGCCACTTTTTGACGCAAAAGTGGCACAAACTTACAAAATACAATTGTCTTTTGTAAGTTTGCGCCAAAAAGTGGCGCAAATGCGCCGCTAAAAAAGTATAAATATGGGCCAAGGTTTTTCATACTCAAATCCTTTTCAGTGAAAATTCAATGTCTGTCACATCTTGTGGTAGATACTACGCATGGGATTGTACCAAAAGGGAACAGTGATAAGGACCTCTGGGACATTGGAATTTTATAATGACACTTCAGAATGCCATTGCATACTTACAGTGGGTGAGAACATTTTTTTTTCAGGTAGCTTTCTCGGGTCATCGATGTCTGACTCTACACCACTGCTAGGGTCATAACTAGAAGTGGAGATGGGTGTCTGTGTGTGTGAGTGTACATCTGAAGGAAAAGTGAACATGAGGAATGAGAGTGATAGGCCCAACATTCTTGCAGTGCTGGACCTCCAATCAGAATGTGCAAGATTACTTGGTTTCATCCTAGACATGACCCTGCATCTCAAATCCTACATTACTATATTAGCTAATGAGCACAATAATAGCTGAATCCCCATCAAGGAATGAAAGTCCTCATGCCTGGGGAAGATTATACTATGGCAAATCCATGCTCAAGTGCTACCCAGCCTCTCTCAAGGATGCTCCTCATGTTGTCCCCACCATAGCCACTGATGCTGGGAAATATAATCAAGTTGCAATCACAAATCGTATTGGAACTCTCAAATACTTCACAACATAAGCAAGGATCTTTATGGAACTGACCTGACAAACACACAAGTCTTCCTTACTAGCATTCTGAACTATCTCTCCTGCAAAATGATCCTTTTGCACTGTCATCCCTCTTTAATGTGTCTGAACATCCTTCTGCTGGAAAAACTAGCTTCCAAGTAAATAAAAACTTTAAAACAATGTTACTCAAAGAAGTGCACCTATGCCCTGGAACACCGTCCCGCCAGCAATCAGAATGTTACTTTCCTATGAAACCTTCAAAGGAGAACTAAAGAACCTAGTCACATTTATGAGAGGCTTGCCCTACTGGAGCATCACTTCTTTGATGCCCAGGTAGCAAAAGCCTCTCAACCATGACTTTGAGGCCACTTAAAGCTACTTTGTGTGGCTTTAAATGACTTCATACATATGGAGAAAGAGAAAGCAGAGCAAGTTGCTGCGTTGCCTTACTCTGCGTCAGGAAGGAGTTCCATGGGTGTTGCTGTGGGTTTTCCCACACAACAAATCAAATCAAAGGTGCTTTCCCCACGTCCAGCTACTCAAACCAGGCCTCCCGGCGTTAAATGCAGAATAACCCCTTTACCAACCTACTCCTGATTTCACCAGCTGCAATTAAAAGAGATGTGTTTTTAACAGTTTCCTGAAGTTGACTTCTGACTTTTGGTTTCTCAGGAATGCCCAGAGGGTGTTTCAAAGCTTGGAGAAGCAAAAAACAAAAAAGCTACCTCCACTCTTTTTCCTCTTAATCCTTGGTATCATCAGGAATCCTTGGTTGCTAGTCCATAACGTTTTTCCTGGAGTACAGGACTTAAATAATAATCAAATGATTGGAGGTACTTTCCCTTGAATGACCTGGTAAGCTATATGTAAGGTCTGTGAGTAAATCCTTTTTTGGACCGGAAGCCAGTGCAACAATGCCAGAGCTGGTCTGGCTACTTGATATTTTGGAAGTTTATAAATTGTTCTTGCTGCAGCATTTTGTATTACCTAGAGCCTCTTGATCACATATTTGGGACTTCCCAAATACAGGGCATTTCTCAAATCCATATGAGAGCTTATAACACCTTGCACCTATATTCTTCTCGTGTCAAAAGCTACTATCTACAGAAATGTCCTTAAAGATCTTAACATCCCAAGCATACCCTGGCCAATTTGTTTACTTGAGTCTCCATTGTCAGCCTAGTGTCTGTTCAGATGCTCAGGTTTTTTACTGCTTCGGATAGCTTCGGACTACCTCCCAGGTAATCTGGCTACGTAAGTTCCTGCCACCTGGATCTGGCCTTGCCTACCACTAAAACCTCAGTTTTCTCCCCATTGAACTTTAATCTACTCATAGACATCCAGTCTCTGATTTCCCTAAAGCAGGAGATTAATTGTTCAGTGACTTGACTAGAATCAGGTGTCAGGGCCAAAACAATCTGCATGTCGTCCACATATGACAATAACACCAGCCTGTGAGAACGAACGATGTCTGCCAATGGGTGTACATACAGATTGAATAAGGTTGGGTTCAGTGACACCCCACATGTCACCGCAAAGGTAGTGGAGGCAAAAGAGTCCTTCACACAAGTGAAAGCTCCTCTCCGTCAAAAAGGATTGCACCTACTTAATAGCAGTCCCTCTTGTGCCAACCTCCCTCATCTTTTTGATTAGGATAGAATGTGAGACCGTATCCAAAGCTGCACTCAAGTCCAGCATGATCATTGCCGCTGAGCCACCATCCAATATAAAACGAAGTTCCTCTGTGGATGCCAAGAGTGCAGTTTCCGGACTATGGTGTGTTATAAAGCCTGTCTGGGTTTAAAACCTAGACAGATGCTGATTAACATGTTTTTCCAGTACTTTGCTAACTACTGGGGGCAAAGAGATTTGTCTATAGTTGCAACACCCATTGATTGTGACGCTACCCCAGATTTAATTAATCATGTAATCCTGGGACAGCGCCAAAATCTTACCCCATTTCATTTCCCGTCTTTTTTTCCCCTTTCCATGTGTGCTGCTTTCTGCAGTACACATAAAAAGAGGAAAACACCTCTCAAGATTGCTTTTGCCCCCAACCACCCCTGCCCCCAGTGACATCTGATGACATCAGTGCACGATCGCCCTCTGACCTTATCAGAGGTTGCCGGTCATCGTGCTGGAAACATGCTTCCAGCACAATTGATTTTGTTTTGGTATTATGTTTATAAGGGGAGCGACCCCTTAGGCAAGGGTTGCTTCCCAGGGGCCAATTTTATTACTAAGTCTTTTCTACCCCCCTCCCGAAGGCAGATCGGTCTATATTAATTAGGCCTATCTGCCTCCAGGGGGGGCAGAAGCCACTAGACACCAGGGATTTTTTCTTTGTTTAAAATTGGTATAAGGGGAGCGACCGCTTTTGCAAGGGGGGCAGAAAGCCCACCAGAGACCAGGGAAGATTTTTTTTTCAAAATAAGAGGGTGGGTGTATGGGCATACCCCCACCCCAAATAAATAGGAACAAAGTTGTTCTGCCCACTGGTAGGCAGATGGGGCAATTACCCCCGATCCACTCCAGGGATGTCAGAAAGCCTACTAGATGCGGGGAAAAAAAAAAAAAAAAATAGTGGGGTGGAAGCTACCAACCAGTATGGGCATGGTCATGTCCCCACCCTAACTGAAGTAAACATCCGAACCCATGGCAGGCGAGAGGACATTTGATTATTTTATTTTTTGTTTTTACACTTGGGTCATGAGAGCTTGTCACTCTCAAAATCATCCCACTTGGAATGGAGAGGGCTGCACTTTTTGGACTTTGGGACACTGCCATCTAGAAAAATCTACGAGATCTAGACACATCAGAAAACTAAACATCTGGGTGAGTCCAGGGTGGTGTGCTTCACATGCACCCTGCGCCATTTTCTTACCCATAATGCCCTGCAAACCTCCAACTTTGCTTGAAATCACACATTTTTCCCACATTTTTGTTATGGAACCTTCCGCAATCAGAAGGAATCCATATAATTCCCATCACCCAGCATTGTTGCATCTATACCAATAAAAATTCTGCCTCACTTGTCAGTCTAAAAACGTTTTTTTTTTTCCAAACTGCCCTTTTGGACCCACTTTGGTTCCCCCTCATTTTTGACCTGTTTTAGCTCTTCCCTCTCACAGGCACTTGGCCCACCTACACAAGTGAGGTATCATTTTTATCAGGAGACTGATGGGAATGTTGGGTGGTAGGAAAGTTGTGCTGGTGTGGTGATCCCACACAAAAAATGGTGGAACAATGTGATTCTTTTAGCTAAATTTGAGGTTTGCTGAGGACTCTGGGTAAGAAAATACTGGGGGATCCACACAAGTCACACCTCCCTGGACTCCCTCAGGTGTCTAGGTTTCAGAAATTTCTGGGATTGGTAGGTTTCCCTAGATGGCTGCTGAGCCCAGGACCAAAAACGCAGCCACCCACCCCCAAAAACAGGTAGTTTTGTATTTGATAATTTTGATGTGTCCACATAGTGTTTTGGGGCATTTTCTGTCACTGGCACTAGGCCCACCCACACAAATGAGGTACCATTTATATAGTGACACCTGGGGGAATGCTGGGTGGAAGGAAATGTGTGGCTCCTCTCAGACTCCAGAACTTTCTATCACCGAAATGTAAAGAAAAAGTGTTTTTTTTGTTTGCCAAATTTTGAGGTATACAAAGGATTCTGGGTAACAGAACCTGGTGAGAGCCCCACAAGTCATCCCATCCTGGGTTACCCTGGGTGTCTAGTTTTCAGAAAATGTCCAGGTTTGCTAGGTTTTCCTGGGTGTCAGATGAGCTAGAGGCCGAAATCCACAGCTATGTGTCTACGTTGTGTTTTGGGACATTTCCTGTTGCTGACACTTTGCCTATCCACACAAGTGAGCAACCATTTTTATCTAGAGACTTGGGGGAATGCTGGGTGAAAGGAAATTTGTGGCTCCTCTCAGATTCTAGAACTTTCCATTACCGAAATGTGAGGAAAAAGTGTTTTTTTGCCAAAGTTTGAGGTTTGCAAAGGATTCTTAGTAACAGAACCTGGTGAGAGCCCCACAAGTCACCCCATCCTGGATTCCCCTAGGTATCTAGTGTTCACAAATGCACAGGTTTGGTAGTTTTCCCTATGTGCCGGCTGAGCTAGAGGCCAAAATCGACAGCTCAGCACTTTGCAAAAAACAGCTCTGTTTTCTTTGGGAAAATGTGATGTGTCCACGTTGTGTTTTGGGGCATTTCCTGTCGCAGGTACTAGGCCAACTCACACAAGTGAGGTATCATTTTTATATGGAGACTTGGGGGACTGCTGGGTGGAAGGAAATGTGTGGCTCCTCTCAGATTCCAGAACTTTCTATCACCGAAATGTGAGGAAAAAGTGTTTTTTTGCCAAATTTTGAGGTTTGCAAAGGATTCTGGGTAACAGAACCTGGTGAGACAAGTCACCCCATCCTGTATTTCCCTAGGTATCTAGTTTAAAAAAATGCATAAGTTTGGTAGGTTTCCCTATGTGCTGGATAAGCTAGAGGCCAAAATCCACAGCTGGGCACTTTCCAAAAAACACGCCAGATTTCAATGTAAAAATGTGATGTGCCCATGTTGCATTTCCTGTTGCGGGCATTAGGCCTACCCACACAAGTGAGGTACCATTTTTATCGGGAGACTTGGAGGAATACAGAATAGCAGAACAAGTGTTATTGCCTCTTGTCTTCCTCTACATTTTTTCCTTCCAAATGTAAGACATTGTGTAAAAAAGACATCTATTTGAGAAATGCCCTGTAATTCACATGCTAGTATGGGGACCCCGGAATTCAGATGTGCAAATAACCACTGCTTCTCAACACCTTATCTTGTGCTCATTTTGGAAATACAAAGGATTCCTTGATACCTATTTTTCACTCTTTATATTTCAGCAAATGAATTGCTGTATACCCGGTATACCAGTGGTTCCCAACCTTTTTACTTCTGTGGACCCCCACTTTATCATTACTGGAGCCCGGGGACCCACACTGAATCTTTATTGGAATTCAGGGATCCCCCACTGAGTCATTACTGAAAGCTGGGGGCCTAATCTGTTGATATTATTTAATTTTCTAGGAAGTCGCGGACCCCCTGAGGAGGCTTTGCGGACCCCCAGGGGTCCCCAGGCTACAGGTTGGGAACTACTGCTGTATACAATGAAAACCCATTGCAAGTTGCAGCTCCTTTATTGGCTCTGGGTACTTAGAGTTCTTGATGAACCTACAAGCCCTATATATCCCCGCAACCAGAAGAGTCCAGAAAATGTAAAAGTATATTGTTTTTGAAAATCTGACATTGCAGTACAAAGTTGCAAAGTAAAACATGGATAAAAATGGCTGTATTTTTCACCTCAATTTCAATATTTTTTTATTTTAGCTGTTACCTTCTGTAGGAATACCTTGAATCCATTAGATCCACAAATGACCCCTTGCTGAATTCAGAATTTTGTGTACTTTTCAGAATTGTTTAGCTGTCCATGATCCATCATTGGTATCACACCCATTTCAGTTACTAACTGGAAGTAGGCTGAAAGCACAAAAAATAGTAAACATGGGGTATTTCCCAGTAAAGTGCCAAAATTGTGTTGAAAACTGTGGTTTTCTGATGGTGATTTTAGCACTGCAAACACTTTATTGATGCAATTTTCAGGGGAAAAACTACAAGCCTTCTTCTGCAGCCCTTTTTCCCCATTTTGTTTGAAAAAACAACATTTTTGATGTATTTTGGCTAATTTCTTGGTGTTCTCCAGGGGAACCCACAAACTCTGAGTACCTCTAGAATCCCTAGGAGGTTGGAAAAAAATGACACAAATTTGGCACGGGTAGCTTATATGGACAAAATATTATGAGGGCCTAAGCACAAACTTCCCCAAATAGCCAAAAAAAGGCCTGGTACTTGAGGGGGAAAAGGCCTGGCAGCGAAGGGGGTAAAATGCTAAAAGTATAAACCCAGCAAAAAGTGTTTCATTTAACACAGTTGAGTCATTCTTTGACTGATAAGCAAAATGATATTGCTTTTATTGCCTGGATTGCCGATTGGATTAACGTTATTCCAATTTTTTTTGTTTAGAAAAAGTATGGAGAGAGCCTATAAAGCTGATGCTTTCCACTGAAGTTTCACAAGTCCTAAGCATCCCTCAAGATAACAGAGACCTTGAGAAACCTAAACAAGGTTACAGAGGGACTTGTCGAGCAGTTTTTAGTTTTGCAAGCGGCTGTCACACTAATGATGTAGAACATAACCATCATTCTCTTTTCTATTTTCTTTATTGTCTTGTCGTGGAAAAACCCTAATGAGGGGGGAATGGGAGGCAATCTGACAGGTGGCTTAATAAATGCTGCTGCAACTCTGAGCATTCATTTGTACGGCGTCTTTGAAGGATGGTAGGTATTTCCTAATTCTTAAATGTTTCAATTGCTGACGTGATTTGCTGTAAAATATTAACATTTAACACCCGTCCAAATATTCCATGAGGTGTTCGTATCTCTAAGAAGTTCATCAGAATGATAAAATCAGTGATAAATTATTTCAGAGACTTTTCTTTATTTCAAAAGTGTTTTATTCAGATTTTATACAAAAGGAAAATTAAACAACATAAATTAAAAGGAACAATACATTGTATAGTACCAACAAATCAAGTGAGATCAGTAGTTTAGGATGTAGCATGGGGAGTTGGTCCACATTTATAAAAGTAGAGGGTAGAGATAAGTGTGTTAGTTTGCAATGGTGAGGTGAGGTTCATCAATGTATGTATTGTGAAGGAGTGTTTTTTGATGTTGTGGTGAATGATTAAGATACCTCTGTTGTAGGTGAATAAGAGAGTAAAGGAACTTAGACGAGAGAAGAGAAGAAGAAGGTGATAGGAGGTGAAAAGTAGGAAGTACATGGGGAAGAGGGAGGGTAGGAAGAGTAGGGGGCGGGAGAGTGGGGAGAGGAGGTGAAGGGTGGGAGAATGAGTGAGTGAATGCATGAATGATCATATAATTGTGGTTACATAGATGAGCAATACCTAAAGTTGTCTAGTATGTATCAGAGTTTCCCTTTCTTCATTGGTGTTGTCTTCAAGTATACGTTTAGTGAGTTACAGGCAGTGCTGGTGAATTTGGCCCATTCCCACCATTTGTGGGGAGATAGTTTGGATGAGTCTTTCATTTCATTGAGCATAACTTTAAGGCCAGTTGTGACTAGAATGTCCCATAGGAGACGGTCCTCTTTGTTTAATGCCTGTTTAATGTCAATAGGGACGATTCCCAGTGTGTTAGAGTCTCAAGTAGGAGTCCATTAGCATGTGTTTTAAGTCTCCTGTTTCCTTCTCACAGCTCCAGCATATCTTGGAGGATCGGAGGCCTAGTTTATAAAGTTTGGTTGGAGTCCAGTGGGCCATTTGGAAATCCAGTATCTGCTTTGTGTTAGTGATGGGGTTATTATGTTGGAAGTGAGGTTACTCTAGGTAGATTGCCAGTTAGGTGAGACCTTTGGAATGTTGTTGGAGTCTAATAGTACAGTTTCCCACTTGTCTTATGTTAGTTTATTTAGTGATGTTTTTGTTGTGGGGGGGGTAGGAGGGAGTACAGTTTGGAGGCTAGGTTACCGCCTTTGGTAAATTTTTCTACTGTGTTGGGTAGGTCAGGGGGGTTGGAGGTTTATGTTTGGCTATAAGTTATTTTATTTTAAGGGAATGGTAAAAGTCTAGGTCATTTAGGTCACATTTGTATTTAATTTGCGAGAACAGTATGGGTTCAGAGGGGGTGCTGATATCTTTCACCAGGAAAGTATCTTTTTCTGGCCATTTCTCTATGTACATCATTCTCCCTTCTAGTTTGAAGGTGCCATAGCAAGGCTAGACCTAAGTGTTTAATTTAGTTGGGTAGTCTGTTGTCAAGTTTTTGGATGGCCTGTGCTGGGTATAATGTTTATAGAGTGGTGTGTTTTAATTTTTTTAATGGTTAGAAATTAAATGAGGGATAAGGGTTTAAGGAGGGTGCTTTCAATAGAGAGCCATGGTAGTGAGGGGTTGGTGGGGGTTAGGAGCCAGTGGCTCCCCTGTTTCACTAGGAAGCTATGTTGGTAGCTCTGGTAGTCGGGTAGGTTTAGGCCGCCAAGTTTTTTAGGAAGTCTCATTTTCTTTAGGACAATTCTGTGTTTTTTAGACTTCCAGAGGAATTTGGTAAGTAACATGTCTATTTTAGTAAAAAAGAAGTGTCTGAGAGATTTATGGGGGACATACTGATTAAAAAGTTAATGAGGGGGGTAATCACCATCTTGATAGATTCTATTCTACCCCACCAAGTAATGAACCTGGTTGACCATTTGTCTGAGATATCTTTGATATCATCTAGCATCTTTTTCTTGTTGAGATCCATGGAGTCTTTAAGGTTATGGGTGAACCACATACCCAGGCATTTTATCTTATCTTGGGCGCATTTAAATCCATAGGGACTGATGTGTGAGCTGTTGCAGTACACATTGAGAGGAAGAACCTCTTTATTTTTCTTGTTGAGGCAATAGCCTTACACCTTAGAGTAGTCGTTGCTGGTGGATATGATGTGCGGCAAGGCTGAGTCTGCCTTGATGGTAAAAAGGAGAATGTATTTTGCATAGGAGGCTAGTTTTTGTGGGCCTGATGAGAAAGGGATTCCATGGATGAATGGATTGTCTCTAATCAATGTAAGCAGGTGTTCTAGCTATAGTAGAAATAGTAGGGGGAAAGAGGGCATCCTTGTTTGGTTCCTTGTTGGAGGTAAAAGGGATTAGACAATTTTCCATTGATGTTTATTCTAGCTTTCTGTTCTCTGTTTAGAGAAAGTTATCAGTAAGGTGTCTACCCTGAACCAATATATTATCAACCAAGTACCAGCATAATGTTTAGTTAGTGCCAGCATATTCTCAACATAGATTGAACAAATATCGAAGTGAGTCAGTCAAGTGACCCCAGGTTACTGTATTGCAGGTAGTGATTTTTGCATTGTCCAACCTCTGGGTCAAAACGCAGTTTCGATAACAATTGGACAACAGCTAAGTACCCATTGGATGGCACAAAATTTTTATGATATTATTATCAATGTGAGGCTGGTATCAATATTAAGTAATGCCAATATGAGATTTGATAAATCTAAATTATTTTGAAAGTGAGAAGATGCAACATTGCAATAAATCTGTCATCAGGTTGAAGGCAAATCTAAAACATCTGATTTAACCAGAGCAGGTTGAAGGTAGTTATATTATCAGTCATTGAAGAAGAGAAGATAAATCTTACCATTGGTTAGGGTTGACAGGAGGATGTTAGATTTGTTGCTAGGTTATTAGTAGGTGCGAGTTAGTTAATTTAGTTAAGGTGCTGTAGGTTGCTGAGCACTTCATTTAGTCTGTCTCGGTTTAAAGAGGAAGCAACTCAAACAAATATTTCAGCTTGTTATATTTATTATGAAAGAATGAGCTTGTACGCCCATATGTGGATCAGAGTTCTGTAGCGTTATGGAAATAACGTGAATTGGGTTTTGTTTAGGCTGCTTGTGGGCAGCCTTGATTATCGTATGTTACTAAGTGAGTAGAAAGTTAGTGAAAGTTAGCAGGAAGGATTTGTGTTAAGTGTTAGGCATTCCTTCTGAGTTTTTAAGAAGTCATTTTCAGGTCTTGGATTTCCACCACATAGGAGTCCAGTTCCTTAAGGTCTTCAAAAATGATAGTTTTGCCATTGTAAGTTGTTTTTATTCGTGCAGGAGCAATAAACAAAAATTGTATTGACAGATCTTTCAGAGTTTTTCTTTGGGAAAGGAACGCCTTTCGTTTCTAGACTGTGGGCCTGATTACAACTTTGGAGGAGGTGTTAATCCGTCCCAAATGTGACGGATATACCACCATCCATATTACGAGTTCCATAGGATATAAGGGACTCGTAATACGGCTGGTGGTATATTCGTCACATTTGGGACGAATTAACACCTTCCTCCAAAGTTGTAATCAGGCCCTGTGTCTTTAGAGTAATCTTGAGAGATCCCAATGGAGGCACCTAGCCACTTAACTCTTTCATCTGTGTGAGGATAGCTTCAGTATGTGAGTAGTGGAGGGGTCCGAAAATGAGGGTTCTTGGAGCGTTGCTGTTTGTGGGCTTATGTGTGGGTGTTCTGTGCGCGTTATTTCAAAGTCCTTTTCTATGTTTATATTGAATACTTGGGGGATCCATTTGTCAATGAAGGTGGCACAGGAAGAAGGTTGGTTTTCGCTACCTTTAGGAAGTCCACAAATGTGCAAGTTACCCCTTCTATTTCTGTCTTTGAGTTTGGTGATGTTTCTTTCCAGTCGAGCCAGTTTCATTCATAGTGGTGGTTGATAAAGTTTTAGAACAGTTGTGTTTGTGGTCTTCCAGGAGGTTTATCCATGATTCTATTTGATTGATTCTATTTCAGGGAAACTGCCACCCAGTTCTTCAATTTATTGCTTCATAGATGCAAGGTCGCTCTGTACAGTTTCTGTGGTAGATTTTGTTGATTGCGCAAGCATTTGTCGCATGTCAAGTTTCTCCATAATTAGTCTAGAGTTGCAGAGTTCTCAGATTCAGATTTTATTGGGAGGCCTGTGGCCAGGGGGTCCTGCTTGTCTCACTTTTGTGCTGGTTTGGTGTCTTTCAGACCTCCCCTCACTTCTTTGGGGTTGTGGAGTTTGGAGTCTGCCATTTTGAGAGCAGACCTTACTGTATACTACACGTTGGGTGCACCTACTGAGATTTCGGTAGTCCTTGAGATATTTGACAGAGGTCCCGAATGTTGGGAGGTAGGGTGTGGTATAGAAGTCGGTATCCTTCCTAGGTTAGTAACACTTAAATAATTTTATATGGTGCCGAAATGCAGATTGTTGAATAGTAAGGTACAGAACTTTGGAGTGTAAGGGATTATTCTAAGCCCCTTCCTGTCTGCCATTTGGGTTGCTGTTGAGGTGGAGAAATTCAGGATCCTAATGTGTGTTGTTTAGAAGTAAGAACGTTCTGGAGGAAGCTTTAGAGAGAGCTGTATTAAATGGAGGTGGCCATCTTAGGTTCAGGCATTGGATGGGGGGGGCTGTTCCATATTGGTTCTGGTCGGCTGGTTAAGTCCTCATCTCTAGAAGTAGGATGTTTGAAGTGACGCTGGGGTAATCAAGTAGAGATTCATCCATGTGGAGTGCTGGTGTCGGCCATTTTAGGTCCAGGTGTTGTGAGGCAGCTTCTGGAGCACTTGATTATAAGAGATGCTTCTCTCAAAGTTTTTTTGCCAAAAGTGGGTCGCTGAAAGTACCACACCTTCCTATATGCTTGGCAATGTTTAAAGTGTCCATGGATGCCGTGTATCAGCAGAGCGTGCCATTTTTGTCCCTCAGCACAGCAGAGCTCTCCGGCAAGATGGCCATTTTCCACAGGCGGAAGCCATGCCCCCAAATTCTCTTACAGAATTGATACACAAAGAAAGGGACAGATATTTTTGATTTCCAAATCCGAGCCAATTGGCAAGCATGTTATGATAACTCTGGGAAGAACGCCTGTTTTTCAAAAAAATTCAGGAAGCATAGATTCTGTGATGGCTGGACTGCCATTGGTAGAAATATGCAGCATGTCAGTGCAATATTCTACAGATTACAGCTTACTACCAAAAACTAAGAGGTATATTTACAAGAAAGTTGAGTACTGGTCCTGATGCCTCACTTTTCTTGCATCACCCCTACCCCACCTAACAACACCATGGTTGTGGAGTATTCACAATAAAGCGCACCATGGGGTCATTAGGACAATAGCGTCAACATTTTTAACATTACTGTGGCGCTTTGCTGCACTAACATAAACATTTTTTACTCTAGTGCAGCAAAGCACAGGAAGGCATATTTATTCAAATGTATGTGTCATTTTATATGGGGGAGCAAGGTGGTAATAGGGGCATGTAAATATGTCCCTAAGGGCTATATTTATAGGATTGTGGCGCAGCGCAGTTCAGCAAGTCACCTTGCTGCACTTTGCTGCTTCACAGGAATCCACCCTATTTAAAAGAATACAGCACATTCCTACCTTTGTCCCTGTGCTGGTGCCACAGCCTAACACCAACGCAGGCATCCATCTACCATGGTGCATGGATGCCTGCATTGTAAGGAGGACTGTTTTTGTACAGGAAGGGGCACCTTCCTACACAAAACCAAACAATCTCCAAACAATCCCCTGAAGCATATTCCTCTTTCTACTTGTGCTGCAGAATGTGGTACACATAGAAAGAGGAATAAAGCAGAGAAATAAAGATATTTCTCCTCCTTATGCAGACCTAGGAAG
Organism: Pleurodeles waltl; assembly: GCF_031143425.1. NCBI lineage: Eukaryota > Metazoa > Chordata > Amphibia > Caudata > Salamandridae > Pleurodeles > Pleurodeles waltl. Next base: position 1,656,828,818 of record NC_090444.1, on the reverse strand, counting down.
ACATAACATTTTGGCACATTCCCAGGTCTACTACTTCTGGTAAATCTTGAAATGTGTCAAAATAACACCCACGCAACACCCATTGGAATGCCTCCCTGGGCAGACTAATGCAACACCTTGATTTACACTGCATTGTTTTACTCATGATTTATGACTCAGGGCCACGCAATGAGGACTTGTGTGGCTTCATAAATCTAGTATTATAGTTGCGTCACGCACGCAACAACTGGGCACATAAACATGGCTTTCTAGTTGGGTTCAAAATTGAGAATAACTCAAAAATCAGTATGATTGTGGGGCCTGGGAAGAGCAATGCAAAGCCAGACACGTATCTAGAAATGTGGAAGTCAAACAGGAAGTGACAGCAGTCCTAAAAGCAAACTCCCAGACCTACTCAAGGAATACCAGAACCATGTGAGCTCTGCTGTATGACAAAATACTATTACAGTATCATTTACTCCATTCAATGTTACTTCCTACTCCTACAGGTAGGAAGCAATTCGTTTTTTTATGCAAACCCTCACCCACCAAGTTACCCCTTGGTAGCATGCTTCATCATAGGGTTTCTTCCTGTTCTGTTATGGAACAGGGCATGCTACTACTAATGAGATATACGGTGGGGAATGCCAAAGGATGACAGGTTTGAGGGGGGGTTATTTAAATGAACGTTTAAAAATATCTTCTGTGAAGGACCAATATTAGTTTTATTTGAGTCCACAGGCAATATGGTTAAACGAAGAGGGGAAGATATATTAGAAACAGGTGGTTTCAATGGTCCCTGTTTTTATTGGTCAGCATGTTTCTGGCCACTCTTCCCTGTGGCTTTCATCAGGACAGACGGAAAAAAATCTATAACCTCTCTCCTAAGGAGTTAATCACTATAGTGATGAGTCATATACCCAGCACACACTTTGCATGCTACAAAAGACATTTCACCCAATAAGTAGAGAGAAAAATATACCAAGTAGGTAGGACAATCCTTCATACCTCTAATCAAATAATGAGGAGAAAACAATGAGAAGAAATAATGATAAAAGTAATCCTTATCCCACAACACCCCATTCTGTGGGCAACCCACATGGAAAAATAGAGCTGGGTTGTCCTGGTGCTAATGGTGTATACTTTTTGACACAAAATGGTGAGAAAACTGTGAGTTGGAAAAACTCTGTGGTAATAGATAAGCATATATATGTACAATATGACATGCAATCAAAAACAAGTACTTACATGTAAGAAAAAATAGTATTTACCCCATGGATCCTCCAGTGGCCAGACAAGTCTGGAGTCGTCACACTCTGAGGGTCTTAATTAATACAATAGAATCATTAGAAAAAGAATCACATTCATCCTTCCTTGTGACACCTACTCTGGCTATGCGGTACTCAGTACATCAAAGTCTCATTCAGGGAAATTCACCTATATGAAAACACAAGGGGCCTCATCTTACTGTGCGTCGGACTCCAGTGAGCCTTTATTGTTGGGCAGGGAGTTTGTGTATATCCAACACGGTCCCTATGATTGAACTTCCGGGTGTCGGAAAAACTAGATCGCACCCTGATTAAAAAATGGCGGCCATATGAGGGACCATTTCCTGGATCCTCTTCTGCTGCCTCGATCATGCAGAAAAAAAGTGATGTGCCCTGGCATGATTGTAACGTAACCCAACCTAAATTGGCTTTCATGCTCCTATTACTGGGCAAAGGGAACAGCAATTTGTGTTCAATGTACGCAGTCCTTACACTTGCCCTTCCGGGTGTCTGATAAACTAGACTGCATGCTGATTTAAAAATGGCCAGACGTGGGGACCATTTCCTGGATCCTCGCATGATACTGCTATCATGCATAAAAGGCGGTATTAATCTGGCATTAATGAAAACAAGAGCTAATACAAAATCGATTTCTGTCTCCATGTCTTCCTGTTACTCCGAAGTTTGTTAAGTGAATGTGGTGGTTATAAAACAGACAACATTACTTCAATACTAGAAAATCATGTACAAGTTAGGCTATTTCCAACCCTTAAAAATAGGAAATGTGACTTGAAGAAAGATTCCTTGGTTGTTCCCCAAGTGTAGTTACTTTAACCACAAAGTCTTCTCGATCCGCAGGGGACACTTAAAGGAGATATTCAATATGGTTTCAAAAACAAACATTTGTTTCCAAAAAACTACCACATTGCTTTGAGATGTAAAAGACACAATCCACCTTGATTACTCAAGGGATAAACTTCTACAGTGTTTGAAAAAAATGAAGGGTAATGGATAAAAAGAGTGTAATCATAGTGAGCAGAGGGTCCAAAAAATCAGCAAGATGTAATAGACACAATCCACCCTGATTACTCAAGGGATAACATTTTTAAATGGTTGAAAAAAATAAAGGGGAATTGGTACAAAAAGTGTCATCATAGTGAACAGGGGGGTCAACAATCAAATGGGCTGTTGATCCACCCCTGTCATCTAAAAAAAAACCTAATTTTTTGTCAATTCCTCAGACTTAGAAGGAATTGTTCTGCTATTAAAGACTACAAAAAGCAAGCAGCTAACTTAGCAAATAAACTAAAATCAAGAAAGTATCCACAGAAGATCGTGGGATGGGCAATGGAATGTGCAAGAAACAACAATAGGGAAGCATTCCTACAGGCCCCTTCACCCAAGGAACGAAATTAGAGACTCATTTGCATGCAACAAAGTGAGCAAAATAATTAACATACATTGCAAATTCTAAATAGTGGCCCTCTGGATCTGCTCAAACTCATGTTTAAACACAAACGGGACAAGAGTTTAGAAGACTTACTGGTTCATACTTACACATTAAGAACTGTGAGTAGCACCAGGTAGTCTACCGGCATCCTCCCTCAAGTAACTGGCCAGTCTCTATGTGGAAGATGTACTGTGTGTGCAGCTTAACAAGGATCATGAAGACCAATTCTTTTGTTGACCAGACTAATTGGAAACTGGGAACCTTTTACAAATTGCAATACAGCAAGAGTGGGCTATCTTATAACTTGCCCAGGTTATCTTTAATATATGGGCATGCCCACTCGCAAAGTGAAGATCTGGATAGGGAAACACCGGAGTAATTTGCAATGTGGGAGAGCAACCACTAAGATGTCTACTCACTATATGGAAAAAAGACATACAGTTTTGATGACTATTGGGTAGTTCTGGAACACGTACCACAAACGTCAAATTGTGATCAAATACTTTTAGAAAAAGAGCAAAGGTGGGTTTCCCAATTTTACAGTCTTGGTGTGCGTCTGAATGATAATAAACCATGGGCCATTTTCACTGGATCCAGATCAACTGCCCTTTTGATTTTTTTTACCCCCCCTGTTCACTATGATGATCATTTTTGCATCAATTCCCCTTCATTTCTTTCAACTGCTGAAAAATGTGATCCCTTGAGTAATCAGGGTGGGTTGTGTCTGTTCCATCTCAAAGCAATGTGGTGTTTTTTTGGAACCAAATGTTTTTTGAAACCATATTGAATGTCTCCTTTAAGTGTCCCCTGTCCTTATGTATGATTGCAGTAGCATGCTAGGATCCAGGAACTGGTCACAAGTACTGCTGCCATCTTTAAGTCAGCGTGTGGTCTCGTTTATCAGATACCTGGAAGGATAAGGATGAGGGCCATGCCCATTGAACTTGAACTTGCTGTTTCCTTTGCCCAGCAAGAGCATGAAATCCAATTTAGGTTGGGTTACGTTACAATCATGCCAAAGCACATCACTTTTTTTCTGCATGATCGAGGCAGCACAAGAGGATCCGGGAAATGGTCCCTTGTATGGGTGACATTTTGTAATCAGGGTGCAGTCTAGTTTTTCCGACACCCAGGAGTGCAATTGTAGGGACCGTGACGGATGAACACAAACTCCCTGCCCAACAATAAAACCTCACTGGAGTCAGAAGCACAGTAAGATGCAGACCCCTGTGTTTGAATATAGGTGAATTTCCCTGAATGAGACTTTGACATAGTGAGTACCGCATAGCTAGAGTAGGTGTCACAAGAGAAAGGATGAATATTATTAATTTTCTAATGATTCTATTGTATTAATTATGATCCTCAGAGTGTGACTACAGTCTTATCGGACCACCGGAGGAGCCATGGGGCAAAACCTATTTTCCCTTACATGTGAGTATTTTTTATTGATTGTATCGTATTGGACACATATATGTTTGTCTGTTACCACAGAGCTTTAAAATCATGGTTTGCTCACCATTTTCTGTCAAAAAGTGTACACCAATAGCACCACGACAACCCAATGCTTTTTTCCAGGAGGGTTGCCTACTGAGAGGGGTGTTGTGGGATAAGGATTACTTTTTTTCAACTCTTATCTCCTCATAAACCTTGAATGTGTGATTTCTTTGTGTGAAACATGTTATGATTGTAGCCCACAAAGTTGCACACCTTTCCTTATATGGTTTCTTAATAAATAAAATATATGAAATACATTAAAATAAGTATAGTCACAGCACTAAAGGTATTGCAGATCACAAATAGTGGGTCCAAATTATATATACTTTTTTGAAGCATTTAGTGATATGACTGGTGTATTCTTCAGCCACATCAGAAAATGTATATTCATTGCGGTTTGCAAAACCTCCTATTTCACGAATACTAATGTTAGACCTGGCAGTCTTAGGGTGATCTGCCCTTAGACTTTTTGCCTCTTCTCTGGCCTTAGGTCTCTGGGCACTTTACCTCTGCTAACCAGTGCTAAAGTGCTTGTGCTCACTCCTTAAAACATGGTAACGTTAGCAAATACCCAATGGCACATTTAATTTACTTAGCACCTGGATTGTTCCATCTGTGGGTGTATCTTGCCAAGTGGTGCCCCCCAATCCATAACCATTGGATGTAGGCCTAAGGTGCTCTGCCAGCCTCTGTGGACACAGCAGAACTGATGCTGCCGTGTGGCCCAACCCGAGCTGCACCACCACATCGCATCTGCAGTGTGGATCAAACCCATCACAAAGACTCTCATCATCTTTGCAGCTGCCTTGGAACTGCCACTGAGTGGTAAATTCTTGGTTCAGGACCTCTCATCCCTTATCGACCACAGCCTCAACAACAACTCCGGACTCAGCATTGCAGCCTCCCACTTCTTTGAAACCAGTGCATCGCCCCAACTGCACAAAAAAAACATCATCTACACTGGACTTCAGATCGCAAGCCCTCATGAACAGGATCTTCAACGATGACACAGGATCTCACATTGAAGCCTCAATACATCTCAGTACTGATTGGATTTTTGTTGACCTTGTTTAATTTATTAAGAAAGTCTACTTTTCTAACCGGGATCCTTTTTTGAGTGTTTTCACTGTGTTACTGTTTGAAGTGTTGCACAAATACTTTACACATTACCTCCGCATTAAGCCTGATTACTCTGTGCCATGCTACCAGGGGGTTGAGCACAGGTTCATTTAGGGTTTGCTTGTGCAATACCCTGACAAGGATTGTGGTTGCTGATTGACCAGGGCTCATACCCCAGTCAACCAACAATGTAATTTCTTACAAATAATGAGGCAGGGCACATTTTGCGAATGACTGTGAAAGCAAGGATGTAAACCTTTGAGGGACCTCCATCCCTACGTTTGTATTCACAGAATGTCAACATTTTTAAAAAAGCAGCCATGCATTTAAAATGAACCTATATTAATTAAAAAACAAAAAAGGTACTTATGCTAGGAAGACAGAAAGGCTCCCCGGAGCACTCCCTGCTCCCACGGAGGCCACCCTAAATGATTGCCAATGAAAAACTGTCAACTTTGTGAATCAGGTTCTACACCAATTTGGGTGTTGGCAATTGATCAATGGCTTGCAAATGTACACAAACTATTGATACATCCCATTGGAACAAATAGCAAATCAGAGGGAGATGTGACTTTAACATCCTTCCTATTCAGGATTCAGAAAGGGTCAGAAAAGTCCTTTAACCAGCCTGAAACAAGTTTCTGACTCGTAATTGGTGATTTGTACATTGTAAAGAAGTATTTGTGGTCTAAAATCCTGCGATTTTGTGAAGGCAAGGTTTAGAAATCACAAAATATCTTTTTACAGCAGGCCCTAGATTACAAAATCTTAAAGTACTTTTTGTTTTTGTATTATTAATTATGAATTAATTAAGTAACTTATATTTGTTAATACAGTCTATTATTTTAAGAAAAATAAGCTAGCCCCTCTTAAACGACAACCAACATTTATTCAATGTATTCATTACATTAATTGATGAGGTTGCAATTATGAGAAATAATGGCATTAGAAGTTGTAATTTTCAATTGTTTGTTCCTTATTCTTGCATAAATGGCATTTACAGAATAAAATTGGGTGCATATCACACACAAGATAATTACTATTTTTACTATTGGACTGTACCATACAGGCGTCTCTGCTATTTTTATTGAATAAGTGCAAATGTCAATGCATGTTCAGGTTAACGTACTTTAGAAAGATACTTAAGCACTTGAGCAATAGTACTCCAAGAAATAAAACAAATATCCATTGTGTGTGTATTTACTGAAAAAACAAAGTTTAAAGAGACTTGATAGCTAGGTAAAAATGTCAGTTTAAATGTAACCTTTAAAAATCAATGAACCTCTGAAATTATCCCATTATTATTAACTTGAACTACCTATAACTCACACCCTCACCATGCACAGTTCTGTTATCATGATGCCATTTAAGATTTCACATGTGAGGTAATTAGGAGTGCAGGGTGAGGTCATGAGCTATAGTTACTTTAGGAATTAAATGTAACAATAAAAAGGGTGTCATTTTAAGGAAGTCAGAACAACCGACTTTGTCAAAGTTTCATAACACCAAAATATAAAATGTGAGCTTTATGGCTTTATCAGAGGTCAAGCACATCAACAAATATTAAGCAGACCTATCACCTTTTTCAAAAACGAATGAATAAATGTAATCAAATGTGTATTTTATAAGTCATTGCAAAGTCTTTGAACTTTTTAAAAATATTGTTTAGGCCACAAAATGCAGTCATAGAGATAACCACAACGACTCCCTGGACTGCAGCTGAAAAGCATACAGTTCCAACTCGGAGTGCTTTGAAAGTAATGGTGAGCTCTTCTGCAGTCATGGATTCAATGATCCAGGAGACTTTCTGTATTTTTTAAATGTGTTGGATAGGGCTGCTGTGCTTCCCTGCAGCCCCACCACATCAAAAAAACAAAAAGCTTAATGGTACTCCTGTGCCTTCTAGGGCAATACAATTATTTAAAAAAAGCCCTTGAAGGGCATTATTGGGCACTCCCCAGCTAGAGCAGTGATTGTCAAATGAGTGTCTACTTGCCTTATTTCACATTCATTGCTTTATTTAGGGCAGAGGGCATGCAGCTCATTTCCCCAAGTCATTAAAAGGCCCTTGGGACTCCATTTGCCAAGGATGATTTCATTATTTTGAGGAGGGGGCATGCGGCGCCGCTCCATAAGACTTGGGAGGCCCTCAGGGACCTCATTCCCCGGGGCCACTGCTGTTTTTGGGAATGAGGCATAGAGGACCTACTCTTGGACAAAAAGGGCCCCGGGCACCCCATCACCCAGGGCAAACTATTTTTTGGGGGGAGGGGTGTGAGGCCCCCTCAACCTGTGGCTCAAAAGGGTCCCGGGGATGCCATTCACAATGCTGAATTCTTTTTTGTGAGGGGGTGGGTTCCCACCCAATCCATCCAGTGGCTCCAATGACCCCATCTTCTGGGGCCTGATGGCAGCAGTACATCGGGGACCCCACCCCTGGGACCCTGCTGATCCCTGCTCATAAGAGTACAGGCAGAGAGAACTTCGACTCCCTGCCTAATACAGGTTTGTTCACTTCCAGTGGGAGCAGAGAGAAAAGCTGCTCCATCTCGGCTGGAGAAAACCAATGTTTCCAGCTCCCACCACACCCAGGAAGGGGTGGAGGCAGGGGAGCTCTCAGAAACTGGAGGGGGCCCTGAGGCACTCCTCACAGCACCTAGGCCTGCATTTGCTATGGGCGTTCAGCGTGGGACTGGGGCACACACGGCAATTTTTGATTTGCTGTGACCTTTGGGGAGGAGGGCCTCATGTTCCCCTCCCATTTAAATAATGATGTGGACATTTAATGGCTCAGAGAGGAGGAGTGGAAGCCCCCCCCCCTTAACTTATTATATGAAACAACCTTCTGAGCTTCCTGCCACCTTGGAGCCCGCCATTTTTTAGATGCCACAGCCGACCTGTAGTTCTGTGGTCCTGTAAAAGAAAATACTGTTTTGTCCATGGGGGTGTCCTCCTTGGACCCCTCCACACTAGGCCTAGGGGATAGGGTATCATTACCCTTCCCCCTATATGTTTTTGTATTCTTTTCCAGGACAGATGACCCCAAGTCCTAACATAGCTGCTGTTAGACCTGGCATCTTTTGGCGTATTTCCCCTGTCTTTTTGCCTTCTGACCTCCTGTTTTAATGGTACGATGGACTCTGTTTTTGCTGGTGTATTGTCTCTATGCACTTTGCTGCTGCTGATCAGTGCTAAAGTGCAAGTGCTCCCTATATTGGTGTTTGGTTTATCCATGACTGGCATAGTTGATTTACTGATAAGTCCCTAGTAAAGTGCACTATGTGTGCCTAGGGCTTGTAAATCAAATGATACTAGTGGGCCTGCAGCACTGATTGTGTCACTGACATAAGTATCCCTGTAAACATGTCTCAGACCTGCCACTGCATTGTTTGTGTGTGCAGTCCTGCACTGCCAATTCGACCTGGCAAGTGTACCCACTTGCCAGGCCCAAGTCTTCCCTTTTATTACATGCAAGGGATCCCTAAGGAAGGCCGTAGGTAGCCCCATGGGCAGGGTGCAGTGTATGTTAAAGGTAGGACATGTATTGATGTGTTTTACATGTCCTGGCAGTGAATACTGCCAAATTTATTTTTCACTGTTGCAAGGCATATCTCTCTCCTAGGTTAACATGGGGACTGCCTTTCAATATATTTTAAGTGCAGTTTTCCATTGGGAGCAGATGGAGATTTGGAGTTTGGTGTCTATGAACTCACAATTTAAAAATACATCTTATGGTAAAGTTGGTTTTTAGATTGTCAGTTTGAAAATGCCACTTTTAGAAAGTGTGAGTTTTCCTGCTTAACCATTCTGTGACTCTGCCTGCTTGTGTATTCTATGTCTGGGTCAGACTGATTGTTGGGTTATTGTGAATTCCCTCTAGACAGTGACACATAGGAAGCTGGGGTGTGGCCTGTATATCCTGATGAGTCTCCTGGGCTAGAGTGTGGTGGGAGGAGCTGACACTTACAACTGAAAGGCTTGTGCCTGTCCTCACACAATGCAGTCTGTGAACCCCTTGAGTGTGTCAGGCATGGACAAGGCAGGATTTTGTGAACAACAGAGACTTTCCGTTGAAGTTTGCCTACTTCAAAGGCAGAAAGGGGTATAACTAGTGGACCCAAAACTCCCCACTGGGAACTGTGTGTTTTATGCCGCAACAGAAGAAAACACTGTGACACTGTCAATGACGCCACTGACTGCACCGTGACCTGTGGCTGCCGCATGGAGGCATGACCCACTTCACACCACCTTGGGCAACAGATGCTCCTGCCTGCACTGTAACACGTGGCGCCGCACGGAGCCCACCCCAAGCCTCCTTAGGCACACTGATGACAGCACGTCAGCCATAATGATGTCACTGCCTTTACTGTGACCTGGAGACACCGCAGGTCACACTGCCCCGCTTCACACCGCAGCACTGGTCTCACCAACACCGCAGGATGCTGTCAGAGAGCCGCTGCCTGCACAGTGACCTGTTGGCACCGTACATCGCATTGTCCCTTGTCGTACCGCAGCTCCGATGCCCTCCACACCAGCACTCCGGACTTCGTCATCAGCCTGGAGTTCGATCTGTAACATGTGTGACTTCAAGGGTTCGATGACCCCACACTGACCTCTGGAACTTATACCTGCGATGCCACACTCTGGATCTCATTGCTAGGATCACGACGCCCTACATTTCCAAGGTACTGTTTGCAGGTCTTCCTGACACCGTAGCTGGCCTGAGCCACCGCTGATGGCCTGAACTGTTGGATTTGTTGTTCACAGCGCCGTGGTAGCCCCAGACCGAGATATCGACTTCAAGGAATTGTATTTTTAAGTTAATTCTTGCAAAATTCGGGTGTGTGGCTTGGCTGTCCCACAAGATGACCGTCGGGGGACCAAACAGTTCCATTTCTCCTGATTGCAGCCTCCTACCCTGCCATCATTGTTTTGAGCAGCTCTAGGGTATCCAGGGAGGCTGCCGGCTGAATTTGGTTGCCGGCCAGGCGCTGGAGGCTACATTCGCTGGCCCGGGCTCGTAGTGTGGCCTGGGCAGGCGCAAGCATTTTGAGCACATGGGTCTCGGCTGCTCAGGCCGGCCTTTGGGAGCAGTGCCATGGGAGCGGGCACCGGGGCAGGCGGTCTCTCCGTGTTTCGCTTGCCTCGCCCCCACAATCGGAGGCCTGGGGGCTTGGGGATGCCCCCCCTTTGCCCGCTGGACTGACGCTGAATTAATCTGCTCCCACAGGGCCCTGTTGGCGGCTGCTTCGGGCCACGGGATGGTGGAGGCCCCCTGTGATATATGGAGCTGTGAATTCTCCCATCCCCGCCCCCCCCCTTGCTCATTCTTCGGTATTCCTTCTGGGACCCCGCTGTTGCTGCCTGTGGGGCCTGACCGGCAGTGTTGCTCGGGCAAGGAGGCCCCGTGGTTGAGGGGGCGGCTACTTTTGGACTGCTTTGGCTGGCTTTTGGACCTGCGGCCGGCTGTGTGATAACGACTACGGGCCTGGCTTTGGTGCCCGAGACCTGCGGCCTCGCTGCTGGGCAGACGTCTGCTAGTAAGGTACGGTGGTGCCTTGTTAGCCACCTGCCTATCTGGCTGTAAGGAAGATGGAGAAGGCCGACCTAAAGCAGACCAAGCTCACTTTTGAGAGTGGGAAAAAGAAAGGAGGCCCGGCTGGCCGGCAGGTGGATGACCCGCCACTGGAGGAGGAATCAACTGTGACCTCAGTGGAGGCTATGTTTTTGGACCTCAGACATAGCCTAGCTAGCTTTGATGCCAAGCTTGACCATCTAACAAAGCATATGGACCATTTAAAGGAACGGGTGAATGGTCATGACTCGCTGTTTGAGCAGCTGGAGTCCCACACTTCAGACTTGGAGGATGGTCGCCGTGGGGATGGAGAACAGTTGCTGCGAATGGAGCGTGTGCTGGAGGGGATCTGAAATAAAAACGAGGATCTTGAGGCCCGGTCTCGCCGTAATAATATTTGCATTTTGGGCATCCCAGAGTCGACGGCCATGGGGCACATGGAGGATTATATCGAGACCATGCTCTCTGTGCTCTTTCCTGGTGAGCTGTCCCAAGTGCTGGTGGTGGAGAGGGCCCACAGATGTCTGGGGCCGCGGCCTCTGCTGGGGACCCCTGTGCACCCTATTATTGTGTGATTACTGAACTACAGGGACTGGGACACTATAGTTCGACTGGCCAGGGAGTGCAGGCCTGTGGTGTACAACAACGCAGAGCTGAGCATCTTTCCTGATTACACTGTGCTGGCTGCTCGTAGGGCCTTCTTGCCGGTTAAGTGCGCCCTGAGCCAGACCGATGCAAAATATTCACTCGTTTACCAGGCTAAGCTGAGAGTGCAACATAGGGGCAACTTGCACTTCTTCACTGACCCGAAACTGGCTGCGAAATTTGTTAAATCTGTCCCCAGGAAGGCGCTGTTGGAGAGCTTGCGGTCTGCAGACAGAGAGGGAGACTCTATGAGTGACAACGACTAAAACAGGCAGTTTCCAGTTAGACTTATTTACATGCACATGCCAAGCATCTTGTCAGGGCTCTAAATAAAAACTAGACCACTACGTTACCGCTGGTGTAGTGTGATCCCTAATTATATGTGGTTACGAGTTTCCTTGCATGGCTCTAAAGGCGTTTCCATCACGCCAAGCATGCAATGTTTGCATGCAGAGATAACATGCCAATGGGCAGTAAATACCCAGTTGCTGCCTTTCACTCGCTGCTAACTCACACCCCTGCCATGCACAGTTTTCTCTTAAATAATTCTGCTGCAAATGTTACGTTGATATTATCAATTATGTTATCAAAGATGTCATGAGTGATGGGATATGTGGGGTATTAGCAGTGTGTGACAAGTGCACAAGTTATAGTTACCTTAGTGCATGAGTTATAGCTACTTGAGCTAACCATAACTAAAACTGCTGAATTTCTATGGTTTTGTGTGAATAAATACAGATTGTAACTATAACGTCCCTGTAACCTTTGTTATTTTAAGTGAATTTCTATGTTGTTTCAAATTCTATTTCTTACTTATAACGTTCCTATAACCTTTGTTTTTTTCAGTGAATATCTATATTTTTTAACGTAAATAATTGTAATTACTATGGTGGTCATTCCAACCGCGGGGGACGGCGGTAGCTGCCCGCCATGCGGTTACCGCCGAATGACCGCACAGCGGTCAAAAGACCGCGGCGGCCATTCTGGCTTTCCCGCTGGGCCGGCGGGTGACCGCCAACAGGCCGCCCGCCGGCCCAGCGGGAAAGCCCCAGGAACGATGAAGCCGGCTCCGAATGGAGCCGGCGGAGTTGCTGGTGTGCGATGGGTGCAGTGGCACCTGTCGCGATTTTCAGTGTCTGCTTTGCAGACACTGAAAATCATTATGGGGCCCTGTGAGGGGGCCCTTGCACTGCCCATGCCAGTGACATGGGCAGTGCAGGGGCCCCCAGGGGCCCCACGACACCCGTTACCGCCATCCTGTTCCTGGCGGAATTTACCGCCAGGACCAGGATGGCGGGAAGGGGGTCGGCATCCCCATGGCGGTGCTGCAAGCAGCGCCGCCATGGCGGATTCCTTGGGCCAGGGGTAAACCGGCAGGAAACCGCCGGTTGCCCTTTTCTGACCGCGGCTTTACCGCCGCGGTCAGAATGGCCCTGGAAGCACCGCCAGCCTGTTGGCGGTGCTTCCGCGGTCCCCGGCCCTGGCGGCCATGGACCGCCAGGGTCGGAATGACCCCCTATATATGTTAATCCAACCCCTACTGAGCATGGCCTGGAGCCAACCCACTATAACTACCTTACCCTGCACCACGCAGCACCTACTGCCTGCAGCCAACCCCCTACAACCACCCAACCCTGTGCCACGCACTGCCTTCAGCCATGCACGGCAGAGGTTGCCCGCTGGGTCTGGCCTGAATGGGTCTGTGAGTGTGTGCATGAGTACCTCATTGGGTCTGTCAGGGTGCTTGCGTTTCTGAGCGAGAATGTTAGTGGTTGCATGAGTCTCTGAGTGGATGTGCGACTTAATGCACGATTCTGAGTAGGTGGTGAATGGATGCATGACAGTCTGACTTGGTCTGTGAGTAGGTATGTGATTGTCTGAGTGGATATGTGATTGGGTGCATGAGTGTCTAAGTGGGTCTGTGAGTGAGTGCGTGATGCTCCAAGTGGGCCTGTGAGTGGGTACGTGAGTCTCTGAGTGGGTGTGTGAGTGGGTGCATGAGTCTCTGAGTGTGCCTGTGAGTGAGTGCATGAGTCTCTGAGTGGGTCTGTGAGTGGGTGTGTGAATGTCTGAGTCGGTCTGTGAGTGGGTGCAAGAGTGTCTGAGTGAGTGTCTGAGTGCATCTGTAAGTGGGTGTGTGAATGTCTGTGTGGGTGTGCCAGCAGCTGTGTGAATGATTTGGACACAAAGGAACCTCACCTGCCCTTTTATCCAACAAGAGTTCTCAGTTTTGCACAAAATATGTACCGAAGTGGAGTTCTTTCTGCCTCCTTGGGTAAATGTCCAGTACATATTCTACACCACAGCTGTGTAATGGAGCACAAGGAAATGTGTATGCATTTTGGCAATATGATTGTTCCTGGTGCGTCTTTATCTAGAAATATGTGATAACATGCATCCTCCTATAGAGATGCCTTTGAGACTACAAAGATGTAAATCTCCACCAAACCGGAGTCCTTCCTGTTATATATATGACATAAGACCTTATTTGTTTTGGGGAGATACCCTCATATTCCTCTGATTTAAGAAAGTGCCACCAAAATCGGTGGGAAACACACTGAAGTGGCCACGGAGGGCCCTTTGGTAAGCTGTCCATTATCTTGGCAAAAAGGGGGAAACCCTTTGCATACTACTAAGGTGGATGGAGCAGGGACAAATGGGCATAGCTTCCAAGTGATTTGTACATTTGCATACACCTAGCAATTTAAAGGAAAAACCACGGGCTCTGCTCTCTCCAGGAGAAGACAAGAAATAACTCACGTGTCACAGTAACACACAGATTGTGCTTCAACAGATCAATGATGCAGTCACCTCCTCAAGAGATTTCAAATTGTTTTTCAATATGTCATTGTATAGAAAACAGATGTAATGGGGAGGGTAGACCACGCAGCCCCCCCGGCCAATTTTGGCATCACGGGCCCCATCCCCTGGGGCCTGGCCAAAAGTGGGAGGGGAGCCATGAGGCCCCCTGCCCAGACTATTTCAACCCTAGGGACCCCAACCCCCTGGCCATGGCCATGTCATTTGGGTGCTCTTTGGCACCCAGTGTGCAGGATTGGGACTGTGTGGGGGAGCCTCATGTCTCCTTCCGTCCCAGCTGGCTCCCTATCTCCTGTGGGAGCTGACATTGCTATTGCACACAGGGAGTTGCTTGAAATGCAGCTCCCTGTGTGCAAGAGCAAGTTTTATCTCTTCCCCCTGTGGGTAGGAAAAGAGATGAAACCTCCTCTTCCAGCGAACTTGATGGCTCTCTCCCACTGGAGCCCAAAGTCTTTGCTTTTGCTTTGTGGGTGCTGTCAAAGCTCCAACCAAGCAAAAACAAAGAGCTATGCCCCAGGGTGAGCATCCCGGGACTCAGCAGGAGCCAGCCCTAGAGGGTGGCAGTTCAGGGCCATGTATTGCTCCAAGAGAGACACCGCACTCCTTCTATTTGTGGTCCCTGGAGCCAAGTATGGCCCGGGAGGGTGGCCTTGTGGCCCCCCTCCTTTAAACAAAAAAAAAGAAAGCCATAGGGAGGTTGTGGTCCACTGGGTGCAGGGGGATCCGCACGGCCCCCCACTCTATATTTAACTTAGCCCTCGGGAGGTGGTGGTCCCCAGGGCTATAGAACCTCAGGAGGGGGCCCAGATGCCCTCCTCCTTTTTTATAAATAAAGCTCCAGGGTGGTGGTGGTCCCCGGGGCTCCAAGAACCTCAGGAGGTGGGCCTCATACAGCTCCCTCCTTTTTTTCAAACAATGCCCCTGGGGCCTGGCCGGCCTGAGGGCTCCAGTTAAAACAAGCATGGCACACTTGTTTTTTAACACTGTTTGCCACAAATTCATGAATTTCACGAATTTGCTGCAATTGTTTTAAAAAAAATGTTTTTTGCCCTGCTGAGGTCCCCCAAGACCAAGGCTTGGAGGGTCAGGGTTTTCCTACTGTGTCCCTTTTTATTTTTTTCAATTATTTTTGTGGTACTCGACTCAAGCCAAGTACCAAGATGCCCATCAACACTTCCTGGTTGACATGTTGGCAGCCAATCCAAGCTCGTCATTCCCCTGCACAAGCTCCTTATTGTTCGTGAATTAATTGCAAAGGAACCATAGCCCTAGCTATAAAAAATTGAATTTCCTTAAATTTCTCAACAACTACTGATTAGATTTCCACCAAATAACAAAAAGTACAATCTGCAGAAAAAAATCTAGCTTTCTGCCACATTAGGTGTAATTCTGACCAGCATGTCGGGCTGTGGTTGTGTTTAAATCTCCTATGGGAATTAATCATGGAAACACACTTTTTGTTGACCCCCCCACCTTTTTCTCAACCCCTGCTTGATGGATCACCCTGAAACTGTTCATGCGTAAAAATAATTAGCAGCACACTTTTTTTTGGAAAGTTTCATGAAGTTCCGTCAAACAACGCAAATGAACTCTTTTCCTATAGGAAGATGGTCCTAATTATAACTACCAATGGGTTCCATTGTATTACATTTGATAATCAGCCGTGATTCTAATTTTCTTAAATCCAAGGTCCTATTACCACCCCTCATTTTCCTTGTGATCCTATCAAGAACCATGAATTGTAATTTATTTTAATTTTTGGCGAATTAGATGGAATGGGTTATATAAAAATTAGGTTGTATCCTTAGTATTAGAAATATATTCTAAGATGGCTTCCATCGGTGTATGCACTAAATGTAGTCTGTTTTTTGTGTTTATGTTCATGGTATTACTTATAATGGAAAGGTAATTGGGGCTGAGAATATCTCTGTGAGCAAGGGAGCTGAGTCTCCTGAAACGCGTTAGAGAGTCTTTTTTGCCGTTTTGTTTGTCTGCCTGATTAAAAGACATTTTGGATTGTAACAAGTAAGTGGCTGTGACACTGTCTTCTTCTTGAAGAAGTACTTTTGTTGATTTACAAGGGTTCGCGACACTGTTGCAGCCTGCCGCGTTGGGGCTGACTGACTCGCGTTTCTTCAGATTTTTTTTATATATATATATATATATATTTATATATATATATATATATATGTACAGATATATACATATATATACTGTATATACATATAAATATATATACATACATACATACACTCACACCCACACACACAGGCTTCAAATCCAGTGCTTTTCCCATAGACATTTATACTACGCATATAGCCAAAAAATCAGCTGGATTTTTATTACATTTGATAGCATTACATATTAGGGGCACAGGTGATTCTGTGGGGTACTGCATGTAAGTAGAGTAAGTAAATGATAAGTTATAAGGGTTTTTAATTTAGTGATATCTTGCAGCACAATACTACTAAAGGTAGCAAGGAAGCCAAAAATGAACTAAACTGCATATGTAAAGTTTCAGATTTACTACATGAACAACTGAAAGACCCAGTTATGGTCATATGAAAATGTAAACCTATAAAAAATATATAATGAATGGAATACATCTTAAGCTACATAGGTTGTGTTGGCATGCTCTCTGGCTCACAAAATAAAAGTGGCCCAACAAGTCAAAATAAAAGTAATCTTTCTTATGCACCCCATGCAACAAAAAATTGCCATAGAAGTGAGCCACACAAACTACTATTCAGAGGACATAATAATTGGCCATTAGGAAAAAAATACAAATATTAATTTTTATGACAACAATGGTTGTATTTCATTCACTTTGTGTTTCATATATAAGAAAATCCTACTAAAAGTAGAAAGGAAGCCTAAAAAATTAACTAGACTGCATATGTAAAGTTTCGGAATTACTACATGGACAATTAAAAGACACATTTATGAACACATGATTATGTAAACCGATAAACAAATACAAAACAAATACAATAGATAAAAAGAAAGAAATCATATTAAATTTGATTGCCATTCTAGTTATATTTAGTATTTCCAAAGATAGAAATTCATCGGATATTACCTCACTGATAACTTTCCACCTGTTTGATGAATCACCACAAAACTTTCCAGAGCTATCGCATTTTCTACATTTTGAGATTACGTAAATGTTTGTGGTGAATTGTTAAAGTAAAGGGGGTCCCAAAATGCGTTTTTCCACCAATGCATTTTCGATGGGCTATTGCAGTTGTTATAGTGTGAAAATGGCTGAATGGACTTGCATAAAATTTGCAGGATGTTACATTATAGTGCAGAGATGGTCTTTTTGGGTACTGCAGTTAAGTAGAAGCATTTGTAAGTTGTAAGGCATTAAACTTAGTGATTAGAGTCATTTATCAGTCAATTAGGCCATAAACATACATTATACCAACATACAGTAAAAACAATATCTAAGATAAACTATATGACATGGAGTGCAGCATGAATTTGTGTATTAGACAAACATGTTAATCTGCTGATAAGTAAATAAGCAGGTATACAAACTAGACGAGGCATGCCAAGCCCCATTTCACATTACACAAAAATGCGTAGAATTTACTTGCGCAGTTACACGTAAAGTGCATAAGGCTAAGGATGTGCAGAAATGTTAAAAAATGCATTGAACAACATGCAATGCGATTGATATCTAAAAAATATAAGACATCCAAAACACGAGTTCATATAAAAATGAAACAATTAATCTGCTGGTAAATAAATAAAATAGAGATGCCAACGAGACTAAGCTAGTCAAATCCCTTATTTAACCTTTTACGCTTTTGTACATAAAGGGCATAATATTGGACATGTGCAAAAATGCATAAAGTGAAGAGCAGGTCATATAGCGCATAAAGGGCATTAATATTGGACTTGTGTGAAAATGCATAAAGAGCGGAGCAGATAATATAGCACATAAAGGGCATAATATTGGATGTGTGCAAAAATGCATAAAGTGCAAAGCAGATCATACAGCAATAAATAAAAAGATCTTCATCACTTGCGAATACATGCTAATTCTTAAATGCGCACATGGAGCATATAGTAAAATTTAAGGACCATTAATCTACTATTAGTGTTTAGGTGATAATTGTAGTGGGCTGGCTATGACTCAACCTAGTAGGATAGGAGCCTATAAAATACACACTCACAGGCTTCAAATCCAGTGCTTTTGTCATAGACTTTAATATTATGTATAGTGCAAAAAAAAAAACAGCTGGGTTTTTATGAAATTTGGCCTTGACCCTACAAGCCCATCAGGTGCAGATACACTTAACATGTCATAGCAATGCACCCAACAATCATACATTGCCCCCCCTTACTGACATAAGGTGACTTTGGTAAATGGTAACAATTTCCAAGAAATGTACCAGTCTAACGTTCAACATTATGTTCATTGAATCTAATGACTCCACCAGGGCCGACCTACACTGCCTGAGCCCTAAATTACCTGAGTTTGTTCTCCAGCAGACCTCTTCACTGAATGACCAGGGCAGAGCAAATACATACAAAATGCTGTAATGATTCATCTACCTTATGACATAGGCAAAATTGCTCATTCCCACTTTGGCCCTCTTGGCTCCATTTTGGACAAAAACCTAATGTGAGAATAACCCCAATCTTAGTGCCAGGAATCTCTGTTGAATTTTGCAATGATATGTGGCTTCCAGGAGGGGTGATATCTTCATAGCGATGTAAGATTTCAAAAATAGCTACCCGTGAGATCGCTTCGCTAGCTGTTGTTTATTGGCTGCCATGCTTGGCAGTTTCACAGATTTATTGACGGCCTTTTTAAAGACTGAGATAGGCATACTATATTTCCAAAGGTTGCCCAACTCAAGCATCTCAATACTTTCCTCAAGATAATTTTTATACACTGCATTCCCTCATTTTAGACTTAGTGACATCTGTCTCAGCTGTACTTTAGTGGAATTTCATTAAGTTTTGTGAAATGACAGTGGTACATGGCCGTAAATGTATTTAAGAATATATAAAAAATATAAATAAATGTCCCTACCTATTACCACTTCAATCAAGTGGTAATAGGTAGGGACCTGATATTTACCGATATCTAAGGCCCTAATAATTAGTACAGTGAAAGGGGGTCATTATGACCCCGGCGGACGGCGGTAAAATGGAGAAAAGTACTGCCAACAGGCTGGCGATACTTTTCTCCTCATTATGACATTGGCGGTTTGGCTCAAGCCTCCAGCCCGGCGGCAGTCACTAGGCCGCCTGAGGGATTATGACCCTGCCTATCGCCATGGTTTTCATGGCTTACTTACTGCCACAAAAACCATGGAGGTAGGCACTATCAGTGACAGGGAATCCCTTCCCTATCACTGATAGGGGTCTTCCCCTACTCCTCTCCCTCCCCTGGTTTCCCCCCACCCCTCTTCGTCTTCAGACCCCCCTCCACTCATACACATTCTTGCACACACGCATTCACACACTCATACCCACATTCAATCACGCATACATACATCCATTCACACACTCATCCACACACTCTGACATACATACAAGCACACACGCATTCACACAACACAACATACATGCACTCACACATCCATACATGCACACATATACAACACGCATCACACATCTGCATACACTCACACACAGACATACACACACCCAAAACACACACACACAACACTCCCCACCCTGTGCCCTGTCGGAGCACCCAACTTACCTGTTGTCAGATGGTCCTCCGGCAGGAGACGGGATGTGGTGCTGCTGCCAGCAGCAGCGTCCCCCAGCAGAACTCCGCCAGGCCGTATCATGGGTCATGATATGGTCTGCGGCGGTCTACTGGCGTGGCGCTGCTGCTGGCAGCAGCGCCACCTTATCGCCATCTGCCGGCATGGCCGCAGCCTGATTTCCACCATTGCTCTGGCGGAAATCCTGCTGTGGTCATAATACGGCTGGTAGCCACGGAGACTGACGTTTGGCGGCTGTCGCCGCGCCGGTAGGCGGCACATAGCGCCAATGTTGTAATGAGGGCCAAAGTGTCTTAAAAGCGATATGACTGAATTCTCATTCTAAAAAAAAAACTTTAAAAAAACGAATTATCTACTGGCTTGTCATCGCCATGCACCATGGTTGTGAGAAAACAGGGCTGGTTGCAGAGGCCCTCCAACTTTTTGCCTCCATTTTCACGTTTTGCTGCTAACCAGTCCCAGGGCCTGTGCTCTGTATAAAATAAATATGCAAATTAGGTTAATTATAATTGGCTATGTCAACCTACTTATAAGCCCCTAGTTTATTGTAGGGAATGTAGATTTAGGGACCCCAGCATAGGTAGTGCACCCATAGGGGCACTGCTGAGGTACCCAGTGCCATTTTAAAGGTAGGTCTGCCTTGCTGGCTGCTTTTAAATTAAAGTTCGACTTTAAAATTAAAAGTACTTCCAAAGTCTTAAACTAATTTATTTTGACACATAAGTCACCCCTAAGGTGTGCCCTATGTGCCCCTAGGGCTGGGTGTCGTGTAACTTTACGCAGGGACCTTATAAAATAGTTTTATAAGCCATGGTGAGGTAAAACAGCCAAATTCGTTTTTCCCTCATTGTAGTGAATGGCCTCTAGCCATAGGCTAGAATAGGGAGACTTTATTGTAATTTATAAACTCCCCTTATGTGTCAGATACCTCAGGTTTGGTAATAAATTAGTTGTTATAATAAATCCCACAACTTACAATTGTTGAATTGAATTTAACTTGTTCAGGTAAAGAGTTTTAAACTTTACCTAAAGAGTTGCCCTGTAGAGCTTTGCTCTGATTGGCCAGCCTCTGGCAGCCTGACAAGGCTACCTTGATGAGGTGTGAAGTAGCCTGGGCTAAACACAAAGAGACGTGCCTGGGGGAGGAGATCTTCCCTCAGCAGATGGAGAAGCAGGAAGGGCTGCCAAACTGGTCTTCAAAGGCTGGGTTTGCAGGATGTGAGGGAGGTGCAGTCCACCCAGCACCTCCCTCACATCCTGCAAACCCAGACAATTAGGTGCCCCCCTGATTAGATTAGGAGAGGACAGGAGAAGGGTGTGTTAAGATTTTTAGCCACACCAGTGGGTGGGCTCAGCCAGATGTTACCTCCAAAAATCACTTTCAGCCATGATGCATTTTTGAGGAATGTTGCTCCCTGGAATTGATTTTTGCACATTTCCCAGGAAGTGCTCATCACAGGGGGAAGGAACCTGCAACTGATTGGAGAACCAGGAACCCCTGTTTTTCTCCCAGGAGCAAGGATAGAACTGGCAGACCTGCACCCACACTTCAGATCCCTACCAGATTTCAACAAGGAAGAACGTCAGACGAAGAAGGACTGCCCTGCTGGACCCCTGACCTGCACCTGGACACTGCACTCTGAAGGACTGCACCAGCTGCACACTTGGGCTACACCACTAAAAGGACTTTGCCTGTCTTCTACTGCTTCAAGAAGGGACTCCCTATTTGCTACAGGTACAAAGGAGCCTCCCAGAGTCCCCTGCATCAAGTCCTGAAAGCAAAGCCTATCTGACGAGCGTCCAGTGGCCATTTGAGGATTCTGACCAGGTGCTTTTTGGGAATTGTAGTCCAAACTCCCAAGGAGCAACTCAGAGCTTCTGGAACCTTGGATCAAGTTGTAGACACTTCAAGGACCCAAAATAGACCTCTGGAAGAGGATCCAGAAGTTTGGGGACGTTTGGAGCAACTACATAAGCTGAAGATGTGCATTGTGGGAGTTGTATTCCAAGACCCCAAGAGGCAAACCAGAGACTCTAAGCCCTTGGCTGGTACTGTGGACCACTTTCCTGAATTAAGAAACACTATGGAAAATAAGTGTGACAGTGTTACTTCGTGGGTGGCCTGAACTCTGGACATTGTTCCTTTCCAATGTGACCTTTTTTTTACCCTTTGAGCGCCAGTTGCTTCTATGCACTAGAAAGCATTAATTCTTTAAAAATTAATTTCTCTGGTTCCCCTTATCCGATTTTAATAGATTTTAATAGTTTTGGTGTCACTTTAAGGATAACAATATATTCTATTTTTATAAATTGGTGTTAGAGTTGTATTGTGTTTTGTGTTTTACTTATGCACTGTTTTGTGATTTTTAATACACACTTGTCTCCTAAGTTAAGCCTTGTCGCTCGTTGACAAGCTACCAAGGGTTGAGCTGGGTGTCATTTATTGAAACCTAACTGGACCTAAGTGGAGGTTAGTGGCCTATCGCTAAGTGTAGGTACTTACCTGCCCTTACCAATAATCCATTTTCCAACAATTGTATACTGCAAAGTTATCATGGGATACCATGGCCTCACTTATAACTAAGGCCCAGCTGTATTATTGAATTGCAAACCCCTTGCGTCAGGCATTGTGTTGCATGGGCAATGCAATACATAAGTCAGATTTTCAAAGGAATACAAGGCCACCATGCGTGGCCCTGCGTTGATTGGTAAATCTGGAGAAACCCAGGGCAGGATCATTTGTTGTCTTGCTTTATTCTGCACACCATAATCTACATTTTTGCTAAATTTCACATATATCTGTATGCAGTGCCACTGTAGCCACTCCTCTATATGCTATTCCACTCTATGCAACTCCACTCTACACCTCTCCACTGTATGAGACTCCACTTTGCACCATTCGAGTCTACCCTATTACACTTTACGCAATGCCACTGTATGCCACTCTGGTCTACATCACTCCATTGTATGCCACTCCAATGGACCAACTCCACTATATGCTATTCCACTCTATGACATTATACTGTATGCCACTCCACTCTACTCTATTCCACTGTATGCCACTCCACTCCACAACCCTCCACTTTATGCCACTCTACTGTACACTACTCCACTCCCTGTCACTCCAGTGTATGGCACTCCGCTGTACCCCACTCCACTGTACTCTATTACACTGTACACAACTCCACTCTACCAACTCCAATATATGTCAGTCCACTCTACACTATTTCACTGTATGCAACTCCACTCTGTATGCTGCCCCACTCTACGCCACTCCACTCTACCCCACTCCATTCTATGCTGTTCCATTGGATGACACTCCACTGTACGCCACTCCACTGTATGCCATTACACTCTACCCCATTCCAGTGTATGCCACTTCAGTCTATACCACTTCACTGTACACCCCTGCACTGTACGCTTCTCCACTATAAGATGCTCCAGTCTGCATCACCCTGCTGTACACCACACCACCCTGTGCTATTCCACTGTATGCTTCTCCACTATATGCTACACCACTCTACACTCCAGTCTACTCTAGGTCCATTGGACATCACTCTACTCTATGCCACTCCAGTATATGCTATTTTACTTTACCCCACTCCACTGTACACTACTCCAGTCTTCACCACTCCACTGTATGCCACTCCACTCTATGCTATTCTACTCTATCCTTTTCCACTCTATGCTATTCTACTCTACGCCACTCCACTGTGCTTCACTGCATGCTATTCCACTGTATGCCACTATATTCTATGCTATTATGCTGTAAACAACTACAATTTTTGCCCATCTACTGAATGGTGTTCTTCTCTACCTGACTCCACTGTACAATACTCCATTGTATGCTATGACACTCCACCCCACCCACAATACACCACTCCAGTCTAAATGACCTCACTGTATGCCACTCCACTGTATGCTACTATGTTGTTCGCTATTACCCTTTACACCACTCCTCTGTACACTACTAAACTATATGCTATTATACTCTATGCCACTCTACTGTATGCCACTCCAATCTAAGCTACTCCACTCCACGCTATTCAACTTTAGGCCACTCTACTCTACACTACTCCACTCTATGCCACTCCAGTGTACTCTCCTCTACTCTATATAGCTCCACCCTGCAAAACTCTACTACATTCTATTCCACTCTTCTAGACTCTACTCCACTCTATCCCCGGACACTCCACTGTCCAAATTTGCATCAACTCTATGGGCCTGATCACAACTTTGGAGGAGGTGTTAATCCGTCCCAAATGTGACGGATTTACCACCAGCCGTATTACGAGTTCCATAGGATATAATGGACTCGTAATACGGCTGGTGGTATATCCGTCACTTTACCGTCACTTTTGGGACGGATTAACACCTCCTCCAAAGTTGTAATCAGGCCCTATGGGGGTCATTCCTACATTGGCGGGCGGCGGTCGCGGCTCGCCAAGCAGGAACCGCCACTTGGCCGCTCCGCGGTCAAAAGACCGCGGAGGCCATTCTGGCTTTCCCGCTGGGCCGGCGGGTGCCCGCCAAGGGAGCGCCCGCCGGCCCAGCGGGAAAGGCCCTGCAACCCAGAAGCCGGCTCCGAATGGAGCCGTCGGTGTTGCAGGGGTGCGACGGGTGCAGTTGCACCCGTCGGGATTTTCCCTGTCTGCTAAGCAGACAGTGAAAATCATGCTGGGGCCCTGTTAGGGGGCCCCTGCACTGCCCACGGCCCCACGACACCCGTTCCCTCCATCCTGTTCCTGGCGGTAGAAACCGCCAGAAACAGGGTGGCGGGAAGGGGGTCGGAATCTCCATGCGCCGCCATGGAGATTCAGCCCAGACAGGGGAAATCCGGTGGGAAACCGCC
Source organism: Pleurodeles waltl (assembly GCF_031143425.1). Taxonomy (NCBI): domain Eukaryota; kingdom Metazoa; phylum Chordata; class Amphibia; order Caudata; family Salamandridae; genus Pleurodeles; species Pleurodeles waltl. The sequence goes on along the minus strand of NC_090444.1, from coordinate 1,656,803,863 downwards.
GGATCCCCTTTTCTGACCGCGGCTTTACCGCCGCGGTCAGAATGGGCAGGGAAGCACCGCCAGCCTGTTGGTGGTGCTTCCGTCATTTTAGCCCTGGCGGTCGCGGACCGCCAGGGTTAGAATGAGCCCCTATGTCTTTACACTCTGTTGTACAACACTCTACTCTGCTCTACAACAATTTCCAACACTGCACAACACAGCACTCCATCTACTGTCTGAGACTCCACTCCAACTTATAACACTTTACTCAACTCCATGCTACACCACTTCAGTATATGCAACCCAACTGTACACTAATCCACTGTTCATTATTGCACTTTATGCCACTCTACTATGCACCACTCCAATGTACACTATTCCACTGTATGCTTCTCCAGTTTATGTTAATCCACTCTACACCACCACAGTATACACCACTCCACTCTACGCTGCTCCATTTTATGACACTCCCCTTTACTCTTTATAACTCCTTTATAAAAGTTTATCACACTTCATGGCACCCTGCAACATTCTACTCTACTCTATCTCAGTAAACTCCACTATCCAACTCCATGCTCCACTCTACTCCCATACACTCCAATGTGCAACCCTCTATTCCACTAAAGACCACTTTTCTATTTGACACAGCATTCCGCTCCACTGTACGAGGCCCCACTCCAGTTTATAACAGTTTACTACCAACGCTACATCAGTCCATTCCACTCCATGCCATTCTACTCTATGACACACCAATGCACTCAATTGTACTTTACTCCACATTATGTTACACCACTCCACTCAACTCTACTTAACTGAAAATATTTTACCTCACTCTATGCTACTATCCAGCGATCCACTCTATGCAGCTACACTGTTTCACACACTACAATACTCTATGCAACTTCACTCTACAACAGTCTACTACACTGTATGCCACTCTCCAAAACTTTACTCCTCTCCATACCCCTTCACTTCACTGTACAACACTATACCATACTGTATGCCACTATAAAATACTCTCCTGCACTTCTGTATGATCCTCTAGTCCACTATACAACACTGCACACAACTCCTTCCAGGCTACTGTACCCCACTTTACTCAACTCTACTCTGACACAGTACTCTGCTCCACTACTCCAATGTATGCCACTCCTTTCTACTCTACTCAGTGCCATTGTACTCTATAACACTGTATGCCAATCCACTGCACCAACACTATACTGTACAGTACACCACTTCACTTTACAAAAATCAACTAGACTGTTTGCAGCTCTGCTCTACTGTAGTCTACATTGCTTTCCAGTACTGTAGGTCACCCCACTACACTCTACCGTACAACATAGTACTCCAATTTATGACACTTTACTCAACTGTATGCTATGACACTCCACTTTACTGCACTCCATGCCATTATAGTCTACAACACACCACTCCGCTCTATGACAGGGAGGGGGCAGGGTAGTGGACTTGGGCAACACAGGGTAGGGAGGTTGTGAATGGGGCAGCAAGCTAACTGTTCAGGGCAGCCAGGAATTGCATATTTGTGGTTGCCAGTAGGTAGTTATAGTTTATAGTTAGGACCTAGTTTCCATAGAAAGAACATTTGTTGATTTGACAATAACTTTGGCGGCTCTTCTTGACAAATGTTCACAACATTTTCAAATCTAATACGACAATCAGTGCAGCTGCTGTCTTGAAAGTTTTGGGGTGATCCATCAAGCGGAAGCTGAGTAAAAGAGGGGGGCCCCAAAACATGGTTTCCCCATGCTTTTACTCATAGGGATTTTAAACATGACTACAGCTATTGGTCCAGAAAGTATGCTTTTTTTGATTTGGTGTAAATCCATTCAATAGTTTCTGAGATATTGAAGGGAAAAGAGATATAGATATCTAGAGATGTGGAGCCTCCACAGATCCATCCGCAGTGGATCAAAGGATTCACATGCCGAAGCAAGAATCTGATTGGTTGGCTATACCTGGCAGAGACATTGCCACTACAGTTTTCTTTAAGCGGGAATGGTCCCCGGTGCTCAAATGTGGGCTTTAACAATAATGAAGGGGTCTGGGTAGAGACTCCCTGACCTCATGAGGGTGATATAAATAGGCTAAAACAGTGAATCATGATTTTAACTGCATGTAAATAATATTTTGAACAGTTTTTGAGAGCCGCGGATCCATCTGTGGGGCTCAGCACAACTCCTGGTGTAAATCTGCCGTTAGGTCGGCGGATTTCGTGAAAAAAAATATCTATCTATCTATCTATCTATCTATCTATCTATCTATCTATCTATCTATCTATCTATCTATCTATCTATCTATCTATCTATATATATATTCTCACAACCACTCACTCAGACATCCAATACAGGCACTCTTACAGTCACTTACATATCCAGACAGACACTCTCAACCAATTGTCACACCTAGAGACACACTGTCACATCCACTGTCACACCCAGACAGACACTCTCACACTCAATCTTACACCCAGACACACTCTCATACCCAGAGACACACTGTCACGCCCAGAGAGACATTCTCACACCCACTCTCACATACCCACTCTAACACCCAGGCAGCCACTCTTACTCTCACTCTCATACCCAGACATACCCTCCAACACTCATTCTCACACCCAGAAACACACCCTTCTTCTTACTTTTACGTTTTTTTAAGTATTTAGTTGTTTTCATTAGTTTAAAATGTGCATATCCTTTTGACCACATATGAAGGTGCATGTTTCTTAACAATATGGACTACAGCCACTATTTTTAGAATAGCAGGAGCTCTTAACCTTTGGTACTAAGGGCCCGATTTAAGAAAAGTGGTGCTGCATCCAATGCAGCACCACTTTTCTTGCATCCCTTAGCGCTCCCCCTACCGCCCCCAGGTGTGCACTGTATTTAATATATGGCGCATCATGGTGCAGGGTTAGGGCAATAGCATCAAAAATGTTGATGCTACTGATGTACTGTGTAGGATTAGCTCCAAAATGTTTGTGCCAATCCTGCACAGTACATAGGGGCCCCATTGAAAGCAATGGTGTGCTCCCTTTAAATGCCTGCTCCGTGCAGGAGTTAAAAGTAGCCGCAAGAAATTATACAGTGGAATCTCTTAGATTCCACTGCTGCACTTTTGCGGTCCCCCTAACGAGGGAATGTCCCCATTGCAATCATTATGCCTGGTGCAGGCATAATGTGGTGCAAGGGGTTACAAAGTGGTGCAATGCATGCATTGCGGCACTTTGTAAATATGGCACAGCGATTTTGGCCTTGTTGGGCCACATTAGTGTAACAAAAAAATGATGCTAACGTGGTGCAAAGAGGCGGAAGGCCTTCTTAAATCTGGGCCTAAGAGTCATAGTTTCATTTCACACCTGAGTCCTGGCAGACAAGGATGGAAGTGGGATTCCTGTGCCCAGAAGTGTTCCTGCAGCTCTAGAAGGCTAGGAAGAAGAAAAAAGTTGCATAGGGGAGACTGTATAACAAGAAAAAACAAGCAAAGTTTCCATAGTTGAGGAGTTTTCCTCACATGCCAAAGTAACAAAAAATAATTCAATGCTAAGAAAGTAATATGCAACCTCTGTGACCTGAAGTTGAGCAGGAGCACTCTGATTAGGTACAGTATGTAAGTGAAACCAGAGGAATCCATGATGCAGAACACCACCAATTGTTCTTGGAGAGGTCCTGCAACAGATTGGGAAGTGGATGATTTTCACTTCAGTATTGTTTGCATTGTACTGCATGCAATGGAAAACTATTGAGTGGTGGAAGAAATAAAACCAAAACATCATGAGTTAAAAAAAAAAACATTGTTTACAGTTTTAAAATGTCAATTTGCACTACATTATGTGCACAATGTATTGAAAAAATCTAGTAAAATGCAAAAAAACACAAAATCATAAAAAAATGGTCCTTTGAGATCTACCCACATTATGCCACAAAACACATCACTGCGTACTCTTATGGTGAAAGGTTGTGAACAGCAAAGAATTGCTGCCCTCACAGGACTGACTGCAGACCAGGCCAAGTGGGCAGCCCTTACTGTACACAGTCTTAAGTCATGCGCACCATGGCTTGGCTACCCACTGTAGGTAGTCCAGAAGCCCTGGTCTCAGGCCAGGCCCTGCATATAGTGGTGTGAAACCCACTATAGACTCCAGCCTGACTTGTGACAGATGTCTGTCTCTGGCCCATTTCAAGGTCAAGGTTCTCTTGAACCATCAAGCAGAAAACGAGCAAAGCCTGCACCTTTCATTTCCGGCACTAAAGAAGAGAGCGATAGATGGGAGAAAGAAAAAGAGAGAGGAAGAGAGAGCACGACAGAGAGACAGAGAGAAACAGAGAGACTGAGAAGGTGAGACTGAAACAAAGGGAAATCCCACAGAATTGATTCAGTCTCAGTCGTGCAGAGCAGAGACAGTTGATAATTTTTAATGGATTAAAAGCAGGTATGCGTGTTCAGAGTTGCAGCGTGTTTAAAGTTGTGCCTAGTTCACCGTCTTGTGCGCTTGAATAACAACACTCAGACCTTATAAGTGATGTTAAATGTAGTAAAAACCACAAATAAACTAGGTTTGTTTATAAAAAGCGTGGTTTAATCAACCCACTCAAGCGGTGCCGTCACCCTCGTTAACCGCTCCTCCCTTTTAAAAACCTATTCCTTTCCGCTCGCACAAGCGCGTTCGGGACTCGAGTAAACGCTCGAGCTCACTTAACTCGCGCACACCATAATATTACACATCCTCCTCCATCATCACATTTCTTTTTTTTTAGCAAGAATACTACAATAATAACCATATTTTATAAAAAGAATTATAAACTGTTCAGATGAAACAAAAAACCCAAAAATCCAATAGCTCGACATTAGCTAAGAGAAATACATTTCAAGCAAAGTTTCATTACCATTTCTTCAATTTTCTTTCTATTAAAAGTCAAAAGATTTCATTTCAGTTTTCCTACATCTCTCACATAGTCATTCAGATAAGCAGGAGGTCTTCTCACTCTACCACTCCCATTCTTGAATTCTGTCTTATTTTCTTCATTCTCCACACCCGTTTGTCCCTCTAAAACCTCCACCCTATTCTCATTCTCATGTGAAGTGTCAGTATCTGGTCTCTCAAAACCTCCCTCAAATAGCATAAACCCACTGCATTCTCCATCTCCATTAGTAACGATTACGTTTCCTGCGCTTTCACCGCCTTTCTCATATAAGGCCACTCTCCTTCTGTTCCATTTAGTGCCATTTGCCAAAACCACATTAAAATTTCCTACGTGTTTAACCTCAAAAGGGCCGCAAATCTTTGTCCAACTTGCGCCCACACATCCATCCTTGACTTTTACCCAATCGTCAACTTGTATACCAGAGTAACCGCCTGTCCGTGGCATCTCCACTTGATTCCTTGGTTTGATTCGATCATCCTCCAACCACCCAGGCACTAACTTTGATCTGGCCTTACGCCCTCTCATGAACTAAAATGCCGTTCTACCCTTAGCTCTCAACTGCGTGGTGCAATGAGCCCATATCGCCTCTTGCACAACAGAACTAACATTTTGGTTCCCCTGCACAGCCAACTGAATTGTACCCTTGACCATACAATTCATACGCTCCACAATACCATTGGCTTGGGGACTGTAAAGTGCAGTACGCCTATGGGTGATACCATGGGTTAACAGAAACTCCTTAATCTCCAGGGAGATCAACTGTGTACCATTGTCAGTAATGAGTGCATGGGGACACCCTTCTATTCAGAACAGGACCTTTAATACCGAAATAGTACTTTTTGTTGACACTTCCCTCATAAACTCAACCTCCAACCACTTAGAAAACACATCCATCAGGAGAAAAGCAAATTTTTTATTGTGGCCCAAACCGGGCAGTGGCCCAACAAAGTCCATATAAATAGTGTGCCATACTTCACCTGGATCTTCAATATGTTCCATCCAAGATTTTTTTCCCAGCTTTAGCCTTTTTTCACTCTCCTTACACTGAGCACACTCTTCCACCCTTTGAGCAGTTTGCAAATCGACCCCCGGCCACCAAATGTTTTCCTTAACTCTTCTTTGAGTCAGTGTTTGTCCCAAATGCCCTTCATGTGCCAAATGTATGATTTTTCTTCGTAACTTTTCCGGAGGTACAAATCTGTCACCCCTCATTATTACACCTTCGTCCCCCAATGACAACTCGTCCAGAACCTTGATGTAGGGCCTTACAGACATTGCCACAGCACTCTCTCTCCTTCCTCCATCAACAATCATTTTACTCACGTACTGCAGTACCGAGTCATCCCTCAAACCTTGCAACCACTCTTCTTTAGAGAAAGCCGCCACTCCATGTTGCACCAAGTCCTCCACCAATACCACCGCTCCTTCTTCTCTCTTCAACAATTGTGCCTCCCCATCAACCAACTTCCAATCCACAGCCATCCGTGAGAGAGCATCCGCTTGTATGTTCCTCCATCCCTGAATGTATTCCACATTGTATACATACTCCTGCAAGCGAGCTGCCAATCTGGCTAACCTCGCAGAACCCTTACACGCACCACCTGTTGATAAGACCTTGACTAAAGGTTTGTGATCGGTTCTTAACTTAAAAGAAATACCCCACAAAAATGTTCTAAAATACTCTACAGCCCATGCAGTTGCTAAAGCCTCCCGCTCAATCACGAGGAATTCCTCTCACTCTCAGTGAGAGAGCGCAAAGCAAAAGCTACCGTCCTCTCTTCACCGCGGTGAACTTGAGACACAACAGCCCTACATCAGACACACTAGCATCCATAGTCAGTGTAGTGGGAGAAGAAGTTTCAAAGGGTACTAAAATCTTTGCAGCACACACCTCTTGCTTTATGTTATCGAAACATTCTTGCTGCACTTTTGACCACACAAAATTGCAACCTTTGCGCAGCAATATTCTCAACCCCTCTGTTTTATCAGCAAAATTCTGAACAAATTTGGAGTAGTATTTAATGAGACCCATAAAGGACCTCAACTCATCTTTGTTCTTTGGTGACGGAGAGAGTTTGATTGCCTCCAACAAATCTTTTTTCGGTTTTACTCCTTCACCCGAAATGGTGTGTCCCAAATATTCAATCTCTTTTGTCAAGAAAACACACTTCTCTTTTCTTAACGTTAGTCCCACCTCCAAAAGGTTCTTTAATACTTTCCTCAAAATTTGATTATGTTCCTCAATAGTTGATGCAAAAATTAAAAGTCATCCTGAAAGAATAAGATATTACTGAAACCCTCAAAAACATTTGTCATCATACGCTGAAAAACACTTGCAGCCGATGATAACCCAAAGGGCATTCTAACAAAACGGAAAGTACCATTCATGGTGATGAATGCTGTAACATCACGCAAATTGTGATGTAGTTGTATCTGGCACTTTTGAGGTCTAATTTGGAAAAAAAAAAAATCTCCATTAAGTAACATAATGAGTTCATTGATGTTCGGTAGAGGGAAGTTGTCTGTCACTATGTTTTGATTGACACTGCGGAGATCCACACAAAATCTCAATTGGCCATTTGATTTCCTCGTGATGACCACTGGAGAAGTCCACTCTGGAGATTCGACCGGTTCAATCACCCCTTCTTTCAACATATCCTTCAACATCTTGCTCACCTCTTCTCTAACAAAAATAGGTACTTTCCTCACTTTGTGTTTCACCGCAACGGTTCCATGCTTCATACGAATCTTATGAACATAGCCCTTTAACTCTTCCAACTCCTCTCGGAACACCTCCCTCACTTCCTCCAGGATCGCATTGACATCTCCGTCATCCACTACCAAAATTTGTTCCTTACCTCTGGGATTCACAATTATATTCAAGTCGTATTGGTGCATCCAACCCAAAATTGGTGGCCGGACTCGGCCACATACGCTTTGCCGAAGGTTTCTCTTGATTTGAAGCCTATGGCAGTAGGAAAAAAGCCCAAGATCTCAATCTCCTCCCCTTGGTACCCCCCAGGACAGATGTCTTTAGACTTCAACTCAAGCTGCGGCCAATTCTTCATGAAAATATATTTGGGAATTATTGTGTACTTAGATCCAGTATCCACCATCAACTCAACACTCACTTTTCCAACAGTGAACCATGCTTTGGGCCTACTTTCACTCTTACCGCAGTAGCCTTTATCATCCTCGCCTAGGCTAAGAATGCGGTCCACCACCTCAACTCCCTCTTCACACACCGCCACTCCTTTTGACTTCGACCACTCAACACACATACGCGCATAATGGCCTTTGCGCCCACACTTTCTACATTCCTTCCCCACCGCAAAACACCCCTTAAAATCACTATTGTGAAAACTACTACCACATCTGTTACACTTCTTCTTGTTCACAATCATTTTCTGGGTTTTCAGAAGATCCTGTGTTTTCTTCTCTACCAAAGCTACACTGTTGCTTTTGTTTCCCACATCTCCCACAACTTCCTGCAAGACTTGTTGCTCCCTATTCCCATTGCCGTATCTTCCCATCTCTTTCATGCAAAGTTCCGACTTTTCCACAACTTTCGCCATGTGAACAGCATCTCTCAAACAAGGATTTTTAGCAGCCCACAGCCTTTCCTGAATCTTTCTGCTCTTACATTGAACCATTAATTGATCCCTAATCATCTTGTTGCACATCTCCCCAAAGTGACATTTAACTGACAACTCCCTTAATCTGGATACAAATTCTTCGATAGACTCCCCCACCCTCTGTGGTTGGGTATAAAACTTGTACCTTGCTAAGACCACATTGGTTTCTTTAGCAAACCTATTGCTCAATCTTAATCTAGCTTCCCTATACTCATCTGAAATATGTGCCCCATTGTCTGTAGCCACTGGCATAAATTTGAACAATCTCTGCGCTTCTGATCCTAGACAGTTCAATAAAATAGCTTTTTTACGTGCAGGAAAAAACTCTTCGCTGTCCAATGCCAACAAATAGTTGTCAAACATGTCTATCCAGTCCTCCCACTGGATCGCTGGCGTACCTTGATGTATAAGAAAACAAGGTGGTGCAGTAATTGAGACGTGCTGGATTGCTCACAAAAATAGGTGAGCACACACTTAAAAAAAACAAAGGTTCAGAAGCAGTATACAAATCCCAGGCGACGAAGATCTTTGCAATTCTGTGAAGTGTTTCACGCTTATCCTCGTTGATGACTCCAACACAAGAAGAATATCTATCGCCGCACACCATTGAGATCAAGTCACATAAAAAGTATACAGAAACGCTCACCGCCAACAATAACAGTTTCAGAGATGACTTCTTCTTTAATTTTCAGGAAACCAGCAGCTAATTGCAAGAACAAGCAACTTCTAGGGTGGCTTCCCCTTAAATTCTTGGTAACTGGTAGCTTCACAATGACTTTTCCTTTAGCCACACTCCCCTTTAATTGTAAAAATACAGGAGCTTAATGGGGGATTTCTCCTTTAAGATCACAGGCAGAAACTGGCATCTTCAGGAGTGACTTCACCTTTAAAACACTCCCCTTTAAAAATATGCACAGCAGCTCTTAAGATAAGGAACATGCCACGCCTCTATCTCCTGAAAGGAGGCGGTGTTCCAGGAAGGCAAGACAGGCAGCTTCCTTCGTCATCGTGCCATACCTTCTTACATCAGCCTGCTGAAAGAAGCGCCGCTCGGTAGGTCGATGAGTAGGGGCCAAAACTCATTGTCAAAGTCAAAAGGAGTGGCGATGTGTAAAGAGAGAGGGGAGGTGGTGGACGCATTCTTTGCTAGGTGAGGATGATAAAGGCTACTGCGGTAAGAGGGAAAGTAGGTCCAAAGCATGGTTTAATCGACCCACTCAAGCGGTGCCGTCACCCTCGTTAACCGTTCCTCCCTTTTAAAAACCTATTCTTTTCCGCTCGCACGAGCGCATTCGGGACTCGAGTAAATGCTCGAGCTCCCTTAACTTGCGCACACCATAATATTACATTAAACAAACCTATTTTCACAGAGGGGGCCAGTCACCATTCACAAGAACAATTGGTAACAGGTAAGAGCTGGCTCTGCACGGTGATGAGTCGGACTGTTTGTGATTTGTGGAGGCTGGTGATGAACAACCAGGGAAAGGCTTCAGACAGTGCACTTTATTACCAGAGATCTTCTAGAAGGGAATGTAAAACATATAGGTATAAATCCACATTGTAGGTTTTAAGAAAGGAGCCTTTCATCCTTTCACCACCCTGCAGTAGGGCAGATGTTTCCGGCGTCTGCTCATGGACTCTAAGGCTGCACCACAAATGCACAGAGCTCCAGGGCCTGAGAGTCGCAGCAGCACTCACAGCTCCAGAGCCCATTGGGACACAGCAACAGTGACAGCCTCGGGCCATGACAGACATTGTAGCACCTTCTGCTCCAGGCCCCATGTCACACAGAAATGGCCATATCTCCGAGGCACCAAGGAACAAAGCAGCCCCAAAAATGCATACTCTTGCAATTTTAATATTGACTATGATAAATCAAACATTGCAGTGAAAGCACTGAGCAAAATGAGATATTCAAAACGTTTGACCCATTACTGTAATTTCCCAACCTATACCGAGTGAAGCAAATTAGACTTCACAGAGGAACTCATACTAAGTGATTGTTAGGGCCTTGGTGCAATACCGTATTATTTGTAATTAGAGCTTTTAGGACAGTGTCACAGTAGGTGTTAACACTTCCTATTAGCATCAATAAAACTAAAGGTGGTACTAAAGTACAGTCTTTTTTCATTAGTGGTTTCCTCTCTGTTTCCACACCAACAAATGCTGGCTCTTACATGATCTTCTGCAGAGATAAGATACACAGACGGAGGGCATGGGCATCCTCCAGATGCACAAGGCTTCACTGCCAGTCTGATAGTTTTATTGCTATGTATCCACTGAATAACTGCTCTGAGGAGGTTCACATGTCTTCCCAGAGGGTTTCTAAATTTAATGTGCCATTTGATCTCACGCACTAGCTTCAATACACCTTTGATCAAAAAAGACATGCACATTTTTTACATACAGAAATCAGGTCAGTTGGCCACCCTGGAGTCAGGGTGTTTGCAAACAACTGTCAGGCCCCTCCTAGTGTGCAACTGTTCAGCACGATGGATCACATTGATAGTAAAAGACAAGCATGCCTAAAACCTTCACTTGTTGAAATACCATCATAAGTAAAAGCACAATACAGCTAATGCCAATGAAAGTAGATAACACAATTTTTTAGAAAATAATCAATCAATTATTTTCTATTTTAATCTTGTCATATTTATCAGCATAGCTTCCATAATTCCTGTGATTTTATCAACATTTTTCAGGAATCACATGACTTTTTTATTGACTAAGCTTGTGTTTTGGCTCTGAGAGCCAACCTGGACCCTTTGCTCTGGCCTGACTCACCTCTTCACGTGATTTCTTTGGCTTGCCCACATCTACCTACAGAAAATCCCATTGTGCACAGCCGAAGGCCATTCACAGCGTGTGGAGGAAGCCTCTGGAGAGTTCACTTTAGGGTTTTGTGCAGAGGAATCGACCTCCTTCAGTGAGCAGACTGCAGTGAGGCCTGGATAGACTGCTTTGCAAAGTCTTGACTGTGCACAGTGTGGAGGAGGATGCTATTGGATGTAGAATGTCAGCAAAACAACTCATAAAATGCTTAGAAAAAAATACTGTTAAAGTGAATTTGTGGTCATCTTTAGTGATGAAAGACCACAAAGTACATTTTTGGCTAAAAACTAAAGCTAAAAAACGTACACACCGAATGCACTTTATACCACCTCTTTAAAATGCAACCTGTACATAAGCAAATTGATTATACTGATACAAAGGTGTCATTTATAATATTAATGGTAAGTTAACATATTGTCATACTAGCGAGATCATGTATGTCATTTGTAAAATCATTACTTAGACCATGGATGAGGTAATGATCACTGAAGTTGGTGTTATTGAGACCTGAACATCTGGCTCACTCACCCATCCTCACCAAACGAAGATCCCTTTTGGCAAAACTATATCCCTGAACCAACTGGTCTCAACTCAGACATTGGCTGGACACACCTTCCATGCAGTCTTCAAATTGCTGCAATTCATTCCAATAACACAAAACATTTACATAAACTAGACTAATCATTACTGATATCACTCTTTGTGAACAACTGTAGGGGCGCAACCACTTCAGAATCAACAGTGACCAACAAAAGCACAGACAGTGGAAGAAGGTTAGTTTTCTGGGTCTTCACTTCCATCTCTTCAGAACTTGTCCTAGCAGACAATGAGAAGAAGCTGAAGAGTTCTAACACTGATATCCAAACACACTAATATGCCAAGACCTAAATTTATCAATGTTTTTTCTGTTGCAAAGTCACTGAAAGTGACGCAAGCCAGCACTAAGTATTGATTTGAGATTTACTTGCTGGAAAGGTTGTGCTACTAAGCATTAAGGTGCATGCAACGAGTGGTAGGTTTTGCCATTTGATCACCCATGTTTTTTGATGCAAAGACCTGACTACTAACATTTATACAAATAGTTTTTCACCAAAAAATGACACCTCCTAGAGGCAGGGGCAAAGTTGAAGAAACGTTTCCTTTTTTCAAGCTTTTCTAACTTTGTATGTAGGCTGCACTGTATAGCACATATACAATTTTTGAGCATATCATTTTGTATTGAAAGGATACCCTTCAAGTACACAACATATGCAGGCACCTTTGCACTATGGTGAAATCTTGGGAATGAAATGGATGATAATATGTTTTGATACAAAAAAAGTATTGGGGTGAGTGTATATAACAAAACAAGGAACAGATCTTTTGAGTTGGCGTCATTAAAAGAATATCAACATAGTTCTGAACACCAATGCTGAGAAACCAGTTATGACTGTTGAGGTGCAAAATGTAGAGCTGAGTGAAATCAAAGTGGGGGATTATGATAAGACTTTAATGAGAAAATATCCTGAAGTGTTTACTGATGACTTGGGAAAACTGAAACGTTCCTCACACAGAATAATTTTAAAGAAGAATGCTACTCCGGTGATGCATAGAGTAAGAAATGTTCCACATTTAATAAGGGAGCCTCTACAAAATGAATTGAATAAACTGTTGGAACAAGGCATCGTAGAACCTATTGAGTCTTCTGAATGGTTGGCATCCATTGTGGTAGTTCCAAAGGTGGAGGGGGTAAATTAGGTTGTGTGTTGAATGATGCAGTTTGAATAGGAACATATGGGTGGACAAACAGCTTTTTACGACCACATCTCAGAAATGCTAACAGCCATGGGTGGAGGTGTTTTTTTTAGCATGGTAGATATGTCTGGCATGTACAATTGTTAGAAATGGGGTCTCTGGTTGGCAGTCATTTGGCAGCTGTCCAAGCAGGAACCCTCACTCTAGTCAGGGGAAGGGAGTTACATTCTTAAGACAACCCCGGCTCACCCCCTTGGTAGCTTGGCACAATAAGTTAGGCTTATCTCAAGGGCAATATGTAAAGTATTTGTACCAACACACACAGTTATACAGTGAAAACACTACCAAATGGACACTACACCAGTTTAGAAACATAGTTAATATATATCTAAATCAAACAAGACCAAAACAACAAAAATCCAACATACACAAGTCAAGTTATGAATTTTCAAACTAAAAAGAGTCTTACACCATACAAAACAATGGAAACGTTGTTAAACAAAGTACCTGGTTTGCATCACAAATAAAGCTCCATGAGAAGCATGTATCAAAGAAGTGAGCGATGCGTCAATTCCTTACTCACAAGTGAGGCCGTGCGTCGATTCTTCTTCAGTCGGGTAGACAATGCATCATTTTTCTCTCCCGCAAGAGAGAGATGCGTCGATTTCAGACAGGGCACCTCGGATCAGCGCAGGTTCACAATGACTTTGACGCCCAGCAATGATGCATGGGAAATGTGGTTGCGTGGAGGTGGAAGATCACACTGGGTGGGGTTTGCGTCATTTTTAGCAGCTGCAAGTGGGTGTTGTGTTGTTTCTCTAGCTGTGATGCAGGTGATGCATTGAAATCAGCTGTGAGGCAGGTGGCACATCATTTTTCAGCCACGTTTTCCCCGCATAGCTCTCTGTGTTTGGATTTCCATCCTTGTTCTACCAGCTTCACTTTTCTAGGGTCCCGGGACTGGATAGGGCACTACTTCGCAGGGCAGGAGTTTCAGCAGAGAGTCCAGGTGCTGGCAGAGGAAGTCTTTGATGGCCCTGAGACTTCAAAACAGAAGGCAAGTTCTGGCCAAGCCCTGGAAGATTCTTCACAAGCAGGAATATACCACAAAGTCAAGGCTTTGTCCTCTCTCAGGCAGAAGCAGCATCTGCAGGCCAATCCAGCAAAGTACAGTCACAGGTAAAGGGGCAGTACTCCTCCTCCAGCTCTTCAGCTCTTCTCCTTGTCAGAAGATCCTCTTAGGTCCAGAAGTAATCTAAAAATCTGAGGTTTTGTGTCCACTACTTATACCCCTTTCTGCCTTTGAAGTAGGTAAGCTTCAAAGGAAAGTCTCTGTTTTTCACGCAATACTGCCTTGCCCAGGCCTGGCCCCAGACACACACCAGGAGACTGGAGACTGCATTGTGTGAGGGCAGGCACAGCCCATTCAGGTGTAAGTGACCACTCCTCCTTCCACCCTAGCTCAGATGGCTCATCAGGATATGCAGGCTGCACCCCAGCTACCTTTGTGTCACTGTCTAGAGGGGATTCACAAACAGCCAAAATGTCATTCTGACCCAGACAGGGAATACACAAGCAGGCAGAGTCACAGAATGGTTTAAGCAAAAAATGCCCACTTTCTAAAAGTGGTATTTTCAAACTAGCAATCTAAAAAAAAAACTTCACTAAAGGATGTATTTTTAAATTGTGAGATCAGAGACCCCAAACTCCTGATCTCTATCTGCTCTCAAAGGGAAACTAAACTTTAAGGTTATTTAAAGGCAACCCCCATGTTAGCCTATGAGAGAGATAGGCCTTGCAACAGTGAAACCCGAACTTGGCAGTATTACACTGTTAGGACATGTAAAACACATCAGTACATGTCCCACCTTTAACATACACTGCATCCTGCCCATTGGGCTACCTAGGGCCTACCTTAGGGGGGCCTTACATGTATAAAAAGGGATGGTTTGGGCCTTGCAATGGGTACTCTTGCCAGATCGAATTAGCAGTGGAAGACTGCACACACAGGCAGGTCTGAGCCATGTTTACAGGGCTGCTCATGGGGGTGGCACAATCAGTGCTGCAGGCCCACTGATAGCATTTGATTTACAGGCCATGGGCACCTCTAGTGTGCTTTACTAGGGAATTACTAGTAAATCAAATATGCCAATCATGGATAAACCAAACAGGGCAATTTACACAGATATCATATGCACTTTACCACTGGTTAGCAGTGATAAAGTGCCCAGAGTCCTAAAGCCAACAAAAACTGGTCAGAAAAATTAGAAGGAATGAGGCACAACGTTTGAGGATGACCCTGCAAAAAGGGCCAGGTCCAACAACCATCAAATAGACTTCTATGAATATTCTAAGCTTTTTACCTCATTTATTACACAGCTGGCGGCCTTCCACTATTGTAGGATGCCTTTTGGGTTAGCTTCAGCCTCTGAGGTGTTCCAAAGGATGATGCAATGTATATTTGAGGGACTCAAGGAGGTTCAATGTTTTCAGGTTGATATTTTCATTGTACGAAACAATAAGAAAGAGCATGACGAATTGATGAATAAGGTATTGGAATATCTCAAAAAGCATGGATTGACAATAAAGAAAGAGAGGTGTCAATTGAGAAAAACACAGATCACATACTTAGGACATGAAATTTCCAAGGGTGGCATCAGATCCATAACAATTATTTTTATGGCTGTGGAAAAGGTGCCTACACCTGTAAATAAGGATCAATTGAAATCTTTTCTAGTGCTACCAGAGTATTGCTCCAAATTTGTGGCTGAATTTACAGAGACTGTTGAACCTGTTGAACTCAATTTTGAATGGAATGAATGGTGTGACATGGCCTTCAACAAGGCAATGAAGGGTATTCTCCAAGCTCTCACATTGGGTCATTTTAATGTAATAGCAAAAACTTACATAACAACTGATGCTAGTAATGTGGGTATTGGGGTTGTGTTAACAGAATAATTGGTTTTGCTTCAAGATGTCTTCAAAAAGCCAAATCTTCTTATTCTGTCATTGAAAGGGAAGCCTTGGCTTGTTGCTGGGGAACAAGCATTAAGGATTATTTGTGTGAGGGCTACCTTTCAAGGTGAACACTGATCATAAGCCCCTAATCCATTTGTTTAAAGGAGGTAATGTTTGGAGGGAAATGTAGCACCAAGAGTAGTCAGGTGGATGATATAAGTGTTGGAGTACAACTTTGAAATGAAATATATGAGAAGGGTTTATGAAAGGTGGTTGCTGATTGTTTATCCAGAATGCCTGTTCAGGAGTTGGACCATGGTGCATGGGTGGATATTGATGTGGTGACAGAACGTAGGGAAGAAGTGGCTCGAGAAAAGGTGCAATGGGACAAGGCAATGCCGCAAGATGTTGTGCTGCAAGACATAAAGAGGTGTGTCTCTGCAGGGTGGGATGACAGTCAGGCCTGCAATATCCGGCTAAAGGGTTATCACAATGTGAAGGTTGAATTGAGTGTGTGTGGAGGCAAGTTGTGGATGAGGAGCCAAATCATACCACCCAAAAGACTTAGGAGACAGATCATTCAAATTGCGCATGAGGGGCACCCGGGTCGCAATATGACTACAAGACGGTTCCGTCAGTCTTTCTGGTGGCCTTCAATGGATGAAACCATTGAAAGTGTGGTCAAGAAGTGCCATGCATGTGCTAATAGTGACAAAACAAAAGTTGGAAGGCAACCTCCTTTCAGCTGTGTGGGTTTACCCATGAGGCCCTGAGAGAGGGTAGCAATTGATTTATTTGGTCCCATTACCAAACTTGGTATAAAAAACAAATATATGATTGTCTTGAATGATTATCTTTCTAAATGGCTTGTTATAGAAAGTACTGAGCATGAAGGAATTCTCGGATAGAATGGGTGTCAAACATGAGAGAGTTGCTTTGTTCAGGCCTCAGACCAATGGATTAGTCTGATCATGGAGAATGTCCAGCTTTCCTTGGCTAATGGATAGCTTTGGAGAAGTGAACAGAGGAAGCTGACTTTGGCATATAGGATAAAGCCTCATTCAGTGACTTATGTGTTAACATTCATATCTCTGAAAGGGAGAGAGCTGGGTCTGAAAGAGTTTCCAGCGTGGTTGAAAATCAAGGAATGTGTGTGGGTGGATCTGTGTGTTGTGTAAAAGGATGTGGCAGAAAGACAACAAAAGTCCAAGGATTATTCGGATGCGTGAAATAATGCCAGAATGATGGAAATTAGGAAGGATGACTGGGTGGCAATTAGGAGAGGTGGCATCAACAGAAAAGGAGCAAGTAAGTTCTCTAAATCAATACAAGTAAAGGAAGTAAAGAAAAGTGTTGTAAGCTTGATGGATGAATCCGTTTGGAATTTAGCGAACTTGTGCAAATGTCCACAAGGATTATGGACAATGAGTTGTAGGTAGATGATTCCTACTGTGGAATTTGATGTGCCTCAATGTGAGAGTATTTATGTCATATACAACATTCTAAATGTTACATTGCGTAATTATTCAGATATGTTTTGTTATTTAATAATATACTTTGATATGTTATTGTGTGTAATAGGCGGAGAAGTGTAGAGTTGATGGAATGTTCCTATGCAATGCAAAATGTGGAACTAGGATTATGGAATGTATCCCCTTGAAGAAAGGGGAGTTGGAGTCTGTAAGTGAGAGCTGGAAGCAACTGGATGAAGAATAAACTTAGAAGTTTTCTACCAAATACTGTGTAATGGATCTATACAATTACCTACTGGAGGTCACCAGTAGGTAGTTATAGGTAGTGCTGGGTGGAGCTCACGGATTTTCACTTCGCAGAATTTTGCGGAGTTATCAAAAGACTCTGCCTAATTCCACAAAGTTCAGTGTGCGGGCAGAATATTGGCAATGTCCCCGCCCCATCTGCCCTCAGGACCCCTGGCTCACCGACAGATGCTCTTATCTTGCCTTTCCATTTTACAACACTCTATGCCACTCCACTCTGTCACACTCTATGACACTCTACCACACTCTACAACATGGCACTGTACAACACTGTACTCCACTCTATGCCATTCCACTCTTCTTTATGCTACAACACTGTATTGCACTCTACTCCATGACAGTCCCCTCACTTTACTCTATTTTACAACACTGCGCAGCTCCCTCTATGCCACTCCTCAACACTTTACTCCACTCTACTCTATAACACACTACTCTAACGTACTCCACTCTATTGCACTACTCCGTTGTATGCCTCTCCACTCTATGTCACTCTGCAACACTCTAGGCCAGTCTACTCTATCACAGTCTACGACACTCAACTCCACTCTATGCCACGTCACAGTACAACACTCTACTCCACCCTATGCCACTCCACTCTACTCCCCTGTATGTCACTCTATGACACTCCACTCTATGACACTCCACTCTATGACACTACACTAAATGACACTCTCCTGCACTGTACTCTACAGCACTCCACTATATGATACTCCACTCTACAATATTCTACTCTACTCCATTATAACCTAATCCACTTTACAACACTCTACTCCTTTCTATGCCTTTCTAAGACACTCTACTCAACAACCCTTTACTCAATGACTCTCCACTTGACGACACTCCATTCTATGATTTGAAACACATTTTCATTTAAACAAATTGAAAGTCTATTAAAAAACTAAAACCAATGGTTAAAGTTTAATTATAGTTAGGAAAATGTAATTTATTCTTTCTATACAAAACCAAGTTAAACTACACACATTTTTTAAACTAAAAAGTTATAACTTTATATCTATGACTTAAAGTTATCATTTGCACCCCACCCAAACTTACTATAACTTGTGTACCTCTGTACAGTGTGTTGTCAACTTTCTTGCCAGACTAAATGAACTATTACCCATCCCTCTACCATGCACACTCTTCTCGTAAGTGATATCATTTGAGATGCTGTGATTGTTGTTATAACTGATGTGATTTATCATGCTATATGTGATGTAATATGATAGGGTGTATGCAGTGCATAGGGAATGCACAAGTTATAGTTATGGGCAAACTGCTACAATACTATGATTTAAAGTATAAATCAAATGTGTATTAATGTCCATGGGGTTCGGTCTGTCCCACTTACATTTATTTGCCTCCTCTTCTAATTAAGTCAAATGTGTACTTTGTCACTCTGACAGTTTGCCATTCTGCCTTGCAAAGTTGCATCTACCTACATGTACTGACATCATTAACATCACTGAACGTTTATGTAGAGTTAAAGTTGTAATCTCTAAAAGTAACATCTGCAGCATCTCTAAAACACAATATCAGATGAAGGAAAAATCCTTCCAGGTTTGAGGGCAGGCATTCTAAAGTGATCTTATCTAGGGGGATAAGAGAACAACTGCCCAAATAGTAGTGTTGCTTAGGAATACTGCAGAAGTGAGTGGTAAGTGTGTGAACACTGATATAGTGCTTATTAAGTTCACATGTGTGGAGATTCCACAGTCGGTCAGAAGAACTCTGCACATAAAAAGATAGGTCTTTCCTAAACTTACTATTAAAATGCAGTTTTGTGAATACTGAAAGGTTGAATTGAGTGTGTGTGGAGGCAAGTTGTGGATGAGGAGCCAAATCATACCACCCAAAAGACTTAGGAGACAGATCATTCAAATTGCGCATGAGGGGCACCCGGGTCGCAATATGACTACAAGACGGTTCCGTCAGTCTTTCTGGTGGCCTTCAATGGATGAAACCATTGAAAGTGTGGTCAAGAAGTGCCATGCATGTGCTAATAGTGACAAAACAAAAGTTGGAAGGCAACCTCCTTTCAGCTGTGTGGGTTTACCCATGAGGCCCTGAGAGAGGGTAGCAATTGATTTATTTGGTCCCATTACCAAACTTGGTATAAAAAACAAATATATGATTGTCTTGAATGATTATCTTTCTAAATGGCTTGTTATAGAAAGTACTGAGCATGAAGGAATTCTCGGATAGAATGGGTGTCAAACATGAGAGAGTTGCTTTGTTCAGGCCTCAGACCAATGGATTAGTCTGATCATGGAGAATGTCCAGCTTTCCTTGGCTAATGGATAGCTTTGGAGAAGTGAACAGAGGAAGCTGACTTTGGCATATAGGATAAAGCCTCATTCAGTGACTTATGTGTTAACATTCATATCTCTGAAAGGGAGAGAGCTGGGTCTGAAAGAGTTTCCAGCGTGGTTGAAAATCAAGGAATGTGTGTGGGTGGATCTGTGTGTTGTGTAAAAGGATGTGGCAGAAAGACAACAAAAGTCCAAGGATTATTCGGATGCGTGAAATAATGCCAGAATGATGGAAATTAGGAAGGATGACTGGGTGGCAATTAGGAGAGGTGGCATCAACAGAAAAGGAGCAAGTAAGTTCTCTAAATCAATACAAGTAAAGGAAGTAAAGAAAAGTGTTGTAAGCTTGATGGATGAATCCGTTTGGAATTTAGCGAACTTGTGCAAATGTCCACAAGGATTATGGACAATGAGTTGTAGGTAGATGATTCCTACTGTGGAATTTGATGTGCCTCAATGTGAGAGTATTTATGTCATATACAACATTCTAAATGTTACATTGCGTAATTATTCAGATATGTTTTGTTATTTAATAATATACTTTGATATGTTATTGTGTGTAATAGGCGGAGAAGTGTAGAGTTGATGGAATGTTCCTATGCAATGCAAAATGTGGAACTAGGATTATGGAATGTATCCCCTTGAAGAAAGGGGAGTTGGAGTCTGTAAGTGAGAGCTGGAAGCAACTGGATGAAGAATAAACTTAGAAGTTATCTACCAAATACTGTGTAATGGATCTATACAATTACCTACTGGAGGTCACCAGTAGGTAGTTATAGGTAGTGCTGGGTGGAGCTCACGGATTTTCACTTCGCAGAATTTTGCGGAGTTATCAAAAGACTCTGCCTAATTCCACAAAGTTCAGTGTGCGGGCAGAATATTGGCAATGTCCCCGCCCCATCTGCCCTCAGGACCCCTGGCTCACCGACAGATGCTCTTACCTTACTGTGCCACTCCTTGCGCGGAAGGCATGCCAAGGGCATGTCACTGATAAATTCTCTCCACTGCAGCCAAAGAGCCCGCGCAGGGTGCCGGTCCAAGGCAATCGAGCTGATGTCACCAACTCGGTTGGCACGTCACCTCCAGATACTGAGCTTTGCCTCTCTCTGAGTAGGGCCACAGCACTGCAGGAATGGCCTTTGGCATGGCCTTGGGGGAAGGGAGGGAGTCAGGGCCCAGGGCACTGGGTAAATTTGATGTAATTCCATCCAGCGGTTCAGGCTGTAGTTGTGTTCAATACTCCTATGGGAATGACCTTGGAAAATGCACTTTTTGACCCTCCTTTTTTTCTGCCACCCCTTGATGGATCACCACAATACTTTCCATGTGCAACAGGAATTACCGGCACACTTTTTTGGAAACGTTTGTGAAGAACTGTCCAATGGCACCAAAGACATAGGCAACTCAAGAAAATGCTTTTCAGATGGATACATCGTCCTAACTGTAACTACCTCTCCTGTAAGGATACACATGTGCAACTGAAGTGAGTGTTATAATGCACTGCATTTACCACAATGCACCTGGGGGTAGTTGTATGCTGGTATTCCAGGCAGTGTGCTCCCTCTTCCTTTTATAATTGGCTCCTTGCTGAGTTATTGGGCTGATGTGCTGTGAGACGTACCTGTGCCATGAGAGGGATACTAAACCTGCGACAATTGCATTGTCAGCAATCCCATATTTCACTTGTTACTCTCTACTGAAGAAGGACAATAATCCTGAAAAATGTGTGTACAGATACACAGAACTGGCTGCAAGAGTAATTGTGAATACTAAAGACCTTTAACTGAAGTGAGTGTTATCATGCACTGCATTTACCACAAGACATCTGGACTAATTGTGATTGGTAAGAACTTTGCCAGCTTGTGACAAATCCTCACAACACTTTGGAGACCTCTTACTTTTTTTACATTGATTTATGATGCAAAGTTATGCAGTGATTATTTAAAATGGGTGCAAAGAAAAAAAAGGGGGGGAACACATTTTTCCACCAATGCATTTTCCATGGATGTAACAGCAAAATGGCTGAACAGAATTTTATGAGATTTGTCAGGATTATAGATTATGTTCTGAAAAGGGTCCATTTTCTTCTTTGATTGTAATTAGTTCAGTAGTTTTAGAGGCACTTTACCAAAGTCTCAATAGGTAAGGAAAAGCATTTTTATTGTTGTAAATATGTTCAAAAACGGTTTACAGAGTACAGTTTTGCTTCCTCTAAACTACGTAGGAAGTAATAAGGTACCTATTCTGATAGAAAAATGTTGACAAAAGACACTCAACAATACACCACTCCAGCCTATGGCATGCCACTCCACTCTACAACATGCCAGTTTATTCTGCGACATGCCACCCCACTCTATGACCTGCCACTCCACTATACCTCAATCCACCCTATGACATGACACTCCACTTTATGACATGCCACTCCTCTCTATGACACGCCTCTCTACTGCACGACATGCCACTCCACTTACACACATCCACTCTACGACATGCCACTGTATGACGTGCCATCCCACTCTAAGACACTCCACTCTATGACATGTCATGGCACAGAAAGATACAACACTCCACTCTACACCCCTCCATTCTAAGACACTATAACATTCCACTTTATTTTACGCCACTCCACTGTCCTCTACCACATACCCCTACACTTTATGCCACTCCATTATATGGCACGACACTCCACTCTACACCACTCCACTCTATGTTACTCCATTCTACACCACTCCATTCTAAGACACTCTACAACATGCCACTCTTTGCATTCCACTCCACTCAATGCCACTCCAGTCTACTGTATGACACATTACTCCACTCTACACCACTCCATTGTACTCCACTCCACTCCACACTGCTGCACTCTATGACACGCCACAACACTGTATGCAGCTCCACTCTACTCCACTGCACAACACTCTACCCCACTCTATGCTCATCCACTCTATGACACACTTCTTCACTCCATGCCACAGTACGACAATATACTACATTCTATGCAACTCCCTCTACGCCACTGCATGCCACTTCCCCTACTCTATAACACACTACTTCATTCTACTCCTCTACTCCATTCTACCTCACTTCACTCTGTGCCACTCTGTGCCTTTCCATTTTACAACACTCTATGCCACTCCACTCTGTCACACTCTATGACACTCTACCACACTCTACAACATGGCACTGTACAACACTGTACTCCACTCTATGCCATTCCACTCTTCTTTATGCTACAACACTGTATTGCACTCTACTCCATGACAGTCCCCTCACTTTACTCTATTTTACAACACTGCGCAGCTCCCTCTATGCCACTCCTCAACACTTTACTCCACTCTACTCTATAACACACTACTCTAACGTACTCCACTCTATTGCACTACTCCGTTGTATGCCTCTCCACTCTATGTCACTCTGCAACACTCTAGGCCAGTCTACTCTATCACAGTCTACGACACTCAACTCCACTCTATGCCACGTCACAGTACAACACTCTACTCCACCCTATGCCACTCCACTCTACTCCCCTGTATGTCACTCTATGACACTCCACTCTATGACACTCCACTCTATGACACTACACTAAATGACACTCTCCTGCACTGTACTCTACAGCACTCCACTATATGATACTCCACTCTACAATATTCTACTCTACTCCATTATAACCTAATCCACTTTACAACACTCTACTCCTTTCTATGCCTTTCTAAGACACTCTACTCAACAACCCTTTACTCAATGACTCTCCACTTGACGACACTCCATTCTATGATTTGAAACACATTTTCATTTAAACAAATTGAAAGTCTATTAAAAAACTAAAACCAATGGTTAAAGTTTAATTATAGTTAGGAAAATGTAATTTATTCTTTCTATACAAAACCAAGTTAAACTACACACATTTTTTAAACTAAAAAGTTATAACTTTATATCTATGACTTAAAGTTATCATTTGCACCCCACCCAAACTTACTATAACTTGTGTACCTCTGTACAGTGTGTTGTCAACTTTCTTGCCAGACTAAATTAACTATTACCCATCCCTCTACCATGCACACTCTTCTCGTAAGTGATATCATTTGAGATGCTGTGATTGTTGTTATAACTGATGTGATTTATCATGCTATATGTGATGTAATATGATAGGGTGTATGCAGTGCATAGGGAATGCACAAGTTATAGTTATGGGCAAACTGCTACAATACTATGATTTAAAGTATAAATCAAATGTGTATTAATGTCCATGGGGTTCGGTCTGTCCCACTTACATTTATTTGCCTCCTCTTCTAATTAAGTCAAATGTGTACTTTGTCACTCTGACAGTTTGCCATTCTGCCTTGCAAAGTTGCATCTACCTACATGTACTGACATCATTAACATCACTGAACGTTTATGTAGAGTTAAAGTTGTAATCTCTAAAAGTAACATCTGCAGCATCTCTAAAACACAATATCAGATGAAGGAAAAATCCTTCCAGGTTTGAGGGCAGGCATTCTAAAGTGATCTTATCTAGGGGGATAAGAGAACAACTGCCCAAATAGTAGTGTTGCTTAGGAATACTGCAGAAGTGAGTGGTAAGTGTGTGAACACTGATATAGTGCTTATTAAGTTCACATGTGTGGAGATTCCACAGTCGGTCAGAAGAACTCTGCACATAAAAAGATAGGTCTTTCCTAAACTTACTATTAAAATGCAGTTTTGTGAATACTGAAAAAACACAAACTTATACAAACATATAAGGTTACTGTTAGAAATGGGGTCTTTGGTTGACAGTCAGGTTACCCCCTGTTCAAGCAAGGACCCTCACTCTAGTCAGGGTAAAAGAGAATCACCCTCAGCTAACCCCTGCTTACCCCCTTGGTAGCTTGGCAGAGCAGTAGGCTTAACTTCAGAGTGTTATGTGTAAAGTATTTGTACCAACACACACAGTAACTTAATGAAAACAATACAAAAGGACACAACACCAGTTTAGAAAAATAGGGTATATTTATCTAAACAAAACAAGACTAAAACAACAAATATCCACCATACACAAGTCAATTTATCAGTAAAAATGCAAAAAGAGTCTTTCAGTAGTTTTAAACACACACTAGCGCTGCTAGCATGAAAATGTACCTGGTGCGCGTCAAAAATAACCCCGCACAGGTGGGTGTGTGTCAAAAATAACTCTGCACGGTGGTATGTGAGTCGGAAATCCAGCCACACGATGATCCGAAATCCCTGCTGCGCAGGTTGTGATCTCCCAACCTCCGTCAGCGAAGCTGTGCGTCGTTTCTCCAGCTCTGTGCGTCGATTCTTCATCGCATTTCCTTCAAGCATCGTTTTCTCAGCTGCGGAGCCGGCGGCGCGTCGTTTTTTCAGCCGCAGATCGGAGTTGCGTCAATCTTTTCCCCACACAGCGCTCTGTGCGTGGTTTTTCTTGTCTTTAGGCTGCCAGCTTCTCCTTTCAGGGTCCCAGGAACTGGATGGGCACCACAGGGCAGAGTAGGAGTCTCTCCAGAGACTCCAGGTGCTGGCAGAGAGAAGTCTTTGCTGTCCCTCAGACTTCAAACAACAGGAGGCAAGCTCTAAATCAAGCCCTTGGAGATTTCTTCTCAAGATGGAAGGCACACAAAGTCCAGTCTTTGCCCTCTTTCTCTGGCAGAAGCAGCAACTGCAGGATAGCTCCACAAAGCACAGTCACAGGCAGGGCAGCTCTTCTTCCTCAGCTATTCAGCTCTTCTCCAGGCAGAGGTTCCTCTTGGTTCCAGAAGGGTTTCTAAAGTCTGTGGTTTTGGGTGCCCTTCTTATACCCAATTTCTCCTTTGAAGTAGGTCTACTTCAAAGTAAAGTCTCTTTTGAATGTGAAATTCTGCCTTGCCCAGGCCAGGCCCCAGACACTCACCAGGGGGTTGGAGAGTGCATTGTGTGAGGGCAGGCACAGCCCTTTCAGGTGTGAGTGACCACTCCTCCCCTCCCTCCTAGCACAGATGGCTCATCAGGATATGCAGGCTACACCCCAGCTCCCTTTGTGTCACTGTCTAGTGTGAGGTGCAACCAGCCCAACTGTCAAACCGACCCAGACAGGGAATCCACAAACAGGCAGAGTTACAGAAATGGTATAAGCAAGAAAATGTTCACTTTCTAAAAGTGGCATTTTCAAACACACAATCTTAAAATCAACTTTACTAAAAGATGTATTTTTAAATCGTGATCTCAGAGACCCCAAACTCCACATGTCCATCCACTCCCAAAGGGAATCTACACTCTAATCAGATTTATAGGTATCCCCAATGTTAACCTATGAGAGGGACAGGCCTTGCAACAGAGAAAAACGAATTTAGCAATATTTCACTGTCAGGACATATAAAACACATTACTATATGTCCTACCTTAACCATACACTGCACTCTGCCCTTGGGGCTAACTAGGGCCTACCTTAGGGGTGTCTGACATGTAAGAAAAGAGAAGGTTTAGGCCTGGCAAGTGGGTACCAAGTCGAATTTACAGTTAAAACTGCACACACATACACTGCAATGGCAGGTCTGAGACATGATTACAGAGCTACTTATGTGGGTGGCACAACCAGTGCTGCAGGCCCACTACTAGCATTTGATTTACAGGCCCTGGCACCTCTAGTGCACTTTACTAGGGACTTACTAGTAAATCAAATATGCCAATCATGGATAAACCAATCACATACAATTATACACAGAGAGCATATGCACTTTAGCACTGGTTAACAGTGGTAAAATGCTCAGAGTTCAAAAGCCAACAGCAACAGGTCAGAAAAAATAGGAGGCAGGAGGCAAAAAGACTGGGGATGACCCTGCAAAAAGGGCCATTTCCAACAGTTACCTTTGTGAATCAGGCCCTCTGCACCCAGACCCTGTGGGCCGCAAGATAGAACTCATTGGTGACAGGGATAGATCTAAAGTAAGCTTTTACACATGTGCAGAAGGTTTTCTTTCAGATGTGCTGGCTGCACGTGTGCCATCTGACGTAATGCCACTAATGCACTTTTGCAGAATATTACCATGGCCTTACCTAAGAAGCATTTATGCCCTGTGGAATGAATTGTGTTTTACCATATTCGAGGAGCATTATACATGCATTGGTAGGTATAAAGATGTTTCTTAATGCACAGATTCGTATACGTCATTGAATTTACCCCCTTAAAATCAAAGAATTCTGGAGTGACCATGCTGAGAAGGAGATTTCCCTAAATGACCAAATCAGCATTCCTGCACTATTCTTACTAAATCCTGTTTGCCTGCACTGTCTGTTTTATCATTCAATTTAGCAGCAAACCAGCTAAAAATCTATCCATGTCTTGTATTCGACACACTGGCTGACTATATTGGGCCATTTGTTTCCAATGATACATTTGTGTGTGAAGAAGCTAGAGGAGAGATGTAACCTTTTTAATATCCTCGGAAAAATAAAAATATATCCACGGTAACCTGGTGAGCCAATAAAGACAAAGTTCATTGAGACAACATATTCATTATGTTTTACAGAATTACAAAATATGAATGATGAAGTTTTCATGTATCCCTATTATCCATCGGTGTACATCTGAAAGAACAACCCCACCTCATAACCAGTGTTTTTTCAAACATTTCCTGATACACGCCAACATTAAATAATGATATATGCAGTGGAATTATCAGAGTCCGGATATTCAGGATAGCCCATCTTGACATAGTGTCAAGGGTAGAATTGTGCCTTTGACTACATTTACAGTGCTTCAAAAAAAGAGGGGGGTAGAAGAGGAGGATTGGACGGTCCAGTGTACACCCTCCCAACAACGTGCTAATATGATATGGTACACTGTTCCGAAATCAAGAGAAAAAGGAAAGAGAAAGAGTCCTGGTAATCAGGAGCAATAGTCCTCACACACCGTATTTGGTGTCATGCTTCATCATCGGACAGCTCCTCGTCAGACCGGCGCTGCAATGTCTGACGGGCACCCCCCGAGGGGGGGCTCTTTGCCGGAGATCTTTTTGAATATACTCGATGATGCCGCGGAGCCAAATATGGGTCAGAGAGAGGAGAAAATGTACAGAGAAAGAATAATAAAATTGTCTCAGATCCCTCACTTAATAGTTTATTATTTGCTGTTGGGAAATGGTCAAGATTAAAAGGAAATCAAGGGAGTGAAACTAGAGACAATGCTCGGACACTCACACAGAACAATCAAAATTCTTAGGAGGACGGAGAAGATCCAACACTCCTTAGTATGCGGTCAACATGTTTTGCGTCGTTATTGGTCCAACAGGATCCCGTGACGCTTCTTCAGGGCCTACTAAATCATAGATTTTCTCCAAAAGAAAAAACCAAAACAAAATACCTACACTCCTGCTGACTAACGCTCACAGTCAGGGCGTCATCAGTCGCTTACTAGGACTAAACCGGACTGGTTTTCCTTTCCTATCAGTCGCCCATCTTCACTAAAGAATAGGCTCCCTGGGATCACGCTGGCCCATCGCCCGGTACACAGAAAATTTTCGTTGTTTCTGGCGTCTGCCGCAGCACCTACCCGGGGGGCTCGTTCCTGATCATGTGACTCTTTCTACATTTACAGTGCGCAATTGTCTATTGAAACATGGGTGGTACCAATATATAGTACAGAAGATGCTACTAACAGTAAACATCCTGAAAACAGTTTATGCATGAGTGCGTACGGAGCTTGGCAATGAAGCGAAATGGGTGTATTTAACGGTCATAACGTATTATTTAGGATGTAGGGCACGCTGAAAATCGAACTTCCTATTGCCACTCAAATATTATACCAATCCATGCTAGAATTTCTATTCACTGTCAATAATGAGTTACCTCTGTCAGTGTTCAAATGTCTGGTATGCAGAATGTTAGGTAAGCACTCAGCCCACTGAGCTATACTACAAACATTGCTTAGAATTTTTAGAATCAAATTAGATATAGAGAGTAGAGAAAACATCAAAACTTTTATGAGAATTAATTAATGAGGTCCATTGTGGTACACTGGGTCCATCATTGGTGATCCGAATATACAGCCTCAGCAGTAATACATAGTAGATCGGGATTATTGAGGGTAATTCTCTCCATGGTGGCAGTAACAATAACTCATTCAGTGCTTTTCATACTCACTATGGGCCAGGTGTACGACCGTACAAAAGGTCCACCAATAGTTAATATTTACAAAGTTTTAAAAATGCAGAAGCTAAACGGAGGATGGTAATTTCCCAAATAAAATGAGCCACTTTGTTTATCTTCAGAATTTATTTAAGTTCACAACCATAAAGGTTTGCAAACAACTAATCATTGCAAATAAAGCAAACACAGAGGCAGCCACAGTGGCAATGGTTGCTGCAAAGAAACAGGACAGTGTTTCACAGCTTGTGGTGGTCACCAGAAAGGGGGGGTCCAGATGAAGACATGCTTACAAGCTAAACAGCACATGTGACTCAAATTAGACAGAGAGGGTCCTCTGAATCTAGGTAGCTAGTTAACCTCCACAATCAGCAAAATCAGAGGAGCAGGGAAAATAATACATGTTGGTGTAGGGAAGATAGTGCTCACCAGAGATAGTCACCACCCATTTCTCCTGCACATTTAGCAGTTGATCTCTCAGGTATAGTATCTCCCTCTCTGGTGATGGGTTTGAAGGCTTACCAGGTCTTCACAAATACCAGCACTCATCAACTTCGTTTCCTTCAGCAGCCCGCCTCCTGTCTCTTCTGGAGGCTACGGAGCAGCCTTCAAGGAACTGAGGGCCAGATTTACCAGAAAGTGGTGCATCAGTACTGATGTGCCACTTTTCTTGCGTTGACCTTTCCCCACCTAACGACACCATGCTTGCACTGTATTTATAATACAGTGCACCATGTGCTTTGCTACATTAGCGTACAAAAATGTTGACACGAGTGTAGCAAAGTGCAAGGAGACCCATTGATTTCAATGGGTGCGTCATTTTAAGACCTGCTCTGAGCAAGCGTTAAAAATGACACCAAAAATGGCGCAGTGAAATCTTGTAGACTTCACTGTGCCATTTTTGCGGGCCTCCTAATGCCGGAACGCCCCCCTTGCATACATTATGCCTGACGTAGGCATAACGTGGCTCAAGGCGTCGTAAAGTGGCACAATGCATGCATTGTGCCACTTTATAAATATGGCACGGCAAAAAATGCCTCCTTGAGGCAAATTAGCATAAAAAAGGCCATATTGTGGCTCTAGGAGGCTCTAGGGCCTTGTAAATCTGGCCCTGAGTCAGCTCTTTTGGGCTGATGCTTCCATGCAGACAAGGCAACAGCAGTAAAGAGGTTCAGTTGCTCTTCAGCAGGAACTGTAGACTTTGTCCTGTTCATAAGGAAGTGGCCAGCCTGCGGCTCCATACAGTGGATTCACCAACAGCAAAGTGTTCAAGCAAATCTGATTGTCAATTAGTGTATCGTGTATGTCAAAATTGTAGGGGTTCCCTAGCAGGCTCCTGCATAGTTTTCCTACTGAGGGAGGCTTCTGTGACAGTGCATGTCTTAGAATTCACACCAGTATGTGACGGGGAATACTGGCAGTAGGGATTTTCTGGCTACACCCAGGGAGTCCCTAAAATGCACCAGATCTTATATTTAGTTGGCCCATATGAATTAGGAGTTTGACAAACTCTGTCAAAGAGCATGAATGGAGGGAAACATCAAGGAACAAAGGAAAGTAGTGGAAACGTCAGAGGCTCTGAGCTGTTTGTGGACTTACTAAATGTTTGTGGAATTACTTCATATTTCAGTTTTGAAGGTTGACAAATCAGGATGGTGTTTCCTGCTCATTACAAGATATTATTCTGAGCATTTTGTGTACCTTAGCTCATATGTAATTGTGATACGATATCTGGTTATAATATATACAAATATGGCACCATCAAGCCCAACTTGTCTTGTGCTGGATCAAGGCACATCCACAGGTCTGGCTTCCTTTGTATGATATAAATTACTGAGTTTTCCCATGACTCATAA
Organism: Pleurodeles waltl; assembly: GCF_031143425.1. Taxonomy (NCBI): domain Eukaryota; kingdom Metazoa; phylum Chordata; class Amphibia; order Caudata; family Salamandridae; genus Pleurodeles; species Pleurodeles waltl. Next base: position 1,656,772,722 of record NC_090444.1, on the reverse strand, counting down.
AATAGAGCCGAAAATATTGAAACAACTTTAATATTAAGTGATGTGAAAGGTATTTCACTTGATTGTTTTATGAAATGTGCTAACAAATATTGACTTAAGCGTGAGAAAATCTGAGAATTCAGCTTGCCAGAAATGTCTGGCATGATGTCTATTGACTACTCTTACCACATGACTGTGGCTCTCACAAATGCAGCGTTGGAGAAGTGGAAACATAAAGACTAAAGAGTAGAGGTGTAATGATACTGTTTAAGCACAAGAGGCTTAATGTAGTTTATTTTTAGATGCCTGACATATAGCAGACCTATCATCAATGGCCAGTAGATGCTTCCTTCTGAAACTTTTGGTTGGTGGAGGACAGGGGCGGCCCCTCCAGGAGGGCACAGGAGCGTCGCCCCACCCAAAAAATGCCCCCATAACTGCCCCCAGAACTGAAAAATAAAATGATAATAAAGTTTATTTATTACCATTTTATTATTCAGCACCTCTTACTGAACCAAGTGTCAAGATGGGGCAGGGCCACTGCTGCTGAGTGACAGCAGCAGGGTGCTGTGCACTTTAGTCTTGCGACCCCCCAGCCTGACATGCGCACTTTAAACTCAGAGAAAGCACAGGCCTCCGGGCTCAAATTAAGCACTGTTTTTTTACACATTTCTCTTACATAGATGAACAGTTTGAGATGCAGGAAAGCAAAAGGGATTTGCCAAAAATTAAAATTTTGGGTCACATGGTGAAACTTACCTTCTTTTCCAGCAGCGTGTATCTGCCTTTGGCACATAGCCACGAATCAGAAAGTGGCACTTTAACACCAATGCATCATGATAATAACATATGTGAACTATAAACTATGGAGCAAATATGTTAAGCTGTAAATAACAACATGCAACATCTAAAATTCAATTAAATTCATCAAATCTTTGTTGTTTTTTTAGCTCTGTTTGTGTACCAGAGTCTTTGCCTTGCAGTATACATTGCAAAAAAAACCGAAATGGTCATAAAATAATCACACATCACACAATTCAAGAAAATATGTAAATGAAAGAAGGAAAGAAAAAATGGAAATATGTGATGCTATTCATTGAACTCACAAAAAAAACTGCAACACATCCCGTCTGATTCACAAAGCTTCTTGTGCATGCAACTTTGACTCACATGTGCATATAGATTCTTTTACAAATGCCAAATGCAAACATTTAGCAATTTCCAAATCGCTTTTACACTCATGAAAGGATTTACTGAAGAGGGTGTTTTAAAATACTAAGGGTGTTATTTATGAAAAGTTAGCGCCGCCTTTATATCATTTTTTGATGCAAAAGCGGCACAAACTTACAAAATATAATTAAAATTATAATTATATTTTGTAAGTTTGCGCCGCTTTCACATTAACAAATGACGTAAAGGGGGCACTAACTTTTCATAAATCAGGCCCTAAATGTGATCATGTAAAAGGGGCTCTGTGCCTCAATACTAACAGACAAAATATCGTCCTGCATCAGTGCAGGATGATATTTTGTAACTCGATATTGTGATAACCAACCCGAAAATCTCTATAGCATCATCAAGGTAAGTAAACAGGAGCAGCTCGCGGGACGCAGAAGGGGCGGGGCAGCGCAGGGGGGAATAATCATCAAATTTATTAAATAAATAAAAAACACTTACCTTCTCCGCCGCTGCGCCACTCTTCTGCTCTGCCGCAGGCAGGCACTGCCCTGTGGTCCTGCTCTGAGCAGCGTCAGGATTGGCTGGGATCACCCAGCGAGGGTGCTCCCAGGCAGACTGGGTGCCTGTGCAGGCGCTCTCTAGCCCGGCAACTATGTTGCCGAGCTGGAGAGAGCACACTGCACATGTGTGTTTGGCTGGCCTGAGACAGCCGGCCAAACATACATGTGCAGCAATGCTCGTCACCCCGTGGCCCCTCCCCTTTAAAAGATAAAGATAATAAACAAAGTTTATTAGTGTTTTCTTTAAAGGTTTTGCAGCTGCCGCTGCTGGCGCGGGTGGGGGGTGCAATGCTCCTCCACCCTAATGGAGGAGCCACCCCTGTAAGTAAATGAGGTAAATGCATCTGTGCGCCTGTGTTTGTGAGTGTACATTTAAATCTTCAAGATATTAGATGCAGTGCTTAATTTATAAAAGAATAAGTGCTGGGGCCCAAAGTTTTGCTAACAAGCCCATGGGCAGTGCTATTGATTGTGGCATACTGAATATCAAGGCTGCCTTGGTTCCACCTCATGCCTCTTTCATCTATCAACAGATACACTCTGCCGCTTTACCTCACTCTTGCAGGTTTCTTTTAGGCATGGGTGAAATTTAAAGTTACGGGAATTTCGTGTTATGCATGTTTCTGGAAATTCTTGAAATTCCTCCATTACACCACTTCATGTAATTGCACACCATTTTCAATAACAGTTATGTACAATGTGTCATTTTCAGTTTAAAAAAAATATTGCAAGTGCAAGCCTTAACGATACTTTTGTTAAATGCATCCTTGATCCAAAGAGTGACACAAGTGACACAATCATGCAATTTGCAGGAACATATATCAGATAGCTTTGCATTGTGTGTAATTATATATAATTTCATGCAATTTTCCTGAAATTACATGTACTTTTGCAAAACCAGTTTGGGCAAATTTCACTCACACCTATGGCCAGATGTATGTAAATTAAATTCACTAAAAATGTTCACAATTTGCATACTGACTTTTATTGAAACCAACTGTATTTTGCGAACTGACCTATGTACTAAGGGGTATGGTCACAAAGTACCGAACAGCAGTGGGTCACAATTCGACCTACCTCATGGATATTAATAAGATAGGCTGAAAATTGTGACCCACTACACTATTCACTTTCATCACAGTGAAGGTGATCTGCTGAAGTTAGCAGACCACCATGTCTGTGAATGCTTTTAAAAGAAGCAATATTTTTTTTTTTATACAGTCTGTTTTCCTCAAAGGAAAATGGGATGCATTTAGAAAAAAGGGTGAAATTAATTTTAAAGCACAGACAGTGGTTCCATAGAGCACTGCTTACTCCTAAAAAAGTTGTATGACCATTCACAAAGAGGTAGGGGTCCCTTAAGGACCCCTTCACAATTGGGAATGGGTTGACACCTCCTCTCAGGAGTAGATAGAACATTGTTTTGTAACCATTTTTCAATCATAAAACATTAATACATGCCATAAGGAATCACTGTTTGGAGGGAACACATACCTTTAAACTTATGATTTCCTAAATCCAATGTAACTAAATCATTAAATGTGCGTAAGACATTCCAAAAGCACATTTTCTTGTTACAAATCCTATGATTTAGCAAATTTCTTCTTTTGCAACAAGAAAATGCTTTAGCATTTCTGGCCCTTTGTATTATCCCTGCTTTCTCCCATTGTCAATTTTTTCTCACCTTCTTTTCCTCCTCCTTTCCCTCTGGGTATTTTTCTGTCTCTTGGCCAAAGCCATATGAGGAAAAATAAGTTCCAGTCCCCAAATATGAGTTCCAGTGGGCCACATTAGGAGCCACCAATACAAGTTAAGGACTGCTTAGGAGTATATATATATTTGTGTGTGTGTGTGTTAGTGTAACTTTGTGTCTTCAAAAGCACTTCAATGCCTTGTCAGGGATAGTAAGTGCTATATAAATACAATTTAAAATTACAATTACAAGATACACAGGTATGGTGTTAAGAAGAGATCAGAATAGTAAATCAGACTAACCACAAGTACGTCCATTTTACCTTCACAAAGAACACTGCATGCCACTATGCCCCTGCCCCCTCAGCAGGCGCTGGGGCAAAGTTACAGAAGCGCAACTCACCAATGCTTTTAACCACTCCCTCCCCCTGGAAGCAGCGGACGCACATGAAGCTACACACAATCTACACTGCTGGTTATCGGAATGTGCCGACTATGTAGCCCCCCTAAAGAAACCAGCAAGAAACCAATATAGCAAAACAACTAAATGGTTTACGGCAGACCTACAGGAATCCAAACGCTCCTGCAGAAGACTGGAATGGAAATGGAAGAACAGCAAATCAACTGAAGACCACACAGCCTACAGGAATGTAATCACCACACACCACCAGAACACCAGAGCCGTCAAAAAAGCTGCCATTCAAGAACTCCTCAGCACCAGCACTCACAACAGCAAAGAGCTCTTTGCCATTGACAAAGAGTTCACAAACCCCGGGACAGACACCTCATCCATCCCTTCCTTCCAAGACCTCTGCAATGACCTCACCACTTTCTTTCACCGAGAAATCCAGGACTTTTATGAAGGCTTCAGGAACCAAAACCCACCCACACTACTCACCACCACGGACCAGCACCTCAGGAGAACCTGAACTTCTTAACCCCATCACCAAAGAGGACACCCAAAGACTCATGAGCTCCATCCACTCTTTAGCATCCTCCGATCCGTGCCCTCATCATATCTTCAACCTGGCCAGTGCCACCATAGCACTGGAGCTCTGCCGAACTATCAACTGATCCTTTGAGACTGCCATTGTCCCATCAGACTGGAAGCACGCCAAGATCCACCCTCTGCTCAAGAAACCCATCGCTGACCCAAGGAAGCTGAAAAACTATGGACCCATCTCTTTGCTCCCTTTCCCAGCCAAGGTAACAGAGAAGGAAGTCAACTAGCAACTCACAGAATTCCTCGAGACACACCGAATCCTAGATCCATCCCAATCCAGATTCAGAAGCAACCACAGCACTAAAACCACACTCCTAGCAGCCACCAACGACATACGCATCATACTAACTAGACCATGGAGGCACGGCCAAACTCATCCTCCTTGACATCTCCACTGCATTTGACACCGTCTCCCACTCCACCCTCTGCACCAGACTACAGGACGCCAGCACCCAAGATAAAGCACTGGATTGGATCAGGTCCTTCCTCACTGGAAGAACACAGGGTGTCAGACTGCCGCTATTCAAGTCAGAACCCGAACACACATGCTGCAGAGTACCCCAAGCATCTTCACTCACTCTGACACTTTTCAACATCTACATGGCCCTGCTTGCCAAGATCATGAAACAACACGGGCTAAACATATGCCAACGATACCCAACTGTTCCTCTACCTGTCCGAGGACAAGATAGAGATCCTTGTAATCGGTTCCAACCTTCTGCCTGGAACAACTCCTAGCAGCCCACTGCACTGGGAATCTCCCCCCCCACTGACCACACACACAACCTGGGCATCATCCTAGACTCCTCTAGACCCACCAAGCCAACTCCATCTCATCATCATACTTTCACCCCCCCTGACTCCTGTGAAAGAGTTTCAAGTGGATTCCCTTCGACATGCCACCCACGCACTCGTCACTAGCAAAATGGACTACAGTCAGGCACTCTATGCAGGCATCACCAAGAAACTTCAATCAAGACTACAAAGAATCCAGATGCAGCAGCCAGACTCATCCTGGACATCCCCTGACACAGCCACATCTCCTCCCACCTCAGAGTCCTACACTGGCTCCCAGTCAACAAATGCATCACATACAAACTCCTGATCCACACCTACAAGGCACTGCACAACACAGGAACAGCATACCTCAACCACCACCTCGCCTTCTACGTACCCAAAAGCAGCCAACCCCAAGATCCAGAAAATCACAGCGGCAGGAAGATCCTTCTTCTACCTAGCAGCCGGGACATGGAACACGCTACCTCTCAAACTCAGGCAGACCACATTGCTGAAGCAGTTCAGGAAGGATCTCAAGACTTGGCTCTTCAACGAAGCAGCATGCCCACAAACAGCGCCTTGAAACCCTATGGGTGATTAGCCATGCCTCACAAATTTCTGATTGATTGATGGAATCCACACTTTTCTGTATATAGTTACCTTGTTTAGTAGTAGTCAATATCTTGGACATGACATTATTGGAGGTGAATAATAAACCCTCACTATTGTCATAGTATGCCATAGAAGAGGAGTGGGTATTCCATGGCAGTAATGAAGCAGAAATCTGCAAATAACCACAAACGTATATGATTGTGGGAATTTACAAACATCTCTCCCAGCCCTTCTTACCCTGGAAATGGTTGAAGGTACAGTGGTGCTAGAACAATTGTCAGAGTTCAGGTGTTGTCGTGGTGGTAGATCACTGAAGTCATGGATTGAGAAAAATCCAAGTGTCAAACCAAGAGATGTCTAAACAATGAACCACATCCTTTCAGCAAGAAAATGGTACAGGTGTAGGATGTAGCTGGTAGTGCATTTTGGAGCACACTGTCACAAATATCTCACTAAACATACGCCCAGATGTACAAAGATTAGGAATAGCTATTTCCTAATTATGATTTCCTGTGAATCACAATTAGGAAATCGCTATTCCTAATGTATGAAACTTTTGAGTTTCACTAGTGAATAGGCCTACCTCATGCATATTGATGATTTAAGTCACAATTTGCGATCCACTAAGATTCGCTGCCATCACAGAGATGGTATCAAAATCGGGAATGTACCCTTGTCATCCCACTATCCTGGGCACAACCAGAATATTTTTAAAAAATGATATGCAGTGGGGAACAATATGTATATAAATACTTACTGGAACAATGAACACAAACATTATTCACCAACAATGTCCTGTATTGCTTTGGACAAACAATCATATGCATCATTTATTGACATCAAACAATAGCCCAACTCCTAAGTGTTGTGGTATCTTGCACAGAAGTATTCATATAACATCACAACAGATAGGACAGACATCACTGCACAAAACAAAAAACCTAATTCAATGCTTATACAAAGAAGGATAACAAAGTATACTGTCAGACTTCCAACCTCCAATATAATACAAACACTGTTGCTGTCAGTCCAATTTCAAAAACACAGTCCAAAAAAGAGGTAGTCACAAAGTAACTCACCTATAAGGAGCACTTATATCCACCATGGTATTTTGCATGTCACAGTTAATTAATAGAACTTGTTTCAAAATCCAAGAGACTCCTTCAAATGTAATGTTGACATGTTTTGACCCTTAGCAAATGTGGGCCTCATCTGGACTTGTAAAGAGGGAACACCTGGACCAAAAGATAAAGGCACCCAAAGAGGCCTATAGCACATGAATGCATGAGTCTAAACTGGCGTGGGACATAACATCACTTTGTTCAGAGTCATGAAGTAGTCTCCGAGCTCAAGGCAGCCAAGGAAAACCATCACTACAACTCCATCCGAACCAGGCTCAGCGATGCTCAGCCATTTTGATGGCAGACCTGCGATAAGTCCAGTAGTGCTGTTGAAGTAAACCTCAGCAAGGCCTACTAGTGCAAGGATCTCAGTCGAGGACCGGCGCCACCTGGATGGTTAAATCAGAAAGAAGGGAAAAACGCTGTGGTTGCCAAGACTCAGGTCTCCTCAGGCATTGATCGTCTGCAGCGAGATCCCAATCCTTCGTCGCTACCAATCCGTTGGGCGTCCGAGTCACGGATGAGTCCCTGTTCGGGCTCCAATTTGTTGAAGTAAGCCTCAGCAAGGCCTACTAGTGCAAGGGGTTCACCCTTCTCTGCACAAAGTCCTCAGACCATATAGGAAGAAGTTGGCACAGAAACTGAAATAAAAGACAAAGTTTATTAAACCTCATGAGGTGGTACTACAGTTCAAACAGCACCCTTCGGTAATGTTTGAAGTAGCACACTGAACTGAGAGAGCATTGTCCTTTATACCCATACAGGGGCTAAAAGGAGGTGGTACAATTATAGAAGCAAGACTTGCATACATGTAAGGTCATGTGGAAATGCACAGTCGACAGGTAGGAGGGGCTAACAGTTCCAAGGACTAGTTGACACATTACTGTCTGTTACTGATTACTAACAGCTGCAGATCTTACTGGGCATGTGCGAAAGTGGGAGATGCTAAATATAACTTGTCACTAGGCAGATTTTCAAGAGTAGTTAACAGAAAGGTAGGACAGAGCACATGGTGAGCACATGGCAGCATGTGGCAGAGAAAATGGCTGGCATGAATAAAAAATGGATTCCGCGAAATGTTCACAATAGTTGCTAAATACAAGATGTCTTCTGCTAATGCTTAATCTAATCGCTGCTAAACTACAACAGACGACCCTTTCAGCATTAGCTGAAGACATTCGTCTTTCTGGGATAATCTAAATATTCATCTTGTATATTTATGCTCATCATTTCAGCTATTTCCTTATCTAACATGTGTTGTGCTTTAATTTCTGTAATATTTCTTTTGGTAGGCATACAAGCAGTAATACACATGGAGCAGAACATTGGACCACAATGAATACAGATACAGCATGTGAAAAATATTGCAATCATTACACACATGATAGTCAGTAGTTTCCAGCCCCAAGCGGAAACAAGAGCCCAAAACCATCCAGAAAAAGTCCATGTACCAGTCTCTGTGTGGATTTCTGCAGCAATTATATGCAATTTAGATATTGCATCAGATACTGAAGGTGAGTGATCTGGAATAAAAACACAGCACCTACTACCGATGATGCGACATGCACCACCTCGATCAGCTAATATCACATCCAGTACATACGATTTTGGAGCGCTACAATCCTCGCAATTTGGAGCTCCTCTGTAATATTCCCAAGTGCCAGAGCTGCCTGATTGGTAACAGCTTCCACAACCCTAGTCAATCGTCTCACTTTCCTACTGTTTAACGCAGCACCCGCAAAGGAGAACAACCCTAAATTAAAATCAACATATTGTTGCAGGCTAGTGTCCGTTTGGTCTACCACATTTGTACTTATTGTCCTTTTATATCTATTTTTAATTATGTCATTGAACAGTTTAAAATCTCAGTGATATGGGCCAAAAACATAGGGGGTAATAGAAAAGATACATAACACACACCTGACCACCCAACAGGTAGTTGGTAATATCCATAGTTACCACAAACAAAATATGTATTTTGTGAAGCTGTAAAACTACTATTATTTACACCCTCAATAGTTAAAATCAAGGTACAATCGCTTATCCCTACTAGAATTCGCCCAATGCTACGTATACATAAATCTGCTTTAGTTTTTGTAACAGAAATCACAAATTGTTCTTTCTTGTCAGAGTCTCTTATATTTGTGAAGACATATGGTATTGAAACATTGTCCGGTTGATACTCTTCCCATTCCCATTTAGTTCCTTTGGCTTGGGGATACCCATCTTTGTCTTGTTAGCATACTTTATTAAGGCGAAAAAGAAGTCCGCCCTCTGTACGTTTTCCAGATGCAAACAGAAGCGTATACCAAGCTTGACAAGAACCATTGTGTGAAAAAGGAAGAGGAATGAAAGGTGTTCCTCCTTTCTTTTGATGCGCAGGTATCATTCCACATACCCAACAGTTAGTAGTATTTGTAGCATTATGAGTATGATGCAACATCTGAATGAAAGTATTATTGAAGTACGATTGACGGTACTTCTGCTCATGATAGGGAAGCGTAAAGTAATAGTGATCCTCTGGTACTGGAGTAGTGGCAACAAAAAACTCACGAGCAGGAGCCTTCTTTTCAACAAACCAGGTGATTATTGCTATAACCACCAAAACAACAACAAACCTATAGTACTAAAGATCAGTTTGTTATTCATTTTAGCAACAGTGATAATCGACCCTTTCAGAAATTAATTAAAAACAATTGTTGGAGCTCTTATCCCTGGGCAGCCACTGATTTCTTCACCACGGGCCAAGACGGGTGTCACTACTCTAAAGCATGGCTGATCCCCCCTTGCCACATTGGCTCTCCGTTTCACTAACCCAGGGCGGTAGCTCAACCAGTTTTCTCCAGCACTACAGGGTCTTACCTCGGTCTCAAATTATATCGCAACACTCCAGAAGTCGTATGGTCCGGGAAGACCTCTGCAGATTCGTCGGGTGATATAGCACGGCCTTTCTCCGTAGTCAAAATCTTTCGATGATCGGTCAGCACAGCAGGTTCCACCAAGGTAGGTAGCACTCTCTTGCAGTGAGTACTATGGACCCAATTCTTTCGGTTCGTCACTCGAACTGCTGTCCTTGTCGCAAGGAGTTCCTGTTCTGGGCCTCGCCACCTTGGTTCCAAGCTGCTTGATCTTTCAAAGGACTTAATCATCACCTGGTCACCAGGTCGGAGTTCATGGCCTTCACCTGTAGATCTGTCAGGAAGTGCTTCTCGAACCTGTTGATGAATAGAAACCAAATTGTCGGTTAACTGTGCCAAATAATCATCCATCAGGACACAAGGTACATCATATACAGAATTTGGCTTAGGAACTCCCCAAATGTTCATTGGCCTTCCAAATACCACTTCATAAGGACTAAGGCCGATTCTAGAGTGTGGCACTGACCTAATAGACAATAATGCCAACGGTAATGCATCCGGCCAAGTTAAGGATGTGGAAGCCTGTATCTTCGCTAACTTCAGCTTCAAAGTAGCATTATACCTTTCCACCAACCCTGCTGATTGTGGGTGGAAAACCGCATGGAACTTCTGTTTGATCCCTAATCCTTTCAGGACATACTTAATAACTTCCCCAACAAAAAGATGTCCGTTATCATTCCATAAAAGTCTGCAAACACCAAACCTGGGGAAAAATTATTTCAAAAGCACCTTCGCTGTGGTAATGGCAGTATTATCCTTTGTGGGGTACGCCTCTATCCATTTACTGAAGGCACATACCACCACCAAGACATTCTTTAAATTGTTGCAGCGTTCAAGCTGAATATAATCCATTTGTAGAACTTCAAAAGTTGCAGTTGGTGTAGCAAACCCTCCCGCAGGAGTACGTGTCCCTTTTCCAGGATTGTATTGTAAACAGATCAAACAAGTCTGTACTGCTCTCTTAGCTGTACTGGAAATTTCTGGATGCTCACAAACTTGTATAAGCAACTTCGTTATTGTTGAAGCTCCAACATGTGCTAGCCCATGTGCCATCTGAACCATAGGTTGTAAAAAAGCTATAGGCAATTTCCATTTATCCATCTGCTTATTCCGCCAACAGCCCTCATCATCCAATTCTCCTTCTTCAGACCATTGCTCACGTTCTTTCACAGAAGCAGATTTCTGTATATCTAATACGTCTTGTCTAGCATTATGCCAACGTTCAGCTTGTGACTTCACTACATACATAGAAGTAGTACTTTACTGCATCGCAGTCTCACGTGCTACGCGGTCTGCAAGAGCATTACCTTGCCCTATCTTATCGGTCACTTTCTTGTGTGCACTACATTTCACAATAGCTAGTTTCTTTGGATATGTCAATGCAGTCAAGAGGTTATGCACTAATTCTCCATGCATTATCTGCATCCTGTGGGATGTGAGAAAGCCTCTCTCCTTCCAAAGCAAACCAAAATCATGAGCCACTCCAAAAGCATAGCGGCTGTCTGTATAAATGTTCACACATAAGTCAGTACTAAGCTCACATGCTCGTGTCAAAGCTATTAGTTCAGCTGCTTGAGCTTAATTCTGTGGTATACGAGCTGTCTCCACTACTGTGTGTATTGTGGTGATTGCACATGCAGCTGAGGTCGTACCGTCTGGCAACTTCAAACAAGACCCATCAACCCACAATTCCCCGTCTATATCTGGAAGGGGTGTATCTTGTAAATCAATACGACCCTTTGTCTGTTCTTCGGTAAGGAATATACAATCATGTGTTTCTTGTGACTGAGGCTGAGTCACCGGATATGGCAACAAAGTGGCTGGATTTAGTGTTGCACATCTCTTCAGTGTAATGTGAGGAGCCAGCAATGTCGATTCACATCCTGTCATGCGAGCGCTAGTTAAATGTTGTGTCTTTGTTTGATTTAAAAGAGCATCAACCGCATGGGGTACTAACACCAACAGCTTATGTGGCAAAATGATCCCTTCACTCTGAAGTATTGACACAGCTGTTGCAGCAACTGAACGAAAACACCCAGGCAACGCTCGAGCGACAGGGTCAAGTACTGCTGAAAAATATGCACAGGCACGCTGCTTATCGCCATGTGTCTGTACTAAAACTGACAATGCACATCCATCTTTCTCATGTATGTAAAGTGCAAAAGGCTTCATGTAATCTGGAGTACCTAACACTGGTGCTGAACAAAGGGCTTGTCGTAGCTGCCAGAAAGCAGTCTCACATTCATCTGTCCATGGGAGGGGCATTGGAGTATCTTTAGTCAAAAGTGCTAGCAAAGGTCTGACAATATGTGAAAACCCTAATATCCATTGCCTACAAAAAGAAGTAAGACCAAGGAATGCACAAACATCTTTCTGAGTAGAGGGTACTGGTGTGTCTAAAATTGCTTGAATACGATCTGATGTAAGTGCACGGCCCTCCTTAGACAAAAGGTGACCTAAATAGGTTACCTTTGGTCTACAATATTGCAATTTCTTTCGTGACACTTTATGATGGTGTGAATCAAGAAAAGAAAGTAAGGACAAAGTGCACTTTTCACATTGCTCAGTGGTATCTGCTGCCAACAAAATATCATTGACATATTGTATGAGAGCCACATCTTCAGGCAAAACAAATGAATCAAGTTGTCGTTTTAACGCTTGACTATAAATACTTGGACTCTCAGTATAGCCTTGAGGAACTCTGCAAAATCTACATGATCGTTTATTCAAAGTAAAACCAAACAAATATCGGCTGTCAGGATGAATAGGGATCTAAAAGAAAGCATTCTTCAAGTCTATCACAGAGAACGTAGTTGCTGTCGAGGGAACCAAAGTAAGAAGTGTTGTGATGTCAGATACCACAGGATATTGTGGTATCACAATCTTATTGACTTCTCGTAAACCAATAATTAATCGGTAAATCCTAGTATCAGTATCCTTTTTCAGAATAGGAAGAATCGGACTGTTCCAAACATTATACAGAACTTCCTCAACAACTCCAACTGCAATAAGATCATGCACAATTCGTGTGAGTGCTTCTTTGCCCTCCTGTGAAATTTTTTATTGAGGCAAACGTGGCAATACAGCTCCCTCCTTGACACTAATATGTACCGGTGGAATAATCATTTGTCCCACATCAGTATCTGAAGTAGCCCACAAAGTACTAGGGAGTGAAGCTAATGCAATATCCTCTTTAACAAGACAAACTCTTTCCATCACAGGATGATTATCATTCAAAATAACACGCACCCCTTCAGGAGAGCATCGTATTGTAGCCCTGAAATACTTGAGCATATCAAAACCCACAATATTGTCTGGTGTATTTGGAGAAAGCAAAAATGGACATGGAGCAGTACATTTATCAACATGGAATGCAAGTGGTTGTGACAATGGGCTAGGGGAAGGTGTTCCATCGAAACCTATCGATGTAATGGTTAAGCCAGACAGGGGAGCCCTTGGAATCAATTGTTTAGACAAGGCGCTAAGAGTAGCTCCTGTATCAACCAGAAACTGATCAGTAGAACCCAAAACATGGGCTGTAACATAGGGACCCCTCTGATCTACTGGAACTTCAACTGATTCCTTACCCCATCCTAGGCAATCCTATGCATAAGCAGAATGGTGGAAATCATGCTACACATAGTTAGACATCTGGTATTGGTTGCGTCTATCAAAAGTGTTAAACCCATCCTGCCCTCGTACATTAGCATCAACCCTAGCATGATCATTCGTGCTTCTTCTAGGTCCTGAATATCCTGAGCGATTCCTCATTTGTCCCTGACCACGTGAACACTGCTGAACACGTAGTGCTGGACAATCGGCAGCCCAATGCCCAAATTTCTTACAATACGCACACTGATCAACAGACAAATTTGAACGAGTGTAAGAAGAACCATAAGATCCACGTCCACCTCTATCACTACCTCTAAAAGGCGGACCATAAGCTTGAGCCAACATAACCTTAGTCTTTAATTCTTTAATCTTTTTATCCTCGCTACCTTTTGCTTCCAATTCCTGATGTTCATAATACTGAGCCCTAGTCAAAAGAGAAACCGGAGTAGAGGTAGTCCATGAACTTTAACTAGCTTTTAGACGACTAGCTATTCCTGGTAACAGATTTGCGACATATTTATCGACAAACAAATGTCTGCCCGTATCATCTGACAATAACTGGCCACTAAAATCATGAAATGCTTCTTCAAAGCGTGTAAAGAAATCAGAGACCGATTCATCTGCCTTTTGCTTACAAGACGCTAAAACAGTCCAATCTATCTTTTTAGGGGGAATAATCGTTTTTAACTTAACTAATATGGCTGCGGGAAGATCAAGAATCAACTGACATGGCTTTTCGCAGGTTCCCTATCCCCGTCCATCTGTTCTAATTCTTTCCATGACGCCCCAAAAACTACACGATCATCAATTTTACGAACAGTTCTCCACATATCTGGCAGTAATATCAATCCAAAAAATAAATCAATGTCAGCCAAAGTCATAGTACAAGAACTAATTGCTCCCTCAACTTCCTCATAAAAGGCGGATGGATTTTTCTGTGGGTCAGGTAATGCTGTTTTAAGTGCCATTACATCTGTCCTATTCCAAGGAGTATACACCCAATTATAAATAAAATAACCCTTAGCATCAACAGAAGTTTTATCATCACTTGTACCCAATCCTTTAGGAGGAACATACAAAGGCGCGGCCTCCCGCATTGGTTTCGCGTGAACTATCATAGTCTTATCTGCTCCGAAGATGGAAGCTTGCACCCCGCTCGTCTGAGATGTCTGTGCAACTACGTCCACAGCCCTTTTCTCCTCTTGCAAATGGACTGCCACAACACATAATTCCACCAAACGCCTGATTGCATCAGCCACCTGGGAGAAAACAAAAAGACCATCAGGCATTTGCTTATGATCAGCTGCTACATCATCGGGCTCTAACTCATCAGAACATTTCCGATATAGTTCAATAACTTCTGTGCCAAATGCCTCAGTAAAATATATCTGCTCCTTTTCCGTCCACCCTTTCATGTTGTCTAAAAGCTCAGAAGCAGAGACAACACTACGAATTGTTTTACGAGCAATAGATCTAAGCTCAGACGCACGGTCAGCAGGCAACATAGAGCAACTGTCTCGTATCTTCTGTTGCTCCGAATTGGAGGTCTTAGCTAACTCATGAGGGGCAGAAGGAACGACATACGGAGGTGGAGGGCGATCTAGTAACAAAAAATCATCGTCTGGTTTATTAAGGATAGGATAGAGAGGTTGCCTAATGGTGTATTGGCCAGTTACCTGTAATTTACGTTCTTTCTCTTCTAGCTCCTTTAAGTCATTTATTTCTTTCTTTCTCATTTCCAATGCTTTCACATATACATTCTTCCGTTGCTCTTTCTCAAGCAAGGCTTGCTCACGCTTCACTCGTCCACGCACTTCTTTCTCCCACATTCGTACACAGTCAAACATATCTTGCCTAGACTTTCGCTTACACATACATTGTTCCACATACTCAATCTTTCGCAAATCAAATGACCCATGCATAGGCCAACGTAACTCAGGATCCGCACAAGTGTATTTATTCCATAATGTGCTGTACATTATAGAAGAAAGACCATGTTTAACATACATATCTCTATTGGGCGTCCCCTCTGGGGGTGCCGGTTGCAATTCTTCAAGTCTCAAATTGGTACCATTACAAAAGCAACACATCCTACGAAGTGCGCTAAAAACAGGCATGCCAAAAATAGGGCAGAATATGCAATATAATAATCAAAGTAGCACTTAAGGTGCCGTTCAAATCAAAATTAAATTGGAGAAAATTCTCCTCATTACCTGCCTATATAAATTGTAATTTATATATCAATTCAAAGGACACAAATTGACTAGTGACCCAAGACACGAGAGCCACAGTAAGTAGTGCTAACCTTCATTACCAAACAAAGGCATCAAAACCCACAGCAAGTGCCGTAAAACGGCTCTTACCAATCACAGGGTGTCCAGGTTCCAACTGCCAAGTTCGAAAATCGACCAAATGGTCACTGCATGACGAATGAACAAAAAGGATCTCAGTCGAGGACCGGCGCCACCTGGATGGTCAAATCAGAAAGAAGGGAAAAACGCCGTGGTTGCCAAGACTCAGGTCTCCTGAGGCATTGATCGTCTGCAGCGAGATCCCAATCCGTCGTCGCGACCAATCCGTTGGGCGTCCGAGTCGCCGATGAGTCCCTGTTCGGGCTCCAATTTGTTGAAGTAAGCCTCAGCAAGGCCTACTAGTGCAAGGGGTTCACCCTTCTCTGCACAAAGTCCTCAGACCATATAGGAAGAAGTTGGCACAGAAACTGAAATAAAAGACAAAGTTTATTAAACCTCATGAGGTGGTACTACAGTTCAAACAGCACCCTTCGGTAATGTTTGAAGTAGCACACTGAACTGAGAGAGCATGGTCCTTTTATACCCACGCAGGGGCTAAAAGGAGGTGGTACAATTATAGAAGCAAGACTTGCATACATGTAAGGTCATGTGGAAATGCACAGTCGACAGGTAGGAGGGGCTAGCAGTTTCAAGGACTAGTTGACACATTACTGTCTGTTACTGATTACTAACAGCTGCAGATCTTACTGGGCATGTGCGAAAGTGGGAGATGCTAAATATAACTTGTCACTAGGCAGATTTTCAAGAGTAGTTAACAGAAAGGTAGGACAGAGCACATGGTGAGCACATGGCAGCATGTGGCAGAGAAAATGGCTGCCATGAATAAAAAATGGATTCCGCGAAATGTTCACAATAGTTGCTAAATACAAGATGTCTTCTGCTAATGCTTAATCTAATCGCTGCTGAACTACAACAGTGCCAACTGGGCAAACGCAGGCAATACTCAAAGGTTTAGTGGTGCTGGAACAATTGTCAGAGTGCAGGTGTTGCCATCATGGTAGATCACTGAAGTCATGGATTGGGAAAAATCCTAGTGTCACGCAAAGAGATTTGTAGCAAATGAAACAACATCCATTCAGCAAACAAAGTGGTACCGCTGTAGAATGTAGCTGGTAGTGCATTTTGGAGCACACTGTCACAAATATCTCACTAAACATACGCCCAGATGTACAAAGATTAGGAATAGCTATTTCCTAATTATGATTTCCTGTGAATCACAATTAGGAAATCGCTATTCCTAATATATGAAACTTTTGAGTTTCACTAGTGAATAGGCCTACCTCATGCATATTGATGAGTTAAGTCACAATTTGCGATCCACTAAGATTCGCTGCCATCACAGAGATGGTATCTAAATCGGGAATGTACCCTTGTCATCCCACTATCCTGGGCACAACCAGAATATTTTAAAAAAATGATATGCAGTAGGGAACAATATGTATATAAATACTTACTGGAACAATGAACACAAACATTATTCACCAATAATGTCCTGTATTGCTTTGGACAAACAAACATATGCATCATTTATTGACATCAAACAATACCCCAACTCCTAAGTGTTGTGGTATCTCACACAGAGGTATTCATATAAAATCACAACAGATAGGACAGACATCACTGCACAAAACAAAAAACCTAATTCAATGCTTATACAAAGAAGGATAACAAAGTATACTGTCAGACTTCCAACCTCCAATATAATACAAACACTGTTGCTGTCAGTCCAATTTCAAAAACACAGTCCAAAAAAGAGGTAGTCACCAAGTAACTCACCAATAAGGAGCACTTATATCCACTATGGTATTTTGCATGTCACAGTTAATTAATAGAACTTGTTTCAAAATCCAAGAGACTCCTTCAAATGTAATGTTGACGTGTTTTGGCCCCTAGCAAATGTGGGCCTCATCTGGACTTGCAAAGAGGGAACACCTGGACCAAAAGATAAAGGCACCCAAAGAGGCCTATAGTACATGAATGCATGAGTCTAAACTGGAGTGGGACATAACATCGCTTTGTTCAGAGTCATGAAGTAGTCTCCGAGCTCATGGCAGCCAAGCTCAAGGAAAACCATCACTGCAACTCCATCCGAACCATGCTCAGCGATGCTCAGCCATTTTGATGGCAGACATGCGATAAGTCCAGTAGTGGCAACTGGGCAAACGCAGGCAATACTCAAAGGTTCAGTGGTGCTGAAACAATTGTCAGAGTGCAGGTGTTGCCATCATGGTAGATCACTGAAGTCATGGATTGGGAAAAATCCTAGTGTCACGCAAAGAGATTTGTAGCAAATGAAACAACATCCATTCAGCAAACAAAGTGGTACCGCTGTAGAATGTAGCTGGTAGTGCATTTTGGAGCACACTGTCACAAATTTATCACTAATCATAGTGCCAGATGTACAAAGATTAGGGATGGTGATTTCCTAATTGTGATTTCCTGTGAATCACAATTAGGAAATTGCTATTCCTGATGTATGAAACTTTTGAGTTTCATTACCGAATAGACCTACACCAGGCATATTAATGAGGTAGGTCACAATTTGCGATCCACTGGGATTTACTGCCATCACAGAGATGGTTGCTGGCTGGGGTATTTAAAGGGAAACGGGATGTGTTTAAAAAGAAGAAATGAAACATTTAAGTTTCATTTTTAAGAGTAGGCAGTGGTCCATGGGACCATTATCTGCTCTTAAAAAATATTTTCTCAACACTGTCGAAGGGAAAGAAGTCTCTAAGGGGCCCATTACCATTTGTGAATGGGTTGCCTCCACTTTTAAAATGTAGGTAAAGCATTACTGTTTTACAACAGGAATGTGTTTGTAAAACAGTAATACAGTACATACCATACCGATTTGGTATTTGGAAGGGACCCCCAAAACCCACCTCTTCCCAATCTCAAATACAAACTGCAATTTGGTAGCAAGTATATGAATCACATTTTGCATTTTGTACATCAAAAAAGGCATTTTCAGGTTGCAAATCGCACAATTCAGCGAATCAGGCCATTTGCGACCGGAAAAATGCTTTGGGGCATATTTATACTCCATTTGCGCCGAATTTGCGTCGTTTTTTTAGACGCAAATTCGACGCAAAACTAACTCCATATTTATACTTTGGCGTTAGACGCGTCTAGCGCCAAAGTTCATGGAATTAGCGTCATTTTTTTGCGTAAACACCTTCCTTGAGTTAATGATATGCAAGGTAGGCGTTCCCGTCTTAAAAAATGACTCCGATGCATATGCGTCGTATTTATACTCCCGGGCAAAAATGACGCCCGGGAGTGGGCGGGTCTAAAAAACCCGCATTAGCGCCGGATTTTAGCGCCTGGGTCAGGGCAGGCGTTAAGGGACCTGTGGGCTCAGAATGAGCCCAGAGGTGCCCTCCCCTGCCCCCAGGGACACCCCCTGCCACCCTTGCCCACCCCAGGAGGACACCCAAGGATGGAGGGACCCACCCCAGGGACATTAAGGTAAGTTCAGGTAAGTATTTTTTTTAAATTTTTTTGTGGCATAGGGGGGCCTGATTTGTGCCCCCCTACATGCCACTATGCCCAATGACCATGCCCAGGGGACAGAAGTCTCCTTGGCATGGCCATTGGGCAAGGGGGCATGACTCCTGTCTTTGCTAAGATAGGAGTCATTTCAATGGGGGTTGGGCGTTGTAAAAAAATGGCGCAAATCGGGTTGAGGCGATTTTTTTGCCTCAGCCTGACTTGCACCATTTGTGGACGCCCATACGCCATTTTCCCCCTACGCCGGCGCTGCCTGGTGTACGTCATTTTTTTTAACGCACACCAGACAGCGCCGGCGGCTAACGCCGGCTAACGTCATTGAATAAATACGGCGCCCGCATGGTGCTTCAGAATGGCGCTAGCCGGCGCTAATTTTTTTGGCGCAAAACTGCGTTAGCGCAGTTTTGCGTCAAAAAGTATAAATATGGCCCTATGTACCTCTGGCCCATTGTGTGGTAGTACACTGTCATTTACTTACAGCACATTTTCTCTAAAATGGCCATTAGGTATACATAGTCATACAGTTTTACTGATGAGACTACATAATGCGCAAATTGTGGAAATCATTTTTGGGTGAATATCTATAATTAACGCATCACCAAGAAAAGTGTCTTCATTTGTTTTGATCCTATTCAAATCCTTGGGGCATATTTATTAGAACTGACACATCGCTGCGGCAATGAATGGTGTGTCAGAAAAAGTTGTGCTACAATACACCACTTTGAAGAGACATGGATGCACTGTATTTACGGTTTGGCACACCATGTCATAAGGTCCCAAGGAGTGTCAAGAAGTTTGACGCATTGGAGGGAAGGATGGCGCAAACGGTGGTAATGTATCTGCTCCCAATGTGATGCAAAGCTGATTTGCAGGTCATACCGAAAATGTTATGTGCCACAAATAAGATTTGCGTTACATAGGAGTGTGGTTGTGGTGGAAAGCCTCAAAAAGCGATGTAGTACAAACAAGAAAAGTTTTGGAAATCATCAAAAGCAAGAAATGGAGGGAGCAGCAAGCACAAACAGTGAGGGCAACAATCCCCACACCATTCACGATGTACAGACACAAGTCCAGTGAAAGGTGAAAGAGGAAGACCAATTTCAGTGAGTAGGAAACTCAAATATTAATAACAGAGGTGAAAAAAAATGAACACCTTCTCTTTGTCACCTCCAAATTGCCATTAGGGAAAGAAGAAGCCATTTTGCCAGCCAATATGGATAAGATTAACAGTGTAGGCCAAACAAAAAGGACACTGTCGGAGTGCAAGAAGCGTTGGCATAACTATAAGCGCAGGACCAAAGAGAAACTGGCCAAGAACTTGAGGGCAGCAATGAGGACAGGACAACAATCTGAGGACCAGGAGGAGGTGAACGCCTTGGAGGAGCAGGTGGTATCAGTAATCCCAACAGAGTTGGTGGCATGAATGGAAGGACAGGACAGTGCTGTGGTGGAGACTAGTAAGATCTACAGGGTAAGTGTTATCAAGGGACAATATAGTTTAAAATCTCATGCACTGCACTGCGCTGTGTGCAAAGGAAAGGGCAAGGATGTCTCACATGTTGTCTTATACATCACATAAATGTAAGTGTTTTGCCCAGTGACAATTTGTTCAGCCCAGTTCAGCCTTGCCATGTTTGTCAGGTCCATGCATTAATGTGCTGCCCCAGTCCGGGTAGTTCTTTTAATACTGAGAGTTGAAGTGTAATATAACACATGAGTGACCAGGACTACAAGTCCCACAATAGAAAGCAAAAAACCTGGACTGGAGCAGCACATCATGCATGTACTTGGAAACCTGCCTAACCTGACTGTGACAATGCAGGCCCCCTTGCGCCATTAGGCAAGTGTGTTTGCTTGGGGCTACACAGCCAAAAGTGAAGTGTAAAATAATGGGTAGATTGAGGTTGTTAGAGTATTAACTTCACACTGGAGACGGCATCCAGGTGTCACCTCAGAAAATGAGTAGTTTGGCATTCCTTATAATGCAGGCGATTCTCAAGTGTCCTCACACTACATTGATGTAAGTGCAGAAAGTCATTGTCAAGGGATTATTGTTAGGGGTCTCCTTCAACTGATAAATGGTGTATAAAGCTACAATGGAATATGTATGGTAAATGTGTTCCTCTGCCCTGAGAGGCCTCACATGACTGAAAAGACTTCCTCCTGATGCTGGTGTAGATGCCGTTGCACATGCGTGCACTCTGAGGCCACACTCGTGCCCACCGCCGGCTTACTCCTGTTGTTAGGACTCGCTCCTGCTGTGACGCTGCCCCACATGTGAATTTCGATAGAATTCCCTTTATTTACATGTTGGTTGCTGCTTTCCGCCCCTTTTTTGCCCTGTGGACCCAGTGGATCCAGTGTTGAATAGTTGGAATGACCGGGTACATAGAGAGGGAAGCTGGATGCTGCAAATCCCCTCCTGCCTTCAAGTCTGAAGGTGAAATAGTTCTAAAAAAAGTTCAGCCACCTCGAGGCAGGGATGTGTAAATGGGACTGTGTCCCTATGTGATTGTGTTGTTTGTGACTATGCTACCTGTGGTCGATGCAGAGCTGCTGTTGAGAGTTGAACAGCGTCGCTTTCTGGCTCACAAACTGCTGCCATACCCAGCTGAGGGTATTATCTGTTGGGCACAGTTATGCGCTGGTGCAGCCAGAGGGTTATTCATGACCCTCAGAATGTGTTGAAGTGCATTAAGCAGGCATGGTTAAGCTGTGGTTGGGGTGGTGAAGGCACCAGCTCGGAGTAGCATCAGTATCCAGGAGGAGGTAAGTGATCTGCACTGTGATCAAACGCGTCCTGTGGACATTTTGCTTTTATTCTACATGCAATAAATACTGAATATTCAGCCTGTCAGTTACTTGTAGAATTTATGTGAGGATATACCCCCCATAGAAAAGGGGTGTAAAAACACGAGAAGAGCACAGGGCATGAAGGGTCCAGCAGCTGCTTCAAGGAACCAATGGAGTCAAGAATGTATCCTGCAAACGGATGGAAGCAAGTAAGCCTCCAATCAGACCAATCTTAAGGGAGTGTGACCATGCAACTCTCAGCAAAGGCCTTAGCTGCCTCTAGAAAGGACTTCATGGGCAAACACTTTAGGAACTTAGGCCCTCATTATGACATTGGCAGGCGGATGTCATTCCGCCATCAGGCAACACGGGCGGCCTGTACCCCGCCGGCCCTAATTTGAGTTCCCCGCTGGCCCGACGGGTGGAAAGTGTTTCTGCCCGCAAGCCCAGCGGGGAACAGGGCCTTAACATTGCAGCAGCACCCGTCGCACATTCCACTGCCCATAATTCGGGCAGTGGAAGGTGCAATGGGGCTGTGCATGGAGGCCCCTGCACTGCCCATGCCAGGTGCATGGGTAGTGCAGGGACCCCCAGGAACCCTCCGAGTCCATGGACAGGCTGGTGAATGGGAACTCGTAATCCTCAGGGCAGTGTTGCTTGCAGCATTGCCCTGGCAGATTACAACCTCCAGGACCACCAGTCTGTAGGCTGATGGCAGCCTGGCAATATTGCTGGTGGGACCGTGGTGGCTCTGCCACGGTAATAATGTGGCGGTTGGACCAACTGAAATGGTCCAACCACCTCCGTGACCCTGGTGGTCTAGTCAGTCGAGTATGTGTAGTCCTACTCCTGTGGTACCCCCTCTAGGAGTACAACAGGGATTGGGGGGTATTGGAAGCCTGAGAGGGGGAAACCTTGGATATGTCTGAGGCTTTCGATCAGATTCACCCTGGACTATCCACCTCTCCTTGTCTGTTCTGGTCCTCAGGGCTATGTTTTGTAGCCTCAGAGGAGGATTTGGGTAACATGGGGAGGGGGAATGGAGACAGGAGGGAGTGCTGGAGGGTTATCTGGAACTGGCAGGATTCAGGAAGTTATTTCTGCTATGCTAGATCGGTCAGGGGTGTTAGCCCAGGACTGAAGCAAGGGAACCATGTTAACTCAATGGTAAATGAAAACTCTTCATTATTGAGCTCCTCCCTGATATTGGATGTTTTATTGCTTATGTAAAAGACTCTTAAAGGCATATTGGAAACTTATCTTGCTACAAATGAGGCATGTAGAACTGAGGCCTGTATCCAACAGGAAATACTGGGTGAACTAAAAGCAAAAAATGCATGCATTCCCTCCCTTGTTAGACCAGGGGCCGGCCTGCCCGGTACACCAGGTGAGATGGACATGTAGGGTGGGGGGTGCCGTAATAACCATTCTGTGCATGTCTCAAAAAGGCCTCTGTTGATAAAAAGACAGAATAATGGGTGGTTTGGGAACTGGGAGGTTTGTTGCCAGAAGCAAGGGAAAGGCTCATGTAGTGGGAACAAGTCAAGGAGGACTTCAAACGAGGTCAGAAAGTCCCATTCTATGGATATGGTGGGCAAAACTCCCAAAGTAGCAAAGAAGGAAGAAAGTATTAAGAGGGTAAAGAAAGGAGTGAACCTCACTGGGCAAAGGAGTAAGAAACAGTCAGCTCTAACGTACTCAAGCCCCAACGCGTTAGGTAACAATGTTAGAGTTAAGATTAACAGTAAGAAGCCCATCAAAGTAAAGAAAGTGGGGTACCTGGTAGATAAGATTTATACAAATGTATCTCTAGACAGGGAAAAGAGCTTAAGCCACAAAAACCATCTTGATTTTTTGTTGGATATGAAAGTGGGCTACATATCAGATAAGGGGCTACCACAGGTCCCAAGTAGGGCTCCTATAACAAAGTATATATATATATATATATATATATATATATATATATATGTATATATATATGGAAATCATGCACAGGTGGAAGAAAGTAAACAAATGGAATCCCTTGAAAAGGTCCCATCTCTGAAAGTGCTTGCTTTGTGTAAAACTTTGGAAGAGATACCATCAAGCGATGTAGATTTTGTGGCTTTTAGAAATTCTGCGTCAGAGAAGGAAAGTCACCTTTAACGCTCCTGTTTTTGTTGACCTGGTAATAGAAGATGGAATTGAGCTCCTCGACCTAGTGTTATGAATTGTGCCAGAAGGAGAGGTTGCATCCTGCATCTTAGCAGGCCATTATTGGAATATCATGCCAAACTAAGGGGCTCATTATTAACCCGGTGGTTCAGACCGCCATGGCGGCGGTGGCGGTAAATACCGCCACCGGCATGGTGGTCTGAACCTCCATATTATGAACACAGGGAGGGACGCCTGTGGCAGCCCTCCGCCACCGCCAGGCTACAGCCGACAGGCAGCCGGACGATGGCAGATATCATTATCCGACAGGGAAGCGCTGCAAGCAGTGCCACTCTGGATAATGAACCCTGTTTCCTCCAGCCTTTCCCTGGCGGGTTCCCCTGCCAGGGAAAGGCTGGCAGAAGTGGTGCTCTGGGGCCTACCTGGCGGGCCCTGCACTGCCCATGCACTTGGCACGGGCAGTGCAGGGGCCCCCATGCAGCGCCCCGTCACGCAGGTCACTGCTCGATTTACGGGCAGTGATCTGCGCGACGGGTGCTGCTGCACCCGCCGCACTGAGGCATGGAGCCGTCGACAATCCCCCGGCCCTGCATTCTGCTGGTCCGGCAGGCGGAAACGCTGTTTCTGCCCGGAGAATGCTTGTAATTTGGCCAGCGGGGTCTCAAGGGGGCTGGCGGTCTATGAAAAGACCACCAACATGAACATGGCAGGGTTTCCCACCGTGTTCATAATGAGCCCCTAAGTCTGCAACAAGTAAATAAGGTGATTGGAATAATGGGCTCCACTCTCCTCTCTCATTTAGTGGGATGTAACCATGGTAACTTTGAGGTTACAGTAGCTACCCTCTCCAGAGTTGGGGAGGTGGACTCTTTCCCATTACACCACAGGCTTGTGTGGCTGGGTGTTAAATGGGAGAGTGTTACTTCCTGGGAGGGGCAGGTGGATTAGGATTAGGTAGAAGGCCCTCCCACCAGCCTGGGTGTTCTCTCCTGGCACGTTCATGGCATGGACCTTTAAGAAGAACAACAGATCTTACACAAATCTGGGAAGAAATATGATTGGCTGTTTTCAGGAGAGTTGGCTGGCAGGGGAATTAGCAAATGTAGGTTGTTTTAGGCAGTTTGCAAAGTAGGCAGTAAAAACTGGATTGGGCATTTAGTAAATGGATTGCTGACCTTGGTGTCAGCTAAATGTATAAAAGAGGCAAGCATCATTCAGACTAAATATGATTAGCTCCTGGCATGCAACCTCCAACTGCAGGATGGGTGCTATGCATTAAAAGACTTGATAATCGTTAAAGTGTATATGAAACCAGGAGTGGATCGAAGGGAAATGTGGAAATAGTTTTTGTGTCACTTGGCCTCTTTGTTAGTTATCCTGGGGGTGTCACCAATTTTATTAATGGGCAATTTTAATCATTGTTTGTTGCCAGTTCAGGAGCAGGTTTGCTCCAGTGACTTGCTGGAAAGTTATGGAATACCCTATGCCATATTCCCACAGTGCACCCAATCGACTAAGTGGTCACTTTGGAGGATTATGTGCCGTTATCTCAAACTTTTGTTCACAGAAATAAGAGATGCCCTATTGATTATATGTTTATTTAGGCATGGTATTTCGAGGCCTGTAAAGGCTTCAAGGAAGTAAGGTATATGGGTAGTGACCATTGGGGCCTACAAGCATTGTTTCTTTTGGGGCTGGGGCAGAGGGAGAAGGTGATATCTATCCTTCGTTAATGTCAGACAAGCTCTGGACCTCAGAAGGTCAAAAAGTGTCAAGCATTTGCACACAGGAAATCTCAAGGTGTGAATTAAAATGGGCTAGCTTGTTAGAAATAGGTTAGTGAAAATCGCAGCAAGGTTGAAGGTGGGCAAATTTAGACTAGCAGAGGCATCCCACTTATCAAAGGGAGAACTGAGACAGGCCTGCAAGAGATAAACTAGGATAAAAGATCTCAATATTGTTGCAGGAAAACCCTCTGCAAGTTATATGCTAGAGGCTTGAGACATCTCAAGGTGGTATCCTTACATATCAGCTTTCCCGAACCCCCAGAACCACATGGTGTTATAAAAATTTCGGGTGGCGCTGAATTTATGGTATTTTAAAAGGGGGTGTATTTAAAGCATTTTTTGATGCTGCTAACAATTGCTCCTGTGGGTTGAGGGTGATAAATCCAAATGTTAATTTTGTTTTCGACTGGTTACACTTTTATAAAATACAATGTCTGCTTTTAAAGCCACTCTTTTTAAAATATGGGATCCGTCACCCAAAAGAGGCATTGGCACTTCTCAGGAACATGCAGGGCCATATTTACACTTTTTGACGCAAAACTGCGCTAACGCAGTTTTGCGTCAAAAAAATTAGCGCCGGCTAACGCCATTCTGAAGCGCCATGCGGGCGCCGTATTTATTGAATGACGTTAGCCGGCGTTAGCCGCCGGCGCTGCCTGGTGTGCGTTGAAAAAAACGACGTACACCAGGCAGCGCCGGCGTAGGGGGATATGGGGCTTGGGCGTGAAAAAATGGGGCAAGTCAGGCTGAGGCAAATTTTCCGCCTCAACCCGATTTGCGTCATTTTTTTTCACTCCCAACCCCCATAGAAATGACTCCTGTCTTAGCAAAGACAGGAGTCATGCCCCCTTGCCCAATGGCCATGCCCAGGGGACTTCTGTCCCCTGGGCATGGTCATTGGGCATAGTGGCATGTAGGGGGGCACAAATCAGGCCCCCCTATGCCACAAAAAAAAAATTAAAAAAAATGACTTACCTGAACTTACCTTAATGTCCCTGGGATGGGTCCCTCCAGCCTTGGGTGTCCTCCTGGGGTGGGCAAGGGTGACAGGGGGTGTGCCTGGGGGCATGGGAGGGCACCTCTGGGCTCCTTCCGAGCCCACAGGTCCCTTAACGCCTGCCTTTTGCAGGCGCTAAAAAACGGCGCAAAAGCGGCCGTACGTCATTTTTTTTGACCCGCCCACTCCCGGGCGTGAATTTTGTCCGGGAGTGTAAATACGGCGCACATGCCGCGGAGTCACTTTTTTAGACGGGAACGCCTACCTTGCATATAATTAACGCAAAGTAGGTGTCCACGCTAAAAAAGGCCGCAAACTCCATGGACTTTGGCGCTAGACGCGTCTAAAGCCAAAGTATAAATATGGAGTTAGTTTTGCGTCGGAATTGCGTAAAAAAAAATGACGCAATTCCGGCGCAAACGGAGTATAAATATACCCGCAGTTCTTTGGCGTGGCCTGTGCACTAGCACATTTCTTGAAAGCAAGCTTGAGTTACAGTGGAGTTAAATATTGATCAATAGGGGTTGGATTTTTTTATGAGTTATGGGAAGGGGGGCATTTAGTGCATTTAGGTTGTATTTTTATGGTGGGTTTAAGTGGGGGAGTAGGAGCTGACTTTTTTAAATGTTTTTAATGTTTGTAAATTGGGTTGGGGTAGTCAGGGTTTGAGGGATTTTACGGAGTGAGTATATTTTTTGATAGATGTGTCTAAACATTAAAGATGTTTTACTACCACTCCTCACATGCTTTAAGTATGAGTGTAACCACACATGACATTGGTTTTACAATGTACACACACACACATATAACTGCATAGGAAACAGAACACATAACCAGGAACAAAGCAGCACAGCTCCAGGGGAAGGGGGCATGGGAGACTTATGGGCTTGAACCTTTGCAAGTAGTTAAACAAAGTAACATGTATGAAGTGCCACACTTAGCAAGTACTCAAAGTCAATGATGACGGAGGTAATTCAGGGAGGTGTGGACACGTTCATGATTTGTAACCAGCCAACAACAATGACCAACTTGCACAATTGCACAAGGGTGTGTGGGGTGGTGGCAGGCACCAGTGTGTGTCCAAGCACAGCCAGGGATCTGTAATCTGCAGTGACAAACATACCCCAACTATACCTGCAGTGTCACTTTTACACTGAGTGCAACAGTAGTATACTACCAGTGTTGTGCTGTGAGTAACATTTCTAAATGGGGCTCACTTACAGTGCCTTAAGTTGGAAAATATGCCATACTTAACCCAGATTTAAGGTAGACTAACAAATCTCCATAGGCCTCTGACAAACCAACATTTACCTGCAAGGAATGCAGGGTAATAGCTACATCATGTACTCAGTTCAGCTTACTCCATGCTACCAACTCATAATTATGAAATGATGAATTAGTGAACGGTTAAAGAATTTTAATCTCTAAAAACTATCTAACCTACCTCCACCTACCTAGCCTAAACTAACTGACCTTAACACTACCATACACTATCAAAACTCATCATACACTATCCACACCTACCTAGCCTATCCTAACTAACCCCTACTCTTGCCTACACTCTCTTAATTTATCCTAAATTATTCTCCATACTATGCATAAATGACAAATTTAACATTAACTCTCTCCTCACTTAATACATATAGATCATACATAAAACATCCAGATCCTAAACATACAGTACCTATACATGTAATCCTAAATAAAGATATATGTGTTGGTCTTTTTTTATATAGTACACGAAACAGCAACCGCCCACCCAATTAAACACCAAACACTATAAACACACACTTAAAATGTACTGCCTAATAAAATCTGCAAAAACACTGACACTAAACTACACTATACTTATGCTGAATCCTAACTAACACTATGCCTATATCAATGAAGCTTTTAAAAATACAGGCCAATAACAGGAAAAATGGATTATCTAAGGGAGAGTTCAAATTTGCACACTGATAAGCTCCAGACACTTTTGCAATTTCACCACCGTGGCATGCAGGCTTGCCATTCCAGTTTTGATGCCATGCATCCAGACCTTGATCTCCTGTAAGTCCTTCAGGGCCTGGACCTAGAACAAAGAACCACCTGCAGGTATTGAGAGCATGAGCTGAGTGGGTGTGAATTGAGAGTCAGTAAATGGGCCTAAAATGGGCTGTGTAGTGTTCGCCTGCAACTTTGCTCCATTGATTTGTGTGTGGCTACTAGACAGTTCTGTGTGTGCCCACCTTCTTGTACAAGAAGTACCCTCTGACTTGGCCTTTTCATAAAGCACCCCCATCTTCCGGTAAGCTTTGACTACGTGCTGATGTGGCGGTAGCACTCTAAGTGCAATGAGTTGTGTTTTGCCTCCTCAGCTGTCATGTTATCTTGAGAGGTAAAGGATGAACGTATCAACTCCAGTTGGAAATGTACATGAGGTCTGCAAAAAAAGCTTTCATTGTTATACAATTATATGTGGTAGCCCAGACCAACTCCAAATATGGAGAAAGGGCTATGGACAATATACTTTCTGTACAAATACATCTCGTATTCAAACAAGGCAAACTGACGCAAGTGCTGGCAATGTAGGTATACAATAATAAACTGTAGCCTCACAGATTTTCACTACCACATCATTCATGACAGTGGGTCACAATCCATAGTGGGTTACAGTGGGTTGTATCCATACGGAGTAGGACCCATGGTCCAGATGTGGACACTTTGATGTTGTAATTGCATTTTGCAAGTGTGTATGTAATTTGCTCATTAACATATGTGAAGTGTGATAAATTTAGCAGGTCCGGGTAGTGTGATTCTGCATTGTATTACTCATCTGGAGTAACCCAAGGCAACTGACATTGCTGTCTTGATTTACTCAGTGCCAGGTAGCAAATACATAGAAGGAGGATGGTATCTGTCTCCTGCAAAACATAACTGTGGACCACCTCAACAATTTATCCTCAGGCAAATGCCAGCAAGTCAGACAAATAGCTTCTGGTATACAGTTGTAGCAATACCATGGTGACCTGAACATTTTCAAATGTTTGTACACACATTCTCCCAAGGCTGCTTTCCTCCCTGCACATATTAAATTTGGCAATGCATCTTAGGAGTGTGTCTATGCATGCTGAAGTACCCATCTGTACAAGAACTATGTCCGGTATGATTCAGGGAACCTTGCTCCATGAGGCAAGTGTAACAGTATTGCTTCTAGCCAGTATAAGTTGTGTCACCAGTAGATGAGCAGTGCAATGGGCTGTATGCTGCTGGTGCAGTAAATCCCTGCATGTGGACTCTTACACAGTGCAGCAACATTACTACATACCTTGCATTGGATGAATGCCTCAGAGAAATGGGACATAGGATATATTAAGCAATTAGTTTGCCATTTCAATGCAATACCATGTGCAGACCAGTGCCCTTTGTCCAATGTGCTCCAAATTATTCTGATTGCACTGAGATATGAATCCTGACGTCCTGTTACGACCTGCCAAGCCATATGACCATAACCCTGCCATCTGGATATCTACCCTCACAATGTGCATCAGTCAAGCAGTGTGGTAATGGTTTGTCCAACACCATGGTTGATTAGAGTCATAGGCCTACATCCTTACAGCCTCCAGGGCATCTGTGTTGATGTTCCCCTGTCACTGTTAACATAAGAATGACATGGACTACTCTTAGGGATGCTCAAGTACCCCTGAAGCCATATAACAGCAGGAATACCTCAGGTTAAGTAAATGATGGGACAAAAATACTACTGATAATGTACTCACACCCTTACAGACACATATGTTGAAATGTCATATGTCCTCTGTCATGACTGAAATCCATGATTAGGAACTACTTTGGTCTATCACAACAATATTTGCAGCATCTATCACAGGAATAATAGATAGTTTGTGATGGCACACTGCTGACACGATCATACAAGATTTAACAATCTGGATTTTGATTTTACACATGGATACACAAACAGGTATGTTTCACCAGACATTTTAAGTGTTGATCAGCATGAATGTATGACCACACCTATAGTCATCCACACGGACCTTATGTTGCAGGATAGGTTTAACATATGCATCATGTATGAGTATAGTATTGTGCAAAATGAAGCAATAAATGTAGCATTTGACCGTACACCTACACTAAATCAAATATCATGAGACTGTAATGTTTACACTTGGGAACACTGTCTGGGTACAGCTCATCAGTACCGGCGTCATAATCATTTATGGACATAGGCAACCAAGCTGGGTCCAGGCAAGCTTAGCCTAGCTCATTCTACTTTGCTGCAACATCTGTTGAAACATTGTATGTAATGTCTGTGCCATGTGTTGGCTGTCACATTTAGATTGTGTTAACTATCTGCTGAATTAGATGATTGGACATGTGTCGTAAGCATCAAACCAGTAGTTGAGCAAACATCACCACAGCTGGTAAAGATGCAGAATACCTCATCCTGCTTCCTCTCCGGAAGGTCTAAGAGGATGAGGCTCCATACCTACACATTTAAACCCACAGGCGTCAGCTGCAGAGTTCCCCAAGGATCCTCTCTGAGTCAACATATACATGACCCCACTTGCAGTCATCGTCAGAGGCCGCGGAATGGACATCGTTTCATATGCCGACGACACACAACTCATCATTTCCCTCACTGAAGACCCGGACACGGGCAATAGGAATTTCCACTTGGGAATGGAAGCCGTCGCCACCTGGATGAGAGAAAGCTGTCTCAAGCTCAACTCTGACAAGACAGAGCTCATCATTTTAAGAAACTCCACCTCAGCGTGGGACGACTCCTGGTGGTCCACATGTCACAGCACCCCACCTTCACTGACCAAGCATGGCAGCAACCTAGGCATCATCCTCAACTCCTTCCTAACTATGGCCCGACAGGTAAACTCAGTTACCTCATCCTGCGGGCACACCATCCACAAACTCTGAACATTTTCAAATGGATCCCAGCAGACTGCCGCAAGACAATCACCCACACCTTAGTCACAAGCAAGATTAACAATGGCAATGCTCTATATGCAGGCACCCCACAAGAAACATCAAAAAGCTGCAACTCATCCAGAACGTTGCCACCAAACTTGTCCTTATCCTCCCATGCCAAGAACATATCTCCCAGCACCGGAGGATCTTCCACTGGCTCCCGATAGAGAAACGAATCACCTTCAAGCTAGTGATCCATATGTGCAAAGCCATACATAACATTGGACCCGGCCTATCTGAATCACACCGTCTCCTTCCACACCCTCGTCAGATCCCTCTGCTTCACTTAACTGGCTTCGGCCATTATCCCTCGCATTCGGAAAAACACCACCCGAGGACGATCTTTCATCTACATCGCAGCAAAGAGCTGGAATAATCTACCCCTATACCTCAGACAAAGCCCATCACTCACCATCTTCAGGAAGAACCTCAAGACGTGGCTTTTGAGAAGAGGCTCCACCCTTCCTCACCCCCCCAGCACCTTGAGACACCCATGGGTGAGTAGTTGCGCTCTACAAAAACTGATTGATTGATTGACCTGTGTGCCTGCATACATTGACCCTACATGAACATTGACATACGTCCTTGTCCATTCAACATTATTCTGTCTACAAGTTCAGTTGTGTTTGTACACTGAGTGTAATTTGGTGACAGGTGATTGATATATTCCCGTACACATCACAATTTTACCATTATCATTGATCACACCTAAACTTTACAGAGCTACAACCATGTACTTATTACACTTACAGGTACCATTGTGATCCTGGAAGGTGCCAACTTCTCCCCTGGTGTATGGGGCAGGTTTACCTACAAAACAATGATTGAAATATTGCTTTGTAAATAGGGCAAATACACACAGTCTTAAATCCATTAACAGTACTATGACATCCTAGTGATTTTGGAGATTCAACATGCTGGACACACATATGTATATATCATCCAAATAGGGCTGCAGCTAGTCACCATGCACGACAGAGGTGGTTAGATGTTGAGGCACAGAAATATCTAATATCACATCCCTGACTATGCCACAGACATGTGATGTTATGTGTACTTGTGGGCAGCATCATCTGCGGCCCACTTGCACCATGACACAGGGGAAACTATTGGCTCTAGGCAGACCAAAGTAGTGCTGCGATGGAAATAGACAGGTTTACACTGTATGTAACATTGTAAGGACCATTTCAGACTATTCATGACACTGGTGCACGGAGTGCTGACTAGCAGCAAGTCATACTACCTTGCAACATGGTTCAGGAGTACATGCATCGGAAGAAGGAGTACATGTTTTGTCATGAAAGGGCCACATTGCTGCACAAACACAACTGACAGAGGCATTTTCATCTGTCTATGTTTGCTGAATAATGCAGCATACATAAAAAGGTTCACATTAGAGTAGATTGATCATTGCATTCCTCCTTTCATATCACCTGTGCCGGTTTACAAAATGTTTGGATCATACCCTGCATGAACATGTATGTGAAATCAAGTAATGTTTCCAAAGACATACATGTTAAATCCATAAAAACACCCACAACCCATTGAACAGCCAACCTGGGGCAGGGTATGGCAATTGCATAGCATTACACTGGATTATTGTAACCAACACAATAAAATGATCTGCCCCTTACATGTTTACATTGTCTTAAATGAGATAGTAACATAACCACATGCTAATGGTACACACACATATACCTACCTAATGGGCCTCCAATGTCCAATCCAATGTGGTCCACCAGATCCCCCTCTCTGGGACACCTCATCAGTCCAGTAATGTTTCAGCTGATGGATGGTGCGCTCTGCCTCAAACAACTTTGACATGTACGAACGCACCCTCTCCCAGCACTCTTTCCACTTCTTGCCACAGGATCCCTGGCTGACCCTACCCACAGATACCACCATGTTTGGTAGCAAATGGGTCAGGAGCCATAGCATGCCCCCCAACTCATCCACTGACAAATTCATGGCCCTACCTTTTCCCGACATGGCCAATTCAACACCACTAACCATACCCCAAACAAACGCCCCTTAACCTAAACCCTACCACTAAAATAAGAAACCCCTAATCTGACAGACACCCGACAAGCTAGTGACAAAACCAATACAATTAACAACAAAAAGACACAAAAGGCACACAAATTGCACAAGGCAGGGACGGACCAGATACCAACAACACCAACATTCACCACAAAACACCTGCCACTTTCTAAAAATGCCTCCTACACCCAGCACAAAAGGAGAGTAAGAGAAAGTTAAAGGAACTTTCACACTTCCTAGTATGCAGTCTGCAACACACACTGCATTATTTTCTGGGCGTATCCCTCCTGTTTCCGACATTTGCATCATTTTGTTATGATGCATCACTACCCAAATGGCCTTAGAGTGATGAATGCAGGATGCATTTGCACTTCTGCAGTCAGTACTATGCATTGACCTCTAAACGCACCTTCTAACTGATGCACGTAGTGCATTGTGCTGCACGACAGAGGAGCGCTGGTTGTGACCCACACACCTGGCCTGATGTGTAACATCAATTGTAGAGGTCTGTATAATGCTTAATCACACACTTTTGGCCCACTTACTTTGGGGCAGGACTCAGTTGGCACACCTTGGCAGGTCTGTATGACAAGGCAGTGCCCAGGTGGTGAATCTGGGTGGTTGTAAGTTTTTTAATGTCCCTGTCACTTCATGACAGGTACCCCGGCATATGAGCCATGGAGTCTGTCTGGGTTTCAGGAATGCATGTGCATCCCTCTTCACCCACCCAGCAGGCAGCATGGCAGCACAGCAAGGCAGGAACCATGAGCTGTATGATCACACATGATTTGTCACAGCCCTTACCAAGGTACACCTGGGAGTAATCTCCAGTAATATGTGCTTGTGAAGATTGCTCTCGGGACCTACGGCCCATTTTATTGTATTCCCTATTTAGCCCAATCACTTTGTTCTTGTAATGTGTCAGGAATAATTCCATGTGATATGTCACAGATGTAACTCACACTTAGGAAAGCACAGGGACAGGCTGGCTCACCCATAGTACAGTGAATGTGCCACCCACCTTGCAGATTTACTAGACTTTCTTAATCTATCTGGTGTAAATCCAATGTTGCACATGTGTTTGTCAGGCGGCCATGTCTTACATGCAAAGCTAGGCAATGTCCCCCATGTAATGTCATGGCAAAGACACTTCTGCACTCAGGGACATATGCATGATGCCATATGTGAGAAGCTTGCACAATTCAACATGGAATGGGCACAATGCAAATCTATTTTTATATTTGTTGAGCCACCCAGTACCACCTTGTTTAGTCCTGAGAAGTGTCATCAATCTCAAGTGGCAAATGGATTGCAAATCACTGCATTGTCTTACTCTGCACCAGAGAGGGGATCGATGATCGATGATCGTTGCATGGGGGTACCCATTCCCATCCCATGGTTTTAGACAGGTTGCCAGACTTACCAAACCAGGTAATCCTTGGAATGCTCCATAAAGGACAAGCTTCCTAGGAGTGGCATTAGAAGGAGTTAGGCCTTTAAATCACTTTGTTACTTCATCTTTGAATGTGTGCTGCATTCTGCAGCAGAGATAGATGGTAGAGTATGGCTCACAGGATATTCTTCTTAGCAGGAAGGTGCACCTTCATGCACATATACATTCCTGCTCCATGGTGTAAGGGTGCCTGCATTGGCCCTGACAGTCTAAACAGCACAGGCGCAAGGGAAAAGACAGGAATGATTTGTATTCTATTAGATACAGCACATTACTTCCCTTTTGCTTTCACACATAGCCGTGCAGTAGAATGGCTATCTGCCCTACACCGTGTTGCCATGGTCATTACATGCACCTCTGTTTACAGTCACAGGACGTTAGGGGAGCAATACTATGATCCACATGTATCGGGGTACCACCAGCATCATGACGTGCAGAGCACATGCTCAGGCACCGCACACTGTTTGGTTGTAGGATGTGAAGGTGAACACACACACACACATTCACGATGTGCACACTGTTTTGAACCTAATTATTGTCTATGTCTTACACAGGCATATGGATTTTGCATTTGGTTTTATCATGCACACATATTTTGATCAACATGATGTTGAGCAGGGGCGAGTGTAACACACAGCAACAGACCTTTTGAAGACGTGAGTGGGCCAGTAGGCCTCACTGCAGTGAACCAGGGTCACATGTCATGTTCACTACTACTGTTCACTAAATATCATGCAGCCAGCCCCACTTTAGCTCTGTCTTACTCCTGTCAAAGGCAGTAGCAGTACATCTACTCTGAGGGCAGGTGTTTGTGTGGCACTCCTCGTCCAAGAAGACTGCAATCCATGACACAGGCCTATGTAATGGCACACATTCAAATGCCATTTCCTCTTTGGGTTGATACAATATTCGTGATCTCCTTGCAGAGGTAAGCTCATATCCACAATCCTCCATTGCACCATGTTCAATGAGACAGTGAATGAAGACACATTTCTGTGTGACTTTTGATATGGACACTTTACACTTTTGCCATCTCTGTATTCTTCAGACGTGATGTTTTCAAGAACATATCCGTTGACTTACTTTTCTGAGTAATGCCTCACATTGCAAGGTCATCTATTCATAGTGTTGTGTTACAGGACTCTGAGCCTCATTGTATTCCTGTGCAATGTATTGAAAATGTGTATATTGTCAACACTGGCCTGATGTGGTATATATGACAAACTGGCCATGAATGGTTTAAGCAATAAAATGCCTACTTTCTAAAAGTTATTATACCAAATGAGGCAAACCTATATAACCCTTAAACCTGGGTAATTTAAATAATAAACACAAATTAGGTCAACTTGGGGGGAAGTATATGCCTAAACTCCCATGGCATTAAAAAATAAAAATGTAAACAGGGAACACTTACACTTTAGCACTGGCCAGCAGTGGTAAAGCGTCAGACCAAACAAAACAGCAAAAACAGAGTCCAGCACACAGAAGCAACCTGGAAAGTAGAGGCAAAAAGTTAGGGGAGACATTGCCAATGCCAAGTCTAACAGCCAACAAATTGACGAACATCCTCAGATGATCCACTATGGACTGGCAGCTGATGGAATATGTGTGCTTCCGGTTTCTGTACGAATGGGATATTTCAGCAGAGGGAGCCAATTGCACATGTGTGCAATCAATGGCACCCGAGACATGGGGAAATCCCACAGTGGCATAGAAGCCTTGCTTGCTGTCCAATTGCCGTTGTTGGGTCTTGGGGAGGAGGAGATACCTGGGCATGAGCCTGATTATGGCATCCACGACATAGGGTAAGAAGGCAGAAAATGATAACTGTGAGATTTCTGCCACTCTGGATGTTTTAATCTGTAAGAAACCAGATGCCAGCATGTGGAGCACAGCCATCAGTTTAACCTGTGGAAGAATGGTATTGGGCCTGGCAGTTGGCAGCTGGAGGCTTGGCCTAATTTTGTGGAGCAAGTTAGTGATTGATTCCCTCCTGAATCTGTAGAATTTGATGACCTCATCCTCCCTGAGGTCAATGAGGGATATGTACTGCCAGAACACACACTCCCTGCCCTTTGCTGCCCACATGGTGGTGGTGGTCTCCTTGCGACGCCTAGCTGCATCATGACGACCTCCATGGCATTGTTGAGCTTGCCAAATTGTTTTGTGTGGTTGCCTCTGCGCAATTTCCTACACCTGGGTTGCCGATGAACAGGTTTTTTTGCGCATTTCAGGCTTTGCGCACAGCTTCACAATGATGCATCATACATTGGAAAACCCATGAATAACAGTGCAATAGATTGGCATTAGCTTTTGCAGGGGAACGCCTACCTTGCATATTTTAATTTGTGTGAGGCACAGCTGGTTTTGTGCAGCTTTAGCTTGATGCAAGCTTTAAAAAATGGCACATATTGGGAAATGAGTCATCTTATACATATAGCTTAACTTGTGCCGCAGTTGCGCCAAAAAATCCGTGGCGCAATGCAGGCACAAGTCTCTCATAAATATGCTCCTTTGTTTCCATCACACTTCAGAATTAAAAAGAAAAAAACGTTTTGTGCTTTCCAGATGGCTGAAGTAGTTTGGAATATTTGTACTATTCATTTACTTTAAATTATGTTGAGTGTTAGAATTGACATCCTTTTCTTTTCCTTTATATATCCTTTCACACGCTCTCATGTTGCAGACAGAAAAAAAGAAAAGAAAAGCAGCAATTTGTCAGAAGACATAGCCTGACATTTGATCTCTAGTTTTGAACGCACAGCAAATGTGACAAGATAAAAACAAAGTTTAAAGAGCTCTTTATTGCTCATTAGCCTTCTAAATTACAGCATGGTTATTGTGTGGGTGCTGCACCACCCCCACCACCCATGCACCCAAATTTCCCGTGAGCTAGAACTTTGCTTGTGCTTAGTCTTTTTTTCTCATTTGAAAACATGTTTTAAAATTATGGCTTGAGTGCATAGAATACCCAGATCAGTTCCAGTATCACACCTGGAAGATGTGACTGACATGGTGCAAAATTGTGAGAACTCCCAAAAGTCATTAATCTGTTCCGATGCAAGGAGTAAAACCTAAGGATGAACAGTTATGATTGTTGGCATATTTGAAAGTAGGAAAGGCCAGCTGTGTATGGCTCGGCTGGCAGATGGCGCTGCTGCCACTGGCCCAGAGTAGGCGGCCTCCCATATTTGAAATTCCCAACCGCTGTGGTGGGAATTTATTTCCAAAAAACGCTCCTGTCAATATGGTAAGAGTGCGTTGAGTAAAGAAGCAAAGCCATGTCACGACATTCCAGTCTGCATTTTTTTCCAGGAAAAAGCCTAGAAGTAGGTCTTTCTTACTGAAAAAAAAGATAAATATCCATGATATGCTGAGAGTTTGTTTCCACTGCGTGTGGGGCAGTTTTGTTGTTTTAGTGTTTGCGATCACCATGTTTTTTGTTGGGTGGTTGCGAACAGTAAGTAACAGAATCAGAAGCCCTGCGCTAAACAGGGTGAGCCTTTCTATGTTGTAAAACCAGCGGTCCTGTAGCAGATGGACTACCGGCAAAGGGTTTCAGACGTCGCAGCCAATTATATATGTTTGTGTAAAGCAAGCATTTCTGCAGAATCTAAATGAGGGAAGAAATTGCTAGGACGGTGCATGAGTTATCTAAAAGGGTTTCAGAAGCTGCTGTATTACTGCCACGTGACACATGACGTCCCTAATTTGGACGAATCAGCTATTGAATAAGCGCCTTTTGTGAATTGAAACCAGGCAGGAAAATGTATCAAAACTGGAACAAATGAGTAAAACAGGAAGATGTTGCTCTGTACAAAGATTTTCTTAACTCTACACAGCGTCAAAAATAAAGTGTGGGGAAAGTTGTTTAGGTTAATGTAGAAATCAGGGAGGCTAACATCTTCCTGGTATTTAAGGTTTGTGTGGGCCAATTCATCTCCATGATGGTAGTTTTGGAGAACACGGAAGAAAGGGCCAGGAGTTGACTGCAGCTTGTATATCTGATCACAATTCATGTAATCCACAGTTCCAAGTCACCTGCATCACAGACACTGCCTGCTAGCCAATACTATCACATCCGGCCCCAGTACAAGTCAAACATGCACCCTTGCCAAAGTCACAAACACAACGCCTTCCGAGAACTACCAATGTACATGATAAAAAGGAGCCTGGAATCCTACCGCAGACCATAACCTAAAATGGCGCATAACTCGCTTACTTAATGTTGCGGCACCCTGTGTTAAAATATTTCTATTTAACCTCACATTACCTAAAGAACGGTCTAAACAATAATGCAAACGGTTCCAGAGTGAAATTGCCTCTGCGCTGAAAGCCAGCTAGGCATTTTTTCCCTGCAATGATAAGTAGAAAGGGTATTGCATTGTGAAAACATTCCTAATTTAAAGATCCCTTGCAATGGGAAACATAGTACTATCTTTTCTTTAAGTCCTCATTTCTGATACACAAGAATACAACTGACATTTCTGCTATTTACATACAGGCTTCAGGAAATATTCTGAACTACTAGTGTCAGATGTGTGTTTTTGTTTGCCTAGTAGTTGCCAGAGATACTTTCGTAAGCAAATGTCAAGGCGCCACCTGCCTCCGCCTATTCGTCACAGCAGACAGTGATGTTTTTAGCAATGGGCTTTATGTCTTGCTAGGTTTCATGGCCAGCCAGCTTTCGGCTGGTGTCACAAATAGTTGTATGCAAACGCCATAAATTACGTCTACCCTTGGAGTAGGCTTCATATTTTTATGGGATTTACAAGGAATTAAAGGAATGCTACTGAAAACACAGAGGGGCATATTAAAGTGCCCCTAGTGCCACCTTAGCTCCGCCATTGCTTCATTTTGTTTACACCAAGACGGTGCTAAAGTGGCCTTTTCTCCACATCATATTGACAAAGTGGCACAATGCATGCATTGCCCCAGTTTGTAAAGCCTTGCACCACATTGTACCTACGCCAGGCATAATGTATGCAAGGGGGTGTTCCTCTATTAGGAGTGCCGAAGAATAATAGAACAAAGAAATCTAAGAGATTTCCTTGTGCCATTTGTTTCAGCACTTTTAACACCTGCTCAGAGCAGGCATTAAAAGGGGGCATACCACTATTTATCATGGGCCCTATGTACGCTGCAGGAGCAGCACCAAACTTTTGGTGCTACTTCTGCAGAGTACATCAATAGCGTAAAAAAAAAATATGCTATTGCCTCCTACCCTGCGCCATGGTTAACTCTATTTTAAATACGGCACACACATGGTGGTGGTGGGGGGGCGCTAAGGGGCACAAGGAAAGTGGCGCTGCACTGAGTGAGGGAGAGGGGCCATTGTCTGGTTCTGAGAATCTACACTTCTTTCATTTGAAAGAGAGTGCACCAGCACTTCTCATCAGAGATAGAATTTTTTCAATGAACACTGGTGCCACCTGAAAAGCACGTTTACATTTCCATTTCAAGTGCTGACCTGGATATGCATTATACCAGTGAACCCATCAATTTTGTTTTGCAAAAAGAAGGAAAAAATCTGCATCAGAAAGTCATGGGGCATTATATAGTGTAGTTCTTTCCAGAGTGGAATTCTATTCAATTTGTTGTAACCACTAACCAACACCACAATCGTGGATGTTAATTATGGGCTGGTAAGGATAGCAGCTGCTCCCCGGGACTTGCTTTTCCTGCCTCTAGCACTGCTCTTGTGGCCCCTTTCTCTGGGATCGTGAATGCAAGAGCAGGAACAGAACAGGGCTCTGTCCAGTATTCTTTAGTTTGCATATATGGGGCCTGGATGAAGACAAAGGACAACCCCCTAACCCTTTGATGTCATTGATGGTTCAAGTATACCATTCTAGTGATTCAATGTTATTGACCCCTAGAAAATCTGAGGATGTTAAACTTTCCAGTCCTGTGAGTGCAATTACTTCTAACTTTGCAAGACCAAGTCTGTCATGGGACATTTGTCAGCAAGGGGTAAATAAATACTCACAAACATATAAATAGTGGCTATTCATCTGCTGCTGCATGGTTGCTCATCCTTTAACACCCCTCTTGTATATGTACCACATATCATACGTTTCCTTCACAACCATAACATTCTACAAATCTCCATTATGTGAATCTCAATGTTCAATTTATCATCATTCATTTCATTTTGTTCATCCAAGCCCCCATGCACTGTTAGGATTGTTTTCAAGGTATGGTTCTTATATTTATGACTTATTAGTACCAGTCCTTCGAATGTATTTATGTTATAAGCAGTTCTGCAAAATATAATTCTTCAGAGTTTTAAATTTCCCAGTGTCATACACAGGGTTCGCTAAAATTGCCATCTCCTTACACAAGTATTTCATGCTTTGTGGCACCCATCAGAGGAGAGTCATCAGAGGAGAGAAGCTTTATTGAAAGACCTAATCGAGCTAAGGTCTATTCAAACTGCTCACATAAACATCATCTGCTCCATCTGAAAGAGCCTTTTTGTTTTAATTTCACATGTTTATGACCGCACCAATTAACTCTTCAGTTCATTTGTTGAAAGTGCATAGCATACTGTATTTCTATATTGAGACCTTCAATGACAACGCTCTGGATCTTAAATTCACTAAGAATGCTAGTAGAACAGCAATAGCCTTTATGAAATGTAATGCTTGAGTGTGATAATATTTTGACAATATTCAGTGGCACTGGAACTAGGGCTATGAGAGATGTTGCAACACCCCTTAAAACTTGAAAGAGTTTATGTAGACAATAAGAAGTAGAAGGGGCCTTCAAAGTTTTTTCTTCTGGCACAATCTTTTGTGTTTTATAAGAAACACTGTCAAATATCCCTATGCCTTCAGGGATGCAGAGATAATTCAAATCTAATTTCATTCTTCCAATAGCACACACAAGGATTAAACTAAGAAAATAAACTATAGATTAAAAATGTTTATTTCAACAGATTCATCCTGTTCCTTATCATATGAGGGTACAATGAAAACAGCACTTATGCATGTTGCTAGCAACACAAATAAATGAACAGTTCTATCATATATTGAATTGTTCTAGCAGCCTAACACCCTAAAGCTAGTTCTTTTTTGATGGCTTTATTGGATAATAGAACTAGCAGTCCAAATGCGTATAAATTGGTTTGATGAGAAAAACCATAACATATATGGATCCTGGTTGTTGATATATACCATACCGTTTCAACACAACAGCCCTGCACAACATAGTACCATTGAGTATAACATGCAAAAGACATGCTAAATGTTATGTGGGTAAGGTAGAGGTCTGGAAGGGGGAATAGGGCGAGGGAGAACAGGGGCCAATTAGGGGGGAATGCGGTCATTAACACGACCACCTTTGTGTTGCAAGATGGAGGAATGTGTCATAATATGGAAGGTTTCAGGGAGCATCTCCATCAATTCTGAGAAAGGGAGACCAAATGCTAGCAAAGAGATCTCATTCATCCTGGAGTCAATATAAGAATTGTTCTTAAAACACCACCTTGTGCATCTCAGCCAACCATTCATCATTGGTGGGCATGTGGGATGACCTCAAATGTTTTAATAGGCATGGCTTATTAGTGCCTTTGGCAGTTGTCAGTAGCCTACGTTTGGGACATTTGAGATCAGGGAGGTCTTAAGTGTTGTGTAACATTATTATGGTTCTCAACAGCCGGAGGGGCAGCTCCAGGACAAGTCCAATCCTAAAGCTACTTCTATGCACTACACTATGAGAGTATGGAATAGCTAGCTTGCCTCTAGGGTTTCTTCAGGCCCAT
The DNA here is from genome assembly GCF_031143425.1 of Pleurodeles waltl. Lineage (NCBI taxonomy): Eukaryota > Metazoa > Chordata > Amphibia > Caudata > Salamandridae > Pleurodeles > Pleurodeles waltl. Next base: position 1,656,729,475 of record NC_090444.1, on the reverse strand, counting down.
TACATTACATACCTGTTCTCAGTGGAATTAGCTGCAACTTTTAGACTTCAGCCAGGAGAGAGGGTCCCTTGGAAGGGAAACACAAGATCAGCTGGGCTTAGTTGCTCTCATCACAGGATTGACTCTTGACAACAGAGTGGGTGCTCCGGCACTCTGGCATGCCTGACCTTTTATGTTAACTTGGTGCAAAAGCCTCTTGAATTCCTTGGTAAGTTCAAGAGGTTTGTATTAGATTAACCACTGACTTTTAGCCTACATTGCAAGGAAGAACTTCCCAATAACTTGAGATGTAACCACTCTGAACCAGCAAGATAAAAATACTTCAACTTGGACTATATATTTATCTTACATGAATACTGGCAGATCTTGAAATGTAGATATTGCATAGCTTGTGGCAGATTTGTGCCACCTGGTGTCATAACAAAGTCATTGTTTAGATTAAATAACAGCATCACAACTTCTGTGAAAGATGACATGCTGAATTAATCACTCAATCAAGTAGGATTTGTTAAGCATGGCTAACCACCCGATAGGGTATCAAGGCACTTGCAGGTCCTGGAAAAAGCAGTGAAAACAAGAGAAAAGCAAGGAGAAGGCACACAACAAGCAGGGGGGAAAGCAAGGAGAAAGCAGTGAAAATGAGGAAAAAGCAAAGAAAAGGCACACAGAAAGTGGGGGAAAAGCAAGGAGAAAGCAGTGAGAATGAGGAAAAAGCAAGGAGAAGGAACACACAAAGCAGGGGAAAAGGAAGAAGAAAGCAGTGAAAAGAGGGAAAAGCAAGGTGAAGGCACTGACAAAATGGGGGAAAAAGCTAAATACGAGCAGTGAGAATGAGGGAAAACAATCTGAGGCACACAAAAAGTGGGGAAAAAGTAAGAAGGAAGCAGTGAAAATTAGGGGAAACCAAAAAGAAAGCACATAAAAAATGAGAGAAAAAGCAAGGAGAAAGCAGTAAAAATGAGGGAAAAGCAAAAAGTAGGCACACAAAAACAGAGTCAAGTGGATTCCCAGAGGCTTTAAAGAGGCTAAAGTAGATAATACTAATGATCTCTTTCCTAGTAGTGTGGTTCACCAATTAGGCTTATCAGAGGGTAGTGCTACGCATTTGTTGTAAACACACACAATCAAGAAATAAGGCACACACTCAATGACTAACTCCAGGCCAATTTTTATGGATAGAAAAATATACTTTAGTACTTCATTTCTAGAATCAAAATGATCTTTGTTGCAAGTAAGTACACTTTCAAGTCTCAAAGGCACTTTGGCCCATATTTATACTTTTTTAGCGCCACATTTGCATCATTTTTTGATGCAAAAGCGGAGCAAACTTACAAAATACAATTGTATTTTGTAAGTTTGCACCGCTTTTGCGTCAAAAAGCGGCGCAAATGAGGCACTAAAAAAAGTATAAATATGGGCCTTTGTTTGGAATTTAGAGATAAGACAGTTCTCAGGTAAGTAATACTTTTCAATGTCAAAAGCAGATACTGCGATTTTTCATAGAAAGCAATGCAGTCCTAGGGGAGGAAAAGTAACAACACAATTTGCAGGTAAGTACTCGACTTACAATCCCAGTCTTCAGGGGTTAAGATGTCCACAGGGCAAAGTTTAGAAAGACAGCAAGAGTGCACCACCAGCAACACGGGGTGGACTGGATGCAGAGGTCAAAGCTGGTGTCGGGCATTCAATGGAATCCTATGGAGACTGGGGGCACCTAGAAAGAAACAGCTTGCAGCTAAGTACCCGTGACTTCAGGGCACAGACTTGGGGGGTTTCTCTGGAACAGTGTACTCATTTCATTTATGGGTTTAGATCAGCACCTGGGGGGTCACCACCAAACTCACACCCTCAGCGGCATTGGGGCGGCCGAGTGAAGGGTGCAACTACAGAGTTGGGCACCCAATGCTTTTTAATGGAGGAACCCCGGGGCTCACAAAGATGCTGCAGGCTTGGTCTAGGGAGTTGGCTGAAGAAGACCAATGGCTCGACAGGTAAGTAGAGAGCCCACTGAATGTTGCTGGGCCATCGGTTGGGTTCCCCAAGACCAGGGGGCTGTGAATGGAGAGGTACCTTTAGTTGTCGGGAAATCTTCACGGCAGCTGGTCGCGATTAGGGGCGGTTATCTGGATTTTGGCTGCAGGCATCATCATGTTTGTCAGGAGGGGTCAACCCAGGGTAGTACTCAGGCAGTGGGTGTTGGGTGCAGAGTGGCCAGGACTCACGGATCCAAGAAGGTCTGGAGTCCTTTTTGGAGGTTTCTTTGTGGACCGGGCCTCTGACCTCAGGAAAACGTGGTCCTTGAGTAGACAGGCAGTCCTCTGGGGGTTTGTAGAGGTCACTGGTCCTGCAGGATGCATCACCTTTTTATAGCAGGAGTCTGGAAGCTGGAGACAGGCCAGTAGGGCTGGGGGCCAGGTCAGTTGTCATCTGGAGTCTTCTCCGCTGGTGCGGCTCTTCAGTTCTTCTTCTTCTTTAAGGTTTCCAGGAATCCGAAGATAATGATTTAGGGATGCCCCTAAATTCCAGATTTAGGGGTGTTACAGAGGTGAGAGGGCTGCAGTCAATGGATACTGACCCTGAGGGTGGCTACACCCTTCCTGTTCCCACTCCCCAAGGGGAGGGGAGCACATTCCTAACCCTATTGGCTAATGCCCTCCAAAACAAAATGGAGTATTCTTCCAGGAGGGGTTCACCTCAGCTCTGGGCACCCTTAGGGGTGCTCCCAGTGGGGTTGGATACTCCTTTTGGTGCTTATTAATTTTCCCACTGGACCTGCCTGCAAAAAGAAAACAACCTGGTCTGGGGGCAGGTATCTCCACTAGCTGGAGTGCCCTGAGGCAGCAAAACAAGAGGCAGGAGCCTTTGAGGCTCATTGCCAAGTGTTTCTGTTCCTGCAGTGGGGAGGTGTGAAGCACCTCCACCCAGAGTAAGATTTGTCCCTGACTTCTGAGAGCACAAAGGCTCTCACCCCATGGGTACAGAAGCTTGTCTGTTACTGGCAGACTGGCACAGACCAGTCAGCCTCACACTAGAGGGTTGGGTGAAATACAGGGGGCATCTCTAAGATGCCCTCCGTGTGCATTTTTCAATACATCTAACATTGCCTGCAGTGTGGGTTTATTGAGCTGAGAAGTTTGATACCCAACTTCCCAGTCTTCAGTGAAGTCATCATGGAGCTGTCATATTCGTAATGACAAACTCCCAGACTATGTACTCAACATGGCCACAATGCACTTACAATGTCTAAGAATAGGCTTCAATACTGTAGGGGCATATTGCTTATGCAGCTATGCCCCCACCTGTGGTATAGTGCACCCTGCCTTAGGGCTGGAAGGCCTCCTAGAGGGGTGACTTATCTATGCCACAGACAGTGTTTTGTAGGCATGGCACCCAGGAATGGGTGTCATGTTGACTTTCCTTTTTCTCCCCACCAGCACACACAAGCTTTAATGGCAGCATGCATGTGTTTGGTTAGGGATCTCTTAGGGTGGCATAATACATGCCTGGCCACAGAGCCATTGGTACCACTGGTAACTTTTACAAGGAACACAGCTGTGTGCCAGGGGTGTGCCAATTGTGGATGCAATGGTACAGTTTAGGGAAAGAACACAGGTGCTGAGGCCTGGTTTGCAGGAGCCCAGCACACACTCAGTCAAGTTAGCATTAAATATCAAGCAAAAAGTGGGGGTTCACCCTGTTAAAAGAGGCGTTTTCCTAAAACCATCAAATCTGAAATGGACTAATCCCTACCAGAAAGCTGTTCAGAATATGTCTAAATCATAAATCAAGTGGAAATGATGCATTTGCAAGAGAGAAAATGGGCTAAATAGAAGGTTAAAGTAAAGAAGTTAGGGCCAGATGTAGGTAGCTTGCAAATTGCGACTTGCAATTTGCGAGTCCATGCGACTCGCAAATTGCAAGTCGCAATTTGCTATGCAGAAAGGTGTCTCAGACACCTTCTGCAACTCGCAATGGGGTCGCAAAGACCCACCTCATTAATATTAATGAGGTGGGTCGCAGTTTGCGACCCCATTGCGAGTATGGGCACTCACGGGGATGGTGGCCTGCTGGAGTCAGCAGACCACCATGTCCGTGACTGCTTTTTAATAAAGCAGTTTTTTTTTTCTCCATCTGCAGCCCGTTTTCCTTAAAGGAAAAGGAGCTGCACTTGGGAAAAAAAACCGAAACCTTTAGTTTCAGTTTTTTTCCATTCACAAAGGGGAAGGGGTCCTATGGGGACCCCTTCCCGTTTGCGACTGGGTTTCCATCCACTTCAAGTGGATGGTAACTGCGATTTCATTTGCGACCGCTTTCGCGGTTGCAAATGAAATTGAATAGCATTGCGATTTGCAAATAGGAAGGGAACACCCCTTCCTATTGGCGAGTCGGAAATGCATTTTGCGAGTCGGATCCGACTCGCAAAATGCATTTCTGCATAGCAGAGAGACTTTTGCACCCCACAAACGGCGTTTTTCGCTGTTTGCGACTCGCAAACCCTTTGCTACATCTGGCCCTTAGTCTAGAAAGATGTATTGAGTACCCTGTATAAAGTGGGTGCAATAAACAGAGAATAATTTTTGTTTGCCAGCTGATGTAATATTGAGTAAAGCAATGAGAACAGTGAGGCTAAAGAACTGACAGCAACATTTGTTACTCAATCTCAAGACATCAAGAGGATTTTCAATAAACTCTGGCAAGATTTGAGAGTAGATTGTGTCAAAGGGCAATTGTTATCAAACATGACCAGAGTCACATATTATAGAGCAAAAAAACCTACATGGTACTCTGATAAATCTACCGGGGACTGAGAAGAAATGTCCATAGCTATTGACTCAAAAATGATTCTGGAATGGGCCCATTGCAAAGTGTGCGAAAATAACTATAGCATAACAGCATATAATGCCTCCTATGTTATTCAATAGAAATACATTAGTAGCAACACTACTTGCAAATCTGATTCAACAATTTATTTGTTTCAGTGTCACTTTCTTTGTCTGGCTTGCTGGATTTAGAACTCTGTGCATTTACCCCTGCTAAACAGGAATATGGTGCCTGTTCTCCCCCTTTAAACATGGTTAAATTGGCATCCCCCTAATTGACCTATTTAATTTGCCCACACATTGCTTTTATATGGAATGGAATATTTACAAAGGGCATGGAAGTTAAATGTCACCTGGGAACTGCTCCATACCTGGAGTGGGCCTGGAAAATAGAGCTTCAGGTCTAAAATGGGTAGTGACCACAGCAATCAAAACACCTGCTGTCACATGTATCAAAATACCCCTTTTTGACAGATGGGAAACTGTGCTTTTAGATATTAACAGGTCACCCCCGAAGTACATCTTGCTGCCCACATGGTAGGATCCCCAATATTTAAAAGTAGAACATGTGCAAAATTAAAATTGACTTGCTCCTTTACTGACTAGATCCCAAAAGCTATTTTTACTGACAGGGCTGCAGCTAAATCTTTGAAAGTGTGACAGTACAGAGTATACACTTTATTCTCCCTGTGATTTTAATAGGAAACAGAAACAAAAGTCATTCAAAACCTACTTTTCATATGTATTTAAAGTCTAATTCATTGGTGAAGTTAGATTCTAAATACATATTTAGGAAAAGTAACTTTTGAGAAATTATCTCTTTCCTGCCTGAAGCTTCTGGAGGCTAATTTCCGTTAGTTTTCCGATAGCTCCCCAGCTAATGCGTGGCCTTTATGAAGTGCAAAAACTGCTCTCAGAGCAGGAACAATGGCTTGGGGATGATATAGTTTTTAATTCCCCTTGCAGTAGGACTAGTTAGGCTGGCCCCAGGACCTTCATTAACGTGTAAAGGGGCCTGCCCTTTCACAAGAAAATGTAAAGTGAGACTGGCAAAAGGTAACCCTTGACTAAGGCTCCCAGTTTTCAGTTTTTACTGTTTTGTTCAGGTAAATACAGACATAAAAAAATGTGTTTCTTGTCTGTATTTATTTTTAAAAGTGGAAAAATACTAAACATTGTGCTCTTTGTCAGTGACTCGCCATGCTTTCTTTCATGAATTTCAGGCCGTGATCTTCACGAATCGACAGCATGGGGAGTTAAAAATGGGATGACAATTCCTTCAATATAAACATATGTTAACCTACAAATGAATTATAATGATATTATTTCCATGTGGGTATAATGTTTTCTTATATTTGGTTGCTTAATTTGCTAGAATGCAACAGGCATCAAAATATGAGGGTATGTTCATCAGTTAAATTCATGTGGAAATGTTCCATTGTACGAATCCACTAATTCTTAAAGTACAAAATAAATATGGATAAATACCAGTAAAATGACCAAAAAATAAAATGGATAAATACAGATGGCTATGTTAAAAAAATAAATACCATAAAACTGGGAGCCCTACCCTCAACATACCTAACCAGGTTGTTACCAAATCCAGTGGGAGGGGGGCTAGCCCCAAACCAAGTTTTAAGTGACTACAGAGGGACTTCTCATTTCCCTGGCCACACCTCTTGGTGGGCACACATGCTCTACACACAGGAGGAAGCCATTTGCCTGTGTTTTACCCCAGAATAGTCCAAACAGACTGCCTGGAGGGATGATTGTGAAGTTTACCCAAATCCCACCCCAGGGAAGGTAGAAGGCCCACTAGACACCAAGGAAAAATGACAAAAAAAGAAAGTGTAGACTACCCAGGCATGGAGCCATGCCTCCACCCCATGATGAGTTACCATGGTTCACATTCCCCAGAAGGAGACGGAGGGAGTTTAACACCAAAATGCTCCTGGGGGAGGGGGCAAAAATCTACTATACACGAAGGAAAGAAAATGTTGAAAAAGGAATGAGTGGGTCAGCCTGCCCCCAAACAGAACTTACCCTCAGGCAGATTGGGTTGTTTACCCAATTTACTACTCAGGTGGCAGACAGCCTACTGTACAACAGGGAACAAGTGGTCAAAAAAAGAGAAGGGGTAGACTAGTCATTGGGCCATGACTCCATCCCAGAATGGGTACAACATTGATACTGTCCCCATCCCTGGCATGTTTTATTTTTTAAATTGGTGTAGGCGCAAGCCTACAATGAGCCATACTCTCACTCCCAAAGCCCAAATAATCTCTCTGCCCCTCTTGTGAAGAGTGGAGGATGTGTTCCACTCTGCTCATAGAAGGGCCAAAAAGACCACTGAATGGCAAGGATTATTTTATTTTTTTTAAAGCACCACTGCCTCTAAAGCCTCAGCAGTCTTTTTGACCCAACCAACCCTGTTGCCTACTGCATCCCCATTTTGATGAGAGGAGAAAAGAAATTTGGATTCTTTTAGACATATTTTTAACACAGTATGGGTCAGTAGACAGGGGTAAATGCCAATTTCTTTTAATTTGCCATGGTGAATGGTCACACTATTCAGGCTGTGGGTCAACTGACCGAACCTGGGACCATATAAAGACCACATTAATGCAGTCAGTACACATGTAATTCTGTTGCAAGTGCTAGACTCAGTCAGACATGCGGGGTACTACTTTCATTGGGAGAAGGGAGGGAATGCAGGATGGTAAGAATTTTGTGGATTACTGTATATTCTGGAACTTTCCCTCTCAGAAATGAGGAAAATGTGTGACTTTAGCCAAACTTTGAGGTCTACTGGGCATTGTGCATGAGAAAACATCATGAGATCCATGCAAGAGATCAGGGGATCTGGATATCCTGGCTTTCAGTAAGGCTTTACTCTAATTCCCCAAATCCTTAGTTGCTTCGCTCTTCCATAACCCTCCTGGCTATTGTTGTTGATGTCCAGGTTGCTATAGTTGCCTCATTCTCTAAGTGAGTTCTGTGTTCCACAAACTCTATGGTACTCAGGTTGCTTGATATTAAGTTCTCCAACCTATTGATGGAGGTTAGCAGTTGTAGGATATTCCCCCTGTTTAGCACATTCTCATAGCCTTTTGATTTATATTCTGATAAAAATGGTGTAGCGGTTGTTTCTGCACCTGCAGGCTTCTAAATGTTATCCCTCGCCACTCAAGGTCCCCCAACATGTGAGTTTCCGCGACTCTATCTGTGCAGCTTCTGTATCCACTCCCTGAGGGGATTCCAAAATCTTTCTGTGGGATATCTCTCACGTTTGTAAGCTCTCACTTGCTCCTGTGTCTGGTAAAGCTTGTACGTGTTCAATGTATTCCCCTTGGATCGCTGATCCCTCATCAGTTGATGCCCTATGGAGGGAGCACCGCTTTCCATGTCTGGAGGAATATCGCTGATTGTCCCTGCCAGATGACCACCAGTGGCTGCAGACATGGGGCCAGGTTGGAAGTATGTTGAAATGTTAATTTTCCTTTTCCTTCCCTTCCTCTTCTGTTTCTGCCTTTATTTTGAACCAAGTGGGACATAGACCAATCCTCTTCCTCTTTGCTGTGTCATCTCTCTTACATCTGTGTGTTCCTCTGGCGAGAGGTTCACCTGGCCTTGGGGCAGTTGATCACTGCATCTCGCCACTATGTGTACATTCAGATCTTGAGTTTTTCATTTACATTGATGTGTCTTTTTCCTTGAAGCCCTGTGACTGCTGATCTATTACTGCCGTCAATCCCGGCATGCTCTCCTATTGCTGATGATAGTGTTGATAATTTCTCTACAGTTGCAACGCAGGTCCTACCTTCTTTTGAGAGCTGCGTCGCGGATTGTCCCCGCCTGATCAGTTTAGTAAGATTGGCCAGATTTGCATCAACATTTGAGACGTAAATGCCAATTGAGTTCAGCAGTGAAAGTTAGATGTCCATTTTATCTACTCAATATTGCATTGTTTTGACTGACAGTTGCATAGTACTGAATAATGATGTCCAGATGCTGTCTTTTCCATCCTGCTTCTCCTGGTTGCTGTTATTTTCAGACATCTTACTGCTTCCCTCCTGGAGGTCATCTGAGTTATACATAAGTACAAGCTCTTCCCATTCCTGTGTTGCTAGATATGATATGTCACAGATTGTACCCTGAGTGTCTGTTATCTGGGACTCCAGGGCACCGTCAGAAGTGATATGAAAAGCCTTGGGGTTTGGGGATTGAGATGCAGATCAGTAAGGTCCTCCTAGACTTTTATTAAAAGTTTGATTCTCTTCTGACCGTAAATCAGTTTTGATGTTAGCGATGTTGTTATGTCAGTTGGCTCTGCAATGGTTTGCTCGATTACAGTTTAGGGTGGCCTAATCTTCCTTGTGCAGGGCAAGGCTGTAGAGGGCTCTGCCTGCCCCCACTTGCAACTTTTTTCACCTGATGTACCAGTGTCATCTGCTGCAAACAGCGTTGATCGATGCCCCACTCCCTCTGGTAATGGTACATTCTCAGGCCCGATTCTTCCAAGCACATTAGTGCAGCAGTTCTTCCTTCCATTCACTGGGCAACTAATAATCCTGGGTGAGAGTCATTCCTCGGCAATTGTTGTCTTGTCCTTGATACTCCTCTTGGCAACTGTAGCACCTGTGAGCTCCAGTTGCCTCTCCAGGCCTTATGGGCTTATCTGGGCCAAATTGATGACCATCACCCAATGCTTCTATTTCTGTTTCTAGTGTCATACCTACTGTCCCTTCCCTCTTGTGTGCTAGCTTCCCTTGCACAGCCTTATGCTGCTCCACTATTTCTGATTGCAGTGGTGAGGGAACCAACTGTTACTTGAGCAGAGCACTACTCCACGATCTATGATAAAGTAGAACTTTGTGAAGATCTTAGGCTGATGACCAGAGTTAGAAGGATGTTGAGGATGTTGCTAGCCTACAAAGCTAGAGCCAAGTGGTATGGCTGGTGGGCCTTTCGCCATCTGAGCTCTACTTCTGCATCTTCAGTCGCCTTCTTTGGTCACTGTTTTGCAGTTCTTTTCCCTGTTATTTGATTTAGTTGTGCTCAATTGCCTCAGTCTCCCCGATCTCATCTTAGGTAGATGAATTCAAGCTTGTTTTTATGTTTATATAAATTCCTCCTCTCTCTTTCTTGCCCCGGTTGCCTTCAAAGGCCCCTCCTTGCCTACTGTCCTTGCCTGCTGTCCTTCTTCTTCCACTCTTCTGTGTACCACTGGTTGTGCTCTGCCTGGGCAAAGCAGATGAAGCAGACAGGGAGTAGCAGGACAGCAAGCAGCACAACCCACTAAGGTGGCTGCCTTTGTTGCACACTGCTCCCCCCCCTCAGCAGCAGTAGCCCTATTGACCTCAGCGTCGGACTTGCCTCTGCGTTGCAATCATTGCAAATTGTGCTGCTGCTACTGCTTCACTACTGACCGTTATGGGGCTAAAAGTCATCCTAGCACCACCTCACTTCCTGCCACAAAGCTTCAATGAAGGCACACAAGCAAGCTGTGCAGATGAAGAAGCTCTGGTTCTGGTGTTCCAGCGATCTAACGACCTAGCGTTCCGAGTTCCAAGTTTGAGCTTACTCTCATCTTGATCTCTGGCACAGTCAGAAAGCTCAGAAAGGCTCAAGGAACAGTTGGCAGTGCCAAGAATGAGGTGAGAGAAGGCAAGAGGAGTCAGTGAAGCCCTGTGCCCCCTCTGTGTACACCTCACCATTGCTGCTTTTATGTCATAGCCTCCGCTGCCTCTTCAGCCTCAGGCCTTGCCCTTCCACTCTGCCTGAGGCTCTGACCCCTTCCCTCCATGCCTGCTGGTTGCCACTGACAGCTAAAGTGCTGACTAGAGAGCTTGTGGGCTGGTGAGTCAGCAGCAGGCTTGCAGCAGTTCGCAGATGGGCTAGTTTCAATGCCCAGGATCCCCGGCTCGGGCTAGAGCCAGGCCACGGCGGAGGCCAAGGCAGAGCTGGGAGGTTGATCTTTGCAGGCAGGGGTGGTAGAGGAGTCACCAGGAGGGACCGAGAATCAGTGGTCATGGACGTAAAGCGAAGCCGATCCGAGTTGCTCCATCTTTCATAGTCCTTCCCTTTTCCAGCAGCAGTATCAGGAATGTCCGCAACATCAGATAATTACATTTTAGTGCTTCATTCTTCTCAGCTACTCCTCTGAAAAGCAAGCCTAGCCTGCCATGAGTTGTGAGTCTTGTACTAGCTTGGAAGACAAGGCTTGTGTGGCTGCTGATCCGGTTAGGTCCCGACTTGCTGGTGCTGTCAGGGCTGAGGAAGGGTCATGCAGGTTGGTTCCACTCCAAGGAGCCTCTTTCCCATTTGGCTGCTGCAGTCTGCATGCTCACTTAAGAAAGGCAGAACAAGGTCACACCGGTGGCTTAATCTTGCTGCAGGCAGCAACCTCTAACTCCAGTGAGCAGAGCAGGATCATGTGGGTCACTGGTGGTTTAACAATATGTTGTCACAATGCTTCCAGTTTCTAACCATCACCGCCTGCTTTTTCACTCATTAGTTTTTACTATATGAATTGAAGTATAGTTGTTACACAATCAAAAATAAAATCAGTGTAAGCTGCAGCTCAGTTGTTGGCCATGGTTATTGTGTGTTTCTCAACAACCAGCAAACACAATGGGCCTCATTGCGAGTTTGGCGGAGGAGATTACTCCGTCCCAAATGTGACGGATATCCTGCCCGCCGTATTACAAGTTCCATTAAATCCTACATCCCTTCCGCCAATGTCATAATCAGGTCCTATATATATCGGTTGGACCAGAAGGGTCTGACAGATAACTGGATATTATCTTTGTAAAACAACCATCAGGGCTAAAAGGTTGCACATGAAAAACCTTTTCTTTTTTTAACACTTTTGTTTTATTGGTATGTCAAAAGTTGTGACATAATATATATTAATGTAACCAATGGAGGGAAATCTGACAGAAATAAGCAGTCATATTTGAGACCTGGCGTAATAATGCATGCATTTCATTGCATCATTTTTGGCAGAGCCCTCTTAACAAAGACAGTGTACCGTTTGGTTAACATCATGGAGTAGCCCCGTTAGCTGAGCAACAGGCATGTTGGAGCCAACAGCAGGGTTGGGGAGTCGGGCCCCATCGCCAGTCAATATTGTATATCAAAAGGAGTAATAAAGAAGTGTGTTAAAGTTTCTTAACATCAACTACTAACCAACTGAGAGCTTTGCCCCAAAATGTTTCCTGCATCCTGTGTGGGTAGGGTGAGCTCACGCCCACTGATTGGGCCATGAGTCCCCCACTGCATGCTGGAGAAGAACTCTGATGCCAGAACCATGTCGGACAGGCACAGTGCCACTGCTGCTTATGAATGGCAGTGCACCAGTGAAAGATACGCAACACACTGCTGCTTATGAATGGCAGTGCACCAGTGAAAGATACGCAACACAGAGACCTCATGCATTGAAGTGGCTGGTCACACACGTGGAGAATGGTCTCTTCATTGCACCAAACGTTTTGCTTATAGTGCGAAAGGTCAAAAATGAACTGCAGGTAGACTGGCTTACTGGGTTTGATGGGGAATGATATACACCGTGAGCAGAACAAAAATCATCGAAAGCAACATTGAAAAAATAAAAATTAGCCTTGGCTTCAATGTGGTAATGCATTCAAGCACGGGCATACAGAAATGTTATGTTCTGTGGATTTGTAGAGTGTGGCTAATCACCAGTGAGGTTACCCATGTGCATAGACTATTACAATCAGACCTATTGGCCTTGTCAATGCTTGTTTAAACTTAGGATGACAACCTGATGCTTGTTACACGCCCCCTTTCAAACCTTTAAAGTTAAAATGTTTTCCTAGGCCATTACAATGTATAAAAAATAAGTTTTCATTGTTTCCTTCGTTTTACACTTAACATTTTGTTGCGAAGAAATGATTTGTGCAATGTATATATTGAAACAATTGTCCAAGCATCCGGATGAACTACTAGAAACATTAGTGTTTCCGATGGGGAGGAATAGTTTAATCGGGGGGGAAGCGCCTTCACAATCAATTGCCTCGTCTGAATACACGCTCCAAGAGCAGATACCATGTCCCAATATTTCCAGAGGTCCTGAACAACATGCGCAGTCCATTTCATCCTGAGCAGTAAACCCCTGGCCTCTGCCAGATTTTACACTTGCTTGATTAAAAATCATAATTAAATAAAATCTTCTGTGCTGGTAGGGAACTATAAAGAGAGCCTTTAAAGTGGTTCTCAGTTAACCTTGACATTCCAGTGAACAATTGCAGAGAGGTATAGGAACTCATCTTTTCTTTGATCTGTAGAAAAGCCATGCCTTTCATTTCTTCTTTTCAAATAAAATTAAAACGTCTGTACTAAATTGTTTACTTAAGAAGAAGTGAGCAAATTACACTCTTTTTAGGATTTTGTGCACTTCTGGGAAAGTCCTTAAATACTGTATTGGACTCCTCCAATTATCTTTGCCAATATCAATTTTAAACATTGCAGACATTATTTTTTTGCAGATACCGGCCCAATATAGAATAATCAAACAACACATCTGTATTTCTGTATTACTAACTGAAGAGCAGCTAATGTAGGGCCAGAATTACTGACATTGGATTCTCAAAAAGTGGTTGCAAATTGCACACCTAGGAACCAGAAATACTACCATTAGTAATAGAGATTGTTTTGCGAATCACTATTTGGTAATCACTATTACTAATATACTAAATTTATATCTGGCCCTTAGCTCCTAATTAGTGAGTCGTTGTGGGTCACAAATAGACCTACCTCATGAATAATAATGAGGTACGTCTCAATTTGTGACCCACTAGGTTTCCCTGCCATCACAGGGATGGTGTGGCAGCCTGCTGGGGTCAACAGACCACCACGTCTGTGATTGCTTTTAAATAAAGTAATATTTACGTTTTTTTAAATGCAGTCCATTTTCCTTAAAAAATAATAAAACAAATATTTCATTTTTATTTTTTGTGAGCAGGCAGTGGTTCAAGGGACCACTGCCTGCTCTAGAAAACGTTCTCAAAGGGGAAAGGGTTCTAAAGGGACCCCTTCCCATTTGCAAGTGGGTTACCACCAACACTGAGTTGGAGGTAAAGTGCGAATGCTTTGCAGATGCATTTTGGTCATAAAACGTTAGAATATACCATTCAAATTCCCTGTTTGGAAGGTGCCATGGGGACCCCTTGCCCTTTGGAAATGCTTTACCACCTTCTTTCAGCAACTCTACAAATGCTTAAAACCAAAATTGCAGTCATTAATCATTGTTACATTATATTGCATTGTGATTCACAATTTGAAAGGGATACCTTAAACACACTCTTTTCCAATTGTAATTCATTATGTATTTCCAAACCCATTTTAAGATACATTAACCTTTTACAGAATTGATAAATTGGTTTAATGCACAGTAAAAAGACACTTTAGAGATGGCAAACCATGTGATTTAGGGCCACATGTACATATATTTGAAATTGCCATTTCCTAATTGTGATTCCATGAGAATCTCAATTAGGGAATCGCAATTCCAAATGTAAGAAACTCCACTAAGTTTCTTTTGCGATTCCCAGTGGGTCACAAATAGACCTGCATCATTAATATTAACGAGGTAGGTCACAATTTGTGACTCACCGGGAATCGCAAAAATCACAGGGATGGTGGCCTGCTGGTGTCAGCAGACCACCATATCTGTGATTACTTTTAATTAAAGCAATCTTTTTTTTAAACGCCGCCCGTTTTCCATAAAGTAAAACAGGCTGCATTTAAAAAGAAAACAAATGAAACGTTTCAGTTTCATTTTGAAGAGTAGGCAGTGGTCCGTGGGACTACTGCCTGCTCTTCAAAAACGTTTTTTTATGCATTCACAAAGGGGAAGAGGTCCCTTGGTGGCCCCTTCACCTTTGCAAATGGGTTATGAAATTGGTGGTAACTGCAATTGTTTTGCGACCGCATTCACGGTCACAAAACAATCATACATACCATTTAGATTCGGTGTTAGGAAGAGACACCCTGAGCACGCCCCTTCCTAATACCAAATCGCAAAACCCAAATTGCAATTCGGTAACAAGTTACCGAATTGCAGTTTGGCCTTTGTACATCCCAAAAAGCATTTTTCTAGTTGCAAATTGGCCGATTCTGCGGATCGACCCGTTTGCAACTAAAAAAATTGTTTTTACATGGGGCCCCTAGTGCAGTGCCGGGTTGCTGCTAAATAGCTTTGTAATCCCGCCTATGGTCCCTTACTCCAGTGACTTCGCAAAACATCCTTCAGATGTCTCCCATTCCTTAAATGACTCATTCCTGTTCAATGAGATCCAATTGTTATTAATGTAAAAGTTACAGGATGGTAACCCAACTAGTTTCAGACATTTAATAAAACGTGGGTTAGTTTTGTGAACTTTTGAAAGTTGTAAACTTCCATGATACATGCAGGACAAATCTTCTGACAATATCATCCTTTGACCTGTCTCTGTCAAGGTGTCCAACAAACAACATGTAAAGTTCTGCTTTTTAAGAGGTTTCCCCCAGGGACACATTTTTATCCTACAAACAGTAACACTTTTTTTGCAATCATATAAGTACTTTTTCTTCTGATTAAAAGAACTTGTATTTTCTGGCAAACATATATAACGGGGAGGAATGCACTTGTGAGAAGCACCAAGAAGTTTATTCAAGGATACGCTAAACTGCAGATCAGCTAACACGCAGCCCTGCAGTTGCCTGTTACCCTCTTCCAGCGAGTATGCTTTCCACATGACACTAAGGACCTCATTTATGAGACCCTAGCGGCACACTGACCACCAGAGCGTCATTTTTTTATGCTACGGTGGCGCAGTGTGCCAGCCCATATTTACAAGGCCATGCAAAGCCACCTTACATGGCTTTCCATGGTCTTGTAAATAAGGAGCCTTTTCACTGTGCATTCCTAGATTTACAAGTCTGGGAATGCCTCAGATTCCTACCCCACCTCAGGGGTGGTGTAAGAGTGACGCAACAGGGAGAAATATTTTTATTTCTCCCTGTTCTTCATCTTTATATGTGTGTTGCATTCTGCAGCACACATAGAAAGAGGAAACCACCTCTTGTGATTGTTTGTTTGCAGGAAGGTGTCCCTTCCTGCACAAAAACAATCATCCCCTCAATGCAGGCATGCCATGGTGCAAGTGTGCCTGCATTGGTGCTAGGCTGCAATTTGTGTGCCACTGCAGAGGGAGAGGACAGAAATGCACCATATCTTGTAGATACGCCACATTTCTGCCCTTTCCCAGTGGTGCAGGATGGGGCAGCAAGGCACTTGCTGTGCTGCCCTGCACCACGGGCCTTGCAAATGAAGCCCTAGGTATCTGAGTGTAACTGAATGATTAACAGCAGAAGCCTTAAGTTGATGCCCCAGTTATTCCTGTATACCAAATAAGGTTGTTTGTTGAAAGGTAAGTACCCACCTCAAATAAGAATCACAGTCCTTGACAGGTGAACCCTTAAGGTCACTAATTTAACCTCAACTCAACATCCTGTAGCTATGACACAGAATAGACAGGCTCAACTTAGACACAGTAAAACAGTAATATTGCAAAACAATAAAAATACCAAAAGGAATTAGAAACTTAAGGAAACAACAAGTAAATCTTAACCCCTTCGCTGCCAGGCCTTTTCCCCCTCCTGTGCCAGGCCTTTTTTTGCCTATTTGGGGCAGTTCGCGCTTAGGCCCTCATAACTTTTTGTCCACATAAACTACCCAAGCCAAATTTGCGTCCTTTTTTTCCAACATCCTAGGGATTCTAGAGGTACAAAGACTTTGTGGGTTCCCTTGAAGGAGGCCAAGAAATTGGCCAAAATACAGTGAAAATTTCGTTTTTTTCAAAAAAATTGGAAAAAGTGGCTGCAGAAGAAGGCTTGTGGATTTCCCCCTGAAAATGGCATCAACAAAGGGTTTGCAGTGCTAAACTCAGCAGCTTCCTAGCTTTCAGGAACAGGCAGACTTGAATCAGAAAACCCAATTTTTCAACACGATTTTGGCATTTTACTGGGGCATACCCCATTTTTGCAATTTTTTGTGCTTTCAGCCTCCTTCCAGTCAGTGACAGGAATGGGCATGAAACCAATGCTGGATCCCAGAAACCTAACCATTTCTGAAAAGTAGACGAAATTCTGAATTCAGCAAGGGGTCATTTGTGTAGATCCTACAAGGGTTTCCTACAGAAAATAACAGCTGAAAGAGAAAAATATTGAAATTGAGGTGAAAAAAACATCAATTTTTCTCTACGTTTTACTCTGTAACTTTTCCCTGCAATGTCAGATTATGGAAAGCAATATACTGTTACGTCTGCTGGACTCCTCTGGTTGCGGAGATATATAGGGCTTGTAGGTTCATCAAGAACCCGAGGAACCCAGAGCCAATAAATGAGCTGCACCCTGCAGTGCGTTTTCATTCTATACCGGGTATACAGCAATTCATTTGCTGAAATATAAAGAGTAAAAAATTGCTATCAAGAAAACCTTTGCATTTCCAAAAAGGGCACAAGATAAGGTGCTGAGGAGCAGTGGTTATTTGCACATCTCTGAATTCCGGGGTGACCATACAAGCATGTGAATTATAGGGAATTTCTCAAATAGATGTCTTTTTTACACACTCTCCTATATTTGGAAGGAAAAAATGTAGAGAAAGACAAGGGGCAATAGCACTTGTTTTGCTAATCTATGTTCCCCCAAGTCTCCCGATAAAAATGATACCTCACTTGTGTGGGTAGGCCTAGCGCCCGCGACAGGAAACGCCCCAAAGCGCAACGTGGACACATCCAAAATTTTGGGAGAAAACAGAGGTGTTTTTTGCGAAGTGCCTACCTGTAGATTTTGGCCTCTAGCTCAGCCGGCACCTAGGGAAACCTACCAAACCTGTGCATTTCTGAAAACTAGAGACCTAGGGGAATCCAAGGAGGGGTGACTTGCGGGGCTCGGACCAGGTTCTGTTACCCAGAATCCTTTGCAAACCTCAAAATTTGGCTAAAAAAACACATGTTCCTCACATTTCTGTGGCAGAAAGTTCTGGAATCTGAGAGGAGCTACAAATTTCCTTCCACCCAGCGTTCCCCCAAGTCTCTCGATAAAAATGATACCTCACTTGCGTGGGTAGGCCTAGCGCCCGCGACAGGAAACGCACCAAAGCGCAACGTGGACACATCCTAAATTTTGGAAAAAAACAGAGGTGTTTTTTGCGAAGTGCCTACCCGTAGATTTTGGCCTCTAGCTCAGCCGGCACCTAGGGAAACCTACCAAACCTGTGCATTTCTGAAAACTAGAGACCTAGGGGAATCCAAGGAGGGGTGACTTGCGGGGCTCGGACCAGGTTCTGTTACCCAGAATCCTTTGCAAACCTCAAAATTTGGCTAAAAAAACACATGTTCCTCACATTTCTGTGGCAGAAAGTTCTGGAATCTGAGAGGAGCTACAAATTTCCTTCCACCCAGCGTTCCCCCAAGTCTCCCGATAAAAATGATACCTCACTTGCGTGGGTAGGCCTAGCGCCGGCGACAGGAAACACCCCAAAGCGCAACGTGGACACATCCTAAATTTTGGAAAAAAACAGAGGTGTTTTTTGCGAAGTGCCTACCTGTAGATTTTGGCCTCTAGCTCAGCCGCCACCTAGGGAAACCTACCAAACCTGTGCATTTCTGAAAACTAGAGACCTAGGGGAATCCAAGGAGGGGTGACTTGCGGGGCTCGGACCAGGTTCTGTTACCCAGAATCCTTTGCAAACCTCAAAATTTGGCTAAAAAAACACATGTTCCTCACATTTCTGTGGCAGAAAGTTCTGGAATCTGAGAGGAGCTACAAATTTCCTTCCACCCAGCGTTCCCCCAAGTCTCCCGATAAAAATGATACCTCACTTGCGTGGGTAGGCCTAGCGCCGGCGACAGGAAACACCCCAAAGCGCAACGTGGACACATCCTAAATTTTGGGAGAAAACAGAGGTGTTTTTTGCGAAGTGCCTACCTGTAGATTTTGGCCTCTAGCTCAGCCTGCACCTAGGGAAACCTACCAAACCTGTGCATTTCTGAAAACTAGAGACCTAGGGGAATCCAAGGAGGGGTGACTTGCGGGGCTCGGACCAGGTTCTGTTACCCAGAATCCTTTGCAAACCTCAAAATTTGGCTAAAAAAACACATGTTCCTCACATTTCTGTGGCAGAAAGTTCTGGAATCTGAGAGGAGCTACAAATTTCCTTCCACCCAGCGTTCCCCCAAGTCTTCCGATAAAAATGATACCTCACTTGCGTGGGTAGGCCTAGCGCCGGCGACAGGAAACACCCCAAAGCGCAACGTGGACACATCCTAAATTTTGGAAAAAAACAGAGGTGTTTTTTGCGAAGTGCCTACCCGTAGATTTTGGCCTCTAGCTCAGCCGGCACCTAGGGAAACCTACCAAACCTGTGCATTTCTGAAAACTAGAGACCTAGGGGAATCCAAGGAGGGATGACTTGCGGGGCTCGGACCAGGTTCTGTTACCCAGAATCCTTTGCAAACCTCAAAATTTGGCTAAAAAAACACATGTTCCTCACATTTCTGTGGCAGAAAGTTCTGGAATCTGAGAGGAGCTACACATCTCCTTCCACCCAGCGTTCCCCCAAGTCTCCCGATAAAAATGATACCTCACTTGCGTGGGTAGGCCTAGCGCCGGCGACAGGAAACACCCCAAAGCGCAACGTGGACACATCCTAAATTTTGGAAAAAAACAGAGGTATTTTTTGCGAAGTGCCTACCTGTAGATTTTGCCCTCTAGCTCAGCGGCACCTAGGGAAACCTACCAAACCTGTGCATTTCTGAAAACTAGAGACCTAGGGGAATCCAAGGAGGGGTGACTTGTGGGGCTCGGACCAGGTTCTGTTACCCAGAATCCTTTGCAAACCTCAAAATTTGGCTAAAAAATACACATGTTCCTCACATTTCTGTGGCAGAAAGTTCTGGAATCTGAGAGGAGCTACAAATTTCCTTCCACCCAGCGTTCCCCCAAGTCTCTCGATAAAAATGATACCTCACTTGCGTGGGTAGGCCTAGCGCCGGCGACAGGAAACGCACCAAAGCGCAACGTGGACACATCCTAAATTTTGGAAAAAAACAGAGGTGTTTTTTGCGAAGTGCCTACCCGTAGATTTTGGCCTCTAGCTCAGCCGGCACCTAGGGAAACCTACCAAACCTGTGCATTTCTGAAAACTAGAGACCTAGGGGAATCCAAGGAGGGGTGACTTGCGGGGCTCGGACCAGGTTCTGTTACCCAGAATCCTTTGCAAACCTCAAAATTTGGCTAAAAAAACACATGTTAATCACATTTCTGTGGCAGAAAGTTCTGGAATCTGAGAGGAGCTACAAATTTCCTTCCACCCAGCGTTCCCCCAAGTCTCCCGATAAAAATGATACCTCACTTGCGTGGGTAGGCCTAGCGCCCGCGACAGGAAACGCACCAAAGCGCAACGTGGACACATCCTAAATTTTGGAAAAAAACAGAGGTGTTTTTTGCGAAGTGCCTACCCATAGATTTTGGCCTCTAGCTCAGACGGCACCTAGGGAAACCTACCAAACCTGTGCATTTCTGAAAACTAGAGACCTAGGGGAATCCAAGGAGGGGTGACTTGCGGGGCTCGGACCAGGTTCTGTTACCCAGAATCCTTTGCAAACCTCAAAATTTGGCTAAAAAAACACATGTTAATCACATTTCTGTGGCAGAAAGTTCTGGAATCTGAGAGGAGCTACAAATTTCCTTCCACCCAGCGTTCCCCCAAGTCTCCCGATAAAAATGATACCTCACTTGCGTGGGTAGGCCTAGCGCCGGCGACAGGAAACACCCCAAAGCGCAACGTGGACACATCCTAAATTTTGGAAAAAAACAGAGGTGTTTTTTGCGAAGTGCCTACCTGTAGATTTTGGCCTCTAGCTCAGCCGCCACCTAGGGAAACCTACCAAACCTGTGCATTTCTGAAAACTAGAGACCTAGGGGAATCCAAGGAGGGGTGACTTGCGGGGCTCGGACCAGGTTCTGTTACCCAGAATCCTTTGCAAACCTCAAAATTTGGCTAAAAAAACACATGTTCCTCACATTTCTGTGGCAGTAAGTTCTGGAATCTGAGAGGAGCTACAAATTTCCTTCCACCCAGCGTTCCCCCAAGTCTCCCGATAAAAATGATACCTCACTTGCGTGGGTAGGCCTAGCGCCGGCGACAGGAAACACCCCAAAGCGCAACGTGGACACATCCTAAATTTTGGGAGAAAACAGAGGTGTTTTTTGCGAAGTGCCTACCTGTAGATTTTGGCCTCTAGCTCAGCCTGCACCTAGGGAAACCTACCAAACCTGTGCATTTGTGAAAACTAGAGACCTAGGGGAATCCAAGGAGGGGTGACTTGCGGGGCTCGGACCAGGTTCTGTTACCCAGAATCCTTTGTAAACCTCAAAATTTGGCTAAAAAAACACATGTTCCTCACATTTCTGTGGCAGAAAGTTCTGGAATCTGAGAGGAGCTACAAATTTCCTTCCACCCAGCGTTCCCCCAAGTCTCCCGATAAAAATGATACCTCACTTGCGTGGGTAGGCCTAGCGCCGGCGACAGGAAACACCCCAATGCGCAACGTGGACACATCCTAAATTTTGGAAAAAAACAGAGGTGTTTTTTGCGAAGTGCCTACCCGTAGATTTTGGCCTCTAGCTCAGCCGGCACCTAGGGAAACCTACCAAACCTGTGCATTTCTGAAAACTAGAGACCTAGGGGAATCCAAGGAGGGGTGACTTGCGGGGCTCGGACCAGGTTCTGTTACCCAGAATCCTTTGCAAACCTCAAAATTTGGCTAAAAAAACACATGTTCCTCACATTTCTGTGGCAGAAAGTTCTGGAATCTGAGAGGAGCTACACATCTCCTTCCACCCAGCATTCCCCCAAGTCTCCCGATAAAAATGATACCTCACTTGCGTGGGTAGGCCTAGCGCCGGCGACAGGAAAGACCCCAAAGCGCAACGTGGACACATCCTAAATTTTGGAAAAAAACAGAGGTGTTTTTTGCGAAGTGCCTACCTGTAGATTTTGGCCTCTAGCTCAGCCGCCACCTAGGGAAACCTACCAAACCTGTGCATTTCTGAAAACTAGAGACCTAGGGGAATCCAAGGAGGGGTGACTTGCGGGGCTCGGATCAGGTTCTGTTACCCAGAATCCTTTGCAAACCTCAAAATTTGGCTAAAAAAACACATGTCCCTCACATTTCTGTGGCAGAAAGTTCTGGAATCTGAGAGGAGCTACAAATTTCCTTCCACCCAGCGTTCCCCCAAGTCTCCCGATAAAAATGATACCTCACTTGCGTGGGTAGGCCTAGCGCCGGCGACAGGAAACACCCCAAAGCGCAACGTGGACACATCCTAAATTTTGGAAAAAAACAGAGGTGTTTTTTGCGAAGTGCCTACCCGTAGATTTTGGCCTCTAGCTCAGCCGGCACCTAGGGAAACCTACCAAACCTGTGCATTTCTGAAAACTAGAGACCTAGGGGAATCCAAAGAGGGGTGACTTGCGGGGCTCGGACCAGGTTCTGTTACCCAGAATCCTTTGCAAACCTCAAAATTTGGCTAAAAAAACACATGTTCCTCACATTTCTGTGGCAGAAAGTTCTGGAATCTGAGAGGAGCTACACATCTCCTTCCACCCAGCGTTCCCCCAAGTCTCCCGATAAAAATGATACCTCACTTGCGTGGGTAGGCCTAGCGCCGGCGACAGGAAAGACCCCAAAGCGCAACGTGGACACATCCTAAATTTTGGAAAAAAACAGAGGTGTTTTTTGCGAAGTGCCTACCTGTAGATTTTGGCCTCTAGCTCAGCCGCCACCTAGGGAAACCAACCAAACCTGTGCATTTCTGAAAACTAGAGACCTAGGGGAATCCAAGGAGGGGTGACTTGCGGGGCTCGGATCAGGTTCTGTTACCCAGAATCCTTTGCAAACCTCAAAATTTGGCTAAAAAAACACATGTCCCTCACATTTCTGTGGCAGAAAGTTCTGGAATCTGAGAGGAGCTACAAATTTCCTTCCACCCTGCGTTCCCCCATGTCTCCCGATAAAAATGATACCTCACTTGCGTGGGTAGGCCTATTGCCGGCGACATGAAACACCGCAAAGCGCAACGTGAACACATCCTAAATTTTGGGAGAAAACAGAGGTGTTTTTTGCGAAGTGCCTACCTGTAGATTTTGGCCTCTAGCTCAGCCGGCACCTAGGGAAACCTACCAAACCTGTGCATTTCTGAAAACTAGAGACCTAGGGGAATCCAAGGAGGGGTGACTTGCGGGGCTCGGACCAGGTTCTGTTACCCAGAATCCTTTGCAAACCTCAAAATTTGGCTAAAAAAACACATGTCCCTCACATTTCTGTGGCAGAAAGTTCTGGAATCTGAGAGGAGCTACAAATTGCCTTCCACCCAGCGTTCCCCTAAGTCTCCCGATAAAAATGATACCTCACTTGCGTGGGTAGGCCTAGCGCCGGCGACAGGAAACACCCCAAAGCGCAACGTGGACACATCCTAAATTTTGGAAAAAAACAGAGGTGTTTTTTGCGAAGTGCCTACCCGTAGATTTTGGCCTCTAGCTCAGCCGGCACCTAGGGAAACCTACCAAACCTGTGCATTTCTGAAAACTAGAGACCTAGGGGAATCCAAAGAGGGGTGACTTGCGGGGCTCGGACCAGGTTCTGTTACCCAGAATCCTTTGCAAACCTCAAAATTTGGCTAAAAAACACATGTTCCTCACATTTCTGTGGCAGAAAGTTCTGGAATCTGAGAGGAGCTACACATCTCCTTCCACCCAGCATTCCCCCAAGTCTCCCGATAAAAATGATACCTCACTTGCGTGGGTAGGCCTAGCGCCGGCGACAGGAAAGACCCCAAAGCGCAACGTGGACACATCCTAAATTTTGGAAAAAAACAGAGGTGTTTTTTGCGAAGTGCCTACCTGTAGATTTTGGCCTCTAGCTCAGCCGCCACCTAGGGAAACCTACCAAACCTGTGCATTTCTGAAAACTAGAGACCTAGGGGAATCCAAGGAGGGGTGACTTGCGGGGCTCGGATCAGGTTCTGTTACCCAGAATCCTTTGCAAACCTCAAAATTTGGCTAAAAAAACACATGTCCCTCACATTTCTGTGGCAGAAAGTTCTGGAATCTGAGAGGAGCTACAAATTTCCTTCCACCCTGCGTTCCCTCATGTCTCCCGATAAAAATGATACCTCACTTGCGTGGGTAGGCCTATTGCCGGCGACATGAAACACCGCAAAGCGCAACGTGAACACATCCTAAATTTTGGGAGAAAACAGAGGTGTTTTTTGCGAAGTGCCTACCTGTAGATTTTGGCCTCTAGCTCAGCCGGCACCTAGGGAAACCTACCAAACCTGTGCATTTCTGAAAACTAGAGACCTAGGGGAATCCAAGGAGGGGTGACTTGCGGGGCTCGGACCAGGTTCTGTTACCCAGAATCCTTTGCAAACCTCAAAATTTGGCTAAAAAAACACATGTTCCTCACATTTCTGTGGCAGAAAGTTCTGGAATCTGAGAGGAGCTACACATCTCCTTCCACCCAGCGTTCCCCCAAGTCTCCCGATAAAAATGATACCTCACTTGCGTGGGTAGGCCTAGCGCCGGCGACAGGAAACACCCCAAAGCGCAACGTGGACACATCCTAAATTTTGGAAAAAAACAGAGGTATTTTTTGCGAAGTGCCTACCTGTAGATTTTGCCCTCTAGCTCAGCGGCACCTAGGGAAACCTACCAAACCTGTGCATTTCTGAAAACTAGAGACCTAGGGGAATCCAAGGAGGGGTGACTTGTGGGGCTCGGACCAGGTTCTGTTACCCAGAATCCTTTGCAAACCTCAAAATTTGGCTAAAAAATACACATGTTCCTCACATTTCTGTGGCAGAAAGTTCTGGAATCTGAGAGGAGCTACAAATTTCCTTCCACCCAGCGTTCCCCCAAGTCTCTCGATAAAAATGATACCTCACTTGCGTGGGTAGGCCTAGCGCCGGCGACAGGAAACGCACCAAAGCGCAACGTGGACACATCCTAAATTTTGGAAAAAAACAGAGGTGTTTTTTGCGAAGTGCCTACCCGTAGATTTTGGCCTCTAGCTCAGCCGGCACCTAGGGAAACCTACCAAACCTGTGCATTTCTGAAAACTAGAGACCTAGGGGAATCCAAGGAGGGGTGACTTGCGGGGCTCGGACCAGGTTCTGTTACCCAGAATCCTTTGCAAACCTCAAAATTTGGCTAAAAAAACACATGTTAATCACATTTCTGTGGCAGAAAGTTCTGGAATCTGAGAGGAGCTACAAATTTCCTTCCACCCAGCGTTCCCCCAAGTCTCCCGATAAAAATGATACCTCACTTGCGTGGGTAGGCCTAGCGCCCGCGACAGGAAACGCACCAAAGCGCAACGTGGACACATCCTAAATTTTGGAAAAAAACAGAGGTGTTTTTTGCGAAGTGCCTACCCATAGATTTTGGCCTCTAGCTCAGACGGCACCTAGGGAAACCTACCAAACCTGTGCATTTCTGAAAACTAGAGACCTAGGGGAATCCAAGGAGGGGTGACTTGCGGGGCTCGGACCAGGTTCTGTTACCCAGAATCCTTTGCAAACCTCAAAATTTGGCTAAAAAAACACATGTTAATCACATTTCTGTGGCAGAAAGTTCTGGAATCTGAGAGGAGCTACAAATTTCCTTCCACCCAGCGTTCCCCCAAGTCTCCCGATAAAAATGATACCTCACTTGCGTGGGTAGGCCTAGCGCCGGCGACAGGAAACACCCCAAAGCGCAACGTGGACACATCCTAAATTTTGGAAAAAAACAGAGGTGTTTTTTGCGAAGTGCCTACCTGTAGATTTTGGCCTCTAGCTCAGCCGCCACCTAGGGAAACCTACCAAACCTGTGCATTTCTGAAAACTAGAGACCTAGGGGAATCCAAGGAGGGGTGACTTGCGGGGCTCGGACCAGGTTCTGTTACCCAGAATCCTTTGCAAACCTCAAAATTTGGCTAAAAAAACACATGTTCCTCACATTTCTGTGGCAGTAAGTTCTGGAATCTGAGAGGAGCTACAAATTTCCTTCCACCCAGCGTTCCCCCAAGTCTCCCGATAAAAATGATACCTCACTTGCGTGGGTAGGCCTAGCGCCGGCGACAGGAAACACCCCAAAGCGCAACGTGGACACATCCTAAATTTTGGGAGAAAACAGAGGTGTTTTTTGCGAAGTGCCTACCTGTAGATTTTGGCCTCTAGCTCAGCCTGCACCTAGGGAAACCTACCAAACCTGTGCATTTGTGAAAACTAGAGACCTAGGGGAATCCAAGGAGGGGTGACTTGCGGGGCTCGGACCAGGTTCTGTTACCCAGAATCCTTTGTAAACCTCAAAATTTGGCTAAAAAAACACATGTTCCTCACATTTCTGTGGCAGAAAGTTCTGGAATCTGAGAGGAGCTACAAATTTCCTTCCACCCAGCGTTCCCCCAAGTCTCCCGATAAAAATGATACCTCACTTGCGTGGGTAGGCCTAGCGCCGGCGACAGGAAACACCCCAATGCGCAACGTGGACACATCCTAAATTTTGGAAAAAAACAGAGGTGTTTTTTGCGAAGTGCCTACCCGTAGATTTTGGCCTCTAGCTCAGCCGGCACCTAGGGAAACCTACCAAACCTGTGCATTTCTGAAAACTAGAGACCTAGGGGAATCCAAGGAGGGGTGACTTGCGGGGCTCGGACCAGGTTCTGTTACCCAGAATCCTTTGCAAACCTCAAAATTTGGCTAAAAAAACACATGTTCCTCACATTTCTGTGGCAGAAAGTTCTGGAATCTGAGAGGAGCTACACATCTCCTTCCACCCAGCATTCCCCCAAGTCTCCCGATAAAAATGATACCTCACTTGCGTGGGTAGGCCTAGCGCCGGCGACAGGAAAGACCCCAAAGCGCAACGTGGACACATCCTAAATTTTGGAAAAAAACAGAGGTGTTTTTTGCGAAGTGCCTACCTGTAGATTTTGGCCTCTAGCTCAGCCGCCACCTAGGGAAACCTACCAAACCTGTGCATTTCTGAAAACTAGAGACCTAGGGGAATCCAAGGAGGGGTGACTTGCGGGGCTCGGATCAGGTTCTGTTACCCAGAATCCTTTGCAAACCTCAAAATTTGGCTAAAAAAACACATGTCCCTCACATTTCTGTGGCAGAAAGTTCTGGAATCTGAGAGGAGCTACAAATTTCCTTCCACCCAGCGTTCCCCCAAGTCTCCCGATAAAAATGATACCTCACTTGCGTGGGTAGGCCTAGCGCCGGCGACAGGAAACACCCCAAAGCGCAACGTGGACACATCCTAAATTTTGGAAAAAAACAGAGGTGTTTTTTGCGAAGTGCCTACCCGTAGATTTTGGCCTCTAGCTCAGCCGGCACCTAGGGAAACCTACCAAACCTGTGCATTTCTGAAAACTAGAGACCTAGGGGAATCCAAAGAGGGGTGACTTGCGGGGCTCGGACCAGGTTCTGTTACCCAGAATCCTTTGCAAACCTCAAAATTTGGCTAAAAAAACACATGTTCCTCACATTTCTGTGGCAGAAAGTTCTGGAATCTGAGAGGAGCTACACATCTCCTTCCACCCAGCGTTCCCCCAAGTCTCCCGATAAAAATGATACCTCACTTGCGTGGGTAGGCCTAGCGCCGGCGACAGGAAAGACCCCAAAGCGCAACGTGGACACATCCTAAATTTTGGAAAAAAACAGAGGTGTTTTTTGCGAAGTGCCTACCTGTAGATTTTGGCCTCTAGCTCAGCCGCCACCTAGGGAAACCTACCAAACCTGTGCATTTCTGAAAACTAGAGACCTAGGGGAATCCAAGGAGGGGTGACTTGCGGGGCTCGGATCAGGTTCTGTTACCCAGAATCCTTTGCAAACCTCAAAATTTGGCTAAAAAAACACATGTCCCTCACATTTCTGTGGCAGAAAGTTCTGGAATCTGAGAGGAGCTACAAATTTCCTTCCACCCTGCGTTCCCCCATGTCTCCCGATAAAAATGATACCTCACTTGCGTGGGTAGGCCTATTGCCGGCGACATGAAACACCGCAAAGCGCAACGTGAACACATCCTAAATTTTGGGAGAAAACAGAGGTGTTTTTTGCGAAGTGCCTACCTGTAGATTTTGGCCTCTAGCTCAGCCGGCACCTAGGGAAACCTACCAAACCTGTGCATTTCTGAAAACTAGAGACCTAGGGGAATCCAAGGAGGGGTGACTTGCGGGGCTCGGACCAGGTTCTGTTACCCAGAATCCTCTGCAAACCTCAAAATATGGCTAAAAAAACACATGTCCCTCACATTTCTGTGGCAGAAAGTTCTGGAATCTGAGAGGAGCTACAAATTGCCTTCCACCCAGCGTTCCCCCAAGTCTCCCGATAAAAATGATACCTCACTTGCGTGGGTAGGCCTAGCGCCGGCGACAGGAAACACCCCAAAGCGCAACGTGGACACATCCTAAATTTTGGAAAAAAACAGAGGTGTTTTTTGCGAAGTGCCTACCCGTAGATTTTGGCCTCTAGCTCAGCCGGCACCTAGGGAAACCTACCAAACCTGTGCATTTCTGAAAACTAGAGACCTAGGGGAATCCAAAGAGGGGTGACTTGCGGGGCTCGGACCAGGTTCTGTTACCCAGAATCCTTTGCAAACCTCAAAATTTGGCTAAAAAACACATGTTCCTCACATTTCTGTGGCAGAAAGTTCTGGAATCTGAGAGGAGCTACACATCTCCTTCCACCCAGCATTCCCCCAAGTCTCCCGATAAAAATGATACCTCACTTGCGTGGGTAGGCCTAGCGCCGGCGACAGGAAAGACCCCAAAGCGCAACGTGGACACATCCTAAATTTTGGAAAAAAACAGAGGTGTTTTTTGCGAAGTGCCTACCTGTAGATTTTGGCCTCTAGCTCAGCCGCCACCTAGGGAAACCTACCAAACCTGTGCATTTCTGAAAACTAGAGACCTAGGGGAATCCAAGGAGGGGTGACTTGCGGGGCTCGGATCAGGTTCTGTTACCCAGAATCCTTTGCAAACCTCAAAATTTGGCTAAAAAAACACATGTCCCTCACATTTCTGTGGCAGAAAGTTCTGGAATCTGAGAGGAGCTACAAATTTCCTTCCACCCTGCGTTCCCTCATGTCTCCCGATAAAAATGATACCTCACTTGCGTGGGTAGGCCTATTGCCGGCGACATGAAACACCGCAAAGCGCAACGTGAACACATCCTAAATTTTGGGAGAAAACAGAGGTGTTTTTTGCGAAGTGCCTACCTGTAGATTTTGGCCTCTAGCTCAGCCGGCACCTAGGGAAACCTACCAAACCTGTGCATTTCTGAAAACTAGAGACCTAGGGGAATCCAAGGAGGGGTGACTTGCGGGGCTCGGACCAGGTTCTGTTACCCAGAATCCTTTGCAAACCTCAAAATTTGGCTAAAAAAAAACATGTCCCTCACATTTCTGTGGCAGAAAGTTCTGGAATCTGAGAGGAGCTACAAATTTCCTTCCACCCAGCGTTCCCCCAAGTCTCCCGATAAAAATGATACCTCACTTGCGTGGGTAGGCCTAGCGCCGGCGACAGGAAACACTCCAAAGCGCAACGTGGACACATCCTAAATTTTGGAAAAAAACAGAGGTGTTTTTTGCGAAGTGCCTACCTGTAGATTTTGGCCTCTAGCTCAGCCGGCACCTAGGGAAACCTACCAAACCTGTGCATTTCTGAAAACTAGAGACCTAGGGGAATCCAAGGAGGGGTGACTTGCGGGGCTCGGACCAGGTTCTGTTACCCAGAATCCTTTGCAAACCTCAAAATTTGGCTAAAAAAACACATGTTCCTCACATTTCTGTGGCAGAAAGTTCTGGAATCTGAGAGGAGCTACAAATTTCCTTCCACCCAGCGTTCCCCCAAGTCTCCCGATAAAAATGATACCTCACTTGCGTGGGTAGGCCTAGCGCCGGCGACAGGAAACACCCCAAAGCGCAACGTGGACACATCCTAAATTTTGGGAGAAAACAGAGGTGTTTTTTGCGAAGTGCCTACCTGTAGATTTTGGCCTCTAGCTCAGCCTGCACCTAGGGAAACCTACCAAACCTTTGCATTTCTGAAAACTAGAGACCTAGGGGAATCCAAGGAGGGGTGACTTGCGGGGCTCGGACCAGGTTCTGTTACCCAGAATCCTTTGCAAACCTCAAAATTTGGCTAAAAAAACACATGTTCCTCACATTTCTGTGGCAGAAAGTTCTGGAATCTGAGAGGAGCTACAAATTTCCTTCCACCCAGCGTTCCCCCAAGTCTCCCGATAAAAATGATACCTCACTTGCGTGGGTAGGCCTAGCGCCGGCGACAGGAAACACCCCAAAGCGCAACGTGGACACATCCTAAATTTTGGAAAAAAACAGAGGTGTTTTTTGCGAAGTGCCTACCCGTAGATTTTGGCCTCTAGCTCAGCCGGCACCTAGGGAAACCTACCAAACCTGTGCATTTCTGAAAACTAGAGACCTAGGGGAATCCAAGGAGGGGTGACTTGTGGGGCTCGGACCAGGTTCTGTTACCCAGAATCCTTTGCAAACCTCAAAATTTGGCTAAAAAAACACATGTTCCTCACATTTCTGTGGCAGAAAGTTCTGGAATCTGAGAGGAGCTACACATCTCCTTCACCCAGCGTTCCCCCAAGTCTCCCGATAAAAATGATACCTCACTTGCGTGGGTAGGCCTAGCGCCGGCGACAGGAAAGACCCCAAAGTGCAACGTGGACACATCCTAAATTTTGGAAAAAAACAGAGGTGTTTTTTGCGAAGTGCCTACCTGTAGATTTTGGCCTCTAGCTCAGCCGCCACCTAGGGAAACCTACCAAACCTGTGCATTTCTGAAAACTAGAGACCTAGGGGAATCCAAGGAGGGGTGACTTGCGGGGCTCGGATCAGGTTCTGTTACCCAGAATCCTTTGCAAACCTCAAAATTTGGCTAAAAAAACACATGTCCCTCACATTTCTGTGGCAGAAAGTTCTGGAATCTGAGAGGAGCTACAAATTTCCTTCCACCCAGCGTTCCCCCAAGTCTCCCGATAAAAATGATACCTCACTTGCGTGGGTAGGCCTAGCGCCGGCGACAGGAAACACCCCAAAGCGCAACGTGGACACATCCTAAATTTTGGAAAAAAACAGAGGTGTTTTTTGCGAAGTGCCTACCTGTAGATTTTGGCCTCTAGCTCAGCCGGCACCTAGGGAAACCTACCAAACCTGTGCATTTCTGAAAACTAGAGACCTAGGGGAATCCAAGGAGGGGTGACTTGCGGGGCTCGGACCAGGTTCTGTTACCCAGAATCCTTTGCAAACCTCAAAATTTGGCTAAAAAAACACATGTTCCTCACATTTCTGTGGCAGAAAGTTCTGGAATCTGAGAGGAGCTACAAATTTCCTTCCACCCAGCGTTCCCCCAAGTCTCCCGATAAAAATGATACCTCACTTGCGTGGGTAGGCCTAGCGCCGGCGACAGGAAACACCCCAAAGCGCAACGTGGACACATCCTAAATTTTGGGAGAAAACAGAGGTGTTTTTTGCGAAGTGCCTACCTGTAGATTTTGGCCTCTAGCTCAGCCTGCACCTAGGGAAACCTACCAAACCTGTGCATTTCTGAAAACTAGAGACCTAGGGGAATCCAAGGAGGGGTGACTTGCGGGGCTCGGACCAGGTTCTGTTACCCAGAATCCTTTGCAAACCTCAAAATTTGGCTAAAAAAACACATGTTCCTCACATTTCTGTGGCAGAAAGTTCTGGAATCTGAGAGGAGCTACAAATTTCCTTCCACTCAGCGTTCCCCCAAGTCTCCCGATAAAAATGATACCTCACTTGCGTGGGTAGGCCTAGCGCCGGCGACAGGAAACACCCCAAAGCGCAACGTGGACACATCCTAAATTTTGGAAAAAAACAGAGGTGTTTTTTGCGAAGTGCCTACCCGTAGATTTTGGCCTCTAGCTCAGCCGGCACCTAGGGAAACCTACCAAACCTGTGCATTTCTGAAAACTAGAGACCTAGGGGAATCCAAGGAGGGGTGACTTGCGGGGCTCGGACCAGGTTCTGTTACCCAGAATCCTTTGCAAACCTCAAAATTTGGCTAAAAAAACACATGTTCCTCACATTTCTGTGGCAGAAAGTTCTGGAATCTGAGAGGAGCTACACATCTCCTTCCACCCAGCGTTCCCCCAAGTCTCCCGATAAAAATGATACCTCACTTGTGTGGGTAGGCCTAGCGCCGGCGACAGGAAAGACCCCAAAGTGCAACGTGGACACATCCTAAATTTTGGAAAAAAACAGAGGTGTTTTTTGCGAAGTGCCTACCTGTAGATTTTGGCCTCCAGCTCAGCCGGCACCTAGGGAAACCTACCAAACCTGTGCATTTCTGAAAACTAGAGACCTAGGGGAATCCAAGGAGGGGTGACTTGCGGGGCTCGGATCAGGTTCTGTTACACAGAATCCTTTGCAAACCTCAAAATTTGGCTAAAAAAACACATGTCCCTCACATTTCTGTGGCAGAAAGTTCTGGAATCTGAGAGGAGCTACAAATTTCCTTCCACCCAGCGTTCCCCCAAGTCTCCCGATAAAAATGATACCTCACTTGCGTGGGTAGGCCTAGCGCCGGCGACAGGAAACACCCCAAAGCGCAACGTGGACACATCCTAAATTTTGGAAAAAAACAGAGGTGTTTTTTGCAAAGTGCCTACCCGTAGATTTTGGCCTCTAGCTCAGCCGGCACCTAGGGAAACCTACCAAACCTGTGCATTTCTGAAAACTAGAGACCTAGGGGAATCCAAGGAGGGGTGACTTGCGGGGCTCGGACCAGGTTCTGTTACCCAGAATCCTTTGCAAACCTCAAAATTTGGCTAAAAAAACACATGTTCCTCACATTTCTGTGGCAGAAAGTTCTGGAATCTGAGAGGAGCTACACATCTCCTTCCACCCAGCGTTCCCCCAAGTCTCCCGATAAAAATGATACCTCACTTGCGTGGGTAGGCCTAGCGCCGGCGACAGGAAAGACCCCAAAGTGCAACGTGGACACATCCTAAATTTTGGAAAAAAACAGAGGTGTTTTTTGCGAAGTGCCTACCTGTAGATTTTGGCCTCTAGCTCAGCCGCCACCTAGGGAAACCTACCAAACCTGTGCATTTCTGAAAACTAGAGACCTAGGGGAATCCAAGGAGGGGTGACTTGCGGGGCTCGGACCAGGTTCTGTTACCCAGAATCCTTTGCAAACCTCAAAATTTGGCTAAAAAAACACATGTTCCTCACATTTCTGTGGCAGAAAGTTCTGGAATCTGAGAGGAGCTACAAATTTCCTTCCACCCAGCGTTCCCCCAAGTCTCCCGATAAAAATGATACCTCACTTGCGTGGGTAGGCCTAGCGCCGGCGACAGGAAACACCCCAAAGCGCAACGTGGACACATCCTAAATTTTGGAAAAAAACAGAGGAGTTTTTTGCGAAGTGCCTACCTGTAGATTTTGGCCTCTAGCTCAGCGGCACCTAGGGAAACCTACCAAACCTGTGCATTTCTGAAAACTAGAGACCTAGGGGAATCCAAGGAGGGGTGACTTGCGGGGCTCGGACCAGGTTCTGTTACCCAGAATCCTTTGCAAACCTCAAAATTTGGCTAAAAAAACACATGTCCCTCACATTTCTGTGGCAGAAAGTTCTGGAATCTGAGAGGAGCTACAAATTTCCTTCCACCCAGCGTTCCCCCAAGTCTCCCGATAAAAATGATACCTCACTTGCGTGGGTAGGCCTAGCGCCGGCGACAGTAAACACCCCAAAGCGCAACGTGGACACATCCTAAATTTTGGAAAAAAACAGAGGTGTTTTTTGCGAAGTGCCTACCTGTAGATTTTGGCCTCTAGCTCAGCCGGCACCTAGGGAAACCTACCAAACCTGTGCATTTCTGAAAACTAGAGACCTAGGGGAATCCAAGGAGGGGTGACTTGCGGGGCTCCGACCAGGTTCTGTTACCCAGAATCCTTTGCAAACCTCAAAATTTGGCTAAAAAAACACATGTTCCTCACATTTCTGTGGCAGAAAGTTCTGGAATCTGAGAGGAGCTACAAATTTCCTTCCACCCAGCGTTCCCCCAAGTCTCCCAATAAAAATGATACCTCACTTGCGTGGGTAGGCCTATTGCCGGCGACATGAAACACCGCAAAGCGCAACGTGGACACATCCTAAATTTTGGGAGAAAACAGAGGAGTTTTTTGCGAAGTGCCTACCTGTAGATTTTGGCCTCTAGCTCAGCGGCACCTAGGGAAACCTACCAAACCTGTGCATTTCTGAAAACTAGAGACCTAGGGGAATCCAAGGAGGGGTGACTTGCGGGGCTCGGACCAGGTTCTGTTACCCAGAATCCTTTGCAAACCTCAAAATTTGGCTAAAAAAACACATGTCCCTCACATTTCTGTGGCAGAAAGTTCTGGAATCTGAGAGGAGCTACAAATTTCCTTCCACCCAGCGTTCCCCCAAGTCTCCCGATAAAAATGATACCTCACTTGCGTGGGTAGACCTAGCGCCGGCGACAGGAAACACCCCAAAGCGCAACGTGGACACATCCTAAATTTTGGAAAAAAACAGAGGTGTTTTTTGCGAAGTGCCTACCTGTAGATTTTGGCCTCTAGCTCAGCCGGCACCTAGGGAAACCTACCAAACCTGTGCATTTCTGAAAACTAGAGACCTAGGGGAATCCAAGGAGGGGTGACTTGCGGGGCTCGGACCAGGTTCTGTTACCCAGAATTCTTTGCAAACCTCAAAATTTGGCTAAAAAAACACATGTTCCAAACATTTCTGTGGCAGAAAGTTCTGGAATCTGAGAGGAGCTACAAATTTCCTTCCACCCAGCGTTCCCCCAAGTCTCCCGATAAAAATGATACCTCACTTGCGTGGGTAGGCCTAGCGCCGGCGACAGGAAACACCCCAAAGCGCAACGTGGACACATCCTAAATTTTGGAAAAAAACAGAGGAGTTTTTTGCGAAGTGCCTACCTGTAGATTTTGGCCTCTAGCTCAGCGGCACCTAGGGAAACCTACCAAATCTGTGCATTTCTGAAAACTAGAGACCTAGGGGAATCCAAGGAGGGGTGACTTGCGGGGCTCGGACCAGGTTCTGTTACCCAGAATCCTTTGCAAACCTCAAAATTTGGCTAAAAAAACACATGTCCCTCACATTTCTGTGGCAGAAAGTTCTGGAATCTGAGAGGAGCTACAAATTTCCTTCCACCCAGCGTTCCCCCAAGTCTCCCGATAAAAATGATACCTCACTTGCGTGGGTAGGCCTAGCGCCGGCGACAGTAAACACCCCAAAGCGCAACGTGGACACATCCTAAATTTTGGAAAAAAACAGAGGTGTTTTTTGCGAAGTGCCTACCTGTAGATTTTGGCCTTTAGCTCAGCCGGCACCTAGGGAAACCTACCAAACCTGTGCATTTCTGAAAACTAGAGACCTAGGGGAATCCAAGGAGGGGTGACTTGCGGGGCTCCGACCAGGTTCTGTTACCCAGAATCCTTTGCAAACCTCAAAATTTGGCTAAAAAAACACATGTTCCTCACATTTCTGTGGCAGAAAGTTCTGGAATCTGAGAGGAGCTACAAATTTCCTTCCACCCAGCGTTCCCCCAAGTCTCCCAATAAAAATGATACCTCACTTGCGTGGGTAGGCCTATTGCCGGCGACATGAAACACCGCAAAGCGCAACGTGGACACATCCTAAATTTTGGGAGAAAACAGAGGAGTTTTTTGCGAAGTGCCTACCTGTAGATTTTGGCCTCTAGCTCAGCGGCACCTAGGGAAACCTACCAAACCTGTGCATTTCTGAAAACTAGAGACCTAGGGGAATCCAAGGAGGGGTGACTTGCGGGGCTCGGACCAGGTTCTGTTACCCAGAATCCTTTGCAAACCTCAAAATTTGGCTAAAAAAACACATGTCCCTCACATTTCTGTGGCAGAAAGTTCTGGAATCTGAGAGGAGCTACAAATTTCCTTCCACCCAGCGTTCCCCCAAGTCTCCCGATAAAAATGATACCTCACTTGCGTGGGTAGACCTAGCGCCGGCGACAGGAAACACCCCAAAGCGCAACGTGGACACATCCTAAATTTTGGAAAAAAACAGAGGTGTTTTTTGCGAAGTGCCTACCTGTAGATTTTGGCCTCTAGCTCAGCCGGCACCTAGGGAAACCTACCAAACCTGTGCATTTCTGAAAACTAGAGACCTAGGGGAATCCAAGGAGGGGTGACTTGCGGGGCTCGGACCAGGTTCTGTTACCCAGAATTCTTTGCAAACCTCAAAATTTGGCTAAAAAAACACATGTTCCAAACATTTCTGTGGCAGAAAGTTCTGGAATCTGAGAGGAGCTACAAATTTCCTTCCACCCAGCGTTCCCCCAAGTCTCCCATTAAAAATGATACCTCACTTGCGTGGGTAGGCCTATTGCCGGCGACATGAAACACCGCAAAGCGCAACGTGGACACATCCTAAATTTTGGGAGAAAACAGAGGTGTTTTTTGCGAAGTGCCTACCTGTAGATTTTGGCCTCTAGCTCAGCCGGCACCTAGGGAAACCTACCAAACCTGTGCATTTCTGAAAACTAGAGACCTAGGGGAATCCAAGGAGGGGTGACTTGCGGGGCTCGGACCAGGTTCTGTTACCCAGAATCCTTTGCAAACCTCAAAATTTGGCTAAAAAAACACATGTTCCTCACATTTCTGTGGCAGAAAGTTCTGGAATCTGAGAGGAGCTACAAATTTCCTTCCACCCAGCATTCCCCCAAGTCTCCCGATAAAAATGATACCTCACTTGCGTGGGTAGGCCTAGCGCCGGCGACAGGAAACACCCCAAAGCGCAACGTGGACACATCCTAAATTTTGGAAAAAAACAGAGGTGTTTTTTGCGAAGTGCCTACACGTAGATTTTGGCCTCTAGCTCAGCCGGCACCTAGGGAAACCTACCAAACCTGTGCATTTCTGAAAACTAGAGACCTAGGGGAATCCAAGGAGGGGTGACTTGTGGGGCTCGGACCAGGTTCTGTTACCCAGAATCCTTTGCAAACTTCAAAATTTGGCTAAAAAAACACATGTTCCTCACATTTATGTGGCAGAAAGTTCTGGAATCTGAGAGGAGCTACAAATTTCCTTCCACCCAGCGTTCCCCCAAGACTCCCGATAAAAATGATACCTCACTTGCGTGGGTAGGCCTAGCGCCGGCGACAGGAAACACCCCAAAGCGCAACGTGGACTCATCCTAAATTTTGGAAAAAAACAGAGGTGTTTTTTGCGAAGTGCCTACCTGTAGATTTTGGCCTCTAGCTCAGCCGGCACCTATGGAAACCTACCAAACCTGTGCATTCCTGAAAACTAGAGACCTAGGGGAATCCAAGGAGGGGTGACTTGCGGGGCTCGGACCAGGTTCTGTTACCCAGAATCCTTTGCAAACCTCAAAATTTGGCTAAAAAAACACATGTCCCTCACATTTCTGTGGCAGAAAGTTCTGGAATCTGAGAGGAGCTACAAATTTCCTTCCACCCAGCGTTCCCCCAAGTCTCCCGATAAAAATGATACGTCACTTGCGTGGGTAGGCCTAGCGCCGGCGACAGGAAACACCCCAAAGCGCAACGTGGACACATCCTAAATTTTGGAAAAAAACAGAGGAGTTTTTTGCGAAGTGCCTACCTGTAGATTTTGGCCTCTAGCTCAGCGGCACCTAGGGAAACCTACCAAACCTGTGCATTTCTGAAAACTAGAGACCTAGGGGAATCCAAGGAGGGGTGACTTGCGGGGCTCGGACCAGGTTCTGTTACCCAGAATCCTTTGCAAACCTCAAAATTTGGCTAAAAAAACACATGTCCCTCACATTTCTGTGGCAGAAAGTTCTGGAATCTGAGAGGAGCTACAAATTTCCTTCCACCCAGCGTTCCCCCAAGTCTCCCGATAAAAATGATACCTCACTTGCGTGGGTAGGCCTAGCGCCGGCGACAGGAAACACCCCAAAGCGCAACGTGGACACATCCTAAATTTTGGGAGAAAACAGAGGTGTTTTTTGCGAAGTGCCTACCTGTAGATTTTGGCCTCTAGCTCAGCCTGCACCTAGGGAAACCTACCAAACCTGTGCATTTCTGAAAACTAGAGACCTAGGGGAATCCAAGGAGGGGTGACTTGCGGGGCACGGACCAGGTTCTGTTACCCAGAATCCTTTGCAAACCTCAAAATTTGGCTAAAAAAACACATGTTCCTCACATTTCTGTGGCAGAAAGTTCTGGAATCTGAGAGGAGCTACAAATTTCCTTCCACCCAGCGTTCCCCCAAGTCTCCCGATAAAAATGATACCTCACTTGCGTGGGTAGGCCTAGCGCCGGCGACAGGAAACACCCCAAAGCGCAACGTGGACACATCCTAAATTTTGGAAAAAAACAGAGGTGTTTTTTGCGAAGTGCCTACACGTAGATTTTGGCCTCTAGCTCAGCCGGCACCTAGGGAAACCTACCAAACCTGTGCATTTCTGAAAACTAGAGACCTAGGGGAATCCAAGGAGGGGTGACTTGTGGGGCTCGGACCAGGTTCTGTTACCCAGAATCCTTTGCAAACTTCAAAATTTGGCTAAAAAAACACATGTTCCTCTCATTTATGTGGCAGAAAGTTCTGGAATCTGAGAGGAGCTACAAATTTCCTTCCACCCAGCGTTCCCCCAAGACTCCCGATAAAAATGATACCTCACTTGCGTGGGTAGGCCTAGCGCCGGCGACAGGAAACACCCCAAAGCGCAACGTGGACACATCCTAAATTTTGGAAAAAAACAGAGGTGTTTTTTGCGAAGTGCCTACCTGTAGATTTTGGCCTCTAGCTCAGCCGGCACCTAGGGAAACCTACCAAACGTGTGCATTCCTGAAAACTAGAGACCTAGGGGAATCCAAGGAGGGGTGACTTGCGGGGCTCGGACCAGGTTCTGTTACCCAGAATCCTTTGCAAACCTCAAAATTTGGCTAAAAAAACACATGTTCCTCACATTTCTGTGGCAGAAAGTTCTGGAATCTGAGAGGAGCTACAAATTTCCTTCCACCCAGCGTTCCCCCAAGTCTCCCGATAAAAATGATACCTCACTTGCGTGGGTAGGCCTAGCGCCGGCGACAGGAAACACCCCAAAGCGCAACGTGGACACATCCTAAATTTTGGGAGAAAACAGAGGTGTTTTTTGCGATGTGCCTACCTGTAGATTTTGGCCTCTAGCTCAGCCTGCACCTAGGGAAACCTACCAAACCTGTGCATTTCTGAAAACTAGAGACCTAGGGGAATCCAAGGAGGGGTGACTTGCGGGGCTCGGACCAGGTTCTGTTACCCAGAATCCTTTGCAAACCTCAAAATTTGGCTAAAAAAACACATGTTCCTCACATTTCTGTGGCAGAAAGTTCTGGAATCTGAGAGGAGCTACAAATTTCCTTCCACCCAGCGTTCCCCCAAGTCTCCCGATAAAAATGATACCTCACTTGCGTGGGTAGGCCTAGCGCCGGCGACAGGAAACACCCCAAAGCGCAACGTGGACACATCCTAAATTTTGGAAAAAAACAGAGGTGTTTTTTGCGAAGTGCCTACCCGTAGATTTTGGCCTCTAGCTCAGCCGGCACCTAGGGAAACCTACCAAACCTGTGCATTTCTGAAAACTAGAGACCTAGGGGAATCCAAGGAGGGGTGACTTGCGGGGCTCGGACCAGGTTCTGTTACCCAGAATCCTTTGCAAACCTCAAAATTTGGCTAAAAAAACACATGTTCCTCACATTTCTGTGGCAGAAAGTTCTGGAATCTGAGAGGAGCTACACATCTCCATCCACCCAGCGTTCCCCCAAGTCTCCCGATAAAAATGATACCTCACTTGCGTGGGTAGGCCTAGCGCCGGCGACAGGAAAGACCCCAAAGTGCAACGTGGACACATCCTAAATTTTGGAAAAAAACAGAGGTGTTTTTTGCGAAGTGCCTACCTGTAGATTTTGGCCTCTAGCTCAGCCGCCACCTAGGGAAACCTACCAAACCTGTGCATTTCTGAAAACTAGAGACCTAGGGGAATCCAAGGAGGGGTGACTTGCGGGGCTCGGATCAGGTTCTGTTACCCAGAATCCTTTGCAAACCTCAAAATTTGGCTAAAAAAACACATGTCCCACACATTTCTGTGGCAGAAAGTTCTGGAATCTGAGAGGAGCTACAAATTTCCTTCCACCCAGCGTTCCCCCAAGTCTCCCGATAAAAATGATACCTCACTTGCGTGGGTAGGCCTAGCGCCGGCGACAGGAAACACCCCAAAGCGCAACGTGGACACATCCTAAATTTTGGAAAAAAACAGAGGAGTTTTTTGCGAAGTGCCTACCTGTAGATTTTGGCCTCTAGATCAGCGGCACCTAGGGAAACCTACCAAACCTGTGCATTTCTGAAAACTAGAGACCTAGGACAATCCAAGGAGGGGTGACTTGCGGGGCTCGGACCAGGTTCTGTTACCCAGAATCCTTTGCAAACCTCAAAATTTGGCTAAAAAAACACATGTTCCTCACATTTCTGTGGCAGAAAGTTCTGGAATCTGAGAGGAGCTTCAAATTTCCTTCCACCCAGCGTTCCCCCAAGTCTCCCAATAAAAATGATACCTCACTTGCGTGGGTAGGCCTATTGCCGGCGACATGAAACACCGCAAAGCGCAACGTGGACACATCCTAAATTTTGGGATAAAACAGAGGTGTTTTTTGCGAAGTGCCTACCTGTAGATTTTGGCCTCTAGCTCAGCCGGCACCTAGGGAAACCTACCAAACCTGTGCATTTCTGAAAACTAGAGACCTAGGGGAATCCAAGGAGGGGTGACTTGCGGGGCTCGGACCAGGTTCTGTTACCCAGAATCCTTTGCAAACCTCAAAATTTGGCTAAAAAAACACATGTTCCTCACATTTCTGTGGCAGAAAGTTCTGGAATCTGAGAGGAGCTAAAAATTTCCTTCCACCCAGCGTTCCCCCAAGCCTCCCGATAAAAATGATACCTCACTTGCGTGGGTAGGCCTAGCGCCGGCGACAGGAAACACCCCAAAGCGCAACGTGGACACATCCTAAATTTTGGGAGAAAACAGAGGTGTTTTTTGCGAAATGCCTACCTGTAGATTTTGGCCTCTAGCTCAGCCTGCACCTAGGGAAACCTACCAAACCTGTGCATTTCTGAAAACTAGAGACCTAGGGGAATCCAAGGAGGGGTGACTTGCGGGGCCCGGACCAGGTTCTGTTACCCAGAATCCTTTGCAAACCTCAAAATTTGGCTAAAAAAACACATGTTCCTCACATTTCTGTGGCAGAAAGTTCTGGAATCTGAGAGGAGCTACAAATTTCCTTCCACCCAGCGTTCCCCCAAGTCTCCCGATAAAAATGATACCTCACTTGCGTGGGTAGGCCTAGCGCCGGCGACAGGAAACACCCCAAAGCGCAACGTGGACACATCCTAAATTTTGGAAAAAAACAGAGGTGTTTTTTGCGAAGTGCCTACACGTAGATTTTGGCCTCTAGCTCAGCCGGCACCTAGGGAAACCTACCAAACCTGTGCATTTCTGAAAACTAGAGACCTAGGGGAATCCAAGGAGGGGTGACTTGCGGGGCTCGGATCAGGTTCTGTTACCCAGAATCCTTTGCAAACCTCAAAATTTGGTTAAAAAAACACATGTCCCTCACATTTCTGTGGCAGAAAGTTCTGGAATCTGAGAGGAGCTACAAATTTCCTTCCACCCAGCGTTCCCCCAAGTCTCCCGATAAAAATGATACCTCACTTGCGTGGGTAGGCCTAGCGCCGGCGACAGGAAACACCCCAAAGCGCAACGTGGACACATCCTAAATTTTGGAAAAAAACAGAGGAGTTTTTTGCGAAGTGCCTACCTGTAGATTTTGGCCTCTAGCTCAGCGGCACCTAGGGAAACCTACCAAACCTGTGCATTTCTGAAAACTAGAGACCTAGGACAATCCAAGGAGGGGTGACTTGCGGGGCTCGGACCAGGTTCTGTTACCCAGAATCCTTTGCAAACCTCAAAATTTGGCTAAAAAAACACATGTTCCTCACATTTCTGTGGCAGAAAGTTCTGGAATCTGAGAGGAGCTACAAATTTCCTTCCACCCAGCGTTCCCCCAAGTCTCCCAATAAAAATGATACCTCACTTGCGTGGGTAGGCCTATTGCCGGCGACATGAAACACCGCAAAGCGCAACGTGGACACATCCTAAATTTTGGGAGAAAACAGAGGTGTTTTTTGCGAAGTGCCTACCTGTAGATTTTGGCCTCTAGCTCAGCCGGCACCTAGGGAAACCTACCAAACCTGTGCATTTCTGAAAACTAGAGACCTAGGGGAATCCAAGGAGGGGTGACTTGCGGGGCTCGGACCAGGTTCTGTTACCCAGAATCCTTTGCAAACCTCAAAATTTGGCTAAAAAAACACATGTTCCTCACATTTCTGTGGCAGAAAGTTCTGGAATCTGAGAGGAGCTAAAAATTTCCTTCCACCCAGCGTTCCCCCAAGCCTCCCGATAAAAATGATACCTCACTTGCGTGGGTAGGCCTAGCGCCGGCGTCAGGAAACACCCCAAAGCGCAACGTGGACACATCCTAAATTTTGGGAGAAAACAGAGGTGTTTTTTGCGAAGTGCCTACCTGTAGATTTTGGCCTCTAGCTCAGCCTGCACCTAGGGAAACCTACCAAACCTGTGCATTTCTGAAAACTAGAGACCTAGGGGAATCCAAGGAGGGGTGACTTGCGGGGCACGGACCAGGTTCTGTTACCCAGAATCCTTTGCAAACCTCAAAATTTGGCTAAAAAAACACATGTTCCTCACATTTCTGTGGCAGAAAGTTCTGGAATCTGAGAGGAGCTACAAATTTCCTTCCACCCAGCGTTCCCCCAAGTCTCCCGATAAAAATGATACCTCACTTGCGTGGGTAGGCCTAGCGCCGGCGACAGGAAACACCCCAAAGCGCAACGTGGACACATCCTAAATTTTGGAAAAAAACAGAGGTGTTTTTTGCGAAGTGCCTACACGTAGATTTTGGCCTCTAGCTCAGCCGGCACCTAGGGAAACCTACCAAACCTGTGCATTGCTGAAAACTAGAGACCTAGTGGAATCCAAGGAGGGGTGACTTGCGGGGCTCGGACCAGGTTCTGTTACCCAGAATCCTTTGCAAACTTCAAAATTTGGCTAAAAAAACACATGTTCCTCACATTTATGTGGCAGAAAGTTCTGGAATCTGAGAGGAG
This sequence comes from Pleurodeles waltl, assembly GCF_031143425.1. Taxonomy (NCBI): domain Eukaryota; kingdom Metazoa; phylum Chordata; class Amphibia; order Caudata; family Salamandridae; genus Pleurodeles; species Pleurodeles waltl. The sequence goes on along the minus strand of NC_090444.1, from coordinate 1,656,686,323 downwards.
CTACAAATTTCCTTCCACCCAGCGTTCCCCCAAGACTCCCGATAAAAATGATACCTCACTTGCGTGGGTAGGCCTAGCGCCGGCGACAGGAAACACCCCAAAGCGCAACGTGGACACATCCTAAATTTTGGAAAAAAACAGAGGTGTTTTTTGCGAAGTGCCTACCTGTAGATTTTGGCCTCTAGCTCAGCCGGCACCTAGGGAAACCTACCAAACCTGTGCATTCCTGAAAACTAGAGACCTAGGGGAATCCAAGGAGGGGTGACTTGCGGGGCTCGGACCAGGTTCTGTTACCCAGAATCCTTTGCAAACCTCAAAATTTGGCTAAAAAAACACATGTTCCTCACATTTCTGTGGCAGAAAGTTCTGGAATCTGAGAGGAGCTACAAATTTCCTTCCACCCAGCGTTCCCCCAAGTCTCCTGATAAAAATGATACCTCACTTGCGTGGGTAGGCCTAGCGCCGGCGACATGAAACACCGCAAAGCGCAACGTGGACACATCCTAAATTTTGGGAGAAAACAGAGGTGTTTTTTGCGAAGTGCCTACCTGTAGATTTTGGCCTCTAGCTCAGCCGGCACCTAGGGAAACCTACCAAACCTGTGCATTTCTGAAAACTAGAGACCTAGGGGAATCCAAGGAGGGGTGACTTGCGGGGCTCGGACCAGGTTCTGTTACCCAGAATCCTTTGCAAACCTCAAAATTTGGCTAAAAAAACACATGTTCCTCACATTTCTGTGGCAGAAAGTTCTGGAATCTGAGAGGAGCTAAAAATTTCCTTCCACCCAGCGTTCCCCCAAGCCTCCCGATAAAAATGATACCTCACTTGCGTGGGTAGGCCTAGCGCCGGCGACAGGAAACACCCCAAAGCGCAACGTGGACACATCCTAAATTTTGGGAGAAAACAGAGGTGTTTTTTGCGAAGTGCCTACCTGTAGATTTTGGCCTCTAGCTCAGCCTGCACCTAGGGAAACCTACCAAACCTGTGCATTTCTGAAAACTAGAGACCTAGGGGAATCCAAGGAGGGGTGACTTGCGGGGCACGGACCAGGTTCTGTTACCCAGAATCCTTTGCAAACCTCAAAATTTGGCTAAAAAAACACATGTTCCTCACATTTCTGTGGCAGAAAGTTCTGGAATCTGAGAGGAGCTACAAATTTCCTTCCACCCAGCGTTCCCCCAAGTCTCCCGATAAAAATGATACCTCACTTGCGTGAGTAGGCCTAGCGCCGGCGACAGGAAACACCCCAAAGCGCAACATGGACACATCCTAAATTTTGGAAAAAAACAGAGGTGTTTTTTGCGAAGTGCCTACACGTAGATTTTGGCCTCTAGCTCAGCCGGCACCTAGGGAAACCTACCAAACCTGTGCATTTCTGAAAACTAGAGACCTAGTGGAATCCAAGGAGGGGTGACTTGCGGGGCTTGGACCAGGTTCTGTTACCCAGAATCCTTTGCAAACTTCAAAATTTGGCTAAAAAAACACATGTTCCTCACATTTATGTGGCAGAAAGTTCTGGAATCTGAGAGGAGCTACAAATTTCCTTCCACCCAGCGTTCCCCCAAGACTCCCGATAAAAATGATACCTCACTTGCGTGGGTAGGCCTAGCGCCGGCGACAGGAAACACCCCAAAGCGCAACGTGGACACATCCTAAATTTTGGAAAAAAACAGAGGTGTTTTTTGCGAAGTGCCTACCTGTAGATTTTGGCCTCTAGCTCAGCCGGCACCTAGGGAAACCTACCAAACCTGTGCATTCCTGAAAACTAGAGACCTAGGGGAATCCAAGGAGGGGTGACTTGCGGGGCTCGGACCAGGTTCTGTTACCCAGAATCCTTTGCAAACCTCAAAATTTGGCTAAAAAAACACATGTTCCTCACATTTCTGTGGCAGAAAGTTCTGGAATCTGAGAGGAGCTACAAATTTCCTTCCACCCAGCGTTCCCCCAAGTCTCCCGATAAAAATGATACCTCACTTGCATGGGTAGGCCTAGCGCCGGCGACATGAAACACCGCAAAGCGCAACGTGGACACATCCTAAATTTTGGGAGAAAACAGAGGTGTTTTTTGCGAAGTGCCTACCTGTAGATTTTGGCATCTAGCTCAGCCGGCACCTAGGGAAACCTACCAAACCTGTGCATTTCTGAAAACTAGAGACCTAGGGGAATCCAAGGAGGGGTGACTTGCGGGGCTCGGACCAGGTTCTGTTACCCAGAATCCTTTGCAAACCTCAAAATTTGGCTAAAAAAACACATGTTCCTCACATTTCTGTGGCAGAAAGTTCTGGAATCTGAGAGGAGCTAAAAATTTCCTTCCACCTAGCGTTCCCCCAAGTCTCCCGATAAAAATGATACCTCACTTGCGTGGGTAGGCCTAGCGCCGGCGACAGGAAACACCCCAAAGCGCAACGTGGACACATCCTAAATTTTGGGAGAAAACAGAGGTGTTTTTTGCGAAGTGCTTACCTGTAGATTTTGGCCTCTAGCTCAGCCTGCACCTAGGGAAACCTACCAAACCTGTGCATTTCTGAAAACTAGAGACCTAGGGGAATCCAAGGAGGGGTGACTTGCGGGGCTCGGACCAGGTTCTGTTACCCAGAATCCTTTGCAAACCTCAAAATTTGGCTAAAAAAACACATGTTCCTCACATTTCTGTGGCAGAAAGTTCTGGAATCTGAGAGGAGCTACAAATTTCCTTCCACCCAGCGTTCCCCCAAGTCTCCCGATAAAAATGATACCTCACTTGCGTGGGTAGGCCTAGCGCCGGCGACAGGAAACACCCCAAAGCGCAACGTGGACACATCCTAAATTTTGGAAAAAAACGGAGGTGTTTTTTGCGAAGTGCCTACCCGTAGATTTTGGCCTCTAGCTCAGCCGGCACCTAGGGAAACCTACCAAACCTGTGCATTTCTGAAAACTAGAGACCTAGGGGAATCCAAGGAGGGGTGAATTGCGGGGCTCGGACCAGGTTCTGTTACCCAGAATCCTTTGCAAACCTCATAATTTGGCTAAAAAAACACATGTTCCTCACATTTCTGTGGCAGAAAGTTCTGGAATCTGAGAGGAGCTACACATCTCCTTCCACCCAGCGTTCCCCCAAGTCTCCCGATAAAAATGATACCTCACTTGCGTGGGTAGGCCTAGCGCCGGCGACAGGAAAGAGCCCAAAGCGCAACGTGGACACATCCTAAATTTTGGAAAAAAACAGAGGTGTTTTTTGCGAAGTGCCTACCTGTAGATTTTGGCCTCTAGCTCAGCCGCCACCTAGGGAAACCTACCAAACCTGTGCATTTCTGAAAACTAGAGACCTAGGGGAATCCAAGGAGGGGTGACTTGCGGGGCTCGGATCAGGTTCTGTTACCCAGAATCCTTTGCAAACCTCAAAATTTGGCTAAAAAAACACATGTCCCTCACATTTCTGTGGCAGAAAGTTCTGGAATCTGAGAGGAGCTACAAATTTCCTTCCACCCAGCGTTCCCCCATGTCTCCCGATAAAAATGATACCTCACTTGCGTGGGTAGGCCTAGCGCCGGCGACAGGAAAGACCCCAAAGCGCAACGTGGACACATCCTAAATTTTGGAAAAAAACAGAGGTGTTTTTTGCGAAGTGCCTACCTGTAGATTTTGGCCTCTAGCTCAGCCGGCACCTAGGGAAACCTACCAAACCTGTGCATTTCTGAAAACTAGAGACCTAGGGGAATCCAAGGAGGGGTGACTTGCGGGGCTCGGACCAGGTTCTGTTACCCAGAATCCTTTGCAAACCTCAAAATTTGGCTAAAAAAACACATGTTCCTCACATTTCTGTGGCAGAAAGTTCTGGAATCTGAGAGGAGCTACACATCTCCTTCCACCCAGCGTTCCCCCAAGTCTCCCGATAAAAATGATACCTCACTTGCGTGGGTAGGCCTAGCGCCGGCGACAGGAAAGACCCCAAAGTGCAACGTGGACACATCCTAAATTTTGGAAAAAAACAGAGGTGTTTTTTGCGAAGTGCCTACCTGTAGATTTTGGCCTCTAGCTCAGCCGCCACCTAGGGAAACCTACCAAACCTGTGCATTTCTGAAAACTAGAGACCTAGGGGAATCCAAGGAGGGGTGACTTGCGGGGCTCGGATCAGGTTCTGTTACCCAGAATCCTTTGCAAACCTCAAAATTTGGCTAAAAAAACACATGTCCCTCACATTTCTGTGGCAGAAAGTTCTGGAATCTGAGAGGAGCTACAAATTTCCTTCCACCCAGCGTTCCCCCAAGTCTCCCGATAAAAATGATACCTCACTTGCGTGGGTAGGCCTAGCGCCGGCGACAGGAAACACCCCAAAGCGCAACATGGACACATCCTAAATTTTGGAAAAAAACAGAGGTGTTTTTTGCGAAGTGCCTACCTGTAGATTTTGGCCTCTAGCTCAGCCGGCACCTAGGGAAACCTACCAAACCTGTGCATTTCTGAAAACTAGAGACCTAGGGGAATCCAAGGAGGGGTGACTTGCGGGGCTCGGACCAGGTTCTGTTACCCAGAATCCTTTGCAAACCTCAAAATTTGGCTAAAAAAACACATGTTCCTCACATTTCTGTGGCAGAAAGTTCTGGAATCTGAGAGGAGCTACAAATTTCCTTCCACCCAGCGTTCCCCCAAGTCTCCCGACAAAAATGATACCTCACTTGCGTGGGGAGGCCTAGCGCCGGCGACAGGAAACACCCCAAAGCGCAACGTGGACACATCCTAAATTTTGGGAGAAAACAGAGGTGTTTTTTGCGAAGTGCCTACCTGTAGATTTTGGCCTCTAGCTCAGCCTGCACCTAGGGAAACCTACCAAACCTGTGCATTTCTGAAAACTAGAGACCTAGGGGAATCCAAGGAGGGGTGACTTGCGGGGCTCGGACCAGGTTCTGTTACCCAGAATCCTTTGCAAACCTCAAAATTTGGCTAAAAAAACACATGTTCCTCACATTTCTGTGGCAGAAAGTTCTGGAATCTGAGAGGAGCTACAAATTTCCTTCCACCCAGCGTTCCCCCAAGTCTCCCGATAAAAATGATACCTCACTTGCGTGGGTAGGCCTAGCGCCGGCGACAGGAAACACCCCAAAGCGCAACGTGGACACATCCTAAATTTTGGAAAAAAACAGAGGTGTTTTTTGCGAAGTGCCTACCCGTAGATTTTGGCCTCTAGCTCAGCCGGCACCTAGGGAAACCTACCAAACCTGTGCATTTCTGAAAACTAGAGACCTAGGGGAATCCAAGGAGGGGTGACTTGCGGGGCTCGGACCAGGTTCTGTTACCCAGAATCCTTTGCAAACCTCAAAATTTGGCTAAAAAAACACATGTTCCTCAAATTTCTGTGGCAGAAAGTTCTGGAATCTGAGAGGAGCTACACATCTCCTTCCACCCAGCGTTCCCCCAAGTCTCCCGATAAAAATGATACCTCACTTGCGTGGGTAGGCCTAGCGCCGGCGACAGGAAAGACCCCAAAGTGCAACGTGGACACATCCTAAATTTTGGAAAAAAACAGAGGTGTTTTTTGCGAAGTGCCTACCTGTAGATTTTGGCCTCCAGCTCAGCCGCCACCTAGGGAAACCTACCAAACCTGTGCATTTCTGAAAACTAGAGACCTAGGGGAATCCAAGGAGGGGTGACTTGCGGGGCTCGGATCAGGTTCTGTTACACAGAATCCTTTGCAAACCTCAAAATTTGGCTAAAAAAACACATGTCCCTCACATTTCTGTGGCAGAAAGTTCTGGAATCTGAGAGGAGCTACAAATTTCCTTCCACCCAGCGTTCCCCCAAGTCTCCCGATAAAAATGATACCTCACTTGCGTGGGTAGGCCTAGCGCCGGCGACAGGAAACACCCCAAAGCGCAACGTGGACACATCCTAAATTTTGGAAAAAAACAGAGGAGTTTTTTGCGAAGTGCCTACCTGTAGATTTTGGCCTCTAGCTCAGCGGCACCTAGGGAAACCTACCAAACCTGTGCATTTCTGAAAACTAGAGACCTAGGGGAATCCAAGGAGGGGTGACTTGCGGGGCTCGGACCAGGTTCTGTTACCCAGAATCCTTTGCAAACCTCAAAATTTGGCTAAAAAAACACATGTCCCTCACATTTCTGTGGCAGAAAGTTCTGGAATCTGAGAGGAGCTACAAATTTCCTTCCACCCAGCGTTCCCCCAAGTCTCCCGATAAAAATGATACCTCACTTGCGTGGGTAGGCCTAGCGCCGGCGACAGGAAACACCCCAAAGCGCAACGTGGACACATCCTAAATTTTGGAAAAAAACAGAGGTGTTTTTTGCGAAGTGCCTACCTGTAGATTTTGGCCTCTAGCTCAGCCGCCACCTAGGGAAACCTACCAAACCTGTGCATTTCTGAAAACTAGAGACCTAGGGGAATCCAAGGAGGGGTGACTTGCGGGGCTCGGATCAGGTTCTGTTACCCAGAATCCTTTGCAAACCTCAAAATTTGGATAAAAAAACACATGTTCCTCACATTTCTGTGGCAGAAAGTTCTGGAATCTGAGAGGAGCTACAAATTTCCTTCCACCCAGCGTTCCCCCAAGTCTCCCGATAAAAATTATACCTCACTTGCGTGGGTAGGCCTAGCGCCGGCGACAGGAAACACCCCAAAGCGCAACGTGGACACATCCTAAATTTTGGAAAAAAACAGAGGTGTTTTTTGCGAAGTGCCTACCTGTAGATTTTGGCCTCTAGCTCAGCCGGCACCTAGGGAAACCTACCAAACCTGTGCATTTCTGAAAACTAGAGACCTAGGGGAATCCAAGGAGGGGTGACTTGCGGGGCTCGGACCAGGTTCTGTTACCCAGAATCCTTTGCAAACCTCAAAATTTGGCTAAAAAAACACATGTTCCTCACATTTCTGTGGCAGAAAGTTCTGGAATCTGAGAGGAGCTACAAATTTCCTTCCACCCAGCGTTCCCCCAAGTCTCCCGATAAAAATGATACATCACTTGCGTGGTTAGGCCTAGCGCCGGCGACAGGAAACACCCCAAAGCGCAACGTGGACACATCCTAAATTTTGGGAGAAAACAGAGGTGTTTTTTGCGAAGTGCCTACCTGTAGATTTTGGCCTCTAGCTCAGCCTGCACCTAGGGAAACCTACCAAACCTGTGCATTTGTGAAAACTAGAGACCTAGGGGAATCCAAGGAGGGGTGACTTGCGGGGCTCGGACCAGGTTCTGTTACCCAGAATCCTTTGCAAACCTCAAAATTTGGCTAAAAAAACACATGTTCCTCACATTTCTGTGGCAGAAAGTTCTGGAATCTGAGAGGAGCTACAAATGTCCTTCCACCCAGCGTTCCCCCAAGTCTCCCGATAAAAATGATACCTCACTTGCGTGGGTAGGCCTAGCGCCGGCGACAGGAAACACCCCAAAGCGCAACGTGGACACATCCTAAATTTTGGAAAAAAACAAAGGTGTTTTTTGCGAAGTGCCTACCTGTAGATTTTGGCCTCTAGCTCAGCCGCCACCTAGGGAAACCTACCAAACCTGTGCATTTCTGAAAACTAGAGACCTAGGGGAATCCAAGGAGGGGTGACTTGCGGGGCTCGGATCAGGTTCTGTTACCCAGAATCCTTTGCAAACCTCAAAATTTGGATAAAAAAACACATGTTCCTCACATTTCTGTGGCAGAAAGTTCTGGAATCTGAGAGGAGCTACAAATTTCCTTCCACCCAGCGTTCCCCCAAGTCTCCCGATAAAAATTATACCTCACTTGCGTGCGTAGGCCTAGCGCCGGCGACAGGAAACACCCCAAAGCGCAACGTGGACACATCCTAAATTTTGGAAAAAAACAGAGGTGTTTTTTGCGAAGTGCCTACCTGTAGATTTTGGCCTCTAGCTCAGCCGGCACCTAGGGAAACCTACCAAACCTGTGCATTTCTGAAAACTAGAGACCTAGGGGAATCCAAGGAGGGGTGACTTGCGGGGCTCGGACCAGGTTCTGTTACCCAGAATCCTTTGCAAACCTCAAAATTTGGCTAAAAAAACACATGTTCCTCACATTTCTGTGGCAGAAAGTTCTGGAATCTGAGAGGAGCTACAAATTTCCTTCCACCCAGCGTTCCCCCAAGTCTCCCGATAAAAATGATACCTCACTTGCGTGGTTAGGCCTAGCGCCGGCGACAGGAAACACCCCAAAGCGCAACGTGGACACATCCTAAATTTTGGGAGAAAACAGAGGTGTTTTTTGCGAAGTGCCTACCTGTAGATTTTGGCCTCTAGCTCAGCCTGCACCTAGGGAAACCTACCAAACCTGTGCATTTGTGAAAACTAGAGACCTAGGGGAATCCAAGGAGGGGTGACTTGCGGGGCTCGGACCAGGTTCTGTTACCCAGAATCCTTTGCAAACCTCAAAATTTGGCTGAAAAAACACATGTTCCTCACATTTCTGTGGCAGAAAGTTCTGGAATCTGAGAGGAGCTACAAATTTCCTTCCACCCAGCATTCCCCCAAGTCTCCTGATAAAAATGATACCTCACTTGCGTGGGTAGGCCTAGCGCCGGCGACAGGAAACACCCCAAAGCGCAACGTGGACACATCCTAAATTTTGGAAAAAAACAGAGGTGTTTTTTGCAAAGTGCCTACCCGTAGATTTTGGCCTCTAGCTCAGCCGGCACCTAGGGAAACCTACCAAACCTGTGCATTTCTGAAAACTAGAGACCTAGGGGAATCCAAGGAGGGGTGACTTGCGGGGCTCGGACCAGGTTCTGTTACCCAGAATCCTTTGCAAACCTCAAAATTTGGCTAAAAAAACACATGTCCCTCACATTTCTGTGGCAGAAAGTTCTGGAATCTGAGAGGAGCTACAAATTTCCTTCCACCCAGCGTTCCCCCAAGTCTCCCGATAAAAATGATACCTCACTTGCGTGGGTAGGCCTAGCGCCGGCGAAAGGAAAGACCCCAAAGTGCAACGTGGACACATCCTAAATTTTGGAAAAAAACAGAGGTGTTTTTTGCGAAGTGCCTACCTGTAGATTTTGGCCTCTAGCTCAGCCGCCACCTAGGGAAACCTACCAAACCTGTGCATTTCTGAAAACTAGAGACCTAGGGGAATCCAAGGAGGGGTGACTTGCGGGGCTCGGATCAGGTTCTGTTACCCAGAATCCTTTGCAAACCTCAAAATTTGGCTAAAAAAACACATGTCCCTCACATTTCTGTGGCAGAAAGTTCTGGAATCTGAGAGGAGCTACAAATTTCCTTCCACCCAGCGTTTCCCCAAGTCTCCCGATAAAAATGATACCTCACTTGCGTGGGTAGGCCTAGCGCCGGCGACAGGAAACACCCCAAAGCGCAACGTGGACACATCCTAAATTTTGGAAAAAAACAGAGGAGTTTTTTGCGAAGTGCCTACATGTAGATTTTGGCCTCTAGCTCAGCGGCACCTAGGGAAACCTACCAAACCTGTGCATTTCTGAAAACTAGAGACCTAGGGGAATCCAAGGAGGGGTGACTTGCGGGGCTCGGACCAGGTTCTGTTACCCAGAATCCTTTGCAAACCTCAAAATTTGGCTAAAAAAACACATGTCCCTCACATTTCTGTGGCAGAAAGTTCTGGAATCTGAGAGGAGCTACAAATTTCCTTCCACCCAGCGTTCCCCCAAGTCTCCCGATAAAAATGGTACCTCACTTGCGTGGGTAGGCCTAGCGCCGGCGACAGGAAACACCCCAAAGCGCAACGTGGACACATCCTAAATTTTGGAAAAAAACAGAGGTGTTTTTTGCGAAGTGCCTACCTGTAGATTTTGGCCTCTAGCTCAGCCGGCACCTAGGGAAACCTACCAAACCTGTGCATTTCTGAAAACTAGAGACCTAGGGGAATCCAAGGAGGGGTGACTTGCGGGGCTCCGACCAGGTTCTGTTACCCAGAATCCTTTGCAAACCTCAAAATTTGGCTAAAAAAACACATGTTCCTCACATTTCTGTGGCAGAAAGTTCTGGAATTTGAGAGGAGCTACAAATTTCCTTCCACCCAGCGTTCCCCCAAGTCTCCCAATAAAAATGATACCTCACTTGCGTGGGTAGGCCTATTGCCGGCGACATGAAACACCGCAAAGCGCAACGTGGACACATCCTAAATTTTGGGAGAAAACAGAGGAGTTTTTTGCGAAGTGCCTACCTGTAGATTTTGGCCTCTAGCTCAGCGGCACCTAAGGAAACCTACCAAACCTGTGCATTTCTGAAAACTAGAGACCTAGGGGACTCCAAGGAGGGGTGACTTCCGGGGCTCGGACCAGGTTCTGTTACCCAGAATCCTTTGCAAACCTCAAAATTTGGCTAAAAAAACACATGTCCCTCACATTTCTGTGGCAGAAAGTTCTGGAATCTGAGAGGAGCTACAAATTTCCTTCCACCCAGCGTTCCCCCAAGTCTCCCGATAAAAATGATACCTCACTTGCATGGGTAGACCTAGCGCCGGCGACAGGAAACACCCCAAAGCGCAACGTGGACACATCCTAAATTTTGGAAAAAAACAGAGGTGTTTTTTGCGAAGTGCCTACCTGTAGATTTTGGCCACTAGCTCAGCCGGCACCTAGGGAAACCTACCAAACCTGTGCATTTCTGAAAACTAGAGACCTAGGGGAATCCAAGGAGGGGTGACTTGCGGGGCTCGGACCAGGTTCTGTTACCCAGAATTCTTTGCAAACCTCAAAATTTGGCTAAAAAAACACATGTTCCAAACATTTCTGTGGCAGAAAGTTCTGGAATCTGAGAGGAGCTACAAATTTCCTTCCACCCAGCGTTCCCCCAAGTCTCCCAATAAAAATGATACCTCACTTGCGTGGGTAGGCCTATTGCCGGCGACATGAAACACCGCAAAGCGCAACGTGGACACATCCTAAATTTTGGGAGAAAACAGAGGTGTTTTTTGCGAAGTGCCTACCTGTAGATTTTGGCCTCTAGCTCAGCCGGCACCTAGGGAAACCTACCAAACCTGTGCATTTCTGAAAACTAGAGACCTAGGGGAATCCAAGGAGGGGTGACTTGCGGGGCTCGGACCAGGTTCTGTTACCCAGAATCCTTTGCAAACCTCAAAATTTGGCTAAAAAAACACATGTCCCTCACATTTCTGTGGCAGAAAGTTCTGGAATCTGAGAGGAGCTACAAATTTCCTTCCACCCAGCATTCCCCCAAGTCTCCCGATAAAAATGATACCTCACTTGCGTGGGTAGGCCTAGCGCCGGCGACAGGAAACACCCCAAAGCGCAACGTGGACACATCCTAAATTTTGGAAAAAAACAGAGGTGTTTTTTGCGAAGTGCCTACCTGTAGATTTTGGCCTCTAGCTCAGCGGCACCTAGGGAAACTTACCAAACCTGTGCATTTCTGAAAACTAGAGACCTAGGGGAATCCAAGGAGGGGTGACTTGCGGGGCTCGGACCAGGTTCTGTTACCCAGAATCCTTTGCAAACTTCAAAATTTGGCTAAAAAAACACATGTCCCTCACATTTCTGTGGCACAAAGTTCTGGAATCTGAGAGGAGCTACAAATTTCCTTCCACCCAGCGTTCCCCCAAGTCTCCCGATAAAAATGATACCTCACTTGCGTGGGTAGGCCTAGCGCCGGCGACAGGAAACACCCCAAAGCGCAACGTGGACACATCCTAAATTTTGGAAAAAAACAGAGGTGTTTTTTGCGAAGTGCCTACCTGTAGATTTTGGCCTCTAGCTCAGCGGCACCTAGGGAAACCTACCAAACCTGTGCATTTCTGAAAACTAGAGACCTAGGGGAATCCAAGGAGGGGTGACTTGCGGGGCTCGGACCAGGTTCTGTTACCCAGAATCCTTTGCAAACCTCAAAATTTGGCTAAAAAAACACATGTTCCAAACATTTCTGTGGCAGAAAGTTCTGGAATCTGAGAGGAGCTACAAATTTCCTTCCACCCAGCGTTCCCCCAAGTCTCCCAATAAAAATGATACCTCACTTGCGTGGGTAGGCCTATTGCCGGCGACATGAAACACCGCAAAGCGCAACGTGGACACATCCTAAATTTTGGGTGAAAACAGAGGTGTTTTTTGCGAAGTGCCTACCTGTAGATTTTGGCCTCTAGCTCAGCCGGCACCTAGGGAAACCTACCAAACCTGTGCATTTCTGAAAACTAGAGACCTAGGGGAATCCAAGGAGGGGTGACTTGCGGGGCTCGGACCAGGTTCTGTTACCCAGAATCCTTTGCAAACCTCAAAATTTGGCTAAAAAAACACATGTCCCTCACATTTCTGTGGCAGAAAGTTCTGGAATCTGAGAGGAGCTACAAATTTCCTTCCACCCAGCATTCCCCCAAGTCTCCCGATAAAAATGATACCTCACTTGCGTGGGTAGGCCTAGCGCCGGCGACAGGAAACACCCCAAAGCGCAACGTGGACACATCCTAAATTTTGGGAGAAAACAGAGGTGTTTTTTGCGAAGTGCCTACCTGTAGATTTTGGCCTCTAGCTCAGCCTGCACCTAGGGAAACCTACCAAACCTGTGCATTTCTGAAAACTAGAGACCTAGGGGAATCCAAGGAGGGGTGACTTGCGGGGCACGGACCAGGTTCTGTTACCCAGAATCCTTTGCAAACCTCAAAATTTGGCTAAAAAAACACATGTTCCTCACATTTCTGTGGCAGAAAGTTCTGGAATCTGAGAGGAGCTACAAATTTCCTTCCACCCAGCGTTCCCCCAAGTCTCCCGATAAAAATGATACCTCACTTGCGTGGGTAGGCCTAGCGCCAGCGACAGGAAACACCCCAAAGCGCAACGTGGACACATCCTAAATTTTGGAAAAAAACAGAGGTGTTTTTTGCGAAGTGCCTACACGTAGATTTTGGCCTCTAGCTCAGCCGGCACCTAGGGAAACCTACCAAACCTGTGCATTTCTGAAAACTAGAGACCTAGGGGAATCCAAGGAGGGGTGACTTGTGGGGCTCGGACCAGGTTCTGTTACCCAGAATCCTTTGCAAACTTCAAAATTTGGCTAAAAAAACACATGTTCCTCACATTTATGTGGCAGAAAGTTCTGGAATCTGAGAGGAGCTACAAATTTCCTTCCACCCAGCGTTCCCCCAAGACTCCCGATAAAAATGATACCTCACTTGCGTGGGTAGGCCTAGCGCCGGCGACAGGAAACACCCCAAAGCGCAACGTGGACACATCCTAAATTTTGGAAAAAAACAGAGGTGTTTTTTGCGAAGTGCCTACCTGTAGATTTTGGCCTCTAGCTCAGCCGGCACCTAGGGAAACCTACCAAACCTGTGCATTCCTGAAAACTAGAGACCTAGGGGAATCCAAGGAGGGGTGACTTGTGGGGCTCGGACAAGGTTCTGTTACCCAGAATCCTTTGCAAACCTCAAAATTTGGCTAAAAAAACACATGTTCCTCACATTTCTGTGGCAGAAAGTTCTGGAATCTGAGAGGAGCTACAAATTTCCTTCCACCCAGCGTTCCCCCAAGTCTCCCGATAAAAATGATACCTCACTTGCGTGGGTAGGCCTAGCGCCGGCGACAGGAAACACCCCAAAGCGCAACGTGGACACATCCTAAATTTTGGGAGAAAACAGAGGAGTTTTTTGCGATGTGCCTACCTGTAGATTTTGGCCTCTAGCTCAGCCTGCACCTAGGGAAACCTACCAAACCTGTGCATTTCTGAAAACTAGAGACCTAGGGGAATCCAAGGAGGGGTGACTTGCGGGGCTCGGACCAGGTTCTGTTACCCAGAATCCTTTGCAAACCTCAAAATTTGGCTAAAAAAACACATGTTCCTCACATTTCTGTGGCAGAAAGTTCTGGAATCTGAGAGGAGCTACAAATTTCCTTCCACCCAGCGTTCCCCCAAGTCTCCCGATAAAAATGATACCTCACTTGCGTGGGTAGGCCTAGCGCCGGCGACAGGAAACACCCCAAAGCGCAACGTGGACACATCCTAAATTTGGGAAAAAAACAGAGGTGTTTTTTGCGAAGTGCCTACCCGTAGATTTTGGCCTCTAGCTCAGCCGGCACCTAGGGAAACCTACCAAACCTGTGCATTTCTGAAAACTAGAGACCTAGGGGAATCCAAGGAGGGGTGACTTGCGGGGCTCGGACCAGGTTCTGTTACCCAGAATCCTTTGCAAACCTCATAATTTGGCTAAAAAAACACATGTTCCTCACATTTCTGTGGCAGAAAGTTCTGGAATCTGAGAGGAGCTACACATCTCCATCCACCCAGCGTTCCCCCAAGTCTCCCGATAAAAATTATACCTCACTTGCGTGGGTAGGCCTAGCGCCGGCGACAGGAAAGACCCCAAAGTGCAACGTGGACACATCCTAAATTTTGGAAAAAAACAGAGGTGTTTTTTGCGAAGTGCCTACCTGTAGATTTTGGCCTCTAGCTCAGCCGCCACCTAGGGAAACCTACCAAACCTGTGCATTTCTGAAAACTAGAGACCTAGGGGAATCCAAGGAGGGGTGACTTGCGGGGCTCGGATCAGGTTCTGTTACCCAGAATCCTTTGCAAACCTCAAAATTTGGCTAAAAAAACACATGTCCCTCACATTTCTGTGGCAGAAAGTTCTGGAATCTGAGAGGAGCTACAAATTTCCTTCCACCCAGCGTTCCCCCAAGTCTCCCGATAAAAATGATACCTCACTTGCGTGGGTAGGCCTAGCGCCGGCGACAGGAAACACCCCAAAGCGCAACGTGGACACATCCTAAATTTTGGAAAAAAACAGAGGAGTTTTTTGCGAAGTGCCTACCTGTAGATTTTGGCCTCTAGCTCAGCGGCACCTAGGGAAACCTACCAAACCTGTGCATTTCTGAAAACTAGAGACCTAGGACAATCCAAGGAGGGGTGACTTGCGGGGCTCGGACCAGGTTCTGTTACCCAGAATCCTTTGCAAACCTCAAAATTTGGCTAAAAAAACACATGTTCCTCACATTTCTGTGGCAGAAAGTTCTGGAATCTGAGAGGAGCTACAAATTTCCTTCCACCCAGCGTTCCCCCAAGTCTCCCAATAAAAATGATACCTCACTTGCGTGGGTAGGCCTATTGCCGGCGACATGAAACACCGGAAAGCGCAACGTGGACACATCCTAAATTTTGGGAGAAAACAGAGGTGTTTTTTGCGAAGTGCCTACCTGTAGATTTTGGCCTCTAGCTCAGCCGGCACCTAGGGAAACCTACCAAACCTGTGCATTTCTGAAAACTAGAGACCTAGGGGAATCCAAGGAGGGGTGACTTGCGGGGCTCGGACCAGGTTCTGTTACCCAGAATCCTTTGCAAACCTCAAAATTTGGCTAAAAAAACACATGTTCCTCACATTTCTGTGGCAGAAAGTTCTGGAATCTGAGAGGAGCTACAAATTTCCTTCCACCCAGCGTTCCCCCAAGTCTCCCGATAAAAATGATACCTCACTTGCGTGGGTAGGCCTAGCGCCGGCGACAGGAAACACCCCAAAGCGCAACGTGGGCACATCCTAAATTTTGGGAGAAAACAGAGGTGTTTTTTGCGAAGTGCCTACCTGTAGATTTTGGCCTCTAGCTCAGCCTGCACCTAGGGAAACCTACCAAACCTGTGCATTTCTGAAAACTAGAGACCTAGGGGAATCCAAGGAGGGGTGACTTGCGGGGCACGGACCAGGTTCTGTTACCCAGAATCCTTTGCAAACCTCAAAATTTGGCTAAAAAAACACATGTTCCTCACATTTCTGTGGCAGAAAGTTCTGGAATCTGAGAGGAGCTACAAATTTCCTTCCACCCAGCGTTCCCCCAAGTCTCCCGATAAAAATGATACCTCACTTGCGTGGGTAGGCCTAGCGCCGGCGACAGGAAACACCCCAAAGCGCAACATGGACACATCCTAAATTTTGGAAAAAACAGAGGTGTTTTTTGCGAAGTGCCTACCCGTAGATTTTGGCCTCTAGCTCAGCCGGCACCTAGGGAAACCTACCAAACCTGTGCATTTCTGAAAACTAGAGACCTAGTGGAATCCAAGGAGGGGTGACTTGCGGGGCTCGGACCAGGTTCTGTTACCCAGAATCCTTTGCAAACTTCAAAATTTGGCTAAAAAAACACATGTTCCTCACATTTATGTGGCAGAAAGTTCTGGAATCTGAGAGGAGCTACAAATTTCCTTCCACCCAGCGTTCCCCCAAGACTCCCGATAAAAATGATACCTCACTTGCGTGGGTAGGCCTAGCGCCGGCGACAGGAAACACCCCAAAGCGCAACGTGGACACATCCTAAATTTTGGGAAAAAACAGAGGTGTTTTTTGCGAAGTGCCTACCTGTAGATTTTGGCCTCTAGCTCAGCCGGCACCTAGGGAAACCTACCAAACCTGTGCATTCCTGAAAACTAGAGACCTAGGGGAATCCAAGGAGGGGTGACTTGCGGGGCTCGGACCAGGTTCTGTTACCCAGAATCCTTTGCAAACCTCAAAATTTGGCTAAAAAAACACATGTTCCTCACATTTCTGTGGCAGAAAGTTCTGGAATCTGAGAGGAGCTACAAATTTCCTTCCACCCAGCGTTCCCCCAAGTCTCCTGATAAAAATGATACCTCACTTGCGTGAGTAGGCCTAGCGCCGGCGACATGAAACACCGCAAAGCGCAACGTGGACACATCCTAAATTTTGGGAGAAAACAGAGGTGTTTTTTGCGAAGTGCCTACCTGTAGATTTTGGCCTCTAGCTCAGCCGGCACCTAGGGAAACCTACCAAACCTGTGCATTTCTGAAAACTAGAGACCTAGGGGAATCCAAGGAGGGGTGACTTGCGGGGCTCGGACCAGGTTCTGTTACCCAGAATCCTTTGCAAACCTCAAAATTTGGCTAAAAAAACACATGTTCCTCACATTTCTGTGGCAGAAAGTTCAGGAATCTGAGAGGAGCTAAAAATTTCCTTCCACCCAGCGTTCCCCCAAGCCTCCCGATAAAAATGATACCTCACTTGCGTGGGTAGGCCTAGCGCCGGCGACAGGAAACACCCCAAAGCGCAACGTGGACACATCCTAAATTTTGGGAGAAAATAGAGGTGTTTTTTGCGAAGTGCCTACCTGTAGATTTTGGCCTCTAGCTCAGCCTGCACCTAGGGAAACCTACCAAACCTGTGCATTTCTGAAAACTAGAGACCTAGGGGAATCCAAGGAGGGGTGACTTGCGGGGCACGGACCAGGTTCTGTTACCCAGAATCCTTTGCAAACCTCAACATTTGGCTAAAAAAACACATGTTCCTCAAATTTCTGTGGCAGAAAGTTCTGGAATCTGAGAGGAGCTACAAATTTCCTTCCACCCAGCGTTCCCCCAAGTCTCCCGATAAAAATGATACCTCACTTGCGTGAGTAGGCCTAGCGCCGGCGACAGGAAACACCCCAAAGCGCAAAGTGGACACATCCTAAATTTTGGAAAAAAACAGAGGTGTTTTTTGCGAAGTGCCTACACGTAGATTTTGGCCTCTAGCTCAGCCGGCACCTAGGGAAACCTACCAAACCTGTGCATTTCTGAAAACTAGAGACCTAGTGGAATCCAAGGAGGGGTGACTTGCGGGGCTCGGACCAGGTTCTGTTACCCAGAATCCTTTGCAAACTTCAAAATTTGGCTAAAAAAACACATGTTCCTCACATTTATGTGGCAGAAAGTTCTGGAATCTGAGAGGAGCTACAAATTTCCTTCCACCCAGCGTTCCCCCAAGACTCCCGATAAAAATGATACCTCACTTGCGTGGGTAGGCCTAGCGCCGGCGACAGGAAACACCCCAAAGCGCAACGTGGGCACATCCTAAATTTTGGGAGAAAACAGAGGTGTTTTTTGCGAAGTGCCTACCTGTAGATTTTGGCCTCTAGCTCAGCCTGCACCTAGGGAAACCTACCAAACCTGTGCATTTCTGAAAACTAGAGACCTAGGGGAATCCAAGGAGGGGTGACTTGCGGGGCACGGACCAGGTTCTGTTACCCAGAATCCTTTGCAAACCTCAAAATTTGGCTAAAAAAACACATGTTCCTCACATTTCTGTGGCAGAAAGTTCTGGAATCTGAGAGGAGCTACAAATTTCCTTCCACCCAGCGTTCCCCCAAGTCTCCCGATAAAAATGATACCTCACTTGCGTGGGTAGGCCTAGCGCCGGCGACAGGAAACACCCCAAAGCGCAACATGGACACATCCTAAATTTTGGAAAAAACAGAGGTGTTTTTTGCGAAGTGCCTACCCGTAGATTTTGGCCTCTAGCTCAGCCGGCACCTAGGGAAACCTACCAAACCTGTGCATTTCTGAAAACTAGAGACCTAGTGGAATCCAAGGAGGGGTGACTTGCGGGGCTCGGACCAGGTTCTGTTACCCAGAATCCTTTGCAAACTTCAAAATTTGGCTAAAAAAACACATGTTCCTCACATTTATGTGGCAGAAAGTTCTGGAATCTGAGAGGAGCTACAAATTTCCTTCCACCCAGCGTTCCCCCAAGACTCCCGATAAAAATGATACCTCACTTGCGTGGGTAGGCCTAGCGCCGGCGACAGGAAACACCCCAAAGCGCAACGTGGACACATCCTAAATTTTGGGAAAAAACAGAGGTGTTTTTTGCGAAGTGCCTACCTGTAGATTTTGGCCTCTAGCTCAGCCGGCACCTAGGGAAACCTACCAAACCTGTGCATTCCTGAAAACTAGAGACCTAGGGGAATCCAAGGAGGGGTGACTTGCGGGGCTCGGACCAGGTTCTGTTACCCAGAATCCTTTGCAAACCTCAAAATTTGGCTAAAAAAACACATGTTCCTCACATTTCTGTGGCAGAAAGTTCTGGAATCTGAGAGGAGCTACAAATTTCCTTCCACCCAGCGTTCCCCCAAGTCTCCTGATAAAAATGATACCTCACTTGCGTGAGTAGGCCTAGCGCCGGCGACATGAAACACCGCAAAGCGCAACGTGGACACATCCTAAATTTTGGGAGAAAACAGAGGTGTTTTTTGCGAAGTGCCTACCTGTAGATTTTGGCCTCTAGCTCAGCCGGCACCTAGGGAAACCTACCAAACCTGTGCATTTCTGAAAACTAGAGACCTAGGGGAATCCAAGGAGGGGTGACTTGCGGGGCTCGGACCAGGTTCTGTTACCCAGAATCCTTTGCAAACCTCAAAATTTGGCTAAAAAAACACATGTTCCTCACATTTCTGTGGCAGAAAGTTCAGGAATCTGAGAGGAGCTAAAAATTTCCTTCCACCCAGCGTTCCCCCAAGCCTCCCGATAAAAATGATACCTCACTTGCGTGGGTAGGCCTAGCGCCGGCGACAGGAAACACCCCAAAGCGCAACGTGGACACATCCTAAATTTTGGGAGAAAATAGAGGTGTTTTTTGCGAAGTGCCTACCTGTAGATTTTGGCCTCTAGCTCAGCCTGCACCTAGGGAAACCTACCAAACCTGTGCATTTCTGAAAACTAGAGACCTAGGGGAATCCAAGGAGGGGTGACTTGCGGGGCACGGACCAGGTTCTGTTACCCAGAATCCTTTGCAAACCTCAACATTTGGCTAAAAAAACACATGTTCCTCAAATTTCTGTGGCAGAAAGTTCTGGAATCTGAGAGGAGCTACAAATTTCCTTCCACCCAGCGTTCCCCCAAGTCTCCCGATAAAAATGATACCTCACTTGCGTGAGTAGGCCTAGCGCCGGCGACAGGAAACACCCCAAAGCGCAAAGTGGACACATCCTAAATTTTGGAAAAAAACAGAGGTGTTTTTTGCGAAGTGCCTACACGTAGATTTTGGCCTCTAGCTCAGCCGGCACCTAGGGAAACCTACCAAACCTGTGCATTTCTGAAAACTAGAGACCTAGTGGAATCCAAGGAGGGGTGACTTGCGGGGCTCGGACCAGGTTCTGTTACCCAGAATCCTTTGCAAACTTCAAAATTTGGCTAAAAAAACACATGTTCCTCACATTTATGTGGCAGAAAGTTCTGGAATCTGAGAGGAGCTACAAATTTCCTTCCACCCAGCGTTCCCCCAAGACTCCCGATAAAAATGATACCTCACTTGCGTGGGTAGGCCTAGCGCCGGCGACAGGAAACACCCCAAAGCGCAACGTGGACACATCCTAAATTTTGGAAAAAAACAGAGGTGTTTTTTGCGAAGTGCCTACCTGTAGATTTTGGCCTCTAGCTCAGCCGGCACCTAGGGAAACCTACCAAACCTGTGCATTCCTGAAAACTAGAGACCTAGGGGAATCCAAGGAGGGGTGACTTGCGGGGCTCGGACCAGGTTCTGTTACCCAGAATCCTTTGCAAACCTCAAAATTTGGCTAAAAAAACACATGTTCCTCACATTTCTGTGGCAGAAAGTTCTGGAATCTGAGAGGAGCTACAAATTTCCTTCCACCCAGCGTTCCCCCAAGTCTCCCGATAAAAATGATACCTCACTTGCGTGGGTAGGCCTAGCGCCGGCGACATGAAACACCGCAAAGCGCAACGTGGACACATCCTAAATTTTGGGAGAAAACAGAGGAGTTTTTTGCGAAGTGCCTACCTGTAGATTTTGGCCTCTAGCTCAGCCGGCACCTAGGGAAACCTACCAAACCTGTGCATTTCTGAAAACTAGAGACCTAGGGGAATCCAAGGAGGGGTGACTTGCGGGGCTCGGACCAGGTTCTGTTACCCAGAATCCTTTGCAAACCTCAAAATTTGGCTAAAAAAACACATGTTCCTCACATTTCTGTGGCAGAAAGTTCTGGAATCTGAGAGGAGCTAAAAATTTCCTTCCACCCAGCGTTCCCCCAAGTCTCCCGATAAAAATGATACCTCACTTGCGTGGGTAGGCCTAGCGCCGGCGACAGGAAACACCCCAAAGCGCAACGTGGACACATCCTAAATTTTGGGAGAAAACAGAGGTGTTTTTTGCGAAGTGCCTACCTGTAGATTTTGGCCTCTAGCTCAGCCTGCACCTAGGGAAACCTACCAAACTTGTGCATTTCTGAAAACTAGAGACCTAGGGGAATCCAAGGAGGGGTGACTTGCGGGGCTCGGACCAGGTTCTGTTACCCAGAATCCTTTGCAAACCTCAAAATTTTGCTAAAAAAACACATGTTCCTCACATTTCTGTGGCAGAAAGTTCTGGAATCTGAGAGGAGCTACAAATTTCCTTCCACCCAGCGTTCCCCCAAGTCTCCCGATAAAAATGATACCTCACTTGCGTGGGTAGGCCTAGCGCCGGCGACAGGAAACACCCCAAAGCGCAACGTGGACACATCCTAAATTTTGGAAAAAAACAGAGGTGTTTTTTGCGAAGTGCCTACCCGTAGATTTTGGCCTCTAGCTCAGCCGGCACCTAGGGAAACCTACCAAACCTGTGCATTTCTGAAAACTAGAGACCTAGGGGAATCCAAGGAGGGGTGACTTGCGGGGCTCAGACCAGGTTCTGTTACCCAGAATCCTTTGCAAACCTCATAATTTGGCTAAAAAAACACATGTTCCTCACATTTCTGTGGCAGAAAGTTCTGGAATCTGAGAGGAGCTACACATCTCCTCCCACCCAGCGTTCCCCCAAGTCTCCCGATAAAAATGATACCTCACTTGCGTGGGTAGGCCTAGCGCCGGCGACAGGAAAGAGCCCAAAGCGCAACGTGGACACATCCTAAATTTTGGAAAAAAACAGAGGTGTTTTTTGCGAAGTGCCTACCTGTAGATTTTGGCCTCTAGCTCAGCCGCCACCTAGGGAAACCTACCAAACCTGTGCATTTCTGAAAACTAGAGACCTAGGGGAATCCAAGGAGGGGTGACTTGCGGGGCTCGGATCAGGTTCTGTTACCCAGAATCCTTTGCAAACCTCAAAATTTGGCTAAAAAAACACATGTCCCTCACATTTCTGTGGCAGAAAGTTCTGGAATCTGAGAGGAGCTACAAATTTCCTTCCACCCAGCGTTCCCCCATGTCTCCCGATAAAAATGATACCTCACTTGCGTGGGTAGGCCTAGCGCCGGCGACAGGAAAGACCCCAAAGCGCAACGTGGACACATCCTAAATTTTGGAAAAAAACAGAGGTGTTTTTTGCGAAGTGCCTACCTGTAGATTTTGGCCTCTAGCTCAGCCGGCACCTAGGGAAACCTACCAAACCTGTGCATTTCTGAAAACTAGAGACCTAGGGGAATCCAAGGAGGGGTGACTTGCGGGGCTCGGATCAGGTTCTGTTACCCAGAATCCTTTGCAAACCTCAAAATTTGGCTAAAAAAACACATGTTCCTCACATTTCTGTGGCAGAAAGTTCTGGAATCTGAGAGGAGCTAAAAATGTCCTTCCACCCAGCGTTCCCCCAAGCCTCCCGATAAAAATGATACCTCACTTGCGTGGGGAGGCCTAGCGCCGGCGATAGGAAACACCCCAAAGCGCAACGTGGACACATCCTAAATTTTGGGAGAAAACAGAGGTGTTTTTTGCGAAGTGCCTACTTGTAGATTTTGGCCTCTAGCTCAGCCGGCACCTAGGGAAACCTACCAAACCTGTGCATTTCTGAAAACTAGAGACCTAGGGGAATCCAAGGAGGGGTGACTTGCGGGGCTCGGACCAGGTTCTGTTACCCAGAATCCTTTGCAAACCTCAAAATTTGGCTAAAAAAACACATGTTCCTCACATTTCTGTGGCAGAAAGTTCTGGAATCTGAGAGGAGCTACAAATTTCCTTCCACCCAGCGTTCCCCCAAGCCTCCCGATAAAAATGATACCTCACTTGCGTGGGGAGGCCTAGCGCCGGCAATAGGAAACACCCCAAAGCGCAACGTGGACACATCCTAAATTTTGGGAGAAAACAGAGGTGTTTTTTGCGAAGTGCCTACTTGTAGATTTTGGCCTCTAGCTCAGCCGGCACCTAGGGAAACCTACCAAACCTGTGCATTTCTGAAAACTAGAGACCTAGGGGAATTCAAGGAGGGGTGACTTGCGGGGCTCAGACCAGGTTCTGTTACCCAGAATCCTTTGCAAACCTCATAATTTGGCTAAAAAAACACATGTTCCTCACATTTCTGTGGCAGAAAGTTCTGGAATCTGAGAGGAGCTACACATCTCCTCCCACCCAGCGTTCCCCCAAGTCTCCCGATAAAAATGATACCTCACTTGCGTGGGTAGGCCTAGCGCCGGCGACAGGAAAGAGCCCAAAGCGCAACGTGGACACATCCTAAATTTTGGAAAAAAACAGAGGTGTTTTTTGCGAAGTGCCTACCTGTAGATTTTGGCCTCTAGCTCAGCCGCCACCTAGGGAAACCTACCAAACCTGTGCATTTCTGAAAACTAGAGACCTAGGGGAATCCAAGGAGGGGTGACTTGCGGGGCTCGGATCAGGTTCTGTTACCCAGAATCCTTTGCAAACCTCAAAATTTGGCTAAAAAAACACATGTCCCTCACATTTCTGTGGCAGAAAGTTCTGGAATCTGAGAGGAGCTACAAATTTCCTTCCACCCAGCGTTCCCCCATGTCTCCCGATAAAAATGATACCTCACTTGCGTGGGTAGGCCTAGCGCCGGCGACAGGAAAGACCCCAAAGCGCAACGTGGACACATCCTAAATTTTGGAAAAAAACAGAGGTGTTTTTTGCGAAGTGCCTACCTGTAGATTTTGGCCTCTAGCTCAGCCGGCACCTAGGGAAACCTACCAAACCTGTGCATTTCTGAAAACTAGAGACCTAGGGGAATCCAAGGAGGGGTGACTTGCGGGGCTCGGACCAGGTTCTGTTACCCAGAATCCTTTGCAAACCTCAAAATTTGGCTAAAAAAACACATGTTCCTCACATTTCTGTGGCAGAAAGTTCTGGAATCTGAGAGGAGCTAAAAATGTCCTTCCACCCAGCGTTCCCCCAAGCCTCCCGATAAAAATGATACCTCACTTGCGTGGGGAGGCCTAGCGCCGGCGATAGGAAACACCCCAAAGCGCAACGTGGACACATCCTAAATTTTGGGAGAAAACAGAGGTGTTTTTTGCGAAGTGCCTACTTGTAGATTTTGGCCTCTAGCTCAGCCGGCACCTAGGGAAACCTACCAAACCTGTGCATTTCTGAAAACTAGAGACCTAGGGGAATCCAAGGAGGGGTGACTTGCGGGGCTCGGACCAGGTTCTGTTACCCAGAATCCTTTGCAAACCTCAAAATTTGGCTAAAAAAACACATGTTCCTCACATTTCTGTGGCAGAAAGTTCTGGAATCTGAGAGGAGCTACAAATTTCCTTCCACCCAGCGTTCCCCCAAGCCTCCCGATAAAAATGATACCTCACTTGCGTGGGGAGGCCTAGCGCCGGCAATAGGAAACACCCCAAAGCGCAACGTGGACACATCCTAAATTTTGGGAGAAAACAGAGGTGTTTTTTGCGAAGTGCCTACTTGTAGATTTTGGCCTCTAGCTCAGCCGGCACCTAGGGAAACCTACCAAACCTGTGCATTTCTGAAAACTAGAGACCTAGGGGAATCCAAGGAGGGGTGACTTGCGGGGCTCGGACCAGGTTCTGTTACCCAGAATCCTTTGCAAACCTCAAAATTTGGCTAAAAAAACACATGTTCCTCACATTTCTGTGGCAGAAAGTTCTGGAATCTGAGAGGAGATACAAATTTCCTTCCACCCAGCGTTCCCCCAAGTCTCCCGATAAAAATGATACCTCACTTGCGTGGGTAGGCCTATTGCCGGCGACATGAAACACCGCAAAGCGCAACGTGGACACATCCTAAATTTTGGGAGAAAACAGAGGTGTTTTTTGCGAAGTGCCTACCTGTAGATTTTGGCCTCTAGCTCAGCCGGCACCTAGGGAAACCTACCAAACCTGTGCATTTCTGAAAACTAGAGAACTAGGGGAATCCAAGGAGGGGTGACTTGCGGGGCTCGGACCAGGTTCTGTTACCCAGAATCCTTTGCAAACCTCAAAATTTGACTAAAAAAACACATGTTCCTCACATTTCTGTGGCAGAAAGTTCTGTAATCTGAGAGGAGCTAAAAATTTCCTTCCACCCAGCGTTCCCCCAAGCCTCCCGATAAAAATGATACCTCACTTGCGTGGGGAGGCCTAGCGCCGGCGACAGGAAACACCCCAAAGCGCAACGTGGACACATCCTAAATTTTGGGAGAAAACAGAGGTGTTTTTTGCGAAGTGCCTACCTGTAGATTTTGGCCTCTAGCTCAGCCTGCACCTAGGGAAACCTACCAAACCTGTGCATTTCTGAAAACTAGAGACCTAGTGGAATCCAAGGAGGGGTGACTTGCGGGGCTCGGACCAGGTTCTGTTACCCAGAATCCTTTGCAAACCTCAAAATTTGGCTAAAAAAACACATGTTCCTCACATTTCTGTGGCAGAAAGTTCTGGAATCTGAGAGGAGCTACAAATTTCCTTCCACCCAGCGTTCCCCCAAGACTCCCGATAAAAATGATACCTCACTTGCGTGGGTAGGCCTAGCGCCGGCGACAGGAAACACCCCAAAGCGCAACGTGGACACATCCTAAATTTTGGAAAAAAACAGAGGTGTTTTTTGCGAAGTGCCTACTTGTTGATTTTGGCCTCTAGCTCAGCCGGCATCTAGGGAAACCTACCAAACCTGTGCATTTCTGAAAACTAGAGACCTAGGGGAATCCAAGGAGGGGTGACTTGCGGGGCTCGGACCAGGTTCTGTTACCCAGAATCCTTTGCAAACCTCAAAATTTGGCTAAAAAAACACATGTTCCTCACATTTCTGTGGCAGAAAGTTCTGGAATCTGAGAGGAGCTACAAATTTCCTTCCACCCTGCGTTCCCCCATGTCTCCCGATAAAAATGATACCTCACTTGCGTGGGTAGGCCTATTGCCGGCGACATGAAACACCGCAAAGCGCAACGTGAACACATCCTAAATTTTGGGAGAAAACAGAGGTGTTTTTTGCGAAGTGCCTACCTGTAGATTTTGGCCTCTAGCTCAGCCGGCACCTAGGGAAACCTACCAAACCTGTGCATTTCTGAAAACTAGAGACCTAGGGGAATCCAAGGAGGGGTGACTTGCGGGGCTCGGACCAGGTTCTGTTACCCAGAATCCTTTGCAAACCTCAAAATTTAGCTAAAAAAACACATGTTCCTCACATTTCTGTGGCAGAAAGTTCTGGAATCTGAGAGGAGCTAAAAATTTCCTTCCACCCAGCGTTCCCCCAAGCCTCCCGATAAAAATGATACCTCACTTGCGTGGGTAGGCCTAGCGCCGGCGACAGGAAACACCCCAAAGCGCAACGTGGACACATCCTAAATTTTGGGAGAAAACAGAGGTGTTTTTTGCGAAGTGCCTACCCGTAGATTTTGGCCTCTAGCTCAGCCGGCACCTAGGGAAACCTACCAAACCTGTGCATTTCTGAAAACTAGAGACCTAGTGGAATCCAAGGACGGGTGACTTGCGGGGCTCGGACCAGGTTCTGTTACCCAGAATCCTTTGCAAACCTCAAAATTTGGCTAAAAAAACACATGTTCCTCACATTTCTGTGGCAGAAAGTTCTGGAATCTGAGAGGAGCTACAAATTTCCTTCCACCCAGCGTTCCCCCAAGTCTCCCGATAAAATTTTTACCTCACTTGCGTGGGTAGGCCTAGCGCCGGCGACAGGAAACACCCCAAAGCGCAACGTGGACACATTCTAAATTTTGGAAAAAAACAGAGGTGTTTTTTGCGAAGTGCCTACCCGTAGATTTTGGCCTCTAGCTCAGCCGGCACCTAGGGAAACCTACCAAACCTGTGCATTTCTGAAAACTAGAGACCTAGTGGAATCCAAGGAGGGGTGACTTGCGGGGCTCGGACCAGGTTCTGTTACCCAGAATCCTTTGCAAACCTCAAAATGTGGCTAAAAAAACACATGTTCCTCACATTTCTGTGGCAGAAAGTTCTGGAATCTGAGAGGAGCTACAAATTTCCTTCCACCCAGCGTTCCCCCAAGACTCCCGATAAAAATGATACCTCACTTGCGTGGGTAGGCCTAGCGCCGGCGACAGGAAACACCCCAAAGCGCAACGTGGACACATCCTAAATTTTGGAAAAAAACAGAGGTGTTTTTTGCGAAGTGCCTACCTGTAGATTTTGGCCTCTAGCTCAGCCGGCACCTAGGGAAACCTACCAAACCTGTGCATTTCTGAAAACTAGAGACCTAGGGGAATCCAAGGAGTGGTGACTTGCGGGGCTCGGATCAGGTTCTGTTACCCAGAATCCTTTGCAAACCTCAAAATTTGGCTAAAAAAACACATGTCCCTCACATTTCTGTGGCAGAAAGTTCTGGAATCTGAGAGGAGCTACAAATTTCCTTCCACCCATCGTTCCCCCAAGTCTCCCGATAAAAATGATACCTCACTTGCGTGGGTAGGCCTAGCGCCGGCGACATGAAACACCGCAAAGCGCAACGTGGACACATCCTAAATTTTGGGAGAAAACAGAGGTGTTTTTTGCGAAGTGCCTACCTGTAGATTTTAGCCTCTAGCTCAGCCGGCACCTAGGGAAACCTACCAAACCTGTGCATTTCTGAAAACTAGAGACCTAGGGGAATCCAAGGAGGGGTGACTTGCGGGGCACGGACCAGGTTCTGTTACCCAGAATCCTTTGCAAACCTCAAAATTTGACTAAAAAAACACATGTTCCTCACATTTCTGTGGCAGAAAGTTCTGGAATCTGAGAGGAGCTACAAATTTCCTTCCACCCAGCGTTCCCCCAAGTCTCCCGATAAAAATGGTACCTCACTTGCGTGGGTAGGCCTAGCGCCGGCGACAGGAAACACCCCAAAGCGCAACGTGGACACATCCTAAATTTTGGGAGAAAACAAAGGTGTTTTTTGCGAAGTGCCTACCTGTAGATTTTGGCCTCTAGCTCAGCCTGCACCTAGGGAAACCTACCAAACCTGTGCATTTCTGAAAACTAGAGACCGAGGGGAATCCAAGGAGGGGTGACTTGCGGGGCTCGGACCAGGTTCTGTTACCCAGAATCCTTTGCAAACCTCAAAATTTGGCTAAAAAAACACATGTTCCTCACATTTCTGTGGCAGAAAGTTCTGGAATCTGAGAGGAGCTACAAATTTCCTTCCACCCAGCGTTCCCCCAAGTCTCCCGATAAAAATGATACCTCACTTGCGTGGGTAGGCCTAGCGCCGGCGACAGGAAACACCCCAAAGCGCAACGTGGACACATCCTAAATATTGGAAAAAAACAGAGGTGTTTTTTGCAAAGTGCCTACCTGTAGATTTTGGCCTCTAGCTCAGCCGGCACCTAGGGAAACCTACCAAACCTGTGCATTTCTGAAAACTAGAGACCTAGGGGAATCCAAGGAGGGGTGACTTGCGGGGCTCGGACCAGGTTCTGTTACCCAGAATCCTTTGCAAACCTCAAAATTTGGCTAAAAAAAACACATGTTCCTCACATTTCTGTGGCAGAAAGTTCTGGAATCTGAGAGGAGCTACAAATTTCCTTCCACCCAGCGTTCCCCCAAGTCTCCCGATAAAAATGATACCTCACTTGCGTGGGTAGGCCTAGCGCCGGCGACAGGAAACACCCCAAAGCGCAACGTGGACACATCCTAAATTTTGGAAAAAAACAGAGGTGTTTTTTGCGAAGTGCCTACCTGTAGATTTTGGCCTCTAGCTCAGCCGGCACCTAGGGAAACCTACCAAACCTGTGCATTTCTGAAAACTAGAGACCTAGGGGAATCCAAGGAGGGGTGACTTGCGGGGCTCGGACCAGGTTCTGTTACCCAGAATCCTTTGCAAACCTCAAAATTTGGCTAAAAAAACACATGTTCCTCACATTTCTGTGGCAGAAAGTTCTGGAATCTGAGAGGAGCTACGAATTTCCTTCCACCCAGCGTTCCCCCAAGTCTCCCGATAAAAATGATACCTCACTTGCGTGGGTAGGCCTAGCGCAGGCGACATGAAACACCCGAAAGCGCAACGTGGACACATCCTAAATTTTGAGAGAAAACAGAGGTGTTTTTTGCGAAATGCCTACCTGTAGATTTTGGCCTCTAGCTCAGCCGGCACCTAGGGAAACCTACCAAACCTGTGCATTTCTGAAAGCTAGAGACCTAGGGGAATCCAAGGAGGGGTGACTTGCGGGGCTCGGACCAGGTTCTGTTACCCAGAATCCTTTGCAAACCTCAAAATTTGGCTAAAAAAACACATGTTCCTCACATTTCTGTGGCAGAAAGTTCTGGAATCTGAGAGGAGCTACAAATTTCCTTCCACCCAGCGTTCCCCCAAGTCTCCCGATAAAAATGATACCTCACTTGCGTGGGTAGGCCTAGCGCCGGCGACAGGAAACACCCCAAAGCGCAACGTGGACACATCCTAAATTTTGGAAAAAAAACAGAGGTGTTTTTTGCGAAGTGCCTACCTGT
Organism: Pleurodeles waltl; assembly: GCF_031143425.1. Classification (NCBI taxonomy): domain Eukaryota; kingdom Metazoa; phylum Chordata; class Amphibia; order Caudata; family Salamandridae; genus Pleurodeles; species Pleurodeles waltl. Next base: position 1,656,657,052 of record NC_090444.1, on the reverse strand, counting down.
AGATTTTGGCCTCTAGCTCAGTCGGCGGCACCTAGGGAAACCTACCAAACCTGTGCAATTCTGAAAACTAGAGACCTAGGGGAATCCAAGGAGGGGTGACTTGCGGGGCTCGGACCAGGTTCTGTTACCCAGAATCCTTTGCAAACCTCAAAATTTGGCTAAAAAAACACATGTTCCTCACATTTCTGTGGCAGAAAGTTCTGGAATCTGAGAGGAGCTACAAATTTCCTTCCACCCAGCGTTCCCCCAAGTCTCCCGATAAAAATGATACCTCACTTGCGTGGGTAGGCCTAGCGCCGGCGACAGGAAACACCCCAAAGCGCAACGTGGACACATCCTAAATTTTGGGAGAAAACAGAGGTGTTTTTTGCGAAGTGCCTACCTGTAGATTTTGGCCTCTAGCTCAGCCTGCACCTAGGGAAACCTACCAAACCTGTGCATTTCTGAAAACTAGAGACCTAGGGGAATCCAAGGAGGGGTGACTTGCGGGGCTCGGACCAGGTTCTGTTACCCAGAATCCTTTGCAAACCTCAAAATTTGGCTAAAAAAACACATGTTCCTCACATTTCTGTGGCAGAAAGTTCTGGAATCTGAGAGGAGCTACAAATTTCCTTCCACCCAGCGTTCCCCCAAGTCTCCCGATAAAAATGATACCTCACTTGCTTTGGTAGGCCTAGCGCCGGCGACAGGAAACACCCCAAAGCGCAACGTGGACACATCCAAAATTTTGGAAAAAAACAGAGGTGTTTTTTGCGAAGTGCCTACCTGTAGATTTTGGCCTCTAGCTCAGCCGCCACCTAGGGAAACCTACCAAACCTGTGCATTTCTGAAAACTAGAGACCTAGGGGAATCCAAGGAGGGGTGACTTGCGGGGCTCGGATCAGGTTCTGTTACCCAGAATCCTTTGCAAACCTCAAAATTTGGCTAAAAAAACACATGTCCCTCACATTTCTGTGGCAGAAAGTTCTGGAATCTGAGAGGAGCTACAAATTTCCTTCCACCCAGCGTTCCCCCAAGTCTCCCGATAAAAATGATACCTCACTTGCGTGGGTAGGCCTAGCGCCGGCGACAGGAAACACCCCAAAGCGCAACGTGGACACATCCTAAATTTTGGAAAAAAACAGAGGTGTTTTTTGCGAAGTGCCTACCTGTAGATTTTGGCCTCTAGCTCAGCAGCACCTAGGGAAACCTACCAAACCTGTGCATTTCTGAAAACTAGAGACCTAGGGGAATCCAAGGAGGGGTGACTTGCCGGGCTCGGACCAGGTTCTGTTACCCAGAATCCTTTGCAAACCTCAAAAGTTTGCTAAAAAAACACATGTTACTCACATTTCTGTGGCAGAAAGTTCTGGAATCTGAGAGGAGCTACAAATTTCCTTCCACTCTGCGTTCCCCCATGTCTCCCGATAAAAATGATACCTCACTTGCGTGGGTAGGCCTATTGCCGGCGACATGAAACACCGCAAAGCGCAACGTGAACACATCCTAAATTTTGGGAGAAAACAGAGGTGTTTTTTGCGAAGTGCCTACCTGTAGATTTTGGCCTCTAGCTCAGCCGGCACCTAGGGAAACCTACCAAACCTGTGCATTTCTGAAAACTAGAGACCTAGGGGAATCCAAGGAGGGGTGACTTGCGGGGCTCGGACCAGGTTCTGTTACCCAGAATCCTTTGCAAACCTCAAAATTTGGCTAAAAAAACACATGTTCCTCACATTTCTGTGGCAGAAAGTTCTGGAATCTGAGAGGAGCTAAAAATTTCCTTCCACCCAGCGTTCCCCCAAGCCTCCCGATAAAAATGATACCTCACTTGCGTGGGTAGGCCTAGCGCCGGCGACAGGAAACACCCCAAAGCGCAACGTGGACACATCCTAAATTTTGGGAGAAAACAGAGGTGTTTTTTGCGAAGTGCCTACCTGTAGATTTTGGTCTCTAGCTCAGCCTGCACCTAGGGAAACCTACCAAACCTGTGCATTTCTGAAAACTAGAGACCTAGGGGAATCCAAGGAGGGGTGACTTGCGGGGCACGGACCAGGTTCTGTTACCCAGAATCCTTTGCAAACCTCAAAATTTGACTAAAAAAAACACATGTTCCTCACATTTCTGTGGCAGAAAGTTCTGGAATCTGAGAGGAGCTACAAATTTCCTTCCACCCAGCGTTCCCCCAAGTCTCCCGATAAAAATGATACCTCACTTGCGTGGGTAGGCCTAGCGCCGGCGACAGGAAACACCCCAAAGCGCAACGTGGACACATCCTAAATTTTGGAAAAAAACAGAGGTGTTTTTTGCGAAGTGCCTACCCGTAGATTTTGGCCTCTAGCTCAGCCGGCACCTAGGGAAACCTACCAAACCTGTGCATTTCTGAAAACTAGAGACCTAGTGGAATCCAAGGACGGGTGACTTGCGGGGCTCGGACCAGGTTCTGTTACCCAGAATCCTTTGCAAACCTCAAAATTTGGCTAAAAAAATACATGTTCCTCACATTTCTGTGGCAGAAAGTTCTGGAATCTGAGAGGAGCTACAAATTTCCTTCCACCCAGCGTTCCCCCAAGTCTCCCGATAAAATTTTTACCTCACTTGCGTGGGTAGGCCTAGCGCCGGCGACAGGAAACACCCCAAAGCGCAACGTGGACACATCCTAAATTTTGGAAAAAAACAGAGGTGTTTTTTGCGAAGTGCCTACCCGTAGATTTTGGCCTCTAGCTCAGCCGGCACCTAGGGAAACCTACCAAACCTGTGCATTTCTAAAAACTAGAGACCTAGTGGAATCCAAGGAGGGGTGACTTGCGGGGCTCGGACCAGGTTCTGTTACCCAGAATCCTTTGCAAACCTCAAAATTTGGCTAAAAAAACACATGTTCCTCACATTTCTGTGGCAGAAAGTTCTGGAATCTGAGAGGAGCTACAAATTTCCTTCCACCCAGCGTTCCCCCAAGACTCCCGATAAAAATGATACCTCACTTGCGTGGGTAGGCCTAGCGCCGGCGACAGGAAACACCCCAAAGCGCAACGTGGACACATCCTAAATTTTGGAAAAAAACAGAGGTGTTTTTTGCGAAGTGCCTACCTGTAGATTTTGGCCTCTTGCTCAGCCGGCACCTAGGGAAACCTACCAAACCTGTGCATTTCTGAAAACTAGAGACCTAGGGGAATCCAAGGAGTGGTGACTTGCGGGGCTCGGATCAGGTTCTGTTACCCAGAATCCTTTGCAAACCTCAAAATTTGGCTAAAAAAACACATGTCCCTCTCATTTCTGTGGCAGAAAGTTCTGGAATCTGAGAGGAGCTACAAATTTCCTTCCACCCAGCGTTCCCCCAAGTCTCCCGATAAAAATGATACCTCACTTGCGTGGGTAGGCCTAGCGCCGGCGACATGAAACACTGCAAAGCGCAACGTGGACACATCCTAAATTTTGGGAGAAAACAAAGGTGTTTTTTGCGAAGTGCCTACCTGTAGATTTTGGCCTCTAGCTCAGCCTGCACCCAGGGAAACCTACCAAACCTGTGCATTTCTGAAAACTAGAGACCGAGGGTAATCCAAGGAGGGGTGACTTGCGGGGCTCGGACCAGGTTCTGTTACCCAGAATCCTTTGCAAACCTCAAAATTTGGCTAAAAAAACACATGTTCCTCACATTTCTGTGGCAGGACAGTTCTGGAATCTGAGAGGAGCTACAAATTTCCTTCCACCCAGCGTTCCCCCAAGTCTCCCGATAAAAATGATACCTCACTTGCGTGGGTAGGCCTAGCGCCGGCGACAGGAAACACCCCAAAGCGCAACGTGGACACATCCTAAATATTGGAAAAAAACAGAGGTGTTTTTTGCGAAGTGCCTACCTGTAGATTTTGGCGTCTAGCTCAGCCGGCACCTAGGGAAACCTACCAAACCTGTGCATTTCTGAAAACTAGAGACCTAGGGGAATCCAAGGAGGGGTGACTTGCGGGGCTCGGACCAGGTTCTGTTACCCAGAATCCTTTGCAAACCTCAAAATTTGGCTAAAAAAACACATGTTCCTCACATTTCTGTGGCAGAAAGTTCTGGAATCTGAGAGGAGCTACAAATTTCCTTCCACCCAGCGTTCCCCCAAGTCTCCCGATAAAAATGATACCTCACTTGCGTGGGTAGGCCTAGCGCCGGCGACAGGAAACACCCCAAAGCGCAACGTGGACACATCCTAAATTTTGGAAAAAAACAGAGGTGTTTTTTGCGAAGTGCCTACCTGTAGATTTTGGCCTCTAGCTCAGCCGGCACCAAGAGAAACCTACCAAACCTGTGCATTTCTGAAAACTAGAGACCTAGGGGAATCCAAGGAGGGGTGACTTGCGGGGCTCGGACCAGGTTCTGTTACCCAGAATCCTTTGCAAACCTCAAAATTTGGCAAAAAAAAACACATGTTCCTCACATTTCTGTGGCAGAAAGTTCTGGAATCTGAGAGGAGCTACAAATTTCCTTCCACCCAGCGTTCCCCCAAGTCTCCCGATAAAAATGATTCCTCACTTGCGTGGGTAGGCCTAGCGCAGGCGACATGAAACACCCGAAAGCGCAACGTGGACACATCCTAAATTTTGGGAGAAAACAGAGGTGTTTTTTGCGAAATGCCTACCTGTAGATTTTGGCCTCTAGCTCAGCCGGCACCTAGGGAAACCTACCAAACCTGTGCATTTCTGAAAACTAGAGACCTAGGGGAATCCAAGGAGGGGTGACTTGCGGGGCTCGGACCAGGTTCTGTTACCCAGAATCCTTTGCAAACCTCAAAATTTGGCTAAAAAAACACATGTTCCTCACATTTCTGTGGCAGAAAGTTCTGGAATCTGAGAGGAGCTACAAATTTCCTTCCACCCAGCGTTCCCCCAAGTCTCCCGATAAAAATGATACCTCACTTGCGTGGGTAGGCCTAGCGCCGGCGACAGGAAACACCCCAAAGCGCAACGTGGACACATCCTAAATTTTGGAAAAAAACAGAGGTGTTTTTTGCGAAGTGCCTACCTGTAGATTTTGGCCTCTAGCTCAGTCGGCGGCACCTAGGGAAACCTACCAAACCTGTGCAATTCTGAAAACTAGAGACCTAGGGGAATCCAAGGAGGGGTGACTTGCGGGGCTCGGACCAGGTTCTGTTACCCAGAATCCTTTGCAAACCTCAAAATTTGGCTAAAAAAACACATGTTCCTCACATTTCTGTGGCAGAAAGTTCTGGAATCTGAGAGGAGCTACAAATTTCCTTCCACCCAGCGTTCCCCCAAGTCTCCCGATAAAAATGATACCTCACTTGCGTGGGTAGGCCTAGCGCCGGCGACATGAAACACCCCAAAGCGCAACGTGGACACATCCTAAATTTTGGGAGAAAACAGAGGTGTTTTTTGCGAAGTGCCTACCTGTAGATTTTGGCCTCTAGCTCAGCCGGCACCTAGGGAAACCTACCAAACCTGTGCATTTCTGAAAACTAGAGACCTAGGGGAATCCAAGGAGGGGTGACTTGCGGGGCTCGGACCAGGTTCTGTTACCCAGAATCCTTTGCAAACCTCAAAATTTGGCTAAAAAAACACATGTTCCTCACATTTCTGTGGCAGAAAGTTCTGGAATCTGAGAGGAGCTACAAATTTCCTTCCACCCAGCGTTCCCCCAAGTCTCCCGATAAAAATGATACCTCACTTGCGTGGGTAGGCCTAGCGCCGGCGACAGGAAACACCCCAAAGCGCAACGTGGACACATCCTAAATTTTGGGAGAAAACAGAGGTGTTTTTTGCGAAGTGCCTACCTGTAGATTTTGGCCTCTAGCTCAGCCTGCACCTAGGGAAACCTACCAAACCTGTGCATTTCTGAAAACTAGAGACCTAGGGGAATCCAAGGAGGGGTGAGTTGCGGGGCTCGGACCAGGTTCTGTTACCCAGAATCCTTTGCAAACCTCAAAATTTGGCTAAAAAAACACATGTTCCTCACATTTCTGTGGCAGAAAGTTCTAGAATCTGAGAGGAGCTACAAATTTCCTTCCACCCAGCGTTCCCCCAAGTCTCCCGATAAAAATGATACCTCACTTGCTTTGGTAGGCCTAGCGCCGGCGACAGGAAACACCCCAAAGCGCAACGTGGACACATCCTAAATTTTGGAAAAAAACAGAGGTGTTTTTTGCGAAGTGCCTACCTGTAGATTTTGGCCTCTAGCTCAGCCGCCACCTAGGGAAACCTACCAAACCTGTACATTTCTGAAAACTAGAGACATAGGGGAATCCAAGGAGGGGTGACTTGCGGGGCTCGGATCAGGTTCTGTTACCCAGAATCCTTTGCAAACCTCAAAATTTGGCTAAAAAAACACATGTCCCTCACATTTCTGTGGCAGAAAGTTCTGGAATCTGAGAGGAGCTACAAATTTCCTTCCACCCAGCGTTCCCCCAAGTCTCCCGATAAAAATGATACCTCACTTGCGTGGGTAGGCCTAGCGCCGGCGACAGGAAACACCCCAAAGCGCAACGTGGACACATCCTAAATTTTGGAAAAAAACAGAGGTGTTTTTTGCGAAGTGCCTACCTGTAGATTTTGGCCTCTAGCTCAGCGGCACCTAGGGAAACCTACCAAACCTGTGCATTTCTGAAAACTAGAGACCTAGGGGAATCCAAGGAGGGGTGACTTGCGGGGCTCGGACCAGGTTCTGTTACCCAGAATCCTTTGCAAACCTCAAAATTTGGCTAAAAAAACACATGTCCCTCACATTTCTGTGGCAGAAAGTTCTGGAATCTGAGAGGAGCTACAAATTTCCTTCCACCCAGCGTTCCCCCAAGTCTCCCGATAAAAATGATACTTCACTTGCGTGGGTAGGCCTAGCGCCGGCGACAGGAAACACCCCAAAGCGCAACGTGGACACATCCTAAATTTTGGAAAAAAACAGAGGTGTTTTTTGCGAAGTGCCTACCTGTAGATTTTGGCCTCTAGCTCAGCCGGCACCTAGGGAAACCTACCAAACCTGTGCATTTCTGAAAACTAGAGACCTAGGGGAATCCAAGGAGGGGTGACTTGCGGGGCTCGGACCAGGTTCTGTTACCCAGAATCCTTTGCAAACCTCAAAATTTGGCTAAAAAAACACATGTTCCTCACATTTCTGTGGCAGAAAGTTCTGGAATCTGAGAGGAGCTACAAATTTCCTTCCACCCAGCGTTCCCCCAAGTCTCCCGATAAAAATGATACCTCACTTGCGTGGGTAGGCCTAGCGCCGGCGACAGGAAACACCCCAAAGCGCAACGTGGACACATCCAAAATTTTGGAAAAAAACAGAGGTGTTTTTTGCGAAGTGCCTACCTGTAGACTTTGGCCTCTAGCTCAGCCGGCACCTACGGAAACCTACCAAACCTGTGCATTTCTGAAAACTAGAGACCTAGGGGAATCCAAGGAGGGGTGACTTGCGGGGCTCGGACCAGGTTCTGTTACCCAGAATCCTTTGCAAACCTCAAAATTTGGCTAAAAAAACACATGTTCCTCACATTTCTGTGGCAGAAAGTTCTGGAATCTGAGAGGAGCTACAAATTTCCTTCCACCCTGCGTTCCCCCATGTCTCCCGATAAAAATGATACCTCACTTGCGTGGGTAGGCCTATTGCCGGCGACATGAAACACCGCAAAGCGCAACGTGAACACATCCTAAATTTTGGGAGAAAACAGAGGTGTTTTTTGCGAAGTGCCTACCTGTAGATTTTGGCCTCTAGCTCATCCGGCACCTAGGGAAACCTACCAAACCTGTGCATTTCTGAAAACTAGAGACCTAGGGGAATCCAAGGAGGGGTGACTTGCGGGGCTCGGACCAGGTTCTGTTACCCAGAATCCTTTGCAAACCTCAAAATTTGGCTAAAAAAACACATGTTCCTCACATTTCTGTGGCAGAAAGTTCTGGAATCTGAGAGGAGCTACAAATTTCCTTCCACCCAGCGTTCCCCCAAGTCTCCCGATAAAAATGATACCTCACTTGCGTGGGTAGGCCTAGCGCCGGCGACAGGAAACACCCCAAAGCGCAACGTGGACACATCCTAAATTTTGGGAGAAAACAGAGGTGTTTTTTGCGAAGTGCCTACCTGTAGATTTTGGCCTCTAGCTCAGCCTGCACCTAGGGAAACCTACCAAACCTGTGCATTTCTGAAAACTAGAGACCTAGGGGAATCCAAGGAGGGGTGACTTGCGGGGCTCGGACCAGGTTCTGTTACCCAGAATCCTTTGCAAACCTCAAAATTTGGCTAAAAAAACACATGTTCCTCACATTTCTGTGGCAGAAAGTTCTGGAATCTGAGAGGAGCTACAAATTTCCTTCCACCCAGCGTTCCCCCAAGTCTCCCGATAAAAATGATACCTCACTTGCGTGGGTAGGCCTAGCGCCGGCGACAGGAAACACCCCAAAGCGCAACGTGGACACATCCTAAATTTTGGAAAAAAACAGAGGTGTTTTTTGCGAAGTGCCTACCTGTAGATTTTGGCCTCTAGCTCAGCCGGCACCTAGGGAAACCTACCAAACCTGTGCATTTCTGAAAACTAGAGACCTAGGGGAATCCAAGGAGGGGTGACTTGTGGGGCTCGGACCAGGTTCTGTTACCCAGAATCCTTTGCAAACCTCAAAATTTGGCTAAAAAAACACATGTTCCTCACATTTCTGTGGCAGAAAGTTCTGGAATCTGAGAGGAGCTACAAATTTCCTTCCACCCAGCGTTCCCCCAAGTCTCCCGATAAAAATGATACCTCACTTGCGTGGGTAGGCCTAGCGCAGGCGACATGAAACACCCGAAAGCGCAACGTGGACACATCCTAAATTTTGGGAGAAAACAGAGGTGTTTTTTGCGAAGTGCCTACCTGTAGATTTTGGCCTCTAGCTCAGCCTGCACCTAGGGAAACCTACCAAACCTGTGCATTTCTGAAAACTAGAGACCTAGGGGAATCCAAGGAGGGGTGACTTGCGGGGCTCGGACCAGGTTCTGTTACCCAGAATCCTTTGCAAACCTCAAAATTTGGCTAAAAAAACACATGTTCCTCACATTTCTGTGGCAGAAAGTTCTGGAATCTGAGAGGAGCTACAAATTTCCTTCCACCCAGCGTTCCCCCAAGTCTCCCGATAAAAATGATACCTCACTTGCGTGGGTAGGCCTAGCGCCGGCGACAGGAAACACCCCAAAGCGCAACGTGGACACATCCTAAATTTTGGAAAAAAAACAGAGGTGTTTTTTGCGAAGTGCCTACCTGTAGATTTTGGCCTCTAGCTCAGCCGGCACCTAGGGAAACCTACCAAACCTGTGCATTTCTGAAAACTAGAGACCTAGGGGAATCCAAGGAGGGGTGACTTGCGGGGCTCGGACCAGGTTCTGTTACCCAGAATCCTTTGCAAACCTCAAAATTTGGCTAAAAAAACACATGTTCCTCGCATTTCTGTGGCAGAAAGTTCTGGAATCTGAGAGGAGCTACAAATTTCCTTCCACCCAGCGTTCCCCCAAGTCTCCCGATAAAAATGATACCTCACTTGCTTTGGTAGGCCTAGCGCCGGCGACAGGAAACACCCCAAAGCGCAACGTGGACACATCCTAAATTTTGGAAAAAAACAGAGGTGTTTTTTGCGAAGTGCCTACCTGTAGATTTTGGCCTCTAGCTCAGCCGCCACCTAGGGAAACCTACCAAACCTGTACATTTCTGAAAACTAGAGACATAGGGGAATCCAAGGAGGGGTGACTTGCGGGGCTCGGATCAGGTTCTGTTACCCAGAATCCTTTGCAAACCTCAAAATTTGGCTAAAAAAACACATGTTCCTCACATTTCTGTGGCAGAAAGTTCTGGAATCTGAGAGGAGCTACAAATTTCCTTCCACCCAGCGTTCCCCCAAGTCTCCCGATAAAAATGATACCTCACTTGCGTGGGTAGGCCTAGCGCCGGCGACAGGAAACACCCCAAAGCGCAACGTGGACACATCCAAAATTTTGGAAAAAAACAGAGGTGTTTTTTGCGAAGTGCCTACCTGTAGACTTTGGCCTCTAGCTCAGCCGGCACCTACGGAAACCTACCAAACCTGTGCATTTCTGAAAACTAGAGACCTAGGGGAATCCAAGGAGGGGTGACTTGCGGGGCTCGGACCAGGTTCTGTTACCCAGAATCCTTTGCAAACCTCAAAATTTGGCTAAAAAAACACATGTTCCTCACATTTCTGTGGCAGAAAGTTCTGGAATCTGAGAGGAGCTACAAATTTCCTTCCACCCTGCGTTCCCCCATGTCTCCCGATAAAAATGATACCTCACTTGCGTGGGTAGGCCTATTGCCGGCGACATGAAACACCGCAAAGCGCAACGTGAACACATCCTAAATTTTGGGAGAAAACAGAGGTGTTTTTTGCGAAGTGCCTACCTGTAGATTTTGGCCTCTAGCTCATCCGGCACCTAGGGAAACCTACCAAACCTGTGCATTTCTGAAAACTAGAGACCTAGGGGAATCCAAGGAGGGGTGACTTGCGGGGCTCGGACCAGGTTCTGTTACCCAGAATCCTTTGCAAACCTCAAAATTTGGCTAAAAAAACACATGTTCCTCACATTTCTGTGGCAGAAAGTTCTGGAATCTGAGAGGAGCTACAAATTTCCTTCCACCCAGCGTTCCCCCAAGTCTCCCGATAAAAATGATACCTCACTTGCGTGGGTAGGCCTAGCGCCGGCGACAGGAAACACCCCAAAGCGCAACGTGGACACATCCTAAATTTTGGGAGAAAACAGAGGTGTTTTTTGCGAAGTGCCTACCTGTAGATTTTGGCCTCTAGCTCAGCCTGCACCTAGGGAAACCTACCAAACCTGTGCATTTCTGAAAACTAGAGACCTAGGGGAATCCAAGGAGGGGTGACTTGCGGGGCTCGGACCAGGTTCTGTTACCCAGAATCCTTTGCAAACCTCAAAATTTGGCTAAAAAAACACATGTTCCTCACATTTCTGTGGCAGAAAGTTCTGGAATCTGAGAGGAGCTACAAATTTCCTTCCACCCAGCGTTCCCCCAAGTCTCCCGATAAAAATGATACCTCACTTGCGTGGGTAGGCCTAGCGCCGGCGACAGGAAACACCCCAAAGCGCAACGTGGACACATCCTAAATTTTGGGAAAAAACAGAGGTGTTTTTTGCGAAGTGCCTACCTGTAGATTTTGGCCTCTAGCTCAGCCGGCACCTAGGGAAACCTACCAAACCTGTGCATTTCTGAAAACTAGAGACCTAGGGGAATCCAAGGAGGGGTGACTTGCGGGGCTCGGACCAGGTTCTGTTACCCAGAATCCTTTGCAAACCTCAAAATTTGGCTAAAAAAACACATGTTCCTCACATTTCTGTGGCAGAAAGTTCTGGAATCTGAGAGGAGCTACAAATTTCCTTCCACCCAGCGTTCCCCCAAGTCTCCCGATAAAAATGATACCTCACTTGCGTGGGTAGGCCTAGCGCAGGCGACATGAAACACCCGAAAGCGCAACGTGGACACATCCTAAATTTTGGGAGAAAACAGAGGTGTTTTTTGCGAAGTGCCTACCTGTAGATTTTGGCCTCTAGCTCAGCCTGCACCTAGGGAAACCTACCAAACCTGTGCATTTCTGAAAACTAGAGACCTAGGGGAATCCAAGGAGGGGTGACTTGCGGGGCTCGGACCAGGTTCTGTTACCCAGAATCCTTTGCAAACCTCAAAATTTGGCTAAAAAAACACATGTTCCTCACATTTCTGTGGCAGAAAGTTCTGGAATCTGAGAGGAGCTACAAATTTCCTTCCACCCAGCGTTCCCCCAAGTCTCCCGATAAAAATGATACCTCACTTGCGTGGGTAGGCCTAGCGCCGGCGACAGGAAACACCCCAAAGCGCAACGTGGACACATCCTAAATTTTGGAAAAAAACAGAGGTGTTTTTTGCGAAGTGCCTACCTGTAGATTTTGGCCTCTAGCTCATCCGGCACCTAGGGAAACCTACCAAACCTGTGCATTTCTGAAAACTAGAGACCTAGGGGAATCCAAGGAGGGGTGACTTGCGGGGCTCGGACCAGGTTCTGTTACCCAGAATCCTTTGCAAACCTCAAAATTTGGCTAAAAAAACACATGTTCCTCACATTTCTGTGGCAGAAAGTTCTGGAATCTGAGAGGAGCTACAAATTTCCTTCCACCCAGCGTTCCCCCAAGTCTCCCGATAAAAATGATACCTCACTTGCGTGGGTAGGCCTAGCGCCGGCGACAGGAAACACCCCAAAGCGCAACGTGGACACATCCTAAATTTTGGGAGAAAACAGAGGTGTTTTTTGCGAAGTGCCTACCTGTAGATTTTGGCCTCTAGCTCAGCCTGCACCTAGGGAAACCTACCAAACCTGTGCATTTCTGAAAACTAGAGACCTAGGGGAATCCAAGGAGGGGTGACTTGCGGGGCTCGGACCAGGTTCTGTTACCCAGAATCCTTTGCAAACCTCAAAATTTGGCTAAAAAAACACATGTTCCTCACATTTCTGTGGCAGAAAGTTCTGGAATCTGAGAGGAGCTACAAATTTCCTTCCACCCAGCGTTCCCCCAAGTCTCCCGATAAAAATGATACCTCACTTGCGTGGGTAGGCCTAGCGCCGGCGACAGGAAACACCCCAAAGCGCAACGTGGACACATCCTAAATTTTGGAAAAAAACAGAGGTGTTTTTTGCGAAGTGCCTACCTGTAGATTTTGGCCTCTAGCTCAGCCGGCACCTAGGGAAACCTACCAAACCTGTGCATTTCTGAAAACTAGAGACCTAGGGGAATCCAAGGAGGGGTGACTTGCGGGGCTCGGACCAGGTTCTGTTACCCAGAATCCTTTGCAAACCTCAAAATTTGGCTAAAAAAACACATGTTCCTCACATTTCTGTGGCAGAAAGTTCTGGAATCTGAGAGGAGCTACAAATTTCCTTCCACCCAGCGTTCCCCCAAGTCTCCCGATAAAAATGATACCTCACTTGCGTGGGTAGGCCTAGCGCAGGCGACATGAAACACCCGAAAGCGCAACGTGGACACATCCTAAATTTTGGGAGAAAACAGAGGTGTTTTTTGCGAAGTGCCTACCTGTAGATTTTGGCCTCTAGCTCAGCCTGCACCTAGGGAAACCTACCAAACCTGTGCATTTCTGAAAACTAGAGACCTAGGGGAATCCAAGGAGGGGTGACTTGCGGGGCTCGGACCAGGTTCTGTTACCCAGAATCCTTTGCAAACCTCAAAATTTGGCTAAAAAAACACATGTTCCTCACATTTCTGTGGCAGAAAGTTCTGGAATCTGAGAGGAGCTACAAATTTCCTTCCACCCAGCGTTCCCCCAAGTCTCCCGATAAAAATGATACCTCACTTGCGTGGGTAGGCCTAGCGCCGGCGACAGGAAACACCCCAAAGCGCAACGTGGACACATCCTAAATTTTGGAAAAAAAACAGAGGTGTTTTTTGCGAAGTGCCTACCTGTAGATTTTGGCCTCTAGCTCAGCCGGCACCTAGGGAAACCTACCAAACCTGTGCATTTCTGAAAACTAGAGACCTAGGGGAATCCAAGGAGGGGTGACTTGCGGGGCTCGGACCAGGTTCTGTTACCCAGAATCCTTTGCAAACCTCAAAATTTGGCTAAAAAAACACATGTTCCTCGCATTTCTGTGGCAGAAAGTTCTGGAATCTGAGAGGAGCTACAAATTTCCTTCCACCCAGCGTTCCCCCAAGTCTCCCGATAAAAATGATACCTCACTTGCTTTGGTAGGCCTAGCGCCGGCGACAGGAAACACCCCAAAGCGCAACGTGGACACATCCTAAATTTTGGAAAAAAACAGAGGTGTTTTTTGCGAAGTGCCTACCTGTAGATTTTGGCCTCTAGCTCAGCCGCCACCTAGGGAAACCTACCAAACCTGTACATTTCTGAAAACTAGAGACATAGGGGAATCCAAGGAGGGGTGACTTGCGGGGCTCGGATCAGGTTCTGTTACCCAGAATCCTTTGCAAACCTCAAAATTTGGCTAAAAAAACACATGTCCCTCACATTTCTGTGGCAGAAAGTTCTGGAATCTGAGAGGAGCTACAAATTTCCTTCCACCCAGCGTTCCCCCAAGTCTCCCGATAAAAATGATACCTCACTTGCGTGGGTAGGCCTAGCGCCGGCGACAGGAAACACCCCAAAGCGCAACGTGGACACATCCTAAATTTTGGAAAAAAACAGAGGTGTTTTTTGCGAAGTGCCTACCTGTAGATTTTGGCCTCTAGCTCAGCGGCACCTAGGGAAACCTACCAAACCTGTGCATTTCTGAAAACTAGAGACCTAGGGGAATCCAAGGAGGGGTGACTTGCGGGGCTCGGACCAGGTTCTGTTACCCAGAATCCTTTGCAAACCTCAAAATTTGGCTAAAAAAACACATGTCCCTCACATTTCTGTGGCAGAAAGTTCTGGAATCTGAGAGGAGCTACAAATTTCCTTCCACCCAGCGTTCCCCCAAGTCTCCCGATAAAAATGATACTTCACTTGCGTGGGTAGGCCTAGCGCCGGCGACAGGAAACACCCCAAAGCGCAACGTGGACACATCCTAAATTTTGGAAAAAAACAGAGGTGTTTTTTGCGAAGTGCCTACCTGTAGATTTTGGCCTCTAGCTCAGCGGCACCTAGGGAAACCTACCAAACCTGTGCATTTCTGAAAACTAGAGACCTAGGGGAATCCAAGGAGGGGTGACTTGCGGGGCTCGGACCAGGTTCTCTTACCCAGAATCCTTTGCAAACCTCAAAATTTGGCTAAAAAAACACATGTTCCTCACATTTCTGTGGCAGAAAGTTCTGGAATCTGAGAGGAGCTACAAATTTCCTTCCACCCAGCGTTCCCCCAAGTCTCCCGATAAAAATGATACCTCACTTGCGTGGGTAGGCCTAGCGCCGGCGACAGGAAACACCCCAAAGCGCAACGTGGACACATCCAAAATTTTGGAAAAAAACAGAGGTGTTTTTTGCGAAGTGCCTACCTGTAGACTTTGGCCTCTAGCTCAGCCGGCACCTACGGAAACCTATCAAACCTGTGCATTTCTGAAAACTAGAGACCTAGGGGAATCCAAGGAGGGGTGACTTGCGGGGCTCGGACCAGGTTCTGTTACCCAGAATCCTTTGCAAACCTCAAAATTTGGCTAAAAAAACACATGTTCCTCACATTTCTGTGGCAGAAAGTTCTGGAATCTGAGAGGAGCTACAAATTTCCTTCCACCCTGCGTTCCCCCATGTCTCCCGATAAAAATGATACCTCACTTGCGTGGGTAGGCCTATTGCCGGCGACATGAAACACCGCAAAGCGCAACGTGAACACATCCTAAATTTTGGGAGAAAACAGAGGTGTTTTTTGCGAAGTGCCTACCTGTAGATTTTGGCCTCTAGCTCATCCGGCACCTAGGGAAACCTACCAAACCTGTGCATTTCTGAAAACTAGAGACCTAGGGGAATCCAAGGAGGGGTGACTTGCGGGGCTCGGACCAGGTTCTGTTACCCAGAATCCTTTGCAAACCTCAAAATTTGGCTAAAAAAACACATGTTCCTCACATTTCTGTGGCAGAAAGTTCTGGAATCTGAGAGGAGCTACAAATTTCCTTCCACCCAGCGTTCCCCCAAGTCTCCCGATAAAAATGATACCTCACTTGCGTGGGTAGGCCTAGCGCCGGCGACAGGAAACACCCCAAAGCGCAACGTGGACACATCCTAAATATTGGAAAAAAACAGAGGTGTTTTTTGCGAAGTGCCTACCTGTAGATTTTGGCCTCTAGCTCAGCCGGCACCTAGGGAAACCTACCAAACCTGTGCATTTCTGAAAACTAGAGACCTAGGGGAATCCAAGGAGGGGTGACTTGCGGGGCTCGGACCAGGTTCTGTTACCCAGAATCCTTTGCAAACCTCAAAATTTGGCTAAAAAAACACATGTTCCTCACATTTCTGTGGCAGAAAGTTCTGGAATCTGAGAGGAGCTACAAATTTCCTTCCACCCAGCGTTCCCCCAAGTCTCCCGATAAAAATGATACCTCACTTGCGTGGGTAGGCCTAGCGCCGGCGACAGGAAACACCCCAAAGCGCAACGTGGACACATCCTAAATTTTGGAAAAAAACAGAGGTGTTTTTTGCGAAGTGCCTACCTGTAGATTTTGGCCTCTAGCTCAGCCGGCACCTAGGGAAACCTACCAAACCTGTGCATTTCTGAAAACTAGAGACCTAGGGGAATCCAAGGAGGGGTGACTTGCGGGGCTCGGACCAGGTTCTGTTACCCAGAATCCTTTGCAAACCTCAAAATTTGGCTAAAAAAACACATGTTCCTCACATTTCTGTGGCAGAAAGTTCTGGAATCTGAGAGGAGCTAAAAATTTCCTTCCACCCAGCGTTCCCCCAAGCCTCCCGATAAAAATGATACCTCACTTGCGTGGGTAGGCCTAGCGCCGGCGACAGGAAACACCCCAAAGCGCAACGTGGACACATCCTAAATTTTGGGAGAAAACAGAGGTGTTTTTTGCGAAGTGCCTACCTGTAGATTTTGGTCTCTAGCTCAGCCTGCACCTAGGGAAACCTACCAAACCTGTGCATTTCTGAAAACTAGAGACCTAGGGGAATCCAAGGAGGGGTGACTTGCGGGGCACGGACCAGGTTCTGTTACCCAGAATCCTTTGCAAACCTCAAAATTTGACTAAAAAAACACATGTTCCTCACATTTCTGTGGCAGAAAGTTCTGGAATCTGAGAGGAGCTACAAATTTCCTTCCACCCAGCGTTCCCCCAAGTCTCCCGATAAAAATGATACCTCACTTGCGTGGGTAGGCCTAGCGCCGGCGACAGGAAACACCCCAAAGCGCAACGTGGACACATCCTAAATTTTGGAAAAAAACAGAGGTGTTTTTTGCGAAGTGCCTACCCGTAGATTTTGGCCTCTAGCTCAGCCGGCACCTAGGGAAACCTACCAAACCTGTGCATTTCTGAAAACTAGAGACCTAGTGGAATCCAAGGACGGGTGACTTGCGGGGCTCGGACCAGGTTCTGTTACCCAGAATCCTTTGCAAACCTCAAAATTTGGCTAAAAAAATACATGTTCCTCACATTTCTGTGGCAGAAAGTTCTGGAATCTGAGAGGAGCTACAAATTTCCTTCCACCCAGCGTTCCCCCAAGTCTCCCGATAAAATTTTTACCTCACTTGCGTGGGTAGGCCTAGCGCCGGCGACAGGAAACACCCCAAAGCGCAACGTGGACACATCCTAAATTTTGGAAAAAAACAGAGGTGTTTTTTGCGAAGTGCCTACCCGTAGATTTTGGCCTCTAGCTCAGCCGGCACCTAGGGAAACCTACCAAACCTGTGCATTTCTAAAAACTAGAGACCTAGTGGAATCCAAGGAGGGGTGACTTGCGGGGCTCGGACCAGGTTCTGTTACCCAGAATCCTTTGCAAACCTCAAAATTTGGCTAAAAAAACACATGTTCCTCACATTTCTGTGGCAGAAAGTTCTGGAATCTGAGAGGAGCTACAAATTTCCTTCCACCCAGCGTTCCCCCAAGACTCCCGATAAAAATGATACCTCACTTGCGTGGGTAGGCCTAGCGCCGGCGACAGGAAACACCCCAAAGCGCAACGTGGACACATCCTAAATTTTGGAAAAAAACAGAGGTGTTTTTTGCGAAGTGCCTACCTGTAGATTTTGGCCTCTTGCTCAGCCGGCACCTAGGGAAACCTACCAAACCTGTGCATTTCTGAAAACTAGAGACCTAGGGGAATCCAAGGAGTGGTGACTTGCGGGGCTCGGATCAGGTTCTGTTACCCAGAATCCTTTGCAAACCTCAAAATTTGGCTAAAAAAAACACATGTCCCTCTCATTTCTGTGGCAGAAAGTTCTGGAATCTGAGAGGAGCTACAAATTTCCTTCCACCCAGCGTTCCCCCAAGTCTCCCGATAAAAATGATACCTCACTTGCGTGGGTAGGCCTAGCGCCGGCGACATGAAACACTGCAAAGCGCAACGTGGACACATCCTAAATTTTGGGAGAAAACAAAGGTGTTTTTTGCGAAGTGCCTACCTGTAGATTTTGGCCTCTAGCTCAGCCTGCACCCAGGGAAACCTACCAAACCTGTGCATTTCTGAAAACTAGAGACCGAGGGTAATCCAAGGAGGGGTGACTTGCGGGGCTCGGACCAGGTTCTGTTACCCAGAATCCTTTGCAAACCTCAAAATTTGGCTAAAAAAACACATGTTCCTCACATTTCTGTGGCAGGACAGTTCTGGAATCTGAGAGGAGCTACAAATTTCCTTCCACCCAGCGTTCCCCCAAGTCTCCCGATAAAAATGATACCTCACTTGCGTGGGTAGGCCTAGCGCCGGCGACAGGAAACACCCCAAAGCGCAACGTGGACACATCCTAAATATTGGAAAAAAACAGAGGTGTTTTTTGCGAAGTGCCTACCTGTAGATTTTGGCGTCTAGCTCAGCCGGCACCTAGGGAAACCTACCAAACCTGTGCATTTCTGAAAACTAGAGACCTAGGGGAATCCAAGGAGGGGTGACTTGCGGGGCTCGGACCAGGTTCTGTTACCCAGAATCCTTTGCAAACCTCAAAATTTGGCTAAAAAAACACATGTTCCTCACATTTCTGTGGCAGAAAGTTCTGGAATCTGAGAGGAGCTACAAATTTCCTTCCACCCAGCGTTCCCCCAAGTCTCCCGATAAAAATGATACCTCACTTGCGTGGGTAGGCCTAGCGCCGGCGACAGGAAACACCCCAAAGCGCAACGTGGACACATCCTAAATTTTGGAAAAAAACAGAGGTGTTTTTTGCGAAGTGCCTACCCGTAGATTTTGGCCTCTAGCTCAGCCGGCACCTAGGGAAACCTACCAAACCTGTGCATTTCTGAAAACTAGAGACCTAGTGGAATCCAAGGACGGGTGACTTGCGGGGCTCGGACCAGGTTCTGTTACCCAGAATCCTTTGCAAACCTCAAAATTTGGCTAAAAAAATACATGTTCCTCACATTTCTGTGGCAGAAAGTTCTGGAATCTGAGAGGAGCTACAAATTTCCTTCCACCCCAGCGTTCCCCCAAGTCTCCCGATAAAATTTTTACCTCACTTGCGTGGGTAGGCCTAGCGCCGGCGACAGGAAACACCCCAAAGCGCAACGTGGACACATCCTAAATTTTGGAAAAAAACAGAGGTGTTTTTTGCGAAGTGCCTACCCGTAGATTTTGGCCTCTAGCTCAGCCGGCACCTAGGGAAACCTACCAAACCTGTGCATTTCTAAAAACTAGAGACCTAGTGGAATCCAAGGAGGGGTGACTTGCGGGGCTCGGACCAGGTTCTGTTACCCAGAATCCTTTGCAAACCTCAAAATTTGGCTAAAAAAACACATGTTCCTCACATTTCTGTGGCAGAAAGTTCTGGAATCTGAGAGGAGCTACAAATTTCCTTCCACCCAGCGTTCCCCCAAGACTCCCGATAAAAATGATACCTCACTTGCGTGGGTAGGCCTAGCGCCGGCGACAGGAAACACCCCAAAGCGCAACGTGGACACATCCTAAATTTTGGAAAAAAACAGAGGTGTTTTTTGCGAAGTGCCTACCTGTAGATTTTGGCCTCTTGCTCAGCCGGCACCTAGGGAAACCTACCAAACCTGTGCATTTCTGAAAACTAGAGACCTAGGGGAATCCAAGGAGTGGTGACTTGCGGGGCTCGGATCAGGTTCTGTTACCCAGAATCCTTTGCAAACCTCAAAATTTGGCTAAAAAAACACATGTCCCTCTCATTTCTGTGGCAGAAAGTTCTGGAATCTGAGAGGAGCTACAAATTTCCTTCCACCCAGCGTTCCCCCAAGTCTCCCGATAAAAATGATACCTCACTTGCGTGGGTAGGCCTAGCGCCGGCGACATGAAACACTGCAAAGCGCAACGTGGACACATCCTAAATTTTGGGAGAAAACAAAGGTGTTTTTTGCGAAGTGCCTACCTGTAGATTTTGGCCTCTAGCTCAGCCTGCACCCAGGGAAACCTACCAAACCTGTGCATTTCTGAAAACTAGAGACCGAGGGTAATCCAAGGAGGGGTGACTTGCGGGGCTCGGACCAGGTTCTGTTACCCAGAATCCTTTGCAAACCTCAAAATTTGGCTAAAAAAACACATGTTCCTCACATTTCTGTGGCAGGACAGTTCTGGAATCTGAGAGGAGCTACAAATTTCCTTCCACCCAGCGTTCCCCCAAGTCTCCCGATAAAAATGATACCTCACTTGCGTGGGTAGGCCTAGCGCCGGCGACAGGAAACACCCCAAAGCGCAACGTGGACACATCCTAAATATTGGAAAAAAACAGAGGTGTTTTTTGCGAAGTGCCTACCTGTAGATTTTGGCGTCTAGCTCAGCCGGCACCTAGGGAAACCTACCAAACCTGTGCATTTCTGAAAACTAGAGACCTAGGGGAATCCAAGGAGGGGTGACTTGCGGGGCTCGGACCAGGTTCTGTTACCCAGAATCCTTTGCAAACCTCAAAATTTGGCTAAAAAAACACATGTTCCTCACATTTCTGTGGCAGAAAGTTCTGGAATCTGAGAGGAGCTACAAATTTCCTTCCACCCAGCGTTCCCCCCAAGTCTCCCGATAAAAATGATACCTCACTTGCGTGGGTAGGCCTAGCGCCGGCGACAGGAAACACCCCAAAGCGCAACGTGGACACATCCTAAATTTTGGAAAAAAACAGAGGTGTTTTTTGCGAAGTGCCTACCTGTAGATTTTGGCCTCTAGCTCAGCCGGCACCAAGAGAAACCTACCAAACCTGTGCATTTCTGAAAACTAGAGACCTAGGGGAATCCAAGGAGGGGTGACTTGCGGGGCTCGGACCAGGTTCTGTTACCCAGAATCCTTTGCAAACCTCAAAATTTGGCAAAAAAAACACATGTTCCTCACATTTCTGTGGCAGAAAGTTCTGGAATCTGAGAGGAGCTACAAATTTCCTTCCACCCAGCGTTCCCCCAAGTCTCCCGATAAAAATGATTCCTCACTTGCGTGGGTAGGCCTAGCGCAGGCGACATGAAACACCCGAAAGCGCAACGTGGACACATCCTAAATTTTGGGAGAAAACAGAGGTGTTTTTTGCGAAATGCCTACCTGTAGATTTTGGCCTCTAGCTCAGCCGGCACCTAGGGAAACCTACCAAACCTGTGCATTTCTGAAAACTAGAGACCTAGGGGAATCCAAGGAGGGGTGACTTGCGGGGCTCGGACCAGGTTCTGTTACCCAGAATCCTTTGCAAACCTCAAAATTTGGCTAAAAAAACACATGTTCCTCACATTTCTGTGGCAGAAAGTTCTGGAATCTGAGAGGAGCTACAAATTTCCTTCCACCCAGCGTTCCCCCAAGTCTCCCGATAAAAATGATACCTCACTTGCGTGGGTAGGCCTAGCGCCGGCGACAGGAAACACCCCAAAGCGCAACGTGGACACATCCTAAATTTTGGAAAAAAACAGAGGTGTTTTTTGCGAAGTGCCTACCTGTAGATTTTGGCCTCTAGCTCAGTCGGCGGCACCTAGGGAAACCTACCAAACCTGTGCAATTCTGAAAACTAGAGACCTAGGGGAATCCAAGGAGGGGTGACTTGCGGGGCTCGGACCAGGTTCTGTTACCCAGAATCCTTTGCAAACCTCAAAATTTGGCTAAAAAAACACATGTTCCTCACATTTCTGTGGCAGAAAGTTCTGGAATCTGAGAGGAGCTACAAATTTCCTTCCACCCAGCGTTCCCCCAAGTCTCCCGATAAAAATGATACCTCACTTGCGTGGGTAGGCCTAGCGCCGGCGACATGAAACACCCCAAAGCGCAACGTGGACACATCCTAAATTTTGGGAGAAAACAGAGGTGTTTTTTGCGAAGTGCCTACCTGTAGATTTTGGCCTCTAGCTCAGCCGGCACCTAGGGAAACCTACCAAACCTGTGCATTTCTGAAAACTAGAGACCTAGGGGAATCCAAGGAGGGGTGACTTGCGGGGCTCGGACCAGGTTCTGTTACCCAGAATCCTTTGCAAACCTCAAAATTTGGCTAAAAAAACACATGTTCCTCACATTTCTGTGGCAGAAAGTTCTGGAATCTGAGAGGAGCTACAAATTTCCTTCCACCCAGCGTTCCCCCAAGTCTCCCGATAAAAATGATACCTCACTTGCGTGGGTAGGCCTAGCGCCGGCGACAGGAAACACCCCAAAGCGCAACGTGGACACATCCTAAATTTTGGGAGAAAACAGAGGTGTTTTTTGCGAAGTGCCTACCTGTAGATTTTGGCCTCTAGCTCAGCCTGCACCTAGGGAAACCTACCAAACCTGTGCATTTCTGAAAACTAGAGACCTAGGGGAATCCAAGGAGGGGTGAGTTGCGGGGCTCGGACCAGGTTCTGTTACCCAGAATCCTTTGCAAACCTCAAAAATTTGGCTAAAAAAAACACATGTTTCCTCACATTTCTGTGGCAGAAAGTTCTAGAATCTGAGAGGAGCTACAAATTTCCTTCCACCCCAGCGTTCCCCCAAGTCTCCCGATAAAAATGATACCTCACTTGCCTTTGGTAGGCCTAGCGCCGGCGACAGGAAACACCCCAAAGCGCAACGTGGACACATCCTAAATTTTGGAAAAAAACAGAGGTGTTTTTTGCGAAGTGCCTACCTGTAGATTTTGGCCTCTAGCTCAGCCGCCACCTAGGGAAACCTACCAAACCTGTACATTTCTGAAAACTAGAGACATAGGGAATCCAAGGAGGGGTGACTTGCGGGGCTCGGATCAGGTTCTGTTACCCAGAATCCTTTGCAAACCTCAAAATTTGGCTAAAAAAACACATGTCCCTCACATTTCTGTGGCAGAAAGTTCTGGAATCTGAGAGGAGCTACAAATTTCCTTCCACCCAGCGTTCCCCCAAGTCTCCCGATAAAAATGATACCTCACTTGCGTGGGTAGGCCTAGCGCCGGCGACAGGAAAACACCCCAAAGCGCAACGTGGACACATCCTAAATTTTGGAAAAAAAACAGAGGTGTTTTTTGCGAAGTGCCTACCTGTAGATTTTGGCCTCTAGCTCAGCGGCACCTAGGGAAACCTACCAAACCTGTGCATTTCTGAAACTAGAGACCCTAGGGGAATCCAAGGAGGGGTGACTTGCGGGGCTCGGACCAGGTTCTGTTACCCAGAATCCTTTGCAAACCTCAAAATTTGGCTAAAAAAACACATGTCCCTCACATTTCTGTGGCAGAAAGTTCTGGAATCTGAGAGGAGCTACAAATTTCCTTCCACCCAGCGTTCCCCCAAGTCTCCCGATAAAAATGATACTTCACTTGCGTGGGTAGGCCTAGCGCCGGCGACAGGAAACACCCCAAAGCGCAACGTGGACACATCCTAAATTTTGGAAAAAAACAGAGGTGTTTTTTGCGAAGTGCCTACCTGTAGATTTTGGCCTCTAGCTCAGCCGGCACCTAGGGAAAACCTACCAAACCTGTGCATTTCTGAAAAACTAGAGACCTAGGGGAATCCAAGGAGGGGTGACTTGCGGGGCTCGGACCAGGTTCTGTTACCCAGAATCCTTTGCAAACCTCAAAATTTGGCTAAAAAAACACATGTTCCTCACATTTCTGTGGCAGAAAGTTCTGGAATCTGAGAGGAGCTACAAATTTCCTTCCACCCAGCGTTCCCCCAAGTCTCCCGATAAAAATGATACCTCACTTGCGTGGGTAGGCCTAGCGCCGGCGACAAGGAAACACCCCAAAGCGCAACGTGGACACATCCAAAATTTTGGAAAAAAACAGAGGTGTTTTTTGCGAAGTGCCTACCTGTAGACTTTGGCCTCTAGCTCAGCCGGCACCTACGGAAACCTACCAAAACCTGTGCATTTCTGAAAACTAGAGACCTAGGGGAATCCAAGGAGGGGTGACTTGCGGGGCTCGGACCAGGTTCTGTTACCCAGAATCCTTTGCAAACCTCAAAATTTGGCTAAAAAAAACACATGTTCCTCACATTTCTGTGGCAGAAAGTTCTGGAATCTGAGAGGAGCTACAAATTTCCTTCCACCCTGCGTTCCCCCATGTCTCCCGATAAAAAATGATACCTCACTTGCGTGGGTAGGCCTATTGCCGGCGACATGAAACACCGCAAAGCGCAACGTGAACACATCCTAAATTTTGGGAGAAAACAGAGGTGTTTTTTGCGAAGTGCCTACCTGTAGATTTTGGCCTCTAGCTCATCCGGCACCTAGGGAAACCTACCAAACCTGTGCATTTCTGAAAACTAGAGACCTAGGGGAATCCAAGGAGGGGTGACTTGCGGGGCTCGGACCAGGTTCTGTTACCCAGAATCCTTTGCAAACCTCAAAATTTGGCTAAAAAAACACATGTTCCTCACATTTCTGTGGCAGAAAGTTCTGGAATCTGAGAGGAGCTACAAATTTCCTTCCACCCAGCGTTCCCCCAAGTCTCCCGATAAAAATGATACCTCACTTGCGTGGGTAGGCCTAGCGCCGGCGACAGGAAACACCCCAAAGCGCAACGTGGACACATCCTAAATTTTGGGAGAAAAACAGAGGTGTTTTTTGCGAAGTGCCTACCTGTAGATTTGGCCTCTAGCTCAGCCTGCACCTAGGGAAACCTACCAAACCTGTGCATTTCTGAAAACTAGAGACCTAGGGGAATCCAAGGAGGGGTGACTTGCGGGGCTCGGACCAGGTTCTGTTACCCAGAATCCTTTGCAAACCTCAAAATTTGGCTAAAAAAACACATGTTCCTCACATTTCTGTGGCAGAAAGTTCTGGAATCTGAGAGGAGCTACAAATTTCCTTCCCACCCAGCGTTCCCCCAAGTCTCCCGATAAAAATGATACCTCACTTGCGTGGGTAGGCCTAGCGCCGGCGACAGGAAACACCCCAAAGCGCAACGTGGACACATCCTAAATTTGGAAAAAAACAGAGGTGTTTTTGCGAAGTGCCTACCTGTAGATTTTGGCCTCTAGCTCAGCCGGCACCTAGGGAAACCTACCAAACCTGTGCATTTCTGAAAACTAGAGACCTAGGGGAATCCAAGGAGGGGGTGACTTGTGGGGCTCGGACCAGGTTCTGTTACCCAGAATCCTTTGCAAACCTCAAAATTTGGCTAAAAAACACATGTTCCTCACATTTCTGTGGCAGAAAGTTCTGGAATCTGAGAGGAGCTACAAATTTCCTTCCACCCAGCGTTCCCCCAAGTCTCCCGATAAAAATGATACCTCACTTGCGTGGGTAGGCCTAGCGCAGGCGACATGAAACACCCGAAAGCGCAACGTGGACACATCCTAAATTTTGGGAGAAAACAGA